>NW_027256881.1:123405699-128793199 GCF_029215685.1 Pituophis catenifer annectens
TAGAATACCCCAGCCAGCAAATTTGAGAACTGTAGTCTGCAGATCTTAAAGTTGCTGAGATTGAGAAACACTGTGAGATGGACCTTTTGGCTGAATGCTCTTCCGATGACTGCATGTTGTACAGAATTTACAATTTAGCAATAAAGGCAGTATGTCACTTAAGGGAGTACAATAAAACAAAAGAAATTTTAAATATAAACACTGAATATTCGTCCTTTTGTTTTGTACTGTATTTCGATCCCACACTTTCTATAATAACCACTCAGGTTTTTAAAGTGCATTTTTGTAGATATTTTTAAATTGTAGGACTAAAAAGCTTTCTTATCACAGTGAATAGTTGGAGTTATCAATTATCTCTGGAAAATATAAAGTACAAAGAAACCTGCCATCCTTTAAAATACCTCAAACCTGCTGAAGCTGTAAATGTTTCCAGCTATTTTGAAAATTTCTCTGGTATTTGATATTTGGGAACAAGATAATGAAGGTCAAATTGGGAAGGGGTAAAAACCTGAATAGCTCTCCAGAAGACACAGCTTCAGTTTAGAGATAAACACTCAGAAAGTGGATTAATTTATCCCAATAAATGATTTAGTGGATGTTTATCGTCCACACTCACTTCAGATAATTCTATTTTGATTTTACAATAAAATTTCCCAGATTTTAGTAGAATAGAAATCTGATCTCATTTTAAATTATTTCAGTTCCATTTAACCCAGGTCTTAAAGATAGGAATGGATTTGAAAGTTTCAGTATTAATATTCCCCATCAGTTCTGAAAGGACTTTCCATGAATATTGATGCCCTTGGGAACAATACTGAAGGAATACTGAAATTACATTTAACATGCTGCTTTTGATTTTATATTTACAGATGGATTTCTGCCTACAAAGATAATCCTTCATCACTCAGCCAAATTGGCAAATTTTCCCAATGCATTTCTTTATGTGTAGTGGGAGATTTATAGCTCATTAAATCTTAACATTGTACATCAATAAACAAGAATTTCTGCTACTTCTATCATTGTTGCCAAAAAAACTAAGTTACCAATGTTGAGAAGACATATAGATCAGTATGAGCCGATCAACATTTCATCTGGCTGAACAATAGGAAAATGGGGAACTGGGATCACTGAAACCATGCCCACCCCCTGCTTCTTCCAGAGAAACAAAAAACTTCTCACCCCCACTTCACACAAATATGGAAACAAAATAAACTCTTAGGCGTACTAGAAATGTTTGTTCACATGTTAAATACATGCACACATCTGCTTGACGTTTGCTGAAAAATGAGGGCCCAATGCTCAGGCTTTTATAATAATTCCATATTCCACGGGATTTTTGGTTCAGCAATAAAGAAAGCAGCCGGCTTCAAGAAGGAAGAAAACAAAATGTTTTGTGTAAACCAGTAGTTTTTGATCCACCTGTTGTGGCTCCGTTGCCTGAGCCTGGGCTATCGACAGATGCAGACTCTGAGAGTGAGGGGGAGGAGTTGGCAAGGCCTCCCTCTCCAGGACCCTCCTCTCTGGCAATGCCTCTGGAGGACACCGAAGGCCAAACGATAGGCTCAGAGCCAAGCACGTCCCCGCAGCCACAGGTGGACAGCGACGAGGAAGTTAAGTGCTGGCTGGACCCTCGACAGAGGCGCAGGGAGAAGCATGCGCAGCAGAGGGGAAGGCGTGCCAGAGATTAGCTGAGTCACTGGACCACACCCCACAGGGTATAAATGTGGGTGTGGTGGCCGGTTAAGTTTGTGACGAGCAAAAACTGGAAATACTCCATGATCTCTGCGTTACTGGACTTTGCCTGCTTTATCGGACTGCATTTGGACTAATCCTTGTATTATTGACACTCTGCCTGTTTTATCGGAATGCTGCAGTCTAATCTTTGTTTTATGTGAGTAAAGTCTGAATTGGCAGCTAGCCACTGGGTTGCTGCCAGCTTTATCATCAAAGAGTTTTGTCATGTGGCTTATTAACTCCGGGCCATCTGTGGGGGTGTGTGCGTGGTACGGGGACAGAACACCACCCAATTTCAGATAAAACAGTACCGAGATGGGAACCTTCAGTTCTTGGCACCAGATGAAATTGTATAAACCCACAGATCTATTGCTGGTATCGAATTAAAGCAAAAAAAGGTGGTGGTGCTCTAATTTTACAACTTTTATAACTTCATTATTGTAATTAATATTGTTGTTACTTCTGGATTCTGTGCAATATTTAGGTAAAAATCAAGTGGAGGCCCTAGGTGTGTTCAGGTAGAGAGATGTCTGGAAATTGGATACCTGCCTTAATTAAAGGATGGCCTTTCCATTAAGTCCGGGCGAGGAGGATACCATTCACCTGTCTGAGATGCTTCACTCCAGGGAAGCCATGTGATTCTCAGGAAGGTGAAGAGGTAACACACCTCATCTTGCTGAGATGCTTTGGGTCACTGACAGCCTAGTCAAACTCCTGGAAGTGCTGGAGACAGCCTCCAAAGGATTCAAAAGGGAAACCAAGGAGCAACAGCTCTGGATCAGCTGAGGACATGCTGCCTTTGTGAAGCCCTTTCAGAAGAGTGTAAGGCTTGAAGCACTGCTATAATGAAGCACCTTTCAAAGCTTTGCCGAGCACCGTTTTCCAGGGCTAATTTTAAGGTTCTGTTCCGTTTCAAGCAAGTACTTCATTCTTACAGTGCAGCCGTGCATATGGCTATGCAGAACTCAATTCCATGGATCTTGTTTCTATATAAATCTCACCAGAATGCAGCCTTAAATCACTGCTCCCCTATAGAGATAAATGAGGTTCCTAAGTTTGAATGAAGTGCCTGGAGGCTTCAAAGTTATATTTCAGACAGCCAAAAGAATGGGCTTCACCTGTTTGAAAAGTACTTTATGATACGCTGAATTGTATATAAGCTGCCCTCAGCCATTTTTCTGAGGGAAAGATAGAATTAGTTCACCTGCTATGTGAAATAATCCCAAAATTCTCCCTTTATTGATTATTCACATTCTATTACAGTATCACCAACTATTGTAGGAGAGAAAACATGAGAGAAAACCACAATCTACCCCTCCTTTCTCACTCATCTTATTATGACATTAAATCCAGTTGGTTGGTTTACTGAGTTAGGACTATGAAATTAAAGCTTGGACTCCAAATTATTTACTTATAATAAAGTAAATGTAAAAGTTTTCTGAAGTTGGTCAGTCACAAAAAAGGACATATTTGCAACGGTCCCAAGGTAAAACGCGCACACCCAACATCCATTGCCACAACAGTTCATTTAGTGACTGTTCAAAGTTAGAAAAAAGTGAAAAAAGTGACTTAAGATCATTTTTCACGACCTTTATAGTATCTTCATGATCATGTGATCAAAATTCAGTTGCTTAGCAACTGGTTCGTATTTTCGACTGTTGCGGTGTCCCAAGGTCATGTGATCTTTTTTTGCAACCTTTTGACATGTAAAGACAATGGGGAAGCCAGATTCAGTTAGCAACCGTGTTATTAATTTACCAACTTCAGCAATTCATGTAACAACTGTGACAGGAAAGGTCATTAAATGGGGCAAAACATTAACAAATCTTTCACTTAACAACAACAATTTGGGGGTCAATTATGGTCATAAGTCAAGGACCACCTGTATGGAAACAGCAGATGGTAAGATAGACAAGTTTCTTAAAAAGTACATCTTATCTCTTTAGTGGTGAGTGCAAAGCTGTACCAGGTGCCATTGTGTTATGCTCAGAAGAACACTTAGAGTAACTCCAACAGAGTAAATACGAAGTTCCCTATTCTCCAGGGGTGGGTTCTAAAATTTTTTACTACCGGTTCTGTGGGCGTGGCTTATTTTGTGGGTGTGGTTTGATGGTCATGTGACAAACAATTCTTTAGGATTTAGCAGAGGTACTGGTCTACCAGACTTTTAACTGCTTGCAGAGCTGTACCGGTCTACCCATTTGTTTTTGGAGCATACTGGTCTACCCATTTGTTTTTGAAGCATTCCGGTCTACCCATTTGTTTTTGGAGCATTCCAGTCTACCTATTTGTTTTAGGAGCGCACTGGTCTACCACCACATTGCCTTCTATCGCTGATCAGCTGTAGGGTGGCCCTTTGAAGCGCCGCGGCAAGAGTTTAAACAGTTTTTTGCTTCTCTGCCACCACCGAGAGCATCAGAAACCGCTTTCAGGCAGCTTGGTCTCAATTGCCAATCTACCACCACTGAGTGGTTTACAAGGAGTGGATCGGTTCTAGCCAATCAGTTGGGAGGCTTCTTGGCTTCTCAATTTAAAGCTAAGATGTCTTGTTTTTTGCTCTCTCTCTTCTTTGTCAAGTGAGCCCTGATTTTTTCCTTCTAGCCAATCAGCTGGGACTTGGGAGACAGCAAATAGATTGGGGGTGGGGCCAGGCAGAGGTGGTATTTACCGGTTCTCCGAACTACTCAAAATTTCCACTACAGGTTCGCAAGAACTGGGGAGAACCGGTAGCAACCCACCACTGCTATTCTCCCACTCCATTCTAAGAATAAATTTAATAACATGAAAAATACCTTATATGCCACTAACTTTTTAACTTCTTTTTTAACCAAAGTTTTAAGGGGTTCTGGGGGGGAGGGTTGTGGGTTTGGGGGATAACCCACTGAGGGGGAGGCCGGGTCCGACAGTGGGCTACGTAATGGGGGGTGCGGAGTTCGGAATCAATGAGGGGGTTAGAGTCCATACTGAGGAGGGCGATATCATCAATACTGTAAGTGGGAGGGGCAGATATGGCGGGAACAGGGGGCCAGATCCAGTTATGGGGGCGCGCGCCCGCTGTCTCCGAGCGGTGACGCGCTCCGGCCCCCAATGCTCCTCTCGTTCCCCGGGTTGCGCAGATCCTCAGGGCCCAGGCCTTTGGCTGATGTTCTACAACACCAGGTCCATTGTAAATAAAGCCTCCCTCATTTGTGATCTTGTTCAAGAGGGGGGAGCAGACCTGACGGGTATTACGGAGACCTGGTTGGGCCAGGAGGGGGGGTTCCCCTTGTTGAAATGTGCCTGCCAGGCTTCCGAGCATTCCATCAGCCGAGGGTTCAGGGGAGTGGCGGGGGGGTAGCGGAAGGAAGGTCTTGTCCCGAAGTAGGCCACTGTGCCTCAGATAATTGGCTGAGAGTCCCTCTTTGTGAAGTGGGGCATGGGGTGCAGGTGGGCCTGCTGATCATGTACCTGGCTCCCTGCCACGTGGTGGCGGCCCTGCCTGAACTGCTCAACGTGATAGCCGGGATGGCGATTGATATCCCCAGACTTATGGTTATGGGGGATTTCAACCTGCCGTCCGTCGGTGAAATGTCTGAGGTGGCTCGGGAGTTCATGGCTTCCATGATGACCATGGACCTGACCCAGTTAGTTCATGGTCCTATACACATAGGGGGACACACTCTGGACTTGGTTTTCATCTCTGGCCAGTGGCTGAATGGTTTAGATATAGGGGATGTAGTGATTAAACCCTTGTCATGGTCTGACCATTCTCTCCTTCATCTTGACCTTCAAACCGCTACACCCCGCCACAGGGAGGCGGAACTGACTAGGTGGTTCCGCCCCAGGCGCCTGATGGATCCTGATAGATTCCAGATGGAGCTTGGGCCTTTCCCTGAGGCTCTGGCTCACGACCTGGCTGAAGACCTGGTGGCCACCTGGGATAGGGCAGCCACTGGAGCTTTGGACCGTGTCGTGCCTTTGCAGCCTCTGACCCGCCGCCGATCTCACTTAGCCCCCTTTCTCTGAGGAACTGAGGAAGGTGAAGCACGGGAAAAAATGCCTAGAGAGCAGTTGGTGGGCTAGCCTTTCCGAATCCGACCGAACACTGGTAAGGTCTCATATTAAGACCTACCTAGTGGTGATAAAAATGGCAAAGTTTAATTATTTTTCCGTTCTTATCGCATCTGCAGATAACCGCCCAGCCGCCCTGTTCAGGGTGACCTGCTCCCTGCTCCATTCGGGAGCGTGAGAGGACCCCTTGGAGGGCAGGGCTGAGGATTTTGTGCAGTATCTGCATGACAAAGTCGCTCAAATTCGGGAAGGCCTGAACTCTGAGTGGGTAGATACAGGCGGGGTGACGGAGACAGGTCTTGAGAGTGTTATCTGGGAGGAGTTTGACCCAGTGACCCCTGAAGACGTAGACAGGATTCTGGGTAGACTTAGCACGGCCACTTGTTTATTGGACCCGTGTCCCTCCTGGTTGGTGCTGGCTTCCCGGGAGGTTACACGAGGCTGGCTCCAAGGGGTTGTTAATGCTTCTTTGAGAGAGGGCTACTTTCCCACCGCCTTGAAAGAGACGGTGGTGAAGCCCCTCCTCAAAAAGCCTTCCCTGGACCCAGCTGTTTTAGCAAATTATCGTCCAGTCTCCAACCTTTTCTTTCTGGCAAAGGTTGTTGAGAATGTGGTGGCGCGACAGTTTCCCCAGTACCTGGATGAAGCGGTCTATCTGGATCCATTCCAGTCGGGCTTCAGGCCTAGGCACAGTATGGAAACGGCATTGGTCGCATTGGTTAATGATCTCTGCAGGGCTCGGGACAGGGGCTGTTCCTCTGTCCTGGTCCTGTAAGATCTCTCAGCAGCTTTTGATACCATCGACCATGGTATCATGCTGTGCTGGTTGGAGGGGTTGTGGTGGTTCTCCTGATGTTCTCCTGTGGTGGTTCTCCTGATGTTCTGTCCCCATAACACGCACACACCCAACCAGTTAAATAAACTCTTCAAACACTCAACGTCAGTGATAAGGAACTTGGCAGCAACTCCGTGGCTGCCTGCCAAAAACTTTTACTCCGATAACACAGACAAAAATACAGACAGTTTGAATAGTCCAGTTTGTAATTAAATCCACAGCAAATAGGTGTTGTGTCCGAAGGTGCAAAGTGCCTCGCCAGAGTTTAGCTTTGTCCGTCACAGAGTCCGAATGGCCACTACATTCCCTGTGGGGTGTGGTCCAATGACTCAGCTAATCTCTGGCACGCCTTCCCCTCTGCTGCGCATGCTTCTCCCTGCGCCTCTGGCGAGGGTCCAGCCAGCACTTATTTTCCTCATCGCTGTTCACCTGTGGCTGCGGGGATGTGCTTGGCTCTGAGCCAATTGTTTGGCCTTCGGTGTCCTCCGGAGGCATTGCCAGAGAGGAGGGTCCTGGAGAGGGAGGCCTTGCCAACTCCTCCCCGTCACTCTCAGAATCTGCATCTGTCGATAGCCCAGGCTCAGGCAATGGAGCCACAACACCTCCTTACTCTCTGACTGGTCACAGTTTGTGTTGACAGGGGGCCCAAGGTTGACCCCGAGGCGCCTTGTATGTGGGGTGCTGCAGGGGTCGGTCCTCTCGCCCCTTCTCAACATTTATGTGAAGCCGCTGGGTGAGATCATCCGTGGTTTTGGGGTGAAGTACCATCAGTACGCTGATGACACCCAGCTGTACATCTCCACCCTGGACCACCCCAATGATGCCCTTGACATGATGTCCCAGTGTCTGGAGGCCGTACGGATCTGGATGTGGAGAAACAGTCTCAAGCTCAACCCATCCAAGACCGAGTGGCTGTGGCTTCCGCCGTCCTGATATAGTCAGTTGGTGCCATCTCTGACTATTGGGGGTGAGTCGTTGGCCCCCCACAGAGAGGGTCCTCTGGACCACTTGGGTGTTCTCCTGGATACACAGCTGTCTTTAGAAGAGCATGTGACGGCCGTGGCCAGGGGGGCTTTTTATCAGATTCGCCTGATTCGCCAGTTGCGTCCTTTTCTGGATCGGGACTCCTTACACAGGTCACTCATGCCCTTGTCACTTCCCGCCTGGACTACTGCAATGCTCTCTACATGGGGCTCCCCTTGAAGAGCACCCGGAGGCTCGAACTGATCCAGAATGCGGCCGCTTGGGTGATTATGGAAACGTCATGATGCTCCCATGTAACACCTCTCCTGCGTGAGCTGCACTGGCTCCCGGTGGTCCTCCAGGTACGATTCAAGGTGTTGGTGACCACCTTTAGAGTGCTCCATGACTTAGGGTCTGGATATTTACGGGACCATCTTCTGCCACCGAGAGCCTCCCACTGGCCAGTACGCTCCCACAGAGAAGGGCTCCTCCGGGTGCCATCGGCCAAACAATGCCGACTGGCGGCCCCCAGGGGGAAAGCTTTCTCTGTGGGAGCACCTGCCATCTGGAACGAGCTCCCCGCGGAGATACGGACGATTCCGGACTTACGTACTTTCTGTCAGGCCCTCAAAACCTTTTTATTTCATCAAGTCGGGCTGGCCTAATCTCTCCAGTTGTGAATTTTAATTTGGATTTTTAATGAGGGATTTTAACTGTCGGGCCAAATTGTTTAATTTATTTTTAAATTTTTTTAAATTTTGTATTTGATGTTTTTTACTTCTGGCTGTTCACCGCGCTGAGTCCTTCGGGAGAAGGGTGGTATATAAATTTAAATATTAAATTAAATTAAATTAAATTAAATTAAATTAAATTAAATTAAATTAAATTAAATTAATTAAATTAAATTTCCCTAGATCCACATCAGGCAAAGAGAACATCATCCATTAAAATATCCTTGGAGCTCAGACTCAACTAGTACCAGGATGCTCAAAAATGTCATATATCTGGAACCTATATAGTTGCTAACAGCAATTCTCCAGAGGATATTCGGACCAGAATCTGGTTTGCACGTTAAAATAAATCCAAGAATCTGTTCAAAGGAAATTAAATTCTGCTTTATTGTTTTTCTCAATTGTGTAATCATGTGCATATATATCTCCCACTTCTTCCTAGGGAGATTAAAAATGATCCAAATAATTTCTGAAGGTTTTCATGGAAAATCAGAGTCAAGACAAACTGTCTACATGATATCTGCCTAAGGCCTAACCAAGCAAAGATAATCATCAGACAGCCATTAATCATTCCTGAATTGCAAAGCAATCACCATGCCAAGTGAAAGGTAAAATCAATTACAGTGACAATTAAGAAACCACACATCAGTCTTCAAAGTACAGCAATTAATAGTTGTTCTGATGCAAACCAAGGATTTTTACACTAAAAATTCTCATCCAGGAAACTAAAATTCAACCAAGAGATATTAAGCTGTTTGCATTTAGTCATTTGTACTGTAAATCCAACTCAAAATATACACATAAATTATCCTAATTATCTGACAAGAGGCAGAGTATATTAACACAAGCAGTTAAGAGCTTATAAAAGTTCCAGAATTTTTATCTTGTTATTTATTATTAATAAATATTTATTATTTATTAATTATTTAATTAATTAATTAATAATATTTATTATTATTATTTATTTGTTCATTCAATTATTCATTTATAAAATTTATAGGCCACCCATCGTACCTCAAGGTTATCATCAGTTAAGCCTTCAGGAAGTCAGATGTGGAGAAAAATAGCACCCTCAGCATAATAAATTAAGTGGGTTAATATTTTCCTGTGGGAGATAAAGGAAAGTGAATGAATCTAAGCGCCTGCAATTTATTGAGCCATATATACACCCAATAAAACACTGAAAATCTATGAATCTTCAGTTCTGAAAAAGCTTCTTGGATGAGAAGCAAAATGTTTTCAAAGAAAAAAACCAAGGAAGTCCACTTACCTTTTGGAAAAAAGTACCTTTGGGACAGCCGTGACCTGGATGATCAAGAATCTCCACAGGCATACCAATTTGGAAGAGATTCCAGTAATATCCCAGTAATTCATTAATTGTATGGCTCAGGCAAAAAGCAAGAGCATTGGCTTCTTAAAAAAAAAAAAAAAATTCTGAAATGTATGGGAGATAATTTGAATTTCTCTCACACACAATTCCCCAATCCCACAGTGATGTTTTTGAGTCATTGTAATAATAAAACTGCTCAAAAAAAGCTCAGATTTAAAGAATACAAGTCCTAAATCATCCATGCAGCCATTGTCTCCTCCTTATCTTTTGTTTCTTGTTCCCATTAAATAACGATTCTTCTTCTGCCTTGATTCCCCACTCATTTATTTATTTATTATTATTTATTTTGCCGCATTTCTATGCCGCCCAACTCCCAAGGGACTCTGAGAGGAACATTAGTTTTGAGAGAAATTCAACTAAGAAAGACATAATATTATTTAAGATGCCACTATACTACATATTTATCAGTACATAAATATGTAGTAATAATAAAAGAAATAATATTAATGGTAGAAGCACTAGATACATACAAGGAGTCCTGGTGGCAGTGGTTAAGTGTAGTATTTTAGGCAAATTTTGCCCATCACATGGAGTTTGATTCTTACCGGCTCAGCTTTCCATCCTTCCGAGGTTGGTAAAATGAGGACCTAGATTGTTGAGGGCAATAGGCTGCTTAGAGAGGGCAGGAAAGCACGGTGAAGCAGCATATAAGTCTACGTTCTATTGCTATTGCTACATACTACTTTTGGTTGTTTAAGTTCAGTAAAACAAATTTAAACACTGCGATTATAAACATGGACACTTGTTCATATATAATGTATAGCAGCCTTCTCAATCTGGCATTCTCCAGATGCATTGTGGGATTAAAACTTCAAGCATTCTCAACCAGTCATACCAGCTGGAAACTCTAGGAGTTTAAGTCCCAGGACATCTGGAGAATGTCAGGTTGGATAAGTCTAAGGCAGATAAACAATGTAAATAAGAGAAGGATATTACAAAGAGAAATTCATTTTCCTTCAGGGAAAATTGAAATAAAGCCAAAATCTACATCATCTGTTCTACCCTTATATGTGTTTAATGCACATCATCAGTTCTTCTACGTGACCTTATAAAATCCATTTGACCACAAACCAGACTAGTTGCTTAATTAAAACTGCCTGAACCTTTTGCTAATCCTAAACTTACTTTAAACAACTGCAGTCCACAAATTGTACCATTGCTAATGGTAGGATGGGGTTCCATTTTATTTAAACTTTATTCCCTTTATTATTTATTTATTTGTTTGTTTATTTTTCAAATTTATATGCCGCCCTTCTCCCATAGGACTCGGGGCGGCTCACAAAATTAAAAACAACACAACAATCCCAACTCTAAAATTAGTCAATTTAAAATCCCCAGACAATTAAAAACCCCTTTAAAGGAGAATATTTGTAGGTCAGGGTTGAAATGTGGGATCCTTGGTTCTCTCTCAGCTTGATTGTTTTCTCACAGATGCTTCATTACCCAAACTAGGACTTTGAGAGTGGCAGAAAGAAATTATCAGTGCCAATGTAAGTAGAGGAGAATTTGTCTATAGATCCAGGAGTTAAAGAGACATGTATTCAATAAGATTGTAGGTAAATGTGGTTGAATTGAGTTCTACTGCTATAGAATGCATTTGTGCAGCTTTCTTGATAGTGTTATGAAAATGGCTTATCACTGTCTTTTTCCAGGATATTCCTTTGATTAGCCTACAGCCAGGAATTCTTAAATGACCCCTCACCCAAGTATGTCCTTGATTAATTTGCTGAGATCCTCCAAGGAAGACCAGAGGCAGAGAGAAAAAAGCAAGACTTCCTTATACTGTAGCAGGTCCATTGTTCTCTCCTACAGATTTAAACGGCAGTAATTTCCTACACAATAGAAAGTTGCTAGTGAGATATATGAGGGGAACCTAAAAGGAGGTGACAAAAGTTCATTGTGCCCCTTACAGAATATTCTTCACCTTACACAGAAATGAGGGAGGGCATATTGTGATTAAAAGACAAAACAATCAGCTGGCTTTGATCTAGTCCTAGAATAGAACTGTTGGAGAAGCATATTCAACATCCAATCCCTTTTAAACAATAGCTGATGAATGGCATCATATAAAAGAAGGATATTTCACAAAGAATTGATAAATGCTAGTAATTTTTGTGGTTAGGGCCCAGGAAACCAGCAGGAATTTGAAAGAAATTGAAGATTTTATTTAGAGGGAAAGTTCAGCCTAAAAAGCTTTTGTACATGCAACAAAAACATAATCACCGGGTTTAGCTAAGTGTGCTCTTCCACACCATAGCGACAGTGTAGAACTGGGTATTTTATGGCCCCTGGCTCTTCCTGTCTGGCCCGTATGAGGTCAATCAGAAATTAGAAGCAAATATAAATAAGTGCATGCAATACAACTGCATTGTTTTTATTCTGAACACGACTGCTATTTTTTTTCAATTTATGTACGTGTGTGTGTGTGTGTGTGTGTGTGTGTGTGTGTGTGAGTGAGTGTGAGTTTGCATGCCTATGCACCTTCACAGCCCTTTTGGTTCAGCCTTCCACAATAGTCCCAGTTTCTCATTGGCTCCTTGAGAAAATTAATTGCCCACTCCTGCCATAAGTGAATATCAAGCTCACCCACCCATAGGGCTGGCCGTTTATACATTAGTTAATGGTTTAAAATGATTTCATGAATGGATGGATTTGTACAGGAATAGCATAACATTAGTCTCATTCGTAAAGAATAAGGGAGCAGAGAAGAGACTCCCCCATTTGTTAATTTAGTGCTGCTTTGGTCATTGCTGTTAAGGCTAAATAGTAGCAAGGGACAAACAGATTATCTATGTGCCGTATAACAAGTATGAGCTGTTATGCTGAAGTAGCTAATGGGCGTTTGTAGAAACTGCCATTTGACTTTCAATAGAGCTATAGCTTACCTGAAATTTGAAAGGAAAGGAGCACTGACAATCCAGAGATCTGGAATATCTTCTCTCGTGCATACTTTTAATAGTTGTGTTGACCATACCTGTCGAGTCTTGCATCTGAGATCCTATTTGGACATGGAGTAATAGAAGTAGTCACCAGGCAGGCAATCCCTATAAGTCCCATTTCTGATAATACTGCTCACTGACATTAGCCACCACAACAGACCTGAAATATAGTATAAATGTAACACAACTCTATGAACATGGCTCTAGATTGCACAGAAGCCAATGCATGTATAGCAGAAATGGTATTCAGCAGGTTCTGGAGAACCGGTAGTGGAAATTTTGAGTAGTTCAGAGAACTGGTAAATACCACCTCTGATTGGCCCCACCCCCAACTATTCTCTGCCTCCCGAGTTCCAGCTGATCAGGAGGAAATGGGGATTTTGCAGTAACCTTCCCCTGGAGTGGGGAGGGAATGGAGATTTTACAGTACCTTTCCCCTGCAACACCTACAAAGCCAGATCCACCAAGCCATGCCACGCCCACCAAGCCACACCCACAGAACCGGTAGTAAAAAAAATTGAATCCCACCACTGATGTATAGTGTAAAATGTTTAGCCTTGCAGACACCAAAGTGTATGCATGGACATTACTGTGGAGGCAAAGATCTCTTCAGAAACTTTAATGAAGATTCCATTTACTATACATTTAAATAGGACATAGGGGCTCCCCATATATGTTAACATACCAACTCTGTTTCCTTTCCTTTATCAAGCTAAATTTGCCCTGTTCCCTTAGGTTTCAGTGGTATATATTCTTTGCTGCCTTTTTATTTTTCTGCTCATTAATTGTTCATTTATTTATTTTTACCCTGTGGATTTAACTGTATTTATTGCATTATGTTCTATTTATTGTAAGATTCCAGAGGCTATTTTGACTAAAATAAAATGCATTTCTATTAAGTATTACGAAAAAGAGGCCACACGGGGTGCTTAGCTTTTCTTTTATATAATAAAGCCATTATAGATAAAGTCCTTATAGCCACATGTTTTCTGTGAGTGCACAGTGGAAATGAACAGCACAGTCTTTAGGCAATAAATGTGCCCCTTTTCTGGGATGGTAAATCCATTCAAATATACATTTTTTTCAACTTCGAATGGAAACTCTCACTTGATCCTTACTTTACCTTCCTTAAAAACCTGAATTTCCATTTACTTTTTTCATAATTTCATGTTTATCTGAATTCAGTCACTTTTTTAAAAATCCCCCTTTTACCAACATTCTTCCAGAGGACTGAAATAAGCAGGGAATTTCTGCCTCCAATATCTGGAAGAATGCACATTAGGGACATGTTTGGGTTAAGGAGCAATTGCTCTCAACTTTTTATGTCCTGACTATTCTCTTTCCTCTTCTGGTGCCATTCTTTTTTTCTTCTGATATCCAATTTCCGTCTTTTTCATTCTGTTTCTAAAATAAATAACAATGATGTTTTCTGGGAAATAAGATTTTTTTTTTCCCTAAGGCACAAATTCATTCAAGCTGAGTATTCCTATGTTTTACAGGAGGATACCAGAATGAATTGACCATGCATCTTCTTACAAAGTAGCAATCTAGAAAGTTTTTTTTTTCAAATAGTCTTGGATAAACAAGTAAATTAAAATGAAATGTATCTCATATCCCTATAGCCCTATAACCTCACATAAGCCTGTTGTATATTTATTATAGCAAGCTCTTGAGAAGCTACATGTAGACCATGGTCTAATTTCAGCTTCAGATCAACAAAGAGCTTTATTTCTTTTTCATTTGTAGGAGAGGACCAGGCAGAGCCTGTGGGATGGATCAACAGAATAGAATAGAATAGAATAGAATAGAATAGAATAGAATAGAATAGAATAGAATAGAATAGAATAGAATAGAACAGAACAGAACAGAACAGAATAGAATATAATTCTTTATTGGCCAAGTGTGATTGGACACACAAGGAATTTGTCTTGCTGCATACGCTCTCAGTTACATAAAAGAAAAGATACACTCATCAAGAATCATAAGGTACAACACTTAATGATAGTCATAGGGAACAGATAAGCAATCAAATCATATTAGGAAACAATCAATATATATGTTGCAATATTTTCAGGATCAGACTCAATAAATTTAGCAAGAGTTAAAGGTTTAAATATATCTTCTTTTATTTACATTAGGCATTCTATATTCACTGAATATTCACAGATAGAAGCAAGGAAGTGGGTGCATACAGCTCCTTATATATACAATGGGTGGAGCTAGATATGGGAGTGGTGAATTATGAATACATTAAGAAGTGAAGAATAAGTTAACCCCTGATACCCCGTTCATATACTATTTACACATTAGAGAATAAGGCATTTACATCTGACAAATCCCCCTCTAAATGCCGATTCGTTATGCAACACCAATTACATTCAGATTCAGGACAGTACAAAACATACAACTTAGAAGTTAAGTATTTATGCTGCTTAGAAGGTAAAGGTTTTGTCAATATGTCAGCTAATTGTTCTGAAGTTTCACAATGCACTGCTTTAATAAATCCATCCTGAGATAATTGTCTCACATGTTTAAATTTTATATCTATGTGTCTGGACCTTTCTCCAATGGCGTCAGATCTAGATATTTCAATAGCTGCCTTATTGTCTTCATGCATAACAAAAGGCAAAGCAGGTTTTTTCCAAACATCTGAAATCAAATCATTAAACCATACAAGGTTATTTGCAGCTTTAGATAAACAAACATATTCTGCTTCTGTCGTTGAAGTGGCCACTAATTCTTGTTTACCAGTGTACCAGTAAACTGGACAGTCATTTAAGAGGAATATATAACCAGATGTGCTTTTTCTACATGAGGTGTCTCCAGCCCAGTCCGCATCTGCGTAACATGTAAACTTTGGTTCTTTATTATCGTTAGGTTCCAACATTAAACAAAAGTCTAGTGTATTTTTCAGATATCTTAATATTCTTTTAACAGCTTCCCAGTGGTACATTGTTGGCTTGCTGACATGTCTGGATAATAAATTGAGGGGTAAAGCGATATCTGGTCTTGTCCAATTAGATATATAAAGAAGTGAACCTATGACTGATCTATAAAATGTGTTATCTTTAAATTCAGGGGATGATTCATCAGCATTTCTTAGAAAATCAGTCTGCATAGGAGTATCACAAGGTTTGGCATCACTTAGATTGCATTTGTTTAAGAGCTCTATGATCTTATCTCTCTGAGTAAGTTTGAATTCTCTTTTAGTCTTATTAATTTGAACACCAAGATATTTGTTTACTTTGCCTAAAGATTTCAATGAGAAATGTTCACTTAGCTTAGTCACAAAAGTTTCTCTTCTCTCTTTATGTTTTCCTATGTATAAAATGTCATCCACATAGATCAATACAAATTCTATGTAATCATCACCCTTTTTGACAAAGAAACAGTTATCAGCAGTGGTGGCATTGAAGTCCATGGTTTTAAGTACTTTTACTAAACAATCATACCATCGTTTACCAGATTGTTTTAACCCGTATAAACTCTTGTTTAACAACCAAGTCTCATTCTTGTTTGTGTATTGACTGTGAGGTGCTCTTACATATATTTCCTTATCTAGTTTTGCGTGTAGATACGCAGTCTGTATGTCATATTGGAATACATCGAGATTGAGTGCTGATGCTACCACTAGAGCTGTTTTGACACTCTCAGTTCTTACTGTGGGGGAATACGTGTCAGTATAGTCCTCCGGATATTTCTGTGCATAACCTTGTGCAACTAGTCTAGCTTTGTATAGGGTATTGCCTCCCTCTAAGTTCTTAATTTTATATATCCACCTGGTACCAATAATTGTTTTATCTTTTGGTGCAACTGCAGGTGTAAATACATTTAATCCTTGTAAGCTTTCCATCTCTTTTTTCATTGCTAATTCCCATTTTTCCTTTTCTTTACGAGGGAGCTTTAACACTTCCTCATATGTATTAGGTGTCGTTGACTCACCATCCATATGCATTATATAATCCTTGTATTTATTAGGCATCTGATTTCTGGTGTTTCTAATTGTTTTTTCAGGTTTACTATTGTTATCATGCAAATATCTTGCTTCCTTTTTTGTTAGTGTGTCTGTCTTTATTTTGTGTTGGCTATTTATCCATGTTTTGGTTTTGTTTTTATATTTGTTGATATTTTGCTTTTCTATAGTCCCTTTCTCTTGAGATTTTGTATCTTTGTTGTTACTTGGAAATATTTCATTAAGATGTATTTTAGACCAGTTGGCCTGTTCATGGAACACAGCTGTTCTGGAGACTATAAATTTGTTATTATTATCAATGAATCTGTACCCTTTAGTGCCTGTCTCATATCCCATAAATCTGAGTCTTCTGGACACGTTCTCTCCCTTTCTTCTTAATTGCTTAGGTATGTGTACGTCTGCAGTGACTCCGAATATGTGCATGTGTGCCAATTTTGGTTTCCTATTATACATCACTTCATATGGTGTCTTATTTACAATGCTGGACCAGGTTCTATTCTGTGTGTAATTGGAATAATGTAGGGCTTCTGACCAGAATTGTTTGCTTAAGCCAGCATCTTCCAATGTGCATCTAATCATGGTTTGTAATGTTGAGTTCTTTCTCTCTACAATCCCGCTCTGGAACGCAGAAAATGGACTAGATGTGTAATGTAACATTCCTTTGTCCTTTAACCATTGGGAGAATTCTTTAGACATGAATTCACATCCCCTATCTGTCATGATTTGTTTTATTTTGATATTGTGTTGTGTTTCTATGCGTTTATAAAATTCTTTAAATTTTTGAAAGGTTTCATCTTTGTGTTTTAATGTATAAACAAATCCATAGCGGCTATAATCGTCTACTATGGTCAAGAAGTAACGTTTTCTATAAGTGATTGATGGAGTTAGTGGACCAACTAAGTCCATGTGTACTAAATCAAAAATTTTGTTGGTTGATCTAGTAGATTTTCTTGGCCTGGGGCTAGTTTTTAGTTTTGTGGATTTACATACTGAGCATTCCAAATAGTTTTCACAATTTTTTATTTTAACACCTTCTGCGTGTTCAGTCATTTTTTGTACTACAGGAAAACTGGCATGTCCTAACTTCCTATGTAAGATGTGAGCACACTCATCATGAATTGGCTTACCTATTTTTGGTTTTTTTTCATTGTGTGCATCTTTGTGATCATGAGATATTTTACATTCATCATTGTCACTGTTGCTAATGTTTCCATCATCTACTTCAATACAATCTTCCATATTTGAATCAATGTTATGCAACCATTTTTCCTTTGTTATTAGATAAGGTAGGCCTCCTTTAATCATCACAGTGCCTATATCTATTTTATTTTTCTCCAAAGTCGCTTTTCCTTTAGAAAAAACAATGTTAATATCAGAATCTCTACTTAGTTTTATGGCACTTAGTATGTTATGAGGTATTTCAGGTATTAGCAATACCCCCTCTATTTTTCCTAGACCAGGCAAGGTTACATTCCCTCTACCTAATACTTGAACCTTTTCTTGGTTAGCTACCTTTATTACAAATTTATCTTCTACAAATGAAGACAATATATTTTTGTTATTAGTGGTGTGATTAGTTGCTCCAGAATCAATAAGCCAATTATTGTTCTCATTCTGCTGTATGTTAGTGTTGTCTTGTTTATTTAATCCATTCAGTGAACCAGATTTTCTATCCTTTGAATTATCTCTGCCCCCTCTATTCTCTTTGTAATTTGGTGGGCTTCTATATCTATGTCTATCCATGGAAGACTGTCTATAATTGTATTTGTTTCTATATTCAGACCTATGTCTTTCTTTTGAAGTTTTGGGGCAATCTCTTCTATTGTGTTCCCTGGATCCACAGTTATGACATTTAAATGTTTCATTATATTTTTCTTGGAAAGTTACTTTCCTATATGGTTTGTGTTCTATGTGATTGTTAGAACGATCCCTTCTTGAATTGTCTTCTGCTATTAATTTATTGGATAGACTTTCTATGGATAAGTATCCTAGATTGATTGTGTCTAAATGTGACATATAATTGTCCCATGATGGATCAAGTGAGTTGATAATAACACTTTTCATTGTTTGGTCTGAAATCACCTCCCCCCTTAAATGCAGTTCAGCTCTTATTTTGTTTAAAGATATTAAGTGCTCACTTATGGAAACCCCTGGTTTTATCCTAGATGAAAAGAAATCTTTAGACATCCTTGTGGTGGTAGCTACACTGTCACTGTGAAACAAATTGAACATGCATTGAATAATTTCTGAAACAGTCAGATTTTGCTTAATGCTGTGATACATTGCAGGAGATACACTAGATATTAATAAGAAAAATGCTCTATGGTGTAAACAGTCTATTTTTAGAGTCCAAGGTCTTTTTGGGGGACTAGTGATAAAAAACAGTAAGTTTTCCTTCATAAAGACAACCTGGAGCTGCTGATACCATTCTTGTAAATTAATGCCATCTATCCTTAGCTTTGGGAAGTCACTGGGTAAATTTCCGACATTATTAGGTCCATTACTTACAACCTGAGGTAGTCCGTGGTCTCGTAAATGCAGAAAGTTACAAAACGGCGTGGGGATGCTCGCAACGAGCCTGCATGGTCTTCTCGTCAATTCATGTCTTCCCGGACCGTCTGCGTAATCTTGCGCATGCGCATTGTCCATTTCTTCCCTGGAGTCGTCGTGAGAGGTTCTCCTCGTTGCGGCTCGCTCGTTCTGCTCCTCCTCAGACGAATCGGTCTCTGGCTCGATCTTGGGAGTCCTGACGATGGTGGCTGCTCTTCCTCTTCTTTTGAGTGCGTTGGTGCTTGCTTCGGTCTGTGGCGTGGGGCGGTATCGGCAGGGCTCTCTGGGTTCGGGCGTCGGCGCTCTCGTAGTCAGGATGGGAGCGGGCAGGTCTTGAGGCATTGGCTTGCTCGTTCGCTTCTTCGTTAGCTTTTTAGTAATCCTTAGTTTTGGCCCAAATGCAGCAAAAAGCGTTTTCATTGCTGATTTTATTTGATTGTTTGTTGAATCACCTTCACTTTCTGATTCTGATTCTTCTGAGGTGTTTGAATCTTCTTTTTCGTTTTCGTTGTCTGATAATGTTTTTCGCGCCAGAAATTTTGAATTGAGTTTTCTGATTGGCTCTGCTTCGCTCACCCTGGAGGTCTGTTGAAACCAAGATGGCTGCCATTCAAAATTTCGCACGGGATCACCATTTTTCTTCTTCACAACAATTTTTTCTGCAGTCATATCACTCACTATTTTTGGGTCTTTTGATTTTTCATTAGTGATGTACTTCTCTCTCGCTGCTCCGCTGTTCTTCAGCATATCTTGGAGGTTCACGATGAGGCTTTCATCATTTTCATCTATTATTTCTTCGTTTTCAGTGGTGTATTCTTCGGATTCTCTCGAAATCGCGTTTGTGGATTCGTTGATTATTTCTTGTTCTGTTTCCATTTCTTTGCTGTATGCCCTGGTGTTGGGCCTATCTTTCTTAGACATTTTTAAGTATTTATTGAGTCAATTAACCATCCTCTGCTACCAGCTTGTTGCAATATTTTCAGGATCAGACTCAATAAATTTAGCAAGAGTTAAAGGTTTAAATATATCTTCTTTTATTTACATTAGGCATTCTATATTCACTGAATATTCACAGATAGAAGCAAGGAAGTGGGTGCATACAGCTCCTTATATATACAATGGGTGGAGCTAGATATGGGAGTGGTGAATTATGAATACATTAAGAAGTGAAGAATAAGTTAACCCCTGATACCCCGTTCATATACTATTTACACATTAGAGAATAAGGCATTTACATCTGACAATATATCATAAGGATACCAGCAACAAGATTACAGTCACACAGTCATAAGTGGGAGGAGATGGGTGATAGGAACGATGAGAAGAGTAATAGTAATGCAGACTTAGTAACTAGTTTGACAGTGTTGAGGGAATTCTTTGTTTAGCAGAGTGATGGCATTCGGGAAAAAACTGTTCTTGCGTCTAGTTGTTCTGCTGTGCAGTGCTCTATAGTGTCGTTTTGAGGGTAGGAGTTGAAACAGTTTATGTCCAGGATGCAAGAGGTCTGTAAATATTTTCACAGCTCTCTTTTTGACTCGTGCAGTATACAGGTCCTCAATGGCAGGCAGGTTAGTAGTAATTGTTTTTTCTGCAGTTCTAATTATCCTCTGAAGTCTGTGTCTGTCTTGTTGGGTTGCATAACCAAACCAGACAGTTATAGAGGTGCAGATGACAGACTCAATATTTCCTCTGTAGAACTGAATCAGCAACTCCTTGGGCAGTTTGAGCTTTCTGAGTTGTTGCAGAAAGAACATTCTTTGTTGTGCTTTTTTGATGACGTTTTTGATGTTAGGTGTCCATTTTAGGTCTTGAGATATGGTAGAACCTAGAAATTTGAAGGTCTCTACTGTTGATACTGTGTTGTCTAGTATTGTAAGAGATGGTAGTATGGGAGAGTTTCTCCTAAAGTCCACCACCATTTCTACGGTTTTGAGTGTGTTGAATTCCAGATTGTTCTGGTCGCACCATGAGGCTAGTAGTTCAACCTCCCGTCTGTATGCAGATTCATCATTGTCTCAAATGAGACCGATCACTGTTGTGTCATCTGCAAACTTCAGTAGTTTAACAGATGGATCGTTTGATATGCAGTCATTGGTATATAGAGAGAAGAGAAGTGGAGAGAGCACACAGCCTTGTGGGGCCCCCGTGCTAATTGTACAAGTATCTGATGTGATTCTGTTTAGCTTCATCTGCTACTTCCTGTCCGTTAGGAATGTGTCATTAGTCTCGAGTCCCTTCGTGCCAATGGTGGGTTGCCCCCGGTTCAGAGCGGTTCTATAGAACCGGTAGTAAAACCGGCGGGAGGCTCTGCCCAGTGACCTGGATGTCATCATAAGTGATCTACGCATGCGCAGAAGAGAGAGAGCATGCACGCGGGCGAAGCACATGCTCGCACAGACTTGCACAATGCAAACTGGGAGTAAAGGTAAGTGGAACTCACCCCTGCTTCATGCCCACAGATATCTAAGTCCAGCCCATCTTGAATTCCATTGGCTCATATCTACCACCAATTTGCTTAGACCCTTAGTAATTCAAATTCTTGTAGAGAGCTTAAGCTTGCAATAAACCTATAAAACTTGGGACTGAAGAAAAAACAGTAGCCAATAACACACCATTAGACATCAAGCAAATAAGATTGCAATTAAATAACAGACTAAACATATTGCTAATATCAGAATCAGCAAGTCCTTAACCTGCTCCTTCAAAAAGGTCTTGGTTGCTAGTTTAGGGTTTGCTATATAGGCTTATCCCATGTCAGAAAAATCCAAATAAATGGGCCACAGTAAGGGAAGAAGCCTCTAGTAGTGTAACCTTTATTAACTGCTAACTAACTCTAGCCAAAAAAAAGTAGCAACATTATATCTCAATCTGTGACTCTAATTTAAATTGCCTGAAGCTTTGCCAAGCAAAGATGAAGAGAATATGCCTTTTTCTTTTCCAGCCATGGCTGCTAAATGAACAGTGAGCAGCAACTTTAGATTTAATTAAACCCTTAAATTATGGACTGCAGCTCCTAATGGTGGTTATCCTAATCAAAGAAATTCATTCGGTTGCATTTCTCAGCGAACTAGCAAGTCTCTGCCAACTAGCTCTCTTATAGATCCCAAATTCCTACAGGCTTTGGTTTACTCATTTCATTATACGCCTTGCTTGTTTTCTCATTTCAATACTCCATCTGTTGAATCAAGAGCCGGACATGGTTCATATATCAAGATATTGCAACAGTAGGATACCCACATATCAAAAATCATATAGTTGAGGTAACAGCAGGAAGATAAAAACTGAATGATTGGAATAAAGATGACTGGATGCAAGGTTATTACATTCCTTTATTCCTATGCATGCCTTGGTCTTGCATATGCTTATACCGAAAAGTAGCCTGCCCAGAATTCATAATAAGCACCTCTATGATAAGACACCACAGGTGATAACTATCTCGGGTTTGTTCTCTCCCCGTGGGAGCGTGAGCACCATCTCCCAGCCTTACTACTGCTGTATGAGGTCTTGATCTTCAGCGTTAGCCTTCAGCCTTAACTTATTTTGTCCCATTTTTTTTAAGAAGGTCTGTCCAATCCAAACCCAACAGCTACTCAAATTAAAATGGCTACTTGTATAATAGATTCTTCTGGTGGTATATTGTTTCCTTTCCAATGTTGTGCATATGTTATTCTCGCTGCTGTAAGTATGTGTATAATTAAATATCCTGGGTTTTTTTGGGTCATATTTAGTCTTTAGCACTCCCAGGAGAAAAGTTTCTGGAATCAATTTGATTTTATTATTAATTAATTCTTGTATCCAATTTTATTTATCTATTATTCAAAAAATATTTGATTGTGCCGAAATGAATAAACTAACATTAGAACTAAATGAAAAAGAGGATTCAGAATACTATAGGTGTGGGATAATTGGTACAGGTGGATTGATAACTGAATTAAAAATGGATAAATACTAGTATAAAGTTTAAGATATATATATATATATATATATATATATATATATATATATAGAGAGAGAGAGAGAGAGAGAGAGAGAGAGAGAGAGAGAGAGAGGGAGGGAGGGAGAGAGAGAGAGAGAGAGAGAGTTATAGAATATATAGGAATAATTAATCTAACCTGTGGGAAAAGTATCACTGTCTGATCAATTATGTACTGGAATTTTGGAAAACGAAAGCCACAATAAAAATTTTGATTGAAAAAAAATAAAATGGCTAATTGTAAAGAAAAGAACACATGTTCACCTTCATGCAGTTCAGGACTTCTTAAAGACCTTTGCCAGCCCTCTATTTCAGCTTGTTAGAAAGCTCTTTCAATTAGTCCGACGCTGATTTGAAAATACAAAGAGCAAATCAGCAGTGATTTTCCCAGCAATCAAGCCTTTAGTGCAGAGATCCTTCATGTCTAAATGGATATTTCCTCATTTAAGGATACTTAATTTGATTAACAATAAACTAAATTGGATGGTACCTTCCTCCATGGAACTCAGTTAATGCAGTATAACCCAGACTGTGTCATAAATGAAGAGATTTCTGCTGGGGGATCAAAGTAGGGTCAAAAGCAAGCAAGTTGTTATTTTCCGAATTTTTTTTTTTTAAAGAGTTTCTTACAACTCTCACAAATATTATTACCATAATGTTGGGTTGATTGAACTTATATTTCAAAAAAATCTGGAGGATATTGCTCTCTATCCCTAGTAGTGTTGTATATGATAGATGTCAGTGTCATAAGGCCAAGAGCAAATGAGAAGTATGTGGAGGAGATTTCTTAGAGTTGGACAATCCTGAATAGGATTCACACTTCACATGGGGTCTGTTAGGACTCTCTGGATCAATGGGGCATAGTATCCTCCCCTCGGTATAACTGCAGGGTCCCATGTCAAACTGTAGATCACATCATGACCAGCTGTAAACTGAGTAAATATATACTGGTCCAATATTTGATTTTTTTAAAAAAACCAAATATTCAAACAATCCTCCACTTCATTGGCTTGATGGATTAGACATTGGTATTTGAACACAGTTCTTTTTAAAATTTATATTTTATTGTGTTTACTAATCAAGGTGAAGTGTTAATATATGTTTCTAGTCCATGTGCAATATGCCATATGCTAAATAAATAAATAAATAAATTCTTAGAGTTAAATACTTGTTTCATGTAATTGCTACAATGTGGATTATCAGGAGAGAGCCCACAAAAATTGTATTCCTCTGCTACTACACAACATTCTTTATATTAATGTCCATGGAAATAATTAAAATAGGATATCACAGATGACATGTGATTAAAATTAATCCACAGCAAGGTCAAGAGAATGGTAAAGGAACTGGTTCTTCCATCCCAGACAGTGGATGAATTTCTCCTAGGTTATTCCCAGATTATGGAACACATTTGCTCAACAATCAGAAGGCAAAGTTGTTAACGAAAACAGGAAGATGGAAGATCAAAGAAAATTGATAGTTAAAATGGTTTTTAAAATTGAGAAGAAAGTAAAATATTTGGTTATCAATATAACAAATATGAATTGTATATCATTTCAAAATAACTATGTTAAGATATGGAATGAAATTAAAAAGACTTGTTAAATGAGAGATACTATTACTGTCATTGCTGGGGAGAATTTCTGTGATAAAAATGAATGTATTGCCTAGAATGATATTTTTATTTCCAACAATGCCTGCTTTGACAACTGATGCAACATTTAATATAGTGGCAGAAGGACATATCTAAATTTGTGCAGCAGCGGAAAAATCATAAATGAAACATAAATTGTTACAAGATGTAGAAGAAAGAGGACTGAAATTATATTTTGGAGCCTGATAGGAATTAAAAGTACACAAGCTGAGATTTGGATAGCAAGGTAATTTGTGGTATGATAACGTCAATGGTAATGTGGATTTTAAAAGTAATTAGAATTTAGAATAACTTTATTGTCACTTTGAATGTACACTAATTGGCATACATTAAAATGAAATTTCATTGCATACACCTCACAAAGGGTCACCACCTCCAATATACACTACATAAACATGCAAAATAGATAAATAAATACATAAATAAATAGAAAAATACAAAAATGTGCAAATACCCACATATATTATATGACACAGAGAAACAACATAGTTCAGATGTATACAAGGCAAGAAAAACAAATATTGCTAGTTTACCAGATGGATGGCATTATGAACAAAGCTGTTACAGAATCTAGTAGTCCTGCTAGAAATACTTCAAAATTTCCTTTCAAAGGGGAGCAACAGAAACAGATTGGAAAGTGAGTTTATGGGGTCTCTAACAATGCTTTAAGCTTTAAGCACATAGCGCTTAAAAGCAGTGTTCTGGATAACAGGAAGCAAGCTTCCTATAATCTTCTCAGCTGTCTTTACCACTCTCTGTATGGACTTTCTATCTGAGACACTGCTGTCACCAAACCAAACAATGATGCAGTTTGTTAAAATGCTCTCAATTGTGCTTCTGCAAAAAGTGGCTAGGATAGAAGGAGAAAGATGTGCTCTCCTCATCCGATGCAGGAAACGCAGGCACTGGTTTGCACGCTTCACTAAAGATGATATGTGGAGAGACCAGTTCAGATTGTTAATTATCTGTACCCCCATATACTTAATACTGTTGATCACCTCTACAGCTGCATCCTTGATACTGAGTGGAGTATGACTATGCCAGCTCTTTCTAAAATCTACAATGACCTTTGCTTTATTAACATTTAGAAGCAGGTTGCTTTTATTGCACTGTCCACTAGAGCCTTCACCTCTTCATTGTCATCCCGGATAAGACCCACCATTCCCATGTCGTCTGCATACTTCACAATATGATTCATAGCAGATTTGGCACAGCAGTCATGGGTCGTCAAGGTGAGCAGTAGCAGACTCAAGACACAGCCCTGTGGGGAACTAGTACTCAAGGAGATGGAGATGGAAACTTTTCTTCCAACTCGCACAAGCTGGGGCCTATCAATAAGGAAATCCAGTATCCAATTATATAAAGGCTCCTGACCTTCACACCTTCCGCCGCGAATTAAAAACATGGTTGTTTACATCGCCCAACCTGGACTGAGGGGGTTGGTTTATTTTAATGGGTTTTAATATATGTTTTAAATTTATATTTATACATCTATGTATTTTGTATGTATTTTATGTTTCATTGGGTTTGTTTTTATTGTTGTGAGCCGCCCTGAGTCGACGGAGATAGGGCGGCATACAAATCACATAAAATAAATAAATAAATAAAAATAAAACCTAATAGGCCCAGTTTGTTCACCAAATGCTGAGGAATCATTGTGTTGAATGCCGAACAAAAATCAACAAACAGCATTCGCACATGAGTATTCTCCTCCTCCAGGTGTGCCAAGCTAAAATGAAGCACACAGGAAAGTGCATCATCTATAGAGCAGTTCTTCCAATAGGCAAACTGTAATGAGTCAAATGTAGGGGGAAGGCATGAAACCAAATTGTCCTTTACCAATCTCTCATAACACTTCATCATAATGGAGGTGAGTGCAACTGGACAGTAATCTTTAAGGCATGTGATTATAGTTTTTGGGGGGCACTGGTACACTGATTGCAGTTTTAAAACATGATGGAACCACGGCCTGTTGCAACGAGAGATTGAAGATATCTGTGACAACAGTGGATAGCAAGTCAGCACACTCCTTAAGTACTTGCCCAGGAATATTATCAGGACCCTCAGCTTTCCAACTATTGACTTTCCGCAGGACCTTCCAAACAGCAGTTGTATCAAACCTGAGCACCTGCTTATCAGAAAGGGGAACAGCCTTCCTTGCTGAAATGTTGTTGCAGCCTCAAACCATCCAAAAAACATATTTAGCTTGTTTAGAAAATCCTTGTCATCCTTACATGTCAGAGAAGCTGCCTTATAATCAGTAATAACCCGAATGCTTTGCCACATGCATCTCGGGACCATAGGACTTTGAAATAAATTCTGTACTTTCTGACTATAGGCCCACTTTGCTGTTTTTATAATCAATTATTTAATAAGTAATTATGCTAAACATGCCATATTGAGAATATGGTATAAATACAAAACCCAAGTTATGTCCAAAAACACCTTTGTGCCTCTCAGCACTAAAAGAATTTTATAAATGAAAAATAATAGGCAAACATAAAGGGCTAATCTATTGTAAGAAACTGAAATTTGATTGAAATTTGAAACAGAAGAAGAAGAAGTGAAAGAATGCATGATAAAGTGAGCTTTTACTTTGCAGATAGAATGGGAAAATATATGATTTAAAGGCAGTGGTGGGATTCTACCGGTTTGCCCTATCTTGTCACCATGGTGAAGAGAAGCAGTTGTGAAATTAGTGACATGGTCGTTAAGAATGCTGAAACTAAGTAATGTAACATCTAGGATTGATTTTATATTAATTACAAATGATCTTTTTTCTAGGATGAAGAAGACAAAGATCTGCCCAAGAGTTTTAACGGATCATAGTCCAGTTTGGATGGACTTAGAGTATGGAATGGGATCTAAGAGGTCTTGGAGGTTAAATGAAAATCTGTTTAGATATGAGGAAAATGTAAAAGAATGTAAAAAATTTATGAAATAATTTTTCATTATAAATATGCATAAGGGTACATCTATGGAAATGGTTTGGGATGCAAGTAAAGCATATATGAGAGGTATTTTGATATATTTGAATAATAAACATAGACGTAAACGGGAAAAAAAAGGTCTTAGAAGAGGAAATTTTAAAAAAAGAACAAGCTTTGATATTGAACCCAGCAGACAAGAAAATAAAAGAGGCAATTAACTTATTGCGAGGGCAATTTAATATGCTAATGGCAGATCAGGTCGCAACTAATTTGCAATATGGTAAACATAATACTTTTTGCAATGCTAATAAACCAGGGAGATGGTTAGCATATTTGTTAAGGAAAAAACAAAAGTCAAGGACCATAGAGAAAATAGAATATAAAGGTAAAGAGGTTTATCAGCAAAATATGATTTAAAAAAGCATTTTTAGAATTTTATATGAGGTTGTATGCTAGTGATAAAATTCAAAGTATAGATATAGATAGATACTTAGAGAAAGAGAATATTCCTACAATTACAAAAGAGCAAAGGGAGGGTTTAAATCAACCAATAACTTCCGAGGGGATTATGTTTGCAATTAAGCAGTTGAAAGTGGGTAAAGCTCCTGGGACGGATGGTTTGACAGCTGCTTATTATAAACACTTGCAGTTAGAAATGGTGGGACCACTCAAAGAATCATTTACTAACATACAATCTGGAGGAGATGTACCCCCAACCTGGAGGACAGCTTATATCTCTCTGATTCCAAAGGAGGAGCAAAACCACACCCAGCCAAAAAATTATTGGCCTATATCACTTTTAAATACAGATTACAAGATTTTTGCTAAAATACTAGCAAATAGGTTAATGACAGTCATGCAACAAATGATTCATAATGATCAAACTGGTTTTATAAATGGTAGACAAATGAAGAGTAATGTAAGGCAAGTTGTTAACCTATTGGAGTATTTGGGGAAGATCAACCAAATCCCTGCGGTGCTGATATTTCTTGATGCAGAGAAAGCATTTGATTGATTGAATTGGCAATTCTTATTGAAAATAATAGAAAAGATGCAGTTTGGAGAATATTTTACACAATCTATTAAGGCAATATATCAGAAACAAACAGCATAAATAATAATTAATGGTAGTTTAACAGATACTTTCAATATAGAAAAAGGAACAAGACAAGGATGTCCTTTGTCTCCATTATTGTTTATCTTGACTTTGGAATTTTTGTTAAGTAAGATACGTCGGACAAAATAAATGGAATTAAAATTAGGCAGTATGACTACAGATTACGAGCATTCGCAGACGACTTGGTTGTTACTTTAACCCAACCATTACAGTCGGTTGCAGGTTTAATGGACATAATTAATCAATATGGACAAGTATCTGGATTTAAAATAAATGCAGGGAAAATGAAGATAATAACTAAAAATATGACTATAAATCAAAAAGATGAATTAGAAAGACTAACAGGATTTGAAATTGTAAAAAAAGTTAAGTATTTAGGGGTCTACATTATGACATCAAATGTGAAATTATTTAAGCATAATTATGATCCGTTGTGGCAAAAAATACAGACAGAGATGGAAAACTGGAAAAAATTACAATTATCCTTGTTAGGAAGAATAGCAGCTGTAAAAATGAATGTTTTGCCTAAGTTTTTGTTTCTTTTTCAAATGATACCAATACTTTAAAAAGATGAGAATTTGAAGATATGGCAGAAGGGTATTAATAATTTTGTCTGGGCAGGGAAGAGACCGAGAATAAAACAAAAAATAATGCAGGATATACGTGAAAGAGGAGGTCTCAAAATGCCCAAAAAGAGGAGAGAAGGGGGGGGGAAGAGGGATGGGAAAAATTGTTGTAATACTTGTTAAAACTTTTTAATAAAAAAAAAAAGAATGCAACGGGCATAAATGTGAGGATGGTCATAAGTGTGAGAACCAGTCAAAAGTGCGAGGACCGGTCAGAAATGACTTTTTCAGCCCTCTGAGTAGTCCCTATACACATAGCCACGTCCACCCAGTCACATGACCTCCAAGCAACGCCCATCCAAATAAGCCACGCCCACAGAACAGGTTGTTAAAAAAATTGAATCCCACCACTGTTTAAAGGATAGAAATGTACACTATGTTATAATATCAAAATGATTATAAAATGATGTATCATTAGTATATGTCACCAGAGAAATTGTTCTAAAACAAGCTTCTCAACCTGTGATCCACAGGCCTCTAGGGAGGGGGGGGGACCACAATGTTGACACAGGGGTCTGTGGAGGTTTGAAAAAATGTTATGATTTAAATCTTGAGTTATGTCTCAGGGATCTGTGGCCATAAAAGGTATTTAAAGGGAATTTGTGGTGAAAAAAAAGTTGAGAACCACTGGTCTAGAATGTATAAAGGTTGAGGACTACAGGTCTAGAATGTATAAAGGCACTTAAAATTTGTGTTGGAAATTTGAACAAGAAATGACATTTTATTATGCTTGATAGATCTGTAAAAAAGCTAGAAAATTTTGGATTCAAATATATATATACTGATTAAGAGAATTTTAAAGATTAATGTACAATTGAGGCGTTTCTTTTAGGATTGATGGACAAACACTGAAAAATAGTCATAGAACTTTGTTTTTATATGTGATAACTGCAGCAAGATTATTGGATGGAAAGATTCGGCATTATCCACAATGGAGGAATGATTGGTGAAGATGATAGAATTTGCCAAGATGGCCAAAGTGACTTCTTTGATCAGAGAAAAGACAATATCAATGTTTAATGCTGCTGGATTCTCCTAGTGGACTTTTTACATAAAATCAGGAGGTGGGAAATAAACTTAAGATGTATGGTTTTATTAATTAGATAAGATACATTATAAAAAGAATAGAGTCATGTTGTAAGCATAGAGCAAGAGGCACATTTATAATTGTCCTTATAACTGAAGCCACTTCTTTGTATTTTTTCCCCTTCTTTTCTATTTTTCTTTTACTTTTTGCCCTTTCTTGCCCCTTTAACTTTCTTTCTGATTTCCTTTTTCTTTTCTTCTGCCTACTTTATATTAGTTTGTATTACAACTTTTAATAAAATTACACACACACATACACACTTTATTTATTTAATGTCTACGGCCATCCATCTCAACCAAGTGACTCAGTATACACATATACCTAGGACACATTCCCTCAAAAATGATATTTGGCCACACAGTTTTTCCTGAGATTTAAAAATATATATATAACAGGTTTTTATTTGCGAATTGTTTATGGTTTAGGTTATATTGTATGTTTTCAAGATTCTCCTTTTTCTATTAATTATTGTTAGCTGTGTATAGTACAAAATGAATAAACAAGATGCTCTAGAAACAAGGCATTAACATTTAGGCCTTCTTCTAACACACTGTGTTGAGCCTCACTTGAGTGTCGCTATGGTACTCAAGTAGTACATAAATAAACTGCAAAACTGGGATATAAAGCCACAAGACTGAATGTATCCCCCTTGCTTGCCTAGAAGCTGTCATCAAATTGCAGTTTGAGGTGATTGAAGGGAAAAATTAAATACATGTTGGACAGTCAAATGCTGCTTTTCTAGAAGCATATATAGACCCTTCAAAGAGGTTGATTACCACTGAGCTATAAAATGAATTTCTTACTGTGCCTCAATCTTTTCTAAACATAGTTATTCATAAACCTGGGGTGCTGACTTCCATTAATAATTGTGGATATGCACATAGAATTTACTTTTTTAAATGATTTTTGTTCACATAGGAGAGATGGGAGGGAGGGAGGGAGGGAGAGAGAGAGAGAGAGAGAGAGAGAGAACAAGGGAAAAAGAAAGAACAAAAAAGAAATAAGAATTGATAAAGGTAAAGGTAAAGGTTCCCCTTGCACATATATGCTAGTCGTTCCTGACTCTAGGGGGCGGTCCGTTTCAAAGCCAAAGAGCCAGCGCTATCTGAAGACGTCTCAGTGGTCATGTGGCCGGCATGAGTAAATGCTAAAGGCGCACGAATGCTGTTACCTTCCCACCAAAGGTGGTCCTTATTTTTCTACTTGCATTTTTATGTGCTTTCGAACTGCTAGGTTGGCAGAAGCTGGGACAAGTAACGGGAGCTCACCCCATTACGCAGCACTAGGGATTTGAACCACTGAACTGCCGACTTTTCGATCGACAAGCTCAGCGTCTTAGCCACTGAGCCATCATGTCCCTATTGTTATTGTTATTACAGTGTAATACGCTGTAATTGTTATTACAGTGATATAATCTCAGACAAAGAAGTTACAGAAATTCTATTGTCAGTGTTCAGTGTATCAGTGATGAAAGATTAACCATAAAAACAAAACACATTAAGTTATATTTAACAGTAAGGAAAAGGATTTCAGAGATCTTTTCGTATCTCTGAGCTCATGCCAAAGTCTTCACTATTTTCATATTTAAAGGCATAATTTAAAAAGAAAGAAAGAAGAAAAACTACTAAAAACTTTATAGCAAATGTTTAGTTTCTTTCTTCCTTTGTTGTATTCCAATAGATATATAGTAGCTATAAACATTTAAAGTTTTCATGTATTTCAGCTTTTTAGTCAATTATTTTTCCCCTAAAAACCACATTCTAAATGTTTATGCTTGCCTTGCTGCATAATATATAATACATATGGAAGTCATTCTTGCTTGCATTTGGTCAAACGTTGATATATTACAGTTTAGTTTGCCATTACTGCATATCCTCCAAGTTTAAGTTTCCACTCTGATTTGTCAATAATGTATGTCTGTTCCAGAATGCTAAGTTGATCCTCTCAGCCATGAAAATGTATCTTAGGAAATTGTGGTTATTTGTGCGGCTACATCTTGGAATTATGCCCAGTAAAATGTGGTTTTATTTCCAATTTGATTTTTAAAATTCTCTGAATTGCGCTGTATATTTCTTTCCAGCACTTCTGAGCAGTGGTGAAATTCAATTTTTTTTACTACTGGTTCTGTGGGTGAGGCTTGGTGGGCGTGGCAAGGGAAGGATACTGCAAAATCTCCATTCCCACGCCACTCCTGGGGGAAGGATATTGCAAAATCTCCATTCCCACCCCACTCCGAACTAGTTCTCCGAACTACTCAAAATTTCTGCTACCAGTTCTGCAGAACCTGTCAGAACCTGCTGGATTTCACCCCTGGCTTCTGAGGTTTTTTTACATGTCCACCACATATGGTAAAGTGCTCTTGCTGTCTTGTGACTTTTCTAGTGCTTATTGCTACATGACTTGTCTAATCTTAGCAATTATTGCTGGAGTTGTACACCCACTATAAAACATTTTATACCAGTTATAAAAGTTTTAACTTGGGGTAAATTTTATAGATTTGTTCCATTGTTGTATTGTGACTTTGGGGGGGGGAGTTTTCAATTTTCTCTATAGTTTTTTATTTGTTTTGTTTCCATGTCATACATATGATTTGGTCTAGTGCAGGGGTGTCAAACTCACAGCGTCATGGCGGCATCACGTGACGTATCACAACTTTTTTCCCCTTCGCTAAACTGGGCGTGGCCATGACCAGTGTGTGATGCATCTGGCCCACGGACCGCGAGTTTGACAGCCCTGGTCTAGTGGTTAAGGCACCAGACTAGAAACCAGGAGAATGTGAATTCTAGTCTCAACTTAGCCATGAAAACTGGATGTGTAACTTTCCGCCAGTCACTGCTTTTCAGTCCAACCCACCTCCCAGGTTGTTGTGAGGAAAATAGGAGGTGGAAGGAATATTAGGTATGTTCTTCACCTTGAGTTATTTATAGTGATAATAAAGGTGAGATTTAAAAAAATGTAAATATAAAAATAAGACATGTACCATAATAGATAGTCTTGATTCTTTGTGAGAATTTTAAATTCTGCACTTTCCTTACAAGATGTTCCTCATTTCTGAGTTCAGTTATAGTCTTCAAACAGACTGATGTATTGTATATCAATCATGGTATGTCCTGGCCTTTACTAACTAGTTCTTGCTATATGCTTAGAGCCACGGTGGCGCAGTGGTTAGAGTGCAGTACTGCAGGCTACTTCTGCTGATCACCAGCTGCCAGCAGTTTTGCAGATTGAATCTCACCAGGCTCAAGGTTGACTCAGCCTTCCATCCTTCTGAGGTCAGTAAATTGAGGACCCAGATTGTTGGGGGCAATATGCTGACTCTGTGAACTGCTTAGAGAGGGCTGTAAAGCACTATGAAGCGGTACATAAGTCTAAGTGCTATTGCTATATCTTTAGTTTCTTCGTGGGATCTGGGTGGACAATATCTGCAAATGACATTGCACTTACTTACCATAGTATTTAAAGGGGAAGCTCACGATAAAAACATTATTTTTATCATAAGATTCTGTACTTTATCAAGCTTTGTTTTTTAATATTTCTTCTTTCGTGTCTCTGGTTCATACATTTTTATGAAGTTCATTAGCTAAGCCAGCTCCTTCCAATGTTGATGGTTTATGTTTGGGGATTTTATCCATTTTTTTTTATAATGATGGACAGCTTACTGTTTAATTTAAATGAAGTAGATGAAATAGAGTAGATGAAATTCAGCAACATCAAGGTAGGCTTTCTGGTGCTTTGCAGATGTTCTGGACAATTCCCCAAGCCATTGACCAAACTTTGCAGAAGGAAAATTGAAGCTTAAAATAAATGGAAGGTAACTGTTTGCCTATGCCAACCTGAATGAACCAATGGTCTGATTCATGATAAGACAGTGATCAATATTTTGCAGTCTTTTGAGATAATATATATCACATATTAACCCATAAAATACTTGTCAGTGGAGTCTGCTAATTCATTGTATTATGTATCAGTCATGGATCCTTTGAGATGAAATTGTTCTTCCTTCTGAGGCTGTGAAGCTTTGTGTGGACCAACACACCCTTAGTAACAATTATTCTCCATTATAAACTGACACTTATATTCTGTTTAAAAGTAACAATGTAGAAACCATTCTTTTTAATAAGGACAAGGCTATGAGAATTATACACAAGCAGCCGTACAGTCGTGGGATTCTGACTAACCTCTAATTTTAGTAGAATGACAAAGTTTATGGCACTGCATTATCATCACAATAGGTATCCTTTCCTCCAGATCATTTCTTTGCAGCTGCTGCGATTCTGAATACGTTGTTCATAATAAGAATTATGATCGAGCTTGTACAGTGGAACAACAGGGTTTTTCATTTTAAAATGAATAAGCGTTTAGCTCTTCTCACATTCTAGTTAAAATGGGATTGAATCCTGGGCGCACTGAACATAATTTGAAAGTTTTCAATTGAAGAAGTACCTAAGTCAGCAGTTTTGTCACCCACAAAGCAGCATGGCACCACGCTAAGCCTTCTGTGAGATACAACATTCTGTCAGAAGCGAGTGTTTAATGAGTCACCGAGATTGCAAACATGGGAAAAGCTAGGGAAAGGAGATATTAGTATTCTTCAGTGTGCAATGATACTTGTATAGAAATAAGAAATATTTGGAGAGTGTGAGACTCCTTCAGCAGAAAAATAAGTAAGTCACAAATCAAGTTAAGATGTCAGAGTTAATACATACATCTCACTCAGCCATAATCTAACCTATGGTTTGCCAAACAAGCCATAGTAGTCTGTTTCACATGTTCATTTAAGCTATAAAACCATGGTTCACACAGCTGGGTTCACACATCATGCTAACTTGTACCCAAATATATATACTTCATATTAAATAATATATACATTATAATTTAGTGTTGCTATCATACTTTTAGATGTTTGCTTACCAAGTATGAAACACGTGAAGGTTGAAAGGAAGAAGTTAGAACCAAGGATTAAGAAGACATCTGAATGTGATACAGGCTTAATAATGCCTACAGTGCCTTCCCAAAGCTATATGTGATCTTGTTTTCAGCCAGGCTTCCAAGACTGTTTCAGAAGAAGATGAACTTGGGGAAAGGTTTTGTAGGAGAATGACTCACAACAACCTTTTCCAGGCAGCCATGCAACAGATGCCAAGAGGTTCTGACAGGTTGGACAGAATATTAGACATGGTAGCCCTGGAGTCTCACCAGTTGAAGTTTCCAAATGCTCTTCAAGGCCAGGCCCATGTACAGAGCATTGCAGTAATCCAGATGAGAATCATGACAGCAGGAGTGACCATGAGCAAAGCCTCCCAATCCAGAAATGGGTGCAACTAGTGCACAATTCTAAGCTGTGCATAGCCTCCTCACTATGACTTCCATTTGCTCTTCTAGTAGAAGTCATGAGTCCAAGAGGGCTCCCAGATTGCACACTAGATCCATCTGGGGCAATGCTACCCCATTCAGGACTAGCAGTTGAAAATCCTGGTTACTTGGAACCCCAAATACCTAAAGCCACTCGGGATTTTGCTTGGACTGTGTTGAAGTCCATTGCACTCCATTCAGACCAGTGGTGGGTTCCAACCGGTGTTACTACCGGTTCTCTTCATGCATGCACTTCATGCAGGACAAAGAAACAAGTTCAAGGGGCTGGAACATGCCACAGGAGCAACATACCTGTAGCCCATTCCCCTAGATGTCCAATCCCACATCTCTCATTATATCTCCCTCTATCTGTCATTACTGGGATGTTACAACCTTCCCTCTCTCTTTATGTATATAACTCTAAGTTATTTATGCATATAACTCTAGGTTATTTACATAACATAGCAGCCCTAATCTTCCTGCCTCATATTTTTCCTTCAGTAAAAACTCTGTGAGATTAGTTGACTGAGAGAGAGAGGCTGGGCCAGTCACCCAGCCAGCTTTTATGTCTAAGGGAGACCTAGAAACTCCAGGTTTCTTAGCGCAGGACTTTCACCACTACATGAAAGGAGATAAACTAGAATAGAATAGAATAGAATAGAATAGAATAGAATAGAATAGAATAGAATAGAATAGAATAGAATAGAATAGAATAGAATAGAATAGAATAGAATAATAGAATAATTCTTTATTGGCCAAGTGTGATTGGACACACAAGGATTTTGTCTTTGGTGCCTATGTTCTCAGTGTACATAAAAAGAAAAGATACACTCATCAAGAATCACAAGACACAACACCCAGTGACAGTCATACTGTACAATAAGCAATCAAATCACACTAGGAAACAATCAACATCAATATATATCACAAGGATTTAAGCAGTGGTGGGTTGCCCCCAGTTCGGACCGGTTCGCAAGAACTGGTAGTAAAACCGGCGGGAGGCCCCGCCCACTGCCCCAGATGTCATCATCGATGATCTGCGCATGTGCAGAAGCAAGGCGCGCGCACAACCAAAATGAGCATGCGCACGCGATCCCATTGCAAACTGGTAGTAAAGGTAAGTAGAACCCACCCCTGGATATAAGCAACAAGTTACAGTCATGCAGTCACAACTAAGGTAGGGACAGTGAATACTAGCTAGTGGAAATGATGACAGCATCTCCCAGATTATGTTGTTGGTCCAGTCAAGTGGTAAAAGCAGCCTTATAAGCCCAGTTCATTTCTTGGGTTGATATTTTTCCAACTGGTGTTCCCCCCCAAAATACTAAGGAACAGATAGTCTAAGACTCCTCCAAATATAATTGTATTATCCTAGACATTCACATCGAACCATTTCAAGCTTTATGCTTTCAGTTCCCTGCTTGCTCCGTTCACAAAATTACTAACAGAGAAACTCAGGAGGGAAATGAGAACTCAGAAAGGCTGTATTCGAGACTTGCTCACTGATTAGAGGTAATAACATATTACTGATTGCAACACTCAGATAAAATGATACATCAGAGAAGTTATTCATGAGGTGTGACACTATCGCTAGCTTTAATATACTGTACTGCTCTTCAACTGGAGTGACTGAACAATAATGATAAAATGGTAGTAGAAATTGCTGTGGCACCTCATTGTATTGCTATTTTTTTCCTTTTTAGCATTATTGACTTTCGTATTGTCCCTTATATGGTATGCATTTGAATACATTCTTCAATTTGCCCTTTTTGTGTAAATGAAATCTTAATTAACTGAACCCCAATAGTGGCAAGTTTATCTACATTTACATGGTTCTCTCAGCTGTATTTGTTGGATATTTATCCTATGGTTGGGTAGGTAATATATAGAAAAACTATGTTTGTGACTTTAAATGATATAAGAAGAATGATTGGCTGTGCTATTATCAGGCAGCCATAGAAGTAGACAGGAAGCCTGGGAGCTCCTGCTCCTGCTATTTGATGATTGATCTCCTGAAGAGGGACTGTGTGTGACTGAAGAGAACTGTAAGCAAACTATGTTTTGTGTTGGAGAGTGATTATTCGAAGACGTATTATCATTGTTTTGAGAAACCAAGTTTGTTTTTTCACTAAGAGTAAAGAATGTTTTTTTTTTCACCATTCAGAGTGAACGGTATCTGTGTGCTTAACCAGCAACGTATCTCTTTGCTGTCCGGTCTGTTGCCTACTATGCAAAGGGAAGTTTTACCCTCAACACTGGTTATGGGTCCAGTTTGTATGTACAGCAATAAGGGAGTTGCGGCACATATTACTCCTCCAGGCGTTCTGATATATTTCATATCCTGGTGAGGATGGCACAAGGTCAAGCTCCAAATTTATCGCTGGTTACCCGGCTGGATGGCACCAACTACAAATCCTGGTCCACCAAGTGCAGTCTACTGTTGCGCAAAGAGGTGCTATGGGATGTAGTGCAGAACCCACCAGATGTGACCTCCTGGAATGCTGACGATGCTGAGGATGCCAGGAAGATAGCGGAGTTCCAGAGGAAAAATGAGAGTGCATTGTGTATAATTGGTTTGACTCTAGACGATACCCAGCTTGTTCACATTGAGGGTGAACAGTCTGCTGCAAGATGCTGGGGTAATTTGAGACAGCTTTATGTTCGTGACACTGTGGGGGTACAAATTAACATTACACGAAAGTTATTTCGCACACGACTCCTTAAGGGTGGTGACATGTTAACACACCTGAATTACATGAAAGGCATTTTTCGAGAGCTACATCAGAAGGAGGTGGTTTTTTCTGAGCAGCAACAGATTTATATACTGCTATCATCGCTGGATGAGAGCTACGACGACGTAGTAACATCATTTGAAGTCCTCACACAGCAAGAACTAACTTTGGCCAATGTAACCTCACAACTACTAGAAGAGGCCAGAAGGAGAGAAGAAAGAAAACAGCTGAGAGAAGAACCTGGGTCGACTAATGCAAATGCAAATGCAAATAACCATGTATATGCTGTGAAACATTGTTTTAATTGTGGCAAGAAGGGTCATATAGCCAAGTTTTGTAGAAGGCTGAAACAAACAACCATGGTTAAAGATAAGAAACAATGTAATGTAGCTATGTCTGATAAGGCACCAGTTAACCACAAATCGTGGGTTATTGATAGCGGGGCGTCGCTGTGCATTATCAGAACTAGAAACTATTTTGTAAAAATGTTGCCCAGTAACAATAAGATTTCTTTAGCAAACAGGTGGAAGCTAAAGGCATGTGGTGAGGGAACGGCGATATGTCCATACATAAAAGAAAAAATGCATATGTTATACGTTCCAAATCTAAACTTTAATTTATTATCAGTTAGAGTATTAGTTAAGCTAGGGTATACAGTAATTTTTAGGGATAATGATTGTTTAATTGAAAAGGGTGGAATGACGATTACTGGAAAATTGAAAGATGGTTTGTATGTATTATTTAATAATCATGCTACAAATGCTGTATACTCGAATGTCAAACCACATGAAGAATGTGGTTACTTGCTCCGCAGACGAATGGGGCATATCAGTTTTAAGATGCTGTAGAAAACTGTTAAATTAGTTGATGGGTTGAAGCTGAAGCCATGTAACCAGTATTTAAATTGCAATATTTGTAATCAGCAAGAGCAGAACACTCCCTGCCAATAGGTTTGACAGATTTAAAATGAAGAGACCACTGGAAGTGGTATTCGCTGATCTAATAGGGCCAAAGAAAGCTAGTCTAGGGGGTGCTTGTTATGTTCTAAGCATAGTTGACCATTACTCCAGGTATGGTTTTTGCTACCTATTGAGGAATAAGACAGATACATTTCAGTATTTTGTTCAGTGGATCAAGTTTGTCAAGAGAAAAACAAAGCAAAAAATAGTTACCATTGTAACTGATAACAGTACCAAGTTTGTAAACACGAGGTTTAAATCAATGTGGGACAATGCTGGTATAAAATATAAATGCTCAGCTCCCTATAGACCACAACGTAACTCATATGTTGAAAGGAGAGGACAAACTTTACAAGCAATGATGAGAACAATGTTAGCTGATGCAGATTTACCAGCCAGTCTACGGGGAGAAGCCATAATGTGTGCAAATACACTCTTGAACAATGTCATAAATACAACCACTAAGAAAATTCCCCATACTGTATGGCAGTGGTCCCCAACCCCCGGTCCGCGGACCGGTGCCGGGCCGTGAAGTACCTGGCACCGGGCCGCGCAGCGGCCGGGGGACAGGAACGCTTCAGCACAAAGGCTCCTGGGCCGTGCGCAATGGGCCTGCGCAAAGGCTCAGGCTCCTGGGCCGTGCGCAATGGGCCTGCGCAAAGGCTCCTGGGCCGCGGCCCCACCCCTGCGCGCGCTCAGCGGGCCGCGGCCCCACCCCTGCGCGCGCTCAGCGGGCCGCGGCGACAAAAAGGTTGGGGACCACTGCTGTATGGCATGGAAAGAAGCCAGATTTGAGTTACATTCACACATTCGGGTCACCTGTATGGGTACATATTCCATCGCAGTTAAGACGTAAGGGCCAGAGTAGGGCACAACAATTAATATTTGTTGGTTATAATTCAAACCACAGGTCCTACAGATTTTGGCTAAAAGGAACAACAACGGTAGTTAACAGTGCGAATGAAAAGTTTATGGAGCATGTAGGGTGGAATAAATTGGGGAATGAAGTTATCATTGAAACTCAGACTGAAGCTACTAATGAAATGCCAGAAATCCAGAACAAAGAGGTAGAGGAGGATGTAGTACAGGAATAGGTGAAGGTGGAGAGACCATCTGTAAGTCCTGATCTTCCAAGAAGGTCAAATAGAATAACAAGACCACCTGATAGGTATCAGGCAACAATGGTCTACCAAATAAACAAAGTTCCTACAACATATAATGAGTTAACTATGTTTCCACCTGAAGACCAGGAAGTGTGGAGATCTGCGATGACTAAAGAACTAAAATCTTTGCAGAATTTAAATGTTTATGAAACTGTAAAAATACCACAAGGTAGATGTCGAGCGTCAAGAAGCACTCGACATCATGTCCATGCACCGGCAGAACATGGATACCCGGCTGGAAGGGGGGGTTGAGCCACATGGGTGATGGTGGTGGAATAGGCTTCCGAGTAGGCGTTTATGTGCACGGGTGCCTTATGGGGTCGCGTGGGGTTAGCTTACTACTCTGAGAACACTCTAGAAAAGTGACGGCATCCCAGTACGTCCGAAGGAAATGAGGAAGTACGAGACCTTCCAGCTGAATGTAATCTGGAAGGAACTATATAAGGACTCGCTTGCAAGGGCGTGACAGCTGCGTCTTTGTTTTGCTAGCTTTGCATTCCGGTTTCTGTAAGCGCTGATTGCCACGATTAAATGAAGATACACCAGCTTGGCTTTAAGCGTGTTCTTTGAGCGTGGACATGGTCCTAGGGGAGCCGAGAGGAGAACTATACTCGGTAGTAAGTGGATATAGAAATTGAAGACTGGTATAAAGGGTGAACCAATATATAAGGCTAGGCTGGTAGCTCAAGGATTTAATCAATCTCCTGAAGGGCCTGGTGGCTGAGCAGACTAAAAGCATTGTGATTAACACCAGCTGTCTGCAATTACTGTAAGTTCGAATCTCACCAGGCTTAAGGTTGACTCAGCCTTCCATCCTTTCTAAGGTAGGTGAAATGAGGGGGCAATAAGCTGACTTTGTATAAAATATACAAAAGTATGAAGGCTATTGCTTAACGCATGTAAGCCACCCTGAGTCTCTGGAGAAGGGCGGCATATAAATCAAATTTAAAAAAAAAAGATTATGATGAGGTATTCGCTGCAAGTTTAAAAGCCATTACACTAAGAGCAGTGTTGGTATGGGCAGCTAGATATAAATATATAGTTAATCATTTGGATGTAGAGACTGCATACTACATGCACCAGTACAGCACGAAATCTACTTAAAGAAACCCTCAGGATTAGAGGAGAATGGGACATCTGACTGTTGGTTATTAAGGAAAAGCCTTTATGGGTTAAAACAGTCAGGGTACGAATGGAACCAGTGTATTGTAAGAACATTAGAGAAGATTGGATTCAAAGCAAGATTAGCAGATCCATGTTTATTTAGAATGGAGAGGGATGGTAAAGTGTCGTTATTACTTCTTTTTACTGACGACATAGCTTTGATTACAGAAAATGAATAAGAGACCAGCAGGATTGTTGATCAATTAAAAACTCATTTCAGAATTAAAGATCTAGGGGAGATACAACAATACCTGAGTTTATGAATTGAAAAAACCAGGGGAGGATTTAAATTATCCCAAACTGATAAAATCAATAATTTATTGAAACAATTTAGGATGGAGTTATGTAAACCATTAAAGACACCTATGGTTCAAGACTATTGTAACACTGATGTAAACAGTCCGTTATTTGATAAAGGGATTTACCAATCGCTGGTTGGCAGTTTATCATATATCAGCAATTGGTCTAGGCCCGATATTTCTTATAGTGTTAACCAATTGGCTAGGTTTAACAAGGAACCTACAGAAAGACACTGGCAGGGAGCAAAACGTATCCTAAGGTATTTGAAATATACCATGCATCATGCATTATATCTACAACCATCAGAAGATTTACCCGTAATTGCTTATGCGGATGCTAGTTTCACAACAGATGTGAATACAAGGAAATCAACCTCAGGAATCGCTATATTTCTGGGAAAGTCTTTGATATGGTGACGTTCAATTAGACAGAAGCATTTGAGTATGTCTACAATGGAGGCAGAATTTTCTTGTTTATCTTTATTATGTACTGATCTGATTAGTATTAAGCAACTGATGCTAGATATAGGAATAAATATAAGAGATCCTATAACAGTATATGAAGATAATCAGGCAGCGATTCAAATGGCAACGAATATGATTCAAATAGCGACGAATATTTACCCTCAACAGTATTCAATGATGCCACGGATTTAATCTGGAAAGCAAGTGTTTATCTCCTCCTCCTCCTCCTCCTCCTCCTCCTCCTCCTCCTCCTCCTCCTCCTCCTCCTCCTCCTCCTCCTCCTCCTCCTCCTCCTCCTCCTCCTTCTTCTTCTTCTTCTTCTTCTTCTTCTTCTTCTTCTTCTTCTTCTTCTTCTGCCATATCCATCATCAGACGTTGGCAATCATGTTGGCAATCCTATTTTTGTCAACAGCCATATGAAAAAGTGCTGCTGAGTTTTTGTCCAAACCAGTCCCTAAAGTTTTGAAGCCATGATGTTCGTCTTCTGCCTGGACCTCGTTTGCCTTCAATCTTTCCTTGGAGGATTAAGTGAAGTGTTTATCACTGAGTTATAATCAATTGTGAAAATTTTGCCTAAAATGTTTAGATACCTTATGAGCATTGTAAGATTCAACAACAATTTTCACAGCAGCAATTAAAGATGTTCATTTCATAACACCACAAGACCACTTAGTTCATTTATCAGATAATTGTTCATTTTATAATTCCTAATCAAAGTTTTTAGAAATGTTTCCCCCCACCTGGAACCTCAAGATATATTAAGAATGCAATTCCAAAAATTCCCAGCTAGCAAATTTCTTATGGGAATTCAACAAGAGACTGTTCCTTCCAACAGATATCAAAGGCAATCGTTTTAAAAAAATCTAATTCCTGCCATGAACTTTTTAATTTATAAAATTAATTTATAAAAAAAATTATTTAAATATATTTGTGCCAAAATATTTTCATTCAACTTCCTTTCAAATTTTGCCAGATTTTAGTGGTACAATGTTAGCTTTTTCTGTAATGATGAAGCTTCTGAAAAGTAGCTTAATAGTTGCTTAGTAGTAACTTAGTAGGCTTAATATTCCACCTCAGTTCTCTCATTCAAACCAAGATAAATTCTTATGTCAGAGAGGATATGAAAATTGTCTGGCATGATAATTGACACAGTGGTGAAATCCAAATTTTTTTTACTACCAGTTCTGTGGGTGTGGCTTGGTGGGTGTGATGTGGCTTGGTGGGCGTGGCTTGGTGGGCATGGCAGGGGAAGGGTACTGCAAAATCCCCATTCCCTCCCCACTCCTGGGGGAAGGAAATTGCGAAATCTCCATTCCCACCCCACTCTGGCCAGCCAGAGGTGATATTTGCCAGCCAGAGGTGATATTTGCCAGTTCTCCGAACTACTCAAAATTTTCGCTACTGGTTCTCCAAATTGCTCAAAATTTCCACTACCGGTTCTCCAGAACCTGTCAGAACTTGCTGGCTTTCACCCCTGAATTGACATGAAGCACTAATCCAGAAGACCATGGTGTTGTAGATTTCACGCTATGGAATAATCAAATTGCCAGTTATTTTCAGCAGTACTGAAATCTATTTCAACGTATGTGTAGCATTTTCTGCTGCTGAATATCTGAATCTAAGAGTAAGATTCTCATTTGAATCTTAGCTCTACCACATTTAAACAAAATATCTTAATTGTGACATTTGCAATAGCACCCTGGATCTAACCAAATAAACAGACAAAAAGTTAACTTCATGAAAATAGAATTTCAGAACACCTACAGTAGAATTTCAGATAAATGAAATCATTACATTACACTGAACAGGTGACATCAAATTATACATATGCAAATACAAAAATATAAAAGTTGCATACAATAAAGATTTCCAAATGTTCCAAGAATTCAAAGAGAAATGTAATTGGATTGAACAATGCTGTGGCCTGATTAAGCTAGATACCTCTAGGTCTAGGACTTTAGACTACTTTTGCTGCAGTCTAGAACGAGATTTGATGTCACGTTTCAGGAGCCATCTGCTTCCAGTGACCTCTGCCTGTTCAATATGAATTGCAAAAGAGGACTTGAATTCAATATGAATCCTCCAAAATAGAGCCAGTTTGGTCTAATGGTTAAGGCACTCGGCTAGAAAGCAGGAGACCATGAGTTCAAGTTTCACCAATCAATCAATCAATCAATCAATCAATCAATCAATGTATTCCAAGTTCCAAACTCTGGAACAATACCCCCATGTATTGCCATCAGGGAATAGGGAGGGCATTTTTCACACTTAGTCGTCTTCTCTGGAAAAATACACCCCAAGAGAACAGGATTCTGAAAGGCCTTTAAGATGGGGCTTTGTTAGAGAACCTTTGAGGAGCAGTCTATTGATCTCTCCTAGTGAACAGTGGCTAGAATGGCTAATTGTTAATTGTCTTGGTTCTATACTCTATGGGTTGGGAGAGGGTTGGAGGGTCTCATAATTATGTCACGTGTCATAATTATATTTTCATATTGTGTTTTTAAATCTGCATCCTAGACTTGGAGTCAATAGAGCCATTTTCAACTGAGCCAGCATATAATCGTCAGTAAAATAAACAAGGAAACAGCTTTGTGAGTCTGAAAAAGTGCAGCTACCTTAATGAACTGCAGATAGGAGATATCTTTGTGTTGTTTCTTCTTTTGAAGCATCTCCTCTGAATTGAATCCAAATCAAGGCACAGCCCCAAACTTTAGCTTAACTTAGATAAACCAACCCTACTGTCACTTTGTCTACAAAATTCTAAATTTGACTTTTAAAGCCAATTCCGGAGAGGTATTTGGGTGTAGAATTTAACATTTTTAAATCATTGGAGACTGCTCATTGGAGACTTCTGTTTTTCAAAAGTCTACATTCATCTGGGTGAAGTAGCAGTTATTACACTGGCCTACAAGTGCATTTCCCCTTAAGTTCCTCAGTGCCAGTAGACGTGTGCTTCAAATGGATAATTAATTAATATACTTATACATTACAACAGATATTGAAGAAGCTTGGATTTTATAAGCACATCCTTGGGAAGATAGCCCTCTCTACTAAGACAAGAGAGACGGTGTTGGCATTTAACACTTCATATTATGGAATTCATCCAGGGGTGAAATGTAAAATTTGTTACTACCGGTTCTGTGGGCGTGGCTTGGTGAGGGGGGTTAATGTGACTGGGTGGGCGTGGCCAACTTTTTTTAAAAAAAAATTTTCAAAGCATTTTTTCTAATGCTTTGAAAAGCCTCTCTGTCGATCAGGCAACTCAGCTGGGATCATCAGAGAGGCTTTTTAAAAAATGCCTCTCTGACGATCAGGAAAACTCAGCTGGGATCGTCAGAGAGGCTTTTTAAAAAATGCTTTGAAAAGCCTCTGACGATCCCAGCTGAGCCGCGAGATCATCAGAGGCTTTTTTTTTTACTTTTAAAAGCATTTTTTCGTCAGAAGAGGTTGTAGAAAAAATGCTTTTAAGAGTTTTTTTTTAAAAGCCTCTGATGATCGTGCAGCTCAGCTGGGCATGGTGGGGGGGGGGCAGAGGGATTTTTGCTACAGGCAATCCAGTCCGAACCGGGAGCATTTCACTCCTGGATTCATCACTTGAGTCTATTCCATGACTTAAATAAGTCTTGATATCAAAGAAATCTGGGGACTTCTAGATTTTTATTTATTTGTTATCCCACCTTTATTATTTTTATAAATAACTCAAGGTGTGAAACAGGATAACACACCTTCCTCCTTCTATTTTCCGCACAACAACCACCCTTTGAAGTGGGTTGGGCTGAGAGAGAATGATTGGCCCAAGGCCACCCAGCTGTCTTTCAAGCTTAAAGTGGGACTAGAACTCAGAGTCCCTTGGTTTCTAGCCTGATACCTTAACCACTAGACCAGGGGTGTCAAACTCACGGCCCACAGGCTGGATGCATCATGTGCTGGCCATGCCCATGCCCAGTTTAGCGAAGGAGAAGAAAGTCGTGATACATCATGTGACGACACTGTGACGATGCGAGTTTGACATCCCTGCACTAGACCAAACTGGCTACAATAAATTGCTTGCTTTTCAGATCTGTATTTTTAAAAAAATTGTATGGATTATATTTAGTACTTGAAAACAAATGAAAATTTGCAACAGTGAACAACTCCAGATAGCAAAAACTTTTAGGTTTTACACTGTATTTTAGAGATAGTTCAGATTTCTATACAAGGAATTGGGTTTACCTCCCCTTGAACTCATATGTAGCCATAAAAATATACAGGATGTACCAAAAATCAGGGCTTTAGTCATTTTATTATATAAATTATATTAAATACTTGAATTGTCTGCCACTGCCCTCTAAACAGTTCATTGTTTGTTTGATGTATGATCTTTGAGAATTCCTAAGCGTAGCAGCATTTTCTCTGAGGTTCCCAAACACTAACATGATGGTTTCCTTTAGACTGTCCATTAGCTTATGGGCCTTGGTATTTGGTACTCCTCTCTTTATATATGCACATTTGATAATTGTGTTGAATACTACGGCTTCATGAGGGTTAAATACTGAGCTGTTGCATTCAAACATTATTGCTCTGCCGCGTTTAATTTCCTAGGAGAGCCAAGAAGAAAAGTGCACTAAAGAAAACTTAAATGTTTGAAATCTGTGGGAAACACATAGACGGGCAATTCCTAAACAGACCTCTTTTCAAATTGTACTGGGAGGTACAATATAAACCGCCTGTAATATGCAGAAGTAAAGCCAAATATCCTTCATTCTGCTGATACAGTATTACCTTTCAGCATGTAAAATTGGAAGCACTGCAGTTTCTATTCACAGCCTCAAGTTCTTGACTAATTTTTTTTAAAAAAGTTCGGTGGGAGATTATTTTCTTTCACCTACCAACCCATTAATATGATTGAAGATTGAGGCAAGTTCTCCTTCCATCAAAAGGACTTAATTGGATTCCACCTGTTTTATTCCAACAGCTTTTCATCTTTGTGGATTTGCCTTGCTACATTTATAATTGGCTTTGTGCTTTGTTTTATTGTTTTAATTTTTATTTGACCAGCTGTGTTGATTATAACCCAGATGAAGAAATCTAAAAATAGTGAAATAAATAAAATTCCAAGCCATCCTGTTGCAACTGAAAACACTGAAAACTAAAGGCAGCTATTTTGTCTAACAGAAAAGATTTTAAAAAGTGGGTGTGCACAATACCTTTATTACGCCAGCTGAAGTTTACAAAATAACATACAAATTGCTGAATTTCCAGATTTGTTCGGTACACAAAATGACACTAGCAAACTTTAGGAAAGACCTTAGTGTACCCTAACACCACTTTTTCTATGACAGAATCCAATGTATATGTTTGCAGATTATATTAATATACAGGTCTGCTTAATGTACTGACTTGCAAAAATATATTGTATACAAAATTTTGCAGTTAGTTTTCTAGGGACTGCCATCTAGTGGTTGTCCAGATTTTCAAACTCAGATCTGGGAATTCTACAATATTCCATTTCAACTGTAAAAGAACTATGTAAGTTTAATAAAACTATTACCCTGTTTTCCCCAAAATAAGACATCCCCTGATAATACGCACAATCAGGCTTTTGAGCACATAGCAATAAGACCAAGTGCTTATTTCAGGGTTCAAAAAAAATATAAGACAGGGTCTTATTTTCGGGGAAGCACGGGTAATAAAACTAAAAAAATAAATTGCAAAAATACTGCATCATATTGATTTAAAAGCTGAGATATTCCTGTTGGGGATTTTACCAGAAAATTATAGTAAAGAAAATGTATATTTGATTATTCATGTAATAACTGCAGCTAGAATTGTATTTGCACAGAATTGTAAAAGTGAAGAGATTCCTACAGATGAAAATGTGATTAAGAAAATATTAGAATGTGCAGAAATGAATAGCTTAACATTGCAATTAAAGGAAAGGAAGACTCTGATTACTATAATATATGGGATTTATTTTATCAATGGTTAGAGCATAAATATGAAAGTAATGTATAATAAAGTTAAATAAGTTAAGAAGAGAAATGTTACAACAATAGATATGTTAAGTATTAGTATAAGTATTAGTATTAAAATAAGAGTCGATATGAACAATGAATATGGGGGTAAGCTTTAACTGTTATGACACAAAAAATTTGTACCCAGATGACACACCGCTTAATGAATGATGGAATGTTTGTATTAAAAGAAAATATTTTTAAAAATAAATAAATTGCAAAAATTAGGCATAACTAACTCCATCCACATTTTCCTGTCCATGCTTTTAGTTTTAAAGGCATTAAGCCACCTGGCCTGTAGAAGAATTCCTATAAATGTAGAAGCTTTCAATGGGGTTCATTTGGGCTTCAGGTTATCTACATTCACCCAACATATATATAGTTTGAAAGTCTGTCTTCAGCCTGGACGTCAAACCTCCTGAGATCTAATTTCACAGCCTATCATTTTGCCAATACATTTCCTCCTTCCTCAGGCTATTGCCTCAGTAGTAACTTAAATTATCTTCTGGAAGCACTATAAAATCTGTCCTCATTATGTTATATCAGCAAAACAATGGTTGGGTGATTCTATAAACCACTCCTGGGGAAAAGAACCCCGAGGTTTTTGTATAAGCCAAAAGTAATTGCTCACAATTTTAGAAAGACTGATGTCGGAGACCTCATGCTAACTCTTTTATTCTAACTCCTCCAAATGTGAACATTCAAAGATCTCACATCCACTCAGACAACAGAAGCTAAGGATTTACTAAGTTTAGTAGCGCTTATTCCCAAGGAAAAATTATATTTAGGTGCATTGCAATATAAATTATACTGGGGAAGACGGAAATCTTTAAATGGAAATAATCACAAAATAATAAATAGATCATTGTTGAGCAAGCCATAACATAACAATGGTTGAAATCTCAGAAATTGAGATATTCCATCATTTTACAACATTCAACATTTCCATAGTCAAAAATTGCCTTAAATGGGCAATCATTTTTAATAAACGGATTTTTAAAACTTACGTTGCAATTACATTCTGAGATATCAAATGAAAAGTGACGTCTGTAAGGATTTTAAAGGAAATTGTTCCATTTTCTACAATTAAAATAATTTATCAGATGAATAAGTTTAATGTATATTGACGCTATATGCTGTTACCTGAATCTCTCCACCCCATTATCTCTGATTCAGAAAAATTAAGAGTCACTTGCTGAAAGTTTAGCATTTAAGAGCAATTTAAGGTTCTACATATTTATAATCAGGCTTGATTATGAGGTCAGGCTGCCACAGATGCTGTGATGAAAAGGAAATGGAATAACAGGGTTAAACCATCGTTGTTCCCTGAATAACTATTAACACCTTTCTTTTTCTGACTTAGGATTTAATATCTTCAAGCTGCACAGCAGAACCATTTCCCACAGAAATAAATTACATACCAACTCTACATTGCGGGCAGTTAAAGGAATCACTTATCAACCTCAGCTTCTCATCTGCAGCCAAGAATGTCTGTATTAGTCCTGATTAATCTGTGCTGGTATTAACCAAAAGACCAACTAAGCCAGGATTAAAGCAGGTCAAAACATTAAGCATATTTTTCTTTAAATGTCACAGACTGTTATAACATTGTCTTTTTAAAAAGGCTCCCTTTAAAGTACACAGAGGTATTTGAAGGAACTGCATTTCTTCCTCATGATTACAGGTAGTCCTCAATTTATGACCACAATTGAGCCCAAAAATTATGTTGCCAAGTGAGGAATTTGTTAAGTGAGTTTTGCCCCATTTTACGACCTTTCTTGCTACAGTTGTTAGGTGAATCACTGCAGATGTTAAGTTAGTAACAGAGTTGTTAAGTGAATCTGGTTTCCCCATTGACATCGCTGATCAGAAGGTTGCAAAAAGGGATTGCATGACCCCAGGACAGTACAACCATCATAAATACAAGTCAGTTGTCAAGCATCCGAATGTAAATCACGATTGTGGGGATGCTGCAGTAGTCGTATGTGTGAAAAACTGTCATAAATCACTTTTTTCAGTGCTTTGAACAGTCACTAAGCAAACTGTTGTAAGTCGAGGACTACCTGTATTATTCCAAAGGTAAATATTTGCATGATGTCATCCATTCTTTAAAAATTTGAAGGCAATCACTTGCAAATAGCAAGGTTATTTTTGCCCACCATCTATATAGCTTTTGCCCACGAACTCTTATGCTACAGTAGTCCTCCCAGGAACGAGCGTTGAAATTTAACTCCAGTGTTTATTTCTTTAGCCTTCTGTGGACTTCTCTCGTCTTCCTCTCATCACGCACTCCTTAAGTTACACAGAAAGAGTTGCTGCGGAAGAGCCTAAAATTGCTATCCAGCAATGACAACAATCAAAAGAGCCCTTGCTGAGCAGAAAATTTCTCTTGACCCTGAACATTACTGAGTTGGAGTAGCAAGCTGCTGGTCTCCAATCAGACTTAATCTGTGAAACTCTTTAGTGGGGGGCCAGGCAAATGTTTCGAAAGAGAAGCTTGGGAAAGCATTGAAAAAAATGTCAGAATTCTTTTGGAACTATTAATGCTGCCCTGTCTTTTTTTTTCTATACATGGGGTGGAAACTGGGAACTACTTCCCAAAGCATCCCATGTGACCCCAGCAAAAAAATGATGCAGCTAAGGGAATGGTTTGGAAAGAACAGGTGTGTCCACATTGCTGCATATTCCAAAACATCTGGAATTTGCACTGCCCTACTCTATGTTCAACAGCTGTCTTTAGCTCTTCTATAGCTAGAAGAGATATCTACCGTATTCTATCTCTTTCTGTATCTCACTTGCTCCTCAGCCTTGTGTTGTCCCTCTTAGAAGTAGTCTTCAATTTACAACTACAATTGAGCCCAAAATTTCTGTTGCTAAGTGAGATGGTTAAATGAATGTTGCCCCATTTTACGACCATTCTTGCCACAGTTGTTAAGTGAATCACTGCAATTTTTAAGTTAGTAGCACGATTGTTAAGTGCATTTGGCTTCCCCATTGATTTTGCTTGTCAGAAATTTGCAAAAGATGATCACATGACCACGGGACAGTGAGACACTGCAACCGTCCTAAATATGAGCTAGCTACCAAGTGTCTGAATTTTGATCATGTGACCATGGGGATGCTGCAGGGGTGAAATCCAGCAGGTTCTGACAGGTTCTGGAGAACTGATAGCGGAAATTTTGAGTAGTTCAGAGAACCGACAAATACTACCTCTGGCTGGCCCCAGAGTGGGGTGGGAATGGAGATTTTGCAATATCCTTCCCGTGGGGTGGGAATGGAGATTTTGCAGTGTCCTTCCCTTGCCATGCCCACCAAGCCACACCACGCCCACCAAGCCATGCCCACAGAACCGGTAGTAAAAAAATTTGGATTTCACCACTGGGATGCTGCAATGGTTGTAAGTGGGAAAACAGTCATAAGTCACTTTTTAGTGCCATTGTAACTTTGAATGGTCACTGAATGAACCGTTGTAAATCAAGGACTACCTGCACCATGTCCTGCCTTGATGTCCTGGGGCAAATTCCAATGTCAGCTTTATTTTTAAAATTGCAACTTAATCCTCAATTCCTCTTTTTTTTCTTTTTCAATTGTTCTTTCTCCCAGCTGTGCTCTATTATCCAGCATTTTGGCCTTATAAGCAGAATTATAAGACCATTAATACATGTGGGCATTTTACAACAACCAATCAGTGTTTTAGGTAAGGTATTGATTTCTTGGTTTATATTTTACTGTTCTTGGAATTCATCAATAATTATATGAAGTAGGAGCATACAATGGTCAGAAAAATCAACTTCTCTTTCTAAATTTGAATAAGAATTATATTGCCTAGAGTCTCAGTTGGAGAACTATTTAAAGTTGCATATGCCAATTTTTGTTTTATTTGTAATTTTATTTATTTATTGTTTTATTTGTAATTGTATTTATTTCTCTGTACTACAAGTAAATTGACCAAACTTGTAATGTTCCTAATGAACTTATATAACTGCACAGGAGAATACATTACATGGATAGCTTGCCTATATCAATAGAGGGGATTTTTTTAATTTTTGGTTTCCTTTTTTTCTTTTTTTTTCTTTAAGAATTTGAAACTGAGACCTTCGCACTCTGGTCCAACATTTTAATCAATAAAATAGTATTTTCAACAATGTACAAATATTCCCAAAAATGAATATTTGTAGCAAACATCTATGCGGCTGATTTTTACTGATCTCAATAGCACTTTATTGATTAACCATAAGGCCATATCAAAATGCGAAAGATAAATAAAATCATTCATAAGAGTATAACTAAAACAAAATCATGTATCCTCATCACACTTACAATTTACTCCATCAAATCTGTATGTGTGGACCTCAATTTCACTGTTTTATTTTTTTAAAAGGCCATTTTATATGTGAAAATTCAGCTCTGACCACATATAAAATATATTGTTCAGAGATGTGGGTCCTGATGAACCATTCATCTTATATACTGTCCAAGATAATGATCTCTTTCTGTGATATACAACTGACACTGAAATAATATATGTTCTATATCCTCAATCTCTGGTGCACCACTGATACATGTGCATTCATGATAAGCAACTCAATTATATCTTCTATATTTTACTGTGCCTAGTTGTTCAAATCTGGCATGGGGAGATATCCTCCTAAGATACTTAGACATGTTGATAAGTAAATATTTTTCAATTTGAAAATTACATTTGAGAGACTCATCCATCTCTGTATACCGGCCTTACTGAGACTAGCTGTGTCTCTATGAGCTTCTATGTTACAGATTCTTTGAGCAACTGTTTTCTTAACAGGTTATCTAGGCAGAAAGGCAACAGCTTCTACTGTAATTTTTTTTCTTGATAATTTTATTGAAAGTTTTAATAACAGTAGTAAAAGAAGAAAAGAGACTAAACTCTTAAAGAAGAGAAAGTAAGAAAAAAGAAAATAAAAGGGATACAAAAGAAAAAAAAATATTTAAAGAACCTTCCACTTTTCATCACAACTACAAACTTAATAATTTTTTTCAATCCCTATAACTTTACATGCAAGTATCTCTTCTTCCCATAACCCATCCTTTATCTATATGTAAATCCATGAATCACTAACATTTCAGTCCCAGAGAAGTTCCCTGAAGATGGGCTCTAGCACAAGTCCGAAAATTCGGAAGGCAAAACCTCTGGTCCCAGTGACCGACCCAGATTGGATCCCCCAATAAAAAGTCTTTATCCAGGTCAACTTTTAGATTTGTCTATTGTATTTCTGATTTAGTTCTTTTCTTTGTCTTACAGTCCTTTTTGTATTTTCCAGTAATTGTGCAAAATCTACATTCTGATATTTCTGCATCAGACAAAATCAGGAATTGTTGATTCTCTGGTGAAGAAAATGGCAAGCTAAGACATCTCTGAGTGAGTGGAGATGACAAACATGGCTAAGACTGAAGGAGTAGAGAGTAGACTGGACCCATAGGACCACTCTGGATAAGGAGAGGAAGGGAAATTGCCCACTAGTGCTCCAGATAACTGATCCTTGTGAGGAGACCTCAGGATAGTGACAAGGAGACAAACCAAACTATCATGGTCTCAGCTGTGGAAGAACCTTTTAAAAGACACTGAGTTTGCTAACTCACTTTTTAATCACTTACAGCAATTCCTTACTCAATTATCTTAAGGATATTAAAGATCTTCAAAATGACAAATTATGAGTTTAACTTTGTTTTTGAATTTTTTAAAAAATATTTGGGATTCTGCTGGAGTTTGTTCTTTTACCTTTCCCATTTTTTCACATTTCTCTGCATCATTTGAAAGTGAAATTCTAATTAGTAGGAAACGTAAGACTTCTTAAGATGTCTTACAAGTTTGAATTAGCTTCTGTGTAGCTAGAGTTTTGGCCAAGGAAAACAAGGGAGTCTTTCCCCACACACACACACACCTCAGGTCAACTGAAGAACTTTGACCTCCCCAGTTAAACAATTTTGGATACAACACCCAGATGAGGATTATCCTAGGAAAGCAACGTATCAGTCATAATAAGCAATGAGAACATATGTATACATGTGTTCTTGTGAAGTCAAAATATGCTCTCAACGTATTCACAATTTAATGTAAATACAGACATAGAGCGAAAGAAATAAACCCAAGCTAAATATGTATGAACAGAATAAGTGCATACCAATAGTGTCATTGAAAACATTTAATCACTATGCAACATTTAGGACAGTAGCATAGAAAAATAACAAAATCTTGCTTGGAGCCTTCATTTGCTCATATAAAAGCATTTAAGGATTTGAAAATCTGGAGCCTGATGTCCTTTCTCTAAAAAGGAAAATGATAAGTACATTTTCAGAAGTTAACTGATAAAGCAATATATAGTTACAAGAGGTAACAAACCCAGGAATTGTTAAAAAAGAAAAGAAAAACTAATTGCTACACAAGATTAGCTATCCTAGTAAAAATCCAAAGAAACTTACTTACGATCAGACAAGAAGTAAAAATAATAGGAACAAAACAATGTACAAATCATCAAATACTTTCACCAAAGCAGGTTTGGGGGAGTCAGATAATGACAACTTGGCATATTTTAAAGTGAAATTAAATAATGTATGTTAGCAGTGAATCATAGTAGATTAGTCGGTACATGTTGGAATATTTATGTATGTATATATGTTTGTGAGTGAATTAATCAAATTTCCATAGTGCCCCAGTCTCACAACCCTAGCAATATGTATGCATCTCCATCATTGCCAAGAATATCTTTGTCAGAGTTTAACTTAATATTTTAAGGAAAGAATATTAAGATTCTAAGACCTCTGTACATATTCTCAAGCTGCAAGGAATCATGATAACTAATATACACCATGTTTGTATATGTTGTTAGCCACTCAAGAATCACTATGGCCAGATAGGTAGCCATGGTGGCACAGTGGTTAGAATGCAGTATTGCAGACTAATTCTGCCAAATGCCAGCAGTTCGATCCTAACAGGCTCAGCCTTCCAAACGTCCCAGGTCAGTAGGATGAGGACTCAGGGGGGCACTATGCTGACTCTGTAAACCACTTAGAGAGGGCTGTAAAGCACTATGAAGCAGTATATAAGTCTAAGTGCTATTGCTATTGCCATGCACATTCAAATCAAAACAATATATAGAGCAGGAGAGGCAAGGAATGTCAAAAATTGATTAAGAGGCAGAGGGAGGGCTTTCAGGGTGCTAACCAGCCCCATGGCTGCATGGCCCTCTATGGGCCCCATACTGTATAAAGCTGCAGAGCCATGCTTTCACAGCTTTCCAGAAGGCCAGGAGATCAGGGCGTGCCTCACCACCAGGGGGAGAGCTTTCTAGAGAGAGGAGGGCCACGGCAGAGAAGTTCTCCTTCCTGGACCCTGTCAGTTGGATTCTTTGGCTACAATATTCCCTGCCTGACCAGATGGGACTGGCTGATACAATGGGATGAAGAGGGTTCCATAGATAACCTGGCCCTATGCCATATAGGGCTTTAAAGCTCACAACCATCAGCTTGAATTGGACATGGAAGAAGCCCGGCTTATTTGTTTGGTCTCAACATTCATCCTTTTATTGCCAGCACGAAACATGAAGAATATAACTGAATGTGAGTCAGTAAAAGTCATTCAGAAATTAGAATAAAAACATATATGAAGCAGAAGTATTTTACCCCGCCATTTTTGAATGATTGGATGTGAGGAAGATCTGGCTAGGACAGTGATGGCTAACCTTTTCCAGACTGAGTGCTCAAAGCGTGTGCGTGCCTGAACCCCCCCAAATGCAATGTACATGCGGCCCCCGTGCATGTGCCCACCCTCACAAATGTGTGCGCACCCCCACATGCGCCCTTCCCCCTCATGCATGCGCAGCAGAGCCTGAAGACCAGCTGGTCGGTGGGAGCCATGCGTGCATGTGCGGCAGAGCTGATCTGGAGCAATGGCTCACGTGCTCACAGAGAGGGCACTGCATGCCATCTCTGACACACATGACATAGGTTCGCCACTGGGCTAGGACATCTGTCAGGATGAAGTTAACATGAGACATCAATGGTCCGTTGTTACCTCTTGGCCATCCTCCTTTCCTTCTGGACGTTTTTGGAGATTGTGTGTTAATACCACCACAATCCCTTTGAATTAAACTCTCCGGTTAACCAAACAGGCTAACAGGCACCTGATGATCTTCAGGAGGTTGAGTGGCCATGATCTGCAAGCTGCCCATGCTGAAGCCAAAAGAGAAGATGCCGGTGGACACACCATTGCAAATCTGCTGGGACATTCAAGTTTTAAATGACGTTCAAGGAGACGGAAGGGCTGGCGCGTGAACCACTCCCAATGTGCAGTGGTATTCTGTCTGTTAACTTGCTAATGAAGCATGATTGAGTAAAGTAATGAAGAGTTTACAGAGAGCCCCAGGAAACCAATTTCCAATTTTGCGACCAGCAGGTTTTAAACTTCACTGCAGCATTTGCTAATTTTGTCTAGAAGGAGACTCAGATACTAAATGCCATTTCTGCTTTGTGAGCCAGACAGACTCTTCTAATCCCCATACACTTACTTGCTAATGAATGTCTCCTTCTCCCAATCCATTTTCTCTCCATCCATAGTTGTTACGTATAGGTGACTGGCTTTAAAAAAAAAAAAAAAGATTACTGTGAGAAATGAAATTCTAATCAGTTCAAAAGTCAGAAGTATTGAAAGGTTTCTGCACAGAAGGAGATTTTAATCTTTAGCCAGACCTGACTAAGCTGGTGAGAAAAAATATATAAGGAGAAGATAGCAGGTTTCTCTTTAGCGGGTGGGAGAAACAATCCTTATCAAGCACAGGGATACAAAAGACTGAAGGAAATTGTTTGGCTTCTTATGTATTTACAGGTTGTCCTCGACCTACGACCACAATTTCTGTTGCTAAGCAGACAGTGAGCTTTTAAAGTGAGCTTTGCCCTACTTTATGACCTTTTTTGCCCCAGTTATTAAGTGAATCTCTGCAATTGTTAATGTTAGTAGCACTTTTCTTAAGTGAATCTGGTTCCCTCATTGACCTTGCTTGTCAGAAGGTCATAAAAGGTGATGACATGACCCCAGGATACTGCAACTGTCATAAATATGAACCAGTTGCCCTCAGCATCTAAATTTGGATCACATGAGCATGGAGATGCTGCAATAGTCATGTGTGAAAATGGTCATAAGTCACTTTTTTCAGCAACTTTGAATGGTCACTAAATGAATGGTTGTAAGTCAAGGACTACCTGTATAGTAAAAATAACTCTGGGAAGCTTATAACCAATCAAAGTACTGCTAATATGTACAATAATGAACAAAAGAACAACGAACATGTGAAAAGTGGTTATAAATCACTTTTTTAACAGCCACTGTAACATCAAAAGGTCACTAAACAAATGGTTGTAAGTTGAGGACTATCTGTACTGTATGTTAGGGACTTATAGGCTGTTCCAATCAACCAGCTCTGAGTAGCATAAAGCGTATTTCCCTAATTTCCAATTTGCTATATATATATATATATATATATATATATATATATATATATTCTTCTAGCCAGGTTTTCCCTACGTAACCAGCTAGGTGGGAGAAAGACCTTGGTTACGTAGGGAAAACCTGGCTAGAAGAAAAACACACATAAACCCTACAAAGAAGTAAGAAAATTGATACTGTACCTTTACAGGGAGAATACATAAATATGGGTGTGGCCTACTGATGAAAGCAAACGAGCTAGAAATAGATCTATTTAGGTCTCCCACCTAGCAGGAAGAGCTTGCTAGCTGTTAGAAAAGAAAAAAGCCTAGAATCGAGTGGAGGCCTTCCAGTTTGGGCACTCTGTGTCTAAAAGTTTTGCCATTACTGGGCTAAACAATCAGTAGTAACTGTATAACTACAGTAACTACTGATTATATACCTATTTTTCTGCACCACATAGTCAGCTACCCCCATGTACTGTATATCTTTGGTATGGAACTTCCTCAACTTTCTTTATATATACTGTAGTTGAACACAATTTAATCAGCAAACATTTTAATACAACATTCCCAGATAGATAGATAGATTTTTGCATGAACACATGCTCATTGTTACAAAATATTTGTAGGTTAATTATAAGGTGACCAACTTTTTTACAATGAGAAGGAAGACACGTGTGTGTGTGCCGTGTCATGTTTCGGTAAGAAGTAAACAAAGCCACTCGCACGGTGCACTCTTGCATGCGATGCACTCTCTCAAAACAATTCTCCTGTGCAGAGCACATGCGTCTCATAATCATGTCTTGCCCCACTGTACCGAACCTTGACGAATCATCATGTCAAATACAAATACGTCACATCACATGCAACAGATCGGATCGGCATCGATTGAATACAGAGATTTACAGATTAGTCTTCAAATATTGAAAAGGAGGACATGTAGGAGGACATTTTTTGAGAGAGGACAGAACTTACAAAAGAAGGACTGTCCTCCCTAAAGGAGGACGATTGGTCACCTTATTAATTAGAACAGAAGGCAATAATGAATCCTTCACTCTGTCTGAACTACGGTAGAATCTGCTTTGCCGAATCATGCCATTTGGAAATAAAAGAAAACCACCACAATTTTTTTAAAAAACTCCCTTACCATAATTCTTCTTAATCCAGGAATGACTAATGGCACTCTTTTTAGTTTAGTAAGATAAAAGAGTTCCAGTCCTTGAAAGAAAACACTGAAATACAGCAATTTCACCTAACAATGCATTATTCATTTTAACATTGGTCCGGAAAGGTTGCTTGTAAATGTTGTTTCTCAAATCACTAGCAAAATAAGAGTTCCTACCCAAGCTAATAAAATGAAATTGAGGATCGTTTATAAACTCAAAGTGAAGTTGAACAGGGATCTAGTATTTTGACCATGGGCTAGTATATATGGCAGGATTGCATAAAAGCGATAACCATTTTTCCCTGTCTAATTTACTAGCCACTAAATAGAGCTGAGATAATAAAGCATTGAAATAGCAGCTATATTCAAAGTAACAAGTACTATTAAGGTTTTAAGCCTCATTGCCTTAAATATTCAATACCTATTCAAAAGTGCTATAAAAGCTTAATCTGAGGGAAACCTGACATTGGTTCTGACAATATTCAGCAGTGGCTTCAAGATACAAGGAGTCATAGGAATATCCTATTGGTCATTGGGAAGAGTCATATGGAAACACATATAAACCCACAAAAGATTGTGAATAAAACTCAATGAAAAGTTAGAATATAATGGGAGGAAAATTTTGTTTGTTATCTATTTTATTTTATTTTTGTTTTATATTCTTATATAATTTTATTTTGTAGGGAAGACCTCTTTTGCACATGTCTTTCTCAATATGGCCTTAGAATATACGTGCATTTGATCTTAGCCAAAAGCCAAGTAGTGATAACATTAGAACAGAATTAGAACAGAACAGCTATGCTGGCTGGAGAATTCTGGGAGTTGAAGTCCACTAGTCTTAAAGCTGCCAAGTTTGAAGACCTCTGCATTAGAATATATTCTTAGAGGAGACTTGGTGTATAACTCTTAACCCAGAGCTGTTTCTGACTTGCAGAATCTTCCATACGATTCATTATAAGGGATCCTAGGATCATTTTTTTACAAGAATAATTTTTAAAAATCTACTAATGAAAGCCATGTGCAAATCCATATATTTAAAATTTTGAAATCTCTCTTTCTATATTCCTTTTCAGCAATATCCTTTGGCTGAGTTGTTGCTGGTTCACGACATTGTCAGAGAGATGTTTAGACTGGATTTGGCATGTTTATATTATTACTATTATTATTAGTGCCGTTATAAAGCATTTGTGAACCATAAGAAATCAAGCTAAACTATTGAAAATCATTCAGCATTTTACACGTTCATCCTTAGCTGCCTTGTTCTAGAGCCTACCACACTTCATCTAGTTTCCATCTCCCATTAAAAAAAACAAAACAAAGACAGAATTTGAAAGACTATGGCACCACAGTTGCAGAAACATTTGGAACTGAATATCTACAGTGAGAAACTCAAGCTGACCTTCCAATGATCTTCGGCGCAGAGATCACATTTGTCAGAATGATGGATGTTCAGTGGCTTACAGATCTAGGGCAGCTGGCTGGTTTACTCACTTTGGACCTGTACAGATGACACAATTCACTTTGGAATGCTGCTTAACATTCAACTGCCACATTGGGCATGTTGGGATATAACAGTCAAGTATATAAGAACAAAAATTGTGGGGGTTTTGTAATTTTTCCCCAAGATGGTGCCTGGGAGGGATTCAGTGTTAATTGTCTGTGGTATTGTGGGAACAGCAGATTTGAGAATATTGACGCTAATGGCATATTTGTGAGGGTGTCAGCATGGATTTGAACTCTGTACAGAGCACTTGGCTGTGGCACTTCCAAGTAGATGCTGGAGTTGAGAGACCTGCTGTGCGGTGGTATCAGGAGATGGATGCCATTCTCCTGGCTGCATGGAGATAGATTTTGGGGTGGATTGTATAGAAAGGCATTAATCATGACTGGCATGTGATTGCCAGCTGGAGGTCCTCAAGAACCAGAAATATCATAGCAAGACTTTGGCATCCAAGGCATGCTGGACCCCTAAAAAAGAACATTCTAAGATATAGCAGGAGTAGCAGGCTAAGCTGAAGTTGTGTAGAAGTGGCAGAATCTGGGGGCAGAGTTTAAAGAGGAGCCAGCCTAGAATCCCTACATAGATACAAAGGGGGCTAAATCCAACCAGTCTTAAATTCCATTGATACTTATCTAACTGCTAGCAACTGTCAGTTGAGAATATTCCTGTACATAGGCATGAGTCACAATAAATCAGTTTAATTGGACCTTCATGTGTGGAACTGATCTTTCATGCCTGACAGGTTGGTCTGACTCTCTGCTCCGCCCAAAGATAGATCTGTCTTCCCCCAGGTTCTCTTTCACCCAAGATCAGTTTGCCACCAGATGAGATTGTCTGATGGACTATTTGCCAGATTGTTAGGTTGGACATGGGCTGGATTGGGGACTGTGAGGTACAAGTGGAAAGGTCCAAACAGCTGACCCAATTGTTTGGGGCTATCAGGGCAAAGTAGAGTGTGTTGGGATGTAGGATGTGTGACTGGGTAACCCACAGTTAGCCAGGCATGGCTAGGGGTAGTGAGAGGTTGAAAGTAGAAGCAGCTAGGGGGTGTTGTAGTCTGATACTGGAGATGGGTAAGTAACTGTATTGTTGAGTGTGAGGATGGGGGGGGGATGGTAAAAAAATTGTAATGGCTTTTTGTGAGACTGTATCCATAGACAGTTAAGTATAAGATCCTTTGTTTGAATTCGGTTCTAGGGTGCAGTTGGGTTTGCTGCTACTACACCAGCCTCCCTTGACTACATGGAGTTGATGGTGGAGTCTCTCAGGCTGTTAGTTATGGGAAGAGTTCAACCTGCCTTCCCCTGATGTTCAGTCTGAGGCAGCTTGGCATCCATAACCCAACTCACAAGTTGCCTACTTCCAAACCAAAGGCAGCTCTCTAAAAACTTGCTTGAGAAGTTCAAGCAATAATGAAACTTGGTTGTATAGTGTCTCCTAGCGGTCATTGCTGCTAACCACTGTAATATTACAATAATATACTTGTTTAAAGTGTGTGTGTGTGCGTATGTGTGTGCATGTGTATTTAATTAATTAATTTATGGTAACTGTTAATGGACTATTACTGATTAAGGTCAAGTGATGGGGCTTTATTATTTGCTCATGGATAAAGGATGACATATGGGATGAATAGATTCTTGGTTAAATGTTAGAGAAAGTATTTAGTTACTGAAAATGTTTGTACATGTTTTGATAAAAGGGAAGCCATTTCTTTCTAATTTTAATTGTGTGTGTTATGTGTCAGTATGTATGTGTATGTATACACACACACATCCTTTGCCTTCTCTCCCTTTTTTTCTGAACTTTTTTCTTTTTATATTTTTCTCGGTATTAGTTTTTTATTGCTGCATTTCTAAACTTCACTAAAAATTGTTTTTTAAAAAAACCCAATCATATTTTCTGTTTATACTTAGGGAGCAACTCTGTATTCCCTGTAGATTTGATAATGGGAGCAAAATATTTCACTGCTTGTGATTGATTCTCCAATCAGTGCTCCAGCCAAGCACCCTGGTTAGGAAAACAAGGTAGAAAACAGGCCAAGAATATGCATATCCCTGGTTATTTAATTATCTTGATACTTGTCCCTCATAGAAAAAAACCCATGGAAACTATCTCTCTCATAAAAATTATATGCCTTAGGGAAAGCAATGGGACAGACCAGAAGGGAAGGGGGGGGGTGATTGTAAGGAAGGAAGGAAGGAAGGAAGGAAAGGAAAGGAAAGGAAAGGAAAGGAAAGGAAAGGAAAGGAAAGGAAAGGAAAGGAAAGGAAAGGAAAGGAAAGGAAAGGAAAGGAAGGAAGGAAGGAAGGAAGGAAGGAAGGAAGGAAGGAAGGAAGGAAGGAAGGAAAGAAGGAAGGAAGAAAAGATCTTGATTTTATGATAGTTTATGTCATACAGGTAAGCCTCAACTTACAATAGTTCATTTAGTGACCATTCAAAGTTACAATAGCACTGAAAAAAAGGGACTTATAACTGTTTTTGACACTTAACAACCACTGCAGCATCGTTGTGGTCACATGATCAAAATTCACTTATTTATTTATTTAGCATATGATACATCATACATGGACTACCAATACATTTTAACATTTCGCCTAGAATAGTAAAACACAATAAAATATAAATATTAAAAAGATCTACGTTCAATGTCAAGTGCCATCTAACCATTGAATCGCAGCATCATTTATATTTAAAAAAATCAGATACTGGACGATATACAGAATGCCCTCAGCTTACAGCCGGTCACAATGTGATGTACCAGATTCACTTAACCACCATGATACAAACCTAAAAAACTGCAGTGATTCACTTAACAATTGTGGCACGAAAGATCATAAAATGGGGCAAAACTCACTTAATAAATGTTTTGCATAACAACAGAAATGTTGGGCTCGGTTGTGATCATAATTCAAGGACTACCTGTACTTATGTATTTCACTATGTATTAGTTAGTGAAATACTTAATACTTAGTGAAATACTAAGTAATACACTATTACTTAGTGAAATACTTAGTGAAATACTTTTCACTAACTTCAAAAAAAAACCTTTCAAATGTTATTAATAAATTCTAAATTTGGTCTTCCCCATGCTGTTCCAGCCTTCCTCAATTCCCAGCCAGCATTCTTGAAATATTTGATGAATCAGCCTCATGAAAGTTAGTCTAACCCATTTTCTATTGTTCTATATGATTAGCTTTCATTAGATATTTATCGTCCTCTTTCTCCTTTTCAGTTGGGCAGGCTACTTTAATCAATGTCACAGGAATATAAATTGCACATAAATGAGATTCCAGAAGGAAAGTTGGAATGGATATTTAGTTCTCTTGTTGCTCACACTGTAAAGCCTCCCAAAATGTTGACCAAAACCTCAAACAAGTTCCAGATCGCCTTTGACACCATTAGACATCAAAGAACATTTGCACTGCTAAGGAAGTGGGTCTTCCTAACAAGCTGGCCTCTCTTGATCTAGACAGACCTGCCTTTTCACTGATGTAGGGTTTACTCCTGTCACTCATTTTGTCAATGAACAAAATGGCCTTTCCAAAGAGAGGTACTGTAGGTAAACAGGCATTTGCTTTCTACCTCTTAGAAACTGAAACATAGTGTTCCAGTATCTACAGGTAGTCCTCAACTTACAACCATTCGTTTAGTGACCATCACTGAAAAACCTATGACAGTTTTTCACAATTCTGGCCATTGCCGCATCCCCATGGTCACAATTCGGATTCTTGTCAACTGACATGTATTCCCAGTATCCCAGGTCATGCGATCCCCTTTTGCGACCTTCTGATAAGCAAAGTCAGTGGGGAAGCCAGATTCACTTAACAACCATGTTACTGAACGTGCTACACTTTTGTCTGAAGTGGTGTAGGGTTTCCTGCCTAAGCAGGGGGTTGGACTAGAAGACCTCCAAGGTCCCTTCCAACTCTGTTATTCTATTCTATTCTATTCTATTCTGTTCTATTCTATTCTGTTCTGTTCTGTTCTGTTCTGTTCTGTTCTGTTCTGTTCTGTTCTGTTCTATTCTACTAACTTAATAACTGCAAGAAAGTTATACTTAAATTCATGAAACGGCATCAAGTCCCACATCCCTGATTTTGTTGTATGATGTGTTTGCGGCACCACCCAAACTCTGCCAGCTGTTCTTTGGAAAGAAGTCACCCCAACAAAAGGACTATTCCATAAGAACAAAGACTATGAAAGAGTCAATGATATATTGACTGTCATTATCTGGCATTAACTGAAAAGCTCTCTTTTAACCCCAGGGAATTTTAAAGACAAAGTGAATTAAGACACCACATTTTTCTTCAGCCCTTCTGTTCAAGAATTTCCATTATTTATGTGAAGTCGCTTTTTATTTTTGGCTTTAAGCCTTTGCCCTGTTATCTCTATTATCTTGTCCACTCTGCTACAGATGCAAGGACCGGTTTTCTTCTTTGTGAAACCCAAATCAACTCTTAACATTTTAGCCAAGTTTCACCTGTATGCGCAATACCCAGGGATGCATTAATTGTCTGGGAATTATTGATGCAGGTGAAAGGTGGGCTTTCATAAGACAGAAGAAAGTGGAGGTTATCCATGTTTTCTTTAAGTCCTTGAAAGACATCTTTTAGAATGCAAACTCAAAGAAGGAGGTGGATGAACGCACAAGAGAATCAGATATCCTTGACCTGATACTAAGTCTTTGGAGATTGGCAAGGACAAGAAAGTGAAGCAGCAGGAAATGTTCTTTATCATTGTAGGGTAAAATAACAGAATCTTGAAAGCCTTTCTCTCTACCACATACCCTATAAAGTCAAGGGGGTTATTTGAGTCGCTTTCTCCTGCTTTCCTGTTTTTCAGAACTCAGTAACTTTCTCTCCTCCTTTAATAGTTCATTCTTCCTTTTCCCCTTCCGAGTGTATACTCGTTCACAATAAGAAACACTTAGCCAGTAAAGTAAATTCTAGCAATAATATTGAGGAAAAAAAGTTAGCACATAATCTGGAGTTCCTGATTTTAAGAGGAACAAAAACTGAGCAGAGGCCAACGTCTAATGAGAAAAGGAGCTCAAAACGGGTGAAGTATTAAACACTTTAAAAATATAACAGCAAACAATTTCAAGGAGGGAAAAAATAGAAAGGAGCAGAAGAAACTTAACTAAGATCTGGAAACAAAAAGGATCTCTAATGAGTGGGAAAATGACAGTTCAGAAAGTAAGAGAAGACAGGTAGTCCTAAATGGTAAAAAGGGAATGTTGGGATGAGCTCAAATTGGACAGCATACAAAGAAGAACAAAAAGTGTGTGTGTATGTATGTGTTTGTGTGTGTGTTTATAAACAAGAGAAAAGCATCAGTACATAAGCTGCTCAGAGCTTGAAGGCTAATACTAATAGATACTAAGGAAGAGATTGAGCTATTCAACTCTCTTTTTGGTTCATTTCTACCACGAAATTCCAAAGAGCGAGATGAAGGGCCAAAGTTGAAACCTCAGATAATAGAAACAGGTCAGAAAATATCTCCCTACTTTGAATTTAACTCTCCAGAGTGAGAAGAATTACATATATAAGTATCCTGACAGAATAGTCTGGCTAACATTTTATGTGTTGTCTTTCAGAAACAGGTAAGTGCCAGATGAGTGGAGGGCAAATCTCTCTTCAAAAGGGAGGAAAAAGAGGACTCAGGGAAGCTACAGACCAGTATTAATACCTGTGAAAAGTCTAGAGCAGTGATGGTGAACCTTTTCAGCACTTGCTGAAGCATCACGTGCGTGCGCTCGTCAGGGCCGCACTCCGGAAAAGCCAGTCCTCCAGGTTATAACGTGCATGCGCACCCGATGATCAGCTGGTCAAAGGGATCGTGCTCTGGAAAAGCTGAACTTCTGGGTTCTAGCCCGCATGCACACCCGACAATCAGCTGGCCGGTGTGCATGCGCACACCGATTTTTGGCATGCGGGCCAGAAACCCGGAAGACAAACAGGCAAGGCCACGCGTGCCGGGCTACATGGACTTTGGGGACGTGTGCCATAGGTTCACCATCACAGGTCTAGACTGTATTATAAAGATGTAGTTTTGACATTACAACCCGGGGGGGAAAGGTGGGCTTCTCTTGAATTCAATGTATTTTAGTTGAGGGCAGACCAACATCTGGGATGTTTGATTGGATTCTTTCACTTGGAGAGGCCACCAATCCCTCCTTCCAATTGCAGGATTCTAGAATTCTATATTATGTCTACTTGGAACTACATAAATGAATCAACTGAGAGAAAGAGAGAAAGAGAAATAAAAAATGCAAACTGAGAAATAATATACACTTTTAGTAATCTTAATGAGACTCTTACTTGCTTTGAAATATATTTAAGAAAAGTTATCCTCTCCTATTTTAACTCCTTCTTCCTTTGGATCCATTCACATCAATATTTTTAAAAGTATCACCTTAAGTGCTCACAAAGAAAATCTAGATTAACACATTCTGCTAATGTCATTGTTTTATGTGCTGAATTGTTGAATGTGCAAATTATTCTAACACGCAATTGTGATTTTAAAAAGCTGATAGGATACATGATAGGAAAAATGTTAAATACAAACAGATACTTTTCAAAAGCATTGTTTAAATTAGCCTTAATTTCTTTTAAAAAATAAGTTTTCAATTGTCTGCCAAAGCAGCTATATTTATACTTTTTGGATGTTCTCAAAATTAACAACTGTATATTGAAAAGAAAATTCTGCTTGATTTCTTAAAACTTGTCGGTGAATAATGATTAGTTTGGGGAGTTTGCTTTATCTTTGTTGATGTTCATAAAAATATGAATTCTAACTTACCTATGACCTGGTCATTATTACCAGGGCTGAAAATCTATCTGTAATTTGATCAACTACAGAGATATTTCTGCTTCTGTTTATAGTAGGTGATCTGACCTACCACTTAAAGAAAATCAGAATTTGTCAGGGGTTTTACTGTGACAGGAGGGGAAAAAAAGGGGGGGGAAATATAGGTAGCCAACTATTTGGTCACATTTTGCCAAACAAGGGGCATTAAACGTTTCACAGTCCACTTACACTTAATAATGTTGAGGCCCAAATCACAAGGCTGTGATCACAATGAAGGAGCTATAACTCAATGACAGAGGACTTGCTTTGCATAATGAAAGCCCCTTGTTCAGTTCTTGGCATCTTCAGTTAATGAAGCACAGCTAAATGAGCTGGGAAGAGATCCTCTGCCTAAACTATAGGATGTGCTGGCAGAGAAAGACAGAGGTGTGGTTTCATCTTATTTTAAAAACATTCTGTTTGGGATGGCTGTTTGGGTCTAAAACAACTTAGTATGATTCAATGGGCAAATCAGTCAGGCACACAGGAGACATAGTACCTTCAGGTTTTGTTTTTTTAAAAAAAGCCTGAAGAATCTGCAGGAATATTTTCAGAAGAGAAGACCTCCTATTTAAATTCCCTCCAAAATATCTATATTGCATTAATTTATGCAAATGAAATAAAAAGAAAATGAAGAGAGGGGTCACAGTTTATTAATAGAGCATAAGATTTTGGACATAAGAGTCCAAATTTAATCCCTTTCATCTCAATTTAAAAGGAAAAGGTGGTGGATGATGGGATCTGTCTCTCTTTAATTCTTGGAGTTGCTATTATTTAGAAAAGAGAAGACTAGCTCAAGTGGGCTAGGTTACATGAGGGACTCCTCATCTCCAATTATTTCAAACCATCCCACCAGATCCGGTTCCCTTCTGTAAAACAATGCCATCGAGTGGTCCTAGGAGAAGGGCCTGCTCTGTTGCAGTGCCTGTCCTATGGACCAGCATCCTCTCTGCGATTCAAGTGACCCTCAATCTAATAGACTTCTGGAAGGCCTTGAAAAACCTGACTTTTCTTCAGCTTCCTCTCTTACATGGCATCTTGGTTGTGTCTTAAGTCCTACATTCCGTGTGTTGTGCCTCTCTGGGCCAAGCATTTTATCTTGCTTTGCTGAAAGAAAAAGCAAGTCCATCTTAGTCCTTCTTAGATTATCTCATGAAGAAATGTCTCAGTTTAATCCTGGGAGAAAGCAGAGGAAAATATTTTGCTTATATTTCGTCAAGTATAGTAGCCTCAAAAGGTTTGCAGCAAAACTTCTAAGTCAGCATTATAGGAGGTTAGCTTTGGTAGGAACTCCTATTTTGCTAGTGATTTGAAAAACAACATTTACAACCCTAACCCAACCATTTTCTCCTGGCAGTTTCTTCCATCCAACAAAATCTAGAAGGTAGGGTATCCTTCAAGAGTCCTCTTTGAGGGACTGTGGTCATCGGGAATCATTAAAATGTGCCTTTTCTGTAGTTTGGATCAGTATCCCACATGAAGTCACATCAGCACCAACCTTGTTGGAATTCAGGAAGGCCCCAAGATCTGATTATTCTAGAAAGCCATTTGGGACTGATAGTTTGGTGGGTCACCTCCCTGCAAAAGATGATTGTTTTATCACAATTGCTTTCCTCCAGTGTGTTAATGGGCAGAAAGGTTTACTGTTGCTACTGAATGTTGTTGTGTTCATTCTTCCTGCTGTTCTTTTGCATTATTTGTAAGCTGCGTAGAGAGTTTTGGAATTTAGTGATACATAGATCACATAAATAAATAGATAAAACAACTACACCAAGCTTCTCAAAGGAGAAAAGACAGTTACGCAGAATTGTTTTCCCTCTCCTCACTAAAAACGATGAAAATATATAACACTGTCAGCAATTTATATGCTACAGTTATTTGTTATTTCTAGTCGAAGTGTGATCCAACCCATTTTTCAGATTCTATATGAAAAATTAATGGCCCCTCTAATATACCCTAAATGTTAAATGATCTATTTTCCTCCTGATAAAAATTCGGATTGCTTGGCATTGTAATTTACAGCTCACTACTCTGTGCTTCCTTTTAATTCACATGTTCTCCTCTCGTCAAAGCCTAACCAGAATGCATGCATACATACGTATAAGCAACTTTCCATTCCACCTTAGAAGAAAATAAGAAACATTTCTCCATTCTCCCCGCTTCAATTATGACTTTTTAATGAGCTAGAAGTTTCTGCAACAAAGACTTGGGAAGTGTTTTAATAGTGTCATAAATGACTGGAGAGTTGCTGGAAAGTCAGTGCAATCCTCAAAAATAAAAATAAAATTGTTAACAAGTATAAAAGGCGAGAGGATTAAAAAGAGCTCTTTGGATGCCTTTTGGTGATGCTAAAATAAATGGGCACAATATAAATAAGCATTACTGGGTTCTGTATTAGCAGCTTTTTATATACAAAAAAACCTTTCGGGTGAGTATTTTGGGTAGAAAAATTTTTAAGGAAAGATTTTAACTCGTTCCTTATTTTTCACTTTTTTGCAGCAAGCTTTCAAACCTTCCAGAAATATCCCTATCAAACTCCAAACGCACATCTGGGGAATATTTATCCAAAGAACAATTCAGCATCAATCAGATAGTATCCTGGCTTAGTGCAATATGTAATATATTATTGTACCATGTAAATCATAATTTATTGGTGAATCCAGCTAACAAAATTATAAATACCATAACATTTTCATTTGGTGACATTGTTGGAAAACTTTAATGGATGCATATATTTTGGGGACCTAATCAGTTTACCATCATGTACTAAAAAATCAAAATTTAACTTCTGAAAAGAAGGAAAACAAAATGAATGCAAACACATTAAAGGCTTATGACCACAATTGAGCACAAGATTTCTGTTGTTAAGTGAAACATTTAAGTGAATTTTGCCCCAGTTTACAACCTTTCTTGCCACCGTTGTTAAGTGAATCACTGCAGTGGTTAAGTTAGTAACATGGTTGTTAAGTAAATCTTAAGTAAGTCCCCATTGACTTAGCTTGTCAAAAGGTTACAAAAGGTTATCACACGACGCAGGGACATAAATATGAGTCAGTTGCCAAGGGTCTGAATTTTGATCAAGTGGCCATAGGGATGCTGCAATGGCCATAAGTGAGAAAAAAGGTTATAAGTCACTTTTTTTCAGTGCTGTTGTAACTCAAACGGTCATTAAATGAACTATGTGTAATTTCAACTCTGTTAATCTGTACTAGCCATAATACTGTATATTTGTAATAGCGGTTTATTAGGATTCTCTTGAAGTAGCCTGTCTAAACAACTTTGTGCTATTTCCTTAATTTATGGGATCAGTCTTTTTCTGCCTTTAGGACTCAGAATGTGCTTTCGTTCCCAGACTATATTGTCTTCGGTAACAATTTAATGCAAACTTCTGCTAAGTAAAAAAGAGGATGTAATTACCGGTAGTAACTAAGAAACATAATGCCATACGTGTCTACTCAGAGTTCAGTCAGGGTTCTGCTCCATGGAAGTGGGGAAAAATTATTACCCAAGATATACTGTATGGTCAACTAATGTGATTAAATTTAAAGATAACTACTACTTTTTAAAAGCTAATTAAATGGATTTTTGAAAATTCATCCAGTCGTTGTTGCCAGACTTCACCAGAATCTATTAATCGATAATAATGTCTACCTTAGTCAAAGTAAGGCAGCAGACAAACAGATATACCTAATTCAGTGCTCATTTCCCCCAAAGTAGAAAGAGGGTGGTCACAGTGATTTATTTGTCTAGTTTGGAGTGGAATCAAAAGCTATTTCCAATTTTAAAAGCATAGCTATTTTGATCTCACCATGCTTTCAGCTTCCCTGCTTGGTGTTATATATAACTGCTGAGTGATTTTGACAACTTCTTAAATAAAATCCTTAAGATCTGTGCAAATCATTTCTTTCTTGTATTATTATTATTATTGTTACTGCTTTTTACTAAACAGAAGAGACGAGATGAGGCTAAGAAGAGACAATGTATAACTAATTTAAAAAATTAAGAGAAACTTGGAATCAATTCATTCTCAAAAAAGTTGAGACACTTTGAGAAAAAAAACTCCACAGTACAGTGTGATATTTGTTTGTTTGTTTGTTTTCTGCCTTTATTATTTATTATTTCACAACTCAACGTGGTGAACATAGCCAATACTTCTTACTCCTACTTTCCCCATAATAACAACCCTGTAGGGTTGTTGGCCTGAGAGGGAGTGACTGGCCCAAGATCACCAGCTGGCTGTCATGCTTAAGGTAGAACCAGAACTCACAATCTTCCAGTTTCTAATCTCACATTGTAATAAACATTCCAGTCTCACATTGCAGTGAACAAGGATATACATTCAATTTTGCAGCTACTAAGATTGTTGGATGAGCAAGCACAAAAACAGGCAGGGAAGTGATTAGAGGCTGGGAAACGGACCCCTCATCAGTCAACAGGAGTGCTGATTTACCACCCAGCTTATCAAGTATTTAGGAGGAGACGGTTTGGCAGCACAAGGAAACAACAGCCAATGACGTAATAGCCAGCCATCAACCCCTCAATTAACATCTAAAAAGCCACACACAACAGGCACTATATAAATACCACACACACAGAATAGCCCAAAGCTCACACTCTACTAGAGAGAAATTCCCTGAGGATGGGATCCAGCACTAGTCCAAAAGCTCAGAAGACTAAACCTCTGGTCCCAGACACTGATCCAGATTGGATCCTGCAACATTATCCTGGGACACATATATTCACCTTCACTCCAGGTTCTAGCCTGGTGCCTTAACCACTAGACCAAACTGACAAAATGAACATTCACATAATTTAAGTCATCTGATCTATTTCTAACTCTTTCCAATCATCAATTTAGTTGTTCTTATCTACCTATTCCAGCCTCATCTCCCAATACATCCTCCAACATAACATAGATTTTCTCCTCATACCATAGCATACTGTAGATCATTGTTTGGCTCCCTTACACCATGTATTAATTTTTAAAAAAAATTCTACTCAACCCTCCCAGTAGAGATATGAGATGAGAGCGACAGGCATACAAACTGAGGCACTGAGCTTCGCTTGAAATTGGCCAGTCAATTTAAAAAGAGCAAACATTCTCCAACCGTTTTTTTTTCCTACCAATTTTCAAACGTAGGAGAGTGTTTGTTCAACAAAATACAAACAACAGATCTATCCTTGAAATCTATGCTTTTAGTAGTTCATACGGCTTTAGCATTCATGCATCACCTTGATATGCATGTTCCAATTTCACTTACATTTTGATATAGGGTCACGTTGTCAAATACATACATCCATGCTTATCCCTGGGATTATCAATATGGCAGACATGGAGGCCAGCTGCAACAAGTTTGCACATATGTAATAGACTTCGGTTTATCCAACTGACAAAAACGGATGAACTGGTCAATGTCACAGAGAAAGGTTGGCAGCATAGACTTAAGGATAGGAATGGGAGGGAGGCAGGGAAGGTTCTGGGAAATTCATAGAGAATAGCCAGGGTGGGATTCTAATGGTTCGGACCGGTTCAGGTGAACCAGTAGCTCCAATGATCAGCTGGGAGTGAACTGGTTTACCCCGACGATTAGATGGGCCCACCCACCCACCTGCGCTATATTCCTACCTTTATCTTCTCAGCTGATTCACGTGGTGCCTCAGCTGTGTTTCTCCTCCGAAGAAATGCAGAAGTGAAGATTTCTTCAAACTGAGCACGCACACAAAGTGCATGACCACCAAACTGGTTGTTAAACCGGGAAGATCCCACCACTGAGAATAGCCAATGGGAGAGCAGGAGAAAGAGGAGCAACATAACCAACTATGTCTTACTTGGTCTTCCTAGAGTTGAGGTGAACCTTCAATTTAAAAGATATTCAACATTTAAAACCCTTCCCACTAAACCATTAAATCAAGGTTTTACTGTATTTGTTTTTTGATGTCTCAACAATGCAAAGCACAAACCAGTCAAATATCTTTCGGACCCCATCTAGGGAAGTTGATGCATATTCCTTCTGAGCATTTCTTTAACTCTTAATAATCTGATGGATGATATCCCTGAGCTACAGAAATAATTTCTTTTCCTTCCAAATTTTTTTTTTCACATTTTGAAGTGCTTTCCTTTTCTGTTTTTCTTTTCTTTCTTTTTTGATAAATTTCTCTTGTTCAGAGGGACACAGCTGCTGGAGGCTTATTTTTTTTTCCCCCTGAAAAAACAGAGGTGGGAGGTGGGAGAAGATTTGTTTTGTTCGCACAAGTACTACAGTCACCGTGCTTGCCAAGAATAAGCATGACAAATGAAACACAGGTGATTCGTCACACTGGGCCAACGTAGCCTTGAGGCAAACTACGCATCCCTTCTCCAAGGTCTTTCTAACTTTTCCATTTCCACTAAGTGAAATTAATATTATGTGCCAAAACAATCCACACACATTAACCCAAACAAGAATTATATAAAGGATTGGCTTCTCTGCTCTAGTCTTTGCAGATGAAACACTTCAGTTTCAAAATCAATTGTGTGGTTTTTTTTTAATAGCCTTTCTTTCTCTGCCTTTGATAGCTGCTTCAGCTGCAAACATTAGTAGGTGGCAAGCCAGACATCCATGCTGTGAAAAGTTTTGCCTGCTGATTTCAGGACATGAAGCGGCTATTAAAGGCATATAAGTAGGCCAGCCTGGTTATTTATTACTACTTGGCAACCCACCTGGTAACCCGTGGAGAATTTTAAATTCTAGCTCCCAGGCAGGGGTGGATTTCACTTACCTTCACTTACCCGTCTACACATGCGCAGAAGCTTCTGCGTATGCGCAGATTGTATTTGATGACGTTCAGGCTGGTGGGCGGAGCCTCTCACCAACGCTGCTACTGGTTCGCCCGAACTGGGGTGAACCAGTAGCAACCCACCACTGCTCTCAGGTCATAAAAACTCTCTTCCCCAAAGGGCTTTTCTCAAGGCACCACAGTGCTAGGAAAAGTGAGGAGGGAAAGAACAAGGCCGAAGGCACAGCATTGTTTGGAAAAGAGAAAAGTGCTAAGATGGGGGAGCTAAAGAGGAGAGAAATTGCAGGATTGAGTATCCAGGAATGTGTGGGAGTCTAGAACAGGGGTCTTCAACCCCCAGGCCACGGGCCACTACTGGGCCATGAGCCATTCAGAACCGGGCTGTGGAAGTGGTGGGTGAACGCATGCGTGCACAGATCCCCACTTGCATGAGCAGTGGGCAAGCACGTGCATATGTGCTCCATTTGTGCAAACAGCATGTGCCCACTGCTTGTGCAGAACCATTCCCTCTCCCCCCCTCCAACTGGTCTGCAAAGCCAGAAAGGTTGGGGAATTCTGCTCTAGAAGACATTTTGCATAGAAGACCTTCAACAAGGATAGGACCATAGGTACCTAAAGGCCAAGGTGAAAATACTCTTATATTTTCTTTTATTATTTTCTTTTATCTTATTCCGCCTTTATTGTTTTAGAAGTAATAAGGCAGTAAACATATCCAATACTACACTGGTGAAATTCCATTTTTTTTACTACCGGTTCTGTGGGTGTGGCTTGGTGGACGTGGCTCGATGGGTGTGGCAGGGGAAGGATACTGCAAAATCTCCACTCCCACCCCACTCTGGGACCAGCCAGAGGTGGTATTTGCTGGTTCTCCAAACTACTCCAAATTTCCACTACCGGTTCTCCAGAACCTGTCTGAACCTGCTGGATTTCACCCCTGCAATACTACTACTTCTTCCTGTTTTCCTCACATCAACAACCCTGTGAGGTGGATTTGGCTGAGACAGAGTGAATGGGATTCAAATAATTTGACAACCGGTTCGCCCAGGATCAGGTTGGCCATCGTGGGAGGCTCATCCCGCATGTGTGGCAAAGCTGGAGGATGGGGATGGGCCACAACTCCCACTACAGCCAACCTGACCCTGGGCAAACCGGTTGTTAAATTATTTGAATCCCCACCACTGTTCATCTCCATATGAGCACAATGAAAAAAAGGGAGCTCTCATCCATGATCCAGTAGCCCTGTACTTCCTTGCTGTATAGCACAGTCCCTGTCACAGGCCAATGAAGCTTCCTCCATCAGCAGCAGCAATGGTCCCAGCATCCTTCCCACCATGGCATGGCCAGTCACCATAAAACACACCAAGCACCTTCAGTATGAAGGAGCCAATCCATGCAACTGGTGGTCCAACAATCCTGCTGCCCTGCAACCAGTTCCGATCTGCCAGGTTAACTCTCCAAGCCACAACAGGTAAGGAAATGGGCCTTCCTTTCCAAGCTACCAAACAGTCAGGCACTAGATATAAATCATATGGAAAAGACAGAGGTACAATCCAGCTCAGTCCAGTAAGGAAATGACCCCAAAAGTCCAAAAATGACCACCACCGCCCAGTTCAAAACAATAACCCTCCCTCCAACCTTCCACAAGATACTAACATCCTCTAACCAACAGCACCTGTTCCAAACATACATATTGACTCAGCTCCAAAGCAAAGAAAAAAATAATAATTGAAATTGAATAGGTAGCCCTCTCTTTGGGACATAGAGTCAGTTTCAATCACTTCTTTTCGGGGACAACAAATACTTTCAATATCTGGTCCAATACCCTGGTTGGTTTCCTCTGACAACATACAGGCAGCTGCCTATTCCATAATTTCAAGGAACTTGATGCATGCAATTACTGATGTATTCTCCCTGAAACACACTTTCTTAAACTAACACTGATTAATCCCCTTATACTGCCAGTAAACAAAAGATAGGACAGGTTTTCTGCCAGATTGCAGTGCTAGCAGCAAACTCTTTTGAGTTGGCTAAAATGTCCCAAAAGCATCCCCGGTACCTTTTCCTTTCTTTCTAAATGTTAGCCTGAAATGAGATTTCAGGGAAAAAGTCAACGGTCAAAGGTCTAAGTCTACTACAGCAGCTGCTTTATCAATGCAAGCTTATTGTAGCTTAGAAAAGGACAAAAATGAACAGAACTGAAAGCAGAAATATATTTGCTATGCACTGCATTAACTGTAGTCTCATTATGCATGTATTTAGCAGTAATGTAATCATGGACCATGCAAATACATTATTTCTTCTTTTTTGTTTTTTTTTTTTGTTCTTTTTTTTTTCTTTTTTTTTTTTTATTGCAAAAGTTTTACAATTACATTTTCACCCCCTTTTTCACCCCCCACCTCCCGCCCCAAACTTCCCATCCTCCCTAACCCTCCCTAACCCTCCCCCCCCCCAGACTTCCCTATTACTTACTCATAACTAATGACACTAATATATAAGCCTGAACCCGTCCCTCCCCCTATAAAGTTTTTCCTCTTTATCCCTTTGCATTAAAATATTTCTAATACATTATTTTCAAATAAAAGCTATTTGATACTTTCTAGTTTGATATTTGTTCTGAACATATTCTATCCACCTTTTCCATTCCCATTCATAAGTCTCTTGTGAACAATCTTTTAAATACGCTGAAATCTTCGCCATCTCTGCAAAACTGGCCATCTTCACAGTCCATTCCTCGATAGTGGGCAAAGCTTCATTCTTCCAGTATTTACCTATCAACAGTCTTGCTGCCGTTATCATATACAATATCAATTTTGTTTCACCCAATGTAAAACCCTTAACTATACCCAATAAAAACAGTTGTGGAGAAAACTGAATTTTTTTCTTCAAAACATTCTGCATGACCCACCAAATTTTTATCCAAAAAGCCTTAACTTTCCTACAGGTCCACCAAACATGATAATACGTAGCATCCAAACATTCGCATCTCCAACATTTTGGCTGAACATTAGGGTACATACATGACAACTTTTTGGGATCTAAATGCCATCTATAAAACATTTTATAGAAATTTTCCCTCAGATTCTGCGACTGTGTAAATTTAACATTCTGAACCCAAATTTTTTCCCATGTTTCCAACATCACTGGTTCTTCAAAATTTTGTGCCCACTTAATCATACAATCTTTAACTAATTCGGTTTCTGAATCCCTTTCTAGCAAAACATTATAAAGCCTTTTAATATGCATTGGACCTTTCTCTTTTATATGTCTAACCAATTCTTCCTCATGCAACATAATACCAGTTTTTTGGTCCTCTTTCCATCTCAATTGTAATTGATTATATTGTAACCAAGTTAGATTAAGTCCTTCATCCAACAGTGTCTGTAATGTCTTCAGCTGCCATCTGCCCGCATCTGTAAAAAGAACCTCTTTGTATAAAAACCCCCCGAGTGACATTATATTTGTATTCCACAAAGTATGACCAAGATCCAGCCATAGCGGTATTTTGTAATCCCATTTGAGTCGGTGCTTCTTCCAAACTCTCATCAAGGAGTCTCTAAGTATATGGCTTTTAAATACTTTATCTACTTTGTCGTCATAAAATAAATAAGCATGCCATCCAAATTCGAGATCAAAACTTTCTGCGTTTAGTATTCCAGTCTTTTTACTTCCAAACCAATCACTTGTTAAAGTTAAAGCTGCAGCATCATAATATAACTGTAGGTTTGGGAGTTTAAGGCCTCCTCTTTCTGGAACATCTTGCATAATTTTCAGTTTCACTCTCGGCTTCTTCTCGTTCCAGACAAACTTATTCACACCAGACTGCCAAACTTTCAATTGTTTATCACTTTTAAGCACCGGAATCATTTGAAACAAAAACAGAAGTCTTGGCAAAATATTCATCTTAACTGCTGCTATTCTTCCAAGTAAAGACAGTTGCAGCTTTTTCCAGGTCTCCATATCTTTCTGGACCTCTCGCCACAACACCTCATAATTATTTTGAAACAATTTCAAATTTGATTCTGCAACCTGAACTCCAAGATATTTTACCTTAGGTACAATTTCAAAACCTGCCCTCCTTTCAAGCTCATATTTACGATCTTGTGTCATATTTTTAACTATCATTTTGGTCTTTTTTGAATTCAGTCTAAAACCTGAAACTCTACCATAGTCTTGTATAATGTCATTCATCAAGATTATTGATTCCATTGGTTGTGATAGGGTAACCACCAGATCATCTGCAAATGCCTTTATTCTGTAATCCTCTTGCCTTATCATTATGCCTTTCAAAATTTTAGAATCCCGTATTGTGTTTAACAAGACTTCCAATGTTAAAATAAATAAAAGTGGGGACAACGGACATCCCTGTCTTGTTCCTTTTTCAATTTTAAACTCTGTCGTCAAACTTCCATTAATAATAATCTGTGCCTTTTGCTCTTGATAAATTGCTGAGATTGCCTGTATAAATTGGTCCCCAAAGTCCATCTTTTTTAAAGTCTTTAATAGAAAATTCCAATCCACTCTATCAAAGGCCTTCTCTGCGTCCAAAAAAGCCAGCACTGCAGGAATCTGTTTATTCTTATCAAGATATTCCAATAAGTCTATTACTTGCCTTACATTGTCCTTCATATATCTGCCTTCAATAAATCCCGCTTGATCCTCATGAATCACCTTTTGAATTACTGGCATCAATCTGTTGGCTAATACCTTCGCATAAATTTTATAGTCTGTATTCAAAAGAGATATTGGTCTATAATTCTCTGGTTTTTTAGGACCAACTTGTTCTTTTGGTATCAAAGATATATAAGCAGTTGTCCAAGATGGGGGTATTTTACCCCCTTGTTGAATGTTACAAAATAAGTCTCTAAGTTGTCCCACCATTTCAGCTTGCAAAGTTTTATAATACACTGCAGTCAGACCATCCGTGCCAGGAGCTTTGGCTGTTTTTAACTGTTTAATTGCTGCTGTTATCTCCTCCTCTGTTATGGGATAATTCATTCTTTCCTTTTGTTGATCAGTAATTTTTGTAATTCTCTTATCATTTAAATATTTTTCTATAAGTCCATTCTGCACCTCTTCTTTAGCATATAATTTAGTATAATAATCCACAAAAGCTTCTTTAATTAATTTTTGTTGAAAGATTTCTTTCCCGCCAATATCAATACTATCAATAGTCCGTATACTTTGTTTTTTCCTCAATGTGTAAGCCAACCATCTGCCCGGTTTGTTAGCGTTGCAAAATGTATTATGCTTCGCATATTGTAGGCTTGTTGCAACTTGTTCCGCCATAAGCATTTGAAATTGGTCTTTCAAAAGTTTTATAGCACCTCGAATTCTTTCATCTGTTGGGTTTTTAATAAGTAGCTGTTCTTTATTCTTTATTTCCATTTCCAACTCGATTCTTTTCTTTTGTCGGAACTGTCTGTGTTTAGAGTTCATATAGATAAGTACCCCTCTCATATAAGCTTTACTTGCATCCCAAACAATTTCAATTGGAGTACCTTTATTCAAATTTATTTCAAAAAATTCTTTCAAATGCTTTTTAAGTTCTATTATATTTTTTTCATATCTAAACAAGTTCTCATTTAATCTCCAAGAGCGTCTCTCAACCTTATCCATCTCAATTTCTATCCATACAGGGCTATGGTCAGTCAAGGTTCTTGGAAAAATCTTTGTTCTTTTGGTCTTAACAAGTAGATCATTTGACAACAGGATAAAGTCAATCCTAGAAAAAGATCTATGTCTATCAGAAAAAAAAGTGTAATCCAATACATTTGAATTATGTATTCTCCAAACATCTTTTAATTCCATATCTTCTTTCATATCAAAAAAAGTCTGTGGTAGTCTAATTCTAGACTTTGCCAAGCTCTTTTTATCTAATTTAGAATCAATTACTCCATTCCAGTCTCCCATAATTAAAATAGATCTATAGTCCCATTGCAATATTTTAGTATGTAATATCTTATAAAAATAATCCTGTTGTTGGTTGGGAGCATAAATTCCAATCAAAAGAATTGGTCCATTTGCTGTAAGCAATTCAATTGCTACAAACCTACCATCTTGATCTGCTTCTATAACTTTCGCTATTAATTTTTTATTTACATAAATAACCACACCATTCTTTTTCTGCGAAGTCGAAGATATAAAATGTACTCCTAATTTTGAGTTTATCAAATATTTTTGATCTTGAGTAGTTATATGCGTTTCTTGTAAACATATTATATCATTATTAAATTGTTTCAAATATGTAAATATTTTCTTCCTTTTCTGTGCTGAATTCAACCCATTGACATTCCAAGATAGACACTTAAAGGTCATCGGCCTCTTTCTGGAGCGCGGAGCAATATCTTTGAAGTTCCTCCGAAAGCTTCGATCTCGCTCCTCCCATAGCGCCACTCTCTTGTACGGTACTCTTAACTGCCTTCTTGTCTTGTCTTTCCTGTTGTTGTTGTTGCTGTTGTTTAAATAGCTTAGATTGAGCTCTAGTTATACGTTGATCTTTCACTTCAGCCAACTGAATCAAATCCAAAATTGGAGAAGAATCCAGCAAGGGCTCACTCAAAAAACCTCCTTCTGCACCTTGCACTGTTTCTAATTCCTGCTTAGACTGTTCTTCCAATTGCCTCTCTTCACTCTCCTTAATCTCCAAAACTGTAGATGTACGTGGAGATGGAGTTCTTTCCTTAAGTATAGTACTATAAAAATGTTGTGCCTTCTCCACGGTATTCAACCGATATCCTTCTCCCTTGTATCTAAAAATTATCCCAGCTGGTGCATCCCACCGGAAGGGTATCTGTAAATTTTTCAATTCCTTAACAAGAAAACCAAATTCTTTTCTAGCTTTCAGCATTTTAGGAGGTAATTCTTTAAAAATTTCAAGTCGTGAACCCCCCACTTGTACAGAAGTATGAAAAGATTTTTGCAGGATATGATTTCTAATTTCTCTATCAGTGAAATATATCACCACATCTCTAGGCAGTTGTCTTTGTCTGGCCACCCAAGAGTTGACTCTGTAAATTTTATCTATTTTGTGAAATACCAAATCAGGACTAGCTTGTAAAATCTTAGCCAAGGCTTCAGAGCAAACTTGTCTCAAGTCCTGTCTCTCCTCCTCTCGAATTCCCCGAAGCCGTATAGCAAATTCCATCGCCCGGAATTGTATCATAACAATCTCATCTTCAATTCTCTGCATTTTATTGTCAACTTCATCAATTTTATAATCATTGTCTTTCATCTTGACATTAACTTCTGATTTAAATTCTTCAACTTTAAAATCAACTTTCCCAATAAATTCTACCAGGCCAGACGCCACTTCTGATATTTTTTTGGTCACTTTTTTTTGATTCTGATTCACCATGTCTTTAACTTCATTAATTTCCTGCATAAATTCCTGATGTGATTTTTGAAGTTTATCATCTATCTCCTGTTGGGATTTTTGAAATTTGTCATCCAAAGTTTTAGAAATAAATTCTTTTAAATCTCCCACATCAAATTCTTTTTTCTGAGTTTGTAACTGTTGAGCAGGGGGAGGTTGCTTTTCATGTTTGTGTGTGGGGGATCCCCCCCCTGACGCCTTCCCTTCCTGCTTCTTTGAAGCCATCCTGGCTCGTGATCTAGTTTTTCTGAAAAGGGAGGTTCCTTTTCCTTTCCCTCCTGCACAAAAACTTCTAAAAAAATCCCCCAGATTTAATCAAATAAAGACTGGAATAAAGCAAAGTCCAGTATTAAAAAGGGAGAAATTATTGTTTCTCTTTTAACAAGCAGGGCAACTTTGTAACAACTTGGAAACTTTGTAACAAAACAAGATAACTTCACCAATCCACATTCACTGGCTCGTTAACTCTGAGGCTAGGCGCCATATTTTTTTCTTTTCAAAGCACTTTCACTCACTCGCATTTCTCAAATTGAAAGTCAATAAAGTGCTGATACTTGCGTTTCCAAATTTCAGGATTCAGGTAGTTTCGCTGTTTATTAAAGCCGGTTCTTTCGCTTTAAGTTTCCTGCAGCCGGCATGTTCTGCAAAAGCAGAATCGTCCCACGTCGCCCGGAGTTTCAGCAGGCTGGAAGGGAGCCACGCCTGTTCTCTCCCCAGAAACTTCCCTGGGGGGTCACAGGGGCTCAACCAGTGCCCTGCGATCTCTCTTCTTCAATCCTTTAGGATCTAGAAGTTTTCGAGCCGCTTCTTCGTTTCGAAGCGGCTCTACAGGCGGCGGGGCTGGCGGAGCTTCAAAGAGCGCCGCCGACGCCGAAGACAAGGAAACCGGAAGTCCGCAAATACATTATTTGATTACAAAGACGTGTCAGACAAAGAATAGTGGAAATAGTCATTTTCACACCTTTTAACAACGCAGTTTATCTTCTTCATCCAAGTCTCAACCTCTTTGGGGTTACAAAGGTGTTTTTGTTTGTATTTTTTTAAAAAAATAATAAATATATAAATGATTAGATATTACTTTAGTTCTAGACAGTTCCATAAAAAATACGTGAAACATTTTAAAAAGCAGAGTAAATTCTGAAGTGAGCCAAGGAGCTTATATTGAGTTTGATTTTGTTATAGAACATCATGATTCACATTTATTTGTTCACAATTGCATCAGCCTTTCAGCCACTTAATTTGTTGTTGTTATTATTACTATGCTTAATAGCACATTCAACAGTATAAATGAGCAAAACAAGTTATCATCAGCAGATTTATAATGGTTAGGAACACGATGTTCTGTATTTTCGTTGTTTGGTTAAATGCCAGTGTCTTCATATATTTATGAATTTCAAGATAAATTATTAGTGTGCATGTCTATGTATTACATGAATGAATTATTTTATGGAGAAAGTAGAAGGAAAAAAATAAGGAAGAATTATCTTGCTGATAGCAGGTCTACTTTTGTAAGATGTTGAATATAACCTATTAATATAAATTGATATCCACAATCATTTCTCAAGAAGTATGATATCAAGATAAACAGGGGTGTTTTTTTTAATATCCTGGAAAATTCCAAAGCTATATTTATCCAGTTGAAAAGCCAGTTTGGTGTAATGATTAAGGCACTAGGCCAGAAACTAGAAGAGCCTGAATTCTAGTCCTGCTTTAGGCACAAAGTGGCCTTGAGCCAGTCACTCTATCTTAGCCCTAGGAAAGCAGCAAGGGCAGACCATTTCAAAATCTTGCCAAAAAACTTTCAGGGACTTGTCCAGGCAGTCACTAGAAGTCAAGACTGACCAAAAGGCACAATAATAATACAGGTAGTCCTTGCCTTGTGGCAATCCCTTAAGCAACCATTTAAAACTATGACTATGCTATGCTATAACTGTGCTAAAAACAATGGGCTAATGTCCAAAGTTATGGCTGTTGCAGCTCCTTTGCAGTGCTCAATACAGGTAGTCCTCAACCTACAACAGTTTGCTTAGTGACTGTTTGAAGTTACAAGGGCACTGAAAAAAGGTTTGTTGTTGTTGTTAGTTGCAAAGTCGTGTCCGACCCATCACGACCCCATGGACAATATTCCTCCAGACTTTCCTGTCCTCTACCATCCTCTAGAGTCCATTTAAGCTTCAGTGATTCCATCCAGCCACTGCATTCTCTGTCGTCCTCTTCTTGAAGTACCCCTGAAAAAGAGTACTTAGGACCATTTTTGACACTTACGACCGTTGCAGTTACATGATCAAAATTTAGATACTTGGCAACTGGCATGCATGTATGACAGTTGCAGAGTCCTGGGCAGGGATGAAATGCTCCCGGATCAGACCGGATCACCCGGTCCAGTAGCGATCTTGGCTGTTGGTTCGGTGATCTGGTAACGACAGTGGAGCAAAGCTCCGCCCACCCGCCCGGGTGTCATTACTTCCTGGTTTTAACCAGGAAGTAATGTGTTTTTTACCTTCTGCGCATACACAGAAGGTTTTGCTCATGCACAGAAGGTCTGCACGCACACGTGATGTACACGTGATGCATGCACTTCTGAACCGGTAAGGAAGGTAAGTAGATTTCACCCCTGGTCCTGGGTCCATGTGACCACCATTTGCAGCCTTCTGACAAGCAAAGTCAATGAGGAAGCCAGATTCACTTAACAACCATGTTACTTACAACTGCAGTAATTCATTTAACAGTAATTGTGGCAAGAAAGGTGGCAAAATGGGGCAAAACACCCTTAACAACTGTCTCACTTAGGAATTTTGGGTGCAACTGAAGCCATAAGTCTACCTATATTCAGGTGCTTGGCAGTCCACCCACACATATGACCACAGGGGCATGGCAGCTCCCCCACCCACCTATGTCCCCTCCATCTATGCCTTTTTTGGCTTCCCTGCACTCTGCCTTGCAGGGCAGACAGCTTCAGGAAATGCTAGCATTCATTCATTTCCCCAGCTGCCTTTTCTCCCACAGTTCCCACACTGACCTTTTTTCCTTTTGTACCAGTGGTGAGTTTCTACCGGCTCGCCCCGGTTTGGGCAAACCAGTAGCAGCAGCGGGAGGCTCCATCCATCCACCCAGACTTCATCACGACGCTCTGCTCACAGTTCCGAACCGGTAGTGAAGGTAAGTGAAAACCACTACTGTTTTGTACCCAGCTATGCAACCAAAACAAAAGCACCTGGCTCTCCTTTCTGTCTTCCTTTTCTAAGCCAGATTCTCGGGTAAACAAACACATGACACCCTGAATCTTTCACAAAGCTGAATTACCTTCATAAACCTGCACTATCTTCAGGACTATTTTGAAAAGACACCGCAGCTTGCTTGGAAAACTTGCTTTGGAAATGAACTTGAAGACAAGCACCTTGTGATCTGTTCCACAGTCAGCCTCTGGCCCAGGGATGAAATCCAGCAGGTTCTGACAGGTTCTGGAGAACCGGTAGTGGAAATTTTGAGTAGTCCGGAGAACCGGCAAATGCCACCTCTGGCTGGCCCCAGGAGTGGGGAGGGAATGGAGAGTGTGCAGTATCCTTCCCCTGGAGTGGGGTGGGAATGGAGACTTTGCAGTATCCTTCCCCTGCCATGCCCACCAAGCCACGTCCACCAAGCCACACCACAGCCACCAAGCCATGCCCACAGAACTGGTAGTAAAAAAATTGGATTTCACCACTGCTCTGGCCTCATATTTAACAGAACAGTATAACAGAATAACAGAGTTGGAAGGGAACTTGTAGGTCATCTAGTCCAACCCCCTGCACAAGCAGGAGACCCTACACCATTTCAGACAGATGGCAGATCAGTCTCTTCTTTTGTACTGTTGTGAATTCCTCTCCCCTCTTAGTATCAATCATACAAGTGTATAACCTGAACCCTTCTTTCTTTCAACAAATTTGGCTAATAAGACTGTGAGAATCTAATTTTCTTGTGAACAGCTGTGTAGGGCCAAATATCCACTTGGCTTCTCCATAGAGATTCCATAGAGTTGCCACAACTCCAAGCCTGATCCAAATTAATTTTTTTTTCACTTACTCATTGTTTTGCTGTTTTGCTGGCTTCTTCACATACAGTAGATTCAGGTTTTGGAGAGTTATCCTGCTGATGGATAGATAGACAGATGGACAGAGTTCTGGGTCCTTTTCTTAATTATTTTCCAACATTCCACTTGAGTTCGAAAGAATAAAAAGATACTAACTCAATATGTTTGTGTAAAAAATTAAATGGATAATTTGTAACATATTAAGAGAGAAAATAATAAACTAAGGAATAATTATCTCACAAGAGATAAACACTCTAACCCGAGGTAGATGAAGCCCTACATGAATTTGGGGGGAAATCAACATAAAAAATAGCCAGATCTCAAAGGAAGAACAGTAACTATGCCCAGTCTAGTCTCTAAGCAATTTCAGAACATAAATCCCGCTATAAGATTTTTCTGTGTTCTCTGCTAATCTTAACAAAACTTCCTAGTATATTTTTCCCCCTTTTGAAGCAGTTTAATTTTTCAATTTGAAGAGCTATTGGTATAAAGCATGCCTCATTAGCTTGTAGGAGGTAGCCGGTCTTCATTAATTCAGTTCTTCTCACTTCATTTGCTTTGCACACAGCCATAATTAGCTTCAAAATAACTTGGTAACTTCAATAGATTTACTGCTACAATTTTCGTTCTGTGGTCCTCCTTTGCTTCCTGTTGCTCCAGTGTTTGCTCTAAAAATGAAAAGGGATATATATGTATATATATATATTTAAAAAGAGAAAATATTCTTTTGGAGACCCAGGTAGGCATTTATTTTTTGAAAAGGGCAATGCTCTGCTGTTATTCTTCAAGCATTTGATACACGTTTAAGTAATTTCTGCATGATCTAACCTCTACTACACTCTGAATCATGTAAGTCAAACTTTCCATTATTCTCCAAACAGGTGTAGATAAATTCAAACTGGCCTTATGTATCAATGGTAACCAAATTTAATTAAGAAATGGGGAGGGGAGTTACAAAGCATTTCCGGTTACTTATTCCACCCCTACACTCACACAGACAAACGCACACACTCACATGCGTGCACACACACAGTTTTGTCTATCCTCTACACTGAAGAAAGCTTGCCATACTGGGACACATTCGTTTCAGTTGTTCAGAAAAAAATGTATAATTGTGATTTTGAATAATAGTAAATCACTCTGCCCCTAAAGGCAGTATGAAAATACGAGTAAGTGTCATGCTTATGTTCTTTTCAGTACTATACTCTATAATACAGGGTAGGTTTGTTTGTTTGATCTAAAAAGCAACTACACTTGGAAAGATGCTATTCACATACTTTTTTTTTTTTTTTTTTTTTTAATTTGATTTATATGCCGCCCTTCTCCGGAGACTCAGGGCGGCTTACAGTGCGTTAAGCAATAGCCTTCATACTTTTTGTATATTTATACAAAGTCAGCTTATTGCCCCCACAAACTGGGTCCTCATTTAACCTACCTTAGAAAGGATGGAAGGCTGAGTCAACCTTGAGCCTTGGCGAGATTCGAACCAGCAGTAAATTGCAGGCAGCTGTGTTAATAACAGGGTGCTTTAAACCACTGTAGTACCAAGGCTCTTAATTGATATGTCAAACATCTGTTTCCAATATGAACTGGAAAAAATTTTTCTGCCATAATCTTCGGGAAATTTGCATTTATAAGACTTTGTAATAAAACAGCTCTACGTCTAACTTTATAATTTTTTTTATTTTAAAAAAGTCATACTTAAAATGTTAAAGATTTGGTCTTTTGATGGAAGCAGCTATATTTTCTGGTTCTGGCTTTGTATATTCTTGGAAATATTTTCTCACAGAATATTGTTTATATCTAAGGCATCTGTTTCATATTATTGCTTTAGAAACCTTAGTTATGAAAGATGCAATAAATAGAATAAAAGTAACCAAGAATAGTCATGTGGATCAAGACATGTCAATCAATCTAAATATGATCCTGATCATTATGACTTGTGTACAATATTTTCCATTTACCATTCTTTTTTTTCCTTGTCATTTATTTTAATTCTATAAATTAAAATTATTTTAATAAATTTTGCAATTAAGTAAAGTAAAACCGTTGTCAGGCATATCTTTCCCTTATATTTCAGAGTATAAGACACACCTTTTTTTCCCCTAAAAGGGGGAATGTAGCCCCGCCCACCCACTGGCCCCCACCCTTTGGCCTCTGCCTCGCAGCAGTTACCTCCTTGCAAGCAAACAGCAAGAAAAAACAGCTCCTTTCAGCTTCAGCACAAGTTGATTGGATCGGTCTCCCGACTCTCAGCTGATTTGTCTCAGCTGTTTTGTGGGAGCCTTTGCTGCTTGCTGCAAGGAAGTAAATTGGTGGAGCAGATCTGTTTTTTCCTTGTGCAAATCAAGCTATGCTGAAAACGAAAATGAAAGTAAAGCAGGCTGTTTGCTGCAAGGAGGCAAAATTGCTCAGAGGCAGAGGGAGATTTTTTTTTCTTCTTTTCCTCACCAAAAAAGGTGTGTCTTATACTCCAGTGCATCTTATACTCCGAAAAATACAGTATGTGCAGAGAGAATCAGAGGTCTGGTACAGAGGTCAATATTTGTTTCTTTATTAGATTTAGATCCTACTTTTACTCCTGGAGTTCAAAGCAATTTACATGAGTTTGTTCTTTCATTTTATCCCCACAAGAACAGGTGGGTGAAGAAATCCATACTCAGCCATGAAACTTTTCTTGGTTGTTGAGGCCTAGTCACCATCTCTTAATAGCCCCCATGTGACAGAATTATCAGTGGTGGGAATGGAAGAGAAAGCCTAGACATGCCATCTTAACATCTACATTTTAAAACAAGCCATAAAAAAGAGTGTGTCAATCTATATTATACAGAGAAGCATGGATGATAGAATAAATGAATTTCTATGTTTTATATACAGGCAGTCCTTGACTTAGGACTACAATTGGGACCAGAATTTCCACTGTTAAGCAAGGAGATTGTTAAATTGCATCTAGTTTTACAGTCTTTTTTTGCCATGGTTGTTAAGCTAATTGCTGTAGTTATTTTTTTATTTTTTTTTATTTGATTTATATGCCCCCATTCTCCGGAGACTCAGGGCGGCTTACAATGCGGTAAGCAATAGCCTTCATACTTTTGTATATTTATACAAAGTCAGCTTATTGCCCCCACAATCTGGGTCCTCATTTTACCTACCTTAGAAAGGATGGAAGGCTGAGTCAACCTTGAGCCTGGTGAGATTTGAACTTGCAGTAATTGCAGGCAGCTTGATGTTAATAACAGTGCTTTAGTCTGCTGCTCCACCAGGGTTCTATTAAGTGAATTGTGCAATCATTAAACAAATCTGGCTTTCCCCATTGACTTTGTTTGTCCGAAGCCAGCTGGGAAGGTCTCAAATGGCAATCACATGACCCCAGATTCTGCAATCATGATAAACACTTGTGCCTGAATTTTGATCACATGACCATGGTGATGCTGTGAGAGTCCTTGTATTTGTAAGAACTGGTCGTAAGTCACTTTTTTCAGTACTATTGTAACTTCAAACTGTTGCTAAACTAATGGTTGTAAGCAGTGGTGGGCTGCAAATTTTTTAACAACCAGTTCTCTGCCCTAATGACTGGCTGGGCAGGTGTGGCTGGGTGGGCATGGCTAGGTGGTCATGTGACTGGGTGGGTGTGGCCAACTAGACATCACGTACGTCGAGTGGCACCTCACCTCGCCTCACCTCGCCTTGCTTACCTAGCCTCCTGAGCTCTTCTGGTCTTTGTCTACTAATTTGTCTACTACTACAGTGTCTGGTTGATTATCTAATGCCTGCCTGTCTTTCTGGATCCAGAATTTCCAGATTCTTAGCTCTATTATTGCCCACGATCTTCTGTAGAAATTCCTTGATGGCTGGCTGGGGAATTCTGAGAGTTAAAGTCCATATATCTTCCAGCTGAGAGACATTGATCTAACCCTTGAGTTCTATCTAGTATGGTAAATCCCTGCTTCTGTAGATATGTTGCTTAGTGCCTGTTCTTGTGCTGTTATGATCAGTGATCAGTGCTGCCTTTTACACACACACACACACACACACACACACACACACACACACACACACACCAGAGCAGGAGTCTGCAACCTTAAACACTCAAAGACCCATTTGGACCCTTTTCCCACAGAAAAGAAAACACAGGGAGCCACAAAACCCTTGAAACATCTAAAATGAAGATAACACTGCATACATCATTTTTTACCTTTATGCTTGTAGTCTATTTAACTCAGTACTATTTATTCTGGGCCTTAGGTGGAAAAAGAGCTTTCCTATCACTTGCTGGAGATGTCATGGGTTAATCTGGGAATTTCTATGAGCAAATTCTAATTTACTGGAATTGCATCTTTGGCTTAATTGTAATTATATATTCAATTAAATTTGAAGCCTTTTATATAATTGTTTCTTCCACTTCAGGAATAATTATAAAAATGAAGATTTCTCACTCATTTCTTTACTAGTAGTAGAAACAAAATAAGCAGCCATAAATGTCACCCTAAATTGGAACCCTATATTTGGATTCTGATGGATATTGTTGTGAATGCTTTTGCAAAACAGTGGCTGGGAAGACTTGACACAGATAAGTTTACAAAGCACCTATTTCAAATAACATTTCTTGATTGTGTATTGTACCACTGTACTGTACCACTGTATTTTTCTTCCCCAGAAAAGGCCATATTTTGTTTAAAAAATTGCAGACAAATGTCCACCATAGCAATGCACAATCGTATGTTTATAATTTTTCTGCTTTTTCAAGACAGGTGGATGCACTTCTAAACAAAACACTGGCTGCAGATAACTCTCTTTTTCACATCGCAGGAAAGTTCAGAAATGGCTCAGTGAGTTAACAACTGACTGGCTGATTTTGGGCCAGTCATTCCCTCTCTCATCTTAGCCTACATCATAGGCTTGTGGTGGGGAAAATAGGAGGAGATAGATGGATATTTGGAATGTTTGCTGCTTTGAATTATTTATAAAAATAATGATGAAATATAAATAAAGAAATACATGATTTTTCTGGAGGATGGTGTTTTGCTTTGTGGCAAGTCAGCTTCCCATTTTTTAAAAAAAGTTTAAACATATTTTGAAGAATATATAAATACAGGTGGAGTAGATAAATTGCCAAGCAACTAGCAAGGTATGTACAGGCATACATTGGCCCTCTGGGTGGTACAAATGGGGACCGCAGGCCTCAGATATTTGGTAGAGCATATGGAGATCCAGTAATTAAATCACCATTCTCTGTCTTCTTTTTTAATACTGCAAATCCACACTTCTCAGAGGATCCTTTCCGCAAATTCAGAGAGCCTATCAAAATAGTCAACATGAACAGTTTGTAGGAAAAGTTATCACATGAGCTTATTTAAATAATTGGAAAATACAGTACAAAGTAATTGTGTGGAAACAGGATCCAATATTTTTATTTTCATAAAGCATTGTTGCCAAAAAATAGTTGTTTTCAATTCTAAGGTACTTCTAATGTACTGCCATTAAATACCTTTTGCTCTCAGTCACCAAAAGTGAATACTTCCAAAAGTTTCCAAGAGCTTAATTCCAACACTTAAAATCTATAGGGTCACTAGGAGTTGTCATATAATCCATTCGAACACTACAAATGTGCAAGGCTTTCTCCTCAAAAGTCCCTCATATTATTTTCTAATCTATTTAAAAAAATTAACCTTCCCTTCCCCCACACCATTCCCTTTCCCACCCACCCCAGGCCAAAACCCCCAAAAGTGACCACCCTACCTGCCAGGCTGTTGTAAGAGTTTGCCAGGCCGGTAGCCCCCGCAGAGGAGGCAGTTGAAGCAGCATCCTCAGAATCTTCCTGGGCCAGCAATAGCCCTTCAGCTCCAACAATGCCCTGTGATACTTGCCGATGGCTTCCTGGCACTTCTTCTCCTCATAGCACTGAGCTTTTGAAATCCAGAGCTCTTGGATCAGCTGTTTGGGCTCGGCAGCCGGCGAAGCGGCGCCAGATTTCAAAAGCCAAAGAGCTCTGCTACAAGGAGAAGTGCTGCGAAACCATCAGCAAGAGACCTGGGAAGAGAGCATTCAGTCGGCATTCAGAGCCAAGTGGGAAATGGTGGGGGCCGGCGGCAAGCGTGGACAAGCAGGAAATGGTGGGAAATGGGGCAGGCCAGCAGCTTGCCTTCCAGACAGTGCGGGAAAGCAGGAAACGGCAGGAAATGGCACAGGCACAACTTCGTGAGATCTTTTTCTTTGGCAAGAAGTTGGAATTGATAGATTGAACTTTTTTTTTAGCCCCACAAACTTTCGTTTCCCTGCACACGATGGCGAGAAACACAATGGAGCTGGAAATAAGGTAGGCAAAGAAATCCTTGGGGAATTTGGGGAAAGCAAGGGCATCTGGGAGGTGGTGGGGAGAGGGGAAAACTCTTCTGCCCACAAAAATCTCGTCTTTGCCAGATGACACCGAAAGGCAAAGCAAGAGCTGCCAGGAAGAAGCCAGTTGGCCCAAGAGTCAGGAATACCGTTTCTCTCAGGCTGGGCTGTGGGGATGGCGTGCGAGGCCGCAGGTAAGTTAGGCAAGCAGGCTGGGCCTCCGGGACAGCGTGGGAGGCCGCAGGGAAAGCAAGCAAGCAGGCTGGGCTGCCAGGATTGTGTGGGAGGCAGCTGGGCGAGAAGTGAAGGAAGACTCACCAGGCAGAGATCAGCAGGTCCACATGGTTGAGGCAAGCAAGGGAACCAGAGAGCAGCAGCAGCTATGCCTTAGGTGTGACTCTAGGCACCGGCCAAGGCAGGCAAGACGAGATAAGGAGTGACTAGGAGGGGTGGGGTAGGTGGGGCAGGTGGGGTGGGAAGGGCCAACCAGTGGTGGCATTTGCCAGTTCACCAAACTGCGCAGAATCTTAACAACCGGTACGCCCAAACCAGTGTGAACCAGCAGCAGCCCACCTCTGGTTTAAGATAAAGATTACAAGTATTCTAACATTACAGTTACTAACATATGAATGATAGGTGTACTTTCAAAGAATTTCCAATTATATCAGTGGCTTAGAAAACAAAAAGCAGGAAATGGGAAAAGTAGATTCTTTGAATGCAGAGCAGAGCAGAGTAGAGTAGAGTAAACAGAGTTGGAAGGTAACTTGGAGGTCTTCTAGTCCAACCTTCTGCTCAGGCAGAAAACCCTGTACTGTATAAATCTGGTTGCACATCAATGTCTAAATTCGCTCTCTCTCTCTCTCTCTCTCTCTCTCACACACACACACACACACACACACACATCTATGTGTGTAATGTACATGAATCTATATTTCAGACAAGTATGTGGGTTGTGGGGAAGAGATTGATGTGAATTCTCAGATCTGGACATTTACCGGCAATTTGAAGAGCTGCAGCTGAGAATCTGGTTGTGTTTTTTACTCCCTAGCCTGGAAAAGACAAGTCACTAGCAAGAGCTAGGAAGTTATGTGATTTAAAAAATGCATTTTAGGAATAAAAAAAAAACTTCCATTCAAAGTAGACAAACATTAAAATGCCAGAGAACACCAGAATCCAGGCTCCACTATTCATGAACTGCTTTCCTTGCCCTGGATTGAAACTTAGAAGTCTGTGCCATTTTGCACTCTAACAGTAAACTATAGAATAAAATAGCACTGACACTTTACCAGATTTGCAGACAATACATTACAGGTCCCTGGTGAATAACTTAACTAACAAAATCTCATTTCAGTAGGTTTATACATTGGGTCAAAGCCAACAAAATAACATCCAGTAATGGTATGTGTAAGGTTTTACGTTTACATGGAAAAATCAAATTTTAAGTACAGAACTGAAGAAACTTGGCTTGGAGGTGATATGTGTCAAATGAATCCAAGGATTCAAATACCAACAGATATATATGACTAAGAAGTTTGATGCAACAACAAATGACAATGCAATCTTGTAAACTGTGTTAACAGAAGTTTTATATCCAGAGCACAGGAGGAAGTATTCCATTCAACTCTACATGACTGGGAGCTTTGGATCCAATTGATACTTCCAATTACACTGGGAGTACTGAATCCATTTGGGTACCACACTTTAAGGGATCCAGAGATGGTGGAGCAATTTATATGCAGGGATACATAATGAGGGGCTTAGAAACCAAACTCTAGGAGCAATCCTTAAAATAGCTGGACGTGTTTAGCTTACAAAACAGAAGACTAAGGGGAGATATAACAGGGGTGACCAATATCTAAAAGGCCATCGCACACTAAAGGGGAATGACTGCTAAAAGTGAAAGCAGCATAAAAACCAGTGGATGATATTAAAAAAAGATTCAGGCTGAATATTAAGAGGAATTTCCTGATGATAAGAGCTGTTAAGCACTGTGGAGGTCTTTCATAATAGAGATTTTCAAATGGGAGTTGGATGTTTTTTCTGCATTGGTGACCGGTTGTTATTGTAACTGGTACAAAGGGATTTCTTTCTGTCAAGGCAGGGTCAATCTGCTACCACTTCTTGGAGGCCCTTGCTTGGTGGCAAAAGGAGGTGAATTCTAGCTGACCAACTTCAAGCTGAAGGACAAGGGCTCACCTGTTAAGTTGGCCTGTAATATAAATTTCTATGGCTCAACCAGCGAAGCTCTCTTCATATTCAAGTCCTGGCTATAGACCGACCATTAAAATATCCGAACAAAGAGAAGACAATGAAAGAGGATAAAGGAAGTGTGATTTTTTTTTTCATAACATATTGTACATCCAAGTAACAAAAAAAAAAAGGGGGGGGACAATTTGTTGGATCCAGGGAAGCAGGATTTTTTGCCATGGCACCTGCATTACAAAACATTTTTCCCTCAGACATTAGGTCAGCTCCATCCCTTTTGATGTATTGGAAGTCCCTCAAAATCTGGTTGTGCCATGAGGCCTGGGGGCCCAGAGAACCAGAGTCTCATTTAGATGGCGCCACTATTGAGAATGTATGTACTCATTTTCTTTATGGGATTTGTATATACATCTTTATTTCTAATTAATGTTGATTAATTAATGTTGATTTTTGTATTTATATTTTTAATATATGCATCATATATGCATTTTATTGATTATTTTACCACCACCCAGAGTCACTTTTCATGAGATGGATGGCTATATAAATGTGACTAATAAAATAATAAATTTAAAAAAAACACACAATGCAGAGCAATGTTCAATATGTATTCCCCAAACCTATATAGACTTCTGTTGATTTTTTTTTTTTTGCAGTTTTTTGGGTTTTTTACCACAATTAACTCCAAAATATTGCTAAGCAAAACAGTTGTTAAGCGAGCTTTGCCCCATTTTACAACATTTCTTCCCACAATTGTTAAGTGAAGCCCTGCAGTTGTTAAGTTAGTAACATGGTTTGTAAGTGAATCTGGCTTCCCTATGGACTTTGCTTGTCAGAAAGTTGCAAAAGATGATCACATGACAGTGTGAAAATGGTCATAAGTCACTTTTTTCAGCAACTTTGAATGGGCACTAAATGAATGTTGTAAGTCAAGGACTACCTTTATAGTAAAAATAACTCTGGGAAGCTTATAAACCGATCAAAGTACTGATAACATATACAATGATGAACAAAAGAACAACAAACCTCAAATAGAAAAACCTGGTGTGGCAACTATACCTCTACAGCAATTCACTACAGCAAACTCACTGGAACCAACTCACCATGGGACAACTTGCCACGGCCAGCTCTCTGTGGGACAGCTCACCACAGGACAAGAGCTACACTAATATCGAAGAAACAATCCAATAGACTCATTAAAGAAAGGATGCAAAGGAGGGACAAAATGAAATGTGAATGACAAAAATTAAAATAATTTTTAACTTATTTTAAATAATTAAAATGAATTGTTGAATTGTCCCGCAGTGAATTGTCCTGTGGCAAGTTGACCATATCAAATTGGCCATGGCAAACTGGCCATGGTGAGTTGGCCATATCAAATTGGCTATAGTGAGTTGGCCATAGCAAACTGGCCATGGTGAGTTGGCCATATCAAATTGGCTATAGTGAGTTGGCCATAGCAAACTGGCCATGGTGAGTTGACCATATCAAATTGGCCATGGTGAGTTGGCCATAGCAAACTGGCCATGGTGAGTTGGCCATGGCAAACTGGCCATGGTGAGTTGGCCATATCAAATTGGCCATGGTGAGTTGGCCATAGCAAATTGGTCACGGTGAGTTGGCTGCGGCAAGTTGTCCCATTCCATTCTCTGATGCACTTACATTCATTATCCTGATGCACAGGATAATAGGAAGGGAGGAGGTGAGAATGTGAGTTCTCAAGGGGACAGTGTTCCATAGGGTAGGAGCTGCAGTGAAAAGGGCACACTCCAAGGACCCACAAAATGGCAATATTTAAAGGAAAGGACCTGCAGCTTTATTATCAAAAGTTACTCTCATAGTGAAACTGACTTTTGCTTGCTCTGCCTGCTTACAAAAGCATTTTATTGGTATTCCTTAGCAATGGCAAGACCATATCTTACAGCAGTCTTCTTCTTTTTTTCTCTCTTTTTTTCTTTTTTGAGTTTCATCTTACACCCTAGTTGCAAAGTAATTAACTCCACAGCAAGTTGCCATTCGGCAAAGCAATACTATACATAGAATGAAGTATTCATTAATATTTGACTATGAAAACTGTAGTTAAACTATATTCAGCGAATTCAAACACGAATGGCTGTAACCATACAGAGGGTAAATCTTTGTATAAAGTTAGAAAGAGAAAGAAAAAGAGAGTTATTTAAGAGCCTCAAATTTTAGATTTATGAAGAATTGCTGAAGTTAAATTCTAAAAAATATGCTAAAGAGGAAGAGTAGCAGTGGTGGGATTCAGCCACTTCGCACCAGTTCAGGAGAACTGGTTGTTAAACTTCTGAGCAGTTTGGTGAACTGGTTGTTGGAAGAAATCATTAGGGCAGAGAACCGGTTGTTAAATTATTTGAATCCCACCACTGAAGAGTACGCAAAATAAAGTGAAACCTAAAACCAGTGTCACCTGCTTTTTTCTTACAGATCACTGAATATTTCTAAAGAAAAGGTTATCAACACAATATTCCCATATGGCCATATGCCATTGGCCCCAAAACAAAACTATGCTGTTATTCATCATTTACATCATAAATTAAAAACACCCCAACTGCCATTCAAAGTCAAACAACTAACTTTGTAATATCTAGGCCCTTCTCATTGCTATTCGTTCTCATCACCATTGTTCTCCTTTCTGATGACAGCAATGTGATCAGAGTTCAGATCACAGTAGTAGTAGTAGTAGTAGTGGTGGTAGTATTTTGCTGCACATTAGAGTCCCTCTTTCACATCAGTAAAATGTTGTCAGTTTTTAAAGTCTTCATGTGCAAAAAAAATATGCGAAATACATGTGAAATACCGTACTTTTTGCAATGTGCACAAATATGCATATAATACATTAGAGAAATAAATTACAGGAAAAAATTCCCTTCCATCATTAGTCACCCAAAGTCAGCCAGCCAGCTTTCATGCCTAAGACTAGAATTCACAGTCTCCTATTTTCTGGCCTGATGCTTTAAACAGTAGACCAAACTGGCTTCTCAAATCAGAGAAGATAAATGAAAATCAATAAAATATCTACAATAAACTAACATTAAATGAAGGCGGTGCCAATAAGGATGAATTTAAATGAAAGACGTTTTAAACATAAAAATAACATTGAAAACTGAACTGAGATTTTCCTCATTAAACAACTTTAATCAAACTCAACTGCTAAATTAGCATATCTAAGCTAAACTATCAAGTACGGTAGATTACAGTCCTGCTAAATCTTAATATTAAAATCTTTGGAGCAGTCTACTCTGCATTCTAGAAGAAATGAAAAATGAAGACTCTAGTAAGTGGTTCTTTTCCTGCTCTTCACCACTAGCATATAGCATTAATGGCCCGTTACTTTCTCCAACTGATGAATTAAATCATTCCATTTTAAATAACGATAAAACAAGTAGAAAAAATTTGCAACCAGGTGTGGATTGCTCTTTAAAGTCTTGAATCTTGAACGTTTCCATTCATGAGATGATTCTCAAAGCAGAAGCCATTTTTGGAAATTATTTTATTTACTCCATATCCCATCTCCTAAAATCTGTACTCTAGTGGTTGGGATATCCTACAAGACACCATGTGATACTAACATATTAAATGCCTTTCAGTGTTAGCTTCCATTTTTAAAACATGGATATTTAAGAATAAATACTAGGCAAGCTTCCCAATTTATCTCAAAATTAGAACTCTGTGAAGAGTATTTCTGTCTTGCTATTTTTACTGATCCATCAAACTCAAATGTAAGATCATTACATGAATATTTGTGAGTTGATAAATAGGGAACCCAGGGTTTCTTTGCCATATTGATTGTACAGTTTTAATATGTTTTCTTTTCTCCAGCAATTTTACATCAAATAGTAAAACTATGAACTAGGCTACTTCTACATTTGATTGATTGAATGACTGATTTTTATCCTGCCTTTATTTTGGGTCAACTCAAGTTGATGTAGGTACATTGTGTTTTGGTTTTTGTTAAACCTTTATCCCACATGAGCATTTGCACTGCTCCCACATTGGTAATAGAGCTCTGTGATCCTACATGGCTTGCCTGCTCACTTGCTCTGCCTTTAGCAGTTCAGCTAATTTACGTCCAACTCAGAGTAATAGAAGAGCAACTGACTGAAAGCCAGTGTTCAACTGAAAACATGGAGGCTGAACAGAACAGAACAGAATAACAGTGTTGGAAGGGACCTTGGAGATCTTCTAGTCCTGCTGAAGCAGGAGATCTTATACTATTTCAGACAAATGGTAGTCCAATCACTTCTTAAAACCCAAGAGTGATGGAGCATCCACAACTGCATTCCACTAGTTTATTGTTCTCAGTATTAGGAAACTTCTCCTTAGTTCTAGGTTGCTTCTCTCCTTGATTAGTTTCCTTAGTTTCCATCCATTGTTCCTTGTCTTGCCTTCTGGTGCTTTGGAAAATAGGTTTTCCAAACCCCTTCTTGTTTGTGGCAGTCCTTCAAATATTGGAATGCTTGCTATCATGTCAACTCTAGACCTTCTTTTCACTAGACCAGACATATCTAATCCCTGCAACCGTTTTTGTAAGTTTTAGCTCCAGCCCCCTCTTTTCTGCACTCTTTCCAGAGTCTCTACATCTTTTTTATAATATGGTGACCAAATTGGATGCAGTATTCTAAGTGTGGCCTTACTAAGGCTTTGTAAAGCAGCATTAACACGTCACGTGATCTTGATTCTATCCTTTTGTTAATGCAATCTAGGATTGATTGACTTTTTTAGCTGCTGTTGCACACTACTGACTCGGGACATGCCATGTTGCCCTTGAATTTCTTGGCTCAGGCATCTTCCTGGCTCCTGAGTATCAATTGCCCTAGTAGGTCCTGCTGGGAAAACAAACCTGAAGAACTCTATTGAGTAGCTTCCCTTTTAAAAAAGCAAGGAGTAGGCCCTCTAATTTCTTCTCCTCTTTCATAAGGAATGTTGGTTGCTGTTTTATTAATTTCCCTGTTAAGAAATTGGATTATTTCTTGTTCTGTTTCTGAGTCCCTGAAAGTGAAGGCTGCTTTGTAGATTGCTTTCAAACTGCTTTTGAGGGCTGAAAGACTCAAAATCCAATAGTGTGGAAGTGCTTATTTCATTTTTCTTTCTTTCTCATAATCTCAAGGGTTGGCCTGAAATAAAAGAGGCGCTTCTAAGCAAGCTGTGCTGCTGCTTAGCCCTCTGTTCTTCATCCACTCCACTTTTAAATCAAAGTAACACGCAATAGATATACATTATTCTAATGAAAAACAGAAAAAATCTATTAATCCTCAAACAAATCCAAATAAGTTTCTCCACTTTACTGCAAAACGTGGCAGACGGAACACAGAGATAGACACAGTTTTAATTGACAAAACTGATACTGCCTCTCTGACAGGGAAAGCGTAAATATCCATTTCAGCTGTACAAAGCATTTTCACATAACACTGGAGCTGAGTAGATACCTACGTAGCTAGTTAGCTCTCCAGCTTTAAATATTAATGCCTACTTTCATTTCCACTGCAGTCCTGTGGGGGGAAAGACTATAAATAAACAAAACAATCACAGATCAGGAGAAAATAGTATTTGATTTTAATAAGGGAGTGCTATTATTTTAAACTGGAAAAAATATAATCTCTGCCATCTTTAATACCGGTAGAGTGTGAGAACCCATACCATTCTTAAGCACAGGGTGGCCAATTATCCTTCATGCCACTTTTACACCCTGCAGCTATGTTACAAACTGGGCTATGACAACTCCACAATTAAGGCAAAAGGCAACCTTCCTGGGGGGTTTTGTTTCTGGATCGACCCATTCTGCAAAATGGGATCCTTTAAAATGAGGGCATCTTCAGAAGGTGATGCTCAATTTCTCCATCCAAGGAGAAATTGGAGCATTCAATGGCATAGAGAATTTTCTCTCTCCCTCCCTTCCTCTCCCTCTCTCCCTCTATATCTATCTATCTATCTATCTATCTATCTATCTATCTATCTATCTCTACTCTCTAGATTCTCCTGCTCGAGCAAGGAGGTTGGACTAGATGACTCCAAGAGCCCTTCCAACTCTCTTATTCTATGCTCTATGTACTATCTATCAAACTTCTTAATAGCCCATTTCCCTCGTAGAGGGGCTCTTGCAAGCTGCCTTAGTAGCCAAAATCCTGTGAGCAGGAGGTCATTTTGCACCAATGGAGAAGAACAGAATATACCGTTGAAAACAAACAGACAGGGATGTAGATCCCTAAAATTTATTAGCAGTTTAAAAACATGGATGCCTTTACGGATTCGCTATTGCTTCTGACAAGCACCGCTTTTCGCCTGCTCAGTGTTAAAACTTTTTCCAACCCTTATAAGGGGCTTCTCCATTTCTTTTCTTATGTTCACCCACTTTTCTCTCCCTCTTTTCTTCCTTTCCTAGGGCAGCTATCCCTTCCCTTTACCATATCATCATCCTGTTTTTTTGTGTTCTACTTTTTTGCAGTCTGATAGAAGGAGGGAGGGGACATATCTCTGTGTATTTTTGTTTGTGAGAGTAGTTTGTGTGTGGAGGGGGGAATGGGCAGTATATCAAATGGAGGATTAATTTATGTGATGAATGTGGAATCTTATTTTACAGGCAATTAATTTTAATTAGAAGTTATTAATTTTCTTGTCTTGTCTTTGCAGTTTTTGGAATGTGGCGTCTGGCAAATATAATACACAAACCCAGAGATTAGAAAGAATTTTAACATGATGCTTTTTCTCCAAATCTGGAAATCAACAAAACGTCTTCATCAATTCTACATGGCTACAAATTTGCATGCTCAGAAAATGCATAAGTAGATGTATTATATTTAGGGCAGTGATTCAAACGAGCATGAATCTACAGTTACTTAGTATTACATGAAGACTGACTTCTGAATATATTATATCTTTGAAAATACCCCAAAGCTTGAATGGAGTAAAAAAAAAAATATCACAGTACTGTCTTTATAATAGAATTCATAAGAATTTCATACCTAACAGCAGTTTCCACCTCCGCAGGATGGCAGGGAGGGTGGGAGGTAATCTGTGTAGACATTCTCAAATGGGGCTTTTTTTTTTTTCAACACAAGGACATAATTTCTTAAAATGACTCTCCTGCTGTGCCTGTTTCATGAAGCATGACATACTTTGGGAAGCAAAAGACCTCTCCTTCCATTTTTATTATAGATGTACACAGAGCCACCCCATAATGTTATTTTCTTAGCAGGTTACCACAACAAAAAAGTGGGGAAAGAGAATTAAAAACAGAATAGCATAAAGCAAGAATCTGCAGGATAAAAAGGTTCAACAGACAGAATATGGTACAAGTGTAAATATACAACATGGTCCAATCTACACATCAATATACATAACTTGGCTCTGCCAATTGGTCTGGGCCTCCAATGGAGATGTATCATACTGGAGGTGATTAATGGACTGGGATGAGACCCCACCTCCTCTCCGTGTGCATCTTGCTCCCTTCCTTGCTATATTATTTGTTAATTTTAAGCCAATTTTTGTGTTGATTTTTTAAATGTTAAAATGTTTTTAAATGTTTTATCTTGTTGCTTTTATTGGTATAAAAGCATATAAACATATTTTATTGGTGGCATGGTGGTTACAGTGCAGTATTGCAGGTTAATTCTGCCGATTATGAGCAGTTTGATTCTCACCGGTTCAAGGTTGCCACAGCCTTCCATCCTTCCAAGGTCGGTAAAATGAGGGCCCAGATTGTTGGCAGCAATATCCTGATGCTGTAAACCGCTTAGAGAGAGCTGTAAAAGCACTGTGAAGCAGCATATAAATGCTATTGATATAAGCCACCTAGAGTCACTTCTAGGCAAGTTGGGTGGTATGTAAGTTTAATAATAATAAATAAATAAATAAATATTTACACTTATATATAAATGCAATTCTTGATATAATAATAATAATGTATTAAACTTGTATGTTGTCAAACTCCCAGTGACTCTGGGCAGCTCACAACGATTAAATAAAGAAATCAAAATGAAATCAATAAAAGATAAAACATGGAAAGTGTGATGAAGTGAGCAGTCTCACCAAAGGCCTGACTGAAGAGCCAGCCCTTTGTGGTTGCTCTAAGCACTAGCACCCAGAACCGGGGGGGAGGGGGGGACGAGACGGGACACTTCATTCAAATGTCACTTCTGGAAAGGTCCTGAGAGTGACATTATTCAATCAAAGGACACACCAATCCTGCAAGATTAAATTAATTGGGCTGATGTTATAAGAGATAGGTGGTCCTTCAGATAACCAGATCCTGTGCAGTGTAAAGCTCTATAGGTCGAATCGCATATATTGGGTTTTAAAACATTTTTTTTTAAATTAAAGAGTTCCCCTGATATAGAATCATAGTAAATAAGGTGTCCAAACACTCCTAAACTAGAGTGGGAAATCAAATTCCTCCAGAAGAAATCTACAGCAAACTTCTTTACTATTAAGGAAACAAAATGCTTGTGTCTGTCAATTATCAGATATTGGAATCCACTCAACAGTATCTAAGTTACTTGCTTATAAGCTTTTAATAGGCATCTGACTGATTTATAGTGGGGATCCAAAGGCAAGATTGCATACATTAGTCATCTAAGCTGACTTGAGTGCTCCTAGGTTCAGCTAAAGTGACTAAAAAAAAAAAGTCCAAGAGCTCCCAAGTTGTTACAAAGAGATTGGGAGCAATGAGGTGAAAGCAAAAAAAAAAAAAAAAAGATTATCGTCCCACAAAATAATGCAATATTGTCCAGAGAATAAGAGGCTGAATCACTCTCACTTGGTGTCTTAACAAGTACAGTTAACTTCAGAAGTTGCCTGGATATCAGAGGTAGGTTTCAGCAGGTTCTGACCAGTTCTGGAGAACCGGTAGAGGAAATTTTGAGTAGTTTGGAGAACCGGTAGTAAAAATTCTGACTGGCCCCACCCCCTTCTATTCTCTGCCTCCCAAATCCCAGCTGATCGGGAGGAAATGGGGATTTTACAGTATCCTTCCTCTGGAGAGGGGTGGGAATGGAGATTTTACAGTATCCTTTCCCTGGAGTGGGGTGGGAATGGAGATTTTACAGTATCCTTCCCCTGCCACGCCCACCAAGCCATGCCATGCCCATCAAGCCACACCCACAGAACCAGTAGTAAAAAATTTTGAAACCCACCACTGCTGCATATTATGTGATCATTTTCACCAGAAGGCATGGGGTAGTTGTAATGGACAGGGGGGGGGGGGGGAGATGAACAAGGTTGATATTTTGTAAATCTGAAAGTCATAATGTAAAGTTCTATCACTTTGTGCAAATCCCATCATTTCTAATATGGCCCTGTTGCTATTATTTCTTTTATATAGGCCCAATAATCAGGATGCAAGTCATGAGAGTTTAAACAGTATTTATTTCTTGGTTTCTATCACAGGAGAACATCAGGCAAGCTAAAGCTCGCAGTCCAGAACATCAGTATATATACACAGAAGGAGGAGTCAAAGGTAAGGAGGAGTCAGTGGGAGGGACAATTGATGTGTCAAGGATATATATATATATATATATATGCCATAACAATTCATAAAAAAGCAGCATGACATGTTTGGGCATATAACCATGAAAATTGCAATATTCCAAAAATTGCAGGATACAATAAAAGCAACCTCGAACTAAGGAAAAATTTCTTGACAGTTAGAATAATTAATCAATGGAACGAATTGCCTCCAGAAATGGTGGGTTCTCCAACACTGGAGATTTTAAAGAAGAGATTGGACAGCCATTTGTCCAGAATGATATAGAGTCTCGTGCTTGAGCAGGGTATTGGACTAGAAAACTTCCAAGTTCCCTTCCAACTTTCTGTTATTCTATATCCTGCCTTCATTGTTTTTACAAATAAGGTAATGAATTATCCAACACACCTTGCTCCTCCTATTTTCCTCATAACAGCAACCCTATGAGGTTGGTTGGGCTGAGAGAGAATGACTAGCCCAAACTCACCCAGCTGGCTTTAATGGCTAAGGCAGGACTAGAATAAATATATTATTATTATTATTATTATTATTATTATTATTATTATTATTATTATTATTATTAATTCAATTTATATACCACCCTTCTCCTATTGGACTCAGGGCGGCGCACAGCCAAGGATATACCCACAGATACCCACAGATCATGCAGTAATGCCATTTTTTTTTCCCTCTAGCATACCAAGCAGGCTTAGGTCCTAATTTGATGCCTTCCAAATATATTGGATTTCAGCTCTTAGAAACTTCTGCCCATAATGATGTTATTTTGGGATTCGGGGAATTAAAATCCAACCCCCGTGGGGAGCCTCAGATTGGGCAGAGCGGCAGTAGAAAAACAAGTGCTGTAAGAGCTGAAAAGAGGCTGAAAAAAGAAGCAGATGTTCAAAGCAGGCTGCCTGATGGCACAAGGAAAGAGGTTGATTCAAATGTGACCTTGTCACAAGAGTAACAATTTATGTAATGAAATGGAGAGTTAGGATTATTTCTTTATCAGCATGCTGCCTGAAATTCCTTTTTGGCTGGTTTCTAACTGTTCATGCATGAACAAAAAAAAAAAATAGGACTAGGGCCATTAGAAATCACCGAGACTTCCTGGCTCATTAAGTAAAAGCACAAATCTACCCACCTACCTCAAAAGTCTCTATAGTACACGGGCCAAGAATGCAACCTTTTAAGCAACAGTTGACTTGGGTAAATGCTAAGATAATATTATGCAGCCTTAGCCAGAAACTGGGAATTGTTTTCGGCTAGGAGATTAATGTTTATATTGCACTTCATTCATTCTCTTTCATGGAACTTCTGCCATCTGAGCAAATGATCCTTCTAAGGAATTGTGTTGTTTGTTTCTGTGATAGAATTTCAACAATGCAGAATTTTTAAAAGAAGATGTACTTTGTGACTTTTCTGAAATCTTTCAAAGACCTTGGTGATGTTTTATCTCAACATTTTTTTTTAATTGTCAAATTTTGATCCCAGAATATCCAAAGCAAAAAGTAGCCACTTTGTTACCAAAAGCTACAGACTGATGTCCTTGCAGACTAAGCTGAAAGTCCATATTCTCTTATAGGAAAACAAATTCCACCAAAATCATTGGATTATTTATGCATTATGTATGCATAATGTACACATTTGAACTGTTAAAATAATGGGAATTATAGATACCCGTTTCTCTGAAAATAAGACCTATCCCGAAAATAACCCCTAGCATATTTTATGTGTGCACCTAATATAAGCCCTACCCCCAAAATAAGCCTTACTTAAGAGCCTGCGCAGCTGGCTGCCCACCCATTCCATCTGGTTGTTCATGGTGTCATGGTCACAAGGTGAGGTGGGGTGGTGGTGGAGCTGACCCATGCGCCCCACACCAGCTTACCTCAGGGCCCCCACAGCGAGGCCATCCATGTCCCGACACCTATCTTGCGGCTGCAGCACCAACACACCCACTCAGTCTCCTGCTGATGATTTATACATATTCCAAACCATAATGTTTCTGCCAGGACATCCATTATGAGGGACAGGCTCTATATCAGTGATGGTGAACCTTTTCGGCACAGAGTGCCCAAACTGGAACACACACATACACACTGGAGTACTGGAAACCCAAAGACCAGGTGGCTGGTGCGCACACACATGCAAACCAGCCAGCTGGTCTTTGGGTTTCTGGTGCTCTGGCACACACGAAGACTAGTTGGCCAGCACTCATGTGCATGCCAGAAACCAGAAGAGCAGCTAGCGATGGTGCACATGTCCACAGAGAAGGCTCTGCATGCCCCCTCTGACATAGGTTCACCATCACGGCTCTGTATCATCTCACCAGGACATTTGAGCCGTAGATAGCTAGTAACGTGGTCCCATAAGATTGTAAACTGTTAACATTAATATATTATTTTACATTTTACATTTATCTATATTATATATTATATATTTGGCCCAAGACAGTTCCTTATCACTCAATGAGGCCCAAGTAAGCCAAAAGGTAAGACACACCTGCTCTAAATTTGTTGGAATACATGTTAGAATGTATTCTGTATTGCAGCAACTACAGAATTATTCAGCCAGCAGTGTTTAGTTTGCATCTATGGTTATAATCTATGGTTCTTTATGTTCTGAGGAGAGTTTCCTATGACAGTTAAAACTGTTAAGCAGCAAGGGTCATGGTGACAGTAAACTGTACTTTTTATTTGATATCCTTGGCTATGTAACCATCCTCTGCTACCAATCTGCATGGCTATATAATAATCCTCTGCTACCATTTTATTCTATTGAATAAAATAGAATTTTCTAGCAAAATTATTCATGGAAAATGGACTAAATCTTAATTTGTGTTCTCAAACCACCAGATATACAGAACCAAGTCTTATATAACTGAGGTTTCCATAATTTCAAATAGCCTGCAGAAAGTGTAGAAGCTGACTGGCTGATTTTATTCCAACCTTTTGAAAATTACTGTTCCTAAACTACCCTTTTTCTCATTTTGTTTTCCTGTTGTGAGATATTGTTATTGTTATTTGCTTTTATTTTTGCTGCCCTACTTTAAGTAGAATTTAAGGAGCATGGATTATTTCATGGAAAGGCAGGACATAAATTTTGAGAAATATATAAATAAATATTTGGCAGAAGCCATCTCCAGTTGGCTGGGATTCTCACAAAATATTGTACTCCTCAGTTTACAAACAAAAAAGCTGGGTTCCTGTAACATGCAAAGCCATGTTAGACCATATGTTAGACTGCACCATGCTTGTAAAGCCAGTCATCATTTTAGGGGGGAAAAATCCTTGCACTTTCATTCTTTTTATTCAAGCCAAGGGCTCATCCTTGTCTCCCAGTAATGGCAGCAAAAGACACCTTTAACCACATTTAAATAACATGCCCACAATGGTTTTGTTTACAGTCCACACATGAAGCATCTTAAAGTAATCTCTTAAAGAAATATTTCCGTCCTTCTATCGCAACACTTGCTATGGACACAATTTACAATGCTTCATCAACAAGATGGTTGTCAATACTGTCAAATGTTGGGATCTGACCAGCTTCTAGCAGCAATTTTAAGTTGGTATGCAGACACACAGACTCTTGGGCTGTTTCCCACAGCTTGTCTGCTTTGAAAGTACAGTGTTATTTACTAGTTCTCTGATTATACAGAGTTGATCCATTAAATTGAAAATCTACTGGATAAGAAGCCTTCCTTCCTCACTTCTCTGCCACATTTAGTGGATCTTGCCATTCATCTCCAAGCTACCAGAGTTGGAAAGAATAGAAGTGTGAGTTACTTTTTAATACAGCTTTAGCACCAGTCTGAAAGAGATAGACCACATTCTGACTGCTTTCAAGTATGAGTTTAGTGCCCTTAAAGAGTAGTGCTGAACTTGTAGTTACAAGTAGCCTAACAGCTGACCCTGGGAGTAGACTGCTTCTTTCATTTCAGCTCACAGCTGCCACTCTATCCCTGTCAAGTTTTTTTAACAATTTATAAACTTCAGACCTGTCTTTAAAACTAGCCTAAAACTTTACTTTATAGATTTATGATCGGAGACCAAAACAACTACAATACCATATCCAATAAAAAAGAAACAGCAGGGAGACGTTGGCAGCAATATTCCAGACCATCAAAAATAACTACATACTACCTGCCTGAGGAGGTCTCAGGCCTCAAAACCTCCTAATGGCATTAGTGATTGAGCAAACTTTTGTTAGATTCTGGAAATCTCACCTGAAAAGGAAGAAAGGAAGGAAGGAAGGAAGGAAGGAAGGAAGGAAGGAAGGAAGGAAGGAAGGAAGGAAGGAAGGAAGGAAGGAAGGAAGGGACATTTCTGCCCAAACCATGGCTGCAAGTAGGACCATAAGCTTCAAATGCCAAACATAATAAAATGTGTGATGGAGAAAAATGAGTCATACTGACTCAGTAGCAGCATCTGAACAGATCGCTCCATAAGGGATATTATGACAACTTATCTCCATCAGCATAAAGGTGTTAACGCCTTGCTAGAAGAAGGCTCCCTTGTGTGGACTAAAAAAATGATGCTATAAAAATTGAAGGCAGGCTCTCAAAAATGTTGTAAAACAGATCCTCACAACAATGGAAAGGAATTTTGATGCCATCATTTAGTGTATCCAAATCAAGGACTTTCTTCTTTTACTACTTCCATAGGCCTTTCAAAGCCAAATGACTTTGAATCTGAGATACAGATGCCACAAAAAAGAGAAATCTTTAGCGTTCTTCCCCAAATACAAATGAACTTAGAATAGATATCGTACTAAAGTAACCTGAAAAACATCTGACAGTTGCAGTTGATGGGGGGGGGAGGAATCATTTGGTGAAGTGGAATCTGTCCTGTTCCAATGCACTAACTCCCTCTCCAATCTCTGACAGCTATTTTTCAAGTCAGCTGGCAGGTGCTGTCAGAAAGCTCTTTCTCCACTAGATTTCTGATTTCACAAATCAATTCTGGGCATCAAAGACCAGAAAGTAAGGTGCCAGTTTTCCCACATGGTCCTCTTGCCATCCTGATAACCTGGGGGGTCATCTGACAGGGCTGAGAGGTGTGACAGAAGAAAAGGTGAAAGGCATCTCTTTAGTTGCCAGGCCTCCCATCATCCATCTTGTCAGATAATCTCATCCACTGAATGGATCAGGCCTCTTAGTCCTGGGTTTGTCAGATGATTAAACTGGATATCTGTCAAAACTCTCCACATCCTCTACCCTCCCACATGAAAGAGAATATTTGAGGGCTGTTTTTGCACTGGTTGGTGACATTTCATGGGAAGGGAAATGAAGATGAGGAATTTGTAGGACATGACTAGGGACGGGATCAAGTGCATCATCAGTTTGGAGTGCCTACGTGCTCACAAGAGATCTAAGTCCAGCCTACCTTGAATTCCATTGACTCTTATCTATCGCCAATTGGCTTTGACCATTAGTAGTCATTCAGTTTCTTCTTTAGAGGCAGCATGAAATAAACTAGTACTTATTTGAACAAACCTGGTTCCTAATTTCTTGCACCTGACAGAATCCTTATTTTGTTCCACATTTAAAACAATAAGGACATTGCTACTTACTGACCTCATTATTGGGGCACAATAGGACTTACCAATCAGGACCGCACAAAGTATGCCAACCTTCCTTCCCCTTGCCTCAAGGACAGGAAGACAGCAAGTTATTGGTACCATGAAGAAGAGTTCAAAATCTTCTCTAATGCCAACACTTTTCAAAATGTCAGAGAACTGCAAATTAGAGGGGGCGGGATGTTTAAAACACCTTTTCATTTGAACAGTTACTGAGAACAGATGTTGACTCACAGTTTGAAGGCAGAATGGCAAAATGACAAAGCCCAGGGTGCTGAATTACTGTTCTCACCCATTGCTTTTCCCACTGATTTATGGCAACACGGTGGAAATGCCTTTGAAAGAAGTCAATTCACTTTAACAAGTAAAATTCATCCATCTGCTACTTAAGAAAGTAAGAACAACTAGAGGATAGGAAGCACCTGAAGTTGTTACCACTTCGAAGACTCATTTAAACAGAGCTGCAACATTAAGCTTTGTTGTTCACAATGGATCCATCCCATTACATTCTTTTCATCAGTGCAAAACTCCACTTAGGTTTACCTTTATATATGTAGGGAGATACCAGAAAAAGAACCACTCTCTGGAAATACAAATTGTCTATCCAAATCCAATCTCTCTCAAAAACACATTTAGGATTTATTTTACCATTGGGTAGATAATAAAAAATAGTGATATTTAAGTAAATGTTGAAATAATTTAAATGATGATACAACTGATATATTTTATATAAGAATAAATTTTGGATATGTAGTGATATTGTGAAGAGAGGAGAGGGCACTAGGGAAGCAAACCGACCGATGTACTGTCTGTACTTGATTGAATGAATGATGTTTGTATGTTTTTTTTCTTTTTGTTTTAAAATAAAAAATGATTTGAAAAAAAAAACACATTTACTTCACTTTATGAAGGACCTGTCGATTGATTGACATGTGAGGAAAAAGAAAAACTTTTACAAGAGTCTTTTGAAATCTATCAACATCATGCTGCCTAGAATCTGTTGACTACTACAAATTAATTGTATAATCTCATAATAGGAAGTCTGGACACCTGGCTGTATTTACTCCCACAATGACAGGACAGGAATAGGGAGTTTTGCTCAATATTGCTCCAGGAGTCCTTTTTTTTTTTCCTATGTACAGCTGTATTGTGAAAAAGGAAAAATAGTACTGTAGATGTCCAACTGTGTATCTAGTACTGTAGATGGAAGGTACAACACAGGGAGTTAGAGACTTCAAAGGAAAAATGTTGAAGATTATAACTACACTGATAAGTCAAAATATTTTATTAAACTATAATTCCAATATCATTCACTAACAGCTATAATGGCTACAGCTAGTGAGAGTGAAAACTGAAAAGAGTTTGAAGGCAACTGGTTGCCTGTTCCTTCTCTGTATATATCCAGCATTAGAAACCATCCTACATTTATCATAAAGTCCTGGAAAAGGTTTGTGAATGCATAGCGCTCCTGTCCTATGCAGTCAAAATTCCTTTTAGCATGGGGAGCCAGCTGTATGCAGAGCCAGCTATAAGTTCTTATAAATCTTATACAATCTTTTCTATAGTAATGCTATTAAAGATAATGTTACAACAATAAAAACTAATGCAAAAGAAAAAAGAAAAGTAGAAGTGCAGAAAAGAAAAAAAAAAGGAAGAAAAATAGAAAAATTAAGATAGAATATTTAGATAGATAGATAGATAGATGATAGATAGATAGATAGATATTGATTTCCCTTCTTCACAAATATAAACAATTTTAGTAACTTACCACCTTCTCTTAAAATGCAACAAATGATCTTCTCTTTCCATATTTCACCTTATCAATAAACAATTCCATAACGCCTTGTCATTTCAGTCCTGATATCAGCAAAAATCCAATATGAGTTACCAGAGATAACAATATTTATCCTTGATCAAATAAGCCAACTTTATACTCTTTCTTTTTATTTCTAACAATCTTGATCTTTCCTTTCTTCAAATACTGTCTTAGAATTTGATTTCTTTTCATTTTTTCTTTGTCTCTTTTCACAAAATTCTTCAAAGCTTTAACAAGCCTTAACGAGCCTCTTTTGTAAATCCAAGAAAGGAAAATTATCAAGATCACACTCTCAATTGTTTATTTGTATATCCCTTGTAGTTATTAAGACATCAGCCAGTTTATTTTGTATACCCAGTAACATCTTTTTCCATGCCCTTCTTGTAATCTATCATTTTTAATGCAAGTAGTCTCAATCTTGTCAAATTAAACTTGTTCCTTTTCCATAAGGACTTTTATTTAGCTTTTAAGCAGTCTATCTACAGAGCCAAATAACCTTGAAACTAATTTCTGGGCTCAAAGTTCTTTCAATATGTTCACTGTCATTCTGTATTTTTAAGTGAAGTTTGAGTGTAGTTCTCCTTTAATCGGAATCTTTAGTTTCCTATAGTTCCCTCTAGTGTCCAATTTTTAAAATCTTTAAAGATTTTTAAAAAACCTTTTTCAATGAGAAGAAGTCTTTATAATTAATTCCAAAATCTTATTTCAATTTTATCTGGGCTCTTAATCCATTTGTAGCTTTCTAAAATCAAAGTTTTAAACACCTTTTAGCTGCTTATTCCAAAAAATATGTCGTTAAAGTCCTTAAACTTATATTTAAAATTTCTTTCACTAAGAGTTGAAGGAAACTCACCTGGTAATGTCAAACCTGTCCATCCAAAGATCCCTAATAACTGAAAAGCTGTTAACAACCAATTTCCAAAAGTAGTTAGAAAAGTAAACATGTAAAATGAGTGCCCTTTCAAAAGTGCCATGTACAGTTCAAGCAAAATGGCTATTTCCTCATCTCCCAGAGTTCTACAACCACCAGAAATTACTATCACTGGAAACTGTTTTTTGCAGAGTTGTTTTCAAGTCTGCCATTTCTTCCCCAGAAGTCCATAAATCTTTTACCAATCTCAATGATCAAGCACAAAGACACTGAAGACAGTGGGGTAAATTAGAGAATAATAAGAAAAGACTTATAGCACAGATACAGGCTTCCCCAGTTTGGTTTGTTGTTACTGCAGGCAAACATCTGCATAGAATTACATACTGTGTTCATCTATGGTGGGCCTGAAAATATTATCACTTAAAAACTACTATGATCCACCATAAATTCTTTTTTTTTCCTTCAAAAAACTTATTTTCTCTGATACCTGCTTTAAGTTATCAAACATATTGCTCTCACACCAACCTCTAGTTTCCTACACAGGAGGTGGGAATGGAAACACTTCAAATATCTGCATGAAAATGCAACATGTGCATACAAAATTGTAAATTGCATCATGTGCCCCAGCAAGATTGAAAAGTGCTAATTAACAAACTTTGTTTATCAGGCCTAGGACCTAAACTTGGGAGAGAGGGAGAGAGAGGGGGGTGAGGGACACTTTCTCTTTGGGCAGGGGTCATTCCCAAACTGATCTTCTAGGCTTCAACATTATGGCAATTGTCTTCACAAAGCCATATTAGCACAACCTATTTCAGCCCCATGTTTAAGAATCCAGCAGTATTTTGTTCTTTCTACAATTAGTCCTTGACTTACAACAGTTCATTTAGTGACAGTTTGAAATTAAAAGGGCATTGAATAAAGTGATTTATTATTATTTTTCACAAAATCGTTGCAACATCTCCATGGTCACATGATCAAAATTCAGATTCCTGGCAACTGGATCAGCGCCCCGGGGTCATGTGATCACCTTTTATGACTTTCTGACAAGCAAAGTCAATGGGGAAGCCAGATTCACTTAACAACTGCAGTTATTCACTTAACAACTATGGCAAGAAAAGTCATAAAATGGGGCAAAATTCACTTAGCAACTTTCTCAGCAACAGAAATTGTGGGCTCAATTGTGGTTGTAACACAAGGACTACCTGTATTTCTATCACACATTCACCATCTTCTGCACAGTAAATTCTTAAATATTAGGCCCCTTCAGAGATCATATGGCAATAGTTAGTCACCTACCCTGGAACAGATCAACCTTTCACCAAAGGTGTCTCAACATGGAATTGATTATCGATCCAGGATTACAAGGAAAAGCAGCCACTTCGTAGCCTCTCAGAAGTTTAAAGAAAGAAAGAATATTTCTTCTTCCTTGTCTTCTGGAGATTTGTTCTTGAATGCCCACAGCAGGGTTCCACTTGAATTTGCATCAAAAATCAAAGGTTTATTGGTTCTTCCTTTTCACAGAACAGAAAACATGAAAGGGCAATTAAGATAAAAGCCAAGTAGCCCACTAGGAACGCTGGCAGAGAGATAACATGGATGAACTTTAATTTGGGGTGGGGAGAGGTACAAATCTCTATCTGTGCAGGCATGTTAATGTAGAACAGAGAAGCTCTATCACTTAACGCTAATTGCACAGTACATTGGAAATCCCTACATCAGCTGTCTAATAATCACAGCGCAGTCAATAACTTTTATTTGATTAAACCCCTTGGCTGTAAATGGGACTTATTGCACCTCTGTTGGGCGAAATTGTTATAATTCGGAGAATAACAAATATTGCACTCCAGAATATCACTGTGTTCCCTTTGAGGTATCTCAGGCAGACTAATGATTTTCATTTCAGATTTTCATTTCACTCTCTGCTTTTCATTGCTGTGAGGGTTTTGTGCTAACCATAAAACGCTAACCAAAGCAAACTGCAGTTTTAATACCAGGCGAATCAAATGTAACCAAGCCTAGAAGGTGTACTCTCTGAAAACATTTTTAAAAAAAAAAAAAAAAAACCAACAACAGACTTTTAGTTGAGCCTCAGCAAATTATAAAATAATGCCTCTCTGTAAATAAACTTAAATCCCCTTTTTTAATTCTTCTTCCACTAATAGTACGCAAAAATTTAAGAGACCACTACTGATCCTCTGAATTCCCGAAATGCAGTATTTAACTTAAGAACCTAAAGCACAGCACATAATAATCAGAGAATAAGAATAATAAAGGTGAGAATAATCCCAATTTTCATTCCCTCCCTCTCCATGAGCTGCACTGGCTTTCGGTGTGTTTCCAGGTACAATTCAAGGTGCTGGTTGTCACCTTTAAAGCACTACAAGGCTTGGGACTGGGTTACCTGAGGAGTTTCTACCCATCCAACTTGATCCAACAGATTAGGCATGCTGCAGATCCTGTCAGTCAAAGAGTGGCTAGAAGGGCCTTCTCTGCTGTAGCCTTCTGGAATAGTCTCCACTCAGAGATTAGAAAGGTCCCAACCCTGCTGGCCTTTCGCAAGGCATTAAAAACTTGGCTGTGTACAGTGGTGGGATTCAAGTAATTTAACAACTGGTTCTCTGCCCTAATGATTTCTTCCAACAACCAGTTTGCCAAACTGCTCAGAAAATTAACAACCGGTTCTCCCAAAGTGGTGCGAACTGGCTGAATCTCACACCTGGCTGTGTACCTGAGCCTGGGGCTAGGTAGGAATATGTAAAAGGCTCCATTGTTTGGTTTTACTATTAGTTCTTTAATCATCACGGCAGCTTATTGTACTTACTGATTCTGTGGATGTTTTCATTATTTTAATGTTTTTAATTGTTTAATTGTTCTATAATTATAAGCCATCCTGAGTCACTGGGTTGAGTCGAATGGCTATTGAATAAAATAGAATAAAATAAATTGAATAAATTAATATTAGAGAGAGGGGGGAGGGAGGGGGAGAGAGAGAGGGAGGGAGGGAGGGAGAGAGAGAGAGAGACAGAGAGAGAGAAAAGAACTATGGGAAGTAAAATAAGCCCTGTCCTGTATATCACGTCAACAACCTTGTCTAGAAATACTACCAGCTGTGGATATTAGGAGGCTCTCAAGCAACAGGAATTCTCTGTAGAAAAATTGGAAGAGAAGCACTGCATCTTTGTCAACTCAAACTGTTTCAAACCTTTGTAAATACCCCAGCGTTACTATTTATAACTGGAATAAAAAAGGAAAGAAAGCTGGCATGGACCAAACAGAGAAAAGGCAGCCTAATTTTTGAGTCTGAAGAAAGCTACCAGAACAAGCTCCTCCAGAAAACCAGTCTTAAAGATTAGAATTCAGTAAGCAAAGCTAATTTGATTCTAGCTCAAGAGGATGAGGGAAGCAATTGTGTGCATGTGTTTATGAATGTGTGTGTCTTCATTTCTTCATAAAGCTGTTTGGAACATTTTCTCCCCGATCATGCTTTAAATATGTATACCATAACTTCATGTGGCTGTTTCAGGTATGAAACTGAAAAGGTAAGGGAAAACTATTCTAGGGGGATGCACACCTTTAGCCAAGTGAAAAAAATACATATTGTGTTCACTTTTGCTCACGTGTAGGAATATGTATGCATTTCTTCCTTGAAGAATGAGCCAGAAATACAGATATTTTCTTATTGGAAAAGGGTTATAAACTTTACTACATTTGCTTTCTATGATATTTAGGTACATAAATAAAATATAATGACACTAATAATATGCTTTGGGACATACTTTTGAATATCATTTTTTCAAAGCCTAGCAATTTGTGTGCTTGGTGCTTTTGAAAACTTGAGCTTGCAAAGAGGCTGGTAACCTCCTAAAATAGTGGTCTGCAAAGCAATATAACCTGAAAATATCCACTTCTCTTCTTATTGCATGAGTTCATTGTGGAAACTGAAGTACGGTATTACAACCAGGGCTTATTTTGTATGATATTTCTGGGTTTGAAGACAACAGTGTTGAAAGGCAGGCAATCATTGTAAAATGAAACCAATTTTTTTTTTTTGCTCCATCCAACAACATGCTAAATGGTATCACAGAAGTTGTGGTACTCCATCACTGGAGGCTTTTAAGAAGAGACTGGACAACCACTTGTCTGGAATGATACAAGGTCTCCTGGCTGAGCAGGGGGTTGGACTAGGAAACCTCCAAAGTCCCTTCCAACTCTGTTATTCTGTTATAGTGTTAAATCCTAAAGTTTGATCTGTGGCTTAGCACAAGGGTGAGCAAGCCTCCAAACCAGTGGTGGGATTCAGCCAGTTTGGGAGAACCGGTTGTTAACTTTCTGAGCAGTTTGGCGAACTGGTTGTTGGAAGAAATCATTAGGGCAGAGAGCCGGTTGTTAAATTATTTGAATCCCACCACTGCTCCAAACCCTGTGTAATACTCTCTAACGCCTGCATCTGGCCATGACTGTTGAAAACAGTAGCAAAAGGTGGCAATATCTTTTCCCACTATTTTGAGATGAGATGAGAAACAAATGGGAATGGAAGAAAGGAATTTCCTTGCATCTCCATATATTGCAAAACGTATCTTTTGAATTGACCATAATCTATTACGTAAAATCCTTGTTGTTCTTGAAAAGCTAAGCAGTCAAGTTTATTAAGTATTTGGATGGAGACCAACATGGAATCATAGGAGTGTAAACTAGATAAGGAATTAGAAAGATGGATGCTTATTCCACTTCAAAATTATTGCCAAAACAGAAAAAAAAAAGTTAGACTTGTTTGCAAAGTCATCACTGGAGTCCAGCTCAGCCCAAGAAAACAGTATTTCCCTGCACCAATTAAACTTATCTCCCTTTTTGTTAACTTAAAAACTGATCAAATAGATTTTGTCTATTTCTGCTGTTCAAAAAAGTTTACCTCTATGAGATTTCAATTACCTATTAAGAAACATGAGTTATATTTTTTTGTTAAAAAAAACGAGGAATCAATCACCGTTCTTCATTGTGGCAGCCTCTTGAAGAATTAGAATAGATCTGGAAATCATCCCAATATTTGAGAAACCTCACTGGAATGTCCACAACAGTTTTCTATATTGGGGCTCCCTATTTTTTTCTTTCATTTAGTCTTTCATTTTTTGCTTTGCTTATTAGAGAATTCTTGAGAGCCAGTCATTTGCCTATGTTTTGTGGTTTTGTGATTTTGAATTGGTTAATATAATCATTGCCCTAACTTCATATAAAGTACACCAATGGAGCAAATAGTTGTGGCTTTTAAACCTGGCTAGATCAACTGCAAAGAATGTTTTTTATTACTTCAGATTTTTCATTGTTTTCATACTCCATTCCACAAAGATTTTCATAACTTCATAAGGAAATCTAGTCTAAGTACATTATAAAAAGTAGGTCAGTGTAATTTGGCAGCCACAATGTAAAACACCATTAAAAGTAACCTAGCTCACTGAGTTTGGTACAATAAAATTAAATCAGTTACAGCTTGCCTAAGGCTAAGACCCAAAGACTTTTTGAAAACATTTTCCTTTTTCCCCCCACAAGATGCCACAAATTAGTATTAAATTCATTCAACCATGTCTACATTAGAAATATCCTTTCTTTGCTACCAGTATAATATTTAGAAGCCAAACCACCTATGTACACTATTTTAAAAAGCCTATTTACATCTTTATTCTTTTTAGATTGCTGCACCATGCATCTACAGTATTTTATATATGTTTGTGCTTTATGACCAAGGTTACTATAGCGAAAGACCTTCGTGGATGATTTTAAAATCCATCCTCCACTCCATGAACATTGTCCTATTGGTCAGATTGTTACCTTATATTTGCTTTATCTAATTGACACCTGCCTTCCTGCCATATAAATCTGTATAGGTAGTCCTCAATTTACAATCAGGACTGCTGCTAATCAAGGCGGTTATTAAGTGAGTTGTACTCAGGGGTGAAATGCTCCCAGTTCAGACCGGATCACCTGATCCGGTAGCGATGGAGACGGGTGGTTCAGAGAACCAGTAGCAAAAATCCCTGCCCCCCCCACCCATGCTCAGCTGAGCCGCACAATCATCAGAGGCTTTTTTTTACTTTTAAAAGCATTTTTTCTACAATCTGTTTGGCCGAAAAAATGCTTTTAAAAGTTAAAAAGAAAGCCTCTGATGATCGCACGGCTCAGCTGGGATTGTCAAAGGCTTTTAAAAGAAAAAAAACCCTTTTTTTTCTTTTAAATGCCTCTGACATTCAGGCAACTCAGCTGGGATCGTTAGAGCCTTTTGAAAGCATTTTTTTACAACCTCTTTGCCAAAGTGATTGTAGAAAAAATGGTTTTAAAAGTTAAAAAAAATTGGCCACGCCCACCCAGTCATATTATCCCCACCACCAAGCCACGCCCACAGAACCGGTAGTAACAAATTTTAGATTTCACTACTGGTTGTACCCAAATTTACCGGGGGGGGGGGGGGTTTCAATGATTGTTAAGTGAATCACTGCAGTTAAGTGAATCATTTGATCATTAAGCAACTCTAACTTCCCGCATTGACTTGACTTGTCTTGTCCGAAGCCAGCTGGGAAGCTTGCAAATGTCAATCACATGACCCCGGATGATGCAACTATTGTAAATACATGCTGATTATACCGGGCAGCTGAATTTTGATCACATGACCATGGGGATGCTGCAATGGTTGTAAGTGCAAGAACCAGTTGTAACTTTTTTCAGAGCTATTGTAACTTCGAATGGTCCCTAAACAAACGGTTGTAAATTGGGGACTACCTGTACATTCCTTTCTGAGATTATTGTGCCTGCTGAATAAAATTAAAACTATTGACCTCTGGTGGATATTTGTCCATGTCCTTTTCTTTGCAATGGAACAAAAGTAGTTTTACATTACCTTCTTCCAGGATGCTTTTTAACTTGCTAATTTTGCCTTTAGTCTTCCAATTCCTTTCTTGTCTCTAGTGAGCAATTGTTCTCCATCTTTGAGAAAATCTGTGTGTGTGTGGTTGAGAGCAGAGGCATCACTCACTGGCAATGTTGCTCTAGTTTAAAGAAAGAAAAGTCAATTAAGAGCAGATAATTTGTATTACTCTCTTAAGAATGCAGAAAATAAATTTTAAAACCAATTGTAAAGAAATAGCAGCATAAGCTTCCATAGTCTATGAAAATTTATAACATAACGACTTCATATTCTTTATGGCATTGTAAGACACTGACATTTCTGCTGTTGCACACAAACACGACAATGGTAAAAATAGGCCACACCAATTTAGCTGTATTTCCTTGACTTCTTATTCTTCAACTTTGTTTTGGGGGCAGGGAGGAGGGAGACCCAGTTTCTTTTGGTTTGATTTCAAAATTATCAGTTTTCCTCATCCAATTTGAAATGCAAAAATCCTGAACTAATTCCTTTAGAAGATGCAATTTATTGCATTCTCCTATCTAGACACAGTTTTCATTTACTCTGATAATGTTGACTGTTCGTTTCCATGCCTATTAGCCAAAGTCTTAGGATTCTTTGCTGGTTATAATCTTTTCTGTACGTTTCCCAAAATTTCTGACATTAATTTTAGTAGGCAAAAGGAGCAATTACATGAAAGCTTACTTTCGAAAAGGCATGTAATATTATTCAATGAAAAATAAATTCTTCACCTGATTGTCAGGCAATGTGGAGCTCAAGCAGAACAAAGATTTGCCTGAAATTTATTCCATTTACTGTTATTTGACCTATTTCAGGCTGAAAACCCTATTTGGGACTGTCTGTTCTATCATCTTCTGCATCCAAAGCTGTCGATTATTCTAAGTTTCTTGACTTTGTCTTCTCCTTGGGCTTCAGTCACATCATTTTTCCTTCTTCTGCCTTCTTTCCAAGTCTATATTGCTTGTATTTATATCTTACACTTTTTCTAATTATCCTATACTGCTACATCCTTTAGCTGTTTTTTCCCATCTCTCATTTATGCACCTACAAATTTAACTATGAACTTCATGAAAATACTAGGGGTAACAATAACAAAGATCTAATCGGGTGTTAGCATATATCCCTCCCTGAAATGTAGAAATATGAAGCTGAGAGGCCTCAGCTTGAGTATAATAAATATAAAACTGAATAGATGCAAATGAGAGGCCAATGGTTGCTTGAGTATAATAAATATAAAAACTGAATAGATGCACATGAGTATTGCATTTGGAATTTCAAAGAACCAAAATATAAAAAGTGAAAAACAAACAATGGAAGAAGTACACTGGTGTGAATTTGGTGATGGATTTCAAGTGGTTTATTCCCAAGCCAGAATGTGAGGGAAACCTGGATATGGACTGAATCAGAGGTGGTATTCAGCAGGTTCTGGCCAGTTCTGGAGAACCGGTAGCGGAAATTTTGAGTAGTTCGGAAAACCGGTAAATATCACCTCTGACTGGCCCCATCCCCATCTATTCTCTGCCTCCTGAGTCCCAGCTGATCAGGAGGAAATGGAGATTTTGCACTAACCTTCCCCTGGAGTGGGGAGGGAATGGAGATTTTACAGAATCCTTCCCCTGCCATGCTCAAGCCACGCCCACAAGCCATGCCATATCCACCAAGCCACGCTCATAAAACCAGTAGTAAAAAAAATTGAATCCCACCACTGGACTGAATGTAGTTGTTTTAGGAAGAAATAATAGCTTCTTGGCTTTTTCAAAGGACACTGGCAGATACTGCGAATAAGGGAGAGGAGCAGGGGTGAAATCCAGCAGGTTCTGACAGGTTCTGGAGAACCGGTAGCAGACATTTTGAGTAGTTCAGAGAACCGGCAAATACCACCTCTGGCTGGCCCCAGAGGGGGGTGAGAATGGAGATTTTGCAATATCCTTCCCCTGCCATGCCCAAGCCATGCCCACCAATCCACACCACACCCACCAATCCATGCCCACAGAACCAGTAGTAAAAAAATTTGGATTTCATCACTGGAGAGAAGGGAAGGCACTAGGAAAACCAGACAGGCATGCCATGCCTTGTTTGTTGGACTTGCTCCTTGGCACTGGGGACCACTTCATTCTCGTTCTCATTTTACATCCATATCTCTCTAATGCTGATTCTTAATGGCTTTGACTTATGTATTTCTGATTGCTTCTTGTGTCTTATTTGTAATATAGATAGGTAGATTATAGGTTATTTACTTGTCTACTGGTTCAATTTCTATAATTGCCCACCTCAGTCAATGACTCTGGGCAATGTCTATGGAGATTCTCAAGTCATCCAGGTCATAGTTGTCTCAAAGGTGCTTTTTCAAAAGGCAACTGGACTTTCTGTGTTTTTCCTCAAAGACATTTCACTTTTCATTCACAAAACTTTCTGGACTGAAGAACTAAGCTTCTTCTTCAGAACTGAAGAAGCTTCTTGGATGAGAAGCGAAACATCTTCAAGGAAAAATACAGAAAGAGCACCTTTGAGACTCTGGGCAATAAATAGAGATACAATACATAGAGATGATATAGATGATATAGGTACAACTATAGACATACAATCATACATAAATATACATACACACCTCGTATTCATTAGAACAATTTTTCATCAACTTGATGTTATTTAACTCTCACAAAAATGAAATCTAACGAAATGCAAGGAGGAATGATTTCCTTACATACAACCATATTCCACAATAAGGTAAGGTGAGGATATGGTTTGGGGAGAAAAAGAGAAGCTATTTAAAATAATTAAAACAATTCAATTAGAAATGAGCTGACTGTGCGCTTCTAGAAACCACTTAATGTGGAGTAATGCTCCATTATAACATCATAAATGACTGGCAGTTCTTACATATGGAATCCTATAAAATCTGAATTGCAGAGCCAGGTTGTATTCCTTATATTTCCTCCTCATTATTCTGCAAATATGCTTAAAACAGAACTAAATGAATGGATTCTTATTGTAAATGCTGTCTTTACATATTTTGTGGAATGTAACTATCAATATGATGTTGTTTGATCTATGCATGGTTACAACTCACTCCATCAACCAAAACAAAGAGGCAGCTATATAAATATTGTACCTTAAAATGGGATAGGCAACTAAAGTAATTTAAATTACCTTTAGCAACATAATGTTGTAGACTGGGAGGAGGAGGAGGAGGAGGAGGAGGAGGAGGAGGAGGAGGAGGAGGAGGAGGAGGAGGAGGATTTGTGGAGGATATTACCAAATATCTGCAGGAGACCAGTGATGTATGGAAAACGAAGCAGAAAATTGGGGATATTCCACCCAATATCTCTGAAGAGTTATTTGTCCACTTAAATATGAGCCAGCAGCAGTGGTGAAATGTAAAATTTGTTACTACCAGTCTGTGGGCATGGCTTGGTAGGTGGGTGGGGGGTAATATGACTGAGTGGGCGTGGGCAACTTTTTTTTTTATTTTTTTACTTTTAAAACCATTTTTTCTACAACCTCTTTGGCTGAAGAGGTTGTAAAAAAAAATGCTTTTTAAGCCTCTGACGATCCCAGCTGACTTGCCTGATCAGCAGAGGCTTTTTTTCCTTTTAAAAACATTTTTTCTATAACCTCTTCAACCGAAGAGGTGTAGAAAAAATGTTTTTAAAAGCCTCTGATGATCCCAGCTGAGCCATGCGATCATCAGAGGCTTTTTTTTTTACTTTTAAAAGCATTTTTTCGGCCAAAGAGGTTGTAGAAAAAATGCTTTTAAAAATAAAAAAAGCCTCTGATGATTGCACAGCTCAGCTGGGCAATACTGGGGAGGGGGGGAGGCACGGATTTTTGCTACCAGTTCTCCGAACCACCCGCCTCCATCGCTACCGGATCGGGTGACCTGGTCCGAACTGGGAGCATTTCACCCCTGGCCAGCAGTATGCTGCAGTCGCCAAAAAAGCCAATACAATCCTAGGCTGCATTAAAAGAGGGATAGAATCAAGATCATGTGAAGTGTTAATACCGCTTTATAGGCCTTGATAAGACCACACTTGGGATATTGCATCCAATTCTGGTCACCACAATATAGTATAAACAGATGTTGAGACTCTAGAAAGAATGTGGAGAAGAGCAACAAAGATAATTAGGGGGCTGGAGGCTAAAACATATGAAAAACAGTTGCAGGAATTGGGTATGTCTAATTTAGTAAAAAAGAAGGACTCTGGATGACATGATAGCAGCGTTCAATTCAATTCATTGAATGTGAAAGCACAACACATGTACAATGAGATTGGCTGAGCCTCCCTTCGTGCACACACCCCAACATAAATACATATCAATAACAGTGAAAGAAATATTGCAATATTTGAGGGACTGCCACAAAGAAGAGAGGGTCAACCTATTTTCCAAAGCACAGAAGGCAGGACAAGAAGCAATGGATGGAAACTAATCAAAGAGAAAAGCAACCTAGAACTAAGGAGAAATTTCCTGACAGAACCATAAATGAGAGGAATGGCTTGCCTTCAGAAGTTGTGGATGCTCCATCACTGGAGGATAAAAAGAAATGGTATCTGAAATGGTATGGGGTCTTCTACTTTTGCAGGGAGTTGGACTAGAAGACCTGCAAGGTCCCTTCCACTTCTGTGATTCTGTTATAGTGTTCAATCCGAATGATCTCTTCAGTTAAGAAAAAGCAAGGGCCCACCCATTGGCCTCAGAAGCACATCTGTTATTTGACTCTTCCTCTTCCAGCCTCCTGTATAGCAATTATTCAGGATTCTCCTTTAGTACACAACTGTAAGTTGTTATTTAAACTTTTTTTAAAAAAATCAATATAGTGATTTTTTTTAAGTGACATATAAATGAAGAAGAACATCATGGCTTCAAAATCTAAGGAACTGGTTTGGACAAAACTCAGCAGCACATTTTCGTACAGCTGTTGGTAAAAATAGGATCACCAACATGTCCAATGACAAATATGGCAAAAGAAGAAGGCACGTAAGTCAACCAAAGGATTTAATTTAAAGTCAGCTTCACCTTATTCTCATACCTGAATTTTTAGAATCAATATCTTTGGGATGATTTATGAAAAAATATACACATTAAAGAATAGTATTTTTTTAAAAAAAATGAAACAAAGCAAGACTTCTTTAGTGCCAAATTTAATAGGTCCAGCTCTTGTCAGCATGGAGAAATCCATGCGGAATTTGTCTGACATTAGCAATTAAGAGATGAGGTGTCTAACAGAAAACAAACGCAGCCCCATAAGTTGGCATCACCAATACAATTATATATGTATAAAATTCAAAGGCAGAATTTTAAGAACTAACCACCCTTGTGAGAGACTCTGTATTTTTCACTGTCATATGAAGATGTTTAAAATTCCAAATTCTTTCACTCTCATTTCTGATCAGCAGATCTTGGTATATTGTTATCAGGCTAAAAAACACAAAACCCTTAGCCCCAACTAAATTCTCCCCAATTCCTATCATCATTAGTGCTATCATTATTAACACCTTTTTTCAACCTTATACACACACACACATACACACACACACACACACACACACACATACAAACACCTGATCCACAAGACTTGGGATGTGCCAACAAATACTATATTTTATTTACTGTTATTTGTTAACCAAAAAAGCAGTGCAGGCCATACAGGAATAATAAAGCTGTTGCCCTGCTATAGATTTTGTCATCTATTTGTCAATGTCAATTTATTTTGTTACTTTTATTCAGAGTATAGTGGTGCTATAGAAAACCAAATATGCAATTTAAAAGGCGAAAGCTCTTCTTTCCTTTCTTGCAAACGTGACATATTGCTGTGATATATGAATTGATGCATCCTATTATTGTCAAAGATCTTGTCAAATGAAATGTTGTTAAGGTAAGGAATGTATTATCCAGCAGCACCATTCTTTCCTCTCCTTGCACTACAACCCACTAGTCAAATAACAGAAAAGATTAACAAACAGAAAAAGAAATGTTCTTGTTAAAATAAATAAACAAACAACTGTTAATTAGTTATAGGAATACAAGACCAGGGAACCTGCCAATAACTGAATTCAAGATCCTGGTTTGTTCTCCATCCTACAGGTAATGAGGTGTTTACTAGCTGCCTTGCACAGGTGCATATTTATGTATGAAAAGTGTCAACTTTTGTAGTAATTTATCTTCTTTGGCTGATGAGATGTGGCATGCAATTTGGTACTCTTGACAGCTCCGTTAGCTGAATGTCACTGGCCTGTGCAAAAAAAAAATAATGAAATAAAAAGGGTTAACTTAACACCCACAGTATCAATCACTTGGCCTTCTGTAAAATGATACCTCCTATGCATAGCCTACTTCTGCCAAACCTGTGTGAATTTGTTTATAAAACGGGAAAAACAAGCAAATCGGAATGCAATTTTGCCCCAAAGAGTAAACTATACATAAACTCCACAGGAGTTTTTGTGAACTACTGGGTAAGTAATATAATCCTTTGGGGCACAAGGCTTGCCCCATAATGGGAGCTTCCCCCAATCGTTTCATAGGACAAGAAAGAATTCCCCTTTCCTTAAAGCACAAAAAGAAGTGGTCCAGCAGTATTTTAAGATGCCAGTGTCCTTTCTGGGGTTCTTGCATTAAACGTTTGGGGTATGCCCATACATACAATAGATTACACAGTATAATAAATAAATACACTTCAGGTTCTAAGGGGGCCCTAAAGGTTTATAAACTGTGCAAATTAGTGGAAGGACAAAGTGGGGGGAATTAGAAACTATTTTTAAAAAATTTTCTCTTTTCCTTTTTTTAAAGCTCTTTTTTTTGTTTATTTTGTTTATATTTGTTTTCTTTAACATGCAAAATAATAATAACACAGTGGGGATATCAGTATTAATTATTCAGTTTAAGATGGAAACCTTCCCTTCCCTACTGATTCACAAATGTGAGCATGCAAATCTAGTAAGCATGCCACTTAAGATTTATAGAGAGAGGAGAGGAGAGGGAAGGGAAGGGAAGGGAAGGGAAGGGAAGGGAAGGGAAGGGAAGGGAAGGGAAGGGAAGGGAAGGGAAGGGAAGGGAAGGGAGAAGTCCATTCTAGTACCAACTGGACCATCTCCTCCCTATCTGTACCTCATACAAAGAATATGATCATCAACTCTCTCTTGTGGGAACAATCTCAGAGCACCATTTCTTTTTGTTAAAAATATTTCTGGTGATTTTATTAGTGATGCTATTTCTAAGATTTCTTATTACAAACTACGTTCATTTGTATATCTGCTGCACATGCTCACATGAAAATTCAGTGCACGCATGGATGTCTCTTAAAGAATCATGACAACAATAGGATAGTTAAGGAAAATCTCAGACTACAGATGGATCTCTGGAAAAGTCATCATTGATTTATTACAGGCAAGTGAATTCAAGTGCAAACCATGTTCAAGGGGAATTCAACTCACACGTTAAAACAAGGATACTATGAGATCAGAAAAATTAGAATTAGGCATGAAATGAAATGAAAAAGACAATAATGCCACTTGATCCGAATAATGTTGGCATCTTTGGGAGTCTTCAATTAGGAAACAAAGTTGATAGCATTTAAAGTGCTTTTGAAAGAAGGAATCATAGACAAGAGGCTGGGTAAAGCCATGGATTGTCCAGCTTTTGGGAAGAGATATACAATAAAAGCAAAACTGGGAATAATTGTAACTAAGGCAAAATCTCCAAAAGTGATGTATTCCATCTTCTAGAACCTTCAAATTCTCTTACACTAAAATAAACATAATGAGGAGGGCCATTTGCTCATCTCAAACATGGCTGGACCATGCTAAAATACACTGTCAAGCACTAGGAAGCATTCTGCCAAAGGGAAGGGACCGAGGACAAACGTTGGAGGTAAGAATGCAGATATTGAGTCTCTAATGAAAAATAGATGGAAGAAAGCCTACCAAACAGGCTAACTGGTTTATACACCAATTAGAAGAAAGAGAATTTATTGCAAAAGTACTTTAGCATGGGTAACACTTATGATGGGTAGTGAAACATCTGCAAGGAAAAAACCAAATTCAAAGACCACCAAGAACTTCACAATTCAACCCTGAGTTACAGATACAGTCTTCTAAAGTACTTCAGTCAGCGTCTACTGGCCTAAGTGCAGCAGAAGCTGGAATAATGTTTTTTTTGAAAGGGGAAAACTTTCATCCCACTTAAGTATCCTCCTGGTTGAGCATAAACCCTAGGGATTCCCTGGACAAATCGATGTAGCTTTTGTAGCAGCAATACTTTCCCCTCCCCCCCCCACTGCTTTCTTGGAGGATTGTCTTTCCCAATCCAACCTACAATCTGGTATTTCCTGGAAGCTTCCCATCCCTGGTATTAACCAAGCCTAGCCTTGCTTAACTTCTGAAAGCAGACAGGATTTGTGCAGCACAGCCCACCTTTTGGGCACCAAAGAGGGGGGGGGGAAGGAAAAGAAGATTAGAAAGTAGCAGGGTGAGGAGACCTTCACTGCTAACAGAAAGACAATTTGTGAAAAAGGGATGAAGGAGGCTTTGTGCAAAGAATTCTAGAGTCATGATTGGCAGCTGAGTTAACATAGCCTAAATTCACCTGTGAGGAGACGCTGACAACTACTTTGGAAATTTAGACCTAGAGGTAAAGTTAGGACAAGAGGAAAGTGGGGGGGGGAAGCAAATTGAAGGCTTGACCCTTGAAACTAATATCAAGCATCCAAGTACAGGATCTCTTAGCAGCAGCATTTTGGAGAAAATAATTGTTTGGCTTTTGGACTATTTATTTAATAGCTTAGAGTAAGGTTTCCTAATAGGAAATATAGTTCCTAATGCGCCATGGTATGTATTGTCCATGTGCCTGTATTGTGTTTCTTAATAGCACAAGTAAGGGGTGTAAAACATTCCCAGTTTGAGAGAGAGAGAGATTTTATTGGATGGAGTAGGGAGGAAAGAAGTCACCCCTTCAAATTCCTGTGTTAATGAAAGGATTAGACACTGCCTTGATGAGAATAAATTCAGCAGAGGTTGGAAGAGATTCTGCTTGGCAAATCTGTCTGGGATCATTCATTCATTCATTCATTCATTCATTCATTCATTCATTCATTCGTCCAATCTGCAAGGCTGTCTAATTAGCAATGGCTCAAACTCACAAATTGAGAGTTCACAGGCTCCAGAGTGTATCATGGGGTACATAGAGCTCGAAAGAGTGAGGATTGCCCCATTAGCCTGCAAGCGTAAGGTTATTTTCTAGATGGTAAGAGCCCTTGCTGAAAACCATTGAACTGCTGAGAGACTTTTTCTCTCCTTCTTGGGGGATTCAGTAAATTAAAATAAGCCAATTTCTCACACCTGGATGGCTCATTGGACTTGGAAAATCTGATAAAATCTGAGTTGTCAGAAAAAAAGAAAAAGAAAAGTACTTTTCCTCTTTCCTCAACTCCAGGGAGAGCAAAGAAAGCAGAAATTCTTTAGCATACTAATGTGAAGCAAGTTAACCTAATTTCAGTCAGTGAGGAAAAATCTTATTCTGAACAAAAGACTTCACTGAACTGGCCAGATTCTTTGACAGTAGCAGGATGTAATGAATTTGAATTTTAGAGTGACAGATTATTTCAGGGTCTTTGAGTCCTTTTTGTTTCCAATTCAAACACTGCATAATATGGAAGGGTGTGTGTGTGTGTGTTTGAGTGTGTGTGTGTAAATGCAACCATGGTACTGACAAAAATTCCCCTACATTTATCTTGATGCTTCGAATGTGTTCTGTCCGAATTTCAATCATGGAGAGACTTTTCCTGTGAGTTTTGTTTTTCCTCTTTCATCTGCAAGTTATCTTTAACATAAATTAAGAATGAGAATTTCCTAACACTTAGTAAGATTGGGATTCTGAGAAACTGGACAAATTCAGAGAAGGACAATAAAAAGAGACAAGGCAATGGAAACTGGATCCTGTGGAGAGTGAGAAAAAAATGCACAGGTTTAATTAGGAGGAGGAGGGGGGAGGAGGGGGAGGGGGAGGGGAAGGAGGAGGAGGAGGAGGAGGAGGAGGAGGAGGAGGAGGAGGAGGAGGAGGAGGAGGAGGAGGAGGATAGCATAGCACTCTTCAAGTATTGAATACATGTTATGCAGAAGGCAGCTAAGACTCATTCTCTCTTATCCGGTATGGCAGGACACAGAATAAAGGACTACATTTACAAAAGGCAATTTCCTGTTGAATGTGAGAGAATACTTCCTAACGATAAGAGCAGTTGGATGTGGAATCAATTATTCAGGGAAGCGGTGGGTTCCCCTTCATTGCAAAGGGAGCCTAGATAGCTATCACTCAGGAATGTAGAAAATTGAACACAGTAGTCTAAACGGCCCTTTTCAACTTTATGATTCTATAAAAGGGAGGATATAAATAAAATTGCAATAATAAATAAATAGATTGATGTTCCCTTGGGAGAATGTAATTGCCAGAAAATTAGGTGAAATGGCTTCTATTGGCTTGAAGACACTGCACTGCAATTTTATACTCTCCTGGTATATCTGAATCTAACCATGTGTAATTTCTATTCTAAAAGTAATCATCCTTTAAAAATACACTCCTATGGATTTTTAAGGGATCAGATGAGATAGCACCGAGCATCCTGTCTTAATAGTTTGCCTGTTCATAAAGCTCACTGGTGGGAAATATTTATTTAATAATCTGTCTACAAACCACTCACTGCTTGGGAGATGTATTTTGAAAATATACATGTTTAGTCTAGGCATGGACCCAAGAGATGAGTACTTGGCCCAGACACAGGTGTTCTGTACATGGCACTAAAGGGGAGACATGGGAAAAGAAAGTGGTCAGATAATTGGTGGCTAGGATGGCTCACAGGTATTCAGAAATAGTTGGGAGAGACAGGTAAGGTGCAGCCTTTTCCTACATACCTGAAAGGTCCCTAAGCTGATACCCCCAAAAATTAAAACATTGAAGGTTTCAGTTTAGCTAGCCCACCTGAAACCATTCAGTTAAGTTGCAGACACAATGAGTTTATTTGGAACACCAGACAAAGCACATTTTCCATTTTGTCTAGAGGTTTCACTAACTGGGACAATGAAGCTGCACAATATATATATATATATATATATATATATATATATATATATATATATATATATATATATATATATATATATATATATATTTACATGTTTATTTATTTACTTGCTTATTTTTGCATTTATTTGAAACATTTGTATAGTTACCTGTCTTATGTACAATTACCCTGGGAGGGTCACAACAACATGTAAGAACACGAGAAAGACCACAACAATCCCCCCCTATGCAAAAACAAACAAACAAACAAACAATCCCCTCCATATTTCCATCCTGGCACCATAGTACTACTATGCCAACTACTGTACATGCTTGCAGAGTTGAAATCAGTTCCTCCCCATCCATAGCCTCCACTGTGAACTCAGCATTCAGTCAACACCATGACAGTATCATCTGCTGGCCTGGTGGAGATGTGCAACTGATGACACCTCACCCTATGGCCAGCAAAAGATCTCACCCAGCAATTTCATGTAGATTTTAAAGAGGAGAGGAGAGAAATCAGAGCCTTAAGGCATTCCACATTGCATGAATGTGGTTACTTCCCATCTTGACGCCTACAACTTGTTCTACGTGGGGCTGCCATTGAAAAGCATTCACAAGCTCCAATTGGTTCAAAATGCAGCAGCTCACATGGTTTTGTGCAGACCTAAGTATGTACATCTGTCACCACTCCTGCAGCACCTGCATTGGCTGCCAATTTGCTTCTAGATGCAATTCAGTGGTTGTCATCTTTGGAGCCTTTCATGGCTTGGGACTGAGTTATCTGAGGGACCGTCTCTTCTCAGTTACATCCACCCTTCCCAAAGAGTGGGGAGACAAGGAATGTTGCAGGTCCCATCTCCTAAGGAGTACATTTGTCGGGACCCAAAAGAAGGCCTTCTCCATGGTGACTCCCTCCCTTTGGAATATCATTCCTGCAGAGATTAGACTGGATCTCACTTTGACACTCTTTTGTAAGATCATGAAGACTTGGTTCTGCCTGGGAAGAGTTCCCCAGGCCTGGGGAACCCAGACTGGGATGAAGCCCATCAAGTTGCTTGTTTTATTGTGTGATATCACCAGGGAGAAGGGAATTGTTTTTTATTGTTTTATATTGGGCTTTTTTTTTAAAGCTGCCCAAAGTCACTGTGAGTGAGTGGGAGACCATATAAACCTTCTAAGTAAATAAATAAGAACCTAGGAGTCAACCTCTCCCTTCCCACCAACACTGACTGAAACTGCTATGGAGAAAGAAAGAGAACCACTGGAAAAAGTGCTTCCCACTCCCCAACCCTGAAGCTGGCTCAGAAACAATCCATGGTCAATGGTATCAGAAGTTGCTAAGAGTTCCAGAAGAGCCAGGATGATTGCACCATCCCATCCCAAGTCCTCCAAAGATAATCAACTAGCACAAACAATGGCATCTCGGTACCATAGCCTAGTCTGAATCCAAACAAGATGTCCAGATAATCTGCTTCATCCAGGGTGTTCTGAAGCTGTGTGCCAACTACCTTCTCAACAACCTTCCCTTATATACTTCTACTGTTCTTCACAGAAGTATACTTAGTTCGATAAAAAGCTGCACAAAATCATGTTTTTCTGCACAGAGCACACTTTGCCCACCAAAGTTTTTGCCAGGATTTAATTGAGGGCAGACCAGCAGGCTTCAGTTGCAGCAGGTGGTAGCATTAGCCAACCTTGACTGCTCTTGAAGAAAGCTAAGCAGGATCGGATCTGGTTAGTACTTCAGTGGGAAAACACCAAAACACTTAGCCCATGAAGCCCCCAAAGGTCAAGCAAGAAGTTTCTCTTTATCTAAGTCTTTGACTCATCAAACCAGAAATAACTCCACCAATTGACTATAACAGAGCTCTTGTTTTTGTTGATTGACAATAGATGAGTTAAGCATCTTGTTGTCCACAATACATCATTGTTGGATTATATATGGGCCATTTTCTCATTAGTGCTATCACATCTTCTAGTATAATAATAATATAATATAAAACCTATCCTTTTTAACCATTACATCAGCACAACGATACTTTAGATGCCTCTTGAAGAATGCTTTTTAAAGTGTGATCCCCTGGGAGTCCCCCAGGAACCTCTCTGGGGCTAGCAAACTCAAAATGATGTACCTACCTGTGTTGAAAAATAACACAATATTTAAATGCCATCAAAGAATCACGAGAAGCAGCAGAGAATATGGTTTTTTACATTTTAATTTTTAATTAAATGTTTTAATTTTTAATATGATAAATAGCAATAGCAATAGCACTTAGACTTATATACTGCTTCACAGTGGTGGGATTCAGCCAGTTCGCACCACTTTGGGAGAACCGGTTGTTAACTTTCTGAGCAGTTTGGCAAACTGGTTGTTGATAGAAATCATTAGGGCAGAGAATCGGTTGTTAAATTACTTGAATCCCACCACTGCTGCTTCATAGTGCTTTTACAGCCCTCTCTAAGTGGCTTACAGAGTCCCCCAACAATCTGGGTTCTCATTTTACCGACCTCAGAAGGATGGAAGGCTGAGTCAACCTTAAGCCGGTGAAGGGATTTTGACAGGAAAAATAAATTAAGAAAGTTTTCTGAAGAGGATACTGTAATTCACAAGTGTGAATTTTATGTAAGTGTGTTCACAAGTGTGAATCTTTATGTAAGAATAAGTGAACCCTAGCTTCAAATTTTGTACTGTCCTAGTTAAATATAAAACAGTGGTAAATATCCTTAGACTGTTGCCTTTAATAGCACTGAAAACTACAGCTTTTGAAAGTCTGTACTGCTTTCTATTGTCCTGCTATATTCAGCTCTCAAATCTACCATATGTTGCTAACTTCTAACATAGGTAGTCATCAGCTAAATATCATCATTTATTTAGCAACTGTTCTAAGTTATGGTGGCACTGAAAAAAGTGACTTATGATCCTTGCAGCATCCTCAAAATCACATGGCCCAAATTTGGGTGCTTGGCAACCAGCATATAGTATATTATAATGGCTTCAGTGTCCTGGGGTCATGTGCTGTCAGCTGGCCTTCGACAAGCAAAGTCAATGGGGGAAGCCAGATTCACTTAATGACTTTATGGTTCACCTGAGAAATGCTGTGATAAGGTTAACCATGGCAAAAAAAAAAAGATTGTAAAATCAGGCATGACTGACTTAACAACCACCTTGCTTAGCAACTGCGGTCATAAATTGAGGACTATTGTACAGAATACTGTGCTATATATCATATACGGACAATCTTATTGAATATGTGCTACTTAATCACCATGTAAACAACAGAGCCTCTGAATTTTATACATCCCTGTTCATCATTTTAACTAATAATGCCTCTATGCTGGATTTGAAATAGTTTTGCAACTGTAACTGATGTCTTCAGGAGCTGAAACAAATAGCAACAACAACAAAGAAACAGGTTGGAATCAAAATCACCTTATTATGTATAATTCTTGCATAAATCCTTGACAACTGTAAGCACCAAATCGGAAGGGCACTCTTAAATATTCTTTTCAAAGCTCTTGCAGCGAACAGAGGCTTTTTCTTGTTATTACAACATAGCTCCATTTGTTTCTATTCCCTGTTCATGTGAGATCTTAAAGTCAACAAGGGACTTTAGTAAGCAAATGTGACATTCAAGAAGAAAATCCTATATAATTTTGGTGGGGAGAGTGAGGGGTGGGGAAGCCTTCTTCAATGCATTCACTCCCCTGGTACATGAAATAATTTAAATAGTTATAAGTAAATCCTAATACATGCATAGATAGTTTAGAAAGCAAATGCTTTCACATCATATTCATGGATTCTGTTGCCAGTGTTGCTTTTGCACTAACTGTGCAATATAAAAACAAGAAAGGGGTTGTGTGATGGCTACAAGTTGTAGGATACCATTTATGCCTGATGTGATCTTTTTAATCTCTCTCTTGGCAATGGAAAAGGGGGGGGGGGAAATCAGCAGTAAGTAAATTAAAATGTTAGTGCTACTGGCAGGCTTATAAGTAAATATGGACAGTATGATAAAACTGAAAAAATAATCTCTTGGCATGAGAAATGGCATGATTTAAAGGGAGTGAGAGGTTCAATATATGGTAAAGTGATACATGGCCATGCGTACATTATTTAATGGGATGCTAACTGCACATTATAACAGCATAAAAAGACAGTTGTGCAAAGCCTAGTATGAGCTTCGTTCATGAAAATTCACCCAACCTCCACATCCCAGTTTGAACAAAGTTGGAGTAGAACTTGGTACCCTTTGTTAGAGACCAGGCAAGATTCTACAGGGGATCTTGATATATTTCCTTTGATTTTATTTCACTGGCCTCTGTCAGCCAAAGGCTGGAAAGCCAGCAGCCGAGGTTCAAGACCCAAGGACCACATAATAGGGTGAGCGCCTGTACTTGCCCCAGCTCATGTCAACCTAGCAGTTCAATAGCAATAGCACTTAGACTTAGATACCGCTTCACAGTGCTTTACAGCCCTCTCTAAGTGGTTTACAGAGTTGGTATATTGCCCCCCAACAACCTGGGGGGTCCTCATTTTACCAAGCTTAGAAGGATGGAAGGTCAAAAGCATGCAATGCAAATAAATAAATAAGTACCACTTTGGTGGAAAGGTAACAGCACCCCATGATGTTATGCTGTCCACATGACCACGGAAATGTCTTCAGACAGCGCTGGCTCAATGGCCTTGAAACGGAGATGAGCACCACCCCTTACAATCAGCAACAACTAGTGAAGTAAAATTCGCAGGGATTCTTTTTACCGTTTTTTAATCAGCAAAAAAAAAATGTCTATTTGGTAGTGTATTGTTCTAATTAGGGTATCAGAATAATCTATATAGGTTTACATAAAGATATTGAAAACTATCCTTTTGGGGAAAATAGTCTATTGCTTTGGCAAGTCAAGAAAAAATATTCCATCTGTGATGCCTGAATCTAGCCAACAAATCAGAACTTTTTGTAGTGGTTAATCCCAGCATCCTAACAATTCATGGGACAAATGATAAAGCTACAATTTAATTTTCAACCAGTTATGATACCATATCAGTGGAATTATATGGCATAGGATTCTGGACAAAACAAAAGTTTAAATCCGTTTATTCAAGCCTTTCAACATGGGGTCAACTTCGGGACAATTTTGTTCCATGCAAAATAATAGACATGTGTCACAAGCTGTCGTCTCACATACTTCGTAGTGCTCAGCATTCTAGCAACCCAAGAGGCTGATTTGATTCAGAAGGAGAGAAGAGCGGACTCAGAAGTATTTGGGCCTAGTTCTCCACGCTTACAGAGATTAACAAAGTGACCAATGACCTTTAACACTGGAGTTGGTGATCTTTCAGATCACCAAGTCCACCAATCAAGCATATTTTCCCCATTTATTTATCAGACTTGTACACCACCCAATGTCACTCAATTTCCAGTGATTCTGAGCACAATCAAAACAAGGACATTACAATAAAACCAATTAAAAAGGAAAAAAAGATAAAAGATGGCAAGTGTGACAGACCAGATGGAATGAAGTGAGAGGTCTCCTTCTCCCTTGTCAAAGGCTTGGGTGAAGAGCCAGGGCTTCGCGTATTCTGAACAACAGCAGATTGGGGGCCATCTGGATCTTAGGGGGAACTTTATCCCAGAGAGCAGGCACCACTACAAAGAAGAATTCTGGGTTCCTGAGAGATGGCACTGTTAATCAAAGGAACCTGGAATACGCCAGTTTTGTGGGAGTGAATCAATTCGGCAGATACTATGAGAGGCAAAACCCGCTTCAAGTAACCAGGCCTTATGCCATGTAGGGCTTTATAGGTAACAACCAGAACCTTGAATCAGATCTGGAAGCAAACTGGCAACCAACACAAACTCACAAAGCAGAAGTGTTACCTGGGCATTCAAAACATTCTTACCAATTTTTGAGTCAGGAATGATAGACATTAGCAAACATAACTCTGGTCTCCTTTTCCCACACAGTATTATTTGAACCAGTACTGTTCTTCTCGTTTATAGTTTTAAATTATGTTTTTCTTTCTCTACTTGCACCAGCGGTGCAATCTGGCTGGATCTATCCAGCTCACGCGAACCGGTAGCGCCGGCAATGGGAGGCTCCGCCCACCCACCGGGATGTCATTATGTCCCATTTTTTATCCTCTGCGCATGCACAGAAGAGGCATGCACACTCGCACTCCCGAACCGGTAGCAAAGGTAAGTGCATTTCACCGCTGACTTGCACATTAATACAATACATGCCAACTGCACTAGAGAAGACAGTTAAAAATTGTGCTCCCAAGACCACAACCAAATAGAGAGAATTTTTAAAAAAGTCATTTAACATAACTGCCACATGCTTTTCAATGCTATGATGATTCAAGAATGACAAATATCAATAAAGATCTACGGTAGTATGCTACTAGTATTGCCTGTTCCAGGAAACATATTTATATAGCAAGATTCATTAGAAGTGTTTATTTATAGGACCAGAGTTATCACTTCAACCCTGAATATTAGGCTCTCAATCAATCTGCTTTGACTTGGTTCTTACCTGTTGGTAAACTACTCTGTAATCATTCCTTCAAACAAAAACTATGGAATTCTATTACTAGAGCAAGCAATTGCCAGCAAATTGTACCCATGGTAGGAATTTAGTATTGATTTAATTCATGCCATTTTATTGCTGAATTAAATTTCAGTGTGATAGATACTATGATTTATATCTCTTTGATGTGTTTTTTTTGGGTGTGTGTGTAAGATTTCATGAATTGTAATGTTATTTTATTAGAGTGTCTATAAAACCTTGAACACTACTTTTGATGAAAGGCAGGATATAAACATAATAAATTAATTAATAGTATGTAAAATGAGAAATCCAATTCCAGAATAATACATGATGTAATCATGAGTTATTTGAAGCAATTCCATGAGCCTATATGAAAAGAAGAATTGGGGTATGTTAAGAGATTCTCTACATTTTTACACAGTGGAGATTTTGAGAAAGGATCAAAGACAACCTTATAAGATGGCTTCATTGGAGACATTGACTTTCACTATGTGACATGAGTCAGGGTAAACTCTAGCAATCAATTATATAAATTTTCTCCAGGAGATCCATCCCCAACCTGGTCCTTCAATTCTTCCATACAGAACCGATCACTACTAGAATTAAATCCACCTACCTTGCTGCTGTTGTCTCTTCTTTTCTTTTCTTTTCTTCTACCTTTCACAGCATAGTAGATTTCTGCTGAAAGCTTAGTCTTTGCATAATGTGTCCGCTTTGTTTGATAATTTGAGTCTGGTCATCTATGCCACAACTAACTTCACAGGTTTATTGTGAAAATAAATTGAAAAATGATTCCTTCAGCTTCAGCCACTTCAGAGGGAGGGGAGGGAGAGAGGGAGAGGGAGAAGGGTAGGGAGAGAGATGAAATAAATAATACTCCATCTTGATTTTTGGACAAGTCTCCTTGTTTATTTTTCAGGATCAAAGTAGAAGGATCGTGCTTCTCCAAAATGTCCCTTTTCTGCCCCTTAAAGCCTAATGTAGGTATTATCGCAGCCATGTACACTACCTACAAACCTTTATTAAACTAAATCATTCAACCACAAATAGAGCCATGCACACATAATGAGATAAAGTATCATCTCAGGTGCCTGTGAATTGCAAGATTTATTATGTAACAACAAACCCAATAGTTTCCTTCGTGTTTATTATCGTTATGCACATGAGTTCATCTCTGTAGCAATTCATATAAGGCTTCTGGTCATCTTCCTTGGTACAAAAGGTGACTTTGAACATACAGGATATGATGTCTGAAAATATCCATGAACTAGAAGGGCCATTTGCTCTCCACTGGTCTTCCAAAGGAAAAATAGAGCCCACATCTCTACATGAAAATTGCCATAGATGCCTTAATTGTGCAGTAATTGTGCTGTTTGATTCCTGAAAATTTATTTCCTCTCATAATAATTACCTGGAGTCACCACGGTCCACTTCCTCATCCATTCCTACACTACGGCAATCTAAAATGAATCTTTAGCTGGGTGTATTGTCGGTTCTTCCTAAGAATGGTAATGACGTGAAGCAGCCAGAGTCACATGTGTGAAATGGGTGGCTTTACAAATTGAATAAATAAATAAATAAGTAAGCAAGTAAGTAAGTAAGTATGTAAGTAAGTACTCCCTTGTCCTGCATTTTAAAAGCAGTATAGACATCAACTCATTATGATCCACCCCAGTCGATACCTCAATATTTTTAAGAGGCTATCTATATTCAACAGTCAATAAGCATGTGGCAAAAGAGCGGGAGAGAATGATAATTTAGTTCACAGTGTCATGATGCTCTGCTTTGGCTATTACTCACTCGGTTGGCCAGATGGCATGCTGCTGCTGCTGCTGCTGTTGCTGCTGCTGCTGCTGGCATGGATGCAATGATTTCCAAGGGCAAAGCTGGGAACAAATTAGACCAGCACTGTTCAAATGCCCAAAGACTGATTGACAGGACAATTTCTCCATGTTTCTGGAAAGGATTTTTTTTTTTTTAAATATGGGAAAATTTCTAATTTTTTTCCTTGCACTCTTTCCTTGGGAGCATTCCTAGTAGAATTATTTTTTTTTTGTAAATATTTTATTATTTTTCAAACATAAACATAAAATATAACTTTCAAGAGCAAAAACTCGATCCAGTCACAGGTGGCTACCACGCTTACATTCCTTTAACAAATTCCATTCACAATTTTCCATTACATCTTTAAAAGGTGAATATTCAAAACAAAAGAAGAATAGATTTTAACATAAATTCTAACATCCTTGTCTATATATATCTATTGTAGCAATACAATTTCAATTTCATATTTACTTTAGCTCATTTATATCTAAGTATTAATCCTGTTTATATCTGGTTCTTCTCCACATTGTCTTTATCATCTCTTTTACCATCAATTGCAAAATACTTTTTAACAATATTCTAGTCTCTTATTCTAATTATTAACCACAATTTTATCATCTCAAATCTTAATTTCAAACTCAATACATCTCCATTTTTCTTACCATTTATACAACAAAGTTTTAACTACATTTCTTGGACTCTTGACCCATTCCATCAAATCTTGATATCTTAGATTTTATCATTGCTTTTAGACATTTCAAATTACACAGATTCATCCCAAAAATTTTATTTAAACTAATTACTAGTATGTTCTCCTCCATACATCCTTCTATTGTTTAGCTAATTTCCAGCATATTATGTTTGGCTGATTTCCAGCCTGGGCAGCATATTCTCCTCTGATCCTCCCACCATTATTGGCTGATTTCCAGCATTTTATGTTGGCTGATTTCCAGCCTATCTCCTCCAACTCTCCTCCTATTGCTTGGCTGATTTCCAGCATTTTATTGGCTGATTTCCAGCATGTTATATTTGGCTGATTTCCAGCATAGTCTCCTCTAGAACTCCCACCATTGTTTGGTTGATTTCCAGCATATATCCTCCAACTCTTCTACTATTGTTTGGCTGATTTCCAGCATTTTATTGGCTGATTTCCAGCATATTATATTTGGCTGATTTCCAGCATAGTCTCCTCCAAAACTTCCATGGTTGATTGGCTGACTTCCAGCATTTTAACTACTTTCCACATATTTCCCGAGTCTCAAACTCTTAACTAGTTAGTGCCCATTACCTCTTCTAATTCCCTTGCAAAATAATTATCTATTTCATGTCAGTTTCCCAACATACTTTTTCAAATTAATTCTCAATGAATTTCATGATAATTCTTTCCAGCATATTTTAAGTTAAATCACACTTCGTTACTAAAATCTGTGTATCTTCTTGTTTCATTCAATAAAACCATAATTAAACATATTTACCAATCTAACATTGCTTACAAGTTAAAGTCAAAACATATTACATCAAACATTTATTTTTCTTGAAGTTATCTCATATTTATACATACTCTTTTTTAATATTTTAGCCACCTTTATCTCACTCCTCTATTTTAATTACCTTATTTTCTGTTTTTATTACTCCAAAACCCCTCCAATTTTTATCTAGAAATCATTTATACCTTTAAACTTTTAAACATTTCATTTCATTTCAATTTAATTATATTTAATTTTATTTTATTTCCTTCCTTCTCCTTTCTGTCCAGCTGTTCCACTTCAAAAGTCTCTCTGCTCAATTTAAAAAATTATATGTGTCACTTTAATGCTTTTAGAATGTCTGGTTCACATGTGATGCATCAACTTCCTGTCTTTGTTCCTGCGCCACACCCAGTTTTTTTGCTAGGCTTGTTAAATTCCATTGTAAAAAATCCAAAATATTTTTTCTTTCTTCATAGAATCTCCCAGGAACAGAGTAAAAATCTCCAAAAACCATAAATTTAGTGTTAATTTCAAAAAAGTCCAAGGTATAAAGTCATTTACAATGTTTCTTTTCCAAACGAAAGGGAAATCTCTTTAATCCACTCTCCTGCTTAGTCACCGCAGACTCCATGGCAATTATGTAGCCACCCGTCTGTCACTCTTCATTAGCCTCGTTAACTTTCAAAAGGTGTAAATTCCAAAAGAAACATTTCTCCAATCAACTCCAAAGAAGTAAAAGAAGAAAGAATCCACTTTTAAAATTGTTAAACGCCAATTATTCCAGATCAAATTTTCAAAGTCTGTCATGGGTCTTTGTCTCCAAAAGTTTTTTTTTTCTTTCCTTAATCTTCAAGCCCCGTAAATTTGCAGCCGCTGTTTAAGGCTTGGGAGCATTCCTAGTAGAATTATTATTGTGAGTTAAGTGAACTGGAAAAGAATACGTACCAGATGAGACTGATACAAACAACGGGCATTTGGTTCAAGGAAGGCTGTCAGAAGAATCGTAGCGTTTTCTTGGCTCCTGAAAAGATAACTCTAATAAGCCTTGATTTTCAGCATTCAGTTGGTAACGAGAATGGTACCAATACAGCATTGTATTGATGGCAAGGAAGATACTACGCAAGTGTTGTGGTTAATTATTAATCGCTCCCATGTTCAGGCTGGAGGCTTTCTCAGCCTGGTACCTTCCAGATGATTTGCAGTACAGCTCCTGCTTGCCCCAGGGGCAATGTGGCTAAGAAGGATGGAGCTGTGATGCAAGCTCTCTGAAGGTCAGCTATATCCCAGTCCCCCAGGCAACTTTATAGGAACTGGTCAGCTGGTACTTCTCTATTTTGTTGTTTAAATAGATCACCTTGACGCAAACAATATTGGATCTATACAACCTGGAGCCATTTGGAGACTCATTTCACCAAATTCTACAGTATTGGAAAAGCCCACAGAAATAGCAGAGATTGCTCCAGGAAGATTTCTACTATACAGTTACTTCTATATAACATCTCATTTTCTAGATGAATGCACGGTTGCTTGAGCAGAAGCTAATCATGAATCAATATTTAGATACCAAGGGGAATTATTAATTGGATTGGGGGAACTAGGAACAATTTATAGCTATAAATTATAAAGTGTTCTGCTTTACCCAGTTTTTCACTCATTATGGTAGTTCACATGGCTGATTCAGATTAAACCAATATGCTAGTGGGGTGTATTGCTCATCTCCAGCCCAGCAGGATTGGCTCCCAGCAAACCTGCAGCATCCTTCCAGTTAGATCTCTAAGTTCCACCTCATGGAGGTTTCTGAACAGCCTGTACAGGCTCTGAATCCCCATTAGACATACTTGTCTTTAGGGACTGCATCCTGCTAGATTTTAACAAGGGCAAGGAGGATGAGTTTATTTTACCATGGAATGTGTTGCCTACTTCTGTCAGGAATGAGATAGGGGTTTTTTTGTTTTGTTTTGTTTGTTTTTTTGAAAAAAATTTTATTTATTTTTCACATAAAACATAAAACAACATCTTTTTAGAGCAAAAGTTTGGTCCGGTGTAAAATAAGTATAAATTCCAAATTTCATCAATTAACATCTTAAAGAAAAAAGAAAAGAAGAAAAAAAAAACAAGTCTAAACCCAATTTTTATCATTCAATCTAACATTTTATTCTAACATTTAACATTCTATTATATAATCACCCTAAATCTTAAACTTCAAATCTAAACAGCTCTTTATCATATTCATTTATCATTTTAACAATCAGTATTTCATATATTCTCCTTACTTCAAAGACCCAAATCAAGTCAGTTTCTTTTAAATCACATCTAATAATCAACATATAATATTTTATTCCTCTCTTTAAAAACATTTCAAAATCAGTAACTATTCTTCAAAGATATCTCCCTCACTCCTCCTAATTTTATTTTGGCTAGATTGCAGCTTAATTTACTGGTTTCCAGGGATGTTCCTCCATTCCTAACCTTTGTTGGCTGGATCACAGTTTGGTTTTAACTGCTTTCCAACATTTTCTCCTTCACTACTCCTAGGTTTATTTTTATCTGGATAACAGCTTTTCAGCTGCTTTCCAGTGGTGCTTTCCTCCACTCCTTACCTTATATTTAACTGGTTCACAGTTGATTTTAATTGGTCCCCAACATTGTCTCCTCCACTCCTCCTAGGTTTATTTTTGGCTGGTTCACAGCTTAGTTAGCTTTTTTCCAGTGGTGCTTTCCTCGACTCCTTACCTTATATTTAACTAATTCACAATTTAATCCTAATTTTCATTTAATGAGACAGTTGAGGTTTAAAGTTTAAAGACCATTGAGGATTCTTGTCAAAGATGAGATCATCAAAATTAAGAAGCCTATCTCAAAGTTAAGGAGCAACTTTGTGTCAAGATTTTTAGATAGTCAATGAGAAAGATCATCCTATTCTATACAGTTGTCCCATCAAAGTCATATATCTTGCAAGATTTATTTCACAGAAGTGTGAAGATTCTAAAATTTATTTTTTAATTAAATGTTTTAGAGAAAGGATATAAGCAAAGGAAGATAAAACGACTTAAAGGTAAAGGTAAAGGTTCCCCTCGCACATATGTGCTAGTTGTTCCCAACTCTAGGGGGCGGTGCTCATTTCCATTTCAAAGCCGAAGAGCCAGCTCTGTCCGAAGACATCTCCGTGGTCATGTGGCCAGCATGACTAAATGCCAAAGGCACACGGAATGCTGTTACCTTCCAACCAAAGATGGTCCCTATTTTTCTACTTGCATTTTTTACGTGCTTTCGAACTGCTAGGTTGGCAGAAGCTGGGACAAGTAACGGGAGCTCACTGCATTATGCAGCACTAGGGATTCAAACTGCCAACCTTTCGATCGACAAGCTCAGCGTCTTAGCTACTGAGTCACCACGTCCCTTTAAAAAGACATACAAAAATATAAAAGAGTAAAATGCAAATAAGTAAGCAAGGGATCTAGAATGTCCTGGGGATTAGAGTTTTCCAATACAGTATATCATTAAGCACTTATGAATTATAAAATATATTATATCCCTTTTATAAAAATAAGGGTCACTATTCAGGTTTAAGCTGTGAATATGTATTAAGAACCAGGATCAATACTACAGAAATCACAGGCTAGATTTAGAATAGAATAGAATTCTGAATAGAATAGAATAGAATAGAATAGAATAGAATAGAATAGAATAGAATAGAATAGAATTCTTTATTGGCCAAGTGTGATTGGACACAAAAAAGAATTTGTCTTGGTGCATACGGTCTCGGAGTACAGTAAGAAAAGATACATTCATCAAGAATCATAAGGTACAACACTTAATGATAGTCATAGGGAAACAGTCAATATAAATCTTAAGGATATTAGCAACAGGGTTACAGTCATACATTATTGGCCAAGTGTGATTGGACACCCAAGGAATTTGTCTTTGGTGCATAAGCTCTCAGTGTACATAAAAGCTAGTGATAAATCATGATCATAGTCAACATAAAAATACATTCATCATAAATCATAAGATACAACACTTAGTGGTAGTCATAGGATACTAAATAAGCAATCAACATAAATCATACTAGGAAACTAAACAAAGCAATATAAATCAAAAAGATACAAGCAACAAAGTTACAGTCATAAGTAGAAAAGGAGATAGGTAATAGGAAAGATGAAAAGAATAATAGTAATACAGCTATTATATATTAGCTACAGGTACTGTGAATACGTATTAAGTACCAGGTTCAATACTGTAGAAATCACAGGCTGGATTTATAAGCTATAATAAATAGGATTAGTATTGCGAATCTACTCAATTGGGTTATACCATGATAACCCAAACTTTGAATAAGGCATAAATCCATATTTTAACAGATTAACAGAGTTGGAAGGGACCTTATATGTCATCTAGTCCAACCCCCCGCCTAAGCAGGGGACCCTACACCATGTATTCCGTTACAGTATAGTCCAAGGACGGTTTCCAGTGAGAACTGAACTCTAGGTCAGATTTACTTTTAAGGTATAAACATTTCTATACATCAGAAAAAAAATTCCCTAGATTGGTTAACTTGGTTAACTATTTTTCCAATAAGAATGTTTAATACCCTTGCATCAAAAACTGACATCAAATAGACTTTCAAGATTGATATTAGACTTGGAAGGTAATCTAGGCGAGAAACAGAACCAGCAATGCTAGTTCTACCTTTAGAAGTTGTATTAACAGAATCATGCAATTCTGAAAGTGTCCCCCCTCTCATCCCTCACTTTTACACTCTCAAAAAAAAACAGGGAGGGCAAAATAGCAAATACAAATATAAAAGACCATAATAAAGAATATTCTAAAAAAAACTAGAAACCCCATAGTTGAAGGAAATAAAAATGTCCCCCACAACAATGGAGCCAATGAGATAGATTTCTGACTCCAAGGGAACCCATTGTCAGCCCAAGACCAGAAATGGCCCAGTGAAATCCAACTGAGTTCAATCCCTTATTTGCTTAAACCTAATCGACAGAATCTTGCCACATTCAAGCTATAAGCTTCTAATTTACTAGATATACCCCGAGAGAATATTGTGGGAATTCAAGTTACACTGAAAGTCTTCCCCGCTTTCTCATCCAGCTTGGGTCTGCACAGTCTCTTGATCCAGGTCTCTTTCTGGGAAAACTCTGTGTTGTCCAAACTCTCTCCCATAGCTCCTTCAGGTGCACATGCCATCAGACTCGGCCCTGGTCACCAAATGAGTGAGGGGCTTTTGGCAAAATCAAAAAGAATGGGGCCGACTTAATTTTGGGAAGTTTATTCCATATGGCAGGAATAATGGAATGGCTGAAGTTCCCCACAGCACTGGTATAAGCGGGAAAAGGCGGTCCCTCAAATAGCCCAGTCCCATGCCATGAAGTTGTGCTTTCTGTTTAAATGCTCAATGCACACATGCTCCCTAAATGTAATAGATTTTCTGTCATTTATTCTGGACATTACAAAGGCTCTGCTGTGGAAAGAAAAACAGTAAGAAAAATCACACTGTATCCAAATAATAATGATCATGCAACATATTGCAATATGTATACTGATAGTTTTGGACGGAAAATAAAGGGCTGCTGCTAAAAGTTCAAATGCTGTGTTTTTCTAGAAATTTGGTGGAGCAAAATCCACAGCGTAATTTACTCTGCAAACCCAGAAATCTCTCCAGTTCTGCTCATTCACCATTGCACCACTTTTTCACTCTCAATTGTGCATGTTTCTCCAGACATCTCCCTGCTTTCTTCAGGAACGCTAATTTTTCTGTTGCATTTTTCTTGTACTTCATCCTCTGATTCCACCAGACATATCAGCAGGATTTTGTGTTTACTTTTCTAGCAATATTCAAAAATAGATAACACTCTGAGTAGCATTCATTCAGCGGATCAGTTTGCCTTGCTTTTCCTTCATGAGGTCACACCTCATAATACTGCTGACAGGTAGATGAATTCACAATGGAGAAGTAACACTTTTGGGTGGGCTGAATGAAAGCTATTCACCAGAGCTTTTAGGTCTCTATAGGTGCTTCACTTTGTTTTTATTTCACTGTATTTACATAGTTTAGGTTTGCTTTACTTTACAATGTTTTTTGCTTGTTTATTCATCTATTTACTTAATATCACACCTATTTACACATACTATTTGTTTATTTATTCTTATATCTTATATCTTTATTTATATCTTTATTCATCATAACTGATACATTTTTTTATTTAGTTAGAATTAGTTTAGTTTAGCTTAATTAGGGATTAATTTATTTCCATCATGGAGATATTCCTGTATTATGCAGGGTAAGCCCCCTTTGAGGTAAGAGATCTTCAGTTTTATTTATTTACTTATCAACTTGCATGTCTGACTCTAGGATTTGGGATTCAAAGAAGTAACATGACAGATAATATGACATAAGTAATGGGATCTGGAAGGAACTATACAGTTGTGGGGCTGGCTAGAGCCCTCAAATCCCTCTTCCTAGTATAATTGGAAGTGTAATTTCCCAGAAATGTCTTTTTAAAAAAAATGAAAGAAGACATTGGCCAATCATTGACACATGTTGCCACAAAAATTAATGAAAGCATGCAAATAGTCACTGATGGGGTATCTCCTTCTTACTCTTTCTCCCCCTCCCGCTCTCTCTTCACTAACAAGACAGTGTTTCTCAACCGTGGCCACTTGAATATATGTGAATTTCCAATCCCAGAATTCTCTCTCCAGCATGTATTCTGAGAGTTGAACTCCACATCTCTTCAGATGAACAAGGCTGAGAAATACGGACCAGAAGCCAGACCCACAGACCAGAAGCCAGACCACAGTTGCATCATTAGCCACTTTAAACCCCTCCAGTCCATACATGAAGCAGACTGACACCCAACATGAAGAGATGGCACGGCCACGAACACAAAGCCAAACAACAGCAACACAGCTCACCAGCTCAAATCCCCCTGCTACTCAGACTAACCCGAGCACAACCAAGCCCCCACCTAAACAGAACACACACCCAGCCAATCAGAGCACAGCCAACCCCCCATCCAATCAGAGCACAGCCAAGCCCCCAACCAATCAGAACACACCTCCATCCAATCAGAACACAGCCAAGTTCCCACCCAATCAGTTCCCACCCCCACTGGCAGTTAAAAGGAAGAAACAGCTGCGATCACACACATTGCTCCTAGAAGCACGAAGCCGAGAACACAAGCCTGAAGATGACGAATGAGACTTCGTTGAAATGTTGCCAAGACACCTCCAATTTTACGCGGGAGAAAACCCGAATAACCAAAGACCTACTATATATATATATATATATATTTCCAATCAAATTTTAATATAGTTCCTTCCAGAGCTCAGTTCTGAGATAAAATAGTTTCTTAGAAGAATTAGAAGGGTTATTTGCAAGATTAATATTGTTTTCAATAGTCTATTCAGAGCTAGAGGATTACATTTTTATTCTTACAGGTTTTTAAAACATAATTATTCTCAGCAGCTTCATTTGTAATCAGCCTGTTCGCTGCTAAAAATCCAAATTCACCGTATTTTGTCCCAATTGCAAATATCAACATTTTGCTTAGAGAAGGCACATATAAATAACTTTGAAAACTAGGATATGAAGATGCTATAATATAAGATTGATAATAGATCAATGTAGTTAACTTCCTTTTCAAAATTTTCAATTGCTTAGAACGAATGGTCAGAAGGCAGCCAAAGCGCATTGCAACTGGATATGACTCCAGCCAGAAGTAAAGCTCTCTCCATCATTATCAATCTCTGCAAAATCCAGTGAAGAAGCGTTAAAAGTTGGGGAAGCATAGCTTGGAAAAGGATGAAGGGAAGACAGGACAGCTTTCTGGGTCTTGTAGTTCTTTTCTTTAATAGCTCTTTGATCTATACTTCAAGAATGAGCTTAATTCACCCCTTTGTCTTCTTTTGGCAGTTCTGTCTCCAGAAGTAATAGAAACACCAAAGAGACAAAAGGTGAGCAACCAAACATATTGTTTATGTGGGTACCTGTAGCAGGAGTGGGGATAGAAGGGCACTCCTTCCTCTGAACCACAGAGGGGAAAATAACCTTCCTTCAGGAGTGCTGTCTTTGGGAGAGGCTCTGAACTCCCTTTAAGTTATTGAGGGGGGAAAGGCAAAAAGATCTGTTTCCCTGCATTGCATTTTAAATGGACTGTGTCATTTGTAATGACCAGACATAAATTGCTGTGTCACTGGTGGCTTAATATGTAATGTCTTTCATGAATATTGTGTAATAACACAAATGTTTTTCCATAAAAATACAGAACAAGAGGAGATGAAAGATCTCAATGAAAAATACCAGGAGAAGATGGCTCAGAAAAATGCCACGATAAGAGAGGTAAGTAATTCACTTCCCTTACAATCCTGTTTTAAGTTTCTCTTTTTGTTTGGTAATTTGTATCCTATGATTGATGAATGTTTCTTGTAATTTCTGCATCTTAGCTGGAGGAGGAAAACGAGTTCTTGGCAAGCAAAGTCGCAAGCCTTGTGAACCAAAACAAGCACTTGAAGGAGAAACTCCTCCAAAGTCAGGGAAATGAGTATAATTTCAACTTAACAACATTTTAATTATTTTCATTTTTAAAACAAAAGTGATTTATTACTTCTTAAGTTTAGCTTTACAAGTACTAGTTGCTTTGTTATTCTTTGCCCAAGAGGAAGAAGACCTTCCAAGTGAGAAACAGCTGGCTGCAAAAAGACCAAAGAAAACACAGGTACGATATATAAATAAGGATATGTGATTATATTAATTAATAATGTAATTAATAAGCTATGGATATAGCATATAGCATATGTAGAATTCAGTAAAACATTTGATAACTAGACCACAACCTATATCTTCATTGATATTGATATTGATATTGATATTGATATTGTTTTCTGATTGCTTATTTGTACCCTATAACTATCATTCATTGTTGTACCTTATGATTCTTGATGAACGTATCTTTTCTTTTATGTACACTGAGAGCATATGCACCAAGACAAATTCCTTGTGTGTTCAATCACACTTGGCCAATAAAAAATTATATTCTATTATTCTGTTCTGTTCTGTTCTGTTCTGTTCTGTTCCGTTCCGTTCCGTTCTGTTGCATACACTCAGTATGTAGCCCTCAATGAAACTATATCTATCTGGAGGGAAGCATGCAGTTGGGTACCTCAAGGTTCTGTCTTGGGCTCCTCAATACCTTCATCAATGAGGGGATAGAAGGGGGGCTGATTAAATTTGCAGGAAAAAAACAAATTAGTAGTAGGCAATACTTGGCTCAATAGTAGCAACTATAGGAAAAATCTAGGTGTCCTAGTGGATGACCACTTGAAGTACGTGGAAGTACCTGAGACAGCAGAAAAAAAAAAGAGCAAAAATTGGAGAAGATAACAAAATACAAAGATCTTCAAATAGAAGTGGAACAACTGTGGCAAAAGAAAGCAAAATAGTATCAAAACTAATAGGCATCTTGGGAGCAATTTCAAAACAACTGGAGCACCATTTGAACACTATCAGCATTGACAAAAATTACTATCAGTCAATTGCAAACAGTAACTTTATTCAAAACAGCTTACAACCTGTGATGATATCTACAACGCCATTAAAGATCCACATCTGCCTATCCCAGGTAGTTGAAAAGAGTTTGATAGGTAAATAAAAATGCTAAATCAAGTCTGAACACCTGGCTGCCTATGCAACAGACTATAATAATAATAATTTCCCAGTGAGGCAATACCTTGACATGATGATGGGGCTTTTGTGCTCTGAGGAAAATAAGAGCTCTACCAGAGGTCAAACTGTACTGGACAGGTCTCACCAGAGGAGCCAAATGAGTATCTCTCTCATAAAAAATATGGTGAGAAGTAATTTACAGAAATACACAACAGCCCAGTCATCATTATAGTGACTATAATGCTAGATGTTGGAGTTTGGTGGGGAAAAATGGGCTATAGCAGCCAGGACCAGAACTTTCAGAACTACTGGAAGAAAAGGTGTTTTACCCTTTGCAAATATACAGGGATAGAAAAGAAATAATAATTTGTAATTACAACAAGAAGGGTATATTTGAAATAAATGCATCAATTCTGGGGGCAAAATCCAGAATCAGAAATAACAACAGAGGCTAGAAATCATCATACTTATAAATCAAAATAAAATATTCAGAGAAACAGAATGGGAAGATTTGAAAAGATCTATTTAGGACAAAGAATACAAAGCCTTGTCAGAAGTAACTCAAACTGTAGAGACAAACCAGGGAGAGTTGGGAATAGAGAAAACCAGAATTGCCAGATGTCCACTATTTGAGCGGACAGTCCTCTTTTTTCACATTATGTTCACTATTTTTTTTCACAAAATAGTGGACATTTTTTTTATTCAAAAGCTTTATGATGAAATGGTACATAGTCTAAAGCTGTACAGTCTAAGAGAATAAGGATAGGAGAATCGTGTTTTGTCTTTTTTTTCATAAGTTAGAATGAGACAAAGATCGAATATCCATTGAACTCTATTCTCCGAAAAAATTAATGATGAGATTAAAATAAAAATATATTATAAAATTATGTACAGTTCACATTTTTAAAATGTATTGTAGCTTGTGTCGACTGACCTAAAATGGCATCGAGTGATGAGAGTGACAGCGGCGAGATTTTGAATTCTTTAAAACGAAAGAGAGGAGTGTGCAAATACACCAAAGACTGGGAAGCTACTTTTGCATGGATTACCAACAACAAAACCAACAGAACAAATATGACGGCCTACTGTAAATTGTTTGTAAGAAAATATATAATTTAATTGTAATTTTTTTTTATTTTTTTACTACTTAACACACACACACACACACACACACACACACACACCGCTTGTCCGCTATTTTTTGGAAGCAGACCTGGCAACCCTACCAGCATAGCTATTGAATTGTTTCTATTTGGAAACCAGGCACCCGATTCTTTTCTTCAGAATCAATAAAGCTCTGTAATTAAAGAAGTAGAAGAATTGAAACAAAGAATCACAGAGCATGTAGAACAGCATAAAAAGTCATATGTTTGCCTGCATTGAAGTTTGTTCCAAAGACAAAGCTAGCAAAAGCATTGAAAGATGCCAACACTGTAATATCAAACATAAACACCAGTTCACCATAAGAAACAAACCAACTAATGTAAAGTGTGTTCTAGACATCAATTGTTGAACATTTTGTGTCATAGGGAACTATGGTAGGATTATTTTTGAAGATGTGGCTAAATCCAATAGACATGGTCTTATGCCTCTTGGAAGAAAACACACAGATTTTCTACTCTCTAGCAACTGAGTCTACAAAAAATGGGTAAACCATGAGGAAGACAACTGCCTTATCTCAATGTACAACAATTTGTTTAGTGAACATTCAAAGTTACAATGGCAGTTTAAAAAGTGACCTATAACTGTTTCTTGGAATGGAAGAACTTGCAGTAGCTAACTTGCCGCAGCCAACTCACTACAATCAACTCGCCAAGGGACAATTTAAAAATTCACACCTCTTAAAGTTGCCAAGGTTGAGAAACACTGTTCTAAAGTTAAAAATCAATCTCAGAGCCCTATCTGCTTTATGCCAACAGTGTTTGTCCTCTTAGATATATTTCTTAAAAATATTTCTACAATGATTCATAAATCCATATCTCATATTTTGTTAACTAATACCTAAGATCTGATGACACAACTCTTGTCACTTACCCTTCTCAGTGCCACCGTAATATTTTCAGCCACATCCCTGAATTCCTCAGTAACAAGAACACTGACAATGATTAACAGCACACATCTATATTAATCATCTGTAAGTTTTTCATTACTTGCATCACAATATTCACATTTATAAGTAAAATAGCCAAATGCTTACATTTTTTGGCTCATTCATTTCCCATAGAAGCTGCTGCTCCATCTTTCTGAGCATTGAACTAAAAGTTCAATGTCTGCTCAAATGGACATTTGGAGAAAGGAAGGGGAGCTGAGGGTAAGTTCCAGGAAATGGGAATATAGCACCTATTCTATTTTAAGCAAGAGTTATATAAGATACTATTTTACTATACCCACCCCAAATATTTAGATCCTATTGCCTATGGAATAAATCCTACTTCTATTGGCTTTTAAAAAATCATCTAGGAGTATAATTTTGTTTTAGACAGAATCCATGTTGAAAGTTTGAAGAGAGAGAGAGAAAGAAAGGAAGGAAGGAAGGAAGGAAGGAAGGAAGGAAGGAAGGAAGGAAGGAAGGAAGGAGGAAGGAAGGAAGGAAGGAAGGAAGGAAGGAAGGAAGGAAGGAGCGCATAAATATGGAACAGTAGATCACAGTTGGTAGTAGCAGAAAATGCATTGCCACAGTAATGATTTACCAGCTTGCTAATACCACTACAGTCCATTCTCCTAGGGGCAATAAATGTTTTGACTTCCGGCGGTGACGTCATCGTGTTAGGGGCGAAAGGAACGGCTCTCCGTTCTCTAAGTCCCTAATATCGCCGATCTAGGAGCCGATTTAGGCACTATTGACCTCGGATAGGTCAATAGAAAAAAGGGGAAATTCCAAGGACCTCGGGGAGGACAGCAATCCCCCCGAAGGTTCAGGAAACCCCCCTTAATCCTGATCGGGGAAAAACCAGCCACCCGGCTGGCCAGAAACGTTGACAGCTGACTAAGAGGGAAGCGAAAATCAAATAAAGAAGACTTCGGTGGAAAGATCGGGAAAGAAAAAAGTTCAAAAGGTACATTTACAACCCATAACGGGAAATTCGAAGGCGGAAGAAGTTAAAACTCCAACTAAGAAGCTAGATAGCGGCGACTGAGAAATAAGCGGAGACGGTTTCCATTTTGACAGTGACAGCGCACAATTTAGCAGCCGGCGAAAGCGGAGGAAATTTAGGAGGAGAAAGCGAGCCCAGATAACCTTTGGATTTCGAATATACAGCCACAGAGGAGAGACGGAATTTAAGGAGAGAAAGGGGGTTAATTTGACAGACTTTGTGGAAGCGATAACGAGACATTTTACAAACATTTGATATCGGAAGAGAGAGCGCCAGGAAAACTTCGTTTAAAGTGGAGATCAGTGTCTTTTGGAGATAAACTAAATTAATTTAAGCAGAATATTTTTCTTGGGACTCTTGGACTTTCGGACCTTGGAGATTTAGAGGTTTGGACCTAAGCTTCGGGATTTGGATTATTCTACCCTTTACTCCTTTTCTCTCTCTGCTGAAAGGTGGACACTTGGGGGTTTTTGAAGCTTTGGTGGACATTGGACACTTAATCTAAAAATATTTGGACATTGGATACTGGACTTTGAACTTTGGACTTTGAATAATAAATAAGAAATAAGAAAGATACAAATTTGGGAAGAAGAGAGAGAGAAGAGAGTGACCCAGAAAAAGAAGAAGAAGAAGAATCAACTGTAAAGTATAATTAATTGTATTAAAAGCTGATAACAAATTAGTGATTAAGAACTATAGAAGGCATTAATATTAATTGTATTGTTTGTGAAATCTATATAATCTTATATATTATATAATATATACTATATATATAACTTAATTTAATTTTATATTTACTCTTAATATATAACTATATTTATCTTAGTGCTATATTTTATCTTGGTAGTTAAATATTATATCTCTCTGCATGTCTAGCTTTGAAAACTATATCAGACAGATTAATTGATTTTAGGATTGAAATTAAGGTAATTGATTTGATAAATACTAATTAATAGTACTTAATAATTAATTTAAATAAGATAGTAAATAACCAAATATAAGGATAATTAACTGATGAATTGCTGAAGTATTAGACTTTTCCCTCGCTCCCCCCCCCCCTTATATTCTACCCCTATGCTTAGAGAGTAATACAGACTAGACAGTTATTATGAATTGAAGATCTCTGTAAAATATCGAAAAAGGGAAAATAGAACTTATAGATAAATTTACATATAGATAGTGATAGTGTGACAGGGGAACCTATCCTAGTTGCTTATTTTCTTGGGATTACCGGGACTATTGAAAGCTACTAACCATACAAAAATCCCAAAAGAAATAGAATAACCTAAATAGAAATTAGTATATGAGATTCTGGGAGAAGATATTAAAAGAAATACAAATGGCAACTACAAGCTCAACAACAATTTCTAAGTTAAGTAAGAAAATACCATCAAGCCAGATGATACTTACGGCCTCCCCAATACAACAAAAAATAGCTGAAACCACGGAAAAGGATAAAGCAGTTCCCACCCTTAGTATGCCAAACATTCATTCCATATTAACGACGATCCAGGAAGGAAGGAATAAAATGCAAGAGACTATGGCCTATAACCATGAGGAGACAAGGAAAAATCATGAGGAATTAAGGATGGATGTGGGAGAGATAAAGGATAATATTAGGAACATGGACGAGAAGATAGGAAAGATACAACATAAAATGGAGGAAAATGAACAGAGGATTTGTAAGGTGGAGGAGAGAATAGAATATACAAATAAGAAAATGGAGAGGATGGAATATGACCAAGCAGCTACAAATAAGGATCTAGAGGACACGGTATCATATCTTGAGATGGAGAAGGCATCCTTCTACTTAAGGTTCCAGAATGTAGAAGAGCAAAAGGAGGAGGACTTAGGAGAAATCATGACTGAGATACTCTCTGAAGTGACCCAGAGGAACAAGGAAGAGATTCGAAGTGGAATAGACAAAATTTATAGAGTCCACACGAACTACGCCCGGAGAAATAAACTGCCAAAGGAAATACATATCAGATTTACAAAAAAATCCTTAAAAGAAGAGATCTATAGGAAGATGAGAGAGGATACAGCTATGTATAAGGGAAGAGAAATCTTAACCCTCAAACAGATACCAAAAAGGACGAGGGACCAAAGAAGGAACTACAACTTCTTAACGGCACAATTAAATAAATTTAAAATAAAGTTCCGCTGGCTAATACCGGAGGGTTTACTAATCTCCTGGGAAGACAAAAAATACAGAATTGATAACGTAGGAAAAGCACAGGACTTCTTTGATCAACACTTCGCGCTGGAGGAGGAGCAAGAGAGCAGAAAAGAAGAGGGTCCTAAGAGGCAAGAGGAACGGCGGACAGAGAAAGAAGGAAGAGACCAAGAAGAGGGGAGAAGATTGGAAAGAGAAAGAATGGAGAGAGAGGGAGCGAGGGAAAAGACGCAAATGATACTTAGAAACAACAAAAGATTGCAATCAACGGATAAATAAATAAAGAGAGATGGAAAAAGAGCTAAAACTCATCTCAATCAACATAAACGGACTTAATTCACCAGCAAAAAGAAAACACACATTCACAAAACTTCAAAAATTAGAAATGGATATTATAACACTCCAAGAGGTACATATTAAAAGACAGCATCAAAAACTATTGGATAATCAAAGATTAGGAAGACTATATGCAGCGCTTGGAGACCAAAAAAAGAGAGGAGTCGTAATATATGTGAAGAAATACCTAAAAACAAAACAAATATATGCAGACACAGAAGGACGTTTCTTAATAATAGAAATACAAACAGAATCCAAAACAATACTATTAATATCTATATATGCACCCAACGCAAATCAAAATGATTTTTTCAAAAAGCTACACAATATAATTAAAGACCTGGAGTACGAAGCTATCTGTATGGTAGGAGACTTCAACGCAATCACGGACATAGAAAAAGATTACCGAAGTACCAAACAAAGTAAAACCAGAAAGAAAACTCTACCGGAATCCTTCAAGGATATGATCAATGAACTACACCTGCATGATGTATGGAGAGAGGCAAACATGCAAACGAAACAATACACATATTATTCAAACCCACATCAGTCATGGTCTAGGATCGACATGGCCTGGATGACTTCAGACCTCAGAGAGGAGGTAAAAGATATCGAAATAGCAGCGAACACCTGGGCAGATCATAACCCCATTAGAATAATATGGAAGGGACATCGAAAGCAAAGGAGGTGGATGATGGACACGGGAATAATAAAGGATAAGGAATATATGCAGATGATCGAGAAAGAGGTTAAAATGTTCCTACAAATAAACACTAAAGAACAGACATCACTTCAAAATCTTTGGGACACAATTAAAGCATATATAAGAGGTCTTACAATCGCGTATATGGCAAAAAAAAAAATAAAGAGAAACATCAGTCAAGGAATAAGTTGTTAGAAGAACTCAGAACATATGAATTAGAATTGCAGAAGGACCCCCAAAACAAAACAATAAAAGCAAAATTAAACCTTACTAAACACAGAATCAATCTGACTACCCAGACAGAAATCGTACAGAAAATTAAATTAGCAAAACAGAAACACTTTGAGCATGCAAACAAAACGGGGCGCTGGTTAGCGTATAAATTGAAAAAAGAAAAAGAAAGGAGAACAATATTTCAATTGCAAGACGAAACAGGACAAATATATCATACCAACCTAGACAAAAAACGTATAGTTAAAGATTTCTTTCAAAGTCTCTACAAGGGAGAAGAGATTCGGGAGGAAGACATTAAGGAATACTTATGTAAAACAAACATCATAAAATTAGAGAAGTCCCACAGAGAAGCATTAAATAGACCAATTACGATGTCTGAGCTGGTGGAAGCAAGGAAAAAGCAAAAAAACAACAAAGTCCCAGGCCCGGATGGGATACCAACGGAGTTTTATAAGAACTGTCAAAATGCAATGGATGAACTCTTACTCCTGGTTCTCAACGATGCATTATTAGAGGCAGAAATTCCCAAATCCAGGACTGAAACCATCATTACACTTATCCCTAAAGAATACACAGACCCCACACAAATTAAAAATTATAGGCCGATTTCACTGCTTAATGTAGATTATAAACTCTTCATGTTGGTCATAACGCAAAGACTGAAAGCAATTATTCATAAATACATACATACGGATCAGAACGGCTTTGTTCCAAGAAGACAGATCAAAAATAACATAAGAACAATTATTAACGTCCTGGAATATTATGAGAAAAGAAACGATAAACAAGCAGCCTTACTTTTCTTAGACGCACAAAAGGCCTTTGATAATTTAAACTGGAACTTCCTCATATCGCAATTAGAAATTATGGACTTTGGTGCTAAATTTTTACAAATGATTAGAAAAATATATTCCCTCCAAACGGCCAAAATTATGATCAATGGAGATATGACTGAAAACTTAGATATACAAAAAGGAGTGAGACAAGGCTGCCCCTTATCCCCACTATTGTTCATAATCTCTTTGGAAATATTATTAAATGAAGTCAGGAAAGATCCTGAAATAAAAGGTTTGAGAATACGGAAAGAGGAGTACAAATTGCAAGCCTTTGCTGATGACGTGGTGTTTATAATGGAGCAACCGGAAACAACAGGAGCCAAACTTTTAGCGAGGATAGAGGAATATGGAAGAGTTGCAGGGCTTAAAATTAACAAACAAAAAACTAAAGTATTAACAAAGAACTTGACAAAGGTACAAGAGATACAACTAGAAGACAAATTAGGAATACAAACTGTAAAGAGAATAAAGTATTTAGGAATCTGGCTTACTGCCAAAGCAATAACAATCAGAGAAGACAATTACAATAAATTAATGAAACAAATTAGAAAAGACCTGGAAACGTGGAATAAATTACAACTGTCATTCCTAGGGAAAATTGCATCCATAAAAATGAACATACTCCCTAGATTACTCTACCTTTTCCAAGTAGCCCCAATCTGGCCAGGAAAGAATTTCTTTAAGGACCTCACTAAAATAACAACAAAATTTATTTGGAATGGGAAAAGGGCCAGAATTAAAATAAAATGTATGCAAGATACCCGGGAAAAAGGAGGCCTGGGCCTACCGGACTGGGAGCTATATTATAAAGCAGCGTCGTTAAACTGGATAAGGGACTGGATAGATCTTAAGAATAAAAGAATGTTATCACTAGAAGGCTTTGATCTACAACGCGGATGGCATGCCTTTCTCTGGGAGGGAAAGGATAAGCACCATGGGTATTTTCAGCAACATATCATTAGAGGAGCATTGTACAAATCATGGCAAGAGGTTAGGAAACACTACACCAAGATCCCACGATGGCTATCGACAATGGAAGCACAAATATACCCCAATGCCATGGATATAGCGAAAATGAGGACTTATAAAGAACTACTGAACAGTGAAGGAGAATTACAAACAAGACAAGAATTACAAAATCAGGGTATAGACATTGATTGGTGGCCATACATGCAAATAGAATCAAGATACAAAACGGATCGGGCACAATTCGGATTCCAAAATGAACCAAATGAATTGGATAAAATATTACAAAGTCCAGATGAGAAAATGATTACCAAAATTTATAAGTACTTACTACAATACAAATTGGAAGAGGAGGTTGTCAAAGAAAGTATGATAACATGGGCCCAAAACATAGGATATACTATTGAATTGGATAAGTGGGAGAATTTGTGGAAGATAAACTATAAGATGACACTATCCATACCCTACAAAGAAAACCTCTATAAAATGTTTTACCGATGGCACCTCCCACCGGCGCGTCTAGCCAAGATGTTCCCAAATACATCTTCGATGTGTTGGAAATGTAAATCACAGAAAGGGACATACTACCATCTCTGGTGGCTATGCCGAAGGGCAAAACAATACTGGCAACAAATTAAAACAATGATTGAAGAAATTACGAAACAAAAACTTGAAATGAGACCGGAAACCTTTTTATTGGGAATCATCACAGCAAATTATACCAAAGAAATAAAATATCTAATCATTCATATCCTCACAGCAGCACGTATACTCTTTGCCCAACATTGGAAATCTGAACAGTTACCTACAGAAGACAAAATAATAGCTAAAATTACAGAATGTGCAGAATTAGATAAGCTTACAAAAGAAATACAAGAGAAGGATGATACTGATTATTATTTAGTATGGCAAAAATGGTACGGCTGGCTAGAGGCAAAAATAGGAATACAAAGATAGTTTATGACTAATCAATAGAAATATATAGAAGTAAATAAGGAATCAATTATATATATATATATATAACCGTGTAAATAGATGATTATAGACAGTAATATAAATACAAAAATGGAAAATACTCCACCGTTATAGTAACTTCTAAGAGTCAGTCATTGGACTGAATTGATGTTTGTTAGTTTTGTATGTTATTTTATGTATTTATGTTGGTTTTGTTTTTTCTTTTTATTATTAATAAAAATTTAATAAAAAAAAAATGTTTTAGGGACAGTGATTTTTATTCATTTAGGTTCTGTATAATTTGGAGATGCCATAAAATCCAAAGCAATATGCAAATGGACATCAGCAGCCATTCTCTTCTAGGGCTATTACAGCAAGACTGTATTTCTCATGCGAGCACAGCAATAGCTGCCTGATCTCAACTTGGCAGCAGAAAAAAATATCTCAACAGCCGAGGGTCATAGTAGAGAAAATCTAATGTCAAGAAAAATACATACTCGTTGCTGAAACAAGACATTCAGTATATCAGGCACTTCACGCAGACTAGCTGAACTGAATTTCAAAAGGATCTAACCAAGCAATGTTCTTGGCTAAAAGCTTCATACAACTAACCACCAGAAAGTCCTTAAGAAAATCATCCATTTTAACCCACCAACCAGTCTCTGTTCAAAGTCTTAAATTTTTCTCCAACTCACGGGTGTGTGTATATTATAACTCCATTGTGATTGACTGGTTTGTAACAAAATCCCAAAGTAGATATTGTCTCCGTCAAAGCTTTACAACTTGTGGTTCACCAGGGTGAACCTAAACATAGTTAGTGATATAGGAAGGGCGTGATAAATCTGGCTTTGATATTTCCTTGGGGGTTATACAAGCAGGTGAGTTATCAAGAACTGACTAAATCAAAGTAAATTCAACTAGTTGGATTGCAGATCACGAGGGAGCAATATATTTTCAAGTGTTGTAACTTCCATGACTCCTTCTATAAGTCCTCAGTGCATGACATACATTTCTATGGCATACATGCAAGAACCTTTCTCAATCCAAGTAACATTTCATCTAGTCTTGCATTTTGGGTAACACAATGGCCAGCCAGGTGAATTTGGGAAGCTCTCAAACACAGCTTTTGAGCAACTGGATCTCCGATTTCAGCGACAACAAATTGGCATTAAGACTTGCTGAGTTCTCGCTTTTCAACTATATGAGGCAGAATTTATTTTCTGTTTGTAGACCAGATGCAGGAAGGCCCTTTATTGAAAAGAAAATGCCTATCATCTAAGTCCAATTACATTACTTATAGAGCATAATCCTTCAATTAACTGAGCAATCTTTTTCTCACCGGACAACATCCTCCCCACAGGAGGAGATTTCTCCTTGGACAGAAAGGAGAATCTGTTTATAGTTAGACCTCTTGACCACCTGATTGGAAGGAGACGAACTGTCTGAATCCAAATTATCTGATGCAAATGGTCAGACCTTTTGTGTGGTTCTGTTTCTGTTCCATAAACTTGTTTCCTTAGCCAATCACTTATTAGGCAAATGCCATTTTTATACCATTTTATACCTCCAGATAATTCAGTGCTAGTAAAAGCTAGCAGCCCTGTTGGTTGTTACCTAATGCCTTATTTATTTAAAGGTAAAGGTTTCCCCTGTCCAGTTGTGGTCTGACTCTAAGGGACGGTGCCAGTGGTGGGATACAGCCAGTTCGCACCACTTCAGGAGAACCGGTTGTTAACTTTCTGAGCAGTTTGGCACACTGGTTGTTGGAAGAAATCATTAGGGCCGAGAACCGGTTGTTAAATTACCTGAATCCCACCACTGGACGGTGCTCATCTGTTTCCTAGCTGTGGGAATCAGCATTGTCCAAAGATATTTCCATGGTCGTGTGGCCAGCATGACTGTACTCAGTGGTGGGATACAATTTTTTTTTACTACCGGTTCTGTGGGTGTGGCTTGGTGGGCATGGCATGGCATGGCTTGGTGGGTGTGGCTTGGTGGGCGTGGCAGGGGAAGGATACTGTAAAATCTCTATTCCCACCCCATTCCAGGGGAAGGTTACTGCAAAATCCCCATTTCCTCCCGATCAGCTGGGACTCGGGAGGCAGACAACAGATGAGGGCAGGGCCTGTCAGAGGTGGTATTTACCGGTTCTCCAAACTACTCAAAATTTCCGCTAGCGGTTCTCCAGAATTGGTCAGAACCTGCTGAATACAACCTCTGACTGTACTCCAATGTGCATGGAAAGTGTTACCTTCCCACTTCCGTACCTATTTAATCTACTTGCATTTACATGCTTTCGAACTGCTAGGTTGGCAGGAGTTGGAGCAAATAACAGGAGGTCACCCCATTGTGCGGTGCTCAGATCTTCAATACCGACAAGGTCAGCATCGTTAACCACTGAGCTATCGCACCCCCTTCACTTTATTTATTTATATTTATTTCATTTATTTATTTGACTTATATGCTGCCCATTTTGCCTAGAAGCCTTAAATCCAAGTAAGTGGAAAAAAATTAACCTGAGATATAAATATAGGACTTTTATCTCCACTTTCAGTTCTAGGACAGTTATAGCAAAGGTGTGGGGGGGGGAATGACTTCAGCTTTGGTTTTTTTTTTTTCTTCACTTTTTTCCTTAATACCGGACACTGAGTATAGATCTTCTTTCGCATTAGTAGATGGCAGTGGTGGGTTGCTACTGGTTCTCCCTGGTTCTTGCGAACTGATAGTGGAAATTTTGAGTAGTTCAGAGAACCAGTAAATACCACTTCTGCCTGGCCCCACCCCCAATCTATTCACTGCCTCCCAAGTCCCAGCTGATTGGCTAGAAGGGAAAAATCAGGGCTCACTTGACAAAGAAGAGAAGGAAAAAAAACAAGACACCTTAGCTTTAAATTGAGAAGCCAAGAAGCCTTCCAACTGCTAAGCTAAAACCGATCCGCTCCTTGTAAACCGTTCTGTGGTGGTAGATTGGCAATTGAGGCCAAGCTGCCTGAAAGCAGTTTCTGATGCTCTCGATGGTGGCAGAGCGGCAAAAACCTGTTTAAACTCTTGCCGCGGCGCTTCAAAGGGCCGCCCTACAGCTGATCAGCGGTAAAAGGCAGTGTGGTGGTAGACCAGTATGCTCCAAAAACAAATGGGTAGACCGGTGCGCTCCAAAAACAAATGGGTAGACCGGTACAGCTCTGCAAGCAGTTAAAAGCTTGGTAGACCAGTACCTCTGCTAAATCCTAAAGAATTGTTTGGTCAAAAAGCTCTCAATGACTCTGAGATAATCTAACAGACAGTGGCTGAAAGCCAGATCTGCTAGAGATGTTTGTCTCAGGCCTGGGCCTGACAGGAAGGAACAAGGGGCATGGTCAAAAAAACTATGACTCCCCTTGACATGAGTGACATTGAGTTGACCACGCCTACCCAGTCACATGACCATCAAGCCACGCCCATTGTCACATGACCATCAAGCCATGCCCACAAAATAAGCCACACCCACAGAACCGGTAGTAAAAAAATTTAGAACCCACCCCTGGTAGATGGTGAGGACTTGGTTATGGCTATTTATACCAGTATTCTATATTTCAAAAGGAAATGAACTGATTTCACTTTCTACGTTCTCCTTTTTCTCAGTCCTTCTTTAAAAATCCTCATTGTTCTCCCCACTTGACTACTTAATCCATTCTTGATTGATGAAGTTTGTTTAATTTCATTTCTAATTGTAAATTTTGGTAAATCATCCGTACCCATTACTTTAGGCTATCCATGTTTGGCAAATATGCCAACGTTTCTTGCCAGTCCTCTTTGATGCGATAGACTTCATGGAACCTAATTCCAACAGCTTCTGGCAGGATAGTATTAAACCACTTTTTGCAAGCCAACATCTAGTTTTAACCACCCGACACAACTGCAGGCTAAATCTTTGAAATGGGGAAAAAAATACAGCATTTCTTATCATACTTTTATTGAGATCATCTACAGTTTGATCCATGAAATTTACAGACAAGTCTCCTTACTTAATTCTATATGTTTGGTGTAAAAGAAGGGATTTTTAAGCACAATTGTTTACCATTTAAAGGTAAAAATGTTGTTATTATTTGAGGAACATTCACTGAGCTTCTCCCAAACATTCTAGCAAGATATGTCACTCCCTCAAAATGCATTTCTGCATTTTCCTAGAGCCAAATCTGAAAGCAGTAATCTCCTTAGTGCGTTCACACCGCCATGCTGATAACTTGCCTTACAGCAGATTTTGTGAATATAAAGTGTTACAGGTAGTTCTCAACCTACGACCACAATTGAGTGTGGAATTTTGGTTGTAAATTGATGTGATTATAAGTCAGGTCACCATGTAACTGGACTTGATTTTATGACTGTTCATACCATTCACATTCAACAAATCACTTGGCTGTTAAACAAATCAGATGGTTGTGAATCCAAATCCAGCTTATCTAATAAGCATTTTTGCCAGAAAATGGCAAAAAAAAAATTGCAAAATGCAAACACATGATCACAGGATGCTGCAACTTGTCATAAATGTGAGCCAATTGTCAAATGCCCAAAATGTGATCACGTGATGCAACTATCATAACTTAAAGGATGGGTCATAAGTAACTTTTTTCAAGTCTATTGCAACTTCAGACAGGGATTGATCACAAGACAAGAACTATCTATATTGCTAAAGCCCAATAATATTTCAGGGGTTACTATAAAGGGATTTATATTCCGTAAATAGTCTTAACAAGTGTTGATAACGTGATAGTAGAAGGATGCTGATATAAATATTGATGGAAGTTCTTTAAATGAAATGTAATGGTTAGACTCCACTTTTTTCAGTTGAAAATAACGTTCAGTTTTATTCAGTATCCATTAGGCCTATCTAACAGAACTTTCTCTGGGCTCATTTGATAAGACAACATAGCTCCTACTCCAGAGGGTGAAGCATCATCCATAGGACAAGATAAATTTCTTTTCAAGTTGAGATGAACCCAGACTCAAAGATTGCAATCGCTTTAAATACTTTTTCTTGTCTTGCTTTCCAACGTAATTTTCTTTTCTTAGGATTAATGTAAAGATTCTAAGAAGACTGACAACTTAGATACGAACCAATTATACTAATTCAATATCAATGTCCTCGGGTAGACCTACCATTCTGTGGTACAGGCACTCGATTAGTTTATCGGCCACCAGATGAATTCCATTTTTGTTAAATTACTATCATATATATTGTACTTCAATTTAAAAACAAAAAAAAAGCACTTGCTTCAATCACAGCTCTCCATCTCGCAGTCCTTGAAACACTCTCTCAAAGATTTAAAAAATGACCTGAATCACTTTGATGGATGATTATAGTGACAACAAACCTCACCACTGGTTTTGCTTGTTCTTTACGAGGTTTTCAATGTAAGATTGTAGATGCTTCAGAAACTCTTTAAAGCAATCTAATAGATTTGATATGATCTGTTTCTTAGAATTCTTCTCAAATGCTAAATTCTGGTATTCTGACCTTTATCACTTTCTGAACTCCATAAGTGGCAGGGCAACCACCTAAAAAGCCTGCTTCTTGTAACATCATCTAGATCAGGGTGTCAAACTCAATTTCATTGAGGGCCGCATCAGGATTGTGGTTGACTTAGGGGGCCAGGGTGGGCATGGCCAGCTCCCACTGCTGCTGTGCTCGCTCTCCTTGGCCAGGTTGCTCATGGTGTGTGCAGCAGGGCGAAGTGTGTGGGTCAGTGGGAGGCCCACTCCATCTCCTTATGAGGAGACCTGGCTTTGTAACCAAAGCATCCTCAGTGATAGGATGGGAGACCACCAGGAGAGGTCTGGAGGGGACAAGGGGATAGCAAAAGGCAGCAGGACTGCTGGTGGTCAAGTGCTAAGGCAGGATTTATCCTCACTCTCTGTCATTATAATTTTCCTTCCTTCCTTCCTTCCTTCCTTCCTTCCTTCCTTCTCTCCTTTTTCCTTTCCTCTTCATTCTTTCTTTCTTCTTCCTTCCCCTCTTTCCTTCTTTTTCCTTCCTTGCTCTCTTCCCCTCTTTCTCTTTCCTGTTTTCTCCACTGGAAATAGCTGTTTGCAACAAGGAGGGGATACTTTCCTAAGAGCTCACAATTCAAGAATACTAATGTGCATATGAGATATCTCAGGGTGAGGAAGGCCATGGGGGGACCTAATGATAGAACAGGCCCTCAAGGCCTCCTCAACCCCCTAAGATACCTCATGCTTCTCCCCCCCTCTTCCTGCCAAAAGGGGTCACTTACCTTGCAAACATCTGTTTCCTCTCTTTATTTCTCTGTTTCTTTGTCTTTGCTTTGAGGAAGGGAGACGAGAGTTGGCTGGGAAATGCTTTTTGTGCTGAGAATGGACACTCCTCGGTGCTATAATATTGCACAGATTCAGGCACCCATTCTCTTTTGCAGAGTCAGGGACCCAGAAACTTTCATTCTCGGTGTGAAAAGTGTTTGCCAGTCTCCTGCTCCACCCTTCCCCCCCAACTACTTTCCACTTAACTATGAGACCTCGTTGTCCCAAAGAGCCCACTTGCATGCAAATGGGGGGGGGAGAGAGAGAGAGCAATCCAATTTTGTGTGTGTGAGAGAGAGAGGGGGGGAGAGAGAGAGCGCAATTCATACAGGGCACCCAAGCTGCTGGCAGCAGTGTGGGCAACAGAAGCCACCTGAGCAGCGAGGCGGGGTGGTGGTGGGGTACGAAGCAAGGCGGGGGGGATGCAGAGCTCCCCCCCCATGCCCGCACCAGCTTATCTGAGTGCCCCACAAGCCAGGCACTGAAGCACCGCAACTGCCGCTGCAGCGAGACAGAGATGGGGGGGGTCTCCAAACTCTGTGCATGTGTTTTGTGTGTGTATGAGAGAAAGAGAGAGTGCAATCCCTGCTTTAGTTGGGGCATTCAAGCTGCTGACAGTGGCGGGGGGGAGGGAAGTGCCAACCGAGCAGCCATTTTTCTCCTCATCCTCCCAACTCAAGCAGTGCAGACTCTGCAGGACAGCAGGGCCTCTCATTTCTCCCCAGTGCGTGCAAAGCAACTAAAGTAGTCTGTGGGACTATGGTAAAAAAAATATTTCAGACCTTCCAACTTTTTTCTCACGAAAAAAAGAAAAGATCTCATGAAGTTGGAAGGTCTGAACTATTTTTTTACTATAGTCCCACAGACTACTTTAGTTGCTCTGCATGCGGCAACGGAGGACTGGGCCTGTGCATGTGCCTGCCCACTGGGATGGCGGAGTGGACCCTTACAGTTTCCAGGATGGCCATGCAGGCCAGATTTGGTCTCATCACAGGCCAGATCAAGCCCTCGGTCCTTGAGTTTGACACCCCTGATCTAGACAATATGGACCCATGTGTATAAGTCAAAAATAGGATTTTGGAAACATACTAGCAATTAATGCAACTCCTGTGCAATGTAGCTGTGAGTGGTTCCATCTAGTTTTACCAAAGGTACAATATATCTTGCCCGACACTATTTAGATGATTGCATCAAGACAATTATCTTCCTTGTCCAATCTTTCCAGTCGCATTTCAGTTTTGTCTCAAAGGGTGTAAGAAACTGCTCTGGCTTCTGAATATAAATATAGAGTTTCATTTTTTTCAGTGTACTAACTCTTGTGGAAGTATTGTGTCATTGGTTGTGTGATTATTAATTATTGTATTTCTTTATAACATAGTCATCCAAATTTAGAATCTTTCTAGTTTCTTGTTGCTAGGAAAATTACATGGATATGTCCATGTAGTTATCAAGAGTTGAGCTGAACATAACAGAGATTTCCACATGCTTTGTCTTGGCTGGTGGATTGCTTTATAATGATAATAAATATTCTCATACCCCATTGTAACAGAGGTAGCAGGAGAGCCATGTTAAATGATGGTAGCAAAAAATACCAAAAAGATTTTTCAAAAAGGCATTTCATGAGCTACTTCTCCTTTCACTAGAAACATCAAATGACTAGGGTCTTTTTTCACTATTTGAGAGTTAAGGAACATTTTCTAGATCCGAAACATAATAAAGATATAAAGGCATTGTCAACTTAGGACATCCTGGGATAACATACAAGTACAGAACTAGCTACTCTAACATTTGTGTGTGTGTGTGTGTATGTGTGTGTGATTCTAACAGAAGTATTTGTACAGTATCTATAGCCACACCTACAAGTTAATTGTTAAACTAGATTATCACTTGAAAAACTGCCTCCTCCCACTCCTCCTCCTCCTCCTCCCATTAAACAGATCTCATGATTTTTCGCCCTTCTCTTCCTGGTAACAGGTAAGTCAGTTGCCTTCTCCAACTCATTTGAGCCTTACCAAACTGCTTGGCCCAATTGCCTCCTCTGCAATTTCCTGTTTTCAAGCACAACTATAGCGACAATGCTGAAAAATGAAGAAGGCTAAGGCCAACAGCAGCGAAACAAAACAACAACAAAAATCTGTTGTTTTTCTTTTTTAAAAAAATAAACCTTTCAATCAGCCTCTTTTCTAACACATTTCCAAAAAGCACAATGTTCCATCAGCTTCCTGAGATCAGCTATATATTCAGAGCTAGAGTTCTCCTTGCCTTCTTTTATCCATCCGATACAAAATTTGAAATGCACTGCAGTGAATTTACTTATTCATTGATGTCGTCAATTCACCTAACTTGCAAACACCCAACTTGCAAACAGACTCTGGACAGCTAACAACATATTCGAAGAAGAAGAAAAACAGTAGCGAAATTAAAAACAACAAGGTAGCCAAAGATGAACCCCAGGAGAATAAACCAAAATCACTCAATGAGACATCTAATCTCTTGAGCCCCAGGCCCTACAGTGGATCCAAGCCTTCAGCTCTTTATGGGAGGTCAACAGAGTCAGAGCCAATCTGATTTTGGGGAGTATGATTTTCCAGAAAGTAGGTGCTATGACCAAAACAGTTCAGTTTAACTTGGAGGTTAGCAATAAGACCAACTCTGCAACCCAGTTAAACTAGTTTTATTAACAAGAACTAGGAACCACATATACTTAGAAACATGGTTGTATCTAGGAGCTGTGGCTAGAATGCAGTACTACAGGCTAATTCTGCTGACTGCCAGCTGCCAGCAGTTCGGCAGTTCGAGTCTCACCAATTCTCACCAGGCTCAAGGTTGACTCAGCCTTCCATACTTCCGGGGTGGGTAAAATGAGGGCCCTGACTGTTGGGGGCAGCATGCTGACTCTGTAAACTGCTTAGAGAGGTCTGTAAAGCACTGTGAAGCTGTATATAAGTCTAAATGCTATTGTTATTTCTCCATGTTTCTCTCCACTTGTGATATCATTAGCAGAAAACATGGTCTGCTTTTTAGACCTATATTGAATGGTGTCTTTGATTCAGAAATAAATGCTTCAGTTCATGCACAGATAGCATGCTTCTTTACCATTGTAAATTTTCCTCCTCACCTTTGTGGAGTTTGGTTCTCAAAAAAATATGAGGCAGAGTTTATTCATTGTACACAGGTCTTTTCAGATAGGTCATTCACTGAAAAAGAAAAAAAATGGGACTAACTAAAAAGCAAAAATAGCTATAACTGCCAGAAGAATATAACCCTTTGTAATTATTAACAGTCTGATCGTCTATGAAATTGTTCACTTCTCTTTGAAAAGTATCTACATGGATGGCCTTCACCAAGTTTGGTAGCAGCAGATTGCACATTTTACTTTTACTGGATAAAGCCAGTAATAAATCTTTCCATCTTTCCATCTATCAAGTCTCTAACACCATTCATAAACATTGTACACCTGTGTTCCCTCCTATCCTTTTTTCAAAGTTTGAAAGTCCCAGATACTCCTAAACTTTTCCTCACCAAAAATCTAATCTGTCCCCTAATTGGTTTATTACTCTTCTTTGTACTTTTTCCAGCTTTTATTCACTATGTCCTAGGATGCACATTGTGTTTACACTTTATACGGGCTCAGACCCAATTGAGACAATCCCTGAGAAGGAGACCTATAATTCCTATATAAAGAGATATTGTTTGGGAATTACTGTTGTAACAAACTGACTACCAATGATAAATGAACACCACTGTCCCACCACTGACCCTTGCATATGACCTTATAAGTGATGAGTTTTTCTTCATCCATCATAAAGGTACAATTCTCTTGGACTTTCAACAACTGCAATGAATCTGTTCCTCAAGAACCCGGCTTGTTTTATGTCTAAATATGTCCTAGGGAAAGAAAGGAAGAGAGAAGTTCTTCAAATTAAAATTCTGTCCTGACATCTCACAGTCTTAAAATAACCCCATCCTTATGGTATCAAAGTAAAATATAGGCTAGAAAATTTAAATTGCTTGAGAAAACTTCTGCAGTAGTTGACGTTGGGGGGAAAAAACATTGTTTAGCCCTTTAAAACTTGCATTCATTTGTATATTTTTAATCTTTTGTCTGTTTGTTTGGTCTCACACAAATAAAAATAACTACAGAGGTCCCACATATAATACCCTCTCTTCACACTGGTCCTGTTGTGAGTTGATGCAGGTACTTTTAGAATAAGTGTGATTAAATTGTATCTCTAAGTGCTTCAAAATAAAATTTAACCAGTCAAAATGGCCTTTAAATATCTATTTAGTTTGTACCCTATTGACCTACAATCACACTTTTTATCCATGCCAGACTGTTCTATGTGAAGTGTTTTCACTGCAGGGATGTAGCTGAAAAAAAAAGATTCTGGCTGGTTATTTCTAGAAAAAGAACTCTGAAGACAAATATTTGAGAAGTGTTGGAGGATTAGCTACAAGAACCAGTCCTTCCCATTTATTTGAAGTGATGCGGATATGTAGTTTTAAAATCAAGACCATCAAGATCATTTTCCTCTTTGTTTAATCTTCCTAGGAAAATAGATACATAGAGGTTCCATTTTACTGATAGTTCAGTTGATTATACTTAGAGATTCATCCAAAGAAGACAGAAATCAAATTTCTATGCTAATTTTTTCCCCCCAGAATTATATTTCAGCTTTTTCTGGATGGAGGCAAAAACTACAAGGGTCATTATGCTGTTTTTCTGCATTTCTTTGATTGCTCTCTCAGTTCTAAAGACAGCTATGGTTGCAGACGAGCTGTATTCAAGAATTGGTCTGGCAAAGGTTTTACATGCCGTAGTTTGCAGTACAATGTTACAGGAGAAGAAGCTTCGCAAAACTAGGTTAACAACACTTAATGCCTTTTTGGCAATGCTGTTACAGTGAGCTCTGGGGCTTAGATCATTTGAGATGCGTACTCCTAGGTCATTGACAGAGTGAGGGTCATCTATGAGGTCGTATCCATCCAGCTTGTATTTGGTGTTCTGATTTTTGTTGCCAATGTGTAAGACAAAGCATTTGTTGGTTGAGATTTGGAGTTGCCAATTGTTCGACCATTCAGATACATAGTCAAGGTTGCTTTGTAGGGCAGCAGTATTGTCAGTGGTGTTGAATAGTTTTACATCATCAGCAAAGACGACGCAGTTGCTTATAATAATAGCATGCATATATATATATATATATATATATATATATATATATATATATGTAGGTCTTTGGTTATTCGGGTCTTGTCCCACGTAAAATTGGAAGTGTCTCGGCGACGTTTCGACGAAGTCTCATTCGTCATCTTCAGGCTGGTGTTCTCGGCTTCGGAGAAGCCGAGAACACCAGCCTGAAGATGACGAATGAGACTTCGTCGAAACGTCGCCGAGACACTTCCAATTTTACGTGGGACAAGACCCGAATAACCAAAGACCTACATACAAACACCCGCGAAAACCTGAGAAAACATATATATATATATATATATATATATATATATATATATATATATATAAAAATATTATTATTTATATTATATATAATATATAATCACAGGGCCTGATTTAGAGGTCCTTCACGAGAAGAGTATTCCACTCCTCTGCTCACAACAGAATACCTTATACCACCAGGCTTGAAATTTTGGGATTGGAAAACCTAGAACTACGCCACCTACAGTCTGACCTAAATTGTCTGCTACAACATCCTACCTCTCAATGACTACTTCAGCTTCAACTGCAATAATACACAGGCAAACAATAGATATAAACTCAAGGTAAACTGCTCCAAATTCGATTGCAGTAAATACGACTTCAGCAACAGAGTGGTCAACGCCTGGAATGCTCTACCTGACTCTGTTGCTACATCCTCTAACCCACACAGCTTCAACCTTAAACTGTCTACCATAGACCTCACCACATTCCTAAGAGGTCCATAAAGGGGGCGTGCATAAGCGCACCATCATGCCTACTGTTGCTGTCCTACTGTCCCCATTTACTTGTACTCATTCCTAGTTCATGTCCATGTTTATACTTAGACCTGTTATCTAGTACATGTTTGACAAATTAAATAAATAAATAAATAAAATAAGGGGTATGCAACGGATGCAGTCTGGTCCCTCATCATACCACAGCAGCTGTTATTCTTTGGACTAAGCAGAGGTCCCAATGAACATATTAACACAGGTGCGACAGAACAGTTTTCCTGCCTGCTGTTGGGGGATGTGGTTTTAACTTCAAGGGAAAGAAATAGCTTTTCCTATCCTGACATCCATCAGAATTGCTGGGCCTGAGACTGTCAGAATGCTCACTCGACATTTGAGAAGTTTGTAGTTCTATCAGGTCCAGGGAGTATCTAGCTGAGGAAGGCTAATCAAAGTAACCACTAAAGCTAATAATAAGATATTGCTGTTAAAATTCTACTTTATCTGAGTATATTACAGATCCTGTGGTTTTATAAAAAAAACTGTAATTAAGCTGTCTGTTCTGGATGGATAAATCTATCCATCCTCTAGATCAGGGGTCGGCAACCTTAAACCCTCAAAGAGCCACAAAGGTCCTAACTGGAAGCCCTCTATTCAATTCTGGAGCTGACCGGAAGTCCGGTTCCCCCACCATAGAGTCTCCTCCTATTGCGTTGTCCTTTTTCCTCTACCTGTCCTAACCAAAAGCCCTATCAATTGTGGAGCTGACCGGAAAACCCACTCCTTGCCATAGAGTCTCCTCCTGGCACGCCATGCTTCCCCTCCTCCCAACTGGAAGCTCCTCTCAAAATTGTGGCACTGACCAGCGACAGGGAGCCACAGCAGAGGGATGAAAGAGCCACATGCGGCTCCAGAACAGCGGATTGCTGACCCTTGCTCTAGATATTTATGATTTATCAAGTGAAATCATGTCCCAGTAGGATATTCCATAACATGCTCCAACTCAGAAACATATTGAATGAAAACATGAAATAACAACTGTTTTCAGTTAATTGGTTAATTTATTTTGCACTTGTTTATATCTTTACATCCTGCTAATAAAAATGGATGGATGGATGGATGGATGGATGGATGGATGGATGGATGGATAATTAAAAATGGGTAGATGGATGGGAGGGAGGGAGGGAGGGAGGACGAGAGAGAAAGAGAAAAAGAGAGAGGAGATAAACTTTTCTGCTGTATTTTTTTCATTGTATGCATAAGTCTGAATTTGGAAGAGCAATCCTTGGCCAAAAGAAATTAGTGATGTTCAACATTATGATTTTCCTGAGAGCATTTAACATAAAGCTACAATTAAAGCAGGTGATTAGGCCAAAATAATAAAGATTATTTCATTATTTTAAGAGTCCCGATGCAGCATTCCAGCAGATGATTCAGCACTGACAATGGGTATAGTACAGTTCTGTTGAGTTAACTGTCTGTTCCCTTTCGACCCTATGTTCTGTAGCTACATCTGTTCTCTTTTGACCCGTGATAAAAAAAAATGTACCACCAGACTTGTACTTGGTCTGTTGTGCCCCAAACAATCAGAATTTTGTGCAATTCTTTTTTCCTAGGAAAAGAGCAATATGGTCTTTAAAAGCAGATAGCACATAAGCCAGAGTTAATTGAGCACATAATGATTCTAGAGCCATAAGGTTAAGTATCCAAAAACATACCAAGATAAACAAATCCCAGTCAGCATACAACATATTTGAACTGATGCAATATTCTGTTTCACTTTTTCTTTCAAGGAAAGAATGCCAGGAAGTGAAGTGTAGCAAATATCGCAATATGCTACATGAAATGGCAAGGGCTGCATTAATTTGATAAAATGTAGTGGCAATCGCAGATTTTTTTTTCCTCCTATGAGCATATACAATGCATGCACAAAACTGAAAACAGTTGGGTCTATACAAGTAGTGAATCAATTGTAGTGACGAGCACCACTAAAAGTATTGATTCTATAAGGAAGGAGGTCCTGAAACCTGGGATTTGGATTTGGATTTGTCTTCCAATAACTGTAATCTTTCATACAGATCTGACAAACTTCTAACAAGGATCCATGCCGATCCATGAGAATAAAGTAACTAACTCCTTCTGGAAGGAAAATGTTAATAATAATTCATAGCAAAGTTTTAGCAGGTGGAAGCACCTAGCTGACCTTGGTTGATCTCAGAAGCTAAGCAGAGTTTGTTCTTGTTAATACTTAGATGGGAGAGCACACACACACACACACACACACGGCAATTCATGGCATTTGGCAGTTAGGGACGATTTTTTTAAAATAAAATTTTAAATTTTATTTTTTTAAAAAAAAAAATCTTACAAGAAAACTAAACACGTCACTTCTAAACCATTGCCAAGAAAACTGTATGCATACATTCTCTTGAAATTGGAAGTGTTGAGAGCACCTTCAGTTTTTTCCAACAGTTCAAATTTTGGGGACTACTGACCTATTAAGGCATAGGCTTGGTGAATTTCATTGTAGTTGACATCGCTAAAACAAAAAGAGAAACAGCCCTTATAATGTAGGGGTTAAGCTTTCAGTTTTCTAACGCTTCAGGAGTTCTGTAAGGAGAGTTTCATTTGGATGCCCTGTGACAGGGCCTCTTAAGACCTAACCAATGGAAATTGATCACTGAGATCTTTCAACTCCAAGAAGACACGGAACAGATAGAAAATCTAGATCAGTCAGAAGATGTTAGTAAGCAGCGCTTTTCCTCTTCTGATGCCAAAAAGAGACAGGGTTCAATTACCTTTGTGAAAAATCTTTGCTTTTTCCATGCAGAATATACCAGAGAAAGGAGTCTCTCTTTTTAAAACCCTGTGGGTTCTACTTACCTTTACTACCGGTTCGCAATGGGACCACGTGCACTTCTGCACATGCACAGAAGCTTCCTGATGATGTCGGGGTTGGTGGGTGGAGCCTCCCACCGGTTTTACTACCGATTCTATAGAACCAGTCCGAACCGGGGGCAACCCACCACTGCTGTAATCCCTTAATTTGGGGTAGAGTCAGGGTAACTAGATGGAATTGAGTGTTTACTGGCTGGATGCCCTTCCTGACACAGAGTACACAGCAAATAATTTTTCTTTGCACCCTAGGAGAGAAATATCTGCCACTATCTAGGATTGACCTCTCAACCTTCCAATTGGGAGGTAAGTGTCTTCACCACTAGACCACCATGCCACTCTAACACCAGAGAGAGGAGTAATCAGGACTAATTTGTTTTGTATGGGAAAAATATCCACTGCTCTGCACAGTTGGACCTCAAACATTTTGTTATCTTCTCCATGGAGAAAAAGTACAGCCTGTTTCGGGAGTATTTTAATCTCATTGGGTTTAAATGTGGTAGAAATTTTTCTTGACAACACCGTGCAGGTCCTCTAAGATATTGCCTTCATTGCATCTCCAGCCTATGAGTGAGATAGACTTACATGTCCTTAGCGTACTCGTGTTTCTGTTTTTTCCTCTTCAACCAACAGCATCTACCAACAGATGCAAACTGTGGGAAGTCTGTTATGCTTTGCTGTCTGTTATAGTCAGAAGCCAAGTCAGATAACCAGCAAATGACCACCACTTCAGTCTGACGCAGGCACACTAACTTCCCTTCAGTCCTTGCTGAGTCTTATCTGCCACCATCTGCTCTTGTCTCCCCAAAGAGCTGGACACAGGAACCTTGTGCCAGTAATCTAACAAAATTGCGCAATAGTGCCAGATTTCTCAGCTGGAAGTGGTATAATTGCTTTCACTCTATGTCTCTTGTCCATTTAATGCAAGGCAAGGCTAAAATATCACAATGGTGAAACCGCAAGCAGTGAAATAGCATAACCTACTGATGTAGCATAATATTGAAATACTGGACCTCCACAACTACCTCAGAAAAAGTTCACCAGCTCAACATAGAGGAAACTCAATGAAACTCAAAATTTGGAAGGCAACCCTTTAAGGACAGAAAAAGATTTATTTAAACAGTTGATTAAATTGTTAAAAAAATAAACAAATTAATAAACCTACTGTAACTGAGAGAATAAGCCTTCCACAGTTAGAGAACAAATGTCTCTTTACCTGCTGATCAGGCTGGCAAAGAGACATTTCAAATGATCTGGGTGGATTTTTTTCTTAGTTGCATGGACGGCAATTTTAAAAGGCAGCAAACAATTAATGCTACAAATTCACTTTTAACCAGCCTCACAAAAGACAGTATTGATCTAGGCAGTGCCAGCATATGGCTTAACACATGGGAGACAGATATAGGTTAGTCTGCCTTCAAACCATGTGATTATGACTTAAAGTTTTATTTGGCTAATCATACCCTGCAGACCACTTCTGTCCATTCCAGAAATGCCTGCTCCTTGACTGGGATCCTATGGTTTTGACTTAAATTCCTAAAGAATCTACACTGGTCAGATAATTTTTTTTTTAAATGTCTGGCTTCTGCCTAAACTATTTATTTATGCATTCATTTGTTATATCCATTCTGAAAACCCGGCTAATTTTCTCTCAAAGCCTTGAATCCATGGTCTCAGTGCTTGTCCAGCTATGAGATGAAATCTGATTAGGCATGCTTCTCAGGATTATTGTAATAAATTAAGTGGAACCTGCAGTCAAGTTATCTTGAGCTCTTTTGACCAAGACCCTTGAAACGGCTTGTGTAGGCAGCCAATTACAATTCATTTATTAATTCTAGTAAGTTCAACATCAGAAGACCCTAAGTTTCAGTACTCTCACGAATAAAGTAGCATGCTTGTTGACATGACTTTCCATATATGATAGGAAAGTGAATATTGAGGGGAAATGAACACAGAACTACCTCCAGCTTGTCTTTATGGCCTTTGTTAGTTGAGGGCTAATATCCAAAACTTAATTATGTAGGTATAATCAAAATGTTTATTAGGGAAGTGGCAACTGCCATCTGCCAGTTATCTTCTCGCTAAATGCAGAGTAGAACTTACTTGTTAGGCCTGTGGAAGGTGCAAGGAAGAGCATCGCTCTGTCTCACCTGTCTGTGGTGCTAGTGAAGCATCTGCTTCCCCACCGTCTGTTTGTTTGAACAGATTTGTATCAGTTACTGGCACCAAAAGAATGCCCTATCTGAGCTGCAGAGGTCCTAACAATCATTAGATGAAAGCAAACAGAAAACTCTCTTCTTTGTGGAAAACCCTTTACTGCTTGGCCTATTTTTTTGCAGCCCAAATCTGCTCTAACCAAGAAGCTAATAAAAAGTAAAGGAACTGGATTTCACAGTGAGCAGCAATTTATGTGTGTGTGTGTGTGTGTGTGTGTGTGTGTGTGTGTGTGTGTGTGCGCGCGCGTGTGTGTGTGTATATATATATAGATATAACTCAAACCTACTATAATGCCTGAGGCCAGAATTTCAATCTGTCCAGAGTACTTCTAGTTCTCAGCACATGTTCAGTGAAGGAAAAAAACGAGCTTGTGTTTTACAGATGCTCAGATCTTGTCAACCCTACCAACAATATCAGTGTTCTGTCTTTGCTATTTGTGCCTTCTCATTACTTCCCATCTCTAAGAACCCTTCAGTTGTTTTTTTTAATAAGACTTTGGAATGCAGCAGGAAGAGACAGTGCGGGAATGAGAAAGAATGAGGAAAAACCAAGAGCAATTGAGTAACTTCAAGGCTGCAATTAAAGTTGCATTTAATTAAAGTTGCATTTCACCTATAGCACCAGCAAGAGAAACAACAGGCTGTATCTGTGCCTGCAAAGGAGAATTTGCAACCTAAAATTCAGTGTCCTTCATGCTGAAGGATCCACTTGAAACTGATGAAGGTGGCATGTGATTATATTTGGGAACACGTTGCTGCTGAAAAGCCATTATTGGGGCCTCTCCCCTGGCAGTGATTGAAACTCCTGTCTCCATGATAATCTCTTTGGAGAAAGCCCAGCTGTGAGAAGTGCTCAGCTCTGTCATTCCTAGACGTCACTCTTCTCATTAGCTTTCTTAAAACACCACATGTCTTTGGGAGGAATTTATTCAGAAGGAAAGAGAAGAAAAAAAATGATGTTGGTATCTTATTTAATGGGGAAAAGCTAGAAGATCTTGTTGTTTTTGCCATCAGTAACAACTATCAGTCGTGGACTGCTGCCACTGGTGATACCACCAAATCTAGATCCTCAAAAAAGAAAAAAAAAACTAACCAAGACACTATGTGCTATCATCTAATGATAGTCCCAAATGTGCTTTGTCAAAAGGCAACCGGACTTTGTTCTTTCCTTGAAGACATTTCACTTTTCATCCAAGAAGCTTCTTCAGTTCTATTCAGACGACAAACCAAACACCTTCAATCCTTGAAGGCATTTCACTTTTCATCCAAGAAGCTTCTTCAGTTCTATTCAGATGACAAACCAAACACCTTCAATCCTTGAAGGCATTTCACTTTTCATCCAAGAAGCTTCTTCAGTTCTATTCAGATGACAAACCAAACACCTTCAATCCTTGAAGGCATTTCACTTTTCATCCAAGAAGCTTCTTCAGTTCTATTCAGATGACAAACCAAACACCTTCAAGGAAAAACGAAGTCCAGTTATCTTTTGAAAAAGCACCTTTGGGACAACCATAACCTGGATGACTGAGAATCTCCACAGACATATAATGATAGTCTGCATTTTTGGCAGCCCGCATCTCAGACAGTGTGGTAACTCTAAACATAGGATTATCTTTAGCCACTGAAATGTGCTTCCATGAAATTAAGTAAGCAACCAAGTCAGTCATTCTCTTTCTTCAGGCATAAGGATCGACCTTTGGTTATGCTGCCTGGTGACTCTCAGAGATGATGTTTAATACGGCATTCTCACCCGAGGAAGAGATTATTATGGAAAAATAACATCACTAAAGGTGCCATCGGCTAAGATACTATTTATGCCAGGGCCAGCTGTATCAATCAGGGTGTACTTTGACTTAAGACAAAAAATAATACTCTTGCTTCAAACTCTACAGACACTGGAGCTTCTGAATTAGAATATCAATGTTATCTCTAAAATATTCATCCTACAAAGAAAAGAGGCATCTTTGCCATTGCCTGTTTCTTACCCTGTCAGCTGATAGAAATGCAAAGTTAAACAACAGAACCCTGCTTTAATTTCACAGTCTGTGATTTCTTCGTGAAACTTTTAAAGAACAATTATGTCCTATCAGTGTGGGATCCAGGCTGAACTAAGTGATTTATGCATAAACAGCCTTAGCATACTGTAGATGAAGCAACTTATCTATCTTAAACAGGAACTTGGAATATTGTTATTTTTGGCTCTGCTAATTTTTCTCTTCACTATCCTACATTTCCTTCTGTTAAAAATAAGGCAAAAGACATGGCAATGCGACGTATGGTGAGAGTTTCAGAAATAAACTAAAATCAGACCCTTAATTATCGTGCTATATTTAAGTCAGAGGCCTGCGAGGATTAATGGAAGAAAGAAGTAAGGAAGGCAGGATAAAAATTAAATAATAAAAATTAGACAATCCTGAGAAGATGCTACTGAGCCCTTAGAGACCTGGCTGGTCTTTACAGACATCGGTCTCATCAAGATGATCTCTGCAACAGGAAGTGAGGTCAGATCAGGAAGAGATGTGGCTGGAGAAACCAGTTGTCCCACAGAGGAGAGCAGCATGCATGGCGAAAATCAGCACCATTCATTTACTCTATGCAGAAAATTAACTGATCGGCCTGAGTATTTTTTTTTTTTCATTTTTTTCAGTTTGGAGATCCTTGGAGGAAACCTGGACTTTCTCCAAAAGGATTTGCCATTGCTGTATGTAGTTGGAATCTCAGAGCAAAGGGGAAAATTATTAGGTTAAATAAGTTTTTACATTTAACAATCCTTTAAGGCAATTGTTAAATTCTCTGCTACAAAAGACAATGGAAATCTGACCTTTTTTCCCCTCTGCTGAAGCAATTTTAAGGACATGCGGGGTTGGGGGGGAGAAGAGGGCAGGGAGATCCCTTGTCTAAAGCTGATGTCACTGAAAGGTTTCCTCCAAATGGAAAGACTTTACATTCTCAGACAGGTAGTGAAAAAATATATTTTATTTTCATTATTATTTTCCTATTATGAAGGCCATCTTGGAAAAGGAAGACAAGATGAAGAGAAGAGGGAGGGCAAGTAAAGAAATACATGTTGTTGACCTATTAAATACTTATTTGGAATGTTGCACTGCTAATCTAAAAGAGAGAGGTATCTTATATTGTGACATCACATATTTTGTCATTGTGGCATCAGAATGGCTACATAGAAATGCCCATTCAGATAATAGTTTATTTCCAAATGATGGGGTTTTTTCCTTCCTTCCTTCCTTCCTTCCTTCCTTCCTTCCTTCCTTCCTTCCTTCCTTCCTTCCTTCCTCCCTCCCTTTCTTCCAACAAATAATATACTACATCAAATGGTATTCATATCATATGAGAATATAATTCAGCAAACTGGAATCTCACTATTCAGATATCACCAACTTGTATGATTCCAATAGGCATCGGGCCTAGCTATCTTCGAGACCGCCTGCTGCTACCGACGACCTCCCATCGTCCTGTGCGCTCCCACAGAGAGGGCCTCCTCAGGGTGCCATCAGCCAATCAATGTAGGCTGGTGACCCCCAGGGGGAGGGCCTTCTCTGTGGGGGCACCTACCCTCTGGAATCAGTTGCCCCCAGAGATAAGGAGAATCCAAGACCTTAGTGCCTTCCGCCGTGCCCTTAAAACCCACTTTTTCCAGCAAGCCGGGCTGGCTTAAGAAGAAATTTTAAATGTTTTAATTGGTTTGTATTTTTAATTTTGGGCCAAATTTATATATATTTTAATTGTTTTTTAATATTTGTATTTTATGTTTTTTAATTCTGGCTGTACACCGCCCTGAGTCCTCAGGGAGAAGGGCGGTATATAAATTTAATAAGTAAGTAAGTTTCTTGCAGTCCAAAAAATCAGTTTATTGCTTTTTAGCAACCACAGCTTAAAAGAAATGGAATAGGTACAAATGTAGACAAAGATCTTGTTTTTTTAAAAAAAATAGTAGAGGCTGGTTACAGGAAGAGATGAGCTGGTGAAGTGATGAGCAGATTGCAAGAAATGTAATGAATAATAAGGCAGATAAGAGTTTGTTAGTTAGCTGGTTATTGATAGCTGTTGATGCCTTTGAGCAGGCTGTGATAATGGAATATCCCAAGCTGTCTAGTAAAAGACAATTTGGTTCAGGTAGCGTCTAGCTTTGGCTGAGCTCCTGAAGTTTTTAGGATGTGGATGTGGATTGGCTGCTGCCATTACTATACATTTGAGGGTCAGAAGAGAGTGGAAAGTCTTAAGCAGGGATGTCAAACTGGTGGCCCATGAGCCAGATGCGTCACTCACAGACCACACCCACCCCAGCTCTGCGAAGGGGAAAAACATCGCAATACATCATGTGATAACAATGTGACACTGTAAGTTTGACATCTGTGGTCTTAAGTGACTTGCTAAATATGAGGCACTGATGGCAGAAGATATGGTGAAGTGGCCTTAGGCCACTTTAAATTTAAAATAAAAGTCAGCATGATTCAATAACCTCCCTATTTCTCTCAGGGAAAAAAAAATAAGCAAGAAAAATCAATATGCCCAGGAGAAATTGTAGCTAAAGATCCATAGGAAGTACAATAATGAATGCCACAGCCCATCATCAGCTCTTTGGGTAAGGCAACTCTGTTTTACAGATTCTGTGGAACTTTCTGCTAGTAGCAGAATGCTTAGCTACCCTGCTATCATTTCAGGCTTCCCCCTACAAAGCTACATGTTGGAATTATGGAGAAAAAGCAGATAATACCCCAACATCCCAGCATTTCTGAGTGCGACCACTTGCATACTGGACCTGTGTCCCTCCTGGCTGGTTTATGCAGCTCGGGAGGTGACACGCAGTTGGATCCAGGCAGTGATAACAGCATCTTTGGATGGAGGGAGTTTTCCCACTGCCTTGAAGGAGGCGGTGGTTAGGCCCCTCCTTAAGAAACCTGCCTTGGATCCAACCATTTTGGGCAACTTTCGTCCGGTCTCCAACCTTCGCTTTTTGGCAAAGGTTGTTGAGAGCATGGTGGCACATCAGTTTCCAGTGGCCCTGGATGAAGCAGATTACCTAGATCTGTGCCAATCGGGTTACAGGCCCGGTTACAGCACGGAGACGACATTGGTCGCGCTGGTGGATGCTCTCTGGAGGGCTCGGGACAGGGGTCATTCCTCGGTCCTGGTCCTATTAGATCTCTCGTCGGCTTTTGATACCATCGACCATGGTATCATGCTGCGACGCCTCGAGGGGTTGGGAGTGGGCGGCACCATTTTACAGTGGTTCGCCTCCTACCTCTTGGGTCGTACGCAAGCGGTGTTGGCAGGGGACAAAGGTCGGCCATGAGGCCCCTCACTTGTGGGGTGCCCCAGGGGTCGGTCCTCTCGCCCTTCTGTTCAACATTTACATGAAGCCGCTGGGAGAGATCATCCGTGGTTTTGGGGTGGGGTATCATCAGTACGCTGATGATACCCAACTTTTTATATCCACCCCAAACCAGCCCAGTGATGCCCTCGATGTGATGTCCCGGTGCCTGGAAGCGGTATGGATCTGGATGGGGAGTAACAGGCTTCGACTCAACCCGGCCAAGACCGAGTGGCTGTGGATACCGGCATTTCGGGCCGAGCAAGAAGTTCCAACACTGTCTATTGGTGGTGAGGTGTTGCCCCCTATAGACAGGGCGCACAACTTGGGCGACCTCTTGGATTCACGGCTGAGTTTGGAGGGTCATATCACGGCCGTGACCAGGAGGGCGTTTGCCCAGGTTTGCCTGGTGCGCCATTTGCGCCCATACTTGGACCGAGATGCCCTACACACAGTCACTCATGTGCTAGTTACCTCCCAAATCGACTACTGCAATGCTCTCTACCTGGGGCTGCCCGTGAAGACCACCCAGAGGCTTCAGCTGGTACAGATTGCGGCCGCGCGGGTTGTTGCGGGAGGGACCCAATACTCCCATATTACACCACTCCTACACAGCTTGCATTGGTTGCCGGTTGCCCTCTGGGTGAGATTCAAGGTGCTGGTGTTAACCTATAAAGCCCTTCATGGCTTAGGCCCAGGCTATTTGTCAGACCACCTGCAACCAGCATCAACTTCCCATATCCCAGTGCGCTCTCACAGAGAGGGCCTACTCAGGGTGCTGTCAGCTAGACAATGTCGGCTGGTGTCTCCCACGAGTAGAGCCTGGGGGTCGCTGTGAGCGCCCCCACCCTCTGGAATCAACTTCCCTTGGGGCTCCGGTTGGCCCCTGACCTTCGTACCTTCCTCCGTGAATTGAAAACCTGGCTATTTATGTCCCCCGGCCTGGACTGATGGGGTAGTATATTTTAAATTTTTTAAAAAACTTTTATTCTTTTGTGTATATTTGTTGTTTTTAACAGTCGCTTGGTCGATTGTCGTTGTGAGCCGCCCTGAGTCCTCGGAGATAAGGTGGCATACAAATTTTATAAATAAATAAATAAGTAAATAAATTTCCAACAGTTTAATATGTATAACAGTCAAAGGCTGGCCTGCAGTTATGCACTGTACTTAGTCGTAGTAGAGTTGATTTAGTTTGTGTTTATTGTAGTATCCAAATCTGGGCATGGTTTATGACAGTTTAATGTTTACCAGATTATTATGGCTTGTTGAACTGACCATTGTTAAAGGAATTCCTTACATTCTGTGATGTGTTAATCTTGTAGTATCCATATTCTTTTTTTCTTCTGTGAGAAGGAGAAGGAGAAGGAGAAGGAGAAGGAGAAGGAGAAGGAGTCCTGAGAGAGCTACAACCAGGACAGGGAGCCTAAGAGCAATAGCTGCTATGGCCAGCCCAAAGGCTCTCCAACAAATAGTTGTCCCTGAATATAAATTGATCCAGAAGTAGAAATCAGCAGTGTTCTAGAAATCCTTCCTTGGGCCCTTCTCAATCCTTTTTAAACAGATTAAAGGCATACCATACCGATGGTTCTTTTTTAAACCTGCCTCCTGACTCCTAGCTTTCCCAATCCCAGTGGCTTGTCTTCAGTGGGAAGGGGCAATCTTTTGTAAATCCAATATTGGAAAATTATCCAGGTCACTTTTTTGATTTGTTATTTGTATATTTGTCTTTTAATTCATCAGCCATTTTCATTTGGGTATCCAGTATAGCATCTTTTTCCATATCATTCTTGTAACCTATCATTTTTAAATCCACATAAAGATCATTCTCAGACTTGTCTGGTAATACTTGTTTCTTCTTCCATAATAACTTTTGAACACAATGTATCTACAATGGCAAACACTCTTAAAATTATCTTCTGAGTCCATTGTTCATAATATCCTTCAATATGTCCAATATTTTCTCCATTTGGTATTAGTTAGTTGAATTTAAGTGATTTGTCCTTTACTGGAGTCTTTAGTTTCTTCTGGTTCCTTGTACTATATAACCGTCAATGTCCCATCGTATTTTTTTTTTAAGAATTCAAAACAATAGCATTATCCCATGAGAGGAAATCTTATAATTGTTAAAAATCTTATATCAAATCCATCTGGACCATTAGTCTGTTTATAATTTTCCAAAATCAACATTCTAATCACCCTTCTGCAATTTTAAACAAAATGTATTGTTGCTAACAAAACTTATTTTTGCTAAGAATTGAAGAAAAGTCTTCCAGTGCCATCAAACCTGTCAATTCAAAGGTTGCTAACAGCTGAAAAGCTATTAACAAGCAATTCCCAAAAGTGATTAGAAAAGGAACTATTCAAACTTAATTGTCCTTCCAAAGGGGCCATCTGCAATAAGAGCAAAAAATAGCTATTTTCTCATGTCTCAGAGTTCTAACCCACTGTCATGAGGTTTCTTCATCAGTTGTCTCTGGAGGATGTAGGAGACATCAGTTGTCTCTGGAGGATGTAGGAGATAATCAGGAGATGAGCCTGAGGGGGTGGTCAAACGCATCATTGGTCATGAGTCCCTGCATACCCACAAGAGAGCTAAGTCCAGCCTACTTTGAATGCCTTCTTAATTCCCACTCATTTCCCTTGACCACTAGTAGTTCAGATTCTTGTAGGGAATTTAAGCTTGCAATAAATCTTTATACTCATTTGAACTGCCTGAATCTCCTGATTTCCCTGGCACTTGACAGAACACCTGTGGATGATCTCTGGTCCTCTTCTTGTGCAAAGAGGAATCACAAAGGGTCAGTCTGCTCGCCAGATCTTCATTCCACTGCAGCAGTGGTGGGTTTCAAATTTTTTTACTACTGGTTCTGTGGGCGTGGCTTGGTGGGCATGGCATTGGTGGGCGTGGCATGGTGGGCTGGCAGGGGTAGGATCAGGGGTGAAATCCAGCAGGTTCTGACAGGTTCTGGAGAACCGGTAGCAGAAATTTTGAGCAGTTCAGAGAACTGGTAGTGGAAATTTTGAGTAGTTCGGAGAACCGGCAAATACCATCTCTGGCTGGCCTCAGGAGTGGGGAGGGAATAAGGATTTTGCAGTATCCTTCCCCTGGAGTGGGATGGGAATGGAGATTTTACAGTATCCTTCCCCTGCCACGGCCACCAAGCCACGCTCACCAAGTCACGCCCACAGAACCGATAGTAAAAAAAACTTGGATTTCACCACTGGGTAGGATACTGTAAAATCTCCATCCCCACCTCACTCCAGGGGAAGGATATTGTAAAATCTCCATTCCCTCCCCAATCCAGGGGACAGTTACTGCAAAATCCCTATTTCCTCCCGATCAGCTGGGACTTGGGAGGCAGAGAATAGATGGGGGCGGGGCCAGTCAGAATTTTTACTATCGGTTCTCCGAACTACTCAAAATTTCCACTACTGGTTCTCCAGAACTGGTCAGAACCTGCTGAAACCCACCTCTACAATGCAGTTGACTTCAGTTTGCCATTTCTTCGCTGGAATTTTCCAATTTAACATTTTTAAACTGCATTTGCCAGATGCTTTGCTTTATAGCCATAATAATCGCCCCATGAAAATTCCAAATTACTGAGAAACTATTTGCATGATCCGGCCTCTCTCCATTTACCAATTAACTGACAACAAGATTGGTACCAAAGCTGGCTTTCTGGAGTAGAGTGATACACAGCAGATCCATTCTTCTCTCTGGAGAACAGTCTCTGCAGTAGCCCATCCCACAGGGCATCGGATGCTGAATTAAAGCATTACTCAGGGCTGAAAATGGTCCCCTTGTAAATCATGCCATCTGGAATCGGGTCAGAATGATTTGCAGGGCTCAGTGAAAGGAAGAGCCTTGCTTCGGGAGTGAGTGGTAGCACTGTGGAATGCAAAACACAACCACACACATTGCATAAAAGACACAACCATACCCATTGCATAAAAGAAAAATGTTAGTGTCACCTGGAGACTATGTATGAAAACCAAAGATAGATGAGAGAACTAGCATAATGTGACATCTGCACATTAGATCCAACAACCTTCTGTAGCAGCCAGCGGCCTTAGACCAAATCTACATTCCTAAACCTTTTAAGAAGTTAGTCCTCCTACCACCTAGAAGCAGAAATGACTTGAGATATATTTCTAAAATCTTCTTGTGGAGGCAAATCAGATAACTGGGAATGTGGTGTGGTCACATAATGCAACAATATTACCCTTGCCATACGTCACCTTCCATTATCTACAACCCTGAGGAACAGCAGAACCAACAGAGCAAGTCTTGGTAAAGTCAGATGGGTTTGAGTGATGATTCAGTGCATCCTTACTGTTTTGATGGGCAGGAATTGCACACTTCAGACCAACATCTTTGATTTGCCTACCTTTTTAAGCAACATGTCCAATTTTTTTTCAAAAGTCTATTCCATGATCATTTTGAGTGCTGTGCCTACTGAAATTATGCCTTCTCGCGACATCATTAAGCAAGTCAAATGTGTTAAAGGGAAAGACAAAACCAATATATGACTTAATATCCTAAACTTTTGTTACTCGTCATCTCAGGGTTTGGGGTTTGGGGTTTTGGGTTGTTTTTTTCAACTCAGAGTTTTGCAAAAAACATTGCTTTCAAATTGTTTAATTGGCTTCTGAATTAATCTATTAGCCTGACATGCTAAAACATATTGTTCAAACCCCAAATGGGTTACTTCAAAAACCAAGTTAACTATGATATATAAACACAGACAACAATATCCAGTTGTACTTTCTAAGCTACATTGATATCTTAGAAGATTAACTCCCAAAATCCTTGCTACATTAGCTGATGAACCTTCTATTCAACACGTTTACAATCAGACAAAGGAAGAAGAAAGACTGGAATCCACTATAAAAAAAATTGGCTAATTTTCACCTCTTTTTAAGGAACAGCAGATGTGAAATAGACTGAGAGGCATCTCAAATATTATTCTTCAGTAGCTAATTTGCTATAAGAGGATACATGCTGTTAGGAAATGTAGGAAAATCGCATGAAATGAAGAACATGCAACAAGGGGATTTAAAATCCAGTCTCAACAAAATCGCATACTAAAGTTTCTAAACCAGTCTGGAACCCACCAAATACACACATACACATACACACACATGAAAAGATCACAAGGAAAAAGATGAAGGTGGGGGGGACTGGTTATCATCACTTTGGCCCAGACATGTTTGTGTATGGTTAAATCTTCAGTTTCCTATGTCTTTCACATAGGGTGTCCTTGGCTTTTGTGTGGTGTGTATGTGTGTGTTTGTTTGGTTGTTTTAAAACAGACAAACAGACAATTATTGGACCAAAGATCCTATGAAGAAAAATTGATATACTGTATTAGTATCCTTTTTTGTCCTTGTATCCTTTGTTGCTGACATCCAAAGCAGCATAGCAAACCAACTTCTAGCAAAAATATTACTGTTATTGAACAATGTGATCAATGGTAACAAGGAAAAATACATATTTCTAACCAAACAAACAAATTGGGATGAGGGGTTAAGTAAGCCCCATTGGCTTATCTGCTCTTTTCCAGCTATTGGACTAAAAGTGGAATATTCTTTAAAAATATTCTTAAATATTTTCCTTGCCATGTATATTTAGGATTGTTTACTGTTTCTGGTTGTGGTTTATATTTTTATCCTTGCTGGCCACCTAGAATTATTCACATTGGCGGCTATGTAAATGGAACAAATAAACAAACAAATAAACAAATAAATAGTAAGTAAGTAAATAAATAAATAAATAAATAAATAAAGTCTTACAGGTTGATTGTATTAATGGAGGGGGAGATTACTCCCACTGGCCCTGATTTTACTACCTATCCTCAAGCTGTTGATAGCTTATGGTGCACAAGATTCCCACAATTAATCAATTCAAACAAGAACAGATGATTCATCATGCAAGGGAGAAACCTGTATGGTCCAATGTGAAAATTTGGTCATGTGGATTATAGAAACATTTCAAAGAGTTCAGGACTTGGGTACATGCTTCTACTTAATAAAAATGCCAAATCCTCTAACTTCTAGCTCCTGTGAACCAAGGACAAAGCTTATTAAAATTTGGACCAGTGCATAATGGTTCAGTTAGGTACTATCCAAGCACTTCTTTGTGAAGATGCTATTGAAGAGATTGCACTCCATGGCAATATCGTAAGCCTTAAAGTCCTCAGAGCTACCTTTTGCTGTCAGGAAGCTGAGAATATAAGGCCGTCCTCTACCAATTTCAGTCCTCCTCCCATTCTATCAGAGTAAGTTCAGGAAAGGGGAAATTACAATATAACAAGGTTGAAGTAGTATTCCCACTAGGTTCAATCTTTTCTTGATGTCTGTGAGATAGCTCGGAAAGAGTAAAAAAATCATGAGCACCAGGGAATACTTGATCATCTTCAGTAAGTCTAGATATATTGTGTATTATGAACCAGGTATTACTCATATGAGATATTTATATAAAACAAGCCTGATCAGCTGGGTAAAATGAAAGTAATTCTATTATACATAAAAATGATGTCCCGGTTTAATTGCAGATTATAAGACTATGACATCTATTTTAGCTGAAATAAGGTAGAAAGAGTTGTGAAAAAAAGATTTACCTGCCTCACATTGTAAGCACATTTTGTAAGTGCATTTCACTTCTGCAGAGTCAGGCATATACACAGCTATCTACACTTCTCTAGGGAAAGTAGAGATTACATAAAAGAGACAGGTGTATTTCTTGTTTAATGCGGCTAGAACAGAAATATTTCACCCCATGGGACAAAACACTGTGAAAAGACAATACATAAAGTACAATGAGTTATGTTGTGATATCGAGAAATGGGCATGGAAGACACAGAGTTCATGCATTTATAGTTTTTTACTGCTGCTTTCTCAAAAGAGAAAACCCAGACACAGAATTAGAAGACAAATCCCCCCACTTATGGCAGGAAGAACCAGTGCCAGTCTTAAGTGAAACCTCCACTTATTACTGATTGACTTCCGTATCTGATCTTCACCCAATGATGTTATGTTCCTTCCTGTTGCTAGCAGCCATCAATCAACAGGACACTTACCCCACCCCCCCTTTTTTTTCTATACAAATTTAGCCAATGGTTTAGCCAATGGCATAATCATATGGGAAGAAGCCCCACAGGTTCTATCCAGGGCAGGCAGTTAACATCTCAGATTCCTAAATACCATAGCAAAGAACGACACTGATTTTAGCATTATGAGGAACCTAAAGCAGATGTCTGTCCATCAAAGAACTGAACTGAATAATTGTTATTTATTATTTTATAACTTGGTTGCACACCACCAAAAGTCACTTGTTTTGTGAGATGAAAAGTAAATAAATAGAAAACAAATCAAATGGTCTTATTTGCAAATTCAAGGTTAACGCTTGTTGTGTAGGCCTAGACCAGGAGTGTCAAACTCAAGGCCCAGGGGCTGGATCTGGCTCCTCGGGGTGCTTAGATCTGGCTCACGAGGTTGCCCTGGAAACCTCAAAGGACCGACCCACAGTGCCTATGCCAGCAAAAATGGAGCTTGCGAGGGCTGCGTGCGGCCCTCCTGAGCTCTGTTTTTGCTGGCAGAGAGTTGCAGGAAGCCGTCGCAGCCGAAAACTGCCCTCTGCCATTTATGCTGGCAGAGTGCTCAGACCACCACAGGTGCCCCCAACAAAAGTGACATCAAGCTGACCATGCCCCCCTGGCCACACAGCCCGCCCGAGGTCAAACACAACCATGATGCAGCCCTAATGAAGTTGAGTTTGACACCCCTGGCCTAGACAGCATTTTAGAAATACAGATGATACAGACCATAAGTATACCTTCTTCCAAGCCAGACTCCAGAACTGGCCCTTGACTTTTCAGTCAACAGAACCTTTCTAGCATACAGAAAGGCAGGGAAGCTTGTGGCAGTGGGGACTGATTGTTTTGATTCCATAATTAATGTGCTCCACACAGCAATTGTTTGGAGGATCATGGTTCATTAGCAATAAATAAGCTGCCTGTGTGAAAAGGCAGGAGAGGGATTTGCTGCTTAGGCTTTTCTTGCCAATTACAGCATGTCAGAATCAGGGGGAACCCATTTCTATGTAGACTTTGCCATCATACACTAGCCAGGACAATTTTTTTTTGGTGTTCATTGTGCTTTCTAGGGTGGCTTTCACCCGCTCAGAACTTACACAAAGCATAGAAGGAGAGAAGCTTTTGCAGAGCTTGCATTTAAGTCCCAATAGGTAATCAATCTAATTTTGTGTGCCTCAATAACTTTTAGCCAACGTTTTCCCTTTCTCTCAGTTTATTATTTATTCTGTATGTTTAGACTTTTATAAATTGCACAATGGTCAAGGTCTAAGAAATACAAAACAAGCAGTGAGGTGAAAGTAGTTAAAATATTGGATCAGGCAAATTTGGGACCCGTGACTGTCAGCCCCACCTACTTCACAGTACTGCTGCAGTTGGGCAAAATGAGAGAAGAAAGTGCTGTTTAAACTGTTTGGAAATCCTTTGTGAAAGGAACAATATAAACCTAACCAATAAATACAAGAAAGATCAGTTTAGAATGGAGATTAGGAACTAGTTTGAGCATTCCACTGTTGTGGCCCACTAGCGGCCAGCAGAGCTGGCAGCAGATTCAGACAGTGAGGAGGTTGGAGAGGAACATGGGCCAGTCCTGGAGTCTGGGGAAGGCTCTGCGTCAGAGGCAGAGATGAGGCCAGGGCCGTCTGACAGTTATCAGTTGCCTTTGGAGTAAGACATCAGTGAGGCAGATGAACAGCTGGAGCCTGTTCCCAGTGTGCACATGCACAGAGTTGCCAGATGAAGGGAACAGCTGAGGAACAAGGGTCAACTTGGGAGTAAGGCCACAGGTGGACGATGAATGGCCTCTCCCATTGGGAATAAAAGAGCGAACAGAGAGGGGAGTTTGCAGGAGACAATTAATTCGCTTAATTGGTTCGTGACTTTCAGAGAATCCTTGCCAAGTTTTGAAGATATCAGCCTGGCAGCTCTCCAAGCCAGATAAGGTTTGGGACTGTAAATGCGCTCTTGAAAGACTTTGTTGGATGTGAATGTGAGAAATTCACAGTAACTTAATAAAAAAAGGGGTTTTGTCAGCACAAGGAGTTTGTGTCGTGGTTTGGGAACGCTTAGGTAAGAACATCCACCACTTGAAGCACTGTGCATTAAACTAAAAATTCACATTAAATTATATAGCTGGGATGGTCCTGCTTTTTTTTTTTTTAATTCCACTGTAGGGAACCCCTGGAAATGAGATGAGAAGTATAAATGTTTTCCTCCTGGTGACTTTGTCTTAGGTCTTTTCCCCAACAACTAAACAAAAGGTGATATCAGCTCTGGAAGAAACCTGTTAAGTCAACCTTTTTCTAACTGACTTGGTATATAGACTGTGCCTCTTGTGCTTCAAAAGTGGGGTGGGGAGAGGAGGATGGGGGTGCAGAAAGATAGTTTTGGATATACTGTAGTTCCTTCAGGCAGAGTTGAGTCTTTTCTTAGGGTTGCAGGTTGGTGCTCTGAGTGCGTCTCCAGGTGCTCTAAGGCAGGGGTCACCAACGTTTTGGATCTCAGGGACTACTAAATTCATAATTTTAAATCCCACGGACCACTAATATGATTTGCCTAATGACCAGCTGGGTGGGCGTGGCTAGATAGTCATGTGACTTGGTGGGCGTGGCCAACTCCTCGCCTCCCCACCCGGGCTCCTTAGTGCCTCAAGAGGAAGCAGTTGTTGGAGCTAAGCAGCCATCACATGAAAGAGTTGGCAAAACAGCTCAGTTCAGATTGGATCTGACCGAGAAGACGGCTCAGCAGAAGCACCTCACTGAGGACTACGAGCATAGGCTTTCCAAACAGAGGGAAGACCTATGGGAGTGCAAGGCCAGGTACCAGCGCCTGGAAGCTCAGCGGGCTGAGATGGTCAGTGAGTTCCAGGCCATGAGGCAGTCCCACTGGAACAAGGTCCTCTGGTTCTTCACCACCAGTGGCACTTCCCCCCAGCCTTCGCCAAAGCCCCGCATCAGGAGGCTGAAGCAGATCCCAAGTTGGAATTTCTGTTCTCCTCCAACCCACACAAAAAGACAAAAAGTGGTTAGAGTGCAGTACTGGCAGTATCTGGCAGTTCAAATCTCACCAGGCTCAAGGTTGACTCAGCCTTCCATTCTTCCGAGGTGGGTAAAATGAGGACCCAGATTGTTGGGGGCAATATGCTTACTCTGTAAAACCGCTTAGAGAGAGCTGTAAAGCACTATAAAATGATATATAAGTCTAAGTGCTATTGCTATTAGGTACGATATAGAAATCCCTGGATTCTTGGTCACTTTTGTTGGAAGAAATATCCATCTGGTTCAATTCCAAGCTGGGAGAAAGGCACTGGAGACAAAATGGAGGCTGGAGGCTGATTGGAAAGAGAGTCCATTTATTGATGAAGCAGAACCACCAAGCACGTGTGATTCTGGGCAGCTGATCACATGGAGTTGAGATGGAGGGGTTTTTATACCTTCTCTTGGAGCTTTGAACTTGAGCTTCCTGTTCCTGTGCAAGAACATGCATTCTATTGGCTGTTGACAGACTCTCATGGTACCATGTAGAAATCCTAGGAGTTTGTCTGAGCTACGTTTGGGTTGATGCAATGAAGGGGCTTGTTGGGCAATTCCTATTGTAGCTGAGGGCTAATCTTACCTTTGTTCAGTCCTTGCTGCAGGGAATTTACTTATGAATAGAGCTATCTATTTCTTTATCTCTTAAGTGCTGACATCTGCTGAGGGTTATTAAGTAAGGTAGGGGCTGCTTTCCAAGAGCATGTTTCTCCATTTCTCATCCAGAGAAATATAATATTCTGCCTTTTTAATATTTCTCAAAATATTTCATTCTTGAGGGGCTTCCGGTTTGGCTTCCGTCGTCGCCAGACGGTCTTTCGGGACCGCCAGCCTCGTCGCCCGTAAGAGCCGCCTCTACAGCTGAGAGACGGCTCGAAAAACTCCGTCTCATTGAGGAGACGTGAGAGAGAGCCGGCGAGAGCAGATAGAGCCCTCTGCGAACTCCCCAGAGTTTTTTTTTTACTCGTGGGGAGGAAACAGAATGTGGCTCCCTATCCAGCTTGCCGCTGCTCCGGGCTTCGGGGGAACTCTGCGCTTTGCAGAGCCAGACGATGGGACCAACCCAATCAGCGAAAACTAACAGACTGTCTGAACAAGCAGGATGAAATCCGGATTTGGGACTCTAAATTGCAAGTATTTCTAACAACCCTATGATTGATTTTAAAAGTGAAGAAAGAGTGAAAGGGGAAAAAAAAGAAAGTTTAAAATGGCGACTGGCTGAGGCTTGAGAAGAAAGCTGAAAGCGAAAGTCCTTCCGTTTGAACAGTTTAATACGTTACAAAGTATTTGAAACAATAGCGCTGGCTAGAAGTGAAGAGAAAAATTCCTATTTCATGCTTCTTCCTTCTTAGAGACTTGATATTGATATTGTCTGGAGAGAAGTCTTTTTCTTTAAAAAGAGTCTGTTTGTGTGGCAGGATGGCGTTAAAACTGACAAAGCCAGACAACCAAGCTGTGGGGGGGGGCTCCCCCATTTATAAATCACATGAACAAGTTTTGAGCTTGCAGGTGCAGAAGAATGGCTTTAAAGACCTAAAGGAATTTGTTTTGGAGGAGATGGCAAGACATGATGAGATTGTGAACCAGAATCTTGAAAAATTTAGACAGGAAATTAAAGAGTTGGTACAACAAAAGTATAATAACCTGAAACGATATATTGTAACAGCTTTGAAAAGCTTTTCAGAAATAATTATAAAGATGGATAAAGATATCAACTTAGAAATAGAGTCTAAAATGAAGGAAGCTGGTTATAAGATTCATAATCTGGATAATAAAATACAAAGAATTGAAAATGATTTGATAAATATTAAAGAAAATAGCTCAGAAGTAGAGTCTAAAATAAAGGAAGATGATCACAAGACTTACAATGCAGATAATATAAAACAAAGGATTGAAAATGAAGTCACAATGATACAATTCAGATCTATGGAATTTGCGATCAGAATGAGGGCAATACAGGAAAATAACAGAGAGGACTTGAGAAAGATGTCTGCTGAAGTTCTGGCTGTGATTTTAAAGGTTAGTCCTGAAGAGGTATTCTGTAAGATTGATAAGGCCTACAGAATAAATTCTTGGGTGGCAAAGCAAAGGCAGTTGCCCAGAGATGTGGTGATTTACTTTACTGATAAAGGAATAAGAAATGATGTTGTGCAAAAGTCTTTTAACTCCACTCCAGAAATGAATGGAAGGAAGATCTGGATATATAAAGAGCTGCCATCCAAGATGTTAAAAGATAGAAAGGACTTTGGATTTTTGGTGACTGAGCTAAAGAAACAAAACATCCCATTTAGGTGGGATGCTCCAGTTGGCATAATATTGAGATATCAAGGAGAAAGATATCAACTAAATACTGTTGAAAAAGTGGAAGAATTTTACTACAAGGTTTTTAAAATGGGCCCAACATCTCCACATATGTTACCAGTGTCAGGAACACAGGAGGGGGATAAAGAAAAGCAAAATGAACAAGAAATTGAAACTCAGGATAAGCAGATGGAGATGGAGGTAATGGAAAAACAACAAGTTACAGAGGGCTTTTTGGATGAGCCGCTTTTGGATTCTCCTTCAGAGGCTATAGCTGAATCACCTATAAATATAAGAGAGGCGGCTTTGGACCTCGATTTGATGTTTTATCAAGCTACAGACCAGCATGTAACTCAATCAGCTGATATACAAGTCCTAGGAAGGCAACCAGGATGGAGATCTAAACCACAACAAGTTAAGAAAAGAAGAAGCAGGTCCTACAAAACTAAAAAAATTTAAACTAAACAAAAAAAAATTTTTTTCTTTTTTCTTTTTTAGCCAACAGATTAATGCCAGTTACTTAAGAGACAATTAAATATAATAAGTGGGATTTATAGAAGGCTGATACATGAAAATATAACTGAGGCAAATTATAGACTTATACTATTTTGAGAAGAATAACAGATCTCTGCAGTGCTGGTGTTTTTGGGAAGTGGAAGATGGCCTTTGATTGAGTGGATTGGAACTTTCTATTTTGGACTCTTTGAAAAATGGATTACGTATATGTTGAGTTATAAGGCAAGAGAACTATGGAATTGGGGCATGCAGAAGATCTGGTTGTTACCCTAACGTGGTGGTTGGAATTAATAATCTAGACAAAAGACACTACAGAAGATACTACATGGAATATAAATATAAAGTCACTCGGGTGGTTTTTTATATACAGAAACATTTATTATTGATGGGGGCAGATGGTAATTGAAGATACTGAATACACTGTTGGAAGCAGAACTTGATGTTACCCTAACATGGGCGATGGAATTAATAATCTAGTTGAAAGACATTACAGAAGATACTATATGGATTACAAATTTAAAGTCATTTGAGGATTTTATTTATATATGGAAATATCTTTTAGTGGTGCAGGTAGAAGAACAAAGATATTAAAAATATTATGTATGGTAGACCTGTAGGAAAGTGGGTGGAGATAGGTTAGGTTACTGATTGTTTAGTTTAGGAAAAGGGATGTTATGTTCAGATATTAATATACTTAAAAGATTTGAATTAAGAGATATATGTGTAGGGATGGAGGAAATGGGTAGATTATGAGTTGAATAAATGCTAAATTAGGATTTATTATATAGTTTTATAGCTGAATGTTGCTTTGAAATGTATAGTATAGGGGGGATATAATAATAATGTTAGAAAGAAATGGTTAGCACATAGGGGATGGTGTAAAAGGATGGTAAAGTATTATATAATGTGATATCAATTTGGGTTTTATCTTGGAGAAGCCATGGGGGGAGGGGAGGGTGAAGGGGGGTTAGGGAGGGGGGGGGAAGGGGGGAAAAATCTGTATTTGAAAAACCTTTTCAATAAAAAAAAATATTTCATTCTTCTAGAAGAGGGATGGGTGCTAACTTTCTATACTTTTTTAGGTCTAAATCTGCACCTCAGATATTCGATTCTAGTAACTGGAATAAAACAGAACTAAAGTAGAAGTTCAACTATAATACATGATGATTTTGTCTCTACCAATTCTACTGCAATGAAAAAGACACACAACATCTTTGCTGCTCTTCTCTGAAAGGACTACAAGTGTATCTGGTACCTCAACCCACAGCCAATTCCACATGGCCTAATTTTGTGTACTGTCATTAAAAAAAAACCTGTCAAAGATAGGAATTCAAGCAAATGGAGAAAAACAGTTTTCTTTGCCTCGAGGCTGCCATCTTGTGTTCCACTGAAGAAAGGGACAAAAATATTAAGACCAATTATCCTTTTAACATAATTGCTGGCCTACCAGGAAATGTGGGTTGGAACAAGTCAAACAAAGATAAAGACATATCTAACTTGTGTGTGTGTGTGCACGCGCATACACACACATGTGCCTGCGTGTTTTCGAGTCAGTGTCGACTCCTAGCGACTGCTTGGACTAGTTCCTGAAGTTTTTTTGGCAAAGTTTCTGAAGTGATTTGCCATTGTCTCCTCCCTAAGTCTGAGAAAGAGTGACTGGCCCAAGGTCATCCAATCAGCTTTGTATCTCTCAGAACGTGGCAAAATACTTTAAAATGGCTGTCTTGAAAGATGCTCTCCGTGGAAAAGCAAAATGCCATAAAATCTGGCATTATTTGAACAAGCTACATACAAAATTAGGAAGCCAGAGCAGCTACACCCTATACTCCTATTGCTTATGCCACTGCTTTTAAATAACTAGGTATGCAAATCAACCAGAACTATTTCTAAAAGGTAGGAATTATTTTCCCTTGATCATTTCAGACCCTTTACTAATTCATTGTATCCACCCCGTATGCGGAGAAAATAAAAAATGGCTATTTCCTGGCTACTATGGCCATCTAATTCCCCATCCCACTCCACTCCATGAATGAGAGTCGGGGTAAAGCATTAGAGACTAACTAGATACAAGGGCAGACACAAGTGGGTGTACAACAAACAGAAATCAGGTAGGTGGTGATACAGCTCTGTGGAGAATCAGGTACCATTGTTGTACAGTATTTATTTCTCCCCCTGGTCAAGATGTGCTATTCAGAAAGGGGCGTATTGGCAAGGCTCAATTTTTTTTAGAATTATGCTTGGATTGGGGGCTTTTTTTTCCCCTCCTAATTGTATTTGCTGCAGGGATGGATTTCTGGTATATTGTGCTTGCTGAGTGCTGAATTACATGTTGATTGTTTGTGTTTATGATCCTTCCTTTGTGAGCTGCTCTCAGCAAAGATAGTGGGCTAGGCATCCTTTCACTATAGAGAACCAACCAAACAGCGAGCAAATATTAAGAGAGTCCAGCAATAGGAGATCCGACCTGACAGGAAACAGAGAAGTATAGGACAAGGATTAACAAAAGTCAGTTACAGCAGAAAATATTTTGGAAATATGTGGGTGCCAAGATAGCTGGCATTTGCATGCCAGGGCTTTGCGCCAGGTGTTTTAGGCTACATCAGACCTGTCTTCTTCCGTTTGTGCGACATGTTGCAGAAAATAAGCATGCATGCATGTCTTCCCTGTGCTGACATGTGTGTGCATACAAGTGGATCCATACATGTGCAAGCTCTCTGTGACACTCAGTACATCAGAATAATGCTCAAGGTCCCAGAAAGGAAAAAAAAAATTCCATGACCTTTCTTTGTGATTTTCAGTTCTAATGCAAAGTTTGGGTGCAAGGTTCATTAGTTTCACCCAGTGGTGGGTTCTAACCGGTGTTACCACCGGTTCGCTTCGCGCATGCGCTTTGCGCGCGATCGCCCAAACTTGTGATTACCCAAACTTGCGCTTCATGCAAGCGCATTGAATAAAAATACAACTGAAACATGGCAATCCATTCTGCCGTGCCTTACAGCTGGGCTAAAAACAAAGGAATAAAGGTAGGTATAGCAAAGGGGTGGGCAGGAGGGCCCAGTTGATGGTCGGAGCGAACCAGTTCGCTCTCACATCAAGATTTCTGCTACCGACTCTCCCGAACCCAGGAGAACCGGTAGCAACCCAACACTGGTTTCACCCACTCCTCATTCTACTCAAGATACTCTAATGGCAGTAAATAAGGAGAAAGGATAGTGAACATTTAAGCCATCGAGTTAAAGTCTATTGTAATTTATCAGTTTCCAACTTAGGATGAGTGAATAAACTGTGGTTTGTTTTAGAGCAATAAGCCATTTTGAAAATGTGGATTGTTGTTGACTGCAATTATGACCAATGGAAACAGTCGTGAATGACTGTGCTTTGCCATCTCTCACTTTGCTTTGAGAGGTTGCCCAAATGTCTAACCAATGTACCGGTAGCAGAGGTGGGTTTCAGCAGGTTCTGACCAGTTCTGGAGAACTGGTAGTGGAAATTTTGAGTAGTTCGGAGAACCGGTAGTAAAAATTCTGACTGGCCCTGCCCCCATCTATTCTCTGCCTCCCAAGTCCCAGCTGATCAGGAGGAAATGGGGATTTTGCAGTAATCTTCCCCTTCCATGCCCACCAAGCCATGCCCACCAAGCCATGCCACGCCCACCAAGCCACACCCACAGAACCGATAGTAAAAAAATTTGAAACCCATCACTGACCGGTAGAGAACCGTGATGGGGTGGTAGAGGGGGATGGAAGAAGAGAAAACAATCCAGGAATTGGATAAACAAGCCATGCTTATTTTGTTCTTTTGCAAGACTATTGCTTGATTCTGGTTTATTGAACATCCTTGACTAGATATACTATGACCTAAAAAGATGAGATAATGAGCACAATGTATTTTGCTGAATTAGCCATTCTTCTTCTTGTTCCTTCCTAAGTCAGGCTTTCAGAGGCAAGGAAGAGATTTGGTCTGCAAGAGTGCTAAATCTCCAGGCACACAACTTCCTACAGAGGAGCTCGTCATTCTTCCCTCTAATAGCATTGATTTCCTATTCATTCTCACTGCTGAAAAGTATGGGAGAACAGTAAATAAGAGAATAATGTTACTTTCAAATTGGCATTCGGTGATATGTAGTCTGAATAAAGTATGAGTGAATAGCAAAGAAATTCTATTTTGTGAATTGATGGGCAGAATACCAAGAGAAATGCAATTCACTTATGGAGTTCGGTCTTGGTTGGATCATGCTAGCCTGCGTTGTCCCCTATTTGTGTTAAAAAGCCCAGAACTTGTTTAGGCCTGCCACATCTGGGCTGCTAAAATCCAGAGAAACAGTAGATGGCAACAACAAACACAACAAAAGGAAGATATTTGAAATCTTATTAGCCAATAAATTCTAATTCTCGCATTCAAGGTAAGAGTTGGAAGAGATAGACAAGTCTTTGGGGTGGTGGGGAATCAATCCAAAGATGGAATAATTGAATCAATAAAGATACCTATGAGCAGTGGTGGAATTCAATTTTTTTTTACTACCGGTTCTGTGGCTGTGGCTTGGTGGGTGTGGCTTGGTGGGCATGGCAGGGGAAGGATACTGCAAAATCCCCATTCCTTCCCCACTCCTGGGGGAAGGATATTGTAAAATCTTCATTCCCACCCCATTTTGGGGCCAGCCAGAGGTGGTATTTACCAGTTCTCCGAACTACTCAAAATTTCCACTACCAGTTCTCCAGAACCTGTCAGAACCTGCTGAATAGCACCCCTGCTATGACAAATTATTTAATATTTAATCCTGTAAACGAAAGCTAGTTTGATGAAGAGGTTAAGGCACTAGGACTTCTGGTCCTGCCTTAGGCACAAAGTCAGATGAATGATTGGGTCAGTCCCTCTCTTTGAGCTCTAGGAAAGAGATAAACCATTTCTAAAAACTTTCTTAAAAAAAAAAAAAGAAAACCCACCTGCAGGAGCTATCCAGGCAGTCACCAGGAGTCAACAATGTCTCAAGGACATTTTTATTTGTAAAACCTTTTAACCTTTGTAAAAAGTAATAACCTCGCCTTGCTCTACAAGAGAGGGAAGGAAAGTTAGCAACAATCATATTCCCTGCTTCGATTCTTCTCATATTCTTCAGATCAGCCAAGTGAAGCAAAAATCAAGCCTCCTGCAGGAAATCCTACAGAGATCAATACCAGCAGCCAGCCCAAAGTGATCCCGGCAACAGTGAAATCAAAAGTAGAAAAAGTGACATTCCTTCAACAGGGCAAGAAATCATATGTATAAAGGTTTTTGTGTGTGCAACCTTCTGGGAGAGGTATGGCAAACTGAAGACGTCTCTGCAAAAGCAGAATTGATGGCCGTGGCAAGGACCAAAGAATTCATAAGTAGACCAGTTTTTTAGAACCTGTGGAGATTCTCAGTCATCCAAGTCATGGTTGTCCCAAAAGTGCTTTTTTCAAGACGTAACTGGACTTTCTGGTTTTTCTTCTGAAGACATTTCACTTCTCATTCAAGCATTTTCTTCAGCTCTGTTTATCTGTTTATCTGGAGGTTTATACCTCCAGGTGGTCTTAACGACTCACTAAAAGAATGCAAATGACCAGCTGTCTGCAAGGAGTATAAATACTTCCATTCCTCCACCATCCAGTCAAAGCTGAAGAAGCTTCTTGGATGAGAAGCAAAACGTCTTATTTTATTTATTTATTTATTTTGTCGCATTTCTATGCCGCCCAACTCCCAAGAGACTCTGGGCGGCTTACAACAAAGAATAAAACAATGCGAACAATCCCATAAAAAATTAAAAAGAAAAATATTAAAACATTAAAAACTTTAAAAACATTAAAACACATGCACTCCAATTCGTGGCCGGGTCTCGCAAGATCATTATAACGAGATCAACGGCCCCAGGCCGGAAGAGCCAGGTCTTCACCGCTTTGCGGAAGGCCAATAGGGTGGGGGCGGTCCGGACCTCAGGAGGTAATTGGTTCCAGAGAGCCGGGGCAGCCACAGAGAAGGCCCTCCCCTGCGGGTCCGCCAGCCAACATTGTTTAGCTGACGGGACCCAGAGGAGACCGACTCTGTGGGATTTTACCGGTCACTGGGAGCTATGTGGTAGAAGGCGGTCTCAAAGATAGCCTGGCCCTGAGCCATATAGGGCTTTAAAGGTAATGACCAACACCTTGAATTGCACCCGGAGACCAATAGGGAGCCAGGGCAGCTCGTGGAGAATTGGTGTAATGTGGGTGTATCTAGGTGCACCCACTATAACTTGCGCGGCTGCATTCTGGACCAACTGTAGTCTCTGAACACTTTTCAAGGGTAGCCCCATGTAGAACGCATTGCAATAATAGTCTTCAGAGAAAAACAAGAAAGTCCAGTTTTCTCTTGGAAAAAAAGTACTTTTGGGACTGTCCAGACAAGGAGAGGACAGAAGATTGCTCATTTGTGCTCTGGGCAGCTGCGCCTTGCAAAGAGACCACAGGATATTGGTCTTCTGCAGGTTTGAGCACCAAGAGACAGAGGGGTTAACCATTTTACTTACAACCATGGCAGAATTTTCTAAAGGACACTAAGTTTACAAGCCTCACTTTCTAAGCACTTTGAAAAGTGGCTATTAATCTTCTTAAAGCTATTAGAGACCTTCAGAATGGCTTGAATGGTTTGAAAAGTTGTTGGTGATTTGAACTTCTTCTTCAAACAAAAGAAAGAAATAATTACAAGCTTAAGAATGTAAAGAATTTGAAATAAGCAACAAAAAGCGAAATAAAATCTTGATCTAAGAAAGTTACAATTTTCTTAGATTAAGGACCAACTAAATTTGGAATATTGACTTTTACTATAAGATTTGGAGGTAACTATAAGAAATAGCTTCTTATGGGAACCAAATTAATTTTGGTTATCTTAGTTTCATAACAAAGATAAGCAACTGTTTGATTTTAGAAACTGGATACTAAAATTTTAAAATTCTAAATTGAAGGGAAAAAATACAAGTCTGTTTTTGGTGTCATTTAGTACTGGGACACAAAATGTCATAATATTGGAAATATTAAATGAGTTCTTTGAAGAACGGAGCCTGAAATTAGTACTTACAATATCAACAGTGTCAGTAATGTGCGATTCTATGGTGTCCAAAAGATGTTAATGAGAGAATGACAAACGTGGCCTAAATTTTACCTGAGAAGACAGAGACAATACCAAAACTGGAACTACAAATGACATGCCAAGAGAATGGTCTTCGAAAGGGTGCTTTATTGGATATACAAAAGAAACAGGCTGACATTTTAAAAATAAAAGGAGAAATGCAAATGACAAATCAAGGAATATGTTTTCTTGTTAAAGATTCTTATCAGATTTCACAAACCTACAAAAGAGGTTGTTAAACCCAGGAAGAAGTCTATGCCAGGGGTCTGCAACTTTAAACACTCAAAGAGCCATTTGGACCCATTTCCCACAGAAAAGAAAACACCGGGAGCCACAAAACCTGGGTGAGTGTGGCCAACTCGACGTCACTCACTCCCACCCAGTCACATGACACATACCCCCCCCAGACATGCCTATGTATCTGGTCATTAGGGCAGAGAACCAGTTGTTAAATTACTTGCAACGCCCAGCCCCGCCTAACTCCTCCCCCCTCAACCACCTCTTGTCACACCCGCCTCAGCTCCCAGCCACTTGCCTCAAAGGCCTCAATGTAATTATAGTCGTAAAAATGTTGTTCACCTTTCTCTCTCTCTCTGTCTTTCTTTTTCTCTCTGTCTCTTGTCTTCTTCGCTCTCTTTCCCTCCCTCTCTCTTTCCCTCCCACTCTGTCTTTCCCTCCCTCCCTCCCTCTCTTTCTCTCTCTTCCCCCCTGGGGAGGGAAGGAACCACTGAACTGGTGCTGGGTGGTGGGAATCTGACGTCCAGAGTCCAACAAGCCCAGGAGCATTGCACCGATGATCAACTGGTCGGCGGAGAAGTGGGGCATCACAACACCAGCATCTCTGCAGGAAAAGCAACTGACATCCAGGAGGCGAGAGCGAGCTGCCGCAGGGTTGCATTGTGGTTCCGCGTCGTAATGGGCTCCAGGAGGAAGGGACCCTGTCTCCCCCATTGTGAAGCACGCTAAATTTCACTGTGCTGTGCAAGGCACTGGGAGAGCAACGGGCAGACTATGGAGGCAGAACAGCAAATGTACCGCAATGAAGGTGGAATGCTGTTTCGCGCAAAAGCAAGTGTAGGGGCACTTTGCTTCCACACTAAGGCTCCGATCATCGCCACCGCCACAACAGAGCAACAGCTCTTTCATCCCTCTGCCGCGACTGGGTGACAGGGAGCCACAGCAGAGGGATGAAAGATCCGTATGCGGCTCTGGAGCCATGGGTTGCCAACACCCAGTCTATGCGATAAGATAAAGAAAAGTTGAAGAGAAATAAAATCCTATGTACCATATTTTTCAGACTATAAGACATACTTTTCCCCCCAAAAAAGTGGGTGGAAATGTCTTATAGAGCGAATGTTGCAAAGCCCTGCCCCCTGCCAGCCCCCACCCTTCAGACTCTGCCTCCCAGTAATTTGCCTCCTTGCAGCAAACAGCAAACAGCCTGGTCAGCTTCAGCACAGCCTGATTTAGCACTAGCAGCTGATTGGTGGTTGGATCTGCCTCCCGGAATACCACCAATCAGCTGTTCCAGGCTGCAGGGATCGCCACCATCCATCAGCGCCATCGGCGCTACCCATCACCACTGCCACCTATTGCTGCTTCCGCATGCCCCATTTTCGGCCTTTGTGCATCTGTTTTCAGCCCGTTCCAGGCAGTAGGGATAGGTGGCAGTGGTGGCGATCCCCGCAGCCTGGAACAGCTGATCAGTGGTATTCCGGGAGGCAGATCCAACCGCCAATCAGCTGCTTGTGCTAAATCAGGCTGTGATGAAGCTGATCAGACTGTTTGCTGCAAGGAGGCAAATTGCTGGGAGGCAGAGCAGATTTTTTTTTCTTGTTTTCCGCCCCAAAAGCTAGGTGCATCTTATAGTCCGAAGCATTTTATAGTCCGAAAAATATGGTGAATATTTGAATGAACTAAAAATTAAGATCGTTAGAACTAAAAGCAAGGAATGTAAAGTTAGTTATTTGATCAAGGTTAAAATAAGACCTTATTTTGTAAAGTTCTAAAGTGTTGTAAACTTTTTGCTAACATAGGAATTGAAAAGATATTTTATGGATGTATTTATAGATAAGGAATGGGAAGAGATGATGTATAATCTTTTGGGGTGGAGAGAGTCACTAAACTTGTCTATAACTTGTAATGAAGGTTGGAAGTAACTTCTTTACCTATTTCTTTTCTTTATTACATTCTTTTCTTTCTCTTTCTTCTTTTTACTTGTGCTTTTATTCTTTTATTCTATTCTCTTTTCTTTAAGTTGCATTACTTTTACTATTATAATCAAAATCCTTAATAAAATTATATTTAAAACAAGCCAGTGTATGTGCCAGGCACCATGGTTTAGGCATTTTTTTAAATAGGTGATTAAGTCAAATTCATGTCAAAGTGATGGGAGCATAACTTCAGCTGTGCCTTCTTCCCAGCTATGTATTTTATGAGGATCTATATACTGAGAAGAAAAGGGAAGATGGCAGGAGAAATTTATCAGCGCATGATGTGCTTAGACATTTCAAGAAGTAGGAAAAATTAAACTTTATTGTATTTAATTTATACCTGTACATTATTTTCTAGGGAGAATCTTAATATGCATGTCTCGGGAAAAATTCATTTGCATGTCTATAGCTTAAAGAAATATCATAAAATTTTAATAAGGACCTCTTTGAATCTAAGGAGATACTGTTTTATGAAATATATTCTGAAGTCATTTTTTCCTTATTAGGCATAGTGAATAAATTCTGAATTAACTATATCTGGCATTGATTTTGATTTTTTAAGTCTTAAAAGTCCTAAAACAGAAAAGGCATTTTTAAAAACAATTTACATAAAAGTTAAGTGATATAGTAACCAATCATTCATAATTTTAAAAAAGTAAGTTATCTTTTTGTTCCCCTTCCAAACTATTTATAGTCTATTTGTCATGAATGGTCTATTCCCTAGGACAGTAATGGCTAACCTTTTTGCCATTGCGTGCCAGGAGGGGGCAGCGATAAAGGCCTCTCTAGGAGTCTCTGGAGGCTAGGGAACAGCAAAAAAATCACTTCCTGTCCAACTGGAAGTTGAGAAATGGGCCTCCGAGGGGATGGGGAAGGCTGTTTTCGCCCTCCCCAGATGCATAGAGAGGATCTGGAGCCAGGTGAGAAAGAAAAATGGGCCTTCCCCACCACCCCCCAGGCCCTCCGGAGGCAGGAAATAGCCTACTTCTGGTGAGCCCAGAAGGCCTGAAAATCAGCTGGTCAGCACGCTCATGCGTGCCAAAGCTGAGCTGGCATGCCAGGTGACATGGCTCCGCGTGCCACCTGTGACACGCATGCCATAAGTTTGCCATCATGGCCCTAGGAGGAATTCTCAAGATTATTAGCCCATGAAAAATGTCACCAAGAGGGTGAAGTTCTGAGTAATAGTCCAAGCAGATGGAGACTAAGGTTTCAAGATTATTGTTACTAGAGTGTCATAAATTGGATAGGCAACAGATTTATAGCTCTACTGTAAAACAATTTTCTTTAATTTGGTCGCTTCCAGAAATGTTGGTGTTTCCAGGCTAAAATCATCTAGAGGAACCCCAGGTTTGGTGTGAAATTAGCAATATTGCTGTAACAATCTTGGAACTGCATCACCCATAATATTTAGACAGGAGGGTTAAGTTACTTTTGTGTGGACATGCTGAACTTAAAAGTCAATGTTGTTGTTGCTTATCAGATAACATAATAAGACAGAAAGGATCCTCCTTCCATGCCTTTCTTTTTTTCCTGTATCCCATGTCAACATATTTTTCCCTCTATTGTTCTTGTTCACTGAAGACAGTGGCCCAGTAAATAAAAGTGAAGTTACTGAAATAAGTTCTTTAGTTTTGAATTAATTAATTAGTTTTGACATTATTTTTGCATTAAGAACATTTGATGAGATGAAAACTACTCTGTTTCCCCCAAAATAAGACATCCCCTGATAATAAATCCAATCTGGCTTTTGAGCGCACGGCAATAAGACCAAGCGCTTATTTCAGGGTTCAAACAAATATAAGACAAGGTCTGATTTTCGGGGAAACACGGTATCCATTGACAGAATGTTTCTGCCTATGTGAGGCGTGAAGCAATTTTTCTCTCAGCACAAAAACTCCTTGCTTTAACAATGGATTTTTAAACAAGCCGTAGTAGTAGCCCTCATTCACGCATGCTATGCCAGAGAAACAAACTGTTGCAATATTTTCAGGATCAGACTCAATAAAGATAATAAGAATTAGAGATTTAAATATATTTCTCTTTAATAATAATAGGCATTCTATATTCGCTGAATATTCAAGATAGAAGCAAAGAAAATGGTGAGGGTGGCTCCTTATATATACAAGGGGTGGAGCCAGGAATGGGAGTGGTAAATTATGAATACATTAAAATCCAAAGAATAAGTTAACCCCCTGATGTCCCATATATACATTATTTACACAATAGAGAATAAGGCATTTACATCTGACAAATCCCCCTCTAAATGCCGGTTCGTTATACAACACCAATTACATTCAGATTCAGGACAATATAATACATACAATTTAGAAGTTAAATATTTGTGCTGTTTAGAAGGTAAAGGCTTCGTTAATATGTCAGCTAATTGTTCAGAAGTATCACAATGTATTGCTTTGATGAACCCATCTTGAGATAATTGTCTCACGTGCTTAAATTTTATATCAATATGCCTGGACCTTTGTCCAATGGCATCGGATCTGGATATTTCAATGGCTGCTTTATTATCTTCATGCACAACAAAAGGTAATGCAGGTTTTTTCCAAACATCTGAGATCAAGTCATTGAACCATACAAGGTTATTTGCAGCTTTGGATAAACAAACATATTCCGCTTCTGTGGTTGAAGTGGCTACCAGTTCTTGTTTACCAGTGTACCAGTAAACTGGACAATCATTCAATAGAAAAATATAACCAGAAGTACTCTTTCTGCATGATGTATCACCAGCCCAATCTGCATCCGCATAACAGGTAATTTTTGGTTCTTTGTCATTATTAGGTTCTAATACTAAACAAAAATCTAATGTACTTTTCAAATATCTTAGAATTCTTTTGACAGCTTCCCAATGATACATGGTTGGTTTGCTAACATATCTTGACAATAAATTGAGAGGTAATGCAATATCTGGTCTGGTCCAATTAGATATATAAAGTAGTGAGCCTATAACTGATCTGTAAAATGTATTATCTTTAAATTCAGGGGAAGACTCATCAGTGTTTCTAAGGAAATCAGTTTGCATAGGAGTGTCACAGGTTTTGGCATTGTTTAAATTACATTTGTTTAGAAGTTCAATGATCTTATCTTTCTGAGTAAGTTTGAATCCCCTTCTAGTTTTGTTAATTTGTACACCAAGGTATTTATTCACTTTACCTAGAGATTTCAACGAGAAATGTTCGTTTAACTTATTTACAAAGATTTCTCTGCTCTCTTTGTGTTTTCCTATATATAAAATATCATCCACATAAATTAATACAAATTCAATGTGATCATCACTCTTTTTTACAAAGAAACAGTTATCAGCAGTGGTAGCGTTGAAATCCATGGTCTTTAGTACTTTTACCAAGCAATCGTACCATCTCTTGCCAGATTGCTTTAATCCGTATAGACTCTTATTTAATAACCAAATTTCATTCTTATTAGTGTATTGACTATGTGGTGCTCTTACATATATTTCCTTATCTAGTTTTGCGTGTAAATACGCAGTCTGTATGTCATATTGAAATACGTCCAGATTGAGTGCAGATGCTACTACTAGAGCTGTTTTAACACTCTCTGTCCTCACCGTGGGGGAGTATGTATCAGTATAGTCTTCTGGATATTTTTGTGCATAACCTTGTGCAACTAGTCTAGCCTTGTATAAAGTATTGCCTCCTTCTAGATTCTTAATTTTATAAATCCACCTGGTACCTATAATTGTTTTATCCTTAGGTGCGATCGCAGGAGTGAATACATTTAATCCTTGCAAACTTTCCATCTCTTTTTTCATAGCTAGTTCCCATTTTTCTCTTTCTTCACGAGGGAGTTTTAATACTTCCTCATATGTATTAGGTGTTATTTGTTCTTCATTCATATGCATTATGTAATCTTTGTATTTACTTGGTATTTGATTTCTATTGTTTCTAATAGCTCTTTCAGGTTTGCTATGGTTGTCGTGCAAATATCTAGCTTCCTTTTTTGTTAATGTGTCTGTCTTTATTTTATGCTGACTATTTGTCCAAGTTTTGGTTTTGTTCTTATTTTTGTTAATGTTTTGATTTTCTATTGTCCCTTCCTCGCAAGATATCGCATCTTTGCATTTATTTGGAAATATTTCATTAAGGTGCAGTTTAGACCAATTGGCCTGCTCATGAAACACAGCTGTTCTGGAGACTATAAATTTGTTATTATTATCAATGAATCTGTACCCTTTGGTTCCAGTTTCATATCCCATAAATCTTAATCTTCTGGATACGTTTTCTCCCTTTCTCCTCAACTGCTTAGGTATGTGCACATCTGCAGTGACTCCAAATATGTGCATGTGTGCTAATTTAGGTTTCCTATTGTACATCACCTCATACGGTGTCTTATTCACAATACTGGACCAGGTTCTATTTTGAGTGTAATTTGAATAATGTAGGGCTTCTGACCAGAATTGTTTGCCTAAACCAGCATCCTCTAATGTGCATCTAATCATGGTTTGTAGTGTGGAATTCTTTCTCTCTACAATCCCGTTTTGAAACGCAGAAAATGGATTGGACGTGAAATGTAGCATTCCCCTATCCTTTAACCATTGGGAGAATTCTTTAGACATGAATTCACATCCCCTATCTGTCATAATTTGTTTTATTCTGATATTATGTTGTGTTTCTATGCGTTTGTAGAATTCCTTAAATTTCTGAAAGGTTTCATCCTTGTGCTTTAATGTGTAAACAAAACCATAGCGACTATAATCATCCACTATTGTTAGAAAGTAACGTTTTCTATAGGTAATTGATGGAGTTAATGGACCAACTAAATCCATATGTACTAAGTCAAAAATATTGTTAGTTGATCTGTTAGATTTTTTTGGTCTGGGACTGGTTTTTAGTTTGGTGGATTTACATACTGAGCATTCCAAATAATTTTCACAATTTTTTATTTTGACACCTTCTGCGTGTTCAGTCATTTTTTGAACTACAGGAAAGCTTGCATGTCCTAACTTCCTATGTAAGATGTGAGCACACTCATCATGAATTGGTTTACCTATTTTTGGTTTCTTCTCATTGTGTGTATTTTTGTGATCATGAGATATTTTACATTCATCATTGTCACTGTTACTAACATTTTCATCATCTGCTTCAATACAATCTTCCATATTTGAATCAATGTTATGTAACCATCTTTCTTTCGTTATCAGATAGGGTAGACCTCCTTTTATCATCACAGTGCCTATATTTGTTTTGTCCTTCTCTAAAGTTGCTTTCCCCTTTGAGAAAACTATATTGATGTCAGAATCTCTGCTTAGTTTTATAGCACTTAGTATGTTATGAGGTATTTCTGGGATTAATAATACCCCCTCTATTTTACCTAAACCAGGCAAGGTCACATTTCCTCTGCCTAATACTTGAACCTTTTCTTGATTAGCTACCTTTATCACAAACTTATCTTCTGTAAATGAAGATAATATACTTTTGTTGTTAGTGGTGTGATTGGTTGCACCAGAATCAATAAGCCAATTATTGTTCTCATTTTGTTGTGTTTTGGTGCTTTCTTGTTTGTTTAGTCCATTTAGTGACCCAGATTTTCTCTCTTTTGAATTTTCTCTACCCCCTCTACTTTCTCTGTAATTTGGTGGGCTTCTATATTTGTGTCTATCTGTGGAAGACTGTCTATAATGGTATTTGCTCCTATATTCTGGCCTATGTCTCTCCCTTGAGACTTTGGGACAGTCTCTTCTACTGTGTTCCCTGGATCCACAATTGTGGCATCTAAAGGCTTCATTATATTTTTCTTGGAAAGCTACTTTCCTAAAAGATTTGTGTTCTGTTTGATTACTGGAACGATTTTTTCTTGAATTGTCTTCTGCTATCAGTTTGTTAGATAGACTTTCTATGGTTAAATATCCTAAATTAATAGTATCTAAGTGTGACATAAAGTTATCCCATGATGAATCAAGTGAATTGATAATAACACTTTTCATTGTTTGATCTGAAATCACTTCCCCCCTCAATTGCAGCTCAGCTCTTATTTTGTTTAGAGATATCAAATGCTCACTTATAGAAACCCCTGGTTTCACTCTAGAAGAAAAGAAATCCTTAGACATTCTTGTAGTTGTAGCTACGCTATCGCTGTGAAATAGATTAAACATGCATTGAATTATTTCTGACACAGTTAGGTTTGATTTGATGCTATGATACATTGCAGGAGACACGCTAGATATTATTATGAAAAATGCTCTATGATGTAAACAATCTATTTTTAAAGTCCAAGGTCTTCTTGGAGGACTAGTTATAAAGAATAGTAAATTTTCTTTCATAAAGACAACCTGAAGTTGTTGATACCACTCTTGTAAATTAATACCATCAATTCTAAGTTTTGGGAAGTCACTGGGTAAGTTCCCCACATTATTTTGTCCATTACTTACAACCTGAGGCAGTCCGTGGTCTCGCAAGTGCAGGAAATTACAGAACGGCATGGGGATGCTCGCAACGAGTCTGCGCGGTTCTCTGGCCAGTTCAAGTCTTTCGGGGCCGTCTACGTAGCTTTGCACATGCGCGTTGCTCATTTCTTCCTTGGCGTCGTCGTGGAAGGTTCTCTCCATTTCAGTTCTCTCGTTCCGCTCCTCTTCAGATGAGTCGGTCTCTGGTTCGGTTTTAGGGGTTCTGGTGGTGGCGACAGCTCTTCTCTTTCTTTCGTGTGCGTTGGCACTTGATCCGGTCTGCGGTGTAGGGCGGAATCGGCATGGCTCTCTGGGCTCAGGTGTCGTCGCCTTCGAAGTCAGGATGGGAGCGTGCAGGTCTCGAGTTGTCGGTTTGATCTCTTGCTTCTTCGTTGGTGCCTTGGAAATTTTCAATCTTGGCCCAAAAGCAGCAAAAAGCGTTTTTATTGCTGACTTTACTTGAGACTTTGTTAAATCGTCTTCACTTTCTGATTCTGGTTCTTCTGAAGAGTTTGAGTCTTCTTTTTCACTTTCGTCGTCTGATAGCGTTTTTCGCGCCAGAAATTTTGAACTGAGCGTTTTGATTGGCTCTGCTTCACTCTCTTTTGAAGTTCGTTGAAACCAAGATGGCTGCCATTCAAAATTTCGCGCGGGATCACATCTTTTCTTTTTCACAACGACTTTCTCAGTATTCATTTCACTCACAGTTTTTTGATCTTTGGGTTTTTCTTTAACGACGTTTTTCTCTCTCGCTGCTCCGTTGATCTTCAGCATTTCTTGGAGGTTCGCGATGAGGCTTTCATCGTTCTTCTGGCTTTTTAGTATCTTCAATATCTCTGACCTGAGTTCGTTATTTTCTATTTCGATTTCTTCCTGGTCATTATTTTCATTTATCAGTTCTTCTTCTTCAGTGGTGTATTCTTCGGATTCTCTCGAAATCGCGTTAGTGGATTCGTTGATCATCTCTTGTTCAGTTTCTATTTCCTTGCTGTAGGCCCTGGTGTTGGGCCTATCTTTCTTAGACATTTTTAATTATTTATTGAGTCAATTAACCATCCTCTGCTACCAGCTTGTTGCAATATTTTCAGGATCAGACTCAATAAAGATAATAAGAATTAGAGATTTAAATATATTTCTCTTTAATAATAATAGGCATTCTATATTCGCTGAATATTCAAGATAGAAGCAAAGAAAATGGTGAGGGTGGCTCCTTATATATACAAGGGGTGGAGCCAGGAATGGGAGTGGTAAATTATGAATACATTAAAATCCAAAGAATAAGTTAACCCCCTGATGTCCCATATATACATTATTTACACAATAGAGAATAAGGCATTTACATCTGACACAAACTCTTGGGGATGGGATCATATTGGGAATTGTAAAAGCAGGTGTTAGGTGTATTTCAAAAAAGCTGCCATTGATGGGCATTGAGAGTCATGAATCATCAGTGGCATGATGGAGCAAGCTTGCACCAGCCTGCAAAAACAAATTATTACATTTTCTGGAATCTTGCAAGCCTGTTGAGAGTAGAGCTGAACCACTATGCCTAGCACACCAATTAGCTACTCTGTGTCTAGTAGTGCATTGCAGTGGCAGCAATGGAGCCGGCAAAGCCTGCTCTTAAACATTTGCCGGCTAGCACTGTGAATCATCATTAAATGGAACCCCTCTAGCCTCTAAGATGGTTGCTCCAGTGTTCCAATGGAACATTTGTTGGAATCTGAAGGTATTTACAAATAAATATTATGCTGGAGGATGGTGCTTCGCTTTGCAGCAAGCCAGATTGCCAATTAATTATTTATTTAAGAGTTACTTCATTGAAAGGATCTTTTTAAAAAGTCAGATGGGCAGGGAGACACATGGATGCTAAGGGAAGATATAGGACTATATTTTTTCATTACCTGTCTCTGGGCTAGACCATAATCAGAGCTTATAATGGCTAGGTTCACACAGCGGACTGAGCTGATGTTTAGGGGAGCGATTAAGAAGACATCACACGAACCCTTTTCAACTTGTCATCCAAGGTTTTTAGATGGTGAGCCTGAGGCAATGTTTCTTTCTCTTTTTTCTTGCACTTGATTTTTTTTTTTTAAAGTTCATAAGCAATATTGGAACCTTGACAAGAGAACAATTGACAAAATCCAAGCCATGACACTGTAAAACAAAATAAATACGGCTATTTTACCACTAATACTCCGAAATAAATTGTCTCCATTTTTTCAGTTCAGAAGTTTACATAACGCATGCCACCTGTTTAATAGTTTGACAAATAAAAGCTATATATCAAAATGCCTATTTTCTTCCACTGTATTTTCACTTGCTCAGCAGTTTTAACAAAAATAAAGCAAACAAGCAAGTGAAAAACTACCAGGGCTAAAAAAAAAGAGAGAGAGAACCCAAAACAGCAATCATACCAATACCTGACTATATGTCCCTGAAGAAAAGAATGATGTGATTCTAGCATTACATCAGTTTCAGTTCTCAGCTGAAAAATCAACTCAAAGCAAAGGAAGTTATATGAGATAGAAAAAGTGCCTTCCCTTCGTGAAATTGAACATCACAACCATAGTGCAGACAACAATTCTTAAGCCAAACTTCAACATAATGAGGGTGCCCTTGTTGCCACTGTGAGGATGTTCGCCAAAACTCATGTCAAACTGGATGGATGACCACCAATAATTACAGATTATTTGGGTCTTGCTGCCAACAACTGATGAAATAGAAGACATCTCAGTGCTGTGAATCAGAGGTGTGCAAAATATGCCGCCACAGAAAGTTCTGGTCTTTAAATGCTTTGATATTGAAGCAGAGGCACAAAATGTTATGGGAATAGTTGAATCCTGAAACAATTCCGAGGTCAGAAAATTTCAATTTCAAAGCTGGACCCCTTTATGGGGTCAGAACCTTTTGTGACAGAATATTTTTCCACTTTCCTGGGGCAATTATACATTTATTATTACATGATGACTTATGCTCTTTTGCCTAATCCCATAGAGAGCATTCTTGCTCCAGGGCTAGATGAGTTGCTGGTAAACAGGTGAGTTGAACTAGTTTTTGTTTGCAAACCAAACTATCTATCTTACAATTTATTGAAATAAAATACATCAATATCCATTGGTGTTGCATATAGATGTAAACCAAGCTTTTAGCACTTTTAGCTATATAGTCCTTGAGTTACGACCACAATTGAGACTAGAATTACCATTGCGAAGCAAGGTGGTTGTTAAGTGAGTTGCTCCTGATTTTACAAACTTTTTGGCCATGGTTGTTAAGTGAACCACTGCAGTTAAGAGAATCATGCAATCATTAAGGAAATCTAGCTCCCTGTCATTAATTTTGTTTGACAGGTGATGGCTGGGAAAATCACAAGTGGCAATCACATGGCCCTGGGAGGTTGCAACCATTGTAAATACATGCTGGATGCCAAGTGCCTGAATTTTGATCATGTGATCAAAGGGATGCTGTGTAAGTGTGAGGGTCAGTTGTTACTTTGAAAGGTCACTAAATGAATGGTTGTAAATTGAGGACTACCTGTAGTGTTAATTTTCTTATAGGATGTCCAATTAAAAGCAAATAAATAAATAAATCAGCAATGTATTAACAGATTCAGATATAAACTAGATGAGGCCTATATATTATTGATTATTTGAAGAACCTTGGTCTTTTTTTTTTACCTCAGGTCCCATGAGATCAAAAAATTGTTTTACTTTCTCAGTTAGAAAGTAAATTTGTAAGGCTTCATATCCATATTCAGATTTTCAAACTCAAAAGTATTAGATTGCTATTTGAGTTCAAAGGGAGACATCAGATACTAAGAAAATTTAGATGTTTGGATGTTTCTTAAGACAGAGCCAAAGGGGTAACCGATTAGAGGTACCTGTGCTCAGGGGACCAAAATGAGCAGATGCTTCTCATTTTTACTTTCAGAGATCAAGAAGAATGGAAAGGCCAGCCTGTCATTTTTTTTATTTTTTTATTTTTTGTAATAAACCTATGTTGGAACAGGGAAGAATTTTCCCTCTGCAAAGAATCCTGTGGCCTGATGGATTCCTATTATCTGATGAAAAACACAAATCTGTTGGAGTGTTATGGCTAAGGAGGTGAAAATCTCCTGAAAACCTTTGCTCAAGAAAATCACAAATATGCATGAAATGTCTAACAGCTTGGAATATGTTCTTACATACTTCATCGGTAAGCCAAAACCTCAGTCAGAGTGAAAGTTCTTTAAAGTAACAAATTTAAATTTGGAACAGAAAGGTCTCTGTAAACTATTGCCTGGGGACAAGAATGGCCTTATGATGCTAATAAGTGAAGTTCCACCAATTATACAGGCAGGTAGCAACCTCCAGAACCGAAACTGTGAAATAGCAGATATTTATTTTTCTTTTCTGGTGGAATAGAAAAGGACTTTTAGGAACATCTGATTGATATTAATCCCCTCACATCCCTACAGTTTTATGAAAACAGGTTGCACTTGGATAACCTTTACACAAAAAAGTGTTCGCAATCGCCCCACTAACTCTGGCTTTTTGGCCCTTTGCATCACACTGCCACCAACCCCTGCTGACCGCTGCCATCTTCTTCGTCCCATGAGACACGTCTGTCTGGGGCAGCTGCTGTCCCTCTGTGAGGCCTCGACAAGGCCGCCTGAAACAAGGCCTTTGGAAGAGAAATAAGGGACCTGGTGGAGCTGTGGTTGAAGTGTAGTATTGCAGACTGACTCTGCCCACAGTCTGGAGTTCGATCCTGATTGGCTCAAGGTTGACTCAGACTTCCATCCTTCCCAGGTTATTGGACCGCAATATGCAAATAATGCTTTCACATTGTAAAACAAACAAAAAGAGTGTTGTAAACTGCTATGAGGTAGTATATAAGCCTAAATGCTATTGCTATTGCTAAATAGGAAGAGGTTGCAAAGGCGTCGCAACGGGTAGCAGCTGCCTCTGCTGGGCATACCTCAGTGGTGAAATGCTCCGAAGTCTGCTATTGGTTCGCTGTGCACACGCATACGTGGTGTGTGCCAAACATGCGCTTTGCACGCATGCGCACTGCAGGCACTACCGCACAGCACTGAAAAAGGAGGCTTAAGAAGCCTTTTCTAAGGTAAGTAGAACAGCGAGGGGGGGAACAGGTGTGCCGCGCGATTTAGAGTCACTAGAAAGCAGGAGTTCCTGCTTTCTAGCGAATATAAATCGCGCGGAACAGCTGGTCAGAAATACCGGTCCATCCGAACCGGTAGCATTTTTTACTACCAGTTCAGACGAACTGGTCTGAACTGATAGCATTTCACCCCTGGCATACTTCCTCAGCAGTGGGAGAAGGCAGCTGATGGGAGTCCACTGTGGGTGAAGGGGAACATCTGGGGTAGGTGGTGGCAGGGAGTAGAGGTCAGCCAACAGGAGAGAGATGGGTGAAGGAGCTGAAGCGGAGGTGAGCACAGCAAGGCAAAAGTGTGAGATCCTCACGTAACAATGGTATGGTCCTCTCCTGACTTCTATTCCTGGGGTAACAATAATTGCTGTTGCTAAGCAATAAAGGTCATGTGATGTTGCACCTAGCAACTGTTCCACTTAGCAGTGGAAATCCTTCTCCCTATTAGGGTCAATGAGTGAGGATTACTCACATATCTAGTACAGGAATCCTTGACTTGCAACCATTCATTTAGTAACTATTCAAAGTTACAACAACACTGAAAAAGTGACTTACGATCATTTTTCACACTTACAACTGTTGCAGCATCCCCATGGCCGCGTGATCAAAATTTGCTTGGCTACATGATCACAACTGGCATGTATTTATGATGGTTGCAGTGTTCCAGGGTCATGTGATCACGTTTTGTGACTTTCTGACCAGGAAAGTCAATGGGGAAGCCAGATTAACTTTTCAACCCTGATACTAACTGAACAATTGAAGTGATTCACTTAACAACTGTGTCAAGAAAGGTCGTAAAATGGGGGGAAATTCACTTAACAACTGCTTCACTTAGCAATGAGAATTTTGGTTGTAAGTCAAGGACTACCTGCACTTGTGCAGTGCCAACAGCCACAGATAGAAGACCTGCACTCCTGTCCTGCATCCTCCCACAGTTCCATCCCGCCAGGCCCGATGAGTTCCCTTTGGCTGGGCCACTCTGCCATGCTTGCCACAGGCATGCCAAGGCCATGCACCTTGCCCAGCACCTGGCTGTAGTCCAGCAGCAGCAGGAGGAAAGAGGCAATGAAGGTCACCCAGGAGTGGTGGGTGCGGCAGAGGGAGGCAGCAGTGGTGGAGTGCAGGGTGGCTGAAAGGGCAGAGATGGGGGAAATAGGTGGGTAGAGGGAATTGAAGCAGAGGTAAGTCTGGCAGAGCATCAGAGCCTTGTCTGATGAAGGGAACTTGCCAGGCCCAGCTGGGGAGCAGGATAGAACTGGTCATTCATGCAGGGCAGGAGAAACACAAAGTCCTTTTCTAACAACAGTATGGCCCTTATCTAATGACCACAAGCTGGACTGCTCGAACTGAATCAGAACAAAAATTCTGAGGTGCATTTGGGGCATTATTAAGAGTTTTAAGTGAGGCCTACTCATAGGCCAAAGATATATAAGCTGTAGTTTTGCTTTGCCTCATGCTGCTCAGCAGCTGCTAATGTTTTGATAGCAGCCCAGAAAAGACTGTATTATACGCATACCAGTAGTGGGTTTCAAAACCTGTCGCTACATGCATGTGCATGCGCAGAAGTGTCCGGGTGGGTGGGTGGAGCCTCCCGCCACCACTGCTACTGGCTCACCCGATTCGGGGCAAACCGGTAGCAACCCACCACTGACGATGTGATATCTTCAAAATGATTTTAGTGCTCTAAGTGAGCCAGGTTTGGCCACAATAGGAGATAGGTGGGATGCCATCATTTAAACCAAAATGTTAGGTTAGAAATCTTCAAGAGATGTTGACAGGAAAAATATAAGGGAGATTCCTATTCACCTAGTTATATACCTTCACATCAAACCTATGGCCTAAAATGAAACAGGATTTCATATCAACCAAAGGGAACAGTATTAAATATTAATAAAAACTCATTGGTATAAAGGGAACAGTTTTAAGCTGTAAGATTCAGTTATATAGCAATGCATTCATTATGTGTTTGTTTTTATAGCATTTTACAGCAGCCACTCAAATGAGCTTTCTGTATTTATCTTTCAAATAAACTTTCTTGGCTGGCTTTCCCATTCATAAAACCAATGCTTAGCTTGCAAATATGCTAAAGGGATAACATTTTCTCTGGGCAGTATATAACTAGCTGAAATATATTGTAAAAATACAATTATACTAAACTATATAAAATAATATTAGATCAGCATCAGAGTAATATAAAAAACTACAAAGAGAAGAATATACCTGATGTAACAAAAACACAATCAAGGAAGTGCACTAATATTCTAAAATATCAGAATGATTCTTAAAATGCCCAGGATTTTTTTAAAGTGTTTCATTCAGCAATCTTTGAAAAGGTGTTCTGTAAATTGGGTAGCATTCCCAGAATGGCCCAACTCTTTTCTTCCTTAACTATAAATATAAGAAGACCCTCTAAGTCATTCTTTCACAACCTTGACAACTTTCAGATGTAACAATTTCCACTTCTCAGAATTGCCCAGCCAGCATGGATCCCTAGCATGGCTGGCTAGGGAATTTTGGGAGTTGAAGTCCACACCTCTTAAAATCACCAAGGTGGAGTATACTGGGTCTATGACAGTGATGGTTAAACTCCATCGCGTGCCAAAAGCGGGAGGGAGCAAGGGGGTGTCACACATGTGCGTGCCCACACCCATAATTCTATGCGCCCCGCCCCCCCCGTGCATACACGCGCAACCCCCCCCCCCATGTAACCCCTGCTTGTGGCACACAATGGCACAGTGAGCCCAGTAGGCCCATTTTTCACCTTCCCCAGGCTCTAAAGGTTTTCTAGGAGCCTGGGTAAGGCAAAAACAGCCTTCCCCACCCCCACCCCCACCCCTGGAGGCCCTCTGGAGGCTGGAAATGGCCTGTTTGCCAACTTCTGGTGGGACTGGAAGGCCCGAAAATCAGCTGGCCGGCACATGCATGTGCACCAGAGCTGAGCTCGCGTACCCACCAATATGGCTCCGCGTGCCATAGGTTCGCCATCATGGGTCTATGTGATTGCAAAGAGTCAACAATGACTTGATGGCATGTCATCAAAGAAAACTTTCAGGTAAAGATTTGAGAATGTGGAGAGTAAATATTACATATTTAAATAGAATGATATTTAGGAACTGACATTTTATCACTTATACTTATTGGAATCATAGTTCTGTAGATTCCAGGAACAAGATAATGTAAGGCAAAATATCAATGTTTGCCTTATACAGGTAGTCCTTGACTTATGATCATTTGTTTAGTAAAACATTTGAAGTTACAATGGCCTGGAAAAAAGTGACCAGTTTTCACACAACCATTGCAGCATCTGCATGGTCACATGATCAAAATTTGGACACTTGGCAACTGGCATGTATTTATGATGGTGGCAGTATCCCAGGGTCATGTGATCACCTTTTATGACCTTCTGGCAGCAAAGTCTATGTGAACAGATTCGCTTTATAACCATGTCGCTAACAAGTGCAGTGATTCACTTAACAACTGAGGCATGTAAGGTTGTAAAATGGGGCAAAACTCACTTAACAAATGTCAAGCTTAGCCATGGAAATTTGGAGCTCGTGGTCATAAGTCGAGGACAACCTTGACTATATATTTCAGAGATAAAGTCGGGGTTTGAAAGATGAATCATTTAAAACTAGAAAAACAGCCACAATTGAAAGAAAAAGCTATATGGAAATTAGGCCCATACACAAAGAAGGATAACTTAATTAAAACACAAGATCAGTGCAGGTATTTATGTAGCAAAAGGAACAACATCTACAGCCAGAAAATGCATGTTTTCAGGCCTCAGACCCTTTTTCAAAGAAAAAGTTAGAAAAACAACACTATGGAACCCCTCCCCACACTTTAGTCAATGGTCTGAACTGTTCCACAGAAAGATGAGTGACTATTGAGCAGGGAGGAATAGAATAGTGGCCAAATGGAATAGAAATCTCAGCATAGCTGGTTGAGGAATTCTGGGAGTTGAAGCCCACAAGTCTTAAAGTTGCCAAGTTTGGAGGTTCCTGCTCTAGAACACTAAATTGTGTTGCAGTCCAATTGTCTTCTTAGAGGAGGTACTTCTCTCTCTGTTAGAAAGGATAGACTATCTGTTCTGCCCCAGCTACGGATCCCAAAGAACACAGCACACAAAAAGTTTGTACAAAACTTAATTTACTAAAATAACTCAGTCTTCAAAAAACAGGCTGTTAATAAACTTTCTTTAAAGCCTTCAAGAAACCAAAGATAAAGTAATCACAATCTTACCAAGGTTGGCAGGAAGCCCAGAAGCAATTTGCAGAGAATCCAGACACAAAGTAGAGTGAACTAAGGTTGTTCCCTACAAATTGCTTCAGTCGGCATTCCTTCTTAAATAGGCTAAGGGAGTGGCCAATTAGCCCCAAGCCTTACTCTCGAGGAGACCTCCTCCTGAGGAGCCACTCCTGCCTTTTGGCCGCTCTGCGCGCCCATGCATCAAGAAGAGGCTCCTCCTCTTCGTCCTCTTCACTTAAAGGAGCTTCTGGAGGTTCTGAAGGCCCTGGCTGAATCCCTGCCTCTGGCACCACATCTTCTCCAGCCTCCTCATTGTCTGACTCAAGTACCAGCTGCACAGGCTGCTGGTGCAATACCACACCAGCCTCCTCACTGTCAGAATCAGCTACAATCCACACAGGCTGCTGACGGGCCACAACACTAACTCTTTGAAGTCTGTGTTTGCAATCTACACGTTGCTCTTCACTAGCCCTGGCAGCTTTGCTTTTGTTCACATGGCAGCCACACAAATAAAATCTCTTGCCCAAATGGACATTCCCTCAGCCAATTATAAGTATAAACTGATAAAGCAAAACTTAGCATCAGAATACATGTCAATAATAGAAAGACATTGTAGGTTATCACCTGAATTTCACCTTGAAGAGAATTATTTTCCAATAAAAGAAGTGGCTGCAAATGTTACAGAGCTCTCCCTTCTTCCAACTGTATGCAGCATGCAGCCAACACTTAGGAAGAAGATGAAGAAACGCTAGATTGCACTCAATACAAATCAATATTCAACTAAGCAATAAAATAGGGAAGACTGTCAGGGGAAAGGGAAATGGCATTTTGTAACATCAAAGAACTAGATTCTGGGAGATGTATTTCAATCCACTACTCAAATTAAATAGAGAGGTCACAGAAGATCTGAAAGGAATGTGAGAGAAAAACCTTGATTAATTATGGCAATTAGGTGCCCTCAGCACATTAATTTAATATAAATCAGTTTTTACTCTTCTGTAAAGCACCCTGGTTCAGTTCTAAATTGCAGAGGTTAGAATATTTGAAAATCTCTCAGGATCCTAGACAAGATTTCAAAACCTTTTTTCTTCAGAGGACAAAAGGGTCTTTAACTGTCTTCAGACTGCAAAAGAACTATCATAATAGAGAGAGGGAGGGAGGGAGAGAGAGAGAGAGAGAGAGAACAAACAAACAAACAAACAAACTGGTCATTTGTTTAAATGTATCCATTCATTTGTCTGGATAAATATCCAAAGAGAAACTCCATTCAATCCTTGTGCCACTACATTTCTTTCACCACAAAAGCCTCAGACATTTATAGAACCGAATTAGCTCTTGACTGAGCAGTATAAGACCAGCATATCCACATGCCATAAGGAAATCTGTCTGAATGATACAATTAATGTTTAATTAATCTCTACCTTCTTTTCTACCAATGAGTGCCTCAAAGCAACCACAATGCTAACCCAAACATAATTAAAGAGATAATTCAATCATCATACAAACAAATCTTTCAACTCAGGAGAATGTTATCTTATATCCCAATATCCTGTTTAAAAAGGCTTTTGTTGTTAGGAGAAAGATATCAATTCAATTCCCTCCTGGGCATGGAGTCTTCAAAACTAAAACTAGCCTCTATCACAATAGAGTTTAGCTTGTTCTATCAGTCTGGTCACCCACTGAAAACTACAAAAATTTGATAGGGAAAATCTTCTCTTAACATACAGTAATCTCCATGTAAGATCGTAGCAAGCTGCATCAGAAGTCCTCAACTAGAACTATCCAAATCTGTGTCCTTTTTTCACAAGAAGGGGGGGGAGGATTTCCAGAATTTAGGGTTTTTTCACATAAGCAAGTCAGGAATGGTTATGGGGTATCTAGGAACCTCACGGCTATAAGATATAGTGGAAAATCAAAATAACATCCTGGAAATTTATTTATTTGTTTTAATTTGTATACCGCCCTTCTCCAGCAGGACTCAACTGCTGCTATGTTTTTGAGAATACAGTAGCTGTATTGCATGGTTCTGCCCGTGAAGTCAATAGGAGTCAAGAGATATTTTACTTAGGTATAAATATTAATGCAGAAAATATACACATTAGTGTATCTAATCTTAATTATAAATAGCAAAAGAACATTTCAACAACAAGGATGGAAAGTGCTAAAGTAATTTATTACTACCACCACCACTAGGCCACCTTGGAGAGAGAAAGAGAGAGAGAGAGAAAACACACACAGGTTTTTCACAGAGATGCCTCCATAGGCACTTTGGGAGTAGAACCAGCTGAATTCAAAGATTTCCCAAACTCCAAGAAGAGGAATATGTGTAAAATCAGAAAAAGCCACATCCCAGTACAAGTGTATAGTGGGACAAATGAAAGCATTAAAATTGCATACATAGGCTCACTTAACACGGCACAGTTTACTTCTTCTGAGCAAACACGCCAGTGGTGGGTTTTAAAAATTTTTACTACCGGTTCTGTGGGCATGGCATGGCTTGGTGGGTGTGGCAGGGGAAGGATACTGTAAAATCTCCATTCCCATCCCACTCCAGGGGAAGTATACTGTAAAATCTCCATTTCCTCCCCAATCCAGGGGAAGGTTACTGCAAAATCCCCATCTCCTCCAGATCAGCTGGAACTTGGGAGGCAGAGAATAGATGGGGGCGGGGCCAGTCAGAATTTTTACTACTGGTTCTCCGAACTATTCAAAATTTCCGCTACTGATTCTCCAGAACTGGTCAGAACCTGCCGAAACTCATCTCTGAGACATACCCAAGTTGTGCACTAAGAACTAAAAACAAGTGTGCTGATAGCTGGCCATGCTGTCTAATCATATAATTATACTTTCACAGCTGATGAATTTTCTTCTAAGCACCCAGCCACCAATAGTAAAGCAGCATAACAAACTGTTTATCCAATAGAAAGAAGACATATAAGTGGAGGTCAAGATCTGGTTTTCATTCTGTGTCTTCTAAACGCTCACTGTTGCAAACCTCATATATCCAGGAAGAAAGCTTCCACGCTATGCTTAACTACATCAGCACAAACCAAAAATATAGAAACTGGTATGTGAGCACCAGAGCAGCCCACCCATTTCATACAAACCCACATGCATAATATAATAATATGTGAACATTCACAGGAGCCAATGAAAACACAGATATTGCAACATATGAGCCAGTCTTGCCCTTATGTAGAAGTCCACTGGCACTTTCCCAGTCTAAGTACTTTACAGTACTTAGAACTTCCTGTGTCTAAAAGTGGAAATTAGACCCTTGGATATTCAGCTTGTTCTAGATTAGCTAGTAAATCTGCAGCTGGCTATAACTTTTCAAGATTTATCCCTTTCTTTGATACAGTATTTTTTCATATACAAAGCTGCTATTGTATGAGGACATGAGTAGGCTACTTGGTACGACCAACTATTACCCAGAAGTCTATGGAGAATCTTGCATCCTGCTATTACATTTGATTGCATCGTCATTCTTAACTAGTAGGGCTGTTTAAGTGCTTCCAAAGACACTCACAGAGCACTGATCTGCAGCTTCTTAAAGCAGCTGTGTCTTTTTCTGGAATCATGCTGTTGGCTTCTCCAACTGGAATTCAATGGGGGGGGGAATTATGTTTGTGTTATGGAGTTGAGGAGAAACGCAGTATACATACTTATTTATTTGTTCAATTTCTATAGCCACCCATCTCGATCAATTATTTTGGGTGGCTTACAGTTCAAAAAATATTCAATAAAAATATTTAAAAAACAATAAAAACACCCAGAACCAATATATACTGCAGCCGAGATACTTGGCTAGTTAACAGTAAAGCCAGGACGTGGGGCCCAAACACATTCAGCGCCTTAGGCTTGGGATGAAAGCCAGGTATTTAAAGCCTTATGGAAGCCCAACAAGCTTGGAGACATTCTAAACTCCAAGGGGAGGATATTCTACAGAGCAGGGCCAGCGCAGAAAAGGCCCATCTTCTTGTTCCCGCTAGCCGAGATTCTTTGGATCTGCAGTAGGCCCAATCTGCTCAATCAACTTGGACAGGTAAACACTTTAGGAAAAAAGCTATGTCTCAGGTAATCCAGAATGAGAATACATGAGAAAAAGACTTCTTAGTCTGTGAATTCAAAGTGCTACATAGTTTTACCAGCTCACACATCAATATGGATTAGATCAGTGATGGCTAACCTTTTTGCCGTTGTGTGCCAAAAGTGGGGGGAGCATAGGAAGGTCGCCCACGTGTGTGCCCACACCCATAATTCAATGCACCCCGCCCCTGCGCATGCACGCCCCCTCCCCCCCGCTTTTAGCATGTGATGGCATGGTGGGCCTGGGAGGCCCGTTTTTCACCCTCCCCAGGATCCAGAGGCTTTCTAGGAGCCTGGGGAGGGCGAAAACGACCTCCCCCCCCACGGAGGCCCTCCAGAGGGCCGGAAACAGCCCATTTCCCAACTTTTGGTGGGACCGAAAGGCCCAAAAATCAGCTGGCCGGCGCACACATGCGCGCTGGAGCTGAGCTACAGCAACATTTGCGTGCCCACTGATACGGCTCCATGTGCCATCTGCGGCACCCGTGCCATAGGTTCGCCATCACGGGATTAGATGATGGGAACCAGAGTCCACAAATCGGAAAATTAAAACACCAGGAAATTTGATCTTTTAAGCTAGAAAGTAACTTGATTTAAAATCACGGTTAAATTTATTTAAGCTCATTAGTCACAGCTTCTTCTTTTTTTACAAACTGTTTATTTTATTTACAGTAATGTCATGCTACCACTTTTTCAGACTTAAACTATGAAGCAACTATAGTAAGAAATGGATCCATTACACTGAAGAAAGATTAATTGCAATTATGAAAAGCAACTTCATCATAGCTGTTCCTCTAAACATTAAAATAAATACAACTGTATGCAAATGTGCATTCATTATCGTGGTGGTTAAGTCAGACTAAGGTTATTATCAGACAGATGGCTCAAATAAGCAAATTTATAATAATTTTTCAAACATTAAAAAAAATCAAACAACCCTATCTAGCATTGCATGGAGAGAATTATAAGGACACATGTATTTTTATGCAAAAATTCTAGTAGAATGCTATTTTTTAAAATTAATAAATATATATTAAAACAACTTTCCTACAAACTTCAGATTATAGATTTTTTTAAAAAAATAATTTTTATTCAACATTTACATCTTTAACATCCTTGTTACATTTTTACTGCTTTCCGATACCGGCATCTGTGATACTGTCTATTTTAGACAGTCCCTTGGGAGTTGGGCGGCATAGAAATATGATTAATTAAATTAAATTAATTAAATTTATCTTTTAACCAACTATACACATATACATTTTATATACCCTGTTTCCCCCAAAATAAGACATCCCATGATAATAAGCCCAATTGGGCTTTTGAGCACATAGCAATAAGGCCAAGCACTTATTTCAGAGTTCAAAAGAAATATAAGACAGGTTCTTATTTTCGGGGAAACATGGTATTACTTACTAATTTCTATATTCACTACAATTTATACCTATCTATTACAGAATAACTATTTCGCTTCTCTTTAATATCTTCTCTTACGTTTATACATTTATACATTTATACATTAATTTTGGATTCTTTCTCCAACCAGTTATACCATCTATTCCATGTCTCGAAATAAATCATTTCCTCTCGGTCTTTTAGCTCCATTGTTAATTTATCTGCTTCTGCACATTCTAGCACCTTTTTTATGATCATCGTATTTGATGGAGCGAATCTGTGTTTCCAATTTTGTGCAAATGAATAGACTTGAGTTCTCAGAATGTCATAGATTGTCAGGGCTCCAAACAGGGGGTGGGATTCAGCCAGTTTGTACTGGTTTGGGCGAACTAGTAGTTGTGACCTGCGGATGGGCCCACCCGCCCCGCACTATGCGTGCACGCTCCCATTACGAACCGGTAGTAAAAGTAAGTGGAACCCACCCCTGGTGCAGTGGCAGATAGTACAAAATTGATAGGATAATGGGATCCGGATTTGGAATACCTTTTTTGGAGTTGGCAAAACATTTCTTTTGAAAATGATGTTAAGCTGATTTCTTACCTTGCATTTTTTATACATTTTATGTTTTTTTTTTAAAAAAAAAGAAAAGCACTAAAACAAATATGGTCCTAAGCAGTGGTGGGATTCAACCAGTTCGCACCACTTCAGGAGAACCGGTTGTTAACTTTCTGAGCAGTTTGGCAAACTGGTTGTTGGAAGAAATCATTAGGGCAGAGAACCGGTTGTTAAATTACTTGAATCCCACCACTGGTCCTAAGCATGTAGTACAATGGGTGGATTTCTGCATGTATAGGTTGGTCCGTACTTCCTGACAATCTGAAGGCTTAAGTTATTTTGCCAATGAATGCAAAATCTTGAGATAAAAGAGAGCACCATCTTCTTGTACAGGAACAAGACTAAAAATAACCAGTGAAACAGTCAGACAAATATTCTGGCTGCCATAATCCAGTAACGAAGTCTGCCTGTCTGCAGGATGTGATGATGTCTATGTATAGAGGTTAACAAATTCAGGAGGAAAAAAAAAACCCAGCCTTGTGCATAGCATAGGAGAAAACATAACCATAGAAGTCTTTCTAAATTCAGTTCGTTATAGTTTGCCTGAAGCAAGCAACCTAGATATATATTTAAATGTATATATTTTAATATATGTATATTTATACTTTAAATTTTGGTGAGGGTTGAAAAGTCTTACAATTTTACGTAGAGAGGAAAACACTGCTCTGTGCAAGGACTTTTAAAAATAAAACTTTTTAGTGTAAGTGAATAAAGAACTTGTTCTTTTATTGCTGTCTCTTCCAGCTGGGAGTTGATTTTCAGACTGAAGAACACTCTGTCAAAGTACAGTATTGATGTTCCCACAAAACTTTGCTGTAGTACAAGACGTGCTACCCTGCTGAGGCAAAATTACATTTTCCAGGAAAATATAGGGCACCGATATTAAAATAATTCACCTGGAAAGCAGTCTATCAGAATGTAGCCTGTGTGCCTGAATACTAACAAGGGAATATTTTCCCCTTTCTTGAATATGGATATTTTACACAAGTTGCTTCGGGGAAGGAAGTCACAGCCTCTGGCCCATGGACTTTTCAGCATGAACCAGAAGCATCTGATAAAAGAGAGCTCAGATTAGTCCCTGTTCAGTCCCAGCCAGTCTTGCCATCATCCTGACGCCCATGATGAAGACATGAGAGATCCTTCATTTTTCCATCCTCACAGAATCTCAAAACAATCGTGAAGCCCTAGACAAGGCCGCTTTTCCAGAGGAGAAGGCAATACAGTAGCAACTTATAATTAGGACCACCTAAAAGGCCTGTGCAGATGCTTTGAAACCCCAATTTAAATAGTTGTACATAGCGGTTAGGGGGCTGCATATTCACAGAAGCTACTTCTGTCAAATCTACAGCAAACAATGTGAAGCTGATCTGCCTTACCTTGCAAGGATGGAGGAAATCACATATATTGGGCTGCCTCAAGACAGAATGCTGCTTCAAGGAGATGCTTCATCAGATGAAGGCAGAGTAACGTGCTTCTGTGAGCTAAAAATCTTGATTGAGATAGATCAGTGGTGAAATTCAGCCAGCTTTATCCGGATCGCGCGATCTGGTAGTGCCGGTGGTGGGAGGCTCCACCCACCCACCCGGACATCATCATGTCCCATTTTTGACCCTCTGTGCATGCGTAGAAGGCTCTGCTTATGTGTGGAGGCATAGCAAGCACACACACATGCGCACTCACATTTGCGAACCGGTAGCAAAGGTAAGGGAATACCACCCCTGAGATAGATAGGACATGGTCTATCATGTAAGGTCTTTCTGGTTTTGCAGGCATAAATTCTTTCTATTGTCCTTCTTCTACAAACTTTCACGTAATATGGCTCACTAGGCACTATCGCGGGTCCTTTCTGATTTGGCCTTGTTCATCAGAAGCCATCTGTCTTGACATGGGACCTTTTCTACTTTACTGAGGTAAAATGTTCTCCACTCATCTTGGACTTAGCAGAAACAATATTGGCAGGAAATTTGCTGTCCCCATTGCAATCCCCATTGAGCCTTTACTGCCCCTGCTCCCTGCCACTGTCGGTCACCCGCTTTTTTCCAAGCAACCATGAGTAGCATATTTTATACCTCTTGAGCCTGCTTTTAGATAATGTTGTAATAAGGAGAAATAGGCTATTTTAACACCAAACAAACCCAGGACAACTTAAGTCTGTCTCACTCATGGGCTGGGGATGAAATGGAAACATCACTGTGGGAATCTGCAGAAACATAATGTTACCAGAGCAAGTGCTTACTTATAGTATTTTCTACGTTTGGCTTAAACAACATGGTCTATTAAACCCTGTAACTTTTGAAGATATCAGCTGGATATTTCTGATATCCAGCTGAAAACTGAGTATCAGAATATTCTCATATTCTGAAAACTAGTTATCATGTATGACTTACAAGTAATCCTTGACTTACTACTATTTGTTTAGTACTACTATTTGAAGTTACAATGGCACTGAAAAAAATGTCACTCATGACTGTTTTTCACACTTACAACTGCTGAAGCATCCTCATGGTCATATGATCAAAATTTAACCGCTTGGCAACTGGCCTGCATTTATGACGGTTGCAGTGTCCTGAGGTCATGTGATCACCTTTTGCAGCCTTCTGATGAGCAAAGTCAATGGGGAAGCCAGATTCACTTAACAACTGGGTTACTAACTTAACAACTGCAGTGATTCACTTAACAAACATGGTCATAACATGGGAGCAAAACTCACTTAACAACTGTATGGTTTAACAACAGAAATTTTGGGCTCAATTGTGATTGTAAATCAAGGATTATCTATATATATCTCCTTCCTATCAGCTATAATGCTAACAACAAAAACTGTACTTCTGATAGGGCTATCCTACAGGGATCAGATAATTATTTGTCCTAATGTGGGCACTGTTTCTCCTTATATATGCACAAACTATACACATGTACATATAACTAATCTAGTTTGGATCTGAATTTCAAAGTGTAACTCATTCTCTCAATAGCAACAATACGTTACATAAACTGCGAGTATATATTATATATTCATTTCTGGAAACGTTAAGGAAACAAATCCATCTTGAGAACTCACAGTAATTTGTATAATGCTTGGTCAATACCTGAATTAAGCATTTAAGCCTCATCAACAATATAGAGTCTATTACAAATGGGTGCCTAAGACGGTTAGCGTTTATTTTCCTAATTTGCAATATATTGAAATACTCCTTAACCTTGTCAACGCTTCATTTCACCTCTTACAATCTTAGATATTGTCAGTTGGTTATGGATTGTGTAGGAAATATGTGCAGCAAAACCACCCCATATTAATATTTTGAAAGAGAAGGAATTAATTTAAAACACACACTCACATGCACAGTAATAATAGCGATGTCGAGAATTCTGGCGCTGAATTCTACTATGTAGAACAAAGTACACTATCCTAAATAAAATGAGAAACGTCTGTCACTTGCCTGAAAAATTGATGTCTGTGCAAAGGAGTTTATTGAAGCCATGTGACATACAGATTAGAGGACTGACATAAGACTGATAAATCCTCATTTTAACTAGGAAGCTCCCTAGATTTCCTAGTACCAGTGAAATTCTCTCAGCCCAACTTATTTCCTAGAAATATTACATGCATATTTATTGCCTTCTGCTGCTTTTTTGAAGGGAGGAAAGAAGAAAATAAAAATATAATAAAGAAAACTTATCCCCCCCCCCCAAACTAGAACTAACATTGCAATAATGTAGAAATGCAGGGCACTATTGAAGTAGTTCTTGGAAATATTTTTAATCAAGAAACCCAAAACCAAACAAGAAGAGCTGTGTACACTTCCATACCTGTGATGGAAACATTCAGAATTGCGAGAGCACTTATGCAGCAAGAAACCCTTGCTGACAAGAGAAGCCTGGAAAGCTAGATATTGAAAAATACTGCAGCTAGTATTCTTATTAGGAAAGTTTGAAAAATTGATCTTTCTGAACATAATAAGACTTAACTCTTTCTTCATTATGCATTATACATCCTGAAAAGTAAATTGCCCTCTAGTCAGTGACAACAAAGGAGGCTGGGAGACCAGATCAAATGGTGGATAATTATTATTATTTTTTTGTAAATATTTTTTTATTTTTTTCAAACATAAACATAAAATATAACTTTCAAGAACAGAGTCTCGATCCGGTCATAGTTGGTTACCATGCTTACATTCCTTTAACAAGCTCCATTCACAATTTCCCATTACATCTTTTACGGACAAAAATTTAAAACATAAAAGAACAAATTTTAACATAAAGTCTAGCATCTTCATCTAAACAAATCCTCTTATTCTAATTATTTACCTTACAATTTTATCACCACAAATCTTAATTTTAAATTCAGTACAACTCCATTTTTATTACACTTTATAAAACAAAATTCTATCTAATTCTTAATCTCTTGACCCTTTTCCTCGAATCTTAATATCTTAAACTTTATCAATTTATCTTTGATTTTATCCCACTTATCATCTATTACACTTTTCATGTTACACAGGTTTATCACAAAAACATGTTTTATTTAAACTAATTTCCAGCATATTTTCTTCCATACCTCCCTCTATTGTTTGGCTGTTTTCCAGCATATTATGTTTGTCTGATTCCCAACATAGTTTCCTCCAGAGCACCAACTATTTTTGGCTAATTTCCAGTATAGTCTCCTCCAAGTCTTTTGGAGCTTTATTATTGGCTGATTTCCAGCATATTATGTTTGGCTGATTTCCAGCATAATCTCCTCCTAAACTCCCTCCATTGTTTGGCTGATTTCCAGCATAGTCTCCTCCAACTCTCCTATAAGTGTTTGGCTGATTTCCAGCATTTCAACTAGTTTCCAACGTATTTCCTCCGAGTCTCAAGCTCTTATCTAGTTGGTATCCATCCCTCTTATTTTAATTTTCTCTTACAATATGATTATCTATTTTGTGTCAGTTTCCCAGCATGCTCTTTCAAATTAATTCTCAATATATTTTATAATAATCATCATTTCCAGCAAATATTAAATTAAATCACAATTTGTTGCTAAAATCTGTGTATCTTATAGTTTGTTCAATAAAACCTTAGTCAAGCGTAATCACCAATCTAGCATTTGTTTGCAAATTAAAATTAAAACATATTACATCAAGCAGTAAATTTTCTTAAAGTTGTTTCACATTAATATATACTCTTCTTTATTGTTTTTAACCACCTATATATCATCCTCTATTTTAGTTGCCATCTCTTATTTTCTATTTTTATTACTCCAAAAACCCTCCTGTTTTTATCCAAAAATCATATATACCTTTAGGCTTTTAAACTTTACATTTCAATTTAGTTACATTGAAATTTATCTACTTTATTTCTTCCTTTTCTTCCTTTTTCTATTTGTCCATAAATGTTCCATTTCAAAGTTCATCTTTTCAGATTAAAAAATTCTGTATGTCCCTTTAATGCTTTATAATGTCTGTTCCATGTGTGATGCATCAACTTCCTGTCTTTTGTTCCTATGCCACACCTAATTTTTTTTGCTAAGCTTTTTAATTTCCATTGTCAAATGTCCAAAATATTCCTTCTTTCTTCTTAAAATCATCCAGGACAGAATAGGGATCTCCAAATTCCATAGATCTAATGTTATTTTCAAAGTAATCCAAGGTAAAAAGCCATTTAAAATGTTTCTTTTCCAAACAGAAAGAGAAATCTCTTCAATCCACTCTCCTGCTTAGTCACCGCAGACTCCATGACAATTATGTAGCCATCCGTCTGTCTTTCTTCATTAGCTTCATTAACTTTCAAAGGAGTAAACTCCCAGAGATACATTTCTCCAATCCACTCCAAATAAAAGAAAAGTCACTTTTCTAAGTTGTTAAAAGCCAATTGTTCCAAGCCAAATTTACTAAAGCAAGGTCTGTCTTGGGTCTTTATTTCCATTTTTTCCCCCTTTTAATCTTCAAGCCCCACAGATCTGTAGCCGCTATTTAAAGTTTGGAGTCTTATTTTTTTTTAAAAAAAAAATCCAAATAATCATGTTGTTTTGCCTGGGTTGGTGTCACTCACCTGGCTTCAAGATACTCGCTCTTTCTTCTTCTTCTCTCCTGCACAATCTTATGTCCTGGTCTGCCGCAGCTTTGTGGTAGCCGCCATGGTTGCCTACCCACCACCAATTTCGAGGATTCCCTCTGGCCTCCGAGGAACTTGCCTGTTCCTCTTGGCACACCAAAGTGCTCTTCTTCACCCCCCATCCCTGCAAGATGGGGGTCAGTCCAAAGACTGATCGGACAGTGGTTTGTCAGTTGGGGTTTTCGCGGGCTCGTTAGAGCCCGCTATTTCCCCGACTGTGGCGCCAGACTGGAAGTCCAAATGGTGGATAATTATTATGCACCAAAACTATGGATAAATCTAGCTAGAGTGGAATTTTGGGTATATTTATATCATCTGACTAAGCAGGAGGGAAAAATTGGCATTTGCAAATTTCAAAAATGCGCAAGAATAGGAATAAAGCTACTTGTGACTCATTAAAACAGTTATATCACTTTCTATGATTGTGCAGTGATTCTGGAAGCATATGAGTAACAAACAAATGTGCAACATTTATTCTTAATGAGTAACAGACAAATGTGACTTTTATTCTGAAGCATGTACCAAAGCATATGTTTTCGATTTAATCTGAAATGCTGCACAGTTTTAGCATTTACATAAAGGTGAGGATTTATTACTTGGTTGCTTGTATGTACACTGAGAGCTTATGCACCAGAGACAAATTTCTTGTGTATCCAATCACACTTGGCCAAGAAAGAATATTCTATTCTATTCAATAAGGAAATCTGTCCTCACTGAATTTCCCTCGTAAGTATTTTTATAGTACTGTTACACCTTTCTTTTAGATATCAGGAAGTATTAGTGAGCAGAAAAACAAAAAGAGAAAAGGAAATTCTATTACCTTCCCTGCATATAAAAATCTTGAATGCCCACCTCTAACTACCCATTTTTCCAAACAGCACCCAGTTGGACATAATAATAGTAATACAGAAATGTTCCAGGGATCAGAGGTCGATAGCCTCATTTTCATTTTGAAGCAATTTGCAAATATTAGATCTCACATTTCACTTTGTTTGAAGCTTTCAGAGCTTCAATAAATAAACACCGTAGTGGAGAAATTCCGTTTTATTTTGTCTTATAAAATACTGTAATTTTAACATAAGGAATAGAATTGCTTGCCTATTTCAAAAGTAGGCCATTGTGTAAAGCTATTACCTTCCCACAGCCCCTTAAATTACACATTGGCCTAGAAAAAGCATTTAACATGGAGCTGATCTATCTTATCTTCCACTTTCAAAGGCGGATGTTAAACTGGAATCATTTGGAAAACATTAAAGAACTTCATTTCAAACCATCAGAAGTCAAGCACTTCCCAACAGTTGTTACGCTATATTCTTCCTTCCTGTCTTTAAAAAATACGTACAGGTCGTCCTCAACTTACAATCACAACTGAGCCCAAAATTTACATTGTGAAGTGAAGCAGTTGTTAAGAGAGTTGCATTTTATAAGATTTAGCCAGTTGTTAAGTAAACCACTACAGTTGTTAAATGAATCATGCAGTTGTTAAGCAAATCTGGTTTCCCCCATTGACTTTGCTTGTGGGAAGCCAGCTGGGAAGGTTACAGATGTTGATCACATGACCCCAGGACAGTGTAACTGTCATGAATACATGCCAGTTACCAAGCACCCGAATTTTGATCATGTGACCATGGGGATGTTGCAACGTTGTGTGAAAATTGGTCATAAGTTACTTTTTCCAGTGCTGTTGTAACTTTGAACCACCACTAAATGAATGATTGTAAGTTAAGAACTGCCTATATATTTACATACATGCACACACACCCAAATATTGGAATTATTGAATCTGTCCATACTACAGTATTGTGACTAAGCTTCAATGTTTTTCCCAAAACTAAATCAGTTGGGTAGATGTCATATTTATCTAGCCAACAGATAGGAATACAGAACAGCCAATTCTCTGAATTGTAGACTCTTATGAAACTTCGGGAAGATTTTCTTAAAGTAAACTGATTCATTGATTGTTTGAGTTGCCACCCAACTCGCTGTCATGCAACCCTGAGTGGCTTATTATCCTATCTTATTAAATGATCTTAGAAGTTTTTTTCTGCTACAAACCAATGTATTTTAAACCCAAAGATTTCTACAGGGGTTTTTGGAGAGTATATTCCATTATCGTGTCATGTTAAAGAATGCCTATTGCTAATGCTATGTGTGGAAATTGGGATCGTAGAAAACACCCAGGAGCATAGAAGAGTCCAAAGGCAGATGCATGAATAAATATGATAAATGTATTTATTCATATAACAAAACATATTAACTATATACAAAGGCTGTCTTAATATCCATTAGGATAGGGGGCACACAGCGTGTGTGACTACCCCTATCAAAGATCATGTCTCATGGAGAACAAATGTAAAAAGAGAGCAAGGTGGAAAGGTTAGAGGGGGTTTTATACTCAGTGTAAGCCCCTCCTCTCCACATAGGGGTGGGGGCACTTTCTGCCTCCACTAGTGTCTGTATGATATATGTGCCAATGGCTTGCAAATATTTGACAGTTCCCCTCCTTGCGAGCCAATGGCATGCAAACATACGAATGCAATGCACAACAGATTTTACCCTGTGAGACATAACTTTTTACACAGATCTTTGTGCCTATCTGCTGGTAGAGGTTTTGTGAAAATATCAGCTGTTTGATATTTGGTCTGACAATGTGATAAAGATATAAACCCCATCTCTACTAGTTGCCTAACATTTTGATAGCGGATATCGATATGTCTGGACCTTTTTCCCACCGCATAGGCTTTGGCAATGCCTATGGCCCCGGTGTTGTCTTCTATAATTTGGATGGGCAAAGTCGGTGGTGTCCAGATGCTAGAAATTAGGGCATCAAACCATATCAGATCGTTCCCTGCCTCTGATAAGCATGCATATTCGGCCTCAGCGGTGGAGCACGAAACAAATTTCTGTTGCCCCACATGCCAATGGATGGGTGCCTCATTTAATAGTACCAAGAAGCCCGAAGTACTCCTACGTGTCTTGGTATCTCCGGCCCAGTCCGCATCTGCGAAGCATTTTAATTGGGCCTTGTCTCTATTCTCAGGTTCCAAGCGAAGCACGTAATCTGCTGTGGTCTTGAGATACCTTAATAGCTTTTTAATGGCTAACCAGTGGAACTGGGTAGGATGTTCCACTTGTCTAGATAGCAGGTTTACGGCCAGGGCAATATCTGGACGGCTCCAGTTACTTATATATAGTAATGAGCCAATCACTGACCTAAATAGAGTATTATTTTGGAACTCTGGGCTATCCTTGTGTGCCAATCCATAATAGTCGGTCTGCATTGGGATAGCCGTTGGCTTGCTATCTTCCATTTTACATTTCACCAAGAGTTCCTCTATCTTTTCCTTTTGTGAGAGAGCAAAACCTTTTGGTGTAGTGATGATTTGTACGCCTAGGTACTTGTCCACATATCCTAAAGACTTTAGAGTGAACTTTTTTTGTAGGGTCCTGGCAAATATAATACTTCCCCCCTTGTCAGGCCCTATATATAAAAGATCATCGACATACACTAGGACTTTCTCCAGCCCCCCTTTGGTATCCCTTGTGAAGGTACATTTATCAGCTGGAGATGGATGGAAACCCAGTGATTTGAGAGTTTTAGTCAGGCATTTGTACCACAGTCTGCCTGATTGTTTGAGGCCGTACAAACTTTTCTTCAGAAGCCAGGTGTGGCCTTCCTGCCGTTGAAATCCGGGGGCACCTCTGACGTAAATTTCTTGTTTTAGATGTGCGTGTAAATAAGCAGTTTGCACATCAAATTGAAAAATGTGTTCCCCATGTGCTGCTGCGGTGACCAAAGCAGCCCTCACACTTTCCGCTCTCACGGTGGGGGAGTATGTTTCATCAAAGTCCTGCAAGTAGCGCTGTGCGTAGCCTTGTGCTACCAGCCGGGCCTTATAGAGGAGTTTGTTGTTGGGCATTGGCTTGATCTTGTAGACCCAACGGGTGCCAATTGCTTTCCTCTTTTTGGGGACTTCCATGGGGATGAAGACTTTCAATTTTTTGAGACTGTCCATTTCCCGCTCCATTGCCACCCTCCACCTGCGCTGTTCTTCCTCGGGAAGCTGAAGGACATCTGAGTACGTTTTAGGGGCCATGGTAACGCTGTTGACCGAGGCAACACAGCCAATGTCCAACCTTTTGGGTGGCACCCCTTTATTGGAGCGTTTTGACCGTCTGGGAAATTGCCACTCACCATCATCATTGTCATCCGGAGCATCGGTGTCAGAATTGGAGCTGCCGGAAGTATCTTTCCAATCAAAATGGGGCGGGCCTCTGTCCCAGGCGCTGCGAAGATATGGTCGTTTAGGTGAGGCAGGAGGTGTGAAGTCACCCAGGGATTCCTTGTCTGAATCGTCAGAGTCAGGTAGGGATTCATCACCATCTGGATCTTCACTGGTCAGTTGCTTGGAGTTTGTTGGTTCATCCTCTTCAGATGGTGCTGCTTGTTCAGTGTCGCTTCTAATAGGGGAATAACCGGGTTCATTGGAATGAATTTTTGACCAATTTGACCCCTCCTCAAAGGAAGCTGATCTAGAGACAATGACAAGGTTATTTTTGTCTACAAACCTAGAGGCCTTGCTGCCGGTTGCATAACCTATAAATCTGAGCCTCCTTGATGCCTTGCCCCCCTTTCTTCTGAGGTGCTTGGGAATATGGACCCAGGCATAGGAACCAAAAATTCTCAGGTGTGAGAGGCTAGGTTTCCTTCCATGGACCAGGAAGTATGGGGTTTGGTTAATGGCACTACTCCACGTCCTGTTGACTAGATAATTAGCCATTTTGACCGCTTCTGCCCAAAAAACTTGGCTCATGTCAGCATCTGCAAGTAGGCAGTTCATGACATTCTGCAGCACTCCATTTCTCCTTTCTGAAATACCATTCTCGGACGGAGTTCGAGGGGATGATTTAAAATGGAGGATACCTCTCTCCTTCATCCACTTTTCAAAAATCTTGGATGTAAACTCAGTCCCCCTATCACTCTGCACCTGAGCGATGCACACCTTGTGTTGCGTTTGGATCTGGTTGTAAAGATATTTGAAGTTGGTAAAGACTTCAGTTTTGTCCTTTAAAATAAATACATGGCCATAACGAGAGTAATCATCTACTACCGTTAAAAAATAACGCCCCCTACCAAGGGAGGGTCTAAAAGGACCAACCAAATCCATGTGTACCAGCTGATAAGGGTACCTTGCACGACGGGAAGAGACCTTAGGTATAGCAGCAGTTTTAGATTTTGCTGCCTTACAGATGGCACATTCCAAATAGGTATTACAATTCTTTATCTTAAGCCCATCAGAGAAATCTTGCATTTTCTTAATAACCGGGAAGCTGGCATGGCCTAGCCTGCGGTGTAATATATGAGCACAATCCAAATGTAAAGGTTTACCCGTGCATACTTTGTCAACCTTATGTATCTTACCATTACAAGCTTTGGTCTGTTCAGTAATGAGAGTAGGCACTGGATTAATGGTCACCTTAGAGTTCCTCAGGGTTGGCTGAGGAGTTGTGACCTTAATGGGCTCAGCCTTAATGGCTTTGGATGTCCTAGGAGCTGGTTTAAAAGCTTCATTGGTTTTAGGTCCAGGGTCCTTGAGTTTCGACAACCTGGGGGCTGGCACAGAAGCTTTCTGCTCTATCTGGGCGTTAGCTCCCTGAGCCCTCTTGTTAGGTTTCTTGTGCCTTTTGACCTGTGCTTTTGGGGAAAAATAAGGCAAATTGTTGATTTTTACAATATCGCCAACAACACTCCCATTTTCGGAAACATAACCTCCACCCTTCTCAAAAACCAGTTTTACATTTTTATCCTCAGTCAATTTTAAGATGCTTAAAAGGTTGTTCTTGATTGAGGGAACATACAGTGCCTCAGTGACATCTCCTATACCAGGCACATTGATCACGCCTTCCCCAGTTACCTCTGCCTTGTCCCCAGTGGCAACTTTTACTGAGGACTTGAGTGGGTGTAAAACCTTAAATCGTTGCTTCGTGTTGGCTATATGCGTTGATGCACCTGAATCAAGAAGCCACAGCCCCTCAGCATCCTTTACCTGGGAGGTGTGATTGTCACTAGTGACACTACAGAATTGGTATCCTTTATGACCACCTCCCCCTCTTCCACGGCCTCTTTTATTTTTACTGTGCTTAAGTCCAGCCGTGTTGGCCCTAGAGCGAGGGCACTCCCTTTTAAAGTGACCTTGTATGCCACAGTCAAAGCAGGTGGGAAGGGTATTAATCCTTTCACTTGTGTCCTGGCGCCTCCTCTGAGGCCTAGGCCTGTGATATGCCTCCTTCATTTCTTGTTGTTCCTCATCTCTGCGCCTTAAATCTTCCTCAATAAAGCGGCCAGAAAAGTATTCTATATTTCTTTGTTCCCTAGAAACCCCTTCTAGAGAAATAATAAAGGGACTCCAGGATTTGTCTAGGGAGTTCAACATCACACTAATTAAAGTGGATTCAGAAACAGGCTCCCCCCTCTGTATAAGCTCATCCCTCATGGCTTTAAGCGTTGCCAAATGTTCCCCCATTTTGACACCAGGTCTGAGTTTATAGTTGTGGAACATTCTTGACAATCTGCTGGTTGCAGCCATATTGTCACTATGGAACAAATTATATAGGGCAGTCCAAACTTCCTGAGCTGTGAGGCCGTCTGAAAGACTGGCATACAGAGCTGTGTCTATAGAACTTAACAGAGTTGTGTAAGCTCTTTTATGCAGGAACTCAATTTCAGGGCTCCAAGGTAAAGGGGGTGGTCTTTTGATCATGTCCAGAGTATTTTCTCTTAAGAGAATTATCTGAATCTCTTTACACCATTTTTTAAAATTCTGACCACTTAAATGTAATTTTTCAAAATTATTTGGCAAAGTTACAAAATTATTGCCATTAAACTGCATGGGGAGTTGTTCAAATGGCTGAAAAGATCCTGTTGTGAATGGCATTGGGATCCCTAAGCCTGGGATCGATTGCTTAGGTCTGGCTCCTTTTTGTAGTCCTTCTGTAGTTTGAAGCAACTGGGCACGTGCAGGAAATGGAGCATGCTCCAAAGCCTTTTCTTGTTGGAGCTCCGATCTCCCTCTCTGAGCTCTGAAGTCAGGTCTGGCTGGAGCCTCAGAATAGGGCCGGACATCATCGATGTGGTGGGGAAGCCTTGGAGGAGTGGGAAGAAGGCCTGGAGATCTTTCTGGAGACTGGAGGCCCATCAGATGAGGTCCATGGGCTGGGTAGGCCTGGAAATGTCTCTGGATCTCCTCTTCTCCATCAGAGGAGCAGGATTGCAGCTCCGGATCATCCCAGCAGGGCCGGAAAGGTGCGGAGGCCTCAGCCTGGGCCTCCCTGGAGCATTCAGTGAATGGTGAGTGCCTCTGCAGTGGGGGGTGGGAGGCTGCAGGTCCATCTGGGTTCCTCCGGGGGTGGGAGGTTGGGTTTGGGGCCCTCCTTGAGTGGGCAGCTGGGTCTGGGACCTCGGGGGGGCCAGTGGGTGGTTGCTCCATAAGTTGCAGGGCAGCGACCAGGGCCTCTATGGCCTCTTTGATGTTTGCCATGGCAGGCGGGGCCTGGCAAGGGCCTTGTGGGCTCGGAGTGGTCCTCTGGGCCGCTGGAAGGCTGAACTGACTGGCTGGCGTTGTAGGCCTGGGCTGGGGAGCTGGGGAGGGCCTGGCTCGTGGTTCTGGCAAAGTGCCCAGGGGAGCAGCCATCTTGGAGGAAGTTGCCTCCGGAAGTGGCCTGGCGGCCATTTTGTTTGGCGGGAAACTGGGTGGGGGGGCAGTCTCTCTGGCGGCAGGCGCCATCTTGGAGAGATCAGGCAGGGGAGTCCTTACCGGGATGGCAGGCATCTCTGGTGCTGCCTCCTCAGGCCTCTCTCTGGCTGCTGCCCTTGTCTTCAGGAGGCAGGCGAGCGCTGCTCTGCACTCCTCTTCTGACATCTCAGCCACTTGCCTGTCCAGGCTTTCATCTGGTCCTTCTGCCCCCTCTTCGTCAGTGCTGAAGAAGCCTTCTCCAGCATTGCCTGGCTCGGCCCCTGGGATCTCTTGCTGCATCTGGGTGGCCTCTGGCTGCCAGGGTGTAGCAGGATGGAAACCCCCTTCAATGTTTTCCATCGTTGATTCAGACTGGGGCTGCTGTGTTGAAGTTCTCCTCCGTTGAAGGCCTCTGGTCACAACAGGGGAGCTTCTCTCACAGGTTATTTTGGAGGGCATCTCGCCTTTTCAACAGCTCCTGGAGTGGAGTTCTGCTACCATTCCCTCTGCTACCATTCTGTGGAAATTGGGATCGTAGAAAACACCCAGGAGCATAGAAGAGTCCAAAGGCAGATGCATGAATAAATATGATAAATGTATTTATTCATATAACAAAACATATTAACTATATACAAAGGCTGTCTTAATATCCATTAGGATAGGGGGCACACAGCGTGTGTGACTACCCCTATCAAAGATCATGTCTCATGGAGAACAAATGTAAAAAGAGAGCAAGGTGGAAAGGTTAGAGGGGGTTTTATACTCAGTGTAAGCCCCTCCTCTCCACATAGGGGTGGGGGCACTTTCTGCCTCCACTAGTGTCTGTATGATATATGTGCCAATGGCTTGCAAATATTTGACACTATGCTATCATAAATAATGATAATAAATAATTCTTTGTTTTCTCCAGTTTATGGTTATGGGTGCAACTCATTGTGCCCACGTGACACCCCTCCTGCGTGAGCTGCACTGGCTCCCAGTGATCTTCCGGGTGCGATTCAAGGTGTTGGTTACCACCTTTAAAGCGCTCCATGGCATAGGACCCGGGTACCTTCGAGACCGACTTCTGCCACCAATAGCCTCCCACCGACCAGTCCGCTCCCACAGAGAGGGTCTCCTCAGAGTGCCATCGGCCAAGTTATGTCGGCTGGCGACACCCAGGGGGAGGGCCTTCTCTGTGGGAGCCCCAGCCCTGTGGAATGAAGTGCCCCCGGAAATATGTAAGATCTCCGACCTCCGGGTGTTTCGCTGCGCACTAAAGACCCTGTTGTTCCGCCAGGCCGGGCTATTAACATAACGATTTTAAATTGGGGTATTTTAAATTTCTGGGATTTTAATTGGAGCCTAATTATTTAAAGATTTTAAATTTTAATTGTTGTTTTGTTCTGTGTTTTTAATAGGCTGTACACCGCCCTGAGTCCTTCAGGAGAAGGGCGGTATAGAAATAAAATTATTATTATTATTATTATTATTATTATTATTATTATTATTATTATTATTATTATTATTATTATTATTATTATTTCAGAAACTGGAAATTTTCAAATTATTACTCTGGAATAATGTTATTCTTATTATTAGTTAGGCAATTCTGAAAAAAAGTTTTAAAAAATTAGTGTGTGTAAATGGATGTGCATAGGAGGGACAATTAATGCATTAGTATATTACCACACATTAGAAAAAAATGGATATAGATCTGCATAAAATATGCACATAATTTATGTATATTGAAATAATTATGAATATGTATAGAAATGTCAATATATTTCACTATACCAAAGAAGATGGTGGCAGATTACCTTGTCTGCCTACTCAGTCAGGTATTATCAACTGTTGATAGGCGATTTCATACCACCTGCTGCCCTTTATGATTCTTGATACTTAAAACTGAATTTCAAATAGACAGTCCTTTAAATAAATCGTTGTAACGTAGGACACTATACCATTCCAAAGCATAATGCTTGGAAACAAAATATTTGCCTCTTTAAAGTTGCTTGAAGCCTAATGATGGGGTGAAACTACAACAGGAATTAGTTTGCTGAGAGACACTTCTTTTATGCAAACCCTATCACCATCTTCACCTTCTTCTCCTGGAGAACTCCAGTGAGAGTGAGGTTTACAAATGTGTAAACCGTGTGAAATAACTTGTAATTGGCAAGGCAAAATCAGAAGGGTTAATAAAGCTTGGGCGGGGACCCCTTTTGAGCAAGTTCTTTCAGATAAAAAGCTAACATGAAGGATTCAGGTCTGTGGTGTTCTCTCTGAGCTTCGTGGTTTGCTTGGAGATGTTTCACGACCCAACTAGTGTTGATCAAGCTATCTGGTTAGGTCATGAAGCATCCGCAAGCAAACAACCAAGCTCAGAGAGCACCAAGGACCCCACAGTTCAATTCTGAGCTACAGATATTCTCTACTATTGAAGATGCAGATTCCTGACAAGATAATGCAAAGAAAACAACAGGCAAAGCAAAGCAGCATTAGTCCCAAACAAAACTCCCAAGAAGTTGTACACAAAGAGTCTCCCTCTAACCATTTTCACGTGCATATCTTTTCAATGAGTCAAAAACGGAGTCAAAAACTTTCCATAAATCCATTCTGAAATTACATTCTTTAAAAAAAATAATCCTAAATTGCATTGTTTCTCAATTATAAAATCCCAGTGGGGAAAAAAACCCATATGTTTACATTGTCAAATTCTAGGCGCAATTCTCTATTGTAGTCTCCCCCCCACACACACACACACTTATTAACAGCCAAAAAAGGCTTGAAAGTGTTTATTGTTTTGTTAATTTTGGTACTTAGTAGAATGTGTGAATAGAAAGTTTCTTGCTCCTTTCTCATGCAAAATTGAAAGTCCCTCTTTGTCAAATACTCATTCCCAAAATGAAACAAATCTGTGTATGCTGATATTCCCAACTATGGTGGTCACTTGATCCCAGCCTTCCTCAGTCTGGAAGCTGTCCTCCAACACACCTGAAGGGAATTCACAAGGATTTCAGGTGACCTACTGGCCAATAGTGAATGGCACAGTCCGAATCACTGCCTGACATCAGACAACTCCCACCCATGCTAGCAGCTTCCTAAAGGTAACCTTATTCCTAATGGATAAAAGTTGTGTGTGTGTGTGTGTGTGTGTGTGTGTGTGTGTGTGTGTGATGGATGGATGGATGGATGGATGGATGGATGGATGGATAGATAGATAGATAGATGGGAGAGGGAGAGGGAGGGAGGGAGAGATCAGAGGGTGAAAAAGAGACAGGACCTTTACATACACACATACACAGAAAGAGAGAGAGAGAGAGACTTTTCTCCTTTAAATTATGGTATTTGTTCCAGTGGAATCTTCGGATAGAGATAGATATGTATTTTTTCACTGTTTCCCTCCATGCATTGATTTTCAGAACTTTCACTGACAAAAGCCACTTGTAGCCTGGGATGAGAGATGAGAAGTGAGAAAAATAACTCTTGGGCTGGACTTCTTGGATTCCAGCCCTTTTATCAGGCGATCCTTGCTGCCTTCCCTCCAGCGCTCCAGGCTTTGCACCAGGCAGTCCACCCTGCAGATCTCCCTTGGTTCTGCTCACCTCCGGCTGGGTCTTCCTTTCTGGATTCTTCCTCTACCTTTTCATTGATGCACACAGTGCCCCGTGTCCATCAGGGCAACTCACCCTGACACAACGATAACTTTGATTCCTCAGGGAGGAAATTGCCTGGGGAATGACTTGGAAGAGACAAAGAGCTGGGAAGAATTTTTCCAATATTCCCTTATACACAGACACAGAGATGTTAACACAGTCTTATGCTCAGTCTAGAGTCAGCAACAGGGGTGAAATCCAGCAGGTTCTGACAGGTTCTGGAGCACCGGTAGCAGAAATTTTGAGCAGTTTGGAGAATCAGCAAATACCACCTCTGGCTGGCCCCAAAGTGTGGAGGGAATGGGGATTTTGCAGTATCCTTCCCTTGCCACACCCACCAACCCACACCACTCCCACCAACCCACACCCACAGAACCAGTAGTAAAAAAAATTGGATTTCACCACTGGTCAGCAAGGATGTTTTCTGTAACAAGACCAGGAGGCCATAGGGAGACGAAACACAACATGGCTTCTATAGAAAACCTTAGGGCCCCCCTCCTCCTTCTCATGCTGTGTTCCTGCACCTATCTTCCCCATTAGTCACCAAGCAAGATTCTTTCCAGTATCACAGTAGGAGCTGGAGCAATATAGTAAACAATTTCAGGTCAAGACTGAAAGCAATTGCTGTTGCAAGCTACAAAACAGTACCTTAACAGAGGACAACAAACAACGCCATTCATTTCAAAACTAAAGCAAAATTGGCTACCTCTCTCTTCCATTCATCAAAGTGCCTGTGGCTTTCATTTTAAAAGGAGGATGGATGATGATAAATGCAGTGCAAATTACACACTGTGCAAACTCTTTCCAGCAAAGGGATCTAGACTGAGCTCACTGGAAAACAACAACAACATAAAAGCATCCTATTATTTTTTAGGCTAAATTAACAAAGGGCTCTGCAAACAATTTAAGAGACTGTCCTATCCTTCAAAAATTGAGCATTTATTATGAGTGGGGTGGGGAAAACTTTTAAGAAAAGTTGGGTTTGTGTAAGGTTCTGAAACATAATTTATTTCATGGAAGTTTTAAGCTGGGTTATTTAGATCAATTGTACATATAACTCAGTGGTGGGTTCCACCTACCTTCGCTACCGGTTCACAATTTTGACTGTGCGTGTGTGCACTGCTTCTGCACATGTGCAGAACCTTCTGCGCATGCATAGACTATCCATGATGACGTCCGAGCGGGTGGGCAGAGCCTCCTGCCACCGCCGCCGATTCGCCTGAACCGGGGTAAACCAGTAGAAATCCACCACTGATATAACTGCCTCTGAACAGGTGGGCTGCATGTTTTGTCACTAAGTTTATTTAAGAGCTTAAAGTAAGCTTTTCTTTCAGTAAGAGCCTCTTCAGTTGCAGGCTTTTTCTCAAGCAACCTTCTAGGCCAGGGCTGTCAAGCGAGATGCGTCATGTGCTGGCCACAGCCACACCCACGCCCAGTTTAGTGAAGGGGGAAAAAGTTCCAATACATCTTGTGACGACCCCGTGATGCCATTAGTTTGACACCCCTGTTCTAGACTGACACTAGTTCAAACTTTTCATCAGGCCAGGATGCAGCTGATTTGGTTTTGGCTTAGAGTGTTCACAGAGATCTATCAAACAATTAAATCACAATTTAATTGTTTAACAATTGTCTAATAATTTAGCCCAATGCAGGCACCAATCAAAATGAGCCACTTAAGTACCGATCTGATTTAAATCCCTCCTGGAGGGAGGCTTGACAATGATCCCAGTCAGCCTCATGTTAAACTCTCAAAGTTTCCTCTAGCATCCATCAACATGCACAGCACCAATGCACCAGCACATTTCTTGGGAGTTATATCCCACCTACTGTCACATATTGTTTTCATTTTCATTTTCATTTTTTGATTTTTCTTGATCTTCTTCTTGTTGTGCCATATCCATCATTGGACGTTGGCGATTATGTTGGCAATTTTGATTTTTAGGAACATTAAATATGTTGTGTACAAAACTATCTGTATTTTTGACACATTATAGATTTAAAAAACCAGTCAAGTAATAGAATAGAATAGAATTCTTTATTGGCCAAGTGTGATTGGACACACAAGGAATTTGTCTTCTCATCTTTCCTGTCCCCCATCTCCTCCCACTTGTGACTGCATGACTGTAACTTTGTTGCTTATATCCTTGCAGTTTATATTGATTTTGGTTCCCAGTATGATTTGATTGCTTATTTGTACCCTATGACTATCACTAAGTGTTGTACCTTATGATTCTTGTCGAATGTATCTTGTCTTTTTATGTACACTGAGAGCATATGCACCAAAGACAAATTCCTTGTGTGTCCAATCACACTTGGCCAATAAGTCAACTTATATTAATGTTTTACAGTCCACTAATGACAATGAACTAAACCAAATGCTTAATTGTTGAGGGCTGAAGAGAGCATTTGGCCTAGTAGATTAAGCACCAGCCTAGAAACAGGGAGGCCGTGAGTTCTAGTCCCATCTTGGGCCAATCATTCTCTTGCAGCCCTAGGATGAAGACAAGGGCAAATCACTTCTAAAATCCTTGCAAGAACACAGCAGAGACATGGCAAGGCAGCCTCCTGGACTAGAGTCAAGACTGATTTGAAGGCACACATGTAGAGGGCTGAATCACTGCAAGCTTAACTTTGAATATACTGTATATCTTGGATCCTGCACAAGGATTGTGTGAATTTCCTAAATTAGTTTTGCCACTCCACATGTAATACAGATATGCTAAAAATGAGGCCTGCAGACTACACACAGCCCAACAGCATATTTTCTGTGGCCTTCAGACTCCTGAGTAAGGGATAAAAATAGAAAGCCATAGAAGGATTTTTAGATGCAAAATGATAACATTTACTTACCGACTTTAAACTCCTCCACATTTCACCCAAATTTCATTTGCTCTTTCAGCCAATGGAAAGTAAACATCCTACTCTAGAACTTCTGAAGAGTATTACTTGGGGAAGGTTGTGAAGGACTTGGATTGGAGTTAGGAAACTTTGTTAAAGGAGTTGCTGACCCAGAAAGTTGCAGCTGCAATCAATTAACAAATGGTGGGACACTACTGCCTAGGAACAAGAAAGTTACACATCAGAAGGACATGCTAGAACAGGGGTGTCAAACTCGCATCGTCATGGTGGTGTCATGTGACGTATTGGGACTTTTTTCCCCTTTGCTAAACTGGGCATGGGCGTGGCCAGCACATGACATATCTGGCCCATGGGCCGGGAGTTTGACACCACTGTGCTAGAAGGATGCTAGCTAAGGCATGTAGATATATAAACTTTGGTAAACTCTAGCTTATTACAATAGTAAAAGATACACCTCTTTTGATAAGAAAGCTTATTAACACAAACATGTGATGTATGAAGGAGAGTAAAGAAGAAAAATCCAGTCAAAAGAAACATGTGTCAAAGAACCCAATGTGTGATTGGGTGTTAGCTTCCTTAATCATAACTGTATACAATTTGTGCTTGTGCGTTGTTCAAAGTCTTGGCTTCTTTAATTGCTGAGACTAATTGCTGGAGTACTCCAATAAAAGAAGCTGGCAAAGCCATTCCTCTGTATTGGTGGCCTGTATTGGCTTTGGTGAGGCCAGAACCCATTCTGGGTACAGCAGTTGAATTAGCTCATTAAAACATTAAAACCTCATCGTTGCTCCTTGCCAAATAGAACATCAGGCTTGAAAATTGTCCTGGGAGACTCTGGCTTCATTCAACAGTCCTGAGACGAAAGTCTCTGACTTACTACTCAAGTAGGAAGGAGTAGCAAGGAAAAATCAGTCTAAATTTTTGCTGCCACTGCTGTTCTTTTTAAGGCAGTTTATGGCTCACCGCTCTGTTCTAGTTTTGAAAACTAATTTCTTCATTGTCCTTTTTATCTTCAATTCCCTTCCTCTCATGTGTCTTACCTTGTGTATCAATCTATAAGCCTGATGCCTCTTTTTTTCTTAACCTGAAGCAAGCTGGTTTTAAAGGCAACCTTTGTCCCAAAACACATTATAAATAAATAAACAAATAATGAATAACATGGATTATTTTTAAATTAGCTAGTGTTTTTTTAAAAAATAAAAAATAAATTAAATTTTATAAATTAAATTAAAAATAAAACCCTGCTTTTTTTAGTGGGTTTTTTCCCCTTCGACACAGTAATTTTCTAGGACTCTAGATAGAGTTACATTTCTATATTAAAATTCTAGGAGAAGGGAAGGTAATCTATGCCTCCCTGTATCCTGTTAAATTATAATTCTCAGCAGGCTCAGCTGGTAAAATTGATTCAAATTTTCTGTGATTTGCAGACTCCTGATAGGTAGCTAAGTTGTAAATGCCTGCTAAGGAAAGGCAGTGGAAAAAGTTCCTGTGCTCATTGCATAATAAAACTTAATAATGTAGTATAAGAATTGCAGTCTAATGTATAAATGTAGATATTACAGAGCTTTGTTTACAGCTATAACAGCAGCAGGCAGAAAGTCTACTGAGATCTACTAGTAAATTGTCTAAAAACAGCAACTGTAATATGATTCTGTCTCCAAATTACAGTCCTGAAATGAAAACGGTATGAGAACCATTAATTAGTTTTGGGATTAGAAACAAAACTCCTGGCTTCAAAATTCTCTAATTCTAAATTGGATCTTAGGCGTACAGGGAACAAAAGTATATAAGTCCTAGAAATATGGCAATACTTACCTGAATAAAAATACATTATTAAAAAATAGTATGATATTTTATGACCCACCAAAAGTATTATTAATGCAGAAACTAACTGGCTACATAGCATCACCAGGTTGACCTTGGATGATCTTGAAAAGGGAAGCAGGATCAGAACTGATTATAACTTAGATGGGGACAGCCGGGGATGAAGGCTAGTCTTGGAAATTGAAAAGATACTCTAGAACAGGGGTGTCAAACTGGATTTCTTCAAGGGCTGGATCATCATTGTAGTTCTCCTCCACGGGCTGGGTGTGTGTGTGTGGGTGTTTTAGGCTGACAAGAGAGTTTTAGGAGGCCAAGGAGGGTGAAAACAAGATGCGGGGGGCTGCACAAAGCCCATTTTAGCCGTCAGAGGCACCATGGGCTGCTCCTTTGATATTTCCAGGCCGACTCTGATTTAAGCACCCCGCGGGCTGGATTCGGCCTGCAGGCCTTGAGTTTGACACCCTTGCTCTAGAAGAAGATACAGATATAATACTTACATACAGTTGCCAGGATAAATTCATGAACTGAGTTCAACTCCTGTGAAGCCACCAAGAGTTGAACTCAGCCCTATGTTAAGAGATTATATATGATAGCAGGGGTGAAATCCAGCAGGTTCTGGAGAACCGGTAGCGGAAATTTTGAGTTCAGAGAACCGGCAAATACCGCCTCTGGCTGGCCCCAGAGTTGGTGGGAATGGAGATTTTGCAGTATCCTTCCCCTGGAGTGGGGTGGGAATGGAGATTTTGCAGTATCCTTCCCATGCCACGCCCGCCATGCCACGCCCACCAAGCCACACCCACAGAACCGGTAATAAGAAAAATTGAATTTCACCACTGTATGATAGTGACTTTACTCTGCCTGTTTGAGTGAGAATTAAAATTAAATTTTAGTACAGATGGTTCTTCACTTATCACAATTGAGCCCAAAATTTCCATTGTTAAGCAAGACTGGCATAAATACATGCCAGTTGCTAAGTATCCGAATTTTGATCAAGTATGAAAAAAACTGGTCTAAAGTCATTATGATCCCTAAAAGAATTGTCGTAAATCAGACTACCTGTGCTTTTTAATTCTATTATTTTCAGTTTCTAAAATATCTCTGCTATAAATCCCAACAGGGTTCTCCTTATCAGATAGAAGGAATAGCTACATGAGTGGTAACACTAAAATTAGTGGAACACGTGCAAGGAAAGCTACTTCAGGTCCCATTGCAAAAAGAATATTTTTTTCCCGATTTAACCGTTCGATCTAATTGCTTTATCCCTTTACATTTCAGGTTGTTCTTTTACAGCATGGTTGTTTTTCTACGTTGTCTGTAAGATTTAACTTTTTTTTTCCCCAAAAAAATTGTTTTTACATGAAAGGTAGTTGGACAGGCACTTGCTTAAAGGGCAGGAACGACATTTCTGTAATGGATCGATCGATTCTTGTTTTGAAATGATTGGCATTTTCAAAATGTTGAATCAATGAAAATAGCAAACACGACTATTAATGTCCTGACCGTCTTATTTTTTTTAATTTTATCTGGTGTCATAGCAGCTAGGAATTTATTCCAGACAGTATTTTACCTTGGGCCGGAGTGGGGCACACAAGCATTATTTCTTTGTTCCAAATTTGTCCCGAAACAGCCTAGCATTACTCACCAACCGCTCCATATTTGTTGTAAGAAAGATGTGTCAAACTTGTCTGCTCTTGAGAGCAATAGATCCTGGGCTGTCCTGTTCTAGGATGTCACCTTCAGGTAACAGTGCACAGGCATGAAATATTAAGAGCCCCAATAAAAGGTTACACCAATTCCATTTGCAGCAGCTTTCCTATTGAGATGCTTATGAGAGGCACAGCCAATGCCAAAAGGTTTTTCTAAACTGAGGCAATTTGCCAACAGCAAAGCTGAAAATATGACAGCTTTTATCATTCCACCTCTTTCCATTTCACGTTCAGTAATTCAAGCAACAAGCCTTTCTAAGAAATGGTCAGCCATCAGGAACCTTTAAAAAAAAATTATTTAAAAGGAAGGCTTTTTGTTTCACTCGGGAAGGAATAGGTGGAGAGAACCAGAAATAATAAGTGATGTTTTGGAGAACTGGACTTTAATGGGGCACTGAGGTTTAGCAGGAACAAATGCAACATGAATTTTGTGCTGCAAGAAAAGGGTTTCTGTGAAAAACTGAAATGGTAGAATTATGCTATAATCTAGACAAATGAAACAAAATTAATGCAGACATCAGGTGTTGCTGTGCATATAATACAATCAGAGTTCATGCAAGAATAGAATAGAATAGAATAGAATAGAATAGAATAGAATAGAATAGAATAGAATAGAATAGAATAGAATAGAATAGAATAGAATAGAATAGGACTTTATTGACCAATTGTGATCGGACACACAAGGAATTGGATACTAAAGAATCATGTTCTTTTACAGCACTGTTGTTTTTCTACATTAAATCTACAAGATTTAATTTAATGGTTCAACTGCCAAGTACAGCTGCATTTGGTTCCATCTGTAACCACCCAATAATCTTCAAGGACATCCCTATGTATAATAAATTTTCCTAGTCTAAATATGTGAGGTGAAAGTCAGGAGTTACTGATGCTAGAGCCCATTGCTCCAGTAAAGACTGCAGTTGTCCAGATTTTCCTGGTCAAGGCACACAATTTAGAATTTTATTTATTTATTTATATTCCGCCTTTATTATTTGTATTTATAAATAACTCAAAAAGTGATGAAGCACTGGTGGAACTAAATTGTACAGATTTAACAGCATTCAAACCCAGAGAATCAATCTGGAGCCAGTTGCCCTCAGAACAAGCACTTTCTGGGAGTCTATGCCTAGAGGCTCCAAGGAATTCAGTTCCTCATACCCTTTAGGTACTGCATCAAGACTTCTGCTGCTTGATCTGAGGAGGAGATTTACAACTGTGCAGTATCTGAATACTAACATATTCCAAACCAACTGATAACTCCTCCTAGCTCTTTCTTAAAGAGAATAAGGAAGAATGCAAGCCTTATGATAGATTCCAGGATTCGCTGTTCTTTTGCAAGGGCTCAGCCTCTTCTCTTAGACAAGCAACTGGAATAGACAAACTCAGGAAAATCTGGACATATAGTGCAAAACGGGGCCAGGACTCTAATCTTTATAGGTAGTCCAGATTACCTTACTCAAAGAAAATGAATGCTGCTGATTCAGCAGTCCTAGAAGGACCAGAATCCCTCCCATGCATCACAAGACATCCACAAGAGAATTCTGTTTCATGCCCAGGCCCGAATGCAAACCAAAAGGGATCTGAGTAATCTACTTAATTTATGGTACGTAAAGGTTGCTATCCTATACCATCTCTACAGCACACCTCCCAGAAAAGGGTTGGAAATGGGTAGAGATTTTTTAAAAATGGCTAAACTGAGGAAGTCTTAAGGCACATTATCCCATCATTCAAAAAAGCATTAATACTTCATGAGCCCTGCATCTTATCCCCTTCCAGGAAGCACAAATCAACCAGAAGTAAGAATCCTGCCATGTGTGTTGAAGCCTACCACGACTTCCACTCTGTCTTCTTCCTTGGAATCCACATTTCACATAAGTCCAAAGTGATTTTACAGGTCATCACCTCCTTTAGTTCTTATATCTGCCCAGATGGCATCTAGTTCGAAGGAGGCAAGAGCAATTTTGTCCATGGATGCCTAGCACAAAAGGTCCGAATGGCCCAAAGGTAGCTCAAATCATTATTCTGCAAGAGGAGTACTGCTGCTGGATGATAATTCCATCAACACAATAAGGGCAGATAAAACACAGCGATAGAGTGTGAACCAAGGCTGTATTTGCTCCCTTTTTTTGCCAGAATTGCTCTGGTTGTTCTTCTATTATTTAATCTCCTGGAATTATGAAGTCATGGAGAAATTGTGAATTAACAATAGATGAGGCCACTCAGAAGCAACTTCATCCAAAACGCTTTTTCCTCTTACATAATTCTATTGAGCAGTTGAAAGAATCAGAAATGCAACTGAACAGAAAGAGGGACCTCATTGAGCACCATGGCAGTTGCCTTTTGGGTGAACAACCCCAGTATCTCCTCCCCCTGAGAAATTACTTCCTATCATGTGTATTTAAGATGAAAATGTTGATAAGAGAGAAATTTGCAACCTATTTAACCAGCACTATTCCTCCCATTATAATGGACATTTCATGCTTTTATTAGACCTAGAAAACTCAGTGCTGTGGTTTTCGCTGCAATTTTTCAAAAGCGCTGCTCTATTATCTGAATTTTGGAAGCCACTCCAGTTTCCAAAAAGGTTTATGGTCCCTGCTTGGAAAAGGTTCCATACAATGAAGGTTTCAGTGCTGCAAAGGAACATTTTATATTACTATATATTGGTTTAAATCTCTCCCAATTTATTCTGCATCTGGATATAGCTGCTCAATTATGAAGTAAGTTTCAGAGTGTAGTCATTTTAAATTTTATGAATGATATTAATGAGAGGGAGGGAGGGAGGGCGAGAGGGCGAGAGAGAGAGAGAGAGGGAGGGAGGGAGTGTTACTGTAGTGATTAAGGCGCCAGGCTAGAAAGTGGGAGATGTTGAGTCCTTGTCCCGGTTTAGGCATGAAAGCCTCTGGATGCCAGGTATGCCAGATAGAAGGAATGTTGGATATGTTCACCGCTTACACCATTGTTTGTAAAAATAATAAAGGTGGGATATAAATAAATAAATAAAAATAATACCAGAAGGTATAAAATCCAGTTTAATTTAATCTAAGTTTTCCTTTTTAAATAATATTACGTTTTGAGAAGCTGTAAGAAGCTCAACACATCACCAAGCAAGATTCCCTAGGTTAAGCTTAGATCTCTAAACCAAACCTTGTAGGGATGGGATACACAGAAAGCCCGGCCCAAAAGAGACAGCATGCATTCGTCATGGAGGGTCACACCATGTCCAGAGAAATCTATTGATGGGGTTGGTAAAACCCACTGACTACAGATTATTTTGGTCTGTCTGGTTCACAGATGGCTGCTTAGAAACCTAAAGAATATTTGTAGTGATGGTGGTATCATTTTATTTTATACTCCTGTTGAGTGTTGATGCTCGGTTAAATAATTGGAACCATTAAACTCCATAAACCAAAAAAAAAAAAAAAAGTCAGTTCTTTAGATAAGCTAAAAATGATAGAAGCCCACAATTATGAAAGACATACCTGTGAAGCAGCCAGTGATTTGGAAGACAAAACTTTATAGGTTCATATTCAATTGAGAATTCACCGCTTTCAAATTCTTAAAATGCCATGAATTGTGAAGAATAGCAAATATATTGCTTTCTACAGCTTCTGAATACGTAACAAGGGCATAACCGTTTCAGCATATAGGAGCCTGCACTAATGGCAATTCATTGAAGCATTACCTGAAAAGTAATAGGATTACAATTTATACAGCAATTGAGATAATATAATTACTGTAAATGCTAGAGCATCTCATTAATGACTACAAGTCTACTGCATATATATAGCAGTAGCAAAGATTTTTAAGTTCCTGCACACACACAAAAAAAGCCCACCACCTAAGAAAGTTGTATACCTGAGAGCTTACATGTATCACAGACGCAGCTAATAAAAAAATTAATTCGATCAAGTTAATGGTGTTTCCTCCAATATAAGTGGTTACAAGATTGAACCTTAGGCGGCATTTACTACTTTCCTTCAAGGTAATTTTAATGAGATTTCATTCATTCATTCATTCACTCTTGATATGTAAAACTAATTTCATTTATTTGATTTGGTACTCTAATGTAAAGTGCCAAAACTGATCAATCTTGAAATGGGAACTTGCATCGTAAATATGTAGTCTTTTTCAGAGATGCAAAATACATTTTTAAAATGTCTGATTTTCATAATTATACCAGGTTTCCCAAATACCCTTATCCATATTAGTGGATAGCTCTATTTCTAATGTGTACCCAGTTCATTGCTGTTTCTGTTTTTTGTCTTCATGTTTCACATAGACAACTTTCTTACAAAGTTTGATAAAGCTACATAAAGCTACTCCTTTTTAATTGTACAAGCTTTATTACGTAAGTTTAACAACATGCCTTTAAAATCTTGTTTCCTTTTGTAACAGGCTTTGCCGCTTGAAATCACAGCAAGATTTTGCATTTAGGAGGAATTCATAAAGTAATCATGAATTGTTTATGATGCAATAGATCTTGCAGGAATGACCTAAACTGCATTATAAATATCTGCATTTCTCTATATTTCAAAATCAGTTCTATCAAGGAATAAGACTTGGAGTGAAAAGAGAATGAAATAGGGCAGTGCTGGCGAACCTTTTTGGCATCAAGTGCCGAAATGGGAGTGTGCACACATGTGCACATATGCCAGAAACCGGAACAGCAGCCGCCTGGTACACATACATGCACTGGGAAGATGATCTTCTGGTTTCCGGTGAGCGCATGTGCACTGGCCACCTGGTCTTCCGGTTTCTGGCGTGCATGTGCATGTGAAGACCAGCTGGCTGATGCACGTGTGCGCGCTGGAAACTGAAAGAGCAGCTGCCCGGCACACATGCATGCACCGGGAAGATGATCTTCCGGTCTCCAGCACGTGCATGCGCACCGGCCTTCTGGTCCAGAAACCAAAATTCTGGCATGCATGCGCATGCGCACAGACCACCTGGCAGGGCGCATGTGCATGCTGGAAACCAGAAGATCATCTTCCCAGCATGCACAAGCATCGGGCGGCTGCTCTTCTGGTTTCCAGCGCTCCCACGCGCATGAAGACGAGCTAGCCAGTACACTGGAACCCGGAAGAGCAACGGGCAATGGCCTGCATGCCAGGAGAGATGGCTCTGCATGCCACTTCCGGCATGTGTGCCATAGGTTCGCCATCATGGAAATCGGGCAACACTGTATGGTGGAAAGCCTACAACTCTAGCATTTGCCCATGGAAACAGAGATGCGACTTGAACTATTTTATTGCTCAATCTTCCAACTGATTTTTGTGCTTACAAGACAATGTCTGTTTTTCAAAACTTTTTATATCACAGTACTGTTCCACACTTTCTATGTAGAACACAACTCCACACATTTATAATGTCTTTATACATCATTTACACAGTACCGCTTTGCAATATAGGAAGATAACAGGAAGTAAACGGAAAAGTGATGGAATTGTTTAATCTTCAGCAAAGTAATCCTCAAGCCCCTCCAATTCCATTTCTTCTGTTGTACTTAAAGAGGAACTCGTAGGTATATCTGCCCTTGTTTGGCTGCTGGGTTTCAGTTGGGAGCTTTCAAGCTGTCTTTCATCTTTTTTTATTTCTTTGGTGCTGCCAAGTAGCTGCTGACTTTCTATAAAGTACTGATTGGGATGGCTCAGAGAAAAACCAATTTCTTTGACCTGTACAGAAAAAAAAAGGGGGGGAGGGAGGAGCATGTTCAATTATTATATTCTGGAAAGTCTTAGGATAAAATTAAATTAGCTTGAATGAAAGAATGCAATTTTCAGCATCTTCTTTTCACTGTGTCCTCCCCACATTCTTTTTTTAAAAAAAGATAGCTAGAATCTAAAAACCCACTTATATACAGGTGCTATGAAAATCTAGGTGAAATTATTTCTTCTATTATTTTTAATGGTAATTTTTGCCAAATATTGGCAAAAATTACCCGTGTTTTACTGAAAATCAGAGCAAAACTAAAGATTAAAATGGCAGACAGACATGGACTGCACTGCAAAGGCAATTCATTTCTTGCTTTTCTGTTTTTACAGATTATTTGATCAGGTATGCAAGCAGCAGCAGCAACAAAGCTAAACCACATTCCCTGGTTGTATATTCAGTTTCTTGTGACTATTATTAAGAGACTTGTTTGCTGGTTCTTAATTTACAGTCCTGTATGATTTTTTGGGGGGGGGAGGGGGGAATGCCTCCTTTCTCCCTAGATCCATTGACTACTAAACAAATTGAAGATTTTGTCAGTTCTTTTCCTGGTGTTGCTCTTGGCAACTTTGTAAATTGTTGTGTATCGACTTTTTCCCCACTTTGGGACAAACCAAATCCTTTGGATTTATAATTTCCAGCAGATTCTGAATCCAACATAACAGGCAACCCATCACATGGATGCACAATTAAATCCAAGATGCTCTCTCCGCTGCCTTAATGTCCAACTGCCAATCTTTTACTTCCAGAGAGAAACAAGCAACTAGACAGGTCTTAGTTTAGAGCCTTCAAAGTCAGAGTCTGTTACTACCAAATCCTTACTGTATTGTTCATCATAAAGAAAACCTTAGATGTTTTAATTCAAGGACATGATTTTCAAAAATAAATGTAGCTATTACATGCTTGTAAATGAGAAGTAATTTTTAAATTGAAGAGAATGAAAAAGAATTAAAAATTAGCTCTATAGGATCAGCCAAGACCCATCTTAGTTCAGAATTATGTTTTTCATAGTAGCTGACCAGATGCCTCTTGGTTATTTCTTCAGTTTTTACCTGCCTTTATTTTTGATCAATTTAAGGCAGCATATCGGTACATACCTAGTGCTCCTGCCTCTCCTTTCCCTTCTCCACTTGCTCCTTCAAGTTGAAAAAAAACTTGATGGCACATAATCAATCACTCAAACATGATTTTATATATCTTGATCATGTCTCCTCTCAATTTCTCATTTTTTAAGCGAAGAGCCCCAAAGTTCTAGCCTTTCTTTTACGAAAAGGGGTTCAGGTCTTCTGATCATTTAGATAACCTTTTCTGCATTTTTTCCAATTCTTTTTTCAAACTTGGCAACCAAAATTACAAAGGTATAGATGTACAAAAGCTTTGTATAATGGCATTGCACTTGGTTTCCTAAACCTTTTCTAATAATCCCTAGCATAGACTCTGCCTTTTTTGTGGCACCGTGGAGAGAGGTTTTTCCGCGGACTGAAGGGGGCATGGTTTCATGTGCTGCCTGCATCCCGCGGATGGGGCTTTGTTTGTTTATGCGACCCAGTTTCTGGCATGCTGCGGATCAGTGCCGGTCCATGGACCGGGGGTTGGGAACCCCTGATTTATGTGATAGGCATATGTATATGAGTTTTTAAAAATTGCATTCTAAAAATCTACATTTATAGTACATATGTCTGTGTGTGGGGGGGAATGTTGTAAAAAAATCTAACTATAATTCTTCTTTTTGGTTGAAATGGTAATTTGTGCCAAAGAAATGCCTAAAGAGTCACTTAAATAGAAATTAATCTTCTACTTCGGCCACAAAGTTCTGCTGCACAAGGAAACTAAAACCAAACTCATTTATTGTCTACACTTAAAAAACAGAAAAAGCAAAGTAACCTCTCTTCCTCAAACCTTCTAATACAGACTGACACAGCAATAAAAGGACATTAGATTAAAAGCAGCTTCCTTTATCTCGCACACTTTTTCATCTTCTAAAGCTAAATATTTTTACAGATTCTGTTCAATCTGAACTGTACCCTTCATGTAAAACTTGGCATTCTTTTGGTGTTATACCACGGGGCTTTAAAAAAAAGCTGAACCCATGATGTTGAACCTGTGTGATCTTACGGCTTTAATCAAGAAGCTGCAGAATGGCAGGTGATAATGAGGCAAGCTGTTATTACACAAAGGCCATATGGAATGATTTCTTATTTATACACTTTCTCAAGCATATTATTTGATCCACCAAGAAGTTGAGGTTTGACCACCAGAAAAACTGAAAAGCAAATCAGTCCTTCTTTATAAATCATTAGAAAGGCAACAGTTAGCACAATATCAAATGCATTATGCTTGTGAAAGCTACATTAAAACTGACAGTTTCCTTATAATCATGGATATGTGTGTTGCCAGGTTTAATGGCAACTGCTCTAATTATTACTGTTTATAACCTAATGGCTCTGACAGCTTACTAACATATTTCGACACACATTATATTTACTAAGAATATTGGCTCAGCCAAATTATTCATGATAGCGAAGTATTTAAGAGGCATTCAAGCACAAGAATCCATTAGTATGGGTGTAAATGCACAAGTTTATCAGTTAAGGCAAACAAATAATTGAGACAAGAAAGAAGTGGAAATGTATCCATATCATACATTGAGGAAAACAATTGTTTGTCTTAACTGGAACACAGTCATCAGGCATTCATTCTTCACCTTATGTTCTAGCAGTAGTCTAGAACATAAGTCTAGGGTTCCCTTCCTTGTAAAATACAACAGATGATATAAAATTCTCAAATGACTAGGAAATTCTGGAGGTTGAAATCCACACCTCCTAAAATTGCTGAAGTAAAGAAACACTGGTCTAAGAGACTGTAGAGCACAATCAGAGATCGGAGCGGAGGAACCTGTAGAAGCTGCAGAGATTAGATCTCTTTCAGATTCCAGTCTCTGAGCTTCACACATCCACAGGATCCATACACCCTTTCTCTAGAAGGAGAAAAGCAGAGAAGCTGTAATAGTTTATAATTAATATGTGTTAATTGTTACACGGAATCAAAGATATCTGCTATTTAATTATTAGCTCAGCATAACTAATAATGGGTGGCACTGGCAATGACTGTGAACAGAATAGTTTTCTGGTTTTTCTAGAGCAGTGTTTCTCAACCTTGGCCACCTGAACATGCGTGGATTTCAACACCCAGAATTCCCCAGCCAGCTCTGCTGGCTGGGGGATTCTGGGAGTTGAAGTCCACACATCTTCAGGTGGCCAAGGTTGAGAAACATTGTTCTAGAGGCTTTGGTGTGGTTCCCAAACACAACAATGAAATAAGTACTTACATCATGAGTCAGTTCGAAGTATTTTTGGCAGGCCAGCTGATAATGCATACCTTTCACCAAGTCCAAAATCTAAAAAAGAAAGTGAACTGATTAACACACACGCACACACACACACACACACTTACTCCAATTCCAGTCCGTAAAGAGAACACATCTTTAGAAAGCATGACAGAATTGACATATGTGCTTCAGTGCTCCTAAAAAAAGTTTCAAACTCAAACTCAAATCAAAATGTAGAAAAATTGTGGCTATTATATTTGGAATAATTATTTCCAGGATATCTATTTCAAAAATATTTCTATGGTTGCAAATAAATGTTTGCATTTGAGAAACGGAAACACAAATTACTCAACATGTGTCGTCACTCCTTATACATAGCTTTTTCATGCAAGGGTAGCAAAATGGGACTGTGATGCCAACTAAGAAACTGTAGTAATTTAGAAAAGAAGTAGCGGAAAGCCATGTGTTTCGCCCCTTGAAAACATCAGCCCTCAAAGTAAGTTGTTTCTAAGCAGCAGTTCCCCGAACAAGAAAAGAAATTGTCAGTTTTGAACTCCTACTAGAGTTGGTGTCGGAGGGAAGCGGAGGCCAAGGCATCCGGCGGCGGGCGGCGTTCGTGCGGCGGCGGCTTGGAAGTGCCCCCCCCTCGCTCCCTATAGCCCTCTGGATCCCTGGGGTGCCCTTTTCCGGCGTTTTCGGGGGCCCCGGTGCGCCTTGGGAGCTTGGGGTGCTTGGTTGCGAGCTGGCGACGACGGCGGCGACGGCGGCGGTGGCAGTGGCTGACATGGACCGGCCGGCCAGAGAAACAGCCTGGCAGCAGGTTGATGGAGGAGAAGCTAACAGCCTCACCCCTAAGACTACCATCTGTGATTACTGTGATGACTGTGATTACTGTGATGGGGTGTTTTTAGAACTAAGCTGTGACTGGGGGGTTGTGGAAATTGGGTTGGAGAGACAGGAGGCTGACCATGGTTTGGTTGCTTGGTCGCCTCGGGTGGCCTCTCCTCCCCCCCCCTTTCCCCCCAGGTAAGGGTGGGTGTTGACCTTAATGGCCAACCACCCCTGGATTGGGCTTTCCTGTCTCGCTACTCCTACTCTCACCTTAAGGAAGATCTTGTGCCCGTGGGTCTATTATCATCTTATTAATATCTTTATTATTACCATCGTTATTAACATCTATACTTTGGACACTTTGGACCTTTATTATGCTCCACTCACACCCTCGCTGGTTGGAGAGACTGTGCACCATTTGAGAGAGCTGAGGGATTTTCCACATCCCAACGGAGAGGATAGAACACTGCTCCCGTCAACTTTGTAACGGGACCGGCCATCGTGAGAGGATGGTTGGCCATTAACCTCTGTTGGAGAAAAAGAACATTGGACCCTCTCCCTGTCGTGAGAGGACAGTGGAGTCCAGCCCTATAAATGGACATTTTGTGACCTTTATGCTCAGTTATCCCTTGGACTATGATAGATTCCCGGACTGGCTTTTCTTCTCCCATCTTTGGCTCGGTTGATGCTCCAAAAAACCGACCTTCTTGCGCTGCGAGACTCCCCCCTCTCACAGGCCTGGCCCTCCACGTTATCGAGGGCCTATCTTGATGACGGGCTTTGGGACCCCGAGAGATGGCATGCAGCAAAGAGGGGGCTGAGGGGTTTTTTAGCTAAATTTTTAAGGAAAATTTTAAGGGGACCCGGGAGGATGGGTGGGAGTTGTAAAAGTGGACCTGGGGGGGTCCAGATAGCGACTGTGCGGGATGAGGGGTTGATTAGCTGCAGCAGAGGGGTCGTGACAGGAAATTTAACTGGGGGGCAGGGGGACGATAGAAAGGGCTGTGTAATTGAAATCATGAGTGGGAGGGGCAGGTACGACGGGCGCAGGGGGTCATATCAAGTGTCGGGGGTGCGCACGCGCTGTCTCCGAGCGATTGCGCACTCTGGCCCCCAATGCGTGACTCGTGTCCTGGGTTGTGTAGAGCCTCAGGCCCAGGGTCCGCGGCTGATGTTATGTAATGCCAGGTCGGTGGTTAATAAGGCCCCCCTCATCTGTGATCTTATTTCGGAGGGGGGTGCAGACCTGGCAGGTATTACGGAGACCTGGTTGGGCCAAGAGGGGGGGGTCCCCCTCGTAGAGATGTGCCCGCCAGGTTTCCGTGCATTTCATCAGCCAAGGGCCCAGGGGAGGGGTGGGGGAGTGGCGGTGATCATTAGGGAGAGTCTTTGTCCGAGGGAGACCACTGTTCCTCAGATAGCCGGATGTGAGTCCCTTTGTGTGAAGTGGGGCCGTGCGGTGCAGATGGGTTTGCTGACTACGTACCTGGCTCCCTGCCACGTGGCAGCGACCCTGCCCGAGCTACTCGATGTCATTGCCGGGGTGGCGGTCGATACCCCCAGACTTATTGTCATGGGGGATTTCAACCTCCCATCCGCAGGTGAGGCGTCAGAGGTGGCTCGGGAGTTCATGGCTTCCATGACGGCCTTGGACCTGACCCAGTTAGTTCAAGGCCCCACTCACATAGGGGGACACACTCTGGACCTGATTTTTATCTCTGGTCAGTGGTTGAATGATCTTGGTAGAGGGGAACTAGATATTAAACCCTTGTCATGGACAGATCATTCACTCCTTCAACTAGACTTTCCTACCGCCTGCCCCCACCGCAGGGAGACGGAACCGACCAGATGGTTCCGTCCCAGGCGCCTGATGGATCCCGAAAGGTTCCTGACGGAGCTTGGGCCGTTTCCTGAGACTCTAACACACGACTCGACTGAAGAGCTGGTGGCCGCCTGGGAAAGGGCGGCCGCCGGAGCTTTGGATCGCGTCGTGCCTTTGCGGCCTCTGACCCGATGCCGATCTCAATTAGCTCCTTGGTTCTCTGAGGAGCTGAGAGAGATGAAGCGTCGGAAAAGACGCCTAGAGAGCATTTGGAGGACTAGTCAATCCGATTCCGACCGGACACAGGTGAGGTCCTATATCAAGACCTACCTAGTGGCGATAAAAGCGGCAAAATCTAACCATTTTTCCGCTCTTATCGCATCTGCAGAGAACCGCCCAGCCGCCCTGTTTAGGGTGACCCACTCCCTTCTTCGGGGGGGAGTGCGGGAAGATCCCTTGCAGGGTCGTGCTGAGGATTTTGTGCAATTCCTGCACGGTAAAGTCGCTCGGATTCGGGATGGCTTGGACTCCGATTGGATGAGTCCACGGGAGGAGACCGGGGCAGGCCTTGAGAATGTTATCTGGGAGGAGTTTGATCCTGTGACTCCCGAGGATGTGGACAGGGTTCTGGGTAAGATTAGTGCCGCCACGTGTTTATTGGACCCGTGTCCCTCCTGGTTGGTACTGGCCTCCCGGGAGGTTACACGAGGCTGGCTCCAGGGGATTATAGGTGCTTCTTTGGGTGAGGGTGCCTTTCCTGCTGCCTTGAAAGAGGCGGTAGTGAGGCCCCTCCTCAAGAAGCCTTCCCTGGACCCGGCTGAATTAGCCAACTATCGTCCAGTCTCCAACCTTCGTTTTGTGGCGAAGGTTGTTGAGAGCGTGGTGGCACGACAACTTCCCCGGCACCTGGATGAAGCTATCTATCTAGACCCGTACCAGTCGGGCTTCAGGCAGGGGTACAGCACAGAAACGGCATTGGTCGCGTTGGTGGATGATCTCTGGAGGGCTCGGGACAGGGGTTGTTCCTCTGTCCTAGTCCTATTAGATCTCTCAGCGGCTTTTGATACCATCGACCATGGTATCATGCTGCAGCGGTTGAGGGGGTTAGGAATAGGGGGCACCGTTTTGCGGTGGTTCTCCTCCTTCCTCTCCGACCGCTCGCAGTTCGTGTTGGCAGGGGGGCAGAGGTCGACCTCGAGGCGTCTCGCATGGGGAGTGCCGCAAGGGTCGGTCCTCTCGCCCCTCCTGTTCAACATTTATGTGAAGCCGCTGGGTGAGATCATCCGTGGTTTTGGAGTGAAGTGTCATCTGTACGCTGACGATACCCAGCTGTACATCTCCACCCCAGACCACCCCAACGATGCCCTTGATGTGATGTCCCGCTGCCTGGAGGCCGTGCGGGCCTGGATGGGGAGGAACAGGCTCAGACTCAACCCCTCCAAGACCGAGTGGCTGTGGCTCCCGGCGCCCCGATATAGTCAGCAGGTGCCATCGCTGACTATTGGGGGTGAATCTTTGCCCCCCACGGAGAGGGCTCGCAATCTGGGTGTCCTCCTGGATGCACGGCTGTCTTTAGAAGAGCATATGACGGCCGTGGCCAGGGGGGCCTTTTATCAGGTTCGCCTGATTCGCCAGTTGCAGCCCTTTCTGGATCGGGACGCCCTGCGCACGGTCACTCATGCCCTTGTTACTTCCCGGTTGGACTATTGTAATGCTCTCTACATGGGGCTCCCCTTGAAGAGCACTCGGAAGCTCCAGCTGGTCCAGAATGCGGCCGCGCGGGTGGTTATGGGCGCAACCCGTTATGCCCATGTGACACCCCTCCTGCGCGAGCTGCACTGGCTCCCGGTGGTCTTCCGGGTGCGATTCAAGGTGTTGGTTACCACCTTTAAAGCGCTCCATGGCATAGGACCCGGGTACCTCCGAGACCGTCTTCTGCCACCAATAGCCTCCCACCGACCAGTTCGTTCCCACAGAGAGGGTCTCCTCAGGGTGCCGTCAGCCAAGTTATGTCGGCTGGCGACGCCCAGGGGGAGGGCCTTCTCTGTGGGAGCCCCAGCCCTGTGGAATGAACTGCCCCCGGAAATTCGTAAGATATCTGACCTCCGGGTGTTTCGCTGCGCATTGAAGACCCTGTTGTTCCGCCAGGCCGGACTATCAATGCAATAGTTTTAAATTGGGGTATTTAAATTTATTGGGGTTTTAAATTTGAGCCATTTATTTAATTATTTTAAATTTTATATCATTGTTTTGTTTGTGTTTTTAAATAGGCTGTACACCGCCCTGAGTCCTTCGGGAGAAGGGCGGTATAGAAATAAAATTATTATTATTATTATTATTATTATTTTTCTATCTCTTGTAAATACAATTTGCTTCCCAATTCTACCTTGTAATCGCTTCTGTCCAGCAAAAGCACTCATTCTTATCAGCAGAATGCAATGGCGTTTTAAAATTTAAGTTGCATGTCATTTTTTTTCCACTACTGATCTATAATTATTCTTTTTATATATGCTGCTTATCAGCCATAGAAAACTGCTGTAACTGAGAGATAGCTTCAGTAGAAGGAACATTTTTGAGGAATGCAAATTTCTAACCCTTTTTCTGAGAGGCTGACCTTTTAAAGTCAAGAGTGGCAATAAACTCCAGCACAAATCCCTGCTGTCCTCATTATGGAGACTGCCTTATAGTTATTGACAGATGTACAAATAATATTTGCTGAATATATCAAACCACACTGCTGCCAAAGAAGTGCTTACTGGGTCTGTTTTGCTGTTACAAGCAAAACTGATTAAATATCTGCCTTTGCTGTCACCGCCTGTTAAATACAATGTGAAAAACAAGTCAACCAGCCAAAAGAATCTCAAGCTTGGCACGGTCTCATTGATTTTGAATTGAAGCAGGTAGCAGTTTTGAAAATATATATATATAGTTATGCATATTGCAAATAGAGCCTCAAATTAATTTGCAATGATACCCAACCAAGAAGATATTATAATATTGTATCATAGATCTAACATATATAGGAAACTTCCTTGTCTTACAGTAAAAGATGGACAGTATTCTGACAACTTTCTGGGTAGCCTGCAGGCAGTTAAATCTGAATTACAGGACCCGGGGCATACAGAATTTCACAATCTAGTAACAGAATGTTCTGATGTTTACTAGAACACTTGATTTCTCTCCTGGAACTGTGCCTGTTGTCTCATTTTCTTCTAGAATGTGCCAATTCTGATGGTACTTTGTGTTCTAGAAATGAGCATCCTTTCAAACACAAATATTCATATTTTTCCTATGTGAATCTTAGCAGGATTTAGAGTTATCAAATGAACCATAAATCTGGTATGATGCTTATGGTGTAGACTGGGATTCATTCCAATGCCCCTGATGCTTATTTATTTTTTCACGCAAACATGGTTTCATATGATCTCTAAAATCTTACTAAAGTCTGTATAGAAAAATATGGGTACTTCTGCTTTAAAAGGTCCCATTTTGTTAAAACTGCGGTGATGAACCTGGGAGTCCTATAAAGTGTGCAGGTATTTATGCTGTTGCGTTAAATGAACTAATCCTGCAATCAATGGAAAGATTTGGCAAATGACCTGTGAAAACAACATTCCAAAAAGCACTTTCTGGATCACGCTTTTATTCAATCACTGTGTGCAGCCACTCTCATATAAAGCTGTTGCATCTCTGAGAACGAACATAGTTCCTACCTGATAGCTAAATTAAAAACTTTGCAGACTAATTTTACTTTAATCTCCATATTGGCTTGGCTTCTGGAAGAAATATAATCAGCAAGGGAAGCCAAGAACTCTAGATATCTTTAACAGCAATATAAAACAGGTTTTGTCAAATAAAAGGTGAGAAAAAATACAGGTAATCTAGTGGCCATAATTAGAACCAGCAACTCAGTTGTTAAGCAAAGTAATTGCTAGGTGGGAAATCATACGAGGCAATGGTGCTTATGATTTTACTTCAGTTTTCCTTTCTTCCCCCACTCCCCTGTATTTTGAAATACTTACCCTGGCACTGGGATAATTAATAAGGGAATTAATGTTTGCATTTGCATTCATTGGAGAGGAAAGGATTACAAGGGAGTAAGCAAGCATACAAAGGGGAATTAAAAGTACATGTAAAGTAGCAGTTCTGAGTATGAAGTGCAAGCTGCTGGTGTTTTCTCCATTGTGTGCCTGCTTACTCTCTTGTAATCCCTTTCTCTCTAATCTACAAGAGGAGAATTTTTTTAAAAAAAAATTAGTCAGGCATAGGACAATATGTACTGACACTGTGTGCATGTGTGAATACATTCAGGTGGCATTCCATAAGATATTACACATACTTCCACTTTCAGAAGCGCACCGCTACCTGTTACTGAAAATGCTCTGACCTGAAGGACTGCTTTAGCCAGGCAATGGGTGTATGAGGCAGGAACACTTATTACAGTTTATTACCCACTCTTCTCTGGATCATATCAATGAAATCAGATGATGGGCTATTCTGCTACATATAAACTTAGCACGGTTAGCTTCCTTTAGCTTTACAATCATTGATCTCTTCATTTATTCAAGGTCAGTATGGAGCATTTTTCAAATAAAATAGTTACTTTTATTCCTAAAGTCTCAATCTTTCAATAAAGGCTTGCTGCATTTTATCTACTTCTAACCTTCATTTTTATTTGAAAGGTGACTTAAAATGTGATTGAAGTGCAGCAACTGTAACATATTTAGAGACATTTTTGCAGTTCCAGGTCAGTTTCTCACTACCCCAGTGTAACTCAGCTTGTTCTTTAAGGGTTTTACAAAGACATTCATTTCTTTGCCTAGCCAAATCTGCCATCTGCTTTCTCTAGGCATTTTATTTTTAACATCCAACACTGAAAATTATAGGAATATCTCTATTTATATCATTGAGGGATTTCACTTTATTTTTAAAAATCCTAATTTTTCAGTTGGAAAGAAACCAAACAAAAACAATGCATTTCTGCCTTCACATTCTCAAGGTAATTAAAGGAAATGCCACAAAAGGTTAGAACTTCTCTTGTCCATTATCATAAAAAACTATATTATTCTATACTATAGAGAAGAAGTAACATTTGTTCAACTATTAATAAATAAATACATTCTCTCAATCTTCTTTACCATATAACACTGCAACTGAGATGTTCAAAATAAGACAATAGAAATTAACTATGTAAATGGAATTATTTAACACCATCCAGGTGGTTCTCAATTTATAGCCTTTTGTTCAGTGACCATTCAAAGTTATGGTAGTGCTGAAAAAAAGGACATACAACCCGTCCTCAAAGTTCCAGACATCACAGTATCCCTGCAGTCATGTGATCACGATCCACATACATCGGTATCCAGTTCGCTATTATAAGTTGTAGGGAGCCACAGTCACATGATTGTCATTGGCAACCTTCCCTGTTGACTTCCTCGAGTCAATGGGGAAGCCCGCAGGGAAGGTTGCAATTGGTTAAAGCAAATTACTCTCACTTTTTCTCCCACCTACAGCGGCCCCGACTGCATGCAGCCTCCCTTGATCTTCCCAGGCATACTGCGCATGCAGCCTGCACCAGTAGGTGAGAATATCAAAACAAGTTGTATGCTATGATTTAAGAGACAGTTGCATTCATTGTCCATAATTATGAAATAAAACTAAAAAGATATTTCTGATGCCTCATTACCAAAGTATCAGAAGAATAGATTCTGTACCTGACTGATTCCAGAAGAAGGTATTTTATATGACTGAAGCTTCTGCTTCAGCAGCTCTGGGTCACTGTGGCGAAATGGGCATCCTAATGAAAAGAAAAAGGGGAGTGAAAATTATTCATAAATTGGCATAGCAAAGCACCTGAGAATCTAGAAAACAGTGCTTATTTATTATCTACTAGATTATAAAATACAGAAAAATAACTACCCCCCGTGTGCAAACTTTTCAACAAGATCTGTTCAGCATGAGTATTGTGGTTCTGTAGTAATCTTGGTTTATAACCTGACACAATTCTCAACCAATATGCTGGCACTGATATTTGAAAGTAGTTCTGGCCAAACTGAAGTTGGTAAACATATCCAAGGTTGATATGATTACCACCTTCATATTCCTTTTTTTACTTTCCCCACAACCACCACGTGAGATAGATTGGGCTGAGAGAAAGCGACTAGCCCAAGGTCACCCAGCTGGCTTTCATGGCTAAGGCGGGACTAGAATTCACAGTCTCCCAGTATCTAGTCTGGTGCTTTAATTGCTGGACCAAAGTGGCTCTCCTTTCATACTTTAATATTATTGATTCCTGGTGATTGCCTGGAAAGTCCCTGCAGTTTTCTTGGCAAGATTTTTCAGAAGTGGTTTACCATTGCTTGCTTCCTAGGGCTGACAGAGAATGACTGATGCAAAATCATCCCGCTGGTTCCATATCAAATGTGGGACTAGAACGCATGGTTTCCTAATTTCTAACTTGGTACCTTAAGCACAAACTGGCTCTCTGTCTCTTTAGTCCTATAAATATATATCCTAAACAGTATCTGGACTTTTTTCCCCTTTGCTAAACCGGGCGGGGCCAGCACATGACGCATCTGGCCTGCGACTTTGACACGCCTGCTCTAGGGTTTTGGATTTAAATGACTGGGAGGAAATAAAGGACAAAGTAAACAATTCACTATAATTGGCAAGTGACTTCCCAGTGTTCAGAGGAAAAGGAGTCTCTTAAAGGAAAAACTAAACATTTAAAAGAAAACCTGATTGTATGTAATTTGTGGGAATGTTATTACAGTACTCTCCGTTTCATTCTAGAGACAATGAATTATTAGATTTACAACATCTCATAAATTCCAGAGAGTGTCTGGTTTCTGGGGGAAAAAAAATCAAATTATTTATATAGCTCTTTGACAGTTTTCTGGCAAAGAAAAGGCACTTGCTGCTTTGAACATTGGGGGGATGAAAACAAGCAAAAGAAGAAATGCAGCAAGGCTCAGCAGACCACAGACCGAACAAACCTCTTTTGTCTGACCTGGTTTAATAATAAGACAAATTGTCAGAAGACGAGCCGCACACTCGACTTGACAGTGAAGGCTGCCTTAAGCCACAAATCCAACTTCTGCCACTAATACAGCCAACCAATCCATTGGCTTCTAAAGCTGCCTGTCAGGAAGAAGCACTCACCGTGATAATCCCCTTGGCCTGGGAGATTGGACAGGATAATTTTCATGCAGCTATATGGAGTATAATCCGTTCTCTTGCCTTCTTTTCCATAGTTATGCCGGATGCTGTAAGCATATCCTTTATCAAACTGAAGAGTGAAAACAAACAATAAAAATAGCAGACGGTTTACAACTGAGAGAGGATGTACAGTGTATGCGATTTTAGTTACTGTGATGGATGAAATATTGATGCTTCGAGTCATCATAACTGTTAAAAGTTTTACAAGTAAAAAATTGGAAAGTACAACAAATTTGAATCTATGTTATCGAGCACTTCGCAGAAAGGGAGTTTCGCCTGATAATTTCTCTAGGACTTTGCTTACAAAAAAATAGAATTACAAGATATTTTTTTCCCCTCAATACTGTCTTTAAATGGAGTTATTAAAAAGAATCAAAGGAAACAGAAGGAAACCAGTTTAGTTGAAAACAGTCTTTCAAACTCTAAAAAGAAGCTCTTGTTATGAGTAACAAATGGCATATTTTTTTCAATTAGCTCATTTTATAACTGTGGTGATTAAGTTCCTACATAATATAAAAAGCTTGTATTTATTTCAAAGTATTTTCTAGTAGATATTTATTGTTATAATTATGTTTAAGGCTTCCCATTCCAAAAGATTCTGAGTCGTTTACAACAACAAAATATGCAAGTAAAAAATTACATGCCAACAAAACACAGATTAAAAAGCAACTAAAGCAATAAAAAACACAACAGAGGTTTTGCAAACACACTACCCCCATGCCTAGAAAGAGAGCCATCTAGTAAGAAACTTCTGGATGCCCCGGAGAGTAGGCATTATATTCATGGGATTAATATATTATATATTTATAATGTATCTATGCATATATACATATATACATATATACATATATACATATATACATACATACATACATACATACATACATACATACATACATATTCTTACTTCTTCGTAGGATTTATGTGTGTTTTTCCTCTAGCCAGGAGAAGGATACTGTAAAATCTCCATTCCCTCCCCACTCCAGGGGAAGGTTACTGCAAAATCTCAATTTCCTCCCAATCAGCTGGAACTTGGGAGGCAAAGAATAGATGGGGCCAGGACGAGTCAGAATTTTTACTATCAGTTCTCTGAAGTACACAAAATTTCCGCTACCGGTTCTACAGAACTGGTCAGAACCTATTTATATATATATTATATATATATAATGAAAAGCATTAATGGCAGAGAAGATATCTTGCTATTTGTTTGGAAATGCAATTTATTTGAGACGACATCGTAACGACATCGTAACCTGACACCCAGGTCTCAGCAATGGACTATTTCCAAATGGTTCTTTGCAATAGACAGACTTCTATGTGTCAATACACAAAGACTAAAAAGAAAAAGCAATGAGGTGTGGCAAGAAAAAAGTATTAGCATCTTGAATGTATCTTCCAACTTTTTTCCCAATTATTTTGGGAACTCCAAATAATTCTGAAAGGTAAAAATTCTCCATAAATGTGCAAGAGAATTCAGACAACCAGGCTACTTCAGGCTGAAAGCAGTTAACTTCTACCTCCAATCCTGGAAAGCATGATGGTCTTCAAAGCAGGGGTGAAATGCTCCCAGTTCGGATAGGATCAGGCGATCTGGTAGTGATTGTGGCAGGTAGTTCGGAGAACCGGTAGCGATGGTGGCATGAGGCTCCACCCACCCACCCGGGTGACGTTACTTCCTGGTTTTAACCAGGAAGTAATGTTTTTTTTACCCTCTGCGCATGTGCACTTCCAAACCTGTAAGGAAGGTAAGTATATTTCACCCCTGCTTCAGAGGTTCCTTGTCTCTTGTAGCACAATCCTGAGAATGTTTACTCAGAAACATACACACACACAAACACACAACTTATTTCCAACAAGTATGCTTTTAACTATACTTTTGAATACAATTCTGCGTAGTAAGTAAGTACTCTGATCTAATTCTTTCTTCATAGTGAGGAACCTAGTGGTGTAGCAATGGCCACACTGGTGAAGATCATCCTGCATTTTATGAGCCAATGTTAAATAATTCAAAGACTTTCACTAGATTTTAAACAACAATCTTCCCCCCAAAACAAAACAGGTTAACGGAATTTGTCAGAGGAGTTCCATTAGAGAAAGAGAGGAGAGCAACCAAAGAAGCTGTGAGTTCTGAGGGGTTCTGTGTTGCGCTGGGGGGCAAAAAAGATCACTACTGTTGATTATCCAGCGGAGTAAGGGCAGAAAGTCTGAATAGCGCTTCTGCATTAGCAGAGACGGAAACAGGGATAAACAAAGCAAGTGGGTCCTAGAGAGAAGCCAATCAGGTCAATCAATCAGAATAGAGCCGGAAGGGAATTGGAGTTCTTCTAGTCCAACCACCTCCCACCCCCACCCCGCTCAAGCAAGAGACTGTATACCATTTTGGATAGGTGACTGTCCAGTCTTTTCTTAAAAATCTCCAGTGATGAAGCACTCACAACTTCTGACTGCAAGCTGTTCCACTGGTTAATTGTCCTCATTGTTAGGAAGTTAAGAGAACTGAATTAGGAATGCTAATAGAACTGAAACGCCCTTAAGGGTGTCCTGCTTTCCCATCCAGCAACTCAACCATGACATCAAACTGGCTCTAAGTGCGTACAAGTACAGGATTAAATGACTAATGCTCCAAACAGTACAATTAATTATTCTATCACATTATAAAAAGGAGATCCTAAATGAAAAGGCCTATAGCATGTAATAGGATAAACACCTGTACATTCGAATTAATAGGCAAGAATTTATTAAACAACTTCTCATATTCAAAGTGGCATGTGGTGATAAGGGACAGCAAAATGTAGTTACTTCTCTGCTCTTATCTTATTCCCCAACTGTTGTTCAGCAGCCCTATTTAGGATGATTTGCTAGGGAGAGACAAGCATAGGATCATCTGCAGGGCTGCAGGAATATTTTAACCACTAGGCAGGTAGTCATTCAGATCTGCTCAGAGCTGGACAGAAGTTAATACAAACAGAAGAATCAAGTGAAGGCATTTTCCACATAGGACATAAATAAGCATGTTTCTAAGAGGTGAGGAGAATCAAAGGAAAAAGGCAGTTGTCTACCATCCCTGTAAGAAAGGGATGGGAAAAAGTGAAGAGAGATGAATAAAGGAATGAGAGTAAAGGATCAGAAGGAAAGATAAAGTCTCAGTAATTATTTTGCTACCACCTCTTATAAAACTAGAGAAAGAGAATGTTGGTACTATTTAATACAGTACAATTGGAACTATTGAATGAAGGAGCCTAGTGCTACTGATAAAACTTGAATCAACCAGTTTTTATTACAATTACCAAAATCACTAGGAATTTGAGAAAAGAACAGGCTTCAGTAGCTGTTGAGTTAGCAAACTAGAAGTGATTGAAAAGTAGCAAACAATTACTGAGGAGATTTCAGGTGCATAGATATTATATTTTGAAAGTAACTCTATTTTGCCTGCTACAATAAACTAAAAATACTCCAAAAGGTTGCATTATAAAGATTGTCACTTATCAGAAGAGTGTTTCTGTAATCTCTCTCCAAATTATAGACTTAAATCCAAATGTTATACATTTCTGGGGATTTCTTCTAGGAACAACTTTTTCTACTACTAGAGTTAGGAGATCTAATGATGTTCAAGTAGCCAAATGATAAGCTATTATCAATATCTCTGCAAATAAAATTGAAAACTCATTGCCACCTGATTTTAACTTTCAGAGAAATTGGACATTTGTTTGGCAGTTTGTAATTTAAGAGTCCTATAGAAGTAGTAGAAGAAAAGCTAGGGTGTAAATTATATTTTTTAAGATTGAAAATTGTGCCATGATTTAAATGTTTTGTAGAATTGGATATTTGTTTCTATTAAGCACTAATCAATTTAACATCTAACATATAACTCCCATCACATTTCCTAGTAATTATTCAGAAGAGATGTGCCTCTGACTTTCACAAGCTGGAAGAATTCTACATGCACATGTAATTGATTCTGATAGAAAGGCTTTCTTTTTTAAATAACAGTTTCCATATGGTACATTAGAAGACGCATTTTGATATAGCATTTATTAGCAACAGACATTACTTAGTTTCATTATTCAAGTTAAAGAAAACTGATGGGTTTTAAATTTTCATACCAGACTTTTTCTTTAACACAATTAGAATAAATTTGCACCATTATAAGCTTAAAAAACATACATTAATAAAATTTCAATGAAAATATGACTTTAGTCACTGGATAGCAATGAAACTTGGCACTATAATTTAGAATGCACACATATTTCACTTCAGGAAATTATGAATAACTTTCAACACATACAGTATATAAAGAATAGGGAAATTGTTTTCTTGTCATTAGAAACCATTTCTTTGCTACTGAGTTTTCTGGTTGAATTTTTTCAGAAGCAGTTGGTGGAAACTTGACTTATTCTAATTCAAGAAGGGTATTAAAACTTGTCAAATGTTTAAATATTTCTCAGAGTAAATAGTTAAATAATAACCTGGTGTTAAGGAAGAGTCTTAAAAAAATGGCAGAGAGTTAAATATAGTCAGCAGAAACAGACTACATAGATGGTGTCACTAAGGAGGATTTGGATCAAATGACAATGGCTTATACTTCATAAAGGACTCCTGGGAAGAGATGGGCTACATCTTATGATGATGAGGAAGTGTCAGGCAGGCGGTACCCAGTCTCAGCAGAAGAGTCTCAAAAGAGAACAAAAGGGCCAAGGTAGCAAAAACTCAGAGGGCAGCATGCAATCAAGGATTAAGTTCAGATAATTCAAACATAAGGAGAGAACCTGGAAGTCAAGAGTTTCTCAGGAAATTACAACAGAAAAGTCTGTAGGTACTGCCATTCAAAGCCTCGAATATTTCTATATAATGCACTGAGTATTGGAAATAAGCAGGGAGAATTAGAGATTCTAAGTCAGGAAGACCAATACAATTTGATGGTCATCCTTGAAATGGTAGGATAATATCTGTGATTGACTACAACTTGCAAAGCTACAAGTTGTGCAACTTGTAAGCTACAAGTTCCTTAAAGAACAGTCCCACTATAATGGTATGTGAGAATGACTTTGGAAGAATCCTACATGCAAGTTTTTGTTACGGTAACCTTACAATAATGGTAGGGTTACTACTCATGGTTTGTGTTTCTTGTGTAGACTATCTCAAAGGGCCGACATCAGCCTTCCAAGTCTGGAAGCACCTCTCCCCTCCTCTATTTTTATATTCCAGAAAATTAGAAAAGTTCCTTTCCAAGATGCTTCCCATATCCCTTTTCCCTCTGTGGGCTGAGATGCCTTTTGCATGACTGTTATCTACGCTAGAATTCTTCCTCCTGTCTCCCAAGGTCCTGGAGCCTTGGTAGGACAGTGCCTTGGTAGTACAGTGGTCTAAGGCACCCTGTTATTAAGCTGGTTATTAAGACCAGCTGCCTGCAATTACTGCAGGTTCGAATCTCGCCAAGGCTCAAGGTTGACTCAGCCTTCCATCCTTTCTAAGGTAGGTAAATTGAGGACCCAGTTGTGGGGGCAATAAGCTGACTTTGTATAAATATACAAAAGGATGAAGGCTATTGCTGAGCACATTGTAAGCTGCCCTGAGTCTCCGGAGAAGGGCGGCATATAAATCAAATTAAAAAAAAAAAAAAAGGTCATACCCACATACCATTACAGCAAGGGTGTCAAACTGGATTTCTTAGAGGGCCGGATCAGCATTGTAGTTCTCCACAGGCTGGCTGGCTGGGGGGGGGAGAGGGGGGGAGGAGATGAGAAGATGGGATGGACACCTCTTGCAGCACTTTGCAGGCCAAAACCGCCCACAGGGCCTGGACAGCCTCCTGCAACACTTTGCTGGCCAAAAGACTTTTTAATCGTTTGGGGATTTTTAAATTGATTAAATTTAGTATTGCATTGTTGTATTGTTTTTATCTTGTTAGCCGCCCCGAGTCCTATGGGAGTCCTACGGGAGAAGGGCGGCATATAAATTTTGAAAAATAAATAAATAAATAAATAAATAAATAAATAAATAAATAAATAAATAAAATGGGGCGTAGGGGAGCAGTGCCCTATTTTGGCTGGCAAAGTGTTGCTGGAGACCATCCAGGCCTAAAACAGGCTGCGTGGGGGGCTGTGCATGGCTCCCCATACCCCATTTTGGCTGCCACAGGCATCATGGGTCGGTCCTTTGCTATTTCCAGGTCAGCCACACGGGCTAGATTTAAGCACCCCATGGGTCAGATCCAGCCCGCGGGCCTTGCATTTGACACCCTGGCATTACAGCAACGGAGGATTGAAATGTTGCATGATACAAAAAGAAAAATACGTACTTGCATAGAATTCTAGGACCAAAGTAGGGAAATGCCCTTGAAATTGTATGGATAAAAATAAAAGGAAAGAAACAAAAGTGCTATCATCATGGGAGTTTATTATGGACTACCTGGGCAGGCAGAAGACACAGATGAGGCTTTTCTGTGTCAGACAACCAGTCTTTCAAAGAGACACGCAATCCTGATAATTATTTCAATTATTTTGACATCTGAAGGGAATTCAATTCTGCCAAGTTAACTTTGTTAACTCCAACAAATTCTTGTCCACTCTTGCTGTCAATTTCAGTTGTCAGAAGTTGGAAAAAAAGAACAAGTCTGCTATCTGTGCCTAATCCTCACCAACAGGGAGCATTTCAAAAAAACAAAACCGACTGGTATGGTAGAGGAAGGTGATTGTGTTATCCTTGAATTTATAATATCAATGGAGGAGAAACTGAGAAAAGTCCGATCTGCATATTGCATTTCAAAAGAGCAAATGTTGATAAACTTCAAGGGAAGATAAGCCAGATTCAATGGCTTGAAGCTCTTAAAGGAGAAACATGTCTAGGAAAACTGGAAAATCCTACAAAGTGATATAGTAAGAGCATAATTATAAACAACTTTTATGAGAAGGAAACAGGACTCCAATGCAACCAAAGTGGATACACTTGGAGCTCTCAAAGATGTCGGACAAAAAGAAAGAAAGAAAGAAAGAAAGAAAGAAAGAAAGAAAGAAAGAAAGAAAGAAAGAAAGAAAGAAAGAAAGAAAGAAAGAAAGAAAGAAAGAAAGAAAGAAAGAAAGAAAGAAAGAAAGAAAGATCTGAATAGAAAATAGAAACCTAACCCAAAAGCCGTCTCAGGAAATTATAGGAATCATATCAGAAAGGTTAAAACTCAGAAGGCAATGAAATTTCCAATAGATACCAAAAATAACAACAAAAATATTCTATGAATATCTTGGAAATGAAGGTCAAAGAGAACATAGATTCACTGCAAAAACAAAATGTTAAATTGTTAATGGGGACAGAGTTAATGTTATCCTCAAAATGGCAGAAAAAAAATAAATGAACCTGCATGAAGGGCTTTATCGGCCTAGTTAAACTAAATTGTTTTTAAGGGTAGAAAGAGTATAGAGAGGTATTGTAAACAGTATTAGTCTAAACTCTTTTAGCTATGTTAGTGTAAAACTTTTAATGTTTTCTTTTTCTCCTCTCATACTTTTACTTTGATTGGCTTACTACTTTTATGCCATTTCTGCTCTCTGTATAACAGTACTTATCCCGGCAGACAATAGCTTAGTACATGGCTTTGTAACAAAATCACAGCAGAAATCAACACAACATGCATCCCAAATTTGCATTTATTACTACCTATGTTATTAATTTACATTTTAAAATATCTATTCCTATAGACCAGGCATCCTCAAACTACGGCCTGCGGGACAGATCCGGCCCGCCAAAGCCATTAATCTGGCCCTTGCGGACCATGGGGCTGTCCTGCCCACATTGCCACACCCACCCCCGGCCCCCACCCTTCGGCCAAGTGCAGGATTTACGTTTGCGAGGGCCAGCAGAGTGCTTCTGAGGGCTGGGGGAGGCCAAAAAATGGGCAGGCGGAGGCCCCAGAAAGCATCAATGCACCGTTTTTGGCCATTAGAGTGCTTCTGGGGGGGGGGGCGGGGGAGGCCAAAAATGGGCCGCACTTTTTGCCAGCCAAGGAAAGAACTCAAAGATTTGCCAGGGACTTCAGTCCACCATCGCTCCATTGGGGGGGGGGGGAAACCAAAGGTCCCAATGGGAGAGGCTGCGCCTGCTGCGTAATTACACCACACAATGCTTTGTGGAGGCAGCTTTGCTCACGAGGAAAGCCCGCTGGAATGGCAGCGGCAGCACACATGGCTGCAAGAGAAAGAGAGGCCAGGTGAAACCCAGACGTTTTCCAGCTCACCTCATCCCAGAAGCATCAACCTCACACTCTCCCCTCTTTGCTAGCAGTTGCCCTGTTTTTCACACGAGATTGCCCAGGAGTGAGGAGGGAGAGGGCCTGTCTTTCTCTTGCAGCCACGTGTGCTGCTGCCGCCGTTCCAGATGGCTCCCTCGAGAATGAGGGAGAATTAAGAGGCCAGCCGGCAGGAAAAAGGTTCATTTGCTTGCTTTGTTTTTCCATCTCCCCTCTTGCAATGAGGAAGGGAGCCGCATGCTAAATTCTGCAGGGTTTGTGTGGGGGCTGTGCAAGGGGCATAGCAGGGAGATGCATTCCCATTCCCACTAGGGGAGATGATCTTGCTGGCATGGGGGATTCCGGAGACTTGGCTGGGGGGAGGGGGAAGGGAAGGGCTGGGAAATGCGCCTATTGTGTGGTTGCTTTGTGGTCTGTTGGTACTGTTTTGTGTGGTTGGCCGTGCAAAAGGCTGGGGCTGTCACTTGCATGCAGGTGGTGTGTGTGTATCCGGGGCGCAGGGCGTTGCAACTGGATGGTTGCTATCCCAGGGTTTTCTTGCTCTGGAGCCCGATCCGATAGGTATGGTTGTGATTTATGCAGCAGCAGCAAAGGGCAGGCCGTCATGTGGGCGGCCGGATGCATTTTGTATGCAGGCTGATTCCGAAGCACACTCCCTTATAGGACTGATTGTAGCGAACTTGTTTGCTTGCTTGCATATATGTACGCATGTATGTGCTTTCTCTTTTAAGGGGTGCTAGTTTTGGGATTTACAGGATTTCGGGTTGATCAGTTCCCCGCCACGTCTTCCTCCTCCTCTCCTTTGGGATAGTGCTGTGCTGGGGTGCAGCACAGCACTGGGGTGCTGTGTGCTCTCAGGCCTCCTGCCCATGTCTGCTTCTGTGAGGCAAAAAGAAAGTCTTTGCCCACGCTCTCCTGGAGCCCTGGTCTTGGCGCTGATTTGAGCGCGTCCTCCGTGGACCGCTAAGAGCCTGAGGGGTGTTGGCGCCAAGGCAGCCCATGTCTCCCACTGCTTTGAGCTCTGAGCTGTAAACCACATCCATTCCTAGCTGCGGTGTACTTGTGAGCACCGTTGGCCGGGACAGGCGGGGAGAAAGGTGAGGGGGCAGCACAGTTGAGGGGGCAGGAGCCAGGCGCGGGTAGGCAGATTAGAGGATGCTGGCAGATTGCTGGCTTGCTCACTCAGCTTTTCGCCACCCAGAATACGCAGGCACCTAATGAAACCTGGGTCATGGCTGCTGCTGCTGCCTTCTGCCTGTGCACATTGAGGAGGCCGAGCAGCAGCGGGGAGAGTGCGGATCGCCTGAGCCGCAGGAAGCGGCTGCCAGTGATGCCCTCATGCGAAGAGGTTGTGAGCGAGGAAGCTGTTTGTTACATTTAAAAGTAAATGTGTTACTTTTGGGGACACTGCAGGAGTGCCCCGCCTCCCCACTGGCCAGCTAGTCTTCAGTGCATGGTTCGGCAGCCTCCAGATTGTCAGATTCCCACCACCCAGCACAAGTTCAGGGGTTCTTCTCCCCTGCCCCGGGACAGAGGGAGAGAGAGGGAAAGAGAGAAAGAGATGAGAGAGGGGGGGGGGAGGGAGGGAGAGGAAGGGAGAGAAAGGAGAAAGGGGGAGAAAGGGAGGGAGGGGGAGAGAGGGAGAGAGAAAGAGAGGGAGGGAGAGAGGAAAGAGAGAAAAAGAGGGAGGAGAGAGAGAGAAAGAGGGAGGGAGAGAGGAGAGAGAAAGAGAGAAAGGGAGGGAGGGAGGAGAGAGAGAGAAAGACACAGAGAGATGTTGTTTGTACCCTCCTTGGGGCTGAGAAGAATTGCTGCAAAACTGAGTTTTCTGAAGTGGACTACTAGACTTGTAAACAATTTAAAAAATGATCTAGTAAAAAGAAAAGTCAAACAAAAGCAAATAAAACACCCCCAGAATCAAGACAAATTAAAGTTTAATTTGTGTGTATTATTTAATGGACTGCTAAATTGGCAAAACAGACTGCTAAATTGGCCATGCCCACCCACTCACATGACCACATAGCCACACCCACCCAGCCACTTTGGCCCCTCAACAGTCTGAGGGACCATGAAGTGGCCCCCTTTTCAAAAAGTTTGAGGACCCCTGATATAGACTCTAGCAACATAAAATAAAAGCGGTCCTAAAGTATAAGTCTGACCTCCTATTTAAATAACAAAAAAACAACTCTAATGGACACCTAACCATCACTGGATCAATAACTGAATGCCCTCTGAAAAAGAAGTGCTCTTTTTCAGCACTTCTTTTTCAGAATGTCAAGAGTTAAACACATTATTTCTATAACAGGTAGCTTTCTTTACAATGAAAACTGACTAGATATTTTAATAGAACTGTATTAAATATCATCTGGCAGTTTCCTCGTAGTTTATTTAAACATGAGGTTAAGTAACCATGTCGATTACTTGCAAAAAAAAAAAAATGTTTTGGGGGGAAAACCTGGTGTAATTTAACATGCATCTACATTAGCTACTGGGCTTAATTAAAAATACATCACTCTTTTAAATCCACATAATTATAGTCCTTTGACAGCCAGGTTGGTGTAGTAGTTAAGGCATCAGGCTGGAAACCTGGATAACACAAGTTTCTATAATAAAATATAATATAATATAAATCTATAATAGATTTTCTATAATAACCCTATTTAAATGCACCACCAAGTGCTAGTATATAGGGTATACTGATTAAGGTACCAGACTAGAGATTTAGGAGACCGTGAGTTCTAGTCCTGCCTTGAGGACAAAGCCAGTTGGATAACCTTGGGCCAGTCACTCTCTCTTAGCCCTAGGAAGGAGGCAAGGACAAAACACTTCTGAAAAAACCTTGCCAAGAAAACTGCAGGGACTCATTCAGGCAGTCTTCAGAAGTCAAGACTAACTGAAAGGCAAACCCCAATAAAGCATAGCCCAAAAGACATTCTTATTAATGTATTTTACTCTTTAGCTAAACCAGAAGTCTTTTAAGGTCCACAGGGTCAGCTTTCTTCAAGAACATGTATACATGCATTTATAAACAGCACTAATACGGGAAAAAATGACATGCATTAATCTCTGGCAAGAGGACTGGAAGAATATTCAAAATAATGTTTTTCAAATAGCAGTTTGGCTCATAGTTCAGTTAACAGATAAAATGTAGTTCTTTCAACAGCACATGACAGCCCTTCCTGTTAATTACTGTGTTACTGGAAGCAGAAATTTGAAGAGAAATTTGCAGAAACTAGACCAGGGGTCTGCAACCTTAAATACTCAGAGCCATTTGGATCCGTTTCCCACAGAAAACAAAACACAGGGAGGCACAAAACCTGGGTGGGTGTGGCCAACTCGATGTCACTCACTTCCACCAGTCACATGACCCCACCCCCAGCCACACCTACCCAGCCGGTCATTAAGGCAGAAAACCAGTTGTTAAAAAACACTGGGAACCACAAAATCCTTTTGACATCTCTCTCTCCCCCCCACCCCCCATATCTCTCTGTCCCTCTGCCCTGGCTGCTTCTCCATCCCCCACCGTCGCCCTTACCTTCTCAGACCAGGCAAGGAGTGACGAGGAGGGGAGGGCAAGGGCTGGGGCCAGCCAGTGGTGGGATCACTTGACAGGGAGCCACAGCAGAGGGCCCAAAGAGCCGCATGTGGCTCCGGAGCCGCAGGTTGCTGACCCCTGAACAAGACAGAGAGAAATCTCGTTTAAAGAATCTGTTGTGGGCGGGGAGATGTGTGGCATTCCCCCATTCTATGATCTGGTAAAAACAGAGTTTTCCCATATTATCCATATCTCCAGAATCCTGACCGCAGGATAATGAAAAACCTCACAGCTGGTTGAACCAAGCCTGGAATCATTTGAAACTCCTTATGTGAAATATTTTATTTTGCTCACTTGATCAATCATAACGTTCTCCAAATGTATAGTTGGGATCAATACAGGTAGTTCTCAACTTACAACCATTTGTTTAATGACTGTCTGAAGTTACAATGGCATTGAAAAAAGTGATTTATGACTTTTCACACTTATGACCATTGCAGCATCCCCATGATCACATGATCAAAATTCAGAGGCTTGGCAACGGGATGTATTTATGATAGTTGCAGAGTCCTAGGATCATGTGATTGCCTTCTGCAACCTTCTGACAAGCAAAATCAATGGGGAAACCAGATTCACTTTACAACCATGTTACTGACTTAACTGCAGTGGTTCACTTGACAACTGTAGCAAGAAAGATCGTAAAATGAGGCAAAGCTCACTTAACAATTGTCTTGCTTAGCAACAGAAATTTGGGGCTAAATTTGGTTGTAAATTGAGGATTACCTGTATTACTTTGTACAGTATTCTCAATTTTTAATTGTTTACTTAATGTTTATAACCTACACTGGATAAAGAATCCTTTTGAATAGAGGGAAGATAATACGATTCACGAATTACAGTATGTGAACCTTAAGGCACTCAGGAACTCTTTTTTGAAGAATGTATCTGGAAGACAATATGCCTTGTGTGAAATACTTATTTCAGAATAATGGTAATGCCTGAAATAGGTGCTGGGCCATGTATCGAGCAGTATTAAGTATATATTTAATCGATGGCTACTAACAGCTGAACAAACAAAACATTTTGATTAGGGTTGTACATTGCTTCACATTAAAGGACAAAATAAGGCAATGTGAATAGTCCACAACATAAAGCAATTATACCATTTCCTAGAATTATCTGATTGTCTACTCTGATTTTAATTGTTCATTATTTTATGGATATTGGTTTACAGGTATGTTTTATGTTTTGTATTTTTTTTAAAAAAAAATCCTACATTTGTATTATACCAATAGAAAGGTGAGGTATAACTTCAAGAAAATTTAAATTAATCTGGAGCTGAAAGTTTGCAAATGCTTCATGCTAACCGAGGAACTAAAAGAATACTTGAATTGAGAATGTTCTCTCTTGGTTTGCCATGTATGAAATTTCTGGCAGATGTGGCACCCTAAGGAAGACATTTCCACTAGATTTTAAATGACAATCAGAAACATCAGGGAGCAAGTACTTTGCTAGACAGCCATGACTTAAGTTAAAAAGAGCTCTGTATGTCATTACAACTGAACTTATTTGGGTAGTAAAGCAGCAGCTAGGGCACTGCTTTTGAAAAAGGTCTAGCTATTCATTATAAGATGTTCCTTTCAGCATTTTATACTCATTAGAACTTCTAAGACTGGAGATTATTTGAGTTTACTTGTGAAATGTTACCTCAAAGACTTGGTTTTTTAAAATTTCAAATCTTTTAACCACTGAACCACTTGAAATCGTAGATTACTAGAGAAGCCTGAAACTGCTAAGCTTCAAACACATTGTATTCTCCAGAACTGGCAAACAATTTTTATCTCCTGTAAAGTAGAGAACCGAAGACAATGTGTGATGATAACAATCAAATCCAATCATATTTATCTGCCAGCAGAGTGGACAACTTTACCAGGACAGATTCTCCATCCACTCTGCAGTACATCCAAGGCTGGGGTGTCAAACTCAAGGCCCCAGGGCCGGATCAGGGCCATGGGGTACTTAGATCTGCCTCACGGGGCCGCCCTGGAAATAGCAAAGGACTGGCCCGCGGTGCTTCTGCCAGCGAAAACGCCTCCCTAGCTCCTGCAACCCTCTGTCAGTGAAAATGGAGCTCGGGCGCCCATTTTTGTTGGCAGAGCGCTCAACCACCATAGGCGCCCCCGACAGGAGTGAGGTCGAGCTGGCCACACCCACCCTGGCGCCTCCACCCCAGCCCTCCAAGGTCAAACACAACTCTGATGCGACCCTCAATGAAATTGAGGGAGATTGACACCCCTAATCTAAGGTTTCTTAAAAACTGTTTTGAAAAACCATCAAATAGGATAAAATGTTATTTCTTTGTTGTAGCATTTCCAATTTTTAGGAAGAATAATTATTTCTAATTGTGTTACCAGAATGTTTGAGTCCAGATGTATATTGTTGTTTTATAATGAATAATCTCAGTTTTACTTCAAGATATATTTATTTTAACCCAAATTACAGACTTGGGGAATTTGTATGTAAGAATCCATTCATTAGTGTGGCCTATAAACGCTGCAAATAAGAGGGAGAGAGGGAGGGAGGTCAGAAAGCCAAGGTGGCACAATGGTTAGAATGCAGTACTGCAGGCTACTTCAGTGGATTGAATATCACCGGCTCAATGTTGACTCAACCTTCCATCCTTCCGAGGTGGATAAAATGAGGACCCAGATTGTTGGGGGCAATATGCTGATTCTGTAAACCGCTTAGAATGGGCTGTAAAAGCACTACGAAGCAGTATATAAGTCTAAGTGCTATTGCTATTGCTTGTTGAAGAGTCCTTCTCTGGGGGACTATCACCTACACCAGGGGTATGAAACTCATGGCCAGCAGGCCAGATGCGTCACATGCTGGCCATGCCCATGTCCAGTTTAGCGAAGGGGGAAAAAGTTGCGGTATGTCACGTGATGATGCCGTGACAACGCAAGTTTGACACCCCTGACCTACACAGATGCCAGCAAAAGAACTTCTTGGCAATGATTGTCTTTGAAACAGATGACTCCTTGATATCCAGTCATCCTCCACCTTATTTGTGGCTTATGGCTTTTAAAGGGACCTGAAAGGTTGACCCCCACAAAGAGGGGGTCAATCTATTTTCCAAAGCACCTGAGGGCAGGACAAGAAATAATTGATGGAAACTAATCAAGGAGAGAACCAACCTAGAACTAAGGTGAATTTTCTTGACGGTAAGAACAATTAACCAGTGGAGCAGCTTGCCTTCAAAAGTTGTGGATGCTCCATCACTGGAGATTTTTAAGAAGATATTGGATAGTCATTTGCCCATAATGGTATAGGACAGTGATGGCGAATCTTTTCGGCACCATGTGCCAAAAAGGTTGCGTGGAAACAACATGCACGCGCACGCATGCTCGTCGGGGCTGCGCTCCAGAAAAGCCGAACTTCCAGGTTCTAGCACGCATGCATGCCCGACGCTCAGCTGGCCGGTGTGCATGCACCGGCCAGTTTTTGGCACTGCCACGCATGCAAAGGGATCACACTCTAGAAAACTTCTGGGTTCTGGTGCACATGCACCCCCTACAATCAGCTGGCCGACACGCATGCACACAACGGTTTTTGGCACTGCCGGGCACATGAAGGACAGCTGATCGTCACGCACGCATATACACCAGAAACCCGGAAGACAAACAGGCAAGGCCGCGTGTGCAGGGCAGCATGGCTTTGTGTGCCGCTTTGGGCAAGTATGCCATAGGTTCGCCATCACGGATACATATGCATAGGGTTGGACTAAGGTCCCTTCCAACTCTGTTATTCTGTATTCTAAAGATTCAGCGGCTTAAGAAGCCATTTGAGGATATAGACATTTGGCCCTGCAACTGGCCCTGTTATGGTTTGTGGGAAGTCCATGTTTTAGATTTTTTATTTTATTTTAATACTTACTGTAGCATTCTGTAAGCCACTTAAGAGTCTCTGGATATCAAGCAGTAGAGAAGCATTAATAAATAAATAAAATAAATATTGGCATCGCTACATCGTTGCTTTTCAACATGATAAATAATTCCTATTTTCTTTTTGTAATCTTTGTAAACATAAAGTAAACTAACCATACAAACTTATAATGAGAAAAGAATCCTGATGAGATCCAACTGTGCAGAGAGGATGTGAAAGCAACTGCTGCTTTTGACTTTAGTGTTTATGTAAACTAAACAGATGTTTTAGTGTGCACGGACATTGCTTGTGGACTCTAGAAGTGTTCCGAAGAGAACTCTTAAGAACTGAGCATTGTTCTCACCAACCCATTTACCTTGTCTGCATCTACTTTTCCTCTGATGAATTCAGATTTCCAGAACTGCAGAGCTTGCTCTAGTGTTAAGCCAATGCCCTTGAGAAATAAGCCATATTGCATACGGCCTCCATGACGGAGATGATGGTTATCACGCAGAGCTTTGTGGAGCTGGCGCATGCAGAGAGGAAATGATTTAACCGAAAGCTGTAACAAGAAAACTTGGATTAATGATCTGCTGACTACATTAACTTAAAGGCTGTATTTTGATCACCAATCAGAAAGGTGAAGAGTTAGAGAAGAGAATATTTGCATACAGTAGACTACGGAGACAAGGAAAAACTCTATTTCACTATTTCAATGTACTGTCAACATCTAGTTCTAATTTTTGGGGGCAAACACAAGAATAAATGGAAAACAGATGTTAAAAGATATTAAAATTGTATTAATGACAGTAAAAAGCATAAATCAATATAAGTAATTAATCTAGAGTCTCATTCTATTTTGATAGCATCTTTACTATCCCTCCCTCTAATATATTCTAAATTAATGTCACAGATGTCAGTTATCTGGGACTATTTTTCTGTTCATTTAAAGCTGTTTACCATATTTACTTAAAAGGAAGACAAGGCTAAATTTGATTGCCTACCACTAATACTAGGAAGCACTCATAGGAAAAAAAAGATCAACACAGATAAACATTTCTGTGCATTTCTATGTCTGGCTTTCCTACTTTGTCAACTTTGATATCACCGTCAGGCAAACCAACTCCTGGCCTCCACATATATGTGCATGCAACATGCTTATATTTGTACATATATCCATTCCAAAAGAGGGCAGGGCCAACACAAAAATATACATTTTTCTTAACTGAACTAGCAACCACTAATTAAAATTAATTTCTTGTAAAATAACACCCCATCACCTGCAAATACTAACCATTTTGTCCCATAGAAATGCATGCTACAATATATACACGCACACTCCTTCTTCCTTCCAGCAAAACAAGACAATAACAAATATTGGCTGATAAGAAATATGAAGTAGTAGTTTTGAAACCAGATATAGTAAGTCCAAGAGATTTATTTTTTTTTTCAGGCAGCCAAGTTGGGCCAGGTCCTCTGACTACTGTGGAAATTGCAGGAACTTAAACTGCAGGAAATTGAACAAGGGAGTGGAAGGGATGCTTGGGTGATTGAAGAGGTAAGTGGATAACTTTGCTGGTCTATTACTATAGAGCATCAACTGAGGAAAGGTGCCCCAGTGATGATATTCTGGTTTTCTCTTATTAGCTGTTGCCAGGGATTAGGGTTCAATGCCTGAACCCCTCACAAACGGGCATGGGCTTTACTTATGCTCCTGAGTGTTACTCATATTCTCTTCTTGTTTCATGTATTTTAAACCTACTTACATTTATTTAAGCATACATTGTTCTATGAGTTATGTTTTATTCTTCAATTCTTTGTATATAGATCACTGTAATCTCTATATGAATGTTGCCATCAGTATTTTGAGATACCATGAATACACTGTGATGGATTCGCAAAATTATTCAGTTTAACTATAGTGAATTGGAGGCAATATACTTACAGCATCAATTTGTTCCAATGAAATTTTGCCTGTTGCTTTTTCAGTATTATAATCTGGACCAACATATGCATGGCTATGATGTGGAAAAGGAAGAAAATAAATAAATGTTATTTGTTGAATTAAAAAGGGCATTTTTGTTGTTACCATGAGAACAAAACACCAAGTGTTTTTGTTTACATACATTTTAAAAATATTTCAAAACTAATTTTTCAAGAAATAAATATGACTTTAAAATAATTATTTCACCTTGGAGAATTTAAGACTTTTTCTTTATATAAAACATTTCTGATTATTCAGATTAAATTCTGAATAATTTGTTTAGAAATATTTCTACAGTTAGAAGATTAGAGTTCAAGTAGAAGCAGATTATTTGAACTAATGAATCATATGAAAACAATTGTTGAATACTTCTTTTGTAAAATTCAGGTATAACCTCTCAGATGTTTCTAATTAAGGGAGCCATAAAATAATAATCTTTTCTTGAATTTTTAAATTGATTACATTACTTAGCAATGTGAGGAACTAAAACACAAAGATAAATAATATGCAGCTATAGTTCCATTATTACGTTTTTCAAAAGGTTTTGAGTAAAGGGGAACATAAACCCCCTTTTTCAAGGGCAAAATATAATTTTGCAAATGTGAGCCAACGATTACCTAAGGGAGATGTCTGAAGTGTTGACTGGAAACAGATGTTGTATGTCAACAATATTGCTAATTATCCGCCATGGCACGTTCATTATGTAAAAACACTCAAATTACTTCCTCGTTACGGATACAAGCATTGAAATAGTATCTTTGAAGATGAAGTTGCAATGAATCCATTGCCAATTTAACCATTCATAAATAAAAGCTTATTAATATCTGATTTATTTATTTTTTATTTAAAACACTTTTATTGCCTTCCCCTGTAAATTCCATGGTTTGCATAGTCTAAAGAACAGTAGAGTGCTTTTCTGTATATGAGCTCCTCACGCACCGTGTCTCCAGGATTAGATTATTCTGCAGGCAGAGCGGATGGGCCCAGTTATGGGAAGAAATAAAACAATCCCATTCTGACTTTGGGCCAGAACACAGGACCGATCGATCCATTAGGCGCAACGCCTAGACTCTACAAAAATGAATTCACATTTTTTAAATCCAAAAGAATAAAAATAAAATTCCCTCAGCTACTCAAACCAGACCTGATTTGTACAAATGAGTTAGACTGTAGGCCTTCAGAAGCAATGAGCCCCAAAAGGTCCACTAAATTGAGGTTCTACTGTGTTTTCATTACCTGAGGTGATTGAGCAGGGGTTGAAGTCTCTCGTCAGTTTGTACCATAGGCAGGGATCGTGCTGTTAGCTAAAAATGAAAAAACACAAAAAGTCACAGAGGAGCAATAATGTGTGCGTGCACGCACACACGCAGAACAGACGTGTTATCCATGAGACAGAGATCTTATTTCCTAACTCATCAACCTGATACAGAGTATCAGCTTTTCACTATGCCTTTTATCTTCACTCTCTTGTCCTGCTGATCATGTTCTCAACAAACAACAGACATTATCGCTTTTCTGTCATTGTTACCGTAACTCCCTCGTGAAAGTTGGCCTAGGACTGAAATAAATAATTTGTCCATTACATCCCATATAAGCATCTTTGTTTACCATTGATGCAAACAACAATATGCATTGTTAGTACTCAGTAATTTATGATGGACCAGACTGATGCTTAATAAATTAGTTTTGGACTACGTACTAGTACAAATCCTTACCAGTCACATTAGTAAAGACAGATATAAGAAATGCATCTGGTTGATTGGTATTCAGTAAAAGTATGTTGTGCTTTTCAGTGCTGATCGGGATCATCCGATTAATAACAAGACAAGCAAAGGATAAGCTTGACCATTAACCATTTTCTTTGATAACTGACAACATTTTATTATGCATTTAGTTCCAAAAAAGAACAAAAATGCAGTGTCCTGGAACAATATCTCTGCATTTCACACTGATCATGTCAATATAATATATACACCATGTCTGTTAAAAAGTGAGATTCACAAATCACAAGAGAGACTACATCAGCACCAAATCCTGTTAAGCAGCAATTATGATAATGAGCTATCATGTTTCAGTGTGATAATTTCTTTTTTTTGTTAAGTGCAAAGAAAAATAATACATAAAAATGCAGTTGAATTATTTGCATTCAGTTATTTCAAATCTTCCTTCACTCGGGAGATAAGAAATGCATGATGTTAATGTTGGGAGAAATATCCATCTGGTTCAGTTCCAAGCCGGGAGAAAGACACTGGAAACATGGAGGCTGATTAAAAAGATAGTTTAATGGTGAAGCAGAACTACATGGATGGTCCTGGGCAGCTGATCACATGGAGTTGAGAGTGAGGAGTATATATACCTTCTCTTGGGCTTTGTACTTGAGCTTCCTGTTCCTGTGCAAGAACATGTATTCTATTGGCTGTTGTCAGACTCCCATGGTATCATGTGGGTCATGTTTGTCTGAGTCAAGTTTGGTTGAAGTTTTCTGGGTCATGCAATGTCCTTAGGAGATTGTGCAATGTAGTGAGCTCTTCTCCTAAATAATCCTATTATGTCCTGGAGGGTCATGTCTTGATCCCATCACCCTGGAGCTGAAGGTCTTTTGTCATGTAGACTGCCCAGTCCTGTTGGGGCTATTAAGAAAGACTTGGGGGCTGCTTTCTGTCTTTAAAAACATGTTTCTCCTTTAGGAAAATATAATATTCTGGCTTTTTAATATTTCCCAAAATATTTCCTTCTTCTAGGAGAGGGGAGGGTGCTAACTTTGTACACTAGGAAATTGTGGATTTCCCCCATTCCAAAAAATATAAAGCACAGGGTTGGGGTGGGGGAAGAGAATTTTAAAGCATTTCCTCTTCTAGTTGTTCTTCCAGATTCTGTTGTTCTTGTTGTTGTTGAAGTCATTTTTATTTCTGGCATGAGAATGAGAATGGTGTCAGAAATTTACCCACAGATCCTTTTAGATGTTTCATGTCGCATATTTTCTTCTGCTTCATTCAAACTGGAGCAAAGAAGACTTTGCCAAACTCACACCCACCTACCAATCATGCTGGTTTGTAATGTTCAGCACTTTAGCCGGCACAAGTGGCTTGGGGTAATCAGAGTTGAGGTAAATCACAATTGCAAGACTCTACGCTGGAGCCAACTCATATCCAAGGATGTGCTAAGCATTCTACTCTCTCACACAAGGGTCACTTCAGCATACACCACTCTTCAGCTTTCAGTTCTTTCAAAAAAATTCCATAGTTGACTTTATCACATAGTTTCCTTAAGTCAACAATATGTGATAAACTTTCTTTCTCACATGCATATATTTTTCAATGACCTGCTGGAGAACAAATATCTGGTTTGCACATTCCCTGCCTGGCAAAACCCCACATTGTACCTAATTTTTTTTTCTTATTATTTTCACTTCTCGTGCCCTTTCAATCAAAATGCTGCCAAATATTTCCCCAGGGATATTTAACTAAGCCTCTTGTAGTTTTTGCATTCCCTTGCTACCTTTTCTTTTGTATAAAAGAATAATGGCATTTTTTCTATCATTAAGCATATACTGGTATATAGTCTTCAAATATATATTTACATATATATTATATATATATATACATATATGTTTTCTCAGGTTTTCGCGGGTGTTTGTATGTAGGTCTTTGGTTATTCGGGTCTTCTCCCACGTAAAATTGGAAGTGTCTTGGCGACGTTTCGACGAAGTCTCATTCGTCATCTTCAGGCTGGTGTTCTCGGCTTCCACACCTGATGTCACCACCACACATCCACGCAGAAAGCAGACTCAAACCCACACTGATAATGAGCCACGACCAAGGACCAGAAGCCAGACCGCAGCTGCATCATTAGCCACTTTAAACCCCTCCAATCCATACATGAAGCAGACTGACACCCACCATGAAGAGCTCGCACGGCCACAAACACGAAGCCAAACAACAACAACGCAGCTCACCAGCTCAAATCCCCCTGCAACTCAGACTAAGCTGAGCACAACCAAGCCCCCACCCAAACAGAACACAACCCCAGCCAATCAGAGCACAGCCAAGCCCCTAACCAATCAGAACACACCTCCACCCAATCAGAACACAGCCAAGTTCCCACCCAATCAGCTCACACCTCCACTAGCAGTTAAAAGGAAGAGACAGCTGCGATCTCACATTGCTCCTGGAAGCACGAAGCCGAGAACACCAGCCTGAAGATGACGAATGAGACTTCGTCGAAACGTCGCCAAGACACTTCCAATTTTACGTGGGAGAAGACCCGAATAACCAAAGAGCTACATACAAAGACCCGCGAAAACCTGAGAAAACATATATATATATATATATATATATATATATATATATATATATATATATATATATATATATATATATATATATATATATATATATTTAACAAGTCTTACAACCACCCCAGAAATATATTTAACATTTCTCTGGTTTCACCATCTATGCCTGCAGTCTTACTATTTATCTATCTTCTCACAACCTTTATGATTTCTTTTCCTGCTTGTCAAGAACAGTTTAGCCTCTGGGGTAACTTTGGACCAGTTGCTTTTTTCTATAAAGTTTGCTATTAAAATAAAATGTTAGGGCTGGGAAAAATGCAAGCCCTCTGAATTTCTGGGAAGGATGGTAATATCTCCCAATCAGAAAGCATTAAACAAAAAAGAAAAAAAAAACACAGATAAATTTAATTGTACAGAAAACCTAGAAAGTAATGCAGAATTTGTGATAGGAATGTGTTAATCAAGTCTATGTCTGTGTATGAGTATGTGAGAGAGAGAGCACATGTACACAGACACATGCATAATTTATATATGTGATTGCACTGTTGAAACTAATTTGCCTGCATGTAATGCTTGATTTAAAAATATACAATTTTCTATTGTGTTTACAAATTACATCTTCTTCACAATTCATGCTCCAGGCTTAAAATAAATTTAAAAAACCCATACAGTACTTTTGCCCAACAGTTAATATGCAATTTGAAATAGGTCACACTGAGTGATTGTTTGGCATGTAATACCAAAAAATGATTGATCAAGAAACAACTACTTTGTTAATGTTGAAGCCAAATGTCACAATGCAAATGTTATGCAACCAGGGAAATCAATATTAGACCACAGTTTTGAATGCTGGTGTGCTGCTACAACTAGATAGTTGACATTTCAATGCTGATCCATTTTTTGAATTTGATTTCAACCTTTTAATATCTTTTTGTTCTTGAGAAATACTTAAAATTAACCACTATTAAAAAAAGCTATATTTTAAGGCTGTGCATTTCTAGATATTGTTGCTCAACTTCCAACATATTAATAAAAGTAATAGTATTCCCCTTTAAAGAATTGGCTTGGGTTTTCTTAAAGGAAAACCAGAACCTTTTATTATGAAGATAAAGATAAATCGGATGGTTGAATAAGCAGCTTTAGTACAAAGTTAAGAAGTATTCAAGCTTTGGTTTCTGCTGTCAATTCACAAAAAATATCAGCTGTCTGGAGTGCATGAGTGTAATCTCAAAATCTCTCTTTAATACAGAGAGAATTTTCAGCAGTCTGGATCCCAAATCCAACTGCCTCCCATTGTGAGCATGGTGTCAGTTTGTCATTCCCTCCCAAGTCCCTTAATCTCCTGATGTGTAGCTGACTCTTCTATTAACAAAGAAAAGAAAATCAATGCATTTGAACATTCTACAAATGCAAATCAGAACAGAAACATAAGTACTGAGACAGAATTACTAATAATATTCTATACAAGATTATTACATTTACTATTTAATGATGACTGAGTATTTCAAAATAAAGGTTTAATTCCTAGTGGATTTGATATTTGAGCCTAAGTAAGTCAGAAAAAGTTCCTCCTTGTCCTGCATTAATAGATTTGGAACACAATTATTACTTCACAGACCCAATATAAACTTGCAATACCAGACCCACCCACAGAACAACCTACAGGAGAAATCTTATTATGAACAAAAATTGCATTCCATTATTATATTTCCGTGCCACTCTTTAACATGCTGCAGAACAATTTACGAATTAACATTCTGGACTATATCCATTGCTTTTCCTTCCAACCTGAAAAACACTTACAAAGCTTGCCGTTTTATAACTCTATTTAATCCTAATAAAATTATTCTTTGGGGTTTTTTATTTTAAAGTAGCTGTAAACACAAATTTTCTTAGAGCTTTAATTTCTAAAAAAAAAAAATCATTGCAAAGTCTTTTTTTTTCTTCTATAACTCGGTATATGATTATTCTTGCCCTGTTTTCATAACTGCTACTTGCTGTAGCTTACAGTTGCTAAAATTTCATTTAGCTTGTGACAAGCCACGGAGGGAGGGAGGGAGGGAGAGAAGGAGGATTGATTAGCTATATACATTTAAGATTAATTGCAATTTTCTAAAAATGGTATTAAATAAAGTAAATGTATGTAACTCACTCAGGCGCCAGATTATTTTTTTCTGATGAAGGATTTTGTAAGAAAAATTCTTAGAAATATTGTAAAAATATTTATGAACCATAAATTCACAGTTTAGCCTTGAAATTCTATTAGTACAGTCTCTGATTGTACTTGATTCATGGTTTTTCCCACACTCTCTGTGTAGCTGTCCCTTCATCCTATTAATTAATGTTAAGGCAACCTGTATTCTGAATCTGCAACACAAGCCCAAGCTTAACTACATACTAAGCACACACTTTTGGACTCATTCAGGTGTTTATATGAACACGTGGACAACTCATAAGTGGAGAGAGAAAGGTGCTCTCTATAATGATCAGCCCTTTATCTCCCACCCTCAATGTTTAGTTCAGGAGCTGACTAAGGGGAGCTGTACTTGAATTAGCTTGAACAAGTGCAGTTACCAGCAATGTAAGGTCCCTAATGAGGATGAAAATGGCAGTCCACATTCAAGCATATAGAAATATAGCTTTTCTTTTAAGACAACCTGCCTAAGAGTGTGTGTGTGTGTGTGTGTGTGTGTGTGTGTGTGTGTGTGTGAAAAATATTAAAAAATATTATAGAAGACCCAAATGGACTAGAGTAAATTCACATAAAATATCCAATAAGCAGCAGAAAAGTCTTAGATATATCTTAGATATTTTAAAAGGCAAAAAACACAAAACACACAAAAAATGTGAAAAATAGCAAAACAAACCCACCAAAAACCCAATGCCTTGAGTATCATGCAGAAAAATAAAATAGGGAGGTCACCTAGAGAAGAACTCTGAAATAAATTCCTACCGTCAGGCTATGGGAATACACATGTTACTGTCATGGCAACAATACCATTGTATCAGGGTTTGATATGCCAAAATAGTTTCTATTTAAATATCAACCCAGTCTGTACCTGCTTTGTTTTCTTGAGATCAGCTATGTGCTGTTGACGGAAACGTATATATCTAAAATTCTGCAAGGGCAATATCATTTTATTTGTTTTGTTTTTGTTTTGTTTTTTTTAAAAAAAACACCTTCAAATATTTGACAAGTAGAATTTTCAAGCCAAGAAAAAAGTTTTAAATGTTGGAGTGTTCAAAATACATTGATGCAAAACATATTTTATTTTAAGAAGCAAGGATAAATGGGAAGATACTTGCTAAGGAAGATCACAAGTTGTCATTTCAAAGAAAGTAAATGGTTATTAATGCATATTGTCTTATTTTGAAATGTAACAATTGTATCTGGTTGTTTCTAGCCAAGTACCAAAACAAATGATTATTTTAAGCATGACAGAATACATATTTTTCCTCTTCATATGTAGTAAATGTAAGTAGGTTTAGAAAACTAAACAATCATTAGATCCATATTCAGTATGTTCTATTCCACAAATGTCTTGACCGTAGTCTTTTTTTTTTTTAAGCTTCCATCTAGAGAGATGGAAACGGCAAGTATAATAATTAAAATAGGTTCAGGAATTTCTTGTATGCGGTTTGTCACAACGAACACATTTTGTTCTGAAACTGCCTGTGTGATGGACAGTGAAGTAACACAATTTGCATTTAATAGATTTAAATAAGGCTGAATAAATCTTCACCTTTATGTGACAAGCAGTCAAGACTGACAAGTAATAGTAGGCAGGTAAAAGTAAATGAATAGAAATTTGAATTGCCCTTGCCACTTATCTTGGTCTTGTATGTCATGAATCCAGCTCAGGAGGGAGGCATCCTGAATTTCACTATTCAGCCATTAAATGAAACTGTCTCCCTCAAAATGATAGTTCCACTACAGCAGTGATACGTATCCTCATTTTAATTAACCTAATGGTCTATTCACCCACAATACTTGGAGGTCTTTTTCATTACCCTGAATTAACATTTTCTTTCCATTAAATATCAGATAAAAGATACCAATTGCATGCCTGGTTTACAATTCATTTAATCAGCACCATTTTTTAAAACTCAGCAATAGCAACATACTTAAAGAATTCAAAGACCGGAATATGTAATGGCCAGATTACTAATAAACCAAAATGAACACAAAAGAAAAGAGACAGGCACTGTATCTTATTACAGAATACTTTTTCATTAACCACGCTATAATTCTAAATCCGTTGTCATTCTAAAAGTATACAATGGTGGTGTTATTTTAGTAAATAAACTATTATTGCAGTTGATGTGACGTTCAAAAAAAACTCTTAGTTTTTGAATACTTTTAATCATTTTTCCCTCAAAGGATACAGAATGAGGGTTTAGATTTTTCAAGTTATGATGTCAATCTCAGATTCATTATTATCTAAAAACAATAATGTGTTTTTCATCTTTACCTCGCTTGAGTTGTCATCCTGCTTTTCAACATTCCTTGCCATTATTTGCACCATACTTTAAATATAAAGTAATATTTAACAATATACTTTAAATTTGGGCTCATATGATTCAGAAGAATCAAGACGGTGCATTGAAAAATACATTAGATACACAATATCTATCTTTTCCCTAACAGCAACTAATGCTCTCGTCCCAGAACTGATAGGTTCCCATCCAACAGTGTTTTCCAACCTGGGCAGATACCAGATCTATTAACTTGAAGTCCCAGAATTCCAAAGCCAGCACAGCCATTTGCTGAGAAGGGTGGGAATTGCTCAGTTTAGGAAACATTGCTATGAAAATTTTCATTAGAGATGTGATTGATACGTATCAGACACATTTCTCTTACTGTTTTTAGATAGTTCAGACTTCCCAGGGATCCATCATCATTTGCATAGCTGATTATGGTCAAGGAAAGACACCAAACTTGTGAGTATCTTCATATTCACATTATTGTGCACATTATTATAAAAGTTTCTTGAGAAGCATAAAGGATAAGGATTATGCAAAAAAAAACCCAATTAAGTTTTCTTTGCTGGAATACTCTGGTTCTGAGGAACCAAAAGGACCATTCAGGCTGGCAATCGGCACAAAGATGAAAGCGTTGCTTCAAATTTTCGAAAAGCTAGTTGAATTCCTTACTCAGGAACTTCAGTGAAATAATGCTATAGCTACAAATTAAGGAGACATGTACTTGGAAATCAGAGATGTAATTCTGTCTTTCTCTGCAACTTATGAGGCTGGCTAAAGTGGTAACTCACTTGATATAGTTCAAGAAATAATTATTATGAGCCAGCAAGCAATTTGTCTCATGTGCAAGGATACATTAAGGCCATTTCTCTCGTCAAAAAAGCAAGAGTGGTAGTCCAGCCAAGATAGGAATTGCCTCTTAATTTCATTGCTTCAGTACAGATATTTTAAATTAAACTTCAAAAGAGTGATAATTTAAAATAGATATCAAAGTAATATAGTGTGACAAATATTAATACATTTTTGTTTGTTTCGCAATTTTTATACCATTGGTGCAAAAATTAAGTCATTCATCATAACATTCATTGATATGCTGTGCATCTCAGGGCCGCAGAATACAGGAGAGGAGGGTTACTGGGCGGGGGGGGGGGGGCAGGATGGACTAGATAGGCTTTGGAGACTGCATCCAGTAGCATTCACCAGTGGTCCCCTGGAATGCAAGAATGAAATTCTTGCAACTTACTGTACTTTAAACTGAAAATAATATTTAACAATATACTTGTTTTCCAGTTCCAGGGATAGGGTTGGAGGATAGTCTGGATGCCAAAGTGATGTGCTTGTATATATGTGTTCGAGAAATTTCCAGTAATTAGTTTATATATATAAAGCCCTTGGTCTGATCCAGCCTATTGTCTTTATGTTCTGGTGTTATTGCAGATGAAGGGGAATGCTGCATAAATAAAGTTTTTATTGAAAATCCATGACAATCTATTATTTCTTGTTCGTTCAAGTTCTCCAGCATATTCTTACACATATTTATTCAGAAAGAAACTATTATACACAATGGCATGTTCTAGACAGGTTCATAAAGCTGCGGGTTTAAATATATATTTTATATCCTTGAGCGCTGCTTCATCCACTCCATTTGTCCCAGTGAGTTTTTAATACCTCGAGATATTAAAACTTAAGGTAATAACCACAAGTTTCATTTATTTTTATGATAGGTTCAATAACCTGACTCGCAAAAGATGTTCTGTCACAGAGCAACGTTTCCAAACTGTGCTGTGGTGCTCCAGGGTGCTGCAGCAAGCTCACTGGGGCACTGTGGGATATTTTACATTTTTGAAGGAAACGCAGCAATACCCAACATCTGTCGGACTATCCACGAAGTATTTGCTTGAGGGGGTTCACAGTTTTAGCCTAAGGGCCCTACGAAAAAAATTACTGAGACACTACGTGTGCTATAAACCGAGAAGATTTGCCATAGAGCATAATTTGGAAACCATAATAGCTGAATTCACACATCAAGCTAAATCAAAATTAAACAAATCACTTTATATGCAAATGAAGTCACTAGCAATAATAATTAAATGCTATAAACACAATTTTGATTAATTTTTTTTTTTTTGATAAAACAGTTAAAATCACATCAACTAAATGAAACTGAAAAGGTCCAGCTCCAGAGGGATATGATTGACACTCAGCCATGCAAATAGGAGTGAGCTGTACCCATGTTGAGGAGTGTCTGAGCAGTGAGGAGGAAAAAAGTCTGGTTCAAAAGCAGGTTTTAAATCCTTTCCTAAAAACAGAAAGGTCACTCATTCCATATTTTCCATAAAAGGCTCTCTCCTGTGTGCTGGACAAATAGAACTTGGAAAGTGAGTGCATTTTTAAGAGGATTTAATATCCAGACAAGCTCGTATTGAAATACACTCTGCCTAACATAATTAAATATCAGCTGCTTTTGCTTTTAAGGTCAAAAACAGAAACTTAAATTGTGCCAGGAAAATAAGTGACATCCGTGTTAGACAGTTCCAACTTTCTAACATGCATGTAATACATTACAATATTTGTACCAATCAGCAAAAAAACACTTCTATTAGCTGAAGCTTGCAGCCCCTCCTAAAAAGATACCCCTCACAATTTTGCAGTCAGGAATATAAGTCAGGCATGGGTGACTCTGGTGAATACTATCCAGTTTAGGAATGATATCAGCTAATAATTATAATTATGCAAAGCAAGCTGAACTCCAAACCAAGAACCTAGTTTCCTACTGAGCAACGTTAGCTAGATTTTAATGATGGTTTGTTCAAGTTCATCTAACTAAAATTATGCTAGCTATTCCATGTGTAAGTAAATTCCAACATTAAGTGTGAAACATTTATTTTGGTTAATAAAGACCTTTGCCTTCAAGTGTAACTGTCATGACAGGATAAAGCCCACCATGTGAAGACCTCCTCTCTTAGAAGCCTTTTGGTTTACATTTCCTGCTTTGCCTTCCTGTCTTGGTATAGGTAGTCCTTGATTTACAATCATTCATTTATTCCTTGATTTACAATCATTCATTCATTTGAAGTTACAGCAGCACTGAAAAAAGTGATTTATAACTGTTTCTCACATTTACAATCATTGCATCCTCTCCATGGTCATGTAATCAAAATTCAGGTGCTTGGCAACTGGCTCATATTGATGACGGTTGCAGTGTCCTGGGGTCATGTGATCTTCTGACAATGGAAATGTCAAATTCAGGTAACAGTTATATTACTAATTTAATTGCAGTGATCCACTTAACAGCTGTGACAAGAAAGGTTGAAAAATGGGGCACAACTCACTTAACAAATGTCCTCCTTAGCAACAGAAATTTTGGGCTCAATTGTGATCATAAATTGAGGACTACCTGTATAGCCACTTGGTACTTAGTATAATCATCTATGTTCCAGGAGAATATCTTTTATCGGGAGCCCTCCCTGCTAACCCCAGCATGTGAGAGGATAGGAATCCCACAACCTGTGTGCTTTACTGACAAGAAAAAAATAAGGAGGGATTAAAAAATGGAATTAAAATTTACAGGGCCAACTTCTAGTTCTTGTAGTTTATGTGCACATAACTAGATAAATCAGCCCCTTTCCTTTTAAGGGGTGGGAGATAGAGTTAGACCAGAATTACAAATTTAAAATAAACTATTAAGAAAAAGAAAATGTGAGAATTCTTTATAGCAGGAATGTCAAACTCACGGCCCGCGGGCCAGGTGCATCACACACTGGCCATGCCCACCCCTGGTTTAGCGAAGGGGGGGGAGAAAGTTGCGATATGTCACGTGACAATGTGTCGTCGCGAATTTGACACCCCTGCTTTATAGCTTCAGGTAATCACATATAAAAACCAATGCTAAACAAAATAAAAACACAATACACTAAAATCAGGAGTAGCACTTTAAAGGAGTCTCACCAAAAAGTCATGAAGCTTGAGAGGGATCATAAGGGTATCTGTTGCTCAAAGATCCCAAGAGGCATTAACTGATACATGGATACAATCATTGAGCTTACATAGTCAAGACCACGGAGAAATAGAAAATGTATTTCATAATATAGCCAGCTAGATGATTTTAGGTATTAGGTACTTCAAGCGCTTTGAGTGTTGTTGATCATCCATTTGAATAAATTCTGTATGCCAGAAGCACATTACTAACTGAACCTAAGAAACATAAATCAAAAGATTAAGGAAATAGTAAGGGGAGGCCTGTTTTGTATATTTTAATCAGCACACATGCTGCATAAACTCAATTAGTAATCATTATAACAGTGAGAAAATGGAAATTAAATCAGCACATACTACAGATTAAACAAAGACTGTAAATTAAACGGGAAAAGGGAGCATCACTAACACATCAGTATCAATCTTTAATATCAATTGATATTGAAACAACTGTATAAATCTGGGATGAAATATTCTAATAAACTCTTACAATGATCATCATCTCTAAAAAAATTATTAGGTGCCAGATATTGTAAGTTCAAACAAAATGAAATCCTTCAATAACGCTCTTTTTTGCAAAATATTTATACAATGATTTGGAGTAAGCTTCTCTGACTTCAATTACTCAGAGCAATTGAAAAATGGAAACAGAAAATTATTTATACCATACAAGTGGACTTCTGCTTAGCCAATAAAATTTCCCATCATCTCTGTCAAAATCTCCAGATCCTGCCCTGGAGCATATCCCAACTTCCAAAATTGAATTGGGTGGAAGTGACACCGTTGGATGCAATCCTTAGATCTCAAAATTCAGATAATTATTTCTAAGTGAAATACTACTAAAAAGCAAAGAATCAAGATGATGGTGATGTTATCCATTCAGTCATGATGTCCAACTTTTGGTGATTCTATGGACTGGCTCTCTCCATATCTTCCAATCTTACACTAAAAGAATCAAGATCACAATATGAAAGGGCTGAGCAAAAATATTTGATATTAAGCTTGTCATACAGGTCTTGTTTATTTATTTGTCAATTATTTTTGCAAGACTATATATCTTGTTGATTTGAGGTTCCCAATGACTTCTTAGTATGCACCATGTATTTTTAATTACAAAACAAAATCTAAACCATGGTGTAAAAATATCTAAACAATGAGTTATTCTTTTCATGTTTATCAGGTAAAAACACGCAAACCAAATGTGGGTTGGCTTTGTTTTTTGTTTTGTTTTGTAAACAAGATTCTCAACTCTTTATAAACATATTACTACACCAGCACATTAACTCTGTGTACTATTTTTAGCTTGATTATCTTTCTTAAATTGGTTTCACAGAATTTCCAAATCGTATTTAAATAATATCAAAATGAAGATTCTTCAGAAATATTCTAAAATAGTATTTATTTTATTTTCATTTGCCTTGGTATGGGAAAGAGCCAAGTAATCTCTATAATTCCTTGAGTTAAAGAAGTTTTGAAGTCTCTAGTTTATTAGAATTGCTGTTGCATCATGATCAACCAGCCTACAGACTACAACATGCTAGACTCATTTTCAGTGATTTTACTTCAGAAAGTCATTAGAAGCTTAATGTTAAGCTCAGTTTTTGAAATGGAACCAATGTAATATTATAGCTAAATCAATGATAGCCCTTCTAAAAAGAATTGTGTGGTAAATCTAAGCACTTTGTTCTTTAACAGCTTGCCATCTGTGAACATTTCCACCAGTTAAAAATAGATGGTTGACTGAAATGAAACCATTAGAATTACTATAGATTGTAAGTGACAGATGGCTTGTTTATGTAACAGTTCCAAGGAACATATTTGTTAACAACTTCTTTTAAGTTGCCGCTGTTATCTGCAGCCTAACAAAATATCTAAACCACCCTATCATATTTATTTCTCCTTTAACTATAAATGAGGGGAATACATAGGCAATAAGAATCTTTGACAAAGCTTGAGAAACTCGAATATATAGGTAGTCCTCGACTTATGACTATCGCTGAGCCCAAAATTTCTGCTGTTAAGCGAGACATTTGTTAAGTGAGTTTTGCCCCATTTTATGACTTTTCTTGCCGCAATTGTTAAGTGAATCATTGCAGTTAAGTTAGTAACAAGGTTAAGTGAACATGGCTTCCTCATTTGCTTGTCAGAAGGTTGCAAAAGGTGATCACATGATTTCAGGACACTGCAATTGTCATAAATACATGTCAGTTAATAATTTTGATCATGTGACCATGGGGATGCTGCAACAGTCATCAGTGTGAAAAATGGTTCTAAGTCACTTTGTTCAGTGCCATTATAACTTTGAATGTCACTAAGCAAACTGTTTGTTGTATGTTGAGGATTCCCTGCATCTTATGTGATACATTAAAAAATCCACTTTTAGAATTACAGAATCCATTTAACATCTTTGCATTCTGGAAAAATAGACGAACAGGAAGCTAATTCTACCTTGTTACCATCCAGCTTGCATTTGTTAAACATGAGAATTTACTAGCAACTCCAGAAGTAAGCAAACTTGAGTTGCCATCAAGCAATTCAAATAGTTCAGTGTTGGCAATTCCCTAATGCCAGTTATCAAAAAAGGTATTTCACTTGCTTAATCAGAAAGATACTCTTCCACATCAGAACACGCATGATAGCTTCCATCCTAATGTTACAGTGTTTATGCCACAATGGATTATCCTCAAAGAGAAAAGCTTAAATCAAATTCATATCAGGGTGGATAAAAATTGATGATTTTTTTAAAAATTTAAATTGGACTTTTTTTTAATTTAAATCAGATTTTTTAAAATCTTATTTATTTTAATAAAATGCTTTTGGAGTAAAAATCTATCCAAAGATAGTTTTCCATTTAAGATACATTAATAATTTTGTTTATTCAGCATAGAATGGAGTTTAGTTATGTAGCATGAGACTATATATTCTGCAATATTAGGACTGTTGGTGAGTCAACAGCAGGTCAGAGGAGGAGCCGCTGCAGGACAGAGATAACAGTTGCTCCTTAAAAATTATGATTTAAATCAAGCCTTTTTACTAGTGATTTAAATCATGATTTAAATCGTGATTTAAATTGACTTGATTTAAATCAAATCCACCCTGATTCATATACCCTTATCAGATTGATAATGCACTCAATTCTCAAATAGCTACCTTACAATTGTATACACAATCATAAAGGGCGGCCGCTGGAGCTTTGGACCGCGTCGTGCCTTTGCGGCCTCTGACCCGATGCCAATCTCAATTGGCTCCTTGGTTCTCTGAGGAGCTGAGAGAGATGAAGCGTCGGAAAAGACGCCTAGAGAGCATTTGGAGGACTAGTCAATCCGATTCCGACCGGACACAGGTGAGGTCTTATATCAAAACCTACCTAGTGGCGATAAAAGCGGCAAAATCTAATCATTTTTCCGCTCTCATCGCATCTGCAGAGAACCGCCCAGCCGCCCTGTTTAGGGTGACCCACTCCCTTCTTCGGGGGGGAGTGCGGGAAGATCCCTTGCAGGATCGTGCTGAGGATTTTGTGCAATTCCTGCACGATAAAGTCGCTCGGATTTGGGATGGCTTGGACTCCGATTGGATGAGTCCACGGGAGGAGACGAGGGCAGGTCTTGAGAATGTTATCTGGGAGGAGTTTGATCCTGTGGCTCCCAAGGATGTGGACAGGGTTCTGGGTAAGATTAGTGCCGCCACGTGTTTATTGGACCCGTGTCCCTCCTGGTTGGTACTGGCCTCCCGGGAGGTTACACGAGGCTGGCTCCAGGGGATTATAACTGCTTCTTTGAGCGAGGGTGCCTTTCCTGCCGCCTTGAAAGAGGCGGTAGTGAGGCCCCTCCTCAAGAAGCCTTCCCTGGACCTGGCTGAATTAGCCAACTATCGTCCGGTCTCCAACCTTCGTTTTGTGGCGAAGGTTGTTGAGAGCGTGGTGGCACGACAGCTTCCCCGACACCTGGATGAAGCTATCTATCTGGACCCGTGCCAGTTGGGCTTCAGGCAGGGGCACAGCACAGAAACGGCATTGGTCGCGTTGGTGGATGATCTCTGGAGGGCTCGGGACAGGGGTTGTTCCTCTGTCCTAGTCCTATTAGATCTCTCAGCGGCTTTTGATACCATCGACCATGGTATCATGCTGCGGTGGTTGAGGGGGTTAGGAATAGGGGGCACCATTCTGCGGTGGTTCTCCTCCTTCCTCTCCGACCGCTCGCAGTTTGTGTTGGCAGGGGGACAGAGGTCAACCTCGAGGCATCTCGCATGGGGAGTGCCGCAAGGGTCGGTCCTCTCGCCCCTCCTGTTCAACATTTATGTGAAGCCGCTGGGTGAGATCATCCGTGGTTTTGGGGTGAAGTGTTACCTGTATGCTGACGACACTCAGCTGTACATCTCCACCCCAGACCACCCCAACGATGCCCTTGATGTGATGTCTCGCTGCCTGGAGGCCGTGCGGGTCTGGATGGGCAGGAACAGGCTCAGACTCAACCCTTCCAAGACCGAGTGGTTGTGGCTTCCGGCGTCCCGATATAGTCAGCAGGTGCCATCGCTAACTATTGGGGGTGAATCTTTGCCCCCCACAGAGAGGGCTCGCAATCTGGGTGTCCTCCTGGACGCACGGATGTCTTTAGAAGAACATATGACGGCCGTGGCCAGGGGGGCCTTTTATCAGGTTCGCCTGATTCGCCAGTTGCAGCCCTTTCTGGATCGGGACGCCCTGTGCACAGTCACTCACGCCCTTGTTACCTCCCGGTTGGACTATTGCAATGCTCTCTACATGGGGCTCCCCTTGAAGAGCACTTGGAGGCTCCAACTGGTCCAGAATGCGGCCGCGCGGGTGGTTATGGGTGCAACCCGTTGCGCCCACGTGACACCCCTCCTGCGCGAGCTGCACTGGCTCCCAGTGGTCTTCCAGGTGCGATTCAAGGTGTTGGTCACCACCTTTAAAGCGCTCCATGGCATAGGACCCGGGTACCTTCGAGACCGTCTTCTGCCACCAATAGCCTCCCACAGGCCAGTTCGCTCCCAGAGAGGGTCTCCTCAGGGTGCCATCGGCCAAGTCATGTCGGCTGGCGACACCCAGGGAGAGGGCCTTCTCTGTGGGAGCCCCAGCCCTGTGGAATGAACTGCCCCCGGAAATTCGTAAGATTTCTGACCTCCGGGTATTTCGCTGCGCACTCAAGACCCTATTGTTCTGCCAGGCTGGGTTAGCAACATAATTTTTAATTGGATGTTTTAAATTTTTGGGGTTTTTAAATTAAGCCAAATTTATTTAATACTTTTAAATTATTTTAAATGGATGTTTATTCTGTTTTTAAATAGGCTGTACACCGCCCTGAGTCCTTCGGGAGAAGGGCGGTATAGAAATAAAATTATTATTATTATTATTATTATTATTATTATTATTATTATTATTATTATTATTATTATTGTTATTATTATTGTTATTATTATTATTATTATATTATTATTATTATTATTATTTAGTATTTTCACAAAGAATATTTATATTTCTGAATACCATATACAGCTATACCTGCTGCTACAATTTCTGTTCCTAAAATTTAAAACTGTCTCACTCAAAATTCTTACTGAGCATCCAGACAAAATAGTTTGCTAACTAAGCATATGTAAGAAGTTTTCCACCGTCTTCACCTGGGTTACTTTATTGATTTCAGAATGTCACCTACAAGCCTTATTTTATTTTTATTTTATTTTTTTATTTTTTTTATATATGCCGCCCTTCTCCAGAGACTCAGGGCGGCTTACAATGTGTTAAGCAATAGCCTTCATACTTTTGTATATTTTATACAAAGTCAGCTTATTGCCCCCACAAACCAGGTCCTCATTTTACCCACCTTAGAAAGGATGGAAGGCTGAGTCGACCTTGAGCCTGGGGAGAATTGAACTTGCAGTAATTGCAGGCAGCTGGATGTTAAATGCTGCCTTAGTAGGAGGCATTATCCTCCTACGCCACTCAGGCTTAAATTTCCTGGTGATCTTCTATCCAACTATTCAAGTCCAGTGCTGCTTAGTTCTTTATTTTAAATTTCTAAACCAGAAATTTAGTCTGCTACTGACTAGAGACTACCTGAAGTAATTTGAATAATAACACTTTACACTTAATTCAGAATCAACACGGAACTCCAAATCATCAGAGGCACCAATCAGTTCCAATTCTGTCAAAATGTACTGTAAATATCCTACCTCAACCATTCTGCATGTATAGGAGAAAGCTAGGAAAAGGAAGGAAGATATCCACAAAGCAAGATCTTAATCTGAAACCTAGCTGATACTTGGCAAAGGACTCCAAACTGAAAGGAAAGTCTTTAGGGAAGTAGAAATTACCAGTACTCTATTCCTCATGTATAGTTCATTTCAATTGCCTGCTCAATGGCTCCCTTGTATCTAGTTTGACTTGGTTTTAGTATGGGCACTTAGCGCATTGTATCTCATACAATGGCCTTGGAAGGAATAATATTGATGTACTTCATTGTACAGTGACTGAAATTGTTTAGAAATTTTAAAAAGGACTGCAAGTACCTTGAACTTCCACCATGGCCTAACAAATTCTAATTGCTGTTCACTACCAGAAATGGAGAGAAAAATAATAATAAATGGCACACAATAGGAAGACATTAAATGAAATTATACTAAAATGAAAGCACTTCTCTATCGCACTTCAATATGAAGCATCCAGAGGACAAAGTCATTTTAATCATGTTTTATACTGCAGTGTCAAAATTATTACCTTATAACCTTGTATATGCATATTATAAAAATCATCCATTTATGTTACAGCGAATTACTTTGGGTTAACACTCAGAATTCAGTACCTGAAACAAATCTCAAGTGACAAGACCCTCATTAATCATAATTTTCAGATATTAAAGCCAAAACACAAAGCCTTCTTCTTCACAGTTTGAAACTTCAGGTGATCAAATATTATTGAACACCATCTGCACAAAATTGCATACCCCTACTCTCAATTCCAAATAGAATTTACTGGCAAAAGCTACAATGATAGATGGTGTTTACAGGGCTAAATAGTGGGGGGGGGGGGGAGGAGTGCAAATCCTTGACAAAAAACATGAAACTATTATTCCATGAGGAAAAAAATATTAAGCCTTTCAACTTCGAAGCTCTAAGACCAGAGACTCTGAAACTGTTTTGTCTGAGATTTTTGAAATGAAATGGAATGTGTATATTTCCTAATAGCCATTTATCTTCCCTACCCCTCTCTAAGATCACCACAAAAAAAATCTTCTTCAAGTTGTGTTTGAAAATACCTTGTGGTTCTCAGCACAAGAAGCATTCTCTAAATGAGAGATAATGGGCAAATACAAATAGTTAACGTATCACGAGATGCTAGAATTTGGTCAACGTGTATACAAAATACAATCAAGAGTATTTTGTTGGTGATGGAGGGATATGGCTGCCAATGGCTTTCTTATTTACTGTTATCAAAAAGTTTTCAAGTAGACAAAAGGGTTTTTGTAAAGTAGACAAAGGACAGATTTTGAAACAGAATTGTGTACAAATGATGAACGTGTGATTGCCAAACGATATAAACTTTTATTGAAATTTGAAACAGAAGAAAAACAAGTAAAAGATAAACATGTTGGTTATAATACACAGTTAGTACATAGAAAAATATATGATTGAAAAAATTAAAAATTATACTATGTTATAATCTTAAAGAGAACTTTTATAATGTTGGTATATGACACAAGAGTAATTGTTTAGAATGCATAAAGGCCCTTCACATTTCTGTTGGAACTATGAACAAGAAGAGTTGTGATCCACAGCTTTTTTGAACATCCAGCAAGCATCATATAGATGTTATGATGCTTGCTGGATGTTCAAAAAAGTGGATGTGGATATGCAAAAAATCTGCAAAATGTGCAAAAAAAGATACAAATTGTCTACTTTTTATGATGCTTGGTGGATATGCAAAAAAGATTTGGATTTAAATCCATATACTGATTCAGAGGTTTTAAAGATTAATATACAATTGACACTAGAATTCTTCTGCTTCGGACTTATGGACAAATAATTGGAAAAAAGACATGGAACTTAGTTGTTGTATATAACCGGAGTGACATTACTGAGCGCACAAAGATGGAAAGATTTGTCAATACCTTCAATGGAGGAATGCTTAAAAATGATAGAACTTGCTAACATGACCCAATTGACTTGTGTCTGATTAGAGAAAAACCAAAATCTGTGTTTATTGCTGACTGAAAACCCCTAAACTTTTTGCATAAAACAAAAAAATGAACTTATGATTTATGATTTTAATAGTTAGATAGGATAGATTATAAAAGAAAAAGAGTCACAATGTGATTTTAAAGAAAAAGGTAAATTTATATTTGTACTTAAAACTACTAGAGAATATTGGAAGCCACATCTTTTTATCTTTTTCTTTCTTGCTCTTTCTCCTCAATTTCTTTTCCGTTTTTTCCTATCTTATTCAAGTTTGTATGACCTTTTATCTTTGTTTTTAAGACTTTCAATAAAATTATATTTTGAAAAAACCTCTTCCTCCTGGAACTTTCCCTCACATGGAGGAAGAAAGCAAAGAAGGAAGATCATATTTAAAGTTTCTAGAAAATGATAACTTTTTTCAGTTGGCTTAAGAAAAATACACTTTAAGACAGGGGTGTCAACTCAAGGCCCTTGAGCTGAATCTGGTGCATGGGGTGCTTGGATCTGGCCTGCGGGACCACCCTGGAAACAGTGAAGGACTAGCCCGTGGGGCTTCTGCCAGCAAAAACAGAGCTCGGGAGGGCCTCACGAGGCCCTCCTGAGCTTCATTTTCATTGGCAGAGCGCTTGGGCCACCACAGGTGCCCCCGACACGAGTGATGCCAAGCTGGCCACGCCCACCCTGGCCCCCCAAGATCAAACACAACCCTGATGTGGCCCTCAATGAAATCAAGCTTGATACCCCTGCTTTAAGGTAAAGTTACTGAAATTCACTGCAATAATAAAGATACCAATCAGAAGAGCTACTAAATCATTTTCTGAAATATTAGGGTATGCTGCTGATGCAAAGCTGCTATTACATATATATTTCAGCACATAAAATCTATGAATAACAAATCTTGAAGTTGCTGATAGCAAACAATGTCTCTTTAGCAAAATTATGATAGCATATTTGTATTCCATTCATTAGCAACTTGCTTGGAGTCTGACATATATTGAAGTATTAAAAAGTAAAGTGATCTTGACTGCTGTATGGATTAGTAAACATAATAATGGATACAGATATACACTACCAGATAATAATAAGACATTAGAAACAGATCTAGTTCCTCTAGTAGATATCTGGATTATTTACAATAGATTAATTCAATTTCCAAGTATTTGACAACAGCAGCAATAAAATGACCGACTTCCTGCTAAGCAACCCCAAATGATACTGTTGAAATATAGAAATCAGTTTTGATAAGCAGTCAATTTCTGACTGAGAAGACTCTGAGAGCTGTTCAGTCAGAACAAATCCCAAGCTTTAGAATCTCTTAATTCTAACTGTATATTTTGTACACATGGATCTTAGGATTTGTTGGAATACTAGCACACCAACCCCACTCCGATTTTAAGGTATTATATCTAATGTTGCAAGATTTTTCCTTGCAACATTTATTTGCTGCATGTGTGTGGTTTTTTTAAAATAATGTTTTCTGATGTGTGCAATGTCTGCTCTTCCTTGGGTCTGCCCTGGTTTTTTGGAAGGGAGTAGCAACATACATATTTCTTTTGGCTTTCCTCCAAAAGGTCAAGATGATGGCAAAGACGATTTGACAACATGGTGTCCTACCAAAGGCTGGGCTATCTTTTTTATAACCTACTGGTGTAGAGCAGAAGGTTAATGATTGCTTTAGTTCAAAAACACCTATAAAGGTCTAGATAATACATTATTATGAGGTCAAGCAATGGGATTAATATTTCTCTTGCCCTGCTATGTCTTTTGGCAAGGTAGGGAAAGAAATAGCTTCTTACTTTTAAAACTTTTCTTTCTATTTGAGAGGTAAAAAAACATATTCGTCCTCAATCCTACAGCTTCCCAATAAATGTTTGACCATTGTCCTATATATTTGTGGCCCCGATTTATTCTTTCTCTATTATCTCTCTAATGCATGGGTGTCAAACTCACCGCGTCACGTTGCTGTTACATGACGTATCATGACATTTTTCCCCTTTGAGGAGTTGGTGTAGGCATAGCCTACGCGTAACGCATTCGGCCCACGGGCCACCAGTTTGACACTCCTGCTCTAATGTATCATCTTCAACATGATACAATTGCAGACTGGATAATCAGAACACAAACTTTGCCCTGGCCCCACTCTTGAAAAAAAAGGTCTATGAATTTAGCTGCCTTTAATAAAATTCAACTTCAGATCCATTTTTCAAAGTATGTAAAATTGTATTTTATACTTTAGCAACTATAGATTGCAAGAGATATACCATACTAAATGCTTTTTGCATTTGGACACCATATTAAAAAAAATTTTGAAGTGAAAATGTGTGAAAGTTTTCTACAGTTTTCAAGTACAAAGTTGATGAATCAAACTGCCAAAGGTTTTGCAAGAACCCAAGAAACTATTTCAATGTTCTTATGTTTCCTAGCAACATATATCTTCTCCATCAGAACAAGACAATTTTGTATACAATCTGTTCGTATTTGGGGGCAACTGTATGTCAAGCAAAGCAACGTGGACAACGTGACTTTCTGAACAGAAATACTAGACATGTGAAAAATGTTTCAACCTCAATATTCTAACCTCATAAAAGACATGTTGAGTTTTCTGAGCATGGAATAAAGTGTTGTGATTTAAAACATCAAACAAAGTTTCACTATTTTGAAGGGTGCTGTTTTAAGTGCTCCAAGTGTTCCGAGCACAGCAGTTTGACTATAGTTTTGTAACAAGTAAATGGACTTTAATTTTCTAGACCTTTTCCAGCCTAGCAGGAAAGCCTAGCTTAGTCCTGACTTTGCTGCTATTAATTTAGGCTGGATGCGTAATGGGGGTGGGGAATGTTAAGAGGAAAGCAGCTTAGACGGACAGTAGATGGCTCACAATTGTACAACTGCTAGCCTATCAGGTAAGTTACTGTTTTGTTTAAAACAAAACAAAGCCTCTGTTAAGTCAAAGTTAAGAGTTTTAAAAGTAGGTGACTTCTAGCAGCTTGTTCCGCTCTTCATTCTGCAGATAAGCAATGTGAAGGCCATGTATGAATGTGCACCCATAGGTGTGAGTAATTTTGCATAAGTAATATACCTCTTCTTAAACTTTTGCTTTGTTTCATTTTACTGGGCATGTCCACCCCTAAGCTTGATCTCAGCTCTTCTTCTACTGTTAATGCTATTCATGCAATCCAGAACCGGTAGCTTCCTTTTCACTCCCCCCCACCACCCCATTTCTGCTTGTAGACAAAGCCACTCCAATCTGCAAGGAAAAACACCAGCAAGAATGATATAGATGCTCTTATGCTTGGCAGGCAAACTTTACAAAATAGCAGAGCCTATATGAAACTAGCCAGGGGCATTTTTTAAAAAATCAGAACAATCAGGAAGCTGCACTGAGATGATGTACTAACTGAAAATAAAATTCAGAAGAACGTTCATTGAATATTCTCTTTTGTTATCCAGAGAATATTCTGCAGTGATCCAGAAGGTTTATATTAAGAAACTGTTTTTTCTATTATGGTAGACAGGGCTGGGTTGTTGTTTTTTCATTACAGATGCTAATAATCTAAATCAGGCCTATCAAATTGGCGGCCCGCGGGCCAGATGCATTATGTGCAAGCCACACCCACCCAGCTCCGCAAAGGCAAAAAATGTAGTGATACGTAACGATACATCACATGACATTAGAGTTTGACACCCTTGATCTAAATTATCTAAAATAATGTCAAAATATTTTTGGGTGAGGGATTTCCCATTGTTTCCTATGGAGATTTATTTTAATGTTTGTTTGTTTTTAAATGTTTTCTAAGCCATATCCTTAGGTGAATTTTTGTAATTTATGAACAAATACCATTTGGTGTATGCCACAACCTCACCTATTCTTACAGCCCTGTGATGATAAACAGGGGGCAGTGTTAAATGGTCATAATTCAAGGACTACTTGTAATAAGTTGAATGCAGTAGGAAGGAGCTTTTTAAGCAGCACTTATGTTAAAACAAGGTGGGAAAGAGTCAGGAATTAATAGGTGCTAAATAAATGTGGATTGAATAGAAAAGCAAGTGGCCAATATGAAAGGATTACATTGAAGTGATTTGTTCATATAGCCAGAAGGAATAAGGATAAAATTATAAAACAAATATATGAAAGACAACTAAATGGGCTGAAAGGGGGGGGGGAGATTTTTTGCTCATGCCTATTTCACAGGAACCTTCCCAGACTGGCAATTTGTACCTGGGCCAGCCTAAATAAGGTTCAATGGTATTCAAGGGGAGGGGGAGTTGAACCTTGTCCTCTCGTGCCTACATAACAATTCAAGACTAATTTCCCCACTTGACTCCTCCTTCTGGCTCAGTCAGTCCCCCTGAAATGATCTTTTCTTCTTTTACCGAGATAAACTAAGAAATTAGAACATAGCATAAGATCCGAATTCTTGTACTTGTAGTTGTAGATTATTTCTGTGATTCAATGACATCAAGTCTAATCTATTTTAGTATTATGCAACTTAGAATAAAATTAAAAACAAAAACTTTAATTCATAATTTTTGAATCCCATACAAAATGTCATTTGTTTCCTGAATAAATGGCACAATATTAAATTGTTTAATTTATTTAAGTGTGGAAATCAGGGTCTTATTTGATTTCTTTCCCTTTTCCAGAATCTCGTTAGTGAGAAAATATGCAGCTTGTAAAATTCATACCTTACAGGCACCAAAGATCTGTATCAGTTAAGAGACAAAGCCTCCCTAAAAAAATTAACTTTAGCTAACAGTTTTTCCTATTTATATGTATGTTATAATTGGGCATTATCAGAGATGGCATAACTGAATTTCTGCTTTGTGGGGGGGAAAACCTTCTGCCATTTCTGGTTCCATCTGTTTAATAAAATCCTTAACACTTAGCAAACATCTAGTCTTTAAGTGGTTCTTGACTATATTCACATTTGAATCACATAAGCTTCACAGAAACATGAATTGTATTGGCATTCATATGACACACTAATTTTAGAATATCAAATGGCATCAGGAAATAATCTAGCCAAAAAAAATTCCTATGTGCAAAGAAAAAGAAAGTATATCTCAACTGGATTAATAGAAAACTAATCAGCACTAAATTAAATTGAGACATGCAACACACTTAATATACAGATGTTAGGGGGGAAATGTATATTTTTTCTCAGGAATAGGAGATGAATCCAAGAAAGTTACCTACTCTGACAAGGATTAAAATGCAGCCTTTTCTACGTTTTTCAATAAACGGCTTAGAAGATCTGTTAATTAAAATCATAACCCCTTTTGAGTCAGAGCCAGTTTGGTGTAGTGGTTAAGGTGCTGGTCTAGAAATCCGAACACAATGAATTCTACTAGTCCTCCTTTAGGCAAGAAAGCTGCTTTTGTGTGACTTTGGACCACTTACTCTCTCACAACCCAAGCCACTTCCCAGGGTGGTTGTTGTACGGGAAATAGGGAGCATTATGTATGCTGCCTGGAACTAACAAATAAAGACAAGATAAAATAATAATAATTCTCACCAAAGGAATGGTACTTCCTCTCCCAGAAGTCCTGTACACATCATGGATCTATCTCTGGAATCTATCTCTAGATGTGTAGATCTATCTACACATCCTGGATCTATCTCATATCCTAATGAGGCATCTTGGTAATTCTCTGTCGTACCACCCATTTTCTAGAAAATCTCCTGGACTTGTAACCTAGAATGTGATTAGGGGTTTCAGGGGTTTCTCTCCCAGTAGGGGACAAATAAATCTGGCAAGAGGTAAAAATCAATTTAAAAAAAAAAAAAAAAAGGAACTGAAGTAATATAATATAGGAAGCCCAATTTACAAAAATCAATACAATGCTCCCAGTAGGCCATAAGACACTGTTCATCCACTATAATTAATGACCATGGGAGAACGATGGCTTTCATCTTAAATATCAGCTCCCAAGAAATTAAAAAGCAGAAAAATAAACCTTGAACTTAATCTAAAATTACATATAATGCCCTACTTGTACAGAGAAGAAAGAATAAGGCTTCTAAAGTATAAAGACAAAAGATATTAAAGCAACACAATCTCTTAACTAGAGTAGTTATCTCTTCCTTAGAAGTTACTTCAATATAGTACTATAACTAAGTTTTCTGGGTTCTTTTTTTTTGTTTGTTTGCTTTTTTTTTTTTTTTTTTTTGCCATGGACCTTTCATGGCTTTGTGGTATACAGTAATCTCAGCCACTTACGAGAACAATTGGGCTGAAGATATTCTCCACTTTCTTTCTTTACTCGGCACAAAAACCTCTTGCTCCATACCTCCTTCTGCCTCTAGTTTTAAAAGAACACAGCTTTGTCCCGTTCAGAAAATGGAACAGTGGGGGAATATCCTGAATATATGCCATAAACCCCATGACCGAGAAAAGATGCAACCTGATACGGCCTGGCATTTAACTGACAGAATTGTAGAATTGTGCATGATAAGTGTCCTATTCACATCATTCTTCATCTCATTAATAATACAAGTTTAACGAACTTGCTCCCGCATTCCATAATTCTGGCCACCTAAAGCTTATTATAGTAAAAAGATGTTAATTAAGAGTTTAGGAAGGATAGGTCACTTCCCAATGACAAAGATTTATTCCATCAGCAAGAATAATAGGGTGCTTCATAATAATACTTCAGGTTCAAGATACCACCATCGTTTTTATACTTTCATTTCAAAGTTTTACAAAGTTACCTGGAACAAAAACGAACCGGTTGGCATTAAAAGTTGTCATAAAAAATGACCATGAATATTAAGGCTACTATTCACAGAAGGGCTGTTATAATTATATATAATTATACAGTGTACAGTAAAATGGAAGTAGGCTATAACAAGAATAAAGAGTTTATTATAAGCGTGCACAAAAATTAGTTTTGCCCTATTTTACAACCTGTTTTAGCACAGTCGTTAAGTGAATCACTGCAGTTGTTAAGTTAGTCACTCGGTTGTTAAATGAATTTGACTTTCTCGTTGACTTTGCTTGTCAGAAGGTCACAAAAGGGGATCACATGACCCCAGGACACTGTAACCATCATAAATATGAGTCAGTTGCTAAATGTCTGAATTTTGATCACATGACCATGGGGATGCTGCAATGGTCGTAAGTGTGAAAAATGGTCATAAATCACTTTTTTCAATGCTGTTGAACACACAGACAGACTTAACCTTAATTTCAACTGGGAAACTGTGAGCATCCTAGACCCAGCTAAATCCAAAAATACTAAAGAACCCTGACAAATCAGCCATCAACAGGTACACAGAGATAAGCAACATCTGCCTACCATTCAAAAGAGACAATCAAAAAGCTAAAAAGAAAACAAAAAGACCAAAACTGTTCTTTGCCAGCAATTGATACCCAGATAAGCACAGATTATTACAGAATTAACAACAGACAAACAATCAAACAGTGAACAACAGCCTAATCAAAGAACTACCAAGAATACTCCCTCCAATGTGGACAGAGAAAGCCATTAGTATATAAACAGAGAGCAAACCCCACCCGCTTCTAGCACCAATGATGTTACTAGTTGGATAATAAAACACCTACAAGAAAATAAACCAGTTCAGAGAGCATTAAGGATCCCACAATACAGTAAAACTTTTTCACATGACTATAATTTCTAAGCTTAAAATACTTTAATGCTGTAAGCTAAATCTACCCAACCAAAACCAGTCTTTTCCTGACTGGATACAAAGCTGATACCTGTGAACAAAAAACAAGTCAGAGAACACAGCAAATTAGGGGAAAAAAATACATACTGCCAGAGCTTTTGATAGTTTGGTTCTGTAACTGTTGAGGACAATGGTAACAAAATCATGTTGAGGAACATAGGCACATCCACCAAGCATGTAAACTTTTCTTACACGAACTAAATCCGCTGCATCATAGAAAGGGACCTGTTTAAAAAAAAAGTATGATCTATAAAAGAATAGATTACAATTTTATTTCAATTAATTATACAAAATGCTATTTAAAACTACAATAAATTGCTTTTATCCAGCCTAGTTTTGGATAATCACCTAACACCAGCCAGCCAGTATGTCATTTGACTTTTTTTTGGTATGAGTGATGGGTCCTGCAGTCCAAAACATCTGGAGATTTAAAACAAATCAATTTTAAAAACCCAGGAAAGAAAATTTTGATTTCAAGCCATGTGATGTAAAACCACAGTCTAGTTTCCACTGGATATGTTGGAACTAAATTTATCAGTCAGGCTGGCTAGAAATTCTAGGCACACCAGTACTGATATGCCCTGGGTTAGGGAAAACTAAATTAAGAACATCTAGATGTCACAAGGTACGCATTATACAACTGCATGAATTTCTATGTAAATTGATTTGATTGCAAACTGCTGATCAGATACTTTCATTTCACAAAAGATATATAGTTAAAACTAAATGTGGGTTAACATGCAAATGCATCAAAATGGACCGCATTGTTCTAATACCCATTACTTCTGACAGTCTCTCCTGAGACAAATAGAGACCAATGAAGATGGCTACATTACTCTGGTTGGGAGATTACACACAATGTCTAGGAGGGCAGGATCATATCACAAGAGCACATTATCAGTAAATCTATATATGGGAGCCGAAGTATAACCAAGGAAAGGTTTCTGTTACTTTCAGATATTAAAATTATTTCTAAATTATTTCTAAAACTCAGAGCAATCAAGAGTGCTTCCTGAAGTAGGTGACATGGCCTTGTTGAATATATTAATTAGCTCTGTGAAGCAGATCTGAAGTAGTACTTATAAGTTCAAGTTTCAGCAAATGCTTCTTCAGACAAACTGCAGCTCTTTCTTAAATGTACAGTCAGGTCCAGAAATATTGGAACATCGACACAATTCTAACATCTTTGGCTCTATACACCACCACAATGGAGTTGGAATGAAACAAACACAATGTGCGTTAACTTCAGACTGTCAGCTTTAATTTGAGGGTATGTACATCCAACTCAGGTGAACAGTGTAGGACAGTGATGGCTAACCTTTTTGCTGTCGCGTGCCAAAAGCGGGGGGAGAGCAGGGGGATCGTGCGCATGTGTGCCCACACCCATAATTCAATGCCCACCCGTGTCCCGCCCTCCCGCACACATGCGTGTGCTCTCCCTGCGCTCCCCCCACTTTTGGCACAGATGGCAAGGTGGGCCCGTTTTTCACTCTCCCCAGCTTCCAGAGGCTTTCTAGGAGCCTGGAGAGGGCAAAAACGGCCTTCCTCAACCACCCCCTGGAGGCCCTCCGGAGGCTGGAAACAGCCCATTTCCTGACTTCCGGTGGGCCCAGAAGGCCCAAAAATCAGCTGGCCAGTGGGCACATGTGTGCTGGAGCTGAGCTAAGGCAACGCTCGTGTGCCCTCAGATATGGCTCCACGTGCCACCTGTGGCACCTGTGCCATAGGTTCGCCATCACAGGTGTAGGACTTACAGCAGTTTGTATATGTGCCTCCCACTTGTTAAGGGACCAAAAGTAATGGGACAATTGGCTTCTCAGCTGTTCCATGGCCAGGTGTGTGATATTCCCTCATTACCCCAATTACAATGTGCAGATGAAAGGCCCAGAGTTCATTTCAAGTGTGCTATTTGCATTTGGAATCTGTTGCTGTCAACTCTCAAGATGAGATCCAAAGAGCTGTCACTGTCAGTGACGCAAGCCATTATTAGGCTGAAGAAACAAAACAAACCCATCAGAGAGATAGCAAGAACATTAGGCGTGGCCAAAACAACTGTTTGAAACATTATCAAAAAGAAGGAATGCACCGGTGAGCTCAGCAACACCAAAAGACCCGGGAGACCACAGAAAACAAGTGTGGTGGATGACCGAAGAATTCTTTCCCTGGTGAAGAAAACACCCCTCACAACAGTTGGCCAGATCAAGAACACTCTCCAGGACGTAGGTGTATGTGTGTCAAAGTCAACAATCAAGAGAAGACTTCACCAGAGTGAATACAGAGGGTTCACCACAAGATGTAAACCATTGGTGACCCTCAAAAACAGGAAGGCCAGATTAGTTTGCCAAACAACATCTAACAAAGCCTTCACAGTTCTGGAACAAGATCCTATGGACAGATGAGACCAAGATCAACTTGTACCAGAGTGATGGGAAGAGAAGAGTATGGAGAAGGAAAGGAACTGCTCATGATCCTAAGCATACCACCTCATCAGTGAAGCATGGTGGTGGTAGTGTCATGGCGTGGGCATGTATGGCTGCCAATGGAACTGGTTCTCTTGTATTTATTGATGATGTGACTGCTGACAAAAGCAGCAGGATGAATTCTGAAGTGTTTCGGACAATATTATCTGCTCACATTCAGCCAAATGCTGCAGAACTCATTGGACAGCGCTTCACAGTGCAGATGGACAATGACCCAAAGCATACTGCAAAAGCAACCAAAGAGTTTTTGAACGGACAGAAGTGGAATGTTATGCAATGGCCAAGTCAATCACCTGACCTGAATCCCATTGAGCATGCATTTCACTTGCTGAAGACAAAACTGAAGGGAAAATGCCCCAAGAACAAGCAGGAACTGAAGACAGTTGCAGTAGAGGCCTGGCAGAGCATCACCAGGGATGAAACCCAGCGTCTGGTGATGTCTATGCGTTCCAGACTTCAGGCTGTGATTGACTGCAAAGGATTTGCAACCAAGTATTAAGAAGGGAAAGTTTGATTTATGATTATTATTCTGTCCCATTACTTTTGGTTCCTTAACAAGTGGGAGGCACATATGCAAACTGCTGTAAGTCCTACACCGTTCACCTGAGTTGGATGTACATACCCTTAAATTAAAGCTGACAGTCTGCAGTTAAAGCACATTGTGTTTCTTTCATTCCAACTCCATTGTGGTGGTGTATAGAGCCAAAGATGTTAGAATTGTGTCGATGTCCCAATATTTCTGGACCTGACTGTAAGTTACATTCCAATAGCCTGACATTGTACTTTCACCCTGGAAAATTATCCATCCACTTATTTGCATAGATATTGGTAGTGTACTGTAGTATTAGGATATAAATCGAAACAGGTAGTCCTTGACTTATGACCACTTATGTAGAAGAGAAGGTTGGAGGGCTGAGTTAAATGTGTCATTACTTTGGAATTGTTACATTCCCACAAAGAATTCAAGCAAGTGGGCTGGGTTCTTGGCTAATGACTGGTGGAATTTGGTTAATGACAGCAACAAAGACTGCAGGGATTGCTATCACTAAGAAATACGATCTAATGATGTTGAGCTTTTCAACATCCTTGCTTAGCCATGGAAATTCCAGTCCCATTTGCTGTTATAACTCGAGGACTACCTGTAAATCAATCACCCATATTTTACAAAAAAAGAAAGAACTGGTATATGAAATAATAACACTGCTCTTTTGAATAGAAAAACAGTAAAACCAGGAAGAGAATGATGGAGAATTGTAAGTTATCATCACAGCTACCATCTGCTCGCTTACCTTATAGAAGACATTATTTTTCAGTTCGTTGATACCAATTGCAGGAGTTGCATTGATAAGCTTGTCTTCCATGTTCAGCTTTTCAGTTTCTGGAAGCTAAAACAATTGTTGTATTTTTAATATTCATTGACAATTCTTTTAAGGCAACTGTACCTGAATAAGTAACTCCAGATTAACTCTATAGAAGTGTGAATTATATGATTAAAAAAGATATTAAGGGTTAAAAAGGAAGACATGCATAAAAATGATAAAAAGTAGCACACAGTTTAATATAATTGAGTGGCAGCAAGCTTCATGTATACACTTTCACTTACTGAGGCTTTTATTTAGTTATACTTATCGCAGCACCATCTTGTGTCATGCTGAACAATGAATGGCAATTATTTAGATCAAATAAACTAACCAAAACAAAATCTGAAGGGACCCCAGAATGATCATTTGGATCAAGCAGAACGATGAAATGTGTCACTCTGTGTCTCTTCCACCTCCTCGTGACCTGGATGTCACCCCATCTTCACCCCATTCTCCCTTCCTTCCCTCCATCCCATCAACCACCGCTACCATTGGCTTGTGCAACCATTTCTTACACTGGTCTCAGCAGTAAGGAAGAGGCTTCCAACATGACATTTCCAACAGGCCTTCTACTCAAAACATTTTGGTCATATTCAGAACAAATAACCCAATTTCACTCTGTATATGGACCGAAACATCTAAAACAATATTTCAGTCTAAATATTGACCATCCCAAAACCAGTGTTAAGTACAGACCTTTTCATACGTGGAAATGTTGCAGTCATTATTTCTTTGGATGTAGAGTATTTTAAAGCCATAAAATATTCACCTCGTAACTTCTCCAAATATCAGAATGATGTATACAATAAATGGTATAAAACTTCAGAATGAAGATCCAAACTATAAAATTCATCCCATCAACTGTACAGTATCATAAGAACACGTGTAGAAGTACGTTTTGTAATAGTGTAATCCACACACAAAGGCAGGAGTTTATAAAGGGAGAACACGATGTTGTAATAAACCCTTTTGAACATCTTTAAAATGTCTAATTTCTGAATTGCTTAGTTACTGAAGAGGTGGTTGTCTCACTGTTCCAGCTCATGCAACAAATCTGATGAAAGGTTAAGTGCAATGATTTAGAAAATCCCAAGTGGTATCAGATTAGAAAACAGAATGTCAATTCTAACAACTGGCATCCACATATGCACATATTAACCATGCATTCAGCAATGAAGTTCTCATATTCTCCAGTTTTGTTACAGTGAAGCAATTTTTTGAGTTCCAAAGTGATTAGTATGATTGCTACCTTTCAATCCACTAACTACAGCGCATAGCTCAAAACATGTAGAAGGTATTGAACTGCATGAGAAAAGAGTTGTTCCTTTCCACAGCAAAACTAAAATGAGCCTACATTATTACAGCTATTTTATTTTTTGTATTAGTCTGATTTTTCCAGGGTTCTCTATGTTAGCATTGTGAACATAAAAATAAACAAAACGATTTATTTTATTCAGACAGCAATTTGCCAAGCATTTCATTTAAAGGCTATATTATTACAACAGCAGACGACATTTGGCATAATATACAAATAAGCCGAATTCTATAGACTTCTGCACCAATGTTTTCAGCTTCATTCAGAACCAACTGTATCTGGCTGAACATTATAAACAGAGGTCTGCAGAAATTTTAGCATTTATACTTAAAAGCTTTATATAGTTCAATCCTTCTTGCTTTTTTACTCCTCTAAGCATACTGTGCATTTGTGTTGTTGTTTTTAGTCTTTAAACTTGTATTTAAAACTTCTTTACTAAGGATTGAAGGAAACTCACCTGTTGCTGTCAAACTTGCTGATCCAATAGCTCTTCCTAATAGCTAAAAAGCACTTGACATTTATTAGTCTATTATTAATCTATTGTGGGACCCCAGAAAAAAGACCTTCCTGTTGGTAGCTTCTTCTCTATGGTGAATATCATTTCACCAAAAGTATAACTGGCCACACTACCTTGTTGCTTTTCTAAAAGATGTAGTTTTGTCAGCGGACCCCGGGGACCTCAAATGGGAATAGAGCTGATCAAGTGGGTTGGTTTAATTGTGTTGCTGCTACCATGGAGGGAGGGGAGAGATGGCGTGGATTTTTAATGCTGTAAACCAGCTGGAGTAACTTGTATATAAGCTGGGTGGCCATATACATTTTTAATAAATACATAAATAATACACAAGCAGTTTCCTAAAGTAATCAGAAAAGGAAATGTGCAAAGTTAGTGTCTTTTCAAAGGTGCAACTGCAGGTTGAGCGAGATGGCTATTCTTTCATCTCTGAGAGCTCTCAACGCACAAGAGACCATTGTCTTGCCGACTCCTCACAAGGAACAACTGTCTGGAGCACTTGTGGACAATCTCAAGTCCTCTCCTTGTCCAGGAAGGAATTATTAAGGAGCAGGTCTATTCACCACCTCTTTATTCTGCTGCGTTCAACGGCTCCACTTTGCATGGAGCCATCATCCATCTGCCATTTCTTCCCTGGAAGCCAGCATACCATGTATTTGTGTCACGTGAATCTTCCATTATGAACCCAATTTTATCAAGTAGCCTATTCAAATTATTTTAAAAAAATATTTTTTAAAATGTATATTTGTAAAAAACGTGTCTTTGCATTTAAGATTGAATGTGCATAGTTAAGTTTTGGTTCACTCTGAACTATTTTTACAATTTACAACTCTGACTATAAAAGCACTCTTAGGAGGATCTATTTAGATATCTCTTGAAAATCAGCATCTGTTTCTCATCAAACACAGAAAATTAACAAATTGAAACTCTTAATGAGCATGGTGTTTTTTCACCCTAAGTTGCTTCCATTATGTTTATGGAAGTAAGAGGAGGCAGCTGTCCAGTTAGGCTTCAAACACATTTTGCTTTTACCAAAACTGTTGAAACTATACCATATGCCTATAACAAGCCCAGCCAAAGACAATATTCTCAGAGCCCACTTCATTAAACTTCTCCATTGTCAACACAGATATCTCTGAACATTACAGAACTAAGATAATAAAAAGCCTAGGCATGAGGATTACATGCAAAATGTGTAGAGAAGACCTACCGCTACATGTTGGAATAGCAGATACATAGAATTAGGAACAAAGCAACTTTGCTGGCACTATGTTTTGAGAGGTGGAAAAGGGGATGGTATTCTTTTCAGTCTTTTTTCTTTCTTCTCCAGCTTTTCTATGCATTTTTTCCCTTTCCCTTCCACCTAACCAAGGCAACTCGCACTTTTCATCAGCCACAAGGAAACCCTGGCCTGCCACTGTCTCTGGTTTTCCCAACCATGGTTCCCTCTTTCCTGCCATACTATCCATTCCTCTTTCTTATTTTTGTCAACTGCAATTTCCCAAACTTAGTGCATCTATGCCACCACACCTCCCACTGATGTTTCCTACCCAACTTTGCTTTGATTAATCAAAGTCTCCCATACTGACTTTTCTAGCACTTGCCTGGTCTTCCATGACATTGCCAACAATTTGCTTGCTTTCAGATGCTATATATAGCTGCAATTAGCAATTCCCAGCTGTTTCTCCCTACTCCACCTTTCCTGGGTTGCAGGACACACTTCACATTAAAGGCTTGCCTTGTAGAAACCTACCAGTTTCCCTCATTAATGCATCTCTGGGGCACAGCATGCAAATTTAAGTGTAAAAAGCTAAACAAAGGCCAAGACCTTGGCTCCAAGCATTTGAGGTTACTGCCAAGGTAACTGCTTCTTCTATCTTTTTCCTTTTTGTAGAAATGAGAAAGAAATCTAGGGACAAGCTGGCAGCATGGTGGTATAGGTGCCAAAAGTTGGAACAGAAGATATGCTTGAAAAATAACATCTAACAGAAAGACAAGAACTGTGTTTTAATAAAAGCAAGCCAGCCAGTGACACATTCCCTGGAAGTAATAGATATTCTATCTAAACCGTTTGGTTATTAAACAAGATTTATATAGAAAATAAAGCCACGTGCCTTCTGCTTTCTGTCTTCCTACATCTGGCCTTTCCAACACTATGATTCTGTAACTGGGTAAATTTTAGTGTATTTCTAAAATTTATATCGTGTTGCAATGCAAAGATTATAGGCAATGTACCAAAAATGCTCCACAATGTAATAACAACAATAACAAAATGGAAAAGAATTCAGAATAAAACCATAACACAAAACCAAGATCACATCTCACAACAATATCAAGCAACATCTTCACATTTGGCATGGATTTTACTTCAGTCTCTTTAACCTCCAGGTCTAGCAAATCTCCGGATGGCCATGAAAGCAAGGCCATTCTTGCCTAGGTTGTTCTAAAAGAGGAGAACTAACACTCAGAATGCCTGCCTCTGTGCACCCTTTGTTGGACCTCCTGAGAGGAAGGGACTTTCAGGAGGCAATCTTTATTTTTATCCAAGTTACACAGGCAGAATTTGCAATTGTCTCCATGATACATAAACCCCAAGCAATACAGAGCTTTGTAAGCAATAACCAGCCGCTTCAATTGCATTCAGAAATAAAATGACTAACCCATATATTCCAATAACAATGTTTCTATATGATGATATTGTGATTAGCCAGTCAGCGAAAGTTTCTGGGTGGTCTTCAAAGCAGTCCCACATAGCAAATAGCAGTAAAAGGTACAGTAGAACCGACAGAAAAGAACGCCAACTAATAGTCAGAAGTCACGGTCAATACAGGTAGTCCTTAGGTTACGACACAATTGAGCGCAAAAATTTTCACTGCTAAATGAGACAGTTAAGTGAGCTTTGCCCCATTTTATGGCCTTTCTTGCTACAGTTGTTAAATGAATCATAGCAATTGTTAATAACACAGCTATTATGTGAATCTGGCTTCCCCACTGACTTTGCTTGTCAGAAGGTTGCAAGAGGTGATCACATGACCCTGAGACACTGCAACACTCACAAATACTGGTCAGCAGCCAAGTGGCCAAGTTTTGATCACATGACCATTGGGATGCTGCAACAATTGTAGAAGTGTGAAAAACAGTCATAAGTCATTTTTATGCAGTGCTGTTGTAACTTCAAATGGTCACTATTTGAATGGTTGTTAAATCGAAGATTACCTGTAATTCAAACACCAGGTATTGGTTTGAACATCTTCAGTGTGTCCCATTCAAGAAAAGACCAAAACTGAGCAATCTCTCTTGACCATTATTTCCACCTGTTCTTCCAGCAAGAGATGTGAGTCCAGAAGGACTCCCAGACTGAGAACTGATATAAAAGCTTGGTGTAAATCATAGTTGGCACCGTGGATTTTGCAAAGTCATCTGGGATTCAATCAAGCTTGTGAACCTCTTTAAATATGATGGTGCCAGCTGCAGGGTAAGTTGATTATTCCAGTTTATTTAATTTATGAAATTTATTAGCCACCCATCTTACCACAGGGTAACTCTGGGTGGCTTACAATAGTTGGTAGTGATGGGTGAGGAATGGTGATAAATAATTATGGAATGCTACAAGGCTTGGATGAGGTCCAGTAGCCCTATGTTATTTATTTTCTACAGTATATGAAACCATTGGAAGAAGTCATCCATCAGTTTGGGATGATGGGGTCTATACATCTCCATTCCTGGCTGAACTGAAATCTTCATAACAATTTTTAGACTCTTTGGGATAATGGAATAAGACAAAAGACAAATCTAATACTGAATCTGATTGATGTGAAGGTATTGTTCATACTGAAATCATCTGGGTTTGAATAGGGCCACATTATTTCTGCTCTTCTAGGTAACTGCTCCTGCTTGATCAACATCTGGAATCATAACAGTCATAGCCCTTTCTAGGAAAGGGGCACTTCAACAATGACACAACCAAGTTGCAAGTACTGCATTGGTTGCTTATGTGTTTTTGGGTACAACTCAAAGTTCTAATGTTAACATACATGGCTTGCTCTTTCTCCCCCTTTTCCTGTTTTCTCAAAACAAAATAAACTTCTCCTCTGTTCAGTGTCAAAAGGGATGCCTTTGGTCCTTCCACCAGAAAATGAGCAGATGAAAGCCCAGAGTCAGGTGATTGTCCATCATCATGGAACAGCTTGTCTACATAGATCCAGATGGCTCCTTCAATTTTAGGAAGACAGGGAATATTGTCTCATTTCACAGGCTTAAATAACTGGACATAAACAATTGTTTATTGGGCTGCCTACTTTGGATCTTTAGACTAGGTCATCATTTCAGAAATATTTCTTTACCTGAACAGAGAAACCAAATGACCACTAGTAGGTTAAAAAAAACGCATTGGGAAAGGAAGTAACGTCTGCTATCATCCCTACTGAATGTACTTGCGGGAAGTTGGCAGGAAGCATCAGAAACCTTCTTTCCCTCCAACTTTCTTTTTTCATCACTCCCTCCTTTCTACCATTCCTCCCTTTCTTTTCCTCTCCTTCCTTCCATCCTTTTCCTCCCCCTTCCTTCCTACTTACCTTCCTACAAAACTCAGACTTAACCTATAAACATTTTATGGTCGTGAAATGAAGCTCATAATTCACCACCTAACCCAATTTCAATTTCTGCAGGCCTGCAACTTTAAAGCAAAATCCTTTATAGATCTGCTCAAAAATGCTACCAAGTTCAAAGAGGCTATCTACCAGAAGAGTACAGCACATAGAATTACAGACAAAATCAACTGATTTACAGAAGCCACAAAAACATGAATGTAGTATTTTTTAAAAAAGCCTTCATTCCACAGATCTGTTAGTTGGAGGTATTCAAAATCTAGAACTTCCAATATTGCTTAAACTACCCAGAATTAAGAGTATTTTTCTATTCTCTATTCACTGTGCCAGTTCTGGGACTTGATGTACAGTGATTACCCCTGATGAGCTTAGTTAATGGACAGCTGATACCATTATTTTTCAGCACTGCTCTTGCTTTTAATTGGCATCTGTCTTCCCCTCATCCAAAATCGACAGCAGACTAAACAACATTCATGGAGGAAATATTCCAAAAAGACAGGAGATGGGCAGTGATTACATTTGGTAAGTTTCATTAAATGGAAGACTGCCAAAAAAAACTAGGCACCAAATTGCCTATGTAGGATTGTAGCAGATTAGAGTGCTATGGCGACAACATAAGCACAATTCAAGTCCTTACTTATAGATATAATTGTTGAGAAGCTTGCCTGAAATGAGATGCATTCATAACGGTGAGGGCCTCAGGCAACTACACGTCCCTGATGAGAAATAAAAAATACAATGATCTATAATTAATCTAATAGCCCTTACTTAGAATCACATTAGACCCAGGGATAATAGTGTTTAACAAGATTCAGAAGTTAATTTCTGAAATACAACACTCTATTTATTTAGCCATTCATCTCACACATACGTGATCTGGGCAGCACACATCCTTAAAAACCGTACACAATAAATAGTCCCAAATTAACAACTAAAATTAAAACCATTAAAAACCAATGAAAATAGTTAAAAAAATTTGTTTGCAGGGAAGTATCATCCATACAATAACTAACAATATAACCCAGCTAACAGCTCCAAACCACCCCCGGATCACCAGGCCCGATGACAAAACCATGTCTTAAGAGCCTTCCAAAGCGCCAGTAAATCAAGGTCAGTTTAATCTCAGGATGGTTGCTGGTGCAGAAAATGTTCTTCTCCTGGGTCTATCAGATGACATTCCCTGGTTCTGATGGGACCCATAAAGCGCCTCTCCTGCCAGCTCTGATGAGACAAGTAGATGTAACCAGGGAAAGAATGTCCCTCAATTTGGCTTCATGCTATGTAGGGCTTTATAGGTCATTGCCAGCATCTTGAATTAAACCTAGAAGCAAACTGGCAATCGATGTAGTTTATGGAGCAGCGGTGTAATATGCACTGATCATGGAGCACACAACATAACTGTCCACACTATTGCATTTTGTATGAACTGCAGCTTCCAGGTACTCTTCAGGGCAGCCCCATGTACAGCATGTTACAGTAATCCATTCTGGAAGTGACCAGGACTTGAGTGACTAAGAGTAGAGCTTCCCAATCCAAGAATGCTTAAATATATTTGAGTGTTTCTCTGTCTTTGAAAACCTTTCATTAGAAATATATAGGGACAAAGTGTGATTGTTCAGTGATAGCAGATGCATTAACATAACACATTAAGCTATGGTTTGTACTGGTTATTTATTTATTTTTTAAAAAATAAATCAGAAGCAAGCCAGTCAGATACCACAGGAAACAAAAACTGAAAATAATACAGGAAAAGATTTGTTTTTTCAGCAAAGAAACTGTCTTCAGAGTTTTGAACTAACTAACTAATTTTTGGTAGGACAGTTTCCAAAAGAAGATTTTTCTAGGCTAATTTTTGCATTATTGATGGATCAGTAACTATTAGCAGCTGCCTTTTTTTGTTGTTATTACTTTCATATGCTGCTTGGGAATTTCTCACTAGGGGAATATTGATGGATTAGACATCCTGAGCCTGATTCAGCCTTAAGTTGTCTAATTATTTGCAGATAATAATCACCTGAATCCAAAATGAGCAATGCAATGTTGATTGATTTCACATGGTTAGGAAATTATATTGCAAAAGTCCAAAACAAAGTAGATTATCAAGCACTTCAAGGCTTTAAATTAACTATTGTCAGAAACTCCTTATCAAGCTGGAATTTGCAAAGCCTCTTGTCTGGCTGGAACTTGCAAAAGAAAATTCAAAACTATCAACAAATTGAGAAACTGAAGTACCAGCATTCATGTACACTGCTCTACTATTTGTCAATTAAAATAGATATAAAATTAAGGGAAAGAGGCCAGAGCGATTCATTGATGAACAGCAAACTGCAGAAATGCCATTTACATTGCCTAACCAAGCTCTCCCAAAAAGTTTCTTTAAAAAACTGACAGCAACAAAATCAAAGAGCAGCTACCTGGAGAAAAATCAAATTTCACTAACGTCTGCATTTCCCCTCCACCCTGTTTATTCTTCTTCCTTCCTTAGCCACTTTGTCAGTAACGGAAACACAGAGCATTAGCTCCTCCAACTGGCTATTCAGGACATTGTCTTCTACCTTCGATATAACTAAGGTACTCTGAACAGCATTAGAGGCATCTGAATGCGTCCCGAACCCTATGTCTGTATGTACTGAAAAATTTGTATACAAATCTGAAAAACTAAGATGCCAGTACAGTTTAAAGAAGAGCCAACCTGAAGAAAAAAACTAAATACACTTCAGGAAAGATAAGTAGCAATATCACACAATTCACCTTTATTTTTGCTTATATTGTACCTTATCCTTTAATTTGCTGCAAACATGAGGGGGGACATTTTAAAAAATTGTTCAATTTAAATTATTTTTTAAAAAAGAACTTGTTTCTTCCCTCTAGTTAAATACAGAGTAATTTACCCCTCTCTCTCTCTCTCTCTCTCTCTCTCTCTCTCTCTCTCTCTCTCTCTCACACACACACACACATACACACACACACACACACACACTGTATGTGTGTGTGTAAATTATAATTGTTCAATACAATAAATATAAAACAGAAAAAAGAAAGAAGGGAATGAAAACATATAGTTATGCCTTCTACTCTGTTTCTATAAATAATTATCTTATTCTTTTCTTCATCCTCCTTGTCAATTTTAATCCCTAAATCCTGAAATAATCAATTCAATTTTTCTTCTTTCAACAAAAAGTCCAGATAAGGTTTCCAGTCTTTTTTTTTTAATTGTCATGTTTTTCTCTGACTAGACTAGTCAGCTTCTCCATTTCTGAAAATTCAGTTTATTTTATAATTCGATCTTCCACTGCAGGAATATCATTGCTTTTCCAACTTTTTGCACACAACAATCTTGCCACAGTTATACAACATTAATTTCCCATATTTATTTTCTAATTCTTGTTCCATAATACCCAATAAGAATAGTGCTGATGGTAACTCACAATTATTCTCAAAAATAACAGAACAGAAATCACTGAATCTATATGCCATATTATGGAAGTGGTGAAATCCAATTTTTTTAACTACCGGTTCTGTGGGCGTGGCTTGGTGGGCGTGGGAGAAGGATACTGCAAAATCCCCATTCCCTCCCCACTCCTGGGGGAAAGATATTGCAAAATCTCCATTCCCACCCTACTCTGAGGCCAGCCAGAGGTAGCATTTGCTGGTTCTCCAAATTACTCAAAATTTCCGCTACCGGTTCTCCAGAACCTGTCAGAACCTGCTGGATTTCACCCCTGTATTATGGCCTATAATCTATAATACACACTTCCATCACAATTCAACACTCAGGGAAGATGACAATACATTTATGTCTAGGTCAATCAGAATCTCAGTTTCACTACGTCAGTAAATATGATTACAGATAGTCCTCAATTTACAACTGTTTGTTTAGTGACTATTCAAAGTTACAGCATTGATAAAAGTGACTTATGACCATTTTTGATACATACAACTGTTGCAGCATCCCCATTGTAAGTGATCAAAATTCAGATGCTTGGCAACTGGTTCATACTTACGATATTTTTTTCAGAAGTGGTTTTCCATTGCGTTCCTTTATAGGGCTGAAAGAGAGCGACTGGGAAACAGAAAAGGAATACAGTCTAATAATAATTGCAGCATGTATGATGCAGCAAACTCCCAACTGATAAAATAAAAAAGCAGCAGATCAAAATGAACAGGAGCCCAACACCAGCAATTATTTTTGCACCCTCATATATACTTTTTTAAGAGTTTTGAAACTAAAACCAATTATAGAGTTATTCAAATATACAGTACTTACAGTATCATATCTCAAGTTAGCATACTGAAGAAACTTTTCAACTAACAGTTGAGATAGCTGATTAAATCTATAACGGAAGAGGTCCATTTCTTGTTGGATAAACCATCTCTTAAGTTCCTCCCTATAATCAAACAATGAATGCATAATGAAATGCAGTTGATTTAGACACATACAATAAATCAGTTTCTCTAGAACCTTAATTTCAATGAGATAGAAAAAAAGTTTATTCACTATATTTAACTTTCTATCTTTACAGCTAATTGGAACAAAGTATAGTTTATAAGTCCTATAAGACAATAGTGAGCTGGAGACTGATATTTTATGAATACAGTATATAATTTTAAAATGATTATTTTGTTCAACCATGCAAGAAATTGTACAAAAGCAGAATATACTTAGAAAAGCAGAATTCAAACGTTTATTTATACTGTTTGGGCCTGATGCCCTTGCATTCTTTAAAAGACCATTGGGTATTAAGCCTTCTACTATGAAAATGGCAATCTACTATTACCATTTTTTTAAAAATCCAAAATAAATTTGGATAACACCCAAGAAATTTGAATTACAGAATCGAAATATCCTATATTACCCAAACAATATCTTCTGGCTTTATGGAATATTAGATATGTGTCTTATGATCAAAAATAGAGTAGGAAATATTAATATTTTGTTAAATTATATGCCTCAGATCTCGAATCTTTTTGAATTATGAAAACCTCTGAATATATTATAGTTGGATAATTGATCCATGTTATCATGTATTCATAGAAGTTCGGCTGTACAGTATCCCAGTCTGTAAAGACCACCCTTTGTATGAACTCTGTACTTTCAGACAAGCAAGACTGGACCATATGCTTCTATATAATCTATGTTCAAATTTTTGTTTAAAATAAAGTCACAATATAGAAAAATTGAATAAAATTATGTAATCTCTAATTTGTGTGTGCATATAATATTATCTATATTCTTTATGCTTGTAGAGCAGCATTTATATATTATACTATGGCTTGATTTATATTATCTATATAAATAAACTGGAAAATTGATGTATCACTATATAAATATATTTCTATCTATACAGAAATAAATATAATGTAGGCATTTAAGGTGTTTCGTTTTATTAAATTGATTTCTAGTTTAATTTAGAAGTATTCGTTTTTTCCTATTTCCTTGCGTTATTTTTCCTCTTTCCATTGTTTTTTCAGATAATTTAATTTTTTCTCCATCTTGATAACTCAAGATTTCTTTTTTAAAGTAGTTTATATAATACCAATATAGATACATCATATTAAACATAATTGTAATATTTTTACATTCAATAAAAATGTGTGAAATAACACATAGAAAAAAACTTTTTAGTATAGCAGCATTTTAAATATATAGTCAGCAATAGTGTTCTATTTTGTTCATAGACAAAAAAATTAAGAACAAATAATTGTGATAGCAAAGTACAACATCAAATAGTTATGAATAAAAACAGTGACAATGAAAGTTTTGCCTCATGGTGGCACTGCTGAACTACTAAAATTTCTAACAGACCACACTATCACATATATTGTAAAATTATGCCTGTTTCGACTTGTTGTGAACCAAATTAAAATTAGGACACCACATGATACAAAAAGGTTATTTGAAGAATTAAGCATTTATTATAAGCATCTGACACTAAAGCCTAACGGCAACAACATAATCCTTATTAAAATGTTGCCGAAACTCCTGATGGAAAACCCAGGATTCTTCTGATAACTTGTTTGTAGAACTATAACGATTTTCTCAATTTGAGCTATCTAAATTTTAAGCCATAACTTTCCCCAATATAGGCAGATTCTACCTACTGCTTCCCAGAGAAAGAGAGAGAAAAAAAGTCGTAAAATAGTGCTTATTTGCCTGTGAAAATTGTTTTAAGATGTTCATTGAAGTGTGCATGCATATACAGGTAGTTCTCAACATACAACTATTTGTTTAGTGATCATTCAAAGTTACAACAGCACTGAATAGTGACTTATAACCTTTTTTCACACTTACAACCGCTGCAGCATCCCCATGGTCACATGATCAAAATTTGGACTCTTGACAACTGGCTCATATTTATGATGGTTGCAATGTCCCTGGGTCACACAACTGTGTTACTAACAACTGCAGTGATTCATTTAACAACTGTGGCAAGAAAAGTCATAAAACGGGACAAAGCTCACTTAACAACTGTCTTACTTAATGCAAAATTTGGGCTCAATTGTAGTCATAAATCGAGGACTATGTGTATTTAAAAGAGCATGTGGGATTATCTCTTGGGAAATTAAATATTACTTATAGGGTTTTGTCAATCTTTTGACAAAGAAAAACAACTTTCCCTTCACAACAATAAATGATTTAATTTTTTTTCTGAAATTATGCATTGTAACAGCATCAACCTAAGAGGTATTATATTTAAGGAAGACAACATCTATAGCCAAAGTGCTGGCTGTTACTTATAAAGCTGTATATAACATAAAGCAGGGATGTCAAACTCAAGGCCTGCAGGCCGGATCCAGTCCGCAGGGTCCTTAGATCCTTAGGGCCGGCCCACAGTGCCTCTGCCAGCAAAAATGGGGCTCGGGGGGGGGGGCTGGCTGCAGGAGGCTGTCGCAGCCAAAAATGGGACACATTCACTGGCAGAGGGCTATCAAAACAAACTAAAAACAAAACAAAAGGAGAAATGTTTTCCCCTTTGCATTTGAATATACAAGAAGGGACAGGAAAGGAGAAAGGGAAAGAGGAAAGAGAAAGAAAAAGGGAAGATGGGGAGAGAGCAAGGAAGGAAAAATAGGAAAGAGGGGAAGGAAGTAGAAAGGAGAATGAAGAGGGAAGGAAAAAGAAAAGGAAGGAAAGAGGGAGGGAGGGAGGAAGGAAGATTATAATGAGTGAGGGAGGACTTCTCAGGGAAGTGCTGCCTTAGCACTTGGCCACCACAGGTGCCCCGACACGAGTGACGTCAGCCTGGCCATGCCCACCATGGCCACACCCATGCCTGGACACAACACCACCCCCAGCGCTCTGATGTTCAACACAACCCTGATGCGGCCCTCAATGAAATTGAGTTTGATACCCCTGGCATAGGGCTTTATTATTTGAGACTCTATCATCTGTAACTCCTGCTGGAAAGGTATTAAAATCTGGCTTTGTTGGTTGGCCTGGGTCCCAAAGGGACGCTCATCACTGAAGGTGGCTAACAGGGTAAGACGACCTCATCCCTATCCTGTCCATCTCGCATCTCTTAGTTTCCAGTTTAGTAGTTTTTAATAATTTAATCTCAGTAGTTTTAATATTTTAATTATTTTTTAGTTGTTTTACAACTTGTAAGGCACCTGGTGTCACCTTCTAGGGAAGATGGGTACATAAAAATGTAATAAATAAATAATAAAAATTTTGGGTGATCTTAAAGACCTGGCTTTTCACCCAGACTTTGAGGTAGGTAGGTGAAGTTCCTTCTGAATAGTGTATATCTTTATTTCTGCCCAATTTTGGCACATTTCTTTGTCTTACTGATATGTTTTTTTCCTGTGTTTTTAATTTGTGAATCACCCAGAATTGCTGGGATTCAGGCCATGCAACACAGTGTTTTAATAATATTATCTGCAAATAAAATACTTACTTTCTTCTTCCTGCCATATCCACTTTCAGAGATTTTTCTAGCCATTTTGGAAACCACAAAATATATACAATATTAAATATATCTGAAAATCATAATACACTATAGGTTTTAACAACTGGATCTTATAATAACTAGACAAATAATACCTACGATTGGCAATAGGCAAGGCGCAGTATAAAATGAGAAATATGGTCTTTCCTTCTTGCATCATAATCATCTTCAATCAAAGCCTAGTTAGAAAAGAAAAGAAAACCTGCATCACATCCAGCATAGCATACTATATATTAGTGAATGGTAACATCACCATGTAAACAGAAGGTGATCTCAGATAATTATAGTTTTTCTCTTCCCTCCCATATTTCCAATCTCCTGCAACTTCCTCCCTTCATAGCATTCTTTAGAGAATCAAGGTACAAGACAGTTCAAGTTGTATTTTATTAATTGCAACTGGGGGAAAAACTTTTATAAGACATTTTTGTCTAATTTGGGCCAATTACACCAACCACCGTATTGTAGACACATCACAGAGAGATTGTCCTGTTTGTCTAGCATCTGAACTCTCTGGAAAAATATTTTGGGTAGTTTAGGAGTCTACAGGTACCAGGCAAGGATGGATGAAGGGAAAAGGAAGGCATAATCCTAATTTACCTTTTCTTTTCTACAATTTTGTATTCTACTGACCTTAACATTTTGCTACATGGAATGATAAAAAGCCAGTCAATAATAGGGCTAACTGCAGGGTTTATTACAATAATCCTTTGGAAGTACAGGAGGAAATGCCAAATTCAAAGGTGAAAATCACATTACATCCAAGACCCATTTAAATTGGATCTCTCGTCAAATGGTATTTTATTTTATTCTGGATGCCACACATCAAGGGCATATTATTCACTTCTACTTACATAATATGGAAATTTAAGGTGTCGAAGTTCCGACTGTAGCTTTTCTTGGTAAGGGACACTACCTTTCACATAACTCACACCCAAGTTTTCAACTGCTTTGAGTACTGCAAAAACCAAACAAGAGTTTTGAAATATGACAATGGAGAAGTAATTAAAAACATACAGTATCTGAAAATATTACGTTCATGCAATCAATATATTCTAGCACTAAGAACCAGATTATAGTAATCACATGTATTGTGAATGCTATCGTATCAAACAGAATTCAAAATGTATTAGTTCTGTAACTATGAAAAAGATGAAGAAATATGCAATCCCACCAAAATATTTATTTATTTATTATTTATTTATTATTTATATTTATATACCGCCCTCCTCCCGAAGGACTCAGGGCGGTGAACAGCCATGATCAAATACATAAATATAAAAATTAAAAACAATTTAAAACCAGATTAAATACTTTGGCCCACAATTAAAAACATCCCATTAAAATTCAATTTAAAATTTAAAATCGTTAAAATTAGGTTAGCCCGGCTTGCAGGAATAACAAAGTCTTCAGGACACAGCGGAAGGTGCGCAAGTCCGGGATCCTCCGTGTCTCCGGGGGCAGCTTGTTCTAGAGGGCAGGAGCCCCCACAGAGAAGGCTCTCCCGTCGACATTGTCTGACTGACGGCTCCCTGAGGAGCCCTGCCCTGTGGGAGTGTACTGGCCTGTGGGAGGCTCTCGGTAGCAGAAGGCGGTCCCATAAGTACCCAGCGCCGCTCCGCTCCCATAATCACCCGCGCGGCCGCATTATGGACCAGCTGGAACCTCCGGATGCTCTTCAAGGGGAGCCCCATGTAGAGAGCATTGCAGTAGTCCAGTCAGGAAGTGACGAGGGCATGAGTGACCGTGCGCAGGGAGTCCCGATCCAGAAAGGGACATAACTGGCGGATCAGGCGAACCTGATAAAAAGCCCCCCCTGGCCACGGCCGTCATATGCTCTTCTAATGACAGCCGCACGTCCAGGAGGACACCCAAGTTGCGAGCCCTCTCCGTGGGGGCCAATGACCCTCCCCCAATACCCTGCGATGGCACCAGCTGGCTATATCGGGACGCCGGAAGCCACAGCCACTCAGTCTTGGAGGGGTTGAGTCGGAGTCTGTTTCTCCCCATCTAGACCCGCACGGCCTCCAGGCACCGGGACATCACTTCAAGGGCATCATTGGGGTGGAGATTTACAGCTGAGTGTCATCAGCATACTGATGGAACTGCACCCCAAAACCACGGATTTATTTATTTATTTATTTGTTTAAATTTCTATGATCTCACCCAGCGGCTTCACATAAATGTTGAACAGAAGGGGCGAGAGTACCGACCCTTGCGGCACCCCATACATAAGGCGCCTCGAGGACCATCTCTGCCCCCTGCCAACACAAACTGCGACCAGTCAGAGAGAAAGGAGGAGAACCACCATAATACGGTGCCCCCAACCCCCAGCCCCTCCAGCCGGCGCAGTATGATACCATGGTTGATGGTATCAAAAGCCGCTGAGAGATCTAATAGGACCAGGACAGAGGAACAACCCTGTCCCGAGCCCTCCAGAGATTATCAACCAATGCAACCTGGGTACAGCCGTTTCCGTGCTGTACCCAGGCCTGAAACCGGACTGGAACAGGTCTAGATAGACAGCGTCATCCAGGTGCTGGATGACATTGAACTTGGATCCTTCTGAAAAACTACATATAATTTTAAAAAACTATTCTGTGTTATATACTCTATATACTCACATTTTAATCTATCAACTGCAAAACCTTCGAACTCCATCAGAGAAATAGTTTCAGTAGGGGGCTGCAGATAGAACTGGACACTAAGAGGATATGACTCTTGTTTATCCCCCAATTTCAAAGCTCCCCGTTTGACATTTGAAGAAAACTGCATTTTTTCCACATAAACCTATAAAGAATATTGCAAAACTTTAATAAAATATGGAATGAACAATCAAGACAGAAAAATATAAACATGCGTCAGAATATTCATTACATACATTATAAAAGAGTACAAGTTTTAGTCTGGGATCAAGTTGCTTCTAGGCTTGGTTACATGTATTTGGTGTTATGATTTTCTCCCCAACCACAGCTACCTAATTTTAAAAGCAATTAAAATTTTACATTTTGTAAAAATCAGGACACTGGCAAGGAAATGGCATGAGACAGTCACCAGGAATTGAACTCAACTTGAGGACATCTTTATTGTAGAGTAAAATGAACAGGATCCATTCAAAATCTCTTTGCTGCCCTCACAGGGAAAATATACCATGTTTTCCCCAAAATAAGACCCTTTCTTATATTTTTTTGAACCCTGAAATAAGCGTGTGGCCTTATTGCCATGTGCTCAAAAGCCCGATTGGGCTTATTATCAGGGGATGTCTTATTTTGGGGGAAACAGGGTAGACAAGAGTAGTTAGATTCCTGCTCACAAATACTTTAATAAAAGTTCCTCCTATATTGTTACAGCAAAAATCCTACATTCCTTTTATTCCTTGGCTAGCAACTAAACCGTCAGTATAAAAGAAGCAACAAGAATGAAGCCTGTAAACCACATCTGATCCTAAATGCCTAGAGATTTATGACTAAAAGAAATATGATTTGCTAAATTAATACAGTCACCTGTATTACCGTATTATCTGTATTGGCCAAACATGTCCAGACATGGATAAATAATACATAGCTTCGCACTTAATCCAACCAAGTGATTCCACACAATATATTGAACTGTAAATTAATCCACAATAGATGAATTCAGCTCAGCTAATAGAGTACAAATTTTGCAGATGCCTTTTAGTAGAGCATTGTGTGAATACTCCTTGCCTCATTTCAGGAGGAAGGATCACATTGTGGAACTTAGTACTTTTTGTATCTGTTGGAAGAAGCTCTTCTCTCTGAAATTATGGTCCCCACACATCTGAAGTGAGGCAGATAGCCAATAGAGGACAATACAGGTACTCCTCAAATTACGACCACAATTGAGCCCAAAATTTTTGTTGCTAAGCGAGACATTTGTTAAGTGAGATTTGCCCCATTTTATAACCTTTCTTGCCACAGTTGTTAAGTGAATCACTGCAGTTGTTAAGTTAGTAACCTAACTTAAGTGTTAGGTTACTTACACTTGAGTTGTTAAGTGAATCTGGCTTCCCCACTGACTTTGCTTGTCAGTAGGTGGCAAAAGGCGATCACATGACCCCAGGACACTGCAACCGTCATAAATATGAGTCAGTTTCCACCTGAATATTGGTCATGTGACCATGGGGGTGGTAAGTGTGAAAAACGGTCATAAGTCACTTTTTTCAGAGCCATTTTAACTTTGGTCACTAAATGAACTGTGGCAAGTCAAGGACCACCTGTATTAATTTGTAGCTCACGTTTGACCTGTGGGGGTCCCTGGTGCTCTCGGAGCTTGGTGGTTTCTTCGCAGACGTTTCATTACCAAACATCAATTGTGTAATGTTGCCTAGTTGGGTAATGAAACGCCTGCAAGAAAACCACCAAACTCCCAGAGCACCAGGGACCCCAGAGGCAGATTAAAGAGGCAGAAATGGACCACCGCATGTTTTGGGTGCTCTACTTCTATAAAAGAAAACAATCGAGAACTCAGTCAAACTAACTAATAAATAAAGCGCGTGTAGGATCACAAACGTTGTGACGTCATCATCTAAACAAGAGCGGAATCCATTCAAAAAAAAAAAACCTACTCACCGACCAGCCACGGTCCGTGTACTAAAGCCGACTAAATCTCCCGCGCGAAATCAGGACAAGCCGGGTCCTCCTCGTGACGTCATCTCCTCTCCTCCGTTAAAACGTCCACCCGATTGGCTCTTCCGCCTGCTTCTAGGGAGTTGCCATGACAATGCCCTCGCCTTCTTCCACATCTGTCATTTCAAAGGGGCGGGAAGGCGGGGTGCCGGGGGGGAAGGAAAGGGCTGCAAATCGAAGGAACTGCGCGTGACAGGTGAGATGTAGCCGGAAGTAAAGTGCCTCCAGTGAGGGGGGCGGGGGAGAGGGCTCCCTGTGTTTTTAAGAGGAGTCTCTCGTTTTCGAGCCATCAGTTTGAGGCGCTTGTAAATACCATAGAGATAAATATGTGAGCGTCATACGCAGCCTGCACTTCCGGTTTCTAATTTTAAAGCGGGTATCGGAGGACTAAGGGAGGAAATTATGCGTTGAAATCAGAGGTCTTCAAATTTGGCAGCTTGTAAGACTTGTGGGCTTCAACAGAATTCTGGGAGTTGAAGTCCACAAGTCTTAAAACTGCCAAGTTTGGGGACCCTGGCTGAAATCAAACAATCCCCACCCACCCACTCCCAAATAATTCTGAAAATTGTGGAAAGCGATCAGAGGCTCTGGATGTTGCAATTTTCGTCCCTTTTGGTTCACGTTTTGGAATAGATAACAAGGTCTTTCTTGGTTACGCCTTAGCACAATCATAATCCTCAGCAGTTGAAAGGAACCCTGGAGGTCTTCTAGTCCAACCCTCTGCTCATGCAGGAGACCCTATGCCATTTCAAACAAATGGATGCTCAGTCTTTTTTAAAAGCCTCCAGTGATGGAGCACCCACAACCCATGGAGGCATGCTGTTCTACTGGTTTGATACGTGTTTGTTGTGGTTCAGATAATTCTAACTCTTACTTGCAACTACTGTTACAAAAGTAGATGGAGGCCAGTGTTGCCCACACACCATTTCACCAGGATTTTACAACAATTCATTAATTGTTTCCTTGAGTCAGTGTAAACTTACATATGTTATTGTGGGTTGTATGAACCCAGTTTTGTTGGTTGGCAACCTTTTCTTGGTTGCCTTCTTCCAGGCATCAAGGATGTCTCCAGTGAGGTTTGTCTAGCCGCTGTGTGTCCAAAATATCAAAAATATTAGCCTCGTATTTAGTGCTTATGGGGAGCTGCCTGACCTTGTTTTATCTAATTTTATCTGTCCCAAAGGAGGTCTCCTGCTTGAGCTCGTTAGACTTCCAAGGTCCCTTCAAACTTATTTTGCGAGCCAAGGCATCTCTCAACATAATTTAAAGACATTAATTCTGTCATCCCTTCTAATGGTCCAGCTTTCACTGCTATCTGTTGCAGCTGGGAAACTTGTAGTTCTACCTATGTGGTCAATGCATTTTAATATTTTGCTAGATCTGTCAGTCCTCCCAAGTTGCAGATACAAACACTTTCTCTGTGAATGTTTGAGTCAATGTAGATAAAATGCTGTTACTTCTTTTCAATTTATTTACACTGAGTTGGTATTGTCTATTGACATTATATTATGGTTTTTAAAAATTTATTTAAATAGCAAATCACCCTCTGTATTTTCTTCTTTCAGTTTCAACAAGCAATGGGCTTTTCCTCACTTCCAGCCATCTAAGGATACAACAGGGTAAAGTTATATGGAAAGAAAATAGTTTCTTTTTAATCATGAGTTCTGGAGACCTTGGGATAAAGAACATGAGATATATTTTACTATTTGAATTCTTTATGAATATTCAGGCACTACATAAGAATTAGAACAAACCAAGGAGCATAACTGCCCCCACACACATACACATTAGAAGTACCTAATTACCCATTCCAATCTAAGAATCATCTAAATTCCTACAAATATGTACAATAAATGTTTTAGAGTTGTCATTAATCCGTGTGGCATTAAACTTAGGTGCTGTAAGATCTAACAATGAGGAAATGAAATGGATCCATTCAAAAGTAAGATAATACAGTATTGTAACAATCTGCTGTGTGCTTGAGCCTTCCTTTGGTTGTGATTAAACAAACCATTATGATGTTTAAACTGTGATGAAATGATTTCCAACTACTGCAATTATAAATATAAGAAACTAAGCATGTTGTCTGATGTTTTATTTGGGATTAATCTGCTGTTATCATCTTGGTTTTGTTGATTCTCTTGCATGTTTATTTAAACTCCCAGTTCAGTTTCAGTGGGATATCTCAAGTACATGTGTATAAGATCATATAGAAAATTGTGTGTAGGCTTTATCAGATTGAAAGCAAATTCCTCCTGAATTCAGTGGCTCATGATGACCAACAATTGAATAGCATTATCTATGTTCCTTTCCTGTTATTTGTCATGTCCTCTTAAGCAACTGGAGATTCAAGCTAATTAAAGCAAAACTTATGAGCTTTTTTTCTTTTTGAACAATCTGTATCTAGTAACATAGAAAAATTGGCTGAAGATTATGATGTTAATGATAATTTATTAAATTTGTATATTAAATTTATGATCATAATTGAGCCTGGCAATTATCCTCATAAATTGTGATCACGATATGAAACCAATGTCCCCTATTGGGCATAGCTGATTTCTGGAGAAAAAATTGTTGCCGATTGCAGTCACGCAACCATAGGTGCTGCAAACAGCTGCAAATGCAGATTGGTTGGAGAGTATCCAGTGGTGGGTTCCTCCCGGTTCGGGCCGGTTCCACCGAGCCGGTAGGGGTGACGATATGACGTCACCGAATCAGTTCTGCCCCCCCGTTCCCCGCCCCCCCACATTATTCTTACCTTTTATTTGGCCCCACCCCCAATCTATTGCTGCCTCCTAAGTCTCAGCTGATGAGCTATAAGGAAAAAAACTGTTTAAACTCTTGCCGCGGGGCTTCAAAGGGCCGCCCTACAGCTGATCAGTGGTAAAAGGCAGATTGGTGGTAGACCGGTGCCTCCAAAAACAAATGAGTAAAATAAATGGGTAGAACAGTGCCTGCAAAAATAAATGGGTAGACCAGTGCCTGCAAAAATACATGAGTAGATCAGTGCCTGCAAAAATAAATGGATAGACCAATGCCTGCAAAAATAAATGAGTAGACTGGTACAGCTCTGCAAGCAGTTAAAAGCCTGGTAGACCAGTACCTCTGCTAAATCCTAAAGAATTGTCACATGACCATCAAGCCATGCCCACAAAATAAGCCACGCCCACAGAACCAGTAGTAAAAAAAATTAGAACCCACCCCTGAGTATCCAAAATGCAACCATGTAACTGTGGTGTGGTGTGATGTGTGTGTGTGTGGGGGGGGCAGGTACCATAACTTTGGAACTGGAAGTAGCTTTTGCAGATCTGATTGTAAATTGAAGATTACCTGTATGCCACCAAACTCCCAATGACTTTGGGCAGCTCACAACAATTAAACAAAGAAACTAAAAATGAAATAAATAAAAGAAAAAAGATGGCAAATACAATGAAGGGAGGGCTCTCCCTCACCAAAGGTCTGGGTGAAGAGGCTCTTCTGAACCAATGGTGGTGATCGGGAGGCATCCAGATCTTAGGGGATACTAAGGGCTGCTCCAGAGAGTGGACTTTTTGAGAGTCCTGAGAATAGCATTATCTAATAGAAGAAAACCAGAGTGGTGCCTAACTGGTCAGACAGATCTTGTTGGAGACAGGCATACGAAAAACAAAATTATCTTTAGTTTTGCTTTCCAATTTCCCAAGGTCATTGCTGAGGAAACAAATTCAAGGATGAAGTACAGAGTGCTGCCTCACATGTGTCTTTGTGGTTTCCAAATTATTTTTCAGCTGAATTGTTTACATAAACTACAGTCTGAAGCTATACCAAAAGTTTCCTCTGATACAGGGAGTATTCATTTATTTATGATACATTCCTATCTTATGGGGATATATGTACATTCATTCAGATTTATTTCTATCATAGCTACATGCGTGTATATATTGATATGTATATATATATAATGATATGTATGCATATATGTATACCTACAGTAGTGGCCAAAATTGTGGAAATCTTTTGGGAAAAGTGTTTTTTCTAAAACTAGCTAATAACACCACTTTTTTTGGAGTAGTATCATAAAATTATATATCAATGGAAAGATAATTTAATCAAGAATGTAACGCATTAACTTTTATGAAGGATTTGCTATTAGAATAGCAGTTACAGAATAAAGAAGAAAAGTAAAACACGTAGAAAAAATGAGATATACAAAAATGATCACATCAGTCAATACTTAGTTGGGTAACCTTTAGCTTGAATTATGGCCTTACAACGTCTTCTCATGGAGTGAACCAAGTCTTTTAGTTCTGCAGCTGTTATAATGTTAAACCAAGATTGAATGATTGCTTCTATTAACTGGATCTATTCCCAGGCCATTCCAGCAGTGGAATATGATTATCTTGAAACTCCAAAAAAAAAAAAGTGGTTATTAGCCATCAAACTCAAAAATACACTTTGCCCAAAAGGTTTCCACAATTTTGGCCACTACTGTATATGTATATGTATATGTATACGTATACGTATACGTATACGTATATGTATATGTATATATACATATATATACATAAACATACAGGTAGTCCTTGACTCACGACAGTTCATTTAATGACTGAAGTTACAACAGCACTGAAAAAAGTTACCTATGACCATTTTTCACACTTACGACCTCTGAATCATCCCCATGGTCACATGATCAAAATTCAGATGCTTAGCAACTGACTAATATTTATGACGGTTGCAGAGTCATGTGATCGATCCCCTTTTGCAACCTTCTGACAAGTAATATGGAAGCCAGATTCACTTTACAACTGTATTACTACCTTAACTGCAGCGACTCACTTAACAACAGTGGCAAGAAAAGTTGTAAGATGGGACCAAACTCACTTAACAATGGTCTCGCTTAGCAAGAAAAATTTTGGGCTCAATTGTGGCTGTAAGTCAAGGACTAGGTGTATATACATCAAGATATATACACACACATATACATACATATATATAAATATGTATCTGTATACATATACATATACATATATATATATACATATATACATGTATACATATACATGTGTATGCAAGTTTTGGTGTATTCGGGTCTTTTTCCATGTAAGTTACATGGGAAAAGTATGTATATGCATATACATGTGTATATGCATATACATACATATGTATATGCATATACATGTGTATATGCATATACATACATATGTATGCATGTGTATTACACACACACACACATGAAGCCAACCATATTTGCTGTATGAGGAGATTCCCTTGATTAACATCACAAGTAGCTTCGAGCCATTAAGTATCCAGAGAGGTTCCCCAAAATGACCATCAGTTTTGTTTGCTAAACTACTCGGGGCTTCTGAGCTCGTCAACTCGCAAGTCTACCAAAATCAGGGAACTTCACTCCCCGCCAAGCGCTTTCAGAAGGTAGCTCGGAGTTTACATCGAGGACCGACAAGGCATCTCAAGGGCTCCCTTTGCTTTTACCTTCGGGAGGTTCAGCCGCTTCGTGCCACCGCAAGGAAGGCAAAGCCGGCGAGATCCTGCAGGCCTTCCAAAGCGGGAAGCTCTTCCTCCGTCCTCCACCTCCTCCTCCTCCTCCTCCCCCAGACTTCTAACCCGGCCAGGGAGGCTGGTCCCGCCCCCGCTGAGGCGAGGCGGCGGAGGCGGAGGGCGGCAGGCGAGGCTGGCTGGAGAAGCGTCTGTCCCCATTCGGGAAAACAGACGCGGCGGAGAAGGGCGCTTTCCCGAGCGAGTCCCGCCGCGGCCCTGACGGCGTTTCCGGCCGTGTGAGTGTCCCGCGGGAAGAGCGGGCGATGCGCGTCCGGGTTGGGCTGGCGGGACCGGCGGGCTTCTCCTAACCCTGTGGGGGGGGACGCTCATTCTTTTTCCGCGCGCCGATTTCGTGGGGAGCCGGCCGGAGACCGCCCCGGGTTCGTGGGCGCTGCGTCTGGGATCGGGCGCGCGGGGAGGATCCTCGGGCTGGGGGATGGCAGGACGTGCAGGGATCGGCCTGGGCGGACGAGCTGGGCTACGTGGTGCTGCACACACACAACACACACACACACACAAACACATAAGGGTTTCTGTGTGGTGCTAGGGTGGAGGCGGCGAAGATGCTGCGCCCCTCGGATTGGGTTGTGGAATCTCTGGTTGGGAACTGGGTTCCCCGGACTTCTCCACGCCCGCGCTCCCTTTTGCGCGATCACAGCAGCAAGATTTCTCTCTGGCTTTGATCCCTAACAGAGGAGTTCCTCTGGCTTGCCCGATCTACGAACTCCTATTTGGAGATCGTTACATTTAGCATAGAGAGGCTGCGGACATTAGTTGCTGCGTTTCTTAGATTTGCATCCCGCCCTTTCCGACGGGGGATACCCAGAGGGAACTCCTGTCCTTTTCCCCCACAGAAGAAGAAAACTCTGGGCTGAGACTGGTCCAAAATCCCCCGCCCAGATTCTGAGACTGGGGGCTGGGCTTGTTTATTCTTCTTCTTCTGTCTACTTTTTGTGATCTTCTTTCTGGTTGTTCACCAAAATTCCCGTGCTGTGTTTTTAATTAATTTTGATTTTCTGCATTGCTGAAATTTTGGGGAGGGAATGCTTGATTTGCGGGTGGGGGTGGGGAATCATTTAGTAGATGTGTAAGTTTACAATTTTTATAGTAAAGGATCTGAACCTTTCCCTGTTTTGTGGCTTTCAAATGTGCTGGGAAAGGTTGCCCATATGATGAGACGCATGTATATCTTTGTTGTGATAGGGATTGTTTTCTCTTATCTTGAGAGGTATGATTTACTACACACATAGCAGCATGTAAGGGTTTATGCGGAGATTTAGAGGCAAACTGAAATGTACAGAATGGTTCACCATTTATTTTCTGTGATTGCAAGTGGTGAAATAATTGCTTTTTTTCTATAGTTCTGTACCACAAATGTTATGTAATAATTGCTACAATAAAGGTATTTCTTGGAGGAGGATGTCATGGTCTACCCATTTATATTGTACACCATGTATTCTACTACACGGTTACCAAGATAGAACTAATTGGCCCAGTGTTTCTCAGGTACTAATTCAGTGCAAATAAAACATAAGTTTAAGTTTAAAACATAAGTTTAAAACATAAGTTTATTAAGACTCTTTGGAAATCTGCTGAAACTTGAAATATTTTGCAACGGCAGTCCTCAGTTACCGTTATTAAGTGTGGAGTGCATAGATTGTAAAGGGAGGAGTTCATGTAATTGCAACTTCTGAATTCTTGCCAGTTTCCCCATTGACTTTGCTTGTTGGAGGCCAGCAGGGAAGGCTTCAAATCACAATCACGATTGTGGGATGCTGCTATGGTCAGAACTTGAAGGACAGTTGTAACTATCACTAGTTCAAGTGCTGAAGCTGAATAATTGGTCAGTAAGCAAGGACCATCCGTATACCAATCTTTGAAATTTTTGGTATAATGGAAAACTTTCTATATGGAAGAGGTTAAAAACATTTTGGTTGGATTCACCTACTAATGTTGCCAGGTGTCCACTATTTGAGCGGACAGTCTGCTTTTTTCACATTATGTTCACTATTTTTTTTCACAAAATAGTAGACATTTTTTTATTCAAAAGCTTTATGATGAAATTAAAATGTAATTTAATATTTTACATATTATTATATTTGATGTTTTAAATTTTAAGTAAAGTTTTGAAGTGATTATTTTAATACATGTTAAAATGTTTGTAAGAAAATATATCATTTAATTGTATTTTTTTTTTATTTTTTTACTACTTAACACCCCCCCCCCCGCTTGTCCGCTATTTTTTGGAAGCAGACCTGGCAACCCTATCACCTACTCAATAAATATAAAGGGGAAATGCTGTTGAAGATTTATGAGCAAGATTTACTAAGTCAAACCTTTAATACGGCTTTCTTAATGAGTAGGAGGAAGAAATACTGTAGCATAAAAGAATCTTTTCCAGAACAGAAAAAAAGGGTTATATGAGAAGGAGCTATTTTCCAGTTGCTGCAATGATACAGAAGCGCACACTTGATTCATGGGATTAAAGGTGAAGAATGCTGCAAAGGGCAGGGAAGGAAAAAAGACTACAAATCATAATGAATGGAATGAGGATAAATCCATAGAGAGAAGGCGGTTAGTGTGGACAGACATCTGAAGTAATCCTAGATGTATTTTAAGAAAAAAAAAACCACTATTATAGAACTTGGGAGTGCCTGGAAAATGTTTAAACTTTGGCAGGCACTGTTCTCATTTGTAAAATGTAAGCATGAAATGCAAAACACTTATCAAAATGATACGGGTAGTCCTTGATTTACAGCCATTTGTTTAGTGATTGTCCGAAATTATAATGGCAGTGAAAAAAGTGACTCATGACCGGTACTTACACTTATGACCCTTGCAGTTTCCCCATGGTCACATGATCAGAATTAGAGCACCTGGCAACTGGCATGTACTTATGACAGTTACAGTTGGAGTGCCCTGGGCTCATGTGATCACTATTTGCAAACTCCTAGCTGACTTCTGACCAACAAAGGCAATGGGGGAGCCAGATCCACTTAATAACTCCATGATTCACTTAATAACTGTGACAAAAAGGTCATAAAATGAGATGCAACTCACCTAACTGCCTTAGCAACAGAAATTTTGGACTCAGTTGTGGTCATTAAATCCAGGACTACCTATAACTGTAACCCTTGTTTTAAATTGTGGAGACTTGCTGAGTCCATTAAAATTTTATTTTGCTTCAGTTCTTTAACTCATTTTTTTCTGCAGTACTGTTACACAGTATAGAAGAAAACACATACATAGATAGATCTACCTATCCATAAGGTGGAGGACCCAACATTTATGTAATAATGCTTGTTGTAAAGCTGTCCAAAACAAAGTTTCTTGCAATTTAAATTTTTGTTGTTACCATTTATATTGGAATTGTAATGGTGGGAAGGTCATTTTGATGCTGACAGTAGTGAGTTATCGTGCCCTTATGCCTGTTAAAATTGGTCCTGGTTATTTCAGCATATCAGTACGGCATATCCAGTATATGCTCCTCCTCATTGGCAATAGTCAATTTCGGATACTCAGTATAGACTGTTGATATATCTCTCTTTCCTCAATTCAGGAAAATATAGATAGTTTTGACTCTGTGGTAACCTTGGTGCTTTCTGAGCTTGATTGTTTTCTTGCAGACATTTCATTACCAAATTAGGGAACAATATCAGTGCTGTTTGACTCTTTTCATATCTGCAAATGCCTGCTTCATATTCTGCCATTGTATCCCCAGTCCATACTTAGAAACCATAGATCTTGCCCCTAAAATATATATGAGTGTATGTGTGTGTATGTACACACACACACACGCACACACACACACACACACACGCACACACACACATATAAGGCAGTCTGTCTATTTTACCAGAACTAATCCTACAACTTTTATTTTAAAAGAACACTTTAAAGCTAGGCTGGTTTACAAAATACTTGCTGTAAACATCTTAGTAATATAAAAATAAATTAATTTCTCGTAAGATGGTGACATGTATTTGTGAGCCTCATCTAATAATTTTAAATTAATACTATCTTTGTTTCTCTGTGATATATCTAAGTTTGTCTAAGTTATTGCATAATATATGCTAATAGCAAAGAATTGAGACGAATGTATATACTACATTAACACTGTTGTGCAATACATTCTATATATGAAGATCCTGGGGGGAAAAGTCTTACTAAAGTTAAAGTGTGGATCCATACAGATAGGAATGTGTTGTAATGTGATACAAAGTATAGTATGCAAAGGTGGTATATATATGTGAATGTTGGTAGTAAATTCTTTGGATTTATACAAATCCAAAATTATACATAATTATTATAGATATAGCGGTTAACATGGACAAAGTTGATAATAGTTATAATGGGCATAAGATTAATAGAACAGACAAGAGAAGACAGTGAAGCATTAGCATGCAATATAATCCTTGTTTATTCAATAGCAACACCCATTGGCTTCAACTGAGCTTATAATGAATATATATACACAACTGTTTCTTTGGGTTGCTCTTTTCATTCTCCTAACCGTGGCATGAACGTGATCTGGTAACTTTTTATGAAATATCCTCATGACTTACTCCCCATCCACCACAGAGATAATTTAATTGGTTTAGATGTTTCAGTTTAATATTGAAGCTCCACAGACTTATTGTAAACCCATGAGAGAATTAGAAGTCAAAATTGTATTTTTACTTTTGTAATGAAAGAAACTATTATTATTCTCTTCCCTTTTTTTCAGGTAGAGAATTCAGAGATCTTTACTAGATTGAGAAACAAATTACAACTTTCTGACTGGGCAAAATGCTGGAAGAAGATTTGGAGGTGGCCATCAAGGTGGTTGTGGTTGGAAATGGAGCTGTTGGGAAATCTAGTATGATCCAGAGATATTGCAAAGGAATTTTTACAAAAGACTATAAAAAAACAATTGGAGTCGATTTCTTGGAAAGAGAAATGCAGTACGTATCTAGCAGATGGGAGCATTATTATTTACTCAATTTTAGAACTGAATTCGGTATATTTATAAGTGCTTTTCGGAAAAAGCCTTTTGCATAAATGAGAACATGAGGTATCTATATTAACTGTATTTTGCAGTCTGTCTGCAGAAGTTCCAGAATTACTAATCTGAATAATAAATCCAACATTGCTTATAGTCTGTTAGAAGGAAAAAAAGCTATTTTACCAGTAGTGGCAAGATGGAGTTGCAATATTATAAATGTGACAGAGTTATAAACATTTATAACACTGAATGACAGTGATTTGTATAGAACATAAAGAGTCCAATATAAATAAATGGAATTTTTTTTTAAAATGTCTAATTTATTTCAGTTCACAGCGTAGTTTTATTTTCTCTCAAAGCAGAGAGAAAGAAAAGGACATGGTCTACTTAGATACAGTTAAACAAGTTTCAGTTTTGGAGTTAGGTTCCAAGTAATTTGCCTCCAAACCCACTCCTACTACCGTAGTATATTTAGTCCTCCTAATTCTTTGCCAGTTGTTTCTCAATTAATGCAGTCTTTTGTGTCATACCCTTCAGAAACAGTATGTCTGTAGCTAAAAGAATTGGAAAAATGAGATACTCTGGCATGCATGAGTCCATATCAGTGGAAATTTAAGTCTGCTTGAAAAACAATGGGATTACTGAAAGCCATTTTGCTAAGTACTTTTTTTAGGTTACAAGTTGCTTGTTCTTTTAATATGCTTATTGATAAGAATATATTATATTTTTAGAGTCAATGATGAAGATGTCCGGTTAATGCTATGGGATACAGCGGGTCAAGAAGAATTTGATGCAATTACTAAAGCTTATTATAGAGGTAAGAATAAAACCCTGTTAATGTAAAGACTCTGGTTTGTGGTAAATTTAAATCCTAGTAACATGATTTTTAAATAATACCCTGTTTTCCCCAAAATAAGACATCCCCTGATAATAAGCCCAATTGGGCTTTTGAGCGCATGGCAATAAGGCCAAGCGCTTATTTCAGGGTTCAAAAAAATATAAGACAGTGTCTTATTTTCGGGAAAACATGGTAATAATCATAACAAGCCCCAGCAATTTCATTTCTAGTTCTTTAACCAGAGACCTGGATGACTCTTCCACCAGCAGGAGGCTCTAATCTGAGGGATGCTTCTTCCATCCACTAAATCCAACAAGTCCCAAGTCTCTTCTAGTAATAAATAGACAAAAAACACTCTTCCTTTCCTGAGTTCAGAGCCAAAAACTGGCCAAAACTGTGTTTTGCCATTTGCATGAAAGAGTAACCATATATATCTACACACAGTCAAGAATAACTTTACATGACAGTAACTATTGAACTCACTAGGAATGAGATCGCTCAGCTTCTCTATGTCTCAAGTAACATGCTTGATTCACAAGTAACATTTTGAAATGTTTTTGAAGCAGTTTGAACTTTTTCCTCTGAAATATAGGATGATTGTAAACTTTACTAGCCTATGGTCTCCTTTTAAATCTCTGCCTCTTTTTTATTTCTTCATGTTGCTTCCCACGTTCTTTTCTTTGTCCTAAACATTTTTTTCACATTTCCTCTCTATCGGTTAGACCTTGTTTACATCAAACTAAATCTGCATGTCTGTGCTTGCACTCACAACTTCTTATACACTTTTCTAAACTGAGATTCATTTTTTTTCACAACTCTATTGAGATTTCTTCATACGCTCTCTGCTGTCTGATAAAAACCTCATCATCCCATCCCATCCCATCCCATCCCATCTCATCCCTTCATCCTCTTCTGTTCTGCCTCTGGCTAATTTCAACTCCTGGCACTTATATTCCTAGTCCTCAAGTTATTTCTGTATTTCCCACAGCAAGCTTGTACCAGATTCCAGTAGCTTTAACTTATTTACCACTTTCACTGCAACCCTCCTTGAGTCATTCATACAAATCTTTCGCTTTTCTTCAATATCTAGCGTCAGTCCCACATGTGATGACTACCAAAATCATATGTTTGATATTGGTTCCAAATCTTGCCACAGTCCAAATATAACTTTATTTATTAATTTATCAAATTTAAAAACTGCCCATCTCCCTCGCATAGGGACTCTGAGCGGTGATTCATAAACAGTATAGTGATTCCATTTTAGGGATATTGAAAGTTAGGTTTTTTTGTTACCTCTTGAAAATAGATTTAGGATACAGTCTTACATCTACTTATCTGAGAGATATAACGGAACTTACTTCTGAGTGGTTATATGTAGGATTGCACTGATAAATTATTAGCTAATATAGATTAATCTCAATTTTTCAAATCATTATTTTGATGAAAATCAGTTTGAACTTTTCCCTCTGAAATGTAGGATGATTATGAACTGCTAAATAATCCAAAGACTCAGAAGTGTAACTTGATACTCTTTACATGTAAAGGAGCATTTCTTAGTACTGGCCATGTATCCTGGGGTTACTGGGAATCAGCAATGTCTGGAATGCCACAGATGGCCTATCCTTGTGTAATACATAACCTAGCTACCTTTTTATAGACATTAAACGTTTCCATTACTGTTATAATGTCTTTCTTCTCAGATTTAAATAAATTCTTATGCTTTTAAAATAGAATTCCTTAATCAAATTAAGCTTTATTTTACAAAGTCAATTCAAAGCTATTTTAATAATTGCCCTTCCAACTAAATTAGAGATCAGGAATATATTAGCATACCCTTCAAGTGTGATTTTGCAGAAGGGATTCTAACTCTGCAAAGAGTCTGAATTAAGGTGTAGGAAATTGGGCGATATTAAGTACACAGGTTTCTTACTGATCACAGTACAAGAGAAGCTGCTCAGAATACAATTAGAATCCTTCAGAATATCAGGTTACCTTTCATTCTGTTGGGCAGCTGGATCAAATGTAATGGAGGGCCAACTCATATAATACTAAGCACTAAGGTTTTATTGTTAATCTTGAAGTATCTATCTCCTAGAAGGGGTTCCTTACATGGAAGTGGTAGTATAAACAAATTAAGGATTGATCCTAAGAACCAGGATTGATTGATTGATTGATTGATTGATTGATTGATTGATTGATATTTCATGTTTGTAGACTCATCTCCCTCAGCACAGGGAGTTTTATAAGGCGAGTGGCCTTTCTCTATTTATTAGTTCGTCTATTTGTAAAACTAATTTTTAAAATGCTCTTTTTATTGCTTAATAAGTAAGAGCAAACTTTTAGTGGCTGGAGGTCCCATTCAAAGCAATTAAATTTATTGGCCACAATGATTGGGATACTAATAGAAACAAAATTGGGACATGTCACATGATTTCCATACCTGCCCCCATTTTTTGGGGACACCAGTTTTCCTTTTCCATTTCTTTCTTTTTTACTTAACTATGAGTTATTTTGTTATGGCTATTTTACATTTGTGGATTTACTGCCTTAAGATAGTCAGCAACTACACTGCAGCTGTAGTCACAGAGGATTTGCAAAAGAAGGGGGAGCAGTCAACCTTATATAAATGTGTCTTAAATTGTATAATAATTTGCCCACCTCACACACTCCAATAGAGTGGGCCTGCTCCAGGTTCTCTCTTTAATCTTTGCCATCCCAAGGGACTTAGGAAGCGTGCCTTTTCAGAGGCTGCCCTTGTATTCTTGAAAGATTTCCCTCCACTCAACAAGATATGACAGCCCCCAACTCTGCTAGGCTTTAGAAAGACCTGGCTTTTTTCCAAGGCATCCCCCAGGCACTCAGGTCCAGTTGAGGGGAGCCCCCTCTTGGTTAATGTTGTTATTGTGTTTAATTGATATTTTGTATTTCAAATTTACCAGTATATGTTACGTTTTAAGGTTATGTTGTTCTTTTGGTTATTTTTCTGTTGTATACTGATCACTGGACACTTTTTTGAGTCATAATGCCTTATCAGTTCCATAAATCAATGCATTTATCCAGCATATTTATCTGGTTATTTATTATTTATCCATTTTTTGGGAAACTTTCACTGAGCATTAAATTTCTTTCTCTTATTATTGTTTTAGGAGCCCAGGCTTGTGTGCTTGTGTTTTCAACCGTTGATAGGGAATCTTTTGAAGCAATTCCTACCTGGAGAGAGAAAGTTGTATCTGAAGTCGGAGAAATTCCCACAGTTCTTGTTCAGAATAAGATTGACCTCCTGGATTATTCTTGTATAAAAAAGTAGGTGCTTTCATTAAATTCTAATAAACAAATCTTTTACGCATACTTGATAAATTTAAAAAGACATTCACCTTGATACTTGTATGAACAAACTACATACTAGATAACAGGCGTGTTTTATTGCTATGCTGCAAATAATGTTTTAAGATAAATCTGGGTAAAGATAAAAGTTCATATTAAGAAGAGACATATACCATATTTTTCGGAGTATACGACACACCTTTCCCCCCCCCCAAAAAAGAGGGTGAAAATCTGGGTGCATCTTATACTCCAAATGTACCCCTTGTAGCCCATGCTTCATGTGAGTCTGATCTATCCCTACAAGCATCTAAATGAACACCTTGCTTTATTTTAATTGCTATATACAGTAGAACCTGAGAGTAAGAGATAACTCAGATTCCCATAGGAAGATTTTTCTATAGGATCAAAAGTGGGGCAGCTGATAGGCAAAGAAAGTAGAGACTTTTTTAAAAAACCAAGCTTCTAGGAAGGGAATCATATTTGGGTGGAAGAAAACTGGAGGAGGTATGCAAGTTGGTGGGTGATGATGTAGATAAGGTTTGAGTTATTGAAGAGTGATTGTTCTTCTAAAGAGTAGCATTGGCTGATTTACCTCAGATGGACTGGAGAAAAATGCACTGTGGAAGAGTTGCTGATTCAAGAAGGGCTTGCCTAGGTAAGATTTGTGAGTGAAAGGATCTGAGGACCCAGCAAGGACCCAACATGGAGAAGGTCTGAGGACCACTGTGGAACAAAACTACCTACTGCAGAGCCCAAAGAGAAACAGAAGAAAACCCCATTCTACCAGACAAAACGTAGAGCAGCCAACCTGAGGGAGAGAAGGCCAGCCATATTTTTGACCCTTTTCTTAGACACTTTTGTCAACTCTAAATGGAGGTACCGTATTTTTCAGAGTATAAGACACACGTTTCCCCCCTCTAAAAGAGGGTGAAAATTTGGATGTGTCTTATACACCGAATGTAGCGCTGGCCCCCACCCTTTTGGAGCTTTTGGAGGCTCCAAATGCAGCCTCTCAAACGGAGAGCCTCTCAAGCAGATTTTTTTTTCCTGATTTTCTTCCTCCCAAAATAAGGTGCGTCTTATACTCCAGAGTGTCTTATACTCTAAAAAATACGATAATTAGAATCTTTAAGGTTAGAGACATGTACATACTGTACATGTTAAACCATTATTACAGAATACCTATATATGCAGGTAGACAATTCTTAATCTGTATGCTATTCAGTAGCAACTCTCCCCACCCTTTCCAAGACATTTAAAAAGTCAAGTTACCGTAAGTTAACAGCCAAACAAAACAGGTGATCTACTTGTAAATATAATTCTTGCCAAGAAATACTGCAAGAACCAAAAGTAAACACTATGGGAGGTCTTAATGAAAGAATACAAAGGAAAGACATCAAAAGGCATCCTGCATCAAATCATATGAGCTCACAAAAGCCCTCCCTGCACTTTTCTGCACTATTGATTTTTCACGATATGAACAAAACTGATTGGCATATCTTGAGCGTGGATCTGGCACTCCAGGAAATAGTTTGGCTCTAATGTTGCAAAAATCAAAGAATTTAGTTTCAAATGCAGTATTTTAAGAACAGTGCAATAGGAGGATGTCGTAGGACTTGCTTTTTGCAAAAGCAAGATATATGACTTTATTGTAAGTCCAATTTTTCTTAAGTCCTTGTGTTTTCTCACAAGTGCAGAATCAGTTTTTTTTATCAACACTCATTCATTGGTGTAGTCAGGAATTGATATATATTTGAATATCAATGGATGCTTTATTTTTATGTAATTCATATTTATTTATTTACCACATACTTTCACTGCCCAATGAGCAAGTTTTGATCGGTTCACCAATTTAAAATTATGAAAAACTAATATTTACAGCAAATACTGTGGGTTTTTTTCTTTATAACTTTCAGCAGGCAACATTTTAAATCAATGTTAATATTTTCTCTCATCTTTTTACTAAAAGAATCTTTTAACTGCCCTTTTAAATCTACTCTAATGAAGATTATCAACTCAGTTCAGTTTGCATTAATGCATTCTATTTTACTGAAAAATAATTGATGTCTAAAACAAGGCTTTCCTTTCCAATAAACAGTGAAGAAGCAGAGGCACTTGCAAAAAAACTAAAATTAAGATTTTACCGGGCATCTGTAAAGGAAGACTTAAATGTAACAGAAGGTAAGATAGACTTTTTAATGTTTTGGTTAGGTTAAGTTTTTTTTTTCAAGCGCTACGGTAGCATAATTCCAGGTTCTCATTGAAGCAACAAGTCTCTTTCAGTACTTGCCTCTAGAATCCGATTTTCTAAGTTCAGAGAACCTCTTTTAAATGGACGAACTTTGAGGTAGTTTAGTTTTTGTTGATAGTCTGAAGTGCTGCAATCTTGAGATACATTATTATTATTTGTTAATTGCAGATCAGCCAGATGTTTAGACTGTGTATGATTTTTTTCATCCACCTGTTGCTTACTTCTCAAGGACTCTGGATAGGCATTGTTGTTGTGGTTGTTGTTATTATTATTATTATTATATTTTTATCCCACTTATTTATATATGTATTTATGTATGTCAATCAGCTCAAAGCTGTGAACATACCTAATACTCCTATGTTCTATTTTTCCCACAACAACCCTGTGAGGTAGGTTGGGCTAAGAAAATGACTGGCTCAAAATTTGGTTTAAAAAATAAAAAATATATAGTTCTATGACAACTAGATTTCATCTGGAACTCTTTATGGTGTCTGTGCAATTGCATATGGAGGGTAGGATTTGTGTTTATAATCCAATTCAAGTTTTATATGTTCCTTGACTGTATACTTTGTGTAGGTACAAAAGTTTGTGTATTTGGGTGCCTTCAAGTCAGTCTTGACTTCTGGCAAGTACCTGGACAAGTCCCTGCAGTTTTCTTGGTAGCATTTTTGGAAGTGATTTGCCATTGCCTTCTTCATGGAACTGAGCGAAGGTGACTGGCCCAAAGTCAGCTGCTGGCTTTGGGCCTAAAGCGGAACTAGAACTCACAGTCTCTGGTTTCTAGCCTGGTGCTTTAACTACTACACCAAACTTGCTCTTAGCCACAGAACAAAATGAAAAATTATGTTATTTGAAAATGTAAAATATTCTACTTTCCATTAAAGAATGCCCTTCTGGGGGTGGATTGGCAGTTCCAAATTCTTGACCTGGAAATGCTGTCTCAAACCACCTCCAAATCATGTAATTTGCTTTCAGAAACTACCCAGTTGCTCCCGGAATGGTATGTTTTAGAGAGGGAACAAAATGTCCTTGAATCATCAACTTTGTACTTCCATAGATAAAAAATTTTGAGATTGAATTACAGATGAACAATTTGTTTATGACAAGCTGAATTTAAACTCCAAAGCTGAAGAAAAAGCTAGAAAAAGCTTAATTCCTGGAGAGCTATTTTCAGTTTTTCTCGACTGGGTAAGACTGGCAGGGGCTGAGAGTGATTGCTCCAAAATATTTGGAGAACTGAAGTTTGCAACCTGGAAATAAGATAATTATAATGAATGAAACAAAGTTCTATTCAAAATGCAGGTTTTGCCGCTGTATAATTAATATTCTATGAACAATATAATTACTAACAGTATTCATCACAGAGATTTTTCTGTCTTGAACTTAACAGCTTGTGTGCGTTTAACAACCTGTGTATGTGTGTGTGTGTGTGTGTGTGTTTATTCATTACTAGCCTATATAAGGAAGACTGTTGTTGCCACTTTTAACATATTAAATAACTTTCAGTTTATAAGGAAACTGTAGGCTTTACTAATAAAAAATACATATTTTCCAAAGGCCTTGATATTTTGTATGCTACAGTTTTTAGATATTTGGCTGAGAAGTACCTTCAAAAACTTAAGCAACGAATAATGGAAGATCCAGAAGTTGTACACACAAGCAGTAACAGAATTGGTATGTATACAGTTGCGTGCTGCAAGCAGACAGCTATTTTACTTTTGTAAAACTAGTTTTTGGCCACAGTATCAAAGCCACCTAATAACTTATAAATTAAAGCTAACCATTTTCAGTTCGGTTTAGTTCACTTTCCATTGATATTATCAGAATTTTAGAATGATGTAATTTCCACTAACTAATGGCAAAAATACTGATGAAGAGGTTAAAAGCAGCTTGCTATTTCTTTGATAGGCACCTGATAAAAATAGTGTTATGAACTGTCTCTTCTACAGATATATTGAACTTGCGTATGGTAGTCTCACCATAAAGCATTTCTTACTTTGATTTTTAAAATAGGCTTATTGAGGCTTTCAGCTCTGCTTTAATTGTACAGTTACAGATCTGATACAGTTAAAAGATTGCCAGTTGCCATACGTACAACTCTCTTTTGTGCTTTAATTTTATACAGGTGTTTTCAATACGGCAGGTGGAAGTCATTCTGGACAGAATTCCAACTTGCTTAACGGAGGTGACGTCATCAACCTTAGGCCAAACAAACAAAGGACCAAGAAAAGCCGAAGCCCTTTCAGCAGCTGCAGCATACCCTAGAACTGCAAATAATGGTCTGACCGAGTTGTTTAACTGAAGTCCTTAAGGAACACAACTGGCTGTAGAGGTGTTTTTATCAGTGCTTTAGCAGAGTTAAACACAATGGACCTACACCAATAGGGAATACTGCTGTTTAAATGAATGACTCGTAATGGCAAATAGTGAGATCCCAAGTGGGTCAGAAATAATACCATTGACCATGCATTCATTTGACATTCAGTAAGACAACTTTCTAGTTGAAAGGAATGATGAATTAATATATACAGTAGGTTTCATTTTAAACAACATTTGAGCTGAAATGCTTAAATATCTCGTTCATAAAATAGTTTTTCTACTTGTTAGATCCTGTGGCTCAGAGGCAGAGCCTTAATACCCTGTTTCCCCCAAAATAAAACATCTCCTGATAAGCCCAATTGGGCTTTTGAGCGCATGGCAATAAGGCCAAGCGCTTATTTCAGGGTTCAAAAAAATATAAGACAGGGTCTTATTTTCGGGGAAACATGGTAATGAAGCAAAAATTAACAGTTTTTTAAACAGTCCAGTATAAATTTTGGCGATGTTGGTGGTGCAATATTTGTATGACTTATGAAACTTAACTGCAGTGTGTATCTGCAGAAACATCTTCAAAGATTCAGGTAGCTAAACACAAATTAGGTCTAAGTCGAAGGTTCTGGCAACAAAACAAGTTGTTTGACAACTTCAAACATTTTCTTTTCTAATGGTACTGGCACATTTCAATTTTCTCTATACTGTGGGCCTTAACTTTTTTTATTGTGTTGTGCCAAAAAGTAATGTTTATGCTGCTATACATCTTTATTTTTGTCAATTATTGTCAGACACACAGTATGTTCTAAATTATAACAGGACAAGTAAATGAGAAATGGTACAACCAAACAGAACATAGCAAGTTCCTTTTTAAAAAAAATCCTCTATTCATTTACATCCTTCGTACATTCTTAATGAAAAATACGAAGGGGTTTGTTATCAAAAGATTAAAGTGCATCTTATATCTAATGTGCATTTCTATTTAAGGCCCTTTTTCTTTTTCTGGTATTAAATGATGTGCCTGTTTTGATGACATTGTGTGAATGTAAAGTTCCTGTCTTAATCTCTGTTTACCTAATACTGAATTCCACCAGATGAATGGGACTTGCTCCACGTACACATGCACAGATCTCGCTGCTGTTCCACTGATGCTAATGTACCTCCATTTAATATATTTAGGTTCAGGGTATTTTAAAAAATGAAATCTTATGTTACAATATTATTCAGAAATCTTTAATCTTATTTTTCCCTGATGAAGTATGCCTCTACAATGTTGTTTTCTGTTTACAAACTATTCCTACAGTATTTCTGTAACAAAACTTCTGCCAGCAGCCAATTACTCTTTCTAAGAAATGTTGAAATATTAATAGTTCAGGAATATAATTACCGTATATTCAAGACCAGAGCTGGAACTCTGCCAGCCTGATTACAACATTCTTTTCCTATATGAATATTAATTTACATTTTATGTCTGTATACACTAAAACATTATACTTAAAAGATTTTACTTGTTCAAAAATTTGTATCTTGTATTTTGAAACAGGGTTCTTATGTCCTGTTAATTTAATTATAATCTAAAAATAATTACATTTTTTCCAATGATTACTTGGCCTCTGTTTCGTACTGAACAATGTACCATTCCTCGTGCTTAAGTAACTATTTTCATTGTTGGCAATGAGGTGGGATATGAACAATAACCCTTTTCATTTTGAAAAATCGGACCAGATTTCTTCCTTTAAACAAGTCTAGCTAGTCACTAGGTGACTCTATATATATACGGGTCCAGATTATATTGTGTTGCATTATGGGACAAGAACACAGACATATTCAAAGTTGTTCATTGATAGTAAAAAAAAATCTTGGTTTAAATAACTAGGTTCTGCATGCATGCTATTTTTATATTGAAATTTTTACATTAAATGATAGCCTTACACGTTTATATTTGTGAATAAGACTCTGATTTTACTTTTTTGGGTTGTTAATAATAGCAAAATCAAAGTTTGTAATACATGATTGCCATCTTGACTATGCCCAAGTATATATGCAGCCTCAAACCATGGGTGAAGATGGAATGTAGACCTTACCCATTCATGTTCCAATGATCCAACTTAAATAGACTTTGCCTTTCCCCTGATAATTCACCGCGGCCAACTCGCCTCGTCCACGGGACAACTCGCCCATGGCCACCTTGCTGCAGGATAACTTGCTACGGGACAAGAGTTACACTAATATCAAAGATATGGTGGAATGGAATCATTAAAGAAAGGATGCAAAAGGAGGGACAGAATGAAATGCAAATGACAAAAATTAAATATTTTTTTAATTTATTTTAAATAATTAAACTGAATTGTTAAATTGTCTCGCATAAAATTGTCTGTAGCAAGTTGTTCCGCAGCAAGTTGACTGCGGCAAGTTGTCCCATTCCGCTCTCGGCAAAGCGAAAGCAAACCCTAAATGTTTTTTTCTCCTTCAGAATATAGTTTGTCATTAAGAGGTGGGGTGGGACGAACTCAAATACAGGTAGTCTTCAACTTATGACCACAATTGAGCCCGAAATGAATGTTGCTAAACAAGACAGTTAAGTGAGTTTTGCTCCATTTTACGACCTTTCTTGCCACAGTTGTTAACTGAATCACTGGGTTAAGTTATGGTTAAGTGACTCTGGCTTCCCCAATGATTTTCCTTGTCAGAAGGTTGCAGAAGGTAATCACATGACCCCAGGACAGTGCAACCATAATAAATATAAACCAGTTGTCAAGTGTCTGAATTTTGATCATGTGACCATGGAGATGCTGCAACGGTCATCACTTTTTTTCAGTGCCGTTGTAACTTTGAATGTCACTAAATGAATGGCTCTAAATCGAGGACTACCTGTAGAGGTTGGGATGGGGCTCATTGGATGGTTGGGATACATTGGGCAACTACTTTTGGCTTATGGAATGGGAGGCTCTCCATTGCATAGTGACAGAAACAAGTAAATTACCATATATTTTCTTAAAATAATAGCAATAGCACTTAGACTTATATACCACTTCATAGTGCTTTTACAACCCTCTCTAAGCAGTTTACAGAGTCAGCATATTGCTCCCAACATTCTGGGTCCTCATTTTACCCACCTCAAAAGGATGGAAGGCTGAGTCAATCTTGAGCCAGTGAGATTTGAACTGCTAAACTGCAGCTAGCAGTCAGCTGAAGTAGTCTGCAGTACTGCACTCTAACCATTGCGCCACCTCGATAATATCTTGCTAATATCAATCTGTGGTATTACATGATGCTCATTAGCACCCATTTAGACATTAAAATGCTTTTATAGTTAAGGGAGTTGTATAAATCCATACAGGTATCAAAACATTCTGCATTTATCAGATCACAATGTACTAAATAATATGTGAGTGCCAAAAACGTGATTCTAAAAAACTGAAGTGATGCAGAAAAGATGTTAAAACTATTCAATCTTTAGAACTTGATCTGGTACCAAACAAACATCATCCATGTTTAGTACCTTTTAATCCTTTTGAAGATATATAATGAAAACATTGTAGCACTTAAGGCCATGATGGTGAACCTATGGCACGCGATCCAGAGGTGGCACACAGAGCCCTCTCTGTGGGCGCGCACACTGTTGCCAGCTGCTTTTCCGGGTTCCGTCACATGCATGCACACAGGCCAGCTGCTCTCTTCTGGGTTCCGGCGCACGTATGGGCGTACCGGAACCTGAAAGAGAGCAGTTGTCCAGCGCTCATGCGTGCCAGACCAGCTGTCTGGCATGCATGCACACAACAGAACCTGAAAGAGCAGCTAGCCACCGAGTGCATGCACACCGGCTGGCTGATCTCTTCCGGGTTCTGGCGCTCTGGCATGTGCACACTCCGGTTTCAGCACTCGGTGCCGAAAAAGTTAACTATCACTGGCTTAAGCCGGGTTGGCTTAAGAAGAAATTTTTAAAATTTTTAAATTCTTTTAATTAGTCTGCGATTCTTAATTTTTGGGCCAAATTTTATATATATTTTTAAATGTTTTAATATTTGTATTCTATGTTTTTTATCTTGGCTGTACACCGCCCTGAGTCCTCAGGGAGAAGGGCGGTATATAAATTCGAAATTAAATTAAATTAAAATTAAATTAAGGTGTCAAGCTAGAAACTGGGAGACCATGAATTCTAATCCTAGCTTGAATTCAAAGCCAGCAAGGTTAGTTTTGGGCCGACCATTTTTTCTCAGCCCTAGGAGACAATGGCAAACCACATCTTGAAGAACCTTGACAAGAAAACTGCAGGAATTTATACAAAGCAGTCTGAGAGAACTAGATGCTATTGAACAGAAGAAAAAAAATGAAGACCTTTATCAAACCGATTTCTGAGGCAAGACTTAATTTGCTAGACACCCTATTATCAAAGGAGCGAATAAACTGTTCCAATTGTTACTTATACGTATGATACTGAAAATCCAGAATCATTTAACCACCTTGTATCCCAATTAATAGCCACATATATCTTTTAGATACTCAAATATTGCTTAACTGTGATAGATTGTTTTTGAAAAATTAATTTAGGAAAATTATTCCTTTTATTAATAGTTAAACCTTATGACTAGTTGCTCCAAATATTTCACGAATTAGCCAGATACTTTAAAATAAATACATTATAGCAAATGAACAAACTCGGGTTGAATTTATTCAGAAATTTGATAAATTAATTAAAAAATTTCTCAGTGTGTTTTGCCTTGTTCCTTTAAAGAGCCATTAAAGCTTTCAAATCTGTATCTTGATCAGTGCAAAACCCAAATGAAATAACTGTTATTGGCTCCATTACTGAACTCTACTGGTAAAGCAGAGTTAAGGTCTTACCACTGATCACAAGTTGTCCCCAATGTTAATAAGGTTTTGCTTTTTGCTTTAAGTTTAAAGCATTATTCTAAACCTTGTATTGTCAGACAGCCTTTTAAGGGACTTAAAAAATGTTACCCCATATTAATTTTTTCTTGGTTATTTCTAATTTCCTCATTCTCTCTTCATAGGGTGCTTTTTATGTATGATTGCTTCAAATTTCCTTAAAAGTTAAAGTAGAGATCATCACACAATTCTCTTGAAGCACAACTGTTTGTTATACCTGAGGCAGCAGATGCAAATCTAAAAGTAGGTAAAGATACGACCCTTCTCTACAGAGTTACAGGTAGTCCTTATTTACAACAGTTGATACCAGGAACTTAATTGTTAAACTTGCAATTACTGCAAGTTCAAATCACACCAGGCTCAAGGTTGACTTAGCCTTCCATCCTTTCAAAGGTAGTAAAATGAGGACCCAGATTGTGGGGGCAATAAGCTGACTTTGTATAAATATACAAAAGTATGAAGGCTATTGCTTAACGCATTGTAAGCCACCCTGAGTCTCCGGAGAAGGGCGGCATATAAATTAAAGCAAAAAAAAAAAAAAAAAACCCAAAGTGGTCTATTAAATGAGACTGTATGTCAACTCACAAAGCTCTCGAGTTGCCATAGGCAAGGGGGTTGGGAAAACGGCAAAGCAGCACAGCAGCCAAAAACAAAAGCACATTCCAGACATCTCTCTCAAGGCTGTCTCCCAGGGTTACCCACAGCAGCCGGAGGAGATTGATCTCTACAACCCACAAAATTGCTCTGTTGGCGAATTTGACTGATGACACACCCTGGGGGGAAGGGGGGAAACAGGGTCAAGTCTGGGCCGTAAATTATGTGAGGTCAAAGCTTTTGAAGCTTGGCTTGAGGCTCATGATTTAATTAGGGCATCTGTCAGAACTTTGACATTGTGCTTATCTTCAGCTTTCTTTTGCTTTACAGACCTGCAGGGGTCATAAATGTAAGGATTAGTGGTAAAATTTCATCAATTGTACCAGTCTAAATGAGGACTACCTCTATGTAAATTAGGATAGATAGCTCATTGGAAATTAGGATACATAACTCACTACTGCAAGATAATTGACAGAACATGATTGGATTTAACAGTTTACCATATTTAGCGAGATTAGTGGTGGAGTGGATTAATTTTTTATTGAAAAGGCAAAACTACACTAATTTTCAAACATAGCTGTCTTTGAAAGTTACATTTATTAGTGTTATCTCATCCTGGCTTGGCACCCAGAGCCTATGCTCACTTCTCAGCTTTATCAATATTCCTTGGCCTTCTAAAGGTGTTATGGCTCAGGTGGCTTTATTTATTGATTTTTAAACCCCTGGGAAGGGCAGGGGGGAACATTTTGTTTGTTTCACATGCCCTCACACCACTCGGTTTCCAGTCCTCTAATTAGAAACCTATAACAAAATTACCAACTTATCTCTTGGAGTGTGTATTACTAAATAATGCAAAATTACAAATCAACATATCCCAATACATTATTTTACAAAATCTCCAACTATATTTTGAAAGATTTCAATTTGTATTTTAAATCTTTGGAAATACAGGTAGTCCTCGATTTACAACAGCTTGCTTAGTGACTGTTCCAAGTTACAATGGCACTGAAAAAAGTTATTTATGACCATTTTTCACACAGCATCCCCATGGTCATGTGATTTACATTCGGATGCTTGACAACTGACTCACATTTATGATGGTTGCAGTGTCCAGGGGTCATATGATCAACTGTGGCAACCTTCTGATAAGTAAAGTCAATGGAGAAACCAGATTCACTTAATAACCGTGTTACTAATTTAACAACTGCAGTAATTCACTTAACAAATGTAGCAACAAAAATGTAAAATGGGGAAAAACTCAACAAATGTGTCACTTTGCAACGTAAATTTTGGGCTCAATTGTGTCTGTATTATTAGATTTATCGTGCAACAGCACAACTGGGTCTGTAAACTATTTAAAATCCAAAGCAATGCAGAGTCCTAGCTAATAGTCAACATGCACAATATCTAAGATTTGTATGGACAATTTGGCCGAGTGATTGAACATTTTCCTATACCATGCTTTTCTGGCAATACTGTACTGCTCTTTTTCTTGCTTATACATTATGACACATGTGGAATGAAATTATATATTCCAAGCTTTAACTATTAAGTAACATCTTTCACAGATGTAAAATCTGAGCAATTTTCACTTATTGTTCCTGTACAACTTTTTCAAGATTTGAGATACTGTGAGAAGTTGAAAGAGGAAATGTAATAGATATAGACATTTGTATGAAATGTTAAATAAACTATGTTTTTGAGCAGATAAGGTAATAGGAGCACACTTTAAACATAGCTAAGGCATTCTCATATTGAACAGGATTTAGAGATCGATGTATATGTAAGTTGCATACTCAAAATATACTAAAATTTAATGCATGGAGCATGATTTATTTTATTTCTTAATATTCAGCAACAAGGAAGTACATATAAATTTTGTTTGCATTTACTATAGCATTTTTTCCACCTTATCATCTTTCTTAAACAGATTTATTCACTAAAGCGGAATACAATCTAATTGAATTGTCTATGATAGATTAATTGTTCCAAGAACAAAACAGATATTGCTAAATTATCTCTAGGGATTAACTGGATACTAAGGCCTAAAATCAATATGGTACTAAAAGGAATGAATGGGATACCATTTACGAAAAGAGTTATCCTTTGGATATGAAATGCCTACATTCTCTCAAATAAGGCATTAGTTACTTATTTCACTGTACCAAGCCCTTTAAAGATGTATTCTGTGAACAGGAAGGCATGGAAGGCTAGCCAGCCTGTTGAAAGGAACAAAAGCATAAGATAAAAAGTACAGAACCTTCATGTGTTTATGTGCTTCTACAGTGCCTAACATTTGTAGTTGCCACAGGATGTGCTTTATGCAGACGCTTTAGAGTTCGTTGGTTTGTGGGTTTTTTTTTTTTTAATGGAAACAGACATATTTTCCCCTCAGAGGAATGTAAGGGTTTTTTTTCCCAGAACTATCTTCTTCCATCTGTTTCTGAATGCCTCAGGATTTGTACAAGAGGTATATAAACTCCCTTCAGTTTCTGGGCATGTAATCTGTATTAACAAGACCATGCATGATATATTTTAAAATGGCAGCATTTCTTTGCTTTTGTATATTTTAAGAAAACATTTACTTTTTCATAATGGGAATCAAAAGCTTTTAATCTTTTCCATTGTTGCATGGTTCCCTTGAAGTTGTTCTTTGGTTTTCTAGAAGCATGATGGACTTTTCAGAGTTGTCTATATTTCTAAGCAAAGTCTCTACCCGTCTCTTAATTTTCTTCTGATCTTCTATGGCACATCCAATTACAACAGACTGAAATTTTTGATCAACAGGTCCTGATGGTGTCTCAGATGTACAAGCGCCGTAAAGTGATATTAACCGGCTCTTTGAGTCTTCCAAATCATCCAAGAGCTTATTGACTATTTCATCAATCATCTTGGTAGCCCGCAACAGGGATTCCTGCTGCTGAGGATTTCGTATGGTTTCTACCGAAACCTCAACTGTGATGGTTCGGCCCATAAGGCGCTTGACAGTCAGATTAAGTTCTTCTCTTTCACCTATATTTTGAAATTAAAAATGCTGGTTTTAAAGTTTTACATAACACCAATTAACCGGCAAGGTCAGAAGAGTCAAGGTAAATTAAGAATTACTGTCTCATATTTTTGCTACAATCCATGGAAGGATGGAATACAACGATTGTAATGGGGTTGATAATACTTAACAGAGATTTTGAGTTGATCAGTATTAGCAGCTTACCATAGAAAAAACACTGGCTAGATTAACAGAGCACACTAAAATAGCATGGTTTGATTTGTTTCAGCTTATTGTCGTCATTGAATCCAGTCAGTTGTAATATATTAGGAAATTATCACTTAGTACAAGAAGCCCTCGACTTACAACCATTCATTTAGTGACTATTTGAAGTTACAATGAAAAAGTGACTTATAACCAATTTTCACGCTTACAACTGTTGCAGCAGCTACATGGTGATGTGATCAAAATTTGGGCACTTGGCAACTGACATGTATTTATGACAATTGCCCTGTCCTGGGATCATGTGATCACCATTTTTAACCTTCCCAGTTGGCTTCCGACAAGCAAAGTCAATGGGGGAAGCCATATTCAGTTAACAACCACATGACTCATTAAGCAATTGCATTTATTTGCTTAAAATCTAAGGAAAAAAGGTCATAAAATGGGGCACAACTCACTTAAATGTTTTGCTTAACAATGGAAATTTTGGGCTCCATTATCGTCGTAAGTCGAAGACTACCCATATAAGTCTATCTACTATAAAGACACTAAAAAAATCCCCTTATGTGTATTCATCAGACACTCCAAATATGCATATATATATATATATCTACGCATTCACAAAGCAGTTTGGGGTATTACCTTCACTAATATTCCTCATATCCTGGCTGTTCTGTATATTATGGATCATTTCCAGAAGAGTTTCTTTTTCTTGTTCCATTGAAGCTGCTGCATCACGCAAAGCTTCAACTCTGGGAAGAGAAAAAAATTACCAATTTAAAAGAGAGTTTACAAATATCCTTATACCTATGTCATGTTTCCCAACCCGCCTTCATCTATTACTTATTTATAAAATTAAATTAACATACTATATTCTTGCTACAATGAAGAGTTTCTATATAGCAAGTCAATATTTCCTATTCGCCAAAATGAGAAGGCGGATATTAAAATTCTGGCTTGGTCTTATGTGCAAGAACTGCAAAATATCTTTTTTCTTATCTCTTGTCCCAACTGTATTTGCACAACGGCAGGAAAGGACAGGGAATTCCAGCATTATTAAAAGAAAAAAAAACAAGTATCAAGAAAAGTCTATTTCTCACATATCATTTCAAATAAATCTAAAAAGTTTAGTTTTCACATATGCCCTTCTGCAATCAGCCCTTCTCGATTTAACAAGGAAAAGAAAAACAGTAAACTAAGGAGCATCAATAGACAGCAGTCTAAACTTGTTCCATATCCCTTGAAATAATGATGTATCTCAAGAATTTTTACCTGGCTCAGCAATATTGGATGACTGTTACCCAGAATAATTAGCTGATCCAGAATGCAGACATTTAGATAATGTTAGGAAGTTTTCCAAAAGCTATACTGGTTACCTTTCAGGTAAGGAATGTTTATTTTATTTATTTATTTTATTAATCATATTTCTATGCCGCCCACTCTCCGAGGACTCTGGGCGGCTTACAACAATCGACAGTATACTAAATAGCATATTGCCCCCAACAATCTGGGTCCTCATTTTACCCACCTCAGAAGGATGGAAGGCTGAGTCAACCTTGAGCTGGTGAGATATGATCTGCTGATCTAGCAGTCAGCTGAAGTAGCTGCAGTACAGCACTCTAACTACTGCGCCACCTCGGCTCTCCCATATGCAGGTTGGGCTGCATATGAGTCCCTTCTCTTATGAAAGGCCATCCACAATTATTGGGATGAACCTTCTTGGTCGCTGTTTCCCCCCTCCCTTTAGCATTCCTCTTGAAATTAGGCTATCTTATTGTCTTGAATTTGGTGATAAACTTGACCTTCCATTTACAGATTTGGGATTTGTGACTATTCATTCAAGTTCTGCTGCTTTGCTATTGTTCAGCTTGTAAATTGTTTAAATAAGTGAGTGGATGGGTAGATGGATGAATAGATAGAGATATAGATAGATGGATGGATTTCCTTTGATAAATAGCATTGAGCTTTGTTGAGCTGAGTGGCATATAAACTCAAGTAAATAACAGATTCTGGTCCTATTACAGTGAAGGAAGAGTGTCACTTTACATTGTTGGAGTTTTATATCTGAAACAACCTATAAATAATTTCATTTTGTTTTTTAAAGAAAGCAGCTTTTTCCAACTTTGTGTCCACCAAGCATGCTAAAATTAGATATTCTAGAAATAGCAGTTACATGTTCAAATAACTGAGTGTATGAAAAAGATGCTGAGCTTCTTTAATACCCAGCTGTGTGTACAGAATGTACATAACTAGATAGCAGGCAGACTCACAATATTGGATGATCTTTCATACAGAAGTGTCTGTATGCAGAAAATTGCCATGTCAGAGATAAAACTAGTTTTCTTTGACATTCTGGAATATATCTGCAATCAGAATCCTATAGCCTTGCCATCAATTTATTATCTCACCTGACTAATGATTTCTGTCAATTTGCAGAATTGTTACAGCCAGGTTATCCTAATCATACAAAATGCAAACCTCAATTTGAATGCTAAGACATATGGATTGTGTGATTCAAGCCCTAGGATGGGGAAGAACCGATAGAATTCCTAAACTCTACTTTGTAGTCCACTGAGCTGAAGTTCTACACAGATCTAGCAGAGTAAATCTCAGTAAAATTAAAATTAAATCTCACTAAACCTAAAAAGTAAATACAATCTTGCCAACAAAAAAGGTGGCCAAATCTCATATGCTTTCTGGAATGACAGCTGGGCCTTCCGAATCCTTCCTCGTTTGTAACTATATATAGGTCTCTTCTATCATAGCACCTGTTATACTTCACTCACAAAGCTGGACCACTTTCCTGAACAAAATTTTTTCTTCATTCTTGAACAAATGCAGAAAAATTAAGGTGATGTATTATCACTGTAGCTATGGTAGGGCACATTAAACACTTGTTCAATAGTCAATAATTTACTTGTGTGAAATTGCCATTCCAAAATAAACATGACAGAAGATTTTCAATTCATTTGACATAGTTTAAAATATGTTTTACTAGAGAGGCAGAAATTATAGAGTGATGCATATATATATAAAATTCGTAACACAGCAATGCTAGGAGAGAATTTTTTTTTTTTTAGAATTTGAGAACCTAACCATAAAAAATGTGATATATTCATTTAGAAAATGTATTATTTAATTCTGCAAATAATAGCCTTCTGGATAATCTTAGCTATGTATAGCATTATAGCCTAAAAGTAAACCCCATTGTTCTGGTTTGCATATATTGAGGTATGAAGGCTTAGCATGATATACAGGATATATCAGTCCATAATTGTGACTCCAGCTATGTAGTTAGCGGATCTCACTTCTGAGTAGTCATGTACTATTCAACTAAAATAAAAAATGAATCAATAACTTCTTTAAATGTAATTTAATTAAGCCACAAAGTACATGATGTACTACCAGTACATAATTAATGCAGAAAATATAGGGAAAAAAATGTAAAATACAGAATATTTAACACTAAATGAGCACCTTATATTCAAGTTTCAGTTGTTAAAAATTAGTATGAAACTTTTGATGAAATTATTTAAACAATTTTTATTCACTTTCCCCCCCCCGAAAAGTGTGTGAATTGCAGTAATAAATTAATTTTCCTGTGAAAATTAATTCATACCATCACAAGCACACCAAAACATCTTTGTGGTGTTCATTAAAAAATCTGAAATCTGAAAATATGACAAAACATATATGTTTATAAATTAGTATATTAATATGTTAATATGTATAAAAGATAATGGAACCACATGTATAGATATATAGAGGTAAGGGGGGAAATGGATATATAGTGGATGTATACTGATGCAGAAATGTTCAAAGAGGAAAACTGTTAAAAACTTTTAAAAACTGTTTAATAAAATTTTTTTTTAAAAAAAATCTGAAATGCTTTTGTTAGATTAAGAAATGCAATATGTCTAAAACTTCTTATCTGTGCCTCAACTATCATATTCAGGAAAGGTAGTGTTCCAAATTATAGTTATTTGATTCCTTTACATATGTCTTTTGGCAAAGAGTGAATTTTTCAGAATATCTATCTTGTTTTAACACTAAGCAAATATCTATGGCAAGTGTAAAGAAGTAATTAAATGCTAAACAATGGGAATTTAGTCATTTAAGTAACGAGTCTGTTGAAATTATGAAAAAGAGCCTGAAATTAAAAATTTGGGGCAATATCATGCTATGTAATGTGGTTTGTAATGTGGTTTGGTTTTAGATGTTGTGTACAACTAGCCTTACTGATTAGTGAACCATGGTTTGTAGCCCAATGTTATAAATATGCAAACTCAGCCAATCACTGTTGGATTGGCTTTATTTTTGATGGGATCTGGATCTCCCCTACCTGAGATTAGTTTACAATAGAAAGTACTGTGCTCCAACCTTGTCTCCCAACATTATAGGAAACTGGCATGCTAGTTTGCTAATCCATACACCTACAGTGGAATGCACCAGAATGAGCATCAGTGACTACAGATCCCTGAAAGCTACACTGGGAAGCCAGTATATGAAATGTTTTATGTTCTGATCTAATTCAGAGACCCGAATATGCATAAAAACATAAGAACACACAGAAACATTTGGAAGTAGTAAATAGAAATTCTTATCTAATGTTAATTCCGTCTGCAGGAGGGAGGGCGTAGGATTAAACCTGCCATTTCTAATCTCAACTCCCATATGTTCTACCAGCTCTTAAGCAGGAGAACTTTGTTTTTTTTTCCTTCTTCTTCAACTGAACAGATCCAAAACTCTCCTCATCCATTCAGAATAATGTATATAAATGATAGAAAAGCAATTCTCTTGAGGCAATTCGTCCCACCTCCCTATTTGGAAAGGCTACAGCCTTCCAAAGGAGGAAGGATTTCTACATGGCTAAAGTCCAAAGAGGCTGAGAAACCATCACCACTCGTCCCATTTCAAAAGCACCCGGAAGATTAATACTATATTTAGGACCATTAACATTTTCCCCGAGCTCAAAAACCTCGCGTCATCCTGAACCCAGGCCTGACAAGTACAACTAAAAGCAAGAAAAGGCACGTCGGGGCTTCTCCTCCTCCTCCTCCATTTATCAAACGGGAAAAAAAATCCTCTCCAAAATGGTCCAGAGCCCAGACGGAGATGCGGAGCATCGAAGCAATCCAATTAATAGAGGCGCATTTTTAAAGGCTTTTTAAAGGGTTTTTTTTTCCCCCCGCGAGGAAGCAGTTTGCAAAACCGCCACAGCAAATCGCCCCGAGGAAGGAGGGAGGGAGGGCGAGGAAGGGGAGGTGAGAGACGAACGCTGCGGTTTTCTCACACAGACGCTCTTGCGATGAGCCGAGGGCGCTGCCCCTCGGCCGGCCCGTCCAGCCTTACCTCCGCTCCAGCTGGTCCAGACACTCAAGCAAGCGGCTGGAGCGGTCCGCCATGGAGGTGGAGCGGAAGAAGCGACCTCGGGACTGCTGACCCGCGCCTGCTTGCTGGGTTGCCTCGCCTCCGCCTCCTCCTCCTCCGGTGTTTTTGGCGTTGCCGACCTTGGCCTGGGCCATAGCAAGCCGTGCAGCCGTCGTCGCCTGGCGCGTCTGCCCGCTGCACGGCGCTTGCCCGGTCAGCAGCTGCAGTGACGAGAGCGGGCGCCCCAAGCTGGACGCCGAAGAGCCGCTCCCGACCCGGAGTCGCCCCTCCCCTCGCGCACTTGCAAGAGCAGGTGACGGTCAAAGAGGGTCCGGAGCACAAATGACTGAACGTCCGCCTCGTCCTCCGGCTTACGTGAAACGGGCAAGGGCTTTTCCCGCGCCGCTTGCGTGTTCCTGGGCTCTTCTTGTCCCTGGGCGCATCGTTCCAGCCAAAGCACGAACGCCCCGGTCTATTTCACGCGCGACCCCGGCTGACCTGGAGCTGAAGGCTTAAACGCGGGGTTGGGGGGGCGGGGAGAGATGTTGGGCTTGCCGGGGTTTTGTATCGCGTTGCAGTTTTGGTTATTTCCAGCCAACTCGAAACAGGAGCCGCGTGGGATTCTTACGGACGCGCTTGTTCCCACCAGCCCACCATTTTTCCTCCACAGGACAAGGAAGGGGCATGATGGTGGCTCCCTCGTGTAACCCTCCTGCCCCCTTGGCGCCCCACATAAAGCAGGAAAAAAAGGTTTGGGCTTGGGAGAGTTAACCCGAAAGAACAAGCAGGGAAGGGGTATTTCCCCGCCCCTCTTCCCCCCACCCCGCATTATGAGAAGTTTATTTTTATTTATTTTTTATTTATTAGATTTTTATACCGCCCCCTCTCCCGAAGGACTCGGGGCGGTGAACAGCCAAAATTAAAAAACATACAATATAAACATTAAAATACGTTTAAAACAGAATTAAATCCAAAATGGCTCCCCAATTTAAAACGCCTTACCCATGCCCCTATAAATAAGACGAATTTAAAATTTAAAAATTTAAAATTTCCACATTTAAAGTTCTATATCCAATACTCTTTCCATCTTCCCTTAAAACATTAATAGAATCTGATAGATGTGATAGTTCTGAGAATCGGTGTCTCCACTAGATAATTGACAGTCAAGCTGAAACTTAATCAACTAAAATTAATAATCTTCCTCAAATAAGTTCCCCCCTAGAATCGGCATATACGCACTTCACCCCGGACAGGCTCCCTCTTATAAAAATCTGCTGTTGTGCCAGGGGTGAAATCGAGCAGGGTCTGACAGGTTCTGGAGAATCAGTAGCGGAAATTTTGAGCAGTTCGGAGAACCGGCAAATACCACCTCTGGCTGGGCCCAGAGTGGGGTGGGAATGGAGATTTTGCAATATCCTTCCCCCAGGAGTGGGGAGGGAATGGGGATTTTGCAGTATCCTTCCCCTGCCACGCCCACCAAGCTACACAACACCCACCAAGCCACGCCCACATTACATTGGCATCCTTCAGTCTCAAGAGACTATGGTAACATGCTCTGGGAAGAGGTCCTAAAACAGCATCTAGTGTGACTAAAAAGGCCAATTCTAGAGTGGCAATCCCTTCCACACTGAGGGCAGATACATTCTGTCCCCTGCCCAGCCCCCAGATTTCGCTGGTTCCGGAACGGCCTCTTTGCCTCAGCCTGCCAAACAAGTGTCTCTTTGAATTGGAGAAGGCCATACTGCATCTTTAGCCTCCAAGCCGAACGATCGGAGGTCCCAGTTGTTAATGTTCATTCCCAGGGTCTTTAGGTCCCTCTTGCAGATATCCTTATATCACAGCTGTGGTCTCCTTCTGAAGCACTTTCCCTGCGCTAATTCTCCATACAGGAGATCTTTCGGAATCTGACCATCAGCCATTCTCACAACATGCCAGCGTAAACGTCACTGTTTCAATAGTGTATACATGCTAGAAATTCTAGCACGTTCCAAGATTGCGCTGTTTGGAACTTTGTCCTGCCAGGTGATGCCAAGAATACGTCGGAGACAGCGCATATGAACCGGTAGTATAAAAAAATTTGAATTTCACCACTGTGTTGTACCCCATTTCTTTGCAGCCTTCCCCTAAAAGCAAACTGTTTTGCTTTTAGGAATAAATATTTCTTCTATCCTCACAGCTTGTCTGGATCTCATTTTTATATATTCTTGCACGGTCCCAGCTATGGTTACCTCTGCATTTCCAGGGGGGAGGAGAGCTGAGTGGAAAGGGGGCTCCTCTGAAGTCCTCCCCGCAAATGATACTGTGCATTTTTTAGCAGTTTAATCTTCTCGGCTCTCTACAAAAAGTGGGACATTGGCTGCGTTATGACACAATTTAAGTATTTAAACTTAAATACCATTTTGTAACTTCATATGTGGCTAATATGTGATTTGATGAGTCGTATAAACAGAAAATGGGATTAAATTCTGGTTGAATTAAAGACACGTTGGGGGAGTTGCTACATAGTTTAAATTCAGTTCACTCATAGCTTGATCTTTTGATCATACAATATCCGTTGTGGCTTCAAAATAGGTTCACTTTTTCTTGTGCTTTTCTTTGCTCTTATGGCACATATTGTTTTATGTGTTCTTGGTGTAATATGTTTGCTCTTTCTGAGTAAAATCATTTTATATGCATTCTTGGTGTAATATGTGAGCTCTTTTCCAATAAAATCATTTAAAGTTATTGTCTTTCTTCTATCTCCAGATAACACTAGCATGCTGAGAGTTAGGAAAAAGCTGAGAAACTACTGCAGTGCAGGTAAGTAACAAAAGAAAGCCTTTGTGAGTTAACATTGGCAGACACTCAAGACACTCCACTAGACTTATCATAACTGCAGTAAAAAAAAATCCACAGGACTCCTAAATTCAAATCACTGCAGATGCTGTAAGACAAAAGGGATTTGCAGAAATTGAAGTTTTAAAATATGTGTAATTTTATTAAAATTTTGTAATAGTAAAATCTAATGCGAACTAAAAGAAAATAGGAAGTTAAAAAACCAAAAAAGACAAAGGACAACTAGTTTTTGACTTAGGACCACAACTGAGCCTGGAATTCTGGAATTCATCGTTGTGGTTGTTAAGAGAGCCACCCACATGGATGCCTTGCTGAGCAATCACCATCCCAGTTTTCCTTGTCGTGGTTGTAGTACAAAGGGAGGTGGTGAGTACAATAATTGAGAGAATTGTCTGAACTAAAGCTTGGCAATTGACCAGAAGGGAGGCAACATGATCCCACCTCCCAACATTTGGGATTTGGAATCTCTAATTACATGAAGAACAGGACCTTATCTTCAGGATAATGAGTAACCTGAAGCATTTCTGGGAAATGTTGATGATTACAATTGATGATTACTTTAGGCAGTATTGATTATGGGAAAAGATAATAGTGTTATACCGGTATGACCAAGGGAAATCATAACCATAAGTTTATTTGTTAAGCATATATAAGATAATAGGTAAAAGTATAAACATAATTTGAATACACGAAAAGAGTAAGTAAAAAGGAATATTAGGACAGGGATGGTAGGCACGCTGGTGCACTTATGCATGCCACTTACTGACCTCTTAGGAATGGGGTGAGGTCAACAATAGATAGCTTAAGGTTAAAGTTTTGGGGGTTTGGGGAAGAAACTAGAGTCAGGTAGTGCATTCCAGGCATTGACCACTCTGTTACTGAAGTCATATTTTCTGCAATCGAGTTTGGAATGGTTTACCTTGCGTTTGTATCTCTTATTTGCTCGTGTATTGTTGTGGTTGAAGCTGAAGTAGTCATTGACAGGAAGGACATTGTGGCACATAATTTTATGTACTATGCTTAGTACATAAAGCATAGTCGCGTAGTTCTAGAGCCCTGGTAGTGCAGCAGACTAAAGCACTGTTATTAACATCAGCTGCCTGCAATTACTGCAAGTTCAAATCTCACCAGGCTCAAGGTTGACTCAGCCTTCCATCCTTTCTAAGGTAGGTAAAATGAGGACCCAGATTGTGGGGGCAATAAGCTGACTGTATATAAAATATACAAAAGTATGAAGGCTATTGCTTAACGCATTGTAAGCCGCCTGAGTCTCTGGAGAAGGGCGGCATATAAATCAAATTAAAAAAAAAAGTTGTCTAAACCCAAAATTTGGAGTCTGGTGGCATAAGGTATTTTATTGCGGTTAGAGAAATGGAGGACTCTTCCCATAAAATATCTCTGGACTCTCTCGATTGTATTTATGTCCATTATGCAGTGCGGGTTCCAGACAGATGAGCTGTATTCCAGAATTGGTCTAGCAAATGTTTTGTATGCTCTAGTTAGTAGTACAACATTACCAGAGAAGAAGCTACGCAAAATTAGGTTAACAACTCTTAATGCCTTTTTGGCAATGTTGTTACAGTGGGCTCGGGCACTTAGATCTTTAGAAATAAGTACTCCAAGATCCTTGACAGAGTGAGGGTCATCTACAAGGTCATGTCCATCTAATTCGTATTTTATGTTTTGATTTTTTTTGCCAATGTGCAAGACAGAGCATTTGTTGGTTGAAATATTGGGCTTGTCAGGATAATGGTTTAAGGAGCTGAATTAGAAATTGAGAGACTCAATTTTAGCCCTTCCTTTGCGCTGATTGAACTGGGAATTTGCATTTTGGTAAGCAAAAAAAAATCCTTTGGAAAAGTAAAAATGTCTCAAATTCAGGGATCAAGTTCTTATCAGATCCATGCCAAACTGGAGTTCCCAAGTTTCAATACTACAAGTTAGGATTCTGTTACAACATAAGTGGGAAACCTGTTTATGGGGGCATCTGGTCCATACAATGCATGGAAATCACTTCCTCAATTCCACCATTAGTTCAGCTCTTTGCTCTTATCATCTTGCACAGAAAAAAACCCCTCTGGGTTAGCAGCAAAGGAAGGGAGCAATTATGTGTCCTCCCCCCAACAGCTGTTTTTATTCATGTAGAAGAAAGCATGGAATATTGAGATTTCTGAGATTGCAAATTGGTCTTTAGCTGATTAGATTCCTGTTCTTGTGTTATGGATTGAAATGATCTGCATTCTATAACTATGGCCTTTTATTTAGGTAATTTGTATCTCTTTTAGTGTTATTTTTACAAAAACTCAAGATGGTGAACACATCCAGTACATCTTCCTCCTCCTATTTTCCACCCAACAGCCCTGTGAGGGGAGTTGGGCTGAGAGTGATTGGCCCAAGGTCACCCAGCTGATTTTATGCCCGAAGTGGGACTAGAACTCATAGTCTTCCACTTTCTAACCTGGTGCCTTAACCACTAGAGTAAACTGGCTTTTATTTTAAAAAATGTTTATCCTTTAATCTAGGAGTATATAATTTGAATTGCATTTTTTACTGTAACAGATGAAAATGCTTAAATGTGATTATTAATCATACTTATTATACGCAATCTAATTAAACTGCATTTTCTTAATTCCACTTCCTTTTGGAGCAAAGTCTATCACACTGAAATGCCATGTTCCTGACTTGAAAGTGTTATATAATGTATATAAAAGCATAAATATGTTGATATAAACATATGCTGTCTTCACACATGTAGTTAACACTAATTTTTAATCAGTAATTCCCCAGTTTATGTATTTTTACAAACTTGTGAGAATGTATACAATTTAGCACCAGAATTACAGAACAACATATCTAATTGCATATTTTTCAAAATTGAGGAATGAAAAATTATATATAGAAAACTTCTGAAAGTTTTATAGCAGCTGCTGGATGCCTTAATTTTAAAGAAAATGTATCTCAAGCTCATGGTTTTAAAAATGTAACCTTAATTGGAAAAAGCAGAACCACCACTATGTGCTTGTGTCAGGACATACTATAAACTCTCAAAGACTGATTCTTATTTATCCCTCTTTTTCCTTCCAATGATTAATGCTATTCATGTATGCCATTAACCGTTCAACTGTATTCAAATCTTATCTTTTTCTTAGACTAACACATTTTTAGCTTGAGAATCTTTGATACTAGAACTACTTGCTAAATCCTTTAAAACTAAAAAAATCTATTAGTTTTTATGATGCTGGTTATCATAAATGTGTGACACCCCCCACCCCCACCCCCGTTTTGGGCCTAGCAGGCCTCCCTGAAGCCTCTGGAGGCCAGAAATTGCCTGTTTCCAGACTTCCGATAGGCCGTTTTCGCCTTCCCCAGGCTCATGAGGCTTTCCTGGAGCCTCCAGGAGGGCGGAAACGACCCCCCAGCCCTCCAGAGGCCGGAAATGGCCTGTTTCTGGACTTCCGGTAGGCCCATTTTTCGCCCTCCCAGAGCCTCCGCACGAGTCCTGTACTTTACCTGACATCCAAAACGGGCCATATGGAGACTCCTGGGAGGGGAGGGACAGCATGGGTTTGTGCGCACATCTCCTGCATGCACTGCAGAGACCCAAAAATCAGCTGGCCGGTGGGAGGCATGCGCGCATGTGCGGTGGAGCTGACATAGGGCGACGGCTCGCGTGCCTGCAGAAATGGCTCCACATGCCACCTGTGGCACGCATGCCATAGATTCGCCATCACGACTCTATACCATTTTAGACAAAATGGTTGTCCAATCTCTTCTTAAAAACTTCATGTATATGGGTCCACCATGCCAAAAGTCTGATGCAGCTGCATTGGAAACAATGGCCCTTTCACTCAATGGATTGAAGACCTAATTGCACTTGCCACCTGATACCTTGCCAGCTGTGTATAAATAAAATTAACATTTTTTAACTTACAATATTTATATAAAATTATAATTTGTAGACCTATAGAATTGTAATTTGTAGCTACATATAGAATGGTAACTGTTTACTGTAATGAAATACTTTTAAACCTGTTTTTAAAGTTTTTTAATGTATTTTTTGTGTTTTGTACTTTTTTCTTTTATTTTAAAAGCAATAAAAAGTAATGCATAGGATTGTAATTATTTTGTCATGACATGCTGGCTTTTTGTCATATATTTTTCACTTTTTTGTTAAATTACTCTTTGTGGTTTTATTCCTTTTTTATATGTCAATATCACTATTTTTGCTTTGTTCTTTTTTTCTTACTAAAAGGAATAATTTTTAAAAAACTCTTAACATTTGTCTAAAGTTTGCATTACCCGGGGGTATAATCCTTTTCACTCAGTGACTTATTTCTGATTAAATACTTATAGGAGATATATATCAGTTTCAAAAGATACCCAGAGGTCATACGTAACACATCAGGAATGAAGACACTGTGGAGTTCAAAATGATGGTGCTTCCAAATTTCAGAATTCCTGGCTGGGGATAATGGACCTAGAATCCAACAGCTGGAGAGCTGCAAGTTCTACTTCTCAAATCCTAGCCCAGAAATATTTGAGATGAAGTAACCTTCATCAGATGAACCTTTGAGCCCAGTTCCACAGTAGTAACAACCTTCAGAATACCAATCAGTATCAGACCTACTTTTTTATTCCACTTTTTATTTTACAGCATTTATAACATCTTGAGATAATAATCCACGGCACCCATGGAAAAAGAGCAGATCCTGCACTTTTGGGGACTTAAAGGTCCTCCTTTTCCTGGACCATCTTTGTTGGATAGTAGCAATATCCCTTCCTGATTGAAATCCACCCATTTATAGTTCCTCTGTAATATTCACTTCGTCCTCGCATGAGGGCCAGATAACCAATCAATGTTTGCTTAAAATAATATAAAAATATAGAGGTTTTCTTGAGAGATAGTATTTTAGGATTTCATGAAATAATTTGCACCTTCAGTTTCTCCCAAGAATCAAGTATTTCAGAGACAGAAAATTAGTATATTGGGATAAATTTTTTAAATGTAGCATTTGTATTAATCACATTGGCAAATGCCTGAGCTATTGTAAATGTGGTTTTATTTTCAGAGGTTAATAGTATATACTTGGGACAATGTCATCTTAACAGGATTTATTCTTAACAGTTTTAACAAGATTTCTAAGACATTCTTTGCAATGATATTCTTGTGGCTAAAAACAAAACCATCTGGATATTGTTACAGCAAAAAGATGAACAGATAAGAGTATGTAATATGTGTACAGTTGTTGACACAAACATAGCAAGCTGAAGAAAGAATTTGGAAAGAACGACTTGAAAAAGAATTACTGGAAAAATAGAACAAAAAAGGCATATACACTATTTACAGAAAGTGCTACATTACATGAGTATAGCAAACATGAGTTTGAAATCTTATGGCTTTGTCCAGAAAACTGCTTGTGCGTTTGCATATGAGAAAGAAAACACACAGTGTTTCTTATAACACTGAGTTAGAGAACTTGATATACAATAAGGCAGCAATTCTGCAGCTGAAATACTTGACTCCAATGAAATGTAGTACTGTCTAGAAAACACTCATTTGAGTGTTTGAGATTATTTATAAATGACAAACATTTTAATCATATATGAGGTTTTTATAAGAGATAGCATTAACTCTCTTGTATTATTTCCTTAAGTAACCATTGTATGGTAACCATGCATTACTATTACTGACTTCATGCCACTGGCCAGGTGTCTGCAGCAAAGGCTTCCCCTTTCCTCTCCTCTTAATAGTAGGGAGAATGGAGGAAGGCAAGTAATTACCACGAGAAGTTCTTAGGCTCCTGGTAAAATATTAAATGATTACCAACTAGAATCAGTAGAGGCACAAGTTTCAACAAAGGACATAGAAGGGTTAGGAGAACAGCATGTACATAATGTTCTTATTAGAGCAAACCATTACAATCTGTCCTCCAAGCCACCAAGTCTTAATATATTAATCTAGTTAATATATGCCCACTTCAGAGAGGTTATTTTGCTGTTACACAAAGTAAGTCCAATTGTTTCATTCCAAAACAATTTTTAAGTAAGCCTGCAGTACGATCACATTAGCACAATCTTTCTGTATTCTATTTATCTGTAAACACTTTTATTTAGACAAACTAAACCAAATGCAATTTATGAACCTATAAAAAATGAAAATGAAAGCTTTCAAATAGTACTTGACTGATATGAGAAGCAACAAAACAACAGATGATATTTTAATTATGCTGAACTATATATGCTCTGAGAAAAGCAAATAAGTTAAAAACAAAATCAAAGAAAGGCTTCAGCTTTCTGAAGTTACATTTAAATGTCAAAAACAAACAGGAAAATACTTTGATGCAGTATTAATAACAGGAAACAAAATATACAAACACTCAAAAGTCTATTTGGCATTATATTCATTCACTTTAAACATATACATAAGAATGAGGAGATAGCTAACAATAACTAGTTCTTGGACCTCAAATTTAAGTGAATTTCAACAGATCCCTTGCAAGTTTGCCTATGGACTGTAATCTTCAGGATAGTGTCTAAACTTCACCTCAGAAACTGATGAAGAAAGAAAAGGCACTCTAGACATTCTGGATTAATACCTGTATCTACTGCAATTCTTACACTATAAAATAAAGTCAACAGAACAGTAGAAGTAAAACATTAAAGTCCAGAAAAGAACAGTTTAAAAAAACAAGCAACATAAATCATAACATTGAGTTTTCAGGTCAGACAGTAGGAAAAAAACAGTTAATGGATCTTGTGACTCAGCAGAATTGCCACGTTCTTGTATTTTTAAAGTAAACTTGGCCTTATCACATTTTAAACCTGTTTACTGCTTAAGCCATGGGAAGGGATGACTGAAATCCCATTAGTTACATTTCACAACAGGTTCTCAACTCTGCTAGTGCTTGATGATAGAGCTTAGTTTTTCACAGTGCCACTGAAACACTGAAATAACAATCAGTACATTTTTAATGTTTTTATAAAATGGTGAACAAATTTCAATTTCTTTGAAGTTGGGTAGATGTTTTGGTACGCCCATCTTGGACATCTTCATTTTTCCTCAAGACTTCGCCTAATTGCCTCTTGAAATTCATCATCATCATATGTATCTGCATAAAAATATCAGAATGTGAAACTGTCCCTAAGTAACAATAGCACAATTTGGATGGTAATTTGGAAGAATCAATAAAGTGTACCTAATTAGTGCTCTATTCCACACAACTGAAAAACCATACATTGCCAGATGAACATTACTCTCGCTATCCATAATAGGAAGAAATCTTGAGGATACATGCCTGCAGAGTTAATCAAGCCATCAACTTATTATCTAAATCCAGAATGATCTCCCAACTCCACATCCCTGATTTTATATAACAGCAGAATCCAGCAAAAGGATGGATCCTCCCAGACCAAAGGATGTCTCAAAGGAAAGGGCACCTCTCATCTCATAGGGACCTCATTCCTTCTAGAGACTTTAAACTGGTTACCTCCTACATACCTAAATGCTCAAAGCTGCATGTGGTAGAAAGGTAAGCTGTTCATTTCCACCTTCAAGCTCCCCGCCAAACAATCCCAAACTCCTGCTTATTCTGCTAATTGGCCACCCCCACACCCCACCCCGGATTTCAAGGGGAAATGGAAGTGGGAATTTCTGAAAAGGTAAATTTATGTTATGCCCCCCCCCCCAAAAAAACGGCATAAAATCTGTCCCCAAAACAGCAATTCATGGCAGGAGGGGAGAGTTGGAGCTTTCCAAGGATAGAGAAAGAAGCAATTTGCCTTTTGGAGGCTTCGTATTCCTTCCCCCCCCACCCCCACCCGCCCTTAAAAAAAAAATGTGCAAGGTTTTCTGTACATAAAACAGGTAATTTCTGTGGTCCATGTCTAGATAAACACATTCACATGAGTCTGGAACAAACAGCATCTGGACAGACACACAATGGGGAGTAAGAAAAGGCCAAGGATAGCAGCAATAGGTAGTAAAAATAAGAGAAAATACATTGCAGAAGAACAGGAGAAGCAGTCTAATTGGATAATCATTGCTACTGCAATGCACTTGTGTTTTTACTTCCAGGACCGGACATCCCATACCAGCACTCATGGCCCCCAATCTTCACAGGGACTTCTATTTTTGCTTTTACCCATCAATGTCCTTGATGTCTAGTGCAGCATAAGAGCAGATTGGGAAAGAAAGCCACTGAAATTCTTGGGTTAGGGAACATCTAGCAGAAAAAGCTGGAGATCAGGGCAAGGCACTAGCCTTACTCTGCTTGCTTCAAAAGTCCCCCTGAATTTTGTCTTGGGATGCTTAAAATATCCTCAGCTTCTCAGGAAGAAACTAAGGTAAACTTAGGACAGGCCACATTTTCATTCATGCTGTGAACTAAAGTATATTCATGCTGGTTCACATATAGATAGTCCTCGACCTATGACCATAATTGAGCCCAAAATTTATGTGGCTAAGTGAGATATTTGTTAAGTGAGTTTTGCCCCATTTTATGACTTTCCTTGCCACAGTTTTTAAGTGAATCATTCTTAAGTTAATAACCCAGTTGTTAAGTGAATCTGGCTTCCCCATTGACTTTGCTTGTCAGAAGGTCGCAAAAGGTGTTCACATGATCCGGGGAAACTGCAACCATCATAAATATGAACCAGTTGCCAAGCATCCAAATCTTGATCATGTGACCATGAAGATGCCGCATTGTATTTAAGTGTGAAAAATGGTCATGTCACTTTTTTCAGTGACGTTGTGACTTTGAATGGTCACTAAATGCATTGTTGGAAGTCGAAGACTACCTATATAATTTCTATATAATAGTTACTGAAGCTTCTAAATAATATATCAAATATAAACCTTCCTTGTAGAATGTACATATCCAATTAATGATATCTGCAGCTTTAAAACAGAACTGCTACAACAAAGCAACTGAGATAACACAACTAGATGTAACTATCATTATTGGCATGCAATTGATTATGATTCTACCATCAGAAGTGTTCATATTGATATGCAAATATCTCCAGCATTATTAATTAGTACTCCAAGATCTCAAAAAATAGAAGAAGTCAATAATACTCTTCTTTTTGGCAAAATGCACTTTTAATTAAAAAAGCGATCTAATACTATATTCCAACATACTATTTTTCTATATTCCTATACTCCTACATTCCAACATACTATTTATTTTTATTTTGTATTTATTTGTTAATTAAGTATATAAGTTGTCCGTCTCACCATCAAGATTTTGGTCCTTAATAATATCTGATGTACTGTGGAAATTAAAACATACCATTCTGGCCATTCATTTCTTGCAAAATCTGTTTCGTTTTCATTTGATTGTCGATGTCTTCGTTTTCTGTAATCAGACACAAATATTTTAATCCTGCTACATTTCAATTCTAATAACTGGCTTTCTTTGTCAGATTTCTGTTGATTGGCAAGAATTGCCTGGCTTTATTTTTTGCAATTGAAAAACAGACATGAAAACTAATTCAATCTCTTTGCTGACAGGCTGTGTGGTCTTTCTGAAAGAGCAAGTTTGCAATTATTAAATTCTAGAACTTCCCTGTGATGGCAGCGAAAGAAGCAATTTTATCTAATACATTCAGTGTAACATCTGTGCTTCTTAAGACTGTCCAGCATGACAACAATAAATAATTTTTTGATTATATTGCATTTGGAACACCACAATGTATTCTAAAAGCAATATAGCATGATATGTATATCAAGGACAGAAAAAAGAGTAAGTAAACAAAATTAAAAACACAACGCAAGAAAAAGAGAAGGAAATAGAACTATATTTAATGTACATCAACATCTTTTACTCTACTTGTGTATCTTTTCATATTTGTAATCATCTTTCATTGTATCATATGTATAAAGCACTTCATGTTTTCCTTTTGTCCTGTAGTCTTACTTTTCCAATATTGTAAACTGCACATGTCAACCATTGTTTTCTGAGTCTAATTTAAAACCTTTGTCTATTCTAAGCATGCAAGGCATAGATGACCTGGCCCAGGAGCCTTACAGCCCATTGATACCCCTTTTGTTGTCTCTGCAGTCATCCAATGTAAAATGCGTAAGGACCAACTTCACTCCCTAAAACTCCTGGAATTCCCACTTCACCTACTGGGCCCTTGAAGTTCTATGATGAGACCTTCACGATAGAAGCTGAGCAGCCCTGATTTATCTTTTAGTGCCTTAAATGGTTTAGGCAGCTTTTCCTAAAATGGTTCCCTCCAGACACATTGGACATCAATTCCTACTGTAGCTACTTCCAACTTTAATGGCTAGGAATTTTGGAAACTGAATGGTTCACAGATTTGGAAGGCACCTGGTGGAAAAACTAGATGCCTTGGGGACGGGGGGGAGGAGATGAGGGAACCTATCCTATTAGGAATCTTCCTACATGTTACAATCCGTTTGCTCTTTCTAAAAACATCTTGTGCACAGCCTCATTTGTTAAGCCCTTTCCCGATACTTCAAAACAATAATAGATTTTATTATATTGTTGTTTCAATTTTACAATAGTTTATTCGTTTCTAGTTATTTTGTTCCGAGCAGAATTTTCTCTAGTGAAATTTAATAGCAGGCATTTGTTGTGTTGTTATTAATGATGAAATGATGTAAAGGAGTAGAGTTCAACAGCCTCTCCCAGACCCCACTCCTTGCTTTCCACCATCTAGACACAGCATAGGGTGAATGTCAGAAAAGGATTAGCTATAGGGAGTTATCTGCCCTTCTCTTGCAGAACTCCTGACAACAGTCACTCTTTCTAAGCCCAACCCACTTCATGGGGTTTATGTTTATGGAGATTCTCAATCATCCAGGTCATGGTTGTCCCAAAGATGCTTTTTCCAAAAGGCAACTGGACTTTCTTGGGGTTTTTTTGTGGGGGGAAGGGAAGGTTCACTTCTCATCCAAGAACCAAAGAAACATTTTCAAAGAAAAAAACAAAGATGGAAAAAGCATGGGACTTCACAGGGTTATTGGGGGGGGGGGGGGAAAGGAGGAGGAAGGAATATTAGGTATAGTCACTGCTTGGAGTTATTTGTTAAAATAATAAAGGAGAGATAAAAATCTAATAAACAAGCAAGCAAGCAAAGTGCCTGGGGACTAGGAAGCAAAAATCAGTGTCATTCTTTGGTCAAGGCCCAAGAAAAAATACTAGTAAGGAATAATCAGCCTAGCCCAGTGACAACTGTTAGCAAATAATTTCATTCTGGCCTCAAGGAATCCCTCTTTCCTCCTGCCTTTGTGAATGATGCTTTAATCTTGCCCCACAATAAGGGAAAAAGAGTAAGTTAATGAAACTCTATCAGGAATGACAAGGCTACCCTTCAATAGGATGACTGTAAAATGGCTCAGTCAGTATTATTTTGTTGCATTTGTTTCTTTTAATAGACAATGCACTAAATGAAAACAAACCTCTGACTGTATCCGAAATGCTGTTTAATATAGTATACATCATGTCAGTATCAATCTTATGAGGATCTAGAATGCGGATTGTCCGCTGAGTCATCTTAAGTTGATCTTCCAATTCTAGAAAGCTTTTGTCTCCAGAAAGTATGCTGAAAGGAATATGTTTTGGCAGATGTTCATCTAGGCGGCCCACCTGTCAAAAAATGTGAAACTAGAACCATACATAGCTTAAAATCTCTTAGCAAGATATATTATACACTGTAATTAGGAAGTGACTTCCAAGCATGACAAAATGATTCTCAGTCTTTAATTACTGACGGATGATAACTCCATGGATTTACAGAGAGGAATAGACTAAGCTATGTCCCAGCCTACATATCCCCAAAAGGCAACTCCTTCCCCAGGAACTGTTGCATCCATAATTCTTTCCTTGCACCCTCTCTTGCCTTAAATTATGGTTCTCTACACAGTATTAGCTAGTTCATGAGAGAAAATCAATTCTGCTTAAAATGAAAACCAAAACCTTAAGGTGAATCTCTTATGGCAGAGGTGTCAAACTCAAGGCCTGGGGGCCAGAAACCACTCCGCGGGGCCACCCTGGAAACAGCAAGGACCAACCTGTGGTGCCTCTGCCAGCGTAAACAGAGCTCAGGAGGATTGCCCGCAGCCCTCCTGGGCTCTGTTTTCGCTGGCAGAAGGTTGCAGGAGGCTGTTGCAGCCAAAAACGGAGCTCGGGAACCCATTTTTGCTGGCAGAGGGCTCAGGCCACCACAGGCGCCCCTGACATGAGTGACGTTGAGCTGGTCACACACCCCCTGGCCCCCCCAAAGTCAAACACAACCTTGATGTGGCCCTCAATGAAATCAAGTTTGACACCCCTTATGGCCTCAAGAAATACACACCAATATTTCCTAACTTACATGTTCTTTGTGGAAAAAAAATGGGTAAGCAAAAACTGATGCATGATGTTATGGATCATTACATACTACAAAAAAGAATACAGTTAATCAACTAGCTTGAAATACATGTTCGTGCTAGTATGATGAATTCCTGAATTTTAAGGCTTTTTAAAGGTATTTGTTTATTTGATATTAAAGTGACACTTATATGTCAATATAATTTTAAAGCAATCTTTGTGTAAGTATCCACATGTAAAGTAAAAGCAGTTACTTTTATGTTATAAAAAGAAAGTTAGAAAGTAATTTGAATTAATACTAATACTAATGATTTAATAGTAAAGGATAATGGAAATAATAAGCACTTTCATAATTGCAAAAAAGTAACTAAAAGAATGAAATATTATACTAATTATATACATATAGTATATAATACATTTCACCATAACAATATGTTAAAATTAAATTAACTAGCTCTAAATTAGGGTTTCCTTAACTACCTTGCAAAAATGTCAATGACCACTAGAGGGAAAAATATTTTTATATATTATGTGCCATCAAGTTGCTTTCAACTCTTAGTAACTACATGGATAGATAGGGGTAAAATAAAGAGATACAGAAAGTTCTAACTCTCCTCCTTATGGTCATTTTCTAGTTCTACAGCCTCATTGTGGAGCCTTAGTTATTTGATCAGTACAAAACCTGAAAACTTACATGTACACAGATTGCAAAATCAGCAGCCTCTCTCCTTCTACCACAGCGTGGATGAAGAAAGAAACACCCAATCTTGTTAAGATAATTAAAGGCCTTGCAGTTCACAGGGGGTTTCCAATGGCTATGTCCACCTAAGTAATGAAAGAGGAATGGAGTAATCATTAGAAACTATCTAGACTGCCAGGTAAAAGAAATTTTAAAAAAGTTTCAGAGGTGACATCACTAAAAAACTGTTAAATTTTTCTAATTGTTAATCTATGCTGCATACATTTGGTATGCACTGGATTCCGAATGCTAACAGTCTTACTGGAGGATTATATACAGATTGTATCATTCTTGACCACAATCAACTAGTGGCCAGTTAGTTAATGTAATGAAACCAGACTGATATAGAGACATAATTTGGCCTAGTGGTTAAGGATCCAGACTAGAAATGAGTGGTCTTTGGTGCTCTCTGAGCTTGGTTGTTTTCTTCCAGACATTTCATTGCCCAAACTAGATAACATCATCAGAATTAGGACTAACACTAATGATGTTACCTAGTCTGGGTAACAAAACGTCTGCAAGAAAACAACCAAGCTCAGAGAGCACCAAGGACCCCTGATTTCAACCCTGAGCTACAAATATTCTCCTTTACTGAGTCTAGAAATTGGATGACAGTGAGTTCTAGTTCTCTCTTTGTCTTTGAGTGACCTTGGGCCAGTCATTCACTCTCAGCCCTATGAAGGCCAATGTAAAACACTTTCAAAATCTTGCCAAGAAAACTGCAGGGACTTGTCCAAGGCAGTTGCTGGGAGTCAACAGTGACTTATCAACTGCCCACTTGGTAGGTGATTCTTACCAAGCTTTATATTGTGAGACTTCTACTGTGCCTGAACTGTTAATCCCTTTCCTTACCTTGAAAGCCCCAAACAAAAGTTCCTTGATTGAGGGTTGCAGGCAGTTGATCAAAAAAGCTTCCCCAGTTATCTAAATCCATCATTACAACGTGAGTCATGGTGCATAAATAATCAAGATCAGGAAGGTTGTCTTCATCTATATGTAAGAAAGAGGGAGAAAAGAATACCCAAAATGTTTATGCATTTCTTCAATTGTAGAAATATGTTTCATACAGCTTTTAAAATGTTAATTGTTCTCAAGAACTCAATATAAATTTAAGCTATAAAAACACAGTATATTTTTGTAGGAAAATTATAAGCACAAAAATATTGTCACCATGAGGCTCCATAATATGCAAGGTGAAAATGCTTATGTTTACAATAAATCACTATATCAAAGGAGGTTCTACAGCTGGTGTGACTGTCAATTCTCAGACACAGAATCTGCTGTTTTATTGCTGTTTATTTCCTTCCTCAAAATAATCCACACTTCCAGTGCCAAGCCCTAGCATCTCTTAATTTTTATTTTCTAGTAAAGGCAAAAGATTTCAATATGTTATTACTGGCGCTTGCCGAAGATTGCATTTCTATTAATGAGTCAATAACCGAAATAAAGTTTTTGTCTGTGGATCACTATATAAACAAAGTTTGCATTATTTAATAATTTGGCTTATCAGTTTTATCAAATACTTTGCACTGGCCCTTCATCAGCTTCATTAGCTGTGCATAATTTGAATTCCACATACCTTGTTCAATCACTTCAGGAAGCTTCCTAGCTTGTTCTTTCTTTGCATCTTCCAGTTTCAACCTTTTTACATCTGAAGAACTTGTTGAATTTACATCCTTCTCTGAACAGGGCCTCACAGCAGAGAAATGGAAGACATTATTTTCTGCTTGTGGCCCAAAAGATATTTGAGGCTTTTGTAAAAAGCAGTGTTTATCATGGAAGTGCTGATGAGCAATAGCAATACTATTAAAATGTTTATTACATGAACCACACCTGACTACATAGAAATCTTGAGCAGTTTCTTTGCTTGGGTGGCTTGAGATATGAGCCCTCATTTCTGAATAGGTTTGTGTTGTAGAAGAGCATGACGTGCAACGAAACCACATGTTTCCTTTTTCCAACATGGCTTCTTGACATTTCTTGTGGTCCACTTTCCTGTTCTTTTTGCAAACATATTTCTCACGACAACCACAATTTAGAAGGCTACCTTCTTCTACTATTTCGTCGTTTTTGATTGAGGTTTCTGCTGTCTCAGACACACACACGTAATCCATGCTATGTACGCACTTGAAGTGAAGTAAAAATTCCTCCTCAACATCAAAGAAGAGGTCACCACAAAATCCACAGAAGTATTTAATCTGTACAACATTGTTATGTTTTCCCTGGCAGTGTCGCTGCAGTGTTTCCATTTTCCGAAAAGTCATTTTGCACAAGCCACACCTGTACTTGTGAAAATGATGACTCTCTAGTGATTTGCAATGTTGTTTCACGCTGTTCTCTGAGTTAAATATTTCCTCACATATCTTACATTGCCATTGGGAAGGACTCTCATCAACCTCCATCTGGTCTGGAGAAAGTTCGATAAGGCTTGAAGTTAGGCCTTCTTGTTTAATCCAAGTGTCGTACTGTGAATCTGAAGGTATTGTTAGCTCATCTTCAGCAGTGTCCTTCTCAAAATAAAAGTTATGTCCATCATGAAGTCCTGTTACATGGATAAGGACATCTTCTTCTTTCTTAAGGGCTACTTGGCAAATTTGGCATGAGAAGATGAAGTTAGTCAAATGTGCTCCTCCGTGGAAACGGCTCATGTGCAAGCGGATAATGCTCGAATTTTCTGCAAGTTTCCCACATACTCCACACTTGTAGCAGATTCTGTTTTCAGAAAAAATGTGTTTTTCTGCCAACTCTTCAGAAAGAAATGCCAAATCACACTGGCATACCCAGCTTTTGACAGTAGGAGCTCCGTGAACGGTTTCGCTGTTGTCTTGCAAATCCTTTTTCCATTTTGAAACAGTTTCATTCTTATTGCCATTCAATTCCAAATGTCTCTTCAGGGAAGATTTCAAAAGGCTTGTGTTATTTTGCAGGTGAGGGGCACTTTTATTCCGTTCATTGATGTGACAAAATAATAAAATGGATTCTTCCATAGTGGTGAAACGTTTAATCTTGGCAACATTTCTGCAACTATGGTGAGTAATTTGGTCATCATTGACAAACAACGTGTCACAACCTTGACAGAAACCTTTGGCTTTCAGTATTTCTGCAATTTTGGAGATGCACTTCTTCGATACAGCCACGGGGCCAGCATTACGACATTGGATTCTAAAATGGAAAGGTACAGAAACATATTTGAAGCCATCTATCTAAAAATTGTCCAAGATCATCTAAAAAAATCCCATGTTCTCAACATTTCAAAATATTCAAATACATGCCATTTGTTGAGTAAAGGCTAGTTTAGCAAATAAAACATTAGAAGTAATTGTCGCAAGCACTAATAAACATTGCCCTTTGTATTTTTTTAACGTTTTAAATGTAGGAATCCATGAATACATAAAAGACCTATGTTGGAAATTCATGCATGAAATAAACAGCACTGAATTCTGTCTTCACTGATGGGAAGAACATCTAGGAAAGGCAGTGAAGACAGAATGCAGCACTTTTAATACATGTGTGGAATTTTCTACTTTTCATCATTTGACAAACTCCACTTGTTTGTTAATCTCCACTTTTAAAATAAAAGGAGTAAGCCAATTACACAAACTGCAAAATATAATTGGACCTGACATCCAACAGGTAATTTGAAGGGAGAAAAACTGGTCTGTGATTGCATTTTATAAATGGGAAATTTTTCACAAACCTGAAGTGTGCTGTAAGCTCTATGTGGGACTGCAAAACCTGATGACAGGTTGTGCATTGCACTTGGAAGGGAACTTCTTTGCATAAAGAGATTAGGAGATTCTTTGCGTAGGCTGGCAAAGGCAACGGAAGTGGGCTCCCTGGTTTATCTGCAATAAGTCAACAAGAAGGCAGGGTTACTTTTGCTTCAAGAAAACCTTATCCCGACTGGACTGTCCCTATCTTATTTCGCACCTTTATCTAAAACATTTAATACCTTCTTTTCAGGGAGCATTTTAATTAGTAATTTCAGCCCATTTTGAACAAAAAAAAAAAAGGAACATTAGAGACAAAAGAGCTATTTCGTTTACATTTCCAGATTGGAACATTTCCTTAAGACACATGGAAAATAAATTTTTGAACGTACTGCAGCTTTGCAACCATAGATTAAAATATAAGCCAACAATATATGCTTTACCCACTTACATCAGAGAGAAAAATATGTGTGTATTAAACATACCACTCAATTTAAAAGCCTGAGAAAAATGTTTTTTTCCAGACATATGCTGCAGACATTCATCTCTTATGCTAAAGAGGAGGAAACAGCAAGGACACGCAAAGCACTGAATAAGCTGAGGAGGGTAATTTTTCTCATGGCCATCATTTTCACCAACCTGAATGGAGGGAAGAACAAAACAAGCAAGACAAAGTTTTGAATAAGAAACAGATTTCAGAGAAAGAATGTTTTCAGTAAAACTGATTTATTTGTATGCTACCTTTATTGTTTTTACAAATAACTCAAGGCAGCAAACATATCCAATACACCTTCCTGTACATATTTTCCATACAACGATCTTGTGAGATGAGTTAAGCTGAGAGAAACTGACTAGCCCAAGGTTTATATTAAAAAGATCATAGTTTAATTTGATATTTGTGTTGTTTCTACTTAACACTTCAAAATTTAAAAGTCTATTGTGATAAGTCTGAAACTGAGCCTTACAAATCAAAAATATTTATTTTTAGCAAAAGTTCTCCTTTAAGGGTTGCCAACCTTAAGGAACACATAAAAATGTCATGTTTCATTCAGATCTACTATAAAGAATCTAAAGAACACTGGGAAGAGAGTTTAGAATAGGCCCATCAATTTAAAACTTCAACTACAGTATTCTCCATCTCCATCTTTTGCTCTTTCGTCTTTCTTCTTTTTAGGAGAGCAAAGAAGCCAATTATCAAGGGAAACCAAGTGCCCTCAGTCCCTCTCTCTCTGCAGAATAAAACCTTAATTAGCTTTCCTGACCACTTTTCCCTGCCGAAAGCTAACAGGCAGGGGGAATTAACAGTGAAACTCCCAAATTAGTGAAACCCTTCATTTATAATATTCAGAATAAAGTCCCATTGAAAGACTAGTTAAGAATAAAAGCCAAGAAAAGTTTATTTCCTGCCTAAATCTAGATGCCATTTTCCCCCAGAAAACTAGCACTTCTTTAAAACATAGGAGAAACCTACTTTCTGGATGAAGATAGAAAATTAACTCCCAGTACAGGAGAGTTCAATTAGCAAAGGAATAGAATTTGCAGTTTCAGAGATTATTTCCATCGTGATTTCCCTTCATAAAAATAAATTTTGGTCACAGAAACTCCATATAGCTTTATTAAAATGATTAATGTAAGCGGAAAAGAACTTGCTACTTTTATCAATATATCCTTAAGGTCTTACCTTAGACAAAAGGTGTTCACTATATTGCTGATTACTTGCAAATCTCTTGCCACAGACTATGCAGGCAAACATATTAGCTGGAGGTCCATGTAGAGTAATTGTGGGATCACATGGAGAATGATCAAACCTAAAAAAAATAGACACAATTAGGTACAATGTATTAGGCAGAAATGTTTTCTTTTCTTTCTTTTCTTTTACAAAAAGTAATCATTACAACCTTCTAGTTTAATTTAACATTAGCCAGTTAAATCGAGTACATACATTCATTTTAGACTATACTTGTAACAGTATAAAAATCCTGGCATCAACCTATATGAAGCTTAATGCTGGTCAACTGCACCTAGAAAAAAATATTGTAAAATTATGCCTCATGGTTTGTTAAGGCAACCTAAATATTATAATATGCAAGATAATTGTTTTCTTTTAAAGTAAATGTATCTAATTCAAAGTTTTTCATCAATATATGAAATGTGTGAAGATGGTTAGACAGACAATTTATGATACAGTTCTTCCCTCCAAAATGCATGGAAATCCAAATGGTGTAAAGGATACAAAAAGATGCATTTTAGACAATATTAAAATGTATTTTATTAGGGGAAATTGATGGCAAAAATATTCACCAGAACAAAATGTTATACCAGAAGAAATATAAAAGAAAGCATAAAAAATTTCATGCAAACTTTTCTCTCATTGCAAGCTATTATAGAAATTGGAAAATATAAAACTTAAAGTTAGAAAACAAAATTTAAAAATCAGAGCAAAGCTAAACTTGATATTTAATTGCTGCTAGTTATAGGGTTATTTGTATGATAAAAAATACTACCTTTTAAGATGACCTAGCAGTAAATGCCCATTGTCAAACTTTCTATTGCAGTGCATAATGGGACATAAAATGGATTTGCTGTTAGATGGGATCTGATTTGATTTTTGAGATAATGTTCTCCTTCCTGAGTTTACAGTGCCTGGCTTGAGACCTAAGGCACAAAACAAATATGCAGATGTTACACAATTATACTTTAAACTAGCACAGTAGATTGTAAGAACAAGACAATGGGAGAAACTTTGATTACATTGTTATAATTCATCTCATGCCTATATGTTACAGCTGTTAGAAAAGGTTGAAACTGAAGCTTAATACTATTTCTTTTCAACATACTTTTTATTATTATATGCTCATTTCATAAATGTTTCTCAACTAGGCTGGTTAATCTGTCAATACTGCAGCTATGATGTTAGAATCCAATATAGGTTAGATTCTACCTAATCTGTATGCTAACATTGATTGACTCAGCTAAAGGTAATGTGGGAGAAAGAGAGGACAACTGGTCTCTATATTTTATTTTCAATAGGTCCCTGAACCTTATAAAAACAAAAGTATAAATAAACCTATCCTATATTTAGTGTCAGAAAAGATTCCAGAGCTATTTTATACATACTAGTCCAGCCTTACTGAACTTGCTTTAAAGTTAAAAAGGGTAACATGACTTCATAAAAAAAGTAAAAGGCAATTTTTACAGTATATTGCTAAAAGGTTTGTTATAATATTTGCTAGCTGTGATGGTTTCCGAAACCACAATAGATTTTGAGCACAGCTCTTCACATGAAATATTTTTAGCACTTACCATATGCCACCAAAATACTATACATGCAAATAATTCTCCAAATGACAAAGTAGCCAATTACCTGGCATTTTTAGCCACTGATTCACACACAACCTTGCTGCTTCTGTGTTACTATGTCCCCGGATAAATTCCAGTTCTTGCAGCCCATGAGCATGTTGTGAATCCTGTTTTTCCTAAAATTCCCGGTGGTTGGAAAAATAAATATGAAAACTGGGCAGGTTAAATGAAAAGCAATTAAAGAAATACAAAACAATTATAAATCTATGTCAGAAAAATAAACTTAACATTCCTCAAGAAAATACTCAACATTGCTGTTAGTGAAGGGTAGTGCCACCAGCAACTGTTCAGCTTAGCTTCAAGTTTCTAGTTAAGATCATTTTCAATGTACTATATTTCGCAGTTTTAATTTTGCTATGTTCTCTGTACTCAAAAGGGAAGGAGATATTAATATGGAATACACGGAGAAGTAGCATGTCACATTATTTTCATTAGTGGTAGGTATAGGACTACCATATCCCACAAGTCTTTTCTAGAATGGCCATAAAGAAGTTAGAGGGTGGCAACTGGTAGACTAAAATTAGTGGAAAGCACAGAAACATACTAAAGAATTCCTGCTGATCAGTGAGATTTTGACTGGATACTTACAGCACATGAAATTGAGTTCAAGAATGATTTTTTTTTCTTTTAACGACCCTGTAATCCCTTGCATCAGGGTGGAGTGAATAGAGCTCAAGTGTTTACTGGACAGATGCCCTTCTTGACGCCTACGTGGAGCTCACAGCAGACAATTATTCATTGCACCCAGAGAGAGAAATATCTGCCACTACCTAGGATCAAACTCCCAGCCTCCTGATTGTGAGGCAAGAGCTCCAACTCTAGGTCACTGTGCTGCTCAGATTCAAGAACAAATAAGGTAAAGAAATGTTTAAATTAAATTGTGCTCCCTTACACAGAAATCAACTTCATATACTTGTGCTGTATCTAATCCTGATGAAGAACCATACCTTGAAAGATTTGTTTTTCTCTTCCTTCAGCTGTTTCTCTACTTCTACATGGCGTGCCAAGCGATCTAGGGTCGAAGCAACTTTTGCTTTCTGATAATCAACATGGTCTTTGTGTCGTACGTTTTTCTATGGAAGAACAAACCTCTTTGAAATAGCTAGTACAAACCGCCAGAAAATTCAACCACTGCTGTCTCAGCATTCCAGGAAAATAAAAGCACAACACAGAAGAGCCCCAGTTTTTCATTCAATGAATCCATTTGAAATCTGACATACATAAGTAGTTCAAGTTTAAGTCAAGGATTAAGCATAAAAAATCAGAAAACATTTATGGATAAATGTTTATCCATGTTTTCTACTTCTCTAAATTATGAGGAGGAGGAGGAGGAGGAGGAAGAGATACAGCACAATCAGATTTGTAAGACCATTATTATACCAATTTCAAAAAAAGTAGTTTTAGCCTTTGTGTGAAATTGGACGTTGGCTTACCTGAACGTCCCTTTCTGGGCACTGCAACTGCAATCCATGGCTGGGTATTTCACATATGCGTTGCTGGAAAACTGAGTGTTAAATATTCAAATTTCTTGCTTGTGTCCGCCCCCTCTGTGCTATTCTCTCCAGTTCATTTCACGAAGAAACAAGGCACTAGAAGCCCACAGAAAGAAAAACAAGAAACCAACACCGCCAACAGACAATCGGCCAAACAGAGCAGGAAGCCGGAACCAGGGAGGGAATGGATTGCAGTTGCAGTGCCCAGAAAAGGGATCTTCAGGTAAGCCAACGGCCATTTTCCAGTGCACTGCTCCTGCAATCCATGGCTGGGATATACCCAAACTCACATTCATTGGGCGGGAGGCTGACTGCTCCCCATGCCCTGGACAGAATGGACTTGTTGCAACACCCTCCAGCCAAAGGAAGCCTCAGTCGACGCAAAAGCATCAATCTTTTAATGTCGGATAAACGGAGAGGCAGAAGACCACGTGGCCGCCCGACAAATATCCACAATGGAAGCCTGCGTAGCCCACGCAGCCGTGGTCGCCGCGCTGCGGGTGGAATGCGCAAAGATTCTGCTTGGCACTGGTCTGGACTGGCGTTCATAAGCAGTAGATATGCAGGCCTTGATCCAGCGGCCCACCGTCGAAGAAGACACCTTCCTGCCCATGGAAGACGGATGGAAAGAGATTAGTAGATCCTCCATCTGACGAAAAACAGCCGTACGCCAGAGATACCTACGGAGTGCCCTTCGGACGTCCAATATGTGCCAACGCTGTTCCTGAGGGTGACGAGGATCTGGGCAGAAATCCGGCAAGACGAGCTCCTGGGCTCGATGAAACCAGGAGTTCACCTTGGGCAGGAAGGTAGGGTCCAACCGGAGAACCACTCTGTCGGCGTGAAAAATGCAGAGGTCCTTGCGCGCTGACAACGCCCCAATTTCCAAAATTCTCCGGGCAGACGTTATAGCGAGAAGAAAGGCTACTTTATAGGAGAGAAACTTAAGGCTGATGGAACTCAAGGGCTCGAACGGGTCCGAAGTAAGGGCCTGGAGAACCAGGGGCAGGTCCCAGGACGGATAATGGTGAACAATCGGCGGAGAGAGGATAGCCGCTCCACGAAGAAAACCTTTGATCCTCGGATCTTGGGACAAGGAATGGAACGGATCACGGGAAAGAACTGTAGCCAGAGCAGCGACCTGACGCTGCAAAGTCGTGGGGGCCAGGCCTTTATCCAGCCCCTCCTGCAAGAATTGAAGGACTTCAGAGACATCAGCCGTAGTAAGATCAACATGGTGGCGCGAGCACCAGAGAGAGAATGCCTTCCAGGACGCCTCATAAATACGCACCGTCGAAGGCCATCGTGACGACTGTATAGTGCGTATCACATCCTCCGGCAGCCCGTCCTTCCTCAGCAGGACCCTCTCAAATGCCAGACGGTCAACCGGAGCCACTGAGGATCTGGGTGGACGATGACCCCCAGGCTGAGAGAGACCTTGTGCGGTGGAATTATCCATTATGGAGAGATGGAGAGGGTCACTAAGTGGGCGTCGGCATACCAGGCCCTGCGAGGCCAGAGAGGAGCGACGAGTAGAATCTCGGCCCATTCCTTCAGGAGTTTCCAAATGACCTTCAGAATCAAAGGCAGTGGCAGAAAGGCATAAAGCAGGACGGGAGGCCAAGGGCAGCGTAGAGCGTCGCTTCCTTCCGCTCTGGCGCTCGGGAAGCGTGAGTAAAATCTGAGAAGCTGAGCGTTCTGAGGCGACGCGAAGAGATCCACCAGAGGTCTGCCGAACCTCTGGACAATTTCCCGAAAGACATGAGGGTGAAGACGCCACTCTGCCGGATCAAGCTGCTCCCTACTGAGCCAGTCAGCGCGAACGTTGGCTTGGCCCGAGATGTGGTCCGCCTTCAACGACAGGGTGTGACGCTCCGCCCAGTTCAGCAACTTCTCCGCCTCAACCATCAGGGGTTTTTGAACGAGTACCCCCTTCTCGGTTCACATGAGCTTTTGTGGCCATGTTGTCGGTAAGGATGATGACCCTCCAAGATAGGTCGAAACTGGCGAAGGGCTAGACAGACAGCTCATAACTCCAGCCAGTTGATATTGTGAGCCCTCTACTCCTGGGACCACAGACCTTGAGTCACATGGTCAAGCAGGTGGGCCCCCCACCCTTGCAAGCTCGCATCTGATGTTACAACCAGACGATTGGGTTCTAGGAACGTGCAGCCCTTCAAAGAGCTGGAGACAGCCACCACCGAAGAGACCAGCGCACCTGAGGAGGTACCGGAACAGGGGTCCTGGAAGTGTCCCAGCCCGACTTCTGATAGCGTAACAGGAACCACTGCAATTGGCGACTGTGTCTGCGTGCCCAGGGAATGATAGCTATGCAAGACACCATCTTCCCCAGTAACTGAGAAAGAAGGGGTGAAGAGGCCCTCTGAGACGTCACCTGGGTCACCAACTTGGTGATGCTCTGAACACTGTCTGGGGAGAGGAACACCTGACCTTTGTTCGAGTCGATGATCGCCCCCAGATGGAGTATGCGGGTCGTAGGCGAGTGATGGCTCTTCTCCCTGTTGATTTGAGAATCCGTGCTGCTGGAAAAGGTTGATCACCGAGACGATGTCTGACGCTGCCTGAGGTGGAGAGGACGACAGTACAAGGATGTCATCCAGATAACAAAGGACACACACTGGGAGGATCCAGAGCTGTGCAGCCACCACTGCCACCAACTTGGTAAATGTTCTTGGGGCCGATGACAATCCAAATGGCATTGCGCAGTATTGAAAGTGGTGACCGTTGTATTTGAAGCGAAGGTACCTGCGATGGGCAGTGTGAATCGGTACATGCAAGTACACCTCCTTGAGGTCTACTGATTGTAACAGATCCCCTTGCCTCACACACGCTAGGATGGACCTCAGGGACTGCATTTTGAATCTGCGATAAAGGATGAACCGGTTCAGGTACTTCAGATTCAGGATCCCCTTGTAACCTCTGGAAGGCTTGATCACCAGGAACACTGTGGAATAAAACCCCCTCCCCTCCCGAGACACGGGCACCAGTTCGATAGCATTGATAGACAATAGATGACGAAGCTCGGCTTCCATAAGTTGTCTCCTTGCCTCCAATGGGGGCACCGGGCAGGGTGGATAAAAATCAATGATTTTTTTAAAAAAATCAAAAAAAATCAGATTTTTTAAATTTAAATTGGATTTTTTTGATTTAAATTGGATTTTTTTAAAATAAAATGCTTTTTGAGGAAAATATATTACCATCCAAAGGTTATTCCATCATGAAATAAAGACTAGTTTTCTAATTATGTAGAATAAGGCTGTATATGTTTAATTTTTTTGGTAAATAAATTCCATTAATCCATTCACAATGTCATGCTCTTCCAGAGGTTTTTGTAAGATTATCGGGCAGTTTCTCTGCCTACAAGATATTATCACAGATGCTTGATTTACTTTTGCAATTCTCAAAACTGAATTTGACTCAGCAGAGATCACATGCCTCTTCTTCACAGAAAAATGTTATAACATGAACAGAGTTGAGAAAAAGACCTTAATCCTATTGTTCTACAAACCTATGAATACAGAATCAACCCCTTCAGTGCTAAGTTTCAAGAAGTTCAGTGAATAGAATAGAAACAATATTTTTCTGATTGTTTGGAGTGGAATAGATCTGCACAAGAAGAAAGTGAAACTAAGTGTGAGGAGGAAGGGGCAAGCAGACAAGTAGTACAAAATGAAAGTGAAACTTTCTGAGCACAATACTGCACAGCCACAGACAGACAAGTCTTTGGATCTTTTTGTGTGTATGACCTGAGGTTTATCACATTCTTTCCTTGGAGGAAAAAACCTGTAATGGCAGGAGGCCGTAAAAGAGACCCAGTTTGGCAATATTTTAATGAAGTTCCTTTACTTGTCGGTAAGGCAGGCATGCGTGCAAACTACAAACACTGCAACAAAGAAATGCAAGGCCTGGTGGCCCAAATGAGGCAACATCATGAAAAGTGCTGTGATGAAGATGACCAAAGAAACACATTTGAACAGGCAGGATCTTCAGGTTGGTAAACATTTTTATTGAATCATATTTCTAAAGACTGCCTTGAACTGTCATGTTAGAGCAAAATTATATTTCTTATTATTACTGCATGTTACTGTCATTTGGTACAGTTATGAAGAAAAGCAAATATTCCTTTTGGGGCAGTGCTGTGTACAATAAGCAGAAATTGTATAAACAGTAAAATAACAGCATTGACTTTTTTGTTTAGGGGAATGCATGGATTCTGGAAACTATCCACCTTCAAGATCACCATCCTCCTGTTCTACAGTTTCAGAGTTATCCATCCAGGATAGTGCTTCATTAGCATCATCATCATCAGACACCCACAGCCACATATCACTATCACCTAAAAGAAAGAAAAAACCCTTCCCTCCTGGAACCACCATAGATAAGTTTGTGATAAAAACTAGCAGATTAGAAAAAGAGTTAATTGATGAAAAAATTGCCCAGTTTGTTTATGCAACAAACTCTTCTTTCCGTCTGACTGAGAACCCACATTTCATTAATATGGTTTAGTCACTGAGACCAGGATACAGTCCACCCAACAGAGCAGATGTTGCAGGGAAACTGCTGGATAAAGTGTATGACAGAGAAATGGAGCAATGTGCAACAGCTCTGGAGGGTAGAATTGTTAACCTAAGTATTGATGGGTGGAATAATGTCCACAATGATCCTATTGTATGTGCTTGTATAACAACAGAAGAAGGGAAAGTCTTCCTTGCACAAACAATTGATACGTCAGGAAATGCACACACAGCAGAATACTTACAAGAAGTGGCAGTAAAAGCTATAACAACATGTGAACAAAAATTCAAATATCTAGTACGCAGTTTGGTCACAATGCTGCAAATGTATCCAAGATGAGAAGAAATTTAGAAGAGCAGGAAGGGAATACAAAGCTAATAACATATGGTTGCAGTGCTCATTTGCTGCACCTCTTAGCCAAAGACTTAAGTGTTCCAGAAATAAAGACTAATGTTGTTGAAATTGCTAAATACTTCTGTAACAATCATTTTGCTGCAGCAGCTCTGAAAAGGTTGGGTGGAACCAAGCTAATGCTCCCACAAGATGTTAGATGTAACTCTGTGGTGAACTGTTTTGAGCAGTTTATCAAGAACTGGCCTATTCTGATGACAGTTTGTGAAGAAAATCGAGATAAAATAGATGGCACTGTCACGGCCAAAATCCTCAACATTGGGCTTTAGAGAAATGTTGAACATATGCTGAGCATCCTGAAACCCATCTCTGAAGCTTTAAACAAAATACAGAAAAATAGCTGTTTTATTGCTGATGCTGTTGAAATTTGGAAGGAACTGAGTGAACACTTAAAAACAGAACTACACATGGACAGAATTAAATTACAAGCATTAAAAAAACGAATGGGACAAGTACTGTCTCCAGCTCATTTTTTGGCAAATATTGTCAATATCCAGTATCAGGGTCAAAACTTAAGTGCTGAGGAAGAGGAATTAGCTATGACATGGGTATCCAGCAATCATCCATCTGTAATGCCAACTATAATACACTTCAAAGCTAAGGGGGAACCATTCAAGAAATATATGTTTGCTGAAGATATTTTAAAGAAAGTCACACCAGTGAACTGGTGGAAGTCACTTAAGCACTTGGATTTAAAGAGACTGTTCAAGTAATAATTTCATTTTTAACAACAGTAGCTTCTTCTGCAGGCGTTGAAAGAATATTCTCTTCCTTTGGACTCATTCATTCTAAATTGAGAAATCGTTTGGGACACAATAAAGCAGGAAAGCTTGTTTTTCATTTCCAGATTATGAACAAAGAAGATGAAGATGACGAGTGAGCTACAAAGGACAGTATTTAAGTTTTTCATGTGTAGGCTGGGCTGACAGTCCAAGTTTCTTAAAATGTATATATTTTGTTTAGCCAAATTAGTTAACAAACATGGATGTTTGTTTAAGCAAATAAGATATGCTGTAATGTTATTGTTTCAGTTGAATAAATCTATTTAAATTGTTATTATTAAGGTAATGATTATTTTTCTCCTTCCTAAGTACAACAGAAAAGTTGTCCAAATATGAATGATTAACCTATTAAACTGGGGATAAAAAAACTAATATGAAAAGTTGTTATTCTAAAAATCTTCATCTACTTGCATATTAAAGTTATACCAGCAAGAATTAGTCTTTATGTAGAAAACTATGATTTAAATCAAGCCTTACTGACTAGTGATTTAAATCATGATTTAAATCAGTTTGATTTAAATCAAATCCACTCTGGCATTGGGCATCGAATGAAACGACTGGGAGGAGTGGAGTGGAACTCCAGACAAAGTCCATGGGAAACTGTGAAGAATCCACTGCTCGTCCGTGGAGGCTTCCCAACGGTGATGGAACAGCTGGAGGCAATCACTAATGGGAGCCGACAGCCTTGAGTCATTTTCCTCTCCGAAAGGACCTGTGGCCAGATCCCTGAAACAGACGTTTGGCCGGGGGTTGATTGCGGCCACGGTCCCGAAAGGACTGCCTGTCTGAAGATCGCTCCACACCCTGAGCGTAGGCTCTTTGATGATAGGCCCCTCCTGAGGCTGAGAAGGACCGAAAGGGCTGCTTCTGGGTATACGGAGTATATCTTCGCTCCGGACGACGGTAAGACGAAGGAAGAATCTTTCGTTTGTCTTTGTCCTCGATCAGAAGAGGCTCTAGCGCAGCACCAAAGAGATTCGGAGTTTTGTAGGGCGCCGAAGCCAGCTTCCACTTGGTCTTTGCATCAGCTCGCCAATTACGAAGCCAGAAAAGACGGCGAGAGGTAACAGCCGAAGAAAGAGCGCGTGAAGCAAATTTTGCGGCATTAAGCGAAGCATCTGCCGAGTACTCAGCCGCAGCCACCAGCTTATTGACATATTGGTGAAGTCTCATGTCCTCAGGAGGCAGCCTCTCCTGGAGCTGGCGCAACCAGAGCAAGGAAGCTCTGGTGAAGAATGACGTAGAAGTAGCCGCCTTCACAGCCCAGGCAGCAGCCTGGTGTGTTTTCCTGAACACCAACTCGGCCTTCCTGTCTTCAGACCTGAGGCCATCCACCATGTTGCTGGAAAGGACAGACGAGGAGGCAAGAGCAGCCACTGGAGCGTCTACCGAAGGTAAGGCTAAGAGATCTTCCAGCTCAGGAGCTGCACAATAAAGTTTCTTGTCCAACTCACTCGGTGCCGTCAAGGAACCAGGTTGAGCCCAGCCACTCTGCACCACTTCCAAAAAAAGGGGGGGACAAGGAATCACGTCCTTATCAGGTTTAGGAACCTGGAACAGAGGGTCATGAAGAGCCTTGGTGGAGGCAGCCCCTTCAGCCATGGGAGGCACCAAGCCAAATTTAGTAGTGGCCTTGGCCTTACGGAGAAGTGACTTGAAGACTGAAGGCCTGAAAAGACCGGTGAACACAGGTTGCTCAGGGAGATCCTCGTCATCTGAAAATTCCATTTCATTAGGATACTCCTCTCCAGCTTCAGAATCCTCACTGGAAACGTACCTACGGTGACTTGAAGTAGTCGGTTTGTCAGGCAAGCGACCGTGCATTGTGGGCTGAACAGAAGTTGAAGGACCTGGATTCACACACTGCTGAAGTCCAGCAGCCAAGATCTTGGCCAAAGCATCTGACAACATAGAATGAATGTTCAGTTGATTATCAATGCTGGCAGAGCCCAGAAACCCAGCAGGGGCAGATGCAGATGGTTGCACGCACACTGGAGATGCTGGAGCAATCTCCACCTCCGGGTGAGGACCTGGAGGTAAGGTAAGAGTAGGCCCCGGGTTCAGAGGCTTGTCCAATTCAGGGTGAATCACACCAATGTCAGGATTCAAACTGAGAGATTCCGGGGGCAAATGGTGTGGCATGTCCCCAAAAACAGGCCGAGGTGAAGCCACTGGAAGAGAAACAAGTGGTGAAGCAGGTTCAGCAGCAGAAGAGCGTTTGGCTTTGGCACATTGGCGTTCTAAGGCCTTGTGACATCTGAGAGCGTCCTTCTCACATCCAGATGAAGTCTTAGGTTGTGCCCTGAGGGCCCTAGGCACCCTGCTCTTGGCCTTGGCTTTAGATCCCGTAGCGCCTGATACTGCCACCTCCTTAGGAGGGCTGGATTCAGCCTCCAGATGAGAAGAGAGGTTGCGGTCAGCCATGCTAATTTCAATAAATGCCTGCAAGAGATGAGGCAAATTAATAAACAAATTAGAGAACAATTCATAAGAGCAAGGTGAAAGCCAGATTAACCACCGTTTTAAAGTCCCCCCCCAAACTTCCAAGGAGTCAGAAGGGCGGGGGGGGGGGAATGAACCCCACCCAGGCAGGGCCAGCACATCAAAGGGGAAGCAAAGAGGCAAAGCAGCCTTCACACGCCAGTATTGGATAATAGGCTTGGACACAAGGGCCCTCAAACACCTTGCCCAGAAGCTGGGGCTCAACCTGACTTGCCATGCAGATAATCTATCCGGCTATTTCAAACTTGCACTCCATTCAGCGGGTTCACAGGAAAAACAAAATGGCGGCCGCCATGACCGCCACCTCAAAATGGTGGCCGCGACCAACCTCCGTGCCAAAAGGTGACTCCCAGCACACTGACCGCAATTTCGGTGATCCTCACAGCGATGACAGCAGTCCTGCAGCTCTCCCTTCCGTCCAGCACAACCAAGCGTCAAGCCGAAGGACTCACACGGCATCGCCAATCAGCTGGGATCCTCGGAGTGTGCCGCAAGCCTGGGCATTAACTCCGGAGCCGCAAAAGTTAAAAGAAGGACGCTGCGGCTTCGGCAGTAGCGGATTTACTGGCTCGCCGGTTGTCCAGCACCCCCGCCTGCAGCTAAAACAACCTCGGATCTGCCCAGCCGGATCAGAATCCGGAAAGGATGCTGCTGTCTCAGATGAAAATAAACTACCGTATTTTTCGGAGTATAAGACGCACCTTTTTACCACCCAAAAGGGGGTGAAAATTTAGGTGCGTCTTATACACCGAATGTAGCCCTGCCCACCCACTGGCCCCCACCCTTTGGCCTGTGCCTCGCAGCAGTTACCTTCTTGCAAGGAAACAGCAAGAAAAAACAGCCCGTTTCAGCTTCAGCATAGGTTAATTAGCACAAGTTGATTAGATCAGCCTCCCGACTCTCAGCTGATTTGCTCTCAGCTATTTTGCGCAGGGCTCTCCTGCTTGCTGCAAAAAGTGCTGGAGCAGATTTTTTTTCCCTAGCTATGCTGAAAAAACGAAACTGAAAGTAAAGCAGGCTCTTTGCTGCAAGTGACAAAATGAGGCAGGGAGATTTCTTTTTCTTTTTTCTCACCAAAAAAGGTAGGTGCAAACAATGGGAAATTTAGGGCAAAAGAGGAGAGTTCAAGATTTTAAAACACAAAAGAAAAAAAGCTCTATTTAACTAGGGAATTGTAATAATTGAGATACTATTAATTGTATATCGTGTTGAAAGCAGAAATGGTTAAGTTGTGGTTTGGAGGAATATATGGGGGAAATTATTTGGTTTATTATTATTGGTAAATATAATTAATTGATTTGTAAGAAATTGGATTGCATGGAAATAATTGGAATATGCATGTTCATATTGATTAATATACAAAAAACATATGACTAATTGATTTATATAAAAATGTTGACTTTGTATTAAACAATTGTAATATTAAATAATTAACCAATGTGAGGATGGATATAAAAATAGATGACAATGGGAAGCGGTATAATATAGAAGGGAAAAATTGAATTTGATTAAGATTAGAGATGAGAATGAAAGGTAATATTGGTTTTTTTTTAAAAAATAGATGAGGAATAAATATTGCAAAAAGGAAATATAGAAATTGTAAATTTAATTGAAATGATTAAACACTGTTTAATGATTTAAACTGTTTAAATTTGTGAGCCAGCCACTGTTCAAAGAAAATACATTGTATGTTTGTATGTGTGTTTGTCTAAAAACTAAAAAAAAAAACTTTAAAAAAACAACAACCCAAAAAGGTAGGTGCGTCTTATACTCCGAAAAATACGGTAGGCAGAGCGGCCTGGAGCCCCAGGCTCGCTATCTCCCCGCAGCAGCCGAAAAATAACGAAGTGCAGCTCCCAACCAAAAACTCAGCAAGTAACTAAATAATAATACACTAACACAGTAAAACAAATAAAAAAGGATACCAAAGAAACAATAAAAGCTAGCTAATTAGCTAAATAGCACAGAGCAATATTTTACATTAGTTCCCTCAGCTACTGAGTGAAATGAACTGGAGAGAATAGCACAGAGGGGGCGGACACCAGCAAGAAATTTGAATATTTAACACTCAGTTTCCCAGCAACGCATATGTGAAATACCCAGCCATGGATTGCAGGAGCAGTGCACTGGAAAATGATTTCATGATTTAGTTTAGCTAGTGGGGCTCACAGGTCACATCCATAGCAGTGAATGACCCCAAGCAGACCTAAAAGGATTACAATTCAATCCCACAAAACAGATACTAGAGACTAAGCACAAGGAAGACCTGAGGCCAGGGCCGGATTTAGATGAAAAGAGGCCCTAGGCTATTCCACTTATGAGGCCCTTTCACCTATAGTGAAAGTGTAATTTTAATTTTGCTAACAATTTGAATGTAGGCCCCTCTTGATCTTGAGGCCCTAGGCTGAAGCCTAGTTAGCCTATAGGAAAATCCGGCCCTGCCTGAGGCCAAGTTGCCTCATACTCTGTTACCTAGAAAGATCGATCAATCTCTCAACCAACTTGACTGAAGCAGGATTAACAGGGTACTTTTTTCCTCAGAAGAATAGACTTTTCTTCCCACCCTATGGTTAAAACAACTGGCAGCACATCCCTGACTCTACTGCTATGAGTAAAAAGAAAAAAAAATACTTGTCATCAAACAGCCCTAAGGGAATAGTTTCAGCCAGTAAACCATAGCAGCATTTTTTTCTTAAAAAATGATGATGGTGGTGATGAAATCTGATCAAATATATTTTGCTATGAAGGGAAATAATAATCTTGCTTTCTCTCCAGCCAAAAAACCCCAGTTAGCTTCTATTCTAGAATCTTCCTACAACTACAATGCAAGATGTTTAACTGTTTTACATTTAAAGACACAGCTGACACTCATGTGAAAAAGCTTCTAAACCAGTGGTTCTCAACCTTCCTAATGCCGCGACCCTGTAATACAGTTCCTCATGTTGTGGTGACCCCCAACCAGGGGTGGGTTCTAATTTTTTTTACTATTCGTTCTGTGGGCGTGGCTTATTTTGTGGGTGTGGCTTGGAGGTCATGTGACCGGGTGGCCATGGCTATATGTATAGGGACTACCCAGAGGGCTGAAAAAAGTGATTTCTGACAGGTCCTCGCACTTTTGACCGGTCTTCGCACTTATGACTGGTCATCATTTATGCCGTTGTAGCATTCTTAACAACCATGTCACTCATTTCACAACTGCTTCTCTTCACCATGGTGATAAGATAGGGCAAAAAAACGTAAAATGTGAGGACAGTCGTAAATTCGAGGACTGGTCAAAAGTGCGAGGACCAGTCAAAAATAACTTTTTCAGCCCTCTGAGTAGTCCATATGTACAAAAGGACTACCCAGAGGGCTGAAAAAAATGATTTCTGACAGGTCCTCACACTTTTGACCGGTCTTCGCACTTATGACTGGTCATCATTTATGCCGTTGTAGCATTCTTAACAACCGTGTCACTCATTTCACAACTGCTTCTCTTCACCATGGTGACAAGATAGGGCAAAAACGTAAAATGTGAGGACAGTCGTAAGTTCGAGGACTGGTCAAAAGTGCGAGGACCAGTCAAAAATAACTTTTTCAGCCCTCTGAGTAGTCCATATGCACAAAAGGACTACCCAGAGGGCTGAAAAAAGTGATTTCTGACAGGTCCTCGCACTTTTGACCGGTCTTCGCACTTATGACTGGTCATCATTTATGCCCATTGTAGTATTCTTAACAACCATGTCACTCATTTCACAACTGCTTCTCTTCACCATGGTGACAAGATAGGGCAAAAACATAAAATGTGACGACAGTCGTAAGTTCGAGGACTGGCCAAAAGTGCGAGGACCAGTCAGAAATAACTTTTTCAGCCCTCTGAGTAGTCCATATGCATAAAAGGATACAGCAATAGAGAGGGAAGAAGGAAGGGAAGGGAAATTAGAGTAGGAGGGAGGGTAAGAGAGGGAGGAAGAGAGGAGGAGAAGGAGAAAGGAAGAGGAAGTAGGGAGAAGAAGAGGGGGAGGAAGAGAAAGTAAGAAGGAAAGAAAAGAGAGAGGTGGTAGGTTTGAGGAGAAAGATTGCTGTACAATAAAAAAGATGAAAGGGAAGAAAGCCAACCCCAAACAAATATAAAGATATTAAGATAAAGAATGAATTGTTAAACTTTAAAGAATAAAAGAGAACAAATTTGAATAAATAACAATAATTAGAAACACACATACAAACATACAATGTATTTTCTTTGAACAGAGTATTTGGCCAGTTCACAAATTTAAACAGTGTTTAGTCATTTCAATTAAATTTACAATTTCTATATTTCCTTTTTGCCATATTTATTCCTCATCTATTTTTGTAAAAAACCAATACTACCCTTCATCCTCATCTCTAATCTTAATCAAATTCAATTTTTCCCTTCTATTCTATATTATACCCCTTCCCATTGTCATCTATTTTTATATCCATCCTCACATTGGTTAATTATGTAATATTATAGTTGTTTAATATAAATTCAACATTTTAATATAAATCAATTAGTTATATAACTACCTTTTTTGTATATTAATCAATATGAACATGAATATTCCAATTATTTCCATGCAATCCAATTTCTTACAACTCAATTAATTATATTTACTAATAATAATAAACCAAATAATTTCCCCCATATATTCCTCCAAACCGCAACTTAACCGTTTCTGCTTTCAACACAATATACAATTAATAGTATCTCAATTATTAATAATTCTCTAGTTAAATAGAGCTTTTTTTCTTTTGTGTTTTAAAATCTTGAACTCTCCTCTTTTTCCCTAAATTTCCCATTGTTTGCACCTACTTTTTTTGGTGAGGAAAAAGAAAAGAAATCTGCCTGCCTAATTTTCCAACGTTGCAGCAACAGCAAAGCCAACAGTCTGCTTTACTTTCAGTTTCGTTTTTCAGCATAGCTAGGGGGGAAAAATCTGCTCCAGCAAGCAGCAGAGCCCTGAGCAAAACAGCTGAGAGCAAATCAGCTGAGAATCGGGAGCCGATCTAATCAAGGGCTAATTAGCCTATGCTGAAGCTCCACGGGCCAATAAAATTTCCAAAAACACCGAACCGTTTGTTAAATTGCTGGCTCGCCTGCCCCTCGCCCACCACTATTTATTGGCAATAAATAGTGGTGCGGAGGGGCGGGGCAAGGGGTGGGACGGAACCGGCAGAATCCCACCACTGGCTATATGGCGGCCCTTTAAAGCCCTGCAGCAAGAATTTAAACAGTTTTTTTTCCTCTAGCCATCAGCTGGGACTCAGGAGGCAGCAATAGATTGGGAGTGGGCGGGGTAAGCGAACGGCCGGCGCTCCAACAGAGAGTGAGGGTGAGTGAAGGCGTGGGGGGGGGCAAGAGAGGGTTTTGGCGACCCCTGTGAAATGGCTGTTCGACCCCCAAAGGGGTCGCGACCCCCAGGATGAGAACCGCTGTTCTAAACTGATTTCTGATTGTGCAATGGAACTTCTTCCTATATACTCCCCTCTAAATAGGAGGGAGGGGAGTCCATTGAATTGAGAGATGACTTGGGAAAGTGTGTATAAACAATGAGAGCGAGTTTGGTGTAGCGGTTAAGGCATCAGGCTAGAAACTGGGGGCCATGAGTTCTAGTTCTGTCTTGGGCATGACGCCAGTTGTGCGAATCACTTTGTCAGCCCTAAGAAAGCAATGGCAAACCACTTCTGAAAAACCATGCCAAGAAAATTGCAGGGCAGTCTTCAAGAATTGGACACGACAGAACAGAGGAAATACATATCTTATCTCACAACATTTTTAAGTTCAAGGGAAAACAAATGACTTGCAGGATCCTTTGGGCAGACCTAGCATGCAAAGCATAACTCTTCTGGATACCAATGATTCTCTTTCCTTACTATAGTTTTCTCCAAATTAGATCAAGGAGAGATGACAAGAAAGAAGACGAAAAAAAACCCAGAGAAAACTGTACCTCCAGTGTTTGCTGGTTGTGGAAAGCCAAATTAAGCTTGGTTTAACAAAATCTATACAGGTAGCCCTAGACTTACAGTTTACATTTGTTTAGTAACCGTTTGAAGTTATAAAAGCCCTGAAAAAAGTGACTTATGACCATTTTTCACACAACTGTTGCAGCAGCACCATGGTCACGTGATCAAAATTCAGACCCTTGGCTATTTATGACAGTTGCAGTGTTCTGATGTTGTGTGATCAACTTTTGCAATCTTCAGAAAAGCAAAGTCAATGGGAAGCCAGATTCACTTCATAACTGTATTACTAATTTAACAACTACTGTGATTCACTTAACAACTGTGGCAAGAAAGGTAAAATGAGACAAAACTCACTTAACGTAGTAACAGAAATTTGGGAGTCAATTGTAGTCATTAAGTCGAGAATTACCTGTATAATAAACTAGAATATACTGGATAAATACTAAATATGTTTTTTTAATAAATCCTGCATTTATAAATATTGGATTTAAATGTATAAATACTAATTTATAAATAATGGAGGTGGCTGCTGGAATGATGGCAGACTCCTTCTCCTGCCCTTGCTCTCTACCCATTCAACTTTTTTGTTATTATATTGATGTATTCTTGTTGTGTTCCCATTTCAATGTTTATGTTATGGTTCCATTATTTTACTTCTGTTCTGTTTACACTCCTTTCGTTTTCTTCCTTATAATTGTAAGCCACCTAGCTTAGCTCCATGGCAAGATAGGTGGCAAATAAATGTAACAAATAAATAAATAACTCTCTGTTGAGAACTTTAACCTAGAGGGGATTATTTGTATGTCCCAGAAGTCTGGCTAGGTGGCTCAGTAGCTAAGATGCTGAGCTTCTCGATCAAAAAGATCGGCATTTCAGCAGTTCAAATCCCTAGTATAGATCTCCTGCGTGAACAGGGGGTGGACTAGAAGGGACTCCAAGGTCCCTTCCAATTCTGTTACTGTTAATCTCTTAAAGTCAAAAAAATTAAAACTATAATTATTAACCAATCATTACCCACTTCTCCCAGTTTTGTCATTTGCAACTTTTACAAATGTTATCTCAACTCCCTCACCAAGTTATTGATAAAAAGACTAAGCAGTACAAGGCCGAATCAGTGATTCTCTCACTGGATGCTCCAGTACTGAGAAACAAAAACCTTGAAATCCTTGAAAAGTCTTATTAAAGTGTAGATCTGAATGGTAAAACTGGGATATTTTAATGCAGACTTTTCCTTTTTGATTTAGGGGCATTTAATACCAAACCAGGCAGGAGTTGTAGTAGTACTGCCAAAATTTAATAGCAAAGCAATCTGCAAATGAAACAGTAGAAAGCAAGATATATAGTCACAGGAATAGAAGAAATGGCTCTGGACACAGCACAAAATTCTTTGAAGGGCCATGGATCTTAGGTTTTGGAGTGGTTAACAATACAATTTATTTATTTATTTAATTTTTATGCTGCCTGTGTTCCCTACAAGATGACTCAAGGTTACAATTTTTGAAAATGTTTGTTTGGCAACAAGAGCATTACAGTGCCTCCTTTCTATCCACAGCTTCAGTAATAATTTGCTGTTCATTATTTCCACTGAGTAGTGCACAACAGCAGGTAATAACAAGTTTTTGGACAATTTAGCTTCCAAAATGATTGTCCTTTTCATTATTATCTATAATAAGGTCAGGCAGGGTATTGTAGTAATGCTGGAAAAAGAAATGCAATTATTAATATAAAACCAGTGACATCAAGGGGGGAAACCAGAAAGAGCAATTTATACTTAACAAAGAAGAAAAATAATATCCGTATGGAACACTAGCACAAAAATAACCCATGGCTTCTTATGTCGGTTTACTTTTTAGTTTACCAAAATCTACAACTGCAATTTAAGCAATATTCAAAGATCCCATGCTAAATAGAAACAACATGCAATTTGCTTTTAAAATATGACACTGCAGGGACCTCTAAAAGTTCCTCCTTCAAAACACATTTAAACACGAATTACTGTGCATATGCATCAGACATAGTCCCTCATATTGTTAGAAGTTTGCAGAAAAATACTGCAAAATATTTCCAGAGAAAACTAAAAATTATAGCAAAACTGAAAATTACAATGAGAAACACTCACTTCAGAAGATATATCAAATTCCTCTTCATTACTAAGATCAATGCATTCCAGAACAGGTCTCAATACACTTTCCTAGGAAGACAAACATTTTTAACAGTTTTTTTTCCACTTATGAGTACTCTCAAAATATGAGAGGCAAAAGTAAAACTAATTATTCAGATTCACTAGAATAATTTTTATTTGGGTCAATTTTATATCACTCAGTATAAAGAACTGTGGAATGGCCTTTGTCAAATGCCTTCTAACCAAATGATCACAGATTTCATAACCCAAGAAAACTCTTAACTGCAGTCACTCTGACCCAATCATAGTCATAAAGACTTTTTTGACATTAATCATACTAAGAAGGTATCAAATAAAATACTTATTATAAAGACCAGTACATACTAAGATGATATGCTTTCTTTCTTGAGCACAATGCTCCCTGCTCTTTTATCTCCTTGGAAGACTTTCCCAACCTAGTCTCCCCTTCAGTTCTGCTAGTAGGGAATTCTAATTATGTTCCAACGTATTTGAACAGCATCAGCTCCCAATAATTTAAGAATGGCTTCTACATAGCAATAAAATCCTCAGACAAACTTTAGACTTACCTGTCCCCTGAAAAACCCCCAAGCAGCATTGTGCTAAATGCAATGAATTTATAAATGTTCTTCCTAAATAGCAGGGTTGCCATGATTTTGCTACAAATGCCACCTAGAAATATGAAGGAGCACTGAAAAGTGCTCATTCATTTTAATGATAATAAATTTAATGATGATACCAATTAAACTGAATAGCACAACTAAAATAAGATTTCTTCAAAGGGGATGGGTAGGATATAAAATTACAAAGGCTGTTCAATGTAAGCAAAGGAATTTGAATCAATATCAAAAAGGGAGGAAAAACAAAACAGGTTCACATATGAACTGCCACTTTCCAAGAAAGGAAGGAGAGTATCTGTGGATAGTTAATTAAAATGCCTATCTGGTATGCAAAGTGAATTCCATACCAGAAAAAAAACTTATCTCAATAAAATGCCTTTTTGTATTTATATAGTAAACCACATTGGGAATATTGTGTACAGTTCTTATCACTGCATTACAAGTTGATATTGTACTATAAAGCTGGATCAGAAGCGGAAAAGGGGAAAAATAAAGAATTAGGAGAGTAGAATTGGCTTATTCAAAACTTTGAAACTTTTTAGCTTTGAAAGACAGGGTACTAAAATCATGTATGCCATTAAAAATATAGAGGCAGGTAATTCTTTTCTTCCTCGTTCGCAGTATTAATACGGTATTCAGGATCCTTGACTAAAAGTAAATTTAAGGAGGTTTAGATTCAATAAAACACTCTTTTATATTAAGAATTTGCTGCCATATGTAGTAGTGATGGCTATCAAGATAGGTGGTTCAAGTGGACAAGAAAAATCCACAAGTGAAATGGCTATTCATGGCAGCTGACTTTGATGGCTACATATAAAATCCAGAAACGAAGACAGTACATCCTAGATTGCAACAATTAAAGAGCACTGATAGTAGAAGACTGCTTGAACTCTAGGATAGATCAGGATTGACACTATGCAATACAAAATGCTGCATCATACTGATGTCTAGTTGATCCTCCAGCACTCTTATGTTTACATGCAAATTGTCTACGTACACTAACAAATTCAATATCATCTTCACTTTCTTCCTGTTGAGAGGAATTGACAGTCTTCTTAGAAGACATAAGATACTCCATTGCTGTATCTGAAACAAAGAAACAAAAAATCACTTAAGGTAATAATGCACAAATAAATCCATGGATTTTTTTCTTACTGCAATTAATATTGTATTTCCTGGCAAATATTTAACTTTTTAAAACAATTACAATGAATACATTGTACAAGACCTGGAGTATCTACAGACAACTAGCACTGAAATTGGAGAACCTGCTAAATGCCAACCCTAAAGGGAAGATACCAAGGACCCTTTTTTGCTTTACTTACTGATAATAATAGCATAATTGGTTTGTATCATTTCAGAATTCATCCTTTTACCAGATCAAGGAATTTGTTGCAATAAGTTCTATAAACCTGAAATTGGCATGCTTCCACTAGCTGACCTGATCTATAAGTGATAAAGGTATAAATGTTCTTTTAAGTGGAGGACATCAACATAGCCATACAGATGCAGAAATTACAGGTAATTTCCTTACCTATAAGGATGCACTAAGGTTAATGGAAAAAGTAGAATTCCGAATGGTTACGCAAGGCCTCTATTCATTTCACCGAAAGCACCTGTTAGGAATAAAATAAAAATAAAAATAGAGCAATACAAAGAAGAGAAAGCGTAATGGGAAAATGGGTCTGGATAACGACGCAGACTCCAAAGCAGGGGGACGAGGACGATTAAGAAACGGCGGCAGCGCCCACCACGCTCACAATCAACCCACGTGAGCAAGACGGCGCGATGCTGAAGGTGCCTCGTTGTCGCCTGCAGCCAAGAACCCCGCCCGCCTTGTATCGCTGGCCCAAACCCTTCTGCAACTCGGCAAATCAACCGTCAACCCGATGAACCGTCGTTAATCCCGCCAGCGCTCCCCTCGCCCTTTGCAAGCATCCATTGGCGACGCAAGAGGCACGTCACAGCTCTCCACTCGCGCGCGCGCGGCGGCTTTCACTTTCTTCCGCTTCAAACTTCGAGGGTGACGATTTTCGGCGCCTCGGCCTGCTGGGAAATGTAGTCTCCTTTGACCGCTCGAGGGCGCTCCCTGTCGGCCTCAAGGAATTACTGTAATGCAAGACTATACTGTACTGTAGGGCCTTGCCCTCCCGCTCCCTTTCAGTGGGGTTAAGGCAAGCGCCTAAAAGTGGAAGGGGAGACTGACAGTGGATTGCTTTTTTCACATCGCATCGCTGGTGTACTGAGAACTGGTGCTCAACAGATTTACAGGATGCCCAGCGATTTCGTTTCTTAGGTTTTTTATGAATTAAAAAGCTGGAGGAGTTGAACTTAATGCATGGGGGGGGGGGAGGTTTGAGAGAATGGAAGCTCTATAGAAGGGGCTGGGAGACTCTTAAAAGTGATATTTTACAATGGAGCTGGACAAAGCTATGAATATAAGTCACACAGGCCAAATGATGGTAGTTCATCCATATTTAGGAATAAGCCACAATCCTCTGGGTTTCAGACACACACCGGCACACACCATAAGCTAAGATACTGCGCAGAATCCTCTAACTCCCAGGCATCTGATAAAGGATCAGAGGACCTAGATAAAAGACCTGAGGAAGAGACAGTAACAGTAATAAGAGTTTCAAGAGACAAACCATCACCATAGCGATGAGAAGTGTTTTTTTTTTTAATGAGTGGGTTTTTTTTAATGATGAGTCCTTGCAGTCTGTGTTTATGCCTGGCAACAGGCTGGACTACTAGTCCCTGAAGTTTTCTTAGCAGCATTTCTTTTCAGAAATGTCTTGCCTTCCTTCCTAGGGCTGACGGAGAATGACAGTAATCAGAAGCATCATTAATCTTAGTATAAGAAATAAGAATTCAAGAAATACTTTCAACCAATGAGAACATTTATTGTATTTTTAAATATCTCTAATAATTGGAATTCTCTGTTCAACATAAAGGTACATTGTTAAATACTCAGTGCAATAAAGCATTCATGAAAATAGCATGATAAAAGAAGGATACATTCAGCCAAAATAATTAAAACAATGTGATACAAAATTATAGCAGTCTAAGGTTTTGTTCAATAATAATAAATAATAAATAACTTTATTGTCATTGTATGTGTATACACAGTATACCCATACAACGAAATTCACTTAACACCCAAAGACCAGGTCCAACACATATAATAATCCCCAAACACACTCCCACCCACCACAATTCTCCACCCCTAAACCACCCAAACATCCACACAACAGACCAAGTAATACTGTCCAACAGCTCACTGATCCCTTTAGTTCATTGTTTGGTGCAATTATAGCTCTGGGATAAAAACTATTCAGAAAACGTGTGGTCCGAGTTTTAATTGTTCTGTATCTTCTGCCAGAAGGCAACAGTCCAAAAAGATTGTAAGCAGGATAGGAAGAGTCTCTAAGAATGTTATGCAACTTTCTCAAACAGTGAGATTCGAAGATGTCTTAACAGAGGTGCAGGTACAGCATGATAAAGGTTTGCCATTTGAATACCTCTGATATGCTGAAAAGCTGCCCCAAGAATAGAAAAGAACAAACAGCTCTCCAGCTCTTGCAGAATATAAAGATAGTTACCATGTTTTCAGTGTCCCTCCACTTTCTGTTGTACTTACAGTACTGTATACTGTATATATTTTGCCCCTGAGACTAATAGCAGCCCTGATCCAAATGTGAGTGGCAATTGTCTGTTTTCAGATAAAAAAATTAGTCACAGTCCAACATAATAATTAATCTCAGTTGTTGCTACATCCATTCCAAATAACTGCATGGGCCTTGCTCGTACTTGGCACATGCAGTGCTGTAGGTGGTAGGCAGAAAAAGTATCGTAAATCCTCTATTCTTTTTCATCTCTCCACAATTACACCTGTATAGAATGTGATCACAGAAGCAGATATGAAATGTTTACTTGTAAATTTCTTTTCTGTGCAGTTTTCTGAGGCTGCAGAGGCTATGGAAGAGCATTCTATGATGACACTTCAAGAAAGAAGGCCTTGTGTGACTCAGAGCTGTCTTGGGTAGGCCACAGGGGCTTGCCAGCTGAGAGAGCAGTATGCAGCAGATCCTGGAAATCATACACAATTGGACTGTGTATTTAAAAAAAAAACCCTAAATGAATATGTAAATAATTGTTTCTCTTTTGTTGGGGTGTGAGGGAAGTAGCAGAGTCAAATTAGGCATTTTTAGAATTTCTGACATGCCAAACCCAAAAGCTTAGCCATCATTATTCTGGGAAATAAGTCTAGTCTATAAAATTTGTATAATATGTTATCTATGTTGAATATAAACCTATTTTCTGCTACATAAATATTTTGCTTGTTAGAAATGACAACATGTAGTTAAGTAGGACCTTTATTTATTTATAAGTAATTTCTCAATACAGGAATGTTCGCTGCTTGAAGATTGAATTGCTCGTACGTCATCTGTTTTAGAAAGGTATATTAATGACTGCAATTATACAGCACATTATTCGTCTTCAGGAAGTGACACTGGCCCTGCTTCATCCATTGTTAAGGGAACACAAAGCCTCCAATATCTAAAAACAATAATATTTTTTTTTATTTTTTCAACTGCTCGCTTTTGCAGCACATGAGAACAATCCCATTTTTCATGCAAAAGGTTTCCCACAGTATCTATTTCTCTATCTAACATCCCTTCATCCATCCGATCAAACCTATATTTCTTCCACATTCCAGGTAGCTTGCAACAGTTAAAACATATAAATAAAATATTCCCAATAATAAATCAAATCCTGGCACAATTAATACAGACCATTGATAATAAATACATTTATAATAAGCAATATGATGACAAAATTGCAGATAGTGTGTTAAGTTCTGGGCGAAGAATGGAGGCAAGGCTGGAGTGATTTCTAACAGTTCTTTATTCAATACTGCCTGTGAGGCAACCACACTCCCCAGCTGACACAGCTCCTTTTATATGAAACTGATCACCCAAACAACCAATTAGGAGACAGTATTTTCCCACTCCAACAGAGGACGAGAATGAGAACTTCAACTGACACCTATACACTATATACAATACATAACATAGTGAAACATCAATATGCAAAAGACATTCATAAGTGTTCAGTTCTGATTCCTTGCAGATGGTTCTCCCCAAGAAGATCAATATAAACACAGTTCTAGACTACAGTATTGGAGTCATAACAGAAAAACATTGACTGGCTTAACCCTCTTCACTTCATGAAAATAGAACTTCATCAGCTATGTCTCCTAGGAAGGTCTCCTTGGAAGGGGTGGCACAGGCTGCCATAAAAAGTCCTATGGGTCTTCAGTATCAAGTACTACATACCCTGTTTCCCCAAAAATAAGACTTCCCCTAATAATAAGCCCAATCAGACTTTTGAGCACAAGCGCTAAAATAAGTCTCCCCCCCGGAAAATAAGCCCTTCCCAAAAATATTTAAACACAGAGCTGGAAATCAGGTAAGATGGCAAGAGGAGTCCCATCTTGCTCCATGCGCCCCAAAATAATAAGACCTCCCCGAAAATAAGTCCAAGCGCTTTATTTCGGGGTTCAAAAAAATATAAGACAGGGTCTAATTTTCAGGAAAACACAGGTACATATATTTATAGTCAGAACTAGTCCTTTGCCACATATCCAGAAAAATCAACAACCAGTAGGAGTAGTAGGAACATGATGATGAGCACAATGAACAAGAGGGCAGCAATGCTGCCCCATGACTTCTCCCCATCTGTGTATAAGTTCAGTATTTTTTTTCCATCTGAAAACAGTGTTATTGCCACCACCAGTAGGTATTTTCCGCCCAATATTTTTAGTCTATGCATTGTTTCCAGCTGATTTTCTTTCATTTTCTTTGCATACCTAAAAGGGCTTCAGCAATGCAGATTTTGATCATGACTTCACAAACTTCCAGTCACTGAGAAGATGTAGGAGAATGTCACTGCGTTTTTGTATTTACCAGCTGAGCTCATATTTCTGGACTGTCAGACTTTCCGTAGCTTGCCAAACTTCTTATCAGTAACTGATACTACGCATGTCCACATTCTTTCAATCTACTTCACACTTTTCTTTGTTCTCTTGCCAAGAAGTCCGACCACAGAGAGGTGGCCGGCAGGAACTTTGCCAAAATGTAACAATTTAATTATTTTTAGACTAGTAAGATTATTTTCTTCTTTACAATAAATATGAGTTTAATTAGAAGATGTATTCCGGTTTTATTTTTCAAGAGTATACACAAGGAAAATGCCACGATCCAAGCAATTACCCCAGGAAGGTAACGGGGCTAATTGCCTCTGACAGAGAAGAACAGGCTGAGCTGGAAGGAGAGGTTAAACATGTCATCAGGTTGGAGTCATTATATTGCCACAAGAGACCTAAGTCCAGCCCTCCATGAATTCCGTTGACCCTTATCTAGTGTTAATTTAGCTTTGACCATTAGTTGATTAGATTCTTCCTTTAGAGCTAGCAATAATAAACTCTTCTGTGCTTTGAACTCAAGAAGTGCTTCTGATTATTTGAGCCTGACAGAAAGGCTTTTACAAGAGCGTTTATTTCCCCTTCACCTCCAACTTAGAATGCGATAGAATAGTCTCTTTTTTAGAACCAACAGGTAAACTGTGATTAAAAAAAATACGTGAGTTGTAAGAAAGAAATGTGAATTTATTTTTGGTTACTGGAGAGAATTATACAACAAGCACAACTCAACTCAATTGTACTGATCAAATGTACATGTACATGTGCAGGGCAAAAGTTCAAAAAAAGATTGTCTGGTGTGTGGAATATAGTACTGTACTTATTTTACTGGCAGGATACAAAAGAGCTTACGAGTTTTAAAAAACCATCGGAAAAGAGGTCACATTGCTTAACCTTGGAAAGACATGGCTCTAAAATTAGTAAGATTATGTTTCTCCTTTCCCTTTTCTTATCACCTACTTGTCTTTTTCAAATTAATTTCCTTTCTCCTCTTACTGATTTGGTTTCTCTACTGTTTTTAGACTCTCACGGTACAATTAATTTAATTTAATTTAATTTAATTAATTTATTCCATTTATATGCCACCCCTCTCCGAAAACTCGGGGCGGCTCACAATACATTTTAAAAAATCTTTATAAAAAACATTTAAAAATTAAAAACATTAAAAACTCATTCATGCCATTCATGGCCGGATCTCGCCAGATCACAAGAGCGAGATCAACAGCCCCAGGCCGGCCAGAAAAGCCAGGTCTTCACTGCTTTTCAGAAGGCCAATAGGGTGGGGATGGTCCGTACCTCAGGAGGTAACTGGTTCCAGAGAGCTGGGGCTGCCATAGAAAAGGCCCTCCCCCGCAGGCCCACCAGCCGGCATTGTTTAGCTGATGGGACCCGGAGGAGACCAACTCTGTGGGATCTTACCGGTTGCTGGGAGCTATGCGACAGAAGGCGGTCTCGAAGATAACCTGGCCCTAAGCCATGTAGGGCTTTAAAGGTAATAACCAACACCTTGAATTGTGACCGGAGACCAATAGGGAGCCAGTGCAGCTCGCGGAGAATTGGTGTAATGTGGGTGTACCTAGGTGACCCACGACAGCTCGCGTGGCTGCGTTCTGGACCAACTGTAGTCGCCAAACACTTTTCAAGGGTAGCCCCATGTAGAGCGCGTTGCAATAATCTAACCATGAGGTGACAAGGGCATGAGTGACTGTGTGGAGAGCCTTCTGATCCAAATAGGGTCGCAATTGGTGCACCAGGTGAACCTGTGCAAAGGTCCCCCTAGCCACAGCTGTCAGATGACAATTAGCTGTCAGACTAATTACAATAATTAGTTACAATAATGGGATGGGGCTGGCAAGGGGAAAGATGAAATATTAGAAATTTGCACCATCTTTCTCTGGAATGGTGTCTATTGCTTAGCACATTGTAAGCTGCCCTGAGTCTCCGGAGAAGGGCGGCATATAAATAAAAAAAAAAAAAAAAATTGCTATATGGGTATCTCTACACTGCCTGCTTTTTTGCAGGGACTGCATAATGTGTCAGCAACATTTCTAAATGTTTTGGGTAATTTTGTTGTTGCCAAGTCAAGGACCTAGAATAAGTGAGATGCATGCATACATTTTTATTACCCTTGTGCTTTATGCATTTCCCATTATGAATCTCTGAGTTCAGCTAATTTCTAATACATTATTTCCCATGATGTACTATGACAACATGTACCCTTAGGATAATGTCTAGCTGTCTTTTGCTATTTTCTTCAATGAATAATGTAAAGAGATGAAAAAATAGTACAAAATGTGAATAACATTTCCACAAACTAGTGTTTCTCATCCCTCCCACATATATTAGGAAATGCTCAAATTAAGAATTTAAAAAAGATTTTTAACAACATTGATTTTTTTCTAAAATATTAGAAATTTTCTCATAGCATCATAGAAGATTGAAAAATATACAATTATCCGTATCATTGATTATGTGCCATCAAGTTGGTGACAATTCTTAATAACCACATAAATAGATTGTCTCCATCATATAAATATCAGTAGCACAGTTACTATATTTTACAGAGCTTCTGCCAAATTTATCTTTATAGGGAACTTACTGAAATAAATCAATTTTGTAGAATGTAACTCACTTGCAGAAGTAAAATAAAAACAAAAATACTGAAATACTTTTGCCAAAAGAACAATTCTTCAGCAGGATCTGTCCCCAACCTGTCCCTTTAGGTTTTCCGACATCATGCACTCATCAGTACCATAACTGAGTCTATGCACATTGTGGTTGGTTGTCCTTTACTTTCTTTCCTTCTATTCTTCCCAGGATGATGGACTAGAGATTTAGGGCTTTGCATAATATATCCAGAATACGTAATTGAGCCTTCCCATTTGCACCTTGAGTGAGAATTCTAGACTGGTATGTCTTATGAACCATTTATTTGCCTTGTGTATCTGTTCTCAGCAGTCTTCTCCGCCATCAGTGTTCATAACTATCAATACTTTTTCTGTCCTGCTTCTTCAAAGTTAATTTTCACAGAGTTCACGGGAAAGGCATTGCCTGTATGATTCTGACCTTGTCAAGATATGTCAGAGCATCTAAACATCTAAAACCAAGGACTAGTCTGTGCTGTATTTCGGTTTGCTGGTTCCTTTACTGTTGCTAGGCAATAAAAGGCGAAAGCTATCCCTCTTTCACTCTTCATGGTCACTTCAAAGGCTGTTCACTTTATGTATTGTCATTAGCATGCTCTTCTTTATAATTTTAGTCCCAGTGTTCACTATGCACCTTAAATTTCTCCTCCATAGCTTGCAAATCATTTCCATGTATGTGTGTGTGTGCATGCACACGCGCGCGCACACACACACTTGTATAAAATTCTGAAAGTTTCATAATCAACAAATAACTTAAATAAGTATGAAGTTAAAAAGAGAAAGGAGATAAGTGGGAAGAAGATAAAAAGAAAAATGTGACTTGCATTGAAGTCTTAAGATGAAATAGAGGAGTTGCATAATTATTTGTATTGCACATTAGGTGCTAGACCAATGTCAGATTATAGCTAGGAATATGGTAAGGTGCACACAATAACTGTTTATAAATGAAGTTTTCACTGCAGTAATTAATAGAATATTAAGAAGAATTCAGATGATAATTTTCTCCATTGAAAGTCCTCTTGTCTTTTTCTTTCCAAATAAAATTCCATAATGAGAGAAATACTGATTAATTATACAATTAACTTTTGTGTGATAGCACTGGAGAATGTTTTATTGGAAAGCAATAGATTGCTATTTTTGACATCTAGCCTAATATTCAAGACAGCATTTCCTTTTATCAGTGTATTAATGATTCTGACCAAATAAAGTTCAATCCTTTTTTCTATTGGCCCCTTTTCTTAGATAATGATATTTTTTTCAATACCAGTTTACCTAAAAACCAAATAAAGATTGACTATTCCCCTTGAGCCAAGAATCAACAAGCAGAACTTACACATACTTTTGCTGTGAGATACAGTCAACGGACTAGAAAATATCATAGACCTTGGCAACATTGGAAGAAAATTAGAGAAAGACAACAATAAAGTGGATATGGTAGGACTGGAAAGATTATGGATTTCCAGGAAAAGCTATAAAGAGCCAGTTTGTTTTGTGATTAGGATGTGAAGCTAGAAACTGGGAGACTGTGAGTTCTAGTCCCATGTTCAATATGAAGCCAGCTGTATGACCTTGGGCCAATCACTCTCTCTTAGCCCTAGGAAGAAGACAAGGTCAAACCACTTCTGAAATCATGCCAAGAAAGCTGCACAGAGTTGTGAAAGAGTTCCTAGGAGTCAACACTGACTGGAATGGACAAAGAAAAAGAAAGAAAGAGCAAGCTATGATTTATTACTAAAGACAGGCTAAGATAGTGAGCATTTGTCCATGCACCCATTAACACTTGAATCCTCTTGTAGGCATTTAACTAATTGAAAAATCTGGAGAACCTAAATGTTTGTCCACAATTTTATACAAATGTTGATTGGGCTTAATGTGTTGGCATTCTCCTTATGACCATTGCATTTTATTTAGTCTAATAGAAATGCAGATATGCTGCTATGCTTAAACAAAACATTAGAAAGGAAAAAAAGTACCTAATATTACATATAATTACAGCAGTTAGGTTAGCTCTAGCACAAGTCTGGAAAACAGATCAATTGCCAACAGAGCAGCAAATAATTCAAAAAATTTACACATGTGCAGAAATGGATAGACTAACGTTGAAATTGAAAGATAAGGAAGACTCTCAGTATTTTAAGATATGGGACAGTTGGTATGAGTGGATAAACCAATGGAAAAGAAGGTAAAGTCAAAACTTAGTAAGAAATTTAAAGTAATAATTATACACCGTCATTAAGGGGAAAAAAAGGGAAAATAAGTTCTTGTATATATATGTATATATGTGTACTTATATACATTATATATACCTTATTTGTTGTTTATTGATATTGCTGATTGTATTTTAAGGTTGTGAATGTTTTATACAATTTTATGTTTTTTTTTAAATCTAATAAAGTTTGTTTTTAAAACGGAAAAAAAAAAAGAAATGCAGATATGCTGCTATGACGTTGATGGTGGGAATTGGCGCAAGTTGGCAGGAGAGAAAACTTTTTAAAAATCAATTTAGAACCTAATTTTTGAATGGGCCTGCAATGGATTTTTATCATGGAGAGTAAAGAAGCTTAAAGTGAAAATGCTGTGGTCTGTGGAAAAAGTCTTAAGCATAGGTCTCACATATTTACTTGTTATACTGACCAGAAGTGTGTCAAGCGATCTCATTAATTTAAAACTCTTGCTTCCTCAACAACTCTGAAGCAGACAACATGGGGTGGAATTGTGTTCCTGTTCCTTCTCACTGTTAAGAGTAGAAAGGTGGAAATTATTGGGGTCCTAGATTCCATAGCTGCATGGAGACAGACCAGGTATATACCCCTCTCATTCTTAGTCTGAGCAAGGGGAGGGAATTAACCATAGCAGCTGCTCAATATGCCAAATTTGCAAGCAACTCATTTTTCTACCCCATGACAAAAGGAAGAGGTAATTACTGCTCAATCAGGAGTGGCTTGTTTGAGACTGCTATTCAGTTATTAGATTTACATCCCATCGCTTTTTGTACTGGTACTGATGGCTGCTAGCCAACCAGATAGCAAGCTGGATGTTTGCCACAGACCAATGACATGCAAGCTCAGGGAGAACTTTTAGAAGAGTCCTTTTTACCAATATCTTAAGAGGGCAACTGTAAATGTAATCACAGGCTTGGCACAGGTTGAGACCAGAAATCCAATAAACAAGTGACAAATCCAAGGAAACAGATGAGAGAGACAGCGATGTGGAATTCAGAGCTCTATCAGCTTCATTAAATAAAATAGACCAAACCAGGAAATCAACTCCATAAAAAAATCTAAAACTATTTTTATGAAGAGTTGTTTTAATAAGAATCGTGCAAATCTGAATGTCCTCTACCTTCTCCTTCATCTGATAGTCTAGTGAAGTTCTGGGAGTGTCTGCCTGATTTTCTTCTGAATGTTGTCAAGTTTTTAAAAAATGCTTCATCATTTTTGCCTAGGCAAGAGATCCTGCCAAGGTTATCTTCCTAACTCTCTACACACGCAAGGTACATATAACAGAGGCGAGGCTTGAAAATATGTCAGCATTTTCTGTCAGGGAGGGAGGCCAACAAATAAGGTGAGCTAACTTTCCATGCAAATTGCACAGCTGAAGCATTTGATCAGAATTTCCTCTTCTCCTGGCCTACTATTTGGCCAACTTGGCCAAAAAGTAGGCCAGTAGGCTCTGTGACTTGCAGAGCTCAGCCCTCTGCTGTTGTATCTTAAAGCATGCTCTGCCTGGGGCTCAGTGGCTGAACTCACCCAGTCACAATGGCTGATGGGACAGAGATACTTCATGGAGAAATTAGATTTGGATATTGTATTTTTTGTTTCATTAGTGTTCTACCAGAATTGCTGGCAAGATTGTTTGTTTACCCATCCATCCATCCATCCATCCATTCATTTCAACAATAACACGGACATCCATCTACTATAAGGAACTATTAAGCTGATGAACAAAATAATTGAAACAAAACTCCAGAAGTAACTGAGTGATTGAGTGTGTTGTGGAAACAAGCATTCTAACACTAACATGTTAACTATTCTTTTTTTATCTGAAAGTGGGCGATTTGTAGCTCCTCTTCAGTATACTTCATTGGTTATTCACACACTGCATTAAGCTATGGTTTAAAGCAGTGGTCACCAAGTGGTGGTCCGTGGACCACTGGTGGTCCATGAGAAAATTTTGGTGGTCTGCAGAAAAATTATTTGCATTCTTTATATTGCACTAAATCAGGGGTCCTCAAACTAAGGCCCCTGGGCTGGATACGTGCAATGAACCTTTGTGTTGCTGCAGAGAGTCTCCCCCTTCGGGGTCTTTTTGTGTGGGTCGGGGGGGGCAGAACTTGGAGTCTGCTTCAGCCTCCTGTACAGGGCTTTGGGTGAAGGCTGGAGGGAAGCGCCGCTGGTGGCAAAGAGCCGGAGGGCCTTGTTCCAGTGGGACTGCACCATGGCCTGGAACTGGCTGACCATCTCAGCCTGCTGTGCCTCCAGGCACCGGTACCTGGCCTTGCACTCCTACATGTCTTCCCTTTGCTTGGAAAGCCTATGCTCGTAGTCCTCAGTGAGGTGCTTCTGCTGCGCTTCTTTTTCGGTCAGATCCAATTTGAACTGAGCTGTTTTGCCAACTCTTTCTCGTGGTGGCAGCTTAGCTCCAATAACTGCTTCCTGTTGGAGCACTAAGGTGCCTGGACAGGTAGGCGAGGAGGGGCTTGGAGGGGAGGGGCAAGTAGAGGCCAGCAAGGTGCCCCTCAACATGAGTGATATCGAGTTGACCATGCCCACCCAGTCACATGATCACCTAGCCACACCCATCCAACCAGTCATTAGGCAGATCATATTAGTGGTCCATGGGATTTTAAATTATGAATTTAGTGATCCCTGAGGTCCGAAAGGTTGATGACTCCTGGTTTAAAGGATATAACCCACAATTGACTGATTTGCACAATATTCTGAATTAGCTTACAAAGCAGAAGAGATTTGTTCAAGCATTTAAACTACAAGCATTCATTCAACCAATTTTGGCTTAATGCAGTAAGTGAATCTCTAGTTATAAAATGTTTGGAAGATAAGCTAAGCCATTCTAATTGCTTGAGCTTTCTTTAACCACAGGCCATGGTTTGCTTAAAGCTAAACATGTCATCTGAATAAGCATGGTTTCAATTTCCAGTTACGTTCCACTGTCAAAGAGATTTAAATGGTTTTGCGATAAAAATGCATACTAGGCACACCGTGGAGATATTGAGTATTTGGTTCCAGACCATTACAATAAAGCAAATAATGCAATAAAGTGAGTCACACAATTTTTTGGATTTCCAGTGCATATAAAAGACATATTTACACTATAGTTAGTCAACCATTATGGACATTGCCCGTTATAGTTGCAAGTCATAATGGTCGTAAAATGATCACGACCAACCCAATTTTATGACTTTTTGTGGCAGTTAAAGAAACAGCAGTTTTTAAGTGAATGCTGTGGTTGTTAAGCAAATCCATTGTTTGCTATGGCACATTTTTGTCAAAATCTGAACTGCCAGTTTTCAGTAAAACCATTGTAAAATACGGTCACATGACCACAATCACCCATAAATGTAGTCCAGCAGCTGAGCACCCAAATGTGGTTGTGTTACCACAGGGGAAGGGGGAACCTTTAGAACTTCAGATCCAGGTTGTAACTCTTTTTTGGGGTCATTTGTACAGTAACTTTGAACTGTGATTACCTATACAGTGGTCTATTATGCATGCAATAGTATTTTGGCAAAAAAACCCCAACGTGTATACCTTAATTAAAAATACTTTATTGCTAAAATGCTAAGTATCATCTGAGCTTTCAGTGAGTCACAATCTTTTTGCTGGTGGAGGATCTTGCAAAAAAAATTTGCAAAGCATATTTCTGTGTATATTGATTTCTTTCTACTGTAATGCCACCCACTTATTCTATTTATTAGTTGATCTAGATAGTTCCGTCAAATAGAACATGATAGAAGAGGTGTGATGAACAGTTAAGTACAATATTTTAGTGTGAAATGCTTTTTTAAAATTGGCCTGGGAGTCCCAAGTGGAGAGACAAAGTTCAGTTATTTTGGTTCTTTCTGAAAGAATTCTAGATAGATGTTCAGATTCTGATAGATTGTCGTTTCTGCTTATGGTTATATGATGGGTTTATGTTGCTAATTGCTACACTTTTAAGTGTTTACATTTGTCAAATGTACTTGTTGGTTTGGATCTCAAAATATCTCTTAATATGGGGATTATTAGTGAGTTATAATGTATTTATCTATGAATTGTTAAAATACATGCAAGTTAAAAAAATTAAATTAACCTGACATATTTAGAAAAATCTGGGGCAGTTGAGCTAATTAACCAATAATCTCTATATAAACCACTGTTAACAAGTGTATTTGAGTACAAATGTACTGAAACCATACTTTCATGGTTCTGAACTTTTTTTGCCACTCATTATCCACTCAAAGATTTTTTCACAAATAATAGTGCATTGTAAATCTTTTTCCTGTTATGTCAGTTCTATGTGCATGTGTGTGACAGAAATGACACTGCATTGCATTGCAACAAAGTACTGAATGAAGAGTACAGCCTCACCTTGAAGCTATGGGAATCTTAGGAACAATCTTAGCATAACCTGTATGTTTTTACAGTATCTGCAATATACTGCAGTGTTTAAAAAGACTGCATTTGTGACATCATGCAATACACTTTCAATGCATGTATACAAAACTAAGTTATGAATCCTAATATAAATTATCCATGTAAGATTAGATAAAAAAGATGAACTGTAGGGCAAAAAAAAAACAAACCCTTGCTAATTTGCCATGGAGTTCTATTCATATCTTTCCTGCAGATTCAATGGGTACTCTTTGATTGGAGTTCCACAACATACTTAATCAAAACTGGGCAATCAGGTTTTAATGTAACACATTGTGGAAATGCAACCTAGTTTATAGCTTATACAGTATTGTCCAAAATAAAAATACTGGATAAACTATAGATAATTGAAATGGATACTGTATGTCATACTGACCATAGGGTTTTTGTTTAGATAAGAGGAAAAAGTCTTAAAGTTCAATTTAAATACACTTGCAAGAAAGTGAGCCCCATTAAACACAGTGCAGCAGCACCTTTTAGATACAGTACATGCAGAACTTCATGGTACAATTATAAATCAAAGAAGTTCCACCATGCAATATGCAACTAATGCCTAAGTTAACATCAGGCTGCACAAAATACTATTTTATCATGACAGCTGAGAATTAAAAAATGCTGAGATTAACTAATAATCCAATTGGCACATTTGCTTTGGCCTGATCTGATAAAAATAAATAAATTTAGGATTATATTTTGGGCTCATGCAATAGATTTATAAAATATTCTCCTCTTTATACATTTCTCTAGTTGGCAAAAACTCAGTATTGTTTTCTTGGCAAAAAAAGGGAAAATGTGCAATTTTTAAAAAGTATGTACTTGGATTCATAGAATATGGTAAATCATAATTTTCTTGTTCATGATTTACTATAAATGAAACTGTGGTTTACTCAATAGAATAGTGCTAAGCAAACAAGGCTTATTGAGCTGTGTGAATTATCAGTAAACTACAGTAAAATCTTACATATTTTATTGCAAGTGAACTATTCAATTTCCATACATATGTTGTGACATACATCTGTTGTGGTTTTTTATCAGGTTCGCCTGATCTACCAGTTGCGTCCCTTTCTGGACCGGGACTCCTTGCGCACAGTCACTCATGCCCAGTCTGGACTACTGTAACGTTCTCTACATGGGGCTCCCCTTGAAGAGCACCCGGATGCTCCAGCTGGTCCAGAATGCAGTTGCGCGGGTGATTATGGGAGCGACTCGACGCTCCCATGTAACACCGCTCCTGCGTGAGCTGCACTGGTTCCCGGTGGTCTTCCGGGTGCGATTCAAGGTGTTGGTTGCCATCTTTAAAGCGCTCCATGGCTTAGTACCCAGGTACTTACTGCTTCTGCCACCGATAGCTTCCCGTCGACCAGACCAGTACGCTGGTCTGGTCCCACAGAGAGGGACTCCTCAGGGTGCCGTCGGTCAATGTCGACTGATGACCCCCAGGGGGAGAGCCTTCTTTGTGGGGGCACCTGCCCTCTGGAATGAGCTGCCCCCAGAGATTCGTAGGATCCCCAACCTTCGCACCTTTCGCCACGCCCTCAAAATGCTATTGTTTCACCAAGCAGATCTGGCCTAAATGCTATTTTAATGGGTGGTTTCTATTTTAGCTCTTTCAGCCAAATTATTTAATATTTTTAAATTGTCTTTTAACTTTCATATAGTTGTGGGTTTTATTTTTGGCTGTACACAGCCCTGAGTCCTTCAGGAGAAGGGCGGTATAAAAATTTAATAAAATAAATAAATAAATAAATAAAAATTGAAAAAAATGGAGCAATTTCTTTTGGAAAAATATTAGGAAATCTGAAAAGTTTAGTATTACACGTTAGCAGACGGGAAATTAGGTGTTTTCACTATTAAGAGCATGCATCTGCTCTCAATATCCAGAATATCAATTCAGCAATATTCTCTATGTGTCTTTTTGGGTATCTCAAAAGAGTTTCTGTTTGAACTAAACTCGTTTTATAAATAAATAAATAAACTTTGCAATAACGATTTAACAATTTCAAAATTAAAGGTAAAAAAATAGTTTTTTTTTTACTGAACATTTTATCCTTGTGCTGCAACATGAAGTACCAGTGATAACCAGGTCTCTGTAATGACATATTTGGATTTCAAATGGTGTGGCAATCAGCATCAGAGATGAATAACTTTGATGAATAACTGACCTCAGTAATCAAACTCAAAAGCATAGTGTTCCACACTTAGTATGGATCCTAGATTTCGTCAGGATTTGCTGCTGAATAAATCAGAATTAAACAGGTAGTCTTTTCTGACTAACACCCGATTAAAAGTCACGAGTTGGAAATACTACTAGCAGATTTCTTCTTTTATTTTCTTGCCGCCATAATCTCACACGGGTTTCTCCTTACAGTGCCTGCTGAATAAAGACGCAATTTTAACCTAGCAACTGGATGAAAGGTAGCGATTCTGTTAACTGCGCAACCTTCGGCGTTTGCATTTAGAAGCCGTCGAGTTCAGCGGGCTCCCGGTGAGGAGGCATACAGTTAAAAGGACTTGCTTCCCAGCTGCTGCATTTGTTCGACGCCTCTCTCAACAGCCGGTTTTCACTCCGGTGAGCGAGCGCGTCTGTGTGGAAGAGCGGAGAAACGCGCGATTTCGGGACTGACTGAATGGGCCGAAATGGAGCTAAAGTTTCTCCTCTTCCTCTGGTCCTTTCCCGGGGTCTCCTTTTCAGCAGCGCCAAGATCTGCACAGGGAAAACTCTCCCCCCCCCTCACCCCCCGACGTCCAAAGCTGAAATCCTCGCTCTTCTCTCGGTCCCCTCTCTGCTGGCCGCGGAGAGATGGTGGTGTCTTCCCTTCAGGATCGAGCAATGATCCTCCTTCGTTTTCTCCCAGGCTGCCACCAGCTGAAAAGCAAAAAAAAAAAAAAACACCAAACCCTCACTTAACCGTATACCTTAAAGCAGCCATTTTTCATTCTGCAGTAGTAGCCGCCCGTGATGTCATCCACCATCAAGCAGCCAATCCCACCACCCGAGCAGCCCCCCCCCACCTCCTCATCCAAGCACAGTCATCGGCAGAGGCAGCAAACTTTGGAATAGAACCCCCCCCCCACATCCCCACCCGTCCCTTCCCTTCTCCCGGTCCCCGTCCCACTCCCCCCCACCCCTCCCCCCGCTGCAAAGCGCTTTCCTGAGGGGCGACGCCGTCTGCGGGCGCCGCGATCGTTTCCTCCGCCTCAGCAACATCGCTCCGGAGGTTTTGCGGGGATGCAAGAGCTCAAGGCGCGCGGCAGAAGCGCCAGGCTGCTGCTGCAGCATCAACAGCAGCAGCAGCAGCGATTCTGCTGGGGTGCCCTCTCCCTGTCTCCAGGCGGGATTGCAGCTTGGCGGCGGCGGCGGCTGCTGCTGTTGCTGCAGCTGATCCCTCTATCTTTCCTTCGTCTGGATCTCTCCTCTTCCCCTTTTACGCGCGCAAAAAGAAAAAAAGGGGGCCAGATCCCCCTCCTGCCGCCTGCTTCTCTGCTGAGTCATGGACTGAGGGTCTCTCGCTCGCTCCCTCGCTCTTGCTCTCGCTCGCTCTCTCTCGCCGGAGGAAATCACTAGCACGTCTTAGAGCGGTGTTGCTGCAGCCATTCGGAGCCCTCATTCCCGGGCCGCACGCTCATGCTCCTCCTTCCCGGCCGTCTGAAGAGGCGAGCTTGCCCTTCGCTGCGTTTTTTCTCAACCCTTCCCGGCTGTCCTTCGGGGCTGATTCCTCGGGATTCCTTCGGAGCTGCTTACCTTCTCCCCCCACTTCCCACCCCCGCACCTCCCCCCGACCCAACAATTTATTTTATTTTTTTTAAAAAACAAGATCCTCCCCGGATTTCTTCCACACGAACAGACACACGCGCGCACCCCAGACCCGTTTGAACCATGATCGCGGCTGCCTTTTTGGTCTTGCTGAGACCTTACAGCATCCAGTGTGCCCTCTTCTTGCTGCTTCTGCTGGTGGGGACCATCGCCACAATTTTATTCATCTGCTCCTGGCACCGTAAGGTCCAGAAAGGGAGGCATCCGATCAAATCGGTCTTTGCGGGGCGCTCAAGGAGCCGAGGTAAGAGACGCAGTGTTGGCTTGCTCACCTTGGCCGAGGGGGAAGGGAGGGAGGGAGAAAGGGTGGGGGGTGGTTTCGCCGTTTAAACGAGGCGGGTGGATGGGGGAAATGTCAAAGGGAATTCCCCCCCCCCGGCATCTGTCCAGGGTAAGGATGATTTTCGCCGTTGCGGAGGACGGCGATCCTAATAGCAGGGGTCCCTCCAAAAATTTGGGAAAGGGGCTGTGGAGAGGAGCAGAGATTGCGGCAGCCTAATCTCCACCCCAGCCTCAATTTTTAAATGTCAAGTTGATGGTTGGGAAACACCTCCCCCCTCCTTCTCCTAGTTGCTCAAGTAGACTGTAACTTTCCTGTCAACTTCCAGGAGAGGAAATAGATATATACACACTCGTTAGCTTTGGGGGGGTCAGCTCTGCGTGGAGAAGAGCGCACGCTTGCATGGTAGCTGTGGGAGATGGCAAAGGGTGAATGGATTTTTATTTTTTTAAAAAAATCCGACTAATTCTATAGAATGTGGATGCTGCTGCTGCTGCTGCTGAAATGGAGACAGATACAGCCCTGTCTTCCCCCTCCCCTCTCTTTTCTTTCTAGATGCTGTAATGAGAACTCACCACTTTCGTTCCGAGGTAATTTATTTAGCACGCAATCTCAAGGTTAGAAAAAAGTTTTCTTCTTGAACTACTTATCTTATTAAAAATGTATGTTTTAAAAATGCTTGCCACCATTTTTTTTTTAAAAAAGTTTTGCATGGAAAATCATGATTGAATGTTTTAATAAGCTGTTTACACTTAACATTATATATAGAATATCTGGATATAATCTTGTTAATTAAAGTGCTAAATCTTACCTTTATATTCCTGTCAACTGTTTCAATTTACAGGAATATTAAATAGATACAACAATTCATCTGAGACAGAAAGGGGTGGTTCGATATTACCATAGTTCAACAGCTGATTGTTTTGTCTTCAACCAATGATCACAATTTGTACCGTAAATTGTGATTTTCATGAAGAAAATCAGCATCTTTCTAAAATCAAGAACTCTCTGTAGGAATTTTCACTTTTTTTTCTACTGTTATTAAAGAAGTACTTCTGAGCTTTCAGTTAAAATTCAAATCTCAGAAAGTTGATTGCTTTCTCTATAGGAGGAGGGAGAAATACAATATATTCCACAAATTGAAACTTGAAACGAGTATGAATTTCAACCAGCCAGAGATTTCAGGCTTTCTGCAATAGATTGAGGAAACAGAGCCCATCTAATTTTCACAGCCATTCAAGGTTACTTGGTGCTTCTGACATTTAATACTTTTTTCCAGGAAACGTGTTTTTTTTTTAATCTTGCTTTTATACGTTAACAAATCCCTTCAAAGCAGTTTTTGGGGAATTCTATCCTAGAGGGAGATTTTTATAGAACTTGGCCTTTCTTTCAGGTTAGCTTTCAAGGACAATTGCTTCTCTATTAAAGTAGTAGTAAAATCCCACTGGAAAATGAAATGTCTAATCAAGGTTTTTTTTCATTATTAAGTGATTGATCTACATCTATAAACCTAAGCTTCAAACATAACATTGGAGCTCGAGAGTCCTTTTATTAACATTCCCAATTCAGATATCAATAGCCAGTTAAACTGGAAAATATTGCTATTACCATGCCTTTATGAAGCCTAGCTTTATGCATGGGTAAAAGTTTGCTCCTATATAAATAAATCCCCTTTGTGGTATAGTCAATTAGATTTACTCAAAAGTGAGATTTTCCCATTTCTATGGGATTTATTAGGATTCACAAAACTAGAAGGGTGTGTGATGAATCATGTGGCAAATCCACATGATTGTTTCCTTATGGAGTGACAGAATTCCTTTGGTTGAGAACCCCCAGTTAATGCATGGAGAACCATTTCCATTCATGTTTGTAACAAAAAACTATGCAAAAGATGAGCAACCCTGTTTTGTGGCAGTGCCACCCAATAAAATAATGCTAAAATTTGGTGACAAACTGCTAAGTAACAGCAGTGCAGTTTCCCATGCCCTGTTCATTGCAGTCTTACTGTAGCTATTGAAAATGATGTTTAAAATGCAGTTTATTTCAAATGTGTTCTTCCCCTTTCCCTGGTTATAAAAAAGAGGTTACTTGCCTCTTTCTGAAAGTAAGCAAGCCCCTTTGGAGGGAAGTAATTGAAGTCGTACCTAAGGGATGTCAAATTTCCCTTTGGTTGCCAGCCTAAAGGAAAATTAAATATTGAAAAAGTGCCATTTGTACTGGCAACTGAACATGATAACAAAGCTGTTTTTAGGTGATGGAACTTGTGGTATTATTAGCTCTATCTACCCTTTCTTGCTTTTCCTTGCTCATCAGGAAAAATATGCAACTGAATAGGTTTCAAGTGTGTGATATAGCTAAAAATTGACAGAGTGGCAGTTGGTGATGTTACTCAACGGCAGCTACTTCTAAGTAGAACTGACTGGGATTTACAATCTAGTTTGTGGTTCTCAAATATGGGTGGACTTAGTCAATTCAAGATCTAGGAATGACAGCTGAAACTGCAAATTATTGAATTATCTTGATGTCTAGGAAGATTTCTTCCTGGAACCTTCAAATGGATCTTCAAACTTGCTGTGCTAGCATGACTCTTATAAAAAGAAACTCTTTGATGATTGAGCCTTGAGACCATAATGTAGCAAACAAATTCCATTGAATTGTGAGCAATCAAGCCTTAGAAATTCTGCATTATTTAATTGCCACAAAGAGTTGAATTATCAAAGGAAGTAAATGCAGATGAGGTGAGATGGAATGTGTTGAGGAGGTGGGTCCCTGGAAGGGAGGGGGCACATTCTAGAAGAGTAAGAGGCAACTTAATCCAGAGATTATATGTGAGAGAAAGAGGATGAAGACAGTCCCTCCCTAATAGCTCACAAAATATATTGTAGATACAGATAGTAAGGGTTTTCAGCCTGGCAAGATTTTGTCTAAAGATTTGAAACAGTGAAGAACTTAGCTTGGAAGAATTGTCATTTTTAGTTTTGGCCTGACATGAGGACAGCTTTTTAATCTGCAGCTTCTCAGTCACCTTTAGAAATATTCTCAGAAAATAACATGCTAGAATGCAGTTCTCAGTAATGCTGATTTGGGGAAATGGGGGAGAGCCATGATCTTTCAGACATTTTACCTTGGAGTCAACTTCAGTGTTATATCATGAATTAATCAAGATTAAATTGAGCTGTTTGTATTTATTTTTATTAGAATAGGACCTGCCAATCACTTCCTGAGGAGAAATGCAAGATCATGTCCCTCCTACCATTTTCATATAAAGGGGGAGAGAAACTGATGTTGAATCTGAATTCCCACCGAGGATGGGGCATTTATGGAATGTCAGCAAAAGCTAATGTCTAGGAACTAAGAACATTTTGAGAAATTACCATTATTCCTCTCTTACCTCTTCAATAGTCACCTTACAATATACTAGGGTAATGCATTTTATTAAATCATGAACTTACTACTAACCTTTCAATTGTTTTTATTGAAGGTTTATGTTTATCAGTTTCTGATTTAGCTTGTTTTCTAGTGGCACGTTTGTGCTCTCATGTAAAAGAATCATGGTGTGACTATAGTTGCATGAGATGACAGCAGCTATTAATGCTAGGCTGAAGAAAAGAACTTAAAAAAATGTGTGTCACGGCCTTTGCATCAGCAGCTGCTGAATACTTAGTGCTGGAGCTGACCTATGTATTTAGTTTTATCTTGTAGATAAGATACTTATACATGAGTCGCACTAAAAATAGATCACTCAGAGAAACTAATACCAAAAAAATCCTAATCAGTGATTTGGTAACTGAAATCTCAAATGGTGGACAGTATTATCTCAGTATATCTCCCTCTCTTCATTTCGCAGGTCGTTATTCTCTAGTGCATATTAAAAAAAATAAAAGTCATCTTCAGTATGTGACCCATTATTACAGTTAACCTACTTTCTGCTTTAGTGGACACCGCAAAATTCTACTTTGAATTATGTAGTTCAATTTGATATGTGGGAGGAAAAGGCAACAAAGAGAACAAGGTTCTGCTATTCAAAGAACCATCCTCCAGTTCTTGAACAACTCATTCAGAGTTAAATTTCTTTTCCTTCACTTATATATACTAAAGCAATTAAAGTTAGGACTTCTTTTATGTCTTAAATAAGAAATTATTGTTACCTCCTTTCCACAAAATCTAGATGATGTTGACGATGGAGCCACCAATCGTTTTTTTTTAATGTCAGTTGTTGATAAAATATTTATTATCCAGGATTTTTTCCTTGATGAAAGAATTAAGCTGGCATTTTGGGGGGGGGGGGTTCCCCCCCCCAAAGTTCTGTCTACTGGAATATTTTGTGATGCAACCTTCTAGGGCTGGAAGGGAGAGAATGTATGACTATAGTCTGTAGGAATTTTATATCACTAACCAAACATTCTGTCCCACAGACTGCAGATTCAGGGTGGCTGGGATAATTTAGAAAAATCGTGAATGTAGAAACCATTTCAGTGCACTAGAGTCTGCCTTTCTTAGTTAGCTGAAGTGATTTTTTTTGGCCTGGCAGTAGACCAGTGTTTCTCAACCTTGGTAGCTTGAAGATGGGTGGACTTCAACTCCCAGAATCTCCCAGCCAGCAGCGCTGGCTGGGGGATTCTGGGAGTTGGAGTCCACCCATCTTCAAGCTACCAAGGTTGAGAAACACTGCAGTAGACTATGGTGGACTTACTCTCTTGGGTGGTTTTGATTTCCTTAAGAGATTGACTCTGAATGGAAGAGCCACCATTAAGGTGATGGACCCATCGCAGCTGGTATCTAGATCCATTGCTATAATAGATTTGTTATTTTGTTTGTCTCATGCCAATGACCTGAAAATGGAGAGATTTTATATAATTATTTGTAATGGACAGATCACTCTCTGGTCAGTTTTAGACTGGCAGCTGCTATAAACCTGAGCTTGGGTGGAGACCATTTGAAACAGTCCAAGCCATGTGTCTGGTGGATCTATATGCTGTTCTGATTACGTTCAATGAAGTTCTCACCCCATTTGTCAATGATACTATTAAATGTCTACTGAGTTTTGGAATACTGATATGGCTTAACGATATGGTATCTTGGGCATCTTGTCCAATAAAATATTAAATGAAGAGGACACCAAGAGTTCACTATAGTTTTGCCTTTTATACTTTTTAATATATGCATTAACTTTTTAGCTCTGTTGTATACTGCCCACAGTCACTTGTCTGTGACATGGGCAGCTATATAAATTGGTTTAATAAATAAACAATCTTCAACATTCTTTGCACAGAAAGTTCATTGGATTTGCCTTAATTTGGATTCCATAGGAAGGCAAGAATAGGGAGAGAATGTTAGCAATCACTTGCTAGGTTCATATGAAACATTTTCAGTTTCTAGATCTATAGGAGGTAAACAGGATGTATGGAGACCCACCACATATGATTGCTCAATCCTTGACCTTCCTGGATGATTCAGTTAGCCAGCTGGGGGATCAAAGGCTTTATGAATATGGATGTGTCTCTGTATGCTTAAAGGAGGAAGTTCTAAAACCTTTGTTGAAAAAAAAAAAACCTTTTCTACACTTGGAAGAAAATCTAATTATAGGCCACTGTCAAATATTTGAGAAAGGTGGTTGACAGAATTGTGGTCTGGTGGCTTTGTAGGCAGCTGTGTGAAAGTGAAAGTGGGAGTTGGGACCTATTTTAGTAGGGAGCTTTGTCTAGAATGTGGTATTGAAACAACTTTGCCTTATAAACATTCTACGGCAGAAAATGTGTAGGAAGAGCATGATCCTGATTGTCTTCTCTGTGGCTTTCAGTGTTATGGAATGCTGGCCTGTTTGTACCCCTGGAAAATATGAATGTTCTGCAATAGTTCTGATCATTGCTGTTGAGACTTGACCAGAAACTGGTACAAGGGTTACTGCTTGACACTTAAGTTGTTGACCAATCAGGTTCTACAGCATTCTGTATTTATTTATATATACAATTTATACAATTGTTCATCTCACATATGTGACTCTTGAGCTGTTCGTGAAGATAACCCCCCCTCCCAAATTACTAAAATACAAGACATAAACACAACCATAAAACAAAAAAAACCTACTAAAATGCATGAAAAATAATAAAAACTATTAAAGCCCTAAACACACAATCTGCAAGAGTGCAGTTAACAATACAGCTATTTTGCAGGCTTCACTCCACCATTACTGGATCCATTACAGGTAAGAGGGCAAAGTCAATTCTTCAGGACTTTCCTAAATGTTAGTAGAGTAGATGTCAATCTTCAGGGAAATGGTGTTCCAAAGAGCCTGTGCTACTGCAGAAAAGGCTGCTTCTCTAGGCCCTGTCAGGTAACATTCCTTAAAAGATGGGACCTATAACATGCCTCTCCAGCCAATCTGAAGGGATGAAACTGGGAAGAGATGGTCCCTCAAGTGTCCAGTCTTGTCTCCTGTGCTGTTTAATATCCACCAGAAACCAATGGAGGAGATCATTCAGATATTTGGAATGAGATACCATCAGTACTCTAATGAAGCAAATCCACACTGCTTACTACCTTCTAACTGCAAGTTAGAATATGGTCTAATCTTGATAATGGGACAGTTGAGATAGAACTAGCAAAATAACCCCAGTTAAGGCAAAGGTGCTAAGGAAAAAACTGGATTCTGGTTTTGATTGTATTAATTTTGTTTTATATTTTGTATTTTTGATTGTTGAATGTTGCTTTGCGCGTTTATTGGACTAAACAAAGCAAAGAATATATTGAGTATTAAATAAATAGCAAGATCTACAATAGCGACTATTTGATATGACACACAAATATGCATGTTCAGCAAGTCTGAGAGATTTTCTAAATCATGAGGCTGAACCTGAGCACCGTTTGATGTTTCTGATGTCAGTGTGTTATAATAGTCAATTTTGATATCCCCAGGAGTTGTGTAAATCTTAAAGGTCATGTAGAAAACAAAAGATTGTACAGATTGGTTGACAGGAATAAGACACAAAATATGACTGGAGAACAAGCTAAATTATCCCGCTGCAGCAGCTGTCAACTTTGACACAATTCATAGATTCTTCACCAATTGGGGCTCTGTTTATCTCTTCGCTGCAGTCTTTCCTTTTGTGAACGTCTGGACAAGGTTAGCAATCAGGAAACAGAGCTGGCTCCTTCTTTTTTAAGACGATGTTAAATAGTTAAGAAATACATGTTTGAGGGAGCTTATTTTTTCCCCCAAGATGTATGGTAAGCTGTTTGCTTATTCATTCAATTAACGTGCTCAATTAATAAAGAAGGTTCTTATACATATGATTCTTCCAAGTGCTTTCCTGATTGCGCATTATGTTCCCGATTCTACCATATTGATAAAAAGCAAAGCGTTATGAATGGGGAAATAACGTTGAAACATAGTTCTAGGCCATGCACTGTGGTACTTTGGTCTTGATTGACTAATGGGAGCTACAAGAACATGCAGTAATATTTTCCCTGAAGGATTCTTTTAATTGTAGCATCTACTGACAATTTTGTTTTGAATTGCCTAATAAGATAATTGCTGAAGTTTGGCAGGGAATGCTTGTTACGGAAGTGCATAGTGAAATATTTTCAGTATTTTACTGCTTGTTTTATTTTATTTCACCAGTTCATAATTTGACAAACCCAGGGGTGAAATGCTCCCGGTTCAGACTGGATCGCTCGATCTGGTAGCGATGGTGGTGGGTGGTTCAGAGAACCGGTAGCAAAAATCCCTGCCCACCCCCCCATATGCAGCTGAGCCGTACGATCATCAGAGGCTTTTTTTTTACTTTTAAAAACATTTTTTCTACCACCTCTTCCAATGAAAAAATGCTTTTAAAAGTAAAAAAAAAAAGCATTTTTTTTCTGCAATCTCTTGGCCAAAGAGGTGGTAAAAAAAAATTGAAAAGTCTCTGACGATCCCAGCTGATTGCCTGATTGGCAACTCAGCTGGGGTCGCCAGAGAGGCTTTTTAAAAAATACTTCTCTGCTGATCAGGCAACTCAGTTGGGATTGTCAGAGAGGCTTTTTAAAAAATACTTCTCTGCTGATCAGGCAACTCAGTTGGGATTGTCAGAGAGGCTTTTTAAAAAATACCTCTCTGCCGATCAGGCAACTCAGCTGGGATCGTCAGAGAGGTATTTTTTAAAAACCCACTCTGGCGACTCCAGCTGAGTTGCCTGATCGGCAGAGGCTTTTCAAAGCATTAGAAAAAATGCTTTGAAAAGTTAAAAAAAAAAAAGTTGGCCACGTCCACCCAGTCACATTACCCCCACCACCACCAAGCCACACCCACAGAACCGGTAGTAACAAATTTTACATTTTACCCCTGGACAAACCCTATGCCTTAATCTGTTACAAATTTGGCTTAATCAAGAAGAATTATAAATACCAAAGTTGTTGAATGACATCTAGGACGTGTGCAGGGCACTCTCAACAGATTTATTAAAGTGCTTCCTTGTGCAGGCAACTATTCTCTTGACAACAGTCTACGGGTGGTAATCCTTGATTTATGACTGTAACAGAGCCTGCCCATTATGGTTGTAAGTTGTGATGGTAGTAAAGCAGTAAAATACATGTGATAATTTTATGACCTATGTGATAGTTTTATGACCTATGTGATAATTTTATGACCTTTTACAGCCACAACTGTAATTGTAAAGCAAATCAACCACGGCTGTTAAATTGTTTAAGCTCATTGTTCACTATGGATCAGTTTTGTGTAAAACTGGAAATAAATGCTGGTTTTCTGCAACAATATCATTTGAAAAATATCAAAAGACAAGCACCTGAAATGCAGTAAGATGACTGGAGAGTGAAGACCCGGTCGTTGGAACTTCAAAATTTGGTCATAAGCATCCCTTGAGAGGCCCTTTGTAACTTCAAATGGTCACTAAGTGACCTGTTGTAAGTCAAGGACTACCTCTATGTAGGAAAAGATTATATCTATCAATACTTTTTGTGAAATGGTATAAAATGAAGTGCTCATGGTAACCAGTAGAATACTGACATGTTTAAATTAATAAATGTTATAAATGTTATATAAGTTAAGAATAGAGAATTTCATTTTGGACCGTCATCTCAGTCTCAAACAAGGATCATATGCATATATTGGAGATACATTGTATCTGCAATACAATTAATTTTTGATGATTCTAAAGACCATTTGAAAGCTGTACTCCATTAACTTCAGTTATTTGCTATAAAAACACAAGATTGAATTCTTTCAAGCTGTACTGAAATGTATTGTATTTAAGTGATTCATACCCTTGTTTTCCACTTGGTTCATAAATATTTCTATAGACTACTGGTAAAAATAAACATTTCCTATTCCTACTTGACTACGTGGACATATTCATATAGTTTTCTTGACAATACTACTGAAGTGGATTATTGTGGAGTTCAGAGATTTCCTAGCCTAGCCTACAGTCCTGGGATTTCCTTGTGACCTCTCATCCAGTTTGACCATGTTAGGTTTTCTCAAGATCAGACAAGAGTCAGCAAGATACTGTTACCAGCTGCCACGTAGGACATTGAAATTGCTCTTACCATAGTTTCACTTTAATTGCTTAGAATATTTTTGCACACTAAAAAGCATATCACCTCTCTCAGTGTAAGCCCTAGAGTTCACTCAAGCTTTGCTCTGCATTGTAATTTTTAATATGCTAGACGGAAGGAGTTATTAATTGCATGGAGAACAATATACTGTACTCACTTATTTTTAATTAACTTTAATTAAAATTTAATTATAAATATACAGTTATTATAGGTATTGTACTCTGCCTATTTTTCAGTTCTAGATGACTTAAACTCAAAAATCGATAGAACCAGATAAAGCTGCTTACAGTACTAACATTTAACTGGGGTTCTCCTTCCCAAAGGGACTCTGGAAAATCACAGTTATAACTACAGAATCATTGGTGCTCTCTGAGGTTGGTTGTTTTCTTGCAGATGTTTCATTACCGACTAGATCTGAGTGTAAATCAAGGAGACCATGAAAAAAAATACTGTCTTCCTGTACAGCTTTAGCTTGTGGATCTTGGAACACGCTTGATCTCCAACGCATAAACAGTAACAATAATTTGATCTTGATTTCACTAGGGAGCACTTTTAAAAACAGCCTACCCCACACGTACAAGTAGTCCTCGATTTACAACCATTTATTTAGTGACTGTTCAAAGTTATGCAGCACTGAAAAAAGTGACTTATGACCATTTTTCACACGATTGTGGCAGCATCCCCATGGTCACATGATCAAAGCTCAGGCACTTGGCAACTGGGACGTATTTATGACAGATGCACTGTCCTGGGGTCATGTGATCACCATCTAACCTTCCCAGCTTGCTTCCGACAAGCAAAATCAATGGGAAAAGCCAGATTTGCTTAATGACCACATGGTTCACTTAAGAACTGTAGTGATTTGTTTAACAACTTTGGCCAAAAAAGATCAGAAAATGGGGCAAGACTCGCTTAACAACTGCCTTGCTTAGCAATATAAATTTTGGGCTCAATTATGGTCGTAGGTTGAGGACTACCTGTATTTATTAGAATTCTATTAGTAAATAAACTCCTTAATGGGCATATATAAGCGCAATACAATTAACAGGAGAAAATGTCCTAAAACAAAATTGCTACTGATTTTTATGGTCCTTGCTGCTCTCTGAGTTTGGTAGTTTTTTTGCAGACATTTCATTACCAAAATAGGTAACATCATCAGTGCTAGAAGGCGGTGGGGTTTGTCTCTGGTTTTATACTAGCGGCTTGCCCTGTTGGTGTTGGTGGGAGTGTTTTTGATGGTTCCTTGATGAGGCTATTGTTTATTGTTTGTTTGCCTGAGTTGGTTATACCTTGATTGGGGTATTGTTTTATAGCTTGATTGTTGATTTTCTGTAAACTAAACCTACTCTAATTATTCTTTTGGTTTTAGAAATACTCATTTATTAACCCAATGTAATCTGGCTGTCATTTATCCTGTTGGCTGATGTGCCTATTTTATAAAAAGATTTTAAATACCACCAGAACAAGACTGCTTTGAACAGAATTTCTATAATTTCTGAGACTTCACTGTTTATCTATTGCAAACACTGTTACTGGCAGGGAGGAAAATACTTTTTTTTCCTCTGCTACATATAATCGATGCAATTTAACATTTTATGATAACAAAAGTTGTCTCCATAACAAGTAGAAGGTAATGCCAACATAATTAGTTGTTTTACTTAGTTGTCTTTTGTATAATTAAAAAAAAATAGAAGAAAAGAAAAGGTTAGTTTGCAAACAGTTATGCCAGGAGGTGTGGTCCAAATTGGCAATATGGTGGATGGCTATTACAATGCAAACAATTCCTTTTTTGAATGTACATGTCACTTCAATGCATGAACAGAAAGGGAAGGCTTATATTGTAATTCCACGTTCATCATCTGGCTTATTTTGATACCCCCAATCTCCCCAGTGGGGAAACTGCTGCTTTTCTATGACTGTTTTTCTAAAGAACCAAGAAACAGCTTTAGAGATCTGATAAAACAGTCTGATTTAATAGTGCTGTTACGGCTAGACTGATGATTCAAAACATTTCCATTTTCCATTATGCTTTTATCTCAGACATATGGAATAGGATATGGTATTGAAAAAGCTGTTTTCCCTCAGTTCCAAGAAAGGTGACCTAATACCTAAGCCATTCGGTATGCAAAATTTAGCATGAGTCATTCGTTCTTTGTAAATTGTACTTGCCTTGCTAGATAAATGTCAAATAGCAATAAATGTGTGTCTGTGTAGGCGCATAAATGCATACACACACTTTGAATTGATCATGGAAAGCTTCTTACATTTATTATTATTGAAGAATAAGATACATAAATGTTTGAGGATTTCTTAATTGTTTTGTTCCTCTTTTCACAACTTTTAAACGCATTTTTAAAATACTAGATTTATATTTTTTAGATTGCTGTAGCTACATAACATTGGATATGGATCTAAATAAAAGGCATTTGTCCATTTGTGCAGGGGACAAGAATCAAGTCCAGACTTCCAGCTGAAAGTAGGGACACCATCTTTCCCAAATTTTTCTGCAGTCCTCAGTAAGAAAAGCTAAAGTGCAGAACTCAGATTTGGAGGAGACATTTAAAAGCAACAAAATTGCTGAAAGAATTAAAAAGTAATGTCAAGAAAGAAGAAAGGACCTTGAGGAAAGTGACATAATTTGTAACACTTATAGAGAACTAAGATAATCTTCTAGGACCGTGATGGCGAACCTATGGCACGGGTGCCACAGGTGGCACATGGAGCCATATCTGTGGGCACACGAGCGTTGCCCTACCTCAGTCCAGCACGCATGTGCACACTGGCCAGCTGATTTTCGGGCCTTCCGGGTCCACTGGAAGTCAGGAAACAGGCTGTTTCTGGCCTCCGGAGAGCCTCCGGGGGAATGGGGAAGGTTGTTTTCGCCCTCCCCAGGCTCCTAGAAAAGCTCTGGAGCCTGGGGAGGGCAAAAAATGGTCCTACTGAGCCCACCAGGTTATCGCGTGCCAAAAGCGGGGGGAGAGCAGGGGGTCACTCACCCATGCGGGGGGGACGGGGCACATTGAATTATGGGTGTAGGCACACGCATGTGCAATCCCCCCCTCACTACCCCCACTTTTGGCACACGACAGCAAAAAGGTTAGCCATCATTGTTCTAGGATGTACATAGAAATTGTTATTCAAATGTGTCATAGAAACAGAACAAATGAAAAATTGCTTGCTAAAATGGATGCAAAATCTCAGGAAAATAATAGGTATAATAATAAATTAATAATGATAGTTGAACAATTGAAAGAACTACAGAAAAAATAAATTATATTTACCCCAGGTTAGACTTTGAGAAAAAATTGATGTAAGAACTATTACAGAATATATATAATTCCGTCAATGATTACATAGATAGATAAATCATATGTTGGAAATGCTACAAAGAAAAAACATTTTACCACTCGTGTAGTCATGTAAAAAACCTCTCAAAAGTGCTGAATCAAAAATTCAGAAAAAAATTAAAAATAAAATTTGAAGTGAGACCAAAATATTTTTATTAGAAATAATTCCAGAAAACATCAATGAAAATTATCACAATTTACTATGATATATTCTGTAGCTGCAAGAACAAATTTCGCACAATGTTTGTGGAAAAGTGAAACTTTACAGACGGTATAAGATTGGGAGACCAAAACTGAAGAATTGCAAAACTGACAGTATATATTCATAATAGAAGCTTAATTAAACCAGGCAGAAATGAGTCCCTTGCATGCGACACATTATATAGCAAGCTCAGATACTTGGAATATGGTTTTAGCAAAAAAGTTAAGAAACCAATCAAAAATAGATAAAATTATTCAAAAAGATAAAAATAACCTCATTGTGGTTTAGTTCAAAGTACAGTACCAAGGAAGCCATCTTGAACAGGTGGTATCCATGGAAAGATGGCATGAGGCTGGCCCTGCTTTATCACATGTATAATGGAATAACAAGGCCAGGAAATTTTCAATATTTGCTCGGGTCCCACTTAGACTAGTTCATGGTACCACCACTTTAGACACTCATTAAGTGTTTTTGAGGGTCAAATTTATTCATTCCTGAAACTACTGTAGGCTGTTTTGAAATGTCTTGGTTAGTGTAATCTATTACTGGATTGGCAGAAGCAGTTCCATATGTCAAATGGCAGAGAAGGGTGATTAATGCAGTTGTCAGATAATAGTTGCTTTTGTCTCTAGAAGGGGGTCCCAAATGGATGGTCATGAGGAGATATAAAGAGAATTGCAATTTGGTGGTGTTGCATACGCAGATCTTAGTCATGCAAAAAGCCTTGATTGAGGGGTGTGTGTGTATGTATGTATTTCAATGGTAAAAACTACTACAAATTTTAAAAAAAGGTAAAAGAAACAGAAGATGCAGAAAAGGAAAAAAATAGAAAAGTAAGAAAAGTAAGAATGTAGCAAAAAAGGAAAAGAAATACACAGAGAAGCGTCTTCCCATCTTCATCATAATTACAAAAAGGCGGGAGGGCAAGAATTAACTCTGTGTTCATAGCACTCCTTAGTGTCTGTAAGGAGTAGTGAAATCCAGGTTTTCAAGTGTACAGTTTCTACAAAGGTAAATGTAATAATTATTAATCTGAAGTGAGTCTTACTAGGCTTTGGATTGAACCTTCGGGGTGACTCTGGTATGTATTTCCAACACCCACCCACCGCCACGTTAGAATAATTCTTCCATTGTGATTACATCTATATCTTGCTCTGCATGTGCCTTTGGGATTTGCAACTGTGGTGGTTGCTCCCGGTTCTGTCTGGTTCTATAGAACCACTACCGGCGGTGGCCGAAACAATTATCTCACTCATCCCCAAAGAAGATACGGATCCGACTAAAGTCCAAAATTATAGACCCATCTCACTGTTAAATGTAGATTATAAACTATTCACGACAATTATAGCACAGAGGCTGAAAACAATTATACATAATTATATACACCCCGACCAAAATGGTTTTGTCCCAAGGAGACAAATAAAAAACAACATGAGGACAATAATAAACGTTCTGGAATACTACGAGCAAAACATCAATAATCAGGTAGCGCTAATCTTTCTCGACGCGCAAAAGGCGTTCGACAATTTGAATTGGAAATTCCTTATAGCACAACTGCAGATTATGAATTTCGGCGACAAATTCCTGAAAATGATTAAGAAAATATATTCTTCCCAGACAGCGAGAATTATAATTAATGGAGATATGACCGAAAAAATAAGCATCCAAAAGGGGGTAAAACAAGGATGCCCGATATCGCCTCTACTGTTTATAATCTCACTGGAAGTCCTTCTAAAGGAAGTAAGAAAGGAAGAAGAAATAAAAGGACTGAAGATAAGGAATGAGGAGTATAAATTACAGGCTTTCGCGGATGATGTGGTCTTCATAGTGGAACAGCCGGAAGTAGCGGGAGTCAAATTATTAGAGAAGATAGAGGAGTATGGCAAAGTGGCGGGGCTTAAGATCAATAAACAAAAAACCAAAGTCTTGATCAAAAATATGACAACGACACAAGAGGAAAAATTAGAAGAAGAATTAGGAATGCAAATTGCGAAGAAAGTAAAATATTTGGGAATCTGGCTTACTACAAAAGCAACAACTATTAGAGAGGACAATTACACTACATTGATGAAGCAAATTAGAAAAGACTTGGAAAGATGGAATAAGGTACAACTATCATTTCTTGGCAGAATAGCGTCTGTAAAGATGAACATATTACCAAGACTCCTATATCTCTTCCAAGTGATACCAATTGGTCCGGGAAAAGATTTCTTTAAGGATCTCAACAAGACAATAATGAAATACATCTGGCAAGGAAAGAAAGCTAGAATTAAAATAAGATGCTTACAGGACACAAAGGAGAAGGGAGGCCTAGGTCTACCAGACTGGGAGCTATATTACAAGGTGGCGGCGTTGAATTGGATCAGAGAATGGATAGATCTATCAAATAGGAGAACGCTATACTTAGAGGGATTTGATCTGAGTCGAGGTTGGCATGCCTTTCTGTGGGAAGGCACAGACAAGCAACATCCGTACTTCCAGAGACATGTAATAAGAGATGCACTATATAAAATGTGGCAAGGTATCAGAAGGCAACACTATAGTAAAATCCCACGATGGTTGTCGCCTATGGAGGCGCTAATTTATCCAAACACAGAAGTGCGCATGTATGCGTGCGTGCTCCCACTGCGAACCAGTAGTAAAGGTAAGTGGAACCCACCCCTGATTTGCAAGTAGGTTTGGCTCTGGACTATTGCTAACAAATCTGTACAGAGTGACTTATTAAGGTGTAGTGTAATTTTATTTGGGACGGCAGGGAGGTTGTCATACATGTTGATTTATTGTTTTAAGGATCATAATACCACAGATGTTAGGAATACCTGTCTAAGGATTGAGGACTAAACTGAGAAGAGAATCTCGATTTACAGCTCAAATTTTGCAGATGTTTCTTTGGCATTATCAATAAAGTAGCACTAATTGGGGATGCTCATTTATTTGGGTAGCAGTGACACGAAATAGGCATAATCTATCATAAAAGTAAATGTTATCTTGAAAATACAATTATGGGCAAAAACAAGTATGTATCTATTTAATGCATGGAAAAAGCCCATCAGACATCTCCATGCGTGCAGCCTTTACTTCATGAAGGTTTAAATAATGTCGTCAAACAGACTGTCTTCCTCACTGTGTATACATGGATACTTTGGTGCTGAAACGAAAAACGCTGAAAGGATTTCTGCACCCATAAATGAGCTTTTGAATATCTGTACTAAAATAACATTATGCCTGTCATTGATGATGCATCTGGTAACAAAACTAGGCTTTCATCATAGGCTACAGCGAATCACAGAATGATTATCTGCATCTTTTAAACTAGAGGGGGCAAATACTCCTTTTTGGAACTTGGTGAAGAGATCAAGAAATCAAATGGCAGCAAGTAGAGTTCAAGGAGAGGATGCGGTATTCTTCGTTAAGAAGTGTACGTGGCAGATGGAAAACACAGCAGATGGGATAAGACTCTTAGGCTAGCAGCTCATTCATTTATATTTATATAGACACAGAAATGAAAAACAGGAGCATCAGGCATAATGGGATTTGACTGCCTTTTAATTCACCTTTTTCTACGTGAATACTTAATAAAGACATTGTCACAAAGGGAATAATTTAGAGCACACCTTGCTATATTTCCAAATTTCTGCCTTAGGCAGGATTTCAGATAAGAGGAAAGACATTTGCCTGGAAAATTGGTACATTTCTGACACAGTATTCAGCTTGGGGCTGGACAGATCAATTGGTTGATTTAATGTAAGACGCTCCCTTGCATAACCTAGAGCTCTTCGGTAAACAGTGCATGATGTTTGTCACAAGGGCATTTAGAGGCAATTCTTGATTTTTTAAATACCATTTAAAATACATAAAATATACGGGCAGGTACTGTATACTATTTCAGCAAGTTCTCCGCAGAGGTTCTCCTTTAATAATTGTGAACTCTTGCTAAGATCAATATGTGATTATCACATTTAAAACTCTATGTGTTTTTAATATATTCATTTGATTTGAAGAGCTGCAGATTGTTGCAGGTTGCTGAATCATTCCCTTGTTTATAAAATCTGAAGTAACATAGATGGGATTTCTCCTTTGACAGGCAGCTATGTCTCAGTTTGGTAGTGAGTCATTATTTCCAGTCTGGCTACATGTCAATAAAGTATTGAATTTTATTTTGTGCAGCCTTGATGATGTGTCCTTAAAATAAGTTGTGGTGGAAAATATCTACCTTTATAATTAAAAAGCAAACATACTGGCACCTGGCAATAAGACAATACAGGTAGTCCTCGACTTACAACCTTTTGTTTAATGACCATTGAAAGTTTCGGCAGCAGCACTGAAAAAAGGAACTCATGACCATTTTTCATACTTACGACAGCTGCAGCATCTCCCAATGGTCACATGATCAAAATTTGGACCTTCGGCACTTGGCATGTAATTATGATGGTTGCATATAATCAGTTTTTGGGAACTTCAAAGAAGCAAAGTCAATGGGGAAGCCAGATTCACTTAACAGCCATGTTACTAAGTTCATCACTGCAGTGATTTACTTAACAACTGTGGCAAGAAAGATCGTCTTGCTTAGCAATGGAAATTTTGGGCTCAATTGTGGTCATAAGTTGAGGACTACAACATTAGGCTCAATTATGGGCATTTACTATCCCACTGGGTTCCCCTTTTGCTTTGAACTGATAACTTCCATATCATATTACAAAATACTTATTGAGGAAAACTCCTCTCACATTTAAAATCATTTTCCATTAACCTAAGAGGGAAGATAGAGGGGAGGCACTTAGAAAACAAATGTAATAGTTCTTTTAGTCATGTCATACCTTAATATAATTTTAACACTGACAGAAAAAGGATATGCATTAGAATCAAATGACTTTTGCATCCAAATACAAAGGCAACATTTTTCAGGTATAAAATTTCCCTGTAGGAAAATTCCTCAGTAATGAGTGGCTGTACAATTGTTACATTTCTTCACTTGAAATGCTTACGTCTTAACTAATTAAGGCTATTGGTCTAATACAGTTTATATTATACAAGAGAAAATTCCCTGCAGGAAATGAAGCCATTCTTCTGATCCCCCCCTTTTAAAATTAAGTCTATAACTTAATTGGTTTTGAATGTAAAAAGCTACTATTGTTGAAGTGCTGTTTAAAAAAGAAGCAGCAAACTCTATATAGGTAATTTTTCTGTATACCCATAGCTGAGTGTCAACCCATCAACCTTTCCAAGTTAAAATAATGATTTTATGGATGACTGGCCTATTGACATACAGTTATTCTGCATACGGATAAACCAGAATATCAGCGTGACAATTCTATGAGGATTACTGTTAGTCAAAATGTAGGGCTAGATCAGCACTTACAGCAGGGACAGCACTCATTATGCAAAACAATTTGTTTTAACTTTACATTCTTATAGCTACTTTTCTTTGTTTAAAACTCTCATAATCCTCAGATAACATGGTAGTGCAAGCTGGAGATAACATATAAAAAAGACAAGTCTGGAAAAGATTTATGTAAATCTATATAATTTCTACAGTCTCCCTGTTTTGCTTCTGGCTTTGTTGCTGTTTTTGTGGAGGTGACATTGGATAGTTATCCTAGAACTTCCATACAGCTAAATCGTTTTATACAGTCATAAAAACATTGTATATGAACCCAGTCTCCATGCAAATTAAGAATTATTTTTAATAACCTGCTTGAGCAGATTTATTCAGAACTAAGCCACAAAGAGCCTTGATAGTACAGTGGTCTACGCACCCTGTTATTAACACAGCTGCCTGCAATTTACTGCTGGTTCGAATCTCTCCAAGGCTCAAGGTTGACTCAGCCTTCCATCCTTTCTAAGGTAGGTGAAATGAGGACCCAGTTTGTGGGGGCAATAAGCTGACTTTGTATAAATATACAAAAGTATGAAGGCTATTGCTTAACGCATTATAAGCCGCCCTGAGTCTCCGGAGAAGGGCGGCATATAAATCAAATTAAAAAAAAAAAAAAGAGCTTGAGTGGACTTATTCTTCAAGCGTGTTCAAGGATCATCACTGATTCTGTGTATTTTAACACTGCAATGTTGTGGTACCATTTTGGATTCAGTGGTGTTTGGAGAATCCTTTGCTAAGGTAAATAGTATTCTGCTTGCTTTTCAAAGCCCTTAATCATTTTGGTTTTTATCATTGTAATAGTTTTAGATGCAAATGACCCCTCCAGAATTTCCACCCTGGAGATGGTAGAGATGCTTCCAATCTTTTCACGTATATTCCGCACATGCTTTATCCTCAAAACATCTTATAGTGTTCCAGAGTTTGTGAGAAGGTTTACCACAGCAGTTCTTAATAGCTGCTGCTACTAGCTAATCTCAGGGTTATTTGCTAGCACCAATTTCTCATTGCTGTTAGAGGCTAGTTCTAAAAAGATTTAAAGGTTTCCCCACTCCAGTCTTGACTGGTGATTGACGCAAGGGGGAGGTGCTGATCTCTGAATCTCAGTCCAGGAAGCTTGTGTTGTCTGAGAGATGCATCTGTCATCGTGTGGCCAGCATGAAAATAGGAAACATAATAATGCAGGATTATAGAGGCTAGTTCTGTAATAAAAGAGGTGGGTTTTTTTTTTTACAGTGAGAGTATGAATAATTTTAAGGATACTGTTTTTAAGAACACTTTTTTCAGTCTAATTGTTCTATCACTTAAGAACTAAAGGCAGCAGGGTATGATAGTTTCAGGTACAAACTTTTATCTGTTTATTTGTATTTTGTATTTTTTTTTTAAATTTGATTTATATGCCGCCCTTCTCCAAAGACTCAGGGCGGCTTACAATGTGCTCAGCAATAGCCTTCATCCTTTTGTATATTTATACAAAGTCAGCTTATTGCCCCCACAAACTGGGTCCTCATTTCACCTACCTTAGAAAGGATGGAAGGCTGAGTCAACCTTGAGCCTTGGCGAGATTCGAACCCTGCAGTAATTGCAGGCAGCTGGTCTTAAGCAGCTTAATAACAGGGTGCCTTAAACCCTGTTTGTGCAAGATTGCATCTTTAGCAACTCAAACATAATTTTACTACTATAGTCTGATTATTTTCTTTATGGCACATATGTATTAAACAATACTTTGCCACTTATTTTTTTAAAAAACCCCATCAATTAATTTTTTTAAAAGAAAGCAGCTAATTATTAATCTATAAATGTGAAGGTTAAACCACTTGCTCAGAATTTATCTACATACTTGTTCGTTTGCTTACTTCTCTTAATTTATCTGCTATATCCCAGTCAAATTCCTGTTTGGCGTGCTTCTTTAAGAACAGGTACATGGAGAGTTTCTCAACTCACACGTGTTTTTGTTATATAAATAAAAAGGCTCAAACTATCTTATTCAGCTCAGAATGGTCAGGCTGCATATTCAGCTTCAGGTTTTTGAAGAGCAATCTAGTTTGATAGGTTCCTATTTTGAGTAGTGACTTTGCATGCTTTTAAATTGGAAAGGCTTAGAAGAAGTTTAAAGCAGCTTGAATTCCACTTGGCAATACTTCCCATTCCACATCTCATTTGGAGCAACTCAATCTCTGCTATATGGAAATATTAACATGGAATGAGATGGCCCCAAGTCGATATGATGGGAGGTAGGTGTGTGTGTGTGTGTGTGTCTGTGTGTCTGTGTGTCTGTGTGTGTCTGTGTGTGTGTGTGCAAAAGTTATGGATGCAAGTAAGGTCTTTCCAAGTGAACAATTTTGGAACAAAGTTCCTTCAGAAAAAAAATACAAAGAGGAGATAACTCCATTAGGGATGCTGATACAGTTTCAAAGGACTTTAATTTTGACGGAATTGTGTCTACTCTTTTTAATATGTTCATTTATTTGATTCACAGTATATTTCACCTTTGTGCTGAAGCTATAAACATAATTAAAATGCAGGGTAGAAAATGCAACTTCAAATATAAAATTAACACTAACTTGTAGAGTTGCACCAAGTATTTTAAATTAATCACTGAATACTTGATGCAATAGATGTAGCCTAGATCTTCTCTAAGGGCAGAGTGAATGTGGTTTAAATTTGGTTCATGAGGGAATATATTCCACAGCTTGGAAGTAATAAATTGAAATCTCTCTGCTGGGTGCCATTTAAATGAATCTCTGACAGGATAGGCTTCTTCAAAAAGGCCTCTTCTGCAGTTCTTATCCTTTGGTCATCACAGTGAATTATTTACAGTGCCAATTAGATGAAGGGATATAGTCTTCTGATTTCGCTTTTAGCATTTTTCAGTATGGAGAACCATGATAAATCTTCTGTACCGTTTGGAAGGTTTGGGCCTTGAGACCAAGATTCTGCAGTGATTTTGGTTGAATTCTTGGGTTTTGAATGAGTTATCTCAGTATTTTCTTACTTATTTATAGGAGAAAAGATTGAGACTTAACATGAACATTTAATAAATAATTTTGCTAATATTTCAAAGCAGATTGAATTCTGCAGATAGAACCACTAGATATAATATAATATACTTGATATAATATGGCGGGAATAGGGGGCCACATCGCTGTCTTCAAGCGGTGGCACGCTCCGGCCCCCAATGCTCTTCTCGTTCTCCAGGTGGCACAGACCCTCAGGCCCTGGGCCTTCGGCTGATGCTATGCAATGCCAGGTCCGTGGTAAATAAAGCCCCCCTCATTTGTGATCTTGTTCAGGAGGGGGAGCGGACCTGGTGGGTATTACGGAGACCTGGTTGGGCCAGGAGGGGGGAGTCCCTCTCATAGAGATGTGCCCACCCGGTTTCCGGGCATTTCATCAGCCAAGGTCACAGGGAAGGGGCGGGGGGGTGGCAGTTATCATTAAAGAGGGTCTTAGTCCGAGGGAGGCCACTGTTCCTCAGACGGCCGGATGTGAGTCCCTCCTTGTGAAGTGGGGTCATGGGGTGCAGATGGGCCTGCTGGTTACGTACCTGACTCCCTGCCACGTGGCAGCGGCCTTGCCTGAACTACTCAACGTTATAGCCGCGGTGGCGATTGATACCCCTAGACTTATGGTCATGGGGGACTTCAACCTGCCATCCGTCGGTGAGGCGTCTGAGGTGGCCCAGGAGTTCACGGCTTCCATGACAGCCATGGACCTGACCCAATTAGTTCATGGCCCTACTCACACGGGGGGAAACACGCTGGACCTGGTTTTTGTCTCTGGTCAGTGGCTGAGTGGTCTCGAGATAGGGGATATAGCGATCGAGCCCTTGTCATGGTCAGATCACTCCCTCCTTCGCTTTGACCTTTGAACCGCCACACCCCGCCGCAGGGAGGCGGAACCGATGAGGTGGTTCCGCCCCAGGCGCCTGATGGACCTGGATAGGTTCCAGACGGAGCTTGGGCCATTTCCTGAGGCTCTGGCACACGGCTCGACTGAAGACCTAGTGGCTGTCTGGGATAGGGTGGCCGCTGGAGCTTTGGACCGGGTCGTGCCTTTGCGGCCTCTGACCCGGCGTCGATCTCACCTGGCTCCCTGGTTCACCGAGGAGCTGAGGGAGATGAAACGCCGGAAAAGACGCCTGGAGAGCAGTTGGAGGGCCAGCCGTTCTGAATCTGACCGAACACTGGTAAGGTCTCATATTAAGACCTACCTAGTGGCAATAAAAGCGGCAAAGTGTAACTATTTTTCCGCTCTTATTGCGTCATCAGATAATCGCCCGGCCGCCCTGTTTAGGGTGACCCGCTCCCTGCTCCACCAGGAAGCGCGGGAGGACCCCTTGGAGGGTAGAGCCGAGGACTTTGTACAATATCTGTATGACAAAATCGCTCAGATTCGGGAAAATTTGGACTCTGACTGGGTAGATTCGGGAGGGAGGATGGAGGCAAGTCTTGAGAATATTACCTGGGAAGAGTTTGATTCTGTGACTCCGGAAAACGTGGACAAGATACTGGGCAGACTAAGCGTGGCCACATGTTTATTGGACCCGTGTCCCTCCTGGCTGGTGCTGGCCTCTCGGGAGGTTACACGAGGTTGGCTCCAGGGGATTATAAATGCTTCCTTGAGAGAGGGTGTCTTCCCTGCTGCCTTGAAGGAGGCGGTGGTGAGACCTCTCCTCAAGAAGCCTTCCCTGGACCCAGCAGTGTTGGCTAATTACCGTCCAGTCTCCAACCTTCGCTTCGTTGCGAAGGTTGTTGAGAGTGTGGTAGCGCGACAGCTTCCTCAGTACTTGGATGAATCGGCTTATCTAGATCCGTTCCAGTCGGGCTTCAGGCCTGGATACAGCACGGAAACGGCATTGGTCGCATTGGTAGATGATCTCTGGAGGGCCCGGGACAGGGGTTGCTCCTCTATCCTGGTCCTATTAGCAGAGCTGTGGAGTCGGGAGATAAATGTTCCGACTCCGACTCCGACTCCGACTCCTCAGTTTTTTGTACTTCCGACTCCGACTCCGACTCCGACTCCCCGACTCCGACTCCTCTGTATTAATATGCGAATGTATTTTATACATTCCTTGAAGGAAAGAAAGGCAACATACATGTCATTACCACAGGACTACTGGCTGGGAAGCCAACAGTCTACTGTATTGAACAGTTTAAGCAAAAGACAAACACAATGAAAACAACAAAGTTTTATTAATTTTTTTTTATTAATTTAATTAATCAAGTTGCTGGATAGTAGCAGCAGGCATAAACATCAGGAACAGGAACTTTACCAGTTCAAAAATACAAACCACATTATTTGGTTGTTTTAGAACAAAAACAAAGCTTATCTATATGAACCAAAAACAAAATCTGTAAAACCTAGAAATGGTTTATATTAATCTTGAAATGTAGTTATAGGCTTAGCAAATGCAAATCAATTCAATGTAGAGTTCTAAGGAAGAGAATTGCCTCTGCCAGATCCTCTTTCATAGAGGCTCTTAAGTCAGACTTTATTATTTTTAGGGCTGAAAATAATCTTTCGACACTGACTTGGGTGGGTGGCATTGCAGTAACTATTCTGGCCACATCACTAACGATCTCTGGATAAACAAGGATGGCTTCTTCAACAGTAAGTTTTGATGAGCGATCATACTTTTCAACTTCTTTTAGTGCTTTATAAAACTCCTGTTGGAATTTTTTTATTTGGACATTTACTGGTTCTGTAACGCTTATGCGACGTCGCTTTCCTTTAGCAACTTCCATTTTGTCTAAGAAGGAATCAAAGTCTAATTCTTCGTTTGAAGAAGATGATTCTGAGTTACCACTATTGCTTAAAAGAACTCCATCCTCCTGTGGAGGTATTTCAGGTCGTAATCCCTTCATGCAAACTGCTACATCATAGAGGGCCTTTTTCCCAGTAGCAATCTGTTTACTGTTCAATAAAAGTCGGCTCATTGGGTCGACATAAATAGCCGCTAACAAGATTTCATTTTCCAGCAAAAGACTCTCTCTTTTCATCATTGAAGATGCAATGCCCTCAGCTATTAACCCTCCATTTTTGTTCAGGCGATATAACAGGCTCTTCCATTCCAAGAGGAATTTACCCGGGGTTAGATCATCACATTGCAACCTCTTGGTGACAGTGAAGGGGTGAGAAAGAAGGTTCTCCAGCTCTTTTGTTTGTGTCCACTGGCTTGCAGTTAATGCAAGATTTTCATTGTCCATTTCTTCTATGAAGTCTTTAAGTTCAAGCAAACGCTTCACCATTAAATAAGTGCTTCCCCAGCGAGTTGTTTGATCCAAAATGGCTCCTTTTCCTGCACGTCTTTTCAAAATTGCATCTGTTTTTGGGGCCCTGGCTGCAACAGTTACTTGCCGTAATTTGCCAATTAATGTAGCTGCATGGCGATCTTTTAATCCATCTCTTATGGCAAGTTGCAGTGTATGAACAGCACATCGCATATGATGAATAGTAGCAAGCTTCAATGCTTCTTCAACAAAGTTGTCTAAAAAAATGTCAGCATTCTCTTCAGTTTCTAAACTTTCTCTAATACTTGCAGAGCTGTCTTCCTCTAAGTCTAATATCTGTTTGATACCTTCTTCATCTGCCTTCATCTTCTCAATTGTGCTCAACATGTTAGAAGCGTTATCTGTCACAACACATAAAATCTGTTCCTTTTTAATTTCAAAATCTTCTAGAACACCCTCCACTAACTTCTGAAGGTAATCACTGGTGTGATGTGCCTGAGTGTCCTTTACTCCGAGGGTCCGTGTTATTGTTTTGTTATTTTCATCCACAAATCTAACATTAATAGCGAAATAATTGACTCTGTGACGTGTGCATGCATCCATTTTAAGGAAGACAAAACGTCCTTTCATAACTTTCTGTAGTTCTTCCTTTTTACATTTGGCCTCCTCAATTATAAGTTTCCTTATACTTTCTCTTTCCAGAGAAACACCAAGTTTTTTTGCCATTTCTCCATTTAGGCCTAAAAAGGCTGTCTGTGAAAAGAAGGATAGTGGTACACTATTCTTTACTACCATTTCAATAATGTGGTGTTTGAATTTTTCTGGTGTCATCCTTATGGTAACTTTGTCAGATATAAAGAATTTTCTTATTTGTGATTGTTCTCCAGTAGATTTCTGAACGTTTTTTGTCACAGAAGTAGATGCAATGTTTTCATTGCTATCTTTCTCATTCACGGCTTCTAACACTTTGGGATGAAAACGCTGTAAGTGTCTTTTCAAATTTGATGCTCTTGTAGGTGCATTTTTATCAGGCCCACTGAAACTGCTAATTTTTGCATCACATTGTTTTTCACCATCATCATCTTTTCTAATACATTGGCACACGTAATGTTTTCCATCACTTGATAATGCAAAGTGCTCATAAACAGTAGACTTTGTTGTGTTTGTTGTTAGCAGTCTTTTTGCCATTGTTTAGGATGCCTCTTTCCCTAAAATATAAAATATGTTATACTAACTGGCATATAATTAGATTTTTAATATCAACATACACAGTCTTGTAAGTTGTACGTACATGGCTTTATACAAACAAATAAGCTATATATCCCAGCACTAAACCTAGACATGATTTGTCCTATACAATATAAACACTTACAGTTGAATCCAAGAAGCTGTTCCACCAAGTTCTTCTAAGCCAGTGGTTCTCAACCTTCCTAATGCCGCGACCCTTTAATACAGTTCCTCATGTTGTGGTGACCCCCAACCAGGGGTGGGTTCTAAATTTTTTTACTACCGGTTCTGTGGGCGTGGCTTATTTTGTGGGCATGGCTTGGAGGTTATGTGACTGGGTGGGTGTGGCTAGCTGGTCATGTGACCGGGTGGCCATGGCTATGTGTATAGAGGGCTGAAAAAAGTCATTTCTGACAGGTCCTCGCACTTTTGACTGGTCCTCACACTTATGACCATCCTCACATTTATGCCCGTGCAGCATTTTTAACAACCATGTCACTCATTTCACAACTGCTTCTCTTCACCATGGTGACAAGATAGGGCAAAAACGTAAAATGTGAGGACAGTCGTAAGTTCGAGGACTGGTCAAAAGGGAGAGGACCAGTCAGAAATAACTTTTTCAGCCCTCTGAGTAGTCCATATACATAAAAGGATACAGCAATAGAGAGGGATGAAGGAAGGGAAGGGAAATTAGAGTAGGAGTGAGGGTAAGAGAGGGAGGAAGAGAGGAGGAGAAGGAGAAAGGAAGAGGAAGTAGGGAGGAGAAGAAGAGGGGGGGAAGAGAAAGTAAGAAGGAAAGAAAAGAGAGAGGTGGTAGGTTTGAGGAGAAAGATTGCTGTACAATAAAAAAGATGAAAGGGAAGAAAGCCAACCCCAAACAAATATAAAGATATTAAGATAAAGAATGAATTGTTAAACTTTAAAGAATAAAAGAGAACAAATATGAATAAATAACAATAATTAGAAACACACATACAAACATACAATGTATTTTCTTTGAACAGAGTATTTGGCCGGTTCATAAATTTAAACAGTGTTTAGTCATGTTTAAAGTTTAAGCTAACAATCAGAGTTACAAGTTTTTATAGCCTTAGCTGAATGACAGCAGTTTTTCCAATGGTTTACAGCTTCAGTCTTGAACTATTGACCCTCCATTCCCTTCACTTATGCAAGTGTCTCTAGTCCTGCAAAAAACATATTTACTTAATCCCTTATCAGTGAGAGGCTAGGTTACCCATGGGCGCTGCGTTCCCTGTAACAGCAGAACACAACACTATGGAAAGTATAAGTATTGCCACTCCTAATTGTGCGTTGCGTGCCTTATAGTGAAGCACATGAAAAGCATGCTTCTTCACGGTCACTTAACGTGTTCATTTTGCGGTTACGTGAGGCACTGCATGCATTGGTCTTTATTCTTACAGTAGAGAAGTCATTAATTATAACTTTTTGTGAATTGGGACATTTAAACTTGCTTTTTTTAAAATTCCAATCTAAATTTAGTAGGAGTCGGAGTCGGTGCATTGTTTGCCGACTCCGACTCCGACTCCAGGTACCCAAAATTTCCTCCGACTCCGACTCCTCGACTCCGACTCCGACTCCGACTCCACAGCACTGCCTATTAGACCTCTCAGCAGCTTTTGATACCATCGACCATGGTATCATGCTGCACCGGTTGGAAGAGTTAGGGGTGGGGGGCACCGTGTTGCGGTGGTTCTCCTCCTTTCTCTCTGATCGGTCGCAGTCTGTGTTGACAGGGGGGCAGAGGTTGACCCCGAGGCCCCTTGTATGTGGGGTGCCACAGGGGTCGGTTCTCTCACCCCTTCTGTTCAACATTTATGTGAAGCCGCTGGGTGAGATCATCCGTGGTTTTGGGGTGAAGTATCATCAGTATGCTGATGATACTCAGCTATACATCTCCACCCCGGACCACCCCAATGATGCCCTTAAAGTGATGTCCCAGTGCCTGGAGGCTGTACGGATCTGGATGGGGAGGAACAGACTCAGGCTCAACCCATCCAAGACCGAGTGGCTGTGGTTTCCGACGTCCCGATATAGTCAATTGGTGCCATCACTGACTATTGGGGATGAGTCATTGCCCCCCACGGAGAGGGTTCGCAACTTAGGCGTCCTCTTGGACTCACGGCTGTCTTTAGAAGAACACTTGACAGCTGTGGCCGGGAGGTCTTTTTATCAGGTTCGCCTGATTCGCCAGTTGCGTCCCTTTCTGGATCGGGACTCGTTAAAACCGGTCACTCATGCCCTCGTCACTTCACGCCTGGACTACTGTAATGCTCTCTACATGGGGCTCCCCTTGAGGAGCACCCGGAGGCTCCAGCTGGTCCAGAATGCGGCTGCGCGGGTAGTTATGGGAGCAGCATGGCGCTCCCATGTGGCTCCCCTCCTGCACGAGCTGCACTGGCTCCCTGTGGTCTTCCGGGTGCGCTTCAAGGTCTTAGTTACCACCTTTAGAGCGCTCCATGGCTTAGGACCGGGGTACTTACGAGACCGCCTTCTGCCACCAATAGCCTCTCACCGCCCAGTACGCTCCCATAGAGAGGGGCTTCTCAGGGTGCCGTCAGCCAAACAATGTCGACTGGCGGCCCCCAGGGGGAGAGCCTTTTCTGTGAGGGCACCCACCATCTGGAACGAGCTCCCCCCAGAGATACAGAAGATTCCGGATCTGCGCACTTTCCGCCGTGCCCTCAAAACATTCCTGTTTCAGCAGGCCGGCCTGGCCTAACTTTCCCTTTATATTACTTTTTGATTTTATTTTAAACTGGGATGTCTTGAATTATCTAGGACCAGAATGTTTAGTATATTTTAATTGTTTTTTTTTTTTTTATTAACGTTTGTATTACATGTATTTTTATAGTTCACTGTTCACCGCCCTGAGTCCCTTAGGAATAGGGCGGTATATAAATTTAATAAATAAATAAATAATAAACAAATAAATAAATAAATAAATAAATAAATAAATAAATAAATAATATGCATGTTGCACAGAATACAAGAACCAGTAGACCTAATATGATTTAATGGTAATCTTTTTAACAGGGTTTTAGAGCAAGTCCACGCCATGTTAGAAGGCGTGTAGTTCCTCGCCTTGAAGAAATACAGCCCCTGGTAGAAGCACGTCAAGTGAGTGAACAAGAAACATCAGTTAAGAAAAGAAAAATCAAGAAGAGTAGCAGGGTCCAGCCGGAATTCTACCACTCCGTTCAAGTCACACCTACTCGAAAGCCAGTAAGTAATGTTTTCCACACTCTCAGTTCAATGAATTCTAGCAGCCTTCTCCCAACTGTGTTTTTCCTGATGTACTAGTCTTCACGCTGTAGAATTCCCAGCCACCATGGACTTTGGTAGACATAGTACCAATTGTTGTGCACTAGTTTGAAAAACATTAATTTATAAAATCAAACATATTATAGAGGACATTTACGCTGACTTTGATGACAGGTTTAAGCAATACAAGATCAGTTAAAAGTCAATAGTTTGCTTTGTAACTTCTAAATGGAACCTACAAACTTTCTACTACAGCATTATTTTGAGATGCACACTGCATTGACCTTCATATGCCAACCCTGGATCCCCTCCTTGCCATAATACTGTCCTTCTTGTTTATCAAGGTCTCTGCCTCAAACCCACTGCCTGTTTATAGCTTGTTTCCTCAGCAGCAAGCCGTGGGAGCTGATCACTATTAAGGAACTTGGCAGATACCAAAACAACTATGGAAAGATTGTGATACAGAACTAGCATTTTAGCAACCAGGCTTCTTATAGAAGGCTGTACTCCTCCAAGAACACAGTCCCAGGGTTCCCTACTAAGAGGAACCTTTTAATGTTGAAGCAGGGGTGAAATGCTCCCAGTTTGGACTGGATCACCTGATCCGGTAGCGATGGCGGGTGGTTCGGAGAACCGGTAGCAGAAATCCCTGCCCCCCCCCCCCAATGCCCAGCTGAGCCGTGCGATCATCAGAGGCTGTTTTTTTTTACTTTTTTTTATTAAAAAGTTTTAAAAAATTGTACACATATTTTCCCTTCCCTCCCTCCCCCCTCCTACCCCAACCCTCCCCCCCCCGGACTTCCCAGAGCAAATACAGGCTATAGCATTTAACAAACATAAAAAAAACATAAGCTAACTATCTATAGATTTATCTCCCTTTTGCACTTTAATTCCCCTTGTTCGTATCTGAATATAACTATTTAAACCAATTATTGTTTGAAAATAATCAATCCAAGTTCATTCTTGTCCGTTCTTCAATAATAAGCAAGTCTTCTTTCTTCCAGCATTGCACAATCAGCACCCAATTACAATTAACCATCACATCTCCAACCCTTACATATATTAACACATTAACAAAATATTTTAACCAATCTTAAATAAATTATATTGTAAAAACCTTATTTGTACTTTTTACCCCATAAACTCATATTGATTCTTCCTGGGAACATTCCTTACTTAATAGCTTTGCATAAACTTATTCATCTTGTTCTCTATAAAACCACTGCTTATAATCAAATAACATCTTCACTATTTGATATCTATAAAAAAATATTGTAAAAGACCTTCCCTCAACCCTTGTACCACTTATATTTTCCTTATAACCCACAAGTTTATATTTATTCTTCAACAAAACATTCTTTATAAGCTTATATAAATTTTTCAGCAAAGCATTCCTTGAAATATATCTTTAGTGTTAATAAAGTTCAGGACAAAAGTGAAAGTTTGGTCAGTAGCCCATAACAATTCAAACGTAACATTACTTAATATAACTTTTCAAAACAAATCATGTCCCTAAATATAAGTAAATAATTCATTTACACTATAACATAACTTTTCAAAACAAATCATATCCCTAAATACAGGTCTAGTCATTCATTTTCACTACTACTATCCTCCCCAGGCAAAAAGATTGTAATTTTTCCATCTCGATTTTTTCCTGACTTTTTTGCGGACCTTCTTCTTCAATCTTATTCCTCCATCTTCTTTTTCTCTTTGCAAAGTAATTCCTTTCATTAAGCACACCTCTTTAACTGCGATTGAGAATCCATTTTTGTAAAACAATTGTAAAATTCCACTTCGAATCCTCCTTCTTAAATTAAAGATCCCAACACCTCCTGACAATTTTCCAGGTGTCTGTATCAAAGCCTCTGGAGAAATCTCTCTCAACATTTCCTGGTTACACTCCTTCAAACCTCTCAGCCTTTCCTTCTTAATTTGAAAAACATCCAATCCATTTTCCAAAGGCACATTAAACTGGATTGTTTCTTCCACCTCTTCATTCAGCAACTCACTTTTATTTGGCAACTGAAATACTGATACAGTATCTTCACTTGTAACTTTGTTTCGAGCTTGAATAAAATCCTTGTTGAAAAACCCTTCCATTCTGTCCAGCCCAGAGGTAAATGATTCTAAAATTTCTTTAAAGAGATCCTCAATCAACATTTGTGTATTTGCTAATGTTTGTGCTAGTGAGCCTTCATCTTTTTCAAAAAAGCCAGCCATTTTTTTTAATCCATCCACCTTGAGCAATGCTGGGTGTTAACAGCTTTATCGAGAGTTAACTTTCACTTTCACACCCTATTAAGCCCAAGCGCCATTTTCTTCACTCCTTTAAGCAGCTTCCAAAAGTAGCAATTTAAGCATGGAATTAAGGGTTTGTTACTTGCGATTGTCTGTTCTCCTGTCTTCACTCCGTCTGCATAGATAAACAACTTAGATCTCAATAAAGATTGCAGAAGTGGTCGCGATGTTTTTTTCTGCTTAAAGCAGAAGCGCCCTGGATCTCGGAGTTTCACCGGACTTCCTGGGGAGCTCTCACCCTCCGAGCCCCCAAAGCTATTTCAGGGGCTTTCGGGGAGCTCTACCCCCATCCGATTGCTCTCCTTTCCCTCTTCTCCCGGGGGGAAAGGTTTTCCAGCCGCCTGACAGCTGATTTGCGCTGTCAGAGCGGCTTTACAAGATCACAGGGCTGGCGCTCCAAAAGAGAGTGTCCAGCAACATCGGCGGTGCCACCGGAAGTCTGTTTTTTTTACTTTTAAAAGCATTTTTTCTACAACTCTTTGGCCGAAAAAATGCTTTTAAAAGTAAAAAAAAAAAGCCTCTGATGATCACACGGCTCAGCTGGGATCGTCAGAGGCTTTTAAAAGCATTTTTTTTCTGCATCCTCTTCAGCCGATCCCTTTAAAAGCCTCTGACTATCCCAGCTGAGTTGCCTGATCGTCAGAGGCTTCTAAAAGCATTTTTATCTGCAACCTCTTAAGGTTGTAGAAAAAATGCTTTTAAAAGTTAAAAAAAATAAAAATGGCCATGCCCACCCAGTCACATTCCCACCCACCCCCACCAAGCCATGCCCACAGAACCGGTAGTAACAAATTTTAGATTTCACCCCTGTGTTGAAGCCACCGTGAGTGTGGCCGGTCACAAAATATCAGTTTACTAGAAAGCAAACTGGCCGGGTGCTTCTCCAATGCCCCTCTGGAGAGGTCCGTTGTTAAGTGAGTTTTGCCCCATTTTATGACCTTTCTTGCCACGTGAATCACTGCAGTTAAGTTGGTAACCCAGTTGTTAAGTGAATGTGGTTTACCTATTGACTTTGCTTGTTGGAAATTTGCAAAAGGGGATCACTCCATGACACTCCAATCTTCACAAATACATTCCTGTTGCCAAAGGTCTGATTTTCTGATCATGTGACCATGGGGATGTTGCAAAGGTCATAAGTATGAAAAATTGTCACTCACTTTTTTCAGTGCCATTTTAACTTCGAACGGTCACTAAATGAATGGTTGTTAAGTTGAGGACTTCCTGTCCCTCATGTTCCTCTGCTTTCTTTTTCCTGTAGGAACAGAGCTTTGGCTACAATTTCCTATTACTTTTCTTTTTAAAGTAAAATTGCAGAGAACAAGGAGATTTCCAGGGAATAAAATTTATGACATTCGTCAGTTGGTTTTGTTCTATTTAATTAACAAAAAAATATATGTTTATGTAAGTTTTCACGGGTATGTATGTGTGTATAGTTAATATTTCGGGTTTCTTCCCGTGTAATTGTGGATATATCCCTAAAAGGGTAGAAGCGACGTTTCGGCAGAATCCCATCTGCCATCATCAGGCTTATGCCAGTAGTCATTTTGCACTAACTGACGTTGGAATTTCAAATCTGGTGTTGGTAATTGGGATATATCCACAATTACACGGGAAGAAACCCGAAATATTAACTATACACACACACACACACACACACACACACACACACACACACACACACACATATATATATATATATATATATATATATATATATATATGCAGTGGTATATATGCAGTATATACTTCAGCCCATTCTATCACATTTTGCCAGCCTTTTGAACACCTCCATTTGTATTACTGAACAAAAAATGTATGATGATGCCAAGCAAGAAAAGACTAAGCCAAACGTAATGAGTAGCAGCAAAGTTCCAGATTTCAGAATATATTTCATGTGCAAGACTTAGGTTGCTGCACAAGAGAATGTAGCATCATAGCAGAGTATGTAGCATCTTCACTGAAAATCATTCAGAAAACTAAAGACGTGATGAATACCATTACTACTGACTTTGAATATTTGGAGAAAAAGTACAATTTGCAATATAGTATGTTCATTGCTAAAGAGATAGAGATTCACATTCTGGACATCCTTATATTCTTTTCCTATCAATCAAAGGAACAGTCTCTTCATCAGTTCACACAGGGGCCACTTGTTAACAGGCTGAGAATCTCCCGCTTTATCAGGTTGGAAAATAAAATGGGTGCCAAGAGCTGAAAACAGTCCAATTGCTGAGATTTCTGTGTCCTATCCACTTTTCCCTTTCAATAAATCTTGTTTTAAAAGCCACTGGGAGAAGTCTGGTTTTGGATTGCCAAGACCTTAACAGAACAAAATATCTGAAAATACAGAAATAAGGCCTTCTCGAGGTCTTATTTTAATGCTTTCCATTCAGCCATTTGGAAAACAGAATCCCCAAAAATTCCAGTATTTCAGAGGCAATGCACATAAAGATCAAGTGTGACTGAATGCATGGAGTATGTTTTTTCTAAGTTGTACCTTTATTCTGATTTAATATAATACTGCTCCAGCCATTAAAAAGAAATCTTCCTTGTTATACTGAAGAATGTTATTTCAGCTACTTTATAGTTGCCAGAAATCATAGCCATCTGTGCTCTGACAAAATTTGGCTGTTTAGATGCCATGAGAAGATCACTGTCATGAATGATAGTGACATACTGCAGAGATAGTCTTGTTTACATATGAAAATTCTGGAATGTTTTATTGTGCATTATGCTTTGTTTATTACATTGCAGTAATGTTTTGATTTAGATATATAGGAAGAAAGTTCAGTAACATTTGAAATGCCTGCACATATGTAGTAGTAATTATTGATATTTATTACTGACAATAAAATTATGTTGCATCATATCAAAAGCCTCTGAAAGAAAAAGGGAATGACTAGAATATAGAGTGGTAAATCAAAGCTAGATTAAGTGAATGAAAAGAGACTTTAGGTATGCCCATTCCTGGGGTCGGCAGGTATCCTTCCATACAGCAAAAAGCCATATTTCAATTCAGGTTATGCTTGGAGAAAGATTCTACTGGTAGTCCTTGAGTTATGATCACAATCAGGACTGGAATATCCGTCGATAAGCAAAGTCATGGCCAATTTTACGACTGTTTTCCTGTGGCTGTTAAGTGAACTATGCAGTCATTAAGCAAATCAGGCTTCCCCATCGACTTTGTTGGAAGCCCCCTGGAAGATGGCAAGTGGCAATTATGTGACCCTGGGATGCTGCAGCTGCTGTAAATAGCATGCCGATTGCCCAACAACCAGATTTTGATTACATGACCATAGGGACAGTGCAACAGCCATAAATGCAAGAACCAATTGTAAGTCACTTTTTAAAGCACCATTCTAACTTTGAATGACCATTAAGTCATAAGTCAGTGGTTCCCAACCTTTTTTTGGCCATGCCCCACCTAAGCATCTCTAAAATCCTGATTCCCTCCCCCCGCCCCGACATATAATTCTTACTATTCAAAAAGTGAAATCCTACTCACATGGAAGAAGCCTAAAAGGCCATTAACTTGGTTTAAACAAGATTCCAAAGAACATGGCATCCATGAAAGAGGAAAAATAAGAACGAAAGACTGTAGAAGTACTGAGGAACTTAAAACGTATGAAGGGATATGAAAAAACAGCAAATAAAGTTTCAAAACATATAATAGAGAACTGAAATGCATAAATATAAAATAATTTTAATGAAAGCTTTTTCTGTAATACTTTGACCATATTAATTACTATACATATTAAAATAAAGGTACCTAACAAATTCAAAATACAATTTGAGTTCACCTCAAGATCATATTTACAACGCAATCCTATGCATGTCTACTCAGAAGTAATTACAATTGTCTTCAATGGGACTTACTCCTGGGAAAATGTTGTAGGATTGCAGCTTTAGTCTACTTAAGTTAGTGAGATCCTTGTGCTTGATGCCTGCTGCAGAGAGATTTTATATTAGGCTCCAATTTAGTCAGCTTCATTCTCAAGTCTCCTCGTCCTTAATTTATGAATAATAAGATTGTCATGAACAAAAGAGGGGTTGTAATTTATGACCCCCCTGCTCACCCACTCGGTTTGAATCTGCAATGGGGAAATACTTTGGTAGTTCAATAGGTGGAGTTGAATCACACAGGCCTGGCAAGGCTTACACATGCGTGGCCCAGCCCCAGATTGCTCTGAGAGGAAAAGTCTTGTAAAACACGGCCTGGGAAAACAGACTAAAAATAACTGTATATCTAACAATTTCTTAAACTTGGGTCCTGGTTCTGTATCCTCACTGCTGGGCTTCCTCCAGCAACCATCCACTCTGTCTCTCCACAAAGCAGCTCTCCCAGCAGCAAAGCCCATAGGAAAGAGAGAGAGAGAGAGACTCTGCCAGTCCCATGATCCTTAGTGGGAACACATCTGATTGGCTGGCAGTTGCTCCCTCTTCTCCCCAGCTGGGATATCCTTTTCAGACCAGACCCTAGGAAATGCACTTTAACAAAGACAACAATAGGTAAATAAAACACAGCTGTTTCATCACAAATATATAAGAACAATTAGTGGGCTTTCAAAAATTCAGTTAATAGCTCATTTTTGAATTGCCCCCATTAAAAATCAAATTGCACCCCGTGTGGTGTGGAACCCACGTTGGGAACCACTGTCATAGGCAAAGGCTACCTGTATCATAGTTTGTTGAAAAAGGTTTGCGAACAGTATGAGTCTTCTCTTGATCAGGAAAAAAAGTGATTTTAAAAAATAAACCGTAGATGTTTTCTCACTGACAAAAGGCTAGATTTTTTTAGGCCTGTGGTAAAGCACATTGAATATAAAAGATCTGAAATCCAGTCTCCAATAATGCTTAGTAGATCTGAGAAAAGCTGCTGTCTGAAATTAGGGAGAGAAAGCCAATTTTCCCAAATTAGATGTTTTCTAGATATGATGAACTATAACATCCATAATTCCCAAGATAGTGTGAGAATTTTAGCCCAGGCACCTATTGAACATATCAGGTTTGGGAAGGCTGGTAAACATAATACTGAGTTATACAGAGCAATGAACTGAGATAGAGCAATGAGTTTGACTAGCAAATCCTTCTTGGTTGTAAAAGCAACAGAATATAAATTCATGATAATCTAAGTGCCTGCTGTTCTTCATAACATCCTCCATAGAAACCATTGTTTTGTAAATGGAAAAAGTATATGAAGCTCAGCCACATATGTTTCCTCTTCCTGCATTTCTATTTGAAGGAATTGGTGGATAGCAAATTATCCTTTTGTACATGTGCACTGTTGTTCAAATGAGGAAAAGGAGCATTTTATCTTTGTCACAAACATTAGCAATTATGTGTATAAATGATAGAACTGATGTTAAAGCTACATAAGTCCTCTTCGCTGAAAGATTTTTTTTCCTTAGTCATAATCTTCAAAACTAAACAGGAATGGATCTGGTAGATTTCCATGGGAGATCACCAGATAATCAAATGACGCTAGGTTGAAAGTTAGAAAAAAAAATATTGCAAAAGGCCAAGACAATAATTTCCTCCTGCTAAGTCAACAGTACTCTGAATTTTAGGTCCAAACCATAGACCATCTCTTTGTTAGTCCAAGTGAAATAAAAACTAAGAATTATTTCTTCTATCTTGAAAGTTGGCTTTGAAATCTCTTTTTGTTTTGTGTCCTTGTACTGCTTATATATTCAGAATAAGATGTTGTAAAGTTATGACTCATCGTTCTGTTGTGTGCTATTTGATAGGCATACTTAAGTGCTAGGGTTACTTACAATGTACATAAGAGAGTACATATTTACTTGTGGAAGCCAGCCTAGCCTCACTGATCTTAAGTGTAGTCATCTCATCATTGGGTGACTGCAACGCAATCCACCATGAGCTGCCTTTCAGGGCAGTCTAAATGTTGGAGCATCTGCTGAATTGTTAAATACAGCAGCTGACTGAACTTCACCACACAGGAGCTGAAGGTGCTATGTTTGCTGCCTTTAGCTATTAGACTTTGACTTAGGACTTAAGTGTCAAGTTTCGAGGTCGTCTCAAATAAATTGCATTTCAAACAAAGTCTTTGATTAAAAACTCCCATTTATTAAGCACGACATTCTAACTCTGACTCCATCGCAGCCAACACTGACCCAAAACCCTCCTTTTCCGTTCCCCACTCCTCTGCACTCATTGGCCATCTTCCAAGTCACTCTACCCCTAATCTACTGCTCCAGCTCAAAGGAATTTCCCCCCTCCCATCCCATCTCCTAGGGGATATTATCTCCAGGGAAAATAAGTAGGTGAAAAGTCAAATGTCCCTTTCCAGACGCCTCTGCTTCTCCTTCTTATGTCAGCACTAGAGTAAATGCAGCTTGAAGTGCTGACATCAAGTGTAATTGCTTCTTTTAATGCCATCCAATTGGTGTCCTTCTCAGGGTCCCACTAGTTGGTTTGGCTCATGTGGTGATCAGGAGCAGGAGCTTCTCAGTGGCAGCATCCCAACTATAGTCTAAAGTAGGGGTGTCAAATTGGCAGTCTGCGGCCCGGATGCATCATGTGCAGGCCACACCTACCCCAGCTCCGCAAAGGCAAAAAATGTCACGATGCATCATGTGATGTCACATGACGCGATCGAGTTTGACACCCGTGGTCTAAAGGCATGCTTGTTTTCATACAATCAAGGTGACTTAATTTACACAGTATTTTTGCTATGCCCCAAATCCCCCAACTCAAACTGAATAGTTTAGTGTGATGGGTAAACCAGATTGTTGTGTTAAATAGCCATTAATTAATCTCTTTGTTTGTTTTTAAATGCATTTAAAGTGTTGGCTTTCATGTTTGGTAATAATTCCAATTAAAAAAAATTTCCAGCCAACAAATATGTTCATATTAATGGAAAAATAATTAGGTCAGATGCATCCAGTAGAGGGAAGTGGTGCACAACTTTTGAACATGATATTAGTAGGATTCAGCTGCTTTTCTTCAGGATGTTATTTATTTTAATATATTTGGTTTGTCTGAAAGACTAAAAATAAATCCTGTCGTGCAATCATCAAAGCTGTGATATTTTTTATCACTCAGCTCAAAGCACAGATAACAGTATTATGATTAGGGACAGGAAATGAAAAATTCATATGAGAATCAGAAATACAACCAGAGCTGATTTTTAAAGACCTAAAGAAAAATATAAGAAAACACATTTGTAAATTAAAAATAATATCTAGATGAAATGCTTCACACATTTATTAATGGCAATAATGAATGTGCAGGAATAAAGAATTCTTAAAAATAAAAATGTTACTCTCTGTCAACATTAACTGTCTAAAAATAGTGTATTCATATACAGGTATTTCTCACTTCATTGCAAAACACTACAGCAGGAAATTATTAAGCAATCTAAAGGTATACCTTGAACAAAGTCCATGATAGACAGCAGACAAATACAATTCCTTTTGTTTTATTCCATAGTGCTTATAAAACTATTGCTTATTTAATTTTTATTTTTAAAAGTGTTTTCCCCTTATATAGTACGAAGGCAGCTAACTTAATTAATATAAAACTGTAAATAAAATAATATAATTAATCAAAAGTCTGGATAAATTATATTGAATTATCATTCAAAAGCCAAAAGGAAGCTCGTTTAATAAATATTTTGGGGAACCAAAATTAAGGTGCCATTACTTGGTTCTTTGTAATTGTACACCCTGCCATTCAAACTACTGTAGGGATTTTAATAATAGAGTCTCTCAAGTAATCATATGGATAAAAGTGCCTTTCTTTACAGCAAATGGATAATATTTAGTATTGATGTTTTAAAAACTAATAAGTTGAGTTCATGCACTTCCATCCTTTGTTGAATCAATGGTTCCCAGAATTTTTTTGGATCCAGGAATCTTCTAAATTGTTTAATTTGAAATGAACTACAATAAAACTAAAAAGACTATTAACCATCAGTGATTTTTATATGACTCACATTTACCCAGAAGTAAGCTAGGAAGTAAACATAGCAGGATTTCCTTCAGTACGTAAGATTAAAATTTGCAATACGAAGTATGTTGTCAAAAGGTTTTGGGATTAGACTAAAATGTATCTTTCAAGGATAAATAATAAATTGATATTGGCTGGATCTTCATATCCTGATAAAACAGAATATGGTTTGTTCTCCTTAGTGTGATGATTGAACTCATTGTGATTCATTGTGGAGGATTAATCAGAATTCGATGGTTTGTTTACTGAAGGCATAATATGATTTACAAACCTAGCATGCCACTGATTTACTGAAGATGATGCAAAACCCATGGTTTTTGCATTGTGCAAAAATATTGGCACATTTTATACTAATTCAGAGAAAAAATTATTACATTAAAATTTCTAAATGCTTCTTATAAATATTTGGATCCCCTATCAATAAACTCTTGATATGATTTAATAAGAAATGGCCATTAGGGTTTTTTTCTGGCTATTTTTAGCCTCATCTTTTGATTGGTAAACTTCCTTATGATTCAGCACAAAGAAAGGATTGATAATCCCGATTTAAAAGGAGCTCTCCTGTAACTCTGTTTTGGAAATTAATTTTAATCAACAATTACTAAAGGCTTAAACCCAACATTTATTTTGAATGTCATGAAATCATGTGTCTCTTGAACATATACAGGAAAAAAACAATTGAATTACACTTCTGAGATCTAAGGTCTTAATCCTAATGGGATTAAGCCTTATAACTTTCATTCTTTTCTAAGGAAACAAACATGATTTATTTCTTCTTTAAATAATTACCAAACTAGCAGATAATCTCAGTGTGATATTAGTGTGTGGCAACAGAGGAAAGGCTATTCAGCATCTCATAATCTAATAAGAAGGTTTAGGTATGATTGCTAAATAAAGAATATAAAATCAGATTGGCTCTCTATTTTTTTCCATTTCTGGAATATTGGATCGTAGAAAGTAATGTACCATGCAACTACTGTAATATGTTAAAAGCTTTTAAAGTATGAATTGCAGATTCATTTTCAATCATACAAGGTTGTATTAAAAATATAAGTATCAGTCATGATCACTGCACTAAGTTGACAAAAGAGAAAAGGAAAAAAAGTGCAAATATAAAGGAAGTGAGAGGGTGTATATAACACCCTGGAGAGGGTGTTGAAATGATCTACATATGGTGACTCCTTTTCCTTGTTAGTAATTGATGATGTTTTATGGTGTCACTTGGCTCCTGATATTGTGACAAAACGCCTGTTTTCATTGGTTTCATCGAGACAGCAATAGTTCTGGTTGGATGATGCTATACAATCCTGCTGAGAAAACTGCCTTAATCTGCCAGAGATGCTGTTCCACTCAGTATGAGTTTTCTCACCAGTTGACCCCACTCCAAAAAGCAGCTAATGGGAATTTCTCCACAAAGGGGATCCCAAGAGGGTGGCAAGAGTGCATTGCATAATAATGAAGGCAAGCAGGCAAAGAGGGTGCCGCCTGATCCTGCAAGCTCGCTGTAGGCCCATTTAAGGAATGCTGTAGAGGGTAACCATGCTGGGAAGAAGAAGGGATGGTGAAGAAAACAGAATCGAAAGCCTCAATAAAAAGGAGATCAAAAGCCTGCCACCATGGCCGGCTGCTTCTCATACGGCACAGCCCTGATGACACAGCAAAGGCCTGGCGCAATCTCAGACTTTGATCCATAAATGTAAACAATGTTTTCCCCTCCACTGGGAGCTAAAATCAAAGACCGCCCCCCCATCTCTCTTCTGCCCCCCCTCCTCCCATTCACCATCATTTGTTGAAAACTTGTCCCAGGAAAATGCAGGGCTGAAGACTTTCCAAGCCAGGAGCGCCTTCCTCCCGGTTCTTCCTGCCTGCGTTGCATCCTTTCTTGTTTACATTTCGGGCGGTGCGGCTTTTGCTGCCCGGTGGCAACTGGGAAAAAAAAAAAAATCTCTCCGGTCCTCTGGCCGTAAAAGACGCGGTCATAAATCGAGCGGGCGGCGCGGTGTTTACTCCCCCAGCCACCTGCCTTTTGTGCTCTTCCCGGCTGCCCGACGCTCCCGCATTTCCTGCCGGCCCGGTGACCCGGGGGTGGAGAGCGTTTGGGGAAGAAGTGAAACCCCTTCCAGAAAGGAAGGAAAGGGACTTACCAGGGCGTGGTTTCGGCAACTGCCCTGCCATCGCAAAGGCCCGCATCCTGGAAATAGGGGGCTGGCATCCTTCCCTCCCTCGCTACTCATCCAAGAGCGAAGGGCTCATTTTTTCCCGTCGCCTGGTGGGGGAGCCAAAGGTCGCTTTGTGACCCGGAGCTGCTGCTATTGCTTTTAAACATTTCTCTCTTCCCGGCCCCTTTTCCCTCTGGCTTTGATTGTTGGGCAACTCGGGTGGATCTTTGTGTGAGCGGTTTGCCAGAGCGCCGGGGCCACCCATCTTCCTGAAAGCCTCCCAACAGATGCATTCCCACTGAGAATGTTTCACCGCGCCGTTGCAGGCTATGGGATTTAGCACACACCCCGGGCAGCGTGTAAGCAACAATGGTGAGCCATTTGTCCACAGATCCTTTCAAACGCGGCTAGCCTACCAGTCAGTAGCGGTGGGTGGGTAGTGTCCGCTTCAGGTTGATTTTCCTAGAGGGCGATCTAAACAGCGAAAATTGCTTGGTTCTGAAGGGGAAAATGTCTACCTCTGTTGTTGCTATCGCTACTATTCTTACGGTTCTCTTCTTCCCTCCTGTATTCTTCTCTAGAGCTCGGGAAACGCTTCTTACAGATGCTCCATTTCCTCCTCTGCGGATTTTTCCGATGATGATGATTTCAGCCAAAAATCTGGTTCCCTCTCTCCGGCTCCGGGCGACACCCTACCGTGGAATCTACCTAAACATGAGAGATCCAAGAGGAAGATTCAAGGAGGATCTGTGCTGGACCCAGCCGAGAGAGCTGTGCTCAGGATAGCCGGTAAGGGCACAAATGGGAGAGTAAGGTATTCCGAGAAGAAGCAACTTCCATTGGATAGTGGGTTAGTGTATTGGCGTTTGTGTATTACACGGGAGGCGTAAAGTGATGGATTATTGCTTGCTTATAATGTACTTCTGTATATTCTATGCCGACTCGGAATTAAGTTTCATTGAGTTCCGAGGGATTTAGCATTGTAAGATCGCTGTCCAGCGGGCTCGGCTTTTGGGGATCGGTGACTAAGCTATTTTAGCCTGCTCCTCTGTCTGGGCAGATAAACGTGTTTGGGGTAGGCGCGGAACAGCGACAGCGTCTGCAAACGCAAGCCTAGAAATTTCGCGCAGAGAAATTAGAAATGAAGATCGCGAAAATCGTCCGTCCGATGTAACGAACACAGATGGCTAACATTTTTTTAAAAAAAATGATTTATCTGCCGCCCTTCTCCGGAGACTCAGGGCGGCTTACAATGCGCTAAGCAAATTTTGGTGTGTGTGTATATATGTGTACAGAAAACTTAAATCGGTCGGACCGCCGCAGAAAACGCTCGTTTTCCACTGGGCTGTGGGAATTGCTTTCAGTTGTTAGATGGTGTGGGTGCGTTTGAATGGAGCTCCTCCTTCGTCCGACTGGCCTTGTGCATGAAGGGACTTTTACATGGGTTCTGACCGCCACGTCGGACCATGGACCGCCCCCACCAATAATAAAAGGAAGAGGATCTGGCTGGGCGGCCAATACCCAAGAGACTTGAGTTACTTTTATTCTCCTAAAGTCCAGAAGCTTGCTAGAGCAGCAAGACTGGAACTCCAGAAAGCGGAGCGTTGCGAAAACACATAGCCTGCGGTGGTCAACGTTATTCCCAGAGCTCTTAGAAACAAGAGCCCGCAGTAGCCCTATTGCCGCCTTTATCTTCTTGACAGATTTGCAAACCATAGCTGGAGTCTTTTCCACCCGCCTTCCTTTGCTTGCAAATGAACGGAAGCGGCGGTTTTCGAGTCTTCGTGGAAGATTTAGGAAAAGTGAAAGGCGTGAGAAAGGGATTTTGCTCGCGGTCCCTAGCCCCACTGTTTCTTCATCGGCTCCGGGACTGCGGATTGCAAATCACTTCCGGAACTTGCCCTGGCGGAGATGAAACCGAGGAGGAGGAGGAGGAGGGAGGGAGGGGACAAATTCCCAGCCTGCTGTTCCGGTGACCGCCAGATCTGGCTTGCGGTGGCCACAGCGGCGCAGGAAAAAGCCCGAGGCGTCCCCTGTTGTAGCTGATGTTCCGGGAAAGCGTGGGGCTCTGCAAAGTCACCCTGTTAGGTTTTTGACAATCACGGGCTGATAAATAAGAAAGGTGGAATAATAACGAGCATTGGCTCTCCGGAGTTCTTCTGCGCTGGAGAAGATCTCCGTTGTAGGCAACTGGGAATAGGGTCAAGTGTGGCCGGGGTGAAGGCAGACTCGGGATTATCAGACGCAGCGAGGTGTGGGGAGGGGAGGCGCTCAGTCTGGGAACGTATGAGATCAGGAGGAGTGGGGGGGGGTTGTTGCTCTGCAAGTAAGCGCATGCGTGGTTCTTAACTGAGCAAGACACTTCGCTTTGAAACAGTGACCGGCGGTGACACCTGCAGGACTTTGGCTCCGCCTTTTGGCCTTCCGCCACTCCCGGCTCTAGCGCGGTGGTTGTTATTGTTGTCATGGCCAGCCGAAAGCGGTGTGGGAGAAGGGAGGCGGGTGGGTGGGTCGGCAAAACCGATTCTCCTCCTCTCCAGACGGGTCAGAGGCGGCGGTGGGGAGGGAAGGGAAGGGAAGGGGGACGCGCCGAGTTATTCCTGGCATTGCGACGACGTGTCCGGGGCAGGGGAGGAGGAGACGGCCGGCAAGCCGCTCAGCAGAGGCTCTGTGTCCGGGAAAACGAAAACAACCGCTAGCAAATGACCCGAAAAAGAGAGAGAAAGAGCGGAGGCGGGGAGTGCCGAGTTATAAAGCCAGCTCTGCAGGAGAGATCTCCCCCCACAAAGCAGAGAAAAGGCGTCGGTGGAAGTGCGTTTTAAGTGCACTTAAAAGTACACAAGTCCTGTTCGACCATCCACGGGGAGGCAGGTTTCTGTCCCTCTTCGGAGAACGGTAGCTTTTGGAAACCGGGGGGAGGGGGAGAAAGCGGGGAGAGAGAGAAAGAGGTTTGGAAAGAGGGAAGCCTGGTGGCGGTGGGTCTGGTATGTGAGTGACAGCTGCTTCAAAAGGCGGACGGGGGAAAATAAAAATCTGGATCTGATGGTGCTTTTGAGCAAAACAGGAGAAAAAGCGGGGCCAATGTATGTAGCCTAAACTCAGATTGGGCAGTGCACTCCCACTCGTCGTTGGTGTATTCCTAGGTTGTAGCAGCTGAGTACGTACGCTGGCCACAGATCCAGCTTTCTATAGATTGTGCATCAACGAGGATAAATCTTAATGCATCCCCACGAGCACCTCCTCCCCCCCCCCCAACCGCTGTTACACTTTAACCACATTGAAGCCCCGATTCCGGCAATCGGTTAGGAGGAGGCGAGCGAGAGCGCTCCTGAACACGGCAGCCCCGCCGAGTCCCTTTCAAATCAAACCAAACCTTCACTGTCAATGCACAACATGTGTAACAATGAGATTGAAAGAGCCTTTCCTATCGGGGCCGACAGCCTTCGCCTTCGGCCAAAACGATAAAAAAAAAAACAAAAAACCCTGCCTTTTGCCTCGTGTGGTCCCCCTTTCGAGCAGACGCTAACGCGGGTCGACTTGGCTATCAAGCGCGCTGTGGATTTGCGCTACGACGCCCGCGCCGCTTTCGCTTTAAAAAGCGAGAGCCGGGAGAAAGCGAATGCGGCAGAGCCGTGCGGATTGCGGGAGGCGTGTGGGAGCAAAGCCTGAGCCGCCCGGAGGGTCACCTCCACAAAGCCGGCCGGTGGCATCCTTCAACTCTTCCCGTAGACTGCGCGCGCGCGCGTTCCTAAAACCCCCGGAGCCCGAAAGCTCGTGAAATCCGAGAGGGGGGGGGAAGCCTGTTCCCGATTGGCGGCACACACGTGCTCCCCCGCCGCCGGGGGAGGGGGCCTGGGCGTTTCCTCGGTCCGCTTGCTCCGCGGTAGACCCCTCCTTCCCTCCAGCCTCTTTGCACTGCTCTCCCTCTCCCTCTCTCTCCCTCCAAGGCTTCCAGGCGGCCGGGAGCCTCGGCGCGACCTGATCGAGACAGGGTCAAAACTTCAAGCATGGCTGGGTTTGTTTCTCCTGGTGGTCGCGCCTACACCGAGGAACAGGAGTACTTGCAGGCTTACGAAGATGTGCTGGAGAAATACAAAGGTAGAGTAAAGTGTTGTGGCCAAGCTAATCATGGGAGTAGGATTCATGGGGCTGCAGTGCTGGAGCGGTAACTGCTGGGGTGGGGTGGGGGGGGGGTTTGCAGAGGAACAGGTGGTGGAATCCGGTCCCTGAGACTTGCAGCCTGCTCTACAGGGCTGCTAATAGAGAGTCGGCAGAAGAAAGGTAGATAGAAGAAGCCTGAGGAGACCTTGTTTTACAGAAGTGAAGGGATGGTTAGGTGGTAGAAGATGGCTCCTCTTCTTTCGTAAAGCGTTTAGAAGTTCCTATGTTTTTCATCCCTTTCTGGGATGAAAAAGAAAACATCACTGAGATGATTCTGTCCTGCGTTATATTTGTCTACCAGTTTTCATTTTTGCATCAGCGAGTTGCTGTCTGAATAACTTAACAAATTCTGGCAAAGTAGGTCGTGTGTCATACAAACACACACCATCGTTTATTGTGGGAGTGATAAAGCTAATTTAAAAATAAAAATGCATGTTAATACTTTCCATTGCCATGCATATCTGTGCTTAAAACTCCATCCTGTTGAAGCTCATAGACAACTAATGTTAGGAGGATGACTTAGCATCTTGCATTGGGCAAGGGCAACAGGAGAAGGCCTTTTAGGAAAAACTCCCTGGAATTTTTAATCTCCATAGTGAAATTCATTTTCTTCTATTTATTAAAAAAGCTGGCTTTATTGTTCTCTTATGAGATATGAATAAAACTGTAGATTATGCTAGATGCTCATTTGAAGTCAGTAGATTTCTTCTTAGTAATATTTAAAGCAATGAGATTGAGATAATGCAATAGCTATAGCCAACATTTATTGCAAAACTCAAACATTTTGTGGGGACCTGCTCTTTTATAAATTGTATCTGTAACACTTAACAGCTCTTTGTGCCAGCAAGTAGTAAGAGAAAGTCTGGAAGATTGTATTCACATTAAGCAGGCTTTTAAGTGATGCCTGTCAATAGCTTTTAATGAGATGACAGTTACCCTTTTTAGTAATCATTATAGAAAGAGAAAAAAAGACATCGTCATATTCAATCTTCAATCGACTTTACTAATTATAGTAATCTATAGTGAGTAACTTAGAATATATGGAACATTAAAAGGTATTTGATGATTCTTTTGTGTCTATAATCAATTGTGTCTGCAATGATGGACCATGTGCTACATCTAACTATTAAATAACATTAGGCTTCAATTAGCCAAGTTTTTGCTGGACTGGTTATAAAGGAGGAATATTATTACTGTGGTTCTCTGCTTTGGTGATAAACATTGAGCTATTCAGTGTAATCATTCTAAACCTGTATAACACCTTTTTTTAATTTTAATTTTCTTTCCAATTTCTAAGTTACCAAATTATGATAGTATAATTCAATGTATAATGAAAATATTTAAACTTTATAAATTAATTGTAAATGGTATCGCAATAAAAATAACTGTAATCCTTTGTATGTTTATTGTATTAATTGTCTCATTTAATTTATCTCTTTATTACTATGTAAGAATTCTCTTCATTCATAGTCAAAGATTCTGAAGCCTCTGTACCACCCTGATTTTTATGCATTTTGCACATATATTCCCTCGATCAGTTATTTTTCTCCATTTATGTTGAAACCTCAGCAATTACAGAAAGTCCTACAGTTGTGAATCACTTGGACACAATTATGAAGGCATTGCAGTGGGGCTTAGAACTGGGTACACATTCACTGTCTAGGATTGCACTTTCCTATTACATGTGTCTATGTGATGGAATAGTTTTTGCTTCTTAGACAGTGATAGGTCAAAAAGAAAGTTGTAAATTCAAATTCACCTTCTATTAATATTAAAAGTTGTAGCCATGCCAGTTCAGTAGACTTGGAATAGCACTGTGATGTGGCTGGAGTTAAAGTAAACAGAAAACATATCTACATTGGCAGAACACCAAAGAACTGGGGAGATCTCTTGCTGAATTAAGGGATGTGAAATCTATTGTGTATCCAAATTATAGCATGAAGTTGTTTCTAGAAATTGTGAGATCTGTTACTTTTTCCTAGATAGAATATGCACTGTTTTCCCAAGAACCGTATGAGGCAGGCACATTATGTCTTGACATTTGAAAGATAGAAGAAGCTTTACAATGATAAAAAAAGAACAAGGATTATCTAGCCTAAACCTCAGCAAATCCTATTCTCTTTCTTATTCTTTTTAAATGGTTGATCAATGTGGTCATGGATGACTTTATTTGAAAGTTTGGGAAATATTGTATAAGTTACTTGGAAAACACCCATAGGCTTTTGGACTCACAAAAATGGAAAGAAATGGAAAAGTCATTACAAAATGTAGTCTCAAGCCATCAGTGTTTCATTGATGACTTCACTGGAATAACCTTTACCCTGATTTGGAATGGTTACTGACCCAATTTACAAAGAATAGCTATAATGCATACTATCAATAGGGAATGGCATTTCATATAATGTTGAATATACTATACCTTGTACAGTATTGTGCTATCTTTCATCAAAAAAATATGAGGTTCAGCTTTTGCTTATGCATTCAAAGATATAATATATGCTTGATTTTTAAAAATCTCCTAAAAGAAGAGTACATTATCAGAGTACTAAGTTTTGTGCAGCCCAGCTGTTAAATACTATAACTAGCAGTGTCAGCTGTAGAAACCTGACTGCTGATCTTGTGGGTGGGAATCACATGACATTGAGTATGATTAGCAGATGACTACTGTATGATTTCAAAATCATATTCAATGAGGTTTGATCGCTTACTGATATTTAAGATGGATACCACATATGTACATTTCTACAATTGCTTTAAACATAAAACTTAATGTCTGTCTTCAAACATTGCTAAGTAAGATTTAGTTGTGGTAATCTATACATGACAATTATTCCATCATCATGTGATAAAAGATGCATTGGAATTAATAATTATGTCACCAATTGGTTGCATCTGATACATTAACATTTTTTATATTTTATACATAGAATCTCTAGAACAGGGATGTCAAACTGGCGGCTCACGGGCCAGATCATCACAAGCAGGCCACACCCACTCCATCTCCCAAAACATCATGTGGCGCAATATGATGCCGTGAGTTTGACATCCATGCTTTAGAGCTTCTGATGAAGAAAAATTGACCATCTCAGAATTAAGTACAAATACAACCACTTATTCATGAACAGAATAGCTGCTTTGCTGTTTCTCTGAAAATGATCCAAAGTGATGCCTTTGCTTTTTTAATGCTACAGCCTACTTAACTTTTTTCTTTAATATTAGACAATATTAATTTTCTCAGTGGTTCAAAATCAAAGTGACAGAACAAGATACCATATTTAAATTATGATGTAACAAAACCATGTCTTGAATGAAACATTTAGCTTAAAAACCCCAGTAGTCTCAGAGTATATTCTTGAGAGTTTCATTAGGGAAGTAGAGTCATGTGAAAATACGTGGGCATAGATTTTTTTATTTGCAACATATTTGCATGTACTTTTCATTCATTTACAATGTATTTATTAGTCATACATGCCCTTGAGTTGAAATAACGATTTTATCATGAGACCTGGACCAGTTATACTGAAATGGCAGAAGCTTGTTAATTAAATTTGTTCTCTCCTTTCATAGTTGGAGATAAGAACCAATCCAATTTTATTGAAGATATGCACCAATTAAAAAGAGTTTATCCTCCAAATGAGTTCACATTTAGAAAATGTCTTCTTATGAATCAGTTTCTTTGGAATAAAACATTTCAGCAAGTCTCAGTTTAATTGGGACTGATGGTCATGGCAATCCGTGATCTCTCAACCTCATTTCCCACCATTAAATCTGTAATATGAGCATAGTATAATGATCTGATAAAGTCATTTTAAAGAATTAGTGAGATATAAGGATCCCGCTATCCAAAGCAAGAAACTAGCAAACATGGAATTAGCTACTAATCCATCAAAGGTTCAAATGAAGGTTTATGCCCTTATTTGATGAAAGGACCTTCTGACAGCTAGTTGTTCATACATTGATGGTGATATTTCCACCAAATTTTTGTAGCCTTTATTTTGAATAGTATGGTGCAAAGGAATAAATTGGAGATAACGATAGGGACAGGGTTAGAAGGACTATCAGGAGGTGGGAAGAGTTTGCCTGCAATACTGCACATTTACCACTGTACCAGCAGGGCTCATAAGACATTAATTCTCTGTTTTGATTCAGATCATATAGAGAGCTGCAACTGAGGTTTGGAAACTTATAGGAAGAGTTGAGTTTGGACAATTATTAGGCAAACTCAATGTCAAAGTTCCAAGTAACACCACCAATGAAAGAAGATTGGGGGCTAGAAATTCCTAAAACATTATGACTTAGCTCTCTCTATGAACCCAGCTGACCTTACTCATCTAACATTTCAAGCTAAATTTCCCCAAAAAAACTAATCTGGAATGTTAGATGAATAAGGCTACCGGGGGTTATAGAGAATACTAAATCATAATGTCTGAGTTTGCCTAATATGCATGATTAAGAAAACACAAAATTTCATCCAGTACCAAAGCAAGTTATATTATACACATGTGCTTTGTGAATCAATGTTTACATATTGGTTCCAGCCACTGTGGTCCATGTATTACGATTTATGATAATAATTTAACATAAATTCAGTTTTAATTTATGCAATACAGCACAGGTGTCAAACTCGTGGCATCATGTTGCTGTCAGGTGACGTATCATGACATTTTTTCTCTTCATGGAGCTGGGGTGGGCGTGGCCTGCGCATGATGCATCTGGCCCGTGGGCCACCAGTTTGACACTCCTGCAATATAGCATGATTAAAGTATAGCTTAGTATGATACATTCAATCAGAGAACTAGGCACTTAATTTAAGTGGTGAAGCCCAACTGATATAAGTCAGTGCTGAATTTTCTCTCCCACTCATTGTCTGAAGCAACAAGATCAAAAATACTTTTACCTACAGAGTTACTAACTTAAAAGTATATTTTCCTATAATGTATACCTGTAATAGGTTTTAAAGTTAAGTACACTTGTATGAACTCTTGGTTAAAAGAGTAACATCTATGAATTCATATCATTGCATGCCTGGAATATTTTTAAAAGACAACACCTTGATTTTTTTTCCCTTTGGGAGAAAATATTTCATGCAATAGATTTTATATTCAATTTTTAAAAGCAAAATAGAATACTATTTAAATCATAAACTGTAAAATGTAATATTAAAATATTTGGACTTTGCAGGATTAATATTGTTCAGTGTGATACAATGGATTTCTTAAGTTTTGGTTTTCGTTTACTTTGCATACATCTTGCCAAAAGAAACAGTAAGATATAGGGCAGTGATGGCTAATCTTTTCCGGACCGAGTGCCCAAAGACGCGTGCGTGTGGGTGAATGTGCACCTGAACCCCCCCAAATGCAATGCATGTGCAGCCCCTTGCATGCACCCCGCCTCTGCATGCTTGCGCGCATGGCCCCCTAAATGCACCCCCATTTATGCGTGTGCACCTCCCCTGCATGCGCCACGCACATGTGCATGCCCCCTACCCCCGTGCATGCACGGCAGAGACCCAAAGACCAGCTGATTGGTGGGAGGCGCACGTGCATACGCAGCAAAGCTGAACTGGGGCGACGGCTCGCGTGCCATCAAAGAGGGCGCTGCATGCCACCTTTGGCACGTGCCATAGGTTCGCCATCACGGATATAGGGTGTGTTATGACAAAACCTGAGGATCTCTTTAGAAAAAAAACCTCTTCAGATTTGCATCAGTGTGTTGATGCACAACAAATAAGCTTGAGAATCAAAGCTCACTGAACAGAATTCTGCCACAGGAGAATTACTGCTGTATTTCTTGAAGGTTTAAAAATATGTTTCTAAAATAAAAACGAGACCCCTTTTTTCTGTAATTTATATTGGTGGCTTAATACTTTGGAAGTCAAAGGTGAATGCAGAGCTCTCTTGCTTTTGTAAGTCTTATCTTAGTGTTGAGAAATAATTCTACAGTTATGCATATGCAAAGATAGCCATTGCCATTGATTATTTTCATAGATAACTGGAACAACTGAAACAATAAGTTCAGGTATCATCTGGAAAATAAACTTACAACTAAAGACTCCAGCCATTGATTTTTAATAGATATTTTACATTGGAGTGGTATTCTTTGCCTGCAACCTTTTTTTTAAAAAAAACCTCTTGATAGTCTTGGCAATGTGAGATTCCCATAGCACAGAATGTGAAAGCGATATTTAAATAATCTTGATTAGGAATGAAACTGCAGAATATAACTGCAGAACATGATCGGTAGAAATGTGTTGATTCAGTTAATCAAAGGATTAGAGTAAGCAAGCTTTTTATTACATTTAATATCTGGTAATTTTACTTTTGTTGTATTTCTAAATAAATACAGGTGCTTAAAAAATAATAGCAAAAATACATGATCTGCCTGTTAATTTCTTTAAAAGATTACTGTGATGGGCCTGAAACCTCATTACTCTAAGATGAACTTACAGTACCCAGTTATGCTGGTTGTGACATTTTATACCAGTTGGAGCTAAAATTAGCTCTGTTCTTCATTTGCGAGGAGCAGGCAGCAGACCTCTGTGTGCATGGCTGAATTAGGATAGCCTTACCCAGACCTATGGCCCTTTCTTGGTCATACAGACTGGGAATCTGTACGTAGGGCTCTCCATACATACAAGTTGGAATGATGGTTTATAGAGCACACACATGTGCAACTTAGTTTTGACTAAATAAAGCTCACTATTGAATTAGCATAATAAGAGATTTAGTATATAGAACCATTCCTTATGTGATTGACAGATACAGTACTGTCATATCACAACTCTGGTATGGCAATAATGAAAATACAGATGGTCTAACAATTCTTTTGCCATGGTTACGCTCCAGGTAACCATGTTTGTGACTATAGCACCTTAGCAGAGCAAAAATAGCTTAATTATGACTAATTCAAGAAAGTATACTAGTAAATCCAAAAATAATCTAGCTGCAAAGATAATTAATGACGATTATAACAAAACAAATGCTAGATGTGCCTATTTTAGGCAGAGCTTTCATTGATTTTCATGATAACAACCACAAGATTAATCACTTCAACCACTTAACATGGGAGATAAATTGCTTATTTTATACTAAGATTCAGAGAACATAAGATGGTGTTCTATCTGGGAATAGCCTGGTAAGATTAACTATGAGAATATCTAAAAACTGTTGGCCGAGAAAAGAAAGCATTTTCTCCTGTTTATCCTGTAGCTTAATATAAAGCAGAGGTGTCAGACTCAAGGCCCGCAGGCGGCCCTTGGGGTGCTTAGATCTGGCCTGTGGGGCTGTCCTGGAAACAGTAACGGACCGGTCCGCGGTGCCTCTGCCAGTGAAAAAGGAGCTTGGGATGGCCACAAACAAACCTTCTGAGCTTCATTTTTGCTAGCACAGTGCTCAGGCTACCACAGGCACCCCCGACACAAGTGACGTTGAGATGCCCACTCCCATTCTGTCCACACCCACCCCGCCCCCCTGAGGTCAAACAACCCCAATGCGGGCCTCAATGAAATCGAGTTTAACACTCCTGATATAGAGAATCAAAATGCGGAAGAATATTGGAAAAGAGCCATTTTAGTATGAAATATTTCTTGCTTCACAACTACATTAGGTCGATCATATTACAGAAATTCTGAAGTTTTGCATATACTTTTTTCCATTTCAATAAGATAGCTGTATAGTCCATATTTCACATTATAGCTTATTTTCTGTTACCACACATGGATACCAAAATTTCCGTTGTAATCTTTTCTTCCTCGTCCTGTCCCTACTTGCTAACCAGTAAAAATATATTCATCAAGTGTTACAATCAACATTTAAAGCAGTTGCAAAATAAATACATCTGAAAGACATTTGAAATAAGACAGATCACTTTAATGAATAACACTGAGGTGTTGCAATTCCAATTCATTTTGATAACCATCTTAATCTATAACTGCTGGTAAATCTGTAATTATTGTTTGAATATGTTGTTTAAACAAGGCATTTAACATTTACATAGCACACACAGATCTTAAAATGAAATCATAATCCCAAGGGTGTCTGCAGTGGGGTGAGGGGCCCTCAAGAGGATCAAAGTGCCAGATGTAATGGGTGGCAATCTAAAGTTCTGCCCCTTTTTACATGCATGCAATTTGCATGGCAACATTTAAAAGAGACAGAGCTTCACTTGCCTGGTCACACCTACCATTTTGATGCTGTTCACTTCCAGGATTTACTGTTCCTTTGATTAAAAGAAACCTCTAAAGCGTGCTATTGAACTAGCATTATAAGATATTTAGTATATAGAACCATTCCTTATGTGATTGACAATACAGTACTGTCATATCACAACTCTAGTATGGCAGTAATAAGAAGAATACAGATGATCTTCCAATTCTTTTGCCATGGTTACCCTCCAAGTTACCATGTTGCACATCACGTTGATCTGTCCTGCGCTTAATTTATATTTCTGCTAGCTCTAGGTTCACATAGAACACTTAAATATTGACCTTTGTTTTATTTGCCACCAAATTTTTTATGGGCTTGCCTCCATATTACCAAACTGTTGAATTGAATCTTAACCATTAACAGCATTGCAGTTCTGAAATATGCTCCTAGGACCGTGATGGCGAACCTGTGGCACGTATGCCACAGGTGGTTCGCAGCACCCTCTCTGTGGGCACACGAGCCATCGCCCCAGGTCAACTCCACTGCGCATGCGTGCGTGCCTCCCATCGGCCAGCTAGTCATCAGGTCTCTTCTGCGCAGAGGTGGCGCGCGTATGGGGGACTGTGTATGCATGCGTGGGGGGTGGGGCACATGGATGGGGCTGCACACGCATTATGTTTTGGGGGTCCAGGCGCGCACATGTGCACGTGCTTTGGGCACTTGGTCCGGAAAAGGTTAGCCATCACTGTCCTAGGACAAAGCATGCGTAGTATCACCAAATTTTTAGAAATGGTTACTTTCAGGAAGTTACCATTTCAAAAATTGCACACTCTGATTGGATCATAATCTCTCGTATCCTAGAGCAGTCTAGTTACCATTAGTCTGACTTTGCCAAGATTCGGTGGTTTTATTTTTGCAGTGAGTCAGAGATGTTTAAGTGCTAGCAATTGATTTTATTATGGTTTAAGTGCATAAGGGCAGGATAGCAGCCACTAGCAATGTTCTAATGGGCTAGCTTAGCCTCATACTTGGGAGAAATGTTTCTTCTTTGCTGGTTCTTAATGGACGCCCTGTGTGCCTTCTGAATCATAAGAATTGTGGGTTTGCAGCCATATGTTGAATGGATAATTGTTACTTCATGCATCAAGGATTTCTTTATGCATTCTTAGAAATTGCAGCGGCATGTTGTGAACAAGAAATATCTTATGTTTTGACATTATGAATCTGAAACATGAACATTTTAAATTGTTGGTAACTATGTAATGCACAAGAGCATGTAAGGAATGCATTTTAAACAGAAATTGTGTGTGTGTTGGGATGGTGATGGCTCTCTCTCTCTCTCTCTCTCTCTCTCTCTCTCTCTCTCCCTCCCTCCCTCCCTCCCTCCCTCCCTCCCTCCCTCCCTCCCTCCCTCCCTCCCTCCTTCCCCCTTTATCCTATGCTACAGTATTTGCTCTTTGCTCTCAAAACCAGCCATAAGAAATCAATTTCATATGAAGTAAAAGTTCTTGTTCTCCTGTTTCTATCATTTTTAATTTGCTTATTTACTATTAGATTTTTAAAAATCCAGTCTTTATTTTTTATAAATAACTGAATATAATAGACACATATAATATTCCTTCCTTCTCCTTTCCCCCCAATACTTGACCAAGTATAGCATAGATGGGATGATAAAAAATAACACTTTAAATATGGAAAGGCATAGCAACATTTATTCTTGCTTAGGTTAGATCTTAATTTCTCTACTCTCATTGTAATTTATATATCTACTCAAGAAGTAATGTATTGTTAGAGTATTTAAATGTAGCATTTCTGAATTTTGGGATATGTTTATTGGTCAAGTGGATTATTGGTCAAGTGGTAAATGGATGGGAGGAAACTAATCTAGTTCAGATCTGGATTTCATAGACAGGAAGAACAGCTGACTTAGGATATAGTAAGGTTTTTAATTTTCATCGGTTATGTTTAATGACATACTGTGATGCATATCGTTTTCTTGGTTTTTTACTTTTATATCAATGTATGAAAAGGCTTCAGCTATGCAGCCCTTAGGCTAATCAATTCATTCTCATGTGGCGCTTGCAACAGCTTGAGATGCCTATAGAGAGAATGTGGGAACAACAGATCTTTCATAGAGAGGTATGTGAACAAGAAATGAATACTGTACATTGCCATTGAAAAGAATTTTAAAATGCACTGTAAGATTTTGTGCTTTTTAAAATGTGCTTGATATATTTTAATTTATATTTAGAAACTACCCTTAAAGTTTACAGTATAGTACTTAAATATTTTCAAATAAAATCAAATCTTTGAAATGCTTCTTGAGGTTAACATTTCTACGAGAAAAAGCTCTTGAATATGAACATTTCTACCAGCACCATTGTAAATGTTTGGTACAAGTGAGTAATTAATCCTTTTAGATGTTTGTGAAATTAATAGCAAATGATACTTGTCTGGATGAGCATCAATGGGTTTCATATTTGGTAATTGCTTCCTACTCAATACATATTCAGTATGGTAAAATACAGAGATAAAGCAGTTTCACAGTGGCCAGCCAAGGAGAAGTATGAGTTCTTCATCTACCTGGAAAGTAAGAGCTGTGGTGATAACAAGATGGTAACAATTCTAAAGAAATTGATGCTGCTGAAGATTAAAATTTTGCCTTATTTGCCTCTCAGGATTCATTTTATATACTTCAATATAAGTTATTATTAGGTACTTTCACTATTTCTTTCCTCACAAAGAAAGTAATCCTGCAAGGGTAATTTCCTACATAATAGAAAATCTGGAAAGGATAACAAAATATTTTGTTGTTCAAATTTTGGTTATTATGAAATTAAAATGTACAAATGATTTATATAAATTACTGCAATATAGTGAGAATTTTACAATTTTCAACTATAATTCTGTATCCAGAGGACGAGCAAATGTTTATTCTTGAATGTTTCATAATTCCACATTCATTGTACAATATACAATATAGCTTCATGCTTGTCAAGTATTTGAGATTATTTCTAGTCTGTTAGAATTTAAAATAATTACTTAGCTGTATTCTGTATTAATTACAGAATCAGTCTTTAATAGTGAATGGACTGGATTAACTAAGAAAGCTAAGTGAGCACACTAGCTGGAAAAGTTAATCTAACCAAAGTAGTTTGCAAGAATATACTCCCCTGAGATTCATTTGGCTTTGATCCTGCTGGCATTTAATAAGTCTTTGAAGATCTGAATTTTCTCTTCTGCAGAAGCCTGGAGTTTGAGTGTGTTTTTTGTTGCCCCCCCCCCCCCCCTGGAATGACCATGCCTGCATGGATTGAGCTAGATTGTCTTCAGGTGCAATTATAGCAGTGGTGAAATCCAAATTTTTTTACTACCGGTTCTGTGGGCGTGGCTAGGTGGGCATGGTGTGGCTTGGTGGGCGTGACAGGGGAAGGATACTGCAAAATCTCCATTCCCACCCCAGTCCGGGAGAAGAATAGTGCAAAATCCCCATTCCCTCCCCACTCCTGGGGGAAGGATATTGCAAAATCTCCATTCCCACCCCACTCTGGGACCAGCCAGAGATGGTATTTGCCGGTTCTCTGAACTACTCAAAATTTCTGCTACCGGTTTTCCAGAACCTGTCAGAACCTGCTGGATTTCACCCCTGAATTATAGTGTCCTTTGCCACTATTGCTTATTATTACTATTTATTGCTTTTGTTGCCTGTTAATCTTATTTTCACCACCTAGAATCACAGCTGGGAGTGGATGGTTGTCTAAATCAATTGAACACTGGTAGTTTTTGACTGGAGCCTGCCCATTATGGTTGCATATTGTGAGAGCCATTAAACAAAGCATATCATTTCATGACAACCCCCCACCCCCATCCCTGCTCTTCCTAATGCAATTCTTAAATGAACATGGGTCCTTTAATGGAATATGGAGTACCATTGAAGGCCTAGCACAGATCCAGGCCTGGCTGCCTGGGCCTCCCATGGCATCACCACCCCTGAGGCCCTTGGCGCTCTGCTCCCTATCCTTTAGGGTTCCCTTGGCCTGCTCCCAAGCCAGCCATTCAGCCAGGCAAGGGAGTCTAAAGCTGGTCATCTGAAGCAACTGGCACACAGAGGGTATTTTCACCCTGTAGGCTGAGGCCTACTTCCCATCCAGCCACCTGAGGGATTTGCAGGGCTTGGCCTGATTCTCAGCCATTTCTAGGGCCCAGCAACACCAAACATACTTTTTATTTTTGCAGAGGAGCCTGACTGATGTGATATGTGGCTCAGCTTTCTTACAGAGGCTGCTGGCCTCATGGCAAATTTGTGCTATTTTCCTAGGAAGTACTACTCTGCCAGACTGTAGGGAGCTCTGTTTTTTTAAGGAGGTTTTGTTTTGTTTGTAGAGGCCTGTAGTAGCCACAACTTCACGGACCACTCCCAAGTCCCCCGCGCATATCACTGTCACAATTCTGAACAATTGTTGAACTAATGGTCATAAGTCGAGAACTACCTATAATAGAAAAGGCTTTTTGAACAATAGAAGAAAGGAGGCTAGACTAAGCAAAGCTGAATTGAGTATAGGAGCAGTTTAAAATGTGTTTTAATGGAAACGGATAGCTGTTTTTAAATTGTTGAATATTTTTAATATTGTTTAATATGATTTGTTATTGTACATTTTTTTATTTTATTTTTATTTTTATTTATTATTCATATTTCTATGCCGTCCACTCTCCGAGGACTCTGGGCGGCTTACACCAAAGACAGTATACTAAATAGCATATTGCCCCCAACAATCTGGGTCCTCATTTTACTCACCTCGGAAGGATGGAAGGCTGAGTCAACCTTGAGTTGGTGAGATTTGATCCGCTGATCTAGCAATCAGCTGAAGTAGCTGCAGTACTGCACTCTAACCATTGCGCCACCTCGGCTCCTGTCCATTTTGTGAGATGGACAGCTATATCAATAAGATTGATTAATCAACTGATAAATAAATCCCATAATCTTTGCATTTACCCACCTTGGCTTCATTTGGGTTTCCAACCATATAGTCAGGAAAAAATATGAAAAAAATATGAGTAAGTACAGGTAATCCTCAATTTACAACAGTTCATTTAGTGACCATTCAGCTACAATAGCACTGAAAAAAGTGACATATGACCATTTTTCACACGACCTTTGTAGCATCCCCATGATCATGTGATCAAAATTCAGCTGGTTGGTAACTGTTTCATACTTAAGAATGTAGCTGTGTCTCAAGGTCATGTGATTACCTTTTGACACCCTTCTGACAAGCAAAATCAGTGGGGAAGCCAGATTCACTTAAACTTATCAACTGCAATGATTCACTTAACAACTGTGGCAAGAAAAATAAAAAAAGGGGGAAAACTCACTTAACAAACATCTCACAACAACAGAAATTTTGGGCTCAATTGTGGTTGTAGGTTGAAGACAACCTGTATTAAGAAAGAATCTTTCTCACTGAAAAAACACATTGCAGTTTTTCTATTTTATTATTTTTGGAAAACCTCTTAAGTTTCTGGGCAATGCTAAGAAAATATCTGGGAGGCTGACAGGGAGCCCATTTTTCAGCATAATAGATTTTCCAGACAAATGGTAAAAAACAATTCTAGTTTTGAAACAATATAATTAATATAAAAATAAGAGGTAAAGCAGGGGTGAAATCCAGCAGGTTCTGACAGGTTCTGGAGAACCAGTAGAGGAAATTTTGAGTAGTTTGGAGAACAGGTAGCGGAAATTTTGAGTAGTTCGGAGAACTGGCAAATACCACCTCTGGCTGGTCCCCAAGTGGGGTGGGAATGGAGATTTTGCAATATCCTTCCCCCAGGAGTGGGGAGGGAATGGAGATTTTGCAGTATCCTTCCCCTGGAGTGGGGGTGGGAATGAAGATTTTGCAATATCCTTCTCCTGCCACACCTACCAAGCCACGCCCACAGAACCGGAAGTAAAAAAAATTGGATTTCACCACTGATGAGGTAAAGATACTGAGGATAAGAAAAATACCAAAGGTCCATATTGGGCTAGTACTTTTCTTAGGATTAGTAAAGGTTATGAAATAGTATGCTGAGGATTTTTTTTTAGTGTGGCAGAATTCTTTTTAGGAAAAAGAGAGGATAAATTCTTGGTGTGGGGGGGGGGGAAATAACTGCTTTAATGATGAGTGGAATATCCGATTACATTAAGCCTTGGTATTTTTTCTTTAATTTGTTGAATGAAGTAGAATTAGATAGACTTACACAAAACCATATTTATATAACTCTACATATTTTTTTATAATTTCAGTAACTTGGTTATTAAACCATACTGCTCAAAAGTCAGATATATCACATTAGGCTTAACTATGGCATATCAACCACACTAGTCTGTTAGTGTGAGGAGGACAACCCAGTCAGACTCTTAGGTCAAATAGTCATCCTGGAGCCCAGAGTCTCTCGAAAACTCAGTTTGAGAATTCTGGGAATTCTTGCTGCATGGACAGAGGATTAGCAAGGATTAGCTTTGCCTTTTCTGGATTGCAGAGCTGTATTTATTGAAATTATTTGTTCTGCATAAATATTGCAAGAGTTGTGTTTTCATTTATCCCTGGGGTCTCCAGGGAATAGGTTAAAGGCTTCACAAAGACACCCGAGCCCTTCTCCCTTTCAGAATATCTATACCTACTGAGAAGCAAACCCTACTGAATTCAATAAGTGTTCTCAGCAATACAGACTTGAGCTTGCTTTAAACAACGCTCCACAGGTTGAGTTCTGTATACGTTGCTGTATGTGGGGCATCCATTTCTTTCAGATTTTGCATTGGAGATGAAGAAAGAGCAGAGGTACATGGAGCATATAATGCTCCAATATATACTATTTGCACCACTGATCTTAAGAATTGGGTTAAGGAACAGTAGAAAAGATAGAGACCAGATGTCTGTACATTTCACCACCGCAGATTCAGGAATCTAAAGGGTTGGACTCTAGAGACTGGATGATAAATTTAGAATAGGAGAGGCAGCAGATGTCGATTAAGTATCTAGTTATTTATTAAAGAAATAGTGTATATAGCCAGAAGCAAATGGTCATTACAAGCACACCTGACTTATGTTTTTAAAATCTAGGAACAACATCCACTGAGTCTTCTTCCAAAAGAAACAAGTTTGTTTCCATTTCCTCATATATTTTTTTTAAATGAGCAGAACAGCTTAATTTTCTTTCTCTTCAGAATTAGGGGAATATGAAAATGATCTTATAAATTGTTCAACCAACAGCCAAAGTACAAATAAAAAAGTTATTTTTTGTACATTCTTTTGTAGATTGTTGAATGGAAAATGAGAGAGGAGAAAGGTATAAATGTTTCTCATCACATCAGGTTCTTCTATTTGGAACATAACCCATTAGTGATCTGTTACTTTCTCAAGTTACTATAAACACTTCTCTGATCACACATGCCAAATATGCATTGTTATTAATGCCAAATAGCATTGTTATTAATGGTTCACAGGCATGGAAACAGTGCATTATGGTGCTTCTTTTTCCTATTTTTCATCCCACCCCATCTTCAGCTTTTTACAAGATTGAAAGCATCAGTTTGTATTGTTATTCTCCACAACACAAACTAAAACAGTTGCTGATTCATTGACTTTCTCTGCCTACTCAAACTGAGGGAGTGTGGCAGTCAAGAGTTACAATGGTTCACGTATTTTGGAATTACAGAAATTATGGTTTGAGCATGACAAGAAAATTGTGTTTTTAGAAACCTGTTTTACTTATTTGGTTTTGCAGTAAGTATTATTATTCTTGAGGTGACAGTGTGAAGATGTTCCTGTCTCAGTGTTGCAAGAAAAAGGATAGTCATTTTGCATCCATTTCGAGAATCTTTCTCAGGCAAGCTGTAGATATTGTCAGCTACATATAAGAAAATAGCTAGAATTTTGTTCACTGCTTTTAGGCCACATTACAGTGGTGGGTTGCCCCCGGTTCGGACCGGTTTGCAAGAACAGGTAGTAAAACCGGCGGGAGGCTCCGCCCACTGACCCGGATGTCATCAAAGTTGATCTGTGCATGCGCAGAAGAGCGAGCGAGCAAAGCGAGAGCTCGCTCGTGGGCATGATGCAAACTGGTAGTAAAGGTAAGTCAAACCCACCCCTGCCACATTAGTATTTCAGAAATTATAGTATCATTCAGATATGGTAACCCCTGGTTTGTTTAACTGTGATTTATTGATTAAACTGCAATTGGCTGCTCATATACGGTAACATGTTAAGAATTAATAATGCATATGTAGATTTAGCCATTGAGTGAGACCATCAGTCCATTAAAAATATTGTGATTTATACCAACTGTAATATGTGATATATTTTTTAGGTTTTGTTTTTTTAAATCTAGAGAACTCCAAGCTTTAATTAGCTCCTTACTACCTCTAATAGATTTTTAAAAATTGTTCCCACATTCCAGATGAACAAAAATATTTGATGTACATGGTCAAAAATTATCTCCAGAATAATAATATTTAAAGTCTATGTCTACCAGCCAATCTCACAAAAAAAGATCAAACAACGGATGAAAAATTTCCCTTATTGTATCACATGTGGCAATTTGCAAGATCAAATACTGCTATTAACATCAGTGTCTTCTCTGTGTATCCTGCAAGCACATTGTCTGAGGATTCTTGAGTGTTGTCCAGCAAACAATTCTGTAAAATTTTAAGAAAAGCTGTTTTTTACTTTGGAAGTATGGTCTGAAATATTCCAAGAACTGATATTAAAATATTTCACAACTGGTTTCATAGCTTTCAGAAGAAATGGGTAGCACACCAACAATAGAAGGCGATCTAGAATACAAATTATTTTCTTATATTTCTAATAAGAGATAGATGAAAGGGTTTCTTTCCCGTGGACTTACTATTAACGTTTTTGTACTTTTGGCATGTATCTGTATAATGCAGGGGTGAAATCCAGCAGGTTCTGACAGGTTCTGGAGAACTGGTAGCGGAAATTTTGAGTAGTTCAGAGATCCGGCAAATACTACCTCTGGCTGGCCCCAGAGTGGGGTGGGAATGGAGATTTTGCAATATCCTTCCCCTGGAGTGGGGTGGGAATGGAGATTTTGCAGTATCCTTCCCCTGCCATGCCCACCACGCCATGCCCACCAAGCCACGCCCACAGAACTGGTAGTAAAAAAATGTGGATTTCACCACTGGTATAATGTCTGAGTCCTCTTGTTATGGAACCTGTTCATTTTGCACTTCCTGAAATAAACAGTGGCATCAGACCCAAGTGAAAAGGGGGAGAGGAGGAAATAGGATGTAGAGATATATTCATTTACACATTATTTAAGGTAATTAGGATTTTATTCACTATTTAGAAATGGCTTGTGCATTAATGAAAGCAGGATTGTAGTAAAATCCCACACAGAAACAAAAGGCTAGAGCTGTGACCTTGGACTGGAGACAGATAACGGAAACCAAACTGCTGTCCTTAGAGTATGAACAGAATGGTGTGAAAGGAGGAAGCATATGGAACACAATGAATGCTATTGTTTACAGTACTGAATGATAGCATTGGGCAGGATAGAACCCCGATTGTATATGGAGGAATGCAGGGGCACCATCCAAGGTCACCCTCAATGTTTAATCAAAGACATTCCAATGTAAAGGTCACACTATAATTTACAATATTTTCTTTATCTTCCCTATGTATTGTAACAAACATATATATCTTGTAACATTGCTTTGTTCTGGACTCTTCTACGGTTAGCAAGGAGCCCAATGCTCACTGTAGTCTGTATGTACCAGTAAAAGATGCTTTGTTGCATCTATATTATCTCCAGTCACCTTAGTTTTTGATTTAAATGGGAATTTTTTTTTCTCACTACAGACTAAACTCGGAAGCATTTGCATAAAAAAGTACAGGTAGCCTCGATTTACAACCATTCGTTTAGTGATGGTTTGAACTTACAAGGGCAAAAGTGACTTATGACCATTTTTCACACAACTGTTGAAGCACCCATGGCCACATGGTCAAAATTGGAACTGGCATGTATTTATGACAGTTGCATTGTCCCAAAGTCATGTGATCATCTTTTACAAACTTTTGACAAGCAAATCAATGGGGAAGTTAGATTCACTTAATCAAGTTACTAACAACTTCAGTCATTCACTTAACTGTGGCAAGACATTTTGTAAAATGGGACAAAAGTCATTTAACAACTACATTGCTCAGCAAAAAAAAGTTAGGGTTTAATTGTGGTTGTAAATCAAGGACTACCTGTAATCCCAGGCATTTGCTCTATTCTGCCTAGCTATCTACCAGTAAACACAGGGCATATGAAATAAAACACAACTCAATTTTGAAATCCAGTCAAGCCTTATTGATGCTTTGTTTCTCCTTGTTTTCCAACATTTAGACCCAGCACTACATTTATTTTATTTAAAGGGAAGGATAGGTAGCACTTTCTTTTTCGTGACAGGAGCTGTATTACAGGAGTAATTCGCTACGGTCTAAAATGAGAGTCAAAACCAAATATGCATTTATTTTATTTAAATCATGTTTTCATTTTGCACAACTCCACTGGATGTACATAATAAGACTCCTGCCTCCACATCACCTTGTGAGAGGTCCAAAATCACTGGCTTTCATGTCTAAGGGAGGCCTGCAAGTCACAGTCTCCCCTTTCTAGTCCACTACCTTAACCAAACAGCAAATCGGCTTTCAAAGTTGTGTGCAAGATGTCCAGTCTGTTGGTCACTGGCTGCAGAGCATAAACAGAAAGCTGCTGCGAGAGGATTTTAAAATTGGGTTGAGAGCTGCAGACAATTAGGCCAAGGGCCTCAGGTGACCGACTGCTGAGTTTGCAACCTAACTGTACTGAGTAGCTTTTAGCTAATAACCTGTCAAGCTTGCATTAGGGACATTTATATATAAGATTAACCTTAAAAATAAATAATATAAAAATACAAATTACCTTACATAGATTAAAAAAAAACACGAAAAAGGGGTAGGGTTTTGAAAACAGGTTGCTACTGTAGACATGGAAAATAACAGTGTGACATTCTGCTTAATGCCATTACTCTGACATTTGCTCCTGTTTTCAGAATTGCTAGACTGACAGAGACCTTTTAGCACTCTGTCCTATGTAATTTAAACTGATGCTTGGTCAGCAAACATAAGGAGGTATGGCTTGCGTGCTGGCTCAGTTTGAAGTAGCTGATATACATTTTATTTATTTTTAATTGTAAATATTCAATTAAAAGTTTTCAGCAGCTCAGATTGTTCAAGTGTTTGATGTGTATGCTTGGGAACTGGAGAGAAAACCAAACTGATAAAGTCATGCTATCATTTTCAATGGATTTTAGGTAAAATTTAAAATAGGAATATTTGCCTGAATATCGTTTTAAAAATACGAAAGGCCCCAGTGCTTAGAGGAATATTAGAAAGTTTGTTTAGTGTAGGTATGAAAATGCTAGATTAGAAACCAGGAAAAACCATGAGTTTATAGGCACAGAAACCGGCTAAGTGACTTTAGTGCCAGTAATTCTCTTGCAGCCTAACCTACCTCACAAGATTGTTGTGTTGAAAAATAAGAAATGGGAGCATTATGTATGCTATCCTAAATTGGAAGAATGGCAGCCTTTATAGTCAGTATTGAAATTATAACAAGCATTTAATGCCAACATGCTACCATTGTAATCCTGTTGTCAGTGCAAGTCCAGCAAGCAAGAACAAATCCCTTCTCGAAATACTAAGCCCCTGCCATCTAGACATGTTGGCTGAAAATTATGGGAGTTGATTGAAGTGTAAAAAATAAAGAGGGTCCATACTTGAATGCAGTCAACCATTCAATCTGAAGTAGATTTTCATGGGCAACAACAAACAACAGAATAGTGATGCTGACATGACTCAGCTACAAACTGAAACTGTAAAGACAAACTTGCTACTAACTTAATAATAATAGAAGACACAATGCAATAATAATAATAGAAGACACAATATCATAATGCAAACCTTACCATGTTGTATCCTGACTTTGATAGTTATATTATATTGTCATCTACACGTATTTCTTATCTTAACCATTGCAGTTAGAACTGGAATCTCAGTCGTAAGTTGTGATGGTCAGAAGTTGAAGCATCCATATGATTGGACCTGATTTTGTGACCTTTTTTATGGTATTCATTGAGCAAATCATCCACTTATAGTTCTGTATCTAATCAAAGGCTAACAACATCAAGGATTAATGTAATTTTTTCATTGGCTTACTCAGCACAAATAGTGTTTTGAGACAACTCAATTGATCTCAGATATTTCTCCTCTGTTAGTGATTACCAGGAGTATTTTGATTTTTTCCTGACCGTGGTTATTTCTCAAGTCAGCAGTCTTTAAGGTCATAATAGCAGTTTTTCAAAGTACTTATTTTTTATTTGATGTAATGAAGATTATATTTTCTATCATTTATTTTTCAGTGAAAACAAAGCTGTGGTGTTGACAATGAGGAAGAAAAGAAAAAAAATAATCCATTTGAGAAATTGTTGTTTTGGCTTTTTGAAGAATTGTAAACAGTTGCATTTTTGAGAACTTTGGAGAGAAAAAATGCATTTGCTATTCAAGCCAGGTCTGCACCAGATTTCATTCTTACACAAAATGCAGGAGTTATATAAATAGATAACATTTTGAGCTGCACAGCCTATCACATAACCATGTCTCTGCTTCTGACATGTTGGCAGATACATGCTAGCTATACATGATAAATAACAGAAGGCCTGTAAATATATAACAGTTCTTGGATTACAAAAAAGTGGATTCTTATTTCCAAAATGATGCCAGTTTTTAAGAAAATAATTGATGGATTGCAGCATATAATGTTTTTACCCAGGGATAGGTTAAATCAAATTTGTTGATTGGAAAACAAGATTCTGAGGAATGTTTCATTTTTCCCTATTCCATGCCATTTTGGGGAGTTTTTGGCAGTTCCAAGTACCATGACTGGGGTGTCCTGAATAATTTTCTCTTTGGAAATTGCAAAGGCAATATTTTATTCCTTAAATGATGAATTTTGTTCATCCCTATTAAGAATCATTGCCTGAGTACGTTACTATAAAATCCTGTACCTGAATTCACAATACTTAATTGTCAGCTATGTATAGGATTGAAGCCTTGGTGTTTTTCAATCCACAGCACCATACAGACTGTTTTTATTGCTTTTTAATTAACACAAAGAAAAAATAAAAACAAAAAACTAATAGTAATGGTTATATATACATTATCCAAGAGAACCCCCCCCCACATAAAAACACACTTTTTTTCACAAAAAGTGAAAGAACGATGAAAAAAAATAAAATAAAATGTGTCATTGTAATAATAGTTACAATTCTATATATACTTGTCTAATGCAAATATTATTTAAATACATATATATTTTAATACATATATATACAGATTTTTACAACAATCTTTTAACCCACTGTATTGTTACAAAAAAGTCCCATATTTCATTCTACGTGTCAATACAATTTCTATGTCTATGGGCAATCTGCTCTTAAGTGGCAAGTGCAATTAGGTCTTCAATCCATTAAATAAATGGAGCCATGCATTTATCTTTCAATGCTGCAGTATCAATCTTTTAGCCACAGTAAGGGCATAGAGTATCCATTTACATTATCTGATTCTCAAATTTCATGTACTAGTTACATAATTCAAAAGATTATCCTCATAAAATTTTAGCTTTTGTCACGCAGTGTTATTTATAAATCACAACTTTCTTTCCAAACTTGGTAAATATAGAATAGTCTAAAAAGTGTGTTTTAAAGAAGCATTATCCTTATTATATCTCCAATAAAATGCCAATTTTAACAGTGCTTTTCTGTACAAACATAATAGAGTCCAATAAATTCTAAATATTATGTTCATTATTTAAATTGTAATTTGAGATCCATCAGCACTCTTGCTATAGAAGTTAAGATGTTCTTATAGACAGTATAGAGACACTTTGGTCTAGCATTGAAGGTATCAGGCTAGAAAGCTGAACACCTTGCGTTCTAGTCCCGTTTTAGCCTTGAAAACTGGCTGGTGACATTGGGCCAGTCATTCTGTCTCAGCCTATCTCAACACAAGTTTGTGGGGAAAATAGGAGGGAGGTATGTTGGATATGCTTTGAGTTATTTGTAACAATAATAAAAGCAGGATACAAATAAAGAAATGAGTAAATCAACCTCTAATTCTTTATTCCAGTCATTTCTTAAATCTGCTTATCAAATTGATTTATTGATAACAAATATCTATAAAAACTTATAGATTTTTTTTGTTTTAATGGATTTAATAAAAGTTGTTCTAGTATCTCAGGTGTCTCAGAAGCTAAGAATACTGCTGGTCCAAACAACATTGTTAATAAACATAATTGTAAAAATATCCATTAAGTTATATCTGATAGATGATATTTATCTATTAACACAGCCTATATTAAAAATTCAAGTTCATCATCTATCAGTTGGGCCAAATCAATATCCCTGCTTCCATCCAGTTTTTCCATATAACTATCTTTCTCACAATTTTTAAAGTTGTCAATTCGGCATGGAAAAAAGGGTCAACTACTTTTTTTATTAGATTCCATAATTTTCTAACTTAACACGGTTGTTTTGAGAGATACTACAGTTTAGAATATTTAGATCCTAACACTGTCCATCCAAGGCAAAGGTGCTATATCTGTATTTCCAAAGTTGCCCAAATTGGAAAATTAACACCAATTATTATATCTTCTATGAAGATATTTTCAAAATTGAACTCCAGAGAAATTTTTAATAAAGATTTCTGAAAATACTTTCAAGATATATAAACTGGAATTCTTTCAGAATACAGATTAATCTGGGAATAACATTCATTTTTGAAAGCATTTACTTTTCCTCAGAAGGTGAAATTGAATGACTCACATCTATTGATTTTTGAAGAAATCTCTATAGTGCATTTATAATACATGTTTCTATATCCTTTGTCATATAGACATCTAAATATTTAATAGATTCAGTACAAATGTGGAATTGATATTCCTTAAATGGATGGGTAATTTATTTGCAACAAATTCTTTGGCTAGAATATCCTGCTATTTTGCTAAAGGTTTCTATATTTTCCATCAGCATTGGGATAGTAAAATGAAGTTTGAAAGACTCATACTGGAGCTGTTGAGTGACAGCTTCTGTTGTTATTTTGATAGTACTATATAAAAGTCATTTTGTGGAATGGATCTAGAAAGTAAGGTGTTCCAAACCTCCTCTGTTCCAGTTCTTCATAGTCTTGTCTCATAATGACTGAAAAATAAATTAGCACAGCAGACCGTAAAACCAAAGTGGGGACAATGGTTTACAAATTGGTTCCTGGGAAATCAGCCCTGTTTAACTCCTTCCTGCAACAGATGTGCTAAGCTATTAAACAGTGCTGAAAGAGAGCATGCTACTGAGAAGCCTTGTTTCAGCTTTAATAATAATATATAGAAAGCTACCCATGCATTTGATGTCATGCTCCATTTAAGATGAAAGGGATGGAATATGCCGGAGGGGATTTTCGGCAGGTGAATTATCTGGATAATGATTTTTCAAGGGGGTTTTAACAGTTGCAGATTGGTAAAAGTACAGTCTGCATATGTGAAATGTATCCATCTGCTGTTATCTAATGTAATTGATGCAAGGGGGGTGGGGGTGGGGTGTCAGACTCTTCTGATAATGATTTTGGCAATATGGAATCAACTTTGTGCTCCGCTGCTCTAGAAAAGCCAAATGTAATAAATAATGTATTAAATTTTTATGCCACTGATTTCTGAAATTTGTTCAGAAAATTGTTATAGTTAAATAAATATTGCAGATTTTGAAAATTTGCCTAGCAAATTTTTTTCAAGATGTTTTGAATTTTATTTGTATTTATTTTATTTATTTTATATATCTTTCAAATATTACAACATTATAAAGTCTTTGGCATTAAACAGTAAACTTTATCTAATGTTACATTTTTAAGGAAAATTTTGCACTTCTAATTAATTAAAGGTAAAGGTTTCCCTTCTGGTCATGTCTAAGGGCGGTCTCGTCGACTCTAGAGGGCGGTGCTCATCTCCATTTGCAAGCCAAGGGAGCCAGCGTTGTTTAAAGACACTTCTGTGGTCATGTTGCCAGTATGATTATACACTGAGGGAGACAGAACACTGTTGTTTTCCCACTGAAAAAGTACTTATTTATCTACTCACATTTGCATGCTTTCAAACTGCTAGGTTGGCAGGAGCTGGGGAAAGAACGGGAGGTCATCCTGTCATGCGATGCTTGGGTCTCAAACTGCCAAGCTTCCAGTCTAATTAATCTAATTAATTAATTTAATAAATATTTTGTATTGTGGCCATTAGTTTGAAATGTAGCTGCTCAGCTTGATGGGGGTTACCAAAAAAGCTATCCTACATTCCTATTTTGATCTTACTGATTTTTAAAAATCATATTGAAAAAGGATAATTATTATGAATGGAAATAGTTACATTATGCTGGGAGAAATGTGGTAGCTATTAAAGAAAGCGGGGGTGGGGAGCTATAAAATGCAGGACTGTCAATGGGAAGAAAAAAGTAGTATGGATATTGAACTCGGCTCCTGATTATTTCATGGGGGTTGCCAGGCAGTTGTTGCCAGGCAATGGGGATTGCTGCTGCTTTCCTACAGGATGCTTCCCAGTCTAACATTGAGCACTGGTATTCTCTAGTAATCTCCTATCCAGCATTAACCAAGTCAGACTTAGCTAGCTTTTTCAACCCTTAAAATATATGTGCAGGCAGTGTAAGGAGATACTGGAATTATTATTGAAAATGTTATTTTGTTGTAGTTATTTTAAGTGTAAATGAAACTACTCTATTAGAAAGTCAAGATGGTGCACCTGGGGTGAAAAACTGTCAGGAAACAAAGTCAGTGAACAGGAGATGCACAATTTTATCGGTTTAGACTGGCATACAGTTCATGTACTGCTGGGAAAAGACTATACTTTTTTTAGCTAGATAATAAAAAAAAGAAGACGAGCCAGTTTGGTCTAGCACTTAAGGCACCAGACTTGGGAACCAGAAGACTGTGGTGAGTTCTATCCTGCCTTAGTCATGAAAGCCAGCTGGGTGACTTTGGGCCAGTCTCTCTCTCTCTCTCTGAGCTGAATCCATCTCACAGGGTTGCTGTTGTGAGGAAAATAGGGAGAAGAAACTATGTTTGCCAACATGAGTTATTTGTAAATATAATAAAAGTTGGGGGAAAAAACCAAACAAATAAAAACTTTGCTTGATTCATGATTGATGGTACATGGTGGTCCAGAAGCTTGACATTTTGCCAAAACCAATTGTATTTTACCTGAACCAGTGGCCGTGATTTGCCGTGCTATCTTAGGATGTACTAGACCTTGACTTACAACCAGTTGCTTAGTGACCAAAATTATGACAGGAACCCCCCCTTCCAAAGTTATTGACAACCTAATTTTGAAGTTATGATGACCATAATCCCTCGTTGTGTGACCACATTTTGGGTGCTTGGCAATCAGCTCACCTTTACAGCTCTTAGTATCCTGTGGTCACATGACCTGTGTGTATGTGTGGTGTGTGTGTAGTGTACTGAGTCTGCTCCAGGATCCGGCCCCTTAGTGGGGAGAGAAGTTCTTATCTAGTTCATGATTGGCCAGCCGTTTGACAGCCAGTATAAAAGAGCTGTCAAACAGAGAGAAGCGCTCTTGTTGTGACTGTTGTTGGAATGTTAGCCAGTTAGAATAAACGTTACCTGTTAGCTCATGTCTCGCCTCATTCATTACGACCCCTCCGATCTGGCAAGAACGCGCCACTGGTGACGAGGATGGGATACGCAATCTGAGGTAACAGACAAGAGAAAGCTGAGTCACCAAGAGCTGTCACTGGCGAAACATTCTGTCGGACGCAACGAGAAGTCACACAGCAACAGTCACGCAGGGTGAGTGACCCCCTTACAAATTGGCAGGAATGGCGTCCTCACAGAATTTTCCTCCATTTAATCCAACTACCGAGTCGTGGGAAGCTTACGTGTCTAGATTTGAATGCTTCCTCATTGCCAACGACTACACGAATCTGTCAAGCGATCGTAAGCATATTTTCTGAGTTTCTGTGGTACGGAGATGTTCGAGACCGCCATGACGTTAATGGCCCCTCAATCAATCCATTCGGGGATGTGGGATGAATTCACGAATAAACTGAGGAAGCATTACGCCCTGGCACCCTCTAGAATAGCTCACCGCCAGCATTTCTACCACTGAGATCAGGCCCCCGGGAAGTCTATTAATCAATATGTGGCAGCTCTGAGGAGAGCAGCACGACACTGGAAGTTCGTTAATCTAGACGACTATCTCCTTGACAGACTGGTGAGCGGCGTGACCTCAAATGAAGGTTAATCGCTAACCATGAACTAACATTCCAAATGGCCTTAGATGAGGCATGTGCCGCAGAACTAGCCACACTGTTATTAGCTGAGCTGCCTCAGGGACATAGCCCGCCAAAACTGAAGGGGACGGCCATACACTTCAGTGAGACCAATTTTTTCGATTCAGACGAGGATTTGGACATCAATCGTCTTAAAGAGATGAAGAAGGCAAATTGGGCTGGTTACACCAAGCCCACTAAAACTGACTGACTGAGTTGCGGAGGGAATCACCTGAGAGCCTCCTGCAAATTCAAGGACGCTGTTTGCTGCCGTTGCGGCCACAGGAGTCATATCACTAGAGTGTGCCGGTCAGCGCAATCTTAGAGTATGCCTCAATCTCAACACAATGCTGAGAAGCGGAGACCATCCAGGCCTCAGGATGATCGTTTTCCCAGTTTCTGAGGGTCATCTGACATTCATAGGGTGGGCCAACCAGAAGAATAGCAGATCAAGCAAAAGATTTGCCTCACAATCCACATCGAGGGAAAACTGTGCCTCATAGAAGTGGATACCGGCTCAACCACGTCAATTGTATCCTGGACCACGGTTAAACGGCTAGTCCCTAAGCTGTCAAAAAGACAATTGGATTCCTGTGATCTCATCCTAAGGGATTATCAGGGTAACCAAATTCCCATTGTTGGCAGTGGGATATTCAGAGTAACTTTTAAAAGATTCTTGGGTCGCCTGTCATTAGTGATTGTTGACAGACCCTTGCCAAGCCTCTTAGGGCTTAATTGGTTCGGAGCCCTAGGATTGACCATCCAGGGGGTCAATGCAATCAGATCATCAGAATTGGAGGTACTGGTTAAGGAAGTACCCACTGTTTTCGATGAGAAGTTGGGCAAATACAATGGAACTCCAGTAGCTTTCAGCCTGGATCCACAAGTATAGCTGCGTAGATTGAAGCTGCGCCGAGTGCCATTCGCGCTAAAACCCAGAGTGAATGCCAAACTTGACAAACTCATCTCCCAGGGCATTCTTGAGCCAGTCGACCATGCCCACTGGGAAACACCGATCGTGACAGCTATTAAGGTGGATGGGTCTATCCGCATATGCACGGATTACTAGGCTACTCTCAATCAGGCCTTGCAAGCCCATGCCTACCCAGTCCCAGCACCTGCTGCACTCACTGGGAAATGGATCTGTCTTCGATAAGCTCGACTTAGCACAGGCCTACCAACAGCAGCCTGTGGACGACCCGACTGCTGAGGCACAGACGATCGTCACGCACCGTGGGGCGTTCTGGTGTCGCCACCTTCAATTTGGCGTCAGCGTGGCCCCGGGGTTATTCCAGAGCCTGATGGAACGGCTGCTCCACGGAATCCCCGGGGTCATGCCATATTTTGATGATGTGCTGGTTTCAGCGACCAGCACACTCGAACTGATGGACAGACCGCGGTTAGTCCTACGGCAATTCCAACGCACTGGACTCAAAGTAAAGAAAATGAAATGCCTCATCGCGGTACCCCAAGTGGAAGTCTTGGGATTCCTGATTGATGCGACAGGAATACTTCCTACAGCAGTGAAAACGAAGGCAATCCTAGACGCAACCCCTCCCCCCCGCAGTAAGTCTGAACTCCAGGCATTCCTGGGACTTGAACTTCTATGCAATTTTTCTCCCTCATAAGGCTTTGGTAGCCAAACCCCTGCACCGTCCACTGGACCGGGGGGCACCCTGGGTGTGGGGTGCCAAAGCGGCTGCTGCTTTTGCAGCTGTCAAATGTCTCCTGGTCTCCAACTCGGTTCTCACTCAATACTGTGAGAATCTGCCATTAGTGCTAGCGTGTTACGCGTCCCCATATGGAGTAGGTGCTGTCCTCAGCCACAGGTTTCCGAATGGGTTAGAACCCCTTGTGGCATTTTTTTCTAGAACCTTGGCCTCGGCTGAGAGGAACTACTCTCAATTGGACAAAGAGGCATTAGCACTAGTGGCCAAGGTTAAAAGATTCCATGACTATCTCTATGGCTGGCTGTTTGTCCTCATCACCGACCATAAACCACTGCTAGGACTATTGGCCAAACCCCACAAACCCTGTCTCCACGGATGACCTGTTGGTTGGTTTTCCTATCAGCCTATAGCTACACCTTGCTCCACCACCTGGGAAAAACTCTGGCCCACACAGATGCACTAAGCCGTTGCCCTCTGGACACTTTGTTATGTGACCCTGCTACAGCGTCGGCAGTATGTTTGATTGACAGCTCACCATTTCCTGTCACGGCCGCTGACGTTGCTCGATTTTTGGCACGAGACTCGACAATCTCCAGCGTCATGGACTGGGTGAAGAGGGGTTGGCCCCAGGGACCATTTTGACCTGAGATGCAGCCTTATGCCATGAGGCAACTCGAGCTGTTGGCTCAAGGAGGATGCCTGTTACGGGGGCATCGGGTGGTGGTCCCACCCCCTATCAGAAAATCCACCCTGGCCACATTGCATAAGGGCCACCCGGGAATAGTGAGGATGAAGGCCCTGGGTAGGAGTTATCTGTGGTGGCCCAATCTAGATAGGGATATCACAGAACAGATGCCCACCTGCCAGGAGTGCCAGGAGTCTAGACCTATGCCGCCTAAAGTACAAGCCCAGGAATGGGAGGAACCAAGGGCTCCTTGGTCCCACATACATATCGATTTTGTGGGACCATTCCAGGGGCAAGTATTCCTAGTGATAGCAGACGCCTACTCGAAGTGGGTAGAGATCGTACTAATGCATTCTACCACTTCTGAAACAGTAATCAAAGCCCTCAGGAAAGTATTGCCACACATGGGTTGCCCAACCTGTTGGTGTCAGACAATGGGCCTCAATTAACAGCCACAGTGTTTGAGGTGTTCCTAGCCTGGTTAGGAATTAGACATTGCCTAATTTCCCTGTTCCATCCGACCAGTAACAGATTTGCGAAACCGGCCGTTAGATCCGCCAAAGAGGCATTAGGGAAAATGGGACACGGAGATTGGCAAGAGAGGGTTGCCGATTACTTGTTACTACAACATACAACGCTGTGCCAGCTCACTAATAGAAGCCCATAAGCCGAATTGCTTATGGGCTGAAGGCTACAGACCACTTTAGATTGGTTGCATCCCCAGCACGCCCCTAGCAGACCCTTAGACTCCAACAGCATTCACCGGCCATTCTATTTAGAGGACGCCCGGAATTATGAAGGTCAATCTCTGTGGCTACCGGGGAGGGTAGTGGACTTTACCGGGCCCTGTTCTTATAGGGTGGATATGGGCCAAGGGCGAGTATGGCGTTGCCATAAGGATCAGCTAAGGGCCCGATGGGATGTCTCAAACCAACAACAGAGCAGCGAGACAGCGCCGGAAAATACGCAGCAAACACCAGAAAGCCCACTGTCAACTGAGCACGGATGCACAGACGAAAAGGAACCCAATCACTTACCTGCAGCCGGAGAAACTAGTCCGGGACGAGCAGACCTGGCAGCAATGAAGAGGGCCGACGAGAATCCAATGATAGCTGGAGAACCGCCCCGACCTGAGCAGTTGCAGACTCCAGGCCCCAGACAATCAGTCCGGATCCGGCGTCGACTGGCGTACTTCCAGGACTACGCATGTGGGGTCGAGGTGGAAAGGGGTGTAGTGTACTGAGTCTGCTCCAGGATCCAGCCCCCTAGTGGGAAGAGAAGTCTTACCTTGTTCATGATTGGCCAGCCATTTGACAGCCAGTATAAAAGAACTGTCAAACAGAGAGAAGCGCTCTTGTTGTGACTGTTGTTGGAATGTTAGCCGGTTAGAATAAACGTTACCTGTTAGGTCGCATCTTGCCTCAGTCATTGCAACCCCTCCGATCTGGCAAGAATGCGCCAGTGTGTATGTGTTTTGCTGGTTTCTGGCATTTACTTCCGGTTTCCTACCAAGAATGCAGAGTTTTCTTAATGACCATGGCATTTACTTAATAACCATTGCAAAAATTGCTGATAATTGAGGCCCATTCACATGATGCCTCAATTTACAACTGCAACAACTTAGAATCATAATTCTGAGCTCAATTATGGTTGAGGACCATCTGTAATGAGAAATTATGGTTTTCTTCAAATTAGGAACTGAAAGAGTGAGGAAGAAGGGACTATTTGTATTGTGGTGTCAGAGTTTCAACCAAGTTTGACAATAAAGTATTTCTTTAGAACTTGAATAGGAGCTAGCAGGAAAGAGTCAAGGAAATGGCTAGGAGAGAATAAATTGCTTTTATTCTGGATGGCAAGAAGTTCTAATAATGATCAGGCAACTTCAGAATCAAGATGTCAAATTCAAAGTATAGCATAGAATTACTCTAATGAAGTGAGATTAAACTCTTTTTTCCTAGAGCAGAAGTCCACCTATAGAACAAACAGAAGGTGATAAAGTAAAGGTGATATTTTATATCATTAATGAAATCTGAAGGCTGTTTCAAAGTTTCATTCCTGGGATCATAGGAATGTTATTCACAAGTGCTAAGTTGTGATTTGTTTAAACATAGACTGTTTAATAAAAATATTGACTCAATATCTGGTAATCTGTTAATTTGTAAACAATATTTTATAAATCATAACTATTGAGCTTAAATAACATGCTGAGCGACAATCATGTTAATGTGAATCCAGCTAATGTGTAAATTTTCCCTACTATATTTATCCTGAATGCAGGAAAGCTGCTTGCTTTCAGAAATGAGTTCATTTAGTACTTTTGGAAGAAATCTGGATCTGTCTTGATGTAATAAAGAACATTTCATGGTATCTGGGAAATCATTGTGATACATTCTGCCTCCAATGACTGATTTATGCCCAACCCAATGTCCTGTAATGAAAGCTGCATAGAATCCCTTGATCAACAGCTGTTTTTGTAATTGTTGCATTTTCAACAACCACAAGATGTAATGCGGCCTGATTATTTCAATAGAAAATGCCATACAGTACATTCCTTTCCATCAATGCTAAAATATTTTACATTTGGTTAATCAGCAAGTTGATGTAATTGGAAAAAAAAGTCCAGATATATAAAGCTACTTAATTAACATTTAATTTCACACAAAGAATCAGGCTTTAGTTTTGCTGACAGGCAGGGTGGATAAAAATCGATGGGTATTTTTTAAAAAAAATCAAATTCTTTTTATTTAAATCGGATTTTTTTATTATTTTTATCAAATTTATTTTAATAAAATGCTTTTGGAGTAAAAAATCTATCTAAAGATAGTTTTCTATTTAAGATACATTTATAATTTAGTTTATTCAGCATGAAACGAAACAGTTATGTGGCATGAGGCTATATATTCTGCAATATTGGGACTGTCAGTGAGTCAACAGCCGATCAGAGGAGGATCTGCTGCTTTAAAAATTATGATTTTAATCAACTTGATTTAAACTCAAGTTGATTATGATTTAAATCAAGTTGATAACTGTGTTTCAGTAAATGCTAAAAGATAAAGAAGCCTACTTTTCCATTTCCTTTCATTTTATTTGGTTCTATGTTAGGTAAAGAAATTATTCCAATCTTCATTGAATATATTTCCATGACAAACCACTTCATTGCCTTTTGCTAAAAATGCGAAACTTTCATAATGGCCATTATTCCTAGTTTTTCTCCCTTTGTATTTTAATAGTTTAATAATATTTTTTAAATGCAGGTGTATAGTATTTCATGGTATTTTATACTATAGTACAATGGATTTTATTTTACTGTTAATGAATCATATTTTGTAAATGGAAATTTGTAACATATTCTTTTCTATCCCAAAAGTGTCTTTTCAAAAGACAACTGGACTTTGTTTTTCTTAAGGACATTTCACTTCTCATCCAAGAAGCTTCTTCAACTCTGAAGAATATTCTTTTCTAGAAAAAAATATATCAGGAGACTTTTTATTGCTTTTTTTAAAAAAAAATTCAAGGTTTTATTTTTGTTACATTTTGCTGCAACAGTGCAAATTATGTTATATTCCTTCGTGGTACTTTTTTTCTACACAGATTGACTTTTTATTAACCGTTTGGGAAATAACACTATCATTACACTTCTCCATTTTCTGGAATGGTTGATTTGGGCCATAATATTCCATGCCAAAAATAGAACTTAACAGTTGTACTTGAGAAAGAATTGGCTGTTTCATCTTCTGTAGCTGGCTGCATCCTCTTTTGATCTCTGCTTAGGAGAGGAGGAACTGCTGTACATTTGGGAATCAGATGAAAGCTGGAATGGGCTGCATCATCTGAACAGTAAAAAAGACTAATTCCATTTAATAAAGTTGTTAAGAAGTATGCAATATCAAGATCGTTATTGATTTCTGGTTTCTATGTATATTGATCTTGTGCACTTTGTAGTCCCAATTGTGCATTGTACTCACTGGCAAGTCATTTCCTTTTATGAGCTCATGATTGTTAGGCTGAGTCATTCGGTTGCTTGTGTTCGACACCCTCTTAGCTAGGATGATGAGCAATGGGTTCTGAAGAAAAAAACCCCTATGCATTGCTGCTTAGCTTTGCTATCAGTGTTATTTGCAATAATATAAAACTATTTTGGAGCTATAGTTGGGACTTACAAAAACTCAACTCTTTTTCAGGAACATCAGTTAGTCATTTCTATTTTCAGCAGGGTTATTTAAAATGACTACAGGTAGTTCTTGACATACAACCACAAATTTTGAGGCCAAAATTTCTGTTGCTAAGCAAGATGATTGTGAAATGAATTTTGGCCCATTTTATGACCTTTCTTGCCAAAGTTTTTAAGGGAATCACTGCAGTTGTTAGCAGCATGGTTGTTAAGTGAATCTGGCTTCCCTATTGACTTCGCTTGTCAGAATGTCACAAACTGTGATCACATGACCTTGAGGCACTGCAACGGTCAAAAATATGAGCTGGTTGACAAGCGCCTGAGTTTTGATCACGTGACCGGGGGAATGGTGCAACGATTATAAGTGTGGGAAATGGTCATAAGTCACTTTTTTCAGGGCTGTTGTAACTTCAAATGGTCACTAAATGAACTGTTCTAAATCGAGGATTAACTATTTTCCGGCATGGGTGCAAAACTGCTGATTGCCTGAGTGACCTTAGTGGTGTTGCTGATGTTAATAATCCACAGCTGTTACCCCCTTCCAGCTATTGACTCTTTTGGTTTCTTTACATTAGCAGTTACTTTGCAAGAGCTATCAGTCAGGATCCAGTATCTCCTGGCAAGTTGCAACTCTGGAATGACAACTGATTATAACTTTTAAAATTCCTGTCAGGTTGATTGAGGTTCACCATTTAACTAGGCGAGGTATAGTTTTTCAGATGGACATAGTAGCTTTAAGTAATGCACATAAGTGAGACCTAATCAAGAGATAACTACATCACTGAGACTAAACATTGAGACATCACATGTTTGAAACAAAAATTACACTTTTGAGAAAGAGTATATAGGCATTCCCTGATTCTGTTAAGTTACAGTATAGTACTTGTAACATAGGCTGATTGCTCGGTCTAATCAAATGTTCCTTCTTGTTTTGAAGCAGTGTGCTACCCTTGAAAAGTATCTGGAAATGCAGTTGATGCAAATTCTGGCAGCTGAGCTGTTAACTTTTGCAAGTTAGGAGGATCATATGATGCCTCTGCTGAAAGTTGGGCATTGATAATTGATTGCCTGTTGGGCAGAATTTAACCAGTTGGTATTGCCCTTTAAAGGCTCTGTGGCTTAGTGACCTTTAAAGGCTCCGTGGCTTAGGGCCTTTCCAATGGATTGCATCTCCTGCTTTCGACTTGTCCAGTTGTTAGGAGCTTCAGGGGAGGCTCTTTTGAATATGTTTCTACTATCAGAAGCTTGCCTTTGTGGTGTGTGGGAGTCCAGCCTTCTCTAATGATGTTCCCAGGCTATGGAATACATTCCTTGGGGAATTGTTTGGCTCTCACTCTCTCAGCATTTAGGAAATCTGAAACGATTAATCTGTTTTTCAGGGTTAGATAAGTTTGTTAGACTAGTTTAGTAATTTTAATACTTTCATCTATTTTTAATTTTTATAATCTTTTTTTTTTTCAGTTTTTGTTTAGCTGTGTTAAGTGCCTGTCAGAGTAAGAATGCAGCGTACAAATAAATCAGTATAAATGGCCCTGAACTTCCAAGGAATGTCAAATGAGATAAGATACAAATGCAAAGAAGAGTATCTTAACGGTAGAAGGAAATTGGAATGTAACCTTAAAGAGAGAGGATAAAATATAAATGCATTAATAATCGCTGTCTAAAAGATTGGAAGTGGCTTCTTTACAATCTTTTCTTTTTTCTATTTTCTTTCTTCATTATTTTTGTTTATTTTCAAGGTTGGCATGCTTTTATTTTGTTAAAAAGTTCTTCAGTAAAAATTATATACATAAAAAAGATACAAATGCACCGAATAGTGTTTTCCAACCAATTACAGAGCTGTTAGGACTATAGCAGCTACTTGACATCCATTCTGTAATCTGCAGGGCACCAAATTGGGAAAGATTAATGCATAAACTAATCAACATGCTGAAGAACAATTGTATATGAAAGTTCCTAAAAATGTCATTTAAATGGATTTCAAAATTGAGCTTTGCAATAATTTATTAAATAACCGTGTTAAAGAAAATTCAAAGAATTCAAGTAAATTAACATGATAGACAAGCATAGTTACTAGTTTGGCCTTATGTTAATATTTTATTGTAAGTGGCCTCGGAAATGAGAGAGAGAGAAGTGAGAGTCAGTAAATGAATATGTGTGGAAACATTCTTAATAATTTAAGGCATTTTCGCAAAGATAATTAGTACACCTACAATAAACAAACGTTCTGCTTTGCTAGTTTAACATAATTTAAAAATGGAAAAACAGGCTTATAATTTTAATTATCTTTTCAAGATTGCTGCATTTTTAAAAATTAACACTATCCTATTTTTTGGTTATAGCTACACAGCATTACTATTAGTTGTCAATATTTGAACTGCAGCCTGGAATGCTGTTTAAGGCTCACATAAGTTGATTTTGTGCAGCTGTCATGTGTGGGATTCCTAAAGAAGATATCCATCGTATCTTCAGGAACCACATGGCCCAGAAAAACCAGGAATATCTGCCTTGTAATAAACAGTACAAAAATATGTTGTTGATCATAAATCTACTCATGTTGCATGAATTCCTTCAAATGCTTTTGGGAGATGGTTGGATTTATCTCTTAAGATAGCTGGAGAAGATGACCTTTTTGTGGTTCTAGCAGTCTTGCCTACTTTTCCCCTAAAAATGTTTATATGTTTACCAGTTATATTAATAATGGGATTGCAATGTAAAACTTTTAGCTATTATAACAGTTCAGATTTACAGAATATTAATTGCATCATCATGGGCTGGAGACATTTTAATTGCAAGATTTTCTCCATTTTGTACATATCTGTTTTAGTAAAAATGTAAACATGGTTGTACAGTTCACATCTGAAAAAGTTCCAGGAAGCATATCTATTAAGGTACGCAACTTCATGTTGGGTATTCTTGGTTCATCATTCATCATTAAGCTGGGTGTATCTGCACTACATCTAAACCATCCCCACTCAGAAAAAAATATAGTTTTGGCACTCTCATACTGGCTATATTCATACGATGCACTGAGCCGCAAGTCGGTATGTTAGGCTTAACCATCTGCCTGAGTGTAACTAATGGCTTAACCATGACTTAGTAGGTAAACTATAAATAAATAAACAATGGTTTAGCATAAGTGTCATTTTCTTGTATATTAATATTTATTTAAATATTGCTGCTAATTTTATTTTATTTTACATAATAATGACTGCAGAAATATTGTAAAGCCATGCTTAATATATGCAGTCTACTTTATGTCATATTACAATGTCAACTTTCTCCCTGCTTCTGGATGATTTGATAGAAGCACAGAGAAGTGAATTGCATCTTTATAGAGAAAGGAATCTCATCATGAGTTCTGCCATTTTTTGTGACTTTTGGTCTTATTTTGTAATTGTATGTTGATAATCAGACTGAACCTCTAATTTTAATAAATTATGTTATAATGATTTTGATAAATAACCCATGTTGAAAAATAGCTTGAGAACAGTAGAACAATATTATTGAAGATTGCTTGTGTACAAAATTATATTAGCATATCAGTGCCAGTAAATACTGTGCTTGTTAAATATTTTTATTTGTTCCTATCAGGTACAGAAATAGTTTTAAAATGTGCTTAAAAATAGATTTGTGTTGCATTTGGTGTGGATTACTGAGCTAAAGAAAATTCTTTGTGGCTTTTGTCTATTTTACTTACGTTCCCATTGGAGCTCATGGAAATTTTGCCATACTTTCAGTGGGAAGACATTTTCATCAAGTTTTTTCTTAAGCCCACATGAATAAACTCTATAATTGTTCATCCATGTGACTTGAGTGATAAAAACAGAATGAGGAAGAGGAGTGAGCATGGCAGAAATACTAGACACTTGATCACCCAGCCATTATTAAGTCTAGTGTTGACACCTAGGAGAAGGAATTACAGAGAAACAATACCCTGCAAATAGCCAGTTTACTTTGAACTTCTATGAATCAGAATTCCATGAAGGTGGGGATGGAAAACTGCAACAAGCAGATTTTGAGTCATCCCTGCCACCAACTATGGATACCATTCTTAGTTAATGTTGCTTAATGCACAAAGTCAGAGTATTTATATTATGGGAAAAGAAAAAGTCTTTTTATCAGAGCTACCTTGAATAATTTTGGAATGATCATCATAAAGAGCCTTGGTGGCGCAGCAGACTAAAGTCCTGTTAAGTAACACCAGCTGCCTGCAATTACTGCAAGTTCAAATTCACCAGGCTCAAGGTTGACTCACCCTTCCATCCTTTCGAGGTAGGCAAAATGAGGACCCGGATTGTGGAGGCAATAAGATGACTTTGTATTATATATATAAAAAAAAAAAGAACACTGCTTGGGGGGGGGGCTGAAAGCCCTACTAAGCAGGTATATACAAAAGTATGAAGGCTATTGCTTAACGCATTGTAAGCCGCCCTGAGTCTCCGGAGAAGGGCGGCATATAAATCGAACCAATAAATAAATAAATAATAAACAAACAAATAACAAACAAACAAACAAACATGCCAAGAATCAAAATGTGGGACCAACCTCAGGTGAAGCCAAATTTCATATTTTATAAAATATAAAATAAAATGGCATAGAAATTTTAATCACCAACTTAATAGAAATGTACACAGTTTGGAGGGGCTAATTGGGACGCCACAATGTGGTAATGGTTCAGTTTTGATTCTTTTTAAGATGCTTAAATATAAGGGTGGGGGAAATCACAAAATATTTTTTGAGAAATTCAAACTGGCTAAAATAGTCATGGCTACAGTGAATTCTTAAATCGATCTTCTCATTGCCTTTGATGACTTAATATAGTAATAAAGATAATAGCCTTATCCTAAGTCTTTTCCTTCTGATAAGTTTTTTTACTGTACAGAGATGACATTAAATATTGTCTTCGGTACAGGTAGTCCTCAACTTACAACAGTTCATTTAGTGACTATTCAAAGTTACAATGGCACTGAAAAATGTGGCTTATGACCATTTTTACAGTTATGACCTTTGCTGCATCCCCATGATCACGTAATCAAAATTCAGATGTTTTTTTTTAAATTTGATTTATATGCCGCCCTTCTCCGGAGACTCAGGGTGGCTTACAATGTGTTAAGCAATAGCCTTCATACTTTTGTATATTTATACAAAATCAGCTTATTGCCCCCACAAACTGGGTCCTCAATTTACCTACCTTAGAAAGGATGGAAGGCTGAGTCAACCTTGAGCCTGGTGAGATTTGAATTTACAGTAATTGCAGACAGCTGGTGTTAATCACAATGCTATCAGTCTGCTGAGCCACCAGGCCCTAGATGTTAGCTACTGATTTATATTTATGAAGATTACTGTGTCCCAGGATCATGTACTTACGGGACCGCCTTCTGCCACCAATAGCCTCCCACCGGCCGGTTCGCTCCCACAGAGAGGGCCTCCTCAGGGTGCCTTTTGCAATCTTCTGATAAGTCAGTCGGGAAGCCAGATTCACTTAGCAATCAGGTTACTAACTTAACAACTACAATGATTCACTTAACAACTATGACAGGAAATGTTGTAAAATGGGATAACACTCACTTAACAAATGTCTCACTTAACAACAGAAATTTTGGGCTCAACTGTGGTATAGTTGCTATAGTGCATTGGTTATTCAGTGATTATTTGAAAAAAATGGAAAACAGATTGGAATGTTGGTACATTGGTTGTAATTTTCTGTTTTTTTTTATATTAATCTGAAAAGTATTAGAACTCTAGGCCAAAGTTGAATAGTAAAGTAATTGCTGATTTAAAAAAATTAGGAATAGAAAACAATTTTGTGTAGTTGTTAAAAGTTCTGTACAGTGGTGAAATCCTCTGCGGTTTGCCACCGGTTCGCTGTCCGCGCATGCGTGGTGCATGTCAAATGCACGCTGTGCACACGTGCAGTATGCGCTGAACACATGCATGTCCAAGCACAGTGTGCACCAAATGCACGCTTCATGTGGAAAAAGGATGCTTAACAAGGTAAGTAGAATAGCGGGGGGGAGGGGAACAGCTGTGCCGTGCAATTTAGATTCGCTAGAAAGCAGGATTTCGCGCAGCACACTTGATCGTCGGAAATACCGGTTTGGACCAACCAGTAGCTTTTTTTTTACTACCGGTTCACCGAACCAATAGCCTTTATCACTACCGGTTCGCCTGAACCGGTGCGAACCGGTAGGATTTCACCACTGGTTCTGTAGTAGTTCTAGTCCTGCCTGTATCATGAAGCCAGCTGGGTGACCTTGGGCCAGTCATTCTCTGTCAGACCTAAGAAGGAGGTAAGAGGAAACCACTTCTGAAAATTCTTGCCAAGAAAACTGCAGGGACTTATTCAGACAGTCGCCAGGAGTGAAAAACTGACCCAGTTTTTCACACCTGGAAAACTGGGAAGGAAAGGAAAGGAAAGGAAAAAAAGAAGACTGAACTATGTCCTTGTGCTGGCTTGTAGTTTAGCCAGCATTAACTATCACAAGTCCTGCTTTTGTCAAAACTATATTTTGCTAGGCAGAGTCAGTTCATAGGGGTATTAGAGAAAAATATTCTCAGTGTAAACAAACGCAAATGAGATTTAATTTAGCCTGGTTTAAGACTATCACATTTAAGATTATATGTACTCTTTGTCTCCTTTTGGCATTCAGAAAGCCTTTTATTTATTTTTTTCCACATTTCTGTGTCATGGAGTTGAATCTTTTGATTGTTCTTCTTCAGACTGCGAACAAAAGATGGCAGTGTATCGGTTAGAGCTAAGTGCAGTAGGAATAATAAAATGTGTATCTCTGAGGTAAACATCAGCTGATGTACCTTATAAATACAGTAGCTTTGGGGTTTTTTTTGGCTTATTTATGTAACCTAGATGGTTTAACTGTTCCCTCAGGACCACAATTTGTCTCTTTCTATATTCTAGGTAGAAAATTAGGGAAAATGGAAAACAGCCAAAATCCTGACAAATTTGTTTATTATATAGTTTGGTAACGTGGTGTTTTCAGCAGTGTTATTTCCTTGTTTTTTGCTACTTAAACTTATAATTTGCACTCTGTTTAATCAAATAGTTACCATTAATTAATAAAACTATTAGCATCATCCCTTTCCAGAAACTCATATAGGAATGATGCTGAAAAGTGATTTTGTACACAAGGAAACAGAAATTGTTCAACAACTCACCTGATTTACTTAATACTGATATGTGGAATGCAAGGTAATATACTACCAGTCGGCATCCCCTATTATTTTTTATCTACATTTATCTACATTCAAAACAAAATGAACTTGCCTTTTATAAAGATGAAAACACAGGAAATGTCAACAAGTGCCATATAATGAAGCTTGATCAGGGCAGCAAAATGCTTTTTAAATATTAATTAAAGTAATAAGGTTTCATTAAAACCATATTTTCCACTTAGAATTTCAAGATGCCCAAACCAACATTTGGTGCCTTCCATAATAATCAAAATGAACATCACAAATGTAAGAATTAGTACATATATCTTGGCATTGGTAACCAGATTGTAATATAATTTGCATAAAAGCTATGAAAACATTTTAAAAGCAGAAAATACAGTAATTTAAAATTATAGCTATAATATATATACCGTTCTAAAACTAGTAATTTAAAATTACACATTGCAGAAAACAATTTTGTTTTTAAAATCTGAGAATTGCTATAATTTGATTTCACTGTTACAGGACAAAGCTCTGGTGTTATAAATAATATTCAATATTATAAATAAGTCATAAATAATATTCAACTGAAAATATTTTTTTTCTAATTGCCATTTTAAAGCCATAGTGATCTCTTATTGATACATTTATAATACATTTATAATACTTATTATTTTATAAATTGGAAATTATTATAAAATAATTACAATAATTTCCAACTTCTTAATGGCTGCAAATTGTTGATAATTGAAAAAGGTTGATTGTATTAGGAAGACGATGTGAGCAATGTGAGGGGATGTACTACGTAGCCACTGAATTTTAGAATTTTAAGTAACTTAGAAATGATTTACTAAACACATTGTGAAGGCAACCTAAGATAATGTCCAAAAGTATAACAAATAGTAGCATGAGTGGGTTGAAGGAAGGCCCATTTGTATTAATAAAGAGTCCTGAAGGATAGAATATATTTCCACTATTCTCTGTGAAGTGATATGTTGATCAAGGTTCCTGTCTCTGTGGACTTGGACAGTAAGAGTTATACTTCCTTGGTCACATTCTTGGTTATGTTTGCATCTGTGTGAATGTTGGAGATTATCTTAAAGAAGATAACAACATAACTGTTAAATCTGTAGCTAAAGAAGCTGTGTTTGTAGGAGGAACCCCTTACATTTTTATATTCTGCTAATGTTATTTTTTTCTCTGCCAAAAAGAAAATAATCTGTAATTAGTTAAGGCCTCAGGGAGATTTATATGACATCTCTGAATAACATGTAGATGGTGAAATCCAGTCACATTAAGAACTTGGCATTTTTTCTATTTCTTATAGAATCCCTCCTGCTTATATAGGAAGTCCTTGCTTAACAACTCTTTGTTCAGCAACAGTTCAAAGTTACCACAATAGTGAATGAATGGTAGTTATTATCAGTCCTCAAAATTTGTGGCTGTTGCAGGTGGTGTGATCAAAATTTGGGTACTTGGCAGCCCACTCACATTTATGACCTCAGCAATGTGCTTCAACTCACCCAATCCACCTATGTATCTTCCTCACGTCTCTGCCTTTTTGCCTCCACCCTGCGCTCTCCACTGCCTCTACACTCTGAACTGACTTCCTGCAGTCGTCTTCCTCCCACTCCTGAGGATGACTACCCTGCCAAGGCAGTTGCTGGCATTTTGCAAACTCCTCACAAAGGAGAGGAAAAAATAAATGAGTGGGGTTTGCAAGTATGAACTATCTCTCTTAAAAGCATTACATTATACTTATCTATTCTTATAGTCCAGCACAAAAAGTATTGGATTCAAGTAGTACAATTCCATTCCTCTTGCAGTTTGACCACATGATACTTTGAAAAAATGCCTGAGTGGTTGGCACAGATTTGTATAAAACTATTCAATGCTTTCTGTTGCTGTATTTCAGTGTTGAACTGGTCCATGAAATAATTGTGCCATTTACAGAGTGGCATTTGCCCAAAATGAAATAGTAAAAAAGCAAGTTAGATTAGCTGCCAGTTTTTTCATGGCTATTCTTTCCTTGCCAGGGCACTGCTGAATGCAGTTGTTATGCTCTATAAAGCAAGAGGCAAAAATAAACCCAGAATAAGCATTTGATGCAGAGCTAATACCTCTAGCCACTTTTGCAGCTGTTTCAATCTAGTTCATTTCATTGGAATTCCTTCTCCCACATCGGAGATTATAATCATAATGCACAATGATTCAACTGGAACTTTCCCCCCTATCAGACCTTCTCCTAAATTAGACCCAGTGGGCAGGCTTCCAATTGTCTATTATCCAACCTTTTAAAATAAGGTTTATTTTAAAATAAATTATCCCCAGCAGGTTTGTATTTTGATAGGGAGCTAATAAATGGATTGTGCATTAATGTTAACTATTTTAGTGCTGAGGTAAAATTTAGTTAACTGGCTTATCTTTGGCTGCATTACTTTTGTTTGTAGCTTCAAAAGAGGGAATTGTTCAGAATATCTTCCCCTTTGTTCATTGGCAGTGATCCAGTTGTTCCATATTAATATGTTGTATTATAAAGCTGAAACCCTACACATTAACTGCAGTGTTACCATTGTAACACTCTGATGGGAGAAACCAGATTTTGGGGGCTGGTTCCTCCTGCCACCAACCTAAAATGAAACAAATAAAGAATATTTATAGATTGCAAATGGCATTTTGGCTTCTGGCTTTTCTGATCTTTGGAAAACTATTTGTTTTTAGGTATGTGTATGAAGGTGGTGTAGAAGCAGTAGATGAGCTTTGTATGCAAAACTTGCTAATGGTTAATTTAATCATAGTTTACCAAGTTAACCTAGCTGTTTGGATTCATTTCATAATCACAAATTAACGAACGACATTTCTGCCTTGCATGTTATAGATTGAGTTAACATATGTATATGGTCCATGAAAACCCAGAAAATTAAATGGAGTAAATGATAGTTTAATTAAACATAGGTAAGTAGCTAATGGAACATGGTCATCACACCCAGATGGAGGAGGTTTGTGAGCAAGACTAAGTAGAGACTGTATTGGCTGCCTCTGTCCTAGAACTCTGAGGACAGCCATGATATCTGTGCTATATGTAGACAACTGCCAGCAGGCAGAACAGAGAAGGGATCTCGCATTTAAAATTAGATTTCCTTACATAGGGATAGTACAGAACAGGACCTTATTTGGCTACTTTCCCCCCCAAAATTCATGTAAACAGCAATTCATAATTACATTGCAGAAAAATATTGGAATAAATGTGGTGTGTTTTTTGTTTTTTTTTTGCAAAGGAATGGCTTCTGAGGCGAAGAGTAAAGGCTTGAAATATTTTTTAAGAGGGCACAGGCTGCCTACTGGCATTTGCCAAATAAGCCCTGTTTGTGTTGGTGGCAGTTGACTCCAGTGCTTGAGTTGGGGTTAGGCTGTAATTTTAGAAGATCTCATGTTTAAATAAATATTTGTGGTCGCATTACTTTAGTTAGACTTTTCATCATGGTGAATGTCCCTCATTCCAGACACACACTTCTTGTGTGGGTTACGTGATACACTGTTTTAGATAGTTTTCATACTAGAATAATCTACATTACTCCTACTTGAATCAGTGGGAGAATGTTTTTCTTTATCTTTTTGAGTCAACTTGAAATTCTGACAAATGATGAGGTGCGCTATGAATTATCATGTTTTGGATACATTATATAAATTCTTAACTTTCTTGAGAAGTGTATAATGTTGAGAAATTGGAAAGAAAGAGAAAGAGGGAAACCAATAACAAGGGGTACAATTTCAATTACAGTGATGATGAGTGTACCTTTGGAAGACTTGAAGGTCCAGGTTAAGACAGAGCACTCTGGAGAAAATCTGTCTTTGGGGTTGCTAAGAGATGACACTCACCATCATAATCATTGTAGATGATGGCCTACCTAATTAACTACATCCATCACCACCCATATATCATCCTGGATGCATCCAGGCACGACAAAATATGCTGTACCATTATTCATAAATATCAAGGCTCACCCTAATGTACCGTGTTTCCCCTGTGTTCTCATCTTCCTCTGTACAAGAAAATAAATAATAAGGCATTTTTGTACTGCTTAGTGGTGAGCTATTCTTAAAACTTTTAGAAAGAGAACTTAATTAAATACAGTAGCACAAGCAAGACACCCTGCTTCACATCACTTAAGCAGCTGTGTCATCTAGGAGGCTCAGTGCACTTGCTAGGAAGGCTTTCCCAGTTGTCTCTCTGCATGTATGGGTATGTATAAGCAACATTTCTGAGAATGCCTGCAAAACAAAGTGGTTTTGCATGCTCCATTTATTTATTTATGATAAGTATATGTTGCCAACTTCTAAAGAGTTACATTGATTTACAAAATTCTATAAAATTAATAAAAGCAATAAATACATTAAAACAAATTACATTGTTCAATTGGACAGTCAGTTTGTGGAAGTCATTTCAGGATAATCTTCAAAGAACAAAGCCTTCTGTCTGTAGGCATTTTATCACTTTGAAGAGAGCTGCTTTGAAAAACACCCCCTTGCTACGTCTTTGTTAACCACAGTTGCATCAAAATACAAAATATTTTTCTTCAAACCATGATATGAATAGAAACCAGGATTCCAAAACACAATCCGGCTTGTAAGAAAACTGGTTTTTAGGAAGGTGGTTTGCTGGATTCCAATCATATGACATATATGTTATCAACCTTATAGCATTTGCTGTTACTCTGTTGTTTTGCAGATGTCAGGCAATATCAACACTATATGTTTATCTGATCATCTTATAAATTTATTGTAGAAAAATTTTGTAAAATGGTAATCCACACTTACCTTCAAGTTGTAATATATTTCTAAAGAAGGAATATTCTGTGTTATGAGTTTTGGTGAATGAAATTATCCTGCGGCAATTTTTGACTACAAAAATCCTTTGCGTGGCTTAAGACTTTTCAAGAAGTATGAAAAGGGAAAGATTGGATGAATATTTTTTTCTTAAGATTTAATCCCAATTGTGATCAATTCCCCTTTCCCAGTGAAACTGTATTTCTCATTTCATACAATTTCAAAAGATACTGTTGACATTTCTTTGTATGTAATTGTGGAAGGGAAAGGTTCTTCAAGACAAAAGAGAAGAATACACAATTAACACAGTACACATTCTTAGACACAATGCAGCGAGGAGCAGGATGTCTTGAAGACCATTGAGTGGTACATATTCACATAAAGTGAGATTTTGCAAAATGTACTTACCCTAAATTCTGATGATGTAGGTAGGGATGGAAGTGTTCCCAGTTAAATTTATTTGATGTCTGAACTGTGGCTAGTTCAAAATTTCATTGTTGTGTCTAATTGATTGCAGAATATTATTATTATTTTTGAATATATATTAGTAATGTAGTGTAATGTATACTATTATTAGAATTATATAGACTGGAAAATTATTTTGTAAATTAGATAAATAGAATCTGTACAAGAGTATTATTAAATATGTATAAAAATTTGAGTAATAGCGAAAAGCTAGAATTAAGTAATTTGAGATTAGACAAAAAGCAGGATATACTTTAATGAGAATTATAAGGATTGAAGCAGGGGTGAAATCCAGCAGGTTCTGACAGGTTCTGGAGAACTGGTAGCGAAAATTTTGAGCAGTTTGGAGAATGGTAGCAGAAATTTTGAGCAGTTCGGAGAACTGGCAAATACCACCTCTGGCTGGCCCCAGAGTGGGGTGGGAATGGAGATTTTGCAATATCCCTCTCCTGCCACGCCCAGCACGCCATACCTATCAAGCCATAACACGCCCACCAAGCCATGCTCACAGAACTGATAGTAAAAAAAAATTGGATTTCACCACTGGATTGAAGGATTGGGAAAACAACAATATGAATGGATATACATTAAATGCCTGAAAGAAATTATGATTGATGTTAGAAGCATACTGAAATATGAAATAGAAAGGAAAAAAAAGGGAAGGACTATGGCTTCGATTACTAGAGTGATAGGGGAAGGGGAAAGGGCGGGGCTAAAATAGAAGTAGAAATAAGAGGGGGTAAATAGTAAAAATAGATATTAAGATGATATAACGTATGGAAGAATTACAAGAAGGTTTAGAATTGAAGGATGATAGTAGAAATTATGTGTTAGTAAAATTAAAGAGGAAAATGAAATGTAACTATTGGCAACAATATTGTTATGTTTATTTGTATTGAAATGTATGATACCCAGGTATCTAACCATTCACGCAGAGATGTATAAAAATAAAAAATAAAAAACTTTTATTAAAAAAAGTTATTAATTACATACCATACATAATACATCTAGTTACTTGACTGAAGTTCCATTAAGTCTAATAATTGGAAATATGCAGTCATTTCTCCTTTAATCAGTTCATTTGAAGCAAAGGGAGGAATTTATTTTCCATTGTTCCTATTATTACTTCCAGCTTCTAATTTTAGAAATACTGACTTTTTGTTTTTCTTTCCTTTTTTCTTTCTCAGATGAACGGGACAAAGTACAAAAGAAAACATTCACAAAATGGATAAACCAGCACCTCCTGAAGGTCAGAACATTTAGATTAATTCAACTTTGCAATACATTGGATGTTGTAATGTTTTACCAAGGTGATCTGGGATGGAATGGAACATTTATTTAATATATATAAAAAAAGGATAATAGTCAAGATGATGATAGCAGTCCAGTTCCAGACATTCCTGGAAAAGGCTGTTTTTCTAGATCACGCCTGGTCATCCAGCTTGATTATCTTATTTGATGAGTAAGTATAGATAGTCCTCGACTTACAACAAGACATTTAGTGATCGTTCAAAATTACAATGGCACTGAAAAATGTGACTTATGACCATTTTTCACGTGACCGTTGCAGCATCCCCATGATCAAAATTCAGTTGCTTGGCAACTGGCTCATATTTATGATAATTGCAGTGTCCCAGTATCATGTGATCCTCTTTTGCAACCTTTCAAGCACAGTCAGTGGGGAAGCCAGGTTCACTTAACAACTGTGTCACTCGCTTAACAACTGCAATGATTCACAGAACTGGGGCAAGAAAGGCTGTAAAATGGGGCAAAATTCACTTAACAAATGTCTTATTTAGCAACAGAAATTTTGGGATCAATTGTGGTCTTAAGTTTAGGATTACCTGTATCTTTGATCATGATACATCTGTGAGGAGGAATAAAGGGCATGACATTTTGATGCTTCTGTCTGCAGTGCCAATCATAGCATATAGCATTGGATGAATATTTTTCAAACATTCTTTGACAGTTGTAACAGAAAGTACTGCAGGGTGTTATCCTCAGTGATTCTTCTTTTGAAATTGCTGAAAATATCAGATGGAGAGCATAGTGTTGTCATTCTGATTATTACATTTAGCTCTTGTGTCTGGGTTACATCTGAATCAGGAGAAGCCCTTATAAAAAAGAGAATAAAATACATTGAAGATAAACAAATAACCATCACTTAAAATCAGTGTCAGAAACAAGCAATGGTTTTGTTGCTGCTGTTGTTCAGTGAGGTCTCATTCCCATATTTCTCTTCTCTGGGCAGGAAAATCAAGAAAAGGAAAATCACAGTGTTCGTTTGTTTGTGTTTCACATTTCTAAACCACCCATCTTCCTCAAAGAGTTTATAGTACTATGTACTTTTTCTTCTGAGAAAATAGTATTCTATAACAGGAATACGATTCTTCAAAGATGCTTATGAATGTTGGCCATGGGCCTTTAGTAATAGAGTTTGTATTTGGGGAACATGAGTTTATATGTTGTTTATTTAAGAGTTATATGCTACCCATCCAAAACTATTATATATTGTGTTCGTGACTGCTCATACAAAACCATAAAACGCATAAAAACGCAGACATTAAAATCTCAGCATCTCAGTTGTTCTCCCAGGATGCCCCAGTAACCATCCTCAGATTGCTAACACAGTATATGCCACTGCTACTTGAAATCGGGGCTAGGCTATCCACACACTCACAGCTCTTCCTTGCATCACCAAAATTGGAAGGAAAAAATCTCCAAAATTCAGCCCTACCGATTTTGTTGACTTTGCTGTCGCTTTCCTTGGTCCTGCAGAACTTCTGGATGCTGTAATGAAAAAACTGAGGAACGTCACCAGGGAGGCGGAACCTCAGAAGTTTCAACTCAGTCCATAAAGTTAGAGCCTAGAATAACCCAGCCTGGCACCTCCCATTTCCACACTATGGAGAATGACTTTAGGAGACAGGATGAAGAGGTGCAGCCCAGCCACCATCATGCAAAAGTTACTTAAGCTCAAAGAAGCAAATGAGCCCATGAGGCATTTTAAAAGACACTTTCCCTAGTTTTCTGGAAAGTAAAAGTAAAGGAGGAATTTTCAGACTTGTAAGATTCTGTTACTGTAAATTAACAGTAAAGATAGTGCTAGTCCTCATGGTTTGTGCTTCTTGTCTGGACTGCCTGTAAGGGCCAACAAGCCTGAACTGTGGCCTCTGACCTTCAAGCAGAGATTCGGATAAGACATAATATTCACATATAGCAAAAAGATTATACAATTGAAGTATTTAGACTTCAACCTATGTTTTATCATGGTGTCTTCAGTCGTTGAAGGGTATTATGTTGAGTATTTAATAGTAAGTCTGAAATGGGTTTATTTTTTAGGATTTTCAGAAATGCTAACAAGTTAACCTGTGTTGTGAGGCCAGACAATGCTTGTGTGAGATATAAAAACCCCAATTGTATATTCACAATTCAAAAACAAGTCTGGTTCACAATATCAAAGGTTTATTGGAGACATGAAGAAGAAAAATAAAAAGTGGTTGCAAGTGCGGCCTCTTAGACCCTTCCCAGTTGGATTGAGTTCAAAGAGCGCAAGAAGCAGTTTTCAAGCTACACATTTTATACTCCTACACAATGCACGCCACGCCTAAGAATCCCTCCCAACTCCCCTTTATTCTCCTAAGTCATTCTCCAAGTTATTTTACACTTTAAAATAAAGTGTACATCTTGACAATTACTGTCTAAGAACTATCTTATCATGTTTACTTTTAACTTCACCTTGGGCGGGTATTCCTTTCTTACTGATAGTGGTTTTGCCCAAGGCGTAGGTTCCTGTCTCCAAGGGAGCTTTTAGCAAGTCATAACACATTGTCTCTACTAATTACAATTTGTAGTCAGTTTGCAACAGTAAGAACATCATAGTTTTTTAATACATTTAACACTTTTATAAAAGAGTAACTTATTATTCATTTCCTTCACTTGTATGAAGTTTTTTCCTTATTTTTCTCCATAGTAGAAAGTTCTTTTTGTGAGCACTACATATTTGTATCATATGACTAGGAAGACTGCCCAATGCCACTCTCCTTAATTACAACTGGATAGAGGTGATTGGTTCTAAGTTACAGAATAATACAGATTTCATTGGAGCAGTCAAGGAGGTTAGTTAATGCAAGGTGTGGGTGTTGTAAATTGTTCACAGGATATAAACTTGAATTTGGGTTATAAGTTTTTGTGTTACTCTATACCAAAGGTGTCAAACGCGATTTCATTGAGGGTTGCATCAGGGTTGTATTTGACCATGGGGGCCAGAATGGGTGTGGCTAGGGTGGGCGTGGCCAGTTCAACATCACTCGTGTCAGAGACGCATATGGTGGCCCGAGTGCTCTGCCAGCAAAAACGGGCTCTCGAGCTCTGTTTTCGGCTGTGATGGCCTCCTGCAACCCTCTGCCAGTGAAAACAGAGCTTGGGAGGGATGCACACAGTCTTCCTGAGCTCTGTTTTTACTGGCAGAGGCACTGCAGGCCAGTCCTTCGCTGTTCCAGGGCAGCTCCGCAGACCAGATCTAAGCACTCCGTGGGCTGGATCTGGATCCTTGAGTTTGACACCTCTGCTCTATACAATATATATATATAAAATTTATATCAAATTACAGCTACCGTATTTTTCAGTATATAAGATGCACCTTTTTACCCCCCGAAAGGGGGTAAAAATCTGGGTGCGTCTTATACCCCAAATGTAGCCCCGCCCACCCGCCGGCCCCCACCCTTCGGCCATTTTCAGCCAGTTCCAGGCGGCAGGGATCTGGGTCGGGGCACAGCCTGAGGAACAACCCTCCCTCTTCGGGACGGTCGGGGGAGGGAATCTGCCCAGCAGCTTCGGGGAACAAGGCGGGTGCCACGATTTGCGGCTGGTCATCCCTCTGGCTGCGCTGACTTCACTCCCCAGCAATGTGAGGAGCCGCCGCCGCCACTACCTAAGCCCTCTCTGCGCCCAGGGGCCAAGCCGAGCTGAATGGGAGCCCCTAAAGGGAAACGTTCCTCCTTTCCAGCCATCGCTGCCCGGATTCCCCAATGCAGTTCTCGAGTCGCGCTTCAGGTGGCGGCCAGTTCCCCTGCAATGTGCAGTGGGGAACTGGGAAGTGCTCAACTTCTCTTTCCTCCTGGCCAGATCCGCCGCCTGAAACACGGTACACTTTTTTTTGTCTCTGCACACCCCATGTTTGGAATCGGGAAGGGGATCAAGGGTTTGGGCAGCAGACCAGAGAAGTTGAGTCTGCTGAGAAGGAGGACGGGGGCACGTGACTCTGCAATGTGCAGAAAAACACTTTCAGGCAGCAGTGCTACAATCTCCTCCTCGAATCCAAAGCACTTCCCAGTTCCCCGCTGCACATTGCAGGGGAACTGGGCCATCTGAAGCGCGACTCTTGAGAACTGCATTGGGGAATCTGGGCAGCGATGGCTGAAAAGGAGGAACGTTTCCCTTTAGGGGCTCCCATTCAGCTTGGCTCGGCTTGGCTCCTGGGTACAGAGAGGGCTTAGGCAGTGGCGGCTCCTCACATTGCTGGGGAGTGAAGTCAGCGTGGCCAGAGGGGTGACCAGCCGCAAATTGTGGCACCCCCCTTGTTCCCCGAACAAGGGAAGGGCAGATTCCCCCCCCCAAACCATCCCGAAGAGGTTTGTTCCTCAGGCTGTGCTCTGTCCCTCCCCCCAGAGCATGCGAGGGGTCTCTTTGGGGGAAAGCGAGTAGTCCCTGCACCTCTCGCTTCCAGGAGGAGGAGGAGGGCGGCGCCACCTTAAAATGCTGGTAGACAGAGGTAAAATACTTTTTTCCTTGTTTTCCTCCCCCAAAATTAAGGTGCGTCTTATACTCCGGTGCATCTTATACACCGAAAAATACGGTATATGTATTAACCATGCACAGTCTTTGGCACAAAATCTATACAGATAAATTAATATTTTTCCCGTGCATTAAATATTGAACAGTCTGGTACTATTAATATATTCATTTATTCTCTTTGTAGTGGTTGTTTGCGATGAAGTGTTGATTGGCGTAAACTTTGATTAATATTTTATTACTTAACCTTGTTAAAAACATGTATGCTTTTTTATCAACTACAGTCATCTGAAAGACTTTAAAAGAATCAATATTTTATTCAGTGAGATGTTTCTTTTTATCTGTATAGTGCTGCAATATGCAGATTAAGCTCTAAAAACATATTGGCTTCTTGCCACTTCTTTATGAGCTGTGACATTTATTCCAGCTTGTTTCTATTTTTGGTTACATCCAAAAAATAGATAAGACTGATGTTTTCTTATTTATGTGTAAAAATGTGTGGATGTTTTATAAAGATTGAGAGAATCAGAGCTGAGAGAGAGATTTTTTAAAACTATTTTTGTCTGAAATTACCCTGATCCTTATCACTTGTCCAAAACATATCTATTTTCTCAACTTCTGTATGACTGATCCATAATAGCTTTGGGAGTGGCTTTTGATTGGAAAAATGATACAGAAGTCAACCAAAGAAATGAATATGAGAGGAGGAGAATCTTATAGCTATCAAGCTTGTAAATCTGATTATAGTTCCAACAGACATTCTTCCTATGTATTAAGAAATAGCTTTTAAATGTTTCTTAATTTGTTTTGGATTGGGTTTATTGTGGAAAAATAGCATTCATATAGATGGCCCAACTATTGCAAAAATAAGTTTTCTTACCACCAAGTAGATCAGAGGTCTTCAAACTTGGCAGCTTTAAGACTTGTGAACTTCAACTCCCAGAATTCTCCAGCCAGCATAGCAGCCAGCATGGGAGTTGAATTCCACAAGTCTTGAAGCTGCCAAGTTTGAAGACCTCTGAAGTAGATTATACATTAGTTTAATTTGGAGAACAATTAGGAAGATTTTAAATGTGTGGTTGTGTGATTAAAATGGACGACCATGATTAGGCTATATAATGAGTATATTTACCAATGAGAAAGATGTATTCTTTTTTTGTCCTACGCTGACTTTGGAGATATTAGAAACAAAGGAATAGTAGGTGACTGCAGACTGTTACTTCTGAAAAAGTATAGGTGTTTTTGAAGGTACCTGCTTTACCTGCTCTACATTAACCCTTTCTCTAATGCTTAAAAAGGGTATTATTTTTCTTCTTTGCCTAGTTTCTTCTTTTCCTTTTTCATCCAATTTTCTCCTCCCCTTTCTCTAACCTTCCAGCTGTTAGAGAAGCAGCTATTCTTTCTGCTTACCTTCCTCCATCCTGTTTTTTTCTCATTCTTCCTTTGTGCATATGAATCACTTAACCAGAATAATTTCTGTATAGGTGAAAGAACGAGTGGTAAGTAGAGGTGGAGAATATAAAGTACTTTTATAAACAGGGTACCTTATTTATTAGCTTAATCAGTATTGATTGATTCTGTTGATATTTATTTTTTTATCCAGGCCCTGCTTGCTTTCTGATGTGCTTTCTGGCAAGTATGCATATCTGTACACAAAAACACATTTGACTATATTTCAGGCACACATTAATTGAAGAACATTCAGGCTTTGTTGTAGCCAGATGGCAATTTTAGAAGACAAAACAGGGAAACTAGACATTGCGCAGGATAGTTTTATAAATTTTGTCTTTGAAGATGGCATCACGTTCCAGAAGGTTGCAGACACCATTACAATATATCATTGATTATTAGTTTTGTAAGGAGCACAGACTGGTGGACCATCATGAAATGGATCCAGGTTTATGGGGTGGTGTATTTGATAAATCTGTGAGTCTGGTTTCTGATACAAACATTGAAATAGGAAAGAAAAACTAAAGCCCAGGCAATAACAAAATACGATGTGCAGAAATTTATTTATTTATTTATTTATTTTATTAAATTTTTATACTGCCCTTCTCCTGCTGGACTCAGGGCGGTGCACAGCCAAGAATAAAAAACATCCCAATACAAAATTTAAAATTTTAAAAGAATTAAACAAATGTGGCCCAAAATTTAAAACCTCCCGACTAAAATCCATTTACAATTAAAAATATCTGGGGGTGGGGGTTTACGCCAGCCCAGCTTGATGAAACAGAAAAGTTTTAAGGGCATGGTGAAAAGCACGGAGATCTGGTATCCTACGTATCTCCAGGGGCAGGTCGTTCCAGAGGGCAGGTGCTGCCACAGAGAAGGCACTCCCCCTGGGGGTCGCCAGCCGACATTGCCTGGCTGACGGCACCCTGAGGAGTCCCTCTCTGTGGGAGCGAACTGGCCGGTGGGAGGCTATCGGCGGCAGAAGGCGGTCCCGTAAGTACCCAGGCCCAATGCCATGGAGCGCTTTAAAGGTGGTAACCAACACCTTGAAGTGCACCCGGAAGACCACCGGAAGCCAATGCAGCTTGCGCAGGAGGGGTGTCACATGGGAGCGCCCCCTCGCTCCCATAATCCCCTGCGCGGCCGCATTCTGCACCAGTTGGAGCCTCCGCTGCTCCTCAAGGGGAGCCCCATGTAGAGAGCATTGCAGTAGTCCAGGCTGGAAGTGACGAGTGCCTGAGTGACTGTGCATAAGGAGTCCCGATCCAGAAAGGGACGCAACTGGAGAATCAGGCGAACCTGATAAAAAGCCCCCCTGGCCACGGCCGTCATATGCTCTTTTAAAGACAGCCGTGCATCCAGGAGGACGCCCAAGTTGCGAGCCCTCTCCGTGGGGGCCAGTAACTCGCCCCCAATAGCCAGCAATGGCACCAGCTGGCTATATCGGGACGCCGGAAGCCACAGCCACTCGGTCTTGGAAGGGTTGAGTCGAAGCCTGCTTCTCCCCATCCAGACCCGCACGGCCTCCAGACACCGGGACATCACTTCAAGGGCATCATTGGGGTGGCCTGGGGTGGAGATGTACAGCTGAGTATCGTCAGCGTACTGATGGAACTCCACCCCAAAACCACGGATGATCTCGCCCAGCGGCTTCACATAAATGTTGAACAGGAGGGGTGAGAGGACCAACCCCTGCGGCACCCCACAAACAAGGCGCCTTGGGGTCGACCTCTGCCCCCCCTGCCAACACTGACTGCGACCGATCGGAGAGGAAGGAGGAGAACCATCGCAACATGGTGCCTCCCACCCCTAGCTCTTCCAGCCGGTGCAGCATGATACCATGGTCGATGGTATCAAAAGCCGCTGAGAGGTCTAATAGGACCAGGACAGAGGAGCAACCCCTGTCCCGAGCCCTCCAGAGATCATCCACCAACGCGACCAATGCCGTTTCCGTGCTGTGCCCAGGCCTGAAGCCAGACTGGAGTGGATCTAGATAGACAGCTTCATCCAGGTACTGAGGAAGCTGTCGCACCACCACACTCTCAACAACCTTCGCCACAAAGCGAAGGTTGGAGACCGGACGGTAGTTAGCCAAAACAGCCGGATCCAGAGAGGGCTTCTTGAGGAGGGGCCTCACCACCGCTTCTTTCAAGGCAGATGGCAAGACACCCTCACTCAAAGAAGCGTTAATAATCTCCTGGAGCCAACCTCGCGTAACCTCCCGGGAGGCCAGCACCAACCAGGAGGGACACAGGTCCAATAAACACGTCGCGTTCAGCCATCCCAGCATCCTGTCCACGCCCTCGGGAGCGACAGGGTCGAACTCTTCCCAAATGACATTCTCAAGACCGGTCTCCGTCATCCCGTCTGTACCCACCCAGTCAGAGACCAAGCCTTCCCGAATCTGAGTGATTTTATCGTGCAAATACTGAACAAAATCCTCCGCCCGACCTTGCAAGGGATCCTCCCACGCTCCCAGATGGAGGAGGGAGTGGGTCAACCTAAACAGGGCGGCTGGGCGGTTATCTGCAGATGCGATAAGAGTGGAAAAATAATTACATTTTGCCGCTTTTATCGCCACTAGGTAGGTCTTAATATGAGACCTTACCAGTGTTCGGTCAGATTTGGAATGGCTAGACCTCCAACTGCTCTCCAGGCGTCTTTTCCAGTGCTTCATCTCCCTCAGCTCCTCGGAGAACCAAGGAGCTAGGTAAACTCGGTGACGGGTCAGAGGCCGCAAAGGCACGACTTGGTCCAAAGCTTCAGCGGCCGCCCTATCCCAGGTGGCCACCAGCTCTTCAGCCGAGCCGTGAGTCAGAGCCTCAGGGAATGGCCCACGCTCCATCTGGAACCTATCAGGGTCCATCAGGCGCCTGGGGCGGAACCATCTAGGCTGTTCCGCCTCCCTGCGGCGGGGTGTGGTGGTTAGAAAGTCAAGCCTAAGAAGCGAATGATCTGACCATGACAAGGGCTCAGTCACTATCTCCCCTATCTCAAGATCATTCTGTTGTGGCTCCATTACCTGAGCCTGTGTCATCGGCAGGAGAGGACTCCGAGAGTGAAGGAGAGGAATTGGCAAGGCCTCCCTGTCCAGGACCCTCCTCTCTGGCAATGCCTTCGGTGTCCGCCGAAGGTCAAGAGATAGGGCTGGGGCCAAGCACGTCCACGCAGCCACAGGTGGACAGTGATGAGGGAAATGAGTCTTGGCTGGATCCTCGGCAGCGTCGCAGAGATAAGCACGCCCAACAGAAGAAAAGGTGTGCCAGAGATTAAGCTGAGTCACTGGACCACACCCCACAGGGTATAAAAGGGGGTGAGGTGGCCATTCAGACTGTGACGGACAAAACTAACTACTATCGAGTCACATTGCATCTTTGGAAACATTATCTGCCTTGGATTTATTTTACGAACTGGACAATTTTCGAACTGTGTGTATTTTGTTTATGAGTAAAGTTCTTGGCAAGCAGCTACTGGGTTGCTGCCAAGCCTCTTATCGGAAGAATTGGTTGTCTGCCAGTTTATTTAACCCCCGGCTGTCTGTTTGTGTGCATGTGTGAGACGGGGACAGAACACATTCATCCACTGACCAGAGACAAAAATCAAGTCCAGAGTGTGTCCTCCCGTGTGAGTGGGTCCATGAATTAATTGGGTCAGGTCCATGGCCGCCATGGAAGCCATGAACTCCCGGGCCGCCTCAAATCAATTTGCAAAGACCTGTGCCTTTGAAAACCAATGCCAGTGACTATGAACCCTAAAACGTCTGTTCTATTACATGCAAGCAGTAAGTTTTTCAGTACCAAATTACAAGCAAATTACAAATATAGGTAGTCCATGACTTACAACTACATTTGAACCTAACATTTCTGTTGCTAAGCAAGGCAGTTAAGTGAGTTTTGCCCCGTTTTACAAACTTTCCCTCCCACAGTTGTTAAGCGAATCACTGCAGTTGATAAATAATTCATGTAGTCATTAACTGAGTCTGTCTTCCTCCATTGACTTTCTTTGTTGGAAGCCAGCTGGGAAGATTACAAATGGTGATCATATGACCCGGATATAATACAATAGCACTTAGATTTATATACCACTTCACGGTGCTTTACAGCCCTCTCTAAGTGGTTTACAGAGTCAGCATATTGCCCCCCAATAATCTGGGTCCTCATTTTACTTACCTCAGAAAGGATGGAAGGCTGAGTCAACCTTAAACCAGTCAGGATCGAACTGCTGGCAGTCAGCAGAGTTAGCCTGCAATACTGCATTCTAACCACTGCACCACCACGGCTCCTATGATACAACTATCATAAATACATGCCAGTTGCCAAGTGCCCAGATTTTGATCATGTGACCCTGGGGATGCTTCAACAGTCGTAAGTTTGAACGGGTCATTTTTTTTCCAGTCATGTTGCAACTTTGAATGGTCACTAAATGAATGGTTGCAAGTTGAGGATAACCTGTATTGTTTTTTATTATAATTTTCTAGAAGGGCTAATCAGCTCTTTATTTTTACTTAAGAACCAGTTATATGTATCAGAATAGTTAGAAATACTGATTTCCAGACTGACCAAAAAAAATTAATTCAATGATAGGGTAGGACTGAGCTGAGAATTGAATTGCATTTGCTCTGTTGGTATTTTGATCAAAATTACTATGCCCAATGTGATGAAAGTGACAGGACTTGATGAGGAGAGGGGCAAGGCTGAATGAAGCAAGGCTATAATTAATATTTGGATAGGGTGGGAAAAGTTCATAATAGTAACATGAGTGGTGTGTGTGTGTGTGTGAGAGAGAGAATGTATTACACAATAAATTCTGAATGTTTACGCATGATTATATCTTAAAGATTCTGATTAGGGTTAATTTACATAGTGAACTGTGAAATGTATCTGTAGTTGCAGCACTTTTCTTTTATTCAGTAGAGCAGAGGTCTTCAAACTTGGCAGCTTTAAGACTTGTGGACTTCAACTCCCAGAATTCTCCAGCCAGCATAGCATAACTGGCTGGAGAATTCTGGGAGTTGAAGTCCACAAGTCTTAAAGCTGCCAAGTTTAAGACCTCTGCAGTAGAGTTAAGTGACATGGCAAAGATACAATAAAGCGGTATACCTAGAGATAACCTGTGGGTTAACGTTAGACAAAGCGAGGTACTCATGTAGTGTTCTGGATGACTCAGCAGGTGGCAGCACCTAGCCAATCTTGGCTGATGCTGAGAAGGAAAAGAGGGTATCCATGCAATCAAAATTGACTCAAGGAAGTCCTTCACTCTTTTTAAAAGTACTCTTAACAAAGGGGAAGGGGGAATTGCTGCTCAGCTTCAATGAGCAAATATTCTTTGGATGATAGAAGTCTGCTTGTCTTTAGTTCTGATATTTGTTGTTTGGTTGTTTGCTGTTTTGCTCTGTAATCCTGAGAACAATCCTGAGAACTGAGAGTATGTGGATGTAACATTTGGAATGTTTTTTCTCTCTGGGATAAATTTATTCGTCAGATGAAAGCGGCTGTTCTATCTAACTCCAGAAGCCTCTTTGACAATAGTAAGAGCCTGCAGTATCAGCCACAGAATATTGCTGATGCGCTTATTGTGATTTAGATTTTGTTTCTCTTTGAAGCAGTCTCTCCAATGATGATTTTGAATTGCTTTTGATAACCAATAGAGTGCCACCTTCTCAAACCTCTTTGGGGATGGAGATTTAGTATAAAAATAAAAAAAATTAATATTAAAACTGATGAAGCCTGATGAAAGATGAAATCTGCATCTTTGCAGATTTTATAAAATTCCTGAGGGAATCCATTTCATAGTTTGGAGATGCGGCTTTCCCCCAGCATCAGCTACATGAGCCTCTGAGTGCAGCAGGGGTGGGTTCTACTTTTACTACCAGTTTGCATCGTGCCCACACGCACTCTTCTGCACATGCACAGAAGCTTCTGATGATGTCCGGGTCAGTGGGTGGAGCCTCCCGCTGGTTTTACTACTGGTTCTATAGAATCGGTCCGAACCGGGCGCAACCCACCACTGGAGTGCAGGGCTTCTGTGTATGAGTTTCTTTTTCAAATCTCATTCGATACAGGGTTTGTAATAGAAACATTTTCTTACTATTTATTTTATGGTTTGTCACTCAGTCAGCCAGATATTCAGACTGGATTTGGCATTTTTATCGATCTATCGAGTCCTTCCCAAAGACCTGGGATAGCCAGATATTGATGCTGAGGATTTTAAAAAGTATCATCACAGGATGTAAACTGTTCCAAGTAAAGCTGCTTTTTGCAATTGACTGGTGGTAATTTTGTCAATGCCAGTGGTGTTCAAGTGGTGCTCTGGTTGTTTTGGGATTGCACCCAAGCTGCCTGTTATTATCATTATCTTTGCTTTCTTGTGCCACAGGATTTTACTTCTATTTATAGGTCTTGTGTAGTTTGTTACCTTCTTCAGGTCTTTCTCTTCTACTCTCCTGTCTATAGATACTGCCACATCCATTATCCAGACTTTTTCAGTACCTATATTATTAATGTCATTATTATAAGTAGTTCTCCCTTAATGTCCACTCATTCAGAGACTATTCAGAGTTGTGATGGTACTGAATGAGAGGGACTAATGATGGATCCTGATATGTCAGCTATCTGAGGTACACAAGAAACAAGACTTCATGAGCTAGCCTCTGACTAGGTGGCTCAGTGGCTAAGACACTGAGCTTGTCGATCAGAAAGGTCGGCAGTTCGGTGGTTCAAATCCCTAGTACAGGTCTCCTGCATGAGCAGGGGGTTGGACTAGATGACCTCCAAGGTCCCTTCCAATTCTGTTACTGTTGGCTATTGTTACTTTATTCTAAGGCTACATTTACAGAATCTTGAAAATCTAATAGTACAAATCTCCTGCTGTCTGTTTTACAGCCTGAAAAGTTAGGGAGGTTGCTTTCTGAGTCTCTTTCTCTGTGGGCTATGCCCTCTCCTATCTGATCATTCCCCTAGGGAACATCTTTCTCTCTCTCTCTCTCTTGCCTTACCAAGGTCATTCTCACATACTATTATATTGTAATTGCAACTGTCATAGCATTCCTGCAGTCGTGTGATTGTGATTCAGGGGCTTGGCAACTAGTTTACAATTATGACATCATAACATTCCAAGGAAGGGGGGTGCAGTTGTTCAACGGTTAAAGGCACTGAGCTTGTCAGCTGGAAAACTGACAGTTTGGGTTCGAAACTCGAGCAACATGCGACAGGAGGAGCTCCATTTATTTATTTATTTATTTATTTATTTATTTATTTATTTATTTATTTATCAGATTTATATGCCGCCCTTCTCTCGTAGGACTCGGGGCGGCTCACAACAATAAAACAACCCGACAATAGATAAAAATTAAATATTATTAAAAACCCATTAAAATCCCCAAATCCCCAAATTAAAATCCACGGCAGATCAGGGAAGTTGCTGAAAGAGCCATGTCTTTAGGTCGGCGCGGAAGGTGCAGAGGTCGGGGACCGTCCGGAGCCCGGTGGGCAACCCCTTCCAGAGGGTCGGTGCGACCACAGAGAACGCCCTCATCCTGGGGACCGCCAGCCAACACTGTCTGGCCGAGGGGACCTGGAGGAGGGCAGCCCTATGTGAGCGCACTGGGCGGTGGGAGGTCGGTAGGAGGTGATCCTGCAAATACCCCGGGCCCATGCCATGAAGGGCTTTATAGGTGAGTACCAGCACCTTGAAGCAGATCCATTACTTGCCACAGCTCCTGCCCCAGCCCCAGATAAAAGGTACTACTTTGGTGGGAAGGTAACAACATTCTGTGCACCTTCACATATAGTCATTTTGGTCACGTGACCAATTCTAAGGTCGTCTGTTTGTCATTTGCAACTTTTACTGCCAGATTCTGACAAGCAAAGCCAATGGGAAAGCTGATGAGAGGTTGCAAATGGCGATCACATGACCTTGGGATCCTGGGACCATGCAGGATTTGCCTAATACTGGCAACTGGGACTGCCAAAGGGCCCATTTTAAGTCAAGGTGGTCTTACAACCATGTCACTTAGTGATGGAGTTCCCACTCTCAATTACCATCTGCAAGCGAGGACTACCTGTAATTAAATTTATTATGTCAGCCACTCCAAAAGAATGGTCAGCCTTCAGCATTAGAAATATACAATTAAAATGTGACCATAAAAAGATAATAGCCATGAGCCTGAAGCCTTTTAAGGTTTTAAAAGTTTACATTAAATTCTATCTGATAAAGTAACTGGCCACCAATGCAGTCCTTTCAGTACAGCTACCAGCAATTCTTGTATCTTCCACTGATAGCAGCAATTTCGATAATATGGGAGACAATAAGGAAATCCCAGGGATGTAAACTAGATTAGGAAACCAACCTGGGAAAAAACAGTGGCAACCGCTTCCCCCAAATGGATATATAATCTCCAAGAATCGAACTGTAAAGAAAAATTATTTACCATTATTTGCTGAAGTTTGCACTAATTGTTTGCACTAACTTTACCTTAACAAAAAGTGCATTGCAGTCATGGTTATAGCTGATTTTGGATGACCATTGTAAAATCTGACTACTTATGAATGGTTGTAGCTGGTTGTAAGCCTAACTGGCCCATGTGTCCCTTATCGCTGCTGCTACTGTGGATCCAATAAGGGACACTCCCCAATTTTAATTGGCTTTCAGGGTGAACACAAACTTGGCCAAACCGATTGAAGCTCAGTCCCTAGTTTCTTACTGATGAACAGCACCTCCATTTTATTTGGATTTAATTTCAGCTGGTTCTCCCTTATCCAATCTCTTATCGAAATGAAGTACCGATTGTTTCCTTGGAGTTAGTTGTCACAAAGGAATAGAGCTACGTGTTCCATCACAGTTAGTCTTCAACTTATGACCATTCACTTAATGATGGTTTGAAGTTACAATGGCCCCAAGAAAAGTGATTTACAAAATTACAACCAACTTATCATACACACACACACACACACACACACACACACACACACACACACTTGATCACATGATTATAATTCTGATGTTTGGTAACTGACTCGCAATTTACAACAGCTGCAGGTTCTTATGGTCATGTGATTCTGATCTGCACTCTTTCCAGCTGGTTTCCATCATCAAAGTCAATTGTGGAAGCTGGATTCACTTACTGACTGTGTGATTCACTTAGCAACCATGATTTGCTTAACAACTGTAGTGATTTGCATATGGCCGTGGTGAAAATAGTTGTAAAATGAGGTCTGGTCTGATGACTTGCTTAATGACTGCATTGCTCAGAGCCTGAAATTCCAGTCCCAATTTTGGTCATAAGTCTACGATTATCTGCACCTCGCTTCCGACATTGAAATGATCTCTTCCATGGACTTTTAGATATTTTGAACAGCATGTGCAACAAGATATGTAACATGACACGAATGTTGTAGAACAGTACTACAGGTCAGTAGTCTAAGGGTCGAAGAGAGTATCATGATTAATGGGAATGAAAATCTCAAAAGCCCAGAGCAGAGGCATCTGCAAGTCAGTAGGAGGGGTGACTAATGCAACATTGTGCTGCAAGCGCCATTCTTTGGTAATGTTTTGTGACTTCAGATGCATTTATGAAAGATGCAAAGCTGAAATGACAAAAGCATCAGATCTTGTAGAGGCTTGTGTAGGAAAACTATAGTTATCTGCATCCTTCATAGCTATAGATCATCCCTCAAGGTGAAGACTTCAGTCTCAGTTCCATATCCCGATCAAAAAGCTTGATTAAAGTGGTCATTCAATCCACTTCATTGCCCAAATTTGTCCAAAGTTATGAAGCCATCATCTTTTCAGTTCCTTTTCCTAGAAATTATATGTTTGACCTTGTATAACTCTTTTGTAACAAGGAAGCTTTTCTCCCCCAGAGGCTTAGAACTGGCTCCTTTAGGCAAGGAGGAACACATCCTACCCACAAAAATACATGAATCATCCCGTTTAATCATAGGCCCTTTATTCTGGTTAATTAAATTAAGAAAAAGGTGGTAGTCATCAGGCATTCATAGAGTTGAAATGGTCCACTTAGAACACTGAGCCCCTCCCCTGCTCTTAACTCAATATCACAGAATAAGTCTTTCCATATTATTGACCTCTACAAACTGAAAATAATAGCAAAACAGATATTTGCCAAGATTACATTTTTATGTTTTAACATTGGAGTTAAACTAGATTTAACTAGAATCACGTCAGTGAACCACATTGGTTGCAATGTGCATGGACTGATTTGTTTCTACCCTTCTTCATCTTAAAAAGGGGGTTAAAGTGATGTCTTTCACTAGCTCTTTTAAAATGCATGAGGATTGTTTTAACAGTACCTTTGTGTATTAATGTATTAATTTTGTATTGGAGGTGTTGGTCACCTTCACCCCCAAATAAATAAATAAAATCAAACTATTAACAATGGTTCTTTTCCCTTTTTGCAGCTTTAAATCAGACATCAGATGAACATTTGTGGATAGCCTAGTTCGGGGGTGTCAAACTCACGTCACATGACGTATTGGGACTTCCCCCCCTCACTAAAATGGGGGTGGGCGTGGCCAGCATATGACGCGTATGACTCTGGCCCGCAGGCCACGAGTGTGATACCCCTGGCCTAGTTTGAACTTCACATACTGTATCTAATAAGCCAAAAATGATTGGATTCATGGAAAGTCATAACTACCTATCAAGCTCATACATTGTTGAGTTTGGAGCAGGGTAATTTGCAGTATATTGCTCACAGTGACTTATAAATCACAACAGGTTCATACAATATGCCAAGCTAAAATCATATAACATAATGTTATAGTATACATATTCCCTTATAATGTGTTTACTGATTCAGGTAGGAAAAACAATCATAATCAACCAACAATATCTTCTAAAAAACAGATAATACAGCACCATTTTTATAATGTTTATTTTTACAAATTCTGTTGGTTGGCAATGAAATCCTTCAATCATGTTAAAATTTCAAGTGGTATGACCCATTTTCTCTTTAAGGAAATTGTGATAAGCATTCTGGTTTCCTATGAACAGTGCTTGCATCCCACCAAGGATAATTTAAAATATTAACCCTCCTCTGAATAGGAGATAATATATACAAAAAATATCTCTCAAAGGGATCTCAGAAGAAGCCTTTGATATTTGAAGTATGTATTTCTATTCAGTTGCTAACAAGCTTTTTGCTCTCTTTGTTGGTGAGCCACAAATGTACAAGATAGCCAAGAAAAGTAAGATTCCTGGTCAGATCACCAGCCCATATTCCATTGCTTGAAATAAATTAGTTGTGTCAATGAAATTGGCTGGAGTTAGAAGTATAATGAAGTTAGTAAAGTGACAGGCATGAGCTAGGAGCAAAATAAGAAGATGGCTTTTACAGTCCTCCTTCAACCATGGAGGTGACCTTGGATTAATCGCTTTGTCTCAGTTTAAACTCACAAAATTGTTGCAGTGAGGAAACATAGGGCACACTTGATCTCCTAAAAGAAAAGTGGGACATACTTAAATCATTAAATAATAAACTATTTTTGTTACAGTATTAAATATAGCCAATTCATATATTATCATAAACTGGATTCATTGATAATCCTTATTTATTGGCTGAATGAAAGGGATCTTTTATTGGTTTTTAGGAGAGAAGAGAGGTACTTTTCTATTAATATGTTTTATTGTAATAAATATAATAAATGTACATATTTATTCCCCGTCCATTAAATTTGTCCAGGGTAAACTAAGTGTTAACTTCTTTATGTGTGGCTGAACTTTCTGCTTTTTAATCTTTCCCACATTTGTGAATTGTCATCATTGTTTTCTACAGGGTTGTTTTTTTGGGTTTTTTTTTGCATAGGTTAACTATTTTTTCTTTATTATTGATGCATATCCTCTCCTCCTTCTTCAGCTTCAATATAAGTTACTCTCTTCTCCCTAAAGGCTGGGATTCTTGCTCCAGCCAAACTGCCAAGCCTCCCAAACCCAGCTGTGCTAACAGTGTTGCACAAGCCTGCTTGCCCCAGGCAACATATAGTTTAATTGTCAGATTCTCACAATAAACCTTGAGGGAACAGATTCCTTCAGGCTGTTTTATATTTCCCATGGATTTCATTAGTGGTTTTGTTGGCATCCTCACCTTGTTTACCAGTTCAAATCATTACGCATGAGGTGGGTATAAAAAGCAAAACAAAAAACAAACAAAAAAAAAACCCCAACACCCCAATACAATATTTTTTCTTTGTTTTTTTTTTTTAAATCTATCAGATTTTGGATGTTTCCCTTTTGCTTCTTGCCTTCCTTTAGTTTCCCAATGAGCAGAAGAGGAAACAAACTTTTTTTCAAGTATGAAGTGCTTACTTGAGAAAGGCTTTTGAACCAGATGGAGCAAGCAGTTTTACAGAGCAGTGGCTGGTCATTTGAGGTGTGGGAACGTTGCTCCATCAAGAGGATTAGACCTATTTGATCTTTGTCTTTACTTAAAACAGTCTGAAGGCTACTGGCTGTCATGTCTTCCTTAGTTAGTGCCTTGATATGCTGTTTATGGCATTTAGCAAGCATGTTCCTCCCTTCAAAGTCTCCCAAGATATACAAGGATTTTTTTTTTAATTCTTCAAGATAAAGATGAGAGGCAGAACTCACCTCTGCCTATGAAAAAGCAATGTAGAAATAGGAAGGGAAGAGAAAGGAAAGGAGGAGAAAGCAAGCAGGCAGGCCTGGCCATTATTTTCTTATTAAAGTTCTTCTTCAATCAGAGATTCAGAAGAACAACAAAATATTCTACAATAAGCCAAGGAGCTTTCATCCACATTTTGTCTTGATGGATGGGCATTTAGTGTAGACTGATACTGTTATTGTAATTTTCGATATTGCTTCTTGTAGGAGAATCTGTATTGTATGATAACTAGAGATCTGCCCTACACTTCCGGGGGAAAAGGATTTTTATTGTATTGTATGGATAAATAGGTAGCTTATTCTGTCTTGGAGGTTAGGGTGAAAAACAGTGAAAGCATTAGGTTTATATTGTGGGAATCAAGTTCTTAGTGTCATTGCCAGAAGAGTAAGCATAAAACCAGAAAGCTCTGCTACATTTTCCTTTGCTTACCAGTCACAGGATTATACCAACAACCAGCAAGCATTTTGTCCTTGAATACTTTATTAACAGTCAGCTTTCTATCTGATATGTATTTTTTCACAACCTTTTTGGAGGTGTGATAATTTATAAGCATACATATGTTCATATATACATGCATACATATTCAGAGGCAAGTAAGCCATGAAAAAGGATTTTAAATGATTCTGGGCCTTTATATGTATGTACTGTATGTATGTGTGTGTGTGTCTGTCTGTGTGTGTATAAGTGTATGTGTATGTGTATGTATGTATGAATATGTATATCAGTGGTGGGTTCCTCCCGGTTCGGTCCAGTTCGGCCGAGCCAGTAGCGGTGACGATATGACATCACCGAACCGGTTCTCCCCCCTGCCCTCCCCCCCCACCCCCCCACGTTATTCTTAGCTTTTATTTGGTCCCACCCCCAATCTATTGCTGCCTCCTGAGTCCCAGCTGATGACTAGAGGGAAAAAACTGTTTAAACTCTTGCCGCGGGGCTTCAAAGGGCCGTCCTACAGCTGATCAGTGTTAAAAACAAACAAATGAGTCAGGTCGTAAGTGCGAGGACCTTCCAGAAATGACTCTGACCAGCTAGCCACGCCCACCTAGTCACATGACCTCCAAGCCACACCCACAAAATAAGCCACGCCCACAGAATCGGTAGTAAAAAAAATTAGAACCCACCCCTGATGTATATGTATACACACACACACACACACACACACACACACACACACACACGTATGATAGATATTTCCAAATAATGCTTGATATGCCTTGAAAATATACATTATACACACACATACACAAACATACACCACCACCACCCACACACATAAATGTATGTATTTACTTTCTTCAAATAATTGTTGTAGGAAGATATTCATCTGGATGGTAGTACTTGCATATTCATTAGGCTGTTATCAAGAAGGAATAATTATTCAATACATTCAAATTGCCGAGGGGTTGTCACAATTAATTTTTTTAAAATCCCATTCCTCAGATTCTATTTTAAATGCAAATAGAAAACTAATTTCACTTTGCTGAGCTATAGTTTAGCTTTAGCTGTGTTTATTTCTTACTTCATAGGATACAAGAAATAGTAGGCTAATTTGCAAGATAGTTCCTTAGAACGAAGATCCTAACTTGAATAGAATAAAAACAACATACTTGGAGTAAAAGTGAGATTTGGTTGTGCTTGTATCATGATGACCAAACTCTGCTATAGCTAACCAGTACCACTCTCTCCACCATTATCAAGGAATGTAATATATGGCCATATGTGACTAAAGGCTGTCTAGCATTCCCCTCTTATGTCCTTTCCTTTCCTATCAATTCTCCCTCCTCAGCTTGGTCCTTACTCCCTTCATTATGTTTCTTGGATATGATACATGAATTAATTCAGATTTGTATTGAAGTAAATAATTGCACTTGTGTCAGAAGCACCAAGAGGTTTCCATCTTGGTGTCAGAAGCACCAAGGCAGTTCCAGGTTAAAAGGATTAGCCGGTGACATCACCATTGCCCTGGGGATGCCCAATTGGAGACTCCTTTCATGTCCCCAGCAGGAGCTGGAGTGAAGGGCGAGAGCTCAACCCAGCCCCATGACAGCTCTCGGGTCTTGAACATGGGCTTGCTAACCTCCTGCCCAGTTCCAACCACTCGAGCCACCATGCTCTAGAAATAAGTAGTTAGGTTATACTTTGAGGCTATGCCTAATAATAAGTATATATAATCTGAAATATTTTATACACACACCCTTCTGCATAATTAAATAAATTAGGTGGGTTTCTGAATTTCTCCGGTGGCTGAAACATAGTGTGACTAGAGGACTTATTCATGGGCACTCCTTACTAACAGAAATCTGTATGTTTGTGACTTATCTCCATTCTCATATCCTTTAAATCCTCTAGGCGTCTCAAGAATCTGATCTCGATGACTGATATATTCTCTGTAATAGTGGGGGGAGGGATTCCAAATAGGCTGTTTGTAAGTAACCATCCATAACTATTAATGTAAGGACTACTGTAGTTCAGGGTCCAAGTAAATTAATTGTATTGTAAATCATAACACAATAATTTTCACCTTTAGTTCTACAATCTTTTTCTTCCCTTTTGGTAAGCACTGTAAAACCATATATTCTAAGGAATGGATTTCTTATAAGAGAGCTGTAAAGTATTCTTTAATAATTGATAGAAAAATAATGTACTTCATTACCTGCTAATCAGATAAACGATAGGCATGGTTCTTCTCAATTTGAAGGACATTTTATGCTAATTGCAATAATGCTGAAATGGTATTTATGTATTATTACATTCCATAATCTCTCTTTTCACTTTTAAGTCTTTGTTGGGGGGGCGGGGGATGAGAATTTCAAGTGATGATTTTATGGAAATTATATTCTAGGAGCCATATTTTTCAATACATTAAGATGGTCCTTAGTATGTATGTATTCCCTGGGCATTGCAACACAAAACACAAAAGACTACAGTAAGACTGTAGTTTTTTTATATACTTACCTTGGTATAAATGTCACTGATTCAGCGGGAGTGTATACAAATATTTCTCCTGGAAAAAGACCACACATTGACTTTTAATCTCATTTTCTTTATAGGTTCGAAAACATGTCAATGACCTGTATGAAGATCTGAGAGATGGACATAACTTGATTTCTCTTTTGGAAGTTCTTTCTGGAGATACTTTAGTGAGTTCCTTAATTTTAATGCAACTGTTTTACAGATTTAATTGATATTTGTTCTTATCTTAATTCAGCATTTCTTTGATGCATTGTTTCCATAACTGGGAGGGGGGGGGAAAGAGGGATCAGAATTAGTAATTAATATTAGTAATCTAATATTTTTTGTTGTTCCTATTAAAAAAAAACAATCTTTTCTAAAGCAGTTTTCTTTTCATTTTCTGATTTTCTTTTTTTTAAAAAATCATCCAGCGTGTGGGACACTAAATATTCTTTTTCCAATTAAAAATAATTGTGTTACAGTATTGCTCCCACTTTAATTGTCTAACATTCCCCTCTGATATCATGTCCTTTCCTTTCATTGTGAACATTCTTCTCTCCTCTGCTTGGCACTTACTCCCTTCATTATGTTCTTCCATTCATATTCTTCTCTTCATTTGTGGTCTGTCTTGTGTCTTTGCTCTCCTGTCTCCTGTCTGTGTTTATTAGCCAAGGGAGCGAGATTTTTTGAAGACCTTACGGTTGGTGAGTTCAACAGAAGCATGCCCGTTTGAACAGCATGAGGATGAGGAGGATGAGGATAAGGGGGTAGGTGCCGACCCCCATAACTCTACTAATACAGTTTGTGAAGAGTGCCGACTGCTAATGTAAAAGTAATATTATGGTGTGATGGTGTGCAGCATTTTCATTAGAAAGAATTGGGCGATGGGGTTGTCATTATGGGGAATTCTTCTAATCTAGAGTAATGTAAGCAGTGCCAATGGCTTGGATACATCCCAGGAGCTGCATTGGGAAGGTTATTTAAAAAATTGCCAGAATAGCTACCTGTTTATTGTACTACCTTGTTTCCCCGAAAATAAGACATCCCCTGATAATAAGCCCAATCGGGCTTTTGAGCACATGTGCTAAAATAAGCCCCCCCTGAAAATAAGGCCTCCTTGAAAATACTTAAATGCATATGCAGCCAGTCCCCGCCATTTACTCTGGTTAGGGTTAGGAGACAGAGCTGGAAATCAGGTAAAATGGCAAGAGAAGCCCCATCTTGCTCCACATGCCCCAAAATAATAAGACCTCCCTGAAAATAAGGCCAAGCACTTATTTCGGGGTTCAAAAAAATATAGGACAGGGTCTTATTTTCGGGAAAACACGGTATATGTCCCTTATTAAATGGCAAACATTTAGAGGACATATATTTATTTTGCAAAGATGCACCAGCTGTACAAATAAGGATGGATAGATATTGCTACAAATTTAGTGAAACAGCCCTTGTTTGTGATTTTGGTTTCAATATGACAATATACTTGCTTTACAAAATTCACAAGGGATTTGAACTGGGACAGTAGAGAGCTCTGTCAATTATGGCAATGGTTTGAAAAATCTGAAGTTTGGAAGAAAGGCATTGATTTGGTCATGTAAATGCAACTTTTTCCCCTTTATTCTCGGGTAGTTAAGTGAATGGGACCTTTTTCCTCTGTTGAGTTTTCCTCCTTGTGATTTTTATACTAACTGCATGCATTTTGCCACGTTTATCATTAATCTGCTGAATATTTTTGGTTTTCTATAATAACTTATGCTTTCTTCGTGCATGTTGTATAAGTATTTTTAAGAAAAAGATTGCACATTTTTATGATGATGCTTAAGGTTCTGGGATAGAAAAATATGTAATTTGATGGCTAAACGTAAGCAATGTTACATTGTTCAGAATTGGTTACCCATAAGATTTTATTTTCCTAATGATTGATATTTGATTATGTAAATGCATGTTTTTCCTGAGCAAAAATTGATGGGGATATATTAACCTGATTCAAAAACTTTCTTGCGTAATCCTTTCCAAATTCTCATGAATATTTCCCATGTGTGTCTTTCTTGAGAACCAACTTTCTGGCTTATTCTATATAAGGTCTTAGTATACATTCCAAAATGCAAGCAAAAAAATCACAAAACAGTCCCCTGCCCTGAAAAATTAATATGATAATCATGATGACAAAATGCAGCTTTTATAGTTCAGTTTCTTTTTAAAAAAATCTGCACTATATGGGAAATATACACTTCACACGATTTCTTAGGTCAGAACAAAATGCATTTCTGTTCTGTAATCTACTGGGGTTTGATGGACTGAACATTAGCTATATTTTGCTATTTACTGGTGCTGGTAGACTGTTTCAGATTCATGTCTTTGATAAGTGTCTTAGCAAATACTACAGTACTGGCTAAAATTGTGGAAACCTTTTGGGAAAAGTGTATTTTCTAAAACTAGCTAATAACACCACTTTTTGGGGGGAGTAGTACCTTAAAATTATATATCAGTGGAAAGACAATTTAATCAAGAATGTAATGCAATAACTTTTGTGAAGGATTTGCTATTAGAATAGCAGTTACAGTATAAAGAAGAAAAGTGAAACACGTAGAAAAAACGAGATATACAAAAATTATCACATCAGTTAATACTTAGTTGGGTAACCTTTAGCATTAATTACAGCCTTATGATGTCTTCACGTGGACTGAACCAAGTCTTTTAGTTCTGCAGCTGTTATAATGTGAAACCAAGATTGAATGATTACTTCTATTAACTGGATTTTATTGTTGGATCGTTTCTGACTAACAAGTTTTTTTTAGTTGGCTCCATAGATTTTCAATTGGGTTAAGGTCAGAGCTATTCCCATGCCATTCCAGCAATGGAATATGATTATCTTGAAACTCCAAAAAAAAAAAAAAAAAAATGCTGTTATTAGCCATCAAACCTCAAAAATACACTTTTCCCCAAAAGGTTTCCACAATTTTGGCCACTACTGTATTTTTACTTAGCTTGTATTTACTTAACTAAAATTACACAGGAAGTTCATATAGTTATTGATTTAAACTACTTGACAATTTCTCTTGATAGTTTACCTGCCGGCCCCTCTATAAACAGTTTTAAAAACTTTAATATTCTGGATAGTTTGAGAAGTGGTTATCATAAGAACAGCTTTTTTTAAAGGAAAAAAAAACCACTCTCCAGAAGCACTTTCACTCCAGAAGCAAAGTACAAGTAATTCTCGACTTACAACCACAATTGAGCCCAAAATTTCTGTTGTTAAGTGATACATTTGTTAAGTGAGTTTTGCCCCATTTTATGACTTTTCATAGTTGTTAATTGAATCACTGCAGTTGATAAGTAAGTAACACGGTTGTTAAGTGAATCTAGCTTCCCCATTGACTTTGCTTGGTAGAAGGTCGCAAAAGGTGATCACATGACCTTGGGACACAGCAACGGTCATAAGTATGAATCAGTTGCCAAGAATCTGAATTTTGTTCATGTGACCATGGGGATGCTGTAATGGTTGTACATGTGAAAAATGGTCATAAGTCACTTTTTCAGTGATGTTGCAACTTTAAACGGTCACTAAACAAACTATTATAAGTTAAGGACTACTTAGGCTTTCAACATGTTTCACACCATATTGTCCAAAAGGTTGATTAAGCTTAAATGAACCTTAAAAGATATTTCTGGCTTTGGTGAGGTAAGTTGGATCATAATTTCTGCTTAAACTGCTTATAGAAAGAGTAAAAATGAAATATTTTTAAGTCCCATTAATTTCAGTTGGCAAGAATTCGAACACTTTTAATATGTCATTGAAATTGATGAAACTGAAACCTGTGTCATGTTAGACTATGCTGGCACACTAAGTAGATCTGGTAGTTGCAGTGTTACTGCCTTAGTTATATTGATTTTATCCATTAATGAATCACATGGAAAGAAAGAAGCCACAGGAGGGAAAGGACATTTGTAAAGTTTAAAATTGAGTTGCTTTTCTCCAGAGCCATTACATTTCATGCAAATCTCTTTATTTGGTTGGTGATAATTTTCCTTTCCTGCGATATTCATGGAATAGTTAAAATACTATAGAAATATAATGTCTGAAAATATTTGTGGAACTTTATAGAAATTCTTAAATCTTCCGTTTTCTGATTTTAGCCCAGAGAGAAAGGACGGATGAGATTTCACAGACTACAGAATGTCCAAATTGCACTTGATTATTTGAAAAGGCGACAGGTAAGATATCACACTTAAGAAACAAAATTGGAACATTAATTTTTGAAATAACATTTTCTCGATTTTTATCTCTGTGTTAAAATATTTATTACCTATCATATTGGCGACGTTAATCTTATTGGCTGTCCTTAGGAATTCTAATGTTATTCATCTATCTTTTTTCTTTAGCAAAGTACTGAATCATAGATCATCTTGACCTGGGTTTGTTTTTTTCTCCTTTCAGAATAGAAAAAAATAAATATTACTAATGTTTCTAATTCTGTAGGCTCAGAAGTAAAAGGAAATAAAGTACTGTATATCAGAGTATGTGAATTCTGCTTTAGATTTAAATCTCAAATAAATAAACAAACAAGCAAACAAATAAATGTTGGCAAACTCAGTGCAATTGCTGAGTAATTGAATAGGATTGCTTTGTTAATAGGCTAGAGTCAATGAATGTACTGGCAAAAATGTCAAGGCACAATTCTGAATTGAGCACTGCATACTTCATATTAGAAAGAGCTAACAGAGAAATATTTTAATGCAGTGGTTCTCAACTTTTTTTCACCATGGCCCCCCTTTAAACACCTGCCATGGACCATGGCCACAGACCCCCAAGACCTAACTCAAGATTTAAATCATAACATTTATTTAAGCTTTTGTGGACCCCCTATGATGACATCGTGCTCCCCCAAGGGTCAATGGACCCCAATTTGAGAACCACTGTTTTAAAGTGTTTTATTTCATCTTTGGTGTTCTCTACATGAACCTTATAATCTGTATGCTAGACAATTCTGATGAGAGCTAGTAGAAGAGAGTTAAAGCCAGACAGTAAGAGCAGACCAAGAACAGAGTATATTTTCAAGAAATAAATAATAGAAATCTGGCTGCTGTGATTTGTTTCTATAATTGATTGGACATGTTAAATATTCTTGTTTTAGCAAAGAAGTGAACAATAAACAATCAACTATACTCAATTACCACAAACTTCCATTTTAGGGAGCAGATCAGTGGGAGGAAATAGGAATTCTTTTAAAATTCACTGAAATTATTACAGTTCCAGATCTGGGATAGGCTGATGTTGCTGTTTGATAATGTTAAAGGTATTGTCTCAAGATGTAAGCTGTTCCAAGTAAAATTGCCTTTTGCAATTAATTGATGGTGATTTTGTCAGTGCTGATTTTGTTCAAGTGATGATTATTATTATTTGAAGTACTATTAGTTAAAGTAGTATTTATTAAATTATTTTCATATAATGTTTGAGGGTCAATGAACAATCTGAAACTTCATGAAGAGGTCAATGAGCTGAAAGTTTGAGGAATGTTGAACTAAATAGGCAATCCTTATAAAAATGAAAAAAAAATGCTCCAGGCAGGAGAAAAGATAATATTGGTCTGCTTTCCCTTGTTAAGATTTAGATTCTATGTTTAGCAAGGACTCTGGAATCCTAGGAATATTTGGTGCAAGGTTGCATTTGTAGCAAAAACAAATTGAAGTAGAAGTAGAAAAATTGAAGTGGGGAAAAAACCCAAATCAACATATATTCAAACAACATAAAGATACATTTGGAATATTGGGGAAGCAGGAAGTTGTGCTGAGTTATATCTTACCAGCATAATAAGAGTGTATAGCATTTAAAAGAATCCTTTGGAAAGTGTTGAGAGAATGAATGATGCATCTTCTTTTGAATCTTTAAAGCAGTCACGTCCTTTAAAGACATAGATAGCTGCTTCAGAATGTGCATACACAGACACTTATTTTGGGTTTTTTTTTCAAGTGCTTTGCACAGCTATAATGAACATCATGTATTTAAAGTTCAAGCATATAATTTCCATCCTAATTGAAAAGCAAATAATAGTGGTAAGACTCTCAAAGCCTTTCTAATCAAATCAACCAATTAATCAGTATTACATCCATAGACCAGCAAATTCAAAGTATTTGGAAAATGTTATAAATCAGGACAGAAGGGATTGTTGAATACTGCCAAAACTTAATGCTGCATCTTGAGGACTAATATATAATATTATTCATTAGCCAGAGTGGATTACCTTGAATAGATGAAGAACTGTTAGTGACAGGCTACACTCTATTGGGAAATCATAACTCTCCAGACACTTTTTCAACATATTGCTTGATATGGAAGACAAGAATGAAGCTTTAAACACAACAATTGATTGCCCATTGCAGTGAATGAGATCAGAGCTGTTCTGTGGGTCCATAGTCTAGACTTTGTCTTTTTCCTCCTGCCCTTTCAATTTAACAGATATTGTTCAATCTCTTGATGGCATTGAGAATTGGCTGTAGTTTAGGAGTTCCGGTTTGCTAATCTTAGCCCTTAAAGCTGACATGGAGTCCCAGATATCTTTAGTAATAGTAATAGAATCAATCAAAAAGGTTAATATAATTGGTTCCCTTGTTTTAATGGCCAACTTTCTCCTGCAATTGAAGCTATCCCTGTGCAAAAATAGAAGCATCATCTTGATGCTTTCCTTCACTGCAAGAGAAAGAATGCAAATTGTCAACTCCATTTGTTTTAATTACTTTGCACATTTCTCCCCCTCCACCCACGACAGGTGAAACTGGTGAACATTCGAAATGATGACATAACAGATGGGAATCCTAAATTGACATTGGGATTAATATGGACCATAATTTTGCACTTTCAGGTAAGATGCCCTCCCATTGCTGCAACCTTCAATTTATAACTCTTTCTGATCAACCATGTCTATGTTTTTCAAATGTGAATACATTAGAATTCTCACAGGCATTCAAATAGAAATGGTTGCCTCTTTTGAGAGCTAATATTGTTTTTGTGCCTTTTCCTTTGCAAGATGGGTCTGATTATTTATTTTGAAGCTCAGGAAGGAAGCAGATAAGCATGCGACAGAATGTAATGAGTAATTCATTAATTATAACATGATTATAATTAACATGGGCCTGGTGGCTCAGCAGACTGATAACATTGTGATTAACACCAGCTGTCTGCAATTACTGTAAGTTCGAATCTCACCAGGCTCAAGGTTGACTCAGCCTTCCATCCTTTCTAAGGTAGGTAAATTGAGGACCCAGTTTGTGGGGGCAATAAGCTGACTTTGTATAAATATACAAAAATATGAAGGCTATTGCTTAACACATTGTAAGCCTGAGTCTCCGGAGAAGGGCGGCATATAAATCAAATTAAAAAAAAAAACATAATTTCCACAATTTCAAACATAAAATGAACATTATGTCAGAATAACAGAGTTGGAAGGAATCTTGAAGGTCTTCTGTTTCAACCCCCTGCCTAAGCACGAGATCCTATACCATTCTGGATAAATGATTGTCCAATTTCTTCTTAAAAACCTCCAACGATGAAATACCCACAACTTCTAAAGTCAAATCGTTCCACTGATTAATTTTTCTCACTGACAGAAAATTTCTCCTAAATTCTAGGTTGTATGTCTTGATAATTTTCCATCTTATTACTTCTTGTTATGCCCTCAAGTGCTTTGGAGAATAGATTGACCCCCTCTTCTCTGTAACAGCCCCTCAAATATCAAAAGACTGATATCGTGTCATCCCTAGTCCTTCCCTTTGTTAGAAGAGACATACCCATCACTTCCTATTTATAAATGTTGATTGTGTCTAGATTGCACTAGGTGGCAGTAGAATTGCTGTACCAAATGAAATTACAGAAATAGGTGATACATTTTTCTGATCTGAGATATATATATATATTTCTCAGTTTCAGTGTCTGAAAGCTGCAGTGTGAAATTTTACATTTCATTTGCCAGAACAAGAGCAATTTATTAGGAACCATGGTATAGCACTTTAACTTTTGTCAGCCATTTAAAAATATGCAGAACATTTAAATCATTCTCTTTACATTTTTTGTGATTCATGCATATCTAAAACAGTAGTTAAATGCATAGTCTTTGGACTTGCATTACTCATTATGACAAAGAGGAATTGTTAGCTTTTTAAAAAGCTAAACGTAAGACACATTACTGATGTAGCATTTGAACACTGCTTCAGTTTTGAAATGTGCCTTTCATGCCTGTCAAATTCTTGTCACATATTAATATGTTCACATATTTTAGTACCAAAGCATTTAGCGTTGGGCGTTGCTTGATAAGCATGATGGTTGGTGTGTTCCAATTTTTGCACAGCAAAGTTTTTATGAATCTTTTTTCTGAAGTTGTACTTAAATGAATATTTTTGCTTCACTTCTTTTTAAATGGGCCCATCTCATGTCCTGAAAGATCTTATATTCCCACCTCATTATTACATTTTCCATTTTCCTCCGCTTCTGTGCTTTTTATAATCTTTTGTCATATCCTAGCCATTCTAGCCTATTCTACAAATTTCAGCATCTTTAAATTGTGTATCATCTTTCTCATTGAAGATTTCAGCATTTTCTTTCCTGCAACTGCCTTGGTTTTTTTAAAAACAAAACAAAACTGAAAATTTGCAAGATGTCTTTTAAAAGCTTGATCTCACATATGATACTTAACATTTTTCCTCGTATCACTATGTGTAGAAGTCCCTGCAGGTAGAGAGTCTGTTTTGTCTGCAGTTATCTCGATCTGAAAAAAATTAATGTTTAAAGAAGGAAAGTCTGGCCTTGCAGCTTCTAGAATTGGTTCAGATTGAGAAGAAGAGCACTATTCAGGCTGCCAATCATTCATGCAGATATGTGCTAATTTCTGTGTTGGGTTTTGCTTCTGGCTTGTAGCAGTTATTTGTGGATCAAGTAGCATCTTCTGAAGTCCACTTTGGACTATTCATACATACATACATACATACATACATACATACATACATACATACATACATATAAAACTTCAGGGATTCATTTTTAATCTGCTCCTGATTTAAAGTGCCAGAGGAAAGGTCAGTTACTGATCTTCTTAGAGTTCTTGAGATGGCATTATTTAACTCCTGCAATTTAATCCTTAGCTCTAGGATGTGAAAAACTGCTATTCTCCCTGGAAGATGTCATATTATAGTGAACTGTCATTTTGAAAAGCCTTTCAAAGGGTGCATTTTTAAAAATATTTCTCCACTCTCCCATCTCCTTTTACGTTAGTCTGCTATACCTCCTGGATACCTATATGATATTTTGATTTTTTTTTTCCAGATAAAATTCAAGGCAACTTAAATTTGATAATTTAGGAGTACAATTTTAGGGGTTGCAAAAAGGCAAAGAGAGGCTCAAGCTGTATAAAATCTAGCTGTAGTTTGATTTCAATTAAGAAAAGACATAACTCAAGGAACCTTTGACTTGACTATGTCCACCTGTATCTGTATTTTCTCCCTCCCCCCCTTTTGTTATATAGTGTTCCCATTGCATGTAGTTTGATATAATAGCTAGGCCTTGGACCAGATTGTTCTATTACCCTTTTTTGTCCCACATTTTTAAAGACAGAGCTCTTTGAATTTTTACTTATGCATTAGTATTCCAAAGTTCTCCTAGATCAGTGTTGGCGAACCTTTTCGGCACCGAGTGGCAAAACAGGAGAGTGTGAGTGCCAGAAACTGGAAGAGCAGCCGCTTGGCATGCATGTGTGCACCTGGAAGATGATTTTCCGGTTTCCAGCATGTGCATGCGCACCGGCCAGCTGGTTTTCGCATGTGCATGTGTACTGGAAACCGGAAGATCATCTCTTCCGGTTTCCGGCGCTCCCACGTGTGTGAAGACAACTGGCTAGCGCGTCGGAACCCAGAAGAGCAATGGACGACAGCTCACGTGCCCGGAGAGATGGCTCTGGGTGCCACTTCCGGCACACATGCCATAGGTTCGCCATCATGGTCCTAGATGTTTTAGTGCATAATAAAATATACTAGATATGCTTTTGCATTAATGGAGATTCTACTGCAAAACCTTTTGCTGAATAGATGGCGAAATTGCTTCAGATGGAACTGCCTCTTGTTAAATTATCTGTGTAGTACTTGTTCTTGCAGCTGCGTGTTGTTAGGTTGATTAGATCCAGGTGCAGCCATTGTTTGTAATGAAAACATTTGCTATTTCTAGTCCCCTCTTATTTGCTTACTTGAATTTCTGTGAGGCTGAGATGGAAAAAAGCTGTTGGAATATCTTATTGTAGTTTCCCAAAATTTCCAAGGTACAGGTAATCCTCATTTATTGACCATGATTGTGATTAGCAACTTAGTTGCTAACAAAGCAGTTGCTAAGTGAAACTGTCATGTGCTTGTAATTGTACATAAGCCTTCCTTTGCTTTACATACAAGGATTAGTTGTAAAGTTACTTTTCATCACCGTCATAACTGCAAATGGTTGCTAAACAAGGCAGTTGCTAAAGAAGGACTATCTCCAAGGGAGTACACACTCAGGGGCTTTATAAATGATTTCGTTTTGAATAGATATTTAAATAAAGTGCTGGTTCGAAAATGAATGAATGGCTGTCTGCTTTATTAGCTATGAATGGTTGATCTTGTCTTATATTGATAGAAATCTGTCCATGTGACAAATACTGTCCATTCATTTTATGTTCTGTCTTTTATTTTCCTCAACCTGTTCAACTTTTTCTAATTTATTATCTATGCTATTATCTCCTTTATATATAATAAATACATTTATTATCCATGTCAGAAATATAGGAACTAGAAAGGGAAAATACTTTCACTGCATCTCCCAAATATGTGAATAATTGCTTACTGAATTTCACCTCAAGGGACTAGTCTGCCTTTAACTAGGCCAAGACAGAATTGGTTCATGGTGCAGCCCTTCATACTCTTAGCAACTGCATCTAGAGCCATAATTTAAAGATTTGTCCCCTCTTTTTTTTGTTCCTTCTCATTATTCAGCTTTCCTAATGCGTATCAGGAAGGCAATTGCTTACAAAAGCAACTGTTTGCTTACAAGCTTAGAACAAATAATAGAGCCAAGCTATTATTTCAATAGTAGTAGGATTCAAACTTTACCTGATGATGTTATTCAGCTAATAGCGGCAATTAGCCTGGCATTGGAGAAGAGGTTTTTGGAAGGCCAACTTCAGTGTTAGAATTTTGTAATTTGAAAGAACATCTTATGCATAACCTTTAAAATTGTATATTTTGGTTTCTCTTTATATGGTCTCTTACCACAAATTATCTCAATGTTTGCTTTATTGCAGTAGACCTCAACTTATGAATGTAACGGAACCTGCTCATTATTGCCATAAGCCATAACAGTAATTAAGTGAGATGCCCAAGTGATTGCCTCACTTAACAACCTCAATCCCTGCTTTCTCTGTTGCAGTAGTTAATGAGAGCATGGGGTGCCTCAGGATGAGAGAGGCCCTGGGAGTCTTCGCACTGCACTTAGCCCAGGCCTGCAGTGTAGCACCTCCTCAGTTTACATGTGGCCTGCCCCAGGGACGGGTTTCAAAACCCATAACTACCAGTTCATGTATGGGTGCATGTGCACTTGGAAGTGTCCGGGTGGGTGGGCAGAGGCTCCTGCTGCTGCTGCTACCAGTTCACCCGATCCGGGGCGAACCGGTAGCAACCCACCACTGGCCTGCCCTGAGCCTCCTGAAGCCTCCCCCATCCCCTGTACTCCACTTCCCACCCCACTGTTTTCCTTGAGGCATGGGGCCTACTTTCCCAATCCACTGTGTCCCTGCAAGTCTTAGGCTTGCTGCTTTTCATGCTGCTAGGTCTCCCCATTCCCTATCACTTACCTTTTTGGTAGATCTTCAGCCTGGCTCCTTCACACTGTCTTCCCAGACAGTGAAGGCTGCTGGGCACCCACTTCCAGAACGGCACACGCAGCATCCATTATAGGGGAGCTGTGCTCTCTGGAACTCTGGAGATCACATTGGAGAAGGAGAACTGGCCCTTTGCCTCCCTGGAGGCTTCAGGGTGCCATCCCCAAAGTGGTTGCCATTTTGGAGCAGCCGCAATGGCAACTGCTCCAAAATGGTTTCTGCTTTCGGGATGGCCTACATGGCATCCACTATATAGGGAGGCTGAGGGATGGAGCTCCGAAAAAGGTGTTCAGGAAGAAGAGACAGCTCATCTGTTCCTGAACCTCCCCATACAGTGGTGGTCGCATGGTGCTATGCTGCAAGTGGGCATCATTACTTGGAGGCCAGAATTAAGTAGGAAGGCCATGTATCAGAGCAACTGCTTCCTCAAAGATCTGCCAAAGAGAAAACTACATTTAACAGAATAACAGAGTTGGAAGGGACCTTGGATGTCTTCCAGTCCAACCTCCTGCTTAAGCAGGAACCCTATACCACCATTTCAGACAAATGGCTGTCCAATCTCTTCTTAAAAGCCTCCAGTGACGGAGCACCCAATAAATTTGATGTGAATTCTTTAACATTATATTAAATGTAATTAAATTACATTATTTATTTGATTAATATTCCCCCTTTTGATCCTGAGCCCAAGGTAATATACAAAGCACTCCCTTCTCCCACCCAGTTTTCCTCACAGTAACAACAAAATCGTGACATAGGTTGGGCTGAGAGAGAAAGAGAGACAGGGTGGTTTCCCTTGGCTCAGATTGCATAAACCTGGATTTCCCCAGTGCAAGTCCCAAACCTTAACAATTATAAATGATTGCTCTTAATTTATATGTTTAATGTTCTCCTTACCTCACAATAAACATTACTAATTGGTAGCATTTTTAGAGGTCCCCAAAATCTGAGGTATCAAGATTTGCCTGTCTGAATGAGTATATAAAAAGTTCTGTCCATTAGAGTAATCTTGTGTCTCTGTTGTCATTGACAGATCACTTCTTGATGAGTGAATCCTGATTCCTGGCCAGGATAAACCTGTGCAAGAGAGGAGAAATGTTAAATTGCTTGATGTAATTGCTCAATTGGTTGATTCTGATGATACGCTTGGGCAATTTCTTACAACTTTTGTTAGTAATATTTCTTGATTTTCAGACTATTAATAGCATTAATCCTAGGCACCCTATTCCCTTTTGGGAAGGGAGGTCAGGTCCTTTAGTTTATTAAGGAGTTGGACTTGGATGGGGGTGGGGTATGAGCTGTAACCAAGTGGAATAATTTTTGAGACTGTTAATTGTGAATGGAATAATGAAAACCCAGTTGAATCACTTGCCAGTCAAGAAGGCTTAGATACTTTCTTCTGTTGCATCCACACACAATAGGACAGCATTGCGTTTCTCTGTTGTGCATCATCTTTGGCCTTCTGCAAGGTGCAGCATTTTCTTCAGAAGATTGTTGAGGAGGGAACTGGAATAGTTGGGAGCAAACTCTGAAAAAATTGTGTCTTTTTTTGGTGGCATGGTTCTATCTAAATTTGGTCTTCGGAGTTGATGCATGCCATAAGGATCTAACTTTGGTAGCTGCTCATTCAGCTATAATGGATTCTTTTGGGGATGCAGACATCTAAGATGTGAGCATGAGGAGGATATGTAGAAAGTTGAGGATTGCAGAGAGGGCATGTAGATATTTGACTTTCATATTTTTGGTTGGTTGAATCATCCAAAAGATGGCTAGTCAAGAGGAAATTATCAGTGCCTCCTTGAAAGAGAGGTTTTTCTCTCTACACCATAATAAAAGACAAAAATAATAGTTCATTTGTACATTTATAAACCATTAAAGAGCCGAGGTGGCGCAGTGGTTAGGGTGCAGTACTGCAGCTACTTCAGCTGACTGCTAGTTCAGCAGATCAGCGGATCAAATCTCACCGGCTCAAGGTTGACTCAGCCTTCCATCCTTCCGAGGTGGGTAAAATGAGGACCCAGATTGTTAGGGGGCAATATGCTATTTAGTATACTGTCTTTGGTGTAAGCCGCCCAGAGTCCTCGGAGAGTGGGTGGCATAGAAATATGACTAATAAATAAATAAATAAATCTCATATTTAGTTAGGCTGCTAACTATGCAAGGTGCAGGGACTACACAGTGCCTACTGAAAGATTTGCACTTGTTGGCAGTTGGCTAATGGGCCCAATATAAGATGTTGGCGTTGACTTTTTAAGCCCAAGTAGCTCAGGTTCTGACCTTTCTACCAGTTTGTATCTACTGCTTTGAAGGTATCCAGTTGTTAAGGTCAACAGGAAAGGCCCTTTGGAACTTACGGTTTAAGTCTCATCTTTCTGGCATTCCCTTGGGAGATGTGCTTAATCCCTACTCTCTCAGCTGTTTTGCCAGGATTTGAATTGTTAGTATGATTTCAGTAATAATTTTATTGATGTTCTAACATACGTTTTCAATTTTTTAATATTAAAATTTGTTTTACATTTTGCTAGGCATCTTGAGCACTCGCCAGAGCAAAACTAGGCTATGCATGCAAAAGGTAACAGGTAACAGTAACAGAGTTGGAAGAGATCTTGGAGGTCATCTAGTCCAACCCCCTGCTCACGCGGGAGACATACTAGGGATTCGAACCGCCAAACTGCCGACCTTTCTGATCGACAAGCTTGGTGTCTTAGCCACTGAGCCACCTAACCAGGCAAATCATTAAAAAAAAGTACATAAATTGGCACAAATTTTTATCTTTTAAGTAAGTGGCAAAATGTTTTTAATCAAGACAAAATCATCGCCAGATGTTGACAGTTTGAGAAATCCTAGTATAGATTATAAATCAGGAATTTATGTTGACCTTTTGAGTCTTCCTGTTGATGTTACTTTTTTTTTTTTGTTCTTGAAAGATGAATAGTGGAAGTGAGAGCACTGAACATGATACGTGTTCCATTAATCTGGAACAAAGAATAATAGAATATATTGTACATGTGTACATAATAGTACTTATTGTAAACTGGGGAATGGCAGCTTTGTCTCACTAGAAAGCAACAGAGAATCCTGCCAGTTTAGCTGCAAAATACAGAAGCAAAAGCTTTTTTATTTTTTTTTCCTCAAGGGAAGCAGATTTGATACGCCAAGGGAGTCTTAGTCCTGTTGGCTTTAGCATGGAATGGTAGTTCCATTTATACTTTAAACAAGCAGAGGTAAGGAGACTATAAATATAACCGTCAACTCCATCCTGTTTGCTGTTTCAGTTCCTGAGTTCCTAAGCTTCTGTTACAGATCAGAAGAGCACGTTCCTGGGCAAAACATTTTGTCCGTCTAAAAAATATTTTCTTGCTTGTTTGCTTCACTTCTTCCTCCCAAGTCCTTAGAATGAGATGCTAAATGAACTGGAAAGTGATGACCTCTTCCTCACCTCCGAAGAATTACATATTCCCATTTTATTCCTTGTCTGCAGAAGAAAATCTTACGATTAATCTGTATTATTTTAAGGTTCCACTAATACTATGAATTTAAAAAAAACGTGCTGGGGAAAATTTCTATGATTTTTCTGTGAATAATGATAGTATCTTCATTTTTTTTTTTTTTTAAGAAATAGAAGTGTTTAAGAAAAAAAAATCATTTCTGAGCATTTTTCATTCATTTTTTTTTTATTCTCTGAAGTGGGGTTTCTTCTCTTAATTTTCTATACACATGTACACACAGTTTTTTCAAGTAACTTACAATATGTATTTTAGTATTTGCTGTTCAGTTTAGTCTTTAGTGTTGGATATTCAATGAAGTAATGACATATACCAGTATGTATCACTAGCAATAGACTTATATACCACTTCATAATGCTTTACAGCCCTTTCTAAATGGTTTACAAAAGTGGCCCCCAACCTTTTGGGTTCCAGGGACTGATTCCGTGGAGAGACGTTTTCCCGCAGACCCGCGAGGGCATGGTTTCACATGTTGCCTGCATCCCATGGATGGGGCTGTCACTGCGTTTTTGTATTTACCAGATGAGCTATTATTTTTGGACTTCCAGACTTACCGTAGCTTGCCAAGTTTCTTATCAGTAAGCTAACTGCGCATGTCTACATTCCTTCTCTTTCTTCTTCTAACTTTCTTTGTTCTCCTGCCAAGAGAGATCCGGCAGGAACATTGCCAAGATGTAACTAATTAGACTAGTGAGATGTTTTATTTTCTTTATAACAAAGTAAATGAGTTTTTCTTAGAAAATATATCTTCGGGTTTATTTTCTTGCAAAAGTATGCACAAGGAAAATGCCACGATTCACCTCTAACTCAGGCAATTACCCCAGGATGGGAACGGGGCTGATTGCTTTGTTTGTTTGTTTTTGTGGCCCAGTTTCCAGAACCGGTCCATAGACCGGGGGTTTGGGGGCTCCTGATTTACAAAGTCAGCATATTGCCCCTAACAATATAGATAGTAAAGTAATTTTGATATCTTTTCTCTTTTCTTTATCAAATCATTATATCCTTTGATATTACTGTTACTACAGAGAATATTTGATACATGCTAGAAGGCCCCAAAATATTCACAATATGACTGTTGTGAATATTGGGGCCCTCATTTTTTTTTCCATTGTGCATTTTGTAAATTACATTAATCAGTTATGATGAATTTAAGCGCTTGCATGAAGCAAACACCAGTTGAAACCCACCATTGCTCTGCCTGCTTTAATCATACACATTTATCCCAAGAGCTGTGGTGGTGTACTGGTTAGAATGCAGTACTGCAGGCTACTTTTGCTGCCTATCAGCTGCCGGCAATTTGGCAGTTTGAATTCTACCAGGCTCAAGGTTGACTGAGCCTTCAATCCTTCTGAGGTCAGTAAAATGAAGACCCAGATTGTTGGGGCAATTTGCTGACTCTGTAAACCGCTTAGAGAGGGCTGTAAAGTCTAAGTGTTATTGCTATTATGTCGCATTCAACTTATTTTTAGGTTACTCCTGACATACCTCAAAAATGCTCATGTTATTCTATGCAAGTTAGGACTTCTAATCTAGAGAATATCTTGCTGGATAAACTAAATTTAATGTAATGTTAAGGCACCAGACTAAAAAGTATGAGACTGTGAATTCAACTTTTGCCTTAGCCATGAAAGTCAGCTAGGTGACGTCATGGTCGTCACTTTCTCTCAGACGAACCCACCTCACAGGATTGTTGTTCTCAGGAAAATAGGAGGAGGAAAGTGTGTTGGATACAGTATGTTCACCTCCTTGAGTTATTTGTAAAAATAATAGATGGGATCGGGGTGAAATGCTCCTGAATCAGACTGGGTCACCTGATCTGGTAGCAATCTTGGCCGGTGGTTCGGCGATCCATTAGCGATGGCCACTGGGTGTCATTACTTCCTGGTTTTAACTGGGAAGTAATGTGTTTGTGCCTTCTGCGCATGTGCAGAAGGTTTTGCGCATGCACAGAACGTCTGCGTGCGCATGTGATGCGTGGCACGTGCGCTTCCGAACCGGTAAGGAAGGTAAGTAGATTTTACCCCTGGACAGGATACAAATAAGTAAAATACTGCTACCCAATTCATCAACAAGGAGGCACATTCAGTGTCCTGAAACATATTCAGGAACTAATTTTCTAAACTTCGCATATGGTATTATTTTCTTGCAGTAGCTTTGACCAAAATCAGATATTAAAATCTTTTTGTCTGGACGCTCGTGTAGTACTTTCTTAATCTTCACATTTTTTTTTTTATTCGTTGGAGGGAAAAATCTATTACTATCTCACATTAATGGCCAGATTTTATAAGTTGTCTTTTGAATCAAATCTTTTATATATGGTGGCATTTGCTCTTGAACTCAAATGCTGGTTAAGAGTTTCAAACTGGTTTTGGCTTTTTGTTTCAGTTCGTAGTGAGGTAAAGTTCAAATCTACACTGGGCCTTTTATGGCTAATATATATTATGTCATTTCTGCAGAATGCTGTTGGCATTCCAGTTTAGTGCTGAGGCTGTGATGTTTGCTTAAGAGGATTGGTGGCCAGAAATAAGCCTTAGTGTCTAATCAGACACAGGCCCAGCCTGGGAACAGAGCCACAACATTTATTGCGTATGCATTTCTCATAAGCAAGATGGCTACATCCTGATGTCGGGGTTGCAGGCTAAAAGATAATCAGGCTATTAGCAGAAAGTCCGTATCTCTATCTGGAAACATTTATATTCATGTCAGCCTAATGAAAAGGCAACATCTGTGCCACTGTGAGACATTCTGAACTAAATGGGGAATCTCTGTGGATGTGTCAGGACTGACAAAGAAGAAAAGAGTTTGGATCCTGCGAGAGCTCCTCTACGTCCTCCAAAACAGTCTCCTGGAAGAAAGTTCTTAGCAAGAAGTTCTCGAAGGAAATGGGAAGAAAAGCCCCCTGAAAACAGTAAGGAAAAATGTGGAAAAGAAGAAAGCAAAAGAAAGAATTCTACAGAGGGATCAAAATATTCCCGGGAAGTGTCATTGGATAAATCTGTTGCACAGAAGTTTCTGACAGAAAGAACTGACCGGTTTGGGGGTAGCAAAGTTGCAGTTGATCTTCTTAAAACAGAGACCATCAGTGATCCATGCACCAGAGATGATGCTTATAAAAGAACTGTTGGTAAGGCAGAAGTGAAAGGAGAAACGCTGCTGAAAGAAATAGGGGTAAATCCAGAAAAAAAGGAGGGGGAATATTTCTATGATGGTATCCTAAGACAGTTAAACAGAGAAGGGCTTCATTTGAAAAAAGAGCCCAAGTCAAGCAAACACCCTGGAGATGATGCATTAAACAAAGATCGTTTTAGAACTGTGGGGGATGCCTCAGAATGGAAAAATAAATATAATTTGCATCTATTGGAATATCATGCTCAGAAATGTTCACAGCAAGTATATCCTTATTCTGAAGCTTTGCCTTTTTCAGTGGAAAATGCAGCTTCCACCATTTTACACAACAGGAACAAGGTAAATATGCTACAGAACTAAACCAGTATAAAGGAATAGACAAAAATAGAAAATAACAAAGACTTGAGTATTTAATTTGGGTTAGGAAAATGTTTGTTGGCTCTTGCATGCTGAAAATTCCATCAAATTAAAAATCCTAATTGTGGTGTTTCGTGGAGATTTGGAATAATGGCTCCAATGATTTTTTTTTATATTTTGAAAAATAACAACATAAATAATTTTGAGCAGGCCCCTCTTAAAAACAGTTACCTCTGTTATACCTTGAATATCTTTCAACTAAATTGTGTTCACTGAGCTTATTGGATGCATTGTTTTACTTGAGGGAATACAGTGCAAAAGCTGTGCATCCCAAATGTGTGTAAGCACTGAGGGAATTTTGGGTATGCTGTTGTTACCATCCCATTAAGCTTCATATCTGTTTATTCATCACAGTTTGGAACCACCCATCTCCCTTAGAGTAGAGTAGAGGCGGCGGCTTTGCTGTCATATGTAACCTATATGTGAAAGGAAGATTAGGATCTCATTTTTAAATGAGATAATTTTTCCCTTCAAATTTGCCAACAATATGCTAATGGGTTTTTCCTCTCTGTCAAACTTCCATTTATTGGATAATATAAAATGCAAGGTTTTCTTCCTTTGAGGTAAACATAATAACATCACCATTTTTTCTTCATATGTGCTCATTGAATTATTCTTGTATTGTTAGCTTTTACGCACAATACACTGAAGTGAATGTCCTTCATGCAATAGTTACACGTATCTAATTCCAAAGTGAGAAATACCCTGTTCTTGTATGGATGCAGCAACAAACCCCCTCACTTATTCAGCCATACACATTTTTTGTTTCAAGCTATCTCTCTCTGTTTCTTTTAGCATGGTCTTTTCCTACAAGGTAAACACCTTGGGCTTTGGCCTTTGTAAATGGCCATTCCTTCTGTACTTTGCCCCAAAGATCTGAGCTGAATCATTTCCATGTGATTTAACCCTTGCCCAAGTGATACCTGAAACTGAATCCTACCTCCGGCTCAGGGCAGCAGTGAATTAGTGCATTGTTTTATGATGGAATGATCAAAGGGCAAAGATTTATGAACTTGTTTAAATTACCCTTCAGATACCTTTGAGTTGCAAAATGCATTCTGAATGCTTGTCCCTTGTCAACTGTGCCCATTCGTAACATGTACAGCATTTTCCTGGGGCGAGAGAAACTTGCTTTTTTAAAAAAATCCTTTTGCTTCAGGATAAATCAGAGGGGATTATAGAATTAGAAACGTGGAATGTAAAGATTGGAGGGAATCTTGGGGACACAAAATCCAACCCTCTGCCAAGTGCACACTTACACTTCCCACTTACAGCATATCCCCAAGGATGGCTTACCAGTTTCTGCTGAAAATGAGAATCCATCAACTCCTATAGTAATCTGCTGCTTTGTTGAATAGCTGTTGCCACTAGGAAGAGCTTCTCTGTGTTTCAGAGGTTTCTGTTTGACACTGCTATTCAGCATATGAGCTATTATTGCTGTCTTCAAGGTTATAATTTAATCATGTGCCTCACAGATTTCCATGGGGGGGGGGGAACCAAAACTCAACATTTCAAGTAGCTTATCGGAATCATGCTTGTTAAAAAGAAAACAGGCACTTTTTCAAATCCCTCTCATAGGCCCAATACATAAGACAGGAGAAAGATTATGTTAAAGAACCAGAAATAATGATCTAAACTAGGATTGCTTATGCAAAAGAATTATTTTTTAGTTTTGTGGCTGTTGTGACTTTTGATGAGTTGAGAGAGGGAAGAGAATTCAAGCAGTCAAGTATATCAGCAGAGAGCAGGGCTTTATTTTAATTTTCTATCTAATCTAACCAATTGTTCGCAGACTTATTTCCTTCTCTCCCATAGGTCTGTGGGACTAGGGAGGGTGGGAAAAGAAAAGCTAGAGTTTTAATTCCTCCCCCAGCTTTCCCTTCCCCATCCCTAACTTGGAGTATCATTTTGGATAGAGAGCAAAGATGTAAGAATTCTGAAAGAAGAGAATGATTGCTTCCCCTGCCCCCCCTCTCCCGCCCCCCCGCCTCCCCCCCTCCCCGTGAAGCAAAATGATCTCATGGGATTCTCCCGCATTTTCCATTTGCTGTTTGTCCTTAATGACGGAAGGCCTGGTTTTAATTGCATGAAATTCTGATGAACATCTTCCATTGTATGAAAGGAGATGAAAGATGACTGTTGTAGGGGTGAGGGAGAAGAGTAGTTTAGAGACATTTTGGAAGTACAATCCACTTCTCCACTTCATGAGCCTGGGTTTAGCAAATCTTTAGCAATTGCAATTTAAATTCAAATTCTGTCCTTTTGTTTGTGTTGCTGGTGCATGCCATTTGCATGAGTCAGTGCGGATGTAACTGACAGTCTTGAGAATTCTGCTGCTTCCAAAAGTCACTTCTGAAGAGGAAGCAATTGTGCACTGGTTCTGCTGTGTTCTTTCCAATGTAGACAGTTGTTGAAAGTCATTCAACTGTAAAATAGGCCAAAGGTTTAGTCCATTTCTTATTGCACTGAGCACTAAAGAAGATACTTCCTTCAGTTCAGTTTTTGTCAGAATAGGGGAATGGTTTTGCTGTTAACTATATTAAAAAGGCATAAGGGAAAGGAAAATGTGATACATATTTGTAGCATACACTGTGATCTCGACTTATGACCACACTTGAGCCCAAAATTCCTATGGCTAAGTGAGACATTTGTTAAGTGAGTTTTGCCCCATTTTACGATCTTTCTTGCCACAGTTGTTGGCATTCACAGTTGTTGATTCACAGTTGTGAATCATTGTAGTTGTTAACTTAGTAATACGGTTGTCACGTGAATCTGGCTTTCCCATTGACTTCGCTTGTCAGAAGGTGGCAAAAGTGATCACGTGATTCCAGGACACTGCAGTTGTCATAAATATGATTCAGTTGCCAAGTGTCTGGATCAGGGGTGGGTTTTACTACCGGTTCACAACAGGATTGCGCAGATCGCTGATGACGACATCCGGGGAGGTGAGCGGGGGCCCCTGCTGGTTTTACTACCGGTTGTTGCGAACCGGTCTGAACCGGGGGCAACCCACCATTGGTCTGGATGTTGATCATGTGACCATGGGGATTGCGCAATAGTCATAAGTGTGAAAAACTTACAAGTTGCTTTTTTCAGTGGTATTATAACTGAACAGTCACTAAATGTATTGTTGTAAATTGAGGACTACCTGTATATTGTTTTAATAAACTCTCCTAAAGGATAACTTGAGGTATCTCTTTAATCTTGGAGTTTCAGTGCTTTTGTTTTTTACAATGTTGAATGTTCAAGGTTTTTTTAATTTCCCTTGATTCATAGAACTGATTGGAGATAAGCATCAACATTATGATATGCATTGCTGGTTTTCTTTTCTGAATGTATACAGGTAGTCCTTACAACAATGACTGTTCAAAGTTACAAAGACACTGAAGTCATTTTATGACCAGTTTTCACACTTATGACCGTTGTAGCATCCCCATGGTCATGTGATCAAAATTCAGATGCTTGGGAACCGACTAATGATGGTTGCTGGATCCTAGGATCACGTGATCTCCTTTTGTGACCTTCTGACAAGCAAAGTTAATGGGGAAGCCAGATTCACTTAACAACAGTTTGACTAATTTAACAACTGCAATGATTCACTTAGCAACTGTGGCAAGAAAGGTCGTAAAATGGGGCAAGCTCACGTTAACAAATGTTTCACTTAGCAACAGACATTTTGGGCTCAATTGTGGTCATAAATCAAGGATTAACTAGTTAGGAGTATAACAAGCTTGACGTTCATATGAAAGCTGATTTTTTTTTTTTTTTTTTTTGCTTTGATGCCTTTAAGTCATTTTTTTCATTCCTGGCAAATCAAAGGGACAAATCCCTGCAGTTTTCTTTTTAAGATTTCTGCAAAGATTTTTCATTACCTGCTTCCTGGTGCAGAGAGAGAGAGAGAGAGACTGACCGACCCAAGGTCACCCAGCTGCTTTCTGCCTAAGGCAGGACTAGAACTCAAGACTGTTCCAGTTTCCAATCCAGCACCCATAACCATTACACCAAACTAACTCCCTAAAACTGATTTAGACATCCGGTATTTGATCGTTCTTCCTATGGCAAAGATTGTGCATTTCCAAATACATGTTGGGGAGTAAGCAAGAGGAAAGAATGGTTATTGTTATTGTATGTCTGTCAGAGGTTAAATCTCCCTGTGCATATAAAGGTAAAAGTAAGCCATCTTTAAGGGAAGTTTGATTTCTGATGACTTACTCATACAGCTTTCTTGGCATCAGAACAGAAATGATTTGTCCTTGTCTTTTGGGGAATTGCTTTTGCAATTTGTCAATCTAGCCTTCAACCCTAACTTTCCTAGTAACCTTCCACTTAAATAGTAACTTAATTTATTGGAGATCAACTATAGTCTTCCAAGTGCTGTCACTTAGCAGATAAAAAGGTAAACCTTAAAAAAAAAAAATCTACTGTAAATTTTTTCCTGTTCTGTTCTTTTAGCCGCTGCAGGCTGAAAGGCTTTGAAGTCATCTGATTTTCCAAGGAGAAATCCTCCCGAATATTTTAAAGCAGTGAAATCTCTACAGACAAATGAACTATTTAAGCTACATATTTCAGAATCTCTTTTTCTTTCATCTTCAAAGAACTTCATTTTAACCATTGAAAATAATGGGATTCTTACGCTATCATCAAAAGATGCTATAAAAACTTGAGGAGTGGGGGGAGTGGTTCACCCTGGTTTTTCTAAAAAGACAGGAAATTATTACCCAAAAATGTTTTTCTACTTCATGTTAACATATATTGCTGGCACTGTTCCAATTGCTTTGCTCTCACAAGATAACATTCAGGTCAATTTTTTAGCCCTACTGTTCTTGTTTGCTTTTATGTATTTTATCTTAATTATGCTCTTAAATGACGTGACAGACAGTCGGAGGATTTCATTGTGCTTTCCTTCTGATGAATCATCAGCTTAGGGTCCATATGTTAATAATAATAAAAATGCATATATTATCTGACTCCTAGTGACTATCCACCCAGGGATTGACTTGAATTAGTACATTTCCCTAGTACACCATTCCTTGGTTAGTGACCAGCTCAGTCAGTGACCGTTTGCAAATACAGCACTAATAAAAAGTCATTAAAAAGTTCATTTTCTGATCAGTGTATGAATTTACAACCAAATTTGGTGCACCTGACAACAACGCATGCCAGAGTGGGAGTAACAACAGAGAGTAATATTTTTTTCTGAATGAGATGGACACAACCAGTGACCTTTACAGCATCTTTATCATGATCTCTGCTATGTTTTCTTAACGACAATTTCCCTTAATGACCTGGTTGCCGGAATAGAACTTGGTCGCTAAAAGAGGTGTATGAGTTGTTCTAGGCTCTGGCTGGTGTCAGCTTTGATGGTGTCCAGCCATCTTTGGCACCCTGGTTTCCTTTTACCATTAACACTTCCAAGCATAATTGTTTTACCCAGTGAATCTTGCTGAGGTATCTGTGCCATTTGGAGATTTTGTCCCAACAGATCAAGATTGTACTTGGAGTTATTTCAACTCTTTCAACAGTAATGGTATTTTCTCCACTCTAATATTAGTAGAGTGGGGAAAACATGAAGTATCACTGATTGTATTGCTATTAGTAATTTGATTCTTTATTCACTTGATTGACTTATTCTATTTTCATACAGATTTCTGATATCCATGTTACTGGAGAGTCAGAGGATATGTCTGCTAAAGAGAGATTGCTTCTTTGGACGCAACAGATAACAGAAGGTTATGCTGGAGTTCGCTGTGAAAATTTCACTACCTGTTGGCGAGACGGGAAATTATTTAATGCCATCATTCATAAATACAGGTATTTGCACTTTCGTTAAGAATGTATGTGGAAATAATTATTCTGAGGAATTAAAAAGTTGCGAAGATTTATCATTACAACCTGAGGTCTGTTTGGTAAAGCACGCATCGTACATTGTAGCAATTGAACAATGGAATCAAAGAGGTAATCATCTTAAAGACTGTGATGTTATATCTTATAAGGTACATTATTTGGAATTTGCCTTCCTGGGCCTTGATATTGTTGTCCAAACAGGGGTCAAAGTCTAGCAAAAAACATCTAAAAATGTATAATATGAAGGTAGTGGAGACATTAGAACAAAATCTCATTTTAACAGACCATCTGGGATGGAAGAAATATGTTGAACCTAAAATATCCGTTAAATTTGAAAGTATGTCATAGGTATGATTAACTATATTTGATTTGCGTCATGAAGCCATAGTGCAAGGCATATATTGTGGTGAATATTGTAGAATTAAGGTAAAATTTATCTACATTTAACTGCCTTGTTTGTACTACCTGAGATGCAGAGAAAATTGTTATTTTGCAGGGGACGGACGGACAGACATGTTTTTATATAGAACTGTAACCTGTTGCATCCATAATCTGCTAAACAGGGATGAATTATATCAAGATTTCATGGTAGTTTATTTAAGAAACTCGGCTTCCAATTGTATGTATGCATTTTTAAAACATGGCTCGGGGTCTTTAAGGGTATGTTTGAGAATTTTTGAGCAATGTCTGATGATAGCTCAGAAGCCAGAGGGGCATCTCATTGGGTTGTTCAGGATCAAGTGACCTCTAAAAATCTTTACTGTGGTTTTTAATAGGGATAAACATAGCTCTGAGTTAAAGACTGTCCTTTATGGGAACTGAAGACATTCCTGGAGGCTGGGATCACAGTGGCTGTTTCCTTGTCATCAGATGACAGGATAACAGAGATCATGTTCCCAGATGTGAGAAACTTTTAAAATACTGGTAGCTTGTTAAGTGTTTTTTATATAGGAGGGAGCAAGTAACCAACTATTTATAATGAGTGGAAGGAGCAGAAGAGGTGAAATAAGTTAACATTTGTTGACCTCTACATGACTTTCCCTTTTTCCTTGTAAGGGCTACACTGCAGAAGAACTGCAAGAGTTGGCATTTAAATTTAGGCTATGAATTGATTAAATCTGGATCCTATGTGTTGGGTGTATTAGAAAGTGTTCCTTGAATAAATGTGTTCTTTATTTATCCTGTCTGATAATTGATTCTCACTTTTCTGTGTATATTTAGATTACATATATAAAAAAAGTATATATCTGCTTTCAGAAAATTTATTGCTGAAGCCACCAGAAATTCCTTTCTGAACTAGTTAATTATTTTGTGTCCATGGGTGTTTGTTAGTTGTTTTGTCTCCATGCTGTATCTCTGAAATTATAAATGTTAAATAAAACAGAACATACAAAATTTAAAAACAGTTTAAAAATAATTAAATATTTTTGGCCGCAATTTAAAACAACCCAATTAAAATCAATTAAATTTAACCAAAACAGTGGGATCAAGCCAGCCCGGCTAGATGAAATAAATAAGTTTTCAGGGCCCGACGAAAAGTCCGGGGGTCTGGTATTGTACGTATCTCTGGGGGGAGATTGTTCCAGAGGGTGGGCGCCGCCACAGAGAAGGCTCTCCCCCTGGGGGTCACCAGCCGACACTGTCTGGCGGACGGCACCCTGAGGAGGCCCTCTCTGTGCGAACGTACTGGCCGGTGGGAGGCTATTGGTGGCAGAAGGCGGTCTCATAAATACCCCGGCCCTAAGCCATGGAGCACTTTAAAGGTGGTCACCAACACCTTGAAGCTCACCCGGAAGACCATCGGGAGCCAGTGCAGCTCGCGCAGGAGAGGTGTCACAAGGGAGTGCCCTGTCGCTCCCATAATCCCCCGCGCGGCCGCATCCTGGACCAGCTGGAGCCTCCGGGTGCACCCCAGGGGGAGCCCCATGTAGAGAGCATTGCAGTAGTCCAGGCGGGAGGTGACGAGTGCCTGAGTGACCGTGCGTAGGGAGTCCCGATCTAGAAAGGGACGCAACTGGCGTATCAGGCAAACCTGATAAAAAGCCCCCCTGGCCATGGCCGTCATATGCTCTTCTAAAGACAGCCGTGCATCCAAGAGGATGCCCAAGGTGCGAGCCCTCTCCGTGGGGGCCAGTGATTCGCCCCCAATAACCAGAGATGGCACCAGCTGGTTATATCGGGACGCCGGAAGCCACAGCCACTCGGTCTTGGAAGGGTTGAGTCGGAGCCTGTTTTTACCCATCCAGGTCCGCACGGCCTCCAGGCACTGGGATATCACTTCAAGGACATCGTTGGGGTGGCCTGGGGTGGAGATGTACAGCTGGGTGTTGTCAGTGTACTGATGGAACTCCACCCCGAAGCCATGGATGATCTCACCCAACGGCTTTACATAAATGTTGAACAGAAGGGGCGAGAGGACCGACCCTTGCGGCACCCCACAAACAAGGCGCCTCGGGGTCGACCTCTGCCCTCCTGTCAACACAGATTGCAACCGATCAGAGAGGTAGGAGGAGAACCACCGCAAAACGGTGCCCCCACCCCCCAACCCCTCCAATCGGCGCAACATGATACCATGGTCGATGGTATCAAAAGCTGCTGAGAGATCTAATAGGACCAGGATAGAGGAGCAACCCCTATCCCGAGCCCTCCAGAGATCATCCACCAACGCAACCAATGCGGTTTCCGTGCGGTGCCCAGGCCTGAAGCCGGATTGGAGCGGAATTGCTATCATACATCAGATATGTTTTTTATCTGGTAGTTGTATAGTAGTACCTGAAGTTCAACATCATTAAGCCGGTTTAGGTATAAGACATATATAACCTGTTGCCATGGGTCTTCTGTAATAGCTGTATCTGTCTTCTTGTTGAACTGGAACAGTAGGTTATTGGTAGCATTCAATTCAGTTATTTTATGTTATTTTGTAGGGGTACAATTCTACCCCATACTAAATACTTGATTGAGATGGAATAGGAAAAGACAAAGTATAGTTTACTTTCAAAAAAGTTAAAATGCATTTTTGTGGAAGCTTGTTTCATTGTTCTGTTTTATTTTTTAATTTATGTTATAGAATAGCAACTACAAAGCTGTTATGTTTGTTTTCTCAGAAATCAGTGAGATTTTGGGGTTACATCTTGATGATATTTTTAAATACATATAAAATAAGTTAAACTAGAATAAAATTTCTAGAATTGATGATATCTAGAAGGTTAATTTAACATTTTTATATAATTTGTTGGCACGACTTGGACTCCTCTTAGGAATCTAAAGATAATTATCCTATTTCAATATAGTATTGGTTCCTATTAGTAGTTGTGCTACAACATCGTAACAAAATATAAAAAGGCCATGTGTAGAAAGCATACAGTTTTAATCAAATAAAATCCAGGGATTTCCTGTCTTACTGTTCAGTTGTAATGATCCTAATATTGAAAAGCAAATACAATTTTGGGGTTTCCTTAGAAATAAGCAAAATTACTTCTAAGTAAATATGTGTAGTACAGTCAACATAAGAAAATGTTTTCAGATGTTTATGGGAAATTGAGAGAAATTAGGTAAGCCACACCAAAAGGTATAAATCATAATACATTGTTTTATTGTGACCCCAATTTTTTTTTGGCAGGGAGAGTATGTTCTTCCTGATCTCCTTAGAATTCATAATGAGCCTTAATATCATCAATCATGGTAGCTTTCATAATTGCTTCGGAAAGTAGGAGACGGGGACACAGTATTAATAAGGATTCCTTTCCTTCCTAAATCTGTCAGCAGGGAAAGTGAAGAGAGTGGTTAGTGGTCTCTTCATTCTAGAGTTGGCACGATTCATGTCTCTTTCCTTTCCTTTTTTTTTCTTCTGTATGAAAAAAAAATCAGTTTATCAGTTTCAATAGCTATCGATCTCCTTGACTTCCTTGGATTGGTCCAATCAAGCTCTCGTTAAAGTGAGAAGCCTGTGCAATAGTAACTTGTGCCTTTGTGAATTCTAGGATAGACTACTGTTATGAACTCTACAAGGTTCTGCCTTTGGAGGCTATTTTGAAGTTAGTATAAAATGAATTGTCCTCTATAGCTCTGATATAGTGGGTGCTAAATTAGCTTCCAGTAGGATTCTGAATACAATTCAAAGTGTTGATTTTGAACTATAAAATACTATTTTGGCTTGACTCCAAGCCAAATCTATCTCTAGGACAGTCTTCTTTAAATAGAATTTTAGAACAAACCAGTTCTGACTGAACATCTCATATAGGAATATTAAGAATCCCCCCTACGAATGAAGTTTAGGGAGAGAGGAGACCAGTGGGGAGATTTTTGGTCGTAAGAAGAAGGCTGCACCAGAGATTTGACTAGCACCCTCTGTCTTGGTTTTTAAAAATGAAGTTAAGACACAGCTATTTTCCAGAGTGTTTAGTTTGAGAGAACTGTTACGTGGCTTATAAATATTAGGAATAATGATAGTTTTATCTGTTTGATTAATTTTATCTTTTTCTTTTTATCTATATTTTAACTTTAATACTGCAAAGCCAGGGACTCACTGAGAAGTTTAATAATATATAAAAGTTTTAAATAAATGCAATAATTGGGGTGAAGTAGAGAAAATTATGGAGCCAGGCCTCTCCCTTTACTGATCTCTAGGCAAAAAGATAATGTTCAGCTTAGCAAAATAGTCATTTCAAACATCTACCTTTTAAAAGTTATTTCCCTGCCTTTTATTTATTTTTTATTTCTTCACAGATGTAATGGCTTAAAACTTGTTAAATCAATCTGTATTTATTTTGAAAAGATAAATACCAATATTACATTTATGATCATAATTGTTAATTGGGGTTGTGTGTACAAATAAAATAAGCAATACTATCACCATAGTCATGTTTCTAATAGGGCATAGCAGTAGATTGGAAGATGATTATAACAGAATAACAGAGTTGAAAGGGAGTCTTATAGTCCAATGCTATGTTCAAACAGGAGGCCCTATACCAGTGATGGCTAACCTTTTCCAGACGGAATGCCCAAAGCGCACGTGCCTGAAGCCCCAAAATACAATGCACACTCACCCCCATGCATGCACATGCCCCCCGCATGCACCCCACACATGTGCGTGTGAGAACCCCACATCCGCCCCGTGCATGCATGCCCCCACCCTCTGCCCCCCATGCATGCATGTGTGCCCTCCGCACGTGCCCCACACATGCATGGCAGAGACCCGACGACCAGCTGGCTGGTGGGAGGCGCATGTGCATGCGCGGTGGAACTGAACTGGGGCGACAGCTCGCGTGCCCACAGCCCTATACCATTACAGACAAATGGTTATCCAATCTCTTCTTATGGCTCTGATTATTTATTTTGAAGCCCAGGAAGGAAGCAGATAGGCACAAAACAGAATGTAAGGAATAATTCATTAATTATAACATAATTATAATTAATATAATTTCCCCAATTTCAAACAAGAAATGAACACTATGTCAAAATAACAGAGTTGGAAGAGACCTTAGAGTCTTCTTAGTCCAACCTCCTATTCAAACAGGAAACCCTGTACATTTCAGATAAATAGTTGTCCAATCTCTGATTAAAAACCTCCAGTGTTGGAACATCCACAACTTCTAGAGGCAAGTCATTCCACTGATTAATTGTTCAAATTGTCAGGAAATTTCTCCTTAGTTCTAAGTTGCTTCTCTCCTTGATTAGTTTCCACCCATTGCTTCTTGTCCTGCTTTCAGGTGCTTTGGAGAATAGTTTAACCACTTCTTTTTTGTGGAAGCTCCTTAGATATTGGAACACTGCTATCATGTCCCCCCCTTGTCCTTCTAGGAGGTGGTACTAACACTTCATGTGATCATGATTGTGACTGCTTCTCAATGCTGTCAATCATCTCTCTTTCTCTCTCTCCCCTCTCCCTCCCCTCTCCCTCTCTCCCCCTCCCCCCCTCTCTCCCCCCCTCTCCCTCCCCTCCCCATTTTCTCATTTCATATAGCTTCTGTCAGTTATTTTATGCTCTGGCTGGTATTAGCTTTGATGGTGTCTATCCTTTTTACCATTGCCTTTTCCAGTATGGTCCAGTACTTGCTTGAGGTCCCAATTCAGAAAAATGGGGAGAGTTGAATCAAGACCTCCCGACCTACCTTGTAAAAACCTTACCAGGAAAATATTATGGATAGGCTTTCAAATGAATCAGGTTGGATTTCCTTCCACCCCCCAAAATATAAATGTATAAGGTAATAGTAGAAAAAGCTAAGCTCAGAATGATTCGAATGCAGAAAAATAATATTACTCATTATTCCTTTCACTTGCGGATGAAATCTGTATGCAGCAAGTTTGAATAGGTTTTACGCACATGGTATAAAAATGCACATAGCCTCATGAATATGGAATGGAATGTGTCTTGTTTATCAAGCAAAGCTTTTCACCAGTTTTTGTGAAATGTCTGAGCCAACAGTCAGGAAAACCATATGAAAACAATAAATACCAGCCATGAAAGTATTGTGTAGCAATACAAAGAAAATTGGAGGTGCACAGGAAAAAAAAAAGACGTATAATAAACTGATTAAGCATCAAGCACACCTGGTCTGTTGTGCAGCAGACTTAGCTGGAGACTACAATAAGGCTTCTGAAAAATGTGGGAATATTATCTACAGAAGTAAAATAATAAAAAAACCCAGTTCAAGAGATTGCAATTGTATTGAGTAGATGAGAGATTAACTCAGAGCCTTTTGGCCCTGCTGAGAAGCTCTTTAAATTGAGCTTCCGATGAGAACCAGTAGCAATCCCCGAGAAGAGGAAGAGAAGCTATTCAGAAGCGGAGATCACGCTTCTCAGATTTTGTGAGGCAAACAGAGCTGTGTGAGCTGCCAGATCCATTAAAACATGGCAGAAGTCAAGGCAAAGAATTTTAGGTGGGGAAAGTTTGCAAGATGCAAGTCTTGCTTTAAGGCAAACAAATCATATATACTGTAGCAGAGGTTTGGTCTGGAACATTGGTTTCCTGCCAGCCCACAAGGCAAGGGCTGCACGCTCTGTACTATGGCGATTGTTAAAACATGTTGCAGGCGATCAAGATCTAACTTGAATACATTCCTCCGGGATAGGAGAAGCAAGGATGCCAACGTTTGCCGCAGCATGTCAGTTGCCTCTAGCTACAAATGGGGGAAGAAACAAAATATTACTAAGTGTCAAGCCTTGGATTGCTACGGGATACATTTGAAAGGAAGAAGGCCTCTATTATGTGCACCTTCAAGTTTCTGCTTGCTGTTTTCTACTGTGCAGCTTATTCTTGCTTTTTCTCCAAGCAGGGAAATAAAAGCTCTGCCCAGGAAGAGAAATTTGGTAAGCTTTGCTTGACTGAATTGAAGCAAGTTTCCACTTTTCTGCTGCAGGGGATCATTAAACATTAAAGCTTTCAGACTAAGAAAAGAAACAAAATTTCAGGTGGAGTCAAGTGAATGTTTAATAACAAAATAAAATAAAGTTAATTTAGGAAAATTCCCTTGATGAAGAAGGATCTTCAATATATCCCAGAGAGTATGTAAAACTTAAAAGCAGATAACTGGCCAGATCGCAATGTTAAGATCGCTGCTCCTTTAATTACAATTTTGCAGGAGTTTTTATTTTCTTATTTCTGAAGCTGGCCTCCCCAAAATCACATTAAACTACCTTGTGACTTTCTTGTGGTGCACTTTAGATCCATCAGAATTATTTAAGTTCTGTTTATTCTTTTAAGAACAGTCACGGTATATTGCAACATAGAAATTCTTTCTACTTGCTGCTATAATGTGGATATCAGAAAATAAGCCTACTCTTGTTTACTGTCAGGAGGTGGTGCCTCTGGTCTTCCCTTTTTAAGGAAAGTTGTTGAGAAAGTGGACTGTAGTTAAAGAGGATCCTAGAGCAAATTAATTATCTAAATCAGTGGTGGGTTCCTCCCGGTTTGGCCCAGTTCCGCCGAGCTGGTAGCGGTGACGATATGATGTCACCGAACCGGTTCTGCACCCCCCCACCCCCGTCCCCCACGTTATTCTTACTTTTTATTTGGCCCCACTCCCAATCTATTGCTGCCTCCTGAGTCCCAGCTGATGGGCTATAAGGAAAAACTGTTTAAACTCTTGCCACGGGGCTTCAAAGGGCCGCCCTACAGCTGATCAGTGGTAAAAGGCGGTTTGGTGGTAGACCAGTGCCTCCAAAAACAAATCAGTAGACCGGTGCCTGCAAAAATAAATGGGTAGACAGGTACAGCTCTGCAAGCAGTTAAAAGCCTGGTAGACCAGTACCTCTGCTAAATCCTAAAGAATTGTCACATGACCATCAAGACACGCCCACAAAATAAGCCACGTCCACAGAACCGGTAATAAAAAATTTTAGAACCCACCCCTGATCTAAATCCATTTCAGTTTAAGGTTGGGATTTAGTGTAGAGGCAGCTTTGGTTGCACTTGGACATGACCTATGGTGAAGCTATGATGGCAGTGAGCTTTTGATACTGTTAACCATGGTGTCCTATTGGACCAGTTGGGGGCACTATTTTAAATTGGTTCTTCTTCTTTTTTAAGAGCTGGTTTTTATTGTTGTTGCTTGTGGGGAATTGGGAAAAATCACTCCCTAGGGGCCTATTTTGTGGGGTTCCACAGGTGTCCTTTTAGTTCAACATCTACATGAAACTTTTGGTCTATATGATCTGCAGGTTTGTGGTTCTCTGTCATCAGGATGCCGATAATATCAAATTATAGCTGCTACCCCAGGCCACCCAAATGAACCTTCTGAGACTGCTGTAGGGCCTGAAGGCTATATAAGCCTGTATGGGGAGGAAATGAATCTGATTCAATCTTCTCCTGACCTCATGGATGTGGATATGAGAGGCACCTAAATATTGGAATATTCTACCTTTAATTTTGGATGGATTCCAAAATTCCTGGACTCACAATCCCTGTTTGATGAGCAAGAGACAGTTGTGGCCAGAAAGGTCTTTATACATAACTCTATTCAGTGCATCCTGGATCGAGAGTGCTTTCAGACAGTTTTCATGCTCTAATCACCTTTTAGCTTGACTGCTACAATACTTTCTACATGGGCTTGCTCTTTTTTTTTTTTTTTAATTTGATTTATATGCCGCCCTTCTCCGGAGACTCAGGGCGTCTTACAATGCGTTAAGCAATAGCCTTCATACTTTTGTATATTTATACAAAGTCAGCTTATTGCCCCCACAAACTGGGTCCTCATTTAACCTACCTTAGAAAGGATGGAAGGCTGAGTCAACCTTGAGCCTGGTAAGATTCGAACCTGCAGTAATTGCAGGCAGCTCTGTTAATAACAGGGTACCACTGTACTACCAAGGCTCTTGAAGACCACTTGAATGCCCTTGGCTACCATCTAGCAGTTATCTGGATTTCTGCAGGATAAGAGTTAAAGAGCTGAGTGTTGAGATCATAACTCTAGCAGGAACTTTCGAGTTGATGGAATGAACTTTTTAAAAGAACGTTCTACGAGAAGAGAAGCTAAGGAATCAGTGTAGCAACCACCAGGAAGGGAATTTCCTACTATGTACCATAAATTGCAGAAGCACAAATGTCAAGTCCTTTCTATTACACTTTCAAATATGAGGGGTCATTGGTGCTCTCTGAGTTTATATTCTGTTGTCTTGCCTGTCTGTGTGGGTGGGGGCAGTCTTAGGGATTCTTTGGTTGGGCTGTTTACGGCTCTCTGGCAGTTTCTTGATTGGGGTATTGCTTACTTGATTGTTGGTATCCCATTTTACAGTTTGTGTCTCAAAAATAAAATTTATGACAAATAATATAATTAATAGTAATGATCGTAATAGTTGAAAGATGCTATTGTTGTTTCGCATGGATGAGATAAACTCAAGAAAAAACCTGAGCAGTGTGAAAATTACATGATAAGTCAGTAAACAGAGGCAGGGCAGAGCAGGTTTAGCTCTGCCTCAAATGGAGTTACGCTTGCATTATAAACTTCGCCTGCCTGATTTTTGCATAATTAATCTGCAAACTCAGCATCCCATAATGGAATGACAACAATTTCTGACAATGGTGCCTCTCACTCAAAGGTGGGCAAAACCACTTTAATTCCTCTTTCAGTCATAACGTATTAAAAGAAATCACAATGTGCATGTTGGGACATGGCGTTTGAATGTGTTGAGTTGTTCTTCACCTTGGAGAAATTCATAGATGTCTCTATTGCCAGGCCATTATTACCCTTTATGAGTACAGAAGTCAGTATGTATATTATTTATTTATTTATTTATTTATTTTATTGAATTTCTATACCGCCCTTCTCCCGAAGGACTCAGGGTGGTGTATAGCCAAAAATAAAACCATGACAATATAAAAATTAAAAGCAATTTAAAACAATTAAATAAATTGCCCAAAAAACTCTAATAAAACAACCCATTAAAATAGTAAAATGTTATTATTTACAGTGTGTATGTTTCGCCCGTGTAAACCTTAAAGCTAATTGTAGTGATCAAAACAAAAGCTTTCCATTCCCAGCCCAGGTTTTCTGCTGATAAAATAATGGGGCTATGCACTGCTTCGGGTTCAATCCTGGAAATAAGTTTTGGAGCGCATGGAAACATGAATGCAGCGCCCATTGGCATTCAGGCTACCAAGTCCTGAACATTTCTGCTTAAATGAGTTGCCAGCAGTTTTCTGTGTTCTATACCTGTGCCCTGTGAAGCACCTTTTCAGAATGAAATTGGAAGTATGGTCTAACTATAGTAAATAAAGGAACTTCTATGAGAATGACACTGAATTCATAGAAGTAAAAAAAAAAAAAATTCTATTTTTTTTTGTAAAGAACTAGTCAGACATTATGCTAAGAACATCATTATGCCTTGCTGTGAAAGAACAATTTTGAATGAATTGAAAGTAGCTATATATAGTATATAGCAGTGGTGGCGAACCTTTTCGGCACCGAGTGCCCCAAACCAGAACGTGCATGCACATGCATGCGCCGGAATGCCAGAAACTCGAAGACCAGTTGGCCAGCGCACATGTGCATGCTGGAAACCAGAAGAGTAACTGGCAATGGCACGCGTGCACACAGACAGGGCTCTGTGTTTCACCTCTGGCACACGTGCCATATGTTTGCCATCACAGGTATATAGTTTTCTTAAAACTAAATTTTTCTGAAATGAATGGCTAATGGCTAATGAATTTAGTTTAACAAATTTACTGGGGCTGACTATTGAGGTAAAACTATATAGCAAGGCCATAGAGATCAATGAAATAGCATCTACTTTAGTTACTCTGGGAATATAGATAATCCCCGACTTATAATCATTTATTTAGTGACTTTTAGGCTTTTAGTTTGTTAGGATGTAAGAGTGTACTATGTGTACATAGAATACAGTTGGTATTGTTTGGCTCAGGTATAATGTCCTGTTCCTGTGTACATTTCCTTAGAACAGGAACTGTATTCTATGTACACATAGTATACTCTTATATCCTAACAAACTTTATTTGTGTTAACTTCTTAACTCTGGGTGTGTCTGGATTGGTTACTGTCCCTACCTGCTCTCCAACAAAGTTACTGTACGTGATAGAAATGTGCCTGCAGGGAAGTATTTGAATAATCTAGATATTTGCCTATGAATACTTACTAGTAAAAATTCCTGTGATATATATTTGGTTGTATTTATTGCTTTTGCTTCTTGGTAAAAACAAAATTATAAATTGGGGAATCAGTTAAGAAACTTTTAAACACATTTACAAAACAACTAATACCAGAATTATAAAAAAAAAAAAATACAAGTGCTAAACAGGCAGGGGTGAAATTCAGCAGGTTCTGGAGAACCGGTAGCGGAAATTTTGAGTAGTTTGGAGAACTGGCAAATACCACCTCTGGCTAGCCCCAGAGTGAGGTGGGAATGGAGATTTTGCAATAGCCTTCCCCCAGGAGTGGGGAGGGAATAGGGATTTTGCAGTATCCTTCTCCTAGAGTGGGATGGGAATGGAGATTTTGCAGTATCCTTTCCCTGCCATGCCCACCAAGTCACACCATGCCCACCAAGCCACGCCCACAGAACCGGTAGCAAAAAAATTTGGATTTCACCACTGTAAACAGGGATTTCATATCCTTTATGCACTAGAAATCTATTTGTTAAATATATTAAGCAATGTTGGGAATGAGGTGAAAAACCTATTACTATCTTTTTGGATGAAACAGTTGCACAATAAGTTATCTCTACTATTAAGGTTGCTTAGAAAAATTCCAACTCAATCAGTAATTCATTTTTAAAATATTTTTACTGTTGATTGTTTATTACTGAATCAAATATAACAAAGGAATATTTTTAAAATAACTTATAGATGTTCCTACATGATCAAGTTGCTTGTTCAGCCATACCTTAACATCTTCGGAAATATAAATTATTATTACATTTAAAAAAGCTGGCAAAGCTTCTGATCTGGTTGGCTACTTCAGTCGCACATATACAGCTAGTCCTCACCTTACAACAGTTCTTTTACTGATTGTTCAAAGTTAGAACAGCACTGAAAATAGTAACTTACGACCGTTTTTCAGACTTACAGTCATTGCAGCATCCCTGTGACCATGTGATCAAAATTCAGATACTTGGCAATTGACTCATATTTATGACAGTTGCAGTATCCCATGGTCATGTGATTGTCTTTTGTGACTTTCTGACAGGTAAAGTCAATGAGGAAGCCAAATTTAGTTAACCATGTTACTAACATACCAACTCCAGTGATTCATTTAATAACGGTGGCAAGCAAGATCGTAAAATGGGGCAGAACTCACTTAACAAATGTCTTGCTTAGCAACACCAATTTTGGGCTCAATTGTGGTCATAAGTGAAGGACTACCTGTACTATTTTATCCCAATAGTGCTGGGGATTGATAATGATGCCTTTTAAAATAAGGCATTTCCTACTTCTTCCACCGAAGTGTGTATAACTGATTTTGAAGCCTGGCAAAGATTCTGCAGATTAGGAAAACTCTTGTTTGATTTTTTTCTTTAAAATAGTCATCCAAAAATGTTGACGGTGACCTTGGCAGGTAAATTATAGATGATATCACAGGGGCATGGTGTTACAAATGTTCCTTTTCCTCTAGGATCAGTTTCAGTTGGCTTGCAATGGTGGCAATGACATTCAGCCTTAGACTTTGCAGGTTTTCACAGGGAACGATAATCTTCCAAATCCTAGTTAACATCTATTGCATTGTAACAGTTGCTTTGGATAGTCAGATGGATGGCATATAAATTTAATAATAAATAAATCTGCATGAAGCTACTGAGTGAGTTCATCTATAGCAGGGTTATCAAACTCAATTTCATTGTGGACTGCATCAGGTTTGTGTTTGACTTCTGTGGGGTGGATGCGTGGGGGTGGCCAGGGTGGGTATGGCCAAGGTGGCCATGGCCAGCTTGATGTCACTCATATCGGGGGCACAATATTAGACCTCCCCAAAACTAAGACCTGGTGCCTTTTTCGGTGGTCCAAAAAATATAAGACCTGGTCATATTTTTTGGGAAACGTATCTATTAAGAAGCCTTATGAAACCCATTAATATTTTTTATCTTCTCTTAATTTGATATTGGAACTATTGGCCTGCTTTATTTGACAAACAGAAGCTGGAGTTGAATACAGACTATTTTTATATTCCAAAGCTGAGGAAATATTTAACCTGTGTTCATTGACATCAGAGTAAATAGGGTTATAGTTGAAATTAAAGCAAGACTGAAAATTCTAGGGGAAAAAAAATACTACTGCATTGAAAACTAGAGAGATGTATTGCCAGCATTAGTGTACCAAGTCAAAGACAATCACAGTACAAGCAGTTTACATTTTTTCCCTGCTCTTTCCCTTTCTTTGCATTCATATATTTTCTCTGGTAGGTTCAGTGAGAAATCTGCTGTAGAATGACTCACACTTTTATAAAGTCTGGATAATGCATCTTTTATCATATGTAGAATAAGTACATCATACATGTATTTTCAACATGTATTTTATCATAGCTGGAAAGCTTTAATAATTAACAAATTCGGGTATAACTATATAGGTGTGCGATTTTTAAATATCCCTTTAGGATAGGTACCAGAGTTATCTTAGATATACATATACATTACTATATTATTTATAAAATGAGGCTGAAGATAATTGTAACTAATATTAACATTTTAAACGATGGTTAGTACCAATGAGAGCCCTGGTGGCGCAGCAGATTAAAGCACTGTTATTAACAGTTATTAACATCAGCTGCCTGCAATTACTGCAAGTTCAAATCTCACCAGGCTCAAGGTTGACTCAGCCTTCCATCCTTTCTAAGGTAGGTAAAATGAGGACCCAGATTGTGGGGGCAATAAGCTGACTTTGTATAAAATATACAAAAGTATGAAGGCTATTGCTTAATGCATTGTAAGCCGCCCTGAGTGTCCGGAGAAGGGTGGCATATAAATCAAATAAAAAAAAAATGATAAAGTGAAAGAGACAAATAATTTTTTTCTGTCTGATATTTCCCTATGCATTTATTCCGGTGAGTAATTTACCGAATGGATTTGAGCTTCATTACCTGCAACAACTGGAGATAATAGGTTTGAAATTTATAGCACAAACATGGTTGCCCTTGGAGTCACCTTCTTTTGTTATAGACCAAATTTCAGCTTGCCTCTTTTTGAATTAAAGAAAAACATTCTGCATTGCAGTCTGCTTAGGTGGTAGTGGCATATTTTTTTTTCCCACTAAAAAGCTAGCAAATATACTACAGCTTGCCCTTTCTTGTTTTGAAAAACTGGCAGCTGAATAGACATAGTTTTGTGTTTTGCATATCACAAGTTGCTTCATTGCAATCAACATGTGTGAAATGTCTCAGAAGTCAGGAGAATCAGAGCAACATCTGTATGTTTTTAGATAGATTTCCCCCTTTTTGCAGTTTCCCAATACATTTGCTTCAAAAACATCCTTGTTTATTAATCTGTTAGTGACACAAAAGACCTATTTTTCCAAGTCCGTTATTGTTATAGTGAATTTCATAATTCATTATCTGAATGTTGAATCCAAAGATAATGTTTTCCTAAATCAATTGAAGAAAGTAATAACTTTTATAGTTTAAATTGGGGAGTTTGGGGATAATAGGGTATTAATTGAAGGGCTTGGGCTTGTTGTTGATACCTTTGATTGAAGTTGTCTTTTTTTTTAAGAAAAAAAAATCAGAGCTTTTCCACTATTTAAGGGATTACGGCAAAAACGTACTTCAGCCAGAAACTGAAGAATAAATATTAGGGTAATGTCTTTAATGGTCGGATGAGTGGAGGGGACTATAAGGTTAATTGTATCCTAGCTGAAATGTACGATGACTATCATTAGGAAAAGGATGCTGACTAAAATTTATCATCCACCCATTTTGGAATTGGAAAACTGTATTTAGAGAGCACTGTGTTTTTAGACTCCATTTCTGTTATCACTAACTAGCATGGCTAGAGGCAAGGGTTTGTTAGAGTTACAGATATAGAAAACATCTGATCATCATCATGTTTTCTGCTCCTGTCTTAATTTTCTTTCTTTTTTTTCTGATGGTTGTTTCCCCCCACTTATGTCTTTCTTCACATGAATGGTCAGGATTCTCTTTAGCTCATTTGGGAAGAAGAAGTGACAAGATAGGCAGAAAGTGAACTATTTATTGTGCATGAGCATGCTGAAGCAGAACTTTAGTGGGGAGAGGAGAGGGAGGAGAAAGAAAGAAAGAAAGAGGAAGAGAAGAAGAACAAACAACAACAACAAAGACTTGTATGCAGCCTGCCTCTCAACAGTTCTGGTTGACATGTCATAGAAACTGCAGTAAAATCAATAACACATAAAAGATATAGAAAAAAGTTGGCAAGCATGATGAAGCAGGGAATTATAGTAAGACAATTTATGGTAAGACAATTTCATCATAAGGTGTAGTTTCAGGTCTCATCATTTTGAACCACCCCTCTCCTTAAAATGTTGTTCACCACTTTTCCCTTCTAGAAAAGGCAGAAGAGGTAAGGCACTTCTGGGTAATTGTAAGATATCCAGAGCTAATGTTTTGGAGTAACAAGGGATTCTGATCTCAACCAGTGTCTTCTCTATGTAAAAGACTGGAAGTTTCCACTCCGCTGTCTTTCCCTTGTGATAAAAACATATCTCCAAAAACTTAAGTCATTTTTTCCCCCGGAGAGAATATTCCATCTGGGACCTGAACAGCTGAAATGTAGGGCCCATTTCCTCTGAAGTAATAGCCTTCATCATTTCCCTTGAAAAACCTCATCTTCAGAAATAAATGAAGACCACCGTTCACATATTGTCCTCCAAAAACAGATTAAATTCTTTTCTTTTACAGGCCGGACCTGGTAGACATGAATACTGTTGCTGTTCAAAGCAACCTTGCAAATTTAGAGCATGCTTTTTTTGTAGCTGAAAAACTTGGAGTTGCCAGGCTTTTGGATCCTGAAGGTGAGTTGATGAATTGCAAATACTGTTGTTGACTGGCTTCAAAAAGCTTGACAGGAAGCCTGATGTTGTGGTATCTGTATTGTAAACATTGCCTATGTCCACTTGTACATTTTAGATGTCGATGTCTCCTCGCCAGATGAGAAGTCAGTAATCACTTATGTATCATCACTTTATGATGCATTTCCCAAAGTACCTGAAGGTGGTGAAGGCATTAGTGCACATGTAAGTAAGAAAGTAGTTTTATACACTCACAGCAATTTTTAAGCAGAAATACTGAAACGTTATGTAACGTTAAGAGTGTGAGCTGTCTGATTGGGGCGCAAAAACTTATATAACTGCTATTTACTGCATAGAACAAGTTGAATAACGAGGTCATAGAATGATAGTACTAAGAAGTGAGAGCTCTCCCTTTGGTCATACTTTCTCTATGCAGGGAAGGTGAATCTACTTCCTTCTTCAGATGCCATGTTCTGTTGGGCTTACCTGATATTTAAACTGTTGAGCCAGGGCATTTTGAAATGAGTCCTCATGGATATGATGCTAATTAAAGTATATCATGAAATTGGCCACTAAGTGTATGAGTGGGGCTTCTTCTTCAAGCCGACCCACTAGAACAGTGTTCCCCAACATTTCTGGATTGGCAGCCCAGCGCAGGGTGGGGGGGGGGAGAAGAGAGAATGGTTTTGTGTGAAGGGCAGGCACAGGCATGTTTGTATGAGCAGTGGGCGCGTACACCCACCGCTCGCACAAGTGGAACTACAAGTGCCTTCACCTGCTTCTCGTGTTAGTTGAGCTGGGTGCGCACACATGCATGCGCCAGCCCACCGCTCATGTGGCCTGGTTGTGAATAGGCCACAGCCCAGTAATGGGAACCTCTGCACTAGAGCATAGCCATGTGTGGAAAGAAAGCATAAAGTCCTGATGTGATAGAGATAGAGTTATGAAGTTAAAAACAGGTCACTTGAGAGGAAAAGAGGAAAAAAGGAAAAAAAGAGGGATATTGACAGAAGAGGACTTCAAAAAAAAAGTATAATGCTTATAATAAGGATGGACTGTTTCCCAGGGTAAGCAAGGCAAATGCTAGGAATATAAGATAGAAATCAGGTGAACAGTAGATAAGAGAACTAAAATCAGATAACAGAACGATACATGGACTACAAGTATAGAGGTGCTTTAAAGGAGAGTGGACAAAGAATGAGCAAAATCTCATACTGGGTATAGGAGAGGAGCAGGGGTGGGTTCTACTTACCTTTACTACCAGATCGCATCGTGCCCACACATGCGCAGATCACCTATAATGACATCTGGGTCAGTGGGTGGAGCCTCCCGCCGGTTTTACTATCGGTTCTTGCGAACCGGGGGCAACCCATCACTGGAGAGGAAAATTTGAAAGCCAAAGAAGTACAAGGCTGAAAGATCCAGTTTCTACAATGTTATTCAAAAATTGCTTGCAAAAGGAGGCTTTGCCAATTTAAATTGTAATTTTGTGGACACTTTAGGACTAAGTTAGATAGAGCTGATTGGTTGCTTATCTATAATGCAACAGATACAATTGACAAGCAATGTCTTTATAATTGGTGTGCTACTTTATTGCTTCTCTTAGGATGTTGAAGTCAAATGGATCGAATATCAGAATATGGTGAACTACCTCATCCAATGGATTAGGCACCATGCCACAATAATGAGTGACAGAGCATTTCCAAATAACCCTGTAGAACTCAAGGTGATTATTTTTTCTTTTGTTTATATTTCCAGAATACAGTTTTTAAAGACTATTAGGTACTACTCCTTTAGCGTAATCACCTATTCATTTATAGTGATTCACTAAATTCCCATGTCCTTTAAATGGCACTGCTGGAACATAAAATACTTATTTCAAGAAGGGTCTGTCTTTTTCCAAAAACAGAATTTTCCCAAAGTCAGCTGCACCACAATGCAGAATGGGTATAGAAGAGAGTGAATTAAATATGCCAGTACAGCTCTTCTTGGAACTTAAGAGGTTGGCATAGTTTGCAGTGTTAAATGTCCCTTTATGTAAAAATGCTGGAAGCTATTATGTCAGAGAGAATGTTAGGTTAAATTCCTTCTCCCTCTCATGTTATTTTCCTAAAACATAACTTTTATGCATGAAGTTCTCACCAATGGATTATCTTCTGTCCTTATCACATGATCTTGAGTTGGATGGCTATATAAATTTGATAAATAAATCCTCAATCAATCTACTATTACATGGCAATGGAAAAAAACTGGATTTCTGGTCAATTATGTATAAACATAGTGATTCTAGATATTAGAATCTTGGGAAGGAGCCACAAATCTAAATAGTGTTCATATAAAGATTAAGCAATAAAGGGCATCTCCCTGGCTTGGAGGCATTAAAATGCATTTTAATCTGAGGCTGCGCAAGCCACTGCCACGGCTAACATAAATTTAGTGGTTTGGATTCTTGTCCTGTTCATAAAAGAGACATCAAACAGAATTCTCTGCAGCACTTAACTATGGGGATTACATCCATGAACACCAACGGGTAGAAGATTTAAGTTAACCTTGGACTTAGAGAACCAAGATGGCCAAGGGAAACCTGAATGGGAGATATACGGTTTAATTCTCTCTTTTCTTGTAAATCCATGTATTTTGTTCTTGATATTAAGTAAGTTAGACAATTTGGTTTCAAAGTAATGAGGATGACAAGTTTTTATAAGCCTTAGAAAGCCAGAATATCTCAGTAAAGACTTCAATGTTTGTTTTCCTTTAGGCACTTTATAACCAATATTTACAATTTAAAGAAACAGAAATTCCACCAAAGGAGATAGACAAATCAAAAATCAAGCATCTATATAAACTACTAGAGGTAAGCTATATTGTGTGGACTGGTGCAGGCTGGATTTATTTCTCACTTTTATGGTTGATTTGGTTTTTCAATTTTATGCAATTATTCCTTGCCTTCAAAGGTTTGGATTGAATTTGGGCGTATCAAGCTTCCTCAAGGCTACCACCCAAATGACATTGAAAAAGAATGGGGGAAGCTAATTATTGCTATGTTGGAAAGAGAGAAAATGCTTCGACCAGAAGTTGAAAGGTGGGTTGATTTTTCGTTTTATAGGCATGTTTCCCTGCCGGATTGAAACTGCTCAGTAGGATGCATTATATAATAGACAGAGACATTTTAATCTTGAAACAAAGGCAGTCAAAATTTCCTTTGTAGAAATGAATTGTCGAGTGGGCTCATTAATTGGATATTGCTTTTAAATTGAACAAATATCTGTATTTATGCTTATTTTTATTGACATAATTATCAAGCAGCTTATGCAAAATTCTGTATTAAATAGCAAATATGTAACTATAACCTTGTCTGATGGTTTGCCCATCAGAATTTGGACAATTATTCCAGTTATCCAACATTGCTTACAGTTAAACAGTTTTCTCAAGGTTCATGTTTCAATCCTGACCAACTTTTGAGTAGATAATCAATTTTTTATTAAGGTCACAGACCAGCAAAAAGTAGATAATATTTTCCGAAGTTTGCCAGGGCATTTACAGAATTGAGTGGACTCCCACTATCTTTTTCTCAGAAGCCTCAAGAGGGTTAAAGTGGCGGTTACCCCAAGTCTTGGTGACCCCCCCCCCAACTGAGATGGCAGACCAAATCCCTTGGAAGGGCAGTCTTGGTAGATTGCATCAGAGCCTTGTGCCATGGTGTCTGCTCAAGGAAATTCATACTAATGCCAAGGACATTGTGTGCCATGAAATCAAAGCAAACAGGCTGACTCCCCAAGGCCACGTGCAGTCTTGGTAGTCTTTTCAGGACTACTTGAGCCTCCTAGATAATTACTGAGAATTCGCATTATGTTCCCTGCTAGTCTGAGGCAGAGAAGAGATGAAAGCTGTACCCTCGGCATCCAAATAAATTTAACAATGAAAAATAATGAATTCCTTGTCCCCTTTCAAGGAAAAACTGAAAATCTTGCTTGGGCAAGATATGAGACAATGGCTTTGCCCATTCCACTGGTTACCATACTCATCTTAAGTATGACCCTTGCCTTTCAAGAGTTATGATTTATACCAGATACAGATGTGTGTGTGTGTGTGTGTGTACATGTATGTATGTATCTTATAATAATTAACTTTATTAATTTAGTGGCATGCAAAATAGCAGTGTTGCAAATTCTATGCAATCTGGCAATTGAATTATCCCTGTCCACCTGTTTTCCCCTTGTATTACAGATTTCCCCGTTAAAGTCTGTCCCATTAGTCATGAGAGTTAGACTACCATTTTGTGGGCAGCATACTTTTGAATCCTAGAGCTGGATATAGGCAATCATGCAAAGAAATTCTACAGTTTTTTTGTTTTAGCCATTACAATTGTGTAAACTAAATCTATCTGTGGGAATGAAATGAAATTTAACTTCTTTGCAATTATTTTTAAGTAGAATCCCTCTATTGGGCATATAACATGGACATGGGCATCTATATGAAAAAATTAAGGGAGGGGATATGATATGTTCATTATGTAACTTGACCACTTGAGTCAGAATCATGACATAATCGCACAATTATGACATTAGCACATTAGCACAATTATAACATTATGTTTCCTTATGTTATCATGCAAGTACTACAAATGCTTCTGGCTGGACATAGTCAAAATTGGTCGTCCCCGTCCCCCCATCGACAACCTGCTTCTGAGCATCCCCTAAACCTTCATTTTTGGGAAAATGCTGAATTAAAGGGTATCCTGTGGGTGGGTTAAAGCAACAAAAAATTGGGAGGCAAAGACTAGATACCATCATCATGCTTGAGGTTTGTTGCTACTGCAAATATCCATTATGTAGAAAGTAAACCAGCAAAGGCCTAGAGCAGTGTTTCTCAACCTTGGTAGCTTGAAGATGGGTGGACTTCAACTCTCAGAATCCCCTAGCCAGCGCTGCTGGCTAGGGGATTCTGGGTGTTGAAGTCCACCCATCTTCAAGCTTCCAAGGTTGAGAAACACTGGCCTAGAGATTAATAAAGGCTGAGTACTCAGCAGCAGGTGAGATTGTCTCAAGCATCTATTCTATGATTACCATATTGCCCTTCCTGAAGCAAAATATTTTTTTCTCTATATATTTTGACTGATTGTGGACCTTAACTTGTTAATATTTTATCTATGTATTAATTTTTCTCTCAGATTATCCAACCAAGAAACCTTTAGTTTGCCTTTTATTCTTTCTTGACTTTGTCCAGATTTTCCTCCAGCTTAACAAAGTAAGAGAGCAAAAGAATTGCTCTATTCATTCAGGGCTTTGTTTCTTCTTTACACGGTAGCCAAAGGGATCCCTCCCACTTCCTAATGATTTCCCTCAGTATACATTGTGTTTAGTAGGAAAACAAAAAGTTGGAGTAATCTGTGGTCAAAATTGGTAGGAAAGGGACTTGATGGGCAGAGAGGGAGGGACCTTGCTTGAGGTCTGTGGGGAAATGGATTAGTTTGATGGGCCAGCTAGAAGTTCCTCATCCCTGCTGTTCATGGAAAGGGTGGTGTGCCTCAACCTAGGTTGTAGTATTTTTTTTTTTCTCCCATCATTAAACCCAACTTTTTCATCTTGTGTGTTGTCTTATCGAAGGGACCTTCTGTCATGAGGGGAACTTGGGAAAAACTAGCTATGTTTGAGAAGAGGCATATATAAGGCACTGGCATCATGGAATTATATCATTAATTCCCAACATTTCCAATCAGTGTAGCCTCTCTTGGAGTATAGATATATTCAAAGATTTTTTTGGGGGGGAGTATTTTGCATCACAGTTGTTGAAAGTGTCTCAGTAGTTTTGCGGTAGCATTTGTTAACTTTAGTGGGTAAGAGCTAAAGAGTGAGAAAACCCAGTCTTTGCTAGAATAGACATTTTGTATTTGGGTTGCAAAAATCCATTTGATTTCCATTTGATCTAGATTTAGATAACTAGATGCGAGCAAAGAGTTTTGAGTTTGCTTTATCTTTGCTATCATCACAATTTTCATATATGATAAGCCTAGTCTTAACAGTTTAGAATAGCATTAATATAAACTGGGGGGTCAGTTACAGAATAGGGATTTGTTGAACAATAAGATTCATTATAAAATAATTGCTGATAAAGGAAGTGTAGTGCTGAAGGAGAAGCGGCCTCAATTTCCTTAAGAAAATAAAGACTATAGAATTCTAATGGTTGGATATAATGTTGATACTCCTTGCCAGCAAGAAATCAGAACACCTGTGTGTGCTGGCATTTTTGCCTGTACACGTTCAAAATCTTTTTAATGCCAAACAGTCAAAGGAATCGCTACCACATTTTATAGAAAAAATTATAGCAGTCAGTAAACTGACATTAGTGTCCAAGCCTAGCCACACGCTAGCTGATTGCAAAAATAATCATTGACTCTGCAGGTCTGATCTTTTTAACCTAGTAATTGCACAGTGAATCTGTTTAAATAGAACAACAAAAACATTTATAAATACATTCTTAATTTGAATTCTGTGCAAGGTAGTCTGTGCAAGATGAACTGTAATGCCGGTCCTGTTTTTGCTGTAATATAAGCAATTATAGAAAGCACATGAAGTTGGAGCATAGCTGGATCAAAATGAAGACAGACCTGGATGAAAGACCACTAGAGTATCCCATGTAAAAGCAACTATATAATGAATAATGAATCATTTCATTAAAAAAAAACAACAACTCTATAGAATGACTATTGATCAATTATTTTTTTTTACAACTTGGGAGTTGCAGATCTTTAAAATAAGATCATCTTATCCTGTCCCATATCAGTTAGGTTTCTGAGATTGGATGACAGTTACCTAAAGGTATTTGGCACTTTTCCTTCAATGTTAACGCCCTAATCATTCTGATTAGTCCCTACTTGTACAGGCACTTAAAAAACCGAAGAAGCCAAGCCCACATTGGCATATATAGCTGAAGGCAAAATCTGAAGAGGAATGATATTTACAGGATTTTGAATATGCACGCTAAAGCCTATTTAAGGATCCAATGGTGGAACTGCTCTTAAAGCTAGCTCCTTTTTGGTAGCTGTGCACGTTCTGCTTTTTTTCAGTTTTCAAACAACCAAGGAGCTTTTTGACTATGAAAAATGAATGCTAACAGTTATGGCTACCAGAGTAGTGACTCTTTTAGTAATAGCACTAGTACCCGAACCAGCATTGATTCTAATGAAAACTTCGTATCTGTTAACTGTGGGCCAACTCTTGTTAATTCGTGTATAAGCTTCGGCAATGGTCCAATGGAAGGATCCAGGTAAGTTTGATATTACATTGCAGAATTTGGTTCAGTTTTATTTGGTTACAGTTAATACTGCTTTCTTGTATGGAGAACAAGAAATTACCAGCCTTATGGGACTTGTCTTAACTTTGATGTCTTTAGGTTAGATATGCTGCTGCAAATTGCAAACAGAGTTCAGCGGGACAGCCTGAGTTGCGAAGACAAGCTAATGCTTGCTCGAAATGCTACGCAGTCAGTAAGTAGTTTTGAATATCTAGTTTTTGACTTTTTTCCTAAATTGAAAACCCATGTGGATTATTGGATAAAGAGTAGAAGGACAGCATCTTTGTTTAGATCTTGTACAATCTGGTACTTACCCAGTGGCTAAAACAAATGGTTTTAGCCACTGGGTAAATGGCTTTAGCCAATGGCTAAAACACTCCATGGTTTCAGGCTTTGCATTTTTAAAACGGGAATTACGAAAACTCTTTTCAAGAATTATTTGGAAGATGAGAAGAATTATCTGTACTTATTAATAGCTCATTTTGGAGTACCATAGAAATGTCATCAGGCATGCAGTGAATTGACTAACAACATGAACTCATCTTTTACACATTATGCCACCTTTCTGGTTTAAAAGCATTTTAAAGTAGTATAAAGCTGTATTAAATTTTTGCCTATGCCAATAAGGCATTGGGAACATATATTGAGAGCCTACTAAACATTTTTAAAGGAAGACAGTATATGCTTATTATAATTTCACTGCAGTTTTGAAGACTGTCAGTAAACTTGGAGAAGGTAGAGAATGCTCAGGAATATTGTATCTGCCAGAAAGGAAAAACAAATGCTAGATATGCATTAGTGTTAATAGGTAATATTTCAAGTTAAGACTATGGAGTGTGTTCCCGCTATATATCCTGAATTTGATATTTATTTTTAATATTCAAGAATAGGTAAAGGTTTTTCAAATTGAAAATACATCAAAAGTCAAGGGATTATACTTTTTTTTGGCATTGATAGCTACCTTATGAAATTCATGTACTTAGGATAAATTAAAATTTCAGGAGGTATTTGACCACTGAGTTTAACCACTCAGTGGTTAAACATGCTGAGCTTGTCATCTGGAAAGCTGACAGTCAGGGTTTGAGACCCAAGTGCTACACAACGGGGTGAGCTCTCAATACTTGCCCCAGCTCCTGCGCACCTAGCAGTTCGAAAGCATGCAAATGCGAGTAGATAAATAGGCACCACTTCAGTGGGAAAGTAAGAGCATTCCACGTGCCTTGGCTTAGAGTCATGCTAGCCACATGATTACGGAAATGTCTGGACAATGTTGGCTCCCTTAGCTAAGAAACAGAGATGAGCACCGCCCCCTAGAGTTGGAAATGATTGGACAGGGGAAACCTTTACCTTTACGGTAAATTTCAACTTGAAAAACATAAAATCCAGTTGTCTCATGTTTTATCCAGTCAAAAAAAACCTCCTTTGTATCCATTTCAGAAAATAAGCAATCACAGCTGCTTAAGCAACCTTTTGCAAAGTATTTTAATATAGGAAAATAATGTTAATTAATCATTTTGATGATAATTTTTCAAAATAGTTCTGTATGTGCAGGTATCTTTATCTAAATGGAGAACCTACTATTTATGTACACTACTGTTTTTGGAGAGAGCAATCTATATTGAAAATTTGGCTTGACATAATAAATAGTTGGTCTAAAATTAAGCTGTTACAGATATATTTCATGAGAATTGATTTTATCTTACAACGTATTTTTCAGACACAAGCATCTAAAAAATTTATAAATGAGCTTCATTATTATCTGTCCCAAAAAAAGGTTATTAGTGTAGAAGAACCTAAGTATCTCATGAAGAACTTATTTGTGTGGTTATTTTTGTTTGTTTGTTTAAACTTAGGATAGGAAACGATTAGAAGCAGGCCTGCAGTTCCAGAATGAAGCTGAGATTGCAGGCTATCTACTTGAGTGTGAGAATCTTCTCCGCCAACAAGTTATGGATGCCCAGATTCTTACTGATGGAAAATATTATCAAGCGGATCAATTAGTCCAAAGGTACATACATTAAGATTACTATTAAGGGATAGGAGCTCCTAGTTTGTCTCATACCAGTAACTATTCTGCCCCTGGCAATTTTTGCAACTTTAATAGAAATTGGTTTGGCTTACTTTGTTCTGTGTTCAAGTTGTTTAAACAATTTATTTAAGCACTGCTAATCTTGACTTTAATTAGGATATCCATTAATCTATGCTTGAGCTAGAAAGTGATTTGAAAAGCAGTGCATAGATAATTCTGTTTTAAAGTCTCTGAAATCCTTTCAGTTGCCCTGTAGTCCAGGTTAAGACAATTCTATCGTATACCAGTAAGTATGGTTTAGGATATCCCATATTCAGCATGTGTCTAGCAATGTCTTCCGCTACTTTTATGAGACACTTTTCGACTGTAAAATCTTCACCAGGTCCTAGGTAAGGCCAGTACCAGCAGGAACACTGCCGTTGTCAGTCCTTTTACTGGATGAAAAGAAAACCTCCCATTTCTCCTTTTTTTCCTCAGTATAAAAGCCATTCCCTGCAGCCTACCAAGCTGAGACCTCATGTTAGCGAGAGCATAGTCTGCTCTGGGTGGTTTCCAGGGGCTATATGTGGCTCACAGGTTGACTTTTACTATCAAGTATGGACTAACATTGCTACCAGTATGTAGAATAGCCTTTTTGATGCTGTATGCATTTTTCCTATTCGTAGCTATATGGTTTGATTCCTGTTCTTAATAGTCACTTTTGTGCTTCCTTCTCAAAGATACACAAAGATATCTTAAAGAATCTGTCATTTTAATCTGAGAAGAGCATATTATTCCCAAGCATAATCAGTAATCGCATTTGAGACAAAACTGATTATATGGGCTTATTGGTCTTTTTATATGATTACTTTTTACATCCAAAAACATACAGCTTGACATTTTATGGTCTTAGTTCCATTATAGCATTAATGCATCAACTTTTTGCAGTTTATAAAAGGATTTATTAGAACAAATGGATCTGACTCTTTTATTATGATAGTTAATTTAATTATTTAATTCTGTTTTCTATTATTATTGTTCATAAAAATTCTGAGGTAGTTGATAGTCAATTTCTATGGTGAATGCTTTTCTCTCTTTTAATGTAGGGTTGCAAAACTCCGAGATAACCTTATGGCCTTAAAAGCAGAGTGTTCCTCAATCTACAACAAGGGGAGAATACTAACAACGGAACAGACCAAGATGATGATATCAGGAATAACACAAAGCTTAAACTCAGGATTTGCACCAAGCCTAAGCCCTAATTTAAACTCTGGACTAAATCAGGGCTTGTCTCCCTCCTTGACCTCATCGAGCCTGACGTCAGGTTTATCATCAGGTTTTTCTCCAAGATTGACCCCAGCCATCACCCCAGCATACACTCCGGGCTTCCCACCACGGTTAATTCAAAGCTACATAACTGGAGTTGACACAGGTGGACTTCAAACACTCAAGTTGACACAGATTCGGAAACCTCTGATGAAATCAGCTTTTATTGATCAGAATTTAACAGAAGAAGAAGTCAATATGAAGTTTGTCCAGGACCTCTTAAGATGGGTAGATGAAATGCAGGTAACATCTTGACATGCATGGTCTTCATCTGCACTTGATCATTGTTTCTTATTTATTCGATGGGATCAAGTTTAATTTTTTAAACGTCTCTTTACCAGGTACAACTTGACCGAGCCGAATGGGGTTCAGATTTGCCAGGTGTTGAAAGCCATGTTGAAAATCACAAGAATGTTCACAAAGCTATTGAAGAATTTGAGTCAAGTCTTAAAGAAGCAAAAATCAGTGAGGTACAGCATAACAACACCTTGTGACTGTACCTATTTTAAAAACAAGCATAGGTTTTAACTTGTTGTATAACTGCACTTGGCTTAAAGAAGAATCTCTTTGTTATATTAATTAAATGAATAACAAGAAATGCGTAATCCTTCTGTTAACTGTTGTGTATCTGGAGGCTTTTCTTTAAAAAAAAAAACCCTCTAATCCAATTTGTTCTACACAGATGCAAATGACTGCTCCCCTCAAACTCAGCTATGCAGAAAAATTGCACAAACTGGAGAGCCAATATGCAAAACTCTTGGTAAGATCATCGTCAAGAAGTCCAGGTCTCAGTGGGATGTTCCTTGATAATGTAAGCAAAATCAATCTTCGTTTTTTTGTCTTTTCAAGAATGCATCCAGAAATCAGGAAAGACACCTCGACACCCTTCACAATTTTGTATCACGAGCCACTCGGGAACTTATATGGTTGAATGAAAAGGAGGAGGCGGAAGTTGCACATGACTGGAGTGAAAGAAACACAAATATAGCAAGGAAAAAGGAGTATCATGCCGTAAGTTTTAGTAATGTCTTAAAAATAAAACTGAACGTATTCTTTCCTACTTGCTTCAAGTTTCAAAAGCTTTTTTTTCTGTTTTTTTAATTTGAAAGGATCTGATGAGGGAACTTGACCAGAAGGAAGAAGTTATTAAATCAGTACAGGAAATAGCAGAACAATTGCTCTTTGAAAACCACCCTGCGAGATTAACTATTGAGGTAGGTTATTAAATCTGGCTTTAGAAGCCAGATTTTTGTAGGATTCCGAATTTAAAGCAGCAGTTTTAAATATCTTTCTGAAGAATTGCAGCCTTCCCCAATTTGTATGTATGTTTGTTGTGTTTATTCTAACCCCAACGTCTTCCCCCCCTCCCCCGACTTGTTGAAAACCTTGGAGAAAGTTGATACACAATCTTGTATCATTCTTTTCTGTTTAGTCCTCTGCTGTATTTCTGTTTCCCACAGTAGTCAATGACAGGCATCACTGATTTCATCTTGTACACATTAGAGCTCCTGATAAATATTTATGTCTGGGTTCTGCTTTTCCATTTTGTGTTATTGCTGCGTATATAATTTTCTTGCGGTATACATTTAGTTGAGTATGACTCAGTGATTTATTAGTCTTGAAGATGCAGTATGACACCTTGCTAATGTCCTAAAATGAAAGAAACAAGATTGCAAAACATGGCACTCCTATTTAGGGTTCCCATTGTGATTTCTTCCTGAGTATTCTATTATATTCTGTTCTATCTCTTGCCCTCACTGGCTGTGTTTCACTGGTGATTGTTTTTGAGTTACTTAAAAAGGAATGCAGAGCACTCTTTTTTCCCCCATGGAGAATTCCAATACCACAGCACCATCTACTGTTTTGAGTAAGAGTGAATCTAGTATACCTAGAAGGGGGCAGTATTGCTCTTGTTCATATGTAATAAGAAACTTCTTTCTCCCTGTAAATGTTTCGTTGTTGTTATGTGTCACAGTGGCATATTATTATAGATCTTACTTGGACATTATATTTATTTTGGACTAGAATTAAGATATATAGTGTAGGTCAGTGCTCTCAAACTTAGCAACTTTAAGAAGAGTGGATTTCAGCTCCCAGAATTCTTCAGCCAGCCATGGGGGTTGAAATCCACTCAACGTAAACTTACTAAGGTTGAGAAACACTGCTGTATGTAACCGCTTGCAACTAAAGACAGTAGCTGGCCAATATGGGCACCTCCCAGTTTCAGAACTGACCACAGGTTAGTTGATTCTGTATCTCTGTCAGAATGGATATTCTGCAACAATACTTAAATACTAGAAGCAGATGGACTCTTATGATCTGTCCTTGTTATTAAACAATATGCCCTACTGGATTCTGTAGCGAGCTTTTTTGCTTCTTTGTTAAGTGTCAGTAATTTTAGCCAATTTGACAGGCAGCCACTGTACAATAATTCAAGCCATAGCCAAGGTATTTGGGTTCTAAATGGCAGTCAACCTGGCTTTCCAGAAAAAATTTATTCATTTTTGTAGAGCACTTTATATTTCAGAGGGTAGATGCTTTTGTTCTACTGCATACTGCTGAGACAATGGGGGAGGGAAAAATCAATGGGGGGATGGGGGAGGGAAAAAGCAATTCCTCATATTCTTTCTCTCATTAGAGAGAACTAGGGCTGGGGTTGCATAGACACGCATAGTTCTTTCTCTCTTTTTGTATCCTTCAGGCCTACCGAGCTGCAATGCAAACCCAGTGGAGCTGGATTTTACAGCTCTGCCAATGTGTTGAACAGCATTTAAGAGAAAACACTGCGTATTTTGAGGTATGGATTAAATTGAAAATACTGTGGCATGATTGCAGATTTCAGCTGTAGCTATACCACCAAGAAGGAAATTCAAATGTGGTTCTTAGCTAAGCAATATAGAAGAATGGTTTTATGATACAGTTTTTACCTGTTAAATTGAGATGTTTCAAACAGACTATTTTTTATGTTATTCCAATAGTGATTCTACTGATCCAGTATATTGTATATAAATCTTGTGAAAAAAGTCAGTAACCATTACTGTTTTGATCTCTTTGTTTGCTGTCCTAAAGGCATTTAAAGTTTGATTCTTTCCCAACCTCTTCCCAATTCCTTTTCCTCTCTTGTTTTAACAATTCCTCTGGTTTTATAATTTTATTTCCAACTGAAGGTGGGAGTGACAAGACTTACATAACCCCCCTCTCTCTCCCCCCCCTCTGTATAATAAACATATTTTCAGTAGTGCCTTATTAAATGAAAAGTTTGTTTCATTCTAGTTTTTCAATGATGCCAAAGAGGCTCTAGATTACTTGAAGAATTTACGAGATGCTGTACATCGAAAATACAATTGTGATAGATCCAGCAGCATTCATAAACTAGAAGATCTGATCCAAGAGTCTATGGTAGGAATGTCAATATGTTAGGTGATTTTACCCTTCAAGTATGTGCTTTTTCTAAGCTATTGTGCTTTTTGCTAGGGTGATGCATACACACAAAGACATGTGTGCTGTGTCTATTAGCAAACCTTTTCTTCTACTGAGAAGAAGAAATTCCCTATAAAAACAAAAGTAATTTGCATTTATTAGTTTTCAGTATTGGAATCTAATTAAGTGGCATGTATGAATCAAGCTATGCCCAAAATAACCATTATTCTTGAAACTGGAATGAATAAACCTAAATACATTGGTGAAATTATTTCAGATAGATCATAGCCTGCCTTGTTCAAGAACTGTTGTCATTTCTGCCAAATACAACTATAATTAATAGAGAATAGTAATTACTGTACAAAGCATCATTCCTTAAACTGGTTCCCTCCAGATGTATTGCAACAACAGTTCCTAGGATTCCAGCCATATGAGAACCCTGAGGATGGGAATAATCTCAACAAATCTGCAGATCATCAATTTGGAAAAGGCTGTCAAAATGTACCCGATTGTGTCTCTTGTGAATCACATCTTGGAAAAGAAACCCAACTTTGGGGGGAGGGGAGGGAACCAAAAAAACCTTAAAACATTTCCAAGAAAAGAGTGCTTAATGTTTAACATTTCCTCTTTAAATTGGCATCTAGGAAGAAAAAGAACAGCTCCTACAGTACAAGAGCACCGTGGCAGGCCTTGTGGGCAGAGCAAAGACAATAGTTCAACTAAAGCCGAGGAATCCCGAAAATTCCCTCAAAACGTCCATCCCAATTAAGGCCATCTGTGACTATCGACAGATTGAGGTTGGAAGCTTTTACCATCTTCGAATCAGTTACAGGGAAGAAGAAGATCCTGGGCTGGGTATTGATAACAAACTCCTGGAAGTCTCCTCCATACCCCGCAGAACTTATTGATTGATTGATTGATTGATTGATTGATTGATTGATTGATTATTGCGATTTATATGCCGCCTTTCTCCCTGGGGACTGAAGGCGGCTTACAAAATGACAAATTCCAATACAAATCACAATGAAATAAAATTAAAATCAGCAACCCTATTAAAAACAGTTTAAAATTATGACAGTGTGTTGCCACAGCTGGGGGCTGAATCAGTTTTACTTTGTTCTTTTGTCACTTTTTTTTTGTTGCATCAGTTGTTGACAGAGGTGCTTTGAGAAAGGCTCATTCAGTTCTTCTGTTTTTCTGTTCACAACTAGATAACCATTTACAAGGATGATGAATGTGTCCTGGCAAGCAACTCTCATCGAGCAAAATGGAAAGTGATCAGCCCAAGTGGCAACGAGGCCATGGTTCCCTCTGTTTGTTTTACCATCCCTCCTCCCAACAAAGAAGCCATAGACACTGCAAATAGGTAGGAATTTGGCAGAATGTGCATACACCAAACCCATATTAATGTCACTTGCTTTTTCAAATCATTCTGAAAAACGTATGCAGTCTAGGGAATTTATTACCAGTATATTCTTAAAATTCTCTTGTGATATTGCTTACTTAATCCCCTTACATTTTATGCATTTCAGAATTGAGCAGCAATATCAGAATGTCCTAGCTCTGTGGCATGAGTCACACATAAATCTGAAGAGTGTAGTTTCTTGGCACTATTTAACAACTGAAATTGAAACTGTTCGAGCAAGTAATGTGGCTTCGGTAAGTTCTTTGTGTATTCCAACTCTCATTTGGATATCTAGTTAGGTCCCCACCCCAGCATTCAGTATTTCAGAAATGTGGGCTTAAAATGAAGAATTTGCATTTTACCATTACAATGATAGGTAAAAATTGAGAAGAGTTTCATATTTTATATAGCGGACATGATGCTAAAGATGTATCAATATTATATGGGAATTTGCTATAAAAATGCTAAAAAAAATCTGAGTGGGACAATATCCAGTAGATGTGGTTCCATGGCTGTTTTTCCTTATACACTGTATGTATATACTGTAGACATTGTATTCCTGAGAGGCACCTTTCTGTAGGAGATGACCAGGCTGAGCCCGAGGGAAGGGTCAAGCATATCATCAGTCTTGAGTCTGTTTACACCAGGGGTGGGGTCTACTTACCTTTACTACCGGTTTGCAACGAAAAGCTTCTGTGCATGTGCAGATCGCTGATGACGACATCCAGGGTGGTGGGCGGGGCCTCCTACCGGTTTTACTACCGGTTCTTGCGAACCGGCCCAAACCGGGGGCAACCCACCACTGGTTTGCACCCACAAGTGAACTAAGTCCAACCCACCTTGACTTCCATTGACTTTTATCTACCACCAATTTACTTTGGCTGTTAGTAGTTCAGATTCTTATAGAGAACTTAAACTTGCAATAAATCAGTGGTGGGTTGCCCCGGGTTCGCACCGGTACTATAGAACCGACAGTAAAACAGGCAGGAGGCTCCACCCACTGGCCCTGATGTCATGAAAATGCTTCTGCGCTTGCACAGAAGAGTGCGCGCGCAAGCAAAGCAAGTGTGTGCACGCGGCCCCATTGTGAACCGGTAGTAAAGGTAAGTAGAATCCACCCCTGCAATAAATCTTTATATCCATTTGAACTGCCTGGATCTTCTGATTTCCCTGGCGCTTGATACTTCCTGGGCTTATTGTGTCAAAATTTCAGTAACTGATGGGTTAAAGGCTTTATGAATAAGAGCTTTAAGAGCAGTCTGTGCTATACGTTTATATCATGGAAAGGGAAGGAATGTTACCTATTGTTGGAAAGATTTTAAATTTGACTCCAATTTTAAAACATTTTCTAGATCAAAACACTCTTGCCAGGTGAACATCAGCAGGTTTTAAGCAACTTGCAGTCTCGCTTTGATGACTTCTTGGAAGACAGCCAAGAGTCCAAAATCTTCTCTGTTGCTGACATTGCCCAGTTGGAAAGGGAAGTGAATGTATGCAAGCAGTACTACCAAGAGCTCCTTAAGTCTGCCGAGAGAGGTAAGTGTGTAAATCATCTCAGAGAGGAGATTCTTATAAATTCCTTGATGTGATTGTGTTGCTTTAGATGTGGTTTTGTCATGTCAACTACACTCTTTTAATTGGATCATAGCAATACTAGTGCAAAGTTGAAGGTTCTTGTTTGCCAGTAACAGAAAAGAGGGACCACAGTCTTCTGTATCCTTTCTTTCCAGGGTCTTATCGTGTGATCAATTATTTACATGAGTCAGATATCTGTAATAGATTGCACATCTGATATATATATATGTGTAAAAGCAGGATGCTCTTCCTAAGATCAGGATAAAATCATACTTGAAAAAGAAGAAAGTGACCCCTACCAATGGCTTACAACTTACCTCCTTTTCATTATTATTGCTGGTAGTGCACTTTCTACATATGGATATGGAAGAAAGGGCTGGCACTTCTGCATAAGTGTTCTCATTTGAATAATATGCATTCTGATTTTATTTGAAGGTCTAAAATGAATACTGGAATATATTGATATTGTTGGAGAACAGATTATTATTTTAGCAGGCTCACGTGGATACATGCTTAGTGCTGTATCATGGATGTATCACAGATACTGTTAAGACTGCCAATATAAATTACTAGGAAGAGTATATCTACTGTTCTCTTTAAAAATAATATCTGTGTTTGCATAACATAACTCAATATTCATCTATCAAAATGTTTGAACATTCATTCTTACGTGTGTAAATGGCTCTTTTCTTAAAATGTTCAATACTCAAGTTTCCAATGCCTACATAATTCTAAAAAAGTGGGTGCATATATTGTAATTATTTATTCAGATTGCTAATGATACAGAACAGAATAAAGTAGCAGATTATAGCAAATTAAAATGTATTTAGGTCATTCTATAGGATAATGATATGCTGTGTTGAAATAAGGGATAAGGGATTCATTACTATAGCCTTAATATGATCCTGTTGTAGAATCATCTCAAGAAGAACCATGCACAGGCAATCCAATTAAACAGTACCAATGAAAATGGAATTATAGCACTATGTTTAATATGATAATCCATTTTTTTGAGAAATTGCTTGGATTAATAAAAAAAGCTAAGAATAGGAACATTTAAGAGAAGTTACATTATTTACGCATAAAGATTAATTCTTAAGCAACCTGTTTCTATCATCTGAACATTTCTGGGAAATTTGCGATACCCGAAATTCAAGATGACTTTATTTCTGTCAAATAGAAAAGATATTTTAAAGGTGGTAGAAAAGGTTGGAAACAAGAAATACATAACACCAATCCTTCCTTTTCACACCACCTTATTATCACATCCAGTATTTCTCATTATCACTATCCAGAACAGTTGGTTGCACGTTAATTTTGGGTTTCAAGGAAAGTTATATTTCTAAACTTTGAAACTTTAATTGTAGAATATTGCATGGCAGCAGATGAAAAAAATAAAATTAGTTGGCTTAACTTACATGTGTGCATTGGTTTCAACAGAGGAGCACGAAGAATCTGTTTATAATTTATACATCTCAGAAGTTCGAAACATCAGACTTCGATTGGAGAATTGTGAAGATCGCTTGATTAGACAAATTCGGACTCCTCTGGAGAGGGATGACCTACCTGAAAGTGTGTTCCGTATCTCTGAACAAGAGGTAAGTCTTCTCAAATTGCTGATGAAAACTATCCCTTTGAACATTGAAATCAGTTCAAATGACTTATTGCATTAAATTAATTGGAAAAAGCTACGTCTGTTAAGGTTTGTTTTTTTTAAAATACTCGGAATAAGTACGAATTATTACAGATTGGAATCAAAGTCTTATGGGAGAATAAATAGAATTCTTCTCTGCACTATCAAAATTCATATGAAATACAATACAGGTAATCCTCGACTTACAACCATTCGTTTAGTGACCATTCAAAGTTACAATGGCACTGAAAAAAGCGACTTAAGACCATTTTTCACAATTATGACTTTTCCAGCATCTCCATGATCATGTGATCAAAATTCAGATACTTGGCAATTGGTTCATATTTATAACCATTGCTGTGACCCAAGATCATGTGATCACCTTTTGTGACCTGACAAGCAAACTCAATGGGGAAGCCAGATTCATTTAATACCCGGGTTACTAACTTACCAACTGCAGTGATTCACTTATGTACTGAGGCAAGGAAGGTTGTAAAATGGAGCAAAATTCACTTAATAAATGTCTCACTTAACAACAGAAATTTTGGGCTGAACTGTGGTCATAAGTCGAGGACTACCTGTACTCCAGGGAAGTATTTAGTGTTCCTATCAGGCACAGTTCCAATCCCGATTGTTACTATTTCCTTCCACCCCATCATTACTCTTACGTAAAGAAAAGAAACTGGGCTTCCTTGCTTTGTCAATCCTCTGATGGTTTCATTTGACCTCTTCAGATGAAGATCATTCAGACACAAACACAAATTATGGTGCAAAAACAGAAACAACTATAAGGTTTGGCTTATAACGTGTGAAAATAGTTGGTTTATCATTCTGCACCTTGCAGTTTATCATAGTGGGCAAACTTAGCTAATGACGATTTGGTCAACATGAAACATGTTTAATTAGGACATACTTTCCATGTGGCATTTCTTGAAATACAACTGAGATAAAACTAAAAACAGTTCTCTACCTTCTTTTGTGTATGTATTTGGAAATATTATAGTTGTCACATAATGTTTCATGCCAAGTTCTTCACATAACCCCCCTTTTGGGGGAAAAAAACCCCAAGGGCCTAAACTGGGTGTGTCCAACCCGTGGTCCACAGGCTGCATGTGGCCCTGGACAGCTCATAATGTGGCCCCACAAGATTGTAAATAATAATAATAAAGGAAGTTTGTTATTTATGTACATTAACTCTAATGGTTGAAGACAATTCCATTTCACTCAGTGCAGCCTGAGTAAGCCAAAAAGTTGGACATCTATGGCCTAAACCATTGGACTGGAAATTAATGTTGAGTTGGAGATAGGTTTCTAATTAGGGAGAAAAAAAGATGTAGGTTTTCAGCCACATTAACATAAAAAATGTAACATGTTGTTGTGCTTTCATTTACAAATACTTATAAAAAAGAAATATGATGGGCACCTGTTCTGCCCCAGCTCTGGATTTCCAAGGATATTGACACACACCAACGGTCCTTATCAAATTTATTAAGTAACAAGAATAAACAAGACCGGCAAAGGTTGGCAACCAGCCCAGAAAACAAGATATGATAAACCAAAATACTCTGATAATAATACAAGTTGTTTCCAGCAAGAACGCACTAGCTGCGTGTAACTTAAATAGGCTAAGGGAGTGGCCAATTATCCTCAAGCCCTACTCTCAAGTAGACCTCCTCCTCCTGAGTAGCCACTCCTGCCTTTTGGCAGCCCTGTGTGCCCGAGCATTGAGGAGAGGCTCCTCCACTTCATTCTCTCCACTGGAAGGAGCCTCTGGAGGTTCTGAAGGCCCTGACTGGGTCTCTGTCTCTGGCACCACATCCCCTTCAGCCTCCTCGCTGTCCGACGCGAGCGCTGGCTGTGCAGGCTGCTGGCGCGACATCACACCAGCCTCCTCTTCATCGGGATCAGCCACGATCCGTGCAGGCTGCTGGCGGGCCACAACAGCACCTTAACCAACCAGCGCAATAGCCTTAATACAAACAAGGAAGGAATAAGATGGCAGGGAGGTAGGTGTTAATTAATCCTCCAAGAAGTGGATTCAAGTCTAGAAATATGCTATTGTAGCTGTGGCTTATGGTTCTTGGGGACTTCAGTTCATGCTCTTCCCTTCGTTTAAGAATATGATTTGTGAAAACTCTTTGCTGCAGATGAAATAAGCCTCACCATTCTTTTTCTGTAGAAGCTCAAAAAAGAGCTGGATCGACTCAAAGATGATTTGGAAACAATCACAGATAAATGCAATGATTTCTTCAGCCAAGCTGCTGGTTCCCCTTCGGTCCCAACTCTGCGGTCTGAACTTAATCTTGTAATTCAGAACATGAATCAGATGTATTCCATGTCTTCCATTTACATAGAAAAGTAAGTAAGGCCTTTTATTGCACACAATCATCTTTACTGTAGCAATATTTATTAGCCATGAAAATAGCTGTGTGAAAAAGATTTCTTCTTTCAAAAGGATAGAATTAAATTGAATTCAGTTATCAAAAACTTTATTGTTATTTTTAGAGGTTATTAGTAGCACACGTTTTATTTGTTTCAGGTTAAAAACTGTAAATTTGGTGCTCAAAAACACTCAAGGAGCTGAAGCTTTAGTAAAACAGTATGAGACCAAACTTTGTGAGGAAGACCCATTAACTGCTGACAAGAGCAATATTGAGAACCTGATGGGTACACTGAAGGTATGAATATGGGTATTAATTTAGTATTGTATTAATATTAAGATAAAACATGTTACAAACTACATAATGAGTGACTTTTGAGAGAGTGAATACTTGCAATGTGAAAGCAGAATTGGAATTACGGATAATTGGCTGATAAAATATAGTCAGTTCAAATAATTGTGAATGTCATCATTCCATTGTATCCCTTTACTCGAAGCTGAGCTACATATTACACTGACTGATAATAAAAAAACAGTCCAAATCTGCCAATTTCAAATATTGAAGTATTTCTTCCATTCTCTGGCCTTAAAGACAAAAATAGTTGAAGTAATCTACTAAAAAACTATTTCCCTTTTCCTGTCTTATATCCATAATAAAGACATTTCTTCAGGAACAATGAAGTTGTAGTCTAGACTTTTTCCTTGCTCTCATTTTTCCCTCCTGCTTGGGAACATTGAAAAATATTAACTTCATGTGGAATAAACTCTGGAATACTTAATTGTATTTCCATGCTACATGATAAGAATCCTGTAAATATTATAACATTACATGTGTTTGGCAATATTTAGTAAAGTGAGTATGTTTGTTTGAATATAATATTCAAATATGACATACTAAAATATGACATACTAAAATATGTGATTATGTATAATATAGTAGTCCTCTCTTATTTATTAATCCATAAATGTGTGAGTTATAGTTCTCATTGGCCTTACCTGGCATATTGATTGACCATGTTGATTGAGAATAATAATTGCAATTTGATGCATCTGGAGAGGGTTGGGTTTGGAGCCTGAATATGGCATTTGGGAAGATGCCACTAGGAACAATATTGTCTGTTTGTCATCACATAATTTATTCATTAGCAATGGAGATCCGAAGTTGATGAAAAAAGAGAAGTATTCCATGCCTTAGAAGATGAACTCCAGAAAGCAAAAGCAATTAGTGATCAGATGTTTAAAACACACAAGGAGCGTGATCTTGACTTTGACTGGCACAAAGAGAAAGCAGATCAGTTAACTGAGAGGTGGCAAAATGTTCATTCTCAGATTGAAAACAGGTTGGTATTTTCTTTTTAAAAACTATACTGACAAGACTCAACTCATCAAGGAAGTATAAAATAATCTCATTGCATGATACTGAACTGTCAGATGTGTAATGAATAGAACGACTACATTTAGCTGCATTTACATTTAGCCATTAATTTGAAAGACATCATTTTGACCATGATAGAAATAATATTGGAAAGAATGTGACAAAATAGTCAACTCTAAATGGTATGTAGGATGGCAGTAGATCTATCTGTCAGTAAAAGCTGAAGTCACCTTGTGCTTGCTCTTTTCCTCACTTTCCTCCCAGGTCACTTTTCTCAATGACTCTCTTGAGTAAAAAAGAGTCAGGGAATTATGATCTTCAGGAAAATTATCTGTTAGGGAGAGGATTCATCATTTTTTTCCTACGGTGATGTTAGATCAAACTTGGGCTTAAAGCAGCCGGGCCTGCCATTTATTAGAATAATGGTGAACTTCAGTTCATGAATGAGTAAGAAATAGGGAGTAAGGAAACCTATTTATTACAGTTTTTTAGAGTATAAAAAGTGTGTAGACATTAATTAAAAGTAATTGGTAGGTTTTTACATTTGAAATATTGTTTTCAAAACTAATTGCATTCTATAATGAACAATTAGACTGAATCAATCTGGAGGCTCTGTAATAGAAATGGAAATCACTGTAGGCAATAGTGGTTTTGTGGCTTTTCCCAGGAATGCTTTTGCAATTTTTATGAGTGTAGTACCTATCTGAAATGCCTCAAACATCTATTTTCCTGGTCAGCCATGTGATCCTGAGAAAAAAATGCAGCTGCTTTGATGAGTTGGAGATGGATGCTACATGAGGGTCCCTGCTCCCACTGTAGCACCAGTTTTTCTTTTGAATCCAAAGCACTGTATAGCCCCACTAATTATACCTATCATTTTAGTTCAGTTGCATTTAGCATAACATTAAATTATTGCCTACTATTCCTTAGTAGTTAGTATTTTTTATATCTTTGCCTCGGAAACAGGTATATAAAACTTGCCATGTACTCATTTGCAATACAGTGTGATATAATTGACAGAATAGTGTTTTCTACAATGAACTTGAATTTAAGTGAACTCGTGAAGAAATATTGATTGTTTATTGCTGGTTTCCACACTGCAGTTCCAAAATTTACCTAATGAGAAATAAGTTCAGAGAATAGCCCTCCAGTGGTGGTGGTTCAGAACTGCAAGATAAGTTTAAAGTTTGTAATCATTTCTGTTTTGAAGTTATTTACTGCCTGGCATTTCTAACAAGGGACAAGCAGAGGCTTCTCCCCCTCCCCCAAAAAACAGAATAAGGACCACTATATTGATTTTTAGTCTTTATGGAAAGATGTCCTGTTCCTTAGTATATATCCCTTATACAAGATAATTTCTTGATAATGTTAGTTCACTTGTAGAAGTTAAGCTTTCACTGAAATGTCAAAATATTGTTTTACTAGTTTTGCAGTTCTTCTATATTAATCCTGAGAAAAATACTTAATGAAAGATTTTACTAGTGAACTCTGGCAAGCACAGATTCTCAGTTTCAGCCCTATGTTAATAACAATCTATTACACGAAGAAGAAAATAATATGAGTTATCTTAAGGTGTTGTACAACTGGAGAATATGTGCCAAGTATTATTACATCTTTATAAAAAGCAGTTACTGCAGTGGTTGCATTAAAATAACAATTTGTTCATTTCTGAATGGCTCTCATGTCAACTATAGGTTGCGTGACTTGGAGACCATCAATAAATCACTAAAGTACTACAGAGATACTTATGGTGCACTGGATAACTGGATTAAGCAAGTTGAAGAAACACAGCAAAAATTTCAGGAAAACCCACCTCAGAACAGTAAAGCTCTGGCGAAACAGCTAAATGAGCAGAAGGTACAATCATGAAAAGTTCTGTAATATCCCTTAAATGAACCGAATTAATATTTCAGCTCCACTGATCGATTGTGTGCCATTGAATCATTTTTTTTTTTACCTCTTAGCGACCACATGGATTTGTTCCTAAGCTGATCTTTTAGGTCTTCCCACAGTGAACTCATTGTTATCATTACTGTAACTGAATCCATTCCCTTCTCTCCTCTTTCAGTCTTTCTCAGCCTTAGAAACTTTACCAGATTGCTAGGCGTTCTGCATAATTTGATTCTGGTCATTTGTGCCTCAAGTAAGAACTCCGGGTTAATTTGGTTGAAGATCTCCTAGTTTGTTTTCTTGGCTGTCCATGGTAGTTTTAGGAGTCTTCTCCAACACCAAAGTGCAAAGGACTCAATACTCTTCTTTATCCTGCATTTTCAAAGTCCAGTTAACCTAAATAGCAATGTTCGTTTCAACTATTTAAAACAGTCTCGTTTTAAATGCTGTATTGTAATGTCAGCATATAATTTGAGATAGTTTGACAGCATATGTAATTCTTAACAAAAAAAATAAATAGATTTAGTAGATCTAAACAACATAGTGCTTTTCTCTATTGGTTTACTTAAGTTATTTAGAAAGAGGAGGTTATAAAATGTATGCATTTAAATATTTTTTATAAAGCATTGTTATATATTGAGTGCCACTACTTATTTTATAGATGCTGGTGTCTGAAATAGAGATGAAACAAAACAAACTAGATGAATGCCAGAAATACTCAGAACAGTATTCAACTGCAGTGAAGGTAAACCTGCAATTCTGTGTGTTTACTTATCAAAGTGAAAATAATCATGTGTACAGGTAGTTCTTGACTTGCAACCATTTGTTTAGTGACTGTTTGAAATTACATCACTGAAAAAAGTGACTTATGACTGTCACAGCATCCCCAAAATCACTTGATCAAAACTTGGGCCCTTGGCATCCAGCGTGTATTTACAATGGTTGCAGCATCCTGGGGTTGGCAACTTTCCCAGCCAATTTCTGGCAAGCAAAGTCAGTGGAAGAAGCCAGATTCACTTAATACCATGTGATTCACTTAATAACTGCAGTGGTTCCCCTAATAAATGTTGCAAAAGCTGTAAAACCAGACATGATTCACTTAACAACTATATCTTATTTAGCAAAGGAAATTCTAGTCCCAATTGCAACAGAAGTCAAGAACTACATGTATTAAACTGTCACAGTTGTCTTTTTGCTGTAGTTGTTATCTGGAAATTTGGGGCTGCTTTCTCCTATTATTACTCCTATCCCCTTTGTGTAGTGATCTTCATTGGTGTTGCAAGAATGACCATCCTCATCCTGAGAAAATGTTTTTTATATTACCAAAGCAATATGCAATGACATGATAGAAGCTGCTTTTTCCCCAGCTCTGGCAACTCTAGAGTTCAAGAGGAGTTGTTCACCCCTTGCTATGTTCAGGTTTTACTACACTCGTATCATGGCCTTTTGTTATGAACTGTATTTATACTCTCAGAGAGATCCTTAGTAGGGAACGTGTGATACCCCACCCACCTCCTCTCTTTTTTTGGTAGGATTATGAATTGCAAACAATGACATACAGAGCCATGGTTGATTCCCAGCAAAAATCACCTGTAAAACGCAGAAGGATGCAGAGCTCCTCTGACTTCATTATACAAGAGGTAGGCTGTTTGTTTAAGTAGTTACTTATTTATGTGTTTTCAGACCTAGCCTTCACATTGCAAAACATTAAATGACAGAGGTTGGAAAAAGGAGAGCCATCAACCAAAGTTACACAAAAGTGGTAGTAGCACTAGCATTGGCACTTAGACTTATATACCACTTCACAGTGCTTTCCAGCCCTCTCTAAGCGGTTTACAGAGGCAGCATATTGCCCCCAACAATCTGGATCCTCATTTTATCCACCTCGGAAGGCTGGAAGGCTGAGACAAACCCTGAGCCTGGTGAGATTCAATCTGCCAAACTGCTGGCAGCCGGTGATCAGCAGAAGTAGCCTGCAGTACTGCACTCTAACCACTGCCCCACCGCGGCTCTTTAACTAATTACCCAGTTAATTACAACATAAACAGAAGCCAGATGAAGGAAGTTACCCTAGCAGCCGAACGTCAGGACATGTTTTGAAGATGTTCATCTGACTGTTGTCTCTTAGTGAGGTCTTTGACATATAGGGAAGATCAGGTTTTTTTTTTCCAACATGAAATTGCAGATAGCCACTTCCTTCTCATCATTTTGTCATTCATTAACATTTAAGCCCTAAAGAAACTTGGAGTCAAGACATCAAAATGATTAAGAATGGAGTTGATCAAGATTAGTTAGGATTTTTTAATGATAGTTTTTTAAAGTTTAGTTTCTGCAAATGATCTTTCCCATTTTCAAATAATTCAGATATTCAGTGTTTATTTAGTAGTCAAATTTATACCCCATCTTTATTTTGTTTGATTGAAGTCACTTCCTACCTCCTGTTTTCTCCACAACCATAACCCAGCGACGTGGTCAGGCTGAGAGAGAATTTCTGGTCCAAGGTCTCCTAGCCAGCTTTCATGCCTATGGAAGAACTAGAATTCAGTGTCTCCTGGTTTCTAATCTAACATCTTTAAGAGATGGGTCTAACTTGTGGAGTTCTTGCTTTTGCTGTATGTCATAGTTTTATTTTTGTAATAATAGTTATTAACTATGTTGGTCCTGTTTCTGTGACATACTAGATTAACTCCCGTTAAGGGAAAGTGTGTTGCATGAACTCCAGAACTGGATCAGTTGATGCATCCAGTTAACCAGGGAGCTAGATTTAGCTTCAGAAGGCCAGAGCTTGTTTGAGGCTTAGCTCAGTGCCCCAGTTTCTAAAAGCTGACTGCCCCTTCTGATGTCTGTGATTTAGATATAGTTCTAGAGTGCCTCCGAGAAAGCCACATTGACAGAAAGTGCATAATCACAACAGGCAGATCATTTTATTACAATCACAAGGCCAGAAAATAATAAAACACGTAATAGTTACCTACAGAAGGTGGATAGAAGTAAGCTTCTAACTTTGTCCACAGTGGTAATGATACTGGTTTTGCCAGTGCAGACTTTAAAAAGTGTTTTAGTAGATGACTAAGGATGCCTGCAGCACAGCCTCTTTTGCAGTGGCTAGAAGAGCCTAGAAAATGACTACCAGGAACATTGTTTGAGATATCCAAATTCATGTGTTGCTGGTACATAGAAATGAGCTAATGCAAACTATGCCTGTTACACCTTTAGAATCTTAAATCTCCTTTTCCACTGTACTGAACGATAAGAGGTCTCATTTAGAAAACACTGCTAGGCTGCATTGCATATGATTATTAAAGCTAGTGGTTTAAAGTATGAGGATTTAAGAATTAGGAAATGAATTCCATGACAGCAGTAGCATTTAGGCTTATATATCACCCCACAGCACTCTCTAAGCAATTTACAATGTCAGCATTACTTGCATATTGCCCCCACAATCTGGGTCCTCATTTTACTGACCTCTAAAGGATGGAAAGCTGAATCAGCCTCAAGCCCATCAGGATCAAACTCCAGGCTACAGGCAGAGTTTACTTTCCATTTTTTTACTTCCAAACTCGATTGCAAACAATGACTTCAGAAACAGAGTGGTCAATGCCTGGAATGCATTACCTGACTCTGTGGTTACATCCCCAAACCCCCATAACTTTAACCTTAGATTGTCTACTGTTGACCTCACCACATTCCTAAGGGGTCTGTAAGGGGCATGCATAAGCGCATCAATGTGCCTACCGTCCCTGTCCTACTGTCCCCATTTACTCGTATCCTTATCCTGTGTTCATAATCATGTTTATACTTATATCTGTTATCTTACGTGTTTGACAAATAATAATAAAACATAAATTTAAAAAAATACTGCATTTTCAGCTATTCATCTGTTTCATTTTAGTTTATGGATTTACGAACACGATACACAGCCTTGGTAACCTTGATGACTCAGTATATAAAGTTTGCTGGTGACTCTTTGAAAAGATTAGAGGAGGAAGAGGTAAGTCAATAAATATTATCAAAAGGAACAGTAGAACAATAAACTTGCAGTTATGCCTTTAGGTGAAAATGTAAATATCAGAATTTCTTTATCGGCTTTATGTTATTTATAGGCAGTATATGAAACTGGTGTAATAAATGCATATTATATGCATTTTGTATGCCATACTGGCTCTTTAATAATTCTGATTTAAAAACTTCCTCATCAACCTGATTATTTTTCACCTGTAAGTTGCTAAAACACTTTTCTGTGGTATTGGGTCTTCATAGAAATCTCTCAGGTACAGAGCAATCCATAAAATTAACTCCTTTATGTAAAGTTATGTTAAAGATAAATTTTATTGCATTGTTAAAGATGCAGAAGGAATTGATGATCTGTCTTTTCCATATATAGTTCTGTCAGGTAATGAGAAACCCAATCTCTCATGAACAAGTCAGAATGTCTAGTTTTGACTTAATAGTTTGCTTAGTCACCTTTCAGAAAAACAAATACTATTCTGTAAACAATTGATTGGACCAATTCATCAGAGTTCTTTCATTCTATTACACTATTTATTGTCATCATGAGAACAATGTACAGGAATCATCTACTAAAACTTTACCATACTTCGTATTTATTGGACCTAAACAGTCAGTAAACTGCTATTTTAAATATCTTTTATGGGATAATTTGGCATAGGAAATAACTTCATTTATAGTGTTGGAAGTTGGAGAAATAAATAGCAGCAGCCATTCTCCATTTTAAAATGTGTGGCCAGAAAGTGACCACAAAAAGAGAACATACCAGAAGAAACAAATCATATTGACAATACAGCTAACAATAAAGTCAAATTATTTAGTCTTTGGAAATGGTATTAGTCTGGGGGAGTCTGGACGAAGTCACATGCAAGTAAAGGCTCCTTAATTCATCGCACCATATGTAATATCGAGCAAAACAGTTGTAGAAAATCTTTGTAGAACGAGTATGGCTGGTTCTGAATCTGTTGTTCGGCTGTGAGTGAAAAAAAAACACCACAATGAGAAATAATAAAGAGAAGCAATAAATAAAAATAATAAACATTGGTAGAATCTTTGATGGGAAAATGAAATTAAAATTAAGAGATGGGCAACTAACCTACAGAGATTATGCCAAAAAAGTGTGATTTTCTGTCAGAAATCTAAATTTGAAACCATCATAAAGATCATTCCCTAGAACAGTATAGTCATAGGATGCCTGTGGGTTTAACTGCTTTCAAACTAATTCCAAATGGCCTTGTAAGGTTTATAAAAGTTATGCGGTGGATTTGCCTAATCATTTATTTATAATTGGTTTATATTTACATATAAAGTACAGCAATGTGAATCCTATATTACGCATAAATAAAATTGTAATTTCAGTGGATTTACTCTGAATAGTCAAGATCCAAACTCTTAACAAAAACATTCTTAGTTGTATCCTGTGCTTCCAGAATTAGAGGTTTACAGTGGAACTATAATTATGAAATTTTAAAAATAGTGCTGCAACATGTTACTGTTTCTTTAGAAATTGGATATGAAAGTAAAATTTTATCACAATCATTTGAGATATGATGGAAATTCAGTTCTATTTAAATAGTTTTTTGATTGAATGTGACTCTGTTAAATAGTGAAGCAGACGTGGGTAAAGGTGACTTTGCACTGGCACCTTGGTGCTAGTTTATATACATGAAAAAAAAAAACCTCTACAATTTTAGAATAAGGTTCTTCTGTTTTCATCTGGATAGAGGAAAAAATGACAAAAATTTATTACATGGATTATTAATAATTCAATTATTAAAAATAATTAAAAAAATAATAATGATTATTATAGTAGAAAGATATGCTTATTCCCTAATTCAGTCAGCTTTCAGGGCCATCAGGTTTATGAAAGTATTTTCAAACTGAATCAAGAATTGTCCTATGCACTAAAACTTTTCTTTTCGTATTCAACTAACCCTAACATGCCGAAATGCTTTTTTTTTTTCCTTGCATGATGTTTATTGCTGAGAAGTTATTCCACATTAGCTTTCAAGCAGAGACACATGCAAGTCTGCTTTGGGGCAGAAACTTCCAATCCTTGAACAGCTCTTGTCCTGAATGAGCAGAGAATTCTTCTTGAGGACATCAGTTGGTGGACTCCTCACTGCAGCTTTTTCTTTCCTCTTGTGGTGTCTTTCTGAGTGGGACAGTGGTGGTGGTGGGCAGCAGTCTGTGTTGCTGAAATATGCTGTAGGTAATAGTGTAAGTATTTGCAACCATGTGTTAACCATTTCAATACATTTCAGTACTGCTTTAAAACAAACAGTAATACTTCTTTCTTCTTTTACTTTTAAGACCTTGAAAAACAAGGAGGCCCTTGTACGTGGGGAATTTTCTAACCTGGAAGAACAGCAGAAAGCAGTGTTGAATGAGAACAAGAAACTTATGGCAAGAATAAGTGAACTTGAGAAGGTTCTGGAGGAGATAAGGAAACAGAAGTTGCAGCTGGAGGAAGAACTTCCAAAAGCCAAAGAAGATGCAGAAAGGGAATTAAAGAAGCAGCAGAAGAAAACTGAAGAGATCTGTCTTCAGAAAGTTAAGGCTGAGCAAGAAGCGAAGCGAATTTCCATGGAATTAGAGGATGTCCTTAAAGAGAAAGAAGCTGCAGAACAGGAGTTAGAACGTGTGAAACAGCTCACTTTGAAAGCTGAGGTTCAAAGAAATGCAGTTGAAGAAAACCTTAGGGCTTTCAGAATTCAACTTGAAGAAAGCAACATGATTCGAAAAACCTTTGAAGAACATTTAAAAAGGAAAGACACAAGTCTTCAGGACCTGGAGCAGCAAAAAAAGGCTTTAATGGAAGAGCTGAAGAAAAAAACAGCTGAAGAAGAGAAGCTTTTGAAACTAATTAAGGAAATGGAACGTGATCTCGAGCTGCAAGGTAGTTCAGTGAAAAACAAATTCAGAGAAAAGGAAATAACTGACATCAGAAGGCAAATTACTATAATAGGAAGAGAAACTTGCGCAGACATTTTCAGAGAAAAGCAAGACATAAAGAACATAGAGGAATTCCAACAAATAGTAGATGAACTAACGGTAGCCAACAAGAAGTCTGAAAAAATAATTAAGGATTTAAAATACGAACTTCATGAACTTGAGCTACAGAATGCATCCTCTGAAGAAAAAGCTCGTTTATTAAAAGAAAAACTAGATGAAGCCAATCATTCTCTCAGACGCCTTAAAATAGAGTTGGACCAAAAAGAACTGGTTGAGCAAGGTTACTTGGAACAACTAAAAGAATTTGACAAGCAGCTGCAGAAAGCCACAGGTAAAGCTGAAGAAATAATGCAAGAATCCATGGAACTTAAAAGAATTAATATGAATTATCAAGAAGACTTGAGGTCAATTCAGAAGGAAAAGGCACAGTTAAAGAGGGAGCTGGAGGAATTGACAAGGACACACACAGAAATCGAAATTATTGCTCAGCAGTTGCGTTCACAGATTGCCTCTCTTCAACAAGAGAAAATGATAGCTGAACAGAGAACTATATCATGTAAAGGGGAAGCAAGCAATCTGCAAGAGCAATTTAGAAAACTGCAGGAGCAATTGCTTCAAAAAACAAGAGAAGAAAAAGAGAGCCAGCTGACTATTCAAAGACTGAAAGATGACTTAGCCGACAGTAATCACTTGGTAGAAAAATTAAAGCAAAAGGTGGAGGAGCTTACCAGGTGGAATAGTGAAACCAAAATTATGATGACTGAAGTGCACACTGAATCAGAGAGGATAGTTCTGGAGAGACAGATTATTGACAGGAAAAATGACGAATTAAAAGCTTTGGTTGATAGCTTCAAGGAGCAACTCCGTGTTACAAATGAAGAGCTGCACAAACAGATCATAATTGAGCAAGAGCACTTGGATAAAATCAAGAGATTAGAAGATGAGTTAGTCAATGCAAAAGATGTAATTAATGAGTATAAGCAGAAATGCGACAGGGATATCACTTATAACATGAATACTGAGATGGAGCTAAGAAACTTAAACACTCAGGTGAGTACATTCGCTATGGAAATTAAAATGAACGAGCAGAAAATCCAGCAGCAACAAGCTCATATTCAAGAACTCAACAATAAGATAAAGAAGCTGCAAGATGATTTCCACCAGAAGACTTTAGATGAGCAAACGGCACGTAAAAAGATGGCATTGCTCCAGGAAGAGTCAATTAAATACAAGCATTCTGCCGAAGAATTTAAGAAGAAATTTGATAAACTCTTGGAATCGCACAACATTGCTGAAAATGACATTTCAGGCATAAGGATGGAATGCATCACTTTACAGCAAGAGAAACACATGGCTCAAGAAAACATCAGAATGTATCAGATTCAGATTGAAGATTTGCAGAACAGACTTCAAAAATGCCGTGATCAGCTGCAACAAGGGAAACATGCAGAAATGGAACATTTGCAGAAGTACCGCAAACTAGAAGAGGAATTCCAAATGCAGAAACGAACAATGGAACACTTGAAGCACCAAATAGATCTGCAGAAAAGAGAGCACTCCAATCAGTTGCGTTTGTTTCAGAACGAGATCAACAAAAAGAATGTCCAGTTGGACTTTGGATTGAAAGGACTTGACTATGGTTACTTGGGAGATGCCTCTCTGAGAGATTTTGAACAACGTAAAGTCTGTACAAATACTTCTCCTTTATTAAGAAGAAGGCAAACTGAGATTAGCAGCACAGGTTGTAAATCTGAACAGCTACTCGCTCAGAAATTGCAAATGGTTTCCACTGATTCATTGCCACGAGAAAAGCCATTCCAGATGTCTGGAATCGCTCACTCTTTGGGAAGTGGAGTAAACCAACAATCGTATTCGGAGTATGTTTCCCAAACAAGTACACAATTTGAAATCAGCATTGATAACAACAAACCCACCACAAGATTATCAGAAATAGATAACTTGAGAGATGGCAAATTCCTCAATTCACGACATGAAGAAAATTATGAAATGGGATTAGGGAAACAACTGCATCCGCTGGAGGTACACCATACAATTTGATATTTATGGCCTTCGTTGTACTTTCTGCCTTAAGCATTCTTTAGCACTTTTCTTTTCTTCTACTGAAGGTTAAAGTTAGTTATTTAAAAGGTGGCATCAGATCCGTAGAAAAAACATATTTATTTAGATGTACTTTCCACCTACATGTCTGGCTAAAAATGCTAAATGTGTATATATTATTAGAAAGATAAATACGCACAATTCAAATCAACATCTACATTATGAGATTTGTAACAAAAATGCCCCTTCCTAAAAAAGTTTCTGTTCAGGATTCTCTACTAATCCCACCTCAACCCCCTGCATGTTTTCCCTCTCTTCCAGTTATCACTTCTATTGTGTGGCACTTTCACTCTTCACTAAGCTTGTATTTTGTCCTTTTAGATTTTTTAAATAGATTTTTTTGTACTTTGTAAAAGATGACTTTCCCTTGGACACACCAATGTCTAGTTTTGGCTACAGTCCGACTATTGTGGATCGTGACACCTACCTATTAGCTGGAGTAAAGATCACCAGTTGCAATATTTAAATCGTAGGCACTAAAGCATATTCTTTCTTTTTCTATTGTTTTTCTGTGTTTCCATTCAGCTTTCTTGCTCATATAGCTTCTGTATTGTCAGTACTAATAAACTGGCTGATGCTTATTTGCTGTTTGTATTCTGCATTCCTCCCTCCCACTTACTGTAATACATGATGTTGCTTTCTAAATATAATATCCTTCACAATGTTAAAAAAAATTCCTGTTTACAGATAGTGAACAGCAAGCAGTATGGTGTACATGCTGAAGCTTCTACATATAATCAAGAAAATGGCAAGACATTTGGTAATGAAGGAAGACTTCTTGAGGGATACAGAGCATCAGAAGGGTTTAGAAGTGAAGATGTTTCAAAGATCAGTACTGCCTTAGAGGAGAAGCAAGCCAAGGAGATTCCTACTGAATATGATAAAATAAAATTTCAAGGCCTCCGAGAGGAAGTAAATGCCAGGCAGTTGATTGAAGTTAAGCTTCTAGACTTGACCACAGCTGGACAGCTCCACTCAGGGAAGAAGGCCATTGCTGAGGTGCAAAAAGACCTTGAGATTTTTTTAACAAAGCCTACTGCAGTAGCTGGGCTGTACATAGAAGCTAGCAAAAACAAGATCTCTCTTGCTTCTGCAGCTAAACAAAGAGTAATTGATAAAACATCAGCTCTAGCATTGTTAGAAGCTCAGGTTGCCACAGGTTTCATCATTGATCCCATAACTGGTAAAAAATTCTCAGTGGATGAATCGGTCATCAGCGGACTGGTAGATTATGAATGGAAAACCAGGCTTCTGGAGGCAGAAAAGGCAGTTTTAGGTTATCTGTTTTCTGGGAAAAAGCTGTCTGTTTACCAAGCAGTGGAAACTAGAATCTTAGAAAGGCAAAAAGGCAAAAATATTCTTGAAGCTCAGATTGCCACTGGGGGAGTCATTGACCCTGTCAGAAGCGTCCGTATTTCTCCCGAGATTGCAGTGGAGCTAGGGTTGCTGAATAACACAATGTTGAAATATTTACACGAACCTTCCAGTAACAAAAAAAGCTTTGAGAATCCCAATAACAGGCAAGCCATGTATTATAATGACCTGCTGAAATTGTGTGTGCTTGATGTAGCTAGCAAATGCTTCCTGCTTCCTGTTGGGGAGAGGAAAATAAGCACTCCATCTGCAGAAAAGATTCATAAGGTATCTGTGGTTGACATTAACACCGGTGCGGAAATGACTTCCTATGAGGCATATAAAAAGTCCCTGATAGACAAAAGTACATACCTTGAGCTATCTAGACAGGAATTTCAGTGGAAAGAGTCCACATGCTTTGATGCCAGTGGAAATTCTTACTTTGTTCTGACAGACCTGAAAACGGGGCTGCAGTTCAATATTGATGAGGCCTTAATTGCTGGCAAAATAGACAGAGTGTCAGTCAGTAAATACAAGGAAGGGCATCTTACAGCTAGTGAGCTTGGTGACATTTTGTTGACCAATTCCAAGCCACATATCGATCTCCATAGTCCCATTGCCGGGGTCTGGCTGCCTGAGACAAATGAAAGAATGGCTATTGCAAAAGCTTCTCGCAAAAACCTGGTGGACAGGAACACTGCACTGAGGTGTCTGGAGGCTCAAATCTGCACAGGAGGGGTAATTGATCCCTTGACTGGAAAGAGGTACCCAATGTCAGAAGCCTTGCAAAGGGAGTTAATTGATGAGGCATGTGCTAAACACCTTCAGCAATGTGAATTGGTCTTCACTGGCATTAAGCACCCTTTATCAAACAGTATTGTCTCAGTCACCGAAGCAATAAATAAAAACCTTCTAGACAAAGAAGTAGGCACTCGCTGCTTGGAATATCAGCATTTGACAGGTGGGTTGATAGATCCCAATTCTCATTCTAGATTGTCAATGGAGGATGCCATCAAGAATGGCCTAATTGATGCTGTTACTGCCACAAAAACTCAAGATGATAAATTCTACATAAAAAGCCTGATGTGCCCTAAGACAAAAAAGCAATTAACCTATCAGGAAGCTCTCCAGGGAGCTATTTTTGACTGCCATACAGGGCTACGCTTGCTAGAAGCCTCAGAGCTGATCACCTCAGGTATATCAAGGCTTTATTATTCTACCCAGTAATTAAACTAACCTAGCCGTTTATTTTTTGAGACAATTTTTTTGTAACAACAGATTATTCTTAAGAGTAAACAGGGAGCATACCCCACAATCACTAGCACTGATGACATTATCTTGTTGGGTAGTTTGAATGTTTGCAAGTTTACAGCCAAGTTCAAAGACTGCACCAAGGACTCCACAGTTCAACCCCGAGCTATAAATATTCTCTTCTGTTGGAACAAAGTTCTATTCTGTGGTAAGGGACCAAACTGTCACATCATAGAAATAATTCCCACTTATATAATTGTACAACATGGTGGAGGGAAAAAAATCACTCAATCCCTGAACCTTGCAACACAGTTTGGCTTTGCTTATATATGGTTGTTTGCATACTCTAAATCTCGTATTGCTCTATGCTTGTTACCTTAGAACACAATAAAATTTAGATATTTCTATGTTTTACTGGTTTCTGTGGAAGATTTAAATTCATGCTTAATTTTTCTCATAATGCAACTGTACTTCAGTTATGATTGGATTGTGCTTCAGTTGCTGTTGTTTTCTATAAATAAAAATAGTAGCTTATAAAAAGATGAATTATATTGATATGTTTCACTTCATTCTAATCTGGTTTTTGCCATTCCAGCTGAACTTTTTAAATTTATTTTTTTAAAAAATATATTCCATTGTAATCAAATCAGTGTAAGTTATTAAAAAATCATGAATTTTAGGATTTCCACCAAAGTTAAGTACAGTAGAGAGCTAAGTGTGTAGACTCTCTCATAATGACACTTAAATGTTTATTTTCATAACTACTTCTGCCCATTTTCAGGGAATAGTAAAACATGGAATTATAAACTTGCAGAGGTTCATAGACAAATTATAAGAAAAAAATATATATTAAAAAGGGTAAAAGATGCAAATTTCCATTAAGCTGAGTCTGTCAAAGTAAGGTAGTACAATCTTAAATACTTGATAATGAGTTATATTCACTGAGGCCTATATCGTAGTTTAAATATTTAAGATTGGTCAGTCAAAAAATTTAAGGACTGTTTTATACTCCTGTTATATCAATTAAAATGAATTTTTCTCTTTATTTTGGCACTTGAGTCTTTACATTGCTTCTAATTGGAGCCTTAAATTATCAGTGGAGATGGCTATACAACTGTCAAATGGGTTCCTTTCTGATGGATCAATTATCGCCTGCTGAATAAAAATTGTATGATATTTTGTCTATGGGAAGGGTTTTAGGTATTTTATATTAATGAAATGTGATAACTTCTTTAACTGCATGATATCAGGTGTGAGTTTATATCTAATGCAAAAGCTGCAGTTTAACTAATAAAAGTTTTCCTTCCCATTGTTAGGAGACTAACGGTTTCTGTCATACGCATTGAATCAGCTCTGTATAGAAGAATGTGTTCATATGTATCATAATGACTATCCTGATTTTTAAAAAAAAAAAAAAACCTTCAAATAAAGGTTGATTTTTTTTAAAAAAAATATTAATCCCCCCCCCTTAATCCATACATAATGATACAGCAGCAACTGGGATAAAAATAAAGTTTATTTAACTCTGGCATCTTCGACAATACATTTCTTAACAGAATAATTATGTTTGGTCTGTACCTATTGTTTAATGTTCAGCAGTTTTAAATATTTCTGTATTTGTAATGCCCATTGTTCATCAGAAATCAATGGAAGAAGAAAAGAAAGAACATGTTGAAAAAACTGGGGACTTACTGAAATGGGTTACAGAAATCACAAGGAGCCTCAACAAAGGCAGCGGAGAAAGGGCTGAAAAAGCAGATTTTCTTAAGAAGCAGGTATTAAAACATTGCTTCAGTGTATGTAATAAACAGCTGCATGGATCTGTAATGTTTTATTTTTGCATGTCTGTGGTTCTACTAAGGAGTCAACTATGGCTCGTGCACATTATTTCATTTCTTCATACCAGCAAGCTGAAGGGTCTCAGGCAAGATTCTTTGTATGCCCTATATCAGTCCCAATAACATTCTCCTTTGGTTTCAAATTTTCATAAAATTTATATTCAACTATACTAGTACTTAGATTTATACATCACTTTTCTCAAAGAATAAACTTGTAATGATTCCATAAAGTAGTGAACATTTAGAGAAAACATGTCGATGTATGATTTTGGAAATGGGCCATGAAGGCACCTGCTCAATTCAACTGGTATCTGGCAAGTGGCTGCGCGAAAGAAAGGAAGGAAGGAAGGAAAGAAGGAAAGAAAGAAAGAAAGAAAAAGAAAAAGAAAGAAAGAAAGAAAAAAAAAGAAACTACCTGGAATGAGGGGTACAGGGGTTATGACTGCTAAAATAATTTATGTCTCCAGAGTGTCAGGGCCAACCCTGTCAACCTAGTTGGATGATTTGTGGGGAGGGCGGGTTTTTTTTTAAAGACGTGAATTTTGGGGTGTCGTGGTTTTTTTTAACCATGGAGGGCCTGTTGGTTATGTGAATCACATGTTGCCACTCTTAGTAAAGAACAGTATATTCGAAAGTACAGTTTAGCAGTCCATGGTATTTTCATAGGGCCAACAAAATAACAGGAAGCACATATCTAACATTACTGGTTTCTGTTGCATAACCTCGGAAGAATCAACCTTCATATTAAGGAGAGTATGGTCTGCGAACCCAGCTTCTTCTGATTTATTCAGCAACATCTGGGTAAACAAATCATAGCAGAGAATGTTGTGTGAACTCTGCTAAAATCCATTCAAGTTAAATTTACACTAAATTAAAATATCCTTTTGTTAAAATTTAAAATTTTACCTAATACATAAATTGAACATATTAATTCTAAGTTTCCCTCAGAAAATAGTTCTCAACCAAGAATGGAGCATTATAGATATATTTTTGCTAGATATACTTACAGATTTTTGCATGAGTAGAAGATTTTTAACTAGTTTCTATCCATTCAGTGAATATTACTGTAACGGAGGCATATTTTATAGATTTGGATTCAAATTTCATCTTAAATCTTAGCAGTTATAGTCAGAAGAAAGTAAGCTCGATATTTTTCTTTTGAAAAATCCAAAACAATGTCATCATGGATATTGTAATTAAAGAGATGATTATTTGTTTGGCTACTACCCCTGCTGATTTCTCCCTTCAGGATTATATTGAACCAATATTATGATAGCAAAGAATATTCATTGTGCTCCGTATATCAGACTCTTCAGTGCAGACATCACAGAATTAGCCATCAGGAGAACATTTTTATATTCATCCTCATACCTTAGTTTCAAAATATAGTTCAGTGCTGGGAGCATTCAGAGAAACAAAAGAAAAAGGGAGTGGCTTAAAAAAAAAACATGGCCTGTGAGAATAGCCCCGGATTGTCACTATGAGCAATCCAAAGAGTCTATTTTAGTGCCTTAATTAGCTCACCTGGATCATTCAGGACAGTCATTTTTTAGAAACTAGAAAGCTGTAGCTACTTCCAGTGTTAACAAACAAGGATATTCCTTTGCTCTTCTGCCCCTTTTTTAAGAGGGACTGTCTCCCAGCTTTCTGAAGTAAGTGTTGTGATGTACCATGATAAGGATAGTAAGAATCTAATCTCCTGACAGAGTGTCATTTACAAAGAAATACTTTCAGTAGTAATACGGATTGTGGATGGCTATGGACTGTTTCCACCTTTATTTATATGACATTATTAGGTCTTTTCGTAGAACTGTTAGGTTATGTAAGAAAAATATTTGGAACTACAGCAAGTATTCTTTTAGCATATATTTTTATGACTGTTGTAGGCACCTAGTGGATAGTGTCCTTCCACAATGAATGAAATATTCCACTTAGTGCTCAGAGCAATTTCGCAATTACTATAATAATTTTAAATTAATTTGAACACTTGAAAAGCTTATGAACTGCGTAAGCTTTCAATTGCACTTAGACTGCACCTCATCTAATGTTTTGCTTCTGTCAGTCACATTAGGCAAAAGTGAATTAAAGATAAGAAGACTGGAGAATAGCAAATAAAAGCTTAGTCATTCAGATCTACAAGTTCTTCTATCTCATGTTAATGTTCTTCATTTTCAAGCTATGTCCAAGATAGGCTTATAGTAGCCATGAAGTAAAAATTCCAGTAGAAAAGATTATGTGTATCTCAGAATTGAACCCCAAAGGGAAAGTTGTAGTTTGTTCTTCAAAAAGAGTTTTTATTAATATGTCCGAGGTCCGAGGTGTTTGATAAATTACATCTTTGACTTGGCTCCAGTCCATTTTGGGAAAAGATTTGTCAAAGTTAATTCAATCTTTGTTTTTAACTAAGAAGAACTGATGATTGGTATAAATTACAACCCTTGACTTAGAATCAGTCATAAATGAAATATCAAAATCCTAATTTGTCATAGTAATTCCTGCATTCCACCTCCCCCAAACAGGTAAACAAAAATTCTGCCTGGTGATGCATTATATTCCTCCAGCTAATGTAAAAAATACAAAACTAGAAATAAGCTTTTGAGATGCATAATTATCTTCAACTATAGGTTGAATATTGAGTGTATTCACTTTAGTATCATAATAAAATTGTAAAAATAATAAAGGTGAAATACAAATAAATAATCAGCCTGTTCTCACTTGACAATATATGCTTACCTAAAAGCCACCTAAAGCAAAAACCAGAACAGTTTAGGGAAAAAAATTAGAGGCATAATTAGTACATGCTTATTTATTTAATATTTCTTTACATTCATAATTCACTGTTTTTGCTTCCTGTTAAATTAGCTGTGCGATTGCTCTCCTAATTAAGCATATGTTAGGGTATTTCAGTTCTAAGTTTTGATTTAAGTTCCTGGCTTCTGTTCCCAAGGAAAAAAGATACAAGAATGCCCATCTTAGCACATCTATGAGAGGCTTATTTTTGTATGTGTATATGTGTGTCTGTATATGTACACACAGTATGATCTGGCTTGTTCAAAAACAAGAAATTAATTCGGGGACAAAGCAGGCATGGCAATCTATTCTGTATTAATATCAAATGTGAATATACTTCAAATACACATTTTTTTTTGCTTAATCTTAAAATATTTTATATTGTTTAAAGTACATTTTAAGTCTGTTATAAGAGCCTTGTAGATATTTGAATGTACTATCTTATTTTCTAGATTTCTTCTGATGAATTATCAGCCAAGAAAGAACAGCTATCAGAGGCTTTGCAAGGAACACAGATATTTTTAGCAAAACATGGTGACAAGTACGTTACACTTATTTTGAAATGTAATGATGCTATTTCAACCTTTATAACAGCATCTAGCCTTTTGATATGTTGAATAGTATAGTTTCTGAAACTTAAGAAAAGGGGTTTGAATTAATTTTAAAAGGAACTTTGGTCTTTCCTATACCAAAGTGCTTTTGGAATGTTGTTGTGAACCATCCTAGTGTTCAGGTTGTTGGTAAGCCAAGATTTATCAGAATCATGGCTTCTTATTCTATGCTATTGCAATCTATTTTTGAAAATCACATATGTACCTTTAATTTGTATTATAGAATGACAAATGATGAGAAAAACGAAATGGAAAATCATATAAAGTCCTTGCAAGAGTGTTCCAAACTCTTATCCAATGAAGGTTTGATACAGTTGGAGGAAGAAAGAAATATAGAAGATGAAAACATGGATGCAAAGGTAGCCTAAAACCTATATTACTGATGATCATGTATGGTCTAAACCTTACTTATTGCATGGGTATTGAATTGTATATTAATACTATTTTTTTAAATCCTGCATTAAATTGTGTACATCGGACAAAAGGAAGACTAAATGAGAATTTTCAGTATTTTTTGTGTAATAAGAATTATTACTGAATGTATAAAAAGGAAAATATAGTCATACATATATGAATAAATCTTTAAATTTGTGTCTTGCATGAACTAAGAACAAAAAAAAAAATCATACATCACTTACCTTTCTTTTTAAAACCCATCTTTTACAAATTCTGTTTCAGAACCCTGACACCCTGCAAAAATTTGGTAGATTATACTTCTTGCTTTGTATATTTATTTCAAAAGTTCATTAAATTTCAGCTGGTTACATACTTTTGAAAGGGCGCTCTCACTAACTGTGAGATAAATACCTTTAAGGCCTATCATGATCTGTAAAAAGTATTACAAAATGTCAGTTAATATATGCAATATATATAAATATATTTAATATATGAAAAAACATATCTTTCACATGTGCATTAAATGTTTCTAATGGATGACTTTCAATGCAAACCAATTGCAATGCATTTAGGTGGTTACAGTGGTGTCGACATAAAAGTGCTGTATGCTGTAAACATGAGTAGCATGACTATTGGTATCACTATTTTCTGAATATCCTTAACTTCTCACCAACCACATAGATGGCATGACAGTTTGTCTTCCAGGAACGTGTCTTTTTCTCTCACTCTATGACCATTGGCTCTTGTATTCCACTAACCTTGTTGATGTGTGCAGAACATAGACTTTTGGTTTGCTGATGCATGCCATGTCTCAATCTTGTATCACACCATGTGCAGTTGAATCACTGACATAGATCATTTCTGCATTGACTTGCTAACATTCACAGTCTTGCTCCAAATCTGGTAAGTAAATTATTTTTATTGCCGTCTACAGATAAGTATTTAAATTCAGAGATTTCATGTTTTAATATTTATTGGATACTGAAAAAAAAAATGTATTTTTATGTTCTTAGGTAGACAAAGTCATAGCTGGCATCATTGATCCGACTACCGGAGAGATGTTTTCAATCTTCCAGGCAATTTATAAAGGCCTTATTGACTATGATACTGGAATCCAATTACTTCAGAGGCAGATTATTTTATCTGGTTTAATTTCACCTACCTTGGGAAGGAATTTTGATCTTGAACAAGCAAAGACCCTTAAACTTGTTGATGAACAAGTTGCATCGGAATTGCAAGGTTTGCAGAACGCTAAGAAGGTTATTTTGCAACTGAGTGCAACCACAATCCCAGTTGTGACTGCTTTGGAGCAAGGAATCATTTCAGAATCTTTGGCTGTTAAAATTCTTGAGATCCAGCTTTCTGGAGGATACCTAAAAATAGCTGGCACAGAAGAACCACTAACTTTGCACAAAACTTTCCAAAAGAACCTGATTTCTGGCACGCTATATGCTAAGATCCTAGAAAGCCAGGACAGATCTAGAGAACTTATTGATCCCAATACTGCAGAAAAGTTATCATTTGAGGAATTGCTTGAAAGAACTGTCGTACACAAAGAAACAAGCTTAAGGTTTTTACCAGTGGCTCTTCAAGAAAGAAGCAAAATAACACTAACGTGTGGAAGGAAAATAACTGTTATGAGGGCAGCTCATGAAGGACTCATAGAGAAGGAGACTATGTTCAGGCTGTTAGATGCTCAGCTACTTTCTGGGGGCATAATTGATCCCAATTCAGATCACAGGATGACTGTCGAAGAAGCAATGAGAGAAAGAGTTATAGATCAAGATACTGCCTGTGCTCTTTTGACTCGTCAAATTCAAACAGGTGGAATCCTATCACCGAACTCCCCGAAACGTTTGACTGTAGATGAAGCTGTGCAGTGCAACCTGATCTCTTCTACTTGTGCCTTGCTGGTGTTAGAGGCACAGCAAGGTTTTTTAGGACTCATTTGGCCACACAGTGGTGAAATATTCCCTGTATCTATATCTTTGCATCAAGGCATGATATCTAACGAACTGGCCTGCAAAATTTTAGATGGGAGGCAAAAAATAGCAGCACTATATATTCCAGAAACCTCTGAAGTAATCAGCTTAAATAATGCAGCCCAGCAAGGAATTATAGATAGTAACATTTTATCCATTTTGAGTAATATTACTCTTCCTGATGAATTGCCAAATGGGGATAATGTGCCATTCCCATTGAAAAGGTCTGCAAGATGTTTCTCGTTTTATGAATTCCATCCATCTACACAGAGTGAACAAAGAAAGGACATTGAACATCTGAACACCAGCAAACCCACAAGTCACCACTCACAACAGAATCAAAAGCTATTCATGTCTTACCTAATGATAAACAGTTATATGGATGCAAATACAGGCCAGAGACTTTTGTTGCATTGTGGTGACTTAAATGAGGCTGCCAGTTTGTTAATGGATGACAAGAACCCTGAATGCATTACAGTTGGAACTGAAGAACAATTTTGTGAATCTTCTGAAAATAGGGAGGGTCCATATCTTGAGCAACTGCCTAAAAATATAATACTTAACTCTGTTACTGGCAGTGCTTTAGGTCAAGAGACAAGTATCCAAAGTATGCTTAGCAACAATAACAGGGGGGAATTTCAAGAAGTTCACCAGAATTTAGTTAACCAATCATGTGCTAAAGCTGATGAGGCAAAAGAGTCCCTTGATAAGCATTTGCAAGGAAATCTTCTTTTAAGCAGAAATGAAGTTGGCATATGCATGATAGACAGGGAAAATGAGAGTGGCAATGAAAATCTTTTAGGTAGCGTAGATAATGTTTTGGATATAAATAATCCTTCAGCATTTATTAATGGAAGAAAACAACCAAACAACACTGAGGAATGTTCACCTCACTTTCTGCAGGATAATGAAGAAATTATATTAATAAAAGATGAAGAAAAAGTTAATTTCCAGAATAGTTTACTTACCACTGTGAAAACTAGAGATAAATCTTTAAAAGAGCCTACTCAGGAAGAATTAGGGGCTTGTAATGAAAAATGGATATTACAGTCAGATGCTAACATCATTGCTGCATCCGATAATAATAATTACAGAGTATCTCCTTTGGAACCTAGAGAGCCTACTCCTGATAACCTATTATTAGATAGTTGTATGAATAGCCATTGGACATCTGTGATGGAAAATAATTTTTCTAAGGATGATCAACCATTGAAAGACAACATCGCTTTGATAAATCAAGAACAGATTAAAACTGAAAGAAATGAATCTCTGGAGAGCAATATTAATATCAATGACAAACCTGTAAATGAGAGTAACATAGATAGTAAAACTTTGCATGATTATTGTACTAAATCTTATAGAGTTCCACCATCAGAATGTGATGTTACATCCATTGAGCCCTTTCAGATAGATCATATTATTATCACTCATACTGGCCTTCCAATGGAAGGCAATATTGGTACAACATTGGCAGGAATCAGTTCTGGATTTCTTGATGGCTCACCTGTCAATATAGATAGCCCTCTTAGATTACTTAATGAACCATCTGTGAGTGATAATTACTTACGTCTAGAAGGCAGCAATAGTAAACCTAGTGAAACACAGGATGAAAGAAAATGTATCATTCCACATTTGGAAAGTAGTAATGAATACAGAGATAGTCAAGGCCTTTGTGATATAGCTCAGCATAAAGATGGCAGCATACATAATTATCATAGTGATGCTATTGTTGATAATACGGCTGAAGTTGATACAGGTAGGTCCTCTACAGATAAGGGAACTATTATTCCAGAAGCCAGTGATGATGTGCAGTGTATTAAAATTGCTGTAGATAAACCAATAGAAGAAGCATCAAAATATCTTCTGCATGAGAAAGAGGAGAGTTTTCTATGCTCCAATGGTCAATTGGATAATGATGATACACCTGAAACTTTGAGTAAGAAACCATTCAGTGGAGGCACTGTTCAGGAAGAGAAGGGAGAAGGGACTGGAAATGTAGATAAGGAATGGAGGGAAAAAGAAAGAGATGAGGTTTTTACCTCCCTGAGAAAATTGGATGAAGCCGAAATAAAACAAGGTAGGCAAGAGCAGAGTAGTACTGAAGAAGAAAATTATTTTGATGATACCGAACAAGAAAGCATTTCTGTAGATAATTACTTAGGCAATAAGGATAAGGAAAGTGAAGATGACTTTGATAGTTACGATTATGTAGATTTTGATTATTATACTTCTGATGAGACCGATTATGAGAATGAGGAAGTGATGGAAATGCATTACGCACAGTGCCAGGGTATAAGCACTGGCAGCCAGTGTTTAGAAGACAAGAGAGAACAGTTTCGAAAAACAGCAGAAGGCAACTTTACTCATCATGACTGCAACTTGCAAGTAGAACTGAAAAATGGCTTACCGTGTTTTAAAAGAAACAATGTCGATGACTGTCAAAGTATAACAAATGATAAAAGTAAAGGTGAAAGCCAGAAAGATGCTGAAAAGGTTTTGGAACCTTTCTTAGAAAGAAAGTTTGAAGCATACTGCAGTCATACTGTGGCTTCAGGGAATGCCACTGGAACAAAAGATGTTCAGGCTGAGTCAGACATTGTTCTTCAAAACACTTTGCCCTCTGAGCACAACGAGGCAATCGGGCAAGATGTAAAAGCAGTGTCATTTCTGAGTTGTAAGAAAAGTCATGGAGTAAATGAAAGACAATTAGCACAAGATATCATGGGTGATGGGAAACAGAATAAAAATGGAGTTCTGTGGGAAGATAGTAGCTGGGAATCAGATGGAAGCTTGCCAAAGAATTGTTCATTGGGTGTTAAAAACACTTATGAAACTATTCCCTCATGTCAGGAGAACCCGAGTCTCGATCAGTTTTCAAATGAAGCTAAATCTCTTGTACAACCTAGTGGCTTGGCTACAGACGTAACTATTGACAGTGATGAAGTAGTTGGTCTTTCTACTTACTTAAAGCAGTGTGCACAAAATATCAAAACCAAGGATATCCTAGTGCTGCAACAGGGAGTTTCATCTGACGTCCTGGAAATTGAAAGAGGCAATAAGAATGGAATGGAAACTGAAAAAGCCCAAACAAAACAGCATTCTGAAGAACCGAGTTTCCAGATTCTGACATCAGATACACCAGAACCTATTCAAATGAATGACACCAAAGGAAGAGAAGGACATTCCAAATTATATCATGAAAATCTCCAATTGGAAAGCTTTGATATTATGGAAAATAAAACTTTTAAAGAAGTAATTAACAAAGTTGGAATGGGTTGTAAGGAACATTTGCAAACAGTGGGCTCCTTTTTTGATACTTTAGGCACTATGGGTAACAGCTGTCCTAGTACAAAACCAAATGAGCATGAAATACTTGTTAATCACAGTAGTGAAAAAAATGATGAGGTAGAGGACATTCAAGATAATAATTCTACTTTCTTACAAAAAGCCACCAAGAACAATGTGCAATTATCACCGAAAGAAACATGTTCACTTGATTTTCCTCTAATAGAGGATCAGAAAATACATTTGTCTAATGTCTCTGCTACATTGCATGAAACCTTACCAAATATACTTAAAAACAGAATAGACGATTTCTGCATTCACTATAATGAAGAAGATAAATCTTTAGGTTATACTGGCACAAAGGCTTTAATGCAAAATGTATTTAAAACAGTTAATCATATGCATCAAGAACAGTCTAATCAATCTGATATCAAAGATGAAAACAATGTTGCCAAAACAGCCGTTCTGATCAATCCATTTTGCATCAGTGCAAATGAACACAATCCTCCCCCAGATATTTGGCTTGATAATAGCAGTCCTGATCTCCTCCTTGATATCCTGAAGCAAGATCATTCTAATCCTAAAAATAATGGCAAACATGGAATCATCAGCGACAAAAACCAGACTGAAAGGAATCAGGTGAAAATAGTTTCTCAGCTTGACCAATTAGGTCCAAACCCAGATGGAGCTAAAGATGCTTCAGAATTAAAATCAGTTGCCTGCTCAAAGAACCCAGCTAAGGAGCTATACCATTCAGGAGAATACTTTTGTGATCATGCCTTGGAAATGAAGGAATCTTTTCCAGGATCTGTGGCAACAAGCACGGTGAGCAGCAATTTGTACGTTTTTCATGTTTTGTTTGAGTAGCTTGGCTGTACCATTTCATCAAACATGTCAAAACTGAAGGGTAACCATAAGCAGGGGGCTGGACTAGAAGACTTCCAAGGTTCCTTCCACCTCTGTTATTCTATTCTATTCTAAATTCCCTATAAAGAAATGTAAATGCTCTCTAGTTATTGGTATTGTAGGATCACTGGTAAACAATTAAGTTGATCCTCCAGGCTTATTTTAAACTATAGCTGTAAAGAGTTTGTTTTAATGGGAATAATAATAAATGCAGATGAATTGCTTTTATAAATAGTTTTGCTAAAATGACCTGTTGTTCAATAATGTTTCCAGTTATCCAGTGCTCTGCAGCCCTGTTCTTGCTACACAGAGAACCTGGGGAGGCACTTGATAATAGTCCAAGATATGAAATTTCTCTTAGATGATCTGCAGCCCATCAGTAATGACTTGGAAGCTCTAAAAATACAACTTGAGCAATTAGAGGTAAATTATTGGTTTTCATAGAAAGTAGGATTAGTATAGAAATGTTTGTTTATTTAAAAAATGTATATGGCTTACAAGATCCAAACTTATATGACTAGGATAGGATTTCAATCCAGGTCTTCCCTATTTGAATTATGTGTTTATGCACTATATCATTTTCATGTAAAGAAAGGTTAATGTGTAAACTTACAATTTTTAGTAGGAGTAGTGCAGCGGTGGAATGTAAAATTGGTTACTACCGGTTCTGTGGGCGTGGTTTGGTGGTGGTGGGTAATGTGACTAGGTGGGCGTGGCCAACTTTTTTTTTTTTTTTACACTTTTAAAACCATTTTTTCTATTTTTTCTTTGGCCGAAGGGGTTGTAAAAAAATGCTTTTAAAAGCCTCTGCCGATCAGGCAACTTAGCTGGGATCGTCAGGCTTTTAAAAGCATTTTTTTACTTTTAAAAGCAGTTTTTTGGCCAAAGAGGTTGTAGAAAAATGCTTTTAAAAATAAAAAGAAAGCCTCTGATTATTGCACGGTTCAGCTGGGCATGGTGGGGGGCAGATATTTTTGGTACCGGTACTCCGAACCACCCACCTCCATTGCTACCGGATCACGCGATCCGGTCCGAACCGGGAGCATTTCACCCCTGGAGTTGTGATAATATTACCCAGGAGTCAGTTTCCTTATTCCTTTTTTCTGATAGGCAATACAAATTTGTTTTAGCCCTGATATTAGTTAATTCTGACTAATAGAATGAAGAATAGAATTCATCTACTTTTATTCTCATGTCATGTTACTATATGGTACTTTATTTTTTATACATATAGGCATTTGAATCAGGACTTGCGGGGTTTGCTGTCACCTTGCGAAAAGATATGAAGTTGGCAGAAGACTTTCTGAAATTACATTCCACAGATGTTTCTGCACAGCAGGAACTGGAAGATCTAAAAGAAAGCTATAAATGCTTAGAGAAGGAATTCTCTGTGGTCTGTGAAATGTCTTCAAACCGAGCAAAGCAAATAGTCTTTGCCGTAGACTCTGAAATGGTAAGTTCATTTACTTACTTACTTACTTACTTACTTACTTACTTACTTACTTACTTACTTACTTATTTTTTAAAAATTCACACAATTCCAAAGCTCTGGTTGGAGACATTACCTTACAATAATCCCCAGTTTAAAATATAATAGAGTAAAATCACATGAAATATTTGATCACAAATTTATGGTTGTAAATTGATATTACCTCGCTTTTAAATTCAGGTACAGGTAGTCCTCAACTTACGACCACAATTGAGCCCAAAATTTCTGTTGCTAAGCAAGATAGTTGTTAAGTGAATTTTGTATGATTTTACGACCTTTCTTGCCACAGTTCTAAAGTGAATCACTGCAGTTGTTAAGTTAGTAACACAGTTGTTAAGTGAATCTGGCTTCCCCAGTGACTTTGCTTGTCAGAAGGTCATAAAAGGTCATCACCTGGCCCCAGAACACTACAATTGTCATAAATTGTCAGTTGTCAAGTGTCAGAATTTTGATCATATGACCATGAGGATGCTACAATGGCCATAATTGTGAAAAATGGTCATAGGCAGGAGTGAAATGCTCCTGGATTGGACAGGATCGCCTGGTCTGGTAGTGATTTTGGCTGTTGGTTCGGCGATCTGATAGCGACCCACCCGGGTGTCATTACTTCCTGGTTTTAACCAGGAAGTAATGTTTTTTTTACCATCTGCACATGCGCAGAAGGTTTTGCGCATGTGCAGAAGGTCTGTGCATGCATGTGACGTGCCTGCGGCATGTGCGCTTCCAAACCGGTAAGGAAGGTAAATAGATTTCACCCCTGGTCATAGGTCACTTTTTTTGGCGCTTTTGTAACTTTGAATGGTTACTAAATAAACTGTCGTAAGTCGAGGATTAACTGTACTTTATCCCTTTCATCTCTTTTTTATTTCTTCTGTTCCTCTCCCACCTGTATCCTCTCCATTCCTCTCAAATTGAAAAAATATTTATTTCAAAATTCCCTTATTGTATTGTATGGAAGAATGTTATGGATTAGAAGGGACGCCTCATAGTTTCTCCATTGATAACATAAAATGACTTTTGGAGATCTTCAAAATTCCTACACAGTATAAGAGTAATTTTATTTTGCTCTCATCTAAATGGAACGCTCTGGTATCTTTCTTAAGTCTGAAAAAGCTGTTAGCAAAATATATCTTTTAAACCCTTTATTTAGGCCAAGCTCGCTGTGTTGCATCAGGAACTTTTAGTCAGTCTTCAAGAGTTCACAGATTGGATCGTTGAAAAGAGTGACACGATGAATAATTTGAAGATGGTGAATGTTGGTGATGTGGAAGATGTGAAGAAAAAGCTTCTGTTAGCCAAAGCAAGTATTAGTTATTATTTATTAAATTTATTTCCTGCCCATCTCGCCACCAGGTGAGTCTAAACCAGGGGTGTCAAACTCAAGGCCCAGGGTCCAGATCCAGCCCATGTGGTACTTAGATCTGGCCCGGGGGACCACCCTGGAAAAAGCAAAGGACAAGCCTGCGGTGCCCCTGCCAGCAAAAACGGAGCTCAAAAGGGCCCTTCAGTTTTCGCTGGCAGAGGGTTGCAGGAAGCCGTCACAGCCAAAAACGGAGCCCAGGAGCCCATTTTCATTGGCAGAGCACTTGGGCCACCACAGGTGCCCCCGACACGAGTGATGTCGAGCTGACCACGTTCACCCTGGCCCCCTGAGGTCAAACACAACCCTGATGCGGCCCGCAATGAAATTGAGTTTGACACCCCTGGTCTAAACATTTACCGATTGATAGTTAATGATAATTACATATACTTCCAGACAGTAATATTTTGGGGAGAATGATGGGGGAATAGAATAATAAAAGCAACATTGGACCATTGTGATACAAGCCCCATTGTTTTTATACCTGTGTTGTGACATCACATACATATGAAAAGGATCAAATTTAAGGCACAAATGCAGCAAGCTTCCACTGCTCCCAGACATGGGACATTGCAAATGATTTTAACTTGGAATCACTCTCACTTACCAATAATCCAAATTACTAATGATGCTTGAATCAGTTACTCTGCATCATATGTTGTATAGGTGGCAAAGTAATGATTGCGCTAAATTATAATACTAGCCATAAAGCTCTGTAGTAGAAAGTAATCTATACAATTCATTGTAGGACCAAATGTGTATCTCTACAAATACTAAGGATATCATTTTATAAATTAGTAATTATATATTTTCCGTATGTTTCTATTTAGAATAAAGTAGCTACAGCTTTAGCATAGTTAAAACTTCATTAGTATGATTCTAAAATCTGTAGCTTGAATATTAAAATCAAAGATAAATATAATAGGTTTGAAGTATCAATTTTCACCAGAAAATTGGACTCCATAAGTGTCACAGATACTATGAGAAATATGGCTCTAATGTTATAACTTTAATGTTTTTATGGGAATAAATGCTTCTGATGAGAAATACTACAATTCTTTTTGTGGAGTTTAATATTGTAGATCAGTGTTTTTCAAACTTGGGAATTTTAAGTTGTTTGAATTTAAACTCCCAAAATTCCCTAGTCACATCTTAAAGTTTCCAAGTTTGAAAAACAGTGCCATGAAGTATGGTGAGTTAATGTATTTGAGCAATGTTCAGCATATACAATCAAATGCCAATATTCATTGTTAACTAAATCTTTTAAAGTTTTGAATAATTTCAATATCCAAAGTATTGATTAATAGATTCTGGATTATGAAAATCCAGTTTGATCAATCTAAATGTGATGAACATCTTACCAATTGTTTGTCTTATATAATTCAGATTCCAGAATTTTTGAACCAGTCTTCTCCAAGGAGGTACTTCCAGGTGAATTGGACCCATAACCTCATCATCATAAAACATAGCATGTTAAAAATGATAGGAGTTGTAATTCATTACATGTTGGCAGCAGTTGGTTTAGATAAATTGTTCTTGACAATGTCATGAACAAAATGAAATCTGAAACACGCTCAGATACATCTTTAATGATCCTGGTTTTCTAATTCCTGATATTGTTTAGAATATTATCTGGCTTTCTTTGCTTAATTTGCAGGGCCAAGAAAAAGAGCTTGGATGTAGAAAACTGCAACTGGAATCCACAGCATTTGATATTCAGTTCTTCATTTCTGAACATGCCCAAGATCTTTCCCCAAACCAAAACAAGCAACTCTTGAGGCTATTAAATTCTACACAACGACGCTTCCAGGAAATGCAAGAAAAAATAAGATCTCAAGTGGATCATTTTGAATCTCTCTTACAAACAGCTCAAGTTCTTATTGATCATCAGGTTTGCTTCTCTCTGTGGCCTTGTGCTTACTATTATTAGATAGATAAAGCAACAAGGTGCCAAAATTACAGTCCACCTAAACTTTGAAGCTGTTGAACACTGGATTTATCCTTCAGAAATCTAGAGAGGCATTATCAACAATTAGTTTAACGATCATTTAAATTTACCCTTCATAATAATAATTTTTACAACATAGGAGTGTTTTGGCTTCAAATGAAACTTAAACAAGCAACAATAATACAGAAAGAGTGGGATCTAAATTGTAATTAATTGTAATTAAGTGGGATCTAAATTGTAATTAAGGTTTGAGTATGTAGAAAAAAAAATTTGGAATTTGGTGATTAAATCCTACTTCTTCCTGTCAAGTTCAGCCAAAACCATCAATGCCTTTGTATGTGGGAAAACCATTGAACAACTTATTAACTTTCATGGTCTTTCATGGGTGAAGTGATACATTGTTGGGATCTTATTTTATATCCAAAGCTGCCAGAGGTGGGTTTCACATAATTTTACCACCGGTTTGCCATGCACCGAAAGTGTGTATGCGCACGGGCAGCCTTCCGCGCGTGTGCTTTGCTCGTGCGCGCAGCTTGCACACATGCGCGTGGCGTAGAAAATGTGGCTAAATAGGATGGCATAGCGCCTTGGTGGGTGGGCAGGCCCACCTGCAGGTCGCCACTATTGGTTCACCTGAACTAGTCTGAACTGGCTGAATACCACCACTGAAAGCTGCCCAACTGGAGATGCCTTAACTAGTACCGTGTTTCCCCGAAAATAAGACCCTGTCTTATATTTTTTTGAACCCCAAAATAAGCGCTTGGCCTTATTTTCAGGGAAGTCTTATTATTTTGGGACACATGGAGCAAGATGGGGCTCCTCTTGCCATCTTACCTGATTTCCAGCGCTGTGTTTAAATATTTTTGGGGAGGGCTTATTTTTGGGGGAGGCTTATTTTAGCACATGCGCTCAAAAGCCCAATTGGGCTTACTATCAGGGGATGTCTTATTTTTGGGGAAACAGGGTATATGAAAAACAGAGACTTCATCAGAAGACTTGTTCAAAACAGAGCTAATAAAAAAGGCAATAACTCCAACTAGATTCAAGAGATAGTGTTTAAGGGCCAGGAGTGGAAGTCTTCTTACTAAAAAGGCTAGGACTTTATTAAAATAACAGAGGTGAAAAAAATACATGGAATGGGAAAGTAGGATAAGTGAGCCAATGAATCTTATTGCACGTGTGCTTCTGTAGTGTTTAAAATACATACATAATCTCAATGCTGATAACATTTACATGTACCAACTACCTAACACATAGTTTTCAACTAACATTGGTTTTGACATCCCTGTTTTAGAATTAATGCTTGTGTGTTACAGATTTTGAACAAGACAGAAATTTGGATTTTCACACGCCTAATGCATGGCCAGACTTCTGCTGGGCGATTCCATCTCAAACTGGTCTCTTTACTTACAGCATTTGTGAGGTTTATCCATACCTTTTATATTCCATTTCTTTAAACTGTGTGCAACTGCTCTCATGTTTACAGCATACTTTCGGAAACAATTTCTAATGAAAGCTTTGCAATGTGATTGCTTGAAAATTAACTTACGGAACAACTTTTGTGTGCCTTTATGCAGCTTTGTTCTTATTCCAAAACAGGATTTGATGGATCAGCATCAGGAATTCCAAGAAAAATTACAGGATATATGTGATCTACTCACACAGACAGAAAATCAGATTATTGGTCACAAAGAGGCCCTTGTGATTGAAGATAGCAAGACTGAATTACAGCAATACCAAGTCAGGCAACAGGTAAATTATCAAGTATCAACAAAGACGCTAAACAGCCTGAATTTCACCAAGGACCAATTTGCAATGAGTGGAATCACTTCTCATGTTTAATCATGTCATGGCCAGGTTTTTTTTTAACTTATGGGCAAACCAAAACATTGTGAATGCAAACCATGGATTATTGCTAAACCTGTGACATACAGTAAGCCCCAAATTGATACATTTTTCAGCAAATTCTCATTGAAGCAAACAGCCTGTACTGAGGAAGTCAGGAATGTAAGAGTTAATACAGGTGCCTTTAATCTTTCAATTCTATTTTCCCCAATAAATCTCCCAGAAATGCTTCCAAAATACCAGAAAAAGGGAAGGGAATTGAATAGAGTTGCCCTGTGGTTAAATGGTTGGTCAATAAATTTAATAAATAAAAATTAACAAATATTTTCCTGATTTGTATTACTATTGTCATTCTTCTTCAAGGAATTGCAGAGAAATATGCAAGCAAATACACAGTCCTTGGCAGAAATTGTGAAAGATACAGAAATGTTCTTGAAAGAGAATGGGGAAAAGCTCCCATTGGAAGATAAGACTGCTCTTGAGAGGAAATTGAATGAAGCGAAAACCAAGTGTTTGCTGCTAAGCCAGAAAGCAGAGGAATCCAGAAAAGAGCTGGATAAAGCTGTGACAACGGCTATTAAACAAGAAACAGAAAAGGTTTTTTGGCAAATATTTACTTTACCTTTCAAAATGATTTATTTTCATAATTTACCCTTGTGTGTACTTGTTGATATGAGTGAGAGATTTCAGAAAAATCATTTGACAACTGAAAGAGTTGATCATCGTTATTCATTCATGTTTGCATATGTTTTCATTTATTCATCAAACATATCTAGATTTCCATATTCATTTATAAATATATTCATCAAACTACAGTTTAAAAAGAAATCTCAAACCGTTCCAGAAGGCTTAGAACTGGTGTAGTTCCACAATGCATCCTTAGAGCAGAGGCTTCTCTAAGCATAATAGCTTTCCAGTGATTTTTTTGATTTTTCTAAGAATGGAATACAGCAGTTAACCTTTTTGGTGCCGAGCAGCTAAAACGCGTGGATGCGCGAATGCACATGCGTGCCCAAACCCCCAAAATGTAATGTGAGCACCCCTGCACATACGAGCATGTCCCCCACGCATGCACGCGTATCCCTCGCGCATGTGCCCTGGTGGCCCCCATGCATGCCCCCTGGGCCCCGTTTTGGCTTCCAAGTTGGTGCAGGAGGCTTTCCAGGCCCAAAACAGGGCGTGGGGGCTCACGTTGTGCCCCCGAGCCCCATTTTGGGCCTGGAAAGCCTCCTGCACCAACCTGGAAGCCAAAACAGGGCACGGAGGGGCCTCGCATGGCACTCCTGTGCCCCGTTTTGGCTTCCAGGTTGGTGCAGGAGGCCTTCGAGGCCCAAAACAGGGCATGGCGGGCATACATGCAAACCCCTCAAATGCAATGTGAGCGCCCCTGCGCATGTGCCCCTGCGCATGCGCCCCGCCCCTGTGTGCATGCACAGCAGAGACCCAAAGACCAGCTGGCTGGTGGGAGGCGCACGTGTATGCACGGTAGAACTGGGCTGGGCAACAGCTGGCGTGTCCGCAGAGAAGGCTCTGCGTGCCACCTGTGGCACGCATGCCATAGGTTCGCTATCACGGGAATAGAGCAATTATCCCTCCATGTTTTTTTCCAAATAGACAAATGCTCCTAAAAACAAGTAATCCTCTCTTAATAACCACTTATTCAGTGGTTGGATTTATGATGGTGTTGAACACTTGATACTTAGGACTTAGGCAACGTCCCTACAGTCACGTGATTGTGAACCAGATGTTCGGCAATCTGCTTGCAATTACAACATTGCAATATCCCATAGTCACATGATCACCATTGTGAGACCTTCACTGCTAGCATCAGACAAACAAAGTCAATGGGGAAACTGGCAGGAGGTTGCAAATGGTGAACACATGGCATTGCACCGAATGAGGGCACAGAATTTGCTTAATGACAGCAACTGAAAGTACCAGAATGGCTGCCACTAAGCACCTTGGTTATGCAGCAGTGTTGGAAATTCCAGTCTCAATTACCATTGTTAAATGAGACTACTGCTATCTATTGCTGTTGGTATCCAAATAATCTCGCCATTGTAGTTGTGTCCAATATCTGGGAATATTTTAAGGAATGAAAGCAAGCATAAAATCAGGATTTTTTTAAATCAAGGAGTATCTTTGTTTTAACATTTGCTTATAAACTCACTGTTTTGATAGCCAGAAAGTTATTTCATTTTCAACCAAAATTTGAATTACTATAATATATTGGGGACATTTTGTATTTGTACTTGTGAATATTTTTGAGAAAGCTATTGATGGTTTGAACTTCAATTGTTCAGGTTGCAGCTAGACAACAACTTGAAGAGAGCAAAAATGAGATAGAAAATCTTCTGGATTGGCTGTCAAATGTAGATAAGGATGCTGATCATAGAGATACAAAATGCAAGCCAACAATCAAACAGAATGGTACTCATTTTCATGAAGGAGATGGAGAGGATATGATTGGAGGGGAAGATGAAGTAAATGGCAACTTGCTAGAAACCCAAGAACAGAATGAAACTCTTATAGATGGACAATGTGCACTGTCAGATGATAATCTCAATATGAAATACCAGAAGGCTAAGGTAATGTATACACCTATTAGTAATTGCAAATCTAGGGGAGAAAAGGAGGTATGGATGGAGCAAAATGAATACACATTCTGGACTCTGCTTAAAACTGAGACCAGAATATGTAAAATAAGATCTAGTGCAAGGGTGTCAAACTCACGGCCTGCGGGCCGGATGCATCACATGCTGGCCACGCCCATGCCCGGTTTAGCGAAGAGGGGAAGTCACAATATGTCACATGACGCAACCGTGACAACACGAGTTTGACACCCCTGGTCTAGTGGAATCAAACCAGGGATGAAATGTAAAATGAGTTACTACCGGTTCTGTGGGCATGGCTTGGGGGGGGGTGGTAATGTGACTGGGTGGGTGTGGACAACTTTTTTTTTTTTAACTTTTCAAAGCATTTTTTCTAATGCCTCTGGTGATCAGGCAACTCAGCTGGGATCGTCAGAGAGGCTTTTTAAAAAATGCTTTGAAAAGCCTCTCTGCCAATTAGGCAACTCAGCTGGGATCGTCAGAGAGGTTTTTTAAAAAATGCTTTGAAAAGCCTCTCTGCCGATCAGGCAACTCAGCTGGGATTGTCAGAGACTTTTCAAAGCATTTTTTTTACCACCTCTTCGGCCAAGAGGTTGCAGAAAAAAATGCTTTGAAAAGCCTCTGACGATCCCAGCTGAGCCGCACAATCATCAGAGGCTTGTTTTTTTACTTTTAAAAGCATTTTTTTTGTCGGAAGAGGTTGTAGAAAAAATGCTTTTAAAAGTAAAAAAAAAATTTTTTTAAATGTATATTTTGCCATGAACTCAACCAGAACCTTTTGAATAAATTTTATCATGTTGTTTGCATGTGGTCATTTTGGCAATAGGTGATTAAATGAGATTAGCACCTTGGTAGCATATAGTAAAGAATCAGTTATTGATTCTAAGTAATTTTCAATATCCTATGAATAGAGAATTATTAAAAAATGGTAAAAATGTAAAACAAAAACCTAATTCCAGGCACTCTGGGTTTCTCCCCAGGCGCAACATGAAAAAATTATTTCGCAGCAACAAGCCGTCATTGTAGCAACACAATCTGCCCAGGCTCTTCTTGAGAAGCAAGGACATCACCTTTTACCAGAGGAAAAAGAAAAAATCCAAAAGAACTTAAAGGAGCTGAAGATGCAATACGAGACTGCATTGGCCGAATCCGAACAGAAGCTGAAATTAACACGCTCGCTACAGGAAGAGCTCGAGAAGTTCGATGCGGATTACTCCGAGTTTGAAAGTTGGCTGCAGCTGGCAGAGCAAGAACTGGAGAACCTGGAGATTGGAGCCTCTGACTTTGGCGGCATCATCATCAAACTGCAAAGGCAGAAGAGTTTTTCCGAAGATGTCATTTCTCACAAAGGGGATTTGCGGTTTATCACCATTGCTGGACAGAGAGTATTGGAAGCTGCTAAGTCCTGCAACAAAATAGAAGGTGTCAGATATGAGAAAGAAGGCATGGATACTTCATCAACTTACATGGAGGTACAGAATAAGCTGGATAGAGCAACTGGTCGCTTCAAGACGCTCTACTCTAAGGTAAATTGAATTGCATGTGCATGGGATTTTTTTTTTTTTATGGCATTATATCTCACCTTTCTTCACTGTTTTCCAAGTCTGGCTCTCCCAGTGTTTTTTTTATCCCTACAAGTCCGATTGGGCTGAGGGAAAGTGATTAGCTGATATACAGCTAGTCCTCAACAAACCACAATTGGTACTGGAACTTATTGGAATTGCTGAGCCAGGTGGTCATGAAATGAGCTGTGCCTGATTTTATCATCTTTTTTTGTCACCGCTTTAAGCAATTCACTCTGTTCATTAAGTGGGTCACGTGGTCATTAAGCAAATCTGGGTTCTCCAATTGACTTTCCTTGTCAGAAGCTGACTGGGAAAGTCTCAAAAGGCAATCATGTGACCCCAGGAATCTACAACCATCATAAATACATGCCGGTTGTGACCATGAAAATGCAACAATGGTGGTCAGTGCTGCAAGGACCAATCATAAGCAACTTTTTTCAGGGCTGTTGCAATTTTGAATGATCGCTAATCAACTGGACCTAAGACAAGGACTAGCTGTATTGTGGTGAGCGCAATGACTGGGACCACTCCTGAATTTAGCCAGTGAAAACCCAGTGGCATTTCTGAAAATGAGGCTGAAAATTGGTGGGGAATATATACATAAATCAGCATGAATGATCAGCATGATTTTCCCCCCTGATGATTTATGTACTGTACCTATTCCACACCAGATATACTTTATACCTGTGCTTTGGGCCTTGATTGTTTTTCACGAGGTTTCTGGGTATAATTCAAGTTTTAACCTATGAACTTCTGTTTGGTTTGGCCTTTACCTGCATGAATCAATGTAGGCGAATCAACCGTTTTAGCTGTGTGTTAAGACAATGCATTCATTAAATACATACAGGTGAAACTCGAAAAATTAGAATATCGTGCAAAAGTTCATTTATTTCAGTAATGCAAGTTAAAAGTTGAAACAAATATATGAGATAGACTCATTACATGCAAAGCAAGATAGTTCAAGCCTTGATTTGTCATAATTTTGATGATTATGGCTTACAACTCATGAAAACCCCAAATTCACAATCTCAGAAAATTAGAATATTACATGAAATCAATAAAACAAGGATTGTACATAGAACAATATTGGACCTCTGAAAAGTATAAGAATGCATATGTACTCAGTACTTGGTTTGGGCCCCTTTTGCATCAATTACTGCCTCAATGCGGCGTGGTATGGATGCTATCAGCCTGTGGCACTGCTGAGGTGTTATGGAAGACCAGGATCCTTCAATAGCGGCCTTCAGCTCTTCTGCATTGTTCGGTCTCATGTCTCTCATCTTTCTCTTGGCAATGCCCCATAGATTCTCTATGGGGTTCAGGTCAGGCGAGTTTACTGGCCAATCAAGCACAGTAATCCCATGGTCATTGAACCAGGTTTTGGTACTTTTGGCAGTGTGGGCAGGTGCCAAGTCCTGCTGGAAAATGAAGTCAGCATCCCCATAAAGCTCGTCTGTGGAAGGAAGCATGAAGTGCTCCAAAATCTCCTGGTAGATGGCTGCGTTGACCATGGACTTAATGAAGCACAGTGGACCAACACCAGCAGATGACATGGCTCCCCAAATCAACACAGACTGTGGAAACTTCACACTGGACTTCAAGCATCTTGCAGTGTGTGCCTCTCCATTCTTCCTCCAGACTCTGGGTCCTTGGTTTCCAAATGAGATGCAAAAGTTGCTCTCATCAGAAAAGAGGACTTTGGACCACTGAGCAACAGACCAGTTCGTTTTTTTCTTTAGCCCAGGTAAGACGCTTCTGACGTTGTTTGTTGTTCAGGAGCAGCTTGACAAGAGGAATACGACATTTGAAGCCCATGTCCAGGATCCGTCTGTTTGTGGTGGCTCTTGATGCACTGACTCCAGCCTCAGTCCTCTCCTTGTGAAAGTCCCCAACACTTTTGAATGGCCTTTTCCTGACAATCCTCTCCAGGCTGCGGTCATCCCTGCTGCTTGTGCACCTTTTTCTTCCACACTTTTCCCTTCCACATAACTTTCTATTAATGTGCTTTGATACAGCACTTTGGGAACATCCAACTTCTTTTGCAATTACCTTTTGAGGCTTTCCCTCCTTATGGAGGGTATCAATGATGGTTTTCTGCACAACTGTCAGATCAGCAGTCTTTCCCATGATTGTGATTCCTACTGAACCAGACTGAGAGACCATTTAAAGGCTCAGGAACCCTTTGCAGGTGTTATGGCTTAATTAGCTGATTAGAGTGGGACACTTTGCGCCTAGAATATTGAACCTTTTCACAATATTCTAATTTTCTGAGATTGTGAATTTGGGGTTTTCATGAGCTGTAAGCCATAATCATCAAAATTATGACAAATCAAGGCTTGAACTATTTCACTTTGCATGTAATGAGTCTATCTCATATATTAGTTTCACCTTTTAAGTTGCATTACTGAAATAAATGAACTTTTGCACGATATTCTAATTTTTTGAGTTTCACCTGTACTTCTAAACCTTAAAATTCTTCCAGTGAATAGAAAGTTCAGTGTTAATTATTTTGCTACAATCTGTAAATTTCATAGTTTTTTTAAAAAAACATTTATGTAGTTTGGTATTTATCCACTAGGTGGTGCTAAGTGTATTAATAAAAAAAAAATGCTCAGTAGTCAGAAGAGGGAAAAAAATGAAAGAATGATGAGAAAACTTCTAAAATTTAGATTCTTACAATGCATACAAAGGGAAGTATCACATTTCCTTTAAACTATTGTCTTTATCTTCATTAAAAGAAAATGCTATATGCCAGTATTTTCAAACCCAATTTCTGATAAAGCTGATAAAGCAGTGAATAAGAGGAAAGTTCTACTGTACTATAAAAAATTGTAATAGTATAAAATCAGTAACATTTTGTGGAAATATAGATAGGAAATTTATTGAGGCACTAATTATATTGTCTGAATGCAGTCAGTGGGACTACGATAAAATTAAACACATAAATAATTTGTCATCAGATTTTTGCATTTCCTGGGGAAACAGCCACAAGTATTTTCTTGACATGATTTCCTAGTTTGTTTCCATCTATCTTACCACTATGTGTTTATATCCATGTGTTGATTTATTACAACAGAAACATGAAAAGACCATATATCAAAATTAAGTACAATAAAGTTTTATCCACTGAGGGAACAGTTTCTGACAAAATCAGAGTGGAAAAAATGCCTATGACAAATTGCAAGGGGCTAAACATACAAGAAGAAATTCCTACTATTAACTACAAATATAATTTAAAAATAATTTCTATTTTTAAATGCTGTTTTTTATTCTATGTCCTTCTAGTGTAGTATTTTTGGAAATAATCTCAAAGATCTGGTAGATAAATACCAGAATTACAAAGATGCTGCATCTGGGCTTCTGTCCGGACTCCAAGACTGTGAAGAAGCTGTGAAGAAGCAACTATCTGAAGCGATTGCTGGGGATCCAAAAAATCTTCAAAGGCAGCTAGAAGAAACCAAGGTAAATCTTGTGCCTCCAAGGCATTAAGGCAAGAGCAGATTACAAAGTAAAGAATGGAAAACACTCCATATTTTAATCCAATTTACCCAGTTTAAATTTTCCTGAAATTACATGATAACCTGAATGAGCAGTGTAGTGGCCTAAAGATGGAGCTCTTGCCTCACAGACAGGAGGCTGTGAGTTCTTCCTAGACAGTGGCAAATATTTCTCTCTCTGGGCCCAATGAGTAATTGTCTGCTGCGAACTCCACATAGGAGTCAGGAAGGGCATCCGGCCGGTAAACTCTCCAGCTCTGTTCAGTCGCCCGACTCCACCCTGATGCAAGGGATTACAAGATTGTTAAAAGAAAATAAAATGATAGCCTGAATAAAAATACCTTTCAATACTTCCACTTTTTAAAAGTGTACATATTACAGAAAACGTGTAAGAAAGTGATATTAAGGGAAAGCATACACAAAATACTTGCTTGAGTCTGTCATTTAAGACAAAGCTTCTTTTTGCAGCTGATACAACTACTTAGTAATCCCGCGAGACAGTGACCCAAGACAGTGACCTTGGCTGCATGAATAGGATAATCCTTTTACCAAGATTAAGTGTTCAAAATACCCTTCACTCTCCAAGGTCCTTGGTTTGTTTCTAGTATTCTCTAAGGCTTTCCTTAAAAAGCAAAGCAACACCTGCCTCAGCCCTCATGGGAAAAGTGATTATTGTTGCAATAATGAAAAATAAATACATCTTAATGCAACAAAGTCAATACATTACTGAAACTGAAAATTGCAAAATAATAAATCAAGGCACAGCTATGGGATAATCCAAAGAAATAAAACAAGAATTTTATCTTCAATAAAGATAAATGTTTTATTCATGTGACATAAAACAAAATGTTCAGAGAAAGATGAGTGAAAGAGATGTTCTGTTGCAGCCTTCTCTTTTTTGTTCCAAGTGATATCTGTCAAAGCAGGCTGTAGTTTTAAAATAATAAATATTTTTCCCAATGAAGAAGAGTGTATTAATATGGTATTAAGATGAAGCATAAAGTATATGCCGATTGACAATGATGGCTTATATTGGTGAAGTGCTTGACATTCTACTTGTCTTCTCATCATTAGAATATTGTATATAATGAACAAAATGGGTCTATTATTGAACTGAAACTTTGCATCACAGATATTCAGCTTCCCATTCATGGTTTAAGGTGACTCTACCAAAAGCCGGTGTAAGGAAAGAGACAAATGATGTCACAGAGAGCAAAATATTTGAGATGTTTCTTCTAATCTCGTGGAATTGAATAAGAGTACAATCAGCAACATGCTACATAGGACTGTGCTTGCTCGAATCAAAATTAAAATTCATTTCTTGTGCTGCACCAGTTATGTTACTAACTCTTACATCTCCCAGTAAATCTCATTGCTCTTTTAAATCCATGTATATTTTATAGGTGCTCCAAGGACAAGTATCTAGTCATCAGGTTGCAGTAGAAAAATTGAAAAAAGCAGCTGAAGTGCTCTTTGACACCAGGGGAGAATTATTGCCAGACAAAGATGAAATCCAGCATACACTGGGTAAAATGAGTCACAGTCTCCTCTGTTTTCTTCTTCCATTGCTCACATTTGGGAATATCTGCTCTTTGTGACTCCCACTTTTTTTCCTTCCTTGACTCATCTATTTCTACCTTTGTTCTTTAGTTCTGAGCCAAATTTGTGATCCAGCTCCTCCAATACATTTGATGTATACAATCTACAGATAATAAATAATTGTCCAGCTTTTATTCAACTTTAGAGGGAGGGAGAGCCATTGTTTAATATGAAGTCATGAGATTTAATAGTGCTTCAATTTGGCTCAATTGTGCACTAATATATTTGAACCACATCTGATTGTAGCAGATCATTTTTTTAAAATGCTGATTCATGCTAACTTTCTAATTTTTGTGTGTACGGTATGTATAAACCAGTTTGAAGTGCAAATGGAGCGCGGGGGCTGAGATGAAGGACAGAGAGTATACAACAGTAAATTATATGAAGGTTACAATGACCTTCCACATTTATTTATGACATTATGAAAGAGCATCTGCTCTACATCAAAATGTATCCTTGGCTATATAATGCAAGTCATATCTTTTAACCAGATGTAAGACATCTGCAAGAAAAAAAAATCAGAGAATTTAGCAAGATAAAAGCTGTTTACCAAACAAACAAAGAAAACAAACTTTTCAGATTTCTACTGAAAGAGCAGGTTACATTTAAAGAACTTCTGTACATGCCTAGTGAGCATGAAAACTAGCCAGGCATATGTAGAATTTTGGTTCATATTTTAATCAGAAAAGAATTGGAGAAGTGTGTTTATAGTGCATTCAAGCATTAGCTGGACATACCTGAATTCAATTAGGGAATTACGAATTTCAGTGACTTAATTTAAAATGTATATTGATGTAGAGACTGTTACCAAGAAATGTGTGGTCAATAACTGGTTAAATTAAATTTGGATCTAGGGCTGATCCTCTTATTTCAATAAATTAAAACCCTAGAATCTAGAGAAAGTGATATTTGAAGTTTTTGCATTTCTTTAAAAATTATAATTGGTCTTGTTTAACAAGCAAACTATACGGATTACTGAAACTTGTATAAAGACCTAAAGATGTAAGAGAAAACTTGGCATGCTAATTTAAGGCTTAACTTCTTTGATTTTAATCCTGGATTATGTGAAATCTGTTTAACATAGCTTCTAGTCAACATATATTGCTATTTTTTAAATTTTTGCCTTGCAGTGCTTAATGCTAATAAATTTCTATAAGTCTATTTAGCCATCTAATCTTTTTATGTCTGTTATTTTATTACCCATGATTAATTATGCTTCATGAAAGTGGGCAAAAGATAGGCCTGTAATTTCATAGAAAAACGGATATTGCATATTGGGAGATGTAATTCATAAAAGCCCATTTTTATCTACCAATCTTTATTTAACAAGATGGACCCACCAGGGTTATCCACAAATCTCAGGTGCTTCATTTCTAGATATACATCTGGAATAAAATGAATAAAATGTTCTCAAACCCCTGGAAATATATTGTCAAAGTGACTAATGTGAAACTTTGGCCATATTTCATGTTATGAATCCATGGATTCATAATAGATTCATAATATCCATATTATGAATCCATAATCCATAATATGATTGTCTCCAAGGATCCATTGTCTTTTGTATTTTACCAGTTTCCTAGACATAAATGGAAAAAATGAATATAGGAAAACCAGTTATTGTGGGTAAATAAATAGAGAGAGAAAAGAATTTTCATTTAAATGAGATGAATCTTTTAAAAACTAAAAAGAAAAATGAATAGTTGGAAAAGGAAAAGCAGTTTAATCCCTTTTGTTAACTGACAAATGAGTTTAGCTGAATATGTTCTTCTTCTGAGCCATTTTTAGAGTCCAATCTGTAACAAGTCTGACACTCTCAAAATCCTGATTGTGAAGATAAATGCAAGATAGGATCCTATACTGTTGATCTCAGAAATAGTACAACATCCAGACTGTAGCTTTCTACGGCACAGAAATGGAAACTTGCATTTCAATTTTAAGTTTGTATTCTGACTACAGTAAACAAAATTTACATACAGATTTCTTCTTGAAGACTTCTGTAGACTGATCTTATTACTAAAGGACATTTAGAAGCCACATTCAGATTGGCAAATTTCCTTTTAGAATTAAGTTCTGCTGTATCATTTAATATAATTTTATAGAAGATGGACTGTTGGATATAATTCTATAGAAGATAGCCCCTTCTATTATAAGGTTCATCACCATGAACTCTGTCTCTGTGTGAGTGTGTGTGTGTATCTACTGTCCCAATCCAACAGACTTTTCTTTTCTTTTCAGACACTATTGTAGATAAGTATAACCAGTTATCTAAAGCAGTGAACAATCGTAATGAAAAGCTCCAAATAACCTTGACTCGTTCATTAAGCGTTCAGGATGGATTAGATGAAATGCTAGATTGGATGAATGGTGTTGAGAAAAATCTTGAGGTGCACGGTCAAGTGCCTTTAAACTCTGCTGCTATTGAAGATGTAATTAGCAAAAATATGGTAAGTAGAACTTTAATGGAACCAATTCTTTCTCTAATAGGAGAGACTTAATTCTAAGAGAAGAGAATGATTTGAATAGCATGGAAAGAATCAAAGAAGAATAAAATATGCTTCAAAACTGGCCAGTACCAAACCATAGTACAGTTTGTTTGATTTTGTCTTCGTGTGATTTGTGATTCCAGCAATTGCAGATGACTAGGCATGGTTTATGATTTAACCTTGTGTGTGAACTAGGATAGTGTGGTTTATTAAACAAGCTATTTTTCGGGGAAACTATAGTTATTATGTGAGGCCACCCAGTTACTTTCTTTAGGGCTCATAGTACATGTATGTTCTAATGATATTCTAATAAACTGACAAATATTTCAAAGTGAGATATTTCTATGCAAATCCTTTAGTCTGAATACACTGACATAAACTCCATATGGGGGCTATCAGTTGATGAACAAAAGCAAAGATATACTTTACCAACATTCTTAACTAACAATTGTCTTTTTCACACCTAAATGTGTATTGAACTGCTGAAGTACCTGACTTTAGAAATCAATTAGTCATTTGTGCTGGCAATCACATTTCATATATAATAGATACGCAAGCACGTAATCTTGGACATTTTCTGAAACAATTTTATTTCAGGCACTAGAACAAGACATTGTAGGCCGTCAGAGCAGCCTAAATGCCATGAAAGAAAAAATGAAGAAATTCATGGAAACTGCAGATCCCTCAACTGCATCTTCTTTAGAAGCTAAAATGAATGAGCTTTCCAAAAGGTTTTGCGAAGCTCATAATAAACATAAGAAAAAACTAGAAGACATGGAAAAGTTGAAGACCAGAGTAGAGTTGTTTGAGTGTCTGTCTGACAAACTTCAGTCATTCTTCGACAAGAAAACTCAAGCCCTCAATGAGGCTGATATTCCAGGAAAGGACGTTGCTGAAATGTTCCTTTGTGTGCAGGTACAGTGTATTTTTCAATCTTGTGCTCTTCTGACCTTTACTGAGTAACACATTTGTGAAGTAACCATCCGCTCTAAAATGATAACGGAAATTGTTAAATTCAAGGACTAAATGTTGAATCTTCGGGTTATCCAGTCAGGTATAAAGCAGTTACTTTCTTTCTTCATTTTATAGGAAACCAACACAGAATTGATGGAGCAGAAGAAAGATCTTGAAGTTTTGCAACACCTCATTGAAGAACTTTCTCCTCATGCTCTACCAGGAGACAAGTCATTAGTGTTAGAAAAAGTAAATGTCTTGTCAAAGAAATTCAGGGAAATGGAAGAGATGATAGAAGAAAAGTGAGTATAGTCGCTGAATTTTAGAATGGAGATGGAAGATAATGATGACGTGACAATAGCAAGGCTGTCAAAAGGTTACTGGGGATTAATGATTAATAGATCTATAATTATCGTGACTTTATTCGAGAGCCTTTTTGTCAATAATTTAGAATACAACTAATGACATGTTTTATAAATGAGAGATAGAATTATATTTAATACAGACTGGTACTTTTGTATTGCAGTAACATTGGATTGCTCTAAATTGGATGCTAGCTGGACAGGGAACTTAGTTTCTAGTAAGAGTTTGAGCGTGTTGGTCTTAAGTGGACATAATTCTTTATAATTTCACTTCTGTCCTCTATACTTTGGTTTTCTGCCTTTCCTGATTGGTGATAGCTTTTGAAAGTTAAAAGGAGGTTCAAGCAACGATGACCATAGAGGTTCAATCCTCTATGGTCATCGTTGGATCATGCCTGGATCTCATCCTGTTTGGATTACTGCAATGCACTTGGGGAGGGGGGGATGCCTGTGAATATTATGTAGAAGCTGCAAATGGTCGAGAATGCAACATTTCAATAGTTACTGATGCAATGATGTGATATGCCAGTGTTACATCTCTGGTGTGACAGTTACACTAGTTGCCAGTTTTCTTCCATGTGTAATTCAAGCTGATGGTAATAATTTTTAAAGCTTAAGATCTGGCTATCTGTAGAACCTTTTGCCAGTCTCTGTGTAAACAGACGCAGTATGCTTTCTCAATGAGTTTTTTGTCCCAGTTGTTTGCTAACTTTATCAAATTATTTCAATATATATCGGCACTCTGAATACAGCTTTTACAACCGGTTTAACTTAGAAAAATACTACATATTTGATTTCGAGGTTAGGGAGGCCGTAACTTCCCCAATTCATTCATTCTGTTTTTAATTTTATAGAGAGAAGGATGTGTCCTCTTGCCAACAACAAATTGATGCATTCAGGGGCTATGTTGAGTCTCTGAAGAAATGGATAGACGAAACGACAGAAAGAATTCCCCCTATACAGCCCTCTTTAAATACTGATAGCTTAAAGAAACATTTGCAAAGCACCAAGGTATGAAATGTGTTTGTCTTTACAGGCAGTACTTCCAGACAAGGATTTTTATGTCCATTAATTAAACAATGGTCTCTAAGCTGAAGGGGCTGCAAACACTATCATCGCTCATTTAATGCAGGCCAGAATGGATTAAACCTGTGTAGCATGTGCAAGGATTTTGCTATGCATTAATAAAGGAGAGAGCCACTCATTATGTAGAAAAGTTTATTTGTATAATGGAAGCATAAATAAAATGGAAAATAAGTGTGATTTCAAACCCAAAATAAACATGATCTTCCAACTGTTCTGAGTTTTGGTTAAAACAAATCTTGCTATGCTTCAAGAGACAAGTAGGACAAGGTGCAGTGTACAGGTAGTCTTAGACTTATGACCACAACTGAGCCCAACATTTATGTTGCTAAGTGAGAAATTTGTTAAGTGAGTTTTGGCCTTTCTTGCCACATTTGTTGAGTGAATCACTGCAGCTGTTAAATTAGTAACACGGTTGTTAAGTGAATCTGGTTTCCTCATTGACTTTGCTTGTCAGAAGGTCACAAAATGGGATCACATGATCCCTGGAGACTGCAGCCATCATACCTGTGAGCATCCAAATGTAAATCACATGAGCATGGGGATGCTGCAAGGGTCATAAGTGTGAAAAGTGGTCATGTCACTTTTTTCAGTGCCATTGTAACTGAACGGTCACTAAATAATAATAATAATAATAATAATAATAATAATAATAATAATAATAATAATAATAATAATAATAATAATAATAATAATAATTTTATTTCTATACCGCCCTTCTCCCGAAGGACTCAGGGCGGTGTACAGCCTATTTAAAAACACAAAAAACACGACAACAATTTAAAATTTAAAATCATTAAATAATTAGGCTCCAATTAAAATCCCAGAAATTTAAAATACCCCAATTTAAAACGTTATGTTAATAGCCCTGCCTGGCGGAACAACAGGGTCTTCAGAGCGCAGCGAAACACCCGGAGGTCGGAAATCTTTCGTATTTCGGGGGGCAGTTCATTCCACAGGGCTGGAGCTCCCACAGAGAAGGCCCTCCCCCTGGGTGTCGCCAGCCGACATAACTTGGCTGATGGCACCCGGAGGAGACCCTCTCTGTGGGAGCGGACTGGTCGGTGGGAGGCTATTGGTGGCAGAAGTCGGTCTCGAAGGTACCCGGGTCCTATGCCATGGAGCGCTTTAAAGGTGGTAACCAACACCTTGAATCGCACCCGGAAGACCACTGGGAGCCAGTGCAGCTCGCGCAGGAGGGGTGTCACGTGGGCGCAACGGGTTGCACCCATAACCACCCGCGCGGCCGCATTCTGGACCAGTTGGAGCCTCTGAGTGCTCTTCAAGGGGAGCCCCATGTAGAGAGCATTACAATAGTCCAACCGGGAGGTGACAAGGGCATGAGTGACCATGCGCAAGGCGTCCCGATCCAGAAAGGGCTGCAACTGGCGAATCAGGCGAACCTGATAAAAGGCCCCCCTGGCCACGGCCGTTATGTGCTCTTCTAAAGACAGCCGTGCGTCCAGGAGGACACCCAGATTGCGAGCCCTCTCTGTGGGGGGCAAAGATTCACCCCCAATAGTCAGCGATGGCACCTGCTGACTATATCGGGGCGCCGGAAGCCACAGCCACTCGGTCTTGGAGGGGTTGAGTCTGAGCCTGTTCCTCCCCATCCAGGCCCGCACGGCCTCCAGGCAGCGGGACATCACATCAAGGGCATCGTTGGGGTGGTCTGGGGTGGAGATGTACAGCTGAGTATCGTCAGCGTACAGATGACACTTCACCCCGAAACCACGGATGATCTCACCCAGCGGCTTCACATAAATGTTGAACAGGAGAGGCGAGAGGACCGACCCTTGCGGCACTCCCCATGCGAGATGCCTCGAGGTCGACCTCTGTCCCCCTGCCAACACAAACTGCGAGCGGTCGGAGAGGAAGGAGGAGAACCACCGCAAAACGGTGCCCCCTATTCCTAACCCCCTCAACCGCTGCAGCATGATACCATGGTCGATGGTATCAAAAGCCGCCGAGAGGTCTAATAGGACTAGGACAGAGGAGCAACCCCTGTCCCGAGCCCTCCAGAGATCATCCACCAACGCGACCAATGCCGTTTCAGTGCTGTACCCCTGCCTGAAGCCCGACTGGTACGGGTCTAGATAGATAGCTTCATCCAGGTGCCGGGGAAGTTGTCGTGCCACCACGCTCTCAACAACCTTCGCCACAAAACGAAGGTTGGAGACTGGACGATAGTTGGCTAATTCAGCCGGGTCCAGGGAAGGCTTCTTGAGGAGGGGCCTCACTACCGCCTCTTTCAAGGCGGCAGGAAAGGCACCCTCACTCAGAGAAGCACTTATAATCCCCTGGAGCCAGCCTCGTGTAACCTCCCGGGAGGCCAGCACCAACCAGGAGGGACACGGGTCCAATAAACACGTGGCGGCACTAATCTTACCCAGAACCCTGTCCACATCCTCGGGAGTCACAGGATCAAACTCCTCCCAGGTAACATTCTCAAGACCTGCCCTCGTCTCCTCCCGTGGACTCATCCAGTCGGAGTCCAAGCCATCCCGAATCCGAGCGACTTTATCGTGCAGGAATTGCACAAAATCCTCTGTTGTAAGTCAAGGACTACTTATATGTCCCTGCCAGTTTCTCCTTTGGTCACTAGCTTCCACTGTAGCTAATAAACTTCCTGTAGTAAATAAACACTGCAGAATTTCGAAGAAAGTTTGAGTTCTGATATTTGTAAGGTTAATTCTTTAGTATAGATTATACATGAGGCATGACATGACTGGAATCATAATGGATAAAACAAGATATGAGAAAAGCATATCTAGTCATATTAACTCCTTTAGAGCAGGAGTGTCAAACTCAAGGCTCGGGGCAGTGATGCAATTAAAAGTTTTTTACTACCGGTTCTGTGTGCATGGTATGGTGTGGCTTGGTGGGCGTGGCAGGGATACTGCAGGGAAGGATACTGCAACATTTCCATTCCCATCCCACTCCAGGGGAAGGATACTGCAAAATCCCCATTCCCTCCCCACTCCTGTGGGAAGGATATTGCAAAATATCCATTCCCACTCCAATCTGGGGCAAGCAAGAGGTGGCATTTGCCGGTTCTCCAAGCTACTCAAAATTTTCACTACTGGTTCTCCAGAACCTGTCAGAACCTGCTGGATTTCACCCCTGCCTCGTGGGCCGGATTTGGCCCTTAAGTTCCTTAGATCTGGCCTGTGGGTCTGCCCTAAAAACAGCAAAGGACTGACCCACGGTACCTCTGCCAGCGAAAATGGAGCTCAGGAGGGCCATGCACAGCCCTCCCTGGCTCCATTTTAGACTGCGACAGCCTCCTGCCGCCCTCTGCCAGCAAAAACGGAGCTCCATTTTCACTGGCAGAAGGCAGCAGGAGGCTGTCACAGCTGAAAACAGAGCTTGGGAGTCCATTTTGCAGGCAAAGTGCTCGGGCCACCACAGACGCCCCCAACATGAGTGATGTCAAGCTGGCCACACTCACTGGCCACACCCACCCCAGCCGCTGAGGACAAACACAACCCTGATGTGGCCCTCAATAAAATCGAGTTTGACACCCCTACTTTAGAGTGTAAATATGTTCTCTCCGAATGATAATTGTAGTTACTATTGAAAATAATAGTTCGTTCATTCCTTAGGATTTGGAAGATGAATGGAATGCAAAGGCACCTGATCTTAAGAAAATGAATAGTAGAGGAAATGCTTTGTGTAACCTAATTGTTGCTGTGACTTCCACTGCAAAGTCATGGGGAGTAAAGTCAGGTATGTTGGCTGGATAAGTATAATTCTGAATGTTTGATACATTTGAAATGATGTATAAAATGATTAATAAAATACATTGTTTTAAAAAATACTCCCCAAATCATTGCTAGATTTATTGAAAAAAAACATTGAACAGTCATGATGTACAACTGGAATAAAATTATTAATAAACCATATAATTCTAAGAAATACTCCCCAAATCATCGCTATATTTATTGGGGTGGGGGGGGAACAGTCATTTTGGTAATCCTGAAAATGATGTCTAATTCTTACTTAATATTTAATAAGGCTAGTGCACAGAATGGATTAAGAAAATGATTTAATATACCACTGATTCATTTTCATGTCCATATTCTTTATTGCATCATGTAGCCTAATATTTGGTGCAAATCATTCAGGTTCTCAATCGATGAAGTGGTTTTGCCTGCTTACCACAGTACGTACTTCATACTATAATTCTGACCACTTTGTTCAAAAATAGCTTCCATATTGTCTTTCCTTAGGTTCATTTTGCATTCCATCTCTTGGGAGGATTCTGTTTTCTGACACTTTTTCACTCAGGATTCCTACTTTCTTTTTTGCCAGTCATTTTACTTTTACTCTTGTTTCTCCTATATCTTTCCATCCGTGTCATATTTTTTTTCATAGCCCTACCAAATAATGGCTTATTCCATGTCAAGAACTGATCATTGCACATGTATCTTTTACCAGAAACAATCATATTGATCATGCTTTTCAGCATATTCCTTCTCCAAAGGTGTGTGTGAATAGGCATGTTTAAAGCATGTATTTAAAGCAAAGGGACTTTTTTTTCCTAAACAGATACTCATCAGAAATAATATTCTCAGTTGTTGGGTATCCAGATGGGTCAATAAACTTACTCTCTTGTTTTATTTCTTTCTATCCATTCATACTACCTAATAGAACTTTTTCCCCCTTGGGTCACATTCAGAATATTGTACAATTTCCTCCCCAAACAAAATCTAGTTCTTTCACTGTTACCATTTATTGGGGCATAACATGGTGCTGACTGAAGCAAATTGTCAGTAGACAATTTGAAGGAATGGCAGATTATGACCTCCCATCAGCTTCCTATCTATTGCTACTCTTAGACACCCACGGGTATCATTCCAATTGCTTGCTTACCACTGTATGGTTTCAAGCAAGATGAGATACTGTTCCTGTCAACTCTTATATTCCTACTTGAATAGCAAAACGTCCATTTTCTGATTCCATTGGGGCCATTCTGTCCTATTACGCCCCTTTGAATTATTTTGTTTTGCTGCTTTTGTGCAGTTTGTTTTGTTCCAAATTTCATTTAACTCCTGTGGAGAAATAAACACCAGATCAGAAGCGTGCTATTCATGGAAGGAAGCAGGGTAGGCAAATTGTTGAATATTGTATTGCGATATTTCAATGAAAAGTTTGCCCTTTCGTAATTTGTGTTGTAAGATCGCATGCAAATAAGTAAGCCTCCAAACAATTTTGTGATGCCACAGCTCAGCAAACTTGGCTTGTTGTAGGTGCTTGTCCATAATTGTTGAAATAGGATAGAAGGATGTTGTTTAAAGGCAAAAAGCCTACTCCGAGGTTTATCTTCACAATCTCTTCATTCATAATTATTGTGGAAAACATTTTCTTCTTGTTACTGGAGATTATGACACAGTTTACCCACCAACTCAACAACAACAGGCCTGCTCCATCATGTGATGCTCTCACAGGGTCTTTAGGCCTGAGTGCTCAAAAGAGACTAGGATGCAGTTCACAGAAGTGACAATCCCACATGGTTGGGCTAATGCATCCACTGTGTAGTGATCAGAACAGCTATGATAGCTTAAAATACACTGGATTGGTGCTAGCATTAGGTAGATAGGCTGCTACTTTAGGTATCTGATTTTGCTGATATTGAATGTAGTATATCTTAATTACTTGATGTACTATTCTGTAAGGGTAAGATTTTTCTGCCTCACTGCCAGAATGTATTGATGGAGCTTGAGTACCGCACATCTTGACTGAGTAAGGGAAAATTTTTCATTGTTCATGAATGGGGCTACTTTGCTTCAGGGTACAACGTATCTTGGGACAGGCCCATCATTCCTTTTCATTCTGCGTTGTAACAACTGGGCATTGTGTTTCAAGATCTTATGGGATTTTATCCAGAGGTGAATGCACATTAGGTACAATCTTCGGGTTACTGGACTAAATCTGCCCGGTAATATTTTGAGAAAGCCTGCTGAGTTTTGTCTCCTGGTTGGGTTAAGGAACATTGATTAAGTGGTAGGCTTTTTCTATTTTGGGCCCCGTGTTTCACAATTTGATGCCTTCAGAGTTTCTTGCAGTTCTGTCCTCCTTCTTGACATTCAATAAGGGAGTTAAAATAATTCCATTCTCCTGGGATCTAAAATCCAGCTGATTGTTTAGTACCATCCATCTTGAGGTTGCTGTATCAATCTAAACGCTGTTTTGATTTGTTTACTTGGTTGTATGCTAATCAAAATATCCATATTGTAGCATGTTACAAACTGTAAATTAATTAAATGTCTCACCTTCCTATAATACACAGTCCAGAATGTGAGAATGATTCAAGGATATAATGTGGCAATTTGCATCCCCATTAATGTTAGTCAGCACTTCAGACATGACTGTCTGTCCTCTGCAACTGCCAAAGGATAAAAAAAAAAAAAAGGCACAGATGCTTTAAAGCAGGAGTGTCAAACTCATGTCATTACAGCGGTGTCACGTGATATATTGGGACTTCCCCCCCTTTGCTAAACCGGGCATGGGTGTGGCCAGCGTGTGACACATCCGGCCTATGGACCAGGAGTTTTGACAACCTTGTTTTAAAGAGTTATAGTCAAGGTCCTAATATGAGCCTTTTCTTACTCTGAAGCACTCTTGGGGAACTCAACCCAAAGCATTCCACAGTCTGTACATTTTGTTCCATGATATTACTGGCTTTAAGTATTATCAGAGGAGAGTTTAAGCTGAAAAACTGTGCATTTGAGTGTACTGGGTACTGTGAAAATCTTTCTTGAGGAGAAGGAAAAGAGCTGAATCTAATCTCTCTAAATTACAGCATTTTAAAATTATATAGTCAATTCCTAAGGCAGCCTTTTGTAAAGGAAAGGAAAGAAAAAAAAAACTAGAAATCTAGTATTATTCACCATTGGTAACTGTAGCAGTCTAGTTATCAGGCTATAAAATTTGTAAGATGTCCTGACTCCATAATGACTCTGAGCACTAAACAGTTTGGAATAATACAAAACACAAAAGAGAGAGGAACTTCTAGCAAGAGTAAAATAAACTCATGGCTTTAACATAAAACATTCCCACAAGCAGCCCACCATCGATCTTAGTCCAAGGCCTGATGGAGAAAACCAGTTTTAAAGATGCCATTCAAACAAGGTTAGAATAGAGACCACATGGATCTGCTGATTCATATTAATAGTTAAAGAAATGCTATTTTAATAGCAAAAATCTGCTGAGAAGGCTGCTCACTTCTGTATTAGATTTACCGGTACTTTGAAAAGTGGAACCTTCGTGGCTGATACGTTAGTGAGAATTCTGCCACAGGGTGAAATATAGGAAGGTCTTACTGTATTATGAGAATATCTCGCTTACTTAATTGACTTATTTTGTCTCCTTATGTTCCAGCTGTCATTAGACTAATGCTCACTTCCTAGCTGTTAGTGAGAAGTGAATAACCTGGCCTTTTCCAAGGCTCCAATTAATTCTGTTCCATTAAATAATCATCTTTTTGCAATCTTACTTATAAAGAAAAGCAATAGATACTAATAAGAGTGCTTATTTCTGTCATAAATAATTGATATTTTAATGCATCATCAAGTTGGCTTTGGCCCAGCTCAGCGTGGGCTGAGTCAGCATTTCTGAAACCCATTTTGCAATTTAGAAATTTACTAATCACACAATAAAGTGATGATTGTGCTAAAATTAAAGTTTGGGTTGCCTCCTACATCACATGTTGTTTGCCCTAAAATGATCTCAAACAATATTTAGGATCCCTTTGCACAGTTATAGAGTTATGCTTGTTAAGTCATGATCGTAATTTTTCAACCTAGCCATTCAGAGCGTTTCTCATTGTTTCAGAAATTAGAACAGATGGCCCAGAACAAACAAGTGCAGGGTTGACTTTTTATTTATTTGCTGAATTGTACCACTGTATTCCAAAAGAGCGAAGAAGTGTTTGCTATCCGCTTTCAAGCAGCAGATATTATATGCAAACAAGCCTTGCCTTTTTGCATAATATGCACAGGATGATTTCTCGCACAAGTTTTGGACATGAGTCTTTGTATTTCCGATGGAGGACTGGTTTTATAATGAATAATTGTATTTTGTTAGTGTAAAGATAATCCCCTTAACTAAGATGTTGTTTAGATTAGTATGGTTCTACTGGTAGCAGTAAGATATAGATAGGGGGCTCAAAGCCCTTTTCAGGCACTGAATTTAAGCAAGTTATTGTATAAGTCTCACTTTGATATTTGTACAGTGGGGATAATAATCTATTGCTTACTCCTAGAAGATTTAAATAACATAAAATATATAGTTAAACATTAGGGACATAAAAATCTATTGTATGAATACTGGACTGTTTTTATAAATCTTTAGATTCTAAATGTGAAGAACAGGACAGGGTTTTTTTGTTGTTGTTAATGGAAGAGTTCCCTGTATAATATAGTAACAGTGAGAGAGCAGAACAACTTGTCTCCCTACCGCTGGAAACCAGCCTACTGACTATGATTGCCTGGGCTGGCTTCTGCTGCATCTGCTAGTAAATATCTCTTTAGTGAAAGCCACATGAAGGACAGCATGACTTGGGAACACTGTTTAGATCAGGGGTGTCAAACTCGCGATGATACGTTGTCACGCGACATATCACAACTTTTTTTCCCTTCGCTAAACCGGGGGTGGGCGTGGCCAGCGTGTGAATGCATCCAGGCCGCGAATTTGACACCTCTGATTTAGATGAAACAGAAGATCCTACATCAGTGCAAGGAATCTCTTGGTAGGACAATTCCTTGCTCATAATAAAATTTTTAAAGCAGCAGAGATCACCTTCCAATGGTTGAGTATTGTTTGTTTAAATAATGACATGCATCCTTCCAAAGACAACTTTTACAGCTGCAAGATAAACCGCACATAGCATTGGAATCAGTTATGATGTGATCTATTGTAAAAGTTAAAGACTATCTAAGGAGGACTAGTGAGGGAAATTAGGGTTTTTCTACCCATGGTTTCTGACCATTGTTCCTTATGGGAAAAATGGGATAGAGGAAAATGGAGGGTTCTGTTCTACTGGTAACGTACTCCCAATCAAATATGTATTACCTTTAATTAAGGTAATTTTTAAAAAATGGATGTGATCATTTAGGTTTCCATGTTAAATCTAGTCTAGTCCTTATATCTGATGAAAAAGAATTATAGAATGACTTAAGTAATTATGAACTCTGAATCTTGGTTTTTCATTTTTTTTAGATGTACCTGGGGCAATATTGAATGGAGATGGAACAGCTACTGGTAATCAGGGTTTCATGACAAACAAAGGTAAGCACTACTTAATTGCATTTCAGGTAGATTTATACTAGAATGTTATTATAGTCTTAACTTGGGCCTTAATGGATTTCTTGAAATCCTATAATTTTCCTAGTGGTTATCATTATTTAAGAATCAGGGCAAGATCCAGAATTCCAAATTTGTCTCATCCATGAATATTAAAAAGCAGTTATGTTGGTTGATGAAAACAAAATCCAATTCCATATATATATATATATATGTATCTTTTTTTCTTTTTCGTAGGCTTTTATGTGCATATGCATATATATGTATATGTATATGTATATGTATATGTATATGTATATGTATATGTATATATATGTAATGCCTCTGTTAGGATTAAACAAAATAACTCAAAAGAATGTGCAAGGTACTATGGGGAGTCAGACATGAGATAATGAAGTTTTCTTCGCAGGATTTGTTTTAACTGAGGGTGGTGGTTTGAAGAAACAAAGATGATCCAATCTAGTTTGGCCACTCATAATCTTCCTTGGCTAAATCAAACTGAAATATGTTAGGAAGGTAATAACGGTATAAATATATCAAATGGTACAAATAAAGAAATCAACAGTATAAATACCTTTGTTCCTCATGAAATTGACAAACAGAATCTTAAAACAAGAATCCTAAAACAAGATACCTACATAATTTTAACTTCATACAGTAACAGTTTGCAGCTTGGAAAATATTTTTTTCCTAAATAATTTTCTTTTAATATTTATTAATTTATCCATAGATAGCTATCAGTGGAACAAGCAAAAATCTCTCTATGTGTGTATATAAGTAGGAATTTAAACTTTTTATTGTACTTATGTCTTCAGACAAAATATTATGTAATGTAGTGTTTAAGATGAACACATGTGGGACCTCCTTTCTCACAGAACTGACCACGATTCAAAATAGCATGTCAACTGTGAATCAGAGTTACGATGACTTGGGAGCAACACTGAAGGACAAAAGATCAGAATTGGAATCGATGCTTTTAAATATACAAAACATTCAAGAAGAAACAAGTTCAATGATGGAATGGTTACAGAAAATGGACACAGTTGCAGCCAAATGGGAAACAACTGTTCTTGACAGTGAAACTGTTAAAGAAAAAGTTGATCAGCATAAGGTAACATCCATCTTCAAAACTTATCTATGGAGAATAATTAATGTGTAAAGTGAATTTTTAGATTTATGGAAACATCAGGTTAATAATATAGAAGACCATTCTGCCATACATTTTTGCACAGACTCATTGTGGACATCTGCTAAATACGTTAGGGGAGTTACTGCTTGGTGATTAAGCAGTCTTACAAATCCCAAAAAATATTTAACAATAAGTAAGTTATATCTGTAGTACAATCAGAATTTCACTTTTAATAGTCCGGATTATACTATTAAATTTGTGTAAACAGATAAAGAGACCATCTGGTCACCATTGAAGCCAAAATCTTGATTTTATGTACTTTTAAGTTTTACACACTTGCTTGTGTTTTTGTTCATTTTGTTTGTTGTAGCTGTTTGAAACAGAATTGAAGCAGAATGAGAGTAAAGTGCAAGAGCTGAAGGACAGAGTCACAGAGTTGCTGGAAAAAAACCCTGATTCTTCTGAGGTGCCAAAATGGAAACAAATGTTAGAGAAAATAGGTATTAACTTTTTGCTTCCTGTAGTAGGCATTGGATAGATCTGAAAGTTAATATGCTAACATATTTAAATTCAGCATTCGTTACCTGCTTGTATATTACTATATTTAGCACTACAGTGTCATTTATACAGCTGTATGTGTTATACTACTTACTCTTGTGTAGGTTGAAGTTTTCTATAGCAGTTCAGCATATACTGTAATTCAATACATTTTTGAGTGTAAACTCTCCAACTTATTCAAGATGAAAATATTAGAAGGTTAATCAGCTATGCCCACTCTGCTGCTATTTCAGCTTAATCAAGACCAAGGCACTGTAGAGTTAGTACGGAAAACAGACTTTTTGTGTTTCTTCATGCTGTTTTTTGTTCTGTAATTCATTTTCCGTGTTTTGTGTCATTTGGCTATTTTTCTAAAACATCCCTCTTAGACATTTTTGCCAGATATTGAGAATCTGACCATGTTTGGACAAAAAAGTTATGCATAACAATTCTCCCATTCCCACCTCTCCTGGAATTGTTGAACTTCAAAAAATGCTTTTTAAACTTGTGCATCATTGATTGTGGTGAACATTGCCATACAAACCTTCAAGACAGGAAGCTATAAATATGTAACAATAAAAAATTGTGAAAGAAGTTAAGGAAAGGGCATAAGCAAATAAGCAGATCAGCCTAAAAGAACAATTACATTACGGCAGTATATAAATAGACAGAGATTACATACACGATTAGGCTTCATTTTAAGTTCAGGAAAAATATGTTATGCCCTATTTTCTAAAAATATCTTTTGTTAATAATAGTAAAAGGAGAAAAGCTGCCTCATGACAGACATGGAGAGCTAATTCACATGAAGAATTAGCTCCCTCTTCTTTTGTGTAAAGTATTAAAGTTTCCTAGACTCACTCAGATTTCAGCAAAACTCAATTGTGTCATCAAGACATATCTGAGTGATGCTTAAGCATTACAACACAAGTCCCAATCCTTTTCCAACAAAAGGAGGAACATGGTTACAGATACAGGTAGTCCTCAATTTACAACCACAAAGGAGCCCAACATTTATGTTGCTAAGTGAAAAAATTGTTAAGTGAGTTTTCCCCCATTTTAAGACTTTCCTTGCCACATTTGTTAGGTGAATCACTGCAGTTGTTAAATTAGTAACCTGGTTGTAAAGTGAATCTGACTTCCCCATTGATTTTGCTTGTCAGAAGGTCACAAAAGGGAATTGTGTGATCCCGGGACACTATAACCGTCATAAATGTGAGTCAGTTGTCAAGCATCTGAATGTAAATCACGTGATCATGGGAATGCTGCAGTGGTCATAAGTGTGAAAAATGGTCATAAGTTACTTTTTTCAGTGCTGTTGTAACTTTGAATAGTCACTAAACTAACTGTTGTAAGTCGAGGTGGTTTATTTTAGCTTCTGTTTGGTGAAAAGTATACTGTATACTGATAAGTGAAAAAACAACTTGTTATTTATTATAATCGTAGAGATTATTTGTAGCTCACGGTTGAACTGTTCAATGGTTGGTGCTCTGTGAGCTTGGTTTTTTACTTCCAGACGTTTTATTACCTATCTATGTCACATTTTCAGTGCTAGAAAAGGGTGGGGTTTGCTCTCTGTTTATATATAGTAGCTTGCCCTGTTAGTGTTGGTGGAAGTATTGTTTTCTCCTTGGTAGCTCCTTGATTAGGCTGTTCTTTATTACATAATTGTCTGAGGTGGTAGTTCCTTGATTAGGGTATTGTTTCCTGCTTGATTGTTTATTTGATGTTAATCCCTACTTATCTTGGTGTTGATTGCTGATTAGGAGCTGTTTTGGGTTTTTTGTTTCCTTTTTTACCTTTTTTATTGTCTCTTTGGAATTCTGTATAAACATCAGTGTGCCTGTTGATGACTGATGTGGCTGGATGCCAAGCTTCCAGGGATTCCCTAAAGTTTTTGGATTTGGTTTGGTCTAGGATACTCATGTAGGATGCGGTGGCTCAGTGGCTAAGATGCTGAGCTTGTCGATTGAAAAGTCGGCAGTTCAGCGCTTCGAATCCCTAGTGCTGCATAATGGAGTGAGCTCCCATTACTTGTCGCAGCTTCTGCCAACCTAACAGTTCGAAAGCACGTAAAAAAATGCCAGTAGAAACCACCTCTGGTGGGAAGGTAACAGCATTCTGTGCGCCTTTGGCCTTTAGTCATGCCGTCCACAAGATCACGGAGACGTCTTCGGACAACGCTGGCTCTTCGGCTTTGAAATGGAGATGAACCTGCCCCCTAGAATTGGGAACGATTAGCACATATGTGTGAGGGGAACCTTTACCTTTACGTAGTGAGGAGGCCCGATGGCTCAGCAGTTAAAGATGCTGAGCTTGTCAACTGGAAAGCTGACAGTCTGGGTTTGAGACTCGAGACCCGCATAATGGGGCCCTGCCAACCTAGCAGTTCGAAAGCATGCAAATGCAAGTAGATAATTAGGTAACACTTCGGTGAGAAGATAGCAGTGTGCCATGTGCCTTGGTGAATAATCATGCTGGCCAAATAATCATGAAAAGGGTCTTCCGACAACACTGGCTTCCTCAGCTAAGAAACAGATGAGCACAGCTCCTTAGAGTCAGATACAATTGGACAGGGGAAACCTCTACCTTTAGGATGCTCATAGTTTCCTAGTTGACACTTTGGTTAAATTGGTCCATGTCCTGTGAAATTAAGGAGGTTTCATTGTGTCTTCTGACTGCTAGTTGTGTCTTCATGGATGTGCTCAGCTAGTCTTCTGCCTGTTTGCCGTAGATAGTACTGTTATAGTTCTTACATTGGATATTGTAGACAACTCCTGTTTTTTTCTTCTTATCCTATTGAGTCTTTTAGTTTACTTAAAAAGTTTTTGGAGAACTTTAATTGGCTTGTGTGCTATGGTAATGTCATACGTCTGTGGTTGTTTTTGAGAATTTTTTGATGTATGACAGTGTTCTCCTTTTCATAGCTTATGTTGCTTGTGATATAATGGGTTGTGTGGTCAGGCCCTTTTTGATAAAGTTGTGTGGATATCCATTCTTTGGAATATGTTGTATAGGTGGTCTGTTTTTATTTTCTGGTGTTCTGGGTTGCTGCTAATCAGATGTTTGTAGTCATCTGATTAATATTCTTCTATAGTTTATTCTGTGGATAGCTTGTTACTTCGGTAGTAAAGCACTTGGTTAATGGAGTAGTTGAGGATATCCAGGAAGGGCAGTGTATTGTTGTTTAGTTCTTTCCCTGAGAATTTTATTCCTTTGAAATGTTGTTGTTTGATGTGTCTTCTATAGTTGTCAAAAAAGTGTTATCTACATACCACATCCATACTTTTGCTTCTATGTGTGGGAGTGCTATAATTTCCCAGATTCTGCATTGCAGCCTGTGCTATGAGTCCTGAGTGTGGTGATCTCGTGGATGATTTGTTGGTAAATTACTCCATCAAACTGAAAATAAATAGTGAGGTAGAATTTGATGAGGTCCATGCTCTTCCACTCTTGAGATTTTTGGTAAAACAGCCTTAGACATTTTGTGTCTAAGGTATAATGGTCTGAAAAACTGTCATTATTCTAGGCACTTTATGACTAACCTGTCATATAGTTAAGAATAAATTTCTGAAAAATACTGGACCAGTTTGAATGACCTATTATATTGACTTAACATATTACAGACAGCTTGTAAGCATCCATTTACCCTCTTCCAAAATATACCTTTTCCTCTTCTGGTATGGTTTTCTGCCAGTATATTATTACCGGCTTAAGAGGTTTGCTGTCCAGTCTCCATTAGTGAGAAAAGCATTTTCTAAGATGTAATTTTAACATTCAATGTTTATTTTGTCATAGATTCCAAATGGAGTCAACTTAGCCAGGTAGCAGCTGATAGACAGAAAAAAATGGAGGAATCGTCAAATTACCTGACCCAGTTTCAGGCAACTGAGGCTCAGTTAAGCCAATGGCTGATTGAAAAAGAATTAATGATCAGCGTGCTTGGACCATTATCAATTGATCCAAATATGCTAAACACACAGAAGCAGCAAGTCCAGGTAAATATTTTACTATGTTTTTATAATGGAGCTTGTGGGGATTTTTTTCTGTTCAAAATATAACCAAAGTAAATTTTTGATTTATTAATTATCAATTTATTAATAACTCTAGTGTAGTATACTTTTCCCCCATGCAAGCTACATATTTCCTAATGAATATAAAAAACTAACAATAAATTAGCTAAAACAAATTCGGTATCTGTCTTTCAGAGGTTGTATTCACTGAGGCAAAGGAGGCCTACTGTAATAGGTGTTCTCTGAGTTTAGAGTAATCTACAACATACAGTATAAAGACTTCAATAGCCACCATATAGGACAGATAGGCAGAAGACTAGCAGAGTGCATCCATAAACACCAACTAGCAGTCAGAAGTCATGATGAAAATTCCTTAACCTTACTGCACATGGACAAACCCAACCATAGTTTCAGTTGAGATACTGTGAGAATCCTAGATCAAACTAAATCCAAAAAAGCTAGGGAATTCCTGGAAGCTTGACATTCAGACAAATCAGGCATCAATAGACAACGGGTGAAATCCAGCAGGTTCTGGAGAACTGGTAGCGGAAATTTTGAGTAGTTTGGAGAACCGGAAAATACCACCACTGGCTGGCCCCAGAGTGGGGTGGGAATGGGGATTTTGCAATATCCTTCCCCCAGGAGTGGGAAGGGAATGAAGATTTTGCAGTATCCTTCCCCTGCCACGCCCACCAAGCCACACCCACCAAGCCACACCACATCCACCAAGCTCTGCCCACAGAACCGGTAGTAAAAAAAATTGGGTTTCACCACTGATAGAGACAGAAAAATAAACTACATTTACATACCATTCAAAGTGTGTGATAAAATTCAGATATATTGTTATAATAATAAAAAGAAGAAGAAGAAACAAAAAAATCAGAACATATTATCTTCAGCAGTCAGTGAAACAGGCATTAACACCAGATAATCATACAGAAAACAATATTCTAATCAAGGAACTGCCAAGGGGAAAAACACCGCCCTCAATCCTGCAAGGCAAACTAGTATATGTAAATGTGAAGTAAACCCCACATTCACTAGCACTGATGATGTTACCTAGTTGAGTAATGAAATGTCTGCAAGCAAGCAACCAAGCTCAGAAGATCCTGCACAAAGGACCCCACGGTTCAACCCGGAGCTACATATATTCTCTTCTATTGGCAGTATTAAATATTTTCAATCTATCTTCAAAGGTGTACTGAAGGTGTATCTCTCAGTATACACCCACTCACCCACATTAAATTATATATAATGGCGTTAGCCAAGGTAGATTAAAGCAGTTATATTAAGAGTATGGAACTAAAGTTAGAGATAGTTGACCTGTTAGATAGGGTTGATTGTGACTTAATCTCAGGTAACTATATTAGAACTGAAGTCAGTATTTATTATCCTTAAGCCTAATTACTGACAAATAAAGGACCATATGCGGCCAATTGGATTTTTGCTATTTTATATAGAGAAGAGATAAGATGTTAAACAGGAACAGCCTTTCTGAGACAAGTCTAAATAATGAATCTGGATGTACAAATTTGGCTTTGGCAGAACAGCTTCCGTTTATATGAGAAATGGTGCAAACTCAAGTACAAACTAGGGTGATGGTGGTTCTTCCTTGTACTTGCCCAGAATTAACTTCTAACATGTTCTGCCTCCTCAGATTCTCCTCAAAGAGTTTGATACCCGGAAACCCCAGTATGAACAGCTGTCTGAAGCAGGTCAGGGAATCCTGCAGAGGCCAGGAGAGCACCCACCTACTCATGAAAGAGTGAAGCAGCAGCTGACAGCAGTGGCACAGAAATGGGATGGTTTAACAGGACAGCTGAGCGACCGCTGTGGTCGAATTGAACAAGTCATTGTCAAAAGCACAGAGTACCAGAACTGTCTGAAAAACCTCTCCGAGAAACTTAGCACACTGGAGAATAAGCTCAGCCAGAACCTGGCTATAAGTGCAGACCCTGATTCTGTCAAGCAGCAACTGGAAACGGCTCAAGAAATAAAAGGCGAAATAAACCAAGAAATGTTACACATAAATGCGGCTCAGGTTGTGTGCGAGGAATTGTCTGCGTTGGTGGTAGAAGATTACTTGAGAGCTGAACTCGTCAGGCAATTAGAAGGTGTCTTAAAGCCTTTCAAGGAGATGGAACAAAAAGCAGGTAAGTGGCAAAGCACTTGAAAAAATAAAATACTAAATAGTGGGAAAATGTACCATTTCTTGGAATGAAAATTAGCCTTACACTAAAATCAGGGTTGCAGTTATCCTCCAGATAGCTAGAACATGTTTGAAAGAAAAGAGATATCCCCTGGGGCCTGAATTGTGTGGATGGGTAGTGATAGGTCTGTTTTTCTAGATTTGACTGGTATCTTGGTTCTCTGTATTTGATACTGAATGAGACACAATTGATAGAAGATTTATACACATGAACAGATTATTTCAGCACCACGAACTACCACTTTCCTTGTTCCTTGATCTAAGGAACATTGAAGAACGCGTATATTTCTCCTGTGTAGATATATTTTAAGCACAATGGAGTTTCACACAGATTCATTGGGAGGTTTAGAATATGGAGGAATTATACCATGGGAAGCAGTACTAAATTTCAGATTTAAACAGGGCACACTTTAACAGAGCATAAAACTCTTTTAACAGGCATTGGCAGTGATATTTGCATTTTCTCTGGCACAGCTTTGAAGAAAGCTTTTGTAGTAAAACGTATTGCATGTTTATTATAGACTAAAGGAGACAGTTAATTGCGTAAGCAATACATTTTATTTCTATTACACTGTAATTGGAAGCACCTCGGAAACCAATGACAATCCTGGACATGATTTTTTTTTTCTCAGATTCACAGGAGTATCTCAATTTAAGATTCTCCCAAAGGTGCTTTTTCAAGAGTCAACTGGAGTTTCTGGTTTTTCTTTGAAGAAGCTTCTTGGCTGAGAAGTGAAACGTCTTCAAAGAAAAACCAGGCACTCCAGTTGATTCTTGAAAAAGCACCTTTGAGACAACCATGACCTGAATGACTGAGAATTTCCATAGTCAATTTAAGGTTGTTTTGTTACTTCTGACTTTATTTTACACCTTAAAATAATCTTACATTATTCAAATACTATACATTTTGACTAGCTAAATCCAAATTGTTATATAACTATGGGATTCATTTCTTAGAAATAACAATTCCCTTTGACTGAAATAATAGCCATCCTATTTTAATTTTGACTTGGCTTACAGTATTTTCAAACAGTATTTGTTTTAAAAATCTTTTTCAGGCAGTCTCATTGAACAACTTCAGTTAACATATGCAAGTTCTCATCAATTCCAACAAATGTCTAAAGACTTTCAAGCATGGCTGGACACAAAGAAAGAAACACAAAATCAGTCTCCTCCCATTTCCACAAAGCTAGAAAGCCTGCGGTCATTAATTGATGATCAGAAAGAATTTAAGGCAGCATTGTCTGACCAGATTGGTTCATATGAAAAAATAATTTCAGAAGGTGAAAATCTTCTTCAGAAGACTCAAGGGACAGAAAAAATAGAATTGCAGTCCCAGCTCAACAGGCTCAAAGCCAACTGGGATGAGCTGCATAAACAAGTAAATGAAAGGCAAGATAAGTTGAATGATTGTTTGGAAAAGGCTCTCCGATACAAAGAACACGTGGAGGTCCTGCGACCCTGGATAACCAAGTGCCAAAATAACTTAGCAGGTATTAAAATAGATATCGATCCTGTTGAGGTAGAGAATTCCATTGCTGAGGTGAAGATTTGGCAGAAGGATTTGGACAAACACCAAGGGATTGTTGAGCTGTTAAGTAATGCAGCAGAGAGTTTTCTTAACGCCTGTCAAATTGATAAGGATATTATTGAAGAGGAAAAGAAACTATTGTTACAGAAGATGGATACGGTCACAGAACAGTTACATAGTAAAACAGATACTCTGGAAAAGATGTCTCGGAGATTAAAAGAGTTTCAAGAATCATCCCAGGACATTAAGGAGCAGTTGAAGAACACTAGGGAACAGTTAGAAATACACAATGCTCTTCAACCTCAGACTTACAGTAATAAACACTTAACTATTATGCAGACTCAGCAGAAAGCCCTTCAGACATTGAAGTCACAAGTGGATGTGACAAAAAAACTTGCCCAAGACCTGATAGTGGATGCTTCTGATTCAGCAAATGTCTCTGACGTCTTGTTGCAGGCAGAATCATTGGAAGAAGAATTCAACACGGTCAGCCAGCAGGTTGAGGACAAATGTTCCTTCCTGGAGACTAAGCTCCAAGGAATTGGCCATTTCCAAAATACCATTCGAGAGCTGTTTTCTCAATTTGCAGAGTGTGATGATGAGTTGGATAGCATGGCTCCTGTGGCCAGGGATCTTGTCACTCTGCAGACCCAACAAGAGGATATCAAAGTTTTCCTTGAAAAATTGCAGGAATTGATAAGCAACAATGAAAATGCAAACAAGTCATGTAAAGTGATGTTGGCAAGTGAAGCAGAGGCGTCTCCTGATCTTGCGGGTATAAAAAGGGATTTAGAGGCTCTGAATAAGCAGTGCAACAAATTACTGGACAGAGCAAAAACCAGGGAAGAGCAGATCGAAGGGACTATTAATCGTGTTGAAGAATTTTATAGCAAACTAAAGGGATTTGCCAAACTGCTTGAGGAAGCTGAAGAACACGAAGAATCCCAAGGCCCTGTTGGAATGGAAACAGAGATTATTAATCAACAACTGAAAGTATTTCAGGTAAGAAAATTCTCCCTATAGCTTTAGAACAGAGCTGTCAAAATACTATACGCAGCAAATTTGTTACCACTGTTAACTCATTATCTGTCGTCCAACATATTTGTGATTGATGAGTACAGGCCTTGGTGTGCGTTAAAAATTTTGGAGTATCCACAGTTTTAGCCTTGGTTTGTTTTTTTAAAAAATTAGTTTTATACATGTGCTAACTTTTGCATGTCTTAAAACTTTTTGAAATGCACAATATGCTTCTACTATTGTTTCCCACTCTTCGATGCAGTTCTCACTGGCTTCTATATGCTGCAGAATTGTTTTACCGTGTTGATGGAGGTGCCTCCTGATTGTGTTGTTGGATGATAGCACCGCCCATATAATCCGGGGTCAATTATAACAACATTGTGACTGTGTATAGATGTAAATGAAATGGAATCGGATGTAGTCTTCGTTTGCATCTCTTATGTAGTCTTGCCCTTTTTTGAAGGCCAAATATGGTTCTCATTCCCCCCCTCCCCCAAAAAAGAAGCTGCTTTAAAAGTTTCAGTAGACCTTGAGATGCTTTAAGAAACTGTATATTTTTTCGCCTTTTGCTATCATTCTGTTCTGCTTAGATACTTTCAAGAATAGTTGGAGGGATAATGGATAGTACTGGCAGCCTCAAACCATCCTTCTTTCCATATCCAGGTGAAATGCAGGCAGAATAGTAACCTGAGAGACAGATATTGGGTAAGGAATTCAGTTTCAGTCACCTCACACCAAGAGCCATTATACTGTCATGCAAGAAGAAGCAGATGCAGCTCTGATTAGTGCTTTAATATCAAACAATTCCAAAAGCAAGACAATAAGGAGAGCAAGAGGAGGAGGAGGCTATATAACTTGTTCTTCTTCTCAACAGCTGGCACAGACACATAAATTTTCATACTTACAAACATTACAAAGCGCTAGGTAAAGCCAAGCCAAACATTTGTTCCAGGGGGTTGTCCAAGAGTCACAACCTGGGATCAGGCCAAGGATTATGTACTCAGGAGAACCTGTCTAAATTAGGTTCCCAAGATCAGAGAAAGTGCCCATCAGTCAGGAAAACAAAAGAATGCGGAGGTAAGGCGAGGCAAAGGCAGTGGGCCAATAGCTTGTGTAATTCTGCTGAAACACAGCTCTGGTTTCTATCTTTTAACCCAGGCCCCCTTCCAAAATAGCCGTCTGGCAGAATATATTTTAATCTCTAGTGAGTCCAAGGATCCCCACTGTGAAAGAAAAAGAAATTACCCTGCATTGGACTTCAAGGCATAAACTTGCATTTCATAAACTGTTCATTAGAACTGCCCAGGACGATGCTGTAGGCTGGAAGAGTCCTTAGGCTGTAGAGAAAAGAAACCAAGCAAAAGCTTTTTGTTGTTGTTGTTGTTGATCTGCTATATTAACTCAGAGGAGACTGATGTAACATGCTTAACGTGGGGCTGTCCTTAAGAAGGTACTGGAAGCTTAAGCTGCTTCAAAGGTATGCCACCGTATTGTTACCTAAGACTTAAATTAAATTCAAATTTGTTTATTACAGCCCTCAGGCCAGATACAAATAAGATATTGAATAAAAGAAGTTTTAAAATGAAATTAATATGAATATATATATATAAATATATATATAAAATACTTTTCTAGTCAGGGTTTTTTTTCTACGTAGCTCAAGATGTTTGTATAGCCATAGTGGGGTGATATCTGAAATCACCACTTTCAGGCTTTATCAGACATTTTGTGTTGTCTTGTGAGACTTAAGGGAGACAACACAAAATGTCTGATAAAGCCTGAAAGTGGTGATTTGAGATATCACCCCACTATGGCTATACAAACATCTTGAGCTACGTAGAAAAAAAAACCATGACTAGAAAAGTATTATACATATGAACCTACGAATTAAATAAATAAATAAATAAATAAATAAATAAATATATATATATATACATACATACATACATACGTACATACATACATACATACATAATAAATGAAGTTTTACGTGTGTGGGTGGGTTGAGAGAGAAAACAAGTATAATGGGGTCTAAAAATAATTAAGAACATAGTTACTAAAATAAATCCACTATTATAAGAATTTCCAATCCTAAGTATGGAGTATTATACAAATGGTAGCACAGAGCTGGGCAACTTGAGAGGTTATTTTTGAGTCCTTGGTAGAGTAGTTGTTGTCTAGGGCTGTACAGGTACATGATTTCATTCCAATATGTTTGTGCTTATTTTGGGCTTGAGTTCAAGATACTTCTTATTTTTAAAACTCAGTTGGGTTTGAAGTTGCTTGAATGTGCAAGATCGAATCTGGATCGGTTACCAGGACCAGAGAGATTTAATTTTCTGAGCTTGTGGCCTCTAAGACACTGAGCTTGTCGATCAGAAAGGTTGGCAGTTCGGCAGCTCGAATCCCTAGTACAGGTCTCCTGCATGAGCAGGGAGTTGGACTAGATGACCTCCAAGGTCCCTTCCAACTCTGTTATTGTTATCATGCTAGAGCCCATCTTCAGGGAACTTCTCTCTACTAAAATAGAGTAGAGTAGTGTTTTGGGCTAATTCTAATTCTCCTGCATTGACATCACACACAGAGATAGATAACTGGCATAAGCAGACAATAAGTATTATAATTAATATATTGGAACCTTGATAATTAAAGGATCATTTTTCAATGGTGCACTCCAGGAAGAGTCTGTAATCTTGCTCTTTGCGCAACCTCAACACAAATATGGTTGGAAAGAGAAATGGAATACCTTCAGTTGTGGCGAATTTTGTAACATCCTTCACAGAAGCTGTACATGGCCACATCACTACAAAGATTCCATGAACTGATTTGACTCCTGACACTTCTAGGAAGCTTTTAGGCAGGGTCAAAGACGGTTTGAAAAACTTTTGCTAGTATGTCCAACTGCTGTCCATTCTATTGCCTTGTTTTTTGCTTTCACAGAGAACCATTGTACTTAATCACTTTGGCCTTCTATACTAGAGTGTCACCCACTTGAGACAGGCCAGGTCAGAAAATAGATACCATAAGAACTACTGGAACCCTGCTTTAATGTTGTATGACATAACAACAGCATTTTGAAGGTCTGACAGAGATTCTCTCTATCTTATACCAAAGAAAGTCAAGGCACGGCAATCTAGAGTTTCTTCCTCACTAATTCCTGTCTTTCTGGGCTAAACTCATATTTTCACAACAACTTTTCATAATGATTATTGCAGTCCTTCTTCATTGTCATCACCTTTATATGAAGAAAAGCAGAGATAATACTGTTTCCCAGAAAATACAGGTCTGACTGGGTGAGAAAAATAAAATGTCGGGAAGCAATGTTGTCCATTCCACCCTCAAACTGCAAAAGGGAACTAACTCTACCCTTTTTCAAAAGCAGAATAAAACCTAAAGAAAGGAATCCAAATATGAGATAAATTTAACATTAAACAATATAGAATCCATCCCAGCTGTATGATGAGAGAAAAAAATAAATAAAAACCTGATAAATTCTCCTCCCCTTTACTTAGCAACTCTACAAATAGTTATAAGCTCTCCCACTCCGATTTAACCAAAATACTTTTACTGCTTTGATTAGAGACAGTACTAGACAGCTTTATAAGAGACTGGCAGCCATTTGTGGACTTTCTAGGTGTTAAATACAATAGCAGATGGTTAACAGAGGGATTTGAAGATTAGTGCAATGTTTGAGTTAACCTACTGACTTTGTTTTTTTCATATATATGATCAGATATTGGGTCGATTTGATTATCAGCTAGAGATCCCCACACCTGAAATATTTCTTTGTCTATTATAAGGATTGGTTTTATAATGTGGAGGCATGTGTGCTATGCACTTTTTGCTATATTGGTATCCCAAATAATGTGATTTAAAAACAGTAAAAGCTGAAATACCCCTCTCCATCGAAACTGCTATCAGTTTCAATACAACATTTGTACAACATTTTTTCCCCTAATTCTTGCTCCCTATTGTACAAAATCAATTGATATTTAGTTGTTTATTGCTTATACGAAGGTAACTTATATGAAGGATTTAAAAATACAGTTAGGACAAGTGCGAATGAAATAAGTAGGTAATGTAAACGGTTGGTGAGATTTTTTTTTAAAAAGTGTACCAAGAATGTTGGTTTAGCAAGTGTTTATTTAGCAATTGTAATCAAATAGAATTATTTTTCAAACAGTAGCTGAGAAAGTAATCTAATAATTCTCAGTCATGTATTGGAGCTTTTCTAGCAAGAGGAAGTCAAGATCACCTATTCCAGGATATTGGAAACTTTTATTTTCAGCCATTTACAGAAGCTAGTATATTGTATATTATGGAGTCATATCTACCATATACTTAGATCATATACATCTTTCGCCTATATCTTTAGTAATGGCATCTTTATTATGTACCATTTCTTATCTTTTCTTAATCTAATGTTCATGATGGTTCATGATATTTCATTTTATATTATATTTAACATGTTGAATGGGTATGGACAGATCAGTGGATGACAGGTATAACATAACTATGTTATGCTAATCTTTCTGATATAAGTCAAACAAATTGAAACAATTCTTGGAAAAAAGCTTTTGTAAACTTGATTATTTAACGTAGGGCTTGTGGGAAGGTAGAGTTTGATTACTGTCATATAATGACACTTGAAATGTGTGCACATTAATTTATTAATAAACCTGCCACATTTCTTTTATTAAAGTATATGAAATTGATGTAGTCCTCGACTTATAACACTTCATTTAGTGACTGAAGTTACAGTGGAATTGAAAAAAGTGGCCTATGACTACTTTTCACACTTACGACCATTGCAGCATCCCCATGGTCATGTGATCAAAATTCAGCTGCTTGTCAATTGGTTTATATTTATGACGATTGCAGTGTCCCATGATCACCATTTGCCAACTTCTGAAAAGCAAAGTCAATGGACAAGCCAGGTTCACTTAACAGCCGGGTTACTGACTTAACAACTGCAGTAATTCACTTAACTGTGGTAAGAAAGGTTGTTAAATGGGGCAAAATTCATTCAACAAATGTCTCACTTAGCAACAGAAATGTTGGGCTCAGTTGTGATCGTAAATCGAGGACTACCTGTATTTGAATAGTTCATTAAGTGCTTTTTTGCTTCCTAGGTGATTAATGTGGGTGCTTTAAAAGGTAAATTTAATATGTTTCTAGTCTTCAAATATGGGTCAGAATATGCCTTCTGATAAAACTTCAGGCAAAATCTGGGCCTAAATAGGTATTTCAATAGATAAAATGAATTTATTTTAAATTACTTGAGTAGATTATTTGAGTAGTAATGGAATCAGGATTAATTTGCTTGCAAGTATCGTTCTCATCTACAGTAACTTTGTACTTTTTAATCTCCACATATATAGATCAGATTCTCTATTCATATAAATGAAAGTTATCTTTCAGGCTATATCCCTTTAATACAGGGGTGTCAAACTCAATTTCATTGAGGGCTGCATCAGGGTTGTGGTTCACCTCGGGAGACTGGGTGGGCATGGCCAACTGGGTGAGTATCGCCAACTGGGTGGGCGTGGCCAGCTGAGTGGGCGTGGCCATCTTGATGCCACTCCCCAAACTACTGGCATGTTTTCTCTTCGCATTGGGTAGACTGAACCGATGCCACGCTGGCCCGATCTTTCCTGTTTGCACTGGGTAGACCGGGCCGAAGCTATGCTGGCCTGATCTTTCCTGTTCACACTGGGTAGACCTGGACGGCCCCGTGGGCTGGATCCAACCACTTCGTGGGCTGCATCCAGCCCGTGGGCCTTGAGTTTGACATCCCTGCTTTAATATATACTTACCAGGTATTAGAAAATAATGGAGCAGGTATAATAAACTTACGTTCAGGTACCCACAAATGCATTCCAGAACTTTAAAATTCAGACCCAAATCACTGTTGGCTTATTTGGGTTGTCAAATTAAAGCCGGCATCCTCAAATTCAGCATTAAAGGTAGTCCTCTCTTACGAAGACAATTGAGCCCAAAACTTTGGTTGTTAAGTGAGACAGTTAAGTGAATTGTGCCCCATTTTATGACCTTTTTTGCCACAATTGTTAAGTGAATCTAGCTTCCCCATTGACTTTGCTTGTCAGAAGATCACAGAAGGTGGTCATGTGACCCCCCCATTGCAACCATCATAAACACATGGCCAGTTGCCAAGAATCTGAATTTTGATCACATGACCACAGGGATGCTGCAGCAGTCGTGAGCGTGAAAAATAGACATGTCACTTTTTCAGTGCCGTTGTAATAATCACTAAGCAAATGTTTATAAGTTGAAAAACTATCTGGATTCAGATACGATCATCTGTTCTACTACACACAGTACTGCCAGAAGTAAGTTGCCTTCCCAGTATTTTGGTAGGGCTAATCCTAGTATAGATTTTTCCTGATGAAGACATATTGATTCTCATTATTTGCATTAGGATTAGAGTTTGCATGCCATTAAAAATAGCCACAGTCATTCTCTCCTCACTTGCTAGTGCAGTATAAATAACTAACTTTAAAAAAAAAGTCAGATGCTGTGAAGATGATGATCCTGGACTGATCCTCTCTAGTGATAGGAATTCTGTTCCTTTTGAATCATTTTAAGAAGCCACATTTTATGGCTATTCAAAGTGTCACTTCATTTTAAGGAGGTTAAAGAGGTGGAAGTGTACTGTATTAGAACTTAACGGTTGTTAAGTGAATCTGGCTTCCCCATTGACTCTGCTTGTCAACAGTTTGCAAAAGGAGATCACATGACCCCAGGACACTGCAACTGTCAGAAGTATGAGTCAGTTGCCAAGCATCTGAATTTTGTTCATGTGACCATGGGTCATCATCAATTTTATTTATTGATTAGCCCTTTGGGCCATATCAAGTGTAGAATTACAAAGACAAATCATTACAAAGGTTTGGTAAAACAAATTAAGTAAGATTGGAATAACTCGCAATTAAAATACAATTAGAATAAAATACGATCTAAAATAAAATCGGGATAAAATACAATAATTTAAAGTACCATTTAAATATAATTAAAATTATATTATAATGTCGCCCCTGCATCTACCCAATCAGTGTTAACTGCTATTAAAATTACATTGTTAGATCAAGTGGTCATTCTTACAATCTACTGCATTTTGCTGCACCAACTTTGTCCTTCTTTCCCATGTGACCATGGGGATGCTTCAACGGTCGTAAGTGTGAAAGTGCGCATAAGTCACTTTTTTCAGTGCCGTTGCAACTTTGAACAGTCACTAAACGAACTGTTGTAAGTCGAGGACTACCTGCACTTGATCCTTGTCTCTTTAGAATTCTGATTAGCATATGGAATTCTATATGGGCCCAGATCCCATTGTTTGAGTTTTATTTTGAGGAATGTACCCAGTTTGTTAGATAAGAGTTCTCCAACTTTTCCAGGTTGGCGGCCTGGAGTGGGAAGAAAGGGAGGAAATAGAGGATAGTTTTGTGGGAGGGGCATATGCGAGTGGGGCCTCAAGTGCCCATGACGCTCATGCGAGGGGCCCCGAGTGCCCGCAACGCTGGCATAAGTACGACCCTGAGTGCTTGCGACGCTCACGCGAGTGAAGCCCCAAATGCCCACAACACTCATGTGAATGGGACCCAGAGCGCCCACGATGTGAGCATGAATGGGGCCTGGAGCGCCTGTGACACAAGCACAGCCTGAGCTCTTGCATCGCTTGTGCAAGTGTGCCCCCAAGCCTCTGCAATGCTTGTGCGAGTGGGGCTGTGCGCGCATGTGTATCAGTCAGCCACTCACATGGCCCGGTTGCAAATAAGCTGCCACCTAGTAGTGGGCTGCAGTCCACAGGTTGGGGACCCCTGAGTTAGATGGAGAAACACATGGGAATACTTTCGTGAAATGAATGGCATAGTCATGATCAGATGGAGCTTCCTAAAATGTATATTTGGAAGCTTATTTAACATTTCAGTGGACAAATACCTGAATTAGGGGATGGTAAGCAGTATACGGGGTGGAGAAAATAGTCTTTCATGATTGTTCATTTTTGATGGGGATATTTTTATTCAGAAATGTGTTATTTTCCTTAATTAAAATGGTTATTCTGCCCAATACTGTCACTCTGCTTTGTTTTTCATTTTTAATTCAAGTCAGGAATAATGGTTTACATTCTTGCATTTGTTTGATTTTCACAGTGTAGTCTGAGAACCAGGAAATGAAAATAAGGGCAAAACTATCAATTCCATTTCCAATGGCCTGAACTGAGATATAACAAAGGGCGCATTGTTAGTTTTTCAGAGGAAGTTGTTAAATAGAATTTTAATTGTGTGTGTGGATTACAAATATCGAGTGAAGGAAACGTAACTTTGCATCCTTTTATTTCCAGAATGTCTGCTGATGTCGACAGTAATTGTTTATGAATAAGACCAGCCTGTTAATTTAAACTGATTTTTTAGTGTTGGAGACAGTTCCTAGTAGCCAGGACCATCTTGTAGAGTGTCAGGTTACTCGGCTTGACATTTTGAACTAATTATCATGGTTTCCTACTCTGTTCTATACCATTACCTTCTCCCTTTTCCGTCAGGGTTACAGAGGGATAGATCTGATGTGCTGAGTGCTGATAGGAACTTGCTCCTCTGTTTATCCCCCCTGAAAGGGCAAAAAGACAAGACAAACAGTAAAAGTGAGACATGGCTAAGCTAAGCCATGTGAGGCAGGAAACGTAAGGGCGGGGGGGGGGGCGGGAAGCTGAGAGGTCAGACTTCTACTAATGCTCTGTTAGCATAATGCTCAGAGAGTGAATGGGTTTAGCAGCAGATGTTGCCTGAAGAACAGAAAGGGTGTTTCTTTTAAGCTCACTCTAGGGAGGATGATGCCTGTCAGATCAGAAGAAACCAGGGAGAGATAGAAAGCTTCCCAGCCACACTGGGCAGCATGGCTGAACATTTATGGCCGGGAATTTCCTTTTATGCCTTCTTTGCTACAGCTAACGCTAATCTGAACGTTGACCGGGCGCTCTCTCTTCGGCTCCAGTGAAATCAGAAGTCTTGCTAGATTTAAAGAGAATGTAAAATCTGCCGTGCCTTTGTGGAAGGAGAAACGTTGTGGCTTCCTGCTGCTCTGCTGCCTTACAGAGGATAGCCAGTTTTAAGCAGAACGCTGCCCAAGTGGTCGGAGAGAAGTTTTCTTCCGTAGCTTTTTTTGATCAATTCGTTTGGCTGCTCAGAAAACGGCACATTCCATAGAGAACTTCTGAACGCTTCACACAGGAACTTTCAGGACACAAGCAAGAAACTGCTTTTCGAGTGGAGATCTTATTCTGAATGTACCTGAGTTACTTTTTTTCTTGAATTATTTTTTTTTCCCCGAAAACTTTTCAAGTGCCTTGGTCGTAACATTTTTGCAGTTGGACTGGATTGTTTTTTTTCTTTTCTCCTTAATGGGCTTCTTCGGCATGGCTTATTGATAAAGGAGACGGGTTTTTCCAAGCCTTTTGAATGGATTACAGTTATCCACTTCCTGAAGATAATATGCTACCTGCTGTAAAGATGATTTGCTTTGAAGACTCAATCGGGGGATTTAACTCACGCATTTTAACCTGAGAAATGAAATGGAGCGATCCAAGGGAAGGTCTGACTATTTGAGCCACTTAGATTTTGTTGGGGGCTGTTCCTTTTTTTTTTTTTTTGGATGTATATACTTGAGGCAGTATTTTAAAGTGTTCAAAGATAGGGTTTTTTCCCCTCTGTTCCCTCTTTTCTTAAGCTCAGGCACTTTATATTTTTAAGAAGGGAGCATTTAAATCACAGCCAGGTAAACGTATACTTTCCTTTTATAGATGCACTGATTATAACCTTATCCACCTCATAAGTTATGTTCTTGGTTTAGTATGTACTGAAGGCAAGTTTACTGTAGTGGCATTCGGGTCTCTTTTTAATCTGTGTATTGCACGACATCACTAGTAAAGACATAAGAGCAGCACCAAGGCAAAGTTCTGTAAATAACTGCAGAAATGGGAAAGCCACTGAGCAGGCCAGACTGTTTACGCCAGAATCCTCCCTGTGTAGGAAAAGGTGAAGAAGAGGAGGATATAAATATTGAGGACTGCTATGTTCCTCAGAGGTCAATCTACGACACAGTTCGGCTGAATGAGCAGATTGATTCGGGTTCCAAAGGCAGCCTTTCCTCCAGGCAATTCTCCGATCGGACCTTGCCGTATAGTCATAGAACACTGGACCTCAGCACCTTGTGCTCCAACGGTGCCCTCTCTTCCTCCAGTGCGTTTGAGCTGAGAGGACGGGAAACAAATAAGCTAGATGAAAAAATGATTTTTGACGCCCTTAAGCTGAATGGTGACATCATTCGAACAGCTGGAGTGCCCAAAGCAAAGTATCACACAGAAAAGAAAGAACATAGGAGATCCTGGAGGATGCTCGTCTTGCCAAATTTTGCAGACTCTGCAAATAAAAGTGAATCCTCAGTTGCCGAGACTTTCGAAATGACAGGCTTAGCAGTGAGAAGCCAAGAGGAATATGGCACAAATTCTCTTACTTCAGAAGATGATGATTCAGGTCTGTGCAGCCCTCCAACAGAAAGGGAAGGAAAGCAAGTTGGGCTGCCAGAACGACCCCATCTGATTAGAAGCCTGTCTTCCATAGAGGACATTCAGTTGATAGGCAGATTTGGAACATTTTTCTCTCCTGTGTCTAGCAGTGAACATAACACCTCAAGGAGTTCCCTTCTCAATGGATCCAACCAAGTGAAGTTGCAGGATACTTTACACACAAAGCATAGAGGAGGGAAATCTCTATTGAGCCTGGAAGGTCACCAGGATGGACCTTTTAATCCAGGGACTTCTTCACAAAAGGATATTTTAGCACACGCAGAATGGCTTCAGGAGAGTGATCGAGAGTGTGACATCCCTGTAGATATTGTAGACGAAAAGGACTTGAAGAACAGCTCTGAAATTAATGAGCCATTAGAAAACCATGACAGGATGATTGAAAAGGATATTTCACCTCAGGATATGGATATTTATTATGAAGATGCAAGTATACCTGCTGATAAAATGGACTTAGTAAAACATGGACACGTTCACCAAACAGAACACAACATGATACATACAGATCCAAATGAAATTCAAATTTCTGCTCAGGCTTTAGAATTTGAGAATACCTCATGTCACCAAGCAAATCCAGTGAGAACTGACGTCAGTTTCAGGGTTGCAGGCATACCTATAGAAGAAACCTTGGATACAATTTATAACGGGCTGAGGTCTAATAAGGTAATTAAAACATAAACACATTTTGTAATATTGCTATTGACTTTTCCATCACTTGGGTTTTGCTTCTCTGATTGCCTCCTGAACGTTTGTGCACGTGTTTGGTTAATCTTTCCAAGAAGGTGCCTAACATCATTTGGTGGACATATGTCAGAAGGCAGAAATTGGTAGATGATCATTTTGCTAAATTGATTTAGGGGTAATTTGTGACAGGGTCGATTAGGTCCAGCTGTTTCGGCTTGGTTATTTATTGTCCAGATGGGACCTGCCTCCCTTCAGATGAAATGCTTTCATGATATGTTGACGTTCAGCTTCTCCTCCTGCCCTTCCTTTTATTTCTGGTAGCACAAACTGCTTTTCAGGCCTTCACTGCCATTCAAGGCAGATAGGCCTGGGTTTTTTTTCCCCAGCTGATAATCCTCTACACGTTTCCCTAACAATAACTTATTTGAGTTTAGTGAGAATGACTTCTGAGCAGGCAAGCATAGGATTGAACTGTGAACTATAAATGGCGATGATTGTTGTGGTTTTCAAACCATGCAGATTAAAGGCAAGTTACATGTATTAAAATGGTTTCTTTGCATCTTCATGCCAAGACATACTTCTAAAATGGCAGGGGTTTTACAAGGGTCATGATTATTGGGCCACGTTGTAGAAAGAAGAAAAGTAAAGAGAGGGTATTTGTAAGTTTCACATTTTTAAATCTTGTTTCATCCAGTTTGGTGATACCTTTGCCAGGCTTGGCACTTTAGCTTAAAGTTTGTTGATAAGCTTTTCCAATGAAGTTAACTTCTTGTATTCACATATTAATTATATATTGCTAAACCATTCTGAGGAAATACTTGGCTTGGAATGCTGTGGAATTACCTTTAAGAAGTGTGGATTTTTGAAACAGAGATCTGTATCCAGGGATGAAATGCTCCCGGTTCGGACCAGATCTCCCGATCCGGTAGCGATGGAGGCGGGTGGTTTGGAGAACCGGTAGCAAAAATCCCTGCCCCCCCCCCCATACCCAGTTGAGCCGTACAATCATCAGAGACTTTTTTTTTTTTTTTACCTTTAAAAGCATTTTTTCTACAACCTCTTTGGCCGAAAAAATGCTTTAAAAGTAAAAAAAATAACCCTTTGATGATCGCGTGGCTCAGCTGGGATCCTCAAAGGCTTTTAAAAGCATTTTTTCTATAACATCTGAAGAGGTTGTAGAAAAAATGCTTTAAAAGCCTCTGATGATCCCAGATGAGTTGCCTGATCGCCAGAGGCTTTTTAAAAGCTTGGATTGTCAGAGGCATTTAAAAGAAAAAAAGCCTTTTTTTCTTTTAAATGCCTCTGACGATCCAAGCTGAGTTGCCTGATCATCAGAGGCATTTAAAAGAAAAAAAGCCTCTGCGGATCAGGCAACTCAGCTGGGATTGTCATAGCCTTTTGAAAACATTTTTTTACAACCTCTTCGCCGAAGAGGTTGTAGAAAAAATGGTTTTAAAAGTAAAAAAAAAAAAAGGCCACGCCCACCCAGTCACATTACCTTCCCCCCACCAAGCCACGCCCACAGAACCGGTAGTAACAAATTTTGGATTTCACCACTATCTGTATCCAAAGAATTCTGAAACTAGTTCCACAGAGTTAAAACGTAGCTGGAGTTGTATTTTCCTTTAGTAGGATGTTCTTCTTTGTCTTTGGAATTTTAACAGGCACTTCAGATATCATTTAATGTAGGAACTTGTGGAAAGAACAACTCAAAAGACAAAGTTGTCCCAAAATTAATAGCTGAATGTCACTCTTTGCATCTCAGTTATCATTGATAGTTGTTTGTTGCTCTAAAGCAGGAGTGAGTTTAGAACTGGCCCACGGGACCGCCCTGGAAACAGTGAAGGACCGGCCCGTGGTGCCTCTGCCAGCGAAAACGGAACTCAGGAGGGCCACAAGCAGCCCTCCAGAGCTCCATTTTCACTGGCAGAGGGTAGCAGAAGGCTGTCGCAGCCAAAAGAGAGCTCAGGAGCCCATTTTCACTGACAGAGCGCTCGGGCCACCACAGGTGCCTCTGACACGAGTGCCATTGAGCTGGCCACCCCCCCACCCCCCGCCTACCAAGGTCAAACACAACCCTGATGCGGTCCTCAATGAAATCGAGTTTGACCCCCTGCTTTAAAGGGAATGTTTTAGTAGGTAGTCCTAGACTTAATGATCACAATTGGGACCAGATATTCCACTGTTAAGCAAGGCAGTTGTTAAAGTGGCTTGCCATGGTTGCTAAGCAAATCATTGCAGTTGTTAAGTGAATCACACAATCATCCAGCTTCTCTCATTGGCTTTGCTTGTTGGAAGCTGGCTGGGAAGGTCACAAATGGCGATCACATGACTCTAGAATACTGCAACCATCTAAAATACATGCTGGTTGCCAAGCACTCAATTTTTGATCATGTGACCATAGGGATGCTGTGATATTCATAAGTGCAAGGACTGGTCGTAATTCACTATTTTCAGTGCTCTTGTAACTTTAAAAAAAACAACACTAAATGAATGGCTGCAGGTCAATGACTACCTGTAATATACTTTCTTGAAAAAGGCAAGAGCTTAATGCACTACCCATGGGTATTATAGATCTAAATGTTTCTTTGCAAAACCTTTGTGAAGTTGCCAGTGATGATGTTTCCTGCTTATTCTGAAATCCGTATTTTTTCATATTCTTGAAATGAATGAAATATTGGATGCATCAAGAATAGCGTTATGTTTGTAATGTGCTTTGCATTCCACAAATATGCATAGTATTCTTGGTGGCTTCTAGGCATCTTCCCTTTATCCCATGAAAAGATTGTTAAAACGTGTAAAGAAAGGCATCTTTGCATGTTTGGGATTAATCCCACATTTAGTTTTAGTTTCTCTCTCTGTCCAATCTGTAACTATTTCAAGCAGGATTCTTCTACTTCTTAGTGTACTTTCTTTGTATGTGAGTGGTAGCCTCTCTATTATGAAAATTTGCAGGATTTCTTTGTAGCTTGAATTCTTGTTTTTAGTATAATTCTTTTCCAATAAATTAGAACATGCGTTAACCAGTTGATACACAATTGATACCTCCCAGTTTTCAGACTTTAATTCAGCAGCCTCCAACCTTTCCAGCTTGGCAAACCAGCAGTGATGGCAACAGCGGCACGAATAAAGGATGGTTTCCTGCATGCGCGCCACTTTCACAAATGCAGCTTCATGCACATGTGCACACACATCCACCACTTCTGCGGCCCGGTTCCAAACTGGCAGACCTGGGGTTGGGGACCCCTGCTTTAATTGGCATTGCGTAGATTTGCAAAGGGTGTTGAAATCCCTTAAGTATGGCTGCGGGTCTTTGATGCCAGCTTTCGAGCACGTATTGTTTTCAGACTCTCATCTTTTAAGATGATAAAACTTCTCATAAAATTCCTTGTAATTGGGGGCATAAGTATGAGAAGAGGGTCTACTATGTATGTGTAAGCTTATCTCCTACATACGTACTAACAACACTTTGTGTAATGGAAGTTACACTTTTGGTGTCAGTTAGCATTCTTTGTATTAATTGCCACCAACGCCAAATGTTGGTGGGCAACGCCTTATTGCCCAAACTGCCTGAGGGCTAAAGGTTGCATATTATTTGTCCCAAATAATTTTGCCATCTCAATAACTGGGAAATGTTTGGTGTTGGTTGCCTTTTCATATCCTCGGATGACCCTTCAGACTGATGGATTGAGGTTATTATATTTACGTCCTTTATTATGGTGATGTTATGGTTAAATCAAAGGGGAATCTCAAGGAAATGCAGCAGTGCTATTTACTATTGGTTTTACTGTCACTTTTTGTAAGCATTCCTGCTGCTTTTAAAAGGATAGTGTTGCTGTTCATTGCTTTTGCACCAGAGATAAGACCAAATCCAGTTCCATTGCTGCAGTTGCCTTGAGGTTTTTTTGCCATAAGATAATACTGTTTTAACACTGGATCTGGAAATCCAATCGCCCATTAGCCATTTGGAAATAATGACAAGCTCCCTCAGTTACGGCTAAGATCACTGGACTGCTTTTAAACCGCAGCTGTGCAGAGTACTGCACTTGATGCTGATTCTGTTCCGATGAAATGATTCCAAACTATTGTCACTGTTGGGTATAGGTAGGGAAAAGTCTGCTACCTAATGGTGTGTGTTTCCAAAAAGTACAGATGTGAGCGTATATATTCATGTAAACAAAGCAGTTAGGTAGGACTTTGGAATAACATCTTCAGATTACCTTCCCTAATAATTCTCTTCGGCCTGGCATGAATTGCCATATAGAATACTGATTTTGGAAGTCTCTGTGTTAGGAGAGTTAAACATTAGGATTGTTGATGCTTTACAAGTGAGAGGGAAAAGGTACTTCGGGTGGAATAGGAGATATTAAAACAGGCATAGTTTTTTTTTTCAGGGTTCCTTATGAGCCTGAAAAAAGATACATCAATTTAAGAAATCCAAAAGTAATGAGACTTTTAAAATGTTAGCACTTATTATTTTAGCCTTACACAGAAACTGGAAGATTCAGGCTGTTTTGCTAGTGGAGAGAGAGAGAGATGGCATTCACACTGAAGGTTTGAAATCCTTCTTCCAAGTCATTTTTGACACATGCACAGTTCTGTTAAACTCAGATCATTATGGTCATACTTTCACTTTTAACATAGTGTTCGTTACCACTTTTATAATAACTGTTTGTTAATCCTTAGTGTCTGCCTATCTGTCTAAACATCTAAATTTACCTTGAATTGTTTTAGGCTATTAAGTGCAATTTTACATGTGTACATTTTACATATAAATATTATCTTTCAACACAGAAAAAGCATGCTTTGCATATCTGCTCCGGTTGCTGCTTTTGTTCAACATGCTGTTCCAGGCTCTTTTGCCCTTTACTTTACTTTACTTTCCTTTTTCATTTGATAGGCATTTGAGAAAGAAGAGATTGAACCACTGCAACTTAAGCAGCAGGAGGTAAATTGGTTGGGTCAAGGCCTTATTCAGAGTGCTGCTAAAAATGCAAGTACTGATAACCTTGAGCGGGATCTTGAAGACATTAATACAAGGTGGAAAACTCTCAATAAAAAGGTACTAAGCTATGTTTTCACTGTAAATACTTGTTGCTTTTACTGGGTTGGATAACTCACCACAAAGTCACTAAATAGTTGCTAAATAGTAGTTCCTGCTGTGTGCTGCATAATAATATGTAATCTCCAAAGTATGAAGCATCACCTAGGCTTCAGTAGCCACATAGAGCTCCTGACCTCACAGGCTAATATTTATCACATGGACGCAAAATGTTATTTTAAAAATGACACCTATCAGTAGCATTACATATGGTTTTGGAAATAATTTGGAAAAATATATTTGGTTTGAACAGGGTGGTAATATAGTACCTGTCTACATCTCTTAAGGTGAGGGGTCAAATGGCTGCTCCCATAGCTGTACTGTGATTGTAGGAAAACATGTTTCTCCTTTAGAAGATAGAACAAGAATTGCTCTGTTAATGCTCTGCATCTAACAGAGTGTACTAAAAGTCAAACCTCCTAGGCCAGTCGCATTATGTTATATTAATATTTTTTTCAAAGAAATTATTACTATACTTAGGAATGTTCAATGTTCATGCATCAAATGAGAAAGGAATAATTACTCATTATTATTAAAATAAATATAAAATGTTTATCATATAATGAATATAATAACGTGATAAACTTACATAGAGAGAATACCAAAAGTTGGGATCCATTGACAATTTATTAGATTAAATCTTCAGATAAATGGTTGATGGGGCCTGATTTTGGTATTCTCTGTATGTATGTTTATCATGTTACTTATTGTTGTGGCCCGCCAGCGGCCTGCGCGGATTGTGGCTGATCCCGACGAGGCTGGTGTGGTGTGCCAGCAGCCGGCACACCCGGCGCTCGCGTCGGACAGCGAGGAGGCTGAAGAGGATGTGGTGCCAGAGGCAGAGACTCAGCCTGGGCCTTCAGAACCTCCAGAGGCTCCTTCAAGTGGAGAGAGTGAAGTGGAGGAGCCTCTCCTCAATGCTCGAGCACGCAGGGCTGCCAAAGGCAGGAGTGGCTACTCAGGAGGAGGAGGAGGTCTCCTTGAGAGTAAGGCTTGAGAATAAGCCTATTTAAGTCACATGTCGTTAGTAAGTTTCTTGCTAGAAACAACTTGTAATTATCATCAGAGCATTTTTGGTAGAGTCTTATCTTGCTTTCTGGGCTGGTTGCCAACCTTTGCCGGACTTTGGTTTATTCTTGCTATTTAATAAATTTGATAAGGACCGTTGGTGTGTGTCTATATCCTTGGGAATCCGGAGCTGGGGCAGAACACTTATATTATTATAATATGATGAGTATTTTATATTATAATAAATAGATATTATAACAAATCTTTATACATTTATTATGGTCTTAAGTTTAATGTTTATTAAAACTTTAATCATCGCATTCCTCCAAAGCATCTTTTTTTTTGGATTTGAATATGAAGGATTACATTGTGTGAGACCTTTTATGTCTGCTGATAACACATAAAGTCAGATAGTATCATTTCAAAAATCTTGGAAAATATAAGAAAGTCTATCCTAAACAGACCATTATTTTATTGATGGGAATAACAGTAAGTACAATGGCATTTTCTGTATCATACTGATTGAAGACAACTGAGGAGACACTTTGTTTACCATCCAAGTATTGATGCAAAATTCAAGAGAAAGAGAAGACACTGTGAAGATTGTCTTTCCCATTCTAGATGTAGAATTAGGTCTTTTGTCTTGATGACTGACAATATTACAGTTCATATATTGTGGAGATGATTTTAAATAATTATCTAAGTACAGGTAGTTCTTGATTTATGACCACAATGAACCCAAAATTTCTGTTACCAAGCACGACATTAAGTGAATATTGCCCCATTATGTGACCTTTCCTGCCACAGTTGTTAAGTGAATCATTGCAACTGATAAATTAGTAACATGGTTGTTAACTGAATGTGGCTTCCCCATTGACTTTGCTTGTCAAAAGGTCGTAAAAGAATCACATGACCCTGGGACACTGCAGCTGTCATAAATACATGCCAGTTGCCAAGCATCTGGATTTTGATCACGTGACCATTGAGATTTTGCAGTGGTCGTAATTGTAAAAAATGGTCATGTCTGTGCCGTTGTAACTTCTAATGGTCATTAAATGAATGGTTGTAAGTCGAGGACTCAAATATTGTCACATCCAGGAAGCATCAATAAATACTGGATCGAATGCTTAATTTTTAGGTTGCACAAAGAGCAGCACAGTTGCAAGAAGCATTGTTGCACTGCGGGAGATTTCAAGATGCTGTTGAATCTATTCTTAGCTGGTTAATTGATACAGAAGATCTTGTGGCCAATCAGAAGCCCCCATCTGCTGAATTTAAAGTTGTGAAGGCCCAAATACAGGAGCAAAAAGTAAGTGAAAGTTAGTTATTTATCTTTCCCCCCCCTTTCATTGTAGAGCTAGAGATGGAGATACTTAGAAGGAAATGCAGCTATCCTTTCATGCACTGTGTCCACTTTGAATTAGGATAGGGAGGTAGGCAGAGAAGAATTTGATGGGAAGGGATAATAGCTCCTCCCCCCCCTTTCTTTATGCTGTTTTAAAAGACAGGGGAATTTGTTTCACCTCTGGGAGGGGAGGAAACATAGGCAGGGAGGACAGAATCCAGAGTCTACAGGAATTTATCCATCACCAGCTGCATTTTAGAATGTTCCATGCTTGTTTATCCAGTTAGAAGTACCCAATCAGAGATTTCAGAAATGAATAAGGTCTCCCCAGAGGTTCTTTAGAAGTGAATACCAAATTATTATTTCAGAGTAACAGCACAAGTGTTTTGAGATAAAAGCAACTGATTCAATTAACTCCCATTTGGATTTTTTTTTTTTTTTGCCTTACACTCATTCTGTAATTTGAGCCTTGCTCCAGGCATACCACATAAAGGATTTTACACTACTTTTATTAAAAAAATCCAAGGTGCATGTTACCTAATTTATTTTTTGTACATTTACATACCATTCTATCCCGGAATATGAGAGAATAAAAATGGAATTTCCAAATAGTCCCTATCAAGGCACTGACAAGACCCAGGCTTTCTTAGCTCCACTAATGTTATTTCATTACTCTGGAGTGCCCTGGATGGATTTTGGCATCATTTATGCACTTGAATATAAATAAGAAGGGAATGGTCTACATAATAAGAGCCACAGTGGTACAGTGGTTAGAGTGCAGTACTGCAGGCTACTTCTACTGATCACTGGCTGCTAGCAGTTTGGCAGTTCCAGTCCCACTGGGTCAAGATTTATTCAGCCTTCCATCCTTCCAGGGTTGGTAAAATGAGGACCCAGATTATTGGGGGCAATATGTTGACTCTGTAAACTGCTTAGAGAGGACTGTAAAGCACTATGAAGCGGTATATAAGTCATCTAAGTGTTATTGCTATTGCTATAATCAAATAAACATTGTTCAATCCACAACTCTATTTTCAGAATCAGCCCTTCGAAGAGAAAATGATGAGTATGTTGGGGTCAGGATTAGCAACTGGCAGTTTTTGAACAAATCTTAGTGCTGGGTGAAAGTCAGCTTCCTGAATCGGCTATAGGGGGGGCGGGGAGATGACCTCCATTTATGGCAACAAAATTTGCAGTTTTTTTTTTTTAAGATAGGAGTAGCACCTTTACTTTTTTGTTTCACCTTTTTATAGTTTAATAATAGAATAGTAAAATGTCTACTTGACAGAAAAAAATAAACGCAAAGAACGGTATTTATATTGGAGCTACCTACCACAGAGAACTGGCTTACTCATATTTAAGTAGTATGTAGTATGCAAAGTGCAAAACATAACCATAACCTTCAAAATAATACAGATACTTTATTTCCTCCCTTCCCAAATTCTACTGGCAGCATTGAAGCTTCTACTACACTACCTTATCATGGCAGAGCATGATAATATTCATGAGAGGGATGTGCAAAGAATGCCAGGAATATATGCCAACATTATATACTGTTAACAGGGTCACCTCTAAGTCATGAAGATCATCCTAAGAAGGTGCCCAGCTAAAGCAAGCAGGCCACCCACATTGTTGCAATAGCAATGTATAAAAATAATGGGGATGGCAGATCACTTTAGTGAAAGAGGCATCATTTCATACTGCATGAGATAATGCAGTGGTAAACCGCTTCAGTATTTGACCAAGAAAATCACATGAATAGACAAGATAAAGTGATTGATGTTATAGTTCCAGGTAATTGACTTCTCAGGTTGGATGGTACTCAACATGCTACCGAGGGAAAGCTGATGACCTATTGTACAATCACCAGCTAAAGAGAGGAGGGAGTAAAGAGGTGAGCCAGCATGAAGTTACCTCATGGGAGGAAACATGATAGACCAGATTAGTGAAACTCTATCTACTGGGTCCCAAGGGAAGGTAGCGAGTCAGGCGAGAATAATGTCAGGTGCAAGAAACCAGAACAACTTTGTGAATAGGCCATAGCAGTTCCTCTATTGTTGGTCACCTATATTACAAGAACCTTGCCAGTCTGGCTGCATTCCCTTGGGAACTAGTAGATAAGACATCACTAGTCTGCTCTGACATTTCCTCCTATATAGTGACTCCACATCTCTTTACTCCGCTTTCTCCTTTAGCTGGTGATTCCAACACATAATCTTTCAGAATGCTAATGGCATTTATGAGAAGTTCCAAGGGAGGTATGGCAAATTGAAGAGAGCTTTGTGAAAGCGGAGCCAACAACCACAGCAAAGACCAAGGAACCAGTGGTTCCTTGGAATGTCCCTAGATAAGGACAGAATGTCCACATGTGCTCCTAACAAAAAGCAACTACATGTGTTGCTGCTTCTTGTGAGGAGACAAGATAACAGTGGTTGTTCACGGGTTTGAGCATTGAGAAGTAATAGGATCAGTCATCTTGTTTGCAACCACAGGAGAGCCTTTTAAAGGACACTAAGTTCACAAAAGCATCACTTTTGGGAAATTGCCTATTAACCATTTTAAAGCTATTAGAGACTTTTTGCAACAACAAATTTGAAAACCCTTTATTCAGTGAATTTATCTTCAACTCTGAACAAGTGAAAAATGAATTACAAGCTTAAACATGTAAAAAATGGGAAATAAACAGCAAAACGCTAAATAAGATTTTAATCTAAGAAAGTACATGTGGATTAAGAGTCAAGATATATTTGGAATATTTACTTTTATTATAAGATTTTGGAATTAAATATAAAAAATAAACAACTCTTTTTTTTTTTTTTTTTTAATTGAAAAAGTTTTCAAATACAAATTTTTCCCCCTTTTTCCCCCCCCCTCCCCCCCCTCCCTAACCCCCCCTCCCCACCCTTCCCCCCCTGTGACTTCTTCGTAACAAAAAAAAAAACCCTAATTCATAACAGATTACTTACTCCCTCCTCAAAATACTGACCTTTACTTACTAAAAGTATTATAAATCCCCCTTTATCCATACATCTCAGAAAAGAAGAAGAGAAAAAAACAAAACAAAAAACAAACACATTATACTATAACTATTATAAAATAACTTCTAATTTAGCATAATAGTGTTTTATATCTATACATTATTGCAACAATTCAAAACCACCTTCCACTTTAAAACTATACGATAAGTCCTACTTTAATAACATTTCAAAGCGGGCTCCCCATAAAATCTAATTTAACATTTATTCCACTCTATCCATTTCCTCCACTCCCCTAAATGTATCACTTAAAAATCCCTTTTCTTAAACTAATCAATCTGTAGCTAGCTTATTCACCCACTGTCTTACAAATTTACCATACACAACAATTCTTGATATCTTTAATTCACTGCCCACACTACTTAAAAATATATATATATATATATATATATATATATATTCCATTATATCTAAATAAAAAAAGAAAAGACAATAACTTTAAATTTATAGTCCATATAATATCTTCTTGAAGTCTTTCCACTGGATTGTTAGAACCAACATCCATAATAGGGTAACATAGCTTGCTGATGCAACAGTTTATTCAAGGTCTCCAATCATATCTGCCCCCATCAGTAGTAAACATCTTCTTATATATATAAAAGTAAAAACAACCACCCGAGTGACATTATAATTATATTCCATATAATAATAATTGTGGGTTTCATCAGGATTATTAATTTCCATCATCGTATTGGGTAACAACCCGATCTTCTGCATGTCCCAATATGATTCTCTTGCCTTATAATTCAAAATAATTATAATATATTTATCAACACAAAAAGAAGTTTCAAAGTAGATAATTCAAAACCATCAATTTGAGGCTCTTTCCATGTCCCAAAATTACGGCAATGCAGAGATCTGCCACTATCCTCAGGATGATATTGACCAATGTGTCGCCTCCTCTATGTTTTCACATAATCATTCATATTTTAAAATCACTGGCTTCACTGTTGCTTGGGTTAGAAATTTCTATTTTTGCACAACCTATTTCTTTTTTGTTTTCTTTTTGTGGGTTTGACTTCCATCCTAATTTTTTGTGTCTCGCGTTTCTTTTTTATCCCTTGTATATCCTCTAATTGGTTTCCATGCTTGTCCTTGCCTTGATAAGTCATCACATTAAAATCAGATGGCACTTCTCTCGAATTTGTAGATAATCCAGCTGGGGTATCCGATAAATCCAAAGGCAATTTATCTGGTACAGTCTCTGTCTTTAGTTCCAGCTCCTTCTGCTTATCCTGTATTATATCTGAAGACGTTAAATTCATTTTCAACCTATTTTGATAAAATTCTTCCGCTCTTTCAACAGTATTTAACTGGTATCTTTCTCCTTGATATCTCAATATAATACCAACTGGGACGTCCCACCGGAATTGAATATTTCTCCTTTTTAACTCAGACACCAGAAAGCCAAATTTCTTCCTTTCCATTAATATCTTAGGTGGGAGTTCCTTGTAAATCCAAATCTTTCTTCCATACAATTGCAAATTAGAATTGAAGGAATTTTGCACAATTTTATTCCTAATTTCTTTATCTGAAAAATAGATTACCACATCTCTAGGCAATTGCCTTTGCTTGGCAGTCCAGGAGTTTATTCGATAAGCTCTGTCAATCCTACAAAACACTTCCTCAGGTTGAATCTTTAAAATCCCAGCTAGAAATTCAGAAGATATTTTCCTTAAGTCATCTCTGTTATTTTCCTGCAAACCTCTAAGTCTTATTGCATATTCTGTAAAATTATATTGTATCTTTAGAACCTCTTTTTCAATCCTCTGTTGCAGAGTTTCTACATTACCAGACTTTTGATCAGCATCCATTTTAAATTTTTCTTCTGAACTATAATCCTGAATATTTAACAAATCATTTTCAATTTTTTGAATTCTATTGTCCAATTTGTCTTGAATTTCATCCATTTTTGACTCTAGTAAATTAGCATTTATTTCCAACCGAATCATGAATTCTGACATTTTTAAAATTTTTTGCTGCAAAAAGTCAAACTTGGATTTCACCAATTCCTTAGTTTCCTGCTTAAATTTTTCAAGTTGCTGATTCACAATCTCATCCCTTCTTTCAATCTCCTCTAAGAGAAATTCTATTATATTAAAATCAGGTTTCTGGGACTGAAGAGTTAAAACTTGTTCCTTTAAATTCTTAGTGGGGGAATCCCCCCCACCTATTTTTTTGTCTGACTTCACAAGCCTCAGTGCCATGTTTCCGCCTAAGCAGGCTTTGTTAGAAGAAAAAAAAAAACAAGACAAAAGACTTCCAGCCAGCAACAATCAGGCCTCCAGGGGAAAAAGAGAAAAACAAAAACAGGAGCGGAGTTTTGTCTACAAATGTAGCCAGTGGTATTTATTCCGCTACATTGTAATAATAAAAAACGGAAGAACTTTCCCTCTCAAACTCTTCTCCAGCCGCGGCAGACGCCATTTTAAAAAAAACCTTTTTTCCTCTTTCTCTTCCTCTATTCTCTTAAGTAATTTTTAAAAGATAAGTAAAATACTTGCGCTTCAGTATTACAGGTCCAGCTCACATTTTCTTTGAGTAATCTGTCAAATTCGCAGGCTTGCTTTTGACGCCTAGCTCTGCATTAGCAGAGGTCTCCCAAAGCCCGGAGCAGCGGCTGGGGATATGGGGCATCTCATCCGCTCCATCCCAAAAGTAAAAGAAAAACTTTTGGGACTCTGCAGAGAGTTCTACCCACCCCTGCCGGCTCTATCTCCGTTTCCTCATGGGAACGGAGTTTTTTCGAGCCGCCGTTCCGTTGTGAAGGCGGCTCTGACAGGCTATGGAAGCTGACGATCCCAAAGGAACGTCTGGCGGCGGCCAGCAGCAAACAGGAAGTCAAAAATAAACAACTCTTCACAGGAAACATTTATTTTGGCTATTCTGGCAATTGCAAATGGTAGCAAAAGATAAGTGATGATTTTGGAAACTGATTACTACAGAGAAAGCCTGATCTCAGTTAATACAGGTACTCCTCGGCTTATAACCACAATTTTCATTGCTAAGCCTGATAGTTGTTAAGTTAATTTTGCCCCATTTTACAGAGTTTATATTGGATGAAATCTAGATTGAAATCTTTGGCACATCAAGTTGCAATGTTGCCACATGGAAAAAGAAAATCTTAACTTGCAAAAACAGAATTACAGAGGGAACATGGAATGTAAAATACATGAACATAGGAAAGCTCAACACAGAGAAAGATGAAGTAATTAATATAATTCTGTAGAAGTCAATCTGTGTGGTTGCTAAGAATTAGCACTAGCTTAATACCATGTTATCAATTAATACTTTATTTACAGTTATCAGGGGAAGTATCACATAAAAAGTCTATACACAAGGTATGGATAACAAAACAAGCCTCAATGTAGGCTAATATAACCCTAAAAACCTAATAAACTCAATGTGTATGAAACCCTGATGTATTTTGCTGCATTTTCACAAAATCCTTTCCTAAAGCTACAATTTTAAGGGCATTCCAAGAGTAAAATCTTTCTTACGATGATCATAGTAATTAGATAATCCTGAGAAAAATAAATACAGCTCAAGGCTTGGCCGTACGCTTAATTTCCAATTAAGAAGTTTAATTTATCTGGATTGTCTCCCAAGCTAACTTTCAGTATACACCCAGGAGACTCTCAAATATAGTTTTTCTTCTGCACAGCTGCAACTTGGCTGCTTGCTTTCCCAGACAGCCTGGAGAGATGATTCACTAAACACCATGCGGTGTCTTTTCTCAGAGGGTTGCCTTCAATTGTTTAACCAAGTACTTCTGTTTTCTGATTAGAACAATTACAGAGCATGCTTTCTATTTTGCCCTACATGCTACCACATGCTCTTGAACTGCCCATATTTTTATCTTCAAGAACAGAATAAGCAGGGATTTAATTGGTGAATCTGTGTGTGTCGTTTTCTCAGCTGTTGACAAATATGATTTTTGTAGGCCAATCTGCAACTAGAAAAAAAATGTGTTAATGGTTCTTGAAAGAGTTACAACTTGGTGTGACATAAACAGACAGTTGTCTATGAAAGTTGATTATATGTCTAAAATTGTTCCACTGAGTTACAAAGCCATATGATGGAAACGGTAAATGTTGAAGTCAAAGAGACACAAAGCGAAGAAAGCACAGGCACTTACTACTGTGAAGAAGGCTTTCTGAATCTCATTTTACAGGTTCCAGGTCCAGACACATTGACATTCGTTACCAAAACATAAAGCATTTAGTGAAAAAAGGTTTTGTCAAAATGCAATATGTATCTACACATGATCAAATTGCTGATATGCTCAACAAACCACTTCCAGCAGCTCAACACGAGTATCTGCGTGAGAAGATGTGCCTTATTTGATGATGAACTGATATTCGCTCAACTGGCAAAAGAAGGGGAATGTCACTGCGTTATTTTATTTACCAGCTGAGCTCATTATTTCTGGACTGTCAGACTCTCCGTAGCTTTGCCAACTTCTTATCAGTAAGCTACGTGTTTCCGCATCCACCCACATTCCTTCACTTGCTTCACACTCTTCTCTTTCCTTTGTTCTCCTGCCAGCAAGGTCCGTCTTTGGACCGGCAGGAAAATTATTTTCAAAAATGTAACAATTAACTTTTCTTAGTTAGTGAGGTGTTTTATTTTCTTTATAACAAATAAATGAGTTTTATTAGAAACCTTTCTCGCGTTTCTTTTAAGATTATTGACAACTTGGATTAAGCCACGACCCATCTCCTCTAAACCAGGGTAATTAGTCCCAGAGCCAAACATGGGATTAATAAATGCCCTGACACCTTGAACCCCACGGTTTATCATTCACAACCACTCCTCCTCAACCCTGTAAAACAACAACTGGTTTCTTGAGTACACTTAACAACAGATTACTCTATAATAAATTAGTATCTTAAGATATCATAACATTTGCTGTTGTATGTAATACAACTATTGTCTTGTAAAAAGGATGGATACGGGTCTTCAGCTGTAATCATATTATAAATAATTATTCCAAAGGCTAATGTAGGGAAGTTTGATGCTAGCAATTGATCATACAGGAATACTGATGGTCGCAGAATTGTGCTAAATCAAAAATATAAAGCCATTGCTACAGAATTAACAGGAAATGAATTGATAGAAAGGAAAGACAACAATGCAAAAAACGCAAAACAACACATCTGTAGGTAGTGTTCAGAATAACAACTACTTTGTATATCCAGGGTCAAAGAATGGTGGGCACAAATAATATTATACAAAGCCCTGTCAGAAGAGAATAATTTTAAAGTAAGAGCAAGTATTATATTGTGTTCCTAGTAAGAGAGTTCATCAGCATCTTTTGAAAATACAATGGCTGCTGTCATACAGAGAGCCAGGGAGATGCTCTTGAAGCAAATATTCAGAAATCATCATGTAAACAAAGAGGAAGGAAGCATTCCTTACATGTTGGGAAGGGAAATAGTATTAAGAAGAGTCTGAGGCTGACTTTTCCTTGATTCACTAGGGTATAAGAAGGTGGGGATGAAAGCACAAGCAGACATTGGGACATTTTGTTATTGTAGCCTATCTCAATAAAGCTAATTCTAGCCTTCCTGTGGTCGGTTTCCTGATCTGGTCTATCTCGAAGAGCTGTTGCATAACTTAATGGAATGTCCTATTCTGAAAGCACTATATTTCATAAAAGCAAGGAAGGCATGCTTATTTGTAGCCAACCTGAGATGTCAGTGTAATGTTGAAACAAAATTTAAAATAAAAATGGAAAATAATATGGTAACTCTACAGCTGACAACAGGATTTATTTAGTCCATCAGCGCTAAATAAATGAATAAGCTATTTATGCAATGGGAAGCATAAATGCTGGTCTGTCTGTTGCCTGCCATTTCAGAAGACAGCTTGCTTAAATCTTTCCCGTTTGCCGGTAAGCCAGACCTTGGATAATCAGCTTCTTCATCTTGTCACAGAGGCATCATTTCCTGGCAATTTAATTTTTGATTATTTTGTCTCAAGCTTCTCCAGAGATTGTTAGATGACCGCAAGCCTACTGTTGAATTGATCAAGCGTGAAGGGGAAAAAATTGCAGAGTCAGCAGAGCCGGCAGATAAAGAAAAGATCTTGAAACAGCTGAGTCTCCTGGATAGCAGATGGGCTGCATTGCTTGATAAAGCAGAAATGAGGTACTTGAAACATTTTCATTCACTCGTAGAGTAGGGAGCTCTTCTAGCTACAGCAAAGAAAACTGTGTAATTTGAAGTTGCTGTATAAGCATTTTTGTTCTAAGATGAGCGTTAACTTTTGAGGCTGGATGAGAAAATGCATTAGCATTGTTAGGACTAGAACTGCAGGTGAAATAAACATGATTTATCTATTCCCTCGGTTAATAAATAGACTGATAGCTAGAAGGCAGGCACTGTGGATTATAAAATGGGCATAAAGACAAGGTCTACTGCATGGAGGAGCTGGCAAATTAAGTATTATTTTAATAAAGGGTTGATATATTTTGCACCTGTGAGATTTAATTTAATACAATTCTAGCCTAGAGTAAAATGGTTCAGCAGATCTAACTAATCTGTGTGCAAGTAGTTAAATATCAATCAATGAATAGAGCTTGAAGGGACCTTGGAGGCCTTCTAATCTAACCCCCTGCTCAAGTAGGAGACCCTATGCCATTTCAGACAGGTGGCTGTCCAGTGATGAAGCACCCACAATTTCTGAAGGCCAGCTGTTCCACTGGTTAATTGTTCTCACTGTTGGGAAGCTTCTCCTTAATTCCAAGTTGCTTCTCTCCTTGAGTAGTTTCCATCCATTGTTTCTTATCCTTGCCTTACTTATTTGGAAAATAAGTTGATCCCTTTTTCTTTGTGGCAGCCCCTCAAATATTGGAATACTGCTATCATGTCCCCCCTAATCCTTCTTTTCTCTAGACTGGCCATACCCAATTTCCTGTAACCGTTCTTCGTATGCGTTTGTCTCCAGGCCTTTAATCATCTTAGTTGCTCTGCTTTGCACTTTTTCCAAAGTCTCAACTTCTTTTTTGTAATGTAGTAACCAAAACTGGATGCAATATTCCAGGTGTGATCTTATTAACGATTTATAAAGCGGTACTAATACTTCATGTGATTTTGAAATATGATTAACACAAAGTACAAAATGTTGCAAACTTTTGTTCTGTTGATGGAGCTAGTGTTTATTTTGATTACTTTTTATTATTAAGCCACAAAGTTTAATTTCTGATTTTTTTTTAAACTTTGTAAAGTCCGGAATCTTTTACCTGCATTTGATCCCTAAATGTTTGTTTTTCATTCTCTTGGCATTTTGTAGGCATCGCCAGTTGGAAGGGATTTCAACTGTAGCGCAGCAGTTCCATGAAACCTTTGAACCATTGGTTGAATGGCTAGCAACTACTGAAAAGAAGCTTTCCAATTCAGAACCCATTGGCACCCAGGCTTCCAAACTGCAACAACAAATTTCTCAACATAAAGTAAGACCTTAATGGGCAGCCTCTTGGAGTTACTTTTATAGTTTCCTCATTCAGAAGAATTGGAAATTCCTCCTCTACTTTCTTGCCTGAGTTTTTTTTAATGCATTTCTATATCACTCTAATTGCTTTATTCTTTTTGCTTTTTTATTTAGTTGTGCTCATATTTGTTTACATGATTTTGTTAAATTTTCTTTTCATTTTTTTTTTCTTTCTGCTGCTTTGAAAATTTCATTTAGACTTTAGAGGAAGACATCACCACTCACAATAAAAATCTACAGCAAGCAATTAATATTGGTCAAATTTTAAACACATTGTGCTCCAGGGAAGATAAAGAGATGGTTCAAGAGAAATTAGATTCTTCAGAAAGCCGATACATTGAGGTTCAAGAAAAAAGCAGAAGTAGGGCTGAGCTCCTGAAACAAGCCTATTGCAATGCTCAGATTTTTGGAGAAGATGAGGTTGAATTGATGAACTGGTTGAATGAAGTCCATGAGAAACTGAGCAAATTGGGAGTTCAAGACTACAATACTGATTTACTAGAGAAACAGCACGCTGAAATGCTGGTATTTGCCATTATTTTCTGTTATTTTTAATTTATCATCATTAATCATATTATTAACAATTTCTTTTGTATTTTATTAGTTATTTAGTTATTTCTTATAACTAAATCATGCATAATTTCTTTAGTTACCTCATGAACTCTTTCCTTTTTATTTCCCATGAAGAAAGAAATGAATGCATTATTCCTTAGCAACAGCAAGAAGTTATTCCTTATGAAATAGAAGAATTTTTAGTGACGATTTCTTTGATGTTTATGTGCTGTTGCCTTTTCTCTCTCATTTCCCAATTCTTAAATCGTTAAATTTCCTAGGTTCTTCAAGAAGAGATTAAGATCAGGAAAGATAATGTTGATCAAGCTATTCAAAATGGTTTACTGCTTCTTAAACAAACTACAGGTGAGAATGATTTATATCAGTGGCAAGTTAAATAACATCTTTTTACTTAGTATTTTTTTACACTGTAAAAGTAACATTGTCCAGAATAAATGTGCTAATATTTACAGTTAATGTACCAATTTTTTTAATGACTTGGTTATTATATACTTGGATATTGACTTGGATATTGACTTGGATATTGATTGACAGCTGGTTATAACAATATGGTTGAGAACATAAATTGTGAGTTGGCAATCTTTTTCATTTGGAAAATTAATTTCTCTACTTAAAAAAGTAAACATTTGAATTAGTGGTATCAACAGGATTTTAAAAGGGATCTTTGGGGAATTAAAACAGTTACAGCTAAGGTGAATACACTGTACCAAGTTTCATTCTATGTTGCATATCCTGACATTCTATGTCAGGAACAAGAAGGTAGCGATAATAAATAAATGAAAATCTAGTCATCCCTCATGGCTTTCTTATGCTCCAAAGCCATAAAATATAAAGCATAACTTCAAGGAGTGGAATGGTGATGATAATTCATCTCAGTCCTTATTGATTATCTTTTCCTGATGTGATGTTGGGCTAGGATTATAAATACCAGATTCCTGCCAGAAAACCAACATACCACCCTCTCCATGCTACTCAGACTAGCATTTGTTGCTTCCTAAGGTGTCTTTGTTTACGTCTTGACAGAAGTAAATGTTCAGTCAGTGAAAATGTCCAACCACAGCCGTTGTGAGGAAAATTTGTAGAGGTTTCTTTTTGTAACCACTAAAATTTCTCAGTCTCCTAAGTAATTGATGGAAACATTTTTTTAAATAATTTTTTTATTATTAAAATGTAAACAAAGATATAAAGTCAATACAAAGACAAACAAAACCCCCACCACCTACAAAACCCACACAACATTCTATATATATATACTTTTTGTCATCAACAGAATATATAGTATTTTACTTTACATATTAATGGAAAAATAGTATTAGATTCTTAATTCAAATACTTTAAACTAAAAATATACTTGCATCATCTCTTTATTCATCTCCTACTGTTAATCTTTCACCTTAATTTCTATCATCTACGGTTATGCTAATTTTCCTTTCTAGCCATTGGTACCATTGGTGCCACACAAGGTAATAGTCACTTTCTTCGTTATCCTGGAGTTCCAGCGTTAATCTATCCATTTCGGCACATTCTGTTATCTTTGAGATAATTTTATCTTTGGTTGGGAGTTGGTCTGATTTCCAATTTTGAGCGAACAGTAATCATGCTGCTGTCAAAATGTGTATAATAAGATATTTCGTCTCTTTGGTGTATTGTGCTGCTGTCATGCCGAATAAAAAAAATTCTGGGCTATCTTCTACTTATAGATTTGTTATTTCCTCAATGATCTTTTTTATGTCTTGCCAATATTGTTGGGCCTTCCTACATTTCCACCAAGCATGATAGTATGTCACCTTTTTTGTTTTACACTTCCAACAGAGTGAGGGGGCATTTGGGTATATTTTGGCTAATCGAGTCGGTGGTAGGTGCCATCTGTAAAACATTTTGATAAGATTCTCTTTATAAGATGTGGCCCTTGTCATTTTGATATTTTGTTTCCATAGTTTCTCCCAATTTGCCAATTGAATATTATGCCCTATGTCCCTAGCCCACCTTATCATGTTTTCTTTAACTGTTTCTTCTAATAATTTGTGTCTAAGAAGATAGTTGTATGTTTTGGTTATCATCTTTTGTTCTGCTCCCTGTAAAATCTTGTCCAAATCGTTCAGGTTATTCGAAATTCCATATTGTTTTTTGTCTACTCTATACCTTGAGTGTATTTGGGTATAGGGCCACCAATCAATATTTATGCCACAATTTTGAAGTTGATGTCTTGGGATAAATTCGCCTTCCTGGTTTAATAGATCTTGGTATTGCATCATCTTTCCTGTCTCGAGGGTATTTGGATGTATCAGCACCTCCATCGGGGACCACCATTTTGGTATTCTAGTGTAATGATTTTTCTTGATTTCCTGCCAAATCTTAAATAGTGAAGCCCGAATTATATGTCATTGGAAATACATATGTCGTTTGTCCGGTCCGTCCCATAAGAAAGCGTGCCATCCTCATGTTAGATCAAAGCCTTCTAAATATAGAGTTCTTTTATTGTCCAATTTCATCCATTCTTTGATCCAGGTCAGCCCTGATGCCTTATAGTACAGTTCCCATTCTGGTATTGCCAGGCCTCCTTTGTCTCGTGAATCTTGTAAAGCTTTGATCTTGATTCTGGCCTTCTTTCCTTGCCATAGATAAGTCATTATTGTTTTATTAAGGTTCTTGAAAAAATCTCTTCCCGGATGTATTGGTATTACCTGGTATAGGTATAATAGATGGAAACATTTTAAAACGTTTAGCCTCTTTCTAAGCAATCAAGAATTAGATGGCTCCATGGTTTTTGGTAATTAATCGGAAGAAGTGTTTTGGATCAACTACCTTCTTAATACAGTGCCAGCCTTTTTTCAATCCCCTGTGGAAGCCTGAAAAAAAAGCAGACTGCCTTAGAATAGAAAGATGCTCTGTTTTTGTGGGGTCCAGACACTTCTTTTTATAGTGTTTTTGACACATTTTAGCAGTCTGCAGAGTTTTACTTATTTTCCATTTATAGTTTCACTATATGTGATCTTGGAAATACTGATTATATTTGTCATGTTTTGTATTTTTAAATTATTGCTTTTATAAATGAAATCACAGTTCTGAATGGAGTTATATATCCATTTAGATATCAACCAATAGTTTAAGCTGTGGATCTATTGCATTAGTGTTTATTTCAGTCTTTTTCTGTTCCCCCTTTTCCTGGAAGAGGAGGAGGAGGGCTAAGTAGATGATTGTGATAGTGAATGTTGTTGTAAGGTTAAAAATGATTATATTTTTAAATTGATAAACAGGACCACAACCTCTGTAATAGAGAAAGTACTGTGGAAAAATTGCATTCCAAATGCACATAGCACATTCCAAAGGCAACATCTTATGAATTTTCTAGACTTTATTAAGTTTCCCAAACATAATAGTTTGAGTCTGAGAAGGGTGATTTGTGGGTGTGTGGGTGTGTATTAAACAATGTATTTATCATTTCCATCTGTTTTATTCCATTGAATTAATTCACAATGAGTTCATTGGTTACAAAATAACAGTGCTGACATTTTTTGAAAGATTTGGATTACTAATATAAATTGCATAGTTAAGAAAACTGTCATTTGGTATTATAATAAAAAGAATTCAGTCTACTCTAACATTTGGATATAACCCCTTAACTACTCTGGGCATACTAGAAGCAATAGGATTAAGGTTGACTTGGCCAATGGGTCTGTAAACTCTTCCTCAGATATTTTAAAACAGACCGCCCACCCATGTAATTCTCTGTTTTGAAGAGCTATAGATCTCTATATCCAATCTTAATAGTGCTAGATAGTGAGTTCTGTCATGTTCTGGATGTATATTGAACAATAAAAATTAAACTATTTTTACTCTTCTGCCGTCAAATTATGCAAAGGACCATGATCTGGTCAAAAGACCATGCTCTGGTCCTTTGAGAAGGACCAGAGCATGATGAAAAATGTTCCTCCAAGTCTTAGCTGGTCATATTCAGAATTAGCCAGGCTACAGGTAATCTTGTTTGCTCCAGGATTATCAGAAATCTAATTTTTGATGAAAGTACATTCAAAACCGGTTAAAGATAAAACTTAAAGTACTCCCATATATCTACCAAAATAATCCTGGAGTTTGGGCATCCAAAATAAGTAAAGCCATTTTAAAAATAAATCCTAGGAATATTGTGGGTTGTATATGATTTGAGTATAAATTGTATTATTTGCTGCAATGACCATGTACCTGTTTACCTAACAAGCAAACAGTATTTTCTGGTACACATTCAAAGTCCAGTGTGTTTGTCCGGTAATAATTTGAGATACTTGATGTTCATCTGAAGAATATATTTGCCAGAATAAGAGCCCTAATATTTGGAACCAACAAAAATAATGAGAGACTAACAAGGCAAGATCCTTAATTTACAGTGTTTCCTTACAAAATGTATTAATTAGACAGCCTTTTTTTTCTAAATCAGAAATTCTGGGTTCACAATCGATCAGGAACTTATTTGTGAATTCTACTGTACTGAATATTGCCAATATTTAAACAGCGTTTTCATACAACTAATTTTCAGTGAACGAAGTCTCTTGATATTAAAAGTTCTCAGAGAAAAAATCCTAAATAATTTGCTTTGGGTTTTGGTTATACATTGAATCTTGCAGATAAAGAGATCTTTGCATAATTTAGGTCAATTGTAGGTCAAGAGGTCTTTAGGTTATGTAGGTCTAACATTTTCAAGGAAATGATGTTATCATATTTGACAAATCATCTCTTGGTGTATTGATCAGATTTCAATCTGAACAGAAATAAAAAGTCCTATCATCTATATATTCTGAGATATATCAAAGGACCTATTTAATAAATGTTATATTTTCTGGTTGTAATACTTTCATTAGACGTTAGTACATTAACTCCCTGTACCTAGACAGTTTTGGCAGAAAACTAAACAATGGAGGCTGTGATTAGTACGTGGATTGGAAACTATTCCAGATCTGTAAGTTAGACTGGAAAGTAGAAAAAGCCTCCTGGAAAGATGTTTCATAATGTGTCCATGTAACTCACAATACCTGAGCTCAATCTTAAAGCAACTTTATTATACTGGCTTTTATGTATTTTATTTTACTCTAAATATAGTTTATAAATCTGCCCCAAATTACAAATTATTAATACATAAATAGGAGTCTTATTCATTTTTGCAATTAATAACTTGATGGTTTTTGGCAATGATATTGTTTTCAAATTTTAGGAGATGAAATTGTTGTAATTCAAGATAAATTGGAAGGCATCAAAGCAAGATACAAAGATATCACTAACCTGAGTTCTGAAGTGTTCAAGACTCTAGAAGAAGCTCTTCAGCTTTCAGGGCAGCTCCAATCAGCTCACAAAGAACTCTGTTCCTGGCTTGACAAAGTTGAAGTCGAATTACTTTCATACAACTCTCAAGATCCCAAAGGCAAAGAATTAAGCGAAACACAAGAAAGACAAAAAGTGAGTATCAAGCTAGAAAATAAAAATTGACTTAACATTTTGTGGTTTGGATTTTGGCTTAATCTATTGCATATACAAGGTCATTGTGGTTTGTAAATTATATGTGTTATGAAAAATCAGCCAATTGAACATGGCCAATTAACTCTTCGCTATAACATGACTAGTCATATACACAAGTAATAATTTTAAAATATTTTACTACTTGTTTGCCATGTAGATGTTTACCAAATTATAATCATATTCATAAACCTTATGATATGAGAGATCAACCATAGTAAAATCACTTAAATCTCATTTTATAGAGGTGAGAATGCAATAATTTAACATACAAGCTATCCAGTTGCAAACCACACTATTCTTTTACTAAATATATTTACTTAAGAAACAATTCCATAATAAGATAAACTCTTCTTTATTGCTCAACTGCTAAAATGTTGCTTGAAGATGAATCCAGTGTCTACATTCTTGAAAATATACTAAAATTTGATTTTTTCAGTGGTGAAATCCACTTACCTTTGCTACCGGTTCTGGAATGGGAGCGCTCAGAAGCACACACCTCTTCTGTACATGCATAGAGCCTTCTGCACATGCGCAGAGGATCAAAAACAGGACATAATGACGTCCCAGTGGGTAGGCGGAGCCTCCTGCCGCCGGTGCTACCAGTTTGTGCGAGCCGGATATATCCGGCCAGATTTCACCACTGGATTTTTTGTTACATCATTGCTATTATAGTTACTTATTTTACTGGCAGGAGAGGTAAATGGATTATAAATTGTAAGTGACACACAAGAATTATTCATATTACTTATGATTACATATGGACTATGGTAAAATGCCCAGCGAATCCCCAGAACATATTCAAATCGTATTTTGACCGAGCTTCCCTTCTGGAATTAACAAAAATAAAGGTAATCAAAATTACCTTTACTTTTCCCATGTACAGCTTCTTATTTGCAATAAATCTTTTCATAACTTTATTTCTTGATCGATTATGTTCATTAAGTTGGTGTTGATAAGAGTTGGTGTTAACCCTTATTGATCACATAGATCAGGGTCTCCAAAGTGGACAATATCTATAGCCAAGGATGGTGTAGATATGGTGTAGATATAATGGAACTATCCATTATAGTTGTGGTTTATTATTATTATCTATAGTAATATTAATTAAAGTAGTATTTATTAAATTATTTTCATGTGATAAATGTTTGGGGTTGATGAACATCCTGAAACTTCATGAAGGGGTTAGTGAGGTGAAGAGCTTCAAGGCCCTGACATAGATTTAACCTTCTCCAAGGTGATCTATCCTCACCTGATTCTTCAGGTTTTCCATTGGTTCACCCACCATCTCTATAATTGAGTCCATGGCTACTGATCATTCCCTTTCCTTCCACCTTTCCCAGTATTATAGACTTCATTAGAGAGCTAGGTCTTGACATACCATGTCCAAAGTATTTAAGTGTGCTTATTTGTGCCTCAAATGAGAATTCTTGATTTATTTGTTCAAGGATTCATTGGTTTGTTTTCTGGGCTATCCATGGTATTCTCGGGAGTTTTCTCTTAACACTGCTTTCAAAAATGTTAATGCTCTTTCTATCCTGTTTTCAAACTTTTCAAACTGTTTTCATTTCCACAGACTCATAGGAAAAACTATTACCTGTACCATTCTGGTCTTTTTAGGTTTAGACATGTCATGTCACCTGAATATCTTTTCGTGGGCCTTCATTACTATAGTACCAAGTACTAATTGCAATGTGTAGTACTTCTTGTCTGCTGTTTCTTTATCAAGAACAGTCAATCCTAAAAGGTAGAAGCTACCTTCCATTATCAGTTCCAAGGCTGTCCCTGTTACCATTATTTGGTCTTGGTATATTGATTAAGGAAGTGGTCCAGAAACATATGAGTTCTAGAGCTCTCTGAGGCATGCTGGGTGGCTTTGGGTAAGACACTCCATCTCAGCCAAACACACCTTTACAGCAATGGTGAAATCCAAATTTTTTTACTACTGGCTTTGTGGGCGTGGCTTGGTGGACGTGGTGTGGCTTGGGCGTGGCAGGGGAAGAATAATGTAAAATCTCCATTCCCACCCCACTCCAGGGGAAGGATACTACAAAATCTCTATTCCCACCTCACTCCAGGGCAAGGATACTGCAAAATTCCCATTCCTTCCCCACTCCTGTTTTATTCTGTTTATTCTGTTTATTCTGTTTTTAAATTTTGTATTTATGTGTTTTTATCTTGTGGCTGTTCACCGCCCTGAGTCCTTTGGGAGTAGGGCGATATACAACTAAACTAAACTAAACTAAACTAAACTAAACTAAACTAAACTAAACTAAACTAAACTAAACTCCTGGGGGAAGGATATTGCAAAATCTCCATTCCCACCCCACTCTGGGGCCAGCCAGAGGTGGTATTTGCTAGTTCTCCGAACTACTCAAAATTTCCACTACCGGTTCTCTGAACTGCTCAAAATTTCTGCTACTGTCAGAACCTGCTGGATTTCACCCCTGCTTTACAGGGTGGGGAACATTAGAGATAGATATGTTTATTGCCTGTAAGGGGGGTGTACATGCAAACACACACAAGGCAATAAACATACATGAATAATAAAAAAATTTTTGGAAAACATTATAAAATATTGGGTCTTTCAGATTGAAGTTGAACACTTAACGGAAAAAGAAATCTGTCACACCAATCATGACTGAAGCCATTGGAGCAATATCCAATGGACTTTCTTGATATCTGGAAACATTTTGTTTATCAGACCTGAATTCTCGAAATCTTATAAAAAACCACCTTGTTTGGAACTGCCTATATTTTAGATGCTTTCTTAATAATTCTTAGATTCTTGGTTAGGACTTAAATTATTATGTTTCCACCAATCTTAGACTGTGAATCTAACTGTAGATTATCCATGCATAATCATTCTTGACTTTTCTTACCTGACCTTGCAGATCATTTTTAGTATCAGAGTAGTATCATCAGCATAGTGCTGGTTAATAATGTTTCCTCCAGCAACCTTAAATATATATTCAGCATATAATCTTTCGTATAGTAATGGTTAAAAATGAAAGGAAGAGTATCACATAGATTTTTGCCAGAGTGTTTATCTCAAATATTCTTTTTTAGGAACTGAAAAAAGAAGTAAAGGATAAGAAAAGTTTATTGGACAATCTCAATGAAGTCAGCAGTGCTTTGTTGGAACTGGTGCCATGGAGAGCCAGGGAAGGGATAGATAAAATGGTTACAGAAGACAATGAACGATACCGGTTAATGAGTGACACTTTAAATCAAAAAGTGGAAGAAATTGATGCTGCAATTTTAAGATCACAACAGGTAAAAGTAATATTGGTTTAACCTTCTGTAACCGGAGTAATATGTGTTTATATCAGGTTTGCATTTCACACACACACACACACACACACACGCCAGTTCATTTACATGGGAATTCGTGTCAAAATAAAAATGTTCTTTTCGTTTTACTGTACTCTCCTTGTACACATTGGCTCTATTATTCAAGAACTGGGGCTCATCTTGGGGAGGAAGGGGATCCTGGCCATAATTTTCAGACATGAATCTTAGAACAAAGCAAATCCAATCATTCTCATAGCCATCTGTCTCCTGATTGATGCAAAAATTGCAGATCAGCCTCATACTGGGAAGCTTTATGAGGAACATCATGCAGTGAACTAAGTAAGAATTTCACCAGAACAAAGGATTAAATCTAAATCCTTTTAATGCCTGCAGTTTATGGTGCCTGATAGGATCAAATGTGAGGTTGTATAAGTGATGCAAAACTGGTAGGCATAGGTTCCTGTGAATGATAAATATTATTCATATTGCATGTAGCATGAAAGTGAACTTAATGTCCACATCAGGATGTTTCTAGGATAATCTGTGTGTATGTGATTTTAAACATCTGATTTACTAGCCCTTTAATTTAATATGACTCAGTTCAAATGTCTCTATTTAAAGCAGAGTATTCAGGCCAAGTATATCTGCTCTGATTATAGTTGTAAAAAGGCAGTGAATGTTTGTGGCCTTTTTCAAATATTAAACAGTATGATAAAGAATTACTCATGGGAGAATCTTCAGGCCACATAATTTACTTTTCAGCTATGATTCATAATTAAAGAACAAGATATGATAGCTTATCCATTAATTTCACTTTCCTCAGCTGTCCCTTCATTCTAAGATGGCAGCTGTGACAAGAAACATATTTGCACAATTGTGTCTAGCGTGCCAATTTGTTCCAAAGGCATTTAGCAACAGTTATTCACCCTTTGGTTACATCGTATCTTGATTATGGCGCGCGCGCGCGCGCGCGCGCGCGTGTGTGTGTGTGAAATTCAGTGTCCATATTTTTCACATTCACATTCACACATGTGCATTAAGTATTACCATTTGTACAGAAAAAGTTACATGACCAAAATAAAGGACAAAAGTTTTTGAAAAAATAAATGTGAAAGACAGCTTTTTCAAATAAAGGACTGTCCTTTATAATAAAAGGGCTAGCCTTGAATGAAATCTAGAAGCTGCCTTTGTGCAAAATGGGGTAGTAAGGCTATTAACCAGTCAATGTACTGATCCCTGTATGATCTCTCTCTCTACTGGTTGTCAGCTGCTTATCGGGCACAATTTAAAGTGTTCCTTTTTATGGCTTTAGACCTGATTATCTAGAGAGCAGCCTTTCCCAGTACAAATCTGTCTGACAGATCTCAGAAGAGGCTGACTTAAATATGCCTCCTAGTTGGCAGCTTGCCTTTCTGTTCCTCTCCTCCTGAGTTGGTGCCATACACTGGGCAACACTTTCCCTAAGGAGTTGTGTTTGGCTTCCACACTACATCTCAGTGTGTAGAAAATCTGTAAAGGTATAATATCTCTTTTGCCATAGTCTTAATTGTTAGAAGCATGCTGTTTTCACTTTAATCTATATCTTTTAGCACTTTAGAACATGAGTTGTGTGGCGCAGTGGTTAGAATGCAGTATTTCAGGCTAACTCTGCTCACTACCAAGAGTTTAATCCTGACTGGCTCAAGGTTGACTCAGCTTTCCATCCTTCCAAGGTCAGTAAAATGAAAACCCAGATTGTTGGGGGCAATAGGCTGACTCTAAACTGTCAGAGAGTGCTGTAAAGTACTACGGAGCGGTATGTAAGTCTTAAGTGCTATTGCTACATTCTGAATATTCTTTAAAAATTGACCAGCTACTTTAAGTGTGATAAAGTACAGTACATTAACTGATACAGTTAATATTCTAACTTCTAGATCAATGATACAATAGTGACTTTGAAGAAACAAACATATACTTTTGTAGGACAATTTAGATTCATACAATACCTTTTCAGGTGTTATGGTCAATTCTGGATGACATAAAAGAAGCATGAAGGGCAAGGACCTCTGTCTAAAGGGAAAAGACTGACCTTGTTGGCTTCATCTTCAAATTCTGTTGCACCTCCCTGCCTTTTTCTTCAAATCTGGAATATGAAGAGCTCTTAACCTCCGGATGAACAGCTGAGCAAACATTAGAATAGGGGTGTCAAACTGGTCGCCCTCGGGCCAGATGCTTCATGCCCAGGGCACGCCCACCCCAGCTCCACAAATGGAAAAATATGTGAAACGTCATGTGACGGCAATGTGACGCTGCGAGTTTGACACCCATGGATTAGAACTTTTCCTAGCTATCAGGAAAATTGTTGTGCAGGAAGGTGGAGGAAGGAATGAAGGAAAAGTTTCAACTGGGGAGGGAAACAATACATTTACCTTCTCTGATGCTGCAACTTTTCCCCTTGAAATATTGTCTTGGAGGAAGAGGGCACACTGCTGGGAAAGGAAACTCATCTCCCCCAGCACTGTTTTGTCTCCCACTGAGAGATTGTTTGCTGATCCTGCCAATAGTAATAGCATTTAGACTTACATACCGCTTCACATTGCTTTACAGCCCTCTTTAAGCAGTTAACAAAGTCAGCATATTGTCCCCAGCAATCTGGGTCCTCGTTTTACTGACCTCGGAAGGCTGGAAGGCTGAGTCAACCTTGAGCCGGTCAGAATCGAACTGCTGGCAGTCAGCAGGGTTAGCCTGCAATACTGCATTCTAACCACTGCACCACCACAGCAATAGGCATTAAAACAGCTGTCCTCAGTGTCAAGAGACACAGTTTTAAATCCTAGTTGTGAAGACTCTTTTCAGAAGTATGGTCTATAAATGAAAGGTATAAATGTGATTGTATTGTATGGGTTTCGCTAAAGGCAAACACATTAGGGACCACCTCCTCACAATGGGGAATAGCCACTGCTGATATGCAACTTTTGGCACAATTGCCCAGAGTTATTTTGGCCCTCAGCCTGAAATCAGTTCTTCACCCCTGCTTTGAAGGCTGTGTGTGCTTCCAAAGAGTAAAATATCAATTTTTTGTCTCATAATTTGATAATGTATTGAAGCTTGCTTCATATATTTATGGATTCAATTATCTAGTTAAGCAAGCTAGCTGAATTGAGTCTTAAGTGGTTCTGTAGAACTTTCTCCCATTGGGAAGGCAGGGGTGCATCTATAGAGATGGAAAAACGGTGGGTGTGGATTTTCTTTCTCTTTCCATTCAACAGTAAATGCAGGGAAAAGAATGTTTGAAGGGATTATTCTGTCCAGACAATCTGTAAAATCACCAGAATACTTATAAAGGAGATATATATGATATAAGTGACTTGCATTAGGAATGAGGAGCAATTTGCTTTCTAGATTTAAATGTTAATGTTAAATAATAGGGCCTGTATTAAAGCAAGAGAGTAATCTTAAAAATGGGCAACAGCAAAATGTAGATCGAATAGTCTTGTGCTAAATGTGTTAGCTTCCTAAACTTCTGGACAGTTCAGTTTTATTTTAGAAAGTCAAGAAATCTCAGAATCACTAAGGAACATAAAATAGGATTGATGTGAAAATGACAATGGACACGATACAGCTACTTTGAGACCTCTTGACTTTACAAAAAATAAAAATAAACTGTCCTGATGTTACAAGAAGCTAACATATTTAGCACAAATTTATTCTATGATTAGCACTGATTCTTGCAGCTTTCTGGAAAGTCTGTATTTCCCCCCACAAAAAAAGTACAAAGAGAGATTTTAACATGGAACTGGATCCATGATTATAAGTAGATTTCTACTGAAATTCAGCTGAATACAAACAAAGACTTTAGTCTTTTTCTGCCCCTAAAATGCTGAAGAAAGCAGGAAGTGAGCCAGCAGGCACAATCCCAGCATCCCTCCCCCCTTAGACTGTAAGAAGAGTTTTATTGGAAATTACTCTTTTATTCTATATTAGTGCAACTTTTCATGGAAATTCACAGCTTCTTGCATTTCATGGACTTTGATCTTTAATGCTTGCTGATTTCCATCATTACATGCCTCTAAGTGCATGTCTGTGATACCTGATATCAATTGAAGAGTATCCTTCAGGCATCAGATAGAATAGGCTTATGCTGTACAAAAGCTTACACAACAATAAACCTGTTCATCTTGAAAATATTAAAAACTATGTCATATTTGCTGTAGTAGACAAAAAGCAGCACACTCAATAATCTGGACACCATTTTTCATAAATCCCTGAATAGTAAATACGGATTGACCATAGCTACTTGAGATGGAGTAGTTTGTAACTGAATTGTGATAAGTGTACTTTTAGGACTCTTTTGTCTATAAGTGAACATTTCTATTTTTTTAATAACTGCTTTTTGATGACCTTTCTTTAGTTTGATCAGGCAGCTAATAATGAATTAGCCTGGGTTGACAAAACAGAAAAGAAACTGATATCTTTGGGTGACATAAGACTTGAACGGGACCAGACCTTTGCTCAGCTACAAATTCAAAAGGTAAACAAACTCCATTTGTGATGTGTTAAATCAATTCTCATTATAAATTTCATATTATTTATATTGCATGTGTTACAGTCAACTTCCTGCTACTCTTAATAGCAATCTGTTTTGTTATATGGCTAGGGGTTTACCATGGAGATTTTGAAACACAAAGATACAATAGAAGAACTTGTTTTGTCTGGGGATGAGATCATGAAGACATGTACAGAGGAGGAGAAACAAATTATGAAGGTAATAAGGCATTACTTGCACTTATTTGGTAATGAAACTTAATATCTAAACACAGATCCAATTTTTAAAGCTTGTGAAGCAATTGTTACTCACATGCACCAGTTAGTGCTCATCTTCTATGTGGAGGCCCACAGAGGTAGTCACCTTGATAGGGAGAAAAACAAAAAATATAATTGAATAACTGCTCATTAATTTATATACATGAACGTTCTTAGTAGTGGTTATGATGAATATACTAGTTTCTTGTAGAAAATCCACTCATGCTTTATTCCTTGAGTACATAATAAGGGTATATTCTTTCAGCATAATTCTTCTTAGGGTACTTTAACTGGTGTGAAAACGCAGTTGATTTTCACTGATTCCTATCTGCGGTACCATCTCCCACACTGAGGAAACCATGGCCTTCTAGATTAGATATTTGAGGGGAATGGGAATTGCAGAGAGGACCTCATTTTAAAAAATGTAGTGTTCTCTGATTTGTTATTGGAAATGCTTTGCTGAATGTAAAGCCTTTTGGGCATAGAAAAAACTCTTTGGCCCATTGAAAATAAAGTTTAAGTTAAGGTTGATTTCAGGAAGTTTGCGACCCATTTACAAAATACTCTTCTCCACAAAGGGCTGCCTGTTCATCTCCTATCCAGGATACATCACAGTCTTTCTTTAATCTTATTTCATACTTCCCAGTTGTGCTTCCTTCTTATCCATCCCTAGCTTTCTGTTTGTTTGTTTGTTTGTTTGTTTGTTTGTTTGTTTGTTTGTATGTTTGTTTTAATGAAAATAAGATTCTGCAGTTGTTATGATAGATATATATGTATCGAGCATACCATTTTTCAAATCTGTTGTGGATAAGAAGGTAAGAGAAATACCAACATAGTTTTATTTGTTAGTTTTTTGTTAAAAATAGGATTGGAATTTTTATTCATTTTTTTATTTATTTTATTAAATTTGTTTACCATCCATCTCACCATGAGGTGACTCTGGATGGCTTCCTATCCTACCAAAGGGGGCAATTAAACCAATGTTGAATAAATCTGTGATTCCTTAATTCTCTAATTTCTCACTCTGATCATAATTATTGAAAACAAAGATCTACAATAGTGTAGATGTCCTTTCGAAGATTCCACTGCCATCTGTTTCATATGGGCAAGAGGGCCTTCTTAGACTAGATGTATTTTGCCCCCACTCTCCCAATATTTAGGAAAATAATGAAAGCCCATCTGTTTCACTGATTTTTAAATTGTGGATTGAATTTTCTCTGCTCTTATGTTCTATAATTTTCAATTACCAAACCATCTTGAGTGTTATATGGCTAGAACAGCAAGCTATGAACTTGATAAATCAGTTAATAATAGTGTACAAATTGTTTGCCGAATTAAAATCTTGCAAAACTGATAGATACATGCTGTGGTTTCTTGATAACTTTGTTACAGAACAAAATGGAAACTCTCTTGCATAAATACGATATGCTCTGTCAAATGAATTCCAAGAGAAACTTGCAACTAGAACGGGCTCAATCTCTAGTTAGCCAGTTTTGGGAGACCTATGAAGAGATTTGGCCATGGCTAACTGAAACTGAGACGATCATCTCACAGCTTCCAGCACCAGCTCTTGAATATGAAACTCTGAGGCAGCAGCAAGAAGAACATCGGGTAAGGTGTCTGTGGAGATTCTCAATCATCTAGGTCATGGTTGTCCCAAAGGATAACCCTTTGGGACAACATTGGGTCAGGTTGCAAGCATCTTTGAAAGTGTCATTGATTCCAAAAATCAAGAGCAATGCCATATTCTTTTCCTTATAAGGAATCACACAATTTTTAAAATAATCAGGGCTGTGCAGTTTTTACACCTTTATTGTCTCTTTCTCTCTGATTTGCAATAAGTAGTCTTCAACTTGTGACCAAAATTGAGCCCAAAATTTCAGTTGCTAAGCGAGACAGTTGTTAAGTGAATTTTGCTCTATTTTACAACCTTTCTTGCCACAATTGTTAAGTGAATCACTGCAGTTGTTAACACACTTAACACAGTTGTTAAGCACATCTGGCTTCTCCATTGACTTTGCCTATCAGAAGGTTGCAAAAGAGGACCACATAATCCTGGGACACTGCAACCATCATAAATATGAGTCAGTTGCCAAATGTCTGAGTTTTGATGACGTGGCCATGGGGATGCTGAAATGGTCATAAGTGTGAAAAATGGTCATAAGTCACTTTTTTCAGTGCTGTTGTAACTTTGAACAGTCACTAAATAAACTGTTGTAAGTTGATGACTACCTGTATTGCTTTTGTACTTTCAATTTGTTACCTTCTAAAAAATAAAATTTGGATTATATGCTTAAATTGAGATTATTTTCATCGGGCCAGAGAAGCCATTAATAAGGACTGAATTTCATAAATAGCAGTGTCCTGAAATGAACTGTTATACGTCAGGGCATGAACATAGATATAACCATATGACAATATATATGTTTTGTGTTTTTATAATGAAGATGAAAACAAAGAACTTAAAGGATAAAATTCAACTTTAGTCCTTATTAGAATAACTGACAAGATTTAAGTTAGCGTTTAATTTAAATAATTGGGAATCTCTTAAATAAATATCATTTCATGGCATACTTCATTGCACTTAATTTTAAAAGTATACTATGAAAACCAGTACTTTGAACAACCAGAATATTTTTTAAAAACAGACTAGAAAGTGTAGGCAGAAAACAGAATAACATAGGACAACTAATAAAAACATTCAGCCGGTTATCCAGCACTAGAAATGATTTATTAAGTACCAGCATTGTAAAAGTTTCCAAATTGTTTAAATGTGACTAAAAATAGCTTGCTAGTGTTTGAGAGTGCTATAACAAGCAGGCAAGTCAGAATATTTTCAATTTTTATTCATAATGCATAGGCTTATTCATTTTTTTTTTACATCTATAGAAAGTATGGGTACAATATTTCCTTTTAAGTGTACTTGTAAGTAAGATGCAATTTCTCTCACTTTATTCAGTTACAGGTGAAAGCAGTTCGGCTGTAGGCTGTGGTTAAATACATACATCCAGTATGAGTTACTCTTTGGCCTTGTTTTTAGAAGAGATGTTTAGATTTTTCTTGCTATTTGAATTTGTAGGAGATATAGACAACTAGAATGTGGCAGGCATACTGAAAGTATTTTGCTCTGTTACAGCAACTGCGAGAGTTGATTGCTGAGCATAAGCCTCACATAGATAAGATGAACAAAACTGGACCTCAACTCCTGGAGCTGAGCCCACAAGAGGGATTTTTAATCCAAGAGAAATATGTAGCAGCTGATGCTCTTTACAGTCAAATTAAAGAAGATGTCAAAAAGCGGGCCCAAACACTGGATGAAGCCATTTCTCAATCAACTCAGGTATTTGGGGGATTTTTTATTGCTGTTTTTTGTTTTGTTTTGTTTTTTTTCTCCAGAAGAAAAGCAGATCTATTCCCATTGGACAGCCTTGCTAATTTATATCACTGTATTTGCAGTACATATTCAGCTTATCAGGAGTACAAGTCACCATATGCTAGGTGAAAAAAAAATCACATGGTTACATAAATTTATTTTTCTTACCTGCTCAAGGATCAGAACCATTGAGAAATCTGTTTGGTGTAAAAGAAAATAATCTGATTGCCTCAAAAAAAAAAAACATACTTTGAGGGTACTTTTGTGATAAATACTAAATATGTACATTTTCTCAACTTACAAAAAAAAAATCCCCCAAAATAAAGAGCAGGGCAGTGTGTTTTCACAGAACGTTGGTCAACATGTCAGACCTAGATCTATCCATCCACACTTACGCGCACGTACACATATTCATTTTATTGTTAATGAACTTTGATTTAAGAGTGCTTGCCAACAGCTGATGCCTTCAAGATAAATCTACCCAAGGTTAAAATAAAATGAATTCTCCAAGTGACATTCTTAAATATTGTTGTAGGAATTCACTCTTTCTTGGTACTAGAAAGCAATGATTTGTTGCATTCACTATAAATGGGCTGCAAGTTCGTTAGAGGCTATTTCTAGACAAGGCTTTCATTGTGCAGTCCTCCCATCCCTGTTACAGAATTTATGGCGGGCTAAGAGACATCTTCCGTTTCTAATTGTGGGTTTCTTGTATAATACCTTCTGTCTTTTTTTTTCTTACACAAAACCCAGCAAAAGAGAAAATTGTAATAGCTGCCCAATGGCTTTGGACTGGTAGCACTAAGGCCCCTCCACATGGAAGTACTATAAACATCTGATAGCATTTAACTTAATTAACTAAGTACTGGAATCTACCCTTAAGAAATATCACGAAGGAATCTCCCTCTTTCTCTCTCTGACTGACTTCATCCTGGCCAGAAACAGAGATTGCATTAGACAGCTGAAAGGTTATTTAAAAGTTCCATGTTTGAAGAAACACAGTAACATTTAAATTAAATCTTCTGTTTAATCATTTAGACCAGCGGTCCCCAATATTTTGGCTCCGTGGACCGGAGGGAGGGGATGGTTTCACGCATGCAACTTAATCCTGCATATGCACAAATAAAGCTTCACGCATTCGCTCGCTACTTACAACCTGGGGGTTGAGGACCCCTGATTTAGAATACAATATTAGATATAAAATCATATTAATTGAAGAAACCTTCACTAAAGCATGTTAACCGAGACTATTGATGCAGTAAAAAAATATTTCCTAGTGATACAATTTAAAAATATGATATGGCATTAATTAAATCTACACTAGATTGACACATTTATAAAACATTTGCATTCTATGGATTTGCAGTGCTTACTGAATAGATCTCCAAAGATCAAAAGAAAAGAGAATAATTTTGTCTGAAAGTTTGTATTTTATGGTTCTTTTCATCTTGATAGATTCACATCATAATAAGAGAGTAAGCTGTAGAAATAATAGCTAGTCAGCATAGCTACCTGATCCATATAATTCTTTCTCTACATAAAGAAGGGAGAAATTGGACATGTGATTGAATATCTACATGAAATCTCTTGGTTTTATCCAGTATTACTCATTTTGAGATATAGAAGAGAGAAGGGCAGGATTATGATTATGATGATGATGATGTTATCCATTTAGTTGTTCCGACTCTTAAAAGTTCCATGGGCCGAGTCTCTCCACATCTTTTTCTATGCTCTTTCTGGTGTCAGTTTTGATGGTGTCCAGCCTTTGTGTTCTTTGACGACCTGGTTTCCTTTTACCCTTAACTCTTCCCAACATAATTGCTTTCACCAGTGAATTCCTCCACATAACATGGCCAAAATAGGTGAGACACAGTTTAGCCATTTTTCCTTCCAGTGATTTTTCCTTCCTTCCTGATTTGATTTGGCTCTTTGGGGGGGGGGCATTTTTTGTGTCTCACCCAGTTGCCCCTACTTATCCCTTCTCTATTGCAGTTCCATGATAAGATAGATTCAACTATTGAGAACCTGGACCGGATCGCTGAACGTTTGCGGCAGCCACCTTCAATCTCAGCTGAAGTTGAAAAGATTAAAGAACAGATCAGTGAAAATAAGAACGTCTCTGTAGATTTGGAAAAACTACAGCCAGTGTATGAAACGCTCAAGCTGCGTGGAGAAGAAATGATTTCACGTTCAGAAGGAGCTGATAAAGACATATCTGCTAAAGGTAATGGAGGTTACCAGATTGGAAACTCCTCCCCTATTTTTGTTGGAAGCATTAAAAAGAAAAATATAAACATCTGCAACAGAAGAATTATCTTGTATTAGCTGTTTCTGAGGGAAGGCATATATGTTTCATGTTTTATATATAGTTGTATATATATTTATTGCTTTATATTCCATTATTTATCTCATCCTTTAATAGCACATTTTCAGTCCTATAATATTTACATTGCAAGATAAATGCATAACAGATAATTTACAAGCTCCTCTCAAGGACATGTAGATTGCTCTGCCTGTGTAACTGTCATGTTGTTTTTTCTGCTTAGTTGTTCAAGATAAGCTCGATCAGATGGTCTTTATCTGGGAGGATATCCATGCTTTGGCTGAGGAAAGGGAAGCAAAGCTCCTTGATGTCATGGAATTAGCAGAGAAGTTCTGGTGTGATCATATGGCTCTCATAGCCACCATCAAAGATACTCAAGATTTTATCAGAGAACTAGAAGGAGCAGGGATTGATCCTTCAGTGGTGAAGCAACAGCAGGAAGCAGCAGAGGTAAATAAAATACTTATACTATCTAAAGGATGAAATTCTATGCCCACTTCCTGGAAAAGGTACATTAAGTACCATATTCCTCCTTCAAATCAAAATCATTATTGGATACTTCTAAATAGGTTTCTATCAGTATGCACATTTCGGAGGACTTCACCATCCGTGAATGTTAAGATGTAGATTAGCACTTGATATCCTAATACCATGGTATCAAGGTCACACTCTCTTCTGCCCACTCCTCTCCTCCCACTCCTCCCTCCTCTCCCTTAGTCCTGGACTAAAGCTAAGTAGGCCTGGACCTAGATTGTCAGGCTTGCCTCCGTTCAAAGCTCAAGAAAGAAGAACCCCAACACAATGTTTATAGAGAAAGGTACTTTTACTGAGTATCAATGCAGCGGAAGAAAAACAATTATCAATTTACTGAGTATGAATGCAGCGGAAGAAAAACAAAGTCTGAGGCAATAGGCACGAAAATTATATATTGAATACATCCCCCAGATCCCTTCCCCCACAGTCCCAAGGCAAATGTCCAATCCACATCTCCCCAAGGTGTCATGTGGGATACACAAGGAATACAAGGAATACTAAAATGCTTCTGCATTAACTTCCTATTGAGTTGGGAGAAGAGATCAGGCAACATACAAGTATAATTATTATAATTATTAAACATAGATAATATGTTGTGCTCTTTAAATACCCAGAGCAAGTAAACTATATTTGTCACTAAAGCTAATTTGCTTTTCCTAAATATTAGTATGATAGTTTGCGAAATCATGTTTTTTTTCATCTAGTCCATCAAAGAAGAGATAGATGGGTTACAAGAAGAACTTGATGCTGTTGTGAATCTTGGCTCTGAACTCATAGCTGCATGTGGTGAACCTGACAAACCATTAGTCAACAAAAGTATAGATGAGGTACTGATCTTGTAAATATTTGATGCTTGATGGTTCTCTGAAGGGACTAGAAACCTCTTAATTTTGGGAGAGCATGGCCTATATTGAGTCAGACACTGATTTAGTTATACCAAATTGTCCATACCAATTGTCTGTGATCTCAGATTTTTTTTTACTTCTAATAATAATTGAACTGTATATTTTCAACATACATGCCGTATGTTCTTCTGTTAAACAAAATAAAGCCACTGTGGTTCTAAAGTTTGAATGAAAGGAATTCTAATCTTAATTGGAAATCTCATTAACTTTTAGTAACTAATAATTACTCTCCCTCTCCTTGCAATTTTAGGGAGACTTAAGACTATTGTTTGCATTGTAATCAATGTTTTTTATATATATATTTAAAGACGTAAAACTCTTGTTCTTTTAATTTTATTCACTGTTTAAAATGTAGCTAAATTCCATTTGGGATGGTTTAAATAAAACATGGAAGGAACGTGTTGACAAACTTAAAGAAGCTATGCAGGCTGCTGTTCAGTATCAAGATGGACTGCAGGTACAATTTTTAATTAAATTTGTTTATAATCTTTATTTGGTAGGATATTTAGAAAAATGTTTCTTAAAAATGAAACTACCAATTAGGGATCATAAAATGTTCTAATAATCATCTGATTATTCCTCAAAATCTATAAACATAGGGTTGTGCATGTTTTATGATTTGGCAAAAGTGCTTCTGATCAGAGAAGTGATAGACTATTTTTTTAAAGCACCTGTCTTTTTTGTAAGTGATGGGGGTTGAGGAGAAGGTTTGAAGTGTTGTGCTGTCTTTGGGAATCATCTCACCCCATTTCCAAGACAGCTCAAACTACACTGTCTTCAGAAGTCTTTGCCTGTCCCAAATCCAAAACTTTTCCAAAGGGGTCTAGGACAGCTTGACAAAAAAAACCAGAAATAATGTTGAAGAAACGATGGCAGATAACATTTATTGCATTGAGCTATCCCATGTGGAATTGTCCATGGCGAGATATGCCGTGGTAAGATGGCCGCAGTGAGTTGCCCGCGGCAAAGTGTCCTGTTCCATTTCCAAAGATTATGCAATTTCAGCAGTGTGCAGGAAACATTTCCCAGAGAAGCTGGGTCCCAAAAGAGACAACAAAGGCAGTGAGGCACTAAGCGCAAAAGATGAAAAGGGGAATTGGGAAAGAAGGCAGCTGGATGAAGGAATGATTGCTGGTGTTTGGTAGGAAGTGAAGGAATGCTCTCTGGCTTGCTTGCTGGGGCAGGCTGGAGCCACTGGGGAGAAAAGGCAGCTGGGCAAGTGAATATTTGCTGCAATTTACTGAGGCTTCCTGGGTTATGGCAGACAGCCATGGAGCTATATGGTTCTGCGGCTGCTTGTGGCCCCACAAGGCAATGTGTAGGGCAGCCAAAAGAGCAGAAATGGGTGGGAGACAGGCGGGTGGGGGGAGTGGAAGTAGTATAAGTATGCGTGGGCTACAAAGCGCCGAAATTTTGATTGGGGCACTGCAATTAACATAATTTCAGGCACAGGTCATAACCCTTTTTTTTCTAGCAACATCAATTTTGAACAGTCACTGAATGAATGGTTATAAATCAAGGATTACCTGTAGTAGATCAGGAGATACTCTACTGAAAGTGTATACAGGTAGTCTTCAACCTACAACCACAACTGGGTCTGGAATTTCTGTTGCTAAGCGACGTGATCGTTAAGCGTCATCACATGACTGGGCCCGATTTTACGACCATTTTTACCATGGTCATTAAGCAAATCACCACAGTCATTAAAATGAATTAGGTTTCGCCAATTGATTTTGCTTGTCAGAAGCTGGCTGGGAAAATTATAACTTGTGATCACATGACCACCAGACTGCAACCATTGTAAACGCGAGCCAGTTGCCAAGTGTCCAAATTTGATCACATGACTCTGAGTGTGGTGCAGTGGTCATAATTTTGAGGACAGGACGTAAGTCACAAATTCTGATGCTGATGTAACATCAAATTATCATTAAAGTAATGGTCGTAAGTTGAGGACTATTTCTATTTATTCAGTTACAATCAGAGTTCAGGTACCCTGACCGTTGGTTAGGATACTTGATTTATCTGTAGATTTTTCAAGCAAAGTCTTTGAAAAGGGCAAGTGGTTAAACTATGGAAAAAGATTATATATTAAATCTCTTTTGTCAGCCTCTTTGCTGTACAGTTTCCACATTAAATGCCCCTTTTAATATATCAATAAATTAAATTACAAAATCTATTCAGTAGTTCAAAATTCTTTTTCTTCTGCAATTTTTTATAGTGCATTTCATTTATGTGTGGATTTGAACAAATTTCATTTGATTTAAGTTCAAACTATTCATAGTTATTTGTGACGTCTATAATGGTAGAAGGTTGGATTTCACTCAGTGAACATCATCTCACATTTTATAAAATCCTATCGTATTACCTCATTGGTCTTACTAAATATTACCCTGCTCAGCACATTATAAGTTTTAACATAATTGGGTCATTTACAATTCCAAATGAAATCTCTGCTTCACCACTTTGGCTCATAGACATCATCCATCTATGACAGATAATGCATATTATCGATACCAAAATTTTCCAATAGTTAGAAGTATTTTACTTAAACAGCATTCTTGTACTCATTATCTGAACAAGTCCCATTAAGCTTAGTAGACTAAGTGATTAGTCCACTAAGTACTGATTTGAAGTCAGATTCTTCTATTAAATATTGTCATCTTGTAAGGCTGAGGAAGTGTGCCTTCTCTGTCACAGCCCCCATCCTCTGGAGCAGCATCTCCCCAGAGATAAGGACAGTGGTGCCCTCTTTGAGAAATAAAAATTAAAGGATGGAAAAATGGGCTTGTGTCCATGCCCCATCCCCATCTTCACTTCTGGACAGCATTTTTTTTTTTTAAGCACAAAGGGCAAAAGCCACAAAGCCCACCCCTTGAAGCAGTGCCAAAGGTTGTAGGGAAGTAGCCTAAGTCTAATGGCACCTTTACTTCAACCAGGAAGAAGCTCCCACTAGTGGGAAGCCACCCATTATTGCAGCTCCAAAGGAAATGCTGCTAAACTGTCTTCCTGGTATTGCTGTGGAGTTAGAACTGAGCTAAAAGTTAACGGTTCAACTTCCCGACCTTAAAGGAAGCCTCACTACATTTTGGTGTTGAAGAAGGACTGCATCAATGTTAGGTCTGTGGCATCTCTAGGTGGAAAATTCCATATCGGCAAGTTCTTAGAGATGACTGAGGACATCTTGATTGAAGTTACATAGAGATATATTGGCACCTGTGGCAGATTCAAAATGGTGGATGCCCCATCATGATGCAGGTCCCATTCGCACACACAATAGAGACAGGACTTGCATCTTGCCTATTTTCTCTCCCTCCCTCCCTCTCTCTCCCTCACATACATACACACACACACACGCACATGCACACGCACCAATGCTCATGACCTGATGTCCAGCTCTGAACTTCCTTCAAAGGTTATTGAAGACATTCAAGACCCCAGTAAATGAATTGGCAGCTATCAAAGGAAACTGTTCTGTGTTAGACGAGACTGAACTTTCTTCTTCATGTCTCCCAACTCCCCCTCTAAATTCTAAAACTATTTCAGAATGTTCTCTAAACTTCAGAGCAACTGGGGTGGGGGAAATGTGTCATGATGTCATTATGTATAAAGGCAAATCAGAATTTTAAAAGAAACAGCAAAATATACAGCATGCGGAAAACTGAGTATAAATGTATACATTCTTGCAGTTCTTCTCATGTAATAAAGAATATTCTCTATATACACAGCTCATTGTTAATATGCTACATCATTATTTGCCCTGTTATTTTAATTATATTATTTTAACAGGCTATGTTTGACTGGGTGGATATTGCTGGTAGTAAATTAACTTCAATGTCACCAGTTGGAACAGACCTAGAAACAGTAAAACAGCAAACAGAAGAGATGAAGGTATGAAACGTAACTTTTAATTTTTTGTGTGTGAGGGGATAGTATTTTGCAACTTCTTTGTACTGTGTGTAAATTGAATTCCTTCCTGTCTTGTGAGTATGACATAAAATGAAATTCTTTTTTTTCTTTCAAAAGATAATTGTGAGGGGTATTTTAATACAAGGTTATTTCTTCTGATTGCTTTGTTTTCTTAAGCACTCTGTTTCCCCTTTAAGGTAAGGAGTTTGCCCATACCTTAAAGGGGAAACAGAGTGCTTAAGAAAACAAACTAGGGTTTTGGATACCATGGATTATTCTTAAATTTTCAGAATTTATTCCCTTTCCAGCTTTCTGGTGTGTGAAACAGAAAACCCCAGTGAATTCCAAAAGATGGCTTAGAATGAAAAGATGACTCATTCTCTTCATAATACTTGGATACTTAATTGTGCATTTTATGCAGGAAGCAGAGATAATGTGGGATATCCTGTTTTGCAGCACTGTTTTAGACTAGATGATCCAGTCTAACTCTGTTTTTGCGTGTGCAAAGCTGAGGTGGACAAGTTGTAAAAATAAACAGGAAACCATCAGCCAAAGTAAGGTTTTACAGTGGTTTGACACTGAAAATTTAGAATTCCAACATTTCTATTAGTATTGAAAGCAAGGATTAAGAAATCATTAGGGATTGAGTCAGACAGTTATAGTGATACATCACCCTGGTTTAGCAGAATGTGAAACATTTATGCACGTCTCTGCTTTACTCTTTTGTAATCATGCATAACTCACACAGATGCCTCTCAATATCTTTACTAGAGAGACAGTTGGAGCCACAGAAACCAAGTCAAGAATTTTTTTTTTTAATGCTTGTCAAAGGAGTGGGAGGAAGGTGGAAGAAGTCCACTGTATCATAAGCTTTGTTGGAACAGAAAGCAGTACCCAGTGGGATCCTTCCCATGTGGGACTTTGGAAAAACTGCTTTGCCTCTGTACATCTAGATCAAATTGTGTTATATGATACGTATCAGTTTGTTCTAATAAAGTTTATTAAAAAGGACTTTAGAGCTTTGAAGCAATGGCTTTTAATAAAATGGGAACATAATGGCTTATAAATCCCTAAAAGTTGAAATCCAATACAAAAAGTAGGCTGTGTGTTATTCTCTCCCCCACCCGCTCCGAACTATGCATCTAGAAAAAGTTCTCTGATTTATTTTACTTCCTTCTGTCATATGCCTCGGTTAAAGAAATAGGAAGAGATATTTTTAAAAAATAGAATACATCTGAATATGTCCACAAGGTAGACATCTACTTCGATTCTATTCCAGACAGAAAGAAGGTGAAGAGTTGCAGAGTTTTGGACTTGCCAAAGCTTTGCGTTGTAAGTTACTCAGGAATCCTAACTGTTCAGTCACAGACGAGTATGTGTGTGTGAGAGAGACTTGTGTGTGATATATTATTATGGTTTCCCTCTCTTCAGTTAATTTCTTCTGGGATGGATCTCTGCACCAGGTGTAATTGCAGTGCACTTCCAGTGCAGAGCTCTATCAGATTACCTTCACTTTGAGGAAGCTTTGAAAGACTTCCTGTTTTATAGACTAAATTGAGTGTGAAACATTTCGAACATAAGAATGATGAAGTATGCTGTCCATTTATATTTCAGGAAAAAAGGTGTGCTTTAGTTTATGAAGAATACTAGGTTAGAAAGTTTTGTAAATTGCATCCCGTTTCACAGAAAGGTCTTTCATTCAAAACAGGCTTCCCCTAGGAAGAAGAAAAGATCTTCCACATTTTATACTAATTTTTTTTAGAGACATTGGGTTCCTTTTGTGCTTTTTGCTAAAAAATAGTTTTCCATAAACAGAAACCTGCTCAGGGAAAGGCTCACACTAAATTTCACAATAAACTACGGTAATAAGGTCAAGGTGGTATTCCCCGTTGATATTTGTGTCTTTGAATTTCTACAGCAATTTAAAAAAGAAGCCTACCAACAACAGATAGAAATGGAACGACTGAACCATCAGGCCGAACTGTTGTTGAAAAAAGTCACAGAGGAAAGTGAGAAGCATACTGTTCAAGATCCTTTGTCTGAACTCAAGTTATTATGGGAATGTCTAGAGGATAAAATCATTAGCCGCCAGGTAAATTAGGTTTGGCTGAAACCTTATTCTATATAGCAGAATATTTTATGAAACTGTAATGGAATATTTGAACTAAAGGCATTAAGATCTCTGAATTTCAAATGCAATCATATCATTTTTTGAAACTAATACATAATGGTTAATTAATTAATTTGGTCATTCTATTTCTTTTGAGAAATTTTAAACAATATATAACAAGTTGAAAAGAAAATGGCACAACAAACATTAATGTCCGTAGCACGTTCCTGAATGTGCTATGTTTCCCACAAGTAGTTTAATAGTAATTGATTTCTTACTAGTTTTCTTTTTCCTATTCCTTTCCCCCTCCTTATGATCAAATTGTTTAAAAAGTTATGTTTTTTACTCTAAATCATGTTATATTATTTATTATGTTTCACTAATATATTTTTTAAAAATGAGAAAACAACATACTGCAACAATTATTCGCTTATTCTTGTAAGCTGCCTTGAGTCGCCATGTGCGAATAGGCAGCAATATAAATTTTCTATATAAAATTAATTAATTAATTAATTAATTAATTAATTAATTAATTAATAAACAAGATGTGAGGTTCACAGTGAGAATATTCTGGGACTTTGATGTTATTAAGATGTAACTCCCAATTTATCATGAAGTTGTAAAGTCACTAACTTTTACATTAACCTCTCATGGGGTAAATGAGGCAACTGTAAGCCACTCAAGAATTCTTAAATAATCACAATAAAATATATTACTAGTTTTAAATGTTCTTCTCTAATCTGGTTTTCAGATTATATTTTATATATAAAATAAATTTTGGATGGCACTTGTAGGTGTTCATATGAGTTTTCTACACATGTTGAAATGATTGAAGATTTAGCATTTGTGTCATGATTTCAATTTTTTATATTCTTGTTTTTGAACAGCATAAATTGGAAGGTGCTTTATTAGCTTTGGGACAGTTCCAGCATGCTCTGGATGAGTTGCTGACATGGCTGACACACACTGAAGACCTGCTGAATGAACAGAGGCCAGTGGGAGGTGACCCCAAAGCTATTGAAATTGAACTGGCCAAACATCATGTACGTAACTGGTATTTCTGGGATTCACTGTTAGATATGATTACTGAATGGAAATAACTGCTCCATATTAACTGTTGAAATAGGTCAGATTTTGAAAAAAGGTCTTTATGGGAGCTCAAATCTCAATAGAGTACATGAATGCGGAACGCAGGAAAAAGCAAGCATATTTCAGAAGCCAAACTTCTGTGCAGACAAATCCAAAAAATGAGAGCCGAGTTAATCATGTGCCAGTCTACAATCAGTCGGGGAACCAGAAGGAACACATATTCAGGAATTCAGGTCCAAGGCTTGAAAAATTGTTTCCTAACTGAAGACTGACTCCCTGTTGTGGCCCGCCAGTGGCCTGCGTGGATCATGGCTGATCCCGATGAAGAGGAGGCTGGTGTGGTGTCGCGCCAGCAGCCTTCACAGCCAGTGCTCGCGTCGGACAGGGAGGAGGCTGAAGAGAATGTGGTGCCAGAGGCAGAGACTCAGCCAGGGCCTTCAGAGCCTCCAGAGGTTCCTTCAAGTGGAGAAAGTGAAGTGGAGGAGCCTCTCCTCAATGCTCGAGCACACAGGGCTGCCAAAAGGCAGGAGTGGCTACTCAGGAGGAGGAGGTCTACTTGAGAGTAGGGCTTGAGGATAATTGGCCACTCCCTTAGCCTATTTAAGTCGCACGCAGCTAGTGCTTTTTTGCTGGAAATAACTTGTATTTATAATCAGAGTATTTTGGTTTATCATATCTTGCTTTCTGGGCTGGTTGCCAACCTTTGCCGGTCTTGTTTATTTTTGCTACTTAATAAATTTGATAAGGACTGTTGGTGTGTGTCAATATCCTCAGAAATCCGAAGCTGGGGCAGAACACTCCCAAGCCCCTTTTCTTATAGCACTGATTCTTGCATACCTATTTTACTGAGTCATGTCTCTTGTTTTGCTCGCTTTATTTTATTTATCTATCAAATTCATATGACCACCCATCTCACAAAAATGACTTTGGATGGCATGCAGCAAAAATATGTAAAACAATAAACATACCAAACATAGTCACATTGCAAAAGATTTTTCTGCTTGTGTGCAGGAAAGATATTTTCTCCTATTCAGGTTATAGGTTAGGTGACTCCAAGCTCTTTTTTTTTCTATTATACATTTTTTTAAATCATTAAAACCACAAGTCATAATTACATTTTTTTCCCATTTCATACAAAATGTCTATAATGGGTCCCTAGTCAGCCATAAATGTAGTATTGTCTTTTCAAGCAAGTTTCAGTCTCTCTCTCTCTCTCTCTCTCTCTCTCTCTCTCTCTCTCTCTCATTCTCTCTCTCTCTCTCTCTCTCCCTCCCTCCCTCCCTCTCCCCAAATTCATAGGGTTAAAAGTCATATATAAATAAAACAAATAATAATAAACAATATTTGGGATTTGAGGATTTCAGCTTGTATTTAAGAGAAGAACCCTCACATCTCATCCTTATATCAATAACTGCAGTATAAACAATATGCTCCCTCCTTGAGGTACATTAAATGGATCAATAAAAAGTATGCTGATTTGACAGAACCATGGTGGTGTAGTGGTTAGAATGTAGTATTGCAAGCTAACTCTGCCCATAAGCAGGAGTTCAATCCTGACCGGCTCAAGGTTGACTCAGGCATCCATTCTTCCAAGGTCAGTAAAATGAGGACCCAGATTGTTGGAGGCTGATTCTGTAAAACTGCTTAGAGAAGACTGTAAAGCACTATGAAGTGGTATATAAGCCTAAGTGCTATTGCTATTGACTCTCTACAGCAGTGTTTCTCAACTTTGGCAACTTTAAGATGTATAGCCTTCAACTTCCAGAATTCTCCAACTGTTCTAGAATATCCCAAATAAGTAAGAATTGTTATTCAAAGTGGATATCTTTTATATCTCAAAGGAATTCGCTCAAACCTTCTAATTTATACTATTTTTAAATATTACCAATTAAGTTTTATTGAAATGATATTGCAGAGGGAACTGAATGAAATGAGTGATTTAAAAAACAGAAAGGAATTACATGTTTTTGTTCCTTCAGGTGTTGCAAAATGATGTCTTAGCTCACCAGTCTACTGTGGAAACAGTTAAAAAAGCCGGAAATGATCTGATTCAATCAAGCGCTGTGGAAGAAGCTAGTAATCTGCAAAGCAAACTTGAGCTTCTGAATCAACGATGGCAAAATGTCTTGGAAAAAACAGAAAAAAGGAAGCAGCAGCTGGACAGTGCTTTGATCCAGGTATGTTTGAGAAGTGTAAAAGACCATACAGGTATTAAGTTAAATTTGGGCCTACTGAAGCCAAAGGTAAGCACTTTAAAATTCTCCTTACACTTTGCTATCTCTGCAATAGAAAAACATTGGAACTTAGTTTTTGAATAAATTACTAATAGCTTGAAATACCTAATTAGAAATCTTAAATTGGACAGATTGTTCTGTGTATATTTTTAGCTTCCAAGTGGAAATTCCCAGTCATAAATTGGGATTTGAACTGTAAATCCATGATCAGCAGTACATTTTATATAATTGGTATAAGGTTACTTAGTTTTTTCCTTTTCTTCTCACTGAACAGCATTTCACTGTATGTTTAATTTTTGTTTTAACAATTTGTTTTGTTTTAAAATTAAATTTAACAGTTTTGTTTTGTTTAGGGAATTCTTAATTTAACAGCATTTTCCTTTTAGGTTTGTAGGCTTTTAAAAATCCTGTGATTTACTGTGTTCCACTTTTGCAATGTCTTAGCTGATACAGCAAGCCTGTGTAATGAAATATACCCTGAAGTGTTATGATGACATTTTGTTTAGGCCCAGGGTTTCCATGGTGATGTTGAAGACTTACAACAATGGCTGACAGAAACTGAGCGTCACCTTTTGGCATCAAAGCCTGTTGGTGGCTTACCAGAGACTGCAAGAGAGCAGCTTAATATCCATATGGTAAGGATCTTAGTTGTACAGATGGCCCAAATTTGGAAACTAATGCTTTGTGGCTGTTGGGAATGAAAAATTTGCAAATTCTGCACAGGAAAATAGCTCTAAAGGCATTAATTTTGTAAATTACCATAGGTGAACAATCCTCACATTAGTTTAGAGACAAAAACAATTTTAAGGAAATATGGGAACTCTGGTTAGCTGCTATAAAGTTGTATATATAATTTATATTCTTCCACTTGCCCTAATACCAAACTGTTAATTTCCTCCAAGTTCTCCAAATAGAGAATTTACTATTATGTGTCTTAATCCGTCAACTTTATTGTCCATTTATTATTTCTTGATTTCATCCAACTCCAGTTGCCAGTGTTTAAAGACAGAATCTATTTTTTTTCTGTGTCCAGACAGCACAGTTGTATTACTTTATTTTCAGTGAGTTGAAGGCTCATTAAAATATGCCTATCTCCAGGACTTAGAATATAACATACCCAGGTCCAATTTTACTTGCATATTCATAACTTATAGTTAGTGGTTTGGTAAGCCTTGCCAAAATTCCAGTCTAGGTTTGAAATGCAAAGATGTGATTGAGAATGCCTCTCTTGGGGTAGGGTTTTTTTTTAGTGGCTTTCTTTGCATCTGAGTAATAGATCAGATTTTCCTGGGATATTTTTCAGTTGCAGAAATGCTCTTTCAAGAGGCAACTGGACTTTCTGTTTTTTCTTTGAAGACATTTCGCTTCCCATCCAAGAAGCTTCTTCAGCTCTGAAGTTGAAGAAAAGATTTGCTAAAGTAAAAGGCATTTTTATTCTGGGTATAAAAAATCACTAAAAAAGTTTTTCTGAATTTGGAATATACCTATTTTTTTGTTATGGATTGAAGATTCCACAGATGAAATTGTCTTTGGTCTCATATGATCCCAGAATTCTGCAAGGCCAGTTGTGCAAAATAACCTTGAAGATTACTTAATAGATAACATTAAAATATTTGCTCAAATGTTTATTCAAAGCACACAACAGAATGCCTATAAAGACTTAGGGAACTCATGCATTTGACAGATGTTTTTTTTAATTGTTGACTCATTTTGACTAAAGAATGCACACAATTCTGTATGCTGTTATGGGCATATTCCTAGTGACATCTGGTGAACATTTCACATTATCCACAATGTGTATTTCTTAACTCATGCAAACTTCCCCCCACAAAACTAGAACTCATAGTCCCTTCAACTGCTTTAGAGGTTAATAGTTTAGAATCAACATTGATTGTAAATGATGTGGCTTATTTTCTCTTTCTGTCTAGGAACTTTGTGCTGCCTTTGAAGCTAAGGAGGAAACATACAGATGTCTGATGCAGAAGGGCCTACAGATGCTTGCAAGATGCCCAGAGTCTATGGAAACTAACGTTGCACAGGATATAAATAATCTTAAAGAAAAATGGGAATCAGTAAAGACCAAACTTAACGAAAGAAAAGTATGTTATAGAATGAATATGAGAAATTTGTCTGCGCATTTAGGAAGCTTAATGTTAGATTATTTTCAGTGTAGGAGAGTTGTGATGTTCTTTAGCAAGAGTTAATGGAACCATGTAATCTGTGTAGTAAATAATGCCAAACATCCATGCCCATAGGAAAAACTGTATCAGTGAACTGTAAGGAGTAGTCCAGTGTCTGTAAAACAAAAAAGTCTCTTTAGAGTCTATAGATTACATACATGCTTGAGGGATAAATAGTCCCCTAATCCATCATTTTGCCATTTGGAAATATACAGTATGCTTTAAAGCATTGTTGACACTGTAAATGTAATAGTTCTTCAGAGTATTAAGTGAAGAGACCATTTGTGTCTAGGGAGTCAGGAGCAACTTACTGATAAAAATACACTTTCATAGAAGTAAACATGATTTTCTCAGTTAAACAATTTAATCTGATTTGGACTATACATTTCATCTGGAAGCCATAGAAATACAAATATAAAAAACAAGTGAATGAATGAATAAATGAAGATATTTGGGGGGAGAAGAGCCTTTGGGGTTATTGGGGTTTTTTTGGTCATATACATGTAGTCCATGGTGTGCGTGGCAGTAGAAGGATACTGCAAAGTCTCCATTCCCACCCCACTCCAGGAGAAGGATACTGCAAAATCCCCATTCCTCCCCACTCCTGGGGGAAGGAGCCTGAGTGGCACAGCAGACTAATGCTACTGTTAAAAGGTAGTATTTAGCGTCCAGCTGCCTGCAATTACTGCGAGTTCAATTCTCACCAGGCTCAAGGTTGACTCAGCCTTCCATCCTTTCTAAGGTAGGTAAAATGAGGACCCAGTTTGTGGGGGCAATAAGCTGACTTGTATAAAATATACAAAAGTATGAAGGCTATTGCTTAACGCATTGTAAGCCTCCCTGAGTCTCCGGAGAAGGGCGGCATATAAATCAAAATAAAATAAAATAAAAAAATAAAATAAAATAAAATAAAATAAAATAAAATAAAATAAAATAATAAAATAAAATAAAATAAAATAAAATAAAATAAAATAAAATAAAATAAAATAAAATAATAAAATAAGATATTGCAAAATCTCCATTCCCACTCCACTCTGGGGCCAGCCAGAGGTGGTATTTGCCGGTTCTCCGAACTGCTCAAAATTTCCATTATTGGTTCTCCAGAACCTGTCAGAACCTGCTGAATTTCACCCCAGTCATAAGTGTGAAAAATGGTGATAAGTCATTTTTTTCAGTGCCGTTGTAACTTTGAATGGCTACTAAATGAATGGTTGTAAATTGAGGACTAATGTAATGGAAATTAACAGACTGGCTCAGTATGCCCCTTTTAGCTATAAGCACTTAGTCATGTCTGGGAGGTCCCTTTTTCACTTTCTTGCATGTGCTGTCACTTGTGATGTAGGTAAGCCTTCCTTCACAAAGTGCTTTTAAGATATTTTGGGATCACATTTCCCAAAATTTGGAGCTATTGTGATTATAGGCAGATTTGTTTTATGAATACTAGGAGCCACAATTTATTTGGAGGGCAAGGTATCAGTGAAATATTTTTAAAGATAAACTCTCTGGTTCATAAGTTCTTCTGTCATTTGTGACATGTGTTAAATTATAATGTTAACTTCACCCAATGGTTTTCTAAACCATTGACATCATAGAGTTCCTATTTGTGCAAGGTTCCTATTTGTGCAAGGTTTATCAAAACTAGAAAGCATGCGTGTTTCAGAATTTCTGTCTAAATGCTTCTTGGTCTTAACATTGGACATGTAATGGTGATACTGTTTTTGTTTTAAGAGGTCAGTATGTCACATGGGATGCTTTCTTTTTTGCTCAATCCCCATTTTTTACCGTCTTGTTCTGCTTAACTATTGTGCTGCAGTATTTTATCAAGATACTGTTTTAGAACAAAATGCATGTTAGCATTAGCTTAGAAAAATTATTAGAGGGAAAAGCTAACAGCAATGGGCCTCTTCCAAATTACATTCAACAATAACATGATTTACTGTTCCACTGTGGTTAATTATGTTGTGTTCTTACAGATCAAGCTGGAAGAAGCTCTCAATTTGGCAGTGGAGTTCCACAACTCGCTACAGGATTTTATCAACTGGCTTACTCAAGCTGAGCAAACTTTGACAATGGCTTCTCGGCCAAGTCTTATTTTAGACACTATCCTATTTCAGATTGATGAACACAAGGTATGAAAGAAAGGAGCAGAATCATAACTTTCCACCCTATATGCATTGTGCTGAATTGTACATAAATTAGCTCAGCAATATATAGCTTCTGAAGATTGGTTTAAGTAACATCATACATTTTCTCTGCCAATACGATAGGCAGCTTTACATTTCTAGATATTTTTCAAATTTCAGTATTACCTTTTTCCTTTGGAAGGTCTTTGCCAATGAAGTAAATGCTCATCGTGACCAGATTATCCAGCTAGACAAAACTGGAACTCATTTGAAGTACTTCAGCCAGAAGCAGGATGTGGTCCTCATTAAGAATCTTCTCATTAGTGTCCAGAGCAGGTGGGAAAAAGTAGTTCAGCGTTTAGTAGAAAGAGGAAGAGCCTTGGATGATGCAAGGAAACGTGCCAAACAGGTAACATGGCAATGCGCCATCTCAATTTTAAAGACTACATCTCAGATCAACCCACACTTTGTTCCCAGGATTATGTATGTGAACTTAACTAACTCTCTCAACTTTTTCGTAATCTGAAATGAGATGTAAATTGTTATGCTGAGGTTTTTAATTCTAACTCCACAAGAGCCTGAAAGGGAAGGGGGGAGGAATGATTCAAGGATCATTTCCTATACGTAATGTTAATTCTGCATGGTTCTGATGAATGCATGTAAGGCAGTGTAATACAAATAGATGGTGCAGCAGGAAGTGGTCTTTCCCAGTGGGGGAATTCAAATTTTCTTACTATCAGTTCTGTGGGCGTGGCTTGGTAGGCATGGCAGGGGAAGGCTACTGTAAAATCTCCATTCCCTCCCCACTCCAGGGGAACGTTACTGCAAAATCCCCATTTCTCCCTATCAGCTGGGAATCGGGAGGCAGAGAATAGATGGGGGCGGGGCAAGACAGACGTGGTATTTGCCGGTTCTCCGAACTACTCAAAATTTCCACTACCAGTTCTCCAGAACCTGTCAGAACCTGCTGAATAGCACCCCTGATGTAAGGGGAGCTAAGGCATGGATGACAGCAACAATCATAAAAAATTCAAGTGTTTCATTAATGGTCAGTTGGGTTATTTTTAAAGAAATAAGTAAAAATGTGTTCGTGTAGTGATATTGATAGTGATAGTTGTTTTTGAGAAATATTAGTAACGGCAGGCAAATGATGGAGCAATTATGAAGAAAGGTTAGGTTTTTTGTTGTTTTGTTGTTGTTGTTTTTGCAGATAGACATATTCACATATAACTAGCAGGTTTCTGCCATCACATCCCATGTTCTGACCAGAAGGCACATGCACAGCTTCTCTGAAAGATATTGAATAACTAGAAGACCCTTCCTCCTTTTTTCTTTTCATTTTCCCCTAAGCCCAAACTAAGCACTCAGATAAACGATGGGCTGTCTTTATTGATCTGTTCATATGGTAGGTGAAGAGATACTGCCAGAATTACTTGGGTTAAATGATCATTTCCAGCTCTCTGATTCTATGACTCATTGTATTGTTGACTTTACCTGAGGCCTGACATTATCATCTGTGCAATCAACTCAGTGAAATAGTTGAAAATACTTTTCAAATTCACATTAGATATAGCAAGATTTATTCATATGCATTAATGCATCACTAAGTGCATTAATTATCCATCAGTGACACTTGCATTATATCAACCTTACTGGAAGAATTAGACTAAGCAAGAACAAATATGTATTGTAAAATAATTTGCAAATCAAAAAGACTGTTTGAAAGAAAAACAAGCCTTTTCAATATATTGTCCAGGCCCATTTTTAAGTCCTTGATTTTGATTATTTTTCACATTTAATATCTTGAGATTAAATGTTTATTAATAATCTATCACTGGAAAAACACAAGCAAACCTCTTATTTTTCTGCAGTTCCATGAAGCTTGGATCAAACTTACTGAATGGTTGGATGATTCAGAAAAGACTTTAGATGCAGAATTGGAAATTGCAAATGATCCAGACAAAATTAAGATGCAGCTTGCCCAGCATAAGGTGAGTCACTAATAATGGAATGTAGAGCCTGTCTGATCTGTTGGCAAGGCATCATGAGGTAATGAGCAGGAGGAAAGCAATTCATTGTTGACCCAGTTAGAATATTTGCTGCTATCAAATTCAGACATTGGCTGCTTTCCAGCTTATAAAAGAAATAGAAATTGGAAGGCTTCTCTATAGAAAGCTCTATTTTTGTGGAAGGGACCATATGTGATCAGGAAGGATCATATTAAAGGGTATTTGAGCCAATAAGTTACCCAATCTGAACTCAATACTATCCATTTCTATATGAAATCAGCTTAGTTTGATGATAGGATTCACAAGAAGTTAATTTATATTTTTGCTTTTAATTGTTTTAACATTGTGGGGATTGCTTTAAATTCAACCATTGTTGTTCAGAATTTTGATAAAGTTTTAATTACTTTAGTAAAATTTTCTCCATCCCCACACCATTTGAAAAATATGAATATTTTTCTCTATAGCTTTCTGGAAAAGGACATAATATATGTCCTTTATATCCTTTATAATATATGCAGGTATATACAAAAGTATGAAGGCTATTGCTTAACGCATTGTACGCCGCCCTGAGTCTCCGGAAAAGGGCGGCATATAAATCGAATAAATAAATAAATAAATAAATAAATAAATAAAGTGAATGATAATTGTTACTAATAATTATAACAAAAGATAAGTGGATAAAGTGCTAAATCCAGTGTAAACACCTGGCTGACTAAACAACCAACCAGTACTTAGATTTGCATATGCTTGACTTCAAACATCGGTCTACACTTGCATAATCTTAGCTGTCAGTGCAGTGATAGAATTTCGTCTTGATGCTTTTTGAAATCTCTCTGAATGCATCCCGTGAATCTGTTGTGTTGCTTTCCTGCCATACTTTAAGGATTAGAAATTTCAGTTTCTCGTCCATAGGAAGTGAAGTCTTGTGCCATAACAATAATCCAACTAGTTCAATTTTGTGTAGTTGGCATTCTGGTTAGCGGTTCCAAGTGGTACAATCAGAGCATTCCTGGGGGCATCAAGTTGTGAAAGGCTTAATGATTCAGAACACAGTTGTTATACTGGGGTGGAAAGATGAGGGGCTTCTTTCTGGGGCCCATGTGATTCAGTGGTGGGATTCAAAAATTTTTACTACTGGTTCTGTGGGCGAGGCTTGGTGGGCGTGGCAGGGGAAGGATACTGTAAAATCCCCATTTCCTCCCAATCAGCTGGGACTCGGGAGGCAGAGAATAGATGGGGGCGGGGCCAGTCAGACATGGTATTTGCCGGTTCTCCGAACTACTCAAAATTTCCGCTACCGGTTCTCCAGAACTGGTCAGAACCTGCTGAATACCACCTCTGATGTGATTCCATGGCAATCTATTACCCCTCTGTAACAGTTCTTCTATAGACCAGAGTTATGAATATGAAAATGGGAGGGAGGAAATGTACAATTGGATTGTTACAATCTGCTATATAGCATCTGCTTTATACAGGTAGCCTTGGACTTACAACAGTTCATTTAATGATCGTTCAAAATTACAACAGCACCAAAACAAGTAATTTATGACCGTTTTTCACAGTTACGACCTTTGAAGCATCCCCATGGTCATGTGATCAAAATTCCCCATGATCATGTGATCAAGATGCTTGGCAACTGGTTTCATACTTATGACTGTTGCTGTGTCCCAAAGTCATGTGATTGCTTTTTGCAACCTTTTGACAAGCAAAGTCAACGGGGAAGCCAGATTCGCTTTGCAACCAGGTTACTAATTTATCAATTGCAATCATTCACTCAACAACTGTAGCAAGCAAAGTCGTAAAATGGGGCAAAACATGCTTAACAAATGTCTCACTTAACAACAGAAGTGTTGGGCTCAATTGTGGTCGTAATTTGAAGACTACCTGTATAGCATTTTGAACCAGCTGTAGCTCAGGAAGCCACAGCTGATTCAAAATGCAGTGTCCTAATTACTGGTTGTCCCAAGTGCATTTGCACATGTGATAACATCTACACTGTGGGAGCTGCACTGGTTGCCATTTGGCTTCTGGATGCAATTAAAGGTTCTGGTTGATACCTTTAAAGCCCTGTTTAATACCTGGATAACTTTGAGATTGCCTCTCCAGCTAGAATCTGCTCCTATTGGAGAGAAACCGTGGTATGAGTTCATTTCCAAGAGAGTGTTGATTTCAGGGGCCTCAAGGGTGAGCCATCTCAGTGGTGCCCTCTTCTTCCCAAATTGTTTGCCCCTAAAGATAAGGACAGCTCGTTCCCTGTTACAGGTAGTCCTCGACTTACGACCACAATTGGGCTCAAAATTTCTGAGTTGTTAAATGAGTTTTGCCCCATTTTACGACCTTCCTTGCCACAGTTGTTGAGTGAATTATTGCAGTTGTTAAGTTAGTAACACAGTTGTTAAGTGAATCTTGCTTCCCAATTGACTGCTTGTCAGAAGGTCACAAAAGTTGATCACGTGGCCTTGAGATACAGCAACAGTCATAAGTGCATATGAACCAGTTGCCAAGCATCTGACTTTTGATCACATGATCATGGGGAGGCTTCAAAGGTTGTAACTGAAATATGGTCACAAGTCACTTTTTGAGTGCCATTCTAACTTTGAACGGTCACTAAATGCACTGCTGTAAGTCGAGGACTTCCTGTACTTTTCTGAAGAGCAGTGAAGGTGCGGCTTCTCTGCAGGGCTCTGGGGAATGAAAAGAAGTTATGATTATATAAGGGGAGTAATAGTATGTTTTGAATCAGTTATCTAGATAGCCTGAAATACTTTGCAGGATTAAGTGAGTCTAACATATTCGGTAGGATCTGAAGTTGTCAGCTCAGATAATTTCAAATCAGCCCATAGAAGAGAACTCAAGAGAATTTTACAATATGTGCGTTTTTACTAGCATAATTAATTTAGTTTAAAAAGATCAACGTCTCATTCCCAGTACAGGAATAATAATAAAGTAGCATCCACAATCCTAGCAAATCTGTTTATCCAATTGTTTGCCTGTGGTCTGTTGATATTGCTGTAATCTTCTGTTTCCTTGAAACTTTGCATTATGATGTAAGCCACAAAACCACGGTTTCATTGGTTTTAGAATCTTGCATCAAGGACATAAAAGCAGGATATGTGTAATACCCAGAATTACTTGGATTTATTCCATCAAACTTTCCTTAGCCAAAATTAGAAAGAAACCAAATTTTTTTAAAAAATGTCTGTCTCATATTTGTGCCAAAATAAGGCACATTCATTGCTTTCTTGTCAGTTTTTGTCTCCATTGGTATATTTAAATGTAAAATAACATAAAGTATTGTTCATGTAGTCCATATCCCAAGATTTTTTTTTAAAAAAATGAAATAATATTTAAAAATGCTTTAGCAATTAGCTATATACTTTTGCCTACATGTCTGTACAAGATGTTTTCCTGAAACATTATCAGAAACAAGGGAATAGTTTAAAAGTTGCTATTTTCAATTACAAACTGGACAATAAACAATTCAAAAACATTAAATTGAAATATGAATCAAGTTATACATGTATAATATATAGAGATGGAGATCAAATTCATATTTACAAGAAATGTATTCTAAATTTTATTTCTTCTGAGTATAAATTAATTCAGATTTATAATTGCACTGGCTAAGATAAGCAATCTAGAATACAGAGTTAAGTCTTTTTTTTTTTTTTCTGCTTGTTCTGCGAAAACATACTACACATTTAGGGGCTCCATGGCAAAAGCTCTGGTGCAGCTTTGATCAAAGATTTGCATCAGATAACTCTTTTGATATTTACTGCATAAAAGGCTCTTTGAGGTATAAAGTGTTGAATGATCAAGAAGAAGCCAGGGTTGTTAAAATCAAGCATGTGCAATTTAAATATACTTTAATTCACTTTGTCATTGAAGTGATCTTACAAAAACTTTAAACTTATAACTTACAATTTGATTTAAATAATGTTTGTTTCTGAAAGCCTACATGAAGAGATTGATAGTATTTTCTACCGTGGTAAATTGTTCAGGAGTTCTTTAACCATAAGGAGAATGCCTAAAATCATAAGAACTGTTATGTTATTTTTTAACAGCAAGAAATGGAAAGCAATTTGCACCTTCAGAAGTCAACTAAACCAGACAGTGTTTGCCGCTCATATAATTCTGATCCATTTTAAATTAAAAAGAATAGTAATAGTTTTGTTTATGTTAATCCCAAATTGATGGACTGTTAAACTATACTGAAGAGCTTTGTTCTTCTGCCATTTTTATTAGATTACATCTTTTCATTGCCCAGTTAAATTCAGTTGATTTGCTAATGTTTTAATTTCGTTGTTACAAACTAACTGGTTCTGGTTTCTTGCTATCTCGATGACATTTTATGAGTTTTCTTCCCTAAATACAGCTTGTCTCAAAATTGTAGCCATTGTGATCTAACCCAAGTAGCACAAAATAAGTTTTGTCCTATAGTTTACGTGCCCTGCTTGTTTTCTATGACAGTATTTCCTATTCTTATTTTTTGCACAGGAGTTCCAAAAATCTCTTGGAGCCAAACATTCTGTGTATGACACCACAAACAGGAGTGGACGCTCTTTAAAAGAAAAAACTTCCCTCGCTGATGACACCCTGAAATTAGACGATATGTTGAGCGAGCTTAGAGACAAATGGGATACCGTCTGTGGAAAATCTGTTGAAAGGTAGAACCTAAAGCTGTGCATCCCATTTCAAAGATGGCCCATAAAACACAGTACTAAATGGAAAGGCCTCTGTTTTCTTTTTTTATACCATTGCCTTTTCCTTTTAATTTATTGTCAATATCTGACCTTGATTAGTCTAATCTTACAAGAGGCCACTCTGAGTACAGGATGGAGTTCTTGGCTGCACATGCAGCCTTTGAAATGTTTAAATAAAACTGTTTAAATCTCAGCCAGCTGTAGGATAAGCATATGGTTTGTTTTTATCAGTGTGATGAAATGAGATCTGTTCCTTCTCAACCAATTTCTGTGGAATGACATAGGGGTCTATATCTTAACAATGGGAAGTAGATGGCTGCAAATGTGCACCTTTTTCTTCTTTGCACATCTGTTAGGACTGAGTATGATGATCTTGTTTTCTTAGAGGAATGAATTTTGCCCTGATATTCTATTCTATTCTCCTGAAACTAATATTGGCAAACATACCTAAATACCAGCATCTCAGTGTTGTATTAATCCATCTGAAAAGAAGCATAACATTTTGTCAAAGTTGATGGAAGGTTGCGGTTGGGACACTGCAAGGGTATATAGCCTCCCTGGATGAGTAGGGGATTGTGTAGGAAGTAGGGGCTGGCATACTAACAGAAATATCATATCTTTATTCAGAGAAAGACTTAGGTAGAAGACTGCAGCAACTGCTTTGCAATCTCAAATTTTGAACTACTTATTCATCAGTCATTCAGATTGGTTAGCCACCCATCTCACTAGAAGTGACTCCGAACAACACACAACAAATTCCATAGAAACCACAAATAAAAAAACATCAGATGTAAAAAAAAGTATAGAAATCTAAATAAATTGTATAAAAATACAAATATATAAACTGCTAGGCAAAGAGGGTATAAAAATGGGCCGTCTCAATATCCGGTTCTCTAGGAGTTCCAAGCCTGATGACATAACCAGGTCCTGAGGGCCTTCTGGAATGAAGCTCCTTGTATTTCAGGACGAAGTATGCTCCATAAGGTGGGCATTATTACCACCATTATGGTGCTTATAGAGTGGATAAATGTACATCCAAGCGTTGGTTTACATAGTAGGGCAAAGAATAGCTGAAATTATTCAGTGCTTTTACTGCATGTCCATTGGGACATGAAGGAAAGCAACACATAGATACTTCCCCATGTACTACTGCTGCAACAAAGGAGCAGTTTTAGTTAGCTATGGTTACTGATAACAACATTTTTTTTACCTTTTTATATTTTCTTAAAATATAAAACAAATCAATTTTGGTTCTTTCTTTTATTTATATAGTGCTTTTCCTAATGAATGCACACAAAAGGGCTTATTTAAGTGTTTGTTTTATCTTCTTTCTTCAGACAAAACAAACTGGAAGAAGCTCTCCTGTTTTCTGGACAATTTACTGATGCTCTTCAGGCTCTCATAGATTGGCTTTACAAAGTGGAACCACAGCTGGCCGAAGATCAGCCTGTGCACGGAGACATAGATTTAGTGATGAATTTAATAGATAGTCACAAAGTAATGACCATATTACAGTAACGTTTGTATTCTTTTTAAGTCTGGTTCTACAAATTGTTTTGATTGAATGACTGATATCAATTTATAAATTATAAGAAAGTCTCATGAAACTGTTTAATAAATTAAAAACCCTACATTGTAGGTTTTCTGGAAAAAAAAATCTTAGGAAAAACTATGGGGATTTGGTTGGCTTGAAAATTTGTTTTGGAATCTGTGCTACTTTATAAAACTAAGTTATTTTAACTGATTATTTCAAGATGTTTGCAGCTTGGGCCTTATAAATTACCTGTGGGTAAGGCAATAGTCTCTTGAGCTCAAATAATATAAGGAAGTTTTATTTTTGAAATCAAATAATCATGGTTTACTGTGTTGGGATTTGGCCTAGTTTATTTCCAATTCACAGAGAGCCTGCCCCTTTCTTTCTTGATATGATAATTTAAACTAAATGAAGTGTCCGATGTAGATTAGCATTGCATTTGGATCCTGAATTGTCTAATTATAATTGGTTGAAAAATAGTTTAATAAATCATAGGATTTAGTTGGTTTCAACTAAATATTAATGAGTAATTATTGCAGATTGCAGTAGCACAGTAGACTTCAGTTAATGAACCAACAAACATTTCTACCTCTCAATGGTCCTACAGACCATAGAGCTCCTAAAAACATTCCCATTAGAAGAACCCATTTTCTAAATGAGGTTTGAATATATCCATTCTGACTTTTATTGTAGAATGCTACTGATTAAGAGCAAAGCAAGAAGAAATAAACTTACATTAGAAAATGTAAAGAATAAATGCAAAGGATAGAATACAAGACTTTAATAAAGTATTGAAATGGAAGTATTTAGCCCAATTTATCTTTTTTTAAAAATTAAAAATGCAATTTACGCTTTTAAAAACTGCTGTGATCAAGCGGGTTTTTTATATAGAAAAAAAAAGTCATATTGCCTGTAACTCATAAAGAAGCTTAACAGTGTTTAATAGAGGATCATTTTTTATTTCCTTTGCTCAGGGCTTCCAAAAGGAACTGGGGAAAAGGACCAGTAGTGTTCAGGCCCTGAAACGCTCTGCTCGAGAGCTGATAGAAGGTAGCCGTGATGATTCCTCTTGGGTTAAGGTTCAAATGCAGGAGCTTGGTACTCGATGGGAGACTGTGTGTACACTCTCAGTCTCCAAGCAAACTCGACTGGAACAGGCCCTTCATCAGGTGAGAAGCAAACGCAGTGCACTGAATTCCATCTATGTAAGGAATCATAATGACCTGATCCACGTGTGATATCAAGGCAGGAGATTAGTTCTTAACCTTTTAAACAGAATAACTGAATGAACAAGTGCTTGCAGGCAGATTCATACATTATCCCATTTAATGGTCTGCAAATGCTCTGATTTTCCAGATTTTTTCCCCCCCAGTCTTGTTCAAACTGTCTGGAAATGTTTGGAACTGAAAACAACCTGTACAAAAGTAGCAGATTTATTTGTACAGAACAAATTGAATTTTAAGCAACACATTTCTGGTTCCCAACTACACCCCATTTATATATAACTATAATTATATATAATTTGAGATAGATAGATAGATAGATAGATAGATGATAGATAGATAGATGATAGATAGATAGATAGATAGATAGATAGATAGATAGATAGATAGATAGATGATAGATAGATAGATTGATTGATTTAAATGATAACTATTAAATGTCTCCACCACTTGCTCCAAAGTGTATAGGTAGTCCTTGATTTACAACCATAATTGAGCCTGAAATGACTGTTGAAAGTTTTGCCAGTCAGTATGCTGATCAATGTGTGACCCCCACCTGATTCTACAACCTTTTTTGCAACAGTCATTAAGTGAATCATTGCAGATGGTTAAGCGCTTTTTTGGCAGAAACTAGAAGTAAATGCTGGTTTCTGGCAAAAAAAAAATGTTATAAATTGCAATCGTGTGATTTTGGGATGCTGCAGATGGCTATATATGTGGACTAGTTACTGAGTGCCCAAAATGTGATCATGTGACCATGGAGGGAGGGGTTCCCCCCATCAGAATTTGGGTCATAAGTAGCCTTGGGGAAGTCCATTGTAAATTCAAACACTTGATAAACAATTGGTTATAAGTCAAGAACTATCAGTACATGCATGTTTGGGAAGACCCTGTTTTCCCTGTTTGTTCAGGACTCTGAAAAACTGTATTATAATTTGAAAAACTAAGGCTTGTACAGTACCTAAGTAAAAGGAAAAAGGGAACTCTGTCATCAGAAATTACCGTCTCAGTGGTAGTGTTGCTTTCAACTCTCAGAGAGAAACTTGGATCTATACACAGGTTTAATTAACTTCCCCCTTTCTCCCCCAGACTAACTGATGTTCATTAACATGGCTCCAGCTCATAGACTTAAGCATTGTTTTTGTAATCTATAAGCAGGATAGCAAATTGCTCATACAACTTTCATGTGTGGCGTAAATCTTACATTTAAAAGCACCCATAAACAGTTCATTGGACTTTCTCCAGATTTTTTTCTTAAAAAAAGTTTGATATTTTACAGTCATGGATAGCAAAGGGTTTTAAATCAGATTTCTTACTTGAAAGTTAATATGACTTTGTTGCTGAATGATAATTAACTGCCATTCTGGGCCCATTGTTTTCATACATATTAGTTTTGTCTTTTCTTCACACACACACACACACCTCCATTTGTGCAGGCAGAGGAATTCCACTCAGTTGTCCATGTGCTTCTGGAATGGCTGGCTGAAGCTGAGCAGACCCTGCGTTTCCATGGGATCCTACCAGATGACGAAGAGGCTCTGCGTATGCTAATAGATCAGCATAGAGTGAGTTGGATAATGGATTGCTTCTCAAAATTAGATTTATAGAAATGTGACAATAAAATGAAAGCACTCCTGGCTTATTTTTATCTAGCAAAGAAAATATGTTTTCTGTCCTAGAAATGAGGTCTTATTAACCAGAGCAGTTGCTACAGACTGAAATCCTCTGTTTATTTAACTGATACTTCTGATAATACTATAAACGTAAATTCAACTGGCATATCCTCAGTGTGCCATCACAAGTTCTTAATTACTTAATGGAGGTGTTATTATGAGACAGCAGTACACTTTATCATTCTTACAGATAAAGTAAATCTTGGAAGGGAACATTGATTCATCGATTCCAACTCCCTGCCCATTACAGGATTCTACTACCTCAGGATCCCCAACAAAAGGCCATTGAGCCCTTTATTTAAATACTTCCTGTAGGCAGTCCTCTATTTCCAGAGGCAGTCTGCTTCATTGTTAATCAGTGAATTGTTAAATAGCACGTGATTGAGTATTATCAAGTTGGTGTCAACTTCTAGCAATCACATAGATTTTCTCCATGATGATCTGTCCTTAAGCTGGTCCTTCAAACATTCCAATATTGCACCTGTGGTTAATCTTGCTGCAGTTGTCCTCTTATTCTCTTTGGCTTTCTTAAACATTATAGCTCAAGTTCTGCTTTTTTTTCCCCCTGCTTCTTTTGGAAACAGCTCATCAAAAGCAGTCAGCTGTTCTCAGGTTTCACCTTCCCAATCTCCTCCCACCAGTCTTTATTTCTCTTCCAGTATTCTTTTTGATCTGCCTCCTTTCCCATCTCCCAATGGGTTTATAGAAATGCTGCTTCTTTCTCCTTGGCTCAAAGGTTTTAACCACCAAGGCAGGATTGAGGGATTTCCTTTCTCCCTAAACAAATCTCGACTTTCTTGCCCATGACTTTCCAGCCATGCTGTCTTGTCCTTGAAAACATTATGAATTCTCCTGGTGCCTGGGACTTGTGCATTGGATGAATGAGGGTTTGCCTAAATGCAGCATGTGCTGCAATGAATGTGGAAAAAGTGAGGCCTGGCCTGGCCTTGGATTTTATCCTAGGATACAGGAAGGTTCAGTAAAATAAGCATGTTACTCAAATTGGAAGAATAATGCACGGATAATACTTTTTAAAAGAGCAGCTGAAAAAGATTATTTCATACCATTAAATATCGGTGATATGATTTTCTGTGTTTTTCAAACTGCAGATAAAGTGATAGTCTATATTAACCCTACTAGCCTCATGAGGATAAATCAGAAATTTTGTCTCTCAGAACTTATTCTGCCTGAAAAAGAATTCAAGACCTCACAGCAATCACCCCTTGTGTTGTGCATTATAAGCACATTCTGTCCAGTAGTAAGAAAATACTCCAAAAGAGGCCCAAGAGCCCACAAGGTGAAACCTGTTTCTGCCGGGTTCTATTATTTGTTTCTACAAAATTGAATCTCTACTTTAAGGATTAAAGATACATTCTGTCCTGTTTACTCAAATTCTTACTGAGTATTTTAATAAAGCAGACAGTAACCACAAAATTAAAGTCGCTGGAGTAGCTGAAATTTGTTTTCCTGAATCATTAGGAACAAGCAATAAGATCTGAATAGTATTGTATTATAAAGGAAGTGTATCTATTGAATGGCAGCATGCTCAAGGTACATAAGGATATATGTCTTTCTTTAAGGTTATAGCAATTAGAATTTTGTCCACTTTATTCCAGTATTAATGATTTGCACACTGAAATACGTTCCTCGCTATTATATGACTTTTTACTTCAGTTGGTTCATATCTGCAACTGTTCAACTCTTATTTCAGAACTTTTATTTTAGAATGTTAGACTTTTCTGCTATTTCCTTCTGCTCCTATTCTGCCAATGCTTCATGTGATTCAGTTAAGCATTCGCCTCTTTGATCTTGCCAGCAAAGTCTGAAATTACTTGAGTTTTTCCCTTTGAATTGGTGCCAACATCTCACAGAAATCACTGTTTCTGCCTTAGGAATTCATGAAGAAACTGGAAGAAAAAAAGATTGAGTTAAGTAAAGCCACAGGTATGGGAGAGTCCATCCTGGCTATTTGCCATCCAGATTCCATCACTACCATCAAGCACTGGATAACCATCATCCGAGCAAGATTTGAAGAGGTCAGTCCAATTCAATCAGTCCTATGTGGTCACAGTCAGTCCTTGACAGCCAGCAATTGGCAAAGCCGTGTTATGAGGACATGTTCCAACTGTTGGGAGCAAAATGTTTAACATATCCATGCTGTCTTGTGTACTAGACCTTTCTTTAGACTTTTTTATGGTTATATTATGAGAAAGAAATTGAGTAGAACAGAAACTTGTATCCATTTACATTTGTGTCAGTTTCTCACCTCACCTCTTAGAAAATGGGATTTGAACATAAACCATAGCTTTCAAACAGGAATGGACAACCCGAATATTTCCAAATAATGTTGCACTCTAATTGGCACAGGAAATGCAATCTGACATTTAGAGGACTCTGTGGTATTCATCCCTGTCTTAAATTGATAAATACAACAGAAATCAATCATAAGTGGTTTTTCAATAATCATATTAAGTAATAGTTGAGCTTGTTTCTTGAGCAGCTAATGAAACCTCTTATCTAAGGCACATGAAAGTTCCATTAACAGTAATTAAAAGTTGTATAGTGATGGCCCCTTAAGAATTGGCCATCAGCTCTGTTCCTTCTTGCCCTGAAGATTTCTTGCAAGAAGGGAGTAGAGGGCAAAACCCCTCGGTTAACAACAACAATAATGTGGAAATCATAACAGATTGCTGTTCCTCCTTTTTAAGGTGGTAGCATGGGCAAAGCAACATCAGCAGAGATTGGCAGGGGCCCTCGCTGCCCTTATTGCTAACCAGGAGTTACTGGAAGCATTATTGTCCTGGCTGCAGTGGGCAGAGACAACGCTGACTGAAAAAGATAAAGAAGTCATTCCTCAGGAGATTGACGATGTCAAGGCACTCATAGCAGAGCATCAGGTAAGAGAACCATGACGAGAGTCCTCAAGCTCTTTCTCAGCAAGGGTGGAGGTAGCACTTCAAGCAAATCAGAAATTTACAAAACTGAAAATCCTACATCACTCACATATCTGACAAAAACATATACGTTCCTTAAATGTGATGTATCTGTTTGTTGCACTGTGGGACTTTTGTGCATAAAGCGAAGCAGTAGCACAGAGAACAAAAGAGTTCTTCAAAATGACATTGGCAAGAAAACATGTCAGTAGCGTATGACTCTTTTAAGCTTTTCTTTTGTTCTTGCAGAGGGCAAACTAAGCCAGTATTTTAACAGTGCAGTAGGTTGTAGCTTGAGGGTCTAAAAGTCTTTGACATAAAAGAAAAGAAAAATAATCCAGAGTACATGGTAAATTAGGATGCCTTTGTTTCAAGCATGATACTTCAAGTGCTGTATCTTGAAATGGAGAACACGTCTTTCGTTCATTTCAAAGAAAACTGCTTCGGCTAAGGGGAATAGTTTTAACAGAGGATAAGCAGCATTTCCTCTCTTCTCTGTAGCCTGCCCCCAAAGTCTGCAGAAAGTTTCTTTTAAACAAGTCAATCAGACCTCCAAAGGAGATTTTGAGGCCTGGGAACTTAAAAGAAGAAACAAAAATGACTGTTTGGTAAATAGAAGTGATTCATGCAAACATTAGGTTTGTTCTAAACGTATTTCTAAAAAATCTTTTTGTAATATGAGTTTGTCTCTGTTGGACAAAACATACTTTTCTGTCAATTTAGGTGGTGGTACAAGTATTTTAGTTTCACTTGAATTAGAATGTTGATGATTTTATTGTCATCCACTCACAGCAGATCAATTAATCCTATTACACTTCAGGGGTTAGAAAGTTGGTAGAACAGTAGTCCTTGTTTTACAACCACAATTAAGGCAACATTTTTGTTGCTAAGTGAGAAATTCCTTAAGTGAGGTTTGCCCCATTTTACGATTTTTCTTGCTACATTTCTTAAGTGAATCACTGCAGTTGTTAAATTAGTGACATGGTAGTTAAATGGTTTCCCCATTCACTTTTCTTGTCAGAAAGTTGCAAAAAATGATCACATGACCCCTGGACACAGGCCATCATAAATATGAATCAGTTGTCAAGCATCCGAATGTAAATCACATGACCATGGGGATGTTGCAATGGTCATAAATGTGAAAATTGGTCATAATTCCCTTTTCCCAGTGTTTTTGTAACTTCGAACCATCACTAAACAAACTGTTGTAAGTCAAGAACTACCTGTATTGATACAGACCTTAAGGTAAATACTGAAAAAGTCATGTGTGATGCATCAGCATTATGTACATATGATAGGCTCCATAGACCACTACATCAAAGATGTTGTTTTGCTGAGTATTTTTCAGGTTATTTTGATGCAATGTTAGTCAAAGTAATCACTGTTTAATTGCAGACATTCATGGAAGAAATGACCAGAAAACAGCCGGATGTAGATAAAGTTACAAAGACACATAAAAGAAAAGCAGCTGAAACTAGTCCAATCCAATCTCATATTCCTGTATTGGATAAGGGAAGAGGAGGAAGTAAGTAATGTTCTATTGTGAGGCATTGAGAGTATCATATTTCAACATTACTTGGCTATTTATAGATTGCAGCAGTAATTCACCATTGTTTTATCGCAGAGTGGTTTTAAGCTCTCTTTTTTTCCTCATTTAAAAAATGGCAAGAATAAACCAGGAGTTGACAACTTGTACTACTATGGCCTCTTGTATGTGACTCAGCCATCTGGGTTTATAGCTGCCTTCCATAAACAGAACCAAAGTATTATTTGCAACCAAACAAACATATGTGTCATATTATTTTTCTTCTAAATTGCTTTGAAAGGTGTAGTTTTGATGCAGTTTTTGATGCATATGTAATTCAGTTTATGTTTAACAGGAAAACGTTCTACAATCCCGAGCATATATCCTTCAGGTGCTCAGACCCAAATCGAGACAAAGAATCCACAGGTTAACCTCTTGCTCAGCAAATGGCAACAAGTCTGGCTTCTGGCCCTGGAGAGACGAAGGAAACTTAATGATGCCTTAGACCGATTAGAAGAGGTTAGTAATAGTAGTTAAAACAGCCACCCTGTTCTGTCCCCGTCTCCACACACACACAAACACAGCCAGCCAAGGGTTAAGAAAGCACTTGGCACGCACACAGGTTGTTATCAGAAACTTGGCAGCAATACGAGCACCGACTGCCAAGTGCTTTTACTTCAATAAACGGAATATCCCTTCACTAGATAAACAGAAATACACACATTTTATAAATAGTCCAGTTCCAAACAAGAAACCTTTCGGTAGCTTTAAGCGTTGTTCAAGTGACTAGCCAGAGTTAGTTTTTGTTCGTCACAGAGTCTTAAATGGCCACCACACTCTCTTATATAGTCTCTGGGGTGTGGTCCAGTGACTCAGTTATAATCCCTGGCACGCCTCCTTAACTGCTGCAACCGTTTATCACGCCTTCGTTGGCGTGGATCCAGGAATGACAGATCACCTCCCTCGCTCTCATCGGAGACACCTGGCTCCTGGCTAATCTCCTCTTCCTCGGCCGGCACTTGAGGCAGTGCCAGAGGGGAGGGGCCTGGAGAGGGAGGTCTGGCCGACTCCTCTTCTTCATGTTCGGAGCCTTCTTCCTCCGATGAGATAGGCTCGGAAGGCAGGGCCACAACACACCCCAGGGCCTTAAATGAAGTTCTGTTTCATGCATAAGTGGCAGTGGCATTCCTCTTGAGCAGGGGGGATCAGCCATCATCATCTCTGATACTCAGAGGTTATGTGGTTAGCTGTTGATCATCAGCGCAGTTACTCTTACAGTTTGGAGGGAAAGTACCCACCCATACATTGAGTACTCTGCACGCTCCATAGAAGGACAGGGCACCCAATGCTTCTGCATGTACCAACAGGAAGGGTATGACACACATGACTGAAAAAATAGGATATTATTACCAACTGTTTTTTATTTATTTTTTTTATTATTCAAACTTCTATACCGCCCTTCTCCTTTCGGACTCAGGGCGGTGAACAGCCAAAATAAAAACATTTATACATAAAGTTACAATTAAAAATAGATTTAAAATAATTAGATAAATTTGGCCCGTTTGGATCAGCATTGCCTCTAGATGAGATGGGTGGCACACAAATCTAAATATGGATGGATAAATGGATGGATGTTTGTGTGGCACCAAGTCATTTTTCATTCCCAGCAGTCAAATAAGTTTTTACATCAAAAACGGGGACCAAAGGAACTGTAGAATCATGCATTGGTTGGTCAAATAGTAAAATGGAAGGCAAGCACCAATAGTCTCTTCAAAAGATGGCTTCCGACCCTATTAGTCAAAGTTTAGAGTTATTTTTGTATTAGGAGTATTCGTGATGAACGCTAACTACCTTTTAAAAATTGGAAATAATTTTAAACCTTATTTTCAAATGACAGATAAGTTAACTTCTGCACGTTCTTCATGCTAAGTTGATATATAGCTTGGGATCCACAAATGAAGTTGAACTGCAGTTTGAAGGAGCCTTCAGGCTCATACACTTTGGGATACAGCTCGGAGTCCAAGATCAGAAACCTAGGCAGGAAATAGAAAGGACTAGATTGATTTTCACTTTAGAGAGGAAACCAATGTTCACTTCTGTCCTAAATCTTAGCATCATGGATATTGGATTCCGTAAGCCAATTCATGTTTTAAATCATTTTAATGTTTTTTTTTTCCAGCTGAGGGAATTTGCCAATTTTGATTTTGATATTTGGCGAAAGAAGTATATGCGATGGATGAACCACAAGAAATCTCGAGTAATGGACTTCTTTAGGAGGATAGATAAAGATCAGGATGGCAAGATAACAAGGCAGGAATTTATTGATGGGATTCTCTCTTCAAGTAAGTTTTAAAACAAACCATTATTCTTAAAACTTCTGATTGCAGGTGAAGAAAAAAGAATGTGAGAGAAGAAGGCTTAATAGCACTTCTCAAATATCTGAAATAATGTTATTGCGTTCTGTAGTGACCGATAGATGCAATTAGATCTAATAGCTATAACTAACCAGAGTTTAAATTAGTACAATCCAGTGAAGCATCAAGATAAATGTTTAGTAGGAAAAATCAGAAGAAATGATAACATAGAACAGGGGTTCAAATTCAATTATATTGAGGGCCGCATCAGGGTTGTGTTTGACCTTGGGGGGGTCGGGGTGAGAGTGGCCAGGGTGGGCATGGCCAGCTCAATGTCACTGGTGTTGGGGGTGCCTAGGGTGGCACGAGCACTCTGCCAGTGAAAACGGGCTCTTGAGCTCCATTTTCGGCAGCAATGGCCTCCTGCAACCCTCTGCCAGTGAAAACGGAGCTTGGGAGCGCGGCCACATGCGGCCCTCCAGAGCTCCATTTTCACTGGCAGAGGCACAAAAGCACAATGGGTCAATCCTTCACTGTTTCCAGGGCGGCCCCGCAGTCCAGATATAAGCACCCCGCAGACCGGATCTGGCCCCTGGGCCTTGAGTTTGACATCCCTGACATAGAATGATGTTTCTTAAAGTATGGTCCAAGGAGGGTTCCCCCAAGACCCTCTCAGAGATCTGTGAAGTGAAAATTATTTACCCACTATTGAAAATATTAGCAAAAATTTAAAACAATATCACTGCTCTCATTTTTTTGTTGTTAAAAACACAGGAATTTTTGTGAAAGATATTTTATGTTAATATATAATAGGTTCAATATTGTTATAGTTACATGATTCAGTAAATGTTCTTCAAATGCATCAGTTTTAATATTTAATATCGATAAATATAACCCATGTATACAAAAGCTCTTTTGGGGTCATCCATAATTTTTAAAAGTGAGAAGAGATTTAAAAAGTTTAAGAAATGCTGAGCGAGAAAATTGTTCAAATCTTGTTACATTCATTCAGAGTGGATAGCCATCTTTTCCTGATCTAATTTTTGCTTTCCCACATCAAGCAGGAATAGACTAGAAAGCCTACAAAATTCTCTTTAATTCTATGATTCTAGGAGTAATCTATTCCTAAAATGTTGTAATTCTAATGTTTAGTATTATTTCTTTTCCATAGAATTTCCTACTAGTCGCCTGGAAATGAGTGCAGTAGCAGACATTTTTGACAGAGATGGCGATGGCTATATTGACTATTACGAATTTGTAGCAGCACTTCATCCGAACAAGGATGCATACAAACCTCTGACAGATGCTGACAAAATTGAAGATGAGGTATTCTATTCACCTTTTATTATGAGTATTTTCCACTAGAATTGCATAATGATCATCATACTCTACAATTTACCAATTATACAGAATGGCAAAAAATCTAATACATGATAATCTGATTATCACATTGACAGGTGACAAGGCAAGTAGCAAAATGTAAATGTGCAAAGCGGTTCCAGGTGGAGCAGATTGGCGACAATAAGTACAGAGTAAGTCTAAAAAAATACATTCATGTCATCCATTGATTTATACCTAGCTACTCTAAAAAGAACCAGAAGATCTGAGTTATTAAACTAAATTTAGACTCTCTGGATTCTGTAAATTTTCTCAAAGTATTAAAACCTATTTCAAATCTTACTAACAGTCAATGATAATAATAGTCACAACATAGACAAAGTAATAGAAAATGAAGAAGCTAAATGCTCTGGGACTTTAGAATTGAAGCAGGCAAGCATTTTCCACACAATGCTTTGATAAGAAAGACCAAGAAGTCTGGATAGTGGATGTTGCAGGACATCGACCCAGCAGGATAGAGGAGAAAGAACTGGGGAAAATCATGAAATACAAAGACCTGCAAAAAGAAGTATAGAAGAACTGTGGCAAAAGGAAGCCAAAATAGTACCAATAGTAATAGGCACTTTGGGTGTAATTCCAAAACATCTGGAGCTTTAGCAGCATTGACAAAACCACCACCAGTCAGTTGCAAAAGGCAGTTTTACCTTTAATATTATTATTAAACAACATCTGCCTATCTCAGGCACTTGCCTTATTAAGTGGATAAAAATGTCAAATCCAGTCTAAACATTAATTAACTGTGTGACCACCCTAATTCCTATTGTTACTCACTTGAAATTATATATGGTGATTATCTCATGTTTTTCAAAGGGATGCAGTTTTATGAGAAATTAAAGAGATGTGAGTTCATTTAAATACAGCCTCAGGATTGAAAGTGATTTTTCCAAGACACAGTACAAAGGGCAGTGGTTGTTTACTTGAAAGAAAAAAAAATACCGTGGCTGCCATTTTGTATTTCTGGGACTCCATTTTTTTTTAAATAGGTCCCACCCCTTGAAAAAGTTTAAAGGCCCTGGTTTTTTTTCCCCTTTGTGGAAGACTGTTCAGAATAAGTGCATGACTGAAATTAAAAGCACAAGATCATAGAGATTGGCTTTATACAGTAGGTCTGTTACATTAGAGCTCATCAACCGCCCCCCAACCGGGCCGCCAAAGCAGTGGGCAAGTGTGCAAAGCTTCCTTTGCACATGAATGAGATTTAGGTTGCGTGTGTGAAACCATTCCCCTCCACTGCCAAAGCCGCCACTAGCGGTCTGTGGAACCAAGAAGGTTGGCGACCCCTGTGTTATGTAATACTTATATGATATCATGCCACCAATGTTCAGGATCTTTTATTGTACTATTCATTAATATTTAAATGGTGTTCTTCCCAGAAGAGTTAGAATTCAAAGATATTGAATAATATATCTCATTATCATCCTGTTCTTATAAAAAAGAACTTGTCCCAGTTTTATTAGTTAGATCAAAGATGATGCAAGGAAGCAACAGATAAACTTGAATTCCATTCTCCATCATTTACAGTCCTAACATGTAATGTTACCTGCATGTATGTAAAGTACATATTATATTGAGCTATTTGGAATACATATGCACTTTCATAGTGTGTTCTAGAGTCATGTAGACCATTTCCTGTTAAACTAATTGTGTTTTTTTCCCCCCATTTTCCATCTCTTGTCAGTTCTTCCTGGGAAATCAGGTATAAACAGTGGAATGTACATGGAGTTTCTAGTATTTTTTTTAATACATTATCATTTCAGCTTGCAGTGATTTGTCCTCCCACTTCCTTTCACCCTGAGCTAATTCCTTGTTTGCTCAGCTTTGGTGCCTTAACAGGTGTCTTTATACTGAGAATTGCCTCTTTGCCTGTCGCTGCCTCATAATTAAGATTACTTTAAGGGAACCAGATAATAGTCAAAAATGCTCTTCAGGTGTAAATGCTTTCAAATACTTTCTCTGTAATTTGCACTTGAAAACTGTAGTTAAGATTGTGCTGTGATTGCTATATGGAATGGCTTTTAGGTTTCCATGCTGCATCCCACTGTCAGGTAATTTTCATCACACATTTTTTTTAAACTAGTAGGAAAAGGCCAGGGTACTCAAAAGCAAACCAATAGCATGCAACCAAGCTCCTTTCAGACTGTATCAATCAAAAAGGGAATTTTGTTTATTTTGTACAATAGACCCTTGTTTCTGTGCTTACTCTTAGCTTTTTTTTTTAGCAGAGCAATATTATATCATTCAAAACAAGAAAAAAAAAATTAAACATTTGGGGGCGAGCGGGTTTCATTTGGCGGAAAGCGACCCCAGATTTCAGCCAGGATTTAACATATAACGAGTGAACATGGATTCCACTAAATTTGAAATTTGCACAGATGCCAGACTCAGAGAATCTTCAATTCCTTTTAAAGTCCATCTTCCTGTGGTTCTTTTTATACAGATATGTATTAAAAAGGAGTTCTGATACATAATGATAACATAATGTTATCATTATGAAACTATGTCTTTAATAATGGACATTGCTTAGGTTTTTTATATATATCAGTATTAATAAAATTCTGGGATAGGATTTTCCATCTACTCCTTACCATGGAGCTCACTCGATATTTGAGGCCAATTAGACACACTCTCAGTTGAATCTTTGCTTAGACAGTTGCTATGATGAGGATTAAATGAAGAGTATTGTCAGATATACTGTCTTGAATGTTTAATAGAAATTATAGAATATAAAACGGTATAAAACTAATCAAACTGTTGAGCTGGTGCATCTGGAGAGAAAGGCAGGTAAGAGCCGCAATAGCTGGGCATCCTTATCAAAGGAAAGGAGTTCTGTTGCATTCCCCGATTACCTAAGGGAAATATAGTAGACTTACTTACCCGTTTTGTTTTTTACATTTTTGAAAGGCATGGTCAGGAATATTAAGTATCTAGATACAGGACTGCAATAATGTAGTTATTTTAACCACTACAAATAATTATGACAGGTTGTGCTTGTAAGGATTTTAGAAAAACACAACTAGAATAAAGGATAAGTTTTCCAAAGAACACTGCAAAAAGAGGAGACTCCTCAAACAACTCCTTAGTTTTGATTGGTTAGAAATGAAATTGTGTCAGATCCCTCTTGATCTACTGCTTAAGCTTCTGGATATTGAAATGTGAATATTACAGCTTGGAAACAAGGTAGAATTCTCAAAAAAAAAAAGTTTTAGGAAGCAAGAAAGGATATTCTTTCCTGACTCATCTATGTGGTCATAACTTCCCACTCTGCTTTAGGAGAATAACTACAGTCAGCATTTGGATGAAAGTTGTAGTAAAGCCTGGGTGAATGTCTCATGTTATCGTTCCAATTTCTCTGGCTAATTCTTCCCAGAACTATTTAAGCAAAGTCCATTTTCCAAAGGACTCGTATGAAAAACAGTTGCTGCAGCATAAAACCTTATAAGAAGAAAGGAAAAAGTCTTCATAGCTATTTTTATTGCCATAATTTCACACAGTGCACATTCCAACCTAGCCTTTTTACATACTTCTAAAATAACGTTTTGTTCCTGGCACAGTGAGCTTTATCTGCTACACTGTTATTTGGTTCCTAAGAAGTAATATGCTTTCCCCCCTTTGCTTAAGCTGTATCTCAAGTTATATTAAAAAGTAAGCTCAGTTGTATGATTTAGCAATGAAAGATTTACTAGACAAACAATGTTTGCTTGAATTTTGAAAGATAATATTTGGCTTCTTATTCCAGTTGGACCTTTGGGGATACATACCCTCATGAAAGATCAGGCATTACATATTAGAGAAGTTGTGAATTCTTCTCATAGCAGAAGCTAATGGCAAATTGATTTGCAGCACAAGGCACTAGGGTAGATCATACAAAAGTTTTTTTAGGCAGTGATTGGGATGGAAGTGTTTAAACCTAGTGAACTTTATTATACATTTAATGAAAAGTTAACTAGTTGTGATTTCCTGGGCTTTTTTCCCCAGGCCTTGTCTGTTCTCTCACCTGGTTATTGAAGTTATCAGGAGTGCAAATATGCTGCAGAGCAAAATGAAGGGAGAGAATAACAATCAGAGGAAATAGAAAGGGAAGTATGTTCTTCCTCTAGCTTAAAAGTAAAGTACAAATTTCTAGATTGCAACAGCCTTTTTGGCTTTACAATGCTCATTCCATGTTCCCATAACATGGGGGGCAGCACCTGGCCATTATGATCCCAAAATAACAAAACAGTGCAAGCTCTGTCCTTTTGCCTGTTTGACCAATACAAATAATCCTACATTGGTTTCATGTCATGAGGTGCTCCTGCAGCTCTTTTTTCTTAATTTTCCTTTCCTGATACGCTGTAATAAGTAAATCAGAAGCCTCGGATTCTCTGTTGAGTATCAACCAGGAGACTATTAAGATTCTGAATAACCAGTTCAGTTAAGTTGGCTTCCTGCCATGTTCCAGATCTGCTAACCGTTGTTTTCTTGTTTGGACATGATAAGAAATTATTCTTTATTACAGCAGGCCAAGAAAGAAAGGAGCTGTGTAAAAACTAGAATCAAACAATAGATAAAACATCTGTGATTTAAAGATTACCAATACATGCTTAAACAATCATGTAGTACAGGGGTGTCAAAGTTGTGGCGTCATGTGACATATAGGACTTTTTTCCCCTTCACTAAACTGGGTGGGGCTAGGGCCAGCATGTGACGCATCCAGCCCAAAGCCCGTGAGTTTGACACCCCTGCTGTAGTAAGCTTAATGATTACTAAGATCAGAGATGAAGAAAATTTATTTTTGTTTCATTTTAATATTATTATATCTAAGCACACTTCTCTAAACAAATGTTTGAATTCATATGAAATTACATATTAGAGGTTTCAAAACTTTGATTTGGAGAATTAAAGTTGATTGAATTAAGTCTCCAAATCGAGCATTTGACTCAAAAGGCTTATACAAAAGTTGTTTCTTCATAATTGATTTGGGCAATCAAATTAAAGTATCAAATGAATTCTGCTATCAGAACTGATGGTTCAATTCTGACCAAAGCTGATTTACATATTCCTGTTATATATGCATATTTGAATCTCTCTAGTTTTATAACGTCGTTCACAAATAAAAAAGAGTAATGCCAGCACCTTGAATTGAACCCAGAAACATACTGCCAACCAGTGCAACTTGTGGAACAAAGGTGTCACATATTCTGGATTAAAGATTACCTTAATGCTCACACTGCTACATTTTGCATTGGCTGAAACTTACATGTCCTGTTAAAGGGCATCTCTGTGTGCAGCATATTGCAGTAGTCCAGTTAGGAGGTAATCAGAATGTGAGCAGCCATGAGCAGAGCCTCTTGTTCTAGGAATAGGCACAGTTGGTAGGCGAGGCATATCAGGGCAGTAGCCATAGCTGCCACCTGTTCTTTGAGCTGGGTTTACAAGTCCAGGAGGGCCTCCAAAATTGCACACCGTTCCATTTAGAGTAGTGCAACCCCATCCAAAACAAGAGATGGAAATTTCCCATAACCAGGGGGGCTAAAACTCAGAGCCACTGAGACTTGCTACACTTGAAGCCTGTTGTTCCCCATCCAGACACTCACAGCCTCTATACACTGAGACAGAGCTCCATAATATCCCATGGCCAGTCCAACATGGAGATGCAAAGCTGGGTATTTGCAGAATACTGATGATACCTCACCTGGAACTGTTGGATGATCTCATCCAGTGGTTTCATGTAGACGTTAAACATGAGAGGGCTGAGCCCTGTGGCACTCCACAAAGCTGGGGCCATGGGATGGACTTCTCTCCCCCCCCCAAACCCCTGGAACTGATATGGAAATATAGCATGGTCAGTGGATTAAAGGCTGCTAAGAGGTCAAAACAAAATAAAGAAGCAATCTGTCTATCTAAATCTATCTATCTAGTCTGAATAGTAATTAACATAATATAACATAATACTAGGAAAATTCATGGCAAATAAATATATAAACTAGAAATTGCATACAATACATACATACATACATACATACATACATACATACATACATACATAACATTTGTGTGTATGTGTGTAACACACACTGTGTTTTCCCGAAAATAAGACCCTGCCTTATATTGAAAAAATGAGAAATTGAATGAAATTAAAATAGATACTTATCAATCATACTTGATACTTATCAATTTTTAATTTTAAAAACTTAAACTTTTAAAAAATTTAAAACTTCATTAATTGTTTGCTTTTGGAGTTTTTCACACTTTAACAGCCATTTGTTTCTGTACAGTTATCAAAGAACCTTGAAAATTGTACTAATGCATATATGTTTATATATTCTGCAATACTTAGAAGGACTGCTTCTGACCAGCAGATAGTGAGGATCATTAGAAACATAATTTTTCCATCCTCAATGTTTTCCACACCACTGCATTTTGGGAGTTGTAGTCCTAACACTTCTGCATTCCATCAGACTGGAGAGGTTTTTATTTTGATCTTTGAGGACACTAACTCCTCTCTACATGTTTTTTTTTTTATTGCTTTGCTTTGCTTGTTTGCTTAGTTAACATTAAAACTAACAGGCGTGCGAGACCAGTAGCAAAACTATTAATGCTTTTGTGGTTGGTGTTGAAAAAGGAAGCTCTCAAGGAGATCCAATCGCTGAGGAATCGTAGATATGCAATAGGTTTTATTGAAACTTTATTTTTTTAAAAAAAGAATTGAAAGATAAATTAAGTACAATTATCTAAATAGTAGAAGGATATGTGATCAGAATATAGCAGTGTAAATAGTAAGTAACAGAAGAGAGAAATCATAAATTGCTTATCTCCCAGATATGAGAAAATCTACACAAGAAGAAAAGGTAACTGAATCATACCATGCAATACACTGGATATACAAAGGGGAAGTTTTCCTGAAAGCAAGAAAGCGAAAGGAGCTTCATGTCATGATTAAAGTTACTTTTTTTCTTTCCCAGGATAAAACTTTTGAGTTCTCTCCATTTTATGAAACTCGTAGTGTATTTTTAATTATTTCTGCAAGGAAAGCTCAGAGAGGGTTTTTGTAATGAAGGAACAAGTTGTCTGATATAAGAACTTTATACAATCTCTTAGTACCCTGTTTCCCATAAATAAGACATTCCCTGATAATAAGCCCAATTGGGCTTCTGAGCGCATGTGTTAAAATAAGCCTCCCCCCGAAAATTAAGCCCTACCCAAAAATATTTAAACGCAGAGCTGGAAATCAGGTAAGACGGCAAGAGGAGCCCCATCTTGCTCCATGCACCCCAAAATAATAAGACCTCCCCGAAAATAAGGCCATTATTTTGGGGTTCAAAAAAATATAAGACAGGGTCTTATTTTCGGGGAAACACAGTATTTTTTTTTCTCCTACTACATGATTTTTGAAAATTGATTTTTGTAAAATGAAACCAGCTTTTGATCTTTATGTTCTGCTTCTACCTCCCTTCACCCCAATCTCATTGCTAGCTTGTGGATTAATACATTGAGTTTGACAACAGCTTTGATCATCATATGCTTAATGAAAACATCTTTGGTAATTATTCTACTAATGATTTAAAGCAATCTGTCTGTGGCTAATTTTAACCTACTTAGCTTGGAGAAGACATTGCTGTTTAGAATATATAGGAAAGCTTTAGCTTATTTTCCTTTCTTCGGCACAGTTTGGTGATTCCCAGCAGCTTCGTCTCGTCCGAATCCTGCGGAGCACCGTTATGGTTCGTGTTGGAGGTGGTTGGATGGCACTAGATGAGTTCTTAGTGAAAAACGATCCCTGCAGAGGTATGTAAGAAAATTGCTTGGATGGCACACTCAATAATTGTGTCCATAACTGCCGCCACTGCTTAATTGGAGGAAGAAAATGTCAGCTGTATCAATTCCGCAGCTTAACTCAATCTTAATTTACTTATAATGGTATACTTTTATACATATTAATATGCAAAAGTACTGCATACCAAAAAATCTAGGGGCAGAGGTGAGCAGAAACAAATGGTCTTCAAATGTTTTTGATTTCAATTTCTGCCATGCAGATAACACGGATAATGGCAAGAAATGGTGGAGGTGGCATTCTAAAATAATCGTAGAAGCCTCTTGTTGGCTGAAATTTCGCTTACGTGCTGAGAAAACTGAACAAGATAGATAGTCTTCTACTTAACAACCATTTATTTAGTTACTCTTCAGAGTTACAGTGGCGCTCAGAAAAGTGACTTCCAACCAGTTCTTGCATTTACAACTATTGCAGCATCCCCACAAGCACTAGATCAAAAGTTGGCCACTTGTGGACCGGCATGTATTTATGAAAGTAGCAATAACTGCCATTTGTGACCACCTGTCTTAACAACAAGCAAAATCAATGGGGAAAGCTGGATTTGCTTAATGACTATGATTCACTTAAAAACGGCATGATTCGCTTAACAACCATGACAAACAGATTCATACAATCGGGCATGGCTCACCAACTTCCTTGCTTTAGCAGTGGGAATTCTGGTCTCAATTGCGGTCGTAAGTTGAGGACTACTTGTACTGAAAACATACCTACTGTTAAAAAAAGAAAGCTGTTATCCTACTGTATATGTTATTTATTTCCCCTTTTCTCCTTTCTTAAGAATCTAATTTGACCTTAGAGATGGGAGGAGCAGGGAAGATGCTAGAACCAACCATGAAGTTCTGTCAGGAAAAGCTAGCCATTCTAATGAAGTTCTCATATAGTTGTCTCCCGCCTCGAGGTGGAATGTGTCAAGCAGTCCAAAATACCAGTTGGTCTGCTGCTATAGGAAGCAAGATTTTTTCCCCCACACTTATATAAAGGTAGTTCTTGACTTATAACTGCAATTGAGCCCACAATTTATGTTGCTAAGTGACAAAGTTGTTAAGTGAATTTTGCCCCATTTTATGACCTTTATTGCCACAGTTGTTAAGTGAGTCACTGCAGTTATTAAGTTAGTAACACTATTGTTAAGTGAATCTGACTTCTTCACTGACTTCTGGCTTGTCAGAAGGTTGCAAAATCTGATCACATGACCTGAGGATACCGAAACTATCATAACTATGAGTCAGTTGCCAAGCACCTTAATTTTGATAATGTGGCCAAGGGGATGCTGCAATGATCATAAATGTAAAAAACAGTCCCAAGTCACTTTTCCCAGTGCTGTTGTTTCTTTAAACAGTCACTGTCGTAGGTCAAGGACTAGCTGTATTTCAGTACTGGGAGGAATGTGAGTGTTTACATTCTGTCTTCTGCCCTTTATTGATGAGATTTGGAAAACTGACAGTACAATTCACCTCCTCCTTCCAGTGAGCTGCACAGAGTGATTTACACGCTGCATTTAATGGGATTAATCCCTCCCATGTATACCCAACAGGTAGTGGTATCGATTGTGGCTCTAGTTCTTAGTGCAAAAGTAAAAGTGAGAGGCCTCTCGGAATAGTGGTCTTCATTTGCCAATGGTAGTGAGCTCAGATTGGGTATCAGATTGCTCTTCCCTTCAGCTTTCTTTTCTTCCTTGGAAGCAAAAGACTACAGTTTGGTTTTCCCCCTACATTTTAATTCAGGCTGTAATATACCTGAATTAATTAAGGCTGGTTTCTAGACAGTTGCAGTTCTAAAAAGAATCACTCTGGAAGAAGACAGATGTCAATAATAAGTACTGTTGTCCTGCTACCTATGAGCCGCGGTGGCGCAGTGGTTAGAGTGCAGTACTGCAGGCTACTTCTGCTGATCACCGGCTGCCAGCAGTTTGGCAGTTCGAATCTCACCAGACTCAAGGTTGACTCAGCCTTCCATCCTTCCGAGGTTGGTAAAATGAGGACCCAGATTGTTGGGGGCAATAGGCTGACTCTGTAAACCGCTTAGAGAGGGCTGGAAAGCACTGTGAAGCGGTATATAAATCTAAGTGCTATTGGTATTGCTACCTGATTAGCAGGAGAAAAGTGTCATTTGATAGTTCACATTAGGGGCAAAAAACTGCTTAGATTAGTATCGTAAAACTCTGATTTTAAGGTTGCAAATGTTAGCTTTTAAAAATGCTTGGGTCTGAATGGGGTTAATTTAACAATCTTGTGATGATGCAAATTTTTTTAAAAAAATCTTTGTTTGCTCCTGTGGCTTGTGCTAGCAAGAAAAATGGATTCAGTCTGCATTTAGGAAATAAGAGACACTAGAAAAGCAAATAGCTGACACAGATGCAATGATTTGCATTCCTCCTTTCTTCCTTTTCTCTGGTTTTTGACTGCCCTGCCTTCCTCTTTATTCAACAAATGTCACTAGTGGTTTCTGATGTACTGTACTGAGGCAGAACTTGGTACCATGATGCACATAAATGGACCCTATATTCCATGGGTGTCAAACTCACGGCATCCCCTGATGTTTTGCAACATTTTTCCCATTCGTGAAGCTGAGGTGGGCGTAGCCTGTGCGTAACACATCTGGGCCACCAGTTTGACACCCTTGTATAGTTCAAGCATTATTACTCGGCAGTGGTGAGCAGGCCCTTTGAGGTTTTTGCGAGTATTTTTCTGAATTCTCACAAGAAGCAGAAGAGGAACAGAAGACCTCACATGTGTTGTTAGTACTAAAATGGGATGATGATAGTACTAAGATGGGGCATTGTTTGGCCTTTTCTTTTCAATATTCTCAGTTAGACCTTTGCAGGTAATGTTTCTTTCTCCCAGTATATAAGCCTTTACTTGCTTAGCCTGGCAGGAAAATATGAATGTCCATAAGCAATGGTAACTCTATTGTAGCTATTTAATGATTAGTGAGAATAATATAGGATTATTTTTTATTTCAGATCGAAAAAAATATTAAATGTTAAGATGGGATATGAAAAGTAGTGTTTACATTTATCTTTACTATAGTCTCCTTCTACAAGAGAGAAGTACTATAAATTCAGGCAAAAATCTTTTAGAACATGAATATTGTACTTCATTTATCAAATTTATACACCTCCCATCTCACTATCTGATTGACTCTGGGCAGTTTAGAAATGAAAGACATGTACAAAGAGACTGTTTAAAAAACAGCGTCAAAAGCAGCATGTATAAGGTAGAGGGAGTACCCTTAGGCCACCTCCCTCCCTCAAGATTGCCTGCCACTCTTAGACCCATGCCAGTTGGCAGAGCCAGATTTTCATCTTCTGGAAGGCCAGAAGGGTTGCACCTCTGGGGGCAAGATGTTCCATAGGGTAGGGACAGTGTCAGAAAAAGCTCTCTTCCTAGTCCCTTCCAATCAAAATTATTTAACCAATGAGGTCTATAATATACCCATCTTGCCTGACTGGATGGGGCAAGTCTTGAGACAAGACAGTTCCTTAGGTAGCCTGGTCCCATGCCAGGAAGGGCTTTAAATGTGATAATCAACACCTATCGGTAGAATTGGACTTGAAAGCAAACTGACACCAGTGCAACCCACACAACAGATATGGGCAGCCCTTGGGTAGCCCCAAACTGCTCATATGGCCAAATTCTGAATCAGCTGCAAATTCCAGATACTCTTCAAGAGTAGCCCCATGTAAAGTTCACTGCAGTAGTCCATGCGGGAGATAACCAGGACCTGAGAGACTGAAAGAAGGGTTTCCCAATCCAGGAAGGAGCACAACTGGTGCACAACACAAGGTTGTAACATGGTATAACTCATATTTTAAAAAATATAATGTGGCTATAGCTTTTCTCACTTGTAAACTAGCAGACGGGGGCTGTGTGACCTCTGTAGTCTTCAAGGACAGTACCACGAACAGCAATTTGCAGTAGTACAACCCTGAAATAACAAGGATGTGAATTACTACTGCATGTATTTTCCGTTCCATGAATTGCAGCAACTCATGTACTGGCTTTCAAATCTGGCAAAGGAAGTTCTGACCATGACTTCTGCATGTTCTCCTGGGTAAAATGTGAATCCAGGAGAGCCCCCAGATTATGGACCAACTCTTTCTGAGAAACTGCAATCCTGACCAGTTGCAGAGGATATTGTCCTGGAATAAGAAAATTTCTGAACCAACAACGATTCCATTTTACTGGAATTAAGATTACTTTGTTTCATCTTATTTAGTGAAAACATTACTAATTAGTTTGACATATTTTGGCCAGTGCCACAACACAAGCAGAGTTTTATCCCAAATCTGTTCATGTTGTTTTATACAAGCTGTGATCTCTAACCTAGAGCCTGACTTGCCAGCTAGCGTACTATTGTCCATATGCAACATGCTAAGAACATCAAGGTTTACAACTTATTTTACAACATTAATGGATCATCAGATTAGAAAATGAATCTCCAACTCTATTTACAAACCACTCTCTCCTGCCAAAACTTACATTTCTGTGTACACACCCTCCTTTTTTCCAGCAGACATGACAAAAGAAAAGACAAGGGGTGGAGGGAACTTGATAGACTCAGAATAAGGGGAAGGGATTCTTTCATGGGGAAGGGAAGAAAAGAGAAAGGAGGAAATAGACATTTGGTGAGGTGACAGTAAGAAATGACTGGAAAGGAAAAAGAATCTATAATAAATTGTTTCAAAAGGGTTAAACTAATAAAATTAGCAGCTAATACACAGGCTAACAAAGCAAAGGCATTCTAGTTTTGAAACACAGGCAGTTTCTACAAATAGGTGTTGAATAAGGAGACATTATGCTCCTTTTTTTTTTTTATGAACACCAATGTTTTGTAACACAACCAGATCTTCTTCATTTTCTATACAAATCAAGAAAAGGATTCCTTTAATATTATATTTTGTGTTGTCATAAACAAACTTCATCTTGTAAGAAGAATGAAATTCTTTTAAATACCAGTGTATAGAAATACGGAAAGTTTTGAATTGTTTTTTGTGGTTTGCTGAAATAAATTTCAATGTCCCTGAACAGGAATCTAAAATGGATGTTTTTAACTTTCCAAAGAGTTTTACGACATTAAAATGAGATATTTCATCCATAGTGATCCAGATTAGCCAAGCATGATCTAGCTAACTGGAGGGACTCGAGTTCAAATCCATCCTCAGCCACAGAAACTCACTGGGTGACTTTAGGCCAACCAGTCTCAACCCATTCATTCCCACAGAGTTGCTATTGCAGGAAAAAATGTGCTTTCGGGAGGGAGTGATTTGTAGGCCACATCAAACTCCTTGAGAAAAGATTGAAAATAAATTAACAAATAAAATAAATGACATTTATTTCCAAGCAGAATAGAATTTTTAAGACTGACCTCACTCAAGAAGGAGAAGAATAAGATTTCAATCTTCTGAAAATCTATAATTTAAAAAAACACAGTGTTTAGAAAGATATGTGAATAGTAGTGATTATTGAAATACTGTGTGGCATTTTGTCTTCTTTTTCAGGTTGGCACGGTTTGTTCCATTCCTTTTCTTTTTTGTTTCATTTCTTCATTTTGACAGAGAAGTGTTGTTTTTGTTTGTTTTTAACATAGATGGCATTGGAAGTATTTGCTATTGAAATCATACTAGGAGTCTTTGGTATTTCCTGAGAGACTTGATCTCGGGTAGGAAGAGCTAGCAAAAAGTTGTGTCAGATTCTCTTTCTTGCTCTTCAGCTTTGAGTCTCTTGCATATGCATCTGCTGTGATTGATTCTTCTTCTGCTAACAATTTTCTTTTAATATGATCCATGTCCTGTGTCATTTTTTCTAGTTCATCATCATGGGAGTAAAATGTTACGTTCGGAATCAAACTCTTCAATTACCACTCAGCCTACTATAGGTGGGCAAATCCCTCTCTTTGTCTCTCCTGTTCTTATTTTCTTTTCAATTTCCTTCTCGCTCTGCTTCAATATATATCAAAATCTGTTTTAACAAAACGCTTCACGTATTGCAGTTTTAGCTTAACATTTGCTGCACTGGGCTGGTGCTTGAAAGCTTGCCTCTAAATTTAAATAATGACTTTGAGAAAATGTCTCAAAAGCCATTGCTGCTAACCCAAAGAGGCATCAAACGCTAAACATGTTTACGCATCTGATCCTTGTGCATTGTCCTCTCATATTATAACAGCATTCCGTTGGTATTTAACATCCAAACCCTTCCTTAGAGTTTGGGAGTTCCTATTTGCGTTGCATGTTACCAAACTGTATGATTTCTAGTTTAGAATTAATATGGTTTACCCTTTGCTCTCTCTTGTCTGCTTATCATAGCCAACATCTGTTTCTGAATCACCTAAGAAGCAATAGCATTAGTTGAGTGGGTCCTCAGGTTGTGTCTGTGCCTCAGTAACCAAATAGCATGTTGAGCCATTCCATTATCATGCTGATTTATGTTGACCGTGGTTCATCTTTGCTGGCCTAGAGCATTAGATGCGCACAGTGAACTCTTTTCTTTCAAACGCATTACTAATGTGTTTGATTTGTTTGGCTTATTTGTTGAGACTTGGCAAGGCAATGGTGTGTGGAGGAGGAAGGGGAGGCAAATGATCAGATTCCTAATTTATCTTCTTTTCATTCACTGTAGCAAAAGGGAGGACAAACATGGAGCTCCGAGAGAAGTTCATGTTAGCAGATGGGCCTTCCCAAAGTATGGCTGCCTTCCGATCAAGAGGACGTCGATCCCGGCCTTCTTCGAGGGGCGCTTCTCCCAACAGATCCATGTCTATATCCAATCAACCTGCTCAAGGAACTCCAGTTTCAGCTCTTGCTGCTAGTACACCCAAGGTACAGTTTGAATAATCTTTGATAAGACTTGATATACATTACAATAATCTTTAATGTTACTTAATAGGATTGAGCCCAACTGAACATCAGTTAGTAGCAATATAGTTACCTTAAAACCAATAGGGAGATTTTAGTTATTTTTTTCCAAAGACTCTAACAAAGTTTTTTATTGTTTCCTCCTCTCCCCTGCCTTACAATATGCAGCGGTCATGCAAGACTGGGAAAAAACATGTAAGCCATTTAGACCACAGAACCAACTTGTTCAAGGAGTGAAACATTGATACCCCCTCCCCCCACCATTGCATTTTAGAAAACACACATAATCCTTTTCCATACAGAATGCTTGTCATCACTTGCTCCTGCTCGGTTTTGATGTCTTGTTTCAGACTTTTACTGTGAGATCCATTCTTCATAACCTGACTGTTCCATTTCATGACATTGTTTTCCAACAACTGTTCTTCACATTGTGATTTGCCATTGTTTCATACAGACACCCCAACCTTTAACACGCAACTATGGTAAACCATGGTTGATAAACAGCAAAACGTCATCTCCTTGTAAACCATCAGAGTGCTCTGAATATCAAGTATCATCCACAGAGGTACAGTAATGGACAGATTTTTTTTTTTTTAGCCTAACCACATTTCCTTCACTAAAACTATCCTGTTAGCTAACAGTGATTTCCATTCCTTATCAAGTGTGCTGTACCTTCCATATTAATGCACTCTTATTTGTTTTCACTCTTCTGTCCATCAATTTTGGTTTCCCCACCTCTTTTTTAAACTTGTAAATTAATCAATTGTTGGAAGTTTGTTTGACTCCTATTTGAGCCTTGCTGAGCATGTAGTCCTTGTCAAAATAATAATTGATTTTATACTAGTGAAATTTATAGATTTGTATAAATTTATATATACAAATTTATAGATTTGTATAAATTTATATATAAAATCTTTGTTAACAAAGACTTACATAAAATAACAGATATCTTCATTCCTATGTTTGACAGTAAGTTAAATATAATTGTATTTGATTATATCTCATTGATATCAAGACTAATTGGTTCTTATTCGTAAATTAGATTGCAATCTAATGTTATTTTGCTTGTTGGAAGGGTAAAACGTGTATAAGTTTAATTATTCAGATAATTTAACCTATCCAACACTTAGGTTTAAGTCAGGAAATTTATTACATTAAAAATGACTGGGAAAATCTATTAGCAATATAATTTACAAAACTCTAAAATGTACAATAATAAATATAAATTTGAGGTGTTCTAGCCTCAAATTTCACATACCCTCAGCTGGCCTACAGCTAGCCTTCCTCAACCTGATAATCTCCTAATGAGCTGGAAATCAACTCCCAACACCTTCCTGCTGAATGAATATTACGGGATTTGTAATCATGAAGTTATGTGACACCAATTTGGGAGATTATTGTTAGTGTGTCACTCCAGAAAAAAAAAAAGATTTGCCTGCAGGGTAACGTTTCAATTCCCAGGATCTCTTGCTATAACACTAGAGAATTGGAGTGGCATGCTGTGGATTGGCCCATGGGGTACAAAGAGTCCTTGTTCCTACAACATGAAATTTTCCATCTCATTTGTATCATTTAGAAGAGGGAAGAGGAATGGGGAGGAAATCCACAATTCCCCATCTTTTGCCCTGACCAAGATGAGCCAAAGCCTAATGAGTTCACCTGCCAAAAGCATTGATTTACCTAAAGGCATCTTGAACAAGGATCTCATTTTGGCCCTTATTAAATGTATTAACGGATTTAAATAATTACATACTTCAAATTATGCAGAATATATTAATTTAAACCATATAATTCCTACTAAATATAATCTCACATAATAATCACATTTCTGTATAGATTATTACAGCAGTTAGAACAGAAAAAATACCAGATTATTTCTGCTGATTTAAGTATAAAACTATATGGAATATGAATTATTGTCAATTTTTTAAAATACAGGTAGTCTTTGACTTTTAGCAACCATTCAAAATTACAGTGGTTCGGAAAAAAAAACTGAAAAAACTGACTGACAACCACTCCTCACCCTTACAACCATTGCAGCATCCCCATGATTCACATGCTAAAAATTCAGTTGCTTGACAACCAGCTTGCATTTACAACAGTTGCAGAATCATTTGATCGCCATTTGTGACCTTCCCAGCTGGCTTCCGACAAGTAAAGTCAATGGGAGAAGCCGGCTTTTCTTAACAACCACATGATTCACTTAACTGCAGTGATTCGCTTAGCAAGTGTGGCAAAAAAGGTCATAAAATCAGGCACAACTCACTTAATCACTTTGCTTAACAATGAAAATTCTGGTCCCAGTCATAAATTGAGGAATACCTGTACTTCGTTCTATTTAGTCCTGTTCTTAGCCAATAGCTAACTATAACACACGCGCAAAACTTTCCTCAGCATATTGAATTTGTTGGAAAACTTTAATTGGCAAATATTACCACTATTGCTGGTAAACTATATTGAATGTCATATTTGGGACAGAAGAGGGGTGCTGCAAAAATTAAGAATTCTAAAGATTGGTGAAATTGAGCATTAAATTGTTACCGCACATTGAAAAGTATTTACATCACCTTCAATATTACTGTATTCACGTCACATTAAACCATTTTACTTTGGAATACAAATGAACAAAATACCTCCTCCTATCAACTGGAGTATTTAAATAAACCATAGAAGACATTTCTGTGATTTATTTAGCCTGGGGTTCATATTGGGAAGTCTGGCTTCTATTATTCCCTCACTAAAAGATCAGAGGGTTCCTCTGAATTCCATCAATTTAGGCATCTTGCTTCTTGATGTTGAACATTAAGAAGAGAGTTTATGACATCACGTCCCAACACTTTTTATACATAGACAGTAAGAGTAATATTTATTGTAATATTTAGTTCATTTCTTTTCAGTCTCCAAGCAAAAAAGGCACAGATGGTACATTATGTCATGCCCCCATGTGCAAGGTTTTATACCACCAACAGCATGCTGAAGAGATGGGATTTCAGTTTTTACACAATGTTTTGAGTTACACTGGCCAGAACATAATGTGATGCCTACTGGTGGACAATGGAACTCTTTTTCATCCATAAAAATAATATTTCAGATTTTTTTAATTACTGTTCATGGACAGTATCTGCGTTTAATCATTTTTAGAGTAAACCCATTGATACCAATGCAACTTTTAAGTCATTCACAATTAGTCAAGTCCCACTAATTTCAAGACATCTGTGCTAAGTCTTGATCCAATGAAATGTATTTGCATTTTTGTAGATGTTAATTAAATATGTTAACTAGAAATAACTCCAGAAGGTGCTATATGTTTATCCATATGGATTAGTACAGATAGTCCTCGACTTACAACCATTTCTTTAGTGACCTTTCAAAGTTACAATATCACTGAAAACAGGTAACTCATGATTGTTTTCACACTTAGGACCGTTGCCGCATCCCCATGTTCACGTGAACAAAATTCAGATGCTTGGCATGAATTTATGACAGTTGCAGTCCCACCTTTTGTGACCTTCTGACAAGCAAAGTCAATGGGGAAACTATGTTACTAATTTAACAACCGCAGTGATTTGTGTAACAACTATGTCAAGAAAGGTTGCAAAACGAGGCAAAACTCACTTAACAACCATCTTGCTTAGCAACAGAAAATTTGGGCTCAATTGAGGTCATAAGTCGAGGACTACCTATATTGATTCAGCAAAAATACTAAAATAGATGAAAGAATACATTTATGCATTATTGGATCCTGCTGCCAGAAAGGAGCAATATTTGTCTCCGTTTACATTCACAGTCCTGCAGACTCTCTGGTCCTTGGGCCGTATGCAGGATATAAGAGATGGGCCCAGGTTGTAAAGACTCAGAGGGCCTTTGAAACCTCTAGTCTTCCATTTTATGGGCTCAGTTACGGTGCTTATACTGTGGTTTGTGTGACAGGAAAAAAAAATAGCTGCACCATAAACAGTAATAAATGTAAATACACTATGAGCTTTCAAAGGCTGTAATTGACTTCTCTGAAATCTGATCCTATATCTTGACATGAAAGAATTATTTGTTCATATACTGTAGTCCCATCAGTGTATATAATAGTTCGATACATTGCACAGACAATAAGAGACAAGTCCCTACCTCAAGAAGGCAGCAATAAATACAGTCTCTCTCTCTCTCTCTTTTCCTGTTGACATGTTCCTAAACAGTGCTATCTGGTCAATTTTGGTAAAAGCATTTTCTTGTGATTTGGGTGGAGTTCCAAATTCAGCCCTGTTCAATGCATGTGCTTTATTCAGTACTCTTATATTCTACAGGGAACTCCAATACAGGGGAGTAAACTTAGACTTCCAGGATATCTTTCTGGGAAAGTTTTTCATTCTGGAGAAAATAATGGCCTAATTTCAACAGCAGCTACAAGAGCCAGAGCACATTTTGCAGGTGAGTGTTGGATTTGCCGGGATGGGGCACCTGCTTGGGCACATCCCACTTGCAGAAGTTGAAAGGTTCTGTCTCTCCCTTAGCCTTCAATCCGTAACTCTTTTTTTTTTACTGCTATATAAATCTTATTACAATCAAGACATGTCGTTTCAGTCTGGAATGCTATGAAGCAGTAGAAGGTGCCAGTTGCATTTACCTTGAGTCAGACAGAGTTCAAGTATGTGAGAAGGCCCTCTTCAGAAGCAGCCTCCTTTTTGCTCTGTTCCACTAACCATGGATGTCTTTCATCTTGTCTTGCAGAAACTAGAAAAACATCAAGCAGGCCTGGAAGTCGTGCTGGAAGTAAAGCCGGGAGCAGAGCAAGTAGCCGCCGGGGCAGCGATGCCTCTGACTTTGACATTTCAGAAATCCAGTCAGTGTGCTCAGACCTGTCAGAAACTGTACATACCCCAATTAGACCAACACCCCGGCCGAATTCTCGGTCTGCCTCGGGAAAGCTTTCCAAAATTCCAACTCCGCAAAAACGATTGCTGGTCAGAAAATTAGACAGGTCCTCCAAGAGATAATGCAATTGGCTCCTCAAAGTCTTTTCTTTTCTTCTGTGCATTAAATATTTAAGTTTCTAAGATGTAAATTATCCTGTAGAAATTATTGTGAAATATGACGAGAGTTGGATTTTTAATTTTGCAGATGGCCTTATTTGTGTATCAGTCTTGTTATTTTATGTGTATAGTTTTTGTTAACTTTTCTTTTGTTTATGCCATATTCTATGTGAATAGGAGAACATTTTTTAATGTAAACTAACAGTTGTTTGCAGTAACATATAGAGAAATCACTAAAAGCTTTTACCGCTAACTCTTTGCATCATACATCCGCCTGGCCTGTTGCTTCATCATTTACAGTAAAGGATACCTCAGAACTTGATCTTCATACAAATGACAAAAACCTAAATAATACGTTTTGAACTAACAATGTGGACGTTAATGACATGTGACCGAAACTTAAACAACATTGTGAAGACACAGTTCTTTTTGCCATTATATTAATTAAACAATTTCTTCCAGTAAATTCATACATATTGCAATATATTCCCATGGTTTTCAGTGTGCTGTTGCTTTAAAAGACGGCAGAAACAATCTTGGTCCGGGGAAGCGGGGGTTACACTAGCATTAGAATATCAGTATAACCTGCATTCATTGTAATGTGAGGTTTTCTTTTGCTTGAGTGGATGATAGCTTTGTATCATTGGACTCATTTTATATCAAAGCAGTTTTGCTTGCAGAAAGAAAAATATACAAAATAAATCTTGTCCACTTCTCTTTATTGCTGTGGTTTTCCTTTTATCCCAGAGAAAGAGATGTTCTTCATCATGGTTGCCTTGTATCTGCTCTGAAAAATGCAAACCGTTTCTTCAAGACAAAAATTGCCTATTTATTTTATATTAAAAGGCATTTCCTCCCCCCATAACAAAAATATCATCTATATTATTTGTTTCTTATCTGCAACCTTGGCCTTCCCCATTTCTTTCTGCTTTTATCTGCAGAAAAAGTTTCTCCATTTCTTTTAAGTTCCTGATGTGATAGGTTTTTCACATACTGTTGTATCCAACTGTTCACATAGAGCTTTTACAATTATTCTTTTCTATTTGTGGAAAGGCTCTTGATCAGGAGACACCTCTGCTAACAAAAAGATATTCGATATGCTTCAGATGTCTTTGTACCAGAATGCTGGAAATCAGCCAATACAATACTTGTTTTTAAAAAGGACTTGAGGGTGGGAAGTGTAATCTGAAAAAGTGGCAGGCTGATTAACTTAAAGTCTATACCAAATAAACTGTGCAAAGCCATGCTTTAGTTGAAGCTTCAAGCATATAGCCAGACATAGCTTTAGCAAAGTTTTAAGTTTTCTCACTTTAAACATACATTGGATGTGCCAGTGGTAATAAGTGAAGTTTATTTTTACCATGTGGTGCCTTTTAATGAAATTCCTTATTGGAGTCACTGAATAAACAGGCTTGTCTCATAGATTGGTAAAAGAACATAAAGTAGAAAATATGGATAAATGGTTGGTGTATATTATGAAAGAACTGAAAGCCATTGTTCTACAATGGGACCATATAGTTTCAACTGCCTGGAAGATGAGAGATGACTAGGTTTGCAATTGACTCCTAATTATCAACAGGTTTACAATGCAAAAAAGGTTCAAAATGTAACTAAGCAGCCTGAAGAAGTAGTGTTAAGATAATAAATATAGTTTAGCATAAGCCGGAATGAAATGATGTACATGGGTGCAAAAATTGCTACCTTGTTAATAGACAACTTCTAGGATTTATGCTGGAAGTTGACCAATGTTCAGAAGTCCAGCTGAAAGATTGGTGATGTTGGGGAGGAAAATTTTGTCTCCATAGTAGTTGTTTTTTGTTTTTTGTTTTTTGTTTTGGTACTCAATGCACAAGCTAGAACTGGTGTTGGTTGCCTCGTGCTATTCCTTATGGGAAAATTTTGTTTGATACTTGTCATTTTTGGTATTTATCCTGCCCCCCAGAACCAATGAATGAGGACCGAGATACCACTGTATTTAATAATAGGTGTGTTTTTCCAGAAGACCAATGTATACAGGCGCTGTACTGCAAGCAGGTACAGGGAGTCCTTGACCTACAACCACAATTGAGCCCAAAATTTCTGTTGCTAAGCAAGACAGTTAAATGAGATGCGCCCCATGTTACGATTCTTTTTGCTACCCTTGTTCAGTGAATCATGGGATTGTTAAGTGAATCTGTCTTCCCTCATTGCTAGTCAGAAGCTGCTGGGAAAGTTACCAATGGTGATCACCAGTGATGGGATTTTACTACCGGTTCTGTGAGCGTGGCTTGATGGGTGTGGTGTGGCTTGGTGGGCATGCCTTGAGCGTGGCAGGGGAAGGATACTGTAAAATCCCCATTTCCTCCCGATCAACTGGGACTCGGGAGGCAGAGAATAGATGGGGGAGGGGCCAGTCAGAGGTGGTATTTACCGGTTCTCCGAACTACTCAAAATTTCCGCTACCGGTTCTCCAGAACTGGTCAGAATCTGCTGAAACCCACCTCTGGTGATCACATGACTTTGGGACAATGCAACTGTCATAAATACATGCCAGTTGCCAATCACCCAAATTTTGATTAGGTAACCATGGGGATACTGCAACGGTTGGATGTGGGGAAAGCGGCCATAAATCACATTTCAGTGCTGCTGTAACTTCGAACCATCCCTCAACAAACGGTTGTAAGTCAAGGACTACCTGTAGTGAGTCCGTTTTTTAAGGAGATGCCACAAACAAATGGAGCCTCTTTTTTAAAAAACGGAGTCCGCTACAGTCTGGCAAGGAGTATTACTTGCTAGGAGAATGGCACAAATGCCATGAGCTTGGCAGAATCTGCAAGAAAGCCGAGCCTCTCATTGCAGCAGCCAGGCTCCTTTGCAAAAAATCATGGAAGGTAGGAAGCTGAACCCTGAAGGTGAGTAAAAAGCAGGCCAAGTCCTGTAAGTTCCTGGAGTGGGCAGATGAGAAGCAGACTGAGGCCTACAGGCTTTTACCATCCCCAGACACCAGTGGCTTTTGTTGCTATTACACATATGTGCTATCAGGTTCAGCTTATTGTCTCACACACACACACACACACACACACAGCCCTGGGAAATTGCCACATTCAAAACCATTTTTGACAACACTCAGACACAAACAGTTCTTTAGAATACATGGAGACCCAGTGAATTTAATATAACAGCAAACTTTATTGATTACAAAGTATATCTATTTGCTCTTTTACAGACACACACAATCTCTCTCTTTCTCTCATCCACACTTTCCCAACATCCTCAACTAGGCTGCCAGACTCTAGCCAGAGGGATGGAAGCCGTCATATCTGGATCCATAAAAGACAAAAGAGTGAACAGGTTTCAGAGCCCCTTTTATCTCCCCCCCCCCCAATCCTTTGCTTTGTTCCGGATGGCGGGACTTGGAGAGAGGCTTCCCATGTGCTCAAGACCAGCTTCTTTTGTCTCATTCGGATGACATTTTTTCCCTGTTTCCTTAATGACTTGGTTCCTTCTTAACTACTTTCCCTGTGGGAGTTTTTCCTGGCTTTTGTCCACCCTGCTTTATCTTTAGATATGGTGGCTTAGGCCTAGTCTCACACTGCCCACCTTTGGGCTGCCTTAGGTGGCTGAATGGCCAGGTTGGGACCAGGATGAGGCCGGTGGTGAGGGGCAGGGAGTGGAGCACAAAATGCCTCAGGGTGGGGGAGGCCTGGGCCAAGCAGGTCTGGGCCTGTGCTAGGGCCTGGCCTATCCCTGAGGCCTCCCATGCTATGCTTAACAACCCACACATTCATTTAACGGCCTCGTCAGGGAAAGCAACCCCTAGCCACATCCTCAAAAAGTTCACGAAGGGTAAATTAGCATACAACTTGTCTAAGCAAAGAAGCTCTCTTCAACTGGAAGAGTTAAGGGCAAAGGTAGATTGCCTCAACTGTGGGCACTGTAGGCATGAGACAAAGGTTACAACATGAGTATGTTCACAACTCAAAAATGGTTTGGGTTGTGATTAGCAAATCCTGCAGAAGGCCTGCTGTCATTTTATATGTGAGAAACAGAATGACTGAAAAGGATTTCAAGTTAGGCACCTGGCCCAATATTTGTAGGACCAGAAGCATCCACAAGAGGGGCCAAAATCTGCAAGATGGGTGAGTGTGACATCGCAATAGAACGCCCATCCCCTTTGTAAGTGCAGTGATGTCACACATAAAAAGCACACAACTTCAACCACAAAAGTTGCACCTGCCCTGTTGCAGATTTTGATCTTCCGCAGATGCTCATGTCTTGGACTCCCAGTGAGAATTTAAGGAGCAAAGAAATTGGTATGTTTCTGTTGAATTTAGATTAACTACAGGACTATCTACTTTTCTGCAGGACTATATAATTCTGTTGTTCGCTATTTTGGGGGGGTTATTTCTTGGTTTGTTTTCAAAATTTCTTGTAGCATTTGTATTTAATTAGATCTAATTTTCTGTTTGCATTTTGCCTAGCAGCAAAATGGCAGGCAAAGTTGTCCATGAAACAAATGGTTATTCATAATTTACTGTGCTATGGATCAACTGCTCTTTTGTCTTTGTCAAGGTTAGTTTGTGCAGCTGCCTATAGTTTTTAAATCCCTGACCAAATATAAGAGGTGCCCATTCATGAAATACTGATGATTACTTCTTAGAAGTATTCCTCTGATGGACTGCAGACAACAATAATAAGAGAAAAAAAGCCTGAGGTGCTTGTACTGTGTGGTGTGAAAGCTGGATTACTGCATACTGGTTTTTTACCACAGGGATGCTCTCACACACACATAATTCAACTAAGTAGTCATCTGAATAGGTTAACCTGTGGAATGAAAAACTTGCTCACACACACTTCACACATTACCATAAAAGGTTATTTAGTGTGTTTTTCCCAAGAACAGAAAATAGTTGTTCATAACAAGAAAGCTGTTCATAATAAAGGATATATTTAATCTCCCCACTCTTCTGTCTTCCAATTCTCTGAAAGCACTGAAACTGGCAAAAATGAAATTCATGGTTAAAAGGCAACAAGAGTCCATAAAAGCATGCACTTTTTTTATTATAAGACAAGATCATTTTGTTCTTTTGCAAGGAAAGCAGTGTAGTATGATGAAGAATCTTTATAACGGTGTTTGCCTGACCTGGCAGTTGTGCACTGAAACCAAAGCTTTTCTTATATTGGCTTTAGCTGGGACAGTATTTGAGATACATTGCTCTACGGTTAAAAAAAGAAAAAAGTCAAATAACATAATCTTTGAATTTATAATACTAGACCCTGATCTATCTGTCTCTAAACTTTCCTTAGTGCATATCAAGACCTCTGCACAAAACCTGAGAGCCAGGGGTGAAATGCTCCCGGTTCGGACCGGATCAGACGATCCAGTAGCGATCGTGGCGGGTGGTTTGGCAATCTGGTAGCGATGGTGGAGCAAAGCTCCGCCCACCTGCCCGGGTGTCGTAATGTCTTTTTTATGCGGCGCGTGCACTTCTGAACCGGTAAGGAAGGTAAGTAGATTTCACCCCTGCTGGGAGCTGACCAAATCAGTTTTCAAAATGTTGCCTGGCAAATTATCAGAAAAGAGCATGGGGCTCACTGTCTACCCAGCGTGGTAGTTTTCACCTCAGAAATGTTAGCTAATGTTTGGCACTTTCAGCAAAGATGACTGCAACAAATTCAGCTCACTTTTCATGCCTTTTCATGGCATTAAAAAAAAACCATCAGTACCTTGGGCTACCTCTGGCCAATTTCACAAAACTCTGGATGTTATATAAAAAAATGTTGAACTGTTTGAAAGTTTCAGCAGTTTTACAATCATTCCTGCTTTAACATTGCTGGAAAACTGGCTGAGGCATAAATAGCACCTGAATCAAATTTAAGAGCCTTTTGCTTACTATTGTAACAAAAATCAAGGGGATAGATCTTCAAAATAAAAACAAGTATAATCCAACAGAAATTGTGAAAGTTCCTGGATTTCCTTTCTTGAGTGTGAATACTTCACAGGATACAAGTGACAGAATAACAAAAATATATTTTAAAAAATCAAATTTATAAAAATACATTTCAAAGTTGAATTTTAGGAATCTGAAACAGAAGATGGAGAAACAGGAAGAGATGATAAGGTCCACAAAAAGCAAAAAAAAAAAAGTTTTGATTGTGAGGAACAAGATACACAGTGCAAAAAAAATCCTGTTCAAATATTCCTTTTGTTCACTTACTTTCCAAACACGTTCACTTCAGTGTCATACATTAAAGTGTGGATGATGGCAGAGCCTTTGCAGCATGGAAAAGATCATGGATTGGGCAGATCCACATGCCAGTATTTAGGACCAAGTGGAAAATTTGAAAGGGGGTTGTGATTCAAAGCAACATGCACTTAACTAAAAAGCAGCAAGACTTCCAAACCAAAATTAATTACTGGCATGATATTTACTTCAAAGGGTTTTACAATGGGCTGGAGAAAGGACCTGAGATCAAAGCACATACTATATTAATTACTTAGCATAGACCTGACTCTTTTGGCACTCACATAAGCTATCTGTATTCTTTTCTCTCTGCTCCTACATATATCTAGGGAATGGGGTGAAATTTGAATCTTTCTGGGGAAAGCTATCCAGTGTTGTTTAAAACCCCACACGTATAACAGAAACAAACAAATCTAGAGGCTTAACTGCATTGCTTGTAATTAATTTAAGGTTTTTATTCCTGTAAGGGCTTTGACTTACCTACTAACCCATTCAAGTTTCCATAGTGGGTGACAGTATATGATCAGGCCAACTGGATCACAAATTCAGTGCTTGTGGGTGAGTGCAGTCCCTCTATATGGGGAGGGTTCCTTGTCTCCGATGAACTTTTCCAGCAGAACAATGCCAGTGTGCTTTCATAACATCCCCCACTTCTGCATTGTCCAGACAAACATCAATGGAAGAGAAAGAAGAGGAGGAGAGAAAAAAATTACCAAATGTGAGGGGGAGTGAAGGGAGTGAAGGGAAGAAATAGCAGTACTTAAATCCCTGATTCATAGCAAGATATAAAAGTCCCCCATCCCTCCCCTTGGCCCTTTGGACAAGGTCTATTCAAAGATATGTTTACCAACCCTGTCCTGTTCACATCTCTCACCCTTACTCATCCCACCACTCCATCAGACTGGCGCTCCAAAAATCAAACCATGATGTCCTTTGCAAGGAAAACAAAGCTTTTGAAAAAAGAAAGGAAAAGTGGCATAAAGTAAACTGCCCTCAAATTGCAATGACATTCACATGAAGGGGAGAAACAGGAGCAAAAGAAGCACCCAAAAGTAACCTGGAACACATCCTTGACAATTCAGGCCACCCAGATGAGTCACAGAAAGATGGCAGCCCCAATTCTCCCTCCGCCCCAGTCATCCTCCCCAGACATGCAGACAGTGTGCCCATGAACTGTGCAGGCAGAAGTTGATCTCAGGAGCTCCTCACAAGCCTAAAATGGAAAGTGCTGCTCTAACACTCTCTGGATTGATGGACACTCTCAAATGCCTGACAGGACCCCACAGTCAAATACCACAAAATCCAACTTGTTCCAAAGTTAGAATAGCCCAGTATTTAGCTGAATTCTTGAATCAGCTATCAAAGCAGAAATTGTTTTGGTGGAAATCTAGGCATCAATGAATGCATCAAGCAGCTGTATTTCTGTGAGCTTGTCCTTGCTCCCGTGCCAATTTAATTTCTTCATCTCATCTGAATGGCATAGGACAATTCTCAATGGAAATACATTTGAACGTTGGTGAAGGTACTATGCTATGTAGAAAATATTAGCTTATTTAGTATTCACTTAATTAATTCAATGCATTAATTAGCAGAAGAGCATAGGGGAAAAGTCACCAAGTAACTTGATAAGTGATAGCCAGTTTGGTGCAGTGTTTAAGGCATAAGGCTAAAAGACCATGAGTTTTAATACCAATTTAGGCATGACCCCTCTGGGTGACCTTGGGCCAGTCCTTCATTCTCAGCCCTAGGAAGGAGGCAAGGGCAAGCTACTTCCAAAAAGGTTGCCAAGAAAACTGCAGGGATTTGTCCAAACAGTTGCCAAGAATCAAGGTTGATTTTAAGATTAAAAACAAAACAAAACTCTTAATAAGTAATTGTGTCAAATGTGTATTGTTGGTCTGATGTTAAACTTGGAGTTAATCCACTATTGCTGAATGTCACTTTTGCACAGCGTGCAAAATACTGTTCATGTCTGTGTGTCTATTGATGACAATCAAGAAGCCAAAAAAGGAATAAAAAGACCAACACACCTCACTACCAGCAATCAACACTCAGATGAACATAGATGAACACCAAGACCAACAATCAAGAAGTAAACAATACACCAATCAAGAAACTGCCAAACAAACTAAGAATAAACAGCCAAACCAAAGAACCTCAAAGACCACTCCCACAAACACTGACAAGGCAAACCACTAAAATATAAACCGAGAGCAAACCCCATTCCTTACTAGCATTGATGAAGTTACCTAGTTTGGACAATGAAACGTCTGCCAGAAAACAACCAAGCTTGGGAGCACCAATGACCCCTCATTTCAACCCTGAGCTACAAATATTCTTTTTTATTGGTTACTTTCTTCTTCTTGCCTTTGCTGATTAATTCCTTATGCAAATTGTTGTCAACCTGACCTTACATCTGCAAGAATCAAAAGAGCTGCTCAATTCCTGGTGACTAAATGGATACATCTGGACATATTTCTTGGTAACAGAATAGTCATTTGCCATTGCTTTCTTCTGGATTTCTTTTTCTCTCTCTCTCCGCATTTCTCAGATTAGTCCACAGCCCTTGGAGTTCCTGGAAATCTCCCTTCCAAGTACTTGCCAGGACTGATCCAACTTCATTTTTTTTTTTGTTTAGATCAATCAAGAATTAGTAAACGCTGCCATCTACTTTGGCCATCTGTTCTATAATATTATCTAATAAACATCACATATGCTATGCCATGTTTGTAAAAAGATCTGAATCATTATTTGCAAACTTTTGTTAATAACCTTTTAAGCCTTGATTAAACCAAATATATTAAATAAACCATGAATAAACGAAACATATTCTGATATTAGTGGAAGGCAATCAAGATATGCCATAATTATACATCTATTTCTTTCAGCATCAACGTCAGCACGTGTCTAGTCTGAAGATTAAAACTTTGGAACACTGCATTTTCCCAGCAGGTCTATAAATAGCTGATGCATGAGTCCTTTATATGGCATTCCATCCTATGATAATATTGAAGGGGGAAAAAATAAGAAATTCAGTTGAATACAATCATTAAAATTTTATTGTTGGTTTTGTCGTATTGGTTTCCACCAATCTGAACTAAAAAAAGACCTTTTTTAGAAGAAGTTCTGCTCAGTGTGACTCGGGAGACTGTTGACAAGGAAGGAATGTCTATGCTGAGGCTTGTTCTTCCCAGCTGGACTGAAACATAGGGACAAACACAATTGAAATAAAAGGTCACAGCAGCACACAAATCTCATAAGACAGCTTGAATAAAAGTGGGGCCCAAAGGGACAGTTTCTCTTCAATTTCTCTCTGGGAAAGCCCCAACCCTACCCCAATAAAACTAGAGGTGCCATCTGCTGACAATCTCATTAACACAGGCATTCCCAGAAGTATGCCAGATGGTGTTTTGTAGCCACATTTGTTTGGCTACGATGTTCAGCTTCCTTTGGTTAATCTCTGAAGACCTGGATGCTTTTTCATAGACTAAGTCCTCTGTAAGAAGGGAAGAACTTTGCTGTCTATCCACACTTGCAACTACATTGTTTTCATAACTGTTTAGCAAACCCGGTTTTACATTTTGTAGTAGAGAGAGAACTTGTAGCTTGGTTCATATTATAGCAAGACCCTCGATCCTATCCCAACTGTATTTAGAGAAGATCCTGATTTCTTCCTAAGCCCATTCCTCATGGAGCCCCAAATTTCCAGAGCAAATTTGAGAAATGCATTAATTTATGGTGAGGCTAGAGAAAGTCAAAGCAATGTCAAAACATTGAGAAAGCATTCATAATTTGTCATGATTGCCTGAAATCTTTTTAATGTTAATTTTATGTAGAATTATATAGAATTAAGCCTGACTTCTGTCCAAGACATTTCTGCAGTCCCTGAACCGTATTCCAGATTAATCACAGTTCAGCCTTTTACAGAACTAGATAGGAAAAGTCTCATCTAAGAGCTTGTAGTGAACCTAGATCTTAAAAACTACAATATTTAATCTTATTGTATATTCAGTTTCTTGTTCCCAGCTATCTCCAGCAAGGAAGGGGTCACTGCCCCCTTCACTAATTTTGTTGACATCTATCTTTCAGTGGTGTTTGTCTAAACAGATCAATCTAATAAAGCTGTCCATTGGCAAACCTGCTGAGCAATTCAGCACATCATTCCGTTCCCATCACTTGACTATATAGAGAGGATTTTTCCACCCAAAGCCTCTCATATAGCCCAGGAGCCATAGCAACCATTAGACACAACAGGCACTTGCTGTTTCCTGGAATTTGAACAAGGTCAAAATCTGGAGAATATTTATGCCTGTTCATTTTCCAGTTCCTTTGTCTATAGGAATTTGAAATCCTGCTGAGGTCTACATTATGCAAAAGATGAGAATAGACCGAAGCAAAGGGGGGAGGGAGGAAAAGGAAGCCCACTTAATTACTATGGACATGGAAATACATGACAGAATCCCAGAAGTAAGTTCTGTTCCTCCTGTTCATAGCATGCATAAGTTGAACAAGGACTTGCAGATCCCCAGTTCATCCCCCTGATTGTGCAAGAATCCTCTACATAACTTGAGTATTTTTGTGATAAAAGCTAGTCTTTTGGTGTGGGCAAAGGTGTAAGAGCTGAAGTTTTGTTTCCCCTGCTGCTTATTGTTTAATCAATGCAGGGATGTTCTCCTCTAGGGATCCTGTACACCATAGATGGAAGAAGTCAAGATTTCAACACAGTCCTTAACAATATTCAGCCTGTTCAGACATCCCACCCGAAGCATATTTTCATTTTATCCTGCTATCCTGGAAGTTAGACTCTAAAATTGTACCATGCTTTAGATAACTGCTTAAAAGCTTTATAGAATTGCCCATCTCAGTATGACAACCATATGATTGGTTGATTATGTGCCATCAAGTTGGTGTTGATTCTTGGTGTCCACACAGATAGATTTTCTTCCTGAGAAATGGTAAGTGTAGCATGGTACCAAGGCACTGAAATCTAACTTTAAAACCTCCCAACATAGAAATCGTTCAACTCCAAGCTCCCCTAGTGTCCAGTTCAAGGCTTGATGGGACAACCTAGTCTTTAAGGCTTTATGAAAAGCCAACAAGGTCAGGGCCATCTAAAGCTTGAGTGGAACTGTTCAAAGGGCAGTTGCCATTTTCAAATCCATTTTTGTGGCAATATGCACCAAAAAGTGTATAATAAGAATCACAGAATGCTGAATAATACAATCAATCCTTGCTTCTCTATATAATCATGGATGCACAACTCCATTCTGAATATCCAAAGGATGCCAAAAGCAATGAAATAAATGCCATCCCCCCCCCTTTTGAATCATATCTGCTGCTCTGCAAATGTAATTCTTCCTTTGTGCAATGGAAGGAACTGATGTCATAGTCCTATATCTAGTACAATGAAGTTCATTTGGATCGCAGCCAGCACAATGTTTCCTGCCAGCGTCTGCTCGTCCAATCAGCTTAATTATGAGCAATTGTTTGAGTTGCAGAGAAATATTAGAGAATGGAAAAAAGGAGCATACCTCAAGCCCACATTTTGTAACTGATTCATGCTTTGGCAGTAGTCACTAACTCGATTTTCTGCTCTACAGCTTAAGGATTGTATCACAGCAGATTGGCCTTGCCATATAAGCACATATCCACCCTTTATTTTGACAAAGTTCTGGTCCAGGCATTCAGAAAATGAAGAAATCTCATCAGCCACAGGCTAGCTTTCTTTTGTGAAATGCACACCTCCAAAAGATCCAGGATTTGCTATTGGCACTTCCAGCTTTCAACTTCTATGCCTTGTTTTAGTGATACAATTTTTTTTTCCTCCTAGACTTTGTAGGAGGTTAGCACCCACCCCTTTCCTGGAAGAGTGAAATATTTTAGGAAATATGAAAAAGGCAGAATATTATATTTCCCTGGATGAGAAATGGATAAGCATGTTTTGAAGCAGCTCCCATCTTCCTGCCCCCACCCTTTGTCAATGGGCCATTAAGGCCTGGGCCAGTCTATTCTACATAACAAAGATCTACCTCCTTCAGGCAGAGCCATAGTAGGAATTGCCAGAGATCCAACAAAGATAGGATTAGCCCTCTACACAATAGCAGCAGAAACTCACCACATGTGACCTGGGAAGCACATGTCACCATCAGCCAGCAAGGCTAGCTAAGACCCCCACCCCCTGGGAGTCTGACAACCAATCAGGATACTCTTTCGGGGCCCCAAGAAATGCAGAGCCAGAGAGAGCATAAAAACCCGAGGATTTACTGTATCTGCCCTTTTCTGTTCAGGAACTCAAACCATGTGATCCTGTCCACCATTAAACCATCTTTCCAAGCAGTCTCCATGTTTTCAGTGTCTGTTTCCCCACTTGGAGCAGAACCCAGAAGGATGTTTCTTCCAACAACTTTGACAAATATCATAGTTGTCTCTGTTTGAAGAACATGCTAAAGGTCATATAAATGGGACCGGCTGCCATACATCAAATTCTTTTGGTGCTGTTGAACTTGAAACCTATGTTGAAAAACCTTTCTTTAAAGGCACAATCTGGGTAGAAAATAATCTTATCCAGGAGAAATAGGAAATACAGAAAGGTTAATCAGGAAGTTTAGGACCCTTAAACGTCCTCAAACATTTGTGCTGAGGGAGAAACATAAAATTTGCTTCCGTGTTGTTTTGCACAAAAACTGATGGTAACCTTGGAACATGCCAAATCTTTGAGTTTTGGCTGGTTTTCTCATAACACTTTTGCATTCTCTAAGAATGTCTCTGATTTGCAGTTCAATTTGCTTTGGATATCAATTCAGAATAGGCTTTGCCTGGGGGACACTTCTTGAAGACGGAGTTTCACCCATGACATTCATACAAACATTCACCAATATTCTGCAGCCTAGATCCTCCAATTCCCTTGATGAAGCATGTTGGAAATATTTGCTGAGCACTGGACACAATAGGCAGAAAGGCTGGGTGTTGAAGTCTGAAAGCCCTTTCACTATACTGGGGAAATTCACTCCATAGAATTGCTCTCCAAGTAAATATGCTCCCTCTTTTTTGTGGTGGGTTGACCACTGAGTGCAAAGGCACAAGGTTAAGTAATGGCTGAGGAGTGGGGCAAGATCAAACTATCATGACTGGGTTGACATAATCTGTTAGGCAGGGGTGGGATTCAAAAATTTTAGCAACTGGATCTCTGCCCAGTTGCTGGGTGGGTGTGGCCATGGTGGGTGTGGCCTACTCCACTTCTTCCATCATGGTGGGGGGGGGGCGTTTTCGCCCTCCCCAAGCTCCAGAGGCTTTCCTTGAGCCTCTGGGGTGAAAACAGCCTCCCCTACGCCTCGTTTCCGGACTTCTGAAACTTCCAGGAGACCCATTTTTCGCCCTCCCCAGGCTCCGGAGGCTTTTCTCGAGCCTCTGGGAGGGCAAAAATGGCCTCCCCTGGGCTCTGGGTGCTGTATTTACCTGGCATCCCAAACAGGCTGCGTAGAGACTCTTGGGAGGGGAGGGGTGAGTAGGACGGGGCCAGGCAGTCCTTGCAACTACCAGTTCAGCAAACCAGGTATAAAATTAGCATCCGGTTCATCCGAACAGGTCCGAACCAGCTGAATCCCATTCCATTATGGCTGTTAGGCCATAATATATCATAATTAATTTGGCTTAGTGTATCGTGTGAACCCAGCCAGCATGATGAAAGCCAGAAGCTTGTGTAGGATATTGAACAGCATGTAAAATAAGATAGCATTGTGTGTTCTTTAGATCAATAACCAGCAGACAAGCCAAATTTAATGATCCATAAGAAGCAATGCTCAAGCAAGGAAAAGGCAGTTTTCATTTCTGCTTACAATTTTGATCCACAGTCCAAAACAGAGGGCAGGTCACTGCAGAAGTTAAATCACCAATCCCAGTCCTAAAGTCTAAACCAGGATGGAACCAATCAATTTCCTAAAGGATGATGCACACTTCTCACCATGAGCCAACAACTGTTCTAGCTCCCATTGTCTAAACTGGCATCATCTTGATTCAGGGAACTGCTGACAAATTGCCACTTAATGGAGGCAGTTATTCATTATCTCTTGGGGCAGAACCAGAGATAAAGCCTAGAAAACCCTTGGGCACTAACCCTATGGGTCCTCAGAGGAGTGTGTCTTTGAAACCCCCAACCCGGGAAGCTGATGTGATGCTGGCCAGAGACCCTGTGCCAGAGCAGGCAGTCAAAAGCCTGAAGCAAATCTCTCTCACACTTTCTTGTAGGCCCCAATTGGGAGGTCTCCTTCCCTGCCTCTTTTGGCACAGCAGACTGATGCTGGTGGGTCATTTGATGTTTAAGGCCTTGCAAATCCTAAGGCATAATACAAAAAGTGCATAAAATAGCTGGATTTCTATATAAAGTCCTAGGCAATGGTTTGTTACAGTGCTGCTTGGCTCTGCTTGGCTATTCTTATTTTTAGATGCATGTTGAACATAATATGCTGGGAACGAATTAATTACTTGATGAGTAGCTATGCATGCCAAAAAAGATTTCTGTTTTTAAGTCAGAAAAAAACCCTAAACCCTTAATGGAGTTTCAAGTCAGCAAGGAAGAACTGTTTGTGAGGCTATGTTGTAAATTTCAGCTATATAGCAATAGCACTTAGACTTATACAGCACTCCATGGTGCTTTACAGCACTCTCTGAGCAATTTACAAAGTCAGCATATTGCCCCCAACAATCTCATCAACAGTCCTCATTTTTCCGACCTCGGAAGGATGGAAGGCTGAGTCAACCTTGAGCAGGTTAGGATTGAACTGCTGGCAGTGGGCAGAGTTATCCTGCAATATTGCCTTCTAACCCCTGCACCATCAGGGCACTATAGTATTGCATACCTTCACAATCATTGCACTCTGGTTTAGTTATTCCTTGCAGTAGATTTTCTAGTTTTGTAGGAGGGACTTCCAAGGAAGGGAAAACAGGAGAAGATGTTTTTATTAGAGCAGGGATTTCTACATCCAGCTCTTCTTTGAGTTAGTGATAATACAGCTTTTGTAATATAAATTTATAATAAAGATTTATTATTCTTTATGATAGATGAACATAGACCAGGAGTTGACAAGGTAGCATATCCATTATACATTGTACCTTTTAATGCTATCCCTCTAACTTTTTTAAAATAAAAATGGCCAGACCTTACGAGATTACCAAATCAGTGAGAATGAAAAAAACCTATGAGTTTCTAGAGGTCTGATACGGTATCTTGGCATGAGATCGCATTGCACTTGTGTTGGAAGCACTAAAGTACTTCTGGGTTGAAAGGATTAGTTGGTGACATCACCATTGCCCAGAGGATGCCCATTTGGATGCTCCATTCATATTCCTGGCAGGAACTGCAGTGAAGGATGGGAGCTCACCCCATCACATGGAAGCATTCTCGAATGTGGGCTTGTTAACCTCCAACCCAGAGTCTTAACCATGCTAGTCACCGTGCTCCTTGGGCATGAGATGACTAAAATCCTTTGAGCTGAGGGGCCTTTATGAAATTGTTGACAGTTTTTAAAATTAAAAAACAGAGACAGTGCTCCACCACACAACTTGAAAAGGTTGGTTATCCTGTGGCTGAGGCCATATGGAAGGAAATCCTTTGTCCAGGCAGAAAATGGGGAAGTTGTCCTGCCTTGTCCAGAGTGAGAGAAAGAGCTCCTCTTCAGGAAGGGAGGGTTTGCTGATATTTGTACCAAGTTTAGGCTTCAAGCCCCTGAGTCATCCAGCCAGGACAAGCTAGGAAAAATCTGGTCCTTTAGTTAGAGGAAGTCAGAGGCTGAGGAAAATACTGAAGCAAGAGCTGGATATTTCTGCATTTCTACTTAAAAACTGAAAGTGGCACTTCTAATGGTTGCAATTGTTGTGTTAAAAGTACAATCAATGTGAGATGGTGGCAGAAAGATGGCAATATAAGTACTACCTCTTGTATACATTTTCACTGTTGTGTTTTGAAAACACCCTCCCCACTTCTTTCACTGTCACAACAGCCATTAAAGGCTTCAAATTAATAAACCTCAGCTAACAGTAATTCATGATATACCTCTGAACCCTCCTACAAAGAATGGCAGCATCTATCTGCATTAGTTATTGTTTTGAAAGTGTTGTCTGTTTTGAAAACACCCTCCCCACTTCTGCAGAGGCTTCTGGGGACTGTGATTTTACAAATCCAGCCATCACTCAGTGTGACTTCTGTGTTCAATGGCATTGTCTCCCAGGTCAACAACAGACATAAAACGATAATTTTCCTGATAAAAATAGATGCTTCCATTCTTTGTAGGATGGTTCAGGGGGTATATCATGCATTACTGTTAGCTGAGGTTTATTCTCAGGTAGTATTAATTTGCAGCCTTTAATGGCTGTTGTGACAAAGAAAGAAGCCCCTGTACATCTTGGCCTTGCTTAAATTGACAGATTTAAATGTGAAAGCCATCCAGCCAAGAGTGGCTTTGGAGAAGAGGAATCATAAAATGTTTCATATGTTTGTAATTCCTGGGAACCTACTCAGAGTTTCTGTTTACAAGATCCTGGACCAAAATAACAGCTGATTTACCAGTAGTTACGCATCAAGAAATAAAGTTATTGAAGAAGGCCTGGTAGACTATTGTGGCTTTCTCTTGGAAAGCAAATTGAAAGGTTGCTTAGACTGTGCTAGTAAAACCTCAGTTGAACAATATGATGACCATCTGTAACTCATGTTCATTTTTCTGCTGACGGAAAAAAAAGAGCTGTTCTATTTCAAAATCAGAGTCTAAGAAAATCCAAGAAAAGTGTGGGTGTGTGTGTGCATGCATGCACACACATATACACACACATATGAGAGAAATAAAACAATGAAATGAAATGATTGAAATAACAGACATTACTAAGCACAATAAATTTCAAAAAGGTTTTCTTTTAAGAAAAAGCTTGATCGTGCTGATCGATGTCAAGGTGCTGCCATGCTATCAAAATAATTTGCAAAACATTAGAAATTTTAAACTTCTCATGAGATTTCAGACACCTCCTGCCTGCTCTGATGGGATGATCAGCCTTCTTGTAAGAGCTGGTTTGCAGTCATTTCTGATCAACTTGTGTTGGATAATATATTGCATTATGTTTTTAGAATTATGCTGTTGGCTACATTTTACATTATAACTTTTTAATCACTCTATTATTAAGTATTTGTAAGATGATTACAAATTATTATGTATTTGTAAGCTGGTTAGAGTCAACTGACCTTTCCAGCATGATAACTCTTCTCATAATAAATGAATAAACAAAATAAAGTTTTTATATGAAGTCTCACCAATTCTGACAATATAACAGTGTGGCAAGCTGCTTTCTTCTGAGTCAAATCAATAGCCCACATTTGCCAGTATTGTCAATGGCTTTCCAGGATGTGGGGCAGGAGGTTTTGCCAGCTCTATTTAGTGACCCTGGGATCACATGGGACATACTGGAGTCCTTCCAAGAGGCCAAAGCACTTCTTCCAAATTATTTTTGAAATTTGTTCAACTTTATCCTTCACAAATCAATATTTTCCAACCAGAATCCTGCTTTTGTTACTGATTAAAGAAACTTATTTGTTATGGTCCAGCTATTGATGTTGATGGTATTTGAATTCTGAAAAACATGTATATGTATTTTAAGATGGTAGACACAATGGAATGCATTAGCATAATGGCACACCCAGAATGTCATGCCATACTTTTTTCCCCAGGTTTTGGAATACCTAAACTAGAGTAGACTGCCCATTTTTTAACTGGATTTTTTCCATTCCCAGACACAGAGTAGGGGGTGAAAAGGCCTTTGATTGGTTGTCTGGAAAAATAAAAACATCCCGTTTCATTTATTTCTCTTTCCTTTCCTCTTTCTCTTTGGAACCAAGCTAGTCGATAGAGATGAAAGTAATTAATGCCGCTTGTCCCTTTTTTAGGACTTCCTGCAGCTTTCTTGTACTTGGCATCCCATACACAGCATCCAATTGCAGCTTTTGGTGCAGCTGCCATTGTTTCTTTCCCCAGCAGATGTGACCAGCTGTTGGATCTTTCCTCAGCTCTTCTCTCCACATCATCTCTCCCCTCCCCCCATGGTTGCATCATTCAATTTTATCAGGGTCAGTTTTGAGCAAAAGTTTTCAATGATCCCTCAAAATGTAAGAAAGGACTCTGGCAATCCCCAGAGGACCCCCTCTTCCACCTCCACCTCCCGGGTCAATTGAATGGCACTACAGGAATTGCTTAAGACAAAGAGAGTAGTAAATAGGAAACCTGTTTACTATTTATTGTGGATAAGGTCTCACAGCCTCCATCTTTGTGCCGGCTCTCTGCTGCGGTAGGTTGAAGCTGAAGGTCAAAATGACTTCGTCAAACACCATCTCACTGAGCTGCATTTGCATTAAGCTCCAGATGGATGAATCCGTACATTGTATTAAATTGTAAAGCATGATTTACAAACTGTGTTTTAATATTTGTATTTGATGTTTTTATCTGGCTGTTCACCTCCCTGAGTCCTCAGGGAGAAGGGCGGTATACAAATTCAAAAATAAATAAATAAATAAATAAATAAATAAATAAATAAATAAACTGAAAAAGCTGCCTTATACGCCATGTTATGTCACAATCAATGAAACTGTAGAAGGGCCTCAGTCCACGCATATCCTCAGCCACCAGAATGGAAAACAGGTGTTTTGCTCTTGGCCAGATCTCTGTTGATCAGGCTGGAAAAACTCTTTTAACCAAAAGGCCAAGAATCAAGAATGTCTCGTTGTAATATGTAAAAGTTTGTCTTCTGCCGAGTAAGTGATGTCAAGTCTGGTAAATTTAAATCCCTTTGGTATGGCTCTAAGAGCTCCAATTATTATTAGTATTTGGATGGACTCTTTCTTCCAGCTTAATGTCTTTCAATTTCAATATGCAAATCTTGAGATTTTGTTACTATTCTATTTGTTTTTTGCCAGTAAGGCTGTCTTCTGATACTGCTACCACTATGAATCATACAAAAATATGAAAAACCATACTTTTTTTTCCTTTTTACTAATAGCAATGTACGGTGTGTGGTGTTTCAGGAGTCTGTCAGAATATAGTTCACGTTCCCACAAGATGTTAAGCTCCTCCTTTTCTAAGACTTTTTCAAGTGTGTGCTCCAAGAAATTTTTGTTAATTGCAATCCAATTTTCTTCCCAAAATTTTAGTAATTCTTTAGAAAAAGAAATAACACCCACTACTACTGTAGATGGCCTCAGAATACAGTAGTATTTTATACAGCAAGCTTAACCCTAGCCCTTTGCTGTCCCCTGGTGGTGATTGAGAATTTTGCAGTCTGATAAAGCCTTCCTGTAGGAAAGATGTGAGATGCCAGCTGTGCCAGGATCCCTCTCCTTTCTGCTTATATATCTATAGAGTTGCTGCTGAAATTTTTAACATCAGCAACCATCTGCCAAAAATGAGATTTAACAATCCCACAAACCTTCTTCGGAACATTTGCCCAGGAAAAGCCATGTGTAATAAAGGAAAATCTCTACTGCTATCCTCATATTGTTTGTTGCACAATACTTGGATGCCCTCTATAGGCTGCTCTGAACAGAGCCTCAGCAAATAAAAGCAAATTTGGGGTCCTGCCTATTATCCAGGCAACTGCTTTAATGTTGCCTATTCTCCTCACAAAATGTAACAGAAGTAACAGAATAACAGAGTTGGAAGGAACCTTGGAGGTTTTCTAGTCCCACCTCCTGTGCAAGCAGGAGACCCTGCACCATTCTGGACAAATGGCTGCCTAAAATCTTCTTAAAAACCTCCAGTGATGGAGTACGCACAACTTCTGGACAACTTCTACCCATTCCACTGGGTAATTGTTTTCGAGTGGTGAGCACAGTGAGTCCTTGATTTAAAACCATTCATTTAGTAACCATTCAAAGTCAGAACAGCCCTGAAAAAAGTGACTTATGGCCATTTTTCACACTTACAACTGTTGCAGCATCCCCGTGGTTAAGTGATCAAAATTCAGATGCTTGGCAACTGGTTCATAAGCAACAAGAAAGCATATATTATCAATAAAAACAATAAATGCAAGACAGGATTATTATTTTTTTCCATTTACCAATTATTTTTGAACACCCTATAAAACAGTAATAATCCATATAACATCATAAAAGTATGGTATGCATTTTAAAATCATAATTGCATCTCTAAAATATATTACTCTTTCAAAAACAATATCAGAAAAACTTTAGCTTCCGTATTTTGGACAAAAGGAGGGTTAGGATTAAGATTAGGTTTTAGTTGAGGGCAGTGGTGAAATCTGAATTTTTTTACTACCAGTTCTGTGGGGGTGGCTTGTTGGGCATGGCAGGAGAAAGATATTGCAAAATCTCCATTCCATCTCCACTCCTGGGGGAAGGATATTGCAAAATCTCCATTCCCACCCCACTCTGGGGCCAGATAGAGGTGGCATTTGCTGGTTCTCTGAACTACTCAAAATTTCTGCTACCAGTTCTCCAGAACCTATCAGAACCTGCTGGATTTCATCCCTGGTTGAGGGTTAGGGTTAGGATATTTTAGATCAATTTATAGGTGTATGATGCATCCAGTCCCACTGTTTTGTTTCTCTGCAAAAGCTGAACAAGGATAGATTCTTCATGAATCTCCATCATTTTGAGCCCTTTTGAGTGTTCGTAGAAAGACATTCAAGGTAGTCTTTTTTTCTCCCAACATTTAAATAAGTAGTTTAAATAGGTTTTTATTTCAAGAAGACTGTGAGCCAACAGCCCTGCGAATTTTGATCTTTTGGCTGCAGAACAGGAGTGTCGTTCACCAGAAGTAACTAGATTTCACATAGTCCAAAAATGGTAAGGGAGACATGTTTCAGAAAGAATGAGCCAGGACTTTTACGTTTTTCATGGCCATATTTCTCTTACAAGAGGAGACAGCAGAAGGAAAAAGTGAGGATGTGGAGACGAAGAAAAAGGGCAAAAATAGACAGTTGACATCGTATTAACTCAGGCGCAATACTGTATAGCAACAAATGAGAATAGACAATGTAACCAAGACTATTATTTTTAATAAGTATGATAGGAAACAAAAAAAAAATTACAGAATAACAGGGGTAGAAGGGAACTTGGAGGTCTTCTGGTCCAACCCTATACTCTTCTGGACAAATGGCTGTTCAGTCTCTTCTTAAAAGTTATGCCACTGATTAATTGTTCTCACTGTCAGGAAATCTCTCCTTATTCTAGGTTGGATTTCTCCTTGATAATTTCCTATTGGTTACTTCTTGTGCTGTCTTCAAGTGCTTTGGAGAATAGATCAATCCTCTCTTCTCTATGACAGCCCCTCAAAATATTGGCAGACAGATATCATATCATCCCTAATCCTTTTCTTTGTTAAGACATACTGTACCTAATTTCCTTAACTGACCATCATTCCATTTAGCATCTAGACCTAACCCTAACCCTAACCCTAATCATCTTTGTTGCTTTTCTCTGCACTCTTTCTAGAGTGTCAACATTTTTTGTGCCTCATGGGGATGAGGACAGTGTGGTCTTTCTAGTGCAGTATAAAGTATTTCAAGTCTATCTTCTAAAGTGTTGGCTATTCTTCCCAGATTGGGTCAAAGGGTCTAAGAAAAACCTTGAGGTGCCCCACTACATGCTTCCCTCCATTTAGATGTAGTTCCATTGGTGTCAAATGTGTTTGGTTAGCCAGTAACAAATCCATCTAGTGGTGATGCTGCCTCTCCCACATTTTTCTATCTTACCAAGTAGTAGACAGTGGTTTGTATCTTTGCCATGAAAACCCCATGGACAGTACCAAAAGGAAAAAAGATATAATGCTGGAAGATGAGCCCCTCAGGTCAGAAGGTGTCCAATATGTTACTGGAGAAGAGCAGAGGGCTAGTACTGGTAGTGCCAGAAAGAATGAAGCGACTGGGCCAAAGTTGAAAGGACGCTCAGTTGTGGATGCATTTGGTGATGAAAGGAAAGGCCGATGCTGTAAAGATCTATTCTCCATAGGAACCTGGAATGTAAGATCCATGAATCAAGGCAAGCTGGATGTGGTCAAACAAGAGATGACAAGACTGAACATCAACATCTTAGGAATCAGAGAACTAAAATGGACAGGAATGGGTGAATTTAATTCAGATGACCATCAGGTATACTACTAATGGAGTAGCCTTCATAGTCAATAAAAGAGTAGGAAAAGTAACACTGGGATACAATCCCCAAAATAACAGAATGATCTCAGTTCGAATCCAAGGCAAACCATTTAATATCACAGTAGTCCAAGTCTATGCCCCAACCACTGGTGCTGAAGAGGATGAAAATGACCGGTTCTATGAAGCACTACAGCAGCTTATAGAATTAACACCAAAAAATGATGTCCTTATCATCATGGGGGATTGGAATGCTAAAGTAGGAAGCCAAAAGAGAACCAGAATAACAGGCAAGTTTGGCCTTGGAGTACAAAATGAAGCAGGGCACAGGCTGATAGAATTTTGTCAAGAGAATACGATGGTCATAGCAAACACTCTTTTCCAACAACCCAAGAGATGACTCTACAAATGGACATCACCAACACAGAAATCAGATTGACTATGTGCTCTGCAGCCAAAGATGGAGAAGCTCTATACAATCAGTAAAAACAAGACTAGGAGCTGACTGTGGCTCGGATCATGAGCTTCTCGTTGCAAAATTTAGGCTTAAATTGAAGAAAGTAGGGAAAAGTACTAGGCCACTTAGGTATGAACTAAATCATATCCCTGTTGAATATACAGTAGAGTGACAAATAGATTTAAGGAATTAGATCTGATAGACAGAGTGCCTGAAGAACTATGGACGGAGGTTCACAACATTGTACAAGAGGTAGCAACTAAAACCATCCCAAAGAAAAAGATGCAAGAAAGCAAAATGGCTGTCTGAGGAAGCTTTGCAAATAGCTGAGGAAAGAAGGGAAGCGAAAGGCAAGGGAGAAAGAGAAAGATACACCCAGTTAAATGCAGAATTCCAGAGAATAGCTAGAAGAGATAAGAATGCCTTCTTAAACGAACAGTGCAAAGAAATAGAAGAAAACAATAGAATAGGAAGGACCAAAGATCTCTTCAAGAAAATTGGAGATATGAAGGGAATGTTTCATGCAAAGATGGGCATGATAAAGGACCAAAATGGCAGGGACCTAACAGAGGCAGAAGAGATTAAGAAGAGGTAACAAAATTACACAGAAGAACTATACAATAATGAGCTTAACATCCCTGATAACCATGATGGGATGGTCACTGACCTTGAGCCAAACATCCTAGAATGTGAAATCAACGGGCCTTAGGAAATCTAAGCAACAACAAAGCTAGTGGAGATGACAGTATTCCAGCTGAGCTATTCAAAATCTTAAAAGATGATGCAGTAAAAATGCTACACTCAATTTGCCAGCAAATTTGGAAAACTCAACAGTGGCCACAGGATTGGAAAAGGTCAATTTACATTCCAATTCCAAAGAAAGGCAATGCCAAAGAATGTTCAAACTATTGCACCATTGCACTCATTCACATGCTAGTAAGGTTATGCTTAAAATCCTACAAGCTAGGCTCCAGCAGTATGTGGATCGAGAACTACCAGAAGCACAGGCAGGATTTTGAAGAGGCAGTGGAACTAGAGATCAAATTGTCAACATACGCTGGATCATGGAGAAAGCTAGGGAGTTTCAGAAAAACATCTACTTCTGCTTCATTGACTATACTAAAGCCTTTGATTGTGTGGATCACAACAAACTGTGGCAAGTTCTTAAAGAGATGGGAGTACCAGACCATCTTATTTGTCTCTTGAGAAATCTATATGCGGGTCAAGAAGCAACAGTGAGAACTGGACACAGAACCACTGATTGGTTCAAAATTGGGAAAGGAGTCCGGCAAGGCTGTATACTGTCACACTGCCTGTTTAACCTATATGCAGAGCACATCATGAGAAAGGCGGGTCTAGATGAATCAAAAGTTGGAATTAAGATTGCCGGGAGAAATATCAACAACCTCAGATATGCAGATGATACCACTTTAATGGCAGAAAGTGAAAAGGAACTAAAGAGCCTCTTGATGCGGGTGAAGAAGGAGAGTGCAAAAGTTGGCTTGAAACTCAACATTAAGAAAACTAAGATCATGGCATCCGGCCCTTTCAATTCCTGGCAAATAGATGGGGAAGAAATGGAGGTAGTGACAGATTGTTTTCCTGGGCTCCAAGATCACCGCAGATGGGGACTGCAACCAATAAATTAAAAGATGCTTGCTTCTGGGGAGGAAAGCTGTGGCAAATCTAGACAGTGTACTAAAAAGCAGAGACATCACCCTGCCAACAAAAGTGCATATAGTCAAAGCTATGGTTTTCCCAGTTGCAATGTATGGCTGTGAAAGTTGGACCATAAGAAAGGCTGAGTGCCAAAGAATTGAGGCCTTTGAACTATGGTGCTGGAGAAGACTCCTGCGAGTCCCTTGGACTGCAAGGCGATCAAAATGGTTAGTCCTAGAGGAGATCAACCTTGACTGCTCTTTAGAAGGCCAGATCCTGAAGATGAAACTGAAAGATTTTGTCCACCTAATGAGAAGGAAGGTCTCACTGAAGAAGTGCCTAATGCTGAGAAAGATTGAGGGCAAACGAAGAAGGGGACAACAGAGAACGAGGTGGCTGGATGGAGTCACTGAAGCAGTAGGCATGAGCTTAAATGGACTCCAGAGGATGGTAGAGGCCAGGAAAGCCCAGAGGAACATTGTCCATGGGGTTGCAATGGGTCAGACGCGACTTCGCAACTAACAACAAGAAGACTGTGGTTTACTTTATCAGTTCTGGCCTTGACATTATGTGGTGTATTGAAGAGAAGGACTGGGCTGATATGATAGAAGTCTATCAGGGGCTATTCGAGGTGCTGACATAGAGAAGAAGAGGTAAACCTACTCCCCAGAGCACCTAAGAGCTGTAGAAGAAGTAAAGATGGAAGATTATGTAGGAGAGATCCAATCTAGAACTAAAGAGAAATTTCCTGACAGTGAACATAATTTTAAGAAGTGACTGGACAGCTATTTGTCTGGAATGATATATAGGGTATCCTGTTTGGCAGGGGGTTGGACTAGAAGACCTCCAGGATCCCTTCCAGCCTTATTATTCTATATTCTAGGTTCTAGGTTTCCATAGAACCGATGCTTCAGAATAAAAACAATGCCATAGCTGTGCTGACTTCTCTACTGCTGATTCGCTCTGCTGTATCTCTGCAGTCTGAGTTACTTCTGGCAAGGTTTTGGTTTTTCTGTTCTGAGTAGACTTTTGCAATTCTCCCAATTCTTCTTTGAATATTTTGTTTTATAAAGCAACATTGCATTTCCTGTCTTGTTCTACACCTAGAGCCATCTTCACGTTTTAATGCAAAAACCTTCTTTCTTGTATTTGTTAGCTTGCATTATGCTCTATTAATCCCTTTGTTTTCTTCAATTGCCTTTTTCATAAGCTTCACGTTAAACTGACACATTTCTTCTTAGAAATGTTTCCTTATGGTCTTGCAAAGTTTATTAGTGAAACGTCTGGTATTCTTCATTGTCCATTGTTTTTTCATTAAATCAATAGTTTCATCAGAGATTTTTGACTGTACAAAGTCAAAGTCTCCAGCAGTGCTATAGATGTAGCAGATTCAAGGATGAATCTGCAAGATCCAAATCTTGCAATACAGCGAAGTGATATGACAGATTAATCTCAAAATCGCTGTTCTCCTCTAACAGCTGATCACTCTTTATTTTTGTTTTTTTGTGACGTCTTTATCATTTTCATGCTCTCTTTTCAACAGCCTATCTTTACTTTAGCTCCTTCCATTCTATGGTCACTTCCAAGGTTAAAACAATGGATGACAGACAGTACAATTGCAGAATATGGTATTGCGGGCCCAATTGGCAAGAGAAAGCTCAAGACCTTATTGATTGGAAACATGTGGAAGAAGCTTTCATCCTGGAGTGGATAGACAATGGCTAAAATGATGATGATGATAATGAAATCAATGTTGATATGCTAGTCTCTGTTCTATTATTTATGATTCAGGATGTTCTTTCCAGAATTGGTGCCTGTGTTTCAAATATCCTCTTCTTGTTGAGCTGGATTTATAATAACATATTGTTTCTTTGTAAGCAGACTAAAAAGCAGGGATATCACCCTGGCAACAAAAGTGCGTATAGTCAAGGCTATGGTTTTCCCAGTTGCAATGTATGGTTGTGAAAGTTGGACCATAAAGAAGGCTGAGCGTCAAAGAATTGAGGCCTTTGAACTATGTTGCTGGAGAAGACTCCTGCGAGTCCCTTGGACTGCAAGGTGATCAAATCGATCTCCGAGAGGAGATCAACCCTGACTGCTCTTTAGAAGGCCAGATCCTGAAGATGAAACTCAAATACTTTGGCCACCCAATGAGAAGGAAGGACTCACTGGAGAAGTGCCTAATGCTGGGAAAGATTGAGGGCAAAAGAAGAAAGGGATGGCAGAGAACGAGGTGGCTGGATGGAGGCACTGAAGCAGTTGGCATGAGCTTAAATGGACTCCGGGGGACGGTAGAGGACAGGAAGGCCTGGAGGAATGTTGTCCAAGGGGCGCGATGGGTTGGACACGACTTCGAAACTAACAACAACATTTCTTTTTAAGGATAAACATCTTTTCTTCCAGCTGTTATTAGTAAAGCTGACTTTTGGAATTGACCGGTGGTGATTTTGTCACTGCCAATGATGTCCAAGAGGTGCTCCAGTTGTTTTAGGATTGCACCCTAGGTGTTTCTTACTATTGGTTACTACTTTTGTCTTCTTTTGCCACAGTTGTTCTATTTCTATTTGCAGGTCTTTGATTTTATTATCTTTCCCAGTCTTGACATTTGGTTTGTTATATGGCAGGCACCTGTCTTTTTGAAGTCCAGACTCCCGGAACACTTTAGCTTCTTCATTGTCTATACCTTTACCTTATGGTCCCAACCGGTTCTTCCAGGCAGGCAAATGGTGTTTCTTGTAGATCTTGCAATGCACCCATGTTGCTATTTTGTCATGCCGTTCTTTGTAGTAGTTTGTGTGATCTTCTTGGGTTGGGCCATCTACTGTTGGCTTGTTTGGCAGTTCCTTCACTGGGGCGTGGTTTACTTTTTGATTGGTGGTTTGATGTTAATCTTGATGTCTAATCAATCTCATCTGAATGTTGATTGCCGGTTTGGTTCCCTTTTTTGACTTGTTGATTGAAATCTCAGAAAAAAGAAAACTGGAAAAAATCAGAGATAATTTTTTTCTTAATTTTTTTTTTTGCATGACTCCTATATAAATCTCCTGTGAAACAACAACCTCTCATTATGATTATTTCACTTTTGCTGAATAAACATGGCATCTCATCTTTATCTATGTTGGTTGAAGGGTTTGAATAGGTGTACCTGGCAGCTCATCTCCTCTTCCTCCTCCCTTGCCTTCATCTCTCGTTGCCTCAACATCTCTATTGCTTTTGGGACATCAGGAGTAAGCTGGACAAGCCCTGGGAAAAAAATAGCAAAATAACTAGTACTTGTAAAGTTAAACTTTGCATGAAATCAGTTGTTTTCATTTTTAAAATGCAAAGATTTAAAATGCATAGAGTTAAAATAATACTCACTTTCTTCCATTTGTTTGAGTTTCTTTTTCATTTCGTTGTTTTCTTCCACAATATGTGCTATATTGCTGGCAAGTATTTTATTTTCTTCTTCCAGCTAAGATACAGAAATTAGAAGTGTACATCAGTCATAGAATAGAAACAAGAGGACCAAAAAAGAAGCTTAAGACAGGATTGTAATGGAATTGAATGACTTACAGCTGTTATTCTGGCATTCTTTTCAGCCAGCTCCTCCTGATGCCTTGTTGTTACTTCATGGATGTACTCCCTCTGTTTTCTTTGCTGCTTGAGGTATTTTCGCAGACATACCTGCGAAAAGAAGACATTTTGAACACCTTTGAGCACATCATAGTATATGATACTGTCTCTAGACTCTATTGCTATTAAGGAAAAAACTACAAGACTCAGAAAGCTGTCCTCACTAACCACTGTTAAGCAACAATCCTCATGACATCACCTGAAGTTTGCCTCTAGCCAGCTGTGGGGACAGCTGAAGTTGCTTTTAGTTGGTCTGCTGTTAAAATGATGTTATAATGGCCCTCTTCTTCCAATATCAACCTTGCTGTATGAACATTGACAGTGCCTCCCAGGTAGTGCTGATGACAGCATGGTCAGAGCAGGGGTGAAATCCAGCAGGTTCTGACAGGTTCTGGAGAACCGGTAGCAGAAATTTTGAGCAGTTCGGAGAACTGGCAAATACCACCTCTGTCTGGCCCCAGAGTGGGCTGGGAATGGGGATTTTGCAATATCTTTCCCCTAGGAGTGGGGAAGGAATGGGGATTTTGCAGTATCCTTCCCCTAGAGTGGGGTGGAAATGGAGATTTTGCCGTATCCTTCCCCTGCCACTCCCACCAAGCCACTCCCACCAAGCCACACCCACAGAACCGGTAGTAAAAAAATTTGGATTTCACCACTGGGTCAGAAGCTCGGATCCTGCCATCTCTAGTTTAGTGTAAGGTGACTCTGGGCCTCCTGACTACTAATTATATGGATTTTAGGCAGCTGTTTGTAAATTGTCAAGAATTCATATACAGTCAGCAGTACAAAAATACTATTAAATCAGCCAGTCAGTGCCAGCTTCTATCCATCTTTCCTCTGATATGGTTCTGGCCAGATTATCATAGAAGACTTTGGTACATGTACTGTTCTGGAAGGCTGTCCTGTGGATGTGTTTAAATTGAAAATATTAACACAATTCATCAAGAAACCCTGAAAGAGGTTGTGAAAATACTTTTTTAAATAATCAGGTTAAAAAGTTATACTAAAAGTTATTCTAAAATAATTTTACTTATTCCTAGGTTCCTTTGATTTCTATTTTATTTCATTATTAAATTTTAATGTCATGTATCTGTCGTATTATCTGTCATGTTACCTTTTTGAAATCTAAATCCTAGAGTCAGACATGCAAGCTAACAAGTAAATAAATAAAACCGAAGATCTCTTACCTCAAAGAGGGCTTTCCCTGCGTAATAGAGGAAAGTCTCCATGATGGAAATAAGGTGAACGTTAACTAAGATAAACTACTCCTAACTAACTAAAGAAATATATTACATATGATAAATAAAGATATATATATAAAGATATAAATAAATCATTTGTAAATAGGTATAATATGAAGTAAATAGATTAATAAATAAACAAATAAATATTGTAAAATAAAACAAACCTAAACTGTAAATAAAGTTAACTAAAAACAAAAGCAAATTAACCAACCAATCCTCAAAGTACCCCACAGACCTAAAAGCTCTGCTGAATAGTTTTCACTCAGCCCACCCAAAAGTTTTAATTACTTCTCCTTTGTGAGCTCATGCACCTGTCAGCAGTATTATGAGGCGTGACCTCATGAAGGAAAAGCAAAGCAAACTGATTAGTTGAATGAATGCTACTCAGAGTTTTATCTACTTTTCAATATTGGTAGAAAAGTAAATACAAAATCCTGCTGATGAGTTTGGTGGAATCAGAGGATGAAATAACAAGAAAAATGCAAAAGAAAAATTAGCGTCCCTGAAGAAAGCACCGAGATGTCTGGAGAAATACGCAGAATTGAGAGTGAAAAACTGGAGAGATTTCTGTCTTTGGGAGAGTAAATTACACCGTGGATGTTGCTCCACCAAACTTCAAGAAATACACAGTATTTTAACTTAACCATTCAGCAACAGCCCTTTATTTTCTGGCCTGAGCTGCCAGAACTGTAAGTTGAGGTAGTCCTCAACTTACGACTACAATCGAACCCAAAATTGATCTTCCAAAAAACCCTTATCAAGAACTGGTTGGGTGACCGAGGTTGAGTCTGATGGAAGGTGCACCTGAAGGAGCTGTGGGGGAGAGTTTGGGAAACACAAAGTTTTCCCAGAAAGAGATCTGGGTCAAGAGATCACACAACCCGGAGCAGGATGGTGGAACATGAAAGAGGGTCAGGTTAGGGTAGTCATACACTAGACTCTCTCAGGGTATCTCTAGTAGTTAGAAGGTTATAGTTCAAGATTGGCATGGTTCTATCTATTAGATGTAGTAAATAAAAGATTGAAGTCAATTGGATTTGTCAATGTGTCATTTCTGGGCTTGGGCCTGACACTGGGGTTCCCTGGAGCCACAAACCAGGGGTGAAATTCAGCAGGTTCTGACAGCAGAAATTTTGAGTAGTTTGGAGAACCAGTAGTGGAAATTTCGAGTAGTTCGAAGAACCAGCAAATACCACCTCTGGCTGGCCCCAGAGTGGGGTGGGAATGGAGATTTTGCAATATCCTTCCCCTGGAGTGGGGAGGGAATGGAGATTTTGAAGTATCCTTCCCCTGCCACGCCCACCAAGCCACGCCCACCAAGCCACACCCACAAACTGGTAGTAAAAAAATTTGAATTTCAACACTGCCATAAACCTATCTAAATCGTTCCATTATTGAAGCAGGGGAACATTTTTGTTTCTTTCAACTATGAGACCTCCAATATTTTAGGATATTTATTATGGTCTTTTACATCTGTATTTGCTAGTTTTATATCCTTTTAAAAATATATATATTCTGCCTGGCTAGAGTCATCTTGGGTGAGATGGGCAGCTATATAAATTTGATAAATAATTAAGTAGGTAAATAAATAAATCGTTTATGTCACTTGATTTTCCATATAAGTTAGGAAGTTTTGCTTTGCTTTTCCCTTTTCACAGCGTTTTTTTCTGATCTCATTAGAGTATATCGTAAGCCTGAGCCCTGCTTTTCACATTGGGTTTTGCTTGTTTTTGCTATTGACCCTGAATAACAGATACTCTAAATATTAAGTCTTCTACTTAACAAGTGATCAAAGAGATGACAATATTTGTAGCTCAAAGTTGGGCTGTGGAGTCCTTGGAGCTCTCTGAGCTTCGTTATTTGCATACAGATGGTTCCTTACCCAACTTGGTAACTTCTTTGCTAGAATGGAGCTGGATTTGCTCCCGATTTATATACAGCAACTTACCCAGCCAGTGTTGGTGGAGCTGTATTTTTGTCTTTGGTAGATTTTCATTTGGACTTCTTTGTGGAGCACAATAAAATGCATGGGAAAATTGCATTGCCAATGAAAATTAATCTAGGGTAAAGGCTAGGATTAATTTTGTGGTAGGGTATAAAAAGGAAGGAAAGAGAAGGAAAAGCCAGGCAAGGCAAAGAAAAGGGTCAGGATCAGAAGTAGTCAGTTACAATTATAAATAAGGTGGTTTGGGTTAGATAGCAGGAGGAACTTCCTGAGCTGTCACGTAGTGGAACTGACTGCTATAGAAGCAGAAGTTCCCTCTTATGAATTTTGGTATAGCTGCATAGTGTAGCCCGATAGTTTAAGAATATTCTGTTCTATTATGTTCTGTTACTCTATTCTATTCTGTAACTCTACTCTACTCTACTCTACTCTACTCTACTCTACTCTGTAACCCTACCCTACCCTACCCTACCCTACCCTACTCTCCCTTCAAGCCCACTACCACGTATAAAAAAGCAGTGGAATCTTTAGTGCCATCTGAAGGTCTTGAAAAGCCTGCTCCTAGAATGTTTATTGAGCTTGTTTGTACTTCCAATATATCTATTTACCTTTTGTTTGTAATCTCTCTCTTTCCCCTCTTTCCCTCACCCATGAGTTTTTCAGCTGAGATTTCAAAACAGATTATCATTCAAGTGAATGGCAATCCCAGCACTCACTCATTCATTCCTCCTCCCATTATTGCTAGAAAGGATTGGCCCTCCTTATAAATGTCACTCACCTTGCCGAAATATAGGACTTAGATGTTAATCTAAGTCAGCACACCAGTCCATTCAGTTCCATATTGATTCCAACAGGGCATCTTCAAAATGGTGTGCATAATTATGGCTTCAAAATGGTGTGAACATCAATCAATGTTCAATGCCCTTCTAACATGCATCACACACACACACTGAAAAAGGGTGGGGCTTCAATTGCCTGGTCTTACCTGCCATTTTGGCACAGATGATCCCAGGATGTCCTGCTCCCAACCCCCTACCAGGGGTGTCAAACTGGCGGCCCATGGGCTGGATGTGTCACACGCAGGCCATGCCCACCCCAGCTCCGCAAATGGGGAAAACATCACAAAATGTCACTTGACGGCAATGTGACACCACGTGTTTGACACCCGTGCCCTACCTGAAGGTCCTTGGGTTGAAACTAAGAAATTCTACAAAGCCTGCACTGTATACCTGAGTTACAGTCTCTCTCCCTTGGTATGGCTTTTTTGAGTCAAAGGAAACCCAGATTTGGAAACATTTAAGGGAAAATGATAAATAGCCCTCAGTGTGTACATGTGTGCATCCTTTATTGCAACCCAATAAATGTCCTGATAACATACAGCAGAGCCACAATGTTAAGCATCTGTTAATTAAATTCTTCCATCTGCATCATCTGAGGATCATTGAACCTGATCTGTCTTACTCATGGAGTAAGGATACTTTTTTCCCAGGAGATATTTTGTGTTTAATTTTGCTTAAACACAAAATGAATGATGCAGGGGGAAAATGGATATTTATTTCTCCCCCCCCTCATTGGAAATCATGCGCTTACCATTAAAGATATTAAAACCCTTCCAGAGCATTTTTTTGTGTTTTCCTTCTTATTTGTTCTTAATAAAAGGCTTGGGAGAAAATTTAAGGAATGAGTTGTAGGAGAGAAGCAATGGAATATTTTCTTTCCTCTTAACCCAATTCTCATTTCTTCCTCAATTTCAAGTTGTTTAAATAGGAGGCAAAATGTGTCAGCCTTCAAGGTACTTCAGGCAAGAAGCACCAACTCTGAGTATTAACACTTAACACTATTCATTTATTTAAAAATAAATTGAATGCAATGGGAAGCATATGTTGCAAAACCAGCAATAAACACAAGAATCAAGTAGGCTGAATGAAGGCAGATCAGATACTAAAATGAGTGGCTGGATACTTGGAGGAAGATCTAATGCAGGGGTTTCAAACTTCCAGTGTCATGTTGTCGTCACGTGACGTATCGTGACTTTTCCCCCCTTCGCTAAATCAGAAGTGGGTGTGGCCAGCATGTGATCCAACTGGCCTGCGGACCGTGAATTTGACACCCCTGATCTAATGGGTTGAAAAAACGAAGAAGACCTAGAAACTTGTGGTTAGGTTGAATCTGCAAGAAAAGAAAAGTGAGAAATTTGAAAAACAAAAAATGATATATAAAACAACATATGGATGTAATGGAAGTAAGTAGTGCTATTGTAAATTAGACAGTTTTATTTCTTATCCTTTTCCTTATCTGAATTTTATTATTTTGTCTTAATTATTTTCTACAGTTTGAGTAAGATTTATCCTACAAAAGTAATGGATGATGGGTAACTATGTCTATATGTAGTTCTCCACAATATCTACATTATTTCATTTTGATAGAATAATATGTAGGGTTAATTTTAAGGTACCAGAAAACCTACTGGTGACTTTTTGATTCTGCAGACAATGCCAAAGTCATTTTCTAAATAATAAGAACTTGCTGTTCTTTATCTTTCTCCTATCTCTCAAGGTTTTTGCCAACATCGGCCAGATTTTCTTGGCACAAACTGGCTTTAAGTATGAATGTGGGCGAAGTCAATACAATTCCGGAAAGGAAGATATTTACAGAGGATGAGATCATCCTTGAAAAGCACCCGGAGGCTCCAACTGGTCCAGAATGTAGCCGCGCGGGTGATTATGGGCGCAGCTCGTTACGCCCATGTAACACCTCTCCTATGCGAGCTGCACTGGCTCCCGGTGGTCTTCCGGGTGCGATTCAAGGTGTTAGTTATCACCTTTAAAGCGCTCCATGGCTTAGGACCTGGGTACCTACGAGACCATCTTTTGCCACCAATAGCCTCCCACCGACCAGTTCGTTCTCACAGGGAGGGACTACTCAGGGTGCCATCAGTCAAATTATGCCGACTGGCGACTCCCAGGGGGAGGGCCTTCTCTGTGAGGGCTCCAACCCTTTGGAATGAACTGCCCCCGGAGATACGGAATATCCCTGATCTCCGTGCTTTCCGCCATGCCCTCAAGACCCTGATGTTTCAACAGGCGGGGCTAAACATATGAACATGTGAATGATTTTTTTTTTAAATGTTATCTAATTCTGGGTTTTATTTAATTGACCAAACTAAGTAATAATTTTAATTAGCAATTTTATGATGTTTGTGTGTCTATATTTTTCTTGACTGTACACTGCCTTGAGTCCTACGGGAGAAAGGCGGTATAGAAATTAAATAAATAAATAAATAAATAAATAAATAAATAAACATCATTGTCGTCATCATCACCTTCATCATCAGATGAGTTTCATGCAAAAAAGAGCACATCGCAAACCCCCACCCCACCCCCCAAAAAAACCAATTTCAGTGTGCCTTTATAGCTCCTATTGATTTTCCTTCCAAGTATTTTCTTCAAAGAGAATTATAGATGCAGGTTTGACTGGCTTAGGAAATTTGTTCTCCATATTATGTTCTGCATCATGTGACAAATTGTTACTATCCAAGCATTTAGGCAGCAGCCTTTCTGCAGAAGGCGTCTCTGTTATTCCACCTTTTTCTTTTGTGATCTAATTCAATAAGAAACAATGCAATTGGACCAAAGCAGGCACAATATGGTTCAGCTGTATTGTTTCTTATTGTATCAGCACTCCCTCATGTGGCAATTATGTGGTATCACAAACCTTGAGAAAAATCTATCCAACAGGCCTGAGGACTTACTTACAACCTGTATGAACTATTCGGGTTCCATTAGGAGAGTGTTTTTCAATCCTGTTAACTTTAAGGTACGTAGACTTCAATTCCCAGGATTCCTCAATCAGCATGCTGGCTGGGGTATTCTGGGAGTTGAAGTCCACTCATCTTAAAGTCGACAACGCTACTCTAGGGGTGATAGAACAATTACTACTGTTTGTCAACTTTTACCACTATTTCTCCACTAGACCTCCAAGAACAGGTGGAGAGCCAGTTCTGTTTCCAATAAATTCAAAACGTGAATTCTTTGCAGCGAATCCACTCTGAGCTAAGAAACCCTAATATTCTTCCTTATTTTTTGTGCTTGTTGCATCTGGGTTTAGCTTACCGATCCCTCCTAAAACTCACTTGGTTCGCTAACTGATCTCCAATATCTAGATTAATTTAATGCCTTGTTAATGCACAGGTAGTCCTTGTTTAGCAACCACAGAGTGGGCAAATTGGTCATTGAAATGAAGTGGTCACTAAGTGAAACCAGAACTGGGTTTATTCTGAGCAAACATTTTATTGAGTTACAAGATAAAATAAGATACAAAATACAAAAGTAAATAGGAAAGCAGTGGGGGAAATGGTGGGGGGAGGGAAGAGAAGTGAGGAAGGGTTAGGAAAACGAAGTGTCGACTTCTAACTCCCTCTGTTGCAGCAGAATAAAGCACTACAACTGAATTTGTGATCTTACTTCAGCTTTGCTTTACAAACCTGTGAAGGTTGTAAATGTAAGGATTGGTTGCAAAGTTAACTTTTTAATCCCCATCGTAACTGCAAAAGGTTGCTAAACAAGGCTGTCGTGAAACCAGGACTACCTATACTCATTAAGGTTTTCTTTGTGTTATAAAAACACTATTGTGTTATAATGCAACCTTCAACCAACCACTTGTTTATTTGTTCATTTATCTGCAGCACTTATATCAGTGGTGAAATCTAAAATGTGTTACTACTGTGGGCGTGGCTTGGTGGTGGGGGTAATGTGACTGGGTGGGCGTGGCCATTTTTTTTTTAACTTTTAAAACCATTTTTTCTACAACCTCTTCGGCAAAGAGGTTGTAAAAAAATGCTTTCAAAAGGCTCTGACGATCCCAGCTGAGTTGCATGACCGGTAGTGGGTTTTTTAAAAAGCCTTTGCCGATCAGCCAACTCTGCTTGGATCGTCAGAGGCATTTAAAAGAAAAAAAGGGTTTTTTTCTTTTAAAAGCCTTTGAGGATCCCAGCTGAGTTGGCTGATCGGCAGAGGCTCTTTTTTTTTTACTTTTAAAAGCATTTTTTGCCCAAAGAGATTGTAGAAAAAATGCTTTTAAAAGTAAAAAAAAAAACCCTCTGATGATTGTGCGGCTCAGCTGGGCATGGGGGGGGCAGGGATTTTTGCTACCAGTTCTCTGAACCACCCGCCTCCATCGCTACTGGATCGGGCGATCCGGTCCGAACCGGGGGCATTTCACCCCTGACTTATATCCTACATCAGTGCAAAAGGATTCTGGGCAATTTAAAAGATTTAAAAAAAAAAAAAAGACAAGCAATGATTACAGGTAGTTTTCGACTTACAACAATTCCTTTAGTGACCATTCAAAGTTACAACGGCACTGAAAAAAGTGACATGACCATTTTTCATACTTATGACCATTGCAATATCCCCATAGTCACATAATTTACATTCAGATGCTTGACCACTGACTCAAATTTATGATGGTTGCAGTCAGGGGTGAAATCCAAATTTTTTCCCTACCGGTTCTGTGGGTGTGGCCTGGTGGGCGTGGTAGGGGAAGGATATTGCAAAATATCCCTTCCCACCCCATTCCAGGGGAAGGATACTGCAAAATCTCCATTCCTTCCTCTCCTGAGGGAAGGATATTGCAAAATCTCCATTCCCACCCCATTGTGGGGCCAGCCAGAGGTGGTATTTGCCGGTCTGCGAACTACTCAAAATTTCTGCTACTGGTTCTCCAGAACCTGTTAGAACCTGCTGGATTTAATCCCTGGTTGCAGTGTCCCAGAATCATGTGATCCCCTTTTACGACTTTCTGACAAGGAAAGTCAATGGGGAAGCCAAATTTGCTTAACAACCGTGTTACTAATTTAAGAACTGCAGTGATTCACTTAACAACCATTGCGAGAAAAGTCATAAAAAATTTTATTGGCCAAGTGTGATTGGACACACAAGGAATTTGTCTTTGTGCATATGCTCTCAGTGTACATAAAAGAAAAGATATGTTCATCAAGAATGTACTTCTAGATTCATACTCAAAAGATTTATCTCAGCCATGCTGCGCAAATGGGAATTTTCAATTAGCCCTTTAAATTAAAAGAGGCCTCTAAATGGTGTTTAAAGGCAACCATTTAGTCTTAAAGGATGATGATCAGGGTTCGAGTCACTCTGGACCAATCCTTTTGCCCCAGGTAGCTGGTTCACCAATCAAACTGACCAAAGACTCCCATGATCACAGTTTCTATCTGTTGCAAGGATAGGAGCGCCTACAAGTTGTGGACCCACTGTTTTAGGGGTAGACCCTCATAGTCTTCAAGCACTGGGGTTGGATATCAGTGGCAATCACCAGTTTGGCCTCTGGTAGCAATGGAAATCTGGTTATCATCAGCATATTGAGATACTAAACCTCAACCTGCCATATGACTGCCATTAAGTGGTTTCAAGGAAATATTAAATACAACAGAGAAAGGACCAGACCCTGTAGCAACACAAAAAGAAATAGTCCCTGGGCTCACCACCTTCACCCCAACTGAGTGGAACCACTATCTGAAGGAGGAGTGGAACCAATGGAAGAGTCCTCCAATCCCCACGTCCTTCAGGCTCTCCAAGAGGATACAACACTCAAACACTATTGTACCCTTGTAGAGTCAAGATTTGAGAAAATCTGTGATTTTGCTGACAATATGGTGCATTAATGGGTCATAATAGCCAGATAGGAGCTGATGATGCTGGTTCCTTCCTAATAGAAACCTGGCCACTTAAAAGTTTGCTATTGGATGATCAGTCACTGATGCAGTAAGACAGTAAAAATCACAGTGTAAGTGCTAATCATGTCACTAAAGTAACATATAGACCATGATATAGGATTTATTGGATTGCACTTCAGTTTTTTCATTTGGCTTCTCTCCTGAATCATGGGTCTAGGAACTGAAATCACCATGAAGAGTCCTGTTGTTTAAGAGATAAAGGGAACTTTTTCTTTCTTTCTTTCTTTCTTTCTTTCTTTCTTTCTTTCTTTCTTTCTTTCTTTCTTTCTTTCTTTCTTTCTTTCTTTCTTTCTTCCTTCCTTTCTTTCTTTCTTTCTTTTTCTTTCTTTCTTTCTTTCTTTTTCTTTCTTTCTTTTTCTCTCTCTTTTTCTTTCTTTCTTTCTTTCTCTTTCTTTCTTTTCTTTTCTTTCTTTCTTTTTCTTTCTTCTTCCTTCCTTCCTCTCCCGCTGCTTCCTACTCTTCAAAATGGAGCTTTTCTAGAAGTGAAGTTTTAAAGACTTTTTGTATTGTTTCAAAAATCTAGTTAAATGCAACGAAGGTCTGCTGCCATTTATTGTCAGCTGGGCAAAACCCACACTTTGTATTCAAGGCAACAGCATTCTAATTCCCTTTTTAATAGGACCTCCTGCTACTTAATTGGTCAGAATTCTCCCCAGCACTTGGCTGGTATTCAAAAGCACATCCTGGAATAGCACATTCTGATGGATTCATATTTCCAACACCTTTTTTTTGTTTTTTTTTTCACATAGGGAAAATATTATGAGAATAAATTAAAAGCAGTTTCTATTGTTGGCATGGAGCTCTAATTGATCTGGGAGGAACTTCCCTTTTCTGCTTCTTTTTATCACCAGTAATATTTTAATATAATTTAGAGCTCATACATCTGTTGTCAAATGTGGTCATTTTCTCCAGATGTAAATTATTATTAATGGGAACATTTAAGAAAATGTCAAATTTATAGGCGCAGCAGAATTAAAATGTAGTTTCTTGGCTTGGCAGGCAAGTGGCAAACATCACATCAAAGTTTCAACAGCCTGTCTCCAAAAATGAAGGAAGATTTTTCTTTTTTTCTGCCTCGATGTGTATTGTGCTGAATATTTCTTCTGCACCTTTCTCATCAACTGGAGGTGTGCTTTTGTTCTCAGGACTGTAGAAGACGAGCAGGCAGTGCTGGGGGTCAGAGTTAAACACATCATCAGTTTAGAGTTGTTGCATTGCCACAAACAGTCCAACCTCTCTTGAATTCTGCTGACCTTTACCTAGAGCCAATTCAGTATTAAACTTTAGTTGATTAGATCCTTGTGTATAGGCTCCAGCAACAAGTCTTCGAACTGCAACTTAACATACGATCCTGACAGGTCATGCTAATCAGATTGTTTTGCTGCTTTTGAAATAATGGCATCCATCCCTGGCATTTCTATCAGAAATAAAAAAATATTAATAAAGTATATGCTCCATCTGAGAATGAAGTTACAATTGCACAACATGTACCATCCAAGCATTGCAACGTTCTAAAAAGTGTATTGGCAGAGCATTGATTTTGTGTAACACATGTATTCTTCATGTATTTGTATGTATTTATGTGTGTGTGCCTACATAAAATAATTAGATCTAGATCTAGATTAGAAAATTTAGATATAAGCTTTTCTTGGACTACTGGATTTTCTTTAAGACAGACAGAGAAACAATTTGTTATAACTCTGTCAGCAAATTGGAGTCAATCCTCTAGATTCTTTTAAGGTGACATTGATTTAATATTACAATTTTTCCCCAGGGGATTTTCATCCAAAGAACCTTAGCCACAAAGCCAAAGCAATTGTTAAATAATCAGTTACTTTTCATTTTAGCCACAAATATTAAAGGAAAAAAACCACAGTATTTCCACATTCAAGTGAAATAATAAAATACGATCTGACATCTGGGGTTTCTGAGGCTTACCCTTCCCAATTATATCAAGTAATGTAAACCAGTTCAGTCTGTGTTGCAATTGGTCATTTAAATGTCAACAACATGTTATTTGTTAGGACTTTGAAACTGTTATCAATGGAAAGAACAGAAATGGGATGCTTGGAATTAGATGAATCTTTGAATTATACGAATCTGTCTTCATGCTTCTATCTGAGATTGTATGTTGGAAAGATAGTCTAAAGGTGTCTGGGCATTTTGGGTCTTTGGGCCAATTTGGACTCCTGCTGAATACATGGACAACTCCATGTAATTTTCTTGGCAGCCTTTTTCAGAAATGGTTGGTTGTCATCTGTTTTCAAGGGCTGAAAATGACTGGCCCAAGGTCACATGACTGGCTTTTGCTTAAGTAGAGCTGAGGATTCTCTACTCCTAGTCCAGCACCTTAACAACTAGACCAAGCTAGCTCGTATCTAAATAAGATATTTAGATGCATCTTATCTAAAGAAGATATTTAGATGCATCTTATGTAAAGAAGATATAAATGGCTTGCTGGCAAATTATACTATGCTCCGTAACTCCGTATGCCCCAATTCTGTTATCTGCAAAGAATATGATCCCTTATCAGCTGGGGAAAAAAATAAGACTTCTGAATTCATTGTTCCATTCATTGGAAGTCCCAAAGGTGCAAGATCCCAATAATACATCAAGGCAAAAGTTTGTCTACCCCAAGGATAAAACACCCAGACACAAAATGAGCAATGTGGTATATACAGAACAATGGACTGAGATGTGCAGATCTGTACATTGGAGAAACAAAACAACCACTTCATAAACTCACGCCAAACATAGGAGAACAAACCCATCAGGACATGCTTCAGCAGTCCATCTGCATTTGAAAGACAAAGATCACTTTTTTGAAGACAGCAAAGTCCACATTCTGGACAGAGGGCCATTGATTTGAGAGAGGAGTCAAAGAGGCCATCTATGTTAAAACTGAATAGCCCTCTCTCAGCAGGGGTGGGTGGGATATAGCACCATTAATCTCCTGTCTACAACACTGTCCTTTCAGCAGTCCGAAGAAGGTTCCATACCCATTTGAACTCTGATTCAAGTGATCCTGAAGGTACAGATAAACCCCCCAAGGACCTCAACAACTCCCAGAGAGCTAATGACAGAACTTCAGAGTGCTAATGATCAGATGTCTGCAAAGAATATAAATCCTTTCATTCCCCGCCATTCAGTCAGAACTGAAGAAGCTTTTTGGATGAAAAGTAAAATGTTTTCAAGGAAAAAAAAAACGAAGTCCAGTTGCCTTTTGAAAAGCAGCTTTGGGACAACATGACCCGAATGATTGAGAATCTCCATAAATTTTCATTGGAAGTCTGCCCCAAAGAACCCCTCCTGCCACGCCTTTTCCTAATCTCTTTCTCTGCTGAATTCCTCAGTCCACAACACTTCAGAGGAAAAAAATTCAGCACCAGGCCTGGCAGATACTTAGGAGCAGTATATTCTTTATTTGTCTCCTATAATATTTAGACATGCTTTCTTTCTATCTGTCATGTGAGGTGCCCAGGTGGAGAATTGGTTGGCCAGTTTCAATCTGTCACTTTTTTCAATACAGGTAGTCCTCGACTTACAATCATTCATTTAGTGACCATTTGAAATTACAACGGCACTGAAAAAATGACTTATGACCATTTTTCACACTTATGACAGTTGCAGCATCCCTATGGTCACATGATCAGAGGTTGGACACTTGGCAACTGGCATGTTTTTATGACGGTTGCAGTGCCTTGGGGTCATGTGATCAACTTTTGTGACCTTTTGACAAGCAAAGTCAATGGGGAAGCGGCAATCATTTAACAACCGTTACTAGTTTAACAACTGCAATGGTTCGGTGGTGGCAAGAAAAGTTGTAAAACAGGGCAAAATTCCCTTAACAACTCTCTTGCTTAGGAACATAAATTCTGTCCTCAATTGTGGTCATACGTTCAGGACTACCTGTGTCCTACCTCAAGCAGATGTTTCTTTGAACCTCCTGAGAATAAACTACTCAATAAACACTCAATAAACCAGTGGTGAAATCTAAAATTTGTTACTTCCGATTCTGTGGGTGTGGCTTGGTGGGGGGGGTAATGTGACTAGGTGGGCGTGGCCATTTAAAAAAAAAAAACTTTTAAAACCATTTTTTCTACAACCTCTTTGGGGAAGAGGTTGTAAAAAATGCTTTCAAAAGGCTCTGACGATCCAAGCTGAGTTGCCTGATCCACAGAGACTTTTTTTCTTTTAAATGCCTCTGACGATCCAAGCTGAGTTTTTAAAAAACCCTCTGCTGATCAGGCAACTCAGCTTGGATCGTCAGAGGCATTTAAAAGAAAAAAAGCCTCTGATGATTGTGCGGCTCAGCTGGGCATGGGGGGGGGGGCAGGGATTTTTGCTACCAGTTCTCCGATCCACCCGCCTCCATTGCTACTGGATCCAGCAGTACGGTCCGAATCGGGAGCATTTCACCCCTGCAATAAACTACATTTAAGTATTCCAGGAGTAGTTTCTGAGCAGCCAAACCCTCCAGTAATTGAGCCCATCAGACTCCATGGAATCAATTTAACTGGGATAATAGCTGGGAGTGGCCTTCCATCCCCTTTTCCAGAAACCTTCTTGGTCAATTCATTTCTGCCATGACGTAGCTGCTTAGTTGCTCTCCCTGCCACTCCCTAACATCCATGAGGTACGTCCTCACCTGGCGTGTACAAAAGATAGCGGACACATCTGGAAAGTGACTTCCCCTCAAACAGCTGCTACTGGAGAAATAGCATTAATAAAATACCCACCGTGGTGCAGACAGACTGATCACAAAGCGTCAGTTTACAGAAGAGAATCTACCAATGATGTTGCTAACATCCAGATTCCCCACAAATGTGCAAATATCACCTGCAAACCCACCAGATCCTTTTTATTTCCTAAGCCAGACAGGGATGCTCCCTGGTAGCCTAGACAGGCGTGCTTGGAAGTCAGAGTGATTCAGAGGTGGGTTTCAGCAGGTTCTGACCAGTTCTGGAGAACCGGTAGCGGAAATTTTGAGTAGTTCGGAGAACCGGTAGTAAAAATTCTGACTGGCCCTGCCCCCATCTATTCTCTGCCTCTCAAGTCCCAGCTGATCGGGAGAAAATGAGGATTTTGCAGTAAACTTCCCCTGGAGTGGGATGGGAATGGAGATTTTATAGTATCCTTCCCCTGCCCCGCCCACCAAGCCACGCCACGCCCACCAAGCCACACCCACAGAACCGGTAGTAAAAAAATTTGAAACCCACCACTGGAGTGATTGATGCTGGAGGCTGCTAGCTCATCATTTCATAATTAATTCAGCCAAATTTATTTAATTCATTTTATTCGATTTTAAATTTTGTATATCTATGTGTTTTATTTCATGGCTGTGCACCGCCCTGAGTCCTTCGGGAGTAGGGCGGTATAGAAATTCAATAATAAATAAATAAATAAATAAATAAATAAATAAATAAATAAATAAATAATCAATGTCCAGGTTTTAAAGGGAAAAAAAAAAAGAATCTTAAAACACAAGGCTCAAGGTATACCAAGATAGATTTCTGGGGGAACCCAGGCTGATATTTAAAGGTTACTTAGCAAGGTTATTCAGACTCGGGAATGATCGAAGCGTACAATATTGGTCTCCGGTATTCTTATACAGGATTTAACTTTTCTCGACGCCCGTTTGTTGAAAGACAAGATCGCGCCGTTCCAGGCTTAATATGACAAACCTCCCACTTCCCCCGCGTTATTTGCCCCCCTCCCCACCCTCCGCCCCTCCTTCTCAGGCGGCTCCCTCGGCAAAAGTTTATCCACGCGCAGGCGCAGCGCGGACGGGGAATCCCTCCTTGCCCGCCCCCTCCTCGCCAGGGCTCCTCTCCAGGTCCCGCCCCCCAGCAAAGCGCCTGGTTAAAGCAAGTTTCGGGAGGATCTGGAGAGAGGCTGGGTTTTATTTCCCCCCCCCCCTCCTTCACCAGCTGTAGCGTCTGAATTACCAAGGGAGATTCCCGTGCCAGTGTTTGGGAATCTGGAAAAGAACGCTTACCAGTGCTCACTCCAGAGTCTTGCCTGTTTGAAGCCGGTTTTTTTTCCCCCACCCCCGTGGTCTTTTTGCCCATCATCTCGCTGTTTCACAGAGCTTGGATTTTAAGAGCGAAGGCTGTCAGTCTGAAGCAGCATTAGGATTTTTTTTTTCTTTCTGGGCAACTGCAGCAGGTAGGAGACCCAATGAAACTCACATTTGCAGGATGTAAAATGAGGTGTAGTCATCTCTCTCTCTCTCTCTCTCTCTCCCTCTCTCTCCTTTTCTTTCCTGGGATTGAGGTGTTGCAGTTGGAGCGCTAGGTAAGCAGGTGAGTGGGTGAAGAAGAGGAGCAAACCTGAAGGTCTTGCTAGAAGTGCTTTGTGTCTATTTCTTTCTTGGAATCTTGTTGGTTTCTCTGAGGAAGCACCTGTGGGAGTGATTTGGGGCCATCCTCCTGTCCACTGGAGCCGGGATGCTGATTTCATCATCTAATCCTATTCCTGGTGCCTGAACCAGTAAATCTCCTTGAGATTGGCAAGGTTTATTCCAAAGAGCCAGAAATATACCGGTAACGCTGGTTGAATTTGTGTCTATTGGCTTCGGGTTTTTTTGGGAGGCTTTGTGTTTGGCATGTTAACAATAATGAATTTTCTTTTTTCTTTTAGTTCAGCATGTTGCTCTTAAGGCTAATATGAACCAGGAGGGTGATAACAGCATTGATGGTTCAGCTAGAAAGATTAAGAGCAAAAAGCAAGAAGGAGGGGAAAAAAAAAACCCCTCGCTCTGAAATCAGTGTAACTTTGGTGACTTTGAGGTCCTTAATATTTTCTGCTAAGTGCCTTTCTAGTCATTGTGCATCCAGAACCGAAGCTATTGAAAGTAAAGGGATGTTGCGTTAAGTACAATTTTTATTCTAACAGGCCTGGAAACCTGTTCGATTCTCAGATGCTTATGGTCACAGATAGGACTTGTGGACATGCACTACTGCTTTTATTAAAACTTAATTCAAGCAGGACAGAAGTACCTCTGCTTAATGGAAAGGCAATCCAAGGAGTAAGGATTCAAGCTTTCTTAGATATCCAGACCCATAGCTTGAATGTACTTGTGGATTCAGCCCTGAAACTGAATGACCAGATTTTGGCAGTGACCAGAAGAGCTTTGTCTTAACTAATGTTAGTTTGGCAGCATTGCCAGTTCTTAGGGATTTCATATCAGGCTCTAACACCAAATGCTCTATCTCATTTGGGCTGTTTTAACACACTCCACATGGAAACTTTCTTGGAAAAATCTTCAGAGGCTTCAGCCGGTCCAGCACTCTGTCAGTTGGTTGGCTCCAGAGAACAGGCAAATCCTTTTCTCCAATATTTGCACTTCATAGCTCTCTGTTTCTGCTTGCAAGTCAAGATGTTGGTTGTGACTGTACAACCTCATGCAACTGTATTGTCCCAATGCTGAATGTGTTCAGGTCCTAGACTACACTCTTTTCCTCTAGGAAGAGAGTAGTGGTAGTATAAGTTGTGTAAAGCCCTGCACATGAGGGCATAACAGCTGGGTAGTATAACATTTGTATCTCTGTGCTCTGAAATTTCGAGGAAGAACAGATTATAGATACCAGCACCATTCTGACAGGTCCTTGAGAGAAGTCCTTCCCCTGCCTTTAGTGACCTGTTTGGTGAACACATTAAAATAAGCTTGGATTTAAATAAGTGAGGTATCTACTCCTAGTTTCTGGAGCTCTCTTCTAAGTCAAGTCATATTAGTTCCACCTCTGTTGGCCTTCTGTTGGTAGGGTATACTATGTTCATTCAGGCTCACTTTGAGAATTTAATTTGCTGTGGTAAAATAGGATTAATCTAGTGCTGGTTTATTTCCTAACTAGATTTTAATCTATGTTTTTATGTTTTGTTTATAATATTTGATTGCTTTATTGTCATCAACTTTGGAAATTTGTTTTTCATGAATAATGTGAGATGATGAATTATTTTCCAGAAACCGTTTCTGAATCAAAAGGAAACATTTGTACACCTTGCAAGTAAAGATTGCTTTTACGTTGTTTATGAATTTGCCTTATTCTGCTTGAAATCATCTTACATTTACACCTAACATTAAGTCTTGCAGAGAATTCCATAGCTGAGCCATTACTTTGTGGAGCAATATTTTATTTGATCTATCTTGATAGATATTAAGTTTCATTGGATTACTTTAGGTTCTAGATACATTTGTGCACTGACACACATATAGATCATACTGTATATAGCATGTCTTCTTACACCTTATTACTATTATAAATGGAGGTCCCCTGTCCTATCTAAAAGAAAAAAAATTGAAATGCTGCAATCCTGTTCATATGAAATTGTTTTAGCCTATTAAACATTTTGATTGTCCTTTTTTTTTTTGCATTCTTCTAACTAAGTGATGACTTCCCAAACAGTCTCTTTTTTCATTATTTATAGGTCCTAAGCCAATGATGGCGAACCTATGGCATGCGTGCCCGAGGTGGCATGCAGAGCCATCTTTCTGGGCATGCAAACTGTCGCCCAACTCACCTTCAGTGTGCCTACGCCCCAGCTGCTGTTCGGGCCTCCGGTGCGCATGCGTGCAAATCAGGGGACCCAGCTGGTATTCGGAGCTCTCCTGCGCATGCATGTGCATTTGCACATGCATGCGAGAGTACTTGTGCGTACCATGTGCATACGTTGATGGCGTTCGTGTGCATGCATTGCATGCGCAAAAACTGCATGGGTGAAACCTGCATGCATGCGCAGATGGTGCGATTACATGTGCAGTGCACGGGGGACACACGTGAAAGCCGTGCACATGCGCAGATGGTGTGGTTGCATGCACAGTGCATGGCGAGGAGCCACACGTTAGCATGGATAGCACACGCATGCACAAAGCACACAAAGCATGTACCTGTTTGGCACTCGGTGAGTAAAAGGTTCGCCACCACTGTCCTAAGCCATTCAAACTTATATTTGGCTACTCTGTTGGTCTTAAGGGGGCAATCCTGTAAACTGATAATTACAAGAGTGATGCTTATTGTGGAACTCAGCTAACTCATCAAACTTAATTATGTACTTCTATAATATCATTGGCATGTGGGTAACCCATGCCTAAGGAAAGACGAGTATTGGACAAATGCATCTGTCACAAATGCATCATTGTTATCTCAAAGGAGCATAGCCCTGAATTTAATAATGATCTCCAATTCTAAAGGATTGAAAAAAACCCTTCACAGTTAAAACTTGGTTAAAAAACAGTTAAAACACAGTTAAAACTCTAAAAGAGCCTTGGTAGTACAGGGGTTTAAGGCACCCTGTTATTAAGCTGGTTATTAAGACCAGCTGCCTGCAATTACTGCAGGGTTCGAATCTCGCCAAGGCTCAAGGTTGACTCAGCCTTCCATCCTTTCTAAGGTAGGTGAAATGAGGACCCAGTTTGTGGGGGCAATAAGCTGACTTTGTATAAATATACAAAAGGATGAAGGCTATTGCTGAGCACATTGTAAGCCGCCCTGAGTCTTCAGAGAAGGGCGGCATATAAATCAAATTAAAAAAAAAACAAAACTAAATGAACTGTGGTGTGCTCAGGTTTTGTATTTTGCCAAGTAAGGTTGCTAATTTTAACTAAAACCAATCCTGTAATTTACCCCAATGAAACGTATGTGTATATGTGAAACACTTTTATTGTATTTATTTGCACTGTATGTATTAAGCATTGTTCATGAACCATTTTTATTGAAAGCCATTGTCATGGCATATGTGTATGGAGATAATCATCTAGGTCATGGTTGTCTCAAAGGTGCTTCGCGCCCCCCCCCCCTCCCAAAAGGCAACTGGACTTCTTTGTTTTTTCTTTGAAAATGTTTCACTTCTCATCCAAGAAGCTTCTTCAGTTCTTCAGAACTTGGATGAGAAGCAAAATATTTTCAAAGAAAAACAAACCAAGAAAGTCCAGTTGCCTTTTTAAGGGGGGGAAAAAAAGCACCTTTGGAATATCTGGTCATTGTAGTGATGCTGGGTAGCACACAGAAAATTAAAGAAATAATAGTTTGTGTGAACCTAAAATTCCAACATTAATACGTACAGACCCACATCGTTCCACCAACATGGCTGGTTTAACCTACTGGCTCTAATAAGATCTAGGTCTTCAATGCCTTATGGAAGTCTAGAAGGGTTGGAGCCCTGCTGATGTCTGGGGATTGCTGTATATGTCAAAGGATCAGGTAAAACAAAAAGTTACATTAGTTGAATGAATTACTAATCCAAACTATTTGCCTATAAAGTAAGGTTTCCATTTAAATGATTCCTCATTGTGCGTATCCCATCCCTTTTTTGTCCCAGGTACCTTCTTTTTCCTTCCTTTTTTCACCAGGATGGAGCTGGGATAAGAAGATGAGATAGCTGCTCTGAGAAGAAGGGCTAAGAGACAGGGAGGAACAAAACCAGTGATGGTGATGATATTGAATAAGTAGAAGTAATTGGACAGGGAAGGAGAGAGATGAGAGAGATGCTCTGCTTAGACAGTATAAAAAGGATTAAAATTCAGCAGGCAGATAGTGCCTTCCAGCCAATGGCTAATCTTCAAAGGGATCTGCACTTTTAAGCAGTGTATCTATAGATATCTATATCAGGATTTCCCACCTGTGCAAAATCTTTTATTCTTTGCAAATGTAGAATGACCCCTTCCCCAATTCTTAAGAAATGATAGTGGGAAGGAAGGAATTCATGCTTTATTTATCTGCATTGCTTCATTCATTCGTATTAGCCATGCTCACTCTTGAGCAACTGCTAATGTACTTGACTGACTCTTGCTTGGGCTCATCGGTGCTGATATTGGCTACTGAGCTGCTATGAGCTGTTAATTAAAGCTTTCCTCAGTGTCCTGGAATGTCTTATACGGCGTTCTTCCAATGCAACATAGGACATTTTTGTTTGAAAGTTCACTCTTGGGGCCAGCTAAACCTGCAGCTTAAGGGGGTTGGGAAGAACAAATGTTGGCCCATATAAAAACTCTACTGACTCTTGGTCCCATACCAAGAGCTAATGTGTAATTGTAAAAATCTTGAGTTTGTAGGTCTTAAAGTTTAGGTCTTTGGTAAATTTTTCTGTGTTGGAGCTATGAACTGTTTCACTCATTGTGCTAATGTACGATTGAATCGTACATTGTGCTAATGTACGATTGTTACATCACAATTACATAGATTTGTACACCACAGCGTGCTAAAAAGTTCATGACACTTTCCTGGCATCCTCTGGGAACTCCGTGTCACCCACCTCACTTCCGCAATAAAAAGCAATTTAAATGAATTGTTACAGAAAACAATTTGTAATCTGCCTTGAAGGCTATTTTAAGGCTAGATTCACACATTAATCTGAAATAGTCTTTTATCCAATCATGTTTATCAAACATGACATGATGGAGTGGGCTTCCTAACAGTACATCTTAATTTATAGTTTACAACCCATAATAGATGGCTTTACACAACATGCTTGGTTAAAACCAGATAAATGCTAGTGTGTCGCTTAGCAAAATGTTTTTGCCACTAAATTAGCAAAGAGGTGGAACTGTATTTGAGGAATAGCTATATGTATTTTTTATTAAAAAAAATTTCTGATAAAGCATAACAGTTAGCTGGAAGTAGGAATTGTAGATTGTTGGTGATGATGATCTTCCTAATATTGCTGTAGTATGATAATTATGATGCTTTGACTCTTATGGCATTAGAATTGACTTTGTGGATTTAGTTCTTGGAGATTTTAATCTGATACCTAAAGGTTTTAACCACAGCTGTAAAAATACTATAAATACACAAGACTGGAATAAACTGGGGAGTTAACTTGGCCCAATAAAATATTTGTGCAGAATTTGGCCAATCTTGGTTGGTGGAGGGCCCCTGGCAACCTAGAATATGAGTAAGAAAGCATAAGGAATCCTATAGTCCCCTAACATTTGAAATAGGACTAAGCAGGATATTTATTGAAACAACACTGCGAGAAAAGTTATTTTAGCACAGTCATAGGTAAGCAGTTACTTTTGAAATTATTCCTAGATATTGGATTGCCAGATGCTTAAAAGTGGAAACAAAGCAATCTTACAGTACTGCTGATTAATGAAAACCTCAGCACTTTATATACTATTAAAATATTATCTGCCTCACATTTGCTATAGCTAAAGATTTTACTTTGCAGTAATTTCCTATACCCTTCCCAATCTAGTTTCTGCTGTGATGTAACAATAGAACTGAAATTAATAACACAAGTTCAGAGTCATTATGTGTAATGGCTTCCTATTTTTAAATTGAAACCTTATTTTTAAAGCTGTCTTTCGAAGAGCAGTTGAACAACATGCAACTCACACTTGGGCCACCCAAATTCAAATGTCATCTCTCAATATGGCTTCTCCATCCAATTCCCAGTCTGATCAGATCCAAAAATCAAGAAAGTTTTCAAGCAAGGAGTTATGGATGTGGCTGCCCAAGTTAGCACTTAGATATGTCAAGTCTTTGAAGTCGCTTGTTCAACACAAATGAGAAAAATATTTGACAACTTATATGCCTCAATATCTTAGAAAAGCTTTTTTTAAAAAGCTTGATTCAAACAACTAGACTCCGTGGAAAGATGTGGAAAGTTTCAAGGAGCCAGTTTGATCTAATGGTTAAGACACCAGGCTAGAAACTGGGAGATAGTGAGTTCTAGTCCCACCTTAGCCATGAAATCCAGCTGGATGACTTTTCGGCCAGTCATTCTCTCTCAGCCCAACTCACATCAGGGTTGTTGTGGGGAAAATAGGAGCAGAAAGGTGTGTTAGATATGTTCACCGCCTTGAGTTATTTGTAAAAATAATAAAGACAGGTTAAAAATAAATAATACAAATTTTTGTAGGCATTGTTCAATGCCTGGAGGTTTGCTGATATTTGGACTTGGTTGAAACATCATGTGTTTTATGTGCTTCCAATGTAACTTATATTTATGAAAATAAATTTGGGTTATGATTTTCTCAGTACAAATAATGTATATATTTTGAATATATTAGTCATACTAAGTTCCACTCCCCCAGTTTGTGATAAATAACTTCTTTAGTGTTGAGCCCAATCTCACATTCCCAAAGTAGGAAAGTTTTCTTCTATAGCTAATGTAGATAAATTGGAGGGAAATTTAATGTCCCCACCTTAAGGTTGGATGCTCAATAAAAGAATATGTCTGTGTATGGAAGAAACAGTGAAAGGCATTTCAGGAAAATTTATACTAAAATGTTTTTTTAAGCAGTAAGTGACATAGAAGCTGAACCATGACTTGTAAAACCAAGATTAGTAAAAAGTCAATTTATCCCTTAGAAAATCTTGGCTGAATTATATTGATTGTCCTCAATATTGGTGAATTCCTATTGCTTTAAGACAGTGGTGAAATCCAATTTTTTTTACTACTGGTTCTGTGGGCGTGGCTTGATGGGCGTGGCTTGGTGGGCATGGCAGAGGAAGGATACTGCAAAATCTCCATTCCCACCCCACTCTGGGGCCAGCCAGAGGTGGTATTTGCCGGTTCTCCAAACTGCTCAAAATTTCCACTACCAGTTCTCCAGAACCTGTCAGAACTTGCTGGCTTTCACCCCTGCTTTAAGATAGGGTAAAAAAGAGCAAAGAAAGTTGGAAAAAAGATGTGAAATGAAAAGTGGAAGCAAATTGCTGCAAAATAGAACTACCACAATGCATTGGAACCAGTCCAGTTTAAAACAGCACAGCAACTGTTAAATTATTGTCTCTTGCACTAAGACTCAATCTGTGTGTCTTTTTGTAGTCCAGGTGTCTTAATATATCTGCAGAATATAAATATGCTCCGGCATAAAAGCTGTTGTCACTTGAGTTAAGTCATGATTTTTTGGTGGAGGTGGGTCCAATGGCACTGATTCTTCATGACCACAAGGGGACAATGGGGTATAGATAGAGAGTTAAGGATTTATTATGTATCCTCTCTTGGTTTATACTCTGTCCGCTGGCTTTGAGACAGTGTTTTTCAAACCTGGCAACTTTAAGATATATGGATTTCAATTCCCAGAATTCCCCAGCCAGGAGTTGAAATCCACACATTTTAAAAGTTGCCAAGTTTGAAAAACACAAAGAGATTGCTAATCTGGGGTCCTTTTCTTCCCAAGTAGATACAACCCAGCATATGGTCTTTCGTTTTCCTTCTGATAGGTTGAGCTACGTTTTGCTTATCCCTAAATTGTATTTTCTGTAAATAAATCTACTTCCATTAGTGTTGTCAAACCAGCTTCCCCTAATCATTGCTCAGATCAGATTCCCAGTCTTAGGAACACAGACACTTCCAGCTTCAACATTTTCCTTACTGCTTCTTTCTGACAAATGATCATCTTTGGGGTCAGGGTAAATATTTATTGAGATAAGATGTTTAGTGTTGCTTTTGCTTTGAGACAGGATAGGAGGGACTCCTTGGTTCCTCTCCAGAAAGCCCTTGATAATGATGTTCTGCTAGCAACTTTTGCTCTCCCTTGTTCTTACTTTAAGATCATTTGTTCATTCATAAATTCAAATTGGATGCAAGGGTAGAGAAGATGTTGGAGTGTCTCTAACTCCTTATTGCTATAATACATTCATACGGCTGCATTTTCATTATTTATTTTTTATTATTGCTGTATTTTCATTGTTTATTGTTTCATTGTTTTACTATTGTTAGTTCTACATTTTTTAGAATTTTACATTCTACTTTTATAAGTTCAGAATAGCCCATGGCGAGATGGGCGGCAAATGAATTTAAAAATAAATAAATAAATTCTATCCATCTCAACTTTTTGGAGAATTGTAAGTGGCAATTCTCTGGTGTTCATGTAAATAATATCATGAATATTATGTGTACTTAGAAACAAAGTGCTGAATATAAAGATGGAACTAGGCATTGTGCAGTTCTCTTTTGAAGGTGAGTGGAAATTATCTTATTAGTGAATGATTTCATATTGTACAGCGCTACGAGATCTGGCTTGCAGAAAAGATTTTGTTTTTTCTTGCCATTTAGTGATTGTCTAGGTATTATACATTGGCTCTGGTGTCAGTATAGATGGTGAGAATGAAGGCAGCAAAATTGCAAATGTAGTAGTCCTGCATCCAGTTTTGATCAAGGTTTAGATTGGATATGGCATGGAAGACAAAGCTGTCAAGAATGAGGCTCTCATTCTTGTTGCAAGCAGAGTACCAAATTATTCTACCTTTGTACCAGAGGTGGGTTTCAGCAGGTTCTGACCACTTCTGGAGAACCGGTAGTGGAATTTTTGAGTAGTTTGGAGAACCGGTAGTGAAAAGTCTATTCTCTGCCTCCCAAGTCCCAGCTGATCGGGAGGAAATGGAGATTTTGCAATAAGCGTCCCCTGGATTGAGATGGGAATGGAGATTTTGCAATATCCTTCACCTGGAGTGGGGTGGGAATGGAGATTTTGCAGTATCCTTCACCTGGAGTGGGGTGGGAATGGAGATTTTGCAGTATCCTTCCCCTGCCATGCCCACCAAGCCACACAACCCAAGCCACACCACGCCATCCCACACCCACAAGCCACACCCACAGAACCGGTAGTAAAATTTTTTGAAACCCACCACTGCTTTGTACTGTACTGTAAGATCAACGAATTCATGAAAAGAGCTATTTGGAATGGGGTGGGGGGGAAGTAGAAGAAGCATTCCAGATTGATTAATGGATATTATAAAAACAAGTCATTATTTTTATAGAGTAAATGATGCATTAGAATAGATTATCCTCTGACTGGGCATATGCTGTTTCAGGAAGAACCTCTTTGGCAACTGAAGTTCAGTTGTAATTTCTCATCTTTAGCAGTTGGATTGAGGCTTTTTACATATGTAATGTTTTGACATTTAAAACTTAACAAGAAAATTTCCCCATGGCCTCTGTATAAGAGAACTTCTAGCTCTCAAAGGACAAACATTGCATTCTTTATGACACTTATTCTGTGATGTCTCAACACATTACATTTGAATTTAGCTTTAATGTTCTAAAAAGCAATTTCCATGTAGACGTTTATTACAAGTGGATCAAATACTTTTAAATGCAGGTAGTCCTCAACTTACCACCATAATTAAGGTGACCAGACGTCCCGCTTTTGGCGGGACAGTCCTGCTTTTGAGCAATTTGTCCCGCGTCCCGCGGCGTTTCAAAAAAGTCCCGATTTTTCTTGAGCCCCAGCTGATGGCTAGAAGAAAAAAAAACTGTTTAAACTCTTGCCCGGGGCTTCAAAGGGCCGCCCTACAGGCAATCAGTGTAAAGCAGTTTTTTTTCCCCCTAGCTAAGCTTCAGAAACGAAACCGAAACCAGAGTCTTTGGTGCAGCGTGACAAAATGAGGCAGAGAGAGATTTATTTTTATTTTTATTTTTCCTCCCCAAAAAAGGTAGGTGAAAAACTGCAAACAATGGGAAATTTAGGAGGAGAGTTCAAGATTTTAAAACACAAAGGAAAAAAAGCTGTATTTAACTAGGGAATTGTAATAATTGAGATACTATTAATTGTATATTGTGTTGAAAGCAGAAATGGTTAAGTTGTGGTTCGGAGGAATATATGGGAGAAATTATTTGGTTTATTATTATTGGTAAATATAATTAATTGATTTGTAAGAAATTGGATTGCATGGAAATAATTGGAATATTCATGTTCATATTGATTAATATACAAAAAAGAGTTTTATAACTAATTGATTTATATTAAAATGTTGAATTTGTATTAAACAACTGTATTACATAATTACATAATTAAACAATGTGAGGATGGATATAAAAATAGATGATAATGGGAAGGGGTATAATATAGAATAGAAGGGAAAAATTGAATTTGATTAAGATTAGAGATGAGGATGAAGGGTAATATTGGTTTTTTAAAAAAATAGATGAGGAATAAATATGGCAAAAAGGAAATATAGAAATTGTAAATTTAATTGAAATGACTAAACGCTGTTTAAATTTGTGAACCAGCCAAATATTCTGTTCAAAGAAAATACATTGTATGTTTGTATGTGTGTTTCTAATTATTGCTATTTATTCATATTTGTTCTCTTTTATTCTTTAAAGTTTAACCATTCATTCTTTATCTTAATATCTTTATATTTGCTTGGGGTTGGCTTTCTTCCCTTTCATCTTTTTTATTGTACAGCAATCTTTCTCCTCAAACCTACCACCTCTCTTTTCTTTCCTTCTTACTTTCTCTTCCCCCACCCTCTTTTTCTCCTCCCTACTTCCTCTTTCTTTCTCCTTCTCCTCCTCTCTTCCTCCCTCTCTTACCCTCACTCCTACTCTAATTTCCATTCCTTCATCCCTCTCTATTGCTGTAATCCTTTAATGCATATGGACTACTCAGAGGGCTGAAAAAGTTATTTTTGACTGGTCCTCTCCCTTTTGACCAGTCCTCGAACTTACGACTGTCTTCACATTTTACGTGTTTTTTCCCTATCTTATCACCATGGTGAAGAGAAGCAGTTGTGAAATGAGTGACATGGTTGTTAAGAATGCTGCACGGGCATAAATGTGAGGATGGTCATAAGTGTGAGGACCAGTCAAAAGTGCGAGGACCTGTCAGAAATGACTTTTTTCAGCCCTCTGGTTAGTCCTTTTGTGCATATGGACTACTCAGAGGGCTGAAAAAGTTATTTTTGACTGGTCCTCGCACTTTTGACCAGTCCTCGAACTTACGACTGTCTTCACATTTTACGTTTTTTTCCCTATCTTATCACCATGGTGAAGAGAAGCAGTTGTGAAATGAGTGACATGGTTGTTAAGAATGCTGCACGGGCATAAATGTGAGGATGGTCATAAGTGTGAGGACCAGTCAAAAGTGCGAGGACCTGTCAGAAATGACTTTTTTCAGCCCTCTGGTTAGTCCTTTTGTGCATATGGACTACTCAGAGGGCTGAAAAAGTTATTTTTGACTGGTCCTCGCACTTTTGACCAGTCCTCGAACTTACGACTGTCTTCACATTTTACGTTTTTTTCCCTATCTTATCACCATGGTGAAGAGAAGCAGTTGTGAAATGAGTGACATGGTTGTTAAGAATGCTGCACGGGCATAAATGTGAGGATGGTCATAAGTGTGAGGACCAGTCAAAAGTGCGAGGACCTGTCAGAAATGACTTTTTTCAGCCCTCTGGTTAGTCCTTTTGTGCATATGGACTACTCAGAGGGCTGAAAAAGTTATTTTTGACTGGTCCTCGCACTTTTGACCAGTCCTCGAACTTACGACTGTCCTCACATTTTACATTTTTGCCCTATCTTGTCATCATGGTGAAGAGAAGCAGTTGTGAAATGAGTGACGTGGTTGTTAAGAATACTGCACGGGCATAAATGTGAGGATGGTCATAAGTGTGAGGACCAGTCAAAAGTGCGAGGACCTGTCAGAAATGACTTTTTTCAGCCCTCTGGTTAGTCCTTTTGTGCATATGGACTACTCAGAGGGCTGAAAAAGTTATTTTTGACTGGTCCTCGCACTTTTGACCAGTCGTCGAACTTACGACTGTCCTCACATTTTACATTTTTGGCCTATCTTGTCATCATAGTGAAGAGAAGCAGTTGTGAAATGAGTGACATGGTTGTTAAGAATGCTGCACGGGCATAAATGTGAGGATGGTCATAAGTGTGAGGACCAGTCAAAAGTGTGAGGACCTGTCAGAAATGACTTTCCAGCCCTCTGAGTAGTCCCTATACACATAGCCATGGCCACCCGGTCACATGGCCTCCAAGCCACGCCCACACAATAAGCCACGCCCACAATGGTGTCCCTCTTACCAATGTTAAAATCTGTTCACCTTACCCTATACACATAGCCATGGCCACCCGGTCACATGACCAGCTAGCCACGCCACCCAGTCACATGACCAGCTAGCCACGCCCACAAAATAAGCCACGCCCACAATGTCCCTCTTTACCAATGTTAAAATCTGGTCACCTTAACCATAATTGAGTCCAAAATTTCTGTTGCTAAGTGAAATAGTTATTAAGTGAGTTTTGCCCCATTTTACAATCTTATTTGCCACAATTGTTAAGTGAATCACTGCAGTTGTTAAATTACTAACATGGTAATCTGCCTTCCCCATTCATTTTGACAGGAGGTCACAAAAGATGATCGTGTGACTTTGGGACACTGCAACCATCATAAATATGAGCCAGTTGCCAAGCGTCCAAATTTTGATCACATGACCACACGGAAGTTGCAATGGTCATAAGTGTGAAAAATGATCATAAGTCATTTTTTTTTCAGTGCCCTTGTAACTTTAAATGTTCACTAAACGAATGGTTATAAATTGAGGGCTACCTATAAATATGTTTTTGTGAGATGGGGATGGATCCAAAGGTTTAGCTCTACTGACACAGTGAGATTTTTCAGCTCAATGAAAACATTGTTGACTGTATACTGTATATACTGAATATATTGGTTTTGTTGTGGCCCGTCAGAGGCCTGTGCAGATTGTAGCTGATTCTGACAACGAGGAGGCTGGTGTGGTGCTGCGTCAGCAGCCTGTGCAGCTGGTGCTCGAGTCAGACAGTGAGGAGGCTGGAGAAGATGTGGTACCAGAGGCAGGGATTCAGCCAGGGCCTTCAGAACCTCCAAAAGCTCCTTTAAGTGAAGAGGAAGAAGAGGAGGAGCCTCTTCTCAATGCATGGGTACACAGAGCTGCCAAAAGGCAGGAATGGCTCCTCAGGAGGAGGTCTCGTCAAGAGTAAGGCTTGGGGCTAATTGGCCACTCTCTTAGCGTATTTAAGAAGGAACACCACTTGCAACAAGCTGTAGAGAACAATTTTAGTTCACTCTCTTTCGTGTCTGCAAAATTGCTTCTGGGCTTTCTGCCAACTCTAGTAAGAATGTGATTACCTTATCTTAGAATTCTGGTAGGCTGTTAAGACAGTTCATTAACAGCCTTTGAATGATAAAGACTAAGTTATTTGAGTAAAATAAGCTTTGTATAGAGTTTGTGTGTGCTGTGTTCTTTGGGGTCCGTAGCTGGGGCAGAACAGGTTTAGATTGCAGTAAATACTTCTGTTAATTTGTCATGCCAGCATTCAGGTCTCTTGGAAGAGGTAAATGCCTTCTTTCCCATTTATTGATGAGCTTGCCTTATTTGTCTTACATTCAGGAAAGTCCTGTAGAATCTCTTAGCATTAGATTAAAAAAATAAGTTTTTTCCATAGACAGTATGAGATTCTAGGTTTCCATAAGCCATTGATCTAGCTAGTTCTTATGTTCAACATTTTAAATGAGCCAGCCTGGGATGCCACACAATCTGTTTACCCTATCTTACACATGGTTTCCAACAAATCGCGCATATCAAGTCAGAAGCGTTTTGGGCTGTGGTCAAAGTTTCTCCCCACTTGCTTCTTAATGGTTTATTCTTCATGTTATCTGGCATAGCGTAATCTTAAAGTGGGTCAAATTCAGCAGTTCAGTACAGCTTGCCAGAACAAATTGCATTTAGCGGCACAGTCCTTCTGCCTTGCATCAAATCCTGGAGCACGCAACAGGAACTTCCTCTGTTGTAGACAAGGAGTCTGTAGGTTCAAGGGCCTCTGTTGAGTCATAACAAAAATTGAAATTGAGTTGTTCCCAACTTTTTAAAAACTTTATTGTGGTTCTTTTGGCTCCACTAGAGATGTCGGAGAACTTCATTCAGATCCTATTTTTATGTAAACGAGCCTAATTTACACTTTCCAGACTACTGTGTACATTGGAACATAACTTTCATCTGGATTTTGCACTTTGCCAAATTTTGCGATGCAGTTTTCGGCAACAACATTTGCAGACCAAATTGAATACATTAGGAAAGTTACATCAGCATGCATATGTTTAGGAAGATTATCTATGCAAGCAAACACATAGAACTGTTTCGCTTTTTTAAAAAAAAGGAATCGCAGAATAATGTAGACATTTGAAGAAACAGAAGCATGATGGAGTTCATATGAAACTGAAATGGACTGAATTTAGATGGATCTGTATATCCCTAAGTTCCATCTTTGAGAGAAAGTCTTCAGTGTTTTAATAACTTTATGTGCCCTTCAGTTTAAAATGCCAAGTACCTGAATTGTGATGGGGTACTGACAAGGTCCTAACTTCAAGGACAGGTTATAAATAACTTTTTCAAATACTATTGTAACTTTGAACCTTTGTTAAATGAATGGGTGTAAGTTAAGGACTATTAAGTATATTTGTATCTTCCATCACTCTTTCTTTCCTCAAACCTTGGTACTACAGTGGTTTAAAGCACCCTGTTATTAACACAGCTGCCTGCAATTTACTGCTGGTTCGAATCTCTCCAAGGCTCAAGGTTGACTCAGCCTTCCATCCTTTCTAAGGTAGGTTAAATGAGGACCCAGTTTGTGGGGGCAATAAGCTGACTTTGTATAAATATACAAAAGTATGAAGGCTATTGCTTAATGCACTGTAAGCCGCCCTGAGTCTCCGGAGAAGGGCGGCATATAAATCAAATTAAAAAAAAAAAACAAAAAAAAAAAACCATCAAATCCACTCATTATCAAACTCTGAATACTTGGCTTGCTGTTTGTGAAATCAAAAGCTTGACAAAAGTGGCTTTTTTGTTGTGTTATAATCTTTGTTACTATAACATGCATACTCTGCTAGATGACGGTATAGTATATAATGGCTGATTGCTCTTATCCTTTGTGTTCCCTTGGCTGCTCTTTGTAAAAGAAAGGAAATGACTGTTTAGTTACATAGAACTACATCCCTCAGGAAATTTATGTATGCTAGATTAAAATTTGGCATATTGGAAAGCAGGTCTGCACATTTTTATAGTGCTTGAGAAGTTTCGTAACAGATCATTGGCAGAGTTATTGGTACCAGGTCCTGGATAAATAGTGACACCTTTCCAGAAATATCTTGTGTTACATTTCTGTTTTGTAGATTTGGATAAATGTTTATTTTCTGTATTTAGGTCAAATGCCACAAATACTGAAGAATATTTTGGTGAGCCATTGTTGGACTTGGCACTTTACAGATGGCTATGGGTTTCAAGAAACTAACTTTCATAACATCGATGTTGACGAAAGGAAAAAAAATAGATAAGCTTATACAGCTATATTTATTTGGTTTGTCGTTGTATAACTATTTTTTAAAAAATTATATTTTATTAAAATTCTACAAAAAATGAAAAAACAAAAATGTTGAAAAATATTAGGGAGGGGAGAAGCGCAAGGGAAAAAGAAAATTAAAAAAGCATAATTTCTGACGTTCTTCAAAACAAATATAAAATACATTAACCTTTTGATCTGAATCAAAATTCAATAAGTATTTCGGTAATCGTATAGAGTGACTTTTAGTAGATTCACAAAACTGCAGCTTAGAAGTTTCCAAATGGGATCAAATGTAGACTCAAAGGCCCATAGCGCTGCCATTTAAATTGAGCCTGGTGGGGTCTGTGCTGCTCTCTGAGCTTGGCTGTTTGCTTTCATTACCCAACTAAGTAACATCATCAGTGCTAGAAGGGAGTGGGGTAACTCTCTGCTTATATACAAGTGGCTTGCCCTATCAGTGTTGGTGGGAGTGGTCTTGGTGGTGGTTTGATTGGGCTATTGTTTACTGTTCGATTGTTTGTCTGAGTGGTGGTTCCTTAATTGGAGTATTGTTTACTGCTTGATTGTTGGTTTAGTATTAATCTCTGCTTATTTGGATGTTGATTGTTGGGAAGGAGGTGTTTTGGTCCGTTTGTTTCCTTTTTGGTTTTTTGATTTTCTCCTTTGAACGATATCTAAGTTGTCGTTTATCTCTATGTGCCTGTTGATGGCTGATTTGATTAGGCTCGGCTAAATTGAGATCTTTGGCCCTTATGAGAAAATGAACAGATTAAAGAGTGATAAACCATATCAAACTGAAGTAGCATCAGTGGTTTTGGAATACCTTTCTAGTATGCAAGCCTGAACAATTCACCTAGAGTATTTTATCCTAGCTCTTGCAGAATTCTGAAGCTAGCACTGATTGGCAAAATAATTCTTTGTAATCTGGTCAGGCCCTAATCATAAATTTTAAATTGGCTTAGCATATAGAGTGGGAAAAATGCTTCATGGTAGTTACTATAGGAGAACATCAGGTAGAGGTGGAGTGTGGAGTAAAATGCATTATCAATTTAGAGTTTTTGCATTGCTACAAGAAATCCAAGTCCAACCCCCCCCTTGAATTCTTTTGATCCTTATCTAGTGTCAATTTAATGCTGTTAGTTGACCTGATTCATGTGTATATGCTTCAATAAATGTTTATGCTGCAGTCTGTGCGGATGGTCCTGATTTTCTGCACCTGGGAGCTGCATATAAATGCAGATATACAAAATGTTTTGAATTCATAACACTAGTTTCAAATTGTTCAGAAGTATGTCAAGCTCAAACCATATCAGATTTGAGCTAGAAAAGAACTTTTGTATTGAAAGCAGTTCTACAATAGTTAGTAAAACAATTTCAGATTTCAAAGAACTATTCCTAATTTGAAATGTTCTGCACACCTCTACTGTAAATAGAATTTATATAGCGCTTGTTTTGCCTTGAAAAATACTATAATTATTTGATTTATCTAATCTTTTGAACTAGTCAATGTAAGTCTGGTTCTGGTGAATTGCAGAAGGCCGTTTTGTATTTTTTACATTCTTTGTGGGACTGTGTCGGATTAGCCTTTCTACTTATCCTACACTTAATAACAGATGAACTGAAATCCAAAATTTCTAGAAGGTACCAGCTTGTTGAAAGAATGTCTTGGACCTCAACCTCTAGTGGATTCTTCGTATGATTTTATCTCATGTAGAAATTCTACTACACAGCAGGATAAAATGTGCACATATTTCTGTATACCCGAGGCAATTTTTTTATTCTGATCTATTTTAAGTTTTGGAATGCTGGCCTTTGTGATACTGATTTCTAATAATAAGTATTTAATACAGGAAGAATGTGCAATAATTCCACAGCTCCTTGTATATATCCAGGCTTTTATTCCATGCAGTTCATTGTGTGGTCACTAAATGTCTGATATACCTGGGAATTTTGGCAGGTGGGCTCAAGGCAAGCCACTGAAATAGTATCCCAGTATATATGGAGGTCTTACTGTGTTGAAGGTTTGACTATTATGGCACTTAGTGGTAGAGGACCCTGTTGACATTAGTTTCTTATGATTAAGGCTCTTCAGATTAAAAACTAGTATTTTAGGTCTATCATCAGTCCTAACTAATTGGAATTAATTTAGTTATATAATACAACTAGCTGAACCAATCTGTTACACTGATTAATCTTACGTAACCATTTATAGACATTGCTTTCCTATTTTCTTATATCATTGTTTTCATATTGTTGTAATACTGTTTTAAAATATTTTGTGTTTTCTCCAGTCTATTTTAGGATTTGAAGGATACAAAATACTATATACATGGCAATGACCATAACGTTTCTTCAGACAGTTTTAATGTTCTTACTGCATGGTTGCATATTGGCTGAAGGCGGTGATACAAGAGCAAGTAAGAGTTTTGCTCATCAGAGCTACTTAAAAAAATACAGAAAGTTTAAGTTTTTGCAGTTGTCTGATTATAACGTTTGGGATAGTCCTAAGTGAAACAGAAGTCTCTAGAATTTTATATTTCTGTATGATCTCATTGGTATTTAGATCCAAACTAGAAAACTTTCAAGAGTCTGTTCTGTCTGTTTTTTTCTATTTTTTTTTTTTTTAATTTGATTTATATGCCACCCTTCTCCGAAGACTCAGGGCGGCTTACAATGTGCTCAGCAATAGCCTTCATCCTTTTGTATATTTTATACAAAGTCAGCTTATTGCCCCCACAAACTGGGTCCTCATTTCACCTACCTTAGAAAGGATGGAAGGCTGAGTCAACCTTGAGCCTTGGCGAGATTCGAACCCTGCAGTAATTGCAGACAGCTGGTCTTAATAACCAGCTTTTAATAACAGGGTGCCTTAAACCCCTGTACTACCAAGACTATTTGATTCACTAGGAATATCAAGTCACCTGTTGAAAAAATTATGATTAGGTGAGCTTAGGAACATAGCATATTAGTTCTCTCTAAGCCAATAATCTTTCATTCACAGTAAATTATTCTAATAGGTTTCATAATGTGAAGCTGCAAATGAGTGATATACATGAATTAAAGCTACAATAAAATACTACAGTATGGAAGGAAGCCTGGGTTCAGGCCTTACCATTTCATTCCATTTCTATCTTCATATTTTTCCTCTCTCAACAATATATGCCCATTAAGCATTCACATACTTGTTAATTGAAGTATTATTATTTAAGTCCCTATCTTTTTTAGTAATTTTTTAAAGAAAAGTTTAAAACATGGATAAAACATGATTCTACTAGTTTAGTTAACTAATAAATCTAGTAAAAATATCCTTTTTTCTCCCTGAGAAAATAAAACAATTTGTAACTGGTGTGTGGCATAGAGTACGACTATAGCTATAGAAATCGACAAGTATGGAGCTTTTCCTCAAACACCAAGCTCATAAACATCATTTAAAATTATACTCTTATATATGAAGTACAAAAATATTGAATTGTAAGTTCCTTTCTATTTATTTTACTGATACGGAGTTATTCTTCTAATCCCATATTTACTGTAAGTTTGTTTAAAAGTTAACTCCGTGAACTGAGGCCATTCTACGCAAAAGAAGTTGAGAATAGAGTACAGGTTTCTGCCATTTTTATCACATTTTAAGTCTAAATCCACAATAGGGATTGAAATGACTAAGTCTTCTAGTCACTTGTGATTAACTAACTTGGTTAGATTGTAGCTTAGTTTATCTAGACATGAGATGAAAAATGACAACAACAACCCCAATATCTTTTTTATGTAGAAATAAGTACAGTTATATTTGATGAGGTTTCCATCCTAGTTTACAGTCTAGAGGATGCTAACTATCTTGGATTATGATGATAAAGATACAAGTAAAAGATTTTTCTCTCTGTTTGTTTTAGGTTGCCGAACAGCCCCAGCAGATTTAGTTTTCATCTTGGATGGCTCCTACAGCGTTGGCCCAGAAAACTTTGAAATAATCAAAAGATGGCTGTTCAATATTACAAACAATTTTAACATAGGACCAAAATTTATTCAGGTTGGAGTAGTACAGTACAGTGATTATCCTGTACTTGAAATTCCTCTGGGTTTTTATGATTCCAATGAGAATCTAATCAGAGAAATGTCATATGTACAGTATTTGGGTGGAAATACAAGAACAGGCAAAGCCATTCAGTTTGCAATGGACCATCTATTTGCTAAATCAGAAAGATTCCTTACAAGAATTGCAATTGTTCTAACTGATGGTAAGTCCCAAGACGAAGTCAAAGAGGTAGCAGCTGAAGCCAGGAGATATAAGATCACGCTGTTTGCCATTGGCGTTGGTTCTGAAACTGAAGAGGATGAACTGAAAGCAATTGCCAACAAACCTTCTTCCACATATGTGTTTCATGTTGAAGATTATATGGCAATATCCAGAATAAGGGAAGTAATAAAGCAGAAACTCTGTGAAGGTAAAAATTAATCATTCTTCTTTTTTAAATGTATGAGGTGCTGTTGTGTGATAATATAACGTTTTAAGAATTATGCTTAGGTGGGGTGACAGGAGATATCTAATAGGGATTGTTCTCTTTAAGTTATACTAAAACAACCTGGTATTTCAGTGACATAAATGTTGATTTCAGTTTTTCAGCAGCAACAATATAAAGACATATCACAAATCGATAAAAAAAACCAATCATCATGTTCAGCTGCAGTGATGTATGTACTGAACATAGTAATATGAAATTGGGTTAGCTGGCATGTAATTATCAAGAGCACCCAGTGTGTGCTCTGTGTCAGATATCACCATTCTTTAAACCAATGAATTAATGGTATAGGTAATCCTCCACAATTGAGCCCAAAATTGTGAGACAGTTGTTAAGTGAGTTTTGCCCCATTTTACGACCTTTCTTGTCACAGTTGTTGAGTGAATCACTGTAGTTATTAAATTAGTAATACAGTTGTTTAGTGAATCCGCCTTCCCTGTTGACTTTGCTTGTCAAAAGGTCGCAAAGGAGGATTACACAACCCTGGGACACTGCAACCATCATAAATATGAGCCAGTTGCCAAGCATCTGAATTTTGGTCATGTGACCATGAAGATGCTGCAAAAGTCATAAGCGTGAAAAATAGTCATAAGTCACTTTTTTGGGTGTCATTGTAACTTTAAATGGTCACTAAACAAACATTGTAAGTTGAGTATTATTTGTAATCAAACCTTTGGGGCAACATTTTGTTAGAGTTTGTTGCTACACTCAGTCAATTCAGCAGGATTCAAAACTTCTTTATATATATAACAACACATAAGGCAAATATACAATACCCTTGTAGGTTTTTCCACGTTGTAGAGAAAAGAAATAGTAAGTACAAACACAGCACAAAATGGAAACACAAAATGGAGGCCAACAAAAGGAGGCAAGCAAATGGAAGCAGCAAAATGAAGAAGACAAAATGGAAGAGGGAGAAGTAGTGCCCTCAAGCTTATATACAGAACAGTTAAGCCACACCCAGGCTCCAAACTGTCTCTTATGGCCCCATACAACAAATACTATGTTTCAGTTACCAAACAGTCCCCCATTGGCTGACCTGTTGCTATACCTATTCCAGTTCATGAATATACTGACACCTTTGTCTAACTGTTTAGGCAGCAGTCACGATTGTTACCATGTTGAGAGAAGTTTATGTCTTTGATTTGCCAATCAAGTGTGTGTAAAATTCATGAAACATTGACCTGCTCATCAGGAGAAGGACTGAGGGAGAAAAGTGGATGTTACAATAAAAGGAAATTCCAAAGGAAGGAATTTATTTGATTCCTCCAAAGTTATTCCCAAAGGGGAATATAGTGATATCTTCTCTGGAGGACCAGTGCTATAGCATCTCAGTGGCATAAGCAGAGATGGTTGTATTCAGTTATCCTTTGACAATTATTTTGCTTCTTCAGTAGCTTTGAAAAGAGATGTCAAGGGATTAAGCCCGATGGAAGCTAATCACATTACTTGGTTTGTGATTTTTGCAAAAAACAAACAGCAATTCCCAAATTACATTGTCCGTGTTATATAGACATTTGTATCCTGCTCTATAGATTACAGGTATCTTATACCCCTACAAGAACAAAATTGTGCATGAAGCCACAATTATAAGATGTAGTTAAACAGCATGGTATTGGGTACAGTGGTCTCAAATAGGTACTGTCCAGGGGTGGGTTCTACTTATCTTTACTACCGGTTTGCAATGGGATCGTGCTTCTGTGCATGCGCAGATCGCCAATGATGACATCCGGGGCAGTGGGTGGAGCCTCCCGCCGGTTTTACTACCGGTTCTTGCAAACTGGTCTGAACCGGGGGCAACCCACCACTGGTGCTGTCAGCCTTGTGTAACATTCTCCTTCCCAAAGAATCTTCAGAAAAGAATGATCTTAAATACTGAACTGAATGCCAATAAAGAATGGGTTATCCTAATCTGAGAAGGTGACCGGGAAGGTATTGTGATCTTAGATGAGCTTCTGGACCTGAAAAAAATTCTCATAATCTTTCATGCCATACCTCTTTTTTGTTCTTTCTGCTGTACAGTCCAACTGATGAAAGCATGCTGAAGCCTGGGGTAGAGATATGCAAAATATGATTCACTCTGGGCTCTACATCCATTTCTGGTGCTGCAGAGACTAATCTCAGTGAATTAAATGATATAGCAATTGTTCTGGATCATTGTGAAATTAAACCTAATCCCTAGCATTCAAAATTTATGCTTTCTTATTTGTCAAAAACAATACATGCTGGGTGGGACTCAGAGATTCCATTCTGTTCATGAAAGAAACCCTTTCTGAATTGTACATGGCATATTAGAAGTCTTTAGGGGTTCCCTTGACATCTTTTCAAATGATTCTGGAGCAGTGCTATTGGCAAAAATAATCTCAAATGTACAGAAATGAATTTAAAATGTAAAAGTCAACATGAAAGGTGCTCAGCAGAGGTGGGTTTCAGCAGGTTCTGACCAGTTCTGGAGAACCGGTAGCGGAAATTTTGAGTAGTTCGGAGAACCAGTAGTAAAAATTCTAACTGGCCCTGCCCTCATCTGTTATCTGCCTCACAAGTCCCAGCAGATCAGGAGGAAATGGGGATTTTGCAATAACCTTCCCCTGGATTGGGGAGGGAATGGAGATTTTACAGTATTCTACCAAGCCACGCCCACCAAGCCACACCCACAGAACCGGTAGTAGAAATTTTTGAAACCCACCACTGGTGCTCAGTATTTGCAGCTTGCATATAGCAATAGCAATAGCACTTAGACTTATATACCGCTTCATAGTGCTTTACAGCCCCCTCTAAGTGGTTTACAGAATCAGCATATTGCCCCCAACAATCTGGCTCCTCATTTTACCCACCTCGGAAGGATGGAAGGCTGAGTCAACCTTGAGCCAGTGAGATTTGAACTGCTGAACTGCAGCTAGAAGTCAGCTGAAGTAGCCTGCAGTGCTGCACTCTAACCACTGCGCCACCTTGGCTCTTGTATATATTAAAAAAAAAGATTAAAGGAAGTTACGAAACCATATGATCAACTTAGATTTTGGTCAAAGTAAATTCTGTTCTCTCCTGTATTATTCCTTAAGAGAATGGTTCCCTGGTGATTAGTTTTAAGTACAATATTCTATAGTGCTAATACAACTGTCTATTTCTTTTAAGAAACCATAGAGGATGTAATTGTGAAGTTCTATTTTGTATTTCTTGGAGGGCTGTGATGATAGCCATTTAGAGCAGAATCTTTCCTCCAGCTCTTTTGTTATGGCTTACATTCCTCTGCAAAGTGATATGGATGTAGATGGTATTTAATTATTATTGTTATGATTTATTCTTGAGAGACAGTCCATGAATAACATGCATATAATTTGCTAGTACCATTCTGTTTGTATGTAGAAACTGTTTCCAGTTTTCTCTTTAAAAAAAAAAAAAGAAGATTTAATGGAAACAAAATCTTCTTGTTTATTCTATTGTTTTAAAATATTTATATGAACAAAGTCAAATATTAAAAAATATTTATCTAATGTAGATATTAGATCTAAAAACAAAGTTTTGCTTCTGAGATTAAAAATGCTTTATATCATACAAATAATAGTGGCATTTAGTTTGTAAAATGTCTTATTGTACTTTGAACTCACATTTAAGTTTCAGCTAGTATTGGTTTACATATTACAGTATAAATGATGTTTATGTTTCTTTTAGATTGAGATTTTTCCCTCTTTTTGCTCTGGATCAGTCTCTAGAAATACTGAGAGAGTTGCCAAATGTGTGCAATTGTAACTGTTACAAGAAAGAATGAGGTTTATTAATGAAAATGTTTATTAATTGATTAATTCCTAACTGGATACAGTTCATTTTTATTTTATTATGTGGTTGTTTCTGTGTTAAGGTTTTTTTATTTGTTTCAAGCAATTGTGTTCTATGATCTATAACCGTAATTAACTCGTAACCAATCTTGGATGGAGAACTCATTTTCCAAGCTAATTCCAGAAAGTTCATAAAACATAATAGGTAAGGATTGGAAGAGGCTTTGGTCCACCCTTCTTTCCAGTGCCAGCATCTACTGGACATGGCCATCCAGATTCTATTTAAACAGCTGCTATGAAGGAGAGGGCACCACTTGCTAAAGCAATTGGCTTCTTTGTTGAATAGTTTTTATTGTTAGGGAATTCTTGCTCTCCAATAAAATTTCCTACCTTGCAATTGTAAAGTCATTGTTTCTTGCCTTCTGGAAGAACACTAAAAAAATCTGTTTGCTTTCTGAAAACACCTATCATGTCTTCTTGCAGTCTTTTCTTCTTCAGCTGACATACTGTATATCCAGAGTTTCTACCTCAATTTTTTCTTTCAATCTCCTTGTCTTGGTTCCTTTCCTTGGAATAAACTCCATTTTATTCCAAAACTGTAGTGCCCAGAATTAAACACCATATTATAGGTCAATGACTCTTAAACTGGGGATAATTTGGGCATATCTTGAAGATAATGGAGCTATTTATAATTGCTTGTAATGAGTCAAAGATTCAGTTGGGATTGCCATTGATGACGCCTTCAATAGAGACAGTTTGTTTTGTGTGGGTGAGTGTGGGGTTAATTACATTATTTGAGTCTGGGAAAATGGGTAATTGGGCCAAACAATTTAAGAGGTCTACTAGATGTCTTATGTACTGCATGTTTTCTGAACAATACAGAAGAGATATAATATCTTCTTTTTATCTTGATTCTCTTAATATAGAGTTGATCTGCATTTGCTTTTTCTTGCAGCTACACAACTCTCTTGGCTTATACTCATTTTGTGTTCCACCAAGACACATAGATGATTTTTGCCTGTACTGTTGCCTGAGATTATCACCCCAATCCTACAGTCATGCCTTTGATTATTTTTTAATCAAATGAAGGACTTTGCAATTTGTCCATGCTGAAACTCACATGAATGGTTTCTGGCTTATAAGATGTTACTGTCTTCATCCATCTATGAGCCTTCTACAAATCTGATCAGTGTTTTTGCAAATATGTATAAATCAGTGCAAATCTGAAAAATATTTTCTAAACCCTCATCCAAATCATTGTATACTGAACAGCACATTGCCTAGACTAGAGGACTGCAGTATACCATATGACACTTTCACTTGTTGAAAAACAGTTGGTGTACAATTGTTAGGTGCAATTATTCAATCAGTTCTTTATCCATCCAATGGTAGTGAAGTCCAAACCATATTTTCCTTTCTTCTTTATTAGTACCTTATACTGTATCACACTTTTTTGAAAGCCTTAAGGTCACAATGTACTTGACCATCATACTCTTACAGTTAACTACATTGATCATGCTATTAAAAAAGAACAGGTTGGTTTGATATGACTTATTCTAGATAAAGTAATGCTGGTTATGGCTAAGCAATACCTTCCCTTTGTTTACAAACAGTTTAATAATCTAATATTGATAGCAAGCATTTCCACTTATTTCTTTATTAAATATATTTTATTGTTAATCAAATGCTATACACTGCCCAGAGTCATGGTTTGTGAGATAGGCAGCTATATAAATTTGATTATATAGATCATTAGAGGATTTGGATGATGGTTGATATTGCAGAATATTTTAAAAATTGCTTTTAGATATGACATACTTGACTAAAATTCATTGCATCACAAATAATGTATGTGTGCTTCTAGCTCTCAAGTGATTGATTTAATAAATGTAATTAATAAATAATTTTAATACTATCCAGTCCATATAATCTCTGGTTGTTTATAGTTAATATTTTTGGAAATTGAAAGAACATTTACTCTTTGATGGCCTTCTATCACTACGCTTGTCCTCCACGATCTCTCAAAGATCATAGAAAGGACCTCTATAATGATGTTACTAAGTTCCTTGAAGGCTGTTGGATGTTATTGAACTGGTCCTTAATACTGAAACTCATCCATGGTAGCCATAGTCTTCTGATTATCAGCTTGCTTGCTTTGAATTGGCAATCCCTCTTTGAATATATTCTGATCTAGCTGTCATTGCCTTGATTAGAGGATTTGGATGATGGTTGATATTGCAGGATAATTTTTTAAATTGCTGTCAGATATGACATACTTTACTAAAATTGATTGCATCAGAAATAGTTAATGTGCACTTCTAGCTTTCAAGTGATTGCTTCTACTCATTGTGTTTCGGCTATATGAATAAATGGCTATTGGAACTGATTGTAGAAATTGTCCCTTGATCCGTTCACAATAGGAAGAAATGAAAAGAGTTGATTGGTCTGATTTTGCATTCTGCTGAATGTAATCTCTTGTGCCAAGGTGAAAGTTTATATTCTGTTAAGTGTTGCATAAATTCTGTATCCTATAACATGTATAGTTCTGCAGAACTAACAAATTGTTGTGCACTCTGAGCTTTTCCTGTGGAACATCATTCAATTTTGATTTGCTTTTTTTTTTTAAACGGATCTTTTGAATCCTTAATATTCTGTTGCTGTATCTTAGGGGAGAAACTGTCTTATAATATCCCAGAATGAGATTTTTCTAACCTCTACCCTTTGCTTCTCCTATTGAAACCATTTCCTTTCCCCTTCTCTAAGCTAAAATGGGCATTTGTTATATATTTATACCAGTAAAAAGAAATATTGGCACATTCTTTTTAAGAACTCTTTAATATTCTGTTTCAATGCCCATTATTGTGCTTTTTAAAAAATATATTTTAATTTTTTGAACAGTAGTCTGCCAACTTTGAATATTTTAACAAGCATGTCATGCTTCTTTGGAATGAAAGTAGTTTCAGGCCCAAAGCACGCTCAGGAGATGCAAAGATGTCAAGCCACAATTCATATAATGCAGGTGGACTTACTTGCTGATATTATAATTTCCTTGCCTTTAAATTTATTGAAGATCTACATTATGGGATCTGCAGAGGATTATCTTCTTCCAAGTTCTGTAAAGGAAAGGATATTTACAGTTAGAAAGGTTTGTTAAGGTTGGAGGAAGAGAAAATAATAGTCTAGCTCTAAGTTTCCCCTTTCTTCATTTAGGAATACATCCAGATAAGGAATGTGCAAACAATGGTAATATTCAGATCTAAAGAAGATCAATGTTTAGTCACCAGTGCTAACTCCAGGCTCATGTCTTTGCCTTTCTGTGAAAAGGGAGGAGGGAAAACGTAAGCCCCTAGTTTTTAACAAACTGTAGCTGATGTCAGATTATTCAATTTAGTCCTTTCACTGTCCCAATACAGAAAACTATGGAAGTTACACCTAATAGAATATTGTGTGCAACTTCCTCATAATTTAAGTCAATTTTGTGCTTAACACCACTAATGCAAATAAAATCCAGAGTGGGGAGCTGCTGGACTAGATTGAAAAATATTTCACATCAAATGGCTGGTTTACACACACACATGTACACACACTCCATGCCCACTCCACTCCATAGTAATTATGGTACATGTCTCTGCCACTTATGTGAAAATATAGATATATTTTGATATATAGTGCACTATCTGAAAGTGTTCACTGATACTGAACACAGCAGAGTAGTATCAAGAATTCAAGAGAATTTACCACTAGGAAAAAAAAAAGTAATATAAGAACATGATTATCATTAATGAACTTTTCATGTTTAAAAAGATTTTTTAGGTCCTTTCTCAGCCATCCAGTCCAAAAAATGCAATTATTTACTGTGATGCAAGACAAAAAGTTTTCCTATTTTGTGTTTAATGTTATTAAACACAAAATATTAAAAGAGCCTTGGTAGTTATTAAAAGAGCCTTGGTAGTACAGTGGTCTAAAGCACCCTGTTATTAAGAACAGCTGCCTGCAATTACTGCAGGTTCGAATCTCGCCAAGGCTCAAGGTTGACTCAGCCTTCCATCCTTTCTAAGGTAGCTAAATTGAGGACCCAGTTGTGGGGGCAATAAGCTGACTTTATATAAATATACAAAAGAATGAAGGCTATTGCTTAGCGCATTGTAAGCCGCCCTGAGTCTCCGGAGAAGGGCGGCATATAAATCAAATTAAAAAAAAATGTTATATACTACTTTATTACTTCATTTGCGAGTGATTTGTTCTGTGTATTCTTTATAGAATCAGTTTGCCCAACAAGAATTCCAGTGGCATCTCGGGATGAAAAAGGATTTGATATCCTTTTAGGTTTAGATGTTAAAAAAAAGGTGAAGAAAAGAATTCAGATTCCAAGCACTAATGTAAAAGCTTATGAAATCACTTCCCGGATTGATTTGACAGGATTGACAAGGTACTTCTTTCTTCTGAGCTGAAAGTTCTTATCAAAGTTTGCCACTTTTTCAGTGTGTGTGTGTGTGTGTGTGTGTGTGTGTGTGTGTGTATTTATTATACATTTTTTTGTAATTCTAAAATTATTTCATGTTTTAATTTTTGAAAAAAATGTTTTTCAGCAATGTATTTCCAGAAGGCCTTCCTCCATCATATGTATTTGTATCTACACAGCGATTTAAAGTAAAAAAAACATGGGATTTGTGGAGGATTCTAAGCCAAGATGGAACACCGCAAATAGCTGTTACTGTAATCGGAGAAAAGAAAACATTATCCTTTACTACAACAAACCTAGCCAATGGCAATCAGGTTGTTACTTTTACTGCACCCCGTGTAAAGGTAAAGAGCACATCATGTATCAATTGGAAAAATCTACAACTATACTATTTATTTATTTTAGGAAATTTATATTGCCGTCTATTTGCACATGGCGACTCAAACGACTTACAAGAATATAAACCCTACAGAAAATGTTTTTCTGTAGTTTTTAAATAGCACTTTGATATGGTCAGATGGCTAATTTGTAACATCTGTTGTATTGATTGCATTAATAATTCTCAATTGGAATTTATGCAACAGCTATTTTTGAAGGGGAATTGGAAATTTTACTTTTGTCCAAAATTTACTTTTATTTTGTCCAAATGTCCATTTCCAGACCCAAATCATAACTATTCATACTGATCTAAAAGCCTTAATGGTTTGAGGCTAAAGTATATAAATGAATGCTGTCTCAAGGTTGGGAGCATTGTCCATCTTTAGAACACTTTTATTTATTGGCTAAACAAAGATAGGTCAGTGCCACTTGTAATTGGTGGCATGTTTGATGTGACATAGATGTCTTTTCATTCCCGGCTTATGCAGCAGCCTTTACCCAGGCATTTTGGTAACATAGTTTAACTTTGGTTTTACATATTAGACTAGGACCTAGATTCAAGTTTCTGTGCGATAGGTCATAAAAAGGTGGTGCTTTTTGGAAGACGACCTCTGAATGGGCGTGGATAGCATCCTCCAGATAGTATTGAATCACATTTCCTAGCACCCCCTCACTATTGCTTGTCCTGACTTGGAATATTGAGGAGGTAATATTGTAACATTTGGAGAGTGTTAAATTCTCACCCTTATTACTATTATAGATTCATTCTATGGTCCCTGAAGGCCTTTAGCAAAGAATGGCAGGCTACTCTTTCAAAACCAATGTACAAACATTTTCTAAAGAAGATGGATATGTTATGGTCTGCCTATTCTCTTTTCCACATAGGCACCACTTGGCACAACTGCAATATATTGATTGCCAATATTAAGGAAAAAAAGATTTTGAGTCCCTCTGTGTGGTTTTACCATGAATATTGGGCTATAATATTAAGTTGTTGCAATTGATAATGCTTCAAGGTTAGATGAATGACCGTGTATGTCTCGAAAGGATGTAAATCAGTTAAGGTATAGGAAAATGACTGTTCTATACAGACAAAGAGTCATACATACATTTACTATTCTCTATTCTAGACATTGTTTGATCAAGGCTGGCATCAAATTCGTCTTTTAGTAACTGAAGCTGATGTAACATTGTACATAGATGATCAAGAAACCGAAACGAAGCCATTGCATCCTGTTGCAGGAATCTATATTAGTGGAGTGACTCAAATAGGAAAATATACAGGAAAAGAAGAGACTGTGCAGGTATACACTGGTTCAGATTGCAGTGTTTTATGAAACAGAGATAAATCTATGCACATTAGTATAATAACCTGATCTCATAGCTTAAAATTAGGCCAGTTAAAATTAACAGACTCTGCAATGAATGAGTTATGTTCATTGGTGGCTTTGATTTAGTAAAGGGCACTTTTATTCAAGTTAATACCAGTATCTATTTGCTGCTGGTTTTTTTTTTTAACCTGTTTAAGACCCTGCTATCTACAAAAACTTTTCCAGAGGGCTGGTAGATCTTCTGATCCAGAATGAATATTACTGTACTATGTCTAGGGGGGCTTAACAGTAATCAGGTACTTTTGCTAAAGAAATTAGGAGTGACTTCTGTGAGTGAAGAGGAACACAGCTCAAGGCCTGTGTGCTATGTGACCTCAACCCCATTTATGCCCTTCTAGCTTCCTGGGATTAGACATATAAAATTCAGCAGCAAAATAGGTGAAGTCTACAAGCACCCCTTTTAATCCGCTTAGAAGAAAATTAACTAAAGTGCTTCTGCAAAGAATTTGGGAAAGTGGTAGAGGTGGTAGAATGTAGAGATCTGCTGAATGGGCCTCTTTAACAATGTATTTATTGATCTGTTTTTGTTCAGTAATTTTCAGCCTGGTCATTGTTAACCAGGTTCAATCAATAGGCTGCTGCTTGTCCCAGCAGGTCAACCTGTTTTCAAAGGCATCTTTTAATTTGCTGTTAAATTGCATCTTCTACTAAGCATTGTTTGGTCAAAACAAATAGTACAACCCCATCATTTCTAAAAATGTATGGCTTTCTATGTTTATTTTTTCCTTCTATTCGGTCATGTGTGATTCTTGGAGACAAGTCCATGCAGTTTTCTTGGCAAAGGTTTTTCAAAAGCGGTTCCTTCCTTCCAAGGGTGGAGAGAGAGTGACTGGTCCCCGGTCACTCAGCTGGCTTAGTGCCTAAGGTGGGACTAGAACCCATCATCTCTCATGTTTTCGCCTGGTGTCTTAACTATTACACCAAACAGACATTTTCGTGGGACTTTTTTATTTGTTCCCTCCTCTTCCCATTTATCCAAAGCAGTTCTTAAAACTGACATTATTGGGTAGCACTTGGGAAGTGATCACCAGGAATGGGATCACATCATCTTAGTTGATGTCCATCACCTCCCCATGAAGCCCACTGAAACCCCAACAGTGTATTCTGTCACTGTCACTGACTCTGGGGGAGGACCAGATAATAATGAACTTTTTGGCTGCACGAAGACCTCTTAATAAGATGCCATAAGAAATACTTGTCTAAGGAATGTGTTAATTTCTGCTTTACAGTTTGATGTCCAAAAGCTAAGGATTTATTGCAGCCCAGAACAAAACAGCCGTGAAACAGCCTGTGAGATACCTGGCGTTGTGAGTATTATAGAAGATTACTAAGAACTGTTGGATATTTCTCAATGAAAAGCTGGGGGAAAGAGCCGAGGAAAGAGATTCTGAGAATGGGTTTGTGCTTGTGCTAAAATTATGTTAACATAAGCAATAATCTAGGAATTTAGGCTGCTCTCCATCAGACAACTTGTCTAAAATTCCACAGGGATTATTTTTTTTTCTCCCAAAATGTGTGTGATTGCCCTTGACTAAGATGAGTATTTACAGATCTCTTTGCTGAGCTGTTGGAGATCCAGAGAGACAATGGTCAGAAATTAGCTTTGTGTTTTTTGGCAGTTCTAAAGAAAGGCTTGCTTGTGTGTGCAGGTTTTAAAAGAAGTTTTAATTCCATCGTTTTTTCCCCCCCTTTTCATTTCAGAATGGAGAGGTAGGCCAAACAATGCACATTCGTACAAATGTAAGGTAACATTTGCCTTTCCTCTCTCACATTTCTAGTAAACTTACTATTATCCAGGTGAGGTAGGAATGTTTTGTGTGTTTGGAATATGGGATAGAAGGAAATGTGGGTTTTTACTGTTTGCAAAACATTTTTTTACTTCCATGCTGAGGAATTCTTCTTTAAATAATTCAATTGACGTTTGTTTCAATGTTTATGTTATCTTGATTTTTATTTGGTGTACAGACTATCTTCCATTACTCATTACTAAGCTATTTTTATATTACTAGGAACATTCATTGATGAAATATACTATGTATGTAGAATATACATATGCATATTTAATTCATATTTATATTCTTTGCAAATGCGTATGTACATAAATACACATACAATATAGAAGGATATATTCTACTTTTAAGGCAAATAAAGTGCTGGAAAGTATTCAGTTTTTGGCCGTTATAAGTTAATTGAAATAAGTAATTGACTTATTTCAATTACTGGTATACATGAAAGGGGAAAATATCTAGAATTTGGAAAATATAAGGGATGATTCAGTGGAAATTTCTCTAATTACAGGCCCAGGAGAAAATCTGTGATAGATAATTCTTACATTTAAAAAAGTGTGAACTTGTTACTTTGTTCTTTGCAGTAAACAGATAATATTTGAGCACTTCTATGGGAAACATTCTGAAAGCAGGGGTACATTCCCCCCCTAATACAGATGTTACTGTGAGGGCTAAAAGGATTTATTTTTATAGACAGTGCAAGCAAGAATTGTTTGTCTCAGAGAAGACCATCCCCTGGGCAGTCTGTATGATTTAGTGTTCTTGATAATTTTTTTGTTCAGATCAAATCAGAATTCTTTGTCAGGTGAACCCAGCCTGTTTCTCCATCTGACCCAGGAATGGGCTGACAGGGCTACTATGTAGGTGGGGATATTTTACATAGGTGGGAAGGATTACATTTGGGGAGAGTCTTCATTTTTCAATTGTGATGTGCCTGTTTAATATTTATAGTATAGAAATCAATTACCCCCTTCCTCAAGATTAGAAGAAACCATGCCTTCAGGTTTCAGCAGTTATGGTCCAAGAGGCTTCCACTCAGGGGTGCACCTTATGTAACCTTGTTCCAGTCAATAGAGTCTACAGTGAATTGCAGCTAATCACCAGGGGGTAGTTGAACTTTTAAATTTTGTTAGGCAATGCCAGAGTTTAAGCCTGGGAACTTTTGAATATAAAGAAAATGTTTTGCCAGTGATTTTAGTGGCACAAGTGTAAAAACTATATTGGAGTTGGTATTTGAAAATATTTTTTCTTTAATAGTGCAAGAATGGACCTAGCGATGTAGGATCTACACCACCTCCTTGCATTTGTCCTCCAGGAAAACAAGGACCTCCAGGCCCCAAAGTGAGTGGACTTTGGATCTAATATAGGTGGTATTTTACATATATGTTTGAGATAACAGAAGTGTTTGTGGATTAATGCACCACTGGCTAATCAAGTTGTCAAGAACTGAACTTTTTCAGTACTAGGAACTTCATTCAAAAACCACATTTCGACCATTTTGCCCTTCATATTGGCCATTTTCCTCACATTTTAACCATCCATGTCTTCATGGAAGTCTTAATGGCCACTAAGTAGGACTTGAGTTTACAATGGAATTAATCACTCTAGAGATAGTTGAAATAATAGATAAGATGCTTCACAGATTTATGCTTAAATAGTAAATTCAGAATTTAGCAATCCTCCTTTAGAAGACTAAATTGCAGAAAAATCAGTGAAATGTCAACATTACAAGTTCTCATATGAAAAGCTTTGCTGCAGTAAAAAATGAATTATTGATTCTGTGATATGTAGTAAGACTGACATTGTAAATGAGGTTTCTTTAGTGAACTGATCCATTACTATATTATTTGTTAGAAATATAGCAAAGTCCCACAATTTTAATGTTTACTTAACATGTTTAAGTTTCCCTATAGCTTTCCCAGGGTTTGATTCATATTACTGTCAGTTAAGACATGGCAGCTAAATGCTGAATGTTCCCCTATAATGTTCTTACAGTCTTATATATATCAGCATATTAAAAAACTATAATAATCTGGCCAACTCTCTGAGGCCTCAGCCAACTATTATGCTGTTTTAATATAATACTTACAAAAGTTTTTATTTAATTATGCATATTAGGAAAGTTTGTAACAGCTTAAATATCAAGAATAAGGCCACCTCCTGTGAAAGTAAGAGCAATTGATGAAAATGTTTCCCACGGAAAAGTTAAGGGCTGGATTGTAAAGACAAGTTCTGCATAAAACATCTTTGGTTTACTTCCAAAATTTTAGTTTTAAGAATATATTAGAATATGTTGTATTTTTCTTAAATTTTCTTTAAATGAGGTAACTCCACATAACAGAGAAAGAAAACAGTTCCCTAAATAGCTCCAATCTCAACCATTTTATAATTTTATAGGATGAGGAGGGAATGTTTAGGATGAGGGGAGGACAACCCCCATCTAAAAAAACTCAAACACTGAACTTTCCCTTCATCCTGTAAGCACTGCAGGGTAGTTTCAGTTTGCAGTGAAGGATCCCTTCTAGAGACCGGATAAATGTTTTGTGAGTCTCACCTTATTCTTTACTTTGTCTTATTTCTAGGGTGATCCAGGACAACCTGGGAATCATGGCTTCCCTGGAGAACCTGGTCCAGATGGTAAGCCTGTGAGTACTAAAAACTTAGTCATCTTCAGTAGTTTTTAATGCAAAACTGATAATGGTTCAGAATGTTATTGTGAATAAAAAAATAATAATTCAGCCTAGACCTACTCTTCAATACAAAGAATTAAGATTCCTACTTTGCATTGAAAGGTTTGGTATGCCAAAAAATAAGTATTAATATTTTCCTTAAAATTTAGTTCTGCTTTTTGTATAATTTCCCAAAGTTAATTCTATGTTTTGTAGCCCTCTACCTCTACTGTTATTAAAGACACTTTAATGTGTAGCAAACCCCCCACCCCCATAAAATGAATAGAATAGAATTTTTTATTGGCCAAGTGTGATTGGACACACAAGGAATTTGTCTTGGTGCATATGCTCTCAGTGTACATAAAATCTTGCTCAGTTTGGTGCCCTCAAACTATCTTGGCCATTTTTAAATTGTGAAATAAAAAAACCCTCAAAAACATCAGATTACCAAAGGAAGGTGTAGAAGTCTTTCACAATAATTTGAAATTATTTTATATTTGTAAATGGTCAGCTTTGCTGCTCTAAAAGTGTTTTTGCAGTTGCAATAAAAATGTTTTGGATGCTATGTTGACTTAATTTAGAAATGCTACCTGCATAATAGCATTATAAGATATACTACAGAACCTTCTATGTGCCAATCCAGTAAGGATGCTCTTTGATTAAGGCTTATTACAGAAGATATCTAAAAATTCAGATTAGTGTAATCTCTTTCCGAACAATTAAAGTAGGGCAAATGAAATAGTGAAATAGAATGTCTTCAAAGTTCATATCTTTCTCCAGAATATTCAATTCTTTATAATATATTCAATGAAATTAGTCTTAATTAATAAATAATAAAAGGGATGCGGTGGTTCAGTAGCTAAGACACTGAGTTTGTCAATCGAAAGGCAGTTCAGCGGTTCAAATCCCTAGTGCCGCGTAATGGGATGAGCTCCCGTTACTTGTCCCAGCTTCTGCCAACCTAGCAGTTCGAAAGCACGTAAAAAACGCAAGTAGAAAAATAGGGTCCACCTTTGGTGGGAAGGTAACAGCGTTCCGTACGCCTTTGGTGTTTAGTCATGCCGGCCACATGACCATGGAGAATGTCTTTGGACAACGCTGGCTCTTCAGCTTTGAAATGGAGATGAGCACCAACCTTTAGAGTCAGGAACGACTAGTACATATATGCGAGGGGAAACCTTTACCTTTACCTTTAATAAATAATAATAAAACAGTATGGTCTTTATTATTTTTAATGCTATTTTGGGTGCCCTTTTCTTGCTCACAATATGTTTTCCCCCTGATTTGTTGATACTTCTATATTTCTGTAAGGCTGTTGTCTCTTTGTGGTGGTCAGAGTATATTTGGTTTCTGTATAAATTCTACATGGAAAATCTGAGATAAATGCTTGCTGGAAACTATAAATTTTAGGGATATTGCCAGTTGCTTGAAGAGTTCCATGTTATAAGATGTCCAAATTTTCTTATTTTGGTTTCTTAGTTACATTTTGGCCATGCTCATAGGTAGAACAGATGGTTGAAATTATTATGGTGGTTCCCTTTGGATGCCGACACTGTACTGTTATGAATAGCAGTACCAAAAATACACATTTCCATGTATTGAAGATTATAATGGGAGAGAGTCCAAGAATAAAGAAATCCTAGTATAAGGTTCAGAGAGGACCAACAGCTAGTAGAATCAAGATCTTTAAGAAAATGGTTGGTTTTTTTTATGAGGGAGGATTTACTTGAATATTTCAGTTAATTATAAAGCTATGATTTTGCCCAAATGCTGAACTCTTCAACAGAAAAAGGAAAGTACTTCATACAGATTTTATTTAACTCTCTTGTCTGAAGAGCAACAGGAGGGCACAGGTTGGCAAAGCTTACTACAAGGAACTGTAGTAGATTACATGATGTCATCCCATAGTTCATCTTCCCCAGAGTAACTCTTTGTCAATATTCCCAATAAACTCTGTGATTGACTAGCAACCTGAGCCTAGATTTTCTCATATCAGTATTCACAGTAGAGACGGTATACAGTAGTCCTCGACTTACAACCACAATTTGAACCCAAAATACAATTAAATGGGTTTTGCCCAAATTGACAACCTTTCTTGCCATGGTTGCTAAGTGAATATCTGCAATTATTATGTTAGTAATACAATTGCTAAGTGAATCTGGCTTTACCAATGATTTTGCTCATCAGAAGGCTGCAAAAGGTGCAACTGCAGCCGGCAAAAAATACATGCCCATTTTGATCATGTGGTCATGGGGATGCTGCAACAATTGTAAATGTGAAAAACAGGCATACGTCACTGTTTTCACTACCATTGTAACTTTGAATGGTCGCTAAACAGATGGTTGTAAGTTGAGGACTCCCTGTATTTTGAACAGTTCTGAGATTAATGCGGAAAAATTCTAAAGACTAGAAATTCTGCATGCACTCTCCCTAAACATGAATGGGGCTTTACAACTTTGCTAAATGGCATGTCTGAATATTTTGATGAACATGAGAGAAAGAGCCTTGTATGGGCATAATGTTTAACATGTAATGTTTTTCCATGTTCAGAGTCTTACTTGCTATTGGAGGAATTCTTCCTATGTGAAATTGCTCCATAAGTATAGCTGTATGTGCTTAGCAGATGTTAGCTGGCTGTTTCCAGAAGGGCATCTTAAATTAAACAGTGACAGTTCATGCTTTTACATCCAGGAGATCAAAACAGATTCTATAGCTGTAATGTATTTCTTACATTTTTGCATCAGGGATCTTATGGGTCTCCTTTGCCTAGCAAGCAGGGATGCGTTGACTGGTTCATTAGTCATAACTAGGATGGACAACTTTTTCTTGACAGGGGCATGAATTTAATAATGAAGGAGTGTTAGGGCTGCTTTTCCAGTTTCTATCCTTGTCAGGAAGGAAATGTATTTTCCTGGTGCAACACAAATAAGGATATACTTTATTTAGTGGAGGAATTCTCTACTAAATAAGTAATAATGCCTTGATAAGACCACACTTGGAATATTGTATCGAGTTTTGGTCGCTACAATATAAAAAGATGTTGAGACTCTGGAAAGAGTGCAGAGAAGAGCAACTAAGACGATTAAAGGCCTGGACACATGAAGAATGGTTGCAAGAATTGGGTATGTCTAGTCTAATGAAAAGAAGGCTGGAGTGATATGATAGCAGTATTCCAATATTTGAGGGGCTGCCACAAAGAAAAGGGGGGTCAACCTATTCTCCAAAGCAGCTGAAGGCAGGAGGAGAAGCAATGGATGGAAACTAATCAAGGAGAGAACCAACATAGAAATAAGAAATAATTTCCTGACAGTGAGAAGAAGTAATCAGTTCTCACCTTGCTTTGAAGCTGAACTTTGAACTTGTAGGTGCGCCATCACTAGAGGTTTTTAAGAAGTGTTTCGATATCCATTTGTCTGAAATGGTATAGGATGTCCTGCTTGGGCAGGGGGTTGGACTAGAAGACCTCCAGAATCCCTTCCAACTCTATTATTCTGATATATCCTGAGAGCAGACTTTTTATAACTTTTAGAAGAATCAGATTCATGCCTGAGGAAATAGATGCCATGTGCACTTTGGTTATAAGAAATACAGAAACGTAATATAATTTATCATGATTTCATGTAAAGGTAGATACCTTGCTGCTCATAAAGTCTCCATAATGTAGTATAGCCTCTGGATTAGTGATAAAAAAGACTTTTTGCTATCAATAGTAAGTGGGAAGTTATACTGCTAGTATTTTTAGAAGAGAGAGCCACATCCTTGTTGTAGCTTTTATTCTAGCTGCGGACAAAGCTTCTTAGTAATGATATAAATAACATTATAATGGACCATGCAAGAAAAAAAATCAACCATTCTTGTAGATTTATAATCTGGCAGTTCTACATGTTTTCCTCAGATGAGTCAGTTTTTCAAGTTGAACATTTTTCACAGTATGGAAATTTTTTGAAAAGTTATTTTAGGAATTGAGGGGGCTATTAAGAAGGAGTATTAAAATCATGATGCAGCTCTTGGTCTGCCTAAATGGCAGTCCTATATAATACTTCTTAAACTCATTGGAACGTTTTGTTGTCTTTCAGTTAGTAATTGAGCTATAAATGAAACCATCTTTGAATATTCCTTAGCCATAGTGGGAATTACTATAGAGTAAAATGGTCTGGAAAATAATAATACAAAACCTTGCATCCCAAAGACATATGCTTCTTTTAATGAAAATTTGCTCTGTGGGTAGGTCTATTAAGGCATAGAGGCTGCTCCTAATAAAGCTTTAAATATCATGGATAGTTTGAGTTAGAGCCATATTCCTTCATTGCATACAAACCCAACTTTCCACAGGCATTCATGATCCTTGGGACACATGAACTGCTGGATTATAAGTGTAGTCAGCGGTAATTCTGAGACTGTTTATACAGAAAAGATTGGGAATGTTTGCTTAATTTTGAAATAAATCATAACTGGATAGAATTATATACTATTTTTCTAATGAATTTTGAATTCTTACATAAGTAGCAGATGGAACATCAGAATGTGTGTTATTGGATGTCTTATCTATTTATTTATATTTCACTTTTATTATTTTATGAACAAATCAAGCCAGTGTATATACACAGTACTTGTTGTTCCTCCTATTTCTGCACAGCAAAACCTTGTCAGGTGGGCTGGGGCGTGTGAGAGAGTGACTGGCCCAAGGTCACCAGCTGGTTTTCATGCCTAAAATGGGACTAAATCAGTCTCCTAGTTTCTAGCCTTCGCCAGTAGACCAAACTGACTCTCAATATCTTGATTTTTCAAAAAAAAAAAAACCTTTAAAGATAAATATTGCCATGGAATGAGAGAACTTTCCTAATCCAAATTTCCACTGAAATCTTCCTTGGTCTTATGAGAAAATGAACAAATATGAAACGTATCAAGAAAATGAAACTGAAGAATGTTGATTTAGAATAAAGTCTTAGAATGCCTACTGAAGATTGCTTGGAATGTATTGATAGCTAATCGCCTGAACCACATTGCTTTAATTCACAAATAAATATAACTGAAATAGAAAGATATTTTGCTGGAGTAATTGTAATAATATTTAAGCTGCCCAACTGGGAAAAGCATTCAGAACAAGATATATGATAGTAAAACCAAGAACCATGACTTAAAAAGAACAATGGTATCTGTCAAATGATCCCAATTTAGTCTCCAAATATATGCAATAAAGATAATAGGTAGATTTCTGTCCTCGAGTTACAACCATTCATTCAAGCAACCATTCAGTTATAATTGTGCTGAATGAAGGAGATTTACGGCTGGTCCTCGGAGTTCTTGCTGTCACCGTGTCCCTATGGTCATGTGTTTGCAATTTGGGCACTTAGGGCCTGGCTCACAGTTACTATGTCACAGCAAGCGGCAGTCTCATGATTGAACATTTTACTGTTGTGCATTTTTTACTGTTCCCTGCCAGGTTCCCACAAGCAAAATCAATGAGGAAGCCAGCAGGAAGTCCAAAGTTACTCTGGTTCCCATCCCCTACCTCCCTGTGGCACTCAGATACTTGCCTGTGCTCTGGAGCAGCTTTCAGCAGCAACACCCACCCACCCCCATGGCACCTGCACATCCACCAGCCTGCTTGCCAGGGAATCCCAGCTCTTCCCTGCCTAACAACCTGCACAATTTATGATGGCAATGGGGACCACAGTCCTGTGATGTTGTGCTTTATAGCCACGTCACTTAGCAATGGAAATTGCTGTTGTAACCTGTGGACCACCTGTAAAGATGAATGGTAGTAGAGGTAGTAGCTTCCTCTATAGCCATATTCCCACAGCTGCTTTGCTGACCTCCCTTGCCAACCAATAACTAGTAGGAAAGCATGCCACCCTACATCTCGGTCTCCCCACAGCAAATCTTTACTGTGTACACAAAATGGGCTTGCCCTGGGCTACTGCAGCTTTAATGTGCACTATATAAAGGACTGTGATTGGTAGTTTCTTTGGCAGAAATTCCAGCCCTGCCCAATGTCATCCACCGTGCAAAAATATGTTCACCAATTGGCATGACCACACTCTTGTAATTCTGCACACTGCATTTTAAAAAAAATCTTTGTCTTTCTCATTATACCACTGGCTAATTGAACTTTCTTCCCCCCCCCTTTATTTCTGGGTTGATCAGTTGACCACTAGGTTGCAAGAAAGTATTTTTTAAAATCTCTTGGCTGCCATCTAGTTGTCATCCAATATAGTTGAAACTGGGATACAGTAAAGTATTGAAGAGTTGGAGTTTGAAACCAGGAGACTGTGAGTTCTAGGCCTGCCCTAGGCAGGAAAGCTGGCTGGATGTCTTTGGACCACAACTCAGTCAGCAAAATGTTACATTTCCTGAATGCCATGCAATTATGGGGATTTTTTTCCCTGGCAGCTCATCTCTTTTCCTGACCTTTTTGTTTTTTTGGACAAAATGCTATTAACTAGTATTTATTACTTATTGCCAACAACTTTCAAATTTGAATTAATTTTTATGGAATGTACTTTATGATTCCATGTGAAAATGAACCGTATGTCATTCATAATAGTTGGTTTTGTTAATGAAGATAAAGGAGACATTCAACCCATTTCCTCCACTGAGATACAGAACTGATTTACCGTATATAGCCACATAATCATTGTGGCACTTTTAAAATCGGAATTGCTCAAAGGGGCATATGTGAGTTGGTATATTCTATGATGTGTCATGTTGTTATTCTATAAAATAGCTTTTAGACTTGCAGAAGGAACATAGAACATAAACATATCTGTTTATTAGGAACCAGATTTCTGTTCCTCTTCTATCAACCATCCATGAAAAATGTACCAATAAGTTCACTGATATGAATGTATGTGGGAATTCCTCACAAGAGGTTGCCTTCCATGTAGTTCTGATTTAAAATGGGCTAAACTGTGTAAGGTTCAATCTCTTTGTCAGCTGAAATTAATGGATGGAATAACAATAGCATTTAGACTTATATACCGCTTCACAGTGTTTTTACAGCCCTCTCTAAGTGATTTACAGAGTCAGGCTATTGCCCCCAACAATCTGGGTCCTCATTTTACCCACCTCAGAAGCATGGAAGGCTGAGTCAACCTTGAGCCTGGTGAGATTTGATCTGCCAAATTGCAGGTAGCTGGCAATCATCAGAAGTAGCCTGCTGTACTGCATTCTAACCACTGTGCCACCACTCAAATACATCTACTTCAATCTATTTGGAAAATAATGAAACAATCCTTAATGACTACTTTGCTGTTCTGCTGGAGAAGCTGGCCTGAAATGTATTTTTTCCCCCCAAAGTTCTATTGGCACAGCGATATTCCCAGTTCTGTGCACCTGACAGAAGTTCCACAACTCTCAAGGCTGAGCCATGAAAATGTTGTTGTAAATCATTTAAAGCAAAGTGCTCAAACACATAATAGTATTACTTTTGGGTTTTTCTTCTTAGGGTTATCAAGGAGTAGCAGGTACTCCAGGATCACCAGGGATTCAAGTAAGCTCACCATGTCTTTTTTTTTTTTTTTCAACACTAGAAAATGCTTCTTTAGATGCCTTCATGTTTTGGGGGGAATTGCAAAATTCTTAACCGGCATGGCCAAGATTGGGAAAAGCTGTTCTAAGAACCTCTGTGAGACAACATTTTACATCATGGTTATTATAATTATAAATAAAATCCATAAAATTCAACAAGTTTCCTAATCTAGATTATTATTTTTTTTACAAGGGTCCACGTGGCCTTCCAGGTGTGAAAGGCGAACCTGGGACAGATGGGGCAAAGGTAAGGATAATTTAATGCCTATAATTCATTTCAATCAATAAATGCGGCATCACATAATACTCAAAATATTCGAAATATATTTACTAATGTATACATTATCCATTTAAAATATATTTGATTGCCTGTACAAATTTTTTTGGTTTATTTTAAATTGCTCCTGAATACTTCTTGGTTTAGTGATATCTTCTGCCATGGTTTGCTCTTTATTTGCTGTTTTTTCTCCTACATTTGAAATTTTCCCAACAAGTCCGATGTCCAACCAAATACAAAAGATGGGTTAATTTGTGTGCACCTGTGCAATTTTTGCAAGTTTAAGTACAATGTATTTGGAAGTTAGGCTTTGCATATGTTTATGATCCTACTGTATAAGACACCAGGATTTTTGAAAGATTCACAATAACATAATCTTATATGTGATAATCCAAGTCTTCTGTCTTAGTTTGGAAATCATTCTGCACATATGAAAAATCCAAAAATTTAGAATTGTATTGAATGGTTTTTATGGGATATAGTATACTTACACTGTATATGTCATAGCTTCTCTATAGCCAACACTCTCATATAATTATGTGAAAATTCATCTTGACTAAATTACTTTATATTCTGTGTAGTATTCAGAAAGCTCCCAGTGAGCAATGATTTTCCATTCTTTATAATATCAAAGTCAGCTGTGGTTAAGAATGAATTTGGCAATGAGCCCAAGAGTAATAATGAATAATGAAATGTTCACTGTGGCCCCTTAATGAGTGTTAATTCTCTAAGGTATGCAGTAAGCATTTGGGCCACATGTTTAATATCTGCATTTCTTGTAAGATTAGTTATTGTTGTTTATTTTGCTTGTGGATCACTATAAAACTAATAATATAACAAGCACTCTAAAATAGAAGTAAAAATAAAAAATATTAATGTAAAATTGCAAGGGAATCAAATCCTTGATTCCTATAAAAGACCTATACAGTTACAGTTGGAATGCTATATATAACTAATTTAAATAACTGTAGATAAAGATAAAAGAAGTATTAGGATTTATAAAACACTGTGAAAATGTAAAGCTAACCTCTATTGAACCTGCATTCAGTTTTGGTCACCACGATGTAAAAAAGATGTGGAGCCTCTAGAAAGAGTACAGAGAAGAGCAACAAAGATGATTAGGGAACTGGAGGCTAAAACATAAGAAGAACGGTTGCAGGAACTGGGTATGTCTAGTTTAATGGAAAGGACTAGGGGAGACATAATAGCAATGTTCCAATATCTCAGGGGCTGCCACAAAGAAGAGAGACTCAAGTTATTCTTCAGAGCACCTGAGGGCAGGACAAGAAGCAATGGGTGGAAACTAATCAAGGAGAGAAGCAATTTAGAACTAAGGAGAAATTTCCTGACAGTTAGAACAATTAATCAGTGGAACAACTTGCCTCCAGAAGTTGTAAATGCTCCAACACTGGAAGTTGTTAAAAAGAGATTAGATAACCATTTGTCTGAAGTAGTCCTACCTAAGCAGGAGGTTGGACTAGAAGACCTCCAAGGTCCTTTCCAACTCCATTATTCTATTCTATTCTAATACTTGTCGATACCTACTAAAGATTGTGGAGATTAAGACAGTTATGATCCAATCCAATTTCAACATGGACAAAGCAAAAGACAAGAAAGAATGTAATGGTTGATTTGATTATTGTTGCCAGGATGAGTGTATTGCTTTTTATTGTTTTTATATTGATTTTTTTATCTGTGTAAGCCATCTGGAGTCACTGAGTGAGTTGGGCAGCCATATAGATTATTATAAGTAAATAAATGGAAAATCGGGTGGTGGAGGAAAGAAAGGACAAAAAGATTACAGAATATACTGAGTTATAGAAACCTAGATTAGATGCCATTGTGATTTAGTGATCAAAGCTACCTCAAAATGTATATCTGAACTGAAATTTGAGTTAAAGTCACTTGAGGTCAAGCTGTTTGGGTTTGTCTTTACGCAAAATAATGGTTTTGCAAAATGTCAGTTTCAGACATTTAAGGACATTTTGCTACTTCTTCAAAACAAACTTGATGACTATTGCTCATGTTCAGTTGTTTGAGGTAGAGATTATTTTGAAGTGTTTCAAAAGTTGGGAATAACCAGGACTTTAATTTATTGTCCAGATGCTGATTTATATGTGCTGGTACAGATTTACTGTTCCACACACTGGCAATATACCATTCAGTTGTCTTATTGGAATAGGTTAAGATGAGCTTGCAAATAAATCATTGGTAGTTAAATATAAAACAAGGAGGGAAAGGTCATATCTGGCAGTGATAAAGAACAGCAGAGTATCAAGCCATAAATAAAATTACCTGCTAAATTAACTTCATGAATAAAGCCATATAGATACATATTGACTGAATTCTCTGAAATAATGAAATGTTTTTACTATCCGTAATTCTACATAGTAAATATGTTCTTAATGTTTCTGTGTGGAGTATCTGTTGTAAGAAGATATTTCTCAACAAGAATGTTGGTGGGGGCTGGTTCTAGGAAGAACACCATAGATTCTATGTTTTGTGCATTCCAGATAGTTCATTTCTTAATTATTTCAAAATGAAGATGCTGGGAGCTTCTGGCTGATGGCTAATTATTCCCTAGTTTCTTTTTCCTAGCCAGAGCAGTGCCCTTTGCATTTGTTTTTGTACATCATTTCTTCATATCCTAAGATTCAGTGGCTAAATGTTAGCTCAAGGATGCCTTGGCATCCTGACCAGACCAAAGAATTCATGGCTGCGTATTGAAGAAAGCAGTGGTGTAATTCTTATTTAGAAAGCAAGTCCTGTGGAGTAAATAACTTTGTCTCATTTATGAAGTGATGCCTTTTGATACTTATTTATTTACTTAACATGCTTCACAGTGATTTACATTTTTCCCCTTCTAGGGTGAACGTGGAGTTCCAGGCTTCCCTGGATTACATGGAATTCCAGCATCTAAGGTTCAAACCAAATGCTTCTTGTAACAATGGGTAGGATGTTAAAAAAAAAATCAAGGGATTGTCAAAATAATAAAAATCCTGTCTTTTTTATCTCATTCAGAGTAAAAAAAAACAAACCCCATAGGAGTTATTATTCCATGTTTTCTTTTCTGTTTTCAAGAACACAACTTTTAGTTCAGAATATTGTCAAATAAGTAGTTGTAGATATACATATTTCTAGAAGTGGTGATATCACATAGGCTGACTTGTTTATCCAGTTTTAAATAGTTTTCTAATAAGACTGTGATGCTAGGGGAAGTATTTTTCAATATTATCACCTCCTCTTTCCTGATAATTGAAACTAGCCTGCTCTGAAGGTCTGGAATATTTAGTCTATTTATCACCTCAACATTAGTGTAAAGTTTGTCTTAGATGAACTATTGCTCATCCTTCCATTAATACTACCTCCTAATAGATGGATTTGTTTTTGAATTTTTAATTCATTATTTTACACAATAGACCTCCTAAAATATTGTAAATTTGAACTATAATAGAGGTAAATTAGAGTTGTTATTCTTTCACATTGTTGTTTTTATATGTTTTTATGTTATTATTATATGTTTTATAGCACTGTGTAGGAGAAGGAGCCTGGGGGTGGAGTCAAAGAGGAATCAGCCTAGCATCTCTACGTTCCCACAAGCAATCTAAGTCCAATCCATCTTGAAGTCTAACTCTTATCTAGTGCCAAAGTGGTGCTAACTGTTAGTTGACTAGATTCCTGTACATAGGCATAAGCAATAAATCAGTTTAATTGGAACTTAACACATGGCATTGATCTTTTGCGTCTGATACTGGCTGCAAGAAGCCAAGACAGGCAGGTGGTCTGAATACACAGTTATGAAGACATTTTATTTCTGGTGTGTAAATAAGTATTAATTTTAAACCACATTTGCACTATGTTAAAAGGTATGGCTACTATCACCATAGATATTGCTTAGCGCATTGTAAGCCGCCCTGAGTCTCCGGAGAAGGGCGGCATATAAATCAAATCAAAAAAAAAAAAAAAAAGATATCGTGAGCTAATGTTTTCTTGCTTTATTCTGAACTATTTAATTTGCCTCTTTGCATAGAAAAATAAAGTTATCTATTTATTTTATTAAGGGGGATAGAGGACCTAAAGGAGATCAAGGCATACCAGGAATTGATGGAAAAAAGGCAAGTTAAAGCTTAATATAAGATCAAATGATTTAGTTTGACAAAAAGCATTATGTCAGGTGGGCCATTCTTAGAGTAAAGACTAAATATAAATCTAGGTTGTTATAGGCAAGAAATAAAAGTTAACACAAATGGTGAGCTTAGATTTTTCTCAAAGGGATTGTAAAACAAAATCAAGGGAAGATTTGTCAACAAAAGGATATACTTGTCAATAATTTTCTTGTACACAAATCTCAAAAAGGTTTAAAATGGATAAAATATTTTATGATTTTGAACAATACAAGACTGAGTTTGAAATAAAATTATATACAAACGATGAACATGTTATTGCTAAAATATATAAATTTTTGTTGAAATATTAGAGAGAATAAGTGAAACAAATGTATGATAAAATGGGTTAAATGTATATTGGCTACAATATTCAAATGGTTCAACGGGAAAATATGCGGTTGAAAGAATTTAAATTTACATTATTTTCTGGACTTAAAGAGAATTTTTATAAAATGATATATCTTTGATATTTATCACCAAAGAAATTTATAGAATGCATATAGGTACTACAAATTTATGTTGGAAATGTGAACAAAATGGACAATTTATCGTAGATCTGTGAAAAAGCAAAAAAAAAAAAAAAAGGAAGGTGTGATGGTGGTGTAAAAATAAATACACTAATTCAGAAGATTTTAAAGACTAATATACTATTAAAACACAGACTTTCTTTTGGAATTAATAGATAAGCAACTGGATTACTATATATTCAAAAATCAAAAACACCACCCACAACAGAGGAATGGTGGTGAAGATGATGGAATTTCACAGATGACCAAATTGATTTCCTTGATTAGGGAAAAGACAGTATCTATATTTATGGCTGACTGGAAACCCCTTATATATGTATTGCATGACACAGAAAAATGAATTTATCACATGTGGTTTTGATGATTAGGGTGGAAAAAAGTAAATAATAGAAAAAAGTGAGCTTTCTTTTGTAACCATAGAGTAAGAATTAATTTTGTAATCATGCTTATATTTGTTGCAAAGGAAATTGATTGCTTTTTCTTTCTATTTCTTTTTTTTAATTTTTCTCTGTTTTTCATTTTTTTTAATTCAATGCTAGTTTATAGAATACAAAAGAATATTTGTAGTTTTCATGTTCTTTTTAAAACTTTTAATAAAATTTATTTAGAGATTTAAAAAATCCAATGGGAAGAGATCCCTTAGGGAACCTTCCTTTGCAATTTTAGTTCAGTCCTGGGAGAAATTATTGTGTAATGCATAATGAAAGATAAAACATTTTCACAAATCTCTTGGCCAATTTATATCTTAAAACAAGAGCAAGAACACTACACTTCACCCATAAGAATGTTATCACCTTGAATAAGTACTAAAAGAAGAAAAACATAAGGGAAATTTTTTCTTCCCAGTGCTGTTTTTCCACAGCTGGTCAAGCATATTTAGCACTTCATGAGAAGGACTAATGAGTCAACTCACCATATATTCTATCAGCCTTTAGAGGGTGCTGACAGTTTGATTTACTGCTGCTCTTATTTAGCTTTGTCCTATTCTATTACCAGGGCGCAAAAGGAGAAAAAGGTTCTGTTGGACTTCCTGGAATACCTGGGCGGGTTGTAAGTTTCTGACAAATTTGGGGGATTCTCTTTATTTTTCCTTTTTCTGTGCTATTATAACAGGTGAGTAACTCTAACTTTATTTATAAAAACAGGGAGAACCTGGGAGAAATGGGAAGGATGGCATACCTGGAATTCCAGGTTTTAAGGTATCCAATGTATTGATTTTGATATTGTGTTCATAACTGGAATTCAAATTAACTTCATGTATATACATGACGTATAAAAGTAGTTCTCGGCTTACAACCGTTCGTTCAACTTTGCAGTGGCACTGAAAAAAGGGACTTATGACCATTTTTCACACAATCGTTGCAACATCCCCATGGTCATGTGATCAAAATTAGGACGCTTGGCAACTGACATGAATTTATGACTGTTGCAGCTTTTCAGAGTAAGCGAAATTCGCTTCACAACTGCATTATTAACTTAACAACTGGAGTGATTATCACTTAACAACGGTAGCAAGAAAGGTTGTAAAATGGGGCAAAAGTCACTTAACAACTTTCTGTTGCTAAGCTTCTTCTGCTTAGCAACAGAAACTTTGGGCTCAATTGTGATCATAAGTCGAGGATTACTTTACCTGTATGCATATACTTCTTTCTATTTTATTAATGGATTTTAATTTTATTAATCTTATTCTCGTATGCTTGTATTTCTTTTAAACAAATGTGTTGTTTAAGAGCAGCTATGAATAATTAAATGAGACTCAATGGACTCAATGGACTGGGAGTCCATCTGGCACAGGGAACAAGGAAACAATTCATAACATAAAAAGGAGAATCAGACAACCACCTCATGCTTCCACTACTCATGTTCTTGACCGTTTAATAGCACCCTGTAAGGGTTCCAGACATGTGTATGTGCTCCTAGGTTTGCTCCATGGAAGGGAGGACCTGACCTAATTAGGACTGTTCCATACACCAAAGCTGAACCATGCTTATTGCCATGCAGATAAAGTATAAGAAGTGAGACTCTTGCAGTCCCTTGATCAACTACATGGTTTTGCTCTCTTCCATGTGATATTTATTGCATATGGAATTCTTAGGAAGTTTTTGCTGCAACTTTTTCCATCCCTTCCCTTGCTACATACCTTGGGAATTCCCTAATCAAGTTAAATTGCTCTTTCTGGCATGTAGTGTTGTTCTAGCAGCAATAAATAGAGAGTATAGGAAATTTTGAAGAACAATGCAAGTGCTGATCTGATTTTTTAAAAAATCTAACTTTTAATATATGCTTTTGTTTAAATACACTGCATTCTTTCATTCTTAGATTATAATACAGAGGAAGAGGAAGAAGTATAGCATTTATTTCTGAATAGTTTGAAATTAAAAAAACAATGGCCTCTTGTTTCTGCTGGATTAAAACGTTCCCATTTTGCCTTTTAACATCTGCTGTCTATAAAACATCACTTCACTTGGATTTTATCGTAATCAAAGTCAGAATATTTTAACAAGAGAAGTGTCTTTGAACATTTCTTCTGGAATCTTCTTCAGTTTCTTCCCAAAAATTCAGAAATAGCCCCCCCCCCCCCCCCGGAAACAGTAAATATTCTGCTACCCATCAAAATCATGAGCTCTATAAATTGGCCTCTGTAAATCCATACATTTGCAAACTTTTTGCTGTGGAATAATCAAGGCCCCACCCTTCTTTGTGGAAGAGTTTTCTTTGTCATTGGGAACTCTTTCCATTGGATGGAAAAAGTTATATTTACCAATTTTCCCACTATTCATAACCCCCCACTCTAAGAAACTCAGAACATGAGTATTTCAAAATTAGACTTTATTAAAGATGCAGTTTCTGCAACCTGGTATTCTTCAAAATGTAGGGAATGGAGATTATGTATTTATCATATAGCAATAGCAATAGCACTTAGATTTATATACTGCTTCACAGTGCTTTACAGCCCTTTCTAAGTGATTTACAGAGTCAGCATATTGCCCCCAACAATTTGGGTCCTCATTTTACCGACTACCAGCAGCCGGCAGTCAGCAGAAGTAGCCTGCAGTACTGTACTCCAACCACTGCGCCACCGTGGCTCATATGCACAGCTTACACCAGTTTTTAAATTCTCAGCCAGAATGGGTCCTTAAAAGAATATAAGTAGTCCTGGACTTACAATCACAATTGTGCCCAAAATTTCTGTTCCTAAGCGAGATATTTGTTAAGGGAGTTTTGCGCCATTTTATGACCTTTCCTGCCACAGTTGTTAAGTGAATCACTGCAGCTGTTAAGTTAGTAACACGGTTATTAAGTGAATCTGGCTTCCCCATTGACTTTGCTTATCAGAAAGTCGCACATGACCCTGGGACACTGTGATCGTCATAAATATGAACCAGACTTCTGAATTTTGATCATGTGACCATGGGGATGCTGCAATGGTCGTAAGTGTGAAAAAGGGTCATTCACTCTTTAAGTGCCATTGTAACTTTGAACAGTCACTGAACAAACTGTTGTAAGTCGATGTCTACCGGTCGACTTACAACCATTTGTTTAGTGACTGTTTGAAGTTACAATGGAACTGAAAAAAAGGGAGTTACAACTGGTCCTTGCACTTGCAACAATTGCAGCATCCCCAGGGTCACATGTTCAAAGTTTAGGAGTTGGCAACCGGCATATACTTACAATGATTGCACCATGTGTTGTGACCTTCCTAAGCTAAATCTACAATCATTCCTGGATGACATTGAGACAATGGTTTCATGTGGATGTTAAATGGACAGGGAGGGACTGTTGAACTGTACTCCATCTATATTTGAGGGACTCCCAGTGAAATCTCTCCCAGTCTGATAACAGTGGTTGAAACTAGCCACAAAGAAAGTAGGAAAACCACTGATAAATAGAGCCTCCCATCCCCAGTTCAAAAGCCATAGGCAGATCAAGGAGCACAAAGATGAGCATATTACCCACCTCCTGTCTCCACCACAGATCATGAACAAGCATGACAAATGCCGTCTCCATACTAAACCTTACATAGGTTATATTTCTGGGATTTTGTTGTTCATCTCCCATTGAAGTCTGAATTAGAACTGCCCTATGAGCTTTGGAAGGGTGAGGTCAGTCATGGTTGTTAGCTACTACTAGCTATTTTAGGGCAGTAATGGCTTGCAACCTCTATTTTGAGTGTGTGTCTGGGCATGCATTCTTCCACACATGTGTATGGAATTACAAGCATTATGGAGCACCTCAGAATGATAGCATTGGGGAAAAAAATATGCTCGGACCCTCTTGTAAAAATTATCATTTCAAAATTTCAAACACAGCGACCATTTTTGTACTATTTTCCTGAATACTCTGACAAAATAGCCAGGCAAATTTCTATATATTTTCTTAACTATTTAGTATGTGCTCCTAGTGCTTTCCAACATGAACCTTGTTCCAGTTGCTTTTAATGCAGATAATAGAGCCATAAATCAGCAAGGTCTACATCAGTGGGTCATTGTTAGCTGACAAATGCAGCCAAATCAACTACCCCTGACTCTTTTGGAAAGGTATCCATATTCTGTTAGCTGTGCCCTCTGGAAGCAGAAACCAATAGAGCAGCACACACCAGCACAGTTTTCATGTTCTGCTAAATCAGAATGTGGATGGGCTCTTGGTGCTTTCCAGAGATTTATTTCATAGGGGAAAGGGCCTGAATATAGATTTTGCATCATTGGCAAGGTCTATAACCTAAATGCAAGTGGGGGAAAAAAACGGCTTGAAGAAACATGATGTGTAACAGCAAAGTTTAGCTTTGTGTATTTTACTGTCAGATTTAAGGTATTTCCCATCTCCACCCAGATATTGGTGGAGTTAAGTTCAGGCTGTTATAGTTCCCAGTATGCTACTGGAAATTTAATAGTTTCTTGATTATTTCTCTGTCATCAACATTAAGGGAGAAGTTGGACAACAGGGTTCTCCAGGACCAGAAGGAAGACGGGGGAATCCGGTAAGTTTTTCAGTTTTGAGGTTGTTTTACTGACATTCACTTTTCCTTGTTAAAATCTATTTTTAAAAGTTGGGTGTTAAACAAACACAACCACATACCGAATCCTGGCAACTGATCTTTTAATGTTTTTTAAAGAGATTAAGGTGGATTTTCTTCTTTGCGTTACTACTGTACTTTTCTTTTTGGTGAGCAATTACTGACATTCATCAACATGACTCTTTCTTTCCATCTTAGAAAAATAGTGCTTTCATAGGGAGCTTCTTGACATAATATTTCATATAGTTTATTTATTTAATATTACTTTCTACTGCTTCCATAAAAAAGTCTCAAAGTGGTTTACGATTAATATTTGGGGGCGTTCTGAAGTCAGAATGCTAAGGAATGGAAGCTGGGATAGGTATCTGCAGGACTCACCACTTTCGTTAAAGCAAGTTACAACCCTTTCACACACATTGTGACATCTTAGCACATATATTAAAGGAACAGAGCTTTCACAATGCTGCTTTCATCATTTCCACCCTCCCTTATCCCGGTAAGTATCAGTAACCAGCATTAATATCTGCATCTCCATCTATTTCCAAAAGTGAGTGGTGAGATATGATAGATAGATAAATAGATAGATAGACAGACAGACAGACAGACAGACAGACAGACAGACAGACAGTGTACAGTAGATAGATAGATAGATAGATAGATAGATAGATAGATAGATAGATAGATAGATAGATAGATAGATATTTTTGACCCAAACATCCCTGAGCCTTTGAGGTGCATATTATCTTTTATCATAATTCCAAGTTCTTCAAAATTTTAAGTTGCCAGTATTCTTCCTCCTAAATTCTGCCTGCTGAGCCCATGATCCAGAATTTCCTAAACCTTTCCATTTTTCTGCTCTACATTTCCATTTTTTCCTTCTTGGAGGGACTGTCAACATTTTATCAATTACTTCAGTCTCTGATTCTTCAATACCCTTTTTAGTGCATGTAGTCCTCAATATATGATGAAACATGCTAGACCTCCAAAATCTATGATACTTATGACCTGGTTTCAAAGTTCCAATGTTGCCTCCGCCATGGTCACGAGGCCACATTTTGGGTGCTTAGCAACTTACCTGCATTTATGGCCATTTACAGTGGCATGACCTCAATTTACAATGGTTTTGCAAGAAATAGGCATTTACTTCCCATTTCTGGCAAAAACCGTCTCATAGTAAACAATGGGTTCACGTATTGATTGCAGTGTTGGTGTAATGACTATACTGTTTACTTAATGATTACTGCAAAAAGGTCATAAAATTGTTTTAGTCACCCACTTTACAACTATCACAACTTATGACCATATTTGCCAAGCTCAATTACAGCCATAGCCCGGGAACTACTTGTATTCCTAGCCTACACTGCTTTGATGATCATTTTACCATATAGCAGAAAGCATGTTTTACAGAAAACAATTTTTCTAGAGCAGGAGAGAGAATTGGATTGCAAATTAAAATTCTTCACTCAAATGCCAATGGAGGATATACCCTGTTAATTCCACAAAGGACTTCCCCTAAGACTGCCTTTCCTACAGCCAATGATTCATGAAATGCTCCATACAACTTTTATAATACTCCCAGAGAGTGGCACTTTTCCCATTTGTACAGCATCCAAACATTCTGTTTCCCTTGGTTATTTAACCATTGTATGGATAATCTGCTTTGAGTTAGTGTTTGATCAGAGACAGACATTCTTTATCATCTCAGTTAATGTAATGCTCACAAAAACTAGATGTTTATATGGTACAGATTAAATTGAATAAAGCCAGCAGTTTTCATTATTTAGAAACATTATATTGAAACTTATACTTCATGTTTAATTTCCTATCTGTATTTATTGTGCAATTGTTTAATTTACCACCCATTGTTTCTTCATCATATCATTTGGACAGATATACAGTTGGGGGGTCCTTGGTGCTCTCGGAGCTTGGTTGTTTTCTTGCACACCTTTTATTACCTAACTAGGCAACATCATCAGTGTTAGCATTGTAGTTAGGTCAGGGGTGGGTTCTACTTACCTTTACTACTGGTTCGCAGCAGGGCCATGTGCGCTCTTCTGAGCATGCGCAGAAGCATTTTGATGACATCAGAGTCAGTGGGCGGAGCCTCCTGCTGGTTTTACTACCGGTTCTATAGAACCAGTGCGAACCGGGGGCAACCCACCACTGAGCTAGGTAGTACTGAAGATATTACTTATACCCACAACAAAATATTAGGGACAATAACCATCTTGGTCTTTGACACACTGATTTTCAGATTGATTCTCTTCATGGAGCAGCTATAGAGTCTAAAAATCACCATATATCTGACTTGGGTTGTCAGTGAACATTAATACCTGCTACCAATATATTTCTAATGTCACTACAAGCATTCCTTATTATTCATTTAGTTTATTCATTTAGAATATTCAGAACTGTTTCAATGATGAAACTCTATGTTGTATATCCCAAAAGTACTTTTCAAAGGCAACTGGACTTTGTTTTTCCTTGAGGACGTTTTGCTTCTCATCCAAGAAACTTCTTCAGCTCTGACCGAATGGTGGAGGATGGAAGGATTTATATTCCTTGCAGTTATATTGTTAGCACTCTTTCTGAGAGTTGTTGAAGCCACTTGAAGGTTTATCTGTGTCAATAGGGTCACCTGAAATAGGGATGGAACTTTCGTGGAACTGCTGAAATGATTGTATTATAAACAGAAGATAGGTGGTGTCATATCCCTCCCGCTCTGTTAAGAGAGGGCTTTGATGGCCACTTTGACCCCTTTTGCAAACCAGTGGTCCCCTGTCCAGAATGTGGACTTTGCTGTCTTCAAAAGAGTGACCTTTGTCTTACAAATGCAAATGGATGGCTGACTCTTGTCTTGATGGGTTTGCTCTCCTATGTTGTGCCATGCATTTGTGAAGGTTTGTCCAATGTACAGATCTAAGTATATGTCTCACTGCATTGTGCTGCATATATCATGTTGCTCAGCTTGTGTCTGGGTGTTTTACCCTTGGGCTGGACAAGCTTCTGCCTTAGTGTATTTTTGGGTTTGAAGCAGTGGTGAAATTCAAATTTTTTTTACTATCGGTTCTGTGAGCTTGGCTTGGTGGGCATGGCAGGGGAAAGATACTGCAAAATCTCCATTCCCACCCCACTCCAGGGGGAAGGATATTGCAAAATCTCCATTCCCACCCCATTCCAGGGTAAGGATACTGCAAAATCCCCATTCCCTCCCCATTCCTGGGGGAAGATATTGCAAAATCTCCATTCCCACCCCACTCTGGGCCCAGCCAGAGGTGGTATTTGCCGGTTCTCTGAACTACTCAACATTTCCGCTACCGGTTCTCCAGAACTGGTCAGAACCTGCTGAATTTCACCCCTAGTTTTCCTTCCATCCGGTCAAAGCTGAAGAACCTTCTTGGATGAGAAGCGAAACATCCTCAAGGACAAAGTCCTGTTGCATTTTGAAAAAGTACTTTTGGGACAACCATGACCTGAATGACTGAGAATCTCCATAGACATCTGGATATATCACAAAGCAGATATACCTAACCACTCCACAAATTCTTTTAATCTGCTTTAGAACAGTGAAAAAGTTCACTCGGGTTGCTACATACCTTGTTAATTCATTCATATGAAAAGGTTATTTAACTTTTGAAATTAAGCAACAATTTCATAGCTCTGCTGAAGTATTTTGTATTTGTTATTCTAAAAAAAGAATTAAAAAAACATGAGACTCGTTTGCCAGTATTTGACCAAGTACCCAGCCTTTGCCAGGGACCTCTTACATCACATGATTTTAGACAGACTAGAGAAAGAAAATACTACATACTTTAGAATAACCTTTCTTCCTGGAATTCTATGCCTTTCTACTCTCTGACTTGCAGAGCGTTGTCTGTTTAAAATTTTCAGCTATAATCTTTGCCAAATGCTCTGTGCTCTAGTTGTTCTCCTGGCAGCTTTCTGTGTATCAAGGAATATGTTATGTAACAAGGAAATTTAAGTTTGAGCAGAAAATAAATGGGTTTTCCTGTTAATAAGATCCACCCAGATGCGGAGTGATTCTTCCCTCTTCAATTTTTGCTCATAAAAATGTAGGTGTAAACTCGATGAACTCCCATGTGGAGATGCCATAAGAAGAATCAAAGTGAAGGCTACTTCTGAGCACAGTTTTGGTGGAAATATATTATATTTAAGCTGAAACTGAATATGATTGCTAATAATTCTTCAGCTATCCTGAGGCAGGTTTAAAAAATAGCAATAACAGGAATTATCTGCCAATTTGAAGTCTAACAAAACCTATTAGAAATAGAAATAGAATTCTTTATTGGTCAAGTGTGATTGGACACATACAAGGAATTTGTCTCTGGTGCATAAGTTCTTAGTGTTCATATAAGCAACAAGTGATAAATCATAATCCTAAAAGACAATCATCATAAATGGCTTAGGACCCAGTTATTTACGAGACCACCTTCTGCCTCCGATAACCTCCCACCGGCCAACACGCTCCCACAGAGAGGGTCTCCTCAGGGTGCCGTCTGTCAGGCAATGTCGGCTGGCGACCCCCCGGGGAAGAGCCTTCTCTGTGGGGGCACCCGCCCTCTGGAATGAGCTGCCCCCAGGGATACGACTAATCCCGGACCTCCGGACCTTCCGCCGGGCCCTGAAGACTTTTTTATTTCAGCAAGCCGGGCTGGGTTAAAAAAATTTTTTTTAATTGGTGAATTTTATGGGTAACGGGGTTTTAAATTGGAGAAGCCTAAGATAATTTAATTTTGTTTTAATGTATTTTAATATTTGTATTGTGTGTTTTTAATTTTGGCTGTTCACCGCCCCGAGTCCTTCGGGAGAGGGGGCGGTATAAAAATTTAATAAATAAAATAAATAAATAAAATAAATCATAGATACAACACTCAGTGATACTGATAGGCTACTCAAGCAATCAAAATAAATCATAATAAAATACTAAATAAAAGCAACCAACATAAATCATGAGATACAACAAGTTATAGTCAGAAGAAACTAAGGAATTAGGAAATAGGACAGATGAAAAGGATAATAAGTAATACTTTTCATCTGTCCTATTTCCTAATTCCTTAGGGTGGTTTGACGTCCCAGGCATCCCTGGGGTGTCAAACTGGCAGCCCATGGGCCAGATGCATCACATGCAGGCCATGCCCACCCCAGCTCCACAAAGGGAAAAAAGGTCCTAATACATCATGTGACAGCATCATGACGTGGTGAGTTTGACACCCGTGGCATAGACAGCGTTATGGAAATTAGTTGTTTAACGAAGTGATAGCATGGGGGAAAAACTGTCTTTGTATGGCAGAATTCTACTTTATATATGTATAAATAATAAATATATAATATGGGCTTTGCCTGCTTTGGCATATCTCTAACTAAACATGAACTAAAATCAGTCATTGTTAACACAAAAAATATTACAGGAAACAAAGATACAGTTTTTTGTAAACTCAGAAAGAATGTAAAAAAATCTAAAAGTGCCTTCATGAAAAACAATATTAGAAGTCTGCATGTTTGAGACTGTGCATAGCTTTTCCTTGTAATGGTGGCAGAATTTTTTTTTAGGTAAATATGATTGCCAGATTGCTATTTCGATAGGACTTTTGATCAATGGAGTGATTGATCAAGTCTGTTTCAAATCTTACAGGCCACATAAATAAACCTTCTAGATCAGACTAGACCATTTAATTCTAATAGTGATCAATTTGTGCTAGTTTTCTATTTATTAATTTATAAATCAGTCCATTTCAATAAATAAAGAGAAGCCCTCCAGGCTACGACTCCTATCACTCCAAGCAAAATGGTTGGAGAAGTCTTGGGACCCCGATATATGAAAGAATGCCCATCAGTCACATTCTTTCCTTCTGCGATTTCTATTGCAAATCTAGTTGTTTTCAAATGTAGTGTGGGCTTCTCCAACAGCAATCTCATAAGATATCAATATATTTAGCTATACAGCATTTGAAATATATGTGTACAAGCAAAAATTACACCAGATAATTTATGGTCTTTGTTCCTGAATGGTTCAATTGAAAGTAGGGGTGCCACTTTTATTATATCCAAGTATACTATACATTTTAATTAAAATTAATTCTGTGCTGTCCTTTTAAAAATATTGCCTTCAGAATTTAATTACTCTGTGTTAGACCTTTGGAGGCAAAGTGTGCTTGTGCACAAATGTATTTCCTTAGCTTCTTATGATCATCACAATGTGATAGGTGAGGTCTAAGTTGGAGGTCCCCTTGTAAAATTCAGCATATGGCTGTTATTGCTCCTAGCAAGTAAATCATATGATTTGTTCAAAACTGACAAAAACTGTTGGTTTTTTTACCCTGTGGCTTCCAGTAGCAAAGAAAACTGGCAGCTTCTGTTTGTGGTATGCAAGTTGTGTGATGAAGTCACTTCTGCTAGGGTTAAATGATTGTGGGTGCCATGAGCCTTGGTGGTCATTAAATGAGTCACAGCCACTGTGAACGTGGGGAGTTCTATAGACTCAAGCCAAACCAAGCCAAAAAGCACAACTGTATTTAGATAGTCAGGGTTTTCCAGCAGAGACACCAAGTACTTTTCTGAAGTGTTTTCTTGCCAATGCTTTTTATGGTGTAGGAGGAAAGGGTCACAACCCAAACCTTGCTACAATGAGGATGGAAATTAGATTTTCTTTGTTTTAAATAAAGACCTCATTGTTTTTTGTTAGTTTCTCAGAAAATATCTCAATCCAAAAATAAAAGATAATCCAGCTGTTTTTGAGATGAAACATATTTTTCTTAATATTTTACAATATCCCCAAAATAAAACAGAAAAAAAGAAAGCAGAGAAAGTTTCATGCAAAAACATTCTCTTGAAACAAAGGTCAGTCTCTTGCAGACACAAGGGACATTGTTACAGTGAGAGAAAATAATTAAAACCAGTTCAAAAATAGTTTTGAAGATGCATTATGCACAGTGATTCCATAGTTTTTTAATGAGCTAGAAGCCCAGGATAGAAACAGCTATGTAAGTTTAATTCTTCATAAGAACAATTGTGTATGTAGTTAAAGATCCAGATCAAGATATTTCAGATGCCTCCCTCTGTGCATTGTTGAGTCATGCTCAAGAATCAGTCAAGAATTCTAATGTTGACTCATTTCCTCTATTGATTCACAGCTCAAAGATTATAGACCATGCAATCTGGGATGGAGAGGTGGACATACATATTTTATTTTATTTATTTTATTTTATTTTGAATTTGTATACCGCCCTTCTCCCTGAGGACTCAGGGCGGTGAACAGCCAAGTAAAAACATATAAATATAATAGGTGAATCTGCCAACATGCTGCTATTTCTAACCAATGTTCACGATTGTGTTTCCTCATCATGGGTAGTCGTTCACACATAAACATGAATTTACAACTTCTGTTTCAAGTCTGAGATCACAGTGGGATATGAATGCATAATTATCTCCAAGGATAATTGGAGAATGAATAAAGAACTTCAAGTGAGAATCACAGCGGTGTTTCTATTTAATATTTTCAAATTTATTTTTCCCAAGGGAATTCCTGGGATCCCTGGAGTTCAAGGAATAAAAGGAGACAAGGTATTTATCAGGATGTAGATTTAATATAGAGACATTTCCTTTTTTTTTTGCTTTAAAGTACTGCTGCCACAGTGCATTCTATAATCAATTAAATAATGTTTTGTTTTGTTTTTTAAATTTATCATAGGGTGAAAGTGGGGAGCCAGGACAAGAAGGAGGAAAAGGATCACCAGGATTACCTGTATGTTTTTGTTATTCCATTTTTTGGGAAGTGGGTGTGGCAAAATGCCATGGTTATAGGAATCATGGACTGAAGAAAATCATGCTATCTGGTTCTGTATTATACTTTGACAGCAAATGTAAAATCCAAAAGTCAATATGTCTGAATGAAATAATTTCGAAATGAATTCCTTTGTCAATGTCTGGGCTTGAAAAAACAAAGATGCTAGTTTTAAAACAGAGAAGAAAACCAGTATAACTTCATGAAAACAAATTAATTATGCTGCAGATGCGCTGTCCTGAATTAATGCATACTGAATGCAGCATGGAAATTGAAGTTAAACGGTTTTGGAGACCATTCGCTGCCTTAAGGATGCTTTCAAATGTTCTGCATGAGCTCTTAACAGGACACGTGTCGTGTCATGCACTTAGTAGGGAACTTGAAAATTATGATTCTTTCCATCACATTGAACTGTTTTAAAACAAGGAGGCGCCTCTGTTCTGACCTGTTAATAGCTTCCACAAAATGATTCTCTTTCCAGAATGGATGGTACGCTAATTTTGAACAGATGGCAACTGTCACCAATGTAAATTCAAAGTGATGGGAATTCTTCGTGTAGACATAGCTCCATTTTAATAGGGAAGGATTTTGGAAGAGGCTTCATGTTTCAGCTGTAGGTTTAATCTCAAAAAGTACTACAATACTTCAAGGAGAGTTGCTTTGCAGCATGCTGGTTATAGTTTCTCTTAGATGGTTTCTGCATGTACAGGAAGCACAGTATCAGTTTGGATAGTACATTTTCCAGATCATTTATTGTGATTACCGGTATGTTACATTCTCTTCTTCCCTGATAGGTTCCATTTACTTTCAAATGTATGGAAGATTTAAATATTTAGAATGGCTGAAGAGAAACCAGCCAGAATATAAAGTGAAATTTAGTTGCTGTTAGTTACAGTAGTTGTTCCAGAAGAGAATGGATGAAAATCTTGTTGACAATTCATATGTAATACCTGAGGGAAATTTCATCAAGAATAAGGAAAAAATATTCCTATTATAGTTGCCAGCTTCAATAATTTATTGCTATATTTGCCATTAGTAACTCCAGTTTTGGAGAAAGAAGCAGCAATAGTTTGCTATACTGTATTTTAAAAACTTGCTTCTTTCTTGTTGCATCATTTTTGGCTAATTTTGTAAAACTGCTATATTATGAGTGGGAGCCAGGGGACTTTCAGATGTTGTTGCATTATATCTCCTAGCATCTCTTGTGTTTTGCAGTGCTGGCTAGGGTTGATGGGAGTTGCAATTTAATAGCATTTAAAGGGTACAGGCTCTTCATGTCAGTGCTCCATACTGTGTAAGAAAAACCTATTTGCAAAGAATTTATATCCCGAAAAAAGACTGTCCTTAAACTTAGATGCAGAATATGGGATTGGCCCTTTTGATTTTGTAGGGAACATGTAGAGATTCTTCTGTTAGTTTTATGGATTCTGCAAGATTTGGGGGGGTTTGGGCGGGGGGCAGGCTTTTTAGTCATGGCTATCAATGAAACCAACCTTGGAAAATTTTTTGTTCTATTTCCTGCTTTAATTCTTTCTTTCTTTTGTTGGCTTTGCCTTTGGCTTATGTCAAACTAAGTGCTTCTTGGTTTATGATAAGCCATATTACAAGATATTTATACATTTAGTATCAGGCTTTTCAAATGAACAAAAAAATTATCCTAGAGTGGCATGTTTCACAGGCATTATGGCTAGGCCAAAAAAGGTTAAATCGCCCTGTGATTCCAATGAAAACAGAATTATTTGAGCACTTTGTGCTCACAGTTAAATTTAAGAATGTACTTTTGATAATCTGTTTAGTATTACGTCTGGTTTGAACCTGAGCCATACATAAAGTACCAGTTACATGCACACTTGATCAATTATAAACAGAGGATTTTCAAGCAGAGGTTTGAAATAGGTTTGCAAACCTTGACTGGCAGGAAGCCAATTTGAATTCATTGTACTTAATGCTTGGGCAAATATAATGTAAACACTGATTATGGGAAAGGAAGGAAGGGAAGGAGCGAGTGTGTATCCCATGTGCTAGTTTATCATTTGTATATTTTGTAACTGTTGGTAATATCAAATATTTATGTTCTAACCTTCCTTAATTAATGGATCATTGCACTTAGGAGGCACTAATAACTATGTAGCTTTAATTGGCACTTGCAGAGGAGGAGAGAGAAAATTAATAACGCCTTAGTGGAGTTAAGCCCAAGTTTCTCTTGCGGTTGCCAGAGTCCAAGCAGGATCTCACTGTTGCTGCTTATCTTGGAGAAGCCTCTCAGCATTTTTCCTGGTCAAGTACTTCACACAATATATTTTTGGATCACTCTCTGCCCTTTGTTGTTTAATTTGGTTTCAGTGTCAGGTTTTAAGTTTAGTATCGATGACAATGCTGTTTACTCAACTCCTCATCCATCTCTTATTTCTCTTTTCCATTGTGAAGAAATTTTTCCACTGTATTGAATAAATTGAAATTGTATGCATATAAGGCAGAATGGATTCAGATGAATATGGACTCACGGTGTAGTAGAAATGCCTGATTTTTAAAGCAAGCATATTGTCTCTTATAGAGCACTTCCTATTTTGGAAAGGCTATTAGGAAAACAGATTATCATTCTCTAAATAATAAACACGTAAACCTTATATTTATTTGTATTTGGAAAGAATTAATGATAAATGTTCAATTGCAAGTATAAAAAGGCAAAAAGAGGCGGAATGCAGTAGCAGTGCAATATATCCACATTTTCCATTTGTGTTATTCAAATGTAAGAAATGAAAGGGTTCATGTTAGAAGAAATTGTAACAATCTGTATTAGTTATGTTCCATCTTTCTAATTTTTAAAAAGAAATCTTGGGGGTTGTTTATGTATATCTGTTTTTGTTTCTATTTCTCAGGGTCTTCCTGGACCTGAGGGATCATCAGGTTTACCTGGAGGGTCTGGTCCTAAGGTATATTTTCTGCTTTGACTTGTAAAAAAGGAAATCTTAAAAAAACGTTATCCAAATTATAAATAAACAAGAGAAAAATCAAATATATGAAAACTCTTCTGAACTCTAGCATAGTGAAGTCAATATTTGGGAGCACAGGAAGCTCAATACGTGCAGGAAATACAGGGCTTTTTAAGATTGTTTCATTCTGTCCAAAGTTGAAATAACAGTCCTTTCCTTAAATTGGAAGGGGGAGCAAGAGCTTGCACATCTGAGTAGATTAAGTCTACGTGCTTCTTGTAGAAATCTTGGAACATAAAAGTCTGTGCATTGAAGCTTCTATATCCATGCTCATTTTGTGGGATTTTGTAACTCCCATAAACCCAGTGCTGCAGTCTTTCAATGCATCTCCTTCATGTATGTAAGAAATGAAAACAGAAGAGCTTGTAAACTGAACTGTAACAATTCCCCCTTCATTCTCTAATATGTTCCTCTATTCTCTTACACGCACCAGCACACTCACTCAGATACAGCCTCAATTCATGATACTATTCTAAATCACTCTGTATACATTACAATAGGGGAATTTCAGAAAAGGGGTAGCTCCTGAGAGGAAGAGTTGCAGTGATACAACCTGGCGTATTCATTTAATTTGTCTGTCTAAACATTTTGTACAATTTGTTTTAGTAACACCATTAACTAATTAAAGTCTCATATTCACAGGGCAACAAGGGTGAACAAGGACCTCAAGGGAAATCAGGAATTCCAGGTACCAAGGTAAATTTGGCTAAGTTTCAGTATGTCGTGTGAGGCAAGGAACTACATTCTTTGGTTAATCTAAAAACTATGCTTGCTTTGTGTTCAGTGTACATTTTTCTCTTCCTGAAATGAACTTGTGATTACTGAAAAAATTTTTTAGCTTCTCCTGATAATTAAAGGACAAACTGCCTATATTAGCTACTCCTTATTAAAATAAAAATATATGAGCTATGTTTATGGATGGAGTTCCCTTTTGCAGAAGCTCCAGGGATGTATATGTTCTGGAATTGGGGGCCAGTATCCACGCATGGTTACTCAGGTCTCATACCGCCTTTCTCATGTTAATTTTTGTCACTTTTAACCGTGGCTCATGTTGACATCTGCACAAAGTTTAACCAGGGCCCTTTACATCTAACATTTGTGAAAGATAACAATTGTTGAAAGTACAGATAGTCCTTGACTTATGGTCATTTGTTTAGTGACCATTGAAAGATGTATTGGTGCTGAAAAAATGATTTATCACCAATTGTCACACTTACGACTGTTGTAGCATCTCTGTGGTTCCATGGTCAAAATCTGGGTGCTTGTTCTGTCCCCAACCCCATGCACACACACCAACAGACGTTCAGGAGTTAAAGACCAAACCAGCCAGCAAAATCCTTTTCCTTATGGTAATGGAACTTGGCAACAACCTAGTGGCTGCCTGCCAAGAGTTTATTATTTACAAAGAGGAGAGATAACTTCTCCCCACTTCTGATACATCAAAGGAAAGCAGCTCAATAATTATAATCAAGTCCAGAGATAATCCAGTCTTAAAGCAAAAGTCCGGCAATGCAGAATGGCGTGGAAGCTTTCAGCTTTGTTCGTCACAACGTTTGACTGGCCACCACACTCCCTTTTATATCCTGTTGGGTGTGGTCCAGTGACTCAGCCTAATCTCGGGCACGCCCTTTCTTCTGTTGCATGCGCTTATCTCTGCAACGCTGGCGTGGGTCCAACCAAGACTCATTACCCTCATCACTGTCCATCTGTGGCTGCGTGGACGTGCTTGGCCCTGGCCCTATCTCTTGCCCTTCGGCGGACACCGAAGGCATTGCCAGAGAGGAGGGTCCTGGAGAGGGAGGCCTTGCCAACTCCTCCCCTTCACTCTCGGAGTCCTCTCCTGACGATGACACAGGCTCCGGTAACGGAGCCACAACAGTGCTTGGCAACTATATTTATGATTGTTGTACTATCCCAGGGTCCCATGACCGCTGTTTGCAACTTCCCCAGGCAGCTTCTGATAAGCAAAGTCAATGGAGGAAAGACAGATTCACTTAAAAACAGTATGGTTAACTTAGCAACTCTTGTGATTTGCTTATCCACCACAGCAAAAAAGGTCACAAAATTGGAAATGACTCACTTAACAACTGCCTCACTTACCAATGGAAATTTCAATCCCAATTGTGGTTATAAATTGAGGACTACCTGTACCTAGAGCTCGATTCCCAATTTGAACATGGACTGGTGGGGAACTTGTTGGCTAAATGCTTGTAGCAATTAGAAATGAGGTGATTTTTTAAAAAATGATTTACCACTGCAGTTCTTTTAAATGTTTGCATAAATCAAGTTCTGAAATCATTTTATCAGGATTGTGATAGAAGAGCTGTGCTTTTATGTAAATAGTTCAATTTTCTTCATGTTGATGGATATTTTCAGTATTCTGAGCAAAGCCAAGAATAATGAATGTGCTTATGAATTTTTATCAAGTTTGTTATGTTTACAGCTCATTTGATGACAAAATGTCACAGGGATTTACTCTGTGCTGGAAATATTCAGGGAAAAAAACCCCTGAAAGATATAGAATAGAATTCTATATTGGCAAAGAAGTTTTCTTCTCCAACAAGTGCTGGGAAATAAAGATATGAAAGAAATACTTTTCTGGGGAAGTGGGACAGCTGCACTGTATGCCCTATAAACAATATGGCAACTTTAACACTATGTAAAGAGTTTAAAGATCCATTTCATTCATGCACCCTCATATTGTGAAGAACCTCTTCTTAAGATTTTGCACAACTGTAATGTGAAGGCCCAAGAAAAAAGAAGTGCAAAGTCATTACCACCCATGTGCTTTCAAATCAAGTATTTGCAGAATTCTGTCCACAGCTTCACAAGTAGTTTCCTATTTATGGAGTTCTTTTTGGTTTCTTAGGGAGAACAAGGAAGACAAGGTGATTCAGGTGAACCAGGCTATCCCGGGATGCCTGGTCCTCCCGGTTTGAAGGTATGCCTGTTTTTTTTAAAAAAATATTATCATGGACCTGTATTTCCTTTTATAACAAAGCCCAAAGAATCAGTGAGCCTTTAGTTGTGAATTACTCTTACAAATGTAATACTTAAGACCATTAGACAAAAAGTTAACTTTGTAGTTACATTTTTCCCAATCAGAACCAGAAATTGCAAGACTCTTCTCAGAATATATGGCTGCGCTGCTGACTTTTATCAATGAAAAGTGCATCTACTTCAGACAATTCCCTTAACCTCTGAAGATATGAATATTTAACTGGAATAATTTGTTTTGTCCATGTGATATCAGTCCAAAGATAGAGATTAGTGGATTAAATTCCACTAAGGCCTTCCTTAGAAGAGAAGAAACTTTAGTTAATATTTATTTGTTTAATTTAGACGGCTTTTGTGCCCATATAGTTATAGTCCTTTGGGAGTTCTCATGTGTGAAATGCCACAAAACGTAAGAAAAAACCCAACCAATAATTTTGTGTTTGAAGGTATACTAATGGTACTTAAAGACAGGTCCTTGAAGTTCTAGTTATTCCAGCATCCCTGCAGTCTTGTGATTGTGATCTGGGTGCTAGCAAGTCTTGCACTTACAATGGTTGCCGTATCCTACATATGTGATCATGTCTATGGAGATTCTCAGTTATCCAGATCATGGTAATTCCAAAAGTGCTTTTTCAATAGGGTTATATATTTCTCTTATCTCATCACCATCAAATAGACCCTCACTTTAGGGTTAGACAGGACCAAACAATACCTCTGATCCCCAGCCTTCTTAAGCGGCTGAGAAGAATGCCATGGGCTAGGGTTAAGGTTAGGATTTTGAATGATATTGAAGGCCACTGAAAGCTTAACATAGGAAAATTACATTTGAAAGAGTCCAGCTTGCATGGTATAATAACTTGGAGAGAAAGATAGTTCATGGCTTGTCATATCAACCTCTCCATAAGGCCATATGATACATGGCCGGTGGAGATGTGGATACAAAAAATATGAGTGGAGGGTGAAATTATACCTTTCTATTATGAGTTCTAATTTTTACCCCTCTATCACATTTTTTTTCATTTCCATCAATCCAAAGTCCATGAATATATTATGTAATATTAAGAAGTAAAATATTGCTTTTATCACGTCTACAATTTTCTTCCTAGTCATTAATTCAGTATCATAATACACACATTTATCCAAAGAACACAAGCTTTACAATATACTGAAATAGTTTTTTAAGATCAACTTATTTTCTTTTCAATATTATAAATTTACATTTGGGAAAATAAGTTATCTCAAATGGAGTATTAAAATTACACATCACTGGACATCTTTGTTTAAAAGGACTTTTACTGGCTTTTAGGGAAACTGGGCAAGAATTTACCTGAATGCAACAGTAAGATCCTATTTGCAGCTGAAGATGAGTGTCTTCTTGAAGATCTTTCAGTTTCTGAAGACTTTAAACATTTGCAATACCCTTCCTTAACATCAGTTTTTCTTCTTAGATCATGGGCTCTTTAATCAAAGCAGAAATATACACTGATACACTTGTTACTGCATTGAGAATCTTTGTTCAAAATTGTTTAAACAAATAAGTAGGATCCAGAAATGTGGGTGCAAAAGAAATTCGAACAATGATGTGGTCTAATAAACTGGCATGCCAAGAATGACTGAAGATGTGAAATTAAAAATGAAAATTGTGTAATGCCATGTACTAGCATGGCTCTAAGATGTGCAAACTATTGTTCAAGAGATTGCACATTGCCTTGTATAAATATATTTCATGATGTCATGGAAAAACCATTTCATATGTACAAGACATGTCTACAAATACAACTGCAGATAGTCCTTGACTTACAATCATTCATTTAGTGACCATTTTAAATTACAACGGCATTGAAAAAGTGACTTGTGACCAGTTTTCCCACTTACAACTGTTGCAGCATCTCCATAGTTATTTGATCAAAATTTAGGTGCTTGGCACTGGCATGTATTTATGACAGTTGCACTGTCCCAGGTTCATGTGAACACCTTTTGTAACTTTCCTAGCTGGCTTCCAACAAGCAGTCAATTGACGAAGCCAGATTCGCTTAACCACCACATGATTCAGTTAATAACTGCAGTGATTCACTTAATAATTGTGGCAAGAAAGGTCATAAAATGGGGCAAAACTCATTTGACAACTTGCTTAGCAGTGGGAATTTTTGGCTCAATTGTGGTTGTAGGTCAAGGACTATCTGTAATAGTTTTTAATTTGTTTTGGTTTAATTTCACCATTACTGTTACAAATAACAGTTTAACAAGAAATTTTACTTTTCAGGGAGAGAAAGGAAACCAGGGTGAAAAAGGCATCCAGGTATGCTGCTTTCTCCTTTTTTTTAGTGATGATATAACTAGGAATAATGCTTGCTTGACGAAAAGAATATAAGCTGTGAAACTTTGCTTTACATGTGACTGTGCTTTATTGTTCAATCAGAGAAGCCATAGATTGTTTTAGGTTTCATTCTCTGACCTGTGCTAGACAGAACAAACTACCATCCCAGGATCATAAATGTGATCTTGTAGAGTTAATTAGGCTGGTCGACTTGTTGAGAGTATCTGGAGGATCCAATTGGTGCAGATTGGCACCTTTGTTATTTAAGACACAATCTAAAGTTAATATGAAAAATTAGCATTGCGTTTTATTGAGGTTTTAACACAATGAAATATGAACAAGTTACATCAAAGCGTGGCAGAGCTACTATATCAAACTAATTAAGACTCTTTTTCAGTCCCCCAACAACCCCCCCCATTGTTTTTTCAGTGAATATATATATGTTTTATTGAAAGTTCTATCTGATGTTATACCTGTGGAATCTTTTCTGATTTTTTTTTTTTTGACATTTCTTAAGCTATTTTTACATCTTTGGTTTAAATATTCTTTAAAATTAGGATCCAAATTAAATTTCCTATTGTTTTGCTTCAGGTTTAGAAATCAGATGTGGTGTGTGTATTGTTTGAATCAATATAAATGTGATATACAGCAATATACTGAAATTTAGACAACACAAATTACACAGTTGGAATGTAAATAATGGAACTTAATGATTCAAGCAATCTGTGAAGTCTACATGTAATCCTCCTGAAAGTAGATATATTGAAATAAATGAATAGGCTTGTTAGGATCCAGCCTATATGTAGTTGTGTGAATATTCCATTTCACATCAGTAACCAATTTGATTTTGTTTTGTTTTTTTCTTAAGGGTCATAAGGGTGAAGGAGGCAAAATCGGTACTCCAGGCCATAAGGTGAGAAGGAGAGATTATCAAGTCCTTTCTGAATTCCACAATTTTTTACAGGACATATTTGCTGGTAATGTGTTTTTTCCATTCTTTTATCCTCAAACAAAGCTTGTCACAGTTTTGGCAATTCTCATAAGGCTCTGGTTAATTTCTGACAGCAGACACTAGAAATATTTTGGGTTGATGGACATACTAGGAATATGCCAGTAATTCTCGATTTACCACCACAATTGAGCCCAAAACTTCTTTTGCTAAATGAGAAATTGTTAAGTGAGTTTTGCCACATTTTACCACCCTTCTTGCCACTGTTGTTAACTGAATCACTGCAGATGTTCAGCTACTGACATGGTTGTTAAGTGAATCTGGTTTCCCTATTGACTTTCCTTGTGAGAAGGTTATAAGAGGTGATCACATAGCCCCGGGATAATGCAATCGTCATAAATATGAGCCAGTTGCCAAGTGTCCAAATTTTGATCATGTGGCCGTGGGGATGCTTGAACGGTCATAAGTGTGAAAAAAGGTCATAAGTCACTTTTTCCTGTGCCATTATAACTTTGAATGGTCACTAATGAATTGTTGTAACTTGAGGACTACCTGTGCTGTCAGCGTGTACATAGATTCTCACAAATAGCTGTCATGGTGTAGGTGATCAGTCCCAACATGTCTGTTTTTATCACAAAACAAACTGATGTGCTCCTCTCCTGCAACACTTAGACCCCATTCCCTCCCTCAGGATGTTCTGTGCCAGAGACCCAACTTACTTTTGGGGCACCTGGGTGCATTTGCTTGCTGCCAAGTAAACAAAGTTTACCACTTTTATCTTTATTTTTAAAACAAAAAATGATGGTGGAGGCCTGCCCTTTTTTCATGGCTCCCCATTGTTTCATTTTTAATTAAAAGATTTTGTTTAAAGGATGGTAAAGCAGAGAGCCTGACTGGACCAATAGACACATTTTCCATGGTAACTAAATGGGACTGAGGTGTCCAATTTAATTGGACAATAAATTGGACACCTCAGTCCCATTTCTTTCTGACCTGGAGCATCTTTTGTGTGATTTCAGAGAGGAGGATTCAGTTAACAATTTCTTGCCTCTCACTTGCACCCACGAAGTGAGATTATTATATTAGTTGAATTTTGGAGTTTTGGATCCAAGTCTATACATTTAGTTTTAAAAGAGTATATTTTTCCCATCTTAATCTTGCAGAGTGAATTTTTCCTTGCTGGAAAAAATAATACTTCAAGCTATTAGATGTCAAGATGAAAAAGATAGTTTGCAACTGTAGTTGCTTGGAAACTTTGTGTTTTTTTTTAAAGTGTGCATTTTAATGTAAGTAAATTTAACTATATGTCAGTAGAAATAGTACATTTTCACAATAACTCATTATGTGTTTTACAATTTTGATTCCAAAAGGGATCAGTGGGATTAAAAGGAGATAAAGGAGAGGTACGTGCTGTTTTTTTGTTTCATACTCATTTCTTTTTTGTTGTTCTGAGTATTTCAACTGCTAGTTTGAGCATGGATTTTATGTTGCATTATGTAAATTTTTCATTTTGCTTTTGCTTAGTATAATCGTAACTTAAACTTAGAGCTTAAATAAAGACTCAAATATCAATCAATCTCAAGCATTAGTTGTGTGGTGTGTTTAATTACTACAATCTACCCTAGAATTCCCAACTAGTGCAACCAGTGAACAACATTCTTACTGGGAATTCTGGGAACTATAATTGCAGCCATTCAAGAAGGTTTCGATTTATTAGTCCCCTTAATTTTGATCTTGATTCCTGATTAGCCTTTTGGACACATTCATGTAATTTTCTTGGCTAACAAAGAAGAGATTTACCTTTGTCTTCTGCGATGCTTTTTCACTTCCCAATTTAGCCTACAGGTTTGGTATTTCCTTGCAAGAACTAGCCAAGCCCTATTCTACTTAATTTTCAGGCTTAGAAAAGGCCACCTATCCCCATTAATGATTCTCAAAAAGCAAGAAGAATGCTAAATAACTGGTTTTCTTTAGTTTCAACTACATTGCAAACTTATTTAACAAGCAGATTTCTTTTCCTTTGATTTTATATGTTTTTTTGTAGAAAAGATTTGCTATCTTCTTTAGTTTTAATATCATTTTTTTTTCATTTTTTTAAAAAAAATCTCTATTTACATTCAACTTTAGTTATTGTACTTTGAGTCTTATTCTTTCTGGCAGAAGACAAGAAGAAGGAACATCTTATGAGAGAAATGATTTCAGTTTGTTAAGTACCATCTCAGATCTGCAGATTTCTCTGTGGCTTTCAAACTATTTCATTTTGCAAGGAAGTTAAAACGGGATTAGGATGTGCTACTAATCACCGTCACAATAGTAAAAGAAAACAGGTCTGCCCAAGTGTTTGTTCCATTGTGGTTGAGGTGGATTTGGCTTTCTATTTAGAAAAAATATATAATTCTGACTGATTTTCCAACATAGGCTTAACTGTATTTTGGAGCCATTGAAATTCATGAACTGAAGTGCACTGAAGGGCAGCATTAGATTGCACCCGCAGTAACCTCTTGTAAGAAGAAGCGCTGAGGCTTCAAAATGTTGACTCCTATGCTTGCATATCATTCAGTGCATTCTTCCCCCAAATTCCGCCCAAGTCTCCAATTCTCAAACATCGAGGACGAAATAAATAGGGAAAGGCTGATTTAATAGTTATATCAGTTAACCATCTTGAAACAAAATACAGTTTACTTTGCTCCTCTCTCACTTTTTATATTACCTATGACTCTGGAATTTCATATTTTTCAGTTTTAATAACAATCTAAGCAGCATTTCAGATGTTTACCATGAAAGTGGGTGGGTGGGTGGGGGGCAGAGAAAAGGATTATTCTTGCACTGGACTTTAACTTTTGGTGTAAAACATTAGACAACCTATGCCCCATTGGGTCTTCATTTCAGAGATATTTCCTTACCTAAACAGAGAAGCAGAATGATCACGTATGGGCAAAAAAGTTGCATGGGAGCAACTTCTGAGTTTCTGCCAGCTTCTCCATTGAGTTTCCTTGTGGGAAACTGGCAGGGAGCATCAAACATCTTCCTTTCCTTTCCTTTCCTTTCCTTTCCTTTCCTTTCCTTTCCTTTCCTTTCCTTTCCTTTCCTTTCCTTTCCTTTCCTTTCCTTTCCTTTCCTTTCCTTTCCTTTCCTTTCCTTTCCTTTCCTTTCCTTCCCTTCCCTTCCCTTCCCTTCCCTTCCCTTCCCTTCCCTTCCCTTCCCTTCCCTTCCCTTCCCTTCCCTATCCTTCCCTTCCCTTCCCTTCCCTTCCCTTCCCTTCCCTTCCCTTCCCTTCCCTTCCCTTCCCTTTCTTCCTCCTTCCCTTCCCTGCCAGCTTCTCCATTTACTTTGCTTGTGGGAAGCTTGCAAGGAGAAAATCAGTGGGGAAGCCAGCAGAAAATTGCAAGTCCAAGGCCAGCAGGCAGGTAAGTGACTGCTGCCAGGTAGGGGAGGGAGTGACAGGGTGTGCGAGATCAAGAATGGTAGGTAGGGCTGTGCAAGAGGGGCCATGCGAGTCAGATAAGGCATGTGCAAAGTGGTGTGGCTTAGGAAGGATATGTAGGGATGCAGAAGAGATGCCAACAGGTTGGAGAAAATTCAGAGGGGATGATGTGTGGGGGTATATAAGAGGTGCCATGATTGGGAAAGGTGTGCAGGAAGGAGGATCAGTTGGGGGACCTGAGGGGGTGATATGGACTGGGAAGGGTACGCATGTGTTCCTTTCTTCCAGATCCTTCCTTCTCTTTCCAGAAGTCATGTAAATGGCTGCTGCTGGGTGAGGGAGAAAGTAATTGCAAGAATGGCTGGGAAGCTGTCACAGAGTATTCAAAGTGAGCATCATGTGACCACAGCAGCAGCTTGGCAGAGCCAAAGCAGAAGCAGCCCAGCAACACTGAAGCAGCTATAACCTTCCCAAATTTCATTCCCTCCCAAGTCATGGGTCCTAGATTTTGTACAGAATCTCTAAGTCAGGTCATTTATGGTATCTTAGTTCAAGAATTGTTGCCCTATGATGCACTATTTCATCCAATGAAAGGTTACAGAAATTAAGAGTTTTAATGCTATATAGGTAAATATTAACATTAAGACCACAGCTTAAATAGCATGACTGACTCATAACAGTATGTTGTGTTGTTCTTTATTTGTGAAATGGCGACACACGATGCCGAGAATGTCAATATGCTGGTAGCAAATTCTGCTGTTGCTTAGTACTGCTTTTTTTGTGGATTTCAGATAGGTGAGAAAGGAAATCCCGGCTTCCATGGCATCCATGGTCAGAAGGGGGAACCAGGAGTGAATGGCTTGATGGGTACTCCAGGATCACGGGGAATGCAAGGAGAGAGGGGGTTTCCAGGAATCCCTGGATCAGATGGAAAACCCGTGCGTATATCAGTTGATGGATTTTTTTTTTAAAAAAAACAACTACTGTTCATTTCATGGTACAATCAATGTGTGTAAACCTTCTAAAATACCTTTGTTCAATGCAGGGAAGAGGTTTCTCAGAAGAATTTATTCGGCAAGTTTGTGCAGATGTGCTGAGAAGTGAGTCCCCAGTCAACAGAACTGATTTTCAGTAGAGGCAGGCAAGGCAGTCTGTTTTGAGATCAAGGGCACTCTTGGAATTTTAGGAAGTGTCAAGGCACCCTGAAATAGGTTGCCATTGGGCACGGCCATTCATAAGAACAACATAATCACATAATTAAATGGATGGTTTGTTCCACACTTTAAAAAACAAGGCATGCCCAAATAAAATTAACTACCGGTACTTAATTTAAAGATGTCTCATCTCTAATATCAAATTTCTCCTTTCCTGTCTATAAGCATGCAGCCTTATGATACTCATTTACTCATGTCTGAACTGATGAATTATATCCCTAATTGGCATACTTCTTTTAAAATAATTAATAACTGATTTAGGGATCTCCGATTTGTAAATGAATTGTTTTTCCACCTTTGATTAACTTTGTTTATGGCTTACCAGTTCACAATCACCATAATTTTTTTAATGCCTCACCACTATAAAGCAAATATCTGAAATAAAGGATGCTGTTGTCCCATCATGCTGGATCCTTAGGGCTGTTATTGAAGCACAGTACTTGTATAGAGTGGCTGTTCCTTCTCCCAGTCCCCTGATATTTTATGTGGTTTCAGTGATGACTTTGCTGCTTCCCCACATTTCTTTTGTTTGCTATCTTGCTGTGGACAAACATTGATAAAAATGAAATTGTTCCATCTAGATCTTTTGAACTTCATGAAGTTCAAAAAAACTAGATGAAACATATTTTTGCCTACCTATTGGAAGAAGTGCTAGCCACTGAGTGGGAACTGTTGAGAATTCTTGTGATGGCACAGTTTAGAGGGCCAAATTGATATGTCAGATTTCAGGTATAGAAGTGCCCGAAATGTTTCTTGCTCCCGGTTCATGGCTTAATAGTCCTAGTTTTTCAACATCGAGAAAAGGATTGTGGAAAATATATTTTGAAGTGAAAATGTGCTGTGCATAAAGCTTTCTTGCCAAAGTTGAGGAACTTAAAATTGTTTAGCTGATCTAGATCTAAATTTAACCCCCAAAGGTTGAGGTCAATAGATGTTATGCCTTGATAATGAGATGTTTATGTTTGATCTAAATATTTGTTGTCTGAATTCTTCTTAGCCCAGTTGCCTACTATACTTAGGGACAGAAGGTTTCAGCATTGCGATCATTGCCAATCTCATGATGCCATCTCTGGACCTCCTGGTCCACCAGGGCAAACTGGTCCACAAGGTCCTCGAGGTTTTCCTGGTTTGCCAGGAAGTGATGGGTCTCCAGGTCTGGCAGGAGTTCCTGGGCGTCCTGGACCTCGTGGCACAAAAGGTAATTGTATGCAATACAAACCCATTTCTGTTTCTAATCTGTTTTGAATAGGAATGGAATTTGAGCAACTTTCTCCAATTCATTGCTGTCTAGATTCTGTCCAGACTCAAACAATTAGACCACTACTCCATCCTGATATTTTATAAATGGATGAAGGCTGCCAAATTCCTCCTCACCAAAGTAGAGTTATTTGTCCTATGCATCTTTGTGTGTGAATATTTTTTAAAAGGAGAAATAGCTATTTTAATGTTAAAAAAGATAATTGCTTCTTCTGAGGCACAGAGCCTGCTGGTAGTTTTAGGTAAGGGGAAATCTTAAAAATACAAGGGATAAATGAAATTACTTACCGTATTTCCTTCTCCTGGATAGGAACTGATCCAGACTTGCATGTATCTGAAAAATTAATCCAAGTGATATTTATTACTATTTACAAAGGATTGTGCTAAAGGATCACAGCAGATTACACATATGCAAATGAGTGTAGAAACAAAGATTTGGTTGGGACTTAAAAGAAATATGGGTGGGTGGATGGATAGACAGACAGACAGACAGACAGACAGACAGATAGCACTGATTAAGTTGTACCACAGCTGAAATCTTACTTGGAGATTCCCTCCATTCTTTGAATCCCAAAAATAGATCCCTGGCTTGATTCTCTGATTACGTCAGTGACATGTGGTAGAGAAATGCTGGGCTAAAAAATAAGGTGACCAAACATCAGCACCATGCTGCTTGAAAGGGGGTATAAAATAAAATAAAGAGAAAGAGTTGCTATTAAATATCTGGATTTTTATCGGAATTGACTGAGGCGAGTGTAACGTTCAACACAACCTTAATTTCACTAATACTACATGAGAACAACATTCCCGCGTTTGACAGCTCCTTTTATACGGGCTGTCAAAACCCCAGAACCAATCAGAACAGTTTCAACTTTCCTGCTTGTCACTAGGGGGAGATGGCTAGCGACTATGCTCAATATGTAACACCCCTTCCCACCAAGCTCGCGCATGCGTAGTCTTGTAAATACGCAGGGCGACGTTTAATCCGTCCCGATTGTCGGAGCACAGTTGGCAGCGCTATGTCCCCTAAGGGAATAGAGAGTGCCTCATCTTCCCTGGCTGTGGGTGCCTTTGTGCTATCTCCAACCCCCCCTGGCAGTACATCGGCCTCCCTTACATCAAGTAAGGTCTGGTGTGGGAATGGGGATTGGCTGGTCGGTACCTTCGTTGGGCTGTTCCATTTGAACTTCGGTTGTTTGGTCTGGGTTTGGGACTCTTGCGCGCAGTTGGTCCTGATGGCGCCGCCAGATCTTACCCTGACCCATATCTACGCGGTATGAGCAGGGGCCTGCAATGCCCCCAATTTCTCCTGGGAGCCACAATGGTTGTCCAGCGTAATTCCGGGCATAAACCGGGTCACCTATTTGGAATGCCTTATGCCAACTCCTGGAATCAATGGGCTTGGTAGGGTAATGTTGAGGGTGTATGTGGTCTAGCGCTGTGCGCAATCTCCAGCCCATTAGCAACTCCGCCGGGGTCTTATTTGTAGTTTGGCAGGGTGTGCTGTGTTGAGCGAACAGGTAGTTGTCCACTCGCTCCTGCCATCCCCCAGGACCCAACCGCAGCAATGCTTCCTTGGCCGATCTTACAGCCCTTTCAGCACATCCGTTACTAGACGGATGGAACGGGGCTATTAAACAGTGTCGGATACCTTGGGTTGCTAGGAATGTCTCGAAAGGAGTGGCCGTAAATTGGGGGCCATTGTCCGACACCAATAAGTTGGGCAACCAGTGCGTAGCAAACACCCTTTGGAGAGCCTTAATTACTGATTCGGCTGTGGTGGAATGCATCAAGATCACTTTGACTCATTTAGAAAATGCATCCACCACAATTAAGAAAGACTGCCCATGGAGTGGACCCGCAAGGTCAATGTGTACACGGGACCAGGGGGCCCTTGGCTCTTCCCACTCCCTTGGGGGCTCTCTAGGTGGCATTGGGCGACTATCCTGGCGCTGAGGGCACTTGGCATCCCACGCCGCGATGTCCTTATCTAGATGTGGCCACCACATATAACACCGAACCAGTGCTTTCATACGGACAATGCCTGGGTGACCGTGATGTAGTTGGGATAACAGGGCGGGTCTTAAAGGGGCTGGCACTACCACCCGATGCCCCCACAATAAACAGCCATTTTGGGTTGACAATTCTAGCTGCCTGTCCGCAAACGGTTTCAGTTCCTTGGAGTAGGGACCCGGCGGCCAGCCCCTTGCCATCCAGTTGAGGACACGGGAGAGCACAGCGTCCTTGGCAGATAAACGGGCGATGTCCAGGGCTGTGACGGGGAAAGGCACGCTGTCAATCAAACAGATGGAGGAGGCAGGAACAGGATCAGCCAGCAGAGCAGGTAGGGGGCAACGGTTTAGAGTGTCCGCGTGAGCGAGATCCTTGCCCGGCCGATGCACTAGGATATACGAGTAAGCAGAAAGGAAGGTTGAATAACAAGTCATCTGGGGCGGTAAAATTAGCAGCGCTTGGCGGTCACTGGCAAGGATCCCGAGAAGCGGCTTGATCAATAGGAACGAGCGGACGTAGAGATAGTGGTGGAAACGCCGAATCCCAGCGATAAGAGCCAATGCTTCCCAGTCAAGTTGTGAGTAGTTGCGTTCAGCAGGGCCGAGAGTGCGGGAAAAATAAGCAACGGGAACTTCTCGGCCACTTGGTAATTGGTGGCTCAAGACAGCGCCCACCCCAAACAGGGAGGCGTCGCAGGCCAGTACCAGAGGCAAATGGTCAGAGTACTGGGCCAACACAGAGTTAAACACAAGGATCCGTTTGACGGCAGTGAAAGCGGCGGCTTTCCTCTTGCCCCAAACCCAAGGGGCTCCGCGGTCCAACAGGCGGTGCAATGGCTCGGCAACGGACGCTTTATGAGGAAGGAACATAGCGTAAAAATTCAAAAGGCCGAGGAAAGCCTGGAGATCCGCTTTGCAGCGAGGGGGTGGGGCATCAACGATGGCAACTGTCTTAGCAGGAGTAGGGTGGAGGCCAGCACTGTCAACGAGGAATCCCAGGAACTCCACCTGTGGTACGGCAATCTGACATTTGGCATGGTTCACTTTGAGTCCCACAGAGTCAAATTGGCGGAGGACACCTCGGAGCCTGTCCATCAGTTCCGACGTATTGGTGGCCGATACCAAAACATCGTCAAAATACGGCACGACCCCGGGGATTCCCTGTAAGACCCTCTCCATTAAACTTTGGAAGAGCCCCGGGGCCACACTGACGCCAAATTGCAGGCGACGACACCGGAAAGCACCTCGGTGTGTAACGATCATCTGGGCCTCAGCAGTCTCATTATCCACCAGCAACTGCTGGTAGGCTTGGGAGAGATCCAGCTTTGCGAAAACTGACCCCTTGCCCAGGGAATGCAGGACATGCTGAACTACAGGGACAGGATATGTGTGTCCCAGGAGGGCCTTATTGATAGTCGCCCGGTAATCCGCGCAGATGCGGATCGATCCATCCGCCTTGATAGGTGTTACTATAGGTGTTTCCCAGCGGGCAAAATCAACAGGCTCCAAAATCCCTTGAGATATGAGTCTATCTAATTCAGCATCAACCTTCGATTTGAGAGCGAAGGGCACCCGCTGAGGCTTGAGCCGGCGAGGTGGACACTGAGGGTCCAAACTAAAAGACACCAGTGAGCCCTTATAGCACTTCAGCTTGCCATCAAATACTCCGGGAAATTTTCTTACTAAGCTGTCCAGCTCATCAGACAGGATGGCATTGACCCCATGAATTGTCAATCCTAAAGCCTCAAATCAGTTAAGACCTAATAAGCTAGGCAATGGGGCCTCAACTATCACCAGAGGTAACTTGCCAGAGAAATTTTTGAACTTAATCCTGAAATACCCACAGCTCACAACAGGAATTGGTTGGCCCTGGTAATCCCTCAGGTGGATATTACAGGGAGTGAGGCGGCTCTTTGCCAAGCGCGGCACCAGTCTCTTCACCGTGCTCCATGAAGCGAGGGACATAGCAGAGCCGGAATCCACTTCCATCTGGCACGGTTTACCCTCAATCGTCACCGATATGTGGATCTTTTGGCGGAGTGGCACAGGTGTTGCAGCAGATACCATGTTTACTGCCGCTGGATCATGGCCTTGGTTAGGGTGGTTATACTGTGTGTTTGGCTTCCTCGCCGCACTTCTCCTATCCCAGCTGGGCAGCGCCGCAGGACCTGTTACAACTTGCGGTGATTGACAGACCCTAGCAATGTGGCCGCGATGCCCGCAATGCCTCCTTGGAGCGGCAGGCGGATCGTGGGTGGGGGCCACCACATCCTCTACATTCCGAATTCGGTTTGGGGGGTAATCGGACTGGCTTGCGCTCGTCCATAACGCGATTCACAGCCCCATCTGCCTCATAATTGTCCTAGCTATCATAGTTTGCCGTACTGCAATGGACAGGCTCCCTTTTAGGTTGGCTCCCACTTTGGCCCCGGAGAAGGTTGGCTAGGGATAGAGTGGCAAGCTCTGCAGCACAAGCTTCATCTAGCACCTCTTGGAATGACAGCTTGGGCTTTGCTATAAGCCGCCGTTTTAAGTTCTGGTCCCTCACACCGCTGACAAGCCTATCCAATAAATAGTCATCCAAATCAACAAACTGGCAATACCGAGCTGCCTTCCTCAGTGTGGCCACGTACTGGCTAATTGATTCCCCCTCAGCCTGGTCTCGGTGATAAAAATGCTGCCGTCGGGCAATTTGTGACGGCGCTGGGGCGTAATGTTTTTTAAGTTTATTCATAAATTCATCCCAAGTTCCCGCATGAATGGACTGGGGAGCCATTAATGTCATGGCGGTGTCGAACATTTCGGGACCGCAAAAACTCAGGAAATAGGCCCTCTTCTGTTTGCTCGACAGATCCCTATAATCGTTAGCGATGAGGAAACACTTGAACCTGGCAACATATGCCTCCCACGATTCCATTGTTGGATTGAACGGCGCGAACTGCTGTGGCGTAGCCATCGTCCGTTCACTCACGGCCCCCTCAGAAATTTTCCTCGTCCAATTCCACCACCGCTGACCGGCCCGACAGCGATTCTCACCAGTGGATGTCTCCGATCAGGGATATGGCCGATCCCACCTTCGTCGCCACTATTAAATATCTGGATTTTTATCAGAATTGACTGAGGCGAGTGTAACGTTCAACGCAACCTTTATTTCGCTAATACTACATGAGAACAACATTCCCGCGTTTGACAGCTCCTTTTATACGGGCTGTCAAAACCCCGGCAACCAATCAGAACAGTTTCAACTTTCCTGCTTGTCACTAGGGGGAGACGGCTAGCGACTATGCTCAATATGTAACAGTTGCTTTAGGACCTTTTGGGCTTGGTGTGTCAGAAATTCAGAAAACGCCTAATTTGACTCTGCTTGTATCTCTTTCCCCCTTCCCTGAACAAAAGAGAAACAGTTCTCTATCTCTCTCCCTTCCCTCCATCTAGACCGCCCTGAATAGCCTCACTGGGCGGCCGTGGCAGCACTGAGGTTGGACCTGAAGTGAAGGCCTGGGCCTCGACTTCAGCACCTGTTGGGTGCCACTGCTGCCACTCCAAAAGGCCTGGGCCTCACTTGCTTTGGGGAATGGTGCAATTGCCCCCACAGCTCAGTGCTCCCCAGGATCTGCCAAGTGCTGCTTGCCTTCAGGCGGCCTTCTCTTTCTATTGACAGGCCCTGCGGCCTACCTGAGGCTGCTCCTGCTTGCCCAAGGCCTTTGTTTTTGAAGTGTTTTCAGAAAATGCTCTTCTGTTGTACCCAAAATGGGTCCTAGCCTGGTGCCAAAGCAGTGATGAGATTCAAAAAATTTTACTACTGGTTCTGTGGGTGTGACTTGATGGGCATGGCTTGGTGGGCGTGGCAGGGGATACTGTAAAATCTCCGTTCCTTCCCCAATCCAGGGGAATGTTACTGTAAAATCCCCATTTCTTCCTGATCAGTTGAGACTCGGGAGTCAGAGAATAGATAGGGGTGGGGCCAGTTAGAGGTGGTATTTACCGGTTCTCTGAACTACTCAAAATTTCCGCTACCGATTCTCCAGAATTGGTCAGAACCTGATGAATACCACCTCTGCGCCAAAGCCAATAAAGGCATGAGGAATGGCATTTTCAGCTTCAGCAAAAGGGTCCCAGCCTCAAGGGAGCTGAGACCTCGAACAATGCACAAGCATAACTTTTATACTGTTGTGATTAAGGAAGTTAACATCCTAAGAATCACACATTGGGTTCCTTGACACATGTTTCTTTTGATTGGATTTTTCTACTTTACCCTCCTTCTTCATACATCGCATGTTTATGTTAATAAGCTTTCTTATCTAAAGAGGTGTATCTTTTACTATTATAATAAGCTAGAGGTTACCAGAGTTTATATATTACATACCTTAGCTTCTAGGGTGTCCTTTTAACTTGCAACTGTTTTGTTGCTAGGCAGTAGTGTCCCACCATTTGTTGCACTCATCACAGCTGCAACATCCTGCCTCAGCAATTCCTTTAACAAACTTTCCTAATTCCAACCTGAGACTATCACTTCCACAGCCTCTGCAGCCTCAGAAAGCCTCTCAAAGGCACAGCCTGTCCTCACAGAATTTTTAGAGAGCCCGGAGGCTGTGCAAAAAAGCATACACCATTCTTGTGTGGTCTCCACAGCCTCCAAAAATATTGTGAGAATGATTGCACTTTTGAGAATCATTCTCAGGTCTTGGTGAATGCTGGTGTGTCATTCAAACCTCATGGGTTGTCGTAGGATACGCAAAAATGACAAATGCAAGATTTTATTTAACAGGGAGGGCAAGTGCAGGGAGGATGCAGAAGAAGTAATTAGGTGCCTAGAAAAAAAAAAAATCAAGGAAAGTTCTTCACTAAGCAAGGAGAGATAAAAGGATCCAAGAATTAAGATTCTCTGTTGATAAAGCCTGCAAGAATTTTGAGCTTTTTTGATAAAAATAAGAAATGCTTTTTTGAAGTATTTTGACAATAGTTTGATGGTACTGTCATTTTATTGGGTTAGGAATAATATTGTTAATATTTTTTAATGCTGTAAGCCCCTCAGACTCAGTTCAAAGCAAGGTGGGTGGCCAATAAATTTAATAAATTAGTACATAAAATAAATAAATAGGCCGTAGCCCTTGTCACATGGGACTAGGTCAGTCCTGAAGTAACTGCTCTTGTATGCTTTTCTTGATTATTGATTCAGGATATCTTTCAGACTCAATCAAGTTTTCTTTTGCCTTCATTTGGGAGTTTTCTCTGTGATACCCACATCTATAAGCCTGTGCTTTTAAAATTGTTTTCATAAATCATTGCTAAAGCCATTGTCCAATCGTACATACTTAATTGTTTGACTAACGTTATAAGAAGTTCATAACGGTAGTTTTCTAAGGCAAAATGTAGGCCTGAGGATCGGGTTGTTTCATGAACTCCCCCTTTAAAAAGCGGTTTCTTTGCCTGCTTATAGAAATGGAGTGGACACTTGTGTGCTTTAAACTGGGAGACTGGGAAAATTGCCACTTTTCCTTGAGAGTTGTCCTGAGCCAAGAGAGAGCAATTATGTGGAAAATGTCTGTCATAAATACAAGGCTAATGCACTAGAAAAACTGCTTGCAATCTGCATAAAGCTTTTTGAACTCCAGTTGTAATAGTTAGCAGCAAAAAAAAAAAAACCTCACCCCAAGCCCTGCAGCAATAAACAGCAAACCAAAATAATAACCCGTCAGCAATTAATTATTAAAGCAGTGCTCTCAGGTTATTGCCATTTTAGTTACAACTATATACAGGTAGCCCTCAACTTATGACTATTTGTTTAGAGACTGTTCAAAGCTACATGTTTTCCCAAAAGTGCAACATTTGATACAAGAATGGGAGTTGTGGCATTTGCATGGTGACATCATTGTATACCTTTAGTTCAGAGGCGGGTTTCAGCAGGTTCTGACCAATTCTGGAGAACCGGTAGCGGAAATTTTGAGTAGTTCAGAGAACCGGTAGTAAAAATTCTGACTGGTCCTGCCCACATCTATTCTCTGCCTCCCAAGTCCCAGCTGATCGGGAGGAAATGGGGATTTTGCAGTAACCTTCCCCTGGATTGGGGAGGGAATGGAGATTTTACAGTATCCTTCCCTTGCCACTCCCACCAAGCCACTCCCACCAAGCCATGCCACACGCACCAAGCCACACCCACAGAACGAGTATTAAAAATTTTTGAAACCCATCACTGCTTTAGTTGCTTGCTTCTTCATAGCAGACAACTAGGGCAATAAAATAATTTTCATAGGGAAGATAAAAAGTGCCAAAAGTGTTTTCTGAGTATCTTAAAGGACTGACACTCATTCTCATTCATTTAACCAACTCATTCTCATTCATTTAACCAACATTACTATAAGCTGCTACCCATTGACAGTAGTTAAAGCATATCAACGATTAATCACTAAAGCAGAGCTATCAGATTGTTGCAGTTTTATTTACTACTGTATATGGGTAGTCCTCAACTTACGACCACAATTGAGCCCAAAGTTTCTGTTGCTGAGATATTTGTTAATTTTGCCTCATTTTATGACCTTTCTTGCCACAGTTAAGTGAATCACTGCAGTTGTTAAGCTAGAAACACATTTGTTTAAGCAAATGTGGCTTCCTCATTGACTTCGCTTGTCAGAAGATCACAAAAAGTGACCACATGACCTCAGGACCCTGCAACCATGCTAAATTTCTGAATTCGGATCATGTGATCATGGAGATGCTGCAACGGTTGTGTGAAAAATGATCATGTCACTTTTTTCAGTGCCCTTGTAACTTCGAATGATCACTAAATGAATTGTTCTAAGGTATGCTAATTTATAACCTACCTGCATAGGTCGTCCTTGCTTTATGAGTATTTGTTTAGGGACTGTTCAAAGTTACAACTGGTCTGAAAAATTGACCAGTCCTTGCACTTACAACTGTTGCAGCAGCCTTACAGTTATGTGATCAACATTGGGGCAGTTGGTAATCAGTATGTATTTAAGACATTTGGAGTATCCTACAGTCACATGACCACTATTTTCCATCTTCCCAGTCAGCTTCCGACAAGCAAAGCCAATGAAGAAAGCTGGATGTGCCCAATGACCCCCTGATTCACATAATCACCTTAGTGTTTCATTTAACAACCACAGTGAGAAAGAGAAGCTGTAGAATCTGGCATAACTCTCTTAACAACCACCTCAGTGACAGAAGTTCTGGTTCCAATTGTGGTCATAAGTGAAGGACTACTTGTATCATTGCAAAAGTTAATTTCCATCTTCCAATTTTAGCTACATGAAACAAAGACTTGTGTAATAACTCTTCTTGCCTTTCTTCTGTTCATTTCTAGTACAGGGTTTCCTTTGTGGTACATGGTTTTTTTGTCATACAGCCATGAACTATCAGATTATTTGAAGCAAATCTTTAATTCATCTATGTCAGGGGTGTCAAACTCGTGTCGTCACGGTGGTGTCATTTAACGTATTGGGACTTTTTCCCCCTTCGCTAAACTGGGCAGGGGTGGAGCCAGCAAATGACGGCTGAGAGTTTGACACCCCTGATCTATGTAATCAATTAAACCGTGATGCTCAGAGTTACTGGGGCTGTTTCTTCTAAGGCTGCAGACGAATGATTAAATATTCATTGTAAAAATAGAGAATTATGTGCTCCGTCTGCTAACTTTCAATAGGAGGTAGAGCCAGGACACTGTATAGTAACCTACTGTAGAAATGTCTTAATATACACTGTTTGAGAATAAATGATCTCCCATACTTCCTATCTTGTAGGACTACCAGGAAAAAGTGGAGCTAAAGGAAACCAAGGTATTGGAATCCCCGGGATTCAAGGCCCTCAGGGACTTCCAGGTATTGTTTGGGAAGCCAGGCATTTCTGTTGGTTTTTCTAGTGAATATAACCATTAATTTACTTCTGCATGCAGATAGTTCTCAAGTTACAATCTTTTATTCACTGAACCTTCAAAGTTATATCAGCAGTGAAAAAAATGGTACTTATGCCTGATCTCCAAAGTTATGATTATTATTGCAATGGTCACATGATCAAAATCCAGGCACTTTGCATCCATCTGCACTTATGATCACAGGGCACTTAAAATCCTCCCACCTGTCTCTCTCAACACACACACCCATCTCTGCTCTTTTGGCTGCTCTGCACAGTGACACTCTGCATTGGTAGAAACCTGGAGGCTTAAGCAGTTTAAGCTGTAAGCCATTGCCCCAGAGACCCTGCCAAAGAGTGCTGCCTCAGGTCCCATACTTCAGCCCACTACCCCAGAGCCCCAGCACAGAGCCCTGGCTGCCTTCATCACTCTGTTTTCTTCAGGCTCTGCCATGTCCAGCTGACCTTAGCTGTCTTCCTCCCGCTGCTTCTGAGGTATGCCCAGCCTGGCCCTGGCTCCACCAGGCCTTCTTTCCAAAGCCATTTGTGCCATTCTCCAAATATGCACACCATTTGTGTGATGCTTTGGAAGGACTCAGCAGTTTTCCAAAGGCTTTCTGAAGTATTGTGAGAATGGGATGCTCCATTTGGAGAATGGTGGGTGCACTAGTCTCCCGATGTGTCAGAAGGCTTCAGCAACTTTTTAAAGGCTTTCTGAAGCATTGTGATGACAGGGTGCACCATCTGGACAATGGTGTCTGAGGGGAGCTCAAGAGGAAGTGGAGGAAGTAGTCTGTTACCTTACTGAGGCTCAGAGCTGGGAGAGACCAAGCTGAGAATGCCTTGGGCCAGTCTGAGTCCTAGCCTAATGATTTGGTTAATGATAGCAACAGGGAGCTCTGGGGTTGCCGTCACTAAGTGATAAGGTCATGTGATGTTTGACCCAATAATCACATTACTTAGTGATGAAAGTTCCAGTCCTAGTTGCCATCATAACTTGAGGACTACCTGAAGCTTAATTGTATTGAATGGCATCTTTCTGTAGCAGTTGCCATTGGGAGCAGGGTTTGAAAAGTTATTTTATTCAGGGAAGGCAATTATATTTTTTAGATTGAAAGACTGAAAAGAACAGAATTAGGACATGATCCTGTGGAATCTGATGGCTGAGGAAGGGTATTGTAATGGTATAGTTGTAACAATGATTTTCCTCATAACTTGTCTTTTTGCTCTGAAGCTGTAGAGCAGGACTAAGCAGTAGGGGGTAAGTTATCTAGCTGGGATAATTCAGGCTACAGATCTTTACTCAACTACAATATTGTATGGGTGCTAACCATTCTATACATTCCATATTTTGTCTAGGTCCTGAAGGCCCACCTGGGATAGGTAAAGAAGGACATCCTGGACAACGTGGGGAGCCTGGGAAAGATGGAGAACGTGGAAATCCTGGAATCCCAGGGCAAACTGGACAGCCTGGAATTTGTGACCCATCTCTGTGCTTCAGTGCAATTGTAGGAAGAGATCCATTTAGAAAGGGACCAAATTATTAATCTGAGGTGGCAAACTAGCCTTGGTGCTTGCCCTTGATGATCTTTCAAGACTCAGGAAGAAAACTGGCAATAATTCCAAATCCTAGGAACTAAAGTACCTCTTATGGTGTAAAGTAATATGGTAAAAAATTACCATATTCGGCATATGGGATTTAGGGGCTCTGATCCAGTTGAATTTAGTTATCACAGAAAATAGCGACAGCAGTTTCTTCTCCTTACCTTAAATCAGGACTGCTTGTCAAATACAGTATGGCTCACTCTCTGTATTCCAGTTCTTTTCTCCAATGAGTTTAGTTTGATAATTATGTTTGCCCAGCAGCACATGCTGGAATCTGGATTGGGCTCTCTGCATTTGGTAATCGAGTGTAAATCACTGTGAAGATTTTTCTATTCAGCCGGCATATACACATCTTAATTTTAACGGAACATTGCTGGTTATTATTTCACATGTTGATGAATTCCCCCAATTTCTGTTTTTCATATTGAGAAAGACACAAATTATCTGTTTCTCAATGTTTAATTTATCATTGAGCAATTTGATGCAATGTATTTTTAGCTATGCTGACCTTAATGAATTTATGCAAAATATTCAATTATACGCTTCTATCCTCAAGAAAAACATCTCTGGAAGCTTCTGAAATAGACTAAAATGTGCATTTAAAATGCTGGTTTCAAAGTATAGTCTAGCAAAGGTTTTCTATTGTTGAAAAGCAAATCTTCACAAAGTAAAGCATAACCTTATTTAATCTGTTCATCCTGATTACAGAACGTGAGGTTACCATTTTTTTCCTATAGAATTGCAAATGTCAAACCAAAAGTTTACAAGAGACCTCTGATGCTTCTTCATATTTACAGTCTCTGCGATGCTGCTTTTTTCAGTGTTCATTTTGTAAAATGAGATGCATTCAAGAAATGTGCTGGCATCGTAATCAACTCAGTTGTACAGTTTCCATCAGAATCTGAATCGGTGTTAAATATTAGTGCAAAGATTTCATGTAAACTGCATTTACAAAAAGCGTAAACTGCATTTAACTAGCTACAGTTGCTGGTTTTTCTGTTGTCATTTGTAATATGCTTGACATTCAAGGTTAAATAAATTTTTGTTGAGTTTCTGGTAACAAAAGTGATTTTATTGGGTCTTATTTCCATTTCATAGAACTGGGGAGGTGGGAGAGATATAGAGAAATGTAATCCAACCCTTGCTCATTGTTGGATCTATTAGATCATGATGACAATCCAACCACTATTCTGAAGATCTCCAAGGAAACAGAACATGCCACTTCATGTGGCAATGTCTTCCACTGACTGACAGCTTGTTCTTTCAGCCTGCTCTTTTTGGTTTTAACTCATCGGTTCTGATTTACCTTCTGGGGCAATAGAAAATAACCCCACTCCCTCTTCTATGCAACAACACCCCAGTTATTGGTAACCTACTATCTTATCTCCCCACAGTAGTCTTTTCTGTCTGCTAAACATACCCATACACTTTCATTGTTCTTCACATGGTTTCCTGATCCCTTCTCATTTTGGTAGCTTGTTTCAATTTGGCACTGTCCATTTTTTAAATGGTGCTGGATATAGTATTTCAAATAAGGTCTCAGCAGGGCAGAGTAGAGTCAAATCAGGGGTGAAATGCTACTGGTTCGGACCAGTTTGCCAGAACCGGTAGTAAAAAAAATGCTACCGGTTTGGGCGAACTAGCATTTCCAATGATCAGCTGTGCTGCGCAATTTATATTTGCTAGAAAGCAGGAAATCCTGCTTTCTAGCAAATTAAATCGCGTGGCACAGCTGTTCCCCCCCTCGCTGTTCTACTTACCTTTGCAAACTCAGAAAAGGCTTATTAATCCTCCATTTTTAGCACTGCGTGGTAGTGCTTGCGGTGTACATGTGCGTGAAGTGTGCATTTGGCGCACATCACACATGCGCGTTTGGCACACACCGCACATGCACTCGCAAAGCAAACCGGTAGCGAAGCGAACCGGTAGCAGACTTCTGAGCATTTCACCTCTGAGTCAAATAATTATTTCGTGTTATGGACTCTATGCACCTGTTATGCACGTGACGATAGCATTTGCCTTCTTAGCAGCTGCATCATGTTTCATGTTTAATTTCATACCAACGAGAGTATAAAGATCCTTCTCACATGTACTAATGCCAGGCCAAGTCTGTCCAATAATACATTTGTGGCTTACTTTTTTCTAACCCAGATACAGAGCAAAACATTTCTTCTTGTAAAATTCAATTCTACAATATTTATTTCAGCAAACTATTCAAGCCGATCTACAGCTTTTTGAATCTTTTTAAAAGATTGGTTACTTTTTCAGTTTTGTAATAATCTCTGATTATCATTATTTTTTTATGATTCTTTGAAAGATTGATCACTGATCCAGAAAGGCCTCATCAGTGTCTTTTGCCAGTTCATCTGAAATCTCACAGTAATATCATTTTTAATTCTCTCTTATTACCAGCCAAACATTTTCAGAAGGATTTCTGTGCTCTGATTCCTGATTTTCAGGACAGGTATTCCTCACTTAATGACCATTCATTCAGCCATCTTTTAAAATTATGACAGCACTGAACAAAGGGACTTAAAAGCTATGCCTGAATTTACAGCCATTCTACCTCCACAGTCATCTGATTGTGATTTGGGCAGTTGGCAACTCATTTGCTCTTATGGCATAGATGATCATGTGATCGCCATGTGCAATATTCCCAGCCGGCTACCCCAAAAAGTTAGTCTGTCTAGATTTCTGGGGGAACTTTTTCACCCTGTCTCCTTGAGAACAAAAGTGGGTCTTGGTGCCCCTTGTGGGGCGAAATCAATCCATTAGGCAACAGATTTGCTCTCAAAGAGGCTGGGTGAAAAGATCTCTTCGTGAGTCAATGGTAGACCAGGTGAAAAAGAATTGTAAAACCAAATAATCGTGTATAGCAAGAGGCTGAATCTCTATGGATTCAAGTTGCTTTTTGATTAGACTTTCAGTCTATAATTAAATGTGTACAGTAAAAAAAAAAAAGTAAAATATAACTTTAGAGTCAATGTGGTTTAGTGATTAAGGTATTTGATTAAGACTTAAGAAGCAAAGGTTTAAATCTAATAACAGCCATGGCAGATTGCAGTTTTAATTTGTAAAATCTCCAGGATCAGTTTAATAAAACTGAAACTTTCATTTTGCCGTCAGAAAATGACAATTTTTCTTTTTTCTCCCCCACTAATACGGTTGCTTGAAAAGGTGCTAGATGAATGTCTTCCTTTCTTTAATATGTAACAGCCAGCAGATGGCAGCAAAATAAAATACTTTGGCACTAATAATGCTCACTGAATGGAGCCATCCCTTAATTTAGATAATATACTCTTGGTTGTAATTTAGAAATATGAGTTATGTTATTTACTCCCACAAACCAGCTATAGCCTGAAATCAGTTTTTTTATTACCTCTCTTGTATTAACAGATGATAAAATAAAATTGAAATGTCATCATTATATTTTCACACTTAACACAAAAGGCACTTATGACAATAAGTTCTTGAATAGGCAAACATAATACCTGGTATTGTTTTTTTCTTTGCATATGGCTGCTATGGTCAATTTGGCCTAGTTCCTGATTCAGGAATCAGGTTAGAAACTGGGGGACAGTGAGATCTAATCTCACTGGGCATGAAGCCAGCTGGATGATTTAGGACCAGTCAATCATAGAGAAAAGAATGCAAGGGCAAACCATTTTGGAAATTTTGCAAATAAAACTTTCTATTTCAAGTAGTCACCAGGAAAGTGACTCAAAGATGCATGCATACACACACACACACACACACACACACACACACACAGAGAGAGAGAGAGAGAGAGAGAGAGAGAGAGAGAGAGAGAGAGAGAGAGAGAGAGAGAGAGAGAGAGAGAGTTAGTTACTGGTACATTTCATGTGTTTTTAAATCCTGATCTTCAGTAGAGCTATCATTGTCTGGACTGCATGACTCCTGATGGCCCACAGACTCTAGGGCCTAGAGCAGGGGTGTCAAATTCAGATCTAGCCTGCAGGGTAGTTAGTTCTGGTCCACAGGACCAACCTGCAAACAGCGAAGGACCAGCCTGTAGTGCCTCTGCCAGGTAAAATGGAGCTCAGGAAGACTGTGGCCTTCCCAAGCTCCATTTTACCTGGCAGAGGGTTGCAGGAGGCCGTCGCAGCCAAAAACGGAGCTCTGGAGCCCATTTTCACTGGGAGAGTGCTCGGGCCACCACAGGTGCCCTAACACGAGTGACATGAAACTGGCTATGTCCACCCTGGCCACATCCACCCTGGCCCCCCTAGGTCAAACACAATTCTGATGCGGCTGTCAATGAATTCAAGTTTGACGCCCCTGGCCTAGAGGATATTACTTCAAATTTTGATCACTTTTCTGCATTCTTGTGGCCATCTGGGATTTTCAGCTCAGACATGGTAGGCTTCCAGAGTAATCACAAGAGCCGAGGTGGCGCAGTGGTTAGAGTGCAGTACTGCAGCTACTTCAGCTGATTACTAGTTCAGCAGATCAGCGGATCAAATCTCACCGGCTCAAGGTTGACTCAGCCTTCCATCCTTCCGAGGTGGGTAAAATGAGGACCCAGATTGTTGGGGGTAATATGCTATTTAGTACACTGTCTTTGGTGTAAGCTGCCCAGAGTCCTTGGAGAGTGGGCGGCATAGAAATACAAATAATAAATAAATAAATAAATAAATAAATAAATAAATAAATAAATAAATTTACATAAATTCAGGAACAACCTAAAAAATTTGAAAGTCCCTGGCTTATCGTTTAAAAGGCATAACATAAAAAAAGAAGGTGAAAGATGAAGAAATCAAGCAGGTCTATAATATAATTAGATGCTGTGAGTCTCATCTCCATTGTTTTATGACCAGATTGTCTTTATGGACAATTGCAGTGTGTAAAGAAACATTAGGATGCAAATATGCCTTTACAGCTGAGAAAGTTGGTGCTGGCTTGAAAGCTCCAATTCTGCCAGGCTTATTTGGAAATAATTTTCACTGAAATAAAATTCAGTGAACTTCCAAATCAATGAATAGGCACAGGTTGCTTAGTTTTCATGTCAATTGTCAAGGAAAAGACACTACTGGAGCCAAGGTGTTTTTTTGTAATTAGTGAGATCTACTCCCAGTCCAATCTGCTCAGGCCAGGAATTGTTCTAGCAAAGCCAGCTTCCAGGTTCTTCTTACTAAATCTGAACTCAACTAGCAAAGAAGTTCTAAAAATATATTAGTGGAAGTGGAAGTGGAAAAGAAGGAAGGAAGGAAGGAAGGAAGGAAGGAAGGAAGGAAGGAAGGAAGGAAGGAAGGAAGGGATGTTGACAGTATAAATATTGGCTTTCTACTCAAAGTGGATGGAATGGCTAACAAAAATGAAAATAAGAAAAATGTAAAAAACTAATTACATTTTACATTAGAATATATAAATTTTATTCATATAGAATAGGGGTGTCAAATTCGTGGCATCATGTTGTCATCACGTGACATATCATGACTTTCCCCCCTTCGCTAAACCGGGGGTGGGCATGGTCAGTGCGTGACACATCTGGCCCGTGGACCACTATTTTGACACCCCTCATATAGAACATACATTAAAAATTAAAAGTCAAACTACAGAAAAATTTGTAGCAAATTAACATGAGGCCATATATTTTAAGGGTTGTTCTCACATTTTAGAAATTTGAAAACAATCCTTTATCAAGATAAGTTTATAAAGGATTGATATTTACAAATATGTACAACTTACTGTATTTTAGTAGATCTCACAATATTATTTAACCAAAGGTCACCATGAGCTAAAGACAGAATGAACCAAATGTCAAGGATGAATCAAGTCATCCTTGATTGCCTTTAAAAACATCAGAGGAAAAAACTCTCCCAATATACAACAATTAACTTCTTTATGCTTAAGGAAAATGAGAATGAAAGTTGCAACAATATCTACTCAGTTATCTAAGAGTTGGGATTATCCTAGATACTATTGCAGCTACAGCAGCAAAAATTCAGGCAAATTTGACCAAAGCTGGGTCCACTTGAAGTACTCTTTCTCAACTACTATTGCACTAGTTGAAAGTCAACCAGCAGAGGTTTTTTTTCCAGATAATCAAAAACATGACCAGTAAGAGGAGAACAGGAGCCATTGTGATTAATCTGCTTGTTGGTCTGCACACAAAATTGCTTTTATCCATGCCAACTGGATTGCAGTGGTCAATGCAGACTCAGTGGCTATAATATTAACTGCTCTTCTTGGATGTGTGCATTATATAGTATGCCACAGGACCATTACAGCAAAGCAAAGAGAAGAAGCTGCTATACGTGAGCCAAGCTTCCTAAAGATTTAACTAAGAGATCTATCTGGTCTTCGGCCATTTTGAATCTTTGTGGTAAGGAAGGACAATCCCTATTTTTCTCCATCAAGCCTGGAAAAATGAAAGTTGGCTGGGTGACTCTCGTCAATCGCTTTCTTTCTCTCTCAGCCCCACCTACCTCACAGGGTTGTTGTTGTGGAGCAAATGGAAGGCAGAAGTTTTAGATATGTCCACTGCCTTGAATTTACCAAATATAGGGCAGGATTTTAAAAAAATCTAGTAATAATAAAATTTATGGATATCAGAATAAAACTATGCAATAATAAGACATCTATATGTAGTCCTCTCATCCATTTTTTGTTTTCAACATACTGAAATTAATCGTATTTTTTTTAAAAAAAAAAACAGGTGCATAGTGTGAAGAATATTTTGTTGACTTAATTTCATTTTAAATTCATAACACAAACTTAATATATTACCCTTTAAATCCCTTAACCATTATTTTATCAATACAGGGTATTCTAATTGAGTCTCAGGGCTAAGCAGGATACAAAATAATATTACTAAACTAAGAAACATTTCATTCCAGAGTTCCTATCATATATTAATAATTTTAGGCATGCAACTGATAAAAAGGTAAAAACTGATTATTTACACTAAACTTCTTTTGGAAATATCTAGTCAACCTTATAAGAGTCCCTTTTCACATTAATTGAAAGCTCTACTATTTGTTTTGATTTTTAAATGTATATCCAGAATATCATTTAATACTCTAACATTATCAGAAGTGTGATGCCTTTGTTTTTATAAAACTTTATAATGTGGAATGGTTGATTCAAAGTAAAATTATATGTTCCCTGTGCGTCAAGTTTGCTATTAATATTTTTGCATCAAAGCTTAAAAGAAAATTTAAACAGTTGGATGGGTTTTCATCTGTCTTCGGAATTACAGTTGTGTAGACCGTGTTTATTTATAAACCTCTGGCAGTAAAGGAACACAAAAAATGAAATATACATTTTGGATATCAAAACTGGAACTTTGCCTGTTTTTATAGATTTAATTAAGTTTTTTTTTGAGACACATGAAAATGAAGCTAATTGCATAGCTTGCTCATACATAATTTTTTTAAGTTCTGTATTATACAAACATTAATTTTTTGTGTGTACTGTTGAGAAAAACCATTAAAATGTTGATTTATTGGATAAAAAGTATTGTAAATTTCACTCTGAGCCCCTTTAATAGCTCTACTGTGTTTGTAATTGCTTCAATGTGGTTGCAAATAAATTGCCAGATCTTTTATTTTATTCTCAGAATCTTTGTTTTCTATATACCTTGAATATTCTGTTTTTAGTGCATGAAGGAAATCAAATTCTTCTCTAGCATGTGTAAAAGCTGTCTATAATTTTGTGTAGACTATCTTGTGTATACTAAACTGATATGTAATTTTTCTCTCCCAGATTTTCTTTAATTCCTTTTTTTCCATGAAGCATAAATAATAATATGAGCATATATGTAGAGGTGCCCTAAACAACCAATACATTAATAAAAATAAAGGTGTGAAATCTTTGCACAAAATAAAAAAGGAACCCTTTCATCTCTTGCTGTATCTGATTTATAAAATATATTTTAAAAATTATAAAATATACTTAAATATTCACAAAACAAAATGAAATGATCCTTCCATGTAGCAATTGATAATGTTAAGAGCCTGTTCTGATAAAACCATGAATAGAATAGAATAACAGAGTTGAAAGGGACTTTGGAGGTCTTCTAGTCTAACCCCCTGCTTAGGCAGGAAACTCTACACCACTTCAGTCAAATGGTTATCTAATTTCTTCTTTAAAACTTCCAGTGTTGGAGCATTTACAACTTCTGGAGGCAAATTGTTCCATTGATTAATTGTTCTAACTGTCAGGAAATTTCTCCTTAGTTCTAAGTTGCTTCTCTCCTTGATTAATTTCCACCCATTGCTTCTTGTTCTACCCTCAGGTGCTTTTGAGAATAGCTTGACTCCCCATTCTTTTTGGCAGCCCCTGAGATATTGGAACACTGCTATCATGTCTCCCCTAGTCCTTCTTTTCATAAGACTAGACATATCCAGTTCCAGCAACTGTTCTTTATATGTTTTATTCTTGAATCCCCTAATCATCTTGGTTGCTCTTCTCTGCATTCTTTCTAGAGTCTCCACATCTTTTTTATATCATGGCGACCAAAATTCGATGAAATATTCAAAGTATGGCCTTACCAAGGCATTATAAAGTGGTATTAACACTTTACGTGATCTAGATTTTATTCCTCTGTTTGTGCAGCCTAAAACTGTGTTGGCTTTTTTGGCAGCTGCAGCATACTGCTGGCTCATATTTAAGTGATTGTCCACTAGGACTCCAAGATCCCTCTCACAGTGACCACTATTGAGTAAGGTACCACATATACTGGACCTGTGCATTTTGTTTTTCTTGCCTAAATGTAGAACCTTCCTATTTTCACCATTGAATTTCATTTTGTTAGATAGCACCCAATGTTCAAGTCTGTCAAGATCCTTCTGTATCTTAAGCTATCTTCCAGAGTGTTGGCTATTCCTGCTAGCTTGGTGTCATCTGCAAATTTGATGAGTTCCCCATGTATCCCCTTGTCCAAATCATTGATGAATATGTTGAAGAGTACTGGGCCTAAAACAGAGCCCTAGGGTACCCCACTGCATACCTCCCTCCATATAGATGCAGTTCCATTGAGGACTATACATTGAGTACGGTTGGTCAGTCAGTTATGAATCCATCTGGTGGTGATGCTGTCTAACCCACATTTTTCTATTTTATCAAGTAGTAGGTTATGGTCTACTTTGTCAAATGCCTTACTGAACTCCAAGTAAATTATATCAACAGCATTGTTCTGGTCCACTAGTTTTGTCACTTTGTCAAAGAATGCAATACAATTTGTCTGGTATGAACTGTTTTTGAGAAACCCATGTTGGCTTTTGGTTATTACTTTGTTTGTTTCTAGGTGTTCACTGATTCATTGTTTGATTATCTTTTCCAGAATCTTCCCTGGTATTGAGGTCAGGCTGATGGGTCTGTAGTTTCCTGGATCTATTTTTGTTCCTTTTTTGAATATGGGAACTACATCAGCTCAATATGGGAACTACATCAGCTCAAGATTAGTATTATACAATACTACATTGTTCTTCCTATTAAACCAATCCAGTGAACAGCTGTAGGCAGACAATGGCCAGCCCTGCCTTGGCAAGAGAGCAAAGAAATGTAATTCCTCTTAAAATTGCAGAATTTAGACTACCTTTATTGTGTGAGTGGATTTTTGGCCTGAAATTATGAGAATTGCAATCCAATGTACACTATTGGCCCTGATTGGAAGAAGGTTGAATTAAACTTTGAGAAGAAATTTTGCATCTTTGCAAAGAACTTTAAATATCTTTTGTATTTCATATTGGAAAAGCTGAAATTCTTGTTACTTTGAAAATAAGTCAGGGAGATAACATTTCTAATAATAGTGGCCAAATAGTTTGTAATAGAGAGCAGCAATCAAAAGTACTTTGAATCCAGTTCAAATTCTTTCTCTTCCTTCAAAATCTTAATATCCTTTGGCAAATTAATAACTATTATTTGACCTCAGTTACCAATATAGGGGTAATTTTTAAAAGAGATAAATCAACAGAACAAGCTACAGGATATGATAACTGTAAGAAGGACACAAAACAAAGAGTCTACTTGGGAAGGGTTGCCAAGAAAAAATATATAGCTGGTTCCCTCACAGTTTACATTTGTATCATTTATTTATTTGTATTTACCTTTATTTTATTATAAACATATCTTACATACAGTACCTTCCTCCTCCTATTTCCCACAACAACAAACCTGTGAAGTAAGCTGGGCTGAGAGAGAATGACTGGTCTATGGTCAGTCAGCTGGCTTTCATGGCTAAGGCAGGACTAGAACTCATGGTCTCCAGCTTTCTAGGCTGATGCCTTAACCACTAGGCCAAACTGGCTGCTCTGTTTTCAGTGGAGGACAACAAGAGAACTTGCAGAGCCAATGTCTGGACATCAGCCAGCTTGGTGACCTTGGGCCAAGGTCCACTCTCTTTCACTCTAAGTAGAGGAAGCATGTAAAGTGGATATTATTACTTATGACTCTCATTCCCATTCCCCAAAATAAACTGGTATCTACTTTAGAAACTGGGAATGAATGACTTCTTTCAGGGCATAAAGGCCAAGATCCTGGAATGCCAAGGGGTTTTTTTTTTGGTTTCTCTTAATGCCGTACAAGGATGACTCAAGAAGATGAAAACATTGATAACAATTCTTTAATTTTAAAAATCATAAGAAATAAAAAAAATGCATGCCTTGGCAGTGACAAAAAGTGTTATGTCTAGATTATCTGTTAAGTAGAAAAATATCATCTGCTAACATGTAGGTTCCTTGGCTGCTGTTTCCTGAGAGAGAAGTTGATGGATTAGAAGTGTTAGAAATCTTGACAGTCTTGAATCAGCATTTGGCTTCTTTTATGCTGCAAATGGCTGGTATGTTCACTTGAAAGGATGAACCACTGGAGAAATGAGATTTCAGGATAAAACCACAAGATTTGAGAATAAACACTGTATATAGAAGCAGTGCTGTCCACACATAGAATAATTTTACAATCTTAATAGACTGCGAAACATTTTTAAACTGCATATTTAAATAATGTATCAGGATATTTTTTTAAAAAAAAATTGCAGAAATTGGCTCTTTTAAGTCAGAATGCTTCTCCTGAGTTGGATCCGAGTCCATTTTAGTCAATGGAGTTCTCCAGCTGTTTCCCTTCTGTACTCACTACAAGTGACAGCAGCTGAAGCTGATGTGTTTAAAAGGCTTGATGGGTGCAATGTGTTATTTGGCTTTTAGCAGCTTTTGTCATTATCAGTAACAAATGGCCAAAGCAGATTACAGTTTTTCATAATCAGCAAAGTTTTTTTTATCTGAGAAAAACTCATGGAGGCTGGAAGCAGTAATCATATTCTGAAAGAGGTCTTGGAAAAACAATGAGCTAATTATGGCCACTAGAGTGTAGCCTAATTGCAAGAGTTACTTTACAAAAAGAACACACAAAAAAAAGCAGAAAGTGGTATGAGGAAGAATCATAGAAAAATGCATTCTACTTCCATCACCACCATTACTGTAATCATCTGAAAACAAAGTACACTGAAACTATTTTTAACAATCGAATTAACAAAGACCTACAAAGAAGAGTTCAGTTGCAAAGCTTGCTATCTAATTTGTTTTATTTCTAGTCCTTATAAATTGTAATTATGGATTCCTAAAGCAAGTTTTGTGTGATGTGAAATAATATACATCTACAGTACGTAAGTCTTTTATTGTTTCACATTTAGGATTTTGCATTGTGGTGTTTGTTGTTTTACCTGACAGAGAGCCTGTTGTGTAAGATTCTTCTACAGGACAGATAATGGAACATTTCAGGGGCAGGGGTGGGGGGTGGGTGGGGAAGCAAAGAGGCCAGCTTTTCTATTTCTTTTTCTTTTAAATGAATTTACCATTTTGTACTTCATCAAATTATTATTATTTTGCCATTGTTGGTATTAGATTTCAGTCTGCACAGAATGTTTAATCCTATAAACTCTGTGTTATTTAATTATAAAATATTTTTAAATAAATCAGAATAAATGCAAGACTAAGGCACCCTGTTATTAAGCTGGTTATTAAGACCAGCTGCCTGCAATTACTGCAGGTTCGAATCTCGCCAAGGCTCAAGGTTGACTCAGCCTTCCATCCTTTCTAAGGTAGGTAAATTGAGGACCCAGTTGTGGGGGCAATAAGCTGACTTTGTATAAATATACAAAAGTATGAAGGCTATTGCTTAGTGCATTGTAAGCCGCCCTGAGTCTCCGGAGAAGGGCGGCATATAAATCAAATTAAAAAAAAAAAAGACAATTTAACGTTCTGTTTATGCCCATTATTTTTGAGCTTTGGGGAAAACATTTAAATGACCTAATTTCAAGATATTTTTTAATACTAATGGCAGTTATGTACATTATTAAAATGCAATTCCTTCCATGACAATCTACAAACAGATCATTCATAGCTTGATCATTTAAAGCTGTCATGCTTGCTTGATGAACTATGTATACTATATTATGTGCTTCCTCATTTGTATGAATGGCAGGGGTAGTATATTTCGGTCATAAATGGTTGGCAGCAGGGGTGAAATGCTCCCGGTTCGGACCAGATGGCCCGATCCAGTAGCAATGGCGGTGGGTGGTTTGGAGAACTGGGTAGCAAAAATCCCTGCCGCCCCCTGCCCATGCCCAGCTGAACTGCGTGATCATCAGAGGCTTTTTTTTTTTTACTTTTAAAAGCATTTTTTCTACAACCTCTTTGGCCGAATGCTTTTAAAAGGTAAAAGGTAAAAAAAAAGCCTCTGACGATCACAGCTGAGCAGTGTGATCGTCAGAGGTTTTTATTTATTTTTAAAAGCAATTCTTTTAAAAGAAAAAAAAAAGATTGCATGCCCCAGCTGATCATCCTCCCCTCGCGTGCTGTTCTACTTACCGCATGCCTCCTTTTGGCATGCACTGCATGCGTGCACCTCGCATTTGGTGCGTGGTGCGCATTGCGCATGCACAGCCAGCGAACTGGTAGTAAACCGGTTCAGATTTCACCACCGGTTAGCAGCAATAAAAGAATTATCAATAAATCCACACTAGCAGAACAATACATTTATTTGCTTACTGACACCAAATACAGACTGCATATAGGCTGTTGGAATTTATTGATTCTGAATGGCATGCAAATCCCCATATCTGTATTTTTTGGTAAAGCAAATACATAATAGTTGAGAATTAAAACCAAAAATTGCAGTATAAACCTAATCTGCACTGGGAATCAAACATCCTCCGAAACACCATTAAAAAATTGCTCAGACAGAGAGGGATCGTTATAACAGCCCTGCCTCCCAAAATTTGTTGAAACATGCAAGTCTTCCCTGATTTCCTGGCTATTAGAAGTGTGGGTCGGTGGGTGGGACAGACTAACTGAATTTCAGAGGACAGAAAAGGCTGGTATTCATGGCCTCTATAAGTGGCAGTCTCTGATTGAGAGGACACATAAGAAGACTGCCCTCCTAGTTAAAAGAAAAGGCAGCAATTCTAGTTGAGCCCTAAAAAGCATTATACAAGGGCAATCTAATACATGGTGAAGGCCAAGCGCTACAAAGGTGGATACTAAACCCGCAACCAGTCTACCTATTGTTGCATTCCATTTCTTTAAAGGTATGGTGATTGCTTTTAACTTGACTTGGGGTGGGAAATCTCTGACTCTGCAGAGGTTGGACATCAGCCCCCATGGATCCCACCCCTCATTATTTATGGTTGTTGGGAGGATGGCAATGGCAGGTAGGTGACTCAAAGGGGAATGGGTGACACATCTGACACCTAGAAAAACCATCAGACCATTCACTAGTCTTCCAGTAGGACAGATGGAGCAGGATAATTTGAAGAGAGCATTTGTGCATAAGTATAAAATAGCCAAATATATCTAGGAGCCACAGGACAGGAGGGAGTTAGGAAATTGTAGTGAGGTGATACTTTTAATGCTTCAGTATCAGGGATTGTAGCTGGCTATATTTACTGGCATTCATAAGGTGGCAGGCAAAAGAATGAAGATGGAGATGCACATATATGAAGATGAAACCACAATGGCATGGTATGAGTTGCCAACTTGATTGTTTTGACTGGTCAATGATCTGATTACAGGTAGTTCTCGACTTACAACCATTCATTTAGTGACCTTTTGAAGTTACAACAGCACTGAAAAAAGGGACTTATGAACATTTTTCACTCTTATGACCATTGGAGCATCGCCATGTGATCGAAATCTGGACGCTTGGCAACTGGTTCATATTTATGACGGGTGCTGTGTCTTGGGGTCATGTGATCATCTTTTGCGATCTTCCCAGCTGGCTTTCAACAAGCAAAGTCAATGAGAGAACCAGATGCAATTAATGACTACATGATTCGCTTAACACCTGTGGCAAAAAAGATTGTAAAATGAGGCACAACTCACTTAACAACTGCCTACTTAGCAACGAAAGTGTTAGATTCAGTTGTGGTTATAAGTCAAGGACTACCTGTACGTTATTATATTTTTAATTGCTATGTTGTTTACAAATGCATATTTCAGTATACGTTTACATGTACATTTTCATGCAGGTTTTCTTAGTCACACATTAAGGAAGATTTAATTGAATGAAAAAAGAAAAAAAAAGAAAAACTCACCCAGATTGACAACAAACCAATCTCTTTTCACACTAAGGATTTTACACAGAAAAAGAGATTATAATCTTTTAGTAACTAGCAATCTTGTCTTTCTTATTCAAACATTTCATTAAGGCAAAGCATCTTGCAAAGCAGGTAGGACAACAAATAATGAAACATCCTTAGTTACATGAGTTCTAAAAAAAGATGGCCATGTTTCGAGACTTCACATATGTCCAGAATGGGAATGAGCCTCCTCATGTTTTTAGCAACATGTCTTTGATTTTTTTTTATAGAGTTTTGGGTAAGTGTCTTTGATACTAAGCTGACACTAAAAGAAGTAAGCCTTTCCTTATACAAAACTCCAGCCAGTAAAGCTGCAATATAATTTTTCTTCCAGGTGGATAGCAAAATATGACTTCCAGCTGTATTGCCAGTATGTCAGGTAAAAAAATATTGAAATGAGAAGGTTGCCAAAAGAAATATTTGAATCCTTTACAATTTTTGAATGTATAATGGAATGTCCTTCCATAAAAATACTTAAAGCAAATTTTTGAACAAATTAGAATTACTTTGGGGCTTTGAGGCAGAAGGTGTTGAAAAATTAAAAGGCATTTTACACATTAGTTTCAATATATCTGAAAGAGAAGATGTTTTCAATTGTGAATTGATTAGGGTGTTGTGAAGCAGACTCTACTTAATTTAAACTACTACTGCTACTGCCTTTCCTCCATTTCTCACTGTGTTTTTATGAAAACAGGAAAAATGTTTATGCAACAGTTTGAAATTTGCAAAATGCATTTCCACTTATAACTCTTAAAAATTCCACAGATGACATTTGCGCCATGTGGAGAGGGTTTGGCTCAAAAGGGAAAATATGAAGAAAGCAAATTCTGCAGAAGTAGCAGGAGATTGCTAGGTGAGATGGCCTTGAAAAGATCTCCTGAAGTTAACTCCAGCTGAACCAAGAGAGTTGGCATGACTACCATTGTCCAAGGTGATGAAAATTGGTCCTTATCCTTTCAATGTCAAAATGTTCATACAGCTAGCAGGTGCATTTCCTATATAATGTGTGCATGACATGATACACAGTGGTGGGTTTCAAATTTTTTTACTACCGGTTCTGTGGGTGTGGCTTGGTGGGCGTGGCATGGCTTGGTGGATATGGCTTGGTGGGCGTGGTATGGGAAGGATACTGTAAAATCTCCATTCCCACCCCACTCCAGGGGAAAGTTATTGCAAAATCCCCATTTCCTCCCGATCAGCTGGGACTCAGGAGGCAGAGAATAGATGGGGGTGGGGCCAGTCAGAATTTTTACTACTGGTTCTCCTAAGTACTCAAACTTTCCGCTACCGCTTCTCCAGAACTGGTCAAAACCTGCTGAAACCCACCTCTGATGATACAACCTGGCTTAGTTACTTATATATAGGAAAAATAATTTATATATAGGAAAAGTAATTTAAATGAAATAAAACGAATATGTATACAGGAGTCATACATGTTCTCTCCATGTTTTTTCTCAAGTGCCCTTTTCTCTTGTGAAGAAATATGATCTTTGTTAAAATAAAATCAGCTTAACCCTTGCTGGAGTGCTTGATGTTTTCTTGGGAGAGATTACTTCATTTGTTTATTTTATATTCTACCTTTACTATTTTTTTTATAAACAACTCAAGGAAGCAAAGATATCCAATACTCTTTCTTCTTCCTATTTCCCCACAAAGAACCCTGTGAGGTGGGTTGGGCTGAGAGACAGTGACTGTCCCAAGGTTACCCTGCTGGCTTTCATGCCAAAGGCAGAACTAGAACTCATGGTCTCCTAGTGTCTAGTCTGATGCCTTAACCATTAGACCAAACTGGCTTGTTTCCACAACCATTGTGATGTTGCGACATACAGTATGTTCTCCCGACACCTACATTGTGACATTATATAGAAATACATAACGGAAAGACATTTGTGTTGCAATGTTGCCCCGTAGATTATGTCACTTGCTGTCTCTTTCTGCTCCTGCGGGTGCTTATGAACAAGGCACTTTTAAAGGAAAATGAGACCAGGAAGCAGCAAGCAAAGGAATTTCTCTTTTGTGAACATAGGATTTACAAATCAGGCTTTCTTCTTGGACATATAAGCCATATCCGATTACAGCTGGAATTCATAACTGGACGTGCATTTGTCTAAATAACTTAAAAAAAAAAGAGAAGGTATACCTCTTGCTATGCTATGCTATGCTATGATGCCCTTTGATGTGCCTATGCAAGTAGACAAGACTTTGGCTCCTGATTTTTAGGCCTAAAATGTGAAGTGGCTTCAGCACCTAGACTACTTAAGGCTTTGGCTAGAAAAGATTTATCTACTGCAATGATGCGGGGGAATAAACATATTGCTTAAAGATGTTATCTTCAGGATTTTAAAGAGTAAGGTGGAGGATATTGCTGAATTTTATGCTTGATATTTTATGCTTGCAGAATATAGAATATTCAGAATACAGAAGCTTCCAAGTGTCTTGGGAACGTGTCCTGTGAAGGAAATGACTCTTTGGTCAGGTGCAACTATTATTCAAGGAAGAATAAATAATGTGAACTATCTTTATAGAAGCAAAACAAAAACTGATTCACCATAAAGATTTAATTTTTTTCATTTCCAAACTCTATGTGGACTAATTCATGCTAATTATGCTTCCTTTAGGAATCTAAATAGGTTAGTGAAAATGTTATCATAATTATACTATTTATTATTTATAGCTGTACTAATAGCATCAAGTATGCAAGCAATTTGCAGACAATAATTTAGTGATTGTTACCAAATCCTCCCCCCTAATTTTCTCTTAAAGGGAGACAGTGAAAAAGGAATTTCCAATTGGGGGGTAGGTGAGTACAATTTCTTGCTCAGATATAAGGATCAGACAAATATAAAGGACTCAAACATACTGAACCATAAATATGGTGCATAAGTAGATCCTTTTTATAACTCATACATATTTAGAAATTAGTTCAGCCAGTTGCAGCATTCTACAGTCACACGAACATGATTCACATTTTAACTGATTTTTAGCCTTTTCAATGGGTTTCAATGGGCAAAAAAGTCAACAAACAAACTCAGAGAAAGCCTAAGCAAAATTTCATGGATAAAAATCCTAAAGGGGGAAAACAACTCAAGAAGCATTGGAAACCCTGAAAAATATGATCATAAAAGCCCAGTCCAAAACAAAAATGAAAAACAAGAAATCATCATGGTTCCACAATGATCTCTCTGATAAACTGAAAGACAAAAAGGGTAAGTGCAAAATACGGAAAGAGGGACACATAACTAAGGCAGAATATCAGCACATAGTCTGAATCTGCAAAGATGAAATCAGGAAAGCAAAGGCTTAGAATGAACAAAGACTTGCAACAAAAGTCAAAGGTAATAAAAAAAGTTTATTTCAACATATAAATAACAAGAAAAGAGTCTAGGAAACAATCAGTCCACTAAAGAGAGAAGATGGCAAGGAAGTAGCAGGCAGTAGAGAGAAAGCAGAGTTACTTAACTCAGTGTTTGCATGAGTTTTTGCATTCACACAAAAAGAAACTATAGCCCAACCTACCAAAAACCTAACTGTAAAAGACAGACTAGAAATAAAAATTAAAATAAGCAAAAAAATGGTTAAAAAACACCTATCTAATCTTGACAAATATAAATCACCAGGATCTGATGGTTTACATTCCAGTGTTCTGAAGGAGCTGGCAGATGTTATCTCAGAACCATCCATTGTATAATATCTTTAAAAAATCTTGGAGCACTGGGGAACTACCAGAGGATTGAAAAAGAGCTGATGGGGTTCCCATCTTTAAAAAAAAAAAAAAAAAAAGGGTGGGGGAAACAGACCCAGAAAACTACAGACCAATCAGCCTAACATCAATACCTGGGAAGATACTGGAAAAAATAATAAAAAAACAGATCTGTGAACATCTAGAAACAAATCAAGTTATAGCTAGTAGCCAGCATGGGTTTGTTAAAAACAGATCATGCCAAACCAATCTTATTTCGTTCTTTGACAAAGTGACTATATTAGTAGACTAGCAAAATGCTGTGGACATAGTATATTTAGACTTCAGCAAGGCATTTGACAAAGTAGACCATAACCTTCTTCCTGGTAAGCTAAAAAAATGTGAGATAGACAGCATCACCACAAGATGGATTTCTAACTGGCTGACAAACCGTACTCAAGTACAAATAGTCCTTAATGTTACTAGATCTACATGGAGGGAAGTAAGCAGTTGGGTACCACAAGGTCCAGTACTCTTTAATATCTTTATAAATGACTTAGATGAGGGAATAGAAAGGGAATTGATCAAATTTGCAGAGGATACTAAAAATCTTGACAGACCTGAACAATGGGCCCTATCCAACAAAATGAAATTGAACGTGGAGAAAAGCAAGGTTTTTCACCTGGGCAGGATAAACCAAAGATACAAGTACAAATTAGGTGAAACCTGGCTTAAAAACAGTAACTATGAGATGGACCTTAAACATGAGTGAGTAGGGTGCAGCAGCAGCCAAAAAAACTAATACAGTCCTTGGTACTATAAACAGAGGCATAGAATCAAAATCATGTGAAGTATTAGTACTGTTTTATAAAGCTTTAGTAAGACCACACCTGGAATACTGCATCTAGTTTTGGTCACCACATTACAAAAAAGATGTTGAGACTTTGGGAAAAGTGCAAAGAAAAACAACTGATTAAAGTTGATGATTAAAGGCCTGGAGACTAAAACATATGAAGAACGTTAGGAGGATTTGAGTTTGGCTAGTCTAGAGAAAAGAAGGACTGGGGGGGACATGATAGCAGTATTCCAGTATTTGAGAGGCTGTCACAAAAAGGAGAGGGTCAATTTATTTTCCAAAGCACCAGAAGGTAGGACAAGAAACAATGGATGGAAACTAATCAAGGAGAGAAGCAACCTGGAATTAAGGGGGAACTTCCTAACAGTGAGAACAATTAACCAGTGGAACAGCTTGCCTTCAGAAGTTGTGGGTGCTTCATCACTGGAGGTTTTTAAGAAGAGACTAGACGTTACTTGTTTGAAATGGTATAAGAGTTCCTGCTTGAGAATGGTGCTAGACTAGAAGATCTCAAAGTTCCCTTCCAACTATATTCTGATTCTGATTCTTGAGTCTTCTATACCCGTGATGGCGAACCACGAGTCATATCTTTGGGCACGCGAGCCGTTGCCCTAGCTCAGCTCCAGCATGCATGCATGTGCTGGCATGTGCTGATTTTCCAGCTTTCCGGGCCCACTGGACATTGAGAAACGGGCTGTTTCTGGCCTCTGGTGTGGGGGGCAGAGGCCATTTTTGCCCTTCCCAGGCTCCTAGAAGGCCTCTGGAGCCTGGGGAGAGTGAAAAACGGGCCTTCCAGTCCCACTGGAAGTTGGGAAATGGGCCATTTCCAACCTCAGGAGGGTCTCCGGGGGTGGCTGGGGAAGGCTGTTTTTGCCCTCCCCAGGCTCCTAGAAAGGCTCTGGAGCCTGGGGAGGGCGAAAAAATGGGCCTTCCGGTCCCACCATGCCATCGTGTGCCAATGCTGGGGGGAGCGCGGGGGGGGGGGTTGCACACAAATGCATGGGTGGCGGGGTACGTTGAATTATGGGTGTGGGCACGCGCGCACGCAACCCCCCTGCACTCCCCCCGCTTTTGGCACGCGATGGCAAAAAAGTTAGCCATCACTGTTCTAGACACTTTAGGAGAGGCTGACCATAGATAAGGGATACTATAAAAACAGTAAACTCTGAATTATACTGAATTAATATATCTTAGGCTAACAAAGAGGTCTCCAAATTCTGACTAAATGTGAATAAAATCCACAACTTGTTAGACAACACACATAAATATTTCTTTGGAAACATAATTTTTATGCATAATTATGCTTAACTAATGAGGTTTTGGAAGATATCTTTGCCCAGACTGTTAAATTTCTTTTTGTATTAATCAGGGCCAAAAAAATCATGTTAACTATAATTGAATTTTTAAAAAATATAAAATTGCAAATATTTTAGTTAACTGTTGTAATCATCCTTGTGAAAACAAAGAAAAAGAGGGGCACAAACTTGGCAGCTTTGAGCAGCATATTCCAAAAAAATGTATTACTGCAATTAAATATAATAGCTTCTGAATGGTTAAGAAATATTTATATTTATAATTATTATATTACATTAAAATTTTTAACCATTATCACACAGGATATTCTATTTACTTGTGGTAATGATTTTATAGTCATTATGTAAATAGAATTAATATATATAATATCGTGTTTCTATCCTATTCCTCACACCAATTCACAAAATAGTTTGAGATCAAGTAGATAAAATATATTCAAGCTTAGACTGACAATGTAGTGAAAATGCTATCAGCACACCTCATGAAATAGTCTAGTAAATAAGCCTATGTCCTTATAAGCTGGGCTGCACATTCTGGTGCTTAGGTAGAACCTGATATCATCTCATCATTCTAGCCAAAGCAAGGTTCATAAGTACAACAATGAGTTGGGATAGTAAGTTTTTGTGCTTTGCTTCTTCATGTAGTTATGTAGGAGACAACCAGGCTGAGCCTGAGGGTGGAGTCAAGCAGATCATCCGTCTTGAGTCCTTTCACACCTACAAGAGGTCTAAATCAAGCTCACCTTGAATTCCATTGACTCTTATCTACCACCAATTTGCCTTGACCATTAGTAGTTGAGATTCTTGTAGAGAACATTAACATGCAATAATCTTTACAGTAGAACCTCTGGTCATGAGTGCTTCTGACCATGACCAAACTGGGGTCCGACCAAAAAGTTCCCAATTTGTTTTTTGTGGCCGATTTCCCCTTCTACTCCACTTTTTTATAAGCGCCAAATTTCCAAAATTAGGTTCGGGTCACGACCAAATCGGTTTGCGACCAAAGTTATGAAACAAATTATGGTCGTGACCAGAGGTTCTACTGTATATTCATTCGAATTGCCCGGACTCCAGATTTTTTGCACCTGATTGGCAATACATTATGGTGAAGCAACCATTTATAGCAGAGGGTTATGGATTATGTTGAATATGCCAAAGGTAGTTCTTCACTTAAAGCTATTCTTTAGTGACCGTTCAAATTTACAATAGCACTGAAAAAAGTGACTTATAACTATTTTTCACATTTACAAACATTGCAGTGGTCATGTGATCAAAATTCAGATGCTTGGTAACTGGCACCTATTTATGATAGTTATCATAGTAGTGTCCTGGGGTCATGTGATCACCTTTTGAAATTTCCTGACAAGCAAAGTCAATGGGGAAGCCAGATTCACTTAACAACTGTGTCAGTAACTTCACAACTGCAGCGATTCATTTAACAACTGTGGCAAAGGTCATAAAATGGGGCAAAACTCACTGAAATATATTGCTTAGCCATGGAAATTTTAGGTTCAATTGTGGGCCTAAGTTGAGGACTACCTAATTCAAAACCATACATGAATAAAGTTAAATGACTGAGGTAACTTGGTCCAAGATATGTTAATCTAATTCAGCGATTTTTAGTGATACCAATGACTTATCTCAAAAGGAACAAGAGAACTAGGCCACTAAAATTATTATTCTACTATTGGGGAAAGTTGTGGCACAGTGAAAATGGATTCGATTTTAACAGAACCCAGCTACAACCTAATTTAGTTAATAGAATGATTGCTAGGAGAATTGAAGAATACTTTAATTTAAATTATTCCTCTATTGTCCTTTAATTTTAGGAACACTAGAAGCATATATGCGACAAACCTCTACAATGTGCGTTGATGGGAAGAATTCCTTTTTATTTTGTTAAAACTGTACCAAGACCATGCTTCCAAAGACTATTGCTTAACTGTGTACTTTTTGGTAGAAGGGAGATTCTTTTTCTCCATTGGCTTTGTGACTCTACATAAGGGTATGTAACCCAATTGATTCATGCTTTGCATATGTGTGGGCATTTGGAGCCTCTGAGTCTACTTGTAGATTCCCAGTGTAAACCACCCTGTATGAGTGACAATCAAGGCTTGTCAAATCCTGACCAGGAATTCCTTCAGTGCCAAGGGTCTGAACCTTGTTAACTGAGTAGGTTATTGGTATATGCCAGGCAGAAAGAAGACTTTGGACAAGTTTAAGTTCATGATGTGCAACCGCATGGAGTTCAGTCAGACCATAGGCCTCCAAATTTCATGGTAAATTGCCTCTGTGGAATAGTCTGCAAACTTCTCTTGGATGGGTTCATCCCTCTTCAATTTCATTTTGACATATTAACTTTCTCTGTGGTTTCTTTCCTTCCTAATTGTTCAAACATATTGATAAAAAGATGCTTTAATACATATTGTTCCAGGAATATTAAATTCCCGGAATCATCTCATAGGTTGCCAAATTATTTGCACTAAGGATGAAACTGAAAATAAAAGACTAGCAGCTGAAACAAAGCGAAGCAACTTCTGGATGCAGCTGATCTTGAAGGATAACCTGTGTACTGATAGAAGCACCATATGTCTTGGCTAATAAAAGGCATCTCGTTGCTGTGGGCCTTGCTTTTGGAAACTGACTTTTCTGCTTAATGTTAAAACATGACAGTTTCTGCTATAAACAAAGAAAGTAAAAATGGAAACCTCTTTGCTAATAAGCCATTATTGTACTCTTAGGCTTTATATCAAGGTAAATGTTGGTTGGACATCAATTAGATAAGACCTGTTAATTAGATTGTATTGTTGCTACAACCGGCAGCTAAGAAAATAACGTGGCAAATTAAAGGTAATTTACAGACTTGACTCTTAGGAAATGTTAAGCTCCGTGCTTGAATAATGGTATATGGTGATTCCCTATCAAGTTCTCAATAAAACTGGGAAGCACAATAATGCTTAGTGTTAGAATTCTTTGCTGTGGAGAAAGAAGTGGTAATCGAACCACAAGAGCCTTGCTCCTGAGGTTTTGGTGTAACATGCAAAACCACAAAATCTTGAAAACCGATAGAGTTTTAAAAATTTGAATTCTGGCTTCAGAATCATTTTTCAATTTCAAGCACATGATATGAATGCATGGACTTCAAGAATATGTATTGCTATCCTATTTTCATCTATCTCTCTAAGCACTATAAACACCATCTCAATTTTGAATCCAAGTGGATATAGTTTAGATTGTAAAACTGCTCAACACCTGCAAAGGAAAAGATAACATAACTTTTGAATACAGAAGTGAACATTCATTTTTATTTTCCAAGTACTCCTCAAAGTTATGACCCTAATTGTGTCTGACTGCCTATGGAGTCCAGCTAGGACTTAAAGGCTAGACTGTAGATTGCCTTCTATAGGCAGTCAGGTGGACAGCTAAAGGTTGCAAAGACCCAGCGTCCTCCATTTTCTGGCACAACTTTTAGGAATTTATATTTTTAATTTCAGGGGGAAAAATGCAGAAAGACTTTATCTCCTTGCTCGCTTTGTTCCTCTGCTCTTCATCCTGGTAAGGTTTTTAAAACGGGTATTGGTTGGAGGCCATAAAGGTAAAGATAAAGGTTATCCTCACATCTATGTGCTAGTCGTTCCTGACTCTAAAGGGCGGTGCTCATCTCCATTTCAAAGCTGAAGAGCCAGCACTGTCCAAAGACATCTCCGTGGTCATGTAGCCAACATGACTAAACACCAAAAGTGCACGGAACACTATTACCTTCCCACCAAAGGTGGTCCCTATTTTTCTACTTGCATTCTTTACGTGCTTTCAAACTGCTAGACTGGCAGAAGCTGGGACAAGTAACAGGAGCTCACCCCGTTATGTGGCACTAAGGATTCGAACCGCTGAACTGCTGACCTTTTGATCAACAAGTTCAGTGTCTTAGCCACTGAGCCACCATGTCATTTTAATTTTAGCACCTAATTAGGTCAGGGGGAGGAAAGACCAACAAGTCTGTCCCTCTCAGCTTTTATTTTTAATTGAAGAAATGTGGCTTTCTGAGGGAAGGAAGGGAAAGGTTTGGGGGAGCTTGTTCTGAAGCTGCCTTTTGTGCAAGGGCTTTTTTCTCAAAGCCTAGAGAGGCAGGAGAGCTTTGCAGGGTCCCCATGAACAACTGATGGGAGGATAGCTTATTAGGGTTAGAAAGGTCTGCAAGCCACCACCATTTTAGCAAGGAATTGTTGGGGTGCTGAAAATGCTGGCTGCTCCCAGGAGGCATGGGAGCAGACCTAAGTGCAGCACAGAAATGGGGTGTGTGTGTGTTTAGACTGCCAGGGGATGACATTGCAGCATTGCCTGCAAATGACGGTGGGAGTGTCATAACTGTCATAACTTTGAAATGGGTTCATATTTACTTTTTGGGTGTCGGTCGTTAAATGTTTTGAATGTCGTTAAATGGCCTGTCATTTCTTAAGGACTACCTGCATTGAGGAAAACATTGAGATGTTTTCTTGCAATTAACCATTTCTAATCAGCTGTATCTGGTACAAAAATATCTTTTCATGACAGACATCATTTGGGTACATCCTGGAAGATCACACTAATATGTGAAGGGTTCCATAATTTCAGGGAAATCAAAATGTATTATTTATGGCTAAAATTTGAGATTCACTTCAGAATTTTAGGTAGAATGGAATTGGAATGTTTGCCTAGATAAATCTGTACTGTGGAGAAGATATAATGCTAATTTAAATAATTAAACTCTATATTCCTATTTTTCCAGGAGGTATATTTTAAGGATCCACAATTTTGTTATTTTAGGAAATGGACAACAGTATAATAATATGTACATATCTTTAAAAGGTATATTTCTGGCATCTCCTGGCATTCTCTGTGGTTACACTGACCTTCTGGAATGGGTTACCCACCGGGCTCCGGACGGCCCCCGACCTCCGCACTTTCCACGCCGACCTGAAGACATGGCTTTTTCAGCAAATTCCCTGATCTGCCACAAGGTTTTAATTGTCTGGGGATTTTAAATTGGCTTGTTTTAGCACTATTTTATTGTTATGTTGTTTCTATTCTGTGAGCTGCCCCAAGTCCTACGGGAGAAGGATGGCATATAAATTTAAATAAATAAATAAATAAATAAATAAATAAATAAATAAATAAATAAATAAATAGATCTCCTGCATTCTTGAGTGCATCTACAGAAAATAATAGATGTTTAATATCCATGAATGGATGAGCAATGAATAAAAATGGAAGAAGAGTGCCACAATGGAAAATAAAGTAAATAGAATATCATGGAAGAGATGGATAAAATGGTTTAACTAAGTACTGCATTTTGATCCATAAAAAGGGAGTACCTCATGTTTGCAAGGTTTAATTACTCGTTTCAAGTACTTAAAAAAAAATTAAGACTGTACCTGCTGATCTCTAATATTTAGGATGATTTAACACTTTTACTTACTGTGTGTGGCTGATGAGAAAACAACATTCTAAACCAATTTAATCTTTACAGTATTCTCACAATTCTAATGAAGTATATTTTGCAGATGCTTCCTATATGCAAATAGGCTTCTTCGCAGTGATTAATGTTGCCAAGCACAACTGCACTATTGTTGCAGGCAAATAGCTGTTGAAGATTTGGTAGCTTTCCTGCATCAAAGGTTAATTTAAAGAAAGTTGTAGTGTACCAGCTGGCAATTTTGTAACCTCAAGGCTCAACCTGGCAACTGAATCATTAGGATTCAGATATGGCTACCCAAAACAATTTTCTTTAGCAATAGAATGGGAAAGAAGTAATAATTGATTATGTGTCATCAGGTCATTGTCAGTTTTTAGAGACCACATAGATTTTCTCCATGACATAGATTGCATGGTGAGATAATGTACATGATATATGTTACAGATGTAATAGCAGAAATTTTTTTTCTGACCTACTTTGGGAAAGGTGGAATATACAATACAAAATAGATACTTGCTTTATTCTTCATTGTTCTCTTGAAATATCCCTGTTGGTGATGATCTTCTCTCCAACACCCTTAGTAGTACACTGATTTCCTGCTCTTTCAAAAGAGTATAGTTTAAGAGTATAATTAGGACTGAATATATGGTTTATGGACTATTGAGCAAGAGTGGGACTTGTTAAAATAAAACGAGATGCTCCTTCAGGGGGAAATGAGTAGACTTTTACAAGAAATGGTGTTGATGTTCCAGAATATTAATGGTAGTATGACAAAAAACCACAAGGAGATAAGGAACTTAATACATGGTATAGATGGGAAAATAGAAAATGTTTCACAAGAGATAATGAACAAAGATCAAAATGTCCAGAGAAAGGAGAAGACAACAGAAAGAATGGAGGAAAAGATAGAACAGATAAATCAGCAAATAAAACAAGAAGAGAAGAAGGAGAGGACAATAAAGATAATAATGACTGATGTAATAAATCAAGGAAAAAATTATCTTAAGAGATTTAAAAATAAAATCAGATAAGCAGGAAGATACCTTTGAAAGGGAGGTAGGGGCTTGGGTTGATACATTGGAAGACTGGCAGCATAAGATGGTAGAGATGGAAGAAATATTTAGACTAGATAGAGATAAAGATCCAGGAGAGGAATATGAGAGGCAAATATTAAAGTATTTAGTATTAAAATGGGAAGAGATGATGGATAGAAAAGAACCGTCTTAGAAACAAGAAAGAGGTGGGCTATTAGTATACACATTTTTTATATAATAGAATAAAAATAATAACTAGGATGGGAAGACCAGAGGTTGAAAGATGGTATTACTATATATGTTCAACTAATATTGTGATTGGCATTAGAATGGCATACTGAAACATTGAACAACTAAATATTGAAGGATTATATCTTAATACAAATATGTGCATCAATACTAAGATTTCAAAAGCTTGATTAACATAACAAATATTAATATCATTATTGTTATTTGTATGAAAATGAATGATACCCAGATGCCACACTGTTCATGCATTGATGTTGATGTGTATCTTAAAAAAGAGAGAGTATACTGTACTTTTCGGAATATAAAATGCTCTGGACTATAAGACACATCTAGCTTTTGGGGAGGAAAACAAGAAAACAAAATCTGCCTCTGCCTCCCAGCATCCATCCGGTATTCATCTAGCCCATTCGCTGCATCCCGTTCACCGCCGCCCGTTTGCCTTTGCTGTGGTGGCCCGTTTGCTGCCATGGCCCATTCACTGCCATGGCCTGTTTACCATCATGGCCGGTTCACATCTGTGGTCCATTTGCTGGTGCAGCGCGTTTGGCGCAGCCCATTCACTGCTGTCGCCGTGGCCCATTCTAGAACAGCTGATCGGTACCACACCAACTCCTCTCCCCTCCCACCGCAATATTTGCTGTATAAGACTCACAGATTTTTCCACCCACTTTTTTGGATGGGAAAAGTGTGTCTTATACGCCAAAAAATACAGTAATTTCTCTATCTCCAGATACATTTGCATATATCTGCCAACTTACTGTTTACAGCGTTCAAAACCATCCTCAAAACTCACCTAAGAGAATAATATTTGATAGGGCTTCAGCTGGCACAAAAATGTACAACTGAAATAGCTGTATCTTTTTTTTTTCCTGTTTATCCCCGCCTTCCCTTGTTTCTGTTTCTCCCTGGATCAAAATTAATAATGTAATCTCTTGAAAGAATGCCCTACAAGATGTTATGTTTGAGGGTACTGCTAATGCGGATGATTAAATAGCAACCATAATGTATCTCTGCTTGCTGGAGTTCATTAGAAAAAGATGACAAATCTCTTTGCACCTTACTTATTTACACCTACTTTGCTCTTTCCTATTACCAATTGCTTATCTGCCATCAAAGTTCCTTACCTGCCATCACTTTATTATCTCTCTGTCCATTTATAAATAAACAGATGGATTTCTTTTTTCCAAATGACAAGGTTCAGACATAACATTTCTCAGTCAAAAAGAAAAAAAATAATAACAGAAACTAGTTTTGTGCTTGTGCATTCCTCTCTTTTCTTTTGTTCTCTTTTCTGCATTTGGCCTAAGTTATTGAATTAAATTCTGGGTTGATGAAATCTTAGTTAGCTGTGATATGTGAACTGGAAAGTTATAGTTTGTTTGTACAGTGGTACCTCAGTACTCGTTAATTGTTTTTGGGAGGTGCGATGAGTACCAAAAATGACGAGTACCAAACACATTTCTCCCATAGGAAATAATGTATTAGTCATTGATGACAAATTCTAGCTTGTGCATCAAGTATCAAACAAACGAGCACTGAGACAAAATGTTCACATCAAAATGCATTGAGTACCAAATTTGACAAGTTTCAAATCCATCAAGTACTAAAGTACCACTGTACTTTTAAGATCAAGATTATCAAGGAGGATTAAACTGTGTTGCAATCCTGATTTGAAGAAAATGTTGGAAAGTGTGTTTAGGTGTGATAGTAAACTGGGAGCTGATTAATCATTAAATCGAAAGAAGAAAGAACATTAAGATAAAGGAAACAGGTGTTTGCGAAAGGCTTCTTTTTGTTCAGATAATACAAATATAGGCCACCCAGTGCTCTCCAAATGGCTTGCCTCTACATTACCAGCAGCCCCACCAGCATGATCAATAGGAAATCATTGTGGGAGTTGTAGTCCATCTTAATGTCTGGAAGGCACCATGTTGTCTGTCCCTGTCTTGAACCACAATTTGTTATATCCCCCGAATGGAAAGGAACAAAGAGCAAAAATTGGCAAAAACCATCAGGCATTTTCCTAGAAACAACAACAACAAAATTAATTGAACTGGTGCCTGACTGCCTCCAATTAATTTCAAAGAGCAGAGACTTTCCAGGTGGATTACAGCCAGAAGTATCCTGTTACACAACCTTATATTTCTTTCAATGGGTTTTCAGAGAAGATGTTCCATACAATTGTGTTCTTCTCCAGTTTGCCTGGATGAGAACTTTGGGTCTTAATTCAGTAACAAAGAACATGTGTTGCCCCAGATTTAAAGTAAAAGTAAATTCCACAATTAAATAAAATTTCAGCTGATCTGAAAATTAAGTAACATTTTCACCAAAGCCCTATGTTTAAATAAAATAATCCTTCCGGTAATTATAAACAGTAGATAAACAATCAGATAGAAAATACAGGAAGTAATTTGCACTTAAACTGTATGGTTTTCCAGGCCAGTGCTTCTTCTTTTTTTAAAAAGAAAATTGTTCTTTTATTGACGATGTCTTCCTTATGCTTAATGTCAAACATTGCCCTCTATTGCCATTAGAATTAGCCACACTTTGATGAAGTTTTCCTTTGTTTATGGCATGGCTGTAAATGCTTTCTGTAACTGACATGTTGTCTCTTAAAAGCAGCCAGTATTTCAAATAATGTTCTCTATATATAAAATAACAGTTTGTGAAAATAAAGCCAGAATACATCTGAGAGTGGCACAATCTGAAGAACTAGGCATCGGATTTCTTCTTCAGTATTGGGCATAGGCACTCTGGGGGTCCAGATCAGGGGTGGGTTTTACTTACCTTTACTACTGGTTTGCAACGGAGCCATGTGCACGCGCTACTGCACCTGCGCAGAAGCTTCCTGATGATGTCGGGATTGGTGGGTGGAGCCTCCTGCCGGTTTTACTACCGGTTCTATAGAACCGGTCTGAACCGGGGGCAACCCACCACTGGTCCAGATCTAACGGGACTATAATTTCCAGCAATTTTTACCATCAGCCATTGGTGGGAAGGAAAACCAGCCCCATCAGGAATGTCAGTGGTTGCCCAATGTTGTGTCTACTCCTACATGGTTTTATAGTCTGGTTCACAATTTTTCATCCATTGAGAAATCTTGATTGGTATTTTAGTGCTGGTATATGACCATAATAATGATTGATCCAATTGTTATCTGAAGTAAATGAATATTTTAAATTATGAATGGACACTTTTGCAATTATCAATTTTACCCTCTTCACCAGTTCCTTTTTAAAAAAATCCTAAAGTTGATTAAATATTTCAGATAATCTATATTGTAATGGCACTACTACTATTACTACTACTTCACACACACACAATAGTTGGCTGGTCTCTGCAATGTAGTTCCACATACATACATACATACATACATACATACATACACACACACACACACACACAAACACACACACATATAGAACTATGCTTGCAGAGAGCAGCCAACTATGCAGATAGAGAGGTCTTCAGGATGACCAACTTCTCTACCTCCCAACCTCAGACCACTGGAGATTAATCCAGGTATATTGACTACTATAGATGTATTTGATATAAAGACACTATAAACCTGGGCACATCTTAATTATTTTGAATCTAAAACCATCAGCCAATCTGGTCTCTTCTTTTGACCCAATAACTTAGTATAGATGAACACAATAGTCAACCCATTCTCATTTTTCTATTCACCAATATATTACTTCTTTGTTTTACCCTCTTAGGTTCTGCTTATTCTCTTACCCATCTTATTAAAACATCTCTTACTCACCTTAATTAAAAATGCTTTTATTCTTCCTCTCTTGTGCACCATATATTTTGACACAGGTATTTAATTGACTTATTTTATTTTATTTTAATTTAATTTAAATGAACATCTGTCAGTTATAGCACAAAGCAGCCTAATGACACAGTAAAGGAAATTTGCACAAGAGGAGACTGATTTTATACCCATAGACACACACACACACAAACACACATACCTAAATGCATTAAAAACCTTCAGTAGCTTCCAGACTTTTGTATTTTATGCTTCCAAAGTCACATTCTCTGAGATGAGTGGCTATATAAATCTGAGGAATAAATAAATGGATAAACAAACTTGCCATGGCAACAAACCTCTATTGTCTTCCAAATCCCTGTGAACTATAATGCAGGCATCGCAGCAATCAAATGTTCAGATCATAGCGGCCTACCACTGCAACAGGAGTCGGGAGACAGACATTTCCTTTGATGGAAGGGCAGCCTATATCTTTCAGCAGAAAGCAATAATTTGTTGCTGTATCTAAAGTAGCTTGCTCTGCTTTGCAATGGAATATCACAACATGGGCAGTGTTTGCAAATACAGGTGGTGGCAGCCTTAGAGAACAAGAGAGCTTTTCCTGTGACTGACTCTTGAATCCTAGAATGTTGTCAATTGAGGGTGAGGGGTCAAAGAGGGTAAAAATGCTGTATACACCAGACTTTATAAACATTTTTTTTCAACCTTGGGAACTTTAAGATGTGTGGATTTTAACTCCCAGAATTTGTCAGTCAACATGGCTGGTTGAGGAATTCTGCAAGTTGAAGTCCACACCAGTGGTGGGTTGCCCCTGGTTTGGACCGGTTCGCAAGAACCGGTAGTAAAATTGGTGGGAGGCTCTGCCCACTGCCCCGGATGTCATCATCGGCTATCTGCGCATGCGCAGAAGTGCAATCCTGTTGCAAACCGGTAGTAAAGGTAAATAGACCCACCCCTGGTCCACACATCTTAAAGATGCTAAGGTTGAGAAACATGCTATGCAGGTAGTCCTTAGTTTATGACCACAATTAAGCCAGTGGTGAAATCCAATTTTTTTTACTACCGGTTCTGTGGGTGTGGCTTGGTGAGTGTGGTGTGGTTTGGTGGGCGTAGCAGGGGAAGGATACTGCAAAATCCCCATTCCCACCCCACTCCTGGGGGAAGGATATTGCAAAATTTCCATTCCCTCCCCACTCTGGGGCCAGCCAGAGGTGGTATTTGCCGGTTCTCCAAACTACTCAAAATTTCCACTACCGGTTCTCCAGAACCTGTCAGAACCTGCTGGATTTCACCCCTGAATTAAACCCAAAATATCTGTTGGTAAGCAAGGCAGTTGTTACGTGAGTTTTGCCCATTTTACTACTGTTGTTAAGCAAATCACTGTTAAGTGAATCATGTGGTCATTAAGTGAATCTGGCTTCCCTCATTGACTTTGCTTGTTGGGAACTGGCTGGGAAGGTTACAAATGGAGATCACATGATCCCAGGGCAGTGCAATGGTCATAAATGCATCTCAGTTTCCAAGTGCCTGAATTTTGATCACATGGCCATGGGGATGCTGTAAGTGTGAAAACCAGTCATAATCCCTTTTTTCAATGCTGTTGTGACTTTAAATAGTCAATGAATGAATGATTGTAAGTCGACCATTATCTGTATAGGGCAGTGGACGTGGTGTTTATACATCTGAATTGAAATAACTGCAAATTTTGGATTCCAAAATTTGAATTACTTGCCTATGAAAAGTTTCTTTCTGCTAAATATCCTAAGGAAAACATTGCCCCCTGGTTTATAAATTGTAAAATGCATTTTGGATACATTAATATAAAGCTGTAATTAATCACCAGAATACTGTTTTTTTTTTTAAAAAAAACCCAACCTCTTCCCCAGCATTTAATTTGTGGTTTAGACCAATGTTATAAATCTTCCCATTTCCCCCCCAAAATAAAAAAAAATAAAAAAATGCAATTCCACAGAACAAAACATTTTAACAATGAATCTTCCATCTAGTTTATAGCCATTTCATCTAACATCCTTTTTTTCTAATTTCAGTAGCTGTTAATATAAACAAGGATTGTAGGGCCAGGGAAATGTTGATTTTGCTAGCAATAGACCAGATTCCATTGCAATGTATGTCCTTTGGGTAATGATGTCATTTGTATTATGATATCATTGAACAAATGTCACAATTTGTGTCACTTCCATTACATACACTTTGATTTATCAGATTATGGGCAATAATGGAGACCTCCTGCTACTCTAATGAGTCTATTAAGCTCCAGGGTAATAATTAAATAATGTCTCCTATTGGACTCAGGAAATACACCATCTTTCTAGCACCATTTGCTTTCTGGGAGGAGGCTTCACCCAAAATTCAAAATGTTTCCCACCCCTAAGGGCCTTAAAGACCAACCCTTTGTAGAAAATGACTGATGCCTGTTTCTTCCTTTTTGTTCCCCTCTTGATTTATTTTCTTTTCATTGTTTCCTTTGTCTGGCATTGTTTTTGTATTTGTTATATGGTTCTCTGTTTTTTGTTTTTTTTTAATAAATGGTTTAACAATTGTAAATCGCCCAGAGACTTTGGGAGTTGGGCGGACTATACATTTAATAAATCATTATTATTAAAACAAGATTTCACTGTATATCACATCATCCAGAAGAAAGCAAATCTTACCAGTAGAGTTTCCCAGATATTCTGATATTAATAAGCAGGTTATAAATTCAAATTCTGGATTGCTTGCTGAGTGAAGTAGACTATATTGGCTTGTTAAATAAAGCACACATTAAAAAAAAAAACACAACCACCTGGATTTAGCACAGGTTGGAGGGCCACAGATTCTAATCCATACACTCTGGAATAGCCCATACACCAGGATATGTTTTTAGTTTTTCCATGAACAACTCACAGGTAGACGTGGTGTTTTCCTTCCTCTGTAAATATAAACAGCTCCTGTTCCTGTTTTTCTGACTCCAAATTTATCTGAATCTAAATCTGAGCAGATTTGCTCAGTTGCTATGTGAGTTTTGTCCAGTGGTGGGATTCAAGTAATTTAACAACCGGTTCTCTGTCCTAGTGATTTCTTCCAACAACCAGTTTGCCAAACTGCTCAGAAAGTTAACAACCGGTTCTCCGGAAGTGGTGCGAACTGGCTGAATCCCACCACTGGTTTTGTCCCATTTTACCTATCTTTCTATAGTTGTTAAGTGAATCACTGTAGTTATTAAGCTAATAACATGGTTTTTAAATGAATCTGGCTTCTCCATTTACTTTCCATGTCAGAAAGTTACAAAAGGTGATCACATGACCCCAGGACACTGGAACCATCCTAAATACATGCCAGTTGACAAGAGTCTGAATTCTGATCACATGACTATGGGGATGCTGCAGGGGTGAAATCCAGCAGGTTCTAACAGGTTCTGGAGAACCGGTAGCAGAAATTTTGAGTAGTTCAGAGAACTGGCAAATACTGCCTCAGGCTGGCCCCAGAATGGGGTAGGAATGGAGATTTTGCAATATCCTTCCCCCAGGAGGGGAGGGAATGGAGATTTTGCAGTATCCTTCCCCTAGAGTGGGGTGAGAAGGGAGATTTTGCAATATCCTTCCCCTGCCACGTCCACCAAGCCACGCCCACAGAACCAGTAGGGAAAAAATTTGGATTTCACCCCAGGGATGCTGCAATGGTTGTGTGAAAAATAGTCATAAGTCAATTTTTCCAGGAGAATTGTAACTTCAAATGATCAGTAAAAGAATCGTTGTAAGTTAAGGACTACCTGTATGACTCAGAGGTCTAGGGAATGAAACTTTTTGCTGTATGTAAATCATCCGAGTTAGAATTAGTGTCCTAGTTCATGTGCTAAGAGATTTAACACGTGAGTTAACTCTTTTGTATACCTCTGGGTGCATAAGGGTATAAAATAAACTGGTGAATCTTTTGAACTTCGCTGCCCTACAGATGTGTAAGATTAAACTGCCAGCATTCTTGGACCATCCCAGAAGAAAATGCTTATATTGAAGACATAAAAAGCTGCATCTGGTAAATTAATGCAACCAAGAATGACATCACTGAAATTTCTATGTTTTTCAGAAGGGCAAAGGCTCTTCATGTTAGGATAAGCAGAAAATTAATGTCTGTAGTGAAATGGGCTTATTACTTTTGATCTGCGTTTCCTTAACTGGTAGCCATTTCAATTTCAGCTGCCTGTTTTCAAAGTAAGATAGTAACCAGATATCTCCTGAATTGGCTAGCAGACTATTCACCTGCCATTTACTTCAACTAATTGTTTGAAATCTGACGTCTCTAGAAGAAAAATTGCTATGATTCATACAGCAGTGGCAAGATGGACATTTATCAACATTCATTTCAAGAGCTTTTCTGGTCTTTATTTCTGCCTCTATAGAATTCAGCATATGGTCAACAGACAAGGTAGGATCAAGGAAATGTCTTTGGAGAATGAATGGTCTGCTATTTGTAATTGGCTGCTTTAAAAAAAAAAAAAAACTTAAACAGACTTTACATGAGCCCATTACCCAGGGGTGGGTTCTACTTATCTCTGGTACTAGTTTGCAATGGGAGTGGGCGCAAGCTTCTGCACATGTGCAGATCGTTCATGATGACGTCTGGGCAGGTAGACGGAGCCTCCCGCCACTGTTACTACCAGTTCGCAAAAGAACCGGACTGAACCGGGAGCAACCCACCACTGCCATTACCTTCAAAATCCTATTTTATTTAGTTTCAGGTTGAAAATTTACTTTCATAGTTCTTAATACATAACACAGCCTTACCGAATCGTCTTCCATCTGGATGAGTCTGACTTCAATCTCCATGATTTCCAGTTACAAGTCATATTGACTGTAGGCTAAAGGTAAAGGTTCCCCTTGCACATATGTGCTAGTTGTTCCTGATTCTAGGGGGCGGTGCTCATCTCCAGTTCAATGGACAGCCAGCGCTGTCCAAAGACGTCTCCGTGGCCGGCATGACTAAATGCCAAAAGTGCATGGAATGCTGTTACCTTCCTACCAAAGATGGTCCCTATTTTTTACATGCTTTTGAACTGCTAGGTTGGCAGAAGCTGGGACAAATAACTGGAGCTCATCCCATTATGCGGCACTAAGGATTTGAACTGCTGAACTGCCGACCTCTTGATCGATAAGCTCAGCGTCTTAGCCACTGAGCCACCACGTCCCTTGACTGTGGTCTATACAAGTTTAAATCCAGTATTTATGGTGAGTTTCAAGCTATATTCAGTGATATTCAGAATTCATGAAGAAACTGACTCTAACTTTGATTATGTGCCCAACAAATGGGAAACCTCTTAAACTGATGTCAACAGGACCACTACTATTTTGAAATTTTCCTCTCTATGTACTCATTAAATTCATCAAGGTAAGGATAAGACATCACCCACTGTTCACGTTGACAAGGTATATGTCAACTCATGTGGGTTCAACAGAATGTATACAAGTGACATTGTACAGGTAAAGTTGTATAGACCTGGAGGAATTGAAGCAACATGAGAATCTGTATTACTGAGGGAAAAATCAGATCCATCCCATCAGTTTTCACACCAATGTGAAGGTATGAAAAGGGCTTTCAATCCTATAGTAATGATATTTATTCATTGTGAATGATTCTTTTTATATCCTTTGATATGTACGTCATCATCGACTCTTGTATCTGAAGCATATTGGTTCCCTCCCCATCACTACCATGAATTAAAAAGCCATAGTAGCCATTATGTTATGTTACTTAACTATTATGCCTGTAGAATAATAAGTGGTATGTATTTTGTTTCTGCTTTCAGAGAAAATAACTGAATCTTTAAAACAACACAAACAATTAAGACAAGGAAAAGGATGATTAAATCAATAAAAAGCTATCACAAATAGCTCAGGAGAATATACGATGCAGTTTACAGCTGAACTGTGATAGCCCTGGTGCTCTCTGAGCTTGGTTGTTTGCAAGCAAGCAAATGTCTGCAAGCAAACAACCAAACTCAGAGACTCACCAAAACTATCACTAGATGGCAGAAAATGCTTAGGACTAGAATTAGAGCTGGATTTATATTTTTTTTTTTAAAAAAAATTCCAGTCACACACATAGATTAAAAGTAAAATCCTATAAACTTAACTGGAAGTAAATCCAGTTGAACTCAGTGGAATTGGCTTTTGAGAAGATCTAAAATTTATTCTAAAGCATGGTAAGCAGTTTTTAATCAATTCTAATCATGTACATTAAGCATCTAAACCATCAGTGGTGGGCTGCCCCCGGTTCACACCAGTTCTGTAGAACTGGTAGTAAAACTGGTGGGAGGCTCTGCCCACCGACCCTGATGTCATCAAAATGCTTCTGCGCATGTGCAGAAGAGCGCGTGCATGCGTGAGCGAAGTGAGCACAGATGGGCGGCTATGTTGCGAACCGGTAGTAAAGGTAAGTAAATCCCACCCCTGTAAACCATACACTTTTAATTACTGTATATTTAATATAATAGTCTTTATTATCATTTCATCTTGTATAGTACAGATGCACTACAGTAGTATCTTGAGCTATTGCTATTTTCAGTGTTGGCAAACCCAACATTAGTCTATCATGCATGTATTACTGATAACAGCTTAAATATTTTATTATGTAACATTTTTATGCTACCTCTACTGGATTTTTCTGATCTTGATTTTTTTAAAAAATAATTAACATTACTAAATTTAAATACAGTTTGGCAACCACGTTCCTCCATCCCCAAAGGAAAAGAGAAAAAAAGGAAACCGAGCAGCCCCCCTCCATTCATTTCTCTGGTTTAATCCAATCCTCCAAGTCCCTCAGTCTGTCGGTGTCACTTCTGGAAAAAAACCAAGCTGAATACCAAATTGTCAATGAAAAAATGACTTTGTACTTATGTATGAAAGGAAAAAAAAAGATTTTTTTTCCAAGTAAATAATTAAAAACCCAGAAGGATGTGTAAAACTTCCAAAGTGGAACTGCACAAATTGATGGCTGGTGGGAAAAATAAAATTCAGTTCATTGTACTTCTACCGTGTCAAAGAGGCAAAATGCCAAAATGGACTGAAACACCATGTTACACTCATGGAGAGATAATTTCCCCTCTCCGTAGCAATGATACTAACAGACTCAAGATGATGGGCCAATTTTGCTTGATGCAAATCCAAAATCATACCAAGAGAAAATCAGAGAAGCTGAATTTCTAATGTGTGTCCAGATTCTTCCACTTCATGTCAACACCTGTCCGAGCTCCTGAACTGAAATGTCATTCCTCAGTGTTGATTTATTTAGGGAATTGTTTAAAAAAAGCACAAAAGACTTTCGGGAAAAGTACATTGTCTTGATTTTGTTGTCTACTTGCAGTGATTGAAGCCCGGACACAGTTCCATGATACCTCTATCAAGTGAAGCTTATCCCCTTTTACACACGTGTTAACACTGAATACATGGAAAATGTAGACAGAATTCTAAAAAGCAGAGACATCACCCTGCCAACAAAAGTGTGTATAGTCAAGGCTATGGTTTTCCCAGTTGCAATGTATGGCTGTGAAAGTTGGACCATAAGAAAGGCTGAGCGCCAAAAATTGAGGCCTTTGAACTATGGTGCTGGAGAAGACTCCTGTGAGTCCCTGCAAGGTGATCAAACTGGTCATTCCTAGAGGAGATCAACCCTGACTGCTCTTTAGGAGGCCAGATCCTGAAGATGAACCTCAAATACTTTGGCCGCCTAATGAGAAGGAAGGACTCACTGGAGAAGTGCCTAATGCTGGGAAAGATTGAGGGCAAAAGAAGAATGGGACGGCAGAGAATGAGGTGGCTGGATGGAGTCACTGAAGCAGTAGGCATGAACTTAAATGGACTCCAGAGGATGGTAGAGGACAGAAAGGCCTGGAGGAACTTTGTCCATGGGGTTGCGATGGGTCGGACACGACTTTGCAACTAACAACAACAACAACAACACTGAATACATGTACAAATGAGTAGGTCTTGGATTAAATTGTCAAAACCATCATCTTGACTTCTTTTTTTAATATTCTTCTCCCAAACATTGTTGCCACAAGAATTATTTTTTAAAAAAGAACATTATTTATTCCATCTTGATTATTTTGTTTTAATTATTTAAAAAACCTGAAAGAAACAATAAGTAAACCAGAATATTCTCAGATTGATATAACTTGTATTCCTATCAAATTTCATGTATGAATCAGATGCTCATGCTTAACTATAAAATGCCTACACATGAGATATTAATAGCAAATTCATGACAGTGTCTTATTTTATATTGGCTACTTTTGGAAATTGATTTGACATTTGAAATTTGAGGGTACTTATAGCTGTGGTTACAAAAGGCTGCTATTAAGCATATAATCTGTCTGTCTGTCCAGAATTGAACGCTGTCAATTCTCTCCCCCTCCCCAAATTAGTGAGCTGCTTATTTATTCAGTATGTTCTACCCAGCCCATTCAACAACCCAGCATATTTGTTTGGCACACACTGCCAAGCAAAGCACCATTTGCATTTCCTAAGACTGTTTATAGGGCACATATAAGGCTGAGAGTCATTCTTGGAAACAAAGATAATCCTATGGGTTGCCACTTTGTTTTGTTGCACACCAACTTCCTTGTTTTATTTTTGATTAGTTCAAACAAAACATTAAAGCTAGAAAGGCCAGAAATGCTAGAAGCAACAGATTTTTTCTATCTTAACTGGGTTAAAGTAAAATTGCACAGTGAAGTATTGCAATAGTATCAGTATGAGGCAATCAATTGCCACTCTTTTAAATAAACAAAAATTATTTGTATATTAGGCACACTATGACTAGTAATGGTCCCGTTTAATTGTTTACGTATAGTTGGTATATAAAACCAACAAGCTAATAGAAACTTTATGTAGCCTAGAATAAAAATGCATGACTAGAAATATAAAAATAGACAAAAATCCCTTCCCTAATCCTTTATCAATAATACTTTAGATCTGATTTCGATTACCTGTAACATTCTAGTATTTAACAATTCTACAACATATTTAGCTATCGTAGTAGAATTTTCTTCCTCATCATTGCCATTTACAATACATAGTATCAGGTGGGACTAGTGATGGAGGAGTGGTTGCACCTTGTGATTTTCTTCTGGATGCTAGCAAAAAATGCAAATCTCTCCTGGGAGGAGAGGCTGAAACAAACTGAGGTGTTTTCTTAAAAGCTGATCCAATAAATCAATTGTATGCTTCTTGGTTTAACTTAAGAGGAGAACAAAGGAAACCGAAACTGTATCTCTCGTATGTTAATGACTTCTGATAAGGCTGGGAATAAGTTAAGAACTTTATTTAATCCCCCAAGGTCTTCTCCCTAATAAGTAATCAACCGCTGGAGAGAATATAAAAATTAAAATGAATGGTATTTGTGGAGACACCATCATATCTGCCAAGTTAGTAGATTTAATAGTCTCAGGTGATAGTATCCATAGACATTTAGACGTAATTAGAGGAACTGAAAAACTTAGAGTGGTTTCCAGGAATAGCACACAAGTTAGCTGGCTAAATTAAAAAAATCTAATCTCTTTTCCTGAAGTGCTTGAGCAAGCAAAGGTAAATTCATTATGATTTATTTACCCCCCCAAAAAATACAGAATTCAGTCTTTCTTTAGCCTTCCCTGCAGTGAAAATACAAGGCATTGTAGGGATCCAATTGTGTGCTCCAGATACCAAGATGCTTCAGTATAGTGTCTTAATCAGAGGTGGGTTTCAGCAGGTTCTGACCAGTTCTGGAGAACCGGTAGCAGAAATTTTGAGTAGTTCGGAGAACTGGCAAATACCACCTCTGGCTGGTCCCAGAGTGGGATGGGAATGGGGATTTTGCAATATCCTTCCCCCAGGAATGGGGAGGGAATGGGGATTTTGCAGTAGCCTTCCCCTGTAGTGGAGTGGGAATGGAGATTTTGCAGTATCCTTCCCCTGCCACGCCCACCAAGCCACACCCACAGAACCAGTAGTAAAAAAATTTGGATTTCACCAGTGATTTCCACTCACAAAATCTCCCAACTAGCATGGCTGACTGAGCAATTGTGGGACTTGAAGTCCACAAGTCTTAAAGTGGACAAGTTTGGAGACCCCTATTCTAGTCCACATGGAGCTTGACTATCAGTTGGCAGCAGATATGTATCTGCACAAACCCTTGTACAGAAACAGAGTAAAAAATTAAATACATAGCTAAACTTGTAGGTTTAACCACCTGTCAAAACGCCTCTTTCCTGGCAGCCCCATCACACTTAATGAGAGTGATTACTGGATTATAACATTAGTGAGATGCACTGAAAATGAAACAAAGGGAATCCACCAATCCCTGCCTTTAATGTTCCTTACGCCCTATAAACAAGGACAACCAGAATCATTCTTAAAGGAAGGTAGAGATCATCTACCAGTGGGGTATAAAAGTTTACGTTAATAAAGTTTTTAGCAATTTGATGGACAAGTTTGGTACAAGGAATTGACCTAGGTTGGATAATAAATTGAGAGACAGTGACTTTCATAATTCTTAAAGGCAAATATAAAAAATAGGAAAAACAATTCACTCCAGGCTAAGGTCTGCATTTTATGAAATCATTTTGAGCGAGCAGCCCTCTGGAATGGGTTGAATACATTTATATAACACAAGTAAAACAAGAGAAAATCTTAATCCAAACTCAAATTGTTCGTGAATTATGGATGTAAAAGAGAAGTCTAGCAAAACAGTGGAAAATGCTGAAATGTTTTTGATATGTTATTCTAAAATTACTCTGGGAAACACTGACTGGCGAGTCCTAGAAAATGACTCATTGGAAGGTAGTGATGTCTATCACAAAATGAGTTTTTGTATTGCGTTTCCTTGGGGAAAATGTATCAAGTGTAGGCTTGCAATTTTTTTTTTTTAAAAAAAACAACAATTAGCAGCCAAGCAAATCTGAAGCAGCCTACTGTTTTGAGAACAGTTTACTTCCCTTTAGACCCTTTTGAAAAAGATCCAGGTCCTTTTGGAAAGAGTCTGCTCCTCCAAAGTAGGCAGTTTGGGTGTGTTTTTCAGATTTTGTCCAAAATGGATGCTCACTGCAATGCTAAGTCATGGGAACACCATCCCCACTGTTATGAGAAACAGTCTCTTGCAGAAGTTATTTTTCTTCATTCGTGCCAGTAGAAGTTAAATTATTTTCAGGAATCCTAATCTAATTTAACTCTTCAAAGAGTCAAAACAAATTTTTGAGTTAATTAAACAACAATGAGAAAATGCAGGAGAATAATACATTTAGTAGGATAATAAAAAATTGATGGCCAGCTTTTAAATTTCCTGGACCTTTTTTTTTAAGATTAGATGCAAGCCAATTTTTGCCCAAAGGATACTCCAGTGAAATATTACATTCCTACAGACATTGTCCCATTATTAATATTCACAGCAGAGAATCTTTTGATTTTTGGTGATTTTGTGGACTTTTAATATACTTGTATTGGCAATACTACCAAAAGCTAGAATGCCAAAAGCTTGTGTTATTTATCTGTCTCTCAAGACTGGCTGTATTTTGGGGGGATCCCTAAACCAGGCCCTACCTTATAGGATCACCAGTGATTTCCAGAGCAAAGACTGTGAATAATTATTTTAGAAATGATTTCTTAGCATTTTAACATCACCTCTAGATAAGATAGGCAGAACATATGTAAATTTAGTAAGTAAATAAACAAAAATAAAACCAAGACACTAAATGTTAACATCCACATCAAACTATATGAATCACCAAATTGCTAGTTACCTTCAGTCTGTTTCCATAAATGGTACTTTATGCTTCATTCATAAATTTCTTCGATTTAACAGACATTAAAACTGTAGACAAATTCATTGGGAAAAAATATGTTTATTTTATTGTGCTTTCCTCAGCATTCTAGACACAAAAAGGTTCCAAGCATGTAATTGTAGCCATCTGTTGTGTTTTAAATCCGATCTGTCTAAATAGATCTGTCTAAGCTGTCATGGCAGCAGCTCTCAAAACAATGGCAATCATGCAGGTTTCCTGTATCTTTATTTGGGGACTAAACAAAGTTGATTTGGGGATGTATCTAAATCTCCTTCCTGGAAGCATTTCTTCTAAATTTGCCTATCAAATTCAGCTGGTATCTCATGACAAGTATGGAGTCTTTCCAGAAATCTTTCCATGTGCAGAAGGGCAATCTGATATTCAGCCTGGCTCAAGTGAATCCTGATTTAGATTCAGATGATATGTCATTTTCTTTCTTTCTTTCTTTCTTTCTTTCTTTCTTTCTTTCTTTCTTTCTTTCTTTCTTTCTTTCTTTCTTTCTTTCTTTCTTTCTTTCTTCCTTCCTTCCTTCCTTCCTTCCTTCCTTCCTTCCTTCCTTTCTTTCTTTCTTTCTTTCTTTCTTTCTTTCTTTCTTTCAATGGCCATAGCTATGAACAAATGGACTACTGCTGGATCTAGCTAAAGTCATGGAGACCCATAATCTCTGCAGATTAGCCACTCTGTATGTGGAGGTAGATTTATTTCCAAAATTCCAAGCAGGATAGAGAGGATCTCCCCTCTCTTGCCTGCTTACGTTTGGAATGAAAGATCCTAGGTTTTGTTGTGGCTATTCTTCAATACTCCATATACATTGGTGTTGAGGTTTCTCTTCCTTTTTTGAGGAGCTCTGGGTAATAACATTGCAAAGCAGCCAGCTGGAGTTCTAGCAGCAGAAGAGAGATGCCAAATCCAACCAAGCATAGCTTAAAGCCTTAGCGGCAGTAATGCTGGAAACTGTAGGTCTGTAACACCAGAGAACTAGCCAAGTATTGTCTAGCAAAATTATTTCAGATGCTTATGGGGATTGCTGCATATTCTCCTGCTGTCAGATACTGTGTGGGCTGTTGCAGTGAATTTGCAGAATGGATAAAATTGCCTGGATCCAGAATGACGGCTACTGCTATTGGTATATGGTTGTTTGAACCATCTCCTGCGTGAATTCTGGTTTTAATTGCCATGTACTGAAAACACGAGTATGAATTGGGAGAACTTTGTGACTGAATATTTTCACACATGGCTTTTGACTTTTTTTTTTCTTCGATTGCCACTTGAGCAAAGGAGATGGATATCTTTTATTTTCGTTAGACACTAACAGTTCCAAGGGACAAAGCAATGAAATCATTGAGTGGGTCAATTTGGAGTTCTGGGATTTGCTGGGATTATTTCAATGCAATAAGCCTTTCCATTGGGGGGGGGGGGAAGCATGCAACATTTCTAGACTCTGCAAAAGTAAAGGCATTGGTGGCTCATGAGCATATTATCCCCGCTATAAAGATTTCGGAATATGCTTCAATGATCAATCACCCAGGAGCTTTATTTTCCCTTTCCTTGGGATATTTTCAAACCAAGGGGGACAGACTATTTTGTAAGAAAAAAAAATCTGAGTGGGATTCACACAAGACGGTGACAATACAGTCCTAGCAATTAGTTTTATGAACCATCTAGTTTACCATAAATCTCCTGAATTTTCCCTGTCTTCTGCTACTGGGAATCGGCAGAAATGGTAGCCATTATTTCCATAAATAGTTCACAGAAATATTTTTATGACTTACCTATTTTCTTTCTCCTCTGGGCCAAGAAAACAGACCTGAAAAACAGATTTTTTTTTTTCAGCAAAGCTATGTCCTTCCTGCCTACAATGTTTTCTTTGGTTTACTGTTTTATTGAACTGTCATGGCTGTTGACTTCTTCACCCCTATTTAATACATTTTGCATTTTTTTTCTTTTGTAGCATTTTGGTTCCCCCTCTTTCTAATTATGATACAAATATTGCAAAAACTAATAGTACACATTCTCTGTTCAAGAATTATGCACATATCCATGCAAAAGCCCTACAATTTTGTCAAAGGTTTCTCTATGAAATACAGGTAGTCCTCAATTTACGGCCACAATTGAGCCCAAAATTTTTGTTGCTAAGTGAGAAATTTGTTAAGTGAGTTTTGCCCAGTTTTACGACTTTTCTCCCCACATTTGTTAAGTGAATCGTTGCAGTTGTTAAGTTAGTAACATGATTGTTAAGTGAATCTGGCTTCCCCCTTGACTTTGCTTGTCAGAAGGTCGCAAAAGGGGATCATGTGACCCAGGGACATTGCAATCATCATAAATGTGAGTCAGTTGTCAAACATCTGAATGTAAATCACATGACCATGGGGTTTCTGCAGTGCTCATAAGTGTGAAAAATGGTCATAAATCACTTTTTCAGTGCCGTTGTAACTTTGAATGATCACTAAGCAATCATTAAGCAAACTGTTGTAAGTCGAGGACTACCTGTAGATAGCTTGGTCCTGAATGATTGATCCTAAAATTATAGGACTGCTGCACAGTACAATATATAATAGATATGCACAATCAGCAGCCCAGGGCTGAATATGGCCCTTAATCTGGTTCCCCTAGTTCTTCCAAAAATGATTGCCATACTTTTGAATATGAAAAAAGGGATAATTCTTCATTTTTTTTTCTTGTCAGTAAGTCAATGTCCAGGCTCTGATTTTTGTGGAATGTACAAAGAGGTTTGTAGCAGGGGTGGGTTTAAATTTTTTTTACTACCGGTTCTGTGGGCGTGGCTTATTTTGTGGGTGTGGCTTGGAGGTCATGTGACTAGGTGGGCATAGCTAGCTGGTTTTAACACTGATCAGCTGTAGGACCGCCCTTTGAGGCCCCGCGGCAAGAGTTTAAACAGTTTTTTTTCCCTCTAGTCATCAGCTGGGACTCAGGAGGCAGCAATAGATTGGGGGTGGGACCAAATAAAAGGTAAGAATAACGTGGGGGGGGTGGGGGGGTGGGAGGGCGGGGGGGGAGAACCGGTTCGGTGATGTCATATCGTCACCGCTACCGGCTCGGCCGGACCGGACCGAACCGGGAGGAATCCACCACTGGTTTGTAGCAAACCTCTACTACCAGGGTGATTTCAGAGTTCAACGTGTAACCAATGGTGCACTTTTAACAGTATTTATGAAGAAGTCCCACTGAATTCCATATGAAGTCCTTCCAGAGCATATAATATTAATTGCCACTTCTTCAGTGATAATCAGAGCATAAATGGAGCTATGGTGAAATAATCCCTTTTTATGTTAGAGTGCTCAGAAATCCATTATATATGATTAGACAGGGAGCAATAGATAATTCTGCAGAATTGTAGGAGAATGTCTTGGAAAGGTAATGACTTATTAAAAAATGCTAAAGATATTTGTTGCATTTTCAAGAATTCAAAGATTTTCACTTATGTTAAGGTTCTCAAGGATTTGGAATTTTTGACCTCAGGACATTGCTGAATTACAGCTTCTTCAGTCCCAGACTGCCTAGCTAATAGGTATGTTGGAACTTATGGTTCAGTAAGGCACTGTCATTCATCCCTATTTTAATAGTAGACATATCCAGATTTATAAAAATCCAGATGATCATGACAGCCAACAAATAGGGAAGAATCCAAATTTCTCATTTTATTTAGTGGTCATTCGGATTGCTTCAGTCAGAGATTTATCTAATTGCAATCAAAAAGTAGCTTTTGGACAGATCACAAAATAGCAAATGGAAGAAGGAATAGAAATTGGGACTCAAAGAGAGTGGCCAATCTAAGGTCACCTAGTGAATTCATGGTAGAGTCAAGATGCCCCATTCATCTTAAAATATAGTTACTGAAACAGTGTGCATATTACTCAACAAATGCACATTGTACTCTACCCAATTTTTTTTCCAGAACAGCTCTGTGGTTGAGAAAAAAGTTTTGTGAGGACTTGCAATAAGTGGTCATTAAATAGTCCTTCCTTGCTGAGGGAGACTCTGTTTTCATTGCCAGCCTCCAAACCAGCTGCCTCATTGCAGTCTTGGCTTTCCAAAAATCTCCATGGAGGAACTCCACCCTCTTCTTCTGACTCTGCGTCTGTGTCCCCATGCATTTGCCTCTTCTGTTGTTCCAATCTTCATTTCTCCAACTCAGTCCCTCCCCTCAGTTGTGTTCTTTCACTTAGGTTGCATCATCTATCGGGAACTGAATGAGTGAGTCACTTCCACATGCGAAATCTCACCTAAAAACCAATTTTCTCTCATGGAAAGTATCTGAGAAGAAGATTGGATAGATATTTTTGCAGGCTGATTCGGAACATACTCTCTTGGAAGCAATAGCTGCTGAGTTCAGGCTTAGATTGGAAAAACTCTATCTGGTTTTTTTGTTTGATGGGCAGCATTATTAACTGTTCAACAACATTAATATTTTCCATTCCCAATGCAAGCACTGTTATTTCTTATAATTCTTCAATGTGTAGCCAATGGTGCAAATCTTAAAAATACTTACGAAGAAGTCCCACTGAATTCCATATGATGTTCTTCCAGACGAGGGAATATAGGGTTTCTTCACCTTTAGCAGATCGTTGGTTGAGGGATCCTTGGTGCTTTCTGAGTTTGTTTGTTTTCTTGTAGACACTTCATTACCCAACCAGGTAACATCATCAGCACTGATGATGATGCCTAGTTTGAGTATTGAAATGTCTACCAGAAAACAACCAAGCTCAGAGAGCACCAAGGACATTTTCAACCCTGAGCTACAAATATTCTCCTTTATTAGATCTTTGGTTCTCTGCTGAGTATATAGTAGCAAAGCTAAGTTTTCAGCAGACAAATAAGACATTTTATTACTATTAGTTTCAATAGGATAAGAAGACTTCATACAGTACAAGGCAACAACCATATTTTTGTCACTGCCATACACTTAGCAGAGTATAGCTACTCCAGGCTAATATACAATAGTTCCAAGTTAAAAAAAACAAATGTGTTGAAATATTTTTTCTTGAATAAATGACCCAGGGTAAATGACTCAGACACCAAACATTAGGACCATTGCTAGAGATAGAAAAATTAAAGAAGTTTGCTTGTTTACTTTTAATGCAACCTATTAATATGGTTGCAGAGATATGATGAAGTAGGTTACTAAGATCTGAATTGAATTTTACAGTATATGCCACAGATTTTTAAATTACTTCATATAGTTTTTACGAACAGTCAGGTTGGTGTAGTAGTTACGGAATCAGGGTAGAAACTGGGAAACCATGAGTTCTAGCCCCACTTTAGGCAAACAGTCACCTGAGTGATCTTGGGCCAGTCACTTTCTCTAAGCTTTTGGAATGAAGTAATGGAAAACCACTTCTGAAAAACTTTGCCAAGAAAACTGAGTATTGAACACAATTGAATGGATTTTAAAAAAATGTCGCTGCTTTAATTATCTCTACAAAACTTTGGAAAATGAAACATTTTAGATTTGATGTGAGTCACACCGGCAAATTAGGAAATGTGAACAGGATCTGTTTAAAGAGAACTCAACAATTTTTGCTTTAAACTGACCTGTGTGTCGTGGGTGCTGTAGTACAATAGTGTACTACATTTTTTTTACTTCCAAAGGTGTAATAAATTTAGTGTCTTCAACTTTGAGAAACTATTTGGAGTAGAAGGCTGCAAATAAATGTATAACTGACGTATTCAATCCCTTTTGATCACATTAACAAAACTTTTTCTGGAAGAGATTTAGATGTATTTAACCTTAACATGAAGAACCTTCTTCACATTAAGAAGCTTAATCTGTCTCCAGTAAGATATCCCATAAATTGTTTTGTGGGAATCTTTTTGTTTACTTTTGTTTTGAATAGCCACTGCAACTTTAATACATTATTTGGATTAAATAATGGCCTTGGAAAGAAGTGCCAATTTTGAATTAGTCATTAAAAGAAATGTAGACTACAATCAGTCCACACAAATAATATGTAAAACCAAAAGGCGTCAGCTCCTCACACCCTGTTATTAATGATTAAAAATGTTCACCCAAACTTAATATTTTTTCAGATATTTTCATTCACTTTGAATGTAAGAACTTTGTGTGCATGTGTGTGTTTAATACTACATATACTAATTCAAATTATTATGGAAGGGTGTGCATTCACACCTAGCCAAACAGAGAAGGCGATGGAAGGGCTTTGACATCACAAAAGAAATTGTATTCTATCAGACAAACAGTATGCAAACAAATCTTTCTTTTTTAGCTCCAAAATTTGACTGACAATTTCATAAGAGGACGTGTATTTTAGTGTAATGATTCATGGATTTTGCCATTTGGGGTCAACTTTTATTGTAACTTCTATTATCCAAGCAAAGCTGTTAAATTATGTGTTACATTCAAGATTATAAGATCGGATTCCTGTTTGTATAGCACAATTTCATTTTGCTCTTCCCTCTGGACCTCCACAATCACACACACAAAGAGAGAGAAACTCACATATACACACACAACCCCCATATCTGCCCTGGGTGGTCCTCTAATCTTTTAGAGATCTGAGGGACAAGAGGAAGAGAATTTAATATCCCCACCTTTAGAGAAACACAGCATAGGCTTAAAAATATCTTGAAACAGCTGCCTTGGTTCTGGGTGGAAATTCACTATTGTGTTTGGTGTAATATAAAGTTTTCTGTGTGATGATTGCTACCAAAAAAAGAGCATCTCTGAATGGTGCCGTAAACTTGGATTACTGATTCAATGTATTACCTCTCCAAGCTGTCCTGGGGAAAATACAGTAATGCAACATTCCACTAAGGAAAATTTCAGGCAAAAGAGAGCTGATAATTTGCTGACAAAGCACTTTAATTAGCTGTCCAAGCCAGAATGGTTTCTGAAGGCAAGTTTTTCTTTTTATGAAAAGCATAATAGTCAGTTATGACAAACAGAATCCAGGTTTCCAAATTACAATTCAAATACTGGGCTCTCTCTGCTGCAGAGCCTGTAATGAGTTATATTACCAAAAGTCTGTAATTACCTTGGTGCCTGCTGGTACTGTCATAGCAGAATCTGACCCCGTTTACATTACATTGCTCATTTTAAAAGAAATTTATGATATAATTGCTTTTAACAAGCACGTTGAAATGAAGGAAATGTATGGACTCGGTATACCATAACCCAGTGGTGAAATTCAAATTTTTTTACTACTGGTTCTGTGGGCGTGGCTTGGTTGGCGTGGTGTGGCTTGGTGGGCGTGGCTTAGTGGGTGTGGCAGGGGAAGGATACTGGAACATCTCCATTTCCACCCCACTCCAGGGGAAGGATATTGTAAAATCCCCATTCCAACCCCATTCTGGGACTAGCCAGAGGTGGTATATGCTGGTTCTCTGAACTACTCAAAATTTCTGCTACCGGTTGTCCAGAACCTGTCAGAACCTGCTGGATTTCACCCCTGCCATAACCTTGAAGAACCAGATGAATTTCAGTGTAAGGAACTACTTGAAGTAGAAAAGGTAGCAAAATTAGTTAATAAGGGCCTCCCAGTTTTCAGTGTCAACAATTAGCTACAGAATAACTACAGGTAGTCCTCGACCTATGGCCACAATTGAGCTCCAAATTTGCATTGTTAAGCAGAACACTTGATTAATGAGTTTTACCCCATTTTATGACCTTTCTTGCCACCGTTAAGTTAGCAACATGGTTGTTAAGTGAACCTGGCTTCCCATTGATTTGGTTTGTCAGAAGGTCACAAAAGATGTTCACTTAGGACATCTAGGACAGTGTAACTTTCATACGTACATGCCAGTTGCCAAGCATCCAAATTTTAATCAAGTGACCATGGGAATGCTGCAAAGGTCGTAAGTGTGAAAAACGGTCATGTCACTGTTTTCAGTGTCATAACGTTGGACGGTCACTAAACAAATGGTTGTAAGTCAAGGATTACCAGTAGTTGCTTTGAACAGTGCAGGGAAAAATGAAGCATACATCCAGCCTATTAAGAGGGGCCTAGATTAGCCTCACTGTAAGATGCCATCCTGTATGTATTCCAGTTCTCATTGGCTCGACTGGAACAAATCTGTTTTAGAGATTTTATGTGGCACCAATCAAGGTCACATTTAACAAAAAGTACTTGCTCTCATTTATGAATTTCATACTCCCCCACTTGTAAAACCACTGTAAAAAGATATACTATAATAAATTGGTTGCACTTTTTGGGGGGATTAACTCTACACTGCATTAGACCTTAGATTTTATTAGTGTATTTTAAATTGTGCACAGAAGTATAAGAATGTATTCAATCAAAACACATTTACAACACACTCTACAAACAGCTAACCATAAACACACCCGTATATACTTGAGTATAAGCCGACCCGAATATAAGCCGAGGCACCTAATTTTACCACAAAAAACTGGGAAAACTTATTGACTTGAGTATAAGCCTAGGATGGGAAATGCAACAGGTACTGGTAAATTTCAAAAATAGCTCAATCAGCAACCAAGCTAAAACACAAGAGTTAAAATCCTAAATAAACGTACTGTATATCCAAGACCAGAGATATACCGGTACTTGTATTCAGCAATGCTTGGGCGGAGCAAGGGAGCGTGACCAAGCATGGGTAAGACTGTAAAGGCTACGTCATTGGTCACAGCCCTGGAGAAGAGCGGGAGAAGAAGAGCGGTGATATCAGCAGTTATCGGACCACCCACAGAGACTGCAAGCGCCCGCAGATAAGCGGGAGAGACCGGAGAACACCCGCAGTGCACTGGAGAACAGGTAAGTGGGACCCTCACTCGAGTATAAGCTGAAGGGGGCTTTTTCAGCATAAAAAATGTGCTGAAAAACTTGGCTTATACTCGAGTATATACGGTACAACCAAAAAGAAGACTACCCACTCTCTTAATAATTTAATTCTATCCTTGAGTTATTGTTTCTCATGTAGGACAAGATCCTCAATCTAGCTCCATGGGGGATAAATGATTCTTTCACTGGGTTTTTGGCTCCAATGTAGGCCCAATCATGGCACTTGCAGTTAGCATGGACAAAAATACCCAGTTGAAATGAAAACGCTATAAACAGGAGTTCTCACTCAAGGTAATAAGTTGTGTTGATGCAGTGGTTTGTGTGCATGGACGGATGCTGAAATATTCAAAGCAGAAGAATATCTTGTGCAATGATCATGTCTATTTATTGCACAAGACAAATAATTAGGATGTTTTGTGCAAAATTCAATGAACAGCTCCAATGTTTTCATTCTCTATTGCCTGGCATACCACATTAAAGCCTCGACCTGATCAGAAAACCAGGGAATGACTCTTTGAAATATAAATCAAGACAGCAACAAATCAAATTGATATGGCTAAATAGAAACAGCATTGCTACAAAATAATGAGTTTCACAGGTACTATTTTGTTCTTAGCAGCTCAGTGAAATGCTTTATTGGCTGAAGCAACTATTGACATTTAAGAGACTGACTTACAACGGTCTTCTGCAACCAAATGTTTTACATTTGCCACTGTGTAATTCCTGTGCTAATCAGAGCCTTATTGTAGACCAAGAAGGATTACCCAAATCTCTTCAGGTAGATAGACTTGCAAATCACAGTGATATGATGATGGATTGTGTCCCTAATTGCAAGAGAGGGGGAGGAGAGGGGGGGGGAGAGAAATGCAATAAGGAATAAAAAAGACAAAGCCTTGTGACTTTCTCTCTCTCCAAGATTTATTACATCTCTGAAAACCATATCCTCTGTGAACAAATGAAGGTGATTTTCTCTCTCTCCAGTAGTTTTATCTCACATTACAACTGTTGTATCTGAAGGACTGAGCCTGTGTGGGTGATACTAATTTAGTATTTTGCAGTGTTGCTAGATCCAGAAAAACAGGATTATGCAGCCCAATCAAGACAATCTTTTTACTTTTACTCAAATACTGCATCCCGCGGGCAGGCAGGTCAAAAAAAAGACTGCATTCCCAACTTCAGAAAGCCATGCATCTGATGACTCACTGTTAGTTGCTTGCTTTGTTCTTGCAAAGGGATGGAAAGAGGAAGTGTATCTTTTGTGGGAGCAGTTTCGTATATAATTGCTTTGGCCAAAAGACCCCTGACAGAACAAGAGTTTTGGGGAAGAGAGGGAACTTTAATACTGGTAATATTAGTAATATTTCCCCTGATAGATTATTCTATTATATATTAGTATTTTTCCCTAATAGGTTGTCCTCATCTATACAAATGTCCCTTTGGTGTGAATTTACAGTCTTAAGGGCCCTTTGGAACGTCAAAATGTATGAAGCCAATCTAATATTGGATGGAAGGATATTTCATAAGATAGGCACCACAGCAGAGAAGACACATCTTCTGGAACCTGCCAAATGTAGATTCCTTGTCTACAAGATCTGATGGGACAGACTGGTGTAACTGAGGAAAAGAGGTCCCACTGCCTGGTCCAATACCTTGAAGGGCTTTGCAAACAGATCGAAATCTACCTTAAAAACTGACTTGTTAAATAAGCACTTTCATTCTTACATCATTGTTAATTCTTTGGGTCAAATACACATTACATCAGTGGTGGGTTGCCCCCGGTTTGGATCGGTTCGCAAGAACCAGTAGTAAAACTGGTGGGAGGCTCCGCCCACTTACCCGGATGTCATCATAAGTGATCTGCACATGTGCAGAAGCTTCTGTGCATGCACAGAAGAGCATGCAGGCACAATGCGAACCGGTAGTAAAGGTAAGTAGAACCCACCCCTGCATTATATCTAATGGAATGGGGGCAGGGTATGGAATAAATTATCTCTGGTGGCACAGTGGTTAAAGTGCAATATTGCAAACTGTGTTGACTCCCCTGGACGCTTCCTCGGATATCTCTCCAGATGTCAGCTCGGAGGAAGATGTGAGCCAGTTCCAGACATGTCTGGAGGGGAGTTGGTTAATGGCTCCAAGCAACTGTCTGAGAGGGACTTGGCTCAAGCACAGTTGCAGCAGGACAGTCCTGAGGCTGTGGGGGGGGGGGGGGAGGGGGACAGGAAGTATGCAGCTGCAGCCAGTCAGTGGTGAGGAAGAGGAACTGCCTTCTGCACTTGATCCAAGAATACATAGGGTAGAGAAAAGGTCATCCAGATTACTTGTGAGGAGATGGCCTCTCCCTTCTTAATGAGCTGCACCAGAAGCTGGCAATTTAGCATTGCAGACAGATGGAAAGTGATGGTGGGATCAATGTGTTCATTTCCTACCTGTGTGTTTTCTGGTCATTGTGATTCTTGCCTTGCTTGGATTGACACCTTGACTTGTGCCTTGTGAGCCCTCTTGTATTGTGGATTTAATTTTGCTTGGTGGGTTTAGAGGAACTGCCTTCTGCACTTGATCCAAGAATACATAGGGTAGAGAAAAGGTTTATTTTGATTGGAAACTTTCAAGTGCCTTGTGGACTCATTGGCCATTAATTGGGACAGTTCTGGGTTTTTGGTGAAGGGAGCTGGGTGGGTATTAATAAACCCACTAAACCACAGGTGTGTGTGTGTGTGTGTGTGTGTGTGTGTGTGTGTGTGTGCGTGTGCGTGTGCGTGTGCATGTGTGCAGGGCAGCACACAGGCAAACTGCCCACAGCCTGGAGTTCAATCCTGATGGGACTCAAGGTTCATTCAGCATTCCATTCTTCCGAGGTTGGTAAAATGAGAACCCAGATTGTTGGGGGCAATATACAAATAATGCTTTAACATTGTAAACTGCCTAGAGAATGCTGTAAAATGTCATGGGGCAGTATATAAGCCTAAAAGCTTATTGCATTTTGGGGTCTGCTCAAAGTGTTATAGGATCTAGGAGGAGGAAGGAGACATTTACTTCCATTGTATTGAATGCAGTTGGATCTACCAACTCCATTCAATTAAACTATTTTTAAAAAACCAATGTTGGTATCTACCTGAATGAACAACATACACAGATAGTCCTCACTTAACAATGGTAATTGTAATCAGAATTATTCTTGCTAGGAAATGGAGTAGTAAAGTACAATATCATGTGATCATGCCACGACAGCAATTCTGTCAGTCCCCAGTTACGGTTGTGAGAGAATTATTGCAGCTTATTAAGAGAGAACTTCACATGACTGCACCTTTCAACTTCCTGGTGGCTTCCCCATTGACTTTGCTTGGGGGTAAAGCTAACAAGGAAGCCGACAAATTGCAACACATGATTGTGGGAAGCTATGATGGTTGGAAATCCAGACCACTTACTGAGCACCTGGATCATGATCACATGACTGCAGGGAACCGGTGACAGCCAGAATTTCAAGGACTGGTCCTAAGGACTGCTCATCCAGGGCAATGAACGGTCACTGAAAGAGTGGTTGTTAACCAAGGACCACCTGTAAACTGATTTGGAAATTGCATTTCTATCCAAGAAAAACAGAAGTTTTCACTGTGATTCTTCAGTGGAATAAAGAATGAGAATGAGAAGTCTTTCTTCCTTTAGATTTATGTGCTGCCCATCTGTCTAGACCAGAGGTCTTCAAATTTGGCAGCTTTAAGACTTGTGGACGTTAGCATAGCTGGCTGGAGAATTCTGGGAGTTGAAGTCCACAAGTGTTAAAGCTGCCAAGTTTGAAGACCTCTAGTCTAGACTAAGGCGCATTCTTAGATTCCAGAAGAATATTGCAGTTGTGTGAGTCTGTTACAACAACCCAAAGCCTCAAAAGGTTGTTTCCAGTTTATTGCAGCACAAGTGCCTCTAAAGTGCAACCCATCTCCTCACTTAGGAGCCTGATAAAGTAGACTGGAGCTCATAGAAACTCATGTCCAATTTCTTCATCTTTATGAATTTGTAGTCTTTGTTGCATATTTGCCAAAGTATTTTTCTTTATGAGGAGTTTCGTTCTCTCAGAAAACTGCTTTCACATCAATTTTTGCCTGAATAGAGCAAGGTTGATCCCCCTGGCTCAATACAACTTTTCTCTGTGCTGCCTCAAAACTCTGGAAATGTTTATTCCTGGTGTGCTCTTGTTTTTGTCTCTAAAGAGTTGTCATTTCACTGAAAATGGCTTTTCTTTGTGATCTTTCTCAAAAAACAAGGCGGCAACAGAGCATTTGCAGAAAGCAAGCCTTTTACCCTTTGCAGGATGCCAAAAATTAAAAATTTCTGAGCCACTGATGTATCTAATTGTCTGGGTCTGCTTTAATTCTTTTCTGTCTTACACAGCTGGAATAATTTTGATAAGCATTGAAATCAGGACAATTTTATTAATATGTAAGTCTGGTTTAAATCAGTGAGACCTGTTTCCAAATGGATTGGACTGAAGTGTAGAACTTTTTAGCTGTTTTAATGCATCTGAGCCCCTATTTGCTGCATTAAAGTATCTTTTATTATTTATCGCATGATTTTCTTGGATAATTCATAGCAATTTATATCACACCTGAAATGTTGCTCATTAATGGCCGGATCCATTCCACAGAGGTGTAATTCAGAATCTAAACATTGACAGGAGTGTTCTTTTAAGGCCATATGTATACTGTTCTCTGGATTTGTTGGTTGCCAATTCCCACAAGGGCCAGCCATTATAATGACTCAGAATGATGGAACAGCATCTGGAAATACATAGGTTCCTTAACCATGCCATATGATACTCAGGTCTCTTTGAAGGAAATGTAATTGGATCTGAGAAGAATCCAACTAGGTTTCAGAAGTATTTTATTAGGTTATAATGAGAGAATATGGATGATGATAGCAAACAGTTTGTGTAAATAATGTACCAGATATACAGTATTGTTCAGGAGTAGCCCACCATAATTTTTCTCCTGGTACCTGCAAAGTCAATAAAACCACAAAGATTAAGTTAAGTGAAACTAACTGGATGAAAATTGATTTTTTTCCCCCTAAATGTCAAGTAGTTGAATCAGTCCCTTAAGACTATTTCTTGTTCTGGATTGCTATATTTGTCTTCTCTTATTTGGCCATGGTAGCTAAATGGAAAATCCCTTAAACCAAATTTTGAGTTTGGTTAACTCTATGAACGTCTATGAACATCTCAGAAACTCTTTATTGGCCATAGTTGGAAGGAAGGCTCTGGGATGGATGTAGTTCTAGGTCCAATCCAGCAGGATTGTTCTTATGTTTGATCGATATGTTGGCACCAGTCCAGATGTGACCCTAATGTGGCTATACCAGATGGGAGAAAGTATAAATGCATACACATTTGTAGATAATCTCTGAGTTTGTCACAAGTTAAATTTTGTTATGCTTACTTGGTATGAGTGTCTCAATAAGAGAGGGACTTTTTTATTATAAATATCTTGAATTGTAATCTCAACTATTAGAAATCAGGCACATTTCTTTAAATCTACTTAGGAGCTTGATGACTTAGTAGGCCTCTGGGTTTCTCATTATCTTCTGGGATTGGGTGGGTGAGTTCATGACACATATTATCTGTTTCTGTTGTAGTTTTCAAATAATGAAACCACCTTAGCTCTTTCTTTAGTGTGCTACAGATGTGACTCCTTTATCCAAAAAATATGTTCTAGTTGTTTTTAGTTTGTTCTGGCCCAGTTTTGTTTCCTTGTCTGTTAATATTACCCCTCTTACTTATCTATTGGCCAATAGAGTCATTTTTAAGTAATAATAAATAAAATCCAAGTATAAAGATACCATTTAAATGGTTGGAGTGAGAAGAAATGAATTCACTGGGAATCTATTGCCCATATACAGCGATGTCCTCATCTAATCAATCACTAATCTTTTCCCCTTTTAAATGTAAATTTTAATTTGTTTTAAATTATTGGGTATTTTAAATTTGTCTCAGCCAAATTATTTAATTCATTTTTTATTCTATTTTAAATTTTTGTATTTATGTGTTTTATTCTGTGGCTGTTCACCGCCCTGAGTCCTTCGGGAGTAGGACGGTATATAAATCCAATAAAACGAAAATGAAATAATGTCCCTTTGGTATGTTCTATTTGATAAAACAAAGAATGTACTTTTGTGTTGAAGGTATGGTGAAAAGAGAAATGGAAAATGGAAAGCTGAATTCACAAGTGAAGGTTCATAACTTGATTATTGAAATATTGAGTCATAACTTCCATTTGATTAGTGCAGCACTATTTTTTATTAAAAAAATGCAATAAACAAGCACTAAACAAACAAGCCCCATCTCTTTTCAATACAACAGTCTTACAAACTCAGCTGGCATGTCAATGGATCTCTGTGATCTCTCTACTGTGGTGTCAGTTGGACCTGCTATTTTTCATTTTATCAGATGAAGTGCTTATCCAATTCAAAAGGTTTGAATTCCTCTCGGGAGGCTGAGATCAATGGCCTTGGCAGTGGCTCAGGACTGCCTTGAAAGAAAAAAAAAATGAACCAAAATATATCAGAAAAATGTTCAGGGTTGCTTTATTGTCAATCAATCCCCACAACAGACCAATAGTTACTAACTGTAACATATCAAGAAAAGCAAACAGGAAGCAGAGAAAAGGAAGTATTATAAGGGTTTGTGAAAAATCCACCACATCACTTCTACTATTTTGTAAATAAATGCTGTTTTCGGTCTAGATTTGGGCGATAAATAGGTGAAAAGCAGCATTCACGCTTGTGGTATAGAAACACCAGTCCGTTTCAACTGCATCTACTTTAGGCAGCTGGCTCCAAAACTGTATCCTCGGTCATGCTCCTTTAACTGGAAAGATAAGCCTGCTTTTTAGGTCTTTGCTCGAAACCGTGTGACTCTGAAGTGCTTCGCTGCAGTTAGATGGGACCCAAATTAAGGAGCATGTCCGGAAAAAACTCCAGGCCTCACATGCTGATCTCAGTGGAATGTTAAATTATTTAACCTGGGCTGCAAGTGGTTACATTTAAAAAGAGGATAGAGTTGAATATGTTTTTGCAAACTAGTATAATTCAAACAAGCCCTATGTTCTTTCGACTCCGCAAGTACTCAGGTGAATTGCATGCTAAATTTTAAGATCGATCTGTTGACACAGTTCTTTTTGGAGAGGTCATTACTCCCATCCTGTTAGAGAACTCTATACTGGCTGGTTGGGGAGGGGGAGTAACTTTGTGGCAGTAGAAGGGTTAATTCATTTCTCCCCCCCCTTACTTTGCCAGTTTCGAATTACAATGAGAAGCCTCTTCTCTCCCAGCAGGGTTGTGCTTACATTAGCTTTCAGATCTCTTGAAGGGAGCTGCTCTATTTTTGCCTGGTAGAGGTGAAAATCACTTTTAAGGAACTGCAAAAGATTGGATGGATATTGAGAAGGGGAGGGGTCCTGTTTTTTTTTTTTAACATCCCTGGGTGAATTCAGAGGAAGACGTTTTCAAGCCTGTGATGCATGTTTCAGATGGGCTGGACATTACAAATGTTAATAGGCTCAGCTGGGTGCTGAAAAAAAAAACACCAAAGGGAAATTACACCATCACCAAGCAGTAGTTGAAGACAGAAAGCTGGCATTTAGGAAAGGACAGCAAGGTGGAAAAAGAGTTATCTAGTTGGGGATTAGGAATCAGAGCATGAGGGGACTCTGATGATTATGGCAGTTTGACAAGATGATCTGTTGTTTCATTCAAAACTATCTCCAAGTCTGATCATCTCAAGGTTTTGACTAGGAATGCCTGCATCAAATGATCAGCTTCTGGGAACCTGTTCCACCAGTGCAGGAGAATCAGTAACAGCAGTAGAAAACTGGACGTCTGAATTTCAGCTTTCATAGAACTGCAGGCAGCCCGACACGGCCCCTTCATACTCAAGAAGTGGAAGAAGATGATCAAGATGAGGGGTGCGGAAATGGCAACGCTGACATGAGGCATAGGTAATTCATTGTTCATCGTTCATTTTTTTTATTTTAACCTTCTTTGGTCCTGGGAACACCAGACTTCGTAAGAGACCAGAAAAAGGAAAATACAACATCATTTCAAAGTTATTTGTGTGTTTTGTTTTGTTTTACTTTATTTTAAAATGGACCAAACTCTGTTCAAAGTTCTATTGAGCTTACTCTGGAATTACTGGCTTTTAATGGATTATGCTAAGGCAGGCATGGGGGACAACCACGTCCACTCCAGTTTTATTTATCGGAGATTGCGGAACCATGAGAGGCGAGAGATCCAAAGAGAAATTCTTTCCATCCTGGGTTTACCACATAGACCCAGGCCATTTTCAGCTGGAAAACAGGCTTCCTCAGCACCCCTCTTCATGCTGGATCTCTACAACGCAATGACAAATGAACAGGATCCCGAAGAGTTGGAATATTTGGTGAGGGGATCATCCCCAAGTGGAGAGAGCAAAGGGCTACGGAAAGGCTACTTGGCGTCTCCAAATGGATACTCCCGAAGAATATACATATCACGGGCAAGTTCACTGCCTACACAAAGTCCCACCTTAGCTAGCCTGCACGACACCAACTTTCTGAATGATGCAGATATGGTCATGAGCTTTGTCAATTTAGGTATGTTGCCAGTTTCATTTTGTTTTCCTTTGTTTGAAATCTGCTCTGGGGTGGACAAAATAGGAGAGCAAGAGCCCTTACTTTTAAAGGCAAAAACTGGCCCCTGGAAGATGTACTACAACTACAAAATGGAGTTGGGCTAATGGTAAACCAGCTACTAAGTAGGTACCCCTGGGTCGGGGGAGGTTTCTCTTACCTTTAGTATAAAGTCAGTTTCAATAACTTTTCCTTCTTTCACTGATGTAATTAAAATGATTAGCCCAAGAATAATTTTTAAAAATTAGACAAAAAAAAAATATCATACAAGCATATTGGTATATGCTTTGCAAATCAGAACAAGATTATAGAAGATAACTAGTAACTGTCTGTGCTTCAAGGATGATAGAATTAGACATTTCGGGGTGGGGAAAATGTTTCATATTTGACAAGTTTCTCATAGGTGATTCTTGTTTGCATGTTGAATTGGGGAGAGCGCTTGTGGAATTCGCTAACATGCATGCAGAATTTGTGGCCTTTAAAGGATTTCAAATGTTTCAGGTATGGTGGTTTTTCCTTTCTGAAATGAAGTTTCCAAATAATGTGTTGTTGTCTCTTTGCTATTTTATATTTGCAATTTTTATATTGGTAAAGATTCTATTCTGGATCATTGGGTTTTATTTTATTAGTTTTAAAAAACTCTTTCTCCTTCCCACATATTTTTAAAAATGTGAAATTAAACTCTAGGATAGAAACTTTCTATTTATTTTAAACTACAATGATTTAAAAAGGAATAATTATTTCATAATGCAAGAAGGTGTGAAAAGTGGTAATATTATGGATGTTGTCAAAATATTTCTGTACCTATGAATTATGAATTTCACATTGTAGAGAAAAATCCACAAACGGTGCTGGATTGAAAGTCTTTTCAACATTTTGACACATATTTGCCAAAGATTTCACTGAAAAATAAACCGTCATATAAGGGGTGACTAATTCATCTCCTTCTTCCTTTCCTACAAATATTTTTTATAAGAGCTTGAAACATCAGCATGAAACTCTAAAATACCTTTAAATGACATGCACCATTTAAGCTGGTTCTAATTATAGTAGGTTAGTACAATTTTTAGTTGATAATTATTTAGAAACAACATTCAACAGAAGTTTAGCAATCAGAAATAAAATAATATTTTGCTAATAATATTTTAGGGCAAAAGTATTTTGAAAAGTACTTTTCAAAACTTAGTGAACACCATCCACAAATGCAGTGAGATTTAGGGGCACTGTGTTTAAAAAAAAAAAAAAACAAAAACAACTGCAGATGTTCCCCCTTTTCTCTTACCTTTACATTTGAAATGATTTAATGTGTTCTACATCCACAACTAAATTAAAATGTTTATATAAAGAATCGGTCATATTGAATGCATACTTTGTATAAGCGTTTTAATAAGAGATTTAAGGTACATTGACCCCTCGTTTATCAGTTATCTTTAATTCTTAAAGTAACTGTCTTCTATTGGTCTAAAAACAGATTCAATAAATCCATTATTAAGCAGATGACTGCTATTTTTTCTCTACAGATTGTGGTTGTTGGACTTTTATAAACAAATAGGATTTCTGTTCATGTGCATTCAACATTATCTGTGTTGACAATTCAATTTACTATAAGGTCATTCTCCCCTCCTCAAGACTACTAAGCTTTCATAAATTGTATTATTAGATAACAGTAGCTGTTGTATTAAGGAACATCCGAATGCATGTTCTATACTGAAACCTGATTTTTCTAACTCTTGAAATGTATAGACATCATTAAAATGAAAAGCTTGCTAAGATAAACCCTTATCTGGTTTATATGGCCTATTAAACTGATGTTTAACCTTTCAAAGTAGATTAACGTTAGATCGCTTCTTGCTGTCTTTGTAGTTTGGCAGAATTTCAGTGCCTTAAGCACCCTCTTCATTAAGGCTAGATAAATATTTTTGGTGAAACTAAGAGAAATCTTAATGCAATTAAAGTACATAAAATATCATGCCAAAGAGCAACCATTCGTATTCTGTATCTGACAATCAATGGCAGTTATAATTAAAAGTACTACAAAGAAGAATGGCAATGATAAATGAATCTTTGGTCATATAGTGGAAATTGGTGGAGGTTTACACTATCCATCATCTGCAATCAAGTTGCTTTCTTCTGGAAGTAGTCCTGACTCTTAAAGTGGAGGACCATTATCAAATTACAGTACATTAATCCCCCACGAGATGATAAAGAATTTACATAAATCATTGCATCTGCCAAACTCTAACGATTTAAAAACTTCTACGCTAAAAATAACAAATGGGAGGTGTTAAGTCCTAGAAATACTGTTTGCTGGGAGCTTGAGGTAATAACGTTTCATCCTTGAGGGACATCTGAATTTAAGGCAGAAAAAAGAAAAATCCTCTGGAGGAAGAAAGATGGTTTCTGTCATAATAATTATGCTGGTGGAATAACTGCTGATAATGTTTGCTTGCTTTGCTAATAAAATTTAAAATGCCTGAGAGGGTATTAAAAATAGATCCACTGATAAAAAAAAGTAAAATGAAGTCATTTAAAGTTAAAGGTTTGGCTTGTTTTCAGTATTCTCTTTCTTTTTCCTTCCAAAATGTGAAGCTGCAGCGTTTTGCCATTTTCTCCACCATTAGCATTATAATATATGGCAATATAACCTCTTCCTTTCCCACCGGCGTTCTAATCTTGATGAAAAACATTTACTGAAAGATAGTTCTTAGTGCCTTGCTTTTTTTCCCTGTCCAGCTCTGCTCATGTCCTCTTCCAAAAAAAATTTTCTGTCTTGGCCACCTGGTTCCCCCATTCCCTAATTTGCAAAGTTTTACTTTTTAACGGTAGCTTTTAACTGGTGTTTATTTGCTTTTAATGGTTGATGATTGTAGTGGTTAATTGTGCTTTAATTGTGTACGCTGCTAAGAGCCACATGCGTGAGATGGGCAGCTATATAAATTCAACAGGTAAATAGATACTGTAGGTAGATAGGTAAACAGACAGACAGACTTAAATTGTAGGCATATATTTTTCCATTTTTTAAAAAAAAACAGACATCCAGGTTATTCTAGAAAGATAGATACATGCACAACATCGTCTTTTTTTTTTTTTTTTTTAAATTTTGATTTATATGCCGCCCTTCTCTGGAGACTCAGGGGGGCTTACAATGCGTTAAGCAATGGTGAATGAAAGCTTCAGAAAAGATTGGCTGAAATGTTCCAATCAACAGATATATAGAAATCCGTCAACAATTTGAACCAACTACAATATTTTCAAAGACCTACTTTAATTTTAACAGGAACTTACATCAATTACTGATTCTCAGTGGGTTTTTTTTTCTTGATTGAAGGAAACGGAACTGTTTGACAAATCCTGTTTAGAGAGACAGATTATTTGTTTAAGTATGTACTGGTGTATACTTGCTTTTTAACTTGAACTGCAGAAGTGGCATACCAAGTCTCTGTTGTTGTTAGTAATCAGCTGTTATTGGATAGGAATATATTTTAATTTATGCTACTTAGAATATTCATATCTGACTGAATTTATATTAAAAACAGTCCTCTAGTTTTGCTAAGATTCAAACTACCGGTACTTAGATAAACCTGAGTACCTGTGAGATGTGGGTGGATGATGGGAGATTCAGATTTTTTTTTTTCTCCATGAAGAAGCAATGAAATAACATATGATGGTTCAATTATTTAGAGAATTTAAGGATGACCAATTATTTATTTCCATTTATTACACCAGCAAGAGAGTGGCATACTCAGTTTTGAAAGTGGTACACAATTTTTCACTTAAGTTTAGTAATTTCAGCAGAACTCACACAGATCTCCAGCAACTATGAACAGTTTTGAAATAATTACAGGTTACTACACCACAAATGTTTAGTACATTATTCTGGCACTAGATTCTAGACTTTATAAAATGGAGTATGAAATAATTAAAAAATAAAGTCATATTCCTTTTTGGTTAGCAATAACAATTTATGTACATTTTCCTTAGTGAAATAGAGCAGATGAATCCATCTTGGTTTCATTTAAAGTGATGGACACTTCCTAGGCCTTGCGGATCTAGTGACCACATTTTAGAACAACAGAGTATTTTTACTATCTAAATCCTGGATTTCCTTTGAGGGTCACAATGTACTTCTTGATAAGCTTCCTTCTATCCATGCACCTTTCTGCGTTGCCTACTTTTATTTTTAATAGTTCATTTTAAATGAAAGCATGGATAGGAAGCTATCACACTCTCAAAAAAGTAATAACTTTGAATATCACCTGTACAGATATTTCTATTATTAACCCTAGGGCCAGAGGCATATTATATATAATATATTATCCAACAATATTTCAAGAGCAATTATTTGCTCTTTTTATCTCTCGGATTTGAAATAACCTCAACGTCTATTTTTCTCAAAAAAGACAGGAAAAAGAAATTAAACCCTGACAGAAATGAGCAATAATCTGAGAGAATCTGATTGAAACTGATCATTAGGAGTGGATGTGAGGGGGACCTAAATGTGTTTTTCTGTGTGTGCATACATGTAAAAAATGCACTTTTAATAATTTTGCCACTGGGAGGTAGACAGATAAAACTCTGCTTGTTGTTTCCTTTCAAAGTTGCCTTTTCAGACTAAACACAATCTTTGGGTGGGAAGCTGTGGGTTACATGCTATACATGCTTTACTAGGAAAACAAAACCTCATAGCAACCCTGGATAGCAATTAAAGTAATCCGAAATGATCCTTTGATTGATGTGACTTTTTGTTTCCCGGAGACCCACGCGGTGCGCAATATTCCCAAGCAGCATGGCTATTCCGATATAAAGAATACCGTGACAGCCATCTCTGGCCTTTATGAACAAGAAGGCTGGCTGCTGGTTATTGCCTATTGTTGAAGGGAAAATAAAACATGAAAAATAGCTCTTCATTGTGGAGGTGTAATTTTCTTTCTTGCTCCCCTGGCGATTCTTCTCACTTCAAAGCCAGAAGTTGCAATACAAACTCTGAACTCTTTGAGCCATAGGAAATGCTCTTCTGCATATAGCAACCATCATCATTATCATTGCGTCCCATGACTAGCATTAGAAAGAGGCATTGGTGGACTCCTGCAAAGGGTAAAGCCATGGCATGTCCCTCCTGTTGTGGTCTGGAACTCTCACCCACGGATGACTCTCACCCTAGTCATCACTTTTTTACCCTCCTACCATCTGGAAGGAGATATAGAAGTATAGCCAGCCGTACAAACAGGCTGAAGAACAGTTTTTATCCGTGGGCTGTCAGACTCCTGAATGAGAAATAACATCATAACTATGAAGTATGATGGACTGCAGGGCCGGCACAACGTGTAACATGTTCACATTGGTGCAATAGGACTGGGTATTTTGTTAATATGGTTTATTGGGTTAGGGATTTTCTGTCTTCACTGTGAGTTGTATTGTGTTGGTGGGGGTGCACTGAGGGAGCTCAACCAATCCCATTGCACATATGTTGTGCACTGACAATAAAGATTTGAATTTGAATTTGAATTCTAGTCTTATATTTCCTTCTTTCTATTTCCTAGTCTCTCCTCTCCAAGGGTTTGAACTATAGCAAAAGTGAGGTGAGAGAAAAGCAAAGGAAAAGGTAGAGGTAGTCCTTGACCTGTGACCACGGCTGAGCCCAAAATTTCTGTTGCTGAGCAAGACAGCTATTCAGTGACTTTTGCCCAATTTGATGACCTTTTTTGCCACAGTTGTTAAGCGAATCACTGAAGTTGTAAAGTTAATTACATGGTTATTAACTGAATCTGGCTTTTCCATTGACTTTGCTGATCAGAAGGTCGCAAAAAAAAAAAAAAGATCACATGACCCTGGGCCACCACAACCATCACAAATACATGCCAGTTGCTAAGCATCTGAAGGAGGGGTGGGTTCTACTTACCTTTACTACCAGTTTGCAATGGGGCTGCACACGTGCACTCTTCTGCGTAAGTGCAGAAGCATTCTGATGACATCAGGGTCGGTGGGTGGAGCCTCCCGCCGGTTTTACTACCAGTTCTATAGAACCGGGGTGAACCGGGGGCAACCCACCACTGATCTGAAGTTTGGATTACAGGGATGCTGCAACGGTCGTAAGTGTGAAAAATAATCCTGCGTCACTTTTTTCAGTGCCATTGTAACTCTGATGGTCACTAAACAAATTGTTATAAGTGGAGGACTATCTATAGTGATGCCTACAGGACCTTCCAAAACCTTGGTGTACTGTCACTGCCTTCAAACATCTCAAAGTGTGAGATTGCATGATTGGCATTTCTTGCTTCCCCCCCCCCCAAGATGAATGCATTTTTGAATCAACTGAAATCGTTCCAACCAAACTTTAAAAACAGGAACATAATATATTCTAACCAAACCTGAATAGTGTCACCAGTTAAGACAACTATCAATTATGCAATATGATACAAAAATTCAAAAAGAATCTGTGTTGTCTTGAGAAATGCTGTACTGAGGAATGATTGTTTATATAAGAAATAAACATAAACCATCTGTCCACAAATGAGTTCCAATTGTGTTCATCTGTCAGATATGCATAACTGTTAAAAGTAATTTTTTGCAATGAGTTCAAGGGCAGAATTTATCCTTGCGGTCACTAACCACCCTGTTTCTTTGTCTACCTGCTGGCATTCCAAGATTTTGGGGAGAGTGGAAGGAATATGTTGGGGAGAAATATGGGAGGTCTTGGCCTTGCAAAAAGTCCCCTTGTTTCTGAAAGACTACCAGCAATCAAAAAGAAATCAAGTGATGTGAAAGAAAGAAGCCAACACTCGTGTCTAATGTTGTGGCTGATATGAACTCAGCCAATCGTAAATGTGGCCATTCTTCTATCACAAACTGTCTCACCCAAATTTCATTAAATTGCTGTTTCTTTGTACTTACAATCAATGGTGGGCTGCAAATAATTTAACAACCGGTTCTGAGTGGGCGTGGCTGAAAGGTGGGCGTGTTGGGTGGGTGTGGCTGGGTGGGTGTCATGTGACTGAGTGGGCATGGCCAGCTCTATTTCACTCACGTGGGTGGTGCCTGTATGGGATTGGCAGGGTTGGGGAGGGAATTCAGGGGTCTCTGGTGGGGGTGGGGTGAGAGGAAAGAAAGATCCAAAGTGTGTGTGTGTGTGTGCAATCTTTCCACAGGGGAAGCTGGAACCGGCAAGCTGGAAGAGAGCAGGCTAGGCCACCGGGAAGGCAGGAAAGCATGGCTGGACTGCGGGGAAGGCAGGCAAGCAGGCTAGGCTGTGGAGAAGGCAGCGGGGAAGGCAAGCAAGCATGGTGGGGGCAATGTGGGAGGTAGTTAGGCGAGAAGCGAAGGAAGGCTCACCAGGCAGAGATCAGCTGGGCCATGTGGTCGAGGCAAGCGAGGAAACCAGAGAGCAGCAGCAGCTATTGTCACGCGGGCGTGACAAAGTTAGAAGTTGGTGATCATCCTTGTTTATATTTCCCATATTTAGATATATTTTCTTTAAAAATGGTGATTTATTTCATCCCTTCTTGACATATCTACAGAGCAGAACCATGCACAGTTCCCAAAATATAGAGAGAATGTAATAACCATTCAGGAAGGCTGCTTATGTCTAACAAGGTTGAAATATTGAAAATTGAAAAACCAGTTAAACTAATGTTGTGTTGTGATCAGGATGGGAGTTTCAACAAATTAATAATAGTCTTTTGTGTGAGGAAGCACTTATTTTGTCCATCCTGAATCTGCTAGAGATGAATTTCCTTGACTTACCAATTTTTCTTTTACCAGCAGTTGTCTACTTACAACAATTGGTAAAAGCTTCAATTAGACCTGTAAATCGTTTTTAAAGGAGAAAATTCAAAACAACTTGCATACAAAGAAGTACAGCTGAGAAATAACTGAACAGATGAACATAGAAATGTATCAAGTTATTTATACTCTCATACCTTGACAGCTAGGTGGTGCTTTCCAGATAGTTGACCTATAATTCCTTTCATCTTAACCACGTCGGACTGTGGTGATAGTAGCCATGATGCAACATACCTGGAAGATATCATGTTAGGGTTGGTGGATTTGTTAAACATTGGCTTTTCCAGTTTGGGAGAGCCAGTTTGATGTAGTAGTTAAGGCACTAGACTAGATTCCAAGAGTGTATGGCTACCAGATCTAGATTGCAACAATCAAGAGAATCATGAGTTGGCAGAAAATAATCACATTTTTTCTTTATCGTTATCTAGTGGAGAAATTTGCAGGCCATGTTTGGTTGTTCCAATTGTCATTCATTTTTTAAAATGGATTAAGGAGTTTTAGGATGGTTGGCACTTGAGATAAATTTATATGGAGGTATTGCAGATGACACCTGGAAGCTGTTGTTAAGGTCTAGAATCTTCTTTTTTTTTTTTTGCCAGACCTGTCAACCCATTTCAGAGTATAACCTTTAGAACAAAAGCTTCTGCTGATTGTCTGTGCGGAATTACACTACTTTTTAATATTTTCATTACCATCATTTTTGGAATTAAAATAATTATAACACAACATAACTATCTTCTTTATTTCTAACATCAAAGTTCTACATTCCTCAGTGTTATAGAAGATCTGGATTTAAAACTTAATGGGTATTGATAAAAAATCAGTTTCAGCTGACTGACTTTCTTATTAATATGAAAAGCATAATGCTTTATGCCTGCTAAAGAAATCATTCAAAGTGGCAAACTAAAGAAGTAATGTCTTTTTAGTATTGGCCTCATAGTTGTGGTATCTGTGGTATCTGTGATATCTTCAATGCAAACCTTAATTGTGATGGCATAAATTCTTTCTGTGATTGCATTTGAAATGGGATAATGTGAAATGGGATAATGTTAGAGTACATGTTGCTTGATCTATATTATTCCCTTCACATCTACAAGAAACTAGCTGATGGTGTAATAAGGAATCTAGTTCATCTGTAATAGTAAGCCAAGATTTTTAAAGCAGAATTGAACAAAAGATAAAAGGTAAAGGCTCTGTTGAGTTGATGCCAACTTTTGATGAGTTCATAGATGCTTCTTTGTAGTCTTGTTAATAGTACTGCAGTGATTAGTCACTGAAGCTCTCAGATTTCCTGGTGGTCTCATGTATTAACATGTATTAACATGTATTAAGCAGGATGAATCTTGATTAGTGTCCCAAAATCAAATCAAGGCTAGTTAAACATTGCCTCTTTTATGGCCTTACTGAAAACACATGAGCAAATCCTTTGCAATTTAGGATTATATATGAATTAGGAGATAGAGTAATAATACTTACGTGGTTATCATTTACATTTTTTATAAGTTTAACTCTAACAAGCTTATCTCAGATCAGCCAATAAAATTAATTTTCTAATTTTTAAAAATATATAATCCTTCTGTCTTGATTGTTCTTGTTAAGTGTTCTCCTCCCCTTCCCCTTTTAAATTAGCGTCTCACAAAGAGTTTTAGTAGGTTATAGTAGCATCTGCCCTTAATTAGTGAGCTTGTGGAATTCTTATAATCACTAATTATTATTTGATCTTTAAGTAAGCAAAAAATTGGATTCAAATTTAGATAGTCTTAGGAACTTAATGGAACAGGTTAGTCATGACTAAAGTAAGATGGTTGTTTCACTGGTTTGCACCAGGAGTCTACAACTTTTGAGAGATGTTGCACATCAGGAGTTGGGAGAACCTGTTGTGAGCATTCTTTAAAAACTCAGAAGACACTCTCAGTTTACAGAATGCTAGTGACGTCATTCCTTCTGCAGGATACCCTCTCAGTTTCTCAAACTTTTTTTTCTACCAAAATTAATAGGGGGCCATTTGGCACCCAGAGACATTTTTAGAAAGAGATATGAGATTTCTACTTAAGCCTTGCCTCACTCCAGCTATCTTCCCCGCCCCACCTTCTTAATTAAACAATTTTAAAAAGATGTAAAAAGTATTGGCGCGAGTACCTTACTACAGTTCCATAGGCAAATCCTTTCATTCCAGCCAGTGAAGCTTAGAGCAATAGCCTTTCCTATCCCAAGGTGTGGATGTGCATTGAGAACACAAAGCAGCTACTAATGTGCTTGGCCATCAAGGACTTGCTCTTTGGAAACCACAGGTTAAGGGATGAGGGTTGCTGTGATGTACAAAGAGAAGCTGAGATCAGAAGAGAAGGAAAAAGGGGGTCACTTCCAACAACGAAGGGCCTTGTTCAGAGTCCAATTTGTGAGAGCTACCTTGCCCTTCAAAGTTGATATTTTGTTCAGCAAAGCAGTGGGGTTCCCCCATTTGCTCATCTCTTAAAATAACAGTCCGTGATGAAGAATCTGATAAACCACTAGCAGGCAAAATCAGCAGGCAGAGTGACAACTGTTTTGTTTGTTTTGGTGGAGTGTTGGTTATGGGGCCAAGTTTGGTTTTGGCTGATGATCAAAATCATTTCTGGGCAAAGCTGACACAAGAACCTTTCAGCCATAGCTGTGGTTGGCCCTCATGCCAAGTCAGAGGTTTCTTAAAATGTCACTGCTAGTCTTGTGTTTAACTTTGTAACCTTCCCAAATGTGTGTGTAGGTTCGTGTCTGTCTGGGTATCTTGGTGTTTTTTTTAATGTAAGTGGACGGTTGTATGGGCAACATGTATGAATAAAAGGCGTTGGAGCTTCCATCATTCGCAAGTAAGGCATTACTTGGGGAAAGCAGTATTGATCCAAATTTCTATTTTGATTTACATCTTTGGAAGCAAACTGTTTCTCTATACCATTTTCTTAAAGAGCAACTTTAAATAATTAGTCTCCTTGGGTTTTGACAAGTAAATACTCTGCATTCATTAAAATCCTGATCCCATTTTAAATCTATTTTTATCTCCTGACCATCTGATCTCTACTGTTAATTTAATTGCATTGTCTTCTGCCATTCTTAAATGAGAGATTTTTTTTGGAAAAATATTCATGGTGGAGAAAGTGGTAGCTAATAATAAGAGTTACAGAGACTGAGCTCCTTGTCTTGGGGATTCCTTTAGCTTTGAACCTTGGATTTTTCAGTGAAAAGTGAAATAGTCAATTAAGTGGTTTTCAATTTTGTTGTTGAAAAGGAGAAGTACTTTCCAAGAGTGATAAAGGGGTTTCCTGTTTGTTTTGGAAGAAAGGTGTAATGGTTTCCAAAAGCATTAATCAAGAAATATAAATCACCATGTAGTAAAATTATAATTCTTCTAAGGGGCATGCATCTGGGACAAGAATTCTTGCTTTTTGTTAGGACAGGTTGTTGACCTACATACTCCTCTATTGCCTACTCAAGCTGGACAGCAGCGTTTCAAGGTTTCATGGGCTGAGCTATTGGCACTATGTACCTGTGATGTGATATATCCAAGCTGATGATGATGATGATGTCATCATTGGTGATGGACAGTTAGAACACTGATGGGCCCTTTTCTTTCTCAATACTTCACTGCCTTCTCTGTCCTAAATGATGGGGTAGGTTCAGGTTTTCTCCAAGAAAAGTCAATGTACATTACCAAATGTCTGGATCATCAAAAAAACAAAAGCAGAAAAATTAGAGACGACAAGATTTAGGCCCAGGAATCTTCTATATACAAACTGTTGTATAACTGAGCTACAATTCCTAATTGGAAAATGTAAAACTCCAAATCCAAGTAACCACAATGTATTCAATTTTATATCACAATAAGAATAAGATCTCTATTCCCTCCACACACATGCACATTCTTTTTTTTTCTCTAAGAGTATGTTATACTCTGAATGCTGAGGATATGCTATATACTGAATACTCCACACTGTATAAAAAGGCCACCTTTATTCAGTAGTTATAAAGATACATTTACGTCAAGGAAAGTGAGGCACTATTTCTCCAGGAAGATATTCAGATGCTTGAGCTGTATACTTTAATAATGAGCTGGCTTTCCAGTAAGAATTAAAATGGCAAATATCAACCTGGAACAACTTCTCACCAAATATTTCTGGGAACGTATTTCATTTCTTAAATAAAAAATGTAAAAATTCCATGTGCTTTTGCTTTTTATTATGTTTATACAATGTATAAATGAGGCAGTTCTCAAGAGGGCAAGGGTCACTTCCATGTTGTATCTACCCAATGTAAACTGAAACCAAGTGAGTGGAACATTCCTGGAACAATCACCAAACAGCACTAACCCCATGACTTCAAATATGGGTATTAGGCCCAGGATATCTGTCGGACCATCTGCAACCAGCAACAGCTCCCCATCATCCGGTGCGTTCTCACAGGGAGGGCCTACTCAGAGTGCCATCGGCGAGACAATGTCGGCTGACGACCTTCAGAGGTAGAGCTTTCTCTGTGGGCGCACCCACCCTTTGGAATCAACTCCCCCGGGGGCTCTGGTTGGCCCCTGACCTTTGCACTTTCCGCCGCGAACTAAAAACATGGCTATTTAAATTGTCCAGCCTGGACTGATGGGGTTTTGATTTTTAATGTATTTTAATATGTGTTTAATATGTATTTTAACATGTTTCTTACTTGGATTGAGATTGTATATCTTAATTGTTGTGAGCCGCCCTGAGTCCTATGGAGATAAGGCAGCATATAAATCTAATTAAAATAAATAAAATAAATAAATAAATTAGGATACTTAGGTATTCTCTAGATCAGAATCTTAAAAAGAATTAAACTAACTTCATACCCTCATGAAAAAAAAATGTCCTGTAAGGTTGTCTCATACTTACAGCTAGCTTTGCACTGCTGAGGATTTGGTTAATCAGGAAGATAGAAAAGGGCATCAGGTTTTCACGAAATACTTATGTCACAAGCCATCTATTTATTTTAATAATATGGCATGGAGGTAGAGCAATAATGCAAGACAAAGGTTATCTTCTGAGCCTGCAATTTCACCAATTGCCATGTATAATATTAGCTTTAAAAATATAGGATACATTTTTTCAACGTAAATCCTGCAAAACCCACTCTTATCAATGTATACTAGAATGCATTCTTTTTCTCTATTACATCTTATATACCCCAACTATCCAACTTATTTTCCCCACAAGAAACTACAACTGGTTCCCCACTTTCACAAGATGCGGGAGATTGTGGTTCTCACTGTGGGCACCAATTCTATGGTTTTCAAAACCTCCCAAAGTGGAGCATAGCATTTAATTAAAAATGCATAGAACTATAGATATTCTATTATATCATTGGCTGCTGAATTACTATTATGAATTGAGAATTTGCTGATTGTAGTAGGTATAGATCTGATGAATAAAGAAATAAAATGTGCCAGATGGTGAAAATACAAACGAATGGCCTTTGTGACTTTGAAAAAAATTAACTCTTGTTGCCCTTGTTGTTGTATATTTGGAACTCTCTGTAGAAAGTGATTGTAGTTAACAATCTAAAGAAGACTAGAGTTCAGTTGACTGCAGTCTATTAAACTCAGTTCCCATCGATCCTACATAATAGGCCCAAGGATGAGGAATTATATGAATTGCATCCCAACAGGAATTATAAATGCCCCATTCAAATAATTGCTTCCATTCTGTGTCTAATTTGTTGGCAATAATGATCTTTTTAGTCTCTTTTACAAGTTCTAGCATAGAACAAGCTGCCCTGATTTATCTTATAGGGAAGATAAGGGAAAAATTAATTAATTAAATGATAGATAGACAGACAGACAGACAGACAGATAGACAGACAGACAGACAGACTAGATAGTTAGATAGTTAGATAGTTAGATAGATAGATAGATTGATAGATAGATGTACAGTACTGTATTCTGTTGAATGTTTATTTTATGTAGATGGGATTCAACTTAAATATTTTTGTCTCATTCTTTAGAATAAAAAGCCTATTTATTAAGCATGAAATCCTAGTCCTGAGCTTGCAGCAAAAAAGGCAGGATACAAAAGGAATAACGCATGGGAGGGAAGAGGAAAATAAATAGCAGTTATCATCAGGGGTGGGTTCTACTTACCTTTACTACCAGTTCGCATCGTGCCCGCGCGCACATGCAAGCAAAGTGAGCATGCACGCATGCTCTTCTGCACATGTGCAGATTACGTATGATGACATCCTGGTCAGTGGGCAGAGCCTCCTGCCAGTTTTAATACCGGTTCTTGTGAACTGGTCCGAACCGGGACCAACCCACCACTGGTTATCATGTTGAAGAGTATTTTTTCTAACAATTAGTTGGAACGAGTTTAGAGATGACAGAAGCCCATCAGTAGCTGGTTTCAGCAAAACTGATAGGGCTAATTATATTTAGCACTTAGCACTTAAGACTTATATACCACTTTACAGTGCTTTTACAGCCCTCTCTAAGCAGTTTTACAGAGTCAGCCTATTGCCCCTAACAATCTGGGTCCTCATTTTACCCACCTCGGAAGGATGGAAGGCTGAGTCAACCTTGAGCCTGATGAGATTTGAACTGCCAAATTGCAGGCAGCCAGCAGGCAGCAGAAGTAGTCGGCAATACAGCACTCTAACCACCGCGCCACCACGCCTCTTCGTGGCTTTCTGTTGCAAACTGGAAGTAATTGGCTATAAGCTGGAGACAGAGGCTATGATGATTTTAAAGACTAATTTCCAACTCCATTCACATCTGAATCACAACTTGCACACTGTTTTGAATGGGTGTCAAATGTTCCAGTGAGGAAAAGTGTAAGTCAAAGCAGATTTTGGCTCTCAGAAGCTCAAAGGGCAGAGTTAGGAGTATAATTAGAACTGGTATTTCTAAAAAGAATTTCACAGTGAATGTTTCACAGCTTTCATTGTATCTAGCCATTTTTCCAGACAAAATTTTCAGGGAGCATCAGGAGCAGTTTACTAATCTCCAACCTCTTTGAATCATGTTCCTCTACAGCTTTTTTAAATGGTTTCTTTTCATTGCACCCCATTTCCTGTCAACACAACTAAAGTCAAGTACAGCTGTGCCCCAAGCAGTGTAATATAGCTTGATTTTTCCCCTTGTTTTTCCCTCTTAACTAGACAGAACAATTTATATGAACCTATGGACAATTATGGACTCACCTTATACTCCCACTAATCAGAACCTAGAGAAAAGGACTGCCTTTCTAACAGGATATGAAGCAAATGTGGAAAATTTGTCTTTCCAGTTTGAAACAGACCTCTTACTGTATTCTGTATTCTATACCTGTATGGTATTAATTTCCCAAAGTTTCCATGACTGAAAAGGTAGTGTTAGCTCAATTCTTTAGAGGACTTTCGATTTTGAAGGTGGAAAATAGGTCTTGTGGGCTACACGTCCCATACATCTGTGTGCATTTAGGACCTAAGAAACTAGCATGAAATCAAAGAGCTTCTATTTAATTCGACATCCAATGCAAAATTAACTCAGGCTCCATAGCCAGAGAGTTGAACTCTGAGATCTGAAAAGGTCTAGCTACAAGACTCTAAATATGAGCCAACTAGCAAAGTTATTACAAATTTCAACAAATAATAAAGTAAGAGCATATACATATTGGGCCTGTATCAGAGGTGAAATTCAGCCAGTTCTATCCAGCTCGGGCGAACGAGTCGTGGCGGCTGTGGGAGGCTCCGCCCACCCATGTGGACATCATGATGTTGCTTTTTTGTGACATTTTAAGCCTCTGCGCATGTGCAGAAGGCTTTGCGCATGCACATTTGCGAACCGGTAGGGAAGGTAAGTGAATTTCATCCCTGGTCTGTATACAATATCCTTTCCCCATGTTATGCTTCTTATTATTTTGAAGCACGGTGACCTCCAAATTTCCCATCAAACTCATCTAGTGTACACCGGGGGTGAAATGTAAAATTTGTTACTACCAGTTCTGTGGGCGTGGCTTGGTGGTGGTGGTGGTAATGTGACTGGGTGGGCATGGTCAACTTTTTTTTTTTTAAACTTTTCAATGCATTTTTTTCTAATGCTTTGAAAAGCCTCTGCTGATCAGGCAACTCAGCTGGGATCGTCAGAGAGGCTTTTTAAAAAATACCTCTCTGCCAATCAGGCAACTCAGCTGGGATCGTCAGAGACTTTTCAAAGCATTTTTTTTACCACCTCTTCGGCCAAGAGGTTGCAGAAAAAAATGCTTTGAAAAGCCTCTGATGATCCCAGCTGAACCGCGCGATCATCAGAGGCTTTTTTTTTTAACTTTTAAAAGCACTTTTTCGTCGGAAGAGGTTGTAGAAAAAATGCTTTTAAAAGTTAAAAAAAAAGCCTCTGATGATCGCGCGGCTCAGCTGGGCATGGGGGTGGGGGCGTAGGGATTTTTGCTACCGGTTCTCTGAACCACCTGCCACCATCGCTACTGGATCGGGCAATCCGGTCCGAACTGGGAGCCTTTCACCCCTGGTGTACACCCTTTTGGAGGGAGTGGACTGGTGTTCATTTTCATACAGGAGAGAATGAACGATAATCATGTAACTATTAAAGAAGGTTATTCTTCTCTTGGGGAAAGAAAAAGGGCAATTCATTTTTGATTCCAGGTCAAGAGAGAGAGAGAGAGAGACTGAAGGAGTAGAGTCCCTAGAAGTTTCACTTGGTGAATCATTGCACAGAGTCAATTTTTTTTACAGAGCTCTGTAAGATCATGCATTGTTAAACTGGGCTCTTAAACTAGTCAAGGCCATAAAGTTAAAGCATTTCTGGTCATGTCTGCTGAGTGGCCCAGTGATGTTGAATGACCACTTGTATGTAACTTCCCTTTAGGATCATGGTCAGCAACCTATCACCTGTGGGCTGGATGAGGTCAGCCACCTGAACTCATTGGGTTCATTGTTTCTACATGGAATATATTCACACAGCCATGCAAGAGAAAGTGAGAGCGCTCATTGTCTCTTTAGGTAACCATATGGGTGACATTCTCTGCCTAGCACTAACAAGAACATAGAATCATAGGGCTGGGAGGAACCTCAGAGGTCTTCTAGTTCAGCCCTCTGCTCAAGGAAAGGGACTTTATACCCGTGATGGCGAACCTATGGCACACATGCCATAGGTGGCACTCAGAGCCCTTTCTGCGGGCACGCCAGCCGTCACCCCAGTCCAGCTCCACCACACATGTGTGGTGACTCCTGCCAGCCAGCTGGTCTTCGGGTCTCTGCCATGCATGTGCAGGGGGGGCAGGTTGGTGCAGGAGGCTTTCCGGGCCCAAAACAGAGCATGAGGGGACCAAAACCCCGTTTTGGGCCCAAAAAGCCTCCTGTACCAACCTGAAAGCCAAAACGGGGCACGGAGGGTGGGGCGCATGCACGGGGGTTGCTCGCATTGCATTTTGGGGATTTGGGCACGTGTGCATGCATTCGCACGTATGTGAGTGCTTTGGGCAGTCGGCACCAAAAACCATCATTGTGTTATACCATCCCGCACAAATGGTTGTCCAGTCTATTTTTGAAAACCTCCAGTGATGGACCATTCACAACAACAGGAGGCAAAAAAGCAAGCTATGAGATGGAGAAGGTAGATAAAATAGTGACCGTGGTGGAATGGCCTCTGGAAAAGTTTGCTGACCCTTGCTTTGGGAACACAGAACTACAGTGACATTAGGGAGACAAATCAGGATTTGGAGGGGTTTATTTATTAGATTTTTATCCTACCTTTATTATTTCATAAGTAACTCAAGTCAGTGAACATACCTAATACTCCTTCTTCTTCCTATTTTCTTCATAAGAACAACACTGTGAGGTAGGTTGGACTGACTAAGAGGGACTGGCCCATGGTTACCCAGCTGGCTTTCATACCTAAGGTGGGGCTAGAACTTGCAGTCTCCTGGTTTCTAGGCCAGTGCCTTCATCACTGCACCAAACTGGTTTTCCTCAAGAATGATGGTTCCCTGCATCATTCTGAAATGGCCAATAAGCACAGTTCTGATCCCACCTACTGCTGGTCACATGACTTTGCCACTGGTGTAATATCTTGCAAAGCATTAACAGATTTTACACACCTTTGGGAAGCTGCTGGCTTTTGGAAAAAAAAGACAACTTTATTATTGGTACACCTAAGGTTAGCTCAAGATTGTCACTGATGGTCTAGAGCATGGGTGTCAAACTCGCGGCGTCACATTGCCATCACGTGACATATCGCCACATTTTTCCCCTTTGCGGAGCTCAGGTGGGTGTGGCCTGCATGTGATGCATCTTGCCTACGGGCTGCCAGTTTGACACCCCTGATCTAGAGACAAGTTGGAGGCGATGTCATGAGGGCAGAAAAAAAGATGCTGCCAGGACATGTTTTGATGCAAGAGGGGAGAGCAGTGGTGGGATTAAAATAATTTAACAACCAGTTCTCTGTCCTAATGATTTCTTCCACCAACCAGTTCACCAAACTGCTCAGAAAGTTAACAACCGGTTCTCCCGAAGTGGTGCGAACTGGCTGAATCCCACCACTGGGGGAGAGGATCAGTTTAGTAGCAAGAATGAAGCTTTCTATCAAAGATAGTTAACCAATGGGTTGCTACAAAGTAATGCTTGTTTTGACATCCACAACGCTAGTGGGATTTGGAAAATATAAAGGATTATAAATAAAATGAATAGTACATGTTTACAAATACAGTTGTCAGAATTACTTTGTGGCGTGAAATGGTTTTCTTATTTTATACACACACACACACACTTTCATGAAAGAATGATCAGGCGAGACTCTGCTTATGGTGGCCTCTGAATTTCTTCCTAATGTTTTTTTGTTGGGGGCTAGCATCTTTAGGCTTTTTTTTCCTTTTTAATGAAGAAAGAAAGAAATCTACCCAGAATTGCTTGATAGTGAGATGGGTGGCATATAAATTTAATTAGTAAATAAAATGCAATAAAAAGTAAATTAAAATAAAGGCAACCCCAGCACAAGCTATTATCAGAAAATACTAAGAATAAGATAGTTTGTAAAAAAAAAAAAAAAGATTTCATGATGCTCAGGGTGTAGATAAATCTCTGTCAAAGATTATTTGAGAGAGGAAGCACATACACACACTTGATTGGGTTTTAAGTAGCTGAACAAGCATACAATGAAGTTACATGAACGGGAGAGTTCAAAGGGTCATTTTGCTTAACAGCTATTTATCTAACATGTCTTCGGGTATTTGAAAACAGTAGGAACTATTCTCTGTCTTAAATTCTTCAGAGAAGTATAAATTCTGACTAAGATGAAAACAAAATATGTAAATGCTTTAGAAGCCCAATTTCTCAAAGGCATGCATGTAACAAAATACATTTACTTTTCAGCAGTAATAATCTTGGAAAGCAAACAGCTAAAACTTTTAATATCCATATAAAAATATTATGAAAGGTTTTAAACCTCTTGAATGTAAAATAGCTTATGGTGGTTGATTTTACTAATAGGTCCTCTTAGTTTCATTTTAGCAACTAATAATCATTTTAAAATACGGATTCAGCCGAGTTCTATATATGTTTATTTTGAAGGGTGTTCCAAGCAAAAGTTTTACTAGGGATGGAGACGTAGGAAGCGTTCTGGTTTACTCAGTTTCTTATTTTTCCATCGCCGTAGCCACTAGAGCCTCCCAAGATTGCACAACTGTGGCATGCGGCCAGACATGAGCAGTGTAATTTCCTGCTGATATTTTGTGAGTAAACACACTAAAATGGTTGTGTCCAGCTGCAGGTAGCATTAAAAACACCAAAGGAGCAAGAGAGAAAAAGACAGATTAGGTTCCAAAATTCGGCTTCAATTCCTCCACTGATGTAATTATGATCTTGCCCTGCCTGTTTTGGCACTTGTCTGTTCAAATAATAAAAATTTTTGATCAATGATTAGCTGCCCTCCCAGCACAGAATATTTTTCCAGTATTGTTAGGAATGCATGTGGTAGAGTGAAGAATCACTTGCTGGCATGCCACAAGAGTAGAGAAGACTACAACTAGAGGTGAAATCCAGCAGGTTCTGACAGGTTCTGGAGAACCGGTAGCGGAAATTTTGAGCAGTTCGGAAAACCAGTAGTGGAAATTTTGAGTAGTTCGGAGAGCCGGCAAATACCACCTCTGGCTGATATTACCAGAGTGGGGTGGGAATGGGGATTTTGCAATATCCTTCCCCCAGGAGTGGGAAGGGAATGGAGATTTTGCAGTATCCTTCCCCTGCCATGCCCACCAAGCCACGCCCACCAAGCCGCACCATGCCCACCAAGCCACATCCACAGAAACGGTAGTAAAAAAATTGGATTTCACCACTGACTACAACCTTGTCCGGTTGACCCAGATGTGGACTTTGATAGTTGCAACTGTACCACACAATAAAGCTACTTTATGTCAAACTGACCTCAAGAGTTTTAAAGAATTTATATCTGAGGCCTTAAACTCACAATCTCATAGTCATTGTCCAAAAGCCTGCAGTGGTGCTTTGGAGGGAGCGGGTCAGATTGCTGTAAGCAAGCTTCACACGCCTTCTTACAGAGGAAGGGTGGCCAATGAGGTGAGAGGATAGCTTGCCAATCTCAGGTGGACACTTTAGGTTCTCCATTGGACTAGGAAAAAAATATGATTCAGAATTAAAGCAAAGTAGGACAGAAGGTGGCTGTGCATCCGGGTGCCATTGTGACTGGAACCTCTGCTGTGGTCTGATCACTTTGGCGATTGGAAGAAATGAGGCTGCCTCAATGAGGCTACGGTGGCTATGTTCCTGCCCTGTGTCAGGGTGGCTGAAGGATTTGTCGGCCAACAGATAGAACCGGTGTGTAATATTGTTATCAGCATCAAATACAGTTGATGGGTGGAGCTCTCTAGAAGTATGGGACCACTTTGAGGTTTGGAATGGGATGTTGCCTTGATTTGTTTGCAATAGTTTTTTTAAAAAAAATAAATTTATATTTGGAGGCATCCTGGGTTATTCTATTTTCTCACTGCAGACTTTGATACCAGCCTTCATGGCTATCAGAGGTAGAGACCCTTGGTTTATATTGTACTTAACAAAAGTTCCAATCGCTTTAAAAGCCTTTTGGTATTACTTTTAATGGATCATGCACTTATTTTTAAGTATTTTTTTTATCCTGCCTTTATTTTTTTTTCTAAATAATTCAAGGTGTTTGCTTGGAACATAAAAATGTGAATAAACAGCAAACTCCATATCCTAAAATGATAATTCAAACACTGCTTCCTCATCTATGTTCCCTTCAGAGATTGTTGGATTCAAAGCAGGTATATGAAGACAGGTTTTTATTGTTTCTCCTAATCCTCTTAATTCAGTATAATTCAAATTAACATAAGTAAAATGGATCAGAGCAGGGGTGAAATCCAGCAGATTCTGACAGGTTCTGGAGAACCGGTAGCGGAAACTTTGAGCAGTTTGGAGAACCGGCAAATACCATCTCTGGCTGGCCTCAGAGTGGGGTGGGCATGGAGATTTTGCCAAGGAGTGGGGAGGGAATGAGGATTTTGCAATATCCTTCCCCCAGGAGTGGGGAGGGAATGGAGATTTTGCAGTATCCTTGCCCTGCCACGCCCACCAAACTACGCCCACCAAGCCACAAGTTCACATTAGTAAAAAAATTTGGATTTCACCACTGGATCAGAGGATTAATAAGAAAATAATTCTGTTCTAGAATGGGATTCAATCTGGTGGCCTGTAGTTCCTTTATTAGTTTTCAGGTTATTGTAGTGTTACGGATAATACTCAAGAGCTCCTACTTTTTGGAACTATCCATACTGAACAAAATAGACATCTCTCTTTTTCATTCTGATAAGTTCCTATTTCTAACCCTCTATGGAAATTCAGTTTTTCTTCTGCATCCTTGGAGGATACCTGAAGAACCAAGGGATAAGGGAAAAGCCGGGGTTGGATAATGATAGAAGATAAAGATAGGAATAGGTACCATGACTGATGCCTCGGTCTGTTCCCAGTAACACAACAGGGAATTCCTGGAGCCTCTGCCCTTTGAGGGCATAAGAACTAGAGTCTTTCCATTTATCTGAGACTTATCTATCACCTACCTCCTTTGATATTTCTAGCCTCTGCTTTCAATTATCAGCCAGCCCGAAGAGCACTTAGTAATTTCAAGACAAAACTCTTGGAACCTCTGACCTCTGCTTGTCAGATAACCTAAGTATTTAGTGAAAATACACCACCATTTCATTGGTTTGAAGCTGTAAACATGTGTGTTTTATTCTCTGTCAGCTTACAGTAACCTCCACCACCTAGAAGTGATTGGTTTACTTTCCTGCTTCTGCAGAGGATGTAGAGATTTAAGTAAGCCGCACCAAGACCTTGTATCTCTTTTAATAGGAAGCAGTGACATTTGTGAAGTGTTATGTGTATGGATTAATTAGGCGTTGCATTCACAATCCCAGATCCATTAATACTCAGGGTGTTAGCGACAAGGATTTAATTCTTGGCAAGAGAAAGGGTAGAGCCAGGATTCAGCGCAAAGTGGGTAGAATGTGTGTGTTTCTTTTTTTAATTTTAAAGCTATATTAAGCCTCTTTTGGGGTGTCAATGATCATTTTTATGTATTTTGCACCTCACAATGATCGGAAACCAAGCTTCTAATTTCAGCAATTGTGGTCAGTGGTCAGTACTGGGAGCTGAAGAAAAGAGGCTTAGAGGCTCCAGATGGCTTGGGGACCTCAGGTTAACTACTCCTCCTGTAAATGAGTCACCAGTCCTGCCATTATGATGAACAACAGATGCAGCAAGAATGACTTCTTCAAAACAATTCAGAGAGTTCGTGACTAATATTTTTGTCTAATGAGCATCCTGCTGTAGACAGAAGTAGCTATGCAAACAAGGTTTTCAATATGGTTTCATTTGCAGAGCAAATATAGCTGGGAATATGAATACCACCGCATGAGAATGGAACAAGCATCCATGTAATATAGTATGACTTCAGCCAAGGCCTGGCCAGCTTCGTTTCCTCAAATGCTGTCCAACCATCCATGCCAAGATCATCTGCTAGTAATTCCTGCTCATATAGAAAGATGAACCAACCCAATTTCATAATTCTTTTCTAACATGTGGAGATTTTCTTTTGCCCACAACTTTATTACTTTTAAATATATAGTCTATTTTTTGTTCTTTTTGCCGAATGATTTCCTTTCTGAGTTATTGCAGGCACTATCCCCTTTGACCTTGTGACTTTTGGCTTGTTGAATGTCTCTTATAGTTTAAATTAAAACCTGTAATGAGTGCTGAATTAACATAGCATAGGGATTTTTAATCTTTTTGTTTCATTTTATTTTCATAGTGGAAAGAGACAAGGATTTTTCTCACCAACGACGGCACTACAAAGAATTCCGATTTGATTTGACTCAGATCCCACACGGAGAAGCAGTGACAGCAGCAGAATTTCGGATTTACAAGGATCGAAGTTACAGTCGATTTGAGAATGAAACAATTAAGATTAGCATTTATCAGATCATCAAGGAATATCCAAACAGGTCACATTTTCTTTCAGTTGTACTTTAAATTAATTCTTCGGATTTAGGAACAAGGGGTTGCTTTCTTTCTGTTAAGGAATTAAACATAAGTGAAAATCCAACAAAAGTGGCTTGGAAGTTAAAAAAAAATAACAGTTGAAGGTGGTTTGAAAAGTTTTGCTAGAGCTGACTGATTAAGGAATAACTTGGTAGCCAGCTGAGTTCTTGCCAGTATTCTTGCAGATTATACTACCAAATGTAGATTTTGGATTTTGTTTGGCTTTTCAGTGCTGTGATTTTGTGACATTGTGTTTTTTAGGTAAAGGAGCATACATGCTTTAAGTCTCTGCAAGGTTTACCATAATTCCTGTGGAGTATTTCATTGGCAAGCCCCCTTGGAATGTGCCACATGTTTCATTGCACTGACTTGGGTGTTTCCATGTTGCCGCTAAGCTCTTTGTAAACCTTGAAGGACAACTAGCACTGCCAAAGAAGGGTTGACAGGAAGCAGAAAAAAGTCCAAGTTGGACCTTGGCTGAGAGTATTTAATTCAGTCAACAAAAGCCATGGTGGCACAGTGGTTAGAATGCAATATTGCTGGCTACTTCTGCTGACTGCTGGCTTCCAGCAGTTTGGCAGTTCGATTCTCTCCGGCTCAAGGTTGACTCAGCCTTCCATCCTTCCAGGGTTGGTAAAATGAGGACCCGGATTGTGGGTCTGTAAACTGCTTAGAGAGGGCTGTAAAGCACTGTGAAGAGGTATATATGTCTAAGTGGTATTGTTATTTTCCAGGCACTCCGATTCTAGTCCTTGACCAAGGATGTCGGGTGTCGATGTCAGGCCAAATTGCACTCTGACCAAAAGATACTCAGCATTTGCTTATCATATCAACCGAAACTGTCAAGGAGAGAAGCATGCTTCTGAAATTCTGAAACCACAAAATATTTGTATTATAATTTAAAAGGCTACAGTCCTTTTGCAGATTCCCCACTCCCCATCCCCTATGAACTCTGTCTAGAAAAATAATTAAAGAGATAAAACACATGCCACTATATTCCTTGGATAATTTTTTTGTGGCATTCCTTTGCCTGGAAACTGTGTTTTTTCTTCCATTCTTATATCCTTCATTTTTTAATTTAGTATGTTGGATTTTGTGCATGCTCCTCTTGACATATTTCTATTAGGAAAAATGAAAGAGTTTTACATTGCAGAATGTAATGTCTGGGAGGCAACAGATGAAAATTTTTGGAGAAGATTATTATGTAGTTGCATGGAAGCAACGGTATATACGTGTTTTCAAACAGCTGATGATGTTGATCCTATAACCATCTAGGTAGAAAAAAAACAGTTAAGAGCAGACAAAATGAAACAGAATGAAATATAGAAAGAGAACACTAATTCAGCGCTCAGTCTCATATAGATAAGAATGGCCATTCTGTCTCTAATGGATGTGAACCATTGTCAGTATGAACATTGTTTCACTCTGAAACTCACAGGTCTGATTCTCCACCAAGAGTCCATGCCATAAAAATGTTTACCTTGTATATCAAAGATGCTTTAAGATGAAGGAAAAAATGGTTTTACCTGTGAATTTTCCTTTAAGATCTATGAAGTAGAAAGAAGTCCATCCTATTCATTTAGCTATTGGTGATGTTTTCCTGTGAATTGTATATAGCCTTTGCCTATTTGTGTGTTAGGAATCCACCCTTTACATATGCAAGTACTTTCATTTGCCTTTTGGCAATATCTAGTCCTTGTTGGATGAGGGCTTTTTCCCTTCCTTCATATGGAAAAGCAAGAAAAAAAAAAAAAACCAGATTGAAATCAAATGGCAGGTTTTCGATTGGTGGTTGAGAATATCAGGTCATAAAGATGCTCATTTTTCAAGGAAAAAATAGCTTCTGAATGGGATAGAATTTAGTGCAGCAGCTTGTAGGCATTTTATTTACTTACACCTAGAGTAGATATGGTAATAACCATAGTAGCTATTTAAAGGGCTTATCTTGGCTAAGCACTTCCTATCAACAAAACACAAAAACACTTTTTAAAAAATTGCTAGAGTAGATTTACTAAAGATGTAGATCAGGGATGGGTTCTACTTACCTTTACTACCGGTTTGCAGCAGTAGTATTACCAAATATGACGTCAGGGCGGGTGGGCGGAGCCTCCTGCCGTTTTTACTACCGTTTCTCAAGAACTAGACAGAACTGGGAGCAACCCACCACTGATGTAGATGCTCTACTTAGAATTTGAAGGGTCTTTTAGAGTTTTCAGTGTGGTTTGTGGGTTGCTACATCACCTCATATTCTGGGCTTTCATGCATCTGACTCTCAGATACCCTGTTTCCCCCAAAATAAGACATCCCCTGATAATAAGACCAATGGGCTTTTGAGCGCATGGCAATAAGGCCAAGCACTTATTTCAGGGTTCAAAAAAATATAAGACAGGGTCTTATTTTCGGGGAAACATGTTATTACTCACCTTTAATTATTTTCCCCCTCTCAATCATGTTGGTATCCTATCTTTGTTTTTTGCTTGTTCCAGGTGTTTGTGATGTAGAACTGGATAGCTGCTAATGAGATGTTCCCTTTTCCCATCTCAGGTGCTTTGTTGCATTTTCTCCACTTCAAAGAGTTTCTGCATGTTTTCTTTTTTTTATTTTTTCATTTAGAGGCTTATGCTCTAGGTGCAGGTGGTGTTAGAAACTTGCTTCTCCCTCACCCCCTTTCTCTCACAGAAACATCTAAATGGGCCTGGTGGCTCAGCAGACTGATAGCATTGTGATTAACACTAGCTGTCTGCAATTACTGTAAATTTGAATCTCACCAGGCTCAAGGTTGACTCAGCCTTCCATCCTTTCTAAGGTAGGTAATTTGAGGACCCAGTTTGTGGGGGCAATAAGCTGACTTTGTATAAATATACAAAAGTATGAAGGCTATTGCTTAGTGCATTGTAAGCCGCCCTGAGTCTCCGGAGAAGGGCAGCATATAAATCAAATTAAAAATAAAAATAAATAAAAATAAATCTGTAGGGTAAAATTGCTCGAAAAATAGTTAACAGATAGTAAACATCACCCACAGGAAAGCTGTTAAGTCCCCTTACAAGCATCACAGGAGTCCTCGACTTAAAACCACAATTGAGCAGAACATTTCCATTCCTAAAGCAAGACAGTTGTTAAGTGAGCCATGCCCTATTTTACTTTACACATCTTTGTCATTCAACCAACCGGAAAAACTAGCCAGAATTAATAATGTTAAATGCAGCTGCTAGATTTTTAACAGCCCAATTTACTTGTCCTCAGAAAATGATGCTGTATAACTAACTGGTGACATGGCTAGAAAATAGAATTGATTGAATTGGGTTCATATTAGAAGCTCCTTTAAACTGAAGAAAATATAGGCAGCTGGAGTTTCTTGTTTTTATTTGAAGCTGTTTCATTTCGCACCCAAGAAGCTTCTTCAGCTCTGACTGGATGGTGGGGAATGGTGACCATCCAGTCAGAGCTGAAGAAGCTTCTTGGATGAGAAGCAAAATGTCTTCAAAGAAAAACAAGAAAGTCCAATTGCCTCTTGAAAAACTGTTACCTGGATGACTGAGAATCTCCATAGGAAGAAAATATAGTTCTAAGCCATACGTAATGGTATAGTCCAGACACAGAGCCAGTCTTCCAGTAGCATAATTCATTGCACATGTCCTTAAATCAAGGACAGTTCCTGAAGCTTTTCATGTTGTGAGACCATTTAAAATTCTGAGAAAACACCAAAGACACACTCACACAATGTTTATTTGGGCGGGGGATGTAACAAATCACAATATCCACTTTGTGTAAATAAGTAAACAAGTGAGGTTGTTATTTACCTCTAAATCTGCAGGATGCCTTAAGTGGAAGTAAAATCTACCTACCCAGCCTACCTGTGTCATTTTTCTGGGCAGGTGGACATACTTAGTTACCTTGTGGTAAGATGGGCAGCCAATAAATTTTATAAATAAATACTTCCAAATGAAGTATTGCTTATCATATGAACTGAAACTGTCAAGGAGAGAAGCATGCTTCTGAAATTCTGAAACCACAAAATATTTGCATTATAATTTAAAAAGCACTGAGCTATAACCCTTTGTAATCTTTAATTTCAAAATGATTATTATTTTCCAACAGGCTAGATAGTACATTCTGGTCCAGTTGTAGTTTTTGAGTCATTTCCATAGACCAGTGATGGCTAACCTTTTCTGGACCGAGTACCCAATGTGTGCGTGCCCCCCGTGCATGCCCCCTGCCCCCCACATGCGCTTGTAGCCCCTGCGCATGCCCCCACCCCCATGCATATGTTCACGGCCCCCTGCATGAGCCCCGCCACCGTGCTTGTACGCACATACCCGCACGTGTCCTGCCCCCCCATGCGTGCACATGTGGTCCCCTGCATATGCCCCTCCCCCTGCGCATGTGTGTGCATCCCCTGCAGTGCCCCGCTCCCCATGCATGCATAGCAGAGACCTGAAGACCAGCTGGCTGGTGGGAGGCACGCATGCATGTGCAGTAGAGCTTAACTGAGGCAATGGCTTGCGTGCCATCAGCGAGGGTGCTGCGTGCCACCTCTGGCACACGTGCCATAGGTTTGCCATCACGGCCATAGACTATCCCACACAGAACATATTACAGCCACCCAACTACATGATTGTTGGGTTTATTTATTTTTTTCTTTACAATAGATAATCAAGTGGAAGATAAAACAGGTAGAGATACTAAGGGTAATACTTGTGAGTACCATGATGGGAACCCAGGGCTTAAAGGGGCATGCTCAGCAGTAAAACTAGCTCATGAGCCTGCTCATTCTGGTTAAAAAGTCTGGTTAAAAAGTTAGTGCTATGGCAATATTTAGCTGATTAGATAGGACTCTGGTGATGCTGTATCATTGTCTGAAAAAGGGATACATCATTAACAGAAATACAAAAGAGAGATGGATTTGCAAAAAACCCCAAAAACCACTCATGTGCAGAGATGCAAATTTAGAAAGATTCTATTTAAGTTGAACAAAATATATGTTATCAGAGTGAGGGAGATTGTGCTGAGATTCCTTTTTGTGTGCCTATTCTTTCAGCAGTTCATGGTTGATGAATAACTTCAGCCCCTGCTTCGTTCTTCCTTAGCGTAGCTCTTTATCTTTACAAAGTTTAGTCCGGACAGCTGTTCAAATAGGAGGTGCTGTTAAAGACAGTATTGTAAAAGACAGTGCATGGCTTAGCTTAACCTCCTCCATAGGGGAACGATCCAACTGACATGGAACATTTATTCTTCTAAACATCTACATAGTGCGTAAATTCAGGTCAGCCCTGATCAAAGCCTCTATCACCTCTGCAACTATCTTGGCCACTCTATCCACCCAAGCCCACAAGTCTGGAAAAAGAAAATAGGATATTGGTTTGGACTGAGAACAGAGCGGTGGTTCCTAATACCGGCATGTCTGTTTTCAGCCTCTACCCGGAGTCTTTTTCTCCTAGTGGTTGGAAGGTTGAACAACTAATCTCTTGTACTCAAGTTGTCCAGTGAGGTTGCCAGAAGGAAAATTCACAGGTATCCAATTTTCCAATTTCATCATGTAAGTGATTAGTTCAGTTAATCACTATAGATGAGCAAATGCAAGAATTACATGCACAATTTAGAGGACTAGTTTTGAAAAAAATACTTGCTGCTCTGAACCATGAATAAAGCAAGCCAAGTTTAATTTAGCTGCAACAAGGGGTATACTATACGACTCGGCTGTATTTATTTTTAGAGAACCAAGAGCTACATTTACTTTCTTAATCTATATGCAGTATATAGGACCTCCTGTGTTTGAGTTGGGATATGAAGCCATGAATGAACTTTAAGATGAGATTTGCTACATCTATGCTCCTCACCATGAGTAATTTTTAATGCAAATATTCCATTAGGAAAAAAATGGGTAAAATCATAATCTTGGACTTGGTTTCCAGAAAGAACTATGAACTATATACCCTGTTTCCCCTAAAATAAGACATCCCGTGATAATAAGCCCAATCGGGCTTTTGAGCCCATGCGCTAAAATAAGCCCCTCCCCCAAAATAAGCCCTCCCCAAAAATATTTAACCGCATGCGCAGCCAGTCCCCACCATTTCCTCTGGTTAGGGTTAGGGAGACAGAGTTGGAAATCAGATAAGAAGGCAAGAGGAACCCCGTCTTGCTCCATGCGCCCCAAAATAATAAGACCTCCCCGAAAATAAGGCCAAGCACTTATTTTGGAGTTCAAAAAAATATAAGACAGGGTCTTATTTTTGGGGAAACACGGTATCTAAAATATTTAACATGTTTGGAAAATACAGATAATCCTCGATTTACAACAGTTTTCTTAGCGACTGTTCAAAGTTACAACGGCACTGAAAAAAGTGACTTATGATCATTTTTCACACTTATGACTATAGCAGCATGCCCATGGTCACCTGATTTACATTTGGATGCTTCAAATTGACTCACGTTCATGATGGTTGCAGTGTCCCGGGGTTATGTGATCACCTTTTGCAACCTTCTGACAAGCAAAGTCAATGGAGAAAGCAGATTCACTTAACAACCATGTTACTAATTTAATTACTGCAGTGATTCCCTTAACAAATGTGGCTAGAAAAGTTGTAAAATGGGGCCAACTCACGTAACAAATTTCTCACTTAGCAACATAAATGTTATGCTCAATTGTGATCGTAAGTTAAGGACTACCTGTATTTTTCCTTTTAAAATATTTAGAATGGATGGATTTTTGGTGTGGTTTTCATAGAATTATTCAGAAAATCAAAATAATATATAGCTTCCCCCCATGCACAAATTATGAAAAAAATACTTCAAAATACGATCAGTCTAGTCTAACACTTAATTTTTATGGGTTTTCTCATTATTGTCTATACTTTGCATGCAACTATTAGAATTTCTGTTACATCTGCAACAGTTACATGTTCATAGAATTGAACTGTGCGAGATGAAATCACTTAGTATATCAAATCTATAGAAATTAAAAAAAAAATTATAGATGTCCGGGTTTATTAATGCCAACACAAAATTATTTTGGAGAAATTAATTTGAAGCGCTGGAATTTAATTAGTTTATGGATCACTGCCTTTCATTTTCAACATGTGACTTCATATGTATGTAAATTGTCTGCCTTGCTGTGCCACAGTCAGAATCAATGTTTTACTGGCAAAGTTAATCCCAATGACATAATAATTATGCATTTTTATTTACTCTTTTTTTCTATACTAGGGATGCGGACCTGTTCCTATTAGATTCAAAACGAGCTCAAGCTCCTCATATTGGCTGGCTTGTGTTTGATATCACTGTGACCAGCAACCACTGGGTGATTGACCCACAGAATAATTTAGGGTTGCAGCTCTGTGCAGAGATGGCAGATGGTAAGTTGTATGTATGTGACACATTTCACATGAATCCGTTTGAAATTATTGTGCTCTTTACATGCACACAAACTGCACAGAACTCATAAACATTTTGGATCCTCTGGGTTGGATGGGAACATTTTGATCAGTGACATACATTAAATCTGTGGGTGCTATGAAAATATTTTTACATGTAGGTGCATACCTGATATACTAAGACATAGGAAAAAGAGGTTGATGGTATAGCAACTGTCATATTTACTGCTGGTCTCTGTAGTCAGGTTAGCTGAAGTGGTCTCAGATGTAGAAAATTCCAGAATAGTCCTTTTGGAGAATTTAACGTGCATATGGGACCCTTTCCCATGCTAGTTTAGGAGTTCCCAGCCTCCATGATTGCCAAGATGCTGCCTCATTTTATCATTAGCTTGACACATGTGGGCTTAGATCGGAGATGTCCAACTTTGCAAATTTAGGACCAGTGGACTTCAACTCCCAGAATTCCCCAGCCAGCCATTCTGGGAGTTGAAGTCTTCAAGTTTTAAAGTTGCCAAAGATGGACACCCCTGGCTTATGTAAATAGTGCAGAAGGAAGAGAATCCAGATTTATGGGGAGAGTCATTTATTTCATTAACATGGGCAGACCACTTGTGATATGTTGCTGATGGAAGGAAGGTGTTAAATTTCCCTGGTTTTTAGCACCAGGGAAATACTTGGTTTTACTCAAGCATTCAGTATTGAGGGCCATTGGTCCTCCCAAAATTGTCTAGTATTGTATTACGGCTATTGCTCTTTAATCTTTTAAGCAATCATTTATTTTTATTTTATGTGAGCGTTTTATCCTCTGTGATTTATGGATTAAAGCAGATCCTGAGATCTGTAGGATAATAAGTAGGTGTAAATGTTTAAGAAAAATGAATAGATAATCTTTGAACAAATTTTCTATTAGTGATTAAAATAACATAAGAAACACAGAACCAGATTCTACTGAGATATATCTAATGTTTGCAGAATTAAATAGTGCTGATTTTCACAAGCATGTGCTCAAGCTCCATACAATGTAATCTGCGCCTTTGTTTGTCATGCTAGTATAATTCTGATTAACTTGCAACGTGCCAGGAACAAAACCCAAGAACTATTTCTCCTAGCTTTAGTGCTTCCAACACCCTAGACCTTGTTTTACTTAGTTGATTATGAGGCTGGCTTGAATCCTCTTGTTGAATTAAAATACGTTCCTTTTGGATTTTAATTGGTCTGTGATTTTTAATTTTAAAAGAGATAAAAGGGATAAAAAGCTTGTTTGAAATTGCAGTATGTTGGAAAAGATGTAGAAAATAAAACAAGAGTATGAAAAATGTACCTGCTCATCATAGTTTTGCATTTCTTTCTTGATGAAAACAAAAAACAAGGCAACGTGATATTGGAATCCATTATTTTTCCTTTGAAAATGGAATTTGGTATCAGAGGCATCATTTCTGCATGAAATATGGCTGATTTTCTGCTAAAAACACATTTTATATTGAATTGTAGGTCTAAAGAGCAACATAACACATATGGAGTCTGTCAACATATAACTTATTGTTTCCCTAGGGCTGTGCTAAATTAAAAAAGGATCATGTTTTTTCTAATTTTCTTTTCTAAATGTCTGCGTATATCTTTGTAGTGGTCCACTGGGTTCTATTATAGTGTACATTTTAGACTGAAGGGAGTTGTGATTTTACAGGAGAAACCATCACTTCCAACTGATACAGAAGGTGAGAGGTCAGCTGATGAATGGAAGTGTTAAAATATATGCAGATGTAGAAAAAGCCACTTGTATTATTTTCTCCATGTGCAGCTTTTGATATAGTCCCATTGTTTTAGCACCTATGCTGTAATGAATGATTTAAAAAGAAAAAGAAAGAAATCTGATTTTTATGCTACATTTTCTATATTTCCATCTCCTCCTAGATTGTAGGTTAAACACATACAAATGTTAGATTAATTTCTAATAGTTAATAATGGATTTATTTCTTTTAATACTATAGCTGTAGGCCCCAGATTTAATTTGTATAGCCAGGGCCCAAAGGAAATTAGACAGTGAGAAATGTACACATTTTTCTAAAAGGATGCAAGGGATAGACTGGAATCTGATTATGAGCTTGATGGTGGTTGAGGAATTAGGCTGTCTCTATTATTTTCTTATAAAAATCACTACTGTCTGGTTTTTATAATGAGAATCTCACATGCATCGGTAAGATTTTCCTCGGTGTATCTATCTATCTATCTATCTATCTATCTATCTATCTATCTATCTATCTATCTATCTATCTATCACTCATCTCACCACAAAGACGCTATGGGTAGATAGGAAAGGTAGGGCATTCATTGGGAAAATGGGATTTGGAAGGAGTAATTCTTCCTAGAGATCCAGTCTGAATTCTCCTTCTCTTGGTCCATCCCCTCCCCTCCCAATCCTTCACCTTAAAACAAACAATAAAAGAAAAACTACATCTAATTATAGATATTAGCATGTTGGATCAGATTTGGCTCTGAGTTTCAAAGTACGTGAACTGTATCTATGGCATAAGCATTTAAAATTGTCTGGATGGTCATTTCTCACAAGTGACTTATGGTATCATCTCCTGTGTTTCCCCAAAAATACAACCTTGTCTTATATATTTTTTTAACCCTGAAATAAGCGCTTGGCCTTATTGCCATGCGCTCAAAAGCCCGACTGGGCTTATTATCAGGGGATGTCTTATTTTGAGGGAAACGGGGTACATTCTTCCAATTTCTATCTGTCAAAGTAATATTCATGAGGACAGGCTTTATATCACTTCAGTGATGGCTAAGTGATGAAAATAGTATAAGTCACTAGGGGGAAAATAGCTAAAATTGTATCAGTTTCCCTGGGGAATGCTCTTACTATGAGATTTTAGTTTTCCGTCTGGCCTCTCACCCAGTAGTGATTTACGTGCAAGGCACCACCTTAAGAAATTTGTGGATTGTTAAGTCTGATAGTTGTGTCTTGTTATTTGTTTTATTTGGTTTATAGCTTTCTATTTCTGCATACTGTATTGTCCCTACTAATAATTAATATTATGTATTTTTTTTTAAAAAACTACCAGTGTGTGTATTCTTCCATTTTGAGTCTATTTATCATATCCGACCAAATTGCCATTTTATCTTTCTCATTTTTATATATAGAAATACTTTCCAGCCCTGTTAAATATATTTCTGACTTGGTAGTCCTCATTTAGCAACCACTCATTCAGTTTGAACTTTCAACTGCGCTGCAAAAGTGGTACTTATGAACAATCCTCAAAATTCCAGCCATCGCAGCACCCCTGCAATCATGTGATTAGCTCAGATTTCCAGTTGTCATAGTGCCTTGTGGTCATGCAATTGCAATTTACAGCCTTCTCTCTACCAGCTTCCTAGAAGCAAAGTCAATAGGGAAGTCAGCTGGTAGTTGGAAATTGCAATTATGTGAGGCTCTTGCTTAACAACCCATGATGATTCACTTAACGACAATAACTGGGACTGCTTGAATTACCATTGTTAAGGAGCATAGCATCTACTTCACAACATCATCGCTTAGCAATGGAAATTCTGGTCCTAAGTACTTTTTTTAAGCAAGGACTACCTATATATGAAATCATGTTTAAACATTCAAAGACATAGCCCAAGACATTCTGATTTTCTTAATATAGAGGACAGAATACAAATACTGCAGTTCATATAAGAAATAATTATGGGGATATGAGACCTAACTTGATATCATACACCAGAAAGTTTAGTGTGTTTGGTAAAAGACCACACTGAGATAGAACACTTCTAATACAGAAGGCAGCAACATTTCAACTTTGAAAAGAAGTCTATCTGTTTCAAAGAGTTGTACCTCTTTTTGTTTCTGTAATAAAATAATTATGAAGGGATCATATTTATTCCCTGCGCCATTATATCTGTATGATTATTACAATGAAGTCCAATTGGAATCAAAAGAAACCTTATAACACTTCATTCACAGTGGAAGTATATTACATTGAAAAGTGGATTTTGTGACATGATTGCAATGTTTTTACGTTTTGAACAATATATCTTGCTGTACTGAAAGAATGTGTACAGTAAAACATTCTGAAAGTTCATAAATCTTTCAGAAGGATTACATTACATAGCTTTTGAAATTTCATTGTCAACATGTACGGATAAAACCACAAAACAACTCTGTCACATTAATGTAATGTAATTCTGGCTTCAGAGAGGAAAAACTGCCTATTTTTTTTTTAAAAAAAATCCAGTTTTGGCAATAGTTATGATTAGCTTTTTTTTCTTCTTTTAATCCAAAGTGAATTAATTCTCAGTATGGGTTCATGTGTGAGACTTTGAGGCAGGCATAGAAATGAGGTATGGTTTCACGCAGTCCTCATTTCACATGGAAATTTGGGATATGAGAAGGTATAAAGGTACAATGTCCAATCCATATAATCTGTCCCTTCACCCACTTTAGGTGGACAAGTTTCCCTTTATATTTTACTCTATTCACTTAGGCACGGGCATGTCTGTATATGTGGAAATAAATCCCAACAACTGTAGACGAAAGTAAATTCAGAATTATATAACTCAGAGTGATAAGTCTTTACAGCAAAACTACTACAGTATTTAAACCAGAATTATTCCATTGATCTCAAAGTCCTCCAAAATCTTCCCACTCTGCCTTCCCACTCATCTACATGTTTCTGGCTTTTACTATCTGGAGAGCTTTTCAGTCATGAGAAATCATAGATTGTATTAGTAGCTCCTGTTCTTCTGGACTCCATTTCAAATGTGCAAGAAGTAACCATTTTTTGGGTATATGTTTTATTTACAGTTTTCCTTTAACAACCAACATATTTTGCGGACAATGTAATGACTGGGTCAATACACTTTTTACACAGTGCTAACAATAATAATTCAATTACATATACATAGTTTTAATCTTCCAACTTCTAACCTTAACATGCTCATTATAATTATAATATATTCTTTTATATATCAATATGTATAATACTTTCCCCCAATTTGTATTTATTTTTTCTCCCCCACAAACAGTACTGTTCTCTCTTTATAATTCTTTATCACTTTCTCCAAAATTATATTTCAACATCCATTACATTTCTTCATACAATGTATTTGTTGACCCCTGTTAAGTCCCCAATATTTTAATATTTTAAATATTACTCAAATTCCACCATATTTCCGATATTTCAGTTTTCTATAAACACCAATAAAACCATTTATTAATAAAATTTAATCAGTCCTGGGATTATATCTCTGAGTCCCCTGAATTTGTACTCTTTAAAAGCTATAAATTCCATTATATTTTTTGCACACTGTTAATCATAATAATACATTTAAATATGCCTAATCACAATCTTCCACCTCCTAACCTTAATATATTTAATGGTTATAATAAATTTTATTATATATCTATATATATATGTTACTATTTCCCCAGTTTATACTTTCTATTTGTTTCTATTAGTTTTTAATACAATTACATTATTACAAGTTATTATGTCTCTATCCGTCATCTCTCAGCCTTTTTAGAATGTCATCATTTATTGACTTTTTGGTGATTCTTTTATATTTCTCTCTTGGGATCCTATATTTCTTTCTAATATTTTTATATAGACTGAATGTTCCCTCTGCCTTATCCCTTATCTCCTTCTGCTGCATCATTTGGATGCCCATACATAACCCTTTCATTATTTTTGGGAAGTCTTCTTTTTTCCCCTCTGTGCTAATGTAAGCTTTTAAGGAATTATCTATTTGATTAGATTTTATTTTTATTGTCTTTTCATTGTTTTTGTTTTCTTGTAGCTTATTTGATTTGTCTCCTCTACCACTCCTTCTGATTTCTCATCTATCTTCTGACTATTTTGTTCCTCTTCTCTCACCAGCTGTTGAGGGTCTTCTATACTCACTTCATAGAAAGTGAGTATATTTCTATTCCCACATTCATAAAACACACACTCAAAATTAAAATAGAAGCCTTGGATATAATTGTAAAGCAAGGAATTTAAAAAAAATCTCTGTCTACCTTGAGTTTTCAAACGACCAAGTAAACACAAGATAGAGAGCCACATAAATTGCTTCATATTTAATGGCTGTTTAAGAGTACCTCTATGTATCTCAAGGATTTATATAAACTATGACTTGTAGGATCTTCGTTGTTATCTTATTGCTAACCCAGTATTATTTTAAAGGGAGTTTGCATTACATTAAAGGATTTTTATTCCTTGTTTTTGCCTATCGCACAATATATACGTTAATAAATTTAGAGTACTTAACATTGCTCATATATTTACTCTATTTTCTAAGAACTCTTCTGGGAAAACGTTGATTTTTTTTTATAGCAGTGTTAGGCAACCCCTCATTTATGGATTCCTAGAACTCAAAATTGTTTTACTAATAAGAATGCCACTGAGTAATCACAGTGTAGTTTTCTACTGGTTTTCTGTATTGAAAAGTGTGTTGATCAGGGTACCAATTATGACTTTTTAAAACTGAACCTGCACCAAAAGAAAACAAAAATGGAGGGAAGGAGCCAAAAATGAATGCAATTATTCAGTGTCTAAGCATCCAGTGCACAGTCCTACACACCAACCTTTATCTTTCATCCTTTGCAGAATTTCCCTTGTTCCCTCAAATTAACAATTGTCTGAATATGTGCTTCGTTATTCTGCTCCTAAATTTAATTTAAGTTTCATTTTTTAAAAAAATCCTTTCCCAGTTATCTGTCATTAGATACATCTTAACCCAATTTAAAGTGCTACATCTGAATAAACACACTGTAAAAGTGTTTATATACTGAAGTGGGTCAATTCAAGGTATGGTATTTGGCTGAGACTTCTAATCTCTCCCTGTCTCCCTGTGAAAGGACTGCCAGGAAAGAGCTGAATTAATGCATTTGTTACAGTGGAAGTAGAATGGAAACTGCTTTAACCGCAAATCAAACTGCCTCTTTCATTGATGCTCATGATAGATGTTTCTCTCAAAAATACAAGCCCTGGCAAAGAGCCGCCGTAAATCTGCTTTTAAAAAGGGAAGCATAGGGCTAAGTTGAGTAAGGCTTGCTCCTAGGACTGTTAGTAAGTTCTTTCTTAGTAAGTAAGTGAGAACAGAATAACAAAACAACAGAATAACAGAACAAAATAACAGAATAATAGAATAATAGAGTTGGAAGGGACCTTGGAGGTCTTCTAGCCCAACCTCCTGCTCAAGCAGGAAACCCTATACCATTTCAGATAAATGCTTGTCTGATCTCTCCTTAAAAACCTCCTGTGTTGGAGCACTCACAATTTCTAGAGGCACATTGTTCCACTAATTAACTGATCTCACTGTCAGGAAATTTCTTCTTAGTTCTAGGTTGGTTCTCTCCTTGATTATGTTCCATACATTGCTTCTTATCCTATCTTCAGGTGCTTTGGAGAATAGGTTGTGCCTCTTCTTTGTGGCAGTTCCTTAGATATTGAAACACTGCTATCATGTCACCCCTAGTTCTTCTTTTCATTAAACTAGACATACCCAATTAAGAACAAGCTTGAGAGCATGACATAGTTGAAAGGATATAGGCTTCTTCATTCAAAGTTGTTCTTTCATTGATCCAACAATCGGTCAGAAGAATTCTACTGAGAGTTGCTGCTCCTAGAACTGTGATGGCGAACCTATGGCACATGTGGCACGTGGAGCTATATTGGTGGGCATGTAAGCATTGCTCTACCTCAACTGTTTCTGGCCTCCAGAGGGCCTCCGGGGGTGGGGTGGGGAAGGTCGATTTCACCCTCCCAAGGCTCCTAGAAAACCTCTGGAGCCTGGGAAGAGCGAAAAATGGGCTTACCGGGCCCATTGTGCCATCGCATGCCAAAAGCGGGGAGAGCAGGGGGGGTCGCGTGCGCATGCACGGGGGATGGGGCACATTGAATTATGGGTATGGGCATGCGCGCGCATGACCCCCTCACGCTCCTCCTGCTTTTGGCATGCAATGGCAAAAAGATTAGCCATCACTGTCCTAGAAGAACTCAGTTCAGTATTTATTTACTAACACATTACTATTTAAAGGCTGGGCCATGATAATTCTTCTCCCTGTACAGCTGCCTAGCTTCATATGACACTGTCTCACTTTCTGAAGGTTTTGCATATTATTGGGAGACACACAATTCTTTAAGATGCCAAAATAAATTTTGTTAAGAGCCTGGGTGTTGTTTGTTCAACATTCGGATGGATACAACTTCAGCATCTACATTCGGACTTTCCCTTTTCAACTTTTTCTTTCTTTTTGTTTGTTTGTTCAACATTCAGATGGATACAACTTCAGCGTCTACATTCAGACTTTCCCTTTTCAACTTTTTCTTTCTTTTTCCACACTTCCACCCCTCCCCCTCTGCCCCACACACATGCCCGGGAGGAGAGTCTCTAATCCGACAAAGTGGCTATTCAGTCTCAACTAAACAAATATAATAAAGAAATACGCAGATCCCTCGGGATTAAAATCAGAGTCGATCATGTCATATTTCACCCTCAATTATATATTATTCCTTGAAAGACTGAAGCCTCAGCTGTACCTGAACTTCAAAATCCTGACAAAAAATGAGTAATGCCTGGGAAATATTTATGTCTTGAAATGTAAATATATACACACTACCTCCATTTCTTATTTCTCTTGGGGGCGATTTGGGCATACAGGATTCTCAATTTATTTTTCCCAGTTTGTAAAAACAGGATGATCTGAGCTTTTTGATCAGCTAATGTCTTTGTCACCATAATGTGGAACTATAGGCAGAAACATTACATACTTCTGGTACTGTAATATCCACAAAATATGCTACTCTATAGACCCACACCTTATCTAGAATATTATCCACCCGCTATATGGATTTTGTTTAATGGTAGCTAATTTTATATCTCTTTATTTTGTAGGTCGTAGTATCAGTGTGAAAGCAGCTGGTCTTATAGGCAGGCATGGTCCTCAGTCAAAGCAACCATTCATGGTTGCCTTCTTTAAAGCAAGTGAAGTCCTTTTTCGATCTGTCCGAGCTGCCAACCCTAAGAAAAAAAATCAGAATCGCAGCAAGTCCAGCAACTCACAAAATACTTCAAGAATGTCAGGGGTTGCAGGTAAGAGTGACAAGGTACCCTGTTTTATGGAACACTGTCCTATTTAAGAGGCCATCATAATAATTTTCTTCAGAGAAGCTCTAATTCTAGATGATTAGCTCAGAGTTGGTTTAATTAATAGTTCAGATGCCTAGAGTCAACTGATCTCATCTTTGTGGACCAAGTTACATTTTCCACCCATGTTATTCCAATTCATCCGGTAGAATTGAACATATGATAAAAATTTAAGGATTGCATTATGTAACAAAAGTCGCCCACATCCTTCTTGATTTCTGCATATATTGTTTGTATGTGTTGGCTCTTTAATAGATTGGATGACTGGCATGCCTTTCCCTTGCAGCAGAAAAAAATTCATAAGAAATTTAATTTAATTTCTGGCAGCTGACATGATTAAATACCCCTCCATGAAAAAAAGTAATTTTTCCAAAGAGAAAGCTAGAGCGTCAGGAGAATTTCTGCCCTAGCTTTCTCTATGGTGTTTTTATTTCTGGGAACTAGGACTTCATTTATCTGCAGGACAGTGTGTCAACACACACTGTACCATTTTACCTGCAATAACATAGCCCTATCCTAAATCACCTTTCTGGTGAGGCTTTCATTGCAGAAGTTATTTTTGAAAGAATGTACCTAGGTTGCATCTTCCCGCGATGCCTTAAGGCACACAATTCAAGTAAAATGCATAGACATGTTGTAGCAGCATATCTTACATATATTTCTCAAATGGCTTGAATACTTTAGGGTTTTCTGCTTGTTTCTGGAAAAATTCTAGACATGTCAGTAAAAGCTGGGTATTTAAAATCCCACTGATTTATGTTGAAGAGATGGAAAAACGAATTATTTTATACAGTAGGTAACAATGTTTCAAAGTCATGTTATGCCCGTTCTCATTCTTTGTATTTATGTTCTACCTTTCCTCAAGTGGCAAACATAGAAGATTGTCTTAATTTTATATTTTCAATAAACAGCACTGTGGGATGCTTTGGGATGAAACACAGAGCCTGGTCCAAAGTTACTCAGTAAGCTGCATGTTTGAGCATGGAAATCTCCAGTCCAATGAACATTACGTTACATCAGGTCTCTGCAGAGAAGAAACTCTGTGTCTGGTGTTTATTTTCAAAGAAAAGAACATACACAAGAATTTCAAATATCCTGTTTAGTTAATGATACTGGCATATATAAGAAGTTTATATGAGAGTCATTCTTCTGCTAACATACTGTACTTGTAAATAACATTTAAAAAGTATTAGTTCACAAAAAAAGAAAGAAAGGATAAGCTGTTTGTTTAGAAACACTACCTACGGTGATGGCACCACATACTTGGTGGCTCCATGCCTGTAGGATCAATGTTGACATATCTCACATATAAAAAACACACTTGTTTCTATTATATGGAGACACAAACATCCTTACCACAGCTTTATGCCATCAATGTTACTAGTGCTGTAATAGAATATACACTACTATAAGTCCATTAGGAATCATCTGACAAATATGTTCTAATCACATATTCCATCATACAATAGACAATATTCAACCACCGTTGTCCTAAGAACGTCTTCCAGGTGAATTCTGAATCTTGTACAGATCATAGCCATACCTTCAGATGAGGGGGGGAACATATTGCTCACAGGTAGATTGTACTGCTTAAATACAAAAACCCCCCACATCAGATTTAAACAAATCAATAGAATTTCATTAGAGGCTGGAAGCAGACATTATATTAGTTACTCTCTTGTGCTGCTGGCCTATTTCTCTTCTCTTGTAATATCCTACAAAGGATAACAGGTGACAATGCCATGCTTCTTACCAAGTTGCCAGAATTGCAGCCAATTTCATTAAATAACTGCACCATTCCCCGAATTTCTTCAGTAATAAATGGAGCAAAAATCACATCTGTTTTGAAATGGTATAATTCAATGTAATTTCCTCCCAGTGTGTGTTTATGATGGAAGCCCAACAGTATAATCATTATTAAATCTGTGCATATTTTGTTGATATTATATTTAAACTCGTCTTTTTTTTTGTTAATCCTCTTTTCTCCTAGTCAATCTCAAATAGGCTTTGCTTGTCTATGGGTATTTTGACAAGTTTCAAATTTGATTTCTTTCTCTTCCCCCCAAAGAGTCCCCCCCTCCCTCTTTATGCTCCATAAAGATTTATGTAAAGGGCTGGAGGGCAGTTACCAACTCCAGTTCCTAAATTATTTGGGGACAAACTTTATTCATCCGTAATATCCCATGGTTTTGATTCCTAGCAGAATAAGCAAATGCAGCACTGAAGGCCCAGTCAGTGAAATTGGAACTTTCACACCAGGTTCTATAAAGTAAATGTCACCCTAGCCATTTACATGAAATGTAATATAGTGTCCCATACTTCCCTCATGTAGAAAGGCAAGGAGGAGTATGGATTTCAGTTTAGTAAACTGGCATTCAGAATAACCCTGCAGTCTAAATGGATTTCATTTTTTCTTGAGATGGGATACTAGCTCCATATTAAGTATGCTGGAATGTATATATATATATTTTTCACAGCTAGACAACACTCATTTCTTTTCAAATTGTATTTAGTCTTTTTGGGATTGTGGAGAAATGCAAAGTGATACTTTGGGCCATTTCAGGAAACTTTTATTGGGGGAGGGGGAATGCCTAATGGACTTGTGGGGGAGACCGGGGTTTTTGAAGAGCTTCTGGATGAGCAGTGTGTGTAGAACAATATTATTCCACTGCTATGAATATTATTCAGTTTTTCCAAAAAGTGACTGGCAGCTGCAGAGCTGCATGTTTTCTTTCAATCTATCTCTGTACAGGGGAAGTAGGAATAATCTGAACATTTGAGAAGACAAAAACAGAGCAGAAAGTCACAAAAAGGTGGCACTCAATGGATACAATGGACAGCATGCAGAAAGCAATTTTATCTTTAATGTATATCATATCCCCGAACACTCACCTTCCTTGGGAATAATGCAGAGAGACAAAGAAAGAAGTCCATTCTGCTTTATTTATCTAAATTCATCTGATTTAAAAGTAAGGTGGAAATCAAGTCAGACCATGAAATTATTGAAAAATGGCCACTTATTAAATGCTGAAAATATGTACCATTTTACACTCTATAGAACATGTTTCTCAATCTTGGCCACTTTAAGATGTGCGGACTTCAATTCCCAGAATTCCTCAGCCAGCAAAGTTAAAGTACACTCATCTTAAAGTAGCCAAAATGGAGAATCGTTGCTAGAATGCTTATATCATCTGCACCAGCTATATAATTCCTGTGAAAGGACCAGGAAAGGAATGGGTGGGATTGGTATGACGTACTAGATCATAGATCCAATCCATCAGTTGTTCAAAAGAAACCAGACAGGACAAAACTCTAACGAATCAATTCCAGCATTGAGCAGAATGGCACAAAGCATGCTTTACACAAGACAGTAATATCTCCTGAAGGAAAGAGTTTTTGAATGTTTAAAACCTGAACAAATAACATAGGTTTAATGAATGCTTACAATAAACAATTGTGTAATGTGCTTCCCCCCCTCCCCCCGCAGATTATAATACAAGTGAACAGAAGCAAGCCTGCAGAAAACACGAACTCTACGTGAGCTTTCGAGACCTTGGGTGGCAGGTAGAGATGATATTCCATTTTCTGTTCTCCTCCTTTTCCTTCTCTTCATCTACAAATGTACCTTTTGGGTTAGGCTAAGGTGACCAGATTTTAACATTGGTAAAGAGGGACATTGTGGGTGTGGCTTATTTTGTGGGCGTGGCTAGCTGGTCATGTGACTGGGTGGGCGTGGCTAGCTGGTCATGTGACTGGGTGGGCGTGGCTAGCTGGTCATGTGACCGGGTGGCCATGGCTATGTGTATAGGGTAAGGTGAACAGATTTTAACATTGGTAAGAAGGACACCATTGTGGGCGTGGCTTATTGTGTGGGCGTGGCTTGGAGGCCATGTGACTGGGTGGGCGTGGCTAGCTGGTCATGTGACCGGGTGGCCATGGCTATGTGTATAGGGACTACTCAGAGGGCTGAAAAGTCATTTCTGACAGGTCCTCACACTTTTAACTGGTCCTCACACTTATGACCATCCTCATATTTATGCCCGTGCAGTATTCTTAACAACCATGTCACTCATTTCACAACTGCTTCTCTTCACCATGGTGACAAGATAGGGCAAAAACGTAAAATGTGAGGACAGTCGTAAGTTCGAGGACTGGTCAAAAGTGTGAGGACCAGTCAAAAATAACTTTTTCAGCCCTCTGAGTAGTCCATATGCATTAAAGGATACAGCAATAGAGAGGGATGAAGGAATGGAAATTAGAGTAGGAGTGAGGGTAAGAGAGGGAGGAAGAGAGGAGGGGAAGGAGAAAGGAAGAGGAAGTAGGGAGGAGAAAAAGAGGGTGGGGGAAAGAGAAAGTAAGAAGGAAAGAAAAGAGAGAGGTGGTAGGTTTGAGGAGAAAGATTGCTGTACAATAAAAAAGATGAAAGGGAAGAAAGCCAACCCCAAGCAAATATAAAGATATTAAGATAAAGAATGAATTGTTAAACTTTAAAGAATAAAAGAGAACAAATATGAATAAATAGCAATAATTAGAAACACACATACAAACATACAATGTATTTTCTTTGAACAGAATATTTGGCTGGTTCACAAATTTAAACAGCGTTTAGTCATTTCAATTAAATTTACAATTTCTATATTTCCTTTTTGCCATATTTATTCCTCATCTTTTTTTAAAAAAAAAACAATATTACCCTTCATCCTCATCTCTAATCTTAATCAAATTCAATTTTCCCCTTCTATTCTATATTATACCCCTTCCCATTGTCATCTATTTTTATATCCATCCTCACATTGGTTAATTATGTAATTATGTAATACAGTTGTTTAATACAAATTCAACATTTTAATATAAATCAATTAGTTATATAACTATCTTTTTTGTATATTAATCAATATGAACATGAATATTCCAATTATTTCCATGCAATCCAATTTCTTACAAATCAATTAATTATATTTACCAATAATAATAAACCAAATAATTTCCCCTATATATTCCTCCAAACCACAACTTAACCATTTCTGCTTTCAAAACAATATACAATTATTAATAGTATCTCAATTATTACAATTCCCTAGTTAAATAGAGCTTTTTTTCTTTTGTGTTTTAAAATCTTGAACTCTCCTCTTTTGCCCTAAATTTCCCATTGTTTGCAGTTTTGCACCTACCTTTTTTGGTGAGGAAAAAGAAAAAGAAAAAGAAAGAAATCTCTCTCTGCCTCATTTTGTCATGTTGCAGCTTTACTTTCGCTTTCGCCTTTGTTTTCAGCATAGCTAGGGGGAAAAAAATCTGCTCCAGGAACTTTTTGCAGCTTTTTGCAGCTAATTAACCTAGCAGAAGCTGTTAACAGGGGCTGTTTTTTCTATTTTTGCAGGCATGGGTCTACTCATTTTTTTTTTAACACTGATCAGCTGTAGGTCGGCCCTTTGAAGCCCCGCGGCAAGAGTTTAAACAGTTTTTTTTCCCTCTAGCCATCAGCGGGGATTCAGGAGGCAGCCAGGACTCAGGAGGCAGAATGAAAAATCGGGACTTTTTTAAAACGCCGCGGGACGCGGGACAAATTGCTCAAAAGCGGGACTGTCCCGCCAAAAGCGGGATGTCTGGTCACCTTAGGTTAGGCAAGGTTATACAAAGAGCATGAAAAGATAAGAAGGAGGAAGAAAAGTAAGAGAAGACTAATTATGTCTAGTTCATACTTCCTGTCTTTTTACCTCACATACTTAGACACCTCATTCTCACTACGTTATGGTTCTCCTAACAAATCCAGCTCTCACTTTGAAAGAGCAAATGATAATCTGGGGATTATCATACAGTTTAGACATTATCATGTTAAAAGAGGACAAGAGACTTTCTGCTCTTTGGGTGCTGAGTCTGCAGAGTAAAAGCAGCAAACAGACAAAGGAAAACTGAAGCTTCCCTTCACAGCCGCTACTTTTCTCTTGAACATTGTAGCTTACTCTGTGCTCCACAGCAGTTGAGCAATACTTAGCTTTCATAGGCACAGGACATTAATCACATTATTTATTTACTTACATTTCATATTTCTAAACCACCCATCTCCCTCAAAGAGGAGCTCTGAGTGGTATTTTTGTCCTTGTTCAGTCGCTAAGTCGTATCTGACTCTTTGTGACCCCATGAATCACAGCACACCCTGTCCACTGATTTCTGGAGTTTTCCTAAATTCATGTTCATTATCTAACCATCTCATCTTCTGCCATCTCCTTCTGCTTTTGCCTTCAGTCTACAGTGCAATATAATTGATAAATAAAGCAACATGTAAAAATTAACATTAAAATTAAATTAGGATTAAATTTATTAAAATTATAAACTAATGACAATTAAACATCAAAAGGATAAAAATCCTAAAATGTCCATTTAACACTGGTTATTACAAGGTGAGGTATGTGTGCACTCTTATAGGTCTAGCCATCTGCATGGTTGTATGGTCCTCTGTGCCTCCTATGGATGGCCACAAAGCCAAGATTTATTATGCTAGTTGGCTTATAGCAATGGGCAAGTCCAGACTGGTTTACATACTCAGGTTTATGGTTTGAATTATCTTTAAGCCAAACAATTGAAGTTTAGTAACAAACTACAGTAAAAACATTTCCTAATATACTGAAATTTAATATATGAAGTCAACTACTGACTCTTAACTATTGCCAAATATGTATGTTAACACTGAAACAGTTCTGACTGGGCTGGGCTGATCTTGAAAAAGCAAAACAGATTCAGATCTGGTTGGATGGGGAGACATCTGAAATTATGAAGGCTTTAAGCTAGGCTGGGATGTTGACTAAACACACCAGATGAAGGCAATGAAAAGTCACTTTCTTACTATTGCCAAGAAAACTACATGGACAGATGGCCTGAATGATTTCACATATATACATATGAGATATGTACATATGTACATATTACATATGTCAGGTTTTGCACAGTAGCTCATCATGAGGATACAGTCCTGAAAATTATAGCTGGTGTCTGAAAGTATGTGGAATTTCAACTTTCAGGCATTTTTCAGGTAATTTTTTTTTTAACCAAAACTGAGGGATGACTGAGATGGAAAATTTGCATTTAAACATTTCATTTTTATTTTATAGGATTGGATTATAGCTCCAGAGGGTTATGCTGCATTTTATTGTGATGGAGAATGTTCATTTCCTCTCAATGCTCACATGAATGCCACAAATCATGCCATAGTACAGACCCTGGTATGTTTTCATCTGTTTTTATAAACAATAAATATATAATGTTTAGAAATATTTTATAAATAATAAATACAAATATTTAGTTATTAGTCAATCAGTCAACAGATTCAGTGGAGCTTCATTTTCAAGCGATACAACATCCTATATATACAGAGAAGAACATTTTAAATATCTATTTGGTCCTATTTTTCAAATGTCTTTTCCTTCCTCAGGGGGCTTTAAAGAAAAAGAAGTAGTATTGCATGCTGTGCTAACATTTCATTTCAAGCACAAACCAAGAACAGTGTTGTATTTCTGAAAGGCCATCTGTAAGCAGTGATGCTTTCGGAAGCTCCTATGAATTTTTAAAATTGTATTTTTATACTTTCCACTTTTTTCCCCTCTATAATATTTTAGGGCCAAGATACCCCAGACTCCATTTTCTTTATCCTGCACAGTCTTTGGATGGATTCTCCCTTTAGCTATGAAAAACACATTGTTTTTCTGAGGGAGAAGGTCAGTTTAGAAATACAAAATATAAATAAATAAATAAAGTAAATTATTCCTCCTCCTCCTTTAAATCAACCCATTACATGATAAAACACTATTCGTGGAAAGTGAGGGACTGGTCCAGTGAGGTTGGTAGATTTTTTTTTTTTTCACTTTCCAGTCTAGAACTATGAAAGAGAGATTTGTTTAAAGCCAGCTTGCACGCTTAAGGGGGGACTACAACCTGGGTCTTCCCACTACTAGTCCAACTCCTTAACTACTACAGCATACAATCTTTCTCTCTTTCTCTCCGTACATATACACACACACACACACACACACACACACACACACACACACACACACACACTATACACCCAACCTCTATCTCTGTGTTGTGTTTAAATGTGTGTGTGTGTGTGTGTGAGAGAGAGAGAGAGAGAGAGAGAGAGAGAGAGAGAGAGAGAGAGGGAGGGAGGGAGGGAGAGAGAGAAGACATGGCTGGCAGAGGAATTCTGGGAATTGTCGTCCACAAGTCTTAAAGTTGCCAAGATTGGATACCCCTGCTCTAAACCTTCAAGTAGCCACAGGACAAACTTTGGGGTTTGTTGATATTCTTTTTAAAAGCAGGATATACTTTTCACTGCAAAGTATTAAAATCAGAAACATTTTAACAATATGACTGTGACTCTCCCAGCAAAAACAAAACAAAACACAAAACAAAACAAAACAAAAAACAAAACAAAAAACAAAACAAAACAAAACAAAACAAAAAACAAAACAAAACAAAACAAAACAAAACAAAACAAAACAAAACAAGTGTGTGTTATTGCTCACTATAGGAGTCATTACAAAGATATTGAATGAGTAAAATGATTGTATCTTGTTGTCTTTGACTTTCAGGTCCATTTGATGTTTCCTGACCATGTCCCAAAGCCTTGTTGTGCTCCAACCAAACTGAATGCCATCTCTGTCCTCTATTTTGATGACAGTTCCAATGTTATTTTGAAAAAGTACAGGAACATGGTGGTGCGATCATGCGGATGCCACTAGGATTCAATTGCAAAACAGAGTGTCATCAAGTGGAAATTATACAGTTATTCTTGTACATTTCTTTTTTGATGGTAAAGGAATTGGAGTGACCATTTCACAATATTTCTCCCAGAAGAGGATCAGTTCATTCCAACAGAATCCTGGAGCTGAAGTTCTTCCTATATGGTGTCTGTCACACCACAAACTAGGCTGCAACCAGGTGCTTGCCACTTCCCCCCCCCATCCTCTAGGTACGGCTTCGTTTGTAAGCATCTGGGGAAGGAAATGTGCCTGTCACAAAGAGCAAGAAAACCATAACTAACATTAAGAGAAACCTCTGCAAAGGGGATTTATTTAGGAAGATAAGAAAATTAAAAGAAAAAAAAAAGATACAAGAAATTTAGATTCTAGCTGTAAAATGTAGAGTAAGGCCAAGAGTTTCCTTTTTGTTTTTTTAATGGAGAAAATAAGGATATTAGGTAACTTAATCCCACTGATGTCACATCTCTTTTCATGTACAGTATAATGTACATAGTAGCTTTTATTTATTTAAAGGTATATCCTTCCTTTTATATGAATGTCGTTTCAAATGCTTTATTATATAGGTTTATATATAAGTAGTAGAACATCGAAGGTAAATTTTTGGTAACCGTACTGAGATTTATTTCATTTTTATAAAATAAAGCTTTTGTATACTCTCTTTCCACTCTCCCTCCCTCACCTCCTTCCTCTCAAGGTAAAAAATCCAGAACTCCTGTGACTATTTTATATTGTTAAAGGAAATTGAATACATTTGGCTACATTGTGCCAATGAAAACTTCGGTGGGCTATTTATTTAGAGTAAGCACTGAGAACGTTTTTTTTAAAATGCTTAGCTAAACACAATTTTCCTTTTGGAAGTTCTGCCCCATTAGGTAAAGTAAGTTGAACTGTGTTTAAATAAACAAATGGTAGCTAAATGCAGTGGGCTGAAAGATTGCGCACAATTGTTGGGGCTATTTTCTCTAGAATAATAGTGTAACCGTAGGAACCATAATCTCCTTCCCTTTGCTTGTGGGTTGCAGCTCTTCCTGGAGGCATGAAACTTTGGGCATTCTGCCAGTTGTCCGTGCCCAAAATTAGTTCTGACTTTATGCGTTGGGAGAGGGAGGGGGGGAAATAGAGTACAACCTTCTTACCTCAGATAGATGTGATTGGTCCATCATCTCTAACACGGCTGCAAAATGTGTGGTTCTTAGACCGAAACCAGTATATGAACCAGCCTCCTTTCTAAGCAAGAGATCATGAGATGGAAATGCATTCAATTTCCACTGGGCATTATGGAATTTAAGCAAACATTCCATTAACTTATTCCATGAACATTACTACTCTATCCATATCTTCTCAGAAGTAAGTCCCATAGAGTTCCCTGGGATCTGCTGCTGGATGAGTTGAGCTTAGTTGAAAATAGAGGGCACAGTTACTTGGACTTGCACTGTATTTCTCTCCTTTAAGCAATATTTAATAAGACTGTTATGGTATAAAGGAAGCATAAAATAATGGGCTCAGCTGTTTATCACATTTAATAAGATTCCAATGGTATGGAATAGGGGAAATACAGAATAATGTGCTCAGGTGTTATGCACACTTTGGAGAAATGAATTTATCTTTTTTTAACAGGGTTAAAACCTTGATATAGATTTTTAATTTTGTCACATTAAATCTGTTGAAATACTCTTGTGCTTTAGAGAGACATAAGGCATGCATTGCCTTTGACTCTGTTTAATTTGTCCATGAAGTTGCCAAAGCACAGCTTGATGTAAGGACACTATTATCCTAATTTATCACAGCTTTAATTAAACTGTACTACACATATTCCTGCGGTACATGTAGCTACTCAATGTCATCTTGAACCCCAAGATGAGTGGCTTATAAATTTGATAAATAAGTAAATAAATCCTTACTGGTATCTCCTCCAAATTGCTGTTTCGTCAGCCCTCCCAAGTAACTTAGAAAGAAAACAAGACTAGATTCTACTCTATTGTAAGTCTACTTTAACAGAATCTTGCAAGTCTGACGGCATAAACTTCCCACTGCCCCTTTTAACTGCTTGATCCATTAGAGCTAGTCCTTCCTAAGTTTCTTTCTCTGACCATTAAGCCACTGGAGGCTCCTGCCTCTCTTATCTAATTGTTTCCTAGGCAGTGTCTCTTCCCCTCTTTATGTCATTTACACATTCCATTACATGCTTTAAGAAACGTTTAAAATTAATTTGAAAATTGTTTAGAAAGAAAACAAATTTGTTTAGGACTTAAATAGAAGATTATGGTATTTGGAGCTGAATTTATGTTAAATAAAGGTTGAGGTGTATTTTGTGGGTACGTTAAATAATATATTTTGGAATAAAGGTGTACCATTTTAAGTACATGAAATGGAAGATTTTATTATGTCCTGTTGAAATATAAGTCTATATTTTATAACCTAATAAACCTGAAATACTAGCTGGTTTGCCGTGCCTTTTCTCTGGGATTACATTATCTTGATTTAGAAGTATTGTGCTCACTTGAAACAGCCCTTTATTAAAAATACAGAGCTGTAGCCTTAGATTTGCTTTCTGTCATAAAAGGAAATTGCATTGAACAAAGCTTGCTCAGAAAGAATACAGATAGGTTATATACCTACATGCACTGAAGTTTAGTTTAACACACACACACACGCTGCAAAAATTGACAATTCTAACCAATTATAACAAAGGTTAAACAAGAAAAGAGGAAGAGAGAACGTTCCTCTGCTGTACTGCTACCATTATTCTATTGCAAAGGAGAGAACATTGGCACAGATATTTTTACATGCTCCACTATTGGGAGTGGAGTTGCATGCTGCATGTGTCCAAGCATGTTTCTTACAGTAATTGATAAAACATGCTTCATGGGTCTTTACGTTTTGAGAAAAAAAGAATAATCATGTAAAAAAAATATATGTTGCAAGTCAGTGCCTAAGATCAGTGTACCGAGTCTAGTTTTAATCAGTTTAAAGTTTCCAACAACTCTTCATTAACCACTGAAGCTACTTAATATATTCCCCAAAGAGCTAACTAAACATGTAGCGAATTAAGGGAAAGCAGGTAGCACTATTTCGAAGCTAATTGTTTTTAAGGGGTAACTCCCAATTGACTTTAGTTGGTTTAGACTGCCAGTTTATTTGGGGAAAGAGAGATATTAGAACAGTATTGGATACAATGGAAGGGGAAGAGGGAAGTGGAGAAGAGAGGGGAGAGAGGAGAGGAGGGGGAGAGAGGAGAGGAGACACTATATGGTTGTACAGTTTTGTACAACCATAATTACTGCAACATTGGACTTGGAAAGATGGCATGTTTTTTCAGGATCTTAAGTAGAGGAAACATCCTGTTCAGAATTTCCTGTCCCCAAAATCCTGGACATCTTTTAGCATTCTCCTCAGCTCTTAGACTACATTTCTTAGTATGTAAGAGATAAAAAGATTTCCTATTTTTTAATTCTTAGGTTTCTTGGATAAATTGCTAAAATAGGCAAGCGCTAGTCAGTAAAATAATCGTGAAATATTTTTCATAGATGAAAGATAACACCTGAATGGACCATTTCATCTATAAAATTCTACCCTATGAAGCAGAATTAAATGTCAGGAAAGTTTTTCCTTTTCTTCTTTTATCGCCCTCTGCTTCTGCAAAGTCATTATTTCTTGAAATTCACAGAATATATCATGCATTTGGAGAGCAACATATGGAAGCTGATAAACTCACAACAAGGGTGATATAAATAATAGTGCAAGCCTCTCTAGAGTTTAGCAATGGAGACATGAACATCTGTCTCCAGCTGTGCAGCTATTTCTGAATTACATAGATCAAGCCAGGTTGGACAGAAATGGTAATTATTTTTGTTACTGACTGGAAGATCAAAGGTTAGTCTCAAAAAGTAAGGACAAGGAGACTGGTATCTAATGAAAAGATTTATACAATATGTAATTTAATGTACGGTTTTCACATGAACCTCATGCTAATGTATATAAATGACAGCAAAAACAAACACTTTGATACAAGATTAATTATCATTGATGAAAAGTACATTTTGACTCTCTCAATAATCCTCAGCAGCTGTAATAGTCCAATATTACCCTTGCAAAGAATCTAGTAGAAAGACTCTCTGTTCTGGCTGTATCATTGAACAAATTATTTCATTCCAAAAATAAAAGTAATAAATCTGTTTTGCTGAAATTGGCAATTGGGACACACACCATTTTTGTATGATGATCTCCTGCACCTTTTAATGCAAGAGCTGGTATTCTGTAGGGATAATTAATCCCTTTTTCTAATAAACGTTAGCATCAGTAGAAGAGAGATAGAGTTCAATTGTTTTCTGAACCAACCGGGATTTGATCAAATGCTTCCTTTGTATTGTCAGACACTTGGTTTCTTTAAAAAAATAGCATTAAGGGTCTTTAATATGAGATTAAAGCACATTGGGGAAACAACATGAAATAATAGCATCATAAAAGTGGAATCATAATACTAATGATTTAGGTGCTGAAATACAAGATAAAATATTCAGGCACTCTTCTGCTCCCAAAAATTAATGAGAGTAAACTTACTCTCATGTTAATGTCTAGTCAATGAAATCACAGGCAAGGCTGACAATGTGTCCAGTGCTATCCACAGAAATAAAGGAAAAAGGGTTTTCCTTGGGAATTCTGATTTTTATGTACTCTGCTTTGCTGTTTATTAGTGCTGGTAAGGTATTTTTCCTTCATGTGTGAAGAAGTCTATTAATGAGTATTGCCTACATAAATTAATGGATTGGCAGGTTAATGGAGAATCCAGGGGAAAAGAACAAAACAACTCAGTGCTGAATAATCTTGCTTCACAATCCAAGCATCCTCACCTTATTCCATAGGTGGCCAAACAACTCAGATAGAACTGCCACTCACTTTGTTTGATTTTATTTATTTATTTATTTATTTATTTATTTATTTATTTATTTATTTATTTATTTATTTATTTATTAAATTTATATACCGCCCTTCTCCCGAAGGACTCAGGGCAGTGGACAGCGGAATTAAGATACATATAATATAAAAGTTAAAAATAACTAAAATAAATTAAATCGATCAGCCTCCCAATTTAAAACCCCACATCTATACAATTTAAAAAACTAACCCATAAGACCTTTTAGGCTAGGCCGGCTTAGTGGAATAAAAAAGTCTTCAGGGCCTTACAGAAAGTACGGAGGTCCGGGATCAGTCGTATTCCGGGAGGGAGCTCATTCCAGAGGGCAGGTGTCCCCACAGAGAAGGTTCTCCCCCTGGGGGCCGCCAGCCGACATTGCTTGACTGATGGCACCCTGAGGAGGCCCTCTCTATGAGAGCGTATTGGACAGTGGGAGGTTATCAGTTGCAGAAGGCGGTCTCGTAAATACCCTGGCCCTAAGCCATGGAGCGCTTTAAAGGTGAGAACCAATACCTTGAAGCGCACCCGAAAGACCACTGGGAGCCAGTGTAGCTCGCGCAGGAGAGGTGTTACATGGGAGCACCAAGTCACTCCCATAATCACCCGCGCGGCTGCATTCTGGACCAGTTGGAGCCTCCGGGTGTTCCTCAAGGGGAGCCCCATGTAGAGAGCGTTACAGTAGTCCAGGCGATTTTGTGACAACTCTCATCGACGTACCAACCTGCTGCTCTTTTGAGCTTGGATTCACTTTATTATATGTGAAGTAGATCCCACTGAGACAATTGAACAGAATTGTAATATTGAAAAAGTGCACTCTTTCCAAACCAAAGAAAAGACAACAACACATGGCTGTTATCACTCCGCTAAATGTGTTCCAGTTTTGGAGCATCTTTTGCTGGATATGAATTATTAAGTTATGCGGATGTACCAAGTGCAGAATCCAATTAATCTACCAACAAAGTTTATTTTTCCATTCCCTGTAACTATGCGAAAATGTCAAGTTTTGAAATATTTTTCTTCATGCAGCTGTCAAGGGGGGTTAACGAAGACTATCATTATTCAGGAATGTTTATGGTCACTGGCCTTTAAGGAAGGTTCCTCAAAGGGCAGGATGTGAATGGTTTGGGGGGAAAGAAAACACAACTTGCCCATTTGCACAGGCAGACCCTCCACCACCACCACCCAATTTACAGTTAAGAATTTTCTGGATTTTATCTATTTAAACTTTAACCAGTAGTACTAGCTAGTCACTGATTTTTATACTTAATACTTTCCATCAGATTAAAGCATTTGAAACTGAAATTTGTATTCAGATTTGTTTTGATTTTCTTCTAAGTTTTCTTTCTTTATGAAATAGGCTTAGCACATTAGACATTTTCTAAGAGGTGAACTAAGGCATCCAGTTAAATTTGTTTGTCATTTCTTGTTGATCTAGTCATATACTGTATGTTCCTTGAAGAGGCAAAAGGAGCACTGTTGTCTGTCTTTTAACATTATTTCAAAATAATTCAAAATTTACACAGGAAAAACACATCTTCCTTCATTGCCTAGCTGAGGTATTGCTCCAAAATGCATTCCCCCTCAGGTTTTGTTCTGCCTGCTGACATATCTTATTTCTGATGATGATTATGAATAGTGAAGATTTTTGTGTATTTTACTTGTTCTGCAGACTTCACCATCACAGAACTCCTGTAATATCTCTCTCCATCCCATTTCAGCTTCTGTTTTATAACTTGAAGCCTCCTTAAGGCAGCAAACAACATATGAAAACCAACTTTAACTACATGTTAGAGGTTGAATCAAGATCTAATTGTTCTTTGAACAGACCCACTGAAATGAATGGGTGTTTACTTACCATACATGCCTGCTGATTTCAGTGATCCCGTTTTAAGCATGACTAAATTTTGACCTCAACAATAACAATATAGTGTCAAAAATGGCACAAACAATATCAGAGGGCAAGTTAATAGAATACAAGCAGATCTTTTTAATCTGAAGGCAACAACCAATAACTGAATAAAAAGTCTACATGGCAGTCTTGAGGCTGTACAAAACCTTCCATTGTTCAGTTACCACTTATTTTTGATAAGTTAATTCAACTTAGAGGTTTTTTGGGGTTTTTTTTTTGGTGAAGTAGAAGCAGAGGAATGTTTGGAAAAAACCCAAAGATTTGGAAAAATGCAGTATTAGCCAGTTGTTGTACTCCAGTTGTTGCACTCACTATCTGCTTTGACTTCCTTTACTTCCACTTGTCCCACTTACATACATACATGCTACACACCCAACACACTTCTGTGGCTAGATCTTTTCAAAACACTGATCTTCCATCTATTTCAAGTAATGATTTCCACTCTCACAACTGAAAATAAACCCAGTGTTCATCTAGAATGCTTCATGACTAGCGGAAGTAGAAAAACCTTTTAAAAAAATTGTCATATATGTGGATCTGTGATGCTGAGCTCAAATTGCCCTTCTTGGACTCAGATCAAACATGATTGGGTAATGTCTACTGATATTTCTGTTTATTGCCACATTGCCATGTGTTGATGTCATTTTATGTTTCTTCCCTCTATGAGAAACCAATTCTGGGACCTTCTTTGAACCGAACAGACCCTTCCCCAACAGCACCAAAAAAGCTCATTGCAGATCTTTACAATTAATAAATGGAACTTTATTAATCCCATTCTCATTCTGGTCTCATGTTTTTATCCTGGGCAGGCATTAAAAATCATGGAATTGTTCCCTCGCAGGAAAAGAACGATCCTACTTATGATGCTAGGATATAAGCACACACCCACCAAGCTTTGACAGTTCATCCCAAAGCCTTCTCCCCATTTTAAACAGTCTTCCTAATATGATTAAGTACCAGCGAATAGCAAGAATTAGGGCTGCCATTCTGATTTTCTGTGTACATCCTTCCTTGTTTCCAAAATGATAAATGGATAAATGACATAAAGCAAGACTGGTGATGTGGATGATACATTGCCTTAGCAGTAAAGATTGAAACCCTGGAACCTAGGAGAGATTTGCAAAACGTACAGTTGTCTCTGTTTTCAGAGAAAACAACCCCCTTTTTCTCCCCTTGTAACTCTCATGGCTGTGGGGAAAGATTTGACAAACAGAGCCCCCGTTTATTTTTAATGCACGCTTAGAGTATCTTGGATTGCAAAGAAAACAAATGATGCAGGTTTTATATGAGGCACAGCTAGATGGTTTATGAGTACGATAAGAAAGGGGCAATTGTAATTTGTCAGGCGCGCAACCAGGGAAGGGAAACATAAGGCCAGAGAGTTTGCAGAAGGTAAAAGGGGACATGTTTAAATAATCATCTTTTGAAAGTTATGTTGATATACAAGGAACTGGGAGGAAACTAGGAACCAGTTCATGACTCCTAATGACAAATCAGACTCTAGGCCAAGCATGAAGTTAGGTCATATACATCTAGGATGACCTAACATTGTGTGGGGCTTCAAGTCTTTCTTTTAGTGACCCAGAGCCTCCCATCATAAATATGGTGGGGAAAAATGTACACACAAAAATACAGAATGCAGTATGCAGTATAACGGAGTTGGAAGGGACCTTGGAGGTCTTCTAGTCCAACCCCCTGCTCAAGCAGGAGACCCTCTTCCAGTTCAGACAATCTCTTCTTAAAAACCTCCAGTGATGGAACAACCACAGCTTCTGGAGACAAATCATTCCACTGATTGATCGTTGAATTAAATTAAATTAAATTAAATCAATTGTTCCCCTTAAGTGTTGTAAAGGAAGCAAAAGAGAGTTATTAAAATGAAAAAAATGTCCCTAAATTTTCACTAAAAATGAAGGAAAAGTCTCTATTTGCTCTACATCATCATCACATCTGCTGTGGCCCTTGTTTCCATATTATTAAGTGGCTCACACTTAATCTAGAGGAGATTTAGGTATGGCAGAGTTAGTTAGGAAGAACTTGGGGAACTGTTTGTATAGACCAGTTGTGGAAGCAAATGTGAGAAAGAAACTCAGAAGGGATCCACCTTGATTTTGTTAATATAAGAGGGGGGAGAGAGACACAGACTTACAAGAGTCTGTTATTACCCTTTAATATAATAAAGCAGCATTCCTGGAATCCCTGTACTGTAGTGTCTGTCTCTTGCCCACTGCAAAGTCATCAGAAGTTTCTGCATCGTTTGTCTATTATCTCAAAAAAAGATGTGATTTACAGCATAGTATGGATTCAACATACTATGTTTGTAAAGGATGTACAAAAGAGTCCATCAGGTTACAGGTAGGCTTTGACTTATGACCAATTGTTTAAATTCAAATGTATGTTGGACCCCTCCAGGGATACTTACAACCTGTTCCAAAGTCCTGATGGCACCCCCCCCCCCCATGATCACATGACTGTGTCAGGGTTCCGACTGATGCCCTAATTAAATCATGAGTCTCATGCCAGGCTTCAAAAGAAATCCAGTTATTTATTAGGAGCTTCATGTCAGCATGGAATGACATGAAGCTCCTAATGAAGCCAATTCTGACCTCACTTAATTTACATCCCGGCTCTGACCTTGTTTCCCCCCTTCCCCCCCAGGTGTGTCATCAGTCACATTCTCCAACAAAGCAATTTTGAGGGTTGTAGAGATTACTCCCTTCCTGCCACTGTGGGGTTCTGTGGAGATGACCTCTGCATATCAGTTGGAATGTGCCTTGTTTGGACTGAGATACCAGCTCCTTGATGCAGTTGTGAAGTTAGTTTTCCCATCCCCTTTGCCTATGGCAACTCGAGAGCAGGCCAGGGATGCTTTGTGAGTTGACAGACTGCATTTCAAGCACTCAGAAACCAGCGTTTGGTTATGGCTATTTGCAGTATCCCATGATCATGTGACTATGTGTTAAAACTATTTTGCTGAAAACCGGAATTTGCTTCCGGTTTTCAGCAAAATCAGCCAATAATGATAGCTTGGCTTAACAACCATATTGTTCGCTTAACAACTGCTGCAAAAAAGATCATAAAATCAGCTTGGTCACAACAATGACCTAATTTATGACTGCTATGACTTAAGACTTTGAAGGGCATGCTCCATTACAGTTGTAAGTTGAGGACTACCTGTGCAACATTTTGAATAGATGCCCTATAGAACCAAGCATCTGAAATTTCCAAAACTAGGAACAAAATTGGCAAACCAAGCAGGTCTATGTACAGCCTTGGCCAATTCTGGCCAAAATGGTTTTATAATGCCACTCAGTGTCTTGCCATTTTGAGGTGGGCAATTTAGGAGAACTGCAGTATAAGCCCTAAAATTAGTTTCTCATGGACTAAAGTATAGGTAGTCTTCAACTTACAATCACAATTGTGTGCAAAAAAAATATGTTGCTAAGCAAGATGGTGGTTAAGTGAGTTTTGTCCCATTGTATGACTTTTGTTGCCACAGTTGTTAAATGATCCACTGCAGTTGTTAGGTTATCCACATGGTTGTTAAGTGAATCTGACTTCCCCATTGACTTTGCCTGTCAGAAGTTTGCAAAAGGTGGTCACATGACCCTGAGACAAGGCAACACTTATGAACATGAACTAAGCGTCCTAATTTTGTTCATGTGACCATGGGGATGCTGCAATGGTCATTTGTGTGAAAAATGGTCATAAAATCACTTTTTTCAATGCTATTGTAATGGTCACTAAATAAATGTTGTAAATTGAGGAACACCTGTATTAAGCCCATTCCTTTTCCCAAACTGCCCTTCCAATCTAGAAATTTTGGCCTCACCAGCACATCTTCCCTTAGGACTTCCCACTAGGCCTCTTACTCTTGCCCTGCCTCCAAAATGTTGGCACAGTTTCCCCAGCCTTCCAATAATTGTTCCTTCTTCTTTGTTCTGAGCATGAAAAGTTCCCTTTAGCAAGGGGATTCGGAGAAAAGTGCCATTCATCCGGCCACAGCAGAAGCTGGTGGGCCATGTGCTCCATCTCTTTGGAAAATGAAGAGAGTTCAAAGGAAATCTGAAAGAGGTGGCACAAGGCCCTCCTGTTCAAAGAGAAGGAAAACAGCCCAAATTCCCTAGACAAACATCCACCCTTGTGAAAATCTACAAGTATTTGGACTTTGGCTAAGATCTCTTTTGAACAGCGGCCCTGGGTAGAGTGTTTCTGTGAGAAACAATCCCACTGAGTGATGACTCCCAACTCTGCCTCTGGTGGCAACATGTCAATGATGCCATTTGTAATACCATCAGTTTTCCATCAATTCCTTCTGTTTGCTTATGTGAATCTCAAAACGTTCCCTTCAGCTCTCAGGGGTTTCTCAAGCCAGAATCAAGTTTTAGTCTTATGTTATGCATTTCCTAAAACCCAAAGTTAAATACTAGAAAGTAAAAACTAGAAAGCACACTCTGGCTAGTAAATTCACAAAAAAAAGGGGGTGGCAATGGAAACAAACAAAACATCACATTGAAGCACTAGTAAAGATAGTGTTACTTGGAAATATATCAAGTCCAATTTCCTAGGATAAAGAGTTCCACAGCCTATATGCCTCCGCTGAAGTTGGGTAGACCCATCTCTCAGTTCTCTTAACCATCACCACAACTGCCTAGAAACTGATTTTCCATAGTGAATTGGTAGACTTAGAGGTCAGAATTCATAACTTCCTTTAGTGTAGATTCTTCCAACAGAATTTGTAACATGTTCTATACTTCTGTTTAAGTCACTATCTTTAATGTGTTGCGGCTGAAAGTGTCTTCAGAGATCCATCCTGCAATCTTCCATTCATACATTCATTCTTAGACCCAGACTCAGACCTCATTTAAATTTGAGATATTATTACTTTGTTGAAATTAATAATTTTAGATACTATTATTTTGTTGTAATTTTAAATGTTGTCATATTTAATATGATTTTAGTTTTTTACATTATAATTTAATATCTTCTTGTGCCATATCCATCATCGGATGTTGGCAATCAAGTTGGCAACCCAATATGTTAATTTAATATAGGCTATATCCTGGCACTTTATTTTAGATTTTGGATAGATTATTTTGCAAATGTATTTTAATTCTCTCTGAAATGTTATTTTGTTTCTCATCCGTACTTGTCTATGACCACAATACACTGAATTGAAACGGACGCAGAACAGATCTGTACAGGTAGTCCTTGACGTACGACCATAATTAAGCCCAAATTTTCTGTTGCTCAGCAAGACAGTTAAGTGAGTTTTGCCCCATTTTACAACCTTTCTTGCCACAGCTGTTAAGTGAATTACTGCCATTGTTAAGTTAGTAACTTGATTGTTAAGTGAATTTGGCTTTGCCATTGACTTTGCTTGTCAGAAAGTCACAAAAAGTGATCACGCGGCCCAGGAACACTGCAACCGTCATAAATACAGGCCAGTTGCCAAATAGCCGAATTTTGATCACGTGACAATGGGGATGTTGCAACAGTTGTGTGAAAAATGGTCATAAGTCACTCTTTTCAGTGCCATTGTAACTTTGAAAGTCACTAAACAAATGGTTGTAAGTCGAGGACTACCTGTAATTCATTGGCCAACTTCATGTTGACTTTGCTTCGCTTGCTAGTTTGCATACATTACTTTTCTGTTAAAATGATAGGACAGGCTTGGTTCTTTTTTGGCTTTGTTTTGTTTTTTCTTCTTTTTTCTTTGCTTTTTTTCAATCCCCTTGGATCAAATGTTGAGAACAGCACTTAATAAATGTAGCAATTGCCTTTGAAAAGAAGCATTCCTGGGCCGGCTGACTGCTGACAAGCTTTCTCAGCTTCCGACTTCCAGTTCTTAAGAGGCAGCACTGAGTGTTCCCTTAAAAGCTACAAAGGCGGTGCTGACAGGCAGCGAAGAGGGCATTGCCAGGAAACTAACTCTAATTTCGTGGTATTAATTAGACCAAAAGGAAAATTAGTTCAAGTTCGGCGATTGCTTATTGCAATTTGTAAAAAAAGCTCTCTGCCGCACTGATATGTAAAACAATGCCTCTGCCAGGCATTCAGTGGGAGACAAAGGTGCTTCAGTGGGCTAATTTTACGTCCCTGGCAAAGCTCAGTTTCAGTCTATTCTTGCTAGCTGCTCTCCCACTTGCCTTTCCTTCATCACCTCAGATCGACAGATAGAGGGTTCCAGTTACAGCTTTTTGTTTCTGGCCCCTCAGATCTCGTTATCTTCTTGAAATTATGCACTTTCCTTCATTGTATGCCGTTCAAGGTTGGAGAGGCCTTCTTTTAAAGCAAGCCTTTGTGTTCCTCAAGTTGCTTCCTCTTTGTAGTAAATTTGATCAACTTTGGGCTGAAGGTTTCTCCTTAACGGCAAATCACCACACACCTGCAGGAGAAACAGATATGCACTTTATCTGCCCTCAAGGCCCAGGATCAGATGGGCAGAAACATTCTCCTGCTTTACTCCCATTCGCCACCCCCTACTGCTTCTCACTCGGTTGGTTCAAGGAATTTGGTTGAGGATGTTTTCAGAGGAGGAAATTCCAGGAAAAGTCTTGCGAGCGAACTTAATATGAAAATGTGCAAAAGCTGTACAGGTAGTCTTCAACTTACGACCGCAATTGAGCCCAAAATTTCTGTTGCTGAGCAAAACAGTTGCTAAGTGAGCTTTGTCCCATTTTACAACCTTTCAGTTGTTAAGTGAATCATGGCAACTGTTAAAGTTAGTAACATGGTTGTTAAGTGAATTTGGCTTCCCCATCGATTTTGCTTGTCAGAAAGTCACAAAAGGTGACCCCAGGACAGTGTAACCGTCATAAATATTGTACATGCCATATCCTAATTTTGATCACATGAGCAGGCAGGTGCTGCAATGGTCACGTGTGAAAAAGGTCGTAAGTCACTTTTTATTTATTTTTTATTTTTATTTTTTCCAACATAAACATAAAAAAGAATTTTTTTTCAAGAACGAAGTCTTGGTCTGGTCACAAATGGGTACACTAATTTAACAAATGAGAAACAAACAATTTTAACATAAATTCCAACATCTTAATAATTTTTTCTATTATCTCATCATACATCCTAATCTCCTACTAAGGCAAAGTTCCTTTTTATATTCAATTATGAATTCAATTATAAATCAGAATTCAATACCGCTTTATCTAATTTTTTTATCCCTTGCTCCTTTTGACATCAACATTAAGCAGAAAAACAATCTTTTCTATTAATCTATATATTTACCTTACAATTTTATCACCAGAAATCTTAATTTCCAAATGTATACAACTCAATTTTTATTTCAATTTATTAATCAAAATTTCTTTCTATTTTTCTCATTTTCTAAACCCAATCTATCCTATCATATTCTTAATCTTTTACACAGAGATCTCAAAATTTACCATTTTATTTTAATTATCACCCAACATTTTTTTTCACCCCTTATTAATAATTATTCTTCAATATATTTTCCTCATTCTCCTCCATTACTCCACCTATTTATTTGGCTGATTTCCAGCATAGCATATTTTGGCTGAGTTTTCAGCATATTATCCTCCTTAACTTCCCCTTTTGTTTGGCTGATTACCAGCATGTTTTGTTTTGTCTGATTAACAGCATTCTCCTCCTTAACTCCACCTATTATTTGGCTGTTTAACAGCATTTCATTATTTGGCTGATTTCTCAGCATATTCTCCTCCATTAACTCCAATTTCTATTCTACTAATTTATTAAAGATTTCTTTTTCCATATGTTATCTATTAATCCATTATTTCCAACTGTACTTTTCCAGGGTGTTTCCCCATTTATTTCTTAATATTAATCATTCCAAGATATTAAGTGCAATTAAAATTATAACTTCCATCTGTGTACCTTAATACATCATCTAAAATCATTAACAATTGATGATAATTATCATCCACCACTTTGTTATCAAATTAAAACTAAAGCATGTTACAACAAATTATGCTTTTATAAACATATCACTTTTAGTCACCTTTACTTCCCATTTCTATTTTTAATATTTCTATCTTTGTTTACCATGAACACTTCTTATTTTTATTTAAAACTCATTTAAATTTTGAACCATTTAAACAATTAAACATTCAAACATTGCTATCCAATTTCTCTATTTTGCTTCTTCTTTTCCTTATCTGTCCATATGCATTTTAATTTAAAGTCAATACTTCCACACTTAAAACTCTGCATATCCTTTTATATTCTATTATAAAGTCTGTTTCCAGTAAAACATCAACTTCTCTACTTCTGGTCCTGCGCCAAGTCTTTTATTGCTGCGCTAGTTAGTTAAAAGTTTATTAAACATTGTATTTCATCTTTCTTTATGTAGCCATCTAATGACAGAATAGGAATCTCTAAAGTTCAAAAAGCAACTTCTTTTGATGCTGCTATAACTTTGAACGGTCATTAAATGAATGGTCATAGGTCCAGGATTACCTGTATATCTTAGGTCCTCAGCATTCCTTTGATGCAGCCCCATCAAAATAGGTGGGCCTAAAAATTGGATCTTTTTATATATTTTGGGTAAATAACAGGGGGAATCCTGTTCTTCATAAATGAGTTTTTTCTCTTCAGAAGAAATTCAGAAAAGCTTTATTTTATTTTACTGAAATACTTGATAAAGAATATTAAAAATTGGTTTGGCCTGGTTCAAAGTTGAATCAAGGTTTTGACAAAACAATGCACAAGAAAATGTAACATGAGAAAAATCAAACCACCATGCCTTCCAGGCATTTAGCACCCATGTAGAAGTGGACCAGCCTTATTCAGGTCCCTTCTCTTCAATGAACATCTCTGTTGATAGCCTTGAATTTTTTAGATTTAAATATAACAGAATGACCTGATTGGCAAAACTATTGCAAAAAAATTTCACCTAGATATCAAATGTACGATATAGGATGAGGGATATTTCACAAGGCTCTAGTCCTTGTGAAAACAGACTTTGAAATAATAATACAAACTGAAAATGTACCCAGGATTGAACTGTAGGGTCCTTGGTGCTCTCTAAGTGTGGTGGTTTGCAAACGTTTCATTACCCAACTGGATAATGTTGGCTCAGAGAGCACCAAGGCCCCGCAAACTGAATATGACTCAACAGCATGAAATGGTTTTGAAAAAGGGAAATGTGATGTTAGGGTTCCTTAAAGGAGGGAAAATAGTGATTCACTTTATTTGGCATTCATCAGTTTTGGTACTGTGGATTAAGATCCTGTTGGATCAGTCCCTCTCTCTCAGCCCTAGGAAGGAGTCAATGGCAAACTACTCCGAAAACCCTTGCAAGAAAATGCAAAGGATTAGTCATTAGAATCAAAATCTGACTTTTAGTCACGTACACACACAAGTAGTATTTCACATTCCTCTTTCCTGCTCCTAGTTTGCCCCTGGATGTAGTATATTGCTTCAAGGGTGGTGGGAGGCTGCATACTTTTTAGTCCTGCCATATAATCAAAGCAAAGACAGTGCATTGATGTAAACAATCATTAAAAACATCATTAGGTTGGTATTTGCCTTGGGCTTAGTCTTAAAAAGCTGTGCAAAAGGGACTTGCCTGATTTAGGATGGCCACTTGTCCTAATGTTCAAAGAGCTATTCCCCCTGAACTCAGTTTTAAAAAGTACAAAGATAACATAAGAAAAAATAGAAATCATCTGCCAACAGTTAGAACCTGAACCACAGACCATGCAAATGCACTAGTTACTTGGTGGCACCTCTTATTTCCCATGGGGAGATTGAATCAGAATCAGGGTCAAGAACTGAAGGAGCTTCTTGGATGAGAAGTGAAACACTTTCAAGATTAAAAACTAAGAAAGTTCAGTTGCCTTTTGAAAAGCACCTTTGGGACATTCATGACCTGGATGATTGAGAATCTCCATAGACATTGTGTTACAATATTATTATTTAAATTGTGAAATTTCTCAATGTGCACCAATATCTATAAATTAGCACATGGATCTTATGGAACACAGGAAAAGTTTTGGGTTTTTTTCCCAGTAAAGCTAAGGTTTTTCTTTCCACCTAGGGGCTAGAAGTCAGGCATGTAAGTGGAAGATAGGCTGCTCTTTCTTCTTTTTTGGGTGAATATAGAGAGCCCTTTTTTTCTTAGGGGAAAGGAAGAGAGGCATAGTCAAGGAGGAAAATGAAGATGTGCTCCACAAAGTTTAAGAGGTTGGGGAAAACTGCTTTTGGAGAGAAGAGGAATTGAAGCTAAGCTATAAACAGATAGGTATATTTATATGTGGGCTTGTAACACTGTCCAAGTCACTATGATTTATTGAAATAGCAGAGTTTTGCTTCAGGCCCTGGTTTTTAAAAAAATCTGTGTGTGTTTTCAAGTCAATATCAATTCCTGGGGATTACCTGATCAAGCTCCTGCACTCCGAAAGCAGTTTGCCCTTGCCTTCTTCCTAGGCACTGAGAGTGTGTGTCTGGCCCAAGGTCACCCAGCTGGTTTTGTGTCTAAGGTAGGACTAGAACTCACAGTCTCCTGGTTTCTAGCCTGGTGCCTGAAGCACTACACCAAACTGGCTCTCTCTGAGACAGAAAAACAAATTTGAATTCTGTTTTGGGGCAGCTGCATATGATATTTGTTTTGTGGGCTATGGGTCAGCAGATTTTGAGTGGTAGGCCAGACATGCCAACCTCTGACTTAAAAGCCACCTTGTTGGCTCTTCTGTTACATTGGATGATAGATTAGATTTAAATCCAGACTCTTCCTCTAGAAAACCAACGGGTTTTCTTGTTCTAGAATCTAGACCATCCCTTTCCCTGTAGGATATAGGGCGTATAACTGTAGAATAATTTGCTGGGCTGTTCCATCTCCTTTTTTAAAAAATGGGCACTAAAATTGCTAGCCTCCAGTTCCTTTATCTATTTATAATTTTAAACAAAATGTGTTATTTTTAATTAGCCATGGGAATTAATTAACTGCCAGGGCCATCGCTGATATTAACAGATTGATTAAATCTTTGATATCTGCAACCATTACCAGCGGATAGGCATATGAAGGGCCTTTGGCTGTGGGTTGCCAATCCCTGCTTCATTTTTATTCCATTTTCTTCCTTAAGTGCTTTTCTCAAATCTTTGATGGCATACAGCTATCCAGCCACAGCCACATCTAGGCATTAAGATATTCTACTGTAATACACCCAAAAGGGGCAATGTCTTTATACTCTTGACTAAGGCATAATGAAGATTCTTTCATAGTGATTTTTTTCTTGTGTTGAACAAACTATTTCTACAGTAATGCTTGTTTTGATCTATATAATAAAGGTTACATAGTAAAACTCCATGATTACACTTTGAGTAGCTGTTTGATCTCAAGTTGTTTTTCTTTAAGTTAAACATTGACTCTCTAAACTTAGTTCCATTCATTATGTGCTGTGGTACAGACAAGTCTTTAAGTCCCCTGGGGCAAGAGCAAATCTTCTTATGCTTAGTAAAAGACAACGACGATTCACTGTATTACATTGGAATTAACCTCTCTTTCTACATTTTGGGGCACTCTTGGTTTTTGAGTGGCATGCCATTGCCACGGAAGAGATTATTCAAAGATATCAAGCCAGGATGATTAGTTTAAATATCATTTAATGTTTTATTTCATTTCATTTTATTAAATTATTTATGCTACCCATCCCCTCTATAAGATGGCTCTAGGCAGCTTACAGATTATAAAAAGATAAATAGAAAAGTAATTAAAATATTAAAACTATACTGAAACTAGAACTAAGAGATGGATAGTATAGGAATGAGGTCTTCTTACCCCATCAGTCATCTCCAGAAGTCAGTGCCCTCCTCGGGACCCAAGCCAATTGTCAAAGCCAAGTTTTAATTTTTGCCTTCCAGAAGGCAAAAGAATGGGAGTACTTCTCACCTCCGGTGGTACAGTGCTCCACAGGGATGGGGCCACAGTGGAAAAGGCTCCTCACTTTGACCCCGCCTTCTGGTATTCCTTAGCAGACAGGATTCATAGCAGGCCTCTTCTACTGGCTTGAGTGAGGCAGTCCCATAGGGGCAAGAAGGCTCCTCAGATACCTTAGATGTGATTATTCTTCAGTCTTCTTTTTATTACAATCTGGTAATAGTAACATCTTCTGTGACACAGATCTCTGAAGGCAACATCTAAAGCTCTCCAAGATTTCATGCAGCCTACATTGCTAGATGTACTGTTAGAGTTGACTCTCTAAATAATATATTTACTATATTATATCATGTTTGCCCTTCACGGTAGGGTATTTTTAATAAAAAATTTCATCCATTTTTTTATAAAGAATGCTATGTGTGCTTTTTGTGTGTGTGGTAATTTTCTCACAAAATGTCTCAGGGAAGGACAACCCACCCATCAGGATGATAAACATTCCTCACTGAACTGTTGTTTTCATCATCGTCTTCCCATGGTCTTTGAACAAGTCAATTTTCCCATTCCTTAAAGCTCTGCTGTAGTTATTGCACATGCTTCTGAACAAAAAAGCTTAGCTTGGATTGAACGTGTCACTCTAACAGTAATTAGTTTCTGAGTTAAATAGCGTGAGCAATACGCTGCATTGTAATAACCCACCCGACTTCTTTGTGTAAATATTTATCATTAACTGTATGATGAATTCGCTTCTTGTCTTTGAGTGTTTTCATTAGAGCAGAGTCTGAAATGCCAACAGTTCGATGGCTTCAGTTTGTTTGCACAGCCTACCTGCACAGGAAATGTCTTACATGTAATGATTTCCTCCGTTCAGTGTATTTTAGTTAGCTGAAAATGTAGATGTTGTGATAAGGGGGCAGGAGTGTCTGTAGGAGGTCAATAATTAGTTTTGGAAATGTTTATAATTATGTCACCCGTTGAACTCAAGCTTGGCTTGTTAATGACTTAAAGTTGATCCGAGAGCATGGCTGAGCTGCTCTATTAAAAACATGGTATTAGAAGAACATTTTTTCCCCTGGATTCGCACAGGCAGCCCATTTGGGTGAAATGCTCTACAACAGACAATGGTTTCTAGAAAGCAGCCATATTGGTTCCTTGAGGCAAAATATCAGTAGCAAACCGATGAATAGTTTTAGTTCGAAGCCATAAAACTGATCAGTTAAAATACAATTCAAAATTTATTTGCTTCTTTGGATTCTTCTAACCCAGGGGTGTCAAACTCGCAGCCCGCGGGCTGGATGTGTGACACGCTGGCCACGCCCACCCCGTTTTAGCGAAGGGAAAAAAGTCACAATATGTCACGTGATGACACCGTGATGACACGAGTTTGACATCCCTGTTCTAACTAATTCTATTTATTGAACTATTGATATAGGTTGGAATGATTCAAAAATGGTAGGAGGGCTCAAATGGACAGACTTTTTGTTTTGAAAATAGCTCTGCCTACATTCTCTGCATAAGATGATACTTGCTATTTACTACCCTGTTTCCCCGAAAATAAGACATCCCCTGATAATAAGCCCAATCAGGCTTTTGATTGCATGTGCTAAAATAAGCCCCTCCCCAAAATAAGCCCCCCCCCAAATAAGCCCTCCCCAAAAATATTTAAACACATGTGCAGTTGGTCCCTGCCATTTCCTCTGGTTAAGGTTAGGAAGACAGAGCTGGAAATCAGGTAAAATGGCAAGAGGAGCCCCTTCTTACTCCAAAATAATAAGACCTCCCTGAAAATAAGGCCAAGCGCTTATTTCAGGGTTCAAAAAAATATAAGACAGGGTCTTATTTTCGGGAAAACATGGTAATATTTCAAATACTGAATTTCACCTATGGAACAGGAAGTACTGAGTGTGGAGTGTGTACCCTTTAAAAGTGTTATTCCACTAGACTGTTTTCCTGTTTCCCTATATGGACTCTGGGAGCTTGAGTTAGCTCAGTTACTACAAGTATCTTATATTCCTGGCTTGATGCAATACTGTGTCAGAATTAGATACTGGAGAGTAAGGTTGTGCCATCTTTTCTACTTGTAGCTTATAGTCCATAGCTTATAAGGCTAAAAGAAACCAGAACATGCAACTTTAAGTGCTGTCAATATATTGTTTAATTTGGGGAAGGGGAGGAGAAGAGAGAGTTACTAGGAATCTGAGTGACAGATGAAGGGATGTGGGTGGGACATTGCTGGTGGGAGTGCTGAGTAGAAGAGGGGGAGAGACAGGGAAGCCAAGAGGCCTGAATCAACATTTTCAGAAATGTAATAAAGGAGCCCTGTTTTAATAACATGCAGGGCTTTGTTTATTTCTCAGAGCTTTGTCCACTCCTGACAGTCTCCATTTTATTGCCAGGATAGCTTAGGAAAAAGTCTGAGGGGTACATTTGCCAAGGAATTAACATTTTCCCTTACTCTGAGTAAGCACCCCAAAGAAAGATGATTCAATGTGTTCTGATTCTGGCTAACAGATGCAGAAGCTTGACTTCGGTTATTTGTTTTACCAATGGCTTTTGGTTAAGACATAATGTTCCACATTTCTTGTGTAACCTAAGACCAACAAGAGGCCCATTGCCACTGTTTGGGACTGTAAATGGCTCTTCAGTTTTTGTCTCCGGGTATGGTAGAAATGAAGTTTACAGTCCAAGCCAATGGACTTGTAATCAGAAGTAAATTTCATGTAGTTCATTAATGCAAAGAATCATAATCATATACTCTTTTACAGATTAACAGAGTTGGAAGGGACCTTGGAGATCATCTAGTCCAACCCCCTGCCCAAGCAGGAGATCCTACAGCATTTCTGACAAATGGCAGTCCAATCTCTTCTTGAAAGTCTCAAGTGAAGAAGCTCCCACAACTTCCAAAAGCAAGCTGTTCCACTGGTTGACTGTTCTCACTGTCAGAAAATTTCTCCTTATTTCCAGGTTAAGTCTCTCCTTGTTCAGTTTCCATCCATTATTCCTTGTCTGGCTTGTTGGAAGAAATGTCCATCTGGGTTCAGTTCCAAGTGGGGAAAAAGACACTGGAAAATGGAGACTGCTTGGAAAAATGGTTTAATGGTGGACAGGAATCACATGGCTTGAGTTCCTGAACAGGAGCACATGGCTTGAGTTCCTGAGTAGAAAAAAAAAAGGGGAGGAGATGTTGGGAGTGCCTTGGTTTTATGCCCTCTGTTGGGCCCCATCTCTAAGTGTTTCCTGTTCCTGTATAAAAAATCCTGATTGGTTGTGAGACTCCCAGAGGGTGAGGGTCTCCCAAGTTTGCTTGAGCTTTGCCATGTGGTGTTTCTGTTGCTAGTGAGTTTCTGTTGCTAGATGGGTCCTATTGTGTTGCAGATGATGGTCCATTGACAAAGGGGGTGGTGGTAATGAGTGAGCTTGGCCCTCCCTTAATGGCCCATTGACAAAGGTGGAGGGAATGAGTTTCTGCCTCTGGCCCATTGACAAATGTGGGGGGAGGCAGGAAGCTGCTTTGTCTTTAAAACATGTTTCTCCATTTCTCATCCAGGGAAATATAATATTCTGCCTTTTTAATATTTCCTAAAATATTTCATTCTTCTAGGAGAGGGATGAGAGCTAACTTCTTACAAGCCTTCAAGTGCTTTGGAAAATACCTTGACCCCTTTCTCTCTGTGGCAGCCTCAAATATTGGAAGACTGCTATCATGTCTCCCCTGGTCCTTCTTTTCACTAGATTAGCCATGCCCAGTTCCTGTAACCGTTCTTCATATGTTTTAGTCTCCAGTCCCCTAATCATCCTGGTTGCTCTTTTCTGCACTTTTTCTAGAGTCTCAACATCTTTTTTTATAGTGTGGTGACCAAAACTGGATGCAGTACTCGGTGTGGTCTTACTAAGCTTTATAGAGTGGTATTAGTATTTGATCTTCTCCACATATCTTCTTCCTCTTCCTCTCCTCCTCCCAATCCTCTTCCTCCCACCCTCCTCTTCCTTTTTAAGAGAAACTATCACTGCCCTCTTCCCATCCCATTACAATCTTAACTGTTAAGGCTCTCTTTGCAAACAGCAACTTTCTTTGAGAACAGTTGCAAACCTTCTTTATAAAGTTCACCATTGCAGCTAAGAAATGACTGGGATTCAAGGGAACCAGTAAGAGTCATCTCCTTTTCCTTTCTTTGGGGTAGGATAAAGCTATGCCACACTTGATATTCTCCCCATAGTTATAGAAAAGTTACACATGGAACTCTATGGATTATTTTCCCGAGAAATTATGTCTTTCTCACCTACACTATCACACAGTTCTGTCACCTTCCTCCCAGACTGATTTTTGAATGGGCTGTAGAAGAGTTGCCTTGACATGGTAGAATGAGCACAGCACAGCATCTCTTCTCTGATCGCTATAGCTTAGAAAAGCAACATAGTCAAAAATTAATTTCATATTTTTACTTCTGAATTTGATATATATATTTGGCCTAGCACTACTGTCTGCAACTGACATCCAGAAATTAAGTGGATAAGAATGGGTCAAGAGCTTTATTTATCCAAAATCTAGGAGATTCCAAATAAAAGATTACAGCACATTAGTATGACATTTTCTAGCGTGAGTTCTTTTGCTCAATCCATTTCCCAAAGGTTAGTTTATTAAGAAGGCAAGTAAGGAAAGGTTATTGCCTAGGATCTTCAAAATTATTTTCAGTCCTGGTTCCTGGCTAAGGCTATGGATGTCTTCAATATTTAAAAATGTTTCTCTGTTTGTTAAAGCACATCCCCCTCCCCCGCCCTGAGTTTGGCTGTTCTCTAGGAGTATTAGAGAAGGCAATCTTTCTCTTCTCCATCAGCATCTGGTTGGGATAAGGGAAAGATTCTTTTTTTCAGGAGTGGTCTTAAATTCCAGGACTAAGTGCCTGAGAAAATTTGCCTTTTTTTCCTCCTCTCTGGACAGATTTCCATAGCTGTTTTTTATGAAAGGCATTTGGCCAGCAGGCATGTTGACTTTAATTTTCTCTGGCATGCTCAAGGCTTCAATTAGCTAGCATTAATTGATTGTATCTGCTTTTGTGTTTCTGCTGTTATCACTTGACTGAGTTCATTCTTTTAGTTCTGCTTGTATAAGCTGCACTAAACTTTGCTGGGGAAAGGCAGAACATAATATTTTGTTGAAGTAATGTGATAATGCCTGTGCCCATCCCCCACCCCCCCCACCCCCGTTTACAAACTAAAGGACATGACATCAAAGGAAAAAGAAATAGGAGGGAGAATAAAAAATTCAGTCACAACTTCTATTAGTTATACAAGACTCATGAAAGGGGTTTTTTTCCCCGCTCAGAGACAAAATGAAGCCAGTATCCGGAGATGTTCCTTTATAGCTAATGCATAAGGTTGAGTTTATCATGAAAGGAGCAGCCTCACATTTCTCCTTGAATTTCAGTTGATAACAGAGACCAGACATCCTTTAGCTCAGCAATTGTAGGACAACTGATTATTGAAACTATATATTCGTTTTAGCAGGAATAGGAGTACCGTTTGTGGACTCCGGAAATCTGAAGGATCACTTGATAGTAGTAAGGAGATACATGACATTCTCATTCTGCCCCATTGTAGCTTTTTGGATACATGTAATACACTTAGTCAGGAATGGTATAACAAGCTGTTCCAGGTGTTAATCTGTTTATACCCGTGTTTCCCCGAAAATAAGACCCTGTCTTATATTTTTTTGAACCCTGAAATAAGCACTTGGCCTTATTGCCATGTGTTCAAAAGGCCAATTGGCCTTATTATCAGGGGATGTCTTTTTTGGGGGGAAACAGGGTAGCAAAGATGTATTCCTTGACCTTAGACAGGTAGACATTTTAAGGAAGTGAATTTTGGTTAAAAGGTCTGTTTGGCAATAAAACAGAGTGCATTTGGATGTGTGATGAGATCCCATCTCTTCAGGCACTTAAGCAAAGCTAGGAAATAATCTCTTAATATATATATATATATGAAATATATATATATCCCCCTGTGAGCCACCCAGAATTGTTGGAATAAATGATGGAATAATTAAATAAATAAATACTGCATGGAATTGCACTATAAGATGTCCTCAGTCCTTTCCAAGTCTTATGATTTAGTATCCTACAGTAAGTTTGGATGTTGGCCCAGGGACTGGGACTCAATCCATGGCCTGTCTCAAAATAACTATTGCCCTGATGTCCCTCACCACTGTTGGCACACTTCCTTTCTCCTGTCAGAGCAATAAAGTCAGAGTAGAGTCAAATACAGATATTTCCAAGCATCTGGATAGCATGTACACATGTTTCAATCTCCCCTTTGGAGGCTGATCTAATCCCTTTTTTATAATATTCCTAGAGCCTTTGGAATTCGTTCCAAAGGATCACTGAATTTCAGTCCAAGTATATTTAGAAATTCAGCCTTAGAATCACTCCCATTACATTTATATAGCCAAAAGATAGGCTACACATGATTTTTACAAGAGAAGGATAATGGATGCAGTGACTCCCAAATGTAGATGTCCATCTGAAACATATTGATAGGGCCAGAAGAATTAATTTTTCTTCCAGATTTAGGAGGTTTGGATTTGGTTTTTTTTTTCTTTTTATAAGTCTATTTGCCATTTTTCAGAATAATTTTTTATGTGTTTCATGTGTTTCTAGAATGTCAAGAACCTCACCACTGATTTTCAACAATTATATTGTTAAATTTCAGAGGGGGAATGGAAAATAAGGAAGGGAGAGAAGAACGTGCAGTTTTAATGCTGCAGATGGCTCATCCCTGATATAACATATCACATTAGAAATCTAGAGAGGTGTAACTTTTTACATTAAGAATATATAGTGGTATGGTTTATTCTGGATCATGGTCTTCATGAGGTTTTTTTTCCCCAATGGATATTGCACAACGGAGAGTTAGCTCACATTAAAAATGCAATAAGATCTTTTTTTTTATTAAAGAGTTTTACAAAAAAAAATTTACAAATATTTCCCCCTCCCCCCCTCCCTTCCTTACCCTCCCCCCCACCACCACCCCGAACTTCCCGGAACAAAATACAGGGTATAACAATTAACAATCATATACTAAACTAAGCTAACTATCTATGGACTCCTATCCCCCCTTCACACTTAACTCCCCTTTTACTTAACTAAATATGAATACTCTTAATTTTTCTATTCATTCATAAGCTATTTGATACTTTTTAGTCTGATATTTGTTTTGAATATAATCAATCCATCTTCTCCATTCCAATTTATATCTTTCTTGTGAATGATCTTTCAAATAAGCTGAAATTTTCGCCATTTCTGCTAAATTCGCTACTTTTAATGTCCATTCTTCAATAGTAGGCAGTTCTTCCTTCTTCCAATATTGCGCCACCAAAAGTCTAGCTGCAGTTATTAAATTTAAAATCAATTTAGTCTCTATAACCGTACAATCTGTAATTATACCCAACAAAAACAACTGTGGAGTAAACCTTATCTTCTTTTTAAGAATATTTTGGATTATCCACCATATTTTAATCCAAAATGCTTTAACTTTTTTACAAGTCCACCATATATGATAATAGGTGGCATCATCACAATCGCATCTCCAACACTTAGGTTGCAAATTCAGATACATACAAGCTAACTTTTTAGGATCTAAATGCCATCTGTAAAACATTTTATAAAAATTTTCTCTTAAATTTTGCGCTTGCGTAAATTTCACATTTCTAACCCATATTTTTTCCCAAGTTTTCATCATTATTGGTTCCTGAATATTTTGTGCCCATTTTATCATACAATCCTTAACTAATTCCGTTTCTGAATCTATTTCTATCAATATATTATATAATATTTTTATATGCATTTGGCTTTGATCTCTAATTTGTTTTACCAAATTTTCCTCGTTCTGCATGATACCAATTCTCTGATCTTCTTTCCATCTAGCTTGCAGCTGCCAATACTGAAACCAAGTTTGAATTATCCTTTCTTCTTTTAATGCATTTAAGGACTTTAACTGCAATATATCCCCTTCCATTTTAAGAAGCTCTTTATAGGTAATCACCTCTTGCTTTTGTTCTACGCTTATATACTCTATCACATGTCTGGGTTAAATTATAAATCTTATAATTTAACTTGTATTGATACTTTTTCCAAACTCGTAACAAGGCATTCCTTAGTATATGGCTTTTAAAGGTCTTATCCACCTTCTTATCATATAATAAATAAGCATACCAACCATATAACAAATCATATCCTTCAATATTCAATATTCTTTCTTCTGTTGAATTAATCCAGTCACTGATTATTGATAGGACAGCTGCTTCATAGTATAATCTTAAATTAGGCATAAAAAAAAATGCAATAAGATTTTTAAAAGACTGTCTAAAAGATGTTACATTATTACTTTCTTGTTATTTATTATTACTGCATTATTATATTAAAAGTATAGTTTCATGATACATTTGAAAAATAAATTTCTTTTTTAACTTGTCGAGAAGGTGGGATAATAGATACATTTTATGACATTTGTTACCCACTGCTGGACAGATTCAATTATAAATTTTGGAGCCATAATTTTACAACTGCAGATATTTATTGCTACTGATTGGCATGCAAAAAAAAAGAAAAAGAAAAAAAAAGTTGGATATGCTAATCATTTCTGTGACTTTTATGGATTGAACTCTGAGAAAAACTCCTCCAGGACAAATGCTTCTATTCAAACGCTGTATGCTTTTCAGAAGCAATATTTCAAATGTATTAAAAATAATAATTACAACTTCCCTCCAAAGAAAATAAAACATTTTCCAGAGAAACAGAGTTGGCCACTGTAGTGCCAAGGAATTGTTCTACTGAATATAGAATTTCATGATATAAAATTATATATATATATATATTTGTTTATGTAAGTTTTCACGGGTATGTATGTGTGTATAGTTAATATTTCGGGTTTCTTCCCGTGTAATTGTGGATATATCCCTAAAAGGGTAGAAGCGACGTTTCGACAGAATCCCATCTGCCATCATCAGGCTTCTACCCTTTTAGGGATATATCCACAATTACACGGGAAGAAACCCGAAATATTAACTATACACACACACACACACACACACACACACACACACACACACACACATATATATATATAATATTCTTACTTTTCGTAGGTTTTATGTGTGTGTTTTTTTTACGTAGGAAAAACCTACGTAACCAAGATTTTTCTACAGCCCTAGCTCAATGGAGTCACATCCACTCGATTCTGGGCTTTTTTTTTTTCTTTTCTTCTGGCAGCCAGCAGGCCTTATGCTGCCCTATGCTGCCTAGTGAGAGACTTATATAGATCTATTTCTGGCTCGTTAGCCATCATCAGTAAGCCACACCCACATCTCATGTATCCTCCCTCATGTATTGTAAAGGTACAATATCTATTTTCTTAATAAAATAGATAAAAGAAATAAAACCTACGAAATAAAAGAAATAAAACCTACAAAAAGTAAGAAAATAGATGTTGTATCTTTACAGGGAGGATACATGAGATGTGGGTGTGGCTTACTGATGATGGCTAACGAGCCAGAAATAGATCTATATAAGTCTCTCACTAGGCAGCATAGGGCAGCATAAGGCCTGCTGGCTGCCAGAAGGAAAAAAAAAAAAAGCCCAGAATCGAGTGGATGTGACTCCACTGAGGTAGGGCTGTAGAAAAATCTTGGTTACGTAGGAAAAACCTGTCTAAAAGAAAAACATATATCTATATCTATATATCTATATCTATATCTATATCTATATCTATATCTATATCTATATCTATATCTATATCTATATCTATATCTATATCTATCTATCTATCTATCTATCTATCTATCTATCTATCTATAAATTTTTAAGTTGGTGGGGATAATTCTACCTAATGTGACTGATTGCATATAGTTGCAAACACATGCACATGTATAATGGCCATTCTCCATAAACAGAAAAAAAAATCTTTAGTATAATAATATGGGCAGCCTGTAGAATGACTGCATTTATCTTTAATTAAAGGCCACGGTGGCCCACGCAAAGTCCAAAGGGCCTTTCTCTGAACTGTATGTTGACATCCGATGAATCAGAGAGGCCACCTGCTAGCTCCACTCTTGGCATTTGGGATGATTTGCATTCCTGTGGCCTGTGGCTCAGCAGGATGACTCTCGGCACTTTGCTGTCCTTCAAACTGTTTAATATCATGGATCCCCACCAGTCATGTAGGCTATCTCTTGGAGGCTCTTCAGGCCAAATAAGAAAGGCCGGTTACATTTTGGTGACTAAAGGGCAGTCTTTTCCCTTACCTCCTTCTGCATTTGCACAGAAGGAAATTCTTTAGTAAAATGCTGGGTTGGGATAAAGGCAAATTCATTTTTGCCTAAGAGCGTCAAAATGAAGCAACCCCCCCCCCTCAATCCCTAAAAGGAGTTACTACTGGAAGCCGTAGTTTCAATTAAATCAAAATTATACTGAAAGTAGTCTTTGTGCACTGCTCCAAACAAAAAAGCATCCAAGGTTAACATCTGTAATGAGATATTTAAAAAATTGCCTATAAATTCATTTCTGTGTTTAAAATGGGGTGAGCTTCATTTGAGTATAGCATGCAGATGGAACAATGAAATCAGGTTCGTAAGAAATGGCCTTTTAAACATTGGATCATCAAGCTATCTAGCTCATTACCTATCTATTACTGTTTTTTAAAAAAGTAGGCACATTCTAAATATGTGGGATTGCATTTCCAGACTCAACCATCAATCTGCTGCTCTCCAGGGGTGTTGGGACCATATAATTCCTAATGTGAAAGCTATACTGGTTAGGAATTCTGGCAGTATATTCCCATCTCAAGGGGTGGGATTGCAGAAGTGTAGTCCCTCCTAACTGTCAAACACTCTAGAGCAGGGGTGTCAAACTTGCATCATCACATTGTCATCATGACTTTTTCCCCCTTCGCTAAAACTGGGGTGGGTGTGGCCAGAGTGTGACGCATCCGGCCTGCGGGCCGTGAGTTTGCAGGCCCTCTGCTCTAGAGGATTTCATTGTAGGGTATTTCTCAGACTTACTAGAAATACTGGATTTGAGCTTGGGATGAATACATGTTCTTGAACATGAACATAGACCAGTGATGGCTAACCTTTTAGCCATTGCATGCCAGGAGAGGGGGGCGGGGCGGGGGAGGTTCACGCGTGCACGTGCCCACACCCATAATTTTATGTACTCTGTCCTGTGCATGCGCGCGCAACCCACCCCCCTGCTCCCCCCCCAATGGCCCGGTAGGCCCATTTTTCTTTCTCCCATTTTTCTTTCTTACCTGGCTCCAGATCCTCTCTATGCATCTGGGAAGGGCAAAAACAGCCTTTCCCACTCACTTGGAGCCCTCCGGAGACCTGAAACGGCCCATTTCCCAACTCCCGGTAAGACAGGAAGTGACTTTTTTGTTGTCCCCAGTCTCCAGAGACTCCTAGAGAGGCTCTGGACGCTGGGGACAGCAAAAAATGTCACTTCCTGTCCCACTGGGAGTTTGGAAATGGGCCATTTCAGGCCTCCGGAGGGCCTCCGAGGGAGTAGGAAAGGCTGTTTTCGCCCTTCCCAGATGCATAGAGAGGATCTGGAGCCAGGTGAGAAAGAAAAACGGGCCTTCCACATCACCCACCAGGTCCTCCAGAGGCAGGAAACAGCCTGTTTCACTACTTCTGGTGAGCCAGAAGGCCCAAAAATCAGCTGGCCAGCGCACACATGTGCGCTGGAGCTGAGCTGGCATGCCCACTGATATGGCTACGCGTGCCACCTGTGGCACACATGCCATAGGTTCGCCATCACGGACATAGACTCTGCATTTGGCCTCAAGCCTCCATTTATGGAGGTGCTGCTAATTTATTGCCTGAATGTTGGCCCAGAATGACCAAGCCTCCTTCCCTTCCCCTTCTTTTGGGAAAAGTGCAAAAGTAAATCCATTGGACAAAATAGATGAGGGATTAGCTGAACTTAGTTCTGTTCAGAAAATATGTCCACATAGAAATTAAAACTGCACAAAAAATGAAATCCCCTCTGTGTGCAGTTTCTTTAATATGTGCAAATTTCCATTAGCAGACCAGTTTTTGTCCATAGATTTCTGATGTTAGATTGGGGCAATTCTTGCAGATTCTCTAAATTCTAGGGATGAGTTAAGATGTATAGTTCTTGGTAGGCTAACAATAACTTTATGGGAAGGAGAGATAGCTATCAGGGAACAACAAACGTGGGTTGTGATAGTCAGAATGGATCTATAGTCAATTTATATTCTTGCTCTGTGTGCTTCTTTAATTAATTGCGAGAAATCATCAGGGTGGGCACAGCAGTGTCAATCTAGTCTATGTGAAAATGTATCTATGAATATATATGTGCCATCTATTCTATCCAACTTCTCATCATATCATTTTTGTAAAAGCCCAGAAAACTTGCAGTTGCTGTCATATGGATTTTAACAAGTATTGTGTATGAACACAATTGGTCTCTTTTTCCATCAGTTTACAATTCCCAATATACCTCTACCACCACCAGCCCTGCAACTTCCCCTAATGTTTGCTTTTTTTCCTTATGCAATTTCCTTTGTACTCCTTTTATTTAAACTCTAGCTGGCCTGAAACACATTTTTAACACACTGTCTCTGTGAATATCCTGGGATTTATGCAACTTTCCTTAATGCTGCTTACATGATGCTGTATACAATTGAGACAATTCCTTGTACTATAGAGAGCATGAGGGCATCACTAATAAAATTGGGAGAAAAAAAACAGAGTGAAGTTTCTATAAAAAGAAAACATGTTTAAAGTGCTGTCGATTCAGCCTACTAAAAAAACCCCCCACATTACAGCTATAAGGCTGATTTCATGCCTCTATGGGGGTCAGTCTGCCTCAAGATATTAGATTATTTTTTAGAACAATAACAAAAGGGAGATTTTTCAACTCCTCTCCTTTATTTGGCTTCAGCAAAAGCAATAACTTCAAATGGAGTTAATTTGTGTTCTTTAAAGCCACAGGATTTTGAATTTGTGGATTTCCCCCTTCTCTCGCTCTGCAGATAGGAGATACATACTACGGATGAAAAAGTGGAGAGAAGAACGTCAATCTGATTTTTTTGCCTCCTCTTTTGAGGAACGGAGGGACGTGATTAATAACAGGAGACACTATGATCTACTGCTAAAATGCTTCCAGATGAAGTCATAACAGTCAGTGAGAAATGCTGGCTTGGAGTTGAGGGGTGAGGAAGGACAACTGGAATGCAAATATGCCCGGTTGCTCATCTAAGAGGTTGAAAAAGAGCCGGAATGGAGAGAGGCTCAAAGGAAGGAAACAGAGGTGTGGGAGAACTGGGGGAAATTTGGAGACTTTTTTCCTACTTATAAAAATTCTATACACCAACTGGGCTTTCAAGTTCGATGCCAGCCTAAGAGGTGTTTTCCTGCCTCCAAGTCTCCTGCAATTTTCCTTCAATTTCAAAGGTATACTGTTACATAGCATAGAAGTCTATAACAGTTTGAGACAGGGCATTCTTTTTGGATTCTGCAAATTTATCCGGGAGCATGCAAAAAGGGAGGCATGTTCCCCAGAGTAATGTTTTGCCTTTCTAATGTCTTCCCCTCTGTATTGGCCAAGGTGGTGAATATTCATGGAAATGAGGAACAGAAATAGAAATGTGAGGCTTTTATCATTTGATCAAACTAACACAAGCCAAGCCGCCGATGTTATTTTAAATCATTTTCAGCACACAGTGTGCAACAGATTTTTGAACAATTTTAATACCTTCCCTATTTAACTTAGATAAGCAGGATCTGCTACCAAATATTAGATTTAGCACTACACATTTGGCATAGCTTTAAAAATGAAGAATAAACCCACACCCATGGAGTGAAGGGCCACCAATAGCTATTAGTTGTATACAATTTGTGTGCATTTTTCTCTAAATCTGTGCATGCCTAGATTCAAAAGAAGTGCGTTAAATATCACTTCTTGCACAATCATCTTTGCTTTTTATTCAGTCTTCTAGGGCAGTTCATGAATGTATCCCTTCACTGCTATGTGAAAATTATGCCCACACAGGCCAAATTTGGCCAGCATAGGCCAAACTCCTCCATCAACTTCCCAATATAGCATCTGTTTAATCCAGTTCTTTGATTCTAACTATTCAAGATAATAAATAGCCAACCTCCAGATGTGCTATAGATACAGATTGACAATGTGAACTATTTCAGTACCACAATTCTACACTGAAGCAAATTTCAATGGGCTTGATGGGCTTCATTCTTAGAAAAATAACTTCAAGATTTTAACATTGTTTTCCTCTAGCCAACATGCCCTATTGTCCCTGGAATACCTTGTCCAGTTAATAGAGTATAAAATAAAGCCATTTTAAGCACAACTGAAAGTTTATAACACAGCATAGATGTTTTGTCAATAGACAGCATGAATGGGAATGTTAACTGCCTCAGCATGCAAATATTCATCTTAACATGGTAAAGTTGACCAACATTGCTCAGCACAAACTTTTTCTATTCAATCAGTTCTTTAGCTCTCGATTGAGGCCCTTTGAATCTACCTCCAAAATTCAGACAGGACCAGGAAGAGGAAATAGTCAGGATCACTGTGGATCCTGGATCACTGTGTTCATCCAATTATACCATGATTATCCCCCACAGTTCATAGATTTCCACTTCTGTGTCAATGAGATGTACAATTTTCAAGGAGAACTGAAAAGGGGAGAAGGTTCTTACTTCCTTCACAATATTTGAATTTGGGGGCCTAATTAATACTAATTTGCGGACATGTGTGTCTGAACTATTTTTTTTTAAAAAACGAATACAGTTGAACAGTGGAATTGGTTGTGATAAAAAAGACACGATGGTGTTTGCCTGGTGTGGTGGGAATCAGGTCTAAGGCTTGGAAGGAGGAAAAGGACCCAAAGCGAAGATGATAGCTTTTCGTTCAGATTTGTTTGTTGACCACAGTAAAATATGTGGGTAAATCCCACTGAAATGAAAATTAAACTAGAGTTAGGGTTAGGAGGTTCCCTTGGAATCAGAGCCAAAAATATATGTTACAATTAGATTCTTGGAAATTTTCTAAGGAAAATGATGGTGACAGCTTTTTGTTTGGACTTGTTTGTGAACCATAATAAAATACATAGGAAAAACCTTTGCAAATTAAATTTAAACTAGGGTGAGTTATTGGTGTTAGTGTTAGTGTATTAGGTCACTTTAGATTCAGGGACAAAAACTGACCTGAGTGATAGATTCTTAGAGGTTCTCTAATGAAAGCAGAGGAGAAAATTTTTCATTCAGACCTGTAAAATACATGGGAAAATCCCAGTGGCAATGAAAATTAAAGTAGGTTTAGTATTAGGGTTGGGATTAGGTCTTCTTTTTTTTTCCTTGCAGAAATGGTTTTTTTCATGGAGGTTTCTACTAATGGAAAGAGGGGAAGAAGTTATTTTAATTAACAATGTTCTGGGTTGCTTAAATGCATCTCTGAACATTCTGCTGAATGCTTGTTTTCTTTCTTTTCTTTCTTTTCTTTCTCACCAAATGGAAATAAGAAGAGAACATGGGGCATAGATACCATAACAGTCATTGATCTTTCTTTTCCTTAGGAACATTATGGTTTGCTAAGCTACCATATATGTATTGTAGATACCTTTGGCTCTCAGGAACTTGAACTCTCAAGATATTTTAGTTTGCTGTAATCTCCACAGTTCACTCCATGCTACTGTTGCCTTGTTCCGAAATAGGTGCTGGGAAGACACCAGGAAAAAGGTGCAGTTCTAGGTGAAACAAACCCTCTGTTGACATTTAATCAACATTAAATAATTTATTAAATAAATGGAATTCCTATTCTAAATTTATATATATATATTTAGTCTATGTTATGCATTTATAATAGGCTTATCCCTCTTTTCTTCAGCAAAAATGATCCCTGAATAATGAGTGTAAAATTGCAAATAATCTCTGCATCATCGCTGGTATTTTAACACAAGCAGTAGGATTTCAGTCCTGGGGCCAACATTATTTCAACACGAAGAGATCCTGCTGGACAGGTTTTCAAAGTTTACTTCTCTGCAGGGAAGTTCCTTGTATCTTCTTTTCCAGTAGGTGGTTTCCTTGCTTGTAGCTGTGCTTCTTCTTTTTATTAAATTGACTAAACGGTTCATCAAGTTGCTTCCCAAGCTTTTCTTTGTTATTCATTGATTCCTACTCACCCACCCCCTTTCTTAGGATTACTGTTATGTCTGCAAGAAGCATGAGAAAAATGCTTTGGGACCTAACAGGGATCTTTGGCTTCAGTTTGGCTTGCAATCCCAGGAGACGGATAGTCATGTGTTGTTTTAAAAACCATCCCTGCAGACAAGATCTTGTTGCTTCAGGCTTGCAAATATAAATTAGATATAAAGATATAAATCAAACCAGGCAATAACATACAGTACTTGGTTTCCAATTGAATTGAACAATTTCAGTCTGCCGATCTGCTGGGGAAAATGCCTTTACTTTTACCATGAAATATATACTGCGTAGGTTACTCTAGGTGATGTTAATGAAAGCTGAGAGCTTTTTAAAGTATTTCCTATGACGTAACATGTAATGCTAACTATGAATTTATTACATGTTAATAAAAAAAATATTCAACTAAACGTAATTGAAATAACCTTTGTAAACAGCACTGAATCCCTGCCCCAAAGGATTAGCAAAATATTTAGTGGGCAAGGGCTCAGTAATCCCAGTACAAAAAGATTAGAGTGGCTTTTGTCAAGATGCATGTATCTAGTAACATTAAATAAGCAAAAGCAATTCAGTAAGATATCTAGTCTGGGGTGAAGGCAGAATCTTGAAAAAATGTAAGAAGAATTTCCTAGTTATGTAGTTCCTCTTAGCATGTGTCCTACTTAGTTGCAGGATCTGCTTGTTTTGAACTGTGCTCACTTAATCCTTATGATTATGAGTTTGAATCTAATAAAGGAGAATATTTGTAGTTCAGGGATGAAATGAGGAGTCCTTGGTGCTCTCTGAGCTCGATTATTTTCTTGCAGACATTTCATTACCCAAACTAGGAAACATTATTGTCTGAATCTTATGATGACTCTTTTTCGCACTTACAATCGTTGCAGCATCTCCATGGTCATGTGATCAAAATGGGCAACTGGTTCATATTTATGATAATTGCAGTGTCCTGGGTTCATGTGGTCATCTTTCGCAACCTCCTAACAAGCAAAGTCAATCCACTTAACAACTGTGTTACTACTGCTGTGATTCACTTAACAACTGTGGCAAAAAAAAGTCATAAAATGGGCCAAAATTCACTTAATAATTCCCTCGCTTAGCAACAGAAAATTTGGATTCAGTTGTACAGTTACATACATCGTAAGTTACAGAATAAAGAGTTGGAAGGGAGTTGAAGGTCCTCTAGTCCAACCCTTGGCTGCAACCATCGTAAATACATGCCGTTGACAAGCTCCTGAATTCTGATTACATAACTGTGGGGATGCTGCAATGATTGTTAAGTGTATGGACCGGGCATAAGTCACTTTTTTCAGTGCTATTATAACTTCAAACAGTTGCTAAATAAATGGTTGTAGATTGAGGACTGCCTGTAGTGTGACATTCACACTCTCTTGTGCTTTGTGATTTTTTACATTTTAATAATAGTTTCTATATATTTATTGTTTTAAATTAATTGTTGTACATTGCCCACTTACTTTTTGTGAGATAGGCGGGGAAAAGAAGAAAGAAAGAAAGAAAGACAGACAGACAGACACATGTTTATGACTGATTTTGGATGAATGACCTGTCATTTTAAAACAAAGGCACTGAACATTGTGGCCACAGGGGTTTACTTGTGATAGAATGTTAATCACAAAAGGTTCTCGCAAGTCATTCCCACGACTAAATTCCAAATTTTGGAAGGATTGATTTGCATGCCTCTCCATGAGTCAGATATAGTTATGCCAAGAATTTGAGAATGATTCAAAATATTCACTAAACATGTATAAATCCTTCTCTCATTATTTCTGCCATGGGAATAAATTGTCTGACTGTAGAACTCAAAACAAGTAAGCTTGAATCCAATATAGGAGTTAATGAATATACTATACTTGATCATATGTTATAGGAGATGTAAATGAACACTTAGGAAAAGTTGTAGATAATGGGATCATGCACAAATAAGAACTATTGATAACTCTGCTTGGGAAACAAAGATGGAAACCAGAATACTAAATGATTCACTTAACAACTGTGGCAAAAAAGGTCACTAAGATTATGCAAATGTTGTTCAATCTGTGTACTGTGCACTGATGATGTTACCTAGTTTGGTAATGAAAGGTCTGCAAGAAAACAGCCAAGCTCAGAGAGCACCATGGACCCCTTGTTGCTCAATCTGCTTGATAAAGCTCTTCAATGCAGCAAAGTATCGCATGGAAGCTCTGCCTCCATGAACTGTTGACATGGAGCCCATTTGCACTTGTCTACTGCAAAGAAGTGGCTTCTATACACGCACAGGTATAACTTATGATAAGTGAAGCACTGCAACTGCCCCGCCAGCTAGAAGCATTTCAAACTCAGAGGATGCACTTTGAAGGGATCTCCTTGGCTCAGCGGCTAAGACACTGAGCTTGTCAATCGAAAGGTCGGCAGGTCAGGGGTTCAAATCCCTAATGCCATGTAATGGGATGAGCTCCTGTTACTTGTCCCAACTTCTGCCAACCTAGCAGTTCAAAAGCACATAAAAAATGCAAACAGAAAAATAGGGACCACCTTTAGTGGGAAGGTAACAGCATTCCATGTGCTTTTGGCGTTTAGTCATGCCGGCCACATGACCACGGAAACGTCTTCAGACAGCGCTGGCTCTTCAGCTTTGAAACGGAGATGAGCACCGCCCTCTAGAGTCGGGAACGACTAGCACACATGTGCGAGGGGAACCTTTATCTTTTTAACAAACTGAAGAAGAAATGCTATCTAAAGCTTATGGAATAAGTACTGTAGGAAAAATTTGTTAACATAGCTATGACATCCAATATCAAATCCTAAACTGTATAATAATAAGATGATAATAAGGTATGTGAGTTTACAGTACAATCCTGTGTAAATATACTGACATTTAAATCCTTCTAATTTTAGTAGGACTCTAGTATGTGTGTTTGTTTTAGACTGCAATCGTTTGTACAGACTTGCCTGGTGTTAAATGAAGTTACTCAAACTTCCTTCTCCTGACAATCATAAGAATGTACTATTTGTCAGTAAATAAAACAACTAACTGTTTATCTTCAACTCCAACAACCTAAACATGCTAATTAAGCTCCTGCCAGTAAAAACAACTTCCTTCAATATGTCTTATGGAACACAGAAAGATGTTTAAGGCTTAAATAGGAACTCTAAAAATGAATTGAACTGATTTATTATTCTTTAACATTTTAAAATAATTTGTAAATGTTAATTTTAACTTTGTTCTGTATCTCTTTGCTATTCAATACACATATGCAAATCAACCAATCAACCAATCTTGCCTTTAAGCAAAATGAAATGGTTTCCCATAGCATCATTCCCTTTCTAATCTCAGCTGGCCAGTGTATGGTTTATTTCATTAACCATGGACATTCACAGTCATTCTGTTTATTTTAAATTCTATACAATATACCTCTGGATACGTCCATATATAATAGACAGCTAGTCTGTCATTCCTACATTGCTATAATCATGCAGACCTTCCTCCCTCTAACCATTTTCAGGTGAAACGTCCATTGTGCACAACAAATTAAATTAAGTACACTCACATACTGTAATTTGCACAGTATTTTTTCTTTAAAAACCACATACACATATTTTATGTATTTGTCATAACTCCATGTGTTAGGAATCAAAGGAATTATTTGCTTTGTTAACTGTACGGGAATATAATTTGCAGTTTGTTTTCAAAAGTGGAACCACTGTTTTCAGATACCATTCCTTAGGAAATGTGTTTTCAATTATCTCCCACCCTGTTAGTTTCAGATGAACCACACAACTTATTTTAACAAGTTACACTAATTTGCTCATGAAGATGCTGTCTCAACAGCCCCCTAGTTTCCATTTCCTGGACAATGGCTGGCCTGTATTATAATGGATTATTCATTTCAGTAGGCACTCTAAGTAAAAGTACTCCATTTATAAATTCAGTATTTTTAAATTCACAAATTCAACTGTACTACCTTTCAAGGATTCTATACCTTTAACTTCTTTATTTCACTAGATTTATTCCAGATATATTCTGATTTAGGGATAATTTGCTGCAAACTGACTTGAACTAATTAGTTTAGCAATCCCCACTGAATTTTAGAAACAAAGAATTATAAATTCATTGGCCTATCCAGTCCAGGACTATTGTCAGCAAGGGTGGGAAACAAAATCTATTCCAAGGTCCAATTCTCCTGTCCAAATCTCATCCACACTAAGAGATGTTGGAAAGAAAGGTTTCTCTTATCTTCTAACAGATTCTCCTTCTGCTTAGATTCCTATACATTGTATAAGCAGAGTGGACAGAATAAAGCATTGGCATGGAAGAGGTTTTATTTGATGTCCTTTTTTTAAGGACCCTGAATGGACATTATTCACCACTAGGTTGGTTATTGCTGGCCTAGGATTCATAAAAGAACCTCGGTCCTATCTGGCGATCCTAGGCAATGCAGATCCATCTTCTCTCCTAAACTCTTGAACAGAAAATGTCGTCCTTCTAGATAATACATGAACGTCTTATGAATAATAAAGAATGAAGTGGCTTTTAAGTTGAATGGAAAATTATTTACTTATACAAATAAGTTCTATCTCTCTTAGGTCCTGGGTAGGAAAAACCATGATGTTTACATGAATAAGTTTTATTAATTGCCAAAGTTGCCAACATCCAGTGCAAAGGCAAGGAAGGAAACAGAACCTTCTTTTGGATAGCAAACTAAAATGCAAGGACAAAGATTCTTGATTAATGTGTAGAGATCCTTATGGCAGACAGTAGCAAGTCTTGCAGAAAGCAATTTTCCAATATAAGGTAGATGGTAGATGCTTTAAAAAGTTTTAAAGTGAGTGCAAGAATTAATTTCAACATCTGAAAGGGTTACTTGTGATCTTTCGAAAAAAGTCAGATTTGAAAACCTGGTATCTCTCTGGCACAGAGTCAAAATTTGGCAGTTTTAGCCCTCGGTCACCAAAAGACAACAATTTACTGATATTTGCTGATTTATACACTGAAGCACTGTCTTCTAGTTCCTGTCAATGTAGCGCAACAAGATACAGCATATGATAAATTATTTACATTTTTTTCTCCAATTATAATTGATGTGATGGTGATAGCTCTTATGCTGTTGGTTAAGACCCAATGTTTTCTCTTATGTAGCCTGGACTGTGTTAGCTTCATGCTTGTCAAAAACACTTTTGTTGGCTGAGACTGACTAGATGAAGCTTTGATCCCTGCTTGGGAAACACATTAACTTTTTGCCAATTTTGACATCTAAGTATCTTAGTTCATTCTTTTCTGATTGTTCCACACTATTTTATGCTGTCAAACAATGTACTCTTTTTTTCTGGTTACAATTTAATTACACGCTGACTAAAAATCCATCAGTTTTTATCATCTTGCTTATGGTTATAAGCAAGCATCCCGTTCCTTATTCAGCTGCCCTCTCAATCAAGGAACAGAGCCACTGGTTCCTTTGCACACAGAAGATCCCAAATTCATTGATAACATTTGGGAAAAGATTCATCAGAAACTGTGGACGGGAATAGTGCATAGACCTAGCCTAGCAACTTCCAACCTAAAAACTCAATGAGGGGAAGGAGCTGTATCCAAGAGTGCCATTTCAACTGGGCCTCAAGTTTACAGGCTTGTAATTGTATTTATATTACAACTATTTATATTGGTTCTTCATTTGTCTTTTTCGTGCCCTACATTTTTTACAAGAGTGGTCCTTTGTATATCTATCATATCTCAAGGCCTCAAAGCCTGGAAGTGTCTTGGATCTCTGAGAGCCCGCCTTCAACTCAGATGCATGTGAACTCTTGCCATGCTCTATGGTATTTCTTCTTCTATATCCTGTCCCATGCCTTTTCTGTCTGCAATTATGCCCAGCTGACCACGTTAAATCATAATGAATTTTTCAAAATTCTTCCTCAATTCTTCCTCTGCTTGCCTGCCCTCTTTGGGACCTTCTGCCACAATTTTTAATGGTGCAAAAGCAGCGCCTGCAAACCGCCACCTGCTGGATAAGGAGCCCGTCGACTAACCCAGTTTCAATCTTCCACCTTTCTGCGTCAAAAGCAGCTCTTCGAGCCGGGCGAAAGATCGAAATACTGATCTGGAAACGGCCACCAAGCCCGGGACCCCGTCTCCGAAACGGCTTCAGCCCCCGAAGCGGCAGAGCAACGCCCCGATCCGACCTCCTCCTCCTCCTCCGGCGACCCAAAGGATGCTGCTGGCCCCGCGAACTCCCGGCATCCCTCTCAGCCAATCAGAATCGCCCGGGATTCCCTCGGCTGGCCGAGGCGGATGCTGCGCCCACGCTCGGCCAGGCATTGGGTTCCGGCGTGCGGCTTTGCAGATGGCTGGGCGCAAAAGCCGCGGGTGGCGGTGACCTTGCGGACGGGAGGTGGTGGTGGTGGTGGGCGGCTTGCCGGCTCTTGAGGGGAGACGGGCGCCATGGGCAACGTCCCGCCGGCGCTGAAGCACTGCCTTAGCTACCCCCACCTCCTCAAGGAGCAGCTGGGGATCGGCGAAGCTGCCCAGCAGCCGACTGTTCTGCAACAGCCTGGGCAGGTACCCGGGTGGCGGAAAGAAGGCCGTTCAAGGGCCGCAGCTCCAGCCCCAGGCAGGGAAAGTGGGGGAGGGAAGGCACTCGGGGCTTCTGGCTGAGTAGCTGCCACACAGGCACGGAGGGCAGTCAGAGGGTCCCTGAGAAGGTTGGGGTGGTCTTCAGGTGCCTAGGGCTTTTCTGGTCATCCTTGCCTCAGAAGGCAACTCAGGGCCAACTCTGCCAGTCCTCTGTTATTTTCTGCTAAGACAGCCCTGGTATGCTTCAGGGGACTGGGGTGCTTAAAATTATTTATATTTTATTTTTTTAATTTAACTTTAATTTAATTTTACAACTAGACATAGGGATAGTTTTTTCCTTTGTGCCATCATTCTGTTGAACACCTAATTCTTGGAGTTCTTGTAGTGTGTATGTATATCAACCCATAGAATGTGGCTATAGCATTATTTATTCCTTTTATTATTTTCTTTACTTCCCCCTTTTATTGGTGGTATCATCATCATCATCATCATCATCATCATCATCATCATCATCATCTGTTGCCTTTAAAATACACTGCTTCTGTACTAAAGACAAATTCCTTGTGTGTCTAATCACGCTTGGCCAATAAAATATTCAATTCAATTATTATTATTTTATTTTATTATTTTATTTTATTTTATTTTATTTTATTTTATTTTATTTTTTATTTTATTTTATTTTATTTTATTTTATTTTATTTTATTTTATTTTTTTATTTTATTTTATTTTATTATTTTATTTTATTTTATTTTATTTTATTTTATTTTATTTTATTTTATTTTATTTTATTTTATTTTATTTTATTTTATTTTATTTTATTTTATTTTATTTTATTTTTATTTGCTAGGCTGGCTGTGAATTCTGGTATCCCCATGGATGTAGAGAGCACCTGGATGGAGCAATTGTTCTAAGGAGCAGTGAGAAAGTATCCCTATATGCCTTTTAAGAGGAAGTGGACAGATTGATGGAGCAGTTGCTCCATCAGCTGGATTGCAGCATTAAGAGAGGCACATGGGGGGGGGGGCAGGAAGTGTAGGAACTCAATATCACTTTTTTCCTCTTGGTGGTGGAGAAAACCTCATCCAATAGAGCAGGGGGCAGGAGCTTGAAAGCCTTGAGATGTCTTGAGAGGTTGCTGGGAATTGTAGTCCATCTGCTTCTGAAGTGTTCCTCACTTGGACCATACTATCCACAGTGTTTTCCTTCAGGAGATTATGAGCCAGCAAAAACACCCACCTATCTTCTTTTAACCAATCATTTGTAGTACTTTGTCTCAGTTTCCATCATGACTCAGTAGAAGCAAGTGGCCAAAAAGAAGAAACAGGCATTTAGAAGAATTTGATTTGTGTATCATTGTGGTTTCTTGCTGTCATATCCAGAGAGAAAGAAGAACTCCAAGTGTCTTATTCCACTCCTGGTCATTTCTCATCTGTTCATTTAGCAACTTTTATAGGATAAAGATATGATTTATGAAGATATGTAGTATTAGGTGCTAAAGTAACATAAATATTTGGACATTGTGAAGCTGAGTAGGATAGAATGTTACTTGAATGTGAGGTGGTAGCCTCAAAATTGAATTAAATAAAATAAACTCAGTGGTATTCAAATATAAATAAAAAATAACCACAGTTCTAATATTAGGAATTCAGTTATTGATATCTCCTATGCTGGAGGAATCAAATATACCAGAGTAATGCTACTGCTTGAAACCAGTTCATAAGGCTCATTTAAATTCTTTAATATAGGATTAATTTAATGCTCATATAGTGAACACAATGTGTCATCTCAATCCTGAAGATACACAGAATAAAAACTGCTGAAGACATACTGTCATCTGTAAATCTAAGTTAATGTTTTTTTAAATAATCTGATTTTTTTCAGTGACTAAATATGTATATCATCATCATCATCATCATCATCATCATCATCATCATCATCATTTTAGCCATCCACTGCAGGATGAAAGCCTCATCCGCATGTTTCCCACCTATACAGTTCTGAGCTTTCTTTTGGCAATTGGACCTATAATATTTGCTGATATTGTTGATTCATCTTGTTTTAGATGTCTTTCGTGGACACTTTTTATCAAGTGGGATCCATTCTATGACTGCCTTGGTCTACCTGCCATCAGTTCTTGCTATGTGACCAGTCCATTTCCATTTCCATTTTTTCACTCTCTTGATGATATTGTATACTTTCATTTGTTCTCTAATCGATGTGCAGGTCTTTCTATCTTGTCTTGTGATGACAAGCATGTATCTTTCCATGACTCTTTGCGCCAGTCATAGCTTTTCTGTTGATTGTGAGTGTCCATGTTTCACCGGCATATGTTAGAGCAGGTAGCACACACTGATTGAAAACTTTTCTCTTTAGGCATAGGGGCAGGTTGTTCTTGAAAATTATGCTAAGCTTGCAGAATGCTTGCCAACCACATTTAATACACCATTCAATTTCCTTTTTTGTATCACCTTCCATTGAGATCTGTTGGCCAAGGTATATGTAGTGGTCTACTACATCTAGTTCTTCTTCAGATATAAAAAATGTTCGTTCTTTAGTGAATTTATTAAACATAACCTGGCTCTTTTTCAGATTTTATTTTTAAACCAAATGGTTCTCCTCCTTTGCGCAATTCTTGTATATGTCTTTGTAACTCTTGTGGGTCTTGTGGGAAGAGAATAACATCTTCTGCAAATCTTAAGTAATATAAATAGGCACCACTGATTTTTACTCCATCTTTTGCCCAGTCTAGTTTGCGAAATACCTATTCAAGGCCGGTTAAGAAAAGGATAGGTGATATTGTGTCCCCTTGTCATACACCTCACTGATTTCCAGTTTAAGATAATTAAGGCAAATTGTTGCCATTGTTTTTTCATATATTGATTGTAGTAAGTTTATGTAAGATGGTGCTCACAGTTTACACAAGATACTAGCAAAACTATACTCAAGATGCCTCAGAGAGGAAAAAATACCTGATGCATTGAAAAATGCTGAAGTGATTCTTATACACAAGAAAGGGGCCCAAGATGATTTAAAGAACTAGCACCCAATAAGCCTTCTTTCAGTCATCTACAAGGTTTTCACCAAGATAATAGCAAAAAGAATATTGAGAACATTAAATGATGTATAGCCGAAGGAGCAGACAGGCTTCAGAAGTGGTTACAGCACAATGAATCACATCCAGGTTGTTCAGCAAGTCATTGAAAGGCACAACAAGGTTGACCGGAAGCGTTGCAGCGAGACAGTCGGGGATTAGCGGGCTCTGATGAGCCCCACGAAATCCCAGGCTGACGAACCGCTGCAGAGGGGTCTTTGGACCAGATCTGTCTTGTAGGGAGAGAGAAGAAAGAGAGGCACCTCGGAAGACCAAGAGGAACAGGCAAATTCCTCGGAGGTCAGAGGAAATTCTCTCTGACTCTGCAGCGTGGGGCGGCGGCCATTACGACTGCCAGTAAACTGGGGCAACCGGATTAAGCGATGTGCAGGAGCGGAGAATTGAATGGAATATTGCTGCTGGGTGAGTGATCTCTAACTCATAGGCAGAAAGGAGAAAAAAAAGGAAGGATTTTTAAAACAATTGCAAATGTCCTGGCGTCATAATAGCGGCTAATAGGCGTGGGAAAGGACAGAAGAAGAAGAGTAAGGTGGAAGTTACAAAGTAACAGAACCTGACTAGAAATTTGTTTGTTTTGGGTTTAACATACTTGGAGAACCTTAAAAAAAATTAGAAAAACCAAGAACCCGAAAAGATTCTTTTTCAATTTGGAAACTTTAAAGGGAGTTAAAAAAAAAACAAAAAAACGAAGAAAAGCCTGTAATAGAAAGGACTGGTTAATGACTCTAAATTGGAACCTAATTGGAATATAATGTGGAATTTGGACTATATATAAATCTGGACTGAATTTTAATTGACTTGGTGTAAGTAAAAACTGTTAAAACGGATTGCAACCAAAATCGATGCCTTTTAAGCTCGCCAATTGCAAATGTGGATTGTAGAGAGCCATCTTCAGGAGGGAAAAAAATCATAGCACTGAATTTTTTAGAAAGAACAAAATGGCGCAGGAACTGAAGGAAATGATGATAACAATGTACCTATCATTGAAAATGGAAATAAAGGAAATGACTACAATGTTGCATGGAAAATTAAAACTTGATGACCAAAAAATTGATTTAGGATACATTCAAGCTGACAAAGAAACAGTTAACAAGATGCAAGGAAAAGAGACTGAAAATAAAAACAAAGACAAGGAGATTGATTATGTAAAATTAAATGATTACATTGGGATTAGGGAAAAGAGAGATCAGGATTTTCAAATACAAAAAAGAAGAAGGGGTAAGAAAAAGAAAAAGAAAGTAAAATATAAAGATAGAAAAGGAGAAAGAAATGGAAGGAGAATATGGGGTAAAGAAAATGAATACTAGGGAAAAGATGAAATTGTATTTTTAATGAAGTGATTTAAAACTGTATGGGTGTATGAATGATTGGAATATTTTTAATTAATGAAGGGGATTGTAATAAATGAAATATCCTTAATTATATATGTGGTATTTAACTAAATAGGAACAGAAAGCTGAAATAATATTGGATTATGAATTAATTAGATATATTTAACTGGTCTTTATAAAAATGATATAAAAATGTTATAAAAATGTTGAAGCCTATTAGTTGGAACAGTTGACAAAGAAAAAACTATTTGAGATTGGAACTAAAGAATTTAAGAAAATAATTGGGAATGGTATTATGTTATAAATTTAAGAAAATAATTGGGAATTCTATTATGAATGTAAATGTAGAGGTATTGGAGTAAGATTGATACTTAATTGATTTTTTATTGAATTTGTTTAATTGTTGAAATCTATTATTTGGAATAGTTGATAAAAGAATCATTGGTGATTGGAATAAGAGAATTTAAGGTAATAATTGGGGATGGTATTATGTTATATGAATTTAAATTTAGGGGTTCAAATTTTAAGGAGGGAAAAGAAAAAATGAACTATATTAGGATGAGAAGTTAAGATGAAGGGTAATATTGGTTTCTTAGAATCAGAGAGAATAAATGATATGAAAAAATTTATATATAAAATTGTGTTAAAATTTGTGTTAAAGATGAACAAAAATCTGTATAAATCTAAAACCGGGCCAATATTCTGTTCAGAAAAGATCATTTTATGTTCGTTTGTGTGTTTAAAAAATAAAAAAATGTTATAAAAAAAAAAGAAAGGCACAACGAATACACTATGCCTCCGTGCATGGCTTTCATTGACTACGAAAACGTGTTTATATTCTAGTAACCCTTATATTCATGCCTGGTTTCCACTTGTGTAAAGAATAGCATGGAAAAAAAACTAATCATATAAACTAGACTTGTATAGTTATTCTTAGTATGATAGAGAACTCTGTAAATGGCATTGTTAAAGTACTAAATTTGAAGGTTGACCCCTTGGATAAACAGGTTAAGCAAGTTATCTTAGTTATAAGCTTCTTTCAGAATTAAAGATAGCATGAATAAATACCATATTGGGTTTCCATAGGGGTAATTTGGTGAAAAGAAATGCTTGAGTGTTTGCTAAACTATTTTGGCTTGACCTAGAAAGATTCTAGGAATTAATTTCAAACTTCACTTTCTCTATTTCCTATGAGGAAAGAAAAATAGAAAACAAAATGAAAGCATTTGTTCATAATTTTCATTATACCTTGCCATATGCATTTCATACAAGTGGATTAGAATGGGAAAATGTTTTTTTCCTCCGTTTTCAGAATGAAACCCCCATCCCTGCAGCTTTCAGGTTGCTTATACAGATAGATGCATAGAGTTGATTATGAACATTTTTTTAAAAAACCAATTTAGGATTGCCACTAAATGTATAATGTGGCCGGAAGCCAGTTCTGACTCTTACTGTCTGATTCATTGTCCCCACATAAAATACATCTCCTACATGTTCACTTCTTAAATATTTAGACATGCACTTTTAAATGTATCTAAAAATACAGTGTGTGAAAACACCCTTAGGACTTTGAAGTTTTTTCCTGGTATATGAGGAGGTGAAGAAGAGATAAATCCTGAACATCAGAGGAAAATCTGCTTCCTCTTATGTACACATTCCTGATGAGTTTCAGTCTTGGAAGGCTTTATTATTTTAATTTTCCAAATTAAGTAGTATTTAGATCCGTAAATATCCCTTGGAGTGTTCTATTATTTCGGAAGTGTTTTGCTCTAATGGATTTTAGAAACCATTATTACTTCTGGCAATCTGTTCATTAGGATAAGATTTCCCAAAAAGTATGGTTTTAATTTTAGGTTCCTAAAAGTCTCAGATCTTTTGAGCTATTTTGATGCCATATATTTTCCATCATGTTCTTGTTCATAGGCTCACTATTTGCTGTCTGTGCAGTTTGCTTTTACGTTGTTTTAAACTTTCTACCATTTCATTTTACATGGTATTCATTCAATTTTTTTAGCATATACATTTGCCTATTTTTCTGTTTGATGTTACTGCTGAATCTTCTCTAGTTGGATTGTTTCTCATTGGTTGTTTCTCATTTTTAGTTTGCCACAGGTTTATCTAGGAAGATTATACAATCTTGCTTATCACCCTTTGTTGTTGTTGTTGTTGTCTCAGGTTCTCCTGATATGTTACAAATAGTTTTTTGGGCCAACCTAGGTCCATTTTGGGTTTACGTTGACTAGATCTATGATGGTGTTGATTTTGAGCCAAGATACACATAGTGTGTATCTAAATGTTGAGTAGTGTGGTAGAAAATCAAAGAAGAAAATGTGGAGAAGAAGAAAAAAAGTATTTTTATTATGCATTTGAGGTAATTTGTTTTATAATTCTAGGTTTGGTATTAATTTATGATAAATTATACCATCTAGGCTATGTATGTGTAAATTTTGCCCGTTGATAAAAATAAATTTTGATTTGATTTTACTTATCTAGGGAGAATTAATTACCAATGGATTACTCTTGAAGGGAATTCCTGTTAAGAAAAGGTATTTCTCCACACTATTATAAAAAAAAAGTCTTATGTCGGAAACCACTATCCTTGAGATCATTGTGGTTGTTTGTGCTACACTCTCAAATAGTAATACATTTTGGGTAGGAATTGCATTGAAAATGGTCTATATGGACTGTCGACTATTAAAGAAACAAAGCTCTTTTTAAAAAGCAGTTGATAAACAAAAAAAAGTTAAATTTGGGGATATGGATGTTCATTCAGGAGATACTGACTACACAGCTTTGTTTGCTGTTTTGCCTTATTGCAGAATATTGTCTCTTCATAAACAGTCTCAGTTATTTATGGCAGTTCCTTTGAACTTGAAATATGAAGTTTTTTTGGAGCTGTTAATCTGATTTCTTATAACTTTAGCCTGCACTTCTTTTAAGACCCAAGCATGAGGTAGGGAAGAGGATATATCTCTGCAATGCATCTTCAAGTATGCCTAACGCTGAGAGAGACCACTATCTGGTACCCTAGAGAGCCAATGCAACGTGTGAAATAAATAAGCCAGTTGGAGTTTTGCAATTGAATAGGGCAAAACTACCTCTCATGATTAAGACATGGTTGCTAAACTATTCTGTAAGGAATGTTGAAACATTAATTTATTTATTCCTTGAGTGTCCAATCACACTTGGCCAATAAAAAATATTCTATTCTACATTCTATCCTATCCTATCCTATCCTATCCTATCCTATCCTATCCTATCCTATCCTATCCTATCCTATCCCTGTTCTTTATAATGCTATTGTTGTGAACTAGTACGCACGTGACTAAGTGTGGAGCTGAACCTGCTAAGGGCTGATTCACACATGCTGGGTTATTTGTTGATTCACTGGTCAGCATTGTATTTAAAGAAGTGCCTCTTGGGGCTGAGTTATCCAGGGTGGCTTTTTCTCCTTAGGCAAACAAACGTAATGTTGCAGTCATTCATATATTTTCTAGGGGTAATCATGCAAGTGCAACCTTTCCATTGCCATGTGCTGAGGTTGATTCAAGCCAAAACTGAATTGCAATATCAGTCTCGGGAATGGAAACGTATATTGCTTTTATGTAATGTGATTATGATGAAACTAAGCTAAGAGAGACTCTTGAGATCTATAATGCCATGCAGCTTCGAATAGGTGGGGGTTCTGGTTACTTATATAATGGATATGTGCCATCTGCAGGAATACTGGACTTTCTCCTAGTATTACAGTAGATTGCTGCATTGGCTTATGAGCTGAACAGCAAACAGGGTGGCATTTTCTAAATGTAGAGAAAGCTAAGATGTCTGCTAATGTTTCTGAATTCTAGTTCCAGGAGAGGGGGAAGTTATTAGCAGTGCTTCCCCTCTCTTTTTCTTTGTATGTAGCTGATTTGCTTACAGTTGATGTAAATTTAAGAAGGCTGTAATTCCATGATTAAAGGTTAGCAGCATTTTCTATTATAAACCCGTGTTTTAATCACTTTATAAGTTGAGAGAGAGGAGCAGGAATTAAATATTTCAATTAACATATTTGGCAGACAACGTCTTAAGCCTTTTCTCTCTTGTTCGAATTGTGTGGCATCTGAAGAGGATGGGAATCCAGTGGTGCTTTCTGCTTGGAAGGAGGCATTTTTGAGGAGAGAAAATTTTACATCCAGTTTTCTGTTTTTTTGCCAACACCTGATAAATGGAAAATGCTCCAGGCTCTTAGCTTTTTATGCGCCACTCAGGCTCCTTAGAAGGAGCCTGAGTGGCGCAGCAGACTAATGCAGACTAATGCTACTGTTAAAGGTAATACTTAGCTTCCAGCTGCCTGCAATTACTGCGAGTTCAATTCTCACCAGGCTCAAGGTTGACTCAGCCTTCCATCCTTTCTAAGGTAGGTAAAATGAGGACCCGGTTTGTGGGGGCAATAAGCTGACTTTGTATAAAATATACAAAAGTATGAAGGCTATTGCTTAACGCCTTGTAAGCCGCCCTGAGTCTCCGGAGAAGGGCGGCATATAAATCAAAATAAAAAAAAAATAAAAAAAATAAAATGTAAACCCCTTTCTTGCTGATATTCCACACAATTTACCCATAGTATTTACCATTTCATAGAGCTAATATCAGATTTAATAACCTTTCATTATTTTTAATAATCATGCATTTTTGTTGGATCAAATTTAGGAAGACACATTAATACACTGAAGGAACAGTTAATATTTGTAAGGTTTTGTTGCCAGTTTTTTTAAAATATATGTACTTTTTACTTTTAACTGTAAGGGACCTGGGTGCACAGAAAAAATTTTACACTAGGGTTGATGTTTTTATGTTTACATTTTATATCTTGCTCCTTTGAATTTTTTTAAGGTAAATGCATGCTATAAATATAATTGAGAGTTTAAAAGGAGGAGAAGGAAGCTGGGAATGGAATGGAATGGAATGGAATGGAATAGAATAGAATAGAATAGAATAGAATAGAATAGAATAGAATAGAATAGAATAGAATAGAATAGAATAGAATAGAATAGAATTCTTTATTGTCCAAGTGTGATTGGACACACAAGGAATTTGTCTTTGGTGCATGTGCTCTCAGTGTACATAAAAAGACAAGATACATTCGTCAAGAATCATAAGGTACAACACTTAGTGATAGTCATAGGGTACAAATAAGCAATCAAATCATACTAGGAAACAATATCAATATAAACTGTAAGGATACAAGCAACAAAGTTACAGTCATGCAGTCATAAGTGGGAGGAGATGGATGATAGGAACGATGAGAAGACTAATAGTAATAGTAATGCAGCCTCAGTGAATAATTTTGACAATGTTGAGGGAATTATTTGTTTAGCAGAGTGATGGCGTTCGGAAAAAAAATGTTCTTGTGTCTAGTTGTCTTGGTGTGCAGTACTCTATAGCGTAGTTTTGAGAGTAGGAGTTGAGTATGGGTATGTTTGCTGTCTTGAGTTATTTGTAGATAGCAATAGCACTTAGACTTATATACCACTTCACAATGCTTTACAGCCCTCTTTAAGCAGTTTACAGCCTATTGCTCCCAACAATGTGGGTCACTTTACCAAGAAGGCTGAGTCAACTTTGAACTGGTGAGGATTAAACCCCTGGCAATCAGCAGAACTGCCTGCAAGTACTGCATTCTAACCACTACGCCATGGCTCATGAAATAATAATAATAATAATAATAATAATAATTTTATTTCTATACCGCCCTTCTCCCGAAGGACTCAGGGCGGTGTACAGCCTATTTAAAAACACAAACAAAACAATGATATAAAATTTAAAATAATTAAATAAATGGCTCAAATTTAAAACCCCAATAAATTTAAATACCCCAATTTAAAACTATTGTATTGATAGTCCGGCCTGGCGGAACAACAGGGTCTTCAATGCGCAGCGGAACACCCGGAGGTCAGATATCTTACGAATTTCCGGGGGCAGTTCATTCCACAGGGCTGGGGCTCCCACAGAGAAGGCCCTCCCCCTGGGCGTCGCCAGCCGACATAACTTGGCTGACGGCACCCTGAGGAGACCCTCTCCGTGGGAACGAACTGGTCGGTGGGAGGCTATTGGTGGCAGAAGACGGTCTCGGAGGTACCCGGGTCCTATGCCATGGAGCGCTTTAAAGGTGGTAACCAACACCTTGAATCGCACCCGGAAGACCACCGGGAGCCAGTGCAGCTCGCGCAGGAGGGGGGTCACATGGGCATAACGGGTTGCGCCCATAACCACCCGCGCGGCCGCATTCTGGACCAGCTGGAGCCTCCGAGTGCTCTTCAAGGGGAGCCCCATGTAGAGAGCATTACAATAGTCCAACCGGGAAGTAACAAGGGCATGAGTGACCGTGCGCAGGGCGTCCCGATCCAGAAAGGGCTGCAACTGGCGAATCAGGCGAACCTGATAAAAGGCCCCCCTGGCCACGGCCGTCATATGCTCTTCTAAAGACAGCCGTGCATCCAGGAGGACACCCAGATTGCGAGCCCTCTCCGTGGGGGGCAAAGATTCACCCCCAATAGTCAGCGATGGCACCTGCTGACTATATCGGGGCGCCGGGAGCCACAGCCACTCGGTCTTGGAGGGGTTGAGTCTGAGCCTGTTCCTCCCCATCCAGGCCCGCACGGCCTCCAGGCAGCGGGACATCACATCAAGGGCATCGTTGGGGTGGTCTGGGGTGGAGATGTACAGCTGGGTATCGTCAGCGTACAGATGACACTTCACTCCAAAACCACGGATGATCTCACCCAGCGGCTTCACATAAATGTTGAACAGGAGGGGCGAGAGGACCGACCCTTGCGGCACTCCCCATGCGAGACGCCTCGAGGTCGACCTCTGCCCCCCTGCCAACACGAACTGCGAGCGGTCGGAGAGGAAGGAGGAGAACCACCGCAAAACGGTGCCCCCTATTCCTAACCCCCTCAACCGCTGCAGCATGATACCATGGTCGATGGTATCAAAAGCCGCTGAGAGATCTAATAGGACTAGGACAGAGGAACAACCCCTGTCCCGAGCCCTCCAGATAATAATAAGGTTTCAGGAACTGTTCAAGTCAGTGTTGACTCCTGAAAACTGTATGGGCAAGTCCGTGAAGTTTTCTTGGCAAGATTTTTAAAAGTGGTTTGACCTTGTCTTCTTTCTAGGACTGAGAGAGAATGACTGCCCCCAAATCAGCCAGTGACTTTATTTTTCTAAGGCAGGACTAGAATTTAAAGCTTTTGTTTTCTAACGTGCCTTAACCACTATATCAATTGACTCTTGCTGTTTCATAGAATGTGCTCTATTTTTTTCCCTAAATGCTAAGAAATGCTGGAAACAGTACATCAGAAATTAGTTTCGTTTGGAAGACAAAGCCCTGGGGATTAATACGGTAGTATTTTTGTAACATTTGTTTATTTACAAATAGACAGGCATAACAGTAGAAACAAGACCTTTTTTTGACTGTGAGAAAATTGTGGGCAAAATGAATTTTTCAATATCCCTCCCTCGCATATTTTTTTCCCAGTGTTTTTAAATGGTAACATATATTTCTCCATTGCTTTCTGACCCTTGGTTTAATAGTCCAGTAAATAGAACTATGTTGACAAGTACTGAAATAATTCTTAGGATAATATTTGATGCTTAACTTTACTAATGAGAACTACTGATTTGGCTATTTCAAATACTGAACTAAGGATAATTCCCTCTTCCCCACCAAATTTTCAAATTGCCCTGACAAGTCATTCTTAGGGCAGGTAGAAATGCTGCTAAATTTGATTCAGACTCCCAAAAAGTGAATTCTAATTCCCAAGGTATTGCTTTTTATGTTTCAACAATTGTATGGCCATATCTGACCCCTTTTGTTTTCCATTTAATTCCAAAGTTGACTATACTCTCCCTTCTGACTGAAAAAATTGTGACTTTTTATAGATATTCTGTTTTAATGCTGTGCAAATATACCCAGCTTTTATTAATTAAATATCCCTTAGACAACACTTCCAATCTTATCTAAGGCTTTCACTGACCTGTAACTCCAATTTAAAGCTTATCCTTTTGTTTTATATGATCTGTCATCTTTCTGTGACGGTTGACAGTCCCTGTTGATCATTCCCTGTTACAGTCAATATACATCAATATAGTAGATCTTTTTCCACTTAAAATTTCACTATCCCATGTTGCTAGTTCATGGAATTTAAATTTCTGGGTTAAATTAAAATGGGAAGTCAGTGTGAATCAGAGGTTGCAAAGCCACTGGAATAGCTTCAGATTAAGCTGTTTATATTAAAGCCACTGATTGTTAGGGACATATTTGTTAGGGATGGCAGTTTACTAAAATAAATAACAAAAAGTTGCACATCTTAACCTCTCTGACATTCAGATCACCCCCAAATACCCTCCCCCCTTTTAATCTTCATCTTGTAATGTTACCCTATCTCCCCTGAAGGAAAATAAATAAATAAATATCAGCATGATAGCGTGATCCCTTGCTGAAAAAAGTTGCCAACTCTGGTGTAAATGCTTCGTATCTACCAATAAATAGAACTATGTAACATGTTAGTTAACTGAAATTTGATTTCTTTTTCTGAATTCCTTTCTTATTTCCTGTTCTTGTGCTAAGCATTACACTATCCTTTGCATTTTGTATTGGGCTGAAACAATTTACAAAATGCATCTTAGGCTGCCTGGGAATTTTGCAAATTATAAATTGGGAATTTTCAATACATTTGGAAGATGCTTCAGTTGAGAAGTCCCTTCATCACAGTTTCATCAGTGCTATATAACTTACTTTAAATGGCTGCTATTATAACCATGGTGATTACGCTGAAATGGTTAAAGAGCTCTGAAGGATCCACATAAATCAAGGTACAGATTACATGGGTTCAGGAATTCTGGGAATTCTGGGAGTTGAAGTCCATAGGTCATAAAATTGTCGTAATTGCACACCCCTTCATTAAATTAAACATGTAGGATCAGGTCTCCTGTTTTTTCTCTTTTATTCAAAAATAAATGCAAGAGGCCCAATCAGTTTCATGATCACAGGATGTGGGGAGGTTTAATCTTTTGTATTCTAGTTTTTAGCTATCTTTTTTATACAACTGATGTGAGGGGTAGGAATATAAGCTATTTTTACTACAATGAAGTTTGGTCTGGTATGAGAGAAAAAAGAAACATTATTACCTAAAACAACCAAGCCATCTGATAGCCACGTGTGGGCAATTGAAACAGCACATTAAGATTTTCCACAAAAGATAACTTGTAATACAATATACAATAATAATATGGTAGTGATGTTTACTTCCCCACCCACGCTGGGTGGGTGCTGTCATATAGCCTGTGATCATTCACAGATTTGACGCATGATGGGAAATTATGACTACATTCTGAGTACGTCTGAGATGTTACCCCCATTTCTCACAGAGGCATTTGTACCACACATGTGCCATTTGTCTTGTAAGATCAAATATCTGATGGTCTTGAAAAACCTCTCTGCGAAGAGGTCTTTTATTAATAATAATGAAGTGCTTTCTAAATTGGAGGAGATGGTATATGACCACGGAAATGTCTTTGGACAATGCTGGCTCCCTCGGCTAAGAAACGAAGATGAGCACCGCCCCCCTAGAATCGGACACGACTGGACAGAGAAACCTTTACTCTTTACCTTTATGTAGCCAAAGAGAGCTTTGCCTTTGCATTGAAATGGACTTATATACTCGGGAAGTGTAGGCCCACCCAGATTCCATAAAACCTTTGAAGGCCAGATGGTGCCTGTAGTCAGATATTTCCTATGTTCTTCTTAACAGTGTTAACAGAGATGAAGAGTAAATGAATTGGTTCCCCCTTCCTTCAAAAGTCAGTCGCTTGGTATCCAGCATGTATTTATGACGGTTGCAGCATCTCGGGGTTATATGATCCCTATTTGTGAACTTCCCAGGGAGAAGTCAATGGGGAAAGCCAAATTTGCTTAACAACTGAGTGATTTGCTTAATGACCATGACAAAAAATGTTGTAAAATCGAGTGCAATTCAACTAATGACTACATCACTTAGTGATGAAAGTTTTGGCTCTGATTGTGGTTGTCAGCTGAGAACCATTTGTAAAGTATTTTAGATATTAGGGCAAAAACTTTGAACTGAACACTCGTGTTCTGCTCATCATTATAATCTGATTGTTCATCATTGTAGAACCATAGCAAGACAATCGTTGGTATTTAGCTTACTGATTTTGTGTCCTGCAAGTTGTGACTAAACAACAGTCCTGTGATTTGGCAGGTCTTGATTATATTGTACTTACAGTATGTATTGAATAGTTAGAGATCTTAACTTTGCCATAACTAGATTTTGTCTATCAAAGGGAGGAGCAAATATCCTTTGGGACATCTGAGCATTTATTTATTTTGTCAATAATTAAGGTTCTTTTTTTAATGCCAAGCCACTTACTGATGCCAGCACAATTTCATGCTGATTTTGCTGGGATGTGAAAGAATGTAAGTGTATGAAACCACCCTCAGATTTTTTTATACCAATTAATGACAAAAATATTGCTCAGAAATACAAAAGCTGGCTCTAAAAGTCTAGCTTTATTTCATTCAGTGCTATCAGTCATTACCATATCTCTGTGGCGCATACATATGTATATGCACACACTTACATCGTATAAAATATGGATCTGATCTAATGCCTTGATTGGTAACTGATTTGTTGGAAATTTTTGTTTAGGAAAGCATCAGTAAGCATGAATGGCGAAAATCTTCTTTCCAAATTGCCTTCCAAGGAATATTACATTTCCATAACCATACTTCATCTTTACTCTCCTTTGATCACAGGATTAGCATCTGGAATACAGATTTTATGCAAATGTTGCTAGTTGCTAATATAAATTATTCCTAAACTAGATGAAAATCAGTTTCTTGAAAATGTAAACGTTATGTTAGGAGGAACTGGCTGTGATCAAGTTGATCCTCTTCTTATTTTCTCCTAAGAGCATCGTTTGTTGAAAAAGGCTATCGTGTTTTAGAATCCTGGCTGTTTGATCCTAATCTGCAAGGAAACATTTCCACGATGATGAAAAGACATTCTGCAAAGATTCTTTAAGATAATTTTCATTGTTCCCCCTTTCACATTCCTGAACCTGTTTCTAGTATGAAAACAAGCTGTAGGCAAAGCCCTAAGGAGGGAGCCTTAGTGTAGATTAAACTATAATCTTTTACATGCTAACAAATCTTTCATATTATGTTTCAGGAATTGCTTACAAGTGGATTTCCTGAGTTTGTTAAAATAGTGGAAGTTGGTCCAAGAGATGGATTACAGAATGAAAAGGTATGTTAACAATGGGGATAGTGAGCCTTTGAGGAAGACAATACTGTATTAATTAATCCCAGATAGTTGATCATGCCATTAAAAGTTTACAATATATAAAAGACACCAGAGTTTAGATCTTGATTCCCCTCTTTTGTGATGTTTTAAAATTTAATATTAATTAATTAATTAATAACTTGGTGTAAGCATTTTCTTAGTACTTACTGTAGTAATATCCTAATTGTTGCAATCATACTGTCTTCAAAAGCTTTCCTCTTTAAAATATCAACAAAATATGACTGTAGCAAAAGGAAAAGCAATGAGACTGTTTCATCTCATTGAAATGGCTACATTTTTTTAATAGCATCAGTATGAAATCAATTAGTAGTACAATATACAATAGCAACTTTATATTAAGAAAAGGACTCTGACATATTGTATTAACTGAGAGAACCCGACAAAATGTCTTTACAAGCCTCAGTCCATATGGAAGCCATTTCTCTTTGGTGACATTCCATATAGCTTCAGTGTGCATGTTTGTCACTTAGCAGATGCCCAGCCTATGGGTTTTCCCCATTTTATTATTAATTTGTAAGAAAAAAAAAGTTCCTCATTAAATGAGAAAGACCTGTGGACCGCCACCTTCTGATTTGATCTCTCTCTCTCCCTGCCTTCTTCAACTGCCTGACCTGTTATCTGGAATGTTGCTATGTAGTAGCATGTGCTTTGCAGCTCATGCAATGTTTACATATGAAAAGCATAGCCTTGGGATGGAAGCTACCCCAAGTGATGCAGATGTGACAAAAGTCATAGGGCAATTGATGATGTTTGCATAACTAAGCAGAAGCACTTGGTCAACATGAGCTGATCGCAAAAAGCTAAGTAGGGTTGGACCTAGTTGGTACTTGGGTGGAAGATGATAAAGCTTGTAGATGGACTGCGAAGCAGAAAAACATCCTAGAAGAAGGCAATGCAAACTGCTTCTGTTTTGTTGGAACAATCTTGGAAGTTTGATGAACAGGAGAGCCAGTTTGGTATAATGACCTAAAGGTGCTGACCTAAAACCAGGAGACTGTGAATTCTAGTACTGCCTTAGGCATGAAAGCTGGCTGGGTGACTTTGGCCAGTCACGCTGTCTTAGCCCAAACCACTTCACAGGATTGTAGTTGTGGTGAAAATAGGAGGAGGACAGAGATGTATTTGCCACCTTTATTTACTTATCAAGCAATACATTGAGATAAAAATCTAATGTAAATAAATAAGTAAATAAATCTTCATGTGCCCATGAAGTTATCAGTAGTTGTATCTACATATAAAATGATGTCTTGCAGTGTTTACACCACAAGTACAAGCAGATAAACCAGTGTGTATATTTGGAATATCACTATGTTATCATCAGTTTCTCCTTCATCAGTAGTTATATCAATTATATAAATTAAGGAAGTGCTGCTTTTTCTTCCATAGCCACTCCATGTAACATTTCTGGAATACATTTGAGAAGGCAGGAAGAGGGAAGTTACTTAGCAAGGGATGGAATGTTAAAAGTCCATTGGTAGAAGGGGCGGTCCCTATTTCCATGACATTGGAAATAGTGACAGCAGCTTTCTGACTTTTGTCTTACTTTGTGACTAAATGATTTTCTCATGTTCTTCTATCATAAATGCATTACATTTCCATCTTGTCTTTCTCTTAGTCTCAGAGGCTTTAAATTGTAAGCTCTTGGGGACGAGCCTTACTTTCTGCTTTGAACTGGTTGGGGCAATGCCAGTTACTGTAATAGTCAGAAAAATATGTTCTGTATTCCCAAACATGTGCTATCCATAGTCTTTATTCCATCTGACCGTGTCACTTGTATTAAACAGATATTGCAGACTCTGAGGAAGAGCCAACAGTAGTGCGCATTACAACTTATTTCCTGTGGATGTGTGTTAGTTTCCTTTTGACTAAGAAAAGAGCATCTGGGCCCAATAACCTAAAACATCACTAGTGATTTTTACATTTTGTTTTATGGCATTATAAATAGTTTTTTGTGTGGATCCAAGATGTTTTTAACACATGGCATTGTGCTGTATAGAAATGATATTTCTTCCAATTCACAGGCTATACTTCCTACAGATGTGAAAATTAAGTTAATCAACCAACTTTCCCAAACTGGCTTGCCTGTCATAGAAGTGACAAGTTTTGTTTCTTCAAAATGGGTACCTCAGGTAGGTAAAAGAACTGATGGTCCTGAGCATTACTCATCAATGTTCAACATTGCCAGTGTTTCTTGCACCATGAAATTTCTCCACACTCTCTTTCTGGGCCATTAGTTCTCTATTTAGCTTTCCTGTATTGCTTCTCATTTCCCCTCTGTCTTGTTTTTCTATAGTTTTCTGTAGTTTTTAGAGATGATATTTGCCAAGTCCTGGTTGGTTTACCAATGACAATTTCTTTGCCCCTAGGCAAACTCTTAATGGCTTGGGCACATTACTTGTTCATAATCCAGATAGATATATTTATTAGAGAGGTCAAACTATATTGGAGTCATAATTTCTATAAAGATTTACTACTGTTTCTGGATAAATATGGTAATGGAAAGAAAGTAAAAATTAATCTTTGCAAAAGATATTTCCGTTTGATTTTTCCTTTTTAATGCTAGACGATACAGCGTTAATCCTGTAGCCAACATGTTGTCGTTATTTTTCTGTTGACTTCTGAAAGGTTAGAGAAAAATGCACTGATACATTGCAATATTTTGTGCTTCTTTTGTTGGGAGGCTGAATATAAGATAACTGCACATGGGTATTCATTGCAACTATAGAAAACTACTTTAAAATCCTTTATGTGCTGAAGTCGCGGTTAGTTGACAGTAGAATGTGACCAGGATATCCACATCACCACCACAATGTAGTGACATTCAAACAGCTTCAGGTGGCACATCTGGTTGTGGGCTGTAACTTAATCTAAAGGGAATTTTCATGTGATCTTATAAATTGACCTTAAAGCAAATATGAGGCATTACTTCATGGAATGGCTCTCTTTAATTTAGGGCCAAATTATACATTATAACAGGGCAGCATAATCTGAATGAAATGTCTCTCTAATGTTTTTTCCAGACAGTATTTTAAGAGAAAAAGGAGTGTATGTGAGTTTTTGTTGCATGTTGTCATCCTGATGAAAATTGTCCTCATCCAAGGCTGCTATTTGATAAGAAACACATAAGTGCAGGCATTTTGTTGGATTGAGACTTGGGTCTTCAGAAATTAAATAAATGCTTAAATTTGTGGAAGATAAAATAGTCCCTTGAACGCCGCCCCCCCCCCGCCCCGGCTAATTCTGTCTTGAAGCTACTATTCCAATCATGCTTTGTGTATACCGGTATATGTTGTGGAGAGAGAAAATCAGTGAATGTCTATGGAGATTCTCAGTCATCCAAGTCATGATTGTCCCAAAAGTGGGCAAAAGACAGAACTGAAGAAGCATCTTGGAGGAGAACCGAAATGGCTTCAAGTAAAAACAAGAAGTCCAGTTGCCTTTGAGAAATCAGTGAACACACTTCTCCACAGAAATATCCTACTAGTAAATATCTATGGAGACTTTTTGTCATCCAGGCCGTGGTTGTCCCAAAGATACTTTTTCAAAAGGCAACTGGACTTTGTTTTTCCTTGAAGACATTTCACTTGTCATCCAAGAAGCTTCTTCATTTCTGGAGAAGAACAAAACATCTTCAAGGAAAAGCAAAGTCCAGTTGCCTTTTGAAAAAACACTTTTGGGACATCCATTGATACTACATCTGTTGCAGGAAATTTGAATTTCTTTATAGGATTTTCCCGTCTACTAGGCAAGTGGCAGCCTCAGAAATGAGACATGAATTTCTTTGGGAAAATAGATTGATGAAAAGTTAATGCTATTGATAGTCTGAATTCACACAGCAAATCATTCACTCTTGCCTGCAGCTTCTGTAATAAAAATAAGAGGTATTCACATATCTTTATTGTAGTAAGAACATTGGGTTATAATTGTCATTGTCTATAATAACGTTCCAAACATGGGAAATGAACAGAATGAGCTTGTACCAGCATACAGAAAAGCAAATATGATTTCATAGTTAAAGTGGAGACTGGGATAACGTTTGTGGGATGATTTCTCTAATTAGAATAGATCAATTCTTTGATACTATTTGTTCAAAAGGAGCAGAAGCAACAGAAATAGAATAGTTGTTGCAGTGGGAATTAAAACATTAAAATATCCTTGCCCAGAAATCCAAATGAATGAATTTGGCAATACTGTGGAGAGAATCTGGGTTAAAAATAAATGCAATACTGTTGTTAATACCTCCTATTGCCCTCCTCAACTAAGGGAGGATGTGGGCAAATTTGCAGAGCTTTTAAAGAGGCATGAAGTGGTAATGATGGAAGATTAATAACACCCACACTTATTTGGGGACAAACTTTGCAGCATAGTCCTTCTAGCAAACTCATAACACCTCATACTGACAATCTTCTTCTGTAGAGGATAGAGAAGAGAATTAACTCTAATTAAAACTAGAAAATTTGGGGTTCAAATGCATACACCAATTTGGAAGGTTTTAAAGATTAATATATAACTAAAAAAAATTCCTCTTGGGACTGATGGATAAACAGTTGGAAAAAAGTCATGGCACTTTGTTTTATATATGACAACCACAGCAAGATATTGGATAAACAAAGATGAAAAGATTTGGCAATATCTACAACAGAAAAATGGTTGGTGAAGATGATAGATTTTCCTGAGATGGCTAAATTGACTTATTTGATTAGAGAAAAGACAATATCTACGTTTATTGCTGTCTGGACACCCTTTATGGACTTTTTGCATAAAACAGAAAAAAATGTACTTGTACTCTATGGTTTTGATGATTTACATAGGGTCAATTATAGAAAGAAGAGAATCACAATGTAATGTTGGAGAAAGAGGTAAATCTACAATTGTATTTATAACTGCTGTTAAAGAAGATCAGAAGCCACTTTTCTATTTCTCTTCTAGCTTTTTTCTTTGTGTAGTTTTTCTTTTCTTTTTTTTCTTTTTTCATCTGAATCTTTGTATTAATATTTTTTTAAAACTTTCAATATACATACACACACACACACACATATATACATACATACATACATACATATATATATATATATATATATATATATATATATATATATATATATACATACATACTGTATATATAGTGTTAGCATTAACAAAATCTGTTTAAATTGCCTATACTAATAGGCATCCCATGCTTTCTTTTAAAAAAATTTAATTTTTTTTTGTTGGATTTTTCTTATTGTTATTTTATAGTGTAATATAGTATTCTGATACTTACTTTCCTTCAAGGAATATTTAAGGCCACCATAAACTACTCTTTTCAATTCCTTAGTTTTAAAAAATGTTTTCTTAATTTCTTTTTCTTTCCCAGTGAGTCTCCTTCAGTAGCAAATTTGGTCTAGGATGGCCATGTATAAGGGGTGGAAAACAATCTCATTTTATTTCTATTTCAATGCTATATGTAACAGTGTGATGTTTTCATTAAATTTGTTTACATACTAAGGTCACATTGCTTGCCGGTGAAGCATGATCTTAATTGTATCCCCTTAGATCAGCCTTTTCTTAGATCATAAAATTATAGCTAGTTACTTTTCTATCTTTTCTTTCTTAAAGGTATTTTTGAATTTTTACCACTTCTTTACAAATGTTTTCTTTGGCGTTGATTTTTTTTAGTTAAAACAGCCAGAAGAAGTAAAGGGTTTGCAGTAGCAATGTGCCATGTAAAACAGAATCCCACACCTATAATTGAAATTGCCAAGAATGATAAACGGGTGCCGCTGGAATGCTTATGGCTTAAGTATCCTATTGCATTTTGTACGTGGATTGCAGAAACATTAATGTTAAAATAAGACTTTACATTCAAGAAAAATTATCAGGAATAAAATTTGTTGTAGAAAATCTATTTGAAACTATTAAGGTTCATGGTGCTTGAATTGTACTTTATATTTAGCCTTTTAACCATATTTCCAGGGGTCTCATAATATTCAAAAGCACAAATGTTGTCGCATTGGTTTTGTATTTCATTAAATAAAGTACATTTCATTTTAAAGATTTGCCTTATCCTAGATGGTATGAGGGACATTCTTTATTTAATTAAGGGTTTAAAGCTTTGTTATGATTGCACAAATAGCTTGTCTTTCCTCTGCAACCTCAAGATGGTAAACATATGAGTCTCACTTCCTTTTACCATCACAACAAAAATATGGTCATTTATTTGGGCTGAGAGTAACTCCAGGGTCACAAGCAGCTTCATGTTGAGCAAGGATTCAAACTGCCCATCCCAAATCTCAGTTCAATATCTTACCCACAGCACAGCTACTTGTGGCATACTAAAAGAGATACTCCTACACCTAGTGCCACGTAACAACCATGCAATATATAGAGAAAGAGAACAAATGTTAGCAATAGCAATAGCACTTAAACTTACATAGCACTTTACAGTGCTTTACATCCCTCTCTGAGGCATTTAGAGAGTCAGCCTATTGCCCCCAACAATCAGGGTCCTCATTTTACCCACCTCGGAAAGATGGAAGGCTGAGTCAACCTTGAGCCGCTCAGGATCAAACTCCTGGAGTGAGCAGGGAGTTAGCTCTGCGGTACTGCATTCTAACCACTGCGCCACCATGGCTCAAATGTTAGTTACACTGATTATATTACCTGACATACATTCTCAGTTTTATCTTGCTTATCTGATGTTATGCTATTTGTGGGTTGTGTTACTTGTGTTCCTTTATTAATGCCATGAGGAAGGCATCAGGTACTATAATATAACCTTGTGAAATGATTTTTTTTAAAAGATGGCAGATCATACAGAAGTAATGAAAGGAATAAAACGATATCCTGGAGTCCGTTATCCAGTCCTTACTCCTAATCTTCATGGTTTCCATTCTGCTGTATGTATGTAATAAATGTATATATATGTGTGTGTGTGTGTGTGTGTGTATATATAGAATGAAAATAGCATAGTACAGACTGGGGAGATGCAAGTTTGAATCTATCTTCATCCACAGATGCCTATTGGGAGACTTTGGGCCAGTCACCTTCTTTCAGCCCCAATATAAAGTCAGGATAATAGTTAACAAAAAAACAAGTGCTTTTTTGCTATGGTAAATATAAAAAAGAACACTCTTTTTGATGGAAATTAGGAAAAAATCCTTCCAAAGCTTTCAAAGGATTGTATAATTAGAAATAACAAAATTATAGAAAGCTTCCGTTCTTGAAGTTAAATCCAAAAATCCATTAATCAGGATTTAGATTCTTTGAAATGTATGACTTGTGCCAAATTGGGCGCTTATCCACATCTCCTGCTTGCTGCAGTGTGCTGGCAACACATGTACCAAGCGTTAAGGAAATCTCTTCACAGTAGAATCATCATGTCCCTGCTGAGGAGGCTGGCAGAAGTGGAATGAAGTATTCCAGCATGGAACAATATGATACCACTGCTGCCTTCCTTGGGATGCTGTTGGGAAAATAGTTGGAATGTCTTTTCCTTTCCCAAACTGAGAAACTGTACTCAAGAGGATCATATCCCAATGGCTGGATCAAATAATTATAATGACCTCTAGTCCCCATTAACTTCTATGGCACGGTTTATAAACTGTAATATGTATAGGTAGTCCTCGACTTACGACCACAGTTGAGCCCAAAATTTCCATTGCTAAGCAAGACTTTCGTTAAATGGGTTTTGACCCATTTTACAACTTTTCTTGCCGCAGTTGTTAAGTGAATCACTGCAGTTGTTAAGTTAGTAATGCAATCGTTAGTGGGGAATCGGGCTTCCCCATTGACTTTGCTTGTCAGAGGGTCGCAAAACCCGGGGAAACTGCAACCATCATAAATACATGCCAGTTGCTGGGTGTCCAAATTTTGATCACATGACCTTGGGGATGCTGCAATGCTCGTAAGCATGAAAAACGGTCATAAGACACTTTTTGCAGTGTCGTTGCATCTTTGAACAGTCAGTAAATTAATGGTTGTATGTTGAGGACTACCTGTATTCAATCAAGCTATTGAGTCAAAATAAACAAACTGCATTATGGCTTATCCAAAGAGTGCCAAATATGCAGTCTTCTGTCATCAATTTTAATGGGTACAACCATTATTTTCTTCAGTATGGGGGTAAATGGGTGCTGATGATCAGGATCCACATTTTACCTCTTAAGCTCCCTGATGCCTCCAAGCTTGGTGACCTCCCCCCCCAAGTGACAGAAATTGCACTACTCTGTCTTTTCCAAATTTGTGAATGAGTTTCAGTTCACTCTGTACCTCCACATACCTTTCAGAATAAAAGCCGATAGACTGGAACAAAGATTAAGAAATAATAGCGTAACATAATGCCTCATCTTTTCTACTTTAGTCTTGAATCCTTGCTCTAGTAAGTGGGGTCTGATATTGGACACCACTGAGAAAGTTTTAGTTAGCAGCAGTTCCTATAGTAGTAATGACTATCTAGATCTTAAGATACTTAACGGGAACTAATTTTCTCTTGGAATGACTTCATTTAAATTCGATTAATTATAGCTAGACTACTTTTTGGTTATTCTTGCTACAGTAGTCAGGAACTACTGTTAAAATAATGCATATACTACAATTGCATAGTTCCTATTTACTTAAGAAAAATTATGTTTTTTTTTCCTTCCTGTTTGTTTGCTTTTGTAGATAGCTGCTGGAGCAACTGAAGTGTCAGTGTTTGGTGCCGCATCTGAGACTTTCAGTAAAATAAATATCAATTGTACTATAGAAGAAAGTCTGGACAGATTTGAGGCTGTAGTTAAATCTGCAAGAAATATGGACATTCCAGTGCGAGGGTAATAATTATTAATTTTATTAATGTGATCATTTCTTTGCTATATTTTCACCCTGACGAAAGAAATTGAGATAGATTTCTAATTTGCAGCACAATTTTTGGTTGTTTTCTCAGAAGTGAACCCTAGTGTATTCTGTCGGACATTCAACATAAGACTTATTTTAAGATTGAGTCTTAGTTATTCTGTTTCTGTGATAAAGCTGTAGGTGTTTCACTTCAGACTGATTAAATACCTAGAGTTTCACTTAAGACAGTTACAGCAATACTCACATCCTTGTAAATCCCAATTTACATATCAATCCATGCATAGGTTGGATAGCTTCTCTTGTGCAGTTTTTCAATTTATTCAATGTATTTGAAGAACTCCAACATTTTCTTAAGATCCATTTCTGGAACTCTCTGAATGTCTGGATATTTCCAAAGATTTTTTTCCTTCTCAGCAGTCTTTTATTAAATTTGTAGCAATTAAGGTGATTGGTAGTGAACTGTGGAGGAATGCTCCGGATGGATTGAATTAAATAAGGAGTGCAGTTCAACTGAACCCCTATTTGAAATCCTTTCCTTGACAATGAATGCAATAATGAGTGTTCATTTATTTTCTTGCATTTGTACCTGCAAAGAATATCCAACAATGCATCTCTGTACTATGTCTATGAAGATTCTCAGTCATCCAGGTCCTGGTTGTCCCAAAGATGCTTTTTCCAAAAGACAACTGGGCTTCCTTTGTTCTTCCTTGAAGCTGTTTCGCTCCTCATCCAAGAAACTTCTTCAGTTCTGAGAACTAAAGAAGCTTCTCGGATGAGAAGAGAAACATCTTCAAGGAAAAACAAAGAAAGTATTTTTGGAAAAAATACCTTTGGGACTTTTCTGTTCTATGTAGCATTTTCTCTGTCTAGACATCACAGCAGGGACAGAGACTTGCTGTGAACAATTTTAATCACTATTTGCAGAAAAAGCTGGTGCAATTTGTCTTGACTCCAAAGTTACAGCAGGATAGAGAGGTTACTGCTAGTCCTGTTCACATGGAGTTTTAGTATGTAGTATATGTGGAGATGAGGACCACCACTTGTCTTGACCAATACCTTTTTTTTTTATTTCATCAAGCTGGCCTGGCCTAAATCTTCTCCCCTTTTTAAATGTAAATTTTAATTTGTTTTTAAATTATGGGGTATTTTAAATTTGTTCAGCCAAATTATTTAATTCGTTTTTATTCTATTTTAAATTTTTGTATTTATGTATTTTATTCTGTGGCTGTTCACTGCCCTGAATCCTTCGGGAGTAGGGCGGTATAGAAATTTAATAAAATAAAATAAATAAATAAATACCTTGTCCTTACTAAATGATTAGTTTGGCTTGGATGGGGCAGGCTCCATGGTTAAGGGGGTGATTAATGCATTCATCAGGGTGGATTATGTTGCTGCTAGTAGTCATAAGGTCCTTATTGGAAAGGTCTCTTGACATGGAAGATCCTTGTAACTGCAAGAGAGTGTCAAACATTTTTGGGTAGGAGTTCAAAAAGAGTAAAGAATGTAAAGGCTCAAAAAAGATGTGGCCCCAGTGGATTTGGATGCAACTGTCTTTTGTTTAAATTTCTCCTGGGTTTTTGGTTGGCATATAATCCTGAGACTATTTTGACATGTTGATGGGTGACCTAGGCTGGAATATAGAAACTAGATGTGGTGTGAGGACCTGATGGTTTTTCTAGGCTACTTAATGGCTTTTGATACCATCAACTTTGGTATAACTTTAGGCATTCTGGCAAGTTTGGACCTTTCAGAAATCATGTTAAGAGTTTCAAGCTTTATATCCTGTTTTTCCTGGCAAATTAGAGTTTATATTGCAAAAATAGATCAACATCAGTGGGTAAAAGTAATGGGAAAAAAATCTCCTTGAAAGCTTTAGAGAGATTTCTTAAGTTCCATTGCTACAGCTGGACCGGCTTTGGTCCAAGGTCATCCGGCGTTGATATATGTTCATGTTTATCAACTGACATATGGAAGGCTTGAACTGTTTATTGAAAGATGTCATATGCTTACTATTTTTTAAAAAAGATAAGTAAGTATCTTTATTAATTACTCATACATCCAATCTCCATATTTACGTATATTGTCTAGTGTATGAAATTAATTAGCTGAAGTTTCAAAATGAGGAAAAGAAGTGGTTCTTGTGAACAACCTGTAATTATTAAGGCTTTTAATTGCTGCTGCAAGAGACGGTGAAGCTAAGCCCCGGATGGAGGGGCTTTGCAAATCATTCTGAAAATATTTTGTTCAGAAACAAAATCCCATCTGGATTTGCAAAGTTACCACTAAATCGTGAAGGCTCAACATGAAAGCTTTGAAGGCTTTCTGGTGGAAGTGTCCTCTATGGATAAACATGTCTAGAGACAACCTTAGGGAGGAGGGGTAATATAGGGAACATATTTTCTCCCCTCTCAAGACTTGTGGCACAATTGCCAACAGAAGGCAACAGTGCATACAATTATTAATCAAAGTTTAAATATAGTTGACCCTTTACTACAATTCTCAGTTTCAACAGAACTGATTAGAAGTATACATTGCTGATCAACATGATTTTCCTAACTGCTGCAAACAGAGTTATCTTAATTAGTAAATTTTGAATTGTATCATAAAGTAAGTTGCTATCATGGAAAACAGAAGCTGGCCTAGTGAATGGATTTTACAGATATTTATGTTACAGAGATAAAGGAAGACATATTATCAGACAAATACATGAATGCTAACACCCAGTCCAGCAGCACTTTTCCTACGACTTTAGAACGTCCTATAAGGCCACAGTTCAAAGAAATGTGCTAAAAATCCAGCCACCAAAATATTTTTAATATATTTTGTATGCTCAATCATACTAAAGTCTTCCTGGTGATCTGGTAATACAAACTGCACAGAAAGTTACTGTCTTTTAAAATAATTGAAAGCTACCCCAGCGCCTTCCTGATATAAAAGTGTATATAATCGCAGACACTCTCCTGATAGGAAATGTGAATGCAATCCATGAAAGAAAAACTTACGTAAATATATTGTAATTAAACTAGGGGCAGTACAGCAGGTGAATAACATGTCACATTTAGACAACTTTAATTGCCTGCTAGCCAAGACACTGACTGGGTGGTCTTGGCAAATCATGCTGTCTCTATGTATGATCTGAGTCACTCAAAGTACGGTGAGATGAAAATGGAGTAAGGATTGTAAAGCACAATGTTTTTTTTTTTTATCTTGCTTTACAAGACTATTAAAACAGCCTCATAGTCCCTTGAATATGAACAGTGTTTGGTCAGACCCAGATCCGATTCAACATTTTTCTTTGGGAGTTAAACAGATACCAATGGGAAATACACAAGCAAATTGTGAACAGAATAGAATCTTCCTGTTATTTTCATTGAAAATGTTTGTTAAAATGCGATTTACCTCCATGATAAAATATTAATAACTTGATATGTCATAAATTAGTTTGAACACTCTTTTAAGATATCCAAGATAGCAGCCAACATCACATCCTTTAGTAGTAGTGTAACAAAAATTAACAGAGTGGCACAACTCTTTCTCTCAGTCTTCAACCTTTCTGCTCAGTAGGTGACTCCAGACTCTAGTTTTATGAGATACTCATAATACTATGCATTTTATATAGTGAGGTTTTCCATCTCTTAATTTTGAGAAAGATGGGAGTTTATAACAGATCTGGAACTCACCTTTTAACATCAATCTGAAACCTGAAACTATATTTTAACTTTTAAAAAAAGCAAATAAAATCCCAAGTAAGCAAATCGTGATTCCACAAATGTGTCTCTATTTATAAGTAAAAGAGCAGTCCATTTGTGGATGACACAAGTGTTTACTTCCATGCAGCAAAATTAAATGTTTTGCTTCATTTGTAAAGTTCAGTATGGCAGGAAAAGCATCCAGTGTAATGAAAATATCTGCTTAAAGGAAATGAAAATTATTTGTATACATTCACCAGCAATAGAATTTTTGATATTAAGTAATTTGTTGCTATAAATGGCCATAATATTGTCCATTTTTGTTGAAGTTTGAAATCAGAAAATAGATCTACAATTATTTTTATATATTTTTTTAAATATTGGGAATGGGATTCAGGAAGGGCAGCAATAGTTTTATTTAAGTTTTGATGTAAACTCTCCTATTATTATGGAAATTTGTTGAATTACAAAAATCTACTCAAACTACAGTATGTATTGCATCATCTACTATAGTACTTTGCGGCGAGCAATTTTGGAACACAATTGAAACTATCCAAAGTCCTATTCTTTTTTAAAGCTTTGCTTTAATTAGAAGACATTTTTAGGTTATTAGTACAACCTCCCTTTATTTCCTAGTGTTCTGGCAGCAATTATTTGGTGGTTTTATAATATAACATTCGCTAAGGAAATATCAACTGCCATGTTAAGAATTTGCTTTTAGGGTGCATATCTGTTCTTCAAACATGAACTCCCAATGAAAATAAATGCTTCTACAATGAACAGTGTAAATTATATTCAAATATACAGTATAATAATAAACAGGAAGCAGCAGCATCTGTGTCTCAGACTAGATTCTCAGGGATCTCTCTGCATTTGGCTGTGCTCTCTGTCTGTCTGTCTCTGTCTCTGTCTCTGTCTCTCATTCTTCCCACTGAGGCATCAAAAATAGTCTTTGAAAACACAGAAGAGTGCTACATATTTGCCCACAAAAGCTTAAAATTGACATATACATTTGGGTTGGGACTGCAAGCTATCTGATGGACAAGTAGAGTTGGAGAATATACAATGTGTGTAGCTGCAAGAAGTGTGAAGGAAAGGCAGGTGTCAGACATGCCTTCAATGAGCATAGCTAGTATTGTAATGGCAGCTGGAAAGATTGAGGTGGCTTGTAAAATTTTAACTATAGGCCTGAAAGCAGAAAAATGGGCAGTGAGCCTTTGGCTAGGGAGACAGAGAAGATAGCTGCTGGTTAGCTGATGTAAGGTCCTAGAAGCAGGTTGAAGTATACATTTTATTTGCTACAATAAGGATGGACAGAAGGTGACCTAGGACCTTCAGAGGGACCATCCTCCCTCCCAGTATGTCAGAATTTGTTGCAAAAATCAAACATCCAGATAGCACACACAGAGTAACTGATTCAGCAGGATTCCTTAACTTCTCTTTATATACAATATAACACATGAAGATAAATGTACAATACCAATAGCTGATTCTTCCAAGGTAGCAGTTACAAGTAAAACACAAGCAGAGTACAGTAGACTAGTTTCAGTTTCAATTCTCAGCAGAGACCCAGGAGCTAAATACAGCTAAGCCATGCCCAGACTTCCTGCTTAAGTTTCTGTTTCCAAAAACAGCCTCATTGGCTGACCCAGTTGCTATACCTATTCATTGGCTGATCTTGTTACCATGTCTCCATTCAGTTCCCATTGGCTGTTCTATTCCAGTCTATGAATATTCATACTCTGACACAGTATATACTGGGGAAAAGGTTAGAAGGAACAATTTTTTTCATGAAAGACAGTTCTGGAATTCAAAATTACAATGGCTTAACACATTGCAAGCCGCCCTGAGTCTCTGAAGAAGGGCGGCATATAAATTAAAGCTAATAATAATAATAATAATAATAATAATAATAATAATAATAATAATAATAATAATAATAATAATAATAATAATAATAATAATAATTTGAGTTCTTTATTCTGTAACAATGAATTTTGCACCAAAATAGGTTATTGTCAGGATTCTGTTTAAGGATGGGGCAGGCCTGGAGTCATCAGTTGCATGTGATTCCCATTTATATAATATGTAAGTATTCTGAGTTGGGTGGCTGCTTTAGCAATATCCTGATCGAGGTCCGCTGCATGAGCCTTTCATCCTTTGAAGGGAAGGTGCCTTGCATTGGCATATCATTTCTTCAATCGTGCATAGAATCATCACTCCCAACATCGCAATATTTTATTTTGTGATCTCAGTACAGATAATATGCTGGTTTGAACCAGACAGTTGAAGTCAAATTGTAAATATAAATCGATTTACAATAGTTAAAAATAAATATGACAAGAATATTGGATTTATGTTTGCATTTAGGCATATGGCATATAGCTTGTGACTAGGTGGCTGATAGGTTGCATTCAATTTTATCAGTATTTTAGTCTGACTTTGCAGACTAAATTTGTCCACCCTTACATTTTTTTCCTAATTATATTTACCAGATTTAAAACATGGTAGTTGCTTGTGAGAATTATACATATCAACAATGTACCTCTTTTTCTTGTTTAGGTATGTGTCTTGTGCGTTGGGATGCCCTTATGAAGGAACTATCCCTCCAGCTAAAGTTGCTGAAGTAAGATTATTTCTTCTAAATTAAAACCAAACTAGAATATGTGTGTATTAAATATTCCTCTGCAACTCCTTATTCTTCCAAATTTGTAGAGCTGTCGTAGCTGCATGCATGATTCATTCATTTAATTATGATAATTAAAACTGAGAATTCAGAAATATGCTTGACATATATTTATTTATATATAGTGCAACCTGAAATGGAACTGCCAAGTACCCTGAGAGGTACTTCTAATCTTTAAATCGGTGTCAGTCAGTTCTTCTCACTAAAGGTAAAAAAAAAAAATACATTTCAGCTATATAATTTGACTACATCTTGTCTGTTAGCTGTATTAGACAATAAGTAGCCTCCATCTCCAATCCAAATACTGAAGCATGAGCCATAGCTATTAGCTGCCATCAAATATACTATGTGTGTATATTTTCAGAAGCAAGAATAACTGTCAGTTCCGATAACAATAGAGGCATCAGCTCCCACTGTGTCTTAGTAAGCCAGAAAGTAAAACATATGGTGGGGATTTTCTTCATTCGATGCAATAAAGGCGCCTTCATGAACATGTCATGAACACTTCTACTCAAGCCAAGATTTAGTATTAAAGCTGATAGAAGTTATACAATCTGCCTTTTCTGAGGAGTAGATGGACTGCAGAAGCAATGAAAATATGTTTTTAAGTCTAAGAGCCACCCATGTGAAAAAGAATGTGTGTGTAAATGTTTATCTCTGGAATAGGAATGGCGGAACAGCAGATTCATCACTATTCTGTTTCTTGGACAACAACCTTTGACCTGCCACCCCAAACAAAGAACAGCCTCATCCTGAGAAAAGTAGTCCCTCATGCTCTACATTTTTAATATGCGTTTATTTCCCCCTCCTCTCAAAAAGAGGGAAGGGATGTAAACTCAGAATCCTTTTTAAATCGGAAACAGGACTGAAAATACAACTCTGCTAGATATTGATAATCCTTGACTCACAACCTTTTTGAAGTTATGATGAACTCAATAAAAGTTACCTACAATCCTGTCCTCCAAGTTAGGCTGCTGCACCACCAGGGTGGTCATGAGGTCACAATTTGGGCATGGCAGCTGGTTCATATTTATGACCAGTTGCAGTGCCCCATGGTCATGCAATTGTGTTTTGCGATGTTTTTCCAACAAAACCTATCCTTTGGATAACCGGAGTTTGGATTTTGCTTTATGCCCATGGTGTTTTACTTAACCACTGTCATAAAAATGAGCTTGGTCTGGTGGTGATTCGACTTATGACTACAATGACTTACAACCAAAATTCCAGGCTCAATTGTGATTGTAATTTAAGGACTACCTGAATATGGAACAGAGATCTGCTTTGGTTTTCATTTGTTAATTGAATTACAGACAATATACTGTAATATCAGATGGGCCTTTTCCCGGTCTTAATTGGTTTAGGCAGACTAAAACCTAGCAGAATGTCCTATTGTTTGGTCAAATCTCGATTTAAAAGATCTACAAGGTGGCAATGTGACTTGCATATGTAAGTGCAAAGAATTGATTTGACAACTTAGATCTGTTTTCCTGACCCAGTGCCTTCCAGAACCATTGTGATTAAAATTCCCAAAATTCTAAGCCACCAGGTTTAGATGTTCCATAACATCATAACATGTTCTAAGGTAGAAACGAACCAGTTGAAGTGAAAAATGAATGGGTTCCTAATACCTCAGAAATTCTTCTTTGGCACATGTGAATTTGTAACATTATAGTAGACCATTGATATTTCCCTTGTTACCTCTCACTTATATTTGAAAGAACTCTGTTTCTCCCTAATCAGGTCTCCAAAAGGCTATATAGTATGGGATGCTATGAGGTCTCTTTGGGAGATACCATTGGAGTGGGGACCCCAGGCAGTATGAAGAGAACGCTGGAATCTGTTATGATGGAAGTTCCATTATCCGCTGTGGCAGTGCATTGCCATGACACCTACGGCCAGGCCTTAGCCAATATTCTTACAGCTATGCAGGTAACTTCCAGCCTCTGAGTTCATTTTCACAACCCTCCTTCATTCATATGCATATGTAGGTTGGAGAAAAGAAGAGAGAACGAAATGCACCTATGTGCCGAGCTGCTCAGTTCTGGGATTGATTTGATGCTATTCCAAGGGCATGGAATGGGTGCTGAAGAGGCAAGATTATTGTCTTTCACTTGCGACCTAGCAGTTTAGAAATCTGATTTCTGAATATACACTTCATTACCAGCAGAGAGAAATTATGTGCTCTATAGATTCAGGTATCCTGCAGACCCCATTACTGCAGGAAGGAGTAAAACTGAGGTGAGCATTTTAAACAGTCTTTGAGGAAAAGTCATGGAACTTTGGTTTTATATAGGATAATTGCAGTGAGATTATTACATGCCCCAAAGTGGAAATATTTGATACTATCTGTAATGGAGATATGGTTGGTAAAGATGATGGGACTTGTAGAGATGGCTAAATTGACTTCTTTGATTAGAGACAATATCTGTATTTATTGGTGACTGGAATCCCCTTGTACACTTTCTGCATGAAATAGAAAATGGACTTTTGATTTGTGGTTTTGATGATTAGAAAAGATTAGGTAATGGAAAAAATAGAGCTTTTTTTGTAAGCATAGAGTAAGAGATAATTCACATGTATAAACACACAAAGATAGGGAGGGAGAGAGGGAGAGAGAGAGAGAGAGAGAAATTCATATATTAATGAATATGAGTATGAGTATGAATATGAAGCAAGTAAGTCTGACAGTAAGATAAATGTTGTTAAAAATCAGGTGGTGGAAGCCAGGACTGCTGATTCTATTTACATCATCCAAATCCACATGAGAACATAAAACTGTAACCCAGATCTCCAACAAGGAATCAGCACTTAAAGGATATTTATCACCTATGTATAATTTTGTGTCTGTGTATATGTATTTATGTTATGAATATAAATCAGTTAGAAGTGCAAGAGTTTAAACAGAACAAGAATAAGGTAAAGGACATTAGAGAAACCATTCTGAAAAAAATCAAGGACGGCAGTTTTCTTTTCTTTTTTGTAACAACAATAATAGTAACAACAAAATACAGGACAGGAAAAGATTAAGTGACTTTTCCCCTGGTGTATTTCCTAAAGCTCTTTTTAATCATCATCACCATCTTCAATCATCATCAGCTGACTGACTTCTAAATTACTCTCAGATCTCTGAAGACAATGCATCTGCTTAATTTATCAGAAGAAACAAATTAGGAAGATGTTCAGAAGTTTATAATTGAAATTTCTGATTAACTTAACTACAAAAATAGATACTGTTTCTTATTAAAATTGAGTGGTTTTCTGTTGACCTTCTATTTTTTTTCCTATAAAAGTTATGCCCTACAGCGTAGTACAGTAGCTGTGTCTCCATTACTTTTTCTGTTCTAATAGAAGCACTCAGTTGTCATTTGCCTTGTTGGACTTGATTTCTGGAATTGGCAATCTTTTCAAGCAGCAGGTACTGTGTTTCCCCAAAAATAAGCCCTCCCCCGAAAATAAGCCTCCCTGAAAATATTTTAACCGCATGCATAGCCGGTCCCCACCATTTCCTCTGGTTAGAGTTAGGGAGACAGAGCTGGAAATCAGGTAAGACAGCAAGAGGATCCCCATCTGGCTCCACATGCCCCAAAATAATAAGACCTCCCCGAAAATAAGGCCAAGCACTTATTTCGGGGTTCAAAAAAATATAATACAGGGTCTTATTTTCAGGAAAACTTGGTATATTTGATATTGGGCACGCATACATGGATGAGTTAATTAAAACATTAGATTTGCAAGACAATTTTAAAAAAAATACCGAGAAATTTCTGAGTTATCTTGAAATTTTTAATCAAAAGATTTGTGGCGTTACATGCTCCATGTATCGCATCTTGGAAGGAAGCATGTCCTTTTTCATCCTCTCCCTCTGTTGCCTCTATGGAAAACTTTCTGAGTGTCTTCTTCTAGCAGCTCTAGCAAAAATAGATTGCTGGCCATTTATTTATTTATGAAATTAATATGGGTGTTCTTCAAAATCCAGTAACTCTTGGCTGGCTCTCGGTAACATCTAAACCACTGAATAAGGGATCTCTCCCAAAAAGGGATTGCTTTTTAAAGTGGCCACGCTTGCTTGCCTTCTATATTGTGGGCTAAGTGGTGAGAGAATGATCCTCCTATGGCAACACATTATGGTAAGGAAAAGGAAAAGGAAAATGTACCATAGATCAATGGTGGGATCAAAAGCACATGAAATAACATTTTTAGATTGTAAGTAATGCATGGTTTCACCTTTGGTGAAACTGAAGGAGAATGCTGAGGGAAAAGAGTCTTTTTCAAGGCCAACGGAGTGACACTTACTGAATGTCAGGGCTTTTGGCTTTGACCAGTGACAAAAAGCAACAATACGACTTCCAAATTTTACAATTTGTGAAAAAATGTAATAGAAAAAAAAATCAGGAAAAGGGAAAATATTGGTGGAGCTGTTTCTTTTCTTTTTTCTTTTTGGTGCTGTCTGTTTCCTTTTAGAAGTTTTAATGGTAGCACAAACAGAAATGTTGTACAATACTGGAAAGAAATGCAAATGGAAAATGGAAAACAGCTTCCTGTTTGGAAATCATACCAGGAAGGTAGTCAAAGTTTTGATCTGCTGATTCTACTTCTTTAACATGTTTCTTATAGAACTATGGAAACTTCAGATGAGATTTCCAGTTTTCCACTATTAAACTGAAAAAAAAAAGAAATAGCGGGATAAACAATACGGATCAGATATTTTTGGATATCCGTTATTAACAAGGGCAATATATACTTCAGGAAGCAAAGAAAATTTCAGCAGTATGCGTTACAGGGCTTATTTTATAAATACATATGGGTTCTTGAGTCCAGCAAATTGAATTCATTCCAAGTAATGTTTCTGAAAAAGACCCTGTTAATGTTCTTAACTTTATGCTGTAAGGAGAAATAAATTGTGAGCTTCTGTTACTGATTCTAGTTTATGTTTTCTTAGTGGCACTAACTATGAGGGAAAAGAACATGTGAAACAAAAACATGACACTATAAAAAGGGGTTAAAATATCTAATAATAATAGGTGAATGTATTTTCAGGCAAGGGTCAGTGATGTAGTATTTATAGGGACCAAAACAAATGCAACATCTTATATATACTGTAATTCTGCAATTAAAGGATTAAAAGAGTTGAAATGTTTTGGAATTATTATATCTAATAAGATTTAAGTGTTCAGGGAACTTATAACATTTCAGATGTCATTCATTCATTCATTCATTCATTCATTCATTCATGAAGTACATACCTGAACCTGAACACTTAACATACTCCTGCTTTTTCCTCCCGAATGCCATCACTCTGCTAAACAAATAATTCCCTCAACACTGTCAAACTATTTACTAAGTCTGCACTACTATTAATCTTATCATCGTTCCCACCACCCATCTCCTTCCACTTATGACTGTATGACTGTAATTTTGTTGCTTATATCCTTACGATTTATATTGATATTGTTTCCTGATTGCTTATTTGTACCCTATGACTATCATTAAGTGTTGTACCTTATGATTCTTGATGAACGTATCTTTTCTTTTATGTACACTGAGAGCATATGCACCAAGACAAATCACACTTGGCCAATAAAAAATTCTATTCTATTCTATTTAAAAGTCCTGTAAGCAATATTTAAGGGGCTTGTGATTGTACTGGTTTTGTTGTTAATTCTTGCCTCATATAAAATTTTAATCCTGTTGGGTATTTGTTCTATTTTTATTGAATGGACCTCAGTAAGGCAATCTGCATGAAGTGTCATATTTTTTTTGTTAGAAAATTATATTCACATGATGTTCCTGACAAAAAGGAATACCTGTGAAACTTGAATGCTGGCCTGAAGCCTTAGCCTAATTGATATGTGAAAGCCAGGCATAAAGAATTCTTATGGCAAGTCTTATGACTGATTAAGTTCTTACAGCGTTCTTTGTATAAATAGACACATAATAGTGAGGGGCCTTGGTGTTCTGATTGTTTTCTTGCAGACATTTCATTACTCTAAAGTAGGCAATGTAATCACTGTTAGCACAGATAATGTTACCTAGTGTGGTAATGAAATGTCTGCAAGAAAACAATCAAGCTCAGAGAACACCAATCTTCTCTGTCTTTCTCTGTCTCTCTGACCCTCTCCCTCCCTCCCTCCCCCTTCCCCCCTCTCTCTCTTGATGAAATTTGTGATGCATCAAGGAACCCGACAATCTGAAGTTTGTTGTGGTATGATTAACCAATCAGTAGGCAAAGATTAGTTTATGTAGCTTATTTAAATTGTTTTTAAACCACTTCCTTAAGCCAATAGTGGACAACCGCAATACCTCCAGAGGCTGCTGATCACAAGACCCATGGGCAACAGCAAGAAGTGCTGGGAGTTGTAGTTGAGCAGTCTATAGAGGGTCATAAGTATGGTGTGGATTGGACTGACAACCAGAGTAGGACGGCTGAGTAGGTTTTGTAGGCCTTGGCATTTGACATAAATCTGGAACGCAAAAGAGGGGGTGGGATTTGGAATGGATGTAGGGAGTTAAACCAAGTGTTGACAAGAAGCTTAAGTTTAGCACAATACTTTGCAACTGCAGAAACTTGGCAGCAGTTATGGATCATTCTGCGTGTACAACCTTATTTCGAGTGCTCGGTTTGAGAATAAGAAAAGAGCTGGCACTGGTTCAAAACCTCAGTAATTTTTCCCTACCGTTTTCGTGTTTTGGAATGTAACATTCCTCAACCATCTGTCAAACACGCAGGGGAGTTGCCATGTCAACTAGGTATAAGAACTATGTACCATTTAGAGGTGGAAATCCAGAAGCCTCCTCTTCATTGAAGGAAAAAGGATGATATTAGAGGTGACTTTGGGCTCATCATTTTATACAGCTCTTATACTCAGAGTTTCCTTTGGGCTTTGGTAAATTGCTTTCTACTGGCAGTCATTTCCATTTCAGCTTCTCTAATTAAATATGTAACTCTGAATTTTTCAGCTCCTCGTAGTCAGCCAAAATCCATCTATCATTGCCTGCTTTCCATTAGCAGAAGGAATCACTGTTTGATTTTCCCATCTTGGGGGTCTGGTTTTGAAAAATCATTTTGCACTTCATAAATAGTAAAGAAACTTGGAATTATGTAGTAACATTCATTGGTAGCTCTCAGCACTCTATTGGCCAAGTGGGTTTTGACTGAATTAATGGTTTGTTAAACTAAGACCCAATTATAAAATGTCTTCTAAGTTTCTTCCTCCCTTTGGGTTGCGTGTGTGCATCTCTGCATGTGTGGTTTGCAATCCAGCTTCTTAGTTCAGATGTAATGATTTCTCTTGTGGTGCTGCTGTAGCATTTTTCCTAATAAATATGTCCCGTTGACTTTGTAAAATATATTATTAATGTTCCAATTTCAAATAGAGATGGAATGCCTTCATGGTGGAAGCACACTATATGTGTGATAATAATCTCAATTGTTTCTAGATGAGAAAAAAAGGATCAATGTTCAATGTAATGGGAATCCCTAAATGAAATAGATGCAAGGGAGGTTTTTCTCTCTCTCTCTCTTCATTTTCAAGGGACTTCCTTATTTATTATATTTAGCAAGGCATAGTTAGACTCTATCAGCAAAAGTTATAACAGTATAACAGAGCAAGCCTGGCTATAGAGAGTCTATTTCCTGTCTACTTCCTATTCTAAGAAAGTTATTCAAGTTCCTCTGAACAGAGCATTTAGCCATGCATAATGAGAATGGGATTGGGTATGTTACTCTTCCCTCTAAATTCCTTGGGTAAACCAGGGAATTTAGTTAAAGAGAAGAGTTGGCACCAAATTCTGCTTGTAGGTGCTTACAGGCAAGTAGCACTCTCTGTCTGGTGGTAAGCAATCAGCAGAGTTGCCAATCCCATAGAGCAGTGTTTCTCAAGCTTGAGATTTTTAAGAAGTGTGAACTTCAACTCCAAAAATTCACATTTGTGAAGATTTTGTGAAGATTTGTGATCACAGGGTGATCGTTTATTAAGTTTGCATCAAGGATAAAATAGCCAGGGGAACTTGAGATAGAAGGAGCTGGAGGAATGACATCATTCTACTCACTTTTCCTTGTTGAAAGTAGACAACTTTTGAACAACGCAGTTGGGAGGAGATAATACAGAAATGTTATTTGGGGGTGAGTTTATATTCATAGTGAAGAAGGAGAGGATGGGAAAGGTAAGCCCTTGAATAGTCTTCAAGAAATCCTTGAATGGCCTTGAAGAAAGGTTGAACTAAATGGAGAAGGCTTAGTTCAGTGGTAGGCCACTGAAATAGGCTTATATTCTTAATGAATGAAATCTCCCAGACATGTATTGCATGTCTAAGCTTTGACAATATTCTGTATTTGTTATAAAATCTGAGTTTCTCATCCTTTCCATTCCTTTACAAACCTCAAGAGGAAGAGATTCACATCTTCCCTGGGCTTAAGTAGTTTACTCTATTGAACCATTGCTGCCATAATAAAGAAATGTTATTTCCTTGCAATCCAATTCAAGTTGCTTTTATTCAGTTGCTTTAGTGTGAGCTTCTCTGCTATCATATTAAACAGCAATAGCCATTTCTTTTCATGAAAAACTAATTTCATATTTTAAGAGATAAGTTTTAACATCTTTACTATTTCACTCTTTCCCATTTAAGGTGTGACTTGAAACCAAGAGGAAGGTATGGCTGGATCAAACCAAATTGTACGAACCTAAAACCCCTCATTTCTTATCATGCCAGTACAAAAAACAAATATCCAACTTTTTAAAAACATTCTTTGGGGAGTCCAGTAAATATGAAACAACATTTTTATGAACTAGCTGTATTTTGAAATGGTTTTAAAAAAGTATATTCCCATTGAAATAATTGGGGTTTTGAAATGCACTCAAAAGCAGGAAAACAGATGCTATAGTTTGAAAGAAAAAAAAACGGGTTTTAACTTGTGGTTTCAGACACAATATTTGTGTACTGATGTAATAATAATAAACTGTATTACAAAACACGGTACAAGAGCGAAAGAAAATATCATTTAAAAGAGGGAATATAACAAAAACTCACTCTCATGTGTCAATAATTTAGTGCAGCTCCCACCCCGCCTAGAGTTCTCCAGATGTTTTGGGACTCTCCCCTTCCAGAACTCCCAGCAATATGGCTCATAGCCATTTTGGCTGGGGATACTGTGACTGGTAATCCCAGCACATCTGGAAGCTGTCAGGTGAAGGAAGGCCGGTTTAGTGCAGGGCAGAAGAATATGGAGTTGCTGCAAACTACCACCATCCCATCTCAGGTGCACTAGCAAAAACGATCTAAAGTTAATCCAAAGACCGAATTCTGGTTTAGATGCATTTGGCAGGCTGATTTGCTGAGGTGAAAAAAAAAAAAAAGTCAGCGAAAGGAAAGCAATTGGTGGAGCCCTAGAAAATACTTTTGAAATTGTCCATCTGAAGTCTTTGATAATTAGAGGCTAGCCGGTAGAGATTGACAGAGGAAATTACCGTCAAATGTTTACACAACAAAACATGTGCCCGGGACCATATCCGATGCTGATATTACTGAAACCAGAGTCCGGAAATGTACACTGGAAACAAAACTTGGTACCTTTCTGGGGCCAACACAAACAGCAATTACAGCTCAGTGTGAGAGGCATCCTAAAAAATACTACTGCCTATCAGTAGTTCAACCAAGTCAGCACTTTGGGGTAATTGCAGGGGAAAGGGCTGAAAAACATTACACATCTCAGCAAGAAATGGCCCTTTATACCTTTAAAGTGATCCTTGATAAAACAATGCCGGGGTCAGGAGAAGGCTACTTTGCCAATTTTACTCTCGCCATGGGATCGGTGGACATCTGGTTGAACTACGGAAGCTGGAAAACGGCTTTAATATCCTCCTGACAGTAAAACAAGACATGTGGAAAACATTCTAACCTGTTAATCTGTGGTGCTCCTGAAAAAAAAAAAAAGAGGAGTGGGGGACATTTGGCTTTATATTTTATAATGATAAATAGCAGGTCTCTTGAGTCCAGCTGAAAATAGATTAATGGCACCAAAAAGAAAAATGATCCTAAATAATAGGATCGGTCACTTGTGTTACTCTTCTGATGGGCTAAATGGCAGAAGTAATAGGGAACTTCTATCCTCACAGCTTTACTGATCTGTTTTACAAAGCTCAGTTAATACTGTTTGCAGAACAGTAGAGCTCCTTCACCAGCACGAAGTGATGGAGACTGCAGCTTTTTTATCTGTTTACTAAACTGAGTTGGACCTAGCTTTGGACAGATGCGCAAAGCAGATCATTGCGTTGCAACTATAGGTAATCCTGAATTTATGACCCCCACAAGTTGGGTCCAGAATTTCCCTTGCTAAGCAAGGCGGTTATTAAGCGAGTCAGGCCTGATTTCATAACCTTTTTAAAGTGAAGCACTACAGTTGTTAAGTGACTCCCGCAGTTGTTAAGCAGATCCGGCTTCTCCCCCTTGACTTTGCTTTTCAGAAGCTGGCTGGGAAGGTTGGAAATAGTGATCACATGATCCCAGGATGCGGTAACTGTTGTAAATACATGCCAGTTGCCAAGTGCCTGAATATTGATCGCATAATCATGGAGGTGTTGCAATGGTCATCAGTGTAAAGACCAGTTGTAAATCAGTGTTATTGTAACTTCAAACAGTCACTAAACAAATAACTGTAAGGGCCCTGTGTCTGTAAATATAAATAGTAACCTATCCTGCCTTTCTGTAGTTCTGGACAGATCTAGATCAGGAGTCCCCAATCTCTGGTCCATGGACTGGCACCGGTCCACAGCATGCCCGTAACCAGACCGTGCAAACAAGCGAAGCCCCATCTGAAGGATGCAGGCAGCATGCAAAACCACACCCCCTCTGGTCCATGGAAAAACCTTACTCTATGGAACCGGTCCCTGATGTCTCAAAAGTTGGGGGCCACTGATCTAAATGGTTCATATGTAGCTTGATGAACTGTTTAATTTATTTAATTTTTAGTTTTTTCCCCCATTCTCCATCCTTCTTGCCCGAAATTATTCTGAAGGATTGATAACTCGCTGGAACAGAATGAGATAGGATGCAAAAGTTGGGGAGCTTGAAAAAAGTTGCCTTCAGATTTAAATAAGTTTTTCTTCAAGTAGAACTCCATGATAACAGTTCAGAAGTGACAATAATGCTTATTTTTCTTCTCTCACTTAGTTCTCAGCCTGGCCTACAGTCTGGGGATTTCCTGCTATTTCACCATCCAAAGATCAATCAGATTTGGCCCTGGTTATTTATTTTTTCTAGATCAGCTAATTGTTTTCATGAGTAGAAAATTGCTAAACCAATAACAAGTATCTCTCCTCCCAAATGTATGCAGAGAGTAATGTACATGCAGATCAATTTCACAGTTTGCTGAATGAATGATATTCTTAGCCTTATATTCTATGCACTTATGTAAAGCAGGAAAAAAGATCAAACCTATGAACTAATTGAATATTTTGAAGCTAAACTATTGGTTATATTATCCAAAACATAGTCCAAAATGGAGTGACCAGTAGTCTTTGCAAGAATGTTTTTCTATGGTCAAGATTTCATTATTAGAAAAAATAATCCTGAAAACAGCAGAACATTTATTAGGAGTGGCCAACCTTGGCAACTTTAAGTCTTGTGGATATCAACTGCCAGAATTCCCTAATCAGCAAAAGTTGGACAGCCTTGATTCAGTACATTCAGCAAATTTGTGAGTTTCAAAGGCAACCTTGCCCAAATGGATGTGAGTCAAGACCTTCACAAAAACCTAATAAACAAAGAATAAAAACTGTCCTTAAAATTGTAATCTTGGAAGTTCACAGTTTTTGGTCTTCAGCAGTAGAGATACCATAAATTGGCTGCAAAAATTAAGAGGGCCAGAAGATGGCAGCAATGAGATACCAACAATTCTAGTTTCTGCCCAACACCCACCCACCCCTGGCATTCATTGTTCAGGATTTTTTTCTGAACACAGATATCATCATTTTACAGGAGAAAATATATTTTGGGCTTTAAGGAAAGAAAGTTCTCTACTTTTAAGAGCCTGGGGTGTAGCTGCCATATTGGGATCTTGGTTGAGAATGCTGGGCCTTTAAAACTTGTTTGCATGATCCAGCTAAAGATTAATAAAGCAATGCCAGGATTATGAGAATGCTACTTTGCCAATTTTGGTCTCACCATAGGATCAGTAAGGTAGATTCCATTTGGTAATGATGTATTTTTTTAAAAGATTTATTTATTAAACCTATAATAAATTATCCTTGTATTGCTTCAGGATAGGTTTGTGCAGATAAAAATGTTATATACTGTAATTTGATATTTTTTTAAAAAATGGGAAAAAGCCACCTTTTATTGTGTCTTAACTTTTAGTTTAAAAATAAGTAAAATCAAAATCTGAAAAAAAAACCAATCTTTCTGTTATCAGAATTTATCAAGCAAAAAAACAAAAAATAGCCCAGTTTAAGACAACAGTGCCACCAAGTGTTTAACAAAAGAATACTTTTTACTTTAAAAAATAATTATTATACTCTTAATTGCATGTACATCCTTCATGCATTAAATTAACACTAAATTACAAAAAGGATGCAAATACAGTCCCCTAAAGTAATTTGTTGGGTGGTTCAGAATTTTAATCACATTTTCATTTCTTCCTGAGCTCTGGGCCTTCAGTAGGGTTACTTTGCAAAGTTGGTTTAATGCTCCTTGAACCATCAACACAACTGTGTCCTTTGGCAGGTTGTCAGCATATTAATATATATGCACAGAAATTCCATCCACTGGAATCGCCACCAATACCAAAAAAACGTGACTGTGCCTAGAGACAACAGGGAAAAATCTTCAAAATAGTTGTACTGAACATTTTGGAGAATGTGGCTGCTTCAGTGCTTTAAGGAGAGTTGCTTGACTTGTCCCAGTGCACTTTGACAAACTCCCTGTCAAATCTTTTCCACTAAACTTTTTAATATTAATACTCTTGTTAAGTACACAATTTGTTTTTCATTATATAAATAAAACACAATTAAAGGCAAGTATTTATTCTACTAGCTTTATTCCAGTGGGCTCAAAGTTGTTTATCTAAAGCCCCTGATTAGCCAAAATCCTGTGCACTGGGCTAGCAGCACTAGTATACACTAGTTACTTCTGTAGATAAGCAGTGCCTAATGTCAGCATTGCCTGTCTGTATTTTCAGACTGAATGGATAATTTATTTTAACTCTTGTTGGCATCCTTCTATTTACTTGTGGAATTTGTGTTTAGCAGAACAGGCCTGTGTCAGTAGAATCTTTGGAGACAGTACTCTTAGAGATCTACATAGAGAGAGATGTTTATGGTTCAAAAGTATAAATAAAGTTTATTAAGGAAATCGTGCACTGGTATACATGGTTCCATTTCAGAGCTTTCTGTCCTTTTCATGGTAAAATTGAGAAGGAAGCATAAAATACTCAATTCTTCCTACAGAGAATAGGCTGAAGGGAAGAACCTCAATCTACCAAGGGGACAAAAACCCAGACAATTAATGGTCAATGGCGAAATAGTCAGTGATAATGGTCAATAAAATCTACAAAGAATTTAAGCTTCTGAAGCTGCAGATCCAAAGTTTGTCTAGCCAATAATATACATCATTGAATGCAAAACAGCTGAAAGTATTACAAAACACAATATTATTCTGCATATTATTCAGCAATCAAGTTTCTTGGTTAGCTTGGTATCAATAGATTGGTGCAGCTTATTCTGTGTAATGATAGATGTTTTAGGGTTATATATTTCAAACAGTAGCTCCTTAGATCTCATGGGAAAACACATCTGAAATGTGGATTTTAAAGTAGAAGCAGATCGTGTCACCTGGATTCTTCAAAGTGTTTATTCTGTGACAAATTACGGTCACTTTTAATTAGGTACTTATTGTGGAACTGGTTCTATAATATGTAATTTAATTTTGTGCATTTTAATAACTTTTCCTCTTGCTGCTATTAAATTGTTATTGTTTGCTTTTCAGTTTTATATTTTTTCTTACAGCATTTTCATCATGTGCTTCTGTGGATTATATTGTCTGAGTTTATGATTAGAATTTATATTAATCTATCTGCATTTAATAAGAACACAGGATATTATTTTAATGCTTCATCTATGAACTTTTAAAGCTATTTTCCATGCCCAATTTAGCTTCATAAAAATGCTTCTCACTGCCTATGTCTCACAAATAGCTTTTTAAAATATATAATTCAATATTTTGGGGCTTGTGTAAAGTTTTTATTTTGCCTTTTGCATCAATCTGATGTATGCCTTGAGTTATATTAACGTAAGACTGCTCTACAAGATATAAAATGATTTTAGCCTATATGAGTTCTATAATGTATTATTCAAATATGAACAGCATTCATAAAAACATTGGCTGTGTTATAGTTGAATTTAAGGAGGAAATTAATTGTAATCTTAGAGACATCCATTTTAGTACTTTAAATTCCTAATTGTAAATAATCTTATGTCAAATTAGGACTATTTGACAATAGTGATGAGTTCCCAATAAAAGTTTCCAGATGCTATGATTGTATTTTAGAAATGACATAACTAGACTGTGCAGCGATTTAAACACAAAGAACAAGCTGCCATTATGTGTGCCAAGAAATCCATTTCCCTTAATTGTAATAGAGGAGACATGCCAAAGGTTGAAACTGATTGGGGGTGACCTGTTTCACAAATACTTGAAAAATGGATCAAACCTACCACACCTATCTTTTGTCTGTGGCTTGAATTCAGACTACAGTAGTCCTTAGCTTACGACCACAATTGAGCCCAAAATTTCTGTTGCTAAGCGAGGCAGCTAAGTGAGTTTTGTCCCATTTTATGACTCTTCTTGCCACCGTTGTTAAGTGAATCACTGCAGTTGTTAAGTTAGTTACAAAGATGCTAAGTGAATCCGGCTTCCCCGTTGTCTTTGCTTGTCAGAAGGTTGCAAAAAGTGATCACCTGACCCCAGGACACTGCAAACATCAAAAATATGATCCAGTTGCTAGGCATCTGAATTTTGATCATGTGATCATGGGGATGCTGCAATGGTTGTAAGTCTGAAAAACGGTCATTAGTCACTTTTTCCAGTGCCGTTGTAACTTTGAACAGTGACTAAATGAACTCTTGTAAGTCGAGGCTACCTATATAGATATGAATCCTTAGATTTTGGAAATATGAACAATGTCACATTCTCCACTTGTGAGACTTTAAATTCCCGCTTTACAATAGAGGGTCTCAAACTATTGTCTGATCGGTCCATGCTGATTGGGGGAATCAATTTGTAAAGAAATAGAATGTTTTATTGAGAATGTTTTAAAGAGGTACTGAAAGCCCAGCGTGGCAGCTGTGTTGAATGTTTGTCAAAAATAAGCCATGCACGGTCAAGGTTAAAGTACAATAGCATAAGAGTAAAATGGCATCTGGATTATTGAAGGAAGGCATGGCCAGATGTAGATTGCAGAAAATGCTCCCAACCATTTGTGTATGCAGAATGCCCTAGTGAGCATTTTCAATTGAGGACTATCTCTCCAATGGAATTTCTATCATTACCATCATTGTTTTCTAGATGGGAGTTCATGTTGTGGATTCCTCTGTTTCGGGCTTAGGCGGTTGCCCATATGCGAAAGGTGCCACTGGAAATGTAGCCACAGAAGATGTGTTATACATGCTTAATGGCATGGGGATCAATACAGTAAGCTAATTCTCATATATCTATCGGATTCTGCATAATTGCTAAAATTGGGGGGATCATTGAAATAGCATGTATGTCATGCCTGTTATATTGATTTCAAAAAATATAATGTGTTACACTCTTTTATACCTTGTTCTAAAAGGCTATACAGATTTGATAAATGAATCCATCAATCAGTGCCCACCAATGCATTCTAGGACAGCAATCTGGGGAAATTGACTTTTCCACAGAACAGATATATCTGTGTTACAAAAGGATTGCATAATTTTTCTCCTAAGATGTAAGATCTTAAGATCTTATACAAAAGTGATTTTGTATAAATGTCTAGCTAATTTTCCCAGGATAGGAATGCATCTCAGGCAATTATAAAACTCTTTTTAAAACAGTTTTAACCCTCACTATTACTTGAATTCTAGACTTCGGAGTTTATTTTCTTATCAAATTATTGATAGCATATACCATTTACTAGAATTAAACATTGCCCCATGTTTACGTTATTTCCATTTCCATGTTCTTTCTTGGGTTGCTGCTAAAGAACACAATGGATCTTTTTCCTCTTTTAAAAGCAATTGTACTTTCAGATGAGCTGGGAACTTTGAAGTCACAGTTAATTCCTCGTTTAGAACAAGGTTCACGATGATTAGATCAAATTGTCAGTTTACTTTGGGAAAGCTCAGACCCAGCATCTACACATGGCTGTATATAATTTTGCAAAGGTCAGCTCAATGAACATCTGGCAAGTGAAGATTAGATTTAAGGTGCTGAAACAAGTTTTTTTGAGGATAATAATATGTATGAGTCAAAAGAATATTAGACTCCAAAACAGTACTATTTTTTGCAGAAGTCTCTGCTCATCAGATTTCTTGCTAGTTTACTTTGTGCCTAGATATACATTCAGTAAATTTACTTCCAAGTAGAAGTGTGTATGGGATTTCAGTTTGAATCTGATGCTACTTTTAGATTCCCTGACTAGCTCATTTCTCTTGTAGCAGGATTCTTTCAATTTCCTCCATCTTAAGCTAAAATAGAAACCGCCTGTTGCCAAAAGACTTTAGACAAAACTAGACTTTTTGTCTAGTGGTAAAGGCACTTTCTTTTTGTCTAGTGGTAAAGGACGCGGTGGCTCAGTGGCTAAGACACTGAGCTTGTCGATCAAAAGGTCGGCAGTTCAGCGGTTTGAATCCCTAGTGCTGCATAACGGTGTGAGCTCCTGTTACTTCTCCCAGCTTCTGCCAACCTAGCAGTTCGAAAGCACATAAAAAATGCAAGTCGAAAAATAGGGACCACCTTTGGTGGGAAAGTAACAGCATTCCGTGTGCCTTTGGCATTTAATCATGCCGGCCACATGACCACGGAGACGTCTTCGGACAGCACTGGCTCTTCGACTTTGAAATGGAGATGAGCACCGTCCCCTAGAGTTGGGAACAACCAGCACATATATGCGAAGGGAACCTTTATCTTTAAAGGCACCAGGCTAGAAACCAGGACACTCTGAGTTCTAGTCCTGCCTTAGCCATGAAAATTGACTGGATGACTTTGGGTCAGGCACTCTCTCTTTCTGCCCAACCCTCATCATAAGGTTATTGTTGTGGGGCAAATAGGGGGAAAAGGAAGTATTGGATATGTTAGTCACCTTGAGTTAGTTATAAAAATAATAAAGGGATAAAAATAAATAAAATAAAATAAATAAATAAATGTGTGTGTCTGTATTGGAACATGTGCTTACACTCTAGCACAATTGAGTCCCAAAGATTTCCTCTTCAGTCTGTGGAGGGGTCTGTCTGGTCACTGCCTCCACTCATTCTTCATAAAGACATTTCCTCTTGAAGCCAGTGTCTCAGGCTGGGGGATTCTCCTCTTTCTTTCCCTTATAGTTAAGCTGAGTGGCCAGGATGGATGAAAGGCTAAATCCCCTGTCAGAATGAGACAGAGAATTTCAGAAGAAATACCAGTTGTTTGATATGCAGGTTAAGGCTAAGAAGCTAATGGAACAAAGATAGTGAGAGAAAAAGAAAAGGAAAAAGGAGCTAGTTTAGTCTAGGTTAGAAAGTTCAAATCCCACCTTGGTCATTTTATTTATTTATTTATTTATTTTCAATTTATATACCGCCCTTCTCCCTGAGGACTCAGGGCGGTGCACAGCCAGAATTAAAAACATGAAATACAAATATTAAAAACAATTAAAATCTATATAAATTTGGCCCAAAATTTAAAAAACCACAAACCAATTAAACATTTAAAAATTTTAAAAAATTTCTTCCTAAGCCAGCCCGGCTTGCTGGAAAAAGTGGGTTTTAAGGGCACGGCGGAAGTCACTGAGGTCTTGGATTCTCCTTATCTCTGGGGGCAGCTGATTCCAGAGGGTAGGTGCCCCCACAGAGAAGGCTCTCCCCCTGGGGGTCACCAGCCTACATTGTTTGGTTGATAGCACCCTGAGGAGGCCCTCTCTGTGGGAGCGCACGGGTCGTTGGGAGGTCGTCGGTAGCAGCAGGCGGTCTCGAAGATAGCTAGGCCCTATGCCATGGAGCGCTTTAAAGGTGATAACCAACACCTTGAAGCGCACCCGGAAGACCACCGGGAGCCAGTGCAGCTCGCGCAGGAGCGGTGTTACATGGGAGCGCCATGCTGCTCCCATCACTACCCGCGCTGCTGCATTCTGGACCAGCTGGAGCCTCCGGGTGCCCCTCAAGGGGAGCCCCATGTAGAGAGCATTGCAGTAGTCAAGGCGAGAGGTGACGAGGGCGTGAGTCACTGTGCACAGGGAATCCCGATCAAGAAAGGGCTGCAACTGGCGAATCAGGCAAACCTGATAAAAGGTCCCCCTGGTTACAGCCGTCAGATGTTCCTCCAAGGACAGCTGCATATCCAGGAGGACTCCCAGATTGCGAGCCCTTTCTGTGGGGGCCAAGGACTCGCCCCCAATAGTCAGCGATGGAGTCAACTGACTATATCGGGATGCCGGGAACCACAGCCACTCAGTCTTGGAAGGGTTGAGCTTGAGCCTGTTCCTCCCCATCCAGATCCGCACAGCCTCCAGGCACTGAGACATCACTTCAAGGGCATCGTTGGGGTGGCCTGGGTGGAGATATACAGCTGGGTGTCATCAGCGTACTGATGGTATCTCACCCCGAAGCCACGGATGATCTCGCCCAGCGGCTTCACATAAATGTTGAACAGAAGGGGCGAGAGGACCGATCCCTGCGGCACTCCACAGACGAGAGGCCTCGAGGTTGACCTCTGCCCCCCTGCCAACACAAACTGCGACTGGTCGGAGAGAAAGGAGAACCACCGCAATACGGTGCCTCCCACCCCCAACTCTTCCAGCCGGTGCAGCATGATACCATGGTCGATGGTATCAAAAGCCGCTGAGAGGTCTAACAGGACCAGAACAGAGGAGCAACCCCTGTCCCGAGCCCTCCAGAGATCATCAACCAACGCGACCAATGCCGTTTCTGTGCTGTGCCCAGACCTGAAACCCGACTGGAACGCATCTAGATAAGATGTTTCCTCCAGGAATTGTGGAAACTGTCGCGCGACCACACTCTCAACAACCTTCGCCATAAAGCGAAGGTTGGAGACAGGACGATAGTTGGCCAATATTGCCGGATCCAGGGACGGCTTCTTGAGGAGAGGCCTCACCACCGCCTCTTTCAAGGCAGCGGGGAAGTAACCCTCACTCAATGAAGCGTTGATAACACCCTGGAGCCAGCCTCGTGTAACCTCCCGGGAAGCCAGTACCAACCAGGAGGGACACGGGTCCAGTAAACATGTGGCCGTACTAAGTCTCCCCAAAATCCTGTCCACATCATCAGGAGTCACAGCATCAAACTCCTCCCAGATAACATTCTCAAGACTATTCCTCGTCACCCTGCCCTGATCTACCCAGTCAGAGTCCAAATCCCCCCGGATCTGAGCGATTTTGTCATACAGGTATTGTCTGAAATCCTCCGCCCTGCCTTCCAGGGGATCCTCCCGCACTCCCGGATGGAGCAGGGAGCGGGTCACCCTAAACAGGGCGGCCGGACTATTCCCTGATGACGCAATAGAGGCGGAAAAGTAATTAAACTTTGCCGTCTTTATCGCCACTAGGTAGGCCTTAATATGCGACCTTACCAGTGTTCGATCAGATTCAGCGAGACTGGTCATGAAAGCCGGCTGGATGACTTTGGACCGGTCACTCTCTCTCAGCCCAACTCACCTCATAGAGTTATTGGTGTGTGGAAAAGAGAAGAGGGAAATGTGTTGGATATGTTCATCACCTTGAGTTATTTGCAAAAACAATACAGTAACAAATAAATGAAATATAAATAAATGAAATGTCTTGCATTCTGTAGGTTGTAATTCGCAGGTGACCTTCGAGGTGCAAAAACTCATGGATGAACAGCTCCTTGTAGGTAAAACAAAACAGATAGATTTAAGATCAGTCCACAATATAGACGGCTTAATTTCTTTTACTTCTGCAAGCCCGCTCCAAGTTGTGGCATATTTCATACTCTTTGGAGGCCAGATGCTCTCCTCCATGACTCTGAAGAAGGGCAGTATGGGCTTTCCTCTTCTCTGTTTCAAAGCCTTGGTTGGTTGGTTGCTGAAAGTTTGAGTTTCCTGGATTTTGCTAGAGTTTGCCCATTATCTTGATTGATCGATTAATTGATTGAGCAATTAACCCATCATTCATGATACACCAAGTTGAGATGCTGGAAAATGTGCAGAGAAAGGCAACAAAGATTATAAAGAGTCTGGACACTAAATTGTATGACAAACAGTTGAGGGAACTAGGTGTATCTAGCCTATTGAAGAGGACATAATAGCTGTCTTCCAGTACTTGAGGGGCTATCACAAAGAAGAGGAGATTGACTTATTCCCAATGGCTTTAATTAGATTGTTCATCCTTTAATTTCATAGAACGATGGATTTTCATTTGATAGGTAAATAACTTTTCAGAATGGTTTACAAAAAGTATATTAAAGCACACATGCATATACATACACACATCAAAAGCAAAACTTTGAAATAATATAATTTAAAAGTATGAAAGCAATTAGCCAAATTGAAAAAAAAATGGACCATAAGTAAACACTAACTTATAATGGAAAATAAAAGAATCCATATCTGGCACCAATTACAAGGTTAATATCAGCTGAACTATATTTACAGTTTCATATTTAGGGTGCCACCACCAAGTGGTCCTATTGCATTTTAAATCAAGCACCAGTTGTCATGGTATACCCGAAGCCCTGAAGGACTAGCACCTTCAGATGTTCTGGTTGCAAGCAAAGAGTAAATGTCAGAACCAAATTTTTGAATTATATTGAGGCCCAAACAGTATTAGCATTATTGCTTCCAGGGCATAAGTGTAATATGGTTATATTTCTCTTCTTCTAGTTATCAGATTGGAGAGCCAGTTTGGTGTAGTGGTCAATGCACCAGGCTAGAAACTGGGAGTCTGTGAGTTCTAGTTCCACTTTAGATCAAAATGCCAGCCAGCCAGTAACTTTGGACCACTCACTCTCTTTCAGCTGTAGAAAAAGACAAGGGCAAACTACTTCCAAAATCTTGTCAAAAAAACTGCAGGGAGTAATCCAGACAGCTGCCATGAGTCAACATTAGCTCAAAGGCCGAAAGTAATAATAATTTTAAAAGATGATCACTCTGAAGTTTGGATGATTCAGGTCCTTTCAGATAACGTAACTGCAAGTTCTGAACCAACTTCAGAGGCCCATATAAAATTCTCTGAAATATTGTAATCCAAAGATATGTGATATAGTTAAAAAGCATTGGGGACATAATGTATTAGAATGCTGCCAGACACTAAAGTATAGAAGGTAAGTCAGATAAGCAGACTCAGAGAAAGTTTTCAGGATATGGATGTTTGATGAAGAATTTAGGATCATCACAAAGCATGCTCACATTTTCCTTTCCTGCTGAACATCTTGAGTGGCTATATATGGATAAACATAATAAAATTATTTCTTTCTCCTCTCTCTTCCTCAATTTTAGGGTGTGGATCTTTATAAAGTTATGGAAGCTGGCAATTTCATTTGCAAAGCTTTGAACAAGAAAACCAGTTCTAAAGTTGCTCAAGCTTCGTTCAGTGATTGAGCTGGAAAAGAAATGGTGGCAGTCTTAAAAAGTTAAATATTTATCCATCAGTGGGCTTTTCCTGTTTATAGTTGCAGAAAACAAGCATATTGCAAAAATTAAAAAAAATCATCTGAAGGGAACAGTAGCACTACAGTTGATATGAGGCCAGTGGCAGTAATGAATTACAAGACCAAAGTAGAGAGTCTTCACTTGAATTGCTAAATGATTTTTTTTTTCCTTGGGGTCCTTGGATGGTGCCTATTGCAACTTACCATGGCCTCTCTTTGTCAGATCATAGTCAACTTCTGATGTGATGCTTTTAGAATATAAATGTTCCCCTATTGTGGTACTCTGTACCAACAAGGGTATATACTTATTTGCTTACAAATGAAATAGGCTTGCTATGTGAATTAAAAAATAAGTTTGAGACAATCTGAACTGAGCAAGCACAGTGTTACGTAATGTAGTGCTATTGAATTTGAACTGAGCTTATCTTGCTATGAGTTCTGCATATCAATAGTGTAGGAACAAACAATCAAGAAATATGCCACAATCTATCACTTGGTAGAGCAGCTATGAATGCCTTGGGGAAAATGTTCATATGCTGTGATGTATCTGTATCCGAGATCCAAGATCAGAGGTGTGAGCCAATGGTTTTCCGTGTGACGCTGTGTGGAAGTTGGACTTTGAAGAAGCAGGATGGAAAAAGTATTGATGCTTTTGATGTTAGAGATGAATCATCAAACAAATCAACCCCTTGAGTTATCATTCCAAGCATAAATGACCAGGCTCAAATTATCCTACTTCAAACACATTATGTTTGACTTAGCTCTCTGGAGAAGGCTCTGATGCTGGGAATGGTTGAAGGGAAGAGAAGAGGATCAATAGCAGTAAGATGGATGGACTCCGCTCCAGTGGTGATGGAGGCACCTCTGAAAGACCAAGTTAAGGGCAGATCTTCATGGAGAAAATCACTAAGAATCCCCACTGATTTGATGGCGCATAATAAACCAATATGCAGATCGGACTCCAAACTATGTACAAGCAATATAAGATGGTGCAAATGTATTGAACATTATCAGCCTCAAACCAGCTTGGCTAATGGTGGTAAGAAGTGATGGGAGGTAGCCATCCCTATTTAATTCAGGAAAATGTATGTCATAATATATTGGTGACTCTTGTAAAATGCCTTAGGACTTTATTCAATTTCCTCCCATTTTTATTTTTATATATTTGCTTGAAACGTACTGTATATGTGTACGCTTCTGGAAATATTTGTCCATGTACTAGATGATATATTTATAAAACTCTGAAAAAGTATATGCAAAATATAAAATCAATAAAATAATCTGTCTCTGTTCAAAACTCTTTTAACTTCTGTTACGTGATCAACTGCAACTCTTGGTCTATAAGAAACCCTCACACTATGCCAAAATGCCATGACAAGGGGCACAATATGGTCAGTCTCCTATTTTGAAAGTATGCATTAGATTGAGCACAGCCACTGAGGTAAAGATTAACCCCGAGTGTAAGAAAAAATGACGTAAACAAAATCTTCGATTGCAAAAATGAGAATAATGGACAAATTGCATTTGGTCTGGTGGGTAATAAGGTCTGGATTAGGGAATTTAATTGCTTCACTTACAGCTGATCCTTGGATACAATAGGCTGCAGAATTTTAAAGACAGTAAGTACATTGTTAGCTCTTAATCAAGCTTTTAGTGTCTCATAAATATTTGCAGCAATTTATGAGGTCCATCATTGTGTGTGGCCTGTTGTATAGTTTATTTCTGCAGATTACCTCTTTCTGTTTCCCAAGTCATTATGCTCTGAACCGAAAGCCAAAACTGGATTTGCTATGAGTAGCATTTTTGCAGTGTTTTACTATGCCTGACATCTGTTAAGAATATGAAGGACTTTATCTTGTTCCAAGAGTTTTGTGGGAAATGGCAATCTGCCACATTCTCCAAATTTGTGGTGTCCTCCTATAGTTGTGACATACATTACAGTCATTGTAATCAACTTCAATCTCTCATTTTTGAGCAAATGATATTTAATACTGCTGCTGTGTTGTTGAGGTTTTTTTTTTTTTTAGTAAGGATGTTTAGGGGACCAAATTTTACTTCACTGTGCAAACTTCCTGAAAAATTGTGGCTGTACAGTGGCAGTATTAATCATTCTCTCTCACAACTCCATTTGAAAGAGAGGTAGTGACATTTGTGCATTCTTCTGTGTTTATACCCCTCAGCCAAATAAATGGCTGGCCAAATTTGGATTAGAACTGGGGAACAAAAGTAAAATCTTTTGTCCCTGCCAATCCCAGTAGAAATTATGCCCCATCTTCTGACAAGTAATTATCTCAGTTATAGCAGGAAAAAATGCCCTTGCAATATTTGTTTTTAAAATTAGATTTCCATTTTAGGATTTAGGATTATGTAGTATATATCCATGCTATCTATTTTGCCTAGAGTGGTGGATCAAGAAAATCCAATATAAGGAACATTTAAAAGCCAAAAATGGAAATGTTCAGATCATGTTCCTTATATTGGATTTTCTTAGGTGATGGCATCACAAATGAATTGAATGCAATTGAGCATGCTAATTACTGTAGGTTACTCAGAAAAAGCTGTTTAATCACTTGTGTATTTCCACACCCTCCTCAGTTCAGATACAGAAAGCATTTTGATCCTTGTGAACCGGAAAAAGGCCAGTATTTTATAAGTGGCGTGAACCATGAATTATACAAAAAATATATTCTCGACACTTTTCTTTTCAGAACCTGTCTTTCATATAGGAAGTTACGCCTGTCTCATACACTGCTCTGTTAAGAAGAGGAAAAGTTTGCCTACTTTTTCCAGTTTCCTGGAAAAATTCCCAGTGAGAATTGGGTCTTGGGAAAAAAGATCAGTGGAGGATGCAATTATTGGCTATAAAGAAAGACCATGTAAACATTTCACTATTGTGGATCATTTCACTAAATACAGGTAGCCTTTGACTTACAACAGTTCATTTAGTGACCATTTGAAATTACACCACCACCAAAAAATGACTGTTTTTCATACTTATAACCATTGCGGCATCCCCACAGTCACGTGAACAAAATTCTGACATTTGGCAATTGACTTATATTTGTGACGGTTGCAGTGTCCCGGGGTCGTGCGATCACCTTTTGTGACCTGACAAGCAAAGTCAATGGGGAAGCCAGATTTACTTAACAACCATGTTGCTAACCTAACAACTGCAGTGATTCACTTAACAACTGTGGCAAGAAAGGTCGTAAAACGGGGCAAAACTCCCTTAACAAACATCTCACTTAGCAACATAAATTTTGGGCTCCATTGTGGTTGTAAGTCGAGGACTTCCTGTGCATCTATTCATTATTTTCACCAAGATATAGTCTGTATCTTAAGATACGAAAAAAATACAAGCTGTGCTCCAAAATATATCAATTACAAGTAATCAACCTGAGCGGAAGACATCAATGATTATTGACTGCACTTTCCATTCAGAGTTGATGTTATTGGTCTATAATAATCTACCCGAAGAGACTATATTTACTACTAATTGCTTTTTTGTTAATCAGCACTTCCAATCAGCTATTATGAGCAACGACTCACCAAAAATGAGTTTATCTTAAGTAACACCGGAGACAGATTTCTTCTGTGCATGAGTTTTCAGAAATTACAACAAAGTGTATATGTCAGCATGGATATAGCTAGTTGTACTGGGGTGAAAGGGAGGATAGTGATGATCTGATTTTCACACTTGAAGACCAAGTTACACAAAGGGCTTAGGACAACTCACTTCCACACATAAATGGCCCATGGAAGCAATTACATGTAGTGCTTAAGCTCCTCACTACAATCAATTCCACACCAGTGGAGATTGGCTCTTCACTTGCTTTACCAGTGAGTAAGAGCTGCTCACCATTCCTCTTTGTTGGATTAAGAGGAACTTGGCTGAACAGTGTTACTACATGATCAGGTTTTACAGACATCCAACAGGTTTTAAGAGAGACATTATCTTTTACTGCAGCTGACAAGAACCGATCACTACAACCACCAGACTGTTCACAATGTCTTGAAATGGTTCACCATGGTTATCCTGGCTAGTAGGATAAGTTCTACCACAGGGGAAATTTGTGTAAGGCCTCTTTGGATTTGAAGCCAAATCTAAGTCTCATACTGTGTAAGGTCAGAAAACATCTGGTAAAATGAAAGGAAAAATCCAGGGGTGAAATCCAGCAGTTTCTGGAGAACTGTTAGCAGAGATTTTCAGTAGTTTGGAGAACTGGCAAATACCATCTCTGGGTGGTCCCAGAGTGGGGTGGGAATGAGGATTTTGCAATATCCTTCCCCTGCCATGCCCACCAAGCCACGCCCATCAAGCCACACCATGCCTACCAAGCCACGCCCACAGACCTGGTAGTAAAAATATTTGAATTTCACCACTGGAAAAATCCATCTTTAGAAGTGTATAGGTTTTGTCTTACTCCAGCTTCTGATATTGACAGTGAAGGTAGCCAGTCGCAATCATGTGACTGCAGATGCTATGTCATTGTAATTGCGAGCTGGTTGCCAAGCACACAAATCACCATGTTTGTGGTGATGCTGTTAACAGCCAAAACAATGAGGAAGTGTAAGTACATCTTGTTCAACAAAGCTGTGTAACTTCAAAGAATCACTTAATAAGCAGATATTAAATGAGGACTACCTGTATATAGTAATCTGATCAGGGGTGGGTTCTAAATTTTTTTACTACCGGTTCTGTGGGCGTGGCTTATTTTGTGGGTGTGGCTTGGAGGTCATGTGACTAGGTGGGCATAGCTAGCTGGTCAGAGTCATTTCTGGGAGGTCCTCGCACTTACGACCAGTCCTCGCACTTACGACCCGACTCATTTGTTTGCTTTTAACACTGATCAGCTGTAGGACGGCCCTTTGAAGCCCCACGGCAAGAGTTTAAACAGTTTTTTTCCCTCTAGTCATCAGCTGGGACTCAGGAGGCAGCAATAGATTGGGGGTGGGACCAAATAAAAGGTAAGAATAACGTGGGGGGGTGAGGGAGTGGGAGGGGGGGGGAAAACCGGTTTGGTGACATCATATCGTCACTGCTACCGGCTCGGCCGAACCGGACCGAACCGGGAGGAACCCACCACTGAATCTGATCCTTCAAACCTTTGATGGTACTAATACTAACTTCATACACAACAGTCTCTAAAGTTTTGACCATTTTTTTTAGTCAAAAAAGCTGAAAACACCTGAAAATTGCACACTGAGAATTACTTGCTGCCATTGACCTAAAGGTGACATATAGAACTCTATGTGTACATTAAGAGCAAGCAAATAAGAAACAAACAGGTACGCAAGCAAGAAAAATAATCAATTACTGGCTCATTTTGCTATGATTTCTATAAATCAATTAAATGAACTAGGGTGCAATCAGAAAAATGGCCCGATTTGCTAAATGTGCACTTTTACCACCTTTAGGTATATCTTTCAGATTTCAGTTTGACTCCTAGACAGTGGTGAGCTGCTCCCGGTTCGGGCCGGTTCTTGCGAACCGGTAGTAACGGCAGCGGGAGGCTCCGCCCACCCGCTCAGACATCAGGAATGATCTGCGCATGTACAGAAGCTTCTATGCATAGGCGCGCGGTCCCGTTGCAAACTGGTAGCGGAGGTAAGTAGAACCCACCTCTGCTCCTAGATTATTTAGCTTATAAGCTCTTCAGGATAATGTTTGCAATATCTCCATAGAAAATAAAATAATCTTTCTCATAAGACCTTATTAGTGAATAATTACAGGTAGTCCTTGACTTATGCCCGGCTGTTTAACAACCATTCTAAGTTACGATGGCCTCGGAAAATGGGTTTATCCTTTGTCAACCATTACACCAAACTGGCTGTCTATAGGCCCACCACTGCTCTTAGATTCATGCTGTCTTAGCAAACAAAAATTCAGGAACAAGTATTTTCTAGATAACATACTATTCTATACTCAGTATAATTTTGTGTCCCTGTGGTTTAATTCTAAAACAAATACCCTAGGAAGTCAAAGGAAAAAAAAAAAAGAACTCCAGATATATGTTATAGATTGCCCAATGTTTGCCAGAGTGGTTGATCATGGTTATGGACTCTGCCCTTCCCGGTTTATATTTTGTTTGTTTGTTTGTTTTGTTTCTCCAAAGAGATTTCACACAATTAAATGGCTGGTTTACTGCATGAGTCAGAATGAGCACTTTTGGCCCAGCGGATGATCCAGAGTTGTTGGATTGTTCCTGATAAAAGGGCTTGGGAGCGTCTCCGATAAATGCACCTGGGAGGAAACTCTCTTTGGCAGATAAACAGCTGTGCAGGCCCTGAAAACAAACAAACAGGTGTTGCATTAACAGACCAGCTAGCCTGAACACTTCATTCTGCTTGGCTAAAATCGATAGCTGGGTAAACTTTGGGCAGGATCTAGTCACTGTCAAGCCCTTTTAAGTCTCATTGATTCTTAAAAGGTAATTAAGCCTATCTTCTTTCATTGAAATAAGTAGGATTAAACAGTGCTTAACATTAGCTTAAATGTGCCTCTGTTTCTGGCAAAGTGGAGTTGTAAATGTTCTTATATATTATTATTATTTATGATCTATTGGCATGAATAGTAGCTATAATGCATTTTATCTGATATGTCAGGATGATAATGTGCTGTATCTAGGCCATTCTGCAGAATAGTCCATATTCTGAAAGTATTGCCACTGGATGCCCTGCAGAATGCCCATATTCTATGAGTATCGCCAGTGCTAGCTTGGACTGATGGGATCTGTAGCCCAAATTATATAGGGGGCAACAGATTGCCTTCCCTATGGTAAGCCAGGGCTGGTGGAGGCATTTTGGAGGCCATGTTATGATTCCTTTAAAAAAAAATGGCTGCTGGCATTTGAAAAGACCCATCACCCAAGCCAGTGAGACCCCTACCAGTAGTACCCCAGGAAGTTCTCTATCACCCCAACTTTGTCTTTTGAAAGGGGCAGGCAGTGATACTTCCTAACAATGCAGTGGATTGCAGCCAACCACTAATTTGCATTCAGCCCATATTTGATCCAAAAGAGGTAATAGAGGCTTTGCAATTCATTTAAAACTTAAAATTAAATTTAAAATAACGAAGTTAGGCATGCTAGAAATAGACCTGTGAGTGCCGTGTATGGAATAGTAGTTGTTTATTTTGATTATTCAACTTTACATACACTTGTTCTCTGTTTCTTCCACCAGCTCCCCTCAAGATGTCACCATCTTCTTGGAAACAATAGTTAAAAATGACTAGAGATCAGGGAAGGAATGTATGCTGAGGGAAACAAGCGGTTGAGTCTTTTCCCTAACCTGGAGAATGCAATACACAGAGACTGCTTTTTGCAGAAATTACCTGGTCTTTAACAAAGCCAGAAGGATTATTCCCAGGATAAGAATGATGCAGGAGACGTATAGAATAGTAATGACTGTGTCATCTAGAATTAAAGTAGGGAAACAATTAAAAGTGCATCCAAGCTAATAGCAATATTTAAATTGCAAATTTAATTGCATGAATCAGCCAGGTGTATATACTATTTCCTTGCAAATTTCAGAAAAATGAGCAGGCGCTTCAAGTAAGTGTCTCTCCCTATTTCCCCCCCACCTCTCACACACAAGGCTATAAAGTACCATGGCTATCTGCCATCCTCCCTGAATTGCTGGGAATTCGGCAGCATATAAATGTAATGAAATAATCCCAACAGTAATACACGGGGCTATATCAGCACATGCCAGATTAAGAGTCCCAGACCAAACACCAGCATTTGCAGAAGGGTATCTGTAGGGAAAGATCAGGCAAATGATTCCACTCTCCATTTAAACTGAAGACATTTACATGCTCTTGAACAGTGGCCTAACCCTCCTCTCCTTCCAGATAGAAACAAGGATCAGAACAGGGCTGGTTTCAGCAGCCTCCTGCCCTCCCCACTCCAGCATCACCTGTGCTCTTCCCTCTGCAGACCTCATGCTTTGTAAGCCTCGGGGTCCATGGCAGGGGTGGAGGTTTCCTTTCTTTTTGAAAGTCCAGCTTACCGTAAAACAAAGACTGTTCACCAGTTACAGGAAGTATTTTTCCAGGGAGTTCTATCTGCGATGAGTAAAGGTCAGCGTCTCCACCTGATATCTGGCCTTTAAACATGAGAGAATATAAAAACAAGAAGGTGTGAAAGCAAGTAAACAGGACATCCTAACATGGCTTCATGGAGTGCTTTCCTGTTGGAAGCCTGCCAGCCAGCCTGATCGCCGGCTGTGCTCTTTCAGGATTCTCCATTCCACTCAGTGGTGGATTTCAAATTTTTTTACTACCTACGGTTTGTGGGTGTGGCTTGGTGGGCATGGCATTGCTTGGTGGGTGTGGCTTGGTGGGCGTGGCAGGGGAAGGATGCTGTAAAATCTCCATTCCCACCCCACTCCAGGGGAACGTTACTGCAAAATCCCCATTTCCTCTCAATCAGCTGGGACTCGGGAGGCAGAGAATAGATGGAGGCAGGGCCAGTCATAATTTTTACTACCGGTTCTCCGAACTACTCAAAATTTCCACTACCGGGTCTCCAGAACTGGTCAGAACCTGCTGAAACCCACCTCTGATTCCACTCCCTCTCATCTGTCTGCCTGTTCTCCATCCTCTCTGCCCTGCATCCCAAAATCTCCTGGAGTTTTTTAGGAAGAGGTTTTTAGGAAACCTCTTTCTTCTCCCTCCCCATCCCCCCCAAAATGGGGATTTTTAAATTTTGTTTTTATTTTAGCAAACCTCATGTTTACTTCAATCTCCCCAAACATGATATCCCTTCCTTTGATTACCGGTATATAGATGCTTTGGCCAAAAATAACCCTTAGGCACAGTTTGTTAAGTATTATATCTCAAGGAAATGAGAGAAGTAGAAAGAGATTCTAGCTGTAATTATTTTAGATAAAAGAAATCTAGCTACAGTGCACAAATAAAATAAGAATATTTTGTCTGAATACCTCTACTTTATTAGATGGGAGAAAGATTGTTTACAATTCCATTAGAATGGATTTAACCTAGCTTCTCAGTTATAACTTCTAAAACATTTCTAAACTTCCTTGGAAGTCACTAGGGTTTATTACAAGAATGAGTACATATTGTTTAAAAAAATTAATAGTTAAAAATAATAGAGATGACATTACATAATACATCGGAGATACGGAGGATCCCGGATCTGTGCACCTTTCGTCGCGCTCTCAAGACTTTTATTCCATCAAGTCATCCTGGCCTAAATCTTTCCCCTTTAAAATGTAAATTTTAATTTGTTTTTAAAATTATTGGGTGTTTTAAATTTGTCTCGGCCAAATTGTTTAATTCGGTTTTATTCTGTTTTTAAATTTTGTATTTATGTGTTTTATTCTATGGCTGTTCACCGCCCTGAGTCCTTCGGGAGTAGGGCGGTATACAAATCCAATAAATGAAATGAAATGAAAAATCAAAATAACACACACACACACAACTGTAGAGAGAGCTTTAGCTGTCGCTCCCTATCAATTAGTTATTTACACTTCCAAGCAAGAAATGATTTGTGCAGGTCTTATGCTGTGCTAAAGGAAATAAAAATTGTTAATGACATGCTACTTGATGCCTATTGCAAATGTCATCATTTAGTGGTACAGTTACCTCTGTCAATTGCACTCCTTCTAAATCCTTCCTTCTTGAACCTTATCCACTTGATCAAGATTCTGATTTTGTCATACTTGAATTCTGGTTCTCATCCTATGGAGTTGCATAAACCCCAATTCAAATGCAACTCCTCCAGATCTCCACCCCACTTTTTTAAAAGCTACAATGCTTGTTCAGTTGGTTTCTTTGCACAACTTGAGACCCAGGGGTGAAATGTTCCCAGTTCGGACCGGATCTCCTGATCCGGTAGCAATGGTGGCGGGTGGTTCGGAGAACTGATAGCAAAAATTCCTGCGCCCCCCCCCCACCATGCCCAGCTGAGCCGCAGGATCATCAGAGGCTTTTTTTTTTACTTTTAAAAGCATTTTTTTCTACAACCTCTTCCGATGAAAAAATGCTTTTAAAAGTAAAAAAAAAAGTCTCTGATGATTGCGCGGCTCAGCTGGGATCGTCAGAGGCTTTTCAAAGCATTTTTTTCTGCAACCTCTTGGCCGAAGAGGTGGTAAAAAAAATGCTTTGAAAAGTCTCTGACAATCCCAGCTGAGTTGCTTGATCGGCAGAGAGGTATTTTTTAAAAAGCCTCTCTGACGATCCCAGCTCAGTTGCCTGATCGGCAGAGGCTTTTCAAAGCATTAGAAAAAATGCTTTGAAAAGTTAAAAAAAAAAAAGTTGATCACGCCCACAGAACCGGTAGTAACAAATTTTACATTTCACCCCTTTTGAGACCACACCTTTTTTGATACGGCCCTCCCAAATTTTTGAGTGCAATTCCCAATGTCCCTCGAAATGGTAACTTGTAATGGTTTTATGCATTGGAACCAGTGAAATCTGTTTAACGAGCATCATGTAATTTCAATTAAATTTGTTTTTAAAATAAATTGGATAGCATTTGTTTTTTATATTTTGATGGGTTAGTCACTCAGAAATCAAGTGAGACCCTTCACCCAAGTATCCCTTCGCACTGCTTCTCTACACAAAGGTGCCCTCATAGTAAAGTATGATTCTATCCCTAATACATGTAGTATTTGAAATGTTTGTGAGTACAAGCATTACCAGCAGTCAATTAGGCACCAAGACTCATGGCTCTAAGGTTGCTTGGTTTACAAATAGACCACATCTGTAACTTTCTCCAGCACTGATCTTAAAAGCTGAAACTAAAATCTTTTAGCTGGAACCCTGATTCTGTGTGGAACAAGTGTCTGTGTGCTTCAAACATGGCTGGGGGACATCTTTATTTGTCCTGAGAGATATTCCCCCAGATGTCATGTTTGAGTGGTAATATCAGGGGTGAAATTCACTTACTTTCTCTACCGGTTTGCAAATGCACGCCATCGTCCACACATGCGTAAAGCCTTCTGGGCATGCACAGAGGCTTAAAATGTCGCAAAAAAGCGACATCATGACGTCCGCATGGGTGGGTGGAGCCTCTCACAGCTGCTGCTACTGGTTCACCCAAGCCGGATAAAACCGGCTGAATTTCAGCCCTGGGTGATATGGCTTTAGGCAACAGAGCTGAAACAACTGTGGAGTAGGACTAGAGTCAAAAATGGAGCGAAACTAACTTTCGCTTTGGTGCCCATTCATTCTGTTTCTCCAACTAGCATCCCCTACAAGGAAGACCCTCCCAGAAAGATGCTGAATTATTGTACCAAGTTAAAAGCAAAAGTAGAATCGTTTCCAGCTTTAGTTCAGCTCTGGTGACTTCAAGAGCAGCTACATGCAATATACTAAGCAATAGTAGAGTAGTAATTTTCTGTTGGTTTCTTTGGGACATGCTTTTCACTACCTGGTGTAACAAAGAGCTTGCTATTTCTTAGGAGTCTTTCATCCATTGACTAACCTGGCCTGGCCCTACTTGGTCTCCAAGCTTAGCATCTGAAGCAGATGGTGCTAACTTCTGAGCTTAAAGTAGACAACATCAAGGCTTGACCAGATCGACTTACGTAAGCAAACCTTGCCATGGAGCATACGATGGAACCACTGGCACACAGACTGCTCAGCTTGTGATGCGGTCTCACAGGTACACTTGACTCGAAGGATGGATCCCCACAGGTCCACATAAGCCACTCTGCAGTCAACACTCTCTGAACAAATTGGATCAATGGCGTTCCAAGTCTTGAGGCAGGAGTTTTCTTCAAGGCAGGTTTGACTGATGTGCTTTAAGCACTTTGACGTAAATGCCTCATATTTGCTCCTTTGGAAACACAAGGCAGAATAAGGGGAGCATAAATATAGAGATATATAGAGCCCCAGGGTTCCTTTTGATTGTGATGTGCAACAATCAAACATAGGACAAATGAGAGAGGATGAAAAGAAAGCAGATCAGAAATCTCATGAGAACTAAAAGGAGGAATATGAAGGAGGGCCTATTCAAAATACTGTATTTTACTTATAATTTCACAAATTGATTGGAGATCCCTTATTTTAAGCAATGGATTATAAAAGTACTGTACCTAGGCTGGAAAGGATTATTGTCCCTGATTTAAAACACGATTGGGACCAGAATTTCTGTTGCTAACCAAGATGATTGCTAAGTAAGTTGCACCTGATTTTATGATCTTTTTGCCATGATTTTTAAGCTAATCACTGAAATTGTGATCATGTGGGTCCTTAAGCAAATCTGGCTTTTCTGATTGGCTTGGCTTGTTGGAAGCTGACTGGAAACAGCAATCATGTCACTAAAATGCTGCAACTATCATAAGTACCTACCAATTGCCAAGCCCCCCAAAGTTCGATCATGTAACTGTTGGGATGCTGCAACAGTTGGGGGAGGACCAGTTGTAAATTAATTTTTTTATTGCCATTGTAACTTTGAACAATTGCTAAACAAATGGTTAAAAGTGGAGGATTACCTGTTTTAAATGGCCTGAAAGAATATTTGGCGGGGGAAGCAACATCTCTTATTAAAAGAATGCATGGAGAAAGGGTATCCTGGACTGCCACTTAAGACTATATGTATATGATTCATATTGATGAACAATTAAAATTTGCTTATCTAATATGCCCTGCCAATGCTCGTAAATTAGAGAAGATTAAAAGGAAGACTTAACTCACAGGGAAATAATAATGTTAGCCTTAGCTTATTCTGTACCTTTGGAGTATCCTCTGGAATACTTTTGTTTTTGAAAACTTAAGACACTGTCATTTAAATAGATAGACTCAACCCATTTATGTATTTTCATATTAAGCCCACTTCTGCATGCAAGCAAAAATGCATACCAGCAAAGCTTGTTTTCCCGACACAATTGCATTACATGAACACAGCTAGGCGTTGGGACCATTTTGATGGCACATGGATGGCCGTGGAGGAATTGTCTGGCTTGATGGCAGTTGTCGTCTGACTGCATACAGTCGCAAAAGGTCAGCATCTGAGCCACCTGAAAAGGCATATTGGCATAGAAGGCGTGTAGGGCTGCCCGGCATCGATTTATATCACAGGAGCTTCCATTTATTTGGCACACTTGGAGATATAAAGACAACTGCTTGTTGCAGACTTCATCATTCACACATTCCATGTTGGCTTGGAAGCAGGATAGCGGCTGCTTGTACTCTAAAGAAAGAGCAGAGCAAAATACAATTACAAGATCTGAATGCCAAGAATGATCTAATGAGCCTTTGGGTCTCATCCTTAACTGTCTCTTGAAGTGCTCATACCCATGATAGGCAACTTAAGGCTCTTTCAGGACTCTTTTTCCCTATCTCCCGAAGCCATTCTGACCAGCATGCCCTAAGTCAGAGGGGTCTCCAAACTTGGCAACTTTAAGACTTGGAGACTTCAACTCAATTCTGGCTGGTGAATTCTGGGGAGATTGAACTCTACAAGTCTTAAATTGGAGACCTCTGACCTAAATCCTTGGTTCTATTAGCACTAGGGGCAACGTGGTGTGGATATTACATTTGTATAACTGCTTGAGACCTATCCACAGGCATTCAATTTGCATAGGTAGAAGTAGAATACCAAAGCAGAGAGGCTTTTGATTCAGCACAGCTTCTTCTTACAGCTGTCTGTTGTTAGCCATCAGTGTTATCATGGTCAGTGACATGATACATAAGTTAGTCTTTCTGGAGAGTTAAGTAAGATATTACAACAGAGAAATCCCATTTCTCTGTTTCCCATCTGGTAAGATAATGTAAGGAGGACTTATCAATGCCAAGGAAGAGAACCTATGGGAGAAAGCTTTGTGTGATGTGTTTAGCCTCTGGCTATATTAGCACACAAAAATATTAACTGTCTGAATGAGAATGAGGACTGATGCATTTTTGAGAAAACGTATGTTTTTTCCTAGGACTGCGATGTGCAAAGCTAGATAGATTTAGGCCAATTCAACCTATGTGGGTCCCAGAAGAAATATTGGTATTGATTTTTACCATAGTTTGAAAGTGCTGATAACTTCCACTGTGATTTTGCTTTCATGTGATCTGCAAGAAAAGAGATACATCTGTTCAAAAACAATGGATTGCATGATGCAGGTTCCAAAGTGAGGTCAAGTGGATGACAGGGGAACATTGCTCCAGGTAGTCCTTGACTTATGACCGGAATTAGGGCCAGAATTTCTATTGTGCAGTGATATGATTGTAAATTGAGTTGTGCCCAAATTGATGACCATTTTTACAATGATCATTAATTGAATCACTGTGGTCATTAAGTGAATTGCCCAAATTGTGATCACATGATCATGGGGTGCTACAATATCATAAATGCAGAATTGGTCATAAGTGTGAGGATTGAACTTTTTTCAGCAGCATCGTAACTTTGGATGGTCAGGAAATGAATGGTCATAAGTCAAGGACTACCTGTACCATAAGTTCAACCAAATAAAGCTAATGAAAGATATTGAAACAATTCTTTTCTTGAGTCCTCTTTTTACACTAATGAAATGCATTATTATGATTCTGCAAACAGCCTTTTCAGCATTGGCCCCAGATTTTTAGAACTCCTTTCTAATAGATCTCGGTTTAGCCCCTTCTATTCTAATATCTAGATTTTCCATGAAGATGCTTAACTTCTAAGTTACTTGTGATCATATACAATACATAAGCATCCACTGCAGGGAAGGAAAAGTAAAGCAAACATTGTTATATAAGTGTGCTCTTTGGTTCAGCTAATGGTTCCTCATTACACATTCCTAGACCTGGAAAATTGCCACACTCGATCCCAAATCAACTGAACACTGAGGCACAAACTGTTCTTTAAAATACACAGAGACCCAGTGAATTTAAAAATGCAGCAAACTTTTACTGTTATATTTTTATTCTTACTCGCACACACTCTCTCTCTCATCCATACTTACCCAGCATCCTCAACTAGGTTGCCAGGCACTAGCCAGAGGGATGGAAGCCACCAAGTCTGGGATCCAAAAACATCTCAAAAGGCTGGCAGGCTTTAGGACCACTTTTTATCCCCCAGAGGTGGTGGGGAGGGCTTCCTATGCAGGCCCCCAACTCCATTGTTCTTTTGTTCCTTTAACGACTTGGTTCCTTTCCCCAGGGAACTTTTCCTGGCTTTTGCCCATTCTGTTTACATGCCTTCATCACTTTTAGGTATGGTGGCTTCAGCCTAGTCTCCCAGCATCACAACCGATATAAACTCCACCCCTTCTGTGCAAGCATCTTGAAGTTGCACGCATACAGGTAAGGAGCTGCGTTTATCATTCTGATAAAACAATCACATTCCATGGACAGTAGGAAATTAGTACCCACCCCTTTCCTAGAAGAATTAAATATTTTAGGAAATATTAAAAAGGCAGAATATTATGTTTCCCTGGATGAGAAATGGAGAAGCATGTTTTAAAAGACGAAGCAGCTCCCACCTTCTTGCTGCCTCCCACCCTTTGTCAATGGGCCAGAGGCAGAAACTCAATTTTTGTCAATGGACCATCATCTGCAACACAATAGGACCCATCTAGCAGCAGAAACTCACCACATGGCACCTGGGAAGATTACATCAGCCAGCAAGGCTAGCTAAGACCCCCATCCCCTGGGAGTCTCACAACCAATCAGGATACTCTTTCTGGGCCCCAGGAAGTTCAAAGCCAGAGAGGGCATAAAACACAGGGACTCACTGCATCTCGCCCCCTTTTCTGTTCAGGAACTCAAACCATGTGAACCTGTCCACCATTAAACCATCTTTCCAAGAAGTCTCCATGTTTCCAGTGTCTTTTTTCCCCACTTGGAACTGAACCCAGAAGGATAATTCTTCTAACAACAGTTTTAATACAATAGCCTATATCGTAGAGGAGTTTCTCAGAGTAATGCCAGACATTGCTTTTCATTTAATTACGTTTAAATCAGGGGTGGGTTCTACATTTTTTTACTACCGGTTCTGTGGGCATGGCTTATTTTGTGGGTGTGGTTTGATGGTCATGTGACAAACAATTATTTAGGATTTAGCAGAGGTACTGGTCTACCAGGCTTTTAACTGTTTGCAGAGCTGAACCGGTCTATCCATTTGTTTTTGGAGCGTTCCGGTCTACCTATTTGTTTTTGGGAGCGGACTGGTCTACCACCACACTGCCTTTTACCGCTGATCAGCTGTAGCGTGGCCCTTTGAAGCACCACGGCAAGAGTTTAAACAATTTTTTGCCGCTCTGCCACCACCAAGAGCATCGGAAACCGCTTTCAGGCAGCTTGGCCTCAATTGCCAATCTACCACCACCGAGCGGTTTACAAGGAGCGGATCAGTTCTAGCCGATCAGTTGGGAGGCTTCTTGGCTTCTCAATTTAAAGCTAAGGTGTCTTGTTTTTTTTTTCTCTTCTTTGTCAAGTAAGCCCTGATTTTTTCCTTCTAGCCGATCAGCTGGGACTCAGGAGGCAGCAAATAGATTGGGGGTGGGGCCAGGCAGAGGTGGTATTTACCAGTTCTCTGAACTACTCAAAATTTCCACTACCGGTTCGCAAGAATCAAGGAGAACAGGTAGCAACCCATCACTGGTTTAAATGGCACCTTAGCTCTCACTTTCCATGGACACAACATTGTTTGAATTAAAAGTGACAACTTTAATGCAACTATAGCTGCAAGACATGATCTTGGGTGTATTGATTAATGCATGGCAGACCATTCTTCCTGCATGATCTATGCATTTGCAAATCAGATTTCTTTTTTCTGAATTTCCCAGGAGACATTGGAACTTAACAATAATAACAAAACTGGACAGATGATATTTTAGTTAAATTGTATTACAGCAATATGGAATTAGATACAAAGAACTCAAATAAGTGGATGTATTTGGCTTATTTACAGGTAGTCCTCGCCTTAAAACCATAATGGAGCCCAAAATTTCTGTTGCTTAGCGAGACAATTGTTAAGTGAGTTACACCCCATTTTAGGAATCTTTTTTTTTTTTTTTTTGCCACAATTGTTAAGCTGGAGTCTTACTGAAGTTGTTAAAAACGTGGCTATTTCGCCTGGCCAGCCTGGACTGATGGGGTTTTTTTTAATGGATTTTAATTGATTTTAGGGATTTTATGTGTAACTTTTAACCCAAAGTTTTTGTTTTATTTTTCTGTTTTATTGTTGTGAGCCGCCCTGAGTCCTCTCGGAGAAAGGGTGGCATATAAGTCTAAACAAATAAATAATAAATAAATAAATGAATGAATCATGTACTTATTAAGCAAATCTGGTTTCCCAAAGTGACTTTTTGGAAGGTTAGAAATGGTGATCACATCATCCCAGGATGGTGCAACTGTCATAGATACATGCCAATTGCCCAAATTTTGATCACGTAACCATAGGGATGCTGCAGTCATGCTCTGTACATGGGGCTCCCCCGGGGTGCACCCGGAGGCTCCAGCTGGTCCAGAATGCGTCCGCGCAGGGGATTATGGGAGCGACAGGGTGCTCCCATATGAACCTCTCCTGCGCGAGCTGCACTGGCTCCCGGTGGTCTTCCGGGTGCGCTTCAAGGTGTTGGTGACCACCTTTAAAGCGCTCCATGGCTTAGGGCCGGGGTATCTACGAGACCGCCTTCTGCCACCAATAGCCTCCCACCAGCCAGTATGCTCGCACAGAGAGGGCCTCCTCAGGGTGCCATCCGCCAGACAGTGTCGGCTGGCGACCCCCAGGGGGAGAGCCTTCTCTGTGGCGGCGCCCGCCCTCTGAAACAACCTCCCCCCAGAGATATGTACAATACCAGACCTCCGGACTTTTCGTCGGGCCCTGAAAACTTATTTATTTCACCTAGCCAGGCTGGCTTGATCCCACAGTTTTTGGTTAAATTTAACTGATTTTAATTGGGTTTGTTTTAAATTGTGGCCAAAAATATTTAATTATTTTAAACTGTTTTTAAATTTGTATGTTCTGTTTTTATTCTGGCTGTTCACTGCCCTGAGTCCTGCTGGAGAAGGGCGGTATACAAATTGAAACAAATAAATAAATAAATAAGTGTGAAAATTGGTCATAAACCACTTTTTTCATGTTGTAATTTCAAACAGTCACTAAACAAAGGGTTTTAAGTTAAGGATTATCTGTGTACACTAGAAATTCTGTTTTGATGGGATATCTAAGTAGAATAGTAACCATTGTCTACAAGTAGAAACAAGTTTCTGCTGCATGGTTGCTGACTCTAGTGGTGCATGAAATTAAAAAAAACAAACCTGGAAAATAATCCAAAGAAGGTTAGTCTCCCCTAGTCACTCAAACTTTTACAACTTTAAATCATTTCTACAACCCAAGGTTACAAATATCTACTTGCAAGCAACATTCAGTCGGTTCCCTGGACCTTCTTTTGATGTCCATGTACGTTTGGAAAGTAAAAAGACAAATAAATCCATTACCAAGTGTCATTTTGTCCATTTCCAGTTTGGTAGCAGTGCTTCCTTTGACCATCATTTTTATTACATATGATCCCTTTTGAAATATGTTTTAACAACATGGGAGGTAATTTTAATATGATTTTAATCAAATGATCAGATTACATGAGGTTTCTATCCTTTTACTTCCCAGCCAGAATCAGGGGTGAAATCCAGTAGGTTCTGACAGGTTCCGGAGAACCGGTAGCAGAAATTTTGAGTAGTTCAGAGAACCGGCAAATACCACCTCTGGCTGGCCCCAGAGTGGGGTGGGAATGGGGATTTTGCAGTATCCTTCCCCTGGAGTGGGGTGGGAATGGAGATTTTACAGTATCCTTCCCCTGCCACACCCACCAAGCCACACTACGCCCACCAAGCCATGCCCACAGAACCGGTAGTAAAAAAATTTGGATTTCACCACTGGCCAGAACCCTTCTGCGCTATACTGTAATATGTTATTGCCCAAACTTGTTTTTCTGCTAGTGGATATTAAAAGAAATGTGGCTGATTTCACCATGAATTAAAGCTTTAGCAATGATTTCTCCTTTTTTGCCCTACCAGCTAGGAAATGATTACCACAGATTCTGAATGTGATAACCCGTGAAAATTTGGAGAGTATTGAAATCAGTGGCTGTGTGAAAGCCACTAACTCGTTGTCTGAAACATGGTTTACTATACATCAGTTGCCTTCAGGTTGAGCCTTCCTGACTCTCAAGCCGTTTGTCATCATTTGTCTTAGACTGATGGTACAACCACGAGAAATGTAAGACACAGTGCAGTGCAGAATAATCTAAGGGACAGTGAAACTAAGTATTGTGTAGGGAGTAGAGAAAAGACAATGCAAGAGAGAGATTCAAGGCTGGAACTTCCTTATAAATGGCTGTTGTTTAAAAGATAAAACATATACCTGGATTGTGGCTTTGAGTTTCCTCAACTGCATAGGTTTGCTTTCCAGTGGCAGAATCTTGATATTTCTGGGTGGACTGCAAGCATGTGTTGTTAAATATATTTTTCCATATTTTAACGCATCTTTTATGCGCAGGCTGTGAACACGTGCAACTGCCCATCACTGTTTTTTTGAGCAACTTCCATGCAGCAAAGCACTGCTCTACCACCATTTCTAGGCTGCATTTTGCTGTCTCTGCTCGGCACACTCTCTGGAATGTCTTGTATTGTGTAAAACAGGTGTGGTCTCTTCGACAGAGGTCCTTGGCAACCGAGCAGTCATTTCCCAATTGGTTTGAGTGGACCATCCCTGGAGATTTTATCTGATCCAGAGGTGTGAATTGAATATCTGTGCTGGAGGAAGATTCTAAGTTCCCTGTGAAGAGAGAGAGTTCATGTCAGGTTGTTTTCTTTTCATTTAGTAAAATCTCAATACATTTTATTCTCACGATTACGCATCCTTGATGCAACAATTAACAATTTTGTCTTCCAGGTGGCTTAAGTTTAATGCGTATATTCTTTAAAGCAGTGATTTTTTCCCCCAGGCTCACACAGACTAAGAATAATATATTTTTTAAAAAAACGTATCCTTTAATGAATGGCAGAGAAGTGACGTGCTCTGAGCACTAAGCCATTCTTTGGAATCATTTAGGAAGGATGCTCAGCTCTACAGTCTAGCAACAGTTTTGAAAATCTCTGGGGTCAGTTCCATCCAAGAACTGTCATGGCCACTTGAGGCTCTTGGGACCTCAGGATGAGTGCAGCTCAGCCTTAATTGGTTTCTTTTCTTTGTTATCTGTACCTGCAAAAAAAAAAAATGTGTCTGACTGTCAGGGATGATGTCAGATCGGTCATGACTCAGTGGTTTAGAAAGAAAGAGCCTCTGACTGCACTTGTAGTGAAAGGAATAACTTTACTAAAGCCAAGTGGTTACAGGATAGGAAAAAAAAAACAGATCTGAGGTTTGAGTGCAAAAGCTGCATAGTTACTTTCCCCTTTCCCAGGTCCTCCCTACCCAGTTATCTCCCAGGTGTCCAATTAGATTTAAACAAATTGTTTTGGTAAAAGTCCCAAGGTTTTAGTGGGCTCGATGATGATTCTGTTCCCTCGGTTGTGACCTTGGGGTTGATTAGCTCATGTCTCTGGCAGGCATTTGGTTACCGTTTCTTATCTTCCTGTTTCTTGTCGTCCCCCTCTCCCTTTATTAGCTCCCTCCCCCCTGGAGTGCATGGCAGTTCTGACATCTACGTATTGATGCGGTGAAGCAGGATGGCAGCACTGACAGAGCACTCCTGTGATGCTGCATCAGGGACAGAGGTGGGTTTCAGCAGGTTCTGACCAGTTCTGGAGAACCGGTAGTGGAAATTTTGAGTAGTTTGGAGAACCGGTAAATACCACCTCTGACTGGCCCCGCTCCCATCTATTCTCTGCCTCCCGAGTCCCAGCTGATCGGGAGGAAATTGGGATTTTGCAGTAACCTTCCCCTGGAGTGGGGAGGGAATGGAGATTTTACAGTATCCTTCCCCTGCCTCGTCCACCAAGCCACACCCACAGAACCGGTAGTAAAGAATTTGAAACCCACCACTAATCAAGGACAATGGAGGAGGAGGAGGAGGATGTTTCCTTAGTGAATGTTCTTAAGACAGGAGGAGGCAATCTTTTAATAATGGGGTTGCATTTGTTTGGGTGACAGGAGATTACAGCAGGTAGCACAATAATGGAAGGGAGGTGAGAGCATATCATGTAGGTAGGCTGGGCCAGAAGACTTTTAGATATTTCCTCCAGACTTAGGAAGACATGCAAGGATGCTCTATGCCACCATTTGGAGTGTTCCCGGCTTTAAAATAAGACAATGGTAGAACATGGTGTTGCCAGATTTAGTAACAGGAGCTAGATAAGGATTCAGGAAATTGCTATCATAGGGCTTTCATTTCAGTGACACTCTGGAGCCAAAAGTTGTCTGCTTGTTTGGTTTGCAGTTTATATGACTAATACACTTGCAAAATGGGAGTCTGGCCAGTTAACATAGGATTTAAAGAAACAAAATAAAAACAGAGACAGACAGTTACATAACATAATCAAGGCCACATGCCAGACTGTTCCCATCTTAAAACCATTTCCAAAACGGGCTCATCCAATCATCCAACTCCTAGGGGAATCACCGGTTTTTAAGGCTTTCTGGAAGGCCAACAGGAGAGGGGCCATCCGAATCTCAGGGAAGTGCTGCTCTTTCTCTTTCTCTCTCTTTTTTAAATATGATAGTTATTAAAGAAATTTTTAACCAGTTTGAACCAATACAAATACTTGAAAGGAAAAATAAAATAAGGAACAAGGGTGAATAAGTAAGAAAGAAAATAGAAAAAGAAAGGAAAGGAAAGGCAAGAAAGGATGATAAAGAAGATCATAAATCTTATTGTTTTATAATCTTCTTATAACACAATCTTTTCAGGGAAATGCTGTTCCAAAAAATAGGCTTCAGGACAGAGAAGGCACAACTCCTGAGTACCATTAGATGACATTATTTCACCGACACTGCAGCTGTCTATTGCCTGTCCTTAATTCCTCACAAGGACCTCACACATACTCAGAAAGCCTTTTTATTGTCATACTAAAGTTACAAGAGGACAGGTGAATAAGAAACTTTCTTTTTACAGATTTTATTCCACTAAAGTTACTGTCCAAGTGTTTTTTTGCTTTTCAGCTAGCTGTTTAATTATAACTTGGTCTGTATAATTGCCTCTCTCCAATGTTCCTCCTCCACTTCGTCTGAACAATTTCCAGACATTCAAACGTTTTCTCCCTCTCTTGCTGTACCCTGTATAAAAATGGCTGATTTAGAAGCTATTGCTGGAATTAATGGGCTGCTGTTCAGGGTGGTTTGCAATTCCAGAAGTTACAATATGCATCTGGCAGGCTTCCCTCCCCCCCACCAAGTTTTTTAGTTTTTTACAAACATATAAATGCGTGAACAGTGTGGCACCTGGGTATCATGCATTCTAATAAAAAAACAAAAACTAGTAAAATTAATCATAGTTATTACATTCAATCAACTTATATATTTCTAATAATAATACACATTTATAATAAGTTGTAGTCTGTCGTTATTTAATTATCCCATAGTTTCTCTTGTTATCGCTTCTATTTTATTATAGAAAAGTGTATACACTAATGTTCCCCCTCTCTTGTTTCTATCTCTTATTCTAACTTTTAATCATATCACCCTTTATTAAAAAAAAGTTTTCTTTCTATCCTACCTAACTTCTAGTCATGCACCTACCTAAAAAAGGAAAAGAAAGAGAGAGAAAAAGAAAAGCAAATCAGAACAACAACAAAAAGAGAAATCATCTATCCATTGTCTCTTGGCTGCTTCAATACTTTAATTGCGGACTTCCGGTGGCTCAGGCCCAAATGGGAGCTTTGATTACTCAAGAAGAATTAATACAACTTTCGACTACTGTTCAAGCCTTGGAGATAGAAGAACCTAAGGATCAAAGATAGACCCGAGCGGCAGCCAAGTGTCAAGAAGAATTAAGAATGCAGCAACTTCAGATGATTCAAGACACTACAAAAATAGAAGCAGTGGGAGGAGCAAGGCCAGAAAGTAAAATGCATGGAGATTTCCAGCAGATGCTCCAAATGCTTCAGGGGGCCAAGAATGGCAACTAGATTTTTGACTTGGAATGTTAATGGCCTAAATTCACCACAAAAGAGGAGAAAAATATTTCATTATTTGAAACCGTTTTAAAATGATGTAATTTGTTTACAAGAGACTCATATTAGAAGTAAAGATCAAAAATATTTAATAAATGAAAGGTTAGGTATACATTTTGTTGCATCTGCCCCCGAGAAGAAGAATGGTATAGTTATATACCTAAAAAAAGATTTAATTGCCAAATTAATTGAAGCAGGTGATCACGGAAGATTTATAGCAATTGAACTTTTAATAAAAGGAGAAAAAATATTTTTAATTGGAGTCTATGCACCAAACCAACAACAGGAAAAATTTTATAAGCTTTTACATTCCAAATTATTACAATGGGATTATAAATCATGTATCTTACTGGATACACAATTGGAATGGAGTTTTGGACACTAAAAAAGACACAAAAAGGCTCTTGCAGAATATCTCAACGCGTTCCAGATTGCCAAAATCATTTTTTGAAATGATGGATGATATGGAGTTGAGAGATATCTGGCAAGAGAGGAACCCTGAAGAAAAAGACTTTACCTTTTTTTTCTGATAGACATCAATCCTTCTCTAGGATTGATTTTATATTAATTATTAATGATCTTTTTTCTAGGGAGAAGAAGACCAAGATCTGCCCAAGAGTTTTAATGGATCATAGTCCAGTTTGGATGGAATTAGAGTATGGAATGGGATCTAAGAGGTCTTGGAGGTTAAATGAAAATCTGTTTAGATATGAGGAAAATGTAACAGAATGTAAAAAATTTATGAGAGAATTTTTTATTATAAATATGCATAAGGGTACATCTATGGAAATGGTTTGGGATACAAGTAAAGCATATATGAGAGGTATTTTGATATATTTGAATAATAAAAACAGACGTAAACAGGAAAAAAAAGGAAGGACTTAGAAGAGGAAATTAAAAAAAAAGAACAAGCTTTGATATTGAACCCAGCAGACAAGAAAATAAAAGAGGCAATTAACTTATTGCGAGGGCAATTTAATATGTTAATGGCAGATCAGGTTGCAACTAATTTGCAATATGCTAAACATAATACTTTTTGCAATGCTAATAAACCAGGGAGATGGTTAGCATATTTGTTAAGGAAAAAACAAAAGTCACGGACCATAGAGAAAATATAATATAAAGGTAAAGAGATTTATCAGCAAAATATGATTAAAAAGCATTTTTAGAATTTTATGCGAGGTTGTATGCTAGTGATAAAATTCAAATAGATACTTACAGAAGGAGAATATTCTTACAATTACAAAAGAGCAAAGGGGGGGGGTCTAAATCAACCAATAACTTCTGAGGAGATTATGTTTGCAATTAAGCAGTTGAAAGTGGGTAAAGCTCCTGGGACGGATGGTTTGACAGCTGCTTATTATAAACACTTGCAGTCAGAAATGGTGGGACCCTCAAAGAATTATTTACTAACATACAATCTGGAGGAGATGTACCCCCATCCTGGAGGACAGCTAATATTTCTCTGATTCCAAAGGAGGAGCAAGACCACACTCAGCCAAAAAATGATAGGCCCATATCACTTTTAAATACAGATTACAAAATTTTTGCTAAAATATTAGCAAATAGGTTAATGACAGTCATGCAACAAATGTTTCATAATGATCAAACTGGTTTTATAAATGGCAGAGTAGAAGAGTAATGTAAGGCAAGTTGTTAACTTATTGGAGTATTTGGGGAAGAACAACCAAATCCTTGCGGTGCTGATATTTCTTGATGCAGAGAAAGCATTTGATCGATTGAACTGGCAATTCTTATTGAAAATAATAGAAAAGATGCAGTTTGGAGAATACTTTATACAATCTATTAATGCAATATATCAGAAACAAACAGCGCAAATAATAATTAGTGGTAGTTTAACAGATACTTTTAACATAGAAAAAGGAACAAGACAAGAATGTCCTTTGTCTCCATTATAGTTTATCTTGACCTTGGAATTTCTGTTAAGTAAGATACGTGGGTCGGATAAAATAAATGGAATTAAAATTAGGCAGTATGACTACAGATTACGAGCATTCGCAGACGACTTGGTTGTTACTTTAACTCAACCATTACAGTCAGTTGTAGGTTTAATGGACATAATTAATCAATATGGACAAGTATCTGGATTTAAAATAAATGCAGGGAATATGAAGATAATAACTAAAAATATGACTATAAATCAAAAAGATGAATTAGAAAGACTAACAGGATTTGAAATTGTTAAAAAAGTTAAGTATTCAGGAGTCTATATTATGACATCAAATGCGAAATTATTTAAGCATAATTATGATCCGTTGTGGCAAAAAATACAGAGAGAGATGGAAAACTGGAAAAAATTACAATTATACTTGTTAGGAAGAATAGCAGCAGTGAAAATGAATGTTTTGCCTAAGTTTTTGTTTCTTTTTCAAATGATACCAATACTTTAAAAAGATGAGAATTTGAAGATATGGTAGAAAGGTATTAATAATTTTGTCTGGGCAGGGAAGAGACCGAGAATAAAACAAAAAATAATGCAGGATATACGTGAAAGAGGAGGTCTCAAAATGCCCAACTTAAGACTATATTATGAGGCAGCTGCTCTGTCAGTAATTAGTGACTGGATGAATTTAACAGAAGAAAGAATATTGAATATTGAGGGATATGATTTGGTTTACGGTTGGCATCTTATTTATTATATGATAAGAAAGTGGATAAGGCTTTTAAAAGTCACATATTAAGGAATGTTTTATTGTGTGTCTGGAAAAAGTATCAATATAAATTAAACTATAAGTTACCAATGTGGGCAATACCCAGACACGCGATAGAGAATATAAGTGTAGAGCAAAAACAAGACGTGATTACTTATAAAGAGCTTCTTAATATGGAAGGAGGTATACTACAATTAAAATCTTTGAATCAACTAAGAGAAGAAAGGATAATTCAAACACGGTTTCAATATGTACAGTTGCAAGCTAGATGGAGAGAAGATCAGAAAATTGGGATTTTGCAGAATGAGGAGAATTTGGTAAAACAGATTAGAGATCAAAGTCAAATGCATATAAAAAGGTTGTATAATGCATTGGTAGAAATAGATTCAGAAACAGAGTTAGTTAAGGACTATATGATAAAGTGGACACAAAATATTGAAGAACCAATAATGATGGAAACATGGGAAAATATATGGGTTAGAAATGTAAAATTTACGCAAGCCCAAAACGTAAGAGAAAATTTTTATAAAATGTTTTATAGATGGCATCTAGATCCTAAAAAGCTAGCCTGTATGTATCCAAGTGTGCAACCTAAGTGTTGGAGATGCGAATGTGATGATGCCACGTATTATCATATATGGTGGACATGTAAAAAAATTAAGGCATTTTGGATAAAAAATATGGTGGATTATCCAAAATATTCTCAAAAAGAAGATAAAATTTACTCCACAGCTCTTTTTGTTAGGTATAATTACAGATTGTACTGTTATAGAGACTAAGTTGATCTTAAATTTAATAACGGCAGCCAGACTCTTGGTAGCGCAATATTGGAAGAAGGAAGACTTGCCTACTACTGAAGAATGGACACTAAAAGTAGTGAATTTAGCAGAGATGGCCAAAATTTCAGTGTATTTAAAGGACCATTCAAATTAAAGATATATATCGGAATGGAGAAGAAGGATTGACTATATTTAAAACAAATATCGGACTAAAAAGTTTCAAATAGCTTACGAATGAAACCAATATTTTCTTCTTGAATTATGTTTTGTTAGTTGAAAGGGGAGTTAAAGAGCAAGAGGGAGTTTGGAGACTACAGAAAGTTAGCTTATTTTAGCTTATGTTTGTTATGCTATACCCTGTTTTTGCTCTGGGAAGTCCGGGTGGGGTGGGTGGGGGTAGGGGGGTTGGAGGGAGAGAGGGGATGGGGGGGGGTGGAGGAGGGAAGAGGGGGAGGAGGGATGGGAAAAATTGTTGTAATACTTGTTAAAACTTTTTAATAAAAAAAATTACTTTAATTGCTATGCTTTTTTTTGACTTACCTCCCATATTCCTCTCTTGGAACTTTATCTCTGTCTGTATCTACTTCTTGGCTGTTCAAGCTAGATATTTCTCCCATCTCTACCATCTTCCACTGCCTAATTTCCAAAATTGGCTTTAATGTGCATACTGTTCTAAGTAGTAATTTAGAAATGACTTTGTTCAAAATAGTCGTTTTTCATGAATTATGAATGTGATCTTTTTTGAGTGGGGGGAATCTAAAGTCCAGTACAAGTGCTTACAAGAGCCATGGAGTTTCTAATTAGATGTTGGTTGATATAATCCTATGATTGCTTTAATTGATGAGCTCCTTAAAGTGAGAAATGTTTTTTTTTCTTAGTACAAAACCATTATACAACGTTACTATTTTATCTGATAACAAAAAGCCGACAGTTACCTTTATCACTGGAACATTTTTCCCCCAACCACATTCTGATGCTGCAGTTATCTTTTATGCAGATGCAGTCTTTAAATTCTGGGAACTGGTCAACTAAAAACTGAGTTATTTTATTACAGTTGGTTGAATCTTTTATTGCACAGCTGTTGCCTAGATTTCGGAAATACAATACTGTTAATTTTTTTTTAAATGAAAAATCAGCACTTCATTTTTCTAAGAAAAACCTGTGACACAATCAAGACTCAACATTTTACTTCTACCATTTTCAAGATTCCTTTACTATTTAAAATTTTGGATGAAAATCAGTGGTGTGTGTGTGTGTGTGTGTGTGTGCCCTGCCATTAAAAATCTTCTCATGACATGAACTATCCCTGAAAGATGTAAACAATTACCTACCACAGTTTTTATCGAGTTTTATTAATCAAGACAAAAGTCTGTAAAAGTCCTCCAGCCAACAGGGGGTAGGGGGGCATTTTTAGTGTTGTGCAACATTTTTCGGTTGCTCAGAAACAGAGAGATCACAGTTCAGAAGCACATTGGATGGCGTTCAACATTTAATTAGCAAAATAACAAGACTTCAGTCTACTCTTCAGCTGGTTAGGAGTTGTGTTAAATGGTGTACCTTTTTTTTACAGGTATCATGAGGCTTGGTCATAAAATTGACTCAGTTGCTCAGCTAAAATGCCAGAGATATAATCTTGCCCAAATCTGACTTTACCTCATTGTTTCCATTATTACGGAATAGTGGGAATATTGGCACTTTGGGCTGGAAAAGTTTGTCCCTTCAGTTTTCGATCTAAATATAGTACATGATGAGGGAATCACTAGTGATTGATTCAACTTTTTTTTTGTTTTTACTAAAAAAAACCAAATGCCTGGGATGCTATCAGTTATAATTTGAACTAGAGGATTTTTATGCTACTGCCATTAGAAATGCAAGTTACTCTAAATGGGCACTGTGATTAATTCCCTAATTTCCTAAGTTACATACAGTATATACACATATATCATAGAAATATGTATGTATGTATGTATGTATGTATGTATGTATGTAAGTAAGTATGTAAGTAAGTAAGTATGTGTATAGATTTATGATTGTAAGCTGCCCAGAGTTACTCTATGGTAAGATGGGTGGCCAATAAATTTAACATATAAATAAATGTGTATGTATGTATATGTATGTGTATATATATACATATTTATTTAGTTGTTTATTAAATTTATTGGCCACCCTTCTTGCACACACACACACACTTATTTGTTTATTAAATATATTGGCCACCCATCTTATCACAGAGTAACTCTGAGCAGCTTACAATACTTACAGTACAGTACAATCTATACCAGTGGTCGGCAACCTTAAACACTCAAAGAGCCACAAAGGTCCTAACTGGAAGCCCCCCATTCAATTCTGGAGCCGACCAGAAGTCTGGTTCCCCCACCATAGAGTCTCCTCCTAGTGCGGTGTCGTTTTTCCTCTTCCTGTCCTAACCAAAAGTCCTATCAATTGTGGAGCCGACTAGCAACAGAGAGCCACAGCAGAGGGATGAAAGAGCCACATGCAGCTCCAGAGCCACAGGTTATTGACCCCTGATCTATACATACACATACATACAAACATATTTCTTTGTTACTAAATATATTTACATGCTGCTCATCTTACTATCCGGAGTGACTCTGCGCAGCTTACAATGCTGAGGCTATGACTCTAAACAAACTTATATGAAAATAAACACCCCAGTGGTCAAATGTGTATGCAAGGGTGGAGAACGTATCCAGAGTTGAATTTGGGAGGGTTCTTAATGCCTCTGAGCTTGATTTTCTTCTTGGTGATATCAGATTAAGCTCAGTTCGTCAAGAACCCAACAACTGAATGAGTTTACAAGAATTATGATGTGACATAAATGTGCAATTCTCCATCTATAAGAGCTTCCCATACATGTCAATAGAAATAGGACTGTGAAAGAAATAAGGTAAGTATACAAGCTACCCTTTTTGTTGAAGTGACTGGGAATACAAGGACTTGTGATGCCCTACTCATACCCCATCTTTGTGGGAAAATGGGAAAAGATGAAATGAAAACAAACCAATGGAGATTTGATGTACTTCTAAAGGTTTACAGACATTGTATGAAATACTCTTTCTGCAATACACGGCTTTATACAAGTTACCTGAAATGTAACAAACTTCTTCAAGTAAATTCCAGACACTTTCACATCCATTTCCTGCAGCCACACATCTCTCTTTCAATTGTTGACACGTTGACGTCTGTGCCTGGTAGGTACATGCATTCAGGGAATATAGAAGCAGCACTGCAAATCAGGCAATATAAACTTTATTAAAGTGTAGTTCGTTTGCACTTATTCAGTATGTTAGCTATTTATTCTGATTTATTCATTTATTTATCAATCAAATGTACACGGCCACTTATCTTCACCAGATAACTGCGGGTGACTTACAAAACATATGAATTGGAAAAAATAACCTTGTAAAAGGCACAAGACAACACCAAATTAAAAAAATATCAGAGGCTCCTGATATAACATAAAACAGAGATATAATATGTGGGGTCCACTGAGCTCCTCAGCCCAGTTAGTGCCTTTCCCAAATGAATAGTTTATAATTCTCACCATCCTTAACTAACATAAATAGGGACATGTTGACTGGGAAATGGGAAGTTAAATTGATATGCACAGGATGGAATAGATGAAAGGGAGAACAAACTCTATCTCTCTCTCCTGTCTGTTTCCCCACTTCTCTTTCTTTCTTTTGCTCTCTCTCTCTCTCTTTCTTTCTCTTTCTTTCTTTCTTTCCTTTCCATCTGTCTCTCATTATCTCTTTCATCTCTCTATCTCCATCTCCATCTCTCTGTCTCCATCTCTCTCTCTCTCTATCTCCATCTCTATCTCCATCTCCATCCATCTTCTCTTCCAGTTATCCCCATGGATTGGAGACTAAATGTTCATTATTGTCTTAAAGATACCAAACTCACTCTCACATTTAGCAACTTGTTTTCCATCCTGCTTTTGATTTTAGTTAACATCTCTTGCACTTGGTTTCTGGCACAGTTACCAGGACCTTCCCAGGTTGATGCTGTCCTGGTGGATTATTATCAAAGATGCATTAAACTGATAGAAATCCCAATAAAAAAAAAGCCTAGGAAAAAATACAATTATGGGAAATTTTTCTAGGACACACTTTCATTTACAGCTCCATACTGTGCATATCTGATCTGAAGAAAACCCATTTTCAAAGAGATTCTTGAGTAACAATGCAGATGCCCATTTGCAAATAATTAAGTAAGGGCCATCATCTACCTCTAATGAAGCAGCAGCTGCAGCAGTGGACTATCTGCATTAGGGAACTATCTGCCCCCTTGGGTTTGGGATCAGGGTTAGAAATACAGTAGAAGGAAGTGCAAGAAGTTCATCTTTGGACTGTTGAATTGCATACACGGGTTATACAGTATATTGACATTTCCTTTGGTGCTGGTGTGACAAATGTGATTTTTCTAACCGAATCTTGGTCCAAATTACAGAACAAAATTATATGATATATCCAATTTATCTAATCTGAATAGATTTTGCAAATATTTGTTTGGTATGTTTTTTTTTAAGCATACAGTTGTCTGGAGGGCTTCCCCAAATGCATAATGAAATAGGGATATGATATTGTATTAGACTCTTCCAACTAGGTACCAATCCCTGGGCATTGCCATACTGTCCCGTAATTATTTATTAATTAAATTTGTTTGCCTCCCATCTTACCACAAATGATTGTATTGTAGGAATGAAAGTCCAAGATATCTGGGAGACAACTGGTTGGGGAAACTGTTTTATTTTTATTTTATTTTATTTAAATCAGGGTTTGGTAAAACTCACCAGCAGGTTACAGTGAGCTGAGTGACATGGCTTAATCAGTTTTGCAGGATTTATTTAAAATGCTGTTTTAAAACTGTAGCTGACCAGGAGGGAAAGGAAGCTAAGACACAAAGTATCCTTTCAGTCTTATATTAATGCATTCTGTATGCCTATATTCACTATTCTTCCTTCCTTTTTTTCATGCCTGGCCAAAAAGAAATGTTACCAATACTAGCCATCATTCTTCTTGCGGCCTTACATGCTCTTAGGCTTTTTACTTAGCAAACAACAACTATTTGTTTAAACTGTTCCACTTCCATGTCTACTGGGTATTTATAGATTTGAGTAGGTCAGCACACTCACTGAAATATACTGACCAAATATAGATGACATCTCTAGCAAAAAGCAGTCTTCCAAAAGTAAAATATCACAACCAATCAAACACTATTCTGGAGATGGTATTAAAGTGTGAAGTTAGCACTTGTTCATCAACAACTTGTTTCTAACCTTACCAGGGATAGATGAAAGCTGTTCCAATCAGACACGGCCTCTTAGAACAAGAAGCACAAATGACTCGGGAAGTGTCTAGAGCCAGAAAGCATTTAAAGGATTAGCCAGGCTTTACACAGCAGCTGTAGCCCTGGGCACAAGGAAGCTACTCCTGCAGACAGAACACATTTACTTTGATTTTTGTTGGCCTCTGCATTGCGTGGCTTGCAGTTGAAATGGGTGCTGGTCTCTATCTCCAACACAACATGAAATGTTGGCTATGATTGTGGAGCCCTTCCTTCACTGAATTTCCTTCAGGAGCTCTTTGCTGCTTTTCCATGCAGATGATATTAACTGGAGACAAAAATCTGGGGATCTGAATCTAGTCAATGACTAGATTCTTTTAGGTTCCTAAAAGAATTGGGAGGGGGGAGGAAGTAAAACAAACAAACAAAAAAGCCGATTTTTGGAATAGCTTTTCTTTCTCATCTTGACTGTACTTCCATGATCCTCTTGAAATATATATAACTCATGGGGTTCTCTCCAAAAAAACAAAAAAAAAATCATAGTAAGTCCAAATATGGTAAATTCTAGAATCTTAGGAGAAGTGCTTCTTCAGCCCTTCAGGTATGATTGATTGTGTGAGCAAGACGTTTTGAGCTAATTACTTATTTTCTTATACAGATCATAAATGAAAACTATAGATAGACAGGAAATAATGGCAACAATAAGGAAAGTGAATTTGAGGCCTGGGGGAAAAAAACCAATAGAATAATTTGGATATTTATATTTTAAATCCTGTTCTACCCTAAGGGTCACACAAGCTTATACGTTAGCCTTTAAAAATGTTATTTTGGGTGTCTTCAAGTCATTGTTGACTCCTGGCAACTGTCTGGATTAGTCCCTGCAGTTTTCTTCGTAGGTTTGTCCTTGCCTGCTTCCCAGAGCTGAGAGTGACTGGCCCAAGATTACCCAGCTGGCTTTCATACCTAAGGCTGGTACCTTAACCACTAGACCAAACTGGCTCTTTTTTTAAAATAATTAAGGCCATTGTTTATTTTTATCATGTTAAAATGGGATGGGGAAGAAGGAGAGAAAGAGACAGAAAAGAAATTATCTTGGAGCTAATAGTTAGATCACCCATTATTATTTTCAGTGCAATTGAAATTATTGGGAAACTGATAAGAGACACATGTTGGGCACACACTTTGATGCTGCCAAACATTTTATTTTATTTTATTTTATTTTATTTGTTTGCTGCCCATCTTTTTACCCATTTACCCTTTAGCAGGCAAGCAAGGCTGCAACCCTAGCAAATATAATTGGGAGTTACCCTAATTATAGAGAGAAATATAAGTGAGATAGATGACATCTAGACAATATAGATAGATGATAGGTGGAGAGAGAGAAAGAAAGGGGGGGAGAGAAAGAGAGAGAATAGATACAGAGGTAGATGATAGATAGAGATAAATAGAGATGGATGATTGGGGGGGGAGAGAGAGAGAGAGAGAGAGAGACTCCTGTTGAACTAAAGCAAACTTACCAGCGACGAACAGAATGGAGTTCATGGCTGAGGAAGTTCCAGGTAGACTGAGCACAGCAAACTACCTGTTGCTCTTTAATCCTCTCTGAAGTCTCCCTTTAAACACGAGGAGTCATTTCAATACCACGCTCCGTCGGACAGCGCTCCGCTCGTAGCAAACGCTTGCGATTGGTCCAATCAGAATCGGCGGGACACCCGCCCGCCCGTCCTCCCACCCTCTCCCTTTCACACCTGCCGGCTCTGCGTTTGCTGGAGAGCAAGCACAGCCCCTCTCTCTCTCTCTCTCTCTCTCTCTCTTTCACACACCTGTTGGACAGGTCCAGGCTAACGATAAAGCTAACTGCTGATCAAATATGCTTGCTGAATAACGATCTACTCTTTCATTAAAGCCAGGAAAATAGCCAGTTCCCCTTTGGCTTGATTCCTGAATTTCCTTCTGTGCCTGAATTTCACTATAATTCATCGACCCATGGTTCACATAGCACGTGAACACATGATATACCATTAAATAAAGCTGAACCCAATTTTCTGGGTTCAAACAGCACACTGATCCATAAGCTAATCACCTTGCACATCATGCTAAGTCAAAATTGTGGTCCAGTTGACTTGAGATTTAGTGAGGCCTGGAGATAAGCTTAAATTGCATGGTCCTGAAGAAAAACTAACTTTATTCTGATTATTATCAGAATAAGAGAATTAGATCTTCTCTAGGGTGAAAGCAGGGATCTCCTTGGCTCTGTTGCAAAAAGTCCAAGGGCATAATTATATCACCGAAACAAATGTGAAATTTGCTGCGTTTTGTACTGTGCTCCCAGACTGATAACCATAGAAAAATCTGTTAATGTGGGAGGAAAGGCATATATAAGCATCGTTCTACAACAGCAGAGGGGCAACAGCTCTCTAGATTTTATTAGTCAGTGATTCTCATAACCATAAATGAGCAGGAAAAGTTGGTCCAAACTCTGGAGAAGGTGAGCTGGATATAGATACTTAAATAAAGCTGTAGGGAATGTGAAATATGGAGGAAACCAAGGCATTCAAATTCAATTCAGTGCAGTAGTTTTTTAGCGTTGGAATTCTGGAAAGTACAAAAAACGTTTTTATTGATGGTTATGATATAAATCAAGTGGAAGTGAAAGAAATGAAGTTTGGGCAGCGGGTCAAAACAGTTCCATATACTGAACTTATTATAATTGCTGGTGTTTGGGAATGTGGTGAGACAGACGTTGCTAGGAAAAATATAGAAACAAAAATATGTTTAATCTACTAGGGTCAGGGTCTTTGAAGGTGATCTTTGAAGGTCTGCTATATTAATGATATATGTTCGCCAACAAATCTCTCTTTCCCGCCCACCCCCCACACTCTTTCATCTATGTCCTAAAGGTGCTTTTTCAAAAGCCAACTAGACTTCCTTGTTTTTCCTTGAAGAAGCTTCTTGGATGAGAAGTAAATTGTCTTCAAGGAAAAACGAAGAAAGTCCAGTTGCCTTTTGAAAAAAACACTTTTGGGACAACTATGAACCTAGATGACTGAAAATCCCCATAGACATCTATCATCTATCATTTATCTCTATCATCTATCTATTATCTATCTATCTATTTATCTGTCTATTTATATCTGTCTGTCTGTCTGTCTGTCTATCTATCTTCTATCTATCATCTATCTGTCTGTCTGTCTGTCTATCTGTCTATCTAGCTATCTATCATCTATATCTACTGCAATCTATTTATAATCTATCTATCTATCTATCTATCTATCTATCTATCTATCTATCTATCTAATCTATCTATCTATCATCTATCTATCTGTTTCACTCTCTCTCCCTCCCCTCCCTGCCCCTCCCTCTCTTTCTCCCCCGTTCCTCTCATTCTCTCTCCCCCTCCTGAAAGCTTTAGGTTCTCTGACCTTATTTTCATCAAAAATTAAAAAAAGAAATATTAATATACAGTATTAGACAATTAGAGTAATTATTTATTTAGACAGCATTCTGAGCAAATAGAAGCTAAAGCATACAAGGTATCTGGACTGGGTATTAATTTCCAATTGCAATTTAAAGAGGCATTTCTGACCTTTCAGTTGCATGGGCCAGGATGCCAAAAGGCATCTTCTTCTGCTCTGAGTGAGCCCCTTTCCAAAGTAAAGTGAATGACTCTTAGAAGTAGCATTTTCTGTGCTTATTATTTCCAGCATATTCATCTGTTTGGATTACACAAGCTTCCAGACATGACGAATAAGTTCACCATTAACCAACAGGACATCAGACCATACTTAAAAATTTAGTATAAAATGAGAAAGCAATAAATGATCTGACCTTTTTTAATTGTTTGCATTGTAAGCAAAAGTTGGAAAGAAAAATAAGGCATTTAGGTCTTAATTTATTTGTCTGTCACTTTAACTCTCTGAGAACAGAGTGGAATGGGAGCCAATTTGCTGGGGCATAAGAAATGTCAAAGAATAGGATAGCAAAAGAACTTACATGCATACACACAAAATACATTCATTATACAAGGAAAATACAGACTCTTCCTATGGCCACTGATAAAAGCATTAAAACACTACATGCTTTCTCTACCATTTCATTGTATTATTATTTCATAATAATTTCATTGTTCAACACTTTTTGGTTATTTGTAATTTAAACCTTACAATGAAATATTCTTTGGATAGGAACCAAGCCCATCGGCAGATCAGACCAATGAAAATGAGTGCATATGTGTCTCCCAACAATCATTTCTTACAGTTGAATAGTATAGGCTAGGAAAAATCACATACATTTCCAAACAAAGTTCTGTTTTCTTTCTTTCTTTTTTTTTTAAATCATCCAATTTTGTATATTAGTCTATTTTATCTTTGTTATAATCTGTTATTTCACTTTGCGGTTTTCAAGGTTTTTGGTTCCTGGACCAAAAGATAACTGGATTCACAGATTGATTGACAATGATTTATCACAGAAAGTAGCCATCGGTCAGCTCCCAACAAATCCAGGGCTGTTTGTGGGCAGTGAGACTATACCAGTCAAGGCAACATGTTCTGAGAGCTTTGCAGCATGATCAAAATTGCTGATCTGGGTCGTCAAGGATTTCCGACTGTCCATTCTTGTCCTTCCTCTGGGTGGAGCATTTTGGGGATGGCCAATACCAAAGCAGCAGCAAGAAAAAGCAGCTTTAAATTCTTCCCGAAATTTTCCTGTCAAATCAAAGACCAAGACCATTATGAAGAAGCAGCCAGACCATGTCCTCCAAAACAGGGCACACATAACACAATTCCTACATTTGTTTCTTTTCCGTTCAAAGTGTCTGATGGGATTTGCATAATCCAGAGAAGGCAACGAGATGGCAGCTGTGCGGCAGGTGATATAATGGTATATGGGAATGGCCTTGGGAGGCAGGGCAGGGAAGAAGAGATGCTGCCTAAGGAACAGTCAGATAAGAGGAAGCATAGCCCAAAGGTGCATAATGGGTGGAGAAAGAGGCTCAGAAGGGACTCCTTTCTGGGTTATCAGGCTGTAAAGGAGATGATGGGAGATTTGTATTTTCAGACTTGTAAGATTCTGTTAATGTAGCCTGACAATAATTAGCTAATCTGGTCGTGTTTCCTGTCGGTCTACCTGGGAAGGCTGTCAGGTTTTCTAAGATGATTTATGTATGCAATTATGATTCTGATTTTGAGTTCCTGTTTGCAGAGTTGGTGAAGCATGTAGCAAAATCAACTCATTTAAACTGAGATCAGGGCTTGAACATCTGTGCTGTCTTAAAGATGCAAAGAATGGAATGGAATGGAATGGAATGGAATGGAATGGAATGGAATGGAATGGAATAGAATAGAATAGAATAGAATAGAATAGAATAGAATAGAATAGAATAGAATAGAATAGAATAGAATAGAATAGAAGAATAGGATAGAATAGAAGTCAAAGCAAAGCAAAGCAAAGCAAAGCAAAGCAAAGCAAAGCAAAGCAAAGCAAAGCAAAGCAAAGCAAAGCAAAGTGACTAGCAGGGAAATCACCCTTTCAGCCTGTCATAAGCATCCTGGGCAAAAGATTTCAACTTTTAATCATTCTTGGTACACAATGGGAAGTACAGAAGTCTTTATTATCAGATTGCATTTATTTTCCTATTTTTCTCCAGAACTCAGTATGGTTTTTGTGAATATATATATCCCCAAAGCAATATAGATTGAGCTGAGTTTTTGAGTTTTTTTTTAAAAAAATCATCCCATGAGCTCTCTGATAGTGGGGGGACTCAAACCAGAGCCCCCACAATTCGAATCCAGGACTACTGGACTCTTTTAGCATAAGGGATTGCAGGAGGTGAGGGAGTGTTTTGCAGAGGAAGATGTTGGTGAAGGCCAATTCCTTCTTTTTAGCCCAAGCACCAAGGAATTCAAAAAGAGAGATATAAAAAAGTTCTTGAACTTGATCATTAGTTAAGAAGAAGTTAATCAGGAATGAAATCACTATCTCCTATATATCAGAGAACACACCTCATACTATATTTTTTAAATTGCTTTTATTGTTCTATATTTGCAGAATTATAAGCTGCCCAGAATCACTGATTTAGATGGACAGCTATAGAAATCAAATCAAATCAAATCAAATCAATCAATCAATAATATTAGACAGATCTTCTGTTACAATATTAGGTGGATCTTCTGCTGTGTTGAAATTTGTCCATTGTTTGTTTTTTGTGTGACTGCAACTAATGGAAAACTAAAAGTAAAAATCTGTTTGATATATATATATACACACACACACACACATGAGATGAAGGTGTGGCTAACTGATGAGGCCTTATACAGGGAGGATACATAAGATGTGGGTGTGGCTTACTGATGAAAGCAAATGAGCTAGAAATAGATCTATATAAGTCTCCCACCTAGCAGGAAGAACTTGCTGGCTGCTAGAAAAGAAAAAAGCCCAGAATCGAGTGGATGTGATTCTACTGAGCTAGGGCTGCAGAAAAACCTTGGTTACGTAGGGAAAACCTGGCTAGAGGAAGAAACACACACACACACACACACGTGTGTGTGTGTGTGTGTGTGTGTGTGTGTGTATGTAGGTCTTTGGTTATTCGGGTTTTCTCCTGCGTAAAATTGAAAGTGTCTTGGCGACGTTTTGACAAAGTCTCATTCGTCATCTTCAGGCTGGTGTTTTCGGCTTCGTGCTTCTAGCTGCAATGTGTGATCGCAGCTGTTTATTCCTTTCAATTAAAGCACAACCAAACCCCCAACCGATCAGAACACACCTCCACCCAATCAGAACACAGCCAAGCTCCCACCCAATCAGTTCACACCCCCACTGGCAGTTAAAAGGAAGAAACAGCTGCAATCACACATTGCTCCTAGAAGCATGAAGCCGAAAACACCAGCCTGAAGATGACGAATGAGACTTTGTCGAAACGTCGCCAAGACACTTCCAATTTTATGTGGGAGAAAACCCGAATAACCAAAGACCTATATATATATATATATATATATATATATACACACACATATACACAATGTGTACTCAGATTCTAGATCTGTTTATTGGATTGTTTGAATGATGCATTTTCTTTAAATCTCTGTTTCCTCCCTCTATACAACAGTAGTAAAAGCATCTTTCTCTTTTAGAAGACCACAAATACAGCAAAGTAAATAAATTGCATTAACTCTTTAGCTCTGTTGTTTTTTAACATGATAAAAAGGCACAAGTAATCAACTTACCACTAAGAAAGTTGTAAATAATTGGGTTTGCTGCACTATTTGCGTACACAAGCCAGTGGGAGAAAGTAAACCAAGCATACACTGTTTCTCGATCTTCAGCGTTGTTAAACATCCCAAAAACTCTTACAAAAAGAAGGAAAAAATGTTAGAAGTAGAAAACGCATCACATTTCTGGTATTGATAAACCATGTAAAATAGTTATATGGTATATAGATCAAAATTCTGAATTCCAGATGAGTGCAGTGGTGTCGTAACTATATTAACATGAAGTTGTAAAGGATGTTCTCCATATGTATCATCTCTTATATATTATTGTCATGTTGATTGGTTGTGCCTTGACAGAACTACAGGTAAGGTCCACACATACCAAGAACCAGATGCATTTTATTAATTTATCTAATTTATCTAGTTGCTCGTCTCTCCAAACAAGCTGGCACGACACAGCTAACACAGGGTTTTGGGGCTGGAAGTCAGTGTTGGCTTCGTTTGGAGTCAGGTTAGGATGTCGTGCTCAATAAATAGGAGTTTTTTCTTCAAAGATTTTGTTTGAAATGCATTTTATTTGAGACGACCTCGAAACTTGACACACAATCAGTAAATACCTAAATGCATTGTCATCATTAATCATTAAAAATATTCAAAATTATGAAAAATGCTATAAAAGCAATACATGAACAAAGAAGTAGCAGACAAAGGGATGTTGATAACAGTACCACTTCACTAGTTTACCCTTGCTCATCTTAGTTGAATGAGGAACTGTATATGTTTCTGAATTCTCCAACAGAGGTAAATGTATAGATTTTAGACAAATGCTATAATAATCAACTTCTACATATACAGAAATGACTGGATTTATGCTGCCCACTGACTTCTAATCCACCTTTTTGTGAATATCTGAGTGGGGACTACTGAGTGGGGACTACTGAGTGGGGACCTTTTCTCAAAATTTTTAAGAATACGTCTCTCCCAAGTCAGCCTGACCTTTAAAATTACATACAGTACAGAAGGCCCTTTTCCAGGATTCTCTGCAATAAGAAGTATTTATCTAAAAAAAAAAGAGGATTTTCTGCAGAAATCAGTGAACACCACTAAGAAAGGGTTCTCTGGATTGAGAATTATTTCAGTGTCCCTGATACGGTCCTCTTTCATAAAAATGAGTATTATAATGTACAGCTTTTTGCCAGACTCTGTACATTCCAAATCTACAAAAAAGGCTGGACAGCCATTTGTCTGGAATGGGCAGCGGGGGTTGGACTAGAAGATCTCCAAGGTTCCTTCCAACATCATTCTATGTCAGTGACGGCTAACCTTTTTGCCATCGTGTGCCAGGAGAGGGGGAGGGGGGTTGCGTGCGTGCATGCCCATACCCATAATTCTATGCCCACTGCCCACGCGCATGTGCGCACGACACCACCCCCACCCCCGCTCCCCCCGTTCTTGGAACGTGATGACCTGGTAGGCCCGTTTTTCTCTCTCACCTGGCTCCACAGCCTTTATAGGAGTCTGGGGAGGGTGAAAACGGCCTTCCCCACTTGAGGCCCTCCAGAGGCCAGAAATGGCCCATTTGCCAACTTCTGGTGGGAAGTGGGGAAATGGGCCGTTTTCAACCTCCGGAGGACCTCTGGGGGGGTGGGGAAGGCCATTTTTGCCCTCCCCAGAATCCTAGAGAGGCTCTGGAGGCTGGGGCAGTAAAAAACAGGCCTTCTGGTCCCACCGGAAGTTGGCAAACAGGCCATTTCTGGCCTCTGGAGGACCTCCGGGGGGGTGGGGAAGGCCATTTTTGCCCTCCCCAGACTCCTAGAAATGCTCTGGAGCCAGGTGAGAGAGAAAAATGGGCCTTCCCCACCACCCCACAAGGCCCTCCGGAGGCAAGAAACAACCTGTTTCCCTACTTCTGGTGGGCCCAGAAGGCCTGAAAATCAGCTGGCCGGCACGCACATGCACACCAGAGCTGAGCTCGCGTGCCCACTGATATGGCTATGCGTGCCACCTGTGGCACACGTGCCATAGGTTTGCCATCACGGTTCTATGTTCTAAATGTAAACCAGAAACATTTTTTTTCATTAGTGCATCCCATTATAAAGTCACCATCCCATTCAGTAGAGATGTGGCATTCAATATGCATACTTTTCTAACCTGCAATTTGATTTGATTTCTTTTGACAGTGTTGAGCCTTGAATTGAGGTCACCAAACTTGATGAAACATTAAGTGCATTAAATGTAAGCAGTAACATTCCTGGGAAGGATCAGCATTAACTCTGCAATCCTAATCCAAACCACAATCTGGAAGAACTGAAAGCCTTAAGATCTCCAATTTAGAGCCCTCCAGGTGTATTGGACCTCAACTCCCCCCACTCCTACCCAGACTGCTGACAGGAGATGAAGGACATGAATTCTGACATATCTGGAGGACTATAAGAAAACTGATGTACATTCCTTGTTGGCCTTGATGCCTGTAGAAATGATCTACTGCCCAACCTCTGCTGACCAGCTCTGATCAAGGATGACTTCCTCAGAAATAGTGCTAATAATTTTCAGCAGTATGAGATCTTCTTGCTTATATTGTTCTCAGAGTTTGGCTCCTCACTGGAACAATACGATTTTTTTCCCTTGTGTAGCAATACTCTCCATTTGCCCATGCTTCTTCACCTGAGTCCATTGGCTGATGGGCCCTCTAGTGTCAGTAAGTGTCTCCTGCAGCCTTTTGACTTCCTACATTGCTTCCAATGTTATCACTTTAGAACACGTTTATAACATTTAAAAACACATTTTTTATTATTAGCGTATTTTAAACTTTAAAATCAGTCTATTAATAAAAAAACATAGGGGGAGAGAGGAAGACAAATATTCCTTGAAATGATCTGTAATGAACCTTATGTGAAAATAAATCCTATTAGCATCCATGAAAACTTTATTCTACCCCAGAGGTCGGCAACCTGTGGCTCTGGAGCCACATGTGGCTCTTTCATCCCTCTGCTGCAGCTCCCTGTCACCGGTCAGTGCCACAATTTTGAGAGGAGCTTCCGGTTTGGGGGGGGGAAGCACTGCATGCCAGGAGGAGACTCTATGGCAAGGGGCGGGTTTTCTGGTCGGCTCCACAATTGATAGGGCTTTTGGTTAGGACAGGTAGAGGAAAAGTATGCTGCACTACGAAGAGACTCTATGATGGGGAAACCGGACTTCCGGTCGGCTCCAGAATTGAATGGGGGGCTTCCGGTTAGGATCTTTGTGGCTCTTTGAGTTTTTAAGGTTGCCGACCCCTGTCCTACCCCAATGCTTGTGTGGGAAAGAAAATTACAGATAGTCTTCAATTTACATCCATTCATTGAATGGCTATTCAAAGTTACAATGGTGCTGAAAATAGTGACCTCTCCTGGTCCTTGTACTTACAACCAGCACAGTGTCTCCACAATCACATAATCAAAATTGAGTGCTTAGCAACTGGCATGCATTTATGAGGGTTTTAGCATTCTGGCATCCCTGGATCTCCATTTGTGACTTTCCCAGCTTCTGATAAGCAAAGTCAATGGGAGAAGACAGATTTGTTTAACGACTGGATGATTTGCTTAAGGATTACATAATTTGCTTTGAGTTATTTGTATAATTAAGGACTGGATAAAAAAAAAATTCAGAGAAAAAATTGCAGACTACAGGAACCAGGAGTACTACTCAGGTGACCCTGAGGACACAGATAAACCTCCAAGTGCTTTAACGACTATCTAAAAGGGTACAGATTACCAGTTGTCTGCAAGGAATATAAATCCTTCCATTCCTCACTATCCTGTCAGAGCTGAAGAAGCTTCTTGGATGAGAAGTGAAAAGTCTTCAAAGAAAAAAACCAGAAAGTCCAGTTGCCTCCTGAAAAAGCACCTTTGGGACAGTTATGACCTGGATGACTGAGAATCTCTACAGACTGGATAAAAAATAACTAATACTACTAATAAAAAAGATTGTAAAACTGGGTGGGACTCACTTAACAACTGCCTTACTTAGCAATGGAAGTTCCAGTTCCAAATGTGGTCATAAGAACTACCTGTAAACATGGAGAGCTCTCAATAGAAATCATCGCCACCCAATTATTGTTGAATACATTTTCACACCCCAGACAGATACCCAAGCTATTTATTTTTAGTATCTCCAGACTTTGCACATGGAAGTACCTTTTCAAGATGTTGAGAATGCTAATGGGGAGATAGCAGAGGGCAAAAACCAAGAGCACCACCATGAGCATCCGGGCTGTTTTCCTCCTGGTTTTAATCTGCTTGATTTCAGCTGCCACCACACTAATCCTCAAGTGTGCTGGTGGCCCCAGTTCCCGCGTCTGTGCTGTGGACTGCAGCGGCCTCCATTTTCTCTGAACTATGGATGACGTTCCTGGAATCTTGACAGTACACAATAATCGGAATCTTAATGATTGCCATTTGACCCAAGGGAAATTTTGCACTGATTACTCAGCCAAAGTTGCCAAGTAGATCCATTTCCACTCATGAGCATAGCTACATGATCACAGAGAGTGTGATAATCTTTAGTGTGATCGTCTTCCTATGATGAAGATGGAAGGTATCCTTGGGGAAACAATGTTGTTTAAATCTAGATCCTTTTTGTTAGGATCAGTCTGTTTCCACAATAGTTATAAAGCAGGGGTGTCAAAATTGTGGCCCACAAGCCAGATGCATCACATGCTGGCACACCCGCCACTGGTTTAGCGAAGGGGGGGAAGTTGCGATACATCACATGATGACAACATGTCATCGTGAGTTTGACATCCCTGTTATAAAGTTTATTAAAGGATGTGAATACACATTAGAATTAAATACCACAAATTTGAAATTTACCTCTATGGGAAGATCTATAGATTTAACACAGGAAAAATCAAAAAAGATTGCTCTTCTATATAGGAAAGGTAGAATAACCTCAGATTTAAAATCTTGGGTTGATAAGATAAGCTTGTTCTCTCTCTAGAAATTGGCTGATGATAATTAAAATGGAAAAATTGATCATTAGTATTCCACATGGTTGATAATAGGACCGAATCTTTCTTCCTTCTTTTTGTTGGTATTTTTATTTAGTTTTTTTCTTTGTTTCTCTCTCTCTCTCTCTCTGTTGTGATATATCACATTTGTAAAACACTCGATGAATTGTATGAATGGGTCAAAAATCAAGGTAAAGAAGATAAGATTTGGGGGCAATATATTCTAAACAAGCCAAAGAATCTCTCCACTCTATTCCGAAGACATACAGCATGTGCTAAAAAGGTGGAAACCATTTTATGTTTATGTATAGAAACAGAAGGTTGACAACTATAAAGATTACTTGTTAAATACAGTGGTACCTCAGTACTCCATGTTAACTGGTTCTAGGATGGGTGATGAGCATCAAACAAATTTTTCCCATAAGAAATAATTTTAGTGAATCACAAGGCAGCCAATACCATCAATTTCTAGTTTGTGCTTTGAGTACCAAGCAAATGATGGGTACTGGGACAAAATTTTTGCATCAAAATGTGTTGAGTACCAAATTTGATGAGTTTCAAAGCAGTTGAGTACCAAGTTACCATTGTAACAGATTTTCTTGATGTGCTCTAACCCATAGATGGAGGGAAACACATAATGGTTGTTAATTTTTCTAACAGTTAAATATGATATATCTGCTATCAAAATGTCACTGAGTGTATTAGAACAGGGGTGTCAAACTCGTGTCGTCACGTGACATATAGTGACTTTTCTCCCCTTCGCTAAACTGGGCATGGGCACGGCTAGCGCGTGACACATCCAGCCCACAGGCTGCAAGTTTGACAGCCCTGTATTAGAAAAACTAATAGTAAATATGTTTTTAGTTCTTTTAACATAATTAGGACCTGCCCAGAGTTGGAAGTTGGGCAGCTACATCAATGTTTTAAACAAGCAAGCAAGACAGCAAACAAATAAGAGCATGCTCATTTCAGTGATTACATTCAAAAATCAAATATAATGTATTTTCCATGAATGAAAGTAGCAATGACCCTTGTTTAATATTATATTTTTTTAAAAATGCATTTAATACAGTGGAAATTTGTTTAGGAAATATTCATCAGAACTTTATTTTAAATTATGTTTCAGTTTCTTTCCTTATCCCTTCATTCAGACATAATTTAAGAAATATGGGAATACAGGGGGAAAATAAACATTCCTAGCAGGATGTTATAAGATCTCGGTATTTTAGTTTTAACATTGAATTGATAAACTCTTGGTTAGGGGCATGGAATTATTTATTTTTGCTAGATGGCTGATGGCACGAATATTACATTGCCAAGGATAATTTATTTCAATCTAGATCACTATACCTTTCAATCAATTACATAATTCCTTTGAGGTTAAAAGGCTTAGCTGGCATAAGTCCGAAAGACCGATTTCGTAGCAAAAGGACCCACCTGCTGACACCACAGCTTTTGAAATATCTGTAAGTAGACCAGCACCATAAGACACAATGGAGCCAGATAGGTTATCAGGAAGAAACAGGTATGATACATTTTGGGGAAAAATTCAGCTGCAAAGGAAATAAAACAGCACATAAATAATATCTCATTTGATTTGCTATTATATGCTGCAAAATGAGGAGTCCTTGGTGCTCTCTTAACTTGCTTGTTTTCTTGCATGTGTTTTATTACCCTAACTAGGTAACATCATCAGTGCTGTTGATGCATTGATGAGGTTACCTAGTTTGGGTGATGAAATATCTCCAAGCAAACAAGTGAGTCAGGGAGCACCAAGGACTCCTCATGTCAACCCTGAGCTTCAAACATTCTCCTTTATTGGTATGCTGCAAAAGCTGGTTCAGGTGAACCTAAATAGGACTTAATTTCATACAAAATGGAAGAGCAAACCTTATTCATTGTTTAGGTAAAATATTTATAAAAGATTTTTTAAAAAAAATCCTTATATTCTCCTGGACACTGAAGAGCTGGATTGAGTACAACCGCTGTCTTATGATGTATTGTAATGTTTTAATTTATGTGTTAGTATGTGGAAATGTTAAATTCCGCATACCTCCTGAAGTGAGGGAGGGGCAGTTTATAACTATTTTAAATAAGTACTGATGATGATTGCCTTTAAAGTCCTTATTAGATCCTATAATTGGCCAGGAAAAGACACTCAGCACGTACATTTCATATACCAAAATTTCTTCTGGCATTTCCAGAAGATCACGGGAACTGTCTTTGAAATGAAGCAGTGCTGCTGTTTTGCTGTTAGAACCTTTATTAAAGCTTTCCATGGGTAACTTCAGTGACTTAAAGAAGGTCCTACAGGGGAGGAAATCTTGGAAGTCCTTCGGGATTGAAGCCCTGGTCTTAGTTGGTGTTCTAGATTTTGCAACAATGATGCTTAGGAGAGAGAAGAAGGAAGGAAGGAAGGAAGGAAGGAAGGAAGGAAGGAAGGAAGGAAGGAAGGAAGGAAGGAAGGAAGGAATTCTTCCTTTCCATTGTTAGTCTGTAATCCACTAATTCAATCTGGATTACAGATTACATAAAGTAAAGGTAAAGGTTCCCCTCGCACATATGTGCTAGTCATTCCCAACTCTAGGGGGCAGTGCTCATCTCCGTTTCAAAGCTGAAGAGCCAGCGCTGTCTGAAAACGTCTCTGTGGTCATGTGGCCGGCATGACTAAATGCCAAAGATGCACGGAACCCTGCTACCTTCCCACCAAAAGTGGTCCCTATTTTTCTACTTGCATTTTTTACGTGCTTTCGAACTGCTAGGTTGGCAGAAGCTGGGAAAAGTAGCTCACCCTGTTATGTGGCACTAGGGATTCGAACCGCTAAACTGCTGACCTTTCAATCGACAAGCTCAGTGTCTTAGCCACTACAGAAGGACTAATCTTGATTTTGACCAAAAGTGGCAGACAATTTTCTAAGGTAAAGGGTACAATTATTTTTGTTGAGTATGGAGTGCTATAGAATGAGTGGAACTAAATCAAACTATTGACAGTATTGGGTTTGGTAGGGAAGTTGAGGGACTCTGTATGCTTAAAGCAAATTATTTCATGCTATAATGTTCAGTCATTGGCCAAGACAAAATGTCAGAAATGGCTCTTAGTCTTCAGCAATAGGTGCAGGGAGACCCGGAGGTCTTTATAAAAAGGGGACTTTGATTTCTGAACTTCAGGCAACCTGTTAGCTACCCAGGTCATGTAAACAAAAGCTCTTCTACACATCAGGTGATCAATAGCTTTTCTCTTGAATGGCAGAACATGATTGAATTACCATAGCGACATGGCTGATATATTTCGAGATTAAAGTCAAAGAAAGGCACCCCTTAGCACTGAAGGCTATATACTGTACAAAAATATCTGCCAACCAACAAAGTCTAATTAGTCTTCTGTAACACACTTGATAACAAGTAGCCATCTTTTTTTTTTCTCCTGTCACAATGAGCCTTGCACATCCCAAGATCAAGGCCACCAGCACTCACCTCCCCAACGCTCATCGCAGACAGTGAACAAGACCGTCTTGTTAGCTAATCCGGGAAACATGCTGCTGCACTCCATAACGATTGCCTGAGGGATCATGATAAGGCAGGACACCATCCAGATAACAAGGATGCTGTTCCTGGCTCGCTTGGCTGTGCTTTTGAACATCAGCGGATGACAAATTGCATACCATCGATCCAGTGCGATGCAGCTAAGGGTCAGTACAGAAACAGAGACTGACACGGTCTACAAAGGGAAGAAGAGAAAGGCCAGAGAACAATATACAGTGAGTGACAAAAGAAGCATAATCAGAGAAATAGTCTCTCCCACCATGGTTACAATCGGAAAAGTTTGGTTGCCACTAACCTCTTTAACCCTAGTCCTATTGCTAGGAAAGCAGGATTCAGTTGGGCTATATTATGACTTTGCACTGCTAATAAGGACTGACAAGATCTAATTTCCTTTAAAAAAAAAAAGCAGACAGAAAGACAATTCCCATATTCTAATGTATCATGAGAAAGTTAGGCTAAATTTTTTCTCCCTGATAGGCAGGGAGTTTTTCACAGCACAAAAGAAAACCAAGCGAGTAACAATCCATATGTGTGTTTCCAATATACTGGGTGCAGGAAGGAAGGAGGATTTTTTTTTTATCAGTCAACATTTTTATTAAATTATAAAGTATTATAAAATACAAAATACAAAGTAAATAGAAAAATGGGGGGGGAGGGAAGGAAAAGAGAAGTGAGGAAAGTTAAGAAAAAAAGAAAAGAAAAAGAAGCATTGACTTCCGACTCTCTCTGTTACAGTAAAATAGGACATTAACATCAAATCACAGCTTTTTGCTTTTTCATAATAATATGAACAAGCCATGTCTATGAAGATCTAACAGTCTAATTGGTAAAACCCCAAATCAGAGTTTCATTCTTCTCCACATCAAGCACGAAGTTCAGAAGTGGTCGGAAGGAGGATTTTGATTTAACTTGTTATGGTGGGGGGAGTCCACTACAAGGCATTACTGAAACCTTGTTTGCAGTGCACGTTACGAAAGCAGGTTATCCATTACTGTCCTATGTTTGCAGGCAACTCTGTTTCTTGTGAGGTTGGAATGTAGGAATGAGATTTTGCCTCCAGGGTTGGCACTCCTGTTGATGTCGCAGAAGTCGTCGTATTTGGCTCCTATGCTGTTGTAGCCATATAGGCTCAGGAGTGTTCATGTGACTAAAGAATCTTAACTGTATGGTTTCTATTGTGTGGAGAACCTCACTCATTCATTCTCATCCATAATAGCAACTTCTATGCTTTCATTTGAAAATCAAACCATCAGGAACTGACTACAGCAGGGGTGTCAAACTCAATTTCATTGAGTGCCACATCAGGGTTTCACCTCAGGGGCTGGGAGGGGGGGCATGGCCAGGATGGGCAAGGCCAGCTTGACGTCATTTGTCGAGGTTCCATTTTCAACTGCAACGGCCTCCTGAAGCCTTCTGCCAGTGAACAGGGAGCTCCGTTTTCACTGGCAGAGGGCTGTAGGAGCCATTGCGGCCGAAAACGAAGCCTGGGAGGGCTGCATGTGACCCTCCCGAGCTCTGTTTTTGCTTGCAGGGGCACCATGGGCTGGTCCTTCATTGTTTTCAGGGTGGTCCCACAGGCCAGATCTAAGCACCCCGCGGGTCTTGAGTTTGACACCCCTGGACTACAGAGATTCATTCATACAGAAAGTCCTCGACTTATGACCACAATTGAGCCTAGAATTTCTGCTGCTAAGTGAGAAATTTGTTAAGTTAGTCTTGTCCCATTTTATGACTTTTTTTGCCACATCACTGCAGTTGTTAAGTTAGTAACATGGTTGTTAAATGAATCTGATTTCCTCTTTGATTTTGGGGACCAGAAGGTCAGAAAAAGATGATCACATGACCCTGGGACATTGCAACCATCATAAACATGAGCCAGTTGCCAAACATCTGAATTTTGATCACATGATCATGGGGATGTTGCAAAGAGTCGTAACCGTAAAAAACGATCATAAGTCACTTTTTTCAGTGCCGTTGTAACTTTGAACTGCTAAACAAACTGTTGTAAGTTGAGGACTACCTATATTTGAGTGTATTCCACTTGACACATCATCTGAATGTAACTTTTTTAGTGTTATTTGTAGAGGCCATGGGATCACTCATGCCTGCCACTCTTTTGTCCACTTCTTTTCATAAAATTATTCTGTGGATACCTGGAACCACGGCATTGCCCAGTCTTTCGCACACTTGGAATGTCTTCACAAAGCTAACATTTTAATTGTTAGTACGTTTTGCTTCTTTCCAAGTATTCTAGATTGCTTCAGAAAAAATTTTATTTCTTGCTTTGCTTATTCTATGTACAGTTTTATGCTTTGGTTTCTACTTTATTTAGATGTTATAGCAAATGTATAATTGCAACTGGCATACCGTATATTTCAGAGTATAAGGCGCACTGGAGTATAAGACGCACCTACATTTTTTGGTGAGGAAAAGAAGAAAAAGAAATCTCCCTCTGTCTCTGAGCAATTTTGCCTCATTGCAGCAAACAGCAAACAGCAAACAGCCTGCTTTACTTTCATTTTCGTTTTCAACATAGCTTGATTAGCACAAGGGAAAAAAAATTTGCTCCAGCAATTTACCTCTTTGCAGCAAGCAACAGAGTCCTGCGCAAAACAACTAAGATCAAATCAGCTGAGAGTCGGGAGGCTGATCCAATCAACTTGTGCTAATTAGGCTGTGCTGAAGCTGAAACGAGCTGTTTTTTCTTGCTGTTTGCTTGCAAGGAGGTAACTGCTGCGAGGCAGAGGCCAAAGGGTGGGGACCAGTGGGTGGGCAGGGCTACATTCGGTGTATAAGACGCACCTAAATTTTCACCCCCTTTTAGGGAGGGAAAGGTACGTTTTATACTCTGAAAAATACGGTAATTCTGACCATGAAATAATTAAGCCCCTCTTAGTCTAATTTTTTTTTTTTGCTGTGAAGTAATATGCTAATCACAATCTAGCTTCTGAATTATAGGTTTGGTAGCATCGAACCCCCAACTTAACCTGTTTTTCAATGTGCACCACAATCCTGGCAAACAATACCTGCAAATAAGGGATCACCTTGCAGAGGCTGTTGCCAAGGAACCACGTTTCGGTGATATCCACCACTAGTGTTGCAGGAAGGCAAATGAGGGTGACCAGGACATCGGCCAAGGAGAGGTTGACTATGAAGTAATTGGTAACAGTCCTCATGTGATGATTTTTCCACACTGCAACACAAACTGATTTCGCAAAGATGTCAGCCCAAGGGGAAAAGGCATTGGGAGAAAGGCAGACAGACAGACCAAAAATAGCAAAGGAGGATTGGTGAGGAATACACATCATTTTCAGCAAGGGTTGTCGTTTGTCACTGTCCTCAAATATTGACTGACCAAGCTATTTCTTCCTCCTGCTTGGAAACTCAACTGATTAACCACTCCTACATAGTGCAGGGCATACCAATCATAGGGCAAAATTGTGTAATAAACAAGGATGGCCCAAAGATTGATGGGAGGGGGGAACAGGGGGGGAGGGGGGGAGAGGGAGAGGGAGAGAGGGGGGAAAGGGAGAGGGAGAGAGGGGGGGAAAGGGGGGAGAGGGAAAGGGAGAGAGAGGGGAGGGGAGAGGGAGAGGGGGAGAGGGGGAGAGGGGAGGGGAGAGGGAGGAGGAGGGAGAGGGAGAGAGAGGGAGAGAGAGAAGGGAGGGGAGAGGGAGAGAGAGAGGGAGGGGAGGGGGAGAGAGGGGGAGAAAGAGAGGGAGGAGAGAGAGAGAGCACTCTTCATATTGGGAAGGTTTATATAGGCACAGTTGCATTTTGTCCATTTAGTGGAATCCCTACAATTTATAGTGAACAGAGCTGAAGGCCTTTTAATCACCCTTGTCTACTAATGGTTAATGCAGTACTGAGACTACAAATTAAAATTAGAAAAAAAGAACTGTGAAGAACTTCAGCACACTGGTGGAATAATTTGTTTATTTCTTAATTTGGATTTATAGCCGTGTTTCTTTCAGAAGCTCAAGGTGACGTACATAGCATCCTTCCTTTTTATTTTTTCTACCACCATAATACTGGGCCATATGTCAAGGGAAAGAAGAGAGTGACCCACAATCACCCAGAGAAATTCTGTGAATAAAGGTAGGTTACAACATGGGTTTCCCCAATCCCAGCTGAACTCTTTCACTCATGTCTCAAACTAGTTTTCCCCTTTGGCCACACTTTAATACCACCCTCTCTACGTATTTTTGGAGAACTCCACCTCAGGAATTTTCTAGGTAGAGAGTTAATAGTTATCATAAAGAGTAAAATAATATAAAAAAACTACATGAAAACCCCAAATCAGCATGAGAGGGAGAGAAAGATCAGGAGCCATAATAACCATGACAATAAATATAAACCACAATAGAATCACAATAAGCAGCAAAGAATGACACTGTAACAACTCTGATCTAGGAAAAGGAAAAGGCCTTCAAAGTAGGGGCCACTCTGTAGGGGCCAACTCTTCTTTTTGGATAGGGTGCTTCATTCATTCATTCATTCATTCATTCATTCAATTTGTTTGCCACCCATCTCACCACCAGAAAGGGCCTGGTGGCTCAGCAGACTGATAGCACTGTGATTAACACCAGCTTCTGCAATTACTGTAAGTTCGACTCTCACCAGGCTCAAGGTTGACTCAGCCTTCCATCCTTTCTAAGGTAGGTAAATTGAGGACCCAGTTTGGGGGGCAATAAGCTGACTTTGTATAAATATACAAAAGTATGAAGGCTATTGCTTAGCGCATTGTAAGCCGCCCTGAGTCTCCGGAGAAGGGCGGCATATAAATCAAATTAAAAAAAAAAAAGGCAATTTCTTCAGTTATGTTCGCTCTAAGCTCTTCCAATGTGCTACTGTGAGAGATTTCGTGTGCCATGTACTTCTCAGCATATCCTCATCAAAACCTCAATTCAACATCATGGTACAGGTAGTCCTCGACTTACAACAGTTCATTTAGTGACCGTTCAAAATTACAACGGCATTGAAAAAAGTGACTTACGACCGTTTTTCACAGTTATGAACTTTGCAGCATCCCCATAATCATGTGATCAAAATTCAGATGCTTGGCAACGTGTTCATATTAATGACCATCACTGTGTCCCCTTTTGTGACCTTCTGACAAGCAAAGTCAATGGGGGAAACCGGATTCACTTAATAACTGGGTTACTAACTTATCCACTGCAGTGATTCACTTAACAACTGTGGCAAGAAAGTTCGTAAAATGGAGCAAAACTCATTCCACAAATGTCTCACTTAACAACAGAAATTTTGGGCTCCATTGTAAGTCGAGGGCTACCTGTATTCATACCAAACATGCCTGTCTGAAGTTTGTTTTTAAAATGGAAGAATAGACCTATCCGTCAATTTTTTAAAGTTTGGAAGTGATGCTGCGCTTTATCCTTGAATCAGTTATTTTGGTAGTAGCTGCCTTGATGCCCAACCTTACAATGGAATCGATCCCATTGTACTCAATTGAATTTACTTCTGAGCCAATCATCAATGTTGCAGGTCAGAGTTGACCGTGACATTTATTATTCAACCTACTTGGGATAGACTCAAAGGTGCTTTTGCAACAGGCCAACTGGACTGGCTTTTTCCTTGAGGAAGAAAAAGAAGACATTTCGCTTCTCATCCAAGAAGCTTCACCAGTTGTGACGGGGAAGAGGAGGAAAATCAAGGAAAAAACAGTCCAGTTGAAACAACTATGACCTGGATGATTGAGAATCTGAATAGAGTAGAGTAGAGTGGAGTGGAGTGGAGTAGAGTAGGGTAGGGTAGGGTAGGGTAGGGTAGGTTAGGGTAGGGTGGGGTGGGGTGGGGTGGGGTGGGGTAGGGTAGAATAGAATAGAATAGAATAGAATAGAATAGAATAGAATAGAATAGAATAGAATAGAATAGAATAGAATAGAATAGAATAGAATAGAATTCTTTATTGGCCAAGTGTGATTGGACACACAAGGAATTTGTCTTGGTGCATAAGCTCTCAGTGTACATAAAAGAAAAGATACATTTGTCAAGAATCATAAGGTATAGAATCATAAGGTATAGAATCATAAGGTATAGAATCATAAGGTATAGAATCATAAGGTATAGAACATCTACTTAGGATAGAGAGCCAGTCTGGTATAGTAATTAAGGTGGCAGGCTAGAAACCAGGAGACTGTGAGTTCTAATTCCACCTTAGCCATGAAAGCCAGCTGGTTAACTTTGGGCCAGTCACTCTTTCTCAGCCCAACCCACCTCACATGGTTGTTCTAAGGAAAACAGGAAGAGGAAGGAGCGTTCACTGCCTTGGGTTATCTATAAAGTAATAAAGGTGGAATAAAAATCTAATAATATTATGATTCCACTAACAGTCTAGTTATTATCATTATCATACCCCGGGCTTTTATTAGATGAGCTGCTATGAAAGAATGCTTTATATCCCAATTTGTATTCTGTTTTTGGCACATAGAAAACAACTGCAATAGAATTCCCCAGACGAACTTTGGAATCTCTTGTTGGAAGGGTGGAATAAATCAGAATAAATCTAAGCCATGCAGAATAAATCCAATCCATCAATCAATTAAAAAAAAAAAAAAAACCAGAAGCTTTACCATGGTTTTTCTCTGTTCACACTGAAAAGTGTGAAATGAGTGCAGTGAATTCCTTCTGCCAGTGTGTGTCAGTCAATACTTGGCAATGGAACTAGATCCCCAATGTATATAGAATACTTTTCCTATAGAGAAAGATGAGCTTTCAACCAGAACACTCCTGGTTTTCTCAGAGAAAAATGGCCCAAATATGTGGCCTGTGAGCATTGCTATTTGGATACTAGAAAGGTAACATAGTATATGTGGCAGTATGAGTTTACGGCATGTGTAAAAGATGCTTTCTCCCTGTTGTTTCTCTTCTGTCTCATGCATTAGTGGCTTTTTGGTTTGTTTCTCCACTACTGTTGAGAGATCTGAATTGCAAGACTAGGGACAGATCACCCCTACCTCAAGGTCTGTCTAGATCAGCAACCTGTAGCTCTGGAGCCACATGTGGCTCTTTTATCCCTCTTTTATCCCTCTGCTGCGGCTCCCTGTCACTGGTTGGCGCCACAATTTTGAGAGGAGCTTCCGGTTAGCAGGGGAAAGCATGGCATGCCAGGAGGAGACTCTATGGCAAGGGGCGGGTATTCCGGTGGGCTCCACAATTGATAGGGCTTTTGGTTAGGACAGGTAGATGAAAAAGGACACCGCACTAGGAGACTCTATGGTGGGGGAACCGGATTTCCGGCTCCAGAATTGAACGGGGACTTCCGGTTAGGATCTTTGTGGCTCTTTGAAGGTTTAAGGTTACCGACCCCTGGTCTAGATAGCTGCTATGTGTCAGCACTGATTTAATGGCACATAAGCAAGCAAGCCCACAAGCAAATAATAGGAGGCAATAAACTTGTATCAAGCAGTCGGCATAAAAAACACTTGGTGGCGCAGCAGACTAAAGCACTTTAAGTAACACCAGCTGCCTGCAATTACTGCAAGTTCAAATCTCACCAGGCTCAACGTTGACTCAGCCTTCCATCCTTTTGAGGTAGGTAAAATGAGGAGCTGGGTTGTGGGGGCAATAAGCTGACTTTGTATAAAAAAGAACACCGTTGGGGGGGGGGGCTGAAAGCCCTACTAAGCAGGTATATACAAAAGTATGAAGGTTATTGCTTAATGCATTGTAAACTGCCCTGAGTCTCCGGAAAAGGGCGGCATATAAATCAAACATATATATATATATATATATATATATATATATATATATATATATATATATATATGCATATTCTTTCTAGCCAAGTTCCACCTATGTAAGCTAAGTTGTTCTTCAGCCCTAGTTCTGTGAAATCTCATTCACAGAACTAGGGCTGAAGAACAACTTAGCTTACATAGGTGGAACCTGGCTAGAAAGAATATGCACATAAAAGCCTATGAAAAAAGAAAAAGACATATATATATATATATATATATATATATATATATATATATGTATGTATGTATGTATGTATGTATGTATGTATGTATGTATGTATGTATGTATATATATGTCTTTTTTCCTTTTTCGTAGGCTTTTATGTGCATATTCTTTCTAGCCAGGTTTTACCTATGTAAACTAAGTTGTTCTACAGCCCTGGTTCTGTGAAATCTCATTCACAAGTTTCTGGGCCTTTTTTCTGCTGACAAACTGCAATCCCAGAGAGCAACACAGAGTTGCAGTTTGTCAGCAGAAAAAAGGCCCAGAAACTTGTGAATGAGATTTCACAGAACCAGGGCTGTAGAACAACTTAGTTTACGTAGGTAAAACCTGGCTAGAAAGAATATGCATATATATATCACTTTAAAAGAAAATGGAAAATATAGCATTTTGTTTTAGGTGAAGTAATCAGTGAAGAAAAACTTTCCAGATTTTGCAAAACAAAATCTGCTGTTCATGTTTAGAGTTTAGTCAGACCAAATCCTGTCTTGGAATTAGGCATCTATTATAGCACTTAGACTTATATACTGCTTCACAATGATTTTACAAGCTTCTCTAAGCAGTTTACAAAGCCAGCATATTGCCCCCAGCAATCTGGGTCCTCATTTTACCGACTTTGGAAGGATGGAAGGCTGAGTCAACCTTGAGCTGGTGAGTATCGAACCCCTTGTAGTCAGCAGAATTAGCCTGCAATACTGTATTCTAACCATTGCGCCACCACAACTCAATTATGTCTTGGTGCTAGCCAAATTTTTGCAACATCTCCTTGCTTGCTTGCTATCTATAACCCTTCCCCATCCTGGCAGCACTACATACAGATGGCTCAGACTGCAATTTTTTTCAGCAACATATGCATGTTTTGGATCAGTTTGTTATGAAAATTGTAAGTCTGATCAAAATGGCACATTTCTCATCTTTTTATTCTCACTAGAGTTTCCAACATTTGTTTACATAAATAAAAAGAGCAATGTGAAGCCATAATTGCACACTTGACAGCAGCAGTTAAACTAGATCAACTCTACAGAGCACTGATAGCAATCAAGGGAAATTAATGCCTGCTTGTTCTGACAGATAACACACACGCCTTGTGGGATTCTCTGCTTTGATGCCAGTGCAGGGGACTCCTTTGGATGTATTCCCACAAAGTCTCCTTTTGTAATGATGCCAATGGTTCAGCTGAGGACCTGCCAGTTTTATCTGCGGTGATTTTGGTAGGACACAAAATCCAGGGTTTGGTGGGGTCAAAAGTCCCTGTTTGGGGGAGGTTGAATTCCTGCATCTCCATCTTCTGTACAACAGTTCTAGGAACATTTGCTTCATCACCAATCCCTTCTCCAACTATAGGCAGGCAGCCAGGGGTATGGAAGGGATTGTGAGCGAAAAAAGAAAAGTTCTCAAGGGAACAAAAATGGGTGGAGGGAAGTAGCAGTAGTTCATATATAGTCTATATGTGTGGCCCTTCTGCTCCATGGACCAACCAATCCTCTTTCTCTGCTTAGCTGGGCCATGGATGGTGGGGAGTGGGGCAGGAGACATCTTCCCTAACTTTCTCCCTCTGCCCTTCAATGCTCCAAGATGAAAAACATGCTCAATAGCAATAGTACTTAGACTTATGGACTGCTTCACAGTGCTTTACAGTGCTCTCTAAGCAGTTCACAGAGTCAGCATATTGTGCTGGGTCCTCATTTTTACCGTCCTTGGAAGGACGGAAGGCTGAGTCAGCCTTGAGCTGGTCAGAATCGAACTGCTGACGGTGGGCAGAATTAGCCTGCAATACTGCATTCTAACCACTGCACCACCACGGCTCTTACAAAGGAAAAGGGAATAGTAATCAACCACAAACTTGCAGGGCCATTGGACCAATTTGTAAGAGGGGTGAGCAAAATATGTCCACGTAACCCAGGAGATGTCTTCAGCATCCAGGACAGGCAGGTCTCTGAAAACAGAGCACCAGATACCAGATCTCTTCATAACTATATTGGTCATACAGGAAATGATTTGAAATGACATCTGCTAGACAAAAGAGGATAACAATGATCTCCTGCTAGTTGTCATGCTCAGTCTAGGGATTTTCAGGGCAAGGCTCCTATTCTAATTTTCTGCTAGCCCCTGGGATGGCAGATGCCAAAGCGAATGAGTAATTCTTCAGCAGGACATTCTCATGACCTTCACAAATGTCATGCAATATTCAATAATCCACCATAATCACTGAAGACAAATGCTGGATGAGATCCAACTTGCCCTCAGGTGCCCAAATACCTGCTCTACCAAGCTGTGTACCTGGGTGTGGGCAGTCAAAATATGCACTGCTGTGGAGTGCAGTAGAAGCAGTGCTTGGTTTCTGTTACTTCAAGCAACTGCCATGCAGAAGATCCCAAGTATTTGAGAAGTGAAATGGAAAAGTCTTTGTGTATTAAACTCCAACTCTCTGAACCCGAGGTCCTCCCCACCCCCCGAGGTGACACCCGATATGTCTCTCACTGTCCCAAGGTGGATAACCTCATAGGTAAGATGACAGACTTTGCAAAGAGGGTAGGAAAACAGGAGTATTCTGAGTGCCTTCCAGGTTGTACATGGGTGTGGATGGTGTGGTCTAAAAGGCTTGATGGGGGTTATTCTTGTTCCAGCAGTGGTGGCAGTCAGAAGACAAGATGTTTGAAAACTTTGCAGATTACTAATGAGAACACAATACTGAAGCAACTGGGACAGCAAGGGTGGCCATCACTGAGAGATGCAGTCTTACTTTAGGACCCTATCATTTAATAATAGAAATTCCAGGCCCAAATGCCATCGTAAGTTGAGGACTGCCTATATATCGTGCACATAGTATGTGTTCAGTGGACATCTGATGTCCAGATTGTTACATCTTCTTTGTTCCTGTAGACACTACAGTTCACTCCATGTATTATTCTGAAATTTCCATTTATCATAGACAAGTCCCATATTGCAATAAAGGGTAAAATTCCAATTGGTCTTATTTATAGTTAAGTGTCCATTTATCACTTTCCCTCAACCTTAGAAAACTTTGCCAAAACATGTTCAGACCGTCTCTGAGAACTGGACATAATTGAACTTAAAGAAAAAGATTACTCCACTGAATAGAGGAACAGAAGATTAAGGATCAAAAGAAGAAATGCAACTTGATTCTATTTGTTCTTAGAAATTAACACCTTCCCTTTCACACAAGAACTTTTGGAAATATAATTAAACAGTCAATCAGCCAGTCAACCAGACAGACAGACGCCCCATTCCATCCATTCATTCAAACAAACACATCAAACCCATTTACTCCTGACACATTTCATTGTATTCATATTCAGAAGACATGCAATAATCTTCTCGAATGCTCATCCAATCCCTAATTCAACCCTAACTCTGTTCACAGAGGAGGGGGCATGTTTGGGTCATGATGGGACAATGACAAGACAATTAGAGTAACTATATCCCCATGAGATTACCCATACTTCACACTACAATTTGGTTTTTCAAAAGCCTCAATTGGCTGTCCAAGAAATCCTTTCTGGGGTGAGGGAGGGAAAAGGAGAGCAAAGTGATTGGGATAGACCAGATTGGGGAGGGCTCATGCAAAGCTTCCAACCAATAAAATAGAAGATTCCCTCATGCCACTCTCTCCAAGCAAGAGAAGAGATTCAATTTCTTGACAGAAAGCATGGAAAATCAATTGCATGGAAAATCAAGTGCAAATGCAGCTGAATTGGGAAAGACTCGGTATTATAGGCTTCACTAAGAGAGAATGATAAGAATTCACTTTTTAAAAAAATATTGAGCGCTTTACTGCATTCTTGGAACCCAGCAATACCCTGGCTGGTCTGTTTCAGAGCATTATTGTATCAGCTGTAAATCCAGCGGGATTAGATTTTTTCTTGTTTCTCCCCAGAATTGCAAATGATTCATGCCCAGGATAACTAGTCAGTGACAGTTATGAAGAACAGACTGGGAGAGAATTAAAAACTTTGGTGAGCTGAGTTATCCACATATATTAGAATCAGGGATGAAATGCTCCCGGATTGGACCGGATCACCCGATCTGGTAGCGATTTTTCCCTGTGGTTTGGCGATTCGGTAGTGATCGCCGCCCAGGTTAAAACCAGGAAGTAATATTTTTTTATCTTCTGTACATGCGCAGAAGGTGTGCGTATGCACAGAAGGTGTGTGCGCACCCATGATGCACATGCACGTGCAACGCGTGTGCTTCCGAACCGGTAAGGAAGGTAAGTAGATTTCACCCCTGATTAGAATAGCAGCTGAAACAACTGCAAGAGTCCAACTATGGCTTTTATATATATGGACAGTGTAGACTAAATGGTTCCCTTTGAAGAATGAGGGGGTCACCTTTGGATGAGGAATGGGCAAATTAAAGTTGCAGCTGCTATAAAAGTCATCTCTGAAATGTTTGCTTGACATCACAAGACAAGATAGAAAAACCTGCGCTTGGATTAGAGAACAAATGAAGCTATATGATAGTAAAAGAATGGAAATGGAAATGGGCTGGTCACATAGCAAGAAGAACTGAAGGCAGGTGGACTAAGGCAGTTACAGAATGGATCCCACTTGATAAAAAAAAAAGTGTCCACAAAAGAGACCTAAAACAAGATTAGATTGATGACATCAGGAAGTATTGTGGGCCCAATTGACAAAAGAAAGCTCAGGACCATATTGGTTGGAAACATGCAGAAGAGGCCTTCATCCTGCAGATAGACAATGGCTAGGATAATGATTTAATATGGATCATACATTACCATACACAGAAGTGAACATTCTTATATCACTATGCATCTGATCTAAAAGACAGAATTTTTTTTCTCTCCAAAAAAAATAAATAAATGCCATTAGTTCCAGGTCTATCACCAGCTGAACCACTACTATGGGGTCCTTGGTGGTCTCTGAGCTGGGTTGTTTTCTTGCAGATGTTTCATTACCCAACTAAGTAACATCATTCATGCTAGAAGAGAGTGGGGTTTGCATTTACTAACCAAACCATTTCAAACCACTGCTAACACTTGAATAACATCAGCATTGGATGACTTTAGACTGGTTATTCCCTCGCAGCCCAACTCACCTTGTGGGGACAATAAGAGGAGGAATGTGTGTTGGATATATTCACCAGCTTGAGTTATTTGTAAAAATAATAAAAGCAGGATATAAATCAATAAATAAATACAAATTTCATAGTAGGAGTGGTTAGCTTTTTCTTTCTCCACAGTCCAGAAGTACATTTTCACTCACACAAAAGGAGCTCATTAATTGGTGGGAATGGTTGAGCAATGGGGAAAAGAAAGTTGACTTGCACTTCAGGTTAATCTTAGATGTTCACATTCCTGAAGATTATGTATAATTATTCAAGCACAAACTTTCATCAAGATATACACAGCAGACAGATCCAGTGGAGCATCTGTTTGCTGAGCAGGAAGCATGCACCATGCTGTCTTAATGGATATAGACTCTTTACACATTCCCTGTGAGAAGACACACAGGAGTGGTGAAGACATACATACCGTGGAGATTAACTGGTTTCGAAATATTTTATTTATTTAAATTATTACTCACCTAAAGCCTATGGGAATGGGAGATGTGCAAGCAATGCAAACAAGCATATAAATAAACCATATTCATTTCTCTCTCTCTCTTTCCTCTCTCCCTCTCCCTCTCCCTCCCCTTCTCTGTCTGTCTGTCTGTCTGTCTGTCTGTCTCTGTCTCTGTCTCTCTCTCTCTCTGTCTCTCTGTCTCTATCTCTCTTTCTGTGTCTCTCTGTCTCTGTCTCTGTCTCTCTCTCACACACACACACAAACACACTCTTAGTAGTTAAAATACACTGAGAGTGAATAATACATTCCCGATACGAAGCTGAATGGGAATTGCACAATAATTAGACTTTTGCAGCCTACCCTATTTGGTCATGGGGTTGTAATCATACCCATGTTCTGAATTATTTAGAGAAAGTCAGGGCAAAGGTGATAGATATAATTGTGGGGGAGAAGAAAACCAAAAAGAGATTGAATGTATTCTAAAATAATTGGTGGGAAAAATAATTGGAAGTGTATCAATAGAGTTAGAATAATGTTTCACGGGCTGCTTTTTCTTCGTTGTCACCTTCTCCTGATCAATTTCCTTCCTGCATTAGTAGGCAGGACTTGTAAATAAGTACACGCCTTTTCTTACTTAAGCTTGCAAGAACTGTTTCGAGTGAAGAATGGCCAGCCCCACTTCCCGCAATAGTTTTTGAAGTGCAAAATGACCTTGCTCCCTATCTCTGCAAACAGTACATCTTTTCAAGTGACACCTTTGGTAGAGAATATATGGTACATTTGAATGAACAAAGGAAGGAATGGCTGACAGGCTGGCTGATACATTGATCATGTATGAATGAATGTAACTATAGAGGTCAATGCTGATAATTTCACTGACTAATATTGACAGTGAATCAATAATCTGTCTTACTGCAAACAATGTTCTGGGATATAGCTGGAGGCTATATCTGACCTCACACTGTTTAGAAATAGCACAACTGAATGAGGCATGTTCTTCAGAACAAGAATTATTCAGAAGCTTTCAAGTTGCATCCAACTGTAATCCTAAAGGTGCTTTTTCAAAAGGCAACTGGGCCTTGTTTGTTTTTTCTTGAAGATATTTTGTTTCTCAACCAAGAAGCTTCTTCAGTTCTTGGAAGAAGATCTTCTGAAGAAGTTTCTTGGATGAGAAGCGAAACGTCTTCAAGGAAAAACAAAGTCCAGTTGCCTTTTGAAAAAGCACCTTTGGGAGAGCCCTGACTTGGATGGCTGAGAATCTCCACAGACATCCAACTCCAATGTATTCGACTGATTCTCCAATCTAAATTGAATATATTCAATGGGATAACATTACAAAATTAGCAGAACACTAGATCTGAGTGACAGGGAGAAAAATATTATGCTTCTAATAATCCTCAAACAATTCATCCATTTCGGTATTTAAATACCAATAGTAATAGGAACCTTAGGTGCAATCCCCAAACATCTGAGCATCAGCGAGACTGCCTGCTGCCACTGACAACCTCCCATCGACCCGTGCGCTCCCACAGAGAGGGCCTCCTCGGGGTGCCATCAGCCAAACAATGTAGGCTGGTGACCCCAGGGGGAGGGCCTTCTCTGTGGGGGCACCTACCCTATGGAACCAGCTGCCCCCAGAGATAAGGAAAATCCAAGACCTCGGTGCCTTCCGCCATGCCCTTAAAACTTTCTTTTTTCAGCAAGCCGGGCTGGCTTAACATATTTTTAAATATTTTTAATTGGTTTGTCACTTTAAATTGGGGCCAAATTAATATATATTCTTTTAATTGTTTTTAATGTTTGTATTGTATGTTTTTATCTGAGTCCCTCGGGAGAAGGCATGGTATATAAATTTGAAATAAAATAAAAATAAAAATAAATCATTTGAGTGCCACCAGCATTGACAAAATCACCAGCATTTAGTTGCAAAAGGCAAAAAGCTTATGTTCTGTTATGATAGATTGATACAGCGGTGTAGGCAGATGTTGTTTAATAATAACAAATGTTTCGTAGCAGAATGTAAGCTGTTTCAAGTAAAGCTGCCTTTTGCAGTTGACCTGATAATACTCCAGGTCCTTCGGGAGGACTTGATACCTGGATAAAAATACCAAATCCAGTCTAAACATCTGGCTGACTGTGCAACCAACCTATAGTAATACCTGCGTGAAGTTTGCGCATCAGATAGGGTGGGACTTGGGAGTTTAAGATTCCAGAAATTCATTGGGTGATTCTCATTTTTTTTTCTCATCCTAGTATACCTTACAAGGTTGTAGCACAAATAAAATAAGAAAGCATCTGGGGTAAAATACAAATATAATTATACAATGAAAAAACTCCTGATACTTGAATGATAGAATCTAGATTTCCTAAACAGGCTGTTTTCCAGAAGACCCTGTCCTCTTCCCCCTTTTGCTGCTGAACTCCAAACCTGAATTTCTGTAATAGAATTGATTTCTTCTATGGATCTTCACATATCATTCAGATGTGATACTTCACATTGGCTAACCACAACTATGGCTTTTAAAGGAACCCGAAAAACTAAGGACCTGCCAGCACTCAAAAAAGATAAATTCAGAGGGCTTCTATTTTAACAACTTTTCCCATCAATGCCAGCAGTTGACCTTAGCAATTAAACTAACAGATGATATTACACTGGAGAAGTTTCAATTAAGCTACAAGCAAGATACTTCCAAGAGAGCCCTTCTAGTGAAAAAGTCACCAGACGTCAAAGCTCAAGCTATTTGTTCACTGCAGTCAAGCAGCACTTGATAAAGGAACCTAAATGTGCATTAGCTGGTAGCCTTCACTTGCATTCCTATTAGCCTGTAAAATTAAATCTCTTATTTGGAGGATGACAACCAGTGGTGGGATTCAGCCAGTTCGCACCACTTCGGGAGAACCGGTTGTTAACTTTCTGAGCAGTTCGGCAAACTGGTTGTTGAAAGAAATCATTAGGGCAGAGAACCGGTTGTTAAATTACTTGAATCCCACCACTGATGACAACCTTTGCGCAGATTGAATATTTGCAGAGATAGGACATCAGAAAGGAGACATAATGGACACGAGCACAGAATAGAAAGAATGAAAATAATACAGGTTGCTATTCTGATAATGACAGAGAATGGTCAAAAATAATCTCACCAGCATCCACAAATCTAAGAGTTTTATTTACAACTCTTACAATACTTTGTAAGTATTGTACTACTTAAAACATTTACTGAGTTAAAATCCAGATTTTATATTTTTAAAATTAAGACACCAACCATGTTTTGTTTTGTTTTGTTTTGTTTTGTTTTGTTTTGTTTTGTTTTGTTTTGTTTTGTTTTGTTTTGTTTTGTTTTGTTTCAATTTCAGCAGCTCTTGGGTGGGAGGAATCTTTGTCAAAACCTGAATCAGGGTTAGCATTTGAAAGACATTTGCTTATCCATGGTATAGTTCTCATTTAAATAAGATTGTAATCAAGTGCTCTGAACCTGCTTTTTCCTGTACTTTGATTGAAAAAATGCATTCAGAACTTGAAAGCCTGAGTATTGTTTTATGGCCGTAAATTGGCCTAAGAAATACATTCACTAATAAGTGAGTTAGAATGTAACTAGGATTGTCTTCCTGACCCAGAGTGAAATGACTTTTAAGAAAATTGAATGCTTCAATTTTTCAAAAATGGAGACATTAAAAATAACAGCTTGCTTTTGTCTTTTTCAGAAATATTTCCAATTTTTTCCTATTTCCTTTTGGAGCATTTGGGTCACTATGTTTCTGCAGGAGTTTTGACGAATTTAGAAACCGTTACAAAATGCTAAAAATTCTTTAACTTTCCTGCAACAAGGGCACTATTGTTCCTGCCAGACCTTTAGGCTTCTTGATCCCTCTCCTTGGGCAGGAGAGTTGGACTAAAAGGTGCCTTCTAGCACTATGTTTCTATGATTCGGTCCTCTTCAATACTCTATTTGTTCAAGACAGTGGAAAGAGAGACAGTACAGAGGGAAAATCAAACAGGTTTATGGTGGTGCATTGGAGACCCAAGAGCTCTATATGGAAGGAGAAGATGGCTGGAGGGCAGTGTAATGTTCTCAAGAGGGTAACAATGGCTTTGCTCTATGGTTTCAGTCAGGGAATAGAATAGAATAGAATAGAATAGAATGGAATGGAATGGAATGGAATGGAATGGAATGGAATGGAATGGAATGGAATGGGATGGGATGGGATGGGATGGGATGGGATGGGATGGGATGGGATGGGATGGGATGGGATAGGATAGAATCTTTATTGTCACTTTAAATGTACACTAATCAGCATACATTAAAATGAAATTTTGTTGCATTCAATTCTCAAAAGATAACCATTATGCATATATGACACAGAAACATCACAGTCTACTGTAGTTCCAACGTATACATACACATGGTGAAAAAAAAGCTTGCCACTCTTGTCAAAGCATATGAGACACTCTTGGTGTCTCATATGCTTTGATGCTCTAGCTCTTCAGATTAGTGATTCCATCAGATCTTTCTTCTACACCCAGCAACCCACTCTTTTTATTAAACCTTCCTAACTTTGTTCCATACATCACCATGGAAAATTAATGTGTTATACATGGAGAGTGTCAGTGAATGTCTGGGAAAGGGGAAAAATGTTATTTTAGTTATTTTACAGTAAAGCCCTTAATTTTTTAGTGAGCATCTGTTGGTTCATCCTTCGTTTTCCCCACACCTCCCTGGCTGCTTTTAATGAGTAGTCTCTCACATAAAATCCATTTTATTTTCTACATTGGATAACTAGACTTCCATGGCAGCCATTTTAGTGTGTTTAAGTCAGTGTTTCTCTACCTTGCCAACCCTAAGCTGTGTGGACTTCAACTCCCAGAATTCCCCAGCCAGACAAGCTGACTGAGGAATTCTGGGAGCAAAGTCCACATGTCTTAAAGTTGGCGAGATTGAAAAATACTGCTCTACGTCTCTCTGAATTCCAACAATGTTCCCAATCCCAGAAATATTGCCTACTTCTGGTTGACAGAAATTAGAAATATTTCAATTACCTATTTCATAGTGAACTATAGTGTATTTTTTTCCTAAGTATCAGAAGTTTCTTATTACTCTGCATGATCTCTAGCAACAACCCAGAAGCTTACTTGAAGCATGTTCTGCTTTCTTCTGAAAAGGACCTCCCACTTCTTTGCCATATTGGGAGACAGAAGTCAGTAGTCAAAAAGTAGCATCTCTTTGGAAACCTGGCAGAACCCCTGGCTTTTTTTCCCCTCATCCAATTTGTAGTCATGGAAACATCACTTACAGTGTCATCATGTTTTTGAATTCTCACCTTCTCACTCCTGTGACATTCAGTAAGGCATCAGAGCCTCAGAATTTGGTTAATCATAATCAAATGTGGCATCTTTTCAACTGGTCCTTTTATAGCAGGAATTTTCACCAAAACAGACAATTCCTATATTCAAGTCTGAAAAACCTGTCTCCTACTACTGTGCGTGTGGGAAATCTACCTGATGTCTATCTTGGCATTCCTTTTCTTAGGATAGAATTTATGTTTGACTTCAAATACCTAGTATATAATCCAGCCGGTTGCATTTTGAGGCAAGCCTAAATCTGAGACCTTCAACTCAGAATGAGCAAAGGTGGGGAACTATGGCCCTTTATGGCTTGTAGACTTCAACTCTACTTATAGACTTTAAGTGGAGTTGAAGTCTACAAGTCATAAAAGGGCCATAGTTCCCTACCCTTGCATAGAGCATGGGGAGGAAAGTTTATTTATTTTCCCTAGTTGAACTTCTTCATGTAATTTCTCCATGACAGCAGCTAAAGGGAAAATGGTGTCATCTGAATGCAGAAATAGCCCACCTTTGCTGATGTCAAAAAGGGTTGGATCTGGTTACTATTTCACTACGAATTCTCAGCATTGTAGGACAGACTAGACATGGGAAAAAGGATCCCAAATCAGGAGCTGTCCAACCACTTCTCCATAGTTACTAAGAGAACCACATGAATATATCCACAATGTCACTAGAACTTGAGCTTGACCCAAAGGTGACTTTACTTTTACTGCATTGTAAAGCCTGTAGATTTCTAAGTTTCAGTTCTGCCAAACCACTCCTACATTTTCTGAAAAATCTCCAATACTTCCTGCTCTATCACTCTTCCTCTATATTATTGGACCTCCTCACTGTTTACAATTCACATCCAGCATGCTGAATGGGAACTGAAATTCAATCATTTCTGGAGGGTTACACATTCTTTATGTTGCCTTGACAATAAAGGACCAAGAAGAAGTGAACTGCAAGACCGTGAGAGAGATGAGCAAATGTTCCAGAATGGCCTTGATTCTTTTTTTTAGGAGAATTTGAGAAAACGGAGCCACCTAACAGGCCATCTCTACTTTAACTTTTTGCTCTGTACTTTATATAAAATGAAAAGATGTAAGGCCAGTGGATTGTAATGTTTTAAAGGACAAAAGAAAAAAAAATCATTTGGATGGTATATTAAAAAACACATTAGGATTCAGACAAATAAATAGCCAGAACGTATTAGAAAGTGTGCGGATATTGCTACATGATTAAATGCAGAAGAGCGAGGGTAGATGGAATCTCAGTTACGCTCTAATGTTCTTATGCAAACATTGACCTACACCAGCAAAATCTGTTCGGTTTTTAAACCAGGATTAAATTGCTCATCTGATTAAATCACATCCCGGCAGCTGTTCAGTAACTCAGACTATTACCAGAAAGGATAGGAAGAACACCCTTAGGAACTGGAAAACTAACAGGTTTGACTAGATTGTGGAATAAACTTTAGATTTATCAAGTTTATCAAGTTTATCAACAGAGCCTTGGTAGTACAGTGGTTTAAAGCACCCTGTTATTAACACAGCTGCCTGCAATTACTGCAGGTTCGAATCTTACCAGGCTCAAGGTTGACTCAGCCTTCCATCCTTTCTAAGGTAGGTTAAATGAGGTCCCAGTTTGTGGGGGCAATAAGCTGACTTTGTATAAAAATATACAAAAGCATGAAGGCTATTGCTTAACGCATTGTAAGCCACCCTGAGTCTCCGGAGAAGGGCGGCATATAAATCAAATAAAAAATAAAAAATAAAATAAATAAAAGTTAGTTTTAAAGCAAGACTGAGAACTGAGTGTGAATTGCAATCCATTCATAGCAGGGGTGGGTTCTACTTACCTTTACTACCAGTTCGCGTTGTGCCCGCACATGCTGATTCATAGGCAGATGCAAGGCTTTGACCTGTTTTGCAAAGCCCTCCATGATGCTGCCATTTATTGACAAAAAAAAAAGTAGGGGGGAAACATTGCAAAATGTTGTGACTTCTCTCTACCATCCATTACAAAGCTCCAGGCTCCAGTATGAGCACTGGGCTCTATGTACTAGATTTCATAATCATAATTATATAAGTTTATTTGTCAAGCATATATAAAATAACAGGTAAAAGTATAAACATAATTTGAATATATGAAAAGAGTAAGTAAAAAGGAATATTAGGACAGGGATGGTAGGCACGCTGGTGCACTTATGCACGCCCCTTACAGACCTCTTAGGAATGGGGTGAGGTCAACAGTTAACGTTTTGGGGGTTTGGGGAAGAAACTACAGAGTCAGGTAGTGCATTCCAGGCATTGACCACTCTGTTACTGAAGTCATATTTTCTGCAATTGAGTTTGGAGCAGTTTACCTTGAGGTTGTATCTATTATTTGCTTGTGTATTGTTGTGGTTGAAGCTGAAGTAGTCATTGACAGGAAGGACATTGTGGCAGATAATTTTATGTACTATGCTTAGGTCAGACTGAAGTTGGCGTAGTTCTAAGTTGTCTAAGCCCAAAATTTGGAATCTGGTGGCATAAGGTATTTTATTGCGGTTAGAGGAATGGAGGACTCTTCTCGCAAAATATCTCTGGACTCTCTCGATTGTATTTATGTCCGATATGCAGTGCGGATTTCATTTGAAGGATATTCTGCTACTCCTAAGAAGAGGCTTAGCAAACTGAACCTGCGGGCCAGATTGTAAGACAGAGAGATGGGGAGGTGTTTGACTCTGCCCCTAAAGGACCACAAAGGGGTGGATAACTGCTCATCAGTCAGTTGCTCTTTTAGAAACTATAACAATTTAAGCATCTCAGTCTTAAAAAACTCACCTTCAGTTTCCTTTTCGTACCACTAAAAATAAGAACAATTATGGTTCTGCTTAGCTGTTGAGTAGAAGACAAATTATCGGTTTATGATTCAGATATGCAGCATTTTTCTTGTTGGATTGTGGTATACTTGAATCTGGAATTGGGTTAGTATATGGGAGTCTGATCGTTGTGTATGGTTTTATTTTGTCATTGGGGGCTTGAGATCATATATAAGCAGGAGTGCCAATTCAAGGCCTGTTAAATATTGTTTCTTAACTCTGCCTTTGGGCTCAAGAAACACTACTATTTAATGGAAATGGTTTTGTAACTCACATGTGAATTACATCACTAAATTGTATCTTGCCACAAGCATTCAATAGTATTTGCAGAAGGGAAGGAGACATACTAGGAATTACAAAACTTGAAAGCAAAGAAGGGAAAATGGTATAAGAGATGCTGAATTATTTCTGGCTCATTAGGTCTTGTCTTAAGAAGTTGCATTTTGGAAGTAAAGTAACCTCCCCTGTTCACTTCAGTCTTTGGGCTGATCAAAACATTGAAGTCATGCCACAATTGTGGTAAACATCTCCAGTCTGGATGAGGATTATAGAAATTCTTGGAGAAAAGCCTATAAAATGTGTTAATTATGATGGCCAAAAATAGAATTTTCATGTTGTCAAACAGTATATCTCTGAATAGTAGGGCAAACAATGGAGTGGTGGTGTTCTATTTTTATTGTGTCTAGATAATTAATAAAGTCATATGTACAACGGCATTAAGAACTTAACCTAACCCCAACATAAATAACCACACTATTAAGAAAGGAAGGGGGATTTAATTTAACTATGAAAATGTATAGTTAATTTCAACGATGCTGTTTCTTTGTCCCTTTCTCAAAATAAGAATAAGAATGAAATAAAAACAAAAAACAACCAACAATACCTGTCACAGCTCATCACTTAAATATAGGGTATATTACTCCTTCCATATTTGTGTAATAATGCTTTTAATAAAACTCTTGCAATATTACATTTTTGATATAATGAACTCGAAATTCTGCAGATGTAGTCAACAAACTACTAACCATCCGGCTCAGTGATGGGTTGCCCCCGGTTCACACCGGTTCTATAGAACCGGTAGTAAAACCGGCAGGAGGCTCCGCCCTCTGACCCTGACATCATGAAAATGCTTCTGCATGTGGCCCCGTTGCGAACCGGTAGTAAAGGTAAGTAGAACCCACCCCTGATTTGGCTGATTTCAATACAGAATATAGCAATGATAGGACAAGTCTGTACGGCACTAAATATGGCTATCCAACTCTGGGAATATATTTGTTTGACTGTCTTCTTCCCCAATGGATGCAAATAATCTTACTCAATGTAGTCCTATTTCCCAAGTCTTTGGAAGGTATACACCATACAAACCTGCTACTACCCTAACTTCTCCCTTCTGCTTGATGTGAAGTCTATGGAGAACAGAGACAAGAGAGCCTAGTGGGCTGTGGATAGTTTGTATCTGCAATTCAACTGGTCCTAGCAGGCTATGAACTGGGGGTTCTAAGAACTGTAGCACATGCTCCAGGGCTGGTGTCAGAAAGTTTACAAAGAATATTGTTCCTGGTTTTTACTTTATCCATGATTTTTCTTAAGTCTTCCCTATAGGTTTAGGTTAACAGGGATGCAGTGGCTCAGTGGCTAAGATGCTGAGCTTGTCGATCTAAAGATTGGCAGTTCAATGGTTCGAATACCTACTGCCGTGTAACGGGGTGAGCTCCCATTACTTGTCCCAGCTTCTGCCAACCTAGCAGTTCGAAAGCACGTAAAAAATGCAAGTAGAAAAAATAGGGACCATCTTTCATGGGAAGGTAACAGTGTTCCGGGCGCCTTTGGCATTTAGTCATGCCGGCCACATTACCACAGAGACATCTTTGGATAGCGCTGGCTCTTCAGCTTTGAGACGGAGATGAGCACCGCCCCCTAGAGTCGGGAACGACTAGCACATACGTGCAAGGAGAATCTTTACCTTTACCTATAGGTTAAGGACCAATCAAAGGATCACTCCTATGGTAAATACTTCGGATTACAGTTCTTCACTTGTACTCTGTGTTTTTAAAATAATTTACTGCTCTGGTATTTTATATTTTGATACACCTTTTATATGTTGTTTCTGTAAATTTTATGTACTATGCTGAATTTTGCTGCTCCATATGAAATAAAATAAACTGGGGGTTCTTGTCCTACAAATAGCTACGATGATTGAAACACAGACATGTCCTTTTTGCATATAGTTTTCAAAGCACTTGTAACTTTCAGATAAAATCTCTTCATTCTAGAAAAACATTTTGCCAGCTGTCTTTCGAAAGCATCGGCTTCTTTCCACCAGATATGCCACAATGAATGGTGCCTGCGTAAGTCCATTTTTTATCCTCAATTACTGCACAGAATTATTATTAAAATAAGCTGTTTTTCTTCTCACTTCTCAAGCTATATTCCTAAGTTTAGGTTAACCTCCCATTTTATGTAAAATGTTATTAAGCTGTATCTGATGTCTGGATTCTTTCCTCCATTCCTGCTTTCCTCAAAAGCTGTGTCTTCTCAACTTATTCCCAGTATTTCCCTTTTGTTTTCTTCATCTTTTGTTTTCTTTCCTGGGGAAAGTCAAAGGAACATTGCAAGGTGTATTTGTTTTAACTCTCAGATATTCCCTGTTTCAAGCAGGGCATAAAGTTCACCAAAGATTTCTGTTTTCTAGTTGTTTAATAAAAGGAGCCATAAAATGGCCCCCTCTTGGTCTAAATGAACAAAAAAACCTGCAGAGAACTGAAATGAAAAAAGTTTGGAATAATTAGGAATGTTTTTGGGGCAAAGAGCTGAGATCTTCATTCGGTTGAGGCACTAACGACAAGTTCATGGCACAGAATGTGCAGGTCAAGATGTTTATCTTTTGAACCACTTCTCCAATCACGAGATTCCAGTTAAAAAAAAATCACGTCTATCCCACAAGGCTAAATTTTGCTCACCCTCTTTCTGTTTTATATCTAACCAAATAGATATTGGAGCATGAATAGTGTTTTTGTGATTCTCAGTATTGACCATCGTAAGGCTATACTCTCATTCAAAATCCCATTGATAATTCTGACAGCATGAATGAGCCACAAGTAAAAATAGCCATTCACAATTGTACTGATATGAATGGAATTGCAAGAGAGGCTCATAGTCAAGAGTTTTGCCAATGCAGAACTGAATGAAGGTTGAAGATCTGGGCACCCTTGCTTAGCAGATAACAGTAAAAAATAATTACAATTATACTAATACTCAGATGCCTTTGGGTAGAAGAGATTACTTTTTATCTTCAATATATGTTATGCATATACTTAAAAGAGCAGATACTATTAATAAACACATTTCTACATTATGTACCACTGGATGGTAAACTTCAAGATATTCCTTCCTACAAAGTCTGGGTGGAGAAATACACTTTCTAATGCTCCATTGTGAAGCAACTGAATAGTACTATCCCATATGGAATAGAGTCATAAACTTAATTCCATTTTTATTGCTCATCTTACCCCCAAGCAGATGGATAGCTTCATTGCAGCCTTAACGTGAAAACTGCATCAGGGCCCCAACACACACACACATAGAGAGGTGGGTGGGTGTATATATGTGTGTGTGTGTGTGTGTGTGTGTGTGTGTGTTTATACACACACACACACACACACACACACACACTTGTGAATGTAGTGTAAAATTCATTTAAGTCTTATTGCAACCCAGTAACTTGACTGCCCACCTGAGATATCTCTGTAAGAAAACACAGGTGTTTCTCACACATCAACAGCTTCTGAATAAATGAAACTGCTATTTTCTATGGCTCTTTAATTACTGAAAAAAGAGAAATGGTGTTCCTAATTCCCAGGATTGTGCTTTTGGGATGTTTGATAATGTGTGTGCATGTATGTTTTTACTGCTGGCGACTGCCTGGGCGAGTCCCTGCAAATATCTAACTTGCATCAAGAAGCAATTAGACAAAATGGTACTCACCTAGGATGTTTCCTATGAGAGCCACAAGAAACACAATAATATAGCCAACAATGAGTACCCATTCATATTCCTTGGGATGCAGATATTCCTTCCAGAGATATCTCAGAAATTCTTCCTCATCGTAGTCCGTGAGAGGGCTTGCAAAGGGTTCCCGAGTCCCATTCACTGATACATTAGAAGACCAGTTTGTGCAAGAAAGAAAGCCATCTTCCACTTGAGTCACAGACATAATTGGTTCTGCTCTGGGTCTGAATTCGGTCTTTCAGGGGGTTAGCCTACCTTTCTGCCTATCAGACACAACTGCATTCAGCAATAGAAAGAAGGGGAAAAAAAGTAGGCAGAAAGAGGAAAATGGGAAAAATAGAGCCAGGTGTTATCGATGGAACTTCCTCAACTAGCTTTGCATCGAGGATCTCCCAGTGGCAGGATACATGTTGCAGCTCCAGAGGCACTGAGGTTGTCGTAACACAGCAGCAGGCATGAGAAGCAATTCCTGCATATAGCGTCTTAATTCAGCCAGAGGGTGTGCGAAGCACATTCTTTGCAGTGACACGCAAAATGAAAAAATGCAGCGTGTTCCGAGGGACTCTAGAGATCATGAAACGAGAAGGGAGAGAGTATGTGTGTGTCCCTGTGCACACTTGCAAGTGAGTGGGATTGTAAATCCACCAAGGACTTTTGAAGGTACCCTTTTACTCTTCGATCAGATGTTTGTACAATCCATTGCCTTTCGTGATACAGTGATGTTTTGGATTGGATGAATGAATCACAGATCTTTCTTTCTTTTTTTTTTAAATCTCTTGTAAGGGAGCATTTTTATTCTCAAGGAATGAAGGCTCTCCTCTCCTTTCAAGTATTTGATTCTGCCTGACTTTGGAAAATTATAGCATATCATATAGTACAAGAATAAAAGAATATTGGACGGTTCCCAATGGCTAGTGAGCTGTACAGAAAATTGCTTGGGTATTGATGAGAGTGTGACCTTTGCTTAAGTTCATGGAGTTGAAGCACGCATTCTGTTCAGAATTCTTGCAGGAGTATTCTGTCCTTCCCCAAAGGAAGGAAGGAAGGAAAGAAGGAAGGAAGGGAAGGAGGGAGGGAGGGAGGGAGGGAGGGAAGGACAATCCCATTTATCACTACCATAAAGATAAAGGTAAAAGTTTACCCATTCCAGTCCTATCTGACTTTAGGGGATGTGTTGTGGTCCGCCAGCAGCCTGCGGAGCTGGCAGCAGAGTCAGACAGTGAGGAGGCTGGGGAGGAACATGGGCCAGTCCTGGAGTCTGGGAAAGGCCCCCAATGAGGGCTCTGCATCGGAGGTGGAGATGGGGCCAGGGCCATCTGGGAGTGATGCATGGACTCTGGAGCCCCCAGAGTTGGACAGCAAAGAGGCAGAGGAACAGGAGGAACCTGTTCCTAGTGCACGCATGCACAGAACTGCCAGAAGGCAAGAGCAGCTAAAGCAAAAGGGACGACTCAGGAGTAAGGCCAGGAGATGATTGGCCCCTCCCATAAGTCTTATAAGAGAAACAGAGGCACTTGGGCCTTTTTGCAGGAAAGTAACATTGCTAACTCTGTTTCCAGTCGGCATCTCTTGTTGTTTCTGAACCTTGTGGGGCTTTGCCAAGTAAGGCCTTTGGCAAGATGTCAAAGAAGATAAAGGTTGGTGATAATCCCGAAGGACTTCTTCCAAAGGACTTGTTTTGCAACTAATTGGGACTCAGCTGGGAATGAATTCTCAGCTGTTACAATAAAATAGGTTTATTTGGGACTAATTGTGTCTTGTAATGACTCAGTAAGCCTAGGTCACAACAGGATGGTGCTCATCTTCATTTATTAGTTGAGGGAGCCAGCATTGTCTGAAGACACTTTCGTGGTCATGTGGCTGGCATGAATATACGCCAAAGTGCATGGAACACTATTACCGTCCCACAAAAATGATACCTATTTATCTACTTGCATTTGCCTGCTTTTGAACTGCTAGGTGGACAGGAACTGGGGCAAGAACAGGAGCTCACCCTGTCACATAGTACTTGAACTGTCAATCTTTTGGTCCACAAGTCCAGTGTCTTAACTGCATAAGGCACCAATGAATAATTTCCCCAGATGATTGCACTTGTTGTTCATGAAGGAGTGGGCAAAGAAAATTCTCTGTTCTTGGAAGTAGAACAAGTCTTCTCAGACAATTTTTGTCTGTACCAGTTGTGAAGACTAAATGTAAAATACAATTTCAAAATCTTAGCAAACAGATCCACATTGCCACCCTCTCCAGCTAATCTTTTTCTTTAAATAAGAAATATGACAAATCCAGTCAAACCAACATTAACAGGAATTCATATACCAAGCCAATTTCCTCGTAAAGCAGGAATTGCCTGGATAGGAGGACCTATCTAGAAGACATCTGAACAAGTCATTCAAATGACTAATAGGTCACATAGATTTTCTCTCTTTAGAATCTGCTTCTGTCCTGGCCCCACAATAAAATTTGGATGAAATTTGCCTCATTTTCAAGCAGTTGTCAGAGTTCAAAGAATAACCATGTTATATAGTCCTCTACAAAGACCTTGAAAGTTCCTGGTAAGTTTGTTGGGAAATTTGTTGTTATTGTTCATTTGCTAAGTCGTGTATTACTCTTTGCAACCCCATGAATCATAGCATGCCAGAGTCCCCTGTTATCCACCATCTGCCAGAGATATTAGGAAATTTGTTGAATTTTAAAAAGCAGTTATCAATTTATGATCCCTTTCTGTTTGATGCTTGAATAAATGTAGTGCATTGGAGGCTGGAATTGATTTCCTTTGCACAGTTCAGGCAGGGAGCAGTTTTATCCATTTGCTTGACTGCTGGGTGTTCATGCTTAGCCCTCTTAAACAAGTCACAGGAAATTTCACGAAAATGGAACATTGACACAAATCAAGCATCAGGATTCCCATGTGTTCATATCAAGAAACAGGGGTGGGCTGCTGGGGGTTTGCAGGGGTTCTGGAGTACCTCTAGCTAAGATACTGTGCAGTTCGGAGAACCCCCAAATCCCACTCCTGGCTGGCCCCGCCCCACCCACCCTGCCCCTCCCAGGAGTCCCCCCGTTTTGGATGCAGGTAAGTGCAGGGCGTGTCAGGGAGGGCGAAAAACGGGCCTATCAGAAGTTCCTCCAGAGGGCCTCCAGAGCCTGGGGGGGGCTATTTTCACCCTCCCAGAGGCTTCAGGAAAGCCTCTGGAGCACAGGGAGGGCAAAACACACACACACACATCCCGTCGTGGTGCAGGAGACCGGCTAGGCCACGCCCACCATGGCCATGCCCACCCAGCAACCGGGCAGAGAACCCCTTGCTAAAATTTTTGAAGCCCACCCCTGTCAAGAAATGTACTTCACGCAGGTGGTAGTAATTACCTGAAAGATAAGCAGGGCGAATGATAATATGACATTCCATGCAAGGATGCAAAACCAGGGACCTTTTATCATTTATGGTGGATATGTGACCGAGCAAAGAAATATTGGAGTAGGATTGACATCTTAATACAGAAGGTTCTTAAAGTGAATATAAGGATAAAATCTGAGACTTTTCTTTTAGGTTTAAGGGAAAAAGATTTGGGGGGAGGGACAGTGGTGAAATCCAATTTTTTTTACTACCAGTTCTGTGGGCATGGCTTGGTGGGCGTGGTGTGGCTTGGTGGGAGTGGCAGTGGAAGGATACTGCAAAATCTCCATTCCCACCCCACTCTGGGGCCAGCCAGAGGTGGTATTTGCCAGTTCTCTGAACTACTCAAAATTTCCACTACTGGTTCTCCAGAACCTGTCAGCACCTGCTGGGTTTCACCCTGGAGGGTGGGGGGGATGTTATATATGTTGATGGCAGCAAGATTACTTTATGCACAAAAATTGAAGGACACTTTGATTCCTACAATGGATGAATGGCTGCAAAAGTTGATAGAGTTAGCAGAGATAGCCAGATTGAGTGGTCTGATAAAAGAAAAGAACACAATTAGCTTTATTTCTACTTAGAAATCGCTTTTGGACTTTGTGCTTGAGGTGGGGGAAAAAATGAAACTTTGGTTTTGGGTTTTGCCGATTAGATAGGTTTGTTATTATAGAAAGGGCTAGTTTGTATTATTATATAAAAGTAAAAAGTTGAGGTTTGATGCTATTATCTTATTCTACTGCACCAAAGGGAGTTGGAAGTAAACGCTTTTTCCTTCTTCTTCCCTCCCTTGTTTTCCTATTATTTTCTTTTATGTTTCTGTATTTCATATTAATACAGAGCCTTGGTAGTACAGTGGTCTAAAGCACCCTGTTATTAAGACCAGCTGCCTGCAATTACTGTAGGTTCGAATCTCGCCAGGCTCAAGGTTGACTCAGCCTTCCATCCTTTCTAAGGTAAGTAAATTGAGGACCCAGTTGTGGGGGCAATAAGCTGACTTTGTATAAATATACAAAAGGATGAAGGCTATTGCTTAGCACATTGTAAGCCACCCTGAGTCTCCGGAGAAGGGCGGCATATAAATTAAAAATAAAAATAAAAATAGAATTTTGAATGTGGAAAAAGATGCAGAACAAATACTCCAATTATCAATAAGTAGTAGGCTTTGTGAAGAAGGTTAATTAAGCAGGAACTTTGGAGAAAGTGAAGAGGTGTCCCATTATCCTATAGGAAGGAACTAAAAAAAAATCACTTGTCTTCCACTAAAACTCCTAAACACAGAAAGCACAATCAAGAGTTTTGACATTTGAAAGAATCTTATGATATTTTTCATGCGTTTTATCCAAGTCAAGGGCATCAGGGTTCCCCTAGGTTAAAACCCACCCATGTTTTAAAATGCAAATAATAATAAAATGTAACAGCATGTGATAAAGTGTATTTATAGCAGTCCGTTCTGAAAGACATTTGCCTCCATATAAAAGACCTGAGAGGTGAAGCCAATATCTTTGGTAGTTACATTGATTTTAAAAAATGTAAAAGATTTAGAGCAGAACAGAAGCAACAATTTACAATATCCCATGTAATTTGAAAAGCTGTATCTCAAGTTTATGGCACAATTAAATTTTAAATGAGACAAACTATCCATTCTGTAGCAGTTGCTTCTCCTTGTGATGAACTTTATGAGGAAAAAACCAACTTTTGTCTAGTTCACCTTGAACCTGAACTGGGTGACGTATTAGTTGCTTCTTGATCTTTTAAATTTTAATAGAATCAAGAAATAGATGTCTTGATCTTTTTCTCATTGTAGCTTAGGGATGTCAAACTCAAAGCCACCAACCCGGATCTGGTCCGTGGGGTGCTTGGAACTGCAGGTCCAACCTGGAAACAGCAAAGGACCAGCCTGCAGTGCCTCTGCCATTGAAAATGGACTTTCGAGGGCCGTGCACGCCACCCTGGGCTCTGTTTTTGTTGGCAGAGGGCTGCAGGAGGCCATCGTGGCCGAAAATGGAGCCTCAATGACTAATGTTGACCTTGGCCATGACCACCCCAGTTACACCCACCCCGACCCCCAAGGTCAAACACAACCCTGATGCGGCCCTCAATGAAATCAAATTTGACATCCCTACTGTAGCTTATCTTTAACAACTATTCCCCACTTTCCCCTTGTGTCAGTAAGGAACTTACAAAGCATATCCTGGATATTAAACGAAGAAGTTTGTCCAGACCAATGCACAAAATGGCTGCAAACTGTTTTATTTCATTGATTAATTTATAAATATTTATGCATTATTTATTAGCTCAAATTTTCTTTCAAAAAACTTCATGGTCATTATACTAAATTTGCAGGAGAATTATATTACTTTTTGCAAAATTAAAAGTCAAACATTGTAGAATGTTATCAGAAAGAATTTTTCCAGAAAAAAAGGAGTTCTGCTTTCAAATTATCTTCTTTTGAAATGGTTAATGTTGTTAGTGGTATCCAAAGAATCTAAGATGAACTCAAACTTTTGGAAGGATGGATTATTTTCATCAGTGACAGGAAAGGTGGATTGGAATAATAGAACAGAATATAATTATTTATCGGCCAAGTGTGATCGGACACACAAGGAATTTGTCTCTGGTGTATAAGCTCTCAGTGTACTACAAACATACAGTGTACATGCAAACAACAAAGTGATAAATCATAAGATACCAATAGGAGAAGGTAATAGGAAAGATGAGAAGGATAATCGCAATACAGCTCTACTATATGGATAAATATCCTTAGGTATAAGGATATTCCTAATTTCTCTCTTCCATTTTCCAAGGACATTTTTAGACTTTAGATCATTTTAGACTTTCTTATTGCCTGAGTCTTTTAATTCCACATTTAAAATGGAGCAGATCTTGAGAGTGGTATTGTGATTATTAAAGTTAATGACTCATTTCTGTTCTAGGAATCTGTAGTGCTTAAGCAGAGCTAACAACCTACCTTCCGGGTCAATAGGTGAGCAAGAGGTGGACAAAGAAATCTTAGCAATCGGTACCCAACTATCAGCCAGTAATTGGATTCAAGAAAAACCCAGTTGCTACTGCACTGCTTTTTCTCCTTTCTTTGAAAAATCAGGAAAAGAATAAGACTAAGTCATGACCTGGTGAGATCACATGTTCCCAGCTGTCATATCAACTGAACTGTGTAGGTGAAAGAGACTGGGTGCTCTGCCAGAAATCTGATCTTCCTTTTGGAATTGCCATAAGCGTCTGTCCTGGGTCTCCCCAGGTTAGTCAGCTAAATTCCAGCTGTCAGGCTTCTCAACACGGGTGGATGTTTTAGGTGCAGGGAGGACAATGATGCATCCTATCTTGTCTCAATCTTGCTGGTTGCTAATGATATCTCATTAAGTTAAAGACAGTAGTCATGGGGAGAATTGCCACATTTTTCCCTAGGAGGTTAAGTACTCCATTGCGAAAGAGAAGCAAACAGTTCAACAGAACTTGTGAGAATTTAAAAATAAAGCTAATCTATTGTAGTATGAGGTTTATTATACGCGATGCTGCCTTATGTGGAATCACATTGTGGGTTCTCCTGGCTCACTACGGTCAATGGTGATTGGGGTAGAGGCAGGAGACTCTATTTATTCTACCTCAAAGGGGTTGAGGATCAAGTCTGGGTCCTGTTGATGGAAGCAGATGCCCTACTACTGCGCTATTGCCTTCAACCTTTGGAAAATAATTGTGATTAGGTCTGCAATGTTGTGACAGATTGCATAAGAGGATATGGGGTCTTTTTTGTCCCTTCTCATTAAAAATTACGACTATGGTAGACTTTAGATTCAAAGGCAAAAAGGTGCTTCAGAGCCTGCAGGCAGCTCTCTACAACTTGCTAAACCAAACATATCTTTTTTGGGCATAGTGCTGCAGCTGAGGACAGCAACACAAACCTGGGAAAAGACACAGTTGGTTTTTCAACAGGTGTTATGGAACCTCTGTATCCTGCAAAACTGTTTTTTTTTTTTGCATTGGAATCTTGGCTCCATGCCACCCTATAATAAATGTAATGAGTGGTTCAGTAAAAAAAAAAAAAAGAAACTGATAACAACCTCAGATAGGCAGATTCCTAAATTCAAAATGAATTCCCACTGTCTGTCTTCTGATTGCCTTCAATTAATTTATTACTGGAAATGGAATACAGTGGTACCTCAGTATTCATCGTTCATTGGGTTCTGGGAGGCGCAATGGATACCAAAAACGATGAGTATCAAACAAAGTTTTCCCATAAGGAATAATGGAGTGAGTCACAAGGCAGCTGACGTTGACAACTTCTAGCTTGTGGGTTGAGTACCAAACAAATGATAAATAGCAGGACAAAATTTTTGTGACAAAATATGTTGAGTAACAAATTTGATGAGTTTCAAAGCAAATGTCAACTTGCAAAGCTTTCAAGTTGCCATGAGCAGGAGGGAGGGAGAACTGAAGTGAATTCCATACATTTTTCTGATCGCAATCAGAAGGAGGGTGTTAGGTTTCACAGCCAGCCAAAGTGGTTAATTGGAGAATGTGATTTATGACATGGCCAAGGGGGAGGGGAGAGACAGGGTCATAGGGGAACGTAAATCTACGTGGGGTCAGTCCTGACTGCATCTGAGTATTGCCGGAATGGTGCTCCTAATAAATCACTATATTTCCTTTGAAGTTTGGATCATGGCTCATGAATTAATTAGGACATCTTTCGGAAACTTGACAGTCAGGACTGCTTTTAAAAATCTGTAAAGATTACCAGGTTTCCTGAATCCTGGAGTCTCCAACAGCTCCCCGATGTCTCGGGTGCTGGGAGGGAAAATCAGGCAACCATGGCCGGAGACGAGCTATCTGGAGAGAGCCTAATTGCAGCCGGAATGCAGCCTCCCTCGGACATCAAAGCTGAGAAGCAAGAAAAGATGAATATTGGGGGGAGTTAATCTCTAAGGCAGCACAAACCTATAAGAAACAGGCAGACAAACACCGAGCTCCCCAAAGGCCTTTTCAATTGGGGGAGAAAGTTTACCTCTCCACAAAATATTTGAGGTTAAAACTTCCTAGCAAGAGATTGGGACCAAAATGTATAGAACCATTCCCCATAGTAAAGATAATCAACCCAGTCACAGTGCAATTGAAGTTGCCCCGATTGCTAGGGAAGATACACCCAGTATTCCATAGTAGCCTCTTAAAACCCATGGTCGGATCGACCCTGAGGCCACTACCCCGTGAGCTCCCAGACCCCGTGGTCATAGGGGGCCAGACCCATTATGAGGTGCAGCAAATCCTCAATTTGAGATGGCACAGGAGGCAACTCCAATATTTAATCAAGTGGAAGGGTTACCCCTTATCAGAGGCATCTTGGGTAAAGAGTCAAAACATCCAGGCTGATCGCCTTATAGCCAAATTTCATGCAGAAAATCCAAACAAGCCTGGTGGGGGGTCACATCCCTAAACTCTACATCTATACTCAAATTGTTTTGCTTTGTGCAGGTTGCCCTCGGGAAGTGAGGGGAGCCGAATGTCAACTTGCAAAGCTTTCAAGTTGCCATGAGCAGGAGGGAGGGAGAACTGAAGTGAATTCCATACATTTTTCTGATCGCAATCAGAAGGAGGGTGTTAGGTTTCACAGCCAGCCAAACTGGTTAATTGGAGAATGTGGTTTATGACATGGCCAGGGGGGAGGGGAGAGACAGGGTCATAGGGGAACGTAAATCTACGTGGGGTCAGTCCTGACTGCATCCGAGTATTGCCGGAATGGTGCTCCTAATAAATCACTATATTTCCTTTGAAGTTTGGATCATGGCTCATGAATTAATTAGGGCATCATTCGGAAACTTGACAGCAGTTGAGTACTGCTGTATTTTATTTAGACACACAAGGAATTTGTCTCTGGTGCAGAAACTAATTAATTAATAGAATTATGAATATCTATTAATTAATTCAATCAATTGAGAGTCAGTTTGGATTAGTGGTTAAGATACTGGACTAGAAAGTGGAAGACCATGAATTCTACATAGACATGGGAGCCGCCTGAGTGACTTTGGACCAATTCTATTCTCTCAATCCAGCTCACCTTTGCTGTTGTGATGGAAAAAGCAGCAGGAGGAAGTATTACGGACACTACCTTAAGTTGCACAAAATAAAGGTGGATATAAATCTAGTATTTAATTTTTTTAGCCATTGTACCTGAGACAGGAATTTAATGCAATGGTGTGTGTGTGTGAGAGGTCCCTTGAGAGCCATTCTGGTATATTAGCTAAAGGGCTGAACTAGAAGTAGGGAGACCCAGCTTCTAAGCACCAAAACCAACTAGGTAACCTTGGGCCAACTCCCTCCCTCTTAGCCTTTTTCAAGCCCAGATTTGATCTGTGACAAGCAGGTTGAAAAACAAAGGCCCTTGTCACGTCATGCTTTGCTGTGAGGCCTAGACCAGTGATAGCTAATCTTTTTGCTGTTGTGTGCCAAAAGCAGGGATAGTGAGGGGGTTGCACTTGCGCATGCCCACACGCATAATTCAATGCCTCTCCATGGCCCACCCCCCCACCCCCCCTGCACTCCCCTCGCTTTTGACATGCGATGGCAAAAAGGTTATCGGTGGGCCCAGTAGGCCCGTTTTTTGCCCTCCCTAGGCTACAGAGGCTTTCTTGGAGCCTGGGGAGGGTGAAAGCAGCCTTCCCCACCCCCCCAGAGGCCTTCCAGAGGGCAGAAACTGTCCATTTCCTGACTTCCAGTGAGCCCAGAAGGCCTGAAAATCAGCTGGCTGGCATGCACATGCGCACTGGAGCTAAGCTAGGGCAACACTCAGGTGCCCACAGATATGGCTCTGTGTGCCACCTGTGGCACGCGTGCCATAGGTTCGCCATCATGGGCCTAGACAAACACAGAACAAATCAAGTGCTGAGCAAAAGAAGTAGGACAAAGGCTAAGAAGAGGAAAAACAACAACACATAATAGATTTGCATGTTCAGTTCTGTAGGTTGCAGAATGGCCCACATTTCCAACCCCTGCTGCCCAAGCAGGAGACCCTACACCATTTCTGACAGATGACAGTCCAGTCTCTTCTTGAAAGCTTCCAGTGATGAAGCTCCCACACCTTCTGAAAGCAACTTCTGTTCCATTGGTTGATTGCTTTCACTGTCAGAAAAATTTTCCTTATAAAACAGTTAACATATAAACAATAATTACTATTCAGAAAATAAAAATAAAAATCAGAAAATCTAACAGAGGGCAGCAGTTGTTAACAACAATGGAGCCATCTCAAGTACCTTGCTGGTTCCCCGGATTGCCAGACCTGATGGCATAACCAGGCTTTGCGGGACTTCAAGAAAATCAACAGGGATGAAGGTGGACTCACTTCAAGGCAGGGAGAAGAATGTTGCATAAGGCGGATGCCAGGGCAGAGAAGGCCCACCTCCTGGGACTCGTCAAGTGTAGCAGACAGGACTCATGCCAAGCATCTTTTGCTGGCTATAATGAGGTGGGCTGTTGTAATGAGGAGAGGAAATCCCTCAAAAACTCAGCTGCATGCCATAAAGGGCTTTAAAGGTCAACACCACCATCTTGAATTGAATCTAGAAGGAAACTGATAATCAATGCAGCTCGCAAAGCAGAGGTATAACATGTATCGTTTTAGGGGCACACCTAACTGCCCACCCTGCTGCATTTTGCACCAACTGAAGCCTTCAAATACTCCAGCAATGCAACTGAGCTCTTCATAGATAAATGTACTATCACACTAGATTGGAAAAATGAAAAACAAAAAACAAAAAACCTTTATTCACTGCATGACTGACCACTTCCAGCTGCATCTGTTGTTCAAAATTATACAATAATCTACTGCTATGCCTCATCGGGAAAGCCGCAATTGGCTATTTGCAATATCTGTACCTTTTAAAAGATACATTTCTAAGGCAAGCTCAGATGGTTTCAAAAATGCCTTTTTCCCACCGATATCAAAGTAATTTCCAGCAATATACAAATATCCCCAAATTCTATGATGTTTTTAGAACCATACTTCCAATAAGCTTTCAATAACTACCACGCTATCAGCAATGGGATAGGAATATGATATTGATCAATTTTCTTTTATTGGGATTTAAATGGCTTATAGTCATTTTTCATTTACAGTGATAACGGGACATGTAGAATACAATCTGGTCAATGGGTATGCAGAAATAGGTCCAAGAAGATGGGATGAGATTCCTTCTACTGCAAAAGAAATTTTTAGGCGGATAATGCGATTTGAACTGCACACCTGCACCTAAGTTACAAATGCAGCGGTTGAATTCATAATGTCTGCCATCTATTTCTGCAGACACGGATTAGCACAGGGGTCTCCAACCTTGGCAACTTTAAGACTTGTGGACTTCAACTCCCAGAGTTCCTCAGCCAGCAAAACTGGATTAGCACACTGTTTTAGGCAGTTCCAACAATAGGGTGGAGAATATGGAGATTGAAGAAATGAGAGTGAAGTAATGGGAGAAGAAAATAGGACACGTCCCATCCATTCTGGGCAATCATGCCACTAATTGCAGTTTTTGCCTTCATTCCAGAAGTTATTAAGTCTGGCTATTGTGTCTTAAATGACCTGGTTCCCCAATGGAATATTTCATCCTTTATGTTTTTTGCCATTTTCAAAGATCGGCAGGGGGGATATTATAGCTTTTCCAAGTCTATAGAAATTGAGAACTGAATGCACTCAGAATCACAAATTTCTTATAATACTGCCCATTAGGTGAATTGCCTGGGTGCTTTGTAGCTTACAACAATAACAACAACAACAACTTTTCCTTCCACTTATCATTTTGGCCATTTTACAGTATATTTTAGTTTCACTTTATTAAATTTTATTTGATTTATTTTTATTCACACTGCAGCATTAATAATGATTGCACATTATTTTGATAGTGGAGTCTAAGGGTGGACAAATTCTAAGCTAACAAACTGACTCTGAGACTCAGAGCCTGTTATAGTGTCAAAGAAAACATAATCACCTTTGTCATGAAAAGAAAAGCATAAAAACTGTCTATTTACCAAGCCTGGACAGGAGCCAGTCTTCGTTTGCAACATTAATCAGCATGATTTGAACATGCAGATACATTTAATATTTGCTATAAAGGGGATTACTCATTTGTGTATTCACGCCGTTGTAGTTGGTGATGATGCAGGAGACATTTAACCTCACCCAGCTGGCTAGAGATATTTGTATTTTAGCAAGGAGAACAGAGTGTCGAAGCCAAGAGAGTAACAACCTAAAGGATTTGTGAATATAGAGAATAAATCCAATAACTATTGTTAGAATGCAGGATGTCCTAAGGTGAAATTACTTGGCTGGAATTATAGTGTACTATTGGTGCATTTCCTCATAGTCAGGGGAACACTTCTTTCTCAAACTGCCAGAGAATGGGTCCATTTCTCTGAAAACAGTACAAATGGAGGTATAGAAATTGATCCGGATGTTCTTCAAGCTTATTTTTCACTTGTTGGTCTCCCCCGCAAATTTTTTATCACTTACTTTAATCATAGCAATTTGCTTTTATTCAAATGCACTTTTTTTTACTTTTTTTACCGTTTTGATACAGTCATTTTCCCACCCTATTTCACATCTTTTCAAGTAGTTCAGCCTTACTTACACTGGGTGTGATGATATCACAAAGATAGGGAAACAGATCTGAAGATCATTGGTGTCAATAAAAGTACATTATAATTGGAGCCTGAGTGAATATGATAAGAATCCAAGATTAAAAGAAAAATCCCACTCAAAGCAGTTACCATATCTGGCTGCACTAGGTGATAACAAAGACACAGACCAAACAGTGGCTGTCTTGATTTTGGCAGTTGAAACACTTACTCTCCTTTATGGAAACTCATTGGGTTACTTTGAATTACTTCCAGGGAAACAATGGCAGAGCTGAAGACAACTTCACTGGAGTCAGCAGAACAAGGAGCCAGCAACAGATTGGCCCCACTCTGGATAAATGGGAGGGACAAAGATTGCCCGTAAATGCTCCATAGAGATGCTCCCCACGTATAGATAGAAAAGAAATATGAATAAAAGTTGATAGATAAACTATATAGATAATAGAAAGTTAAATAGAAATCATGCTAATTAATTAATTTATTTTTTATTTTTTATTTTTATTTTTATTTGATTTATATGCTGCCCTTCTCCGGAGACTCAGGGCAGTTTACAATGCGTTAAGCAATAGCCTTCATACTTTTGTATATTTATACAAAGTCAGCTTATTACCCCCACAATCTGGGTCCTCAATTTACCCACCTTAGAAAGGATGGAAGGCTGAGTCAACCTTGAGCCTGGTAAGATTCGAACCTGCAGAAATTGCAGGCAGCTGTGTTAATTACAGGGTGCATTAAACCACTGTACTACCAAGGCTCCTATTAAAATTAAAGAATTAATTAAAAAAAAGAAAGTTTAATTTTTAACTTGTTAGTCTTAATTGCACTTTTAACTGTTAAATAACTGTTAACTGTTAAATAATGAGATTTGGATTTAATTTCTTTTTAACTTTTTCATTAGATGTTTTTTACTGTTGTGAGCCGCCCTGAGTCCGGCTGGAGATAGGGTGGCATATAAATCTCATTAAATAAATAAATAAATAAATAAATAAATAAATAAATAAAGGATAAGATAAAAAAGAAATAGAAACTCAGATGACACCAGAATAAATGGAAAAGGGGATGGGGGGGGCGGGGAGAAAGAAGATTATAAATATAAATGTACAATTAAGAAATGATGGATTGGGTAAAATGGGAAAGAAATTGAAAAGAAAGTATATATTATTAGAAAATTGGAGTTGCTCGGATACCAAATAAGGGAAATATTGCACAGCAAAGGAGAAAGAAAGGAAAGAGGAGGAGAGGGATAGAGGAGTAGAGGGATAGAGGAGCAGAGGGAGAGAGAGGAATGGAAGAAAGGGGAAGAAGGTGAAGAAAGGATAGGGGACAAGAGCAGGAGAGAAGGCGAGAAAGGGGGAAAAGAGGGGAGGAGTGGGGGAGAGGAAGGGGAAGTAGGGGAGGAGAGGAGAAGAGGAGGAAGAAAGTAGAAGAGAGGAAAGAAAGAAGAAGGAAAAGAAAGTTTGTTGTGAAAAGAGGGAAAAGAGAGGGTAGAAGAGGTGGCGCAGTGGTTAGAGTGCAGTACTGCAGCTACTTCAGCTGACTGCTAGTTCAGCAGATCAGCGGATCAAATCTCACCGGCTCAAGGTTGACTCAGCCTTCCATCCTTCCAAGGTGGGTAAAATGAGGAACCAGATTGTTGGGGGCAATATGCTATTTAGTATACTGTCTTTGATGTAAGCCTCCCAGAGTCCTCAGAGAGTGGGCGGCATAGAAATATGACTAATAAATAAATAAACCCCAAATGTAATTAAAATGTCATATTTTTATGCTTTCATTAGGAAAAAATATGTATATATATGATCAGTTATGGATAAGATAATGTACATTTATAATATGTGTATAAGAAATAAAAATAAAAAACTTTTTTTAAAAAAAGAGATGCTCCCCACAAGGAGACTATAAAATAGTGGTCTCCAACAGGTTTTGGAGGGAAAGCTAGCTTTACCCAGATCTTCCAGGTGAACAATAGATTCACCCACTTCCTTTCTTAATTGCTTTAGGAAACATCTTCATAACTGCTTTTTGGATATTAAGAACCTTCAAAATCACAAGTTTCATCACAATACGTCAATTTCCTTCCACCCTTAGCAAAATAAATTTCATGTAAGTATAAGAACTTTAAAAAAATTATTCTGCAGTAAACAGCATAAGGGTAACTAGAACACACATTTATGACTAAAACCAAATTTGCAGTCACCTATGATGGACTATTGTCAGGCCTCCTGGTTTAGCAAACCACTTCCAAAATCTTGCCAAAAGAAAGAGATGGTGAAAATGTTCAAAGTACACTCTGGAAATGTCATCTGCACAACTTCCAAGTATATTAAACTAAAGACAGGACGGGATGAAAAGGTCATTTCTATACTTCCCATTTGCAGTGCGAAGAGCCTTTCTGGTCACAATGTTTTATGTAATAAAAAAGCTTGAACCAAATTTCCAATTGAACCTTCTCGTGGACATAGCCAGATGTTGCAGTTCATGGCCAGAAACAATACAACGATGGCTAGGAACAGCCTGGGACAACAAAATGGCTTTATTTAAATTGCAGAAAGAAAGTTGTCACTTGGGGGTGAGGGAGAGTTTTAGCTACCAACGGCAGTTTCCAAGAAATGTTTATTTGTCACAGTAGAAAAGTGACTCTTTATTGCAAATATGATTGGTTATTCACTGAAGAAATGAAACAGGTTTCACATGCCAGTGAAAAAATAGAATTATAGCTTAGAAAAAATATTGTTTATTAACTGAAAAGAAAAGTATACAGAATTATATAAAGAAGAAAAAACAAAAATATACAAGATCTATATTACAGACGTACGTATATGGATAAATTAAACCCACGATTCATTACAGTCATCCACGGTTGATCTATATTAATTAATTTTGCAAACTGCTAAATACTTGGAGCCATATATTTGTGCTTCCGATGCTAAACAATAAATCTTCTGATTATACGTTCATTTTCTCATTTCAAAAGTCAGCACCTACATGATTGAGACAAAGCTGAGCTTGAGTTAATATAAGTCATTGCTTCTCACTGAAATGGAACAATATATTTTAATAAAGTATTAGTTTCACTACATCTCCAAGAACATAAATATAATATGGTCATTATGGTGATTTTTGAAATACTGGGGGTTTTTTTTGTTGAAAAGTATGCTTAAAATCTATTGTTTTTTTTAACCTCTCTTCTTATTGGTTTATATTTACATAAAATATTTACATAAAATGTTCCTTCCTTCCTTCCTTCCTTCCTTCCTTCCTTCCTTCCTTCCTTCCTTCCTTCCTTCCTTCCTTCCTTCCCAAAGCAACAGATTCTTAGAATTGTCTGTCCCTTACCAGTCTTACTGTGATGTTTTGCTATCTTTTTATAGCAAAAACAATGATCCACTCTAATTTATAATAAGTAGTTAGAATACTTTATAATTTTCTGTATATTGAACTGTTGCAGTGAAGTGACTTTTCCTCACTTTTAGAAGCACAACATATTCAGATAACACTAAACAACCTATGACCATTTGGTCATTGTTTCAGATGTGTCATCATTTCAGAGACATGATTACCTAATCAGATAAGAGCAGGCAAAACAGCAGTGGGAGTGGGAGGAATTTCTGATTTCCTGCTGGCTTCCCCACTGTCTTTGCTTGTGTGAATCTTGAAGGGAGAGTGTTAATGGGGAAGCCAACAAGGAAGGTTGCAAGATGCTTGAGTAAATCTCACCTATATATGCATCCTAACCTAGTTCCTCAGTGCTTGTGTCATGCTGATCACTCGCACACCCTTATGCACTCTCCCTAACTTACACTGCAACCTACTCACCCTCCCTGATTCTCACCATACCTTTCAGGCATACCCTTGTATCTTTGTGTACTCTCCGTGACCCACGGTGTGTGTCAGGGTTCCAAGTAACACCCCCAATGAAATCAAACTCTTGCACACCCCTGTGCACTCTCCCCAACTCTCACTATGCCTCTTACACATCTCCCCAGAAGCCACCTGCTAGTTTTTCTGATGGCTTCCACACTGACTTTGCTTATGCAAAGCTGGTAGGGAATTTCAGCAATCACGATCAAGTTTAAACTTCCTGCTATCTTCCCCATTGACTTGTGAGAAGCTATTAGTGAGCACTGGAAATGTTGATCATGTGATCACATTTTGTAAATTAGCTCACCTGAAGCACCTTTAAAAACAATTTAAAAATTGTTACCCAATGATGCACCACTTCTCCCAATTGAAGCTTAGAAACAGACAAACAGATATGAGAGTTTTAGTAGTATATAGATTGCTTGTATGATCTCATCCTTTTGAGGGATAAGAAAATCAAAATAAAATCTCCTTTGAGTCAAGCATAACTACTGATCATTACATGGACACATATCTTGGCAATAGTGCATACTACATTTTTACTGCCATCTGTTTCTTTTAATTTTTACTTATCATTCTGAGAATTTTTTTTTTTTTACATTTTCCCCCTCAAAATACTCATTAATTCTGACCCGATTTAGCTTTCAGATTAATCAAAGCTGATTTGATGCTGCCACCTAGCTGGGCAGAGGGGAAAAAGCTACCCTTTTTTTCCAAATGCACAGCTTTCATGACAGAGTTGATAACTCTGTGTCCAGCCAATCAAGTACCGTATATTTAATCAATGTCAGATATATCATTTTAGAGAATCCTCAGCAGGGTGCCCTGAGTTAGAGGGCAGAGAAATTGCCTTGGGGAAAAAGCACTCTATTATTTTCTCTCTGTTTCTGCTGCTGCTGTCTACCCTTCCACCCCCACACACAGTTCCTCTCCCCTCTGAGTGTGTATTTATTTTATGTAGCTGCCCATTTCACTTTGCATGTGACTCTGGACTATATACAGCACCCAATTGAAACAGAACCTAAATAATCAGTAGAATCTATCCTTTAAAAAATTACAATTAAAAAAGGCAGGGAAGAACACAATAGAATACAATAGAAATCTATATCAGTCATTTAATGGTCTCACTGCTTCCATGGAAGCCTCAGATCTGAAAAGTTTTGAAGGCCTTCTGTAAGACCAACAAGGTTGGGGCTAACTTCATCTTGGGCGAAGGATGTTGCAAAAGGACAGACGCCATAGCAAAAGTGCCGCTCCTTCGGGACCCCGTCAAACAAAGCACTTTGGCCAATGAGACCCACAACATGCTCCTCCTGCCGGACCTGATTGGACAGGTGGATATAACTGAGGTCCTTCAGGCAGTCAGTCACCAGTTTCTCCTCTGCCTGAACCTCTAGAATGAGCTCTGCCAACTGCAGCCAAGCTATTTTAAATACGGAGATCTAATAAGGTCATTGATGCAATTAAAGGTGGGACCCCTTATTTTTCCAGTGTCTGCCCAAGGCATGGTCTGCTTGACCCTAGCTCAATGCTAGAATCTTTAAAAAAACAAACAAACAAGATGTTTGTTAAGAGACTTAATAGTATGTGATACAGTGGTGAAATGTAAAATTTGTTACTACCGGTTCTGTGGGCGTGGCTTGGTGATGGTGGTGGGGGTAATGGACTGAGTGGGCATGGCCAACTTTTTTTTTTTACTTTTAAAACCATTTTTTCTACAACCGCTTCAGCCGAAGAGGTTATAAAAAGAATGCTTTTAAAAGCCTCTGACGATCGCAGCTGAGTTGCCTGATCGTCAAAGCCTTTTTTTTCTTTCAAAAACATTTTTTCTACAACCTCTTTGCCGAAGAGGTTGTAAAAAAATGCTTTTAAAAGCTTCTGACGATCCCAGCTGAGCCGCGTGATCATCAGAGGCTTTTTTTTTTACTTTTAAAAGCATTTTTTTGGCCGAAGAGGTTGTAGAAAAAATGCTTTTAAAAATAATTTTAAAAGCCTCTGTTGATTGTGCGGCTCAGCTGGGCACGGGGGAGGGAGGGATTTTTGCTACCGGTTCTCTGAACCATCCTCCACCATCGCTACTGGATCAGGTGATCCGGTCTGAACCGGGAGCATTTCACCCCTGATGTGATGGAATCCTAGCAGACTGGTATAGAGCTTTCTAGGAGAAGGAGAGGTGGGGATGTTATGGATCACCTCTCTTAAGGAGGCCCATCAGGTAGGACCAAGAAGAAGGCCCTTCTCCATGGTGGCTCCTTCCCTGAGGCCATCATCACAAAATTATGGCCTTTTGGAAGAGTGTCAAGGTGGGGCCAATTTTATTTCTTCAGAGATGATGGTTCTATCATCCCTGCAGAAATTCGATTGACCCCACCTCGACATTCTTCCAAAAAGACATGAAGACATGATTTTACAAGCAGGCCTAGGGTTCCCAGCATGATATGAAATGCATCAAGGGGATCGTTTGATTGTTGTTGCCAAGAGGATTAGGGTTTATTTGGTTTTGTATTAAGGTTTTATTTCCGTAAACTATGCAGAAATCACCATGAGTGAATTGGGAAGCCATATAAATTTTCTAAATAAGTGAGTGAGTGAGTGAGTGAGTGAGTAAGTAAGTAAGTAAGTAAGTAAGTAAGTAAGTAAGTAAGTAAGTAAGTAAGAATCCTGTTTCCCCCAAAATAATAAGCCCAATCAGGCTTTTGAGTACATGGCAATAAGGCCAAGCGCTTATTCCAGGGTTCAAAAAAATATAAGCCAGGGTCTTATTTTCAGAGAAACACGGTAAGTAAGTAAATAAGAAGAGGTGGCCATGATATACTTCTCAAAGGCATTTGAGAGCCCATAAATTTTGCAACTGTATCTTACTTCTTCTAACACTGTAATCCTATGCCCTTCCAAATCAAACTGAAGATAAGGAACCCAGCTAAATTGCTATTCTCTTTGTTGGAGATCTGGCTCATGCAATGGAATGGATGGGGATTCATCCCAAAATAAATTGGAATAGGATCGTACTGCAGGCAATTGGCTAAACTGTGCAGCAAACGTTTCTGGTAACGGTAAAGCCATCAAGAAATGACACTGTGAACATTAAGCTAGTTGCTCTTATGTGAAATAAATGCAAATGTGTGCCTTTGAGTCAGTCTTGATTCCTGGTGATGGCACAGACAAGCCGGTGCAGTTTTCTTGGCAGCATTTTCAAAACTGGTTTGCCCTCGTCTTTTGTCCTAGGGATGAGAGAGAGAGAATGACTGGCCCAAAGTCACCTATATGACTTTGTGCCTAAGGCCGAAGTAAACTCACACTATTCCGTTTCTAATCTTAACACCTTTAACCACTACACCAAACTGGCTTTCAGTCCCTGCTTTGCTTTGTATTAATTAGAGGCTTAAATATTTTATACCTTTGCTGTGAGCCACATAACACAAAATGGAATAATTTGCCTAAGTGCTTGCAATATGAATCTTACATTTAATTACTTCTACGAGGAATGTTGACGCATCTTGATGGAGTCGGGCGGGGGGGACCCAAACCAATTTAAACTCTTTTTCTGAAGTGATTTTGGTGCGAGATAGAAGATAGAAATAGATTTTTTTAAAAACAACTTTTTGAATGGCACTTCTTTTGGAGGAATTGCTGGATGAATGTCTTAAAGGGAATAGTGAGTAATATGAAACCAGTAGGTTGAATTAGCCCTAACTAACCTACGTTCCTCTTCTTGCAGCGCAAGCCTAAACATGCATTCTTGGAAATTAGTCTTGAACAAGATGTCTTGAACAAAAGGCATCTGTGTGGAGTGGAGCCATTAGAGAATAAAATACCTGAAGCAAATGAAATCCTGAAGACCTGGGAAACCGTGCCTTATAGGACAGGTAGTCCTTGATTTACAACCACTCATTTAGTGACCGTTCGAAGTTACAACTGAAAAAAGTGACTGACAACCAGTTTTCACACTTTTGCAGCATTCCCCATGGTCACATGATCAAACTTCAGATGCTTGGCAACTGGCATGTATTTATGGTGATGGCAATGTTCCAGGGTCATGTGATCACCTTTGGCGTCCTTCTGAGAAGCAAAGTCAATGGGAATCCAGATTCGCTTCCCAGCCGTCATCTTACTAACTTAACAACTGCAGTGATTCATTTAACGACAATGGTAAGAAAGGTTGTAAAATAGGGCAAAATTCACTTAACGGCTGTCTTGCTTAGCAAGGGAAATTTTGGGCTCAGCTGTGGTCGTAAATCGAGGATTACCTGTAATTGAATTCATGTGCTTTAATGCAAGAAAAGTATTTTCTAAGTCTAGAAAAATACTATGGTTTCCTCTAATGTTTCTTAACAAAGCACTTCCAGGATCGCTATTACTCATTCGGGCAAGCCATATTATGTCAGCATCCTCAACTGCTTGTGAAATGGAGCAGGCAATCTATTTCCTTCATCCAATGACATGCCCAAAGGATGCATTTGATCGTTGAATAGCGAGCTGCTTGCCCCATTCCAGCAAGTGGGCATAATCGGGAGGATAAAGAATAGAACAGAACAGAGTAACAGAGTTGGAAGGGACCTTGGAGGTCTTCTAGCCCAACCCCCTGCTTAGGCCGGAAACCCTATACCATTTCAGACATGACAGCATGCCCAGCAACTATACATGTACCATGTAGCAGTTCATAGCGTCCCATAATAATATCAATTGAATATTCAGGAGGTGTGGTTCCCACATTATAATGAGCTTTCAGGTTATTAAAGCTCAACTTTTTGGACAATTCTTTGTCTGTTGCCAGTCTGAACCAGGTTCTTTCAGAATTTCACATTCTTGTTTGTTCCTTCAAAAAACTAAGAACATTAATCAAAGGCGCTCCTTGTTACTGAGTCCCCTGGTTATGCAAAGGGCCCCCTCTCTTGCTCCCATCAATGGTCCTCAGTCCCCCCCATTACTACAGAAAGCTCAGCATCCAGAAGTCTTTGAAAAGCCTGAATGATAGGCACCTCTGCTTTATTTGAGCTGGATTTTGTGCAAATGACAACCGGATGTTTGAACTGTTTCCACCTCACTTTGCTTCCCTGGTTGTTCATGTTGAGTGTGACTCATAGCTGAATTTAAATCTGTGGAATTTCTGCCATGATGCAAATGAAGGCCAACTGAGATTTGCTTTTTTAGTTCAGTACTTGAAAAAAGGCCTTGAAACAGGGTAGGTATTTCAGCACAAAGATTAAAAAGAAAACCCAGAAGAATGCAGATCAGATAACCTAGAAGGATTAGGATCCTCTGATGAAGTGTGGTGATGCAGACATCCTACTTACACATTTGTTTTTCGAATAAAGAAAAATTCTGATTGTTCAGAATATATTTTTTTAAACAGGGGTCAAGCAGAAGAAGAAATAGTCATTTTTTTTCTGTGCTCATTGATTTTCCAAGGGAATTATCCTTTCTCTTACTTTCCCAGCTGGGCCTTACTTCTGTGTTTGAAGGAAAATGGAAAAAGAGGGGCTAAAATCAGCAAGGTTCGTCTAGTACAGGTAGTCCTCCACTTATGACCACAACTGAGCCCAGAATTTATCTTGCTAAGTGAGAAAGTTGTTAAGTGAGTTTGGCCCCAATTTACGACTTTTCTTGCCACATTTGTTAAGCGAATGACTGCAGTTGTTAAATTAGTAACACAGCTGTTAAAGTGAATTTGACTTCCCCATTGACTTTGCTTGTCAGAAGGTTGCGAAAAGCACATAACCCCAGGATACTGCAACTATCATAAGCATGAACCAGTTGCCAAGCATCTAAATTTTGATCACGTGACCATGGGGATGCTGCAATGGTCACAATTGTAAAAATGATCATAAGTTCCTTTTTTGCTGTTGTAACATCAAATGGTCACTAAACGAACTGTTATAAGTGGAGGACCACCTGTACAGACACAGGAAACATCTGGCCAATGGGCTACGTTAGACCTCTGTCCTGTGGAGGAATCTCTTTGTGTCTCCTCTCTTCTCTCCCAGCATATAAAACTGCTTGGGCTAAAATGGGGAAGCTCTACCCATCAGGAGCTGACGGATGTAGCATCTTGGCAAAGTTTTAAAATAATCCCAACTACATTCATTTATTAGATTTTTATTCCATCTTTACTACTTTATAAATAACTCAAGGCGGCAAACTCAATACTCCTTCCTTTTTCCTATTTTCCTTGCAACAACAATCCTGTGAGGTAGGTTGGGCTGAGAGAGAGAGGAGTTACTGGCTCAGAGTCACTCAAATGGCTTTCATGCCTAAGGCAGGACTAGAACTCACAGTCTCTTGGTGTCTAGCAGGGGTGAAATTCAGCTGGTTCTGACAGGTTCTGGAGAACCAGTAGCAGAAATTTTGAGCAGTTCAGAGAACTGGCAAATACCACCTCTGACTTGCCCCAGAGTGGGATAGGAATGGAGATTTTGCAATGTCCTTCCCCCAGGAGTGGGGAGGGAATGGGGATTTTGCAGTATCCTTCCCCTGGAGTGGGGTGGGAATGGAGAAAGCAGCTTTGAGAATGGAATGTGATTCTCTTCCCTCAGAGGCATTTAAATTACTTTTCTTCCATTCCTCAGCGCTTATATACCCCTTTGCTGACTCTGTAAACTGCTTAGAGAGGACTCTGACTCTGAGAAGCACTCTGAAGCGGTATATAAGTCTAAGTGATATCGCTATTGCTTTGTGGGAGATTTGCAACCAAGTGCAAGCAATCCATGCGCATGGACAAAATTGCTGAAATGGCAGAAAGTTGGAGAATGTCTCTACTTTTCTGTAATAAAAGTTGCCTGAGGTGGTAGATTACAGACTGTCTGTTTGTCAGAGGGTTGTTTTGCAATGTTGCAGGATGTGAAGCAGGGGTGAAATCCAGCAGGTTCTGACAGGTTCTGGAGAACCGGTAGTGGAAATTTTGAGCAGTTTGGAGAACCAGCAAATACTACCTCTGGCTGGCCCCAGAGTGGGGTGGGAATGGGGATTTTGCAATGTCCTTCCCCTGGAGTGGGGTGGGAATGGAGATTTTGCAGTATCCTTCCCCTGCCACACCCACCAAGCCACACCTACCAAGCCACGCCCACAGAATTGGTAGTAAAACAATTTGAATTTCACCACTGGTTTCTAGGCCAGCTTCTTAACCACTGCACCAAATTGGTCTACAATGCACTGAATGGTCTCCAATACATCAAAGTAGGTCGGAGATCATTTCTGGGAAAGATTCATTTCCTGCCTTGGTGTTGCAGCTTTGCTCTGAACACTTCTGTTTTTCGACAAAACAAGGGACCTTTCCTCCAGCCTTCACCCCTTGCACTGTTGGAGAAATTTCTCTGTGTGTCACTGCTGAGTGAAGAGAGATGGCCTTGCCCCCCCCTTCCCCCCCCACACACCCATCCTTGATGCTGTCATACCACTATATAAACTGTTCAAAATAGCCTCAAAAAAGCTCTATTGAAATCATGTTTTAACTAGCAGGAGTAAATGTAAGAGCCTACGTGTTTTAAAACTGTGTTGGTGTGTCTGCGGTTATACGCCTGCAACTGAATCTGTGTGACTTCTTCAGAATGCGTGTGGCACAGCATGTGTTCCCTCACATATAATCCAATCAAGCCTGCCTGGAGCCAGGTCAGAGTGGGGTTAAAAATTGCTTTTTCCTCTCTGGAGTAATTTCATGCCAGTGTTTGATCTATAATCGTTGCATTAACCCACTTCAGAATTTCTTTGAATGGGAATGAGAAGGAGGACAGATAGTCGTCGACTTAATGGAACCTGCCCATTATGGGCATAAGTCCTGACAGTTATAAAGGGGGAGGTGTCATGTGAGCAGACCCAGTTTTACAACCCTTTTTTTGTGGTGGTCATAAAGCAAAACTATTGTTCACTATGGGCTGGTTTTGCCCAAAAACTCTGAGCTGAAGAAGCTTCTTGTATGAGAAGCGAAACATCTTAAAAGAAAATCCAGAAAGTCCTTTTGCCTCTTGAAAAAGCACCTTTGGGACAGTATTAGGTACTAAATACAGAAGTGGGGTTCGAGGGCATCTTAGAAGAAGATGGTAAAATTTCTTATGTTATCCCTAATTTCTGTCTATGAACATGCCCAGAGGTATTCTTGGTCAAAAATGTTGTGATACTATCCTCTACCATCTCTGATGATAGGATGTGACACCTCATCAAAGTCAGTGCTGTTTTTGTGTGAAACCAAGAATACTGCAAATGTAGTTAGGAATAATGTAATTAATGTGGACAAAGGTGTTATGGGATGCTTTAGCTGTATCATATTGTAAATCAAACTCACTCTCCATGTAACTTTAGCTGTGGCTTTTCTTTTTTTTCCCACTAAACCTAGAAAAAGTGAGACATGAATGGAGAGCCTGCAATAAACCGTTATCAACAGCTATTTGTTTCTGGGGAAGAAACTGTTAGCTGGGTGAGCTGAGCTAGGAAATGGAAATATCAAATGTATAACCACTCTGTATGGGCACAAGAGGTCACTAATGCTGTAAATTGAATTCATTGACCATACAGAGAATAATTGCATTATTCAAAGCAAGACGATAAAGCTTCTTTTATAAGGTGCCTGGCTTCGCACATACAAAATCACATCTGCATCAGAGGACAGCATATAAACAGGTGGCAAATGTGTTTGCTATCATCATGCATATTGGCATCATTTTACTTTCCTTCTTTAAGAAGTCGTTATAGGCGGAAAGTTGTGTTCAGCTATGGAAGCCCAAAATTAGGAATCTGCACTCCACCCCCTTAACTCTGTGCATATAATTGCCTTGTCTTCTCCTCTCTTTTCACCCTGTCTCATCCCAGTTTAAATCCTAGTAGCTACTCCTTGCACCTCAAGTAAGCTTGTGACTTTTAATCAAAGTCATCAGTCCTCAACTTTTTGATTCTGACTAATGAAAGTTGGAAAATACGTACCAAGCTCCTTCTAATTTAAGTGCAGTAGGTATGAAAAGATTTAAGCCGAGATATTTTAATTTTCAGCAGTGCAATTGGGAACTTTGCTCTGCATGTAAACTTCAGAGAGTACGCTAGTAGCAATTTACTGAGGTGCTGCAATTGTACAATATAATTGAACTGGATTTTTTGGGTTGTATGCAGGTCTAAGCCCTGAAGACCCTTCTGTTCCAGTAAGCTGGACTGTCCTAATACGAATTTTATAAGGGGTGTATGTGTGTTTTAATTTTTGAGCCAAATTCTATATATTTGATTTTAATTGGTTTTAAATTTTGTAAATCTATATGTTTTAATGTACACCGCCCTGAGTCCTTCGGGAGAAAGACGGTATAGAAGTCTAATTATAAATAAATAAATAAATAAATAAATAAATAAATAAATAAATAAATAAATAAATAAATAAGCTGAAATCCTTCCTTTTATGAACAAACTCACATTGCTAAATGGGTGGTTTTGAATTTAGAGAATAGGCTTTATTGAAAGTTTATGAGCTGTTTTCCTGTTCTGTCTTTCAGATTTAATGTGATTTATTGCAAACATTATATTGCTATATTTAGTACAAGTACAAAAACTCATATATTTGTATAGAATGTTAAAAGAAAACATTGTTCATTATCCAAATGACAAGCTCACTTCATTGTAAAGAATATGCCTTTCACTTTGGTTTATCTATGCATTATGATTTTAAAATATGGTTTATTGAATAAAACACAATTGGCTTGATTGACACAGCACTCTAAACCAAACCTAGAGAAACCACCTTACAGCTTAGCATGATGTATGAACCCTGTCGTACATAAAAAAGCAATTTTCAAAAGCAATTTCAAATATGTTCTGCCACTATAACCTTTAACAGCCTTTACTAATACAGCTAAAAGTTGTGTGTTAATTGCTTTAGGGGCTCTGGTTACATTTTGAGAATGCCAAGTCAATAATACATTTACGTTTCAATACTTTGTTGTTTTAAAGCACCTTTGGTTGAGTATAAGCAGAAACCATGATATTGTTCTTCTGCTACAGGCAAAAAAATTTGTGAAGAAAGCCCACAATTGTCTTTGTTAAAATTTACATTTCAGAAAGAAGGCAATGTTCACAGTCAGGATTAAGTAGGCTAATAAGAAATGGAAGAGATAAATAATCACAATGCACTAAATAAACTTGCAGTGTGTAACTCTTCTGTTTCTTATCTGGCTCTCTGGAGCTATATTGTATGTTGGCTGGTCTTCTGTCTCCTGTTGCCTGTCTTTTGGCAATCAAAATTTTCCACTAATCTCCATCCTTTATGTCCCAATTATAGTTTTAATAATCTGCAGAAAGTGTTGCCCTGTGGCCATCATGACCTCTGTTCCCTAGAGGTGCTCCTTATTTCTGATGGGAAAGTCCTACTTCATTTATATTCTTCATTTCTGCCTGATTCCCACTTTAGCCATATCAGGACTTCCTTGTGTGAATTTATTCAGCCCCTGTAGTTTATTACTCATCATTTATAGCATAGTACAATGGTTCTCAAGCTTTTGATATCTTTTAAGGAAGTTATCCAAATCCTTACATTTCTCCCCTAAATGTGTGTGCATTTGGTGCCTTTTTACACTCACTTTAATATCATTCCCTGGGGAACTTTTACAGGCCTATCTGCAAGCACCTTAAAGCCTCATTTTGCACTCTGGATGTTTTGTCACTCCTGATTGGAAACAGCTAGCTAAGTGCATTGTGCAGTCTCCGACAACTATTTAATGAACAATGTCTAAACAAAGCCTCTCTGAAACTATATGACATAGTCAACTCCTGCATTGTTCGCAGTTCCTGAAACATTGTGGTTCTAACACATAAAATTATCATAGTAAAAATGTAGAAAGTCCTTTGATTTGGGACTCATCCACTGAAATGGAATCAATCATGACATTGTGGTTTCCTTGAGTTGCATTAAGAGCATTGCATTTACAAGACCCAAGGGGATTTCTTTAATAAACACATTTCTTTAATAGATGTGTTTGGAAATATGCACATGACAAAATGACCACAATCATGTTCATTCTACCAGTTAAGGAACTTTAAACTCAAATAAGTGTGCCATGGTGGCACTGCATTTGATTCTACTCCTATGTTCAGAATGTTGTACTGGTTTTAATAAATTATTACTGCAATAGCAATTTAGCTCTGGAGTTTCAAAGTGATCGATTTTCTCCAAATGTCATTTAAAAATATATGAAGCTGTTAGGAGTCACCTGATGCAAAACTATGTAAAGGACACGGAGAATGGCCTTGAAGGACAGTGACAAGATTTGTTACCAAGGCAATGATCCGATAAGTGTGATTTCAGTCCATTCCCAAAACCTAACTTCAGAAAATGCCTCAGACAGGCCCTCCTTTATTCACCTGAAGATAAAATGAAAGAGGAGGAAAACACATTCAGACTTGCAGGATTCTCTTACTAGAGCTAGTCTAATAAAAGTGATTTTACACCAATATGACATTGGTTTATTAGATTAGTCTACCTTAAAGGCCTGACATTCAATTTGTATACAGATGAACTCTATTCTTCTATATTATCTGAGTCAAGAAAGGAATCTGGACATTGTAATGGATTGGAGGAACATCATAAACTTAGTCTGGATCCCAGTAAGATAGAGACATAGGCCTTTCCCTGGTGCAGGAATTTGGGAGTTTCAGATGAAGTTTCATTTGGAGGAACAGATGCAAGACCCGAGGTGCACCTAGATCCAATTATGCTTTGGAATGGACGAGAAAACAAATAACCATGAAAGGGCTATTGCTTCCTTTATATAGAAATGATTAGTCTGTTGCCCCAAATCTGTAAACCTTCCTCAACTCATTTTGGAAAGTTTTTTAAAAAAACTAAACCAGTATATCCATTAGTTCCATTTTCCTTTCACTGACAATGCTTGAAAAATGTAAACCCAATTAATTGCAAACCGCTGAAATTCTCTAAACAGATGGTGATGAATCACATTGCTAACCTGCTCTTTGCTTCCAATAATGTAAAATGCACGATTTCTTCTTGTGAAGGAAATATGTTTTGCTTTTATTAAAGCAGAGGGCAACCGCAATAAAGCAACATAAAATGTCACATTGCTATCTTTCTGATGGCATCCACCCAAGGGTTCTTAAAGAACTCAAACTGAAGATTTCCTGCCCATAATATGAAACTCAAACCAGACTCCCTGTGTTGAAGGCACGGGGAGCTAGTCAATGTGACACCAATTTTTCAAAATGAGTTTCAGGGGAAATTATAGGCTAGTAAATTTTATATTGGTGGAAACAGACCAAGAAAAATAAGCATGTCAGAAGAACAAACCTTTTGAGAAAAATCAAGATGGATTTTGCAAAAGTAATCATGTCATCCTCCTAGAGGTGTTTTATTTTTTAAGAATGTACAAGAAAATGGATTGAAGCAATCCTGCTAATACTATAAACCTGGACATTCCAACAACCACCTCAACAAAAAACTCTTGATAAAATTCACAGTAAAACTGGCACGAGAAGACCTATTCCCTTATGAAAAATCATACTAGATGTGGCAGATACTTTCTGTTTAACTTTGGTTGCATCTGGTGATGTGGCCAACAATCATTTCTGTGAAAAAAACAACAACCTTGTTTTGCTCTTATAAAGTTCTTGTAAGTAGTTTTTCATTTTTAAGTGTGAAGAATTTTAATTTCTTTTTAATTCTGTATGTAATGCACTGTATTCTGACCCAGAAAAGGTTCATTCCATTGATCAGACATAAGCACTTATATTTATTTACATCAGACCAGACTCCAGACTCACTTTCATGAAAAAATACATTAGCAAGGTTACATTCAATAGTCTCTTTCTAACTCACTTCTATAACATTGTACTTAGTGCAGTCTCTCCCCCATCTCTCCCACACACTTCTATAATCACAGAAAGTTTCCACTGACTTTTCATCTGGCTTTGAGCTATTTAACTTTAGCATCTCCTTGAAAATTCTGAAGGTATTTGTGGCAAGGAAATCATATTCATATTCAGCTTCTGATTTGCAGCATTTTGGGAGCACAGCCATTATCATTGTGGTTGAACTCTCTGGCTTTTGCTGACAGATGCCAAAAGAAATGTTACTTTTTGCAGGCAGACACAGCTAATCTAGCTAGTTAATTCATAGCCTACAAAAGTCTCTATTTTATTAATAAGTTAAATTAACCTTAATAAGTATTGAGGTCAGGCAAATTTCCACTCATCTTACAGGGTAATTGTCTAATCTACCTATGATTTATTTTATACAATTTAGAGGCAGCCAACTCCAGATGAATCTGGGAAACATAACAATTTTTAACATTTGCTGGAGGGAGGATGCTTCAAAGAAGGTCTTGATTCTTGACAAGATTTGGGGTAGGCAAGGTTGGGAAGAGCAGTGCCAAAATAGATTTCTTGCCAAGATTTTCAGAAGTGTTTTGCACTTATCTTCTTCTTAGGGCTGAGAGAATGACTAGGCCAAAAATTACCAGGCTGGCTCTATGCTTAAGGCAGGATTAGAACTCATGATCTCCCAGTTTCTAGCCTGATCTCTTAACCACTCCAAACTGACAGTTAGAGAAAAAAAAGTATAACAATTAAAAAAAGAAACTCCAGATCATAAGCATCCAGAAGCAAACTAACAATAAAATGCTCTACAGGGGATCAACCATCATTTTGTCCCAAAGCTAGAAGATCAGGAAAATTTCCAGTGATTTTTGGATCTGCATTGGGGTGTTCCATTTGGTGGGGAGCCAAATGGAACCTGGGCAACAGAAATGGTGCTCCAGAGAGTGAAGGCAGAATTAGCATTTCCCCCGCATTTCCCGCCAAATTCATTACCGGCATTTACTTCACAATTAGGGATATAAAGGAAATGCACTAGTGATTTTTATGGGAGCAGATTTGGGGGATCCAGTGTATGGCCCAGACAATATGGTTGAATTGAATCTGCTAGGTTTATCAAATTAGCATTGTATTTGTTTATAAAAGTTTTGTCTAGAAAGGATATCTTGAAGTAAAGACTGCCCATTCAGTCCTTGAGGAAACAGTTTGGTATTGCGGACTGAACAAAGTTAGATAGGATATTATTACATGAGCTGCCCAAATTAGCATTTATAATAATAATATTTTACTGACTAGCCAAAAGGTCATATTAAACTACAAAATACAGTGCAATAAGCCAGTTTGATCTAGCGGTTCAGGCTAGAAACTGGGAGCCTGGGAGTTTTAGTTCCATCTGAAAGGCAGCTGGGTGGCTTTGGGCCAAATCATCAGGAGACTAAGAGTTCTAGTCCTGCTTAAGGCATGAAAGCCAGCTGGGTGACTTTGGGCCAGTCTCTCACTCAGCAGCTCAATCCCACTCACTGGGTTGTAGTTATTAGGAAAATAGGAGGAAGGAACATTGGGTGTGTTCGCCGCCTTGAGTTACTTATAAAGATAATAAAAGTGAAATTTGTAGAATCCTTAGTATTTTCCCCATAAAGAAGAACAATTGTCATTGCAACATTCTTTGCTTGCAAATACCCAGGCCTGCTCTTAGCATCTCATTGGTTCCTATACATTTGGGAGGAAATTGAAGGAATTGAAAGTAATGTACTGGAAGCCAGTGACATAACCCATATTTTGCTGAATATGTACAACAGAAATATCTCTGCCTCCCTTCTCATGTGTCCAATGAGCAGTGATTTTTGCTGGAACAAAAACCAGTGCACTAACAGTGCTGCCTTGTAGAGATAACTTTCACTAGATCCTAAATCCTTTGTGGATTTCCTGCATCAGGTCGGGTTGGATTCTATGACACTAACGCCTTGCAGACATTATTTATTTACAAGTCAGGATGGGGAAACAACAAACCTACCAAAAACATCCAACCAACTCAAAGGTGAAGACCACCAACTCAATTTCTGTTCGGGAAAGGAACCCCGAAGCAGACAAACAAATTTCAAAAGTATTTGTGGCTTGCTGTCAACTCTGAAGTGAACCTGGCTTAAGCCATCTTGTGCTGCCTCATGGTTGCACGAAGCCTAAGAGGGGGAAGGGAGGGGGGGAAGTAGATAGCCCGACTAGAGTCAAAACAAAAGTTTTCCTGTGGGAACCAAGGTCATTGTAACAGGTGGCTATTGAAGGAGGAGAGGAGACTGCCATCCATCTTCACTGGACAATGTAACCGGTGACACCTGGGAGGGGGGATTTTTACTTTTTTAATTAGGTGAAAACTGTGGGAACTGTTAGAGTGCCGATATGATGTATCCAATAAACATGTTCTTTGAGGAATCTACCTGCCTCGGAATTCTGCTTTCAATGGGTGCGTTACTTGGAACACTGACAAATTGACTCACCTATAGGGTTATGGAAGCACTCTGGCTTTCTTAGTCCTTATACTTGCTTGCTTGATCAAGGCTAATCCTGCAACATATAATAAAACTCTTCCCTGAAGAAGCATTAAAACCCAGTACTGGGAAGGGTTTGTGTGTGCCTGAATTAAATCCCCGAGCAAACATTCTAATAAAAGGTTGTCTTGGCTTGCAGTTCTGGAGAAATGTCTAAAAACAAATTGGAGCATTCCTCTTCCACCCAGCCTCATTGATTGATGGGAAAAGCAAGCACCAGCTGATCTCTTTAATAGCTTTTGTGGGGTGGGATTTGACAAGTATAGATGGGTGCTGTGAGGGCCAGAATCAGATACCTCTCAAGTCTGCTTCAGCATCAAAACCTCAGTATGTGTCTTTTCTTACCTATCGACCCAAAATCTATTGAATTTTCACTTTAGGCATGAAAGCTAGCTGGATGACTCTGGGTCAATCACCAGAAGATGGTGAGTTCTAGTCCCGCCGTAGGCATGAAAGCCATCTAAGTGACTCTTGACCTGTCCTTCTCTCTCAGCTCAGCCCACCTCACAAGGTGGTTGTTGAGGAGAAAGAAGGAGCATTAGGTATATTTGCCACCTTGACTTACTTATAAAGTAATAAAGCTGGGTTAAAAATATGCATAAATAAATGCTAAGCAAGCTTCTCCTTAATTCAGTGCAAACACAAATGTGTCCTTATTGAATAAAATGGTCTGGTGATCAATCAATTAAAAGTTCTAATTGATTAATCTACTAGTTAAATCATTTATGTTGGAAGAGCGTTTTTACTTGAGATTTCCAGGAACGATTCCCCAGCTTTATTCAAGAAATAAAGTTCAACGGATTTTGACTATGAGAGAAAAAATTATACCGTGAATTTTGTCCATGTAATTAACCAACAATGCCATGCTTCATGAACGATCCTGCCATGCCACTGGCATAAAACTTGGTGCTGCATTTTAAAATGTTGGCACACATTTAGAAAAGAAAAAGCATCTGAGCATGTACTGAAAAGGCTAATAAAACTGTCTGCATCAGGTTTCGGGACTTAATCAAAAGGATAACTGAAGTATAATAAGTACGTGTTCAGTCTATGTGGCCTGTTGATGACTGTATAAACACAAACAGATGCTTTACAGCATTTGGTTGCAGCCATAAAATAGCCCACGCAATCTGCAATCATGCAATAAAGCTGTTATCAGATAACCTCGTATATCTGGAAAAAGTGAAGAGAAAAGCCAAAAGGCAAAGATCACATCCAGTCTCGGCAAGAGGCACGAGAACAAACTCTTTTGTTTTTTCAAAGACAAAGGACTTTATTTGGATTCTCTGTGACCAAGAAGTTATCAATAATAAGCAACATTCAAGGAAAGTAAACAATAACCATGAGAGTTAAGGAGTAGTCTGTAAGTAGCTATGAGGCAGTTCGAGAGACCAAAAGAACCAAACACCTTCTTAATTTTATATTGTATTTCTTGAACTGGTATATTAGCTGATCTAGGAACTCTTGTGATATCACCAGCTTTAAATGTAGGTCAGCATTATGATTGCCTTCTTCATATAATGCAAAGAAGGAAAGGTAAGATCCCTTCCTTCTTTGTCCCTTCTTTCATCACCCTTTCATTTTCAGCATCTGGTTTTGATTTCAAATTTATTAACAATGTAAGCTAAATTGATTAGACTGCTGAGTTTCCTCCATTTTTAGGTGTATTTCTCAAAAAAGGCTTAAAATACTTAAGTACAAGAAAATTTAATTTGTTTTAATTAATTAAATTTATATGCCGCCCCTCTCCGAAGACTCACAATACATTTAAAAAATCATTATAAAAAGACATTGAAAAATTAAAAAACATTAAAAACATTAAAAACTCATTCACACCATTCATGGCCGGATCTCGCCAGATCACAAGAGCGAGATCAACGGCCCCAGGCCTGCCAGAAAAGCCAGGTCTTCACCGCTTTTCGGAAGGCCAATAGGGTGGGGATGGTCCGGACCTCAGGAGGTAACTGGTTCCAGAGAGCTGGGGCAACCACAGAGAAGGCCCTCCCCAATGGGCCCACCAGCCGACATTGTTTAGCTGACGGGACCCGGAGGAGACCAACTCTGTGGGATCTTACCGGTCGCTGGGAGCTATGCGGCAGAATATATAACATCCTCAGTATAATTTCCTCAGTATAATATAGAAAAGGATTATTTTTAATGGTACTTTCCATGTAAAATCTTGATTGCCTTGGTTTTCAAAGGTGGAATTAACAAGAGGTATGGTATAAATAAAATATATAATCATAAAGGTGTATTTAAAGTTTTTGTGGTGCTATAAACTAGCTATTATTCCAAATCAATATATGTATGTTTATAGTATGCATAACTTATTATTCCCACCTCCTCCAACACACTTCCTATTGCTTGCTGGAAATATTTCACAATTAATAAAAATGAAGGTAGGCCCCGGCCCTAGGATTGGGAACCTTTTCATTACATGATCAGTCATAAATCAAGAACTACCTATAGGCTACAGTAGCAGAAACTTGAAAGGCTGACATTTTAGCTCCCCCCACACTTATACCAGTAATGCTACACAGGTAGTCCTTGACTTACGAATACAATTGAGCCCCAAATGTCTGTTGCTAAGCAAGACAGTTGTTAAGTGAATTTTGCCACATTTTACAAGCTTTCTTGCCATAGTTGTTAAGTAATTCACTGCAGTTGTTAACATGATTGTGAAGTGAATCTGGCTTCCCATTGACTTTGCTTGTGGAAAGGTAGCAAAAGTTGGTCATGTGACCCCGGGACACTGCATCCATCATGAGTCAGTTGCCAAGCATCCAAATTTTTATCACATGACCATGGGGATGCTGCAACAGTCCTAAGTGTGAAAAATGGTCAAAAGTTACATTTTCAGTGCCTTTGTAACTTCAAACAGTCATCTGTATATACGAGACCGCCTTCTGCCACCAGTAGCCTCTCACTGACCATAGAGAGGGGCTTCTTAGGGTGCTGTCGGTCAAACAGTGTCAACTGGTGGTCCCCAGGGGGAGAGCCTTCTCTGTGGGAGCACCTGCCATCTGGAACGAGCTCCCCCCGGAGATACGGAGGATCACTGATCTGTGTGCTTTCCGCAGTGCCCTTAAAACATTCCTATTCCAGCAGGCCGGCCTGGCCTAACCTCTTTTTTAAATTGTTTTTAAATTTTTAAAATTTTAAATCTGTCTTATAAAATTGGGGTTTTTAAATTTTGTTTTCTGGGCCAAATTATTTAATTGTATTTTAATGATTTTTTAACATTTGTATTATATGTATTTTATCTTTTGGCTGTTCACCGCCCTGAGTCCTTCGGGAGTAGGGCGGTATATAAATTCAATTAATAATAATAATAATAATAATAATAATAATAATAATAATAATAATAATAATAATAATTGTTATAAATTGAGGATTACATGTAGTTGGTTTAAGTTTCTTTCTAAATTTTTTAATTTTCTTTTTGGTAACTACTGCATTCCTTCCCAAAGATAATCTCTGGTTCTCAATAGTTGCATATTAAAGCGGAGTCACCACAGTCATATGACACCTACAATTCAAATTTTATTTTATTTATGTTTTTAGTCTGTTATTCCGGTCTGATTTTATGATGGAAAACACCAAAAGTTGCTTGAAATTGTGGCAGTGTAAAAATGCAATCCATCCATCCATCCATCCATCCATCCATCTATCCATCCATCCATCCATCCGGCAAGCAAGCAGCGTTTTCCTTAATTATCAGTCAGCATGGCCAGCTGTAGTAGTGAGAAAATGTCTTTAAGATGAAAAAGGATTATATTCCTTTCAGGCCTGATATCATCATTCAGCTCCATTAGATCTGAGCAGAGAAGATCAAGGGTCAAGCCTCCAGGTTTACTCCCCATTGAGCAATTATGGATTCTGAGGCTTTCACAGAAATTGCTCTCAAATATTTGTATTTCTCTTGACAGTCTTTACATGTTGAAAGTGCCAAGGCAAGACATGGTAAGCTTTGCACTGACATGTACCCGGTTCTCTGGCATTGTCGAAGTCGGCTGCCCAGACAGAGCTGTAACTTTCCAGCAGTTTTCAGTAAAATACAGAAGACGTTTATTGTATAATGGAGAGGTTTTGGAAGCTGGCGTAACATTCTTGTGACTGAAGCATCCTTTTGAACTGTGCGTATTGCAGTTTTGATGACTCAGCAGGGAGTTTCCTTAACTAGATATAGTCATGCCAATAAACAGGTTTGTCACTGTCTTGGGTGGGTGTGGCATTACAAAAGCTTTTCTTGGCTAGGAACAGGATGGAGAACTTGCAGTTGCAAGGAAAGCAGTTTTCTATATTTCTCTTTATTTGGTGTGATAGAGACTTGCTGGCATGTTTTGCAAAAATACCTTTTACTTTTGAAGCGCAAGCATTGAATTAGATCTCTTGAGGGGTGTTTTTATTTTTTATTTATTTATTTATTTATTTAAATTTGATTTATATGCCGCCCTTCTCCGGAGACTCAGGGCGGCTTACAATGCGTTAAGCAATAGCCTTCATACTTTTGTATATTTATACAAAGTCAGCTTATTGCCCCCACAAACTGGGTCCTCAATTTATCTACCTTAGAAAGGATGGAAGGCTGAGTCAACCTTGAGCCTGGTGAGATTTGAACTTACAGTAATTGCAGACAGCTGGATGTTAATTACAATGCATTAGTCTGCTGAGCTATCCAGGCTTTTTCAACAATGCCTGTTTCACTGCTGGTCATACGAAATGAGGATGCAAATAGATTTTATGTGTAAGTCTATGGCTGTCCTCTATTTACCAGAAAACCATCTATATTTATTCCTGGCTACAATAAAAAAAAGGGGGCAGGAGGAGGAGGAAGGGAGGGAGGAACTGAAACTCTGGACAATGATTACCTTCTTTGTATTGAATTACCAACCCAATGCATGTCTCCTATTTGAGCCTCTATAGACATGTTTGTATATATAGTTCCCTAGAAGCCATATTCTAAAGAAGATCAGGAAGTGGAAGCAATACTTCCTCCTTTGGACTGAAATTAGATACCATAAAATAAGTTGTTTGTTTATAAACTTGACCCCTCCTGTACATAGAAACTATTCTCTTACACACTAGCTAACGCTCTACATATGCTATAGAAAGGTATATGCTGTTGCGTACATATAACTGTACTTCCTTTGTTTCTTCTGAAAATAACTGATATGGAAATCTGCAACCATTAAAAAAAAAAAAAAAACCCTTGCCCGGATTCCTCCGCCTTTATCTTGGAGAAATTTCTGGTAGAGTCTGTATAGTTGCCGCACATTATGCAGAACATAGCATACAACAGCGTAACACTAAATATATGGATTGCATTTGTATTGCTTTATATGGGAAACCCATTCATTCAGTGTGGCATATCCATAGGAGTTGGGTGGCTAATAAATTTTAAATAAATAAATGTAGACATCCTTTTTGCCTTGTGGGCTTATGTGATTTGTTAGAAGTTTCTTTGCAACAGACATTTTGACATCAGAAGCATTTCAGAAAAAGAAAAAAAAATCTGCTGTTCCTTTTACTTACTATGTATGTTTTAAGTGGGTATTTAGGTGAATCTCACAGAAGATAAAACAAGTGCTCTTTGGTGCAATTCCTGCAAAATTCTACACAGGTATTTACAGCATCAAGCAGGATCAGGCATTATTCCGCTGATGCCCTGATAGAGGCATTATTTCAATGGAATAAGCTATGCCCTGGACATTCCTCTGCCCTCCTTTAGAGGGAACGGTTTTAGTGTCATTTTGAGATTGTTACAAAGTTAGGCCAAGGCAAATAATAGCCCTGTAAGTGTGAAAAACGGTCGTAAATCACTGCTTTCAGTGCCATTATGTCACTAAACAAACTCTTGTAAGTCGAGGATTATCTGTAAAGAGATTTCTGGGAAGAGAGATGTCAACAACATAGAACATTCATGCATGTATTTATTTTTCTTAAGAGCATTTCTGACATGGAGGTTGAATTTAAAGCTTGGCTCACTCACCGACATTTGGTCTTATGCTTTATATCATGGTTTCTGTAGCTAGCAGGCATATTCCTAACCTTTCCTGAGCCTACGAATCAGGAAAAATGCTGAATCAGATGAAAAGCAACTGGTTTTATTACCCTTTTATTTTCACCTTGGGAGTTCTGACAACGGAATAATAAAACAGCTCTATGTGCATGCAGTTAAATTATGCTTGCAAAGATGCATGTCTTGGTGTAAAATGTTTCTTAGGCAGCAATAACTATTGGAAGAGTGGTCTCTGAATATCAAACATCTGTGGTAGCCAGCAGATGCAACTGCTGTAAGGCATAAACAACTGGCTAACTATGCAACCAACCATAACAGCAGCATTATTAATCCTGGGTTGGGGGCATGACTCCAAATCATTGTGATAAATCAAACAAATTCATTTACCACCTAATTTCTGTCACCAAATTCTAGTACTGTAACTTATTCATCTTTTTTATTATGATCTATTAATACCTCTATAGCAGGGGTCTCCAACCTTGGCAAATTTAAGCCTAGTGGACTTCAACTCCCAGAATTCCCCAACCAACTTTGCTGGGAATTCTGGGAGTTGAAGTCCTCCAGGCTTAAAGTTGCCAAGGTTGGAGACCCCTGATCTACAGCCTTCTAGAAACCTAATAGACTCCAGGTACTTACAGAATGTAGTGTAAGCATACAATAGAAAAGTTAGTATTCCTTGAAATTAAGTAATTACTTTAAATAATAAAATCCAAATGTTAATTTCCGAATATTGTAAATGGTGAATGAAAGTTGCTCAGTATGGTGACACTGGCTATAATTAATCACCAAAGGTTTTCTGGAAGAGTCCCGATTTTACCTGCTACCAGGAAGCCCGGAGGATGGGGCCCATCCTTGCTTCAGGACAAGCTTTTCCAAAGGTGAGGAACTGCTACAGAGAATGCTGATATTCAGACCTCCCATCACTATAATTTATGGTAGGTGAAAAGGATGCCCAAAAACTATTGGGGGAAAGGTTATCTCCAAGATACTGTGAGGATTTTTTAAATGGCTGAAACTAGTACCTTGAAGTGCACCATTGGGAACCTAAGCAGATTCTACAGGTTCTGCTGTATTCTGGACCAGGTGGTCTCCAAATGCAGTCCCATGTAGAGCAAGTTATAAAAGCCAGTTTGGTCTAGTGGTTAAGGAATCAGGCTAGAAAGCAGGAGATTGTGATTTCAACTCTAGCCTTAGCCATGAAAGTTGGCTAGCTGTCTTTGGGCCAGTCACTCTCTCAGCCTAACTCAACTCACAGGGTGGTTGTGAGGAAAATAGGAGGGAGAAAGAATATTAGATGTTTGTTGCATTATTATAGCATATATTTTATTATAAATAAAAATAATGAAGGCAGAATGTAAATAAGATCAATAAAATTAAGTTTTATGTTTATGTTAATCAAGATGGCATAAAGGCCAGAATCATTGGGCACTCCATAATAAAGTGCCCTCTCAACCATTCTTGACCTGATCGCTAAGGTAGGAGCAAAACCAGTGTAACCATATCCCCCAACTCCTAACCCACGCAGGGGGTCCAGAAAGTATTATGGTCAAAAAGCCACCAAAAGATCTAGAATAAGGAGGGTGGCACCACCTATGCATCTTCTTCTTCCCATCACAATGTAATTTGATTTGGGTTTTTTTTAAAAAAGGTAATGAATCATTTTCACTTCCATTTCTTGGGATTTCATTTGTGATTCTTTAACAGCTTTCCTACTGCATGCCCACTAAAATGATACACTGTGATGGTATCCCAAACGAAGTAATTCAATCTGGTTTTTTGTTTTAGAAACAGAAAAGTCTCTTTTGGCATTTGGATCATTGTAAAATGAAAAGGAAAACAATTTTTAAATTAGCATAAAATTTATTAGGGCAGTTTTGAATATAATGCAATCCTATGGGACACTGGTCTGGAAGATTAATATGGAAATGGCTGGCAGCATACCATTTATTAAGAAAAATCTGGCTTTTTTATCAGGAACTTATATAATGGTTTTTCTCCCATGTGCTTTAGAACTTCAGAGGAACAGTGTCAATATTGATGTAGTATTGGATTAAAGAAAATACTTTAATTATAAAATATTTTAATGTACATATGTAAGTTGTTAAACAATATGTAAGTTGTTAACATTTAAGCTCTGAGGTATTGAAGACCTTGTATTTAATGATTCTGTGAAAGTGTAACATGCCATATTAAAAATTTAAGTTTGTTTGTTTCGACTAACTCATTGGTGGACCTTGTGATTACAATCTTTGCTATAAATCATCCATCTGCACACATTGCAGATCTACATATGTATGTAAGGTTTACTCATATTTGAATACTGAACTTGACATTCACATTCATGGACACAGACGCATATAAAAACCTCAGTGGAGTTGAGATTATTATGGTAAAAACCAACCCTTGCCTGCTTATGTTGCCAAAGCATCCAGCATCCTGGCTTGTCTTATATCCTTAGAGGACTCACATGCTTTAAATTAAGACTCATTTTCTAAAACAGTTTATTTTTGCAAGGCCCAGTGATCATAAAAAGGTGTCATTATAGAAGCAGAAAAAAGACTATGCTTGTGACACTTTCTAAAACCAGGACTTTTCAAGAATCTGATAGCAGCAACAGCATCACTAATTCATTAAGAAGACAGAGATTTTGGGTCATCCATTATAGGTAGCATATGTGTCTTATGACTCTGGGGTTGTAGAAGATAAAACAACTCTGCCTTTTGCTGCATAAAATATGTAAATACTGAAAAGGCAATGAGAGTAATTAAATACGTTGCACCATATCCAGATTTAAAAAAAAAAAAACAATTGTCTGGGCCTAAGAATCTTGTTTGGAGATGAGTTGGAAGTTACCTCCTCTTTGCATATGGATTTCTTTCCTAACTTCCTATTTTCCCTAATACTAGTTTAGTGGTGATTTGTAAAATGAAAAATTGTGCTGAACTTGTTTGAAACTTGTAAGCCATGTTATGAGGCATTAGAAGTTATTAGTTCCCAAAGTGGCAAGTATAGTTAGAAAAAATCAGGAAATAGGGAATATACATGCACAAAGAGATAAAATGGCAAGCCCACGGCAATTTCCTGAGCACCCAAGCCAGCAGTATTTACATAAAATATTAAGGCATATTTTTAACGATTTGTGGGAAAAGTCATGGTGGCTTGATTCATACATAAAACTAACCCATAATTGGTGAGTTTGCACATGATGTACATGTGGTTACTACTGAAAATTGGAGATAAATGAGAATAATTCTGCATTTCCAATAAAAAAAATATATTATGTACAATGTTACATATTTTCTTTAAAGAAGGAAAAACTAAAAAGCAGATAGACTGTGTGATAAGTAACAAATGAGGATTTATTATGAAAAAGGGAGAAATATTATGAAATAAGTGGTCTTTTTGTGACTGGAGTTCAAATGTTTTCTTTGGCTTGTTATGTCATATTTTTTATTATTATTTTTAAAATATGAAGCATCAAAGTGAATTTGAGCAAATCTCAAATTTAATGTACAAATACATAAAAACCCAATTCCAAAACTTCCATCCAGCCAATGTTTTGGAATGCTTATTATATACATATATGGCAGTGTTCTGCAATAACTATACCATTAAGCTTTATGAAAGCTGCCCATCAGTCTAATTTGTTAGGTATTTACAACACTGAAAGGTTTTTAGAAGACCCCCACAAACAGGTTTCACTTGTTTTTATACAAAAAATTCCCAAACTTTTGCATAATTCCTCTAAATTTGTTTTCATTTGGATGCAATGGGTGGTATAAACCAGGATTGTAAGTAAGCACTTGATTGCTCCTTCCATAATTATTATGGGTGGTCTTGCTATTTCCCTCTGGCAAATGACCGCTGGCTTTGGTTGCGTTGCTCATTGGCTGAGCTGAGTTTTCCATTTTGCAGAATGGTTCAAAGCGACTGTAAACCCGCCTTTCAGTGAAGCGAGGCCTTATGGGCTCCTCGTGAGGCTTTGGGCTGGGCAAGCGAGAGCTTGGGCCACCCATCCTTTGTGGAGGGATTGCTTGTGGAGCAGGCTGGGCTACTCGCTCACGGTTTGCATTGGCACGCAACTCTCTAACATCTTGGTACTGAATTTGTTCTGTATTAAATCTGGGGGCTGATGGATCACCAGGAGGTACTTCTAACAGGATGCTTTCCAAGGGTTTCACGGTAGGCCCTCTTTTAGCATTGTCATCGGATGGAGCTTTTGGGGGTCTGGGAGATTTTGGGGGCTTGGGAGACTTGGGAGGTTTAGGAGATTTGGGTGATTTAGGCCTGATGGCAATATCTTCTTTACTCTTATGTAGGCTCCCTTGTGAATTTGATGAAGAGGTTCTTTTCCTTCTTGGAGAACAATCCGTCTTCGTTTCAGAGGTTTTGGGTTTTTGATTTTCATCACATTCTGATGTCAAAGTGTCAGAACTGCTACACATTCTATAAAAAGCAGGAGTTTTGTTTTTGGACAAATTTTCCTTCTTTTCTGGTGTAAGGTTTAACAAAGACCTTAGTTTCTGTGATCCCTTTTTCAGGAAATTTGGGGAATTCTTATTTTCTTTCTTTGATGAGGCATCTTTATTAGGCTCTTCTTTGCTAGATTCAACTAGTGCTATAGAAACAGCCTTGGCAGTAGGTGACTCTTTTGGTTCAACTTCGTGGTTTTTATCCTTATCTGATACATGATTTGCCATACTGTGCAAGCTTTTCGAATTTTTACAGCTATCTTCTAGAGGTGGCTTTGGATGCTTAAATCTATTCCTATTTAATGTACTGTAAATATAACTGGATGCCTCTTTGCTGTCACCATGATCCATAATAGAATTTGAATGATCGAATATAGGAAAACTTCGCCTTTTCAATATATTTTCATTTTGATGATTCTTTCGAAATTCTCCTGGCTTGCTTCTGTTTAGAGATGAATACATATAAGGAGGTTTCTCCTTCGCCACAGGTAATGCTGCACTTGGCTTTATATCTTCTGAAATCTGCAAGGTATGATTTTTTACTATATCAGGCTCCAGTGGGATGTTAGGGCTTGGTTCGGCCTTAGTGCCATCAGTTTCATCTTTCTGTTTCAGGATATGATTGGGGGTTGCTTTAGGGGTTTCACTGCCCTCCGAACCAATGATTGTTGAATTGGAAGAACTTGCACAGCTGTTTACTTCTTTCTGTTCTGGCAATGTGGGCTTGAAAACAAACGAGGAGCGAAGCCGAGAATGGGCATAAAGGGCATGGGCTTTGATATTATCTGCTGCATCATAACTCTCGGCCCTATCTCCTAACCCTGAACCGTTTGAATCCGCCGGGAAATCTGACTGATCATTTAAATATGATTCAATGCGCCAGTTGCGTAGGAAAGATTTTGTGGTCCGCTCAAGGGTTGGCATTCTCTGTTGGAGAAAACGGATATGGCTGTCAGTGCCGTTGAAAGATCTCCGTACAATTGAGTTCCTGTCCGCGATATTGAGCTTTGGCGGTGGAAATCGGTCAGCTAAGCTCTGTTGAGGCACCTTGTGATTGATATGGCTCCCGTGCAATGAAGATACAATACTGAGGCTATCGGATGGTACTTTCCAAAGATTTGACGGATTATTTGCTCTATTAGTTGTTCTATTGACCATCAAATAAGGAGTCCTTTCTGGCTTCTCCCCTGCATAACTGTGCCTTTTCCAATGTTCATTTACATCATTGGGCTGATATTGCTGTATTCTATTCTGCATATGGAAACCTGGAGCAAATGGGGGTTTGTGAAGTAGATGATTTCTAGGATTGAACTGGTCGTTTTCATTTATTCCATACCTAGCAGCATGTCGTGTGTTCAGAATGGTGGGGTCTAAATTATGAATTTTGTCTTGCCACCCGGAAAGGTTACGCTGACTGGAAATGGAAGCTAAAGAAGAACGTGAATGCTGATAGGCTTCATTTTCCCAGAGTGCTCGGCAGCTATTGATTCTAACTAATTCTGGAGCAAATGAACTGGGAACAGAAGAACGGGCATACAGTGTCCTAAATTCTTCATCAAATGATTCAACAAGCTGTCCTGTGATTATCTGGACCATACTGAGATTGGCTTTTTCAAATGACCACATAAAGCTGAAAGTTTAAAAAAAAAGAAGATAATTAACCATTTAAATCAGGAATAGATAAAATGTGATATATTTGTGACAGGGTTTTGTTTTGTAGCTATTACATTCATAGATCAAAATCTCCAAAGGAAAGTTATTAAAGAACCCAAAACAGCAATCTGAAAGTCTCCCCGGGAAAAAGATATTTCTGATAAAACAAGAGGCTAAAATATAATTCAGATGTTAACATGAAAAAAATCATGTTGATAAAAATATGGAATGTACAATGGATATAATGATCATTCAGAGATAATATATTTCAAGTATTCTAAAGAACTATCAAGAGTACATGGGATAGATAATTATAGTTAACATGAAAACTTCAATTATATTTCCCAAAAGGAAGCTCTATTATTTGTAAAACATTGGCATTTTGTTAGGTTACATCTAAGCATTTTGTTAGGTTACATCTAACCTGTTCTGCAATTAATTTGCCTCATTATTTAACAAGTGTATAAATTGCTCCAACATTACTTCTATAATTTAGTTGTGAGACAGAATTCTAAAAATAATGGTTTTAGCCTAACTACTTAATATAGTTAGCACTGCAAACCAAAAATTGACATTTTTTCCCACAATCCAGCTCTGATGCATCAATTAGGCAATATGCACTCAGTATGACTTGCATGGAAGCCTAACAACAATATCTCTTTATTACTAATTAAAACTGTCAAATTCTAAAAAAGGGGGCTCCTGTATTGGAAATTCACTCCTTAAATAATGCCTGAAAAAGACATTTTAGCTATCTTAACCTTAGGCTGACAGCTTGAAATCTGAAGCACTATTTGCACATCAGTTTTTGAAGCTTGCCCAGCCTTAATACTATTTGGAAAAAACTTGAAGAAATCTTGTTCACTTTCTCTTCTCTGCATGGGGAGGTAATAAAAGTCAAGATGAGAGTCATGACAGAGAAACTGAAGCCGTATCACTTTGCACATGTGTGCCACATAAATACAGGAAGGATAAGCTTTTGATCACATATCTGTGACAGCTATATTGACTTTTAAATTCCCCCACAAATGCTACTGTCTCTCTGCCATATAGAAATGTTTCAAAAGCAGCAGCAAATTAAGAATGACAGATCTGAACAATAATGTGATGTATTAATTTTGTTTGTTTGCCTGTTTGATTCATGTGGCTGCCCATCTCTAACACAGAGATTTTGGGTGGCTAAAAACATATGAAAATATATTAAGAGCATAAAAGCTAAAATATATATAATGACCACCAAGTTAAAAACAATCTATAACAAATTAAACAACAACCTCACAACCTTCACACTCAGGAACACATCCAGGTCTTCAATGCTTTTGAAAAGGCCAGCAGTGTTGGTACAAAATCTAAACTTGGGCGTATGTTATAGATATAATGCATAATTATATAGCATTGGCATAAATTTATTTCTCCTTTTAATTGTTTCCATTTGCACAAAGTATTATCAAAGGATCCTTGTATGGTATTACAAAGATAACAAATTCCTTTGAGCTGCGTTATGGATGGAATAAATGTGTGTTTGGCCTTGAGCTAAGGCAATGGCAAGGATATAAAAACAGCCTTAAAATACATGAATAAATATTACATATAAAATTATGTGTTGAGTTTCAGAATGTGGGACATGGAACAATGGAATTAAATAACAGGAAGGGCTATTTTTCACTGTTTTTTTAAAAAAAAATTATTCCTTTTTCTCATTATACTGGGATCCTGAGGGGGGGAGGGACAGTTTTTATTTTGATTAATCAGTGCAATGTTCTAGGAATCACTTTAAAGACCAGACTGTAACATTTCCACCCTGGCTGGATGACTTTGGACCTGTCCTTTCTCTCAGCCCTAGGAATGAGACAATGGCAAACCACCTCTGAAAATGTTGCTAAAATAACTGCAGGAACATGTCCAAGCAGTTGCCAGAGGCCAAGGACAATTCAAAGGTACCGTATATATTCATTTATCGTTTGCTTCTTATGTATATGAACTTCCTTCTTCCAAATAGTTCCAGATGACAACTATAGGATTAAACACCTAAGTTGGGGACATCCAATGCTGAGCAACCACCAAAGAAAAACAGATAATGCACTTGATCAGTTCTGCCATTGGAGAGTAGAACATCCCAGGACAGCCACTCTGAACTTTCTAAACAATGCCTGTTAATTAGATTCACAGGTATTAATTGTCACCATTTACCCTCTATGAATTATCACCTATTAAACAGAGATATTATGTTAGGCAAAAAGACTACTTGCCCTAAAATACACACTAAAGTTGTACAAAATTGAAATACGGTTGGAAATCATGTCAGAAATCTTGTGTTTTTAATTCTTCTGTCTCTCCCCCCCCCCCACTGTCCTGCCTCTTAAGGACAGTGGGAATAGGTAGTGATATGGATGATATTACTGGACTGGGGTGAAAGGGTAAAAAGGGTAGGGTTTGCATTACGACACTGCAATGCTAATTTCATCCATCTGACCTCCAATAAAAGAAGATATTTATAGCTCAGGGTTGAACTGTGGGGTCCTTGGTGCTCTCTAAGCTTGGTTGTTTTCTTGCATTTCATTACTCAACTAGGTAACATCATCAGTACTAGAAGGTTGTGGAACACTCCCACCAACACTGACAGGGCAAGCCATCTGTATATATAAACAGAAAGCAACCTCCATTCCCTTAGAGTTCTGATGGCACTTGTTGGGTAATGAAACATCTGCAAGAAAACACAATCTGACTTCCCTTCACTCCCCCCAAGAAAAGTCAACACTTCACTCATTAGTGTCCTTAAGCTCTGAAACCTACATCCCAAATAAATCCTGTCCTTGTCCTCAACATGCTACACCAATGTTGGCGAATCTTTTTGGCACCGAGTGCCGAAACTGGAGTGCATGCGCATGCACAGGGAAGCACCAGAAACTGGAAGAGCAGCTCTCCGGCATGCATGCGCGCGCCAGGAAGCTGAGGTTCCTGTTTCTGGCATGCACATGTGCACCGGTCACCTGGTCTTCCAGTTTCTATCACATACGTGCGCGCGAAAAGCAGCTGGATGGTGCACATGCACACACTGGAAACTGGAAGAGCAACGGGTGACAGCTGGCGTGCCCAGAGAGATGGCTCTGTGTGCCACTTCTGGCAACCATGCCATAGGTTCGCCATCATGATGCTACACTATAGTTTGGGTAGCTTTTAACTGACAGAAGTTGTATTATCCTCAATCAGAATAACAGAAAGAAATATAGTATTTTCATTTATACTGAAAATAAATAAGTGTATAAATTCTTACCTGTAAGTACCATACATAACTTTCTTACAGTCAACAAGAAGAAACTTTTGCTCCATTTTTCCATGAAATTTTGCCCCTGACTTGGAGAAATAATCTTGTCCTTTTACAGTACGTACTCTCATGTTCTGCAAAACAAGGCAAAACATAACATAAAAACTAGAATGTTGTATTACTGAAGCTGCATCCCAAGTGTATTTACTTAGTAGTAACTCCCTGGAGGCTTAATACTAAGCAGGTTTGCATAAAATTGCATTTTAAGAGTACATTATATACCACATACTTAGTCATGTATTTTCTTTTCCTGAGACATCTTTAAATGAATTCAGTAAACCGTATCGCCTAGTGAACGAGTTTAGGAATACAGATTATTTTAAATTCTTTTATTACATGCACAAATTATTTCAATATTCATTTAGCCAGAAGTATGTACATCCAGAAAATGGCTTCCATATATAATCTTTCAGACAGACGTGAAGCATCTAGCAGTCACGGCATTACATAATAATGCTGGTAGCAGAGATCAAATTGGCCACAAAGATGACAAAAATTCTTGAGAGGGCAAATCGCCACCTTCTTCAAAGCAGGTGGAACATCCCCTGATTCAAAGAAGCATCCACCACCACATGGATCTACCTACATGTCATCTTCTGGGAGGTCTAGTCAATCTAGAGAAACAAAGATCTAGAACACAGGTGGCAGAACTCAGAGACGCCAAGTTCTCTGTCCCAAGAACTGACAGGCTTGAGCTCTTCCCAGCTAACCAAGCAAGTTCATATCTCAGACAACTCCATGGGATCTGAACAGCCAGAATCCAACTCTGAGTGACTTTATCCAACAGTTTAATTCTCATAGTGACATTGCAAAGGTTGCCCTGGCTCCTCCTTACCTAAGAGGGATCAAGTTGCCTTAAAGAAGGCTACCAGTCAATAATCTGCAGATGCAATGAGATTGGAAATATAAATACATGCTACTGCTCTTATTGCCACAAAGTACTCCTTAATTAATTAAAAGATGATGCAGTAAAGGTGCTACACTCAATTTGCCAGCAAATTTGGAAAACTCAAAGTGGCCACAGGATTGGAAAAGGTCAGTTTACATTCCAATTCCAAAGAAAGGCAATGCCAAAGAATGTTCAAACTATTGCACCATTGCACTCATTTCTCATGCTAGTAAGGTTATGCTTAAAATCCTACAAGCTAGGCTCCAGCAGTATGTGGATCAAGAACTACCAGAAGTACAGGCAGGATTTGAAAGAGGCAGAGGAACTAGAGATCAAATTGCCAACATACGCTGGATCATGAAGAAAGCTAGGGAGTTCCAGAAAAACATCTACTTTTGCTTCATTGACTCTGCTAAAGCCTTTGATTGTGTGGATCACAACAAATTGTGGCAAGTTCTTAAAGAGATGGGAGTACCAGACCATCTTATTTGTCTCTTGAGAAACCTATATGCGGGTCAAGAAGCAACAGTGAGAACTGGACACTGAACCACCGATTGGTTTAAAATTGGGAAACGAGTCCGGCAAGGCTGTATACTGTCACCCTGCCTATTTAATTTATATGCAGAGCACATCATGGGAAAGGCAGGGCTAGATGAATCAAAAGTTGGAATTAAGATTGCCGGGAGAAATATCAACAACCTCAGATATGCAAATGATACCACTCTAATGGCAGAAAGTGAAGAGGAACTAAAGAGCCTCTTGATGCGGGTGAAGAAGGAGAGTGCAAAAGTTGGCTTGAAACTCAACATTAAGAAAACTAAGATCATGGCATCTGGCCCTCTCAATTACTGGCAAATAGATGGGGAAGAAATGGAGGTAGTGACAGATTTTATTTTCCTGGGCTCTAAGATCACCTCAGATAGGGACTGCAGCCAAGAAATTAAAAGACGCTTGCTCCTGGGGAGGAAAGCTATGGCAAAGTTAGACAGCGTACTAAAAAGCAGAGACATCACCCTGCCAACAAAAGTGAGTAAAGTCAAGGCCATGGTTTTCCCAGTTGCAATGTATGGCTGTGAAAGTTGGACCATAAGAAAGGCTGAGCACCAAAGAATTGAGGCCTTTGAACTATGGTGCTGGAGAAGACTCCTGCGAGTCCCTTGGACTGCAAGGTGATCAAACCGGTCAGTCCTAGAGATCAACCCTGACTGCTCTTTAGAAGGCCAGATCCTGAAGGTGAAACTCAAATATTTTGGCCACCTAATGAGAAGGAAGGACTCACTGGAGAAGAGCCTAATGCTGGGAAAGATTGAGGGCAAAAGGAGAAGGGGACGACAGAGAATGAGGTGGATGGAATCACTGAAGCAGTAGGTGTGAGTTTAACTAGACTCCAGAGGATGGTAGAGGACAGGAAGGCCTGGAGGAATGCTGTCCATGGGGTTGCGATGGGTCGGATACAACTTCGCAACTAGAAACAACACTCCTTAATAAAAGCTCCTATGGGTATTTGGTTGAATTTACTCTTTGTTTTCTTCCAGGGACAAAACTGATTTGCAATAGAGTATAAACAATGGAAAAGCTCATAGTAAAAGAATTTACTTCTCAATATATGATGGACTTAAAAAAAGTTCCATAATCTGATAGGTTTGTTCAGCCATCACTCTCACACATGTGTGACTACCCGTCCATGGAAGAAATACTCCAAAATAAATATAAATACATCAATTTCCATCAATAATTTAAATACATCAATTTTAATCAACTTCTTGCCATACTTTGGGGAAAAAACAATTGAGACCACTACACATTCAATATGTAACATGAACTGGAATATTTCGTTTTGGAATTTTTGCAGATTCTGCTATTAAATAATTCAATTATATAACACAGGGTATGTTTATCACCTTTAAAGTTTAAGTGCATAAACTTTAGGTTTATCAACTTTCGCTGTGCTGCACTAGCTAATAAGAAGAAACAGCCAGTGAAGAGCACACAGAGCTGCTCCAGCCCACGTGTTCTCCAGGTCAGTGGCTGTTTCTCTCCGTTGCTCATTTGGCACAGCACAGTGAAATTTAGCAGCCATAAGCTGCGCTTTCCTCCAAGTCTCATCCAGAAAGCTCTGTGCAGAGAAAAGCACCTGTTTCCCTCTGCCGCCCACAGCGCTTAGAGGAAAGCACGGCTCATGGCTGCTACCGGGCTGCCCCAGTCCCTATCGCGGTTCCAACGGCAGAGGCTTCAGGAGATGCTGGCGGCACGGAGGCATGGGCGAAGGGCTGGGAGGGGGTGCAACACGCAGGGGCCCGAGTCCACTCCCCTTCGCCTCCCCACATTTGTTTACCCATCCCAGAGAGCTCGGGCTACACCTCCCTCTGACCCGGCCGCCTTCCTTGCAGGCATCACTCCTGAGCGAACTCTTCCGCCCTCGGCTGTTGCAAAGAAGCGGCAGCTCTGGGTGCACCACCCCCGCTTCGTTTTCTTTGAGAGCCACTTTGCACCTTGTTTGCAAAGTGGCTCTCAAAGAGAAAGCAGGCGTGGTGCACCCAGAGCTGCCGCTTCTTCACAACAGCCGAGGACTTCTTCCGCTTGGAGCTCCAAGCTGCAGGGAAAGGGGGGGGGGGCGGCTGCAACGGCAGCAGCTTTGGGGGGTTCCTTCCCTCAGTGGTTCATTTTCTTTTACCTCATCTAGGTGACTTTGTCATTAAAGGCTGCTCCGTGCCTTTTGGTCTTCCTCGGGCACGGAGAAAAGCGACCCTATGAAGGGACTGAGCCTGCTGCTGAACTTGGAAGCCAAGAGGCTTCTTTTCCACTTAGCCACTGGCGCAGAGTGCCAGAAAGACCTCCGGTCGCTGCCACCATCTTCACACATGCGCAGCTTTCTTTTCACCGGCTGAAGGACTTTTCGGTGCTCTGTGGCCAGGCGGCTGAGAGGCTTCTTGCTTCAGTCAGCTTACCATCCGACGGATGTGTCGGGTGGGAGAGCAAGCAGCGACCAGGGGACTGGTTTGGGGGCGTGGCCTGGATGCCGTTATTACCGATTTGGAGAACTAGTTCCTGAAGTTTGACCCTGTGGACGTGGACAGGATTCTGGGTAGGCTTAGTGCTGCCACATTTATTGGACCCGTGTCCCTCCTGGTTGGTACTGGCCTCCCGAGAGGTTACACGAGGCTAGCTCCAGGGGATTATAAATGCTTCTCTGAGTGAGGGGAACTTTCCTGCTGCCTTGAAGGAGGCGGTGGTGAGGCCCCTCTTCCGACAGGCAGGGCTAGCTTCATAATTGAGTTTTAAATTCAGAGTTCTTAAATTTTTGGGTTTTTTAGTTAATTGGCCTTAAATGTAATACTTTTAATAATTTTTAAATTTAAATTGTGATATTTGTATTGTGTTTTTACCTGGCTGTACACCGCCCCGAGTCCTTCAGGAGAGGGGCGGTATAGAAATAAAATTATCCTTATCCTTATCCTTAAAGTTACTACCTATTCGGTAGAACCGGTCCGAACCGGTAGCAACCCACCACTGGTTATTACTACTAACAGTAATAATAGCAGCAGTATTGTACACAGTATTATTCTTCCTTCCTAGTGGTGCATAGGATCAGACTGTAATCTTGTCACTGGGGAAAATGCTAGAAATTAATAACAGCACACAATTTCCAGTAGTAATCATCTCATCAATATAATCTATAATGTAATAAAACATCTCATGTATTTGAAACTTCATTATCTCTGCATGATGCATTCATTATTAAGCAACTAGTACACAGTTAAAGCTAGCATGTTACTACTTGCCTAAATATTTGAATTGTCAGATTCATCAGCTTAATTGGAAAACACTTTGTAAATAAACTGTTTTACTTTTTTTTTTTGAGAAAGAAAACCACATTGAAGCATCCTCTCCAGAAGTCGTAGTCCCATGATAGCTATTAACAAGCCTTGTTCCCATTATTCCACCATCCCCTTCTCCTTGTTACATGGCTTAAGTTTTTCACTGTTTTTTAATGCATGACAGATCATAATTTGTACTATCTTAAAGTGGGCAAAGAAAGGTTTGCAATTTTTTCTGTAAGCGAACTTTCATCCAAAATTTTAGGCTGTCCTAAAGCTTCAGATTCAATCTTGCATCAGTGTGTAGGAATGAAACATAACGCCTATCCACATTGCCTTTAAGTAACAAATATGGAAGGATGCCATGCTTTACGGTATTGCAAAAAGGTGCTATGCACGCACTGCCAGATGCGCTAAAGTATCTTTTGCAAACTGAAACAAGTTCACACAGTCTACCAAACAGTACATTAAGGCATATTGTTCAGATGAAAACAACTGAGGAAATTGGACTGAGAGTGGAAGAAAGAAAAGATGGGAGAAAGAAATTGTCAGAGGGCACACAGTGTGACTATTTTGAGACAACCCAGGAGCAAAATACAATAAACAGAGGTTTGTCTTTCAAACAGGGGCTTATCTATAAGGAATATATACATACATGTACTAGGCAAAGTCAGACAATCAATCATCTATAGCACGGAAGCACACATGGAGAGAGAGATGCCCTTACAGGGCTTCTCTTATAAAACAGCCTCTTAAAGTGATAACAGTTAAATAACCCTGCTGACTCATTCTCATTGCATCATCATTTCAGTATTACAGCATTACAGCAGCTGTTCAGTTAGTAAATTATTACCTTAACAGAAATATTTACTGGTTTAGAAAAAAACAAAACAAATGAAACTACTTCATAAGTGTTTTGAGCTAGAGTTTGTAATTACAGTATAAACATAAAATATGCATCTAACATTCTAATAAACTACATTGTAAAGCAAGAGAATGTAAACTTTGCATTCACTTGTTTGAATTCCCAATATATTAAACATTGCACTTCTAATCTGGACTTACCCTGAGCCTTTGGACTTGGCAACCTTGCTTCTCTGTCATCTTAAGAAAATGGCTGAAGTTTGATTCGTCTAGCAGAAGATAGACTGAAATTCCTCTGGTGGATGCTTCTACAATTTCTTTGAAAATATCTACATCTGTAAATATATCCATAACTATGGCAATAACCTAGATGAGGGAAGAAAGAGAAAATTGTACATTTTACATGCTAACTGTAACTAATGGTTAAAATATTACAGCTTCTTGTAATATACCATTCTGATACTGCACACAGGGTGGTTCTATTTATAATGCATATAGGATGAAACTATTTATTAATATGTGGCCTTACATATATACCTGTAAACAATCTTTAGGCACTTCAAGCAAAAATAAGCAACAAACTATGATAAAATTTAAATTTCATTTAAATCAGAGAGCTTAATAAAATAACCAATTTTATTTATGGCCAAAAGGTCCAAATGTATAATTTAAAGTTGGCAGTGGATAAAACGCTGTTTATCAAGTAAAATATTTAATAGATTATATAACAGACTTGAGCTCATTGATTTGTCACTAAAAGCCTTGTTTTATGGTTAAAATCTGGCTGTTGCCACTGTAATCTTATGATTTTCATCTGCAAGAACATTTTTATATACCCAAAAGCATCCTCTCCTAGTTTAGATTTTAAAATAAGCCAGACAACATTTTACTGAAGAATCGTATAAAATCTACAATACAACAAAATATGATCCACTGTTTCAGGATCGGTACCATTACAGGGATAAAATCTTTGAGAAGTAGAAATTTTTTGATATCTACTGCATAGCATATTTGATGGTGATACATTTTATCTAGTTTTGAAAAAGCTATTCTGTATTTATTTAAATATAAGCTATTCAAATATTTAGGGAGTTGAAAACTATATCTATGATTAATTCCAAATGTTGCAGGTGAACACAATATTTTGACTTTGTCCATTCCTGTACTGAATTATCCCATAGTCTTTGTCTGATACTATGAGTTGCTGATGACATATCACTGAAGAATAAATAATAAGGAACAATGCCAATCTGACTAATTGTTTCAGTCACCTGTTTAAACCATAAATTTACAAAGGATTCATGTGGGATTTCCTGAAGCAATCCTTCCTTGTTCTTAGAAACATATTACTTGTAATCAAAACTTAACAGTGTTTTGTTATCAAAGGGCACTGCCCAGTTTCCATGAGATTAACAGAATTCGGATCACAGCTTGGGTCACTTAAAAAATACCTTTAAAAATTTACTTGCAGCTGTGCTATGGTATTAGTAAATGTGATCCAAGCTGGAATTCAATATAAAATTTGAGATGTAATTCTGGCATTAAAAATGTTTATTGCTGCAGGAACAATTTTCCTTCTTTTGAGTAAAAATACTGAAGCAAGGCCATCATACTAGATTTTGCTTTCAAAAGTTTTGCCTTACAATGATATTGCCAAGTTAGAGCAAGGTTAAATAAAATGCCAAATAAGTAAAATTCTCTACTTGTGTTATTATATGATCTTGAATTTTCCAAATAAACTTCTTTACTTTTTTGTTCCAAAAACCAAAATTTTAGTTTTATCATAGTTAATTTGTATAGATTTCCTTGGCAATACAATATATCAGGTCCAATTTAATAGGTGAAAGAAGAACATCATCATCTGTAAATAACAAAGCATGAATTTTCCTTTTAGCTAATAATGGACAATGGCCCTCAACCTGACGTGTGATCTCCAGTTCATTAACGGAAAAGTTATATAATGCAATCTTGTCTCAATCTGTTATTTCATTAAAATGTCATCTCTAAGGGAACCGTTTTTGTTTTATCTAAGTTGCATCTTAATATAGTACCCTTATTAGATGTATAAGATGCCTGTCAAGAATCAAACCAAAGTTTGGTTCTGTTAACAAATCAAACAATCTGAAGTTTAGAGCAGTTAAACACATACAAATAAACAACCAACAGTTCCTATGACTCACTAATTTTAAAATTAAAAGGTGGAACTGAAATAAATGAGTTTTTAAAACCTATTTAAATATCTGCATGACCAACTTTAAATGAACCATAATAGATTGGCCTATTATTAAATAATCACTTTCTTCTTTATGCAGGAGAACGACTGCGAGATGATTTCTGAATTCTTGCATGAAAACATCAGGTGTATTTTTTTTAATTGGTAAGAATTAATTCTTTCGACCCCTTGGTTTTGTTATCATTAATTTGGCACCCGAACTGATGTTCATATACATGGATTGCAGTATAAGCTAGCCAGCTGACAAAGACAGTATACTTAGCTACTAAGAATGTTGTAGATTCTTAAAAAACTAAGATTACTGTAATTGTTCATTTCAAAGCATCAGAAGGCTCTTTAGATTAACACACTAAGACAACTATCTTGATGATGTCATGCAATTCCATGGTTTTTGTTATGGGGCTGATAGGAGTAACTGAATGAAGCATTTTTGAAAGCAGAAAATTGCTACAAAAAAAGCATTATTTTAAATTATGGAATCATTGAATGATAGGATTCTGGAAATCTAGTTCAGCTTCATATCTATTACAGAAATCCTGGATCACAGTTTCCCAGACAAACAGCTATCAAATCTCTGTCAACAATAGTCTACCATTTCCTGAAGAAGTCTGCTCTACTGTGGAAAAGCAATTTATATGGTGTATGTATTGTAGTGGGTGACTTTAATCAAGTTGATTTGAAAGCTACTCTCCCCCATTTCTACCAATATGTGGAGTTTGCAACCCAGAGTGGGGAATACACTGGATCTTGCTTGTTCTAACATCAAGAATGCATTCAAAGCTGCCCCCTGCCCTCACCTGGGCTCTTCTGGCCATTTCTCAGTGCTGCTTATTTCAGCATATAAGCCTTTATTACTCAGAGAGAAACCAACAATGAAGGAGGTGAGGGTTTGGGTGGTGGGAGCTGTAGAAGGATTACAAAATTGCTTTGAGTGCACAGACTGGGGCATGTTTAAAGAAGCAGCAACTGATAACCAGCATATAAATGTAGAGTAGTATGCCACCACTGTGTCTGCATATATTTAAAAGTGCATTGAAGATGTCTGTGTTCTTAAAAACATTATTGTGAGGGCATATGGATGACATATGAGGTTTGCAAGATGTTGAAAACAAGGAATGCGGCTTTTATAATCCAGTGATATACTGGTACTTAGAACAGCCAGAGCTAATTTGAAAAGCACCATAAAAAAAGCAAAACAAGCCTATTGTCAGAAAGTTCAGAACATTTTTCCGACAAACACCAGGTGTATGTGGCAAGGTATCCAGGCCATTAGAGTCTATAAGGTGGCTCCATCATGTTGTAAGGCCAACACAGACTTTTAAAATGAGCCGAAGACACTTTTTTGAAGATTCGAGGCATCAAAAAGCACACCTGCGAGGAAAGCTGTGCCCCGTCCTGACGAGCAAGTGTTTAGCTTTGATGTTACTTCTGTCCGGAGGACATTGCGGAAAGTTAACATTTGGAAGGCAGAAGGCCCACAGATAATATCCCTGGTTCTTAGGGAATGGGCAGATGAATTGGCTTGTGTTCTTACATAGATTTTCAATCTTTCACTGCAGCAGGCAGTGATCCCATCGTGTTGTAAGATGGCCGTTTTTTTGCCAGTGCCAAAAAAGTCTACAATTATGGGCCTCAATGATTACCATCTGATTGCATTTACATCCATCATTATGAAATGTTTTGAGAGGCTGATAAAGGACATTATTGTATCTAGCCTCCCTCCAGCATTTGACTCACTTCAGTTTGCTTACAATCCAAATCGCTCTATGTAGGATGCTATTTCTTCTATTCTCCACTTGAGCTTGACACACTTAAGAGGAAGGAAATACTCCTATGCGAATGCTGTTTGCCGACTTCAGTTTGGCATTTAATACAATCATTCCTCAGCATCTAGTAGACAAACTGGGCTTTTAGGCTTTAATATTCCTTTGTGCAACTGGATTCTTCATTTTCTTACTGATAGGCCCCAGTATGTGCGAGTTGGGACTAATATTTCTAACACCATTTCCTTCAGCACAGGTTCTTCTCCAGGCTGTGTCCTAAGTCTGTTGTTGTTCACCCTGTTGATCCATGACTGTTGTGCAAGATTTGCCACCAACCATATTGTGAAGTATGTGGATGATACAACAGCACTGGGCCTTATTCAGAATGACAATGAGGTTGCTTACCGCAAGGAGATAGAGGGTTTGATGAACTGATGTAATAAAAACAGGCTTGTTTTAAATGTTGGAAAAACGAAAGAGATCATTGTTGATTTTAGAAAAAGCAGGCATAGCCACACACCTCTGTATTAATACTTCATCTGTGGAGGTGGTTAACAGCATCAAGTTTCTGGGTGTGCGGCTAACAAATAGGCTGGCTTGGTCGCTCAACAGTGAGACACTGTGAAGTGGGCACAGCAACACCTGCATTTTCTGCATCACATGAGAAAAGTACACCTTCCTTCCCCTGTCCATATCACTTTCTATAGAGGGACGATCAAGCACATCCTGTCGTATTGCATTACAGCCTGGTTTGGAAGCATTACTGCTTCAGATAGGAAGGTGGTACAGAGTGGTGAGGATGGCAGAAAAGATTATTGGTAGTTCACTTCCTTCTATTCAGGACATAGGCTATAAGCGATGCTTGAGAAGGGTCCACAGGATTGTTTGGGACATTACACATCCTCTTCACAATCTGTTTTCTTTGTTACCTTCTGGGAGGAGGTTTCGTGGTATCCGAAGCAGAACATCCAGTCAGTCGCCGTTTTGTTTCATATAGCATCAACCTTATGAATGAACTCTCAAGCTTCCTCTTTCCGCTATGTATTCAAAATGGACAGTGATTAATGTGTGTGTGTGTGTGTGTGTGTGTGTGGGTATGCATGTATGTAGCATGTGTATGTGTATGTGTGTGTAATGTATGTGTATGGGTAGATATATACTTTCTTTTGAGAGCAGGCAATAGAATTTCATTTTTAATGTGTGCCAGTGTGTTCACAGCATCTTATCTTACATTATAGGTTTTACCTTGATATTCACACAAGATTTCCATCCTTCTTAGTTGAGCCTATTGGGTTTTTTTAAAAAACAAGTCTGCCCTATGTTTCATATGATAGTTCTCCAGGTACTTGAAGAAAATAATCATATCTCCTTGCAATCTTCTCACCTTCAGTCCTCTAACTGTATCTTGCATATTTTTCCTTCCAGTGTCCCTACCATATGGTTAAGAAACTGGAGCATGTGCAGAGGAGAGAAAGCAGAAAGCAATGCTTTTCTTTATTTGTAGAACTCTAATGTTCTAGGTGTAGTCTGATCAACACAAAACAGACAGGAATGTTGATATGTACACTACTCTTTAACTGAAACCACCCCTTATCCTAGATCCTGAGATTACAGAATTCAAGTAGATGACACAACATTGCAAATTGTAGCACAAAACATTATTGAGAATCAGTCATGCCTGCAAAAGAGGAACAAAAGTGCTGATCAGGTGCATTTTTAAGCATGAGTGAGTCAAGGGGCTGACAAGTAATAGCTGTCCAAATATTTCAACATTACCTGGACAACCACACACTGCTCATCTCTTAAACTAAGGAAACAACTATGTATATTTAACATCCAACATGACAGAAAATATATTAACGAGCAAATCATAGACAAAATGTTTGCCCTTAAACATCTGAATTAAATGGAATGATAGACCTAAGGATCCTGGAAGCTGAAAAAGAACTCAAAACCAAATAACAATTACAATTCTACACACTGACTTGTGGAGGAAGAAATAGTGGTCTAAAGACATCTCTGAAAAACAGAGTCAGTGACCATGGTAAAAAATAAAATGCTGGGGAGCAGAACAGTTTTTCAAAACTCTCTGGGCAAAGAGATGATGGGAGATTGCCCACACGTGCTCTGGACAGTTCCTCCTTGTAAGGAGACTGCAAGATAGCAGTCTCTGGTGGGTTCAGAGTACGGAATAGCCATCTTGCTCAAACTTACTATTTTGAAAGGGCACATTTTGCCAATTCAGGAGGTCTCCAGACTTGGCAACTTTAAGACTTGTGGATTTTAACTCCCAGAATTCCTCAGCCAGCATGTTTGGAGACCTCTGTGCATGTTTCTGTGGTTTGATTTTTATTTTGTATTTTCAACAGAAAAACATGTGTCCCTTAAGGTGAGATCTGCATCTACCTCCCCATGCACATTTTGCTCCCTTCTTTTCCATTTTGGTCATTTTAATAATAATAATAATAATAATAATAATAATAATAATAATAATAATAATTAATTATTATTATTATTATTATTATTATTATTATTTTATTGTCATTGTACAATAAAAACCCATACAACAAAATTCACTTAACACCCAAAGACTAGGTCCAACACACATAACAATCCCCAAACACACTCCCATCTTCCACAATTCCCCATTAAATTTAAATTTAATGTATCTATTGTTTTAATATCTTTATATAGTGTTTTTACTGAGTGACTGCAAGCAACCCAGAGTTGCCTTTGGCAAGATGGACACCATATAAGTTAAATAAATAAATAATGAATAAATAAGAATCTTCTTATTATTCTCAATAGAGTTGCTGTTGCTTTAATCCAATTTCTATATGTTGGGACATACATCATTTACCTGTGATTAGATCAGCTGTAACTTTAATAAGTTGATTAGTAAATAAGCACTGCATGCCGATTATAATTATTGGAACCCAGAAAAGGAAATGGAACCCAAAAGGAAAATATCTGAATAGAAAATAGACAAAAAATATTTGATGGGAAATGAATCTGCTGCCTCACAGATTTAAATTTGAGTCAATAAAATACATTCCTACCCCCAAAATAGCAGGCTCCAAAAACTGTCATATATTTTATGAAGGTTCTTCAAATGTTAATTTCTATTAGCACAAACAACTATACAATTGGTCAGGAAAAAAGGTAATGAAAATAGAATTACTGAGTTAAATTTTTAAAATGTGGTGGCAGAATAATATTCTGGTGTGTAAAGTTCTACTCAGATATATGTAAGGAGTCTGTTTTATTCATAAATTATAAGTGAATATTCTAATGTAGTGCATTTATGCAATCATCACAGAATATATTTTAAAGCTTCAAAGGAACTTTAAATAGGAATATTATGTATGAGGGATCTAGGAAAGATGCATTTTTATCACATGATTAGCACAATCATCAAACAGCACATTAATCACAAAGCTTTCAGATATGGTAGGACTTTTATTTTTTGCTCAGTTACATACTAGCAATAGCTGTCCTTGGGAAGTTGTCTGCTTTGTATCAAGTCAGAAAGCCAGCTTAGTGTAGTGAGTAAAGACTCCAGGCTAAAACCCAGGAGACCTTAATTTCTAAGCCTGCCTTATGCATGAAGCCAGTGGATAACTTTGGAACAGTCACTCTCACTAAGCCAAGAAAATTAAGGGGCTTGTCCAGGCAGTCACCAGGAGTCAAGATTGACTTGAAGGCACATACACTCACACAAAAGATGAATAACAAGAAAATTAAAGTGCTAATAAGACAAACCCAAGTAATTCACAGGGATTCAATCAGTATTCACTGATCACTCAATATCAACCATGAGTCAAACTGTTAAGCTGCTAACTTTGTGCTTTTAACTATCCTTGAGAAACAAGATAATACTTGAAATTACGCAGGAACGAAAGCACCTGGCTTTTCAGTATGAGGATTAACTTGTAAATGCATTGTGGAACGTTTGTTTGGTTTTTACCATCCTATCCTACCCTACCCCCCCTCCTTTTTTTTCAGCCACTCCATTGTGTTTCATTAGGAATCCCATAGTAAAAGTTCCTTTTCCGCAAAAAAAATTAAAAATGGAGAAAGAAAAAAACAAAACAAAAAGTGAATGTACTGTGTGACATCTTGGCTGTATAGGTAGTCCTTGACTTACAACAGTTCACTCAGTGACCGTTCAAAGTTACAACGGCATTGAAAAAAGTGACTTATTAATGTTTTTGACAGTTACAACCGTTGCAGCATCCCCATGATCATGTGATCAAAATTCAGATGCTGGGCAGCTGACTCATACTTATGTCCATTGCAGTGTCCCAGGGTCATGTGATCCCCTTTTTGCAACTTTCTGATAAGCAAAGTCAATGGGGAAGCCAGATTCACTTAATAACCAGGTTACTAACTTGTCAACTGCAGTGATTCACTTAACAACTGTGGCAAGAAATATCGTAAAATGGGACAAAACTCACTTAACAAATTCTCACTTAACAACATAAATTTTGGGCTCAATTATGATTGTAAGTCAAGGACTACCTGTAATTGTCTGTAAGAAATTCTAACAACCTGTGCTAAATCTGAAAAATTGAAGATATTTCTCCTTCAAGTAAAGATTTGATTTGCAATGAAAATAAAATGGTTAAAACCAGCTAAAGATGTTGCATTTCACTTCATCTTGTCTTTAAGACATTATAGAACAGTATCTTCTATAAATTTGTAGTCGGTTTTCCTTTACACATTTTGAGAAATAAGATGGAGAGTGGTGTTGTAGAACCAAACTACCTTTAAGCTTCTCCAAATTATGTCATTGGCCAAGCCAACTGATCAAAATCCTCATTTCACTGTGGATAGCAAATTCGGCAGCATGTAAATTTAATAAATAAATACATTTCCTACATCGTATCTTGATTCTCTATCAATGAATAACTGATGGAAACTGTACTTCTCTGGCCTTGGCTTAGTGCCATTGGTTTTAGATTTGTGATTTATATCATGATGATGATGTGTGTGTGTGTGTGTGTGTGTATTTGTATATGTATGTATGTATATGTGTATATATATATATATATATATATATATATATATATATATATATATACACACATACATACATACATACATACACACACATATTTATATGAAAGCTGTGGTAAAAATAGTTTTTATTACAAAAAAATTCTCTGTAACAAATGTATCAGCTTAACCCATCTGAGAAGAATTCTTCAATTCTTCAGGTTGTTGCAACTCAAAACACCTTCTTCCTTTTCCTATAGGAAGCAGAAAGCACTACAACTTCAGATGAATTACTGGAGCTCTGGTATTTTCATAGTGTAGGAAGTGGCTTTTTAGATGTCAACCTGTTAAAGCATTAAAACAAATAAAAAGCTAATCTGTTTGCAATTTGCAAACAGTTTTGAAGAGCAAAGCAAAAACATACTATATTGGTATGATTGCTACTTTATCTTGACAGGAGATGATCCACTTTACTAGAAAGTCAGACAGTTGGCAGAGAAGCTGAAAATCAGCAATGGCATTCTTGGCCACCACCTGACCATCCAGGAACAATCCTAGACTGGAGAATCCCATAATATGGCACAGAAATGGAAGACTGTCTACTGCCATTCTGTCTCACCTTTTAGTTTATGTTGGAAGACATTAAGGTTGTTGCAAACACTCCTGCTTTCAAAACCTCTTATCCTGAGCAACATGTTCTCTACCTGAGTGGAGAGGGAGATATAATATTCCCTAAGCAAAGTATTTTGTATTGTTAAACAAGATGTGTCATTACTCTTAGAGCAAATAGTTTTGGAGAGAAATGCTGACATTTTTCTAGTTTCTCCTAATTCACTCTCTATGGAAACTTAACTGGTCCATAAAATTGACCCACAAAAAGAAAAGAGGAAATCCTAAGTCTTCTGAAAATGAACACATTTAGTATGCATAAAATCTTTTAATATCATTCATTTCATTTACGTACATATGTATGTAAAGAAAAAGAGATTATAGTAAAGGCAAGTTACAGTATTTATCAAAAATAAAAAAGAACACCTCCAATAGAAAATTGAATTCTACAACTTAGAAGCATGACATTTTAAAGTATAACTCTGCATTAACACATGACTGTATACAGTCTTTCAGGATGCATTTAAGTTAGGGTTTATTTGTTCCGTATCAGAGGCCCAAGATATCTTTAAAAAAAGCTGTGATTCAAAGTTGCAAGGCATCATTAAATGTTATACAGAATTATTCCATATATAAAACAAAAGATTGAGGTTCCAGAACATAATGAACAGAATGAGTTCATTTCTGAATTCATTTAAATCATCACTGATTTTCTTTCCAAAGATTCCAGCAATTTAAATTTTATAAACAGCATCTCCCAAAGGTTAATTAAAATTATTGTGTTTCATTCCTATTGAAGCTATTGAAGCAAGTGGAGCCAATCCAATTTTCACCTTGTGAAAAGTTAGAAAACAATGAAGATAATGCTAATGATAAACGGTAAGGAATCGAAAGAAATTTAGAAACGTATACATTCTCTTTTTCACTTTAGGCTGAATTTCATTATTCCATCCATAGGCTTTGAAATTTCTTGCAACATGAACTTTCCACAACTGTACACAAAATTAATTTATTTTCAAGGGAACCCTTAAGAACACCATTATGCTTTATAAAACACTAGTCATATCATAAAGTACCCTAAATTTAACAACCCTTTCATAGGCACAAACCGTCCCTCATATGTACAAAAACCTTTCTGTGCACTTTGAGAAACATATTCAACTGGAGATTTAAAAAAAGTGTGTAGAAATCCCTTGATTTAAAGAAGTAAGAAGAAAAAAATAAGGTAAGGAAAGGGTTAGGAAATTCAGAAATCGAAAAAGAGAGGAAGAGAGCTACTTATTTCATCACAGGGGAGAAATGAGTGGGAAATCACTTTAGAAGGCATTGGGCAGAAGATAGTATGTAGTTTGAAAAAAGAGTTTTGTGGGTTTGAGAGAAAATTATTTGGATGTGTTATTTTTATTTGGAAGAAATACATTTAGAAGAATTATTTTTAGAACCCAATAATTTTAGAATAATGTATTTAAAACTGGTAAAAATAGACTCGTGCAGTGATGAAATCCAATTTTTTTTACTACCGGTTCTGTGGGCGTGGCTTGGTGGGAGTGGTGTGGCTTGGTGGGTGTAGCAGGGGAAGGATGCTGCAAAATCTCCATTCCCACCCCATTCTGGGTCCAGCCAGAGGTGGTATTTGCTAGTTCTCCAAACTACTCAAATTTTCCACTACCAGTTCTCCAGAACCTGCTGGATTTCACCCCTGGACTTGTGTCTTCATGGCAAGAAACAATAGGCTTAAAGAAATGTATTTCTAGCTTCACGGATGTGTCTTCCTTTATAAAATTTTGTTGCAATTATAAATATTTTGTTTGCTTGTGATTGGTATTGTGTATCAGTGCTTCCATGCCTAAAAATCTACATGTAGCCACAGACCACCAAAATAACGGAAGATCCATGGTTTAGATCCATTAAATGTTTTCAAATCTAAATGCTCTAAAAACAAGACTAACATATTATTCAATGTTAAATTGAAGCGTAGATGTCTGTGAGCCTAGTGGTAGAAGTACTTCATGGGAACCATGACATGTGACCAATTTAATTAAAATATTTAAAATGTCTTTGAATATATCAAGCACTACTTCAAATAAATCAGCATCCTAGCAACAGTAGGACAATTTTTCCTAACACACCACTAGATTAGCATTCCCATTAACTCTCCCAAATCAGTTCTTTTGTACTTTTGAAAATTTTAAGAGTGGGAATGGAACATTTTATTATGAGGCCTTATATTTCCTTTCCTTATTTCAATGTTACCAAACTTAGCCAAATTTCATTGTGTGATTGATTTCGAGATGTCAGGGATTGCCTTTAATCTGTGGACTCCAGGTTGGTCATTCCTGTCTAATACAAAAAACAATTTTAAAAAGATTTTTTTTTTTTGTCAGAACTATAGAATTAAAAACTCTCAATTATACATTGCATTTCAAATAAAGCATGTGCATTAAACGTAAACACAAATTTAATGTCACATGTTTGTAGAATGGGCCCCAGTTGTGCCAGTGGTTACAAATCTTTAATCAGTCAGGTGATAGCCAAAAGCAAGCACTGCTGAACCTGGATTAAATTTAGCTTCATCCTAATTAGTACCTAAAAGATTTTGTCATATAATTGTTCAGTTCAATAGTAATCCATGTAACCACGCAGCTAATAAGTGCCTGTTTTATGCATAAACGGGATGTAACATAAAGATCTCATTTATGGTGGTCTTCCGGGTGCGCTTCAAGGTGTTGGTTATCATCTTTAAAGCGCTCCATGGCATAGGACCTAGTTATCTTCGAGACCACCTGCTGCTACCAATGGCCTCCCATTGACCTGTGCGCTCCCACAGAGGGCCTCCTCAGGGTGCCATCAGCCAAACAATGTAGGCTGGTGGACCCCAGGGGGAGGGCCTTCTCTGTGGGGGCACCTACCCTCTGGAATCAGCTGCCCCCAGAGATAAGGAGAATCCAAGACCATGGTGCCTTCTGCCGTGCCCTTAAAACCTTCTTTTTCCAGCAAGCCGGGCTGGCCTAACACTTTTTAAAATGTTTTTAATTGTCTGTTATTGTTTTTAATCATGGGGCCAAATTTATATATATCTTTTTAATTGTATTTTAATGTTTGTAGTTTATGTTTTTACTTGGCTGTTCACCGCCCTGAGTCCTTAGGGAGAAGGGCGGTATACAAATTTAAAAATAAATAAATAAATAAATGAACATCTGGAAAAGTAAAACTGGCAGTAATCCCATTTCACTGCCAATTTTATTTTTCCAGGTGTTCTGACTTACAACAAACCTGATGATGTTGTGGACTATGAAATATTAGAAAAGCACATGAGCATGAACAAGCTAAACTTCTAGCAAAGGGAAGAGTGTCATATTACATAGTAATGGAACTATTGGTCTAAAACAATGTTCTGGTTATTTAAAATGAGGAAAACAGGCTTTAGAGCAAGGTTCTCATAATGGTCAATATTGACCTCCAAGGGTCAATGGGACTTTCCAGGGGATTATTATGGTTCGTTGTACAGTAAATCAAATGTTCAAACTGGATTTGGCATTTCTGTCCACCTATCTAGTCCTTCCTAAGGATTTGGATAAGGTGTGGGTGTTTGATGGTGTTACAGGTATTGTTGCAGGATGTAAGCTGTTCTGAGTAAAGCTTCCTTTTGCAATTGACTGATGGTGAATCTGTCAATGGCAATTAAGTTCAAGTGGTGCTCCAGTTGTTTTGGATTTGCACCCAAGGTGCTTATCACTGTTAGTACCACCTTTGCTTTCTTTTGCCACAGTTGTCAAATATCTTCTTGTTGGGCTTGATCTTTGTATCCCTGAGAACTATATTTTTTATCAGGAAGCATTACTGCTTCCTGATAAAAGCATTATCCTCTTGTGCAATTTTTTTGAATATATTGTTCTTGTTTTATGTCAAATATCTCCCACTTATTTTAGAATCAGTATGTCAATACTGTCATAGCAACAGATGGCATACAAATAGTGTAATGTTTTCAAATTCTCCTTAAATGTATTTTCAACACAGCTACCCAATGGAACACATATCTCCTAAAATTCAAATTTCTACCATGTCTTTCATTACAAATAATAACCCTATTCTATGAGGATATTTTAAATGTTTTAAATAAAATAAGTAATGTACATATAAAATATTAACTTTATAAATGTTAATTATAAACATCAGAGAATTATTGACCTCAAAATTCTGCCAGAAAGCAAGAATGAAGAATATAGAGTAAAATTACTGAACAAGGTTAGCAGTTATATAGCATTGTCCTTATTCTATTAATTTGGTTACACCAATGAAATTTCACTCATCTGACACTAAAAGATCTGAAAAAACACAAATTTTATTTATACAGCATTCACTAACTTAGAACTCCAAAGAGCTATAAATCAGAATATATGATAATTGGTTGGGTCTTGTAATACCAGATTCACATAAATGTCTGAAAGCTGATCAATACATTTTTAAATTAGCTCAATTCATCTACATAGTCAAAATGATCTATGATAATGCCATATCAAATTATTTTACCACTCTGTGTTGTAATGTCTGGAATATACTGAGCAAGCTTTTGAGCTATGCCACGTCTGTCCTTTGCTAACAATTATTAAAAATAATTGCACTGATGCAACTGTTCTTTTAAATTATATGGCACTAAATAATATTAATGATTCAATCAAGAGTTCCATGTGAGAAAAAAAGGTATTCATAAAGTTCCATTTATTTTCCATGAAAATCTATGTACCATATGCAAATAAATCCCTGTAAATTCTATTTTCTTCATTGAAACAAATGGAGATATCTTGGCAGGTAAATTAAAGTAAATACATGTATATAAAACAATATAGAAGGAAGCATGTACCCCAACTTTTAAAGTATTACATTTGAGGCAAATGAGGGAAACAGTTGTGGCTAAAACCTCGCTCACCTAAAGAAACTGAATCACTTCAAAGATACAACATAATTTTATTGGGCATACAAACAATACAGTGTAAACTGGAGACCCACAAAGTAGTGGCAACTTGTTGGGCAGCCCTGAGCAAAGCAGAATCATTTTTATATACCTTTGGCCTACTACACTGCAAATGCAAGACCAAAAAATGATAGACAAGGTCTAGATTACAGCATGCTGTTGGAATGCTTTGATAAACTTATCTGGGTGACCTTCTTGTTATTTATCCCTTCCTACTAGGTCAACATGTCAACTATATTGCCTCTGAGATAGGCTCAGTGAATATAAACAATTTGGTTTATTAAGTCTTAAGTTTAACAATTCTGTTGTCAAGCTCTAGCTATTTCCTCCATACTGTGGACTTTATCTAGTTTATACACCAACAGCTGTAATTAGCCACATAGTGAAAAAGATTAGATCTTTCTCTCTTATTTCAACCACATTCCCAGTTCCACAGTTGCTTTTTTTTTTTTTAAAGAAAATGTATATTTGACTAAGAATATTTTTCCTTTATCTCTATTTTTCCTGCTACTTCTTTAATTTTACCTTTCCAAGAAAGATATTTATATTCTCAGAATTTTTGGAGACAGTTTTAAGTTGCTTAAAAGATTATGAGGCAATTGAGTAGATTAAAAAAATCATTTTTAATTATGATAAACTTTGGTTGAATAATACTGATTTGAATCAAAATAAAAGTTATATACTCATGATCTATACATATTTATGTAATATATATATGTGTGTGTGTGTGTGTGTGTGTGTGTGTGTGTAATTTTTTTAATAATTTTAAATTTTGTATTGGCATGTGTTTTAGTTCTGGCTGTGCACTACCCTGAGTCCACTAGGAGAAGGGCGGTATACAAATTGAATAAAATAAATAAATAAATAAATAAATTTCATTTTTAATAGAAAGAAGAAATGAATTTACCTTTCTTGCTTCTTTGATCATCTTCCTAATAGTTTCTTTTATTGTAAAAGGTTGTATTCGTGGTGGGTGGAAAAGAAGTTCAATATTTGTACCACCAGAAATTCCAGGCATTACGTAAGGCCAACCCAAGTCAAGATTAGGTGCTTCTACATCGGATTCCATAGGCCAGTATGTTCCTGAGGAAGAGGCATCATCAACACTGTTGTCAGTAGCATAAACCATGTTTGGGGGGATTTTCTGAACAGTGTTTAATATATAATTAATCTCATCTTCTGCCAGAAACTCAGAACATCTTTCCTTAGCAAGAAATTCTTGGTAAGCCTCTGAACCATTTTCAATTAACACATCAATGGCAAGTCTGTAACATTCCTTGTAGTGGGGCTCAAGGTAGTTGTCGGATCTGCATTCATCATGTAAAGATGACAGCAAAGATGAGGTTTCCATTTTCAGAGTTATTTTGGATCAAAGACTTCTTAAACCTCCATGCATACACTATGGAATATATCTAAAAAAAAAAAGAGGAATTCAGAATGGTTAAAATTTTGTAAGCAAATGTAAAGCATGTTCAATATTATTCAAACTAGAATGAATATTTCATGTGGGTTTGGATTTATCACTTTTCAACAAATAAGAAGATATTTTATTGAGCATATTTTAAAGTGATTATAAATTAAATCAGCTTGGCAAATACTAGGACATACAAAATGTTTTCAGTACAATGATTGATCATATATTATGCAATAGCCTATTCGTGCTTCTCAGTATTTTTCAACATATGCATTTGGTAGTTGATAGTAAGCTCAGCAATTTAAATAGCTATTTTTTTAATTGATTGATTGATTTTCTGCCTTTATTATTCTTGTAAATAACTCAATGCGGCAAATACCTAATACTCCTAGTGCTTTAATCACTAGACCAACTGGCTGTTATACCAGACAAAGTATGCAGTCTCTCAATGGTGGTTCAGAAATGTATGTATTTATTTCTAGCTATTCAATCCAAGTGGCTCTCACCCTAGGTACCAGTCTCTTAGATTAGGTTGAAGGAGCACAAAGGCTAGCAATGGCTACAAAAGCAGATGTCAACTCTTCAAGGTAGACTAGACGAGAAGCACAATTCATGATTTCTATTGCTAACGTTAGTGCAAGTTTTTAGTAGCAGAATTTTGCAAGCTCATCTCCTCCCTTACATACACATTCCAGAAAACTAGGGAAGGTACCCTCTGAGATGTTCCTCACACCCTCTTTCCTTCTGTGGACTGAGCTATCTTTTGTACATCTAGGCTGCAGCTTTTCATCCTGCCTCCCAAAATCATTCTCATAGCTCATTACAGCAGAATTCTAAAGTCATAGGTCATAAAAAGATGTGTTTAGCTTTGACCAAGCACCTAATAATTTAAATTCAATGAATTGTGGCTTACCTAAGTATATAGACTGAAACAATTGTTGTTTAAGAAATAATGATAAACCTAGCTATGGCTTTGCACTATGTCTTATTTCAACCAGTAGCCAGTAGTAGTAGCACTGTTATTAGATGCTGATGAGCTCTGAATCAGGTCAACTTTAAATATTGAAGCAATGATTACCAAACAATCTACACTAACTACTTTTGAGTGACTTTGAGTCATGTCTTCCATTTCAAAAACAGACCTACATATAGGACAGAGAAATAGAGTTTAACTGATTGGTCATTAATAGAACAGAAAAATTTCAAGCTCCCTGCTTTAGATAGCCCATTTGTTTTGTTGATATAATCCAGTCAATTTTTTTTAAAAAGGATGGTCAAATGATTTACTGAAGTTCAGACAATTTCAAAGATGTAGCACATATTTTGAGAATTTATTTTTCCTAATAAATGTATCTTACATTTGTACCATGATCCTTGTCGCCTGTTCTTGGTTACAGAATCACCTTTATAAATGTATGAATTGCAATTACAGAAATATTATCTGATATCTGTGACTGCAGCAGTGCTTTAACACTGCCAATAATCCTGTGATTATGTAAGGAGAATGCGTTTGTATCATCAAGACAGTCAGTTTGAGCTTGAGTCTTAGTGATTGTGTCCTGAGAAGTGGTCTGCCCCTGCCTACTTCAAAAATGTTTTTTCAACTTCATAGTCTAGTTAATAGTCCTGAAATTTCTTGTGGTTCCGTCACACAAGTATTAGACAGGCCCGATCTGGCTTAGCTTCCAACCCATCCTGGAATTTCTACATTGTTCCCTCATCCAAGTGTTAAACAAGCCTGATCTGGCTAAGCTTCCAAGTCCAGACAGGTTCTGCTAGGTGCTGTAATTGGTTGCATAGGTTTATCCTGGTAGCTGCTTTACATTTCATCTACTGAAATGGCTATTTGAAATTCCAACTATGCCTCCCCCTCTTCAAGCTCTTTTCTTTTTCATACCTTTTATGTGGAAATATTATAAATATTATACCAGCGTGTTTCAAACCTGAACCCTCCAAATGTCTTTTGACTTCAAATCACAGGTCCCAAATTCCTCAGCCAACATGCTCTTCATAGATATTATAGTCCCAAACTAGGAGAAGACTGGGCTTTAAAAATAGGTATGTAACTTATCTCCAGTATACAGAATCTGAGTGCTTATTTTATTATTTCCCACCACTGAGCTTCTGCTTGCATACCCCATCACCTATATCACTTCCATGTGTTGATTAATTAAAAGACCAACCCTTAGGAGTTACTCCTCTCCCTCACACTGGAAGACATTGAAACACCCATTTAAGATTTCAGGTTTATTTTTAATCAAAATGTGTACATTGTGAAAGATTTCTATGACTGAAAAACAGTTTTGTCACTAAAAAGAAACTAAAAGCATTTAGTCAAAGAATAAGCAACCTCACCAGCTATTTCAAATTTCAACTCGCCTCAGTCCAATCAGTTCATCCAAAAGCAAGGGATTATGGCAAAATTTGACAAGACATCTGGATGGTGCTAAATCAAGGAAGAGATATCAGTAAATATGGAACTTCTGCAAACGCAAGCTGGTTTGTTGTGTATTTGGAATTGCTATTTTTGCTGCATGTCTCTATGGAGGAAAATAATCTATGTGCAAATTTCCAAAAGATAGTGCTTTGCTGAACTAAAACTTAAAACAGATTTGTCAAACAGTAAGCTATTTGCAAGTGTAAAATTTTATTATAACATCTTCACCAACTTTGAAATTGAATTCCATAAATGATGGGATGTTCTATTCATCCTTGTCAAAACCAAATAGCAGCACAACAATATTATATTCTTCATCTCTACAACTGAAAGCAATACCTGTCATCCTGTTATTTTAAGAGCACAAAATATTATAAAATGGAGACGGTGAATACTTGATAGTTTTGATAAAAGTAAGTAAAGGGAGTAAAAAAAAAAATCTTATTAAATGTGTGCAAATAGTTGCTGACAAAAGCTGCATACTTATCTTTTAACAGATTCTCCAGAATTTAAAAGTTGAAAGACAAAATATTAAAGGTATACAAGTAAAAACATGAATTAAAAGATTTCACATAGTTTGTACTAAATCTTTAAATTCATGTTTTTACCTGTATACACAATTAACAGTTCTTGCCCTTTGTCCCTCAATTTTATACTTTATAACTGTTTCTACATTATTGATATTGTTACTTTATATTATTGTGACAGATGATATGGGGGGGGGATACTTCCACAAAGCAGGCACAAGAACAGAGAAGACCTATCTCTAAGGAACCATTATATGACACAACTTTAAAGAGGAGACTCCTCTCAGCACATGCAACTTTGTGGAATAAGCAGCACTAACCAGAGAGAGGCAGTCCTGTAACAACCTATCTCTATGTCATGTAGAGCTTTGTAGGTGGTAATCAACACCATGAATTGGACCCTGAAACCTACCAGAAACCAATACAGCTCACCAAGTAGTAGTATTATATAGATGTATGAAAATGCCACCATTACTATCTGCACCAATGCATTTAGACCAACTGTAACTTATGGATGGTCTTCAAAGGTAGCTCCATGTAAATTACATTGCAAATCTCCAACTGGGAATTGGACATAAATTGTTTCAACTTCTACCCTTAAAACAACACTATAGGGCCCTGCACACCAGTACAACTAGACACAAAGACAGTTTTTCCCTGAATGCAATCACTCTGCTTAACAACTAATTCCTACAACACTGTCAAATAATTTACTAAGACTGTATTACTATTATTCTTCTCTTCCTTATTAGCATCTATCTCTTCCCGCTTATTACTATAACCATGTTACTTGTATCTTTCAATTTATATTGTTTTTATTTGTTTCCTAGTACGATTTGATAGCTTATTAGTAATCTTGACTATCACTAAGTGTTGTATCTTTTTATTTTCAATGAATGTATTTTATTCTCCTCATGTACACTGAGAGCATATACACCAAGGACAAATTCCTTGTGTGTCCAATCACACTTGGCCAATAAAGAATTCTATTCCTATTCCTATTCCTATTCCTATTCCTATTCCTATTCTATGGCAGGACTGACTGTGAGTAAAGCTTTCCATTCTAAAGGTGAGTACAACTGGTGCACAAGATGGATTAGTGCAAAGATCCACCTGTCTATAAATGTCAAACAGTAGCCATGAAGCCAGGAGGATCTCCAAATGGTACAACAGCTCCAAGTAGGTACAGCCCCATTTAAAATCACATGAGGAGAATCCCCTGATCCATATCCTTGGGAAAAACCCATAGCCGCTTGGATTTACTAGAGTTAAGTCTAAGTCTGTTCTTTGTTATCCAGATTCCTGTCTAGACAATGGGAAAGAACTAAGATAGCATTAGGGCCAGAGATGTACACTGTATACATTCCATAGTGATATTTACCCCAGTGCTCACAAATGACTTCACCCAAGAGTTTCACGTTAAACAAAAGTGGTGAGAATGGGAGACATTTGCTAAAGCAGGGGCCTTCTGCCAATGACAGAAAGTGGCCCAGGAGAAAGGGGAAGCACTGCAGCACTGTGCTTTCCACTTCCAATCCCTTGAGCTAGTCCAGAAAAATACCATTGTTGTTGATGGTACAACCAACCAAGCATTTGAAAGCCAAGTAGTTTGTACTTCCTCCACTCCTGAATCCACTATACATCATCAAAAAGGGCAACAAATGCTGTTTGTTATACAGTGCTACAGTATATCCTGGTTTGAAACCTGGGATCCAGATTTCCTATTGTTTTAGTCTTCCTTACAAACTAGTACTGTATACCTTCTTTCATAAGCTACATTAGAGGTTTGAACAATAAAATTGACTTTAACTGATTTTCTTTACTGCTTGAGTACCTTCTTTTATACAGTATGCTGAATTAAAAGTTTTCTCATTCCTTAACAGAACTGTCCTCTTCAAAAGTCCTCAAATGTTTAATCTCAAGTAACCATGAATTGTTTGATAAATTGGTTACAAATCAGTCAGTATTCAGTTCTTAAATTAGGTTTTCAATTCTGGCCTGCAAACATCAAGATGACAGCAATTATATACAGAAAACTCTAATACTCCAAAGTATGTTTTATCCATATTTTTGCAGTCAACATCTAGTACCCCTAACTTAAATTCTTATTTTTTAAAGCAAAATTTCAATTTCTTAACAATCTTGTTTAAACACCTCGTTCTAGTAAACCAATATTTAATATACTTCAAAATTAAGTTACTTCAAAATATAAAAACCTGATCAAGGGAATCAGTTTAAAATCCTACTATCCCATTGACTTCCTACAAATCTTAGAAATGTTCACTTTTCAGCTAATCATGGGTTCTTGTGTCTGTCAAGCTAGAGCAGGGGTGTCAAACTCAAGGCCCGCGGGCCGGATCCAGCCCTCTGGGTGCTTAGACCTGGCCTGCGGAGCCAGCCTTTAAATAGCAAAGGACTGGCCCACGGTGCAAAAATGACAGGGTCCTGCAGGAGGCCATCCAGGCCATCCCGCATCCCGTTTTGGCAAGGGTGCTGCAGGAGGCGTCCTCCCATCTGCTGTCCGTCCCATCTTCCCCCATAGCCGGCCCACAGAGGACAACTACAATGCTGATCCGGCCCTTGAAGAAATCCAGGTTGACATCCCTGAGCTACAGGATATGATATACTGTTATGGGTAAATCCAAAATAAAATAATTTCAAATCATGAGATAGCCAACAGAAATACTGAAATGTCAATTAACACAATATAGTCCGTCCTTGACTCACAACAATTGAGTCCAAAATTTCTGTTTCTAAGCAAGACAGTTGTTAAGTGAATTTTTCTCAATTTTACCACTTTCCAGTTGTAAAGTGAATCACTGAAGTTGTTAAATTAGTAATAAGATATTAAATCAATCTTGCTTCCCCATTGACTTTGCTTGGCAGAAGATCACAAAAGATGATCCCAGGACCTCAGGATATTGCAACGGTCATAAATATGAGTCAGTTGCCAAGAATCTGAATTTTGATCATGTGCCCATGCAGAGGCTACAATGGTTGTAAGTGTGAAAAACGGTAATAAGTCACTTTTTTCAATGCTGTTGTAACTTCGAACAGTCATTAAATGAATTGTTGTAAGTGGAGGACTACCTGTACTTACATAGACAGTGAGGAAGAATTTGATAGTAAATTTGACTATTGCAAAAACAAAGGGGCAGAGGGAAACATGACCCAAAAAAGGGGAGACTGATAGCCCATTAGGTGGAAGCAAGAATAAGGAATCCAAATGTTTGGTTTCTATAGGTGCTAGAATTATTTCATTTTCATTTTATTTTCATTTTATTAGATTTAGATTTCACAGAATTTCATAACTTTTCTTCAATAAAAAGCTTATTGAAAGTTCCTAGATTTATTGTCTGCTTGGCGCCAATTCTACTTGCTAGGTGGAGCCTAACAGCTTTTTTATCTATTGAACAAACAACATTAAGCTATATGGTATAGTAAACTGTCATCCTTTCTTGGTGCCTGGAGGCTGTTGGAGTCTGGATGGGGAACAACAGGTTTCAACTGAACCCTGGCAAGACGGAGTGCTTTTGGGTTTTGAACCTTTTGTATATGAGGTTTATCATCCTTAGTTCTGAATGGAGTTGCACTGCCCCAGACATATTGCAAACTCTGGGAGTCTTCTGGACTCACAATTTCTGCTTAAAGAGCAGGGGGCAGTTGTGGCCAAGAGAGCCTTTGCACAGCTTCATGCTATATACCAATATACCTCTTTCTGGACCTGAAGGCTCTATGCCCTAATCACCTCCCAAATGGACTACTGTAATACACTCTACATGTGACTACTCCTGAAGACATGCAGAAGATTCAGCCATATGAAACATGGCAATTCAGGCAGTTATTTGTGCCCCAAGAATGGCACATGATATGATATGTATCTGCTCTGTGCGCTGCAATGATTACCAGTTGGTTTGGGGACCTAATACAAGGTACTGTATTTGACAGTTAAAGACTTACATAGATGGAGTCAGATTATCTGAGGGATCACCTCACCCCAATTATACAGAATCCCATCCCATCAGATCCAGCAGGAAAGATATTTTAAGGGTCCCATAAGCCACGGAGCTTCATTTGGCAGGACCAGAAGGAGAGCTTTTTCTTTTATAGCAACCTTTTGGAATATCATTCTTGTGAGGTGAAGATGGCCTCAGCCCTGTTAGCCTTGCCAAAGGCCCTCAAAATTTGGCTTTGTCATGGTGTCTGGGGAATCTCATGGAAATACGGAGTCCATTAAATAGCTGGTATAAGTTTTATTGCATTCTTTCCTGTCTTTTGTTATTATAGTGTTTGTTTTTTTCTGTTTTAATGTATAAGTTATACTGTTTAGTTTCGTTTTACTTGTCCATGCTGCTGCGCATAATTACACGCATGTGAGATGGGCAGATATAAAAACTCGATTAATAATTTTTTTCTAGAGCAAAATGATCACTGATAAAGTTCTGAAATGCTTCAGATTTGATCCCAAACAAGTGCTTTCTACTATGCAAGGGTATGAACAATTCACACCTCTTTAAAGCAAATGCATATTTTTCCTGGATTACTTACTGGTCAGCTGCATAATCTTAAAAAATGAGAAATAATCCTAAAAAAAGAGAAAAATTCTGAAAAAAAGATTTACTTTAATAGATTGTAGCAAACAGTTGCTGTGTTCCCATTCCTACATGTTCCTGATTACCTTTCTGGAATTCAACCTAAACTAATGAACAGACCTAATTACTAACAGGTGTTGTTTTTATAACCGTGGCATTTAAGCACTATGACAATATATACTTTATTATTTCAAATATATTTCCTTAGCATGCTTAAGGCAGCTAACAGATATCATTGCCATTATGATTCAAGGCAATTAAAATCCAATTAAACCAGCAACTAGAATTATTAATTCTCAGTCACTTCAAGACCTTTAAGTACAGGCAGTCCTCAACTAATGAATTTAATGGAGCATAAAATTTCCATTGTAAGTCATATAGCCCTAAGATGTGGCACCCATGACTGACACAATTTTACCAACTTTTTTTCAATGGTTGTTAAGCAAATGTGGTGATCATTAAATGAGTCAGTGTATTGCTATGGGCATTTTTTTGCTGGAAACTGCTGGAAAGGCCTGTTTTTGGCAAAAAAAAGTTGTAAATCGCATCATATACAGAATACTGCAAATGGCTGTAGAAATGCAGTGATATAACCATAAGGGTGTGTATACCGCCACCAGAACTCTGGAACCAGGTTGTAACTGCCTTTTGGGGGTATCCACTGTAATTTCGAACAGTCGCTAAGCAACTGGTCATTAAGCAAGGACTACCTGTTAAGTGTAAGTGACAGTTTTGGTAAAAGAGATTCTAATGAACCTCAACAAGGGCTTTCCAGAATTCCTTTAACCTAAACCTTAACTCACATATAGAAAAATTACCTGAAGATAATCTGTAAAGATGTCATGATAAATGCAACTCCATCTCTTAATCTGGCTCTCATATTATGATTTCAAGATTTTCTGCTTATCCTTCAAATATGAATACAAGTGAATTAGTTGAAACTGAATTTTAAAAAGTGTGTGATGGTGCACATCACATTGCTTTAATATAACAATAATTAGGAGTGTAGTTTTTGTGAATATCTTGAAAAGAAAATCTCTATACTTTTATATCTCAGAATATCAGTATCTTATTAGTGTAACTTGTTGTATATTGGACTCTCCATGAAGATCATTAAGAACTTCAGCTGGTATTGAATCCAATCAAGGGTCTTTTTCTCTTACAACACTAAGGCACTATATAAATTAGTTTGGTTTAGCCTCAATTTTGAACCAATCTGCTCTGTCTTAACATAGAGCAGTGATGGCGAAGTGCTTTCAGCACCAAGTGCTGTAAAGGGAGCACGTGCACGCACGTCTGGGCCGCAACCAGGAAGTGGAGCTGCCCAGGGCGCATGCACGCATCCAAAAATGAACTTCCAGTTTCAGCTACTGAACTTCCAGTTTCAGCCAGTTACTCTTCCGGATTTCTGGCGCGCATGAACACATGACGATCAGCTGGCTGGTGCATATGCTCATGCAGGAAAATGGAAGACCAGCTCTTCCAGTTTCCGTCACTGCTGCATGCAAAAAGGCCAGCTGATCATCGCGTGGTCATGCACGCCAGAAACCCAGAAGAGAAATGGGCAGCGGCACACATGCCAGGCGACATGGCCACTTTGGGGACATTTGCCATAGGTTTGCCATCACAGACATAGGGTAATCAAACTATTATGGTTTGTTAAACTAATTGTGTTTTAAAAATAAGCTATTTTAGAATTATGTGTGAAGTCAGCAATAATATTTATCAGTGATAGCAATCACTAATTTACAGTAAGAAATACCATAATTTCTCCATAACTTTATATAATATAGTACTAGTTCACCAAGGACATAATATCACTTGATAGTGAGATGGGCAGCATACAAATTTAATAAATAAATAAAATGCACAAAGTATTTGGTTTGATCTTCAAACAACAGCTGCTAGACATGATTTTAAATTGATCCTCATAGCTTTTGAGACAAAATCTGTAAGACTACAATGTAAATGACCAGACTGGCAGCTGAAAAATATTTGTAACATAATTACAAAGATATACTGGCTGATGAAAAAACTTTATATCCCACCTGTGACAAAAACATTTTTGGCAGTTTTTTAGGCAATTTATAATACAATTACTCATCCTTAGTTGTTCTTTACATCGAACCGTTACCTATATTACAATCAATGTTTGTGGATGACATATTTAAATAAATGCAAATATTAAATAGCCTGTTGAAACACCACATTCCCAGAAAACCCTTTCCCTTTCATGATTCATTACAATTAAAGATTTCTGTTCTGTTCTATAAAGATTACTGTGCATGGTGGTGATTACTGTATCTTGCTTTGCAATGTGTAATAATTAATCTGTCATTTATCTTCATCACCTCCACCCTTCATGAATAGACTACTTCAATCATTGGGTGTGAAGCTGGGAGTTTGGCAAAGCAGTTTCACATACACATAGATACACAAACGCATATCCTTTTATTTACAGTTGTAACTATTTTAGGCCCTTGTATCCGTTACATCAAAATAGTTACAACAGAATAAAGAAAAATCATATAATTTCTTGTAATTTTGGCTATGGAATACAAATACATTAATCTTTTGCTAGGGTGTAGTTTAATCTTTATGATATTTTTCCAATGAACCCCAATAAAAGCACTGCTTTCAATACAACGTATTAACATTTCTATCAAAACAGATTAATAACTTTTGCTAAAACAAGCAAGTTGTTAAAAGCCTGATATCCATTGTGCTAGAATTTGTTCTATTTTTTCATCCTTTTTCCAAAACATTTTTGCCATGGGGGAAAAAAAATATGCCAACTTCAGGGCTGGTATATTTCTCTTCACCCCCATACCAGAAGAACTGTAAGAAAATGGAGTTTAGGTATCTACTTCCAATCCCATTTTAGTATATCAGTGGAACAGCACTAGCTGTGGTGCATCTTGTACCTTTGCAAGAAGGTCTCCATTGGTTAAATAAATGCTATATCTCATGAATTCTGGGAGATTTTTCTAAGGATTACAGGATTGCAGCTTTTAGCTGCTTTGTGCTACGTAAACCCCTTTTGATGATTAGTGCAATATAAAATCCTTACACATGAATAAAACAGAGTATTTTATTGTAGATCATGACATTAAGTACCATGTTCCAAGGGTACTTAGCAGAAGACTTCCTGTAGAGATTTATGAGATAGATCTCTTTGAGTATAAGGGGGAAGGAAAGACAAAATCTATCAGGTGTTCAGGATTCTGTTATTACAGTATAGTCTATATCAATAGAGTTCTAGTATTTCTTGCAGTGTCTTACCTGGCCTGACACTATCCATGTTTGAGATATTAAGGTTTTTGTTGAGTACACTTGTTTCTACTGAAGCTTTACTGTACTGCAGTCCAATAACAGATCTCTTCTAGTTTCCTGTAATTGTTGTGCTTTATGCACACCTATACCTTTAGAATAGATGATTACTGCCACATATAACTCTTACAGTTGAATAAAATAGAATTTTAATGAATGATATTATTAACTTGGCTCCAAGGGAGCAGAAGACTACATCATCGTGTAGAGGATATCTGAAATACAGTAAAAACAAATCTTGTCTAGTTTCCTCATTGGTATACAATATTCTAAATTATGAAAGCCTCAATGGGGGAAAACATTTTTTTTATCCTGAGTTTTCTTCCCTAAAGTAGTGAATATGCTGCTTGAGAGAAAAAAGTACTTTGATCCGTTTATTCCCTTCAAAATCTTTAAGGGATGGTTCAGCTTCTCACAGTTTAACTTTCTAGGACTAGGTTATATCATTTAAAGATATGTAAATAAAATAGCTAGATAGGACACAAGAATAAAAATGGAGCAATTTGTAAAAATGCTAATGCAAATTGGCCAAAATGTATAAAAGGTAGAATAAAAATATAATTATCATCTTGTACAGCCCAACTTGTCAAGGATCTACACTCACCACCTGAACTCATCAATTTAACTTGCAATCCTTTCTAGCACACCCCAAAAGTAAAGTAATATTGATCATAAATTGAAATTCCTCATTCTATCATGAAATGATTTTAAAATAATGGTTTTTAAATGTTGTGTTTTTGAAATAATGCAGTATTGGGAGCATATTCATTGCCTAGATTTCTATCCACTTTAATATTTTCATGTTTTAACTTTAATGTCTGATGTTTTAACGTTTCGATCCTGTAATTGTTTTTATTTTGTTATTTATGGTATTGTAAGCCACAGAGTGGCTTGATAGAGATGGGCAGCATACACATTTAATAAATAAATAAAATCCCGCCTTTCATACATGAGGTGCAGCAGCAGATGCATGACCCAAACCTTACTGTTCTATCACGTGATGAGTTTAATTTTGAAAGCAAAGGAAGCATAGTTGAAAAGCGCTATATCGTCCCATTTAGGTATCTCCCTTATCTTTTCTTTAGATGGTATGAATTTTCCTCAGACTTGGGGGGCGGAGGGAGGGAGAAAAGGGCCGCAAGAAGAGAAAAAGAGCTTTAAAAACTCTCCCTTCCCAATATGAAACTGGAAACAAAACCTTAACGCCTCGCTGTCGTCGAAGATAAACCTGCACAGAACCGGCCTTCATTCCTTCAAAGTTTCATCTTCGCATTCGAAACACAGTCAAGTTTTTGTTTTGTTTTGAAATAAAAAGCAATTCAAACATTACAAAGCGGCCCGAAAATCTCCTCAGGAAAAGTAACAGAAGTCTGTGGAAACATCAATCCACAGTCCGTTTCATCCATTTTTATCTGCTTCTTTCCCCCCCCCTCAACCGTCCGTGGGAGGCGAAGAAAGAGATGGGCAGATTCGGCCTAAAGTCAACACTCGCGGTTGCCTTCGCTGAGGGAGCCTTCCAGTCACACAAAAGTTTTGACCCGTTTATTTGGCCTCTTAAGGGCCCCGCCTCGCCTTCCTTCCTTCCTTCCTTCTTTCCTTTAGCTCGCTTAAACTCTAAGCAGCGGAACCATTTTCCTTCTCCCTCACCTAAAGTTTACCACGTTATGAGGTGACTTTGAAGAACACCGTCCCTCTCCTTTCACGCCAGCAAAGCTCCCCCTCTCGGGACAGCCTCAAATAACCCCCATATTACCCATTCCTTGCCTCTTCTTCATTCCAAGCTAAGACAGAGAACCCCCTCCCCCTGATCCCTTATCCCCCCCCCCACTTTTTAACCCCAAACTCCAAATAAGACACGCATTTTTCTTTCTTTCTTTTTTCCGCAGCTCTGGCTCGGCAACCCAAGCCTGGCAATCGGAGCCGTCCACCTTTCCGTCCTTAGAAGGGAGGGCGTGCGGGGGAAAAGCCTCCCTCCAGCCCTTCTCCGCGAAGCAGAGCGAAGAAACGAAGCCATCCGCAACAACAACATCACAACAGGGTGTCGGCTGGGGCTCGTGCAAGGCGGTAAGTCCCACGACCGGCCGACCAAAAGCCTCCCCCCCAACACCCCACCCCGCCTGGACGCGAGGAAAAGCAGACGGGACGCCGCCGCCACTACTGCTACCCACCCCAAGCTTACTTCGCTGAGTCCCGGCGAGCGAGGATTCCCCCGAGCTTTTCCCGCCGCTCGACTGCTATTAAACCGCCCGGGTCTGTTGGGAAAAAGTGCTGAGAGCTTCAAGTCGGGACGCTGTTCCGTCTTCCTCCCAGGTATTTCCCGCCCTTCCCTCTCTCAGGAGCGATTGTGGGCTGGGACGGGCGTGGAAACGAGTTCCAGCACGTTGGGGAAAAGGGTTACACATCAAACCCTGCCCTGACGGCTGCCGCCGAAAGAGCGGAGCAGGAACCTGTTTGAAGTTTGAACCCGGAGGACCCAGCCCTTCCCTTCCCTTCCTCGGACGAAATCAAGACATGTCCCGTTGTGCCGCTGTAAAAAAAAAACAACCAAAAAAAAAAAAAAACGCCGTAGCTTCTGCTCCTGTTTTGGAGCGGCAGCCGCTCGGGATGGACGTAGAAAACGGGAAGCCCCGGACTTCACCTCGGCGACGGGAAAGTTAGAAAGGGAGAGAGCAAGTAAACTTAACTCCGGACAGCGTGTAGCAACTTCTGTGTTACTCACAAGAAAGCACCCGGAGAATGATCTGGATGAACAAGGAACTGCTGGGTGGTGAGTAAGGAAATAGAAAGACAAACCTCGGTTTAAATGAAGAATGTAGGTTTGTGCTCGTTTAACGACCGACGTTAAATAAGAGCTGGGGTGGGAGGGTGGTAAGGTGGAGGAATGCCTAGGTATTTTTTTTTAAAAAAAGATGATCTTACTTTTTGCATGATTCTTTCTTTAAATAGAATGAATGAGCAGTAACATCACAAATCTAGGTCTTTTTGATAGGATAGGTAATCCTCAGTTTACAACAATTAGAAACTTTAAGTGGTAGTTTGGTAGGATAGGTAGTCCTCGATTTACAACAATTAGTTTAAGTGGTAGTTTGGTAGGATAGGTAGTCCTCGACTTACAACAATTAGTTTAAGTGAAGTTACAATGGTGCTGAAAAAAGGGACTTCGCGCTTACAACTGTTGCAGTATCCCCAGAGTCATGTGATCAAAGTTCAACCAATTGGCAACTGACTTGTTATGTATGATCATTGCAGTGTCCAGGAGTGATGTGAACACTTTTTACAACCTTCTGATAAGCAAAGTCAATGGGGAAGCCAGATTCACTGAACAGCTGTGTTACTGACTTAACAACTGCAACCATTTACTTGACAACAATGGCAAGAAAGGTTGTAAAATGGGGCAAAACTCACTTAACAACTGTCTCACTTAGCAACAGAAATTCTGGCCTCAGTTGTGGTTGTAAATCGAGGAATACCTGTATCCCGACTATTATAATTAAATTTAGGAATTTAACCAGGGCCATCAGTTGTCCATACAATGCTACAGCATAATAGCATTGATTCAAGACCCTGATTCACTAGGATTCTCTAGCAAAGACTCAAAGAGCATGGTGAGGGAGGAGTAACAGACTAATGCTTAGGTAGTGAGTAAACCACAATTGGATAAATTCACATTACATTCTAATCTAAATAATCCAAACCATCAGGATTTTAGCATTTCCTGTGAACCTGCATAGATTATTATGCCCACAGTTTGCTTCAAAAATAACATGCTTTTAATACTTCATATTGGGATCTGTGTAAATTCATGAGGATCCACATAGATCTGATCCTCAGATTGTAATGGTATCCTCCCCAATCATGTTCAGTTTTATCTATGGTCACAAATGTGATCAGTGATTTGTTTGTGGTTTTAGGTGGATCTCTAATTCAGAGACTGAGAAAAGGAGGAGGAAGTTCCTGCCTTTTCTTACATGTTCACCTGTACCTGACCTAAGGCAAGAGAAAGAGATATTAAGGTATCCTTATTTCTATAATGGGACGCGTTAATAGGGACGTGGTGGCTCAGGGCCTAAGACCCTGAACTTGTCGATGGAAAGGTCAGCAGTTCAGCGGTTCGAATCCCTAGTGCCGCGTAACGAGGTGAGCTCCCCTTACTTCTCCCAGCTTCCGCCAATCTAGCAGTTCGAAAGCATGTAAAAAATGCAAGTAGAAAAAATAGTAACCACCTTTGGTGGGAAGGTAACAGCGTTCCGTGCACCTTTGGCGTTTAGTCATGCCGGCCACATGACCACGGAGACGTCTTCGGATAGCGCTGGCTCTTCAGCTTTGAAACGGAGATGAGCACTGGCCCCTAGAGTCGGGAACAATTAGCACATATGTGCAAGGGGAACCTTTACCTTGATTTCTATAAGCCTGTACTGAGAGGAAAATAAGACAAGACTGACAGTTGTAATATTTGGTCTCTTTTTACCCATCCTATAAAATAAGGAAAGGCAGGGCTCAAACTTTTTCTGAAGCCATTATTTGTTTTCACCTTGGTTAGCTGAACAAGTTATAAGCTGATGTTCACAATTCATGCTTAGCTGAAACCAAGCAGAGCACTTACAGTTTATTATGATCTATAAATCCAATTATTTTCTCTTTTGGCAGATTAGAATCAACCACACTTCTCAGTACTACTCGGACTAGATATGAATGCAGTGGAGGCAAATCTGCTCCTGAGAGTTAAACAAGATCTGATTCTTTGATTAGCAGCAAAGATCTGGCTGTGAATGCTGAACCCTGTCTAAACTGCCACTCTGTTCATATGAAGAAGCAGCTAAGCTACTTTCTTGTGGCTAAGTAATATTTGAGATGGAGAGGTTGTGACTGATGGCATATTATTGGTGCAAAAGGGTAATTTTTCATTCCATGTTTTGCCATGGGGATAGAATTAATGGGAAAATGGCAGTGGTGAAATCCAAATTTTTTTACTACCGGTTCTGTGGGCGTGGTGTGGCTTGGTGGGCATGGCAGAGGAAGGATACTGCAAAATCTCCATTGTCCATTCCCATCCCACTCCAGGGTAAGGATACTGAAAAATCTCCATTCCCACCCCACTCTGGTTCTCCGAACTGCTCAAAATTTCTGCTACCGGTTCTCCAGAACCTGTCAGAACCTGCTGGATTTCACCCTTGGAAAATGGGTGTTTTATGTCTCAGAAATGTACAAGGCATGTGTGCTCCTTATTTACACGAATGTTATGTAAAATAATCTTGTTGCTCAATTTTTGTAACAATCCATTGTTTTGTAACAATCCATTGTAATGATGTTCTGGGCAAGAATAAATAGGGTACCTGGCCATCCTCTCAAGGATTACCTTTTTGGTTTATTTTTTGTTTCCTGCTTCCAAGAAACATAGCAGGTATTGGAATGGCACAGTAATGTCAACATAATTGACAGAGCCAATATTTTCCTCTAAGATCTGTGGTGTTTACATAAAAAAGGTGTGTTAAGTTTCCCAGAGGTTTAATACATAAGGTGTGCATATGTTGGTTTTGTATTTTTTTTTTAATTTACAAAGGTGTCATGAATTTATCTTGTCAGATTGTGTTATGGTATTTTAGACAATTTAATTTTAAAACTAGACAACTGTTACCTTTTGGGTCATCATTTCAGAGATATTTCTTTACCAAATTCCTCAGTGCTTTCAACAATGGCAGAGCTTCTAATGTACCTGAAAAAATTCTAAATTTTTTAGAATAATAATTTTTATGCAATTAAGTGTTTTATAAAATTTGCCAAATTTCAATTCCACAGGAGTCATGGGTTCCATATATATTCTATGTGTTAACCCATTTGACGTACTTCAGTTGAAAAAAATTCTGCCCTATAATGCACCATTTCGCCCAGGTTAAGGTTAAGACATGAGAGGTTTAATAGCATGTAGATAATAGATATATTTTAACGTATAAAAATATTTTATTTTTTCATAAATATTTTGCATTGTTTTTGTTGTATGTGTTGAGTCCAATTTGATTCCTGTTGATTATATACACAAATCCATGTTTTCTTGTCAAAGGACAGAAATGATTTGCTGTTGTCTTCCGGAAGATACTTTTTGTTTACTTCCCAATCTATGCTTATAGCTTGGAGAAAACAAAGACAATCTGTCTCGCACATGCATGGTGTAAGTTATTTATTTAGTTTACAGTTCTTACAATCCACTCAATCAAAAAGTGGGTGGGGTTACAATATGTTAAACTGCAAAAACAACAATAGCAACAAATTATAACATAATCCGGGTACCAGTAGTATTAAATTAGTTATTCCAATCAGCTTTCCCTCAAAAGGGGTGCCAATAAACCTATCTAAAATTGAAGACCCTGTGAAATAAAATGATCTTTAAACTCCATGGAGGAGTGAGTTTCAAATGTGTAAACCAGGCCGACATTGACAATTGCTGCTATAAGTTAAAAATTAACTGGACACAGGACAAACACAATTAAATGTCAAAAGATGCCTTCAGAAATAGATAATAGGAAGATAAGTTGTTAAGAGCCAAAAGACATGGAAAAAAATTCCATCAAAAGACAACAAAGGGAAGCTGGGTACAAAGTCTAAGGAAACCTTAATACCACTGACAGTTGCCAAATTTATAAATTCCTAAAACAAGGATGTAGGGATAAAAAGGGGCACCCCAGTTCTTTGAGTAGTTCTAAATATATATTTGGTGGCTCCTATTCCTCTGGTTAATGCCTGGCCAGCCTAGTTGGATGGCATTTAGGTAAATGGGGTGTGAACAAGAAAAAGTGAATGTGGCAATGATTGTATAAATTATTTTAAATCAACAGCTTTGCTATAGCTTTAAGTTCAGAAGGTCTTTGTGTATTCCAATAACACTGATTGCCTCAATGCTTGGTTGAAAATGGTTTGTGAGAATTACCAATTCTTTTCTCTGTGATCTGCACACCTTGATAGAGTAGATGATTGGAGCAATTGATTTATAAATAAAGCCTATTATAACAGACCCAGAGTGGACTTGTTTAAGAAAGGACATCAGAGTAGTATTAGTGACTTTGCTTTACTGCTTTGCCTTTTGTGATCATATGTTTCCACCACAAAAAAGCTATAATTATGTTCTGGGATGAGCATGAGTTCTTTTTTTAAAGGAGAAATGTATCGATTCCAGTCATCAAAAGAATGTTATGGATGTATGGCTATGGAGATAAATAATGGAAAATGGAGATACAAGGGAAATGGAACTATGGCAAATATTTCATTCTTTTTTTAAAAAAAAAAACTGATCTGGTTGAAAAGTTTTGTTGAAGACATGAGCATCCATGTGAGGGATGCTAAAAAGTGCCTCCTGATGTTCCAAGGTAAAATCTGACCTTTTAAATGTGCATCACAATATGTATGTGAAGTATGTAAGTATGTGAAATATGTGAACTGTGTATAATGCAGAGTTTGCGTTCTAACACAATGCATCTTAACTCATTTTGATGAAATCTTAGTTTGCTTCAGACACTGCTAGTTGAACGCAGTATGTTCTGATGAAGAATGATTTTCTAAGGACCAACCTGATTTTTAGGGAAAGAGGAGCATTTGCTCTATGACAATCAAACTTAAAGTCATCTCTTAGATTAATTAAATAAAATTAAGCTTTAGCATATTCAGTGGCAATTACGTGAAGTGATGGCCGTGGTTCAGAGGACAGAAGCGGAATACATTCTCATTACTGACTGTCTAGGAAGCTTCCAGTAAATTCATTGAATATTTTTAATACACATAAAAGTTAAAAATTTGCACTAGATATTGAAGTGCAGAAATTGCTCTCAAGTATTTCCATTTTAAAATTGGTTTCTGAAACATCTGTCAACAAGGTTGCAACTTCTTAACTATTGAGCCCTAGCAAACTATGGTTTATGAATTAGCATACTATGTAAATCTAGCCAATTGTAATTTATTCCAGTGGTGGGTTGCTACCGGTTCTTCCCGGATCGGGCAAACCGGTAGCAGCAGTGGCTGGAGGTTCCGCCCACCCACCCAGAAGCGTCGCGTATGCAAGCAAACCGGTAGTGACAGGTTTTGAAACCCGCCCCTGATTTATTCCATAACTATGATTAAACTAATCATTGTGTTGTGCACATAAGGGCAATCTAAGAACCTTAATGAGCGCAGTAGGAGATAATAGCATTACAGCTTCAATTTTTACATTTACACAGTAATATATACTAGTCATTTCTATAACAATAAATCTATTGGCAAAACCCAAAATCAAAGTTTCAACTTTCCATCTCGATGGAAAATAAAATTGCACATGAATAAAATTGCATAAGTAAATACTTCCTCATTAAAAAAGTTTTTTATTTATTGGTTGGTTGGCTTTGGTAGTAAATATAGTTTACTTGTTTTTCAAAATTCATTTACCAAAGGCTGAGAAAATATTGTGGTTGTGAGTAAAGAAAAGAAAGCAGCACAGAAGGAAATGTTTTTTTTCATCTATTCTTTTTAATTTTGCCATTTGGTTTTAAAGATCTTCCTTTAGATAATTTGTCTTATGTAAGTTATATTAAAGAGTGGTTTATATACTTTAGATTGCAACCATAATAAAAGCCTAAAATTATTTCTGCTGTAGACCATTTTTGCCTGCCTCCGAGTAAGTCTCAACTCCTGATGTCAGCCTGGGAGTCTTGGTCAGAATATTTACAACTGCTGGCAGTGCCTTGTTAACCTTGATAAAAATGAAAAAGCTAAGCATCACTGCTCCGGGTTAGTTCTTGGATTGGAGACAACCATGAAATATCAGTCCTATAGACTAAATTGGACAATTGAAATAAAAAAATGCAGTTAGTCCTTGACTTACAACAGTTCATTTAGTGAACTGTTCAAAGTTACAACAACACTGAAAAAATGACTTATGACCGTTTTTCATACAACCTTTGTAGCATCCCTATTATCATGTGATCAAAATTCAAATGCTTGGCGACTGACTCATACTTATGACCGTATCCCAACGTTATGTGATCACCTTTTGACAAGAAGCCAGATTCACTTAACAACCGTGTTACTGACTTACCAACTGTGGTGATTCACTTAACAACTGTGGCAAGAAAAGTTGTAAAATGTGGCAAAACACACTTAATAAATGTATCACTTAACAACATAAATTTTGGGCTCAGTTGTGGTCACAAGTTGAGGTCTACCTGTAATGGCATCCTGGAAGGCAAGTGACAAACATTTCTTTATTATTGCTTAAAGAAATTGCATGGTGCCCAAGTATAGTGTTTGTGTAGTCACTAGGAAAAGAATGTAATTCATTTGTTACCTTTTCCTTTACTGTATTTATGTTTTAGTTTTAATGCTGTGCAGTCTCTTGCACAGCTTCTTTAGTTCTGACTAAAAGTTTTCCTTGTTTCACGGATGTTAATGTTTGTTTTAGTTGTTTGCAAGATTCTTTGGGAACTAATTTCATTGCAAACTGAAGAAAGAAACAATTCTTTAGTGAACAGATCAGATGATTAATTAAACAAGTAAACAAATTTGCCTTTTATGTGCCAAAATGGAATTTTATAACATTGCCTCAAACAGAAGACAATGTATGTATCTTTATATTTGGACAGCAGAAACATTACAGCAAAAGGAATGCATGGAAATAAAAGGTTAAAAATATAGTTATACTTTTATACTTTTAATCTTTTATTTCCATGCATTCCTTTTGCTGTAATGTCTCTGCTGTCCATATATAAAGATATTACATACATACATACATACATACATACACACACATGTATGTATGTGTGTGTGTGTGTGTGTGTGTAAAAAAACCCCACATTTATTTAGTAAATACTGTACCATGGTGATTGGAAAACCTGGATTACTCAGGTCTGCTTACAGCGAAGAGCTTGTGTTCTCTCATGGAGAGCAAGCAAACCAGGAAAGTACTTGATCTACACAGATCAGAAACAGAAGAAGAAAGAAGAAAGAAGTGAGAAAGAATAGTGAAAGCCATTCTAACCATGTCACCGAGTTACATAGAGAGATACAAAGACAGTCTGTTAGACAAAGAAAAGAAATAAAAGTGCATTGCTAGTCACTTCTGCAGCCAACGCCCCTTGTGATCAGCAAGTTTACAGATGCAGAGAGCCGGTGCATGCAAAGTTCAATCCCAACACTTCAGACTGCTGAAAGCATTTTGTCTCCCAAGCATTTAGGGATTTGTGATGGGAAGCGTTGTTTTAAAATTATTCCTTTGTTATTTTTCAACCTTTGCTTATAATGGATTGTCTATTTTGATGGAGTTAATAAATACCACAAAACAAACTTTTGGCTTTGGCGCAAAGCAGGTGACTTGTTTCCTCTGCTTTCAGGGTCTTCGATGCGGTGCAAGCTTTATAAGGCATCTTGTGATTTTAGCAAAGGATCGAAAGGATCGATCTGCCCTAAGCAAGGATTTTGTCCAGGTACCAAACCGTCCTGTAATATGTTCTGTTTTAAATTAATTTGTGTTAAGGCTGTGTTCGTGGGACTAAGGCTTCCAAGACTCCCAATATATTTCTGCAGTAAAGACAGTAACAATTTCAACATTTAGCCAGTCAAGTGGTAACCATTTTCAGTGTATCAGTATACTTTGTCAACAGAGCACAAACAACAGTATGTGGAATCAGTACTTCCTTACTGAACAGGAATCAGGAATGCTGCATATGTTGTGATATCGATGTAACTAAGGCTGGTAACCTGACATACCTTCTATACTTTCTTTGGTACCTTTATACAAAAACATTATATGAAAACCTCAACTGATTAAGGCAGTGATGGCAAACTTTTAGAGACTGAGTGCCCAAACTGCAACCCAAAATCCACCTATTTATCACAAAGTGCCAACACAGCAATTTAACCTGAATACTGAGGTTTTACTACCTAAAATAATTGTTCAGCTAATTGTTCTAAGAAAAATGTGATAAATGCACTTTTACGCCCCTTCATTTTTTTCTGCTTTTGAAATATTACGTTTAGCAACAATAAAAAAAAACTTTTGTAATATCATTTCTCTTTCCCTCCCTCTCTCTCTCTTTCCTCCCCACTCTCTTTTTCTCTCTCTCTTTCCCTCCCTCTCTCTTTCCCTCCCTCCTTCTCTCTTTCTCTCTGTCTCTCTTCTCCCACTCTTTCTCTCTCTCTCTTTCCCTCCCCTCTTTCCCCATCTCTCTCTCTCTCCCTTTCCCTCCCTCCCTCTTTCTCTGTCTCTCTCTCTTCCCCCCCTCTCTCTCTTTCTCCCCTCTTTCTCTCCCTTTTTCCCTCCATGTTTCTCTCTCTCTTTCCCTCCCCCTCTCTTCCCCTTCTCTCTCCCTCCCTCCCTTTCCCTCCTTCTCTCTCTTCCCCCTCTGTTTCTCTCTCTCTTTCCCCCTCTCTGTGCCTCCCTCTGATTTTCTCTCTCCTTCCCTCCCTCTCTTTCTCTCTCTCTCTCTTTCTCTCTCTCTCTCTCTCTCTCTCTCTTTCCCTGTCCCCGGCGGGGAGGAACTCCTGAGCTGGTGCTGGGTGGTGGGAATCTGACGTCCATAGGCCGATGAGCTCAGAAGCAGCACCCCGAAGCTCAGCTGGCTGGTGGGGAAGCGGAGCATCCCAACACAGGCAGCTCTGCAGGAAAAGCAACTGACATCCGGGAGACCAAAATGAGCCGAGATGATGCAGGGTCGCATTGTGGCTCCACGTCGTAATGGGCTTCAGGAGGAGGTGACCCCGACCCCCCAATGGAAGTGTGTGAGTGAAAAAGTTCACTCAATCAATTCCAACTTTGCGGAATCTTTTTCTTTCATGAGAAGTTGGAATTGATTGAGTTAATTTTTTTTTTAGTCCCACAAACCTGTTTCCCTGCAAATGACGGTGAGAAATGCGACGGAGAAACGTGATGGAGCTGGGCTGGGGCGACGGTGCACGTGCCCACAGAGAGGCCTCTGCGTGCCACCTCTGGCAACCGTGCCATAGGTTCACTACCACAGGATTAAGGCCTATCTGGCAATAATCATGGCATATGGGAGGTTATAACTTGAAATTTCAGAGGAATAAATTTGAGAGATTAATACATGGTGTCTTTGGAAAAGGGAAATGAAGTAATAATTATGAGTGAAGGTGGTTTAATCTGGTGGAGTATAAAATTATTCAGATACCGGTAGGAGTTTTGCGAAGAAGTACAACTTTCTGAATTAATAAAATCCATAGAGGACAACTTCTGTAAAGCAACAGAAATGCATGTGAGAATGAGAACATACAGGACAAATAATTGAGCCAATGGCATTTTCTTCCAGTTTCCAGCAAAAAAGAGTCCATAGCGAATAGTGGGTTTGCTTAATGATCACAGTGCTCACTTTACAACCACTACATTTGCTTAATGTCCTGCCGCAAAAAAGGGGCCTGGTCACATGGTGACCCGGTTTATAAACATCATGACCTATGACTGTAATTGCCATGCTCAATTGCAGTCGTAATTGAGAACTACCTATATATGGTAGGGTCAAGATAAATCTTAGCCGAAAATGGGCATTAAAGAAAGTGAGAGAAACTAGACTAAAAGAGCATTGTCTTTAGGAAGAGCCTTGGTGGTACAGGGGTTTAAAGCACCCTGTTATTAAGCTTATTAAGACCAGCTGCCTGCAATTACTGCAGGGTTCGAATCTCGCCAAGGCTCAAGGTTGACTCAGCCTTCCATCCTTTCTAAGGTAGGTGAAATGAGGACCCAGTTGTGGGGGCAATAAGCTGACTTTGTATAAATATACAAAAGGATGAAGGCTATTGCTGAGCACATTGTAAGCCGCCCTGAGTCTTCGGAGAAGGGCGGCATATAAATCAAATTAAAATATATATATATATATAAGCCCTCTGTGAGAATGTATTAGAGGACAGATTAGGCACCCAATCAAGAATAAATGGAAAATGGATGTAAATAAAGATTTGGAAACTGCTTGGAAAAGAATAATAAGAATTCTATTGTAAAGGATTCAGTTGCTTTAACCATGCCCAATTTCCTCCTGTCCTGAAGCCAGGGAAAACTTCTGTCATCCTAAATCTGTTGTCTCGCCAGCATATCCTCTATCACACAGCAGGATTGGATGGTGCTATACTGTTCTTTGTATAGCTGTACTCTGCAGGCAGTTTGGAGGCAGTGATTGGAGGCTTCGTCTGGGTGAAATATCAATGTTACCAACAACAGGAAAGACCATTATCAATTTGTATATGTAAAACGTTTTGAGTTCCCTCCTACATTTGCCTGGAGCTGAGATGCAAATTGTAGAAACCAGTCATTCTGTTCCTGTTTTGAGATTGGATTTATTATTGAACAATGCATTTCATTTCCTTTTGATCAAGTACACATGTTAAGGGATAAAACAACTACAAAATAAATCAGTATAAAATTACATCTAAATATATCACAGACATAGAGATTCATTTCTTAATTCATTTAGTTTTAGCTTTATATGGTCACCCAATTTGCTAGTCGGACTTAAGTGGTTAACATTGAGTAAAACAAAAAGGTTTTACCCAATAGAAAAAAACTAAATATATTTAATTAGCTAAATAAAATTCCACCTGGTGTGAATTTCAGTCATTAAGTATCCAAAAGTAATGCAATCAGGATTAAAAATGGGAATAGCACAGACAAATACTCCTATACAAATTAATTGCTGCACTCCCAAATCCACTTCCAGCAGTAACATTCAAATAGTTACAACCTGTTCTTGGTACCAATTTTTTGTTTGGCACCAAGAAATCATCAGAATATATGCCAAAGGTAGAGGAAGTTTGCGAAACCATTTTACCCCCGTGGAAATGACTCAGCTGCAATTATGTTTCTTCAGAAAGTTGATTTGCACTACCATCTGTTGGAAAATTCCTATGGAAAATTTCCTACCCATTTCTCCAAAAATAAGCATTATTTTCTTTTGGGGCCCCAAAATGGGGGGATGTCTTATTTTTCCCCGTGTACTTTAAGAGTACATGGGAGGCCCACTTCTTCTGCTTGCTCATGGTGGGCCACCCAGCCCTGACACGTGCCTTGCCTTGCAGCAATGGCTCCAACAGCCACGTCCAGGAGGACCCTGCATGGCCGCTGGCCCACTTCTACTTCCTCATGGCCACAATGGAGCAGGAGGCTGAGCGACACACTGGTGCTATGGCCAGGAGGTGAGGCGGGGGTGGAGCTTCCCCACACGCCTTGCACCGGTTTACCTCAGAGCCACCGCAGACAGTCCATCCATGCTCCAACACCTGCCTCACCTCGCAGCTGTGGCACTAGTGCCCCACTTGGCCTCCTGCTATATTGCAGCCATGAGCAAGCAGAAGAAGTGGGCCATCCGCCATGGGGGGGTCCTGCTTCACATGGCTGCCGAAGCTGCTGCTGCGAGGCAGGTGTTGGGCATGGATGGATTGGCTGACCTGAGATAAGCCAATGTGGGGTGCGTGGGGCAGCTCCACCAGCCCCCACCTCACCTCGTGACCACAGAACAAGTAACCAGACAGAATGGATGGATGGCCGGCTGCATAGGCTCTTAAGTAGGTCTTATTTTGTAGGGTAGGGCTTATATTAGGCACAAACAAAAAACTATTTTCTGGATAGGTCCTATTTTTGGGGAAACAGGGTATTTAGTTTGAACCCAGCACGCTCCCAGCCAATCTTGTTACCCAGAACAGAGTAAGCACACACAATCCTCAGTGCAGCTAGCAAAAATATAATGTTTTTTTTATTAAATGGATACAAGGATCAAAAACAGTTAATTGACAGATTGGATCAAACTGGCCTGCAAAAGCAAGGATAAAAAAAGACACAAAAAGCCAAAGATTAAAAGGTCCAAGGTTTTAATACCGGTATCATTGATCAATGTTATCTATATCAGTAACACAAAAGACATGAAGCTTTTAGACCTGTGTAAATGGCATGGAAAATCCCCAAGGGAGAGGCTTTTAGTTATTCCAGCCTTAAAACTCTTTTATATAGATACAGACAGCAATGTAGAAATGGAATATAGGACACCAGGTAACCTCTCCTCTATTGTCTACCGTGAAAGAAAGAAATTGGTGAAGCAGGATGTCATTTCCAATATTATCCTATGCTTGTTTTCCTGTAGAAAAAAAGAGCCATTTGGCTAGCCGTGAAATGTGCAGAAGATGCAGTGTAAAAGAAATCCAAGGCTGTTTATCAATCTGTTTCATATATATCATTATATTGCACATCTGCCTTATGTGATTTTTGTTGTTGTTGTTGTTGTTGTTGTTGTTGTTGTTGTTGTTGCTGTTGTTGTTGTTCATGACATAGAACTTTTACCATCTCCCTGCCCTTCATGTTTTTATGATAAGGCCTGCTGAGTGGGAGGAAGATCATCTTCAACTCACGGAAAAAAGCTTTCCAAGAGTGTACTTGTGCTGATTTTATTTTATTTAATGTATTGAGAATAGTGGCAGGTGGGAGAATAAAGTACAAGATTCAGAAGTTATTACAGGAAAAAGCCATTTTCTCATAGTCCTTCATATATATACTTCAGTCTGTGTGTTGCTGGAGAAGAATTATCTAAGTTCCCTCTGCACCCTTCTTCCTTCTCAGTGATTAAGTTCAGGACCAACCCAAGGGTGTCAAACTAGCGGCCCATGGGTGAGATACATCACGCACAGGCCACGCCCATCCCAGCTCTGTGAAGGGGGAAAATGTCACAATATGTCACATGACGGCAATGTGACGCTGCGAGTTTGACACCCATGCTGTACTCCACCAGTTTTTGAAGCCTGCAATACTTTTGTTAAGAGTGTGTTCAAGCATGTCACCTTTATCATCAAGCATCTTGTTTGCTTTGTATCTGCTGTATTTCTGAACCAAACTGGCAAGGGAGGCACTTTCCATGATCCAGGGTTGTCTTCAGGGAAGGGAAAAAAAAATCAAAACAGCAGTCACAGCCGTGCAATAGAAGCCCAGCCTTTTGTTATATGCAGGGCTTCAATTACACGATTGTGGTTACCATCTTGACTTTTTTTGATCCCCTTCCCATGGACATCCCTAATGGATTACTCTCCTTTTGCAACCTTCCTGTGCATCACAAGCCATATTTGGAGTAGTAGCATGTACATAAAATAGTTAATCAGTGTAATGCTATTTGCTGGAACAATGTATTCAGTTTATATGGCCATTTAAAAGAATGCTGTTTCCAATCATATTCAGAGCCGGATATTTAAAATATTTTTAAATATGTAAGTATCCTAAATATCATGTGTACATTCATTCATTCATAACCATATTGGGCTTCTAAAAAGGAATCACATCATGTAGATATGTTTAAAAACTCATTAAGTACATCCGCTCATTTTTAAAATTATTTTTATGCTAGTCTTTGCTGATACCAGAAGAAATGTGTTGGGACCTCAACCTCTATAGAACTGATTTGAAATGCCCACAAACCGCAACTTTCAATGAGGTAGAATCTGCAAATTAAACATATGAAGAACAATCATTTCAAATTATTATATTACATTTATCCTGGGCTGTTCTAGTTCTTCAACCCAGCTCAGACCCACAGTTTAGCAATTTAATACATGGCATACTACTTCCAGGCCAAGAAAGTCTTCAGCTTCAAAAGTTTGTTATTTCTGCCCCAAGGCAACCAGAACTAAATTTGGATTGTCTCAATCCTTCATGGGTGAATTAGTGCTAGGGAGAGCTGCACCAAGACAGTTGAGTGTCTGCAGAAATTCTTTTGTTTTTTCATAGTTGTAAAAAATCAAGTGGAAAAAGGAGTCTGGCACTGTGCAAATCTAATCTCAAGGAACAGTTTATAGAGGCTATTCATCATTGTCCTTTAAGAGAGTGAAAACAATTAAATGTAATCCTATGATGAAGCCTGTTCTATATTTTTGGTTTGTACTCATCCTCATCTAATTTTGGAGACTAATATGCTTCCAATTTTTATCTAACCTAAACCAGCCCGTGGATCTTTTCTTAAATCTTTCTATACTCCTTCCAGTTCACGTCTTGCACTAAAATACTTCAATAGTCATTGTTTGGTTTATGTATTAGAATTTAATTGCATCTTCCTTCTTAGTTCTACTCTAGTCTTGCATACATAGTTCACTGCTTCTATCATGAATCACATTTTGTATATTTTCATTTTTTATTATTGTTTTAAGTGTTTTAATCTAATGTATTATATTAGTAGAAAGAGAAAAATCTATAATTAAACTTTGTGTTCTCCTGCATTATGTTGTAATTCACATCAATATTCTCACCATCAATAAAATATAAGTAATATATATTATTAAATGCAACAAATTAGAAACTGTTTTTCATATCAGTAATTTAAGTGCATTTGAAAACCACAAAGCTATGTGTCCAGACATTTACATTTTTAACTTACTTTGAAACACTGCACAGGGTCATTCTGGGGATTGACGGTTAAATTTTACTGTAATTTACATGCTTTAAAAAAAAACAACACACAACCTCACATTTCAATGGAAAGTTCCCAACACTAAACAAAACTGGCATAATTTGGCTTATTTTCATTTTTATTTACACAAGCTTAATCTATTTCATTTCTCAGTTTCTTATTATCTCTATCCAGGCAAGAAACTGTTTGTGTGTTTGCTTGGTCTGTTGGGTTTTCTCATTACATTTCTGAAAATTGGATTATGGGTGTATATTCTTGAAGAATTTGGCAAGGGGTTACAGTCTGATCACAGCTGGCAAAACTTTGCCACAGGAATGAAAAAGCTACCCGGTTTCTTTTTGAAACAGAAGCTTCAAAGGTTTGCAACCTGGTTGTGGAAATGAGAAAAGTCACCTACTATTTTATTTAGGAAAGAAGAGAGGCATATTTATGTTATTCAAATTTAAAAGTCTTCTGGAATTTACATTTGTGGGTTTTTTTTATCTTTATCTGTAGATCTCAGTCTCTGGCAGCGTTTCATGAATAATGAAGATGCTGAGATGCAGGGCTGGATTTTCCTATAGGCTAACTAGGCTTCAGCCTAGGGCCTCAAGATCAAGAGGGGCCTACATTCAAATTGTTAGCAAAATTAAAATTACACTTTCACTATAGGTGAAAGGGCCTCATAAGTGGAATAGCCTAGGGCTTCTTTTCATCTAAATCCGGCCCTGCTGAGATGGCAATGTCTTGCTTATTTGCCAGTTTTGATTACATCCTTTCCTCATCCCCTTTGAACCAAGAGAAGCCATTCCAGTTCTTGTCCTATGTAGAACTGAGGTGGTTACCCAGTCATGACAAAATGTCAGCCACAATATGGAACAAAACAATAAATTGACTCCACAAGACAGCTCAAACTACTCATGTTAATACTGGCTACAGTAACAGAATCTTGGAAGTCTGATTTTGTTTCAGTTCCCACTCCGCACTTATATTCATGTAAATTAGGGAGGTGCCTGTCTGAGTCTTTTGTACATGCCTTCTTGTTTTGCACCTTTTTCGCCTTGTTATTTTGATAATGGATCAGGCCTACCACTTTAAGGTGATCTTCCTTATTTTTAGTTCACATCATTTCCAGGTGCCCAGAGGGAGCTGTGGAGACACAGCAGACAAACCAGCCTCGAGAAGCTCAATCAGTGTCCCAGAATCATACTTTCCCCCTGTCTGAATATCTGGCGATATACTTTGGAAATGGCAAGAAATCCCTGACTTGCATACTCATGTATAAGGCTAATATCACTGAACATTGACTTGTCACAGTTTCAATTTGACAAAAATATTGTAGGGGGAATAGGCAGTTCTAGAGACTTTATTGTCTGCATTATCTCAATAAATTTGTATTTTCCTATCTTTTTCTCTATTTTTTAATAATGATGATGATGATGATGATGATGATGATGACACATTTTTAAATGTCCAGTTGACTGAGTCTCATGTTTAATGAATAAAAGAGATAATAATAATATAATTTTAAGAAGATTCTTGGTTGATACCTAGAATGCTGGCAGCAACCTTTATCAACCATCAACGCCAGTCAATAATATTTGTGATGCATTTTTAAATGTTCAGTTGACTGAGTTTCATGTTTAATGAATAAAGAAGATCATCATCATCATCATCATCATCCTTTGGTATTTGCCACCAGCATTCCACCGTGTATCCACTGACTTAGAAATAAGCCCCATTAAATTCAGCAGACAAAGTTCTGAGAAAGAGAAAGAGGGGGTATTTGTGTCATATTCATCCAAATGAGTCTTCCTACTGTACTGATAAACTTTTACTTCAAAGAAATTACTTTCAGTTATCCATGTTAAGAACTCGTGGACTCAACAGAGAAAATTTTAAGGTTGCTTGCTTGTTTTAACTGGTTATTTGCTAATTTTTGGCTTAGAAAGAACACTAAAAATGGCTTATAGTCCTATATAGAAGTAAAAAAATATTAATGGGGGGGGGGGAATAAAGATAAAATATAAATAATGATGGATGTAGATAGTGTGTACTTTCTATTGATGAGGAAGATTATAGTATTATTAATTTAAAATAGTTACGCTTTAATTTCAAATCTCAGGGTTCAGTTGTGTTTTAATATATGTAAAAGAAACATTAATTATATTAATGCTCCATTGTCCTTGGTATTTAAGAAGTTTCTTTGCCTTATATTTAACTTTCTGATAGACATATTCAGTGAAAAAAAAAGCATGTTCAATAATATTGATCAAATTTGGGTGACATCCTGATTAATGAAGTTGCTTCATTGTGAATTAGCTTCTATTTGCTACATCTGACTGTGAAATGTGTTACTCTTAGAGCAAGCTACATATTTGAAGAAGATGGTATTCATATTATTTCTGGTATCTAGAGGGAATGCAAAGAGGTGGATTAGAGAAATAAGATGATGATTTAACAAAGCAATTATATAGTATTATGAGATTGAGGGAAGTAGCTACATCTCCTGTCTTGCCACTTTTCAAATGTTCTCTTATCTGTCTGTGGATCTATTCAGCTATTACCAACTGCTGGACAGGATGAATTTAATAATTTAATTAATTCAACCTTATTGAGAGATTGACACTTTCATTGAGCTATGAAAAACTCTCAAAAAGTCTCAAAAGTATTTTTGAAATATAATTGTAAAGATATTTTTTATCCTGTCTGGTGGACTTGGTGACAAAGTAAAATAAAATATTGGGGTCAGATTTTTATCTTAATTCAGAAGATTCTTAAAACAAATATACAATTGAAACCAGAGGTTTTTCTATTAAGATGATTGGATAAAGAACTTAAAAGAAAAATTGGATTTTGTTGTTATATATGTTAACAATGATGAGAATCTTATATGCACAAAAATAGAAAGATACATCGGTTACCACAATGGAAGAATGGATGGGAAGGGTAGTGAAGTTGGCAGAGATGGTGGAGTTGACTTTTTTCATAAAAGAGAAGAACTTATCCAGTTTGCTTTCCAGTTAGAAACCGCTTCTGGACTTCATGCTCGAAACAGAAAAAGAAATGTTGATTTTAGGTTTTGAAATTAGATTAACATTGATATTATTAAAAAAAATGGTTTGTATCTATCAGAAATGAAAAGCAAAAAGTTAGGTCTGTAACTTTTTTTTTTGTACTCTGAAAAAAGTCTGAAGTCACTACTTTTTTTTTCTTTTTCCTTGTTTATCCTTGCATTCTTTCCCTTTTCTTCCTTTCTTGAAATTTGTTTCTTTTTGTATTTTGTATTATAATAAAAACTTGATAGAAGAAAAAGAAAAATGGGCATCTTTTTCTGCAATCGGCAACTATGAGTATGAATGCTCAACCATTTACTAATTGTTGGGTTTTCAGTGCAAATTATTGCATGGCTACTTCCTACACCTCTCTTTTTATATAGGTACAATGAAGATGGTAATGGAAGGGATTGACCTTTGTTGATTTTTTCCCCCCAGGAAAGCAAAATAAAAAAGAAGGAAGAAGAAAAAAAACATAAAGTAAGCAGAAAATAGATTTTCAACCATCCTAAGTTTAAATAAATAATGTACACATTGTCAGAATGAAGTTGTAGTTCTAATTAGAATTAAAGAAGGGGACACCCTATACCCACTGGCTGGACACTATAAAGGATGACACTGGGATGACCATCGCATATGTGAAGGAGGTGGTGTGAGACAGAGGGGCATGGAGAGAGCTGATCCATAGAATGGCTGAGGGTCAGATATGACAAGGACAACAACAACGAATTCTAATATTTAAATATCTTGTGTCATTTTAAAACCAGAGATCATTATTAAATTTAAGTGAATATGCAGGCATTAACAACAATAAATGTCATAGTATGAAATAGAAGTTGAAGTGAAAAATCACCTTCTCATCTAATGAATAAGAAATCTATTTTTATTTAACAAATGATCCATGACTAAGATTTCAGATGTGGTACAAGCCTGCCAGTAGAGTTATAGTCCCCCAAAATCATTTCCATATTAAATTCTATGTCAAATTTGTTTTTAAATATAAGATTATTTTAGATATTGAGGCAAAACCTCGCAACTTAATTTGCTATTCTGAAAACGAAGAAATTGTATGTACTTTCCAGTGAGAAAATCATTTTTCAAAACTAATGGGATTTACAATGTTAGCACTCAGTATGAAACAATGATCCAATCTGAAAGTTATATTTGTTGGATGTTCACTGGTGTGTGATTATTTATTTATTTTATATGCTGCCCATCTCACTCTGCAGATCAACAATAACAATACTAGATTATGCTATTACATTAGACTTTCCATTCTGTTATCTTTCATTATCTCTGTTCTAGAGAAATACAAAACTGCATCTAAGATACTCAAATAATATTTAATCTGTTCAATATTTACCGATGTGTTGATCAAGTCAAAGCTTTTAAATGAAAGAAAAATGTTGACATAGCTAAAAATGAATTAAGGAACAGGAGAAAATGTTAACTGTTCTATTTGTTTATACCATTGTTAAAGAATTAACTATTCTAAAAATATTTGACATTGTGTTCACCTCTTGTTATGTTCTGTTCTGCTGACAGAATTTAACATTGCTTCTTACTGTAGTATTTTTTTCTAGAAATAATTATATTTCATGTTGTATCACATTGTGGGATGAAAGTACACTGTGTTTTTCTAGAATTCCTATAATATTATTTAATATTCCTGTCTACTTTTTTACCACTGGAGTTTTTCCAGGTAGAATGAATTCATAAATCCTCTAACATAACTCCTCACTCCTGATATCACTGAAAGTCCAAGTTTCAGTTCCTCATGCTTGACTTCATAAAATACTAAAAAGAATAATTCTCAGTAGCAGCTTTTGTTATTACCTTGGAAGAAGGAATCTGCCAGGGAGATTTTAAATTATCCTTCCTTCTGAGTTGGTTTTCTTCTAAAAATTGGCTTCCAATTGCTAATTTCTGGTCCTCTGATTCTTGAGTCTGATTTAAGGAACAATAAAAATGATTACAGTTTTGATCTACCTTTAGATACATTTCTATTTTAAAAACTAGATTATACAATCCAATCTGGTTGGTCATCGGGACCAGAGGTTTTGTCTTCCGAGCTTTCAGAGTCATATTGAAGATGGGCTCCGGCACGAGTCTGAAAGCTCAGAAGACCTCAGAAGGTCACCCGGACAAGGTTGGTCCCAGTGACCAACCCAGATTGAATCCGGCAACATTATCCTGGGACACTTATATTTGCCTTCATTCATACTAGGTTGCACACACAAAGAAAGTTGGGGGCTTATTGGGCTCTCACTGGATATTTCAAAAACATTGGTTATCATGCTATTTATCTGAAGCTCTTAATACACGTGAAAGAATGCTAGTGTACATTCATTGGTCTTATCCATCATTAGTTTTTGGAATATACATTATTACTGTGGTGAATCAGATTGGAGAGAAGAAATTAATTCAAAGATATATTTTTTTTAATTTGATTTATATGCCGCCCTTCTCCGAAGACTCAGGGCGGCTTACAATGTGCTCAGCAATATTAAAGAAGGGGCCACCTTAGCACCCGCTGGCTGGACACTATAAAGGATAACACTGGGATGACTGGCATATCTGAAGGAGGTGGTGTGAGACAGAAGGGCATGGAGAGAGCTGATCCATAGAATAGCTGCGGGTCAGATACGACTGAATGGCTGACGAATTATGAGCCCAAATTTGAAAGTTATCTATTTGTGAAGACCTTTGGATGTAACATGCTTTGACTGTTGCAAAAAAAGGATAGTTGTATGTTCTTGGAAGGACATACAATGTACATCAACTAAGTCTTCTAACACACAGCCTTTGAACTAGCTTTTTATTGATGGAGAGATAAGATTGGGCAATATGATTCCATATTGTCTCAGTTAAATTTTCTTTTTAAAATTGATTTATACTGATTAATACCATTGCGACAGTATCTATTTTTTATTATTTTAATATTCTCTGCTAAAAGTAGAGAACTACTACGCCACTACTGTATTGCATTTTTTTTAAGGACTCCATTTTTAAAAATATCTCCACCAATGTGGGAGGTGCTGGGATAATTGCCCCTATGCATGTTCTATAAGCATGCCTTGCTAAAAGTGAATATTGATTGGCCATCAGGCATTACACTTCTATGAAGATCGGGTGGTACAAAAATCAAGCAAAAGAAGGCAAACCTGGGCATCTTCTCCAGGCCTCCTTTCACCAGGAAGAGGAGACTAAGAAGGATTGGGGAGAATCCATGGAAGGATAGCTTTGAGAGAATCTAGAGTCCAAGTCTAGGAATACCTCTCTCAGAAGACAGACTTGGGAATTATTTCAGGCCTGGGGTAGGCTAGTATTGATGGGAGGGAGAGTTGATACATACACCCTAAAATGAAATAAACCTGTCTGAAAGCCTATTTTAATTATATAATAACAATTTGTTCCCATGTAGGCAAATGTTTGTATTTTTTTAATCTTCCCCATATTTCCTCTTGAAGACTTACACAATTTCAAAATCATTCAAGGGATTTACTGTTGGCTTCAGAAAAAAAAGTAATAAAGGAAAAATCCTCCATTCATTCAAATTCCCTCTCCCTCCTGCCCTCCCTCCCTCCCTCTTTCTCTCTATCTCCAAAGATGATAAATGATAAATTGAAATATTGTGAACATCCACATTTATTTATCAAGGAAAAATAATCATAATACTAGTGTATGCTTTTGAGGGCCGTGTACTATAGAAGAAGATATGGAAATAGTTTATTTCAAAGTATTCTATTCAGCAGGACTTCTTTCTATTATACTGTAGGCATCAGGATCAGCCTTATATAATATGTAATGTTGTTTTGTAATCTTACTGTAACTCACAAAAATAGAAGAAAACTTTAACAGCAGGTGACTAAGAAAGAAACATTTGATTCTTTTGATGATCTTGATAATCCAATTAGAAATCCAGAAAATGTCAAAGTTGACACCTGTGAATAATTGGTTTCCTCTTTACATCTTTAATTGCTTATTCAGAAAGCCAAGAGAAAATGCTATTCTAAAGAGTCAGGAAATCTCAGATGTTTTTTTCCTGCTAAGATGAAAAAAATTAGATTTTCAGCATTTCCCAAAAGACTGCATTTGCCTGACATTTATGAATAAGATGGGAAAGGTTGAGAATTGATTTTGGTAGAAGTTTCTCCATGCTCAATCTACAATAAATTCCAAAATAAGCAAAATGCTGTGTTATGTGGAAGCTTTGCAAACTCTGCATAGTCACAGTCAGTGAGTGGAGGTAGATCCTGCACAACCCAAATGATGCACAACAGATTGGACGGAAAGGAAGACAATTTGAGTAAGATAGCAAAATAGAAACAAAAACTATAGGTTCTACAGAATTGGCACAAGCCGATTCTGTGGATGTCTTCATAATGTAATTCTCAAATCAATCTATTTATGCAAATTCAGCTGAATTGTAGAGGGTTTAATCCTGAGGTTCCTGGAAAGTACTGTAGGTGGGATACTTTGAACATTGATATAACTCTGATAGAATATATTTGCAATTGCAATCTCATAAAACCATATCCAAGTTTCTTCTTGATATCAAGTCTCATCCTAGCAGATAAATGTCAACAGCCTGGGAAAGTAAACAGGTTTAACAGGCTTGGCTGTTTCTTCTCTATCCTAAAGGTAAGGCTAGGTAATGTTGGGCTTGCCCCATTTCAGTTTCATTACAGTTTCAAAAGATTGGCTTAAAAAAAAAAAAAACCCTCCCTATTTCCATTCACTGGCATAGGCCTCCAGCAATCTCAATATAACTCTGGCAACACACTCAACGCATGTGTCTGATAAGACCCAAAAAAGAGTTAGAGAAATCCTTTCCAAAGTAATGGACATATGATGATTTGAAACGAAAGCCTTCAGTTAGTTCTTTCATTATTTACCCTTCTATTTACATATGAGCTTTCCATTAACATTCTCAAGATAGTAGGCCTCAATAGAAAGTTTTTAAAAAGCCGCTGTGAGATATATATGGTGAAGAGCCTTGGTGGCACAGCAGACTAAAGCACTGTTAAACACTGTTAAGTAACACCAGCTGCCTGCAATTACTGCAAGTTCAAATCTCACCAGGCTCAAGGTTGACTCAGCCTTCCATCCTTTCGAGGTAGGTAAAATGAGGACCCGGTTTGTGGGGGCAATAAGCTGACTTTGTATAAAAAAGAACACTGCTTTGGGGGGGGGCGAAGCCCTACTAAGCAGGTATATACAAAAGTATGAAGGCTATTGCTTAACGCATTGTAAGCCGCCCTGAGTCTCCGGAAAAGGGCGGCATATAAATCGAACCAATAAATAAATAAATAAATAAATAAATAAATAAATAAATAAATAAATAAATAAATAAATAAATTGGAAAAGCATAAACCACTTAATCTAGAGTTACCACCAGATAGGAGCCACGGAAATCCAGATGACCACTAAATGGAAGCAAATGCATAGTTTGGGCTGCCACCTAGCAAATATGTGGTCTCTTGTAGCCCACAGCTCATAGTTTTGCCTAATTAGGACATGTAACCAATGACATCAGATCTATTGATTATAGTATGCTGTTGTTTCCATCCTTTAGCTTTGCAGAAGATCATTACATATGTCTATTAACTAACCCAATTCCTCACAGTTTTGCCCGATGGTGGAGAAGGCCCTTCCCTGTGTTCAAAGAACTAATCCTTTGAAGATGGTAGTACAATGGGAATATATGGTCTTCAAGGATAGACAACATCACGGGGAATGAAATAATTCCTCAAATATACAGAATAACAGAGTTGGAAGGGACCTTGGAGATCTTTTGGTCCAACCCCCTGTTCAAGCAGAAACCCTATACCATTCCGGACAAATGACTGTCCAAACTCTTCTTAAAAGCCTCCAATGATGGAGCACCCACAACTTCTGGAGGCATAGTTTTCCACTGGTTAATTTGTTCTGTCAGGAAATTTCTCCTTAGTTCTAAGTTGGATTTCTCCTTGATAAATTTCCATCTGCTTTTTCTTGTCTTGCCCTCAGGTGCTTTGGAGAATAGGTTGACCCCTTCTTTTTTGTGTCAGTCCCTCAAATATTGGAACACTGCTATCATGTCACTCCTAGTCCTTCTGCTTATTGGACTAGACATACCCAGTTCTTGCAACCATTCATCATATGTTTTAGCTTCCAGCCCCCTAATAATCTTTTTTGTTCTTTTTTGCACTCTTTCTAGAGTCTCAACATTTTTTTTTGTATTGTCATGACCATATCTGTGATGACATATAATGGGACTATATAAAAATTATAGACCGAAGCTCAATGCTTGTTGAAATGGAAGCTTGGTTCAGAGATCATAGCTATAAATCAACTTGCAACTACTTTAAAGATGTAGAAATTTATAAAATACTAGATAAGACCAATAGTCCGTATAATTTAGAGTTGTCTGCTACCTTAAGTCTTTTGCATTATCTGAACATGGCAGGATTCAGTGGAGGCTATTTAAATGCAAAGTGTGCGCCCTAGTATTTAATTTACTGAGAAACAGACAGAATTTCAGCTCAGACAATTGATGCAACCATCAATAGAATGCAATACAATGGTTGAAAGGAAATTATGGCATGCTAAATTATAAAGCAGTATAGTTAGAAATGGAAAGAAATATCTTACGTGGTTAGAAATGGAAAGTATCTTAAATAGTTTGAACAACATATTGAAGCTAATTTGAAAAGTTACTCATTAGTAATATTTCTTCCATTGGAAGTCTATCAAAAAGAAATGTAAAAAAACTACAAACCTGGCTTGAAACACAAAATACTGTCAATCATAAAAACTAAGGAACTCTAATGTTACTTCTATACATGGACAAATTAAATTTATGTTGAGTTACCCTTCTATATTACAATTGACTTTAATTCTGTATTTTTAAGCTCAAAACCTTTTCATCAGAGATTTTCCACACAGTAATATAATAAAGCCATTTACATACAATGCCCATCCAATATCTGCAAAATTGGGAACAGATGTTCTTTATATTTACCATTTTTGTCAGAATCCTGGAGTGAAAATTAAAATGTTCATCACTCTGAAGTTCTCATCTACTTTTTTAAAGCAATACATTAATTGCAGTGTATCTAATTTGACTTCAATAAGAAAGAGAAATAAATAAATCATGCATTTTGTTTATGTTATGTTTCTTTGATATACTTACACTGCAGTAAATCCAACTATGTTCAGGATAAGTTAGGCAAATGTGTAGTGTCACAGAACACGCTTATACATGTAGAATTCCACTGTCATAAGATTACAGCCTCAGGTTTAATATTATTAAAAACAGCAAATAAGGAATATTTTATCTTCTCTTTCCTCAGAATATTAGAAACTGGGATTATGTCATGAAGCTGGGTGGTAGGAGATTCAGGGTGTTAAAAGGAATTTGCTTCAATAAGATGTACAGAAAGTCATAAACTTGAATGGGTTTTTAAGAAGATTAGATACATTCATAGGCCCAAAGCTGCTAAACCCAATGATGTCAATATAAAATATTTTCAATACCACAAGCAGAAGCTACTAAGGAACAATATCAGAAGATTTTTCCTAACATGTTTTTCTTTTGGCTATTTGTTCTGACTGTGCATTGTCGGAATAGGTTATTAGGGAGGATTGGTTTGATCCGCTGCAGTGTGTTTGATGGTCTTATCAGTTACTCAATTCTTTTCCCAAAATATAATATCCTAACCTGTGGCTAACCTGAAATTAAATGGAAAATGAGTATTATAAAGAAGATTCTATTAATGTAATGTTACAATCAAGATTAGAGTTCGTACTTCTGGGCATTCTTCTTATCTTGATTACTTCCAGATTGTCCAGATGTAGGACCAGCAGAGCATAAACCTGCACAGCCCTAGAAAAACTAATTGGGTCATATAAAATTAACGTGTCTACACTGGTGTGATATGTAATGACTGTATTGACATTACCCTCAATTTCTGTGTGCAGGGACTCTATGAGTAGTCATAACTCTCTCTCTCTCTCTCTCTCTCTCTCTCTCTCTCTCTCTCTCCCCCTCTCTCTCTCTCCCCCTCTCTCTCTCTCTCTCTCTCTCTCTCCCTCCCTCCCTCCCTCCCTCCCTGAAGGTTTCATTTTCACACCAGTCGTGACAGCATTCAGGCGGATTCTAAAACACTTGCTTTTCAAGTAGCTTTCTGCATGAAGATGTTTATTTGACTTCAGCCTTCAGGGTAAATTGTACCTTTGGGGTGTCTCTTGTAAGATGTAACACCTTCTAGTGACTATAAGACAATTCACCCCTAATAACTAGACAGAACTATTGCTACTTTGCTGACTGTATGGATGTGGGTGAGTTTGAATGCTGACAATTCCGAATAAATGTTACACTTAATTGGAAAATGTGGACATTTGCCACAATGGAAGAATTACTGGAAAAATCGATGGAGCTAGCAGAGATGGCCAAATTAACTGCTTTAATCAAAGAAAATAATGCATCCAATTTCATTTCTTCTTGGAAACCGCTTCTAAATTGCGATTTGCTGGTTACATAAATGGCTTATATACTAAGTATGTAAAAGTAAAAACTGCTATAATGTTAGTAGCTGTTTTTTTTGCTATGCTGGAAAGACTTCAAAGTTAATACTCCCCCACCCCACTGCATTTTCTTTTATCTTGCACATCTCTCTTCCCCTTTCCCCCCTCCCCCATTGTCCCACTAGCTTTACTTTTACTTGTACTTTATATCTCGATAAGTTTAATGAAAATTATTTTAACAGAAAGGAAAATTAACAGGTATTTCCCCAGGTTTCCCTTTTATAAATCAATGAACATAAATAGAAACTTAAACTTGGGCGTTCCATAGTAAAACTCAGTTCAATAAGGGCTTGCCTTGAACACTGATTTAACACTGACTTTTTTTAATACAATAGCAACATGTCAAAAAGTCATTTTTACACTGCTTTGATTAAAGTAGCCTGCATTAAAATTCATGAGTACAGGAGGAGAAAATGGACTCAAAAAAATACTGGCTACTTATTTGTGATGCATTGAGAGAGAAGTTTGAAAATTGAAAAAGAAAAGGACAACATGGCACTGACTTTCAGATATCAGCTGGCAAACTAATCAAACACTTAGCAAAAGGAACAGCCAGGAGAAATGTAGACTGGAGAACTTTGCAAAGCGTGCCTGTTTTCAATATTCAGTAATCTCAATGCAGCAATTCCCAGAAGATTTGGAGTGCCCGACTTTTTCCTGCCCGATCTACTTTTTCATTTATATCTTGACACTGCAGTGAGACATTTTCATAATTAGCTGATTATACTGTATGTCAGAAAAAATATATTAGCCTAGTAAATATGAAAGGACGCAAATAAAATGAACACTCTTGGCCAGCACAATAGCGTTTTAGCTAAACTTTCAGCAAACATCTTGTGCTATCAGTACAAGTTCCTACAATGATCCATGCTTTTCCCCTTTTTTTCTGCACTCTTCCCTTCCCCTTCCCTTCCCCTATTTTTCCTACTATTTGTTTTTGTACTTTTTGTATTTTATATTACACACACACACACACACACACACACACACACACCTTCTCCTCATGTGTATCTTTGCCTCTTCTTTTCTGACAATTTTAATGTAACTATTTATTGGTATTTTATTGATTGATTGTAAGCCACCTAAAGTCGCCTTGGTGAAATGGGCAGCATATAAATTGAATAAATAAGAACAAACTAAATGTGTCCAGTGATCCAAAAAGACAGAGGAATCCTATTATATAGAAGGAAATGGCACATAAAGTGTTCCATTTGGCTTTCATCCTATGCTTTTTGATTGTCCTGCTGCACTTTAGTTTGAGTATACATTTCGCCTGTCTCATTTTCAGACCAATCTACTAGGCAACTTTATGCTGCAATTAGACGGTCTAAATTTGATCCCCTTGGCAAGATAATGGCAATCCAATCTGGTATTCTACCAAGAATACCAAATAGATATTAATATCCAAGGCAATGTAAATATGTACAAAGAGAAGTTTAATGCTGGAAAGACATGTATTTATTTATTTATTTATTTATTTATTTATTTATTTATTTATTTATTTATTTTATTAAATTTCTATACCGCCCTTCTCCCGAAGAACTCAGGGCGGTGAACAGCCACAAGATAAAACACATAAATACAAAAATTTAAAATAGATTAAAAACGAATTAAATAATTTGGCTGAATTTAAAATACCCCATAATTTAAAACAAATTGAAATTTACATTTAAAAAGGGGGAAAGATGTATATCATTTGAACATGGAATATAGGAACTGTGAACTAAAACAAATGTGTTGTCAGAACAGAAACAACAAGGTTTAACATTGACATTATTACAATCAATAACCTGGAATAGGCTACTTAATTTCAGAATTACTATAGATAAGAAAATAATAGAAGAAATAGATTAGCCATCATTATGAAGAAAACATCATCAAATCAATGTTCAGAGACAACCACCACATATTTAAAAATGGTTGAAGTCCAAGCCAAGTTACTTAATCCATGTCTATGCTTAAGCCACAGAAGCAGAGAAAGTGGAAGTTGAACAGTACCGTGACAACTTGCAGCATCTTGGCATTGAAACACATTCTCAACGCATTATTGAGAAAATCTTGGACTACAAGAAGAGCAAACCCTTCAATACTATTTGAAGTAAAACTAGACAGCTCACTAGGAGCACTAAAAGTAAATTGTCAGATGTAAATGCCTTATTCTCTAATGTGTAAATAATGTATATATGGAACATCAGGGGTTAACTTATTCTTTGGACTTTAATGTATTCATAATTTACCACTCCCATTCCTGGCTCCACCCCTTGTATATATAAGGAGCCATCCTCCCCATTTTCATTGCTTCTATCTTGAATATTCAGCGAATATAGAATGCCTATTATGATTAAAGAGAAATATATTTAAATCTCTAACTTCTATTATCTTTATTGAGTCTGATCCTGAAAATATTGCAACAAGCTGGTAGCAGAGGATGGTTAATTGACTCAATAAGTAATAAAAAATGTCCAAGAAAGATAGGCCCAACACCAGGGCCTACAGCAAAGAAATAGAAACTGATCAAGAGACAATCAACGAATCCACTAATGCGATTTCGAGAGAATCCGAAGAATACACCACTGAAGAAGAAGAACTGATGAGTGAAAATAACGACCAGGAAGAAATCGAGATAGAAAATAACGAACTCAGGTCAGAGATATTAAAGATACTAAAAAGCCAAAAGAATGATGAAAGCCTCATCGCGGACCTCCAGGAGATGCTGAGAAACAGCGGAGCAGCGAGAGAGAAAAACGTCATTAAAGAAAAACCCAAAGATCAAAAAACTGTGAGTGAAATGACTACTGAGAAAATAGTTGTAAAAAAGAAAAGATGTGACATCGCGCGAAATTTTGAATGGCAGCCATCTTGTTTTCAACGAACTTCAAAAGAGAGTGAAGCGGAGCCAATCAAAACGCTCAGTTCAAAATTTCTGGCGCGAAAAACGCTATCAGACGAAGAAAGCGAAAAAGAAGTCTCAAACTCTTCAGATGAACCAAAATCAGAAGGTGAAGACGATTTAACAAAGTCTCAAGTAAAGTCAGCAATGAAAACGCTTTTTGCTGCTTTTGGGCCAAGATTGAAAATTTCCAAGACATCAACAAAGAAGCAAGGAATCAAACCGACAACTCAAGATCTGCACGCTCCCATCCTGACTTCGAAAACGACGACACCCGAGCCCAGAGAGCCATGCCGATTCCGTCCTACACCGCAGACAGAATCGAGTGCCAGCGCACACAAGAGAAAGAAAAGAACCGTCGCCATCACCAAAGCCCCAAAAACCGAGCCAGAGACCGACTCATCTGAAGAGGAGCGGATCGAGAGAGCTGAAATGGAGAGAACCTTCCACAACGGCGCCAAAGAAGAAATGAGCAACGCGCATGTGCAAAACTACGTAGACGGCCCCGAAAGACTTGAACTGGCCAGAGAACCGCGCAGACTCGTTACAAGCATCCCAATGCCGTTCTGTAATTTCCTGCACTTGAGAGACCACGGACTGCCTCAGGATGTAAGTAATGGACAGAATAATGTAGGGAATTTACCCAGTGACTTCCCAAAACTTAGAGTTGATGGCATTAATTTACAAGAGTGGTACCAACAGCTTCAGGTTATTTTTATGAAAGAAAATTTACTATTCTTTATAACTAGTCCTCCAAGAAGACCTTGGACTTTAAAAATAGATTGTTTACATCATAGAGCATTTTTCATAATAATTTCTAGCGTGTCTCCTGCAATGTATCATAGCATCAAACCAAACCTAACTGTATCAGAAATAATTCAATGCATGTTTAATCTATTTCACAGCGATAGCGTAGCCACAACCACAAGAATGTCTAAGGATTTCTTTTCTTCTAGAGTGAAACCAGGGGTTTCTATAAGTGAGCATTTGATAAATCTAAACAAAATAAGAGCAGAGCTGCAATTGAGGGGGGAAGTGATTTCAGATCAAACAATGAAAAGTGTTATTATCAATTCACTTGATCCATCATGGGATAGCTTTATGTCACACTTAGATACCATTAATTTGGGATATTTATCAATAGAAAGTTTATCTAACAAATTGATAGCAGAAGACAATTCAAGAAAAAATCGTTTCAGTAACCAAACAGAACACAAATCTTTTAGGAAAGTAGTCTTTCAAGATAAATATAATGAGGCCTTTAGATGCCACAATTGTGGATCCAGGGAACACAGTAGAAGAGACTGTCCCAAAGTCCCAAGGGAAAGACATAGGCCAGAATACAGGAGCAAATACAATTACAGACAATCTTCCACAGATAGACACAAATATAGAAGTCCACCAAATTACAGAGAAAGTAGAGGGGGTAGAGAAAATTCAAAAGAGAGAAAATCTGGGTCACTAAATGGGCTAAATAAACAAGACAGCACCAGAACACAACAAGATGAGAACAATAATTGGCTTATTGATTCTGGTGCAACAAATCACACCACTAACAACAAAAGTATATTATCTTCATTTACAGAAGATAAGTTTGTGATAAAGGTAGCTAATCAAGAAAAGGTTCAAGTATTAGGCAGAGGAAATGTGACCTTGCCTGGTTTAGGGAAAATAGAGGGGGTATTATTAATCCCAGAAATACCTCACAACATACTGAGTGCCATAAAACTAAGCAGAGAATCTGACATCAATATAGTTTTCTCAAAGGGGAAAGCAACTATAGAAAAGAACAAAACAAATGTAGGCACTGTGATGATAAAAGGGGGTCTACCCTATCTGATAACCAAAGAAAGATGGTTACATAACATTGATTCAAATATGGAAGATTGTATTGAAGCAGATGATGAAAATGTCAGTAACAGTGACAATGATGAATGTAAAATAACTCATGATAACAAAAATACACACAATGAGAAGAAACCAAAAATAGGTAAACCAATTCATGATGAGTGTGCTCACATCTTACATAGGAAGTTAGGACATGCAAGCTTTCCTGTAGTACAAAAAATGACTGAACACGCAGAAGGTGTCAAAATAAAAAAATTGTGAAAATTATTTGGAATGCTCAGTATGTAAATCCACCAAACTAAAAACCAGTCCCAGACCAAAAAAATCTAACAGATCAACCAACAATATTTTTGATTTGGTACATATGGACTTAGTTGGTCCATTAACTCCATCAATTACCTATAGAAAACGTTACTTCCTAACAATAGTGGATGATTACAGTCGCTATGGTTTTGTTTACACATTAAAGCACAAGGATGAAACCTTTCAGAAATTTAAGGAATTCTACAAACGCATAGAAACACAACATAATATTAGAATAAAACAAATTATGACAGATAGGGGATGTGAATTCATGTCTAAAGAATTCTCCCAATGGTTAAAGGATAGAGGGATGCTACATTTCACGTCCAATCCATTTTCTGCATTTCAAAATGGGATTGCAGAGAGAAAGAATTCCACACTACAAACCATGATTAGATGCACATTAGAGGATGCTGGTTTAGGCAAACAATTTTGGTCAGAAGCCTTACATTATTCAAATTACACTCAAAATAGGACATGGTCCAGTATTGTGAATAAGACACCATATGAGGTGATGTACAATAGAAAACCCAAATTAGCACACATGCACATATTTGGAGTTACTGCAGACGTACACATACCTAAACAATTGAGGAGAAAGGGAGAAAACGTATCCAGGAGATTAAGATTCATGGGATACGAAACTGGAACCAAAGGGTACAGATTCATTGATAATAATAACAAATTTATAGTATCCAGAACAGCTGTGTTCCATGAGCAGGCCAATTGGTCTAAATTGCACCTTAATGAAATATTTCCTAATAAAAGCAAAGATAATATATCTTGCGAGGAAGGAACAACAGAAATTCAAAGTATTAACAAAAGTAAGAACAAAACCAAAACTTGGACAAACAGTCAGCATAAAATAAAGACAGACACATTAACAAAAAAGGAAGCTAGATTTTTGCATGACAACCATAGCAAACCTGAAAGAAATATTAGAAACAATAGAAACCAAATACCAAATAAATACAAAGATTACATAATGCATATGGATAGAGAACAAATAACACCTAATACATATGAGGAAGTATTGAAACTTCCCCGTGAAGAAAGAGAAAAATGGGAACTAGCTATGGAAAAAGAGATGGAAAGTTTACAAGGATTAAATGTATTCACACCTGCGATCGCACCTAAGGATAAAACAATTATAGGTACCAGGTGGATTTATAAAATTAAGAATTTAGAAGGAGGTAATACCTTATACAAGGCCAGACTAGTTGCACAAGGTTATGCACAAAAATATCCAGAAGACTATACTGACACATATTCACCAACAGTGAGAACAGAGAGTGTCAAAACAGCTCTTGTAGTAGCATCTGCACTCAATCTGGACGTGTTTCAATATGACATACAGACTGCATACTTACATGCAAAATTAGATAAGGAAATATATGTAAGAGCACCACACAGTCAATACACTAATAAGAACGAAACTTGGTTATTAAATAAGAGTCTGTATGGATTGAAGCAATCTGGAAAAAGATGGTACGATTGTTTGGTAAAAGTACTTAAAACCATGGATTTCAACGCCACCACTGCTGATAACTGTTTCTTTGTAAAAAAGAGTAATGATCATATTGAATTTGTATTAATTTATGTGGATGATATTTTATATATTGGAAAGCATAAAGAGAGCAGGGAAATCTTTGTAAATAAGTTAAACGAACACTTCTCATTGAAATCACTAGGTAGAGTGAACAAATACCTTGGTGTACAAATTAACAAAACAAAAAGGGGATTCAAACTTACTCAGAAAGATAAAATCATTGAACTCCTAAACAAATGTAACTTAAATAATGCCAAGACATGTGACACACCTATGCAAACTGATTTTCTCAGAAACATTGATGAATCTTCCCCTGAGTTTAAAGACAACACATTTTACAGATCAGTTATAGGTTCACTCCTTTATATATCCAATTGGACTAGGCCAGATATTGCATTACCTCTCAATTTATTGTCAAGATATGTTAGCAGACCAACCTTGTATCATTGGGAAGCTGTCAAAAGAATTTTAAGATATCTAAAAAGTACATTAGATTTTTGTTTAATATTGGAACCCAATAATGACAAAGAACCAAAAATTACTTGTTATGCTGATGCAGATTGGGCTGGTGATACATCATGCAGAAAGAGTACCTCTGGTTATGTTTTTCTATTGAACGATTGTCCAGTTTACTGGTATACTGGTAAACAAGAACTGGTAGCCACTTCTACCACAGAAGCGGAATATGTTTGCTTGTCTAAAGCTGCAAATAACCTTGTATGGTTCAATGATTTGATCACAGATATTTGGAAGAAACCTACTTTACCATTTATTATGCATGAAGACAATAAAGCGGCCATTGAAATATCTAGATCCGATGCAATTGGACAAAGGTCCAGGCATATTGATATAAAATTTAAGCACGTGAGACAACTATCTCAAGACGGATTCATCAAAGCAATACATTGTGATACTTCTGAACAATTAGCTGACATATTAACAAAACCCTTACCTTCTAAACAACACAAATATTTAACTTCTAAATTATATGTATTATATTGTCCTGAATCTGAATGTAACTGGTGTTGTATAACGAACCGGCATTTAGAGGGGGATTTGTCAGATGTAAATGCCTTATTCTCTAATGTGTAAATAATGTATATATGGAACATCAGGGGTTAACTTATTCTTTGGACTTTAATGTATTCATAATTTACCACTCCCATTCCTGGCTCCACCCCTTGTATATATAAGGAGCCATCCTCCCCATTTTCATTGCTTCTATCTTGAATATTCAGCGAATATAGAATGCCTATTATGATTAAAGAGAAATATATTTAAATCTCTAACTTCTATTATCTTTATTGAGTCTGATCCTGAAAATATTGCAACATAAATCTTTTCAGTTTTAGGCAATCCTTGGAAAAGGTTCTGAAGGTTAGAAAAAATGAGGGCAATTGAAAAGGTGGCTGACAGATCGAAAATGTATGGGTTGTAGTTGACTTGTATGGTGTTATCCTTTTGCAATTGTCCTGGAGACATGCAGTACAAAATTACAGACTGGGTATCATGATTTTTTAAAAAAAAGAATAAAGGAAGGCTTCCCGGCAAAGCAGTTTAAATTAATATAGAAGCCTCTGAGCTGTTCTTTTGCTTCAGCACAGAATAAGACAGATCAAAGACTGCTTAATTCTATTGTTGGAATTATCCCAGGTGCTAATTTTATTGCTTAAATAAGCCATATGATCAAAACATGCCTGTAAAATTAGATCGGGGGCAGAATATTTTGTTAAGTGCTACCTTTATATGGTATATCATTTGATTACCATCCTGCAATTTAATGCAGATCTTGCAAAGATAAATTTCAATTTGCAGCTTCATACATAAAATCTGTTTTTACTTAGAAAACAGAATAAAACTCAGTGGTGCTGATACACATGCTAGACATATTTTTCTGTTCAAGTAAACAGCACTGCAGTTACCATTTTCTGAGTTTCTCCAAGCAAACCATAGGCCTGTTTATTTGTAACAATAATAGAATAATAGAATTCTTTATTGGCCAAGTGTGATTGGACACACAAGGAATTTGTCTTAAGTATATATGCTCTCAGTGTACATAAGGAAAATAAAATATATTCTTCAAGAACAAAAAGATACAACACTTAGTGATAGTCAAGGTTACTAATCAAAGCTATCAAATTGTACCAGGAAACAAATAAAAACAATATAAATTGAAAGATACAAGCAACATGGTTATAGTCATACGTGGGAGGAGATAGGTAATAGGAAGGAAGAAAAGAATAATAGTAATACAGTCTTAGTAAATTATTTGACAGTGTTGTGGGAATTAGTTGTTAAGCAGAGTGATGGCATTCGGGGGGGAAACTGTCCTTGTGTCCAGTTGTTTTGGTATGCAGTGCTCTATAGCGTCTTTTTGAGGGTAGAAGTTGAAACTATTTATGTCCAGGATGTGAGGGGGTCTAGATATTTTCACAGCCTTCTTTTTGACTCGTGCAATATACAGATCCTCAGTGAAAGGCAGGTTGGTAGCCATTGTTTTTTCTGTAGTTCTAATTATCCGTTGAAGTCTGTGTTTGTCTTGTTTGGTTGCAGAGCCAAACCAGACAGTTATGGAGGTGCAGATGACAGACTCAATAATTCTTCTGTAGAACTGAATCAACAGCAGAATGACTTTTAAATATTAATTTAAAAAAAAAAGAAAACCTGTTTCAAGGAGAAGCTGTTAATAACCAGAAAACTGTGGACATCCCTATAGGAATAAACAATTATTTCAAAGACAGTATTGCGGTATGAGGGTGAAGGTTCATTCTCCGAGCTGATGGGTTGGTTTAAATTATGAGCAAACATAATTTAATCATAACTATAGGTAATCCTCGACTTACAACCATTTTTAGTGACCTTTCAAAGTTACAATAGCACTGAAAAAAGTGACTTATGGCCATTTTCCACACGACCATTGCAGCATCCCTATGGCCACATGATCAAAATTTGGGCGCTCAGCAACTGGCATGTATTTATGATGGTTGCAGTGTCCCAGGGTCATGTGATCACCTTTTTCAACCTTTCCAGCTGGTTTCCAACAAGCTAAGTCAATGGAGGAAGGCAGATTTGCTTGATAACCGCAATATTCTTACTTACCATACTTACTTACCAATACTTACAGTTGGTAATACTTACCAACTGCAGTGATTTGTTTAACAATTGTGGAAAAATGTCATAAAATGGGGCTCAGCTCACTCAACAACATAGCAGCTGTGCAAAATGCCTCCAGGAAATAGAGGCTTCCTAGATTGTCATTAACAAAGTTCACAGTGAATTTCATGTTCATTATTTTACTATGTGATCAAGCTCATAAGCCGCAAAAGTGGAAAAGTGAAACTGAAAACTCAGTGAATTGCCTTCTTCACAATTCGCAGCCTTGTCCAGTGAGGTGCAGCCCACTAGACTAGAGACTCTATAAACTTCTTTCTGCTTCTTATTTGGAACTTGAAAGATAAAAGTTGTGATGATGTCAGTATTTGGAAGATGGCACAATTAGAATGAGGATGGCAGGCTATATCCTAGTTCATCAAAGAATGACTACAATTGAGACCAAAATTGCTTAGTTTAGAGAGTCTCTAGTGGGCTGCACTTCACAGGACAAGGTTGCAAATTGTGAAGAAGGCAATTCATTGAGTTTTCAGTTTCACTTTTCTACTTTTGCAGTTTATGAACTTGATCACATAGTAAAATAATGAACATGAAATTCGTTGTGCACTTTGTTAATGACAATCTACGAAGCCTCTATTCCCTAGAGGCATTTTGCACAGCTGCTATATTGTTATAGATCTATGTGTATGTCAGATTTCATTTTTAAAAAAATGAGCCGTGCTTTTCAGTCTCTCATAATCATGAAGTATTGTTTGAAAATATAGTAAGACAGCGGACACCGAAGGAGCTAATGGAAATGAGATTATGCCCCCAAATTTTACATGTTAATACTTTTCGGACAATCTAGCCCAGATTTTCCTTTGCCCAGAATTCCCTAGCAGGCATGAGTACTAGGAAATGAAGTCCACACATCTTAACATTCATGAGGTTGAGAAAAACTGATTTGGAGGACTGACATTTCAGAAACCCTCCTTGATAAAGCTCTGTTATTCCTGGAGTGGCATAGAAAATGATCAGTGGAAGGGCTAGGATATGGGCATGTTTTCATTTGGGCTAAGAGATGTTTTAAAATTAATTAGAGAATGTCCCCTCAACCATAGAGGATACAGTCTTTTTAAAACACCCTAAGCAGCTCTAGATATTCTAGTTGAATTGGATTGTTCCCTTTAAAGTCAGTAAAAGTCTCTGCGGATGGTCAGAAACTTTCTAAGGTTTCCTTTTCCTTTTTTTCTTTGCTTTCTGTCCTTAATGCAAAGCAACTCATTGTGACAGGGGGAAAAATGTCTCATTCCCATTCCAAATGATATGGACTGAAACGCTTCCTGGTTCTTCTCATTAAAGAACAAACACAGAGGGTAATTATTACCAAAAAAACCAGATAGGAAGGATGAGCAAAAGATAGTTTTGTCAGTTTTTAGTTGGATCTTATACTTCTTTTTGATTCACTGCATTGGTGTCCAACTTTTTAGGATTTATTTTGACAAAATAATTGCTTGTAATGCCGACAACTCATGTCTTGTGGCATTTTTGCGATACGGCCCCATATTTTGGAAGGGATGCAACGATGCCAGATGTTGTATGCAAATTTCACAGAGCAGCTACTTATGGCATCTCTATAATTACTCTTTCTAACAGTACCTATCTCCCTGACACACATCACACAGATACATACGCTAATTGCTATGCGTACTTGGTATTTTAATGTCTAATGGCACACATTTTTCATTGTATGGCAATCAAAGGCCCTCCCGAAACAACAGCAGGAAGATATCATCTTGTCTAATTTTTCCTTCGGGAAAGTTTTCCATTATTTAACATTTGCCCAGAAAGGGAAGGAGCAGTGCCGGGGGGGTGGGGGGTGGGGAAATGCTTCAATGCCATGAGTTGGCAGCCATGTTTTTAAAAGGAAAAGGCATTTCTTCTCCAAGAAGAGATTTGTAAGTGTTCCTTGAATCATTCCATTCAACTCTATGTGATGTTCAGCTTGTTCTTGACTTATAATGATTCCTTCAGTCACTATCTAAAATTACAGTGATGCGGAAAGAATGGTGGTTACAGATGGTCCTTTGAATGATGTCAATAACCCAACTTCTGCTTATAGACTTTCCTTATAGGACCGAAGAATGTCTATGAATAACACTTCAAAGAGTATTTGAGATTTCTGCTTCTGTCTGAAAGGGAAAAAAATGGTCTGGCATTTCCTGTTCTTGATGAGTCTATTTAAACATGAAAGTGACAGAGCAAGTTCTCTTTGCTTCTCTTACCTTCCATGGATTACATGTAATCCTCAATTTATGACTGCAATTGGAACCAGAATTGCTGTCATTACTCATAGCAGCTGCAAAGCACGACACATTGTGTTGGCAATCCCTTCCCAGTTGTCAATGGTAAAGCCTGAAGGAAATTGCAAGTTGCAGGTAACTGGCTGCTGCCAGGTGGGAGAGGGAGAGAGGGGATACATAGGGGTGCAGGGAAGGGTCGGGGAGGATCCATCTAGATCAGTGGTGAAATCCAATTTTTTTTACTACCGGTTCTGTGTGCTGGGCTTGGTGGGCATGGTGTGGCTTGGTGGGCGTGGCAGGGGAAGGATACTGCAAAAATCCCCATTCCCTTCCCACTCCTGGGGAAAGGATATTGCAAAATCTCCATTCCCACCCCACTCTGGGGCCAGCCAGAGGTGGTATTTGCCAGTTCTTCAAACTACTCAAAATTTCCGCTACCGGTTCTCCGAACTGCTCAAAATTTCTGCTAAAATTTCAGAACCTGCTGGATTTCACCCCTGACCTAAATGCATAAGGGTTGTGGGGGAGGATGAGGGAGAAGTTGTGTGAGAGGCATGAGTTGGAAAGGGTGCAAGAGAGTACAGGGGTATGTGAGGAAGTATAAGAAGTGCAGTTCTTATATTCGTCATGGAGGAATATAAGAGGTACAGTGCAGCTTAGGGAGGGTGTGTATGAGTGCAAGGGTGTGTGTAAGGGTGTGCAAGGGGCTCGTGGGGCACAAGCCCAGGCAGGCTGAGTGAGGGTGCTTACCTCAGTACTATGTGACCTTCCATGCTGGCTTCTCCATTGACTTCGCTTGTCAAAAACCAGCTGGGAAGGTTAGAAATGGTGATCGCATGATCCTGGGATACTGTAACCATCCTAAATACACTCCGGTTGCCAAGTGCCCGAATTTGATCATGTGAATGGGGTGATGCTGCGATGGCTATAAATGTTAGGCAAGTCACTTTTTTTAGTGCTTTCGAAAGCACTGTTGAATTGTTGCTAAACAAATGGTTGTAAATCGAGGTCTATATTTAAATGAATAAAAGTGTATTCATGATTACACTTTGACACAGTTCTTCTCTTTACATCAATAATTTCTTTGAACTCTCTCTAGTCTAGGCCCTTGCAGTATGTAACCATACTAATTTTTAGTGAAATTAACTCTCTCTTGGCTTTTCTTTACAGCAGTAAAGAAAAACTTTCTTGGGGTTTTTTCTTTGAAAATCTTTCACTTCTTGTCAAAGAAGCTTCTTCAGTTCTAAGAAGAAGCTTCTTAGATGAGAAGGAAAACATTTAAAAACAACAACCACCAAGAATGTCCAGTTGCCTTTTAGAAAAGCACCTTTAGGACATCTAAGGCCTATTCTCCCTGGCTTTAGTACTTCAATGCCTGCCAGACGGAGTAATTTGGCTTCCTTTCTCCAAGGGTAAACAAGCTTCATGGTTGCCCTTTAACTTCTGGCAATGATGCTTAAAACTGCTTCCTATTCACAGAATTCAGCAGAATTCTAAATCCTCAAGGAAAAAGCTTCTTTGCATCTGTTCCTGGGAAGGCCCGGCTGGGGGATATATGTATACATCGGAAAAGCAGGGTAACATTTCTATGTGTAGCAAGGAAATATATGCTTCTATGGTTCTGTCTGTGCAAAGTTGATGGGAAAAATATATTTGAATCTTTTGGTTGACCAAAGTGTCCTGAATTAATTTAAGGGAAAATTTATTACAGGGTTTGCTTAGAAATCACTTTGGTGCAGTTGCTAATATGGTTGTAAAGGGAAATGGTCCTTTTTTAGAGAAAAGGAATGCATATGCATATATATGGATGCAATTTAATCTTAATACATTTATTGTTTCTCTCAATTGAATGTACTTTATTTTGTGAATGGACAGGCTACCGTGCCAGATTAACTGCATCCCGAGGCAGCCATTTGGAGAGGGTGTCCCAGACACTTTATTAAAAACAGTAAATGTAGCAATAGCAATAGCAGTTAGACTTATATACCGCTTTATAGTGCTTTACAGGTCTCTCTAAGCACTTTACAGAGCTGGCATATTGCCCCCAACAATTTGGGTCCTCATTTTACCCACCTCAACCTTGAGCCTGGTGAGATTTGAACTGCCAAGTTGCAGGCAGCCAGCAGTCAGAAATAGCCTGCAGTATTGTACTTTAACCACTGCACCGCTGCGGCTCATAAAATGTAGCTGTAGTTCTGAATCAAAAACACTTTTGTGGACCCCCTCATGACTCTCTGCCGCTAGTAGGACCTAAAATCATATTGTTGAAGATACAATAAAATTGTTTCACTTAATGAAATGTCCAATAAATAGTTCCCATTTGGGAAATAAGGGATTACATGAATTACCTCAATTTTGAGATTCAGTATTTTCAGATGTTCATATACTTCTGAAGTTTATTCCTACCACATGGACACTGACATCTGGACAGAGAAAGTGGTTTTCCAACATTCTTCTTTCAGTATTGGAAAGGGAAACATATGGCCCCAGCTATCCAATAGTCTGTCAAATTGATGTCACCAGCAATTTATGAACCACTAAGTTATCAGTATAGACTAGCTGTGGATGGCTGTAATAAATTATAACTTCCATTTATTGAAACATTTATTGTAATATTTTAATGCATGTATATGTGTCCGTGAATATATCCCCTGTATGTTTCTGTTCTTTTCTTTAGCTTTCTTTTTTATTACTTTATAGTTTTCTTTTTCTTTGCTTTATACCTGGGGTGCAGGGGTGAAATGCTCCCGGTTTGGACTGGATCACCCGATCCGGTAGCGATGGCAGTGGCTGGTTCGGAGAACCGGTAGCAAAAATACCTCTTCCCCCCCATGCCCAGCTGAGCCGCGTGATCATCGGAGGCTTTTTTTTTTTTAACTTTTAAAAGCATTTTTGCTAAAACCTCTTCGGCGGAAAAAATGTTTTTAATAAAAAAAAAGGCCTCTGATGATCGCGCGGCTCAGCTGGGATCGTCAAAGGCTTTTAAAAGAAAAAAAAGGGTTTTTTTCTTTTAATTGCCTCTGACGATCCAAACTGAGTTGCCTGATTGGCAGAGACTTGTAGAAAAAATGCTTTTGAAAGAAAAAAAAGCCTCTGACGATCAGGAACTCAGCTGGGATCATCAGAGGGTTTTAAAAGCAATTTTTTACAACCTCTTCAGCCAAAGAGGTTGTAGAAAAAATGCTTTTAAAAGTTAAAAAAAAAAAGTTGGCCACACCCACCCAGTCACATTACCATCCCCCCAAGCCACACCCACAGAACCGGTAGTAACAAAGTTTACATTTCACCACTGCTGGGGTGAGTAAATATCATTTAGTGTTCAAAGTTCACTGTTCAAAGTTACAACGGCACTGAAAAAAGTGACCGTTTTCACACTTATGACCGTTGCAGCATTCCTATGGTCGTGATTTATATTCCAATGCTTGACAACTGTTTCTTATTTATAACTGTTGCAGTATCCATGTGACCCAGTGGTGGGTTGTTACCAGTTCGCCCCAGATAGGGCGAACCAGTAGCGGCAGCGGCGGGAGGCTCCACCACCCGCCTGGATGCTTCTGAGCATAAGCTTCTGCAGATGCACAGAAGCATCATGCGTGCACACAAGCGAACCAGTAGCAAACTAAATTGAAGCCCACTACTGATGTGATGCCCTTTTGCGACCTTCTGACAAACAAAGTCAATGGGGAAGTCAGATTCACTTAAAAAGAATGTTACTCATTTAACAGCGGCAGCAATTCACTTAACAAAGTTGACAAGAAAAGTAGTAAAATGGGATAAAACTCACTTAATAAATTTCTCACTTAGCAACATAGATTCTGGGCTTAATTGAGGTCGTAAGTTGAAGGCTTACTTGTATAGGCCCTTTACGATCTGTGGACTTCAACTCTCAGAAATCCTGATACAGGAATTCTGGAATTCCGGGAGTTGAAGTCCATAGATCATAAAGAGAGCATAGTTGTCCACCCCTGCTTTATACAGTTAATAAAAATACTTCTGACAGAGTGATGGGAGAAGACAGACATGAAAGTATTCCTGCACTGCTATACTCCAGCAAATTTGTTCTCAGAGGCAGGAATGAAACAGTCAGCCATGATTATTCTTAGCTATCAATAGATCTCCCTTAACTCCTGTGAAAGACATAGTCATGCAAAAAATATGTTCAAGCAAAGAAAGGATACAAAGGCATGTTATTATAAATATAATTAAATAATGATATTCATCTGCTCTTTTTGAAGCAAGCCAGTTCTGGTTTTTTTTTAATATGCATTTTTCTCAGGGACTCTGGTGGTTAAAAATACACAATCTCACAAGACTAATCTTGATCACAATTCAGAAGAAAAGGACACCGACCCAATTGTTCTCATTCCGTGTTTACTGCATTTGGACTGCTCCAATAATGAATATGATCATCTAAATACCAGTAGAAGTGAAGTTAAGATGGGTAATAGTCTTTCATCATGCTGGGCTGACATTTAAATGTTCACCGACAGTCTTACATCTGACATAGAAATGCAGCATATTTAGTGAAGAGAAAATAACAAATGTAAGTATGCCCATATTGAGGTTAGAGGTTATATATTCCATTTGTGCAAAAAATATGTAGAACAAAATAGCGGCTATAATGAAAATCTCTTAAAGGTGACATTTGGTAGCTATGATCAGTTTTTCAATATCGCATTCATTTTGTCCTCGTAAAATCCTGAAATAACCGCTTTCTCCCCAGGAAATTCCCCAGGAATTTGCAGCAATCTGGGGTGAAGAAGAGAAGATATTTTATTACAGCAGACACAATCAAATTATGATAAACGAGGAGAAAAAGAAAGCAAAAGAGGAGCTGTGGTATTCACTGTCCTGTCGTCATCCAGTTGTTAGATTGTCACTTCCAAATATTTCTTTTAAAGAGTTACTTGAAAACCTCTCATAACTATTTCTCAGGCTGTTGAATAATTAGCAATTGATGGGCCTTTTTTTATAATGCCAAGTAGATTATTTTCATCTGTATTGCAATAAACGGGAGGTAGAGACAGTTTAAACTTTCCCTTCTCAACTGAGAGCCTAATAAAAATAGACTTCTTCTTGTGACACTCTCCAGACCTCATGAGATTAGACAAGGTGCTGATTTGGCCACTACATGTCCCATGATACCCTATTCTTTTAGAGATAAGACGGTGCAAAAGGAAATGCTGCAAGATAGCTCTATAGCAATGTTTTTCAAACTAGGCAACTGTTTGCTGTCTGGGGAATTCTGGGAGTTGAAGACCACACATCTTAAAGATGCCAAGTTTGAAAAAACTTTAAGCAGGGGTCTCCAAACTTGGCAATTTTAAGACCTGTAGACGTCAACTCCCAGAATTCTCCAGCCAGCATGACAGCAGAGACATCAATGTTTCCAAGAACCTTGGAGTTGATTAAATGACAAAGTCTAATCGGAGACTTCTAAAATTATATCCCTAAAGCAAATCTCCCTAAAGAGGTTAGCTGCTGTTGGACAAAACTGTGATCGGTTCATGGCATCTTTTTTTAAAGCTTAAGAGTCACCTGACCATTTTTTCTTTTGTGCTTGTCCCCTCATCTTTGTGTTAAAGCATAAGAATAATAAATAACTTTTAAAAAATGTTCAAAAACCTTATCAGCAACCAAGCAAGGCAATAACAGGGATTAGGGTTGACACATGGACTGTTTTTCAGAATATGCTATCTGCTTTGACTCCTTAGAATAAAGAGCTTGAGCAACAACTGTTGAAAAAGTCTGGTGGTTATTGACCTTGATACTTAGCTTTTATCCAAACAGAGCTATTAAGAATGTGGTAGAGAGGCTCACTTGGGAAAATTAGAGCAGGGGAAAAATGTCATTTAGACTAATAAGGATTCTACCCCCTGTAGTCCAGTTCCATCACAAGTGACTTGTTGCCGGAACTGAACTAAAAAGGGATTAACCAAATGGATGCTCTGAGGGGAAAACCTGTTTTAAGAATGTCAGTAAGGTGCCCCTTTTGGTTAAAATCCATCAAGAAAGACCATGAATTGGGACACACACAAAAAGTGAGCACTTAGCTCTTACTTCTGTATTTATTTGTTTGCTTGTTTGCTTGCTTTGAAAGTTCAAAATCAAACTTCTTGCTGCTTTTTTGACCCTCAAACTTTCCTGCTGGGGTAGTGTGCAAGGAATAGCTTGTCCACAAAATGATTTAAGGGGAAGCTTAAATAGCTTTTCTCCATCTGTATTACATAGCTGATTTAGATAATTAAAAATATGGAGCTGTGTGTGATAGGTACTTTGAACTATATAGTGGGATGGGATATAGAATACATTCTGTGGACCTTTCACTTACTTAGTTGAACTGTAGTTGAACAATGATTACTATTATCTAGTGAGAAAAAAAACATGGCATTTTTGTCCCCAAATTTGGTATTACTGCAAACTCAACACAATATCCCCTGTTTTGATAGTGATGAGCAATTAAGGCAATACAAATTAAGGTTCAAATTACAAACATACTGCAAATAAATAAAATACAAACAGTCCATTGAGGTTAAATCAATTTACATGACTCTGTCTTCACTACAAAGTAGTTTTGTTTATCTATAGAATGACAGAGTTGGATGGGACCTTGGAGGTCTTCTAGTCCAACCCCTCCTCAGGCAGAAAACTTTATACCATTTCAGACAAATGGTTATCCAATCTCTTCTTAAAAACTTCCAGTGTTAGAGCATTCACAACTTCTGGAGGCAAGTTGTTCCATTGTTCTCACTGTCAGGAAATTTCTCCTTATTTCTAGGTTGGTCCACTCTAGTGGTGGGTTTCAAATATTTTCGCTACCAGTTTGGTGAGTGTGGCTAGGTGGGGGGTCGTGACTGAGTGGGTGTGGCCAACTTGATGTCATTCACGCCAATGCCCACTCAGTCACATGACACCTCCCCACCTAGCCACACCCATAGGAAAAGGTAGGACTGGTTCAGGGGCGTGGCCAACTGGCCATCACTACTGGTTCAGCGACCTTGGTCAAATTTCCGCCAACGGTTCGCGCGAATCAGTGCGAACCAGCTGAATACCACCTCTGGTCCACTCCTTGATTATGGAGTGGGTATATATTTTGCTGAAAACTGAGTGTGCTTGTTAATTACAACTACTTTTTCTACTGATTTCAAAAGCAAACAAGCACAAATAACTTTATTTGGATTAGAGTTTTGTTCCTAAGCACTTACCCAATATTTTTGCCATTGTCCTTCAACATCTTCTAGCATACCCCACCTATTCAAAGAGAAAGCATTAGTAATATACTTCTTCTTTTTTTTTATTTTACATCTTGGGGGCATCTTTAATCTTACAATTCAAATCCTTTTTTTTTATTATGTTCCCAAGAATAAATATGTTGCCATCATTCTGTGAGCACCCAACAACGCTCTTTTTTCCGTTACTTGCTTTATATTTTAGAATCTTTTACATTTAGAACAGCATCTGTTATAAAGCATTTGTTTCCAGGTGTTTGGTTTATAGGCAAATAACACTTTGAATTGCACTTCTTTGAGAAATAGGTGACTTTGTGTTATAGCCAAGCTATGTGGGCAGCACAAGTAATTTCATTTGATCTATTAGGCTGAAGGATTTCCGCTCTGTGTAAGTGCAGCCGTGCTTTCCAATGGCTTATTTCATATTGCTCTATCTATACAGAAATCAGAATGCATAACCTTGGCCTTATTTGTATTCTCAGTCAACCCCACAACTGCCTCTACCCATCTTGAATTACCAACAATAAAGCACAACAACAAAATAAATCACGGAGTACATTGCTTTCTCTTGAAGCTAATCTATTACAAAACCTAATGACTAATATTTTATCTTATTATTAAAAAAGAGACACAGACCAGGTGATAAGAATGCTAATTTTTAACACAAGACATGTGCTCCAAGAACTAATTTCAGAGGCAGAACACAGGACATGCCAACAGGATGTCCTACTGGGTTTGTCTAGTCTAGTGCAAGGAAGGACCGGGGTGATATGATAGCAGTGTTCCAATATCTAAGGAGCTGACACAAAGAAGAGGGGGTCGACTTATTTTTCAAAGATGACAAGCCTTCTTGTTTTGTCATAGAAGGCAAGACGAGAAACAATGGATGGAAACTAATCAAGGAGAGAAGCAACCCAGAACCAAGGAGAAATTTAGAGTTAGAACAATTAATCAGTGGAATGGCTTGCCTTCAGAAGTTGTGGGTGCTCTATCACTGGAAGCTTTTAAGAAAGCCACTTGTCTGGAATGGTCTAGGGACTCCTGCTCAAGCAGGAGGTTGGACCAGAAGACCTTCAAGGTCCCTTCCAAATCAGTTATTCTGAGACAAAATTAGTAATTACCCTTATCAGCAGTAACAGTATTAAACTCAGCATACCAAGAGCTTGACTGAATAAAAATATATTTCCACTTCTACAGTCGTGTCTCACGTAGGAAAATGCAAGATGTAGGATCAAATCCTACAACAGTATTTCAATTTCAATTCAATTTCTAATTGAAAAGTGGAAAGTGAAATTGAAAATAGGAATAGAGGTGTGCGATATCCAACAGAACAAAGAAAACTTGAGCTTCCTGTTTAAAGAGTGTCCTACAAGCCCTGCTCTTGGCAGCTCCCTCTTCCGCACCATTAACTCAATTCTCAACATTCACACAAGACAAGATATATAGAGACAGACAGACAATTTCACAAAAGGATGGGATCAGGGGTGAAATGCTACCGGTTCACATTGGTTTGGCCGAACCAGTAGTGATGGCGGCGGGTAGTTCAGAGAACCAGTAGTGATGACAGCATGAGGCTCTGCCCACCTGCCCAATCATTGCTACTTTCTGGTTTTAACCAGGAAGTAAGCTGTTTTTTATCCTCTGCGCATGCGCAGAAGGGTTTGCGCATGCGCAGAGGGTCTGCACACACACATGCACTTCCGAACCAGTAGGGAAGGTAAATAGATTTCACCCCTGGATGGGATGGGAATTTATGGCCTCCAGTAGTCTTCCCTCATGGTGCACTAGAATGGCTGCATCTCCAAACTGCTAGAACAACTTTCCAAGTGGGGGAAAGAACAGGCTATTTCAAAAGAAGGTGTGTTGTTGCTCTTACCCAAAAACTCTCCAATTTATAAGGAAGAATAAGCGTGGTGGAATCTTCAGCTAGATTGGAGGCCGAGTGTAGAGTCCTTGCACTGCAGAAAGCAGCATCAAATGGAACCCCCCCCCCAGAATACTTAAAGCCAAATCTAACCATTCCCAAGGGAATATATTCAGTCTTAATGAGATTCTTGTAACATAGGTGACTAACAATAAAGGTTCTGCTTGAGAACTAACTATTCACGAGTGGTTGTGGTTGCTTGTTGTGTCTGATAATAAGGCAATGGCTGTCTTAAACAGCAGAAAAGGCAGTCTTTTGTGAGTTATTTAATATTATCATCATTGTAGTTTTTGTACAAGAAGAGAAGTATCTCTGGAAGTTCCCACCTCAGATAACAGAATAACTTAGATAATTCTTTGTGTAACTCAGATTAATTAAATCAAGGAAGGACCATTTTTGCTTCTTCTCAGGCAGAACAGAGAAGACAAAACATGTATAATGAGCTATCTCCAATTTTATAATATTGTATGTGTTTGTACTCATGTCTTTTAATTACTTGTTTGTCTTATCTGTGTATTAAACAGGATATGAGGTGAAATTTCTGCCCTGCTCCAGGTTACAAAAGACTTTGCCACATGGGTAATATCGATTAGCATTGCAACCGCTATAGAAGGCAGAGAAGATTAATATTCCCTCCTTACATGAGGGATGAAACATTCTTGCATTTTAAAAAGCACCACAATGAAAGACTGAATAAGCGTCTTTTAAAGATGTGTATAAAATATAAGCGATATTTTAATAATCCATAGAGTTCCCTTTCTTCTGAAAATCATTAAAAAGAACAATTACGGTATTTCTTCCATTTTTTCTGTATTCATTAAAAGAATCTCAAGTCCTAAGAATAAGAATAAAATAATACAGAATGAAGTATTAAAAAGTAAACACCTTAATGTTTCACTATATCATATAAATTATAATATCAACTTCAAGAAATTCAGAGTATTATTTTGGCATCCCCAACTGAAGTTGATGTGAAACTTGTCACTAATGTCTATGAATTTGTCCTTAAATTTCAGAGTAGCAAGTTTCTGCAATAAGAGTTTTTAGAGACAGCAATACAGGTAGTCCTCAGATTATGACCATGATTGAGCCCAAAATTTCTGTTGCTAAGTGAAACAATTGTTAAGTAAATTTTATCTCATTTTACGATGTTTCATGCCACAGTTGTTAAGTGAATCACTGAAGTTGTTAAATTAGTAGCATAGTTGTTACGCGAAGCTGGTTTCCCCATTAACTTTGCTTGTCAGAAGATTACAAAAGGTGATCGCATGACCACAGGACACTGCAATCGTCATAAATACGAGTTAATTGCCAAGCATCGAATTTTGGCCTTGTGACCATGGGGATGCTGCAATGGTTGTAAGTGTGAAAAATGATTATAAGTCATGTTTTTCATTGCCCCTGTAACTTTGAACGGTCACTAAATGAATTACTTTAAGTCAAGGGTACCCTGTAGCAAAAATACAAATATTAAAGTAGCCTGATTAATCAGAGAACAGCCAGAGAATGTATAACAAACTGAAGATGGCTATGCAGAAGTGGCGTCAAGAATTGCTGCAAAGACCAAGGAACTGCTGAGTAGAGCAGTCCCTTGGAACCTCCCTGGATAAGTTTTAGAAATTAAAAGGGAAATGCAAATGCTAAACCAAGAGAATGACCTGGAAAGTGTTTTTTATTGGTTCTGCAAAAGAGGCTTGTTAAAGCCTTGAAGAAATCTATGCAATGGGATAAAGAAGAATTTGAGAAAGATCAAGTCCTATGACAATATTTGATTGAATTGAAAATTAAGACTTCAAAAGGAAGGAATATAAAATTGGCTTATTTGATTTTACAAAGTACTGGCAACCCTTTATGGACTTTTTGCTGGCACCAGGATTGGGGGTGGGGTGGGGGATCATTTTTTGCTCTTGCTTATAGATAAAGGATAGGATATGGAATGAAGAGATCTCTGTTTAAACTTATAAGAGGTGATGAGTTATTAAATTAGTTTATACTTGGTGTGATGAAGGTTAAAGCCACTTCATATATTTTTTTTGTTTTCTTTATTATATTCTTTCTTTTCTTTTTTCCTTCACCTTTTATTCTTTTTTTCCCATTTCTTTCTAAGTTTAGTTTGAATCAGTTTTTACAATTATAATTAAAGTGCTTGATAAAATTTTATTCAAAAAAACCAGAATAGTAAATCAGAGTATCGTGGGCTGCAAGAAGAACAAATCAGAAAGTCCTGAACCCATTGAAAGCTGGCTGCTCCTTCGAGGAGATGATCAGCAAGCAGAAAGCAATATATTTTGGGCAGGTAATGTGAGTAGTTAATGGATTGTTAACATACCATAAAAACATACCGACTGAGGGACATTGAGGTTGTTACTAACTTAGCAACTGCAGCGGTTCACTTAACAACTGTGGCAAGAAAGGATGTAAAATGGAGCAAAATTCACTTAATAATTGTCTTGCTTAGCAATACACATTTTGGGCTCAGTTGTGGTTGTAAGTCAAGCACTACCTGTATTGCTTCTGACTCCAGCCTATTCTGTACAGCTAGTCACCCAACTCATTCTTTCTCCATCAAGAAAGATAAAAGACGATGGGTTCTAATTTATAGATGGACTTAGGTAACTCAGGATTTCATATCACCACAGTGTTTTCTAAATTACGCTTATCTATCTATATCTATATCTATATCTATATCTATATCTATATCTATATCTATATCTATATCTATATCTATATCTATAAAGGTAAAGGTTCCCCTTGCACATATCTTGAGCCTCGCTTGGGGGGTGCCGCAAGGGTCAGTCCTCTCGCCCCTTCTGTTCAACATTTATGTGAAGCCGCTGGGTGAGATCATCCGTGGTTTTGGGGTGAGAGTCCATCAGTAAGTTGATGACACCCAGCTGTACATCTTCACCCCAAACCACCCCAATGATGCCCTTGATGTGATGTCCCGCTGCCTGGAGGCCGTGTGGGTTTGGATGGGGAGAAATAGGCTCAGGCTCAACCCTTCCAAGACTCAGTGGCTGTGGCTTCTGGCATCCCGGTATAGTCAGCTGGTGCCATTGCTGACTATTGGAGGTGAATCTTTGCCCCCCACAGAGAGGGTTCGCAATCTGGGTGTCCTCCTGGACTCACGGCTGTCTTTAGAAGAGCATATGACGGCCGTAGCCAGGGGGGCTTTTTATCAGGTTCACCTGATCCACCAGTTGCATCCCTTTCTGGACCGGGACGCCTTGCGCACGGTCACTCACGCCCTCGTCACCTCCCGTCTGGACTATTGTAATGCTCTCTACATGGGGTTCCCCTTGAAGAGCACTCGGAGGCTCCAACTGGTCCAGAACGTGGCCGCGTGGGTGGTTATGGGCGCACCTCGTTACGCCCATGTAACACCTCTCCTGCGCAAGCTGCACTGGCTCCCAGTGGTCTTCTGGGTGCAATTCAAGGTGTTGGTCACCACCTTTAAAGCGCTCCATGGCATAGGACCAGGATATTTACAGGACTGCCTTCTGCCACCAATAGCCTTCCACCGACCAGTCCGCTCCCACAGAGAGGGACTCCTCAGGGTACCATCGGCCAAGTTATGTCAGCTGGCGATACCCAGGAGAAGAGCCTTCTCTGTCAGAGCTCCTGCCCTTTGGAATGAATTGCTCCCAGATATTCGTAACATCTCTGACCTCCGGGTCTTTCGCTGTGCCCTCAAGACCCTACTGTTCCGACAGGCGGGGCTGTCTGAATGATTTTAAACTGGGTTTTAATATTGGGTTTTAAAATTTGGCCAAAACTATTTAATGATTTTAATTAATTTTTAATTGATGTTGTATATTTATGTTTTTAATCTTCGCTGTACACCGCCCCGAGTCCTTTGGGAGAAGGGCGGTATATAAATAAAATTATTATTATTATTATTATTATTATTATTATTATTGTTGTTGTTGTTGTTGTTGTTGTTGTTGTTATTATTATTATTATTATTATTATTATTATTATTATTATTATAATATGTGCTAGTCGTTCCTGACTCTAGAGGGCGGTGCTCATCTCTGTTTCAAAGCCGAAGAGCCAGCGCTGTCTGAAGATGTCTCCGTGGTCATGTGGCTGACATGACTAAATGCCAAAGGCGCACAAAACGTTGTTACCTTCCCACCAAAGGTGGTCCCTATTTTTCTACTTGCATTTTTTATGTGCTTTCAAACTGCTAGGTTGGCAGAAGTGGGACAAGTAACGGGAACTCATCCCGTTACACGGCACTAGGGATTCGAACTGCTGAACTGCCGAACTTTCGATCGACAAGCTCAGCATCTTAACCAATGAGCCACCACGTATCTATATCTATCTATCTATCTATCTATCTATCTATCTATCTATCTATCTATCTATCTACTGTATATAAATTTTCTGCTGGTCAAGAAGATAAGTAATCCATCACTGCCACCTCACTGCACAGTTGGAAAACACACATAATGGGCTGTGGCCTGAGAATACTTGAGCAACAATGGTAATTTCACCCCTCAGAAAAGAGGATGCACAGCAGATCACCCTCTCACTTGCACAAGGGCAAGAACAGGAAGGAGGAAATCTGGATGAAAATTTGATTTCATTTTCAAAAGCCAAACTCATCTCCTGAAGGAGTCGCTTCCAAGCGTAAAATAAAATAGAACATATAAAGTGAACCAAGGGGATAAAAGAAATATTTCTGATTAAATTGATACAAGTTAGAATGTTCCACATTTAGCACAGAATTAAACCCTAAAATAAAGTGCTCAAAGTCCGATGTTGAAGCTAGATTGGAGAAAATGTCAAATTAACCCATATCCTTTCTTGAGTGCTCAGAAGAGAGCTATGAGTGGAAGAAAAAAAAAATTGTATTTAAAGCATTGCAAAAATGTTTCTGAGCTAGTTTTCTTCTTTGGTTCTCCTTTCTCCCCTCTCCCCCACCTCTCTCTCTCACACACATACCCACACGCTAAACAATAACTTTACAGGGAACAGAAATATTTTTAGTTTTTGAATTCCAAACCATTTCATTAGAAAAATACTTTTAATATCTTACAGAAGTAATTCAAGTTTTTGAAGACATTATAATGTAAGGAATCTCATCTTATTTATCTTTTACCTATGTATTTATTTATATCCCATCTTTATAACTCAGGACAGCAAACGTAACTAACAACCTCCTATTTTCCCTACAACAACCCTGTGAGATGGGTTGGGCTGATTAAGAGGGACTGTCCCAAAGACACTCAGCTGACTTTCATGGCTAAGGCTGGACTAGAATTCCTGGTTTCTAACTTGGTGCCTTAACCGCTAGACCAGTGTTTCTCAACCTTGGAAGCTTGAAGATGGGTGGACTTCAACTCCCAGATTCCCCCAGCCAGCGCTGCTGGCTGGGGGATTCTGGGAGTTGAAGTCCATCCATCTTCAAGCTTCCAAGGTTGAGAAACACTGCGCTAGACCAAAGTGGCCCTTCTTACCTCTTCTAGTAACCTATCTGTTCTCCAGAAACATCTTCTCCCAACCTTCCTCAGATACACAGAAAGGTCCACCCTGCTGGCTTTAGGAAAGACCTGGTATTTGAGTGGAGACCCCTTTTACTGTAGTTTTTTTAATTGTTTGGTTCTCCATTTTCTATATTAAAAATATATACTGTATTTTTAATGTTGTGCAATTTTTACTTTTACTTTATTAATATTTATTTTTGTTGTGCATCGCTCAGAGTCACATTGTTTGAGTTTGGTGGGCTTATAAATTCCCAAATTAAATCCATCAATAAATAAACTCTTACCAAAATTAGTGTCATTGAATTATGCTGTAAATATTACTCTGTATAAAGATTCAGATTAAGAGATAATTTAGCTCTGCTTCTGAGGGATGGTAGTGTTGCCTCACTTCAAAATGTAATTATTTTATTTATGCTGTGCTATAAGAAGCACTCCAGCATAAATAGCTCTGTGAGAGATAAAACTAAATCATTTTTCTTATGCTGGGCTGTTTGGTATAATAGTTAAAACACCAGGCTAGAAACTGGGAGACTGGGAGTTCTAGTCCCACCATGGACACAAAGCCAGTTGGGTGACCTTGGGTTGGTCATTCTCTCTCAGCCGTATGAGTGAGACAAGGCAAACCACTTCCAAAATCTTGCCAAGAAAATCATAGTTTAGTGAGACTAGTTTAGAGGGACGCAGTAGCTCAGTGGCTAAGACGCTGAGCTTGTTGATCGAATGGTTGGCAGTTCAGCGGTTCGAATCCCTAGTGCCGCGTAATAGGGTGGGCTCCCGTTACTTGTCCCAGCTTCTGCCAACCTAGCAGTTTGAAAAAATGCAAGTAGAAAAAATAAGGACCACCTTTGGTGGGAACAGCGTTCCATGCGCCTTTGGCATTTAGTCATGCCGGCCACATGACCATGGAGATGTCTTCAGACAGCGCTGGCTCTTTGGCTTTGAAAGGGAGATGAGCACTGCGCCCTAGAGTGGGGAACGAATAGCACATATGTGCGAGGGGAACCTTTACCTTAGTCTAGTGGGGCTTTGAACATTTTGGTTTGTCATCTCCAGGATGAAGTTCATCTCAAGGCTTCTGACTCTTCCTACTGAGCCCCTCCCTCTCATGCAGTCACAACACCAGAAGTCCAGCATTCCAGTTGAAATAGGACATTTCTCAAGTGTTTGCCATTTCTGGTTAAAGCACTATCACAGACAGTGTTAACTAGTTTGCAGGCAAACCTCATAAATATTCTGAGAGATAATATAAAGAACATTCTTATGCATTCCATTTTTTAATTTTATTGATAAGGTTGTAAGTTTAATCAGTTCATAAAGTCTTCTATTCTATTCTTACCTATTGGCTGTTTTATCACCAGCCACATAGTAACGTAACTCCTTGTCCCTAGCTTTAAAAGCCTTGTTTTAAGTCTGTGTCTCTGTGTGGAATCAACATGATTCATTTGGTACTTAGATGATGTCCTCTAATCTAGATTCTCTACCTCCACTTCAAGAGGGAGACAAGGGACCTTAATATGTATGTCTTGAGAAAGAAGTCACTTGAGAGGAGTTGCCTTCGAAGCTGTGTGGAAGAGAAAAATATGCCCTTAAAATCTGAAGTATTTTCTTTACCAAGTTCTCCCTTAACAATGTGCAGCCTGCTGAGTGTTTTATTCTTTTTTTTTCTTTCATAGAATTGACTTCATTTACAGAAAGAATTCTGGGGAAGTTTTCATTTTAAAAAAGTGATGTAACAATCTTACAGGGACAACACCTGTAACCACTTCTGCTGACTAAATTCATGTTACAGAATCTTCAAGTGTTCAGTCACTGATGGCCACAGCAGTGAAACTGCTGTCTTCACCTTATTACTGTTGAGTAAGGAGAAGCTGGATGGATACGGTTAATGCCACAAGACTGGGGGAAAATATAAATTCACAAATTATTGGGCATTATCAGCAATCGATTCATAGGGATAAGTAAAATGGACAAAAATGTCTTGCATGAAAGACATTGCATCAGCCATTACATATGGCAACACAATTGCCTTCGGGTAAGAGAAGAAGGATCAACTATACAAGCACTTATGCTTGTTGAATGAAAACCAGTAATAGCCATGGCCAATTTGGTCTAATTGAAATGGTACTAGAAGGAAGTATAGAGCACAGATTATCAACTAGTAGCTATCTCAGCATGCAAGCAGCACAGTCCTTGATAAAGTGTTCCTCATCTTAGTCCCTACTTAAGCGGTAAAACTTAGCATGCAGCATCTGTTTGCTTTGTGCCAAGCATCTCCTGAGCTACTTTTCACAATCTGCACACTGTAGCTTCACATATAAAAATCTACCCATCCTATTATGAGATGGCATTGTGTAGATGAAATTTGACAGCTGGGTTGCAATGGAAAGGAAAGTGAGAAAAGACGTGTTGCATTGGCTGAAATCCAGTTGCACAGCATGTATCCTGTTATATAAACCATCGTCAGTATAGTTGTGGTCAATTTTAGCCTCTTAAGAAAGTTTCTGTCTGCTTAACCCTAACCTTCAAGCATCAAGAGAAGGAAATGTTCCATGTTCCTATGCAAAATTCATTGTCTGCCTGTTATTTACAGGTAGTCCTCGACTTATGATCAAAATTTCTGTTGCTAAGTGAGACAGTTGTTAAGTGGGTTTTACCCCATTTAGGAACATTTCTTGCCACTGTTGTTAAGTGAATCACTGCAGTTGTTAAGTTAGTAACATGTTTGTTAAGTGAATCTGACTTCCCCATTGACTTTGCTTGTCAGACGGTCACAAAAAGGGTTCCCATGACCCAGGGCACTGCAATTGTCAGTTGCCAATTTTGATCGCATGACCATGGGGATGCTGCAACAATCGTAAATCTGAAAAATGGTCATGAGTCACAGGTGTCAGTGCCACTGCAACTAAACGAAAAGTTGTAAGTCGAGGACTGCTTGTATTACGGAAACGACAAGGAGAAACAGCCATGAATTCACTTACCCAACTAATTTGACAGAATGGGATCTCTCCTGGGGCTCATGCTGTGGTTCTTCACTGGTATGCCTATAAATCCCACTCTTATAAAGGAAGAAATCCTCGTATACTTTCATGATGGCTGAAGGGTAGCAGTGAGTGCAAAAGGGCAAAAAAAGATAGCTGTAATCCTAATTTTAACTAGTGTTCATTACAGAGACATTGTTTTAATATATGGAAATTATTTTGCAATCCTTTCTAAAACTAAAAGCTTTAAAGATAAATAAATAATTCACAGGAGACCTCGGTGTTAGCAGAAAATCTATAAGGTCTCTGGTGTATTCCTGCCCGCTTTCTCCAAATTTAAATATTTTATGCAGGAACATGAATCCACTGTTTCACTTAATTTCATCCACATCTTAGGTTACCTTGTTCAGACTGTTCTGAGGTTTCACTTAAAACACAGAAACCAGTGAGACTCCTATTCTGATTGGTAGATAAAAGAGTGTGTGATAAGTATCTGTTGTGGAAAGAAAGGAAATGATGATACATCCATCTGATGCATTGACACAAATGATGTGGTTGATCTATTTGCATCAGACATCATGACATGAGTAGAATAAGTTGCATCTTTTGCATGATAATGGCACAACACAGGTGTCATAAACCTGATATCAAACTTGATGATGTAATGCCGCTGTCTGTGAATCCTTGTTGTACACCGCAGGCTGTGTTGTGGTCCGCCAGCAGCCTGTGGAGCTGGCAGCGGAGTCGGACAGTGATGAGACTGAGGAAGAACATGGGCCAGTCCTGGAGGCTGGGGAAGACCCGGATGAGGGCTCTGTGTTAGAGGCAGAGATGGGGCCAGGGCCATCGGGGAGTGAGGTGCGGACTCCAGAGCCTCCAGAGCCTGATAGGAGTGAGGCAGAGGAACAGGAGGAGCCTGTTCCTAATGTACGTATGAGAAGAGCTGCCAGAAGGCAAGAGCAGCTCAAGCAAAGAGGACAACTCGGGAGTAGGGTCAAGAGATGATTGGCCCCTCCCATAAGGCTTAAAACAGACCAGGAATGGTGTTTGGGCTTTGCCAGAAAACAACATTGGTAGCTTCGTCTTCTCCTTTTTCTACGTCTTGTATTTATTTTTGTATCTGTGACTTCTGAACATTTGCCAAGAAAGGCCTTTGGCAATTTGCCTGATTGGACCAAGGTTTGCGATAGGACTGAGGAATTTGTGTTGGGAGGAATTTGCTTTAACTTAGTTGAACAATGCTGGGAAGAAGTAATTCTCAGCTGTTCGAATAAAGTATGTTTGTTTTTTCACTGACTAATTTTCCTACTATTTACTTGGACCTGGGTCATAACAGCCTGATGCATACATATAAGGAAATGAGCCAGCCAATAAAGCATCATTCAATCGTTTTGAGAAAACAGATTATTTGTTTCTTTTCCTTCATTTTCTTCCTTAATTCCTATCCAGTCAAGATGGAGTGTTCCTCCCTTTACTCTGCCTTATTTTTATATCTTGGCTTTTGCTGCACTCCTTTTGGAAACATCTGCCTCTGTCTTATCCAATCCCTCTCACACCTACAATCTGTTCTTCCTTACCATTCCCTCAAATCTCTCATGTTAGAATCTCTTCATTTCTTTCATGTTCAGATTCTTATTGGAAATCATTAGAATGTAAGAGAAGATTCTGCTAGACCTGGCCATTGGTCTGTCTAGTCCTGTATTATATGTCATTCAGTCATCAGCTGAATGCATTGAAAAAGCTCCTGTGTGCCTAGACTGGACAGTTGTTATCCCTGTTGCTTGTAATAGAATCATATCATAGAATCTGAAGGCCAGAAGGAACCTCAGAGGTCTTCTAGTTCAATTCCTTGCCCAAGGCAGGAGTCCTTAAACCATCCTGGACAAATGGTTGTCTAATCTTTTCTTGAAAATTTCCAGAGATGAAGGACCCACAAACCTGGGAGGCAAGCTATTCCACAGATCGTTGTTATTGTCAGGAAATTCCTCCTTATTTTCAGGTTGGATCTCTCTCTGACAAGCTTCTACCCATTGCTTCTTATCCTCCCCTCAGGTGCTTTGGAGAATAAGCAGATGCCCTCTTCCCTGTGATAGTCCTTCAAGTATTAGAAAAATGGCTACCATGTCTCCCCTGAGCCTTCTCTTCATTAGGCTAAACATACCTAGTTCAGTGGTGAAATCCAATTTTTTTTACTACCGGTTCTCTGGGCGTGGCTTGGTGGGCATGGTGTGGCTTGGTGGGCATGGCTTGAGCGTGGCAGGAGAAGGATACTGCAAAATCTCCATTCCTACCCCACTCTGGGGCCAGCCAGAGATGGTATTTGCCAGTTCTCCAAACTATTCAAAATTTCTGCTACCGGTTCTCCAAACTACTCAAAATTTTCGCTACTGGTTCTCCAGAATCTGTCAGAACCTGCTGGATTTCACCCCTGACCTAGTTCCCTTTCCTAGTTCTCTTCCTACCAGTCAGTATTTAAGGCATGCTGCCTATAATCCATGTAGACTGTCATTAGCATTAGACATCATAAATTACCTCATCCTTCACAAACTCTTGCAGACCCATTTTACAATCATCCAACTTGGCTGCCATTATCTGTCCTTCACTGATAGGGAATTCCAGAGCTTAACTGTGGGCTATGTGAAAAAGCCTGTTTGTTGTTTCTGAATTTCCCTTCATTTGAAGAATTTATATGCTAACATATGGGAGAGGGAGAAAAATATTTGCACAGGTGTCTGTGGGAGGACAGGGAGACGGCAACAGCTACATGCAGAAGCTGTATTTAGTAGTTTTCTAAGACTGCTCACTCATCAAGGAATCTGATCATATAGGTATGCATCAGACATTGTGATGCAAATACATACTTGGCATTTGCAGAATGACTCATGTGCAGATGTCATTGTTTGAGCATAATTGTTATGGATGCCCCTTTCTCCATTTGTGTTTGCTACGAATGATGTCATATGCCTCCATCACTCAACCTCTGACTCAACTTCATCCAAGCTAAAAAACCTCAATTGTCATAACATTTCTTTGTAAAGAAGCCTTTCTCCTTTTCTCCAAGTCTCTAATATCCACCTAAAGATGCAACAGTCAGAGGTGTCCATGATGCTCCAAATGAAGTCTCCTCAGGGTTTAGTTTTTTTAAAAAAAGTGTCACTTCTTAAACCTCCCTTTCTGAGGAGCCCAAGCATGAAATGACTTCAGTACTTCTAAGGTTGATTTTTCCCTCCCATCAGCTTGTTCACCAAGCTAAAGTGGCATCCTTCTATTTCTATCCCTCAATTTCATAATTTAAAATTCCTCAGAGAAAACTGGTGGTGGGTTTTCCTATGCCCAGTTCAAAACCAAACAGGACTTCTTAGCTGTTACTTGATTACAATAACACACCATTTCTATTCCGCCATTTCTCCAGCGCTATTTGAACCCAACGTGCCTGACATCTTTTGTAGCTCCTGCTGGTCTCAGAGTGCTGAAGATGTCAAGAACCAGCCAGTGCTTTTTCCAACTGACCAATAGGCAAAAAATTATCGTTCTCTCTTGTGCTGATTGATTGTTTCCAACACAAATTGAGCTGGGACTCCTGATTCTTCAAATATTGCCCACTCCTATCCAATATGATGGTATTGAAGCTTCTTTCCCCCACATTTAATACCCATAAATATAGATCTAGACATCATTAATCCATGTGATATAGTTGTGAATGATCAGTTTCACTGAACCTATGGCACTAGCTTCTGAAGAGGAGTACACTATAAATCAAGCTTTGCAATTTTGTTGTACAAGATCTTGGTTTAGGATTGTAATAAATCATCTAAAGCAAATACCAGGCAAACTGAAACTGAGTCATGTAGTAGTATATGCAGAACCTTAGGAAGAATGAGTGTTATTCCCAAAAAAATAATAACACAAGACAACTAATATTCTTAAGAATTGTCTGTGGTAAGAGTTGGCTTTTATGCATGTCATGCTTATTAATTTACTTTAAATCAAGCTTTTCTTTACCTTGCACTGGACCATTTTCTCTGATTTCTCTCATTATATCGGCTTCCTAGAATTAGGGAACAAAAAAAAAATGGTATACTTATTTTTTACATCTATTTTCCCTATTTATGTTTCTGAATTGGACACGTTATTTAGAGAAAAGGGCACACTGCATTTATTAATTATAGCAAATCGTTTGATCTGGCTGCACCCTGATTTGACTACATTCTCCTTAGAGGAAGGATTTCAATTCAATATCCTTACCCAGTGATGAATCCATTTTTAGAAAGAAACCTCTGCATGCGCAAATATATGTATCGATGGACTTTGGGAAGAACCAAGAAATTGCCAGCGTTTGAAGTAACAAATGTAAACTGCAGGAGTTGAAATTTACTCACACTGAGCACTTACCTTTGAAGGGATTCGGTAGGGAGAGCCACACTGATAAATGCGGTTTGATGTTTCAAACTGATTTGGACACGGCTTTATGGCCCGTCTTTTCCCTTCAGCATCAAACACACTTGTAATGGCACAAGTCAACGGGTGAAGCTGGTTCCAGAATAAAGGGTAGCAGGCATGGGATACCAGCCTATTTAGATTAAAATACAAATCAATGGGTTTAAAAAAAAATGTTTTAAATAGCCGGATTCCTGATTTTATCCAAGGAATTGTTTTTAAGGAGTCTGGATAGCTCAGCAGACAGAGCTCTGTAATATAAGACCAGCTGTCTGCAATTAAAGTAAGATCGAATCCCGCCAGGCTCAAGGTTGACTCAGCCTTCCATCCTTTCTAAGGTAGGTAAATTGAGGACCCAGTTTGTGGGGGCAATAAGCTGACTTTGTATAAATATACAAACGTATGAAGGCTATTGCTTAACGCATTGTAAGCCGCCCTGAGTCTCCGGAGAAGGGCGGCATATAAATCAAATTAAAAAAAAAAAAAGGAGTGCCTACCTTTTGGATTGCTGGTGGGCAATTATTTTGTAGGTTTGGAAATACATCTATTATCATTATCATTATTATTATCAAAAGAGGATGAGGGGAGGAGAGTGGCTGTAACTCAAAGTGGCCTCCAGCAGGTCCAAGACAGAAATTTGGATTCTTATTTAGGAATGTTTTGAATGGTGATTAGTCAACTGGGTGCTTCATTAATGGAGGTTTTTATGAAGAGATTGGACAACCACTTTTCTGAAATGGTACATAGGGTCCAGTGGTGAAATCCAAATTTTTTTACTACCGATTCTGTGGGTGTGGCTGGGTGGGCGTGGCTTGGTGGGCATGGCAGGGGAAGGATACTGCAAAATCTCCATTCCCACCTCACTCCAGGGGAAGGATACTGCAAAATCCCCATTCCCTCCCCACTCCTGGGGGAAGGATATTGCAAAATCTCCATTCCCATCCCACTCAGGGGCCAGCCAGAGGTGGTATTTGCCAGTTCTCCAAACTACTCAAAATTTCCACTACCAGTTCTCTGAACTGCTCAAAATTTCCACTACCGGTTCTCCAGAACCTGTCAGAATCTGCTAGATTTCACCCGATAGAGTCTCCTGCTTGAACAGAAGGTTGGACTAGAAAACCTCCAAGGTCCCTTCCAACTCTATTAATCTGTTACAGTAAGCATAATGTGCCTATTGGAAGCTTATACTTTTAAAAAAATCGTAAAATATATTGGTGCCTATGTTATAATATAGTAGTTTGGAAGTGGAATCCTTAGAGCTTCTGGCAACAGTAAAAGAGAGCCTGGAAATTTGCATTTACCTTCCATGTCATTGGTTGCATACATGCCTGTGTTAGAATATGGTTTAGATTCCTGTTCAAGAGAGGCCTTTCAAATTAATGTATACCTTTTAACTTGAAGGAAAACTATTTTTAACATACAGCATAGCTACCTGGAATTAAATATGAGTCCATCTTGATCAGCACTGTGCAAAGAGGAGGTTAAGCTCCTTCTTACTGCCAGAATATAAACCCTGTTTGAAACTGGCTGCTAAATCCTGTTTGCAACTCTGAAAAAGTGAATCCTGATGACTGAGGCCACATTGTGTTTGTCCTTGCTCTGCAATCACTCTACTGGTATCTGTATGAAATATCCCATACTAGATGACATTAATCAAAATGAAAAAAATCTGATCTAAGCAATAGGTTAGTAAGAGGATATGATCAAACCTGTAACCTTAAAAAAAGAAGGTAGTCTATACCTTATTATATTCTTTTTTTTTTTTTACTCTTAACTTGAAAGTATTTATTGCATTACTTATTCCTTTTTTTCTGAATCACTCAGAAGTCAGGAAAGCTTTTATAGCCCACAGTTCAAATGTATACCCTATGAATCCTTTTTATCTTAAAGAAACAGACTCCTTGCAGCCACCATGTCAGATAGGATTGTTCTGCAAAGCAACAGCTCTGAAATTCCGTTCAAGGAAGTTATTTCCTAACAAGCTATTTTATTAGGTTTTGTTGGCTACTTTGCTGGAGTCAAGATAAGGCAGCTCTACTGGGAATTTTGATGCAGACCTTCCATACAGTTGACAGGATTCCTGGGATCTAATTTGGAAAGGGTTACAATAGATTGTGATCTTTTGGTAGGATATTAAATGTTTTATGGAGGAAAACAACGTGTTCTATTTTTCTGTGTTTTCTTAACAGTGGCAACAAAAAACCTCTTCTTAAATAGTTATTAGATTCTATGATCTGTAATAATAATTCAGTGATAGAGATGTACTAATATATGAATCATTCTAGCATACGGCTGAAACAGCACAGAACGTAATTGAATTAATCTCCTGTCTGAACTAATGTTTTGTGGATCTTAATCTTAGTTAAATAGGATCACAACAATGTAGATCTTATACTTTTGAAGTCTGCACTCTTATCTTAGAGATGCCTTCTTCGAATCCAGGTGCTTCAAGATATTTTGTAATACAGTTCCTGTCATGAATGAAGGCAAATATACGTGTGTCCCAGGATAATGTTGCAGGATCTAATCTGGGTCAATCACTGGGACCAGAGGTTAATCTAGCAGTTCCTATCATCCCGGACCAGGGGTGAAATGCTCCCGGCTCGGACCGGATCGCCCAATCTGGTAGCGATGGAGGCGGGTGCTTTGGAGAACCAGTAGCAAAAATTCCTGCCCACCCCCCCCCCCCATGCCCAGCTGAGCCGCCCAATCATCAGAGGCTTTTTTTTTTTTACTTTTAAAAGCATTTTTTCTACAACCTCTTCGGCGGAAAAAATGCTTTTAGTAAAAAAAAAGGCCTCTAATGATTGCGCGGCTCAGCTGGGATCGTCAAAGGCTTTTAAAAGAAAAAAAGGGGTTTTTTTCTTTTAAATGCCTCTGATGATCCAAACTGAGTTGCCTGATCGGCAGAGACTTTTTTTCTTTTAAATACCTCTGACGATCAGGCAATTCAGCTTGGATCAATGGTTTTAAAAGAAAACCTTTTTTTTCTTTTAAATGCCTCTGATGATCCAAGCAAGTTGCCTGATCGTCAGAGGCACTTAAAAGAAAAAAAGTCTCTGCCGATCAGGCAACTCAGCTGGGATCATCAGAGCCTTTTGAAAGCATTTTTTACAACCTCTTCGCCGAAGAGGTTGTAGAAAAAATAGTTTTAAAAATAAAAAAAAAATTGGTCGCGCCCACCCAGTCACATTACCCTCCCACCAAGCCACGCCCACAGAACCGGTAGTAACTAATTTTAGATTTCACCACTGTCCCGGACTGTTAGTTATGCTGATTGCAACTGAAGGAACTAGGCTGCAATGCCTAGAGAGTGTTGGTTGAGGAATCTGGGAGTTGAAGTTGAAGCTCAACATTTTAAAGTCACTGAGGTTGACTTTAAACACTGATTTAGTTAATTCTTCAAGCCCTATAAAGGATTTAAGGCCTAAGGCAAAGGACATGATAGCATCTCATACTATTTACACAGCAGAAGTTGGTCTAGGCTAAGAATTGGTTTTTATTTTAGAACCAGTGATGCAGTGGTGGGATTCTACTGGTTCAGACCGGTTCGGACAAACTGTTAGCTCTGACTTTCAGCCGTGAGCGAACCGGCTCTCTCTTTCTTTGAAATGGGCCCACCTGCCCCTGCATTATACTCACCTTTATTTCTGCTTCTGAGTGGATTGCTGCTCCTCAGCTCTTTTCCTTGCTTCAGCAACACGGAAGTTCAATTTTCTGCAAACTGCACACACACACACACCCAGTGTATGTCTGGTGTGTGCTTGCTCAGCAAACCGGTTGTTAAACTGGTAGGATCCCACCACTGCAGTGATGGTACAGCATCCTGCATCAAGGATGCAATAGGACACCTATTGATGATCTCAGGGACAAGGGCTACACTATCTGGAACAGAGAGTTTGACCTTCAAACAGAGATTGATGTTCATAATGCTGTTGATAAATGTTTACGGAGATTCTGGGTCATCCAGGTCATGGTTGTCTCAAGGATGTTTTTTCAAAAGGCAACTAGGACTTTGGTTTTTTCTTGAAGATGTTTCACTTTTTATTCAAGAAGCATCCTCAGAACTGAAGAAGCTTCTTGAATGAGAAGAGAAACCTCTTCAAGAAAAAACAAAGTCCAGTTGCCTTTTGAAAAAGCATCTTTGGGATGCTGTTGATAATACTGCTTCCATGCCACCCAATATCCAAAGTCACCATCTCACTCTGGCTAACAATAGAACTAGCCTCTTCATGATCCCAGTGACTTGCAGACCCATGGAGATGCATGCATATTTTATGACCCTTGTCCTGCACATGTCAAAGCTTCATTCTTTGGCTTCAGAATTATTTACAGTTTATTTGCAGTCTCTGAATGGCAGATTATACTGCCATTATATTATATTATACTGTCAATGTGCAAGCCAATATATGTGAGGGTAGATTCTTTGAAGAAAGAAACAAAATTAGTAATTCCCTTTTCATAATACCAAATAAATAGGGGTTCTGTTCAGTACTGCTAACAAGATTCCTGTCTTCCCTCCATAGAAAATATTGAAAATATTTAGAACTCAAGATACAAAAGGATTAAGGCTTCCTATTGTTATGCAGCTATTATTCTGAAAAAGTTATTTTAAAACCACAGATGTGGGAAAGTTCTGATTCATATCTTGGCCCATCTTCGTTTCAGAATTAACCACCAGCAATTATCTGTGTACAATTTTGAGTTGAGAAAAAAGAAAACAAATCCTTTCAGAAAATCTTTAATATCTTCGTTCCACTTTGGTGAATAATACGGTGGCTTCTGAAATCCTTAAGCTTCAAATACCTTTTGAAGTAAACGAACAATTGAGAAAGGCATTCATAACCATCTTCTTTGTCATTTGTTTATTTTGCTCTGCTTAAAGTGGCACAGTGTCATGGAAACACGGAGAATTTTTTCCCCCCCAACAGGCTGTAGCTGGAAACTGATCATTCTGAATAATGTTAAATGTTTGTTCCATACAACTACAAATCTGTAAGATTTAAATTGATAAATATTTGACAAATTATCAAATGCTGCAGGTAAATTACAAGTTAGAAATTCTATAAACTTTACCATAAAACTAAGGAAAGCAAAAGCAAAGCAATTCCACCCAAATAAGCCAGTGACTTGAGATTGTCTGTGGAAAGGAGGTTATGTGTCAGAAAAACCAAGATGGCAGCCACGGTTGCATGACTGAGCCAGAGCCCTTTTCTGTGTGATGGCAATCACCTGCATGTGCAAAGAAGTGGAGCTTCTGCCCTGTACTCACATCCACTACCTTAACATTTTTGACCTGGTCTTGCTGGCCTTGTTAAATTTGCCCTACTCTTGACCCCTTGAAATGATTGATAAATTTGTGCAAAGCCTTCCCTTCTTCCTCTGAATAAAGCTAGTGATTTATTTAGTTGAGGTTAAGATGGGATCAGAAATAAATCTACTACAGGTAGTCCTCGACTTATGACCACACCTGAGCCCAACATTTATGTTGCTAAGCGAGACCACGATTAAGTGAATTTTGTCCCATTTTTATGACCTTTCTTGCCACAATTGTGAAATTAATCACTGCATTTGTTAAGTTAGTAATGCAGTTGTTAAGCGAATCTGGCTTCCCTATTGACTTTGATTGTCAGAAGGTCACAAAGGTGATCACGTGACCCCAGGACACTGCGAAAGTCATAAATATGAGTCAGCTGCCAAGCATATGAATTTTGATCACATGACCATGGGGATACTGCAATAAGTGTAAAAACAGTCATATGACACTTTTTTCAATGCCATTGTAACTTTGGTCACTAAATGAACTGTTGTAAGCCAAGGGCTACCTGTACTTCCTTTTAATATTTCAAGGCTTCTCAAACATTGTGGATGGGCTCATGCAGGCTAAGCATGGAGTAAATTTTGACAGTGCTGAAACTTTGTCTATGCAAGCCTAAACAGTTTAAGCTGATCATGAGCCCTGAGTTCTTACAACCCATAGTGAGCCCTGAACTAAGCTTTGAATGAAGCCTGGAAAAGAATGATAGAACATCCAGACAGTTCTGAAATCACCATGGTGCCAGATTGTCTTCCCTCTTGATCAATAAGCGGGAAGCCAATCTTTTTTTTTTTCCCTTTGGAAAGAAGTTGCAGAATTGGGGTGCTGTTGTTTCTGGAAAACCTCTGCTTTGAACATCCAGCAACTCCCTTCCTGGGCAATAGAAGAACTAAAGGAATTGATTCCATGGCTGCCATGACAAGGAACCAGTTTGACAAAAATCAAAGTGCCACCTTTTGAAGACCTGCGATTTCCAGTTTTCAGGGATGGTCTTAAAAAATATAAGGAATAACTGATGAATGAATGAATCACTATGACCAATTCATGATGATGATGATGATGATGATGATGATGATGATGATGATGATGATGATTTTGATTTTGAAGATTCCATTCAGCCAAGTCTGACTCTTGGCAATTCTATGCCCAGGTTTCTCCACATCTTCTGATCTTGCACTATTTTTTAGTTTTTCTATGCTCCAGCTGGTGTCAGCCCCCGTATTCTTTGACTGCCTGGTTTCCTTTTATCACTTACAGCCAATTCTTACCTGCTCACAAAAGGATGCAGCTGGCACCCCAGATGATCCTGAGCTGAAGTTTTGCAACTTCTATCAGCTGAGAACAGCACTGGAACCACAAGCTCTACTTCACGTCCTTTAAAGGCATACTTTTTTTAGAAGATGATTGTACTTCAGTTCCAGTTCTGGGAATATATAGATTCCACTGACCTCCATCATGTCCTCTTACTTGTCTGTATATTGGAAGTTAACTGGATCTGTTAATAAGCACTCAAAAGACAGAGAGCTATCAAGAGTTGGAAGAATCGTGCAGAATTGTTGAATGTGTTTTCAGCCAAGGCACAGTTTAAATGCACAAGGGCCTCAGGATTATTATTTTTTTTATGGATGGGAATCTTCAGTTTGCCCGAACATCAGAAGCATGAGAAGTGAAAACAAACTCCCTTAGTTTAAACTTTAATTTCCTTATGACTCTGAAACAAAAGTGAACCCTACATCCAGTGGTGGAAAGAGGGAAGGCAAGTGAATGGAATAATAAAAGAGAGGAAAAGGTGCTTCCAGGGACTTCTAACTTGGTACTGCTAGATTACCATGCAGTCTTGGACAAAGAACTCCCAAGAGAATGTACACCTTAACCGCCAAAATGTTTCTGGCCCTTGCTCTGCTGTCCTGGCACAATGACCTTTCTAAATCTTGGGGGTTTTTCCCAAATAGCACATGAATACTCAGCTCATGTCTCTGTTCCTGCAACTTGGAGGGAAGAGCCGAGGATTTTGTTCAGTATCTGTATGACAAAATCACTCAGATTCGGGCAGGTCTGGACTCTGACGCGATAGATCCAGAGGGGGTGATGGAGACAGGTCTTGAGACTGTTATCTGGGATGAGTTTGATCCTGTGACCCCAGATGACGTGGACAGGATTCTGGGTAGATTGAACGCGACCACATGTTTGTTGGACCCGTGTCCCTCCTGGTTAGTGCTGGCTTCCCGGGAGGTGACGCGAGGCTGGCTCCAGGGGATTATAAATGCTTCGTTGGGTGAGGGTGTCTTCCCCGCCGCCCTGAAAGAGGCGGTGGTAAGGCCTCTCCTCAAGAAGCCTTCCCTGGACCCGGCAGTATTGGCTAACTACCGTCCAGTCTCCAACCTTTGCTTCGTTGCGAAGGTTGTTGAGAGTGTGGTTGCGCGACAGCTACCCCAGTACCTGGATGAAGCGTCGTATCTAGATCCGTTCCAGTCGGGCTTCAGACCTGGGTACAGCATGGAAACGGCATTGGTCGCGTTGGTTGATGATCTCTGGAGGGCTCGGGACAGGGGTTGTTCCTCTGTCCTGGTCCTGTTAGACCTCTCAGCGGCTTTTGATACCATCGACCATGGTATCATGCTGCACCGGCTGGAAGGGTTGGGGGTGGGAGGCACCGTTTTACGGTGGTTCTCCTCCTTTCTCTCTGACCGGTCACAGTCTGTGTTGACAGGGGGGCAGAGATCGACCCCGAGGCCCCTTATATGTGGGGTGCCGCAGGGATCGGTTCTCTCGCCCCTCCTGTTCAACATTTATGTAAAGCCGCTGGGTGAGATCATCCGTGGTTTCGGGGTGAAGTACCATCTGTACGCTGACGACACTCAGCTGTACATCTCCACCCCGGATCACCCCAACGATGCCCTTGAAGTGATGTCCCAGTGCCTGGAGGCCGTACGGATCTGGATGGGGAGAAACGGGCTCAGGCTCAACCCATCCAAGACCGAGTGGCTGTGGTTTCCGACGTCCCGATATAGTCAGCTGGCGCCATCGCTGGCTATTGGGGGCGAATCATTGGCCCCCACGGAAAGGGCTCGTAACTTGGGCGTCCTCCTGGATTCACGGCTGTCTTTAGAAGAGCACTTGACGGCCGTGACCGGGAGGATTTTTCATCAGGTTCGCCTGATTCGCCAGTTACGTCCCTTTCTAGATCGGGACTCGTTACACACAGTCACTCATGCCCTCGTCACCTCTCGTCTGGACTATTGTAATGCTCTCTACATGGGGCTCCCCTTGAGGTGCACCCGGAGGCTCCAACTGGCGCAGAGTGCCGCCGCGCGGGTGGTTATGGGAGCAACATGGAGCTCCCATGTAACACCTCTCCTGCGCGAGCTGCACTGGCTCCCGGTGGTCTTCCGGGTGCGCTTCAAGGTTCTGGTTACCACCTTTAAAGCGCTCCATGGCTTAGGACCTGGTTATTTACGGGACCGCCTACTACCACCAACAGCCTCCCACCGACCAGTACGCTCCCACAGAGAAGGGCTCCTCCAGGTGCCGTCGGCCAAACAATGTCGGCTGTCGGCCCCTAGGGGGAGAGCCTTCTCTGTGGGGGCACCGACGATCTGGAATGAGCTCCCCTCAGAGATACGGAGGATCCCGGATCTGCGCACCTTCCGCCGCGAGTTGAAGACGCTTTTATTTCATCAAGCGGGCCTCGCCTAAATTTTTTCCCTTTTAAATGAAAATTTTTAAATTTTTAATTGTATTTTAAAATTATGGGTATTTTAAATTATGGGTATAAATTCAGCCAAATTTATTTAATCTATTTTATTCGATTTTAAATTTTGTATATTTATGTGTTTTATTTCATGGCTGTACACCGCCCTGAGTCCTTCGGGAGTAGGGCGGTATAGAAATTCAATAAATAATAATAATAATAATAATAACTGTTGTGGTCTGCAGCAGCCTGCAGAGCTGGCAGTAGAGTCGGATAGTGAGGAAGCTGGGGAGGGACATGGGCCAGGCCTGGAGTCTGGGGAAGGCCCGGACAAGGGCTCTGCATCGGAGGCAGAGATAGGGCCAGGGCCATCTGGGAGTGATGCACAGACTCCGGAGCCCCCAGAATCAGACAGCAGAAAGGCAGAGGAACAGGAGGAGCCTGTTCCTAGTGCGTGCATGTGCAGATCTGCCAGAAGGCAAGAGCACCTAAAGCAAAAGGGACGACTCAGGAGTAAGGCCAGGAAATGATTGGCCCCTCCCATAAGGCTTAAAAGAGAAATAAAGGTACTTGGGCTTTTTGCAGGAAAGCAATGTTGCTAACTCTGTTTCCAGTTGGCATCTCTTGTTTGTTTCTGAACCTCGTGTGGCTTTGCCAAGTAAGGCCTTTGGCAGGGTGTCAAAGAAGATAAAGGTTGGTGATTATCCCGAAGAACTTCTTCTGAAGGACTCATTTTGCAACTAATTGGGACTCAGCTGGGAATGAACATAATTCTTAGCTGTTACAATAAAATAGGTTTATTTGGGACTTAATTGTGTCTTGTAATGACTCAGTAAGCCTAGGTCACAACAGCAACTAGAGAGCGATACTTAAACAGCCCTGTATGTATCTGTTGAGAAGTAAGTTCTATTCATTATGATGGGGCTTGTTCTCAGATTAGTATTGATTTCAGCTATCTAAATATTGATACAGGTTGGGACTTCCAGGGAAGAAATGGCAAAATGAATGTATCTCCCCTAAAAGCAGAGCCAAAGACTATGGTAGAACAAAGACTGGCTTTTTGAAATTCCTCTCCAGCCAAGGAGAGAACTTGAGATAGCCCATAAGTCTTCCAGACAGTTGCTCCTCATGAGATGACTGCGAGGCAGTGGTCTCCAGTAGATTTAGAGTTCTTGGAAATGAGGGAAAGTCACCTTCATTCAAATCACAATCAACACCTTTAGGAACACATGATTTGCAAATGTCATTTTCTAATCATGTTTAGAAATTGCTTGTTAACTGCCTTTCAGTTATTAGGAACCAAGTAAGTTTAGTTTTTAGTGAAATCAATTTTAGTTTAAGGGTTTTTTAAAAAAATCTTTTCTTTTGGAATAAACAACAAGAGGGTGATTAGACCAATGGAAAGATAAAATGATCTAAAGGTCCAGTGGGATTTGAAATAAGATTTTGAAGTTTATTAAGAATCCTTCCCATGGGAAAACAAATGCTGTTGTTTTGAATTCTAAAAAAAAAAAACATGATCAGATGGGACTTTAAAGATTGGACACTGAGATTGGACAATTAAAGAAGAACACTTGGATTTGATTTACTAATACAGGCTGGAGCAAAATACTTCAACATTGGATGTACTGAAAGATATTTGTGAACAATGAATCAAGAACTTAATTTTAAGAGTTTTTGCCTGTATAGACAGACTGCATTTAGAAGATGTTATGGAAGAGGAAGTAGCATTACCAGGCAAAACTGAGTCTGATTTGAAAGTGGATTTAAACATGAGAGGTAACAAGAATGATATGGAAAAGATGCTATACTATAAATTCAAATGAAACTGCCTTATGTCTTAATAATGAAAAGGGCTATAATAACAAATAACAAACCAAAAGTGACCTAGATAACTTTCCTGCCTTGAATTTGCCAAATAGACTTGCTAAACTTTTGAAGAACTATGTGAGAAGGGACAGAGAAAATTTATTTATTATTTATTTATTTATTTTATTTCTATACTGCCCTGCTCCCGAAGGACTCAGGGCAGTGTACAGCCTGATTAAAAGCACAAAGACAGACAAAATTTAAAAATAATTTAAAATTATTAAATAATTGGCTCAATTATAAAACCCCCAAATTTAAAATCCCATATTTAAAACCAATTAAAATCTTTACATTGATAGCCCGGCCTGGCGGAACAACAAGGTTTTAAGGGCACAGCGAAATACACAGAGATCAGAGATCTTACGAATTTCTGGGGGCAGTTCATTCCAAAGAGCAGGGGTTCCCACAGAGAAGGCCCTCCCACTGGATATCACCAGCCAACATAATTTGACCGATGGCACCCTGAGGAGACCCTCTCTGTGGGAGCGGACTGGCCGGTGGGAGGAAAAATGAAAAGAAATCAAGTTTTATTATTTGAAGGGATTAAAGTTCAAGTTTGCTAAAAGTAAAAGGAAGGAATATATGGTTGATTTATTTGACCAAGGTTAACATAGATACATTGTTATCTTGGGTAGCCCTTAATGGACTTTTGCTGACCAGAAGGCTTTAAGAATTTATTTATAGATAAGATATGAGACATGGAAGGAAGAGATTTTTGTTCTATTTTAAGAGAAGGTGATAAGTTACTAAAATTGTTTACACTTATTGTGATGAAGGGGGAAGTCATATCTTTACATATTTCATTTTTTCTTTACTGTATTCTCTTTTTTTTACTTTCTTTTCTACTTTTCTATCTTTTCTGCATTTCTACTTTTTCTATTATTATTTTAGTTTATTCTAGTTTGTAACTTTTAGTTGTTATATTTAATAAAATTAGTATAAAAATAAATATTGGCCGTACTTTTTGTGCCAGGGAGAGAATGAGTTATATGTTCTTAAGAACCTTGTCAAACCAATTTAGAAAATCAGTATCTCATTGGCATAAACTCTATTTTTATGTCCATCATTGTGAATAGTTGCATAATTACATATTATTCTGCTTTATTCACAGCTGCAAGAGAGTATTTAGCCTACAAGGAACAAACAGGCAGAATTCAGATCTGTTTTTGAATGGCAGCTATAATTTTCTTCACCTATAATCTGTCACATCATCCCATCATGTCTAATTACAAGCACTGATGAGGTTTTGTCACTGTTGCAGGATTATTTTCTATTTAGATGAACTAAAAAATATGTGCTACAAGAAATCTTTTTTATCATATTTTTGTGTTACTGTTTGGATTTTTCTTACTCATATTATTGTATGGACTTGGACAATACAAAGGGTTTAGAGTACTTAACATTTATAAAGAGTAGTGAAATGAGTTACAGTTGGAGAAAAGCTAGTATGTAATTTCTTTTACAGGATGAATGTAAACTTACATTATATATAATAATGTATATTATTATATACATTATTATATATAAGCTTTTGTAGGTTGATTTATGCATTCCAAATACCTCAAGTAACAATAGGTAATTCCATATCCACATTTTGTTGACTACACACAACATATAAAACCAGAAAGCGTGGTTTACAAATCACAGAGGCTCACTGTGATTTGCAGACAAACACTATATAGGAGCAGCTATGACTCTGTGCCAGTTTTTTAAGAAGCAACCTTTTGCATAGCTATAGATATATTGTACTCTATGAACTGCTAGGGAAGGGCCACCTTAGCTTTCTTCCTGCCTACCAGACATTCCAAGCTCTACTGTCTCTTTGGGAAGCAGCAGCCCCTTCTTCCTGAGAGTCCAGATTACATCCCACCTTCTGATGGTGAACAGAAATCAACTGGAGTCTTAAAGCTTTTAACAACTTACACTCAGCCTGTCAACATAGGTTAATATATTTTGTATCACAGAAACAACACCAGTCACACAGTCTGTTTTCCAATGAAAATGAACCGCGAGAAATAGCTGGTATCCATCTGGAAACTTCTCATCTCTCTAAAATGGATGCTATGTGCATCATAATATTGTTTTATTTACTTGATCCTTTCTTACTTCTAGGAATAGTAATAACAATCCTACTTACCCATGTTTTTTGATATAAGACCAAGCGTTGCTTATGCTTCCTCCTTTGCAGCCATGCTGATTCTTGATGGCACAAGAGACCAGATTCTGAGGCGAAAGGTTGTCCGTGAAACGGCCTTGGGAATGAATTGCTATTCTGTCTGCAGCCACACCTATTCAATGGGAAAGGATCAGGTGTCAATTATAAAGCTCCCTGCATGAGAGGCAGTACTAAATCATTGAAACGGAATATATAGAACCAGCCAGCATTCCTTAATTTTGGTAGATTATTGTGAAGATACACGAGCCTTTCAAAGGATTCTCATAAAATTGGGGATATTCTTTGATCATTGTTTAGGATTGCCTAGGCAAATAGAACCAGCTATTTGGGTTTTTTTTTTTACAGAATTATAGAATAACAGAGTTGGAAGGGACCTTGGAGGTCTTCTAGTCCAACCCTCTGTTCAAGCAGAAGACCTTTGGCCAATGGATAGTCAAGAATTAAACCTATGTTGCCCCAATATGGTTGCCCTACAAGAAATGGCATATATTTACTATATCTAACAAAATTCTCTATTGTTAAAACTGGGTTACATCAATATGGATGAGTTAAGAAGTTAGTTCCATTCCATTTTTATAAGATCTTATCCATAGTCACAATATTCTTTATAAAGAACATCTATTTCCTGTATCTGATTGCATACTTTTATTGCATATTTTTTATCGCACATAAAGAATCTACCGAGTTTGAGGCTAGCATTTTTGATTTTTTTTTCTCTGAAAGGGTTATATGGGAGAAATACTCTTGCTGTTCTTTTTCAAAAGAAGCAATCTAAAAAGGAAGGAGAAACAGAAAATAAACTGGAATTGCATGCTGTCTTTTTAAGTGTACCTAGCAAGAAGTCAAGAGTAAGTTTAAGGTAGGTGTAGTTCAATCACAGTTCTAGGGATCAAGAATGTAGCCAAAAGAACACATTACTTGCAGTGGAAAATGCCCAGGATGCTGCACAGTTTCTTTGGTCCAAAGGATCATGAATCCAGCCTGGCCATTCATAGGAAGCCACAAAGAATTCGGGGAAATCTGCAACAGCTGCTGTGTTTTCCTAAAGAAATCAAACATTTGGGTGCAGAACACTATAGGAGTCAAGGCAGCCCCACTGAAGTACCCACAAACAGAACCATCTCAGAAAGTCTTGTTCATCCTCTTCCCCTTCAAGCTGCATATACAGACTGTCATTACTGACCACTGTGAACATCCCCCATATATTCAAGCAATGTTTGTCCTTCAATGTCGGCCAAACAATGTCGACTGGCGGCCCCTAGGGGGAGAGCCTTCTCTGTGGGGACACCTATGATCTGGAACGAGCTCCCCCCGGAGATACGGAGGATCCCGGATCTGTGCACCTTCCGTCGTGCGCTCAAGACTTTCTTATTTCATCAAGCTGGCCTGGCCTAAATCTTTTCACCTTTTAAATGTAAATTTTAATTTGTTTTTAAATTATTGGGTATTTTAAATTTGTCTCAGCCAAATTATTTAATTCGTTTTTATTCTATTTTAAATTTTTGTATTTATGTGTTTTATTCTGTGGCTGTTCACTGCCCTGAGTCCTTCGGGAGTAGGGCAGTATATAAATCCAATAAATAAATAAAATAAATAAAATGAACTAGTTGTGTGAGGCAGGAGAGGGGCCACAATAAAGTAGCCATGACCAAACAGGTGGGTGATAGGAGAGAACAGAATTTTCTTACGAGCTGTAGAGATTTTTCATGTGCTGTGACATGATTTTTATCCAAATGAAAATACATGCCAATACATACAAGGCAATAAATCAAAAAGATACCAACACAGAGCAACAGGTTAACAGTAAACAACTGTCTAATCAAGAACCAAGACAACGCCCACCAACACAGACAGAGCAAGCCACTGGTATATAAAAAGAGAGCAAACCCCATTCCCTGCTAGCACTGATGGCATTACCTAGTTTGATACTGAAATGTCTGCAAGAAAACAACCAAGCTCAGAGATCATCAAGGACCCCACAAAAATCATTTTGAAGACGTTTGGAACATTTGGTGTTTTTGGATCCTCCTGGAAAATGCATTAGCAAGAAGGCTTTGCACACTGTTATTAGCTTTGTGGCAGTTTACAAAGAGCAGGGGAAATGTATGACTTTCTGATGTTGAACTATACTTCCAATCCTGAAGGACGAGAGCTGTACTTCAACAACATCAAGAGGAAAACAGATCCGTTATTCTTGAGCTACAGTGAGGGGCAGATATAATGGCACTCTCAAAATAGGAAATAGAGGAAAGTCTACATTTCATTACAAATATTTATCCGAGTAAAAATAATCAAGTGGGGGGGGGGAAACAATAATAGGAAAGATTTGTGGTCTTGATTATCAACTGCCTATAAATGATACATTCTTTGGGTGTTATACACAAAAAGATCTATTATCTACAGCATGAGTGTCCAACATTTTGGCTTGCCTGGGCTGCATTGAGTGAAGAGGAATTGTCTTGGATCACATAGAAATATATATGTACATAAATACATAAGAATGGTAAAAGTTTGTGGGGCTACATTACTAGCTATCCAGGCCCACCTGCCACCTATGGGCCACAGCTGGGACGTGCCTGATCCTTAAGTGATGTTTGTACTTTGAATAGAAAAGAGAGAAAATGGAGCTACCGTGACAGGTCGCATGTCCAGCAGGGCAGCCGATGGATGAAATGTGCCAAGGCGATAATTGAAACCTTCTTTCAAGCTCATTCCCCAGAACTGACTGTAGTTATCAGCTTTCCATCTGTCTCACAAATAGATAGAATGCATCAGGTTTGTATGTATATTTGTATATAAAGGTGTTTGTTTAAAACATGGCTGTTTTAAACTGCATACTTCAGAGGTGCTATCATTTACAAATCTTTTTCCAATTTCATTTTGTGCAACTAGTTGATGCTAATATCATTTCATTTTTTCATTTTATTAAATTTGTATACCGCCCTACTCTCGAAGGACTCAGGGCGGTGAATATCAATAAAGATGATTATTTTTTCCTACAATCAGTGTGCTTGAAATCAACACAATTATTTCAGGATTCTGGAACTTATGAAGCATGATGGTTGATAGTATGAATCTGTCCCATGATTTTACATTTTTATTTTTTCATTGATAGTTTTTGATTTGACATGGACCTAAACAAACAAACAAAATTGTGGCCCAGGGGAGGGATGGGACCATCCAGGAATCCTTAAAAGGTCAGTTTCAAAATTCGACTGATCCTAAAAAATTCTAAAGATTCCGTAATGATCCCATCCCTTCATGTGCTAATCACCTTACGAATGTTCTTCAAATAATAAGAGCAAAAATGGGAAAGCTGCGATGAAATGCAGGATCTCCTTCTCTTCCACCCACATCATATCCAGTAGTTGTGTTAAAAGTGATCTGCTTGGCTAGGTCAATTAAAGTTCAAGCAATTGCACTCATTCACACCACATATTGAGCTTGGTTGATTTGGATTTTTATTAGGGCTGTTTTGGGTAGAGGTAGTCCCCAACTTACAACCATTAGATCAGCAACCCAGGGCTTCCCCCACCCCTTATGGCACCCCATGTTCTGCATAATGACTGCAAGGGGGAGAGCTACACAGGTGCCTTGCTTAATGACAGGAACAACCTAATGATCCTAATTCTGGGTTCAATTGTGATTGTCAGTGGAGAACTACCTTTACGTGTTTGGCTTAGAATACTCTGAGAACAAAGCCTGCTTGGTTTGTTCATGATTCAGTATACTGTGTGTATTTTAAAAAATGGTGTAATTCAGTTACAAAGTTGGACGCGTTGTGTGAACCTAGCTGATGCGAGGGTGGGGTTATTGTTTTTTTCCTTTTTGAAATTTAAAGTGACTCACTCAAAATTGCATATTTTGAACACCGTCTCAAACAGGTCTGCCTTGTAATAAAACTGCTCAAGATTGCAGCCACAATTAGCTATGAAAGCCTCTAGTTAACATATATAAAAAAGGAACAAAATTTGATCACCGGTTGTGGTTGTCACCTGGACTTTTTCTATTCCCCTGATCTGATGGCACCATATTTAAAAAGTTGGTGGCAGTGTAATCTTTCATATTAATAAATAATAGAGCTCATTTCTTCAGATGTATAGATGATTATTCTCAATTAATAATTATAAATTCATAAGGTCAGAGTATTATTAGAAAGTGAAGCCAAAAGAACTGTAAATTTCTGATAAGAATTTTGTTTTTCTGGATGGTGGTGCATAAACCTATCAAAGAAGGTTGTTATCACAGCAGGAAACTAAAATTATGATTGATGTCAATATTTTTTCCCCCTCTCCTGTGAAATCAATTAGATTAGAAGTGGGGGGGAGAAAATCTTGGTAATGTGCCTGTAGCACATTCTGTCATTACATGATTAGGAGGACCACATAGGAGGACCACATAGATTCCTATCTCAGGGAATAAGTAACGAGTTGTGGAAACAGAAAATCATTCCTTTTTGAAGTCATAAATTGCAAAATTCTAACATTTGCAAACCTAGAACTCTGGATGGTTTCAGCTTTGTTGCTGTTTGGTGATTAACTGATTTTGTAGATTTATTTCTAACATTAAAATATGTTAGAAAACCTGCATATATGCACAGGAATTCATATGTAGCACAGCATTCACAAGAATTAGTATATCGTAACAACATCCCACTTGATACTTTCTCTGTAACTAAAGGGGAAGCTGTTTGCATCACAGTCACACAAATCAAAATGCTTACCCGTAGGTCCCGCTGTTGATTTGCTCAATTAATTTGGGCTGAATGAGGCACGTTTCATTTGTGCATCTCCAATGACTGTCTACACACTCGCTGAAAGGAAGGGAACACAGAATAGCTTTTAATGAAAAAAGAAAATTATGAAGAACCAAACACTGCATAAGTAGATGATTCTGAAGGGATCTGCTTGTGAAATTTTCATGCTCACATAGCAATAGCAATAGCACTTAGCTTTATGTACCACTTCACAGAGCTTTATGGCCCTCTCTAGGCAGTTTACAAAGTCCTCATATTGCCCCCAACAATCTGGGTCATCATTTTACCGACCTCAGAAGGATGGAAGGCTGAGTCAACCTTGAGCCGGTCAGGATCGAACTCCTGGAGGGAACAGTGAGTTACCCCTGCAATACTGCATTCTAACCACTATGCCATCATGGCTCTTGTATGCCACAAACGTAAGACTTAGCCAGGAAATCTAGTGCACCTTTTGAAGAGCAACTATCCTAATTGGGAGGAAGTATCAAACAGGGAATTAGCCTGGACTCATTATATAAACACAAGATCTGACACCCCCTGAATGCCTTTGAGCTTTATCTAGTCTTTCCCAGGAGAACCTGCCAGTCTGGAAAGATTCCTATGAAATAGGCAATAGAACAATAAAATAGCTAGCTTAAACTCAATTGTGTGTGGGTCTGCCTGACAGCATCTTACTGGTTTTGGTGTCTTTTCCGTTTCTTTTTCCAGTGTAAATATTTATTAGGGTAGGCAGCTTCAACTCCAAATTGCGTAAATGTACTCCTACAGTACCAGTTTATCCGCATTGTAGCACCAGCAGTACAGCAAGATATTCGCAAGTAATTCATGGGTTGTTTCGATGCAGGCTGGCGACCCTTTACAAAAATGCTTTCTCTTTAATTTGTGTATATTAATGTGAGTGTAGGATGATAGGCGTTTTAATCTCTTGTATCAATGAAGATTTTTTATTCCTTTCTCTTAGGGACATTACCAACGGTTGCAGTTATCTTTAAATGTTGCTCCTTCTTCATAATGCTGGCCATCTTTGAAGCAACCTGCCAACACAATACATAGAAAAAGGAGGTAATAGTTAGAAAATTGCTAGTGAGGCTGTTGTGTGCAATCAACCCCAAAAATAGCGCTCCCACCTTTGGTCATGTCAAGTAGAAGGCTTAATTTTTTGCATCAGTGAACTGAATTAATAATTCATCCTTGCAGAAAAAGAATGAATTAAAGAAAAAGAATATCTGAAAAGGGTGCTCAGAAACATGCCCTCTAGTGCAACCCTTGTAATGGAATTTAAGAGTCATTCTACTTCCATTAACGTTGCTTCTATTGCCTTCCTGAAGTACAGTTTTCTGAAAATAACTTCTACTTTTCCTTCTCTAATCTTATGCTTTGTTCTTCTTTTAAAAAGCCAGTTTGGTGTAGTGGTTAGGGCACCAGGCTAAAGACTGGGAGACCTTGCGTTCTAGTGCCACTATAAGCGCAAAGCCAGCAGGATGACCTTGGGCCATTCACTTTCTCCCAGCCCTAAGAAGCTGGCAATGGCAAACCACTTCTGAAAAACCTTGTTAAGAAGGACTGCAAGGACTTGTCCAGGTAGTCTCCAAGAATCAGACACATTTGAATGGGGGAAAAAAAATCTTTAAATAAAACCTTGAAGATATTTACAAGCAGGGCCTAAAACATATTTACTTCTTGTTTAATTGTGAACGCAATATAGTTGGCAATGTAGTCTGTTTACTCTGGCTCACAAAATGTAACTATTAGCACAATCTGAACTCCAGCATTTGGCAGCTAGACATAAAGTAGGCAATTGCCCTCCTAGTTGTCTTTTTATCTTTTTCAGAGCCCAAACATCTACAGAAATTACCTAGAGAGATAGGGATTATGACCTTCCTTTCCAGCCCATGTGGTTCTATTTGACTGAAAGTGTCAAGGTGAGATTCAACTATGCTTGAAGGAACTAGATCAGTGATGGCGAACCTTTTTGCTGTTGCGTGCCAAAAGCAGGGGGGGCGCAGGGGGGCGTGTACACATGCCCGCACTCATAATTCAATGTGGCCCACCCCCCACGCATGCATGCGTGATCCCCCCACGCTCCCCACTCTTTTGGCATGTGATGGCACGGTGGGCCCGGTAAGCCCGTTTTTTCGCCCTCCCCAGGCTCCAGAGGCTTTCTAGGAGCCTGGGGAGGGCGAAAATGGCCTTCCCCACCCCCCTGGAGGCCCTCCGGAGCCCGGAAATGGCCCATTTGCTGACTTCCGGTGGGCCCAGAAGGCCTGAAAATCAGCTGGCCGGCGTGCGCATGCACGCCAGAGCTGAACTAGGGCAACGCTTGCATGCCCACCGATATGGCTCCGCGTGGCACCTGTGGCATGCGTGCCATAGGTTCGCCATCTCAGAACTAGATAATAATCCTTGGTTCTCTCCATCTCCCTCCTGCTTAACCATGAAAGCCAGCTGGGTGACCTTGGGCCACTCATTCTATCTCAGTCCAACCCACCTCACAGAGTTGTTGATGTGTAGGAGGGGGAAGGTGTGTTGGATATATTTGCCACGTTCAGATATTTGTAAAAAAATAATAGCAATAGCACTTAGACTTATACACCGCTTCATAGTGCTTTTACAGCCCTCTCTAAGCAGTTTTACATAGTCAGCATATTGCCCCCAACAATCTGGGTCCTCAATAAAGCAGGATACAAATAAATAAAATTATATAGTTCTCCCCATTTAGCAGAGAGCCAAGTCATAAAACTTCCAGGTTTAGCATTTTGCAAAAAGCCCATTTTTTCTGTCCCCTAAAAATAAATAAACAAATAAATAAAAATCTGGTCCACCTCCTAAGATTTCATATCAGTCCCTTAATCTCTGCCCAATATTCTGCTGCCAAACAATCCTATCTCTCCATCAGAATTCCCAGCACAAAACAACAATATCAAAATAATAATACATTAGTGTGGCATATCTGTAATGAGGTTATAAACACATTTACTGAATCCCCAGTTGCCAGCACACTCACATGCCTCCTTCAGGGGTCTCCCATGCATCTCTCCTGTTACTCTGATCATGACTTCTTCAAATCATGATGGCCTTGCCTGGCATGTTGCCGGCCAAAATGGAGCTTCCAAGTGGCGGATCCACCCCTCTGATGCTCTGTTTGGGCTTCCAGAGGCCGGGAGAGGCCTACGGAAGCCCAAACGGAATGTCAGAGGGGCAGATCCGCCCCTCGGAAGCCCCATTTTGACCTGAAACATGCAGGATGAATGTTGCAGAGCCTCAGCAGTTGTTTGTAAGGGTGAACAACTGTCATAGAGTTGCAAGATTCGTAGTTTCAGGACTTGTTCATAAACGCTAGGGGGTGCTTATTGTGTAACTTCAAACATTCGCTAAGGGAATGCTCATAACCCAGGGATTACCTGTACCTATGCCTTTTCTAGATTTAAGGCATAGAGTGTTGTAAGTTCATCAGAAACAGTGGTGGGTTGCCCCCGGTTCGGACCAGTTCACAAGAAACAGTAGTAAAACCAAATAAAATCAAATTAAAAAATATAAATATAAATCATATAAATCAAATTAAAAAAAAAAAAACAACGGTGGGAGGCTTCACCCACTGACCTGGATATCATCATAGAAGATCTGCGCATGTACAGAAGCTTCTGTTCATGTGCAGAAGAGTGTATGTGCAAGCAAAGCATGTAGGCGTGATGCGAACCGGTAGTAAAGATAAGTAGAACCCATCCCTGATCAGAAACTAAACTTAAATTCATGTTCTCATTCATTGCTTCCCTGTATAATATAATATATGTGCTGCTATTATTTCTCCTATCTGAAATTTCGGATTGTAAGCACTCAGGGGATCAACCAGCTCTTGGCAAAACATCTGGAAAACTGATAATGTTAAATAAATGTGTGGAGGAACACAGTCTCTAATAGAATCGTTTTAGCTGGACCAGGATCTTTAGTAGTAATAAAATTCCTATCATTTGCTGGCCACTGTGGAAACATTTGTAGATACTGCAAAATCAAAACAATAATAAATCCCTGCCCTCTACCAAAGACGTTCTCTTGTTTCTTGCTTGAATAATTTTATATTGTTCCTTTTTTAGCAGATCTTTTTTTTTAAAAAAAAAAAGAATCTTTTTTTGTGCCCATGCCTTGCTACAGGTCTTCAGGAAGTGTGACATTCTTCAGGAAAGTAAGTTCCATTGAATTTACTAAACTTACCAAAGATCTGGACAGGAATCTTCTGATATGATTCTAGTCACACCAGGGAGCTTCAGCCCCAATTAACAGTAATTAAACATTCTCCAACCTGGGCTTCTCTTGGCAAGGAGAGCTGCACAGCAGACTGCCAGCTTGAAGAAAATGCACTGATGAGGTTGGGCTATCATGCTTTGGGAAACTGCCAAATGCAATTTGTACTCAATAGGGATTACAGAGCTTGATTTAGGAGGAGAGAAAGTACCTTTTATTTATTTTTTGCTTTTGCTTTTCATGAGAGTCTAGTTGTAGCCAAATCAAAACTTTTTTCCCCATTCCTCATGAGCAACATCTGATATGTAGGGCTTTTAAAATACTGTCCAAGTTTTTATAGTTTTAACATGCAAGAAGAAAGGTACTCATGCAAATCTCACGGTGATTTTTCCAATCTGATGTCCTTCAAATTGAATTATAGCAATAGCAATAGCACTTAGACTTACATACCACTTCATAGTGCTTCACAGCCCTCTCTAAGCAGTTTACAGAGTCGGTCTATTCCCCACAACAATATGGGTCCTCATTTTATCGACCTCGGAAGAATGGAAGGCTGAGTTAACCTTGAGCCAGTCAGGATTGAACTCCTAGCTGGGGGCAGAGTTAGCCTGCAATACTGCATTCTAACTATTGCACTACTATGGCTCTTATGGGAATTGTATTTGGAGAAGCTTGCAGTATGAATGGAAATTCAAACACCATCTAAGAGTTCTTTTCAATGTATGGGGACCTCTTTCTCCATCCCTTTAAAAATCATGTAACATGTATGCAATAAATACTGTGTTGTGTACAGAATAGCTGACTAATTCCAATTATGAGTGAGGAAATTGTGGTATTTCATAACCATAGTTGAAAACTAATATACTTTGCTTAAAATGCTAATTAGTGTACTTCTGCTTACTCCAACATTTCTTACAGTTTATTTAGAAGTAAATCCTGCTATGTCCCATTCATTCGAATTGGTTTCGAATTGCAGGAAACCTGCCTCCCTTCATTTGGTAGAAAGCCACAATCAGTCTTCTTCCAGTAAAATATTGTAGAATTGCAATTTGTTGGTATAAGACTCTGGAAGCCATAGAAAATATTTGAATGAGAACCTATAACTCCATGTCAAAAGCCAGTTTGGTTTAATAGTTAAAACAACAGGTTAGAAACTGGGAGGTTGAGAGTTCTAGTCCTGCCTGAGACACACAGCCAGTTGGGTGACCTTGGGCCAGTCATTCTTTCTCAGCCCTAAGAAGCAAGCAAGTACATACCACTTCTGAAATGTCACCAAGAAACTATAGAGTCCTGTCCAGATAGTTGCCAGGAATCAACACTGGCTCAAAGGCAACAAAAAAGAGAAGAGAAGAGAAGAGAAGAGAAGAGAAGAGAAGAGAAGAGAAGAGAAGAGAAGAGAAGAGAAGAGAAGAGAAGAGAAGAGAAGAGAAGAGAAGAGAAGAGAAGAGAAGATGAAAAGGCTCCATGAGAAAAGATATTTTCATGCAAACTAGTAAATCAAGACAAAACTAGTAAATCAAGACCAAAAAAAAAGGCTTCACTAAAACTCTTCTAAAATAAAATAAAAACAAATTTTAAAATCCCAGGAAATCAGACCAATGGCCTGACTCAGTTTAAATAAGTCAGAGTTGACAAACTGTAGCCTTTTAATCTTCAGATGTCACATGTAATATGTGGTCAGATGATATCACTGTTATTAATCCTCAGTTATCTTGCTATCTATTCGGATTTCAAAACAGCTGGCATAATGTCAAAAGAATTCTCTTGAAACCAACAGGAAATATATCCAGCAATATTTAGTTTTTAAGTTAAAAACAAAAGAGAGTGGAAAAGACCAGTTTAACAGTTAAATTGGACATAAATAGGAGCAAAGTCATTCCATCTGTCGCTATTCATTTTGGGAACAGTTGTCTGAAGGCTGTTTATAGCCTTCAGTCACTTGTGGAGTTGAGAAGATAGAAGATAGCTATCCATCTCAGAGGGATAGCTCTTTTTTAGCCCTTGCTAGGCACGTTTTAATTTCTTTCTTTTTTTTTAATGAAAGAAGCTTCCCAAATGAGCTCAATTTATTAAAAGAACTGAAATAAAAGCTTCAAGAGTATGGTAATAGCAGATGAAACAGTCATGCATGATTCTGAATTTTAAACACTTTATTAGCGTGTATTAATAATGCAGTTTATCATCTTCCATTTTCCCAATACTGCTTTTATAAAAAAAGAGGAACGAGTGATGTATTTTCTAATAAATGTTACTAGTATTTATTTATTTATTTATTTTAAAAAAAGACAAATGCAGGAAACTACAGTATAACTTCCTCTCCCCCTTCCTTCTTTCTGCACATTTACCGACCATACCTTTGGCAAACTCTTGAGAATACTCATAACAGAATAACAGAGTTGGAAGGACCTTGGAGGTCTTCTACTCCCATCCCCTGCTCAAGCAGGAAGCCTTATACCATTTCAGACAAACGGCTGTCCAGTTTCTTCTTGAAAACCTCCAGGGATGGAGCACTCCCAATTTCTGAAGGCAAGCCGTTACAAGGCTCATCTCCAAGAGTCAGAACCTTTTTACAGCGTTCAGCCGGTCATATTCCAGAAGGACATCGACTCCTCTGTCTGGTAGAAATGGAGGTGGGAACATAACACTTACCCCATTGCTGTACCTGAGGTCTTACATGCTCTGGAGTATGCTTGTGGCAGGCCAGCCAGAAGTCTGGGCAGCAGTCAATAGAATCAGGAGGCTCTGAAGTACAAAATTCATCACAGTAGCATGTGGCATTTCTGACATTGTATTGAAAGATGCAGTTGTCATCTCTGCCTGAGCAACAGCCTCTCAGCCAGCAGTAGCTTCTCCTGAGTGGAATTCTTTTGACTCTCTTCCTTCCAGAACAATCTGGAGAACAATCCTTGTGTAGGGTATTATTTCTGGAGGCAAATAGTTCTTCCGTGCAAATCATGATTGCAAAGCAACATAAAGCTAAACTCCAGGCCCTGGCCCACATTCTTGAGTATAAAAGCAAATTGCTGTCAGGGTGGCTGCATCTGATGTTGTGAAACTCGGAGCAGGACTGTCTGAAGTGTTTATCTATGTCTACATTGATGTCAAAACTCCTAAAAAAGAAGCCACACAGATTCAGCCTGCCACAGGAACATTCTTGGTGATGGGGAAAACATTTGTACTTTAATCATTAGTCAGAGATGCTATAAAATGCATTATTTATAAAGTTTTTTTTTTTTAAAAAAAAAACTTAGGCACCATGGGGATGACAAATGCAAGCTGTCTCCTGCAAATGACTGGGAGTCTTTTTAAGATCATTTGGAACAAAACAATTGAGCAAATCCTTACTATAAAGCCATTATATGTGAAGTTTTTTATCAGTGTTTCTTGAGCTTTATCTCTACATAAAACAGCACAGCTTAAAGTATATGAAATTACGGAAATTAAATCAAGACCTAAGTACTTCACTTACAAAGTCAGTTTCGAAGGTTTTGCTTACAAGGTAAGTAATTGTTACTTGTAGCAACATGGCAGCCATTTTGTGGCATATATTCAAAATTCTGAGTATGTCCACTAAAAACCTCACATATTTATTTATTATTTATTTATTTTATTTTATTTCTATACCGCCCTTCTCCTGCGGGACTCAGGGTGGTGTACAGCCAAGATAAAACATAACATATAAAATTTAAAAAACACTTTAAAAAACAATTAAATAATTTTGGCCCAAGTTTAAAACAACCCAATTAAAACCGAATTCAATTAAAAACTGAGAGGATGGGATCAAGCCAGCCTGGCTAGATGGAATAAGTGTGTTTTCAGGGCCCGACGAAAAGTCCGGAGGTCTGATATCGTGCGTATCTCAGGGGGCAGGTCATTCTAGAGGGCAGGTGCTGCCACAGAGAAGGCTCTCCCCCTGGGGGTCGCCAGCCGGCACTGTCTGGCCGACGGCACACTGAGGAGGCCCTCTCTGTGCAAGTGAACCGGTCGGTGGGAGGCTATTTGCAGCAGAAGGCGGTCTTGCAAATACCCCGGCCCTAAGCCATGGAGCGCTTTAAAGGTGGTCACCAACACCTTGAAGCGCACCCGGAAGACCACAGGAAGCCAGTGCAGCTTGCGCAGGAGAGGTGTTATATGTGAGCGCCCTGTCACTCCCATAATCCCCCGCGCGGCCGCATTCTGGACCAACTGCAGCCTCCGGATGCACCCCAAGGGGAGCCCCATATAGAGAGCATTGAAGTAGTCCAGGCGGGAAGTGACAAGTGCTTGAGTCCCGATCCAGAAAGGGATGCAACTGGCATATCAGGCAAACCTGATAAAAAGCCCCCCTGACCACGGCCATCATATGCTCTTCTAAAGACAGCCGTGCGTCCAGGAGGACGCCTAAGTTGCGAGCCCTCTCCGTGGGGGCCAGTGATTCACCCCCAATAGCCAGCAATGGCACCAGCTGGCTATATCGGGATGCCAGAAGCCACAGCCACTCAGTCTTGGAAGGGTTGAGTCGGAGCCTGTTTCCCCCCTGGATGGGGGGGCCTCCAGGCACTGGAACATTACTTCAAGGACATCGTTGGGGTGGCCTGGGGTGGCAACTGATAACTTTCTTCTCCACTTTATTTTTCTTTTCTGTATTTTTTCTATTGTTTTATATACAATTTCTGTTCTATTAATAAATAAAGGAGAAAAATACCCACACTGTTATTTAAATGATTATTTGGAGGGTCATTTGCATATGATGGAAGTTCAATTATGTTCCCACTAGTGAGAGGCATCTTGTTGGTGGTAATGAAAACATTATTCAAAGGGAGGAAAGAACCTGAACAAGGATCCTACACATCTTTCAAAGAAATTAGCCCTTGGTCCAAAAGCAGACTAACCACAGAGGACTGGCACATCAGATGGGAAAGTTGTGCCACGAAGACATAGAACTTACTTCACTATTTAGTTCTCCCAGCACAATCAGCTGTTATTTGGGTTGTCCTAGGTCTTTCTCCAAGCCAGCAAATGGCTGAAAACCTGGCAGGTGCAGTATTAGAAGAAAGCTCAGCTTGAAAGAATCTTATTTTCTCACAGTCCAAACAGATTGCTTTAGGAGCTTTAGTGAAAGAAGTGTTCCCATGGCAGCTTAAAGTGACCGATAGGTTATTTCTCTCTCTTCTATCAATCAATCAATCAATCAATCAATCAATCAATCTCATCTCCATCCATGCATCCATTTATCATCTACTAATCTCCCTAGATGTACAAAACTGCACCACTGACAAAATGTGTATCTGGTTGTATCCAAAGCAACAGCAGAGTTTTGATAATTTAACCTATGTTCTGCCAAATTTCATGCCAGAAATGGCAATAAATGTTGACTCACCAAACCCGTAACCCGACAAGCAGCAAAAGCTCACAGGCACAACATATTTATATGAATTGCTTTATTGAACATAAGATGAAGCCTTGGGCTTTATGTAAAAGATCTGTGTGTTGAATATGTGTGTTTGCTCCATGATTTAAAACCTAGGTTTTCTCTACCTCACTCCCTTTCCAAGTCAATGGATAGTTTGCCTTTCTCTTCAAAGTCATGGGAAGCAGGCTTTGTTGACATAACAGTTCTCACTAGTCTGGGAAATCCTGGTGCCTACCTCACTAGCTGCATTTCAAGTGCCATTGCTAAAGATAATTGAGGCATGGACCTTATGAAATCAATCTCATGTGGACACAGCAGGAAAAAAAGGATTGCTGAGCATGTATGAATTGCACTGAAGTGCAAATGGAGAAGGACCTTGTAAGTGACAAGTGTAAAAGGTAAACATCTTCTTTTAGATCACGTTTCATTTTGCAGATCATATCCCTCTCCTTCCCCTTCCTACCCACACCTGCCTTTTTTCCCCTAAATTAAAAATGAAACATCTTCATAAGTGCTAAATTTAATTCTGAGGGGCATAGTTCCTCCTCTTTGATCATTTTGATTCTCCTTTTCTTCCCCATTTCCAGGCTTATAATAAAATCTATATTTTACACTTTCATCAGAAAAGTATAGATGAGAAGTTGTAGAAAAAAGAGAAACTGCTTGTTGTAGACTACACTTCTTTTATTTTATTCATAAGCATGGCCAACACTCTTTTTAAAAGACGGAGCATCATTCAAATATAACAAGAGCAACAAATCCAGCTGGGTGCTTAAGGATTCCAGAGAAGAGGAGTTCTTCGTATTGATGCATGAGTAAACATTGCCCCTGAATATTTAAACAAGATGAAATCCCAAGACCACATTTTAAAACCAATGGTCTAGGTCCAAGATTTACTATGTTTAAACCAACAAAGCAAAACACTGCATCTTCTCCCACAATTGTGTCACTTGACCTAGCTATTAAAAAGCAAGTCGGCCCAACGACAAATTTTACAAATGGACAAGTGAAAAGAGCAGCCAAGAATGCATGCCAGTTCTTGAAGTCCATTGCTGTTTTGATGTTTATCCTAATTGTATTTTGGATTAACTTTCCCTATGGTGGGCAATTTCCTAGAATCTCTTTATTCTGAGGGAGTTTCCTCAGCCTTCTTGGCCATTTAATATATCCCTCTCCCCTCAAGGCACACTATTATAATCCATCTTTAAATCACAGTTCAACATCAGTTAACACGATTCCTCCAACATTATATTCCTTATGCATACTATTCCTTTCCTTTCGGGTTATATGTACACCTGTTATGGGCCAAACACTGAAGAGAATATGTAGGCCAGCTAGTGGAGATAAAGGACTTCCCAAGATAAGGGAAGAAGGGTCCCTGAACTGGTATGCAATCAGTCACAACTTCCATGTTGGGAATTGAGTGTTGTGATGCCCCACCATTTTTGATAGAGAGAGAGAGAGAGAGAGGAGAGAAAGAGAGAGAGAGAGAGGGAGGGAGGGAGGGAAGGAGAGAGGGAGGGAGAGAGAGAGATGGGAGTTTCAAAACCAACTTGCAACAAAACAACCTGCCATTGCTGACTCATGGCCTAGACCAGGGATTTTCATATTTTTCAGGCTATGGAATTTGTTAGGTAAAAAGAAAATCCCTGGAGCCCTTCTGCCTCATAGACAGAAAGTGAGGGGTCTTCACAAGGACAAATTCCCCTGAGAGATTGGGGCTTTTCAGTGATAACTGATAAACCCTACCCTTTCTATTGCATCTTTGAAAAATTGCAATGGATGCCCTTAGCTGTATTTGAGTGAACTTTTTTTCCCCTCTCATAGTCTCTTATAGGTCCCCAACAATTTTTGTTGGACCTTAAAATTCCAGGGACTGGGGTTTGAAAAAGCCCGGACCAGGCCTTTCTTTTCTTTAAAACACCCTGGCAACCTCAGTTTTCTCCCAACCTTAGACGTTAGCCTTGTCACACCCTCAAGTTGTGATTAACATAGTTTAACCCAGTTTTTCCAATATTTTAAAATATCCACCAGCAAAAAGAACACAGAGGACAATCATTATGCTGTCAGCTTTTTCTGTTCTTGCATCAATGGCTGGATTTCACCAAGGATCACTGATGTATGTATGTATGTACACATGTGTGTGTTTATAATGTCATTTAAACATTTAAAAACAAAGGTAAAAATGAATGCAAACTAATATAGAATAAGGAAGAAAAACAGAAAGAAAGATAAAAGAAAACTAAAACAACAGAAAATACCTTTTCAAGTCAGGTAAATCCAAGCCTCTTGTATCATTTGCATCTTTTAATATCTTATATTTAATTTGAAATGCAGTTAGGCCTTCCGCCCTGTATTAAATTTGTACAAGAAGGCAATTTCTTCAAATCCCGCCCCCCATTCTGGAGACTGTCTATAACCTGAAGACCAGGAACAGCTTTGCCTTTAGTTCTAATGCAGTCCTTTTCCAAATATTCTGTTTATAGTAAACCACCAGTTTAGATATCTACTGTTAAAATCATGATTCAAGTAATATTCTTATTCAGCTGTTCCCATATACAAATATGAGTAGTGTAAAAACAGGGTTGTGGCATTTTCCTGTCTGCCCCACACTTTGCTTCTGCTCCCTGGAATGTGGCACATCTGGTTCTCTATGAGGTGGTTGTCCAGTTGTGGGGCTCCGGATCTGAGGAAAAGCCTCTGTTTTTGCTCTTTTTGTGCATTTTGTCTGATGTATGGATCAGAAGAATGCGTGTCTCTACTAGAGAAGGGATTATTCAGTACTCGATTCTTCCTGAAGTATTTAGGAGAATGCCTGAATGAGGCTTTAGAAAAGGTCGTAAATTACTATGCTCATGAAACACAGGAATGAGTTTTTGGATTCCATCCGGAAAAACGATCTTTGCAGGAAAGAAGGAAATGGTGGACACTTCTGAATACTTTTAGAAAACACTGGGCACACAACCTGAGGCTGATTTACAGCAATGATAACTTCTAGATACCAAAGTTCAAATAGGAGAATTGCTGGCCAATTCTTCTAGCCAGTAATCAATAGACGTAACAACACATAAGAAATGTTTTGTATAATATATAGTTTCATTTTATTTCTTTTGAAAACATTACGTGATTTTTGCAACCATTTATTTAGTGACCATTCAAAGTTTCAACAGTACTGAAGCAGGTAATATCATCAGTGCTAGTAAGGAGTGGGAGAAAGGAAATCCCACTCCTTACTAGCACTGATGATGTTATGTAGCTGGGATAATAAATGTCTGCAGGAAAACAGCTAAGCTCAGAGAGCACCAAAGAACCCCCCAATGAAAGATGTTTAGGATTAAGATGTAAAGCAAAAATTGCTAAAAAAGAAGATAAAATAAGACATGAATTTGGCCAAATGACAAAAGAATAATTTGCTCATCCAGCAACCGATTCTTACTTGTTTCTTGCAAATTAGCCAAACTGCAATTAAAGCAAACCAGTGCTAAGCATGAGGCGTGCAGCAGGTTTATGATGAGACAGTCTTTCAGAGAAGGCTGAACTCAGTCTTTATAATCCAATTGTGAACTGTTATAGAGTTCAGGTTCACCAGTGATGAACACCAGTCTTCCTGGGCATTTCTTTTTGCACCTCCACATTACCCATTTTACTGGGCTTGCAGCATTTAAAACATGAAATATATATAACATTCAAGAAATACTTAACATTACCTTGGTTTTTTTTTTAAAAAAAAAATCTAAAATGTTAAAAAGCAAAATGACGGTCTCCAGCACCTTCTTTCGTTTGAGCAGGCCTCCAAAAGATCCCAAGCATTATTAGAAATTCAAAACAATAACATTATTAACATCTATTATTGGATCGAGTCACATTGTCCCGCATGCATTGTTACTGAATTTGGATGCATTTCCGAGGCTCACAAATATGGCGATACAGTACTTTCACCACAGCAGCTGGTATTTAAGGCACAGTGATTCCAGAGCCTAAAAACTATCCCAGGGCCACAAGAAGTAGTAACTACATGGCATATTTAGATGTCAGATCTTTATGGCTATAACTTAGCTGAGATTTGCAAAATTATTTCTTGAGCTTCTGCTGAGTGGAGAGTGACCTCTTTGGTGTGGACTTTCAGTGTCTAGAAAATTTCCTTCATTTAAGTCTTCTTGGTAGGGTGGTTTGTCTTTTCTTCTGACCGAAGAAAGCTGAAAAGAAATCATATGTCAAATGGGTCCTGTGTGAGCACAGCCAAGTGACTTCTTGATCATGGTTTTGAGGAGCAGTCAAGAAAAGTATCTGATTTGCTTACATCACATCCACAGAGTGTGTTTGTTTTTGCTGGAATTATAATACAGATTTGACGACAAGTTAGTAAGAGTACCATAGACTGAAAGAAGAATCTATTAAACAGTCCTGGACCAAATAAAGTCTAAATCAGGGTTGTCCAACCTTGGCAACTTTAAGACCCGTGGACTTCAACTCCCAGAATTCCCTAGCCAGCCATGGGAATTCTGGGAGTTGAAGTCCACAAGTCTTAAAGTTGCCAAGATTGGACACCTCTGGTCTAAATAGTCCCCTGAGATTTTGATCAACAAACAAAAACAAATGTACATTATGCATATGATGCAAGCAGATGATTATACTTTTTTTACAAAATGACAGATTAGCAAAAAATAACTTTATTGGTTTATTGGCAGGCAGAGCCTGCTTCCTTTGCTTCCCAAACTAATATTAATTCATAACACTGCATGATTTCAGAACTGGAAAGTGGTTTACCTCTTTAGAACTGAGTGCTTCATTTTCAGGAATAGGCACAATTGGATGAGTGGTCTGCAAATGGAAATGTCAAGAACATTAAAAGGCAACCAGAGTAGTCATGATGACATAATAATGGCATAACATTAAAAAAAAAAAAGCACTTGGCAAATTGAAAACTAAAGGCCAGTACAATCCGCTCCTAATATCCTCATTATGAATGGCTGTCGGAGGACTTATTGATGATGCTATCAGGAAAATGCCAGATGGTGTATTTGTGCAGACATCAGGCTAGAGTTGTTGGAACTGTGTCTCCTTATGTGCAGAAAGAAACAATTTTGCCCTTGCTTCCAGCAATAGCTAACGATTGAAAAAAGGACATTATTTTTCCTTTCATTGGGAAAGCGTCTTGAACAAGAAAAGGTAAAAGGTAGTTTTCTCCTGTCCAATCGTGTCTGACTCTAGGGGGCGGTGCTCATTTCCATTTTCCAGCCAAGGGAGCCAACATTGCCCAAAGATGCTTCTGTGGTCATGTGGCTGGCATGACTATACACGAGGTGCACGTAATGTAGTTACCTTCCTACCACGGTGGTACCTATTTATCCATTCACATTTGCATGCTTTTGAGCTGCTAAGCTGACAGGAGTTGGGGCAAGAACAGGTGCACCCCCCATAATGCGGTGCTTGGGTCTCGAACTGCTGACCTTCCAGTCGACAAGCCCAGCATCTTAACCACTAGGATACCACGCGGCTTAGATCTAAACCAGAAACTTTTCCCTGAAAGAAAGAAGGAAACTGAAAAGAAGCAAGACCCTCTATGTATGACATTGACATTGATGTCACCCTTTCTGGAAAGTCAAATCAATCTTATTTTCACTCATTTGAAAATTGCAATACTTCTATTTGTGATTTGTGATCCTGAAGGTTTGTGAGGTTTATATGTGCGAGGCTATTTTCCAATCCATTAGCACTCTTGCTTCATCCCACCTTGGCTGCTTGAGTTTTGAAGCTTTATAATAGATTTCACAGGGAACCTAGCCAACAAATCTGATCTTAACCTTAAACCTTCTAAGTCTCTTTTACATTCCCTGGGTTTTTTTTTTTTTTTTAAAAAAAAGATGCTTATAGGAACTGCTGAATTGATTTTTCCTTCTTATATAACTAATTATATTTATCAATGTCCTGCCTCATCTGTTTTCCCAGCCTTTTTGACTCATGAACTATTATTTTCTCACCCACAAATATGCACACATTGAAGATCAGGCTGTAATCTATATGTCTAGTTGTTGTTTTTAGGGAGAAAAATCTGGCTGTAAAGTACAGGGTCTTGCTCCTTGGTTTCTGGAGGAGGTAAAAGACAAGAGAGACTTCTAGAGCAGTGTTGGAGAATAGAATAGAATAGAATAGAATAGAATAGAATAGAATAGAATAGAATAGAATAGAATAGAATAGAATAGAATAGAATAGAATATTTTTTTTAAAACAGATCAACCAGGCATCGGTAAGAGCCCATATTATGAATTACATCATGGGAATAAGAGTAGAAAAATGTAGTTATCCACACATAACCACATATCAATCCTGTTTAAAGTGACCCATTCCCTGCTGGGAAGGAATCACAAGACTATCTGCAGGCTGTTATGAAGACTACTCTAGGCATCTAATGGATAAAATTGCTCAGATCCACTGAGGTGCTGAGATCCAGTTGATGTGATCAAGGCATAGATTTGTTTTGTTATGTGGGAAATGTTTGGCTCTGTGACTCTTGAGGGAATGGACAGGACATGCTATCCAGTCACCTGTTTAATTAAAAGATGTCCCTCCTGATCTCCTGAGAGGTGGCATGTGGTTAAATCCATGCAACAGTAAATTTATCCTTGAGAAGAGGATTGTTTCACTTGGCTTGAAGGAGACAATGGTGTGCTCACTTGCTCTCAAGAAGCCAACATTGGATTCAATGGACAGCCTGGAAGAAATGAATTACCTGGGCTCATTTCAATTGGATTTCAAGCCAAGCATAGTAGAGAATTAATATTGATCACACTTGTCGGTAACCTCTGGTAGAGCTAGGGCAAGGGTGGTGCAACTCTCCTGTTTTTTCTTATATCTCAGCAGTTTCAATATACTAATCATGGTATTCTTCTAGACCATCCATGGAGTTTGGAAGGAGGAGTCCTGGTGCTGGAATGTTTTTTCTTTCTCTGTGGTCAGTTGCAAATGTTGACAAGTATCAAGAAATCTAGTTTGAAGCCACCGGGTAGTGAGATATCTCAGGGCTCAATGTGCTCAACTTTTCTGCTTAACTTCTAAATGACACCCTTGAGCAAAGTCATCTGTTGATATGCGATCAGGTACTATCAGTATGTTAATGGTTCTCAACTAAACATTATAATCTCTGGTCACCCAAATAAGATGATTGAGATCATATCTCAATCCTGGAGATTGTACCAACTTGGGAAGGCAAGATTAAATTCACCATGAAGAGACTGGGTAGCTATGTTTGCATGATTCTTTTGATGTCAGTGAATTTTCATCTTTGATTCTAAATGGGGTGGCACTTTTCCATTCAGAACCAGAACAAGCAATTTGAATGTAGTCCTGGCTCCTATTCAGTGAGCAGGTAGCAACTTGGTCACGAGAACCTTCACAAAGAATCATCTGGTGTCCAAATTGCTCTACTTCCTGGGTCAGAAGTCCATTCTCATAGTCACTCATACCTGAGTAACCCCACATGTAAATTATTGCAATGGCTTTAAATAGGGTTGCCCTTGAAGAACACTCAGGATCTACAGCTGGTTCAGAACACAGCAAAATAAGCAATGCACCTCAGAATACCCCTCTTAATCTAGCTGTAATGGTTATGAGTAGCTTCTGGGTGCCATTCAAGGTGTCAATTATTGTCTACAAAAGCCTTCATGGCATGGCTATCGGAGAGATCACCATTTTTGCATTTCTGCTTGTCCTATAAAATTCAACAAGACATGCATGTTTCATGTACCCTCCATTAAAAAAAGTCACCTGCTGGGCCCAAGGAGCGCATCTTTTCTGTGGCAGCACTTTCCTTCTAGAGAAGGGATGTTCATAATTCCCCAGCATGGCTGGCTGGGGAATTAAGGGAGTCGAAATCCACTATTCTTAAAGTTGTCAAGTTTGGAGACCTTTATTTAGAGTAATATCTCACCTAGAGTTCAGACTATCTCACTCTGCAAACCTTTAGGCAATATTTTAAAAGCTGGGTTCCTACTCCCTTACTTCCAAAGTTCTGGGATAGCTTGGTAGTGTGTCCAGTTGATCTATAGGTGTATATTGTATTTATTTTGTGTATATTGTAGGTATTATATTATATTTTAATTGTATGCCACCTAGCGTCAATGTTGAGTTGGGCAGCCATATAAATCTAAATTTTAAATAAATAAATCATACTTCTTAAGTATGATTTATATACAGATTTATATACAGGAATAAAATTAATAGAGATTCCTCATAACCTAGCTCAAAAATGACAAACATAAGCAGCAGTAATTTCATTGAGAATAACAGGAATAAATGAGAATAAATTTCGTCTGGAATTCAATTGAAATACATTCTTTATACTAATTGTGCAATAATCATGGTCTGGAGACTCAGAGCCTAAGGCATTGCTGTTGGATGGGGCAGGCACTTTATTATTATTATTATTGTTGTTGTTGTTGTTGTTGTTGTTATTGTTATTATTGTTATTATTGTTATTATTGTTATTATTATTATTAAGTTCTTTTTATTATTAAGTTCTTTTTATCACTGATCTACTTATTTCGGGTTTAGTGTTTGTATTTTATTGGGTTTTTGATGTTTATGTTTATTACCTTAAATGGCCAGAAATTCTTACTGATTTGGTAGTATGGAAATATGCCCACCAAACAAAGAAATTCTCTGCAGGCCTAGGGTTTGTTTTTTTTCTAGATAAAGGACACCAAAGTAATTTTTCCCCCAAATATATTATTATGAATCTTTAGGGACATGGTCTCCAGATAGGTAAGCCAGAAATTTAAGAATTATACATGTGACAAAAGAAAGGCCTGGGCAGCCTTATAAGTATGGTTAAAATTGAGAAATAGGACAAGAAAAATAGGAACAAAAGAGGAAAAAAAGGACAAAATAACTACAAAAATTTAGGAAGAGAATAGGGAAGTCCTCTTTAACAATGGATGCAGGAGAGAGAAATTCTGCTGAATTATGAAGTTTAAAATCCACTTTAAGGACTGAGGTAAATTCCAATTGCTTGAAACAGTATTTAGATAATTTCTACTACTAAATATCACTACAGTTTGTTGGCTAAGAAAAATAAAACCTAGTGATGATGATGAGGAGGAGGAGGAGAGGGAGGGAGGGAGGGAGAGAAAATATAATTATGCTGCTTTCTTTTAGAATAGAATAGAATAACAGAGTTGGAAGGGACCTTGGAGGTCTTCTAGTCCAACCCCCTGCCCAGGCAGGAAACCCTACACCACTTCAGACAAATGGTTATCCAACATCTTCTTAAAAATTTCCAGTGTTGGAGTATTCACAACTTCTGCAGGCAAGTTGTTCCACTGATTAATTGTTCTGTCAGGAAATTTCTCCTTAGTTCTAAGTTGCTTCTCTCCTTGATTACTTTCCATCCATTGCTTTTTGTTCTACCCTCAGGTGCTTTGAAGATTAGTTTGACTTCAGCTTCTTTGTGGCAGCCCCTGAGATATTGGAACACTGCTATCATGTCTCCCCTAGTCCTTCTTTTCATTAAACTAGACATATCCAGTTCCTGCAACCATTCTTCATATGTTTTAGCCTCCAGTCCCCTAATCATCTTTGTGGCTCTTCTCTGTACTCTTTCTAGAGTCCCAACATCTTTTTTTACATCGTGGTGACCAAAACTGAATGCAATATTCCAAGTATGGCTTTACCAAGGCTTTATAAAGTGGTATTAACACTTCATGTGATCTTGATTCTATCCCTCTGTTTATGCAGCCCAGAACTGTGTTGGCTTTTTTGGCAGCTGCTGCACACTGCTGGCTCATATCTAAATGGTTGTCCACTAGGACTCCAAGATCCCTCTCACAGTTACTACTATTGAGCAAGGTACCACATATATGGTACCTGTGCATTTTGTTTTTCTTCCCTAAATGTAGAACCTTGCTTTTTTCACTGTTGAATTTCATTTTGTTAGATAGCGCCCAATGTTCAAGTCTGTCAAGATCCTTCTGTATATCTTCTGGACTGTTGGCTATTCCTGCCAGCTTGGTGTCATCTGCAAATTTGATGAGTTCCCCATCTATCCCCTCATCCAAGTCATTGATGAAGATGTTGAAGAGCACTGGGCCTAAAACAGAGCCCTGGGGTACTCCACTGCATACTTCCCTCCATGTAGATGCAGTTCCATTGAGGACTACAAGTTGAGTGCGGTTGGTCAGCCAGTTACGAATCCATCTAGTGGTGATGCTGTCTAATCCACATTTTTCTACTTTATCCAGTAGTAGGTTATGGTCTACTTTATCAAATGCTTTACTGAAGTCCAAGTAAATTATATCGACAGCATTCCCCTGGTCCACTAATTTTGTCACTTTTAATTTAAATCTGTTTTGTTATAAATCTATATCTATCTATCATCTATCTATCATTAGATTTATTTATTACATTAAATCCATTTACTGGAAAAGTTGTTTGATCAAATCTATTGCTATACTGGATCTCTTTGCTCCAAAATAAAAGAAGAAATACTCTAAAACTAGCAATACAAAGCAAATGTACTACCATTTTATTAAACTTGTATGCTGCCCATCTCATTAGACGCAAATCTAAGCGGCTTACAGACATTCAATTAAAATGCAATATAGAACATTAAAACAATGCAGCATTTGCACTATGCTGTTCTCTGTTTTTGAGCTTATAATGTCCTCTGCTGAGCTCATGTGGGTTTGTTCCAGGGGTGAAATCTAAAAATTTTTTGCTACCGGTTCTGTGGGCGAAGCTTGGTGGTAAGGTGACTGGGAGGGCGTGGCTTGTTGGTCAGGTGGGTGTGGCCAAGTCAATGTCACTTCTTTGCCCTGTTTTAAATTACAAAACACAACACAACACAACTGGCTCACCCACAATGTAAAAGCAGCTGTGCTAGACCTAAAATGGCCCCTGCAACAAGCAGGAACCTCACACAGCCACAAAAAGCCACAAAAAACCAACTTTCACACTTTACACACACAAAATTCCACATACAGCTTTGTGAGATTTTGTGTGTTTGTGTAGTTAGAGTGAAACACTACAGAAATACACTAAATCTCAGAAAGCTGCACAAATATTATTTTATTTTAATTTATTTTTATTTTTATATAAAACCAGCTAAATTTAAAACTTCCTAAACTTTAAATGGCTAGGTCTAAAAGAAGAACAACTAAAAAAAACCCCAATTAACTATTTTTTTAAAGCTCCCAAAGGGGGAAAAAACTTACCCAATAGAACAGGGGTCTCCAACCTTGGCAACTTTAAGACTTGTAGACTTCAACTCCCAGAATTCCTCAGTCAGCTTTGCTCTGCTGGCTGAGGAATTCTGGGAGTTGAAGTTCACAACTCCCTGCCTGCTTAATTGCAGGCAGGGAGATTCAGTTGCTTGCTGATGCAATGGATTGCAGGGATTACAGCAAGGCGTTGCGACCAGCAGCTAAGGTAAGCAAGCTGAGGGGGGGAGGGGAAGGGATTTTTGCTACCGATTAGCAGGCAACTCAGCTGGGGTCATCAGAGCTGGAATCGTCAGAGCCATTTAAAAGGAAAAAAGTTTTTTTCTTTTACATGGCTCTGGCGATCCCAGCTGAGTTGCCTGATTAGCAGGCAACTCAGCTGGGATCGTCAGAGATTGGCTTGTCAGAGTCATTTAAAAGAAAAAAAAGGCTCTGATGATCGTGCGGCTCAGCTGGGCAGGGGGGGCCGGGGCAGGGATTTTGCTACTGGTTCTATGAACTGCCCGTTGCCATTGCTACCTACTCGTCCGAGCCGGTCCGAACCAGGAGCATTTCACCCCTGGCTTGTTCCCATCTTTGATTAAGATGATGCTTGGAAGTTCCTGTAACGGACAGAGTTTGTCTCTACTGATCACGACTCAATGAAATGCAGAAACATGGTCAATTAATTCTGTACAAATCAAGCATGATCCAAAGGACAATGACTTCATAAAAATGTATCAAAATGACAAACACTGTTTTAGATATAGAACAAGCTTCAGGTTCCCCAAAATTGCAAAAGAGTTTCCAAATGTAAACTTGGAGAATACAAGCTGTTTTACTGGGAGAAGAAACATTTGGAGCAACTATTTGACAGGAAAGTTATAATGGCATCCAACTGTTAACAGGTAGAAATTGCTGAAACATTTTCTACGAAAAAAGCCAATTAAAAAGCTGATTAAGACCAAATTGAGACTTTTCTCCTGTCTGGACATGCAGATGTCATACAGTGTACAGCTATTTCCTGTCAAAGTTCTACATAAAGCAGAATCATTGACTATAAAGATTTGAGATCTTCTGCTCCAACCCCCTGCCAATGCCAGTATCCATTACTGCAAATGCAATCTATTTTTTTTTAAAAGAAAGAAAGAATTAGATAATAAATGTGCAGACATTGAACAGCCAACTTCAAATGTCCATAAAGAATACCAAAGAGCATAGTAAAACATTACAGAGGTAGTCATGCCAAGAAATCAACTCTGAACATGCTGGCATTATCCCTGATGTGTAATGGCACGATAGATTAAACTCAAATGGACAAGAATTCATGTACTGGTAAAAGTCATAACAAAATCTACTAATGAAGAGCTGAATTCTCTAGATACATGCTGTTTGCCTAATGGACTGTCGAAAGAAATATCCATTTGGTTCAGTTCCAAGCCGGGAGAAAGACACTGGAAACATGGAGGCTGATTGGAAAGATGGCATATTGATGAAGCAGAACTACATGGGTTTGTGGTTCTGGGCAGCTGACAAAATGGAGTTGGAGTTGAGTCCCTTTGGGCTTTGCACTTGAACTTCCTGTTCCTGTGCAAGGTCATGTATTCTATTGTCTGTTGTCAGATTCCTATGTGGTCATGTAGGGATTATGTAGGGGTCAAAGCTGGCTCTATAGGCAAAAGGGGAAATGCAAATCCTAGGTGCTTGTCTGAGCTAATTTTGTCAACCTTTTGTTTGTTGCTTATCTGAGTTTCTGTCTTGACCCAATCTTTCTGAATGGATTACCAAATCGGCATTTCTAAAAGTTGGCCTCCTTAGTTTCTGCTTGGGGCAGGGAAACTGGGGCTGGTTTTTTAATAGGCTGACCCAATCTTTCTTAAAATATATGTTGGGGGCTATTAAGAAAGGCTGAGTCTACTTTCTATCTTTTTAAAAAAAAAAAACATGTTTCTCCATTTCTCATCTACGGAAATATAATATTCTGCATTTTTTAATATTCCCCAAAATATTTCATTCTTCTGGGGGAGGGGGGTGCTGACTTTCTACAGGACTATGTATTAACACAGGAGGAAAATGGATGGATTTCTCTCCCTTTTTTTCCTAGTCAAAATTTCACAATGACACCACATCACCAACATCCTTATCTTTCTGCAAAATGTCTAGCATGGAATACACAGAAATAACATGACACAGCTGACAAATAGTTTAGTCAATGAAATTAAACATGAGTTTCAACAATTTGTACAGCTCAGAACATATTTCTAGTTGTAAGGCCTAAGACTACAAAACATTGTACAAGCCAGTAACTGCTGCTCTCCCAATTTAACAAATTCAATACTGATGTTCTAACATTCCTTTAATCCTCTTGAAAAGAGCCTAAATGACAGGATGTAGTCTAAATGTACCAAATGAAATGTTTTGCACACACTATATAAATGCACATAACATGCCCATTGTGGTTTTTGAGTAAGCAACATTATAAAATTGCAGAAAGGGAATAGATGCACACATTCTTTGTTAAGCTAAAGACTTTTTTAAAATGTGAAAATAGAAATGCAACGAACCTCGTAAAGCATGATTGCTTCCCTTGCGTCTATATACCAGTTGATATACTGCTATTTATGCTTTAAACTTGCTACCTTTCTGTTTTTGAGGACATCATTAACTGCTTTCAGCCATAACTATCATAATCCTTCCACCTCTCTCACCAGTTTGTTCTTCTTCCATATATTTGTTCTGGAAATCAATCTTTATTCATTCTCTGGCCTAGAAACCTGGAGACAGTGAGTTTAGCCATGAAATCCAGCTGGGTGACTCTGGGCCAGTCTCTCTCTCTCTCAGCCCAACCCACCTCACAGCATTGTTCTTGTGAAGAAAAAGAGGAGAAGGAAGGAGCCTTAGGTATGTTTGCTGCCTTGAGTTACTTGTAAGTACTAAGGCAGAATTATTTAAAAATCTAGTAAATAAATACTAACACTCAGTTTTGTATTTTGTCCTTATTCATTCGCAGCCATTTATTCTTGGATCCCTCTTCCTGCTTTGCTATGCATACTTTTTAAATCAAGCACTGCTACTCACTCATCTGTTATGATTCTATCATATCAGAGCATGGTCAAAACCACAAGTTACACACAGCCAGTTTTGTTTCTTTTAACAAACATTCTTTTCTCACAGCAGTTCACAGACAGTAGCACTCCATTACATTTCTACCAGCAACTGCTTTACTTAAAATTTCTCCATCCATTTCTCCATCTATAGTAAGCATTCTTTCCTAAGATCAGGTATGCATACTTTCAAGTTCTGAACTCAATTTTCTCTCACAATTACCAGTTTTGCTTATAAAAAGCAGTGAGAAAACATGTGATTGGGAGAATTGAAATTTACATTATGCTAGAATCTTAAAGTTAATTTAGAAATTTAGCCTGTACTTCAGCAAGGGACTAACCTATTCCTAACCAAGCCTTTCTCTTAAATAGAAGACAGAATAACAGGGTTGAAAAGGACCTTGGATGTCTTCTAATCCAAGCCCCTGCACTAGCAGGACGGCCTATACCATTCCGGACAAATGACTGTCCTGTCTCTTCTTGAAAACCTCCAGTGATGGAGCACCTATAACTTCTGGAGGCAAGCTGTTCCGTTAATTAATTGTTCTCACTGTCAGGAAATTTCTCCTCAGTTATAGGTTGGATCTCTGCTTGATAAGTTTCCATCCATTGCTTCTTGTCTTGCCTTCAGGTGCTTTGGAGAATAGGTTGACCCCTTCTTCTTTGTGGCAGCTCCTCAAATATTGGAAGACTGCTATCATGTCACCCCTACATCTACAAATCTACAAATACTTTGGAAAACCAAGCACACGTACAAGAAGATAAACTAATCTTACCTTTTTCTGGGTTTTTATTTTGCTTCACGTTCACATTTTATTATTTATTATTGCATCTATCCCTGATGATGCTACTCTTGCAGAACAAATTAATTGGGGTATTAAACAGGAGACAATATTTACTTCCGGGTTTTTTTAATTGGACAAGAGATTATCTCTTATCTTTTGAAATAATAATCCCGCCTTTGAGAAAAAAATAGCATCAGAGTCATCTTAAATCCAAAGCAGAATAGGATCACTTGACAATGTAATCACTGGCTAATAGGGGGGAAAACATAGCAACAAAAATTGGAGGAATTTTAATTTTCTTGAGTTTCTTATTTTCCTAGTTTAAGGATTCTCCTCTTCAAAAATTAATTTGCTTATTGGCATAAACTGCAGGTGCACTTATAAAGGAGCAGTTAGAAACTAATAGATATTTGCACTGTTTTTAATAATATTTTCTTTTCTTTCTCTTTTCTTTATATTCTTAAACAACAAATAGTGGAGATTTGGGCATTTAACTCAGAGATTTAAATTCTAACATTGCTAAACAATATGATTGTCAAATGGAATTTAATTTTTTATGGTTAATTTCTAATCAAATACACATTCAACACTAGTCTTTTGGTCATTCTTTTGTCCAGTGAAAGACACTGTATTTCTGTGCCAATCTTTATTTTATTTCTTTTCTCCTTTTGCCTGTTTGTTTGCTTCTTTAAAAAAAAATCATGATTTTTTAAAAAAATTAAACAAAGATTAATTTGCCTTGCACATTTAAGACAAACTGTTTCATCCTTATGTAATTGGATTTGATTGGGAAGCAGGGGAACATTTCAACTCTACATATTAATGTTATTATTTTAAAATAATTTAACACAATTTTCTTAAAAATAGTATAATGCTATATTTACACAAAAGGATTAAAAATGATTCCCCCTAAGAAAGATTAAAGATGAAAAACTCATACTCAATTATAATATTTTTGCATTTCAAAACGCCGGTGTTTTCAGAAACTGATTTTAAGTTTATTATGCACTTGGATGTTCTTCTGAAATAGCAACATGAGATAAAACATTTTGCAAAAATTAAATGGAGAAGTTAGATGTGAAGGCAATAAAAAGTGTTGTTAACTGCCTATCTATTATTGACATTTCATGCTGACTGTTTTTTGACTGGGGACAGATAATCTCCTGCAGATGAATTCAGTATTTCAGACTGGAAATATTCAAAGCTTGATATTCAGGGGTGGGTTCTACTTACCTTTACTACCGGTTCGCAGCGGGGCCGCGCATGCGCAGAATCGTTTTGATGATGTCAGAGTCGGTGGGAGGAGCCTCCTGCAGTTTTACTACCGGTTCTATAGAACCGGTGCAAACCGGGGGCAACCCACCACTGTTGATATTATACTTTTTACGAAGATGGCTTGCCCAAGGCCACCTGTCTCTTAACTGATGGAAGCTAATCCAAGCCAGTTCTATGGAAAAGCTGCTTTAAACTTAACTTGAAATGAAACTGATTTTAAAAACTGATTGTAATTTTACACGGCTAGTTTGTATTAACAGGATTTCTTGCAGAATCTTCAAACAGTAATCTTCAAAATTAAGATATGAAAAGCAACGAAAAATGCTTGTCTGAATTAGATAGACCATAATGGTCATTTTGCTCAGCAAATCTCGCTCCCTAGTGGTAGAAAAGTACACAGTGCAATTTTGGCTGGTTAGCTCAGGCATTTGAACAAGCAAGAGGAAAAAAGTAAGTTACTCAACTGTATAATTAAGATAAAACCCGGCTATTTCAATGAGGCTGAAAAAAAGCAATCTTTCCTAAAAATGCTGCAAACTAATCTAAGATAACAGTGAAATTGTAACAATAATGTGTGACAAAGTGCTGGCCACGCCCACGCCTAGTTTAGCGAAGGGGGAAAAAGTTATGTGATGCCGCCGTGACGACGCGAGTTTGACATCCCTGATTTATATGGAAATCTACGGAGTTTTTGTCACACATTATTGTTACAATTGCACTGTTATCTTGGATTAGCTTGCAGCATTTTTAGGAAATGTTTTAACTTGTAAACTATTTAAGTCAGTATACAAATACAAATCTGTCTGACTATAATATTGTCTCAGAAAAAACTGACTCTGTCCTGAGACTCCTCTCTTATTTACTTGGACGATTTACACTTTCAGCTGAACTGTTTAAGAAGATTCTCAGTCATCCAGGTAGAATTGTTTAGAAGTTGAGTCATGGCAACTGTACTTTTTGTTTGCTTGTTTGAAATGTTTCTCTGCTTATCCAAGTAGCTTCTTCAGGATAAACAGTGAAATATTTGAACCCAAAATGAAAAGAAATCTAATTTCCATGACTCAACTTCTTTTCAATGTCGTTTACAACTGATAACCTTAAATACCAGTTTATAATAAGCCCACCTTATTCCACACATAGAGGCTGGAATGAACAGCTCAGATAGAGAAACAAAAAATGTGCCATTTCATGTTTTTAGGAGAGCTGTCAATTGTCCCCTAGTACTACTTGTGAGAGGGAGACAGAAACAAGCTTCTAATCTCTACAGTAGTTGAAAGTTAGGGTCAGAGAAGTTCTCCTTTGACAAAAAGGGGTTCAACAAATCTCTGACAGGCAAAGGTTTAATTATTTGGCATCTTTTTCGTTTGTCCTGAGAGCAGCACAAACCAGAGTTTTTAAATGCCCTAATTCAGTGGCACCAAGCTGGCCCTGTGAGATTAAGCCTATCTCAAATAGCAATTCTAAACATTTTTAGTGAGTGCAGTTAGTATCTACTTATTTCATCAGCTTTCCAGCACACTTTGTGTATACGATAGAGAAGTGAATGAAAGCTTAAATCATAATGGTAATTGTGGTTAAAGTCCCATTGTATTTTATGTTATTTTGACTAGAGCAAACTGTAAAAGTATATGTTTGAGTCCAAGTATTGTTATGGTTAGTGTTATCTTTTTAAGTCCTGCACTAGCATCCAAGGGCATTTTAGTATACAGGTGTGGATTGATATCTTTTGAAAAGAACATTTGGTTCAGTCCTCCACTGCTGGATTTATTTTTTAAGTTTATTTTTTATGTTTACTTATTGCACTTACATCTTTTCCTCTTTTTTTCTCTAACCCTAACCCTATGTGAATATCTTTGCATGTTATTCAGATAATAACCCTGTGAAATTTGGCTGTTTTGAGAAAAAATTATCACAGAATCTGGAGGCTGAGCCTCTTTCAGAAAGACAGTCCAAATAGTCAGAGGACCTCTGGATGGGTCAGAGAAGGAAAGAAACCATTTGTTTTCTGCTCACATAGACCTCACCCTTACTAGAGGATGCTGGGGAATAGGAAATGTGCAGCCACACAACAGAAAGGGGACTACCTTGTGCCATGTGTTTTTAACTTCTTTTTTCTAACATCTTGCTCATAGGTTATTCAGAGAGCCAGGTGCTGAAGTAGGAACGGGGACAGTCATGTGCTAGTCCTCCCTAAAGCCCAGAAGCTGCCTGGATGGCCTTGGGACAAACGCTCCCTCACAGCCTAAATCAGGACAGGGCTCTAAGGCAAGCCAGCTGGTAGACAAAAACCTTCATTACATCATGCACTGATAGTGTTGCTGTGAGAACTAGGCAGGGGCAGTGCAAAACAAGTGAACTCTGCAAAGAATCCAGGAAGAACAAACATGAAGGAAAATAGCCACTGTGCAATTATGTTATTTGCACCTCTATTAAATGCCCACCAAGAGAAGCCCTGGACCAACTCCTCTGCGAAGGTCCATGCAGAAAGGAAATCCCGATAAAGGATGCAGAATTAGGAAAGGAAGGGGAAAACTTTACCTGTTCGGTCTGAAGATCATTTCTTTCTTCCAAATATTTTCTGAATGGGTTTGGCTGGACAGGTTCTTCTTCTTCTTTCATTATTATTTTTGCTTTTACAGTAGTTGGTCGGATTACCCCAGGCTTTGTCTAGTAATGAAAAAAGAACAGAAATATAAAATAAGTCATATACCAGAATGACAAATATATAATGTTTGAACTAATGATAAAGCATAGAAGAATGTTTCCAATGCATGGTACAGAAAAAAAAATATCTGTGCCAACTTTAACAGAGATGATATATAGTACAGAGAGTTTGGTCTACTAGGCAAGAAGTTCTAATCTAGATTTTTGAGATCATGTGCCAAAAAGCAAAAATACTAGCCAGAATGCTTCCGCCTTTCACATTCTTCATCAGTGGTTCAGGTCATGGAAGTCCTCAAACCGGCATGTTCATTTTTCCTATATGGTAAACCACATACTGGCACATGCCACCTTCTATGCTGGCACTGAAAACAAAGCAACTTAGACCTGAGAAGCTTCAGTGTAGCATAATGGTTAACTGATTGGGCTTTAACTGGGGAGATCCAAGTTCAAGTCCACCCTCAACCATGAAAACCTAATGCATGACTTACTTTTAGCTCATCTCTATCCCTCAGCCAGACCTACCTCACAGGGTTGTTGGAGGTATGCCTCCTTCAGCTCCTGGAGGAAAGGCGGGATATACATCTAATGAATAAATAAAGTAAAATGAAATATGTAATAGCTATAATGGTCCTTCCATGTATCATGCAGGGGCTACCACTGATGGCCTGAGCATTCAAAAGAGGCTAGGTCAGAACTATTAATTAATTTATTTATTTTATTTATTTTAATTTGATTTATATGCCGCCCTTCTCCGAAGACTCAGGGCGGCTTACAATGTGCTCAGCAATTTATGGGAAAGATAACGAATACAATCCTTAAAACATGAGAGCTTGTCTCTATCTCTCTAATTAGAATTTTACAATACAATAAAAGCATGCAAAATAAAAAATAAAAGTAGGAAACAAAAGAAGTTGGGAAAAAAAGAAAATAGTCTCTGTCCTTCTTTCTATCAAATATTTGCCATCTTGCTCTTTCCCTCTCAGTCTTTAACTCTTTCTAATCCCCAAATTTAAAAAGAAAAACACTGTTCTGTCTTTTCTTCTTTTAACAAAACATCCATTTCAGTCTTTTAAAAGGTTTGTCTTTTGTGACTGTTTATATCAACAGAAGCGTCTGGAACCTGAGTGTTTCTCTCTACCCCCAAGATGGCCCTTATTTGTACCTCAAAATATCATCCAGCAGTGCAACAGAGGAGAATACAATTGGATAGGAAGTGAAGGACAATGGGTTTTGTTTCCAAAAACCATACTTTAGTTTTTAAACTCTACCATGAGAATGAGGCCTTATCACACCATTGGTGGGTTGCCCCCAGTTCAGACCAGTTCGCAAGAACCAGTAGTAAAACTGGCAGGAGGCTCCGCCCACCGACCCCTATGTCATCAGGAAGCTTCTGCACATGCGCTGCCCCATTGCGAACCGGTAGTAAAGGTAAGTAGAACCCACCCCTGTATCACACCTGTGGGAGTTTTGTTTTGCTTGCAATATACACGTGTTAGGGCTTCTGCTAGAGTTTTTGTTACCATAGCTATCATAACTATCATGGTTGGGGGGCAGGGGTGATCAAGAGTGACAAAAAGCACATGAAGGCAAGTATATGTGTCCCAGGATAATTTTGCAGGATTCCAATCTGAGTTGGTCACTGCTTGGCAGAATTTGGGCGCAGGCTGGAGCCCATCATCACATATTCTGGAAAGAGAGAAGTTATCTAATGATAACTTTGGCACGAGCCGAAAGAATAAGTCTTGCAAGTATAAGTCTTTGGTCCCGGTGACCGACTCAGATTGGAACTTTCAGTGATAAAAATATCTAAATGGCCTTAGTACCATAGGTTGCCCACCCCACTATACCACACGGTGATGGCCCAAGTTTATTGCACTGCCACACTTAGGGATGGCCTGTTAAAGATTGCTAGCGAAAAAGTATCACAGGATCCCTTTTTTCCTCCATCAAAAGCAGTTATTTAAGATATACAGTGCAGAACATGTATGTATGAGTTTTGGGGTGTGAGGGAGAGCACTGGAATTGGATTTCAGCACAAAAATGTCACAAGAGTGCAGATCTCTGTTGGAACCAAACCAGTACAGCTCTTAGCACACATTAAAAATGGAAAGCTTCACATATCAGGTAAAATAATACAAAATAACAGAATTGGAAGAGATCTTGGAGATCTTCTAGTCCAGTGATGGCTAACCTTTTTGTCATTACGTGCCAAAAGCAGGGGGAGTGCGGGGGGGGGGGGTCGCATGCATGCCCACATCCATAATTCTATGCGCCCTGCCCCTGCACGTATGACCCCCCGCACTTCCCCTGCTTTTGGCACTTGATGCCATGGTGAGCCCGGTAGGCCCGTTTTTCACTCTCCCCAGGCTGCAGAGCCTTTCTAGGAGCCTTGGGAGGGTGAAAATGGCCTTCCTCACCCCGCCCCCAGAAGCCTTCAGGAGGCCGGAAACAGTGTGTTTCCTGACTTCCGGTGGGCCTAGAAGGCCCGAAAATCAGCTGGCTGGAACTGAGCTCGTGTGCCCACCAATATGGCTCCACGTGCCATCTGTGGCATCCGTGCCATAGGTTCGCCATCATGGTTCTAGTCCAACCCCCTGCTCAAGCAAAAGACCCTATACCATTTCAGATAAATGGTTGTCCAATCTTTTCTTAATTAGGGATGGCTCTACACATATAGCTAGGCATATAGTTTCCAGCAGAGACAGATTATTTCCTTTTGACTTGGCACATTCTTTCTTAAGAGAGTTCTGATATTAAGAGAAATATTTCCCCAGGACTTTTTCAAAATAGTTATAATTCTTTGTTGGGTCTGCCACCGTTTTGTATTTATGTGGAATTTTTATTCAAATCACATGGAGTCTGAGAATGTGATTCACTCAGTCACTCAACCTAATTAATATTCTGAAGAGGATAATAGTGAACTAGAAATGTACCTTATGTGTCTCAGTCACTGCAGGAGCCGTTAAGTAGAGGTTGGCCTGGAACAAAATGTGTACAATATTAGCTCAGTGAAAAGAATCAGATCAGGGAGAGTTACTTATATTAAGAAGAGAAAATTCAATGGTAGACACTTCTGTGCCCATCTTTGTCGGGGGGTTTTCTTTTGACTTGGTTTGAGCATTTCTTTTGTTTTGAGAAAAAGCTATAAACGGGTGATTTTCAAGCAGAAAATGAACTGAGGGGCCAGCTGTTCTTTCTTTCCTTTTTTAATATAAACAAACAAAAAGCATCATCATATTGTAGAACCACTTGAGATGTAAGCAAAGAGGAAAAGGTGCTAAAAAAAAGTATGCTCACTAGCAATCTAAAGTACCGTATTTTTTGGTGTATAAGACGCACTGGAGTATAAGATGCACCCAGATTTTCACCCCCTTTTTGGGGGTAAAAAGGTGCGTCTTATATACTGAAAAATATGGTATTCACAGTATGTACTCAGTATTTTGATTATAGTCATACTACCAATGAAATCTATTCAATAGAAGCGTCCACATTTATAGCAAATAACCTATAATTGCACATGTCTTACACAATGATAGTGATAATATTTCAGCCGAGTGACAGAATAATCAGTTTCATGCTGGTAACTGATCACAGAGGACTGGCATAACATGGGCGGACCAAAGTTCATTATTTCTCTGTTTTCGCTTTTATTGACTAAGCTATATAGAATAAAATAAATCAGCTATTATGGTTTCTCCTTGGAACTGTCCATCAGAAAAATCAAGAAGCCAGATTATAAATAGGATGACTATGAGGTTCTTTTTACAACAGAAATCCCTCTATTTTGAGAGTGCCCACTGCTTGAATGTGAAGACCACATTTGGTGTAAAGATATGAATAAGAAATCTTGTTATAAAATTAATAATGCATGTATGCTGGATTTTCTGATGTTACCTAAATATGGAACATTAACCTCTCTTGAAATAGTCTTCACATAACAATGGTAATTGGGACTGGCAACTCCATTTCTAATTGACCTGGTCATAAAATGTGGTATTGCATGATCCTGCCAACTCACAATGACAGTTGTGGCAGTTCCAGCTGTCATCATTCAGTGAATCCTGCATGGTTATTAAGCACAATGTTTCATGATCATTATTTGCGACTTCCTACCATCTTCCCCATTGACCTAACTTGTCAGAAGCCAGCAGCAAAGTTTGCAAATGGCAATCATGTAACTGTGAGACACTGTGACCATTGTAATTATACACAATTGCAATTATCAAACCACAGGGATGCTGCAATGGTTGCGGTTATGAGAACCAGTCATAAATCTCCTTGTTAAGTGCTGTTATAATTTTGAACAATCACAAAAGAGTGATTGTTCCTACAGCATATATGATTTTCTGTTTTAACTCACCTTACCATAAGCACTCGAGTGCTTATGTAGATGACAAAAGAATCAATAGTTCTATACTTTGCTCCAATAAAACTATCTTGCTAGACTATTGATTAAATTACGGTATATTTCTTGAAAATAAGCATAGGAACACAGATGAATATTAATCATATCGTGCAGAAGTATGAAATAAAGATGGATTTTAGTAGGTTTATAATCATTATGCCATCCTGGAAAAAGTTGGTAAGAGTCGATACTGACTTGATGACATATAATCAATACTATAGATTCTTTTCTCTTAACTTTCTTGCTATTCACATTGACTCCTGATGACTGCAGGAGATGGCATTGTCACAAATGGCATACTTCCTAGAGTTTCTCTTAGTTGCTCCCTATCAATCATTTACTAAGTAAACTTTCACTACAAAGCTTTAATATAAAATTAGGATAACTGTTTCTGTGGTGCAAAATTTCAGTCAACCACTCTAGGACAGCAAATTGAGTTTTCTGCGTGTTTTTTGCTGGTATCTGGATTTTTGCAGGTCTGGTTCTAGATTTTTGTGGTAGCCCTAATGAAACTCTTTACTATATCTAATACAAAGTACATCAAAGAGAAATTAAAACATTTATTTATTTATATTGATTTTTTTTCACCTTGTTTTTCAACAGTTTGTTATTGACATAAGGGAAAATGCATTTTCTATCCTTTTATTTATCCTTATTAAAATGAAGTGGAAGAAAATCCAACTTTGTTTGAGCATGTCTCCTCCACAGAAATTTATGCTGACAGCTGCTGGGATAGAAATGAATAAAACCCAGTGCTTTCCAAAATGTGCACATTCTTCATTCCTCGGAAATGGATTTCTGTCATTCAGAAGCAAAAATGATCGCAATCGTAACTCACAATGTCAATTTGAATGCAGCATTCTTGCCTCTAACAAAATCGCAAGAAGCTTTGATCAGTGCTTAATTCAGAATGAAAAGAGAAAGAGAAAGAAACACTATTCCCAGCTCTGTAAAGTCTCAGCCTAAACCACAGTTTTTCGGAGACTCACTTTAATTATTCAATTATTGGAGGCAGAATTCTGTACCATTGCTCAGAAGTCCCCTCAAAGGTGGAGTCTGTCCTGCTATTAAAAACAGATGTGAAGACCATATTATGAAGATACTTACATATTTGGTTTCCCGACCAGCTGGCCTCTGTGGAACAGTAGACATCTGCAAGGAATACAACAACTTCGCGTTAGAACAATTTGGCATTATGCAGAAACTTTTTTTTTTTTTTTGCTAAATTTGGGCACTGCTGGAATTTGTTTTTCACTCCCACCCAACAGCAAAGACAGTAAGGAAGCTGTGCATTGAATTAGAGTAAACTGCTTGAACAAACCTATCTCTTAACTCATCTTTTAACGCATTTCTCTTATTCCCATCTTGCTGTTATGCTGTTTTTAAAGTTTTATGAGTTTTATTAAGTATACAAGGGACCCAAAACACTAACATATTTGGAGGAAGTAAGAATAGTAATGTGACAAAGGCAACTAGCTACAAAGAGCTGCACCAAAACTCGTTGTAGAAAAACCTCCGAACTGAAAAAAGATAAGCAACCGAAAAACAGGACTCTCTAGCTACAAAAAAAAAGGGGAGGTATGTAAGCCTACCCTACCTCTTAAATCAACGGTTGATAAGTACCATATCTTATTTGACTGTGATTCTGACAAGCTCTCATCCCCTGATAAGTAATGTCTTACACATTGGCAAAAAAAATCGGAACACAAAATACAAGCTGGGCAAACGACCCTCACTCCTTGGTGAGTACTCATCTCAAATGATCTAAGTACCAGAGCTCACTGTAACAGCATTGCTAAAAAAGCATTAAGAGTTGTTAACCTAATCTTGCGTAGCTTCTTCTCCAGTAATATTGAACTGCAAACTAGGGCATACAAAACTTTTGCCAGACCAATTCTTGAATACAGCTCATCTGTCTGGAACCCGCACTGCATATCAGACATTAATACAATCGAACGAGTCCAGAGATATTTCACGAGAAGAGTCCTCCACTCCTCTACTCGCACCAAAATACCTTATGCCACCAGACTCGAAATTTTGAGTTTAGACAACTTAGAACTTCACTGTCTTTGGTCTGACCTAAGCATCATACATAAAATCATCTGCTACAATGTCCTATCAGCCAATGAATACTTCAGCTTCAACCAAAACAATACAAGAGCACACAATAGACACAATACAAACTCATGGTAAACCGATCCAAACTAGACTGCAGAAAATACAACTTTAGTAACAGAGTTGTCGATGCCTAGAATGCACTACCTGACTCCGTGGTTTATTCCCCAAACCCCCAAACTTTAACTTTAGTCAGAATGGAATCTGAGACGGATGAACTGGATTCCAACCTATTAGAGGTGAACAGAGAACTGTCCTCAGTTGCAAAATAACCGCCTGCTTATGTCCCACAAGGTCATATCTATATATTGATCAACTGTCAGAGGCCAACAAAAAGCTAGAAGAAATAAAAAGGCTAGGAGAAGAAGGATTCTCTGGCTTTGTAAAGGAGGTGGTGAGAATGTCAATACAGGGCAGAACACACAAACACACACACACACAAACACACAGTGAAATACAATATGGTAAAGACAATTCAAAGCTTGGCACTGAAGGGCCATTTGAAACATAAGTACTACAACTGAAAAAAAAATCTTGTTATTACAGGTAGTCCTTGACTTACGGCCACAACTGAGCCCAAAATTTTATTTGTTAAGTGAGACATTTGTTAAGTGAATTTTGCCCCATTTTATGACCTTTCTTGCCTCAGTTGTGAAGTGAATCTGGCCTCCCCATTGACTGTCAGAAGGTTGTAGAAGGTGATCACGTGACCCCAGGATACTGCAACCATCATTAATATGAACCAGTTGCCAAGCATCTGAATTTTGATCACCTCACTGTGGGGATGCTGCTAAGGCCGTAACTATGAAAAATGTCATAAGTCACCTTTTTTTTCAGCGCTGTTGTGATTTTAATGGTCACTAAATGAACTGTTGTAAGTCGAGGACTAGCTGTATATAGAAATGATCCACATAAATAGTCAAAGAAAAAGCCTGTCCTGAAATCTGTCATAGTTACTTAGGTGTAAAAGAACACTGACAGAATTAATGGAGATAACAAGGCTTCCCACACCGCCAAGGTTTTAAGAGGCTTGTGCTGTTGTTTCAACAACTCGTATTACCCCAAATGCTCTTAAGCTTTTTCTACGGAACTTTGGGATTATGCCAACTGGAGTATTTTAAAATATCTGTTCCTGCCACTCCTGACTCCTGGGAAGCTTGCCAAGGTGTAACAGGAAGGTAGATCCAGGAAGGTTGCTGATAACATTTATTCTTTGGAGGAAAAAATCCATCAGGCTGAAGGAGGGAGAGAAATTTGACTCAATGCACCCCTTACTATGCGTTCTCAGGAGGAGGTAATGAACTCAATATAGGACCTGGACGATATCAAATTGAGTTTACCAAACATGATAATAACCACCAATTCATTAAAGGAGCTTCTACCCAGTGGTGAAATGTAAAATTTGTTACTGCCGGTTCTGTGGGCATGGCTTGGGGGGGGGGAGGTAATGTGACTGGGTGGGCATGGCCAACTCTTTTTTTTTTTTACTTTTAAAACCATTTTTTCTACAACCTCTTTAGCCAAAGAGGTTGTAAAAAAATGCTTTTAAAAGCCTCTGACGATCCCAGCTGAGTTGCCTGATCGTCAGAGGCTTTTTTTTCTTTTAAAAACATTTTTCTACAACCTCTTCGGCCAAAGAGGTTGTAGTAAAAATGCTTTTAAAAGTCTCTGATGATCCCAGCTGAGCCGCGCGATCATCAGAGGCTTTTTTTTTTACTTTTAAAAGCATTTTTTCAGCCGAAGAGGTTGTAGAAAAAATGCTTTTAAAAATAATAATAAAAAAAGCCTCTGATAAGTTGTGTGGCTCAGCCGGGCATGGGGGAGTGTGGGGGGGGCAGGGATTTTTGCTACCGGTTTCTCCATAGAAAATAGATACATGCAGCATGGTAATTATCCTCTGGCTAGACAACCCACAACTCAGACAGAAGAAAAAGATTGTTCTTCCACATTCATCATGCTATTGCCTGACTGCCTGGAATGTAAGTTACCCAGTGGTGGGATCCTGCCAGTTTAACAACCGGTTCGGTGATTGTGTGTTTCACATGCACCTGCTTTACACTATACGCATGTGCGCAGTTTTAACAAAACTAACCTTTCACGTTACTTCTGCAGAGTAACACAGCTGAGATGCAGCAATCCGCTCCGCTGCACGAAACAGCTGAGAGGATAAAGGTAAGTAAAGCACAGGGGCGGGCCCACCTGATTGTCAGAGAGAACCAGTTCGCTCCCAGCTGATTGTTCAAGCTACAGGTTCGCCTGAAACTGTCCAAGCCAGCTGAATCCCACCCCTGAAGTTACCAAAGTATTTTGTATCTGTATCTGTAGGGGAAATACTGTAGGCAAGTGATTGAATGCAGCATCAAAACAAAAGCAGGGGGGATGTTGGAACACCAGGATTTACATCTCCCTTTTTACTACTTAATTTTAATAGTCATGTTCACATCCCTGTTTCAACAACAGCAACAAAAAAATATTATTGAGACATTTTGGGGGGAAAGGGGAGGATTTTCATTAGCAATAGCACTTAGACTTATATACCACTTTACAGTGCTTAACAGCCCTCTCTAAGCTGTTTACAGAGTCAGCATATTGCCCCCAAACAATTTGGGTCCTCATTTTACCGACCTCGGAAGGACGGAAGGCTGAGTCAACCTTGAGCCTGGTGAGATTTGAATTGCCAAATTGCAGGCAGCCGGCAAGTAGCAGAAGTAGCCTGCAGTACTTCTATAACTCTGGTTTGGTTCTGCAACCCAACAAGACAGACACAGACTTCAGAGGATAATTAGAACTGCAGAAAAAACAATTGCTACCAACCTGCCTTCCATTGAGGACCTGTATACTGCACGGGTCAAAAAGAGGGCTATGAAAATATTTACAGACCCCTTGCATCCTGGACATAAACTGTTTCAACTCCTACCCTCAAAACGACGTTATAGAGCACTGCACACCAGAACAACTAGACACAAGAACAGTTTTTTCCCGAACGCCATCACTCTGCTAAACAAATAATTCCATCAACACTGTCAAACTATTTCCTAAGTCTGCATTACTAGTAATCTTCTCATCGTTCCCACCTCCCATCTCCTCCCACTTATGACTGTATGACTGTAACTTTGTTGCTTGTATCCTTATGATTTATATTGATATTGTTTCCTGATTGCTTATTTGTACCCTATGACTATCATTAAGTGTTGTACCTTATGATTCTTGATGAACGTATCTTTTCTTTTATACACTGAGAGCATCTCTTGCCTTCCTCCCACCGTCTGATGTGCTCACACAGAGCGGGCCTCCTCAGGGTGCTGTCAGCCAGACAATGTCGGCTGGTGGCCCCCAGGGGGAGAGCATTCTCGGTGGGAGTGCCGACCCTCTGCAATGGGCTGCCCACCGGCCTCAGGACAGCTCCGGACCTCCTTTCCTTCCACCGCAAATTGAAGACGTAGCTTTTTCACCAAATCCTGAATCCGTAGGGGTGACTTCAAATAATTTTAATAATTTTTAATTGATTTTAATTTAATTTTAAATTGATTTTAATTGTTTATGTAATTCTTTGTTTTGTTTTTGTAAGCCGCCCTGAGTCCTATGGGAGAAGGGCGGCAAATAAATAAATAAATAAATAAATAAATAAATAAATAAATAAATAAATAAATAAATAAATAAATATGCACCAAGACAAATTCCTTGTGTGTCCAATCACACTTGGCCAATAAACTATTCTATTCTATTCTATTCTATTCTATTCTATTCTATTCTATTCTATTCTATTCTATTCTACTGCACTCTAACCACTGTGCCACTGTGGCTCATTTTCATTAGCATTCTTATTCACTTACTTTGCTCGTATTTGAATCGAGTACGCTCTTCAGGGAGCCTGGAGAGGAATTACATCGGCGCTGAAAGAATGGATTGAAAAGAACAGGTGTTCAAATACAGAAGGTGAAAGGAAGCAACCCAAACAAGCAAGCAAGTGGCTTTAGACATTAGCATACCCTGGCTGAAGGCTCTTGCAAGACTTCATCAATAGCAGCACAAAGTTCTTCCGTTTGTTGCCTGAGTTGGGCAGGCGAGCACATCTATGGGATTTTTAAAGAGAGAAAGTGATTTCCTCTGATTCTCAACTCCAGAGGTTAAATGTCTTGTTAGCACCGCTTCTTTCCCACAGGACCTACTGCAGCAGATGGTCCTTGACTTACAACCACAACTGAGCCCCAAATTTCCATTGGTAAGCAAGATGAAGTGAGTTTTACCCCATTTTATGACCTTTCGTGCCACTGTTGTTAAGTGAATCCACCGCATTGGTTAAGTTAGTAACACGGTTGTTGAGTGAGTCTGGCTTCCCCATTGACTTTGCTTGCGAGAAGGTAAACAAAAGGGACACTGCAACCATCATAAATGTGAGCCGGTTGCCAAATATTATGATTTTGATCACATGATGATGGGAATGCTGAAACGGTCGTAAGTGTAGAAAAAATGGTCAAGAGTCAGTTTTTTTCAGTGCCGTTAAAACTTTGAATGGTTGTTAAACAAATGGTTGTAAGTCAAGGAGATGAGTTATTTGATCTGTACTGCATGACTTTGGATGATCACTAGATGGCGCCTAGATTTTTGGTATCTCTTTCTTTCTGCTTAGTGGTCAAAAGAGTTTTGCAACCCAAACTGAACGCTCCTGGTACTCTGGAAATCTCTTTGGCATTCTTCTCTTGATGGTGCCCTTTCTCAAAACATAAAGACTGGGTGGTGCTATGCAGAACTTGGAAAGCTGAAGACTTAAGTCTCTTATTTCAACTTTCAACTAGCTAAACATTTCCCCCCCCCTTCAACTTGCCATATGAGTTTCCCACCAAGAAAAATGAAAGCCAAGGAGATCCCTTGTTGGTGTGCTTTCTGCATTTCATCCCGTTAAGTACATGGTAGTTTGCACAGTCCATGGCTCCACAGTGGACCCCACGTGACCAGAGGTGGGTGTCACATACTGTAACAACCGGTTCGTCCAGAACCGAAAACATGAGTGTGCGCGGCATCAAAAAAATGCCAATTATATAGGACAGGATAGCTCCAGCGTGAGTGGATGGGCCCAGCCACTGGTTGGTACTATTGGTTCTCCCGAACCGGTCTGAACCAGCACCACCTCTGCAGGTGACTCAGATCATTACTCCATTCCAGATTTCAAATAGCTGCTTTGAATCAAATCCATTTTAGCAGCGCCGATTGCCGAATTTATGTGCAACAAGAGATTTTAGACCGTTTCAGAAGGTCTCAACAACCACAATGGGTTTTAACACATTGCATTTGCTAATTGATAAGGTACTTGCAATCTTGCACACATGCAGCCAGCATCTGCACAAGTGTCTTGTCTTTCCCCTCCTCCACACTCCAGTTCATCCCAATTTAAACCCTACATCATTGTAGCTCATCCATGCAGTTGATGAAGACAGCTGGAGCTCACTAAAGCTTATGCTTTTTAATAAAATGCATCCATTGGAAAAGCTATGACCAATCAAACCTGATTTTGGACTCTCCTCCCCCTCCTCCTACCCAACCAGATTATTTACTAGGTGTTTCTAAAGTTGTGCAGTGCTTTCACTTCAAAAGGCCAAATGGTGCTTCAGTGCTCATATGAACTCACCGTGAAATCAAAGGAGTCCTATAGGATTTGGCTGGATAGAGGATGAGGGGAGGAGGCTTTTTTTCCCCTAGGATTGTGCAGTTGTTTTAAATAGTTGCACAAGTTGTTCTGAAAACACTAATCCATTCTCTGAAGCAGTTTTTTCACTTTCAGATGCAAAGCATTGCATAGCCCAGTGTGTGTCACCTCCATGACATCCAGAGCAGGGTGCAGGCCAGGGGTGAAATCCAGCAGGTTCTCAGGTTCAGTCAGAGGTGGGTTTCAGCAGGTTCTGACAGGTTCTGGAGAACCAGTAGCGGAAATTTTGAGTAGTTCGAGAACCGGCAAATACCACCTCTGGCTGGTCCCAGAGTGGGGTGGGAATGGAGATTTTGCAGTATCCTTCCCCTTGAGTGGGCTGCGAATGGAGATTTTGCAGGATCCTTCCCCTGCCACGCCCACCAAGCCACGCCCACCAAGCCACATCCACAGAACCGGTAGTAAAAAAAATAGATTTCACCACTGGTGCAGGCTGAAGCAATTATTTCCCTATTCAATTCTGAATGTGGAAATTTGATGAGAAAGCAATACAGCCAAAACAAAATGAATTAAATAAGAATCAATTAAACACTGAGAAATTAATTGTCACCTCTGAATGGGTATCCAGAGTTCCGTCCTCAACTTCTAGTTCCGCTTTGGTTTGTTCATCGAGTGCCTATGAATGAATTTGTATTATTCTGACATTAAGACAAGACAAGAATAACAATAATAATGCACTTATGTAATATCTGATAAAGTAATTTATATCATATCATATTCAACTATCACAGATAGTCAACTATCTAAGCATTATAATATAATTAAAACAAGCTCTTGTCCAATTTATTTTCTTGGTTAAGCATCTGATTTTTGAACACACACATATTTATGGGAACCATAGCAGCGGTGCTTTAAAAATGTACACCTTAAAGTGTCCAATCTGCAAGTGATGAGGTATTTTGGAGCATCTGAAGTTTCCAAGTGCTCTTCAAGGACACTTCCAGGTAAAGCACATTGTAATTGTTCAAAGGAGAGGTGTCTAAGAACTAGGTAACCATGAATAGTGCCTCCTGCACCAACCGGTGCACAAAATAGAATTGTGCCAAAGGCCTCCTAGCCATTGCTACCACCTATTCTTCAGTGAACAGCATTGCACCATCTGGAAGAGTGTGACCCCCCCCCCATCCAGGGCAGTGGTGGGATTCAGCCAGTTCGCACCTATTCAGGAGAACCGGTTGTTAACTTTCCAAGCAGTTCAGAGAACCAGTTATTGGAAGACATCTTATTTTGTTTTTTTCCCACTTTACAGGGCTAATCCTGTAAGGAAGGCAGGAAGAAAACATTCTGGTGGTGTTTCTAGCCTAATCTTTATTGCCCTGCTTACAGAAACTGCCTCTCTGGTTAACCCTTATTACATTGTAACAGCTAAGGCAAAGCGCCTATCGATGTGAGCGATGTTGAGTTCGCCACGCCCACACAGTCACATGACCACCGAGCCACGTCTACCCAGCTGGTCATTAGGCCAGAGAACCGGTTGTTAAATTATTTGAATTCCACTACTGATCCAGGGTCATTAAGATGCACCGTTTTCTAAAACCTATAGCAACATTTGAGAACCCCGGAACTGCCTAATATTGCTTTTGACTAAGGAACACTCAACAAAGGCCATTCTGGCAACCAAATTCCTGATTCCTTTGGAAACTACTTGTCACATGTTGGATTCACAAGCTTGTTGAACTATGATTTATGCTTAATATAGTAAGCCATAAATCATGATTTGCTGGTTCCATACATAATACAATATCAATGAACTATATTTTAGCCGAGCACAACAGGAATGCCACACACTAAGTCAAACTATTGTATCCTCTAGTACTGACTAAAACATCAGTACATTTTTCATAACGGGTGACTTGCCAGGTCAGCCTTGCCAGTGCACTATTATGGCTTCTTGGCTGCTAAAAATGCATCTGATTTTACAGTTATAACCAACATAAGAGTTTTATTTATATGGGACTGTTAAGCTGCCCATTTTGCTTGCTGGTTTACCTATTTGAAGGCTTGATTTGGTACGGTATCAATCAGCCTACAATCTGAATTTGAAAAAAAGGCTTTCTGTAATACATTTCAGCTGACTCTGAAAGCTCATCGTCACAACTTCAACACAAATATGTGCAAATAACCATTTCTTATGTTGTGGTCTCGGCCTCTGTCTCATTTCCCAGGTCAAACTAAAGCAGAAGCATTTAGTAGAGGCATAAATTGTATTTAAACCTTCCAGTTTTAAAAGAGTGTTTCCTTTCTGTTTACCATGGATATGATTTAGCATGTTTTATCAATGTGGTCAGAGATGAATTTGTCCAAATTCTAATGATCACTTATGGATGTTGCAAATATGCCCCTTCAAGTTGGGAACACCCTCCGTGTTTCTTTTGGGTTGGGCCACAGGGGAGATCCCAGACCTGGCTTCTGCAGAGGCATTAATTGTAATTATTAATGGCTTCGGCAGAGGCATTAATTGTAAGTATTAATGGCTTCGGCAGAGGCATTAATTGTAGTTATTTATTTATTACACGCCTGTGTAGTGACTGATCAGTGCTCCCCAAGGTGCTGGGTTGATCTTTTGCAGGTGCCATATAAACACAGGCTTAGCAGTGTTTGAAAAGTCCTAGACCTGCGAATAAGGTTTTTATTAATGCCTTTTAGAAAGTCTCCAACTGCACAGAAGGTTCCTTCAAGACGGAGGAATTCTACCAGCTCAAGTTGTTGATTTTGTCACGTTTGGTTACATTGCAAGATTACTTGTATTCCTTTTGTTGTGGGAGAGGGACGTGTGGGGCAGCGGTGAAATCCGCTTAACTTCGCTACAGGTTCGGGAAGGGGAGCATGCACATGTGTGCGCACGCTATGCACGCGTGTGCCTCTTCTGCACATGCACAGAGCCTTATGCGCATGTGCAGAAGGTCAAAAACGGGATGTAATGACATCCCAGCAGGTGGGCGGAGCCTCCTGCCACTGGTGCTACCAGTTTGTGCGAGCCGGATACATCCGGGTGGATTTCACCGCTGGTGTGGGGTCATTTTATCCATGGGTTTCCAGTTGTTTGTCATCAGTGGCAATTTTTGCTTCTCACTTTACCCCTCCTCCACCCCTGTGATGTGTCAGACAGGCTATTTTTAGATACAGGTTCAGCTCCCTTTCCAGAAGATCAGTAGACCCATATTTGAGAAATAGCTAGATGAAGAAATCATAAGCAAGTTGGCTGGTGGCTCAACATATTGTTTGAGGCATCTACCTACTCCCCTTCCCATATTAGGGAGAGCTTTCAGTGGTTGCTCTCACAATGGTAGGTGATGGTTGGTGGAAGAGAAACTAAGGCAGAGCAAACCACCATTTGTATTCCAAAGGTGCTTCCTTGGTTTTTTCTTTGAAAATGTTTCACTTCTCATCCAAGAAGCTTCTTCGGTTCTAGCTGACTGGTGGGGAATGGAAGGATTTATATTCTTTGCAATTATCTGGTCATTAGTACTCTGAGGGTCAACCATTATTTCTCTGGGAGTAGTTGAGGCCACTTGGGGATTTATCTGTATCCTCAGCAGGGGTGGGGGTTCACAGGGATTCAGGAGAACCTCTAGTTAAGATTCTGTGCAGTTGGAGAACCCCCAAATCCCACTCCTGGCTGACCCCTCCCCCCCCCCCCCGGGAGTCCCCTCATAGCCCATTTTGGATGCAGGTAAGTTCAGGGCGCATGTGGAGGCTCAGAGAGGGGGAAAAATGGGCCTACTGGAAGTTCAGGAAGCCCAGAAACGGGCCCATATCCGGCTTCCAGAGGGCTTCCCGGAGGCTCAAGCAAAGCCTCCAGAGCCCGGGGACGGCAAAAACGCCCCCCCCCCCGCCATGGTGCAGGAGGCTGACTAGGCCACGCCCACCATGGCCACGCCCACCCAGCAACCAGGCAGAGAACCCCTTGCTAAAATTTTTGAAGCCCACCCCTGATCCTCAGAGTCGCCTGAATCCCTACCCTCCAGTCAGCTAGAACTGAAGAAGCTTCTTAGATGAGATACAAAACACTTAAAAAAAAAAAAAAAACAAGAAAGGCCAGTTGCCTTTTGGAAAAAGCATCTTTGGAACAACTATGACCTGGAGGATTGACAATCTCCATACATACCAATTGATTTCCTTAACACTAAAAGAGAAAGGACAGAAGTAACCATCAGTGTTGTGTCTAAATAGGACTCAGCAATCTGTTTTTCTGTGGCCTCAAAGGTCAGCAAACAGTTTTCACACAGTTATCTGCTTGTGCCCTTAATTTCAAAATGAATATTAATACCAGCCCATACCTTTGAGCACCCAACTAACCTTCTGTTCTAGAAGCAGTGTGTTTGTTGGGATGGCTGCAAATGTCTTGTAGCTTGCATTGATCTTGTATGACTGTAAATCATAATTAGAAAGAGGAAAGATGTGATAGTATTCAAACTAAGAAGTCTTCTTTTAAGACTTCAATATGAATGCTGTCTTAGTATAAGGGAGAAAAAAAGTTACACAGTTAAATGATTTTCTGCCATTTTAAAGTATTGCATATACACCTCAATGCCATAATTACTGTATATCATAGAGTCCCCATTATAATTTATTCCAGAGGCTGGATATCTATTCATATATTTTAGTCCACAAAGATATATTTTTCTTTCTGTCCCTAGAGCTAATATATTCAGTTACAAGCTCACTGAGACCCTTGTGAAAAGAGATGGATGATCATCTTTATGAGGTAATTTTTCTTACACTATCTCAGTGTGAATCTCAAACTTGTTAACCAAGTAAAAGTACAATATCCAAACTGAGAAGGAAAGGATATTCAATGAGGAAGAAAAAACTTTTTTATCGTTAGCTCTTCCATTATTCCATTTATTAGACAGTACAAAATATTAATTAACCAAAATATCTCAGAAACTGCTTGGAATAATTTCACTCTTAATGTCATTAAAAATTCTTTTTTTTTTTATTGAAAAAGTTTTTCAAATACAAGTTTTTCCCCCTTTTCCTCCCTTCTTCCCTAACCCCCCCTCACCACCCATCCCCCCCGTGACTTCTTCTTCACAACAATAAGCTAATTCATAATTAATTACATAATATTTTACCATGCCCTTACTCACTCCTCAAAGTACTGACCCTTAGCAAAGTATTCTTATAACTCCGCTTTTCTCCGCTTTTCACAATCTACCCTTTTTCTCCTCCCCCAAACTTATAAAATATTATTATTATTACAACAACATAACCTTTACTTTTATATATATTAATTTAACATTTCAAAGCAGCCTTCTCCAAATTAAAAATTCTTAATGAGAATGTTCTTTTTTTTTCTTTTTTCTTTTTTTTATTAAATTATTTTTTTAAATAAATTAATTTTTATTTTATTTTATTAAACGCATATTAAAACACTGGACACAGTGTAACCATCCTGGCATTATCTTTGCCATGCATACTAAAATAAACAATAAGTATCATATATACCTTGCTACTTATATACATTTGGTCTATTCAGTATTTACATATATAAATACATCATTTTTCTATCTATATTACTTATACATTTGTCTTATCCTCTTTCATTCTATTGTAACTACATACATACCCTTAGTTCTCTATTCTATACGTTCTAGTCAGTTCATATTTTTCATCCCTCCTTTCCGTTCCAACCATTGATAATATTTGTTCCATATTTTATAATAATCTGACTTGCTTTTATTTTTCAATTCCAACGTTAATTTGTCCATTTCTGCACATGTCAATTTTTTTTTTTTTTTTGATCACTTCATCTTCTAGAGGAATTTCCTTATTTTTCCAATTTTGGGCAAAAATCATTCTTGCTACTGTTATAATATATATTATTAAGTAAATTACCCCTTTACTATATTTCCCATTTATAATTCCCAATAGGAATAGTTCTGGTTTATATTCTATTTCTTCTCCAATTACTTCTGCCAACCATAAATGAATTTTCCACTTTTTTACATGACCACCACATATGGTAGTACCTGCCTGATTTGTGATTGAATTTCCAAAATTTTGGTGATAAATTTCTAAACATTTTTGCCAATCTCACTGGCAGAAGATGCCACCTGTAGAACATTTTATATAAATTTTCTTTATACGGTATTGCTAATGTTATTTTCCTATTTTTTCCCCATAATTCTTGCCATTTTTCCAGCTATATATTGTACCCAAAATGTATTGCCAATGCCACCATCGTTTCTTTGACCTGTTCTTCTTCCATTTTATAATCCAATAAGAATTTAACCAAAATATCTCAGAAAACACTTGGAATAATTTCACTCTTAATGTCATTCAGCCTTCAGAAAAGGTGGGAATTTTCTTGACCATCCTTTAATAAACTTCTATGCTCTTCTTAACAACTCATAGGGTGTTCTGCAATGCAATTGTAACAAATTACATACCTGTAAATATTTTCCTGTTGTCCCCACTTTCTTAAATTAGGGCAGGGGTGTCAAACTTGATTTCATTGAGGGCCACATCAGGGTTTGTTTGATCTCGGGGGGGCTGGGAGGGGCGTGGCCACGGTTAGCATGGCCAGCTTGGCATCACTCATGTTGGGGGCACCTGTGGTGGCCCGAGTGCTCTGCCAGTGAAAACGGGTTCCTGAGCTCTGTTTTCGGCTGCGATGGCCTTCTGCAACCCTCTGCCAGCGAAAATGGAGCTTGCGAGGACCACATACTGCCCTCCCGAGCTCTGTTTTCACTGTCAGAGGCACCGCGGGCCAGTCCTTCGCTGTTTCCAGGGCAGTCCCATGGGCCAGATCTAAGCATCCCAAGGGCTGGATCCGGCCTGCGGGCCTTGAGTTTGATACCCCAAGTTAGGGCGTCACTTCTTTTTCAATTTTTTCTTGCATATTGTAAAGCATTGAAATGCAAATGTAATTTCTCTTAAATCACCACTATTCTCGTCCTCGCTTTCCTTGCTATTCCACAATTTGCATCCCCAGCATGACGAGAAGTTTAGTTATCAAAACCAAATGTTAGTAACTTTTACGAGACAAAATGGATTTGGCAGCTCACTGATCTCCCTTGTGCAGTCATTTGTCAGCATTAAAATCAGCACTAAACGTCATTTGTTTTACTTTATTCTTCACTGTTTGCCTTTCATCCTGTCCCCTGAATAAGAATTTTAACTCTGCGGGTCCCTCTCAATAAAGTTGGAAAGCTGGAGTTTAATTAGCATTCTGCATGTACGAGCCCAGCTGCAAATATGATGGGAGAGCTTCTGTCTACACCTAGCTCCTGCCTATTTAGCAGTTTGAAAGCATGCAAATGCAGGTAGATAAATAGGTACCACTTCAGTGGAGAGGAAACAGCTTTCTGTAACATCCTGGTGGCCACACAGTGCTACTTAATGGCCCTTGAAATGGAGATAAGCACCGCCCCCTATAGTCGGTTGCGACTAGCGGAGTAAAATCCACAGGGACTCCTTTCCTTTTATTCTTCTGCATGTGCAGTATTTCAGATAATAGAACTCTACCATTGACATGCCACATATATTATGTTTATTGTCACAGAACTGCAATATTACTCACAGACAAGAGTACAACGTGCAGCAAGAGGCAGTATCATTATTATCACTCTTCCAAGTCATGATGTTTCACTGTTCCGATGACAATGAGTTAAGTACGGAGCTGGAGAAGGTTAGATCCTACTGTGGATCCCATCAGCCAAGGAATTTTGGCTGGTAGGATTGAGCAGAATTGCCTTTTCTGCCATGGACCCTGCCCTTTGGAAGATCTTGCCACAGGGGGCAAGATCTGCCCCTTCTCTTTTAGCCTTCAGGAAAAGCTTTAAAACCTGACTATGCTGGTTGGCTTGGAGCGCTGAAGGAAAAGCTGTTGGCTGGAGATGATTGATGTAGTAATAGAGAAGGCACCATCTTTTTCTGCTCCAAGCCCAGGGTTTTTAATTAGTAAATTTGGAAGGTTTTTTTATGTATAATTTTAACCTATTTTATATTTATAATTGTTTTATATTTGCATATTTTAACACTTTGTAAGCTGCTCAGAGTAGCCTCAAACCACAAAATGGATGACAAATAAATTTAATAATAATGGATGGAATCCAAAAATAACTGGAGCACCACTTGAATATCATTGGCAATGACAAATTCACCATCAGTCAATTACAAAAGGCAGCTTCACTTGAAACAGCTTACATCAGGGGTGAAATGCTACCTGTTCACTCTAGTTTGGGTGAACCAGTAGTGATAAAAACTACCAGTTCAGGCAAACTGGTAGTAAAAAATACTTTAAAAAGGTAAAAAAAAGGTTCCAACACTGTGCCGCGCGATCTTCGGAACCTTTTTTTTAACTTTTTTAATGCATTTTTTACTACCTATTCGCCGGAACCGGTAGTAAAAAAATGCTTTAAAAAAGAAAAAAAAAGGTTCCAAGGATCACGTGGCAAGGTCAGTCAGCAAAGCTGGCTGAGGAATTCTGGGAGTTGAAGTCCACAAGTTTTAAAGTTGCCAAGTCTGGAGACCCCTGATGTAAAGGGTATTTATTTATAAGAAAGAAATCTGAGATTTGATGCAGATGCTGGAAAAGTAACAGGAAGCTCTACTTTTAGGGCTCATTTTCTAAGACCTATGATAGGACTCCTTCACAAAAAAGGTGCCACAGTTGGAAGTAGTCCTCACAAGGTAGAGGGTTTAAACTGGTGGACGGTTTTAATTACTGGAAGAGGACTCGGAGCTCATTAAAAAAAAAATGTGGCTATGTATGTGTGAAGAGAACAGATTAGTTGCATGCTGTTTACTGGTGTCAATATAAATGAAATCACTACGTAGGATAAGGACTATGTAAAAATTACCCACCTCAGGGAAAGGGAGTGGAAACCATATAAAACTTCATTACATGACAACATAAAGCTCTACAACCAAACAAGACAGACACAGACTTCAATGGATAATTAGAACTGCAGAAAAAACAATTGCTACCAACCTGCCTTCCATTGAAGACCTGTATACTGCACGAGTCAAAAAGAGGGCTGAGAAAATATCTACAGACCCCTCACATCCTGGACATAAATTGTTTCAACTTCTACCCTCAAAACGACGTTATAGAGCACTGCACATCAGAACAACTAGACACAAGGACAGTTTTTTCCCGAATGCCATCACTCTGCTAGACAACTACGGTAATTCCCAGAACACTGTCAAACTATTTATTAAGACTGTATTACTATTATTCTTCTCATCCTTATGACTATAGGGATCTCCTCCCACTTATGACTATAACCATGTTGCTTGTATCTTTACGATTTAAATTGTTTTATTTGTTTCCTAGTATGATTTGATTGCTTATTAGTAACCTATGACTATCACTAAGGTCTGTATCTTATGATTCTTGATGAATGTATTTATTCTTTTTTCTTTTTATGTACACTGATGCATATGCATCAAAGACAAATTCCTTGTCTGTCCAATCACACTTGGCCAATAAAGAATTCTATTCTATTCAATATAGCATGTTCTATCTAGACATATGTCGCATTGTATCTCTCTAGCCTCAGAGCTGAATGAAAAGAATAGAATGGTGACACCTCTCTCTCTCTCTCCCTCTCTCTCTCTCTCTCTCTCCCTCCCTCCCTCCCTCCCTCCCTCCCTCCCTCTCTCTCTCTTTCTTTCTCTCTCTCTCTCTCACACACACACCAGGTTCAAATAAGGCACTTAAGGACATTTCCTGAAATCACAGAGGAACCTGTTGTCACTTGGAATGATGTTATTAAAACTGAAAGTTAACTGTTCTTCTAAATGATAATTTTAATTATCCTATATGCTGTCCACGATGCTTGACAGTCCACAGGGCTGTTGAGTATCCTTATCAATGAGAGCTTTAAACATCTACAAAACAGATACTGGAATGGAATAGCAATCAGTGCCAAATCACTACACTGCAGTAGAGGGATTTATGCAATTGCCTTTGAGAGAGAGAGCTGTGTGCTGAACTATCCTAAATGGAGGGTTGGGTTGTTTGTGTGGCTGAAAGAGACATTTCTATCTGCAGATTTGTCTCAAAAAGAACGTAAAAACATCCTTTACAGATGGGGATGAATGCAAAAATAGGATGTAATTATTAGCAGCCTTCATACATGTGATTTATTACAAACTAGCATATGCTATGATTTATATGAAGAACTGATTTTATATGTAAATATTTGTAATCAGTAACAGAACTGCTGTCTGTTACACTGAAGTTAATTTTAAGCATTTTCACAGATCAAAGTTAATTCCTACCAGCAGCAATCACTGTTTTTGATTAAGGGGACCTTCAAACCAGGCCCCTCTTACCACAAACTTGAATCTTAGTGCTCCATGAGGTAACAATCAACAAGACCAGTTTCAGATAATGAGGGTGCAACATAAATAAATTAAACCAGTACAACCTCCTCAGTTCTTTCTTTTACTGATGAACACAGATTGAATTGTCAGACTCCCATGAATAAAATATTAGAGAAATACTGTCTGTATACAGGTAGTCCTCAACTTATGACCACAATTGAGCCCAAAATTATGTTGTTCAGTGAGAATTTTTGCCTCATGTCATGACTTGGTCTTGCCACATTTGCTAAGTGAACCACTGCAGTTCTTAAATTAGTGACAAGGTTGTTAAGTGAATCTGATTTCCCCATTGACTTTGCTTGTCAGAAGGTCGCAAAAGGGGATCACATGACTCTGGGACACTGCAATCGTCATAAATGTGAGTCAGTTGTCAATTTACATTTTACATTTACATCTGAATGTAAATCACGTGACTGTGGGGATTCTGCAATAGTCATAAGGGTGAAAAATGGTCATAAGTCACTTTTTTCAAGGCCGTTGTAACTTTGAACAGTCTCTAAATGAAATGTTGTAAATCGAGGACTACCTGTAACTTGCCTGTTTGTGAAATGTAATAATTCTGAAACTTTACAAACATGCTAAAATGTTTCTCTCAGGCTGCAAACATATAAAAAGAGTTAATTTGGAAATTTGGAAAATCAGATGTGGAATTCAAGCTTTACAAATACAGAGATCCATACATATCCAGATTGCCATAAATCTCTTTAGCATATATGATTCCTCCCTCCCCTCCCCCCACATTAAAATATGATTGAAATCATTTTGGTTATATGAACAGAATAGAATAGAATAGAATAGAATAGAATAGAATAGAATAGAATAGAATAGAATAGAATAGAATAGAATAACAGAGTTGGAAGGGACCTTGGAGGTCTTCTAGTCCAACCCCCTGCATAGGTGGGAAACTCTACACCACTTCAGACAAATGGTTATCCAACATCTTCTTAAAAACTTCCAGTGTTGGAGAATTCACAACTTCTGAAGGCAAGTTGTTCCATTTATTAATTGTTCTAACTGTCAGGAAATTTCTCCTTAGTTCTAGGTGGCTCAGTGGCTAAGACTAAGATCAGAAAGGTCGGCACTTCAGCAGTTCGAATCCCTAGTACAGGTCTCCTGCGTGAGCAGGGGGTTGGACTAGATGACCTCCAAGGTCCCTTCCAACTCTGTTACTATTAGGTTGCTTCTCTCCTTGATTAGTTTCCACCCATTGTTTCTTGTTCTACCCTCAGGTGCTTTGGAGAATAGCTTGACTCCCTCTTCTATGTGGCAGCCCCTGAGATATTGGAACACTGCTATCATGTCTCCCCTAGTCCTTCTTTTCATTAAACTAGACATACCCAGTTCCTGCAACCATTCTTTATATGTTTTAGACTCCAGTCCCCTAATCATCTTTGTTGCTCTTCTCTGCACTCCTTCTAGAATCTCCACATCTTTTTCACATCGTGGTGACCAATATGCTTATATCCATGGAACCCACGTGCTTGGGAAATGTTTCACTATCACATTTCTAACGTTTTGTCAGATGTGAAAACATTACAAATGCAATTATGTCTATATTTACAATTTTCTTTTCCTTGGGGTGCCATTTTCCTGGAACAGAAATGGAAAAAGGGATTAGAGGAATAGAAAGAAGCAATGAGATAGAGTACCTGAGGAGTCTTATTCTCACGATCAGAAGGCAAGGAAAAGGAGAGTGGTGAGCTAGTCTCCCTTGATCTTGACAACTGTGGGCAAGGAGAATGCTTTCTGGCCAGGGATCCGCGTGGTGTTATCACTGAGGACTTGTGTCTTGAGCAGGGCGAACAAGTTCTGAAGTTTGAATGAAGAGGGGATGATGCGTTTGTCTGAAGCAAAGGGGAGTTGATGTTACAGCCTGGAGGAATAGATGATGGCGAGTCTTGGTGATAAAAAGGCCAATGACTTGATAGTTTTGTACCTCGATCCTTTGCAGAGACATGTAGCAAGTGTTCTTTAGGCTGATTACTAGAATGTACAGGAGCCGGAGAGTAAGACAGTTTTTGTGCTGTGGGTGAGACTGTGGCCCTTTGGTTGACTGCAAAGGTTGGCGCCGGATGGGATTTGGCAGTGAAAGAGGGAGACCAGGTGCGTACTTTTGTAGACTTCTCTGGCTCTCGTGTTTTGAAGACCCTTTGCCTCAAAACATGGGGAGATAAGGAAAAACCGGTCAGTTTGGGTTTTAGCAGAGGAGACACAACTGTTTTCCTGTAGGAGGAAATTGTGGGTGACAAAGGACGCAGTTTGTCAGGGGAACGTGCCCCAGTATCAAGCGTCCTTTTAGGGGACAGAGACCACGTTTGAAGGGTAGGACTGGACCTTGAGGAAACCATCCTGTTCCTTGGCACATTAGAAAGCCCCGAAAAGTAACCTTCATCTTGATATGGGGAATCGGATCTGAAGTTAGAAAACTGTGAAGCAGCTTTCTTGGGAGTGGGAGGGGTAGTTTTAAATTTCTGCTCAGATGCCAGAATTGAAGAATCGAAGGAATTGGGAGAAAAAGTGCCAGGACAGGACGCGGGAGAAAATGGCCTTTTTGGAGAAGACCCTGACTTCAGAATAGCCGTCAAAAGAGAAAGTCTAGTTGGAAGAGGAGATTTAACTCTGGACACTGGTGGATTCCCACTGAAGGACATTTGGCTACAGTGGCTGTTTACATTATATATATCTGAGGAGGATCCATGTAGAGAAGGTGGCAGTTGGGTGGGACTTGGTGATAAGACGTGTGTTGTAATATGAATGGGAACCTGAGGGCAGGAGACCAGTTTCTCGGGAGGAAGAGGAGAATAAGCCTGAGGGGACGAGCCCTGAAGAGCATCTGCTGAAGTGACAACCTGTGAAGGAGGACAGGGATCCTTGCTTAATGGCAGTGACAAAGAGGTGGGTTCCTTTTCAGGTTTGTGACTTTGAACATTGTGGGGTAACCGATCATGATCTACAAGGCTCTCAAATGAGGAAGGAAGTATTTTCGGTGTGGAGGAAGGTAAACTGGAAGAAGTAGTAGACTGGAAATACGTGGATGTCTGGTGGATGCAGGATCCATTGGCAGACCGCCACTGGCTATGAGATTCTTGCTGAGAAGAAGCCTGATGGCCTGGAACGGCCAGTCCGTGTTCTACTTTCAGATTAGTTGGAGAAAGTAAAGGAGCAGCAGGTGATTTATAGGAAAGATGATCAGAAGCAGACAGAGGAGAAGTTAACTGGAGAGGGAAAAGAAAAAGAAGAAAGATTAGAATCAAATCTGTAACGTCTACCGAGTTCTTCACCTGGAAGCGTGGCTGTCTTAATTTCCAGAATTAAATAGCAGAGTGAGATGCTAAAGGTCTGGTATTTAATTTTAAACTATTCACGTCCATTTTTATTAGCATAAAAGAAATGATCTGTTTCCCACCGCTGCTGGCAAATCGTATCATAACTTTGCAAAAATGTGAAAGCATCTACAATGAAAACAATTCTAAAAAGAGAACGAAAAGACCCTTCTAGCCCTTCTGTCGATGGTCCTTCAATTTGGCCAAATAGCTGAAATCAATGGTACATGCAGCTTCTCATGCATACATGCCAAGGACGTTGATCAGCAAATGGGCATGTTCCTTACTCTTTCCTGGCTATTTTTTAAAAAACTTCTTTTGGTGAAATCAGATGTTCCACAGGGGTTTCTCAAGAGTTTCCTATCAAAACTATCAAAATGTTTTTAAATACCAATGACTGCCCATAAATACCCACTATGGAAAAATAATTTACATGGGATAATCCACATGCGTTGCCATTTCTCAGGGCAATGGGAAACTAGAAAAGAGTCCTCTAGGACTTCATGAGCTCCATTTATAATAATTTGATCATCTTGATATTGGTTGTGGCCCAGGATTGATTCAGATACAACATTCCTTCAGCCATCATGTGGTCTACAGGTTAACTGTCGCTATCAGACCAACAAACAAAAAGTAAACAATACCCCAATCAAGGAACTGCCAAACAAGCTAACAGTAAACAGCCCAACCAAAGAAGCTCCAAGACCAATCCCTCCAACATTGATAGGATTGGTCACTAGAATATAAATGGAGACCAAATCCTACTTCTAACTAGCACTGATGATGTTACCTAGTTTGGGTAGTGAAACATCTGCAAGAAAACAAGCTCAGAGAGCATCAAGGACTCCTTATTTCAACCCTGACCTACAAATATTCTCCTTTATTGGTATCATGCCCCTCTCCTATTTCTCCCCCCGTGTTTGTGTATGTGAACTACTCATAGATCAGACTGTTTTCTTTCTTCAAGTATGGAAATGAAAAAAATATTATGTATTCGATTCGCATAACCTCCTATCTCAACAATGACCCTGGGCATTACCTGAGGGACTTTCTGTGAACTGGCTGAACTGCAGGGAAGATTAGTGTGTTGTGGCATCTGTGGCACATTCTCCTGTCCTTTGCACTCATCACCACTGGACACATGGAACGCAGTTAAACCCTTGGAACTTTCATGTCCGTAACCATTGCCTAAAATAGCCTCTGTATCTTCATCTGAGTCGGTGATGAGAACAAACTCAGCTCTGAAAAGATCCTTTCCATCCATTCCCCCTCTCTTTGCCTTGTCTTCTTGGAATTTGAAAAATCTGTGCTTATCGTTGAGGCAGCTGGCAGTTTCACCAGTTCCCTTGTTTCCACTTCCTATGGCAGATGACTTCTCCACTTCCTTTGTTTCAGCAATTACTTCATTCTGAAGGAAGGAAGGAAGGAAGGAAGGAAGGAAGGAAGGAAGGAAGGAAGGAAGGAAGGAAGGAAGGAAGGAAGGGGAGAGAGGAGAGAGAGATGACTCAGTATTATGTGCTGCTATGCTTCTCTCCTTGCATAATGAATTAAAATTCCTACAGAAAACATGACTAGGACAAATAAATATCTGAGAAATAAAATACATACAATATGTGTGGAGAACTGAGGGAATTAGTTATTGAAGGAATATGCATTCAATTTTTGCCACCTCTACCCTGTTTCACAAGTGCATTGTCTGTCAGAGGACAGGGTCTTAAGATACAATCAGCTTGTGGTCCCTTTCGAATGACACCAAAGACAAAACTGGAAGAAATAATTCATTCAATATCCAGGACAGTGCAGAAATCTGGAACAGCTACAGCCAGGCAGAAGAGAACATGGAGCATTTCAAAAACAAAGGCCAAGGACAACAGCTGGGATTCCCATGATTATCAGAGGGATAAATTTGGCATAAAATCCCATAGGCATGAAAGAAAACAAAGTTTCAAACCAAAATATTTCCTAGCAGACAAAACAAAGAATTTTTAACTGCGAAGTTTTGCTTGCGGCTCAAGACAGCTTAGGTTATATTTCCACACATCATGTACCTTCTTGGAACCCTTGCAAGACAGATTTTCTCTTTTAGCCAACAGCCCTTGAATCTGCCTGCTCTCTCCTCAGCTCAGTTCCCAGGCCTTCTACTGGGCCATTCTGTGTCTTAGCTAGCAGCTATGTTGTCTTCCTTCCCTTTTTTATTTCGCAATATAAAGGATTCAGCATAGATTGGGATTCTAGCATAGATACCTTGATCCCACTGGATAGGACTTCTTTGCCCACCAAATATATTAATCATTAAAATGGTCTAATACAGGGCTGTTAAACTCACAGTCCATGGGCCAGATGCATCACACGCTAGCCACGCCTATGCCCAGATTAGCGAAGGGGGGGGGGAAATCCCAATATGTCACATGATGCCGCTGTGATGCCGCGAGTTTGACATCCCTAGTCTAATGCAGAGGTAGTATTCAGCAGGTACTGCCCAGTTTTGGAGAACCAGTAGCCAAAATTTTGAGTAGTTCGGAGAACCAGTAAATGCCACCTCTGACTGGACCCGTCCCCATCTATTCTCTGCCTCCAGTGTCCCAGCTGATTGGGAGGAAATGGGGATTTTGCAATAACCTTCCCCTGGAATGGGGAGGGAATGGAGATTTTACAGTATCCTTCCCCTGCCATGCCTACCAAGCCATGCCTACCAAGCCATGCCTACCAAGCCACACCCACAGAACCGGTAGTAAAAAAATTTGAATCCCACCACTGGTCTAATGGATCATTGGAAACAGAAGTTGAAAAAAGGGACCAAAGCAGAGGCTAATGGGATTGGTCAATGAGGTCTGATATCCTTTCCTATATACTAGTCCCAACCTAAACTGGTTCCCTTCTTAATCTGTCCCAAAGATGTTTTTCCAAAAGGCAATTGGACTTTCTTGGTTTTTTCCCCTTGAAAACATTTCTCTTCTTATCCACAAGGCTGTTCAGATTTAAAGAATGTCAGAACCGAAGAAGCTTTTTGGATGAGAAGTGAAACATTTTCAAGGAAAAACCCAAGGAAGTCCAATAGCCTTTTGGAAAAATACCTATGGGGCAACCATGACCAGGATGATTGAGAATCTCCAAGATTCCCCTCTTAATGTTCAAAGAAAAGAGGAAACTGGTAACGCTGTCTTTAAAATTAAATAGCTTGGTTCATCTTTTAGATTCTCGTTGCTACTTTGCATATTTGAGATTCTTAGAATCAACCTTACAGGTATTCTCTTCTGTGCACATTTTAATCTCAGATATTGAGCTGGATTTGTACATGCTTAGATTTACTTCAGACAGTGGAAAAAACATACCATTTATTTTAGGCTATAACCGCTTTTCTGCCTATTGTACCCAACCTTTTATTTCCAGGCTAGACATATTTTGAGACCATTCTCTTCACTCCCCACTCCAACATAACTGAGACAAAGATTAACATATAAATTAGCAAAATAGATTTTTTTTAACACTCTTATATTCAGATCCTTCTCCAATACTCACACAGAATGTTGTGCAGCCAGCAAGGTAGCATTGAGTTGGCAGTCTTCCGAGGGAGGGCACAAAAGTGAACTTAAGAAATCCAGATTCCAAAGGAACCTACAACAGATGCAGATACTGTATAACAAGCAAGTGGAACGAAACATAAAATTTTGCTGCGTGGCCTACCTATATTACATCACCCAACAGATACTGCTATGTGTAGAAGAGTTTATTCAAAGAATTAAGGAAAGACAGGCTCTAATGTTTGATCACTCTGCTGTAAATGTTTGCCAATTTATATTGACTTTGGCATACTCATAAGAGGTTATTGTGTTAGAGTAGGAAAACCCCAGTTCTTCTCCACCTATAGGCACAGAATCTCATTGGGTGACTTCAGAACAGCTGCTCTCTCACAATCCAATCAGTGGTGGGTTGCTCCTGGTTCTGTCCAGTTCTATAGAACCGGTAGTAAAACCGGCGGGAGGCTCCGCCCACCTGCCATGACATCATCATGGGTAATCTGCACATCCGCAGAAGCTTCTGCGCATGTGCAGAAGCGCGCATGCGTGCTCCTGCTGTGAACTGGTAGTAAAGGTAAGTAGAACCCACCCCTGAATCTAATCTACTATACAGGCTTCTTGGGAGGAAAATGAGAGGCAAGAACTCTATGTAGGCCACCATAAGGTCCTGAATTTGTCTGTCTGTCTGCGTCCATATCTCTGTATCTCTCTATCTATTTATCTATCTTATCTATATCTATCTATCATCTCTATCTATCTATCTATCTATTTATATTTCACATTTTTAAACCTCCCATCACTCTCAACGGTTGAAGGTAAGATGGAATGAAAACAAAGAATGAGTATGTTCTCAGGGTGCTCTAAAGCATATTTTTTTTTAAAAAAAAGCTATAATTGATAAGACCAGAGAAAGCATTTTTGAGTACACCCTGTCCATTAAATCTGCTGTTACTTTTCTCTTTGGCAGCACATTAGACAAAATGGAATGAGTCACTTGGCAAGGCCAGTCTAGACTGCGATGTGCATATGTGCTCTACTTCTAAAGAGTCAAAAACTCCAGGAATTTATCCAGCAGTTCACTTTCTTTGTTTAAAAAAAAAAAAAGGAGTTCCAGATAATGTTTCTCTGCTATTTTTAAGCTAAATACACCTGAACTGTATTTTCTGAGCATAATAATGGGAAGTCACAAGACTCCAGAAGATTCCTGTTCCCCATCAGGTTCCTAGAGGAAACAGTATCATCTCAGGATTTTCCACAGTGAAAATCTTCTGACTCGTTTTCAGATCCAGTTGCAGAACAAATTTACTTTTCTGCAATTACACAGACTGATTTGTCCCTTCTGAACACTATAAAGAGAACAAAAGCACCAGATCTTCCCAATAGCTTTAGTCCAATGAGGTATTTACTTATTTTATTTATTTTATAAAAATATGCCACCCATTTCACCATCGAAATGACTCTGGACACTACTGACCAACTGGCTAATCTATTTTCAGCAAAAGGGTGGCACAGAAATAAAACTGGATATTATTTTCAGAAACGAAGTAGAGAGAATTTTAGTGGATATAAACACCAAAAGGATATCATTCAACAAAATTTAGGCTTTTGCAATTTGCAGTGTAAAAGTCACAATTCATTTTTTAATTAAAAAAATATATGTGTCAATGTATCATACAATTGCAACCAATATTTTTTTTTTAAAAAAGAAGGATTTGGTTAAATGTGTATATTTATCTACTAAAAGATGGATTTTTAGGGTTCAGGTTACATAATCAGAACCATTTTAAGATCATAATAAAATTTAGCAAAAGAAAAATCAGTTCCCAGGTATTGATAATTACATTTTTACTCAACTTGTTCAAGGTAATTTTCAGAACAAGAAATGCTGATTATAAATCAGGTATGATAGACTTCATAGAACAACACATGATACTAAATACTGAGATACTGAGTATACTGAGATTTTAAACTGAATTACCATACAAATATTCTCCTGTTCTGTTGCTCCCTTGCAGTTCCCAAAAATGTTTTTAAAACTTTTTCTTTTACACTAGATAGCAACCAACTTGCTTCCAGAAGGATGATAAGAGGGGGAAAAAATACAGATTAAATTCCTGAAACTGTGTGAAAGCTGCTTAAAAGTTATTCCTGTGAAGGATCATGAGGCAATTTCTTTACATATTGAAATAAATGTTCCCATCACAGGGATAACTTTGTAACTCAGTTCTGCCAGCATCTCCCACCCAAGAGTGACTTAAGGACACAAAGTTTGAGAATCCACATTTTATAATATGAGCCAATAAATATCAGTTGTAATAAATTTGTTGGTTTGTTTTTTTAACATGTCATGCAAGCCAGAGCTCAGGGTTATGTGTAACCCCTGGCCAATGTGCCTCAGTAACCATAATATCTCTAGGGCTAGGATATTTGATCTTAGCCCTAGAGACATTATAGTTACTAAGGCACAATGGCCAGGGTTACACATTATCATAGCCCTAAAAATATTTTTGCCTCCACCCTGGGAATTCCAGTGGAATCCAACCAGATCCCAATGTTTACCTGAGAGCCACCTACCTAGCCTAAGCTGAGTTTTCTCAATGGATCCAGAGCACAACTCTTCAAATTCCCAGTCAGAATGGAATTCCATGAGTTGTAATCTAAAGGAAGTCCATGTTACAAAAGAGATGGTCAAAAAGAACACGTTCACTAAAGCACAGGCCCTTGTTGCCTGCTGTGCCCACCGAGCTAGAGAGAAGTCCTGATGTCAATTGAGGCCATAGGACAGCACAGCACTATACAAAGCAGAAGTGAGTCACTAGAAAAGCACTCCGTAGGAGCAGAGGCCACTGCTTTTCCTTCAGAAGTGCTGCTCAGAGCTTTCAATACAGCAGAGCCATTCTTCAAAGGATACCATGGGACAGTCACAGAAGCATGTGGACCGTGCATTCTTGAAGAAGATGTATGCACGAGCATTTTACTCACTGGGAGAGGAAGGGCCCCAAAGGCTTGCTTGTAAGAATGATTTGTCAGTTATGGTCATTTGAACAGCATGTGTGAATTCCTTACCCAGGTTGAAGTTCCCATCAATAATTTCACAAATAGTAAACATACCCACACCATACCCCTATAGCACATTAACCAATTTTAGAAGTTGAAATTCCTGCTTATTGCACTAAAAGGCATTTAAGGCAAGAGAAAGACTCTTAAAGACCAGGTTGGGTGGGTGGGGGGGTAGATTGTAGTGAAGAAAATCTATGTAGTTGCCAAGAACTGACAATGATTTGATGGCACAAAATCAATCAATTGAATCTGGCAACTACAGGGACATAATGGACTCTACTCTGACAATTACATGGACTATATGGACTCTGCAGACTTTTACACAGGCATAACTCAACCCTACAGTTTTTTTAGTTATGGAAATGTTTTTATTATCCTCTTCTAAGATGTTTCTTAAAATTAGATTATCATTGTGGCAATTCCAGGTAGCCTCCCTTCCAAAGGTCAAGAAGACTTGGACCCACTCAAAATATGCCAAGTCAGGTATTGTGACTCACTCAATTCTCTCAGGATATCTAATATCTACAAAATTGTTATTCTTGTTCAACCAGTCTTTCTGTGATCCGTTTAAAAAAAATAATAAACAGTTGTCTCTAAGAAGTTATAGAAGTTCTATGGGACAACACCTATATAGCAGAAGCTGGTGGGAAACACAACTGGAAGACTTTCATGGTAGGAACAATTTATCTCTAAAGAGTAGTTTGGGGTTATTGTTTCAGTGGAGACAAATGTTATCATATGGGCAGAGTCTGCCTTCAAAATGAAACTCTCAATCCTGCAGTTGGGCTTTAAAGTCTGCATACATCATACTTGCTAACTAATCTGTGATATTTAGAGTTGCACAACTGGCCCAGGGTTTCACAGACCTATGAATAGATCAGGCTCACACGCTGCAATAATTTATACTTCACGGGCTCATTCAGATGGTTTCTATTTTGGTAAAGCCAAAAACTAAATTAGTCATCCTGCATTTCGTAGTCTATAATTAAAAAGTATTCCAACTGGTCTGAATATTTTGCAGGTAAGAGGACCAGCAGAAATTATATATTCAACACTTCTAACTTGCCATGGCTTTCCGAGTAGTTACTGCAGTTTAAAATTCATGCTGCACAGCAAACACCTGGCTGTAATCAATATCCAGTCTTACAGCATCATCGCTACAGTATGCCACAATATCTTTCTTTTTTAAAATAAATCATACCTGTCCTCTGTCAAGCAATTCCTTCTGATCCCTGCTCTTTTCTCCACATCACATGTGGAGATCAGGAACTCCCAGATATCTACTCTGTAAAGCCAATGTGGGCACCGGGTTTTAAAGAAGCAATGCTTGTTCCAGGCACAAGTGAAATTCCTTTATTGGGATATTTGGAGAGTAGGCAGCTTATGTGGGCACAAGAAGCATCTAGAGCATAAATGTTCTCTTTGTACAACTTTCCTGCTGGTAAAATATGCCATTGTTAAAACAATGAGGTTGCGTTCTTCAGTCAAGAGATGTTAGTGGATTTTGCTCATTAAACCAGTATAGCATTAAACCGTATGTCATCTTAATGTAAAATATATTGCATTTGAGAACAATGAGTATACTTATTCATGGAAAAAGTTTTCTTATGGGTTGGTGAATACTAAGCCAAAAAGTCCAAATGACTAAACTGAAAATGACTAAGACTTGCCCACAAAAAAAAATAATCTTCCCAACCTTGATGATTATTCATGTCGAGGACAAAGGAGTCTGTAACATGCATAAGACTCTATTATTTCTCTGATGTGTGGGAATTACCTCTTAGGGTTGATGGAGATGTGTAGATAGAGGCAATCAGAGGTGGGTTTCAGCAGGTTCTGACCAGTTCTGGAGAACCGGTAGCAGAAATTTTGAGTAGTTCAGAGAACTGGTAGTAAAAATTCTGACTGGCCCTGCCCCCATCTATTCCCTACCTCCCAAGTCCCAGCTGATCGGGAGGAAATGGGGATTTTGCAGTAACCTTCCCCTGGATTGGGGAGGGAATGAAGATTTTCCAGTATCCTTCTCCTGGAGTGGGGTGGGAATGGAGATTTTACAGTATCCTTCCCCTGCCATGTCCACCAAGCCATGCCCACTAAGCCATGCCACACCCACCAAGCCACACTCACAGAACCGGTAGTAAAAAATTTGAAACCCACCACTGGATGAAATGTGTATGTCAAGTACCAGGGAAATCAGAAGATCCAGCTGTTCAAATGTTATAAAGATTTATTGCAAGCTTAAGCTCTCTATAACAGTGATCACCAACCTTTTGGGCACCAGGGACAGATTCCGTGGAGATAGGTTTTCCCACGGACCAGTGAGGGCATGGTTTTATGTGCTGCCTGCATCCTGCAGATGGGGCTTCACTTGTTTGTGTGAACCAGTTTCTGGTATGCCGCAGACCAGTACCAGTCCATACTGGTTGGAGACCCCTGCTCTACAAGAACCTGAATTACTAATGGTCCAAACAAATTGGGGATAGATAAGGGTCAATGGAATTCAAGAAGGGGTGGACATAGATCTCTTGTGGGCACAGAGAGACTTGTGACTGATGATGCATTTGACCCTTCCTTCAGGTTCAGCCTGGTCATTTCCTACAGTATATATAACTATGTTCCCCTTCTAATGATTTAGGATTTTATTTTACATAATTTAAAACTTCTTGTGTTTAGGAATTCAATTTAAACATTACTAACAGACCATTGAGAACCAGTTTGGCCTAGTTGTTAAGGCACCAGGCTAGAAACTGGGCGGTTGTGTATTTTAGTTCTGCGTTAGGCATGAAGTCAGTTAAGGATACTTGGGCCAGTCACTCTCAGCCCTAAGAACAAACCACTTCTGAAAACGTTACCAAGAAAACTGCAGGGACTTGTCCAGGCAGTTACCAGGAGTCAACGCTGATTGGAAGGCTCTACATATACATGTATGTATGTTATGTTCATGAATGTATGTTATGTACATATACCAGAGGTGGGTTTCAACAGGTTCTGACCAGTTCTGCAGAACTGGTAGTGGAAATTTTGAGTAGTTCGGAAAACCAGTAAATACCACCTCTGACTGGCCCTGCCCCCATCTATTCTCTGCCCCCAGAGTCTCAGCTGATCGGGAGGAAATGGGGATTTTGCAGTAACCTTCCCCTGGAGTGGGGAGGGAATGGAGATTTTACAGTATCCTTCCCCTGCCACACCCATCAAGCCACACCCACAGAACCAGTAGTAAAAAATTTTGAAACCCACCACTGACATATACATTAACATATTACAAGCTAAAAAACAGGCTTTAGTAGGTCCATCAGAAATCTTCCCAAACTAGGCACCTTCCAGATGAGATGGACAAACTTTTATACTCATTATTCTTAAGAGTTCCATTCCAGTCAAATCAGCACTGATCATAAGACCGTCGATAGTAAGGGCCATGTAATCTTACCAGCTAGCAAATTCAATCAATCTGGAAGATATGGACTGAAGAAGATTGCTATTAAAACAACTTCTTTTAAACTATAGAGGAATGTGCTAGAACACAGGTGTCAAACTCGTGGTGTGACATTGCCATCACGTGATGTATCACAACGTTTTTCCTCTTTGCGGAACTGGACTGCGTGTGACACATTTGGCCTATGGACAGTTTGACACCCTTGGGCTAGAAGATAAAGAACATGTTGTGTTATGAGGTAGTGGCAGTTTGAGAAGAAAAATTCTGTGCTGGGTATCACATGTCCCACAATACAACAGCCTTTATTCAATGCTAAAATATATACATTGAAAATATTAAATTTATATTTCCTGATGGACCTCTGCTAAATAATAAATGTAACCCTGATCAATTTTTTCAAGTTCAGCCAAGGTCAGCTAGGTGCTCACCAATGCTGTGCTCATTAAGATGCTATGCTGATCATATAAAGTTAACTTTCACAAGATGCATTACTGCAGGATCCAATGCATTATCTTGGGACACGTATATTTGCTTTCATTCATGAGCTGCATTACTATCAATGGCTGTAAAACGTAAGCAATTAAAAATTTATTTTATTTATTTTTATTTTATTTTATTTTGAATTTGTATACCGCCCTTCTCCCTGAGGACTCAGGGCAGTGAACAGCCAAGTAAAAACATCAAATACAAATATTAAAATACAGTTAAAAATATATATATAAATTTGGCCCCATTAATTAAAACGATAAACAAAACAATTAAAAACACTTAAAAAGAATTAGGCCAGCCCGGCTTGTTGGAAAAGGAAGGTTTTAAGGGCACAGCGGAAGGCACTGAGGTCATGGATTCTCCTTATCTCAGGGGGCAACTGATTCCAGAGGGTAGGTGCCCCCACAGAGAAGGCCCTCCCCCTGGGGGTCACCAGCCTGCATTGTTTGGCTGATGGCACCCCGAGGAGGCCCTCTCTGTGGGAGCGCACGGGTCGATGGGAGGTCGTCGGTGGCAGCAGGCGGTCTCGAAGATAGCTAGGCCCTATGCCATGGAGTGCTTTAAAGGTGATAACCAACACCTTGAAGCGCACCCGGAAGACCACCGGGAGCCAGTGCAGCTCACGCAGGAGCGGTGTTACATGGGAGCGTTGGAGACAGGACGATAGTGCCACAACAAGCAAAAGAAGTCCTTCATTTGTTTTGAAAGGTAAACCTAATTTGAAATTCCTGTTGCTGAAAAGGTGAAAAATGGTAATATAAATAAATAATTCCTTGTTCTCTTAAATTATACATCACCAATTGTCTCCTCTCTTTCTTAGCTAAACATCTTACAATTTAGAGACTCTTCCAGCTTATCTTTAAGTGCTTTCCCTGGAGAACATGTTGGTGACAAAGAATGAATAAACGTAACTATCTGGTCAAGGCTTCAGATGAGTTTTTGCAGACGCTGAATAACCTTTAAGTTGCTTTCCAAGTGGAATGAACAGGTAATTCTTTGACATCTCAGCTCTTTTTGATCTTCAAAGGAATTAAAGAAAGCAATAAAATCTATATTAAAGTATTCAGCCTGGACAAAACTTACCAAAAGTCTCAGCTGGATTCTCATTCATTCATTGATCTAGACTTGTTTGAATGAGAAAACATTTTAGCGAATGAGAGGATTAGAGGGCAGGAATCATCCCCTACATGGAATTAGTTCAATGATAGGTTTCTACTGTGTTAAGTGTCTCTCTTCAGGCAATCACCTTGCTTGAAAGGAACTTCTTTAGACCTATTTTGAACGTTTTAAGTATCCAAGTGAAAGCAGCAGATTTCTCAATCTCTTAAACGTGCACTGCAGCTGTATACTGGGGTTTCACAAAAGTAGTTCCTACATAGTTTCTTGAAACGGAGGAGGGCTGTTATCTGGAATCCTTTTGCAAACTCTGTGATATCAATCAAGTAGAGTGGAGAAGAATGGGTAGGATGCAATCACAGTTTTCAGAGGCAAACAGTCTACCTTGGAAACGGGTTTATCATTTCCAATGATTTGATCAAGCTGGTGACTCACTGTTGAATTAACACTGACAAAAGAGCAAAATAGAAAGTCCCATCAGATACTAGATGGAGAAATAATTGAAAACAGCGTCGGCGGGAAAGCAAAAGAATTGTCATAAAAATGTTATATTTCTGACTGGATGTATATGCCAGAGCTGAGGATGTACTAGGAAAAGCTATAATTTAAAGAATCATAATATGCAAGTGGACAGGTTGAAAACGATGTGAAAGTAATTTAAGCAGAAGTATTACTCAGAACCTCTAAAATTTTAATAACTGTAATTTGCTATATTAATTATTAGAAGGGGCCATTGTGTCCATTGTCATTTAGGCAACCCTTTCAGCATGCATGAGGGCTCAAAATAAATGGCCTCAAAATTGAACAGAAGGGGAGGGATACAACATCATTTATCTCCAATCTACAACACAGTCCTTTCAACAGTTCCAAGAAGGCTCCACACCCGTTTGCACCACTCAGGTGATCCTGTTGACACAGATAAACCTCCACCTTAATGACCTGCTAAAAGGATGCAAATGACCAGCTGTCTGCAAGGAATATAAATCCTTCCATTCCCCCACCATCCAGTCAAAGCTGATGAAGCTTCTTGGATGAGAAGCAAAATTCTTCAAAGAAAAACCAGAAAGTCCAGTTGCCTCTTGAAAAAAGCACCTTTGGGACAATCATGACTTGGATGACTGAGAATCTCCATAGACTTTCAGCATGCATTTTCCAAAAGATTTGTTTAGTATCTCTTGAGCTTAGATAACAAGCCCATTCCAAAAGTGAACAGGCACCCAGTTCAGAGGTGGTATTCAGCAGGTTCTGGAGAACTGGTAGCAGAAATTTTGAGTAGTTTGGAGAACTGGTAAATACCACCTCTGACTAGCCCCGCCCCCATCTATTTTCTGCCTCTCGAGTCACAGCTGATCGGGAGGAAATGGGGATTTTGCAGTAACCTTCCCCTGGAGTGGGGAGGGAATGGAGATTTTACAGTAGCCTTCCCCTGCCATGCCCACCAAGCCATGCCATGCCCATCAAGCCACGCCCACAGAACCAGTAGTAAAAAAAATTTGAATCCCACCATTGACCCAGTTCCCACTGGGTAAACAATAAATGGGGCTGGAAATTTTGGACAAGCCAGAGGGCCATCAGGTTAGTGGAAAGCAAATTGCTGCAATGAAATAATGACAACTTCGCTTTAACTACACTCTGTTGATTCACGAAAGTGTAGTATGTCATTGAACTGTACAGCAATGAAAAGTGGGGGGGGGAATGATTTTCAGCTCTATGGTTCGAGTGTCCCAAGAGCCCTATATGAGAATTAGATTCTGCTTCTCCAGAAAGAGTCATGTTTCCAGCGGTCTTCTGAAAAGATGAGGACAGGCAAGAAGAGTTTCACTCTTTCTTTTAAAAAAAATGTTTCGTTGGAAACTTCTAGTGATAGAAAGAGGAAAGAAGTAACATCCCAGTGGTGAAATGTAAAATTTGTGGCTTGGTGAGGGGTAATGTGACTGAGTGGACATGGCCAACTTTTTTTTTACTTTTAAAACCATTTTTTCTACAACCTCTTTGGCCGAAGAGGTTGTAAAAAAAATGCTTTTAAAAGCCTCTGACAATCCCAGCTGAGTTTCCTGATCGGCAGAGGCTTTTTTTTCTTTTAAAACCATTTTTTCTACAACCTCTTTGGCCGAAGAGGTTGTAAAAAAAATGCTTTTAAAAGCCTCTGACGATCCCAGCTGAGCCGCGCAATCATTGGAGGCTTTTTTTTTTTTTACTTTTAAAAGCATTTTTCGGCCGAAGAGGTTGTAGAAAAAATGCTTTTAAAAATTAAAAAAAAACCTCTGATGATTGCGCAGCTCAGCTGGGCATGGGGGGGGCAGGGATTTTTGCTACCAGTTCTCCGAACCACCTGTTGCCATCGCTACTGGATCAGGTGATCCGATCCAAACCGGGAGCATTTCACCCCAATACAGATTGTATGAGAATATTCCAATTCTGCCTATGGAATCAATCCGAAAGGGCAGCAGATTTGATGGGACCAATAATATCATACGAACAGAGAAGTATTATTTTCAACCATTATCCTTCCCATTCAATATAACAATAACAATAACAATACTGCCCAAGGAGCTGCTGATACAGTTCTACAAAGGAATTATTGGGCCTGTCATTTACACCTCTATAACTGTCCGGTTTGGCACAGCAATTTTGGTATAATAGCAAAATAATATTGTCTCCTCTTTAATATACAGGATCCCAATCCTAGGATGGCTTTCGGTTTTCCAGAAACTGGGCTCAAAATAGTAAACTCTTATAAATATAATAAATATATTAGTAAATTAATATAAATATAATAAATATATTAGTAAACTAATATAATAAAAAGACTGTTGATCTATCTAGGCCAGCTTCAACAGTTATTAGCAGCAACGGCTCAGGCAGAATTTTTGAGACTGTAAAAAGCAGAATATAAGAAAGGTAGATAAAAAGACATGCAAAAACATAAAAGATTAAACTGAAAATACAGTAGGTAAACAAGGGATCTAGAATGTCCTGGGGATGCAAGTTTTCAAAAAAAAAATCATTAAGTACTTATGAATTATAAAATATATTATATCCCTTTTTTAAAAATAAGGAGCACTATTCAGCTTTAAGCTGCAAATACGTATTAAGAACCAGGTTCAACACTGTAGAAATAAATCACTGGCTGAAATTATAAACTACAATAAATACAACCATTATTCAGAATCTTCCCAAATTGGGATAGCCCATGAAGTTAAAACATAGATTATATGCTTAAAAAACCCAAATTTTGGATGAGGCACAAATCTATGTATCCAGTTACAGTATAGTTCAAGGACGGTTTTCAATGACAACTGAATTCATACCTCAGATTTTACTTGTAAGGTACAAAATTATTCTGTACATCAAAACAAACTTCTTCAGCCTGGTTAACCATTTTTCCAAGATGGAAATCGAATAGACTTTCCAATAAGAATATATAATATCCTTGCATCAAATACTGACATCAAATTGACTTGCAAGATTGATAGTCTAGGCATGAAACACAACCAGCAATGCTAGTTCTATCTTTAAAGATTATCTACATTTAGAGGAATCATGCAAGTCTGAAAGTGATCAGCCCCCCATCTCTCACTTTTACCCTCTCAAAAACTAGGGAGGGCAAAATTTTAAAGGATAATGAATGTTCTTTAAAAAAAACTAGAAACCCCATAGTTGAAGGGAATAAAAAATGTTCCGCTCAACAATGGAGCCAACGAGTTAGGTCTCTGACTCCAAGGGAACCCAGTGTCAGGATCAAGACCAGAAATCACTCAGTAAAATCCAACTGAGTTCAACCCTTTATTTATTTCCTTAAACCTAATCGACAGAATCTTGCCAAATTCAAACTATAACCTTCTAGCTTACTAGATATACCCTGAGAGAGTATTGTGGGAATTCAAGCTACTATGAAACTTTTTCCTTCTCTTTCATCCAGCTCTGGTCTGCGCAGTCTCTTGATCCAGGTCTCTTTCTGGGAAAACTCTGTGTTGCCCAAACTCTCCTCCACAGCTCCTTCAGGTGCATATACCATCAGATTCAGCCCTGGTCACTTAACTAGTTTTTAATAAGGGATCATAAGGGATGGAGCCAACTTAATTTTGGGAAGATTATTTCATAAGGCAGTCGCCAAAACAGAGAAGCCATGTGTCCTGGGACCCATCAAATGTAGATCCATAGCTGCATTTCCCTACAGCACACCTTCAGCATAATTTACTCTGCAAACCCAAAAATCTCTCCAGTTCTGCTCACTTTTTCATTCTCAATTGTACATATTTCTCCAGACATCTCCCTGCTTTCTTCAGGGACACTAATTTTTCTGTTGCATTTTTCTTGTTATTTCATCCTCTGATTCCACCAAACTCATCAGCAGGATTTTGTATTTACTTTCCTACCAATACTGAAAAATAGATAAAACTCTGAGCAGCATTCATTCAGCTAATCAGTTTGCTTTGCTTTTCCTTTATGAGGTCACGCCTCATAATACTGCTGACAGGTGCATGAGCTCACAAAGGAGAAGTAATTAAAACTTTTGGGTCGGCTGAGTGAAAACTATTCACCAGAGCTTTTAGGTCTGTGTGGGTGCTTACTTACCGGTAGTTACTGAAGATCGGTTGGTTAAATACTTTTGTTTTTATTTCACTTTATTTACATAGTTTAGGTTTGTTTTATTTTACAATATTTATTTGTTTATTTATTCATCTATTTACTTCATATAATACCTATTTACAAGCTACTTATTTATATCTTTATATATATCTTTATTTATCATATGTAATATATTTGTTTAATTAGTTAGGAGTAGTTTAGCTTAGTTACGATTTACCTTATTTCCATCATGGAGACGTTCCTGTATTATGCAGGGAAAGCCCTCTTTGAGGTAAGAGATCTTCAGTTTTATTTATTTACCTGTCAACTTGCATGTCTGACTCTAGGATTTAGAATTCAAAAAGGTAACACAACAGATAACATGACATAAGTAATGGGATCTGGAAGGAACTATATTAAAATTGGATAATAAAGTAAAATAGGAATTAAAGGAATTTAGGAACAAGCAAAATTTATTTGAGAATAATTTTTAGAATAACTTTTGAACCTGAACATTTAAAAAATATTTGCACATCTTCTTTCAGGCTCTTTTGTGGTTAATTGTGTTAATATCATCAATTTAAAGGCATCCACAGGACAGCCTTCCATAAAAGCTGGGAAACATGGCTCTGTGGTTTTCCTTGGGGTGCACAGAGAAGCACAGAGTCGTGAGGCTGGCTAGAACCCTCAAACCCAACTTCCTAGTTAACTTTTAATGTTGCTTGCCTCTTTTAAATTTTATAAAGGGTGTTTATATTTTTAATATTTCATTTGTACAGCTCCTTTAATCCATCTGGGAGGGAAATGGGCAGTTCTTAAATATGAAAAGCAAACAAATAAATAATGTGTACCAAAGTCTTCTATAAATGGCCCAGAACCATATTAGAGGAAAGATGGATAGAATCTGGTACAGACTGGCTGATTTAATATTTTTGTACAGCTGACTCCATACGAATACTTGACAATTTACAAACAGCTGCCTAAAATTCATAGTAGTCAGGAGTCACCTTACACTAAACCAGAGATGGGAGGATCCGAGCCTCTGACCATCCTGTCATCAACACTATCTCAGAGGCACTATCAATTATTCATACAGTAAGGTTGATATTGGAAGAAGAGGGCCATTATAACATCATTTTAACAGCAGACCAATTAAAGGCAACTTCAGCTGTTGCCACAGCTGGCTAGAGGCAAACTTCAGGTGATGTCATAAGGATTGTTGCTTAACAGTGGTTAACAGTGGTTAGTGAGGGTCTTCATGCTTTGGATAGAGGGCTATGAGGATGAACTAGCCGATTAGATTCACTCTAACTATCTAAATAAAATTAGCATATGTGATCCAATGGAACATTTGTTCCTGATAATCTTTTTTTCCATAACTGGGAAATTGCCTTTATGCATCTATCTTATTGACCATCTTAGACCAAAAATGCTAGAGAATTCCTGGAAGCCTGGCACACTAATGAATTGGTGATTAATAGACACGTAGACATAAGCAACATCTACATACTGTGCAAAAGAAACAATCAACAAGCCAAAAAGGAATGAAAAGACCAAAATACCTCCCCACCAGCATTCAACACTCAGATGTGCATAGATTAACACCAAGATTAAAGTTGGAACAATAATCAAGAAGTAGAGAAGAGTTAGAAACAATATACTTTCTTTTTTAAAAAAATGTGGATACAATCTGACAAATTGTGTAGCCTATGGAAATCACACCAATTTCCACACAGACACCCCCCATAAATGAACAAATAAACAAATAAAATCCCAAGCAAATTCAGTTTTAGCTCATATCACATCATCCTAATTTAATTTTACAGAAAGCAATCTATTATGTGCTGCTAATATATATATAGAATTCAAATCAAATTTTAATATAGTTCCTTCCAGATCCCAGTTTTGAGATAAAATAGTTTCTTAGAAGAATTAGATGGATTATTTGCAAGATTAATATTGTTTTCAATAGTCTATTCAGAGCTAGAGGATTGCATTTTTATTCTTACAGACTTTTACAAACAGAGGGAAGGACAGCAAAATAATTATTCTCAACAGCTTCATTTGTAGTCAGCCTGTTTGCTGCTAAAAATCCAAATTCACCATTAAGGAGCCTTGGTGGATCAGCGGACTAAAGCTGCTGTTAAAGTAGCACTTAGCTGCCAGCTGCCTGCAATTATTGCGAGTTCAATTCTCACCAGGCTCAAGGTTGACTCAGCCTTCCATCCTTTTGAGGTAGGTAAAATGAGGACCCGGTTTGTGGGGGCAATAAGCTGACTTTGTATAAAATAGAAGGGGGCCAAAAAGCCCTACTGAGCAGGTATATACAAAAGTATGAAGGCTATTGCTTAATGCATTGTAAGCCACCCTGAGTCTCCGGAGAAGAGTGGCATATAAATCGAACTAATAAATAAATAAATAAATAATTTCATCCCAATTGCAAATATCAACACTTTCCTTAGAGAAGGTATATATAAATTCCTTTGAAAACTAAAATATGAAGATACCGCAATGTAATAGATTTATGTAGTTACCTTCCATTTCAAAATATGGCTATATACAGCCCAATAATTTTTCCAGAACTACTGCAAAGTGCTTTAGAACAAATGATCAGAAAGCAACTAAAGAGCATTGCAACTGGATATGACTCCTGTCAGAAATAAAGTTCTCTCCATTATTATCAATCTCTGCAAAATCCAGTGAAGAAGAGTTAAAAGTTGGGGAAGCATAGCTTGGAAAAGGATGAAGGGAAGACAGGACAGCTTTCTGGGTCTTGTAGTTCTTTCTTTAATAGCACTTTGATCTATACTTCAAGACTGAGCTTAATTCACCCCTTTGTCTTCTTTTGGCAGTTCTGTCTCCAGAAATATAAGAAACATCAGAGGGACAAAGGTGAACAACCAACCATGTTATTTGTGTGGGTACCTGTGGCAGGAGTGCCATTTGTAATGACCAGTCTTAATTTGGTGTGTCATTGGTGGCTTAATATGTAATGTCCTTCATGAATGTTGTGTAATAGCGCAAGTGTTTTTCCATAAAATACAGAACAAGAGGAGACAAAAGAAATAAGAGAAAAACACCAGGAAAAGATGGCCGAGAAAAATGCCATGATAAGAGAGGTAAATAATTGACTTCCCTTACAATCCTGTTTTAAGCTTCTCTTTTTGTTTGCTTATTTGTATCCTATGATTGATGAATGTTTCTTATAATTTCTGCATCTTAGCTGGAGGAGGAGAATGAGTTCTTGGCAAGCGAAATCGAAAGTCTTATGAAAAAAAAAAAGTACTTGAAGGAGAAGCTCCTTCAAAGTCAAGGAAGTGAGATAATTTCAACTTAACAACATTTTAATTATTTTCCTTTTTAAAAGAAAGTGATTCATTTCTTATTAAGTTTAGCTTTATAAGTACTAGTTATTTTGTTATTTTTTGCCAGGGCCTGCCTAAGAGGAAGAAGACCATCAAAGTGAGAAACAGCCGACTGGAAAAAGACCAAGGAAAACACAGGTACAATAAAATTTTAATATTGATTTTAAATTGACAAGTTTTAAATTACGGGCCAAATTTATAAATTATTTTAACTCTATTTTTAACTGTAATGTTATGTATAGATGTTTTTATTTTGGCTGTTCACCGCCCTGAGTCCGAAAGGAGAAGGGCGGTATAGAAATTTGAATAATAAATTTGAATAATAAATATATAAATAAGAATGTGTGATTATGTTAGTAACTTAATTAGTGGACTAAATTAACGGATCAAGGAAGTACTGTGGATGTTGCATATGTAAAATTCAGTAAAACATCTGACAAAGTAGACCACAGCATATGTCTTCATAAGATAGAACAGTGTGGGATAGGCAGCACCAACACCAGATGGATTCGCACTTGCCTAACCAACCACACTCAGTATGTAGCCCTCAATGACACTACATGTACCTGGAGGGAAGCATGCAGTTAGGTACCTCAAGGTTCTGTCTTGGGCTCCTCAATACCTTCATCAATGAGGTGATAGAAAGGGGGCTGATCAAATTTGCAGGAAAAAACAAATGTGCAGCATAGGCAATACTTGGCTCAATAGTAGTAACTATAGGAGGGATCTAGATGTCCTAGTGGATGATCGCTTAACAATGAGCCAGAATTCTTGCTGCAGCTGCCAAAAAAGCCAGTGCAGTGCTAGGCTGCCTCAAGAATGGAATTGCATCAAAATCAGAAGTGATAGTACCGCTTTATACCAAACTTTTGAGGCCACACATGGAATGCTGCATCCAGTTCTGGTGTCACAATACAAAAAAAATGCTGAGAGTCTAGAAAGAGTCCAGAGAATAGCAACTAAGAGGTCTGGAGGTTAAATTGTACGATGATCAGTTAAGGGAACCTATCAAAGAGAAAGATTAGGGGTTACATGATAGCTGTCTTCCAGTACTTGAGGGGGAGTCATACAGATGAGGGGGTTGACATATTCTGAAAAGCACCTAAGAGCTAGACAAGAAAAAATGGGTGGAAGCTCTTTAAGTGAGATCCTATCTGGAAGTAAGAAATTTCCAGACAGTGAGAAGAATGAATCGATCGAATAGCTTGAAATAGAAATAGAATATAGATAGCTTGTCTTGATATACTGAGCTGAATTGTTCCAAAACCAAATGTGATGAAAAATCTTGCTAATATTCTCCCTACTACTTTCCACCAAAAGGTTATTTGTCCGCTTCAATTATTGTCTATTTCAGTGTGGCTATTTTTGATTGGAAAAAATGCTATTTGATAAATAATTTAATGTGTTAGTTTTTAAATTAAAATATTTATATATATTTTTTTTTCCAAAAAGGAACATATAGTTTCTCTTCAAATACAGTCTTCAAATATAGTTAGGATTGAACTAATGTGATTCTGTTCTAATTTACTTGTTTTTAATCCATTTCAGTGAATGTATCAACTTCAAAGAAACCCGCAATCCTTTTTTGAGACTCCCTCTGCTCTTTGATTAACCCGATCAGGGACAACCAGAACTGGCTGGATTGCTGTGGCTAAGAAATGCTTTCATTTGTCATTGCACTTTACACCTCTTCACTTAACAACAGCAATGGCAATCGGCCCCAATATTTATTTATTTATTTATTTATTGGTTCAATTTATATGCCGCCCTTCTCTGGATACTCAGGGCGGCTTACAATGTGTTAAGCAACAGCCTTCATACTTTTGTATATACCTGCTTAGTAGGGCTTTTGCCCCCCCCCCCCAAAGCGGTGTTCTTTTTTATACAAAGTCAGCTTATTGCCCCCACAATCCGGGTCCTCATTTTACCTACCTCGAAAGGATGGAAGGCTGAGTCAACCTTGAGCCTGGTGAGATTTGAACTTGCAGTAATTGCAGGCAGCTGGTGCTACTTAACAGCACTTTAGTCTGCTGCGCCACCAAGGCTCTATGGTCCCAATTGAAGTCATAACATGATGACAACGTTTATCATGAATATTCTCCATCAAATATGCTCCTGAAGCTCCTTCTATGATCGGGGCCTTGACGAGGCGAAGAGGCTCATGTGGGTAAATGAAATCATGGGCTATGTCATAGGACATGTATATGTCCAGAAGGGTCACCCCAGGTGAACAGGACATGATGGATACCCCAGACTAACAGCAATCTGCCAACCTGCATTGGACTAGCATGGCAGATTATAGTTTATTCTTCAAACATGTCAATGCAACTTCAGAAATGCTTCTCATTCCACAGAGGCCCTGGGGAAACTACCCACAGCAGCAGGAAGACCTGTCTGATGGCAGAATGGATGCTAAGAATCACTGGGCTAAATCAGGCAACCAAAAGCTGAAAGACTCTGTAGTAAAATTTGAACATATATTGAACATAGTAGCCCAATGCATCATTCAATTGAACAAATAATATAAACTTCAAATCATCCACACTTATGCGCCAATAATAGGCTGTAGTGATAATGAGGTTGAAGAGTTTTTTGATGATGTGGCCCGGCTTCAAGACAAAGAAAAATGCAGATACAAAGTACTAATGAGTGACTTTAATGCACAAATAGGAAGAACAACAACTGGAGAAATGTGATTTGCCCATATGGAAGTGATAAATGAGATAATAGATGAAGCTTTATATCTTGAACTCATTTTATAAGAAAAAACCTAGCAGAAAATGGACATGGAAGAGTCATCTGGGTAGACAAGTGAAATTGACTGCATCATGTCAAGTGATAAAAACATATTCTACAATTATACTGTCATCAATTGCTTCACATTGGAAGTGACCATAGAATTGTACAAGCTACAATGAAGATAGACTGTCGAAAAGAGTATATGGAAATGATAAAGACGTCACAAAAAATGAAAATAAAGAGTGATCAGCTATTAGAGAAGCGTAGCGATTTTGAGATTAATTTATGAAATCGCTTCACTCTATTACAAAATTTGGAAAAGATAAACATTACGGACCAAAATGAAGAAATAGCCTAGTGTCCTGAATCTGCTATATCTATAGCACTGCTGGAAAAACACTTTGTACAATCTAAAATCTCTAGTGAAATTATTGCTTTAATGAAAAAAAAAGACAGACAATGAAGAACACTGCAAGTTTCGCTAATGAACTGGAGTACTTTGAACTTTGCAAGACCCTAAGAAAACGTATTCAAGTAGAAACACATCAGCAGTCAACATGCATCTTATGGAAAAAAAGGGATTAATAAAGCAAAATGCAAGTTTACAAATATTATAAAGAAGGTTTTTGCATTAAACGTGAAGATGGCTCTGTGTGTAGAACAAGACAAGAAATGTTGGAAATAATTGGAAAATTCTATTCAGAGCCATACAAAGATCAAGATCATTGAAAAGTAGCAACACCCATAAAAGAGGAAATGCCAGATATCCTAGTAGAGGCAGTATCAAGTGCCATAAAATCAATGAATAATGGCAAAGCTTCAGAAAATGACTATGTTACAGTTGAAATGCTGGAAGCTGGTGGTCACAGTTCACACAAGCTGCTAGCAAAACTGTAATCAAGACGCCTCAGAGAAGAAAAAATATCTGATGCATGGAGAAATGCTGAAGTGATTCTTATACACAAGAAAGGGGCCCAAGATTATTTAAAGAACTATTGCCCAATAAGCCTTCTTTCAGTCATCCACAAGATTTTCACCACAATAATAGCAAAAAGAATACTAAGAACATTAAATGATGCACAGCCAAAGGAGCCAACAGGGTTCAGTAGTGGTTACAGCACTACAAATCCCCTCCAGGTTATTCAGCAAGTCATTAAAAGCCACAATGAGTACAACATCCCTCTGTGCATGGCTTTCATTAACTACAAAAAGGCGTTTCACTCAGTATTCCAGCAAGCAGCAATCGATGCATTGCTCAACCAAGGCGTAGACACTGCTTACATAAACATACTACAATTAATATATGAAAAAACAATAGCAACAATTTGCCTTGATTATCTTAAAGTGGAAATCAACAAAGAATGAGGGTACGACAAGGTGATCCAATATCACCTATCCTTTTCTCAAACTGCCTTGAAGAAGTATTTCACAAACTAGACTGGGCAAAAGATGGAATAAAAATCAATGGAACCTATTTAAACCACTTAACATTTGCAGAGGATGTTGCTGTCTTCTGACAAGATCCAGAAGAAAGAAAGAAAGAAAGAAAGAAAGAAAGAAAGAAAGAAAGAAAGAAAGAAAGAAAGAAAGAAAGAAAGAAAGAAAGAAAGAAAGAAAGAAAGAAAGAAAACATATATATATATATATATACATATATATATATATATATATATATATATATATATATACATATATATATATATATATATATATATATATATATATATATATATATATATATATATATATATATATATATCTGGAGAAGAACTAGATGTAGTAGACCACTATACTTTGCCCAACGGATCTCAATGGAAAGTGACACAAAAAAGGAAATTGAACAGATTGTTAAATGTGCTTCACAATAATTCAGGAAGCTAAGCGTAATTTTCAAGAACAATCTCCCAGTGTGCCTGAAAAGAAGTTTTTTCAATCAGTGTTGTGCTACCTGTTCCAACATATGCCAGCGAAACATGGACACTAAGCTCACAATCAATACAAAAGCTATGCGTGGCACATAAAGCCATGGAAAGATTCATGCTTGGCATCACAAGACAAGATAGAAATACCTGTACATGGATTAGAGTACAAACAAAAGTGTACGATCAAAAGAGTAAAAGAACTGAAATGGAAATGGGCTGGTCACATAGCAAGAAGAACTCATGGCAGGTGAACTAAGTCAGTCATAGAATGGATTCCACTTGATAAAAAGCATCCACAAAAGAGACCTGAAAAAAGATGGAGCGACAACATCAGCAAGTATTGTGGGCCCAATTGGCAAAGGAAAGCTCAAGACCTTATTGGTTGGAAAGATGCAGAAGAGACTTTCATCCCAAAGCGGAGAGACAATGGTTGGAATTATGATGATAATGATAATGCTCCTGAAAAAAAATTGTTTCTGCATCCTGCATTCTGCATCAAAGTGACAAAAAGGCTTCCAGCAATTTGAATGCCAGGCAGGATGGTCATGTCCTGCAAGCGTCTGTCCTCAAAAGTTGGGGTGTTAAGAAAGAAAAACTCAAGAACGCCCAGGAGGAAGAGACACCCAGCCTTGTCAGCTAAGTTAACACATTTCATCTGCCAAGTGGGAACCACTGTCAGCAAATTTGCCTAGTTAGTCAGCAAGGTAGCAACAGCTTAGGACGAATTCCATAGATGAAAATCTTAAAGGGGAAAACGAGTCACAAAAGTAGGGAAACTCTGAAAAATGAGATTATAAAAGACCACTGAGAAGGGAAAAAAAAGACCCCAGAAGAAACCAACATGATTACGTAAAACATTCTATGAGAAATTGAGAGACAAAAAGAACAAGTATGAAAAATGGAAAGAGAGACACATAATTAAAACAGACTACCAGCAAAAAGTCAGAATGTACAAAATCAGGAAAGCTATGGGTCAGAGTGAACTAAGATTTGTAACAAATTTTGATTTCCTGGACATTTGATGAAAAATGGGCTTTAGAACTCAATAAATAAACTATTTATTTACAGTTAATTTTACTGTTTTTATGATGGACATGGTTAGTGGAACATGGCACAAACTGATGACAAAATAGAATTGTATTTTTCAAAAAAAAAAAAAGAACTCAAGTATGCTGACTGAGTAATCAGGGCCTGCAGCCTTGCCAGAAGTAAATCAAACTGTAAAAGTAAACCAGGTGGAATTGGCAGTAGAAGAAGCCAGCACAACTATTGAACTGTTTATATTCAGAAAGCAGGACCCTATTCTTTGCCTCAGAAACAATAAAATTATCTAATGAAAGAAGTAGAAGAATTGAAACAAAGAATCCTTGAGCATGTAAAACAGCACAAAAACACAAGTGGTCTGCATTGAAACTTGTCCCAAAGAGGCAACTAGCACAAGCATTAAAAGATGCCAATATTATTATAACAAATATAAGCATTAGCTCACTGCAAGAAACAAGCCAACTAATATATAGCACAATTGCAGTTAAAACTGAATACCTGGGATGCAAAATCAACAAGAGGGGAAAATAACCAAATAGAACACCATCAAAATGGAAGATTGGGCTGGACAATAAGAACATCGAACTTAATCAGATATAGGCAGGGTAGAACAGAAGAAAGAAAAGAACCTAGAGAACAGAAAGACCAAGTAATACTGGATAGGAAATACCACCTTGATTCATGGAAGATTATGGTAAATAACGCTATAGCCAAGAAGATCAGCAGATATAAAGCTCAAATTGCAAATTATAATCAAAACCTCCAATTTCAATCCAATCAGAAATCTTTCTACCAATCCATCAATGGAGAGACTGGAGTGCATCAATCAGTACCTGACAAGAAAGAAACAGTGAAGTTCTGGTTTATTTATTTATTTATTTATTGATTTATTAAATTTATATCCCGCCCTTCTCCCCGAAGGGACTCAGGGCGGTGAACAGCCGAGAATTAAAATAACATGCAATACAAAAGTTAAAATAATTAAAAATAAATTAAATTAAACGGCCGCCCCAATTTAAAACCCCTAGCAATACAATTAAAAACCCTTAAAATCTATTCAGGCCAGGCCGGCTTGCTGAAATAAAAACGTCTTCAGGGCCTTACAGAAAGTGCGGAGATCCGGAATCAGCCGTATTCCGGGAGGTAGCTCGTTCCAGAGGGTGGGTGCTCCCACAGAGAAGGCCCTCCCCCTGGGGGCCGCTAGCCGACATTGCTTGACCGACAGCACCCTGAGGAAGCCCTCTCTGTGAGAGCGTATTGGCCAGTGGGAGGTTATCGGTAGCAGCAGGCGGTCTCGTAAATACCCTGGCCCTAAGCCATGGAGCGCTTTAAAGGTGAGAACCAACACCTTGAAGCACACCCGGAAGACCACCGGGAGCCAGTGCAGCTTGCGCAGGAGAGGTGTTATATGGGAGTGCCATGTCGCTCCCGTGATCACCCGCGCGGCCGCATTCTGGACCAGTTGGAGCCTCCGGGTGCTCCTCAAGGGGAGCCCCATGTAGAGAGCGTTAGTGTAGTCCAGGCGAGAAGTGACGAGAGTATGAGTGACTGTGCATAAGGAATCCCAACTCAGAAAGGGGCGCAACTGGCATATCAGGCGAACCTGATAAAAAGCCCCCCTGGTCACGGCCGTCATATGCTCTTCTAAAGACAGCCGTGTGTCCAGGAGGACGCCCAAGTTGCGAGCCCCCTCTGTGGGAGTCAATGACTCGCCCCCAATAGGTTGCAGATATACTGTAGGATAACCCAAAGAAGTACAACAAGTACAACAAGGATGCAACTTGGTTAAAGGAGGTGAATAAAAAAATTTAAAAAGCTGAAATGAAAGAACTTGTAATAATAGCAGAAATGGTAGAGAAAAGAGCAAGGAAGATCAAGAATTGGCCAGCACCAAGTTCAGATGAACTGCATGGTTTTTGGTTGAAACATCTGAAATAAAGCCTCTGTTCAACACTGTCCATATATAAAACCAAAACATTGCAATGGAGTTTGAACTGGATGAATATGCCATGCTTACTATGAAATGGGGGGAAACAGTGAAAACTGACAGAATCAAGAAAATCTATGGAATATTATCTAAAGTATGGATGAAAATAATCACTATAAATACCTGGTCATCCTTCAAGCTGACAGCATCAAGCACAATGAAGTAAAAAAAAAAAAGTTAGAAAGGATACATCAAGTAAGTGAACAAGATCTTAAAATCCAAACTCAGTGGAACACTTGGTCAACTAAGACTTGCAACAAATGTCAAAAATTATTTTTAAAAGTTTCTTTCGACATATAAAAATAAGAAAAAGGTCAAGGAACCAGTCCTCTACTGGGAGAACATGGCAAGGAGGAGATGGGTAGCAGGGTGAAAGCGGAACTGTTTAATTATTTCTTTGCTTCTCACTTTACACAAAAAGAAAACAAAATAGTCCAACCTATCAAAAGCAGTATTGTAAAAGACAATATAGGATTACTAGTCAAACTAGACAAGGAAATGGTAAGAGAACCCCCGTCAACTCTAGATGTGTTCAGATCACAGCCAGATGAATAAGGTCTTTCCCATTAAAAATATGGTGAGATAATAGATATGATTTACAGAAACACATACCAACTCGGTCAATGCCTGAATTACAGGGACAGTGTTGGAGTTCCTCGACATTTCAAGAAAAATGGGAATTCCATGTGCATTCCTGCTATCTATCCATGACTGTCTCATTGGATGAAGACATACAAGGCGACAAAGCCACTCACTCTGGATTTTACTTTTTTTCCCCCTTTATTATGGTCACAGTTCAGCAAAGGATTTGACTTTAGAGAAGCCCAATTGCTTTTCAGACCATCTGTAGTTGCTCTAAGATCTGGCAACTCAACTGACTTTTCAGCAAGGAGACGAAAACGACAAGAGAAATAGCCCTTTCTGCTTTCCAACACCGAGTGAGAATTTCTTATTGACAAATTGATATGCTACCTTGTGCCCACAAAGAGCACTCAAGGCAGCTGTTTGTACAAATTAAAACTGAAAACTCTACTAAAATACATAATAAAAAACAGGAAAACACTCAGGGCATCTCTAATTTCATTACTGTTTATTCCCCACTGTCAAGTCCGCCTATGAACAGCAAGCTGAATCTTTAGCGTAAATAAAAAGGTTGTGAACATTATTTCTCATTTCCTCCCTCCTCTCCCAAAAAGGCAAGTATTTCATAAGTTCCGAATAGCTTCATCTCATCCAATTGCTAGAGGTAAACCACAGTGGTATCTAGCTGTTAAATGAAAAATATACATGTTTAGGGAAAATTAAGAGCCACATAAGACTTCTATAAGTATCATATCAGGGGTCACATGTCAAAGGTGGGAAAAGGACAAAAAAGACTTTTTTTAAAGTCCAAATTAATTATTTTAAATTAGATTAACAATGAATTAATAAATTTCATTGATTCAGTTCCATAAGGTAGTCCTCGACTTACAACCACAATGGAGCCCAAAATTTGCATTGCTCATTCACATGACCATGGGAATGTTGCAACAGTCATAAATGTGAAAACTGGTCATAAGTTACTTTTTTCAGTATTGTAACTTCAAACAGTCACTAAATGAATGGTTGGAAGTTAAGAACTACCACTATATAATACTTTTTTCTTCATTTATTGCCTTCATTTCGAGGGATACATGATTCTGGCCCTCCAAAGATGCTCCATAAATTAATTTTCAAGAATGCAGAGAAGAGTAACAAAGATGATTAAGGGACTGGAACAGACTCAGGCTCAACCCATCCAAGACCGAGTGGCTGTGGTTTCCGACATCCCAATATAGTCAGTTGGTGCCATCACTGACTATTGGGGATGAGTTGTTGGCCCCCACGGAGAGGGCTCGCAACTTGGGGTTCCTCCTGGACTCACATCTGTCTTTAGAAGAGCACTTGACGGCTGTGGCTGGGAGGGCATTTTATCAGGTTTGCCTGATTCGCCAGTTGCGTCCCTTTCTAGATCAGGACTCGTTAAATACGGTCACTCATGCCCTCATCACTTCCCGCCTGGACTACTGCAATGCTGTCTACATGGGGCTCCCCTTGAGGAGCACCTGGAGGCTCCAGCTGGTCCAGAATGCGGCCATGCGGGTGGTTATGGGTGCGACGTGCTCCCATGTGGCTCCCCTCCTGCGCGAGCTGCACTGGCTCCCGGTGGTCTTCCGGGTGCGCTTCAAGGTTCTGATTACCACCTTTACAGCACTCCATGGCTTAGGACCAGGGTACTTACAAGACCACCTTCTGCCACCAGTAGCCTCTCACCGACCAGTACAGTCCCATAGAGAGGGGCTCCTCAGGGTGCCGTCGGCCAAACAGTGTCAACTAGTGGCCCCCAGGGGAAGAGCCTTCTCTGTGGGGGCACCGGTCATCTGGAACGAGCTCCCCCTGGAGATACGGAGGATCCCGGACCTACGCGCTTTCGCTGTGCCATCAAAACATTTCTATTTCAGCAGGCCAGCCTGGCCTAACCTCTCTTTTAAATTGTTTTTAAAATTCTTTAAAATTTTTAAATTTTAAACTTGTCTTATAAATTTGGGGTGTTTTAAATTTCGTTTTCCGGGCCAATTATTTAATTGTATTTTAATGGTTTTTTATTCAGCTGTTCACCACCCTGAGTCCTTCGGGAGTAGGGCGGTATACAAATTCAATAAATAATAATAATAATAATAAAACATATGAAGAACAGTTGCAGGAACTGGGGATGTCTAGTTTAATGAAAAGAAGGACTAGGGGAGACATGATAGCAGTGTTCTGATTTCTCAAGGGCTGCCACAAAGAAGAAGGAGTCAAGGTATTCTCCAAAGCACCTGAGGGCAGGACAAGAAACAATGGATGGAAACTAATCAAGGAGAGAAGCAACTTAGAACTAAGGAGAAATTTCCTGACAGTTAGAACAATTAATCAGTGGAACAATTTGCCTCCAGAAGTTGTGAATGCTCCAACATTGGAAGTTTTTAAGAAGATGTTGGATAACCATTTGTCTGAATTGGTGTAGGGTTTCCTGCCTAAGCAGTGGGCTGGACTAGAAGTCCTCCAAGGTCCCTTCCAACTCTGTTATTCTATTCTATTCTATCAGCTTAGCTGTATCAACTAATAAAAGAATTATTGATTTAAACAAGACAAGGCTATATGGGGCATTTTTGGTCTCTGTCAGAAGCACTCTGCTCCAAGGTTGGATTAATAAATTCTTACATAATGCATTCATAAGAAATTAAAGCCCTGAGCCTCTCAAGGACCATTTCTACAATAGTGATTTTTAGTGCCTTATACTATCACTCAGCCCTCACAGAGGTAATATAAAGTCTGCTTTTTTGGCTGATATATTGCTAGAATGACAACTAGCTAAAAGGTGCTATAAGTTACAAGTATAAAAATTGCTAAAGCCCAACATATAAAACCAGTTACATAAACTGATTTTACATCAAAGGTGTCAATGGCTGATCCTTCCTTGGGGATAAATTAGTATTAAAATAACTCAAAACCTGATGTCTCAATGACAAATTCAGGGCTCAAGGGGTTTTTTGTTTCAATCAAACATCGTATGTTCAGAGGGGGGGATGACAAAGAGAATATTCATTTGTATAGATGATAGAACTAAATGTAAATATGGATATAAATACTTCAAGTTTTCATCAAGTCTTCTGCCTTGTCCCACCACTACCTCAAAAACTAATATGGAATTCAACTTCATGAACTTCAAATTGTCAGGAAGTTTTTTTTGGCAATGGGAGACGGGAAAAGCAGTGAATATATAAACTGAAGAGTCAAGCTATTCCGGGATCATCTGGTTTATTTTGTCTACCTAAATCTGTTGGAATACATGTTGGAATGTATTTTGTATTGCAATAATTACAGCCAACCAGTAGATGGCAGTGTTTAAACGTTTGCCTCTATGGTTATACTCTATGTCCTTTTTTGTTCTAAGGAACGTTTCCTGTTACAGTTAAAACCGTTAAGGACCAAGGACTACGGTGACTGGACATGTTATTTCATTCTGTAGGGCTATATAAACTGAATTTCTAACAAAAATCATGTCATGTCTTCCTTGGAGGAGGTGGGGAAGGGATGCCTCTTAGGTTATTTGATTCGATGCAGTAATCGTGTGTGATTTTTCATATTGCTATCGGTTCAATTAACTTAATTTAAAAGGGACCTGCTGAACCAGGCCAACCAGATACAGTCAGGAAGGGAAGGTAAAAATTGTTGCTCGCCAGTGATTTGGTTTTGCAGTTTATGGTGATGATGATTCAGCTGAAAAATCAGGGGCTGGATTCACCCATCATGTTAAACTGCAATGTGGTTGGACTCAGGTGAGCCAACTGTGGTTTATTCATCTCACATACAGCTAAAGCCATGGCTTAGCACCAGGGGTGGGTTCTACTTATCTTCACTACCGGTTCGCAATGGGGCCATGCGCGTGCTAAGCATTCTGATGATGTCAGGGTCGGTGGGCGGAGCCTCCCACCAGTTTTACTACCGGTTCTATAGAAGCGGTGCAAACCGGGTGCGACCCACCATTGCTTAGCACGATCCCTGAGAGAGGCTAAAGTAAACCTGATGGACTTGATTTGGATACAAATCATAATTCAGAACAACACTTGTGGGCTTAACAGAACTGAGCAAGGGCAATCAAATATGTGGGAAAAGACACCCCATTTATAAAATGGATATTTTATAAATATGCAGAAAGCAAGCTTATTAACTTGAATTTATTTATTTGTTTGTTTATTTATTTATTTATTTATTTATCAGATTGTCAAACATGTACAAGATAGCAGGCATAAATATGAACATGGACACGAACAAAGGAAATGAATAGAAATAAATGGGGACAATAGGACAGGGACGGTAGGCAGGCTGGTGCCCTTATGCTTATAATTAAAGTGAATCCGTTCAATTAACATTTCATTTTTGTCCTGGTCTCACCCAATTCTTCGTTCTGGACCCTTCCTCCTTTGGGAGTGCAGCTTCAAAGGTCAACGGTTGTCCAAATCAGAAAGAAACGGTGGGTTCTTCTGCTGCTGATTTACAGCAAACAAAGTAATATATTTAGAGCAGGCTACCCAGTAGCTACACATTTAGGCAAATAATGCTGACCATACATTTTGAGCAACTTGGAGGGATTTATTGGCGTCCTTGATATTCTGCACCTTTTGGTCCCAATCCAGAGATTTGTTCCACCAAGAAATGTGTGCTTTGAATGAATGGTATGTATCAGTTTGCCCAGCAGATCAACATTACAAACGCCTTACTACTCCCTTTTTGTGGTGGCGCCAAACAGCCATGTTGTCTTGAATGTTTAGGATAGATGTGCCAGATAGAAACTTTATCTCCAACCAAAGCCTGCTTCAGTTCCTCCCTCGGGTTAGTCATGTGAAAATGCAGAGCAAAGAAAAGATGGAAAACAGTTTCACTGCATTCACTGGATGCAACAAATGCACTGGTACTTTCATATTTAACCCTTCTTTTACCCCAACATCTACTGAAAAAGTTCAGTTGCAAAACTTTCAAACCTGGAAATTATTGACCCAGCACTTACAGTCGGGACCCAAAGTTTATTTAGTATCAAAAGGGAGATTTGAATGGGAAGCACTCATTTGGCAACAAATATACAAGTAGTCCTCAACTTACAATTGTTTATTTAGTGACTGTTTGAAGTTACAACGGCACTGAAAAAAGTGACTTATGGCCGTTTTTCACACTTATGACCATTGCAGCATCCCCATGGTCACGTGACTAAAATTCGGATGCTTGGCAACTGTATTTATCACAGTTGCAGTGTCCTGGGGTCATGTGATCACCTTTTGCGACCTTCTGATAAGCAAAGTCAGTGGGGAAACCAGATGCATTAACAACCACATTACTAACTCAACAACGGCAGTGATTCACTGCGGCAAGAAAGGTCGTAAAATGGGGCAAACCTCACTTAACAATTGCCTCACTTAGCAACAGAAATGTTAAGCTTAATTGTGGTAGTAAGTCAAGGTCTACCTGTAGAAGAAACCACTGGTTAAATATCTGGGTGTGCTCTTTTTCCCCTGACCTCTGTTGAGCAGAGAGACCTGGAGGGAGCTTAAATGTCAAGCGAAGAGACAAAGATAAGATCATAGCATTTCTACTGGAGAAAACCCAAATGGAGAATGGTGTTTGCTGTCTCTTAAGACAACTCACACCAGTAGTGGGATTCAAATCCCGTCGCTACCTGTTTGCTCGTAGGCGCCCATGTGCTCATGCGCGCAATGCACACAGATGTCCAGGCAGGTGGACAGAGCCTCCCGCCACCGCTGCTACCGATTCGCCTGATCTGGGACGAACCAGTAGCAACCCATCACTGACTCACACCATCAGCCATTAGGGAGTTACGACAGCAGAAGCTGCCCACCACAGATGAGTTCCTAATTATCCAAAAGAGATTAAAATATCACAATTTCCCTGGAGGGAGAGATGCGTCAGGATTGACAAAGAGAACCAGTCGTTAGAACAGATAAAGGACTCTTTGAATTAATATTCAGAATGAACATTCACGGTGCACAATTTTTCTTGTTTGTTCAAAAATGTCAACTGCTAGTGTGTTTCGAATGCTAATTTCTGGCAATTGTCCTGAATCCTGATTTAGTATAGAAAGGTCAGACATGCAATGTAATCCATTTGTGAATAGTAATTTGTACTCCACCTTCCACTCCACCCCTGGAAAAAAAGATAACTTGCTACATTGGGTATCAAGAATTCCTAAATAATTAATAAATAATATAACAGTTTCCAAAGGCTCTTGAGAATACACATCTCAAAATATGTCAGTTTTGTAGTCTTTGGTTTTTAGTGATCAATAGGAACTCTTGAAATTCTCTAATATCTCGGGGAAAAACTGAACCAGTAGTTTTATGTTTAGGAAAGGCTAGAGTGTATGGTAGTGATGATAGAATCTCATCAGAAAAAGCCACATTTCACATTGCTACTCTGCAATTCTGAGGACAAGGGATTCGGTCTCTCAGTTCAGTCAGAGTCGCTGATGTTGTCACGATTGCAATTTCAGGCAATCGTGATCAGTCCTACATCCTGTAAGGTAGACTTCCCCTGTCAGGTGTTGTTAAGGTCACTGTCCTTCTGCTGAAATAGAAAGAAAAAATCAACTGCCAGTTATAATGCTTTCTATTTGTGGAATTGGGGGCAGGGTATGGGTGGGGGGAAAATGCCTTCTCTTTTAGCCAAGAGAGCAACATGTTTATCTGCTGTCCTTGGTTGAATTTTGAAAGGAACCATGTCTGTACCCAATGCCCAATTATCACTAACATGCTCAGTAATCTTAGTCTAACATCATGCGGGCATTATTATTTGTTTCTTAAAATGATCTCGGCCTACATGATCACGTATACTAAGCTGGGCAGAATGGAGATTCAGATGCTTATAATGCTAGGAATCTATTTGCATCGTTTCAAGTAGAAACTTAAAATGTTCAACCTGTGAAAAGAACAGAGTGACTTCCGCAGACAAGGTGGCAGACAGCTGCAAGGGAAGTTCTTAAAGGCTGGTTCACATGTGCATTTCCCTTATTTTCATTCTAACACATTAAAGGCTAGCCTCACCACTAGGTAAAATACACTACAGATAGTCCTCAACTTACAATATTCATTTAGTGACCGTTCAAAGTTACAACTGCAACATTTAACAGTTGAGGAGAAAGTTTTCAACATATGAGGAACAGATGTAAAGTGGCCCACTTCAGTTTTCATATTTTCTCCAATATTTAAATTGTTGGAGTCTATTAAAAGTATTGGAATAGAAACAAAGTTTTGCCAACATATAAATTCTAAAAAGAGCAGCCCAGGATTACCATAAAAAGGTAAAGGTTCCCCTCCCACATATGTGTTAGTCGTTCCCAACTCTAAGGGGCAGTGCTCAGCTCTGTTTCAAAGCCGAAGAGCCAGCGCTGTCCAAAGACGTCTCCGTGGTCATGTGGCTGGATTACTATATCAGGTATGCAAAAACCTGAGCAACCAGTAGGTGGCAGTAGAGTTTTTTTATCTGACATCTGCTACCATCTAGCATTGTTTGGAGTTTTGCAGCCCAGACATCGAGGCAGACAGTTCTGTTTATAACAGAAAACCGATAACTCTAGTGCTCTTATTATTATGACATTCTTATTTAAGAATGTGATACTATTTCTAATTTGTCATTCAATATGAGTGACTGCAAGGTTTTTTCCCCTCCCTCCCTCCCTCCCTCCCTCCCCCCCCCCCCTCTCTCTCTCTCTCTCATACAGCTTATCAATTTCCAGTGTCAGGAATAACATGGAGCCTCTATGCCCCTGAGAATAACAACAATCGTCCCAAACAAATTCTATCTTTCTCACTGAAGTTGTAATCAGGAAGTAGCATAAACAAAATGAAACAGGACGTTTTGTAGGCTGCTTCTTCCATGATTCTCTTTCTCATACCCATTTGTACAACACCGAGCATACAATAAGATTTAGTAAATTATAGAATTGTTTTATTTTTAGACAACACTACACACCGAGCATCAGCAGATCCAGGATTTATCATCTGAAAAATTCATAGCCAGGAAAATATCGATTATGAAGTTCCTTAATTCCTGCTGAAAGATTATAGCATAATTAATTTCAACACCCCATGGCTGAACCTGTTAATCATTAAGGTCACTGGAGGAAGTATAAAAATAGTAACCAACTTTTCCTCCCAGCCTCTAGTATCTTAATATTGCATAATAACGCTAAGGAAAATTGCATCCTACCTTCAGCTTCTCTTGGGATAACATGTCTTTTGCTGAAGAGACTCTTTTACATTTTTCTATCTCCATTTCCCAGCAAGAGGAAGATTTAAATCCCAAAAAGAAGGAGCTTATCTGGCTAGGTGTTAGAAACCATGACTGCCCACACTCGAGTGGTGAGACTGGACTGGATCAGAATGCCTGGGTGATAATTTCTTCCCGGCAAGAGTTTCCATTTATAGCTTTAGAAAACTCACAAACAGGAGTCCTCTGGCAGGAAGGCGAGACTCGGGCTTCAGATAACATTAAATGCCCTGTTGGCACCGAACCCATTGAAAGCCAGCATAATTTTTGTTACCTGGAGTTCATGCCACCACCTTTACTAGAACTTCCTCGGAGACGTTGGAAGGAATTAGGAGACAGGAGCCTGAGCTAAAAGTCCACAGTCAATCACCTGTCACTTTGAGTCATCTTTCACTCATTTTCTCTTAATCCTCTCCAGTGTTGTTGTCATGGCATGACTATAATTCAGAGGGACATCACGTTGCTGTTCCTACCATCGCCGTGCACACACAATAGATGGTGTCACAAAAACCCCTCCCGAATCCTTTTTCAAAGTTCAACATTTGAAGGTCAATAGTCTGAGGATTCGTGGTAAAAGGGGATGGAAATGTCATCCTTAACCCAGCAGTTCTTTGCACAGAACGTGCCAAATCTTTGAATTCCCTTTGTGGCTGTAAATTTAAGCACCAATTTGGGGCTGTCCTCCAGAGACACCTGCTAGAAAAGAAATACATTTGGATCTTTATATGGATTGTGCCAGCTTCCATTCCCTGCTGAATCTAGAGCAGTGTTTCTCAACCTTGGCAAGTTTAAGATGAGTGGACTTCAGCTCCCAGAATTCCCCAGCCAGCAAGCCCTAACTCCCCCATGTGTTAAAAAAAGGGGGAAAGAAAGAATCCCTCCCTTCACATCAGTGGTGAAACCCAAATATTTTTACTACCAGTTCTGTGGGCATGGCTTGGTGGGCATGGTGTGGCTTGGTGGGTGTGGCAGGGGAAGGATACTGCAAAATCCCCATTCCCTCCCCACTCCTGGGGGAAGGATATTGCAAAATCTCCATTCCCACCCCACTCTGGGGCCAGCCAGAGGTGGTATTTGCTGGTTCTCCAAACTACTCAAACTTTCTGCTACCAGTTCTCCGAACTGCTCAAAATTTCCGCTACCGGTTCTCCAGAACCTGTCAGAACCTGCTGGATTTCACCCCTGCTTCACATCCTGCAACATTGCAAAACAACCCTCTGACAAACAGACAGTCTGTAATCTACCACCTCAGGCAACTTTTATTACAGAAAAGTAGAGACATTCTCCAACTTTCTGCCATTTCAGCAATTTTGTCCATGCGCATGGATTGCTTGCACTTGGTTGCAAATCTCCCACAAAGCAATAGCGATATCACTTAGACTAAGGTGACCAGATTTTAACATTGGTAAAGAGGGACATTGTGGGCGTGGCTTATTTTGTGGGCGTGGATATCTGGTCATGTGACTGGGTGGGCATGGCTAGCTGGTCATGTGACTGGGTGGGCGTGGCTAGCTGGTCATGTGACCGGGTGGCCATGGCTATGTGTATAGGGTAAGGTAAACAGATTTTAACATTGGTAAGAAGGACACCATTGTGGGCGTGACTTATTGTGTGGGCATGGCTTGGAGGCCATGTGACTGGGTGGGCGTGGCTAGCTGGTCATGTGACCGGGTGGCCATGGCTATGTGTATAGGGACTACTCAGAGGGCTGAAAAGTCATTTCTGACAGGTCCTCACACTTTTGACTGGTCCTCACACTTATGACCATCCTCACATTTATGCCCATGCAGTATTCTTAACAACCATGTCACTCATTTCACAACTGCTTCTCTTCACCATGGTGACAAGATAGGGCAAAAATGTAAAATGTGAGGACAGTCGTAAGTTCGAGGACTGGTCAAAAGTGTGAGGACCAGTCAAAAATAACTTTTTCAGCCCTCTGAGTAGTCCATATGCACAAAAGGACTAACCAGAGGGCTGAAAAAAGTCATTTCTGACAGGTCCTCGCACTTTTGACTGGTCCTCACACTTATGACCATCCTCATATTTATGCCCATGCAGCATTCTTAACAACCATGTCACTCATTTCACAACTGCTTCTCTTCACCATGATGACAAGATAGGGCAAAAATGTAAAATGTGAGGACAGTCATAAGTTCAAGGACTGGTCAAAAGTGTGAGGACCAGTCAAAAATAACTTTTTCAGCCCTCTGAGTAGTCCATATGCATTAAAGGATACAGCAATAGAGAGGGATGAAGGAATGGAAATTAGAGTAGGAGTGAGGGTAAGAGAGGGAGGAAGAGAGGAGGAGAAGGAGAAAGGAAGAGGAAGTAGGGAGGAGAAAAAGAGGGTGGGGGGAAGAGAAAGTAAGAAGGAAAGAAAAGAGAGAGGTGGTAGGTTTGAGGAGAAAGATTGCTGTACAATAAAAAAGATGAAAGGGAAGAAAGCCAACCCCAAGCAAATATAAAGATATTAAGATTAAGAATGAATTGTTAAACTTTAAAGAATAAAAGAGAACAAATATGAATAAATGGCAATAATTAGAAACACACATACAAACATACAATGTATTTTCTTTGAACAGAATATTTGGCTGGTTCACAAATTTAAACAGCGTTTAGTCATTTCAATTAAATTTACAATTTCTATATTTCCTTTTTGCCATATTTATTCCTCATCTATTTTTTTTAAAAAAACAATATTACCCTTCATCCTCATCTCTAATCTTAATCAAATTCAATTTTTCCCTTCTATTCTATATTATACCCCTTCCCATTGTCATCTATTTTTATATCCATCCTCACATTGGTTAATTATGTAATTATGTAATACAGTTGTTTAATACAAATTCAACATTTTAATATAAATCAATTAGTTATATAACTATCTTTTTTGTATATTAATCAATATGAACATGAATATTCCAATTATTTCCATGCAATCCAATTTCTTACAAATCAATTAATTATATTTACCAATAATAATAAACCAAATAATTTCCCCCATATATTCCTCCAAACCACAACTTAACCATTTCTGCTTTCAACACAATATACAATTATTAATAGTATCTCAATTATTACAATTCCCTAGTTAAATAGAGCTTTTTTTCTTTTGTGTTTTAAAATCTTGAACTCTCCTCTTTTGCCCAAAATTTCCCATTGTTTGCAGTTTTGTACCTACCTTTTTTGGTGAGGAAAAAGAAAAAGAAAAAGAAAGAAATCTCTCTCTGCCTCATTTTGTCACGTTGCAGGTTTAGTTTCGCTTTCGCCTTTGTTTTCAGTATAGCTAGGGGGGAAAAAATCTGCTCCAGGAACTTTTTGCAGCTTTTTGCAGCTAATTAACCTAGCGGAAGCTGTTAACAGCGGCTGTTTTTTCTATTTTTGCAGGCATGGGTCTATTCATTTTTTTTTAACACTGATCAGCTGTAGGTCGGCCCTTTGAAGCCCCGCTGCAAGAGTTTAAAGAGTTTTTTTTCCCTCTAGCCATCAGCGGGGATTCAGGAGGCAGCCGGGACTCAGGAGGCAGAATGAAAAATCGGGACTTTTTTAAAACGCCGCGGGACGCGGGACAAATTGCTCAAAAGCGGGACTGTCCCGCCAAAAGCGGGACGTCTGGTCACCTTAACTTAGACTTATATACCGCTTCAGAGTGCTTCTCAGAATCAGAGTCCTCTCTAAGCAGTTTACAGAGTCAGCAAAGGGGTAAAGAAGCGCTGAGGAATGGAAGAAAAGTAATTTAAATGCCTCTGAGGGAAGAGAGTCACATTCCATTCTCAAAGCTGCTTTCTCCAGAGATTTAGCTAGATAAACAAGAAAGCTATGTTTGCACACAGAAGTGTATGACCAATTGCAATCTCAAGGTATTAATTGCTCAACGAGATGGCCTCCAGGAATGGAAAGAAATCAGAGCAAAATCTAGAAACAGAAAGGTCTGGCTGGAAATGCTAAGAATCTGGCCCTCTAGGTCTATTTTGATAGTAAATGTTCATCCCTCCCTATTATGTTTTCATTTGAATAGTAATCCTGCAACAACAAAAATTAAATAGAACTAATGCGCAATTACTTTAGTTGCAAAATTCTTGGCGTTCAAAGCACACTTTTGCAAGGAATGAGACAGGACTAACTGGGAGGCATTTTAGGAATGCAGTAACTATGTACTTAAATAGGCAATCGTTAGATAAATTTTACTTGCTCAAACAGAAGCTCTCTTAAATGAAAGGAAACGATTAATAAAAGGGTCAGCCACAGAGGGCGGGCAAGAATCTTTCTAAACAAGGGATGTAATGTAAGCATTTATTAGAGTCATTTGAAGATATTGAAACTGTTGAGGCTTTTTTTTTAAAGCAATATAGTATTATTCCTTTAATTTATTACTGCATGGAACCATCAGCTTAAACATGCCTATCTAAGAACAGAATTGAATTAAAGTTCTTTCTATTGCCTTTGCCTTAGTCTCGGCTCTGCTGTTGACCTCTCTGTTGCATTTTGGACTGTAAGCACTTTAAGACAGGGGCTTCTAATCAAATCTGACCTTATTCCACTAATACTAACTCTACAGCAAACCACCTGATTTTATACTTAAATGATTCGACATGTAAATGAAGACTCAGTCGTCCAGACCAAAAAGATTAAATCATGGCAACTGAACCAAAGATGGAATGATTCAAATTAAACATTTCACATTAGATGAATAAAGGTTGGCCAGAGGTATCTTTTTCACTGAATGTTTAACGGCATTGTTGCATTGCTGGGAAAAAACTTGAACTCCTATTCTAGCTAGCTCAGGTCTGTCTACCTGGGAATGTAGAAAATATCTGGAGGATCAGTGACAAGTTTCTCCTTGGGAACTTTTTTTTTTTTTTTTGGATTCTTATCTGGCTGTGAAGAAGGAAGCAAGGAAGATCAGTAGTTACTTTTAGGGTAGTGCAAGGTGGTCCAATTGGCTTTTATAAACTGTGGGGGTTTATAAACTTTTATAAACTTCTTTACAGAAAAGTCCATCTCATCCAACAAAAGGAAGTGAAGCTGCCCATATGTGGTGCTATTTAGAAAGCAGGCTGGCAAAGCTGCCTTAAAAGAGGGTTTCACATGAAACTTCATCAAAGCAAAGCAACTCTTTGCTGGTTTATCCAGCCCTTCTATATTTGCCTGGGATGGGATGGAAGCTATGATGTCTTCTTATTCATAGGAGAATACCCTGGCAGCAGTTCCTGGCAGATCAAGTCAGGAGTCCAATATTAGCAACCCAGCTGGGAGGGGAGCATTCCCTGGCTCCGAGACAGACTCCAAGGCCGCCGATAACAACAACAACAACAGCACACCCACCAGTTGCTACACCAACTAAAGCAATGTCTTGGAAGTGATTCACCTCACTGGGCAGCAGCAGTCATCACTGAGTGGCGACACCTGCCCAGTAGTAAGAACACGTTGTCTTAGGTTGTTTTTCCTGCAGTTCTTTAAACAGGATTTTGAGTTCTCTTCACTATTTGGGGGCCTTTATTAAGGCCACCAGAAGACCAGGGCAAGTTGAACAAGGAGGACCTAGGCACTCAATGCTATCCAACTGATTTGTGAAAAATAACATTTTAATAATATTTTATCATATTTGTCCTGCTTTCTAAAAAAATATCATGGTGTTTGACATATCTTGGAAATGGGGAGGAAGTGATATTTTAGTCTAGGCAATTAAATCAATGTGGAATCTAATAGGACCTTCGAGACTAATTGGAGGGTTTTTGGGGTTTTTTTGGTATATAAACAAAGCTTCTGCCCCCTTCAAATTGATTATTCTTGAAGTTGCTACACATTTATGTTATTTATTCTCCTTTTACCATCACATTTGCTGCTTTAATTGCTTTCTGGTTTTGCGTGATGCTGATAGAAAAGTGATAACTGCATTTTTATCAATGAAATCAAATGTCTAAGATTTACAACTAGTGAACATTTCTCTACAAATATAATAGATCTATAGAAATACGGGTAGGGATTATGGCAGTGGTGACTTGCTACCAGTTCGCCCCAGTTTGGGCGAATCAGTAGCAGCGGTGGCGGGAGGCTCCACCCACCTACCCAGACATCATCAAATATGCTCTGCGCATGCGGAGAAGCTTTTGCACATGCACAGAAGTGGCGTGCCCATGAGTGAAGATAGCATGCGTGCACGAGTGAACTGGTAGCAAAGGTAAGTGAAACCCACCACTGGATTATGGTCTACTTTTCTAAAAACGAATAGTCTAAAATACCATGGGAATGTCTCTGAAGACATCAAGTTCTGTAGTTTTCATTTTTTTTGGTTTTCAAATTGTGAAATTGATTCTTGGAGCCATTGTTACCTAATGCTTCTATCTAACACTTTTTAGTAAAACAGAAAAAGTGTGGATGAAGATAGCAGACTTCCTTTACCAGCAGCACATGGAGCTGCCTCTGCTCGTATTAAGAACCACTCTATATCACTCTATGTATATATAATGCCATTCTATAAAGCCTTAGTAAGACCACATCTAGAGTACTGCATCCAGTACTTTCGGCCACAACCCTATAAAAAAACATGTTGAAACTCTAGAAAAAGTGCAGAGAACAGCAACCAGGACAATTAGGGGACTGGAGACTAAAACATATGAAGAACGATTATAGGAACTGAGCATGGCTAATCTAGTGAAGAGAAAGACCAGGGGAGACATGATAGCAGTCTTCCAATATTTGAGGGGCTGCCACAGAGAGGAAGGGGTCAAGCTATTTTCTAAAGCACCTGAAGGCCAGACAAGGAACAGTGGATGGAAACTGAACAAGGAGAGATTTAACCTGGAAATAAGGAGAAATTTTCTGACAGCGAGAACAATCAACCAATGGAACAGCTTGCCTTCGGAAGTTGTGCGAGCTTCATCACTTGAGACTTTCAAGAAGAGATTGGACTGCCATTTGTCAGAAATGGTGTAGGGTCTCCTGCTTGGGCGGGGGGTTGGAATAGATGACCGACAAGGTCCTTTCCAACTCTGTTAATCTGTTATCTTAACCTTAGCAGTCACTTTGAGCTCACTTCGGCCAGAATGCCCTAAGAGCAACCAAAGCCCAGGCTCACTCTAAACATGCTCTTACACTATTGCATGCAAAGTAGGGTCTCTAATCTGGTGGTAAAATCTAAAATTTGTTACTACCGGTTCTGTGGGCGTGGCTTGGTGGGGGGGTAATGTGACTGGGTGGGCATGGCCATTTTTTTTTTTTTACTTTTAAAACCATTTTTTCTACAACCTCTTCTGCCAAGAGATTGTTAAAAAATGCTTTCAAAAGGCTCTGATGATCCCAGCTGAGTTGCCTGATCGACAGAAACTTTTTTTCTTTTAAATGCCTCTGACGATAAGGCAACTCAGCTTGGATCGTTAAAAGCATTTAAAAGAAAAAAAAGGGTTTTCTTTTAAATGCCTCTGATGATCAGGCAACTCAGCTTGGATCATCAGAGACATTTAAAAGAAAAAAAGGGTTTTTTTCTTTTAAAAGCCTTTGATGATCCCCGCTGAGCCACGCGATCATCAGAGGCTTTTTTTTTTACTTTTAAAAGCATTTGTTCAGCCGAAGAGGTTGTAGAAAAAATGCTTTTAAAAGGAAAAAAAAGCCTCTGATGATTGTGCGGCTCAGCTGGGCATGGGGGGGGCAGGGATTTTTGCTACTGATTCTCCGAACCACCCGCCTCCATCGCTACCGGATCGGGTGATCCGGTCTGAACCGGGAGCATTTCACCCCTGCTCTAATCTAGAAACTATCTTAAATGGCAGCCAAATATGCATTTTTAATGTCTGTTTTTATGCATGTATTCTTTTTAATGACTATTGCATGTTGCTCAAAGTCACATCTTGTGAAATGGGTGGCTATATAAATTTGATTAATAAATACTGTTTCCCACATCCCAATATCAAGGAGCCGTGTGCAGTGCATTACCACACTCTGGAAGAAGATAGCATGATGGCTGTTTTCCCTTGATAGAAAAAATGCTCTTACTTTTGATGGAGAAGAGGATGCTCTTGAGTGTTTGTGGGATTGTATGATAGCCTTGTTTACCATGAATGTGCCTAATATACTTAATCAGAAAAACAAAACTCTTCAGTATCTGTGAAATACAGCGGTACAAGTGGTCAACTCCATCATCTGTACTTATTTGGCATGTACGTGCACCTCCTTTTTAGAAAACCATTGTATTGGCAAATGCTTAATTTTACTCATTATTTTAGTTTTGGGGAATTCTTTGTATTTGCTGCTGCTTTTATCTTCATAGTATGTGGCTATTGTTTTTACGTTGTTCTTGTTTTATAGACTGCTATATGAATATATGACGTAGATGAGTATATTAAAAAAGTTTCTGCCATAGCTGGATGAACTGTAGTGTCAGCAGAGCTTCCATTTTTTTTCCAAGTGGGCTATTCAGATGTTTACATGTGGAATTTTCCATTATCTCTGGCCACTTACCATTCTGGCTGGAATGCATTAGAATTGTCATCCAAGTCCATTGGGGAAAGGTGGAAAGAAGCAGAAATTCAGTTCTCCTCTCTTTGAGAAAATACATGATTAGATTTTGCACCCTAATTTAATCAGCTGGCATGTAGCTTCCCTGTAAACCAATTTATCTAACTCCGAGTGAATGTTCTCATGATTCATAAGTGAATACAATACTAACTGGGTGCAAATTTTTTTTTTTAATTAGATTTATATGCCGCCCTTCTCTGGAGACTCGGGGCGGCTTACAATGCGTTAAGCAATAGCCTTCATACTTTTGTATATTTTATACAAAGTCAGCTTATTGCCCCCACAACTGGATCCTCAATTTACCTACCTTAGAAAGGATGGAAGGCTGAGTCAACCTTGAGCCTTGGCGAGATTCGAACCTGCAGTAATTGCAGACAGCTGAATGTTAATAACAGGCTTTTAGTCTGTTGAGCTATCCAGGCTCCTATCCAGTAAAGATTTAAAGAATCTTTACTTGGAAAATGCTTCTTTCTTGGAAATTCTTGGAAATCCATTTCTATAATGGATGGAAACCGATCAAGGAGAGATTCAACCTAGAAATAAGGAGGAACTTTCTGACAGCGAGAACAATTAACCAATGGAACAGCTTGCCTTTGGAAGTTGTGGGAGTTTCATCACTTGAGACTTTCAAAAAAAGATTGGACTGCCATTTGTCAGAAATTGTGTAGGGTCTACTGCTTGAGCGGGAGGTTGGACTAGATGACCTACAAGGTCCCTTCCAACTCTGTTAATCTGTAATAATTGATTAAGGTATACCACTCCATATTCATATTCAGGTGAGTATGTACACACACTCTAATTCATATTCTAATTTGATTACAATAATGGCAGAAGAGCTACAGTATAAGTCACAATGTCTATTTTCTTCCGTGTGAAACTGGCCCTTGATTCTTCCATCCATAACAATGTTTCCACTCGGCCAGATGTTCCAGCAAAATCCCGAAAGCCTATGAATCGTGAGTGTTTGTTCCTAGCAATTGCCTAAATCTGCAAGATTATTTTCACAGTTTGTAGTGCTTCCCGGTGCCAGTTCCTCAAACTTGCTTTTGATCTGGGTCTCCCTCTCTGCAGTTGTGACAAATGCTTTATAAGTTCCTCAAGGCACCACTTTCAGAGAAGGTAGAAAACATGCTCCATCTCAACTTTAGTGAACTTTAATCCCTACCTGGTTCCTAAATGGATGATAGCTGCTGGTCTCAGCTAGCCCAGACATTTATAACATGTATATGTATCCTCTGCTAACCTGTTCAGAATAAAGACTGCCTTATGTGCAAAACTTCAACAAGTCCTGCAAATTGTGACCTACTTCTTACAAGAGTTAAGCTTCCTGGGTCTCAAGAGGTTGCATGACCTCACAAAAACTGGGGGCTTTCAGAAGAGGGCATCTATGTTCAGCGCTGCTGATGCTCTCCAGCAAAGTGATGGCGAACCTTTTTTTCCTCAGGTGCTGAAAGCATGCGTGCGCGTGCGAAAACAATGCATGTGCGTGCTGACACCCATAATGCAATGCTCCCCCGCATGCCCCACCCCCATGCATGTGCATGCCCCCTGTGCTCCCTTCGCCCCTCGTGCATGCATGCACGACCCCTGTTTTGATGCTAACAGGCCTCCCTGAAGCCTCATGGGACCAAAAATGGGCTGTGGGGGGGTGCGCCGCCCCCCCATGCCCCATTTTGGTGTTACTAGGCCACACTGAAGCCTCCTGGAACCAAAAATGGGGCGGGGGGCACCACACACACCCCACACCCGTGCATGTGCGCGCATCTCCTGGTAGAGACGTGAAAATCAGTTGCCCGCAGAGATGGCTCCACATGCCACCTGTGGCACGTGTGCCATAGGTTTGCCATCACGGCTCTAGCATAACCTCTCTTGAGGGGCTCCCTGTAATAAGCAAAAAGATGGAGGGGACCATTATAATTTTTGATAAATGAATCCTACCTGGTAGTGATACAGTCCTCCTCCTCCTAATTCTCTTCCCCTTTCTATTATTTTCATGAAAAAGACAGATATCTGAACCATTTAAAAACTAAAGTATGAAAGATCAGAAAGGCTGGAAATATTAACTAGGAAGAAGCATCATTTCATAATTCTAGAAGTACCGAGGCTGGCTGTGGTTGGTGAATACTGAGGAAAGTACATTCTGAACATGCTCAGAATCATTCAAATATGTTCCTGAGGAGAGCCTGGTGATCCCTTGGCTGAAATTACACTCTGCCCGTAGATGGATTTCAATGGAAACGAAAGGCTCTGGTTATCCTCAGGCGTTCCTACCTTTCAACTGATACAAAATCTGAAGCGAAGAGGGAGTTAAGCTTGTGAAAGAGCACATTCCACATTCCTGCAGCAGCAACTGTTCCCGTCACTCTTTGGACAATACTGTCTGAGAACAGCAGGACAAGGGGATGGTGTTGGGGGGAGAGAATCTCAAAACAGGCTGCAGGGCATCACAAGAGAGAAGACCATCCACAGCCAGCCTGGGAGGAAGAGTTGCCCAGCTATTCTTAATGCTACTAACCAGAAGGGTAGCTTTGCAGGGAGGATCAATATTCACCTGCCAATCAATGCAAATATCACTGATACTATAAATAACAAACTTTACTCCAGACATCCACCTATTAGGACAGCCAGAAACTTGCTGGATAACAATTTCAATCTGCTTCAGGCCTGGATGCAAAAATGGTTTTCTATGGCTCCTCCAGAGTGTCACAACATTCCCTTCTTCATAGCTGAACCAAAAGGATTCAATCTATCCATAAGACTTGGTCAATAGAATTAGGACTCAGCATGGCAGGTGCGCTAGCCTCTTCCATAAATGGGGAAAGGTCCCCTCTTCGGAATATAGCTGCGATGCTCCAAAGCAGACAGTAGACATATAGGTAGTTCTCGACTTATGATCACAAATGAGCCCAAAATTTCTGTTATTAAGTGAGACATTTGTTAAGTGAATTTTGCCCCATTTTGTAACCTTTCTTCCCACAGTTGTTAAGTGAATCACTGCAGTTGTTAAGTTAGTAACCCGATTCTTAATTGAATCTGATTTCCCCATTGGTTTTGCTTGTCAGAGGATGCAGCAAAGTTCATACATATCAACCAGTTGCCAAGCATCTAAATTTTGATCACATGATCATGAAGATGCTACAAAGGTTGTAAGTGTGAAAAATGGCCATAAGTCACTTTTTTCAATGCCATTGTAACTTTGAATGGTCACTAAATGAACTGTTGTATGTTAAGGACCACTTGTATTGTGCTATTAAGTGCATATCAGGGAAACTCATCATGTATTGATTAAATAAATAGTCAACCTTTGAATTTGTAAACAGTAAATAGTCTTATATTTGCTTCTTGTAATTGTGATGTGCTTTTTAATATTTTTGCCATATGATAGATAGATAGAGATAGATACAGTAGATGATAGATAGATAAATGATAGACAGACAGACAGATAGATATAGATATACAGATATTCTGTAGATAACTTAGATGATAGATACAGATATAGATAGATTATAGAGATAGCTAGCTAGCTAGATGATAGATGATAGAGAGATAGATAGATAGATAGATAGATAGATAGATAGATAGACAGACAGACAGACAGACAGACAGACAGACAGATACAGAGAGAGACAGACAGACAGAGATGGGTGATAGATGGATAGATAGAAGATAGATAGATAGATAGATAGATAGATAGATAGATAGATAGATAGATAGATAGACAGACAGACAGATAATAACAGTAACAGAGTTGGAAGGGACCTTGGAGGTCATCTAGTCTGACCCCCTGCTCACACAGGAGACCTGTACTAGGAATTCGAACCGCCAAACTGCCAACCTTTCTGATCGACAAGTTCAGTGTCTTAGCTACTGAGCCACCTAGTCAGGCTAATAGATAGAGATGGATAGAGATAGATAGAGATGGGTGGGTGCGTGGGTGGATGGATGGATAGATAGATATGAGAGAGAGAGAGGGAGGGAGGGAGGGAGGGAGGGAGAGAGAGAGAGAGAGAGAGAGAGAGAGAGAGAGAGAGAGAGAGACAGGAAGGATCAGCTTGAAATATGGATAGTGGTTAAGCTTTGCTTTTACTTGGTTGATTTTAATGGCTGAGTACGCCTGCATAGGAACTCCGCAAGGATTGGTTACCACCTTGTGGCTAAAGGTAAAATAGTAGGAAAATTGTGATTGTGCTTTCCCAAGAGAGAGGGATCTTGGAGAACCAAAGCTTTGCTCTGCATACCCGGGCTGAGTTTTCTTTGCAAGAACAATTGAAAAGGTATGGTCTTCATTGTTCCAAGAGCAGGATGGACAAGATTCAACCAGTTTGTGTCAACTATCAATGCAGCTATAGAAGTAGAATCAGGGAGAGACAGCAAAGCAAAATGGGAAAGTTTCACCAATCCCATATTTGATGTCAAGATACTCTTTTCAGTTCAATCTCTGTGTTCCCTGGAAATGTTTGGGCCTTTCCACACAACTAAGTTGGAATGCAACCTCCCATCCTGGAGCCACCAGAAAGCTATGCCACCACAAAAGTGGCTTCCCCAACTGCCAAGCTTTAACCTGTCTGTATTGTGTCTGATTATCAAATGGCATTGTTCTAATTTTGCATGTTATAAGCAGAAAGATTGGCTGATTTCTCTGGTCTTACTCTCCTCTCCTACCAGTGGAAAAGCATTGCATGAATCATAACACCATAGAAAAAGGAGGTTCTGCAGCACTATAGACTATAGATGGTACAGTTAATTCCCCCAGTACAGATAGTTCTTCCTTAATGACTGGTTGCTTAGCAACTGTTCAAAGTTATGTCAGACCTCCAAAAAGGTTCTTATGACCAATTCCAGAATTCCGATGGTGGCATGCCCTACTTCCCAATCACACAACATTTTGGGTACTTGGCAACTGACTTGGCCTACTGCAGCATTCTACAATCGTGTGAGGATTTATGGCATTTTTCCCCCCTGGAAACTGACTTTTTCAGTTTCTGGAAAAAAAACCAAAGGAATATATTGGCTCCCTGGACAATTGTAGTGTTTACCTAACAACCTCCTCAAAAAAGATCCTAAAATTGGTTCAGTCAAATGGGTGTCTCAATTTACGTCTGTCATAACTTATGAAAGAAATTCCAGGCTCCATAAATTGAGGATTATCTGTAAGGTCTTTGAGATTTTTGAAAAAAGTCAGATAATCTGTTCATGCAGAACTCCTGGCATGGGGTAAATTGGTTGGCATACTAGGAACTGCCTTGATTTCTCCTCAAAGAAATGAAGATTCAAGTAATATGAGGCAGAGCTCAGTAGAGTTTCCCTGATAGAAACTCACTTGCTGATTGTTCAATTTAGCATTTTATACATAGTTGAAATGGAGAGTGTAGTTTCACGTATAGAAAAATATGGATTAAAAAAAAACCCTACAAAACGAGCTTGCCTCGTTTTCCCAATTAATTTGTGAAAACCAACTAATTAAAAAGAGTTAGTGTCTGTATAAACAATGACACTATTCTAATTAAAATTTACTTGAAGCGAATTTTCAAATGGTCTCAATTTTCTCAAATATAATATGCTTCCAGTTGATGAATTCAGTTTTCTATATCCCAGCTCAAATATGGATCCAGACTAATAGACAGGAATAGGGCAGTGCAGTGCAGCGCACCACAGGGAAGAGCTAAGAAGCTAAAATTGCAAATTAAGGTCAGCATCCCAGAGAAACAGCAAAGATCTGTTTTTTTTTCTAAAAAGAATATTTTATTTATTTTATTAAGAAGGATAAAAAGTGTGATTTAAACAGTCTGAATAAATATGTCCGTCTGTGTTCTTCATTTCCTCTGGCCCAGAGTCATCGAGGTCTTGAGCGATCTGGTCAATATCTTCGTCTGAAGTGGAAGGATGCGTTAAGATGATTCGAGGTATCTAGGATGCCATCAGAAGGCAGAGAAAAGAAAATATGCATTGAGTATGAAAATTCCGAAAGGAAGGCTAATGATACATCACAAATCTCTCCTCAGAGAGACACCTCTGAGCAGGGCGACCGTTTTTCTTTCTGAATGCTCAAATATACCTCACAGAGTTCTTGAGGGAGGCAATGTTATGCGGCCTACTTTGAGCTTCTGAATGAAAAGCAGCAGATAAATAATGTAATAAATACAGGTAGTCCTCAACTTACAACTGCAATTGAATCCAAAATTTCTGTTGCTAAGTGAGACAGTTTTCAGTGAATTTTGCCCCATTTTGCAACCTTGCTGGCCACAGTTGTTAAGTGAATCACTGCTGTTGTTAAGTTAGTAACACGGTTGTTAAAGTGAATCTGGCGTCCCCCTTGACATTGCTTCTCAGTAGGTCGCAAACAGGGATCACATGACCCCAGGACACTGTGACTGTCATAAATACGAACCAGTTGCTCAGTATCCAAATTTTGATCATGTGACCATGGGGATACCATGGGTGAAAAATGGCCATAAGACACTTTTTTCAGTGCTGTTATAACTTTGAACAGTCACTAAGGGAACTGTTGTAAGTTGAGGACAACCTGTATGTGTGCAAATAAACAAAATTCCATATTCTCAAAACATTAGATATATGAACAAAAGCCACCAGAGATAAAAAGTGTTGGCATTTGAAAACAAACAAGTTAGGTTTTGCAACAGACAATAGCAAAAGACAATAGTATTAACTGATATAGAGAAATGGATTGTTGTAATTTTCAACCTGTAGCCCTCCCACTGACAGCTACCAAAAAATGCCTATATTTTTGACAGAACCACTGCATAGTGAAGGTGATTTGGGGGCAAGATTTAAGCTGCAGTGTCATCGCACTGAGCTGTGCTGGGCTTCACACACAAAAACAACCTCATCACTTAAACAGGAATACAAAATTAACTAACATTCCCTGCAAAACAAAACAAATTCTGGGCAAAGCCTTACAAAGTATTTAAATTGTATAGCTTTCAGGCAGTGTTAATATGTTCCAGAGATAAAATTAAGGAGGAAGGAATACAATAAATCACGGAATAGCAGGACCTTATAACATTTTAGTTATCTAGCAATGCATAGACTGTTGTTTCATTGTTCTAACTGATCAGAGGAGGACAAACACAAGACATTCCCAGCAAAAATAGCCATTGGACTGATTTATTCATGTCACCTTGAGCCCTAATCATTGGTTTTCTGTCTTCCTTTGGAATTAACTGCCTAAATGATCTTCTAAATATCTGGCTAGCTAACTTTCATTCAGCATGCATTAGATTTTGTACCAGACAACTACATGGACTGAGTAGAATGGAAAAAGAATTTCTAGCTAATCATTAACTATATTGTATACAGATGGGACTAAAGTGAATTTTATTAGTTCATGATCAGCACATGTTCTGATGCAATGAGAACCAGTATTTCCAGATGAGTGCCAAATGTGGTCACTGATTGGCCAATTCTGAAACAATGAAGGCCAGTGCTGATTGGTTGGCATGTTCAGCAAGCATTCCAACATCCACACCATCTTGTTACATCTAATTCAGGAAAGCAATGCTATAGTATGAATGTCAGCGTGCAAATGAACAGACTTCACCAAATAAATCTGTTTTTAACTCCATGTTCTTGGACAGTGGGTGAATTGATTATATGGAAAACATCTGTGTCGATGGTAGTGTAAAAACTGAAATATGGAGTACATTAGCAAACTGAAGCATGGACTATACCATCAACTGATCAATTAGGAAAATAACTGATTGCCATACCTATGAATGAAATGATCAACTAGAAAACGGTTTTAGACTGGGAAGATAGTATCATCCAAATGATTGCATCAACAAAAGTTCACCATATCAACCTGCCTCTAATAATAACCTATACTTGTTTTAAGAAGAATCTGGAAATCTATTTGATACTGTCCTTTCATTTTATCGATTGTGTTCCCTTTCTTCTACTTCCTTCAACCTTGCCAAGTATAACCATTTTAGTCCATCACATGTCCAAACTAGGTGCATTTCTGTTTCCTATCATCACCTGTTTTTTTCTTGTGGTCCATGCCACTCTTTCTTTTACTTTTAATGTTGAGTTTTCACAGCCATATTTTACTGCTGGAAAGACCATTACTTTCACTATTGTTATTTACAAAACAATATTTTTATCTTGCATGATCCTGCTTTAGATTTGTCATTGCTTTCCTTTCTAGTTCATATTCTTTATTTCTTCAGTACGCTATCATCTTTATGTTTCATTTCTTCATTGTCATCTGAAAGTTCCCTAGGTATGCTGATTGAATTGACTTTTTAATATTTAGCATAAGCCAAGATCTTTATATTCCATCTTGCCTTGTGAGATGTTCTAAAGCTTCTTTATTTACAGCCAAAAAAGCGGTGTCATTTGCATATCACAAGTTGTTTGTATTTTGGCTCCTTACAGATTCAAACTAAGAAGGCACAACACAAAGCCTGTTTGAAGTTTTGTGCTGTGGCAGTAGGAACAGCAAATGTTATTTTTCATATTGCATCTGCAAATTGATGTGTTGAGTTGTTTGGGGTTATAAGGGAAGTAACTTATACCCAGTGGTGGGATTCAAATAATTTAACAACCGGTTCTCTGCCCTAATGATTTCTTCCAACAACCAATTCACCAAACTGCTCAGAAAGTTAACAACCGGTTCTCCCGAATTGGTACAAACTGGCTGAATCCCACCACTGCTTATACCCCTGCTTCACTCTCTGAGTTCTCTTACAGACCTTTAAGAGGCTTGTTGTAATTTTTTCAATAAAATCTTTCATATTGAATCCAGCCTGATGAAGAACTCATCATTATGAAACCAGTCTTGCATAGTTAGACTGGATCAATTTAGGTTTTTGTGACTTCTAAGGATGTGGGCAAGGCGAATGGAGGTGGTACATTCCACCACTTGCCCAGTTTGGTTTGTGGCTTCTGGTTGGGAGGTAATTGCAGACACCTTAAATAAAACGTAAATGTATCATTAAACAGAACACCTTCCAGGAGGCAATTACAGTATTAAACCGCTTCTTTAAAAGTCTACCTTAGATCCCAATTATAAGCCAATCTCTCACCTAGTGTGGTTGGGTAAATTGATAGAAAAAGTGGTGGTTTCTTAACTTCAGACAGTCCTAGAGGAAGTAATTATCTTGAGCTATTTAATTGTCTACAGGGAGGCTACAAAAATGAAACTGCCTCAATTGGCCTGAGGGAAGATCTTTAGAGCTCAACTAAGAAAGTTTGACTCTGCTGGGTCATCTTGACTTCACAGAGGCTTTTGATAGCACCAATCTGAGCATTTTTTTTTTTGATAAACATATTTGGGACAACACCCATCTTGTTTGATTGCTCTATTTATTCTGAACCAATTTTCTCCAATTTCATTTTTTAGTGTCTCTGTTATTATAAAGCAGAGGTCTTCAAACTTGACAGCTTTAAGATTTGTGGACTTTAACTCCCAGAATTCTCTAGCCAGCATAGCTTTACAAGGTTCTGGAGAACCTTGTAAAGGTTCTCCAGAATAATCATTAGGTCAATCATCATTAACCTTAATCCACTTCTGACATGATCTTCAAACCAGAAACACTTGCTGTAAGTAATAAACTAAAGGTAAGCTTCTTTCCTTTATTGATTACAATCATTTTGTCTTACTCTCTTATCATCCTTCTTATATTTCTTGTCTAGTTTCATATCCCTCTGCTTCTTCTGAAACTTGTCTATTCATTTGGCGTTTTTCTCTCTATGATTGTTTCTATTCTTTCTAAGATTTTAAACAAAATGCTGCTTTTGTGAATAATTAGCGCCAGAGTTTGCTAATTTGCAATTCTCATGCCTCTCCCTTCTTCAGTATAAATTGTTTCTAATCTCTCTGTGTTCTAGCTTTCTTCCATATTTCTTGACATAGACCTGCCCTCTGAAACTGCAAGAGAAGAAGGAGTTAAACTGCTCAGTGGGTATTCATTTATGCTTGACAGTTGACAGTTATTTGTCATACATCATGTTTAGTTAATATATTTCTTCTACCTCTGAAAATGTATGGTCATTTCTATTCCTGTCGGATCTGTAAAATTTTCTGTGATTTTCTTGGTCTTCTTCAAATTATCTATAATTTTTCTTCTTATTATTTTCCATTTGTTAACGTTTTTTCTTTGTCCTCTTTATTGTTTGACATTGAGTGTCTGCATTCAGCGATTGTACATCCGTTTTATGGCTCAAGTTATTCATCCACTATCTTTATCTGGCTGTCATGATAGCTGGTTTTGGCAGCTGCTTGGATCTAGTCTGGGAGTCTTTTTTTTTTTCCTGCTGCTGTTGTCTTTATCTCTTCCCAAAGTGCTGTAGATTCTCTTCTGCAGAGGTTAACCATACTAAATCTATCATTTCTTTAAGGCGTGTTATCAAACTATGAATGACATCCTTTCGAGATGTTGTATATAACAATGCTTGTAATTTACTTTAGAATTTTTAGTAACTACCAATGCTGCATCTGGTGTATATCATATATTATAACAATAGAGGTAGTCTTCAATTAACAACTTAATTGGGACCAGCAACTCAATTGATAAACAAAGTGGTCAACAAGTGAAACTACTCCACTACTCCTTATCTTTATCCCACCTAGAGGGGGACGGAGAGGGAAATTGGCAGTGAGGTGCTGCAGTATCCCTGTGGTTGGTTGTAAGGCAAACAACCTCAGGGGTGCTACAGCAGCCATAACTTTGTGTCTATGTTGTAAGTAGCTTTTCGGAGGTCTGCCTTAGCTTCAAATGGTCACTAAGTAACCATTCATAAATCAAGGATTACCTATACTGATTTTTATGAGGACTGGATGAATCACAGTCTTTTTCAAGTTCATGGGTACAACTCCTTTTTAAAAAAAGATGCCAATCTTTTAATTATTAATATATGAATAGTTGGTAAATGTATAAGATGATGCAAATTAGGAATGTGCAGAAATGATTAATTTCAAAGCTCCAGAAATGTCCTAATTGAGGCAGATCAAAAGTAGTTCATATTGGCTCCAGTCTGGTTCCAGAGCCTTTCATTCTCTATATTCTACTATGAGAACAACTGGCTATACATTTTTTTTTTATTGTGCAGCAGGATCTGATGAATTTGCAGGTACACTGGAATATTTTGAACAAATGAATCATGTGAAAATTAGAAATAATCAGCCCCTAGATCTTCAAGTTATTCTTCTTTATCATCTAGATGAGGTTGAAAAAGTCCTTATAACTTTCATATTTGGGGCAAAATGAGAAAAAGTTTGCAGTGATTGTGTCTCTTCTACATTGGTGATACTATCTCTTCAAACATTCTTTTTAGTTTTATTATCCATTACTTACTGTTTTGACATGGTTTATTAGGCCACTTTTTGATGGGGTGTCAACAGGATCAGAATCATGTGTGTTGGGTTCAGAAATAAGAACATCCTAGAGAGAGGGAAGAGGAGAGAGGGGAGGAGGAAAGGAAGGGGAAGATAGCAGAAATTATTTCTCAAGCATAATCAAAACAGTGAGGATACTTTGACTTATTTCAGAAAATGGGGTATCATCATCAGAGCTGAAGGAGCTTCTTGGAGGAGAAGTGAAAGTCTTCAAAGAAAAACCAGAAAGTCCAGTTGCCTTTTGAAAAAGCACCTCTGGGACACCCATGACCTGGATGATTGAGAATCTCCATAGACATCTGGGTACCATGTTAAGATTTATAGTGAGATTATAAGGAAAAAAATATGAAACTAATTCCCCAAAATCACAAATGGTATGAGAGGTTGAACATCTGTTCTAAGCAGCTCTTCTCTCATATCATTTCTCTCGTCAAGGAAAACCATAGAGCTGTCAGGCTCAAGGCCAGAGATGACACATTGAGATACAATCAAATCCAATAATGTATTTGTTTACATTTAATAGACAGAAATTTTCCAAACTAAAGCTATATAACTTTCTAAGCCACTAAATATATCTGAAAGGATTCCATGTGTGACTAGCCTGAACCTCTCCCCTCCTCCCCCATCCAGCTCAGGATTGGAGGAGCTCTTGATCCAGATCTCCCTCTAGAAAGTTCTGAGTTGGCAAAATCTTCCCCTTTTGCTGCTGTAGGAGCACATTCCATTACCTAACCAAAGTTCGGAATTGGAAAACCCAATCAAGATATAACCAAGAATATTTGATTTATTGCAGTATTTCCAAGCTCTGAGCATTTCAATGACTTAAAACATGACATTGTAGATGTTTTATAAATTACACTATACACGTCTGTGTAGCCACAAATCTTTGTCTGATTCTATATTCTAAGTTTTTAACTGGATATTTGTCTGAAATGGACCATAGAGTTTTACAGGGGACACTTCCACCCAAATTCTATGCCAGTCTGATAATAACATTGGTCTCTGTGTTTCTGTAACATTGACTGTTTGAGAGCTGAGCCAAATAATTTGTATATTCCAAACTGCAGATTTTATAAATAAATAAATAAACAAATAAATAAATAAATGCATACATACATACATACATACATACATACATACATACATACATGGATGGATGGATGGATGGATGGATGGATGGATGGATGGATGGATGGATGATGTACGTTTTCACCATTCCCAAGAAATGTAGTAGTGGCCAAAATTGTGGAAAACTTTTGGGAAAAGTGTATTTTCTAAAACTAGCTAATAACACCACTTTTTTTTTTTTTTTTGGAGTAGTACCAGAAAATTATATATCAATGGGAAAGATAATTTAATCAAGAATGTAATGCAATAACTTTTATGAAGGATTTGCTATTAGAATAGCAGTTAGAGTATAAAGAAGAAACGTGAAACATGTAGAAAAAACGAGATATACAAAAATTATCACCATAGAAAAAAATGAGATATACAAAAATTATCATGTCAGTTAATACTTACCGTATTATTCAGACTATAAGAAGCACCTGACTATAAGATGCACCTAAATTTAGAAGAGGAAATCAACAAAAATAAGTTTTTGGCCTCCGTGCACCCCATTTTCGGGCCTTTTCCAGTCTTTTTTTGATGCATTTTCAAGGCTTTTTTCTGCCCATTTTCAAGGCTTTTTGGCCCCTTTTTGAGGCTTTTTTCAGGCCATTTTTTCTGAAAAAAATGGCCAAAAAGGCCTCAAAAACAGAAGAACGGAAGCTGTGGTGATACAGAAAACAAACTGAACAATATGATCTTAAAAGAAATGTTCATATATGAGTTAATATGCAACCTTTTACAGGAGAATATCTCCTGAATGAGAATGTCTCCACACTATTAAAGAATTACACAGAGATTACATATTGATAAATAAAGCATAATTGCAAGATTCTTGCAATTACAATCAGACCAACCTTTTTTTTAATCTACAAATGCTGGGGGGGAGGGGTCACAGTCAAACACCATAAACTGATAGCTGACACCATGTCTACTAGATCTCCAACACTTTTTCTTCAGATGCATCTGAGCCAAATCAATGTGGCAATTTTTGGACTGCGGTGCTGCTAAGATTCCCCAGGGGAAAAACATTGTGGGCCTGAGAGTTAATTGTAAACATATTAAAAACCCAGGATGTAGACTATAAAAACCAGCAATTCTATAAAATATATCATTTAAAGTAGAAAGATGGGATGAATAGAAGTGAAATGAAATGAAATGAAATCACATTCAAAACAGTGTATCCTAATTTGTTATCAACAGCCTTGTTCTCGTAACTGCAGCAAACACCCCAAGACACTTCTTAGATGCATTTTCATATTGTTTTATCTGTCATTATTACAACAAATGCCTTTTTTGGAGAAGCAGATTTAAACTTTAAATATGCCTATTCTTTAAATTCCACAAAGAATTTAACTTGGCAGTAGAAAAGTCCCATCTTTTATTAAGAGATATTGAGAGTTGCCAATATCCTGTAAGTTGCCAATTGCCTTAGGCTGCGGACCAAAATACATTGATGAACAAAATCTTGGGCAATAGAATTATGAACATCTCAATCTGTTTGATTTGCTTTCTCCAGCCTTATTGAAGCAACTCATGCCACAAAGAGCCAAGTTTGTTAACTTGTTACTGACACATTGCAGCCAACAACAGACCAAATGTTAATATGAAGGATAAGTAATTGAGAATAGGAATGAGTAGACAACGATGCCATCTAATCTAATTGTAAAAGTATATCTACTTGAAGTAGATATAATATATTTGAAGTTCTAAGCCAGTGGTCCCCAACCTTTTTATCGCCGCGGACCAATCAGCCTTTGATAATTTTACCGTGGCCCGCTGAGCGCGCGCAGGGGTGGGGACTTTGGGCCACACGTGCGTACCTGCGCGGGGCTCTCTTCCCTGGAGCCTTTGCGCACGGCCCAGGAGCTTTTGCGCACAGCCCAGGAGCCTTTGAGCTGCAGCGTTCATGTCCCCCGGCCGCTGCGCGGCCCGGTGCCAGGTACTCCACAGCCCGGCACCGGTCCGCGGACCGGGGGTTGGGGACCACTGTTCTAAGCTACTCGGGGAGACATTGCCTTAAATGTTATGGAAATCAGCTTTCTGGGTTGGTCTGCAAACAAACCAAAAAATGGAATCTAATGTACATGGGCTAGCAAGACTAAGCCATAAATACTATAGAAAAGAACAGAAATGCACCTCTTTAAAGGAAGATGAGCCCTTTCTACCAGCCGAATACCAAGATTCCCATTTGATTGCACACAGAAATTGTAATCTGGAGGAGAATTATAATGAACTAGCTGGATACCCATGCTTCGCTAGGAAACTATGTGATCGGGCTTAATAAATCGACACTTATAGCTTGAAAATTAATGATTAGTTACCATTGGCCTCTCCTCTCCCCTTCTCTCCCTCAGCCTTGCCCCACAGAAGCCTCCCCTATCCTATCCCCTTCTCTCCCTCAGCCTTGCCCCACAGAAGCCTCCCCTATCCTATCCCCTGGTTGCTGCTGTAAAAGTAAAACTGAAAATGAAATTCCTCTCCTCTGTTTGTGTTTTGCATTTGGAACAGATTTCTTTTCAGGTGGGGAGGGGGAGTAGAACTCCTTAGCATCAGAGTGTGTTAATCATAATATAGAAAATACTAATGCTATGATTGTCAATTCGAAAAATCCTTTCTTAGTGAGCACCTAGAAGCCAAGAGGTACATACATGGCAAATTTCAAGTTTGTAGCAGTGGTGAAATCTAAAATTTGTTACTACCGGTTCTGTGGGCATGGCTTGAGGTGTGGTAATGTGACTGATTGGGCGTGGTCAATTTTTTTTTCTTTTAAAACCATTTTTTCTACAACCTCTTTGGCGAATTATATAACATACAGTATAAGCAAAGTGAGGGAATTTGGACCAGTCATTTTCTCTCAAGCCAACCCACATCCATCCATCTATCTATCTATCTATCTATCTATCTATCTATCTATCTATCTATCTATCATTCATTCATTCATTCATTCATTCATTACTATCCCACCTTTATTTTTTTACCAAATAATTCAAGATGGTAAACATACCTAATACTCCTTTCTCTTTCTATTTTCCCTACAACTTGTGGGCTATCATCCTGGACATGCAAAAAAGTAGAACATTTTGGATTCAAATCCATACTCGGATTCATTCAGAACATTTTAAAGATTAATATACAATTGAGCCCAGAGGTTTTGCTCCAGTGGTGGGTTGCCCCCGGTTCACACCGGTTCTATAGAACCAGTAGTAAAACCGGCAGGAGGCTCTGCCCCCCGACCCTGACATCATAAAAATGTTTCTGCGCATGCGCAGAAGCTTCTGTGTTTGTACAGAAGAGCGCACGCGCGACCAAAGCAAGCGCGTGCAGCCCCGTTGCGAACTGGGAGTAAAGGTAAGTAGAACCCACCCGTCTTGCATTTATGATTGATAGATGAACTGTCAGAGAACATCATGGAACTCTGCTACTGTATATGATAACTGCGGTGAGATTATTGTATGCAGAAAGATAGAAAGATCTGGTAATACCTACAATAGAGGAATGGTTGGTGCAGATGATGGAATTTGCTGAGATTACCTATTTGGCTAGTTTCATTAGAGAAAAGGCAATACCTACATTTATTGCTGAATGGAAAAATCCTTATTGACTTTTTATGTAAAACAGAAAAAAATAAATTAATGATTTATAGTTTTGGTATTCAGAAAAGGATAGATTATAGCAAGAAGATATTTTTGATGTAACTGTAGAAAAATAGTAAATATATAATTGTACTTATAACATTGGTAAAGAAGATTAGAAGCCCCTTTGTATTACTTTTTCTTTTCTGTTTTTCTCTTTCTTTCTTGCACTTTTAACTGCACAACTTAAAAGTAGAAATATCTTGCCTGTAATGCTCTGATGATTGCTAAAGCCGTTATAACTTTCTTTCCCCGAAAGTAATGTTTGGTATACATTTGTATTCACAGCTTTGGAACAATTTAATCTGTACTAAAATCTGTATTTCCCTCAAAAATCACTTTAAAATAAGATGCAAGGAGAAAGCTCATAAACATTATTCACACAAAGTTTCTGTAATCAGATGCCATTTCATAAATGAAGCTCAGAATTCCTTTTTTAAAAAAAATATGCTGTTGATTTAGCCTATGCTCAAGATGCAGGTTTTTTAGCCCTCTTTCCTAAATTAATCCTTTTGAATAACTGACATTTTTTCAGCTAAAAGCAAAGTACCTCTTCTTCCACACAATCAACATTTAAGCTCTCCATTTACTGCTGAAGTACAGTTCCCATCACCTCTTCCCATAAATCATGCTAGCTAGAACTCCTGCGAGTGTTAATTCAATAACATCTGGAGAATCGCAGATTCCTCACAACTACGGTAGCACATGCAGGACTAGTTTTATTAACATTTCAAGGCAAATTTCCAGACCGAGAATTTTAATTTCATATGATGACTGCCCCCTGATAGCAGCAGGAAGGGCAGAAGAGAGCAATAGTAAAATCAGAAAAGGTTATGACATTAAAACAATCTGAGATTCTTGGTTATGTGGCAGTATATCCATTATTGGAATAAGGACTCCTATTGCTGAGATCCTGACTTGATAACAATATGATGAGTGTAACAATGTTAGTCCTATAAATACTGGTAGTCAGGGGTGAGATTCTACCGGTTTGGACCGGTTCAGGCGAACCAGTATCTCTGATGATCATCTGGGAGCGAACCAGTTCATTCCGACGATCAGGTGGGTCCGCCTGCCCACCCCTGTGCTTTACTGACCTATATCTTCTTGGCTGATTCGTGCGGCAGAGTGGATTGCTGAGCGTCAGCTGTGTTACTCCCCAGCAGTAATGCGGAAGGTAGGTTTTCATAAAACTGCCGCTCAGCGATCGCTGTGTAAAAACTACACAAAGCACACGATCACCAAACCGGTTGTTAAACCAGCAGGATCCCACCACTGTTTGTAGTCCTTGACTTACAACTGTTCAAAGTTACAACAACACTGACAAAAGTGCCTTATGACCCGTCCTCACACTTACAATCACTGCAGCATGCCTATGATCACATGATCAAAATTCAGACACTTGGCAATCGGCATGTATTTATGATGGCTGCAGCATCCTAGGGTCGTGGGTTCGCTATTTAGACCTTCCCAGCCAGCTTCCAATGAACAAAGTCAATGGGAAAAACTGGACTCACTTAACAACCATGTGATTCACTTAACAGCGGCAGTGATTCGCTTAACTCCTGTAGCCAAAAGGGTAATAAATTTGGGCACAATTTATTTAATAATCACCTTGCTTAGCAATTGAAATTCTGGTCCCAGTTGTGAATCATAAGTTGAGAACTACCCGTAATAGGACCCAGGCTTCATCAGACATGATTCGTAACAACATCAGCTTCCAACAGCAAGACTTTAAAGTTTAAACAGGTCTTAGAAGAGAAGCAGAAATGAGCCAAGATTGCCAGCTGGAAATGGAAGAGGTGAAGCTGGTCTTAACCCTCTAGTTTTTGTTCTCCTGATCCCATGTTCCATGTTACATCCCGGCCATAAAAAGCTTCACCTTCTGACTCCTGTTGTTAAAAGTACTGATAAAGATGGAGAACCAAAGCTAGTTTAAAACCTGGACAAATATTCCAAAATCCATCCCTTTCCAGGCACCTGCCACCTACTCTGAAAGACAACTCCCATTATTTCCAGGCTCATTGTGATCAGTTGGGAAAACAAAAGTTGTAGTCCAATATTCTGGAGAGTTTGTGGATTGGGGAAAGCTACTTTAGAACCAGGAAATGTGGACTGCATTGCATTGTAAGCAAGTGAGCCTCCTCTAGAGAGTGACTGGGGGAGAAAAGTAAACTAATTGTCTAAACCAGGGGTCTGCAACCTTAAACACTCAAAGAGCCATTTGGACCCGTTTCCCACAGAAAAGAAAACACCAGGAGCCACAAAACCATTCCCGTGTCTGACTATTTCTTGAGCGGCCACAAAACTAGCATATGTAGTTGAATTAAACATTGTGTTTTCTTCTGAAACTTTTCTTTTCTTGGATTTATCCATGGTTGGCCTACCGGGGGTTGAAAAGCTCAATAAATCATGTGCTGGCGAGTGTCGCACATTGGCAGTTGTGACACATATTTTGAGTGACAGGGAGCCGCAGCAGAGGGGTAAAAGAGCCACATGCGGCTCCAGAGCTGCAGGTTGCAGACCCCTGGTCTAAATTAAAAGTTCCCACCAAATGAGTTACCTTCAAGAGCAGCTGGGCGGCCTCTGAGCTGCCTGGGATTCGGTCCTTGTTTTGCTTCGAGGCCTTTTTGCCCTCGGTTGCAATGTGGTTTGCAGCTTGTTGCTTATGGTTGGTGGGTGGGCAGCGTTTGGGTTTTGTGGAAATCTTCTGCCTCTCTTGTCCAAGTGGAGTTCTTGCACTGCTTCTAATGCTCTCACTCGAGGAAAAGAGGCTCCCGGAAAATTTAGATATCGGTTCCTGGTAGGAAACATAGCAGTCACTGAACAGGTCACTGTCAAAAGGCACATGAATAAACTTGAAGAGAAAGGTAAGACTCTTCTCCACACAGTGAAGAAAGAAAGAGTCTTTGGTCATTTGATAATGATAATAATAATAATAATAATAATAATAATAATAATAATAATAATAATAATAATAATAGTAATAGCTTTTATTGTCATTGTACATCATGTATACAATGAAATTGGTTTAGCCTCTACTGGTGCAGTCCATAACAAAAAATACAAGACAATACAATTCCCAATGTATGCAAGTAATTGGGAGGAAAAACCTAGTCATACATTTCCATAAGTACGTGGAGTGATTGTGATTGTGTTTCGGAGTCTGACAGCCCTGGGTAGAAGCTGTTTTTAAATCTGTTTGTCCGGCCGGCTATACTTCGATGTCTTCTGCCCGATGGCAAAAGTGAAAAGAGACACTGGCCAGGGTGTGAATCCCTAAGCATCTCCCTTACTCTGCTGAAACAGCGAGACCTGGTGATGTCATCCAGTAATGTTAGAGGGCAATTTTAAACATTTCTGTAACATTTCTATATTTTGGACCAATTTCACAATAGGTTGAAACAATCAGAAATGAAATATGTATGTTCAAAATAGGTGGAGGGTAAAAACTATTCATACAGGGAAGGGAAGGCCTAGGAAAAAATATGAGTTTTCAGTATGTATAGTATTTAATGAAATAATAGTCACTCCTCAGATACAGGTAACCCTCAACTTAAGACCACAGTTGAGCCCAAAATTTCCATTGCTAAACAAGACAGTTTTTAAGTGAGTTTTGCCCCATTTTGCTACCTTTCTTGCCACCGTTATTAAGTGAATCACTGCAGGTGTTAAGTTAGTAACAAGGTCAGGCTCCCCATTGACTTTGCTTGCCAGAAGGTTGGAAAAGGTGATCACGTGACCTGGGACATTGCAACCGTCATAAATACAAGCCAGTTGCCAAGCATCCTAATTTTGTTCACGTGATTGTGGGGATGCTGCAATGGTTGTAAGCAGTGGTGAGATTCAAGTAATTTAACAACCGGTTCTCTGCCCTAATTATTTCTTCCAACAACCAGTTTGCCAAACTGCTCAGAAAGTTAACAACCAGTTTTCCCAAAGTGGTGCAAACCGGCTGAATCCCACCACTGGTTGTAAATGTGAAAAAATAGCCGTAAGTCACTTTTTTCAGTGTCCTTCCTCCCATTCTGAAGTGCTCCTTTTTCTTTCCCCAAATGGTCCACTTCTGTTCCATCTGCAAAGATGAAGTTGTTTTCAAGTTCCGACAAGGCAGGATAACTTCAATGTCTTTTGCTTCTGGTTGTTATTTTCACCCACAGGTCCTGCAGGTGTATCTCCTTTCTTTGATCTCATTCTTCCCCGTGAGTGGAAATGTGCTCAGCCATCCCTCCAATTCTGTACAGATTTCTTTCATAACTACCAGGAGCTGCCTAGATGCATCTTTTCAGGCAGAAAAATGAGAATACCCCAAGCACTGCAGCTCACAAGCGCAGACTTCAGGCCATTCCTTCCTCTTCACTTTTGGTAGCAAAAGAATTATATTTTGGTTTGATTCCTCAAGCTCTCCAGTTAGCCAAGTGTGAAATTTATTATAGCCTCCATCTTAAACTGCCCTGGCAAATTCCTTTCAATTCTTCCTATTCTCTCACTCGGAAAACATAATTAAAATGTAAAATCCTCCTCGTGATCAGAGGTCCTCCTGAGACCCACTGTAGCTTTTCCTACACTCAAGTATGGCTGAATGCTGAATAGATTGCATTTTTAAAATGACTTGACTGCCATTTTTATGACACAACACAAAGTGTCTCTGGAGATTTTGTGTGTGTGTGTGTGTGTGTGTGTGTGTGCTCATGGCTTCTGCAACCATAATGGGAAGACAAGGGCTAAGACCTTCGAAGGAAGAGATACTGTTAGTGTCACACATTGTGGACTGTATTCATATCATTATTAGTAGGCAGACTTTTTGGATTGTCACCTTTGCTCTTTGGAATGCTGTTCCCCCCTCGCCCCCAAATACAGGTAGTTCTCAAACGACAACCATTTGTTTAGTGACCATTCGAAGTTGCAACAGCACTGGAAAAAGTGACTTTTGACAGTTTTTCACACTTATGACTTATTTGCATCATCCCTGTGGTTATGTGATCACAATTCAGATGCTTAGCAACTGGCATGTATTTATAATGGTCGTAGTGTCCTGGGGTCATATAGTGACCTTTTGTGACCTTCTGACAAGCAGTCAGTGGGGTAGGCAGATTCACTTAATAACCATGTTACTAACTTAAGAACTGCAGTGATGTACATAACAATTGTGACAAGAAAGGTTGTTAAATGGGGAAAAACTCACTTAACAACTGTTTTGTTAAGTCCAACTGTTTTGGACTCTGAGGATGCTTGTGAGTCCCCAAGGTCTTTAAGATCCTAAGAGAGCAGCTCAGATTGGAGCAATCTGAGGTCATTTTCAGGAAGGCCGCTTAACTCAGCTCCATGTTAACCAACAGAGAGATTGAGCTGACAAGGTTAACCAATGGGAAACCTGGACTCAGTGGTGGGCTCCTGCTGATTCACACCTGTTCTCCTGAACCATATGTTAATTTTCTGAGCAGTTGTTGTTGGAAGAAATCTTTTCCCACTTTACAGTGCTAATCCTGCAAGGAACACAGGAAGGAAAGATTCTAGTGTGCCTGTATTTCTAGCCTAATCCTTATCTTAATTGCCATCCCTGCTGCTTTAAGTTTTCAGAAACTGCCTCTGGGTTAAGTTTTGTTACATTGTAACAGCCTTAATGGTTTGTGGCAGTACGCCCAGACTTTCTGTCTGTATCTGAGCTTCCACGGAGTGTCCCCCCCATCTCCCAGCGTTTTTTGTGGTACTTTTATTCCTGGGGCTTGAACAGCTATTTACAGAAGGGTTGGCATAGCCATAGAAGAAATGGCTGAGAGGTAGGATGCAAACTTGGCATTGGTTGTCCCAAAGGTGCTTTTTTCAAGAGGCAACTGGACTTTCTTGGTTTCCCGAAAGTCCTGTTGCCTCTTGAAAAAGCATCTTTGGGACAGGCATCTCTTGCATTGCTTCAGAGTGGCCAAGCTACATGATTGCTCACTGATAATAAGTGGATCCTCCTTCCAGTTTTTTATAGTTTGCTCTCATGATAATATGGCATAATAACATGGCACCAATTGTAGAAAGTTAGTACCCATCCCTCTCCTAGAAGAATGAAATATTTTGAGAAATATTAAAAAAGAAGAATATATTTCCCTGGATGAGAAATGGAGAAACATGTTTTCTTAGAGGGAGAAAACAGCCTCCACCTTTCCTACAGCAGATGTCAGCACTTAAGAGATAAATAGATAGTTATATTCATAGGCAAAAATTCCCTGCAGCAATGTCTGAACAAAGACAGAATGGGATTATCCCTCACTCAAGATGTTAATTTTTTAATTTATCTCTTTAGCTCAGCATTTTGTAGCCCAAATATGCCCACCCACTTTATGGTAAGCTTAAATGATCTCTCTACTAAAGGATTTCACTTTATGAGCAAGAGTTGGCTGTATTTTAACTATTTTAATTCCTCGATGTGCTCTGGCACCCTGCCTGATTTGTAACTCTGAGTTGCAGGTATTGCTGAGGAAAAGGAAGGTATTCAGACAGAATGGTTTAGCTTTGCATGACAGCTGTGACTCATTGATCTTCAGTGTGTATGCCCCCATTTCTAATCTAACTAGCAAGATAATACATAATTGGCTTGAAAATTGTACTGCAAAGATGATAATCAGTTATCAAATGAAATTATAGTCCTAGGTAGTGTACTCATCAGTATTTTTTATTAATTCAGGACTTGGATAAAGAATAGTGACAAATTTGCAGATGATAGAATTGTGTAGAAGAGCTAATACCCAAAGAAGATAGAAATAAAATTCAAAACGCCCTTGCTAGGCTAGAGCAGTGAGTTGAAAGTAATGGAATAAAATTGAATAGAAACAAAAGCAAGCTTCTTCCCTTTAAAAAAAAAATGAATGAGAATATCTTACTGGGTAATACCTGTGGGGGAAAATACGGAATATAATTGACTGCTAACTGAATATGAACCAAAAGCATGATGTAGGTGCAAAAAAAAAAAAAAGGCAAATGCAGTTTTAAGTTTCATCAATAGAGAAATAATCTTCAATCAGGGGAAGAATTTTCCTTCAGTCAGACCCCTCTCCCCCTTCTGTTCTTGGCACTGAATTTTACAAAGCTTGCAGAGAAATTGAAAGGGGTTCAGAGAAGGACAAGAGGGTGCTAGCAATTTAAATTCTATGAAGGAAGATTAAAAGAGATGGCTGGCTATGTTTAGCCTTGAGAAAAAATGACTGAGTTTGATATGAATTCTAATACCTCAAAGGATGTCACATAGAAGAAGCTGAAGACCTGTTCCCAGGAAATGAGTTTAAATCACAGAAAGTCTGCGGGTATGTGGGAATGAATTTAAGAGACTGAGCAAAGAGACGCTGTCAAGGGAATGGTCAGATAAGAGACAGCATAGCCTGGGTGAGGCAAGAGGCTCAGAAGAGATCCTCCCTAGTTTCTCAGGCTGTAAAGGGGGGGGGAAGAAACGTACTTTCAAGCTTTCAAGATTCTGTCAACGTAGCTTAATGATAAAATAGAATTAACTCATCCGGCTGTGTTTCCTATCTGGTTTGGCTTGCCAGACTGACATCGATCTTTCAGCGTCTGAAGTACGCTTTCCCCTTCCGCTCTGTCTCCTTTACAGCCTGAGAAAATACAGAGAGCTTCTTGCTCCACCCATTATCCAGCTGCAGGCTATAGTGTCTCTTATCATGTCGTACCCTTGGCAGGTTCTCTTTGCCCAGTCTCTCAAGGACACACCCGCATACCATTACAAAAAGGCAGATGTTAGAAAAAAACATTGTAAACATACCATCAGTCTGACAGTGCACCCAGTTACTCAGAGAAGTGGGAGAGCTTTTTGTTGTGTTCAAGTGGAGGCTTTGTGAGTCACTTGCAAATGACAAATATTTTAGATTTCTGCACTGAGGCAGAGGATTAGGATTCCTGACCTATATTATCCCTTTTAACCAGTTGTGAAATCCAAATTTTTTTACTACTGGTTCTGTGGGCGTTGCTTGGTGGGCGTGGTGTGGCTTGGTGGGCATGGCAGGGGAAGGATACTGCAAAATCTCCATTCCCACCCCACTCGAGGGGAAGGATACTGCAAAATCCCCATTCCTTCCCCACTCCTGGGGGAAGGATTGCAAAATCTCCATTCCCACCCCACTCTGGGACCAGCCAAAGGTGGTATTTGCCGGTTCTCTGAACTACTCAAAATTTCTGCTACCGGTTCTCCAGAACCTGTCAGAACCTGCTGGATTTCACCCCTGCTTTTAATTAAGATTTAGTGTACCTGCCTATAAGATCAGTTGATTGTAGTATTTTCCTGTTTTTCTACAATAACTAAAACTTACTGTAGCATCTGAATCATTCTAACTACAGCTAGTCATTTTTTATGACTAACGGAAGCAAGACATCTACAAGTACAGTTCATGGGATTGTTTTCACACACCATAGCTTAATCATAGATTAACCACAGTTTAAAGGTTAGTATTAATTGTATCTAAAGTAGAAACAGAAAGTTTGGATTTCCTCTAGAGGGCCATACTAATATATTTAATAGTACAGTATAAAATATACTCCTCTCTAGAATATAAAGAATATATATTACTACTGTACTTACTGTATATGCATTGCATCAAATGGTGTCTGACAGTCAGCGATCAATTCAGATTCCAAGTTAGTGTGTCTTTTTTTTCCCCTTTCAGTCAGGACATTTACGGCCAAGGACATCTTGTGTTTTCTAATCATATTTCAGGGATCTCATTCCCTTCACACACACCCAAAAAAGAGTGATTCTAGTGCAACGCTTAAACTTAATTTTACTTTTTAATATTAAATCTATCTAATATGGTTATTATGATTAATAATAATCCAAACAGACAGGCACCTGTCATGTAACACCACAGACTTAACAATGTTGATAAGAATTAGAGTAGTACCATCTAAAGATTAGCCCCATGGCCAGAGAGACGACAAATACATTTAACAAATAAATAAGAGAGACAAAAAAGTCTGGGTAGTGGACACAGCAGTATCTGGGGAATAGAAGAGAAAGAACTGGAGCAAAATCACAAAATACAAAGACCTGTAAATAGAACGTTAAACTGTAAATAGAACAACTGTGGCAAAAGAAAGCAAAGGTAGGACCAATAGTTCATGGCTACCTTGGGGGTAATCCAGTGGTGGGATTCAAATAATTTAACAACTGGTTCTCTGCCCTGATGATTTCTTCCACCAACCAGTTCACCAAACTGCTCATAAAATTAACAACCGGTTCTCCCAAAGTGGTGCGAACTGGCTGAATCCCACTACTGGGACATTCCCAAAACAACTGGAGCATCACTTAAACACCTTCTGCACTGACATAATCACCAATTGCAAAAGGCAGCTTTACTTGGAACAGCTTACATCTTCAACAATCTTTAACAGTATTAAAGAACAACATCTGCCTATGCCAGCTACTTGGGAAGGACTCGATGGGTTGATAAAAATCCCCAATCCAATCTAAACATCTGGCTGACTGTAAGATGAACCATAATAATAACAACTCACATCTTCATCTGGATCCTCCAATCTTTCAGCTTCTTGCTCGGGACTGATTCGACCTTCCTTCCAGTTTTCATTGACTGAGCTGAATTTGTAGAGTTTTGATCCCGGGATATTTTCTTTCCCCTTGAGAGAAGCCCAGTGAGAGCCCTGAGAATTCCAGTTATGGCTCCCGTGGAGTTTAGGAGATTTGGGAAGCCACCTCACACAATCCTGCAAGAAAAGCATTCGATAACCGATAACTCTAGTGCTCTTATTATTATGACATTCTTATTTAAGAATGTGATACTATTTCTAATTTGACATTCAATGAGTGACTGCAGAAGTTCCCTCTCTCTCTCTCTCTCTCTCTCTCTCTCTCTCTCTCTCTCTCTCTCTCTCTCTCTCTCTCTCTCTCTCTCTCTCCCTCCCTCCCTCCCTCCCTCCCTCCCTCTCTCCCCCTCCCCCCCTCCCTCCCCACATCTATAGCATTTTTGAAAAGCAAAAGATATCCGGAAGGTGACTGTCATCAGCAGTTCTTTCAGGATCATGGGATCCCCTTACTATTTTCTCTTTCAACTAATTGGAAGACATTTTAATTCATTTGTTATTATTCTTCTCTTTTCTTACTTTTGTGCTGTTTTCTTAGGAACAAAGGAAACCGGGCCCCTGGCCTAGCAACCCAGCTTTATTTTTGTTGACAATGGGAGGCAGACGTTCCCCAAGGGATTTGGGAGATTTTCTTTTATCCTACCTGAAAATGAAAATAGATTCCAAGGATTGGGACCCTGAGCAAAAAGGGGACTTCCTGAGAACTGGAAGCTTTGAAACTCTTTTAAAAATGATGCTCTGAAGATGGTATACATGCTTAGCAATTTAACGAATTTGTGAATTGGGGGCAAAACCACAAGCATGCCAAAATTCACAAGGACTAGATCAGATTCAACATCCTTGAGTAATTTGTCATGATTAATAGGGCTTTCAGTATTCCTGTCTACAATACTACCATCTAGTGGTTTCTATTGCACATTATTTTATGCAGGTATCTACTAAATTATATATAATCATATATCATTGGCTGTAGCCAGAACAGGAGACCAAGAAAACATTGTTCTTCACCTCAGGGAAATAGATCCAATCACAAATAGAATAAGCTATCACTGACAGCATCCTCAACTTCATGTAGACTCTTTGCCCCACACTAACAAAAGCCAGCGCTACCAAATAGGATACTACTGTGGTCTATTGAATAAACCATAATTGGTTTATTCTGCCAACCTAGCAGTTCGAAAGCACGTAAAAATGCAAGTAGAAAAATAAGGACCACTTCAGTGGGAAGGTAACAGTGCTCCGTGCATTCTGTTTAGTCATGCCGGCCACATGACCATGGAATCATCATCAGACAGCGCTGGTTCTTTGGCTTAGAAACGGAGATGAGCACAGCCCCCTAGAGTTGGGAACAACTAGCACGTATGTGCGAGGGGAACCTTTACCTTTATACACTGTGCTGAGACATTTATAAATCACACATACCAAACAAAACACAAACAACTAGATTATTCTTAGTGCAATTTCATATGAGACATTTTTAATCTCTCCCGCCTCCCCTTCTCACAAACACAGAAACATGTTTATATGTGTATAGAGCTGCTAAAATTGTAAAAATGGTGGAGAAAGATGTAGACTAGGCTCGAGAAATAGAAATAAGTCTAACATAATGTCTATGTTTGAAAGACATATCTTACTTATAGTGTGTTACTTATAGATAATTAAGCCATGATTTTCAGAATTAACCTAGTTGCCTAGATTTCAACAATTTACTGAACTAGGCTATAAAATATGACCGTTTAGTTTATGGTTGTATGCATTTTACATTTATTTTCCTTCTATTCAATGATTTCCAATTTTCAAAATTGGTCAGAAAATAAATAAATTTCTGGTGGGTCTTTTTGTTGTTTTGGTTTTGCCTAAATTAGAATTTTGAAATTGAAAGATCAAAGGTAAGATCACGTAAGTCTATTTTATTCTATGGATTGCACCAGATATAACATTTAATTAATGTGTTTGTGAAATAAAATAGTTGCTCCATTTTAAGCAGTCCCTAACCTAAATTAAACAAAATTACTCTAATTTTATATGTCTATATAATGTGGACATGCTTACCATTATATTCTCTTTACATAGAAAAAGTAGAAATGCTGAGAATTTAACAAAACAAACTTACATCCACAGAACGTGGAGGAATATGATCTTCACTAATGTGTCCAAACTTTTTTGAATTGGGAAGATAGTAAAGTTTAATATATTTTCAGTTTTATCGTAAAGAGAAATGTGCAGAGGCACCAAAATCATGGAAATGCCATGAGGAAAAAAAAATCAAGAAGTCCTCAAAAATCTCTTTTTCCCTCAGCTCAAAAGAGTTCTTCTGAACACCAAAGATTTAACCAAACATTACTTTTAATATCTATCAGGCAGCTAGTCTGGACTTTTTTCTTTACCCAGATGTATGTCTGGGGAATTCCTTAGCAACAAAGCTCTGCAGGGAGGAGAAATGTGATTTTGCCCTCACCACCACGCTTCTTTCTGTTAAGCAATTAGGAAGAATAAGGCGGACATTCCCTCAGTTCCTCAAAATAAAGAGCTGCCTTTTGAAAGAGCTGCCTAAGGAAAGAAAGGAATTATGATGCTACAGCTGTAGATGCCCTTCATTCTTCCTTTATTCATTCAGTCCAGGGCTGGGGAAGTTGTGGTTCTATTGAAAATGCCCAATTATAGATCCCAGCTTTCCACACCATGTTTTAAGCTGCCTGGGACTGTCTCAATTGTAACTACTTGTGGACCACAGGTTTTCCCGTACATTATTTCATGTATTATTTTATGCATACATTATTTTTTGTATTTCCCATACATTACTTACATACAAAAAGGCCAATGCAATCCTAAGTATTAACAGAGGCATAGAATCAAGATCACATAATGTATTAGTACCACTTTATAAAGCCTTGGTAAAAACCACATTTTTGCATGCTGCATCCGGTTTTGGTCATCATATTATAAAAAGATGTTGAGACTCTGGAAAGAGTGCAGAAAACAGCAACAAAGATGACTGGAGGCTAAAACATATAAAGAATGGGTGCAGAAATTGATTTGTCTAGTCTAATGAAAAGAAGGACTAGGAGTGATATGATAGCAGTATTCCAGTGGGGCTACCACAAAGATGAGGGTGTCAGCCTATTTTCTAAAGCACCAGAAGGCAAAACAAGAAACAATGAATGGAAACTAATCAAGAATAGAACCAACCTAGAACTAAGGAGAAATTTCCTAACAATGAGAACAATTAACCAGTGGAACAGCTTGCCTTCAGAAGCTGTGGGTGCTCCATCACTGGAAGTTTTTAAGAAGAGACTGGATAGCCAATTGTCTGGAATTTATAGGGTCTCCTACTTTTTTTTTTTTTAATTTGATTTATATGCCGCCCTTCTCCGAAGACTCAGGGCGGCTTACAATGTGCTCAGCAATAGCCTTCATCCTTTTGTATATTTATACAAAGTCAGCTTATTGCCCCCACAAACTGGGTCCTCATTTCACCTACCTTAGAAAGGATGGAAGGCTGAGTCAACCTTGAGCCTTGGCGAGATTCGAACCCTGCAATAATTGCAGGCAGCTGGTCTTAATAAGCTTAATAACAGGGTGCCTTAAACCCCTGTACTACCAAGGCTCTTACTTGAACAGGGGTTTGGACTAGATGACCTTCAAGGTACCCTCAAGCTCTGTTATTCTGTTATCTAAAATAAGCAAAGGGAACACTTCCAATTGGGATCTCAAAAGGGCATCTTAAATGTCGCCATTTATGGCTATTACCACCTAGCTCTGAGTTTTGAAGTGCACATCTGAAGCCAATATGTAGGAACCAGAGGTATCGCCATTCTTTGATGCTTTGATGCTATTGAGAAGACCAAAAACAGAAGAATGGGCTTACTAAGGTCATGTGTTGAAAGACTTTCAGTATGTAACAATCACATGTCTCTCCATACATTTAACATGAACACATTTGGTACCATGTGGCACTCATCACTTGTATTTCACAAGACTTCTGCAAATTCATGTATGTTATTCCTATCATCTAGGGCAGGGATTCCCAACCTTTTCTATACCCCTAGAATGCTTCTGATATATTCTCACACCCCTTACAAAAGTAAATAATTATATGCATATAATTATGCATATACACTATAATTTTGAAACTTCTAAACCCAAGTTTTTGTACCCCCTGGAATATCGTCTCGCATCCCCTGGTTGGGAACCCCTGATCTCAGGCGAGGATGGACAAGTGTTTAGGAATCCAAACAACACACATCACAATTTTGGAAATGGTGAAGACATGATAGATATCCAATTATTCAAAGGGTTGGCGAATATAGGAAATACGACACAAATATAGACAGGATGGAGATTTTATTTTTTCCTGAGCTTCAGTTTCAGTCTTTGGGTTTTTAAAAAAAACTATTTTCCACAATTTTAAGGTGAATATGGATAGATTTGAGTGTTACCATTTCAAAAAGAAAAAAAAACATGTAATCATTTTTAAGTAATTGTGATTAGATCAGATTCCTAGGGCTGCAATAAAAGAGATCAAATTGTCTGTCCTGATCTGATGGATAGAAATGAAACTTATTTAACTTGGTAATCATATATGGAGATAACTTTTAAGTGCTCCAACACTGGATTTTGAACACTGCTCACAATTTAGCTGAAATGTTACAGGCATTTGCATTGCATTGGCCAAGCCCAGATTCTAAGGCAGAGCAGAGTCAACTCAGAATGGATTTTAATTTAGCAAACCAGAACGGATGTGTTTGAACCTACTCTGATCTAATTCTTGCCCTCCAGAAAGCTCTAGATGGCAAATGAAGGATGAAAGGCATTCATCATTTGCCATGGTGTCTGCTCTATAGACTATGAACAAAAAGAATGGTGGATGCCATTTACGGTACTTATGCCAATTATCCACTTATTTCACTGCAAATTGGAGTTCTTGGGGGGAAAGGGGAGGGGTAACAATACTTTTGGCCACATCTCTATGTACACTTGGTCTTGCAACAGGTTCATTTCGTAGGAATGATGAGTATTTCATTTTTGATACTTTTGCCTGAATCCCTGGCAATTAGCTCCATTTCATTCAAGATGTATGATCATTGTTTTAACATTTATTCTGCTTTATCCAAAAAACAAAAACAAAAAGTCAGTTTAGATTAGGTCTGGAGTGATTTAGACTGGATTGGATATTCAGCCTGGATTCATTGAACCAATGTTACATATTATTATCTGATATGAAGAGACACCATCAGCACAGAAACAGCCAAAAAATATTTAGATCAAGCATGTCCAACCTTTTGGCTTGCCTAGGCCACATTGAGCAAAGAGGAGTGTGTGTGTGTGTAAATAATGTTAAAAAGTTTACGATCCTGTTGGGCCGCATTCCCAGATGTCCAGGGCTACATGCAGCCTGCGGGCTTCAGGTTAGAGTTAGACACACCTGATTTAGAGTATGAGTAAACATGTTACAAACAGAAAGACATTTTGCAGCCATCTGGAACTGATTATATGAGTCCAGTGTCCAGTATTCTTGAGAAAGTAGCGATTCAGCAGTTTTAGTGGATCATGAACGAAACGTGTTACCCTGGACCCTTTCAGTTGGTTTTCAGGCCTGGGTGTGGGACTAAAACAGCACTGGTGATTGTTTTAGATGACCTCTGCCAGGAATAGCATGGGGCATCCATGTCTGCTCTACTTGACCTGATGGAGGCCTTCAATACTATTGACTATAGGACCACCTTCTGGAGCGGCTGTGAGAATTGCGGGTGGACAGCACTGTTCTCCTTCCTCCATGGTTGGTTCCGCTCAAGTGTTGATCGGGAGCAAGAAGTCACATCCTTGGCCCCTACATTATGAGGTGCCACTGGATTCAGCTACATGAAGCCACTGGGTGAGGTCATCCATAGCCAGGGGGTAAGATTATCAGGAAATGTGTATTATATTGTTTTGTGTTTTTAACTTTGTACACAACTCAGGGTCCGACACCCATGTCTATGTGAAATGGGTGGCAATATAAATTTACCAAATAAATAATTAATACCCTAGTACTTTCTAAAATAATAGTGGGAACTATGATCTGAATATGTCAGACATGGCTAGATTTATGTATTATACTAAGCCAAAGGTAAGCAAAATTTTTTTTAAAAAACTTTAGAGCTTAGACTTAATTCCTTTTTTTGGTATGGTTTCTAAAACAGGGGTCCCTAAACTTTCTGCCATCAAGTCTCCCTTTAGTGTAATCTTATTGTGCACATGTCCCTTACAAATCCAAACACTACAATGAACACAAATGAACAATGAAAACAATGCAATGAAAATTTAGGAAAGGTGGGTTTATTGCAACAATGTAACTAAAAGGATATTGACAACTCTCCTGGACTCCGCACTTCCCCAAGGATGCACCTCAACTTTGGGAAACTCTGATCTAGATCTCCTGAATCACAAAAATGTGTGTGTGTATGTGTGTGTGTGGATGTGGATGTGGATGTGGGGCCCAAGGACACAAGACATATCTTGTTCATACAAAGTCTTTCAAAAATTGCTTGGAACAGGGGTGAAATCTACTTACCTTCTCTACCGGTTTGGAAGTGCGCGTCACATGCGATTTTGGACCCTCTGCACATGTGCAAAGCCTTCTGCACATGTGCAGAAGGTAAAAAACAAGTTACTTCCTGGTTAAAACCAGGAAGTAACGATGTCCGGGCAGGTGGGCGGAGCCTCGCGCTGCCACTGCTACCGGTTCTCCAAACCACCCGTGACTACCAATTTGGCCGAAACGGTCCAAACCGGTAGCATTTCACCCCTGGCTTGGAAAAGGGTGGGTGATGGCCTGAGAATGCAGCATGGAATTACAGTAGGACCATATGTTCTCAGAGCAATTCTCCATTAGACAAATACTTGCTCCAACCCAGGCCTATTTTTAAGGAAACAGAATATACAATGTTGAATTCTTTTAAAAGAAATGCTTTTTAACCACTTGGATTCTGTTTGACCCTATATTTTCAATTTAATCTTTGTTAACTTGATTAAAAATACACATAATTTAAAGATATACAGTATATCATCCTAGATATGTGATTGAATAAGAAACTGGAATCTTGCTAGCACAGGAGCTACATATGAAAATTCTGACATTTGAGAACTGAGCTAAGTTCATAATCTTCTGAAGTAAATAGGTAAATAACCATCCAAATTAGTAAATAAGTCCCATAAAGCTGTATTTGGGAGTACTAGCATTAAGTAATATGAACCAAGTATTTCTTTTATAGAAAGAAAAATCAGTTCCTGTAATGAGCCTGTTGAACAGAAGCAGCGAAATATATATTTAAGCAACACCTCTAGTAGCAGAGGACTTAATATACAGGGTTAGTGACCATAATTGCACCTGGCAACTCAATCAATTAAGAAAAGCAGTTGGCAAGTGAAATAAATTGTGTTTATGATCAAACTTCAGCTTTCCTTTGCTTTACAGACCAAACATTCGGCTCGCGCATCCCTCCTGGCCAGCACCAGTGCCACAGCAGCAAGGGGAAGATGCACGCCCTGCCTGCTCTGCTGTCGCTGGTCAGAGGTGGGGCTTCACGCCACCGCCTCCTAGCCAGAGCACCACATTTGTTTGCTTGCTGGTCGCCTCTGAGAAGGGAGCTGTGCTCAGGCTCTCTAATTATGGTCATAAATTGAAGAGTACTTGTATATCCATCCCAAGAAAGAAAAGTTTGTATTTAATCACTAATTAAACTTTCTGTGAATCAAATAGCAAACTATGTTACTAATTCTTCAGGAATACATATTTGATATATTTCAAACCTAATGAGCATGATTTATACTTCAGGTGCAAGTTCTTAGAAAGCAAGTGTTTCATCTCCTTCTTGTAAGTTCCAAAGTGGCTTTCCTGAACAATGAAGAATAGCCATAATGGTGTCCTAAAGATGCACCTTTTGATATCAGGTAGTAGCTATAAGCAAACCAAGTGCAACGTGTAAATTGGTTTATAGTGAGGTTCTTCTGGCCACTTGTTTCTAACCCAGTTATGTCCTTTTCTTAAAACTTTTAAATGATGCCCCAATTTGCTTTTATCTGGCTTGATCATTTATTTAAATTCCTGCTTTTGAGGATGACCACACAGGAGTCCATTTAAATGAAGAAACTGATCACACAACTCAAAAATGTGCATTCATGGATTTTAGTCTCATTAAAATCAGCAAAGTATGAAGAAAAAACTGCTATATATGATTCATACTTATTAACAGGGAAGTCGCAAGTATTTGCAGCAAGCTCTTAAAACATCAAAAGACGCTTCTGCTCAAGAACATATGGAGCACTAAGCATATGCAGACCTGTTTATAGCTGTCTTGGTAAGTATATTTTTAATTCATCTAAATATTTTTAATTCATCTCTACTGGTCTCACAATGTTTTATAGACAAGATACCTCTACAGAAAAAAATGCATTTTGGTTTCCCTTAAGCAATTTGATAATATTTCTTTTACAATGAGGAAATTAAAGAAGAGGGAAGGAAAAAACCTGGAGCCATGTTCAGTTATTGGGATTTTTCTGTGTATTTTCCCTAAACTAAATTTACACTCAAGTACTACATTCACATACATACACACACACTCAAACACACACATTTTCCAGATACACTTCGTATATTGATGAATATTCACCTATTAAATAGGAGTTTGAGAATCAGATCATCTTTTATAATCTTTTGTAAAGTACCGTATACTATCTAGAGTTTTAGTGTATTGGGAACTGCATAGATTTACAAAAGCTATTCGGTTGCTTGTGGAATTTTCCATTCTTTTGGCCAATTCAGTAATTCAATAGTAAGCCAGTATTCACATGTCACAACCAAGCTATGAATCAAAATACAGTCACAAACTGAATTGTCAACTTATTCATTCTTTTTCCAAGTTATTAGACAATGAAAAATAACTTTATAGAAAACATTTATTCTATTTATGCCTGAAAATGTCAGTGTCTAGTAAGTTAAATGTAAACAACAAATTCCTAACTTCCCTAGGAACTTGTTGCTTACATTTTCAAACAAATTTGAGCCATGATTATAAACTTTATAACATAGGAGTTAGCCAAGAGCTTTGGTTCATTGAAACTCAAATGAATCAACATCCAACATAATATATTTTTTTCCCTAGTAAAATGAGAGTTATTGAGTCATATATGTTTCTTAAGGTATTTATTAGGTCTTATGTGTCTATAAAACCTTCAAATGTATGAGAATATCATGTCTGTATAGAAGATAACATTTGTTTCCACAACATAGGCACTAGTTGCTGTGTATTTTGTTCACTTTTTAAAACTTGTTTACAGATGGTATAGTTAAAGATGGGCAATGAAATTGTACTGACTGCAATGCTTTTGCAGCCAAAATTATTTTTCATAATTGTCAATGAATCATATTTATTATTTTATTTATTTATATCATAGGGAAGGCAGAGTTTGAGGATCTAGCATCATCACAATAGTAGGAAAAAAGATGCCTTTGACAACTTTTGTAAAGGAGAGTAAAAGTTAATTATTTGCAAGATAACACATTGAAAGAGACACCCTGGTTTTAACTGATCTCATTACATTTTCTGTTTAGCTTGATTTAGGCTGCATTAAGGCACATGCAATAGGACAATCATGTACATCTTTGGAATTAATCCAATAGAAATAGCAAAATCCACTTTTTTAAATTTTTCTTTCAAAAACATATTTGTTTTTTTGTTACGAAACTCCTATACAAAATTATAAAATTTACATCATCTGAGCTGCCCAGGAGGTAAAAGTATAACTTTTCCATATAACTAGTTCTTTTCATGATAAGTCAAACAGCCATATAAATAGTTCAGCCATGAAGGGATTTGAGGAGAATATCTTAGTAGAAAACCGACCGAGGTTCTATAATAGTGTATTTCCCTTATCCAAAACCCCAGAAACCAACAGCTTAACATTTATGGAAATGACAACAGTGGAAAGTCACTGACAGACAAATGGGAGACATGACAGCAAAGAACTTTGCTCAGTGCACTTGCGCTGCGTTCAAATGCTTGGAATGAAGTCAGGCACTTTTCTTCCTCCGAGAAGCACCTTCCCAAGAAATGACACAAGGATAAAGCGAGTTGGATCTCCGGTCAAAGACATATGAGGAGGGTTGAATGGATGGCATTTCCAGGATGCAACAGTAAATGTTTCGACAGCGGAGAGAAGACACAGGAGCAACAACCTGGAGGATGTGAGGCTCTACACAGAAGTGGTCACTCTGTCATTGGCATTATTGACCTCATTTTTGTTTGAATCCAGTCCTTTAGCAGCATTCAGATCATTCCGTAAATTCTCCACTGTCTTTTTCATGTTCTTTAATTCCCCAGGGTGTGGAGTGGCTCGCCTTAGGAGTGTCGGCTAAAAACAAACAGTGGAGTAAATGATTCCTTGTGTCTGCCTTCTTAAAACTGTATTTCTCTATTCATTAAAATGTTCACGTTTTAACAGCTAAAAGATCTATTAGTTAGGTGTATTGTGAAATAGAAACATAAGCAATCACCATTTTCATGCTGTAATAGCTGGGGTGAGAAATAAGAAGAAAAGTGTTACAGAGAAAACATCCAGCAAAGGTGCCTTGTAGTCTGCAAAGGTATTTGTGAGGCACCTGTCTGCAATTCCTTTAAGCAGCTGGAAAGGACAGGTGGTGTTTAAGGAGTTGCCTACAGATTCAACATGAACATCAAAGCAAGCTCAGAGGACCTTTGCCATGTCAAATCTGATGGGCTGCACAAACTTAGTATACAAAAAGCTGAAGTGCTGCTTTCTCGTCTACTAAGTTCATGAACTTCCTGTCATACAAATGCACAGGACTAACTTGTTATCACCACTGGTTATGGAGATTAATATTAACTTAATTGTTCTTAGATTAAATGTCTTGACTAGTTACTATCACTGAGTCCACCATTCCCAGTTTAAGTATTTATAAAGATGACAGTACTGCCACAGCTTTTTTTTCTAGCATATGGATTTCATACAGTTACCTATACTGTTTTCAAAAGAATATTCATATTCTCACCAAGAAGAAATAGAAAACTTCTTTTCTTGAACAACAGATTCTGCCACAAAAAAGATTGCAAACTCATTTGAAATATAAAAGTTTCAAAAAGAAATTGATGCCATAATATGGGAATCTGATGCTCCAGGAAAGTATATGAAGAGAAGAAGAAAACGGTGGTTCTTAATAACATTGCCCAACAGTGTATTATCCCATTGTAAAGCATTACTGGTCATCAGAAGGGAGCACAATCTGATATTCTGATTATTTTATTTAGGCTCTTTTAACAATAATTTGAGATCTGGGTCTCCAAAAATTATAGAGGATTATTCAATTCTATTCATGCTTAATCTGCCAATTATGCCAATGATATTTAAATCTGAAAAAGTGATGTGCATATAAATGTTGTGGATATATACTTAAGATGCTATGTACAATATTTCAAGATGCATCTGCTCTTCAGAACTCTATAACATGGCCTCTGGGAAATAAACCAGACATGTCAGTACCCATAGTTCCAAATTGTCATATGTGAATAGCCAGATCTACAGGCATACAAGAAATATACTGTAATATTTTGTCTCGGGCTTCAGGGCGGGTTACAGCACAGAAACGGCATTGATCACATTGGTTGCTGATCTCTGGAGGGCCCAGAACAGGGGACAGGGGTTGCTCCTCTGTCCTGGTCCTCCTAGATCTCTCAGCGGCTTTTGATACCATCGATCATGGTATCATGCTGTGTCGGCTAGAGGGGGTAGGAGTGGGGGGCACCGTGCTATGGTGGTTCTCCTCCTTCCTCTCTGACCGTACGCAGTTTGTGTTAACGGGGGGGGCAGAGGTCGACCTCGAGGTTCCTCACTTGTGGGGTGCCACAAGGGTCGGTCCTCTCGCCCCTTCTGTTCAACATTTATGTGAAGCCGCTGGGTGAGATCATCCGTGGCTTTGGGGTAAAGTGTCAATGACAGTATGCCAATGACACGCAGTTGTACATTTCAACCCCAGGCCACCCCAATGATGCCTTTGACGTGATGTCCTGCTGCCTGGAGGCCGTGCGGACCTGGATGGGGAGGAACAGGCTCAGATTCAACCCCTCCAAGACTGAGTGGCTGTAGCTCCTGACGGCCCGATATAGCCAGCTGACACCATCGCTGGCTATTGGGGATGAGATCTTACCCCCCTCAGAGAGGGCTCGCAACTTGGGCGTCCTCCTGGATTCACGGCTGTCCTTGGAGGATCATATGACGGCTGTGGCCAGGGGGGCTTTTTATCAGGTTCGCCTGATCTCCCAGTTGCATCCCTTTCTGGATCCATCCCGGCTGGGCTATTGTAATGCTCTCTATATGGGGGTCCCCTTGAGGAGCACCCGGAGACTCCAGCTGGTCCAGAATGCAGCCGCGCGAGTAATAATGGGGGCGACTCGTCGCTCCCATTTAACACCCATCTTGCACGAGCTGCACTGGCTCCCGGTGGTCTTCCGAGTGTGCTTCAAGGTGTTGATTACCACCTTTAAAGCGCTCCATGGCTTAGGACCTGGTTACTCCCACAGAGAGGGCCTCCTCAGGGTGCCGTCAGCCAAACAGTGTAGGCTGGTGACCCCCAGGGGGAGAGCCTTCTCTGTGGGGATCCCAGCCCTATGGAATGAACCGCCCCCGGACATACGAAGGATCCCTTCCATTGCGCTCTGAAGACCCTATTATTCTAGCAAGCTGGTCTGACAGGATAAAGGTTTTTTAAATTGGGTTTTGATAGGGGTTTTTAAATGATTTTAGTTGGATGTTTTAAATTTGGCCGAATGATTGAATTATTTTAATAAGCTTTTAATTTTTGTTGTATATTGTTTTTACCATGGCTGTTCACCGCCCTGAGTCCCTCGGGAGAAGGGCGGTATATAAATATAATAAACTAACTAACTACATAACTCTCGTAAGCCACCATAATTATGTAACCAAAAGATAAGACAACAACCTTATATTATTGTAAAATCCCTGAGATTACTGAAATACAAAATAATTTTCAGTGCCCCACAACATTATATGGTAGCAAATATTATATTTTTATCCATGTTTAAAAGAAAACCACCAAAAGAAAACCTGTTCTACCATTAATAGTCTTTTTATAATGCTAGTTAAAATTGCCCTGAAATGATTATGTGATTTCAGCAACCACTTGTTATAATTATACAAACAACAAAGATTGTTGTAAGTTGTATGTCTAAACAGCTTAGTGTTAATTATATATTGCTAATATATTTCATAAACTCTAAACATAGTGGTAATCTATATGGTGCTTAAAATTTTGACAAGTTTTAATGAAATTAAATGAATAAATTCTACAAACACTGATTGACAAGAGGATAGTATTTATATGAAAATGCACATTTTTAGTCAGCCTTATTGAATAGGGGTAAAGACTGAAGTAGGCAGAAATTGTTTTAAACAATTAATTTTCCTTTTTTATTATTTATGGTTTTATCATAAAAAGTAAAATACAAAACAGAAAATTTTTTTTTCTTTTTTGTTGTTTCAGGGTTGCTTGTTTTGTTTTGTTTTGTTTGTTTTTCTGTTTTGTATTTTACTTTTAATTTTTCAAATATTAATTAATCAGGGTAAGTATGTGTAGAATAATTTTTGACCTTTAATTAATTATAAAATTAAAATCATATCTCTAACTGAAAATATGGTGAATTTTCAAAGCAGGAACATTCCTATGTATATTTAAATTTATTTTAGGCTCATACTAGACTTTATTTCAGATGCTAGCTTGGTTTATACATTATGCTAAATTGTTTTCTTAACCATTGGTTGTGTTCCTATGACCGAGCTACATATGTTACAATTTTATAAACCATAAAGCCTGGTTCACACAACAAGATAAGCCAAAGTTTTGGCTTGGGTTTAGACCTAACAATATCTTATGTCTGTATGCCACAGAAACTCTTCTATCACCCAGTTTCATTTTGGAAGCATGATTGGTTGCTGCTTGACATTTGAACTTCCTTCAGAACAACTCTGAATGTGAGGGTGCACTGTTTGTGTTTCAACAGAGGTCTCATAAGAACAGTGACAGATGCTCCCACCGCACTCTCCTTCATTTAAACAGGATACCAAATTCTTCCTGGTAGCTCAAAGGTTCCAGGCATCAGTGCAAATGGTTATGAAATGAAGGAAGGACAATGGCAGGGACAGCAGAGAGGTGGATGGAATGGTGGTGGTGATGGTAGCCAATAGACCAGTGGAATTCTCCAAAAGGTGATTGCCTAAAACACAAAACTTTGCATCTTTCATAAGAATCCTCACCTCTCTTTTCGCTTTAGGAAAAATCAGATCCGCCTCCTCATCAAAGAAGCAAAAAGAAGAGAAAACTAGCACAAAGTCATGTGTTTAAAACAAAATGGCTTTGATTTTTAAAAAAAAAACAAAACCAGATTGGGATCACAAATTGTATGTCATGCAGTCTACTGCTGTTGTGAACATTATTCCAAGACTATCATCAGCCTATTATTCCAGCACCCATAATTTTGCATTTGCTTCCCGAGAAAACTCACCATCTCATTGTCTTCTTCATCTTTTTCATCATCCAAAAAGCGAATTGCACTGACTCTGTTTACTGCCCGTTCATTCCACGTTTCATCTGACATTTCATTTACCAAGTTCTCCAATGCGCCGCACCGGGGAAGGTTATCTGTTATGACAGCAGACAAGTAGAGACAGCAGATGTGTATGTCACAGATGTTAATGTCACTGTGTATTCAAGCTTGGATGCCAAGTTTTTATTGAAAACTATTTGAAAATAACATTCAACACTCACTTGAGATGCCAAGTCTATTAGATTATTTTTTCATTGGCTAAACTCTCCATGTTTAGTAACCTTTCGTTTCGCAAAACTTATTTTTAGTGAAATAAAAAAACATACATTTTCATGTTAATAAGCTCATTTTCTTTTGTTCAAATTATGCATATTTTCAGTGTAAGAAATGGTTAAAACTGATTAACCATCCAGTTCAAGGCATATATGTTTTGAACACTGAAACATTAAAAGATGGAAGCTAAACCATATGATGAACAATTGAGAGAACTAGATATGTCTAACGAAGAAAAGGACTAGGGGTGACATGTTAGCTGTACCAATACATGAGGGACAGCCACAGAGAATTAATTCTCCAAGGCACCTGGGGGTAGGACAAGAAGCAATGGGTGGATGCTCATTAAAGAGAAATCCCAACTAGAACTAAGCAGAAATTTCTTGACACTGAGAACAATCAATCAGTGGAATGACTGGACAGCCATTTGTCTAGAATGGTATAGGGTCTCCTACTTGAGCAGAGGTTGGACTAGAAGTCCTACAAAGTCCCTTACAACTCTTGTTATTCCGTATTCTGTATTCTAGTAGTAGTAGTAGTAGTAGTAGTAGTAGTAGTAGTAGTAGTAAAATGGCACCTGTATGTGGAATGTAGGTCAATGGAAAGGGGTTTAGGGGTGTTCGATAGATATACATCTCATTTCTTCAAAACCAAGTAATTTACCAGTTTGATGTTAACAAACAAAGAACAAAGAATATAATGAAGAAAATATATTCGTACTCTTGCTTAAAGGAAGTAGGAGAGATCTGAGGCCTTTGTTCCTTTAATAAAAGAACCTCCTCTTTATTTGTTGGTGTCTTCAATACTATGTAATTATACCTAATATTTTCCACAACATTAGCACCTTTCATAATTTGTACATTTAATTTTTTGTACATATGTCCACACTGCTTGTTACCAAGGGGGACTGACTCCCCCACCCCCCTCCTTAGGCAGACAAAAGCCATCTTTGCTTCCCATGTTCTCAAAGAATGTTTACCTTGGCAACTAGGCTCAGAAGGCATTTGAGGAAGTAAAACACATGTTAAGATTTTTTCTCCCATTTCAGGGTCTGTGTCTGTCTGGAAGGTAAGCAAAGGCTGAGACTGGTTATCAGACAACCACAAAGCTTTCAGTTTCAAGCTAGTCAGCGACATGGGAAGGTGTATCAACCTAGCAAAGAAAACAAGGAATTGGTTGAAGATTTCTTATCCAACTCTGCAGAACAAAGCAAAGCATTAAAGAAGTTTGCAGCATATTTATTGTTTGTGCTACAAAGAAAATAACCCACTATCCCCCTTTGGAAAGAAAAGAGAATATATTTCAAGGTTCATGTTATAATATACACAATAGAGTCCCCTGGCAAATATACCCCTTGCAGTGTCATAGAAATTTAGCTACATAGTGATGCTAATGTCTATAAGGTATCAGGTGTTCCAAGTTAAATACAGATGTACTACATTGTTCAGAATAAATAAGAAACATACTGTGTGCCCAGGAAAGAACTTGGCATTTAGATATCACATTGTTTAGCCCCAAACATTGTATTTCTTTAGATGCAGGATTATTTTTCTACCCCTTAATTGGCCCCCAATTCATATTTCATGCATTTTGTACATTGTTATTGCAAGAATTTGAATTAGTGGAGAATAGAAAAAAGTAAAAGTATGTATTAAATGCTGTTTGATTAGACCCAAACAGTGCAGGTGCAAAGAACTGAACTGCTTCAAGCCCAATGACTAAAGCTTATCCTATTCTTATAACAGTAGAACATCCCACTATCTATCACAATCAAAAGGCAAAGACTCCCTCAAGTCAAGCTCAACTTCTGGCCACTATATGGTCATGTCAGTGAAGTTCTCTTGGCAGAAAAGAAGAGCTTTGCCTTTGTTTTCTTCTGGGATGTCTTCCTCCCCAACTTTCAAATCTCATCTAGGGCCTTGGCATTTGTAACAAAAATGTCTTCTAAGTACTAAGCAAATTCAACCATTCTTAAATTTTCCAAACTCCATCCAGATCTACTGGATACTGCTATGTTTTATCTGTTTCAATGTACAGACCTCCAAATAGTTGTTGTGACAAAACCTAGACCCACTTAGCTGATGTCAAAAGCTAAACCCAGGTGGAGTAGTGGTTAAAGTATAGTATTGCAGGCAAACTCTGCCCACAGCCTAGAATTTGATCCTGATGGGACTCAAGGTTGACTCCTACCTTCCATCATTCTGAGGTTGGTAAAATGTGGAGCCAGTTTGTTGGGGGCAACATACATCGTAAACAGACATGGTATTCAGCAGGTTCTGACCAGTTCTGGAGAACCGGTAGCAGAAATTTTGAGTAATGTGGAGAACTGGTAAATACGCTCTGACTGGCCCCGCCCCCATCTATTCTCTGCCTCCCGAGTCCCACCTGATCAGGAGGAAATGGGGATTTTGCAGTAACCTTCCCCTGGAGTGGGGAGGGAATGGAGATTTTACAGTATCCTTCCCCTGCCACGCCCACCAAGCCATGCCCACAGAACCGGTAGTAAAAAATTTTGAATCCCACCACTGATCGTAAACCACCCAGAGAGTGTTATAAAGCACTATGGGGCGGTATATAAGTCTAAATGCTATTGCTAATACTAAATGTTAAACCGGTTAATACTTGGGGCCGAGAATACCACAAAATATTAGAGCCTTGGTGGCGCAGCAGACTAAAGTGCTATTAAGTAGCATCAGCTGCCTGCAATTACTGCAAGTTCAAATCTCACCAGGCTCAAGGTTGACTCAGCCTTCCATCCTTCCGAGGTAGGTAAAATGAGGACCCGGATTGTGGGGGCAATAAGCTGACTTTGTATAAACAAGAACACCACTTAGGGGGGGCCGAAAGAACCTACTAAGCAGGTATATACCAAAGTATGAAGGCTATTGCTTAACGCACTGTAAGCCACCCTGAGTCTCCGGAGAAGGGCGGCATATAAATCAAATCAATAAATAAATAAATAAGTAAAATGCTAGAGCTGTACACTAGATTTAGGGGTTTTGTTTTTTTTTAAAAAAAAATTGAAGACATTTGGTCACATGAGGTCCCTGATATTACTGCAATAGTTATGGTTTTTAAAACTTGGAATACTTATTTTTCTTCTCCATAGGAAAAATGTGCATCTGTTTTTAAAAATACAATTAGAACAGAACCCTTGGAAGGTACAGAAGGGAGCCTCAGAAGGAATTTATCTGAACAGGAAAGGTGATGGACTGAACAGCTAAGGACCATAACTTCTTTTCCATTGGCAGTGAATAAGAGAGAGACTCACTACATCCCTAGTCTAAAAGATTTCCCCAGGGATAAAAGGAGTTATGCTTTTCTGTGTTTTTGAGAATACAATTTTTATTACCATTCTGCGTGGCTATCAATAATCCAGTGAATTTGATTCACCAGTCAACATTGCTTTGACTTAACTGGGACCAGCCTTTAACACCAGATTACAAAGTATTTGCCCCCCAACCCACCATTTCCCAAGTAAGAATATTAAGAAATCTGTCGGTTCAAATCCACTACAAAATGAATTCAGAGCAAACTTGCCTGTTTCCAGCTACATCAAGAACATGAAGCTCTGTGGCATGTGATATCTCCGGTGGAATCCTAGATAATTGATTGTCCCGTACTGAAAATACATTTAAGCTGCAACACCCACCAATCTGTTTTATATAAAGAAAAGGAGATTGAATTACTGCTGCAGTTTGAAGTATCAGGTAAATCATGTAAACTGAGTACATACTGTAGTAAATTATTACAAATGAAAGCAATACTTGGTAATTAGGATTATTATGTTTGTGCAACATTTTACTTAACAAGAATCTTAGGAGACCTTAAAACAAGAATCGCAAGATCAAGTTGCAGATATGGAGAAGAATGGACCACATTATAATGAGTAACAAAAGGATTTAAAAACACAAATTAGGCAGTGTGGTATAGCAATTAAAGGGGTTATACTAGGACTGGAAAGGTTCTTAATTCTTAGTCAGGATAGCTCAAGGGGGAAAATGGGTTATCATCCTCTCTCAGCTCAGATTATTAAATAAATGTTGTTGTTATAAGGATAAAATTAAGGAAGATCCTTTTGTACACTGATCTGAGCTCAAAGAAAAGTAGGAAATGAATCTAGCAAATAAGTAAATACATATTATGGTTCCACTGCTTACATTCAAGTAAGAAAAGATGCTATGTATTAGTATCATTAAGTTGGTCTGATATAATTGTAAAATAATTACAATGAGGCGGTAACCCTATACATTTAGTCAGAAAAAAGCTATTGAACTCAATATACTTCTAACATACTGTACATAATATTGTACTCTAAAAGTATTATTTATTAGAGCTCTGAGGCAATCTGGACTTAAATGGGGAAAGGTGACTTAGGAGGTGGGGGAGCATATTATCAGTTAGGAACTTTAAAAAAAACACCCCTGCTTATTTTTGTGGAAGAACTATGATGGCACTTAGATGAGATTCCCCTCTCAGTGGTTTTCAGGTTAATATTACACTTTCTGAGTTGCCTCTGAGGGGTGAGGTTAGGGGAAACCATATTGTGACCATTCCACTGTTTCCTAACTGGGCAATTCTAATTAGTTATTATGAAGGGGGTGGCATGTGAATTTTGCTTCTCAAGTTGGCAAAAGGGCTGAAAGTTATTAAAATAGGGCAGAGATGAAGAGAGTCCCACCTTCACAAAGGAATCAAGCATTCCTCCCTTCTTAGTTTAATATGTACATGAAGCCACTAAGAGAGGTCATCTACTAGCATACTATAAAGTATCATTAGTGTGTAGGTAACATCTAGTTGAATATTTCTACTTGAAGCTGAATTGGAGTTGCAGTAGCAGACCTGACCAGTGCTTGGAAGATGTAGAGTTCAGTAAGGGGGGGGGGACACAGGCTTAAATTGAATGCAAGTAAGATGGACAGCCTGTTAATTCAGAAGTGAGCTCGTTCCAGGATGTTAACTACTTCCATTTGGATGAAGATGTAATCCCCCTGAGAGAGCAGCCCTACAATCCAGTCATGTCCCTAGACTCACACTTGGAAGAACAGGTGGGAATTGTTGCCAGATAGGCTTTCATCTATTTATTATAATTGGTGCACCAGGTGTGACCTTCTCTAGAACAGGAGATATTACTTTGACCCTGTCTTCTCTTAGCCGGAGTACTATAATTCACTACAGATTAATTTGATAACAGGTCAGACCCATGATTTTCCTAATATATTTTTGTTATGGAGGTTGCACCAGCTACTGGTCTGTTTCCAATTCAAGGTGCTAATTATTAATAAAATGCTTTATGACTTTAGATCTAATTATCTTCAAGACCACTTGTGGGTAAACTCTGCCTGCCCCATAAGAATAAACAGAAGGTGACTGATGGAAGCCTCTGCCTATCCTGAAATTTAAGAGGAGGTTCTTGGAGGTTACTACATATAGGTTGAAAAACATTTAATTTTAATTTATTGTGATAAATCAATGTCTTCAGCTTGAAATTTAATGTAGCTAACATTAGGCATGTTGAACTCATAACAACATAAACTCCTAATTCCACAGCTGAAAATTTACAAAACGGCTCACCCCTGGTGGTGAGATTGTCCCTTTTTTTTTTTTTTTAGAATTTTAGAAGCTTGCTTTTTTTTTTTAAGTGGATTTCAGAACAGAAGAAATTTGTCCCCAGAACAAGAGGGTGTCCTAGGAATATATTAGAGATAGTGACACAATTCATTTTGTTTCATTTGTAAGTTGATTAGAGCCAATTAGACTAAAGCAATGTGGAAATCAGTAATAAATGTCTTGGCATGTGTAAGCTCAGGAAAAAAAAATTGCTTCTTTAAGGCAAATTTTCTGCACATTCCAGATTCTCTTTTCCCTTTACAATCCAGGTCACTGCACTGCTCTAATAATTGTAGATCTTGTAATAATTATTCTGCCATTGTTTCATATTCAGCTCCCAAATCCCATTTTTCTTCCCATGTGTAAATGTAGATCAAATGTTAAGAGGTGCCACTTCAGTATTAAAATACAATAGACAAACCTATTCACCCAAGGCAAAGCCTTTGCCTCTTCAGTTCACTCTGCTCATAGTATAAGTATTTAAAATACAAAGACATACATTTCCTGCATGTTTGCCATCTGCATTGTGCTTTAATTGAAGACACTTCAATTAATGATTTAAGGCAAACGGAGTTCTTGGACTTTTATATAATACTTAATACCCCAAATCTCCAACCTAACTGCAAACAACAGTCTTTTTTTTTTTTTTTTAAGAGAAGGGGGAAAAATACCTAACTTACTAGGTCTGGTCTAAATTGTACCAAATCAAATTGATCTATTAATAAGTCAGCAATTCTAAAGTTTTATTTTAACAAGTAATTCTTTTAGAAAATCACTACCAAAATACAAAAATTGTGTTTATTCTAGGTTACTATGTATAGATTGAAGAATATTTTTAATTTATCGTGATGTCTTCTGTCTTCTGTTTGAAATTTAAGATAGCTAATAATATGCATGTTGAATGGAGAACCACAGAATTTCCTAAATCCACAGCTGAAAATCTAATTTAAGATGACTAGCATGCTATGACAAATGTAATCACATTTCCCCTTATAAGATGCACAATATGGATGACATTTCTATCAAATGCCCACTTGAATGGATAAAGAAATTCTACCATTATTTGCCACAAATGGTAAATATCAGTTTAAAAAGGAACTGAACTCCTTAAAATTGGGCACAATTCTTTTATCAGCAAGCCATTTTAAAGTCACCTTTAAGTTGTGATTATCAAAATAAAAATACATTGCTGTAGTTAAATCCAATTAAATCCAATTCTAAATTCCTGAATAAATCCTAGCTCTTGAAGACAATTCAACTAAACCTATTTTGAGCTATTACCTTTATAAATGAAATTCTTTTCAATAGCCATTCTAAGCACTACACTTTTCATCACAGTTTAACATTTATGTAAAATGTTACCAACAAATATTTTCATATTTCCTTCCATTATGAAAGCGTATACTTTCCTATTTTCATGCAAGGAGTCAATAATGGGAGCAACAGCAAGATCATTGTATACTTTTAAAGTCATAGACTACTATTAAAAGTGAGAAACCATGCACTAAATTTCTGGAAGTGCTCTGTCGGTTTGCAGGAGCTAAAGTGCTGCAACAAAAATATTGTACTAGTCTAACTAAAATACATGTAAAAAATGTTTAAAAACTGCACACAATTATCGTGGTTAGTGAATGTTAGATGATTCCTTGTTGTGCACAAGGAGTGGTTTGCTTTGAATAGCTGTGCCTGAGGGACATAAGCAGAATGAACTTGGCCATGCAGCCTCTTTGAAAGCATCCTCTCTCTTAAGCTGGGAAATTCAAGATTTGGGGGCAATGAAAGTGCAGTGGTGGAGCCAGCCAGTTTGAATCATCATGCATTGAAAGCAGTCAGATGAAGGGAGCTGGTGAAACTGTGGGCTGAACAGTACTTACAGTGACAAGAATTACCTGACTCAAATTTCCAAGCAGCTAACAATTAAGAAAAACACAAGATACAATTGTTTGATTTAACAAAGAGCACTGTACTGTAAACACAGACTGCACAATGCCATTCACACACGCACACACACACACAACGACAAGAGAACACAGCATTTTCAGTAATTTAAGTTTTACAAAATGAAGTGAAGGTGTACCTCCCCTAATGCTATAAAGATGCCAGCCACGTATCATTCAGTAATTCTCAATATATTAAAAGTTAGTCTTGACACAATTATATACCAATCCAAAATGCTATACTGTTACCTAACTTTGGGTCAGACTCGGCCAGTTCCCCAAATTAAGTCTGCATGCATTCTGCAGAGTTTCTAAGTACTTACCACTTGCTTACAGTAAGTAGCTGTTTGGCACCCTTTTTTTACAAATGGATATAATAAAGTGACATACAGACATGGCTTAAGGATTTTTTAATATTATATGAAATTTAGCTAAATAGAGCAGAACAATCACCAGATATTTAGTACCTGCATACACCTGGTGCATTCTGAACATCAGCAAATTGACATACTAAAATCCTAACTGTTAAGTATGGGTACAAACTAAATGATACATTATTATGCAGTTCTGCCTAGTTACTGTATTATTAAAGTCCCAAAAGTAAAGCTTCAACATTGGACTGTAAGCCTCTGTTGTAACATATTTCTCTCTCTTTTTACAAAACAAATTTTAATTGTTAATATATTTACAGAACACTTGGCAGGACAAATAAATGCCAAGTGCAACAAAATTTTGATCCCAATATGCAAGAAATTTACTTGGCGCTATGAGGTGAAGAGTTAGGATTTTGAAAATGGGCGAAACAATTCTTTTAAATTCATTTTGTAACTTTGAATTCGAAATGGTTCTGAAAATAATTCATCTAATTGCAAGAATAGTTTGAGCTCTGTGACAATCACAATTAGGGCAAAGAGAAGAACCAGCTTGGTCTAGTGGTGAAGACATCAGACTAGAAACCAGGAGACTGTGAGTTCTAATCCCACCTTAGCCATGAAAGCCCGCTAGATGACTTCGGGACAGTCACTCTCTCTCAGCCCAGTTCACCCAGGTTTTGGTTGTAGGGAAAGTAGGAGATTAGATATGTTTGCTGCCTTCAGTTACTTACAAAAATAATAAAGGCAGGATAAAAAAAATCTAATACATCAGGAGAGGGAGCAAGAATATATAAAGCGAGCCATTAAGGGAAACAGAAAACAAACTTGTAGACATAAAGCAGAAATCAAAGACCAAGCATTATGACTTTCATTATCACTGTACAGCACATCAGAAAGTATCTTATGAAAAGCAATTCCGACTCTTATCAACTGCTCAGCAGAGTGATAAAATAAGGAACTGCACATTTGTATGAAATGAAATGAAATCACTTTCTACTGAGATTTCAAACAGGCAGAAATAAAATAAATTGATATTCCTTTATGGAATGTAACTGCCTGCCTGAATTCTACCCCAAAGTCAGTGCTCATCATTTCTAGTTAGAGCAGAGGTGGGGAACTATGGCCCTTTTATGACTTGTGGATTTCAACTCCCGGAATTCCATAGTTGGCCCAGGAATTCTGGGAATTGAAGATCACAAGTCATAAAAGGGCCATAGTTCCCCACCCCTGAGTTAGAACAACCTAAACATGCCATATACTGGATCTCTTTGGTCTGGAGTTTTACCAGATGTCTATCTCAATACTTTTACAGTTGCAAAAATTCACATTTGTTATTTTGTCTTATTTTTGAAAATAGCACTGATGACTATGATTAAGAATAAAAAAGCCTGAATAGCTGGTTTATATAACACCAGACATATAAATGGGATTTCAAACTCTGAGACAGCCAGTTATGACATAAAATTATATTTAGAATAGCATTTTAAAAGGGATCTGTCTAGTGAATAAAATTTGACTTTTAACACAATTAGTGAAGCATTTGCAGTGACCAAACGAATAACATAATGTCACATGGGGTGGGTGTTTGTGACATCCCATGACAAAGCCGAAAGGCTCACAAATGGAATAGGCTTATATTATTACCAGCTGCTGCAATGCTTCCTTGGTGCCTGTTCTGGAGCCCAGCAGATTAGGTAAAAAAAAAAAATCACCTATGGGTCACGTTTTCAGGTAGTCCTTGACTTACGATGACAATTGAGCCTGAAATTTCTGTTGCTAAGTGAGACAGTTAAGTGAAGGGCGGCATATAAATCAAATTAAAAAAAAAAGTGAATTTTCTCTCATTTTACAACTTTCCTTGCCACAGCTATCAAGTCAGAAGATGACAAAAGATGATCATATATTACCCCCCCAGACGCTGCAACTATCATAAACATATGCCAGTTACCAAGCATCTGGATTTTGATCATGTGACCATGGGGATGCTGCACTAGGGGATGCTTTTTCGAAAGATGGTCATAGGTCACTTTTTTCAGTGCCATTTGAACAGTCACTAAATGAATGGTTGTAAATCAAGGACTACCTGTAAATAAAACCAACTTATCAGATACAAAGTGGTGTATAGCATATGTACATAAGGTTGGTATTACTCATTATTTTGTATACTCCTTTTTCAACAAAACAATTATCTGACTCCTCATACAGTTATCCTTTGCATTATAAGATATCAACCAATCTCATCTATCTAGTTATTCTGTAAGTTTTGGTGTGAATGTTTTATCTTTGGCTACTCCAGAAAAGTATCAGTGGGAGCCTATTTTTCTGATAGTTTCATAAATATACAAGAAAGGAAAAAGTGGAAAAAATCCATTCAGTCTGGCTTGATCATCTATATGGTGCTCATCTTTTATGTCAAAGATTATTCTAGTTCTGTTATATTCTAACACTTTTGATACAACTGATCTTGGAAGAACAGGAAATATTACTTCCATCTTCCCAAACATTTTTTTTTTACCCATGATGTATTGTGGAATAAGGCACATCTCATCAAATCATACCATATGCTTTATTGATGAGTGGATCTTCTACCATTTTTGCGTATGTAAATGTTTACTAATGTTATATTCTTCTCTTTCTGTCACTTAAGTATGAGCCAGCAATGTGCTGAAGCTGCCAAAAAGACCAATGTAGTCCTAGACTTCATCAACAGAGGGATATTATCAAGATCATGTAAAGTTTTAGTGCCGCTTTATAAATCCTTGGTAAGATCACACTTGGAATACTGTGTCCAGTTCTAGTTACTACGATACCCAAAAAAATGTTGAGACTCTGGAAAGAGTGCAGAGAAGAACAACAAAGATTTTTAGGGACTGGAGGCTAAACCATATGGTTGTGGGGAACTGGGTATGTCTAGTCTAACAAAGGGAAGGACTAAAGGTGACATGATAGCAGTCTCCCAATATCTGAAGGGCTGTCACAGGAGGAAGGGTCAACCTATTCTCCAAATCACCTGAGGGCAAGAAATAACAGATGAAAGCTTATCAAAGAGAGATCCAACCTAGAACTAAACAGAAATTTCCTGACAGTTAGAATAATTAACCAGTGGAACAGCTTGCCTCCAGAAGTTGTGGGTGCTCCATCACTGGAGGTTTTTAAGAAGAGATTGGACAACATTTGTCTGAAATAGTATAGCTTCCTGTTTGAGCAGTGGGGAGGACTAGAAGATCTCCAAGTTCCTTCCCAGCTCTGTTATTCTATTACTTCTCCCTCCATGATGTTTCTCAGTTAACAACTAAAGGCATTCATTGTGTCAACAAAAGACTAAAACTACTTAAACTAGACAGACTTCTATAATCATGTCTCATCTGTGTTCAGCTAAGAGGACAATTTGTTTTGCTCTATCTAATTAAAAGAAAATATTGTTCTGCTTTCAGTAAATTATTCTCTTGTAATAGAATCATTGCTGGTGTATTTATAGGATTATATCCTACTGGTCAGATTCTCAGATTTATTCCACATTATTAACACTTCGTTTTGCCGGAATAAATTATCCAGGCAGATCAGATATAGATTACTGTCTAAATTATGAGAGAAATGGAATTACTACACTATATAGAGTAAAAATTTATTTATAAAAGCCAAGATAAAAGTATGGGTCCTTAATACATAAAACTGTTTAATATTCTTACCAACTCAGAGGTTTCTCTGATCAGTATATGTTCATTGCCTCATACCTATGCTGGATCTTAGACAGTTAAGAGATGGAAGGGCATACAAAACCCTCACACAAGAGTAATACATAGCAAATCTTACAATGTCTCAACCTTCAAATGGAACAACTTCTGACTCTCCTTTCACCTTGAAAGGCAAGCAGAGACTATAAAAGAGTTTTAGGGAACATATACAGCAATATCGCATCCACCCAAATAATAATTATATACTGCTTTAAGCCTTTTAAGTAGGACAAAACTGATTTCCAAAACCAACATCCTTGCTGCTATTGGTTTACAGAGTTTATATTCCTGCCTGTTGCTGATTACCCACCATCCCTTCTCTTTTCCCTGAATAAGTCTTTCTTCCCTGAAAGCAATACATTAAATCTTTTCTGATCGTTTGACTTTCACACCATGTGCTGCTTTTCTTATTTATAGCACATGCTCATATTTTGTTTCAAGCAAGTGACAGAAATCAAACAACCACATCAGAAACAACATTCACCAGCAGAAGTATTTCTATTTGATGTTTTTATCCTTCAGTCGCTTGAGGCTGTAACCAAGAGAACCAAGTTGGCCAAATGCATGTGGGGGAAATGCTTCTTGGACTGAAGAATGGCAACTATTTTAGGAGACCAACTGGATTCAATTGAGAAGTACTGTAGTTTTTACGAATTCATCCTTCACCCTGAAGTCCTCAGCTCTCCTCTAAGGATGGACTGAAGACTTCAAGCTTGAACACTGCTTTGAGTGATTCATTGTCAAAATAAAAATGCATATTTAGTGAGTTTTGGTCCAATTATGAAACAAGCTAGGCTGGTTTGGTCTAAGTATGAAAGAGCACCCTGAGTGGAATTGTTTTTAAGTGTTCTGTGATTTGATTGGAAGGTTCCTTGTTTCTTGCAAGTGAATGTTTTTTTACTTTTTTTCCCCCGGGCTATTACAGTAAGGATAGGACATGTCTTTGTTGTTACTGGCTTAGGCTGGAGAGAGGAGGGGAAATGTTCTGGAGTTAAGCAGAAGGCATTTAAGGAATGCCTGATACAATGAAGGAGACTTTTTAGATCTGATTTTTTTCCCTACCTATCATGTCATTGTTTTGACTACCTAGCAAGGTAAGTCTCTGTTTCTCTGCTGAAGCTGGACTTCACATGTGTCAACACAGCTGCTTTGCCATATCAAAGCCAGGAGGAAATCATATCAGCATAAATTGTGCTACCCGCAAAGTGGCCCTCAACACACTTTGCTATGTTGTGCTTCTGCCCCATGCAGTTCCATCACATAACCCTGTAAAAACAGTGGTTGGTAGCTTTTTAAGGAAAAATGTGAACATTACCAACTGGAAAAAGTCACCATTAACAGTCATACAGAGTATGGGCTAGGATAGTCTTGTTAGATCCAGGTGCTCCATCCAATCAATTTTTATTTCTATTGTTTTGCTCTTCAAAGACTGTTGACCTGTCAACCTAATGCCTGTAGAGAGCAGCAGAGTGTTTGTCTCTCTTAAAAGCCATGTATGCGTGCCTAGATTTCCATAAATGATTTTAGAAGTGGGAGTTCAAGAAACAAGATTGCCAAGATATATATATATAATGGTAAATTTGCAATGAGCCTGTAAAAACAAAGGTAGATGGAGGCAGTCTATATTCCCGACTGCCCTCAGGGTTAGGATTAGGCTGACATGATGCTAAGAAGAGGTTTACTTTAAAAACATTTCTGAAAGAAGCCCCAATTGTGTGAATAAGCCGACTTCAATTCATTTTATTTACCAGGATGCATCTTGTCCTGTAGATAATTAACTTGAAAGAGGTGTGTGAGAAAGTGAGGTCTCTGTGTTCTTTCTTTCAAGCCAGATTAGTAACCTCTCCTTAGTGTTCCTTTCAATTAGCAAACCTCTCAGGCAAAGCAGAAGGCTACACTTTTGAGTTTTTAAATTGGGGGATGGCACAATAGGTGGAGAATGATCCTAATCATTCCATGATCATTCCAATGAATGATCATAAACTTCAAAAAAGTTATTTTTTCTCTATTTTTTCCACAAACACTACACTAGTAGTCACACTTTTCATGAGCTACTGTGCCGTCTATTCTTCTGATCATAGGGTGATACGAAAGAAGCAAGATATTTTGAGGGGGTGATCCCATTGTTTCCTATGGCTCAAACACTCAAAACATTTCAAGATGTCTTTCCATAAAATAAGAAACTGGGTCAGGTTGTGTTCTGGAAAAATACAGACAGTTCAATGTGTTTAAGCCATTAGTATTTATATTCCTGTGTAATGTTCAGTTAATCTTAGCGCTGGTTATGCTTAATGAGTTCGAACTTAGTACAGAAACTATAACTTCCATGATATCAACTTAAAACTTAAGAAAAAATCTTGTGCTGATTCATTTTCAGCAGTGTATCCTTACTGAATTAAAAATCAAGCAGTTTCAGACATCTAAGAGGTAATATTATTAACACGATTTGCTATAATTATCTAAGAACCTGCAGTCTTGAGTTATACTTCTACATAGTAATTTTAGTTTTAATAAGCTAAATACTCCTAATAGCTAGAGACATTCAACAGTATTTTGACAAAGCATCCCAAATTTAACTGCAGATTATCTTTTAGAACATTGCTGTGGGAGAATGACCTGGCCTTCAATTATTCTTAAAACTTGAGATAATATTTCAGATTTCCACCTACAGGGTGAAAAGATGTTGACACAAATAACAGCTGTCCTCCTCTTTTATCTGAGAAGCCCAAGGCTAGGAGGTAAAGTCTTAATTATTTTGGTTAATCTCCAAACAAATATCAGTCACAGTACATTCACCAGTAAATGGAAAGGTCTAGTTTCAGTCCAATGTGATCACTATTCCACACACAAATTTATTTACATCTATATTCTTTGATTATTCATAGCTCTGATTCTATTCTTTCTGAATAAAAAATACATACTTCATTTCTCCCAGTGTAAATAGTAATAAACATTAATTACCTCTTTAGGTAAAGATATAAGTTTGTTTCGGTCAACATTCAATATATTCAGCTTCTTTAGTTTTCCAATGCTCTTTGGCAAAGTCTGAAATGAAACAATGTCAGCAATTAATATTATTGGCATTTCAAAGTAAATTGTGGAAAGCAAGCAATGAGCTAATTAATATGCTAAAACTTTTTAAGAATTCATCTTTAAACAGAATGATGAACAGATGATGGCCAGAAACTTTACTAAGAGAAGTTCTAACAAAATAACAATGAATTTCAGATGTCTGAGATTTTAAAAGTTCAAAGGATGTATGATCAGTATTCTCATCTGTACCGATCTACACCTCAGGATTTTTGGTACAATTGCAAAACCCTAGTGAGTAACCGAGATAAGAAATATTTATTTTAAAAGAGGGTCACATCTAGTTTGGGGCAATTTCTCACTATTTCAGAAGCCTCTTATTCTAGATGGTGATGATCCTCATTGTCCAATTAATATTTTTGATGTTTCAGAGATCGATGGTGAAGGCTACCTATGCTTTTTCTCCACTCGCAGGAAACAAGAAAAATTAAGGCAATTCACATAGTAAGAAAGAGATCCATGGTTATTGTACTCATAAAAACATATTATGGCAGATTACATAGGATTACTACTGTGGTTCTTTCCCTCTCTTAAAGTATTTGCTTATTCTGGAACAGTGGCTAGCAAATTAGTCTCAAGCTGGAGCAATGTATAATAGAGAGAGAACAAACTACAGCCTTTATTTTACTATTACATCTTGTTCTAGCACACTGCAAAGCAAACATCTGGTGTTCCATTCTTACTCCTCCCATTCCTCACCTTTGCAGGTTTTCATTCCTTCTTCCCCATTTGTTAGACAAATTATTCCATAACCCTATCCTACAAAGGGGATAAAATTACTTCTTAACTCTATCACTGACCTGGAACCAGCAAAATCTGCTGCAGCAAATGAAAAGCCAATTTGCTGATATGGTTAGGAAAGGTCCATCAATATTAAACAAAAAAAAAATAGGGAACATACACAGGTGCAAATGACAATCTGGCAATTGACAGAAAGACTTCTGATGAATAAGAATAATTGAAAGCCACTCAAGCAAACTGAGAGCCCAAAATTGAAACTCAATCTCTGCATCTCCCACTATTACTTCAAATCAAATATTATAGCTTTATTGTTCCTATTAGAACTGAATTATACTTTTTTGAAATAATTTTAAAATATAGAAAAGAATTTTACCATATCTTGGACAAGACAGATGAGTTTATGATACACACACATACACATATCTGTCCCTTAAACCTCTGTAAATTGGAGAATCCTACAAAATCATTCAGGTTGACTAAACTTCAGTGCTGGCATGTAAGAAACCAGGAATGTGAAATTCACTGAGATTGGAATGTTTGATTCCCATTCCAGCTCATGCTGTTTGACCACAGCCAGTAAATTACTTCTATCAAGATTTTTTTTTTATTTTAGATTAATTTTTCTTCAATCCCAATGCTTCTGAAACCAGTCAGTTTTTAAAACATATTGTCAATTTTAATTAAGGTCTTTTTCATTTCCCTCCAAAATCAGCTGGCACAAATTTTTCCTCTCTTCAGTTATTTTTTCCTATCAGCTTAATGGGATTTCCTCCTGGAAAAGCTGTTGCAAAACTCAGCTAATCTTTATTATTTAAATTACTAAATATTTATTAAATTTCATAAATTACATTAAAAAGCACTAGAATATTTGGGTTTGAGAGAGGTGATTGGAGAAAGCCAAAACATAATTTAGCATGTCAGCATCCTACTACATTCTGTACAAGATCATCCTCTATTAGATCTTATACTTAATTATTGCGTTTTTCATAAATTTGGTTTCTCCTCTACAATGCTAATCTTTGCTGAATAATTTGTTATTACAACCAAATTCAAGTGAAACTTGTTTTGAAATGGATGTCATGCTTGTCTCTCTGTCTCATTCACTGTTCAGCTGATGTTTTGCTAGACTATAACTTCATGGTATTCAACACTGTACTTAAAATGAATCCTGATGAATAGCAATTCAGTTATTTTGTACTTCACTGTAATTGTCATAAGGTCTTAAAATAAAGATTCTGCAGTTAAAGTAAATCAAGCATGCCATCCTCATTTAATGTCAACATTTGAAGAGCTAACAGCATACTTACCAACAGCTGATTTTCTGTAAGAACTAATTCTGTAAGACATTCACAGTTTCCAACAGCTTCTGTTAATTGAGTAAGCCTGTTCTGGTCAACCTTCAAGATGGATAGCTTTTTTAACTTTCCTGTGGACACAAAAATGAGCCTTTTAAAAAGCTGTAGACAAAACAAAACTAGTGGTCCTAATTGCAGCAAATATCAATTATTTAAGGAGAAAACAATCTTAACTAATTATCCAGAATATTCAGATATCCTTGAAAAACTGAGTTTTTAAAAACCTTTTTAGCTAGCTATTCAGAAGTCTGAATATCTTTCAAAAGATATTCAAAAGATAACCTTTCAAATAGATTTTTACAAGTTAAAAAACATCGAAGTTTCTATGAATTTTAAAGTTTTTATAGGCCACCAGTCATCCTGATTGGAAATTGTAGAAACTGTAACCAAATATTGTCCAAAAGTCATAAGCTTATGAAAAGCCTGCCCAACTGGTATTTTAGCTGAAAGATTAAAGACAAAAGTGATTATTTGAGACATTATACCCATACCCTTTGAGTTCATCTTGGTGAAAGTCTTCTGATAAAGCTATGAGGTAGATGCAGTAAGACAACTGTAGCCCTTCAAGGCAGATGTGGCTAGGAAACCATTGCCATATAGGTCAGTATTACTTTTATTGAAAAGCTATATAGTCTGAATATACTTCCCTCTTCTCTCCCTTTTATTTTTATGACAACTAGAAAGGGTTTAGTCTGAGATGTTTACTCAAGGTACATTCCTGCCCTGGACTCAGTCCTCTTTTATCTGATTATTGACTTCCTCCTGTCCCTCCAGGCTAGTCCCTTTGTCTACAGACAATATTGTCTACAGACAATAACTACTTTCCTCAAGGAGCCTCATCTAGTGTTCTCTTTGGGTTCTTTTAGACACCAGTCAAAAATAAGGTTATTCAACCAGGCTTTTAAATTTGAAATGTGCCTTCTCTTCTGGTTAACCAAAAGGCAACACATGGACATCCAGATGCTGTTAGAGCAGAATTCCTATCATATTTCAACATTGATTCTGCTGGCTAGATTGATGGGAGGGTTCAACCATCTTTGGGAAGGATCTCTGGGAAGGTAGCACCTGCCTACTATAAAAAGAAAGCCATGCTCTAACAAGTGGACAACAGAAGTACATTTCTGACAGAAAAGCAAGGAAGACATCCTTAAGCAAGTAATCTATGGCTACTTAAGAGGAGAAATTTCAGGGGCATACTGCAAAAGATGTCAAAAATGATCATAAATACCAAAAGATTGCTCAATTTTGGCTACCAATACGTATTCAACAATTCAATATTCAAAAGCAATATTCACAAAATATTATTTGTTGCACATTTTATCACTGATCCACGTACTAAAGAAGAATGTATTTTCAGGAGCAACAGTGATAGCATCAAGTGAGAACTCCAGATAAAACCTCTTTGTCTCTCTTGGGGTTTGCAAAACAGTATGATGCCTAGATAATTGTATGGCCACATTACCTTCTTGAGAGGAAGGGTGGGATCAAAACACAAAATCCAAAATGGATTAGGATCTGAGTTCTTATGGGCAATGACCCCCAAGTAGTTGCAAACAAAGTGGGAGAAGGTGAAAATAATTAGAAGCTTGCTCATACAAAACCCAGAGCTACAATTCACTGGTGAGAACTTTAGCTAAGCCTGAATTCTTTTTATCATCTTCCTCTTATTCTAGAATCTGCTGCTGGATTCTGTGGGCAAGTTTGGATAAGGGTGATGCCAACAAATCAGGGCAAAGAAGCTCCATAGAACTAAGTGACCAGGAATCATTCTTCTTGCCCTGTGCCCACAAGCAAAAGCTTCTTAAAGCCAAGAGGAGTTTCAGCTGGCAGGGACAGCTGCTCTTCCCTCCTGTTTAGGCCGACTCACTGCCTGGAATCACACCTGTTGCAAAAACCATCCTAGGGTTTTGGGTTATTGTTTCCCAGGGCACAGGCTTATCTGGAGCAGGAACCCAGAAAAAGCTATACTGCAAAGCTCAGAAGAGTGACCTCCATCCTCATAAGGTTGGATCCGTGGCTGAGTTATCCACAGTTGCTCCATCCAGCAGGCTCCTGCTGGGCCAGCAGCCCCGAAAATCAGGGGACAGTACATAGTACTTGGACAAAAGGATGTTTCCCAGGTTTCCCTCCGCACTCAGCAAAATAGGGGTGTATTCACATCAGCATACCATCATGAGTGGATGTTGGACCAATAGGTGACAGCCATACTTAACTATGAGCAACAGCAAATGGGGACTGCTGATTCATCTTCCCCCATTCCAATTTTGCAGAGAGTCGTCACAATCCAAATACTCTTGACTGCAGTTTCATATCCTGAGGTCAAGTACAGCTCTTTTGGAGTCCACACCACGTTGTGTGGACACAACAAATCTTTCAGGTTGCCATCAGCAGTACAGGTAGTTCTCGACTTACGACCACAATTGGGACGGGAATCCCATCGTAAGTTGTTGTGGTCACAAGTTGAGTCAAACCCATTTTTAAAAAACATTTTTACCACAATCGTTAAGCAAATCACCATACTCATAAAGCGAACCCAGTTCGGTACTTTTGGTGGAAATCAGCACAAAAAGCTGCAAATCGTGATTACATGGCTCAGGACACTGAACCTGTCATAAATGCAAGCTGGGCACCAAGCTCCCGAATTGTGATCATGTGACACTCTCTCTCTCTCTCTCTCTCTCTCTCTCTCTCTCTCTCTCTCTCTGTGTGTGTGTGTGTGTGTGTGTGTGTGTGTGTGTGTGTGATGGCCATAAGTGCGAGGATGGATCGCAAGTTATTTTTTTCTGAGACTGTTTTAACTTTGAATTATTAAATGAACAGTTTTAAGTCCAGAACTACCTATCTAGAGGAAATCCATCTGCTGAGCTGGCTGGAAACATAAATAATGACTCGGGATGCAAAAGAGGGGAACCACCAGATTTCGTCACAAGGAAAGCCACGATAACCTTAGGATAGGATGGAGGGAGTCTCACGTTCATCTCTCTGCTTTGCACTTCCCTGCAATAAGCTAGTTCTCAGATCTTTTCCTCTCTTGCAACTGTAGCTAACGCCAGATCACACTGGGAAATCTCCTCATCCCATCACAGGACTTGCTTGTTTTTACTCCCAGACCAAGTATTGATTAATCTGATTCTGATCCTTCCTTGATGAAACCAACAGGTATGAAAATCCGTGGCATTTTTCAGGGAGAACTGGTCAGAGAACTGTTTCAGAGTGTCATCAGAGTTGAATGGGAACTTGTAATCATATTCCCTTCCCTGAGGTCAAGAGTAATGTAAGCAGTTTTGATGGTTGGAATACGCAAGGTATACTTTTGGACAGACACTAACAATCACAGGTTTGAAAATAGGGGCAGACTGACCTTGAAGATAAGGAGCTGGTTAGCAAGGCATGACAGATGCAGGATGCAGGCTACAGTCCAGGCAGCCCTATTTATATACGGTGTGCTTTTTAAACACACAGTAAAAGCTCTATTGTGTCTGCTGCCTTCCAAAGGTTGAGGGAGGAGGCATACCAATGGCTACAAAGACATTCACTTAAGAACAGAGATGACTCATAGCCAGGGTAATGGTAAGGGGGTAAGGTACAGAGTGAGGAACCCACACTAAGTCAATAATGGCCATCTCACTACTATCAAGAAGAAGCTCATTTGTTGTTTTTTTAGGTGAGGAGGAATCACAAAAATCCATTTATCATTTTACGGGATAAAGCATCCACAAAATTTGAGAACTCCCAGGTAAGGATAATAATAACTGAATGACAACCCCCAAGGATATGAATCTAGTAAGGCAATTGGACTAGAGTCACTAGACCCTTTTCAGTTCTCTAAAAATCCATATCCAGTATCAGAGTTCTCTCTGGTGCTGGATATGGGTATGAACAAGAGGGAAGATTTTAATGTCATCCCACCAAAATACAAGCTTCCTGCTGAAAACAAATCACATGTCTTCTCTTTGCAAGTGATCCAATTCAATGCTAAAAATTGGGGAACATTTGCATGGGCATATTTAATTTACCTGTGCTTTATTGTGTAATTTATTTACACAAGCCTTGATGCATTTGTTATTGTCTTTATTCCTGTTTTACTAACTTCCTGTAGGAAAGCACTTCATATTTCTCATGCGTTGCTGTGTCAGACCTGCTTCCAATGCAGTTGCTGCTTGAAATGCATGTATTAATAAATGTAATATAGTATTTCCATATGTATAACATAGCCAAATTGTATATACATTTATGCAAAGTATAACTGTAGTAGGCAGAAATTGAAATACCATGTATATTTAATAATTTGTATTTACAGCACAAGTGGATGTCGCAAGCATTACAGTGCTGTAATCTGGAGATAACTGGGAAATCACACTATTTCAAATTGTTTGTAGTGTCTTTTTTAAAAAAATTCTACTAATGTACATGTATTTGCACAGCTGTGCAGGAATACAGTATATAAATAGTGTGGTGGTTCGCAACTGCTCAGCTAGAGAAAAAAAATAGCCTTAAAATAAAATATTTAAAAATATTCTCTGTCTGCAAACATCAATAAGACATTTGGAATCAAAGGAGTAAAATAGGAAAAAAAATGCAAAACTGATTTTAAGCTTTTAAAACGATTCACCTGGGTGAAAGTTATACTGTCGTTCGGCTGGAACATATATAACGTGCAATCCATGGAAACAACAAATAGTAGTGGGTGGGTGCATATTTAAAGTATTCTATCAAGGGAACAATAGCATCAGGAGAATGTGTTTGGAAGTACTATTTGAGAAAATCAAACCCCACAGTTCTAGGATAAAATATTTGTGTCAATTACTTCATTATTTATTTTTGCTTTTAGCTGTAAGACACTTTACAGAGTTCCACTGTGGAAATGAAAAACATGATGCACAAAAGGCCACAAATGCCAAATCTAAGCCCAAACAGAAAATCAAAACTTTCTCTGCAAGATTTCTAAAGAAATGAATAGGAAATGTAAGAAAGCAACCAGCAAAAAATTAAACCTGCAATTGAACTGGCATGCATTAATATAAGCTTATTGAAGACTATACAATACATCTAAGATCCTGGAGTTGCCCAGATACAGTAAGATTGCAACTCTTAGAATGTCTGTGAATTTTTATGGAATATCTAAAAGGATATTATTTCTACAGAGGAGACAGGTTTGTGTACATTCCAGTGGAAATTTCTGTTCCTATATGTACATTTCCATTTGTATGGAAATCTCTGTAGAATGCTGCAGTCGGTGGCTTCATCACAAAAATATCTCCAAGCAAACCTAAGAACATTTATTAAACATTGCAGGGCAGGTAAAACATTGATCTTCTGCACCGAAGGACATTATCTATTATTTCTGACAGATAATCATATCTGTCAGATCTGATTCATACATTCACAGAATCATCTGATTTTTACGGTCACCAATCACTGAGAGATATACTAATAAAAATGCAGGTGTCCCTATTACCTTCATAATAAACATTTGAAAATCAAATCTAAGTCTAAGTATATTGATACCATCCATCAATATATCATACACATGGGTACTACACTCAGAAGGACACAATTAAGGTGGCAGTTTTTTTTTAATGCTGTGAATAACTCAGAGAACCATGTGGAGCTTAATTAATGGAACCTAACTTATTCATGCATCTCAAGTTGTCCCCTCAGCAATGGGCAATGTATTTAAGCTAATTTCAACATGTAACCAGTTGCAGTAAAACTGCTGATTAGCTGCTTGTAAGTCATATCAAGAGCAGGAAAACAAGCAACCAGGATGTTTAGCAAGTGGGAGGGAAAATAAGGATAAAGAGGAAGAGATTTGAGCAGGATAGACAGGATAAAACAATCAAAATAATGTGTGCAATGTATGTAAATAGAGATGTTTCTGTTGGGAAAATCACATGTCAGCAATCTCCTGTTTAATTATTATTATTATTATTAATATACATATACAGTACACTGCTGCTCCATGAAGCTTAGATTCAACACATTAAGAGTGGGGAATTAAGTATCTTTAACCCTGGTTGACATTTTGAAAATAACATCAATATTTCTTTGTACAAAGAATGACCATCTATAAATATTCATTTGGGAAAATGCCAAAAATGTGCTTGATTACTCTGTGGTATGCCAGCATAAAAATGAAATGAATTGCTAAAGTCTGGGATTCAATAATAGTGGAAGTGTGCCTCTGTGTGTGAGTGTGTGTGGTGAGAGAGATGGGGGAGGCGGGAAAGGCCTGTATAAAACACTTAAAAAGACATTTTGCAGGGAGTGTTAAGGTGAATAAAGAACCTCACATGAAGCAGCCATAGGACTTGCAAAGCTCAGAAAATTGCTCAGAAAGCTGCCTCTAGATGTCTCAGTTTGTGTGGGTATGCACAGAACGTATCTGAGACCACCAGTGAAGCAATGTGGCACTGTGTACATATAGAGGCAGCAAAAGCGTTTGGAGCACTCCACTCTTGCTAATGATGCTGTTATTTCAACCATTAAACTTAAGAGGTGCTTCCTGGGTGCCAAAGTGAGTTGAAAAGCCCGTGTTTCAAATGCCTTCTACAGCCCTAGTAATATATATGTCATCTGGAGAGTAGGTATGAGAATGATATAATCAGCAGATTTAAGATCACACTGTGGATGGGGGAAAGCCTGAGGAAAACACATGGGCAGAACCAGACATCACTGCAAATATCAGGTTGTCTCATGTCAATATCTTCCCACTCTGTAAATGTGCAATGCAATCTACTTCATGATACATCACCGTCATCATAGAGTGAACATTTTTCACTCTTGCCCTTGGCAAGCCATAATGTGTTGAAACAGTGTAATTAACATCTGTAGGCAAATGAAATGATATTGCAAAGTGGCACGCAACTGCTTTCAGATTCATTTTTAATTATGGCTTCATTCAGGTGTAATACCAAATGTGTGTGAGCTTCAGACTCGTGTTCTTTTTTCACTGGCCATAAAATGACCCCAAACAAACCAATATGAACTTGGGATTGTTTTTCATCAATTATACCTTATTAACCGCAATGTATTGGGTTCAGACCCAACTGCCAAACTGTGATCATAAACAGAGGAGAAATCTCTGATAGACAAAGGCATTCATGACTCCTGTGCTGAGACTTTCATAAGCTAATTCACAATTAAATCATGATCTAATAGAGGAATAGCAGTCACAGATCCCTAAAGGAGGCTCCGATGCTGCATATAACAATCCAGGATCATAGGTTGCCCAATGATGCCTCAATGTTATGTACAAATACAACCAATATTTGCCCTTATTTGCACTAGCATCAAAAAAGCAAAACATGTTCCTAACAAAAATAGTAATAATGCACATTAGACAACATGCATTTGGTGTCAATCAACTTCATACTTGGATTAAATATTCTAATGTTTATTGTTGAAAAGAAAAGATTTCACGCACCTACACCATCTGGTAACATTTCAAGGATATTCTGAGAGATGAGGAGGTCAGTTAAAGAGGCCAGGCCATTTATCTCTTCAGGTAGCTTTTCCAGTTTGTTTTCAGAGATATCCAGACACAGCAGGTTTTTCAGGTTTCCTATTTCCTACAAAACAAAAGACAAAGTCATGCCGCAACATGCCAATGCCCAGAGATCTGACATTTGTCCAATTACAACATTCCTAAGGACAAGACTACAAATCCTCCCTGCTGGATGATAGCACACTTGTGATGATATCACAAGTAAATCACCAGTAAAATCTGTATATGTGACACCTAGCATGGGCCAATAATCTGTTAGTATATTTTCAGACTTTGAGAGTACATTAAACCGACACCCAACTCTTAGTACTGGCTCAAGGTTCAACAGTTCAATCTAAAAAGGTGAAGTACATGAATTCAATGTCTGCTTTCTATTGACCTGAACAAATGTCAGGACTCATTCAAGGATAGCATACATATATTATGCTTTCATTTGTTTTACAAGTTTTATCCAAGCAACATTTTAAATATTTATTTCCCTGATTTATATACAAATCCTGCTACTAGATCATTGAAACATGTTTTGACTGCAGTTAGCAGTCATCTGTCTCAGCACTCCTTCTGCTAAATCAACACAGAGGAAGGCGCCACTCTGCACCTGCTCTGTTGAACATTTAATCCCTTTGTAGGACAAGGTTAAAAACAAGTAACCAAACCTACCCCTTTATGACAGAGGCTAACGAATAGGTTGTGGACAACTATGTCCCCTTTACAACCTGCGGACTGAACATTTGTCTGAAATAGTATAGAGTTTCCTGCCTGAGCCAGGGGTTGGACTAGAAGATGGTGAAGGTCCCTTCCAACTCTATTATTCTGTTAACTTCTGGGAGTTGAAATCCACAGGTTGTAAAGTTGCCATTTGTTGCCTACCCCTGCTAAAGAAAGTAAGTTTCTGCATGCTCCCTTTCTAATTTCCAAGGCAGAAAACTCCTAGAGTTGGGCACTCTGTTTCATTATTATCAGTTCTTCAAAATATCTGTTTATAAACCTTCCCTGAGGTATTTCAAAGGTGCTAAGTCAGGAGGGCAATCTTATCAGTACAAATCTGTATGCTCACAAATCTTCCCCTAAAATTGGATGCATTCTGAAGAAACTTTTTGGCATTCAATCATATATTTAATTCTGTGAATATTTCACAGACACAGACCTTAATATTTAGCTGTTCCACTGTCGCCAAGTTCTCTACTGCTCAGGGAAAAATATGTTATCTTACTTCCAAGTAAACAAGCGTGTTGCTTTCATAAACAATACTTTGCCAGAGGAAGAACCAGCATAATGTCCTTGCCCCAAAACAACTTCGTCAGCTTCAAAATGGAGACACAGATAATAAAGATGAAGAGGTGCTAACATACTGAGAATAAACATATAATGAAAAAAAATTTTTTTTTTCTAAAATAACAGCATACTAAGTTTAAAATGTTTTTATTTCATTAAGCAGGTGAGTTTAGTTGCAAAAATCCAGGAAGTATCTATTCTTACCTGAGGTATTTCTGCCAACTGATTTCCATCTAACCAGAGGTCTTTAAGGTTATAAAGTGCACCTATAGTTCCTGGCTGCAATATATAAAAAATAGGATTAGCATTAAACAATATAGCAGAATTACCCATAAAGAAATCCAACTTCATTTTATTTCATCCTAAATAGCCAATTTTTTTTTCTGCAAATAAATAAAGTTAAGCACAAAAAATGATCATTGCCATTCCCCGTTAGCTATCCCCTGGGTCCTTATTAGATTAGGGACAGGAAACGTGATGCCTTTTGGAATACTGAATGACATTCCTGAGTGTTAGCCTAATTAATCTAAGGTAATCAATTGTACAAATCCTTCCATGCTGCTGGCAGTTCAAAACTTCAAGGAGGTGAAGGAAAGGTGTGGCGTAGCCTACTATGGTTTCTTGACTTCTGTGTTGACTTCTGATAACTTTACACCTACTATGGCTTCGTTCAATCAGAAAAGTCAGCTATTTCCCATAACTACAACATACTTAGCCCAAACTATGGAAAGAATCCTTGTCCCTTTTTCAAACGGTAAGATAATTTAAGCAGGATATTAAGGAAAGAGACCCTCTGCAAGGAAAAGGGAATTAAAGCTTATTTGGAAAACCTAAAGGAGGTTGAGGAGGCAGCTCTTCCCAGTAATGAAGAAGCAGCAATGGAGGAAGAAAGCACTGTCCACTGTCCACAAACATGATATGGACACAATTAATGAAACAACTTTAAAAAGAATTGGAGACAGACTGGGATAAACACACCGTGGAAGTAACTAAAGACATAGCAGATATATCTGAGCAAAAAAATAAACAATTTATGGAAATGTCACAGCAAGTAGCAGATATAGTTTAAGTAATCAACAAAGCTTATGATATGGCTTCAAGTAATAATCTAGAGATAAGCAAGGCTTAAAAGAGTATTTCTGAAATAAAGACTGAATTAGCAGATTTACAGGATTGTTAACAGGAGACATAATTTAAGGATCAAAGGAGTGTCAAAGAAAACTGGAACAACCCTTTTGGCTGCTTATCTCATTTCTAAAATTAATGACCTGAGCTCTGGCTTGAACCTAAGGGATAAAGCTATTGAATGTGCTCGTTGGGTTTATTCTCTTAGGAACACACAAAAACCTAGAGACATCTTGGTCATATTTGTAAATTCAACATAGAAGATAAAATTATAAGAAAATCACATGAACTGGAGGAGATTAAATGGGACAATGAGAAAACATCCTTCTTCCAAGACATCAATGAAGAAAGGAGTTTAAACTACTGATAGAAAAAAGTATGCAGGACAAGTTTCATTATGAGTTGGGGATTTCCTTTTATGTTACATAATTATTTTAAAGTCATAAAGAAGAAACATTATTTATTTTCCATTGATTATGCTATAATCATGCAGAAAATTATACACATGGAAAAAAATTAATTAAAATATTATCTTTGAAGTCTTAAAAAATTGTTTTTACAGATTTGGTTTAGAACAAAGTATCTTCTTAACTGAAGAAACACCTATTTTATTTCAAATGTTTGCAGAACTCAGAGGGAAAACTGCAGATATGGAGAAAGAGTTGGGTATCATTTATTTTTTTTCTTTTCAGTTCTTTTAATTTTCAAATCTACAGAGTAAATTGAACTACTGTTATTAGGAAACTAACCTAAGTATATATTTAGTTGCCAGCTACATTTTGTGGATATTAAGGACCAGCCTCTATTCTTTTTCATTCTTGTACAGGTTGATTTCCAGTGGTACAGTGGTGGGAGGGAATGAGAAACCTGGATATTTCCTGCCCAGATTTTTTTTTAAATTAACCTCTTCCTTGGGCGTTTCTTTTTTAAAATGTTAATTTATAAGGGTTTATTTATAGCACTACTCATTAACCATCTTGAAACCCTGTCTTGGAGGATAGGCAAGATACATAGCAATATTAGTTGCTTGTACACATTGAACTGTAAAATATTTGTATTTGCTTTTTTAAAAAAATTGCCTAACCTATATTGTGCTGTGTCAAAGCTAGGTAAAAATCGAAGCCAATGGCAGCACTATCTCAAGCTATATGGCACCAAAGCTATAGCAATAAGAACTTAGAGAGAAATAATTTAAAAGGTAAAGTCTCATTTGAGTCAAACTTGACCCTTGGTGACTTCATGAATATGACTATATAATTTTCTTGGCAGCAATGCAGAAGCAATTTACCACTGCATTCTTCCAGGATGTTTTTTTATTTCCTGGTCTAGTATACAACTCTGATAATACCCCAGAAGCTCTTTCAAATATTAACCATGCCTGACCCTGTTTAGTATCCGTAAATATTTGCAAGAGGAATTTTTCTTGTACATAGTTCCTTTGCTCTTACCACTGAAGATAACAAGGAGCAAAAACTCCAAAGCGCAAGTGGTTTAAAGTTGATTTTAAAGTGAAGTATCACATATGACAACACCCAGCAACCTTGGCTGATATAGACTAGAAAGTTAAAAAAATAGCAATAGAACACAGTGAAAAACAACTTCCATAACATTGCCAAAAAAAAAAAAAAAAAAAACTCAACAACCCTATATGGTTATTCTATGTATAGTTGTGGCCAGAAACCAAGAACAAGTCAAAGGAACTTTTTGCAAGTGTTCATAAACAGAAAAAGTGGAAATACAGTATTGGACAACAAAAACTCAATATATATGTGAAGGGTATTTTCAAAAGTGTAACGGTAGTCCTCAACTTACAACCAATAGTTTAGAGACTGTTCGAAGTTACAACAGCACTGAAAAAAATGACTTAAACTGTTTTTGTCACTTAATGACTATTGTAGCATCCCCATAGTCTCATGATCAAAATTTGGACACTTGGCAGCTGGCTCATATTTATGACGGTTGCAGTGTCCTGGGCTCATGTGATCACCTTTTGCTACTTTCTGACAAGCAAAGTCAATGGGGAAGCCAGATTCACTTAACAACAGTGTAACTAAGTTAACAACTGCAGTGATCCACTTAACAACTCTCCCAAGAAAGATCAAAAAATGGGGCAAAACTCACTTAACAACTGTCTCACTTAAGCAACAGAAATTTTGGACTCAGATGTGGTCGTAAATTGAGGAGTGAGTTGCTCTTCCAGTGTTCAATTTAACAAACTAGCAACAATGACCTTTTCTTCAACTCTCCTAGTTTTGTTGGTGAAATAAGCAAAAGCTCTTTTATTGTGCAATTGTAGAACAAGAACTCACCAGCACAAACAAGTTACTGGAATTGTTTCAATATGAACTGACATGACAATGGAAGCATACATGGGTACAGGAATGTTTCCTGCTGCGATCACATTATAAGAATGGAGAGTATTTTTTTTTTCATTCACAACACTAGTGTGAATTACCAGTGTGGAGAAGCAGCTCACTACTATCCTTGCTGAACATGGGAATTTATTGGCTGAACAAGAGCAAAGCGATGACTTCATCAAGAAGAAACTATATAAAAAGTATTTACAAGAATGGCTATTTTAATAAAAGACATGAATTATTATTCTTCCAGAGTTTCTACATACTTGGGTCAATTACACCCTATCTGTATAACAAAAGTTTCAAAAGCAGTATAAGCAATGTTAATTGCACATTCTTTCAAATTGGGTTTAACTTTTTTTTCTCTTTTCCAAAGAAAATAAAGGATCACACATATAAGGGAAAAAATACATAAAAGAATTTCAGAAAAATTGCTCCAGAGTATAATTTTAAAGCAACACATCCAACTATGTTTCTTTTCAATTTAGGAAAGATGTCTGGTGACATTCCTTGCTTCAGAGAGAGGCAGAATGCAAATGCCTTTCCCAAAAAGAAGGGATGGCTCTTTGGAAGCCCTGGTCTGCCTTATTCATAAAAGCTGCTGACTCATGGCCTAGTGAATCAGAGTTTTTACCCAGGCCAAATAACAGCATAAAGAACTACACCCATGTGATCCAGGTAATTCCAAGGAAGTCTTCCCTCTCCTGCCTCAAGAGGTTCCTTCTTTCTCTTCGTTTGAAGCGAAGTCAGTTCTCCATCTGGCTCTTCCAGCAAAGTAACCCCAAATCAGCTATTTGGCACATTTAAATACATAGCATATTAACATCCCTTATGGTTTTTTTCCCCTTAACTCAAAAGCAAGCACCCCAAATGGACCTGGGATCAAGTGGAAACATGGGATTTAATCCTTCCCTTTGACACATGGAAGGACGTCAGACATGTCCTATGGGTCAATAAAAGTCATTTTTCTACCACGGGCATTAATGGAACTTTTTAAAAAATTAATTATCTCTGAGTCCATACAAGGAAAAGGCACGATTGCATTGATGGCTGGAAGGAATAATCCTAATTTGTTCATGTTGCAATCCCAATCTAGATCAAAATCCTCAGCCTTTCCTGGAGAAAAACAAGGGAGTGAGATCCATGGGAATTGGCAGAAATGACAAAAACTGACTAATTGGGGAAAGACAAAAGCCTATCTGGTTTTGTTTTCATTTGGAGACCACTTGTGGACTTCTTTCTTGAGAAACATAAAAATGAAATTTTGATTTTAGGATTTGATTACTAGATTTGTTATTATAAAAATGTCACATTTTTATGTTCTTATTGTTACATATTTTCTGTATTTTTTATGCTTATGTTTAAACTTAGAGTAAGAGATTTTTCATTGAATAATTTTTAATGTCTTGATTGTTTAATCTGTATATTTTGTGTTTTTGGTTTAATTTCAATTAAGAGTTTACTGTGCTAAAGAAAGTCATCTCCCTTTTCATTCTTCCCCTTTTTCCCCCTTTTATCCTCTCCTTCCTAGTTTTTCTTTTTATTATTTTGTATAACTTTTTGAGATTATTTAAATACATTTTAAAAAGCAACAAAATCCTCAGTCTTTCCTTTTGAATTAAAAAAAGAAAAAAAACAGTAACAAAAATATACACACAGAAAGCTGCATGCTGTAACTTAACATGTTTAAGGTAGCCAAGAAACAAGCCAAGATAGTTTTGATGAACTGCTAGAAAAAAACAAATTACACACAATCAAGTCAACTCTGCAGCCTACTTTTGATATCTTACAACTGAGAGTTTAGGAAGTTGTGTACTGAATTTTCAACATGTGCAGTGCTTACCAAATTATAAAGTTCATTATTTCCTAAATCTAGTTCTTCTAGTCTCTGCAACTGGGCAACTGACCTGAAAAACCAAGAACAATATAATTTTAAAAGATCATAAAGACAAAGTTTAGCATTGGAATTAGATTAGGACATTCTTAATATGATCTAAATACTATTAAAACACTTGTGTCTGTAACCTTTAATTGGGAGAAATGGTGCATCATAGGGAAAAATCTCTTGAACCAAGGTACTTCAATCAAATGAGCTAACTTACAGAATGTGTCCAAAATCTAGGACCCATGACTCTCATGGAACTGAAATTCAGGAAATTTTATAAAACATATTATGACATAAAATTATCATAAAGTATTTTATGACATAACCAAAATGTCAAAAATCATTTCCTGTGACCAACTCCTGATGCTTGACTGTGCTATACAGATCAATGTGGGTTATTTTCAAGGCAGATACATCTCTAAATATCTCCCTGAATTTCTAAGGGCTTTTCAAATGCATTAGAAGCTCTGCCATTGTTGAAGCCATTGAGGAATCTAGTAAGGAAAGAATGACCCAAGAGGTCATGGGTTGTCTAGTTTTCCCTAGCATTACATCAATTAGTGTTAATAAAGACATTCATTGAGTGATTGATCTTGTGTCATCAAGTCATTTTTTACTCCTAACAAACCACATAGATTTTCTCCATGATGAAATAAAGACATTACTCTTCAGTAATATCTATTTCCTGCTAAAAGATTTATTCTATTCTTTAATTTCATTTCCATATTCAGGGAACAAGAGATTCTCAATTCATGCTGTCCATGCATACAAAACAAACAGAAGAAATACTTACTCAGGTAAATATGTTAACAGATTCTCCCTTAATTCCAGTGACGCCAGGTTATAGAGGCTAGAGAGACAGAATAAATATGATTAACCTTTTGTGACTTTAAAAAGTGCTACAAAAGGAAACAAAAAGTAGGTGTTGTAAATAGAACGTCCCAAGCATTTCCTTAAAGTCTAAGTAAGCAAGTAAATATATTACCTAAGCTGATTTTCGCATAAATTGAAACCTGCACCAAGCAATATTTCTGATCAGGTAAGCCAAGCAGCAAGAAGCAGAAATGATGGGAACAATATGCTCAGAGACACCAGAATTTTTAGATGGTAGAAGACGGTCCTCCACTTTGTTCTTCTGGACTGACAAATTACAACCCTATGGGTTAGATCAGACAAACAAGCTCTACATGGGCCTAAAACTACATTTATTAACATTGGCAACAGAATCTTGCAAGTATGACTGTGCTTCCCCTCTTCCTTCTTTTAAATTAATGTAAATGGGGTGGTGGTGCCTGTTTGAGACATTTTCAGAATTCTCCCTTCTCATTTGGGATTAAGCAATGTTCATCTACTTGTTGCTTTGATAACAGATCTCCCTTCTTTCCATCAATGTCATTCTCTTTACCCTCTACAGATCACTTAGCGGGGCTGTGCCACTATGCTTTCATCACTCCAAGTGCCCTACCTGCCATGAAAGAGGCCAGATCACTACGCTCCTCGGAAGTGCCCAATTTTCTTTATTCAAAAAAATTGCTGTAAAATTAGCTAAAAGTCAAGTTTCACACATCCCAGGAAGCACGTGTAAAAGAAGGTGAATCAGTGCAAGAAAGCAGGAAGTTTGTGTGTCTCATTCTCAAAGCAGTAAATACAGTGAAAGAGATGAATCTGTATGTTAACTGAGAGGATAGCTAAAATCCGGGGAATTCATATATAAAGGGTGTGTGTGTGTGTGTGTGTGCGCGTGTGCACGCGCGCGAATGCACGTGCCTCTGTGTCTGCGTAGAGTCCTCACATTTACATACTGTACATTACAGTATCCCCACACTCATATGTTAAAAATTCAGGAGCATGGCAACCAATGTGTATTCATGACGGTTGCAGCATCCCAAGATCATGTAATCACCAGTTCTAGCCGGCTTACAACAAGCAAAGTCAATGGGGGAAGGCTGGATTGAATTAATGACCACGTGATTCATTCAACGACAACAGTGATTTACCTAACTAACATGGCACAAAAGTTGTAAAATAGAGTGCAACAGATTGAACAACCACCTCACTTAATGATGGAAGATCCAATCTCAACTGTGGTAGTTAAGTCATGGACTACCTGTATGTTATCAAACGTATTCCACATACCTGTACATTTTGTGGTGTTTAAGTGTATATCAAATAATTACATACATATATGCATAATAAAAAAGAGTGCTTCTACAGAAGATAAATTATATGCTTTTTTTACCTAATACTTTCAAGACAATATAAACTATTTTCCTCAGTAGTATGTTCACTGCAATCTGAATGTATAGTAATTTTATTTATTGGCTTGATCGTTAATATTTCAGGGATTAGTCACAGAACGATCAATTAAAAGGATTCTATTCATAGCATTTCATAATGGAGTTCTCACTGTAAATGACCTTATATGGGTAAGTTTTTCATTGTCACCTCTTCATAATACAGTAAAAGTCTATATCACCATAGTAACATTTTCCCTCTCTGGGCTTTATTTAGGACTAAATGGAGCACAAAGAATTGGATATTTTCCCCAATGCTATAATCTGCTTTAATCCTTCAATTTCAAAATAAAAATAGCAATATATCCGCATTTTCTAAAACATAGCTGCTTTTGCCTTGGTAATGGATTCCAGAAAAAAATGCCACAGTAATCATTTGTAAAAAGTTCTAGAGAACTTAAAAGAATAGCCATATGCTAGAGCCACATTTGTCAGGTGACAAAATTTTGCTTTAGTTGGCAGATATGTATATACAGGGGGGAAAAAAATACTAGCATTAAACTGTAGCTAGTGAAGTATAAAATGAAAGAAAAATGAGCTTATCTGTCACAGTGCATGTGTTTGAACTCTTGGATAAGTATTAGCAAGCATACTAGTTTCTTACTATGCAAAATTGAATTATAAACTTTTAACACAGTAATTGCAACTTGCTAATAAAATCTAACTTAGCCATTTTGGTCAGGGTCTCCCTTTGGCGCTTTTATCATTTAAAATGCCAAATTGTTTAGACCTGTCATTTTCTGAGTGGTTCCCTGTTGATTTTATTTCACTTACTCTAATACAGGCATTCCTCAGGTTAAGAATGCTGTATTTAAGGATAACCCCTAGATATGAACCAGGCTGCAAATTACTAAAAATGGCGGATGGCCCATTTGTAAATAAGGGTTCCAACTTTAATACAAATTTGAGTTAAATACTGAGTTAGGAACAGAACTTGTTCTTAATCTAGGGATTGATACATTGCTATCTGCATTATTACCAAGCAAACTGCAGGTTGGTAGGTGACATTTTGCCCCAGTCCTGCTCCAGTGCTACCCTTCTTTAATAGTTGGGTAAAGAATACTCTTTTCTCTTTTCTCAATTCTCTGAGTCAGTATGCAACACTTTTAAGCAGATCCACCTTCTTACTCACCAAGTAAAATAACTCGGAGGGTTTTGGCTATGAAATTCCTTCTCTTATAGAACCTCCCAGAATTCAGATATGCGAGATCTCAATCTTAATCAATGCAACTACAGGTTGTCCTCACCTTAGGACCACAATTGAGCCCAAAATTTATATTGCTAAAAAAAGATATTTGTTAAATGAGTTTTGCCCTATTTTATTATCTTTCTTGCCATATCACTGCAGTTATTTAGTAACATGGATGTTAGGTGAATCTGGTTTCCCCATTAACTTTGCTAGTCAGAGGGTTGCAAAAGGGGATCACATGATCTTGGGACGCTGCAACTATCATTTAATATGAGTCAGTTGCCAACAATCTGAATGTTGATCGCAGGGCCACAGGGATGCTGCAACTTTCATAAGTGGGAAAAATGGTCATAAATCACTTTTTTCAGTGAGGTCGTAACTTTGAACTGTCACTAAATGAACTGTAGTAAATTGAAGACCACCTGTATTGCCTATTGATTGGGCTGTAGAATTATGGATTTATAATCCTGGCCTATTCTAGAAATGTATCAGGTCAGAAATAAGACCAATATATGTGCACTATCGTGGAAAAAGAGTTTTTCAGCCAAATCTCAGAAACCATATGTTTTAGGAATGTTTAAATATTCCATACAAGCTAATAGCCACATCAACATAAAGAGAAGATGCAATTTCTTAAATAAATAAGTTTGTTGCTTTCTTCCTTGAGTATTCCAGATGTCACTTCTGGTTTGAAGTAAAGAACCTATCAGGAGCCTTAGGGAATACATTCCAAAGCAAGTTGGCTCAGTTTTAAATTAGAGCCATGCTTAAACACAGCAGTTTTTCATTCACATGTGAATTTGTAAAGTAATTTTGGCTATGCATTAGAGCTGTTAACTAGTAATTACACATGTTATGTATACATCTAATTGAACAGCCATTTCCAGGTTCTGGAAAATGTTGCAGTTGCAAAATGCAATTTGGTTTCTCAGCATTCCAAAAACAGATTAAGCAATAAAATAAATATATTAAATCACAGATCTCACACTAACAGTAAAATGTGGATAGTGCTCAGACGGCCATATCAGGAATTCTAAATATGTGTTCTCCTTATTCATGCAGAGGAAATGGGTTGCTTTTGGGTTGTCCCTTTCTGTATGTACATAGAAAGTAATTCAGCTGAGGCTCCTTGTGATTTAGAATCCTGAAAACTAGGCTTCTAAGTTACACACAAAGCACCTAGAGCAGGGGTGTCAAACTCGCGGACCGCAGGCTGGTTGTGCCATGTGCTGGTCCCGTCCCTGCCCTGTTTAGCGAAGGGGGGGGAGTCCTGATATGTCTTGTGACAACGCCGTGACAATCAAGTTTGACACCCCTGACCTAGAGTAAGAAGAAGAAAAAATCAATCCTGCTGCCGTGTGCCCTCTACAAATGGAAGGCAACAGAGAGAGGGTGATAGAGGAATAAAGTTAGCACATTTATCCCAGCTCTGCTTCCTTCTATGTCAAGACTTTATCACCCTGGTAAATTCTTTTTTGGCTATAAGTCCTATAGTTTGGCTGTATTCATTTAGGATTGCAGTATTGTTGGGTCATGTGATCACTTTCTTGCTGATTTTCGACAAGTAAAGTCAATGGGGGAAGCCAGAATCATTTAATGGCTAGGTAATTCATTTAACAACTGCAGTGGTTACTAACCAACTATTGGGGAAAAAAGTAGTAAAATCGGCTACACTTCACTTACTGTAACAACCACCCTGCTTAGCGATGGAAATTCTGGTCCCAATTGTGGTCGTAAGTCAAGGACTACCTGTACAGTATACGATCAGAGAGTATCCTTGAAACTAGAATCTTGGTGGCACAATGGTTAGAATGCAGTAATGTAGTACTACTTCTGCTGATTGCCAGCAGTTCGGCAATTCGATTCTCACCGGCTCAAGGTTGACTCAGCTTTCCATCCTTCCAAGGTCGGTAAAATGAGGACCCAGACTGTTGGGGACAATATGCTGACTCTGTAAACTGCTTAGAGAAGGCTGTAAAGTACTTTGGAGTGGTATATAAGTCTAAGTGCGATTGCTATTGCTATCCAGAGAGAACACCACAATCTTGTGGAGTTCTTTATATTAATAGCAATTTTATACTACAGGATGAGGAGAGACAGTACCTCTTATTTACAGTATAAGAAAGACGAACTTGAGCACACTGCAATTCTGGGGAAGCTGCAAAAGCCTGCCTGCAGACCGACCTTCTTCAAACATCAGCAGTATTTTTTACTGATTATTGGAGAAGACCACCAAAAGAGTCTCTCGCGATAGGTAGTCCTCAACCTACAACTACAAGTGATGCAATGAAATGAGCTGTGCCCAATTTGAACAACCCTTTTGCTGCCAAGTATTAAGCAAATCACTCTGGTCACTAAGCATACCATGCAATTGTTAAGCAAATCTGGCTTCCTCTATTGGTTTATTTGTTAGAAACCCCCTAGCAAAGGTTATAATGGTGATCACGTAACCCCAGGATGCTGCAACCATCGTAAAATACATGCCGGTTGCCAAAATGTCTAGATTTTCACTATCTGACTGCAAGGATGCTGCAATGGTTGTTAAGAGCAAGAACCGACACCATCATAACTTTCAATGGTTGTGAGAGAAATAGAATTATTTCTGTAAAGAATAAACCAAGACAAACCATCAGACAAACAAACCAGATCTCAACGTTTAATTTTCCCACTTTTAAACACCTTGAAATCTGATTATGCAAGCAGTTTCAAGATGTTAAATGATTGGGGGAGTGGGGGTTGAAAACAGATCCTTCTCATTTAATTTTAATTCAATTTTCTTAGTGAATGGATAGGAACTATAGCTATACAACTTAAATATTATACTATATGAAATGTATTTTGAGTACATGCCATAAAGAATTATTCTGCCTTTTCAGGACTGAGTACTTACTTATATGTTTGTTTTCAGCTATAAACTGTATTGCTCCATGAATATATTTCAAGCATAATTTTATACCTGATGACCAACCAAAATGTTACTTCCCTAGGTAATGACATACACAGGCAACACTAAGTGATAGCAAAATTGCAAAGTAAACTTGAAGAAAAGAGGGGAAAATACTTTTTTTTCAATCTGAGATTGAATATCAAAACTCTTGAGCTAGTACGTGGGCTTAACAGATTGCATATTATAAAAAAAGAGAACATTTAGAAAAGAGAAAAACAAGTGTGGGTATTTTTTCAAGTATGATTTTATATTCTTTTCTTCTCACCTATGAAGTCTAATTTTACAGCGGTACATCCTGTTCAATAATCTACAAGCTCCATGCAATAAAAATTGAAAATTGAAGAAAATTATCTTGACTTTAAAAAAAAAAATGCCACTTTTATTTCTGAAAGATATATTGATTTTAAATGGTAGCTAGCTGTATTTCACCCTGCAGATCCTCATTTCTATTCCAGTCAAAAGGTGGTTTAACTTCAAACAAATCCTCACCAGGAATTATAGAATGAAATGCTTAGGAAAAGATTCCATCCTCCGGGATTTTCAGTTTTCTTTTAAAACCAAAGTCTATCAATGTGAATTAGAAATAAACTGGGGGATTGAAAAGTATTTATGCCAAATGAAGAGAACCTTGTTTTGTACCTTGTTGTTATCTGCATATCTGCCCATCAGATATGCGAGAAACAGTTTCATATGTTCAATTTTTGGCATGCAGTTTTGATCACTCCACCATCTTGTGCGGAAGTGTTTATTAACCCGCCCAACCCCAATTTCACAGAAATCCTAATTTGTCACATTCTTACTCTGTAGGTTATCCTCTCACTTCAGCAGTGAAAATGAAGAATACATGAGAGTGAGAAAGAGGAAGGTCTGAGATAACCAAGATAAGGTAAAGGTAAAGGTTCCCCTCACATACATGTGCTAGTTGTTCCTGACTCTAGGGGATGGTGCTCATCTCTGTTTCTAAACCAAAAAGCCAGCGTTGTCCGAAGACGTCTCCACGGTCATGTGGCCGGCATGACTAAATGCCAAAAGTTCACGGAATACTGTTACCTTCCCACCAAAGGTGGTCCCTATTTTTATACTTGCATTTTTTACATGCTTTCGAACTGCTAGGTTGGCAGAAGCTGGGACAAGTAATGGGAGCTCACTCCATTACGCGGCGCTAGGGATTCAAACCACTGAACTGCCAACCTTTCCATCGACAAGCTCAGTGTCTTAGCAACCGAGCCACCGCGTCCCTGTATAACCAAGATACAGTATCCTTGTTTTTGCTTTTTCCTTCTTTTTTTTAATTATTCTCTGGATCTCAAAATTTAACCACTCATCTCATTCAATGGATTAGGCAGCATAAAATAATTGTACTAAAGAAACAAACAAACAAACAAACAAACAAACAAACAAACAAACAAACATGCTTTCCCTGGGTTCACAGTCTCATTATCCAATGAACTATAACCCCTGCAATTAAAAAATGTCACTCTGAGTACATCCAAATTATTGGAGATTAGGAATTTTAACACAGAACAGTAAAACTGACAGCAAAATTGAACAAAATCATCATCAAAAGTTTAATAAAAGTTTAATATTATTGTTAAGAAACACTAAGGTTCAGAGATACACATTTAACAGACTGGCATATCAGAGTTTTTTGTTTTTTTTTAATGAGCCAGACGTCTTTGGTGTCAATTTGTAAAGCATCTGTCGGAATCCTGACATTTGGGATATATTAGACATTTATTAATCACACGTTGAGTTCTATCTTGCTCCTGCCCCTCAAACTGGAATACCGAAGACGTTACTATATTCAGTTGGACAATGTTATATTTCCCTGTCTATACTGGATTCTCAAATGTTGAATTTGGTACTTTCAAAACTGCTCAAGTGATGTCAAATATTCTGTCCATCAGAAACAATCACAATTTGGAAGGAGACCCTGCTTTTATGTCTCATAAGGAATAGTATTGCAAGAATAAGTGAATAGAAATTCATGCTCCACACAAGCTCGAGAAATTCATGCTGACTGCTACAAGTTATCTAACTTCAAACATATTGGCCAAAAGAAAGAGCTCTGCAAAATGTTAGAAAGATGTTCTCCACAAAGAAAGTTGCACTATCTTAGCAATATGGCATTGTCTGGAATACTTGCAGAGACTGTCTTTGGTTGGCACTACTTCAGTTAGTACCACCAGCAAATGAAATAGCTATGCATGCACCTACATGCTGACAAAGTCTGAAGCAGCCACATATGTGTTAATATTATATGGAAAAGTTATTTGCATGTACTAACATACTTTGCAAAGTGTCCATTCTGAATGCTATTTAAGGTACAATTTAAAATTTTCAAAAGGAAACAGCTGAAACAGCAAGGAAAAATCGGTGACGGAACTATTTCTACCAAGCATCAACAAACATGAACATACAGAAAGAGACCAACATGTAAATTGAGGACCCAGATTGTGGGGGCAATTAGCTGACTTTGTATAAATATACCAAAGTATGAAGGCTATTGCTTAACGCACTGTAAGCCACCCTGAGTCTCCGGAGAAGGGTGGCATATAAATCAAATAAATAAATAAATAAATAAATTATATGCAGAAGAATTGTAAGTTTATATTTTCATGCAAGACATGTTATCTGCATCATGTCATTTTGACATTTCCCATATTTTACTGTTTATGCTTATATGTTTTACATATGTTTATTAAAGGGCAGTATTCTTTCATTAAATATATAGAAAAGAATAGATTTAAAACCATCCTCGGGCAAAAGGAAAAGGATTCTAGACTGAAATAGTGTTTGATGCCATTCATAAGTTGAAGCTGAAATGGAGATTCCTTGTGACATTTTTAGTAGACCCACTACTCCAGTTGCAAGTGATCCAGGATATTAATAATGCCCTTGGTCTGGATATTCATGAGGATCTAAATTTATATCTAAAGTCCATCTGTGACACATTTTAGGTTTCAAACATTCTGTAAGTAAAAAAGCTTACTTTCCAATATTTTCAGGTAATGCTTGAAGAGAGATGTCATTCGCAGAGAGACATGTTAAATTCTGTAATTCAGGAAAGCTTTCAGGCAACCTATAGAGAAAAAGTAAAACTTATCCTTGAGAATGACAAAGGGTAAATTCAGTTCTCCAGAAGGAAAGCTGGCATTATTAACATTTCAAGTTTATTTACTGGAAATAGTATATTTGGTTTTACAAAGCAGGAAGCAAACACTCCTGGAGACATGAATAGAATAAAAACCATGTATCCACAGCAAGCCTTAATACTCTAGATTGTATTCATAATATGAAAGAACATGCTTCGTTTATCAATAATACTTGTGGATATATGATTTTAGAATTAACTGGGTCTTTGGAAAGCTATTGTTGTTTCCAACGTTCCATTCCTTCCCTTCTCTTCCCTTTATCCTGCCTTTATTATTTTTATAAATAACTCAAGGCATTAAACATGAATAATATTCGTTCCTCCTCCTTTTCCCCTCACAATAACAACCCTGTGACATGAGTTGGCCCACAGTCACGCAGGTAGCTTGCATGCCTAAGGTGAGATTAGAACCTGAGGTCAGCTTAGACCAGACCAAAGAAGAGAGTCACTCTTCTTTATAACTATTTTTCCAAAACAATATAACAGTGATGGCTAACCTTTCCTCTTCGGGTGCCAAAAATGTGCATCTGTGCGATAGCGTGTGCCAGCATCCATAATGCAATGCGCATGCCCCCGCACATGTGCGCGCACACACACACACACACACACATGCCCCCCTGCGACTCCCACCCCCCACATGGGCCCGTTTCCGCACTTCCGGAACACACTCCTCCCCCCCACGCATGCGCATGTGACCCACCACATGTGCATGTGACATGAGCTGGGCAGCGGCTCGCGTGCCAGCAGAGAGGGATCCGCGTGCCAGCTGTGGCACGCGTGCCATAGGTTTGCCATCCCGGCAATATAAGCAAGGATATTGATGGAATCTGGAGCTTATTTGAGGGGAGGAGTGAAAAGGCTGGCTAGCCTTGAATTGCTGATGGGAAGGAAGTGACTGAAAGGTGATCTGCCCTAAAGCCTTGCTGTATTTATCTAGTAATTTCTGCAGTGCTTGCATCATTCTAGTGAGATTGCTGTCAATATACAAGTAGCCATGAAACACATCGCTCTGATCAATTCCTGGTCTCATTTCTGGTTCTTCATGCCTGGCAGATATTCTCTCCAAACCTATATAGTAAAGGTTGGTAAGACACTATACAGAACAAGTTATTTTTTTAAAGTAAATCACTACTTCACTGAAATACAGCAGAGCTATGGCAGTGAATCTCAACAGACTAACCCAAGTCAATAAATTAAACATTTATTGGTCTTTCGTGTGATGACAGTGGTCACTCTATGTAAGAGCTCATTTTAAAACAGGGACTCCTGCATATTAAATACCAACTTTCAGAGCAAAGATGGACAACTATTTGATGACCAGGATTTGCAATTCAAGATGGCAGAGAGAAAAGTAAGCCAAATAGATGGGGCAATTATGCAAAATGTACTGAGCCACCTCAGGCTTTAAAAACATTTCTATTAAAGTTCTCAGAGAAAGAACTTTGATTTAAGTATGCTAAACCTTTTTTCAAAGGCACATAACTATTTTAGTGAGTGTCCTACCTAAAACATTGAAATGGGTTTTTGGTAAGTATACCCTGAAACTGACAGTGTGATCAGAAGGGGGTTCGGAGACGGTGAAAAAAACAAGGAATTGGTGGCCACAGGTTGTCTGCATTGGCTATAACATCTTATGAAACAGTGAATTGCAACTGCTTTCTTTCCACATGAGATATTATCTCCAAGGAGCCAATTTATCAGCCCTGTTCTTGGTACTTAACAGGAAGCAATTAACTGGTTAAGATGGATAGAATAGGAAACATTTTAACTTGTCTGGGCTACACCGTTTGTCTCAATCAGAAAACTTTTAATGAGTGGGAGGCAATGAAGCACCACATTGAATCAGTGCTACAGTGGCATCTGCCAGCCAATTTTCTTTTCTGAGTTTGCTCTCCAGGACAATTAGCAAGTATAGTCATCTCTCATATCCATTCAAAGCAGCAAATGTAGCATTTCATATGGGGTTGGGTTTTTGGTTGGGTTTTGTTGTTGTTGTTGTTGTTGTTGTTGTTGTTGTTGTTGTTGTTGTTGTTGTTTTGGAAACTGCATGGTCAAATTAATAATTAAATACTGAGGCATCTTATTATCTTTTGCTCAGAAGTATCCCCCAGAACTACCGTACAATTATATAAATGTGCTAATCAGGTATTAAATAATAGTCCTGAGACATCTATCAAGCTTCCCTACAACATCTGAAGCTGCTTAAGAATTTTTCCGGATTCTATATCATTGGTGAGTTCCAACCAGCTACTGCAGATCGCAGGTATCTGTTTGTAAGTCATATGTGTCCTCAGATGTGAGTAGTGTGAAATTTCCCCCTTTTTTTCTTTATTGCTATGCTTATCAAAGTTGAGGTTATATTGATCCCTTAATTCATGTTTTCCTTTTGTTGTTGAGTTTAGTACCAACACAATTTTTAACATGTCTGTATACCTTTTAATTCTTCTTGGGGCAACGGCAATTTCATTTAACTATAAACACCAATTTTTCTTTAGTAGAATCAAATCTATTATTTGAAGAAGATATATAAAATTGAAAAAGACAATTTTACACTTTTAAAAAAGTTTGGAAAGGATTCACAGATCTATAAATTACAAAAATTACCTTGTAAGAGGGTTTCCACTGAAGTCTGCTACCTGTAATGATTTGCAAAACGAGATGCTTTCAGGGATTTCAGGAATATCTGTAGAAGAGAAAATCAGATATTAATTATCTGATTAATATTAATTATCTCCTGCAATCAGAAAATCAAATGTTTAAGGGCCATATTCGTGGATCCAAAAAGAGTCCCTACCACAATGCTTAAGCTCAAGACCGGCATGCCCAAAGTAGAAATTGTTTCAACTCCTACCCTCAAAACAATGCTATAGAGCACTGCACACCAGAACAACTAGACACAAGAACAGTTTTTTCCTGAACACCATCAATCTGCTAAACAAATAATCCCCTCAACACTGTCAAACTAGTTACTAAGTCTGCATTAATATTAATCTTCTCATCGTTCCCATCATCCATCTCCTTCCACTTATGACTGTATGAATGTAACTTTGTTGCTTGTATCCTTACAATTTATATTGATATTGTTTCCTGATTGCTTATTTGTACCCTATGACTATCATTAAGTGTTATACCTTATGATTCTTGATGAACGTATCTTTTCTTTTATGTACACTGAGAGCATATGCACCAAGTCAAATTCCTTGTGTGTCCAATCACACTTGGCCAATAAAAAATTCTATTCTATTCTATTCTAGAAGTAAGAGCATGGCAGTTAGTAATTATACTATATATTGGTTGAAGACAACTCTCTTTCTTAATAGCCTGGTTCCACTGATTCTGAAACATGATTACTTGTCACTATGGGTGTTAGCAGTGAATCAGAGATTAAGATGCTCCAAGTTTACTATAGACCTATTTCTCTCTTCTGCTTTTGACCAGGGAAAAAAAGGCAGTCCCGCAAAAAAGTTGAATGATACTAAATACCAAATTAAGGTCTTTCCTGTAAGAGTACAATGCTAATACCAAAAAGCAATCCACAAGCTACCTACAGGTACTAACTTTTCCCAGGTTGAATAAGGACTTTTTGGAAGCCAGTAATAAATAGGCTTACCTTTGGAGGGCAAATTCACCAAATGCTCACTAACACAGGAGTCCCAACCCCCAATCCGTGGACTGGCACCGGTTCACAGCATGCCAGAAACCAGTTCACACAAACAAGCTAAGCCCCAACTAAGGGATGCAGGCAGCACATGAAACCATACCCCCTCCGGTCCATGGAAAAATCTCTCTCCATGGAACTGGACCCTAGTACCCAAAAGGTTGGAGGCCGCTTCACTAACAGAACAGAACCTACCCATGTGATTCTGGGGAAATAGAAAACACCTAACATTTATTGTTTCATGGCAACTGTATAGGGATCTGGACCTAAATTACATACTACCTCTGCTTTGATGTCTCTCAGGAAGGAGAGAAGAACATTATATGAACTATCTTCTTTCAGTCTCCAACCTTCCTTTCACCCACAGAGTAGCCAAATTCCGTGAGACCACAGTGAAAGCGCAGCAACACTTAAATTGCCAGACTTTTATTAATTCTATTTCATTAATTTTATCCTTCTGGTTTTATTTTCTTTACTACGCTGTTCTTTAATTGTAATAATAAACTTGACTTAATAATGACAAATTAATCATGACTTTTACAAAATAGCATTTATAGGAAAGAGATGAAATAGGCTTGATAAATGGAAGTCAAGCTTTAACCAAAAAAAAGCATACTATTGTCTTTAGGATTTGGCAGTATAGGGTAGTCCACCTCAGGAGTCATTAAGCAGTCCCAACTGGTCATTAAGTGAACCAATGGTTTGCTATGGGTATAATTTTGCCAAAAACCAAAAGTGCCAGTTTTTGCAAAACCTCTGTAAAACATGGTCACATGACCATGCAAACAGCTGTAAATGTGGCTGTGTAGCTGAGTGCCCAAGCTTTGGTCATGTGAGCATGGAAGGGGTCCAATTGTCAGAACTTTGAATCTGGGTCGTATGGATCAAAGTTATGATCTGGGTTAATCATAATCATAACTTCAAACATTTACCAGTTGTAAGTCAAAGACTAGCTGTATCAGGTTTAATATATGAGTATTACGAATTCCATACATCAATCATAGAGGAACATAGCTAGTTTATTTGTATGACATTAGTCATAGGCCTGATTCACATATCACATTAAGCTGAGGTTGCTTTAATCATGATTTATTGAATGAACTGAGTTGGTTTAGGCAGTGTCTTAAATCATGAGTGGCTTGTTACATATGGTATGGATCTAGCCATAGTGAGCACATACAAGTGGTATTAAGAAAAAAATCAGCTTTTACATGGGTCTAAAACAGTGGTGTCAAACTCACATCGTCCCAGCAGTGTTGCATGATGTATCAGGACTTTTTTCCCCTTCGCTAAACTGGGCATGGGCAGCGTGTGACGCATCCGGCCCGTGGGCCACAAGTTTGACAGCCCTGGTCTAAAGTATTCCAAGAATTTCATATGTATTAATTTGACAATCTTTTGACAACCTTATAGTAACGTATCCTATTACCAACACTGCAGCAAAGAAATCAGGGTCTATGTTGTGACCACAAAGAAAGAAATCCCCCACAACATAGTTTCATTTATATCATTTGCATCCTGATTACTTATTTTTATATTTAAAAAAAAAACAATTATATAAGCCAATATAATATATAATAAATATATATTATTATTATTATAATAATATAATTATATTATAATATAATATATTATATTATATATTATAATAAATAAATATATATAATAAATATATATTTGGGTTTTCTGATTTGGTGGTCATATAAATCTAATAAAGAAATAAAATAAATGAATTTAAAACTCTTCATCTGTATTTAGAATTTTCACTCCCAGAGAACACAGATTCTGAACACTGTCAACTTGTCCTAACAAGAATTTTTAACACCTTATTCTCAATTAACAACTATAATTTTAAGGAAAATAAACGTATCAGGATTGAATTTTTGGCAAACTCTTCCAAAAGCCAATAGTTGGGGATGATAGTGGTACTAAGTAGAGTAATAGGGGAAATGTCCTCTTTAATATGGATCAAATAGTCTGATGTGCACCTGTTTATAAAATTCTGTTCTACAGCTAACCAGGTCAAAGAACATTTATTTAATGGTGCTAGTTAATCGATCTCTTGAATGTACAGGACCCTTTCTGTCCTACACACCACAGAATGCTCTTATTTATACATGTGACCGACCAGATGCTTTGGCAGTGGATACCCTGGCACTGCTAAACCGTAAGGCTATAAAGCATAAGCTCTATGACGCAGGATGGTGTAAACAGGCACTCCATCAACTGAAAGTTAGCATAGCTAACAGGAAAAATGCCATGCAAGCAGGATTATAAATACGAGGACACACATTTCTCTCCATACACTTAATGCTAAAAGAATCACAGCTAAAATGTGAACTGCAATCAGAGCTGAAAACCTACCTATAGTGCAGCATGGGAGTCAAATAAGACAGTCAGTCTGACATTACTACCTCATGCTACCTCACAAAAATCCCACAAAATTGAATATGGCATGTGAAACCCCCGTTATCTGAACCAAAGTAGGGAAGAACATGGTTGGAACAATTCCACTGTGTTTTATCCAACATGCTTTCTTGACTTCCTGTGAAGTTTCTGTAAGCAAAACCTAAACCATACCGTACCCAGGTGGAAATTCCATTTTTTTCCCCTCTCGCATAGATTTAACCCCGGCATAAATTTATACTTAAGGCTTTAGATAACTTGTAAAGTAAAATTGCATGATGGCTCACCAGGAGTGTTGTAATTCTTTATCATCCTAACCAATGAAAGCAGAGAATGGGAACAGGAAAAAGAAGGGAAGAAAAATTCCCTTTGCTATTATCAGCAGAGATAGTGTTCTATCTCTAGATGGTACAAGCTTGTAGAATTATTAGTAATTACTAATATCCGCTATTAAAAAGTGCTGTTTCATGGTATTCTGCACAAAACATTTAGTTAATGCTTTGATTGTTTTCAAAATGAGTGTGCCTGTATGTATATATAGTTAGATCTGTATCTTCACATACATATTCTATTAAGATATATTCCACACCCTTAATTATGCTACCTGAAATACCTGTAAATGAAGAAGTAGTTTTAATTAAATACAAATAACTTAGAAGTAAAGAAAGTTCCTAAGAAATATCATATACTTTGATATTTCCAACATTTACACTGAAAAATAAAACTATGAAGCTTGATTGCATTTTAGCAATCAAGAAACTTAGGTAATTCTAAGTACTAAGACAGCAAGCAACACACAAAGAAGTTCATAATGAAATAGCTGATAAGTGAAATATTACACTATAGCCACAATTTAAAAATGCCTAAAATAGGAAAAACTTACAGCAGAAAAAACAAGAATAACAATTATAGCAAATGCTCAACACAAAGCACATTACTCATCAATGTTTAAAATGTCCTCCTTTAGCCTCTTCAGTAAAATATCTACAATACTTTTTTAAAAAAAAATGGCAGTGGGATCACCCAATTGGATCGTTTCATTATAACTAGAATACACATATCACTATATCCACAACAGCTAGCAAAACCTACTTCCAGCTCTTATAAAACCAGAATTTTGGTCAGGTAGTTTCCAAATTTAGACCCTTGAAAAGAAAAGGACCTAAAGAAAGTGTCAGATTAGTTATAAAGATCAAAGCTAATTATTTTATTGATCAGGAAAGGATATGCAATAGCTATCCTTATATAATGGGTATAGGAAGGATTGTTCATGTTAGGCCTAAGGAAGACAACTTCTTTTAAAATAAACATTTTTTTCTCACGGTTCTAATTGTTGCCTGCTACTCTTTGGGCAGGGCTAAATTGAGCAAATGATGGAAAACTAATTCTTAAGAGTCTTCTTCCTTTAACTGCATCGTCTCTTCTATCTTCCCTATGCAGCAGACTGCAGGGAAAGAGCTAATGTTTATCAAGTTACTGAATGATCGAAGTTTTTTTTTTTTCAAATTAAGCCAAGAAAGACAGTTAGATGTAGCGGCTGAAGTCCTGGAATAGGACTTGAAAGAATACAAGTTTACGTCTGTCTTCTGCCAGGGAAATTCTCTGGGTGACTTTAAGCCAGCCAATTACACTCAAGCTCATCTGCCCTATGAAGTTGTTACTATGGGGATCAAATAAAGAGAGAATTCTGCATGAGAGCAGAATTCCATGAGCTCCTGGACAAAAGGTGGGAAAGAAATCTAATAAACAAATGACAATAAGAGGCACATGTGATCTAGGACCACAGTTTGTATGCCCAAGTGATGAATAAATACTTCTGAACTCAAAGTGCAAAGGAGAACATTGAAGCAAAATAAAAACAGGCATGTAAAATTTGGTGGGTACATGTCAGGACAAAAGAGCAAAGATGCTGGGTCACAGTAAAGAATTTTAAAAGCAGTTTCTTCCTTTCAGAGATTTCCAAGAGGTAGGCCTTCATTTATAACTTTTATGCTTGTGACAACAAGGTTGTGGAGGGCACCAATATCAAATGAAATGCTAATCGTTAGCTTGTAGATTGCAATTGTTATTTAAAAAAATAGGAGAAGGTTACTAGCTTCCATTGTTGCTTTAAATTATCATGTTCTAATCTTACACCCTCTAAATATACGAGATATCAGCCTTTAATGTGGAAGTACTATATGAAGGGGAAATCTGGTTTAAATAATACCTGGCTAGGCTTTTGGTTATACAATTCTCAGGAATATATTTAGCAACTGTGAATGTTTTAAAATGATCCCAACAAAATTTATCGGCCAATTTTTTTCTCAAAAGTATTCATGGAAAACATACTGTTTGTACAACTTTCTTAGACATGATGCTCTGGGGGAACATGACAATGAAAATAATATTAATTAACGTCTTTTGGGATCAAGGTATGTTCAACAGCATATTTCTTCCATTTGCTGGTTCTTAACCTCATATCAAGCTTTAATTAAAAAAAACCCTTTCAAACTATGAGTTCCCCTATCCCATACTGTCTACAAAAATCAATTAAAATAAGCTTTCCCCCTTTCTTATACAATAATATGCAAAATAATGCAAAATCTAGACAATGACTGGGTTTATGCATCATGCTTGGCAGTGTTTACTAAATAATTCACAGGTGGCTGAGTTGTAACAAGATACTATTCCCCCCTTCCCCCCCCCAAAAAAAAAAACCCACAACGGCCTTGTTAATACCATACACCAAGTAAAAACTAAAAAAATCCCATTATGCAAAGTGTGAATCCAGGCATTTGATGAAAACACTGCATGAAGCTTGTCCAGTCCTGCAAAGTAACTGCTGTTGCTCAAATAACGTGGATATGTTGCAAACTCTGCATGCCGCAGTTAGGCCAGCATAAAAAAGGCAATCATAATGCAGAGCTTGGGCCAGTCTTAAGATCTATTCAAACAAAGGAAGGATGGACAGAACCAATTTCATGCCAAGCTAACATGGGACCTTATTACGTTAGGCAGGCCCTTCATTTGCTTTTCATTTGGACATTAATATTTTGTTTTTCCAAGTCAGTCATGAAGAGTAAGAAGAGATACATAATTGCCAACTAATTCTACAGTGCAATAATTAAGGCTGACTCATTTTCAACCGTGCTGTAAAAAAAGCCCTAATAGAGATTTACACATATTCATGCTTACCATTTCGAGACAAATCAAGTTCTACCAGCTGCATGAAGTTTGCTATCTCTGGCGGAAGTCGCTGGATTTCATTATCGCTAAGCCCAAGTTTTCGTAATTTTATAAGTTGAAAAAAAGGCTGAAAAAGAGAACAATTTTCCATTCAATACATGCAAAAAAAATAATAGGTAATTTTGGTGCTTTGTACAAAGAAGGGGTTTTTTAATAAGGATGGAGAAGAGTGTCCAACACTGATGAACATTTAGCATTATCCTGTTACTTGAGTTTGTCATAATCAGCCCATGTTTCAGCATGAGAGGAAACAAATCAATTCAAGATCAATGTGAGACAATATTATAGATTTTACTTTGGTATCATTATCCCATGACCTTTTGTATAGTCGCATATATCATTGAAATCTGATGGACCCCAGGGAATTTTTTAAAAATTTTGCCAGGGACCTAGCTAACGTGTGCGTTCATATCATCATTTATTTTCATCTCTCTGTATGCATATGTTCTCACAGATGAGCTTCAGGATAATTAAAGTCCACCTCCATAAAGCAATGGATTTCCTACAGTATATGTTTAAAACGGAAGGTAATGTTCATAGTTCTTCCATAATGAATATATGGCATTGAAAAAGTACTCAGCAAAGTGAGAAAACAAAACTAAAGAGAAGTTAGTTAAATAGCAGTCTAAACAGGGATAAACGTGTACTCTGCTTCACTACCCATACCTGTCAAGATACCATTTATACATCTATCTCCCTATCATCTTGTTCTGTTCGATCTGATAAGTCAGCAGTCTTTGGTCCAGGGGTGAAATGCTCCCAGTTCGGACCGGATCACCTGATCCAGTAGCAATGGCAATGGGTGGTTCAGAGAACCGGTAGCAAAAATCCCTGCCCCCTATCATGCCCAGTTGAGCCGCGCAATCATCAAGAGGCTTTTTTTTATTATTTTTAAAAGCATTTTTCTACAACCTCTTCAGCCAAAGAGGTTGTAGAAATAATGTTTTTAAAGGAAAAAAAGCCTCTGATGATCAGGCAACACAGCTGGGATTGTCAAAGGCTTTTAAAAGAAAAAAAAGCCTCTGACGATCAGGCAACTCAGCTAGGATCGTCAGAGGCTTTTAAAAGCATTTTTTATAACCTCTTCGGCCAAAGTGGTTGTAGAAAAAATGGTTTTAAAAGTAAAAAAAAAAAAAAGTTGGCCATGTCCACCCAGTCACATTACCCACCATCGCCACCAAGCCACGCCCACAGAATCAGTAGTAACAAATTTTACATTTCACCACTGCTTTGGTCCCATCATTAAAACAGGGTCATCATCTAATGGGATCCAAGAAGAATGCCTCCTCTGTCGCTATTCCTCACCTTTGGAACGGCATTCCCCATAATACTCACATGTCTGCCACTCTTGCCTTAATTTAAAAAGTCTTTAAAATTTGGCCTTTCACCCACAACCTACTGGAGTTCTTGAAGGGCTCTGATCCTATGGGAGACCATTTGCATTCTCCGTTATCACCTGATGGCTTTATCTCTTTTTATACCAATACTTTATACTGCCCAGAATATATTTTTTTAATTGGGCCTCTTTACAACTCAATAAATACATTAAATAAAGTAAATGGCACTTACACTATCTCAAGTTGCCAAAAAAAAAAACAAAAAAACTGGCAAACTGATCTAGAAGCAGATGTTATATTGCCTGCCTTTCTTAAAGCCTTCCCACAGTCAATTCAGTATGTCTGTGTTGCTTACACAATTTTATGACATTCATATTTAGACTATCATTGAGATAAGGTATTTTATCTGTGCATTGTGTGAGCGCACACATGCACAATAAAATCTAACAAAGATACAGATCACACAGTTGATCTCTGGATTTTATTCAAGTGATTCAGGTCTACTTTCACCACCTATTGCTTGAAATTATATGGTACATTGTTCAAGTATTACAGCCCACACAGGGAGCACCATGTAGCTTTAATAATACAAGCGTGAGCTCATCTACCCACAATGAATAGGGTACTCATCACACAGAGTGTAAGAATCACAGAACCAGACGGTAGACCTTTATTTGTCATTTTTCTCATGCATCATTTGTCTTAAAGAATTTCCTGTACAGGGTGCTAATAGGGACCAGTTGAGTTCTCTATTAATGAAAAACAAACCACACTAACCTAAAGAGCACTTTTAGACAGAAGCATTATATCTGTTAATATTAGTATTTCTACAAAATTATGACTCTCATAGCCTGATTTTAGGAGTACCCAATGGCATGAAGAAAAGCATTAGTGCACAACCAACAATCTGCAAACTTAAAGCTCATCAAGAGTTTACAACTAAAATTATAGTACCTGCCAACAGCAAATCCCATGTTGCCTCTGCGTAAAAGACATATTCTTGTCTCTCTATGAATGTCTCTCTTAGAGAGATAGAGAAAGATAACATAATGTGGGACAGGTCGCCAAATTTTATTTCAAATAAGCTGAGACATAAAGGGAAAAAAATAGTAAAGATAAAAAGATAGAAAAAAGAATATAATAAAAAAGAAAATATGTAAAGAAGTGACTTCCCCCTTCATCACACGTATAAGCAATTTTAGTCACTTATCACCTTTTCTTAAAATGCAATAAATGATATCTTCTTCCCATATCCTATTTCTTATCTATAAACAAACCATTGTCATTTCAGTCCTGATGTCAGCAAAAGTCCATTAAGGGTTACCAATGATAACACTATGTATATTTTACCTCTGATCAAATAAAGCAACTTTATATTTCTTCCTTCTACTTCTTCTTTTTTAGTTCCTTCAAATAATGTTCGAAAAACCTCCCAACTTTGATTTGGAGCCACCCAGAGTTTGTTATAAGATGGGTATCTATATAAATGTTTTCCAGATCACTCTCTTGGTTTATTATTTGTATATCCTTTTAATTATTAAGACTTTTGTAGATCACTCTTGTGGCCTGTCATTTTTCCATTATTATAATCTTTAGTTCTTTCTAGTATCCAATTCTTAAGTCTTATCTTATTATGTTTGCTTAAAAAAGGAATTCAAAATAAAATAATTTTTGCATTCTTGCAATTAATTCCAAAATCTTATTTCAAATTTATTTCAACCCTTCGTCCATTTGTAACTTTCTAAAATCAAAGTTTTAATCAACACAGACCATTTAAAATTGTCCGCAAAATTTTAAAAAGATATTCTCAAGTCTTATAACAGTATCATTATTGCATCTACCAGTTATCTGTTAATCATGGAATTTTCCCCCTATTTGCTAAAAGAGACATTTCAGGATCTTCATACCATTCAGTAAACTTTAGTAAATACAATGCATTACCAAACTCTGAACCCAAAGATATTGTTTTAAATAATATCTCAACCTTTAATTTTAGAGAGTTAAAAAATCAGTATGAAACAGTGCTGTAATTATTAATAAAAAGGACAATAATTATAAAAGAAAAAAACAGCTCAACAGTTGAATCATCTATCAGTCTACAAGGGAAGGATGGAAACACTTGAACTACCAATTATATATTCTTACAGTACAAACAAAACTTAATTCTAGTACTAACCAAAGGAACAAGTCACTACTAATCTTAATAAGACAAGAAAAACATCCTGTCAATCATTTGCTATCTGTATTCTCAAGTATGAGATCCAACATCAGTTTATGGCTTCATATAAGCAAGCAAACTAGAGCCTTGGTTCAAATGTGCTTTTTCCCTCCTTAAATGTGCTAAATCCTTGCCTCTAACCTGATTTGCGGCAAAATATAATTTCAATCTTGGATTGCAGGTTAAATTGATGTAATTATCAGAAACAGAAACTAGATAACTGGCATCCATGAAAGAAAATAAAGTATACAATATGTGGCTTAATGCTACCTGTTTCATAGCTTGATACTACCTCAGAAATTTTCTAGATTTGCCTAGTAGTAAGTAAAAGTTTTTGTGAATTATAATTTTATTGTTGCAGTTGGAATTGTTAGAAAGAGGTCAGTCAAGAAAGGAAAACAATGTGCATTTATTTTCAAATGTGCCTAAATGTAACGCAGGTATGCAATATCCTAAAATCATCAGCCCTACTAGCTCCGCAATTTCCTTATGCAGAATTTTAGGGATGCTTCAACACCACCACAGTTTCCAGTTTCAGTCCTTCAAGGGGGCTCAGCTATCCTGTGATTGTCTTTGCTGCTGATCCTTTAATTGCTGATGGCATTATGAGCTGATCAGTGTTCCCTCTAGCTGAGAAATCAAGGAATCAAGGAACTACTGCGCCACCAGAACTCTTATTCTATTCAATTTGTTCCCAGCAATAAAACAGGCATAGCAAAATAGGCATTTTTAAAAGTTGAGGATTAATTTAATTTTTCACTTATCAGAAATTAAACAAGCCGTGCCCCATTGGATTATCTTTTCAAATGATTTTATCTGAACAGAGAAACACAATGACAGGGGGGAGAAGGGGCGCAAAAAAGCAGTGGGAGCAGGAGTGACCTCTGACCTTCCTACTGGCTTCACATTGAGTTTCCTTGTGGGAAACTGGCAAGGAGTATCAGAAAACTCCCTCACTCCCTCGAATTCCTGCCAGCTTCCCCATTCACTGCTGGGAAGGCATTAGGAAGTTGCAAGTGCAAGGCCAGCAGACAGGTAACTGGCTACCGTCAGGTGGGAGAGTGAATGAAGGGGTGCTTGATGGTGCAGGCCATGAATGGTATGTGCAAATATGTGAGAGATGCTGCATGGGTTAGGAAAGTATGCATCAGAGATGCTGTGCAGGTCAGGGAGGGCCTTATTACTCTATTTTCAATTCTATGTAACTGAATGAAAGTTTTGTAATATGTTAGAAATTCATTAATGCAAACATATATTTATTCTTACTACACAATAGAGAAATCTTCCTCTTGATAGTTCTTTAAAGTAGGGGGGGAAAGTCCTAATTCTTAGAAATATTTCCTATGTTTTTTGTCTCTTGGCTCAAAGCTCAAACTATTTTTGTTTCTTTAATCTCAAGTGGTTGAAACCACAAAATACAGACCAGTCACAGCAGTATTCTCAGCATGCCAGTCTGAAGACTGATCAGCACAACTCCCTAAAATTGAAGGTCTTGGAAGATGGAAATTTCTTGTCTTGGGCTGATCCTGTTTCTGATCTGTAAACCCAGACAACTGAATTATTTAAGAAATTATGGTTAGCTGTGTGAGCCAGGTTAAAGGAAGCATGATTAGCTTCTTGACAGAATAGTTACGAAATGAGATTTTTGTAGATATAATTGTGGAAAAACTGTAATTTAAGACTTTACATTAACCATTGCACAAAACTCTGCTCATTGCCCAAATGCTTAGGCATTAACACTGCATAATAACAATGAATTGCATATTACAATTCAGCTATAAATACATGCTCAAAGAAAAAACTTGGCAAGAATTAAGCCAAAAAGGCAATTCCCAACTACAAAATCAGATTAAGCCTCCATCAAGTAAAGCTCAGATCCTGGTGACTTCATAGTTATAGCCCTCCAGTTTGTTTAACAAAAATGCAAAAGTAGTTTCCTAACTTTTAAACTTTCCATCCTAGTAATTCCCAGTCACATCTTCCATAAAAGTACAAGTCAGATCTATTTTTGCTTTCCAAAATTAATTGTGTCTAGATATTCTAACCCAATCTCAAAAATTATATCTAAATAAAGAAAACAATACTGTTATTCAAGGAGTAAAGAGAAGAAAACAATGAAATAGGAATTTCTCAGAGACGTTTAAAGGGAAAGAAGGGAGGGAGGGAAGGAGGGAGGGAGGAAGGAAGGAAGGAAGGAAGGAAGGAAGGAAGGAATTCCAAATATTCCTATCTTGAAAATAGAATCAACAAAAGTCAGCTAGATGCTAAAACCTAAACACCTTTGCACCAGCAATAAACATTAGGACAACTATTAATATAAGGCTGAACAATAGCTTAATTGATTTATATGATTTAAAAGGCCTTCCATTAAAAGTCTTCCAGTGACTCTGGGCAGTGCATGCAGTCAAAACCATCACCACCGTGTAACTATGATGCTTAAGGTTGAAACAATAAACTCCCAAACTGCATTCCCAGGAGAGCTACCCTAACTTCCTTGCCCAAATGCCTAGGGCAGGGACCTCCAATCTTGGCAACTTTAAGACTTGTGGACTTCAACTCCCACAATTCCTCAGCCAGCTTTGCTAACAGAATCAGGTCCATCTAGATTTCAGGAGGGATGCTGTTGCACAGGGCAAGTGCTGCACCAAAAAAGGCACAATTCATGGGTTCTTCAGGATGGCCCTGTTTGATGGAAAGGGCCTGAAATATGCCTCCCTGCTAAGTCTGGTGGGATGAGCAGAAACAATGAGAGATCAGCAGCCCCTTCAATCATTCTTGGATGCCTTTAGGGAGCCAGTGAAGTTTGCAAAGCATCAATTACCCTGGTGCTGCATTTTTGGACCAAGGCTTCCCAATCCAGAAACAGGCAGACATAGTGCACAGGACAAACCTATGCAACTGCCACAGCTGTCACCTGCTCTTCGAGTGAGTTCAGGAGAACCTCAAAATTGCACACCAACTCTCACCCAAATGCAGGAAAAAGCTAAAGCAGTTTGACATTTTAGCCATTCTAAAACCATCTACTGCAATATTAGGCAGGGAATGCACTTGTTTCAGTACTTATGAAATTTTTCCATATCTTTTTCAGGGATCTTTTCTTTTGTGTTACAAAACTAAAAGTACAGGTAGTCTTCGACTTACAACAGTTCACTTAGTGACTGTTTGAAGTTACAACGGCACTGAAAAAGTGACTTATGACCATTTTTCACACTTATGACTACTGCAGTATCCCCATGGTCATGTGATCAAAATTCAGCCGCTTGGGAACTAACTCACATTTATGAACATTGCAGTGTCCCAGGGTCATGTGATCACATTTTGTGATGACGAAAACCAGATTCACTTAACAGCCGTGTCACTAATTTAACAACCGGTGATTCAGTTAACAACTGTGGCAAGAAAGGTCGTAAAATGGGACAAAATTTACTTAACAAATGTTTCATTTAGCAACAAAAATTTTGGGCTCAATTGTGGTTGTAAATTGAGGACTACCTGTACAGTATTGTTGTGGTCCGCCAGCAGCCTGCGGAGCTGGCAGCGGAATTGGACAGTGAGGAGGCTGGGGAGGAACATGGGCCAGTCCTGGAGTCTGGGGAAGGCCCAGACAAGGGCTCTGCATCGGAGGCAGAGATGGGGCCAGGGCCATCTGGGAGTGATGTGCGGACTCCGGAGCCTCCAGAGTCAGAGAGCAGAGAGGCAGAGGAACAGGAGAAGCCTGTTCCTAGTGCGCACATGCACAGAGCTGCCAGAAGGCACAAATAGTTAAAACAAAGGGCCTGGAGATGATTAGCCCATCCCATAAGGCTTAAAAGAGGAGCAAAGGCACGTGGGCACTTTGCAGGAAAGCAACATTGTTAATTCTGTTCCCAGTCGGCATCTCTGTTTGATTCTGGAATCCGTGTGGCTTTGCCAAGTAGGTCTTTGGCAGAATGTCAAGGGAGATAAAGGTTGGTGATTATCCCGAAAGACTTCTCCCAAAGGACTTTTTGCAACTAATTGGGACTCAGCTGTGAATGTACGTAATTCACAGCTGTTGCAATAAAAGAGGTTTTTGGGACTACTCGTGTGTTTTAATAACTCAGGAAGCCTAGGTCACAACAAGTATACTGATTTCAAGCATTAACTTTTTCATTGCAAGGAAAAGTATTGTCCATACTTTTTAGTATAATATAGTTTTCTTTAAAATGAATATCTGCAGCGTAAACAGAAATCTTCTTTTTCACTATTTTCTGTTTAGGGATGGGAAAAGTTGGGAAATGTATGAAAAGCCTCCTTTCACTGGAGCTAAGAAAGAAAAAGTTCAATAATGTTCTTTTCCTGAGGATGAGGATATGTTCCCATTACCAAGAAATTGAGAGCAGAAAAACAGAGATTCTAACATGAAAGCTCAGGAACAGCAGAAGAGGTGAAAATGGTATTTCTATCACTAGAGCCGAGTGCAGAAAATGCCTTTTCTTGGCCCAGATCCCATGTATTTCCTGTAGAAACAAACTACTGAGGTTATTGGTGCTTTCTGAGCTTGGTTGTTTTCTTGCAGACATTTCATTACCCAACTAGGTAATATCATCAGTGGAGCTTGCACTCTTAGGACCCTGCAGTTCAACCCTGAGCCACAAATGTTCTTTTCTATGGTCTAAACTACTTGGCATCTCACCCTGATGCTTTTGGAAGTGGTGCTATAAATTGGATATTTCCAAAATTACTCCAGCATATAAATTTTCTGGAATTTATCACAACAACAAAAATCCACTATGAGATAGAAGGAGCGCTCTCAAATAATCTTTAACATTCACAAAATTTGATGCAAACAGTTGTCTTATTGTGGAGATTCTTTTACACTTACACACACACACAAAATGTGTATTTTTTATTTATTAATTAATCAAATTTATACGACCACCATCTCACAAAAGGTGACCCTGAGCAGCATTCAATAAATCTATATCTATATGATCCTGATCTAAAGTATCTGGAACTTCTCTTAGGGATATTTGCCTCCCCTGTTTCCAAATCCCATGCACAGCTCTATCAAGAAGCAGATATTCTTGTCCAAACCCAAAGAATTCCCTGTTTCTTCCCTAGAACTGGTTATTCTCCAAGGGTTCTGTACTGCTACATTGGAATATTTTGTCTGATCCAGAATAGTATTTTATTTGGCTTCAGCAGGCTATGAATGATCCATTTCACGCTTCCTTACAGCTCTATGGAGCATCTAGTCAACTTTTTGAGCTATCAGTTGGGACTTGTAAAATGTCATTTGTTCAGTCATCCAAATAGATTTTGAGATGTAAACTACTGTTAAAAAGGGATTTGAGCCACTTAGAGAAATACATAATATGAACATTTTACTGGTAGGTTATTTGATCAAAATAACCGCATTTCTGAAGCAGAAATGATGATACTGTGTACTGTATCAGATACGAACATAAATGAGGTATTTCTCCTATGTGAGAGTATGGAACATGTTTTAAAATGCTGGCTGTATCTGCAGCTTTTATAAAAGACACTGTTGTAAATAAACTAATCGGGAATCTCGTTCAAATTAATCACTTCTTTTTAAAAAAACATCGATTAAATTAAGTGATTATTGCAAAACACTGCAGCCTTACTGTCAATTTATTAGGACTTGAATTAAACTGTCTTAACTATATAGTTTATACACAAAACTAAAACTCAGTGGGGGGAATCTAGTATAAACCAAAATCTGCTCCAGAAGGTCTGTCAATTTTACAGAATAATTTATTGGTATATAGAGAGCAGGAAGGAAACAGAGCCATCAATTACCTAACAGAACAGTGGTGGGTTGCTCCCAGTGCGCACCAGTTCGCAAGAACCGGTAGTAAAAAAATTTAGTAGTTCGGAGAACCGGTAATAAGATTGGCTGGCCATGCCCCCGAACTGGCCCCTGGCCCAGTCGCCGCTTGCTTACCCCGCCCACCTCATCAGAGGCTTTTTTTTTTAACTTTTAAAAGCATTTTTTCTACAGCTGAAAAAATGCTTTTAAAAGTTTTTTAAAAAGCCTCTGATGATCGCGCAGCCCAGCTGGGATCGCCAGAGGCTTTTAAAAGGATTTTTTTTTCCTACAAGAGATTGTAGGGAAAAAAATCCCTTTAAAAGCCTCTGGCGATCCCAGCAGATTTGGCTGATCGTCAGAGGCTTCTAAAAGCAACTTTTTTCTGCAACCTCTTAAGGTTGTAGAAAAAATGCTTTTAAAAGTAAAAGTAAAAAAAAAAAAAAAAAGTTGGCCATGCCCACCGTCACATTACCCCCCAAGCCACGCCCACAAAATAAGCCATGCCCACAGAACCGGTAGTAAAATATTTTAAAACCCACCCCTGTAACAGAAGCTCTTCTTACTTTGAAAAACAAATCAGTAACTTGGGAACTGTAGACATATTCTTAATAAGGTAAGGAGGGTAAATGTGGAGCTAGTCCATTTTAAAAAGGAAATCAAGTCATTTTCTTTAGCTTTGTGTTTGGATTCACCATGCTAGTTGGCTCCCATTTAAATAAAGGAAAAATAAAGGGCTATTTCTATTTTTGATGGACATAAAAAGAAAATTTCAAAAACCACCCCTAACAATACAAAATGTTTGAACTTTTCTATTCTCTATATCAAGCTGTTGGGTTAGAATTCACCAGCTCATTGAACAGAAATAATCTACAGCGGGTTAGATGTGAGATTTGGTTATGCCTCACAAAGGAAGCTGGTGCGTTTAATACATATGTGTGACGAAAATATATTTTTGCTTCTTAGGAGCCAGCTAATTCTTTATAGAACTAAACAAAATATTACAGCAGAGTTTTTCCATCCACATCCAAGCATCCAATGTATACACAAAGAGAGTTCACAAGGTCAAATCAACTTATCCTTTAGCACACATAGAAACAAAAAGATTGTTTTATCAACTTTTTCCACTCAGACAAAGAACACTAAGGTGGAGTAAAGATTTTTCACCCTGTCATTATTGCAACATTCCAAGATAATCAGTGCAAAATCTTTTTTTAAAAAGCTTAGACTGATAAAAGCTTATGGGAAAACTTACCAATGTAAGTGTCTCCTTAGGGAAAAATAAAAGGAAGAATCCCTTCTTCCTTCACATTTTCTATTTATTAAACTAAATTGACACTGTACCAGTGCAGTGGTTAACACACCAAGCTAAAAACTGGGAGAGTGTGGGTTCCAGTCCCATTTTAGGCATGAAAGTCGGCTGGGTGACTTTGGGCCAGTCACACTCTCTCAGCACATCCCACCTCATAGAGTGGTTGTTATGAGGAAAATAGGAGGAGGGAGGAGTATTAGGTATGTTCATCACCTTGAGTTACCTAAAAAGTAATAAACAAAAAATATTTAAAAATCTAAATAAGATACAATATGGTTTATTTGGCTATGGCTTAGGTGTGAAACAGCTAACTCCTGAAGGAGCTAACGTGATTCAACAAACCATGGCCAAACCATGATTTAGAAATATGAAACCATACCATTTAAACATACCAATGTGGGCTATTCCAGTACCACTCAGCATATTTTTTTTCCTATCATTTTCATATTTCTCTTTGCTACAACTCTTACACTATAGTAAAGGTGACTGGACTCATCCTTTACAGCAAGTAAATCTCGTTTGTTTAACTTTGACTTAGCATCCTGTGTGAACCTATCTAATTGTGGTTTATTTAATGAATCATTTCCTACCATGATCCATAAATCAGATCTGTCTGAAACCATTTCATAAAACAGTTCCCTAATAACAAAAGAAGGTCTGATAATACTTTACACTGACATGAAACAAACATTGCCTACATAATTTGAAGATACTCTAAGAACTTCTACATCAGGGGTGTCAAACTCACATTGTCACGGCGGCATCATCTGATGTATTGGGACTGTTTTCCCCTGCGCTAAACTGGGTGTGCGTGTGGCCAGCGTGTGACTCATCCGGCCCATGGGCCGGGAGTTTGACAACCCTGTTCTACATCAAAAGATTTTGCATAATAGCTATATAATCTTATACAACAGCTTATACCAGCTGCCATACATGGCAATTTAAAGGGATTCCTACATGTAGACTAGCCTTTGGATATGGGGGGTTCACATTGGACTCTTGGTTGTATTTGGTATCAACAATTATGGTACCCTTCTAAATGTATGGTGATTGGTGGGGGCAGCATAGTGTTGCAGTGGTTATCCTTTTTTCTCCATGATTACTTTTTCCATCAGTTCAGGGGCCGGGGAAGGCCAAATCCAAAAGTCCCTCAGGACTTGACACTCTCACCTCTCCTGGGTAAGATCATCCAACCACACAGGTCAGGCTGATGACACACTGTTACATATCTCATCCCTGTCCTGAACAAGCAATGTATCTGTAAGGTTACTTCAGTGCCTGGAGCCCATTAGGGGTTGGAAGGAGAGAAGTTCAACCCTAGTTGAAGACCAAGTGCATGGTTTTCATGGACGACCAATCCCAAAGTTTTTTTTAACCTTAGTTCTTGAGGGGATATCACTTCCCTAGACTGAACTGCTTTGCAACTCAGGGGTTTTTCTGGACTCACTCAAGGAGCTGGTGGAAAACCACTGTGCCGATTCATGTCGTGTGGCAGTTGTACTCTTTCCTGGATCAAGATGCCCTATTTATAGTCAGTGATGTCTTGGTTACCTTATGTATGGGCTACCATAATGTGCTCTATATGATTGCCCTTAAAGACAAGTCAGAAGGTACAGCTGTTCCAGAATGCAGCTGCACAAGCAGTAATGGGCATACCTCAGTACACCCATTTAACCTTTCTGCTACAGAAGCTGTGCCCTTGACTTATTGATGCAAATCAAAGTGTTGGTCATCATGTATAAAGCCATATATCAGTGATGGCTAACCTTTTTGTTGTCGTGTGCCAAAATCAGGGGGAGCCGGGGGGTTGCGCACACACATGCCCACACCCATAATTCAATGTGCCCCACTTGCCACGCATGCGTGCACAAACCACCCATGCTCCCCACGCTTTTGGCATATGATGGCATGTTGGGCACGGTAGGCCCGTTTTGCACCCTCCCCAGGCTCCAGAGGCTTTCTTGGAGCCTGAAGAGGGTGAAAATGGCTTTCCCCACCCCCCTGGAGGCCCTCCGGTGGCCGGAAACAGCCTATTTCCTGACTTCCAGTGGGTCTGGAAGGCCCGAAAATCAGCTGGCCAGCATGCTCATGCTCACTGCAGCTGAGCTAGAGCAACACTTGCATGCCCACCAATATGGCTCCGCGTGCCACCTGTGGCACGCGTGCCATAGGTTCACCATCATGGCCATATGTGACATAGGATCTGGATATTTGCAGGACTGTCTATCTCCAATTATTTCTTCCCATTAAAAAGTTGCAAAAGAGTTTGGCATGCCCTTAGATCCCAACTTAAAGAGTGTCCTCTGGGTAAGACCAAGAAGTTATACCTTCTCTGCTATTGCACATACCTTTTGGAACATTTGATCTGAGATCCACACAGCCCTGACCTTGCCAACTTTCAAAAAAGCCCTGACTGGCTCTTTCATCAGGCAATGTGCCAGGGCATTATATAAACCCATTACTAAATCTATGTGGATTGTTCTTAATGATTGTGGTTCTCCACCCCCACAATGGCACAGATGTGTCCACATTGTATTATTGTGTATATTGTTGTCTTAATCCTTGTAAGCAGCCCACAGTCTTGCACAAGTGAGTAGCTGGAGAAACTGAAATAATAAGAGTAAACAAACTTAAAGCGCAGACTACGATTATAAAAACAAAGCAAATTATCCCAGGTTAAACCATAAAATAATAATAAAATATACTTCAAAAGTGAACACAACAACAACATAGAAAGAGTTCAGTTTTAATATCACTAGACAACCTGTGCACCATGGGTTTATCATTTCAGAGTTATTTCCTTACCTAACAGAAAAACCAAATGACCACAGGTGGACAAAAAAGCAGTGGGAGCAGAAGCATTTTTCAATTTCTTGCCAGCTTCCCCACTGAATTTCCTTGTGGGAAGCTGGCATGAAGTTTCAGAAACCTTCCTTCCCTCCTTCCTTCCTTCCTTCCCTCCTTCCCTCCCTCCCTCCCTCCATATGTGGGGTGCATAGGAGAGGGAGTACAAATTGGGAGTGTGTGCAGGGGGAAGTATGGACCAGGAGAGGTAACCTGAGTTCCTTCCTCCCTATTCCATCTTCTCTTCCCTTTCCTTCTCAGCAGTCAGGCAAGTGGCTGCTGTTGGGTGGGGATCAGACCAGAATGAGGAACTGCGAGACTGCAAAATTGCTATGGGTCATTCAAATTGAGTATCCCGTGACTGCAATAGCAGCCATTAACACTGAAGCAGCCACAACTTTCCCAAATTTCCTTTCCTCAGAGTCATGGGTTCTGGATTTTGAGCACAATCTGAAAGTTAGGCCATTTGAGATTCCGTGGTTGAAAAACTGTTGTCCTAATGTGCATCATTTTGCCCAGTTGAAGGTCATGATTTGGTAATGCATAAATTCTGAACACTTAAGTACTTTTAATGAAATCTTACTAGCCACCCTATTTAGCAACAATCATTCCATATCTTTAACAGCAACATGATCTAGAAGTGTTGTAGTTTGGATATGGGTATCGGGTAACCTGAGGTAACAGTTCACATGCAGCCTTTGGATTCACATTCTGTGGGTCTCAGAAAACTTTAGCAACTTATGACTTGCTAAAAATGGGGGGGGGCGTACATTTCTGCCATTTTGTAAAGGAAAAAAATGCAAGATATAGCAAATTTGATATGGGCAAATTTGCATTTAAAACAAAGGGGGGGTTCTAACTCAAACTATTCTTAGAAAATAGAAATGTGGTGTGGATGATTAGAGCCCAATAATTTTTGGAAATGTACCCTCAAACGGAGAATGTAACTTTGAGTGGCAGAAAAACATCTTAGCAATTTGCTTTTTGACAAATCACTCTTGGTTGACTGACCATGCCGATCACAATACGGATTTGTGAGCAGGTAGGCTCATCCCGCCCCCTCCCCCCAGAGCACATATTTTGTACTTGTGCTCAAATTCCTAAAGATGTTTTCTGCCCCTGTATACGAATTCCTGTAGCTAAAATTTCTTACTATTACAACTACCTTTGTTGCAGTAGGCTTTAGTTGGTGAACCTCATGACTTAAGTTTTAAGAACAATAGATCTTCCAAGATGGAACTCACCTCATCCTTGACATTAAAAGAGCACAAATAAAGCATTCACGATATTGAGGTGTATCCCATCTGTCTTCAGACAGATCTTCTGATAAGGTTAGCAAAGTACAAAGTGGAAAGAAGAGTGAAATAAACAGCACCTAACAGAATGAACCCAGCTAATGCCAGCCTCAGTTCTGTTGTCATCAAATTAGTTTCTGCAACTATCCCCACAAAAGCTTTTCAGCATTGTGACCTAAAACTCCCCCAAGAGGCCTATTTTGAATTATTCTTCATTGCTACTGCAAAGTAGAAAAAGAAAGAAGGAAGAAGTCAGCAAAAACAAGGTGCTTATGTTGCAGACACTTTAAAATAACAGCAAGGTCTTCTTTTCATGCAATGAATAATGTATTACAACGATGTTTTTTTTATTATTTTTCTCTGGATAGGGATTTGTTTCCCCTCCATTTTATGTAGAATGAGCAGAAGAACAGGAAAGATTAAAGAACATCTGCTGTGAAAATCTCGTCAGATCACAGCAGAGAAAAGCTTTCACTTCCAGCTGCTGCAGTGAAAACCTATAATCAGACATTACTGGATGTTACTGTATCTCAGGCTAATTTAACTGCAAACAGGGGAGCACAGTTCTTTGACTGTGACTGGAGATGTGTTAAACAAGACATGCTCCACATAACCAGATTTACACAGATAAAATATCTATCTTGTATTAGAAACAGTTGCCACTGGGTTTGGGGCATGATTAATACAGTGTGTATTGCAGCCCAGTGGATTCATTTAACCTCTATATCTGAATTTACTGCCCAATTCTAAATTCCTCAGAAGAGAGATTTACTGTCTTTTCTGAGGAACTTTACTATTCAGAGAAAGCAGATTTGTGTTGGACCTCATGAAAAACTACTGTATTTCACCCAAGCAACTAAAAACCTTGAGTAAAAAAATGGGAGTGTTCCTTGAATCCCTGCAGATATTAGCCATACGTGCTGGAGAGTAAGGAAATAGTATTCCAGTATATTAGGATTGCACCAAGTTCATAATGTTGCAATCCAGCCTGCTACCCTTCCCATTTTTTAATGTTTTTCTACTGGCAAATAACGTAGTCAAAAAAGCACCAGCAGTACAACTTCTAGGATAGAAAATATTGAACAATGTCATTTAAAATGAAAGTACCGGTATATCTTTTAAATAATGTAAATCACATTGAGAAAGTGCGCTGTTTATTTAAAAAAAAAAATCTGAAAGGTTTTTTTAAACTTCATTTGTAACAGATAAATATAGAGATATTCAATGAGAATGTGGTTTCCTAATCATGGTATTTTGTAGGAAGACATGTTTCAAATTATGTCTTCAATAATAAGCCACCAAAACATGCATTAAAATGTAGGATTAAGCAGATGTTTTGCCTTAAGTAGCAAGTAATCATAAAAAATGGGCAATAATGAGTAGTATTTGTCATTAAGCAATTACAGTTAAGCAGAGAGAGGCAGTAACTGTGATAGTTACTGTTGCTATTTTAAAGCCAATTCAATCAAGCTCTTCTAAGATTAAACTTGAACAGAATATGAGATCCAAATTGCTGCCAAAAAGGGGAAAACAAGAGGCCAGCACTGATTCTTTTTCCATAACACTAAACTCCCTGCTGTTGTTGATAAAAATTTGATTTGAATGTGGTAAACCTGTGCCCCAAGTACAAGTTTACCACATAGATGAAACCAGGGCATGATTTGCCTATTTTATAAATTATCATGTTATATGCATCTATATCATGATTCATAGCTTAGTGTGTTATGAATATAATCAACAAACTTTTTTTAATAAATTTTAGTTTAACATACTACTTGTTATAAAAGAATAGACTAGATTCTCAGAGATCACACCACAAAAATGCTGTTCAACTTATACAACCTGCCTATAGATTTATGTTATTGTATTATAACTTGTAGTAATGCTCCTTAACTCATTATCTTAGTATGCCAAAGACTTTCCATGTTATAACAATTTATTGTGGGAAATGCACAGAATAGCTACCGTATTTTTCGGACTATAAGATTTTGAAGAGGTAAGCAAGAAAAAAAAGTTTTTGCCTTCCCCAGCTCCCAGGGGCACTTTGCAGGCCTCCCAAAGCCTCTGCATGCCCCGTTTTTTAAAAAAATGGGCCCGTTTTCGCAAAAACTGGGGCATTTTTGCCCTCCCCAGCCCACAAGAGCACTCTGCAGGCCTCCCAAGGACTCTGTGCACCCTGTTTTTGTGAAAAAGGGGACACACGGGGTGGGGCTTCAGGAGGCCAAAAATGGCTGTATTCAGTGTATAAGACACACCAACATTTCCACCCTCTTTTGTGGGGAGGAGTGTGTCTTATACTCCAAAAAGTACAGTAACTAGTTCAGTACTGTTTCTGAAAGGAGCTTGCACCTATTGATGTTTTCCTATTGATTGTAGTCTTCCAATATTTGAAAGGCTGTCACAAAGAAGAGAGGGGCAACCTATTCTCCAAAGCACCTGAGAGCAAGGCAAGAAATAATGGATGGAAACTTATCAACCTAGAATTAAGGAGAAATTTCCTGACAGTAAGAACAATTAATCAATAGAATGACTTGTGGGAACTCCAATGCTGGAGGTTTTAAAGAACAGCCATTTACACAAAATGATATAGGGCCATGATGGCGAACCTATGGCATGCGTGTCACAGGTGGCATGCAGAGCCCTTTCTGCAGGCACGCCAGCCGTTGGCCCAGCCCAGCTCCATCGCAAATGCGTGCACCTCCCATTGGCCAGCTGGTCTTCGGGTCTCTGCTGAGCATGCACGGGGGCAGGGCCTTCCCCAATCTCTGCAGGTTCCACCCTCTGCAGATGCTTCTCCATGGCAGGAAAGCAGGAGAAAGCTAGGATGCGATAGGGGGAGAAAAGATCAGAGGAGGCACGGAAGGCAGGAAGGGAGGAGGCACTCAGTGGGGGGAGAAACTCTGGAGATTGTGGAAGGCAGGAGGCAGCTAGGATTCAATGTGGGGAGAAATTTGGAGATCGTGGAAGGCAGGAGGCAGTTACGATTTGATGGAGGAGAAACTTTATTATATTATAGGGTCTCCTGCTTGGGCAGGGGGTTGGACTAGAAGACCTCTAAGGTCCCTTCCAACTCTGTTATTCTGTAGTTGGAGAACTGCAGTAGTAGTAGTAACCACTCTTAAGACACTAGTTTCACAGTGAAAAGCTATCATAAAAAATTGAAAATTAATAATAGGACAGCAAAATCCAAAGGTTAATCAAATTTCTGAAGACCTCAATTTCTATCTGGCTTAATGTCAGAAGTGCATTCATACTGTTTTGATAATGTTAGAAAAACTACCTATTATTAAACATTTTTTCTCCTTTAAATGACATGTTTCAGGAAAGCCTAAAAAACAATCTGTTACAAATAATGCATAGTTAATCCATAATTGCTTTGCCACTGCAGTGTAAAACTCAGTTTTAAATAATGTAGCAATATCAAATACCTACATTAATTATCTTTAAGATAACTTAGTTCAAAAATAACAGACTATGGTAGAAAGTTATTGCTAAATGGAATTTATTTTAGGGTGCTGCAATTGAGAAACAGATCTATATTAAAATACAAACATTAAAACAAAATATTTAAGAAGACTTAAATTTGTTAATCTTACAGAAATTCAAAAGTTCCCATGAAAGTTTACTATTTTATCATCACAAAATCTCTTCAGATATAATGTGACACAGAGGCATTCAAAACTCTAGATTAAAATGGAAAGTATTTGTTGTGCACTTATTCCCACATAAAGACCTGTGCGGGGTATACTAAGTGTGCTTTCCACAGTAATAGCAGCACATTATTTTATCACAATAGTAACAAATTACCTCATGTTTATGATGGGAGCAAAGCTGAACATGCTAACATCCTGTAAGATGAACAGAAGCCAAAAGGTGATTAATCACCTGTAAAAACATAAAATAACTGGCCAAATTTCCTTTATCACATGACCCTGTTTCCGGGACTGAGAAGTATCTCACAAACTAATTTGGCAGTATTCTGATTTACACATCACTGATTTTCAGAAAAAAACATTATAGGCTGGATTGATTCCACCTAAGCCAACCTATGCTTCAAATTGGGCTTGTTGTGTTCCTAAATTACACTAGTTCAAAGGCAAAGCAACCATAATAAGCTGATATATATATATATATATATATATATATATATATATATATATATATATATATGAACCTACTCAATAATCTCCATGGAAATGTCTATTGCCAAAAAGTGTGTGAGATGGTGGGAATTGTTGTAAATGTCTCTAGAAGATGTGAGGTGGGGACTAGCTGGTCTAGAATATTGACCAAAGCTATCAGATCTATCCTTACAAGCTGGCTGAATATCCAGGAAAAATACAACAGATACTGAGCTCTTTAGAGGAAATTATTTATCTATTACAGTACATAATTAATTATAATACTCTAGTTTCACATAAGTAAGGCCTTAGTCATAACTCATAGTACAGTATCTGTTACATATTTTAGTGGCTTGAAGTCTTGCCATGACTTAAACCTGCTGTTCCAGAGAATCTAGATATTTCAAAAGAGACTGCTGAAACAACAAGGTAGTCACTCCATTAATAAAACCTGCTCAGCAAAAGTGCATTCTGCCTTTATTAATTAGAAAATATAAAGAAGAAGAAATTGTTAAAAAATAAGCATAAGAGAAAATTTTGGTGGTGGTGTTTAATATTTTAAGTCACTGGCCTGCTTTGCATTTCACACTAAGCTATGGTTTAATCGTGTTTTAACAATCCACAGTTGGTTAGATTCATTAAACTGAAACTAAAACTAGATTATAGCTATAATCAGTTGTATAACTCCAACACAAAGTAGGAGAGCCAAACAAATTCAATTCATATTCAATATCTAAGAAAAGTTGGAAGAACTGGCTTACTAAATCAGGGGTGTCAAAGTCATGGCCTGCGGGCCAGATGCATCACGCACTGGCCACGCCTACCCCCGTTTAGCGAAGGGGGGGAAAGTTGTGATATGTCATGTGACGATAACGTGACATGAGTTTGATACCCCTGTTCTAAATGATCCTGAATTATATATGATCCTTAGGAACTCAGCTAATGGCTAGTGAAGAGGATTGCTGTAAGGAATGCTTCAAAAGCTTCTTCTTTTACATTTTTGCCAAAGAGTTCATAGGTATTGTACTGTTTCCAAATGCAATACTGTAAAATCTCAATTCAAGGGAGATCCCTTGACTCTATGGGTTTTTATTGTACTTCATTAGAAAATACAAAATTAATGGATTTGGGTTATAATACAAAATTTGCTCTTAGGGACTTGTTATGGTGGGACATCAAAGAGAACTATTACTATATTATTGCTAATTTGTTAACAAGGAAAGAATGAATGGGTTCATGATACATACATAAATAAATAAGTAAAGTATTATTTGTTAAATTTGTTTGCTGCCTATATCACTGTAGGGCTACTCTAGGCAGCTTTTAACAATAAAAATGTAGAAATAAACAGAAGTATAAACATAACAATAGCAAAGTAATGGAACAATAGAATAAGCAATGAAAAAGAAAACCATGAGAATATAGTGATATGAGAATAAAAGATGGACAGGTGGAGAGTAGAGAGCAAGGGAGGGGAAGGGAGAGGAAGAGTCTGCCATCAATCCAGCAGTCACCTCTGCTGTGGTACTCCCTGACTGGATCCTCAATTGGTCCCTTCTGCCAGGCCAATTGGCAGAGTCAGGTCTTCAAGCTCTTACAGAAGGATAGGAGGTTTTGAGGCAGATCTCACCTTGAAGGGGATGTTACAAAGGGCGGGAACTAACACAGAGAAGACTCTAATGAATAATGGATGCATTAATGACAACCACCTGCTCTATGCTAGTTTTCAGTTTACACACTGAAGACGACATAAAAAGATCATACCAGGAAGACAAGATCAAGAACACAATTTCAAAAGAAATTACTATCCCCAACAGATGCTTAGTTAACTGAACAAATTATTGTTTTACTCCACCAGAATAGAGAAAAGTGTTGGCAGAGGAGATGAAACGCAAACTGTGACAAACCAAAATGAAGGTGTAACAGCAACAGTTATCACAGTATGCAAATCCCCTGTGCCGGTGCTTAGAATGTTTTATGAATACTTTTTAAATGGAATTACACTGATTGGGTTTTTTTAAAATATTTTCCAGATGGATAATGTGTTTGGATTAAGAGTTGGAATGTGATTTAGATTCAATTATCTCCACCACTCTGGAATCACTTTCAATTTTTGACAATTTATCATAAATGTCTGCAAGAAGGGAATAATAGTGAACTGGGCAAGGTGACTTTTGATAAGAGAAATAAAAATAAGGAATGTATCACATTTCTAGGGTCAATCAAGCTATTTACTAAAACTGCATTTTGTGGTAACTATAATGAAGAGGAGCTACCGTGCTATGTTTCCCTTCTCTAAGCATCCATAAAGGTCAAGAATGGTTTATCTTTGCTTTCTGCCTGTTTAGCATTCAGTTCTCAAGTTCACTCCCAACTTTGTTTCTATGAAGGATGGAGTACTTAAAAAAAAAACCAATCTAGACTTCACATTAAAGTCTGCTTTATTTATTTTTGTTAAATTGTCAGCATAGGTGATACCTACATGTGTAGATTTCTACATACATCAGTTTCCGCTTGTTTCAGATGCCTTTATTATTAGGATTTCATAAATGGTGGAAGTTTATTTAAATAGTTTTTTTGAGAAAGAGAGAGCTTTCAACATACATGCATCTCTACACAAAATCTCGCTGCCTCACTTAATATATTTTTTTCTTGCCTCATGAACAACATATTAATAGAATCCACATCAGAGTTAGCACAAATACACATTTCCAGGCATGGAACCTTATTCTAATTTGCTATCCAACTGCAAAACACAATCAATTCAGAATATTAAGTGCAATGTTTGCACATCCCCCTTCTCATATTGCAAGGGAAAAAAACTTGAGTAAAAATTTGGTAACTATATATTTTAATTGCTAGTTGTCCTCTTGCAGAAATAGATCCACAGAATAAATCACCACAAATCACTAAACCCCTGCCAAAGTGCTGTAAAAATAGCAAGGGGGAAAAAAACCTCAACATCCAACATATTATTTTTGATTTGTCAGATTTGTTTCTGCTTTTATTCTAGTAAATATGTATCCAGATACCCTCAATGTTTTGATAAAACTAGCCATGTCTAAGTAATTTTTTTTTCCTAAGTATAATGGTAGCTGCATAAAGATGAGAAGGTTTTAGGAGTGCTGATTCAGCATGTGTATCTGTAAATGACAATGTCTGGACAAAATTCCTAATGGCACATACTAGCTAAAAGAACAAGTATAGGACTACAATGTAGGGTACCTGTTCTTTAAGTTACATTTAATTTTTGCCGGTCAAATGGCAATTTTGCCCTCAAAAAGTTGCTGTTTGGACATTGACCAGACAAATATCATTATTCCCCTGATCATTTGATTTGTCTGTTTAGAAGTCAGGCCACATTTGAGCTAACATGGTCTGCTTCATAACTGGCTTAACCTAATATAATACTGATTTTTATTTTGTTTTTTGCCAAAATTAAGTTACTGAAATAACTCTAGCACTGCCTTATAAAAACTATCTGCTCATCTATAGTTCACAAAATCTATAGGCCACAAAACTGTGGATACAATACATTAAATCTTCTATTAGAAGGAATAATTTTAAAAATACAACACAAAATTGGAAAGACAAACAATAGCTAAGCTGCAATTTTATTTTCAGACCCCTTATCTAATAAACAGTTCATTTTCACACTTAAGATGGAAATAAATTTATATCATTTGCCATTTTTTCCTATAGATGGTAATGGATCTGGATATTCCTGCTTTCACAGATAACCCTTTGGGAAACTGATTTAATGTGATTCTATTAAATGAGCTGTAGTTAAAAGCAATGTTTTTTTTTCTCTTTTAATTACATTTAAAATGTGTATTCCATGGGTAGCTTAGGAATCATGCTAAGTCCAAAACACATACACTATATTATTAGCATACAGCTGTGCCCAGGCCAGCAAAATGACAGAAGTACCTAATAGATAATTCAAAAGTTAGGTCTAGTGTTCAGTATTCGCCTAAGGCAGTAATACAAATAAACAGGAAAGAAAAAACACAAATAAACAGAAAAGAAAATACACAGATAGGATAGCCTTCCCAAACCGATTTTATTTTACTACGGAAGTGAGAAGATGTCTCCTCAATTCCTTGGATTTTTTTTTCTTAAAGTCCAGGTTTCTATTATCCAAAGTATCCTTGCATTCCCAGGGGTCTGCTACCTTTTTTACTTCATTCCCAATTTAATCTTTTCACTATTTTTTTTACCAGTTTAAGTAATGTAAAGTTTTTAATTGCCTCAATAGCCATTTTTGTTCAAGTTTTATTATCCACCTGTGCTTTCTTTAGCCTTGTCTATGATGCTGGACACTTGTACTTTTCCTTCACTATATGTGCTGCAGATTTCACCCTAGCCATTAACCATGATCTGTGTTGGACTTTAATCCAACTATACCAAGAACTTTTCCTTTTCTCATAGAAACCACACTGCAAACTGCTTAGCTGCCTAAGCAACTAATCATTCTATCCTGCCACACCAGTTTGCCCAATTTGTGTCAGAGGTTTTAAAAACAGAAATGCAAGACAACATAGCTGCGCTGGCATTCACTTTCCAAATTTCTATAAAGAACATGGGAAGTAACTATAATAATGAAAGCCATTAGCTGTGGGAGGAAGTAGGCTTGAGGTCATAAAGAATGTTTTGTGGGCACATCTAAAGACCAGTTTAATAACTATGGAATAATTAGTGAAGCACCACCTCATTGTACATGCTACACTGCTCACACATCCAAAGCAGGATTTGATACTCATCTCCCCACAAAATGCTGTTTGAGCTGCTATATGGAAAATACAAGCTATGGGATCTGCGCATTTAAAACATGACATAACCCCTCCCCCAAGCCTCCTGGACTGGGTGCCCCACTCAAATCCAAGTAAAGCACTGGAAAGGAATATAAATAGTGTTTGCTATGTCCCATGCATAAAATAATAGTTTGCACGCCCATTTTCTTCTCCATACACGTGCAAAGTATTCAAGGAAAAAGAATGGACAGACCAATGAAATTATATATATATATAAAATATATAATTTTATATCACGGCCCTAAGCATCCATGTCAGGCCTACATTTGGCTGACATCCTGACCCAGCAGTCACTGGAGTAGACAAACCCATAAATACCCTGATTCCCTTTGTCCATAGGACACTGAATCCGTTTGGTCTCTAGTGGTTCAGGCATCATGCTAGAAAATGGGAGTTTATGAGTTCAAGTGTTGCTTTAGCCAGGAAATCCAGCTGAGTGACTTTGGGCCAGTCACTCTCTCTCAGCCCAACCCACCTCACAGGATGGTTGTTGTGGGGCAACCAGGAGGGAGAAGGTGTGTTGGATATGTTCGACACCTTGAGTGATAGGTGATAGGGATAGGGATAGGGATAGGGATAGGGATAGGGATAGGGATAGGGATAGGGATAGGGAGGAAGGAAGGAAGGAAGGAAGGAAGGAAGGAAGGAAGGAAGGAAGGGGAGGAGGGGGGAGGGAGGGAGGGAGGGAGGGAGGAAGGAAGGAAGGAAGGAAGGAAGGAAGGAAGGAAGGAAGGAAGGAAGGAAGGAAGGAAGGAAAGGAGGGAGGGAGGAAAGGAGGGAGGGAGGGAAAAGATAGATCTCAGTGGGAATCGTCCAAAACAGCCCGCTTCCCTTCACAGATACTCCGGGAAGAGAGGCCTCCGGAACAGCTCAGGTGCACCACACTCGAGGCCCGACCCCACGTACCCTCCTCCCCTACAGGAGCCCTGATGCACAGGGCTGTTTTGGGCTGCACAGCTGTTTTGAGGCTGCCCAGGGCTCCGAAGCCTCACGGTTTTCCCAAGGCAAAGCAGGCTGCCAAACTCAGGGAAAACTCAGGTCTTGTAAGCCCCGAAGATTCGGGGACGTCGTCAGGAAGACTGGAGCCAAAATAGACTTTTCCCTACCGCTTCACCCACACACACCCCCAAATACTCCACACGCACGCACGGACTCGCTTCTGCCAACTGGTCGAGTGAACGGGGGGGGGGTTGGTTTGGCTTTTCCAGTGGGGCTGATCGAAGTTTCTACGTCAGACAAGAGCGTGTGTCTCCGGGGGTTGGGATAGATAGCCCGAAGAGCGACTTAAGGACACGTAAAGGCACGGGGTTCCCTAAACGCTAAAAGTGAAAGAAAAAAGAAAAGGGGGTGGGCGGGAGTAAGCAGCCTGAGGGAGAGGGAGAGGCGGAAAAGTGCTCCAGGGTGGTCAGCTTCATCCCACCCCGCCCCACCCAGGAACAAAACTTCTCAAGAGGCCCCGAGGGAGCTTCGGTTGCCAGGGTCGCACTCGCTCCCGCCACGAAGGAGCAGCCCGTGTGGGCTGCCTCCTTCCCAGTTGGGAAAGGGAGAAAGGCGGCTGAGCGGCGACTTTCGCGAGGAAAGTTCGCTTTTCTTCCCCTCTCCACTCCGCTCCCCCCCCCCCGCCACACACACCCCCACACACCATCCTCTTCCTCCTCCCTCACCTTAGGCAGCTCTCGAAGCTGGTTGGCGTCCAGCAGGAGTTCTTCTAAGCTGCGGCTGTAGCGGTAGATTTCCTCCGGCACGGCGGCCAGCGAGCAGTGGCGCTTATCGATCATCTCCACATGACGGTTGCACCGCCACAGCGGGATGCAATGGAACATAGCGGCGGCGGCGGCGGCGGCGAAGCGGCGGCGGTGGCAGAGCAACAACGCCCGCCCGCTCGCCCGCCTCCCTCCGCCTGCCAGACACCCGCCGAAGCCGCGCAGGGCAGGGGAGGCGCGCGCCGCCGGGTCCTTCGGCTGCCCCCGCCTGTCCTCGCCGCTCTCCTCCTCGTCTGAAAGGCGCGTTCCGCAGCCACCCGAGCGTCTGCCTTGGGAGACCCACGGGGCGAAGGGGTGGCTGGCCGAGCCCGCCCCTTAGCAACCTCGCCGACGCCGTCTCCCCACGGCCGCCCTTCCCTGGCGCCCTCTCCTCCGCCTTGTCCTCGCAACTCGTCCCCGAGAGGCAGAAAGAAGCGGCGGCGACGACGGCGGCTTCTGAAATCGATCCGGGGAGGACGGGCGGCTGAGGAGGCACTTTCTCCCCTTTCAGCGCCTTGTGCGGTCGCCGAAAGAGCCAAGTGCTCGGGGGAGCAAAGAAGACAAGGGGCTGAAGAAAATCTTTCTCCGGTTGCTTCTTACGGGGAGTTGCTGGTTGCACCGGTCGCAGCGCGAAGTCGCAAGTCCCGGGATGGCTTCCGAAGGCGCTGGGCTGGCTGCTGGCTAGAGCTGAGGCACCTTTGGGAAGGGTGTTTTTTTTTCCCTCCCATTCCAGTGTCTGACCCGGAACAGCCGCTCTCCCTCCTCCTCCTCCTCGTCCTCCTCCTCCTCCTGCGTACTCGCTCGCTCCCTTTCTCTTCCCAAGCTGACATCATCAGCGCCTGGGCCCGCCCCTTCTTTCCTCGCTCCGATGCTGGTATTTGACCCCAGGTCGGGTGACACCGGCGGCGGCGGAGGAGGGCGCCTTCTTGCCAGTCTTCGCGGCTGGGAACTTCGGACGAAATCGGCCCGGGAGCGGACATGGAGCGACGAGGGAAGTCTTCTCTAAAAGTTTCGCCTTTGTTAGAAACGCGGCCGTCGGCACGCCGTCTCCCCCGCGCGCTACTTTTGCAAAACACAAGTTTTCGGAAAGCGAGGTTTTTCTGTCAAGGTGCCTCGCGCGGTCTCTCGCATCTTTTAACTCGGAAGGAAGTTTTGGGGCGTGAGATGAAGGTCGCCACCCTCGAGTCTTCAAAGGATCAAGCGGGCCCGCTACTTTCTCTAGAGTTCTGCAGTCGAAGGTTATATGGAAGGAAAGTGGGTGTGATATAGGAGAAAAGTGTTTCCATATGGCCATTTAAAAAAAAAAAATGAACTTGAACAAATGGCAAGTCCTCGGTAAACTTCGTTGTTTTTGTTTAAGTGAGCAGAGAGTTAAGAGTTTGCACACAGCTATAATGTGAAATCCTTTTGGCTTCAATTACTTTGTTGAACTATCAGATTCTTCTGTTTTGTCTGGTGAATTATGGTGATGGTCCTCAATTTACAACCACAATTGAGCCCAACATTTCTGTTGCTAAACCAGACAGTTGACAAGTGAGTTTGCCCCATTTTACGACCTTTCTTGCCTCTGTTGTTAAGTGAATCACTGCAGCTAAGTTAGCAACATGGTTGTAAAGTGAATATGGCTTTCCCATTCACTTTGCTTGTCAGAAGGCGCAAAAGGTGATCGATCCCATGACCCTAAGACACTGCAACTGTCATGAATATGAGTCATTTCCCAAGGATTTGAATTCTGATCATGTGACACGGAGATGCTGCAATGGTCATAAGTGTGAAAAACTATCATAAAATACTTTTCAGTGTCGTAACTTCAAATGGTCACTGTTGTAAGTCAAAAACTACCTGTACTACAATCCTGCAAGGTAAATTAGAATTAGAAATGATATGAGGCCAGGAATCCACAAATTATATCCAGTATTGATCACTAAAAATGTTTCTAGTAGTCACCAGAAATACAATATAATATTTCTGGGCTGATAGTAAGTACCTTTCCTTTCCATTGAATAAGTGTAGCCTCTATCCAAAGTCAAGGAGAACAGATAATTGTAAAGGTGTTGCTTTTGCAAAACTCTGAAATTGTTTGTTCCTTTTTTGAAGTTAAATACTCTCCCAATTTCCTAGCAAATTAAACCTACACATATACCTTCTCTCTTCTGTAAAATACAGCCTCCTGGATTCCCAGTTAAACTAATAATACCCACGTCCATAAATGAAAAACACATTTTTCAACTACTTGTTCTTTAAGCTCTTTTTAGTAATAGCAAAGATTTCCAGTTTTGCAGTTGGAGCAAAAAAAATGACCCTGGATTTCCATAAGCTAAATAAAACAATTGAATGGACATGGAGAAGGATTTGTGAAAAGGATTTATTTGCAAATGTAACTAGAAGACACGGGTTCCAGTCCTTATCATTCTCTTAAACCCATCCTTTTCCCAATACAATTCACACACTCTTCTTTAGATATTTTGTAGCCAATGTCCTTTATAGCTGATACAGTGGTCAACATAACTGCTACTTGAATGCATTGATAGGCATTTTATGAGTGCCTTCACAGAAAAACAAAAGCATTAGTCCACTTCAACAGTGCCGTGTGGTCTATGAGCCATGGGTTTTGAAACTCATGCCAAAAGATTGCACAAGAGGCCTTTAAGTTCAAATGTCATGGATAGGATTAGTGTTCAGGGTTTTTTTTTTCATTCTCCCACATTAACAGCTGCTTACATTTGACTCATGCAGGACATCAGCCATATTGCACCATCCAGAATCTATTATTTAGGGTGCATTCCACAGTGTTTGTACCCCTGATCCTCTGGGTTTGCCTATTGCAATAATGTGGAATATCCAGGCCCTCAAATAAATAACAGCAGTGCCAATTTTGAGAGGAAAGAGAGAAAGCTATCAGTTCAGTTGGAGTTCAAGTTCATTTAAGGCAAAGGTGGACTACCTGCAAATCTAAAGACCACCAACCTGAACTGTTGGAAATTGCTAGTGTTTTTTCCCTGCCATTTTGAAGCAAGAAATACATAAGATAGTGCTGCCTTCTTGCCATTACTAGGCATGGGTTAATATTATATAAATAAAATAATGCAGGCTTTAACATCATTTTAAAAGCAAACAAAGATGTCAACATTCTCATATAGTCAGAAGTAAAATAAATAAAAATAGCCATTTCTATTTTGCTTTACCACTAAGCCAATTATTATTCCCGGTTTATTCTCCTCTGACCCCAATGAAGTATGACTCTGAACACTAGTAGTTGTCAATTGGGGGGGAGGGTTTGTCATCTAATGGGAGTTGTAATGGCACAACATGAACTCTGCCCCACATATACTTAACTATAGCATTGTGACACAAAGGAAGTGCAAAGAGTTAGAACTTGCATCATGACATCAAAGCACAGATTTCATCTTTTTTGCATCATTGTGCTTAGAAACGGATGCCTACAGCACTGAACCCCCAAAGCTTATTTTTTGAAAAAATTACTGCAGTGTTCAAATTACAAAGGAAAATAGGTGCTCCTTTAGTAAAATCCTCTTGCACCTGATTTTCTCATACATATCTATATTGTATCTCACAGATACCTTTTTTGTAGCTAAGAAAATCACCAAAAGTGGAACTAGAATTCTCCCGTCTCCCTGCTGTAATTTGAGTGTGTTTATGTTGTGGGGGAGGGGGAGCCTTCAAGTACTAAAAATCAGTAAGGGCTGAAATAATTAAATCAAGAGTACGACTAGGACTCAAAGTAAGCTAAGGCATTACACTAGTAGAAGACTGAAGACAAACAGATGAACAAGGAAACATTAGGCGTTAGATGTTAAGTCTGGAATAAGTCTGTTATGTCCATAGTTTCTAAAGGTTAGTGGCTACATACATACTTGGTATGCTTAACGAGAACCAAATAAACCACATTAGAGTGAACATGTTAACAACAGAAAAAGGATATGTATATAAGTGTTGTATGTTTTGTGTTTTGTGTTTATTTTAATGTGTTTATAATAAAAAACTTTTTTTAAAAAAAAAAGAGTGAACATAGCCACTTGTGGTTTCAGCAAATCTAAACTTAGTGTGATGTTTGAATATTGATTAGAATTAACCTTAGCCGGGCCAACAGGTTCCCATTCTTGCTTATGCTGTCATAGCAATGCAGGAAAGAATCTTACATTTTTAGTATAAACATTTTTAGTATAAACAGTCTTGCACCTGGCCCAATGCACATTCTTTAAATGCTTTTTGCAAAAAACAGTGATATCCTGGAAAACATACAAATTTGAGTATAACACTGATAAAGAAACATAGTGATATGTGCATTTTAGCAACTAGTAAATAATCATTCTTAGTAACGTACGAACGACAATCATAAGAACACACTTATCAACAAGACATTTCCAAATGACTATGCCCAGAGTTTTACTGTACCTCTTTTATGAGCTATATAGTATTAATAGCTAATATAATCATTTTAACATTTGTGACCCAGTGATGTACAGATTGAGTAGCAGGAAGTCCCAAGTTCAAGTCCATTTTCAGCAAAATCTATAAATATTTACCATATATTTTGGAGTATAAGACACACTTTTTCCCTTCTAAAAGAAGGTGAAAATGTTGGTATGTCTTATACACCAAATACAGCCATTTGTTGCCTCCCGAAGCCCCACCCTGCAAAAATGGGGTGCGCAGAGGGTTTGGGAGGGCAAAAATGGGCATTTTTGCCCTCCCCAAGCCCCCAGGAGAACTCTGCAGGCCTCCCAAACCCTCTGCGCGCCCTGTTTTTCGCAAAGTGCTCCTAGGGGCTAGGGAGGGCAAAAAACTTTTTTTCTTACTTACCTCTTCGAAATCTTGGTGCATTTTATAATCTGAAAAATATGATATATTGTTCTTCCTGTTAGCTTTCAGTTTAACCCTAATGGTAAAATGTGTTTATAGTAAACTGTCTAGGACATTTTCTTGTTAATATATTAAGATGCAATAAAACCTTGTTGGTTTTGTGCGTGCATGTGTTTGTGCTAATGTTGGCTATTTTCTAGAAATGGATCTGGTGGTAGTTCAAGCCTTCAATATACTTTATTATTTGCTATCACAACAGTTTCACTCCATTATGCTATGGTACTTCTTAAATATATAAATCTGTGAAATCCTATTGAGCTCCTCTGGGCTTCCAACTTTTACTGAATGAAACCACAATCTCCATGTATCAGTCAGATATTAACTGATTTTCATCCACTGGATCTAAATTCTACATCTTTTTAATAAAGGTATATTCTTTATTAAGTGTTTTAAATAATGAAAAGTGTTACCAAAGGAAAGAGTAATTTTTTATGGTTAGTGCTCCTGCACTTTTTATGTTCTCTCCAAGCATTCCAGAAACCACTAATCAGAAATTTCAATATGTTGAACAGAGCTTAGGGTAGATTAGACTGATGCTTATTTGCTATTTGAAAGCTGTGGGAGATAACCAGCAAAACTATCACCTCCCCTTGGGGAGGTATGCATGGAGGTGGGGAGTGAAATCTGGAGAATCCTTTTCCATGTCAGGAATGCAGTTGTTTGCTTTATAAAACTGGTGCCATGAAATCAGGAGATCTTCAAAAGTTGGTTGGTGAATAAGAAACAATATATCAATAAACTTCATAATTACAGAAGTCTCTTATTCAATCAATTATTTATGCCCAGAAGCCCCCAAAGCAAGTTATAGATGTTGGATAAAACAATTTTAAGAAATAAAATATGTAATAAATACTAAATGATAGACTTAAAAGCTCAACCCACTGAGTTGTTACTAAAAGCCTTGTGAAATCAAGCTGGAATAATTACAATTGGAAGAGTAATCAACCCCTATTGCTCCTTAAAGGCCTTTGTGCAGGTCTACACACAAAAGTATTAAGAGATATTTTTCACCTCTCTTAGCTTTTAGTTCATATATTGTATTTCTTGAATTAAATAAAATGATGTAAATCACAGTTTACAAATCCTAGTGGCTGGTTTGACATATTACACCAAATTAAACAAAGCAGGACATGTTTATATGGTATTCTAATCCATTCTATGCAGTGGTGAGTTGCCCCCGGTTCAGACCGGTTCGCTACTTGTAATAGTAGTAATAATTATACATTTTAATATATAAATAATATATAATATAAAATAACGAGTGCAGTTTACAATCAGATGAAATGCAGATATATGGGTGCAGGTATGTGGATAAAAAAAATAAGTGATTTCTATCTACATTGGCATTATAGGAGAGCTGAAGGGAGAGAGATGGATTTGAGAACTTGGTCTGTGATACCTAATTTTCTCCCATCCCCAGTAACAATACAAACTATCATTTGACGATGTATAAAAGGATTGACACTGTTTATAAGGGTTGACACTGTTTATATCGACATTGAAATTTTTGCTCTTTCTCTATTTAATTTTTTAAAAAAGGGTTGACACAGGGTTTTGAGGAGGGTGCAAGTCAGGTCTAAGATAATATAAATTTTTCAGTTTCAAAGAAATCTTTGTAGGATAACAAGGGTAATTTTTCAACGGGAAAGGGTATCTCCAGCAGTGTCAATTCACCGCAGTGCCTGTTTATTTGACCACCCAATAACTAAAGCTCAGTATGGTTCTCTAAGCAAAATTTTAATAAACTTACAGCTGTCACAGGAGCTAGTAAAACCAAAATATAGAACTGTTTTCAAGGAATACTGTTTTTCTTTGCCCAGAGGAGAGTAATGCATCAGTTTAGCTAAATGAATTGTTTTCTGTAACCCAGCAGCATGTATTTCCATATACAGATAGTGATTGACTAACAACCACAACTGAGTCCAAATTTTATGTTGCTAAGTGAAACATTTCTTAAGTGAGTTTGCCCATTTTATGACCTTTCTTGCCACAGTGGTTAAGTGACTCACTGCAGTTATTAAGTTAGTAACATGGTTGTTAAGTAAATCTGGCTTCCCCATTGACTTTGCTTGTAGGAAGGTCGCAAAAGGTGATCACATGACCCCAGGATATTGCAACCGTCATAAATATGAGTCAGTTGCCAAACATCTGAATTTTGATCACGTCACCATAAGGATGCTGCAACAGTTGTAAGTGTGAAAAATAGAAATAAGTCACTTTTTTTAGTGCCATTGTAATTTTGAACCGTCACTAAATGAACTGTCATACATCGAAGACTACCTGGACCAGGTGAGACTAATGGCTCAAAGGCATGGTATTTACTGATTTTTTTATTTCAAGTAACTGTGTTGGTGGTGGTACTATACGTGCATTATTTCCAAGCTTGTCAAACCTCAGCACTAAACTCATGCAAAATGACTAACATTCCACCCATAAGAATTTATCCAATGTTCTCTTCATCCTTGAAAGTTACTTTAAAAGGAAATTTTCTATCTTTAAATCTAAATACAACAGAACAGAATACAACAGAATTCTGTGTGGCAATAAGCTGCTTAGATACAAAGACATATTGGTTAACCTTCTAAAATCGAAAAAGCTCCAGCTGGATGATTTCCAGTGGTCCAAGGAAAGAATTTCATTGTACCCTAAAATTTCTTGGCCTCCCCTCTCACCCCAACATAGACTGAGAAAAACAAGAGGAAATCAAATCAAAGGAAAACTTTCACAAGCAGGAGGTGGGTAGGGAATACTGTAGCCAGTGAAGAGCTTCTTTAATCAATTAAAAATGATCTGCAGATTATCTAAATAGAAAGAATCTCACTGTGGAAATACCAGCTCATTCCAACCCATCAAATTAACGTATTTACCAAAGAAACTTGGCGAAAGCTTTAGAAGTAATTGGAGACCAAGCCTGGCAGGCTTCCAGAGTTAATTATCATGCACAATAATCTCCTTTCTTTACTTTTCTTGCTGACCACTGCAAACAAGGTCATTCCCAAACCACATCCACCACTTTTGTTTGCCTCTTTGTGTAATACATTTCACTTCAAACATGCCATTTCAGTTCCTAATTTGGCTGAATTTTCAGGACTACATAACCTTCCCCTCCCCATGGCAATTTCTGCACCAGATTGATCGTTCTTCAGTGTCAAGCCCTTACTTTATTTTATTCGTTTACATGACAGAAAAGGATTATAGTAGGCTGCTCTAGCTCTCCGTTCTTCGTTGCAGTGATTTGTGTGAGGAGCAAGTAACCAAGAACAGAAGTTTAGTTCCAAGTACTACAAATTTATTTCATGCAACCTATACACAAGAATCTGATCTACTATCAGTTCAGGACAAATTGCCATCAGATAAGAGTCAACAGAATTTAGGAATTTACGGAGGGTTGAACCTAGATATCTTGTGGGAGCAGAGCGATTCCAAACTAATGAGGACACATTTGACCTGTCCTCAGGCTCAGCCTGGTCATGTCCTACCTGTGGTATAGGAACTTCACACATCCTTGATTCCATAAGGGAAAGAGAGGCTTGTACTGACACTTTCTAAGCATATTTACTTACAGCTAAATAATAAAATACCATATTTTTCAGAGTATAAGACGGACCTTTTTCCCCCCAAAAAGAGGGTGAAAATCTGGGTGCGTCTTATACTCCAAATGTAGCCATGCCTAGCTTCTCAAACAGAGGTTTCAGAGGCTGAAAAAATCATCAGAAACAAAGCTTCAGAAAAGAAGCCCCCAAACAGAGCTTCAGAGGCTTTTTTTTTTCTGAAGCTGTTTTGGAGGCTTTCAGAGGCAGAAAACAAAGTTTTTTCTGAAACGGAGTTTCAGAAGTTTCAGAGGCAGAAAAAAAGCAAGGCACAGAGCTCACAGAGCTCAGGAAGTTGCTAAAATTCACCTCTGGGAACAGCTGATTGGGGGCCGATCCACCTGCCAATCAGCTTATTTTCCTCCCCAAAAACTAAGGTGTGTCTTATACTCCGGTGCCAAAAAATATGGTAGCTATGCTCATACAGTACCTTGTTTAGTCTGCATTGCTTATCCATGATATCCATGTTATCCATGACCAGTTGACCCCACTGAGGCTTTATTTGATTGGAAGCAGGTGCGGTTAATAATACATTTATAAATATCCAGAAAAACTACTCCATTAGATATCAATAAAAAGTTATGTTTTTCTCTATAGTTCTATATAATTCTCTTTTGAATTTTTGAAGCCAGAGATGGTAGCCCTATTTTAATGATCTCCCAGCTACCTTTAAATCGGCTGCCTTGCTGTCACTTTACTTTTCTTCAATTAGAATAAAAATAAAAACACAGGGATAATTCATTAGCTTCAGTATCCATCACCTCAATTCTTTTTCTGGGTCCATTTCTCCCTTTCACCCTCCGTGCAACTAAAGTTATTATTCAAAGGGAAATCTGGGGAGCGGGTAGAAGCTGGCATTCTACAGTGCAATATTTTGTGAGTTTACAAGAAATAAGTGTCACTGCAAAATGAGACTTTCTCCCAAGTCGCAATGGAACAGTAGAAGTCTATTCAGACATAAGCCCCATTCAGTTCAATGGTACAAGATTGGCTGTCAACCTGTAGCCTTGAGCTACAGTATTCATACAGCAGTGTAGGTGTGTCGAAACCTAGTGTTCACAGAGCAGGGAAAGAAAGAAGGTGGGAAGACTGAAATCTGCCATTTCCGCTTGAACCAAAAATGAAGCAACTGTTGATGAGTTGCAGAACCAAGAACAAGGGGCTTATGATGTTATGATCAGATATAGTCTGTGGTTCAATAAATTACAATGAGTTGAGTTAGTACAACTTGCTGAGCAACAGCAATAGCACTTAGACTTATATACTGCTTCACAGTGCTTTACAGCCCTGTCTAAGTAATTTGCAGAGTCACCCCAACAACTGGGTCCTCATTTTATGACCTCAGAAAGATTGAAGGCTGAGTCAACCTTAAGCCAGTGAGACTCGAACTGCCAAACTGCTGGCAATCAGCATTAAACATAATTATCCTGCAGTACTGTATTCTGTGCCACCACGGCTCTTAAGTCAGTCTTAAGCCACAATGACTTGAGACTGACACAACACATTAGGCACATGAACTATGATATAGCTAAGTACAATATGAAGTAGGGATGCTTATGATAGGCCCTCAGTTTTGATCTGCCTGAGCCTTCAAGACTTATACAGTAGACATAAAGCCAACAGATTATTTAGCAGTTACTGAATAACTATTGCCCATTAAAAGCTGCTGAAGAAAAAGCAGAGGCTCAGCCAGAAACCACATAAGCTGTAGGGCATGTATGATAAGATAACCTTTATTGTCACTTTTTTCTGTGAACACACAGGCACACATTAAAAAATGAAATTCTGATGCCCGTTCTCAAAAGATATATATACACACACATATGTACATACATACACACACACACACATACATACACACACACACACACACACATACATACCATGTTTCCACAAAAATAAGACCCTGTTTTATATTTTTTTGAACCCTGAAATAAGCGCTTGGCCTTATTACCATGCTCTCAAAAGCCCGATTGGGCTTATTATCAGTCTTATTTTGGGGGAAAACAAGGTATACATACATAATACATACATACATACATACATACATACATACATACAGTATATATATATATATATATATATATATATATATATATATATATATATATATATATATATATACAGTGTGTATGTATGTGTATATATATATATATATATATATATATATATATATATATATATATACACACACACACACACGTACATACATACATATACATACATACACATATACATATGTATATATTAATCACAGATGATTTAGAATACATAGTGGAAATAGAGACTTGAGAGTTAACAAGATTGATACTATATGGTATAAAGTTATTACAGAATCCAGTTGTTCTGCTTCGGATGCTGCGAAGCCTCCTCCCAGAAGGTAACAAAGAAAACAGGTCATGGAAAGGATATGTAGCATCCCAGACAATACTATGCACCCTGGTCAAGCATCACTTATATGTTACGTCCTGGATAGAAATAACTGAACTTCCAATAATCTTTTCTGATATCCTTACCACTTTCTGCACCACCTTCCTGTCCGAAGCAGTAACACTTCCAAACCACACATTACAACAGGATGTTTTCAATTGTCCCTCTGTAGAAAGTGGTAAGGCTAGGAGAAGGAAGATACGCTCTTCTCATACAATAGGCTACCCATTTGGTTGTCTTTTGTCCTTCGCTGTTAAATAGAACAAATGGCAATGCTTTGGTGTATATTTGCACTAAATATATCCTCTTTGTCTTTGGAATTGAAAAATCTAAAACTAGTTTCAAATCAGATGCATGGAACCTTGTGGTCATCCTGTAGTTTTGAACTGTGTCTCCATGTATTCTTCTGTACTGGCTAGGCTGGGTCCAGCTCTGGGAATTTTGTGATCCAGCAAGATCCACAGAAGCAAAGCTCCAAGCACATAAGAGGTTCAGGCTCATCTTCAACTAAAAAAAAAAAACCCTGACTCATAAAAAGAAGGGTTGGCATAAGGAAAACCAAAAAATCTGCAAGATCTACAAATAGCAATACTATTATTTGTCCAATTCAATTATCACAAGAGATACCAAGGATTCTCCTCCCTTCCTTTTCATATGACCATTGAGCTGATATAGCAGAATTAGCACAGAAGAGGTTGCTGATTTTCGTAAGAGAGGTCAAAAAGAGTTGCCAGCTGACCAAGGAAAAACCCAGCTGTCTCCACCATTAGCAACAGCTGATTTGCAAAAAGCTTTTCACAACACAGAGGTGAGCCAACCACATCTCCTGCAAATACAACAAAGAAACCTGCGGCATCTAAAGACTAACCCTTTCGTGATTGCATAAGTTGTCATAGGTCACAGTCCATTTCAGCAGAAGCGTGGACTGCAGGCCCTGCCCCTTTGGCTCCTGCTAACGTCAACTGATAACACAACGGTTATAACTGCCAGTAAAAACATCAGCCACTTGAATAAGGAGGCTTGTTCACCTTGCATCAATCAAAAGAGAATAACAAACCTACATTGGCAGAGTTCAGCCTGCCCACACCTAGTATTCTGAGCATAACCTGAGGTATTCAACCAGGAGGTGTGAATCACTAACCTGAGATATCCTGCTCTGTATACAAATGAAGTTGATTAATGACGCTGAAATAATTTCTGGCATTCCAACTGTGTGAGAATTCAGTTAGCAGTTTCTGTTAAGTCCTTTTAAAAAGGTCACATGCGCACAAAAACAGGTAATGCTTAATTGGGCAGTTTGGGTAAAAATTAGTGTTTCCAGATGTCCACTATTTGAGCAGACAGTCCGCTTTTTTCACATTATGTTCACTATTTTTTTTCACAAAATAGTGGACATTTTTTTTATCCAAAAGCTTTATGATGAAATTAAAATGTAATTTAATATTTTACATATTATTATAATATATTTGATGTTTTGAATTTTAAGTAAAGTTTTGAAGTGATTATTTTAATACGTGTTAAAATGTTTGTAAGAAAATATATAATTTAATTGTAAATTTTTTTTTAATTTTTTTACTACTTAACACCCCCCCCCCCCCCCCGCTTGTCCGCTATTTTTTGGAAGCAGTCCTGGCAACCCTAGTAAAAATACACTTGTTGATACCTAGTTTCAAAATCTCTTTTGTAGTAATCAACACCTTAGCAAGAGAGGAATGGCTAACACTGATAACTATTGTATTTCAGGTTAAGAAGAAAAAAAACCACCGAAGAGCTGCAAGATGTTTCTTTTCAGACCTCACCAAGTAGGCACCCAGGCCTTTGCACAACAGTAAAGAAAAATCTCATGTAGCAATCTTGGTTTTTAGTCTACCTAAAATGTCTTTTTGTGGAAGAGCCAAGTCTTTCTGAGGAGGGTTATATGTTTCTTTATACACTGTGAAACAGTAAGATTCCTTCACTTCAACTTGACAAAGAAAAACGTCCACATTTCTGTTTTCTTTTCAGAAATCCAAAAATATCATCTCCGCAATTCCAGTCTTCCTAAATAAACAAAGAGATGACAAAATGCAGGGCTTGAGGTATTGTTTGTTTTGTCCATTTCCCAGGTAAGCTATAAATGGTTGAGCCATAGTTTATAAGGCATCTTTGGCTTAATTTCCACAATAAGCTGAGCCAAAACCAACAGAAACTTATTTTGGCTAAGCCTGATGAGAGAATCCAGCCAAAGAGTCAAACTGTGGGTGTGCCCTTTATCTAGAACAAAGTCTCCCTGAAGCCAGTGGGGTTAGAAGCTAAAGGGAGATGTCTAGAATGATAGTGTCAGAAGCTGTACATGGGCAGGGAGGTGATTCCTTTCAGCCAATCGGGCCTTCTGGGATTTGGAAAGCCTGTCTGGGTGCCCTGAAGAGGGCTTCACATTTGCTGCATGTTTGCCAAGGAAAGATTACCAAATATCCTTTTAATAGAAGACAAAATGATTGTTTCCCTTCCTGTTCTCTCTATCCAAACTTTTTCTTTCTTTCTCTTATTTTTCTGGAAAGGGAGGCACCACCCTTCCAAACAAAGACCTGGCAGGCAGATGCCTACTATTTTTATTTCCTCGTAATATCTAAGAAGCCTCAAGGCATTCTTGTCAATCCAGGTGCTTTGAAGCTCCTCATATGTTTTGCTTTAAAAGAACCTGAAATAAAATTAATCATCAAAACTTTAGCCATGTGGAGCCAGCGGTTTACTAGGTACCAAAGCTGGTGTCTTCAGGGACATGGGTGTTCCCAGACAAGTTGCCTGCCTGTTTGTGTTTGTGGTTTCCTAACCCAGCTAATAAGTGGTTCTTGTTAAAACAAAAAGCATTGGAGAACCATTTGTCTGAAATTTTATAGGGTCTCCTGCTTGAGGAGGGGATTGGACTAGAAAACCTCCAAAGTCCCTCCCAACTCTTCCCTCCATAAAATTCCATGAACAAGGAAAGGCAATTGCAAGTTAAGAGTCTTTCTCAGAAGAAGGTTGTGTCTACTAAAAAATAATGGATCTCTCCTGTGGAAGACAGAGAGTTCACAAAAGATTCTTCACCTAATGGATAAATCGTAGCTACCTATTCATGCCATATTATACAATCAATAATCTAATTATTAACTAGGGTTTTCATACTTGGTGGAAAATTGTCCTTTCCATCTCTAATTTTTATGGTTTGCCTTTCCAAAGGAAGGAACAGAAAATTAATTATTGAAATTAAATTAAATTACTGGCTGCATATTTCGTCTTGAGGATTTCCTTGTGCAATTATTCTGCAAGTCCTAACCCACCCTCATTTTGCTTCATTGTGGCGCTGAGCTTGCTGTCCAGATCATGTGACAATTTAAAGTTTTCTGCTTCTATTTGTGTGCTGGATGATTTTAAAAATTTCTCTCAACCTGATGCCCTCCAGGAACATTCCAATAGAAAAGAATAACTGCAGCTCAAGGTTGAATTGTGGAGTCCTTGGTGCTCTCTTTGCAGATGTTTGCTTGCAGATGTTTGTTTTGTTGTCCAACTAACACCATCAACACACAAGCAAATAACCAAGCTCAGCAAGCACCAAGGATTTCACCATAACATTCCTATCTACAATAAGGTCCATGAATCTGGAGACCTCTAGTTTGAACCCATCCGGAGATCAGAAGGCTGGGGGAAAGTGCTTTTTAGTGTAACACTAGAATCTCTCATATGTCACAAAGAAACAGTGATGTTTGTATTGATTTGGAGAATTTTTCATTAACTGTGCATACCACAGGAAACTACAAACCATTTTTCCAAATGTTGCTTCTGACAGATTCATGTAGTATGTTCTTTCTTATTTGGATGTAATGATGGAAGTAATAGTAGAGCTTTGGGAGATTTTACCTCTATTTAGAGGTAAATATTACTGCAGTATTAAATATTACTGCCATAAAACCTCTTCATTTTCTTGTAGGAATACTGTTGTATGAGTGTGCCCATGACATGCAAATAATATTGTTTTCAAAAGAGCACAGTGTCAAACTCAAGGGCCGGGGGCTGGATCCGGCCTGTGGGTGCTTAGAACTGACCTGCAGGGCTGCCCTGGAAACAGCGAAGGACCGGCCCACAGTGCCTCTACCAAAGAAAACGGAGCTCGGAAGGGCCGCATGTGGCCCTCCCAAGCTCCATTTTCACTAGCAGAGTGTTGCAGGAGGCCATCACAGCTGAAAATGGGTCTCAGGAGCCTGTTTTCGCTGGCAGAGCGCTCAGGCTACCACAGGGACTCCCAACACAAATGACGTTGAGCTGGCCACACCCACCCTGGTCACGCCCACCCCGGCCCCAGAGATCAAACACAAGCCTGATGCGGCCCTCAATTAAATTGAGTTTGACACCCCTGCTCTATAGCAATGAACAAAGCTTCTAGACAGGTCAATTCATCAATGGCCACCAGAAGTGTCTCTTAGAAGTAGAGAGGTCATCTCTGAAGCCAGCAGATACAGAACAAAAAGTAGGCTCAGAATGTAACTGGAAGTCCCAAAATCCAATCAAGTCACCTCCAAGGGAAGATTTTGAAATTCTGACCATGTCTGATGATTGTGATGTGGTTTATTACTAGCTGTCACATGGCTGTAAGAAAGTTATTTGTCATATAGACCGACACAGTTGATTGTCACAGAAAAGTATGACATAAGAAGTGAGAAAGAAGAAAATCAGAAGTGTATTTCACAATTCACACACAAAAAAGGGATGTGGTCATATGACCACATTAGTTGATATGAAATAAATTTGGGATATTTTTATTCTCTTCAGAATTCAAACTTGAGTCATGAATAGAAGCTATTATGAGTTTTGATTTACACAAATCAAGAGATAACAAGCTGGCTTTAGAAACCAAGCCTGTGTTTATAACCCATTTCTTTTTTAGTACATTTACCTAGATATACTCATTTTTTTATAATAGGGAGCAAGGATACACTTTCTCTTTTGATTCACCTGTTACAAATATTCACATTTTCCCATGCCTATCATTAACCCACTACAAATAAACATGAATTATACAAATACACATTGTTCTGTTCTCTAACTCTAGTGCAGAGAATTTCTGCATTTGTTCTGATATATCATATATATAATATCAGGTTTTAGGAGCACTGTGTTTGTTCAGACATTAAATCCCTTTGTAAATGTTCGGTGATACTCTAAGTACAATAGACAAATTGGGCGCAGAAGAAGGGGGGATCATTCATTCCCTCCCCCAAACATGCAATGCAATAGATCCCACTATGAATATTGTCTTTATCAGCCCTACAACTACTACAATCTTAGATTAGTGTTAAAGTCAGTGATTATGATAGAGCCATCACCCCTAAGAGACAATGTGGTGTGGTAGTTAAAATGCTGGATTAGAAACAGTGAGCTTCAGATTCTAGTCTGCCTCTAGCCATGTAAGCTCCACCAAGTGTCTTTGAATCAGTCATTCGCTTAGTCCAACCTTCCTTAAAGGGGCATTGTTGTGCAGGAAAATGAATATTGCATTGCCCTTTGATCACGGGTGTCCAATATTGGTACTTTAAGACCTATGGATTTCAATTCCTAGAATTCCTCAGCCACCTCTACTGACTGGGGAATTCTGGGAATTGAAGTCCACAACTCTTAAAGTTCCCAAGGTTGAACACCCTGCCTCAGACATAAGCTCATACCAAAGAGAAATACTATTAAATAGTTGTAAGTTCCCTTTGTATGAAAAAAATGCTATTGCTTACCTATTGAGGCAGTTGATTCAATAGTTGGAACTGCAATGCTTAAGCAGCTATATTTGTTTTGCTCTTGTCTATCTAAACAACAGGCTTATAAAAGGAGAATGCTTAAAAGGTTAAATATATTTAGGGGCTTTGCAAGTATATATTTCTTTTTCAAAACAAAGATTCAAATTAATTAATCTTTTGAGCATTCAACAGAAATAAATACCATAGTATTGTATTCAGCAAACAGACTGGTCTTGGGGGACTTTATGAAGTCTCTTTAGGGCCGTGTTGGTGAACCTATGGCATATGTGTCAGAAATAGCACACAGAGCCATCTCTCCAGGCACGCAAACCATCACCCGTTGCTCTTCTGGGTTCTGGTGCACCTGCCAGCTGGTCTTCATGTGTGTGGGAGTGCCGGAAATTGGAAAAGCAGCCTCCCGTGTGCATGTGCACGACGGGAAGATGATCTTCCAGTTTCTGGTGCATGCATGCACGCTGGCCATCTGGTCTTCCGGTTTCTGGCACGCATATGCGCATGAAGACTGGGTGACCAGCGTGCTGGAGCCCAGAAAAATAAGAGGCAATGGCTCGCGTGCCCAAAGACACGGAGAGGGGATCCCAGACGTCGCTTCCTAAGGGAGCAGAGCAGCAAGGACGGGTGGGCTGAGGCTTCCCTCTCTTCCCACCCAAGCGTGGCCCCAGCCCTCCAGCCCACGGCACCGATGTCACCACCACTGCTTTAGGGTTTTAATGTTTTAAATATATGAATATGGAAGATATTAACAGTATTTCTGTAATCATTTACAAGCCCATCACTCTAAGATCTATTGACTATTCACCTAAAGTTCTGCCACGGTATTCATCCTCTTCTCTATACTATAGAATATAAATATAAATGAATAGCATTAGGAACAATATGAATAACTGAACTCCTTTTCTTGTAACATGAACTTAGAGCCCTTTTGGTATCTCAGCTGCACTTGAGAAAGGTAACTCTCAGCCTTGACCATCGGGGACAATCAGTTCACTTAAATATTTCATCAAGAACTACTCTCCAGTAAAAAAAAAACAAACCCTACTTTATAGCTCCACATTCTTCTCCAGAAAGCAAGTTTACTTTGACCCTTGTCACTTCTTCCAATATGGACTTTCAGCTTTCAGTCTTCTGAATCATCCTGGTTATTTCTCTCCCACCCATCCTGTGTATATATGGCTAGGATTTTATGCCTGTTCACTTTCTGGGTGTTGCAATCATCTCTCGCTAGAGAAACTTCAAGATAAAGCTATCAGATCTGACTTTCAAAAGTCCTAGTGACCATTAGATGGGATTACAGAGTACAAGTTTTCTGTATCCTTTTGTTGCCATTTAATTATTATTTTTTTCCATCACAGAAATGGTAGCATTTCTTACCCCCAATACAGTATATGCAATCTAAATTTCAATAAAGTCCTCCATATGGGAACCCAACAGCTTGTTCAATACAGAAATCAATAAAGTTTTAAGATCATCGTACGATTGGTGGAAAGGGGCATCCTTCTAACTTCTTAATTATTCCTCAAGTAAAATTGACAGTTTTCAGTTATAATAGATGTGGAGAAAAGGGATCAATAGAATGTGTAGATTTCTTCACGTTAACTTGTTTGATCAGGATATTTAGACATGTGAGGGCAGTAGACTTTACAACACATTACTTGTTGTAATGTAATAGCAATGTAATCCTAAATTTATTTAATCAAAGGTTGACTTTAATGATTGATTATCTTGCTGTTCCTCCAGAAAAGATAATATCTTTTACAAGGTACTCTTACAGGTAATCTGGATTTAGAGATGGCAACTAGTTCATTCTTCCTTGGTATTACTATGATCTGAATCTGTTCTGTTCCAACACTATTATTATTAAGCCCACACCAGCTTTCAAATGGTGTTACATGGTGTTCTTCGACCAATCAAATGGACACTACTGAGAAGTCAGATTCATCTCTCGTCACACTTCCATCTAAATATTTAAAGGTTTTTCCAAAGACCAAACCCTAGAGAGAATTAAGAAGAGGAATTTTGGAAAACCTATTACAACGTGAGCGGAGGTCCATTGGCACGGAGTATTTCCTTCCAAAATAACTCTCACTAAGTTCAGTGAGTCAGAAGCTTAATGAGTTTCCTCCCAGGAAACTGATACAATTGTTAGTGGTGCAACTTTTTTTTTTAAAGAAAAAACAAAGATTTTGCCTGCTGAATTTGCTGAGAAAGTCGTAATTTATTTTCTTTGGGTATCAAAACTTGAATGGATGGAACAGGATGATGGCATAATGTTTTGCTGCCCTGATCACCTACTCTACCTCTGTAATGAGGCCGGGGTAGAATTATTGTTTCAACGAGACACAGTTTTAGGGATGTTTTGGGTGGCTTGCCCTGATTTCATTTCCCCTTAACACCAAGCATAGCCTGAAGTTGGAAAATCATCACCAATGACCAAGGAAATGGCTCCCTTCACCTCTCAAGTTGCCCAACTAATAGATTGTGAGTGCAAGTCATCCACATCTATGACATTGCAGGCTAGATCCAAACAAAGAGCTAGTGCTCTTCTGAAAAAGGACTAAGGCCATGTCCAAAAATAATCCACCTAGCAGGCTCAGAGGAAGGACACAGGATGAAATGCAAGAAAGAAAATCAATAATGGACAAGTTCCATTCTCAGCCAGTGTTGAAAAGGAACAGCAGAGCTGGCAATGAGCCAGTCTCTGCCTTTGTGTCTGGCAGAAAAAATGAGAGTAGCATGCAGAAGATTACAAAGCAGGCAAAGAGAACTTGCCCAGGTAATTTAAAAAAGTAAAAGTAAAGTAAATATTCACCAGATTCAGAAGGTTGATGATGTTCCTTGCTATAATCACTCACAACTGGTCCGATCAAAAGTGTGTTGTTTATAAATATTTTGAAATAATAAATGTTTTTGGTCTTCCAGTTTTCAAACAGCCTTTTCTCTCTTGTCTTTGGAGTTTCTCAGTCATCTAGGTCAGGGGTCACCAACCTTTTGGACCTCAGAGACCACTAAATTCATAATTTTAAATCCCACGGACCCTAATATGATCTGCCTAATGACCAGCTGGGTGGATGTGGCTAGGTGGTCATGTGTCTGGGTGGGCGTGGCCAACTCGATGGCAAACTCAAGGTCACTTACATCAAGGGGCACCTTGCCAGCCTCAACTCACCCCTCTCCTGCCAGCCACTCCTCGCCTCCCCGCCTGGGCTCCTTAGGGCCCTAACAGGAGCAGTTGTTGGAGCTAAGCAGCCACCATGAGAAAGAGTTGGCGAAACAGCTGGCTCAGTTCAAATTGGATCTGACTGAGGAGGCTCAGCAGAAACACCTCACTTGCACTCACCTGCGGGAGTGCAAGGCCAGATACCGGCGCCTGGAGGTTCAGCGGGCTGAGATGGTCAGTCAGTTCCAGGCCATGAGGCAGTCCCACTGGAACAACGGCCTCCAGCTCCTTGCCATCAGCAGCACTTCCCTCCAGCCTTCGCCCAAAGCCCCGGCACCAGGAGGCTGAAGCAGATCCCAAGTCGGAATTTCTGCCCCCCTCCAACCAGCACAAAAAGACCCCGAAGGGGGAGACTCTCTGCAGCAACACAAATGTTCATTGCACGTATCTGGCCCAGGGGCCATAGTTTGAGGACCCCTGATTTAGTGCAGTATAAAAAAATGCAAATAATTTTTCTGCGGACCACCAAAATTTTCTTGCGGACCATCAGTGGTCCACGGACCACCAGTTGGTGATCGCTGATCTAGGTCACGGTTGTCCGAAAGGTGTTTTTTTTTTCCCAAAAAGGCAACTGGAGTTTCTTGGAGGGTTTTTTCCTTTTGAAAACATTTCATTTCCAAGGTGGATTTGATTTAAACCAAGTCGATTTAAATCATGATTTAAATCACTAGTAAAATGGCTTGATTTAAATCAACTTGAGTCATAATTTTTAAAGAGCAACTGTCATCTCTGTCCCCCAGTGGCTCTTTCTCTGACCCACTGCTGACTCACTGACAATCCCAATATTGTAGAATATACAGCCTCATGCTACATAACTAAGCTCCATTTCATGCTGAATAAACTAAATTATTAATGTATCTTAAGTAGAAAACTATCTTTAGACAGATTTTTACTCCAAAAGCATTTTATTAAAATAAATTTGATAAAAATAAAAAAATCCAATTTAAATTTTAAAAATCCAATTTAAATTTTAAAAATCTGACTTTTTTTTATTTATTTTTTTTAAAAAAAATCATTGATTTTTATCCACCCTGTTCATTTCTCATCCAGAAAGCTTCTTCAGTTCTAACTGACTGGTGGGAAATGGAAGGATTTATATTCCTTGCAGCCTTCTGATCGTTGAGGCCACTTAGGGATTTATCTGTATCCTCAGAGTCACCTGAATCAGAGGGTAAATGAGGGTAGAACCTTCTTGGGACTTGCATTGTAAATCCAGCCCCAAGAAGGTTCCACACCCATTTGCACTCTGCTTCAGGTGACTCTGAGGATACAGATAAATCTCCAAGTGGACTCAACAACTCTCGGAGAACTAACAACCAGATAACCGGAAAGAATATAAACCCTTCCATTCCCTTCCAGTCAGTTAGAACTAAAGAAGCTTCTCCCATCTATTCGCTATCTATTTTATCTCTATGTACTTATTCATATTTCTTTTCTAACCAATCATAAAATTTATCCCATGTCTTAAAATACAATTAGAAAATAGATACCCAGATGCCAAGTAAAAGGAGAAAGGGGAGGGGGGTAAAAGGGAAAAAAAATGAGATATTATAAAAATGTATGCAAATGATGAAATAAAAATAAATAATAGTTGAATAAGAAATTGAAATGAGAATAAAGATAATTAGGAAATCGGGGCTGCTCGAATACCACTTTAGATTGAACTGAAAAGGGAAACAACAGGAGAGAGGGGAAGGAGTAGAGAGAGAGGAAGGGAAAAGAGAGGAGAGGAGAGGAAAAAGGAGAAAGGGAAAAGGAGAGGAAGAAGAGGGAGGGGAAAGAGGAGTAGAGGAGAAGGTTAGAAGGGGGGAAGAAGAGAGGAGTGGGGGAAGGGAAGGGGAAGTAGGAAAGAGAAGGAGAGGAAGAACGAAGGAAGTAGGAGGAGAAACAGGGGAAGAGAAGGGGAGGAGAAGATGAAAGGTTGGAGTAAAGGTAAAGGGTAAAAGAGCAACCCCAAAAAATTAAAAATGAAAGTTAAAAGAAAAGATGAATGAAAAATGATGGAAATGACTATACATGTAAATGTGTGTATGAAAAATAAAAATAAAAAACTTTATTAAAAAAAAGAACTAAAGAAGCTTCTTGGATGAGAAATGAAACATTTTCAAAAGAAAAAAGAAAAAAACCAAGAAAGTCTAGTTGCCATTTGAAAAAAAGGGATTTTTTTCTCTCTCTCTTCTTCTTCATGCACAGTTTTAGTTAGTGAATACAAATACCAAATACAATTCGGTAGACTTCATGAATGATAAAGCTGATGCTGGATTCAAAGGTTGGGATCTGTCCAGTTCTTATTGGTTGTTTTTAGTTGCTTTCGGGTGACCCACGTCTCATCCTGTCTCTGGGCATGGCCTTCTGTGCCCATTTTTGCTTAGGCCGCAGGAGAGGCAGAGACACCTTCTTTAGCAAAGTCATCTGCTTATTGAAATGTTATGAAAACAGGTGGGCCTTGTTTAATGACCATTCATTGAGTGACCATTTGAACTTACGACGGCACTCAATAAGAGGTTCTTAGGGTTAGTCCTTGAACCCAGCACCTCTGTGGTCACACGCTCATGATCTGGGCTTTGACAACTGACTGGCACTTACAAGCACTGCAGCATCCTTCCTCCTCTGGGGGAAGGAACAAGATACAATTTGGAGATGAGAGAAAGTGGACACCATTAAGCCATGTCAGAAAAGGCATTGTGTTCTTCTTCAGACAGGAGAATGAGGCCTGCTTTCCTCCCTCCCTCCCTTCTTGATCAGTCAGTGTTGCTTCCAGCTGTTTGCAAAGGACACATAACTTATATCCCTGTATCTTCTTATTCTACAGTCTGCAAAATCTGAATATCCTGAACGAATGTGCATGTGGGGAGTCTATGTGTGTGTGTTTTTGTTTTGTTTTTTGCCTTACGGTAAACTCCTTGTCATTTATGTGAAATTGATTTTGTTTGTTTGAATCAAATTATGCCGAGTTTCCATTGTGGTATTTTATATAAATATTCTGTTGCATCTTTTATTCTTGGGATTTATCCTCTGAGTTTATGTTGCTCATCGAGGCTCCAAATGCAAATTGATATCCTCTCCTTTTTAGGTTTACTCTGGGGAAGCTAATCTGAAGTGGAATAACAGTGTTATCTAATCGCTGCTGGTTTTATTTTCAACTGATATTATTAGATTTCTTTTGTGGTTCATCATTGGTTAAGCCACGTAGACACCACTTTCATATACACATTGCATTAATGTATGATTTGTTTTAATCAAGGCTGGTTGAAAAATTCTTTACCCTGAGTGAGAAATATCACTATGTTGTGTGAACCCAGCCACCCACTGTGGTGTGTAAATCAAGGTTTACTTGTTTGATTTATTTATTTGTTAAATATATTTGATGCCTATCTTGCCTTGCGGCCACTCTAGGTGGTTTACAACAATAAAAAGGAAGAAACGAAAAGAATGTAAACAAAGCAGAAGTAAAATAATAGAACAATAAAATAAACAATAAAAAAAAACATATTGAGACTACATTAATATGATAACCAAAAAAAAAAAAAGACAGATGGGTGGGTGGGTGGGGAGCAGATAACAGAGGAAATAGGAGGTGGAGTCTGCCATCAATCCATCAGCGTGGAAATCCCCCATTTGACACAAATTTGACATTTATGACTCAGCATATTGCATGAACCCAGACATGGGCTCAGTCTTCTTTGTCATCTTTCTCAAAAAGGTGAGGGATGCAGACTGACCCCAAAAGGAGAGGAAGGCATATGAGTAGCAGTCACACAGAGTACAAACAAGAGAGCAGCGAGTTTGTTTGTCCCCAAAGCTCCCCAGATCAGCACTGTGGAAAGTGCATCACTGAAATAATAATAATCCTAGTGTACTGCTGCTATTCTTATGGACCAGTCTCTAGAGAAAAAGAACCCTCAAGGCAACCATATTCAGCCTGATTGTTTGTCTTGCTCTTGACATGATTTAAGGAGTTAATACATCGTGTTCTAAAAATATCCTAGCAGATTAGTGCATTTTCATTAATAGGACTTCTAGAAAGGAGTAGGGGACAGATATGATCGTGAATCAAGTCAACCCACAAAAAATAAAGCCACAACTGGATAGTGCTCTTGGATGCTAAGGCCAGGTGGTTTTTTTTGTTTGTTTGTTTGTTTTGTTTTGTTTTTGGCAAAAAGACAGCTCCCATTTGGGGTTGATGAATATTGCTGCATTGTGACCGTGTTTGGCAATTCTGTTATTCCTTTAGTAAAGTTAAAATTTATTGGAGAGAAGTCTGACTTGATCCCCTCCCCAGCTTCCTGACATTATTATTAGATGTCAGCATTACCTAAAAACTGTAAAGACAAACGCCAAAGCCATTCTTTAAAGAGAGGAAACCCTGTTTTCATAAAGAAAAGAATTTGTTTTATTTATGTTGTGAAACTAGGGATGTAAGACAAGGGATCCCTTGTTGGCTGGCATATGAGCAATCTCTGTGCTCATCAATTGGCCAGAAAAGGCAAGTTATGATTCATGGCTGATTCTCTCTTAGCACTACAGAATTGCAAAGAGAGAGGCATGCCAGTTGCATCCTGGGCATCATAAATCATCTAAAAGGCATCCTCAAACCCTATTTCATTTTTATTGTGAGATCCAATACTTGGACAACCATAAAAGCCAAGTCACCTCTAAGTGTCTAGAATTTCCCCCGGAAAAGGCAACTGTTGTGTTTCTTGCCATTAATAAGACAAATAGTCCTGACATTCGTTGCACAAAAAAGCACTATTATATATTTTTAAACAAAGTTACCTGCAGAGAAAAATACGTTACCCATTTGAAAAAAGGCAAGCCAGAAAATCTGATGGATTTAAGAGCCCTTAGTGGCTGATCAAGAGTTTTGCTAGAAAGTTGGTTAGATATTTAGGATAAAATCAGAGGAATAGGCTGATGTTATTGTAATCACTTCTTAATTGAAGTTCTGTATTAAGAGGCCCCCTTTGAGTGCTTTAGTAGAATGATAAATAACTATTGAAAATAATTCTGTAATATACATAGATAAGTTAGAATCAGTGTGATATAACACTAAGATAAGCAATGATTTCCAGATGTGGATTACAATTCCTATTATCTCAGCTACCATGGCTAGTGTTTACAGATCTCATTCCGAAGGTCAGCAACTAATAGGAAACTTCTTGTTAATTAAGATAGTGATGCTCAAGGACTTGGCAAGAGGCTGATTCAGCTTTTCTATCTGACTTGGAAAGGCCCCCTTTGCAGTGATAAGGTCATGCTGGCAAAGCTTCATATCTTCTCAACAGAACTTGGTTGTGGCTTTTTTGTTCTGAAAGACTTAAGCCTCTCTTTCAAAATTTAAAAGTAAGTTTTGATCCAAGTGACCATTCTCATTGGTTAATCAGAGTGCTGTGAGCTGATCTGACCTGCCAATTTTGGACTTGCACAGGAGGGTAAGCATTCATTAGCAGAAGAGGGAGCAAAACTGAGATGGTGGCTGGAGGCATTCAAGAAATTGAGCACTGAGAAAGTAAATGGATCCCAAGCAATATCTACAATACTTTGCTCCAATGTGAAAAAGTTCAAAAGATGATCAAAATCATTGGCCAACTATTCATTCAGAATCCACCATTCCACTTGCATCCTGACATTTTCCATATATGGAAGATGCAACACTTTGTATTATATTTAATTCTAGAAGCAGCAGTACCTGTTCTCAGGTATATCATAACACCTGAGGTTCAGCTGATCCACAACACTGCTCAACTTGCAAAGCCTTGAAGACCTGCCTGTTTTCATAGGCATTGGGCCAGGAGAATAATCAAGCCCATGCTCCTGGTTAATGGTGTATTAGGGAATCACGCTAGGTTAATTGGTTAGGAATGGTGCTTTCTCTAAAGCTAACCTAACCGGAGCCATATTGTATTTTGATTCTTGTTAGCTACCCCGAGTTGCATTAGTGAGATAGGTTGCTGTATAAATCAATAAAATGGTATGATAGAATCTAAGAAATCACATTTCATTGGGTTCACACGTTGTCTTATGCTTTGTTTTGGCTTCACATATATGACTCTAGAGACCCAGTTTGGTGTAATAGTTAATGCACTATGTTAGAAATTGGAAGATCATATAGCCAATTGGATGACTTATGGCCACTTGTTCTCTGTTAGCCATAGGAAGAAGGCAATGGCAAACCACAGCTCAAAATCTTAACAGTAAAATACCAGGAGACAAGACTGATTTGAAGGCACTACATAAATAAGTCTAACTTATTCTACATACCTAGGCTAATGTTAACTGCTCTCAGAATCTGCTGAATATTTTATCTGTTGATTTTCATTTATTCCTCTGCATTTTGCAATCATATAATCATAAACAGAACAGTGTAATATATTCAAGTATGTAGATGCAATGGTGTACTAAAGATCAACAGTCATAAGGCTGTGAAAAAAGTCATTTGGTGTTAACATTTGCACACACCTTCTTCCTAAATAAAATGAAAATGTATACCTTGAATTTTACTCTGGTGTAGTATTTGTGAAGCTGGGAGTCCTCTAGAAATGTACTATAATTCCTAGAATGATCCAGTCAGAATTTTCATTTTGTGGGTTAATATATAAGACATAATACGCCTATGATATTTCCCCCTTTTTTTATTCAATACATAATGCAACACAAACTTTTGGTTTGGATTCTTGGTAGCATTGCTTTACAGTTCACTTTTGCAGTACAGGTAGCAGCAATAAAGCATTCAAAAGCTCGAGTTAAAAAGCTTCTGTCCAGGCATTTTAGAATATTTTTTTCTTTTGACTAGTAAAGGAAAAACTTCCTGTTCCTGATTTGTCTCCCACAATTGAACGTGTGAATAAAGTCTCACATAATACTGGTATATTCTTGATGTTATAACCCAGAACAGAAAAACCAATCTTGAGAGTTTGTGCAATCGGTAAATAGTCATGGGAAACCATGACATCTACTGGCAAAATATAGCTTCTGCAAGCATATCAGCCAAAGGCCTTGTAAAAGCAGAAACTAGCAGAAATCGTCCATAAAGGTTTCTGCAGCTGATTTTTTTTCCCCTGCCTTCTTTCTATTGATTATATTATTCATTATTTCTTGATTTTTTTTTGCCAAATTAATCCAACTGACAGACAGAAAAAGTCTGTCTGGCCCCGCCCCTATCTATTCTCTGCCTCCCAAGTCCCAGGTGAAATGGCGATTTTGCAGTAATCTTCCCCTGGAGTGGGGTGGGAATGGAGATTTTACAGTATCCTTTCCCTACCATGCCCACCAAGCCACACCCACAGAACCGGTAGTAAAAAAAATTGAAACCCACCATTGCTCTGGAGGCCATCAGGCTATGGGAGGTTGCCAAAAAGTATGAGAAGCACTCAGCATCACTTAAGTTACTCAGCTTTTCATCAAATTATAACACATCTCTCTTCAGAAGAAGAATTAAATGTTGCAAGATGAGAAGGAAAACATACTGTAATATATGCTGCAATTGGATATCTGCTATGAAAATCTGAGTTATTTCATCCATAAACATGAGAATGAATTTCCTAATTATAGAAAATGCTAATTCAAGAGGAGGGAAAATGCAAAATAGAACATAGGCAAGCCACAAACTTTATTAAATTAGATTTGTCTTCTCACACTAAGAAACCTCAGATACTTAAGTCACTTTACCGGATATTAAAAATATATACTTCAGCAAAAATGAAAATAATTTTTTACAATCATCTAGCATGTGAATTTTAAACTGTCACACTGGAGAAAGGCATTTTCAGATCACATGGTCTACATCCATGCCCCTAGATTAGCTGATTATAGATGTCCGCTCCTGCTCTACACTGATGATGCCGCAATACTTTCATTTTCCCGGGTGGGCCTACTTAGAGCCTTAAAAATCCTTTCTGCCTATTGCTCTGCTAACCAACTGCATATAAACCACTCTAAGTCTAAAATCATGATTTTTGCAAGAAGCAGGAAAATCTATCAATGGAACCTTGATGGCATCCCAGTGGAACAGGTCCACAGATTCCAATATCTAGGTATCCTCTTTCAATCCAATACCAAGTGGCCTGCGCAGGTTAAGTCCCTCTGTAATAAGGCTAAGATCTCCACCCATGCCCTCCTGTACTTTTTTCATACTGAGGGAGCTCATCACATCCCCTCAGCATTAAAAGTCTACAGGGCAAAGGTGATAGCTGCTATCACCTATGGCGCATCCCTCTGGGTCCAATCCAACATTTCTTCTCTTGAGTCTGTTCACAGCCAGTTCCTACGCCGTCTGATGGGAGTCCCCCCCCTGCATAAGTAACGCCGCAATTCGTTTGAAACTGGGCATATCCTCACTTGCAACAATCTTGTGAAAATGTGCAATTGGCTATTGGTTGTCCCTGTGGACCAGACTCCCAGGCTATTACCTAGGCCAATGCCTATGGCGGGACCCTTTTCATAGTCCCTGGGCCCGTAATATCCATACAAAACTTTTGAAGATCGGAATTTCCTCCATTGAAGCTTTTATTCTAGGGCCTGATGCTGCCAAATCGTTGATCTTTCAACGGCTGGACGACATTGATAGACAACTAAATCTGGCACACGGATCGGGAACATGCTCACCGTTTTCCCTTGGTATTGTTCCCTTGTCTCACCCTCCGCCTTACCTCTCCACGTTACACTCTATCAAACACAGGCTCGCATTTATGAAGGCACGATTTAATGTGATCCCCTCGAATGTCCTCGACAGTAGGCTTTCGGGGGGGGGGGGGTAAAATCCATCCATTGTACATGTGACAGCCGATCCCTGGAATCCCTGTTCCATATTACATTCGTATGTCCCCACTACCGGGATATAAGATCAAGACTCATTTCTCCTATTTCCCAGAGATTCCCTGGTTAACCTGATATGTTCAGCCTTTATTTCCTACTCCAGGACGCAGACCCCAATATAACTCTAAAGGTGGCAACATTTTTTGTTGCAGTCGTGGCTGGAAAAAAATGGGAAAAGAGACGGGTAAGCCCGACGGCAGAGGATCACTAGTATTGACAGTACAGATTGTATTTGAGGCAGTAGATGGTGTACTGTCCCATGATCTATCCATATTTGTAAAATATGCTCCCTTTCTTTGTCTATTTTAATTTGGTTTCTGACCGCAATAAAGCTTACTTACTTACTTACTTACTAAACTGTCACATGATCTGGACAGCAGTGGTTGAACACTACAGCAAGGTGAGGCTGAGTTGGAATAATCGCACAAGGAAATCCTCAAAGGAAAATATGCAGTCAACAATTTAATTTGATTTAAAATATAAAATTGATTGTTTGTAAGGACAAACATACTGTAGACCAGTGGTTCTCAACATTTTCTTCACCACGGACACCCTTTAAATACCTTTTTGGCCACGGACTATGGCCACGGACCCTCAAGACTTACAGTAACTCAAGATTTAAATCATAACTGTGATTTCAAGTTGCCAATAACATTTCTTCAAGCCTTCACATTCCCCCCCCCAAGGGTCCACGGACCACAGGTTGAGAACCACTGCAGTAGACAATAAAGATCACCAATCCATTAGTATTCCCTGAATGTAGTCTGGCACTGATAAGCCTAATTATCTCAACATTGTCATCCAGTAAGTTGCCAATATTAAATGCAACACTAGTTTATATCAACTGCATTAAAAGCAACCCAAAATGCTAATGCTCTTTTCCCGATAATCATCAGATATCCTAGACCTAGATTATGACTAGATATCCTAGTTCTCTCTCAGTAGGTTCAGCTATAGTTCCCTCCATATCCAGAATATGCATTACAGTACCCATGGGCAAACGATACACATACACATTTATTTTTTATTTATTTATTTATTTTCATCAAGCATGTATTAGATAACAGATATAAGTATAAACATAATTATGAGTACATGAAATGGATACGAATAAAAGGGAACATTAGGACAGGGATGGTAGGCACTGGACGGTAGGTCTTTAAGGGCTTATGCACGCCCTTAAAGACCTCTTAGGAATGGGGTGAGGTTGACAGTAGACAGTCTAAGGGTAAAGTTTTGGGGGTTTGGGGAAGAAACCACAGTCAGGTATTGCATTCCAGGCATTGACCACTCTGTTAACATATAAATAAATGATTTAATAAATAAATTAATAAATATTAATATTAACATATCGAGCTTTATTAAAACAGGGAATAAATGCAGAAGTGGCTGAATCACAGGCATCAGAAGTTGAATTACTTAGGAGATTTGACCTCAGATATAAAATCATCAGGAACAAAAAATGTATTTCCTGCAGAGGGCAGCAATGACTGAATTTAGAATGAGTTAGTTAGAGTTTATTGCAGTGCAATGCTATAAAATGAATATCAATGTTTAGATGATCTTTAATAATAAGAAGGGGAAAGCATCCTAAGACTAAATTTGCTTAGAGTTGCATAACAACAAAGTTGCTCAAAAGTTCCCATAATTTTAATGCCTTTATAGATGCATTAAAGTAAAATATTTAATGTCATTTACCCGTATTACCTTGACAATTTTTCCATTTATATATTAGTAACTTTCCTAGAATTCCCAAATTGGGTGTTTTCAGAAATTGTTCACTCTTCTTTGGTCTCCTGGTTTAATAGGTTATTTTATTTCCTCATTATTGGAGTCATTGTCATATATTTTTATATTTATACCTTAATATATATATTATATTTATATGTACTTCTTGTAGAGATAAATCAATAGATAAATGCACTTTGTAGATTTTATACTGCTCTTTTCTGGCTTTATGGATATAATAAATGATTTGATTACCGTAGTTGACAAAAGAGAAGAGAAAACCACAACATGTCATTTTCTTTTAATTAGCCCCAAACACACTCTCCAATTTAAATTCCATGCAAGATGTTGCAAGTAAACATAAATAAACAACTTTTCACTGAAATATCACTCTGTCTTCATTTTGTCTTGGTCATCTGCTGAAATCACAAAACAGAAGCAGAAGCAGAAGAAACAGAAGAAACAAATTCTGTACATAAAGAGTTGTGATTTCTATCCATGGCTGCGGATAGAAAAAATATTTTATAGCCACAGAAAGATTGGAGAGTGCTCCAATCAGCTCCAATCAGCTCTAACACTGATAAACTATAATAGTAGAAAATGTGTATCTTTTTGAATAATCATATTAACATCAACTGGGGCAGTGGTGAAATCTAAAATTTGTTACTACCGGTTCTGTGGGCATGGCTTGGGGGTGGGGGGTAATATGACTGGATGAGCGTGGCCAATTTTTTTTTTTACTTTTAAAACCATTTTTTACATGTAAAACCATGTAAAAAAAATGCTTTCAAAAGGCTCTGACTGAGTTGCCTGATCGTCAGAGGGTTTTTAAAAAACCGGGAGCATTTCACCCCCTGAACTGGGGGAAAAACCCACTTGCATATCAGTATGATTCTCCCCTTTGATTCCAAAAATACATGCCCTTTCTAGAGAAAGCAGATTTTCTGTTGGAATTGGGGGGGCCTAATTCCATATAAAAACATACAGCTTAATTGCTGTAGTGGTTTAACATGCTGAAACCAGAATGGCAGACTGGATTAAGTGTCACGATTAAGACTGGAAATGCCCCCAGTCAAGAAGTTAACTGGAGGACTCTGAGCTAGTCACTTTCTAAGGCCAAACTATCTCATTGGAAAGGCTGTTTTTACACATAATAATAAAAAAGAAGAAATCCTACTGTTTTCCTCAAGAGGATGGAGAAACCTTATGGGGAGAGATTTGGAACTAAGAAATGATAAGGCAAGAAGACAGTTAGTTTTTGTCTTGCCTGCCACTTTCCTGCTATTTATAAAACACCATGTCATCAGAACTGAATCACACAGCCCAAATAGCAAGTAACAGTGCAAGCTTATTTAACAGTTTACCATCAGGATGTCTAGGAATGTTTCCAAATCAGGGAGTCATAATCTGAAACCAGAAATGATCCACGTTTTGCTAGTATAAAAAGCATTTCATAAGATTTTTTTTCCTACAAATCAATTTATTAGATAGGGAATGAGCGAACAGTGAGAAGCAAAGCCAAATGTCTGCTTCAAAGGAAAAAAAATAGTCTAGCATCTACAAGACTTAAGTCATCTTGAAAAACAACAAAAACAACAACTTTTCGACCTGTTTTTTCTCCCCATATCTCCAGCTATGGCAAAATATCAAAATTTCACAAGCAGAGAGTACTGGTTGATTTCCCAGACAGATTTCATGAGCTAGAAATAGCCATCAGCCATAAACATATATTGATAACTGCCAATCAGGGATTCTATAGTTTTCCTTTCTCTCCCAAAGTATATGTTCTGAATCATACTGTTTCTTTCCATCAGTGTTTATATTTGGCATCGGATATAGAAAAGAATAAGAAATACTCACCAAAGCATGATTTTTTGGGGGGGGGGGAGTCTTTAAAACTATAAGATTGATTCCTTACTATGATTAGTTGGATGCTATGATTAGTTGGATTAGACTTTCATTTTTCACAATTTAAAAGGAAAAATATTTAGGGCAGAATATTTATTAGGATATACCATTATTTCTGTTTCAAAAATCTGATATCCCTCACTTTTTTCTACCAGAAATAAATTCTGTGATCTCTAATAACTGTTTGTTCCTGGGAAATATGCCATTTATTTTGCCTTTTGGAGATTAATACATTTACTGGCTTAATAGGGTTTACTTCAAAGTAATATAAGAAACATAAAATTGCAACAGCAATTACTTTTTCTAGGAAAAAAACAGGAAATACACAGCGGTTCAGACTGACGCATTATTCTAATCAAATCTGGAACTTCACCAGTTGTACATGTTCAGCCTAAAAACAACTCACCTTGTTTTTGAAGTCATTAGAAGATAGGCTGCTATAGCAGAGAATAAGCTAAGTACAGCTTTCAGTGAGTATGGGAACAAAGGGAGATGATGGTTCATGCCATCACCTCTGACTTTAGGGCAGATTAGAGTAATTTGGTTGCCATTTTATGTTGGAAATAGTAGCGGACATGATCAAAGGAAATATCAGCAACTCGCATCCTTAAGAAGGATCCACACATTTTAACTTGGGGGTGGGTAGGCTGGATCCCAAACAGTAACTGGTTACCTTTGACATTTCCCATCATGCCTCTAACAAAGCTATCACCCACAGTTGGTGAAGGTGAATCAGTAGTGGTTTTCAATTTACTTTGCTACCAGTTCGCTCGTGTGTGTGATGCTTCTGCGCATGCGCAGAAGCGTCTGGGAGAGTGGGCGGAGCCTCCCACCACCACTGCTACCAGTTCGTCTGAACCAGGGTGAACCAGTAGAAACCCACCACTGAGGTGAATGGAAGACATGGGTGACCTTCAGGAACAAGGGTAAGAGACCCTGCCTAGGAAACAATCAGATAAAAGAGGCTTAATGGTCAGGGAAAGAAAGTTAGGAAGGACCTGCCCTAATGGATCTAGTAGTTAAAAGTGGAGGTGGGAAATTTGTATTTTCAGATTTGCAAGATTCTGTTAATGTATTTGAACTTCATGTCTAGTTTACACTGGAAAGCTGGCAAAGGAGGAGGAGGAGGAGGAGGAGGAGGAGGAGGAGGAGGAGGAGGAGGAGGAGGAGGAGGATTTTGTCAAAATAAGAGTTTCTCTATTGACCATGACCACATTCCAGGCAATTTGAAAAGAAAAGAAAACATTTCCTCTCTTGGAATAGCAATTTCCAAATGAAATATGAAGCAGTTTTTCTTTCTGTTGAGTAGTGCTTGCTTAACATTTCAATCAAATGTATTTTTGCATAGCTATTCTGAAACCTGCTAGTTGACCAAAGTGATAAAAATATTCTGGATATAGATTTATTTTTATAATCTATCAAGAATATATTGGGGGTGCCAAGATAATCTAACAACTTAAACATTCGTACAGTGAAATAGCCAAGCAGCTGTCTAGGACAGGTGCAATTGCCACCATTATTCTGAGGCCTCAATTGCTTTGTGCAATTGAAGAAACAAAGCTAAACTTCTAATCAGTTTCAACACCTAAGTATGATTTTACTGCAGTCATATTGTTGGTTATGTATGCCCTTTGCCCTCATCACTGGTTTCCTTCTCAGAGCCATCTTCATCACTCACAAGGAAATGAAATTGCAAATATTCCCTGAACATACATAAGACTAGAGGCAGGCAAAGTTATTAGATTACAATATTTGTGTTCTGCCTCTTATCAAGGTTCTGACTAAAACAGGCGTGGAGAATAAAAGCTCTCAGTAGGCCCAGGCTGCGTGATCAAGGGTGAATGACACTGAGCATTCTAGATCCATAACATAAACAACAGCATGGATTTCCCACTCATATATAGTTATAATGGACTAGTTATCAATTGAGATCTATATTTTGATGAAGAATACACTGAGCAAATCTTTAATCCCATGAAAATCTGGGCCTGTTATTTCTTCCTCTATCATCTCAACAGGCCAGGAAAGTTTTTCATACTCTCATTGCTAGTAACTCCTGTTACTTGCTATTACTTCATGTGACTAGTTACTTACTAGTAATTTATGTTACTTCCTGTTTTATTTGCTGAGGTGTGGGCTTGTGCTTGGTTAACTCAAATAACAAGTAACTGTTAGTTAGGCTAGGAAGCGCACACCCACTCCTCAGCAAATAAAACATGATTCTATATGCCTCCATTTATGGAAAGTAACGCCTGCTCCCTCACTCTCTCTTAACAGCATGGAGTAGCTGAGTCGGCAGTGAGATCAGCGCTATGTATGGGAATGCCATTGGACAGCTCCATTTACTTGGTACTATAAATGGGCAGTACAAATGCCAACAGACTGCGCAAAAGGGGGGAAAATTACAATAAAGGAATTGAAAAGAAGATATGGTTCACCTACGCAATCTACATTTGGATATCACATACAATAATATATTTAATTATACATGTGAATGCTGGAGAAAAGCCTCTAGGAACATAGCATATATAGAGTACTTACACATGAAATTCCCTGCATTTCTTCATCTACTGGGTATTTCCAAAGTGTGAAAACAGGTGATAGGTACTCTTGCAAAATGATTGGCCTGGTGAGCATGGCAATCACAATAGACTCATTTACCAGATGGTATACTAGGGGTTAGCCAGTTAGAATGCTCCTCATCACCCCAGCTTATCTTTACTTATTTATTTTTCTGGGAAGATGGGGATATTCTCAGAGTAAGCATTGATCTGCAGCCATTCATCATTTATATTTTCTAAAAATGCATGTGGTATTCATTTGGTGCTCAGAGCAAAGATAATTTTGGAGGGTAGTGCACTGCAACATGCCAATTTAGCATTTTAGTTAAGGAATACAGGGCAAGGCCAAGAGCAGGGGCCAAGGTTTGGGTGCTGAAGAATGGAGTTTAGTGGGATTCCAGAGACATCTTGTTACATAGGGACCTTATAACAAACAGAATGTCTTGTAATCATTCTATTTGACTTCTACACCCTATAGAGATTAACAGAGGGTTTCTATTTTAGGCAATAAGGTATTTATCCATTAATAGGATTGCCATTCAAATGTAATTTTAGTGAACTGTTTTTACTTTGTAAGCTTTGTTATTAGGAAATACGTATTTATAGTGCTTCTCTATACTTTATGAAGGCAAAATTGAATATACACCTCCACTTTAATCCATTTTGGCTATTTTAAAAAGATAAAAGAGAGGGGGGGAAGGGAGGAAGAGAGGGGGGGAATGAGTATTGGCCAATTAAGCCTGGTAAATTATATATTTTGAGTTGACATTTCTGTATATGTAAATAAACATTTATAACTCTTTGACTCTAAAGTGAAATGTTGCAAATGCTTTCATGGCACGGTGAAGAAGTTGGATGGAATTCTCTAGAAGCAAACATAGCAAGATCTGCACTGCTTAAGTTCCATCCTGTGAAACCGCTTCACAAATAGAAGTCTTCTGGCCCATTTAATGTTTGCCCCTCTGCTTCACTAATGGGAAGGGGGGGGAATCCACTCCACTCTCACATCTTCCTATGTTGAACAAAGAAATAATGCTTCCAGCTTGCTCAGCTAGGAAGACAACCCACCTACCATTTCTGGAAAACAGGAGGACATCTTTAACCTACTCATAGCCTGCTGGGAAAGCAACCCCCACCTATCTTTTCTTGCTCTGTGTCAAAAGCAGCGATTTCTGACATGTATCAAAGCAAGTAGGTTTGTGAGTCTGTATGCTGTATTTCATTTTGTCACAAGCAACTGGCTCTGCCCCAGTTGACTAATATGTCCTATGATGAACATGCCCCCTCCTCTCCCCCAGTCACTAGACACTCCCTCAGTGACATTTTTTATTCTAATTTTTATTTTTTATTATTGCAGGCACCTCTGGCTTTTCATCCATCCTCCCTTTCAGTCTTTCCCCAATGTCAAGTAACAACCTTGACACGGGGAGGGGAGATGTATGCTTGGGTGTGAGTGAGTGGTATGTTCTGTGGCCACTAGCAAACCCAGAACCGCAGCAGCCAAAAGAATGAAGGTGGGGTGTTTTTGTTTTTTGTTTTTTCTTCAGGAGTGAAGGAGGCCGGGCGGAGGGGTGGGGGAGCAAGGCAAAGCACAGCATGGAAACGTGCAAGTGCTCCACACGCTGGCCATTAGCAGAAGAGAAAAAAGTAGAAGAAACCCCAGAGAGAGACTCTAAGACAGAGCAGGCTTTCTAAGAAGAAAATATTGCCAGTGATAGTATAGAAGTAATAGTAATAAAGTATGGAGGCAACAGTAATTGTAATAGTCTAGGGAATAGTATAGAGCTGTGATGGCAAACCTATGGCACACGTGCCACAGGTGGCACGCATAGCCATATCGGTGGGCATGCGAGCTCAGCTCCAGCTGATTTTCAGGCCTTCTGAGCCCACCAGAAGTAGGGGGAACAGGCTGTTTCCTACCTCCAGAGGCCCTTGGGGTGGTGGTGGGGAAGGCCTGTTTTTCTCTCTGCCCAGCCTCCAGAGCCTTTCTAGGAGTCTGGGGAGGGCGAAAACAGCCTTTCCCCCCCCCCGAAAGCCCTTTTGCCAACTTCCATTCCCACTGAAAGTTGGCAAATGGGCTATTTTTGGCCTCCGGAGGGCCTCCTGGTGGTGGGGAAGGCCGTTTTCGCCCTCCCCAGACTCCTCAGAAAGGCTCTGGAGGCTGGGGAGAGCAAAAATTGTGCCGTCACATGCCAGGAGCGGTGGGGAGCATGGGGGGGTCACGCATGCATGCGCAGGGGCAGGGCACATAGAATTATGGGTGTGGGCAACGCGCAACCCACCCACCCCGCTCCTGGCACGTGATGGCAAAAAGTTTAGCCATCACCGGTATAGAGGAAGCACTGCAATGGTTAATAGGTAATATTATTAGTATTACCAGTGGTGGGATTTAAATAATTTAACAACCAGTTCTCTGCCCTAATGATTTCTTCCAACAACCAGTTTGCCAAACTGCTCAGAACGGTAACTACCGGTTCTCCCGAAGTGGTGCGAACTGGCTGAATCCCACCACTGAGTATTACTATAGTTATGTGTGAATATATGTAAGTTTCATACATCACTTTTATATCTTTGTTTACAAAGTAAAAAGTCTTCCGATCCCTTATAGCAGTGGCAGCTTGAAGACCTTTGGACTAGCTCCCAGAATTCCCCAGCCAACTTCTCTGGGAGTGAAGTCCACAAGTCTTAAAAATTCCTGTGCTTTTGTGTCTGGACCAATCTAATTGAGTATGCTTTTAAAAAGAACCTGTGACATCATCCAAAGAAAGGAACCAAATTGATGCTTGCTTTCCTGGCATGGCTAATAGGGAAAAAGAAGTAAGAGAATTAACCACTGGGGTCCACATTGCTCCCAAAAATAAGGAATGGATTGAAATCTGCACAGCGTTTCTTAAACTGGATTCAGCTCCAAATAGATTCAGCACAGGAGGTCAGCAACCTATGGCTATGTTAATGAGCCAAATTTTTTATTTCTACCATGTGCCATCTGAATATTACAGTTAACTGACGTAAAAGATAGCTGGTAAGACTCTCTAATTGGACCCAAGAATACTTTCCCATATGTTGTATTCCCAGCGAGAGCAAAGTACAAGCCTATTAAGCACATAAATAGAAACTAGTGTCAAACTAAATGGTCATACAGCTTTTAGGAATCCTAAATATAGCCAAAATATTTTTTCAGCTTTAAAGCTTTTTGTTTTAAAGTTTTAAGTCCACAGAGACTGTCACAAAAATAACATTTTCTGATTCTATAGAAGCTGTAGACTTACATGAATTATGTAGCTTAAGGGAAGTTCTATTTTATTTTATTTGTTTCAAGATTTATAAGGCAGCCCAATAGAGATAGTGTGACTCTGGGTGGCATACAATAATAATAACAACCCCTAAATGATACAATCCCCTGACTTGATTGTGGGGCTTGGATGCCCTGAGGAAGATGAGAGCTGTGCCAGAGGTTCAACCATATAGTATGGGTCTCACCAGAAGAGCCAGAGGAAGAGTGTCTCTCCCATAAAACATATAGTAAGATGTAAATTACAGAAACCCATACCACACTGGTCATCTCCTGAATCAACAAGGACCATCCTAGGTGTTGGAGTTCCTGGACATCTGGTGACAAATGGCCACCAAGACTCAGGACTTTTGGCTAAGCAACCAGGGCAAGCAGCTGCAGTATTACAGGAAGAAAAGTGTTTACCCATTCCAAATATGCAAAGATTGAAAACAAAGAAATAATGATCTGTTATTACAAATCAAGTCGAATGAGAAAAGGATCACTGAAAAGAATGCAAAAGTTCTGAAAAGAGTAACATCCAGAATCAGAAATAACAGAATAGGGGCTAGCAGATCAACATCAATTTATAATACAAAATAAAGTATTCACCTAAGCCAGTGATGGCAAAGCTATGGCATGCGTGCCGGAAGTGGCACACAGAGCCATCTTTCTGGGCAAGCAAGCTGTCGCCCGTTGCTCTTCTGGGTTCCGGCACGCTGGCCAGCTGGTCTTCACATGCGTGGGAGTGCTGGAAATTGGAAGAGCAGTCACCCGCTGTGCATGCATGCACCGGGAAGATGCGCACCGGCCACCTGGTCTTCCAGTTTCTGGCATGTCTGTGCACGCAAAGACCAGCTGGCCGGTCTGCCTGCATGCGCCAGAAATCGGAAGATCATCTTCCCAGAGTGTGCATGCACACCAGGCAGCTACTCTTCCGGTTTCCAGTGCTTTCACACGTGTGAAGACCAGCTAGCCGGTGCACTGGAACCCGGAATAGCAACGGGCAATGGCTCGCATGCCCAAAGACGTGGAGAAGGGATCCCACGATCGCTTCCTGGAGAGCAAAGCTGTCAGCAGGGTGGGTGGGCCAGGGCTTCCCTCCTTCCCTGCCTAAGCCGGCCTCTTGCACAGCCCCAGCCCTCCAGCCCGTGGCACCAATGCATGTCCGCAGTCTGGAGCGCCTGGGTGGCTCGAGTGCCTCAGAAGAGTGGCAGTGGCAGCCACAGGGCGAGGGGCAAGAGCAACCCACCAGCCCCCGCAGCCGCTACCCCACCGGCGAGCCAGGCCCTCAGTGGCATCTTCATGCGTGAGGAGCTGGGCTCCCCTCCAGCCCTCCTGGGGCAGCTCACCTCCCTGATGGCAGCTCCTCCTCCAGCATCCCGGCCGGAAGCGGCAGCATGAGAATCGCTGCCGCCCCCTCACTCATTGGCCCCAGCCTGCTGCCCCGTCCAATGCGCCAGCCACTAAATAATTGTTGCAGACAAGATTTTCTTATAGCTATATCTATCTAATAACAAAATAAGAGAGTTCAACCAGAATTTTGAGGTCTTCTAGTACAATCCTCCGCTCAGGCAGGAAACCCTATACTATTTCAGACAAATGGTTATCCAATCTCTTCTTAAAAACTTCCAGTGTTGGAACACCCAAAACTTCTGGAGACAAAACCATTCCACTGATTAATTGTTGGAGAATATTGGAGAATAGGTTGACCCCTCTTCTTTGTGGCAGCCCCTCAAATATTGGAATACTGCTATCATGTCACCCAGCCCTTCTTTTCATTAAACTAGACATACCCAGTTCCTGCAATTGTTCTTCATGTATTTTAGCTTGTACTCTTTCTAGAGTCTCATTGTCTTTTTTTATATTGTGGTCACCAAAACCTAAAATAGGTATAGTCCTTCTGATTACTTTTTTGAAGTTGGAGTGCTCTGTAAAACATTCTAAATATTAAATTAAATTAAATTCCTTCTGGCTAAGTAATAGCAGATTTGAGTAGGGAGAAACAACATAGATAAAATTACAGTAGTCCATCTTAATAACTAGTCTAAATATAGGTGAGTAAGAGAAATGTTACTCAGCCTCAGCCATGATGGACAGCAATGGTCTAAATGTCTAAGCCTTTGGGGAAATATGGGAGTGGGCTGAAGAAGATTTAGGATCTTGTAGAGCAGGATGTCCAACCCTGGCAACTTTAAGACCTATGGATTTCAACTCCCAGAATTCCTCAGTCAGCACGGTTGGACACCTCTGCTGTAGACTGAGGGCTTCTTAGGGCTATGTCTAGATACATAATAGTCAAAGCAAAAGATTAATTCTTGCAAAATTAGTCTCCAGGTGACTCTGGTTTTTTGTAGCAAACAACACATTTGGACCCTCTCCTATCTATTTTTTAGTTGAGTGGGGATTATGACTATTTAAACAGGTTGTGAGTTTCCCCATGGGGTCTATAACAACTTGCCATGGCCAACTCGCCATGATGAACTCACTGCAGGACAGACAACTCACTGCAGGACAAGACTTACACTAATATTAAGAAATAGTGGAATAGAATCATTAAAGAAAGAACGCAAAAGAAGGGACAAAATGAAATGTGAATGACAAAAATTAAAATATTTTTTTTATTTATTTTAAATAATTAAAAAGAATCGTTAAATTGTCCTGCAGCGAGTTGGCTCACAGTGAGTTGGCTGTGGTGAGTTGGCCAGGGCAAGTTGGTTGCAGCGAGTTGGCTGTGGCAAGTTGCCCCATTCCATTCCCCATGATATCTAAATAGTCACCAAGCAGAAGCAGAGAGGAATATGATTTGGTCATCATTGCTTATCTTTACGTTTCATACTACTCACTATTTTAAATAATATTTCCTTTTATTTCTTCTCAATCTCTTATCATTCAATTTCATGCTACCATTGTAACTTTTCCTGAAAGAAAGTAGTATCATCTCTCTAATCATCTATTTTGTTTTCAGCAGCACAGTAATAACTTTTTTGAGATGTGGCCAACAAAATTCTACCCAAAGTCCATGTGTAACACTTATTAAATGCCCTGGAGATTTTCAAAAGCAAACAAGAAAAGTGAACAAGTCCAATTCTAAGAAGGAAAACAAATTTATATCTCCCTATAGACACAAGAGGGTGATAAATATTGAAGCCAAATGGGCAGATCTTTGCCAAATAGTGTCATTCTCTTACTCTGAGGTTACATACAATAAAAGTTAGAGGACTGACTATCCCCTCAGTTTGTAACACAGCCAGTTAATGTTGACACTAAGGGTATTTTATTTGTATATCTTCAGGAATCACTTCCCATGGAAATTCAATTTAACTTGTAGTAGTGGCTGGGAGTAAACAATGCTGAGTTTCTCAGAACAACCATTGATTGAAGTCACAATGCACTTGACCTGCATTGCCCCATGAATGATGAAGTATTGCCAAGATCTCCTTAAGTGCCAGTACACATTCTTGGCTATCATGAAACCTCATGCTCATATCCCTGTGGTTTCTGTAGCCACTCAGTAGGCACTGGCATATGCCCGAAAAATTTCCAACAACATGATGGTAAACAAGTCCGTCTCTTTGACTGATTTCAGCAAAATATTTTCATAACTAGATACTAGATTGCAAAACAAGTGGAAGGTAGACACATTCCCTTCTGTTCAAAGAGAAATTGTTTGGAAAATTAAGATGGATCTTTTACAGTGTCATTAAGACTCTCTTCAAATATGCATACATAAATAATAAACACAACATTTACCAAAATGTTGGTGAATGAATCTACCTACTGTTGCATACATTTAAAGAAAACTGTGATAAGAGCATGGGCACATCATGCAGTCAAACACATATGCTAGCCTTCTTCAGGTTGAGGGATGGCACCCTCCAGTTGTCTCAACTCAAAGTTACAGAATTTTGTTACCATCCACTCTTGCTGAGAATTGTGGAAATCGAAGCTTCATGCATCTCAAAGGCATTCATTCACATGACAGATAGCAGACCTATGTACTCAGGGGGTTAACCACAAACAACACCCAAATTCATACTACTGATTATATATAGGCATTCCTTTTCTCCTCTCCTTATAATGTGCAAATATGGGCAGTGAGACATTATATAGCTTGCCTTTTATCCACTCATTGTATTGGTTGAGTAAATAAATATAGAAAGAGAATACATGATGCACCAGGTTTTTCTCCTGTTCCAATTCTTTTTTTTTTTTGAGAATTTTTTTTTTATTTTTTTAAACAAAACTTAAAACAAAACAATTATCATCCATTACAATTACAGAAAGTGTATTGATCGGTTACAAATCTTTTGTGCTTAATCCTCTATCCAACATTTTCTTATTTAACAGTTATTCTCATTTACCATTATTATTCTCATTTACCAATCCATTTCATATTTCATATTTCATTTCCATGCTTTCTTATCTAACCATTGATAAAATAAATCCCATATCAAATAATATTGTTTATCTTCTTGTTCCCTAATTTCAAATGTCAATTTACTCATTTCAGCACACTCCAAAATTTTCTTAATAACATCGTCATCCGTGGGTATCTTCTCTCCTTTCCAATTTTTAGCAAATACAATTCTAGCTGCCATTAAAACATTCACAATTAAATATCTCAATTCTCTATTGTATATTTCTGGTAAAATCCCTAATAAAAATATCTCTGGTTTAAAGCTTGTGTGTTTCTTTGTCATTTTTTCCAGCCATGTGTGGATTTTAGTCCAATATGCCCGCTGTCTTCAAGCAGTGACGTGCTCTGGTCCCCAATGCTCATCTCGTTCCCTGTGTTGTCCAAAGTCTCAGAGCCCTGGTCTTAGGCTGATGCTGTGCAACGCCAGGTCCATGGTTAATAAAGCCCCCTTCATTTGCGAGTTAATTCAGGAGGGGGGAGCGGACCTGGCGGGTATTACAGAGACCTGGTTGGGCCAAGAGGGGGGAGTCCCCCTCGTTGAGATGTGCCCACCAGGTTTCCGTGCATTTCATCAGCTGAGGGCTCAGGGTAGGGGTGGAGGAGTGGCGGTTATTGTAAAGGAAGGTGTCGATCCTAGGGAGGCCACTGTACCTCAGATTGCTGGATGTGAGTCTCTCCTTGTGAAGTGGGGCCATGGGATGCAAGTGGGCTTGCTGATTGCGTATCTGGTTCCTTGCTGCGTGGCAGCAGCCCTGCCCGAGCTCCTCAGCATCATAGCCGGGGTGGTGGTTGAGACCCCCAGGCTTATGGTCATGGGGGACTTCAACCTGCTGTCCATCGGTGAGATGTCTGAGGCGGCTCGGGAGTTCATGGCTTCCATGACAGCCATGGACCTGACCCAGTTAATATATGGCCCTACTCATATAGGAGGACACACTCTGGACTTGGTTTTTATCTCTGGACAGTGGTCGAATGGTCTAGATCAGTGGTCCCCAACCCCCGGTCCGCGGACCGGTGCCGGGCCGTGGAGTACCTGGCACAGGGCCGCGCAGCGGCCGGGAGACATAAACGCTGCAGCGCAAAGGCTCCTGGGCCGTGCGCAAAAGCTCCTAGGCCGTGCGCAATGGGCCATGCGCAAAAGCTCCTGGGCCGTGCCCTCACCCCTGCGCGCGCTCAGCGGGCCGCGGCGATAAAAAGGTTGGGGACCACTGGTCTAGATATAGGGGATATAGTCATTGAACCCCTGTCATGGTCAGACCATTCTCTCCTTAGACTTGACTTTCTGACCGCCACACCCTGCCGCAGGGAGGCAGAATCGACTAGGTGGTTCCGCCCCAGGCGCCTGATGGATCCTGATAGGTTCCAAATGGAGCTTGGGCCATTTCCTGAGACTCTGGCTCACGACTCGACGGAAGACCTGGTGGCCGCCTGGGATAGGGCGGCCACTGGTGCTTTAGATCGGGTCATGCCTTTGCGGCCTCTGACCCGGCGCCGAATTGGCCCAGCTCCTTGGTTCTCCGAGGAGCTGAGGGAGATGAAGCGCCGGAAAAGACGCCTAGAGAGTAGTTGGAGGGCTAGTCGTTCTGGATCTGACTGAGCACTAGTGAGGTCTTATATCAAGACCTACTTAGTGGCGATAAAAGCGGTGAAGTGTAATTACTTCTCCGCTCTTATCGCGTCGGCAGATAATCGCCCAGCCACCTTGTTTAGGGTGACCCACTCCCTTCTCCATCTGGGAGCGCGGGAAGACCCCTTGCAAGGGCGTGCTGAGAATTTTGCGTGTTATCTGCACGATAAAATCGCTCAGATTCGGGACGGCTTGGACTCTGACTGGGTGGGTTCAGGCGATGTGTCTGAGGCGGGTCTTGAGAATGTCATCTGGGAGGAGTTCGATCCTGTGAATCCCGAGGACGTGGACAGGATGCTGGGGAGATTGAATGCAACCACATGTTTATTGGACCCGTGTCCCTTCTGGCTGGTGCTGGCTACCCAGGAGGTTACACGAGGCTGGCTCCAGAGGATTATTAACGCTTCTTTGAGTGAGGGTGTCTTACCGCCCACCTTGAAAGAGGCGGTGGTGAGGCCCCTCCTCAAGAAGCCCTCTCTGGATTCGGCTGTTTTGGCAAACTACTGTCCTGTCTCCAATCTTCGCTTTGTGGTGAAGGTTGTGGAGAGTGTGGTTGCGCGACAGCTCCCACAGTACCTGGATGAAGCCGTCTATCTGGATCCGTTCCAGTCCGGCTTCAGGCCTGGGTACAGCATGTAAACGGCATTGGTCACGTTGGTCGATGATCTCTGGAGGGCTCGGGACAGAGGATGTTCCTCTGTCCTGGTCCTATTAGATCTCTCAGCGGCTTTTGATACCATTGACCATGGTATCATGCTGCGCCGGCTGGAGGGGTTGGGAGTGGGAGGCACCATTTTACGGTGGTTCTCCTCTTATCTCTCCGACCGGTCACAGTCTGTGTTGGCTGGGGAGCAGAGGTCGACCTCGAGGCACCTTGTTTGTGGGGTGCCGCAAGGGTCGGTCCTCTCGCCTCTCTTGTTCAACATTTATGTGAAGCTGCTGGGCGAGATCATCCGTGGATTTGGGGTGCAATGTCATTTGTACGCTGATGATACTCAGCTGTACATCTCCACCCCAGACCACCCCAACGATGCCCTTGAAGTGATGTCCCGGTGCCTGGAGGTCATGCGGGTCTGGATGGGGAGGAAAAGGCTTCGACTCAACCCTTCCAAGACCGAGTGGCTGTGGATGCTGGCGTCCTGATATAGCCAGCTGGTGCCATCTCTGGCTATTGGGGGCGAGTCATTGGCCCCCACAGAGAGGGCTCACAACTTGGGCCCTCCTGGATGCACGGCTGTCTTTAGAAGAGCATATGATGGCCGTGGCCAGGGGGGCTTTTTATCAGGTTCGCCTGATACGCCAGTTGTGTCCCTTTCTGGATCGGGACTCCCTATGCACGGTCACTCATGTCCTCGTCACCTCTCACCTGGACTACTGCAATGCTCTCTACATGGGGCTCCCCTTGAGGAGCACTCGGAAGCTCCAGCTGGTCCAGAACGCGGCCGCGCGGGTAATTATGGGGGGCGACATGGCGCTCCCATGTGACACCTTGCCTGCGCGAGCTGCACTGGCTTCCGGTGGTCTTCCGGGTGCGCTTCAAGGTATTGGTTCTCACCTTTAAAGCGCTCCATGGCTTAGGGCCCAGTTATTTGCGAGACCACCTTCTGCCACCGATAACCTCCCACCGGCCAACTCGGTCCCACAGAGAGGGCCTCCTTAGGGTGCCGTAGGTCAAGCAATGTCGACTGACGACCCCCAGGGGGAGAGCCTTCTCTGTGGGGGCACCCGCCCTCTGGAACGAGCTACCCCCAGGAATACAACTAATCCCGGACCTCCGGACCTTCCGTCGAGCTTTGAAGACCTTCCTATTCCAGTAAGCTGGGCTGGCTTAAAATTTTAATGGGTTATTTTAAGGGCAATGGGTTTTAATGTTTTGGGAAGCCAATTCGCTTTAATTCTGTTTTTAAAATATTTTAAATTTTGTATTGTATGTATTTTAATTTTGGCTGTGCACCGCTCTGAGTCCTTCGGGAGAAGGGTGGTATACAAATTTAATAAATAAATAAATAAATAAATAAATAAATAAATAAATAAATAAATAAATAAATAAATAAATAAATAAATAAATATCTTTTCTGTTCCAATTCTTATATCAAGGCGATTAATAATAATTTCCTTGGATTCACTGGCCTTTTCCATTCCCATCTTTCAATTTAACAATTTCAATAACATCTCCCCATCCCCCAAATCTGGCAGCAGAGACATGTTATGGATCCCATTTGCTAAGGAGTTTCATCTGATGGAATGGAGGAGGAGAGCCTTCTCTACCCTAGCACCTTGCCCTTTAGAACCTCATTCCACTGAGGTGAGATTGGCCCCAATCCCATTGACCTTCTGGGAATCTCTTAAAACTTAGTTTCATCAGCAGGCTTGAGAATCCTATAGAAATAGGGAGCTAATGAAATGTCCATAAAGTTTTGGATGCATTCTCCCAAGGTTTTGTCTATATTGATTGCTGATGCCAGGGGGTCTGGGGCAGTGGTGAAATTCAATTTTTTTTACTACCGGTTCTGTGGGCATGGCTTGGTGGGCGTGGTGTGGCTCGGTGGGCGTGGCAGGGGAAGGATACTGCAAAATCTCCATTCCCACCCCACTCCAGGGGAAGGATACTGCAAAATCCCCATTCCCTCCCCACTCAGGGCCAGACAGAGGTGGTGTTTGCCGGTTCTCTGAACTACTCAAAATTTCCGCTACCAGTTCTCCAGAACCTGTCAGAACCTGCTGAATTTCACCCCTGGTCCGGGATTATTGTTTTTATTATTTGTATGTTCTTTGCACCTTATTTTTATTTTTGTAAGCCACCCAGAGTCACTAACAATAAATGGGCAGCCGCATTAATTCTACAGTAATAGACAGATAGATAGACAGAGACAGATACATAAGATAGGTAGACAGTTTTTTTAGTAGTCTTCTTCTAATGATTTAGTTGTAGCTGGTTTGTTTAAATTGGGTCTGCTGCCCAAAGTCACATATATGAGATGTACAATAAGCTATGAAATGTGATAAATAAATAGATCATTTTTTTTAGCAAAAGAAGTTCATTTAACCACTACCGCAGTGATCTTCTACCAGGATGTGGAAACACTCCTCTTCCCACAGGTTTTTCTTGTGGGTAAACAACTTATCAATAGTTTAATTTCTGTGTATGATTATGAGAATTTTTCAAACTTCATATGTCATAGTTAAATGAATAAATATATAAAATAAGTCAGAACAAGAGAAAGCTCATCCAAATATATAGATAAGATTCTATATTAAATAAGTGTGCCTTTCTTAAATGACAAGGACAAATGACTTAAGAAGGTTGTGTCTATAGTAAGAAGAAGATGTGTGTGGAAATTAATGGAACACACATCCTGAAAAGGAGATGCTTGTATTGTTTTATATATTGTATTTTTATGCTGCTGCTACTATTAATGGGTTAGCAGCTGAAGAGGAAAATAAAACAGTTTGGTGTTTTTCATTTCATGCCAGCTGTCAGAGCAAGACCAGTCCTCTTCCCTATATATTTATAATTATAGACATTAATACAAATTTCAGCTTATATTGTAGGGTTTGTAAGAGTTTACATTCAAGTAGATGTCACTGAATTTACTGCTGAATTTACTGCTGAATAAATAGACATTAGGATGGCACTGCTGTTATCCACAAGGTGTGACTAGATTTTGTACTTTGTTGCATAGTCTGTTTGCCCAAGGCTGTTCATATTATGTAAGAGATTAAGGAAGGGATGCAAGAGTTTGCATCAGAATTTATGATGTTCTTCCTCTTTTATCTGGCTCTTCGTGACAAGGAAAATGTGGGTAACATTTTGTTTAGCAGGGAGATATAATAAAGCATCGCATACTGATTGTGCAAAATTTACAACATTTGTTCATGCATGGTTGTTATGAATTATATCCCAATGGGTTCAGTGGGACGGTACACCACTGTTTGATAGCAGACAATCAGCTCTGCAGAAAGAAGGTCTAGATCAGGGGTGTCAAACTTGCGTCTTCACGGCGGCGTCACATGATGTATTGTGACTTTTTTCCCTTTCACTAAACCAGGCATGAGCATGGCCAGCACATGACACATCTGGCCCACCAGCCATGAGTTTGACACCCCTGGTCTAGATTTAATCTCTGGCATTTCCAGTTAAAACAAGAGAATCAGGTGGTGCCAGACCAATTGGAAATTGAAGAGCCCCTGCCAGTCAGAATAGACATCCTCTGCTAGATGGATAAACCACAGCAAAGCAGCTTCTTTGTTCTCCTCTTGGGTGGGGCAGGGGAGAGAGTTTTTCCCAGCTGTTGCTCTTGCATGTATGAAGTTTGAAGAAAGGGAGAGAAAATGATGAATTTTCCAAATCCCATTTTTTTCAAAGGACAGGAAGAAGATTAAAGAAAAACTTAATGATCCTACAAGCTGGTTCACGATTGCAGGTGTGAAACAACTGCAATGGAAAGCCTAGCTTTCCTGTTGCTTATCTCTTATTCTGCTTCATTTGTCATGAAGAAGCCCAGTGAAATTTACTTGAGATTCAAAACCAGGCAGGCACAGGAAACATAAACTCCTCCGGGTGACAGGGAGGGATAGGAGGAGGGGTCATTTTTAAAGTGCCCCAAAGCGCAAACTCCAGTCTCTCTTCTCCTCGGTGGCAGCAGGTCACACTAGAATCTTCAATTGGTAGAACCGGGCAGATGACATCTGGACTTCCATTCCTTCTTCCCCCTCTTTTTTTTGCTTTTCACAAGATATTCTCATAGATACTGTGCTGGGACACCCCAGGAAGCCTCTTTCCTGAAAAAGGGTAAGGAGAACCTAATCCTATTCTTTTTGAGATTGGCTTTAATAAGCATTCATAAAGAGGGTTTTTCCTGCCTATGTTTATAGTCCAAATTTCATTTGACATGAATCTGACACGGAGCCCCAAGCTATGAGCAGAATACATCGGTTATAGGTGTGAAGTGTCCTTAGTCAATCAAGTTAGAGATATTTTTTCTGTAATTATCTTTCTTCCTACAGAGTGTGTGCAATTTAATTTGATGGATGAAACTCCTCTCCTTTGGCTGATTGATTTAAAAAAACCAGCACATTTCCCCAGGAACATGTCATGACTTAATCAATGAAAGGCTACCTTCTAAAAATATTATTAACTTGGGTTTTCTTTAAGTGAAGGTAATAGCCTCTTTGACATGTTGTTAAAGAAAATAAGATGGGGATATTTTAACATCTAAAAGAATAGATGTTTAGCAAATAGGAAATTTAAATGTACACTATCCAAGTATTTCATCCTATCAGGGTGACTTAATCTAATTTTTTTTAAAATTAAGCATAATCCCTATTATAAGTACCTGGGCAAGAAAAAGAATTCTGTTCTGAAGAAAGACAGACATTTTAAACTGAATGTGTCTTAAAATGGCAAGTCATTTGAAGGCCAGGGAGCATGGCTATTCTTGGAAATAGCCCTGACAGGTTTCAACAGATGCAGCCTGAAGAATGTGGCTGGGAAGGGGAGATAAGGGAGGGGGGAAGGAGCAGCTGACTCGCTGCTTTGGTAATGCTTGGGGAGGGGGATCTTAGATCCTTCTGGCATGCGAGCAACTTTGACACTTTGAACACAGATAGCTCTCTCCCTTGTGCCTGCATAGTTGTTCTTTGGGAGGAGTTATGAGAGCAGCTATGCTCCCCACAAGGAGTTTAGTTCTTCATTTGGATGCATAAAATGTTTAATGGGGCATATTTGAAGACTTAAGCGTGAAAGCCTTAACAAGAGAGAAATGCCGCATTAGAGATTGTTTTGCAGGAAATAAGGTAACAATTTTATATTTACCACTTTGGCACTATGCCATCTTGCAACATGTCAGTGCTTACTTAGGTACCTCGATCTATTTGCTTTTATGTTTCACCAGTTATTTATTTATTTATTTGGTGCTTATAGAACTCCGAGATTTCCTCAAGGAAGATATTTCTTATCCTTTCTCTAGAATAGGCTAGTCTGAGTGTGAGAATGATTGGTCTGTGACCATTCAGATTCATAGCTGAATGGAAATTTGAACTCAGTCCTGGCCCAAAACTTTGCAACTTCCCTGTAGGACATCACAGGCAGGTGTTCCAGTCTCTAACTGACTGAACACCAAAATGAAATATGAAGAAGAGCAGATTGTAGAGTCTGTATATTTGGATTCCTAAGATTTATACTATATACTGGATTGTCTGTTGGGGAGATGATGGCTGCTTACCGAGTGAAGGTTTTTGTGCTTCTCACTATGGGGTAGAAAACATTGGTCCGTTTAAAATAAAAATCCAATTAACATCCATCAAATGCATGAAAACACTATATTTTATACCAGTTAGGAATCATGTTTATATTTTTATTATTTTTATTATAATGTATTTCACAGTATTGCTCATAATAGCAATTAGAAATGAATGTAAATCAGTCTTCCTGAAACTGAGCGCCCTTCAAAAGTTTGGATCAACTCCCCAAATTCCCATGCCAGCATTTCCATTACTGAGAAATCTCAGTTTAATTTTATAATGTTGTTCCACTGCTGCTGGCATTTGAGTTAGTTAACAAAATATTTAGGGACAATGAAACAAAAAGGAGGTAAAAATGAGAAGTTTATTATGTTCACCTGAGAGCAAGATAAGAAGCAATGGATGAAAAATTATCAAAGAGACATCCAAACTAGAACTAAGGAGAAATTTCCTGACATTGAGAACAATTAATCAATGGAACAACTTGTCTCCAGAAGTTATGAGCGCTCTATCACTGGAGGTGTTTAAGAAGAGACCAGAGGTCCATTTTTTTGGAACAGTACTGGGTCTCTTACCTGAGCAGGAGATTGGACTAGAGGACCTCCAAGGTCCCTTCGACTCTATCATTCTGTATTCTGTAATTAAGTAGCCCTAAACACTGGAAAAGCAGTAGCTAATCATTAAAACTGATCAAAATAAGGAATCAGATCAAACCAATGGACATTTTAGGAAATTTATAGCTTACACACTAGCACCTTATAACATAAACCTAATTTAGCTTATCAGTTGCAGAAATAACTTTGAACATATTATACCCCAAACATTTTATTTCAGAGAATGCAAAATTAAAAATAATATTATTCATCTGTTAAAACAGAGTTCTGGGAGGCATTTAAGCTGTAGCTATATAAACCTGAACCTGTATTCCAGACAACTCAGGATTACATATATTATACACATTTCTAATATATGTAACCTCAGACATAGAATTCATCTATTAATGACTATTCTAACTTTCTGCTTAAAACAATGGTCATGTAGCAACCAAACAAAACGTTAACTAGATATGAGGGCATAGGATAGAAACATAAAAATGCCATTTGCACAAGAGCAAGACTTAATAATAGAATGACATCTACTCAGAAGATGCTTGTAATGGAATACAACACAATGGAAAATTAACTAGGTTATATTAGGACAAGTAACTCTTCTAACATGAAGAACTAACTCCTCCATTACTTCAAGTAGAATGATCCATTAAACTTTAAACATAGTCATCAGGGCCTGCTAACCAAACCCTTAACTAGTTTGATCTAGTTCTTCAAACCTAAGAATAGCCCTGTTGGTCAGATCAACATCCTTCCAATCAGCTTCACTGGATGAGCCTTGAGCCTAATATTTTGAGTAATAGACAAAAAAGCCTATATACAATTTTTCCATGCCTTCCATGGAATCCATATCTCATGGATATGGATATAATCATATGCTTTCTCAAACCATAGGAATTCTTCACCATTGGTTATGCTTTCCAGGGCCAATAGGAGTTGAAGTCCAAAGCAACTAAAATACCAATTTATCTTTCTCTCATCTGCTGCGAGGCCTTTATCCAAATATCAATGTTTTAAAGGAAAATAATTCCATTCCTGTAGGCTTCAATTAAGAAAGGAGTAGAGCCATCTGTCCTTTTATATGAAAGATAAGAATAGATTTTTAATGAACAAACATCCACATTGTTGTTATTAGCTTTTTATTATATCTTTTAAAAATATTTGATCAACTCAAGGTAACAAACATGCCTAATACTCCTTCTGCCAGGGGTGAAATCCAGCAGGTTCTGACAGGTTCTGGAGAACCGGTAGCAGAAATTTTGAGTAGTTCGGAGAACTGGCAAATACCACCTCTGACTGGCCCCAGAGTGGGGTGAGAATGGGGATTTTGCAATATCCTTCCCCCAGGAGTGGGGAGGGAATGGAGATTTTGCAGTATCCTTCTCCTGCTACGCCAACCAAGCCGCACCACCCCCACCAAGCCAAGCCCACAGAACCGGTAGTAAAAAAATTTGGATTTCACCACTGTCTTCCGCCTATTTTTTCAACAACTGCAGTTCTGTGAGGTAGGTTGGGCTAATATGAGACTAACTGGCCCAAGTCTCCCCACTGGCTTTTATGCCCAAGGTGATACAAGAACTCACAGTCTCCTGTTTGTAGGCCAGCACCTTCACTATAACCAAACTGGCTCTGGTAATTCAGAAAGAGTTGTAATTTAATTTAGTGGGTTTTGTTTTCAAACAAATTAGGACTGTATGGGAGTCACTGATCTGCTCATCCAATTTAATCTGAAGTGAAGATTAATCTGAAAAATATCCAGTCAAATTTGCAATTGAATAAATATTAGAAAATTAATATGAGACATTAGTCCTTTTCAACCCTTACAGCTGAAGAGGTAATGTAAACATGTGTGAAAGGCTCAGGATCAAGCGTCTCTGGCTTCACATTCCTCTGACTCAACCCACCTTTCTACTGTAACTTTTGTGGCAAAGGGAGGAAGCTCTGTACATGTTCCTTTTAACAGATTAATTCTATGGGATTTGAGGTTGGGTTATTGGTAAGGTTACTTGGATTAACAGCCAAGAGGACTTTTTTTATATACAAGTTAAATTGAATATAAATCCATTTCAGCATTCAGGATTGAGATCTGGGGAGACTGGGGTGACTCCTGCAAAAATGCTCTGCTTTCATCCCATCTGAAGAAGGATGCAAACTATGATTTACCAAGTGATCATTAACTGCGCAGGCATACCAACCAAATGCTGCAGATGTGTTAGTAGTTATTCTCCCGCTCTTTTATATTTCATTTCTTTGAGGTATGCTTATAGATTATAGCTTTTGGATCAACTGTAGAAAGATGTTTAAATATGGGTGTACAATTATTTATTTTTTCTTTGTTCTGGGTTTTTCATAGTAAGCTCTTGGCTGTGATACTGTATTGCAGTCATGGCGCCTAAGAAGAAGAACGTCAAAAAGAACAAGATGGATATCAACGAGTTGACCATCATAGTGGAGGATGGACCACTCAGCAAGCTCAATGGATTGAATACCCTCCTAGAAGGAGGCAACGGTTTCAGTTGTGTTTCCACAGAAGTTTCTGATGCTTTCTATAGTCCCAACCTCTTGGAAGGTTTGTGTAGGATGAGACTGGAAAATTTTCTCTGTGATTTAATAATTGGTACCAAAACCAAGTCCTTTGATGTTCACAAAGTGGTGATGGCATCATGTAGTGATTACTTCCATAATATCCTAAAGAAAGATCCATCAACTCAAAGAGTGGACCTTAATGATGTATCACCACTGGGCCTAGCCACTGTGATTGCATACGCCTATACTGGAAAACTTACACTATCCCTGTACACTATAGGTAGTATTATCTCCACAGCCATTTATCTTCAGATACATACCCTTGTGAAGATGTGCAGTGACTTTCTGATGCAAGAAATCAATGTGGAGAATTGTATGTATGTTGCCAACATTGCAGAGACATATGGACTGAAAACTGCTAAGGAAGCATCACAGAAATTCATTAGAGACAACTTCATTGAGTTTTCTGAATCAGATCATTTCTTAAAGCTTACTTTTGAACAGATCAATGAACTTCTTGCAGATGATGACTTGCAGTTGCCTTCTGAACTTATTGCATTCCAGATTGCAATGAGATGGCTGGAATTTGACCAAAAAAGAACTAAGTATGCTGCAGATCTTTTGAGCAACATTCGGTTTGCTACCATCTCTGCCCAGGACCTGGTGAATTATGTTCAGACTGTACCAAGAATGATGTTAGATACAGATTGCCACAGACTTCTGGTAGATGCCATGAATTACCACTTACTTCCTTACCACCAGAATACTCTACAGTCAAGAAGAACCAGGATTCGAGGAGGATTACGAGTCCTAGTTACAGTCGGGGGACGTCCAGCTTTAACTGAAAAATCCCTCAGCAGAGACATTTTATACAGAGATCCTGACAATGGATGGAAAAGACTTACAGAGATGCCTGCCAAGAGCTTCAACCAGTGTGTCGCCGTGATGGATGGGTTTCTCTATGTAGCAGGTGGTGAAGACCAGAATGATGCCAGAAATCAGGCAAAGCATGCAGTCAGCAATTTTTGCAGGTAACTGATTATATATAGCAGTGGAGACATAGCATGGACACAAGAGCTCCAGAAAAAGAAGGAGAAATATATGTATATATGTGGCGGGGGGGAGAAAGAAAGAGAAAATATATATTTCCGAGAGATAGAAAATTAATTTGGTTCTTTGCTTTAAAATTACTTTTCACAACCTGGCGACCTCCTAATGGATTGGATTACAACTATCATTAGCAATAGTCAGCAAAAGGGGAGGGGAATTATAATCCAATACATCTGGACACGACCAAGTCAGAGAAGTTATCCTGGAGTTGGATAAGAAGCCCCTTTTTTCTTTCTCTCTTCTTTTCTAGGATTACACATATTAAAATAGTGCTATTTTATGCTAAGAGGTATGATTTTGTATGTTACTTTTTCATGGAGAAGTCTGCAGGTCCTCTTTATGCTTTGGGGCAAAGCAGTCTGAGATCACATGCAGCTGCCCTATCTCACTTCGGCCTTGGAAGCAAATTCCTGAATGCTACAAAAATTCTTGCTATATTGTTACATTTGATCAATTCATAAAGTTGCCCAATAAATACGACCCAGGAGAGTGTATAGTATTAAAAACATCACATATTAACCAAAATACATTAAATTGTTATATATTACCAGTACTGCACAAAAGGCAATTTTCAAAATTGAAAAAAAATTAGAATTTTGATAGGTATAGAAACTCCCAAGCCAGTGTCTAAGAGGCAGAGCCTTTCAAAAGGAAAGTAGAGCCATCTGGATTTGGGGTGGTGGGCATGCAGGAGGATGTTGTTACATAAGACAGGTGCAGTAATAGAGAAGAGACATGTCCTGTTAACACTGCTTGCGTGTGAAGACCCAGAATATGCCCACCAGGTCAGATCTTATTGAGTAGGCAGAAATAATTAAAGACAGGCAGTCTTGCAAATAACTAAGCACTTTGCCAGGAACTTGAATTGCATCCAGGAGCCTACTGGTAACCAGTGCAACTAGTGAAGTAGCGGTCTATATAGCCACATAAAGGTAGAGATGATCATGAGTAGAACTCCCAATCCAGATTTTGTGCACAAGATGGATTTGTGCAAATTACATACTGGTTCTGTTAGGCATACTGGGACCATCTCTAGAAATGAAGATAGAAACTTTCTGGATCCAGATAATCCCAGTCACTCAGTCTTACTATGGCTTTCTGAGCCTGTTCTCCCCCACCCAGAATCTTACAACTTCCAGATACCAAGACAATTTCAACAATATCACTTGGATGGCAAGGATTAAGATACATCACTGGGTTTCATCAATGTACTGATGATACCTAACTCAATGATGACAGATATTAAGCAGGGTTAGGAAGAAAATCAAGCCCTGAGGCATTTTACAAAGCAAAGGCTCAGGACTAAGCTGTGACAGCCCCATCCCCTGCCTCAATTAACATGAAACCAACCCTAAAAGAAGGAAAACCACTGTATCCTGTGCCTCTCACTTTCAACCTGCCGAGCTAATCATGAAGAACATCACAATCAATGTTACCAGAGGCCATTGAGAGTTCGAACAGCACCAGGATGCTCCCATTCTGTCCTAAAATAAGTTATCAAAAACAAAATCAGTGCTGTTTTGGCATTCTATCCAGGCTTTAAAACTAATAGATTTAGATAATCTGTGACTTCCAGAGCCCTCAGAAACTGCAGCTCAATAATCTTCTCAACAAGGGAAGTTTATGGTTTCTGATATGGGTCAGAAATTGTCCAACACCACTGGGCCCAGCAATAGCTTCTTGAGAAGTGGGTAGGTCATTGCCTCCATAATTGCAAATAGAATCACCCCTCCCTCAAGGATGAATTCATCACCACTTGGCTCTATATATACCATATGTCACCTCCTTGGAAGCCTTGACCAATCAGGGCTGACATGGATCTAATATATAGGTGACTTATATGTGGTTACAGCTCTGAGGATCCTGTCCACTTTCTTGGGGCTAGAAAGTTCAAACGTTTCCCAGATAATAAAATATTAGTAATGTGAGAAACTCTTCCCTGTTTTTTTGCCAGTCAATACTACCAGACTTACACAACCAGAGTCCAATTCAAAGTAAATCCAAGTATCTTTGTTCAATATATGCCTGAAATAATCCTCTGCAGATGCAATAAGAGCAGGCCACACCTACCCCAGCTCTGTGAAGGGAGAAAATGTTGCTATACATCACGTGACGGCAATGTGACGGTGTAAGTTTGACACCTGTGCTAAAGGGTAATAAAGGCTCTTATCTATATTGAGTCACATTAGCTCTTTGTCTTTCTCCAGTGACATTCTAGCATCTCTTCTGGTGCTTCATCTCCTGGAGTTCCTTTGCGAATCAGAGGTCAATGACAGAATGCGACTGTAGGAAATTAATAAATTAATACATATTTGGAGAGCAATCATATTAAGTAGTTTATGTAATTAATGTTAATTCAATTTACATTAAATCAAATTATATTTTGTTCCACATATGCTAAAAAAAGAAAAATACATAAATATTCAGTTTCACTCATTTCCTCCCCTCCTCAAGTACAGTTGATGATTGAGGAGCATAGTTACCATTATAAGAGCTGTGGTGACACAGTGGTTAGAATACAATATTGCAGGCTAATTCTCTGACTGCCAGCAGTTCGATTCTGAGTGGCTCAAGGTTGATTCAGCCTTCCATCCTTCTGAGGTCGGTAAAATGAGGTCCCAGATTGTTGGGGGCAATATGCTGACTCTGTAAACCACTCAGAGAATGTTGTAAAGCACTGTGAAGCGGTATATAAGTCTAAGTGCTATTGCTATCATTCCCTGCAACAACAGAGTTCCATTATTTTAATCTGTTTCTTTTTAAATTAAAAACAAAGTATGAGTGATTCAGATTGCAATTTGAGGAAAGTAATTTTCATCTGCATAATTTTCTTGATAAAAATTATCCCATTTTACCAACACTATCCTTCTGTCTATCAGGGCAAAAGTGTGTGATTTATGTCCTGTTATGGAATTCTTAGAGACTCTTTCATTTGTTTGAAACACAAAAGAACTTTTTGTAGCCCTCCATGTTTTCTGGAACATCCAGAACAATTGGGCAACTTCCAGGACTCCTGTTTGGCAGTAACCTTGCATGCCAGTACTTCCTTTTTTTCCATGACTATCCTGATAAAGGAAGAAAAAAGATAAGAGAAAGGTATAATAGGGGATATATTTGCTGTGAAAGGATTTGTCAGAAGACCACTCAAGGGAGACGTTTCCATTTTAGAAGGAAGATATAAATATACAGTAATTAATACATTTTTCACTATGGACATCTGCATTTCCTCTCTAAACATTATTCTAAAGAGCTGAGGATGATACACACAATTTACCCTTTCAAGATTTTATCCTTACTTGATCCTGAGAAGCTGAATGATCAGCCCAGAGTATCATGAGCTTCATGAGAGCATCAGCATTTTAGCCCACTGTGTTAACTCATTACCACACATTCGTTATTATAATGCTCCATTCTTCTTCCAAATTGCTCACAATACTTTCTAGAGTCAGCCAAGATGACTTAGTTTCAATGCTAGAAATATATTATGCTGCTTACTTCTTATGGAATGGAAAGATGTATATGTTCCGTTTCCCACATATGTCTTGCAGCAAAGAAGACATGTACTATCCACCATGTATGTCAAATCATATATGGTTAGTTTTTCTCTTCACCACATCCTAATTATACACAGCCTGAAATCACATTTAAATTTGGGAAAGAATTATATCTCAGCACTAGAAGTTTAGATTTACATGCAGAACATTCAACGTCTGGTTTCTGGCATGTCTTGAGAAACTGCCAGTCTATGTACGTCATTCTGACTAGAGAGTAGATTGTCCACGCATAAGTAACTTTCTAAAAATAAATCTGTGCATCACAAAATCTGTAAGAAGCAAGATGTCACATTCTATAGAAGAATGGTGGAAAGCATTCCAAAATTTTGCTTTGTGATGCAAAGAACTGATTTGAAATTGGTTATACTTTAGGACCTCCTTCCTTCAGTATGCTGTAGCTGATTGATATCGCTGAAACTTTTCATTTATTAGCTTCACATCTTTTGAAAATTCCCATCTAATTTTCTAGAAGGGACTCTGTAAGAAGAGTGATAGTAAAGCTAGTACAAAAGTTCTCCTTTTGTAAGTTTGCGAAACAATTGGTAACGTTTTAGTAATTATTTATAAGCATTTAAAAAAGATTTTTCCTCTTCTGAACAAAGAATGCAGACGTTTTTTAAAAAAGCATTATACATTTCTGGAATAATGTTGAGATTATCTTATCCAGGCTGGTCTATTAGGACAGACCTGCAACTGATTCAATTGTTACTTTCAAAAATATCTGTCATTGTTGTTATGGTCCATCAAATCAATTCTGACCCTTGGTGACTACAGAAAGAAGTCTACAGTTTTCCTGGCCACATTTTTTAAAGAAATATATAAAGAAATAATTTCCTCCTTCATCCCAGCAAATACAAACAACATAAGTAATTTATGACCTTCTCTGAAAATACAACACTACCTTCCCATTATCTCATCTCTTATCTATAAACAATTTGTTAAAGCCTCATCATTTGATGCTAGTCAGGAAAAGTCCATTAAGGGTTCTCAGAAGTGTGTGTGTGTGTGTGTGTGTGTGTGTGTATCTTTGTATTTCTTCCCTTTACTTTGAACACCCTACCTTATCACTTACTCTGAAAATAGAAGAAAAGATCACTTCTTCCTATATCTCTTCTCTTTTCTATAAACAAATCTTTAAAGTCTCATCATTCAGTCCTGGTCAACAAGAGTCCATTAAGGGTTACCAGAAACAATAATGTACACATTTTAACCTAGATCAAATAAATCAACTTTATATTCCTTCCCTTTAGTTTAAACAATCTTGATTTTTAAGTAGAATCCCAGAACTTGGTTTCTTTTCATTTTCTCCTTCTCTCATCCAAGAAAATCCTTGAAAACTTAAAAAAAAACCTATTTTATAAATCAAAAATAAGGTTATCAAAGTCATTCTTCTGATTTCTTATTTGTATATCTCTTTTAATTATTAAGAATAAGTACAGAATTAATTGTCTAGAATGGGCATAGAATGGGCATATAATTAATGCAGTTGTGTGGCATTATAAATACAAATCTTCAGTCAAGGGATAGTGACTTCAGTCAGTCACTATCTCACATGTTCATATATAATGTGATAACTCGTACCCCTTAATAATTTTATAAAACCAGTGTCAAATCATTGTCTGTTGCCTTTCTATTTGTGTGATGAATATGTTGAACAATCAAATTTATTTTCTTCTTTTGAAGGAGCATTCTTTCAGGTACTCTTTCCTACTTTAGTACCTGTATATTGGTTGTCTAAGTGCATTAGCCAACTCTGCAAAGTTATTGTGGAATTTCATGTTTTTCTCCTTAAAAGATTTTTGATAGTAAAAGAAAAAACTGAAGTGTAATAAATCAGAAGAAGCAGCTGAAAAACAAGGAAAATATATTCTCAATATGGGAAAGATTTAAACCTCTTCTCCTCATTCTCAGCTCTTCTTGTCCCTAAAAGTGTTTTTACATCAAAGAATGGAGCATGAGATGCTTTAAATATGATTTCAATTAAGAAAACAGGAGAGAGATAGAGAGGGGGTGGATCTAGGACAACTCACCGTGGCCAAGTGTCCATGGCCAGTTTGCCCTGGCTAGGTTGCTGCTGCCAGCTCACCCTGGTCAGGTTGCTATTTCTGGCTCACCTCGGCTCACCTGCAGGACAAGTTACCCCAGCCAACTGGACATGGGGACAACTTGCCACTGTGGGACAATTTGAGGAGGGAGAGGGGAGGGGAAAAGGCACTTCCTCTCTCCCATCAGAAGAAACATGGGCCCTGGCTGATAGGACACAGGGGTGGGGACCACTCATGGGGAAGGGAAGAGAATGGTACTCTACACAGGATTCCCCTCCATGTGGGGTTGATTTTTATTCTGGTGGGGGGGGTGCCTCTTTCCCTCCCTACTTCATCCTCAAATCATCCCACAGTGGCAATTCCCTTCCCTGAAAGTTGCCCCCATCCCTGCGTTTCACTGACCAGGGCTGATGTTTTGTTCTGCTGAAGGGGAAGTACCTCTTCTCTTCCCTACTTTGTCCTCAAATTGTCCCATGTCTGTGAGTTGTCCACACATCCAGTTGGCCAGGGTGACTTGTCCTGAGTCCAGTTGGCCAGGGTGAGCCAGTGGCAGTGCCCTGGCCAGGGAGAGATGGCAGTGGTAACCCACCAGGGTGACCCAGCCACAGCAACCTGGCCAAGGTGACCTACTGAAAGATAAAGCCAGAAAATAAAGCTTCAACAATATAACACCTGTAAATGTAGCTGGCATTCCTGTGGCATTAATACTTCCTTAATTTTTTTCAGGTACGATCCTCGCTTCAACACTTGGATACATCTGGCCAATATGAATCAAAAGCGCACTCATTTTAGTCTGAATGTGTTCAACGGTCTCCTTTTTGCAGTCGGTGGTCGCAATTCTGAAGGGTGTCTCTCTTCGGTTGAATGTTATGTCCCTGCAATTAACCAGTGGCAGCTGAAGTCTCCACTGGAAATGCCCAGGTGCTGCCATGCTAGTGCAGTAGTAGATGGTAGGATCTTGGTCACAGGAGGCTACATCAATAATGCTTACTCCCACTCGGTTTGTATGTATGATCCTGCTAGTGACAACTGGCAAGACAAGGCCAGCCTTAGCACTCCGAGAGGATGGCACTGTGCCATTACCCTAGGAGAAAAGGTCTATGTCATGGGAGGGTCCCAACTGGGAGGGCGAGGGGAAAGAGTTGATGTGCTTCCTGTTGAATGCTATAGTCCATATTCTGGCCAGTGGAATTATGTTGCTCCTCTTCCAACTGGCGTGAGCACTGCTGGTGCTTCTACTCTTAATGGAAGAATTTACTTAGTGGGAGGCTGGAATGAAATAGAAAAAAAATACAAGAAATGTATTCAGTGTTACAACCCCGACCTTAATGAATGGACCGATGAAGATGAGCTACCTGAAGCCACCGTAGGAGTGTCATGCTGCACCATTGCCATGCCCAACACTAAGACCAGGGAATCGAGATCTAGCTCAGTATCTTCAGTACCAGTTAGTATTTAAGTTCTTTTTTTAATTAACCCCCCCTATGGATTTAAAAAAGCTATACTACATTTTTAAAACATTTCTTTCCCACTACTGGGTTGTAATCCCTTTTAGGAAGTGTCCCTATCAGAAGGGATTGAGGAGAGAAACATTAAATACTATTGGCATGTATTTCAGTTTTATAAAATGAAAAGTGGCCAATTTTCATGGAATTGAAAACACATGGTATGACCAAAGAAATTTAAATCTAATACATTTTATGCACTACAAATGTGCACTATGAGACAAAGGCCTCTGATCCATTGATCATAACAGAGCAAAGTACCTTACTTCCTGTGGGACCTCTTGTTCAGATTCTGCAATCGATTTAGAAAAACTTGTTTCCAAGCAGATGGCTCAAAGCATGGCTGATAAGAAGGCACCGTTCAGCTAAGTTTCTCTCCATAGAGAGAAAATAAAATGTGGAACAATATATCAGAATTACAAATGGAACACTAATATTTCTAAAGTCCATGGGCATCTATAGTTGGGGGCAAATGATATCATGCTCATCATAATATCATAGGGCAAAGGACATGAATTATATAATTTGCAACAACTGAGGCCAATTACAGAATTCACATTATTTGCATGTTGACACCAGTTATATCATCCTGACTTCTTACAGACATCTCTATTGGAATCCTCTGCAACTTTCTGTGAACGAAACAAAATAATGAGACTTATCTGGAAGCAATTAGTATTTTAAATAAGGATTTATTCCCAGAATGCAATGCTTTGCTGTACTATGATTTACTGAATAAATCATAATTGGCTGAGCTACACAGTAAGCTAAATCATTGCTTACAAAGCTTAGTGGCTCAATTCCCATGACATGCTAAATCACAGGCAAATCACATATAGTGAGTTATATGAATCCACCTATAATCTAACTCTATAAATATGAGAAATATATATATATATATATAAGTAAAATTTAAAACTCTTGTCATATTTCTGCAGTGCCTGGGGCCATGTCAACATTTCAGTAAAATGTTTTCATGAAACAATAAATTTTACCCTGTGGTTAGGCTTATGAAACTGTGGTTACACTGACCCAAGGTCTGCAAAAAGTCAGATGATATGTCATCTGAATTTGGAAGGTAGGGAATTTAGCTTAAGGTTTAATTCACTTCCTTCCTAAACAGAAAGCAAGAATAGATGCACAGTGAAGCTACTCCAACCAGGGACCTCCTCACACAGTTTCTTCAACTCATGCATGTTGTGTGGAATAAGATATAGATGCAAGAGAAAAGGTGGTGGCTTAGCTTTTTTTCACTTTATATAAATGAGTCCAATCCATCACTTTAAAAAAAAATTACACCACACACATACATACACACACACACACACACATCAGGAAATGTCTGCCAGGCATTTCACAGCTAAGATGGCGAGGATACTTGATGACATATCATCAAGGTTTCTTCATAGTATTCAATATCATCTGGTATGGCATATATACATATATGGTTAGCCCCAGGTGGTTAGAAAGTTACAGTAAAGAAATAGCACATCAGGTTTCATACATTGCACTAAACCATTATGTATTTAGTTCTGCCTTATCAAGTTCTACAAATCCAGCCAACTGTGCTTTATTCAATAAACCATAAATTCCAAAACAGCCATCTATGCAACACACAGTGTATGAGGACTGTCATGTAGGTATGTGCCTCAAGAAGTCTTTCCCTCCACTTTGTTCCTTATATATCTTGTACTCCCAGCCCAATTCTGTTCCAAAAACATCTATAACTCTCCGGAAAACAGTCTGAGGATGCATTAAAAGGAATGAGTTGCCTCCCACCATTTCACAAAGAAAAGCCCTTCTGCTCATAAAAGGTCTTAAATGTGCCTATCCAAAATTTCTGTTGACCTTAATATTTCTGAATTGTATTCTGAGAGTTTCATTTCTCTAATGCCTCTTTAAAAATAAGCACCATTGGGCTTAAGGGAGCTTCTTTTTAAACAAGCATACATAAAATTGCAGCTTTGATTGAGTTTAATGGTCTTTACTTCCAGGTAAGTGTGCACTTAAATTTGTCTTGATCATACCATGTAAGTTTTTTTTAATGGTAAACAATTGCTTCATATTTGATCCATAACAAAAAAATGTTTATATATTGTTTTTTTAATCATTGTCCTCCCTATCATAGTCTAATGTAGTGGTTCTCAATCTGTGGTCCGCAGACCCCTGGGGGGACACGATGTTGTCACAGGAGTGCATGGAGGATTGGAGAAATGTTATGATTTAAATCTTGAGTTAAGTCTTGGGGGTCAGTGGCCATGGTCTGAGGCCACAAAAGGTATTTAAAAGGGGTCTGTGGTGAAGAAAAGGTTGAGAACCATGGTCTAATATATTTCTCTAATGATTTACCACAAGTAAGTTGAAATTTGGAAAATTATTTGGTCCAATAAGTTAATAGCATTGTTTAGAAATATCTGACAGGGATCCAAAATCTTCATGTTAATTTACCAATGCTTTCATTTGAATTGCTTACATAACATAGTATGGAAGAAGAAGAAGAAGAATGAAGATACAACTAAATTAGTCTGAAAGGTGTGCTGTTACTGTTGTTTGATACTTGAATGGCCCTGTCAGCGTGTGTCTGTCAAAGTTTAAACCAATAATGTAAAAACAGGAAACAATTTCTATTTCTTTACGAGCTGCAAAAGCAAAATAACCCAATTTGTTTGGGACTTTATTTATATTTGTGGGCAGGGACTGGGTGGGAAGGAACAAGATAAACCAGAAGTTCATATACATCTGGGTATGCACAAATGTTATCAGCCCTAAGTAAAACAGGAAGCACAGATGCTGCTAGACTAGACACTTGATCTGAACTGATTCCAGCAAGGTACTACTTAACAAAGCAATAATCCCACAGTTATCAGGTATCTTCTATGGCCTTACCATTCCTGATGCCACTGGCCAGGACCAGTTTTTTCAAAGTCTAATTAGAGCTGGGGCACGCCATATCTTGTGAATAATTGCAATGGCACCTGCCTAGAACTCCTAAGTGATGTACCATTGATATCCTTTGATAGTAAGATTCATTATCAATCGACACATGTAAGAAAGAAACAATTACACGAAGGAGTAATTCTCTACCCCCAGATAGGAAAGCATACTGACAATACTAGCATTATGCAATAGGGTAAAGGCTAGAGGCTTGCTTCATATCATTATCTCTGACAAGAATATATATTTATGATCGATATATATTTTATCTTATGTATGTGCCCTTTTTATTGTGATTTGATCAGGGGGTTGTAAAACAAAAACCTTACCAACTGCTCCTGATTAATGTAGTGTATGTGTATAGGTCCTACAATCGTAGTCCCCCTTACCCATTTTGAAGGGTAATGGTAACCTATTTTTTAAATTCGTAATATGAGCATAACATTCTCTTTCTCAATATTATATGGAACACCAATGGGAAAGGGTCGAGTTTCCAGATTTTGCATTACTCAGCTCTCTTGAATATATGTGCAAGATTCTCAGTATGAAAATTAGGAGTAGCAAAAGAAGAGAATAGATTTTATACTTCAGTCTTATATTTTTATGTGGTCATTTTTACTACTTTGTTACTGTAACATTTCTCAATCCAGTTCTAAAGCCTGATCTGTATAGGTGTGCCTTCAAATCAGTGTTGACTCTTGGCAACTGCCTGGACAAATACTGGCAGTTTTCTTACAAAGTTTTCTGGAGCAGGGGTCTCCAACCTTGGCAAATTTAAGACAGGGGTGGGTTCTAAATTTTTTTACTACCAATTCTGTGGGCGTGGCTTATTTTGTGGGTGTGGCTTGGAGGTCATGTGACTAGGTGGGCTAGCTGGTCAGTCATTTCTGGAAGGTCCTCGCACTTATGACCAGTCCTCGCACTTACAATCCGACTCATTTGTTTGCTTTTAACACTGATCAGCTGTAGGACGGCCCTTTGAAGCCCCGCGGCAAGAGTTTCAACAGTTTTTTTCCCTCTAGTCATCAGCTGGGACTCAGGAGGCAGCAATAGATTGGGGGTGGGACCAAATAAAAGGTAAGAATAATGTGGGTGGGCGGGGGGGTGGGAGGGCGGGGGGGAGAACCGTTTCGGTGATGTCATATCATCACCGCTACCGGCTCGGCCGAACTGGAACGAACCAGGAGGAACCCACCACTGCTTTAAGATTTATGGACTTCAACTCCCAGGGAGTTGAAGTCCACAAGTCTTAAAGTTGCCAAGGTTGGAGATCCCTGTTCTGGAGTGTTCTGCTACTTCCTGCTTCCCAGGGCTGAGAGGGAGTCACTGACCCAGGGTCACCCAGCTGGCTGTGTGCCAAAGCTGAACTAGAATTCAGTTTTCCAGTTTTTAGCCTGATGCCACCTGGTGCCTTAACCACTACTCCAAACTGGCTCCCAGATACACTGATACAGTATATTCACCAGATATCTCTTGCATAACACCAGTTTTTGTGTGTGTTGGAATGCCAGTACAGAGAAAGTGAAACACTTGGAAGAAGTAATATTCACATTAACAGTTTCTATGTATGACAAGATGTCCACTTCAATTCGGGTTGATTGCTTCACATAGGTTTCAGTTGCAGTTAAAAAACATGAGGGTAGGGTGAGATTAATTGGAACACGATAATCTGGCCAATTCTGACATAATGAGGAAAACATTTTTAACATGAAGCATAACTGACATGTAGAATTCATTGTAACAGAATGTGGCAATGAATATTGGTTTGGAGATTTTCAAAAGGGGAATAGACAGATTCAGGGAGCAAAGAGATTTGTTAACCACAACAGCAGTGGAAAACTTCAATATTTATTGACGCTAATTATCAGTTGCTAAAATATGGAAAACATTTACCTTCCAGTCCTTATGTGGGCCTCCAAAGGGCCTTTTGCCACTCTGGATGGTATCTGATTGGCTGAACTCTTATTTTCTTAAGACTACATTGTTTTTATCAGTCCTAGATAACAAGAGTTCCTTTAAAAGTCATTGAAGCATCCTTAAGTAACTCTTGGAAAATGTTTTGATGAAGTTTACAAATGCACTAAGAAAAGAGCAATCTAGTTCTCTCTAGTTTTACAAAGGTTTACAAGTAGATGGAGAACGAGGTGTGCATTCAATCCCTCTCCTATTCTTATGTCAAACATTCAGCTTTGGGGGTTTTATGAAAGGTTGAACTTGCATTTGCTTTGAAGACAAGCACAGGTTCCTGGTTGTATAGAGAAATGTACTTCAGTTCAGCTAATTGAAAATGGAACCCTTTCTCAGATTTTCCAGCTGGGCGTTGCAAGCCCAGGTGCATAATCCCATTTTCTAGCTACTTTCAAGCCCTTATGCATTCAGGCAAACACGTGAAGAGTTTTTTCAAAGTCACCGGCTTTAGGAATTTTGTAATACTTCTATAGCAATCTATGCATGATTGCAGTTGTGAGTAATCCCATTGATTTCAATAGGAATTATAAATAGTGCACAATTTCTTACTTGCGAGCTAGACATTTCCAAATTTATGGTTTCCTAGCAAAATATTTCCAGGTGAAGACACTGGAACTAACGATAATGAAACAATTTAAATATTGCAGATATGCAGAAACATCACACTTTTTGCTAAGGGTTATTATAATTAGAGCTGTGCAGACTTTTGGATTTAATTCCAAAGAGCGAATTACAAGTGAGATTGCAAATGGAGCAGTTACCAGCAATTCTAAAGCAGTCGTGTTTTTCTCCCAAATCCACTGCAGAGAACAGAAGCATGACCCTGGGAAAAGATATCTACAGATAGACACTACATTATTCAAAGCACCTCTTCTAATATGTATCACTTCTGACACAAGTTCTCAACACTTATTACTAACTCATCTGTGCTACTACCGGAAGCCTGACTTATAGAAACTGGGCAAGTTAAGCTTTTCCAGGCATGAAGAATGAGGTTGTCTGTTTAAAGGAGGGATGTCAAACTTGCAGCCATTGGCTGGATGCATCATGCATTAGTCACGCCCACCCCTGGTTTAGCGAAGGAGGAAAAAAAGTTGTGATATGTCACGTGACAACGACGTGACGACCCAAGTTTGACACCCCTGGTTTAAAGGCAGGGAATGAAAGGAGCTTCTGTCTGTTAATTTGTATATAATAGGAAGCAGCTAACCAGCACACAAAAGATAGTAGGCCTTACACCAGGAATGGATCATATGCTGACTTTAGCTCGCATTTTTGCTTCCAGTGATATAAAAATGTTCAGTACTGTAACTGCAATTACTTAAGTTGCTCATCCCTGCCTTAATAACAGAGAAGCTTCAAAATATTGAACGAAGGTAATAAATACTGAAAATAAACAGGAATTACAAGACAATGTAATAATATTCACATGATTATATCCCTCCAGTCTTGAATGAACAAAGAAAAATGAATGTCAGGCAAAGGTACATGTTATGTGATAACAGAAAGAGAAAGAAGTAATTGTTACTGGAGATTGAAAATTATGCTAATAAACTTACTGAGGATTTCCTGACTTGTACTGTATTGGATTGCAGGAAAAGGCTTATATATTTGTTAATGAGAATGTGAATGAGAAAAATACAGTATTGTGTGTAATACTTTCTGGTAATCATCTATTCCACCACAGTTATGCAACCAAGTAATTATAACTACCTGTATTAAATACTTTTCTAGTTTGTGAGGCACAAAACCTAGCTTAAAGAAGTATGCTTATTAAAAATAAATAGAAAAAAAATCTAGAATGCAGAATGCAAAAGCTTAAAGGAATATTATTTTTTATAGAATGGAGTATAAATTCAGTGTAAGATTCCTACTTTCTGCTGTATAAAATAGAGCTGTGGAAATATATGATGCAGTGATTTGATTCAGAGATTCAGATGAATCTATGAGCTGAATTGGTTTATTCAAAACAACTATTTAGTTCAGTGCAAACAGTTCAAACAAATCAGGAATCTTTTAATCAATTAATACTAATTTGGATGGTTTTCTATTTTTTTTATATATTTTGAAAGAATATAAGAAAGAATATAAGAAAAAATATATAGCAGCAATATATAAAGATACTGAAAGCAGATTTTGTTCAATGGCATCCTTTCATATGAAAGTAATGATAAATCACTCCTACACAGGTAGTTCTCAACTTACGACCACAATTGAGCCCAATATTTTTGTTGCTAAAACAGACAGTTGTTAAGTGAGTTTTGCCCTATTTTACGATTTTTCTTGCCACAATTGTTAAGTAAATCACTGCAGTTCTTAAATTAATAATACGGTTGTTAAATGAATCTGGTTTCCCGATTGAGTTAGTAGGTCGCAAATGGTGATCTCATGACAAGGACCAGGCACTGCAACAGTCATAAGAGTCAGTTGCCAAGCATCTGAATTTTTATCACAACCATGGGGATGCCATAATGGTTTGTGAAAAATGGTCATAAGTCACTTTTTTTCAGTGCCATTGTAATTTTGAACGGTCACTAAATGAACTGTTGTAAATCAGAACTACCTGTATTTTACCAAGAAAAATACATGAATAGGCAAGATAAAGTGATTGATGATATAGTGTTAGATAATGAACCCCTCATATGAAATGGCACTTAACAAGCTATAGAAGAAGAATAGAGGATATTTTAGAGTATTTACGTTTATGATCTACCAGACTACCTGGCAAATTTTTGGAGAGTCTAGTTGCTGATGTTGCCATGCAGGGAAAGAAAACCAGAAGCTGTAAAAACAGAATCACAAAGGAACAAAGAATGTCAACACAGTGAGAAATAAATTGTTGGGTGGCATATATTTACTTAATGATAATAATGGATTGACACTTGATCTGAAAAAAAAATGGGCCCTGCACTTATAAGTGCTAAGAAGTAGAAAGAAAGAAATTAATAAACTATGCATACGCATCTTAAGCATCAGCAAATTGAAATTTCAGTCAAGAGATCATACTGTTTCCTATTCATGGCATCAAAACAAAACAAATCAAGAGCCTTGATAGTACAGTGGTTTAGTGCACCCTGTTATTAACACAGCTGCCTGCAATTTCTGCTGGTTCGAATCTCTCCAAGGCTCAAGGTTGACTCAGCCTTCCATCCTTTCTAAGGTAGGTGAAATGAGGACCCAGTTTGTGGGGGCAATAAGCTGACTTTGTATAAAATATACAAAAGAATGAAGGCTATTGCTTAACGCATTGTAAGCCGCCCTGAGTCTCCGGAGAAGGGCGGCATATAAATCAAATTAAAAAAAAAAAAAATTCATAGTTAGGAAAGATATAGCAAAGATATGGCTTGGGTATATATTTTTTCTTTTTTGTTTTTTAAATAATTTTTATTAAACAGTTTGTCTTTCAAAAACAACACAAAAAACAATCAGACACATATAAAAAAAACAAGTCAAAACATAACATATTGAACATTACATACCGTCAATGGTAATTTTACAGCATTCCATATCGACATATGTATTTTGCTTTTGTAGTTCTCTGTTCAATCATTTCTATTTACTTTTCAATAGTAGTATAATTGCATTATTCCAATGAATATATTCATACATTATAATATTCATTGTTCTTATCTACACATTTATATTCATTTATATTTACATCTCTTTATTTAATGTTATTCAGTTACTCCAATTTAAGTTTTATCAGTATTAAGTTAAACATTTTCTGTTCTGGTTTCTATTTTCAAGCCAAATGTACATTTTATTCCATGTTTCATAATAGTCCGAATCTTCTCTCTCTTTTAACTCCATAGTCATTTTATCCATCTCTGCGCATTCTAGAATTTTCCTAATTACTGTTTCGTCTGAGGGTACATTGTTTTGTTTCCAATTTTTTGCTAATGTGATTCTTGCTGCAGTGAGTATGTGTAGTATAATATATTGAAGGTTTTTGTTCATTTTCGGGTCCAGTATTCCAGCTTGGGTATATTTCAATCTATGACCAAACAATATCAATTAGTCTTCCCAGACAATCCTTTAATAATAATTGTTATCTAACTTCATGCTCCAACTATTGATGCAGAAAAAGAAGGAAATGATGGGCTTTTGGGTCAAATTCAACCCGAAATTGTCAGAACGTACAAACAAATAAGATGTGCTGTTTATGGTTAGAGTCTAGAATGCCAGAGCTGGAAATAGCAAGCAGGAAAATGTAACTGGACTGTGTGGCCTAGTTTTTCCACACAGCATGATTTACTACTTTTTGCTAATGATTTCTTCATTGCTAACAATGAATATCTTTTTAATTTAGACCACAAAGTAATGGCTTACCTGGACACTTCTTAGGAAAGAAGTCTTTCTTCATGGCAAATATTAATTGATATTATATAACCTTTTACTGTATTGTCAGTACAAATTTTCCTATTCCAGAAATTAGAATGCACTAACGTATCATTATGTAAAGGAACACTAGAGGCCAGTAATGAGATTAGAGCCGTCTATTGTTGCACTTGCAGATTTTGTTCCAGTGGTATGGCAAGGAATGTTCAGTTGCTATTAAATCAAACGAAAGTTAATCTTCTTCTGATATTAGGCTGTCACTGTGGTTATAATTAGAGCCTTTCAGAGACATACAGCGGTGAAAATTTCTGGAGAAAGTAGGAAAGCTAGACAAAAAATTCAGGAACGACATAAAAAGTATTTTAAAACTGAATGTTAGGACTAGGTTTGTGCCAGCAGGATGAAAAGAAAAAAATCCCGTAGGATTTAATTCCTTTCATCAAAATGACAAAATCAGCATCAAAGCATTGTACTGTACATTCAGACTCCGGTGGGCACGCACGCAATCCAGTAAGTGTGTGTGTGATACTTTTATAAGACTGACCCTCCTTCCTCTTTACGTACAGATACCACTGAAATGGCTCTGCAAGTTGCAATAGTACAGGTAGTCCTTAGCGAACAACCACAATTGAGCCCAAAATTTCTGTTATTAAGTGAGACATTTGTTAAGTGAGTTTTGTCCCATTTTACGATCTTTCTTGCCACAGTCATTAAGTGAAACACTGCTGTGGTTTAGTAACATGGTTGTTGAATGAATCCGGTTTTCCCCATTGACTTGCTTGTCGGAAAGTCACACAACATGATCTCATGACAATGACCAAGACACAACAACAGTCATAAACATGAACCAGTTGCCCAGCATCTGAATTTTGATCACGTGACCATGGGGATGCTGCAAAGGTCATAACTGTGAAAAACTGTCATAAGTCACATTATTCAGTGCTGTTGTAACTTTGAAGGGTCACTAAATGAACTGTTGTAAGTCGAGGACTACCTGTAGTATAATGTCACTTCTTGTAATTTTTATTATATTTTGTACCACTGTTTAGAGATTTTTTAAAAAAATGATGAACTATTGTTAAAGGACTTTTAAAGTCCTTATATTAAAATGGGGGGAAAGTGAATAAAATGGTAGGGGGACAGCTATGCATCTGTAACTATGTTGTTCATCACATTGCAATACAATAGTACTCAGTCCTTCTCTGTACCAAAATACCTATGAAAAACAGTAAACTTCTCTTTCACAATTTCTCTGTAGCAGTTCATTTCTCTTCCACCCAAATCTCTCTCAGCTGCCTTTACAAATGCTATCATTTTAAATCAATTGCACAAATTGATGTCCCCAAGGGTTACTGGCTTCCAGACAAGACTATGTCAAATTACTGGAAATGAGGAAAGTTGCAATAGGCACATCTACACAGAGATATGCTACTAATTTGTTAGTAAAGGATTAATTTTGCAAACTATTACAGGGAACTTTATGCATTAAAACAAGTATTTCCTTCAAAAGCCAAATACTGATACAAAAATATTTATTCATAAATTAGATTCAACCAGTTTTTAATGTGTAAAATTAGAAAATGAGTAACAAATTGTGTTTTGCAGTATACGTTACATATAAATCCAGAACTATGTGTTTTGTTGAGAATGTTCCATATAGTTAGCATATTCCCTAATAGTTCTTTGGAAGATCTATTGTGGTTGATAATGATGTTGCCAGTGTCAAGCCTTCTGCATCCCGATTTGTCAAAAGCTTTGTCAATGTTCACTAAGTCAGATTTATGGCCAATAGTTAACTTACTCTTTGCATATGGAATAATATCATTTAAAGCAGGCACATTCAACCGAAACCAACCTTTTGCCTTGCCTGGACCACCTAGCTCCCAGCAACCGGTAAGATCCCACAGAGTTGGTCTCCTCCGGGTCCCGTCAGCTAAACAATGCCAGCTGGTGGGCCCGTGGGGGAGGGCCTTCTCTGTGGCTGCCCCAGCTCTCTGGAGACAGTTACCTCCTGAGATCCGGACTACCCCCACCCTATTGGCCTTCCGGAAAGTGGTGAAGACCTGGCTTTTCCGGCAGGCCTGGGGCCGTTGATCTCGCTGTTGCAATCTTGCGAGATCCGGCCATGAATGGTGTGCATGGGCTTTTAATGTTTTTAAAATGTTTTTATAATGTTTTTTTAATAATTTTTCTATATTCATTGTTTGCATTATTTTTGCTGTAAGCCGCCCAGAGTCCCTTGGGAGTTGGGCGGCATAGAAATGTGATAAATTAAATTAAATTAAATTAAATTAAATTAAATTAAATTAAATTAAATTAAATTAAATTAAATTAAATTAAATTAAATTAAATTAAATTAAATTAAATTAAATTAAATTAAATTAAATTAAATTAAATTAAATTAAATTAAATTAAATTAAATTAAATTAAATTAAATTAAATTAAATTAAATTAAATTAAATTATAGACTTATAGATTTATATACCGCTTCACAGTGCTTTACAGTCCTCCCTAAGTGGTTAAATGCAATTTTAGCAATTGTGGGTGGAACAGGAATAGTTTTGATTCAAGATTTATATCTACAAATCCTTGAAGCCATTAAGCCTTATTTCTTATTTTAATAACGCATTAAGTATGCTCATTTGCTTTCATCCTCAAGCCATAATAAAAGCATTTCATCAAATTTGCATGTACTTGGGTCAAATACATTCAGGACTAAATTTTCTTGAACTTGTTGATTTTTTTCATGTTAATTAAATCTAAGTTTATTGAAAACATTTTGTTCATACACTGCTCCATGCGTTGAATAGGTTGTTTCTGTTGTTGTGCACCCAGATTGTAATATATGCTTTATCCAGACATGACTAAGACACTCAAATTTGATCTGGATACAGACCAGATGCTCACATGAAGCCTACCCAGAGGCACTTGTAGGGGTGAAATGCTACTGGTTCGCACCGGTTCAGGTAAACCGGTAGTAATAAATACCGGGCGAACCGGTATTTCTGACGATCAGCTGTCCTGCGCGATTTATGTTCTAAATTGCGTGGCACAGCTGTTCCCCCCTCGCTGTTCTACTTACCTTCGTAAGCCTCCTTTTTCTGCGCAAAGCGTACATTTGGCACGCATTGCGCATGCATGCACATGCAGCATGCATTTGTTGCGCACTGTGCATGCACGCATGCAGCATGCGTTTGGCGCGCACCGCATATGCAAGTGTAGCGAACTGGTGATAAACCTCGGAGGATTTCACCACTGGGCACTTGCTCTGGGCAGAGAGTTTCTGGCCTGTTGGCAGAGCTATTGAACTATTGAGAAGGGGGTGGATAAGTAACTTGTATAAGCCATGGTTTGTGATGGTACAAGCCAATAAAAAGAGAAGAAATGAGCCATACAGAAGTGGGATGGGAGGAGAGGGGGCAAATAATTCTATTCTTGCATTATTTGCCCCACAGCATTACCTCAAGAATTTCTCAGCCAAAATCCAGAACACTCATATTCTAGATTTTTTTCTCAGCCAGATTTCCAGATTTGGCTCTGCCCCACTCAACAACTAGAAAAAATATGTTTTATATATATGGAACAATAGATGATTTTTTCATTTTCTCCATAAGCTCAATTGTTTCCCATTTTTAAAATAAAACAATCTGCTGTTAAATATGGCTGTACCCATTCTTAGCAGTGTTAATGACTGTTGTCTTTCTTTCAGCTACTGTAATTTAATTTTTATAGATGCAACTATTTTTATTTGTACAATGATTCGATTCACCATCTAGAGTTATTTGTTGGTTAAATTGATTGATTGATTGATTAAAGGGGGCTTTATTCCCAGTTAAACAAATCTATTAAATCGTATTAAACTATGTTTTAAGCAAGGGGGGTTGAATATTTTTCCCAAATTTAATAAGGGGAAAATCAAGTATTTTCCAAATCCCCTCCAATACGCTCTTGGGGATCAGCTTGGGGAAACCTGATTTAGACCTATGTATGTGCCCTGCCATCATGATCTTGAAATTAGCAGGAGAGAAATTTATAGGGAAAAATATTCCCTCTAAATAACCCTCATATTATTTCTCCATAGCATCCTACAAGGTGAGGACTTGCTTGCATGTACATATTTTATCTGAGTCCCTCAGTTGCCACCAATTTTTGGTAAGTAAATTAAAATGAAAATTAGTAGCTTCAATTATGAAAAAGGCAGATAGGAGGAGGATAGATAAAGAAGAATCAACCTCTAGATAGGATTTAAGAAAAATGTGCCTTTTATTCTGAGCCCAGTGCTGTTTGCACTGATTTCCTCTAACCCGCCTGACATAGAGCCTCCAGTAAACTCCACAAGACTCAAGAGCTCTTGGTTCAGAGAAAAAAGTACACCAAGATTTTCCTATATACAGCTGTAACATAGCCTGTAATTTGATTCTAAATGGCATGTTCAAAAATATGCTAGGTACATTCTTAGTGAGTGAACAAATGCAAACAATTTTAAATAATAGGGCAATTATTTCTGTTTCCAAAACTTTCCTAAAGGCATTTGCAATCAGAAGTACAGCACAAGCAAAAGATTAATCCTTAATTACTGTGAACAAAGTTGCTGCATACCATCTTAGGAAAATTACATATACATGTACATTTTCCATGGGGAAATATCTGAAGTGGTTCCTCTCTCAACATTGTTATCTATCAAGATTCCTGTATGAAGGGATCCCCATTATCACCTCAAAGCTCTAAGAAAATTTTAAAATCTCAACAATCCTGTTTGAGTTGCATAGAAAGTGTCAGAATTGCCAATCACAAGGCAAGGAAATATTATTTCCGTTTTGTAATTTTTTGCTTTGTCATACTCACGTGGCACAAGATCATAAATTAATGACTCTGTATTGCACAATCAAGAGAAAAGATGACAATCATTCTCGTCTCAATGTCATATGAGGTAAGAAATATCATGTATCATTCTGCACAGCATATTTTTTCTGTTCTATTTGCGTACCATTTTAAACTTCTTGATCATTTTATGTGGACCTTTCTATAATAGTTCTGTAAAAGAGAAGCCACTACTAAGAAGTCTCTTAATTTTGTAAATGAACTATTGAAACCCCTCCCCCCCATCAGAGGTACAATGTCAGATTTTCAATGACTGTGATAGGAAACAAGGGTTTTTCTTGTTTTCTCCTTACAAAATGTCTAATTAACATCATTATTGGAACTACTACTCATTTACAGCCTTAGCTGCTTCAGAATTATATAGTCTTTTATTTACTGATTAGATTGCCAATATTAAGGTGAAAGTGGCAATACATAGGATCTAGTAGATACTAGATGTAGAATTTGATATTTGGAAAATTAAAAAACAGGTTGACAGAAGTCACGGTGAGTAGACATTGTACAGTATTATCGTTAGTGATCATGAATGAACTTTCAGAAACTGAGAAGCAGTTCCTGACAGTCCTGGTGAAATGATGTACAAAGGTCACAGAAAGTAAGAAGTGACAAACAACCAAAAAGGTCACAATGAGTTAGAAATCATAAGCAAATGAATAACCACCACTGGTGTTTTACTGCATAACTCCCAGTAAAAAGCATTTGTTCTTCTATTCTTGTTGAATAATATACTAGTGTATTAATTAGCATATTCGCATTTAAACAGAATTATTTTGACAGATTTATCCATAACATTAATTTGTTGTGACCATGCAACATAATGAACCACACATTAGGCATTCATATTATAACCCGATGTGTTGAGTGAATTCAGGCTGCATAGCTATACTTCATAATGTTGTAATAACCTCAAAAATGGGATGTGTAAACTATGTTCAGTTATGTTTCTCATGCAGACCTAGCCAGTATAGTTATGACCCATATCATAAATCCAAGTATTCTGTCCATGAATTTATATACATTGATTTTAAATAAAATGTTTAGCTATTCCAATACCTGGAATAGGTATTGATTAGCCACATGAAAGTAATCAAAGTTACCTTCTACCTACATTCTTAGTATCACCTTTGGTCTTACATTTAAATCAGTTGTTCTGTCAACTACGCAAAGTCAAACTGTTCTGAAATGATTATCATGTGGCATTGCCTAGAAAGTAATATAATTGAGAATATAAACTATTTAACCCAGTCCTAAGATTTCACTCATGGGACATGAAATATAAGATATAAGATAACATTGGATTTAAAAAGAAATAAACTTTTTTTTATATTCATCAATAGTGAAGTTTATTGTTGTGTAAGCCAGTTATATTAACTTTAAATCAAAATATCTGCCAATTCAAATATGTGTGTGTGTGTGTGTGTGTGTGTGTGTGTGTGTGTGTGTGTGTGTAGAGGAAGAGACCAAAAACACGCTGGCCTTCCTGGATGTGCTGGTCAACTGCAACCAAGACAGGAGTCTTGACACACGTGTGTATCGGAAAACCATGAACACGGACCATATTTTACATAATGAGAGCAATAACCCCATGGCACATAAAATCAGTTGTATTCGGGCATTGTTCAGTAAGATAGACACTCACTGTAGTAAACCAGCAGCTAAAGCCAAGGAGCCGGCATATCTTTATCAGATCTGCAAGCTCAACGGATATTCAATGGACTTTATCCGAAGGTGTGCTACATCTAGGGTTCAGCAGCCTATTGAAGGTGCCAGTGGAACTGCTATGTGGAGGGTGCTCCCATATGTACAGGGGGTATCCGAAACTGCTGCACGTATCCTCTCGGCACATGGAGTCAAAGTGGCGCATAAGCCGGACCAGACACTGAGAATGAGAGTGATGCACTCAAAGGAAGCATTACCCAAGGAGGAGACATTTTCACTAGTTTACCGCATCAACTGTAGTAATTGTGCAAGCAATTGCATAGGGGAAACAGCCAAGCGGTTACGGACCAGAGTACACGAACACGAACTGGCTGTCCGATGCAAGGAACAGCGCTCCCAGATCTGGACGCATATGAAGGAGCACAACCACACATTTGATTTTCAAGAAGCTGAGGTTATTGCCCAAGATAGGACTAAAGGAGGACGCCTACTAAAAGAAGCCTGGTTCTCCAATAACAATTCCATCAACAGGCATATCGACCTACCAGGCTTTGAGACACCAGGAAAGACCCTGCAGGATGAGCAGAAACAGTTTTCCATCAGTGAGCAGGGACCAATGGCACCCACCCCCCACCTCTGAGCATGCAGACTCAGCCTGTGAAGGCTGAGCAACCCGGTAGGGCTGTCTCAAACTGTAACAGATAGGATTAATGAGAAACGACCACAAAGTCACGGACAAGGCAGCAAATTGCAATAGTTGATAGGCTAACATCATCCTCCACTGATAAGCAAGCTAGGAGGGAGGAAACAGTAGGAATTAAGCCTCCATCATCCAGCATGATGACAGCAAAAACAACACAGCTAATTACAAGTGGGAGACAGCTGGAAGGGCCTATTACACATGCAATGGCCAAATTGATTAATGGCATATAAAGGCAGAGATCTCTGTAATGGTAGTTTAATACTCTGACAATGTCAGCAGATAGCTGACGAAAGCTTAGTAAAATATCCACCATCCTAAGAAACCCCAAAGACAAAATTGAGTTAGAAAATCAAGGAGTATATGAAATCCCATGCACCGCCTGCCCCACCACATACATCGGACAAACCAACAGAAGAATAAGTGCACGCATTGAAGAACACAAGAACTCAGTCAGAAAAGAGGAACCAACTTCTTCCCTGGTCCAACACCTCAAAGCCACAGGACATGATATTGACTTTAAAAAGACCAGAATTATCGCCAAAACTGAACACTTTAACAACAGAATAATCAGAGAAGCCATCGAGATAGAAAAACGTCCACACAGCATGAATAAACGAGATGATACCTCCCGCCTACCAGCCATTTGGAAACCCGCCCTTATTGACAAACAAGTCCCTAACACAAAGAATGACACCAGACCCGCACTCACGAGAGCCACACAGATGTAGCCACCACACATCCACGCAGAAAGCAGACTCGAACCCACACTGATGATGAAGCACGACCCCGGACCAGAAGCCAGACACAGCTGCATCATTAGCCACCTCAAACCCCTCCAATCCATACATGAAGCAGACTGACACCCACCATGAAGATATAGCACGGCCACGAACACGAAGCCAAACAACAACAACACAGTTCATGAGCTCAAATCCCCCTGCTACTCAGACTGACCCGAGCACAACCAAGCCCCCACCTAAACAGAACACACACCCAACCAATCAGAACACAGCCAACTCCCCATCCAATCAGAGCACAGCCAAACCCCCAACCAATCAGAACACACCTCTGCCCAATCAGAACGCAGCCAAGCTCCCACCCAATCAGTTCACACCCCCACTGGCAGTTAAAAGGAAGAAACAGCTGCGATCACACACATTGCTCCTAGAAGCACGAAGCCGAGAACACCAGCCTGACGATGACGAATGAGACTTCGTCGAAACGTTGCCAAGAAACCTCCAATTTTACGCGGGAGAAAACCCGAATAACCAAAGACATATATATATATATATATATACACACACACACACACACACACACACACACACACACACACACACACCCCGTATTTTTCAGAATATAAGACGCACCTTAGTTTTTGGGGAGGAAAACAAGAAAAAAGCTGATTGGCAGGTGGATGGCCTCCCAGAATACCCCCAATCAGCTGTTCCCAGAAGTGAATTTTAGCAACAGGTTCCTTGGTTGTGAGCTCGGTGCCTTGCTTTTTTTTTGCTTTTTTTTCTGCCTCTGAAACTTCTGAAACTCCATTTCAGAAAAAACTTTTTTTCCTGCCTCTGAAAGCCTTTGAAACAGAGCTTCAGGAAAAAAAGCCTCTGAAGCTCAGTTTGGGGGCTTCTTTTCTGAAGCTCTGTTTGGGGGCTTTGTTTTTTCTGAAGCTCTGTTTGGGGGCTTCTTTTCTGAAGCTTTGTTTCTGATGCTTTTTTCAGCCTCTGGAACCTCTGTTTGAGAAGCTGGGCCCGGCTACATTCGGAATATAAAACGCACCCAGATTTTCACCCTCTTTTTTTGGGGGGGAAAGGTGCGTCTTATACTCCAAAAAATATGGTATACACACACACACACACACACACACACACACACACACACACATTATCCTTAGTCATTACTAAGAGAAAAATTTAAAATGTGTTTCAGAAACAGACATTAATACATGTTGGGCATAAACTTACTTTAGCTAATTAGATTTTCTTGTGGATAAATTCTGTTCACTCTTATATATTTTTATTGTAAAAAAAAAGATTTTTAAAACACATAAAACATTGTAGCATAGAAATAAACTATAACTGCCAAAATGAATAGATATGAACATTAGCTATGAATAATACAAATATTTAGCATTCTATACTTCAGTCTGAAACGGCTTAAGTTATATCTACAGAAAATAAATATTTAATTATTATGTTTTCCATTGGATGTTACCAGAATTTTGGACAATGACCAGACACCTTTCAGTATTTGGTATTGAATGGTGATTTTTTTCCCCCATGATTTTTCAATGGGCAATACAGATTTCTCTCTGGCGTTACATATGGTAATGCAGTTGTTTTGACCACTGAGCATGTTTGTAATTTTGAGAAGGTATGAGGGGGACTACCATAACTTCAGAGTATAGGCTTCATACAAAATGACTACCACACAGAGGGTTGCTATTTGCAAAGTAAACATGCTATCTCCCCATAGAACAAATCTAATATTTATCTTCCCCTTCAACAATTTACTTAAATTAAAATTCCATATGCCTTTCATATCATAACTAGAACTATTTATGAAAGGAGTTATAATGAAAAACAATGCAAATTGAGTGAAGCAGTTTGGATGGATGGATGGATGGATGGATGGATAGATAGATAGATAGATAGATAGATAGATAGATAGATAGATAATGAAAACAATGTTAAGCCTACTACAGGATTTATATTACTAACTTCATCTTATTTCCTGCTTCAAGAAGGAACACAACAGTTCCATCAGTTTTCAGCAATAGCAGTCAGATGTTCTGGAAGCTGAGAAACTAGGTTCAGAGATTATTTTCCTCAAAATTTTATCTTCATGAATGAAAAAAATTGCACCAGTTAAAGAACTCTGTGTTAGCTACCAATACTATGAACAAATGCAAGATCTGCCATGCTCAATTAAAGCAGATTATCAGCACTAGTCAGTAGCAATGAGAAAAGGTACTCTTTTTGTTGGCATGTCTCATCCTCTTACTCACTTGTGTCAGTGCTAATGAAAACCACTTAGTTACTGTGGAAACAATATATTATTATTGAGACTCCTGTTTTGTTTACTGAGATACACAGTGATGTCTTTTAGGCTGGAATTAAAAACATGATGCTAAAGGCAAGGATTAATCATTGCATGATTTAGCAAGGTGGAAGTGCTGGAAGATTCTTCTACTCATTAAGTCATGCGTGCGATAGTAAAGAAAAACTTGACTTGAGTCATCATACTTTCCTACTCTGTTGTTATATACAGGATGCCAGGTGTGGTAACAGCAAGAAGCATATCACAACATTAGAAAGCTTTGATTTTAGGCAAAGTATAATTATTTATATACAGTGCTTTTGAGGTTTGTCAGCATTAGTATTCAAGTTATAGACCTCAAATGAGAATCAGGAGCATCAAAACCAAGTTCATAGTTTATTTTTTTGGTAATGTTTCTTTATAAATTAAAGGTGAGATACTCATGGATAGAAGTAGACTGAAATAAATTCTCAAATTGCACTAACATGATTCATCTTGCTTTAATGTTTCACAAACCTTTGTGATTTAGACTTTAGTGTTATGGTCTACAGAGTGAATTTTATCACCTTGGCTCTTTCAACAAATCATGAAATGAAACAAAGACTACCTATATTCTTTGTTTCTAAAACATTTAGAAAATGAAAGTCGTTGTATAGCCCAAATATTGCTCCCATTTCAAAGGTTACTAGAGTTTTGAAAATTTCAGCTATTGCTAATGATTGACTTATTTTCTACCAGGTTAATATCACTTTATCCTTTTGTGTTGTATAATCTGTGTTCTTGAAAACTTTTTAAAATGTTATAGGAAATTTAAAAAACTGCAATTAAAAGGCAGTCCTGAGCACTGTAACCTGCTTTACAACTGAAGTCAAATGCCCATAGTTGGTGTGCTCCAAATCTACTTTCTTCTATACTCCCATTTTCCAATACATTGACTTCTAGTTATTATTATTTTATAAGAAAGCCCCTCACCTGGCAAGGGTTTTTGAGCCTAAACTGAAGTCAGCCTGTAGTATTTTGAACTACTGTTACATACCCAGTGTCCTGGCAAGACATGTTTTTCTAAGATGATGATACTTCTACAGCAAGATCATGGCAGTTCTCTAGCAACTTGTGCTAATTTGAATATTGTTGTGGCTAGGGAAGTCCAATTGGCTATAAATGTTGGAGAGAAACCCACCCCGCATTTAAATAGAAGGTTTTAAAAACAACAACCGCAGAATCATCTTGGTTCCCAGGATACACTAATTAACTACAGAGTTTATGATGCAGTATGTAACTTGGTTCCATAAAACTGGGTTAGGAAAATGGTAAAATTAACTAGTGAACTACTTCACTGCAGGCCTATAAAGGTATGCAGCTGGGTTTTTTACTCTTCCATTTAAATATTGTGGTTTCAAGAAGACATCATTTTCCCTGCCCTCAAGCTAATCTGACATAGTAGGGAGGTTCCAAATTCCCTATAATTACAGGTAAATCAATGAGGCAATAATGAGCAGGAAGTTCATGGGTTGGATAAGATAAGAAGTCTGAAAACAAATTAGCACAGAAAACAAGAGCTAAAATGAATTGCTCTGTAAGAATGGTGGCTAGCTTTATGAATGGAATTGGTACCTTATTAAAAAAAAATCAAAGCTGTCCAGACCTGAGACATCTTGGAAAATATAGGCACAGATTCATCTCTTGTCTCATGGGAGGTGATGCAGATAAAGTAGAGCCTCTAATTCCTGAAGCCCAGAAGTGAGCAACCTGTGGCACTCCAGATATTGAATTACAACTTTCAACTGCCTTAACAACTGTGGCAAATAGTTCTGCCCCAGCCCATTTATTAACTGTAATCTACTTGTATAGACAGACAAGAGTAAACTTTGGCCCACAACAAGAATAGGAAGAAGGATAAACAATGGATAAGAGAAGGGTAGAAAAATTCCCAGCTGCTCCTCTTATTTTGGAGGCACTGCTAAGGTATCTGCCACACTTTCAAACTGCAACAGCGCTAGTAAGCTGCTTTAAGTGTCTATTGCAATTTAGAAAGACAAAAGAACTGTGAAAAAAACTTCCAGTTTTCAAGACAACACAATGAAAAAAGCATGTATGAATCTTTCAGATACAGTAAGTAAAGGGGCTCATATTTCCAGTCCTCCTCTTGTGACCACCTGCATGTTAACTAAATCAAAGAGTGTTTACTATCAGGTCAGGGTATATAGGATGTCAACATAAAATGTCTTAAAAATACACTCTTATCTGGTTCAAATTAATAAAGTCTCTATTTGCTTAAGTAACCACAAAGGGTGGAGTAAACCTAAACCATAACCCATAATTACCAACCATCTTTAGTTTTATCTTAGCATAATGTGTAAGTCCAGTTACTGTGATTTATTAAAAACCACAACTGCACAACACTGAGATGCAATGTGCAGTGTGTTCATATAAATATGAACACACTGAGCTTTATTCATATAACACAATTACAGAAACTGCAATGGCTGCCATATAAACTCAATTCAAGAATCCAACTTCTAGATACTTCCGGTTGGCACCGCAGGGATACAGAAGGAGAAATGGTGAGCTCCGTGGAGCTCCGCCAAAACCCTGTCTGCCAAGCTGCCGCCGACAGGTCTTCGGACCTCCCCTGTCTTGAAGGGACAGGGGGACAAGAAGGGACCCCTTGGGCAGCTGAGAGGAATGGGCAGGTTCATCGGGGCCGGAGGCTTTCCCTTCACGCCGGCGGAAGTGGAACGACAGCCATGGCGGCTGTCCTGAAACCATGGCAACCGGGAACAAAGATCGTGCTGGAGGAGAGGAGAAGAAGCAAGAAGTGGAGAGCAGAGCAGGGAGTTTGAAAGCCGGGTGAGTTGACTTCTGCCCAGGTGAGAACTGTCCATAAATTCTGGATTACAAAAAGTGTGCCCCAGCCTTAACAGCAGCTGAGAAACATCGGGGCAAAAAGACTCAAATGAATGGTGGAGAAAAGACCTGTTGAATCTTTTGAGAAAAGACAGTGTTAATTACAGACTTTTTGGAAATGACTTTATTACAGATTTGGATTTCTTTTTTTATTTTTCTGGCTATTTCTTGTGGCTAAACGAGATTGGATTATGTTTGAGAGAGAGGAAGGAGAAGAGGAAATAAATATGCTTTTAAAAGTAAAGATAAAAGACAAACGGAGATGGAAAAGATGGCTGCCAGCTGAAAAATGAAAGTGTAAATTCCAGACTGCTTGTTACTTGAAAGAGAAACTTTGTTGCTTGTTACTTAAAGTGGATTATTTTGAGAAAAATTTCAAGAGGCTTGACTTTGGACATATAATCTGTGTATTGGAAGATATTGAAGACCAGAAAGAAGAAATTAAATGGAATAATGAAAACTGATTTATTAAGCGTGGCAACAAGAGAAAAAGGGAAAGCAGATGGCCTTAGTCTTTGTAGATGCCCAGAAGGCATTTGACAATTTAAATTGGAATTTCATGATTAAACAAATTAAGATAATGGGATTTGGAGCAAATTTTGAAAAGATGATAAAAACTATTTATGACAACCAAAGGGCGAGCATCTTATTAAATGGAGACAGGACCAAAACATTCCAGATCAGAAAGGAATACGACAAGGTTGCCCCCTATCACCACTATTATTTATTTTGGCCTTAGAAGTTCTGCTACGGAAAATCAGGAATAATGGGGAAATTAAAGGATTAACACTCAGGAAAGAGGTATATAAAACGCAAGCATTTGCAGATGATTGGCCTTGATTTTGGAAAACCCATTAGAATCCGGACCAAAATTTTTAGAGGAGTTGGGTAAATACGGAGAAGTAGCAGGATTCAAATTGAATAAAACTAAAACCAAAATACTAACTAAGAATGTGACTGAGGTACAGAAGAAAGAGATAGAAGAAAAATTGGGATTACAGGTTGTTAAAAAAATAAAGTATCTAGGAATCTGGATAACTTCAAGGTGTTCATCTCTAAAGGAAGACAACTATATCCCCTTAACCAAGAAAATAAAACAAGATTTGGATAGATGGAAGAAAATACAATTGTCACTTCTAGGCAAAATAGCCTCGATTAAAATGAACATCCTCCCAAAATTATTGTATTTGTATCAAACGATACCTGTAAATCTGGATAAGAAATTCTTTTTAGATCTTAACAAAAACATTAAGAAATTTATATGGGGTGGGAAAAGACCAAGGATTTCACTTAAAATCTTACAAGGAAAAAGGGATTTAGGAGGATTTGGACTCCCGGATTTGGAAAGATATTACAGGGCAGCCAAGCTAGTACGGATAAGGGAGTGGGTCACTCTGGAAAATGAAAGGATTCTAACATTGGAAGGCCACGACCTACAGAAAGGGCGGCACGCATATTTATGGGACACAGAGAAGAAAAAGAAAACATATTTTCATAGGCATAAAATTAGAGATACTTTAATACAAACATGGACCGCAATTAAACAGCGATATTATAAAAAAGTCCCAAAGTGGCTCTCCACGATGGAGGCCCTAATTTATCCTAATAGATGGGGAATGAAGAAAATGTGTAGATACAAAGACATACTAGATGAAGGAGGAAATCTTAAGTCTAACGATGCCTTGAGAGATCAAGATATCAATTTAGACTGGTGGACTTATCTACAAATAAAGTCTAGATACCAGAAAGACAAGGAAGAATGTGGCTTAGAACTAGGATCTAGTGGATTCGATAAGGTTTTGATGGGAACAGAAAAAAAGATTTTGGCCAAACTATATAACTACCTACTAGATGAAGATAGAACAGAGGACACAATTAAAAACCAAATGGGAGCATGGGAGAAGAATATTGGACGCAGTATAAATTTTAACGAGTGGGAAGAGGCATGGAATAGGAATTATAAATTGACCAGAGCAGTGACTTATAAGGAAAACCAGTATAAAATGTTACACAGGTGGCATCTAGCCCCTGCTAGGCTAACAAAGATGTATCCAAATATTCACCCAAACTGTTGGAAATGTGGTCATGGGCAGGGCACCTTCTTCCAAATGTAGTGGGCATGCCCTGATGCAAAAAGGTATTGGAGCAAGATTTGGAGATGGTTAAAAGAAATAATTGGAGAAGATATTGAATTGACACTTGAAATATTTCTCCTGGGAATAGTAAAGAGGAATTATGGAAAGAAAAAGATTTATTTAATTATACATATCACCACTGCTGTGAGACTGGTATACGCACAATACTGGAAAGAGAAAGATCTGCCAACAGAAGAACATATAATTAGGAAAATACTGGAGTGCGCAGAGATGAGCAGTCAATTCAGAATTAACTTTATAGAACTTATAACTTTGAGGACATTGAAATGGAAAATAAATATACTCAGATAGATTGGAGAAGGAAAAAAAATGGAATATAAAGTAACAAGATAACAAAATACCATAGTTTGAATTAAATGGATGTAATGGTGTCTAGGAGTTTGATCTTTGAATAATTTTAGGAGATACTTTCCTTCTTCTCTGGGCTCTCTCTCAATTCTATTTTATTTTTATTTTTTCTTTCTTTTTTTTTCTTTCCTTTGTCCCTTTCCCCCTCTCAATTTTTTCTAATTCTCTTTTCAATTTCTTTTGTTATATTTCTATTCTCCTTCCTATTTGTATTGTTTTTTTCTTTTGTTTTTATCTTAACTATTATTAATATTGTTACTATTCTCTCTCTTTTTTCACTATTATTTTTATTTAAATTGATTTTATGAATATACAACAATTTGATTTGGAAAAAATGAGTATAAATGATTGAAAATTATGATTTTTGGATGTTTTAATACTTTTTTAAACTTGGAATTTTTAAGCTCTATTTATAGACCTAATAATTTAGAAGAAAATGTTCTCTAAGGTGCTGGATACTAAGAAGAATTAATTACAGATTTAATAATTATAGAAAATTGATTTTAAAGTGATTTAAAATGTTGATATTCACTGGAAATAAATATGGCACGGGAGAAAGGCTAGGAGAGAATAGGAGCTAAGATATTTGTCGATATACTTTTTTATTTTTAATCAGTTAAAAACATGGAGGACAATGGATTTAAAAATGAATATTTTTAAGGAAAATTTGTAAGGAGGAAAATATTCTTTGTTAAGATTATGGATATTAGTTGTCATTTAAAAGAGGTACAAACTCGATGTAATGGGTCTTAGAAATGAGGAATATATATGAAATATTGATTATTAAAATGACAAAGATTTGGAATGATGTCTATTTGGAAATAATTGTTTAAAATTTAGGGTGACATAGTAGAATGTTTAAAATCTAAATGTTTAGAATAAGATTTCTTTTTCTTTTCTTTTTTTTCTTTTTTTCCTTTTTTTTTTTTAAAGAGATAAATGGATAAAATTTGGAACAAAATTGGTTGAGGGAATGTATTTACTTTATACCAGATCAAATCCTTGCTCTAAAAAGATGTATTTTATGTTTCATGTTTTTTTTTTAAAAAAAAAACTTTTCGGAAAAAAAAAAGAATCCAACTTCTTAAAAACCTAAATACTGATAGTTTTGGATCCAGATAGCCCTCTGACCATTTCACCTTTTCAGAATTTAATCAGCAGATCCAGTAACATCTGGGAGATTGTTGTAGATCCTACCACTGAAGGAAATGTTCTGTTCCAAGACCCTGAACTCAAGCCTTCTCACAATGGCTTTGGAACAGTTTATCCCTTGATACCTAGAACTCCCCTTCCATACCACATTTTCAGAGAGGCATAAAAACATAGAACTTTGAAAAAGCATTTGCTATCCCAAATAGTGGCACATTAGACTAATTGTATTTTTTTTTACTTACAATCAAGGATCAGCTATATAAATAATCAAATAAAATGAGACAAGTAAAAAAGAAAATTTGGTCAGGTTGTCTTTGATGTTAACTGTTTCCTTGTTTTGACCACTGCAAGAATACATTTGGCTCCCATGTACATGACTGATTTTGTGCCATCAAGTCACAGTCAGCTCTTAGCAACCACATATATAGAAGTTCTCTGAAATTGGCCTTTCGGATCTTCCAATATGCCACTTGTAACTGTAACTGGTTGTCCCGTCTTTTCTTTCCTTCTACCAGTATTAGAACCTTCTCCAGAGAGCGAGATCTTTGTATAATACGTCCCATGGACAATTTGTGCTTGAATTACTATGAACTACTTTTCAGCCTGGGTATAAAACGTATCTATTCTCTCATGTGCACTTGGTAAAAAAAGGGGGGGGGATTATCATGTCCCTTCAAAGATTCTTATAAAAGTTACAATTAAAAAGGTCCCAGTGGATTGTTTTGTCTTCCATGGAATCATAAAATAAAGAAATATTGGTATACCTGCCAAATAATAATGCATATGGATGTTGTACCTGGCTTGAGAAATCCTTTTCTTGAGTTAGAGGAAATACTTGTAAGGGCAAATATCTTGTAGATTCCCAGAAGCCTGCATCTAGCATACTTTTGAAACTGAGTAAACTGAATACAGACTGGTATTTCACATCATCCAATGTTTGTAACACCAGCTTTTTTACTTGAACATAGTTCAAAGTTAATAGGGAATCTGTAGGCACCTCCAATGTTCTTAATTTCTACTTTACTGCCTTTGTTCATAGTGAGAGATAATTATCAGCTAAGATTAGCAGTAGCAAGCCTATCGAAAAAATTGAATATACAATCAGTAAGACACTAATAGTCTCCAAGACCCGTGTTCAATTTTGGGTACCCAAGAATTGAGGTTGAGCGATCCAGAGTGTGACAAATAAAAATCTTAAAAATTTAGTTTGTGTTGTCTCCAGAGTGTTTTCTTCATATATAGGCCACCCTGAGCTAGATAGTGTTTTAACATCAAGAAAACTTTAATTTCTGAGGGAGTAAAAAAAAAACACACCTATGGATAGCTAATGTAGATTTTCAGCCACTTGTTTTATATATACATAATGGGCTTTTCGGGATCCCATCATGAAATACTACTCCTAGATGTATAAAGCGGTATACATGTTCAATCTTGTTCTGTTCAATTATTCAGCTTTGTTGTTTTTCTTTGGCAAAAACCATGATTTCAGATTTCTGGTAATTGAGTATAGCAATGTACAATGATTCTCATTTTATGCTTAAACTCAATAGGTGTAGAAGAACTGCAGTTTCATCTTCATAGAGTAATATTGATCTAAATTTTTAAGTATGTGAAAATCTGGAGAGTCCAAAAATTCAACCATAGAGTTTAAAATTGAATAAAATGAATACCAAAATACATCCCAAAATACACACCCTTTCTCAATGGGCATGATGCTAGAGAAAATTCCTTGAGCAGTATATCTTACTTTGAGTGAAGCTCTCTGATTAAAAAACAACAAAATCTTAATAATAGTACCTAGAAGCTTAACCCGTAACAATGTCTGAGAGATGGAATCAAATGGTGCTCTCAAGTTGTAAAAAAAAACATAAAGAGCAGTCTGCGTTTTCAAGGTATGTTTCTCAATCAAATGAAGTAATGCAAAAACATGATCCACCCTTAAGCATCCAGTTCAGAAACTACTTTGATTACCGCTCATCAAGCCTTCAGATTTGATTTAATCAAATAATTGTTCGATTTAGGTGTTCTGCATATAATTTAGGCAAAGGTAAAGGTAAAGATTCCCCTCGCACATACGTGCTAGTCATTCCCAACTTTAGGGGGCGGTGCTCATCTCCATTTCTAAGCCGAAGAGCCATCACTGTCTGATCACAATTTCATGGACATGTGGCCGGCATGACTGAACACCGAAGGTGCACGGAATGCTGTTACCTTCCCACCAAGGTGGTTCCTATTTTGGTACTTGCATTTTTACATGCTTTTGAACTGCTAGGTTGGCAGAAGCTGGGGCAAGTAACAGGAGCTCACTCCGTTATGCAGCACTAGGGATTCGAACCACCCGAACTACTAATAATTTACTCATATAATTTACTTATACTAAATATAATTTAGTATATATAAATATATATATATATTTCTTTTTCTTTTTCGTAGGCTTTTATGTGCATATTCTTTCTAGCCAGGTTTTACCTACGTAAGCTAAGATGTTCTACAGCCCTGGTTCTGTGAAATCTCATTCACAAGTTTCTGGGCTTTTTGTTTCTTGCTGACAAACAGCAACTCTGTGCTGCTGTGTGCTATCTGAGTCTCCCAAAGAGCAGCACAGAGTTGCTGTTTGTCAGCAAGAAACAAAAAGCCCAGAAACTTGTGAATGAGATTTCACAGAACCAGGGCTGTAGAACATCTTAGCTTACGTAGGTAAAACCTGGCTAGAAAGAATATGCATATATATATAATTATATATATATATAATTTGCATATAATTTACTTATACTAAAATGCCTAATAACTTATCTGCCAGGTCCTCTTTGTTGCCTTCCTTATAAATTGGATCTGTTATTGCCAATCTTCAATCTTTGAGGGGATCAATATGCATAAAAGGGAAGACAAGAAAAGGTGCTCACCATCAGTTCAGTTTAGGAAGGATACAGTCTACCAGTGGCTTTTCCTGTTTGACACCTTCAGAGAACTGGTGGCCACCCATCAATCTATTTTTGTTACTAGTGGTTGCTCAGAATGGTGTGGTATATAAGTAATAATAAATAAATAAAAGTAGAATGTATATATGAACTCTACAGTTCATGTGGTAGCCAGAGAAAGCAATGCACAAGCTGTTTTATGATAGCACTCCTCACAAACTGTAACCTCATTTAGAGCTGTAGTATTATTCTAGTCATGTGAATACCAGACATGTCAGAGAATTGTTAACCTAAATACAAGGGAGCTTATCAGCATTAACAGTTCCCAGCGACTACTATTCTAAAATCCAAATCACAGAAAGATCCTCACCGGGAAGGGAAAGCAGTGCTGGCAGCTAACAAAAGCCTGTTATATAATGAATTTAGCAGACAAACAAAGGCGCAAACAGTGCAAATCCCAACCTTCAATATGTCCCCCGTATATCAGATGACAGTGAAAACATGTGTTGGGCCCATTTCCTTTTGTTCTTAGATTACTTGTGGCTCACAAGCTCTTGCACTATTCTAGACCACTGAAAGATTAAATTGGCCAAACGCCATGCCCAGAGAACCTGACTCTTCAAAATTAATCATTTCCTGAAACAGAGAACCCCCATCTTAGCTGTGAGTACAGAAAAAAAAAGAAAGAATATAATCTCTTTCTAATAGACACAGAATATGATGGCCAGAAAAATGATGTTAGTTACTTCTGAATTCAATTTCTCACTGATAGGATATGACAAAAATTATAACCAAAATAGCTGGGTTTTCATAGACACAAAGACTGGATTTATACTTGATGCTACACCATTAAGGGTTCTGTTTGTCTTTGGTTTAGAATGTTGCATGAAACTAGACATGTGGTTTAATAGATTAAATAAACTACAACTTGACAAAATATGTGAATTCAGCCAATGGGTTTAGTTGTACAGGTTTTGATACAGGTTTCATCCTAGTAATTGCTGGGTAAAATACACAGTATCAGAATACTCTGTGCAGCTATTAAAACTATACCATTCTGATGGGGGGGGCTATTTTGAGTTAAAAAACACATAATAATTGCTAATGGGAAATAATACTCCATTTCCCCCAAAATAAGACATTCCCTGATAATAAGCCCAATTGGGCTTTTGAGTGCATGGCAATAAGGCCAAGCGGTTATTTCAGGGTTCAAAAAAATATAAGACAGTGTCTTATTTTCAGGGAAACATGGTACTTCCAGATAGGCCAGTCATCATACCATCAATTTCCCGTATTACTGGAGTTTTATGAAGAATTCAGATTATTGTATCTTCAATTTTTCTTTTGTCTTTGATTGGTGATCTGGGAACCCTTTATTAAGTATATCCAATTCCCCTCCATAAAATTCATTAAAAAAAGAGAATAATCATATAATCAATCAATCTCTTTAAGTGACTTCATCAAACTAGATACATTCATATTTATAAACTGCTCATTATAGGTCCCAATGTTGGTCAATAGCTTAAAAGATTAAAAGAACCAGTTCTTCTAAAACCACCCCGTCATATTGTCTCGAGGTAAATCATATTATGACCTTCTAGTTTTGATTTGCCACCTTGCACGTTATAAGAAACAGTGTTATGGTGGTACAGTATAAATTCCACTTTTGCAGATGGAACGATGTATTTGGCACCTTCCTCCTCTTATTTTCCGTGTAACAACATCCATGAGGTGGATTGGGTTGAGACCTGAGTGACTGGCCCAAAGCCCCCCAGCTGCTTTCATGGCTAAATTGGGACTTAAACTCACAGTTTCCTGCTTTCTAGCTTTATACCTTAACCACTAGACCAAACTGGCTTAAATATACCAGCAAATGTGAAGAAGAAAACATGCTAATGGCTTCACTTAAGTATGTTGATTTGACCACAATTTCCTCAAACCAAAAGATTCATGAATTGAAATTAAGATCTACCTTAAGGCAATGAACTTTAATGCAATGAAGGTGACTTTAAGCATTCTGCAGATTCAGTGACTGTTGCTTCTGAGCAGTGGTAGAATTCACATTTTTTTACTACCAGTTCTGTGGGCGTGGCTTGGTGGGCATGGCTTGGTGGGCATGGCAGGAGGATACTGCAAAATCTCCATTCCCACCCCATTCCAGGAGAAGGATACTGCAAAATCCCCATTCTTTCCCCACTCTGGGGCCAACCATTATTTTAATGCAATCTGGTTAATCACACACAGAAGCACACTTCCAATTTGCAAAAGTGCAAAGGGCATGAATTTATTCTAGTACAGCAGCCTTTATAGTTTTAATTTTATTCTCAGAATAAAGAATATTCTCAGGTAATGTTGAAGAATCTTTGTGTATTGTCTGTTTTGTAGCATCTATTTCCCATCCTTTTTCCAGCAGTTTGTTGTTGACTTGGAGGCATTATTTATTTTGAATCCTCTTAAGGAAATTATTTGAAAAAGATTGTCACAATTTAAATAGTTCCTTCACACACACACACAAAGAGGAAGGGAGGGGTTGTATTTGGAGAATACAGGTAATTGGAACTTCCAAGTTACCTAACCTAGTTACCATCATTCACAATCTGATCTAGGAATCAGATTTTGTTTACAATTATACAAAGGGAGGGCAGCACTATCTTTCCCATATTTTGTTTTCTGAGAAAAAAAGGGAATTACCTGTATTCTCCAAATGGTCTTGTCAAGAGACTTTTTACATTTAGGGGAGGTAAAACAAAAAGGATATAAATTAAATCTTTTAGAAAGGCTTTACAATATGGGACCTTTATTGCAGCTGACTGTAAAATATAGCCTCAACTTTTGGGGGGGGGGGGTGTGAATCTATAGCCTTAAATAGAGTGGGGTCTGCTTGAAACTAAAATTACCCCTTTGGGTTACCTATTTGGATAAATTGGCTGTAGTCACTCCCTACCGTGACTACAGTTAAGCATGCCCTGAGAACTGTAAACATACCAGGTTGTAAGTCAACTTGAACATACGTATACATCTTGTGTGCACGTATACACACACACAATTGCATCATTATTGTTTGTTGCACATCATCCAGAAATTATTTAGACTGGGTTTGGCAGTTTTGTCTGCCTATCAAGGACCTGGGATGGGCAAGATACGGATTGTTTATTATGGCTTGTTGCAGTCACCCAGATGTCTAGACTGGGTTTGGCATCTCTGTCCACCTATGGGGTCCTTCCCAAGGACCTGGGATAGGCAGGTGTGGATGTTTGATGTAGTTACAAGCATCACCGAGTAAAGCTGCCTTTTGCAATTGACTGATGGTGAATTTGTCAATATCGGTGTTCAAGTGGTGCTCCAGTTGTTTTGGGATTGCTCCCAAGCCGCCTGTGACTAGTGGTACTACCTTTGTTTCTTTCCCCACAGTCGTCCTGTTTCTATTTGCAAATCTTCCCGCTGATGCTATTCTGGATGGTCCACATTCAGAAAGAACAATGGTATTTATGACCACCACCACCCGTCTTCTTTGAAACTGGCCGACGGAGTGTGCTTGTATGTGTGTGTGTGTGTGTGTGTGTGTGTGTGTGTGTGTGTGTGTTGGTGGTGGTGGTGGTGGTGATGGTGGTGGTGGGTATTGGTGTTAGACAAAACCCAGAAGAGCACCTGGCAAAAACCTAAGAACAGGTAACCTCAACCTCCCAACGCCGATTAGAAAGAACCCAAACGGAGGGTGGGGGGAGAGGCGCTGGAGCCAGAAAGTGCTGAGTCACCGCATGACGCGACGTCTGTCCTTAGTACCTCTTCCTTCCCCTCGGCGCGCGCGAACCAGAAATCGCGCGCGCGCGCGAAAGAGAGAGAGAGAGAGAGAGAGAGAGAGAGAGCGCCTATTCTCCGCCCTTGCTCCTCGGTCACGTGTCACGCGATTCCTCTCCCGGGACGGTCAGAACCATAGCGGAGAGGCGGCTGCCGGCGCCCTCAGCCTTCTCGGGTTTCCCTTAAAAGTATCCGAGCGCGCGAAGCCAAGGCGGAGGGTCTCCTCATCCCTCGTTTGGTGTCCGGCCGCTGGCAAAGCGGAGGTTTGGGAAGGCGGCCGGAGCGCCTTTTTTCCCACCCCCACTTCCTTTGCTCAGCCACCTGCCCCCCCCTACGCCTAGCTGCGAGTGGATTCTCCTTGCGTGTTTCCCGCCGCCTGAAGTAGGGTTTTTTTTTTTTTTGTTTTTTTTTTGATCGGGGCTCGTGGCCCGCGCTGCTCTTCGGAGTTGTCACGGCAGCGGCCGCAGCTTGTCTCTTCCGCGCTCCTCCTCTCGCGCTCTCCCCGCGCTCCCCGCGCCTCCTCTTCCCCCGCAGAGCCATGGGGCTCCTGTCGCAAGGCTCGCCGCTCAGCTGGGAGAAGACGCAGCGGCACGCGGAGCACGTGCGCAAACACGGCATCCAGCAGTTCCTGCACATCTACCGGGCCGTCGGGGAGAGGCACAAGGACGTGCTCAAGTGGGGTGACGAGGTGAGCGGCCCACCCCCACGGAGAAGGGAAAGGGGACCCTTCGGAGAGCCGGCCTGGCTGATGGAGGGATCCTTCGGCTGCGTTGGGAAAGTCTCCCGGTTGAGATAGGCCGCCATTCCCCCTGTCTTTTCAGGTAGAAGGTCGGTGCTGGAAGAAGGGGAGGCTTCTGGCTCTGCGCCTTGCGAAATGGAGGGGACAGGAGGCTGGCGGGGAGGGGGGGGAGATTTAGTTAAATCGGAGTTTCCTTAAACGGAGCTCTTAGGTATGAGCCTTAGAAAACAGACAGGCAGCCGTCAAATCCCTTCCCTGTCGCTGACCTATCTGAGGCTGGGTTCACAAGCCAGCATCTCCCCTTTCTGTACCATTAACTGGAATGAATGAATATATATATATATAGAGAGAGATATAGATATAGATATAGATATACACACACACACATACACATACATATAAATACATACATACATACATACATATATACATACATACATATATATTCCAGTTAATGGTAATGTAATGTAAATATATATATTTACAGACTGTACAATCCGAAGCTGGTGGGAAAGTAAATGTTTATCCTCCGTTCTGTTTTCGATTGCTTTTGCCCCGGACTTGGCTTGATCTTCAACATTCTTAGGAAAATTCCTTACATAGAAAAAAGCAATTAGTATTAGCTTATGGACTCCTGTCTTTTATGCTATTTTAACAGTTATAAATTGCTCCGTTTACTTTTTCTTGCCAATATCGGACTGCCTTAAAGCAGAGACCTTGCGTTTTTATGTTAGTTAGTAGTATAAGTAGCAACTTATACCTGGAAATTTTACTTTGGAATATATGTTTGGATACCAGAAGGATCAGATTACAGATGCGCATGTATGAATGAATCTCTTCATCTGTAGGCAGTTTTATATTTATACTTCATTGCGCTCCATCCTATTAACAATTAATGCCCTGTTAGTATTATTGATTGATTGATTGATTGATTGATTGATTGGACTTATATGCCGCCCTTTCTCCACAAGGACTCAGGGTGGCTCACAACAACAACAAGTCAAATTAAAATTCAAACAATAAAAGAATCTAAAATTCCCATTAAAACCCCTTCAGGCCAGGCCAGCCTGTATGCTGTGTATTACTATAGTAAGGAAAGCCAAACAGCTGTTTCTCTGAGGCCTCTATAATCTAGGTTCTGTGTTTGATATATATGTGCCTTATAATGAAAATCCAGTAGTATCTTAACAGATTATTGGGGTAGAGGTCTCACTTTTTAAATTTAAAGTCTTTATATATTGCTCAAGAGCTGGGGATATTCTCAGAGCAATTGGCGTTACTGTACTTACTTGAGGCATCAAACACTAAAGTTGAGTTGGGTCAGGGGAAGGATACTGTTTGAAAACAGTGGTGTTCAAAATTCTCTTAATCAGTTAATTTTCCGGAATTGAATGGATTCATCAATTTTGTTTTATCTATGAAATGTATAAGCCATTTGTTTCCAGACACTCTAGCCTGTGATATAACATAGTTAATCCAGAAAGCAGGATATCGACAACCTGCAAAGCATATTATTTCTTCATGTTTCATATGTTTTAAGGAATTTTCAACTGCTTTTTCTCTATATGTTTGCAGTCTGCCCAAAAAATTTTAGTAGGGAATTTATTTAACAATTTTGATATGATTTGCAAAAAACACATAAATAACTATATTTCCCATTGAAAATGACTGAGGTAAATGAAGCTAGAAAAAAACATTTAGTGTGAATTGAATTGGTCATTGATTTTATTGCTTGACAATGTAATTGAAGCTCAATTGTAAACCATTTCTAAATTCTCTGTAAAGTTTTTACCTAAAACTTAGAGCTGTGCGTAGATTAAGCAAAATAACAGCATGAACTAATTGCTGACATCTTTTTGTATATAATCTATGTCCAAAGAATAGAAAATGAGTTTGTGAAAATGAGGCTTTCTAAGAATGAAAACTTTGTGCTTGAATTATGTTTATGTAATATTCATAATATATGAAAATAACAATTTGGCTCATCAAATTCTCTTAAAAAGGTACTGACTTGAAGACAAACTTTCAGATACATTACCAATACACTTTGATAGTGACTTTTAAATACAATCTTGGGCAAAGCCTACTTGAATTTTTTATCCAAATTAATACCTAAGAGGAGTTTTGAAACTCTTTTTCTTGAGATCGTTTTTCCTTTCATCCTCAAAGATTCTTAACTGTCAATTTACAAACTCCGAAATTGAAATATATGTTGTGTGGTAATACTGAGGAAAGCTTATTTTTTACAATTCAATCAGTCTGAAAATATTCCAAGATTATATTACATACAAAAATAAATCTTAGAATCATTTCCAAGGATTTAGATTATGTATGCTTTAAAAAATAATCCATACAATTTTGTACGTTAGAGCTATGATAATTGCTCTATGCATTGTAAAAAAAAGATTTCATAAGACAACTCCAGACTTGTGATGCCCAGGGGCATGGTACATCACAAACACTGAAGATGAATGCCTGTAAAAAGTTTTTACATTAAAAAAAAATAGCTGTAAATATCTTTGCAATAAAGATAAATCAGATAATTAAACTACAAATCTCACATTTAACAATATTGATGGGTTCAATTTTAGGTAGATTGCATTCATAGATATGTATTCAGAAAAAGGAAAAAATGCACTACGTTACTGATTCCCATACTTCATTAGTATAAACTTAATTGCTAGTAGTTCTTTTAAATATTATCATCTATAGATATCAGGAACAGAATCTGTGACCATATATTTGCAAAGCATATGCTCCACCAGCCAGCTATAACCTTTCATCAAGATTGATAGCTTTGTGCATTTGCTGTAGGTATAGAATTGTATAACTCTTGTATGCTTATTTTCAATTCCAGGAAATCAAGTTGCCAATAAAAGAATCTTGAAAAGTTATATATAAAATGCATAGACATTAGTTTTAGAAAATAGCAAATTCTCACCAGGAGTAAGAAATAGTGACCATATTTTATTGCTTCTCTTAGTTTTCCTGCCTGGAACAAAATAAACTCTGAAACTTCCATTTGTGATTTGCTAAGCAATACATCTGTCTTGTTTCTCTTGTAACAAGCCTGGATTATTAAGGAATGAAATATCAAGAGAAAAAAATACCTAGCTTATGACTTTTGTATATTAAGAGAGTTAGGAATCCAGATATAATATTAAGATAGTAAATATTACCAAATCAGATCTGAAAAAAACTGGTTGACCATTAAATGGTTTATCACTTTGTTCATGTCTAGTGATTATCCAGATTTTTACAGATCATGTCTGGTAGTTGTAATTAAATGCCAAGGGAGAGTTCCTGGTTTGTTAGCTGCTCTGCTGTCAGGAGGAGCAATTTTGAAGGGTTATGTTTGAACAGATTCCTTATATACATCCTAACTTGTCTCACCAAGAGACAGATCTTTCAGATTGTTAAAACATGTATTTTAGCCTGAAGACAGAAATAAAAGGATGTATCAGTTTTTGTAATCAGAGTTAACAATATTGTACAGGTCTTAACTTGATTAAAACTATCAAAACTAACTTGAGTGTAATCAAATTTCTAGCTTCTGCGATAGAAAAGTGGCCTAGGTCTCCTAATTTCCTATGCTTATATCTGCTATATTCAAAATACACTAAATTGAAAGTTAAAATCTCTTAGGGATAAATTTGAAGTCTGCACAGATTATGTTCATCCCAGTTACTCAGAAATAGGCCCCAGTGTTTTTGGTAGAGCTGACCCCTAGGAAAGTGTATTGGATTGCAGTCCTCGGGTAAACCACTAAGACTTGTTTTTAATTGTGACAGGATCTAATTTTAATAAAATAAATAAGAAAATTACAAAGACAAATTTTAATTTGTAGGGCAGTATGAGTTAAGTTTCAAAACAAAAATAAACTACTGACACACATTCTGCTTTTAATATATTTTTTACCTTTAATAAATAGTATTCAAGTTGTACTTGGTACAAATTATAACTTTTGTTAAAAGACATCTGATTTAGGTCCCTCTGATATTAAAATGTATTTAAATGATAGGGGCTTACTTAACTGGTAGAAAATAGAAGTCTATTCTCCTATTAATGCTTTTTAATATAACATACCATATATTGTGATTTTAAGATACAAAAACCCCAGTATTTTTGTGTTTTATTTTATTTAAAAGAAAATGCAGATCTATACAAAAATCATAAATAGGAAAGAAAGAAACCTGGAGTTAAATTTTAAGATTTATGGAAATAGGTGGACGTACATACACATACACATATTCTTACACTAGTATAAAAGATAAATCAGCTTTGATTGTTGAAACTGTATGTAGAGATAGATAGACAGATAGACATAGATAGATAGATAGATAGATAGATAGATAGATAGATGATAGATAGATAGATGATAGAAAGAAAGAGAAAGAAAGAAAAAAGAAAAGAAAGAAAGAAAGAAAGAAAGAAAGAAAGAAAGAAAGAAAGAAAGAAAGAAAGAAAGAAATTATTTTATTGGCCAAGTGCAATTGGACACACAAGGAATTTGTCTTTGGTGCATATGCTCTCAGTGTACATAAAAAGAAAAGACACATTCGTCAAGAATCATAAGGTACAACACTTAATGATAGTCATAGGGTACAAATAAGCAATCGAATCATACTAGGAAACAATATAAATCATAAGGATACAGCAACAAGTTACAGTCATACGGTCATAAGTTGGAGGAGATGGGTGATAGGAACGATGAGAAAATTAATAGTAATACAGACTTAGTTAATAGTTTGACAGTGTTGAGGGAATTATTTGTTTAGCAGAGTGATGGCGTTTGGGAAAAAACTATTCTTGTGTCTAGTTGTTCTGGTGTGCAGTGCTCTATAGCTTCGTTTTGAGGATAGGAGTTGAAACAATATATGTCCAGGATGCGAGGGATCTGTAAATATTTTCACAGCCCTCTTTTTGACTTGTGCAGTATACAGGTCCTCAATGGAAGGCAGGTTGGTAGTAATTGTTTTTTCTGCACTTCTAATTATCCTCTGAAGTCTGTGTCTGTCTTGTTGGGTTGCAGAACCAAACCAGACAGTTATAGAGGTGCAGATGACAGACTCAATAATTCCTCTATATGGTAAAGTTGTTAAAGTTCTTATACTTTTATACATATCCAAGTAAATGACACAAATGATATTTTTCTATATTGCTCTTTTATAATAAAATGGGTTTACTGGTAGAATAATAATCTGAGTGGTATCATTAGATTCCGTCTGTAGTTTAAAAAAATTCTTCTTTGTTATGCTTGAAATTTTTGCTTTTGTTAATCATTAGTTTGCTGTACTGTACTGTGGGAAAATAATAACAATGCCATTTCTTGGTATTAAGATTACTGATTTCTCTTCCGCTATATAAACTTCTACTAGATTAGATGCATCGTGTTTGCTTTTTAAAACAAGACAAATTTGTGTTAGAGATCTGAAATTCAAGATTAATGTGAAACCTATTCTAAGGGGTGGGGGGAAGAAGTTTTAGGATCTTTTGCTGGTAGTACTCTCTCTGATCTACAAATTGATACTAAATGCGATAAACACACCAAGGACCCCTGATAAACACTCTGCATAATCAAACTTTCAGCAAGCTGAAAAGACAAACTAACTGCTTCACCACAATCAAGTTTTGTTATCATTATCTGCCAATATGAAGAAAATGTAAGACCTTTATTTAACTAGAATTTGTGTCCTATTTGTCTTTTGGCTTGCTTCATACGTAGCTTCATTATTATGTTGACAAAACACTGTCTATTGACACTAGAAAGTTGATCGTGCATCACCTTTGCAGAAATGCTGCCTAAGGAATTGTTTGCTGAAATATTTGTATTTTAAAAAGTCAATAGTTAACCTAAAGTTACCCTGTTTCCCCCCAAAATAAGACATCCCTTGATAATAAGCCCAATCGGGCTTTTGAGCGCATGGCAATAAGGCCAAGCACTTATTTCAAGGTTCAAAAAAATATAAGACAGGGTCTTATTTTCGGGAAAACACAATATATCGTATTGCTCTTCTTTCTATAATTCATCCCACCTAATCAATCATCAAAACCTCTAAGTCAAAAATTCTTTTTTTTTATTTTTATGCAAAAAGTCAACGAAGCTTCCAGTCTTCATTAGATAAACATATATGTATTTTCTCTAATCAAAGAAATTTATTTATATTTCATATTTATTAAGTTAATTTATCCATTTCAGCAAAATTTGTCAACTTCACCAACCATTCTTCTATAGTGAATGGTTCTATATCCAACTTTCTGCATATAGTCATCTCACTGCTATGATCATATATTGAAATAATCTTCCATGGCTTTTTTTCTGTTTATTCATGTTTATTTATAATCTTAAAAGGAAAAGTTCTGGCTTCCATTGAATTTTCTGTATATATCTGGATTCATTTTTTTTATTAGCTTTTTACAAGTCTATGATAAAACATCCATTCATATTATTCACATTTCCAGCATAGATTTAAGCTCCTCTGTACATTCCAGATAATTTTTCTGGCATCACTTTATTTTTTAAAAAATCTCTTTTATATCATAACACAGTGTAAAGTTCTATCCTTTCAATCACATGTTTTTCCATTATTCCATCTGTATACATCTGTATTATAAACAAACTTCTTAGCCCATTTTATCATACATTCTTTAACTTCTTCCTATGTTTCAAATTTCAGCAAAAGTTTGTACTTTTATAAATTATATATTCATGATCAGTACACAAATGTATTTCAAATTCTGACTTTTTTCCTTTGTTGAATGCCTCCAGCTAAGCAATGATTTGCTGGAAATGCTTTAATTTAGATGCCTGCACTGATCAGGGAATTGGATTTAATGTCTTACAAAGTCCCTTCAAAATCAATGGTTCTGTATTTTAGTGTTTTATCCAATAATAAACTAATGTTGGGTTTCTAAGATCTTTCATTTTTATGGTACTTTGCAGATTTTCAGATATTATGAATTCTATTTTGTTTGTGTCTGCACTGGTGAAAGTCAGAAGTTACTTGTTTTTTGTGGTTAGTTTCCTTATTGACTGCATCCTCAATTGGCTTTTCCCTCCCGCCCCAATCCTTATTCAAATTCAAAATATACATTATTTATTCTAATAAAACTTAGTGAATGTATTATTATTTTCAAGTAGTAATTAAACAGGCTATGTCCTGAGAAAAATAAAAATCCTAGTTTCAGATGATCTGGGAATAACATTCTAGGTAAAGCAAGCAGTATTTGCAGATTACTGGCAATAAAAATTGTTAACATGTACATTATTAATATTCATAATGCTGTGTTTTTCTTCCATTCTGTTTGCTGAACAGAAACAAAAGGAAACATGAGGATTTGTAAGTAGCTTTAATAGCAGCCCATACATTATAACAATAGTTAGGTGACTAGAAGTAACCATCTTTTTCACTTAATTTCCTTTTGTAAATCTCTGTTTTGTGCTACCAAAATTGATACAGCTAGACCTTAAAAGTTACAGAAACAAGCTGAAAAGTTAATGTACATTAGTTTTTATAAAAAAGCTTAAGATTTTTAACTGAATAATTCACCAACCACATTAATGCTTCTCCTTTCTTCCCTGCTTTTTTGGAAGAAGTGCTTTTAGAAGCAGTGGCTTTCTACTGAGTGAGCAAAGCAACGGAATGCCTCTCTTGCTATAATCAAATATAAGTTCTTTGCTTTATTCAAAATGCCTGGGATCATTTTCTCAACATTTTGCTAAAATGCAATCAAAATATTTCAGTTAGATTTTTCAGAAGTGATGTATACAGTTCTGTTTTGAATTTGGGCAAGGTGACTGGATGTGGCTGCTAGGATTGACTTGAATAGCAGCTAAATTCAATTTGTTCAATTTGGTACAGAATAAATGTCCTGTTATTCTGCACAAGGTCCACGTTGTAAATAAATTGCATGTTGGAAAGGTCGATAAGAGTATAGCTTTGTCATTCCCATGAAGTCAGCAAAAAAAACAGTCTTGAGTCAGCAAGTTTGATATAAAATTGTACTGAAAGGTATATAGTTTATATTTCCTAAGACATTTTATATTGTTAAATATAATATACATACATTTTTAATAGCCTCGTTTAAACTCTTGATTCAAAAAAGTATTAGGATGGATTTTCATTTGGATGTTTGCTATGTTTGTAATGCTGGATACTATAGTTTTCTATCATTCTCTTTAGTTGCCTTCTATGTTGTGAGTAGCTGCAGTCTTAAAAGTGAAAATTTGTGACAACAAAAACTTGAGATAAATTTAAGTAGAATGGATTGAAAGAGAACCTTAGGCAGGCTTTCATCCTTGATCAAAACCATGCTGAGGAAATCACTGTGCAACTGCTGAGTAAATATTATGCTTTACTGATACATTGTGGGCAAAAAGGACTTGCAAAATTTGCAGTTTGACATGCAAAAATAAAAGATGTATTTTTAAATATCCCCATTTAGAAAACATTACCATGAAGTCTGCTTTTAAAAATTATAATTCCTCAGGTCACCAGTTTGTGAACTTAAGTGTTTTTCTGTTTTGTGAGCTAAAAATTATATTTTGAACTTCTGTTGCCTTTTAGGTGGAATATATGTTGGTAGCTTTTGACCATAAAAATAAGAGAGCACGGCTGTTATTAACTGGAGAAGAAGTACTTCATACTTTACAAGAAAAAGGTGAAAGAATAAATCCAAAGTAAGTATCATCAGCTCATAAAAATACATGCTGAAATTTAGCCAGGTTATTAATTAGCATGTATTTCAATCTCTGTCTATTACAAGTCACTTTTGGCTCCTGCCTGGACAGGTCCATGGAGTTTTTACAGCAATGTTTTTGGAAGTAATTTGCCATTGCCATGAGTGACTGGCCCCAAAGTTATCCAGCTTACAAATACAGGCCAAAATTTGCAGTCTCTCAGTTGTAACTGGTTTCTTTAACCACTTCACCAAATTGGCTCTCGTTTTCTAAACAATGGGAAATGTATTTTCATAAATAATACGTGTTTGCATGTACCCTAAAAGATCAGTGCTTTCAATTTGCAGCAACACAGTGGCAAATGTTTCTAATTTAATTATTTAATTAAGTAATATTTAATTATTAAAATGATTAATATTGTATTTGAGAAATGGCAAAATACAATTCGTATTTTATGCCAGCTATATTTTTAAATATCTTCATTTGTTTTGTTGACCGAAAGATTAATTACGCATGGTATAGTGCTGTTGTACTTACACTATTGCATTTTTTCTTCCAAAAAGTTGGAATCCCTATTAATCATAAAACACATTCTAAGACAGAGTTCCCCAATGTTTCCGGCTTTGCGGACTGGCGGGGGGAGAGGGAATGTTTCAGCATGTGCACAGCTCCATTTGTGTAAGTGGTGTGCATGCCCTCCTGCTGCTCATGCAAATGGAGTGTGCACGCACACGCTTGCCTGCTACTTACACAAGTGTGGGTGGGTGCTTGCCGGCCATTTCCACAGCCTGGTTTCAATCGCCTCATGGCTCACTGGTTGGGGATCCCTGTTCTAAGTAAATTAAGGTACTAGATTAAGCCATCCCCATCCTGAGTCAAGGTTTTTACCTTTGTTTGCATGGTTCAGAGTTAAAAGCTAAATTACAATTGCATGCTATGTAAGTATACGTTATTGTAGAAGATACTTTCAGTTTTCATTTGATTTTTCAGCCATCCAACATTATGGAGGCCAGAGTATGGAAGCTACATGATCGAAGGGACTCCTGGGCAGCCATATGGAGGAACAATGTCTGAATTTAACACTGTACAGGACAACATGAGGAAGCGGCGCCAGGAAGCTGCTTCAGTACTAAAAAAAGATGAAGCTGTTTGCACTGTCACATCATTTCCAAGGTTAGATTCTGTTTTTCTAATAGTTTGAAAATATAGTGGTTTCAGATGGCTGTGACTCAGAAAAAAGTTGCAATATTAAAGCTATTTTAAAAAGAGGAAGATTCACCATAAAGTATTTCCCATTTAGAGCCACTGCTACTTAGTTATAGCTGCAGCAGTGCTTAAAAGTTTGTGAACCTGTTTGAATTTTCAATATTTCTGCATAAATATAACCTAAAACATGATCTGTTCTCCACACAAGTCCTGAAATTTGATAAAGAGAATCCAATTAAGCAAATTAATCAAAATATTACATTTGTTTGTTTATTCCTGACTAAAATGATCCAGGCAAATCAAAAGGTTATTGAAAGAGCGTTCTGTGGATGGATCTAACCAAAATATAATGTTTTCACTTCAATGAAAACTGTTCTTTGACAAAAGGCAAAGACTGCATTCCAGTGTAAGAACCTTATCTCATCTGAGCAACATGCTGATGACAAAATAAATAGTCCTCAACTTATAACTGTAATTGACCCTGGAATTTCTCTGTTAAAAGTCAGACACCAGCAAGGTGGATGTGGGGTACTGGTATGGACTGGTGGTATTAAAGATGAGCTAGTTGGATCTTTTCGGTTTGAAGATGGACTCAAAATCATCTCCCAAACTTACTGCCAGTTTTTACAAGACACTTTCTTCAAGCAGTGGTACAGGAAAAATTCTGCATCTTTCCAGAAGACCACGATTTTTATGCAGGACAATGCTCCATTGCATGCATCGAAGTACTCCACTGTGTGGCATGCCAGTAAAGTTCCTAAAGATGAAAGAATAATGTCATGGCCCCCTTCCCCACCTGACCTAAACCCTATTGAGAACTTGTGGGCCCTTCTTAAACAGGAGATTTACGGTAACGGAAAACAGTACACTTCTCTGAACAGGCTGTGTTCTGGACAGGCTTTGGGAGGCTGTGGTTGCTACTGCACAAAAAGCTGATCGTCAACAGATAAAGAAAGTGACAAATTCCATGAATGGAAGATTTATGACTGTTATTAAAAAGAAGGGTGGTTATATTGGTCACTGATTTTTTTTTTTTTTTTGAAATGTCAGAAATGTTTATTTGTAAATTTTGAGTTGTTTATTATTTTCACTTTAACAAATTAAAATAAATGAATGAGATGGGGAAATTTTTGTTTTTCATTTAGTTGCATAATAATTCTGCACACTAATAGTTGCCCAATAATTGTGCACACATAGATATTCTCCTAAGAAAGCCAAAACCTCACTTTTACTTTCTTAAATATTCAGGTTTGAGGTTTATTAACATTTTGGGTCGACTGAGAGCACTGTAGTTGTTCAATAATAAAATTAATCCTCAAAAATATAACTTGCCTAATAATTGTGCACACAGGGTATATATGCCAGCATTCCATGTTAAGAGTGTCCAGCTAGATGTGTTTAGGAAACTCAGAGATAGGAAATTGACTTTTTTCTGCTACTTCTTCCTAGCAGCTAGTAATCAAATCATGCCATCTGTGATTGTAGAGATAGCAAGTAACATCAAGACTAAAAGTCATTCATACTACAATCCTCCATGAGTTTGGTCAGCCTCCTTTTAAATTCATTAAAATTGGTGGCGATCATCATGTGTGATGGTTTCAAATTTCTTTACAAAAAGTATACTTCAGTGGAGTATTATGTAAATTTTAACTTTAGCAATTTTTTAGATTTGATCTGGAGTTGTTTTGATTGAATCAGATTTCAAATGATTTGATGATTTCAATCAATTTGGAAAATGGAATAAACTTGATTCAGTGCTTTGAATATAAATGTCAAATAACTTCATTTTTTCAAATTTTATTAGAGTTGATCCATACATTCTAATGTTTAGTTTAATGAGTGATGTTTAATACAATAATACATTTAATACCCTAGAACAGTGGTTCTCAACCTCACAAACCCCTGGGGGTCTGCGATGTCACAGGGTCTGTGAAGGTTTGAAGAAATGTTATGATTTAAATCTTGAGTTAACCCTTAACCACGGACATACTTTTTCAGCTGCGCTATTACAGACATGAGGTCATAATGACCACTCTAGCTGCTGGCCTTAGTTCAGGTAATTGTACTACAATATTGTGACTAGTGGTTCTGGATCTATTGCTTCCAAAAGGTGCAGAAGACCATTTGAATTCGTTCTTGCCATATAAATTATTGCATGACGTGGATTGTACCTGGTCATCAATTTCATCTAGAGCTTCATCATCATTGATGTCAGAATCGGCAGCGGCAATGAGTTCCTCATCGTCCATTACAATTTTTTTTTTATTGAAAAGTTTTTTAAAAATTTACACATATTTTCCCTTCCCTCCTCCCCCCTCCTACCCCAACCCTCCCCCCCCCCCGGACTTCCCAGAGCAAATACAGGATATAGCATTTAACAAACATATTAAAAAGAAACATAAGCTAACTATCTATAGATTTATCTCCCTTTTGCACTTTAACTCTCCTTGTTCATATCTGAATATAACTATTTAAACCAATTATTGCTTGAAAGTAATCAATCCAACTTCGTTCTTGTCCGTTCTTCAATAATAAGCAAGTCTTCTTTCTTCCAGCATTACACAATCAGAGCCCAATTACAATTAACCATCACATTTCCAACCCTTACATATATTAACACATTAACAAAATATTTTAATCGATCTCAAATAAATTATATTATAAAAACCTTATTTTTACTTTTTACCCCATAAACTTATATTGATTCTTCCTGGAAACATTCCTTACTTAATAGCTTTGCATAAACTTATTCATCTTATTCTCTACAAATCCACTGCGTATAATCAAATAACATCTTCACTATTTGATATCTATAAAAAATATTGTAAAAACCTTCCCTCAACCCTTGCACCACTTATATTTTCCTTATAACCCACAAGTTTATATTTATTCTTCAACAAAACATTCTTTAATATAATATTAATGTAATTTAAAACAAAGTATAAAAATTTAAGTAATATCCTTCTTCTAACCCATAAACTTATATTAAATGATCTGCACTGTCCATAACTTTTACATCCCCAATATTTTTTTTTTAACCCATAAGCTTATATAAATTTTTCAACAAAGCATTCCTTGAAATATAACTTTAGTGTTAATATACTTCAGGACAAAAGTGAAAGTTTGGTCAGTGGCCCATAACAATTCAAACATAACATTACTTATAACTTTTCAAGACAAATCATGTCCCTAAATATAAGTAAATCATTCATTTTCACTATAACATAACTTTTCAAAACAAATCATATCCCTAAATATGGGTATAGTCATTCATTTTCACTATTACTATTCTCCCCAAGCAAAAGGATTGTAATTTTTCCTGACTTTTTTGCGAACCTTCTTCTTCAGTCTTATTCCTCCGCCTTTTATTTTTATAAGTTCTTGAATTTTCAGCTGAAGTTGCTGTACCTTACAATCTTGTTCTCTTCACAAAGTAGTTCCTTTCAGTAAACACACCTCTTTATTTATTTATTTATTTATTTATTTATTTATTTAATTTGTATACCGCCCTTCTCCCAGAAGGGACTCAGGGCGGTGAACAGCCAAAATTAAAAAACATACAAATGCAAAAGTTAAGATAATTAAAAGAATTAAATCATTGGCTACCCAAATTTAAAACCCCAAATCCATAAAATTTAAAATCCCAATTAAAAAACCATTTAGGCTAGGCCGGCTTGATGAAATAAAAACGTCTTCAGGGCTTTACGGAAGGTCCGGAGGTCCGGGATCAATCGTATTCCAGGAGGCAGCTCATTCCACAGGGTGGGTGCCCCCACAGAGAAGGCTCGCCCCCTGGGGGCCGCCAGCCGACATTGCCTGACCGACGGCACCCCGAGGAGGCCCTCTCTGTGAGAGCGTATTGGCCGGTGGGAGGTTATCGGTAGCAGCAGGCGGTCTCGCAAATACCCTGGCCCTAAGCCATGGAGCGCTTTAAAGATGAGAACCAACACCTTAAAGCGCACCCGGAAGACCACCGGGAGCCAATGCAGCTCGCGCAGGAGAGGTGTTACGTGGGAGTGCCACGTCGCTCCCATAATCACCCGCGCGGCCGCATTCTGCACCAGCTGGAGCCTCCGGGTGCTCCTCAGGGGGAGCCCCATGTAGAGAGGGTTACAGTAGTCCAGGCGTGACGTAACCAAGGCATGAGTGACTGTGCACAAGGAGTCCCGATCCAGAAAGGGGCGCAACTGGCGTATCAGGCGAACCTGATAAAAAGCCCCCCTGGCCACGGCCGTCATATGCTCTTCTAAAGACAGCCGTGTGTCCAGGAGGACGCCCAAGTTGCGAGCCCCCTCTGTGGGGGTCAGTGACTCACCCCCAATAGCCAGAGATGGCTATTTTAACTGCGATTGAGAGTCCATTTTTGTAAAAAAGTTGTAAAATTCCACTTCGAATCTTCCTTCTTGTATTAGAAATCCCAACGCCTCCTGACAATTTTCCAGTTGACTGTATCAAAGCCTCTGGAGAAATCTCTCTCAATATTTCCTGGTTATACTCCTTCAAACCTCTCAGCCTTTCCTTCTTAATTTGAAAAACATCCATTCCATTTTCCAAAGGCACATTAAACTGGATTGTTTCTTCCACCTCTTCATTCAGCAACTCACTATTATATGGCAACTGAAATACCGATACAGTATCTTCACTTGTATCTTTGTTTCGAATTTGAGTAAAATCCTTCTTGAAAAACCCTTCTATTCTTTCCACTATCACGGAGTTAAATGATTCTAAAATTTCTTTAAAGAGATCCACAATCAGTATTTGTGTATTTACTGATGTTTCTAATAGTGAGCCTTCATCACTTTCAAAAAAGCCAGCTGGGTGTTAACAGCTTTATCGAGAGTTAACTTTCACTTTCACACCTTTTCAAGCACAAGCGCCATTTTCTTCACTCCTTTAAGCAACTTCAAAAAGTGGCAACTTAAGCGTGGAATTAAGGGTTTGTTACTTGTGATTGTCTGCTCTCCTGTCTTCACTCCGTCTGCATAGATAATCAACTTAGATCTCAGTAAAGATTGCAGAAGTGGTCGCGACGTTTTTTTCTGCTTAAAGCAGAAGCGCCCTGGATCTCGGAGTTTCACCGGACTTCCTGGGGAGCTCTCACCCTCCAAGCCCCCAAAACTATTTCAGGGGCTTTCGGGGAGCTCTACCCCCATCCGATTACTCTCCTTTCCCTCTTCTCCCGGGGGAAAGGTTTTCCAGCCACCGGACAGCTGATTTGTGCTGTCAGGGTGGTTTTACAAGATCGCAGGGCTGGCGTTCCGAGAGAGAGTGTCCAGCAACGTCGGCGGTGCCACCAGAAGTCGTCCATTACAAAATTTTTGTTGCAATCCGATTCCACTTTATTCAGATCACTCTCTGCTTTTTCATACCATGTTAGAACAGTTTCTTTGAAATTTGGATCATCAAATCACACTCTATTTGGCAGAAAATGTGGCCCTGACATAAAAAAAACATAAGTTAACAAAGATCTGCAGTCAAAATGACCGCAACTCAAATTTAAATGTCACTACACCAAATTTAAATGTCAAACACCAAGTAACTCACGCAAGTACGATGCTGCATACATTCTTACTGGCGGGAAAACAAAAGTTATGTGCAACCAGAACAGTCCCATTTCTAAAAATAGGGATGTTCCGAACATTTTGGAAAACTGTTGCGGTCACTATGACCACGGGTCTGTGGTTATGTGTTAAGTCTTGGGGGTCCGTGGCCATCGTCTGTGGCCACAAAAGGTCTTTTGAGGAGGTCTGTGGTAAAGAAAATTGAAAACCACTGCACTAGAAAGCTTTCTACTTAGAAACATATTTGGTAAATTTCTTACCTGTTTTGGATCAGGGTTTTTTTTGGCAGAAACAAGATTAACCTATTTTAATTGGTTAGATAAAATGTACATTTACTGAGTGCCTGCAGCTGTTTTAATTACTGTCTATAGAAGAGTTGTGCCAAACACATAACTACTATTCTTAATAAACTTTGGTTTTTACTTTTGTTCTGGAATATTTCTAATATAACTTTATTAAATGAATGTTTGTCAACTAGAGATCTCGATTTGATTGAATTTGTAGATTAGGTTGTCCAGGATTTACGATACCAGAGTATCATCCAACACCTATTGAGACGGGAGCCTCAAAGTCTCTTTTCTTCCCAGATGAGGCTATAAACAAACATCCCAGGTTTAGGTAAGTTTTGAATAGGAATACAGATGTATTCAAAATGTAGATGATGTGAAGATATGCTAATTCATAATAATAATCCAAATTTAAATTTGGTATGAGGTTCACCACTCATGTTGAATGTAGTTATTCTTTCTATAGATACTATTTTAGTTTTATCAATGCTTTTAATAAGCTGACAAAACTCCCATCCTTTATAACATTAATTCCACAGGCAATGCTATTTAAGAAGAGATTCAGAGCTAGCTTGTCTACTCAAAGTTCAAACCATTGCAGCCAGAGTGGATTTGATTTAAATCGAGTTGATTTAAATCATGATTTAAATCACTAGTAAAAACGCCTGATTTAAATCAATTCGATTTAAATCATAATTTTTAAAGAGTGACTGTCATCTCTGTCCCACAACAGCTCCTTCTCTGACCTGCTGTTGACTCACCAAAGTCCCAATATTGCAGAATATACAGCCTCATGCTACATAACTAAGCTCCATTTCATGCTGAATAAACTAAATTATTAATGTATCTTAAGTAGAAAACTATCCGTTTTTTTATTTTTTTAAGAAAATCATCAATTTTTATCCACCCTGATTGCAGCAACTCTGCAGTCATGTGATCAAAATTTTGGTATTTGACAGTGTAATCAACCAATTTCATTGTATACATGATGTACAATGACAATAAAGGTTATACTATACTTAAGATTGCAGAAGCGCTGCAATTCCTTCCCCACCATAGGCTAGAAGGCCTCAGCCACCTTAGCCTCCCTATCTCCACCCCAACTCATGGGAGGCCTGCCCCACTATGTCTAATTGAGTTACTTTTCACTGCAGCTGCTGACAGATGTGTGCAGCCAATGGAAGGCATATGTAAAAGCTGACAAAGGCAATGTTCCTCAAATCTAGAGAGGCAACTGCTTTATCAAGGCTGACCAGAAACAGGAATTTCACTGGCTGACTTCTTACTCCTGGCCAATTTTGAGAAAGATTGCTTCTATATTGCAGAGAAGGATTCTGTCCATAATAGCAAAGACAATCTTTCTCAAGGCTGGCCTGGAATAGCTCTACAAACAGTCCAATGTATTCTGCTTACTCTCTTGTAATTCCTTTCTCTCTAATCTCTACTCCGCAAGGCAGGGGAAAGCAGATCAGACAAATTGCATACCGAAATAGTTTGTTTTTTATCTTTTGTTCCCTCTAGAACAAAAAAATTCATTGAAAAAAGTGACATGACCATTTTTCACACTTATGACCATTGCAGCATCCCCTTGATCACATGATCAAAATTCAGATCCTTAGCAACTGACTCATATTTATTACAGTTTCAGTGTCCCGGGGTCATGTGATCATACCTTTTGCAACCTTAAAAGCAAAGTCAATAGGAAGCCAGATTCACTTAACTATTACTAACTTAATAACTTCAGTGATTCACTTAATAACTGTGGCAAGTCATAAAATGGGGCAAAATACATTTAACAAATGTTTCACTTAGTAACAGAAATGTTGGACTCAGTGATCGTAAATTGAGGACTACCTGTAATTCCTTGCAATATAGACAAATAAGTAAGCTATCTTCTGACATTATTTCTCATAACACTCTGTATCAAGATAGTGTTGATGCTTCATATAATTCACTGAATACAAATAATTTTTAATCAGTGTAGTAGGTTAGAAAACCCATAAACCAAATATTAATCTAAAAAGTTAAGGCAACATCTCAGATTTTTTTTACATTTTTTTTTAGTACTTTAACGAGAAATATTCGACATAGAAGAGGCGAAAAAGTAATTATAAATGTACCAGGTAAGTGAAAAAAGCAATTCACTGTTAATTTTTTTTTAATTAACCTTTGAGAACCAAGAGTTTAACCTTTTATCAAATGTCTTATTCAGTATTTAAAGACAAGAATACTCCATCGCCGTTTAAAGAAACATTTCCTAGTGATGATGGTGAAGCAGTAAGAGCAGCTAAACCCGATCATGTATATATGGATGCCATGGGATTTGGCATGGGCAATTGTTGCCTTCAGGTAAACTCACTGAAATAAGTACACTGTTAAGTATTTTTACTGCTGTCTTTTGGCTTTGTGTTGTTTTCATAACAGCTATTTGAATTTTTCAGTTACGTTTTCTGTAGCCAGATTTTATATATTACAGGCATGTATTTTTCCCTGCTGTTCATTGCACAGCTAGGCATCTTTTTTCCTCCTTTCCAGAAATATTCAAGCACCATGCCAAGCTGTGGTAATTGTTAATGTTTTGTAAGCAACTGATAGATTAGTAGTAGACAGCAAATAATACAAGATTAGTAATTTTCTACAAGTTTATTGTCTAATAGACACACAAGGAGGAAAAGTGAGGGATAACTAAAACAGTCATAACAAAGGAGATGGAAAAATAATAGCGTAGCGGAGGAGATTCGAAAAATTGCATTGAATAATTTGAGTGACTGAATTCTTAAAACATCTGAAGGCAGCGAGTTGCAAAAATAAGGTACCGCAAAGCAAATAAATAAAACAATTAAATAATTAAATGTAATAGTATTTAAAAATATTGGAATGAAAGAAAAGTAGAGGGTTGTACAATGTAATGCAAAATAAAAGGTCATGAGAAGCACTGGTGTATTTAAAACTGCACATCAAAATTGTAAAATAAATTTTCAAGTGAAAGATTGATACAAAAATGACACATCCTGTTATTTATGGTGAGGGAGAATAAGGTGCCTGGTGTGAAAAATGAATATCAGTATCATTAGATGAGTTAAAGGAAAAAGGAATGACATATAAGACAGTTAGAACTTGCAAAATATGTGAAAATGTTCAATATATGGCTAAAAAAAGGCAATATTTTGCTCTTTAAATTTGAATACAAGTAGTCCTCTGCCTGCAAGTGTTTGTTTAGTCACCATTCAAAGCTACAACAGCACTAAAAAAAGTGCCTTACGACCAGTTCTTGCACTTATGTCTGTTGCAGCATCCCCATGGTTAGGTGATCAAAATTGGGGTGCTTAGCAACTGTCATGTATTTACAACGGTTGCACCACTCCAGGGTGATGTGATTGCCATTTGCGACCTTCTCAACCAGCAGAATGAATGGTAGAAGCCACATTTGTTTAATAACAGACCACTTGTTTAATAACCAAACCACTTAACAGCTGCAGTGGTTTGCTTAACAACCATGGTAAAATTGGACATGACTCACTTAACAACCACTTTGCTTAGCAATGGAAATTCTGGTCCCAGTTTTCACAAGTTGAGGTCTACCTGTATTCAAATTGTCATAAATCAATTTGTGATTTGGAACTGAACTCTTGAGTGAGTCTGCATAGGTACTTTAGTTTTGGAGGTAGTGTTTGTAACGCCTAGTAGCAATGAGATTCTGGAAGGAAGAAAAAGGGGACTTAATTCCCACTGTATGATCCCAGGTCTGCAGGAAAGAAACAGTCTTGCAGTTAGAAATTCAGTGGAGCCATTTTTTATAATTTCTGGAAAGTGCAATAACATTGATATTCACTTTTAACATAAATCATGATAGATTTTTATTTATTATATAGGTAACATTCCAGGCCTGCAGCATTTTTGAAGCAAGATACCTTTATGATCAGCTAGCCACAATCTGTCCCATTGTGGTGAGTGAAATCATTTTATTGTTGAATACATTTTTATTCAGAGACACACTTTATTATATTTAAATGAGGACCCAGATTGTTGGGGGCAATATGCTATTTAGTATACTGTCGATGGTTGTAAGCCGCCCAGAGTCATCGGAGAGTGGGCAGCATAGAAATATGATTAATAAAATAAATATATATATATATAAAAACTTTTAAAACTCTTTTAAAAAAGATTAAAAAGCATGTTCATTGAGGCAACCCTCAAAACAATCGGTATAAGATTTGTAAATTAGTGGTGATAGTTTATGTTCAGTAAGCTAAAATTTCCCATCCTTGATGAATTATATGGAAAGAATAAAAGAGATCAGAGAAATTTGCAAGCTGTTGCTTAGGGGCTGGAGGAGAAAATACAGCAAGAGGTAGTGCAATATTTGTTGCCATGCCCATGTAGCACATTTTACCTTGACATAATCTTATATCCTCAAAATACTGTCCGCATAAGAATAACAGAATTTGGAAAGGACTTTGGAGGTCTTCTAGCCCAACTGCCTGCCCAAGCAGGAGATCCTATACTATTTCAGACAAATGGCTGTCCAGTTTCTTCTTAAAAGCCTGCAGTGATGGAGCATCCACAACTTCTGGAGGCAAGCCATTCCATTGATTAATTAATGGTTAATTGTTCTCATTGTCAGGAGTTTTCCAGTTAGAAAAAGAAACTAGAGTAGAAGAGTGGAGTGCAAATGGAGTCTGCTTGGCTAGTAAAACAATTTGTAGTATTGTAAATAAAGGTGATTTGATGAAGACGAGCAGAGCATCTTGTATTTCAGGATCATACTTGCTTAGCTTTATATGGTATTGCATTGATAATTCATTACAATACGTTCTCTCCGATTATTCTTTTAGATGGCTTTAAGTGCTGCAGCTCCTTTTTACAGAGGCTATGTGACAGATATTGATTGCCGTTGGGGAGTTATATCTGCATCAGTAGATGACAGAACAAGAGAGGAGAGGGGTCTAGAGGTATGTGAGACCTCTCAAATGTAGATCAGTTGTATCACTAGTATATATTCTTGGTTACAAAATTGCAAACCCATTTATTAAAAATGCTTTGATCATTCTCTTAGTATGATCTTCATATAAAATGTCCTGTGTTTTTACATTCTTCTGGTATTTCTTTTAATTTCCTAGAGGCAGAATCACTGATACAATTTTTTTGTCAATTTTTTTTTTAATAAATGTACAAAAATGTGCATGTGATTAATCTTGTTCTGAAATTGGATTGAGCAAGAGAAATGAAAAATAGAAATATATAACAACTGAAATTATCTAAGGAATAGCATTCTCTTTGCATCAGGGGGTTGTATTTTGCTTTTCTTAAGAGGAGGACATTCAGCAGCTGTGAGCAAAGCAGTTAAGAGTTTGTAAGAGTAGTTAGCCTAAGTCAGGAGTGTTAAACTGGTGGCCCACGGACCGGATACGTCACACATAGGCCATGCCCACCCCAGCTCTGTGAAGGGAAAAAATGTCACGATACATCAAGTGACAGCAATGTGACGCGGCTAGTTTGACACCCATGGCCTAGGTATTCATGCTCTCACACAAAAATATTTCTTCCTAAACTTACCTTTCATTCCTTGAAAACTTTCCATAATTTTAAGCATTTTGCTCATTAAGCATTTTTTTGTTATTTAAATCTATTTGAATGTAGAAAGTGAAGACATTTTTATATCTACTTTTCTTGACAATGCTAAAGGAAATGGTTTCCCAGTGCCTACTTTTGAAATACGTTTTGGCTTTCCCACCCCAATTGACAGTCTTGGTATTTCTGTAATGAATACCAAAGTCAAACCTTTTTTGCCTTCTAAGATGGATGAAGTTAATCAGATTAGGCCATCAAAAATTGAGAAATTGGAATACAGAGGTATTAAAACTGTTTCAGCTTTATGTATTCTGATAATTTTTTTTTAGATTAGATTTTGACGTGCTCTTTGTGTACAACTATTCTCATCAGATTTCTAATCAGGTTCTGAGTATGAAATAAAAAGTATTTATGTATATAAATATTCATATTTACCATGTATAATTATTGCCAATAGCAGGAGATAAAGTTAGTAAAATTAACCCAGATTTTGTTGAATTTTAGTACTTGCCTCTGATGTTTCATTATTCTAACTATATCTCTAACCTTTTCTAGCATGGCGATCGAGGAACTCTTATTGATTCATATCTTGTTAGATTGTTTAAGGTTTTCCTTCATTGAGGTTTATTATCTCCCTCTCTTTACATTTTTTCTTTACTAGATTTTACTTTTCGTATAATGGATTTGTATCATTTAATCATTTTATACTGTTCGTTAATTATTGTTAAACACTCCTGCCCCTCTTTATATGAATAGTCCATATTATTAAATAGTTAAATTATTGAAAAATATGTATGCAGTTTTGGTTACAATGCTACATTGACTCAGTGTTATAGTATCTCTTGCAGATAATGACAATAGGTACTAGACATTTTTCTTCTTAAATTACATAGCCATTGAAGAACAACCGTTTCAGAATCAATAAATCCAGATACGATTCCATAGACAGTTATCTCTCAGAATGCGGTGAAAAGTACAATGACATTGATTTGACAATAGATAAAGAAATCTATGAGCATCTAGTAAAAGAGGGTAAGTATTTAAATCAGTGTGACAACGAGGCTCCAAGCCTTTGTCTTGTTTTTTTTCTCCCTTAATCAGACACAATCCTTAGAAAGGACTACTTGTGATTAATTTAAACAAGCTGTTCTTGAAGTATCACACAAAGCAGCATTAGATGTGCTAGTTAATTTTCTGCCGTGATCCCTCATCTTGAAAGCAGTTTTTTTCTTGATTGAAAGAATGAGTCAACTATCACATTTCTTATCAAACTCAAAATATTTCATTCATGTGTTTGTGGTGACTGCTTCATCTCTCCTCAGCTCTATTGAGTTACTGCAAGCAAATAAATGTGCACATTGTATTTAATAAACTTGCTTTTTTAACAATGGATATCTCAATTTCTTGGTTTTGTAGGCATTGATCATCTTTTGGCACAACACATTGCTCACTTATTTATTCGTGACCCTTTGACACTGTTTGAAGAAAAAATTCACCTGGATGATGCAAATGAATCTGATCATTTTGAGGTTATATTGTTATACTAGTTTATATTAAAAAGTTGTACATAGTTTGTTTAATATACCATTTCTTTAATAAAAAGGATCAAAACTACAGCAGCACTTAATTATGCCAAATAATTATTTGCTGCATACGTGTTTCTTCAGTATTTCTTAAATGACAACTTGCAAGTATGTATTTCATTGCATATTTGAATACAGATAAAAATTCTGTGTTTATTCATATCAGTAATGTGACAAAAATGTTCAATACTTAACTCAGTTTTAAGAGTATAGGTCAGTGTATAATTTAGGGAGTGTGATATGAGTTGACTCCATACAAAAATGTTGGAAATAAACGTTGAAAACTGTATACTTGTTGGAAACATTGGTCTGCCCAGGTCTACCAAATTCTAATTAAGTATCTGTTGTGGAAAATCAAAAACAATGAGTACAGAAGTACAGAATCTTCCTGTTATTTCTGCTCATCCTATGATTGGACAGGGTTGGCATGATCCAATTTCTATCAGTACAGATAGCATGAATCTCACCTAATAAAAGCAAACAAAATCTGAGAATATATTTACATAAAGCTAGCCCTCACTTACCGACTACTTGTTCAGCAACTGTTCAAAGTTGCAACAGTACTGAAGTGATACTTAAGACCATTCCTAGCTGTTGCACCACCCTCGCAGTCTCATGATCATAATTCAGGTGCTTGGCAGCAAGTTTACAGTGGTTGTGGCATCCTGCAGTTACATAATCACAGTTTGCAACCTTTCCTGTTGGCTTCCCCCAAGCAAAGATAATGGGGAAGCCAGGAGGAAGGCTATGAGTTGCTCCAGTAAATTCTCCCTGTGCTTGCACGCACCCCACATCCTCCATCCCTGGACTTCCTGAGCTTGCGCCATACTGCGGCATCTTCCTCCCAAAATCTTTGTATGGCCTACATTGCGCCTCTTTGCTGGGACTCCCTCCACTTCCCACTTAACATCCGAGGCATCTTGAGTTACAACAAAAACTGGGTCTGCTTGGGATCCCAGTCCCAATTGCAGTCATAACTCAAGGACTACAATCTGTATAGTATTCTAAATATTTTCAGTACAAAGTCTCTCATGCTTTGTTAGTGCAATTGATGCAGTTTTGCAGCTTATTGTTTTATCATGAGTTCTCAAAAGTATTAAAGTCTTACTTGCTATGATGACCACATAGAGTTACAGTTATAGCCTAATAATACCTATTTTGTCTCCTGTAGAATATTCAGTCAACAAATTGGCAGACAATGAGATTTAAGCCTCCTCCTCCAAATTCAGATATTGGATGGAGAGTTGAGTTCAGACCAATGGAGGTAAGGACTAAACATGCTCAGTGGTTTATGTTATGAATGAAAACTGAAATACATATTTCAGTACATTTGCAACTTTTTGCTCATGCTTTCTATTTTGACATTTCCATGATACACATTTAAGTATCTTGATAAGTTATGCAGTTTACTACCGCTACAAACAGTGATTGCCTGCCATAGATTCTAAGCCTGGGATAGTCTTAATTTCAACTGAAATTATAATCAAATCAGAAAGAATCACAAATTTCATATCATTCCTTAATCATGTTTTCTCTGTATAACGCTGCATTAATTCTGAAATAACTATTTTAAAATATTGATGTGCAAGTGTTATTTTGGCTGTATCAGAAGTTAATATTGGTGATAATTGGCAATTTTGGAATTCTCAAAAGAGAACATGTAACAGCAGAATTCTATAGAACAGTGATTCTCAACCTTTTCTTCACCATGGACCTTTAAATACCTTTTGTGACCATGGACCATGGCTACAGACCCCCAAGACTTAACTCAAGATTTAAATTGTAACATTTCTTCAAGCCTTCCCTGTGATGACATCGCAGCCCTTCAGAGGTCCAGGGACCACAGGTTGAGAACCACTGCTATACAAGAATATCTAACCATACCATTAGTTGGTTTCTGGAATTCTATTTTTGGAAAACTTGCACAAAAAGGTATAATCTTGATAATATTTAGCAAAAGATTCTAAGTCTGATATCTCACAGTCTTTATCAGAATCTATGATGTAATCTTTCTGTACTATGTTTGGGATATGTACAACATACATACATTAACAATTCTAAAAAATACTTTTCAATTTCTAGGTCCAGTTAACAGACTTCGAAAACTCAGCATATGTTGTGTTTGTTGTACTGTTAACTCGAGTCATTCTCTCATACAAATTGGATTTTCTCATTCCTTTGTCAAAGGTAAGAGTGTTTGTATAATATTTATTTTTCTTCTGTGCTGTCAAATCATTAGTCTTAAAGAATTTTACAACACAATCAACAAAAGCATATATATGAATGAAGGCAAATATACATGTCCTGGGATAATGTTGCAGAATCCAATCGGGGGTGGTCACCCGGACCAGAGTTTTAGTCTTCTGAGCTTTTGGACTTGGCAACACAAGGAAACAACAGCCAACAACTTAACAGCCTGCTATCAACACCCCAATTAACAATAAAAAGTCACACACAACCAGGCACCATATAAATACTGAGCATATAATACCCAAAGCACACATTCTTGTGAGAGAGAAGTTCTGGTTGAGGATAAACTCCAGCACAAGTCCAAAACCTGGAAAATTAAACCTCTAGTCCCAGTGACCAACCCAGATTGGATCCTGCAAATGCATCTAGAACAGTTAAAAAATTCCTTGGTATATATCAATAAATTAAAGCAACCAAAGTTATAATAATGCAAAGATGACTTATAATAGTAATAATGAAAAATAAATCACAACAAAACCAAACAAAATAACACAAATAAATATAAATTCTGCTATTTAAAAAATGTTAAAGATAGTAGCAACAAACTGTTCAACTCAAATGTTCTTTGGAAAAAAAATTATGTTCTAGCATGTTAGAAGACATAGGAGAGAATACTCCACAAGGCCAGAGCTACAATTGTTAAGCACTGTCTCCTGCTAAATTGCAAACTTTAGTAGCAAGAAATTGTTCTTATTCGCTCAATTGTTTATACGGGTAGTCCTTGCTTTATTACAGTGATTGGGATCCAAATTTCTGTCACAAAGTGATGATGTTAAAACCTTTGTTCTGTGTGATTAATCTAAAATTCATAAAATTTGCTTTAAATGGGATTTTCTTAATTATTGTGCATTTAATTCAGTGAGGGAATAGCTGAAAGTTGACTAAATTGTTTCGAGGTTTAGGCACATGGAAAAATCATACTTAGCATGTTAGCATAAGATAGCATGTTTGAAGATAGATAAGATAGCAGTCATTCCATAAGACAATATCAGTTTAGAACTCCAGATAATCATAGAATTCTGGTTAAACCTAATTTTTGTTTTACATAATTATATTTAGTAACTATACAAATCTATGCAAACCAATGCTATGCCCTAAAGTGCAATTTCTAAAATCTTCTGACTAGAAAGTTAACTACAATTTATTTCCATTTTAGCAAGAAACCCAGTGTAACATTTTCTCCTATTCCCCCTTTCTTAGGTGGATGAAAACATGAAAGTAGCTCAGAAACGAGATGCTGTCCGGCAGGGCATGTTTTATTTTAGAAAAGACATTTCTAAAGGTATGCTGTTTATTTTCTGGTTGATTTTATTAACATTTGAATATAAAATAAATGTAAAACAAATTGGCTTCTTTGGATGCTTGTGTTCTTCACTCAATCTGATTTCTTTTTAAAAGGTGGCAATGCAGTAGTGGATGGATGTGGTGCAACTCAAAATGGTACAGAAACAGATGTAGAAGAATATACGTTAATGAGCATAGATACAATAATTAATGGAAAGGTAAGATCAGCAATTCATGAAGTTTGCCATATTTTATAGATTTGATGAAGAGTTAGATTAAGAATCAGGGTTGTGATCTAAAGTTAAGCGAGTACAAAATTCTGATTTTAGTCTTTCCTTAGCTGAGGATAGCAATCATAAGAAAATGACTTATCTTGATTTGGCCTTTAAGAGATCTTGAACTAATTGTTATTTTAATGTGTTAATTTCAGAAATGAACTGAGGCGGGAAGGAATAATTTTAAATGACTATCCTGGAATCTAGAGAGTAAATACAGCTGTATATACTTACACATTCTTTTAAGCCTATGAAGTCTAGATATAAAAAAGGACATTATTGAGAAAAAAGAATTAGGAGGGGAAAAAACTACACAAAGAAACAAGAAACAAAATTTGTGAACCCTTTTGAATTTTTGACTATTACAAATAGTTTGTAAACTTTTCCAGCCTGGTGATCATCTACAACTATTTTCAGAGGACCTCAAAAATCTCCTTTGTTCCAGCCATGTCACACTTTCACATACCTGTGTTGTGAAGATCAGATTTTGGTAGTGAATACCCAAAATTTGATTCTTGAAATAACGGCTGGACTTTTCACATTCACACCTGATTGAAATACCTGGCTCTAATTTTCTCTTCAAATGAAGTGATAATTCTAGAGGTGCCATACTTTCCCTCACAAATATGTAGTTTTTGGCTCATTTTCCTCAGAAATAAATGAACAAGTATAAAGTTTCTGTTTAATTGGGGGGGGGGGGTGTTAATCTAGTTTTAGGACTTATGTGGGGAACAGATAATGTTTTAGGCAGTATTTGTGCAGAACCTGAAAATTCATAAAGGTTCACAAACTGTTAAGCACCATTGTACATAGGAAATATTCCAAATAAACCAGTAACATCGGTTTAGTAGCCCTTGGTTGTTATCTATGCTGGACCTCAATAAAGCTTGAAGGGAAATCAAGCAGAGAATTTTAGATCTTAATATATAAAAGGACTGGTTTAATATTTCAGACTTCTGCTACAATAATCTCATTGCTCACCTTTTACCATCCCCTAATATTTTTGTAATATCCAGGTGCTGTCCTATAAGGCATACTTACCCTGATATTCCACCTTGATAGTGGAATATCAGGAAGATATAATAATATGTCCTACCAAGAGCACTTGTGTATATATTTAGACATTAAAATTGAAACAGTTGAATTGGAATTCCAGAAATGCTCTTTCTTGGAAGATGGACCTAATCTCTCCTCCAATCATAAATTACTGGACTGACCCCAACAGGCAATTCTGCATTTCCTGTTAAATTATCTTCTTTTAGGAAGAAAGGTCTTCCTAAAAGTGACCAAATTCTATACTAGCAGAAGAGGTTAGAAACAAATGGATCTGAACATAACTTAGGCTTGCACAATTTCTGCTTTAAAAGGGACTTTTATGGTAGATATTTTGTATTCTAGCTCTCTTTGGTTTACTATTGTGTATAAATTTAAAAGCTACCTAATTATTCTGGTGACTTATTATCTACTTAAACAAGGTATAGGTTTACAAAACATATTCATAGTTTTTTTTTTGCAGAGGTGATGATTGACAGTGATGATTTGAGCTGCAGCTTAGATAGTGTTATGTAAATGTCCCTTCTTCGACCTTTAATACTATTCTCACTATTTCATACAATGAGAATAAGTGAAAAGCAGACTCTTTTGAGAGACTAGGTGTTGCTTTGCTTCTTTTCTGATGCCCAGTAGCCAACCAGAAAATTATTCAGCAGCTGATCTAAGTTTCCTTGGACCCTGCTATTCAATAATAAGGACACTGATTATATGTCTCTAATTATGTCATAGTCTTCATCATCATTTTAGCCATTGTCTATCCACTGCAGGATGAAGGCCTCTTCCACATGTTTCCAACCCATACGGTCTTGAGCTTCCAAAGGCAGCCTGATTTACCCCGGTGATTCTTGCACCCTCTGCCTTCGGGCAGGTTTTCCAGCTGCCATGGGTAGTTGCCCTAGGGCCTTTGGGGAATGAGGGCCGGTTTTGAAGTTGTATTGGCATAAGGAAGGAATAGATCATAATTTGCCATGCCGGTCCAGTGTGGGTTGGCAGATGTGATTGGTGTTAGTCAGCGGTATCTATCATGATCTCCCCTATGACATGGGAGACATGTCATAGTATTAAGCATTATATGGAAAAGTCTTTATTTAAAAGATACATTCAATGAAAAACATAATCTATTTTATAGGCCTACCAGTGTTAGTTTTCATATCCTTTAGAGGGCACTCTTGTGCCATATCAAAAGACAAGGGTTTGTTATAATATTGAAGTGAAAAAATAAATATTTTAGCATTTTTATTTCAATATTGGTTTAATTTTTGTAGGAAGGAGTATTTCCAGGATTAATTCCAATTTTAAACTCTTACCTTGAAAATATGGAAGTGGATGTGGATACAAGATGCAGCATTCTAAACTATCTGAAACTAATAAAAAAAAGAGCATCAGGTATGAATAGACATTTGATGTTATAGGCAGTTCTCGATTACAGCCTTTTCGTTTAGTGAAGGTGCAAAGTTATAACAGCACTGAAAAAAGTGGTCTATGACCATTTTATGATCATTGCAGCATCTCCATGGTCACATGATCAAAATTCAGACACTTGGTAACTGGTTCATATTATGACTGTTGCAGTGGCCCAGGATCATGTGATCACTTTTTACGAACTTCTGACAAGCAAAATCAGCAGGAAGCCAGATTCATTTAACAACTGTGTTAGTAATTTAACAAGCAGTGTCACTTAACAACTGTGGCAAGAAAGGTCATAAAATGGGGCAAAATTCTCTTAACAACTGTTTCGCTTAGCAACAGAAATTTTGGTCTCAATTATTCATTCATTCATTCATTCATTCATTCATTTATTAGTTCGATTTATATGCCGCCCTTCTCCGGAGACTCAGGGTGGCTTACAATGCTTTAAGCAATAGCCTTCATACTTTTGTATATACCTGCTTAGTAGGGCTTTTTGGCCCCCTTCTATTTTATACAAAGTCAGCTTATTGCCCCCACAAACCGGGTCCTCATTTTACCTACCTCGGAAGGATGGAAGGCTGAGTCAACCTTGAACCTGGTGAGAATTGAACTCGCAGTAATTGCAGGCAGCTGGCAGCTAAATGCTACTTTAACAGCAGTTTTAGTCTGCTGCGCCACCAAGGCTCTTTGGTCTTAAGTCAATTATGGTCTTAAATCAAGGATTATCTGTATATGGGTTGTCGAGTAGGGAAAAAATGGTGTTCTAGAGATAGAATATCTAAAGCCCCAAGTCTGGAGTTTACATATTTCTGGTTTAATTTATTCCATCTCTTGTGTATCGGCTCCTATTTACAAATAAATACTTGATTTTCCCCTAAAAGCCTAATGATAACTTTGTTGTCTTTATTAACATTTTGTCCATTATTTTATTATTTTGTCCTTTATTTTATTTATTTTGTCCATTATTTTATTTACAAAAATAATACCCTTGACAAAAGTATAGGTAATACTCAGAAATTCTTGTTATTGTTGTTTCTTTCATTGACAGATCTGTGGTGAAAAAGTATTCAACTCATTGAGTTTACAATATAGTATAGTAACCTAATGTTTTACTCTTAGCACCATTGAATACTCCTTGTATGTAATACGGAAATTTAAGGTGACATTTTAATGAAGGCTAATACTTAAGAGAAAGTAAATGGAAAGTTATATAATTCATATGGGGAGATAATGAAGTGAATTTTAATGCATATCATATGACTTGTCCACTAGGCGAATTAATGACAGCTGCTAGATGGATGCGAGAATTTGTTGCAAACCATCCAGAATACAAGCATGATAGTGTGATCTCAGAAGAGATGAATTACAGCCTGATGTGGAAATGCAACCAAATTGCACAAGAGCAAGTTGAATGTCCCGAGCTGCTTGGAGTGGGTTTAAATAAACTAAAGTACAGTGGAATTAAAGCCGCTTCTTAATGAAAAGTTTTAATTTGATATGTAATCTGTAAAATATCTAAAGGAACACTAGTCACACTACTGCAGTTTCATAATGTGAAGATCAGATGGTTTTATTACATTATACAATGGCCAATCTCAGCTTTCTCTTAAAACTTCCTACAGTAGGTACATTCTTCTATTTAAGGTTTATACTATGTACATGTAAATAATATATATTTTTGATTTAATACCGGTGTATTTTAGTATCATACTAAAAGTCATTGTGAAACCAACTTATACCTTTTTACATACTTACGGTAATCTGGAAAAATGTACTGTTTATCGAACAGCTTTGTAAATGTAACATATTGATTCTTGTATATTATCTGCATTCCAGAGCTGAATGTTTATTCTGACCATTGTTGTCTGGAATGCAGTGAATAACCTACTGTATTTTTTTTTAAATCAGAATCTGATTCATACTTTCCTGTTCTGCAGTACAAAAATGATGCAATCTTAATCTTGCTGAAATTAGTGCTAGAAAACTTAACTGACATCTATAAAACTACATTTGTAGTCATAACTAAATTCACAGGTTTGGATTTAAGTAGATCTTGGTCCCAGTCCTAGTAGGATTAATAAAAATACTTCCTCTTAAATAACTTGGGTGTAAATTAATACGTTCTTGTTGCTGGAAGCTCCTATCACTTCCAGTCAGTAACGTTTTGCATTATGTGTTCTTAATTTCAGATTTCAAACTCTGGGAAAAAGACATGACCATGTAGATTAGCAATCTGAGATGCAAATTTATTCTGAATTAAAATCCACATGCTTTTGAATCAAAGTGCCCTTTTTAAAAAATTATTTTAGCTCCAATGTGTTTTTTTTTATATACGATTCTATTGACATGATACAGGATTTGACAAAGCACTCAGACCAGACTTCCCTTCCACTTTTTGATATGTGAGGTAGCTGGTCCAATATGTGAAGAGGTCAAGTTATTTTTACTTATTTTAAAAGAAACGTTGCTAAATCTGAAGCCTCAATGTAGCAGTTTGGATTTTAAAAAATAAACCAAATGTGGCAAAACAACCAGCAGAACATGTACAAGCCTTTTACACTTCTTGTGTGATATACATGTACTCTTCAAATTTTTCCCTACTATATAACTATGGAAAGAGAAATAATGAAAATGTATGAATGTTTACGAATCAGGAATCAGAAGTATATAGGAACTGTTAGAAAAATACAGCCAGTTTCTACTGTTGTCCATAAAAAAAAAAAGATTTAACCCAAAGGTTTTTAATACTTAATGATGACAGAGTAGTGAGTAACTTTGCAGCAGCTTGTGGAATTGAAATCTGCAGTTAAACTATGCTATGTATAAGAAAGTATTTTTTATTTGATCGTCCTAAACAGCTCATAACTCGATTTCCCATGCTCTGCTTCTTATAAGAGACAGCAATAAAATTCTTCCCCTCGTGTTTTCTTTATAGTATGCATCATTTTCATGTATCCCCATACTAGATATTTTTAATGAGAGTTTAAGTTTAGCATTTGAAGGCGGAGTCTTAGATCTTCCAGTGCCCCAACACAACCATTTGTCTGCAGTAGAAGCCAAGAACTATTTCTTCTCCCAGATTGTAATTCTAACAAACTTTGTACATCCGGAGTAAAATGAAGGTTCTGCCAACAAAAAACTCCAAACGATTCAAGTCTCAACTTGAGGTATTACTCACTTTATTAATGTCAGGTAAAAGTCACACATAATTATTCTGTCTGACATTCCAAGGAAGTGTTTGTTTTAAACAACATACAATACATGGAACTGAATGGAAGACGTTGCACCCTATAAATGGTGAAACATGATTTGGTGGAAGTACTAGTGTAACATTGCCAGAATAGAGATTTTCTTCACTCCCCTCATGGTACATATTTTAAGATACTTCAATCACATGACTGGAAGGTTGTAATAAATTTTCTGCATTCTGATAATTCTGCCGTACTTTTTTCCATGTAGATATTCCTAATATCTTCTTTCATTATAAAAACTGGGCTATTCCACACTAAGAAACCTGTGTGAGAGCATTTTCTTTCCAATGCATGCCTTTGAGCGATAGTAATACTAGTATGGATGCATTTGGGTACAACCAGCCATATGTCTGAATCTCAAAAGTCACACTGAGTGTCAACTCTACAGGGTAGACCAGATAAAGAAGCGGCCTCTGCAGGAAAGCTGAACTGTACTGAGATACAGAATCTAGAAAGTCTGATTGTGTGTTATCTTTGCTCCTTATGCTCCCATTGAGTCAGGAGAGAGTCAGCCTGAGCCTCTTCCTGATACCATAAGTAGTTCTCAACTTATGACTAATCACTTGGCATCCATTCAAAGTTAAGGCAGACCCTAAAAGCTATGATGTCATCCCAAAGTTACAACCGCTACTGTCCTATCTCCTTTCTAAGATTTGAGAAATGCTTGTTTCTTTAAGAGCTGCTGGATATTTCATTCAAGGCCATCTCTGCTCTGGGGTGAAAGAAACACTGGTCTAGGACAAAGTAAGATATAATGTGTTTTGCTTGATTTGTAGTTTAGCCAAGAGCCCATCTGGATTAGGTGAAGCCAGAAGGTTCACACAAACCCTTTTTTACATTTTTTTTAGAAGAAAGGAGGAGCGGGTAAAGGAGCCCTTTAAAGGTGTAGCATTATCAAAATAAGGACTAGGCACCCTACACTGAGCCCCTTGAGCAAAAGGAAGCTTTGGTTCCATGGCTTTAATTGTGATTTAAGATGTGGTTAAAGAAATTAATGGTATGGGAACAACCTTGGAAGACAGGAGGAAAACAATAGTCTAATGAAATCTGACTGAAGGAGGATGGGTGGTGAAAGTGTCTCCCCTAGTTTTTGGGAATGTAAAAGTGAGGATCGGGAGAGGTAGTTTCAGACTTGCAAAATTTTATTAATATAACTATGAAAAAGATAAGAGCTAATAATTCTGGTTATGGTGCTTATCTGGACTACCTTGGAAGGCTAACAAAAACTAGTTCATTGCGATATGCAAATCTGATCTCTTTGTTAAAATATTTGACTCAACAGTTTATTCTTTGCTGCAATTTTTCTCTCTTATAATTACTGTGAAGAGTTGAGATTAAAGAAACATTGCCTCTAGCATTATGGTAAAATGTAATTAATGTATTCTAATAATTCCTGGAAGTAAACCTATTACTTTATATGAAGTTACATCCAAAGCATTTTTTATATTTAACAATTTCACTTTGTTACAGATTGTTTTCACTAGATTGGGCCCTATTACTGCAAACAAACTGATTCCTTATAATAGAACAAGCATTTTATGCAATGTACTGAAAATAAATAAATAAACAAACAAACCCAACAAAAAGTCTTGACAAATAAACTATTTTCTTGTTCATCTTGGCCAAAGTTAAGCTAAACATTTGGAATTAGATTGCCTACTCATCCTTGTAGACGTTTTTCCTTTTGTGAGGCTCCAGGAATGCAAATTAATTTGCAAATGCAAATTAAGATAGTTTCACGTACAGTCTAAGAAATAGAAATTCAGAGATTGTTCCTCGGGTCATTTGTTTAATGTATGAGATTTGTTTAATGTGTGTGGGAGGGGGTGGTGTTAGACATACTATGAACAAATGACACAACAAAATTAAAGAAGACAGCAGTTTTGACATGTCAAAAGAATATCATGCCTTTGCAAACCCAACCTTTACCACATTTTAAATATTTATTTATTTATTTATTTATTAAATTTATATCCCGCCCTTCTCCCCGAAGGGACTCAGGGTGGTGAACAGCCGAAAATTAAAATAACATGCAATATAAAAGTTAAAATAATTAAGAATAAATTAAATTAAACGGCCACCCCAATTTAAAACCCCTAGCAATATAATTAAAACCCCTTAAACCTATTCAGGCCAGGCCGGCTTGCTGAAATAAAAACGTCTTCAGGGCCTTACGGAAAGTGCGGAGATCCGGAATCAGCCGTATTCCGGGAGGTAGCTCGTTCCAGAGGGCAGGTGCTCCCACAGAGAAGGCCCTCCCCCTGGGGGCAGCCAGCCGACATTGCTTGACCGACGGCACCCTGAGTAGGCCCTCTCTGTGAGAGCGTATTGGCCGGTGGGAGGTTATCGGTAGCAGCAGGCGGTCTCATAAGTACCCTGGCCCTAAGCCATGGAGCGCTTTAAAGGTGAGAACCAACACCTTGAAGCGCACCCGGAAGACCACCGGGAGCCAGTGCAGCTCGCGCAGGAGAGGTGTTATATGGGAGCGCCATATAACAAATCAAATGAAACTGCTCTATAATTAGAATTGCTAGAAACTAGGGAGGTATCGATTTTCCAATTCTCCATCAGTTCAGTAGATAAAAGAGTTGGCCTGCTCCAAGTCCCATCCATTAAGTAAGATGATCTGATGTGATCTAGGAGGTGGACCTGTTTCAACACCTGCCCCCTTGAACAGCATCTTCTCCCTCCAGAGAATTGAGCAGTTTTCTTCTGAACGAGCCTCAAAAGGTCCAGCTCCAGGTGGGATGTAGGCTCCCTAGATCAGGGATTTTACTGTTGTGAAATCTTCTCCAAGTAGAAGATCACTGCTTGTCTTTCTAGTTTGTGCTTCTTGTTTTATAACCTTGTTTTTTTTTTTTTTAAGAATAATAATTCTGAACACTGTACAGAGTATCAACAAATTGAGTGACCTTAAAAAGGTGAATGGTATATAAACAAGTGATACCTTATAATAAATCAACCAAAACCGTTTCCTGGTTTTCATGACCCCGACTATTTGTTTACAGCTTAATTTGCAGTTTACAGTTTAATACATTTGTTTAAACAGAAGGTGGGAGAGAGCTACTGTAACTGGAAGAAAGAAGTATTGTTGCAAAGGAAGCTTCATATTGATGGGGGCAACTTTGGCAATTTAAAAGGGGGGGAGAGTCAATAGTTTCCCCTTAAATTCTTCATTTTATGGTCTCTTCGAAATAGATTAATCATACCAAATATGCAGCTAAAAGTACATTAATGGTTGTGTGTAGATGATTGATTTTGCCATCATATTTTTGAAATAGGCCCAAGCTGATTGTGCCCGGATGAATCAATACATTCACATGATGCTAACTGGCAGCTTTCTGGAATAGGGCAAGATGTTTTCTTCCAGTGGTGAAATGTAAAATTTGTTACTACCGGTTCTGTGGGCATGGCTTGGTGGGGGGAGGGTAATATGACTGAGTGGGCATGGCCAATCTTTTTTTTTTTTTTTTACTTTTAAAAGCATTTTTTCTACAACCTCTTCGGCTGAGGTTTTTAAAAAATGCTTTTAAAACCTCTGCCGATCCCAGAGGCTTTTTTCCCTTTTAAAAACATTTTTTCTATAACCTCTTTGGCCAAAGAGGTTGTAGAAAAAATGCTTTTAAAAGCCTCTGATGATCCCAGCTGAGCCGCGTGATCATCAGAGACTTTTTTTTTTACTTTTAAAAGCATTTTTTCGACCAAAGAGGTTGTAGAAAAAATGCTTTTAAAAATTAAAAAAAACCCTCTGATGATTGCGTGGCTCTGCTGGGCAATAGGGCGGCGGGCAGGGATTTTTGCTACCGGTTCTCCGAACCACCCAACTCCATCACTACCGGATCAGGCGATCCAGTCCAAACCGGGAGCATTTCACCACTGCTTTTCTCCATTAAGTATTCAGGTTTCTAGATCTAGACTGAAAAAAAAAAAAACAGAGTTTGGCTACAGTATTTCTTTGTTGGCACTTAGTGGTCATTTGGATTTTTACAGTCCAGATCGTGTTGTCCTAGATATAGTAATATAGTCTTAATATTAAAGTATTGACTAGTGACAAAATCTGGTAATGCTAAGGTGAACATATAAAAATTATACACATGGCAAAATATTACATTTTAATGGTCCACAAGTTTTTTGCTTTATTTTGGCCACTTGTGGAAAGCTTTCAACAGGTACCTGAAATAAAATAAGCAATAGACCATAACTAAGCTTCAACATAAATATTAATATGCTCCAAATAAGATTATTTTGTCCATACCAGAAAAGGCAGGACAAAACATGCATAAACCGGGCATGTTTGTAACACTGCCATCTTTTTGCACAGAAGGCCACCCCTTCCATTAATCAAGAGAGAGAAATCCACTATTGTAGACAAGTTGATGTGCTTGAAAAAAAAACATAAAAGACCTCTGGATTCCATCCATTGTGTGAGATATTAATTAGAATACAATTGCCCTTGCCATGGCTTCCATTCATGGGCAAAAGATATGGTCCAGGAGAAACAACTAAAATGGTCACAACATTTCATAAGCCTTTCAGACCATAACTAGGAATTGAGTTTCACTTCAGATGTTATTGGACAACTCCCACCATTAGTCACCATGGTCCATGGGATCTGCTACAGGTGGTAGTTCACTCTATATGGGGAACTGCAAGCTTTGCATCTCTATTTTATATAATGATGAGCTCATTAATTCCTTCCCAACCTCTTCCTACTCCATTCTTTCTATTAAATTAAATAAATTAAAACCTATTATCGTTTAAGCAGTTGATAGGAATTCCATAAAACATTTGAAAAATTAGGCACATTGTACCTGCATTAACTTCATGTATATTTTTTGCAAGTAATCTGCATGCATAATTAGAAATCTGTATTACTATTTATTAAATGTATATGCCGCCCATCTCACAGTCAAGCAAATCTGACCTTCTTACATTATATTACATTATATAATCATGAGCTTATGATTGAAGCAGCATTTCTATCAATAGCATAAATGTTTAGACTTAAATCCAATATGCAGTAGAACAGCCTATTATCTGAGCATACTTAGTGTCAGCTTTCCAACTGATGAACCCAACCAAAGCAAGCACAGTTGAGATGTTCCAATCTCTGAATGCAAAACTTTATTGAGTACATCATCTCAGCACCAATGAGGGCAAAACAAGATCTAGCAAATTACCCACACAAACCCACATAATTAAAATATAGGGTTCTCCCTCCCCCTATTAGAGCAGGTCACATTGTCCAATTGAGTCTCTTTATATTATTATGAGAAAAATCTTTGGCAAACACCTGTTGAAATGTCCTTAGCTCTCATGGCTCGGCTTCCTGATGCCTGGAGCACACATTCCATCTCGCCCTTCCCTCCCCTCTAATTCATTGGCAAGCTGAGAAGCGATAATGGCTGCAACAGCAAAAATGTGGTTCAAGCTTGACAACTAGCTTCTTACATATGGAAATAAGAATTCATCCCAACAGCTAGTCCTTTACAGTTCAGCTCCATCTAATTGTTCTTGTCTACCGTATCTACAATACAATCCCCAATTATTGGCCATGTTCATTGAGATTGGGATTATGGGTCACAGCAAGGGTGAAATTCAGCCGGTTCTATCCAGATCATGCAATCTTGCAGGGCTGACTTCGCGAAGCCCTGCCCACCCGTGTGGATGTCATGACGTCCCTTTTTTGTGATGATTTTCAGTCTCTGTGCATGCACAGAAGGCTTTGCGCATGTGCGGACGATGGCACATACACATTTACGAACCGGTAGGGAAGGTAACTGAATTTCACCCCTGGGCCATAGGCCAGTAGTGGGTTTCAATTCAAGTGGGCCTTTACCAGTTCGCTCATGGGCGCGCGCACACTCATGCATGCGCACGACGCTTCTGTGCACGTGCAGAAGCTTCTATACATGTGCAGAGACATCCGGGTGGGTGGGCACTGCCGCTAGGGCGAACCGGTAGCAACCCACCACTGCCATAGGCCAAAATGTCTAGAGCAAGAGACCCAGAGGTGAAATTTATTTATTTATTTATTTATTGGTTCGATTTATATGCCACCCTTTTCTGGAGACTCAGGGCGGCTTACAATGCGTTAAGCAATAGCCTTCATACTTTTGTATATACCTGCTTAGTAGGGCTTTTGGCCCCCACCTAAGCGGTGTTCTTTTTTATACAAAGTCAGCTTATTGCCCCCACAAACCGGGTCCTCATTTTATCTACCTCGAAAGGATGGAAGGCTGAGTCAACCTTGAGCCTGGTGAGATTTGAACTTGCAGTAATTGCAGGCAGCTGGTGTTACTTAACAGTGCTTTAGTCTGCTGCACCACCAAGACACCAAGGATCCCAGTTCGGACTGGATCGCCCGATCCAGTACCGATGGTGGCGGTGGTTCGGAGAACCGGTAGCAAGAATCCCTGCGCCCCCCACCACCACCATGCCCAGCTGAGCCGCACGATCATCAGAGGCTTTTTTTTTTTTTTTACTTTTAAAAGCATTTTTTCTACAACTTCTTCCACCGAAAAAATGCTTTTAAAAGGAAGAGGTTGCAGAAAAAATGCTTTAAAAGTCTCTCTGATGATCCCAGCTGAGTTGCCTGATCGTCAGAGAGACTTTTCAAAGCATTTTTTTCTGCAACCTCTTCAGCGGAAGAGGTGGTTTTAAAAAATGCTTTGAAAAGGCTCTGACAATCCCAGCTGTGTTCCTGATTGGCAGAGGCTTTTCAAAGCATTTTTTTGCACTTGCAGAAAAAATGCTTTGAAAAGTTAAAATAAAAAAAAAAAAGTTGGCCACGCCCACCCAGTCGCATTACCCACCACCACCAAGCCACGCCCACAGAACTGGTAGTAACAAATTTTACATTTCATCCCGGAAGAGATCCCAACCATCAGGCTCTGTTAGGAACCGGGCCACGCAAGTGGTGAGCGAGTGAGTAAAGTTTCATCTGCACATGCATGTAATATAGACTGTGTGTGAAAACATCTCCCCCCCTCCCCTGGTCTGTGGGAGACAAGTTTTCTTCTGAAATTGGTCCCTGGTGCCAGAAAGGTTGGAGACTGCTGGTCTAGAAGGATCCAGGTTACAGAGGAGTAAGGAATCTACATTAAAGCATCCTTGTAAACTCTAGCATCACTGAAGCAGTCATATCATCTACCTGATAGTGGCTAATTTTTATCAGCTAATAATATAACACTTCTTAAATAAGCTTCATTCTCCTAGAAATTTGATTCGGTCAGCATGTGAAGAACTATAGCCCTCTTTCCTTGCATCCTTCCCAAACTTTTCTTCCCTGAGAGATAATCCCCTCTATGCCCAACACAGTGAATTTCTCAAGCGAAGATGTTCTCTAAAGATGTTTATAATTAGATAAAACAACTAAAGCCAGCTTGGAGGCCACTGACTGTGTGGCTCACCAGACAGTCGGAATTAGCGTTATATACAGATACGGGTAAAATGTGTAATTATTCATATGGAAGAAGCTGGCTACGCTTTTCAAGGTAACCTATTCAAGGGTGCTTATCAAAAAGATTTAGAGTAATGAAGTATAGGGTAAGGCAATGGATTGCAACAAAAACTGTACATAATCAACCCAGAGAAGAAGAATGATTCAGGTGTTGGACTTTCAGCCTCGCTAAATCCAACTTCACAGGATTGTTGTGTATGCCAAGAGCTTCTGTAGAGCTCTTAATCAGTGATTATTTACAATAATGACCCTTATTTCTATGACTCAGTCTGTCTTTTCTTCTAGAAGATGCTTGCTTTTACAGGTCATGTGAGAAAGCTGAAAAAGCGACTACAGCATGGGTGTCAAACTCGCTGTGTCACGTTGCCATCACATGGTATTTCATGACGTTTTTCCCATTTGCGGAACTGGGGTGGGCATGGCCTGTGTGTGACGCAGCCCATAGGCCGCCAGTTTGACATTCCTGGACTAGAGTAAGAAACCTATCATTTGGAGATAGAATTGGCCAAGACATTTTTCATTCTAGGAATCTTAAAGGTAGTCTTCAACTTACAACCACAATTGTGACTGGAACCTTAGCAATACAGACATTAAGTCAGTCATCACGTGACTGTGCCCAATTTGGTCATTAAGTGAATCACATTGTTGTTCAGTGAATCTAGCTTCCCCCATTGACTTTGTTGGTTGGAAGCTGGATGGGAAGGTCACAAATGGCAATCATGTGACTCTGGGATGCTGCAACCATTGTAAACCCATGCTGGTTGCCCAGCTCCCAAATTGTAATCATGTTACAGTGTAGACTCTAAGTGTGAGGACTTCACACCAGGGGTGAAATGCTCCCGGTTCGGACCAGATCGCCCGATCCGGTAGCGATGGCGGCGAGTGGTTCGGAGAACCGGTAGCAAAAATCCCTGCACCCCTCCCCCCATGCCCAGCTGAGCCGCATTTTTTCTACAATCTCTTCCAACGAAAAAATGCTTTTAAAAGTAAAAAAAAAAAGCCTCTGATGATCGCGTTGCTCAGCTGAGATCATCAGAGGCTTTTGAAAGGATTTTTTTCTGCAACCTCTTGGCCGAAGAGGTGGTAAAAAAAATGCTTTGAAAAGTTTCTGACGATCCCAGCTGAGTTGCCTGATCGGCAGAGAGGTATTAAACCTCTCTGCCGATCAGGCAACTCAGCTGGGATCGTCAGAGAGGCTTTTTAAAAAATACCTCTCTGCCAATCAGGCATCTCAGCTGGAATCGTCAGAGAGGCTTTTTAAAAAATACCTCTCTGCCAATCAGGCATCTCAGCTGGGATCGTCAGAGAGGCTTTTTAAAAAATACCTCTCTGCCAATCAGGCATCTCAGCTGGAATCGTCAGAGAGGCATTTTTTAAAAAGCCTCTCTGATGATCCCAGCTGAGTTGCCTGATCGGCAGAAGCTTTTCAAAGCATTAGAAAAAATGCTTTGAAAAGTTAAAAAAAAAAAGTTGGCCACGCCCACCCAGTCAATTACTCCACCACCACCAAGCCGCACCCACCGGTAGTAAAAATTTTACATTTCACCCCTGCTTCACACATAAATGAAATAAGCCGCTTTTTTCAGTGCCATCATAATTTTGAACAGTCGGTTATAAGTTGAGGACTATGTATATAGGAAAAATAACTGCTTCCCCTTGCATAGTATGCTGATTTTTTCATTAAACCACTCTCTTCTCAGAAGCATTTATTTGATTGGTAGTTAGCGAACATCATATGAAGCAGGGGCAAAATATCTTCTATTTAATAGGGCTGGAAAGGAGTTAAGAAAGAAAAGTAAAAAAAAAAAACCACATTTTATTCTCCATCAGTAATTTCTCTTTTGGTGCATTCTTTTTATAATGCAGGCATGCGTAGGCCATCAGTCTGAGTTTATTAATTAGCAGATATATATAAACTCAGTACAATCTGCATGCCCGTTCTGCTGTGCTATAAATCACAAAAGAAAAAAAAATCTGTTCCCCAAAACATCTCACATACACAAAAACCCAGGAAAAAGATTTACTCAAAGTAGATGAAGATGCGGCACATAAAATCGGACTGAGATTTTTACGCTTCCATTGAGTCAGTCATGCCTGAGTCGAGAAGACACTCAGTAAAAAAATAATTAAATGCAGTTTTTCCATCTCATTCCATGAAAGGTAATATACAATAGTGTGAGCCTGTAGCCTCAGGAGCATAAGTAAGTAGTATCCAATGCAATACTAATTGCATATGGGCAGTAGTGGGATTCAAGTAATTTAACAACCGGTTCTCTGCCATAATGATTTCTTCCAACAACCAGTTTGCCAAACTGCTCAGAAAGTTAACAACCGGTTCTCCTGAAGTGGTGCGAACTGGCTGAATCCCACCACTGCATATGAGTGTGTTACATTTTCTTTGATCATTCAACCCTCTTCTAATCGGTCCTGTGCAGCCCTGAGTCAGCTGGCACCCTGCCCTTTCTTTTGCACTTCATGGCTATCCATGTTTTGCCTTCCCAGAATATTTAGTATATTCTTACTAAATTCTCATATTTGGACAATGAATGAGATTCTAGCTCCCATAAGCTGAGAGACTTCCTGGAACAAGGTCCGTCCTAGATATTCAAGGGACCGTCTAAGCCTTTTACAAAGCAACTTGGGTTGGTTTTTTAAAAAAATATTTTATGTATTATTAAATGCATATGCCACCAGTCTCGCCTAGATGCAACTCTAGGTGGCTTACAACAAAGTAAAAACAAGATAAAACATATAAATATTAAGATGATAAATATTGACATTAAAATTAACAAAGATGACAAGGAAGGGTGGAGGTGGGGTCTTATCTCGGTCCATTAACCACCTCTAGAGTGATACACCATCAGAACCCCAAGCCAATTGGCAGACCTAGGTTTTAAGGTGCCTACAGAAAGTTAAGAGGATGGGTGCAGATCTCACCTCAGGGGCACAACGTTCCACATGATGAGATCCACTGTGATGACTCCTCCAGACGGTTTCCCAAATTCCTCTCCAGATGCCAGCTCAGAGGAGGATGTACCAGTTCCCAGCACTTCTGGAGGGGAGTTGGTCAACAGCTCTGAGCAGCTGTCTGAGTGGTTTGGCTGCAACAGGACAGCCTTGAGGTTTGGGGAAGCATGTAGCTGCTGCCGGTCAATAATGATGAAGAGGAACTGCTTTCTGCACCTGATCCTTCTGCACCTGATCCAGGAACACATAGGGCAGAAAAAAGGCAGGAGCAGTGAAGGTCAGCCCAATTATTTGTGAGGAGGCAGGCTCGCCCTTCTTGATGGGCTGCACCAGAAGCTGGCTATTTAGCACAGCAGATGGAGGCGATGCTGGGAAAAACTTGTTCATTTCCTAGCTGCTTGTTTCCTGGTTGTTGTGATTCCTGCCTTGCTTTGAGTGACACCGTGCCTCGACTTGGATTGTGCCTTGTGAACTCTGGGCTTTTCTTGCCTTGTGAACCCTTTTGTATTGTGGATTTAATTTTGCCTGGTGGTTTTATCTTGTTTGGGAAACTTTCAAGTGTCTTGTGGATTCATCGGCTGTTGCTCTGTGGACTAGCATCGGTCTGCTTTTGGCTGGACTTAATTGGCACAATTCTGGGGTTTTGGTGAAGGGAACTGCTGGGAAATATTAATAAACCCATTAAACCACCGTTATGTGTGTGTGTGAGAGAGAGAGTGGTGAGACACCACATCCACCATAGAAAATCCTCTTCTCCTGGACCCGGTCTGCAGGAATTCCTTGACCAATGTGGTTGACAACATTCCCCTTCTGCTGGCATGGGTAGGCAGGCCAGTCCCTTTGGGGTGAGACAGTTCCTTAAGAAACTTGGTTCAATGCCATAAAGAATTTTAAAGGTAATAACCAATACCTTGAATTCAACCCAGAAGCAAATTGGCAATCAGTGCAGCTCACGCAACAGTGGTGTCACATATGCCACCCGAGAGGCCCTAAAAACTGTCCACATGGCTGTATCCTGTGCCAGCTGTAGCTTCCAGATACTCTTCAAGAGTAAGTGCTACCCTTTTTTCATGTTTTTTTCTCGAAGGAGGCCAGTTTTATGGCTCTGTTCATATATCACTCTAAGCCGCAATAAACCACAATTCAGTCAAATTCAACCCACGCTATGGATTAGTAGGCTACGTAAATCCAAGGGATTACCTATTGTGGGTGCAGGTAATTGTACGATGCTTCACTTCATAAAAATGAAACTTGGCCATTCAAGATGTCATGTTAGATAATGAGCTCTTGTACTATTCACCCCCCTGATCCTTTAATGGTCTCAAATGCAAAATCAGAATCAAGGCCTACCTTCCTCTCTATGGACTTATGCAGTAGAAATACAGGAAGTTGCTCTGTTCCAAGTCTGACAATTACCAGCTCATGGGATTTTTTTCACCCTGCCTAGAAAGATTAATATTTAAGGGGGGGGGGCATTGGCCCAAAAAGCACAAGTTTTACCACCATGTTCCAGTCCCTTCTGAGTAAGGTCATAAGAGGTCACCCATCAATGGTTAGAGCACCTGCTGAGCCACTTGTGATTCGCAAATGGGCCAAAACTCACAATGTGGGTGTCTTTGCTGAGTAGATTTAATATGTGAAAGAAGCAAAACTCATGCAAAACTCATCTGTCCAAAACAGGGTCACCGTTGCAATTGAAGGACAAACCAGGAAATAACCCTTTTTTAAAAAAAAAAAATGGAAATAATTCCTCTACTGAAAAAGCAGCATTCTTTAGTGCTCAAAATTGGCACTGGAGCTTTAAAAAACAAACACGTCTATTGGCATCCGGCATCTGCTTTTCATGTGCGGTTTCCATTTCCCTTAAGACAAGCAATGTCTGTTTTTTAAATAAACAAATCTTGCCCCCACTTCCAAGTGAATTCTCCTCATGACTTGTCCAGATTTTGTTGTCGTGAATCATTATTTGTTCCAAGCAACAGAATTGCAGGGCATGGCATTTTTTTTTTTTAACCCACGTTGGCTACGGCTGTCAAAAAGCAAACAGCTCCAAATGGGCCTCTTTGCTAGCCAAAAGGAAAGAGTTGCCTTTAAGCATCAGGGCCGGGCACTGGAAGGCTTCTCTTGCTAAGCCACTCTCTTATCCCTTAAAGAGAGAAAGGGGCCAATGGAGTCAAAGGAGAATATGGAAGGCTGGTTAAATCCTAATCCCAGGAGCTGTTTCTGAATGTGAATGATTGGCCAACATGGTGAAAGCCCTGACATGTGTGGACAGTACTTTGCCCTTCTCTTCAGTGGAGCAGGCAGTTTCATCCATGAAGTGAGATGTCCTGCAGGAACTACCAGTCAAAAAATTTCTTTGTAAAACTGAGCTCTGCATTTTTTTTTACCTTAAGTTAGGGGTGGGGAACTATGGCCCCTTTATGACCTGTGAACTTCAACTCCCAGAATTCCTGGCTGGCTCAAGAATTCTTGGCGTTGAAGTCCACAGGTCATAAATGGGCCACAGTTGCCCATTCGAATCTTAAGTCTACAAAAGTGCATACTGTGTTTTAATTTTACATTGCAAAGTGCTGTACTGGGGCTCTCTAGGGCTCACAGAAGACCTATTATAGCTCTCTCTCCCTCTTTCTGTGTGTGTGTGTGTGTGTGTGTGTGTGTGTGTGTGTGTGTGCGCGCGTGTGCGTGCACGCACACACACACACACCAAAAACCAACAAAAAACATAAACAAAGACTCTCATGTAGTTTGCAGTAACGGAATGCCTTGAATTGGTATATTCAGATATTTAAGCAGAATCCCTTCCAAGATATACAGAAATGCCTTTTTAGATTTTGACCTTTCCAGTTATATTTCTAGTTGCATTTCAGTTGGTTATATTTGGGGAAACAAACAACAAAAAAAACCTTGCTTTTGTCGTTTTTCAGGATGTTCCCAGACCAACAATCATTTTAACGTTTTGCTTAGAGCTACTAACACATTTTAGTTTTCAAGAATTGAGAACTGAGTTCCGTTTAGCTACTAACAGACGTGATGCTGAGCTCTGAAAAAATAATGGTAGATGTCTGGGAAAGCTGTTTTTATTGTAATGTTAGCATTAATATTATATTATCATTTTTTTATACATGAAAACTATGTCAGGAGAAACATAAAAACTAAGGTGAATGTACTGGGATGTGATGTACTTGTAGTTATGATGAAACCAGAGGAAATGGGGTCAAGAATGAATGGGTGATGGATGGTAGTGGATTGATACAGAAATCTGTGACTTGGTGCTCTCTGAACTTGCTTGTTTTCTTGCAGATGTTTTATTAACCCAAATAGGTAACATCAATACTAGAAGGGAATGGGTTTGCTCTCTGTTTATGAACAAGTGCCTTGCCCTGTGGGCAAGTAGTAGTAGCAAAAGTATATTAAGGGTACTTGGTCATAAAAAGGGAATTAATAAGGATCAAATCAGAAAACAAATATATGAAGGCAGAGATAATGGGTGGAGAAAAAAATTGGGATACTAGACGTGGGCTGCTGCAGCTATGTATCATCAGAAACCCAGACATTCCTCTTTGCTTCTGTCTGATACTTACATTGTGGAAGATTGTGAAAGTGTGGCTTGATGGAATTGATAATTCTCAGGATTCTCAAAAAGAGAAGGCAAGATTTCAAAAACACAATACAGTAACTTCCTGACCCCTGCATTTTAGGCATCTTCTCTATCCAGTTGAGTCTGGTTTATGTAAGCCAGTAGTTCATCTTTTTTCTCAATTTCAGAAGGCTATATCTCTCCATATTTGGCATGAATTCTCCAACCTTTATAATCCCGGCTTGGCATTGGGATTCTTGCACTGGGATAGCTAAAATTCAATGACGGGGAAGAGATGGGGGGCGGGGGGGGGGGAATGAAAATAGGTGAAATTTCAAACCACCAGAGTGTCCTCAAAAAAGAAGTTGGTTAAACAAAAATGTCAATAATGATAGTAGGCAAGCAATATGATAGCACAAATTTAGACACAACTTACTTTCCTAAAAGTAAGCACTAACAGGAATAATTAAGGAAAAAAAACCAGAACAAAGATTTCCCAATATACATGAAGCTTTAATGAGATACAGATTTTACTCTCTTTTTTTTATTATTATCATGGAAATATTCAATGTTCATGGAAATATTCAATGTTCTTGAGCAGGATAAAATACAATACTGTCAAGTTCATGTTTTATGTAAAGCCAAACATGTTCTCTTTTGATGTAAGGATTAAGATATTATGAAGAGACTATGCAAAAAAATTGCAAGCTACACATTAAAGTCTCCATATAGGATAAGCAAGTTCTGTGGCAATCTCCCTTAAACCATTTTCTTCCAAATATATTGAGCCACAGGCTGAATGCAACGATAGTTGGCTATGCTAGCTCAGGATAATGGAAGTTGAAATACACTCACACCAGGGGTGAAATCCAGCAGGTTATGACAGGTTCTGAAGAACCGGTAGTGGAAATTTTGAGCAGTTCGGAAAACCAGCAAATACCACCTCTGGTTGGCCCCAGAGTGGGGTGGGAATGGAGATTTTGCAATATCCTTCCCCCAGGAGTGGGGAGGGAATGGGGATTTTGCAGTATCCTTCCCCTGGAGTGGGGCAGGAATGGAGATTTTGCAGTATCTTTCGCTTGCCATGCCCATCAAACCAAGCCACACCACGCCCACCAAGCCACGCCCACAGAACCGGTAGTAAAAAAATTTTGGATTTCACCACTGACTCACACATCTGGAAAGTACCAATTGGGGAAAGTTTATTGAGGATGAGAAGGCAGGAGAGAGGAGATTTTATGTAAATGCAGACAGTTCTCCTATCAAACCCCTTAGGTAAGACTAGCGATATACTGTATTTAGTTCATACCGATTTCACTAGGAGCAAATGCTTGAGCTTGCTGTAACTCAAACCTGCCCTGTGCAAGAGTTATGTTAGGCGCTCTCAGACCTGCCACATGAAAGAGTTATCTTAGGCACTCAAGTTCCTCCATGAAAAAATGCCAGTAATATCACCATCCAACAGTTGCCTAGTTTGAAAGCTGAAAAGTACAAGGATGGAACGTCCATTAAGGACAGGAAAGAAATACTGCAATTAAGCGGCAGCACATAGAACAAAGATTTCCCCTTTGTGATGACAGAGGGCAATCCACTGCCTAACCTTAGCACATAATAAAGATCTTTATCTAGCTGCGCTGCCATGGTGAGAGAATGAGTGGCTTCTATTAATCCGAATGAGGAACCCATACCATGAGTCCCCGTTGGAACCAGCAGTTTCAGCCAGTTAATGGGAAACTCATTTCCAAATTGTTCATGGGATTCAGAATACAGATATGAATACAGTATGAATAAAAGGTGGTGTTGACTTACAGTTGCTACTGAGGGTAATTCAGTTAGGGAAATAAAAATAAATGCCAAGGAGATATAGTCATCTATGAGTCATTTTTGGAGGTCAGAAACTTTTTTTATCTGCCATGGCAATGTAGCTGTTTTTCACTGCTGCCATAATCCTTCCTTCTCCCATCCAGGAAATATTTTTGCTTGAAGCATGTCACTGAGAGTAATGCCAAATATAGATGGCAAGTGCCCGCGTGGAAAGCCAAAGCAAAGATTGCAAGATACAGCAAATGCAGATATGAAAAATGCCCAGTTAGACCCAGATGCTATGTTTGATCTCACAAGATGGTGCTTGTTGGACCCTGCACCTGTGGGGGAAAACATTAAGATGATGATGATGTCACTGAGAGAAATTTACAAGCCTTTCCATCATATTCAGATTTGAAAAGATTCATGTGCCAGAAAGAAAACTGCAATCAGTTTGGACTCTTGAAATATTAGCCTTCCCCAATGGGGAGGTTTTCAGATGGGTTGTACTACAACTCCCATTATTCCGGCCAATATTTAGATAAGAATGATGGGAGTTATAGTCCAACACATTTGAAGGACAGCTGATGCAGGCATGCTGCTGTATACTACACACTCTTAAAAAGAGCCTTGATAGTACAGGGGTTTAGTGCACCCTGTTATTAACACAGCTGCCTGCAATTTCTGCTGGTTCGAATCTCTCCAAGACTCAAGGTTGACTCAGCCTTCCATCCTTTCTAAGGTAGGTGAAATGAGGACCCAGTTTGTGGGGGCAATAAGCTGACTTTGTATAAAATATACAAAAGAATGAAGGCTATTGCTTAACGCATTGTAAGCCGCCCTGAGTCTCCGGAGAAGGGCGGCATATAAATCAAATTAAAAAAAACAAAAAAAACAATGTATATCGCTTAAGGATTACAATTGCCTTGCCTCTACCCTAGTATTTATGCTACCAGACAATAGATGATAATGAATATATCATCCAAACCTAGTATCTATCATTGCCTCAATAATAATCCTAGCTATCCGAACAAGGCTCTGTATTAATAGAAGTTATGTATGATGTATGATTGTTTTTTTCATGAACTAATTAATAGATGTGGTATCCTGAGGCGTGTCACATTTGATGTTCCTCACCAAAGTCAGATAGCATTGGTCAATGATTAAAATATCAAGCTACCTGGGATTTAGGATTTAGATGATTTGGATTTAGGTCTTCACATGATCATGAAGACCACTGGATGCCTCTGGATCAGATATGATCTCAGACTAAACCACCTCATCATGTGCGGATAGAAAGGGATTGTAAAAGCGAGATTGTCCACCTTAATTTCCTAGACAAATACTAGGATGTTAAGTGTAATAGAGGTGCAATGAAAAAAGCATGAGGGGAGAAAATGGAGATTGAAAACCTTGCAAAAATTTGTGCCTATGTTTACTTCAGTTATCCGGAGTTATGTGAAACTTCAGGATGCAGTGCAAACTAATGCATTGCATTGAATTTGGCTTTCAGATAATGATCTGAAAGAAGAGAGAGACAGAGATGACATTATAAGGCCAAAGATCTCCAACTGTTTTGGATTAGTGAGCATTTATGATGTTTGAAGAGCCTGGGATGGGCATTCAAACAATGACTGCCACATAAGAGCTTTCCAATTTGTAGAATAGCTGCCAACATAGAAGGCCAGTCACAAAAGACGAATTTAACCAAGACAAAATTATGAAGTTGCTTCCTGTAACATCATCCTGGCTACTCAATTGATTTCCCATTTTCCTTATCTTTTTTTTTCCTTGATAAATGAGCAAGTTTACAAGCATTGGACTAGAGTGATCCACTATTTTTAATCCCCATGGAAGCCCAGTACAAGGCCAATGTGGAATTCAGTGGGCATTCCTGACCAAAGAAGCAATTCTGGAGGATGATGCTTTGCTTGACAGCATGCCAGCTTTGTTTTCAATTTTATTTCAAATTAAAATCAAACAGTTTGCAACCCTAGTACCTATGGCACTGAGTTAAAGATCCCACATACAGGCATTCAAGGAAATTCCACATATGCAGGAAAAAAGATAATTGGTTTTTATAAAGGAATTATTTGGACCACATCAGTAACAGAAAGGTCCCACAGCAAAAAGTGGGAGCAGAGCTACCCAGGGTTTAAGGGGCTGACATTTTCTTATTGGGCAAAAGGAAAAAAAATATCCCATTTACAGTAAGTAAACTTGAGATTTTACACTAAGTGACAGTTAATCTCCAGGTCACTTTGTTCATTATGTGTGTTAGGACAATTGCTTGTGTTTGCCAAAAGTATATTATGTACCTGACTGAACAAATAAAGGTGTACTCTTTTGCTGCTGAAACCTGAGCCAGGGATCCCAGCTTTGCAGAACATGTACCAGCAGAAGATAATTGGGGAAGATCAGAGGCTGGATCAACACTCTTTATTTTTCAGTTCCTCGAGTCCCCACTTTGAGCTTTTGACTGTGGCTCAGTACAGAGGGACAGAGGCAATCAATTTATACTTGAAGTCTAGAGCAGTGATGGCTAACCTTTTTGTTGTTGTGTGCCAAAAGCGGGGGTAATGGGGGGATTGCACGCACGTATGCCCACACCCATAATTCAATGTGCCCCATCCCCCCACGCATGCGCGCGTGACCCCCCCTGCTCTCCCCCCGCTTTTGGCACACGATGGCACGGTGGGCCCATTTTTTTGCCCTCCTCAAGCTCGAGCCTTTCTAGGAGCCTGGGGAGAGTGAAAACAGCCTTCCCCACTCCCCCGGAGGCCCGGAAACAGTCCATTTCCTGACTTCTGGTGGGCCCAGAAGGCCCAAAAATCAGTTGGCCAGCGTGCACATGCGTGCTGGACTGAGATAGGGCAATGCTCATGTGCCCACAGATATGGCTCTGTGGCACCTGTGCCATAGGTTCGCCATCACAGGTCTAGAGTTTCCCTTCACAGCATCCTGCCACAGCTGATTCACAGAAAGTGCTCCAACTATTTAACTTCCCTTCTTTTAATAGGGGGGTTGACTTATAAACAGAAGCTTTATACTGAGTGATAGTTGCATATCTCTCTTCAATAGAATGGAATATTACATGCCCTTATATTGTACAAAATTAGATGACCATTTTCATCTGTCTCCTCCTCTTCTTCCTTTTTCTTCTTTCTTCCTCCTCCTCCTCTCCATGGGGGGGGCAGGGAGGAAGAAACAGAGAAGGCTGTCACCTTCTGCAGGGGAACCCTCCCCCGTTGTCTCGCATATGCCTTCTTCAAAGTGGCTAATAGGCTTCTACTTTCACAAAGGTAAAAAGATTCACCTGTCTGCACCTCTAACTCGCCTCGGCCACTTTTTCTAAAATATCTTTACTCCTGAGCCACTTTTTCTTTAGCAAGAGCAGCAAACTAGTTTTCGTTACTTAGGCCTTGCATTTAGCAAACCTATAGCTTTCTTTAATTTCATTCACTTCACTTATGTTAACTTCTTGGTGGGGGAATTTTTTTATTAATATAAACTAATGTAAATTAAATTAATATATTAATATAATATAAATGTAAATATATATTTAACATATTACATATGCTAAATGTAAAATATAAAAATATATAAATATTAATTTAAATATATAAATGTTAATACAATATAAATATTAATATTGAATTAATATTAATTAATTAAAATGTTTTATAATAATAAAACATTTTATTCAGGGGGAAAAAAAACCCGTCGAGAGAAAAGGGTCCAAACAATTATGAGGGAAGGCAGGATAGCAAAGGCATCCTAGCCTCAAGTACAAGTCGGCCCTCACCTTTCAAGATGGCTGTTGTACGGTAAGAGTTTTTTTTCTCTCTTACCAATGATCTGCTGATTTCACTGCTAAAGCTGGTTCTTTGGCAGTGCTGCTCCCTGGTTTTGAATGGGAGCGCTTAGAAGTGATCCAAGATGCCTTTTGGACGATTGTGGACCCAGCAGGCAAGTCGGCAAGGAGGGTCTTGAAGATTCCAATTCCCACTGGAAGCAGTTGAAAATCATTGGGCGCATCCATCTTCCTGTCAAACAATTTTGTTTTCTAAGCACGCTGGAATTATATCTTTTAATTTTTGATTTCACTGTTTTATTTTGTTTATTGCTTTAAAAGTTGATTAACAGTTGGGTGCTGGTTTATCTCTACCACTTGCAGAACTCTTTTTGCTTTTGCTCTTTTTCCCCTTTTGATATATATTGTTTTGGATAACCTCTGTCCCTTCCATGTGGAAAGCATGGTAATGTTTGGGTGGAGGTTAAGTTTTCTTAGACTCTCACCACTGGATTCTGTATTTTTTGAATTTGCAAAACACCTTGAGTTTATTTCCATTAAACTTTTCTTATAATCTTGGATTGATATATAGAGGCAAACATACTTTTCTTTGTTCTTTGGCTAAATTTCACAGATTACAATGGCTGAAGAGTCTCTGAAATCTAAGAAAGGAGAGTTGGGAGATGTGCAGCTTTTAGCTGAATTCCTTTCTCAAAAACTTGATCTAACTTTAATGATTGTTAAAAGAATGTTAAGATTTGAAGATTTATCTTTGGATGTGGATGAAGATACACAAAATGACTTTCATTCAATTCCAGATCAAAGAGATAGCCTCACAGCTGGTGAACCAGAAAAGTGGATTTAATCTGCGGTTCCGATTTCATCTGCTTGTTCTGAAGACACATTATTTCAACATTATGGCTTTGACTAAAAAGGAAAGAGACAGATTCAGACCTTTACGAAGTCTGAGGGAGACTGGACAAATTTATTTATTATAATTGACAATTACCTGTGCTTGCACTTTGATCAGAAGGTAGACGTATTTTGAAGACTGAATTTACTACATTTAATTAAACAACAATTGACTAGAGATGATACTAAGAAATAAACATGGATATTTGACTCAGGACAATTTTATAACTTTTGGGATGATATGGAATAAATAAGATGCCATGATAAATTTTCTACAAGTGGATTATAATAACAATCTCTTAACCGAGAGTTTTGAAACTCTAATTTTCTTTTTTTTTCACTAATATTATTTTTCCTGGTAACTATTTGGGCATTAATATAACATATAGAAGACAGGTCAACAAGGTGCAAATAGATTTAGTAGTTTAAAATATTTTGGAGGTGTAAATGTAATGGGGTTGAACTTTTTTGGTCTAGGATAGAAAATGAAATATTTGAAATGAGTAAGAAGAGGGTCAAATTGAAATTGGAAACCATATTATTGAATGAAACAACATTAACAACTGGAGAAAGAGAATTGGTGAGGATTTTGGTTATAATGGGGAGAATTATAATTGCTAGATATTGGAAATTAAATGTTGACTTAAAATTAGAATGGTATAATGAAACATGGAAATTTGCATTAAATGATAAATTGACTTGTGATATTAAAATTAGAAGCGGTATATATAAAGAAAATGTTTTTTGGAACACTTGGCAACCATTTGTGGACTTTGCACTTGGGAGATTGGATGAATCGGCACCAGTACCTTATCAAAGAGATTTCTGGAAGAATTGAAGACTTCAATTTCCTAAAACTTCCTTTCTGTTTGTATAGCACGTTGGGGGGAAAAAAAATTTCTTTCCTTACTATTGATTTTTGTATTGATTTTTTTTCTTTTTGTTATTCTTTAACAATAAAAATATAATAATTTTTTTTTAAAAAAATAAAATATTTTGGAGGGCTTGTTTTGCAAAGGGTGGGAACTAATGTTGTAGTAATATATTAATCAATATTCAAATAGAGTGGACAATACATGTACAATGTCTTCTTTTTGATGCATATTTTTAATGTTTTGACTTTTTCCTTTTGTCCTTCTCGATTTTGAGTTCTGTATTTTGTCCTTCTCGATTTTAACTGTTTTGAATAAAATAAAAATAGGTTTAAAAATATACAAGAAGTCATTCTTCGGCAGCTATTTCAAACATTACCAAAACTATCCCAATTTAATCTCCTGTTTCCATGATGCTACATTGTCTGGATACTAAGCTTCCTTTATGCAACTTTACTCTCTATTTTCTGTGGTGGAAAATGCCAAAGGCACAGTACTCAAAAGTAACAACGGCCTGCAAAAATCCCTCCATTATGTTAGTTGCTCTTTCTATATCGTAGGAAAAGTTGGGTTCAACAAAGGATCACTAAGGAAGCTAAGCTCTATAAGGGCTGAATGGAGGAGTCAGCACAACTGAACAGCCACACTAATGGCTGAGAATGACTAACAAATGCTCACCATGTGGCATCCCAGTAGGTGAGTTAATGTCGTCAGGAAAACTCCACCAGGTAGAAGGGTGAATAACTGACATTTTAAGAAAGAAAAATATGCAGCCCTTAAATACCCAAGGACTTCTTTGTTAGTTTCAGAAATGCTGTGCTGTCTTTTTCTTTTGTGTGTGTGTGTGCTGTGCCTTCAGCTATGATATTGGCACAGGGAGAATAATTGTTCTTGTTCTCAAAAGTTTGTATGCTTTGTTCAAAAATGCAATCTCACTGTTTTCCAAATGCCTTCTTAGGAAGGGGGGGGGGAGGAAGGTCGAAGTTGAACAGCATGTAATAGGCCATTTTATCAAAGATCTAACAATGACTCGATATTCAGAAATGGTCAGAGGAGGTTGAGAGGGGCAGACCATACCAAAGGAAGTATTTGCAGTATGTTTTAGGAAGATTTATTATTTCAGACTGGGACTTGCGGGTCAGGTGGAGTCCACAGGTAGCCTAAGGTGAAATTGTCTATAGAGATAAGGACTCTTATAGTCCAACCTGAGCTAAATACAGTATATATCCAACTGGAAAAGGTTGAATTAGAATAAATCCTCTCCATTAATCTATAATGTGGTCTAGCAATATTTCCTTCTCCCCACAACAGGAACAAAATGATCTCCAGCCAAAAATTCTGACACAAAACCAGTTTTCTTTGGGGAAGCCATGTCCCTTCAGAAGATATAAGAAAAACTGACGCAATTTAATTGTGGAGTTGGGCTTTGGCTTTGCTCCTGAAGCATTTTGACAGTTCTATTAGGGCCACTGTGACATTATTGCTCTTTATATCTGTACAAATGGTAGCTGAGAATTTTGGGAGATGTAGAACTTTACAGAACTTAAAAATTGCTGACAGGGGAAACAGTGATTTAGAACTATTATTATAGCAGTGTTTCTCAGCTTAGCAGAGACCATGTGAATCAGACTGTAACTTGCACCACCTCTGGCCAGGATAGCCAACTCTGGGAAGAGCTGATGATTTGTTGAGTCCTGCGATTTGTTGAGTGTTGCAAGCCACCAGAAAAGTCACAGGTTGGGGTAGCCAGAGGTTCAAACAAAATATTGCACAAAACCCAATTTTGCTCAAAGGTCATTTCATTTACTATGATCACAGAGCCCTATGACGTTTTCAAGACACATTTATTTGTCATACTGTGTTCATGGCCTCAGTGTGAGAATAAGAACATGTGCTTCATCCAGTTACTTTAAGGACTTCTGCTTTTGTTTTAACCAATTTAGAGGGAGGGAGGAAGAACTGAACTGAACTATCATTTGTCTGAGACATACCAGAATTTGAAAATTGAACTAACTTTTTGGAACAAACAAAAGAGCAGGCTTGCAATATACCGTTCTATTTTTTTAAATATAAAATTATACATAAATGTGAAGGATGAGCAGCCTTCTCAAACCTTCTTAGGTTCGAGTGCTGCAACACTGTGTATCTTTTAAAAACACAGCACTGTCTTTGTGCTTCTGCAAACCCCATCTGCTATATACAGTTTATACAGTACATCCCTACATTATGGATACTTGAGAAACATCTTAAAGCAGTTTTATCTTAACAAATATTTGGCCCCACATGACTGCTTGGGGTCTTGAGTTTACTTTTGGTTTCTTTCTTTTTTTAAGTTTTTTATTTTTATTTTTAAACAAACAATTCATCATTAATCAATCAGTGTAACATTTGGGTACCAAAATTTTTGTGTCATCATATTCAACATTTATCATCATTTTCTTAGTACATATTTATCTTCCTTCTTACATTTAAACTTAATGTATTACAACATATTTTTCCCATGTTTCTTATTTTTACATTGTCTATTGTTTATATTCAATCTCTATCCATTGATAAAATTGCCCCCATGTTGTAATACTCCGATTCTTCCTTCCCTCTTATTGCTAATGTTAATCTACTCATTTCTGCACATTCTAATATTTTCTTAATTAGCTCTCCCTTTGTAGGAATTTTTTCTGCTTTCCAATATATATATATTGTTGAATACCATCCAGACTGAAGCAAGTTATAAAAATATAATCAAATACATAACTAAAGAAACCAGTCAAATCATAGAATGGCTTAGCATGTGATATGGATCAGGTGTACATAACATAGGGGTTTGCGATGATTTCTAAGAAGCCTCAACCAAAGGATGAAAGTAGAAATCTGAGCATCTGCACTCCATGACTTTCTCTTACCTCCATGCGTAACTGAAGACTAACCTACAAAGTCCTAAAAATGTATCAAATCACAGGTACAAGAGTCAGCATGTCCTCAACATTCCACCATTAATCTTAAGAATAACCTAAGAATTCTTTCCACCTACATTCAATTTAGAATCAGGAATAACTTTTGAACTGTACTGTTAGAGCTTCATTTATGAATGGAATTAGAGTCTCAACAGTGACTTTCTATAAACCACTTTTGTCAGGCCCTTTGTACAGTCTCCATTTGTTGTTTTGTAAACAATCTGAAAGAGAGGACTTTGACTTTCAGATTTTATTTCAATCAGGAAAAAGTCACAATATATTGTATTTGCACAACCGTTCCAGAACTCTTCTGTTCATGGAGGCAAGCATGTACATTACCTTTAACTTATGCTAAACCAATGATTTATTTAAACAATGATTAGCTGAACAAATCATAATCACCTGATTCAAATATCATGCTAAACCATTCTCCAGGTTTGACTAAAACCAAATTATATTATGGTTTGGAGGTTTGAGAGTCTGTTATGGATGCCAACAAAATGGTTTCCATAATGGCTTTTTATGGAAACATCCATTTATCCTAAAGCAAGTCAGTGACACTTCTCCTAGCATCTGCTTTTCTACCTCAGTTAATTTCTGTGGAGATTTTCAGTCATCCAGGTCATGGTTGTTCCAAAGGTGCTTTTTCAAAAGTCAAAATTGAAGAAGCTTCTTGGATGAGAAGCAAAACATCTTCAAGGAAAAACTAAGTCCAGTTGCCTTTTGAAAAGCACCTTTGGTTCAGCTAATTTAAATTCTCCAAGGAGATGGTCACTTTGTTGAAAAGTTAAGTGGAGCACTACCAGTATGTCCAGTCGCAAAAGCGGTTTTGGAAAGTCCTAGTTTTTTAAAAAAAACCAACAATAATTTGAAAAAGTACTTTCAGAGGGCATAGTCCTTGTATGCTCTAGTGAGGATGTTTCCTGACACATGAGTACATGGAGTGTCAAATTAGACAGTGAGACTTCTTTTGATATATGAACTACCAAGGCAATATGATAATGCACATTTATTACATCTGCCCACAGTCTGTAATGGGAGATGAAAAAATAACATTGGCCGTCCAAATTTATACATTATTCTAAGTCCTAGAATGGTGCCTTTGTGTCTGACTTGCCATGCTAACCTAGTTATTCTGGTTTGTAAACTACGGTCTTACAGCTGGGGTAGACAATATTTGGCTGGTTGGGGGACTCAGAACCATTGTTGGAGAGCAGGAGAGCTGAAGAGGGGAAAGTGATTTACGTGGACAAAGCCAGGATTTTCTGTATACCTTGAAACTGGACAACAGATTACATGTGGTGGCATATCTTTAAATAAAGTAAGTTAACCTCCTGAAGAGATTTAAATTACCCTTCTCACTTTCCTGCGGTCACTAGAAATTGGTCTGGGGTGGTGCATCCAAGCTTGATATCTCAAGTTGCTCAGTCCTGGCTGAGATTATTATCTCAACTTGACTATGATGTTTTCAACAAACCAACACCAGTATAAACTATGGTTTCTTGCATTATATGAAACTACTTCCGTTTTAGTACTTATTTATCAAACTTGTAAATTGCTCTTTTCATCTGAGTTACTCCAGGTGGTTTACAAATAAAAACCAAAGAAACATAGTAGAAAACAATGTTGAAAAGAGAATTAAAACAAGTTAAAAAAGTTATAAATCACAAGAATCAAAAAAGGAGATGGGGAGAGCCCTCAAGTCACCAACCACACCCAAGGTTGTATGACACTCTTCCAGCCCCCTGCCCCACCCCATACAGTTTGCAGCCAGAAGTGTAATACTGTTCACAACCCTATTTATTTGATTTTTGTAAGATTACAAGCAACTCAAAGTAGTGAATATACATAATACTCCTTCCTCCTCCTCTTTCCCCAACAATAACCTTGTGAGGTGGGTTGGATTACAAGTGGTTGACCTAAAGTCATACAGCTGGCTTTCATGCCTTAAGGTGGGACTAGAACTCCCAGTCCCCTGGTGATTGACCCATTGTCACCCAGCTGACTTTCATGCCTAAGGTGGGACTAGAACTCACCACCACCTCTTGATTTCTAGGCTGGCACCTTCACCACTACACCAAACTGGCTTATTACATTTCTGTCCTACCTTTCATTTAGAAACTCAAGACACAAGGTGCATAGCTCCATTCCTTTCCCACAAACACCCCGTGAGGTTTGCTTTTTCAAGAGGCAAGTGGACTTTCTGGTTTTTCTTTGAAGACCTTTCGTTTCTCATCCAAGAAGCTTCTTCAGCTCTGACTGCACTGACTGACTGGATTCTTGGATGGGAAGCAAAACGACTTCAAAGAAAAACCAGAAAGTCCAGTTGCCGTTTGAAAAAAAGCACCTTTGGGACAACCATGACCTGGATGACTGAGAATCTCCATAGACACCCTGTGAGGGTAATTGATCCAACCAATCATCCAACAACTTCCATACCAAAGGAGGGACGGTGAACCTGGGTTTTCCCCATGCTAGTCCAGCACCCATATTGACTTTGACCCTAACACGCCCTTTCACCGAATCTCTCGTTATCCTGCCCGAATAATGTCGACTGAAAAGATTTTTTCAGTATTTTAAAGAGAGACCTTTTTCCTGCAAGCGTCTATGAGCATTACAGAAACACTCCAGGAAGGTATGTTCTTTTTTTTTTAATGCCTTCTAAGGTTTTCCCCTTGGCGTTAACACAGAGGAGAAGCGGGTTAGAGTCCTTTGGTCGACTCCAATAAAAAAGAAACAGGCGAGGCACCAGCTGAAGTCACCTCATCCTCTCGCCGGCTTCCAGCGCGTCAAACCCCTCGTCCGAGGTTGTTCGGTCAAAGCAGGCGAAAGGCCCGCCTCCTCAAGGCTCGAGGCTCCGCCCCCTTCCGCCGCCCCCCTCCGATTGGCCACGTCCGCTGCCGGGCAAATGGGGTGACCCGCGGGCTGCGCTTTGCCGAAGGGAAGCGGAGCTGTGAGGGATCCGCCCTCGAGCCGGGTAGAGAGAGAGAAAAAAAAAAGAGAAAGAGGTTTGTTTGGAGGGCGATTCGGGCAAGGTCCGCCCATGATCTCCTTGGATGGTGCTTTGAACGCGAGGGCGAGGGAGTTCGCTAACTGTTTATCCTAACAGCGAGGACAATTAACCAGTGGAATAGCTTGCCTTTAGAAATCGTGGGCGCTCCATCACTGGAGGTTTTTAAGAAGAAACTAGACAGCCGCTTATCTGAAATAGTATAGGTTCTCCTGCTTGAGCAGGGGGCTGGACTAGAAGACCTCTAAGGTCCTATTCTATTCCATTCCGTTCCGTTCGCTGGGCTTCACGTCGCACATCAGTTTGCAAGCATTCACGTCCTTGCACACGTCTTTCTTCCAATACGGTGCAATTCTGTCCTCGCTTCGATCCTCCCACTTTTTTTTTTTTTTAAAGCGGCTGGCAGACGTTTGGTGCACTCAGACCAAGTCCCTTTTTGCAGCCGGCTAAGTTTCCCGCGCTGGGCTTTTTTTTTTTTTTTTTTGCACGACACCTCTTTGCCACCTCGAGCTACGTTCACGCAACGCACTCCACCCATTTGCTTCATCCTTTTGGGGAGGGGGAGAATTTACACGGCGCATCGAAGTTAGGCCAACGGGCCGGAGTCACACCAGGTGCCCAAAAAATAAAGCAAGGTTAGCGGTAAATTGGCTTGGCACGTAGAGCAAGCCTATTATAGCGATTGCTAGGGTTCGTATGAACGTAGCCTACCCCATGCAAGACGTGCAATTACTGGTACCGATTTCGGCGCGCCCCGAAACCTAAGTTAGGGTCAGATCAGATGCACGCATCGCTTTGCTCCGTGTGTGCGAGCAGCCGGCGTCCTTGCCGCTAAAACCTTTCTAGACTGCCCCAAAGGTGGGTTTTGTTTTTTTTTTCTTCCAAGAGGCACCTGGACTTTCTGGGGTTTTTTTTTTTTTGAAGAAATTTTTGAAGAATTTTTTTGAAGAAATTTCGCTTCTCATCCAAATTTGGATGAGAATCATCCAAAACCATAAAGTCCAAATGACTCTTTGGACTTTTCTGGTTTTGGATGTCAGAAAGCACCTTTGGGACAACCGTGACCTGGATGACTTGAGAATCTCCATAGACTTTCCTACACCGCGTTCGCCAAAACTGCCGGCTTTGCAGCCCCAGCGCCGACCAAATGACCCTCCACTCTTAACCCTACCGTCTTTTAAGGACAGCGAAGGGTGCAATCGTTTTAAGAACAGCTGCGAAGGCGTTGAAGCTACTCTTAAACCGAAGGAAAGACGACGGCTTTGACTTCGGAGCAAGTCCTGTGAACTTTGTGAGCTCCTCCTGCCCCCCCACCCACCCCCCCGCCCCGAAAGCATTGTAGGGCACCGCTTGCAAACCATGCATAATGGATTTTTTTTCCCTCCCCTTTGATCTTTCCTTTCTCCCGGGACTTTCCATTGTCTTTCAAGTACCCCCTCTCTCCTCCTAGCGCCACATCGCCGTGACGTCATAAGTCCCCCCCCCCTTTCCTAGATCCCTTCCCATTTTGCCTCCAGCCGCCCTCGCTACGTCACCGTCAGCCCACAATTTAGCGGAGCTCGCGCTCTCCTCGCCTTCCCCTTCTTCCTCTCCACGAGCGGTGCCGGAGGAGCCCGCCGCCGTCGCTTAAGACCCGCCCCTGGCCCTCCTTCCCCGCCGGCCTCTACAGCGTGACTGAGCCGCTGCCTCTTCCTTCTCCTCCTTCGCTCTTGCCGGGATCCATCGCTCGCTGCCTGAAGTTGCCCGCGGCGGCCGAGGACGCGAGGAAGGTGAAGCGCGGATCCTGCCCACGAGCCCTTCGCGCAGGAGCCAGCCAAGGCCAGGTGGGCCTCCCGGGAAGGGGAAGGGGAAGGGAGAGCCGGGGTGGGGAGGATGGCCGTGCAGCTGTTGATCGCCAGGGCGGATGCTCCGGGCTTCGGATCTTCCTCGCGGGGAAGGAAAAAAAAAAGGGGGGGGAGGGAAAGCCGGGTCGGAGCAGCGCATCTCTGTCTCCGTCTACTTTGCAGCCCGCCGTCCTTTGGGCGGGCAAAGTATCCCAAGGTAGGAAACCTCGAGAGCTGCCCCGGATCCCGGCGTGGAAGGGGAGCTGAATCCCCGCCGAGGGGTTCACTCGAGAGGCGCCTGCCCGGGTGGGGATGGATGAAGCGGGGAGGGTTCAGGCGGGGATTTGTGCAACCGGGAGAGAGTTCCGCTGCCGTGCGGGGTTGGCTTCTTCCTTCCCCTTCCACCCGCCCCCCTCCCCGAAGGGGCCTTTGGGACGGGCTCCACGTGCATCCGCCCTTCCTTCGCTTTACCGTTATTGCAGGCTGGGCGATGGCAAAAGGCGGCCTAGGGCGAGTTTCGAAAGGGAAGCCTGCGCGAACCAGTTGCTCCTCGTTTTGCTTTCCTCGGCAGGAGCGGCCAGAATTGCAACAAGTGCTGCATGCAGCGGCGGCGGCGGCGCTCGGCGAATCTCTGCCGCGGCTGGAGGTTAAGCCGCCGCCGCTGCTGGCTGGCTGGCACTTTGCACGCGGGCTGGTTGCACTCTTTAAGCACAAGGGGAAAGCGAGCTCGGGTTTTTTTGGAACCACAATTCCCAGCAGCCTTTGTCGCTCCTCGGGCTGGCTAGGGCTGATGGGAGGCGAAACCTAAAACATCTGGAAGGGGACCCGGTTGCTGCTTCTTGCGTTAGAAAATTGCAGTGCGTGCATTTCAGTCTTCCTTTGAACCAAATCCCTGTTGAAACTCTGGTTGTGTGTGTGATGAATGTGCACTTTGAGGGTGGGTTGGAGCAGGTAGTTTTGGATTGGCGCTGGCTAAGGTGACTTTTTCTATAATGAAGCCTTTAGTTAGAACTGAACTGGGTTTTGCAATTAAATGTTTGGATGTTATTTTCTGTTCTAGATCCTAGGCCAAACGTTGAGGATAACCTATAGCAGTGTTTTTCAACTGTGTGGACTTCCAACACGCTCAGATTTCCCCAGCCATCATGCAGGCTGGGGAACTCTGGGAGTTGAAGTCCATGCATCTTAAAGTTGCCGAGATTAAGAAACACTGGTCTATAATATTCCCTGTAAGAATATATTCATGTATGATCTTAACGGTTGCCTGCGCCCATTCAGTCGCTCGGCTCCTTCTACAAGTCATTGAGCAAACTCTTCCAGGATTTATATACCTATAATCCTTGATTTACCACCATTCATTTAGTGATCATTCAAAGTTACAATGACACTGAAAATTACTTATGACCAGTTTTCCTACTTAAGTCCATTGCAGCATCCTCATAGTCACATGGTCAAAATTCAGATGCTTGGCAATTGGCATGTATTTATGACAGTTGCATTGTTCTTGGGTCATGTGATCACCATTTGTAACTGTTGCAGCTGGCTTCCAACAAGCAAAGTCAGTGGGGAAGCCAGATTTGCTTAATGATTGCATGGTTCACTTAACTGTGGCAAAAAGGTTGTAAAATGGGGCAAAATCACTGAACAACTGCCTTGCTTAGCACTGGAAATGTTGACCTTAATTGTGATTGTAAGTCAAGACTACTCGTATATGAATAATTTTCCTTGACTCTGGCAAATATCCTTAGTCAACCAACCCATTTAGATTGCAATAGTATCCACATTTTTCTGGGTTGTGTCCCAATGATTGGCAAGGAATTGCATTTAAATGTGCATATTGTTGCTTTTTGAAACTTTAAAAAGTATCTTTCATCTAATTTACTCTATGATTACAAATTGGATAATGCTCATGTTAAGTTTAGTTGAGCTCATGTTAAGTTTTGTTAAGGTATCCAGCAAACATTTTTCTATGAGCAACAATACTTGTAAAACTTGTTAAACACTTGGGGCTCAGATTGCAATCTCCATCAGTCAGAAAATGCAAAAAGGTTTTCCTTAAGATGTACCTATGGAAATACAGAGTTAAGTTAGTCAGTCAGTGCTTTGTGATTTAGATGAAGGCAAATATCACCCCTGCTTTCCAGCAAAGAAGAATTCTTGATTGCATCGGGTATAATCTCATTAGACTGCATTGAAAAGCAAATTAGGCTGCATTGAAAAGCAAATGTGATCTATCCCTTCTCCAAAGGTGAATTTCTGCATTTTGTAGATCTGCTACTTAGTTCTACTTAATTGGGGTGTTATATTGATTGCGTGTTGGAGGAAGCAGGTTAATTTTTGAAGCAACATAATTATTTGTTGGTTGGCAGAATTGTGTAAACATCTTGGACCGAATGTGTTGGTGCAGGTATATCAACAAATTGGTAATTTGTCTTAAGATTTTATGTTTAATTGAGATATTGTGATTATGATTAGGTAGATGGTCTGTAAAGTCTCTGAATTACTTTTCTTTGAGATTTACAGAAACAGTCTGCCCAAAAGAGTGATACCACTTATTAAATATTAAGTTGCTCTTGTTAGATGAAAAGATAGAATTCTCTCTCCTTGGAGCTTAATTGCACCTGGACTCTTGCAATGCAAAAAGTTTAGAACTGCATGAATCACAGTTTTGTAGTTTTGAAAGGTAATACCATTGCTTAGTCAGCAAGAAAGCTTGGTCTCATGATATAAGATGTGCCCTGACTTTTTTAAGAGAAATCTGCTGATTGTGGAAGTTTGTGTCAATGAAAGAAGAGACCAGTAAGATAATATAGACTTGAGCGCTGATCTTGGGGCCCTGTTACACCATAAACACCAGAATAACAGTATTGCTCATGGTTGCTACTGTACTTAGGTAAGGAAAAAGCACAAGAATTGTTGTAATGATAAGAGAAACTTGTGGTAACAGTAGACATTATATAGTCTTATTCCCAGTAGTTCTAAAGATACCCCACAAGTCATGATGTTATGCAAGGATGACTTCCATATTACTTGTGGCTGGAAAATGATACTTAGATATTGTGATGGCACAAGGGCTCTGGCTGTCACCTTATCTCAAAAGAGTGCAACCTGTAATCTGAAGACCATGGGCACCGCTAGAGATTCAGTTGTAGAATCCATCTGTCCAGATACTGTTGACCACCAGTAACAAACCAACATCCTCTGCCTCATTCTATTACTTTGATGTGTGTGTTCACTTATTTTGCTCACATTTATTTATTGTTAACCTGGTAATTCATGTATAAAGTAATGTCAATCTTTCAAGGTTGTCTGGATCAAGAAACAAACTCCACAAGAAGACTAATACTAAGTTAGTGGTTGTGTGTGTGTGTGTGTGTGTGTGTGTGTGTGTGTTTTGAGATAGGCACTTACAACAGAATCATGCAAATCTGATTGTGACTTTCCTCCTCTCCTCACACCTGCATTGAGTCAGGGAGGAACCGGCCTAAGGAGGAATATTGTAGGAGGAGTAAGAGACTATTGTAGAAGTCTCTTCCTAATTCTGTCTCCTTTCCCAGGGTTCAAGGAATGTTTTTTTTTTGTAATGTCTTGTGAATATTTCCTCAAGGTCATCTCCAAGGTCTCTATCTCAAAGGGAGAAAGTTGCTCTTGAGTTTAAGGTAGGTGAAAAATAGTAGTTCAACAGCTAATTGCAAAAACATTAACAATCAATTGCATCTTTGTTTCTGTCACCCTTTAAAGCATTTTGTGTGGCTACACCCTCTTTTCTAGTGCAGCTTCCAGTATGATGTAGCCCTCAGCTCAAGAACATTTGCATACTTCTAACCTACTTAGGAATTTCTTTCAGGATCCAGATGATAACAGGCACCTTAAAAGATCCATGCTTGGTTTCTTTATCAAAGATATTTATTAGATTTCTATCTTTCATTCTCAGAAAAGAAGATATGGTTTCCTTGAATCTATTTCTGCTTTTCTGTTTCCTATCTCAGTGCACTTTCTGGTTGGGAGCAACTTTTAAGATATGTACTTGAAGTAGTTTAGCTACTGAGGAGAAATTACATAATCCCAAAGTGATTATTATTTGCATAAAACTTTCATAAGAGGTTCAGAAGGAAATGATTTTGCCCCCAGCTTTGCAGTTGCATAATCTGTTTCTTAGAAATAAATGGCTTCATTTCCCCAAGTCTGGCTTTGGAACAAGGATTAATAAAGTGGTATATGGTGCAAAATACTTAGCTGCTGATAATTTTGTAATGCCATACTTATTAAGATAGAATTGCACATATACCGATTAGGTAGGCTAAATAAATAACACAAGATAAGTGCAATAATTTGTGAGAAGAAATCTTCACAGTGTATATAGATCATGTGAATAATTTGATTTGTTGCATTCTATTTGAATTTTAGCTGTTATTCATTCGTTTGGCATTAATCTAATTTAGGATAATATGTTTTGAGCTAATATTAGCTTGTTATACGTTTTCTTTCTATATGAATGACAGGAGCAGAACTTTTTTAAAGAGGTCTGCCTTTTCACAGAATATAAAATTGAAATGAGGCATTTGAAATACAAATTAATATTCTGGCCTACCTGAATTTAATAGAAAGAATTTGAGTAGTTTTCTTTCGCCAATGGGGAGACTTTTCACCCTTACATTGACATCAAATAAAATGTAGAGCAGGACTGGTGAGATGTGAGGAAGAGGAGAATTGCTAAAACTTAGCTGGGGGATGAACTGTACTCTGTTTCTGTACAAATCAAAGTCACTTTGAGCCTTTGAATTTCTGCCAAGGAATAGTGAATGTGGAATTTAAAATGTAATCCTTTCTAGCGCCTAAGCTTATCCGAAGCTGCCAATAGCAGTGGCCCAGATCACCTAAATTGCTTTGTAATGCACTGGGTATAAATAATAATATTGATTTGACAAGAATTGGGAACCAGATGACAGTACTTTTGGAAATCTACATTTGATTCAGATTTGTGTTTCATAGTTGGGAGGTAATGAAAGCAGAGATGACACATAGGAGGAGGAAGGAGGGAGGGAGAAGAAAAGTGAAAGACTTAAGGGGCATTAGGAACTGTAAGCACTGTCAAACCTTGCATGAAGTTATTTGAACAAGCTGGCTTCTCTTTACTACCTTTTCACACCAGACTTTCTAAGACAGTTTTGATACTAGCAACAAGATTCAGGTGGTTCTTTTTGCATAATACCCTGTTTCCCTGAAAGTAAGACATCCCCTGATAATAAGCCCAATCGGGCTTTTGAGCGCATGCACTGAAATAAACCTTCCCCTGAAAATAAGCCCTCCCTGAAAATATTTAAACACAGAGCTGGAAATCAGGTAAGATAGCAAGAGGAGCCCCATCTTGCTCCACGTGCCCCAAAATAATAAGATCTCCCTGAAAATAAGGCCAAGCACTTATTTTGGGGTTCAAAAAATATAAGACAAGGTCTTATTTTGGGGAAAATACGGTAGTAAAAATGTGATTCAGTACAGGTAGTTCTCAGCTTAAGACCACAATTGAGCCCAGAATTTATGTTGCTAAGGGAGACAGTTGTTAAGTGACCTTTCTTGCCACAGTTGTTAAGTGAATCACTGCAGTTGTTAAATTAGTAACACGGTTGTTAAGTGAATCTGGCCTTCCCCATTGACTTTGCTTGTCAGAAAATTGCAAAAGAGGATCGCACAACTGCAGGACACTGCAACAGTCATAAATAACTGCCAGTTCCCAAGAGGCTGGATTTTGATCACATGACCATGAGGATGCTGAAAAGTGATCATTGGTCACTTTTTCAGTGCTGTTGTAATTTTGAATGCTCACTAAATGAACTGTTGAAAGTTGAGGATTACCTGTATTTGTTGTCTTTTTAGTTACTCCCTTTACAATGTATTTATTTAGTTATTATTTATTTTATTTTTTATTTATTTTTCACATTTTTTAACCGCTTGCCTCCCTCAAAGAGAGACTCTGCAGAATACCGTATGTATGTATGTATGTATTATAAAATGTATAATAGACAAGGAGAGTTCATCCTTCAAGATTGTAATTACTGATTCCGAGTGGGTTATATTTTTTAAAATCTTTAAGAGAGCTCTTGGTGAAACAGGGGTTTCTTTCATAGCTTATTAGTGCATGACAATTATGGTTCTGTGAAGGCCTTACGTTGCCTCCTAACTTTATTCATTCATTAAATTACTTTATATGCCACCCATCACTTACATTGAAATACAGAAGCTTGGGAACCAGGGAAAAGTTTTACATCTGGGTGGAGGAGAGAAGAAACCATACAGGTAGGCCTCGACTTAGAACCACAATTCAGCAAAAAATTCCATTGATAATCAAAACAGTTAAGTGAATTTTGCCCTATTTTGGGACCTTCTTGCCACAATTGTTAATTGAATCATTGCAGCTGTTAAGTTAGAAACACAGTCCTTAAGTGAATCTGGCTTCCCTGTTGACTTTGCTTGTCAGAAGGCTGCAAAAGGTGATCAAATGACCCTGGGATACTGCAACAGTCATAAATACATGCCAGTTGCTAAGCATTCGAATTTTGACCATGTGACCCTGGGAATGCTGCAGCAGTCATGTGGAAAACTCTAATAAGGAACTTTTTTTTCAATACCTTTGTAACTTTGAACGGTTATTAAATGAATGGTGGTAAATAAAGAACTTCCTGTACAGTTCAAATAGAAAAGGCATTGTCTGAGCAGATGATGTCATCTTTTTTGAAAGGGAATTTGAACCAAGAGTAAAGTGTATTCTTCTTAAGGAATTATTGAATGTGTTCCATAGAAGCAACATTGCAGAGCCTTGAAATTCTGGGAAAGAAATGTTTGATGCAAGAAATACATGCCGAACAACTTTCTATTCCGGGGAATGTTTTTGGAGTAATGATGAACTCTCAGGCAGATATTATTAGAAGGAGAAGATTGTCTTTATTAAGCGTAAGACTTGGGGTGATATTTCTTTCTTTACACAAAAGGTTTACATATCATCATGCTAAAGCATATCTACCATTTTTTTTTTGCTTTAGTATGTTGTATGCTGTATGAACTCAGCCGTGGGGATTTTTAACCCATGGTTTTGGGGCTTGTGCAATGTGTGGCTGGCTAAGTGTTTATTTAATTGATGGTACAGTATATGCCAATGATGGCTAACCTTTTCTGAACCGAGTGCCCAAAGCCCCAAAATCCAATGTGCGTGTGGTCCCTGCTCTTGCACCATGCTCCCACGCATGCATGCATGGCCCCCTGCATGTACCCCATCCCCATGCATGCACGTGCACCCCCATGTGCTCTGGCCACCATGCATGCACATGTGCACATGCCCCGCCCCCTGCGCATGAACGGCAGAGACCTGAAGACCAGTTGGCCGGTAGGGGCATCCGCACATGCACGGCAGAGCTGAACTGGGACGACAGCTCACGTGCTCACAGAGAGGGCGCTGTGTGCCACCTCTGGCATACGTGTCATAGGTTCGCCATTACGGGTATATACGGGTATATTTATGAGATTTATATGCCGCCCTATCTCCAGCCGGACTCAGGGCGGCTCACAACAGTAAAAAACATCTAATGAAAAAGTTAAAAAGAAATTAAATCCAAATCTCATAATTTAACAGTTAAAAGTGCAATTAAGATTAACAAGTTAAAAATTAAGACCCCATCAGTCCAGGCCAGCCAAACGAAACAGCCACATTTTCAGGTCGCGAGGGAAAGAGCGGAGGTCGGGGGCCACCCGGAGCTCCAGGGGCAGTTGATTCTAAAGGGTAGGTGCGCCCACAGAGAAAGCTCTCCCCCTGGGGGTCGCCAGCCAACAATGTCTGGCCGACGGCACCCTGAGGAGGCCCTCTCTGTGGGAACGCACCAGGCAATGGGCAGCTGTTGATGGCTGCAGATGGCCCCCCAAATATCCCGGGCCTAAGCCATATAGGGCCTTATAGGTAATCACCAGCACCTTGAATCTCACTCGGAGGGCAACTGGCAACCAATGCAAGTCGCGTAGGAGAGGTGTAACATGGGAGTATCTCGATCACAACCCGTGCGGCCGCATTCTTCACCAGCTGAAGCCTCCGAGTGGTCTTCAAGGGCAGCTTCATATAGAGGGCATTGCAGTAGTCAATACGGGAGGTGACAAGCGCATGAGTAACCGTGTGTAGGGCATCTAGGTCCAAATAGGGCGCACCAGGCAAACCTGGGCGAATGCCCCCCTGGTTACGGCTGTTACATGATCTTCCAAGTTTAGCCGCGAGTCCAGGAGGACACCCAAGTTGTGCGCCCTGTCTACAGGGGGCAACACCTCATCCTCTATGACCAAAGATGGAATCTCTTGATCGGACCGAGACGCCGGTACCCACAGCCACTCGGTCTTAGCAGGATAGAGCCGAAGCCTGTTCCTCCCCATCCAGATCCACACTGCTTCCAGGCACCAGGACATCACGTCGAGGGCATCGCTGGGTTGGTTTGAGGTGGATGTAAAATGCTGGGTATCATCAGCATACTGATGATACCTCACCCCAAAACCCCGGATGATCTCACCCAGCGGCTTCATATAGATGTTGAACAAAAGAGGAGAGAGGACCAACCCCTGGGGCACCCCACAAGTGAGGGGCCTCGGGGCCGACCTCTGTCCCCCAGCCAACACCACCTGCGAACGTTCCGAGAGGTAGGAGGAGAACCACCATAAAACAGTGCCTCCCACTCCCAACCCCTCGAAGCGTCGCAGCAAGATACCATGGTCGATGGTATCGAAAGCCGCGGAGAGATCTAATAGGACCAGGACACAGGCGTAACCTCTGTCTCGAGCCTTCTAGAGATTATCCACCATTACGACCAATGCCGTCTCCGTACTATACCCAGGCCTGAAACCCGATTGGTACGGATCCAGGTACTCCGCTTCATCCAGGGCCAACGGGAGTTGACATGCCACCACACTCAACAACCTTCGCAACAAAGCGAAGGTTGGAGACAGGACGAAAGTTGTTTAAAATAGCTGGGTCCAAAGCAGGTTTCTTGAGGAGGGGCCTCACCACCGCCTCTTTCAAGGCAGTAGGGAAGCTTCCCCCACCCAAGAATGCATTAATCACTGCCTGGATCTAGCCTCATGTAACCTCCTGAGCCGAATAAACGAGCCAGGAGGGACACAGGTCCAATACACACGTGGCAGCACTCAGCTTACCCATGATCCTGTCCACTTTTTCCAGAGTAACAGGGTCGAACTCCTCCCAAATAATACGACCGGTCGTCTCCCCCCCCCCCCATCCGACCCTGCCCAGTCAGAGTTCAGACTGGCCTGGATCTGAGCGATCTTGTCCAGCAGATGTTGACTAAACTCCTCGGCCCGGCCCTGCAGGGAGTCATCCCCTGCTCCCCGATTCAAGAGGGAGCGGGACACCCTAAACAGGGCGGCTGGACGATTATCCGTGGACGTGATGAGGGCAGAGAAGTAAGAACGCTTCGCTGCCTCCATTGTCACAAGATAAAACCTCGTAAAAGATCTTAGCCGTGCACGGACTAAATCGGAATGACTGGATCTCCAACAGCTCTCTAGGCCTCTCCTCCGGCGCTTCAACTCCCAGAACTCCTCAGTAAACCAAGGGGCCAACCGGGATCTGCACCAGGTCAGAGGCTGCAAAGGCACGACACGGTCGAGAGCCCCGGCAGCCGCCATTTCCCAGGCCTCCACCAGGGCGTGGGAAAGGTAGACAGGCATCATCCCAAACTCCATCTGAAACCTATCAGGGTCCATCAGGCGCAATGTTTATTATATGTTGAATTGTGGCATATCCTTGTAAATCAAACCATGCCATGGTGTGCAATGTGAGCCAAGTTGTGCGTCCTGTCAACATTTGAGAAACCCTTGCCAGCCATACTTAACTTTGAACCTAAGCTGTAATGCCATAGGTTCGATACTGGTTTAGTATGTTGCATTACGAAAGTGTGGCTTATTGCTGAACTAGCAGATTGTGATTTATCTAGATTATGATTAAACTAAACGTAGCTTAATGTTGGGTCCGGCAGGATAAGATACATGTCATCCCTCAATGGCATTTACTGACCTCAGGGATTTTAAAATAAAAGCTATTGAAATTGGAAGAAATTGGAAATATTGGCTGCTTATATAAAATGTCACTCAGTACCTGCTTAGTTGATAACCCACATCACATTTAAATGTTCTTTTTTAAAATATCGGCTGGTAACCAAGATAATATATTTTCTTGCTCTAAACAGTTCTTTAGATGTCCACCTCCATGTGACAGCCTGGATTACCAGTAGGAGTTTGTTTTCTGTTTTGTTGCTATTGTGTCCAATGTCCCACTTGTTTTAAAGCTGCAGGAACTGGTAGATGCGACCATCCCATGATAGCACATTAAGGTTGTCTTAATCTCTTACGTGCAGGAGAGCCCCCAGGTAGCTAATGAAGCTGATTGTCGTGATTTTCTTACGTTCACATTTTCTCCTTAACAATAAACGGCAAGTTTTTACTTCTTAATGATGCCTCTGTGGTGTGAGTATTGTTTTTGATACGTCTACCTTTCTCTTTTAAAAAACAGCATGCACTGTCTTCATAGTAGCTGCGATATATTGGCTACTCAGTAAGTGTCCCAGGACTCCTTGTTTTGCTGCGATTCAGTAACATATCTGCAGCTCTGAAAATTATAACACATAACAGTGTTTCTGTTGAATAAATTCATTGCAGAGAATTGAATTGTTCCTACCCTGATTCATAGAGCATGCAGCACTTCAGATTCAATTGCAAAAAGGTGCTTCAGAATACATGGGGTCACAAACACAGCATCTATCTACTATACAGCTCATTAAAGCTGCTGTGTTTTTTTCCGGGATCATGCAGCTATTCCCAGGACTATTTAGGATACAGGCTCCTAAACTTTCTGCCATCACGCTTCTCTTTATGTAATGGCAATGTACCAACTACTCTAAAAAATCCAAATACAGGCAGTCCTCGGCTTACAACCATTCCATTTAGTGACTATTCAAAGTGGAAAAAAGTGACTTACGAGTGTTGTTCACACTTGTGACTGTTGCAGCATTACCCATGGTCATGTAATCAAAATTCAGACATTTGGCAGCTTAACAATAGACATTTTGGGCTCAATTGTGGTTGTAAGTCAAGGACTGCCTGTACCCAAATCAACACTGGTGATTAATATGGACCCAAATTGCCCTATAATCAATTGTGAATGCAAGTCTTTTGATTGGGTATTCATGTGGTGTCTGCCTCTTGCACTGGTTAATAGCACAGCTGTCACATTTGCTTCTCAGCTGTTCTCGTGGACAACACGTTGCAGGTTTCAAAACTGGAAGAAACCAAGGTCTCACTGGATCCAACTGGCTCAGGAGGTGTCGGAGTTCTCTTTCATCTCTTTCATAATTCATGGCACATCTATAGAAAGATACACCTCACCATAACTCCAGGGATAACCGAGGATCCAGGAGCAACTTCAGAGAGGAAGCTTGTTCTTTCAAGGAGAATCAGAAGCCAACTATACCTCCATTGGTTGAAGTCTAAACATGAAAAGGAAGCCAGTTGGCCTTCCCTTTAAGTCATGGGTGTCAAACTCACCGCATCACATTGCCATATCGCAATGTTTTTTTTCCCTTCGCGGAGCTGGGTGGGCGTGGCCTGCTCATGACACATTTGGCCCACAGGCCACCAGTTTAATACCCCTGCTTTAAGTAAACAATGTTTACAAGGTTATTCCTATCCACTTGTTTCTTGGCAGTGGCCTGAAAAGTTAGGAAGACAGGACTTGCTTACAGCAGGGATCTCCAAACTTGGCAATTTTAAGACTCGAGTTTAACTTCTAGAATTCTGGGAGTTGAAGTCCACAAATATTAACATTGCCAAGTTTGGAAACCCTTGAGTTAGACAAAAGAATGCCCATCTTCACATGCTTTTTAAGAACCTGAATTTGGGTTTGATGACTCTGGGAGTTCTGAGAAATTTGGACTGAATTTTTTTTTCTCCCTGAATGGAGGGAGGAATTGCAGGAATCATGCTTTAATTTATTTAATTTTATAAAACTGCCCAGCGACATCTAGAATAGAGCAGCCTACAAGTTCACTACATCTATAAACTCTTGATTCTTCTTCAAAAAAACATGTCCCTAGGTTATGCAAAGATTTTTCTCAATCTCCCTAAATTTTCTCAATTTAGCATTGAGATTCTCATTGAAGACCAAAAATACCTCCAGGATGATTTAATCTTTTTTTCTTTCCCTGAAGACTTACTTCGAAACCAAATGCAGGTTTATTAATTTATCAATTAATCCATTAAATACAGCTTAATTTATTAATTAATTTACTTGTTTGCATGCTGCCAATTTATTCCCAAAGGCTTTGGGCAGCTAACAGTATCAACATATAAAACAATTCCCCAATCCCAAATGCTTATAAAAATAAAACAACAAAATGGATACAGCCTCAGTGGCGCAGTGGTTAGAGTGCAGTACTGCAGGCTACTTCTGCTGCCTGCTGCCTACTTGCAATTTGGCAGTTCAAATCCCACCAAGGCTCAAGGTTGACTCATTCTTCCGAGGTGGGTAAAATGATGATCCAGATTGTTGGGGTCAATATGCTGGCTGAACTGCTTAGAGGGCTGAAAAGCACTGTAAAGCGGTATATAAGTGCTATTGCTATTGCTACAGCAAATCTGTAAAATACAAGCCTGTACCCATGCCTTTTCAATTACCCCATGCCTTTTCTCCTGTGTGAGCAAAACAGGTAGATCTTTACTAGTTTTCCTAAAGCCTAAAAGTTGGTCAAATTCCTGCTATGCGGAAGTTTTAAAGCAGGGTCAGTAATTGAATATACTTAATTTGAAGGTCCCATCTGATGACAGTTCCATAAGAGTGGGACATGGAAAGACTTAAAGTTTTTAATGTGATAGGCAGGCAAATGGATAAAGAAGAAAGTGGTTGCTTAGATAGCCAGGAGATATATACGGTAGGACCTTAGAGGTTACAACCTGCACCTTAAATTGCACCTGGTAGCTGGGTGGCAAACAGTGTAGCTCCCAAATCAATACTCTTCTCTGGGGAAGGGAATGGCCTTGAAGGACAGAAGGAAGAGTGGTTCCTTCTGTCCTTCAAGGCAGTGGTTAGATAAAAGACACTTGATCCCAGTTCAAAAAAGTAACTTGAGAAAACATCTCAGAGAAGCCCTTCCCTAGTTCACAAGGAAGTAAAAAGGAAGAAGGGTGAAGCACCTTAGTCCTGCAAGATTCTGTTACTATATTACTATATTACTGTTGTAATAAAAGTAGTACAGCATGATATTTCTTACTTAGACTCTAAGGGCTAACTGCATATGATACACCAGTCATGGTTTGGACAACCATATTTTATACCACTATAGTTTCCAAATATTCAAGAGTAGCCCTATGTAGAACACACTGCAGTAGTCCAAACAGAAGGTGGATTAGGACATGAGCACAGTTTCCCAGTTACGAGTAGTGTACAGATGTGACTCTGCAAAAGCCCTCTTAGCAGAGGTGGTATTCAGCAGGTTCTGACCAGTTCTGGAGAACCGGTAGCGGAAATTTTGAGTAGTTTGGAGAACTGGTAAATGCCACCTCTGACTGTCCCCATCTATTCTCTGCCTCCCCGAGTCCCAGCTGATCGGGAGGAAATGGGGATTTTGTAGTAACCTTCCCCTGTAGTGGGGTGGGAATGGAGATTTTACAATATCTTTCCCCTGCTACACCCACCAAACCACACCCACAAAACTGGTAATAAAAAATTGTGAATCCCACCACTGCCTCCTAGTCATACCTTCTACCTGCTTTTCAAGCAGGAGCTGTGGATTTATGGATTTGGATTTAAATCCAAGTTAGAGAGGCTGTCTCTGAGGGGGGAATATGATTCATTGAGAATTAGAGATAGAATTTCCCTGGAATACTTAGGCCCACAAACCCCTTTTTGATAGGATGCATTTGGTCTGTTTCTCCCCATTTAGTCTCTGGCAGCCTCTATTCCATCTTTAGTCCAGGGATGAGATATATATTAGAGTATCATCAACATTTGGATGATACTGAATGGTCTGTTGATGGGTGACTAATCAGATGTTCAAAAAGAAAGGAGAGAGGCATTTCACAGTAGAGGTCTCCAGGTAAATCCCCTCTGTCACGGTCACAGTTGAAATCAGGGATAGTTCAGAAGGTTACCCTGGCTGATGGTTTTAAAGCTGCTGAGAAATCAAGGAGGACTAGGAGGATCCAGTCCATAAACATAATCCACAAATGGAACCAACACTTTCATTCTGTATTCTGGCTGAAGTCTGAGAGCCAAGAATTGAAATAATCGCCTTCCTTAGGGTCCTTTGCAATTACAGGCCCATCACTTCTCCTTTCCCTTTCTTAGAAGGGAAATTGGAGACAGGCCTGAAGTTGTCCAAGACGTCTTGAGTAAGTGGCATATATAGTGTCCTTCCATCTCCTACAACCATGGGAGACCTTAACCAGACATGAAAGGCAGTGATCCAACTGAGATGTCAGACTAAAAGTGTAGAAGGCCCTATTCAGTTCCTCTGGACTCACACACTCGAATGCTCCTGGTTCGGACCGGATTGCCCAATCCGGTAGCGATGGAGGCGGGTGGTTCGGAGAACCGGTAGCAAAAATTCCATGCCCAGCTGAGCCACGCAATCATCAGAGGCTTTTTTAAAAAAAAAAAAAAAAATTAAAAGCATTTTTTCTACAACCTCTTCAGCTGAAGAGGTAGAAAAAATGTTTTTAAAAGAAAAAAAAGCCTCTGCCGATCAGGCAACTCAGCTGAGATCATCGGAGGCTTTTAAAAGCATTTTTTCTACAACCTCTTAGGCGGAAGAGGTAGAAAAAATGGTTTTAAATAAAAGGGGGGGGAAGTTGGCCACGCCCACCCAGTCACATTAACCCCACCACCACCAAGCCATGCCCACAGAACCAGTAGTAACACATTTTACATTTCACCACTGTGGCAAACCTTAAAAGTTCTGGCCATTCCAGAAGCTCCATGTCTCGTGATTGCAATGTGGGTAACCACCTTGCCCTTTGAAGGGTTGCAGCATCCTGCATTCTTCTGATCACCGTTTCTGACCTCTGCTCATTTGCATATTTTTGAACTAGGTTGGCAAAAGCTGGGGCAAGGACGGGAGCTCATCCCATTGCGTGGCACTTGGGTCTTGAGCCTGGGCTGCTGGTTTTCCATTCAACAAGCCCAATGTCTTAACTGCTGGCTCTAAGTGAGAATGACCTGTATTAAATGTAGTAATTAGTAATTTATCTGGAGTATCAGCTGACCATATTCTTCCCCTGTACATAGTGCAATCAAGGCTTGATGGAGTTAATGATGTCTTTTGTATAATGTTTGAATGTAGCATTCCTCTGTAGTAAGGTTATGAAATTCCTGGGATTTTCTGCTAATCTGTGCAAGCCTTTAAATGTCACGGAGTATAAGGAAGCAACAAAGTACATAAATAAGAACAGTGCACTGATGTGCCGCTGTAATAAGCATTGGGTTGCTCAGTTACGATTGGTGTCAACTGCTTTCTCTCCCCCCTCCCCGTGTCAAATTGGACTCTGGTTTTAAAAAAACCCACAAATTCATTTTTCATCGGTTCTGGTCTAAGCAAGAAGAGCATTGTCAGGCTTTCTAAGCAGTGTACATTGGCCTTTTCTGTGTAGTATAGTTTTCTATCCTGGAGATATTGTTGAGAGCCTAATAGAGAGACTTGGCAGTATTGCATCACTGAAAATGTACAAGTGGGATTTGTTCCGACTGCATCGTTTATGCAAAAGTGCTACGCTGGAGCCTGTACTGAACGGATAGAGGCATATTGTTGCCTTCTCAGCTCGAAGCCTGTAAATAATTTTTCAGATTTTACATTGCTTCCTTAAATTGCTCAATTCCCGAGAACCACTGGAGGCCAGAGGGGAGGGGAAATGCACAGAGGTAGACAGGAAGAGGTCAGGAAAAAAATGGAAAAACTTGTAGGAATTTATCCAGTCTAAATTTAATCTGTCCAATGTTGCAGGCATCTGTATAGGGGTAGGAGCAGTGATGTACCACAGTAGCTTGCACTACATGGCGCTGTCCTCTCCGTCCTTGTTAAACATTATTTTAATTAAAATATATTTTAAAAAATAGGAAACTGGGAGATTGCAAAGGAAAACTGCCTCTGACAGCATTTTTACTGTGGAACGCAGATGATGGTCAAAGAGACTCCACTAGAACAGAAAGCAGATTTACTGGAGTGATAGATGATTAAATCCAGTTTTTGATAGATGGGGCCTCAAGATTGGCCATGCTTCTCTGGCAGACGTTTTTGTGAAGAGGCAAATCTCCCATGACATCTGCTATGGGAGTGTTGCCTCACAAGACCCGTAGATTCTAAAAATTGCCTTCCTTCATTGATAGTTGAGTAAATTGGCCATACTTTGAAGCAGGGTGGATAAAAATCAATGATTTTTTTTAAAAAAAAAATCAAAAAAATCAGATTTTTTTTATTTAAATCGGATTTTTTTGATTTTTATCAAATTTATTTTAATAAAAAACTTGGGGTAAAAATCTATTGTAAGCTAGTTTTCTATTTAAGATACATAAATAATTTAGTTTATTCAGCATGAAATGGAGCTTAGTTATGTAGCATGAGGCTGTATATTCTGCAACACTGGGACTATCGGTGAGTCAACAGTGGGTCAAAGGAGTAGCAGAGATGACAGTCGCTCTTTAAAAATTATGATTTAAATCGAGTTGATTTAAATCAAGCCTTTTTACTAGTGATTTAAATCATGATTTAAATTGTGATTTAAATCAACTCAATTTAAATCAAATCCACCCTGCTTTGAAGTGTGCCAAATGGCAGGTTTAACCCTCTACCGAGCTGTCGTATTGATATTAGTTCCGAGCATTCTGGTTAAAACAGCACTTCACAGTTTTTTTTCCTTCTTTGCCCCAAACCGGCTATGAGAAAGTCCTTTTTACCCAGTGTAGATAAAATATTTTTCAATCAATGTAAATGTCCTTGTTGTGGTTGGATAATGGGTTTGTGTGTCATTACCCAAAGAAAAACCACTTTTATCCAATTTTGGGTAATTTATCAGATTTGGCAAGCACATCGAATTTAACCAGCTCAACTCAAAGTTTCAATCAATCACGCAGAAACGCACACCAGATTTTGTAGGAACAATCAGCAGCCTTATATTTTTCCTCTGCCTTCATAGTGACTTCTTGCAAGAATTTACCAGTTCCCCGCCCATCAGAAGGTTGGGTCTGTTCCACTGTGGCTTTGATGGAGGTTTGCATGGTTAGTTTGTTGTTGTTTTTTTTGGTTGTTTCTTGTTTCTTTTCTACCCCCATCATCTTTCTGTATTGTTGTTGGCTAATATAGGTACTGTATGTAAGCTGGGATGACCTTCACCTACTCAGCATACATACTTGGTGTTCTTCATTCATCCAGCCCAGGAACATCCCCACCATCACAAATGGGATTTGAAATGGGAATGTAGCTTCATTTCCCATTAAATATTCATAAAAGACAATTCTGATTGGTAGACTACTACTACTTTATTTCAGCTAATAGAATGACACAATTGCTTTTCTCAAAAGTGGTGACTTCGAGGTGTACTTGAGGATAATTCCTGCTATGCTCCTCTTCGAATATGGTTCTGTTTTTCCTAGGCATTAGAGAAAATATTGTGTCTTCTAACAGATTCCCCCTGATAATTTCACTCTTCACTACCTTCTGCTTTTTTTTTTTTTTGAAATGCAATTTAAAGTCTAGCAAGGTTGAAAGTAGTACCCTTGGGATAGATAGCAGGCTCAATTTTCTGACTTTCTTTCTTTCTTTCTTTCTTTCTTTCTTTCTTTCTTTCTTTCTTTCTTTCTTTCTTTCTTTCTTTCTTTTTTTGTACCTCAGCCTCTTGAAGGCAGATCCACAGAAACGTGGACTTTGACCTGTCCTCCAAGAACTGCCTGGGAGATTGATGATTATGAACCACCACACTGTTTGCTGACCTTGAGAAAAGGGAGCCACTTAATGGATAACTTTAGTGCTGATCTGTTTTCAGGGCGAAGTATTATCCTCAGAAAACTCATTCTGCTCTTTTAGTATATTTATAGTAATACCTCAGGTGATACCCAAAGTTAGAGAGATTTTGGATGTATAAAGAGGCTGCCCTGCCTCTGCTGACCTTGAAATTTCCACTGGTTTGCTCCCTTCAGGGCACAGTTGACCCCTTGTGCTGTATTGGAGAAGCCAAGTTACTTCACTTTATCTGGGGGTTGACACCTATAAAGCCTCTTGCGATACTGAAAATACTCAGACAAGGTATATATGTTATGTTCTTGGGTAGATGCTTGTAATCTAAAAACATTGAAGGAGTGTTTTGTACTCCCTCAGAAATCACTTCTAGCTTCTGCAAGGGATCGAGGAGGATTATGAACAAATCAAAGCCATTTCACGCAACTCTAGTACTGAGCCATAATGTGGTTTGTTTGGTTTTGGCTTAGAATGTCAGCTAATGGCTTAGCCAAGAAATCATAAGAGGAAAGTCATGGATCATGTAAGCAGATGATCATTCTTCAAGAATTACCTCCCCCCCCCCCCCCAGGAGTTGAAGTACAGGTAGTCCTTGACTTATGACCACAATTGAGCCCAACATTTCTGTAAATACGTGAGAAAGTTGTTAAGTAAGTTTTGCCTTTCTTGCCACAGTTGTTAAGTGAATCTGGCTTCCCCATTGATTTTGCTTGTCAGAAGTTCGCAAAAAGGATGACATGATAACAGAACACTGCAACTGTCATAAATATGTTGCCAAATATCCAAATTTTGAACATGTGATCACATGCTGTAATGGTTGTATATGTGAAAATAGTCATAAGTCACTTTTTTCAGTTCTTTTGTAACTTCAAATAGTTACTAAGCAACTGTTGTAAGTTGAGGACTACCTGTAACCAGAATGCTAAAATGTTCATACTTTTATAGGAGTATTGGAACTGTTTTTCCTGTCAATATGTTCCATGCCAGTTAGCCATAAACAAACTCAAGTCAAAAGTATATGTGTATTTTTTAAAAAAATTAAAGAGATGTTGCCAATTACAATTTTATCATTCAGATAGTCTGAGACGGAATAATTGCCATTTGTCATAATTACCTCATGAAGATATTTTATATTTTAGTTTTTCACTCCATTTGGTTCTTACTTGGAAATAAGCATCACTGCATGAAGGTTTTTACCTCTAAAAAAGGATGCATAGGGATTGCCACTTGGATCTTATAAATGGTTCAGTATTACCACTTTTATTCTCATTTTTATAAACAATTTAATGTAAAATTAGTAACTTGTTTATTTACTTACTTGTCACATTTATTCTGTATTTAATTTTTTTCCATCAAAAAAAACCCTAATACCTCTTACCATAATTTTGGAAAAGGACATCAGTTAATGTACTTCCTCATCCAAATTCTTTAGCAGATATTGATTTATAAAGGAGAAAAATTAGACATTGAGGAATATTGATCTCTCAACCTCAGTGTAAATAGAGAAGTCTACTAGTAGTTGGCTTGCATAGGGATTGTAGTTAATTGAACATGACCATGAGGTTAAAATTGATCCAGAAATTATGATACAAAGCTGTAATTGCAGCTCCCAGAACAACTCTTATTAAAATAACTATCTGCATAAAATATCTAAGATGCCGCACACTGCTGGCTGATTCTGATATGTAGTATAACAGGACCAGATCCATATCATGTATTAGATATTTTGTGGTTTAAATTAGAAAAGGTTATAGCCACTTATTTTATAAAGGCTAGAGACGCATATCATTTAATAAAAGCCTAGTATTGATCGTCTTGTACCTGGGTATCTGGTTTGTCATAACCAAGTACAAAATCGTACATTTCTCACCAATAAAACAAAATTTTATTGAATAAGGCCCAATATTGAACCTTGAGCCTGTCTTCTGAAGTATTAGCAATCTCTTCCTCACTATGTGGCATCTACCGTAGTAATAACATTCATAGCTCATTCTGCTAAGTTTCACCAAATCAGTAATAAAAACCTTGTTTAAGTTTACATTTCTTCTTGGGGTTTTATTAGAAACACAAATCATTTGAGATCGTTATTTCGAAACATCTGTCTTACTTAACATTAGCATGTCCATTTCCTTAAGCTTTGCCCAAAGCATTTCCTCTTTAGACCTTTATTTGGTAATATAAATGCTTGGGCCTCTGTGTGACTCTGTTCTGAACTATATTTGTACAGTCTTGAGAGCTGGCAGTTCCTCTTAAATATATGCCACGAGTAATGCTTTTGTTATTTATTCTCTGGTTGAGACTGGTACCAGACTGCCAATTGCATTAATTTTACTTTAATTATACAGAGAAGACCTGCAAGAATGTCCAGACCACCCCAATGATGCCCTTGAAGAGATGTCCCAGTGCCTGGAGGCTGTGCGGGTCTAGATCGGGAGGAACAGGCTCCCGACTCAACCCCTCCAAGACCGAGTGGCTGTGGTTGCCAGCGTCCCGATATAGCCAGCTGGTGCCATCGCTGGCTATTGGGGGCGAGTCATTGGCCCCCACGGAGAGGGCCCGTAACTTGGGCGTCCTCCTGGATGCACGGCTGTTTTTAGAAGAGCATATGACGGCCATGGCCAGGAGGGCTTTTTATCAGGTTCGCCTGATACGCCAGTTGCACCCCTTTCTGGATCGAGACTTCTTATGCACGGTCACTCATGCCCTCGTTACTTCCCGCCTGGACTACTGTAATGCTCTCTACATGTGCTCCCTTGAGGAGCACCCGGAGGATCCAACTGGTCCAGAATGCAGCCGCGCGGGTGATTATGGGGGCAACATGGCGCTCCCATGTAACACCTCTCCTGCGCTAGCTGCACTGGCTTCCGGTGGTCTTCCGGGTGCACTTCAAGGTTTTGGTTCTCACCTTTAAAGCACTCCATGGCTTAGGGCCTGGATATCTACGAGACCACCTTCTGCCACCGATAACCTCCCACCAGCCAATATGCTCCCACAGAGAAGGTCTCCTCAGGGTGCCGTCGGTCAAGCAATGTCGATTGGCGACCCCCAGGGGGAGAGCCTTCTCTGTGGGGGCACCCGCCCTCTGGAACGAGCTACCCCCAGGGATACGACTGATCCCAGATCTCCGTACTTTCTGCTGGGCTCTGAAGACTTTTTTGTTTCAGCGAGCCGGGCTGGCTTAAGATTTTAATTGATTAATTTTATGGGTAAGGGGTTTTAAAATTGGAAAGCCAAATTGGATTTAATTATTATTTAAACTATTTTAATGTTCATATTGTATGTATTTTAACCCTGGCTGTTCACTGCCCTGAGTCCTTCGGGAGAAGGGCGGTATAAAAATTAAATGAATGAATGAATGAATGAATGAATGAATAATAAAAAATAATGGAGGAAGAGGAGGAAAAATCTAGATAAGTCAGATGAGTAGGAAGCACTAAAACTCACTTTGGATCTATTTTATTATACAAGTTGTTCTTGACTTATAACCATTTATTTAGTGACTGTTCAAATTTACAAAGGCACTGAAAAAAAGTGATTTATGACTTTTTCACTCTTACAACCATTGCAGCATCACCATGATCAAGTGATCAAAATTTGATTGCTTAGCAACTGGCCTGTATTTATGACAGTTGCCAGGTCCTGGGGTCATGTGATCAGTTTTTGCCACCTTCTGACAAGCAAAGTCAATGGGGAAGTCAGATTCACTTAACAACTGTGGCAAGAAAGATCGTAAAATGAGGCAGAATTTACTTAACTGTCTTGCTTGGTGAAAATTTGGGACTCAATTGTGGTTGTAAGTATCTGTACTCTCTTGTAAATTGCCTGTAGATTTTGAAAGGTGGGATATATAATTGTGTCTACTTAGTGGTTTGCAGTTATATTCACATCATTTGAGTAGATTTTACAAATATAGTATAGATATGACTCCCAATTATTAGAATACCTTTTGCTAGTATAGACTTACAGATCTATTCTCAAGGTTCAGGTTTAATAGATATTAGGCTCTGTTATTTTTTTTATAGATTAATAAACTTTTATAGAATTAAAGGCCTTAGTCGTTCAACTTAAAAGAGTTGAACTTTAACTTTAAAAGAGCCTGTAGTACAGTGGACTGAAGCACTGTTATTAACATCTGCTGCTTGCAATTACTGCAAGTTCGAATCTCACCAGGCTCAAGGTTGACTCAGCCTTCCATCCTTTCTAAGGTAGGTGAAATGAGGACCCAGATTGTGGGGGCAATAAGCTGACTTTGTATAAATATACAAAAGTATGAAGGCTATTGCTTAACGCATTGTAAGCCGCCCTGAGTCTCCGGAGAAGGGCGGCATATAAATTAAAGCAAAATAAATAAATAAACAAAATAAACTTAGTTATATAGACCTGAGACATGTTTTATTTATATTTCACTGTTTTATTGAACTATAGAATATCCTGGCCATTTGAATCAACCTAAAACAAGTTGATTCAATAGATCCTTAAAAAAAATTGGTGAAAGTTCATTATAATTCTATTTCTAACAGTGTCAAATCAGGATTAAATAGCTGTTAAACAGTCCTAGAGAAATTGATGTTATAGTAGGAAGAGAATGCCTGAGATCTGGCGTCAAAGATGAATAAACATATAAACTTGACTTTACTGCACTTTTAAAAAGTCTGGGATAATGATGTTATATTGGTAATAAAGCATGAATAGTTGTAGGCTTTTAAGTCTATATCTGCCTTAACCTATTTCTTAACTGACATTTATCCTCCATTAGAATGAAGTGTTTCTGTAATGGGAATAGTAAATTATGATGGAGTTAAACTGGTGAACAGATCAATACATACATAGTGACAGTGTACAATTATTTAAAAAATTTCAAATGTAATATTCCAGATGTGCCATAGGATTATTATGGTCAATCACATAGCCATAAATTTAGACTGGTTGGCATTTTAGTCCACCTCTCAAATCCTCCCCAAGTATCCTGATAGGTAGAAGTTGTTGCTTGATGGTGTTAAAGATACCATGGCAGGATAAAAATTGTTCCAAGTAAAACTGCCTTTTGCAATTAACAAGTGATTTAGTCAATGGTGAAAGTGCCCTGGTGCTGCTCCAGATGTTTTGGGATTGTATTCAAGGCATTTACTATTGTTGGTACATCTTGATTTACTTTTGCCACAGTCATTATTTGCAACTATCTGGTGGTTTTTCTCCAGTTCTTTTTCTTCTATTCTGTTTTCTTACGGTATTACAATGTCCACTATCAAGATTATTTTTCTTTCCTAACTGACATTTGTTAAATCTGGGGTTTGAAGAGCTGTGGTGGTGCAGTGGTTAGAATACAGTACTGCAGGCTAATTTGGCTGGCTGCCGACTTAACTCATTTTGGTTGCATGGCAAGCAACCAGGGGAAATGGCAGGACTGGCTGTGCACGTAAGTAGTTGGGGGGGGGGGGAGTTATTTTGCAGGGGTGGCTTATATTATCGCATGCGCTAAAAAGCCCGATTGGGCTTATTATCCGGACATTTCTTATTTTCGGGGAAACACAGTACTACTATATTTTCAATCCTATCTTTATTGCCTAATACTCCTTCTCCCTATTTTTCCCCACAACAATCCTGTGAGGTGAATTGGACTAAGAGAAAGTGATTGGCCCACAGTTGCCCAGCCAGCTTTCATAAGGCAGCACTAGAACTCACACATTCCTGGTTTCTGGGTAACACCTTAGCCATTACCCAAGCTGGCTCCAAATTATTTTTTTTAAAAGATAATGCTGAAATCCCCATTGGCCTTACTATCAGTTTCTGATGGCTTACTTATAGAAGCAGCACATAAAGAGTTACTGACTTTTTTCCTGACAGCTATCTGCCAAGTGCCATAGGAAGATACGAAATCTTAATGAATATACACTTAATTAATCAGATGAAAGATAAATAGAAATATCAATTTTAGGGATAATGTGTCTTTAATATGATCAATATAATTTATGTTTATTACTGTAATAGTGAAGTTAAGAATATTGAACCCCCAATTATCCATAATTATTTATTGGCTGATTTGTTGGGGTATTTATGGATAAGGGGTATATTAGTGTTAATTGTATAATTATTAGCAGTTTTTATGTAGTTTTATATCGTCTTTTTTTTTTTTTTTTTTTGGTTATACTAATGGATCTTAAACTACCGTACTTTATTGGATTCAGTGGTGTTCATTTTCTGTTTCTTCTGTGTCTGAGCATGAGTTATGGTGTACATTATAAGGCTGATTGTGTTTGTTTATAATACTCTATTTTTACCAGACTCCCTTTTCTATGGCTTGCCTGCTTCATTTATGTTGTTGATTTTCCCAATACATCATTTTGTTATTCTTATTTCTTATTTTAGAAATAAGAATAACAAAATGATGTATTGGGAAAATCAACAACATAAATGAAGCAGGCAAGCCATAGAAAAGGGAAGTCTGTAAAGTCCCTGTGTGTAACCAATTATTTATTTATTTCAGTTTTGTTAAGGACATCCAATTTCAAGAAGCCTCCTGGCAGTGTGCAATAACTCATAAATAAATATAGATAAATAAATAAATAAATAAGCAAGCAAGCATCCAATTTGACGAAGCCTCCTGGCGATGTGCAATAACTGAGTGAACGAACAAACGAATGATAAAAAATACTTCCTGGACCAAGGCAACATTCAGGAAAAAATCAGCAACAGCTAAACTCCAAACCTGGGAATAGAGCCAGGTGTTATGCAACTTGGAAACCAAGGACCGTGGCAGCCATTATTGCGTTGTTGTTCCAGAGGTCAGGGACTACAATAGAGAAGGCATGCTTCCTCAGTCCCATAAATGATAATTTTTAGTTGATGGGATGTGGAGCACACTCACTCTGCCTGAATACCCTGGATGGATGGAAACAACTGGAGAAGTTCCTCAAATAACCAGGCCCTGTGCCTATGAATGACTTCGTAGGTAATGACCAGCACCTTGAATTGCACCTACAAGTCAACCTATAACTAGTGAAGCTCACATAGCAGTGATGACGCATGGGCATAACAAGAAGCTATGCTGTTGCATTTTGAGCTGTAGCTTCGGGATGATTTCCAAGGGCAGATGATGTGGAACTCATTGTGATAGTTCAGTGGCGAAGTGCCTAGTACATAAGTGACTGTTTGAAGGTACAGCAGTCTAGTGATTCCTAACCTGTTGTTAAGAGGATTAGCAAGATCGACATTGTTATCCATAATCTCACAAGATTCCAGGTGGGAACTGCTAAGTGACATGGGAGGGGATGCCTGAACCTCTTTGTTCTTAGTGAATGTGTTTTAAAACGATCAATTTTAAAACCTAGTTTCATCCAAGGTTTTCACACACTCTGACATTCAGAGTGGCTGGGAGGCAAGCAGAGAATTGTAAGTGGATGTTGACCTAACACGTTGCACATGATAATGTGTGGTTTTTAACAGCCTAGCAACTGGCTTAACTGCTTCCTGATTGTGTGGGCAAGTAGAGCCCCAGAGCTATCTGAAGAGTTTTTATCTTGTGATCTGAGGAGTCATGTCTCAATAGTAAAGCCTATTTGACCATCATCTATGTATAAGGGTGATTTTTTCAGGGAATCTGAAAGGTGAGACTTGATCACCTTCAGTAGGAAGCAACCCGTTTGAGCCAGCTTCAATGGGTTGGCCCCCTTGCCTCAGTTGATGCCATCTGGTTTATGATTTTAAATTGAGTATTAAGAGATAAAGGCAATGGTTGCAGAGAAATTGCAGTGCCTTGCTATCAGTGGTGTAATCTAACTGATTTGCTAGCCATGCAAACGCACACTTGTATGCCCGCACAGCGCACACCAAACGCACGCTGGATGCGCAGTGTGCACCAAACACGTACTGCATGCATGCACAGTACACACCAAAAGGAGGCTTGGGAAGGTAAGTAGAGCAGTGAGAGGGGGGATCAGCTCTGCCACGCAATTTAGATTGACTAGAAAGCAGGATTTCCTGCTTTCTAGCGATTTTATATCACACAGCACAGCTGATCATCGGAAATACTGGTGCGGAGGAACCAGTAGCTTTTTTTTTTTTTTTTTTACTACCGGTTCACTTGAACCGGGGAGAACCGATAGCATTTCACCACTGCTTGCTATGGAAGAATTAGAAACACAACTAGAATGGAGGCAAGCAAGATTACATCTCCTACAGCAGGGGTGGGGAACCATGGGCCCTTTTTTGACTTGTGGACTTCAACTCATTTGTTAAGTGAGTTTTGCCCCCATTTTAAGACTTTCCTTGCCACAGTTGTTAAGTGAATCACTGCAGTTGTTGAGTTAGTAACACAGTTGTTAAGTGAATCTGGCTACTCTAATGACTTTGCTGGTCAGAAGGTCACAAAAGGGGATCCCGTGACACCGGGCACTGCAACTGTCATAAATATGAGTCAGCTGCCAAGGGTCTGAATTTTTAATCACATGACCATGGAGATGCTGAAATGGTTGTAAGTGTGAAAAAACAATTATAGGTCACTTTTTTCACTGCCGTTGTAACCTCGAATGGTCACTAAAATAACTGTTGTACGTTAAGGACTATCTGTACTCCCTGTTCATCATTTGATTTGATCTTGTGCAGGGTAACGTATTCAAGAGTGGTCACACAACCCAAACAAGGAAAGAATGAGCAAATAATCCCCATTCTCCCCTCCTCTCCCCGCCCGTCAGCAATAAGACCTAAATTGTTAAGGATGCGTAATTGCCTTTCATCATCTGTGTGTTCAGATGTTGACCGTATTTCAGCTGGAATCTCTAGTAAACCAAAGCTGCTCTTCATGCACACATATACGTAGACCAGGGGTGTCCAACCTTGGAAATTTTAAGACTTGTGGACTTTAACAATCCTGGCTGGGGAATTCTGGGCGTTGAAATCCCCAAGTCTTAAAAAGATGCCAAGGTTGGACAGTCTTGGTGTAGAACATAGAGAACAGCCTTTGAAACAGATATACAGGCCTTCCAGAAGACCTGGCATCTTAAAGACTTCAAGAAGAGCTGCTTGTTGAGCACTGTCAACCTTTCTGAATAACTTTCAACGTCAGGCCTCACATTCATACAGAGGTTTGCTCTAATCAGATATGGTATGGAGCCCATTTGTGAGCCCCAAAGGAGCAGTAGATACATGATATCCTTCTACACTGTATTGCTATGCAGGTAGTCCTTGACTTACAACAGTTCATTTAGTGACCCTTCAAAGTTACAATAGCACTGAAAAAAAGTGACTTATGACCTTTATAGCCAGCCCCATGATCATGTGAAGAAAATTTAGAGGCTCACATTTATGACCGTTGTTGTTTCCCAAGGTCACGTGATCAACGTTTGTGACTTTTTTGACAAGCGAAGTCAATGGGGAAGCCAAATTCATTTAACAACTGGGCTACTAACTTATCGATGCAGTGATTCACTTAAAAACGGTGGCAAGAAAAGTCATAAAATGGGGCAAAAATCACTTAACAAAGGTCTCACTTAACAAAAGAAATTTTGGTCTCAGTTGTTGGTCATAGGTCGAGGACTACCTGTACTTCCAACCAGACTTGGCTGCTGGATTTGAGCTCAAATGTAGAAAAAACACCTCCTGGGATGGAACAGGGTATTCTAAATGCATTGAGCTGTGCTCCCTTATTGTGCACCCCACTGTGACTTCTTAAGGCCGAATGAAGTATTTGGGGGCAAAACGTTGGCTGCTATGGAACAAACAAGCCCACAAAACAGTTGGGGGACAGGATTTGTTTTCTTTTTTTGTCCCTAGGAAAAAACTACTTTAGGCATTTTTTAAAAAGAACATAAACTCCTGGCTTCAAGATGGTAGATACGCCATGGGTTTCAAATTTTTTTACTACCGGTTCTGTGGGCGTGGCATGGCTTGGTGGGCGTGGCAAGGGAAGGATACTGTAAAATCTCCATTCCCTCCCCAATCCAGGGGAAGGCTACTGCAAAATCTCCATTTCTTCTCGATCAGCTGGGTCTTGGGAGACAGAATAGATGGGGGCAGGGCCAGTCAGAATTTTTACTACCGGTTCTCCGAACTACTCAAAATTTCCACTACCTGTTCTCCAGAACTGGTCAGAACCTGCTGAAACCTACCTCTGAGGTATGCTGCTAATTTTGCACACAACTGTGGCCAAAAGAGATCTGAAGACTACAAGGGAGGGCTTTGGATCTACATGCCTTGGAGCTACAGTTCCCTCACACCTTTCCATATCTACATTTAGTCTTGAATGAAAGTCCATACAAACAACCCATAAAATCTGTTTATAGGAAGTGCAATATTTGCTCCTAAGTGCCAGTAATGAGGAAGCTGACAAAGGAGAAAGCAAAGCTTCCTGCATGTAAAGTGAATTATGTACCTCACCTCAAAAGGCGAGACACGAGACTTGTTTAATTTTGCTGTTAAAGATAGAATTCTGTTCCTATTGGGAAAAGGCTGTAGGGCAGGGGTGGAGAACCACGGCCCTTTTATAACCTGTGGACTTCAACTCCCAGAATTCTCTCCATGGTCATGTGATTAAAAATTCAAACACTTGGCAACTGACTCATATTTATGACAGTTGCAGTGTCCGGGGTCACGTGATCCCCTTTTGTGACCTTCTGGACCAGCAAAGTCAAGGGAGTAGCCAGATTCACTTAACAACTGTGTTGTTAACTTAACAACTGCAGTGATTCACTTAACAACTGTGGCAAGAAAAGTCTTAAAATGGGGGCAAAACTCACTTAACAAATGTCTCACTTCGCAACATAAATTTGGGGCTCTGTTGTGGTTTTCAAGTTGAGGCCTGCCTGTGTGTGTTACCATCTACATCGAAGTTGGTCGATGGAAGTGTTCATGATCTGAATAACAAATCATTAAACAAAAGAGGTCTAATCATCTTGAGTGGCAGTGGCAATCCCTTCTTTCTTCCTTCCCCTCATTTGTCCCCAGCCTGCTTTACTTTTGGAAGGTATTTTGGACTAATTTAGCAGTTTTGAAGAAACAAAACTTTTGTTTTGTAATAGGGGAGGAAAATGGGATGACTTTTTCCCCCTTCCTTGTAATTTTGAACACTATAGGTTCATTAAAATGACAAGAATTCAAATGTGGGGAATAGAAAATAGGAAAGTTCTTCTTGGTTCTCTAAGGTCTTCATATTCATAACGGACTTTGTTCTTTTGCAATTTTTATTTTGCAAACTTTTTGCATGAAACGGTTGCTGCAAACATTGTATTGCATGAGCAACTCCTTTGTCGGAAAAAACTCAGTACTGAATGCATTTTTCTTGGAATGTGTGAATGGTATTGAATAGCAACTTTGTCTTTGTTTTTTGTTTTCCTTTATATGCTTTGGTTGCTGAAAGCGGTGCAGTTGAAGGGTTTTGAATGCAAACTTTGACATTGGGTAAATACTGAAGTGCTTATAGAACTGTATACCTAAGTCTGCCCCACCTCGGTCAATGACAGTATTATGTAACAAATCAATTGCTGTTCCGATTCAAAGTCGCTCATCCAAATGATCACATGGTTTAGGTAGCAACCAGATGAGTCACTTGGGAACTCTTAAGTATCCCATTTCAGCAGGAAACAAAAATATCATCTATATCTGTATTAATTTTCAATGCAACCTTTATTACAGCTGTGTTAGCATAATGTGTTTTGTTGTGTGTTTGCCTTTGAGTCAGTCTTGACACTTGGTGATTGCCCAAACTAGTCCCTGCAGTTTTCTCGGAAAGATTTTTAGGAGTGGTTTGTCCTTGCCTGATTCCTAGGGCTGAGAGAAAGTGACTGTGGCTCCAAGGTCACCCAGATTACCCAAAACTCATGGTTTCCAATCCAATACCATTAACCATTACACCAAACTGGGTTTCCCATTATCTGTACTTAAAATTTATTAAGCATAGTTTACAGAGCTCAATTGTACCCTGACCCACTGCGCATATCACACAACTTGCTAACCTAAAATGTGATTTCTGTGATTCATGATGTCTTACAGATACAGCCTGTGACACACTGCATGACTTATCCTAGAAAATTCATTCTACATTCAAGTGTGGACATGCATCTTACATTGAACTAGGCATCCTGTCCCATACCATACTTGGCTTGAGCTAGACCAGAATATTAATAAATATCAGTTCTCTGTGCATATTAATAAATGTAAAATATCTTCTCTCCCTTAACTTTTTTTTTTTACACAAATCAGAATATATTTTGACCATTTAAGTCTTTAGGGGGGGTTGGCCATTTTTATTTTCATTTTCATCTCCAAAGGATTTGCAAGTATCTTATTTTCTTATTAATAAAGTGATGTCCTGTATATATTTGATGTAAGAATTTCAGGTATTTCTGTCTTGAAGGAGATCCAGTGTACAGAGTATTAATCCTGCTAATTTCAACTACTTTATTTTGAAGTATCTTATGTATGTTAATGGAGAGCTACTAAATCACAGGTGTCAAACTCGATCGTGTCACGTGATGTATCGTGACCTTTTTTGCCTTTGCGGAGCCGGGTTAGGCGTGGCCTGTATGTGACACATCTGGCCTGCGGGCCGCCAGTTTGACAGGCCTGTACTAAATATATTTTCTTCTTAAAGGTAGTTAAAATCTAGGTACAGATAGTCCTTGACTTGACAAGCAATTTTTTAGCAATCGTTCAAAATGGTACGGCACTGATCTACAACCATTGCCTATCCCCATGATCATGAGTTCAAAATTCAGAGACTAGGCAACTGACTTGTATTTACGATGGTTGCAGTGTTCTGGGGTTGTGTGAATCATTACTTGCGACTTCCCAGACAGCTTCTGACAAGCAAAATTAATGGTGGAAGTCAGATCTGCTTAATAAATGTGTGTTTCACTTAATAACTGCAGTGCTTCACTTAACAACCATGGCCAAAAAGGTCATAAGGTTGGGTGAGACTCACTTAACAACTGCCTTGCTTAGCCACGGAAATTCTGGTTGCAATTTTGGTCACACCTCAAGGACTACTTTTTTTTTTTTTTGCTTTAATTTATATGCCGCCCTTCTCCGGAGACTCAGGGCGGCTTACAATGTGTTAAGCAATAGCCTTCATACTTTTGTATAACTATATGCATATCAAATATCAATTTTACAAGTACCTTAAATCAGCAGTTCCCAACCTTTTGGGCACCAGGGATCAATTTCATGGAAGACAATTTTTTTCATGGATGGGGGGGAGTAGTACGCAACCTAGATCCCGCAGATGCGCAGTTTTGCTCACCCACCACTCACTTAGAGCTGTGCGGCCCAGTTCCTAAGAGACCACGGACCAGTATCAGTTTGTGGCCTGGGGGTTAAGGACCCCTGCCTTAAAGGAAGTTATTTAAACTCTGCTTGCTTTGTAAATACATATGCAGAAGATCTCTGTTAAAGGTAATGTCTCTTCCAGTAAGGTTCGTTACTTGGTGAGTCCATGATATTATGGTAATGCCATGCAACATTATCAAAGTCATTTGACACTACCTTTTTCATATTGTTTTTTCTTTTCAATCATTTAAATTCCTATCATTACCTGGCAGTCTCCTGACCAATTACTAATCGGGCCCCACCATGCTAATAGTTTGAGCCCAACCTAGATTGGGTGAGGGCTGCCACTTGCTAAGAAAGACCTCTGTTATGTCCAAGAGAATGTATTAATGTCTGGATTAAAGACCCCCTTCTCCATTGAAAAACATTCATTGGCTGTGTTTGCACAACATGCTAAGTCATAGTAAAATTACTGTTTACTCAACTTGACTTTCTGGGTTTGCTCATAAACCAACTGTATGAGATCAGCTCTCAAAACACGTTAAGCTAAAATACAGTAAGGCTTGGTTCTGTTGGTAATTACAAACACAGTCAGTATGTCAAAGAGTAATGTTACTGGGCTCAAGAGTAAGGAGAATGAAAGGAATATGCTGTATATGTATAATTTTCATAATTTATAATTGATTCTTTTTACAAAGTTAAAATCACAGAACATAAAAAGAAAAGAAAAAAGATATAAAAAGTGAAACAGAAAAGATAGAAGAAAAGGTGAATGACAATAGAAATGAAAGAAAGAGAAGAAAGAAAATACTTAAAGAAACAATTTCCTGTTCTCTTTGCAGCATTTACAAACACAGGAGTCAAAAATCACTTGATGGCCCCTAATCAATCATCACTGCTTGATTTTTTTTAAAAAAAAAAATCTAGTATAGACTTTATTATAGCTTAAAATTTTTAAGTAATATTTCTGTAGAAGATAATTGTATTTTCTGTTTTTATTCCTTCATAATTTTTTTGCTTTGTCAGTAGGCTGCTCTGACAGCCTGAAGGCTTATAATAAATATTCAGAGTTATCACTAGTGGAAAGTATTTTTTTAATCCAGTCCAGTATTATTTATGTATGATCCTGCTTGGCAAAGCAGAAATCCTCCCAGGTAGCACCTGACATTGGAAGGCTAATGTGAAAGCAGGCCACAAAGCTTTCCCATTATTAGAATGGGAAAAATACACCTTCTGAGGTATATTTTTGACCACTGGGTCACCGCCCTTCCCTGTTTACATAGTCATAAGATGTAAGCCTTAGCCAAAATTAATTTGACAAGGTCAGCTCCACTCGCCTAAGTTGATGAGGCAGCTTTATATAAAGTCACAGATTGTTCTCCTGTGTTATAGTTCCGGAAGATCAAGCTGCTCCTAAGATTTGTATGAGAGCACTCCATTAATTTAAATACTGCAGTGCACTGTCCATTCACTAAAAAAAGAAAAAAAAAGACAGAGGTGAGTCAGAATTATTTATAAAACGGAGAATTTCAAGCTTCAACTTGTCAGTCGTGTGCCGGTGTTTGAAAAGAGTATTTTCAAGAGTATTTTCTTATTTATTTATTTAGAAAATTTATATGGCGGCCTAGCTCATACACATAACTCTGGGCAGCTAAGAAAAGAAATAGGAGCAAAATAAAACACAGCCAGTTGATCAAAAACGTAAATAATTTAAAACAGCATTGAAAAGCAGCTGAGAATAATCAAACTCCGCACAGTCAGTATAACCAGACAATGGGCTCACCCAACTATTGTTGCATTAAAGATCAATTGTGTTCAGCGATGTTGTGTTCAGAAAAGTGGTTTTACTAGCTTTTCTGTTGTTCCCAATTACCAGATTGTAAAATATCTTTGCTGAGACACATCACACTGTTAATTACGCATTTAAAAGTCTTTAAGAAGATTTCTCTCCCTCTCCCTCCCTCCCTCCCTCCCTCTCTCTCTCTCTCTCTCTCTCTCTCTCTTTTGCAAAGGTAGGCAACCTGATGTTCTCCACATTTGGCTGCCCACCCTTCAGCAAATATCAATGTATGATTAATTAAATCTTTTTTAACCTTCACTAAAGAGAATCCTTTGTAAATTCAGTGTACAGCTTAGTTAGAGCAGGCCCTAACTTTGTGTTTACTGTCAAGGGAAACGCAGCAAGTACAGTTAGTACAGAAAATACAGCTACCTAATGCCAACTGTCGTCAAAGTAGAAAGACAAAACAAAAACTTATCATGGCAATTCCTATAAAACTGCATCAGATAATTCAGAACTATAGTTAAATCTTAATTGGGTCTCAGTCAGAGATCGTCTATGGGAAAAGTAAATGGTTTTTTTCCTCTTTCTTTCTAGGTGTTAAAATGGAATCCCTGGATACAACAATCAATAGCTACCTGGATGTTTGGCTTGGGCCAAGAGGTATGTAGCTAATTTTCAAATATTTGAACTGTTAAGATCCAGACAGGGCCCAGTCTTTGTCTGCTTCAGCTGCGACAGCTTCAAGCAGCTAGAAGGCTGCTTTCCTTTAAAGTTTTAGCCTCTCTCAGCTCTATAGTTTGAAGGAAATAAACTTGACAGCTCCTTTACAAACAAGCAGTTGTTATTCCATGCATTTCTAAACTACAAGAAAATAAACTCCCCCCTACAGGTAGTCCTCAGCTTACAACCACATTTGACCCCCAAATTTCCGTTGCTAAGAGAGACAATTGATGAGTGAGTTTTTGCCTCATTTTACAACCTTTCTTGCAACGGTTGTTAAGTGAATCATTGCAGTTGTTAGTAACACGGTTGTTAAATTAATCTGGCTTCCCCATTAACTTTGCTTATCAGAAAGATGATCGCATGACTCCAGGACACTGCAACCATCATAAATACAAGCCAGTTGCCCAGCATCTGAATTTTGATCATGTGACCATGAGGATGCTACAATGATTGCAAGTGTGGAAAAATAGTCATAAAAAAAAATAGCATTTTTTCAGTGCTATTGTATCTTAGAATGATCAGTAAATGAATGGTTGTATGTTGAAGATTACCTATACATCTTTCTTGATTCTGGCATGTCTCAGTCAGACTGTAAACTCTTTTCTGCTGTAACCATTAAATGGGGCATTTAATAACAGAGAGCCAGTTTGGTGTAGGAATTAAGAAGATCTCTAGAAACCAGGAGACCATGAGTTTAGTTCCACCTTAGGCATGAAAGCCATCTGAACTGCTCTGAGTCAATCACCAGGAGATTTTATTTATTTATTTATTAGTCCAATTTATATGCCGCCCTTCTCCATAGACTCAGGGCAGCTTACAATGCATTATAGCAATAGCCTTCATACTTTTTTGTATATACCTGCTTATTAGGGCTTTCGGGCCCCCCAAGCGGTGTTGTTCCATACAAAATTGGTTTATTGCCCCCACAATCCGGGTCCTCAATTTACCTATCTCGAAAGGATGGAAGGCTGAGTCAACCTTGAGCCTGGTGAGATTCGAACTTGCACTAATTGCAGGCAGCTGGCAGCTAAGTGCTAGCACTTAACAGCACTTTAGTCCGCTGCACCACCGAGGTTCTTTCACCGAGATGGTGAATTCTAGTCCCACCTTAGGCATGAAAGCTGTCTGAGTGACTCTTGACTAGTCCTTCTCTCTCAGCTCACCCACTTCACACAGTTGGTGTTGTACAGCAAATAGGAGGAAGGACTATTAGGTATGTTCCCCAGCTTGAGTTACTTTATAAAAATAATAATAATAAAGGTGAGATTAAAAATAATAGGGAAGAGTGGACAGCAAGGCATTTCTTCCTAACTGATTCACTCTCTTGACTTCTACAAATAGGGCGAAATAAGTACTTGCTGTTGCCTCTTAAATGCACTTCATAGAATTCCTCAGATGTTTATTAGTCGTCTTCTGTATCCACAGCCAGCTCCAAGTCGGCTTAGCATAATCAGCGCAGCATTTATTCTAGGCATTCAGACTGCTGCATAGGATTAAAATTCAGTAGTGCCACATTCCACACTGACTTTGGTATCTGAAATATTTGCATGGGAAGCAACAGCCACTTAGATGGCTTTCATGCTGAAGGCAGGACTCAAAGTCTTTTGGTTTCTAGCCTGGCCCCTAAGACCAAACTGGCTCTCATTAGCTTAATTGTGCCATCAAATGAATGGGAATTAAGACGAAGCCCCAGTATTCTTAAATATGAATGGATAAAAGTTTAAAATTCTAACTCCTGGAAGACCACTTTGAATTGACGAGCTAAAGCAGTTCTTCCCAAGAGAATTCAAAGCTGATTGTTCAAAAATAATATTTAATACTCATTATTTTGCTGCACTGCTGGCTGTTTTCATCAGTAAAATTGCACGAACAGAAAATTGAACGGTGAGTTGGACACTTTGTCTCATTTAAAATCCTTCTCATTAAAAACATGATCCCATAATGGGATGGGGGAGATCAAATTTAACCGAAAATGGAGAAATAAAAAAACAACAGGGGCTGCAGGTACTTTGAATCGGGATTTTAAAAACAAATACAGTATGAAAAGTGGCATATCAAGTGCTCCTTCGGGGAACAGCATTTTATAAAGTAAAGAGAACATAATTAGTTGTACTTCACTTAGCAACAGCACGGTTAAATCAGGCCTCATATGAGAGGGGGAGTGTTGTTGCATAAATAAGAACAAAAGACCTTTTTAGTGTATTTACCAGCTATTATTCCTTCAGTTTCTATGACTGAAGCTTTTCTAAAGAGATGGGAGAGGAGGTGTTGGAATCGAATGGGCAGCTATTTGCTAGGGTTAAATCCCTGTTGACACAAAACACAAATAATAGTAATAAAAATTGTTTTCTATTTCAGATCCCAGAGTAAAAGGATGGTTTCTCTTAACGAACTACAGGCCTACCTTTCTCTTCTCTGTCTTATATTTATTAATTATATGGCTAGGACCAAAGTATATGCGGAACCGACAGCCGTTTTCATCCAGGGGAATTTTAGTGGTCTACAATATTGGACTTACTCTCCTGTCCCTGTATATGTTTTATGAGGTAAGAAAGGAAAACGTTATGCCTTATGGTAGCTCAGGCCTTGCAGGATGAGGGTGATTTTTATTTAAGCCTGCAAGACAGGACAATTCTTCAAATAAAACAGATGCTATACATAAAGAAAAACATCTACTTCTGCTCTATTGACTATGCTAAAGCCTTTGATTGTGTGGATCACAACAAATTGTGGCAAGTTCTCAAAGAGATGGGAGTACCAGAACATCTTATTTGTCTCTTGAGAAAACTATATGCGGGTTAAGAAGCAACAGTAAGAACTGGACACGGAACCACTGATTGGTTCAAAATTGAGAAAGGAGTTCAGCAAGGCTGTATACTGTCACCCTGCCTATTTAACTTATATGCAGAGCACATCATGAGAAAGGCAGGGCTAGATGAATCACAAGTTGGAATTAAGATTGCCGGGAGAAATATCAACAATCTCAGATATGCACATGATACCACTCTAATGGCAGAAAGTGAAGAGGAACTAAAGAGCATCTTGATGCGGGTGAAGGAGGAGAGTGGAAAAGTTGGCTTGAAACTCAACATTAAGAAAATTAAGATCATGACTCCCGGCCCTCTCAATTCCTGGCAAATAGATGGGGAAGAAATGGAGATAGTGACAGATTTTATTTTCCTGGGCTCCAAGATCACTGCACATGGGGACTACAGCCAAGCAATTAAAAGATGCTCCTGAGGAGGAAAGCTATGGCAAAGTTAGACAGCATATTAAAAAGCAGAGACATAACCCTCCAACAAAAGTGCATATAGTCAAGGCTATGGTTTTCCCAGTTGCAATGTATGGTTGTGAAAGTTGGACCATAAAGAAGGCAGAGCGTCAAAGAATTGAGGCCTTCGAACTATGGTGCTGGAGAAGACTCCTGTGGGTTCCTTGGACTGCAAGGTGATTAAACCGGTCAATCCTAGAGGAGACCAACCCTGACTGATTTTTAGAAGGCCAGATCCTGAAGATGAAACTCAAATACTTTGGCCACTTAATGAAAAGGAAGGACTCACTGGAGAAGAGTCTAATGCTGGGAATGATTGAGGGCAAAAGAAGAAGGGGACGGCAGAGAATGAGGTGGCTGGATGGAGTCACTGAAGCAGTCGGAATGAGCTTAAATGGTCTCCGGGAGATGGTAGAGGACAGGAAGGCCTGGAGGAACACTGTCCATGGGGTCGCAATGGGTCCGACATGACTTTGCAACTAATAACAACATACATAAATTGTATGTTTGCCATGCACCTGCAGTATTTTAGGAAATGATATTTAATTTTGGCAGAACACTATCTCGTAGCATATAGTGTCGTTTGTGTTATTTATTTTCTGTATATGGTTAGGAACAAGGACATGCAGAGCAGCTGTTCTATTTCAGGAGGATGTTGCTAGTTTAATGCTATTTCAGGTCAAGGAGGAAACAGGTCAAAAGAATCAAGATCATCACATGTTACAAGTGATAGTAGAAATTCACTGCATATAAAGTAGAGTTTTCTTGATGCTCACCATAAGATAACTCTTCAGAATGAATTATATTTAGCTCCTTAATATGTCTCTGAAATGCACTTTGAAACATAGCACTCTGACCCAGCTATGTAATTTTTATGTTTCTAAGACGACAAGCTTTATTTGTCCTTTATGCTGAAGCCCTGCAGCTTTGTTTATCCCTATTATTTGCTTTTTATTTAGATATTCCAGTCTTGAAGGTTCATTTGTTCATCTTCTTTATTTGTATATAGACCCCATAGACTTACCACTTTAAGAAAAAAAGGCTACTGAAATGTCATTTATGAGTATTTAAAGAAAATTAAAGGTGTGGGGCAGGGGTGAAATGCTCCTGGTTCAGACCGGATCACCCGAAGAACCGGTAGCAAAAATCTGCCCCTTTCCCCACCCCCCCATGCCCAGCTAAGCCGCACAATCATCAGAGGGTTTTTTTATTATTATTAAAAGCATTTTTTCTACAACCTCTTCAGCTGAAAAAATGCTTTTAAAAGTGTAAAAAAAAAAAAAAAGCCTCTGATGATCCCACGGCTCAGCTGGGATCATCAAAGGCTTTTAAAAGAAAAAAACCCTTTTTTTTCTTTTAAATGCCTCTGACGATCCAAGTTGAGTTGAGTCCCACCACTGCTCACAGCGAAACCAACCTCCAAGGGTTGTTGCTATGGAGAAAATAAGAGGAGGAAGGCGTATTAGATACATTCTCTACCTTGAGTTATTTACAAAAAAATTAATAAAGGTGGGACAAAAAAAATCTAAAATAAAATTAAAAGTAATTGATCCCAGAATTACAGTCATAAGTCGAGATACCCACGTAACCAGAAATATGCTTCATTTGTGATGATTGTTAACCAAACACTGCATTCATTAAGAGAAACCATTCATTTGAAGGGCATTTTTTTGCACATGTGAAAGGGTAGTTTTTTGGAAACTGGCAAAAAAACATTGCAAATTGCAGTCATATGAGTGCAGAATGCAGTGAGTCTTCCGTGTAAAATCAGGCCATATGGCTGCAAGAGTACACTGTGACCGTTAATGTTGGCTATGGGTGTGTTACAGGCTGTAAAGCACCGGTTCTAACTTTGAATGTTCATAAAATGATCAGTCATTAAACAAGAATTACTTGTAGAGGAGTCTAAGACTTGAATGAGGTCAGGTGATTTAGGAGCATCATAGCTGATTGGGATTTGACCATGGATCTTCCCTGTCATAGACTTGCAGTCTGATTTATATCACATAAGACAGGCTCCATGCAGTTCAAATCAAGTGCAACTAGCATGTGCAACTAGTCCCAAAGGTGCTTTTTTCAAGAGGCAACTGGACTATCTGTTTTTTTTCTTTGAAGATGTTTCGCTTCTCATCCAAGAAGCTGAAGAAGCTTCTTGGATGAGAAGCGAAAAGTCTTCAAAGAAAAACCAGAAAGTCCAACTGCCTCCTGAAAAAAAGCACCTTTGGGACAACCATGACCTGGATGACTGAGAATCTCCATAGATGTGGAACTAGGTTTCATAAACTGTGAGCTATACCAGGGGTCCCCAACCCCCTGGCCATGACCCATTACAGGACCGTGAGCTGTTCAGAACCAGGCTGCCCAAAGCGGGGGGCGAGCATGTGTTCTTGGGTACATCACCACTTGCCCGTCACTTGCACAAATGGAGCTGTGCACACACTTCCACTCATGTAGAACTATCCATCCCACCCCACCCCCATGAGGCTGGTCCGCAAAGCGCAAAAAGTTGGGGAACTTGTGAGCTATACCACTCTTGGAAAGGGACCTACAGAGTCCAGGGGAAGCGTGAAGAACCTTTTAGTTAACATTGCTACAATAAAGCCCACCTTTCACTAATGTCATGGTATTGTTTTCTTTGTTCATTTGTATTCATTCTGGTGCTTGGATTCTTAGAGCAGGTATGTGTTCATTGATATTACATTAAAGGGAAGTGTGATGGCTGAACGTTTAGGAACCCCTGATCTCACAAATTTAGGTTAATGGATAGAAACAAGTTTATGCCTTCTTAATGTAAATTGCCTCAAATATTATGGTTAATTGTTTTGACTCCTTTTGGAGGATTCTAAAAAGAACTAGAAACATTGATATTGACCTGCAATTAATTTCTGGGATATTTTGCTTATGATTAACATCAGCTGGAGAACATCCAATTTAAAATTATAATTATTTCCTGTGCAAATCAGCCAAGAGACTTAAGGTTAATGGGAATAGATTGGAATATAAACTCATTCTAAGAGAAACCTGTATCACATTAACATACCAAATTGTGTGTTTGAAAAGGTGAGAATTGTGGTACGTTCCTAGTCCTTTTTTTTTTTTTTGGTAAATCAGAATGTTGTAATCTTCTACATTTTGAAACCATCGGAACCTGTTCGACATAGGCATCTGAAGCATAAAAGACTCATGTATAAGAAATGGAATATTTTAATGTTAAGTAATTGCAATATCCTAAGGCCTATTTAATTCCAACTTATATTAAAAACACTTTGAGTGGGGATTGCCTTTGGCCCTCCAGCCAAACCTTCCTCCATGTAATATCAGAAGGTTTTTGTGAGCACCCGTTCAGACTTTGCAAGGATTATTTGTCCTTCCTCCGACTGCTCTTCAGAGGGAAAGAGAACAAGAAGATGTGACAAAAAGATAGAGAAAGGGTGAATCTCCCTGCTTTACAGATAGTCCTCAACTTACGACCACAATTAAGCCCAAAATTTATGTTGCTAAGCAAAACATTTGTTGTGAATTTTGCCCCGTTTTATGACCTTTCTTGCCGCAGTTGTTCAGTGAATCACTGCAGTTGTTTAGTTCGTAACATGGTTGTTAAGTGAATCTGGGTACCCCATCAGAAGGTCATAAAAGGTGATCACATGACCCCATCATAAATATGAGTCAATTGCCAAGCATCTGTAATTTAATTATATGACCCATAGGGATGTTGCAACCGTTGTGCAAAAAACAGTCATAAGTCACTTTTCTCATTGCTGTTGTAACTTTGAGTGGTCACCAAGCAAACTGTTGCAAGTCGAGGACTACCTGAATGGGGTAGGTCAGGGGTCAGCAATCTGCAACCCTGGAGCCGTATGTGGCTCTTTCACCCCTCTGCTGCGGCTCCCTGTCATTCAAAATATGTGTCACAACTGCCAATGTGCGACACCCGCCGGCACGCAATTTATTGAGCTTTTCAACCCCTGGTAGGCCAACCATGGATAAATCCAAGAAAAGAAAAGTTTCAGAAGAAAACAGAATGTTTAATTCAACTACATATGCTAATTTTGTGGCCGCTCAAGAAATAGTCAGGTACGGGAAGTGTTTTGTGGCTCCTGGTGTTTTCTTTTTTGAGGGAAACAGGCTCTGGTTGGAGACCTCAGGGGTAGGTCTATCCCCGCAGTCCTTCTTTTTCTGGGTTGACCTGGATATGATTTGGATTTTTTCATGATTTGATGGCATCACTTGTAAGCACCTATACAGGTCCACTACTGACTACTGACTAAATGTTTATTTTGCTCTAGCTGGTGACGGGAGTATGGGAAGGAGGATACAATTTCTTCTGTCAGGATACGCACAGTGGAGGTGAAGCCGATATGAAGGTAATGTTCTAAGCTGACTCTGCTGCTTTACTTTACCTCTTGAAGAAGATAGCTCCTACAGGTGTGAGCGTGCTTGTTTTGGAAGGACACTCTTCTCGCTCTGCCCTTTCCCAACCTGGTGTTTTCCAAATAGGCTGAGAATCCACTCCTCCAATTCCAGCTAGTAGAGTTGAAGTTTACTTTATCTGGAAATCATCGGTCGAAAAAGGCAACTGAGCCTTTAATGTCTGTTGCCTGCTAATGCTTTGCAAAAGGAAGCGATGCTTGTGCAAACATCTCTAAATAAAGACCTATCATAAGAGTTGGAAGACAAACGTTTGCAGAAGGTGTATGTAGATTTCTTTTTTTCATTGTTCAAGCTATCGAGGACTTAGCAGTAATGTAGCCCGTAATAGGCCTTGAACGATAACTTAATTTCTCTTCCTTCAATTGGGATAGTGGATATGTGTGGCTCTTGCATGGGAAAGATTTACAAATATGTCTTGGCTTATTGATGTTGGAGAAGTAGGTAAAGTAGTCTGGCAAAAAAAAAAAAAAAAAACCTTGCTTGGTTTGCTTATAAATTAACAGGGGAAAAAAGTCAGAACTGGCTGCTTAAAAAGCAATATGACCTGGGTGGTACTACATTCTAAATCTACGGATTTCTTTAATTTATTAGCTTTTCTATTCAAAAATATACCGTGTAAGTTGTTCTGAAGCACAATTTTACTATTGAAGTGAAATTTTAATAGTAGTAGTAAATAATAATATTTACAATAAGTCAATGGCTTTAAGCACCGCAGTTTCCTAACAAGTATTATGAGTCTGATTTAGATGGAAGGGCTTGATAGGTTATTCAGTGTTTTAAGTCTCGGTGAAGAATGGAACCTGGGCCTTCCTGATACAACTCTTAATAAATGCTTCACCTTCAAAAATGTTCAGAGCAGAAACACAATTATTGGAACCAATTATTTTGTCTACAAGAAATTGAATGTGGAATGTTTCTGGAATACCCAGAAAAATTTTTGGTTACAAAGAAAACTCTCTTAAACAACAACTCTAAGTACCGGTAAGTCTGCAGTTAAACAAATAATCCTTTTTAAAATGTGATGTCCCTATTTAAAATTTGCCTTGGCTCACAATATACTGCTTGAACATAATATCATCCATGAAAAGCTGCAGGAGTGCATTAGAAATTCAAGTGTTACTCCTTCGTTTTCAGCCCTTGTGTTTCATGATGCACTTCTGATAAAACACAGGTATTTGCATGTAACACTTCAAAAGGAACAATACTTGGAACTAGTGGCAGGGAATTAAATATCTCATACTCATCTTAAGGAAACGGTGCAAAAAAATCTCTAGTGTATGCTCATTATCTAATCTGATAAAATTAGATAATCCCCAACCCTAACCCCAATCTCTCCCCCTCCCCCAAATTAGGGAGTTCATAACAGTTTGGCTGCATTGCAGAAATGGGGAATACATCCTAATTAAGATCTCCAAGGTCAGGGGTGAAATGCTCCTGATTCGGACCGGATCGGGTGATCCGGTAGTGATTGTGACAGGTGGTTCAGAGAATCTAGTGATGGTGGTACGAGGCTCCGCCCACCCACCCGGGTGTCGTTACTTCCGGCTTTTAAAAGCTAAAAAAAAAAGGCTCTGACGATTGCGAGGCACAGCTGTGATCGTCAGAGCCTTTTTTTTTTTTTTTTACTTTTAAAATAATTTTTGTTACAACCTATTCAGCCGAACAGGTTGTAAAAAAATGCTTTTAAAAGTTAAAAAAAAAGGTTCTGACAATCGCGCACCACAGCTGTGATTGTCAGAGCCTTTTTTTATCTTTTAAAAGCATTTTTTACAAGCTATTCGCCCAAATAGGTTGTAAAAAAATGCTTTAAAAAAAGTTGGCCACACCAACCCAGTCACATTACCCCACCCACCCACCAAGCCACGCCCACAGAACCGGTATTTTTAATTTTACATTTCACCACTGTTCAAAGTGCTGTTGAGATGATTTGCTTTAGGAAAAATGCTTTTAACCCCTTTCTTGCTCTCCTTTGGAATATGCACTTCTGATTTCCACTTCTGATTTATCTGTTTTGTGGATTAATATCTTGAAAGAAGACAGTCTTCCGTATATGTAAGGTTTTTTTTAAGGATGAAGAGATAGGTCAGAAAGTTTGAGCAACCCTTGCTGAATTTTCCTTGAGGACTGATGAACTTCCATTGGGAGCTCATGCATTCCATCCAATCCTCACCCCTGAATCCATTCTATTCTAAAGTTCAAACTTGTTTTTTGCTTTTCCATTTATTCCTGAATTTTTCTTAAACTGTATTTTGAGGCTGCTTTCTTGCTTGTAATTGCTATCATTAGTGTTATCATTTTTTCTACGTGTCTCCTTGACAGGGCTCTATTCTAAAAGTCAGACTAAAAATAATTGTAATAAAATACATTTTTAGACTTTCAATTTCAATAGCGATTCCAGGAATCAATAGACCAAGCTCATCTATTTGAAATGTTTACCCTTTATTTTGTGAGGTTTTAAAGCCTCCTTTAATCTGATATGGCATTTAGAAGAATCATTGATATGCTCCTAATGGTTCTTCGGAGGCTGTAGATAATCACTGAGTACTGCTATTTTTTTTAACTTCATTTTAAAATGAGCACATCAAAACAGGCTAAGTTGGAACTTGGATATAAGCCATCTGTGCAATATTCAAATGTGTGCTTTCCCAGTTGTAATCTGATCAACGTCATATCATTTCAGCAGATATTGAAATTTCAGTATCATTATCCTTTTTTAAAATTTGCAAAAATGCCGTTTAGGAATTTTTAGATTGATTTGCAATCCGAATCTTGTAGACCCAAAACGATTTAGAATCCTATAATTTGTCTGTCCTCCCCATTTCTATTATGCACTTGGTGTCAGTAAAGGAGCCAGGTTGTCTCATCCTTGTTTTTTCGTGTCACACTTAGCAAGGAAGTACCAGCTCAGATCTTCTTCCCAAGTTAAAATATTCACTAGAAATTATCTGATTCAGATAATTCCATTTGAATTTAACATCTTTATCCTGCCTTTCTTCCAAACAGAGTACTGTATCATACAAGGGGAATATGTCAAATGTTACAACTATATTACTGAGAGTTGTAATGTTCAAAAGACAATTTTGTGACTGAATAGTTTTGGAACTCATAGGTAACCAATTACAATAATCTTATCACTTGTGGCTCTTGGGGAATTGCATGTAAAAAGCTTTTCAAGACTCTGTAAATGGTGTACAGTTGACCTCTTAATCTGAGACTCTCCAGTTGTTTGAGACTCAATCCCATCCATTTCTTTCTTTTCATTACCAGGTGTTGAAATGCTTGTCTTAAGTGGGGAAAAGAAGATTGTGCAATCTTGAGAGGAGTGGCGGTCAGGGAATGTTTTTTTTTTTTAAATCTGAAACCTTAAAATGAAGAGAGCTAATGGTTAATTCTCTACTTAAAGTTACATCAAGTGCCTCTTATGTAGTGATAGATTTGATAGCCCACAGAATATATTTATCTTAATTTTGTAAGAAATGAGCAAGCAATACACACCACAACTTAGTGAAAGCTAAGTAATAAAGCAGATATCCCATAAAATGTTAAAATTGCAAAATTCCCCGAACAATTGAGCCTAAAACATCCATAATCCTGGATAATGCCAAGAAAAAGAAATTAGTCTTGAAGCTTTTCCTAAAAGCTTGTACTGTATTCTTTATTTTGGGGTTTCAGCCAAAAAGACCCTCTTCCCTCAGATACCTATCATATTGTTGGAAGAGGGTCAATCTTCTCACCTAATTCTGGCATTTGTTTGCAAATTTTTCAGCCTAATGATTCTTTGTCCTGTAACTTAGTTTTAATTGAGTCAGATTTCGACATGGGCTACCGAAACAGGCTAGCTTGCTATTTCATAAATATGCTTGCCTGTAGCTTGCTCAAAAAGTTATTTCCCTTCATAATCAACCTTCCTCTGGATCTCAGTCTCTCCAACCTGGCAAAAGCTTAGGGAATACAATAGCCTTAACTCATGTTTGCTCAGATTGTTCAGGGATCTCTGTAGCAATGTGAGGATTAAACATTTCCCTTGTGAGTTTTGATGCACCTGAGCTACAGTTTAATCAGCATAAAATTACAGTGTCTTTTGCTTTAGTCACAGCTTCGGTTTTATACCTATAATCAGGTAGCTACTTCAAACATGCCCAAAGTGTTTGGACTACACAGTAGAGCCACCTCTCTCTTTCCTTTGAACAGCTTTCGGTGTAAGATTGAACACCTGGCTGTGAAATGCTCCTGTGTTTGGAAGCCCAGAACACTACTGAATGAGGCTGCGTGGCACAGTGCTTCTAACCTTGGCAACTTGAAGATCGGTGGACTTCAACCACTAGAATTCCCCAGTCAGTGTTGCTGACTGGGGAATTCTGGGAGTTGAAGCCCACCAATCTTCAAGTTGCCAAGGTTAGAAGCACTGATGTAACAGACAGTGGCTCAGAAGGAACGCTGATCCACTAGGATCTTGTCCAACTAAGATTGTCTTTGAGGCAGATAATATGCCCCATAGTTTTATTTTACATGTATTTGTGGATCAAAGATCTGAACTATTTCTCCTCTTCCCAGATTATACGGGTCCTCTGGTGGTATTACTTCTCAAAGTTCATCGAATTTATGGATACTTTCTTCTTTATATTACGGAAAAATAACCACCAAATCACCATTCTTCATGTGTACCACCATACAACTATGTTGAATATTTGGTGGTTTGTTATGAACTGGGTGCCTTGTGGCCACTGTAAGTATTCTTGTGACTCAGGATGGGAAATTGACTGTGTGTGTATGATACTGTATATACATAATAGACATGTATGATTCTAGAAGAGTTTCATTTTAAAAGAAAAGATATCGTATTTTTCAGAGTATAAGACAAACCGGAGTGTAAGATGCAGCTTAGTTTTTGGGGAGGAAAATAGGAGGGGAAATCTGCCTACTAGGTATTCATCTGGATAGCGTCCTTAGTCTGGTCAGCTTCAGCACATTAGTTTGCTTGTTTTTATCCCTTGCTTGGGGATAAAAAACAGCTTCTAAATCACAAATTATCTTTGGAGAGAGAAAATGAGAAAAGCAGGCAAACCACAGAGATCGCTTCACTTGCTAGTGCCTCGTTAGGGCTGAAAAAAGCTTCAAAAAAGCTACATTCGGAGTATAAGACGCACCCAAATTTTCAACCTCTTTTAGGAGGGAAAAAAGTATGTCTTAATACTCAAAAAAATATGGTAATATGTGTACAGGTAGTCCTCAACCTATGACCAGAATTGAGGCCAAAATGTCCATTGCTAAGCTATTGAGTTTTGCCTCATTTTACCTCCTTTCTTGCCAGAGTTGTTTAGTGGATCACTGCAGCTATTAAGTTAGTAACATGGTTAAGTGAATCTGGCTTTCCCATTGACTTTGCTTGTCAGAAGGTCGGAAAATGTAATGACATGAGTCCGGGACACTGCAACCACCATAAATACATGCCAGTTGTCCAGCATCCAAATTTTGTTCATGTAACCATGGGGATGCTGCAATGGTCATAAGTGTAAAAAAAAAAAAAAAAAAAAAGCAGTCATAAAGTCACTTTTTTCAGTGCCATTGTAACTTCAAACAGTCACTATATGAATGGTTGTAGATCAAGGACTACCTGTATATGTATTCTGTTCACTCACTAGATTGAAAAGCTTTTACTTCTAATTGTTTATAAGGCTGATCGTGATTATTATCGAAGCCGCGATTAATTTGGTGAAACTGTTTTTATTCTCAGTCACCAAAGGTGAGGCCAATCGATAAAGGTTAAACTCCGTCACAATAGTTAACCTTTTGTTCTTGTTTGCTACTTCTTTGTCTTACTTTGTTTAGCTTTGTATTTTGCCAGAGGTTTGTCCCGTGCCAACTTGCACTGTGCTTAGATGTTCTGAGTTACAATTGGAAGTAAGTATCCAGACTATCAAAAACAACGCCAGACAGAAGCTATCAAAAAGCTTTTCCATGCAGTAGCAGCTGTACCTCGATGTCACACTTAGATGACACCACACTATCGTTTAGATGTTCATGCAGTGTGGAGGCTTCCATCAGATGCACGCAGCACTCCCATGACATAACTGCATCTGTTTGCACCAGGGTAGCAAATGAGAGAGATGAGGAAATAGTCACTGTGAATTCAAAATTCACCTCTGATAGATGCATAGATGCAAAGTATGATGTAAATAGATGTGTCTTCTATCTCCATTGTTATGTAGATTGACTGCTGATTGTAATAAATGTTGATGTATATAGCTGAATTATGGCTTGTAAACAAAGTCAGTGTTCTATTATAATTTGTAGCCATTCCCTAGAAACTACAATCTTAAGTAGCTTTAGGAGAAACTTCTTATAATTAACAAGTTGTAATTACAACCAGTTCATATATGACATTAAATTACCTTTCTTTAGTGGCTTGAAGATTTAATTCTATTCTAATCTTGGATTAAGTTTTAAAGGTTTGTAAAATATTAATTTTATAATTGACGTAGAGCGACTTTTAAGACAACCCCTTTCATCGTTGTATTTTCCCCTCTCTCCTTACAACCTACAGCATATTTTGGTGCCACTCTTAACAGCTTTATTCATGTCCTCATGTATTCCTACTATGGACTGTCTGCTATCCCATCTATGCGTCCATATCTCTGGTGGAAGAAATACATCACTCAGGGGCAGCTGGTGAGTTGTAGTGACTGTGGTTGCTTTTTTTTGAACAAATATGAGTAAGTTCGTTTTGTGATGAACCCGTTTGTATGACATCTTAACCCATATGGCCACAGATCCTATATGCTAATTAAAATTCCTGGTTTCTGATTGTAGTTAAAGCTGTTTGCCTTAACCTCAATCTTAGCTGCGGACTGTATTTGCACATTGTATTAAATCTGAATGCACCCAAATTCATTGTATGACCTGATAGTAACCTGCAGAACTCCAGGAACACTTGTCCAGGAGAGGAAAAATTCAGTAGACTGCCCTATTTGATTTTCACAGAAGTTTTTAGCAGGTGCAGAAGCTCCAGTCTATGCCCCACCCTTTAGTATACAAACAAAGGCATGTACAACTGAAGAGCTCCACTTGACATACAGGTAGTCCTCGACTTACGACCACAATTGAGCCCAAACTCCCTGCCGATAAGTCAGACAGTTTTTAAGTGAATTTTGGCACATTTTACGACCTTTCCTTCGGCATTGTTAAGTGAATCCTTATACTTAAGTTAATAACATAATTGTAATGTGAATCTGGCTCCCCCATTGACTTTCCTTGTCAGAAGGTGGCAAAAGGTGATCAGGCAACATTGCAGTCATCATAAATACATGCCAGTTGACAAGTGTTTTGATCCTGATCACGTGACCATTGGGGATGCTGCAAAGGTTGTAATTGTAATTGTCAAAAAATTTTCAGTGCCATTGTAACTTCGAACAGTCACTGAATGAATGGTTGTAAATCAAGGACTCCCTGTACTGCAACAAACACAGGGATCTTGATGAGGGCACTGTCAAGTGAGCCACTTTCAATGTGTTCATTGTTTCTGGCCTCTTGGAGGAATTACGACCAACCAACTTGTTGCTATGCTAATCTCACTCCTGAAGGCAGTCGCTTAGCTCCTTTCCATTTCCTGTAACAATTTCGAAACGATACCTTGAGACTCATGACAAAATATCTTTAAGCACTGCTTATTTGCACAACAGTCACTTTTATTTTTTCGGTAACCTCCCTTCGTGTTTTACACACTAGCTCTTCAGTTTGGTTGAATATCAGAAGTATCTGTCTCCCAGTTAGCCTGAACTTTTTGGAATGGAGTGCCATTTTCCTTATGGAATGACTTGAAGTTGTGGTGCAGATTTTAAGAAGAGCATAGGAAGTGATTGATTGATTGATTGATTCCTGCCCTGCTTGGCTACCACAACAGTGTTGTTTCCTTAAATAACCATTTTCTCCTCTTACCCAACAGATTCAATTTGTTCTGACAATCATCCAGACAAGCTGTGGGGTCGTTTGGCCTTGTCGGTTCCCTATGGGATGGTTATACTTCCAAATTGGTTATATGATCTCCTTGATTATCCTTTTCACAAATTTCTATGTCCAGGTAAGTTAAGTCAGGTATTTTCCAGAAGAATGGGAGTGGGATGTTCATCACCAGTCTGTTTTTTCAATTTGTGGACAGTTGGATTTTAATGTGGGAGAGAATTTCATTCTATCAGGACTGCATTTATCTATAGATCTTTAAGCCAAATACGTCTTCTCCCAGTTTCAGGATCATTCTGGAAAACAACACAGTTGCTTTAAGAATTTATAGGCAGGTCTACTTTTGTGCCCCCATAGACTCAAACTTTTTGGCCTTCAAAACTGAAACATTGCAGTCCTAGTAGGCATCTGAAAAGGTAGTATAGATCAGAGCTCCCCAACCTTTCCAGCTTTGTGGACTGGCGGGGGTTGTGTGTGTGAAGAACGGATGGTTTCGCACAAGTGGTGGGCAAGCACATGTGAGCGTAGCTCCACTTGCACAAGGGGTGGGCACCATGCAAATGCATGTGTGCTCATCGGCTGCTCGCACAAGTAGGAATGCGCGTGTGCTCTCACTCACTCCTTCTGGTTCCAAATGGCTCACGACCTGGGAGTTGGGGACCCCTGCTATAGAATTACCTAAATTTTGTTCTAAAAGGTATGTCAAACTCAATTTCATTGAGGGCCGCATCAGGATTGTGTTTGACTTCAGGGGCCCAGGGTGGGCATGGCCAACTCAACATCACTCGTGTCGGGGCACCCGTGGTGGCCCAAGCGCTCTGCCAGCAAAAACTGGCTGCCAAGCTCCATTTTTGGCTGCGACGGCCTCCTGCAACCCTCTTCCAGTGAAATAGGAGCTCGGGAGGGCCTCCCAAGCTCTGTTTTTGCTGGCAGAGGCACCATGGGCCTGTCCTTTGCTGTTTCCAGGGCAGCCCCGCGGGCTGGATCCGGCCCTGTGCCTTGAGTTTAACACCCCTGTTCTAAAAGATTATACAGTGAGCTAAATAAATTTGTCTCTTTTTTCCCTCCCCCTCCCCCTCCCCCCCCCCCCCCAGTCGTTAGTTTGGTGGGGATCTTAAGTTGTTTTCAACTCGTCCCGGTTCTGTGTCCCAAATTTAGGAGGATGAGATAACATATTGAATATAGTGAGTAGCACCTTTGGATCTCCCCGAAATTAGGAGAGTTGCATGAGCATCCCCCTACCCATAGGCTGTATGAAGAGAAAGTTCTGTTCACTTTTTACAATAAGCTATAGTTTATTTTTCATTGTTGCAAGGGACACTGTAGTTTGAGCAAACTTTAATTCTGATCACAAATCAGACTCCACCCCTTAAGGCAGTCTGAGTAGAGGAAGGTATTTATGTATTTTTTTTTAAAAAAAAAAACTGTTCTCCCCCCCCCCCCCCTTTCTCTTTGGTACTGTGGCAAAAGCTATTATTGACCTGACTTTCTATGTGTTTGTGTTGTTGTTTTTTAAAGACTTACAACAAAAAAGCAGCCTCCAGAAGGAAAGAATATCAGAATGGGTCTGCAGCTGCTATGAACGGGCACACAAATAGCTTTTCTTCTTTTGGGAACAATGTGAAGCAAATAAAACAAAGGAAGGATTGAAGACCAAACTGAAAAACTATTCTGATATCCCAGGCAACAACAACAAAATATGATTGTAAGCACAATATGTGTTGTGCACTGATAACTCTTGACAGCTACTGTAACTATTCCTGCCTAGAATAGTGTCGATTTATGTAGGATTTAACCAGTGCAAAACATCCTAGAAACTATCCATAAGCTAAAGTTGATGACGTTGATAATCCTGGATGATCATAGACTGAAGCATAAAATGTGGAAGGAAGTATTATTGTAGTATGACAGACACTGCTGTTGCCTTACTAGTTGATATAATAGGTGCTGAATTAGGATTCACGATTCCAAAACTGTAATTCAGACTCATATTTTTAACTGTAGATAGTGCATGTTACTGTAATTTGTATGACAAAATTCAGTTTGTTTGTTTGTTTCCAGTAGTTTAAAACACACATGCCTTAAATCAAAATAAAAGCAGGGCCTAAAATCTAATTACCAGTTTGGAAATGTATGGAACTGTTTCATTCTAAGAGGGCAGCTTCTCAAATGGCATTTTATGCCCTGGTACGGATACCAAATGTTGGAGAAGCACAGGGTCATTAATGAAAAGTTCACATACATGTATACATGTGGGTCTCCCCGCGTGTTCAAGCGAATAGCCTCATTTCCTGTGGAGGGATTATATTTCCAAATCGGCGATAGGATCTCCTTAATTGACCCTTTTCATAAATGGCTATCTTCAGGTCTAGAATATAAAAATGTCTATCTACCATACAAGTGGTAACTCAGAAAGGTAGGGCAATCCCCTGTAAACCCTTCACACACGCAGTATGCTGTGCATCTCCTTCAGCCCAGGTGCAACGTTGTTTAATTCCTTTCACAAATCAAAAGAGATGCCGTGGGCTGTCTAGGACGTGTGAAAGTGGACACGCTCAAAGGCGCTCACCCTTCTATATATGCTCTGTTTGAAATGACACCAGTGCTAAAAAGAAAAAAATATATAGCCATTTAGTTTGGTCAGGACTTGTTCTTTTTCTTGTAACAATTCTGCAGCAGTTCATCTTTTAAAAGTAATTTTTTTCCCTCTCCATTAACTTCTAATAAGTCATGGAAACTGCGTGTTTGCTTTGGCAGTGTCTAGAATGGGATGCTGACTCTCTCTAAGCATTGCAGGATGCTTAGGGAGGCTAGCCTGCTACCTTTCTCCCACCAAACGTTCCCAGTGTTGCATCCTGAAAATTGTTGCTTTTTCTTTTCAAAACGACTGGCGACATCTGAGATGAAACCAGCTGCCTCGTTCCCCTTGAGGAAGGCCCAGCGGGTTCTTTTCCCATTTCATCGCCAAGTCTTTCCCTCGCTTGAAAAAAAACCATAGACTGAGTCTTCAGGTTGGACCGTGGTGAGCCAAGGAAAGGGATCGTGATTAAATTGTGAAGCAGATCTCTGAAAATAGCAGATGTTGAGCAATAGATTCTCATGAACTGACAGCATTGTTTCAACCACACTTCAAATCTGTTTCTGGGCAAATCTAGCCCTTGCCCTGTTTTTCCTAGTTTTTGCCAATTGGTTGTAATTGCAATTTTAAGAAACCTTTGGGATGAACCCTGGCTTCCCTCTCCCCACCTTCCTCTGCAGTATTGAAGCCAGAGTTTACTTGAGAATGAATAGTGTGGAGAAGAGAAGGCTACATCTGTTAAGGGAAACTTTTCTGCAAAATAGGGGATCTGTCCCAGTGCAAATAGAAACCTTCCATTCATAAAAGCAACTCCTGGATCCAACTCATTGACTTTAGAAATGTGCCTCTAGTAAATGTTTTCCAGTTTTTGCCTTTTCAGAGTGTTGCGTTAGCTCATATCAGACTATAGTTATATGACAAATTCTTGGAACAAAATGAGGTTTGTTTCCTTTCGTCCATTTCTTCTCTGGTTCCTTGTGTCGTCGGGCATTTGTTTGGGAAATGCTTGTTGAAATCTCTGTTGTAACTGTTCCCTCCCACACACAAACCACACAGAGATATATACAGTGTTGGTTGATAAGCAGGTATCTGTAAAGAAATATACTGTGTAGAATGGTGGCGTTTTAATCTGTTAACATGCTAATCTGTACTTTGTATCAAGCCATTCCCGCTGTTCTTGTCTGTCCAAATTTATATATTCAGAGTTTTATGATTTTATATTTATACAGATATGAGTTTACCATGTTCTTGCTCAGCTAATGTTTGAGACTAATTATTAGTTCTCTTTATTAGCTTTGCAAATTTGATTTGTTTCTTCTTCAGTCAATCCCTCCCTTTCCCCCCCACCCCCTCCTGTTTCTGAATGAGACAGCACTGATTTACTTTGTGTGTGTGCCTCTAAGTGTGTGTGTGTGTGTGTGTGTGTGCGCGTGTTTAATGTTCTCAAAACTTATATGTACATGTCTTGGTTTCTAGGTATTGATTTACAAAGTTTTCACATATTTCATACAGCAGCTTTACCATTCAAACAAAATATGCTGTCTAAATATGTGTGTGCTAAAAATTAAAAAAAAACTTAAGCTTGTCAGAAATACCTGCATTGTTTTGTTTTGTGTTTAATCATTAAATCATTCTTGATACTTGTGTTTGTGTTTTAATATATTGACACTTTCATAGACCCAATGCAGCGTTGTAACTCATCTGTTATTTAGTACTTGTATTTTTACATGAGATATTCCTGTCTTACACACCACCAATTACCGATGAACATTTTTTTCCCTTTTTGGTAATTCCAGGAATACATAAGCCACAACTTAACTTTTGAAAGGAAAAATTAAATAGCATGCAGCAAAATGATTTTAAAAATGTCTCAATTTTAATATTTTTTCATGTGTTTTTCCCATGCTCCCCTGTTTGTTTGCACAGAGAAGAACGTTCCCACTGGCATTCATAAAAACATTCCAATTATGAACATGCAGGCAGAGGAAAAGCATTGAAAAGGCCTCGTGCCTCCTTGTCCTGGTTTGAAGTAGTGATTTTGCACTGGGGGTTGTCATCTGAGTCAGAAACTGGGTCAAGTACAAAGCCAAAGAGATTTGTAAACTGCAGCTAACGGGGATGTTTATTGATATCCAGACCTCAAGCAAAAGTTAGGAGTCTTATATAGGCCTGTTTCCCCACCCCTCCCTCCCTCCCGATTCATATTTAAAAGACAAGCTATTTTATAATGCCAAAAAACTCACTGAACAGTTTTTAACCATCAGTACAGTGACAGATAATTGCCTACACTATATTTAACTGATGTTTTACTAAAGTATTTTAATAAAAATGTAAAAAACAAAAAACACACATTGTTTTTTACCCTTTAGGCTGCAATTCCATATCCACTTAACTTGGAGAAGGTCCGACAGCACTTGGTCAGGTTTACATCTGAGTAGGCACTGAGAGAGGCTGTGTTCCCGGGCAGAGGGGGACCTTGTTCAATGCAGATGCATACTTTAAAATAATTGCTGTTTCCTTCCATTGAAATTGTTTCTAAACTGATAGAAGGGGGATATTTGTAGCTCAAGAGTCGAACTGGAGGATCCTCTGTGCACTCTGAGCTTCGTTGTTTTCTTGTAGCTATTTCATTACCAAATAAAGTAACATCATCAGTATTAGTGCTGGCAGGGCAAGCTACTGTATATAAACATGCAGTAAACCCGCGCTCACTGATACTGATGATGCTATCTAGTTTGGTAATGGCACACCTGCAAGAAAACCATCAAGCTCAGAGAATACCAAGGACCCCATAGTTCCTAAACTGCTCAGGAATTCCATTTACAGATGTGGAGAGGCTCTTCGTTTATAGTCTTAAAAGAAGTCCTTCCCAAGCTGACCTCATGCCCCAGGTGACATCTTCCCTAGAGGACAGAAACCCTTCCCCTTGGTTTAGCTAGCGATGGCAGAAGAATCCTTCGCGCCTTTAGAGCGTTCTTTTCCCCTTCCAGATATTCCTTTGCTTTGTCTGGTCAATTGAGAGAAAATACAAGTGTTCCTGTTCACTTCCTTGCCAGATTGCAAATTCATCATTGCCACTTTCATTCTATGGCAATTGGATCTGTAGAGTGAAACAGCATTTATATCATTTCAAGTCTATTTCTGAAAACTTGCTGGGTCATTACTCATATCATGGATAACGTATGTACCAATTAATGTTCCTGCACAATACTGCAAGGGGTGGATTAATTTATGATGAGGCATCTCACAATATTGGGAAGGAGGTAGGACCATTTCTAACAAAGTGAGCACGACAACGGATAATTGCCACCTGATCAGCTGATGTTTTGCTAAAGTATGTTAAATAAAAATTTAAACTTTCCTGTTGAGGCAATGGATGAGAAATTAATAACACTGATGTGATCAACCCTGACCAAAATTCCAGGATTAGATGGCAGCAAAGATTTTACAGAGGCTTTTACCTTCTTCGCTGTCATTTGGAGATCTGGAATATGGCAGAATCTCCTTTTTCCTCGTTCCCTTTATGTACTTGTGGATGAATCCACAGACATTGTGTGTGATTACACAAAGGATAGATGCTTTGCATATCTTTCGGAGATTAAATACATTTTCACAAAGGCAAACAGCAATTTGCATTAAATTTGCATACATTACATTTGATGTTTGTGTCATTAGCCATCTTGTGCCAGTTTTCTCCAACATGTTATGTGAACTGCTGCTTACTGTTGAAGGACAATGTCAAGGTCCCTGTTCTAGCTAAGGGTCTTTAATCAAATTTCAATGGGGGTTTGAAGATGTGGCATCCTTTCAAAGAACACGCCTTCTAACAGGACTGTCGTCTCCATAAAATAGCAAGCACACCAGGGATCATATTTGCATGTTCCCAATAGATAACTGGGTTTTCTTGGCTCCTACATTACACTGGTGTTAAAACACACATCTGGAAGGTTGAATTTGAGCTGATCATGTGGCAATGACAATAGTTTCTGTTATTAGAAGGTCACTAATTTCACCTTATGGAAAGGTTTCATTTCTGAGGAGGAAATGAAGTCGGGAACATAGGCCCACAAAGATAATGCTGTTCAAGACGAGTATACTTGGTGGGGAACCATAATTGATAGCTTTAAATCTGTGGCCATTTTCCTGCTGGGCATATTTCAATCAGCATACTCCAGATGCACAGCTGTTGTTTATTGATACAAGACGCATTAGTCTATCGTTAAAGCTTTTAGGAGAGTTTCAGTGGGGTGGAGGAGGCCACTGTGGTATTCAGCACTATTGTATTCCATCAAACGGATTCATGAGCAATCTTGATTGATGGTTTTTTTTTTAAAAGCGTGCCCATTAGAAATGCCTCTGGACAGAAAGCAGTGGAGATCATGAGTTCCGGTCCCTCCTTAGCCATGAAAGCCAGCTAGGGGAACTTGGACTAATCACTTTCTCTTAGCCCAACTCACCTCACAGGTTTGTTGTCAGCAAAATAGGGAGAGGAAGAAATACTAAGTATATTTGCTGCCTTGAGTTATTTGTAAAAATAATAATAGCAGAATATATATATATATATTTAAAAAAATTAAAAATCATAACCTGGCTGATAAGGGCTACGATTCTATGGGTCCTTGGACAAACCTAGTGAAGAGCTTTCTCGTCAGGCTTCAAAAACCAAGAAAGACACACAGTGATTCTTCCAATCAGGTGTCTTTATTGTTCTCCACCTATAGACAGAATCTTGCCAAACTGAAACCAACTACTATCTAGTGAAGCATGTACTCTGGGAACTATTAGGAAGGGGCTGTCTTCACACACTTTCTGTCACACAAATTATCTGGAATGAGTTGTTTCTTGCTCCTCTGGAATGCCCACTCCCTCCCGGGAATCCAATCTGATGAAATTCCCCCTTGGGGCAAGTCCCACATCTCAAAACAGCTCCTTACTGGAGTTTCCAACTCCTTTTTTGTTGCTTTCTTTTCTCTGGTTAGCACAGGAGACCAGGACAGCAGAGTCTTGTATGTCCTTCAGCCCCATAACTACGTGCTTTATTTCATATTGCTCATGGTGTGATTGCTCATCACAGTTGGTTGAGTCCAAAACTAATGGAGTATTCACCTCAGTTGAGAAGGGACATGTTCTTTCGTCTCGTGCTGGGAACAAAATTCATCTTTCCCAGCTCAGGGGCACTGATGTTCTTCCAAAGCCATCAATGTAACTGGAAATCGTCATTAAAAGGCTATTAGGCTAAAAAAAAACCCTCTTTGCCAATTTTATGTTGCCTTTAATCTACTGGAGTGGCCATTGCTCTTGCAGAAAAAAACCACATGCATAAAGAGTTTTATTCCAAGTGTCAGGTTTTACGGATTGTCTGACAAAAGCATCGCTTTAGTGTGTTTTCCATCCTTCAGTAATCAATCCACTAATCCAACTCTCTGTTATTTCTATCTCTGTAATGCCAACTTTTTAAGGTACTTCAAAAGTAATGAAATGAATTTTGTAACTCTAGTACTATCAGGTGTGGATTGCAAAGTTCCTATAGTTCCTGTAACTAGTCAGGATTGGAAAGAGCCCCAGTGCCATCTAATGGCTACAAGGATTTGTGCAAACATGAAAAACGATAGGTTCCAAATTCAGATTTTCAAAATAATCTATGTTGAATAGTCATTGGTAATATTCCTATTGCACCAAATGCTGAAAACGCACTTGATAAAAATGTGATGCTTCTCATATCGTAGCAACAATTTTAACAGTTGGTTGAAGAATTTTTTTAATGTCTTATTCACTTGATCTGGTATCAATAACAGATATTTAATAAGATTCTTTTCTGTAACAATGGAGATTAACCAGGAGAAACCTAAATGAATTCCTAGAAACAATGCTGCCATTTTCTATGAAAAGGAAGAGATTTGGAGCATGTGGTACATACATGAGTTTCTGCCTCAGTTTCATGGATTTTCCCAGTCCTCCTGCAGAGTTGCTTAAGATTAGAAAAATATAGAAAGTATACATTTATTAATGAAAATAAATTGTTGGTATTTGTAATGTAGACAGATATGTAACAATTATTTTCTCAAGACTGATTAAAAAGCATAGAATCACTTTATCATCTCTGAACATTATCTTCTTTCTCACGAGGAGAAAAATTACACAGATTTCTGGAAATGATTATACAAGGGACACATTGTTCAAGGGTTACACTAGAGTTGCAAATGGAGAATGAAAGAAAAATAGAAAAATGAAAGCATTCCTTTCTCTTCTGCCAAATGCAAAAACCCACTTAGGGTTAGGGTTAGGTCCCCATGAACCAGGGGTGAAATCCAGCAGGTTCTGACAGGTTCAAGGAGAACCGGTACTGGAAATTTTGAGCAGTTCGGAGAACCGGTAGCAGAAATTTTGAATAGTTCAGAGAATTGGCAAATACCACCTCTGGTGGCCCCAGAGTGGGGTGGGAATGGAGATTTTGCAGTATTTTTCTTTGCCATGCCCACCAAGCCACACCCACCAAGCCACACCATGCCCATCAAGCCATGCCCACAGAACCAGTAGTAAAAAAATTTGGATTTCACCACTGCCATGAACTCAGAGAGCAAAATGGATGCCACCAATGAATTCGCAGTGCATTGGTATGCTTAGGAGGGGGCTGAGTTTTTCAGCCAACCTTTTCTACCTGTCCATGTTAAATACATGAAAAAATCCCATTGGAGGATAAACAGATTTAGGGTTAGGGTTACACCCCCAAAACTCAGGGAGCAAAATGGATGTTGCCGATGAATTTGAAGCGCATCGATATGCTTAGGAGGGGGATGAGTGTTTCAGCGTACTTTTTCTACCTCTCCATGTTAAATACATGGGAAAATCCCATTGGAGCAAGAGTGTCAAACTCAATTTGAGGGACGCATCAGGATTTAGGTTGCCCTCGGGGGGTGGGGAAGCATGGCCTGGATGACCGTGGCCAACTGGGTGGGCATGGCCAGGTTGGGTGTGGCCAGATCAATGACACTCATATTGGGGGTGGGGCCAGGGTGAGGGCTGGGGCCAGATACACTGGAAGAGCCTCACCAACATTCTCAAGCCACGTGGGGAGGCCCTAGATGGCAGAGTGGACTGTCCGGGGTGCTGGAACCCCACAGCCCGGTCCTGTTTCCCCTAGGGAATACCCGGATGCGTTTGCCTCCTCCTCGAGGAGGAGCCTCCTGTTGCTGCTGTGCTCACTCTCCTTGCTCGGGCAATAGTGAAAACTGACAGAATCAAGATGACCTATGAAATAATATCAAAAAACTGAATGAAACTATCACTATAAGTACCTGGGCATCCTTCAAGCTGACAATATCAAGCACAGAGAAATAAAATAAAGTTAGAAATGATACATCAAGAAAGTGAAGATCTTAGAATCGAAACTCAGTGGACATATAGTATCAAGGCAATCAACACCTGGCCAATTCCAGTCACTAGGTACCCCACTAGAATAGTTGAACAGTTCGAGCAGAACCAATGGCTTTGGATAGGAAGACCAGAAAAATAAAGAGAATGAATCTTACACTTCATCCATGCAGTGAAGTTGACAGACTCGTCCTACCAAGGAAAATGGGTAGGCATGAAATGAGCAAGTACATCAGATGATTGAAAAGGAAAAAGAGGCATTGGAAGAATATCTGAAAGACAATGAAAAATAGGCACTTCAACTGGTATACCAGAAAGGCATGCTGAGTACTTGACAGTCCAAACTGGCCAACAAGAAAGATCAAGAGAAACTAGGCATGCAAAGACAAAACATCTGTTACTGTTACATCCATTTTTTTCTATGAGTTCTCTCCAATGGGATTTTTCCATGTATTTTACCTGCAAAGGTAGAAAAGCCTGACTGAAAAAGTCAGTGACCTCCTAAGCATACTGATGCTCAGCGAATTCATTTGCGACATCCATTTTCCGCTAGGACTTCATGGGGACCTAACCCTAACCCTAAGTGGGTTTACCCAGCAATGGCATTTTTCCATGTATTTTACCTGGAAAGGTAAAGATCCCTGACTGAAAAAGTCCACGCCCTTCTAAGCAAACTGATGAGCTGTGAATTCATTTGCGACATCCATTTTGCTCTATAGGTTCATGGGGACGTAACCCTAACTCTAAGTGTGTTTACTCTCCAATGGGATTTTTCTGTGTATTTTATCTGGAAAGCTGGAAAAGGCTGACTGAAAAAGACAGTGCCCTGCTTATCTTATCGATGCACTGCTAATTCCATCGTTACATCCATTTTGTTTTACAAACTCATGAGTACCTGACCCTAATCCTAAATGGGTTTATCCTCCAATGGGATTATTCAATTTACTTTACCTATGCGCTGCGAATTAAGTCCACCTTTTCTAACTTTCCTGGTAAATTGTGCAGTTGCTGAGTGAATCTGGCTTCCCCCATTAACTTTGCTTGTTGGGAGCCAGCTTCAAAGGTTAGAAACGATGATCAGATGACCCTGGAACAGTGCAACCCTCATAAATAACATGCCAGTTTCCAAGTGCCCAACTTTTTTTTTCTTCTTTTTTTTTTATTGAAAAAGTTTTCAAATACAAATTTTTCTCCTTTTTTTCCCCCTCCCCCTCCCCCTCCCTAACCCCCCCCTCCCCACCCATCCCCCCCTGTGACTTCTTCGTAACAAAAAAACCTAATTCATAACAGATTACTTACACCCCCTCTAAATACTGACCTTTGCTTACTAAAAAATATTATTAATATTATAACATTCCCCTTTATCCCTACATTTCAGGAAAGGAAAAAAAAACATTATACTATAACATTGTATAATAACTTCTAATTTAGCAAAATAGTATTATAACTCCCAATTTGACAATAATCTGCCCTTTTTCTCCTCTCCCAAACTTATATCTATATATTATTACAAGAATTCAAGACCACCTTCCACTTTAAAACTATACAAAAAATCCTACTTTAACATTTGATCTATATATATTACTATGACATTTCAAAGCGGCCCTCCCCATAAAACCTAATTTAACATTTATTCCACTCTATCCATTTCCTCCACTCCCCTAAATATATCACTTAAAAATCCCTTTTCTTAAACTAATCAGTCTACAAACTGGCTTATTCACCCACTATCCTGCAAGATTACCATACACAACAATTCTTAATATCTTTAATTCATTGCCCACTCTACTTAGAAATATATGTATATATATTCCATTATATCTAAATAGAAAAGAAAAGACAATAACTTTAAATTTATAATCCATATAATATCTTCTTTAAAGTCTTTCCACTGGATTGTTAGAACCATCATCCATAACAGGGTAACATAACTTGCTGATGCAACAGTTTATTCAAAATCTTCAGTCATATCTGCCCCCATCAGTAGTTAATATCCTCTTATATGTATAAAAGTAAAAACAACCACCCGAGTGACATTATAATTATATTCCATGTAGTAATAATTGCGGCTTTCATCAGGATTATTAATTCCCATCATCGTAGTGGGTAACAACCGGATCTTCTGCATGCCCCAGCGTAACTCTTTTGCCTTATGATTCAAGATAATTATAATATAGTTATCAGCACAAAAAAGAATTCCAAAGTAGATAATTCAAATCCATCAGTTTAAGGCTCTTTTCACATCCCAAAATTACGGCAATGCAGAGATCTGTCACTATCCTCAGGATAATATTTGATCAATACGTCGCCTCCTCTATATTTTCACATACTCATTCATTTTTTAAAAAATCACTGGCTTCACTGTTGCTTGATTTAGAAATTTCTATTTTTATGCGACCTATTTCTTTTTTTCTTTTCTTTTTGCGGGTTTGGTTTCCATCCTGGTTTCCTTTCTACGAATTGTATATCATCTAGTCGATTTTGATTCTGCTTTGTAGATTGTTCTTGTTGGTTTTGTTTTTGTGTCTCATATTTCTTTTTTGCCCCTTGTATATCACCTAATTGGTTTCCATGCTTGTCCTTGGCTTGATAAGTCATCACATTAAAGTCAGATGCCACTTCTCTCAAATTTGTAAATAATCCAGCTGGGGTATCCAAAAAATCCAAAGGCAGTTTATCTGGTACAGTCTCTGTAGTTCGATATTTTCCCTTTATTTCCAGCTCCTTCTGCTTAATCTGTATTATACCTGAAGATGTTAAGTTCATTTTCAACCTATTTTGATAAAATTCTTCCGCACTTTCAACAGTATTTAGCTGGTATCTTTCTCCTTGATATCTCAATATGATACCAACTGGGGCGTCCCACCTGAATGGGATATTTCTCTTTTTTAACTCAGTCACCAAAAAACCAAAATTCTTCCTTTCCATCAATATCTTAGGTGGGAGTTCTTTGTAAATCCAAATCTTTCTTCCATGCAATTGCAAATTAGAATTGAAGGAATTTTGCACAATATTATTCCTAATTTCTTTATCTGTAAAATAAATCACTATATCTCTAGGCAGTTGCCTTTGCTTGGCAATCCAGGAATTTATTCTGTACACTCTGTCAATCCTACAAAACACTTCGTCAGGTTGAACCTTTAAAATCCCAGCTAGAAGTTCAGAAGATATTTTCCTTAAATCATCTCTATTATTTTCCTGCAAACCTCTCAGTCTTATCGCATATTCTGTGAAATTATATTGTACCATTAGAACCTCTCTTTCAATCCTCTGTTGCAGATTTTCTACATTATTAGACTTTTGATCAGCCTCCATTTTAGGTTTTTCTTCTGAGCTGTTATCCTGAGTATTTCTCAAATCATTTTCAATTTTTTGAATTCTATTGTCCAATTTATCTTGAATTTCTTCCATTTTGGACTCTAGTAAATTAGTATTTGTACCCAACTGTATCATAAATTCTGAAAAACCATTAGCCACTTTTAAAATTTTTCGCTCCAAAAAATCAAACTTAGATTTCACCAATTCTTTAATTTCCTGCTTAAATTTTTCAAGATGCTGATTCACAATCTCATCCCTTCTTACAATCTCCTCTAAAAGAAATTCTATTATGTTGAGATCAGGTTTCTGAGACTGGAGAGTTAAAACTTGTTCTTTTAAGTTGTTAATGGGGGAATCCCCCCCCCCACTACTTGTTTGTCTGACTTTATAAGTCTCAGTGCCATGTTTCCGCCCAGGCAGGCTTTGTTAAAAAAAAAAAAAAGGCAAGAAAAAAGACTTCTTACCAATCGAAAACAATGTCAAGTCTCCAGGGAAAAAAAAGAAAGAAAACACAGGAGCGAAGTTTTGCCTACAAATGTAGCCAGTGGTATTTATTCCGCTACATTGTATTAATAGAAAACGGAAGGACTTTCCCTTTCAACCTCTTCTCCAGCCGCGGCAGACGCCATTTTAAAAGGCTTTTTTTTTTCCCCCTCTTTCCTTTCCTCTTTTCTCTTTTTTTAAAAAAATAAGTAAAATACTTGCAGTTCAATATTACAGGTCCAGCTCACATTTTCTTTGAATAATCTGCTAAATTCACAGGCTTGCTCTTCACGCCTGGCTCTGCATTTAGCAGAGGTCTCCCAAAGCCCGGAGCAGCAGCTGGGGATATGGGGCATCTCATCTGCTCCGTCCCAAAAGTAAAAGAAAAACTTTTGGGACTCTGCAGAGAGTTCTACCCACCCCTGCCGGCTCTATCTCCATTTCCTCATGGAAACGGAGTTTTTTCGAGCCGCCATTCCGCTGTGAAGGCGGCTCTGACAGGCAATGGAAGCTGACGATCCCAAAGGAACGTCTGGCGGCGAGCAGCAGCCCCAAGTGCCCAACTTTTGATCACGCGACTATGAGGATGCTGTAATGGTCATAAGTGTGAAAAACAGTCATAACGTCATTTTCCATGCCAGTATAACTTTGAACAGTCACTGAATGAATAGCAATAGCACTTAGACTTATATACCGCTTCACAGTGCTTTACAGTGCTCTCTAAGCGATTTACAGAGTCAGCATATTGCCTCCAACAATCTGGGTCCTCGTTTTACCCACCTCGGAAGGGTGGAAGACTGAGTCAGTTTTGAGCCTGGTGAGATTCAAACTGCCAAATTGCAGGCAGCTGGCAGTCAGCAGAAGTAGCCTGCAATACTGCATTCTAACCACTGCACCACCACAGCTCTTGAATGGTTGTAAGTCGAGGACTACCTGTATGTCATTCTCATTACTTGCATCTGCATTGGGCTCTCAAATCAGCATCTGAAAAAAACTTTCATAGAAGGCTATAAACATAGCTTCAAACGTATCTGTGAAGCCAGAAGATATTTGAGCCTACAGTGCAAGAGCAACCTAAGGCAGTGTTGTGTTTTCATGCTCTCCAGAACATTTTTTCCCCGGCTATTGCTCACCCAGTGGGATCTTTTAAACATCTCTTTTTCTTTCTTTATTTGGAAATCCCCTTTATTTTCAGAAGTGATTTGTCATTTGGCGTAGATGGAAATCTGAATCCTAGTGGTTGCAGGGCTTTAACTGAGCTGTGCTTTGGCGGCTGGCTGTAGAGTTTCATGCCAATTCCAAGAGTCCGTTGTGGATCATATCCTTGGGGAAGCAGTTCCAACCCTGACATCAAACCACTTGCTGCTTGATTGCCATCTGCCTCCCCTTCTCCGATGGTGCTGGCAAGGGAAAGTGGGCCTCAAAGCACTTTCAGGAGACTAAAGGCCAAGAGCAAAACAAATTTTAGGACACGTGTTGTCAGCTGGATCTCCAGCATGGGATTCAACTTTGTTGCATGCTTGCTATCGGCTGCCATAGTAAAGAGGGGGGGGGCATGGCATCACGGAAGTGAGCTGGTAAGGTGAAGTCCCATGTGAATTGAAAGGGAGCTTTGCTCTCAAGAATTATTGCGCTGCTGAGTGGAGTTGTTTACTCCCTGTCAAGGCCTTGCTTTCGCTGCTATCATTTCAAACTCAGTAAAAAGTACCTCTTCTCTATCTCAATGGAGTTAGGGGTTTTCTTTCTTGGGTTTTGAGTGGAGGCAGGCCTGACAGGTGTGTTTAGAGGTAAATCTAATGGAATTTAGATGCCTGAACAATTGGAAAAGCCTTCCAATTGACCTTCGATTCCATGAGATTGATTGACAGAGAACGATGAGAGTCTAGAGGTAAAAAGAAAAAGTTAACCCAGCCAATTTTCCATCTCTTTTTGCCTCTTCAGCAGGGAGTCCAGGATCTTTTTGATAGGCTCTGTGAGGTAAAAATTCTGCAACCTCCTGCTGCATACAAATGCACAGACATATGGCCTACTTTCGCAGACTTCCTAATTAAGTGCAGCAAGATTTTGCTCCTCGTGAAAAAGTTTTATTCTCCAACTATTCTCTTTTATTTCTCTGTCTCTACCTCATCCTTTTCTAATTTAAATACATTGTTCTGGTTTTCACAGGTTTCTGCCTGTAAAAATCAAAGCAGTGTGCTCCTGTATGGACTCTTAAGTATACTCAGAATGAAGCAAAGATTGATTTTGAAAGCAATGGTGAGGGAAGGTTGATAAGTGGAGCTCCAAATCTGTTTGTCCTCATTCTTTTGGAAGATAGGAAAACTCATTTATTAAGGCAGAATCCGAATATTATGCTTTGTTTTTGTTTTGTTTTTCAGACAAAGGAATCAATGCAGAAAACAAAAGGCATTTGGCTGAGGGAAAGAAAATGTTAGACCTCACTTGATCCAGAAATACACTGAGATTTGTCACTTGTTTTATTTGGCAAATCTTTATTTAGCTAGAAGAGAAAAAAATGTTAGCCTCAGTCCGTCTGTGCTTTAGAAACCTTGCAACAACAACAGCAGCAGCATACTGAAGAAAGCCTGGAAAGGAAAGCTCCCACCGGATCAGACCAAAGGCTCATCTGGTTCAGCATCAGTTTCCCACAGAGACCATCTTATGGCTGTGAGAAATCCACCAGCAGGAGATGAAGGCTGCAGTGCTCTCCTCCTGAAGTTCCCCGTCGGCTGCTATTTAATAGCATGGTCTTATGATCACAGACTGCCTTTGGATGCCTCAGCAGAGATGTTCTGAATTCCCAAACTGTCAAGAACCTTTGAGAATTATTCCCTGGTGAAAAAAGAAAGCATTGACCCTCTCAGAGAAATTGAGATTGAAGAGCTAGTTCTAAAATTCTACAATCCCTTAAGACAAGGGTATCACACTCACGTCATCACGGTGTCGTCACGTGACGTATCGTGACTTCCCCCCCCCCACTTCACTAAAACAGGCATGGGTATGGCCAGCACATGACACATCCAGCCTGCGGGCCGCAAGTTTGACAGCCCTGCCTTAAAAGATTCCAGGTTTATGTGTTGCTCTAAGCCAGGGGTCTCTAGGGGGTGGCTGAGGAATTCTGGGAGTCCACAAGTCTTAAACCCAATGGTGCTTTTTCAAAAGGAAACTGGACTTTGTTTTCCCTTGAAGATGTTTTGCTTCTCATCCAAGAAGCTTCAGTCACAAGTCTCAAAGTTGTGCCAACTTTGGAGAACCCTGCTTCAAGCCAAAGGCAGTTTTATTGTGCTTATTAAATGCTTTGCAACCACTGAATTCATACTACATGCTGAGATAAAAATGACTGGATTCATTTCATGTTAAGCTGTGATGTTGAGGTCCTACAGCAGCCACGGTTTGCAAATGATAGTGTGTAAATCCAGCTGCTGTGGTTTATCAACCATGATGTACAAGGGAACTCGGAAGTTCTGCTTTGCTGAGACTGGTGCACAACTTAGGGGATCATCCTGGACTCACAGTTCCCGATCAAAGAACATGTGACAGCTCTGGCTGAGAGGTCCTTTGCGTAGCTATCCATCATGTGCCCATTGTGCCTTTTCCAGGACTGGGAGAGCCTTCAGAGAGTTAGTCACACACTATTCACCTCACAAATGGATTACTGAAATGTCTTCTACATAGGACCATCTTTGAAAACCACTTGGAAGCTACAGATGATCCCTGAATGCAGCAATGCAGGCAGTGCAGATCATGGCTTGTTGTGTCTCTGTGATTCCATTCCTCTGTGATCTAGTTACCAGTTGGCGTTGGGGTATAATTCAAGTTCACTTACAAAGCCTTTCATGGCATGGGTCTGGTTATTTGAGGGACTGCCTGTCTCCAGTTGTTTCTGCTCATCCATGCAATCAGGCAGATTGGATGTTTTCCAAGTCCCATCAATTGATGGGATCCAGGAAATGTGTCTTCTCCATCCCAGTGCCTGCCTTCTGGAATGATATCCCTTCAGAGCTTGCCTACATAAATTGTGGGTGCTTCATCACTGGAAGTTTTTAAGAAGAGACTGACTGGTCACTTGTCTGAAATGGTATAGGATCTCCTGCTTGGAGATCTAGAGCTGGAAGAGACCTCCAAAGTCTTCTGATTCTGATTCAGAGATCCAGATAGATCCCACCCTGATCATATTCAGGAAGCTATACTGTTAAAGACCTGTCTCTTCTCCCAGGATCTGTGGCAAATGAAGCTTGAGCCTGCTGGATGGGTTTTCTTTGGTTATAAGGTGTTGCTGGAATCATTCATGCTTCTTTTTTGTGTTTTACATGTGATACTTCTCATTGTAAGCTACCCAGAATTGTTGGGTATCTAGCAGCCTATAAAGGACAGGAAGGCAGGCAGGAAAGCAGGGGATAAAATTTAGGAATGTGGATGGATTTGTAGCCTCTCTTGAGCTCAAGAACCTGAGATTTTAAACATGTATTCTACACATTGTTTGAAGCAATTGCTGTGAACTCATATATTTTGTTTATTCATTAAATTTATACAGACAGTCCTTGACTTATGACCACAAGTGAGGCCAAAAGTTTAAGCAAGACAGTTGTTAAGCGAGTTTCCCCCATTTTACGACCTTTTTGCCATAGATGTTAGGTGAAACAGTACAGTTGTTAAGTGAGTATTGCAGTTGTTAAGTGAATCAGGTTTCCCCATTGACTTTGCTTATCAGAAGATGGCAAAAGGAACATGACCGTGGGACACTGCAATCATCTTAAATACACGTCAGTTGCTAAGTGTCCGAATGTTGGTCACGTGACCATGAGGATGCTGCAATGATTCTAAGTGTGAAAAATTGTCATAACTCAATGTTGTAACTTCAAATGGTCACTAAATGAATGGTTGTAAGTCAAGTGTTATTTGTACTCATCTTTATATTCATTTCAACATAACAGGGAAGGTCCCAACAATAAAAACATAAAATGCACAATTCTGGGCAATTGGAATCTTCTTAAGTGAGCAGGACTCAATTATGACATTGTGGTTTGTTTACGGTATTTATTTTAGCTAATGAGCAGAGGCAGCAAAAAGAAGCGGGCACCTTGAGATGCCATGGCCTAGAGATAGAGGGGTCACAGAAAAAGAGGTTGTGTTGTAGCCTGTCGGCCACCGGCCCGGCAGCTGAATCAGAGGAGGAGGTGTGGGAGTCAGCGTCAGCATCAAGGCAATTGGAGAGTTCTGAGGGGGAAGTGGGAGTGGAGCTGCCAGAGAGAGAGAGACAGAGGCAGAGCCTTGGCCATCCATCAGCCCTCAGATGGAGAGTCAACAGCTCCCAGGTCTGGAGGTGGCTGATGAGAAAGAGGAGGAACAGCTGGGTCCAGTGCCTGACGTGTGGATGCACAGAAGGCAGAGGAGAAGAGAGCAGTGGAAATTCATGGGCCGATCTTTGGGAAGAAAGAGCCACTGCAACAAGCAAAGCTCCACCCTAACTCTGGGGATAAAAGGCAGGGGGTGGAGATGAATAGATGTGGCAGACATCTATTCATCTCCCTGCCAGATGGACTTGTTAGCCTGTGATGAGAGAGAAACTTTTTTGCCAGGGCTGCTGGCGCTCCTAATAAAGGAATCTTTGAGTTAACTTCAGAGGGTTTGTCGCATTTGGGAAACTGGGACAAAACAGGTTGGCACAGATGAAACAGCAATCATAACTCATAAATATTGGCATTGTCAGGATTGTTTAAGCTGGCAGCCATTCCTTTGTTGTTGAGAGACTTAATCCTGCCTCATGATGCAAATGTTACATGTGCTTATTCAGAGCTTAAATCTGAAGCCCCTCTTCGGAGTGCTAAGCTGAGCAGCCAGTTATGGTGGCAGGATAAACACACGGACATCATGTAACATGCCGTTAACACATGATAAAGATATGAATATCGGTCTCAGGGCACAGCCAGATGCATTAACCTGGAGTGCCAGAAAAATTGGCATGAATTGTGCTGCTCCCTCATTTTGCCTCTGTCATGAGAATTATGTAAACTGGGCAAGAGGGAGGGGGGCAACCTTAGCAACTTTCAGACTTGTGGACTTCAACTCCCAGAATTCCCCAACCAGCATGAGTTGAAATCCACAGGTCTTAAAGTTGCCAAGGCTGCCAACGTTGCCAAGTTGGACACTCCTGATGTACACAGTTCTGTTATTAATTTAAATGTAGAAGAAGTGGAAGAAAGTGATTGATGGATTCTCTTAGCTACCTTCCACCCACCCCTGTGCTATTGAACTTCATTGGACAATGGAAAACATTGTCAATTACTTTCCTTAATGTGTGGTGGAGGCCTGGAGTTGTGGGTTAAACCATCTTTCAAGTAGCCCTAGCAACAAGCCCTGGATGCAGAGGTACTCCACATTTTTCTCTTTCATTGGGGATATTTTTTTGAGAAAACAGGTCTAAGCACAAAACAAACACTCTTTTAAAGAGTGCTAAAGCCATCTCCAAAACAGATCACCAACTCTGAGGAAGGGCATTGGATGAAGTAGGTGATAGGGATCGATCATGGTCAAGCCCCTTCTTGACTAGTTGCAGTAAAAGAACAAAAGTGCTGATTACAAGTAGCCATGTCACCTGTGGAATAGGCAAAATGTTGCTATCACTCCCTCCAAAACAAAATAATAAAAACATGTGGCCACAAACTTTCCTAAAGAAAGCTGAAGAAAACTTACAATCCAATGATAATGCGATCATTGGTAATAGCATCAGCAACATATTACTCAACTCGGCGGTCTTTCCCAATTTAAATCAACCTGTGTAAAAATTGGATTCACTTAATGACCACTTGATTCATTTAACAACTGGAGTGATTCATTTACTAACCTTTACAAAAAAGTCGCAAAACCGGGCCTGGCTCACTTAATAAATACCTTGTTTAACAACAGAAATTCTGATCCCAATGGGGATCATAAGTCAAAGACTACCTGTTGTTAGAGAGATGTGGGGACAAGCCCTCAGAGCGTCCTTCATTTCAATCAAACCCTCTACATTTTCCACATAGGGAAGTAAAGTTGCAAAATTGTACGTTGTCTATCACAATCCCCAAAGCACCAGAAAAGACCTCAGATGTACAGAGCCCCTTTCCATTTGCGCTCCATTTTGATTAGCAAATTTGCTTCAACAGGATCTGATGGCATTCTGTTTGACTGAAGCTTTGCTGAATGGAAGGCTATCAATTCCCACATGAGTATTATTGCTGGGAAAACATTCAAATCCTAAACACAAAACCTAATTTGAAACATAATCAAAAACAGCTTGCTTTATGCTACCCAGTAATATGGAAATGCTTTGAGAATGAAAGAAGAAAGGTATTTGCTGCCATCTGTTGCTGTAAATGTTCGCTGAGGCAAAGCACAGTTACAAGAACTCCAAAGCTGTGTTTTTAGCACCAGAAATAACTTGCAATGAGATGTTGTAATCTCAAAGAGATCTGGGGATTCTTGGTGCTCTGAGCACTCCCATAGCCAGTGGGTGGGCTATGAAGAGGCTACTTATTTTTCAGTTGATTCACGAGGACTCCCTGATTGTTATTTCACTTAAGGAATAAATGTACTAACAGAGAAGTAATCAGAGAAGGAAAATAACTTCTAAGTAACTTCTAAATTCTCTTACAAAAGCCCTGTATGTGTCTGGCCAGATGTACCCCTCCTTCTTATTTTATGTAAGAAGTCCTGATGCAGCTAAAAAGAACATACAGTAGTGTTTTATTATATTAGTATTCAGGGGTGGGTTCTACTTACCTTTACTACCGGTTTGCATTGTGCCTGCATGCTCTTCTGCGCATGCACAGATCACCTATGATGACGTCCGGGTCAGTGGGTGGAGCCTCCTGGTGAACCGGTCTGAACTGGGGGCAACCCACCATTGCTAGTATTACTCTAATATACTGGGGTGGGGGGAGGAAGAAAAGAAAGGAACATAACTCAAGCAAAATGAACTATGATACATATTTTAACCAATCAGCTCAGTTTTTAAAGTTATTAATCCATGATCACTAGAAAACTGATTGGTCTTTCCATTACATCGATAGAGCCTGCTCATGAGCAGGGAGAACATCTGAGAGAAATGGACAGTTAAGAAATATAAAAAATGAATGAATGAATGAATGAATCAATAAATCAATAAATTTCATTGATCCATGTCTTTACATTGTAAAATGTGGTGTTTTTGTTTTGCACCTCTCCAAAACTAGGCAAATCCTTCACTATTCATTTTGAAAAATGATGTTTGGAAACATAATGCAAAATAGCATCCATATTTTTAAATCTTACCACTTGTCCCAAAACCATATTAACAAACTTACGAACACAAATTAGAATAAAATAATAGTGGGGCTGGTCTATATTATCATACAGATTAGTCCTTGAATTATGATCTTAATAGAGGCCACAAGTTCAGTTGTAAGTCATTATGGTCATAAAGTAGGTCACAATGTGACAGCGCCTGATTCTACTATCTTTTTTGCAGAGGTTGTTAAGTGAATGCTGCAGTTGTAAAGCTAAACCATTGTTCACTATGGGGCATTTTTTGCCAGAAACTAGAAGTAAATGCCCATTTCTGGCAAAAAAAAAAAAAAAAGTCATAAATTACAGTCACATGCGTAAGGAATGATGTCAATGGCCGTAAATTTGGGCAGTATTATATCACTTTCGATATAATAATTTTGAGAACCAGCTTTTTAAAAACAAGTTCTGACATGTCCATGAAAAAAAGGTCAGCTTAATTTCATTTTAAGATCATAAAAAACACACTTAACGTTCTTCAAAATCCATCAGTCTTGATGTGTTGCCATGGGGTGGGGCATTGCAACTCTTTGTTGCAAAATTTTGCAAGTAAGTTCGAAAAATGCTTACTGTTAGATCAGGCGCAGGAACAGAAGACGTGACCAGCTCGATACATGTAGCAACTTTATTTACATAGTAACAGTAAAAGAAGACTGCTGGCGCGCTGCCGGAGCTCTCCTTATATTCGCTCCTGGCAGACGCACCGCCCCTAGACAGGGATTCAAATCTCCCGCCCGATGGCTGGCAGCCAATCAGGGCGGATGCCCTTATATGGACATAACACTCCTCCCCCCTTAGTCTGAACTGTCAATCTCGTTTACAAAAGTCACGTAGTCGCGCAGGTACGTAGGACGCCTCGGCACCCTAGCTGACCTGCGCAGTCTCACTTGTTCTCCGTCTCCGACCTGGATGGACGGGGCTCTGTCGTCTCCGGGCTCCCTCTCCGGAACCGGGCTTGGTTCGGCTGTCGAGTGAGCGGGGTCACCCCCAGCGCCTCCGGCCGGACCGCAGACCTTGGATGGCTGGTTCTGATGGTCTTCTTCCTGGCCTGTGGATCTGTTGCCTCGTCTCGGTGGCTCGGTTCCGACCCGGGAAGAGCGTCTGAGTCTCGGTAAGTCCATCGTTTGCTCCTCCCTGGTCTCCCGGGTGCTGCGGTTCGGTTGCGGTTCGGCCTGGTGCCGGGTGGGTGGTGGTTCTGTTTGGTGCCCTCTGGACCGGCCCGCCGGCTGCGGGTGGTGCTGGCCTGTGTTGCGTTGTCCGACCTCGCAGGGGTGGCGTTGGTCTGCTAGGTCGGGCTGGCGTTGGTCTACCCCGTCTGGTCGGTGGTGGTCGACCTGGTTGGGCTGTTGTTGCGGCACTACCTCTGCGGGGCGGCGGAGGTCTCCCCTGCCGGGGTGGTGCAGGTCTACCTGGCCGGGTTGTTGTCGGCTTTCCCTTCCCCCTAGTCCCTGGTCTACCGTCGGGTGGTGCCTGGGGTCATCCGGGTCAGGGTGTCGTTTGTTGGCTGTCTTCCGTGATGGGCGGGGGTCCCCCACGTCGGTGAGCCGTGTGCCACCCTCGCCCGTGGGTCGTGGGGTGCCCATCTTGGCTGGGTCCCGGCCTACTCGCCTGGAACTGCAGTCTCCCTGGCTGGGCTGGCATAGGCTGCTGTAACTGGTGGGGTGCGCAGCTCCTCCTCTGGGCAGGTCCCGGTCTACCTGCGGGCTGGGTTGGTGGTCCCTGGCCTTGCCGTGCCCGGTGCCCACCTGGCTGGGTTGGTGTTGCCATCCCCCGTGGGGCTGGCCCCGGTCTACCTCGCTGGGCTGCCGATGTGACAGCATCTGGTAGTGGGCTGGGCCAACCTTGTCGGGGTGGTGCTGCTCTGCCTCGCAGGGGTGTGGTAGGCCTCCCTCGTCAGGGTGCTGTAGGCCTACCTCGTCGGGGTGTTGTAGGCCTACCTGGTCTGGGTGTGGCAGGCCTACCTCGCCGGGGTGTTGGAGGCCTACCTCGTCGGGGTGTTGTAGGCCTCCCTCGTCAGGCTGGTTTTCATGTGCCCCCCCCCACCTTTTTCGGAGTTGGTCGATGTGGCGTCTCGTGAACTGTCCATCTTCCAACTCGACGATGTAGGATTTGGGGCCGGTTGTGCTGGCAATTTTCCCTTTCAGCCATTTAGGAGAGCCGCTGAAATTTAGCGCGAAGATTGAATCTCCGTTGCTGAAGGCGCGGAGCGGGCGGCTGGCGGTTGCGGTCACTTCCGGGCTGTATTGGGGGTGCAGCCGGTCCAAAGGTGACCTCAACCTTCTGCCCATCAACAGTTCGGCCGGGCTCTTGTGGGTGGTGGCGTGTGGCGTGATGTGCTGTGTGAGGAGGAAATTGTCTATGCGCTCTTGCCAGTCCCCCGGGCCCATCTTGGTGAGGGCCTCTTTGGTCAGTCGGACCATGCGTTCGGCTTGTCCGTTTCCGGCCGGCCTGTAAGGGGCGGACAGGGCGTGGCGGATGCCCAGTCCTGCCAGGAAGGACTCCATGGCCAGGGATGTGAGCTGGGGGCCGTTGTCTGAGACCAGCACATCCGGTAGACCATGTGTGGCAAACAGGCGGCGCAGGGCTCGGATCGTAGCGTCTGTTGTGGTAGATGCCATGGGCACCACCTCGAGCCATTTGGAGAAGGCATCTACCACGATGAGGAGGTGTCGCCCTTGCATCGGCCCCGCGAAGTCAATGTGTATCCTCGACCAGGGGTTGCTGGGGGTCTCCCACTTCGCGACTTCGGATTGCGGAGGTGCTGGGCGGACTTCTTGGCACGGGTCACATCTGGAGACCCATTGTTCAATGTCTCTGTCCATGGAGGGCCACCAGACATAACTCCGTGCCAGGGCCTTCATGCGGACGATGCCCGGATGCCCCTTGTGTAAGGTTTCTAGCGTCCGCCGTTGCAGAGTGCTTGGAATCAGCACCCTGTCTCCCCATAGCAGACAGCCTTTGATGGTGGACAGCTCCTCCTGTTTCCTGGCGAACGGGCTGAACCTTTCCTCTGGCTTTTCCGCTGGCCACCCTCTGAGGATCCATGACTTCACTTGGCGGAGTGTGGGGTCCTTTTGGGTGTGGACGGCCACATCTGCGGATGACACCGGGCAGCTGGCGTCGTCATCAATGTGAAGTAGGTGGAGCGTGGGGGCTGGGTCCTCGACCGGCTTCTTCGACGGGCATCTGCTGAGGGCGTCAGCGTTCCCTATGGCTGTGCCTGGCTGGTGCACGAGCCTATAGGAGTAGCCAGCTAGGAAGATGGCCCATCTCGTCATTCTTGGGGACATGAAGGTCGGGGTTGGTTGGTCGCCTGCGAGGAGTCCCAGGAGAGGCTTGTGGTCTGTGACTATGGTGAAGCGTCTTCCGTAGAGGTATTCGTGGAAGCGCTTCACTCCGGCCACGATGGCCAGGGCTTCTTTGTCCAGCTGGCTATAGTTCCGTTCTGCGCCGGACATAGTCTTTGAGAAGTACGCGATTGGGGCTTCCGAGCCATTGGGCAGTTCGTGGCTGAGGACTGCCCCCACCCCGTAGGGCGACGCGTCGCAGGTCAGTCTGATGGGGAGCGTCTCGCTGTATTGGATGAGGACGCTTTTGGACTTCAATAGTCCCTTGATGGCCCGGAATGCTGCTTCCTCTTCCTGGCCCCACTTCCAGGAAGCCGATTTCCCCAGCAGGCGGTGGAGTGGCTCAGCAACTGTGGCTTTCTGTTTTAAGAAAATGGCGTAGAAGTTGAGCAACCCAAGGAAAGCCTGAAGCTCCGTTTTGTTTTTTGGGCTTGGAGCTTCATGGATTGCTTCCACTTTTGATTTGGTGGGGTGTATGCCTGTGCTATCAATGAGGAAGCCCAGGAACTCGACTTCCTGTACTCCTATGATGCACTTGTCCCGCCTGACCCTCAGACCCTTGTCCTTGAACCGCTGCAGGACAAGCCTGAGCCTTTCAAGGAGTTGGGGTCTCGAGTCACCGGAGATGAGCACATCATCGAAGTAAGGCACCACCCCTGGAACGCCTTGGAGAAGGCGTTCCATCATGGATTGGAAGATGCCAGGGGCAGCGCTGACTCCAAATTGGAGGCGGTTACATTTAAATGCCCCTCTGTGCGTGACAATTGTTTGGGCCTCCGCCGTTTTGTCATCCACTGGCAGTTGCTGGTAAGCCTGGGCCAGGTCCAGTTTCGCGAAAATTGATCCAGATCCCAGGGAATGCAGCAGGTGTTGCACCACTGGGACTGGGTATGCGCTCTGTGCCAACGCCTTGTTGATGGTACAACGGTAGTCAGCACAGATGCGCACAGACCCATCATGCTTCAGTGGGGTCACAATGGGGGTCTCCCATGAGGCATGATCGATCGGTTCCAGTACGCCCTGGGCGATCAGCTTATCCAGCTGTTCATCTACTTTAGGCCGCAGGGCAAATGGAACTCGGCGGGGCTTGAGCCTGATTGGGGTGATTCCCTTGTCCAGATTAAAGGAGATTGGCCTCCCCACAAATTTCCCCAGCTTACCATCGAAGACTTCTTTGAACTCTTCGATGATGGAGTCGAGTTCGTCCCTGCGGATCTCGTGGATGCCCTGAAGTGAAAGTCCTAGAGGCTTGAACCACTCCACGCCCAACAGGTTCGGTCGGCTGTGCTGCACAATGGTGATGGGTAGCTTTCCATCGAAGTCGTTGTATTTCACATGGATGGTTGCTCTGCCTAGGATTTCAATGGGGTTTCCGTTAAAGTCCACAAGTTTGTCTTTCGGGGCTTTCAGCTGGGTTCTTTTGTATGCCGGTTTCAGCTGTTGTAGGTGCTGCCAGTCCATGATGGAGAAGGCGGATCCGGAGTCTACCTCCATCTTGCACGGAGACCCCTCTGCTAGCAGCGTCACGTGGAACTTGGTGGTTCCCTCGTCGCTTGTGTGAGCGATGGTGGTGGTCTGGTGCACCGTTCTGTTTCGGGGATATTCCTCCTCCCCGCGCCGGGACTGGTTTGAGGACCGTTTGGATGTCCTCTGGTTATCTTTGCGATTTTCCCGGAATCGCGGTCTGGGCGGCTCCGGGGCTGGGTCTGTGGCTCTGCAGGCCTCGGCGATGTGGCCCCTCTTCAGGCATCGGCAGCAGGTCGCGTCCCTCCATCTGCAGGTTGCTCTGGGGTGGTCGCCTCTGCAGCTGCCGCATCGCTCTCCACGGTCGCCATGCTGTGGTGTTTCCCGCCTGGGAGGGTGGGACACCTTGTGGACGGCCATTTCCTCATCAGACTCGGATTGAGTGGTTGCCTCGTCTGATGAGGTTGGGCCCGACTTGTGGATCTTATGGATCCCTCTTGCTTTTACCATTGCCGCGGCTGCTTGTTCGGACGTCTCCGCCGCTGTTGCCTCGTCGAGGACGTCTTTAAGCGGGATCCTCTTCCTGCTGAGGAATTTCTTTTGCAGCCCCACATCTCGCATTCCAAAGACAATGCGGTCCCGGATGGCGTTGTCCACATTGTCGAACTCACAGTTGGCAGCGAGTTGGCGGAGCGCTGCCACGAATTCTTTGATGGATTCACCTTCCCGCTGGTTTCTTTGCTGGAAGGTGAACCTGTTTGCGATGGGGGTACCTGTAGGTGCATAGTGCTCCTGTAAGACGTCCTGCAGGTCGTTCCAGGACATCTCCTCGATGTCCCTAGGTGCCACGAGGTCCATCGCCATCTCTAGGACGTCCGATCCGCAATGAGCCAGGAAGAGGGCTCTTTTCCTCTCATCATCGAGGTTCTGGTATCCATTGCCTCGCAGGAACTGCCGGAATCGGACCATGTATGACCTCCACTTCTCCCGGGATGGGTCGAACGGGTTCAGCGCGGTCATCGGGGCTTGCGGGGTAGCCATTCTGGAAGTCGCTGTGGTGAAGTGACTTCAGCTCTTGGGCGATCGTGCCGTGAGTCTTTCTCAGGTTCTCTTCTCTAGTCCTTCGTCGCCAGTGTTAGATCAGGCGCAGGAACAGAAGACGTGACCAGCTCGATACATGTAGCAACTTTATTTACATAGTAACAGTAAAAGAAGACTGCTGGCGCACTGCCGGAGCTCTCCTTATATTCGCTCCCGGCAGACGCACCGCCCCTAGACAGGGATTCAAATCTCCCGCCCGATGGCTGGCAGCCAATCAGGGCGGATGCCCTTATATGGACATAACACTTACATTTGTAAGCATGTTTGCTCTAAGGTCTTTTACATTCCAAAAATGGAAGGCCTTGTACTTTTCTAAAACCCTGTAAATTGCACACACAATACGGAGGTGGAGGGGAATGGAGGGAGGGAGGGAGGGAGGGAGGGAGGGAGGGAGGGAGGGAGGGAGGAAGGAAGGAAGGAAGGAAGGAAGGAAGGAAGGAAGGAAGGAAGGAAGGAAGGAAGGAAGGAAGGAGCAGATTCTATCTCCCACTGCTACAACTTCAACCAAACCAAATTACGGCGTATCCATGACAAATGGAGGCAAATATACATGTGTCCCAGGTTAATGTTGCAGGATCCAATCTGGGTCAGTCACTGGGACCAGAAATTTAGTCTTCCAAACTTTCTGACTCATTTTGGAGCCCATCCTCAGGGAACTTCTTTCTCTCTACCAGAATGTAGAGAGAACTATCTCTTGAACCCAAGTCCCCCTCCCACTCATCAATCTTACATGTTTTACTATTAGCTAAGATAGGTATGGGTCCGAGAGAGGGAACAAGAGCTGCCATAATCCTTGTCATTATTTTTGTAACAAACAGTACAACAACATCTTAAGGCACATTATTTGAGAGTGAATTAAATGTAAAATAAGAGAGTTTTCTGATTCCTTAAATTCTAGAACAATGGAAAGGACTTCTGCTATAGACTGCTATTAATGCCATCTCCCAAACACCACATTCTTGTCTGGAAGCTACAGTTTCCATTGTCTTTGCTGCTTGCAAAACTTTTAATGGAACGGGTTTTTCTAGCAAAAGAATACTGATTTTATCTTTAATGAGCAACCTATGATTTAGCTTCGGGAAATTGCTTCCTGGCCCTAAACTGCTTGCTAGCTGGGACTGCCGTACCACTTCAAAAACTGACAGCGGAGACTGTTCTTGTTACATCCAGGGGACAAATCCTGACATGCTGAGAGTTGCTGCTGATGTTAGCATGGAGCAAGAAAACTTGTCTTCTAAAAATGAGGACGTTCTCAGCTGGGATATTAATGACGTCAAACTTCCCAAGGTAGGTAGCTCTAACATAATGCTTATTTTACACCATCATAAATTATTATTTTTCCATATTAACTTTTGCAGAAACCATGGTCTATCTTTAGTCGCTATTATTAATGCAGCATTTATTGGTATTATTCCATATACTACTACATGCATCAGAAGTTAAGTGGAGTTGAACCTACTTGGTATTTGGATAAGAGACTACCTGGTGGGTTAAAAGTTGAAAACTTCTTCAGAGAAAGCAATAACAAATCATTTCCATTCTTTTTTCAAGAAAATTACATGAACATGTCCACTAAATCACTAATTTGATTCAGAATATGCTGGAATGGGATGGGATGGGATGGGATGGGATGGGATGGGATGGGATGGCATGGCATGGCATGGCATGGCATGGCATGGCATGGCATGGCATGGCATGGCATGCATCTGAACTGAGAAAGATGGCTGTGTGTTGAAACTAACATTGTTGCTTTGGATTCATATTAAACAAGACTAAATAAACCACGATAGAGTCTTATGTGTGATCCATTCAGTACACTGTTTCTTGACCTAAGCAGAATACATTTCTGTGTATATACTATTTTATTTAAATCTGTATTGATCTATTTCAGTGTTTCCCAATGCCAGCAACATTAAAAAGTCTGGACTTCAACTCCCAGAATTCCCCAGCCAGCATGCATATCTCAAAGTTGCCAGCATTGGGAAACACTGATTAATGGGATGAGTCAACATCCAATCCATTGTCAACATTAACATCTAAAGCTAACACGTAATTCAAACCTTCATTTGAAACCTCTGAAATTCACTGGTTGATCCTGATGTTACAGAGAGGTGTAGAGAATTCATCAAATATTGGTGAGGCCCTATTAAATTGGTCAAAATGGGCTTGGCAGCTTGTATTCTTGTTCCAGCAATTGTTGCTGTATTATTGCAACATAATTTTTTTTCTATTCTTTGACCAAACTAATAGTCACAAGCTAATGTGTCATTTTTCTGAGGAAAAATGCCGCATCAATTTGCATTTCCCCTGTGCACACATGAATTAAAACCACATCTTGCAAGAAGACAGATATATTTGGAATTCTTGAAGATGAGTGTAATTAACATTTCCCCTCCTGGGGAATGTAATTAACCTAGTTCTGTTATTCTTAGACATCCTAATATTTAATGGCCCGAGGTCAGCAAGTAATAATCCATGAATTAAATATAGAAGTTAATAATGTATAAAAACCACCCAAAAAAAGGGTAGCTTGAAACCTACTTTTGTCCTTGTACCGCCATCTCATGATATTAAAACAAGACAGATATTGTGGCTTGAACATAATTAATCAGTCTTGAAGCTGAAGAGATATTCGCTCATCATGCTTAACTAAATTTCCATTGATTTCAGTGAAACATCCAATCTTATTACTGTATATATATGACTAAAGGCTAAGGGCCATGGATAGGAAGTTAATGCCTAAATATTTTCTCTTCCAACCTTTTGCAAGTCCTCTTTTTGAGTGTGTAGTCTAAACTTTTCAAAATCATCTCAGCCTGCATCACAAACTCAGAAATCTGCAGAATGAAAAACAGCTGTATTACTTTTTCTCTCTCTTTCTTCGTTTCAAATGTAAAATTCTTTGGCTTCCTCACAGGATGTAAAACAGATAGACTGGTTTCAGGAATGGCCTGATTCCTATGTAAAATACATCTACAGCGCAGATGATAAAAATGCTCAGAGGCACCTGAGTAGCTGGGCCATGAGGAATACCAACAATCACAACTCGCGCATATTGAAAAAATCCTGCCTTGGTGTCGTGGTCTGTGATAGTGATTGCTCCACTTCGGACGGAAGGAAGTTGTACCTGAGACCAGCCATATGTGACAAAGCCAGGCAGAAACAGCAAAGTAAGTAGGGACAAGATTCTTCATCTATGCTCCTTGAGGTGGCTTCTTTTGCATAGAAAATATTCTCAAGCATTATCCCTATAAGATCCTTTCTACTTGCAATCCAACTAACTTTAATCACAAAAATCAATCTAAACCCCCCCCCTTGTTTTTTGGTTTTTTTTCTAAATCTGCAATCTAATGTTAAGCTCCTTCAAAAATTCAGTAGAGATTCCGCTGAAATAAATTAATGCAAAATCTTCAAGATGATGCACCAAGTAACAGTAAATCATTGTGCTAGGGGAGGTGGGGTTTAACCTCAATTGATTTCGGCAGTGGAAACCGAAGTATCCAAAATGTAAGTACAGCGCATCACATCAAGAGACACCAAAGTTTTTGTTTTTTTTTTAGATGACCACAAAATACTTTCTACAGTGGTTGCCAATTGGTGAATTTGGGGTTCAAAGTTTGATGAGAATATCCTGAAAAGAGCTTTGACTCCCCCCCTCAGGTGAGACCAGGGACTCATGGACAAGAGGCAGGTCTTTGGTAGACACATGTGATGGAAGTGTTTAACCTGAGAGGTTCATGTAATTCTTCCACCTCATGTTCAAAGTTCCTTCCTCCTAGTGTTCATAAGGCAGTTTAAAAAATTATCTTTTGCTATGGTTTTCAATCAGTTGATAGTTTGAGGGCATACATCTTCTTCTTGTTGTTGTTGTTGTTCACCTCCCAGAAGCTACAAATTGGAACAGATCTCCACAATAGTGGTTTTTAAAATTAAACATAAATAAATACTAGAAGAGCAGGGGAAACCTTGTTCTTTCTCTGTCTGTAGATTAGCTTTAGAAATCAGAAGAGGACTGCTCCTTTATTTTTTATTTTTTTTTTAGTTGTACGAGGCTAACACTTGTGTTCTGAAGTAGCTTCATTAAGAAGATCCTCTAAATGCATCATAGAAAATAAGAAATGAGATCCCATAATTTACACAATTACACATTTTCCCAATTTCTTCGAGGAAAATTCCTTAAAGGCGTTTGGTAGTTAAAAAAAAAGAACCACAATGAGGAGTTTTATAAAATTTCCTGACATGTACTGGAGACAGGATTACATGAAGATATTCAAAGACATGTCAGTGGTGAAAGATTTTTCCCTTATTGACATATTCCTCCCCTATTAACCCATTCTACTAATATATGGAATAGGACTAAGAGAATTTGTGAATCATTATTATCTTCAAAGTACCTTTGGGGAGCTATTGTTAATCTTTCGATATTTGTTTTGATCTACCATATGAAATGAGAAAGGTTTCCAAACTATTGTGCTGATGATTCCATCAAATATCTACTCCCCAAGAACTATTATCCAATGGAATGGAAACCTCCTTCTATTTAAACAATTAGCCCAAGGGTAAGCAACTTTTGGGGATAAGTGTACTTAGTTAAAATTTAAGAGTTTGTTGGGGTTGTTTTCACAGACCAGCTGTCATGAGAGAGGCTTATACATATACAGAGTGATTACATGTAATGCATACACACTGACCAAAAGATACACTGCCAAGATTCCTCCTGCCCCTCCTCTCGTTCTCCCTCCCTCTCTCCTTCCCTCCCTTTCATTTTTAGATCAGATGGACACACTTTCAAACAAAGCCCTGTTGTGCAGTCACAGTCTCCCATTTTATTTTATTTTTAAGGATGTCTGTCGGATATACCTAGGTTCGAAAGGCATTCTTGTAAGTAACAGGAGTTGCCGTCCATATTCCACCTATTTATATTCCATATACCTGTTTTAAATATAAGAATCCTTCTGGAGCAATGGAGCAGAACATGAATAATTGCTATAAAATTTACTAGCGAAACGTAGAGAATTAAATAGGATAGATAGACAGTGTCAGCAACATTTGGACTGAAGGACCTACAGGTAGAATAGGAGATCCAGGTGAAGCCATTCACCATTCTTAGCTTCTGCAAAAGAGAACCTGAAGAAAAATCAGGGACAGAAAAAGATCTTATGAAAAACAATGCAGAACAATATCTCAAGGAGGAAAGGAGCAAAATGGTTGTCAAAACAAGTTATCATGACAAACAAAAAAAGATGGAGGATGAAAGGCTTGGGCTGCAAGAGAGATGCTGAATGCAGACTCTCAGTGTCAAGCAATAAAGGTCAAGAAAAGATACCTCAATCAAAAGAATCAATAAATAAGAAATAAATAACAGGGGAAAGAATAATGAAAGTGATTTTTAAGATGATCCCAAAACCATAGAAAAGTTTACAGTTAACATAGGGATACTCAAGACTAATCACAGTGGACATCTAATACAAGAAAATGAGGTTCCAAGAAGTTGGAAAGATTATACTGAAACTCTTCACAAATTGGACTATAGAATGAATAAATATATAAACTAAATTATATATAAATTGCCATATATAACATTATATATAAAATTTAAATATAATTTATCTAAAAGATATATACGATTGCCTGTCTTATATATTATAACCCTGGGTTGCTCACACATATACAATCACACAAGGGGAGAAAAACACCAGATCAACAGGCAGGTTTCAGAAAAAGAAGGGGAACATGAAATCAGATAGCTCACATGCATGTGTGCAGAAGATTATTTATCCAAGGAAGGAAAGCTGTATGTGTGTATGTATGTGTGAGTTTAATGAAATTCCATATGATGGAATTTTTCCATGACTTCCCATTGGACAATTCATGACTGCTGTGCCCTCCTACCTGTCTGTTCTTAAAAAGCAGTGGCCAATCACTTTCTTTCCATGAGGCTATTCCTAAATAAATATGCTTTTATATGGGTATGCATGTATATGTATGTACATATGCATGCACCACCGTGCATGTATATATACATGTGTGTGTGTGTGTATTTACAGTATATATATTTTCAGTGTAACTGTAAATTAGTTCGCATGTATACATATGTATTCATAGATATGTGCATACCCATGGCATCAAGGCACAACAACGAGTTTTAAAATAAAAAATCTTTCTTATTGCCTTGCTGGTCTTTCATAGCTTCTATGAATGTATGCTATGGTATATATCACAATGGTTGCAGCACTTTCTTTGGAAGTAGAAGATTTCTGGATTAAAACCTGGGGAAATTGTTTATAATTCTTCTTTTTCATTCCTTGAACTTTGTACGCTTCCCTTGACTTTTTTTTTTTCAAATAAGTGCAGCGATTCACCATTTGACAGTTCTGCAGTCACTTAAGGTAGGAGAGCTTCACTTATACAGAAAGAAAAGCCATAGTTAAGAGAGAGGGGGAAGCCTGCTGCTACCTTCAATCCAAAATGCAAAGGTTATACTTATTGTGATATTATACCACACATGATAGCAGTTCTAGAAGATATTAGATACTACGATAGCCACTGATGGTGTTTCTGGCTCTGGGACATAATCCATGAGCTGTGATTAGTCTGCAAAACACATCAGTCAAAATGGACAGGAGTGTTCAAGGCGATTTAAAGGGAAAAAGAAGACTTTAAAATTTCAGCAAGAAAATGTGCCCAGAGTTCACATTTGTGATGGAAGGGAGATACCTGCCCTCCAAAAGTGGTTGCTACTCCAGTCTGGTGGGAGAGCAGCTAGGCAGTGGAGGTAACACCTGAGACAAGACCATGAATGATATTTCGACAACAAAGATGAGAATAGCTGTGGTAACAGCCTTTCCAAAAGTAACACGATTATGAAAGTTGGACATTAAAAAAAGTGTGAGAGAAAAAAGACAGAGACATTGGTTTGGAGATGAATATTAAGTACTACAAGGTTGACTCAGCCTTCTATCCTTCCGAGGTCGGTAAAATGAGGACCCAGATTGTTGGGAGCAAGAGGGTGACTCCAGGGGTGAAATGTAAAATTTGTTACTACCAGTTCTGTGGGTGTGGCTTGATGGTGGTGGGGCTAATGTGACTGGGTGGGTGTGGCCAACTTTTTTTTAAAAAAAACTTTTCAAAGCATTTTTTCTACAACCTCTTCGGCCGAAGAGGTTGCAGAAAAATATGCTTTGAAAAGCCTCTGCCGATCAGGCAACACAGCTGGGATCGTCAGAGGCTTTTCAAAGCAATTTTTTTTATCACCTCTTCGGCCGAAGAGGTTGCAGAAAAAAATGCTTTGAAAAGCCTCTGCCGATCAGGCAACACAGCTGGGATCGTCAGAGGCTTTTCAAAGCAATTTTTTTTATCACCTCTTCGGCCGAAGAGGTTGCAGAAAAAAATGCTTTGAAAAGCCTCTGATGATCCCGCTGAGCCGCACGATCATCAGAGGCTTTTTTTTTTTTAACTTTTAAAAGCATTTTTTCGGCAGAAGAGATTGTAGAAAAAATGCTTTTAAAAGTAAAAAAAAAAAGCCTCTGATGATCGTGCGGCTCAGCTGGGCATGGTGGGGGGGCGCAGGGATTTTTGCTACCGGTTCTCTGAACCACCCGCCACCATCGCTAATATGGCTCCTGGTTCAGACCGGGTGATCCGGTCTGAACCAGGAGCATTTCACCCCTGGCTGACTCTGTAAACAGCTTAGAGAGTGCTGTAACGCACTACGAAGCGGTATATAAGTCTAAGTGCTATTTTATTACTACTATGGACTGCAAGAAGAACCAATAAATCCTGGATAAGCTAAAACTGACTAACTGCTTCCTTGAGACTACGATCAGCAAACAAAAAATCAAATCTTTCGGGTATCTGACGCTAACAGATGGTGTCCCATGCTGGGCAATACTGAAGAATGTAGAAGGCAGAAAATTCAACAGGTGAAGTGGATGGGTGGGATAGAACAGATTACTAAAATCTTCTTGGAGGTATACAGATTGTTGCTGGATCTACCTTTGTTCCTCTCCAGGTCTCCAGGATTTGAGCCTGACTTGATGGCACCTACAGGTGGTCCTTGACTTACAGCCATTCCTTTAGTGACCGTTCAAAGTTACAACGGCACTGAAAAAAATGACATGACCGTTTTTCACCTTTATGACCATTGCAGCATTCCCATGGTCATGTGATCAAAATGTGATTATTGGCAATTGGCATGTATTTATGACATGTGATCACCATTTACAATCTTCCCAACTGGATTCCCACTTGCAAAGTCAATGGGGAAAGCCAGATTCGCTTAGTGACCACATGGTTCACCTAACAATTGCAGTGATTTGCTTAATTGTGACAAAAAGGTCATAAAATGGGACAAAACTCACTTAACAGCTGCCTTGCCTAGCAACAGAAATTTTGGGCTCAGCTGTGGTCATAGGTCAAGGACTACCTATAATTAACTAATCTCCTTCTCTTTTCCCACTTGCTTTACAGATGTGGTATAATATGCTTTGCTATTATATTTGAAAAGTATTTTTAAAATGTTAAGTAATGTAAAGCATACTTTTACAAGCTGATGCTTATCGTTAATAGTGTTGTAAAAAATATTGCAATGGTAGAGAAAGTCAGATAAAGTATAACTTTCTACTACTAAGTTCTTTTACAAAACAACTCAAGGCAATTTTGGAACGCTGTAAATAGATACTTGTTAAATATTATTGCTTGGAAAAATATGAACAGTGATATTTATTGAGGCTGTAATCGTATGTCCATTGATTTCAAAGGGTTTTCTTTCTGGGTAAACATAATTGGGTTTATGTTATGAAATCATGGATAGGTGGACTAGACTAGACTAGAACAGAACAGAACAGAACAGAACAGAACAGAACAGAACAGAACAGAACAGAACACTTTATTTGGCTAAGTCTGATTAGACACATAAGGAATTTGTCTCCAGTGCAGAAGCTCACAGTCAGTGGGGAAATCCAAATTTTTTACTATCGGTTTTGTGGGTGTGGCTTGGTGGGCGTGGCTTGGTGGGCATGGCAAGGGAAGGATACTGCAAAATCTCCATTCCCTTCTCACTCCTGGGTGAAGCATATTGCAAAATCTCCATTCCCACCCCCTCTGGGGCCAGCCAGAGGTGGTATTTGCTGGCTCTCCGAACTACTCAACATTTCTGCTACTGGTTCTCCAGAACCTGTCAGAACCTGCTGGATTTCACCCCTGCTCATGGTGTACATGCAAAGCATGTACTGGATGTTTGTAGTTTTTAATATAAGGGCCAAATTTTTAATATATTTTAAACTGTTTTTTAAATTTTGTGGGTATATGTTGTTTTAATATGGCTGTACACCGCCCTGAGTCCTTCGGGAGAAGGTTGGTATAAAAATTTAATAAATAAATAAATAAATAAATAAAGCAGCAGAATAATAATTATCATCATCATAATACAAATAAGAAGGGGAAATAAAGAAAATAATAATAAGAATAAATGATAACATATAGCTATATTACATGGGTAAACATACATAGACATTAGACTGTGAGAATTAGGTGTTCAGCAGACTGATGGCATGAGGGAAAAAATTGTCATCCTGAGGGGAGGAGTTGAAACAATTTATGTCCAGAATGTGAGGAATCTGTGGATGTCTTCTCAGTCCTCCTTCTGACCTGCGAAATATACAGGCAATTATTTTAAAAATGCATATCTATAATAGTGGAATAGCAAAAGTTACAGTTTTATAGACTATGGATATTTTTTCAAAGGAAAATCCTTCCCTAGTTAGAGAGGATATTCCCTGCTAAATGGGCATGGGATTGAATTTTGGAAAACAAATTCTATAATTTGTATGACTGAGATATCCTTTATTTCTAGAACAAATATTTAGGATTTATAAGCAAGTAAAAGTTGAATAGGTTTCAATGATTTTTAGTGGACAGAACAATGGATAGAAGTAATTCCATTTGTTTCAGTGGGCTCTACACATTGTTAAAAAGCCAAAATCCACTTGTAGACTCCTTTTAATCCAACCCCAGGTAGGGCCACTGCTAAAATTTCTGGCACTGTAGTCCATATATCTGGTGGGGATCCAGGTTTGGGAATTCTATATAAACTATGATTTAGATGCTCATGATGATGATTATTGCTATATGACTTGAAGACCGGATTAACCTTACACTATGTTTTGAATGCCATTAAAGAATGGTCTATATATCCTTCAGGGAAACCATGTCCTAATTGTAATGGACCTTTGAAACTGATCCCATGTCGAGGCCATGGTGGATATCCTGTAACAAATTTCTGGAGACATGAAGGACGGTTCATATTTTTTCAGGTAAGCAAAACCAAAACAAATATTGAATTCATTTAAAGCAAGTGAGTTCACGTGGACCTGTTTATTTATTTTGATGATGAGCATTGCATGATATTGAAAAGGTAGGAACAAAAACCTGGTAGGAACAATGATGAAAGAGGACTACACCCTTTGGTTCTCCTTGGAAGCTTCCAATATCCATCTCATTGGCCATAGTGGACCCAGGATGTAAACCAGGGGTCAGCAACCTGCGGCTCTGAAGCCGCATGTGGCTCTTTCACCCCTCTGCTTGCAGCTCTCTGTCACTCACTCAAAATATTCATCACAACCACCAATGTGCGACACCCACCGGCACACTATTTATTGAGCTTTTCAACCCCCGGTAGGCCAACCATGGATAAATCCAAGAAAAGAAAAGTTTCAGAAGAAAACAGAACATTTAATTCGACTACATATGCTAGTTTTGTGGCCGCTCAAGAAATAGTCAGGCACAGGAAGGGATTTGTGGCTCCCGGTGTTTTCTTTTCTGTGGGAAACGGGTCCAAATGGTGTTTAAGGCTGCTGACCACTGAAGTAAACTAATCAGGTTTTTGTCCATCAGGATGTTCTTAAACCAGGGAATGTTTGGCCTTATGTTCTGCAATGGGGGCTCCAGGAAGTCTTTCTAATTTGGAGCCAATTTATACAAGTTGGGTCATACCAGCAACTGCCAGACGTTTTTTGAAAGAAATGATACAGAACTTGGCACAACACCCCCAACTAAATCCAGAAAAGCTTCTAAATTTCTGTCTTTGTTCCCTGATCTACAGAGACCTGGCCATAGTGTGCCTCCATTAAATCATTAGAGCCCAACCATGTCCTTAATTATTAAAGGTAAATCCCATTGGATTATATGGTAGCCACAGAAAATTCCTTGGGTCAACATTTCCACCCAAACCTTGGGTCATTTAGATTAGAGGCCCCATTCTGGAATTTACACCTCTTTCACTGATTTGCATGATGCTATAAGTTGCTTCTTGTCTTTATATCATTATGCCTCTCTTCATTTATTTGTTAAGTCAAAGGGAGCTCATGATCACCCAAGACCAGAAACCAAACTGGAAGCAGAAGCAAGAAGGTCAATACAAAAAGCATATATTTCAATTTCTCCAAGACTGAAGAGGAACAGAGAGATGGAGGTAAATTTTCATAGAATCCAATACCCAAACGACCATGTACCGTTATCATAGATTGGGTTCCTGAAGCTGAGCATCCAGTGAGGATTCAGCATGTAGTGGGGATTTTTTTTAAAAAAAAAAATGATTTATATGCCACCCTTCTCCGGAGACTCAGGGCGGCTTACAGTGTGTTAAGCAATGAATTGATTGAAGGTTTGGTATTAGTATAGCCTTAGTACAATTTGCCCTCCCTGTAGTTATGTTCCTAAATTGGGATGGTTCCTTTGGTGGCAATCAAGTGACAAAAAGTGGGTGCCACAAGGGTCGGTCCTCTCGCCCCTTCTGTTCAACATTTATGTAAAGCCGCTGGGTGAGATCATCCGTGGCTTCGGGGTGGAGTTCCATCAGTACGCTGATGACACCCAGCTGTACATCTCCACCCCAGGCCACCCCAACGATGCCCTTGAAGTGATGTCCCAGTGCCTGGAGGCCGTGCGGGCCTGGATGGGGAGAAACAGGCTCCGACTCAACCCCTCCAAGACCGAGTGGCTGTGGCTTCCAGCGTCCCGATATAGCCAGCTGACGCCATCGCTGGCTATTGGGGGCGAATCACTCGCCCCCACGGAGAGGGCTCGCAACTTGGGCGTCCTCCTGGACGCACGGCTGTCTTTAGAAGACCATTTGACGGCCGTGGCCAGGGGGGCTTTTTATCAGGTTCGCCTGATACGCCAGTTGCGCCCCTTTCTAGATCGGGACTCTCTACGCACAGTCACTCAGGCACTAGTCACTTCCCGCCTGGACTACTGCAACGCTCTCTACATGGGGCTCCCCCTGGGGTGCACCCGGAGGCTCCAGCTGGTCCAGAATGCGGCCGCGCGGGGGATTATGGGGGCGACGAGGCGCTCCCATGTGACACCTCTCCTGCGCGAGCTGCACTGGCTCCCGGTGGTCTTCTGGGTGCGCTTCAAGGTGTTGGTGACCACCTTTAAAGCGCTCCATGGCTTAGGGCCGGGGTACTTACGAGACCGCCTACTGCCACCAATAGCCTCCCACCGGCCAGTACGTTCGCACAGAGTGGGCCTCCTCAGGGTGCCGTCCGCCAGACAATGTCGGCTGGCGACCCCCAGGGGGAGAGCCTTCTCTGTGATGGCGCCCACCCTCTGGAATAACCTTCCCCCGGAGTTACGTATAATAACAGACCTCCGGATTTTTCGGCGGGCCCTGAAAACTTATTTATTTCAACTAGCTGGGCTGGCTTGAGCTAAATTTTAAATTGGTTTTAAATTGGGTTGTTTTAATTTACGGCCAGAATATCTAATTATTTTATTACTGTTTTTTAAATTTTGTATGCTTTGTTTTTACTTAGGCTGTGCACCGCCCTGAGTCCTATTTGGAGAAGGGCGGTATAGAAATTTAAACAAATAAATAATAAATAAATAAACCATTTCTTTATAAGGTAATAATCCAAAGAGAAGTCAAGCTAAGAGGCAGCACTTAGTCAAATTTGGCTAATCTAAATAAATAAAAAACAAAACAAAACCACAAAGTCACACTAGTTAACACTTGTATTGGAGACCACAAAAAACAAACACCAAAACCGTCAACTGGGAAGTCAACATGTCAACTTCTGGGAGGAGGCAATGGCCAACCCCTTCCATATTATTATGTTTTATTGATTTATATCTTTTTGGTACATTGCCCAGAATCACTTTTTTTGTGAGATGAGCAGCTGCATAATTTGATGTGTAAATAAATAAATAAATAAATATTATTTCTAAGACACCCAAAAGGATATTTACATGGAATCACCAGGATTCAAGCTCAATGGAAAGGACACTTTCCCTGTAAATTTATTGTTTTTTAAATATGAATTTATTATCTCTGTAACGTTATTGTTTTTTAAAATATTATTAGTTGTTTTGTCATAAAAAATAAAAGAGAAGGGAGAAAAACAAACAAAACAAAAACATACATTCAACACTAGCAACAATAAAAAAAAGAGAAAAAGTAGCATACAAAAAAAGAGGAAAAAATTGATCAAATAAATTTAACATTTAACACGTAGGATCCACCCTGGCTGGGTGCTATAAAAAAGAAAAAACAGTAAATTCTCCTCCCCTTTTTAATTTATTCATTTCAAAATCCATTCTTCAACAGTTGGCATCCCTTTTTCTTTCCAGTGTTTGGCAAGTACAACCCTCACAGCCATTACCATGTGAAGGACTAGCACCCCAAATTGTTTTTTCAATTGGCTTGTCCATCATACCTAAAAGAAAAGCTTCAGGTTTCTTTTTCTTTTTTTAAAATAGTTTTTATTAAATTTTCCAACATTTAAAACACATAACACAAATTTACACTTAGAACAGCTTTTCCATATCAGTATCCATATCTTTCATAGCAATCATATTAACAAAAAATTCTATTCCTATATATCACTATCCTATATTATATCCCTATTTAAACTATAATAACATCTAGTTACATCACAAATCAATATCATATATTTCTTATAAATTGTACATACTATATATTATAGCTTCAGGTTTCAATAATATTTGTATCTTAAATATTTTTGCATTGTAATTCTTATGTTTATTCAGTATGTTTTCACATATTTGCAAGGCCTCCAAATATGATAAATTGAATCTGGATTTTGATGACATTTCCAGCATGTATTAGAAATCCCTTTATACATTTTCGCTAGTCTATCTGGGGTCAAGTACTAATGATACATCGTTTTATAAAAGTTTTCTTTCAAGCTATAATTTAATGTAAATTTTAGTCTATTCGTCCATGCATTTTCTGATTTATCTAGCATTATATTATATGCAAAACGTTTTGCCCAAAATTTTGGGTGTAATAATGTCATTATTAAGTTAGTTATCAACTCCCTTAGAAAGGAATAGCTTTCATTTGCTGGGGCTTTTCTTTCTGGCTCTATTTCTGGGGGGAGGAAATTTTACATTTTCTCATTAATCCTACTCACAAGCAACTTATTGCTTGGCTAAAAAAAATAATAATACAGCAGATGTAACCATCCAGCCCTGAAAAAGACAGGATCCTGCTTTAAGGTCAAGATAGATGTAAGGAGAAAATGAAAAAAGCAGAAAAAGTGAGTTAAAAGTTCTTCCTAATGGAGAACATGACTCCCTCTCTGGGTTAAGTTGACTGATCCTATCTGGCTTTCCCCCTCCCAAACTGTCAAATTTGCCCTTTTCTGAGTTTTCACCATCTGTGTGAGAACTGATCCTCACAGTAACTGAGAACATTCAAAAAGCTGAAAAGTCCAAAGAGCAGAGTGACTTCACATTATAATTTGAGTAGTAACTTTTGGAGTTCAGCTATAATTTTGCTTTGAGAATGAATGGATCTTTATTAGAGCTGAATTGTAATATGATGGATTTTTCTTAAGTCCCTGACAGGAGAGATACAAAGTGATGATACTTTATTGTTAATTGTTCCCAAACACGAAGAGCGAATATCACACAGTAGCTTCAATGGATACTTCAGAGAGAACCCAACTCAAGAGCTAAATAATTGCTTGACTTTCACCAAAGGCTTCAGTTCCGGAAAGTTGCCCTATGTATTGGAGCACACTCAAGATATGGGCTACAGCAAATACTTGGACATGTACAAGCCAGTTGGAAGTGGTGAATATGATGGTGGAGACCCAGTGGAATTGTTAGCTTCCGATTGTTCTGAATACGGGGAACCAGAAAGCTGGAATCAAAACCTTGACTTAGGAAGGCATCTTCCATATGTCAGTGGCTCTACTACAGTTCTGCCAGGTCTACCCAGTGAGACACTATCTTCCTTTAACACAGTAGATTTAAGTCCCCAGCATGTTCCTAGTAAGTGGGAATCCTCAATGAAGGTTGGTTACCACTCCTTCAGATCTCCTGGGAATATACTTGGGGAAGATATATCTGAAATCAAAGCACCCCTGTTTTGTAACAGTAACCATTCCTTTTGCCAGCTGTCTCCAGAGGACCCTTACCTCGCTGGAGACACTGCCCATCACTATTACCAGAATTCCTTGCCCCTCAAAAGGAATGAGTGGCCCAGCGAGGAAGACCCAAAGTATACAAATCTCGACCACTGTAACAATGAGAAGTTTTTCAACTTCTTTCCTTTGCGGTGAAGCTCTTCTATCATCTCCCCCAAGTTGTGAGACAAACATTGTGTTGCCACTCGATTCTGGATGTCACTTAAGTTACATCCCACATGAGTATTCTTTTACATTTTGTAGTTGAATTTCTTGATTCAACATTTTGTGGTTGAATGCATGCAGCAATTTGGGTGAAGTATTTCACAGCGAATAAGTTGGCTATATTATGCCTGCACTCGTGGATAAATCATGAAAGCACAGACTGAGAGTTCCACTGATTGGATGCACTCCTCTGCACGCAGTGAGCCCAGGTGCTTCACCTACTTGTGTATCCATCCCGTTTTAAAGCTATTTTTTTCTTCTTTCTCAGAGTGAGAAATAACTTTTAAAAAAAATATAGAACTAATTTTATTAGGAATGACCATTTACAAGTAGACTCTTCTTAGTCTGTATCAAACTGGCATGAGAAATGAGACTTACATGTGTTATGTTCAAACTAACTACTTTATTGTTTTCTGCCTATGGTACAGGAATCTCCACAGGTTGGCAGCTTTCATTTGATAAAGACCAGATCAGGCTCAGAGGCATTTGGAGAAGGGGGTGGCTGTCAGACTTTGTGCTCTTGTATTTATGTAGGGAGTCCGGGACCGGGCTGATGTCTTGCTTGAGCCCTCCTTCCATCCAGGATGGTTGCTCTCCAACAATACAACTAACTTATCATGTTTTCACCTTTTGCTTTGAGTAGCAAGATGTAATTTCACAATGGTATTTTTATATTCTAGAATTCCAAATACTGGTATTCATTGCTGTTTTGGTGTTTTGATTATGATTAAAAGGATATTTTTACACCTTAATTTATTGATTGTCCATGAAATTGTTATAATGACCTCTGAATATCTCACATTAAAAACTGCCCTGGTGGAGACCAAAATGATTTTAAAAATGCTCATTTGTAAGTGAGTCATTCTTTGTACACAATAAAAGACTGTTCCTTCACTTGGAAAACGGAAACTCAAAAGTTGGCAGAGGGAAAATAGGGGCAGATCAGCCTGTATCAGGGGTGAAATCAAGCAGGTTCTGACAGGTTTTGGAGAACCGGTAGCAGAAATTTTGAGCAGTTAGGAGAACCAGCAAATACCACCTCTGGTTGGCCCCAGAGTGGGGTGGGAATGGAGATTTTGCAATATCCTTCCCCTGGAGTGGGGTGGGAATGGAGATTTTGCAGTATCCTTCCCCTGCCATGCCCACCAAGCCACACCCACCAAGCCACACCCACAGAACCAGTAGTAAAAAAATTTGGATTTCACCACTGGCCTGTATATTTGGCGAAGATAGATCGGCAGATCTTTCATCTTTTTATGCCCTTGAATTGCTTATCCTACCGTCTTATGGAATGGCTTTCCTTCTTTCATTTTTGGGGGCCAATTACTCAACAGAAAGCAACTCCCAAAAGCCTCATAAACCAACACAGTTCTTATCCAACATGTACTTAATGGGATGGGTACACATTTTGCTGCTAAAACAAATAAGTTTAATTAATTAGTAGATGATTACTACAAGGATACCCAGAACTACTGTATAACATTAGTACTTACAACAGATGTTGGAAGAAGCCAAAGATTTTAAGAAACCAAAGATCTTGGTGTGATGGAATTGCATCCCATAATTCTAGCTGAAATTATTTTAGGTATCCACATTTACCATGTGCCTATCTCCTGTAATGGCTGCCAGGAGGTGATGGCCATGTACATCATATTTCAGCTGCCTTCTCGGTTCTTCATTTTTTTTAGTGCAGGTGGTTTGAATGAACCTTAATGATCTGCTTGGTGTCCTTGGAACCCCAAACAGCAAATGGCTGCGGAGATTATACTGGCATACATTGGATTGCAGGCTGCTTACCATAGCATAGCATTTCTATTTGCACTGTAAAACATGTTACAACTAGGAGGAAACTGGGCAAGCACATACATGGCTACAAACATTCAATTTATCATGCTTGAATGATACATTCCAGGTAACAGACAGGTAACAGTCACTCATGCCCTCGTCACCTCTTGCCTGGACTACTGCAACGCTCTCTACATGGGGCTCCCTTGAAGAGCACCCGGAGGCTCCAACTGGTCCAGAATGCGGCCGCGCGGGTAGTTACGGGAGCTGCATGGCGTTCCCACATAACACCGCTCCTGCGCGAGCTGCACTGGCTCCCAGTGGTCTTCCGGGTGCGCTTCAAGGTGTTGGTTACCACCTTTAAAGCGCTCTATGGCATAGGACCTAGTTATCTTCGAGACCGCCTGCTGCTACCGACAACCTCCCATCGACCCGTGCGCTCCCACAGAGAGGGCCTCCTCGGGGTGCCATCAGCCAAACAATGTAGGCTGGTGACCCCCAGGGGAAGGGCCTTATCTGTGGGGGCACCTATCCTATGGAACCAGCTGCCCCCTGAGATAAGGAGAATCCAAGACCTCGGTGCTTTCCGCCGTGCCCTTAAAACTTTCTTTTTTCATCAAGCTGGGCTGGCTTAACATATTTTTAAATTTTTAATTTTTAATTGGTTTGTCATTTTAAACTGGGGCCAAATTAATATATATTCTTTTAATTGTTCTTAATGTTTGTATTGTATGTTTTTATCTGGCTGTACACCGCTCTGAGTCCCTTGGGAGAAGGTGCGGTATATAAATTTGAAATAAAATAAAAAATAAATAAAATAAAATGTTGCTCAATGCCAAGTAAATGGATAACAGCACTTTTGGTAGGATTTCTAAGTTTAAAATTGAAAACTGTACATATTCAGAGGTTTTTTAAAAAAGAGCAACAAGATTCTTCCTGTTGAATTCTGCATTTGCTCAGGATTAACCCATGGAGGTTGTGCAGATGAAGATGAAGATAGTTTTCTTTTTTCTGAACTTTCTCTTTTCACTCCTTCCATTTCACATTTCCATTCTCTCTCTCCCTCTCTCTTTTCCCTGACATAATCTTTCCCTTCCTAACAACATTGTGTAAGGAACAGATACTTCTTCTAAGAAGCCTTAAATTACCTTGCAGAAAGTTTTTGAAATTTAAGCCAAAAGTTTCATGTATGCCTAGAGACAGAGTTGCTCCATTCTGCTTTAAACCGACTATCCAGAAGAAGCCAAGATGAGAAATGAATATTAGACTGGAGATGTAATGGTCCATTTAATAATACATCTCATTTCAGTTCTGGGAGGACGCAGTGAGAAGTTGACCACAATTTCTCTCAGCTAACCTTTTATGGCTATAGAGTACAGGTCTCCAAACCTGGCAATTTTAAGAGTTGTGGACTTCAACTCCCAGAATTCTGAGAGTCGAAGTCCACAACTCTTAAAGTTACCAAGTTTGGAGACCCTCTCTATAGAAGAGTTTCTTCATCAAGGCTCTTTGGATCATCCTGAACCCATAGCTGGTATTTCCCTCAGCTAGAACATCTTTTGTGCATGTATTGCACTCCTGCAGAAACATCTACTGGCTCCTGGAAATGCTGGATGAGGCCTCAACAAGAAAGCAAGAATTTTCAGTTTAGACGGGCTCTTGGAGGTGATGCGGCTCTGTGAAACAGCTTCAAGAAGATGCTGCACAAAACCTCTATGACAAGATGAAACCTCAACATTTTCAGAGTTTGTAAATGTTTATATTAAATGGGTATATTAAAATTATTGTTGTTATTTATTAAATTTATAGATAGCTCCAGTCATCCTTAACTCTGAGTGGTATACATACCCAACTCTATAAATCGGGTTAAAATCGTAACAGAAATTAGAGTAATGCAACATAAATAGCAACATAAATACAAAAGTTAGGGAACATAATACCGTGTTTCCCTGAAAATAAGACCCTGTCTTATATTTTTTTGAACTCCGAAATAAGCGCTTGGCCTCATTTTTGGGTAGTCTTATTATTTTGGGGCGTGTGGAGGAAACCAGAGGAAATGGTGGGGACCGGCTGTGCATGCGTTTAAATATTTTCAGGGAGGGCTTATTTTCAGGAAGGGGCTTATTTTAGCGCATGCGCTCAAAAGCCCGATTGGGCTTATTATCAGGGGATGTCTTATTTTCGGGGAAACAGGCTAATAGAATTGAACAAAGAAGCAAACATCATACAGGCAGTCCTCAACTTACAACAATTAATTTAGTGACCATTCTAAATTACAACGGCAGTAAATAAAGTGATTTATGACTGTTTTTCACACTCACGACTGCTGCAGCATTCCCTGGGTCACCTGATCAAAATTCAGATCTTGGCAACTGACTCATATTTATGAAGGTTGCAGTGTCCCAGGGTCTTGCGATCGCATTTTGTGACCTTCTGACAAACAAAGTCAATGGGGAAGCCAGATTCACTTTACAACTCTTAACAACTGCATTGATTCACTTAACAACTGTGGCAAGAAAGGTCATAAAATGTAGCAAAACTCACTTAACAACTGTCTTGTTTAGCAACCAAATGTTGGGCTCAGTTGTGATTGTAAGTTGAGGACTACCTGCACTGTCCGAAGCAACATTACAATATCTCTGCCCCGCCCAATTTTGAAAATACGAGAGTCGCACATACACACACCCCAGCAGTTTTGTGATTACATTTGCGGTGCTTGGCTACCAGGTCACCTTTATAGTCATTTGCAGTATCTCATGGTCACATGGCCACAATTTTCAATGGGTTGTATTTTTTTTTCTGATTTCTGGTTAAAAAACACCAATTGGGTAAATTTGAGTCAACCGCCACAAAAGAAGTCATAAAATTGGATCCAGTGACCCACATAACTACTGCAATGACTTACGATCATCATTCTGGGCTCAATTACAGTAAAGTCAAAGACTACCTATACAGTATACTGCATAAATCTAATCTATGCCAAGAGTTAACTTGCTCATTGTTTTAGTGATAAGGCTACAACTGGAGTTAACAAATGCACATATAGCCCAGATGTGTTGGACTTCAGCTTCTTTAATCAACGATCTGGGTTCTCCAGAATTATTGTATCTGGAAGGTGCTAGGTTGGATAATTCAATAACTATGAAGCCTATCGGGTCATCGGTATTTTTTCATTCCGCAAAGGTGGGGAAAATAGGGAATGGGGATCCTGGGCGAAAGTACAATCAACAGTGCTCTTTCAGTGGGAGGAAGACCTTGTCTTGCCACCTTCCTGATAAGCTTTGTGGGTTGGGGGTAGCGGTTTCTACAAGACACTGAAACCAGTGATAGCTCCAATGCCATCTGAATGGCAACCCATAGCCATTTCCTGGTGAGTAGAGAATGTTATACAATCTTTTAAGAAGGGCCACATTAAAAAAAAATCTATTTCATTGTCTAGATTTCCCAACTAGAAAGAAGAAGGGAGAGAGGAAAGAAGACAGGGAAAGGAAAGGAAAGGAAAGGAAAGGAAAGGAAAGGAAAGGAAAGGAAAGGAAAGGAAAGGAAAGGAAAGGAAAGGAAAGGAAAGGAAAGGAAAGGAAAGGAAAGGAAAGGAAAGGAAAGGAAAGGAAAGGAAAGAAGGAAAGGAAAGGAAAGGAACTTGGTACAGATTTTTCAGTTCTTAGATATTGGGAGGGCTGGAGTCTCTTCCTTCCTTCCTTCCTTCCTTCCTTCCTTCCTTCCTTCCTTCCTTCCTTCCTTCCTTCCCTCCCTCCCTCCCTCTCTCCTTCCCTCCCTTCCATTTCTTTTTCTTTCTTTTCCTTCCTTCCTTCCTTCCTCCCTCTCTCCCTCCCTCCCTCCCTCCCTCCTTCCTTCTTTCTTTCTTTCTTTCTTCCTTCCTTCCTTCCTTCCTTCCTTCCTTCCTTCCTTCCTTCCTTCCTTCCTTCCTTCCTTCCTTCCTTCCTTCTCTTTATTGGGAAGAAACCTGATCTCAAGGTGGCTCTGATCACAAGAAAATTTGTGTTTCCTGAGACTCAGGAAAAGTCAATTTAGAATTTTGAAAGAAAAAAAAACCACATTGAATCTGTCTTTGAAACAAACCACAAGCAAACAAAACTGTTTTGTAAGAGCAAAATATGACTGTGCCAGTTGATATTTATCCAAAATTCTCAACCGATAAAGATGTTTAGCTTGTTGTTAGCTTGTCTTCAAAGACAGCTCTACATGAAGCCTATGAAAATAGTTAGAACTCACTTGGATGTGAAAGGTGATAAATAGAGGTTACGTTTTTTATGATCATTTTGGCAAGAAGACAGACAGTCCCTCACTTTCAACTCATCTTTTGGAGATCACCAGGACATGTCCACATACATTAATGGGCAAATGGTTTCTCTCTCTGTTTTCTGGAATATTTTGTGAACTTCCCTAACTGCCTGGGGTCTTAGTAGTTGAGTGGCCTTCCCTTCAAGTACTCATCAAGGCCTGCTCTGCTTAGCTTTTCTGAGATCAGCCAAAGTCAGATCAATCAGAGCCCATGGTGATATTCAGGTCATAGAGGGCCATGAGCTATAGATCATTATCTCTTCGTGTCAATAGAGCAACAGATATGCAGAAAAACAGAGTTTTAAGTGCCCTGTCCCATCAGGCTGGTCAAGGTGATGGAGAAATAGTGACAGGTTTGATGGTTGGTTTTTAGTGGAGCAGTTCTATAGATTGTCATACTAAACTGGCTCGAAATACCATCCAAGGACAAAAGGTCCTCTTTCCAATGTCCTTAAAATATTGCCATGCCCCTGCAGAGTGGCCTTAAGCAAGGACTTCAGTTGCTGTAGGCTTTCTTCAGTACTCTGGAGATAATCCTATTGACCCAATTTATAACCCTTGGAAGAATCTTTTGAAAAATCACTAGATAGATTAGAGTCTCACCTCTTAAGGCACTAGGGCTTCATGCAAACCCCCACCAGCCGTGGGTGCCCCCCCCCCCCCAAAGGCTATCCAAACGTTGCCACTAACCATGCACAATATTCCTTTTTTTTACATGACAGCAAGAAAGCATGGAATACACAGTAATATTCAGGCCAACTGAATTCGATTAAAAAATTTAAAATTTAGATTATATATGTTAAATAATTGTACTTCTCCTGTCAAGGGCTGCTTTTTTGAAGGTGGCCCAAGGCTCAGAATGGTCTTTAACCCACAAAGATGCACACATCTAATAACGATGTGTACATCTATTGTTATTGCCATTGTTATGAGTGAACCATATTTTTAAATCATAGTTTATTAGAAATGCCGTTGCAGAGTTCTTCTGCAGAGAATAAACTTCTTTCCTAATGGATACACACTTGCTTGATGAATTAAATTTACATGGCTAATATTATATTCCAAAGTTCAAAGGAAAAGCTAATAATGAGGAAAGGCTGAAGGAATGTGGTGAGATGGACAGTAAAGAAATTTAATAAACAAACAAATAAATGTTGAGTCTGAAGATAAAAAGACTTAATAGGGGAGACATGATGACCATGTTTAGGTGCATAAGGGATGCTTACAGGATGATGATCATGAACTATTTTCCATACCATAGAAAGGACCAGCAATAATGGGTGTAAGGGCAACTACCTAGTTTTCTTTTAAATAAGAGGAGAACCAGTTCGGTCTAATGATTAAGGCACCAGGCTACAAAGCAAGAGACCATGAGTTCAAGTCAGTGGTGGGTTCCTCCCGGTTCCGCCGAGCCGGTAGCGGTGATGATATGATGTCACCGAACCGGTTCTGGCCCCCCACCCCACCCACCCACCCCGTGTTATTCTTACCTTTTATTTGGCTCCACCCCCAATCTATTGCTGCCTCCTGAGTCCCAGCTGATGGCTAGAGGGAAAAAAACTGTTTAAACTCTTGCCGTGGGCTTCAAAGGACTGCCCTACAGCTGATCAGTGTTAAAAGAAAACAAATGAGTAGACCGGTGCCTGCAAAAATCAATGGGTAGACCAGTGCCTGCAAAAATACACGAGTAGATCAGTGCCTGCAAAAATAAATGGGTAGATCAGTACAGCTCTGCAAGCAGTTAAAAGCCTGGTAGACCAGTACCTCTGCTAAATCCTAAAGAATTGTCACATGACCATCAAGCCACGCCCACAAAATAAGTCATGCCCACAGAACCGGTTGTAAAAAAATTTAGAACCCACCCCTGGTTCAAGTCCAGGGGTGACATGCTCCCGGTTCAGACCGGCTCAGGCGAGTAGGTAGCGATGGTGGCGGGCAGTTTGGAGAACTGGTAGCAAAAATCCCTGCCCCCGCCCCCCATGCCCAGCTGAGCTGCGCAATCATCAGAGGCTTTTTTTTCTTTTACATGCCTCTGATGAGCCAAACTCTGATGATCCCAGCTGAGTTGCCTGCTAATCAGGCAACTCAGCTTGGATCGCCAGAGCCATGTAAAAGAAAAAAACTGTTTTCTTTTTAAATGGCTCTGACGATTCAAGCTCTGACCACCCCAGCTGGGTTGCCTGCTAATCGGTAGCAAAAATCGCTCCCCCTCCCCCCCTCAGCTTGCTTATGTTAGCTGCTGGTCGCAATGCCTTGCTGTAATCCCTGCAATCCATTGCATCAGCAAGCAACTGAATCTCCTTGCCTGCAATCAAGCAGGCAGGGAGTTGTGGACTTCAACTCCCAGAATTCCTCAGCCAGTAAAGCAAAGCTGGCTGAGGAATTCTGGGAGTTGAAGTCTACAAGTCTTAAAGTTGCCAAGGTTGGAGACCCCTGTTCTATTGGGTAAGTTTTTTTCCCCTTTGGGAGCTTTAAAAAAATAGTTAATTGGGGTTTTTTAGTTGTTGTTTTTTTTAGACCTAGCCATTTAAAGTTTAGGAAGTTTTAAATTTAGCTGCTTTTATATAAAAATAAAAATAAATTAAAATAAAATAATATTTGTGCAGCTTTCTGAGATTTAGTGTGTTTCTGTAGTGTTTCACTCTAACTACAGAAAGCTGTATGTGGAATTTTGTGTGTGTAAAGTGTGAAAGTTGGTTTTTTGGGCTTTTTGTGGCTGTGTGAGGTTCCTGCTTGTTGCAGGGGCCATTTTGGGTCTAGCACAGTTGCTTTTGCATTGTGGGTAAGCCAGTTGTGTTGTGTTGTGTTGTGTGTGTGTAAAGTGTGAAAGTTGGTTTTTTGGGCTTTTTGTGGCTGTGTGAGGTTCCTGCTTGTTGCAGGGGCCATTTTGGGTCTAGCACAGCTGCTTTTATATTGTGAGTGAGCCAGTTGTGTTGTGTTGTGTTTTGTAATTTAAAAAAGGGCAAAGAAGTGACATTGACTTGGCCATGCCCACCTGACCAACAAGCCATGCCCTCCCAGTCACCTTACCACCAAGCCACACCCACTAATTAAGCCACACCCACAGAACCGGTAGCAAACATTTTTAGATTTCACCCCTGTTCAAGTCCCATCTTAGCGATGAAAGTCAACTGAGTGACTTTGGACCAATCACTCTCTCTCAGCCCAACCCACCTCACAGGGCTTTTGTTGTGGGGAAAATAGGAGGAGGAAGGAGCATTGGATACGTGTACCACCTTGAGGTATTTATAAAAACAATAAAGGCGGTATACAAATGAATAAATAAATAAAAATCTCCCCAATGGTAAGATCTGTAGAGGATCAGTCTTCCTATGGAAACTGGAGGTTTGTAGGAGTAGGATGGTTTTTTCAGTACGTTGCAGAGGGATGAACTAGATATCCTTGTGATCCCTTCCAATCTACAATTCTATAATTCTAATCATTTAAATTTTGCCTGTGCAGAACACATCCAAGCTTATGGATCTCTTCTCTATGATGGTCTCAAATGCTTTGTTTAAAGAGTTTGTCTGATGTATCTAGGCTGAGTTTTTTTCCTTAACCAGTTACTCTAACTTGTATATTATTTGTAAGCTATTTGGAAAATATCTTTCGTTGCATAATACACAATCTACCCCATCCATTCTTTCCCTGAGGACAACTGGTCATAAAGAGAAATTTTCAAGGACATAAAATCATTTATATTTACAGCCTGTAACTTTCTGTTCTTACTGGTTTAACCCAATCGAAGTTGAGCGATCGTCTGTAATTGCCATATTTCTGCTTAAACACCAGTGCGACTCAAGCCTTGTTTCCTCAATTCTATGCAGCAGCACAGAAACTGACAAGAGAGATATAAGGGAAATTAAAGTAGGCTGACCACCATGAAGCATTTGGAATATCGTCCCCTTTTCTTGACCAGTGCAAAGTTTTGCATCGACCTAGTTCTGAAATATTAAGAATATTTCGAGTTTAGCAGTCTTTGAGGCTGAACAGGGAAGAGGGAAAAGAAGCTTTGGACATGATGCTGCCCAAAGAAAGCATCCTTAAGTACAGTTAGTGAGCAAGGTTATTTAACACTGAACTCTTCTACATAAGATTCAGGAGAATGTTTTAATGGATGCCAGTTTTTAGCCTGAAGTGTTAAAATGACAATTTTTCATAACTTAGAGATCGTAATCTGTTAACATTAAAAAAAATCTGCCTCTAGGGAGAATTTTTACCTTCAAAAATATGATAATACACACTTATATTTACTATCCCATATATATTATATCATAAAAAAGCCTTTTAATTAAAACTCCAAAAAAAAAAGAAGAAAAACCAGATTGAAATCATCTCTGTTTTGTCACATATCCAGACAAACATTCATCTTTTCTCTTCATATTTTCTTTAGCTTTTCAGGTTTAACTAGATTTTTCCAACCATTGTCTTTAATAAGCAATCTTACAGAGAAGAAGAAAGTAGTTAAAGTACCGTGCGTTTGTACATATATGTGTCTGTGTATACATGCACGCCTACACAAGTGAGTCTATAGTCAGAGTCACAAAATCTACGGTATTTTCCATAACTTTTTCATTTTGACTCCAGCTATCTGTTGTTGATGAAATCCAAGTATGTAGTGAAGTTTTAACCTATGATTCATCAATCTTCTGCCTGGCTAAAGACAAGATATATTGCAAAGGAGTTGCCCAGGAATTTCCTGGATGCTATTTTTTAACCAAAGACAAAAGGTCCTTTGCCAAGGAAGGAGCATCTTGTGGACATAATTTGGAGAAAAGAGAAGGAAAAAATATGATTACACACTTCCTTTTCTCTAACCCATTCCCCACTTTCCAATGCAATCTCTGAGGCTTTTTTTTTTAAATCAGGTGTTCAAGTATCTCTAGTGTGGTGCCTGCTTCATCCTTTCATGTTCACATGCTTCCCACAATTTACTCTGAAGGAAAATGAAAGTCTGAATTTGATCGAATTGATCTTTTATTCATCAAGTTAATCATCTCAAATTAACTTGACTGTTCCTATGATTAGGAAGAGAGAGAAGAACAGTGAAAGTAGATAAACTTTAGATTCAACCTTTTAATTGTATTGTAACTAGGAAACAGTAGAGCTAACTTCCTTGGGATTTCAAAAGAGTACCAAAAGAACTGCTTTAGGGTTTAAATTCTCAGGAGATCATGGCCTGCACAATGGCTTTCTTAGTGCCTGGCAAACTGAATAATGGTTTACCAAATATTGCAAGTACAGAAATACTTGGAGTCCTGAGTGCTCTGAGCTTTCATTGCAGATGTTTCATTACCTGACTGAGTAACATAATCAGTGTTTCGTTGCCTGTTTATATACAGTAGCTTTCCCTGCCAGTGTTGGTGGGGGTGTGGTTTTCTCCTTAAGAAGGGATTAAACAGGGATTAACAGACAAATGATCAAATGGAAAACAATACTCTAATGAAGGAACTACTAAGAAGGAAACCACACCTCCACCAACATTGGCAGGACAAGCTAAGGGCACTCCTAATCAACCATATTTAAAAATATGGTTCGCTCATAACAATGACAACAATGCATCCTTATTAGATGTGTGCATCTTTGTGGGGTACAAGCCATTCTGAGCCTTGGGCCATATCTGAGAAAAATAAACTTGGTTATGTTGAAGAGAATCCTATATTGTTCCTTTTGGGGAACTCCAGAAGGCAGAGATTGCTAAATTGTATTTCTTTTTTGATATTTTGTTGTACAAACCTTACCCATATAGTTATTTTATGGTTCAATATCTTGTGCAAGTCCAAGTCACTGTGATCATTCTGTGAATTATGGCTAGTGTGAATACAACCTGAATTATTGCACTGTTTCTTTAAATTCCTTCTCCTCTCCCTTTATACAATCTATATATAACCTGTCTTCATACATGCCACATTTCTCACCTGCTTCAAGTCTAATTGTGACTCTGGCCCAAGATTCTGGCTCACTGAAAACTATGACGTCTAATATTAAGGTGAGCAATCGTCCTCCTTTAGGGAGGACGGTCCTTCTTTTATAAGTTCTGTCCTCTCTTGAAAAGTGTCCTCCTACATGTCCTCCTTTTCAATATTTGAAGACTAATCTATAAATCTCCGTATTCGATCGATGCCGATCCGATCCGTTGCGTGTGATGTGATATATTTGTATTTGACATGAGGATTCATCAAGGCTCAGTACAGTGTGGCGAGACGCGATTATGAGACGCATGCGCTCCGCACAGGAGTTGTTTTGAGAGAGTGTGTCGCACGCAAGAATGCGCCACGCACCAGTGGCTTTGTTTACTTCTTACCGAAACATGACATGGCAACACGCATACATTAGACTCACTTCTCTTTTTTTCTTCAATTTATTGGTGTCCTCCTCCTCATTGTAAAAAAGTTGGTCATCTTACTAATATGTCAGTTGAAGAACTAGAATTCTCTCAGGCCTTCCCAATTTGGTTGGGAAGGTTTCAGATTTTATGAAGCCCTAAATCACACAGTCCTTAGACTTCACAGGGTTGACGTCCAACAGTTCTAAAAGATTTTACACTTAGGCAAGAAAAACCAAATACACAGATATAGAATAAGAGGCACCTTGTTCAACAGCAGTAACTGTGAGAGGGATCTAGAAGTCCTAAGGACAACCACTTAAATACGAGCCAGCAGTGTGCTGCAACTGCCAAAAAAGCCAATGCAGTCCTAGATTGCATCAACAGAGGGAATCAAGATCGTGTGAAATGTTAGTACCACTTTATACTGCTTTGGTAAGAACATACTTGAAATACTGAGTCCAATTTTGGTTACCATAATACAAAAAAGAAGTTGAAACTCTAGAAAGAGTGCAGAGAAGAGCAACAAAGGTGATTAGAGGACTGGAGGCTAAAACATATGAAGAACAATTGCAGGAATTCGTATGTCTAGTGAAAAGGACTAAGGGTGACATGATAGCAGTGTTCCAATATTTTGAGGGGCTGCCACAAAGAAGAGGGGTCAACCTGTTCTCCAAAGCACTTGAAGGCAGGACAAGAAGCAATGGATGGAAACTAATCAAGGAGAGAAGCAACCTAGAACTAAAGAGAAATTTCCGGACAGAACAATTAATCAGTAGAACAGCTTGCCTCCAACAGCTGTGATTGCTCCAACACTGGATATTTTTAAGAAGAGATTGGACAGCTATTTGTCTGGAATGGTATAGGACAGTGGTGGCGAAACTTTTACTCACTGAGTGCTGAACAAGTATGTACTTTGCGTGCTTTGTGCGCTTTGCGTGCTTTGCACGCTGTGTGTGCTTTGCACACACGTGCCATCCGCGCTAACATGTGGCTCCTCCCCAGTGCGCTGCACGAGCAATCACACCATCTGTGCATGAATGTGGTTTTTGCGTGTGCAATGCACGCGTGCGAATGCAATCTGTGCATGCGCACGCTGCACGCAAGTACTGTCACACACATGCACAAATGCGTGTGCATGTACAGGAGAGCTCCGAAGACCATCTGGGTTCCCTGAATTGTGCGCATGCGCACCGGAGGCCTGAACACCAGCTGGGGCGCGTGCACATGTGCAGCTGCAGGTGAGTTGGGCGACAGCTTATGTGCCCGGAAAGATGGCTCTGCATGCCACCTCAGGCATGCGTGCCATAGGTTCGCCATCACGGGTATAGGATCTCCTGCCTGAGCAGGGGATTAGACCTCCAAGGTCCCCTCCAACCTTATTATTCTGTATTCTGTTAGAAGCCATCAAGTTCCCAAGGAATGATGCTGAGCAGTTATATTAGGTGTCTTTAAATCATAGACTGCCATCTACTGGCAGTTTATATCCATATTTATTACAAATCAGCTCTGTAGTCCATTTTATTGACATCCAGCCACATCCTTATTTTTATTGGGCTAGGTGACTGATGAGAGTGAGGGTTCTTTTTCGAACTTGTGGGTTGGTTTCCAAACGTTTCATTACCGGGCTAGATAACATCTTCAGTGGAGGATGAGGGGATCCCTCATTGTACACCCAAGCTACAGATATTCACTACTATTGCATAGGTGACTGATGTTTAAGATCTCTTTCCGTGTAAACTCATTTACCTTTGTTCTCATTCTTCAGTTTGATTATTTATTTTGTATATTTTGTATATATTCTAGTCTTGCTACTTACATTTCTTGGTTTTTTAAAAAAAGTTGAGCTCCTAATTCCCTTAACATGTTAACATGTTAATATACCCAAATATTATTTGTAAATATTGTTTCTTAATACATAAGTTGTCTAGTCACTCAGCTGGTTTTCTTGTCACTTCAAATAAATTGGGAGGGGACTTCTGGTTTGGCGTCGCAACGAAACAGTCGGGGAAATAGCGGGCTCTGATGAGCCCCGCGAAAACCCCGACTGACGAACCGCCGCAATGGGTCTTCGGACCAAACCCATCTTGCAAGGACGGGGGAAGAAGAGGGGCGCCTCGGATGGCTGAGAGGAACAGGCAAGTTCCTTGGAGGCCAGAGGGAACCCTCTGAGTCGGCGGTGGGGGATGGCAGCCATGGCGGCTGCCACGAAGCTGCGACAAACCAGGAAAAGAATTGTGCAGGAGGAAAGAAGAAAGAACGAGGTACTTCGAAGCCGGGTGAGTGACACCAATCCTGGCAGGAAGCAACACTCGAGTATGGATTTTTATCAATAAGACCCCCAGCTTTAAATAGCAGCTGTAGATTTGTGGGGCATGAAGATCTGACAAAGTAATAAAAGGAGACAAAGACCCATTAAGAAATTTGGCTTGGTACAGGCTGACTTGCTAGAATTGATTATTAATATACTAGAAAATTGGGGTTTTTTTTATTAAAAAGTTTTAAATTTTTTTTACAAATGTTTTCCTATCCCCCCTCCCCCCTCCCCCCCAACCCTCCCCCCCCGACTTCCCAGAGCAAAATACAGGGTATAGCATTTAACAATCATATACTAACATATGCTAACTATCTATAAACTCCTATCTCTCTCTTGTACTTTTAACTCCCCTTTTACATGACTAGATTTAAATACTTTCTAAAATATCTTTATTCATTCATAAACTGTTTGAAACTTTTAATCCGATATTTGTTTTGAATATAGTCAATCCATCTTCTCCATTCCAAAATGTATCTTTCATTTGAATGGTCCTTCAAATACGCTGAAATTTTGGCCATCTCTGCTACGTTTACTACTTTTAATGTCCATTCTTCAATAGTAGGCAAGTCTTCCTTCTTCCAATACTGCGCCACCAAAAGTCTTGCTGCGGTTATTAAATTTAAAATCAAGTTAGTCTCTATAACCGTAAAATCTGTAATTATACCCAGCAAAAACAGCTGTGGAGTAAACTTTATCTTCTTTTTAAGAATATTTTGCATAATCCACCATATTTTTACCCAAAATGCTTTGATTTTTTTTACATGTCCACCATATATGATAATACGTGGCATCATCACACTCACATCTCCAACACTTGGATTGCAAACTTGGATACATACAAGCTAACTTTTTAGGATCTAGATGCCATCTATAAAACATTTTGTAAAAATTTTCTCTGAAATTTTGGGCTTGTGTAAATTTTACATTTCTAACCCATATTTTTCCCCACGTTTCCATCATTATTGGCTCCTCAATATTTTGTGCCCATTTTATCATACAATCTTTAACTAACTCCGTTTATGAATCTATTTCTATCAATGTATTATACAACCTTTTTATATGCATTTGGCTCTGATCTCAGATTTGTTTTACCAAGTTTTCCTCATTTTGCATGATACCAACTTTCTGATCCTCTTTCCATCTAGCTTGTAACTGTCCATACTGAAACCAAGTTTGAATGATCCTTTCTTCTTTTAATACATTCAAAGAGTTTAACTGTAATGTACCTCTTTCCATATTGAGAAGCTCTTTATATGTAGCACCAGTTTTTATTTGCTTTGAAGCCATTTTCTGAATTTCAAATTACACTTTTTCCACAGCCAAATCAACAAGTCCAATAAGTCCAATTAGTTGTAAATATTATACTTTGTAAAAAGTCAATACTATATTCTTTAGTCTTTAAATCTTAATTCTTCTGAGGCAAAGTCCATTAATTTTGAACGGGGCTGCCAGCACTAACAAGCACTTTCCTCTTAACTTTCACTTTTCCACACCCCTCTAAGGTTACGGCGCCATCTTCCTTTCCTTTTTTCTTTTCTCCCTCTTAATAATATCAGAAGGAAGTAATGTTCAATCAGAGTTAAAGTTTAGTACTTGTGGTTATAATCACTCCTGCCTTTGTTCTGCCTGTTTTTGAATTGATGTTTTTTAAAAAAATTGTTGCAGGGGTGGTCGTGGCGTCTTGTTCTGCTTAAAGCAGAAGCATCCTGGATCCGGAGCTCTGTCAGGCTTCTAGGGAGCTCTCACCCTTCGAGCCCCAGAATTGTTCCTGGGGGTCTTGGGGAGCTCTACCTTCGCCTGGCTGCTCACCTTCCCCCCCTTTTCCCAAGGGGAAAGTATCCAAACCGCTAGACAGCTGATTTGTGCTGTCCTAGTGGTTTTAACATGATCCGGGGCTGGCGCTCCCAAAGGAACGTCTTCCAACGCCTGTGGTGCCACTGGAAGACTCAAAATTGGGTTTTTCTTTAAATTGGAATTGATTTAATCCTTGGAAAAAGAAAAAAGCAAAAGCGATAACTATGGATTCAACACCTTTAAAAGTTAAAAGAAGAGAGACAAACAGATAGTTACATAATGGATACAAAATGGAGATTGCTGTGACTAAGCGAAAGTGTGGATTGTAGAGATTCACCTTCTGTTTGAAAAAGAAATATTCTGACTTGCTACTTGGTTTGGATTACTTTGAAAATAATTATGGACTTTTGGATTTTGGAGATTCCTATTCTATCTATGGATGATTTGATAAAGAAAGAAGAAATATAATGGAACTATTAAAATCAAACCTAACTGGCGTAGGAACAAAAGATGTGGCACAGGAACAAAAGAAGGGAAGCTGATGGATTTTATATGGAACAGATGTTACAAAAGAATTAAAATGACTTATAGAGTTTCAAACCTGGAAACACGGATTTTGAAATGGAATGCTTATGGACAGATAGGGAAATGAAGAAATAAAATAGATAAAATTAAAATGTAATGTTTAAATGACTTTTAAATATAAACAGGAGGTGCTTATAGAATAATAAAGATGGAGAATAAAAGAAAGTAATTAAAATAGAAAACTGATGCAAAGGTGGTTAAAAATGAGGTCTTTATAAAAATACAAGAGTATATACTAATATGAGATAAACCTAAGAGAATTTATTAGATTATGAGAGAATAAGAGATTATGCCTGATATAATATGTTTTAATTTTAAATTGTAAACAAAGTTGAGAATGGTAAATATGATTAAATTTGAATGATTAATGTATTATTGGATGATAAAACAAGATATACAATTGTGATTGAACTTAATGTATGTTAGAAATGATTAATATTAAGAAATATGCTGGGAGTCACCCTGGAAGAGTATGTTAGGAAAAAGTTAAATAACAGATTAAATATATTGAAAAGAAAACAGTTAAAATAAGATATGTTGGATATCAGCCAAACAAGAGGTGGAGAGGTGGAGGAGAATATGCTGGAAATCAGCCAAAACAAAATATGCTGGAAATCAGCCAAACAATAGTTGGGGGTATGGAGGAGAATATGCTGGAAATCAGCCAAAACAAAATATGCTGGAAATCAGCCAAACAACAGTTGGAGGTATGGAGGCGAATATGCTGGAAATCAGCCAAAACAAAATATGCTGGAAATCAGCCAAACAACAGTTGGAGGTATGGAGGCGAATATGCTGGAAATCAGCCAAAATAAAATATGCTGGAAATCAGCCAAAAAATAGGTGGAGATACAGAGATTATGCTGGAATTCAGCTAAAATAAAATGTGCTGGAAGTCACCCAAACAAACAGTTGGAGATATAGAGGAGAATATGTTGGAGAATACCTAAAATAATACGGGGTGAAAAAGAATATGTAAACTAAAAAAGAATATGTACAACTAAAATGAAGTGAAATGAGTATGAGATGAATTTGTATAAATTGAAATGTTTAAGACTTAAAGATTTGATGAAATGGGTTTAGAGATTAAGGAACATAGATAAAATTTTGATTTATAAATTGAAATAATTTATTTGGGAACATATTTGGGAACTAAGATATGTGGTGATAAAATAGTAAGGTAAACATTTAGATCAAGGTGTTAGAATTTTTTTAAAATTTGTGTTTTTGATTTTTATATTAAAAGATGTAAGGGAGGGAATTAAGCTAGATAGAATTTTGATTGATAATTGGATATAAAAATGAGTAGAGTTTATTTGAAAATTAAGGTTTTGGTGATACAATAGACTGGTTTAGAATAAGATGTTAGAATTTGTGTTAAAAACTTGTTTTGATTTTTAATTTTAAAAGATGTAACAGGGAAATTGGGAATAGAGCTTGTTAAAGGAATGTAAGCGATTGTACCTATATATGACCGGATCAAGACTTCATTCTTAAAAGATACATTTTATGATTGGAAAAAAATAAAAAATATATTTAAAAAAAGAATTGGGAGGGAGGGAGGGAGGGAGGGAGAGAGAGAGAGAGAGAGAAAGAGAGAGAGAGAAAGAAATAAAGAAAAGAAAGAAAGAAAGAAAGAAAGAAAGAAAGAAAGAAAGAAAGAAAGAAAGAAAGAAAGAGTAACATAGGCCACAAAGCCACTTAATCTCATGCCCTTCCTGTGATCTGAGAGTCTTTTCATTAGACTTCATTAGACATTAAAATCATTAGGGCAGGGAACCGGTTGTTAAATTACTTCCCGCCACTAGTCTAACATCATTAAAGCCCTGCCCCCTTTTAGCATGTGTTGTATTGTGCGCACATAACAAGGTGGGGTTCAGATTGATTAGTCAGACTTGAATCTAATGACCATTGCTACAAAGACCCTGCAAGAAATTGTCCTTTCCCAAACTTGGCCAGTGCTAAGTCATGTTAGTACATCCTAAGATCAAACATGAAGCAAATAAAGGTAGAGATTAGGAAATCTCTCTAAAGATTGAAATTTAGCAGGAGGCCCACTTGAGGGATCACGGAGCCTGAAACTCTTCATTACAGTTAAATAAAATCCAATGTTGGGCCACAAACAAGGCTTGCTTTAATTACTTTTTTTAAAAAAGAAAAGGACTGGAGCTATAGCAATAAAAACTGACCTGAATTTTCCAGAACAAACCATTTGATATAATAAAAACTTAATCAGAGTGCTGCTAAAAGCCCTATGGCTCTATTCTCCAGAACACATTCCAATAGGGCATTATTTCCCCCACAGATATTTTATTTTAAACACATTATTTTGTTATCAGTGAGACAGAGATACACATGTTTTTAAGGAGAAATACTTCACATTAATAAATATTTCTGGTAACATGGCATTTGTAGCAGTGACGCATGAAAAAACATTATTTTCACTTGTAAAAATGTCATTCTGATAGAGTGAGTTTCATTGCTGATTAATTTTTTGTGATTATTCTGTATTTTTATTTTGCGATACAAAGGTACAAAACTTACCAGCTTACCGTTTTTTTATTATCCTGTAGGGTCATCTGATAGCAGTGACAAAAAATGAGGGCTCCTTCATCCCAGACCTTTAAGAGTCACTCACCTCAATTAGGAGCGGCATTTCCAGCCCTACTACTCTTTTCGGTCTTTGCCCTTTTCCCTCCCAATTTGACCATTTGGTCAACTGTCGATCTTGGAATAGGAGTAGGAGATTCAGAAGATAGATGAAAGCAAACACACTGAGTCAAAATGATCAGTGGCACAGGCTCACGTACCTTGTACTCCGAATACAAACTGATGCATGCCATATGGCTCAATGTATTGTATCTTACTCAGAAAAGTCACTGAAGATGGCTAAACCTTTTGCAATATACATTTAGGTATTACTGAAGGTGATCTGTATTAGGTGTGTGTGCACGTTGGTTGTTTCACCTCAAAATGGTCTTCATGTTTACCAGGCTACACATTTTGCCTTTAGATATTTTTTCATCATTCTAAGACAGGAGTGTCCAACTCAAGGCCCGTGGGGTGCTTAGATCTGGCTTGTGGGGCTGCCCTGGAAACAGCAGAGGACTGGCCCACGGTGTCTCTGCCAGCAAAAACGGAGCGCGGGAGAGCCGCGCACAGCCATCCCAGGGTCGGTTTTTAGCCACAACAGCCTACTGCAACCTTCTGCCAGTGAAAATGGAGCTCGGCTCCATGTTCGTTAGCAGAGAGCTAGCAAAACAAACTAAAAACAACAAAAGGAGAAATGTTTCCCCCTTTGCATTTGAGCATGCAAGAAGGGACAGGAAAGGAGAAAGGGAAAGAGGAAAGAGAAAGGAAATGATGGGAAGAGAGCAAGGAAGGAAAAAAAAGGAAATAGGGGAAGGAAGCCCTTCCCGGGGAGCAAAGCCTTGGACGACCTGATCTGCCCCGAAGGCCTCAAGGAGCTCCAGAGTTTCCACGCGCCTCCGCCAGCCCAAGTGCCCTGCCCTTCAGATCTCAATGGGACCAATGCCTGGAGGTGGCGGCGCTCTGGGCGGACGGATATCCTGGGGCGGAGCAGTGGTCTCGGCCCTAGCGTGGTATCTCTGAGTGGAGGGCAAGTGAAACGGATCGATGAAACAGATCGTGAAATGCCTCGATCCGTTTCACTCACCCTCCCCTCCGTCTTGGGTCCCTCATCCAGCCCGCGACAGGGGGATGTGCTGCTTCTGGGCCAGGCTGGCCAGTGGGTGGGCAGGCAGTTCTCAGGAGAGACGCCACGCTGGGGCCAAGACCAGCCACGCCCACCTAGTCGTGGCGACCCTACTGCAACCAGCCAGCCACACCTACCCAGCCAAGTCCACCTGACTGCTAAGTCACCATAGTCTTGCATGCAACTGGCCCTTTGAGGGTAACCATAATGCTGATGTGGCCCTCAATGACACTGAGTTTGACACCACTGCTTTAGAACAAGTAATAACTCAGCTGAATCAAAAGATACCATGCATTTGGTTCTGGATTTCAGCCAAGACAAAATCTGGAGAAATCTTACAAATGGAGGCATGGCTAGTGGCCTTACCCTCTTCCTCTACATTGCATGTAAACAGGGGTGAAATCTAAAATTTTTTGCTACCGGTTCTGTGGGTGTGGCTTAATTAGTGGGCGTGGCTTGGTGGTAAGGTGACTGGGAGGGCGTGCTTGTTGGTCAGGTTGGCGTGGCCAAGTCAATGTCACTTCTTTGCCCTTTTTTAACCTACAAAACACAACACAACACAACTGGCTCACCCACAATATAAAAGCAGCTGTGCTAGATCCAAAATGGCCCCTGCAACAAGCAGGAACCTCACACAGCCACAAAAAGTCCCAAAAAAACAACTTTCACACTTTACACACACACAACACAATACAACTGGCTCACCCACAATGTAGAAGCAGCTGTGCTAGACCCAAAATGGCCCCTGCAACAAGCAGGAACCTCACACAGCCACAAAAAGCCGATTTTCACACTTTACACACACAAAATTCCACATACAGCTTTGTGAGATTTTGTGTTTGTGTAGAGTGAAACACTACAGAAATATACTAAATCTCAGAAAGCTGCACAAATATTATTTTTTTATTTTTATATAAAAGCAGCTAAATTTAAAACTTCCTAAACTTTAAATGGCTAGGTCTAAAAAAAGAACTAAAAAAAAAAAACCAATTAACTATTTTTTTAAAGCTCCCAAAGGGGAAAAAAACTTACCCAATAGAACAGGGGTCTCCAACCTTGGCAACTTTAAGACTTGTAGACTTCAACTCCCAGAATTCCTCAGCCAGCTTTGCTTTGCTGGCTGAGGAATTCTGGGAGTTGGAGTCCACAACTCCTTGCCTGCTTGATTGCAGGCAGGGAGATTCAGTTGCTTGCTGATGCAAGTGATTGCAGGGATTAAAGCAAGGTGTTGCGACCAGCAGCTAAGGTAAGCAAGCTGGGAGGGGGAGGGATCGTCAGAGCCATTTAAAAGGAAAAAAGTTTTTTTCTTTTACATGGCTCTGGCGATCCTAGCTGAGTTGCCTGATTAGCAGGCAACTCAGCTGGGATCGTCAGAGCTTGGCTGGTCAGAGCCATTTAAAAGGAAAAAAAGGATTTGATGATCGCGCGGCTCAGCTGGGCATGGGGGGCAGGGATGTTTGCTACCGGTTCTCCGAACTGCCCGCCATCGCTACCTACTTGCCCGAGCCGGGAGCATTTCACCCCTGCATGTGAACCTGCTAATTCTCTCAGTGCCTTATTCCCCTTAACCCTGTATCTGTTCCTCATCAGGCTTCTTCCCCAATCTTCCCAACAGATTACTTCTCTCAGGGACTGATGGCATACTGTGCAAATCGCTTATCGGTCCTGCTGTCTTTATTACTTTCACTTTATTACTTTCATGTGGTACTATGAGCCACAGCGGTGCAGTGGTTAGAGTGCAGTACTGCAGGCTATTGGCTACCTGCAATTTGGCAGGTCAAATCTCACCAGGCTCAAGGTTGACTCAGCCTTCCATCCTTCCGAGGCGGGTAAAATGAGGACCCAGATTGTTGGGGGCAATAGGCTGTAAACTCTGTAAACCAGAGAGGGCTGTAAAGCACAGTAAAGTGGTATATAAGTCTAAGTGCTATTGCTGTCTGTTGGCTGATTTTTCTGCAGGCTGGCTAATAACTGGTACTCAGCATGGCAGACAACACAGATCATGGAACTTCAAACAAAGTGATCTTTATTTCAACCATATTCTCCCCCAAAATGAAAAAATGACACAACTTGGTAAAAGGAAAACATTTAGAATGGTGAGTTGTATGTGTAAATACATATTTATGATAGGTGAAATACAGCAGTCGCATCCAATTCCCAAATGACATATGCAGGAGAAGCCGCACACAGTACCTGAACATCTGTAGGAGTCCCAAAAGAAAAGGTTAAGTGTCACAAAACACCCAAGAGGTGTACAGTATTTTTAGCAGTTAGGAGAAGAGCTAAAAACAAAGCAAAGCAAAATGCAGCCCTGTTTGTTTGCATAAGAGAATTCAGATGATACACTTTAGTGTGCATTTCCAGGATCCAGAAGACAAAGGCAACCAATCCAGCAATGTGGCTGTCCTGTCATCATCTACTTTAAACCTAATAACATCTGAAGTGATTATGATTATTTAAAACCAAACCAGGTAATTAAAAAAAAAATGACATCTGAAACTGAACTTTCACCTTTTGCTTTTTCTTGTTTTTTTCATAAACCTGTAGTTTATACTGAAATCAGCATCTCTTCCTGAAAGGTAATTCCAATACATGAAATTTCTATTATACATTTATAGGCCACACACAGATGCAGGACAAATTCTTCACATTTTGAGCCTTCCCCAAGCACGCACACAATGTTTTATGTACAGCAGTATGTTTATAACAATTCCTGAACTTAAGGTGCATAGGCAGATGAAGCCTTACTTTGTAAAGAGAACAGCTTATAAATTTTGCTCATAAAATGAGATGGCAAAAAATGCCTTGTATCTTACAAAGTCTTTTCACAACATAAACAAGTTTAAAATAAAGCGTAAATTTGACATCAAAACCAGAAAGATAACCCTGCCACCCTAAATCAAAAGTATTTCCAGTATATATTCTTCCAAAAAGATCTCCCAATTTTAAAATAAAATTCATATATATATATATATATAGTGTGTGTGTGTGTGTGCGCACACGCATGTATATACACACACATCCATCCATACACGCACGCACACACTCACATTTATAACTTAAGTGTTGTTTGCTGTAATTTCTTTCATGCAAGAAATATGAGCTTCTTAGAGAGGCCTTTCTGAAACTGCAGTAAAGCTCTTCACGCGTGCAAAGAACAAAGGGGTGTACATCTTGTCAATGTCAAAAGAAGAGACTGCTGTCTCACCAGTAGACCTAAAAAAGAGAAAAAAAGAGAAAAAAGTGATAAACATGTCTGTCTTACTCCTTGCTTAGAAGGAAGAAAACTGGCTTGAATAATATAACTTGTACCTATTCTCTCTGCATCCTATCTGAGAAAATATTTTACTTGAAATCAGAGCATTTTTACATATACGGCTATTTTGCAAAATGGAATTGGACACCAAAATTCTGCAGACCTTAAGGCTTTATTGGGGAAAAAAACCCAGCATGGTTCCAATATAATACATGAATGTATAAGTTATACTGCAAAGAAATGGTTGTGTACGATTTTCATGGTTAGAAGAGACTTTGAGGCATGAATGCCATTTTCCTATGCCAATGATTACGAGAGTAACTTACAAATTATTAAAATACTGCAAAATAATTTAAGAATATCATACTAATTTGTTTAATTTAGTATTGTTTATCTGATCTGGCAGGCTGATTCGAGGTTCTTTGATTAAACAATATCAACTGTCAAGACTTCAGAAGCCCACATTCTCTGTGGGCTCCTGCTCTCTGGAATGGGGTTTTCCATGAAATCTGAATGGCTCCCATCTTAGTGTTGTTACAAAGGGTCCTGAAGAAGTGGTTCTGCACCCAGGCCTTTGTCAAGGGTAACTGAAGCCCCCTTCATCTATTGTTCCCATCCAGTTTTGTCATTTTTGTTATCTTTATTCTTTTTTTTGTTTTTCCCTTGTTTTAAACATTTTAATGATTTGTAATCTACCCAGAGACACTGAGAATTGGGCACAACATACATTTATTATTATGGTTGGTCATACAGTCAGCATGTTTACACTGGATTTGGTATTTTTATCTATCTATCAAGTCCTTCCCAAGGAGCTGGGATAGGCAGAGGTTGTTGTTTGATAGTGTTAAAGATATTGTTGCAGAACATAAGCTGTTCCAAATAAAATTGCCTTTTTGTAAAATTGCACCCAAGGCATCTATTACTATTGACATCATCTTTTCTTTTGGTAATAGCATCTAATATCCAGACTTTTTTGATTTTGTTACTGATAAGTGTTAAGTTATGCAGCTGTCTGTTTGAATTCTAAAGTCCCAGAACACTTTAGCTTCTTCATCTTCTATTACTTTATCTACTATACGATCCCACCAGTTCTTGCTTGCAGGCAAATTATATTTTTGCAGATATTCTAATGCACTATTGTTGCTACTTTGTCATGCTATCATTTATAATCAGTCTGTATAATATTCTTGTAACCACTAATAGGTAGTCCACTATTTTTTCAGCTTTTTTGCAGAGCTGGCATTTGCTTTGTTCTCAATTTAGATTTTCCATGCATTTGTTTTTAAGGCTTGGTCTTGTGCAGCCAGAATTAGCCCAGCATTTTAGTTCAGCTCTAGTGATTGGAATTGCACACGTGTTAGCTACCTTGATGGTGTTTCCTTCACTGAGTTTAGACTTTAAGATCTTCTTCACTCTCTTGATGTATTTGCTTCTAACTTTCTTCTTGACTTCAGTGAGCTTAATGTTACCAGCCTGAAGGATGCCCAGGTATTTGTCTTCATCCAGTGTTGAGCAGCAATTCTATTCTGGATGATGTTTTTCCATAGAGTTCCAAATTGTCCATGTAAAGAAGTGAGTTAAGTCTGGCAAATATTTTTGATGTTTGATCGCCCTGGCTAGGTTTGTTCAATATTATTGACCGAATTAGATTTATTTGCCTAGGAAATTAAAATTGGTATTCTGCTTCATCTATGAGTAAATATCTAGCAAATATTTCAAACTATCTAATTAATTACAAAAGGATTTCAATTCACTCAATGGAATTTCCTCTTCTTCTTTTCTTCCTATATATTGATGTACAACCAAATTCCTCCATCGCTATATTCTGCTGGCAATATTTGTTTGGCTAGTTGGATGGAAACAATTGGAAATAATGTGATATTATGGGAATTCTCACCTTTCAGATAGTTGCATTTATATTTATGTTATAAAATTAACTCTAATTTCTAATCTTACAGGCTCCAGTTTAAAATGTAGTGATACAGACATTTCTTATTATATAAGTGGTATGATTATGTGCTATAAATGTTCATAAAATTCCTTCTGTTGCCAAGTTTTGTTATATGTTGTATGCAGGCATAAAAAAATCTTGTAAAAAAGGAAGAAATAAAATATCTTCTATTAGTTAGGACTGAAAGATTAGGTTTCAAGGATTTTTACAGTTTTTTTATAGCATTTGGAAAAAGAACACCTTACTTGTAAGTTATGTGGCAAGAATGATGAATCCAAATGAGTTTATTAAATTTCTGACGGCCACTGGAATTCAGCTGTAACCCTATATGAAAACTGTGATCAGTTTCTTGCACAGGGACACGACAGAAATATCTGAACTTGTGATAGTCAATTGGTTTCTACATAACAAACAAGAAAGGAATAGGTTGTCAAGAATATGCAGCAAAAGATAGCTACTAAATCTGTATCCTAGTTAAAAGATAAAATGTTACATTTCAAAGACATTTTCATTTCTACAAAATATTCTGGTACTAACCAACCATAATCAGCAATATCCTATGCTAATGTATAAAATCAAAATACAATGTCCCTATTGTGAGAAATAATAAACAGAATATGTTTATTGTATGAATGAAAATCAGCATTCATACAATAAAAGATATATTTTTCTACATCAGTTTCTTCTATGAGTCTATGAATATTGATTTTCATTCAGACAAAACCATTTCTGCATTTATAATAAAATGTATTTTTCTACAGTGATAGTAATATAAAATATAACATGATACTTAAAAATAATATAAGTATCCTATTTCTAAAATTAGACTTTTAAATGTTGATAGTGAAAATATTAAGCGTCTATAAAAATTATTGAGTGTTAGAAAACAGGAAAAGGTTTTTTATTAATTTCTAATATTCCTAGGCTTCAATTTCTCCCTTAGCTTTCAACACTTCCTTACAGTTTTTTCTTGTTCACCTTCTAGCCCTTAATTCCAATCTTCTATGCCTCTAGAAGGTAGGAAAAAGAAAATCCATATATAGATTGCCGAATAATCAGTCTTCTTTTTAAATCTATAGCTTGCCTTCGCTAGTTCAGGGCAGCAAGAAGCAGAGCAATTAAAATTATTAAACTATGTCCGAAGATGGATGCAGAATTCTTCTATTTCACCACCTTCTAGATGTGAAGAGTTTTTAATTTGTTTTTGAACTCTTCCAAATTTAAAAAGAAAAAATTATGCCAAAAGATAGTTTCCTTTAAATTCAGAATTTAAGAATATTTGGAGAGAGTATTTTGCAGAAAGAACTACTCCAAAGTTGTATTTTTACTTAATAAATTATCCTAAAGTACAATACTTATTTATTGTTTTCTTGTTCTATTTATCAGTTGATTACTGTTGACCATTAATATTTTCTTACATAAATACCTCTTCCTTCTTCTTTGTCATTACAGCAAATACTTTGGTTTGATTGTCTGTATCCTGGGAAAGGCGATAATGTCCAAGCAGGATTGCATCAGTTCTGAGATTTAGAAGGAAAACATTTCATGAAAATATATTCATTCAAGTGCTAATAAAAACACTGCTGATACTAAATTAGGTCCAAGAATTAATAGGATTTAAATGAATAATGTCCAACTTAAATCTCTATGATTCAAAGAGCTTACTGAAATTATAATTAACTTTAGATTGAAACACAGTTTTCTTTCATTAAAGATAACTTTAAGTGTAGTTTTCAAATCACTTGATCAATGCATTCTTTAGCAATGAAAAATAATAGTAGCTTTACTGTTTACCTAATTTACCTAATTTTCATTAAAAATATCAGGATCCCATGGACATTCTTTATTATTCTGTAATTCTTTATTACAGATGTTGAAGATACCTTGTGTTTTTAGTCCGTAATCGAGGAACAATAGACTGAGGTTCTTCTGGAGTTGTTAGCATCATTACTTGGCCATCTGGGAAAAATCTCAGGTACCTAAAAGAATTGTTCAACATTTTCCCAATTAGGGTTTGTTCACAAAAATGTATTAAAAATAACAATAAAATAAAGAAACATCTTTCCCAACATACATATTTTAGTTAAAAACAAATATTAATGTACAAATGATAAATGTAAGGATCCAAAGGGCCTTGTACTAACTTCTAAATCTATCTGAATCCATCAAATCTTGCTCACTTTCATACAGAAATCAGGTTAGTTGTATGTCAGCCTATGCCTGAATTACCCACACTATACACGTATTACTCACACATGGGTACAATGAGCAAATTGTCATGTATCAATCTTAGTAGAACACACAAATGTGGGACTCAAGCTTTGTCCACCAAAAAAAAGCCAGTATATGAAGTATTAATCAATACTTGATTGATTAATCAATCAATCAATCAGTATTAATCAATACTGATATTAATCAGGAGTGTTCTGTGTCTTCTGGGTACAAGGGAAAGTCAGTTTTTCATGTGGCTTTTCCCAAAGTGTCCAAGTATGAAGAAATTAAAGTGAATGATGTAGATATGCAATTAGAAAAAAGCTCTGAAACCTCATTGCATATAAAGGATCTTATCACAGAATACATGTTAACAGGATCTCATTAACTATGATGATTCAGTTTTGTTACTGGAAGTATTCCAGTATTGGGATATTAGCATGAAGATTAAATACTAGAGTATCAAATTATGATTCAAAAGCAGCTCATTTCAGGATTTAATTTACATACTTTAAGCTAGCTCTGTATATTCATAGCCTGGGAGTCATGGAAAAGTCAGTTTGGAATCCCCACACAATTTTCTCCTAGTAGTTTTTAAATACTTTAGGAATGTCTATAAGCAGAATTATAAAAAATTTAGTCACAAAATACATGGCTCCAATTATCTAAACCATTATTACTCTTTACACACAGGTAATCATTTGAATTCACTGTATATCATGGTTTGCAGCACTATACATGAACTGCATTGGAAAGAAGAGAGATAATTAACTCATTTTAAGAGGCAAGAGAGATAATTAAAATGTCTGTACCTGTAGTAGTCCACTTGGTGCCATGCCCGATAGAAACCATCAAGAGACTGTTCTCCTTGACGAATGTATGTCGTCTTGCTGATATATACCCCTATAAAATATAGTTACCTGCTTTTTATACTTTAAACATTCAATTATGTATATTTTAGGATTCTGAAATAGAGAATGTATTACAATTTTCAATCTTCTTTGCACACATTTATCAATTATAATCTCATTTATTGCAATTACTATATAATTGCATTGATTTTTATCATTCAATTACTATATCATGCATTGAAAAAGCATGATAGTTTTTTTTTCTTCCAATTATCTTTAAGTTGGAAAGTCTTGTTATATTTTTTTAAATAAAGACTGTTGTGCAAACAAAGATGGTAGGAGAGATATAGAGCATCTACCTGCAAATCATACAAGAAACTGAATTCAATAGAGGCAGGAGAGAGAAAGAAGGATCCTTGGTGTTTACACACAGATTAGTTCTTACTCTCAGTGAGACAAGAGTTACGTAAATAGTTCCTCCTCCTCTCATCCTCCACTACAGACTCACCTCAACATGTGAAGGGCAAGAACGGGATAGGTGGGACTAGTACAGTTTTGCACTATTCTCCTTTAAGTGTGAGGAAATGGTCACATATAGAATAGGCATAATATCTAAACAGGGCAAGTGCTAGGCATACTTGGCTGGGAATAAAGTATTTCAAATTACTAGAAGGCACACATAGTAATCATTCATGCACTCATGCCTAAAGGCTTCTGTTGAGATTTCTACAATCTTTTTCTTGTGTTTTCTTCCTTGCACCCCCATCTCTGAATTAGTTTGTTTCCCTCCTCTCATTTTACTTTTCTTCATTTCTTATTGTAAATGTTTCTTTCCTTCCTGCCATTTCCTCTACAGTACTATATCTTTTTTGTTTCTGTTGGAAGAAACAGAGGGTTTCTTCCAACAGAAGAATACTTAAGTGTTTGCATACACAGAAAAAAGTGAATTAATTTTGCAAATGGGGCACTTTATTTAAAAGCAATTGTTTTAATGAATAATTCAATTAACTAACTTGTTTTCATGATCCTTTCTTTTATTACAATGCAGCTTCTGAATATACACCAGTGGTGGGTTTCTACCAGTTCGCTCCGGTTCAGGCGAACTGGTAGTGGCAGTGGTGGGAGGCTCCGCCCAGACATCATCGTGGATGCTCTGCATATGCGCAGAAGCGCCGCGTGTGAGCGCTCACAATTCCGAACCGGTAGCAAAGGTAAGTGGTACTGATACACACACAAACTGAAACATCCTTATTCAAAAATTTCCTTATTATCCAGGAAAACTGTATCCTTGCCACTTTGTTTTTGGGAGTTTCATTAGCAATTCCTGGAATGGTCCTTCCCAGAGAATAGCTCATCAAATGCAAATATCACAATTATTCTATTCAGTAAAATAGAATAGTAATAGTAAAAAGGTGATTATGTGTTTTTAAGTCGGACTATGTTATAAGGCCAAAGTATATATTTAGAATGCCAATAATTGTTAGTAATCCCAAGTATACTCCAGTCACATTTCCAACCAATCTTTCTATTTATAATCAGAAACTATTGCTGCAATTATACAGCCCCTGCCTTTCCTGATTATCATTACAACATTGCTGTTTCTTACCATCAAATCGAACTCTAGGTCTTTTCACAAACATTTCCCTCCACGAGGTATAAGGAACCATTTTATTACATGTCCTGCCCCAAACCTTCAAACAAGCCTGACGCCAGATTTCAGGGTCCCTGGAAAAAAGAAAGTGTAATCTGATTTTTAAAATGTTAACACAAACAAGAGTATCAGAAATATTGTGTGTTACTGGTTATCAACACTGCAAATGATGGTTGTATAGTGTCTTTAAATGAGATTTCATTATTCAGTTTTGAATAAATTCTGGAAAATTGCACTTTGATAAGGTTTAATTCACCCTGATCCCTCATTTATCAGTTTTGTATTCTGTGTGTGCATGGACATATGCTTTTAACTTAATTAGACTAGAATCAGATCTCACAATCAATGCTAGAATTATCTTTAAAACTCCCCTCTTTCTGAATATATGACTGTATAAGTGTTATACATGCCAAATCAGAATAACAGAGCTTCTCATGCAACAAAACTTTATGGAATACAGTAATAGGCTAAGCACAGTTTTATTCAGAGGTTTAATTCAAAGTCACTTTTATCAAATATTTGAACTGAATCAAACTGCATAGGAAAGTCAAAACAACTTTTTTTCCAAATTGATTTGAATAGTCAAATTCAACTAGCTTAACAGATGGAATGAAATCAGCTATTTGAAATGGAACTAACCTACAAACCTCCAATAAATTTGTCAGAGGAGAATCCAAAGGCTACTTAGAGAACTAAGAAATTGCTTCAATACTGTTCCATTAATGGAAACATATAACTACTTTCCACCACTAATCTTCAAACTTTCATACATTTCTGGAGTTTTTTAATACTTGCTTTTTATTTCATAATTTTTTTATTTTTATGATTTTAAAACTATAATCTTAGGGTGACCTTAGTTTTTCAGAACAAAATTAAAAGAATTAGTCACTGAATAATTTACATTTATAAGAGCATTACTTAACTGCAGTAATAGTAATTCATTTAAACATTTTAAAGGAATTTTTAAGAATGCCTGATAAATAAGTTTTTAGTTGGTTAGTGAAGCTTCTTCTTTAAAAATACTTTGTATTATTAGTTAACTGACCACATCTTTTACCTAAAACTTCAAAAAACTCAGTAACTTTTAATAAAGACCTTATTTTTATAACCACAAAAAATTGGTTGTCACCACTTATTTCAAATATCCTAAAATTACTCACTTTTATCCGGATAAATGAAATTTTTATTGCATGATAGTTTCAATTTTACCTGGCACAAATGTAAAAACCTCTGCAGACCAGTGATAACTGTTCTAAAGATCTCAGGTCCAGATCACTGGAAACTACCCATCGAAAAATATACATTAACAGCTCCATAGGCAACACTATGGAAAAAAAATGTAAAAATTAGAATAATTCCAGTAGTTTGATTTGGATCCATGCTAAAAAAAAAAAAAAAAACCCAATGTGGGGGAGGCTCTTGGCATCCAAATTACTGGCTTGGGATGGAATGGAATGTTGCTATTAGTTCTACTCCCTCTTATAGCCCTTGGCACCAAAAGCAAGCAAGCAACAAAAAGCAACTGGAGAATCACTGAACTCTCCAATTTCGGGGGATATGAGAGGCTTTAGGGAAAGTTCCCTTCTTACTTCCAAGGATGAACAAAGGATTCCACACTTAATGTGGTATTATATTATACTAAACAAACATCAATGCATCTTCAAATCTAGTGTTTTTAAAAAATTACATTAAGCGTGATATGTTCATCCAAACCGCTATTTTTGCAGGTGGCTGAATCTTTCATAAATCATTCATTTTACAAAAATAATTACTCTGCATGTCAACATGTTTACATGTATTCTAATAACAATGGATATGAATATCAAAAAATGAACTTTTCTTCTTTCAATTTCAGATAACAAAATATAGTAACAGCACATATTTTATTTTTTAATTGTTAGATTTAGAATTCTAGAACAAGCACTTACAGCAACTGTCACAATTAACATTCTTTTTTATAAATTGGCATTCAGTTAGGAACCCAGTGAAATTTAGTACAAAACGTGAATTACAATTTATAAGATAACTTTAAATAAAAAAATTTCTACAGATCCCTATTTTTAGAATAAATTTCTTATGCTAAATGTATTTACTACTAGGAAAGCATTATGTTAAGCCTGCAACATATATGAATTATAACAATGAAGAAGGAACTATTTTATTGCTAAAATTTATACGGTTCCTATTAAACATCTCAAACTGTTTTCTCCTGTTCAGCATGGTTTCTGAACATCCCTTTCATGATCTTCTATATTAAAATATGCCCACTAATTTCCTATAGAAAATGTTCTTTTACCTGAGATATGAGTCTGACTCAGATTAAGCTCAGGCTGACATAGTTTGATGGATGATTCCTGAAGAGTGAGTTGTTGAAAGTAAGAGAGAAGGTCAGCCATTTTGCTATCATCTTCATTATCTTCAATGCTACAAAACACAGGCATAATATGAGACCAGAAAATCATAATATACTACAGGTAATCCCCAGGATACGAGCATTCCCTTAGGGAATGTTCAAAGTTACGCGATAAGCGCCCCCTAGCATTTACAAACAAGTCCTGAAACTATGAATCTTGCAGCACCATGGCAGTTGTTCACCCTTTCGAACAACCGCAGAGGCTCTGCAACATTCATCCTGCACGTTGCAGGTTGAAATGGAGCTTCTGAGGGGCGGATCCACCCCTCTGATGCTGTTTGGGTGTCCACGGGCCTGCTCAGCCCGTTGCAGGCTGAAATGAAGCTTTGGGAGGGTGGATCCGGAAGTTCCATTTCGGCTTGCAATGGGCCGGGGGAGCCCACAAAGGCCTGAATGGAGCGTTGGAGGGGCGGATCCGCACCCCAGAAGCTCAATTTCCGCCCGCAATAGGCCTGGAGGCCTGAACAGAGTGTCGGAGGGGCGGATCTCAGGTGCACTTAACGAGCCTCGCATTCGATTAGCGAATGCATGGGCAAAAGGAGGGAGTGATCCTGTTCAAGGTACAAGATTCACTCCAACAAATTCTCAGGTTACGAATGGAATGGGCAGGCTCCATTACATTCATAACTCGAGGACTACCTGTACAACAGATGAACAGACTTGTTAATATTAAAGCCCATTAATGTCAATCATATTTACATTTACATTCGAACTAGTATTTGGCAAAGGAAATGTTCCCAAACGTGAAGTCAAGAACACACTGATGCATATAATATTGCCTTAACAGCTTCCCAGAATTGCAAATGAGACACAAGAACCAGTAAAAGAGAATGCTATAATGGTTTTCCCAACTGCCATTTTTTCCAGTTTTAAACTTTCAAAGGATTTTCTTTTATTACTACAAAAGGACACACTTAGATTTTGAGAGTGGGAGAAAGAATATGATCACAATTGAGCCCAAAATTTTTGTTACTAAGCAACAGTTGTTAAATGAATTTTGCTCCACTTTACAATCTTTCTTCCCATACTTGTTAAGTGAATCACTGCAATTAAGTTAATAGCACAGTTAAGTGAATCTGTTTCCCCATTGACTTTGCTTGTCAGAAAGTTGCAAAAGATGATCACATGATCCTAGGACACTGCAACTATTTAAATACATGCCAGTTGCCAGGCATCTGAATTTTGAACATGTAATCTTAGGGATGCTGCAACGGTTGCGTGAGAAATGGTCATAAATTACTTTTGCCGTTGTAATTTTGAATGGTCAGTAAACAAATGGTTGTAAGTCGAGGGCTACCTGTATTTTCTAACTGTGATAGGAGGGTTGGCTCCTTCAGTTCATATTGGATTTCCCATATTGGAATAACTGTGTATGTATCACATTGTTTTTGCCTTGTTTGGGGATACTACCTTTTCTTCTTCTAGTTTCTTCACAAATAGTATAGGACAAAGTAAATTCTGTTAGAAAAGTAGTAATTTGAGACCTAGAACATCCTTAAAAATTCTGATGATTCAATAGAGTTTTTGGTTCAAAAAAATCAATCAGACCAAAATATATATGTAACAGTAAGCCTTTGGATACTACCTTAATTGTGCAACAGGATAGTTTTTACCAAGTAAATTCAGAAGAATATCTTCTATACTTGAGCTATTTGTGAATTTACACTCTAGTAATAGTCTAATCCACTAAGATGTGGATTAGACTATTTACTGTGGTCATGTCCATCTAACATCACCACTAACTATATATATATATGAAATCCAGTATATACCGAGTACAACTTTTTCAAATAATACATAGATATATATATTCATATATACTTACTAGTTTTTCCCAATACTGTCACCTTCTGGAGATCTGGTATAGGTAATTTTAAACTCAATATCTGGGACCAATTGCATAGCTAGACGGTAAAATTTAATAGCTAAAAATAAAAGCAATGGTTATTTAAATTGATTGTTCATACACTTTGGAATAACTATTTAAAATGAACTTTTAAAAATCAGTACATTAACAGAGTTCTTATGCAACTTTTCTTTCTTTTGTTATTATACTATTAATTCAAAACATATTCTGCAAAAAATGATGATAGGAGAGTACAATCACTGTAATTAATTAAAGGCCATTTTAATAATATAAATATTTAACTATTTCCATACTTTTTACAGGTATTCATAAAATGTGGTGACCAGGCTGGGGGGAGTGGAGCAATGAATTGAATCAGCAACAAGGATCATTGAGTAGTTAATAGACAGGGCAAGGTAAGTACTCCGAGATTGAAGTGTAACAATAAAACTGGCACAGTTGCTTGGGCCAGTTAGCAGATTTGAAATGTTGAGAACATATTTTGGCTACTGTCTTCATTAGTATGATCAATCACTAAGCACCCATTCACTAGAAGATAAACTGGTAAGATTGTGGCCTTATAATATCACCTAATATCACAAGACTCTTGTTTGAATATATGAGGACCAGAAATATTATTGGAATAAAGACTGTAAGGTTACTTGGCAACATACTCCCCTCCCATTAAAAAAAAAAGAGAGAGAAAAGATAAATCAGAAGGGACAGGAGAGGAGATTTTGTATACATTAACCATATTGCTGTCTTTATTAAAAATATTTTAAAACATCCCAAAGTCCATTTATCACAATACTTACTTCAAAATTACTGTGCCAGTAAAATGGTTTTTTATAATATCCTTCACAATTCAAAATGTTTTCAAATAAATTTTAATCTTTATAATAACCCTGTGGGTAGTTAGTCAGAAATCTTTATTTTCCAACTGCCTAACTAATTCAACTCAGAGTTGAGCACAATTTTGAATATGGTTCATCCATGTCAAAACTAGCTAAAGTATGTGATCCTCTGACCTATTGTGACCCATTTTTATTTTTATAATTAAATTATTTAGTCTGCATTTGAAAAAACAAATATAACTCTTAATCCATTCTATCCTCACTACATATTATACTGTGTGCAGCTTGACATGCAGCTAAAACCATCTATCCTTTAATAAACCAGACCATGTGTGTAGATCTAGATGTTTTAATAAAGGAACAGGATAGTGAGACTGAGTGAAATAGAAATACATACAGTAAGAACCTAAATACAAAATAAGCAATGTTGAGTTGCTGGTGAGTATAACAATTAACAAATACAAATAAATCTACAGTGCATTCAGAAAGTATTCAGACCCCCTTCACTTTTGTCACTTTTGTCAATTTCTGCAGCCTGATTCTACAGTTGTTGAAATTTGTTTTTTTCTCATCAACCTACATTTAATACTCAATAATGACAAAGGGAAAACAGAATTTTAGAAATGTTTGTAAATTTATTAAAAAGAAAAAACTGAAATATAACATTGGCATAAGTATTCAGAGCCTTTGCAACATGTGAAATTTAGCTCTGGTGCCTCCCATTTCTCTTCATTGTTGCTGACCTGTTTCGACATCTTGATTGAAGTCCATCTGTGGTAAATCTAATCGATTGGACATGGTTTGGAAAGTCACACACCTCTCTATAGAAGGCGTCACAGCTGACAATGCATACTGTAGCAGAGCAAAAGCCATGAGGTGAAAAAAACTGCCTACAGAGCTCAGAAACAGGATTATTGCAAAGCACAGATCTGAGCAAGCCCATTTGGAGTTTGCAAAAAGGCACCAAAAGGACTCTCAGACTGTGAGGAAAAAACTCTAAGCAGGCTTTTATGTGTTTTGCACTGACGAGAGGCTTCCATCTAGCCACTCTGCCATAAAGCCCAGATTGGTGGAGGACTGCAGTGATAGTTGTCCTTCTGAAAGTCTGTCCCATCTCCACACAGGATCTTTGGAGCTCAGTCAGAGTGGCCATTGGGTTCTTGGTCACCTCTCTTACTAAGGCCCTTCTCCCCCGATTTCTCAGTTTGACCGGGTGACCAGCTCTTGGAAGAGTCCCGCCCAAACTTCTTCCACTTGAGAATTATGGAGGCCACGGTGCTCTTAGGAACCTTCAATGCAGCAGAAATGTTATTGTAGCCTTCCCCAGATCCATGCCTTACAATAATCCTATCTCTGAGTTCTGTAGGCAGTTTCTTTCATCTCATGGCTTTTGCTCTGCTACAGTATGCATTGTCAGCTGTGATACCTTCTATAAAGAGGTGTGTGCCTTTCCAAATCATGTCCAATAAATTTAATTTACTACAGGTTGACTCCATTCAAGGTATAGAAACATGTGAGCAACGTTGAAGAGAAATGGGAGGCACCAGAGCTAAGTTTCACATGTTGTTGCAAAGGGTTTGAATACTTATGCCAATGTGATATTTCAGTTTTTTTCTTTTTAATAAATTTATATACAATTCTAAAATTATGTTTTCACTTTGTCATCTACTGAATGTAGATTAATGAGAAAAAAAATGAATTTCAACAACTGCAGAATCAGGATGCAGCATAACAAAATTGACAAAAGTGAATCAATAAATTCCCCAGAACAATTTCTCCAACTCATGAAGCACACCAAGTTCAACAAGGAAGAAATTATGGTCTCCTTCGATGTCACCGCACTTGTCACCATGGCACTAACCTGGCTAAACAAACCATACACCATCTACTCACTATACACTATAGCCACAAAGGTGACTCCCATAGAACACTCCATGTCCATAGACACCATCATGAAATTTCTGGATCTATGCCTCAATGCATACTTCAAGTTTAATGGCAAAATTTACTTGCAAGTACAAGGCACCCCATGGGATCACTTATATCAGGCCTAATAGCAGAAGCAGTCATGCAATGACTTGAATCCATAGCCCTACCCACCATCCAACCAAAATTTTGAACATGCTACATTGATGACACCATCATCATCACCACCAAATGCTCCCAAACACACCACCTACTCAATAACATATTCCCCAGGATCAAATTCACACATGAAGAGGAAACAGACAAAAGACTCCCATTCCTTGATACTGACATAAGGAGAATAAGCAATGAAGAACTAGAAACCCGTGTCTACTGCAAACCTATTCACATGGACCAGATCCTCGGCTTCGCAAGCAACCATCCCACCGCACACAAAAGAAGCTGTGTTCAGACCCTTTTTTAGAAGGGCAAGAACACACTGCAGCACCACAGCACTAAGGAAAGTGGAAGAGAAATGACTGCTTGATGTCTTTCAAATGCACTTGTTTTTGGAAATAAGTGATAATGGGAAGATGGATGCCTTAAAGGGCCAGATCAGTTTCAAAACAATAAAGGATTTGTCTCCAGCTACTAGATGGGGCTCAACACCTCCCAGAGAACAGTATATACACAAATTATATGCTGGGAGTTTGACAACCACTTTGCCTCTTAATAATTAATCTCTATATTGCATTTTTCACTATAACACTAAATGGTTTCAGCTCATAAGGAGCATGGTCCAAGAAATTAATATATGACATTACATCAGAATGTTAGATTACCTTCATAAAGAGCTCCATTTTGCTCTTGTTCCACTGCCTTCAGGAACAGTTCTCTTGCCTGCACAAAAATTAGTCATTTGTTTTTGGAATCCCTTACATGTAAGCAATGAAAATTGACTTAAGTAATGAAATACAATCTTCTATTAGTATTTTTTTTAAATACTATTTTTTTTTAAAAAAAATCAAAAGCAGTTTTTCCATGGCTAATTAAATTTTAATAAACAACCTAATTATGGACCAAAACTGGTTACTTTAATTTTAATCATATTAAAGCACTGCAATCTTTTTTTTTTTACTTCAATATCTAATCGTGTTTTTAATCATATTTGTGCCTTTACTTCCTTGAACATAAATCCAAACAAATGTACAGGGAATTCAGGACAAATTTTTTTTCTTTTAATACTGAATACTTATTATTTCAATAAAATAAGATACAACTCAATTGTAAGAATAGAAATAAAAAATAGGTTATACTTTATATATACTGAAACACTAAAAGATGAATGTTAAGTTTAGAAATAGCAATAGCAATAACAATAGCCCTTAGACTTATATACCGCTTCATAGTGCTTTTACAGCCCTCTCTAAGCGGTTGAGTCAGCATACTGCCCCCAACAATCTCGGTCCTCATTTTACTGACCTCGGAAGGATGGAAGGCTGAGTCAATCTTGAGCCAGTGGGAACCGAACTGCTGGCAGTCAGCAGAATTAGCCTGCAGCACCACCATGGCTCTTAGGAGGTTTAAATTGTTTACCTTTTCCTCTTTTGCAAGTTCGAGTTTCCCTTTGGTATCTATGGTCTTTAATAAAGACCCTCTTGTTCTGCAGGATCGAGTTTCCAGACCTGTAGAGCTCCCCCCTGGGGTAAGTTCAAACATCCACTGGGCTCTGAACATCTGAAGCTCTGCCTAAAAATCCATTTTTGAAGAATGATCAATAAACATTATAAAAAGCAGCAGCTGAAGTTCTACAGATAGAAAGAAAAGGAATACTGCATTTCTAGGGATGTATGTTCCTATCAAGAATATAAAGTATTTCTGTCACATGGATAGAAATATTTTTTTACTACCAGTAAATTGATTTTTCATGCTCTCTAATAAACAATTATTCTTATGAAAAAATAATTATTTCCAGGATCACTGCAACTGCATTCCCCAAAATAAAACTGTTTCCATTTAAAGCTAATATACAGGAAAGTTTTAAAGTGCGGAGACAAAAGTACAAAGGCACATGGAATAAAGAATAAAATTGTATATATGACTACACAAGTGAAGATAAAACAGCATACCTCAAGATTTGCTTCACCAGAATTGTCATTGTCATTCTCCTTTACTATGTCAGAGCAAGAATCTTCTTCTCCTTCTGCCTAATAAAGAAAGATCAAGTTAGTATTCCAAGTCATTATATATTAGTATCGTAAAATCAAATACTAACAAAAAATTATTAGAGATGGTCCATTTTAATCAGTTGCTGAGACATTTGCAATGTTAATGAAAAGCCCTAAACAACTGTTACCTAGGTAATTGCTTCAATATAGGCCTAATCAATCCTTATATTCACGATATATTAGTGATTCTATGGCTTATTGAAATTCCTTTAATGATGTTATAGAGGCAGGTGTTTCCTGTGGTATATCTACTCTAGGGATAAATTTATTTTGAAGATTAGGAAATCTTCCATAGTGCAAAAGTTTTGCCATGACCTGACAATGTATCTAGTCTCCTCTAGATTTTATCAGGGTAATTATTTATTTCATTAATTTTAAGGATTTTTTTTATTGCTTCACTTAAAATTTCAGAACTGTTTCAGATGTTTGAGGTTTGCATTATCACAATGTAGGAAACCCAACAAATATTTCTGAAGTTCAGTGTGTATGCATTCAAAATTTTGCCAGTATACAACTGGAAAACTGATTCCAAGATGAAGCAAAATTTCATTGTCTTGAAACCAACTCTATAATCCTGCTGACAAAATAGTATCCACTAGTGGCATGGATGGGAGATTGCAAACCAAACATCCTTTTTTGGAGCTATTGCTTTGATGCCCTACAAGAGGTACCACAGAGTAATCTTCCAAAAGGCCTCATTATCTTACTAAATGGGAAGAGTCACAATAACAAAGGCAGTACCTCAAGTAATCAAGCCTAATACAAATCTTACAAGCTTACAAAACTACAAGCATTGTCTGATCTTTGTACCTTGTATCAGATAGCAACCTATCTATTGCATTTTTGCACCAATTACTATTTTCAAGTACACTTTAAGAAGAGCCATAAGATAAACAAATTGCAGAACTCAGACAGGTTGTAACCAAAGAATAGATATGTTATGTGATAGCCTTCACCTGCAGATTCAGGATTGCTGCCAAATGGCAAATCTGCTCCTCTTGAGGGAGGGCAACCTCATCCAAAACAGGTTTTACCACACTCTCCAAGTCCAGCTTTCTGTTTTCCAAAAGCACCTTTGTTTTGTCTTGATTTAATTTCAACTTGTTCTCCCTCATCTGTTATCAAGTTTAATGTTGACAAAAACTAACTCCTTCCTTGGAACTAGATAAGCAATAATAGAGATGTACATCATCCCTAGTTTAAAACTGTTCAGTTAAAAGGCCCATCCAGTCTAATGTTCCCCACTCCCATGCTTTTCACTCTCTATATAGAAAATATTGTGTTGCAATTATTTTATTTCTTTAATCAATTTGTAAAACTGTCCCACACTTCTCAGGATTTCTTCAAGGCAGATGCCTGAGGAGGCTATGTGCAAATTAGATCCTTGCTCTTCAATGTGAATTTCTAACAAGAACTGGAGTACATGGATTCAGCTGATAAATCAATGCACTACTAAAGGAGGAGGGGGCAATGCCTTCAGCCATTAAAGAAGCTGTGCTCTCTTCTTACAAATACTTCCCTGGATCCACTTATCCAACCTACTACTGCTTGAAAAAGTTGCAGAAAAGGTAGCTAGGCTTCAACTACAAAAGGGTCCTGGATGAGACAAGATTATCTGGATCCTTTCTAAACAAGGCATGAAACAGAGCACTTATTTTTGTAGATGCAACTTGAAACAGCTGTGATACTCTCTCCTTTCCTGTAGACCTCTGTGCAAGTTTCGGTATCATAACATGGTATCTTTTTGAGCTGCTTGCAAGAGAGGGGGATTGGAGATAGTTTTGAAGTAGTTCCACTCTTTTCTGAGAGGGTGGTATCAATCTGATGCTGTTGCAGAAGAGATGTCAAGCCTTTGGATACATTTCTGCTTGGGCCTTTATAACCTTTGGAACAGTCTCCTTCATGTAAAATCTGTACTACGTTCATGATCTATTAGAGAATGGATACCCCAGATGGGGGGGGGGAAGGAGATGGGAACCCAGAGGCTTCATTTTCTCAGCAATAGACCCTTTCCGCTGGAACACCTTGCCCAAATCAGATGTGCCTCTTCCATGATGTTTCAGAAGATGACAAAAACAGACTTTTTAAAGACATCTATATTTATTGGTTTTACTAAGGCATTTTATTAAAATTTTATTTCATATATTGTAAGCCACATAGAATTGGCAAGTGGTTGGCAAAAAAAATCTCAATATCTGCACATTCACTATGGTTGTCCAACAAATTGCAGTTAAACTGCATGTGCCCACCTAATTTTCTCTTGTATGATTCTGTCTGATTGTTTAAAAAACAAATTACCTTTGCCAAAGTTGTTAAGCTGATGATATTCTTTCTTCTTCTTGGAAACAACCACGTGAAAAAGAGAGCAGGCAGTGCAGATGTCACGCTAGTCTCTTTGCTGGCATTTTCCAGGGATTTGCTAGAAACAAGTGCCTAGTTCTATTCTTGACATCCCGAACCGCATTCATCCAATATCTTATTCCAACTGTTTCTGACATCAGGCGGAAACCGCTTATTTAACTAAAGGCTTCAGCACCTTCTGGCGATGGACGGCTATGTTTGGTCTTTTCGATCGAATCTACTTAAAAGACTTGCTGCACAGCTTGGCCTTGTAAATCTTTTAAACTGTATGGCGTGCTCACTTGTGCACCTTTCGCGGTTTTTTTAAATATATATATATATATCCTAAAGCTACCTTGCGCACTTTGTTAAGGAGAGGCTTCTTTATTCGCTAAGCACCTTCAAATTATAAGCCTATAATTATTCCACAAACCTTCAGTGAGAGGCCGACCTGAGGCGACTGAGAGCCTAGCGTATCGGCCGCCTCGCCTCCCCCTCACGCGTCGCTCCCTCTCGAGGGCGGGGCTACCTATCCGCTTCGGCGACAGTCCGTTAAGAGCGCGAGACCCCCACCAACCCGCCCTTCTCGCGCTCTCGTCACGCGCATCCGCTCCGCAGCCCCTCCCCTCACCATGCTGAGGCCGAGGCTGAGGCAGCCAGGCCGTCTGTCCAACTGTCACTCTCGTCAAACGGCAGCGCTGTGGCCGTTTCGAACTCGGGCGGCCTGTCCGGTTGGTTGAAGGTTTCCGCCGCCTCACAACGGCTGTCGGGTCTCTTTTTGGACTCTTTATTCACCTCCCTCTCGAACGGGTACCAAGCAGGGAAGAAAATTTAGCAGAGTTCTCGGTCAGAAAAGCGAACTACGCAGCGGGAGTCACTGCGAGCGCGTCGTACAGCAGCCATTTTCTCAAGACAACGAGGAGCGATTGCGAGCGCGCGAGGGAACGTCAGCGACCGAACGAGATGGAGCAGGCAAAGCGGCGGAGCGCGCATGCGCCTAGACCAACATAAACAGAAAAGGAGCGGAGACCTTCACGTGGACTGCGCTTCCCAGAAGGCTGCGCGCGGTCCCTGTGACTTATTCCCTTCGTCTTTTGCGCTAGGAAACGTAAGCGTCGCAAGGGACTCTGGGAGCTGGCCAAACCAGTCGGCGCTGGGATTGGCTGGTTTAGGGCTTTCGAATTTAGAAAGTAGGGAATGTTTTTTTTTTCCTGCAGTTACGGCTATGGAAGGGCAGCCCCAGTTACAAACTTCTTGTATTTTGCCTCCTTAATTCCCAGATGAGAAAGAGGAAAATAGGGGAAGCACTCTCTATATTGCCCCAGGACTCCCTCAAATGCCACTCTTCAGTTTTTAGGTTGCACGAGCAGAACCTCCGCATGGGGGGGGGGGGTGTCCCACCTTGCCCACTTTAAAGACTTGTGGACTTCAATTCCCAGAATCCCCCATGCTGGCTGGGGAATTCTGGGAATTGAAGCCCACAGGTCCTTTTAGTGGCCAAAGTGGGACACCCCTGCTCTAGATGATCTGTCACAATTTTTGCAGACAAAAGCAGAATAGCATAAAATGTATATGTAATGCATTTACTAGACACACTTCCAAATAAGGATGTACATACCAAAGTTTTATTTTCTCCTTTACTAAAGCTAAGATTTAAGTATGTGGACTGCAATTTTATCCCGTCGTTATTTTTTTTATTTTATTTATTTTTCATATTTGTATACCGCCCTACTCCCGAAGGACTCAGGGCGGTGAACAGCCATAATAATTTTTGATAATAATTTTTGACGCTAATCTTCTTGTTTGGTGTCTTTCTTAGATTTCAGTTCCTACCCTGTTTGTGATTTATCCCATGTTCCTAAACCTATAAAAAGTTATGTAAATTGCTGGTGATATCAATGTTCATAGCACAGAATACAGTTTATTCCAGGTCTGTGCAATGGTAAAATGCATATCGGTAAAGAATGGGTACCGAGCCTTAAATCTGTATTTAAAAACTGGGTTGAGTTCAAATCTGCATTATGGTACCTGCAGTAACTCACTGATAAATATATACTATTCTGTATATGTGGTAAGGCCTTTTCCCACTTATATACTGGAGATTACCACCACCACCCCCCTTTGAAAACAAGTGGAGAATTTTCACAGACCGTACTTCTAGATCAAACTTAAATTGAGTTCACTGTTTCTCAAGGGGGGTGGGGGGTGGCAGGGAATTACACCGATCTCCATGCAGATTTAATGAAAGTCCATATGGGGGAGCTGCTGAGTTGCTTTCACCAGAGAAAGCTCCTGGTTGTTCTCCAATGTGGCTGTATTTTCCTTTTGTGTATGCATTTTTCTCTTGGGCGGAAATATTGTCGTTACCCATCTGAATGCACTGAATCCTTCTCAGCTTTGTTTTCCCTCTGATGGAAGAATTCACAGCTTCTCTTAGCACGGTTTGTATAATCTTTGAGATTCCAGTTACCGACGCTCATGTTTTCTTTCTTTCTTGAGGATGAATTCCTTAATTGTAGCCGTTGCAACCTTCTAAATGTGGAGGCTGCATGTGCTGTAGAACTAATAGACTTCATCTGGAGCACTGATGTAAGCTTGTTTACATCATCCTCCAGATATGATAGATTTGGGGCTTCAGAAGCTCAAGTTAATCCTCCAGCCTTTGTTTATGCTCAAAATTATTGAGATTGCGTTATGTCGCTGGGCTTGACTAATAAATTGGAAATGGAAACTGTGGGATGTGTGTGTGTGTGTGTATAAATAGTTAAAAGGGGATTTATTTGCTAAATTGAAGTTTTTCACGTACGAAATTTGGCTAATTTGGATTAGATTTCTATTAATAGAAAGATTCTAAAGCTACTGCTTTTAAACAATTGCAATCTTTAAATATATTAATTTGCTACTGATCTGTTAATACAAATGCTTCTTTTGTTACTAGACTAGATATATCACTGGATGAACTTTCAGAATATAAATCTTTGTTTAATGATAAATGCAGTTTTCCAAGAATAAGAGATAATGGTTATTAAGCAATTTGATCTGCCATAATTTCTATTCTTTTAACAAATGTTATTTAAAAAAGAGTTATAGGAGGTGTTACCTCCTATACTTTGAATATTAAACAATCCTCCTACAATTTCTAGAGTTGTGGCCCAAATTTGTGACTTCATAATCCTAGGATAGCTTTTGAAAGTCATCCATTTCTTCTTCCAGGGATTGGGAAAGAACTCCAACCACTATTAGCCACTGAGATTGGTTTCTTCCAGTGTCAGGAAAGGCTGATGTCATCAGAAGGGTCAAAAAGGAAGCGATGGTTCTGTAGAAGATGGACTGAGATAGTCTGCATTTGCCAAATTTCTAAGAGACCCCAGATTCTTTGCTGATTCAGAACTGGAAGAGGTTTGGATATATGTAAATATATCCCTTTTCATTTGATTCCACTCCTTTCATAATTGGAAATCAGTAAAAGAATGTGGAAGAAATTAGATGCAATGCCTACCACTTTCATTTTTGTGAGATTTGATGTTCTTTTGATTTGGGCAATTTAGTGAAACACCACCTCAAGTCTTGTTTGAATTATCACAATTTTCTGATTTATTAATTATGTATGTGTTTTGCACCTATGGTGATCAAGATCATAGTCCAAAGTATTTTTGTAGTTTTTTATAATAAAAACCATAATTTACAAATGCCAGAATGCATGTAAATATATACATTTTTCCTTGGGGGAAAATGCCTTTTTGTCTTCATATCTGTACAGTTTATTTGTCTATACAGGTACTGTAGTTCTCAACTAACCACCACAATTGAGCCCATAATTTTCATTCCTAAGCAAGACATTTCTTAAGTGTATTTTGCCCCCATTTTATTATCTTTCTTGCTAGAGTTGTTAAGTGAATCACTGCAGTTTTTAACGTTAGTAATATGGTTATTAAGTGAATCTGGTTTCCCCATTCACTTTGCTTGTCAGAAGGTTGCAAAAGGTGATCACATGATCATGGGGATGCTGCAACTGTCATAAGTGAAAAACAGTCATAAGTCTCTTTTTTCAGTGCAGTGCCATTGTAACTTTGAATGGTCACTAAATGAATGGTTGTAAGTCGAGGGCTACCTGTATTATACTCCTCAGTGCAAGCTACCCTGGCTTCTAATTTCTTTCTGGATGCAATTCAAGGCATTGATTATCACCTTTGATAAACCTTGAATGGCACAGGACCAAATTATTTGTGAATCAATTCCCTCTCCCTGAGGTCTTGCCCATCCCACCATGTCAAATAGGGTGTGTGTACGTCAAGTCTCTTCTCTTAACTGTTGTCATCTAGAGCGACCTAAGAGGTACCCCTTCTATATAGTTGCCCCTTCCCTGTGGAATTAGCCTCCTTTCTGACTAGGCCTCTGCTCTTTCAGTAGGCTGTGAAGTGCTGCCTCTTCCTCAAGGCAATTGCCTACAATGAGCTCAACAAATGTATAAGAGTGTTGCATTTGGGATGCCATGAGGTATAGTTATGGTGTTAGGTTTATTCTTTTCTGTTGTGTTGCTTTTTCTGTGAACCACAGAGGATTATTGTACCCATATAAGTCTCTTAAATATATAGACTCTTTGACAGAAGAGTGGGAGAGATAGAAAACTGCTACTCTAGAGAAGAGCTAGAAGAATATATCTACTGTATTACTAGGAAGATCTGACTAGGCTGTGTGAGCCTTTTACCATACACTCTTATTCAAGGGTTGGCTATAGCTTGATTCTTCTATTTAGCAGACTCAAAAGAATTCAGATGGTAACCATCAAGAAAAATACTGTATGAGCCTTCATACTGTAAGGCATGCAAAGTGATGACAATTTCTCTGTATTTTCACAGACCAAAAGAGAATCCCTGAAAATATGAACTTGGCAACATTCACAAAATCCTGGATACTTTGGGGTTGTGCTGCCATTAGAAAAACTGGCTTCACTCTGAGGGGAAATGCTTCATCCACAGCAAAGAGAATGCCAAGGACTGAAATGAGATTGCCTTCTGGAGGATCCCTGTCATGAATCGATACACAACTATCAAACAGCTGGGAGATGGGACATACGGCTCTGTCCTCCTAGGAAGAAGTATTGAATCAGGAGAGCTGATTGCCATTAAGAGGTAAGGGACCTTTCTGAATTGCTGTCCTTTTAACCCTACATATCACATTTGAGCATCAGATAATGACACATGTTCATATTTTTGAAGATTGTGGTTCAAACTTGTTCTAACACAAGGATATTGCTTCAACTTTTCAAAGGCAAAGTTGATCCTTTAGTTGGGAAAAATTAGTATTTCATTTATTTTGAAACCACTAAATAAAAACTCAGATTTTCAATTGTACTAACCTTGAGACTGATTTTCAACCACTTGGGAATACAAAATAGCTTTTTGACTGTTTCCCCCTTACATAATTAGATTTTCATATTACACAAAAATCTGCTTTTGAAAATTCTTTTCATGTTAGAAAATGAAAACAAATGTTTGAGAAACAACCAAAAAAAAAAAAAGCATAGAGGTACAGAATGAGTTTGTAGATTTTTGGTTGTTGTGGCTTTGAATTTATTTCTCCAGTCTTATGTCACAATGGAACTGGAGCACAAATTGTGCCCAATAATAGAGTTCTTATTCCTTTTGCAGAATGAAGAGAAAATTTTATTCCTGGGAGGAATGCATGAATCTTCGTGAAGTCAAGGTACTTTACACTTCCTTCTGATTCCCTGAAGGAGTTTCAGTTTTAAATCAGCTGTGTAATATTGTAACCTACACTTTGTTTTTCTAAAACCTTTTTTTTCCTGAAAGTAAGACAGACCTATGTTGTTTGTGTTTATAAATGATGCAAGAAAGCTAAACAGGCTTTCTTGAGACTACTTCAAAGGTAAAAGTTTAGTGCTACATTTAAATTGTAGGTGGTGACTGTTATAAACAGACATTTGATTTGGGCAATCAGTAGTTGATAGAAAAGGCAACAGGAAATTAGTGCTAAAAAAACCACAGTAGCTATACAAGGGTTTTCATCTCCAGTGAGACCATGTCCATGTCACTTTTTCTAGTATTACTTTGAAGTTATTTTGCTCTTCAGATCAGAGCTGTTTTACAAACGGAGGCAAGTTTGGTAACATGCTTGGTCCTTCTCTAGCTATGAAAAGGGAGATCTATTGACAGGCCTTCTAAGACTGTTGTGAAACTGACTGACATATCCATTGCCCAGCAGCTGGCATGTAAGCATCTAAATAACAAAACAATTGTGAAAATCTATTGTAAGTATAATGGGAAGATGTGGAAGAAAGAACCTGAAACTGCAGTGTTCATACTGCCTTTTTCAGAGCTGGAAGGAGTGTTAATCAAAAGCTTATGGTTAGATGTTGCATTTCGCTACATGAAGATCTCTGTAAAGAAATTGGCTTCCTTGGTGCTGAAAAGTGAGTTGTGCGACTTACCATCAGCACACAACTTGAAAGACTGGGGCACTGCATACATCTAGTTCTAGAGATGTATTTTGTTTGTTGAATGGGGTCATATTTAAATTTAGCTGCATCTTAAATTACATTTCTAGAACAAAGATTCATTGTCTCTTATCTTGAAGTCTGCTGTGTCACAATGTCTGTAATTGTTTTCTGTTTTTTTTTCCCCAGTCCTTGAAGAAACTTAACCATGCCAACGTAGTGAAACTAAAAGAAGTTATCAGAGAAAATGATAATCTGTACTTTGTATTTGAGTATATGAAAGAAAACCTTTATCAGTTAATGAAAGAAAGGTATGTTGTTTTTCTCACAGACACAGTTCAATGGCATAACCTAAGAAAGAGGGAGAGATCATTTGGCTTCCCAGATGTTATTAAACTAAAACTCCCAATAGCTCTCTGCACTTAGGCAAAGGAAGATAAGAATGATAATTTGTAGCGCTCTGAAGGCATGTAAGAAACAACTAGTACAAGGATCAGCAAAAGCATTAGGTTAGAAGATAGAATGAGAAGTTTAGCTTTCCACTACTACGAGTTCTCAGCTATGCTTTCTGCTGGAGAATTACTTAGTGAAAACTGCTTGTTTATTTGTTAAATTTATTTGCTGCCCATCTCATATCGAAACAATGCTGTGTGGCTTACATCATTAAAACATTAAAATCCTAAAATTTAATATTTCTGAAACAATAAAAATGGAAAGCATATATAGTAGATATAGATATAAAAGCTGTGATAACATAATAAAAATTGAAGTCAAACTTCTTCATCATCAAATATATATTTTATATACAACAAATGCCGCCTCTGCAAAGAAGTTGAAATAATAGACCATCTAGTTAGCTGCTGCAAGGTCACACAGACTGATTACAAACATGATGACAAAGAATCAATAGTGGTGCACTGGAATATCTGCAAAAAATATCATTTGCCTGCAAGTAAGAATTAGTTGGTCTACAAAATAGACAAAATTATACAAAATAAAGGGACTAAAATAATCTGGGACTTTAGAATTCAAGCAGACAAGCATCTGTCACACAACATCCCAAACTTAGCAATTGTTGATAAGAAAGACCAAAGAGTCTGGATTATAGACGCTGCATTACCTGGAGACAGCAGAATAGCAGATAAAGAACTGGAGCAGAATCACAAAATACAAAAACCTGCAAACGGAAGTAGAATGACTGTGGCAAAAGAAAGCAAAGGTAGTAGTATCAATAGTAAAATGGGCACCTTGGGTGCAATCCCAAAACATCTGGAGTACCACTTGATACCATTGGCATTGACAAAATCACCATCAGTCAGTTGCAAAAGACAGTTTTACTTGAAACAGCTGACATCTTGCAAAGATACCTTTAATAATATTAAACAACATCTGCCTATCCAGATCCTTGGAAAGGAGTCAATAAGTAGACAAGAATGTCAAATCCAGTCTAATCATCTGGCTAACTGTGACCAACTGTAATAGATCTGATACTTCATGTAACCAAGGCACAATGGTATTCTTGGGGTTTACTTATTTATTTATTTATTTATTTATTTATTTATTTATTTATTTATTTGATTTATATGCCGCCCTTCTCCGGAGACTCAGGGCGGCTTACAATGCGTTAAGCAATAGCCTTCATGCTTTTGTATATTTATACAAAGTCAGCTTATTGCCCCCACAAACTGGGTCCTCATTTAACCTACCTTAGAAAGGATGGAAGGCTGAGTCAACCTTGAGCCTGGTAAGATTTGAACCTGCAGAAATTGCAGGCAGCTGTGTTAATTACAGCATTAAACCACTGTACTACCAAGGCTCTTTAAGTTAGCATTTCTGAGAAATAGCAACAGCTGGGTTGAACCACCATTTCAGTTTTCCATCATCCTTGGAGTCCAGAGGAGGGATATTTATTTATTTATTTATTGGGCATACAGCAACAATGGGTTCTGCTTTAACTTCACCACGTGCCCAAGGATACTAAGAGCTAATGCCAATGCTCAACCAGTAGGCTGGCACTCTGACTAGCATGGCATTTGCATCCTTGTTTTTTTTTTTTTAATTTGATTTATATGCCGCCCTTCTCCAGAGACTCAGGGCGGCTTACAATGCGTTAAGCAATAGCCTTCATACTTTTGTATATTTATACAAAGTCAGCTTATTGCCCCCACAAACTGGGTCCTCAATTTACCTACCTTAGAAAGGATGGAAGGCTGAGTCTACCTTGAGCCTGGTGAGATTCGAACTTACAGTAATTGCAGACAGGTGTTAATCACAATGCTATCAGTCTGCTGAGCCACCAGGCCCTGAAGCCCTTGTTCTGAAGCTGAGTAAGTTACTGTGAGAATCTTTTTCTCAGTTGCTTATATGACATCAATAACAGTAAAGCTACATGTGAGTGTCCTAAATACAGGTAGTCCTCAATTTACAACCACAATTGAGCCCAAAATTTATGTTGCTAATTGAGAATTGTGTTAAGTGAGTTTTGTCCCATTTAAGACTTTTCTTGCCACATTGGTTAAGTGAATAACTGCAGTTGTTAAGTCAGTAACACAACAGTTAAGTAAATCTGGCTTCCCCATTCACTTGGCTTGTCAGAAAGTTTCAAAAAGTGATCCCAGGGCACTGCAGCCCTCATAAATGTGAACCAGTTGTCAAACATCTGAATGTAAATCATGTAACCATGGGGATGCTGCAACACTTTGTAAGTGTAAAAAATAGTAATAAGTCACTTTTTTTCAGTGCCTCTGTAACTTCAAATGGTCACTAAGCAAACTGTTGTAAATTGAGGATTATCTGTAAATAAATAGAAGAGGACTTGCTCCAGAACCAAACGATTTCAGAATGTCTGAGCTAATTTGCTTGTATTCTGATCTGTTTATAGCCTCCCATTATATCTGCACTTCGGAAACGACTGCCGATAAAAAACCTCATATGTGAATATTAACTTTTGAGTTCTGTTTCTGCTTTACAGGAACAAATTGTTTCCAGAGTCCACTGTTAGGAATATTATGTATCAGATTCTTCAAGGCCTTGCATTCATACATAAACACGGTAAGATTTAAATGACAAATTGGGTGGTTCTCTGCGTCTGTATGTATAACACAGAAGGAATGTCTCAGATATATGTGGACAGAAACTTCTTGTTTGCATTCAGGGAACTAAACAATATTATCATCAAGGTTTTCTGAAAAGCCCTGTTGTTAAATAAATTGTTACTTCTTAATGATAATTCTGAATCCCATAGAAACCAAAGGAACTGATTTCAGGTCAGCTGACATAGTGCTGCACTGATATAAAATGTGTTATTTACATCTGTTCTTTTATTAAACTGATCTATCATATAAAAGGATTAAGAGTTGATAATCCCAACAGTGTTCTCATTTTTAAGTCAGGATATTTCAACGGGAGAATATATAGCAAGTTGTGTTGCTATTATTGTTTCAGGCTATAACAGTAACACCATGTTAGTATCATTCCAAATTTTAAATATTTTATCCATAAAACCCAGGAATATTTCAGTTTATGATTTTTGTTGTTGTCCAGTCACTACGTTGTGTCCAACTCTTTGCAATCCCATGGACCATAGCACACCAGGGGCCCCTGTTCTCCCCTGTCTTCCGGAATTTGCCTGATCTCATGCCCACTGCATCGATGACACTATCTCATCCTCTGCTGTCCCCTTCTCCTTTTGTCTTCCATCTTCCCCAACATCAGAATTTTTTTCCAGGAGTCCTCTCTTCTCATTGGGTGGCCAAATATTTGACCTTCAGCATCAGTATCTGTCCTAAAGAACAGTCAGGGTTGAGGTCCCTCAGGATTGATTGATTTGATCTCCTTGCAGTCCAAGGGACTCTCAAGAGTCTTCTCCAGCACCACATTTCAAAAGCATCATTTTTTTCTTCAGCTGTCCTTATGGAGTCTATATATAGTCAATGTAACTATTTTTGCTTTCTATTCAGAAATACTAATTTTCATGCTTACTTTTGTTTAGTAAGATTTTTGTTCTGATCTTTACCTCCAAACTTAAAGCACAACCAAATAACTTTTTTTTCTAATTTAAAAACTATAAGGTGAAAACTAAGCAGAAGGATGAGAGAAAAGCCTAACCAGTGTTTGTCTTTTCACACAGGTTTTTTTCATAGGGACTTAAAACCTGAGAATCTCCTTTGCATGGGACCAGAACTTGTGAAAATAGCAGATTTTGGACTTGCACGTGAAATTAGATCCAGACCTCCCTATACAGACTATGTTTCGACACGGTGGTAAATACTTAAGTTAGAGGCTTATTAGTTGGATTATTAGCAATAATTATTGACACTTCTATTTGAATTTTCTTTTTTGTATCTGTTAGGTAAATAATGAAGTTGAATCCAGCTTTGAGCATATGCAACAGGGCTGATAAAAAAAGAGCACTCCTTTCTGTATCAATCTCTCTAATGCAGGGCTTCCCAACCATGACAACTTTTAAGATGCATGGACTTCCACCTCCTAGAATTCCCCATGGCTGGCTAGGGAATTCTGGGAGTCGAAGTCCACATGTCTTAAAGTTGCTAAGGTTAAGAAACCCTGCTCTAGGCCCTCATTACATGGAGGATCAGGAGGCCCAGCTGAATTGGTTGGCTATAAAGAGAAAAGGTAGACCGAATAGAAACACGTCCATGTCATGACTTCACTAATTCAAAATCGGCTCGATGTCTCTAATCACATGATGTTAAGCTGTTCTTGAGAGCTCTGCCCATACGTTCTTAGCTTAACTGTAGTACATTTGAAACAGCTGCCATTTTATCTGGAATAAAACTGGCATTATCTGTGTAAATGGCATGATGGAATTTTATTGGCAGAGATCTTTGCGGCACATCTTGAAATGAATGAAGAGTAGACCAATCACTTTAGCAGTGATGAAGCTCCTCTGTTCATGGAATTGCTTGTTTGGACAGAGCTTCCTGAGTTTTGCATAACTACAGTATTTTGCAATTGTAGATGGGAATAGTGTTTCTCTGTATGGAGAAAATTTTGAAGATTCTTTCAGCAACAAGATTTTCTTGACTTCGTATAGGGGCTTCAGCATTTTCAATAGAGATACGTTTATTAACTTGTAGCGAATCCAAGGCATTTTATACCTGCTCCACATTTGTACAGATCGTCCTCAACTTACAACCATAATGGTGCCTGTCCATCACAGTTGTAAGTCGTGACTTGTTTTGCTATGGTTAAGTGAATGCTATGGTTGTTAAGCGAACCAGTGGTTTACTCTGGGCACAATTTTGCTAAAAACAAAGTAAATGCCAGTTTTGGCCAAAACTGTAGCACAATGCAGTCATGTGACTGCAGGGCACTACAAACAGTAGTAAATGCAGCCCAGTTGCAAGGCCCCTGAAATTTGGTTATATGACCAGGGGAGGGTGACAATTAGAACTTCAACTCTGGGTCGTAAGTAGGCCTCAGGTAAGTCTGTCATAACTTTGAACAGTCATTAGCCAACTGGCCGTAACTTGAAAGCTACCAATTGGCTCCACTTGTTTTATTTCAGCCAGGTTACATGGAATTGATTAATTAATATGTGTCATCAAGTTGTGTTTGACTCTTAGAGACCCCATAGATTTTCCTCATGACTATATGAAAATTAAGGATGATTAAACAAATACAGATGCATAGTGATTCATGAGTACTTTGTGTTATACAACTTCAAAGGCTGTGTTCATTCATTGTCTTAAGCTATGTTTTGCTTAAGTGTGGTTTATTGAATAAACCACTGTTGTTTAGTTTTACACCACAGACTGAATCATGAAACTGAGTCCAACTGAGTCCAACATTGCACAACCGTCATCCAATTTGACCAGTTTGGGCTTAGCACAATGCATGAACCATATATAGTCTTTTCATAAATCCTGTTTTAATACCTTGATAGATAAGAACTGTGGGTGACTCCAGTGAATAGCTTAACGCAGTATATGTAAAAGGCAATCCAATGAGATAAGCAAACTCATGAGCCCTGATAGAACACTTAAGGTGCATCTCAGTGTAATTGCTATAGAGTCTTACCCTGAGAAAGGAGTGGGCAGTGACAACTGAACCCTCACAATGTCTGAGTCCTGTATTAGCAGCTTATTTAATTACTATAGTTCATTTAAAAAAAAAACACCACTGTTTTGCTTATTTTTGGCTTTCAGGTACAGAGCTCCTGAAGTGCTCTTGAGGTCCACTAACTACAGTTCTCCCATTGATATCTGGGCTGTTGGTTGCATCATGGCAGAAGTTTATACCCTCAGGCCACTCTTTCCCGGGAGCAGTGAAATTGATACTATTTTCAAAATTTGCCAAGTGCTGGGAACACCGAAAAAGGTATCTAAATGAGATCTGGGCCTTTGTTGCATATGGAATATTGCAGGCCTGAATATGGATTTTGTCTTTCTCTCAGTGCATTACAGGTCCCATTATGCTGTGTTGATATCAGATAGACAATTAAAATGACTCCAGGTTTATATTATCAACAGCTAAACAATGGCACACTGTATGAAGAACACAAGATAGCATATATCTCTTGATCATGTGTATATTTACTTGAAACTAAGTGAGCTCAGTGGGACTTAGCACTTGGGAAGAAGATATGCCTAGATTGCTCATATTTGTCTTTATTATTATTCTTTGTTTGTTTTTAAGATTATTTCCCATTATAGTTCCTATAACTCTCCCCCCTCCCCCTCCCCCCCGGTAACTTCTGGGCTATTCATTGTTTCCCAGCAAGAAATTCCAGGCATAATATTCTTTCACCACTGTGTATATGTTTTCTTCATATATGTGTAGTTGAATTGCTACAAAGATAAGGCTTCCTTCATCTGACAAAATCCCCACTTTGAAAACTCAAGTATGCCAAGAATGGATTTCAAATGACAGAAGGATGAGGTGATATATACCTGTAGTATACATAGACTTGTACAATATTGTGTATGCATAATTTGATATGATATTGTACATTGGAGTACAATCAATCAAATTTTCATCAGCAAAAACATTTTCAAAGATAATGTGTCCCAGAGTTAGGGAAGATGAAAGCTGTAGGACAAGAAAATTTGGATGATTGAAGGATACTCATCTGTCTTTCCCTTAGTGTTCAGTCAAGCTTAGATGAGGTATCTTTTGTTGTAGTATAGATCCAGTTGATCATACTACAATAATTGGTCCACTCTTAAGGTGAATTGCATTGTACCTTTGTTCTTCTCCTCCAACTACCGTATTTTCCGGCGTATAAGACGACTGGGCGTATAAGACGACACCCTACTTTTCCTGTTAAAATATAGGGTTTGGGCTATACTCGCCGTATAAGACTACCCCTCTTCCAACGCACACCAAATAAAAATTAAAAAACATCAGATTTGATTTCAATATGGTAATTTTAATTCAAATGCTTATGACATGCAGGTACTTAGCAGGAAAACTGTCACTTATAAACATAAGGCTGTTTGTCATCAAACATGTAAACATAAAACAGTGCAATTGGATTAAACTTTTCCTAATTCACTCTAAAGCTGAAAGGAAGGATAAGACAATAAACCCATGGGAGCTGCCATGCTGTTTGTTTTCTAAGCTGTCAACCAAACTGGAACTGATGATGATAGGAGGAAGATAACAAACAATAGAGGGCAAGTGCCAGGCAAGTCCCTGGCGAGTCAGCAACGCCCATCATAACTGCAAGCTATTTTTTGTTCATCATCTGATATCATAAGTACATCAATGACATCTTGTGATACATTTGTAAGGCAGTCATCGTATGGATCTAATTCCGTATCAGATGGTGTGGTCTCAGCTTCGGCTTCCTCTTCATCTTGCCACAAGTAGTCGTCCTCCATACCATCTAATGAATTTGATATGCCACACTTCTTGAAAGACTTGATTACTGTTTCTGCATCAATATCATTCCAGGCTTTTATGACAAACTTGCACAAAACATCCAACTGTGGAGCATGCATGTTTCTTCCTTTTGTGAATGACTTTTCGCCGCTAACCATCCACTCATTCCACTGTTCTCGATTGCAATCTTTAAATGGCTTGTTTAGGCACACATCCAGTGGCTGTACCAACGATGTCAATCATGCAGGAATAACTGCCGCATCTGTGTTTATTCTTGCAAGCCTTTGCTTGGTGTTGGGAGTTAAATGAGCCCTGAACATATCCCACACCAGTAGACTACGTTTTTGAATAAGTCCACTTGGTCGCCTGCTCCATACATTATCAAGCCATAGCTTTACCCCTTCTTCATCCATCCAGCCTTTTTCATTCACATGTACAAAAGAACCAACAGGGAACTTGAGTTTCAGCATTGTTTTTCTTTTAAAAATAATCATTGGTCTCAGTTTGGAGCCATCAGCTGTGCATGCTAGTACCACTGTAAAACTGGACTTCTCATGTCCTGTTGTTTTAATTAAAATTGTTTTTTCACCTTTTGGATGGACAGTTTTATTTCCAATCATATCAAAATTCATTGGAGTTTCATCCATATTTCCGATACTACTTAACGCATAGCCATGTTTATTGCACTGTTGTATTACGTATCGATGGAAACTATTTACTTTGGCATCAAGATCTACAGGTAATTTTTGTGCAATTTTCGTCTTTTGCCTCAGTACCATATTATGCCTTTCCAAGAATCTAGTACACCAGGATACAGTGGCCTTAAATCTGTTGCTGTGATCTGGGTTAGATTTGGCCCACTGAAGTGCAAACAAACGTATTTTATTTCGTGTCACTACATAACCGTTTTGGCGATGCTCATTCACCATGTCTGCTACATGTTTTTCGAGTTCTGACCAATGTGAGGTGCCTCTTCTTAATGCACACTTACCCCTTGGCATACTCTTTAATGCTTTTACATTTGCTTTCCAGTCCCGAACCATCTTTTCTGTTACTCCATATTGTCTTGCAGCAGCACAGTTATTATGTTCCATGGCAAAGTTTACAACTTTAAGTTTAAAACTGGTTTCATATTTCTTTCTTCTTGCTGGGGTCTTGACTGTTAGCCATTTGTATACTGTACTGTATGTACTGGTGCTGTATGAAGCTGTTCTATTCGGAGAACAAAGCAGGACGGCGTAACACAGCTCTTTATTAACAACAAGCTAACTTTTAATAAGGCACACAATTGACAACAGGTGGCCGACTGACAGCTGCTTAAATAGAAGCCAGCAGGGAAGGCCACAAGTCTCCCCTATCTGCAAGCCATCTCTCAGCCCCTGTATGCCCATGCCATGTCAGCCACTTGTATGCCTTCACATTCCTTCCACAACCTGCACCACATCCCTGCACATCTGACTCATGCTGAACCGCTGCTCACCCTCTCCAACCCATGCCATTCCTCTTGTGCATCCTCCCTAATCCACACTGTGCCTCTTGTCTACTGTCTCACACTTTCCTGACCCACACTGCACCCTCATGCATCATGCTGTACCTTTCATGCACCCCTCAAACTCTTGTACACCCTCCCCACCTCTCACAATACCGCCAACGCACCTCCTCACTCCCATCCCCACCCAACAGCAGCAACTTATCTGTCTTCCAGTCTGGGACTTGCAATTTCCTGCTGGCTTCCCAACTCACTGCTTGTGGAAAGCCAGCAGGAAGTTGTCTCGCCTACCAACAGTGAGATGTGATTAACAATATCAACCCAGATTGCAGGCATTGCCTTTACTAAAGTGATGCAGTCAGTTTTACAACTACATCACTTAGCAATGAAAATTGCAGTCCTAATAAATCCAGCCGTCACAAGTTGAGGATTACCTATAATATGCATGTAAGGCTGCAATAATATTACAAATGTTCCCTTAATATCAGTCCTCTTTAACCCTTTTCAGAACGATTGGCCCGAAGGCTACCAGCTCGCAGGAACCATGAATTTCCGGTGGCCCCAGTGTGTACCAAATAACCTAAAGACCCTCATCCCTAATGCCAGCAGTGAGGCCATCCAGCTCATGAGAGACATGCTGCAATGGGACCCAAAAAAGCGGCCAACTGCCAGTCAGGTTTGATATTCTTTTATTAGCAGCTCTTTATAGATAATACTTGTTGATAGCATAGCACATTTTCTCCCTCAAAACTGAAGGAACCATCAAAAAGAGCCTTGGTAGTACAGGAGTTTAAGGCACCCTGTTATTAAGCTTATTAAGACCAGCTGCCTGCAATTACTGCAGGGGTCGAATCTCGCCAAGGCTCAAGGTTGACTCAGCCTTCCATCCTTTCTAAGGTAGGTGAAATGAGGACCCAGTTTGTGGGGGCAATAAGCTGACTTTGTATAAATATACAAAAGGATGAAGGCTATTGCTGAGCACATTGTAAGCCGCCCTGAGTCTTCGGAGAAGGGCGGCATATAAATCAAATAAAAAAAAAAAAAAAAGGAGAATATGCAGAATAGTTTTTCCTGTTACTGCTTCTAATCTTTGTTGATTTCCTTTTGCTACAAGCCCTAAATCAATGTCCTTACTATGCAGGGTGGGCACAAATCTCTACTGCAGGGGTACACAACCTTGGAACATTGCCCATTAGTGGACCATGAGGAGTTTGCAAACAGGCTGCGGAAACGGCTGGCAAGCGTGCACACTCATTCTCACTTGCACGAGAGCAGGCAACTGCACACTCCATTTAAGTGAGAGGCATTCATGCATGCACGCTGCTCGTGCAAATGGAGCTGCGCACGAGTGTGCTTGCTGGCCTCTTGTGCAGAACCATCCCCTCTCCCCCCTTGCCAGTCCACAAAGCCGGACACGTTGGAGAACTCTGCTCTAAAATATATGTGCTGTTGCTGCTACTGTTACAACATATTCTTCAGTTCTTCATGCAGTTGTTACATTAACACAGCATCTCGTTTTCTGAAAACATACGATGAGGTTTGCTACCTGACTGAGCATGCTTGTTTGATTGCTTGGCCTTCTTCACTGAATAATGAATTTTTCCCTTGGATTTTAGGCACTTCGATATCCTTATTTCCAAGTTGGCCACGCCCTGGGCCCTTCTCAGTGTATTCGGGAGCTGGGAAAGCAACAGCGAGACCTTCTTGAGAAAGGCCAAAGCCACCTTAAGCCCATTCCGCCAGCAGCACCCCCACCTAAAGCACAAAGTGGCCTCTCATTGAGACCCTGTCCGCAGAGCCATTCCTCCCAATCCCTGACCTACCCACACAAAGCAGACTCATCAGTGAGGGACCACTTAAAGGAAGCCAAGCCAAGTCAGGTAGTCTTCCCAGAAATTCACGCCAAGATTTCTCTACAGGTAAGAAGCTTTGAACGCTTTGCATTTTTAAAACAGGTGCAATTATTACAGATTAACAGAGTTGTAAGGGACCTTGTAGGTCATCTAGTCCAACCCCCCGCCCAAGCAGGAGACCCCACACCATTTCTGACAAATGGTGGTCCAATCTCTTCTTGAAAGTCTCAAGCGATGAAGCTCCCACAACTTCCAAAGGCACTGGTTGATTGTTCTCACTGTCAGAAAATTTCTCCTTATTTCCAGGTTAAATCTCTCCCTGTTCAGTTTCCATCCATTATTCCTTGTCTGGCCTACAGTTGCTTTGGAAAATAGTGTGACCCCTTCCTCTCTGTGGCAGCCCCCCAAATATTGGAACACTGCTATCATGTCTTCTCTGGTCCTTCTCTTCACTAGATTAGCCATGCCCAGTTCCTGTAACCGTTCTTCATACGTTTTAGTCTCCAGTCCCCTAATCATCCTGGTTGCTCTTCTCTGCACTTTTTCTAGAGTCTCAACATCTTTTTTATAGCGTGGTGACCAAAACTGGATGCAGTATTCTAGGTATAGTCTTACTAAGGCTTTATAGAGTGGTATTAGTACCTCACTTTGTTCTCTCACTCTATTACTTTCCCTCAGACTAGCTCCCCTCATCAGGTTGCTTTGAGGAAGTAGAGGGGGAAGAAGAGGTTGGTTACTTGGAGACTTCCATTTTCACCAGGAGTTTGCCTTTGTCCTTGGGGGATCTGCTCTCGCCACACTTAGCACTCCATCAGCAGGCAGTATGCAGTTGCTCAGAGGCTATTCTAGAGCAGTCTTGGGAACCACCTATCAGAAGATGAGTTGTAGTGCATTAGAGTTGAATTACTACAGATCAAGTGGAGTGAACTTCACTATGTTGAAGGGTATTGATTACTGAGCTACACCATTACAAACAATAAAGTTTCTGCTCAGTTCAGTTGCTGAGATAATGTGTGTAATCCTTAAATGGTCAAAGGATGCCTAATTTTAATGAAAACAGTTGTGAAGCAGCTATTTGAGACTATGTTCCAACAATTAAAACTATATTGCCTCGGTTTGGTTTCTGATGTGTAAATCACCATGAATGTATAGATTAGAAATAGTTCAAAGTTACAACAGAACTCCCCCCCCCCCAAAAGGGACTACTGATCTGGATTTAAACTTTGATATCTGCCCCCCCACCCATTCATAGCTGCTTGCAGCACCCCAAATCAGATGATTGTGATTTATGTTAGCTTTTTTTCCCTCGAAACCAGCATTTACTCTTAGTTTCTATCAAAAACCGTAGCGAACGATAGGTTTGCTTAATGACCACCACAATGAAAGTCGTAAAATTGGACCTAGCTGTGTGGTGATCTGCTTTACAACCATCACAATTTACCACCAATATTTGGGGCTCAATTAGGGTTGTAAGTCAAGGACTACCTGTATGTTTCTTCTCAGCTCACATGCTTTGATCCTTTCAGATTTATCTAGTGCCAGTACATGAGGGAAACATTTGAAAAAGCATCCCTAAATCAAAGTTTACTGTGGGCATGTCCAAACTTTATGATCCGTTCCAAAGATTTTACCTGTGGTACAGATTGCACTATTCATAGCATTCATTTTGCATTCATACAGTTGTTATTTATACATGCTAACTAGGAAGGATTGAATACAATTCTACTTCTCCATCACACGGGAACTAGAGAACTATTAATACGATAGAAACACTGACAAGATTGTACTTTGTCTCCTCAATCCAAATCAGAATCTTTCTCATCCTCCTGTCCCACTTTATCTTCTACTTCACAAACCCTTTTTTGTGTTTATTTTTTGTGTCTTCCTTTTTATTTCCAGTAGGATTTTTCTATAGACATGACTTTTTCATTGTTATTTGCAAAACCACTACACAAATATTACTAAAAATAAGAGCATACAAAAGAGAAATATAAAAAAAATCTATGTATGAGATAATTTTATTTAGTTTTTGTGGTGGCTGCTTTTGTACCCAACTTTGTTTACTGTTTTTAACCTTCTTTTATAGGTTTTGTTTTCATGCTGCTTCATATCTGATCCAATATTAACTATTGTTGCCATTTCAAATGATGTTCTATTCTTTGCAACGCACACCTGTGGGATACTTTATCTTGTAACAAACCTGTCTATCTAGCTAAGCTTTTTTCTGTTGGAGAAGCTTTCTGTGATTGGAATAAATTATGCATATCTGTTTTGTGTGTACATTGCATTCTGTCTGAATCACTGCTTTCCTATCATTGCAATATCTTCATTTTTGAGAAGGAAGTAGACCAAGAGAAGGAACTGACCATGGGATCAGACTCCAGCAGCTATAGGAGAATGAGAAATCACAACTGGAAGCCGATCACATGCTCACAGAGAGTAACCCCCAATTTCCTTTCATTTACAAAGCAGTTTAAACTCTGGCATATTTTTTATTTTGACAGAGAACCTCCATTGCCACAGAAGAAGCCAACGGTGATCTCAAACCAAAGAACCGACATAAATGGGGCCACATTACTGGAACACTAAAAAGTTCTGAGGAGTGGGATACTGTGGAAGAGAGTGCTAGGAAGTCTTCCCTCAGCAGAATGGATTTTAAAAACAAAGGGCAGAGTGATGATGCTCTTTGTAGGTAAGCTTTTGAATTCCTGTGTATTTGGACTTCAACTCCCAGAATTCCCCAGCCAGCCAGCCATTCCTATCCTAATGATATATTTTAAAAATAAGGATGGGCAACATATGGCTTCTCTGATGATGGAGGACTATTAGCCATGTTGGCTAGAGCTGATAGGAAGTTCAGACATCCTTGTAGGGCTGCATATAGCTCCTCCCTGATTTTATAGGCTATATTCCATTCCTGCTTAATGTAAGATCAATTAAAAGTTGAACTTAGTAATATCCTTTTCTTTGGAAATATGAATGCACAAATTGTATTGTCACCATGTGTGCAACCAGTTTGTACTCCTACAGAGCACAAAATCACATTTTCAGTATCCTGTGTAAATATGCATTTGTGTGTCATGTGGTGATTTTGCTCAATTAACATACAAAGATCTCTTGATGTTAAGGTAAAACTGCCTCATCAATAGCTATTCAGACTGTTCAATAGCTATCTAGCTGTTTGTTCACATATTTATTTAGAAATGTATCCAAATTGGTTTAATGGAGCTTACTCTCAGAGAAGAACAACTTAGTGACGTGTCTATTAAGACACATCACTAATCGACACATCACTAATTATGTGCCTATTTCCTTCACTGGAGACTCCTGTACTTGCATAACAAGTATGTGGTGGAGCAGGGCAAAAGTTATTCGAACATTATGTCTCTTTTTCTATGTGACCTTAATTAATCATTTTAGGATGTAGTTCCTTTTGGTATTCGAGCATCAGAAAACGTGTGTTGGAATTTGCACTGAACCTTTAGTTTTCGTTTTAGATTTTTATCCCACCTTTTATTTTATATGCAACTCAAGGCAGGACCGCCTTCTACCACCGAATGCCTCCCACCGTCTGATACGCTCTCACAGAGAGGGCCTCCTCAAGGTGCCGTCGGCCAAGCAATGTCGGCTGGCGACCCCCAGGGTGAGAGCCTTCTCTGTGGGGGCTCCTGCCCTATGGAATGAGCTGCCCCCGGATATAAGAAGGATCCCCAACCTCCGCGCCTTCCGTCGTGCTCTGAATACTCTATTGTTCAATCAAGCGAGCCTGACCGAATAAATTAAAGGGTTTAAATTGGTTTTCAAGGGGTTTTAGCTAAGGGTAAATTGCTTTAATTTATTTTAACGGTTTTTAATTTTTGTGATGGGTTTGTTTTAATATGGCTTTACACTGCCCTGAGTCCTTCGGGAGAAGGGCGGTATAGAAATGTAATCAAATCAAATCAAATCAAATCAAATCAAGGCAGCAACCATACCAATACTCCTTCCTTCTTCTGTTTTCCCCCCACAACAGCAGCCCTGGAACGATTCAGTTGAACCTTCTTTTGGTCAGGGGAAAAAAAAAACATGTGAATTGATATAGAGGGGTGTATTGTGAGCGTCTGAAGTGGGTTATTTGTTTTTGGTTACAGATTTGAAAGTATTTTGGATCTGAAATCTTCAGCCTGCATAGGGACAGGAAACAGTGCACCTTCCTATCTTCAACAGGACATGCCAACATGCCAAGTTTCTGCAGCCAAACAACATTACTTGAAACATTCTAGGTATTTACCTGGTTAGTAAAACAAGCAAACCCAAACCATAATCTTTACTGTAATATTTCATAAGAAATGGCATTTAGATTGGGAGGGGGAGGAGTACCATATGAATTCACAACCTCAAATTGCTTGTGTAAATACTTGTTTTTGTTTCCTTTGCTCATGTGTCCAAATAGCAGCAGATATTCTAAACGGCTGACTTTTCAAAATGTTATAAATTTGTTCTACCATGTGAAAGCAGTATCTTTATTGTGGGCTTTGCGGACAATATTTTCCAAGATTAAATTCTATTCAGTTTATGAACTGTATGATTACTTAGGCCATCCTTCCTCCACAGAGCTCAGTCTATTTTTTGATAGTAGCTGGTTTACTTTCACAGAAATCCTGTGAATTATGCCAGATTTCAAAGGAGCAAGTTGCTCAAACTGTTGAGTTTCAAAGTTCAACATAAATTGGTCTTGTCTAAAACTTGAAATGTATCACAAATTATTTCCCCCCTTTGTAAATTGTCAAAATATAGCTTGCAAAAGAGGCAGGCAACATTAGCCTTTCTGTCACTTCCAGAAAATATACCACCAAAGCAGCAAACAGAAACTGAATTTCCCATCAGTTTTTGGTAGAAAGCATTTTAAAGGGATGTCAACTTTTGTTGCCTTAACACACCCAAAAGCAAGCAAAATAATTCTCCCCTCTAATCAGACAATGATCTCTTCTTTCATTGTGGCTCTTAACCGCATCCTTCAAAAATATAAAATAAAATAAACAAAAGCCTACAATAATTAGCTGGCGGAAGGTTGGTCACCTTGCTCTATAGGGTCAGCAACTGCAATCAAACAGCTTTTCAGACAAAGCAATGGTGATATCCAAACTAAATGGTGTATCTATCATAACTAGACAGAATGCAAACTTGTGGTTTTGTGTTGAAACTCAGGAGGACATTGGGAAGTCATCATCTGGTTGAAAACTAAGAATGCCAAAGAAAGATCTTTTGTGCTAATTAGTAGTCAGTTTTCACAATATATTTGCACCATCCAGCTGTTTAAATTAACTAAGTAAAGTGACACAATGTTATCTCTGAGCAGTCCACTTTGCCATTTCTTCATTATTCCAGCATCTCTTTTTTCTTTTCTCTAAAGCCACATACTGATTAACTGTCCAAATGTCTAGATTCCTTCTAAGAAGAAACAAACTTCTAAGAATATTCTTATTCTGAAAAGAATAATCAGCACCAATCAGCAGTAACATTTGGCAAATAAGTTAGTTGGGAATTACAATAGCACAGAAATAGAAGAGAAAAAGATATATTAATATATAATATATCTGTGGCATTTTAACAGCTGTCTTGTTTTGACCTTAGGAATAAGTCCAAGAAATAATTTGGTATCTAGTTCAAGCAAAGATTCTGTCCTACCAAATCCATGGCCAAGTTCTAGTTTGCCTAGAAAGACGTCGGCAACGGCAGGCGGGATCACCAGGCTGAATACTAGTAAGAAGTGTTACTGAAATATCTGCAGGATTTACTAAAGTCATTCTGATCCCCACCATTACCAGTTTTCTGAATGGGATACTTCTAAAAGATCCCTGAACCAAGACCTTAAAGGCATTCTTAGTTTGACTGAGTTCATTGTGTACTTTCTTCCTAATAATTCTGAATAGAATTACAGTTTTTGATTTCCTATGAATTGGACCTTTAAGATTATTATGACAAAAAAAAATCACTCCTTTTTAAAATTAACAGTATGCCTTTCACTGTCAGTTCAGAAAGTCTGCTGGCTATAGTACAATCTTGGCCCATTGCTAGTGTATTATATTTCATTCAGGTTGCTGCTTTATGTAACCTTATCAGAGAAATGAAGCTACCGTTATGGCATCATTTCATATGGACCGAGGTTTATTACAAGGATAACAGCTTCCAATAAGCATCATTTTTAACGAAAGTAGTGGGGATAGTGTTCCTTTAGAGCATGGGTGTCAAACTTGCTGCATTGCTGTCATGTGATGTGTCGCGACATTTCCCCCCTTTGTGGAGCTGGGGTAGGCGTGGCCTGCGCATGACACATCTGGCCAGCGGGCCACCAGTTTGACACCCCTTCTTTAGAGATTGATGGCATGGGTATTTTTCCCCATAGGTTATTAAAACAAGACCCTTAAAATATAGCTCAAAATATATATAAAATTGGGGCTTATTATGCTGATTGAAATAATGTTTGCATTTGAAGTTATGTTAATTAAATGCCGGTGTCTAACATATTTGGATTAGGCATTAACTGATGTTACTTTTAAAGAATCAATTGCAAATGGTGTATGGTGGCTAAGGAATGTTTATCTTGACCTTCTGCATTGATGCATCCCCTTTCTTTTTGTAATTTATTTTAGATTGCACAGGATCAAGTGGCCTACTGGGTGCTTATGTCCCTTCCTTTCTGAAAAAAGAAGTTGGCTCTGCTGGCCAGAGAGTGCAGTTGGCACCAATTCTTGATCCGTCTCCTGCAGATTCATCTTCTCGTAAGCTCTGTTTCCCTCTGGAAATGATGATATGCACTATGATAGTAAAGCCACCGCTCTAGAAACTCTGGCATTTCGTTTGAGAAATCCTCACAGTTCACAGCTTCTTGGGCTTCAACTCGATGTTAATTGGGCAACCAGCCAGGCAAACCTCATGTTAATAAGTAACTGCTTTGAAAGGATCTTTTCTTTTGGAAACTTTTGACTTTTTGTGTTGGACAGTCAAAAACAACAAGAAATATAGATGCTTATATTGTATGCTCTATTGTGCCTTGCACTGTTCTACATAATGTTCTCTTCCAGTAAAAGAGGATATCCGTAGCTCAGAGTTGAATGGTGGAGTGCTAAGTGGTCTCTGAGCTTGGTTGTTTGCTTGCAGGTGTTTCATTACCCCACTAGCAGTGATAATGAGTATGGGGCTTGCTCTGCCAATGTTGTTGGGGGTTGGTTTTATCCTTGATAGTTCCTTGATAAGGGCACTGCTTTTAGCTTGACTGTTTGTCAGGTGTTAATCCCTGCTTATCTGGGTGTTGACTGCTGGAGAATATATGTTCTGGTCTTACTGTTTCCTTTTTAGGGATTTTTATTGTCTCATTTGAATGTTATGTATTAAAATTTAGATAAACTGGGATTAACATTCAACAAACAAGTAAATAGCAAAAGAACAAAACCAAGAATCAGGAAAACATAACTAATCAGAAAATGTTCTCTTCTTCAGTAGAGAAGTGTGCTCTTGAATATGACCAGTGCTTTTTCTATACTTGGAACTTGGGAATTCATCTTGGTTTTTCTTTCTCTTTTTTAGAACATTTCTAGTTCTTACAGTAGCAAAGACTGCTTAGACAATGCCCAAATAAGTCTTCATAAGGCAAAAGAGGCTTCTGCCTTATGCTCTCCTTATGACTATGCTCTCCTTATGACTATGGGTACTACTAATAGAATAAGTTATAGTATGAAAGGTCCTTGGTGTTCTTTGACCTTGGTTATTTATTTGCAGACATTTCATTATCCAAACAAGGTAATATCATCACTATCTGATGATCCTAGCATTGATGATGTTACCTAGTTTTGATAATGAAATATCTGCAAGAAAACAACCAAGCTCCGAAAGCACCAAAGACCTCTTATTTCAACCCTGGGCTACAAATATTCTCCTTTGTTGATAAGTTATTGTATGTTAACCAGAGATTGTCATTTGGGGGGGGGGGGAGTAGGGAGGGGCTTTTTGAAGCAGAGGTGTAAGGAATGTGTTTTTGTTTTTTAAAACTCACCTCTGGGAGCTGCACAGAATAAATTGAAAGATTCAGTGGAGAGATTTTAGTTTAGTTTGAAGAAAAATATATGGATTAAGCTATGTGGAAACCTTACACAGCTATTGCATTGTTGAATTTCTCTTGAGCTTGGCTTTTGGGGGGTAGATGTTTCATTGCCCAACTGTTTCCTTTTAGGGAAGTGAGGTTCATTCATTGGGAGGATTATCCCTGCTCTGGTCCTGGATGGATGGTCCTATTTTAGGACCATTATTTCAAGTGATTGATGGTGATTATTTATTTAGCTGAGAAGAGTCTGTCTTATGGGCATGTTGGTTCTGCCCTATTGTGATGGTATGTGGGAATGACCTTAAGCGGCAAAAGGAAGACCCCCCCCAGCCCAGTCTGATAACCAGCAGCTCAGTCTGCAGGTGGAAAAAAAAACACCATGAGAAGCATTTCAGGAGGGACCTTTTCCAGAGACTACAACAATAGGAGATTGCAAGATTTTGCTTAATGTAACCTTACAATAAAGATAGTGCTGTTACTACTGGTTGTGCTTCTTGTCTGGACTACCTCACAGGGCTAACACCTCTGTGACCAACACCTGTGTAATGGGATGCCTACAGAGCTATCAACACCAGAATTATTAGGAAGAAAGTACACAATGAACTCAATCAAACTAAGAATGCCTTTAAGGTCTTGGTTCAGGGATCTTTTAGAAGTATCCCATTCAGAAAACTGGTAATGGTGGGGATCAGAATGACTTAAATCCTGCAGACGTTTCAGTAACACTTCTTACTGGTATTCAGCCTGGTGATCCCGCCTGCTGTTGCCGACGTCTTTCTAGGCAAACTAGAACTTGGCCATTGTAGTTTTTATAATTAAAAAGACAGCATTTTGCTTGCCTGTTGATTAAATTGTTATTAGGAGAGGAACTCTTTCCTACCGTTCCCTATTCTGATATAGAACATCACCCCTCCCAACTATATTTTATTTGGGAAAAACAGTGGCAAAATCTGAATAGATTTTGGATGAACCAAGATCCAACCGTGTCTTCTATTCGCAGAATTCTGAATCCAGTGCTTTAATTTGAAATAGGATGCTTTAATCCGAGTTCCGTGTCTGACTGTCACCTTGACTTGCTCCTTCTTTTTCATGCTCTTCTTCTTTATTTGTAGATTACAGTTCCATGAAGACTATCAGAGCTCATATTGTGAGGCCATCATTTAACATATCTATGAAAAGCACACCAGGGTTGCTGCCGGCCCCACCTCCTGTTCAACCAGTGCATGGAAGGATTGACTGGTCTTCAAAATATGCTGCTCACCGCTGAATGATGGGATGGAGCATGCCTTCCATGACATTGGCTAAACATCCAGTCTCCTGTAACATTTCTTCTGTCCATTTTTTCTATGACTGTGACATTTCAGGACCTTTTAAGAGAGTTTACTTTTTAGTTGTATGTATTTGAATGCAAAGTTGTGTAACTTTTGTATTGTTCTTATTTTATGATTGAGGCATTTATTTTCATAGGACCAATGCACATTTGTATATCAGCATAGAATTGTGGAATTTTTTTGTTCTGGGGGCTTTTCTAAATAACTTTTAAAATTCACATTTTTAGAAAGAAAAGGATTTTTTCTTTTCTTTTTTGACCACATTTTATATAAACGAATAAATGTAGCAATAAGGCAGTATTTAATATAATTACGATACGGTTCATACTGTAACGACATTTACCAAATATTCTATAAGTTAAGTTTCTGAATATGGTATGCTGGGCAAATAATCCACTGAGTAGCTACCTTCTTCTCTAACTCCATAATGGAATAGCCACAGTGATGGTACAAAGCTTCACTTTTCTGTAGTAAAATATGAGATGGGCATTTTGTTTTTACATGACTGGGAATTATTAGGCCAGTGTATAAAATCAACAGAGCACAATCTTGACCCCACCCCCCAGTTGTATAATTTTAGGATATAGATGGTAAAATGTACTTTTGGCAGGGAAAGAAGTATGTTCTTTAATTATATTTTGAACAGTATTTGGTCAGAGTATCATATCTCTATGGCAGAGGTCTTCAAACTTGGCAGCTTTAAGACTTGTGGACTTCATAGCATAGCTGGCTAGAGAATTCTGGGAGTTGAAGTCCAGAAGTCTTAAAGCTGCCAAGTTTGAAGATCTCTGCTCTATGGAATTCTAAAGTTACTGGTTGGTATAATTCACCATAAGCATTACAACATGATTCTGCTCATTGTTAATGGCAGTGAAATATTAAAGTAGTCATGTACTAAGATGGTCGCATTTGGACCCCATGCCATTTCATACTTAACACTAGCCTCGTTTCACAGTGAAAACTAAATTTATTATAGGGGATCCTGCTTCAGTTGCGAGCAATATGTTTTGTAGGGTAGTAAGTCTTGGAAACTATTTAAAGCAATATTAAATATGACAAAGCTGGGTTTGTACAGTAATATAATGAAGTATAAAGTATTAAAATAAGTACCAGCGGCAGCATCAGAGTTGAAGATTTTTATATATTCATAGCCTACATTTTATTTTTAATTCCTTAGCTTTCCTTTTGCCCAAATGCAATTTTGTTGCTTCAGTATAAAGTGAGTAAAAAAATTTATTTCATATAATTAAAGTCTTACTTTCAGGAATAAGTTGACATTGCTGATTTTTAGAGTATTTAGAAGTAAATTTCATCCCTTCTAGAAATCAACATAGGGGGTTGGGGTTGTTTTTTTCTGGTTTTTTTTTTTTTTTTTTTGGTACATCAGAAGTGGAAATCTTGGAGCTTTGGGATGGAAAAAGGTAATAAAAGTTACAGTGCATTATTTTAAAGAAAAAGAATCCAGGTGTTGAAGTTCAGTGGCCCTATCTCCTCTTATGCTGGAAAAAAAGAGGAAGAATTAAACTCTATGCATGTCAAATCACAGAGAAGGCTGGAGGCTGCATCTTCTCAGGGAGAAATAATAATCCCAAATAAGCATTCCAGTTAAGTCTTGGATGTAGCATCCATCTCTCTTCTGTAGTGCTGTTTTCTAGACCCCTCAGTCTATTGCATGCTATTTACTTCTCTTTTTCATAAAACTGACACTGTAGATAGAAAAGCTACAGTTTGTATATGTTAAGTTCTCCCTATTAAGACAATTAGTTCAATAGCTAATCAAGTATCTGTCTTTTGTGCTGGATCTGAAAACTCCAGATTAAAGCTGGAAAAAAGCACTCATTTGTTCGGACACCTTGTTGCATACCTTCTTCCTCATTGGTTGCAGCAGAGTTTTCCTCCCTGGTGCTGCTCAACTTGTGAGAAGCGACAATGTAGCAGAACTGTCAATATAAATCAGAATTGTTCAATCGCAGTTGATTACTAAAGGCAACAATGTCAAAGACAACAGAAGTGCCTTGGAAAATAAAATTTTCAACAAGGCTAGTCCAATATTATCCTAAGAGAGCAGGATTTCCCCCCCCCCAAACGGATGTGCTATATAAATTGATCAGCATTTATGCTGAAGACAAAAATATGCAAACTCCTCTAGCCATTTTCACTGGTATTGGATTTTATGCTTTTTCTAAATTGTAAAAAAATCTGCAGTGTTTAAAAATATCTCATTGTCTAAATTGAAATTATATACCAGCTATATTTGGCCATTAGTTATTTTGAGAAACCACTAAATAATATAATCATATAGTGGAATATGCACAAAAGCAATCCATGCCACTATAGTCCTCCATAGTTCTTTCTGTCTGGAAGGAAGTAACCTGGAAAGGAAAAAAAAAACCCGGAGCCATTTTAAAAAATTCTATCAAAAACGTGAGATGATTTAAGAAGAATGCATGCGTAATTAGTGGTAAAATTAGATCTGTACCAGATAAAAACTGCAAACTCATTCATATACTCATGCAGCAGATCAGAACTTGAAAGATAAATGCTCCCTTTATCCTATTTTAAAGTAACGCAAACCAATCTATTTCTCATTTATTTAAACCATCCTTAATATAATTACTCATTGTAATACATTCCTGGGAAGTTACTTATGAGTAAACAAAGTTTCTGTCATCCTATTGAGCAATACTTATTCATAGCATTTGTTGAGGATATAAAAATAATTCTGTTAATACTTCTGTCAGTACAAATTTATCAGTGTTGAATGAGGTTACTATATTGCCATCAGAAATCTATGACTTGCAGATCATTGCAGCCATAGAAAGCTTTAGATATTTTTTAAAATAAAAGTATTGTGTCCTGTGGTTGAGAACAGTAGGTATAGAAAGTATTAAAATTTAATTTGAATAAGCAGGTGTATCTGACAAATGAAAATTGTTCATTTTTTCCTCCTTTGTGTTTGTGCTTGCTTCTTTTTCTATCTCAGAAAGTCCTTTCCAAAATAAAATTATTTAAACATTGTTTGATTACTGTTTCATAATTTCTGCAATAACAAATGTGGTGGTGATTTCCTAAATACTCTTTGAAAAGAAATACACTTTGAAGTCTTCTGGTTGCTGTGTAATTGAAAATATATATCACATTTTTCCAAGGTGATTTATTTGCTCTTAGGAAATAATGATGTAAATATTTATAATCGAAAAGTGAAGAGCTAAGATGGCTCTCAAAATTAACTAGCTAAGAGCCAGTTGTGAGTTTTTATGATTGTGAGAAATTCTGTAGAGTATTAAGTATCAGAAGTACTCAGAGCATGCAATAATTGCCGTTTTATTAGTAAACCAAATGTTCTAGCTGAACAAGGAATATGGCAAGAGAAACTAGCTATTCCTCTAAATGAGATTTTTTTCCCCCAGTAACTGCATGTAGTGTAGTTTATAAAATATAGTGCACAGTATAGAATATGTTTAAATGAAAGAGGCTGCACCAGTGGTGGGTTGCTACCCCGAATCGGGCGAACCAGTAGCGGCATGGGAGGCTTTGCCCACCTGCACATGCACAGAAGCGTCGCACATGAGGGTGCTCGTGCCCACGAGCAAACCGTAGCAACAGGTTTTGAAACCCGCCCCTGGGCTGCATATGGTTTTTTTAAGCATTTTAAAAAAACCCTCCTTTGAATGCATACATTTGCATGCATCTATGTCTGTATCTGTATGCATATAAATAATCTTCAAAATCTTCTACTTCCATAGCTTTACTTCTATAAAACATAAGAACAAGTCCTTATGTAAAATTAACATTCCCCCAATCGCAATGACAATTATATAGCTGATAGAAGAAAGGGCTGCATTTCTCAAAAAGATGGGGGCATATAGGAAAATAAACCTTGAAACTTCCACTCAAAAGTCTTCCCTTTTGTTTAAAAAGAAAAGAGCAAAAGAAAACCCTGATACTTCAAGTAAAACTCCAGTCTTTTGTTTGTTAGGTCCATTGTGAGACATTGAAATTCCTGATATGCTCAGGTACTTCAGATAATAATACAGAATATTTACCTGGGCATGGAGAAATCTGATTTTTATATTTCTATTTTTATTCCTCCCTCTCACAATACCTTGCGGCTGTTAAGGGCTGAATGGGAATCAACAGAGCAAGAAACAGAAACATCCCTGGCAAGACAGAATGGGTCTGGGTTTGGACTTTTTTGGTCCATGGAGAATTGCCCGCTTTGGTCTTGGATAAGATCACACCACCCCAGACAGACCTGGTGGGTAATCTGGGGATTCTCCTGGACTCATATGACTCCTACTCAAGGAGCAGGTGGCAATTGTGGCCAAGAGGGCCTTTACACAATTGCAGATTGTGCATTAGTTATTCCTTTTCCTGGATCAGCAATCCCTGCTTACAGTCACTCCTATTTTGACTGCAATATGCTCTACGTGGAACTTCTCTTGACAAGTATCCAGAAGCTACCATTGGTTCAAAATGTGGCAGCCTGCATGGCTCTGTGCAAGTCTAGATTTGCTCATGTGTGATCTTTCCTGCGGGAGCTGCATTGGCTACCCGTTTGCTTCTGGGTCCAATTCAAGCAGCTGGCTGTCACCTTTAAAGACTTACATAGCTTGAGGCTAAGTTATTTGAAGAGCCATCTTTTCCCAGTTATATCTACCCAACCCACCAAAGCAGGGAGGCAGGGTATGTTACGGGTCCCTTCTGTTAAAGAGGTCCATCTGGCAGGGCCAAGCAGAAAGGCTTTCTCCATGGTGGCTCTCTCCCTAATGTGGAACATCATCCCTGCTAGAGTAAGATTGGCTCCCATTTTGACACACTTTCAAAAGGACCTGAGGACACAGTTTTGCCAACGAGTCTGGGGACCTCAGTATGGAACCCATTGAGTGGTTGTCAACATGGAGGGTGGGGGTTTATTGGTTTTTGCACTGGAGTTTTATTTTTTTAAGCCACCCTGAGTTACTGTAAGTTGGGTGGTCATACATTTATTAATAAATAATAAATCCCTAAATACATTTTGGGTGTCACATAATACTTTTGTTGGTTGTTGATATTTGAGCTGAATTTTCACTATTTCTAGATTTTTGTAACTTCCATCAATGGTTAAGCACAAACAATTGAATGGTTAGGTACTAATGCAATGCAGCACTTTATCCATCAGTAATTCTGAAGATTTTTTCTTTGTTTACAAAAGACTTTGTACAATGATCATCTTAAGAAAGCTATCAATAGAATCTAAGTCTCCATCACCACTAAAGCAGCCTCTGCATTTACAAAATGATGTTTTCCCAATATACACTGCTCAAAAAAATAAAGGGAACACAAAAATAAAACATCCTAGATCTGAATGAATGAAATATTCGTAGTAAATACTTTGTTCATTACATAGTTGAATGTGCTGACAACAAATCACACAACAATTATCAATAGAAATCAATGGAGGTCTGGATGTGGAGTTACACTCAAAATTAAAGTGGAAAAAAACACTACAGGCTGATCCAACTTTGATGTAATGTCCTTAAAACAAGTCAAAATGAGGCTCAGTAGTGTGTGTGGCCTCCACATGCCTGTATGACCTCCCTACAATGCCTGGGCATGCTCCTGATGAGGTGGCGGATGGTCTCCTGAGGGATCTCCTCCCACACCTGGACTAAAGCATCCCCCAACTCCTGGACAGTCTGTGGTGCAATGTGGCATTGGTGGATGGAGCGTGACATGATGTTCCAGATGTGCTCAATTGGATTCAGGTCTGGGCAACGGGCAGGCCAGTCCATAGCATCAATGCCTTCGTCTTGCAGGAACTGCTGACACACTCCAGCCACATGAGGTCTAGCATTTGCGTGCATTAGGAGGAACCCAGGACCAACCGCACGAGCATATGGTCTCACAAGGGGTCTGAGGATCTCATCTCGGTACCTAATGGCAGTCAGGCTACCTCTGGCGAGCACATGGAAGGCTATGCGGCCCCCCCAAAGAAATGCCACCCCACACCATTACTGACCCACTGCCAAACCGGTCATGCTGGACGATGTTGCAGGCAGCAGAACGTTCTCCAGGGCGTCTCCAGACCCTGTCATATCTGTCACATGTGCTCAGTGTGAACCTGCTTTCATCTGTGAAGAGCACAGGGCGCCAGTGGCGAAGTTGCCAATCTTGGTGTTCTCTGGCAAATGCCAAACGTCCTGCATGGTGTTGGGCTGTAAGCACAATCCCCACCTGTGGACGTCGGGCCCTCATACCACCCTCATGGAGTGTGGCCCACTGGAGGTCATTTTGAAGGGCTCTGGCAGTGCTCCTCCTGTCCCTCCTTGCACAAAGGCAGAGGTAGCAGTCCTGATGCTGGGTTGTTGCCCTCCTACGGCCTCCTCCACGTCTCCTGATGTACTGGCCTGTCTCCTGGTAGCGCTTCCATGCTCTGGACACTACGCTGACAGACACAGCAAACCTTCTTGCCACAGCTCGCATTGATGTGTCATCCTGGATGAGCTGCACTACCTGAGCCACTTGTGTGGGTTGTAGACTCCGTCTCATGCTACCACTAGAGTGACAGCACCACCAGCATTCAAAAGTGACCAAACCATCAGCCAGAAAGCATAGGAACTGAGAAGTGGTCTGTGGTCACCACTTGCAGAACCACTCCTTTATTGGGGATGTCTTGCTAACTGCCTATGCTTTCCACCTGTTGTCTATTCCATTTGCACAACAGCATGTGAAATTGATTGTCAATCAGTGTTGCTACCTAAGTGGACAGTTTGATTTCACAGAAGCGTGATTGACTTGGAGTTACATTGTGTTGTTTAAGTGTTCCCTTTATTTTTTTGAGCAGTGTATATCGCAGGCTGTCACAATAAAATTCTTCACAGGTGTTGCACTATCTTAGGGGCATTATATGGTTGACCTCTAACATAAATTATTACATCTTCCAACATTAGCACTTTCATGAAAAGTATCTCTTATATAACATTAGAGGATTTAAATTTCTATTACTTTATTCTTTCTCTATTTTTTCATAATCAAAATAGTTTAACTAGTTTTCACAATGTATGAAGAATTTAAAAGCTTGATGAATTCTTATAGTATATATGTTGCTTGTTTTTTTCACTTTGGGTTCGGTATGGCAAGCATGGCTTCAGTTCCAATGAGTTCTCACTGATTATTTTATAGTTATTTCAGTTAAAATTAATGACAAAGTTTCAGCACACATTATGCTCTGAAAACATATTCACATTGAAAAGCCCATTTGTTCTTTGTGCACTAATGATTCAAAGCAATTACAATAGGAAGGTTCACTAGCTTCTTCATCAAGCTAGAATCTCAGGGCCCGAGCCTTAGGCGGATGTACGCAACGTCAGGTCCGCAGCTAACAAAGCCCCCCTCATTTGTGAACTAATTCAGGAGGGGAAAGCAGACATGGCGGGTATTACAGAGACCTGGTTGGGCCATGAATGGGGGGTCCCCCTTGTAGAGATGTGCCCACCAGGTTTCCGTGCATTCCATCAGTCAAGGGCACAGGGTAGGGGTAGAGGAGTGGCGGTTATTATAAAGGAGAGTCTTGATCCTAGGGAGACCACTGTTCCTCAGACAGCCGGATGTGAGTCTCTCCTCGTGAAATGGGGTCATGGGTTACAGATGGGCCTGCTGATCACGTACCTGGCTCCCTGCCACGTAGCAGCAGCCCTGCCTGAGGTCCTCAATGTAATAGCTGGGGTGGCGGTTGAGACTCCTAGGCTTCTGGTCATGGGAGATTTCAACCTGCCGTCCATCAGTGAAAAGTCTGAGGTAGCTCGGGAGTTCTTGGCTTCCATGACGGCCATGGACCTGACCCAGTTAGTTCATGGCCCTACTCACACGGGGGGACACACTCTGGACTTGGTTTTTGTATCTGATCAGTGGTTGAATGGTCTAGATATAGGGGATATAGTCATCGAACCCTTGTCATGGTCAGACCATTCTCTCCTTAGGCTTGACTTTCTGTCCGCTACACCCCACTGCAGGGAGGCGGAACCGATTAAGTAGTTCTGCCCCAGGCGCCTGTTGGATCCTGATAGATTCCAGATGGAGCTTGGGCCATTTCCTGAGACTCTAGCTCACAACTTGATTGAAGACCTGGCGGCAGACTGGGATAGGATGGCTGCTGGTGCTTTGGATCGGGTTGTGCCTTTGCGGCCTCTGACCCAGCGTCGAAGTCGCCCGGCTCCTTGGTTTTCCGAGGAGCTGAGGGAAATGAAGTGCCGGAAAAGACACCTGGAGAGTAGTTGGAGAGCCAGTCGTTCCGAATCTGACCGAACACTGGTGAGGTCCTATATTAAGACCTACTTAGTGGCGATAGCAACGGCAAAATATAACTATTTTTCCGCTATTATTGCATCGGCAGATAATTGCCCAGCCGCCTTGTTTAGGGTGACTCGCTCCCTCCTCCACCTGGGAGCACAGGAAGACCCCTTACAAGGTCGAGCTGAGGATTTTGCACAATATCTGCATGATAAAATCGCTCAAATTCAGAAAGGCTTGGACTCTGACTGGGTAGGTTCAGACGGAGTGATGGAGGCGGATCTTGAGGATATTATTTGGGATGAGTTTGACCCTGTGATCCCTGAAGATGTGGACAGATTACTGGGGAAGTTGAACATGACCACATGTTTATTGGACCCGTGTCCTCCTGGTTGATACTGGCTTCCCGAGAGGTTACACGAGGCTGGCTCCAGAGGATTATAAACGCTTCTCTGAGTGAGGGTTTCTTGCCTTCCGCCTTGAAAGAGGCGGTGGTGAGGCCTCTCCTCAAGAAGCCCTCTCTGGACCCAGCTGTTCTAGCAAAATACCATCCTGTCTCCAACCTTCGCTTTGTGGCTAAGGTTGTTGAGAGTGTGGTGGCACAGCAACTCCCGCAGTACCTGGATGAAACTGTCTATCTAGATCCGTTCCAGTCCGGCTTCAGGCCTGGTTACAGCACTGAAACGGCATTGGTTGCATTGGTTGATGATCTCTGGAGTGCTCGAGATAGGGGCTGCTCCTCTATCCTGGTTCTATTAGATCTCTCAACGGCTTTTGACACTATCGACCATGGTATCTTGCTGCGCCGACTGGAAGGGCTGGGAGTGGGAGGCACTGTACTACGGTGGTTCTCCTCCTATCTCTCCGACTGGTCGCAGTCTGTGTTGGCAGGAGGACAGAGGTCAACTTCAAGACACCTTACTTGTGGGGTGCCTCAGGGGTCGGTCCTTTCACCTCTTCTGTTCAACATTTATGTGAAGCCGCTGGGTGAGATCATCCGTGGTTTTGGGGTGCAGTGCCATCTTTACGCTGATGATACTCAGCTGTACATCTCCACCCCAGACCACCCCAATGATGCCCTTGCAGTGATGTCCCAGTGCCTGGAGGCCGTGCAGACTTGGATGGGGAGAAGCAGGCTCCGACTCAACCCTTCCAAGACCGAGTGGCTGTAGCTGCCGGCATCCCGATATAGCCAGCTGATACTATCATTGACTATTGGGGGTGAGACATTGGCCCCCACGGAGAGGGCTCGCAACTTGGGTGTCCTCCTGGACACGCGGCTGTCTTTATCAGGTTCGCCTGATTCGCCAGTTGCGACCCTTTCTAGATCGGGACTCCTTATGCACAGTCACTCATGCCCTCGTCACTTCTCGACTGGACTACTGTAATGCTCTCTACATGGGGCTCCCCTTGAGGTGCACGCGGAGGCCCCAACTGGTCCAGAATGCGGCTGTGCAGGTGATATTGGGAGCGACATAGCGCTACATGTAACACCTCTCCTACGCGAGCTGCACTGGCTCCCAGTGGCCTTCCGAGTGCGCTTCAAGGTGTTGGTTCTTACCTTTAAAGTGCTCCATGGCTTAGGACCTAGGTACCTACGAGACCACCTTCTGCAACCGATAACCTCCCACCAACCAGTACGCTCCCACAGAGTGGGTCTTCTCAGGGTGCCGTCACTTAAGCAATGTTGACTGGTGGTTCCCAGGGGGAGAGCCTTCTCTGTGGGGGCACCTACCCTATGGAACAGAATACCCCCAAGGATACGAATGATCCCAGATCTCTGTACTTTCCGTCGTGCACTTAAGACCTTTCTGTTTCACCAAACCGGGCTGGCATAAATTTTTCTAATTGTCTAAATTCTATGCTAGAAGATCTTAACTTAACTGATGAGCCAAATTGGCTTAATTATTTTAAATTGCTTCTATTTCACATTTTTATATATATATGTTTATTTTGACTGTTCACCACCCTGAGTCCTTCGGGAGAAGGGCGGTATAAAAATTAATTAATTAAATAAATAAATAAATAAATAAATAAATAAATAAAATAAGCAAAGAACCTTCCCTTAGGCTTTCAATGACTAATCAGCACTTTGCATTGGTCTGAAAGCATGCTGGCAGTTGATGCTATGACTTCACAACTGATGCTATTTCGGGCTGGCAGGATATGTCCACTAGTAGCTAGTTTAGTTGTTGCACTCTGCACCAGCTGGAGCTTCTTGGTCATTTCCTGAAGCAGCCCCATATGACAGTGGTCCATGTGGGTTGCAGTCAGGACATGAGTTTATTGTCAACCAGTAACTGTTTAGTGCCTGTATATTTTGGTTAAATTATTAATTGAATTAATAATTCCATTTTATTTGTTTGACTTGTTACTTACATTTCCATGCTGTTTCACTCCAACATTTCTTGGGTATTGTTTACCCAGTGGAAATACAAGTGTGACTTGTACAAAGTCACGACAAACACAAGTCAAATGTGACCCTTATTGGGAGATGTAAAAATCAGAAGAATTGGTGCTGGCTGGCTTTGGCATCATTAGGCTGATCTGGTTGGAAATGGAAATGGTTGTGTGTATACACACACACAAACACATGCACACAGCCCTACCTACCTCCTGGTAGAAAGCAAAGAAGAGAAAGGAAACTGGATGGAAGAAGAAAGGATAGCTATATTGGGAAGGAAAGAAAAGGGAAAGGAGAGAATGAAACCAGATGGTGATGGAGCAAAAGAAAAAAGTAAGTCGGGAGCAAGAAAGAAAAAGAGATGTATCTAGATTAGGAGATGACCACATTGTGACCCAAAGGATGGGTCAAATGCCTCATCAGTCTCAAGTACTTTTGCACTCACAAGAGTGAGTCCAACCCACCTGGAATTCCATTGACTCCTTTTAGATCAGTGGTTCTCAACCTTCCTAATGCCGCGACCCTTTAATACAGTTCCTCATGTTGTGGTGACCCCATAAAATTATTCCTAAAACCATTGAAAATATATGTTTTCCGATGGTCTTAGGCGACCCCTGTGAAAGGTTGAGAACCACTGTTTTAGATGAAAGCTATTCTCCTCAGCCACGGCCATGGCCACAGCCTGATCTGTCTTGGTGAAAGTTGGTAAGGAGGAAGAAACTTACGAATGCAGCCATAGAATCAAGAGAAAAACATACATTATATAGCCAAAGAAAACGTAAGCTTTACAAAAAAGTCTTATAAATGCTGCTTGAACCTGAAAAAAAAGACAACTTAAAGCAATTCTGTATCTAGTTCTGGGCTGTTTAGTTAGGGCTAACTGCTCTTACATATTTATATATTATAAGATAATTTATATAATGTAACAAAGAGGAAATTGTAGCTGTGAAAGCTGAAAAAAAGAATGGCAAACTGCCACATGCAGCGCCTCACTTGGATGTGTCTGGAGTCTTGGAAGCTTGACTACCCTACGTTCTCCTACAAATGGACCTTGAGCTTGTTTGGAGGTTCTAGCAGGGGAGCGCAGCTATCGTATACCCTTGACCGAAGATCGGTACACTCCTTCTATCTGGGATGGTCGTCCTCTTCCACCGAGCGCGCAGCTTCGGGAGGGACGCACATGGAGCGGTGAGGGAGGAAGGGGACACCCGCCTAGCCAGCCAGATCAGCCGAATCAACCCTGGCGATCAATGGGGTGACAGATGTCGCAGCCAGATCGCCCTCACATCCAAAGAAAGAAGGAGGCCTCGTACTTATATGAAGAATAAAATACTCCTACCTTCGAGGTTATGGTGGTACTAACTTGGCAGGTTTTAAAAATAAAATAGTTATTCGTGCGTTGTCAAAAAGACACCGTGAACAAACAGCGATGATTGCGACTTGCAAAATCCGTTTCAGCCGTCCTTAAACGCGTTCCCAAAAGGCTTTGAGAAAAATGCAAAGTAACCGTCTTAAGCACCTCCTCCTGGAGGCTCATCCCCCGCCCCCGGCTCCAATCTGCTGCGGCGGAGGCGGGAGCCGGCTTGGAATAAATCAGATCTGCGGCGGCTCCCGAAAGTTGAGCAGAAGCGCGAAGGAGAGGCGGATCTTGCGTCTCCGTTCTAAGACTGGTCGGAAGCAGAGGCTGGGAAGGCTTGGGAAGGGACCCGCGAGGTGCTCTTCTGCTTGGAGAGGTACTTGATCCTATGGAGAAATCAAGCACTATGAATGGGCTTGAGAAGGAGGATGGCTTGCTGCGATCGCTAGCTGCGATCGCTTGCTACCCAGTTGCTTGATTTGATCGTGGGAAGTGTTTTGTTTGAGCGAAGGTAATTCTTTTTTGGGGGGGCGGTGAGAGGGAGCTGCAAAAAACAGAACTTAGCCGGGGGGCTTCATCCCTTTGGGCGTCCCAACACGGCGGAGGGTTTCTGAATTAGGCTTTGCAATCCGAAGTGATCATGGGACGGATCTCTGTGTGTAAAAGTGAAGGGGGCGGAACACGGTACAGACACCAGAGTGCCTTCGCGACAATCGGCAGGAGTTTTGAAAACTTTTTTTCTTAGAGTCATCCTTTGGCTGATTTCTCCCCGTCTCCCACTTCTTTCTTAAGAATTCCCTGGGCGCCGAATCGGTTCAAAAGAAGTGAAATTTCGTTTATGAAAGAGAAGAGAGGAACTAGGCTGGGTTTTTAGTGGAAACACAGCACTGTATAATTGGTTTTATCAGTTTCCCCAAAGCAAGCACCGCCTGTGTTTTATAATATTCTTTTTTTTTTAATGAAGTGAGCGATGACCTTTGTTTGCAATGCTCAGTTTAGCATTCCATTTAGAACGGAATTTACCCTTCTGTTCCCTCTGACTGCCCACATAATTTCAGTTGAAGTTCGTAAAAGACCCTGAGATGCGTCAAGACTTTTTGTTCCTGTGTTCTCTCTCCTCGTAAAGAATACAGTAGTTAAGATCTTATCTGGAACTTTGTAGATACCACGCTGGCTATGCTCAGTCCTGCAGTCAAATTACTGTAGAGGTTACACACAAAACCATCTTTAGTTGCTCCCCATAAAACAGCTAATAGGGCTTCAAACAGTTCAATACTTTGGCCTTTCTAGTTTGGCATAAGAAGATATTTGCATATTTCTACAGCCGGGCAGCCAATTCTAAAAATAAAATGCAATTTCATGAGTTAGTTCTCTCCATTGCCCTCACTCTTGTCCATGAAGATGATAGGAGCAAAGCAAACATCAGCAGGCCAAGTGAGAGACTTCAGATCTCCTTTTCAGAACTTCCTTTCTGCTTGTGAATCCTGGTGCGTCTGATCTTTATCTTTCTTTTTTTTTAAAGCTTCAATAGCCACCCCTTCAACTCAGATGGGAATGGAAGTAGTTTGTCTCACAGAACCCTGGCACTCCTGTTTCCAATCTTAAAATAACCCTTTCCCCGTCAAGAGAAAATTGTACTTTCAAAAATGAGTCATTTTTTTCCAGGGACTGGATCTTAAGAGGATTTTCTGAGGCTCCCCTGGACCTTAAGTAGTGGCAGACCACTGATTACTGCCCTAAAGCTTCTGCTGCTTTGCCACCTCATTGTCATAAGTATCACAATTGTAATACTTGTTCATTGTTCTTCAGAAATTATGTAACTGGATTGATTGATTGATTGATTGATTGATTGATTCAAAGCCTCCCATCTTACATATGTAACTTTGGGCAGCTGATACAATTGAAAACCAAAAAGGAATAAAGAATTATAACTCAATAATTAAAAACTATTAAGGAAAAAAATTAAAGCAATTCAAAATATAATTTTCCAGAGCGGATAATCTGTATAATATCTAACAATACAACTAGCAAACTGGTGCCATAAAAACATTTTCCCCACCCCCAGGCCTGAAGACCAAATCATGCCTTAAAGAGTCTTTCAAAAGGCCAATAAGGTGGAGGGCTGCAGCAGAACAGGTTCTCCTCCTGGATCCCATCAGATGACATTCCTTTGTTAATGGGACCTGTAGAATGCCTTTCCTGCTAACCCTGATAGGAAGGGTAGATGTAATTGAGGAGAGATGGTTTTGCAGATAACCTGGCCCTATGCTAGGGGATTACCGGCTTCTTGAATTGAGCCTGGAAGCAAACTGGCAACCAGTGCAACTTGTAGAACAAAGGTGTTATCAGGCACTGATCAAGGAGTACATATAACTATCCCCTACTACTGCATTTTGCACCAGATTGTCGGGAGAGATTGGGTGAGCCAGGGGCAAGAGTCAAGCGGGTAATGAGTCTGAGAAGATGAATGTTAGATGTGAACAACAAGATCCACACATGAAGAGTTTGATTAGCTATTTTATTGCTCATGCCTTTTACACAGAAATCTTCCCAGATTGGTAATTTGCATCTGGGTCAGACTAGATATGGTTCATTCAAGAGGGGGAAAGGGGGTCAGACTTTGCCCTCTTGTACCTACATAAGGATTCCAGACTAATTCCCTGCTTGACTTCTCCCCCTGGCTTGCCGGTCTCTCTCTGAGACAGTTATAGCTTGCAGATGTTCTTCAAGGGCAGCCCTATGAACAGCATGCTAGAGTAATCCATTCTGGAGAGGACCAAGGCATGAGTGACTCTGAATAGAAGTTCTCAATCCAGGAACAGGTGCAACTGTGCACAACCTGAAATTGTGCAAAGCCCTTCCTAGCAATGTTTGTCACTTGCTCTTCAGACAGGAGTTATGAATTCAGAAAGACCCACAGATTGTGCAGCAGATCTGTTTGGGACAGTACAAACCTATTCAGCGCCATGGACCCCAAACCCAAAGCCATTCAGTCTTGCCAGGATTGAGCTGAAGCTTATTGTTCCCCATCCAAATCCATACAGATACTAGGACAGGATATCAACAACATCCCTTAGTTTGCCAGGTTGGTGATGTACAACTGGGTATCGGCATACTCACCCAGTAGCTTTACGTAGAAGTTCAAGAGGAATGGAGAGAATACTGAGCTTCGCATCACCCCACAGAGTAGGGATCGAGGGACCTCTCATTCTGATCAACACTGACTGAAACTAGCCCTGAGAGAAAGAAGAGAACTAGCACAATACATTGCCTCTCACCCCCAACCCTGGTCCAGAAGGATACCATCATTTCAGCAATACTGAAGGCTACCAAGAAATCAAGAAGAGCAAGGATGAATGCAGTATTCCCATTCTGCTCTCAATAGAGGTTATCCTAAAATACAACTAATGTCTTTTCAGTCTCTGAAAAGGAAAGGTTGGATACAGGATGAAAATTGTCCAGTATGGTGGGATCCAGTGATAGCTTCTTGAGGACACAATAAGGGTGGAGATGTATTTATGTTTTACCACCTTTACCTCTGCAAGGTAAGCCTTAATAGTGGCTTGGTCACATTTACCCCTTGTTGACTTCCAGAGGCACACTAGATGTCTCTTAGCTTATTTCATTACCTTCTGTAAACCACGGGGAATGGCAGGATCTGTGGGAAAGGAGAGGCCACATAGGCATGACCTGATCCACGTCCTCAGCTAGGTTATGCAGCACACCATCAGGAACAACCCCCTTACTACTTACCTTTACTACCAGTTCGTAACGGGTATCAATTATGATGTCCGGTCGGGTGGGTGAGGCCTCCTGCTGCTTTTACTACTGGTTCGCAAGAACCGGACAGAACCAGAAGCAACCCACCACTGCCCTGTTCCCTTTGGGACTCGTCAGGATCTATCAGTTGTCAGGGCATATAAATAAAAAATGTCTAACTTCCCACTTGGGGAGGGCAGCACCAGAGAATCTCTTGATTTTTAGGGAGTAATCAAACCATAGATAGGAGCTATGGTTTGATCACTTTTGAGTAACATAAAGATAGGAGCTATCCCCCCAATTCTGGATCCATTGCAAGAAGAAGAAAACCAGTTCAAGTGTGCATCCAGCCCTTTAGAACAGGGATCTCCAAACTTGGCAACTTTAAGACCCGTGGGCTGAGGAATTCTGGGAGTTGAAGTCCTTAAGTCTTAAAGTTGCCAAGTTTGAAGGCCCCTGCTGTAGAAAAGTAGATTAAAATCCTTTCCTTTTTTTTTTCTTATACTTGTTTCAAAGGGAGTTTCTACTTTTCCTGCAAAATCTGTAAGGAAAAAGAACTGGAGGAAGTATTTACCTGGTTTAGCTAGAAATTTACTAGAATTTCTAGCTAAGCTTTCCAAGTTAAGTTCATACATTTTTATGCATTCTCCCTTCCTTGTTATCTAGGCACGTCTCTGCCAAGCTTTGTAAATCAGTGGGCTGTTGTCATACCTTTCTTATCAGAGAGCTCTAGGGGAATGAATTTGCTTTCCAATCATTCAGTCTAGATGGGGCTTTAGAAAATGGCGGGCGGGTTGTCTTTTTTGTGACATTTATGCTAGATTGATTAGATGATCAATCAAATTATCTGTAATAATTTGGTTATAATTTGAGATCGGATGGCTGATGAACATTGCTGTGAGTTGCAGGAGAGGGAAATATACTTTTCCCTTTCCTGAATCATTCCTAGTCATTCCGGATTCAGAAAGACAGGGAATTTCAAGGACTTTCAGGAGGGCAGCTGTAATTCATCTGGACATATGCCAGTTCTCAACATCATGGTAATGGGTCAGGGTGGATAAAAATCAATGATTTTTTTAAAAAAATAAAAAACCCAGATTTTTTTGATTTAAATCGGATTTTTTTAATTTAAATCGGATTTTTTTTATTTAAATCGAATTTATTTTAATAAAAAACTTTTGGGGTAAAAATCTATCGTAAGATAGTCTTCTATTTAAGATACATAAATAATTTAGTTTATTCAGCATGAAATGGAGTTTAGTTATGTAGCATGAGGCTGTATATTCTGCAACACTGGGACTATCGGTGAGTCAACAGTGGGTCAAAGGAGTAGCAGAGATGACAGTTGCTCTTTAAAAATTATGATTTAAATCGAGTTGATTTAAATCAAGCCTTTTTACTAGTGATTTAAATCATGATTTAAATTGTGATTTAAATCAACTCGATTTAAATCAAATCCACCCTGTAATGGGTTGAGTCTCCGACTTGAACACATGCAAAAAGCCTCGGTTTGCATTGCTTAAGTATTACAACACATTTGAAGTACATACATTTCACCCACTAAAAACCAGGGGTTCAGATTCCTATGCTCAGTTTAGAAAAGGCTACTAAAAAGTAGGTGTTTGACCATGTGGAGATTTAATCAAGTCTTGCAAAAGAGATCGCTTTGAGATGGGTCAGCCCTAAATCCAGATCAGGACAATTATAGTTGGGTTAAATGAAGTTCACACAGAATATTATGTCATATGTTGACCCAGAGGCCTGGATCAAGTGAGAAATAAATTACTTGGACATTACTTCTGAATTAGCAGTTGATTTATTGAGACCCAATTCTGGGTTAGCACAATGTTGCATTAGCTGCTGTTTTCTACCAGGTTTTTCTGAATATGGAAATATGTAAACTGTTTTGTATGCTAGCATTGTGGTTATGTAAGTAAGAGTGTACTTACTGAACTGCCCTGCATTCTGTTAATGTAAATGAAGCGGGCTCTGATAGATGACCACTGGATAACTTTCTATTCACTCTATTCTAAAAAGCAATGCATCCGGTTGGAAAAAGTACAAACTCAGCCAAAATCCTTTTGGATCCTCTAGGAGGCCTCTAAGTTGTCAGAAGAAAGGAACATTCTAATGACATACAGCTTAAAGGTTGGTTAGGTCAAGGGGATCCACATGAGTTAAAAGTTGTCTATCATCAGAAGATGATTTGAGTCTATGCTTCAGTAATCTACAAAAAGAATTATAACTGTTGGCAAAGAATAAAATGAAACAGTAATTAGGAAGTGTCAATTAAAAATGACAAATGTATATGATCACATAAACTGCTGAGTTAACAGAATCCTTTGTCTAGAAGGGTATAAAATCATTGTACCTAATTTCTGTCTTTGTTCAACGCTTCATGTACAGAGCTTTGAACCTATTGCGCAATATACAAATTGTCTCTGATTAATCCAAAAGTTGTGTTGGTCTTATTAAATCCACAACACTGTCAAACCACAGATTTTCCTGTACTGGGAGCTATGGGACTGGGACTTATGTCTCCTGCATAAACAAATCAAAGATTATGTTAAGTGGTATCAGTATATCTATTAATAAAACTGTATTTCAGACGTGTGTCTGATGAAATATCTTGATCTGATCAATTAGCTTTACTCTGCTCTGCCTTTCCTGTGTTCGTGCAACAGAATGGTCTCTTCATTACTTTTTGTTCTTTGTTTTGTGCCCTCCTCAGGCCCCCATCCCAGGAGATTAAGAAACAATGGCCGAGAAACCTAAATTGTATTATTTTAATGGACGAGGCCGAATGGAACAGATACGGTGGTTGTTAGCAGCTGCTGGCGTAGAGGTCTGTGTTTCCTTATTTATAGACGCAGAAGGCTGTTGGAATATTTTTGCCAATTTTTTTTTCTCCGAAAAAATTTTTTCTGAGCAATTTGGTGAACTGGTTGTTGAAGAAATCATTAGGGCAGAGAACCGGTTGTTAAATTATTTGAATCCCACCACTGGATGGAGGTAACATCGTGGGGATGCGGCAAGGGGAAAAATGGTGTTACAAGGGCATGTCTGTGCCATGGAGAAAGATCAAAAGTCATGATTTGAAGTTCTAATCTTGGGGGATGGATGGCAAAGCCTTCAAAATTGCTCAAAATTTAAGCCAAGATTTCTCACACTAGAGAGCTTTATTGTAGAGAGTGAGAGGGTAGCTACAACATTTCCAAGCTTTGGGGTGGGAGCTGAGAACATGTATTGGCTACACTTGCAATATCACTGCTGAAAAGCATTTACCAAAATGGTAGCCAAAGTAACACATATATATATATCTACATACGTACATACATACATACATACATACATACATACATACATACATACATATTCTTACTTCTTCGTAGGGTTTATGTGTGTTTTTCTTCTAGCCAGGTTTTCCCTACGTAACCAAGGTTTTTTGTAGCTCCAGCTCAGTAGAATCACATCTACTCGGTTCTGGGCTTTTTTTTCCTTTCTAACAGCTAGCAAGCTCTAAAAAAAAAGCCCAGAACCGAGTAGATGTGATTCTACTGAGCTGGAGCTACAAAAAACCTTGGTTACGTAGGGAAAACCTGGCTAGAAGAAACACACACACACACACACACACACACACACACACACACACAGATATATATATGAATGACACAATGTCCTGATTGTCTTTTTTCTCTCTTTACCAATATGTGTCCAAGTAACCAGCATAGTTAATGATTCTAACTAGATTTCGGCTGGGTCCCAATGCTTTCCCTTCTTTTTCTCTCGTAGTCCTGTATGAGTGGCTTTTAAAGCTCAAGTGATATTTTCTGTCCTCAGTTTGTTGAAATTTCAAGTTTATACCTAAAGTGTTAGAAATATTTTGTAAAGTCCCCAATACAAGTAGTGCTCTACTTACGACATAATTGAGCCAAAAGTTTATGTACAGTAGCTAAGCGAGACAGTTGTTAAGTGAGTTTTGCCCCATTTTATGACCTTTCTTACCACAGTTGTTAAGGGAATCACTTGAGTGGTTAAGTGAGTAACACGGCTGTTAAGTGAATCTGGCTTCTCCAATGACATTGCTTGTCAGAAGGTTGCAAAAGGGGATTGCATGACTCCGTACACTGGAACTGTCATAAACATGAGTCACTTGCCAAGCACCTGAATTTTAATCATGTGATCATGGGAATGCTGCAATGGTCATAAGTCTGAAAAACAGTCATAGGTCACTTTTTAAAGTGCCGTTGTAACTTTGAATGGTCACTAAATGAACTGTTGTAAGTCGAGGACTACCTGTACATTAGGATTTTCCTGAAGGTTTATGAGCTATACAAAAGACTTGAGAGTGGAGTGAAATGGGCCATGATATGTGCAGTCTTTTTTCTATTATTCAGTAATGCGTGTAATAGTGGCAATTTTGAGGATTGTATAAGAAGCTGAAAAGTAGGATATGCATTTTGAACCCCACAGTACATGATTTACAAAATTAATAACGCACAATTGCATCTTTTTGTCTTGTAATGCGTGTACTTTACTACTGTAGCTTTTTCTAGCTAATTGTGTGGATCTGACTTGCATACCCCAAAAAGTGAATACCAGAACTCTTGGTTGTATTGCAGAGGAAAGTGTCAGATTTCAAGGCACTTGAATTACCGTATTTTTCGGAGTATAAGACACACCGGACTATAAGACGCACATACCTTTTTTGGTGAGGAAAACAAGAAAAAGAAATCTGCCTCCCAGCAATTTTGCCTCGTTTCAGCAAACAGCCTGCTTTACTTTCATTTTCATTTTCAGCATAGTTTGATTAGCACAAGAAAAAAAAAATCTGCTCCAGCAATTTATCTCCTAGCAGCAAGCAGCAGAGGCCACGCAAAACAGCTGAGATCAAAACAGCTGAGAGTCAGGAGGCCAATCCAATCAACTTGTGCTAATTAGGCTGTCCTAAAGCTGAAACGAGCTGTTTCTTCTTGCTGTTTGCTGCAAGGTGGTAACTGCTGGGAGGCAGAGGCCAAAGGGTTACAGTGGGTGGCCAGTGGGTGGGCAGGGCTACATTCAGTGTATAAGACGCACCTAAATTTTCACCCCCTTTTAGGGGGAAAAAGGTATGTCTTATACTCCGAAAAATATGGTACCACATGAAACTTTGTTTTTTTTAAAAAAAAAATTCTATCAGCTAGTCTTGCCTAATTTCAAGTATAATTCAGATAAAAATTGGCTTGCAAAAACCCGGCTTACTAAAAGTTACTTTTTTCAAATATACAATACTCAGTATAAATATACAAGCTTCCCTAAGAGATAATTCAGTTCTGTTCTGAGGTATTTGATATTCAGATACGGTTATTTGTAGGCAAAAGTTCAGTGATTCTTCTCAGTAGATTGCTGAGTTGAGTGGATTGCTATGTGGATTGCTACTGTATGAACTGAGTTCTAGAATTCTGAAAACAATTCCCTTTGCATCTTTTTTTCTGTCTTTTAGTTTGAAGAGGAATTTTTTGAGACCCGAGAACAATATGAGAAGCTGCTTCAAGGTTATTTGTGATGAAACTGCAAATATTTGGTTGTACCAATGGCACTAAATTTCTACTTGGATGGAAACAAACAGATGTTGTAATTCTTGAGTGATGGAGAAGAGCTACAATATGGCCTTGTTCCTGAAGAACAATGCATAATAAAAAACGGTTACCTTTTTACTCAGGCATAATCCATCATGACCCAGTGCAAGGTTGGGAAGCTGTGGCTGCCTAAACCAGGGATTGTCCAACCTTTTTAGACCGCAAAACCTGTTAATTTAAAAAAAAATTCCCAATGTCCCTGATTAAGAGGAAAAACGCTGGTGATGGGAAATTTGCTCCATTTGAGTGAACTTTTTTGGGGCTTTAGTCTCTCACAGAACCCCTTCAAGTTTTGGTGCAACACGGTATATCCATGGATCATGGCCTGATAAACCCTGTTCTCAACATTACTAATGTATGAATCCCATCAGCATGGAAAAATTGTAGTTATTCTAAATATAAAATCTTGCAAATTCTTAACATCTGTTGATGGAAGCTTCAGATAGTACCATCATAAATCTAAGAAATATAGATTTGATATGGATTTTCAAGGGCAGGGATCTTGTGTCCTTCCAGATGTTGAGTTACATTACACTACATCTTTGAATGAGGGTGTCCTGCCGGCCGCCTTGAAAGAGGCGGTGGTGAGGCCCCTCCTCAAGAAGCCCTCTCTGGATCCGGCTGTTTTGGCTAACTATCATCCAGTCTCCAACCTTCGTTTTATTGCGAAGGTTGTTGAGAGTGTGGTGGCGTGGCAGCTTCCCCAGTACCTGGATGAAACGACGTATCTGGATCCGCTCCAGTCCGGTTTCAGGCCCGGGTACAGCACGGAAACGGCATTGATCGTGTTGGTGCATGATCTCTGGAGGGCTCGGGATAGGGGTTATTCCTCTATCCTGGTCCTGTTAGATCTCAGTGGCTTTTGATACCATCGACCATGGTATCATGTTGTGCCGATTGGAGGGATTGGGGGGGGCCACCGTTTTGCGGTGGTTCTCCTCCTATCTCTCCAACTGGTCGCAATCTGTGTTGATGGGGGCAGCGGTCAACCCCGAGGTGCCTTGTTTGTTTCTGGAAGGGCATAGGATCCCTGCCCTTGAAAATGTACATTATCCTACATTTGTTGGGAGAAAAAGATAGATTTCTGCAGGTCGAATCTATGTTTCTTAGATTTATGAAGGTATTATCTGAAGCCTCCATCAACTGATGTTAAGAATCTGCAAGATTTCGGGGACTTCCGGTGGCACCGCAGGCGCTGAGGACGCTCTTTTCTTGAGCGCCAGCCCCGAGATCTTGTAAAGCGGCTAGAACAGCGCAAATCAGCTGTCTAGCGGCTTGAAAACTTTCTCCCCAGGAAAAGGGGAGGAAGAGAGCAGGCGGGCATAGGTAGAGCTCCCCAAGGAGCCCCAGGAACAATTCTGGGGCTCGAGGGGTGAGAGCTCCCTGGAAACCCGATAGAGCTCCGGATCCGGGACGTTTCTGCTTCAAGCAGAAGAAGACGCTGCGACCACCCCTGCAAACAACGCTTGAATAAACATCATTCGGAAGCAGGCTGAGCAAACTCAGGAGAGATGAGATCTGCAAGTACTGAACTTTAACTCCAAATGTGTATTACTTCCTTCTGACTTATTAAGGGGAGAAAGTGAAACCAAGATGGCGATTGTGCTTTAATGGGGCGTGAAAGTGAAAGTTAAAAAGGAAAGTTTCTTTTAGTGTTGGCAGCCCCTGTTCAAAATTAGAGATTTGTGTTTTTTTAAAAAAGGAGAAGATTAGAGATTACAGCAGTGATCCTTAAAAAAAGGATTGATATTATTTAAAGACTGATTTCTGGATTTGGTGGATCTACTGTTCTGGCAGCTGACTAAATTTAAATTGGAAGCTAAAAATGGCTTCAAAACAAATTAAGGCTATTGTCCCCAAAAGTGCTGGGACTTCACCAGCTCAAATGTCCAGATTGCAATCTCTCTCTGTTCCAACAGAACCAACAATATTAACATTTTAAATGATGCAGGAAGCCCTCAAAACACAAGCCTCTGTTACAGAAAAAAAATTGCTTCAATGTTTCAGGAGCAAACTCGAGAAGTTGCTGAAGAAATAGCTCAGGTCAAAGAGACTATTCAAAAATGAAACCAAGAAATTAGAGAAGATATTATTATGGCAGTACAAGGATTGGCAGGACACATTGAAGCAATAGATGAAAAAGTGGGAGAAATTAAGCAGTCTAATGAGAACTTGGAAAATAAAATGGGGGAGGTCCAGGACAAGATGGAAAGAGCAAATACTATATAGAGACATGGAATTTGCTCTGAGAATAAGAGGCCTCAAGGAAAATAAGCAAGAGAATTTGAGAGAGATCTTTTCAGAAGCATTTGCACAGATAATGGAAGATCAAAAAGCAAATTTTGAATGGCAAATTGACAAAATTTATCGTGTCAATTCATGGGTGGCCAGAGAGAAACATCTACCAAGAGACATTGTAGTTTATTTTACAACAAGGAGATTACGCAATGAAATCCTAGAAGTCACTTTTAAAAACAAACTTCAAGTGCAGGGGCAGGAGGTTTTAACACTGAAAGAAATTCCCCCCAAAATGTTGAGAGCCAGAAAGGATTATGCCTTTCTGGTGGAAGAACTGAGATACCATCAGATACAGTATAGATGGGAAGTTCCAGCCGGTTGAGTGGTGAATTATTCAGGAGAAAGATACCGTCTCAATTCAGTGTGGAAGGCAAGAGATTTCTATACCAATGTATTAAAGGCTGGATGCCCTCAGCCCCAGGAAGCTAGAAGGAAGATGGAAATAGAGGGGGCAAGAAAGGGGGAGAAAGAAGAATTGTTGGCACAGGCCCAAAAGGGTGATTTGTTTATTCAAGAAGAATTAATACAATTTTCGACTACTGTTCAAGCTTTGGAGATAGAAGAACCTAAGGATCAAAGACAGACTCGAGCGGCAGCCAAGTGTCAAGAAGAATTAAGAGTGCAGCAACTTCAAATGATTCAAGATACTACAAAAACAGGAGTGGGAGGAGCAAAGCCAAAAAGTAAAATGCATGGAGATTTCCAGCAAATGCTCCAAGTGCTTCAGAGAGCCAAGAATGGCAACTAGATTTTTGACTTGGAATGTTAATAGCCTAAATTCACCACAAAAGAGGAGAAAATATTTCATTATTTGAAACAGTTTAAAAATGATGTAATTTGTTTACAAGAGACTCATGTTAGAAGTAAAGATCAAAAATATTTAATAAATGCAAGGTTAGGTATACATTTTGTTGCATCTGCTCCTGAGAAGAAGAATGGTATAGTTATATACCTAAAAAAAGACTTAATTGCCAAATTAATTGAATCGGCTGATCAAGGAAGATTTATAGCAATTGAACTTTTAATAAAAGGAGAAAAAATACTTTTAATTGGAGTCTACACACTGAACCAACAACGAAAAATTTTATAAGCTTTTACATTCCAAGTTATTACAATGGGATTATAAATCATGTATCTTACTGGGCGATTGGAATGGAGTTTTAGACACTAAAAAAAGATAAGGGGCTCTTGCAGAACATTTCAACGCATGCCACATTGCCAAAATCGTTTTTTGAAATGATGGAGGATATGGAACTGAGAGATATCTGGCGAGAGAGAAACCCCAAAGAAAAAGACTTTACCTTTTTTTCTGATAGACATCAATCTTTCTCAAGGATTGATTTTATATTAATTACAAATGATTTCTTTTCCAGAGTGAAGAAGATGAAGATTTGTCCAAGAGTTTTAACGGATCATAGTCCAGTCTGGATGGAATTAGAGTATGGAAGGGGATCTAAGAGGTCTTGGAGGTTAAATGAAAATCTGTTTAGATATGAGGAAAATGTAAAAGAATGTAAAAAATTTATGAAAGAATTTTTTTATTATAAATATGCATAAGGGTACATCTATGGAAATGGTTTGGGATGCAAGCAAAGCATATATGAGGCATTTTGATATATTTGAATAATAAATATAGACACAAACAGGAAAAAAAAGGAAGGATTTAGAAGAGGAAATCAGAAAAAAAAGAACAAGCTTTGATATTGAATCCAGCAGATAAGAAAATAAAAGAGGCAATTTATTGCGTGGGCAATTTAATATGTTAATGGCAGATCAGGTCGCAACTAATTTGCAATATGCTAAACATAATACTTTTTGTAATGCTAATAAACCAGGGAGGTGGTTAGCATATTTGTTAAGGAAAAAACAAAAGTCATGGACCATAGAGAAAATAGAATATAAAGGTAAAGAGGTTTATCAGCAAAATATGATTAAAAAAGCATTTTTAGAATTTTATACGAGGTTGTATGCTGGTGATAAAATTCAAGGTACAGATATAGATAGATACCTACAGAAAGAGTATAATTACAAAAGAGCAAAGGGGGAGTTTAAATCAACCAATAGCCACTGAGATTATGTCTGCAATTAAGCAGTTGAAAGTGGGTAAAAGCTCCTGGGACAGATGGCTTGACAGCTGCTTATTATAAACATTTGCAGTTAGAAATGGTGGGACCACTTAAAGAATTATTTACTAATATACAATCTGGAGGAGATGTATCCCCATCTTGGAGGACAGCTTATATTTCTGGGGGAAAATTGTTGTAATGATTGTTAAAACTTTTTAAATAAATAAAAAAAGAATCTGCAAGATTTTATATTTAGAATAGCTACAACTCTTATTTGCTGATGGATGTTCTTGCAGTAACTGAACGTAGTGTTGCCCTGATTTTGGAATGCAATTCTGGCTCAATGGCTTAATTTGACTTACTCATTTAAAAAAAAAACACCATTTATAATAGAATATTAACTCTTCATTTTAATTATCTGTAGTGCCTGTGTCTCTATGTATTGTTTCTTTGTATTTTAAATATCTCTGGTTTTAATTCTGGTTTTATGTTTTATTGTAATCCAGGGAGAGAATTGTAATACAGATGGAACACTATGTTGTATTCTTTCTAGCCTTGAATGCTACACTCACTGCCTTATTTGGATAACTTTAACTGAATATTACTATGTGTTTATTTTTCAAAACACTGTTTGCAGTTCTAGTTGGATGACCAGTATGACACAGAACATATGTTTTATTATTATGCTAAGGTTATTCTAATAACAAATTGAATGAGACTGTAGGAGAACATAAGCATCTGCTGCATGCATTTCCACATTTTTAAATTGCAAACAGAATGGGGGAGAAACTCTGCTTGAAAAATGAAGGAATATATAGCCCATTTCAGAAAACATCTGGGAACACATGGAAATATATAGGTACATTTTTGTCCTGTAACTTTTTAAATAGGGCTCTTATTCTCTTGGCACGTTACTTAAATCAGCTGTGTTAAAATCCCAAATATGAGTAGACAGCTGTAAAGTTTAATGACACTCTCTTTTTGTTTAAACAGAAATCTAGGAACTGGGAAGGATTCATGCAGTACGTTGAATAATGATATTATTTGTTGTGTGAAATACGTTGTGGCTTGTAAATCATGTTTTATGCCTTAGCATATTGGATGAAAATCATGTTTTATGCCTTAGCATATTGGATGAAACCATCCTTATTGCTTTATTGAGCATAATGAGGTCTTGATATATTGTGCAGATCTAATAATAGAACAGCAAATCGGTTGAATGAACCATTTCTTTATATCAGTATTCTAGAAATAGGCCGGAACAAACATAAAATGACCTTGGCTTCTCTTGGCTTCTGTTGTAAAGTAAATATGTGCTTTGTAGGCAGAATATTTTGACATTTGCTATGTTTTTCTTCTTTCCAAAGATGGCTTCTTCCTGTTTCAGCAAACACCCATGGTGGAAATTGACGGGATGAAGCTGGTACAGACACGGGCCATCCTCCGTTATATTGCCACGAAGTACAACTTGTATGGGATGAACATGAAGGAGAGAGCATTGTAATGTCACCACTGTATCTAGCTAACTTGAAATTTCAGCTGGAGTCCTGTCTATTGTGCCTGCCTTTGATTCAGTCACATAAGAGCATCCCTCTCACTGAAATAAATTGTGGCCCACTCCTCAAAATACTACATGGGCTAGTCCACCATGTTAAACCATAAGGCTTGTTTAGCAACACATGCTAGTTTTGCTTGCAGGCCCATGCATCTAACCAACGACCTGTGATTTTGCCAGCCAGGCTCTATCATGTTTGTTTGTGTGGTTCTCCCGATTCCTTCTGGTAATCTGGATGGAAGCATAGCATGTATGACAGTTGTTGGTGGAGCCATTGGGCAGAGCTATGCATGTCTGTCACTAAACAAACTTTGTGGCTTAACACAATGTACAGGTGCAGCTTCTCATATTGGCATGCAAGTAACTCAACCATTGGGCTAGGATTATGCTTCAGAATACTTCTTTGCTCAAGCCAAAAGAAAATTTACCAAGGCTGGTCCTTGAAAAGCAACTTTCCTTGTGTGTGTCTATAGTTATTTGAATTAGAGAAACTGAAGTGGTATGAATTTCTCCCAGTGCTATGCATAGCTACTATAGCCATCCGCTATGCATTTGCCACTGGTCACTGGAATCCAAGGAAGGATAAATGTCTAGCAGCTGCAAACCAAGTTTAACTCCTTGATTAGATATTACTTATGACCAGTAAAGCTATCTGGTTAAATACATTTCCTGAAAAAATTGTTCATATATAGCCATTTAAAAAGCTAAAATTTGGAGATATTCAATTTTTTAAAAACTAGAGTACACCTATTTTAGGATTTTACTGCAGTTATTATGTGTTCTTTTCTTCAGCATGATGGCCAATTGGTGATTTTGCTTAGAGGGCATTCTGAAAAAAAGGACTCAAGAATTGGAAGTCATCCACACTTGATAGATTGTAAAATAAGCGCTCAGACTGATGCAGGATGTTCTGTCTTCTTAGGATTGACATGTATGTGGAAGGAACAACGGACCTGAGTCTCTATATTTTGTCCTTCCCTTTCTTGACACCGGAGGATCAAGAGCGCCAACTTGTTACTATTAAAGAAAAATCAACAAAAAGATATTTTCCGGTTTATGAAAAGGTAAGTGTTACTAAACAAATGTTTTTGGTTCAAGGATCACCCACCATAGCTTCCAGATCAGTGGTGGGTTCCTCCTGGTTCGGCCCGGTTCCTGTGAGCCGGTAGTGGTGACGATATGACGTCACCGAACCGGTTCTACCCCCCCGCTCTCCACGTTATTCTTACCTTTTATTTGGCCCCACTCCCAATCTATTGCTGCCTCCTGAGTCCCAGCTGATGGCTAAGGGAAAAAAACTGTTTAAACTCTTGCCCTGGGGCTTCAAAGGGCTGCCCTACAGCTGATCAGTGTTAAAAGAAAACAAAAAAATGAATAAAATAAATGGGTAGACCCAGTGGTGGGATTCTAGTTCGGTAAAACCGGTTGTTAAGTAGTTAAGTCAGTGGTTCCCAAAGTGGGCGGTACCATGCCTTAGGGGGGCAGTAAGAGGCAAGGGGGGCGGCAGGGGGGCACTAGAGGCAAAAGGGGGCAACAGGGGCGCTAAGTGGCAAGGAGAGTGGCCCCCACCCTTTGGCCTGTGCCTCACAGCAGTTACCTCCTTGCAAGCAAGCAGCAAGAAAAAACAACTCCTTTCAGCTTCAGCATAGGTTAATTAGCCCGTTGATTAGATCTGCCTCCCGACTCTCAGCTGATTTGCTCTCAGCTGTTTTGTGCAGGGCTCAGCTGCTTGCTGCAAAGAGCTAAATTGCTGGAGCAGATTTTTTTTTCTCCTTATGCAAATCAAGCTGAAAACAAAACTGAAAGTAAAGCAGCGTGTTGGCTGTTATGTTGGAAAATTAGGCAGAGGCAGATTTCTTTTCTTTTTCCTCACCAAAAAAGGTAGGTGCAAACAATGGGAAATTTAGGGCAAAAGAGGAGAGTTCAAGATTTTAAAACACAAAAGAAAAAAAGCTCTGTTTAACTAGGGAATTGTAATAATTGAGATACTATTAATTGTATATTGTGTTGAAAGCAGAAATGGATAAGTTGTGGTTTGGAGGAATATAGGGGGGAAATTATTTGGTTTATTATTATTGGAAAATACAATTAATTGATTTGTAAGAAATTGGATTGCATGGAAATAATTGGAATATTCATATTCATATTGATTAATATACAAAAAAGATAGTTATATAACTAATTGATTTATATTAAAATGTTGAATTTGTATTAAACAACTGTAATATTACATAATTAACCAATGTGAGGGTGGATATAAAAATAGATGACAATGGGAAGGGGTATAATATAGAATAGAAGGGAAAAATTGAATGATTAAGATTAGAGATGAGGATGAAGGGTAATATTGTTTTTTTAAAAAAATAGATGAGGAATAAATATGGCAAAAAGGAAATATAGAAATTGTAAATTTAATTGAAATGACTAAACACTGTTTAAATTTGTGAACTGGCCAAATACTCTGTTCAAAGAAAATACATTGTATGTTTGTATGTGTGTTTCTAATTATTGCTATTTATTCCTATTTGTTCTCTTTTATTCTTTAAAGTTTAACAATTCATTCTTTATCTTAATATCTTTATATTTGTTTGGGGTTGCCTTTCTTCCCTTTCATCTTTTTTATTGTACAGCAATCTTTCTCCTCAAACCTACCACCTCTCTCTTTTCTTTCCTTCTTACTTTCTCTTCCCCCCTCTTCTTCTCCTCCCTACTTCCACTTTCTTTCTCCTTCTCCTCCTCTCTTACCCTCCCTCTAATTTCCCTTCCCTTCCTTCCTCCCTTCTCTTCCTTCCCTCTCTTCTCCTTCCTTCATCCCTCTCTATTGCTGTATCCTTTTGTGCATATGGATTACTCAGAGGGCTGAAAGTTATTTTTGACTGGTCCTTGCACTTTTGACCAGTCCTCAAACTTACGACTGTCCTCACATTTTATGTTTTTCGCCCTATCTTGTCACTATGGTGAAGAGAAGCAGTTGTGAAATGAGTGACACGGTTGTTAAGAATGCTACAATGGGCATAAATGATGACCAGTCATAAGTGCGAGGACCGGTCAAAAGTGCGAAGACCTGTCAGAAATGACTTTTTTCAGCCCTCTGGGTAGTCCTTTTGTGTGTATGGACTACTCAGAGGGCTGAAAAAATTATTTTTGATTGGTCCTCGCACTTTTGACCAGTCCTCGAACTTACAACTGTCCTCACATTTTACGTTTTTTGCCCTATCTTGTCACCATGGTGAAGAGAAACAGTTGTGAAATGAATGACATGGTTGTTAAGAATGCTGCACGGGCATAAATGTGAGGATGGTCATAAGTGTGAGGACCAGTCAAAAGTGCAAGGACCTGTCAGAAATGACTTTTTTCAGCCTTCTGAGTAGTCCCTATGCACATAGCCATGGCCCCCCGGTCATATGACCAGCTAGCCACGCCCACCCAGTCACATGACCTCCAAGCCACGCCCACAAAATAAACCACACCCACAGAACCGGTAGTTAAAAAATTTAGAACCCACCCGTTCCAAATGTTTTACAGGTGCACTGAAACTCCAACAATCTCTTGCCTGGGTGGAAGTGTTGGAAGGATAAAACATCAAGTTCCTCACCTTTGCTTTACAGCAGGGATATGTAGTAGTGTTTTTTATCTGTGTGAAGCCTGGACTTGTCTTGAGAGGTGTGCTGAGTCCTGCACTCAGAAAAGATGTATATTCTAGAATAGAATAGAATAGAATAGAATAGAATAGAATAGAATAGAATAGAATAGAATAGAATAGAATAGAATAGAATAGAATAGAATAGAATAGAATAGAACGTAGAACGTAGAACGTAGAATATAGAACAGACCTTGAAGGTCTTCTAGTCAAACCTCCTGCTTAGGCAGGAAACTATACCATTTCAGACAAATTGTTATCCAATCTCTTCTTAAAAACTTCTAGTGTGGGAGTATTTACAACTTCTGAAGGCAAGTTGTTCCACTGGTTAATTGTTCTAATTGTCAGGAAATTTCTCCTTAGTTCTAAGTTTCTCTCCTTGATTAGTTTCCACCCATTGCTTCTTGTCCTACCCTCAGGTGCTTTGGAGAATAGCTTGACTCCCACTTCTTTGTGGCAGCCTGAGATATTGGAACACTGTTATCATGGCTCCCTTAGTCCTTTTTTTCATTAAACTAGACATACCCAATTCCAGCAACCGTTCTTTATATGTTTTAGCCTCCAGTCCCCTAATCATCTTTGTTGCTCTTCTCTGCACTCTTTCTAAACTCTCAACATCTTTTTTTTTTATTGTGGTGACCAAAACTGGATGCAGTATTCAAAGTGTGGCCTTATCAAGGCATTATAAAGTGGTATTAACACTTCACGTGATCTTGATTCTGTCCCTCTGTTTATGCAACCTAGAACTGTGTTGGCTTTTTTGGCAGCTGATGCACGCTGCTGGCATTTAAATGGTTGTCCACTAGAACTCCCATGTTCCCTCTCACAGTTACTACTATTGAGCAAGGCACCACATATACTGTGTTTCTCCAAAACGAAGACCTCTTCAGATAATAAGCCAAATCGGGCTTTTGAGCGCATGCACTAAAATAAGCCCTCCCCGAAAATAAGGCCTTTGAAGCGCCTGTGCAGCCGGTCCCGATTTCCTCAGGGGGGGAGGAAAGGAGGGGAGAACATGCCCCATGCGCCCCACATGCACCTGCCATCCACGCGGAATGGCTTCACAGAGGCCGCTCCCACAAACCCTAGCAAACCCAGCATGCCTGGGTCGACGGTATGGTGCAGAGTCCTGGGAAGCATGGTTAGAAGCGCGTGCATGGCCGCAGTGGTGAACAGCTAATGAGCAGCTGTGTTGCGCTGCCGCTGGAAGTCCCGTTGCTGCTGCTCCCTCCGTCATTGCCTGTCAGTGCTGCTCGCAGCCAGACTCAGCCAGGAAAGCGGCCTACTGACGAGCGGCTGACTGGTGTTGTCCTAATGTGTCCTGCCAATGCCTTGTTGCAATCCTGGAATATGCTGAAGGCTCAGAATGTGGCGTTTTTGCAAACGGCTTGAAAATCGGGAGGGGAGATTTTACTGCCGCTTATCTGTTCTCAGTCTGTGCTGAGCTTCAGAACAGGGTGAGAGGCAGGAAAATCCCCCTCCCCATTTTCAAGCCGTTCACAAAAACGCCCCATTCCAAGCTTTCAGCATATTCCAGGATTGCAACATTGAAGGGCAGGCAACGGCGATGGGACATCTGGTCACAGCGCCGTAGCTGGGCTGAAGGCATGGTGCAGAGTCCTCGGAATGTATATCCTAGAATAGAATAGAATAGAATAACATAGAATAACATAGAATAACATAGAATAACATAGAATGTAGAATATAGAACAGACCTTGGAGGTCTGTTCTATATTCTAGTCCAAACCCCTGCTTAGGCAGGAAACTATACCATTTCAGACAAATTGTTATCCAATCTCTATGTGCACGGTTGCAGGGATGAACAGCTGACGAGCGGCTATATTGCGCTGCTGCTGGAAGTCCTGTTGCAGCTGTTGCCTCCTTTTTCTTCACTGGCTGCGCACCTTGTTGCCTGCCGGTGCCGCTCGCATCCAAATTCAGCCAGGAGAGCGGCCTGCTGACGAGCGGCTGGCCGGCGCTGTCCTGACGTGTCCTGCCCCTGCCGCCTTGCTCGTCATTGGACTCACCAGCTCCGATGCAGCTCTGTGCCCCCCCCACCAGGTATGGCGAGTTCGCTCCTCCTGCATCTCAAAAAAAAAAAAAGACCTCCCCCAAAATAAGGCCAAGCGCTTATTTTGGGGGTCAAAAGAAAATAAGACCTGTCTTATTTTCAGGGAAGCACGGTACTGTACCTGTGCATTTTGCTTTTCTTGCCTAAATGTAGAACCTTATTTTTTTCACCATTGAATTTCATTGTTAGATAGCACCCAATGTTCAAGTCTGTCAAGATCCTTCTATATCTTAAGCCTATCTTCTGGAGTGTTGGCTATTCCTGCTAGCTTGGTATCATCTGCAAATTTGATGAGTTCCCCATCAATCCCCTTGTGCAAATAATTGATGAATATGTTGAAGAGTACTAAAACAGAGCCTTGGGGTACCCCACTGCATGCTTCCTTCCATGTAGATGCAGTTTCATTGAGGATTACACGTTGAGTTCGGTTGGTCAGCCAGTTACGAATCCATCTGGTGGTGATGCTGTCTAATCCACATTCTTATCAAATAGTAGGTTATGGTCTACTTTATCAAATGTCTTACTGAAGTCCAAGTAAATTACATCCACAGCATTCCTCTGGTCCACTAGTTTTGTCACTTTGTCAAAGAATGCAATAAGATTTGTCTGGTATGATCTGTTTTTGACAAACCCATGTTGGTTTTTGGTTATTACTTTGTGTGCTTCTAGGTGTTTGCTGCTTCATTAAATTATGGAGGGGTATATAAGTCTTAAGTGCTATTGCTATAATGACAAGGGGAGAAATATGGCTATGGTGTGCCTTCTGAGTAATATATGACAGTGAAACCATCATTTCGATACTTTTGTTTTGCAAAACAAGGGTCATTCATTTCTTACTTTACTCATAGAAGATCTCTCCACTGGAATCTTGGAGACCACTGAGTGGCTGCTGTTAGATTTGGTCTATTCATCTTGCCCTTATAGGTGCTGAAGGATCATGGACAAGATTTCCTTGTTGGCAATCGGTTTAGCTTGGCAGACATTCACCTCTTTGAAACTATTTTAATGGTAGAGGAAAAACTCCCCACCATCCTGAATGAATTTCCTCAATTGCAGGTATGAGAAAATAAATAAAGTCTTAGTATTCCTTTAAATTTAAAGCCTATGCCATGAGCTTTGAACAGGGCTTTATCAAATGGATTAAACATGGTTGGTATTACATGTGTATATTGAGACTTGTATCATAATTATAGCTTTTTAATTGTTTAATGCTAAAGTCCAGTTGATGAAAGTGTTTTCATCCTCCTCGCTAGGCTTTTAAAACAAGGATCAGTCACATTCCCACAATTAAGAAGTTTCTGGAACCAGGAAGCCAGAGGAAACCTATCCCTGATGGTAAATACGTGGAGACAGTGAGAAATGTTCTCCAGATGTATCACCAGCTGAAGCCAAATCCTTGAGATTCTATCAAGTTGTTCTGATGATTTCAGTTACAGAATTTAGTAATACGCGCAAAACAAAAACCATGCTTTCACATTGGAGATACACAGTTTGCAAGAGTATCGCACAACCTTTGCAAAGTGGATTATAGACTGTGAAAATAGCTTCTTCTGTAGATGATAGTGACAGTTGTAGCAAAGAAAGAGGATCATGATTGTAAAGGGATTTGATATAAGCATTATGACTGATTAAGATCAACATTCACTAAGAGAATCATATTTTTAAGAAGCGGTGTTTTAATTCTAGACTATCTGTAATCTCTATTATTTATTTATTTTGGCAACTCAATAGCATCCCTGAAATTATACTATTGAGATTTAGTAAACTATCTCCAAAACAGGAATTCACACGTTTTGATAGAAAACAAAATGTGGATCAGTCAAAAAAGTTAATTCTCCTAATAAATAAAGCATGCAATCCTTTTGAAGAAACTCTGTCCCACCATTCAGCATAATATCAAAAGCATAGTTACCCAGACCACTGCAGTCTTCATCATCACCACCAACATTTTAATGTTTTTTTGGTAAAATGTGATCTATCAAAAGTTGCCTGCTGTTTTAAAGGGTATTGTGAATCATTGCATTGTATGAAATAATATTTTTACTAGTCCAATAAAATAAAGCTTAGCAAGAAACGGGGAAAAAAAACATTTTCTATCTAACATTGTATTTTATGAACAAAGGTTTTTTGGTTGTTCAAACCTTCTTCTTTTTCCTTTCCCCAGTCTGTTTGTTCTTTCAAACCATAGTGTGTTCCTTGATTTTGATTCAAAGTGGTTTGCAAATTCAGCCATTTTGACATATACAATGAATAATGATTTAGCACAGTGTTAAATATCATATAGCGTAAAAAGTGCTCAAATTAAATACGTTTAGGATTGAAATATACATGTCCAGGTTTCCATAGTATTTTATCAATCTCTTAAAAGGTATACATGTCAACATTTTAGTACATTTACATTTAATTTGTGGTGTTCATTAGTATAGTGACTATTTTTTATCATATTGGCCTGTTGCTACCGTGCTTTGGAATTTTATTCTGTTTCTAATGAGCTGTTTTTCTTGTACAGAAAAATATTGTTTGCCCACAAAGAACGCTCATTTCTGATTTTATTAAGATCTTTTGATCTTGTAATCTTTTTGTGAGTGACAATTATAGATAAAACACATACTGTACTGTAGTTTTTAGGACCATTCATTAAACTCCCTGAATGCAATTTACAATTTTATAAATCAAGTATACCTACTTCAGGTTAATATTTTAGAATCTTAAGCTTAATGCATAGGATTTCCAAGAGTATCATGATTCGAGGGTTAAAATGTAGGATTCCTTTCACACAATTTACCAATGTAACAAATGAAGAAAATAGCTTTCAGTTAAAAAAAAAAGGAAGGGTAAAATTAAGGAAACCGTAAAACCCATCATCTAAAGCAAAAAGGGCCTCTTGGAGAGCCAGCAAATCCAGGCTTCTTAGGCTGGATTTTTCTCTTAGACTCTGCCAGCTCTCTTACTGATTAATATTCTGGTTAAAGAAATATGTGTCTCTAAGAATAACATAACTAGTGACACAGGCTCTGTCTCACACCTTTGTGCACACACACTATCACTACATTTGTTTTTAAAAATCTACATTAAAAAAAAAGTTATATCTTGTGAAGTTACATGCCAACAATACACTTTGGCACTTAGGAAAGGAATGAAATGTTTAATAAAATTTAAGGTCTCTTATTTGGGGGTGGGGGAAGGATGTGTGTGCCTTTGAGCGAGTGTCAACTCCTGCGGGCTGTCTGAATTAGTCCCTGCAATTTTCTTGCCAAAATTATGGAAGTGGCTTGCCATTGTCTCCTTCAGAGGGCTAAGAGGGAGTGACTGGGCCAAGGTCACCCAGCTGGCTTCATACCTAAGGCAGCACTAGAACTCTGTCTCCTGCTTTCTAGCCGGGTGCCTTAACCACTGCACTATAATGTCCTGTTGCCATCTAGTGGTTAAAAGATGACATTTCATGATTTAGTTAAGAACACTAATATCGCATATTTTCAGCAAAAGTATTTCATGCAGTGCAGTCATATGATGTGGTGCTTTAGGACCATGTTACTTAGTCACGGTAGTTCTAGTCCCAATTGCTGTTAACTAAGGATTTTATCTGTAAAAAAAACAAGCAAACACACTGGGAGAGCCTTGCTTAATACCTTCAATACTGACTGGCTCGCATTTCCATTCAGAAACATCACAGCCAATTGTCCAGAGAGAATTTGCAGTAGAAAAAATAATCAGAGCCAAACGGCTTGAACAAGATCATTATCCTGTAGTCCACAGAAGTGTGTAGGGATATTATAAATTAGTATTAACCCACTTCCTTAAAACATTTCTCAGAATGCTCATTGTTTTTCTGGTGCATCAAAATATTTGATTTCCTGCCTAGAAGAACCCTTAGCCCTAATATTGACCACCTGTGGTCAGAATGGAAGTCAACGAACTCAATTCTTGCTCTCTCTCTAGTTTATATAGAGGAAATATAGAGAAATCCTGTTCAGACATTTCTCAGGACTTAGCCAAGATACCTATTGTGGGAAGTACACCCCAAAAGGACAGTGCCAGAAATCTCATAGCACCAGAAACTTCAATAAACAGTGCAAAGAAATAGGCCAGTCCCTCCCTCTTTAAGAAAACCCCAGGCAGAAGCACCAGCTGAAAGAAAAACACAAGAACAGCCCTGCTAACAGAGCTGACAATAGAAACACTTAAGTAGAGCCATTAAGATAAGGGGAATCAGGCTAAAAATAACTCGCCTGGAACTTCCCTTTTCCTCTTTCCTGGCAGAATTAACCCCCAGGATAGAAAAGACAGCGCCAAGAATAGGACTGACCCATTAAGGCAGGAAGATAGGATCCAAGGCAATCACTTTAACTAGAGGCACGCAAATAAACCCATCAATCTGCAGGAGCTTCAAAGGGGAATTAAGCATAAAAGGCTCAGTCACACTTCCAAGTCTTGCAACCAAGGAACACTTGAGCTGAGTCACTTTTGCTTCTTGCCTTCCTTCATTAAAGAACCCCATTTTCTGGCAGCTGCTACCTCCCAGCTGGGAATGAACCGGAGAAATTTCTTCTAACAATTTACTGTATTACAATCACTTTAAACTTGCATATTGTGATTTCATGTTTAGATTGCACACTTAGGAAAATATGACAAAATATTCAGCCTATTTTAGGCCCTTAGAGCAAGAATTTTTGAAATTCCTCCCGTTAAGATTTTGCAGCCAGCAATCCAAAGGAAGCCACCATCAGATGGAAGGTTTATAGCAAAAATGAAACATTGAAGCTTTCCCCCAAACATTGAATGTGTACCAAAAGAAAATTAAACCCAAGGCTGGTTTGAGATTATGTGCTAAGAAATGTATCATTTCATAACAAACTAATAGTCATAAAGAAATACATATTGATTTACTTATTTATTTAAACAATACTATCTTATTCCACATCAAGACAACTAACAATAGTCATTTTATTTCCATTTTTTCCTTTAATATAAACATGTACTGTTTTTAAAAAATATAAAAACCAAAATGCACCTAAAGTATAAAAAGTATCATGCAAGTATATAGAAATAATTATACAAATATCAGTTCTAGTGAAATAGTATTGTTTCAAAACAAGATGTTAACAGAATGCCGATAGAAAAAAATATTTCATACCATTTAGATGTCACTCAAAAGCATAAAATATTGCATAGTTTTGTATAAAAGCCTGTCTGCATAATTTATATGCAGAAACTCTGACTAGAACTATGTTATATTGTTATTTTTTTAATGGAAAGTTACTACACATTATTTGCTTTAAAAAAAATTGGAATGTAGAAAGTAACCATATTATCACAAAATTGTAAAGTAGGATTTTTGGCTTATTATAATAATCAATGGTTCTCCTGATTCATAAATGTGAAGAATTTAGTGTAGTTTTTTTAGTTATAGGGAACATTTTAAGGCATATTTCTAAAAGATTGTATCAATATTCTCACTTAAGCTCCCTTGTAAGATCTCTGCTTTGTTAACATGGTAGTATTAGCACGATCAATATGATTTATGGATAATACTGTTGGAAGAAACATTCTTCTAGGTTCTGCTCCAAGTAGGGAAACAGACACTAGAAACATGGAGACTGCTTGGAAAGATGGTTTAATGGTGGACAGAATCACATGGCTTGAGTTCCTGAACAGAAAAGGGGCTGATACAGTAAATCTTCGGGTTTTTATGCTCTCTCTGGCTCTGCATTTCTTGGGGCCCCAAAAGAGTATCCTGATTGGTTGTCAGACTCCCAGGGGGTGGGGGCCTTGCTGGCTGATGGTCACATGTGCTTCCCAGGTGTGGTGAGTTTCTGCTGCTATTGTGTAGAGGGCTAATCCTATCTTTGGCAATTCCTACTATGGCTCTGCCTGAAGGAGGCAGATCTTTGTTATGTAGAATAGACTGGCCCAGGCCTTAATGGCCCATTGACAAAGGGTGGGGGGCAGGAAGGTGGGAGCTGCTTTGTCTATAAAATATGCTTCTCATATTTCTCATCCAGGGAAATATAATATTCTGCCTTTTTCATATTTCCTAAAATATTTCACTCTTCCAGGAAAGGGGTGGGTGCTAACTTCCTACAATACTCTACTTGTGAATATATTTTACAAATTTGGAACTTATTATGAGTTATAGCTTTATTGGGCATGGGATCACCAAAATCCAACTCTCTGATGTTGGAAAGGTGGTATGATCCCAGATATACAAATGGATCACCACTATCTATTTGCTCTGTTTATGATTTGGCTATTGATGTAATGGAAATGCTGTCAATATTATTGGATATGGCAGCTGAGAACTACCTGTAATTTATAAAGTTCATTCGATGCATATCTGTGGAATCACAGACAGAAATGCACTAGCAGTTTGGAGATGGCTACCTATTCTTACACTCTGGTGCAACACACCTCTCTGTGCTATGTGTCAACATTTAAACCAACAGATATCTGATTGCCAGCTGCCTGTCAGTCAAAGACTTTATTTTGGTGTGAGACTAATCTTGATGCATATAAAACAGAAGATCCTATCTATTGAAAGATGGCATTATTGTATAGTGCTGATGATCCATTGCACGGAGTCAGTAGGAGCATTTTACCAAGACTGCTAGACACAGGTTTGAATAAGAGATGCCTTATATTTATTCCAGCTCCCCTTAAAGGCATTTATAGCTAAAGCACGTTCCCAGCTCTTGCATGGCATATAGTTTGGTCCTTGCGACAATTACTGAAGATAGAAATTATGCAATCCAGATTATTAAGAAAAACACTCCAGTGCATCTCTAATGTTGCTCTCCATTCTGACATGGGTTCAATTAAGATGGAGTTGAAGATCTGGCTAATCTTCCCATATTGGCTGAAGTTTATTTTTCTCCATAGGACTAAGCTCCTTATCATTAGCAGATAAAATACTTCCGAAATAAATGGTACATATATGGCTTTTTTCAAGAGACTCTCCTGTCCTTGTAGTATGAACAAGCCAAGGGCATTCTGACACAACATACATTCTGGACATGGAAAGCAACAAGACTAGTTGATCCTGCCCAGAAAGTTTTCCTTAGTGGACAACCATATATTCTCAGACCAACAAGGTATTTAAATTAACATCACAGTATCCAAGTTGAGATAAGCTTCAACACTGGCTTGATTTTTTTTTTTTATTATTTGATTTATATGCCGCCCTTCTCCGAAGACTCAGGGCGGCTTACAATGTGCTCAGCAATAGCCTTCATCCTTTTGTATATTTATACAAAGTCAGCTTATTGCCCCCACAACTGGGTCCTCAATTTACCTACCTTAGAAAGGATGGAAGGCTGAGTCAACCTTGAGCCTTGGCGAGATTCGAACCCTGCAGTAATTGCAGGCAGCTGGTCTTAATAACCAGCTTAATAACAGGGTGACTTAAACCCCTGTACTACCAAGGTTCTTGATTTAATCCGCTGATCGGGGGACTCTGCAAGGCAGATATATTTTACTCTATTATACTGATGTTTTTATACCCTGTTTTCCCGAATATAAGACATCCCCTGATAATAAGCCCAATTGGGCTTTTGAACGCATACACTAAAATAAGCCTCCCCCCAAAAATAAAACCTCCCTGAAAATATTTAAACACAGAGCTGGAAATCAGGTAAGATGGTAAAAAGAGCCCCATCTTGCTCCACGTGCCCCAAAATAATAAGACCTCCCCAAAAATAAGGCCAAGCACTTATTTCGGGGTTCAAAAAAATATAAGACAGGGCAGGGGTAAAATCTAAAATTTGTTACTACCAGTTCTGTGGGCATGGCTTGGTGTGTGTGTGGGGGGTTAATGTGACAGTGGGCGTGGCCAACTCTTTTTAAAAGCATTTTTTCTACAACCTTTTCGGCTGAAGAGGTTGCAGAAAAAATGCTTTTAAAAGCCTCTGATAATCAGGCAACTCAGCTGGGATCGTCAGAAGCTTTTAAAAGCATTTTTTCTACAACCTCTTCAGCCAAAGAGGTTGTAAAAAAAATGCTTTTAAAAGCCTCTGACGATCCCATCTGAGCCACACGATCATCAGAGGCTTTTTTTTTTTACTTTTAAAAGCATTTTTTAGGCTGAAGAGGTTGTAGAAAAAAATGCTTTTAAAAGTAAAAAAAACAGCCTCTGATGATCGCGCGGCTCAGCTAGGCATGGGGGGGCGCGCACACACAGGGATTCTTGCTACCGGTTCTCCGAACCACCCATCGCTACCGGATCAGGCGATCCGGTCCAAACCAGGAGCATTTCACCCCTGAGACAGGATCTTATTTTCGGGGAAACACAGTAGGAATATTAGAATTGTTAGGCATAAAGTATCCAACTCATTCTGACACCTTCTATATTCAGACTCTTCTTTCTGATCAAATGGATTCTACCTTCCTGGAGTTTGCCAAATTTGGTTATACTGACAGGAAGATAAAATCAAAATTTTCTAAGTCTCACATTCCTTAATATAGCAAAACTGGTTAATCCTCAAATAACTGAATAAGTACATCCTTCTAGAGCAGGGGTGTCAAACTGGATTTCTTTGAGGGCCAGATCAGTATTGTAGTCCTTCTCCGTGGGCCGGCCTGGGGGGGGGGAGAAGATGGGATGGACGCCTCCTGCAGCACCATCGGCCAAAATGGAGCATGGGGGGGCTGCATGCACCCCCCCGTGCCCCGTTTTCAGCCTGGACAGCCTCCTGCAGCACTTTGCCGGCCAAAATGGATGCATGCCCCATTTTGACTGCCAGAGACACCACGGGCCAGATTTAAGCACTCCGCAGGCTGGATCCGGTCCACGGGCCTTGAGTTTGCCACCCCTGTTCTAGAGAGATCTCACTTTTTGCTCATTCCTTTTAAAATCTTAGTTCTATATCACAATGTAAGTACTAAATTCAAATGACAGCCTGCTTCCTAGTTTATAGACAGTTTTTATTGGTAACAATGATGTATTATTATTCTATTCTTTCAGTTTGTATTTCCATATCTGGTCTTCCTCTTCTACTTTTAAACAGTTTATTGATTGTTTTCTTCTTTACAGGTAGTCCTCAGGTTATGACAGCAATTGGGACTGGAATTTTCATCACTAAGAAATGCAATTGTAAAGTGCTATGTCATGTGCCCACATTGCTTAGCAACAGCTATCCCAGCAGTCCCCATTGCTAATCTTAAGTGAGAGGATCTGATGTGACCATGATGTGGAAAGAAGCACAGGCAGGCTAGTAAATGAGAGCTAGGAATGGGCAGGCAGGTGTGTGGGGGAGTGCCATGAGTGGTGCTACAGAATATGGACAAATGGGTGCTGCAGTTGGACATTATAGAATGTAACCAGGTGTGTGGGTGCCAAAGGCGGGTGCTGGAGAGTGTTAATGGAAGGACAGTTTGGAGTGCCAGTGGGCAGATGTTGGGATGGGTGCTCTAGAATATGTACATAGAATAGTAGTTATTTACAAATATTTATTCCAGTTCCATGTATTTGTAATTATGCATGTTTAAGTGATCTTTTGAAAGAAGTTTCCATGGTAATGTATGTTTTAATTTAATTCTGCCATAAACGCCTCACTTTTTCCATAACGTAACCATTTCAAAAGAGATGGTTCCCTTAAAACTGAGAGCCTGACAAATTTAGGATTCCAACCTAAAACAAAATAAAACAACAAATAGCTCCTTTGGTACTCATTTGCAACAAATGTTGCAGTCTGAATTACACCACATCACACAATTGTTTCCTAAACCCGTTTTCTTGGACTGAAATAAAAACTAGCTACTAAAGTAGCAAGAGGAATATACGAAACACAAATAATAAAATTAAACAAGACTTTCACTCCATTGATAATTGACTTTTTAAACATGTCTTTGTTTCAGTCAAAGGACCTGAAGAAATTCTGAGCAGATCATTGCAAAAGGCTCAAGTGAACTGGCTTCTGAGACTTTTTGACCTGAAGTTTATAATTTTAAATTTGCAACTAATTGTTCTGCCTTATTAAACCAAAAACAGCCAAAGGAGGAATATTAGTCTAAACACAGACAATCACAAGTACGTAGCCATCTGAAATGTGCTTGCTTTGACATGGCACAATACATCATTTTAAATATTCAAAACTTTCCTCCCATAAAATTTGTTACTAGATTTTTCCATTAACCTGAGAACAAAAAGTCAAACAGTGAAGAGGTGAAAATGATCATCTACAGAATAATAAATACATTATATAATTTTAGGACAAATATAAAAAAACAATTAGGTTTTTTTTACATACCGGAGTAAAATATGTTTAATATTATTAAAAAAAAAATCTCAAACCTGATCATTTTATATCCAGCACTTTGAGCTTTTGCAAACTCAGCAAAAACTGGACATAAGAAGTTCAGAAAGATTTTTAAAAGCCTTTCATTTTTTTTATTCTAATATTGGAATCATGACAGTTTTCCTTTGTTGTATAAAACAACGTATAAAATAGCATCCCTTTTCCTACTAGATACAGGATAGAGAGATGCTAAATTTTATGAAATTGTATACTGGTATGTCTCCAAACAGTGACAAGAAATGTTCTTGTGCAAGTAAAATATTAACAGAATATTTTCCACATTTCAAACCACAGAGCTCAAAAACCCAATCTCAATCTCCTGTTCATCAGAAGCACACATCAAGTGCAAAAAATTTTCAAAGTATCCAAAAGTAAGACTGAATTGTAATAATTAGACTGCAATTCAGGATTATGTCGAACAAAGGCACATATTTTATATTTTGGCAAGAACATACACATATTCCTCATTTCCATAAAATGTACTTTTCATGCACAGCAGCATTGCTTACTTCAGTTCATACTCATTTCACCAATAACATTTTCCATCTCTAATGGTTGTTTCACAGTTGGTTTATTCTCAAGCTGGACTGCATGTTTTTCTCCTTAACGTGAAGCAAGCCATTGTACATGAAGCAGCCTGGCTAAACAGGAACTTGGAATATTCATGAACTTTTCTGGTGTTTCTTAACTGGAAGTTTAGCTGAAGTATTCTAGAAATTTGGCAAATTTATAACTGAATGAGCCTCAGTTAGTGCATTATCTATTTTGAATATATAATTACTCATGTACAAGTTTAAGGTGTTTAAATAAAAACTACACTTTGTGGATTTAAAAGAAATATAAAACTGAAGTTAACTAGCCACATAACAGGATCAAAATTTTGTTCACTTATTAAACTCATCTTTCCATAAAGAATTTTTCACCTGCTTTTTTTACAGCCTGTGCTTGAGCAACTTTTCAAAACTGAAAAAAACCACATCTAGATTCAAATAGAGAAGGTATCAGTAGAAACCAGTTTAGTTTTTAGTTTATAATGTAAGAGCTTTTGTAATAAACTAAAAAACAGAAAACCTTGTCAGAAATAAACCATTCACTGCTCCATTTGAACCAGTATAAACACATACAGTGTATGTTATATGTAGGTAGTTACATAGTCATGGAAGAAAAATATGCTAAGCCTTTATTATCTCCTCTGTTCTTCTCCAAAATCAGAAACATAATTAACTTTGTCATAACCACCACAACGAAATTAGATTAACAGTGTGTTGATACAATATTCAATTGATAAGATTTTATTTAAAATTTTAATATAAATTTAGGAAAGAATTTGATGTGATGTGCAAAGCAAGAGAGAAAAGCCACTGAATGAAAGTGCAGTTTTTATGCTTTAATACTGACCCAGAGACAGCCTAATAAGCTCCCATATATCCATGTTTTTATGTAAAGTTTCCTTCCAGACTCTGTCAGTAGCATGCTGGCAGTCAAACCGCTTAAAAATAATACGGATGGCAATGTTTTCTGGAGACTTAGTTTAGCGTGAACACTTTTCCCAGGGAACCTATTTCTTCTTTTAGAATCTTTTGCATCATAAAATTCTATTAGCAATCTAGAAGCAAGGAAAAAGTTTAAAAATGAGATTTATTTATCATATGCTTTTGGTTTAAAGCTTTTATACAATTCTCTGATTATCTCTGATAATTTATCACAAATACTTTCCTCCAAGAACCATGACTTTTGGCCTGAAATTCTTTCTTTCATACATCAGGGACTGAATTTTTTAATCTTCATCTGCAAATAGCACAAATTTTACTACGGTGTGTAATTTGGCCAGACTTATTTTTAGGGCTGTACAAAGATTCAAAGAGGTGTGATACGAAGCAAGTTAGCACATATGCAGCATCTGTCTCTGAAATGTTCAAGCAGTCACAACCCCTGGAAGGAATATTGCCAGCTGTCTCTGTGTAGGCATAGACAATTTTGTTAGCAATTCCAATGGAAGCGTTCATATCTTTTTGAAGCAGCTGCTTAAGTCTCACAAAGGATGCGGCTGTTTTACCCTTCAAAGAGAGCCCTTTGTTCATACTGATGTGTTTTGTGAAGGACCAATTCTGAATGCTCTGCACAGCTCTATTTTCCTTAAGTAGGTAAATGTAAATAATTAAAGCTGCTAAATGGACTTAAATGAAAATGACTATAGAGTTTTAGCTAAGCTATATGGGTGCATTTATTGTAACAAATAAACCCAAGATTTGTTACAAGTCACAACTAGCTAAATATACACAGCATTCAAGACAAAATCAATTAACTTATAGCTTATAGAGAAGGCTAGCCTGCTATTGAATCCGTATGGATTGTGAATATCCTTTAGTCTCACCTAGTCAAATTTGAATCAGTATATTCACATCTATAAAAAAAATATTGTTTTACAGATGTGGGTATACTGATTCAAACTGGACCAGGGGTTTTTTGGCCTGTAAGTAAAGGATATTCACATCAATATTGATTCATAGTTACAATCACAAGTACAGTACCACAACATTAGTTTGAGTGATATTTCCCGCTCTCATAATCATTGATCTTATTACCTTACTCTACACTTTCCACACAAATTTTCCCAAGTGCAATATAGCATATAACTCATACATCACAATTCTGTAAAATGTTAAGCTAGCAACATTTATTATTAATACAAGTAATAAAGATAGCTCCTTTTTATTAAAAAATAATCAAATGCTATAGATAGAGCCAGGCCTTTTACCACTTACTTGTCCTTGACTTCAAAACGGTCATGAAGCCATCTTCTCATAAACATTTGTTCTCCTGGAATGTCTTTTAGTTCAATTCGTTCAATATGGATATGAATTCTTGGACACGCCTTACAAAGAAATTCTAAAATCCAGAAGGACATTATAAATACTTTTGTTATAACATGATTAATTTCATTTCAATTTTATTTGTAAAATTAAAAGCTAACTTATTTATTTAACAATCTTTAAAACTGATCCAAAAATCCAAATCTGGATTTTTAGACTCTGATTTTAAACTGCTTTTTAAAGTCACCCTAGTACCGTGATGGCGAACCTATGGCACGTGTGCCAGAGGTGGCATGCGGAGCCATATCGGTGGGCATGCGAGCTCAGCTCCACCGTGCATGCACGCGCCGGCCAACTGATTTTCAGGCCTTTTGGGACCACTGGAAGTCAGGAAAAAGGCTGTTCCCAGCCTCCAGAGGGCCTCTAGGGGAGTGGGGAAGGCCATTTTTGCCCTCCCCAGCCTCCTAGAAAGGCCCTGGAGCCTGGGGAGACTGAAAAATGGGCCTAGCTTGCCATCGCATGCATCAAGTGGGGAGAGCGCGTGGGGGTCGCACAACATGTGTGGGGCACTTAGAATTATGGGTGTGGGTATGCGCGCGAGCGACACCACCACCCCGTGCACTCCCCCCACTTTTGGCACACGATGGCAAAAAGGTTAGCCATCACTGCCCTAGCAAATCTTTTATTCTAAAAGGCTGCATGTATTTCTTTTAAAATAATTTTTAAAAAGTGTATAACAAGATCTATGAGTTTTTAGACTATGTTTAAATATATTAATTGCTAACATTTTATATTAAACATTGAAAATATACAGGAAAAATAATTTCTCACATTCCCATGTGACTCTTTACAGTATTGCAAATGCTCACAGGCCTCATTAAATGGAAATGACAAAACAGATTGTTGGTTTAATTTAGTTTAAATGGAGATAAAGAACAAAAACAATATGAAGTATATTTTTTCTTTAAAGATACAAAAGAATATAATAATTTCTTACATTTTTATCATTAAATGAATGGGATGAATGCATCCTATTTTATTTTTTACCTCATATACTGGTATGAAATGAAAGCATCTATGTCTTGTTTCAAATAAATTCCTAGATTCCACTTTCAAAAAATGTACCTATTTTTAGAACATTGTTCTTAAGATTACGATTAAAGAAACCCAATAGAAAAATGACAATTTTTCTATAAAAGTTAAATGCAAAATTACGTTTACTGAGAATTAAGTATGTGCCGAAGCCTTATTTTCTAAAAACTGTAGACATTAATAAATGTTATTTTTCTTAAAAAGCCAGTATTAATAAAAACAATAAAACAGGATACAATGCTATCCTAAGAGCACATTGAAAACTAAAGAAAATAACATTTTCTGAGGGAAAAATGGCAGGTATACATATACACATACATAGAAATAACCAGCTACTTCATTGCATGCTTCTTAAGATCAGAAATCCATTCCCCATCTTCCCTCAATGCACTGAGAACAGGGATGGCTTTTACTTGATGTGGTGCTCTGGGCATTATTCAGTCATAACACAAGACTTCATTGTCTATAAAGTCTGTGGTTAAGGAGGGACATGTAGCTTGGGTAGGCCCACAGGAAATATGCAACTCTCCAGCTTTCTATTGCACCTTTCCCGCTCCAGCACTCCAAAGTCCCTCTTCCAAAGTTGGTGGCAAATCCCCAATTATTAAAGGATAAATATGGGTGCTTTTGTAAGAGAGATAAACACAGAAAGTTCAACGCAGTGAAATAGGAAACAAATGGACATGTTAAATATCAGCAAATTCTGAAGACCTGGCTTTTCCGGCAGGCCTGGGGCCATTGATCTCGCTACGGCGATCTTGCGAGACCCGGCCATAGAATGGAGTGCATGGGTTTTTAATGTTCTTTTTTAAAAAAAATTTACGGGATATTGTTTGCATTTTTTTTGCTGTAAGCCGCCCAGAGTCTCTAGGGAGTTGGGTGGCATAGAAATGCCACAAACAAACAAACAAACAAATAAATGGATAGAAATTGAACACTTTCAGGAGATCCTACTACTACTCAGGACATACTGTAAAAAAACAAAGAAGGAAGAGCAGATTTTCAGTCAGAAACAATAAAATAAGAACGATACTTGGCAATGTATTGTCTGTGATACAATGCAATCACAGACCAATTACATCAATTAGATTTTGCAGATAACTCTTTAATCTGATCAATATATTATTTTGATTATTTTAACTTGTGTTCCAACCACTGATACGGAAGAAGATAATGTTCCTGAGTTTAATGGTCACATTAAAATTGAAATGGGTAGAACATTAAATCTGAAATTGAAATTGATGTGCAGCTTGTCATTGGAGACTGGAATGCCAATGTTAGAAATATCAAGGAGGAAAATGTACTTGGACTCTCTGGGCAGAGGAAAGAAGAATGGTTTGGGGAAGAAACATCAATAATGTGTGTTGTGCTGATGATATTATACTCTGAGTGCTGAGATTGCCAATGAACTGCAAGCTCTAACAGTGAAATCAAGCAGCCTGATGACAACAAGGGAATAAGACTACATGTAGGCTTAGAACTACAAAAGAAGACAGTGAAGTGGTGGATGGCTTTTGGATCGACTATCACTAATAAAGGAAATAGCAATAAAGAAATATGCCACAGACAAGACTTGGTTAAATAAAAATGAAAACTTGTAAAATACATTCAGATGTCAAAGGTCAGAGGTGTGCAGGTAATGATTTTCTCTGTGATACTCTATGGAAGTGAAAGTTGGATTTTGAAGAAGCAGGATAGAAACAGCATTGATGCTTTTCATATCTGATGGTGGAGTAGGCTCCTGAGAATACTATGAATGGCCCAGAAAACAAAGAAATGGATCACAGAACAAATCTCACTTGAGGCAAAAATGACCAGGTTCAAATCATCCCATTTGGGACACATTCTGGGAAGAACTAGCACTCTGGAGGAGGCTCTAATGCTGGGGAAGGTAGAAGGAAAGGAAAAAGAAGATAAGCCGCAATAAGATGGGTGGACTCAATTACAGCAGCAATGGGTACACGCCGGGAAAACCTGGAGAATACCCATCTATGTGGTCACTAAGTATTGACACTGACCTATTGGCACATAATCAATGAATGTGCCTGGTCTGTGTGGATGAAATGTTCTATTTTTTATTTCTTCCCTTCCCCTCCTTAAATCCATTTGAAACACATTTGGCCTCACATGTGGTAATGTTCGTTTTGATATAAGAGGTAAGAGGTAATATTGAGGACCCAGTTTGTGGGGGCAATAAACTGACTTTGTATAAATATACAAAAGTATGAAGGCTATTGCTTAACGCATTGTAAGCCGCCCTGAGTCTCCGAAGAAGGGTGGCATATAAATCAAATTAAAAAAAAAAAAAAAAAAAAAAAGACCTCACTGTTGCCCTGTTAGGAGAGACAAATCATGAAAGTCACAAATTATGTCTGCCTATACACACTCAAAAGTAAACTGCTGTTCTTAACATAACTATATGCTAACAAAATATAAATGATATTATATACCGGTAATTAAAATATATTTATTTTATTTATTTATTTGTTCAACTTGTATGCCGCCTTTCTCCAAAGACTCAAGGCGGCTTGAAACATGTATATAAAAGAAAGAACAAAGAACTCTCCTCCCCAGTTTAAAATCCAGTGCAGCAACAAATCAAGTTAAATGCTAGCTTATGTAAACAAATGTATTTGCCGGCCAATAGAAAGAGAGCCTAAAATAGAAATAAACCATTAATTAGAAATTTAGAAGTCAAACAAAAACCTGAGCCCAACCATATATCATTTGGAGCACAGAAAAAGTTCATGTTGAATGTTCTAGAAATTCCATGAAGGATGTGGATTCTTCCAGTTTGAATCAGTCAAGAGAAGGCTTTTAATAACATCTACTCACCGGTCATGGTTGGTGCCGTTTTTCTTTGTCCTTTATGGTCTGTAGTATCTTCGTAGGCTATTGTAATATCATAAACTGCATCTAAGTAGCTTTTCATTGAATCAACAGCAACGTGAGTGGCCTTCACCCGTGGAGTAAGGACATGTTTCAGTACTGTGAGACCTAACCAAGAAAAAAGGCAGAGTGAAAAAGATTTAGTAGGTTGCCCAGGAAAATGGTAACATCTCTAGATCCTGCAGGTGACATCTATAAAACCAGCCATTGATTCTGATTTTCTCTAGACCCAAGCTAGTGTTTTTATTTTTCCTTTTTATCATTGAGGAGAATGATCACACATCTACCCAGTATCACAGATCAATTCAGTGAATCATAGGGCTTATTCTAAATGCATGTAAGTTCATGGCATTCACAGTGGTCTATTAAGCCTCCATATCTCTCTAAAACACACATTTAATTTGCAGAGAAGATATCCAAATGTTCTCTGATCACTGAACAAAGAGAGCTGTTGTGGCAAAAATATTCTTCAATAACTAATCATGACAATTGTTTTCCTCATCATGGAACACAAAATATGTATCCAGAGTTCAATCTGAACATAATAAATAAGTGATATGTGAATGCAATTTAGTTACAAATCTACACCCTTCCAAAACTGCGAAGGAATATAAAATATTGTCATGTGTTGCATCCATGGCACATAAAATTAATTTCAAATCAACTTTATCAACTCCAAGACTTGGAAAAAATTGTTAATGGGTTCTTCAAACCCTAACACATTTCTTATATATTCTTTTATAAACTTTTAGACATTTTATATTTATTTATTTTATTTTATTTGGAAAATTTTATTGCTGCCTACTCACTCACCGCAGCTCACAGGAAATACAATCTTATATACAATCTTAACCAGTAAATTGTAACTCAACTCAGAAATTCTTTCTTTCAGTCTTTGCTTCCAGAACTTTTGTTTATGCTCCAGAGGGCTACTTTTAACACTCTACCTTCTTTGACCATTCAGTAATGACACCAATGTCCTGATTGGGTATTTGAATTGCCTCTCAAAATGGCAATGCAGGTCTTCCAGTTGAACTTCCGGCGCCTTCGGAAGCAAGATCCGCGACCTCCACAGGTCCATTCCGAGCTCACCCTGTCGGGGGCTTCATTTAAAGCCATAGCCACCCTGTAGAGGTGGTGAAGCAAAGGGGTACTGCCTTGCATGTTGAGGGGAGCCGCATCTCCCCTCTCTGACTCAGAAAACCCCCTCATCCGAAGACTAGGAGCAGCGGCAGTTAAAATGGCTGCCATGAAGCCAGGGAACAGCCAGAAACAATAAGTTTGTGCAGCAGGAGAGAAATGGTGAATGGTGTGTCGTCTGGGTAAGAAAAGATTTACAGCTGAAGCCAGACTCCCCCCCCCCAAATTTAAGGGGAATACCTTTTAGAACAATTTGTTACAGCGGCATGTAACTATTGTGAAAAAGCATATTGGAAATTTAAAGAAGTAAATATTTGTTTAAAAAGAAAATTGAGTTGGAAATGGAATCCCCAAAACAAAAGGCGTGATATTAAAGCAGCATATTAAGATGCTGGAACTATAAATCTACCTTTTCTTCAAATAATTTGCCATAAGTAACAGAGTTATAAGTTAAACTAAGCAAGAGAAATAAATTGGACTTGTCAAAATAAAAGCAGAGAGGTAGCATAGTGAAGTAAAGAGCGCCATCTGCTGATGACAGTGAATTTTTGCAATTTGGGAGTAAATATTGAAATGAAGGGAAATAACTGTTGAACTATACATATTTACCTTTTAACCACTGGAGACTGGAATATTAAAAAAGAATTTGTGTCTGGGGATCCATAAATACTATTGGGAGATACAAAAATGACTTGAGGAGTGGAGGATCCCTGAAGTAACCAACTGATTTGATTGATCATTGATGAGACATTTAAATTTGACTTTGAGGTTTGGTTTCTGAACTGACGATTGTGGAGACTCAAACGGAATGGAGTTAATGATTCAAAACATTAAGAACATTAGGGACCTTATCCTGGAACTACACAAGGACATAGTGGAAATATTTGATCGTAAAGATCCGTGTTGGCGAACCTGTGGCACATAGAGCCATTTCACCTGGCACGCGAGGCGTCGCCCATTCCTGTTCCGGGTTTGTGGCACATGCATGCACATTGGCCAGCTAGTCTTCTGGTTACTGGTGCGCATGCGTGCGCGACGATCAGCTGACCTTCACATGTGCGACAGTGCCAGAAACTGAAAGATCCTTCGCTTTGTGGCGAAGGTTGTCGAGAGTGTGATGGCGCGACAGCTCCCACAGTACCTGGATGAAACTGTCTATCTGGATCCGTTCCAGTCCGGCTTCAGGCCTGGGTACAGCATGGAAACGGCATTGGTTGCGTTGGTCGATGATCTCTGGAGGGCTCGGGACAGGGGTTGTTCCTCTGTCCTGGTCCTATTAGATCTCTCAGCGGCTTTTGATACCATCGACCATGATATCATGCTGCGCTGGCTGGAGGGGTTGGGAGTGGGAGGCACCGTTCTACGGTGGTTTTCCTCTTATCTCTCCGACCGGTCACAGTCCGTGTTGGCTGGGGGGCAGAGGTCGACCTCGAGGCACCTTGTTTGTGGGGTGCTGCAAGGGTCGGTCCTTTCACCTCTCCTGTTCAACATTTATGTGAAGCCGCTGGGTGAGATCATCCGTGGATTTGGGGTGCGGTGCCATCTGTACGCTGATGATACTCAGCTGTACATCTCTACCCCAGACCACCCCAACGATGCCCTTGAAGTGATGTCCTGGTGCTTGGAGGCCGTGCGGGTCTGGATGGGGAGGAACAGGCTCCGACTCAACCCTTCCAAGACCGAGTGGCTGTGGCTGCCGGCGTCCCGATATAGCCAGCTGGTGCCATCGCTGACTATTGGGGGCGGGTCATTGGCCCCCACGGAGAGGGCTCGTAACTTGGGCGTCCTCCTGGATGCACGGCTGTTTTTAGAAGAGCATATGACGGCCGTGGCCAGGGGGTCTTTCTATCAGGTTCGCCTGATATGTCAGTTGCGTCCCTTTCTGGATTGGAACTCCTTATGCACGGTCACTCATGCCCTCGTCACCTCTCGCCTGGACTACTGCAATGCTCTCTACATGGGGGTCCCCTTGAGGAGCACCCGGAGGCTCCAGCTTGTCCAGAATGCAGTCTCGCGGGTTATTATGGGGGCGACATGGCGCTCCCATGTAACACCTCTCCTGCACGAGCTGCACTGGCTCCCGGTGGTCTTCCGGATGTGCTTCAAGGTATTGGTTCTCATCTTTAAAGCACTCCATGGCTTAGGGCCCGGGTATTTACGAGACCACCTTCTGCCACTGATAACCTCCCACCGGCCAATCCGCTCCCACAGAGAGGGTCTCTTCAGGGTGCCGTCGGCCAAACAATGTCGACTGACGACCCCCAGGGGGAGAGCCTTCTCTGTGGGGGCACCCGCCCTCTGGAACGAGCTACCCTCAGGAATACGACTGATCCCAGACCTCCGTACTTTCCGTCGAGCTTTGAAGACCTTCCTATTTCAGCAAGCCGGGTTGGCTTAAAATTTTAATGGGTTATTTTATGGGCAAAGGGTTTTAAATTTTGGGAAGCCAATTTGATTTAATTTTGTTTTATTTTAATTTTTATATTGCATGTATTTTAATCTTGGCTGTTCACCGCCCTGAGTCCTTCAGAAGAAGGGCGGTATACAAATTTAATAAACCTAAACCTAAACCTTATTTGCCTAATCGATTTTTTGGAAGGAAAAGAGAGAGGTGGGTGGATGGGGATGAGGGTGGGGGTGGGGGGAGAGAGAGAGAGTTAATTTTTCAGCATCCACCCCATCCCATGACCCAAAGCCAACTGGCTTCTCTGCGTCCCAAGGACACACACACACACTCTGCGCTCAGCAGCCACTTCTACCGGCTTTGCCTTCTTGCGCCCACCCGAGCCATCTGTTGCAAGCCGAGGAGGATGTGGGGTGATGATCGTGTCCCTGTCTCAAAGTCCCCTCGACTCCGGATGGGTTTTGCAGTTGTGTCCCTGAGTCAATGCCGGGAAGTAGCAGAAGGGCAGCCAGAGTTTCTCCTTTTCCATGCCCTGAAATCTTTTGAGACTAAGAAGAATCTTAAATCTCTCTGGAGAGATCGGGACCAGGGTGCTTATTTGCCAAATCAATTTTTCAGAAGGAAAAGAGAGAGGGGGGTGGGGAGGGGGGGGAGACACACACACACACACACACACACACATACAGAGAGAGAGAGAGAGAGAGAGAGAGAGAGAGAGAGAGAGAGAGAGAGAGAGAGATATTCAGATTCTTCAGGTATCAGTTTTAGTTTAGTCTCAAAAGATTTCAGGATTTCATGCCTCCGTCTGCCTGTCTCTTGGTGAGGAAGCTTCCTGGAGAAGCAGCCGAAAGCTCCATGTGGAGGCCGACAATCACAAGCCTGCTTCCAAGGGAATGGCTTGGCTATTTCAAAGCGAGTGGCCGGGAAGCCGAGAGACAGGCAGACGGACGCTGCGCTCGCTCTTGCCTTACTTGCCGATTGAAAACAGCACTGAGCTGCGGGGAGCAACAAACTCAAGAGCTGAAAGAGGCTGAGGAGAGGCAGGGCCAGGATCGGAGTCAGCCAGGGGGAAAGAGAGATGTGTGGTGCCACTCCCCGCTACAAGCGCAGCAGCCGTCTGCTCCTCTCTTGGCGAGGAAGCTTCCCAGCCGCTTGCTTCAAAGTAGCAGAGCCATTCCCTTGGAAGCAGGAGGCCCTGGGGCTCGTGATGACGGCCTCCGCATGGAGCTTTCAGCCGCCTTTCCCCGGAGCCCCGAGGCATAGCAGCTGCCTGCTCCTCCCTCTCTGCCTCCCACCCACCCTCAGCTCCACATCGAAGTTTGGGAAGCATCGGGGAAAGTTTGTGCACTGCGCTCGGGGCACGAAAGCAAGCCACCGCTGTCGCCAGCATCATGGCGAGCAGGCCAGCTGGGTAGGAGGCCGCCCAACCAGCTCCCTGCTCCTCTGGCAGCTCGCTTCTTTCCCGGAGAAGGGATGGCGGCATACAGCAGAAGTGCTCTCGGTCCCAACAGGGAAGCTCCAAACGTGCGGCAGTGGTGGGGATCAAGTAGGGGTGCTGCGCCGAGCCAGGGAACAGCGGCTCCCAGCAGAAAGGAGCCCAGGCAAGCCACATGTTCAGAGCTTCCCTGGCAGCGCACTTAGCCTCATTTGGCAGCGCCATGCGCTGGCTGGGGAACGCTGTCTTGCCATGGAATGGGCCGGTACCTAGTTGTCCTCCATTAAGAACACCCGCCCTCTTGGAAAAAAGGGGGGCATGTTTGGGGATGCGGATGTGCAGTGCAGGGCGCATGTGCAGGGGAGCATGGGGTGCGCATGCGCAAATGGGGGCACACATTGCATTATGGGTGCCGGCACGCGGAAGCGCGAGGGTGCTCGCGCGCTCAGACTTTTGGCACGCAATGCCAAAAAGGTTCGTCATCACTGGTATAGATAGAAGACATGGAAATTGTATACAAGAGACAAGGAGCAAAGACCAGGACAAGAAGGAAAGAATGGAATCATCAGATGGAACAAAAGGGGAATTAGAACTGAGAGACCAGCAAAAAGAAGATAACAAGGAGGAGACACTATTAAAATTAATAAGAATTGAGGAATTAAAACAGGGGGAAAATATTTTAAAAGATTTTAAAAATAAATGGGAAGAACGGGAAGAGGTTTGGAGGGAAACAATAGGATTTAGAGCAGAAAGCTTTCAAATTAAACAGTGGGAAAAGACAGGGCAAGGAGAAAAAAAATATATTATGGATTCAGAATATAAACTTCAAAGTAGATGGAATAAAAGACTTAAGAGGAAAACAGGGGAGACAAGTAAAAAAAGATAGAATTAAAGGATAAGAGATAATGGTTAAGGGGAGAAAAAGTTAGATATGTTATGATTATATATTAATAATTGTATTAATATTAGAATGATATAGGCTGGACAATTAGTTGGTATTTAATATAAATAAATATTAGGATAAACATTACCACAATGAAACTGGAAAATTATGAATGAGAATTCATTATTAATTGGAAATGAGAGGTTGAATGATGGTATTATTAAAAGTGTATAAAATATGACTATTGTATAGGCAATGTGAAAGTAGACATATTTATGTGTATTAACAAACTTTAAAATATACAGAGAGGAAGAGTTAAATAATGGGAATATGAATAACAAAACAGAGTATCATGTCCTTGAATATAATACTGTGGAGTGGTGGGGGGGGGAATATTAGTGGAAGTTTAGAATGGAAGCATGTAAAGCAATGTATCACAAAGTCAAATAAGTTAGGAAAAGAAACATGAAAAAGAGACACAAAGAATGAAAATGGTGGTAAGCTTGAAATGTTAGGATGTAAGAAACTGGTATTCAGACGGTATACTTTCTCTCTACTTCCCTCCTTCCTTCTCCTCTTTTTCCCTCTCCTTCCCTCTCTCCTTCTCCTCTCCCCTCTCTATTTCTCCTCTCTTCTTCTCCGCTTCCCTCTCCTTCCCTTTCTACTCTTCTCTTCTCTTCTCCTCCCCTCCACTTCCCTCTCTCCTTTCCCCTCTCTACCCTTACTCTTTCTCCCCTCCCCTCCTCCCTTCCACTCCACTCCATTTCACACTCTCTTTTCGTTGTTGTATATAATATTCCTAATACCTACAGGATATGGTGTATTTTCCAATTAATATCTCTTCCAACTATAACTATATAACTTCTTAAAGTTACATTCAAAAATGAAAGAAACAGATTTAATCACTTAAACATGTGTTATTGATAATAATTATATTGATTAATCTTCACATTAATAATTTTACACATCATCATTCTAAATATATATATATATATATATATATATATATATATATGTTTTTCTTTCTTTTTTGTAGGTTTTATGTGTCTTCTCTTTAGCCAGGTTCTACCTACGTAAACCAAGATATTATGCAGCCCTAGTTCAGTGAAATCACAATTCACTAGTTTCTGGGCTTTTTTTTTTTTCTCTTTTCTGGCAGCCAGCAGACTCTTTGCTGCCCATTGGGAGACTAAGATAGATCTATTTCGGCCTTATAAGGCCTCATCAGTTAGCCACACCCTCATCTCATGTATCCTCCCTGTAAAGGTACAATATTTGTTTTTCTTTCTTTTTCGTAGGTTTTAGGTGTCTTTCTCTTTAGCCAGGTTCTACCTACATAAACCAAGATATTATGCAGCCCTTTACAGGGAGGATACATGAGATGAGGGTATGGCTAACTGATGAGGCCTTATAAGGCCGAAATAGATCTATCTTAGTCTCCCAATGGGCAGCAAAGGGTCTGCTGGCTGCCAGAAAAGAGGGGAAAAAAGCCCAGAAACTAATGAATTGTGATTTCACTGAACTAGGGCTGCATACAACAAAAGATAATATGGTGGACTTTAAAGCATATTGGTTTAGATGTTATTGCATACTTGTTAATATTTATATGAAAATAAAAATGTTATGTAAGAGATAGGGAAATGGAATGTAATAATTATATGTTTATCTGTACTGAAATGTATGATACTCAAACACCACACCATCCACATAATGATATGTATACATTTTTAAAAAAATAAAAACTTGATGGAAAAAAAATGGCAATGCAGGGCACCTCCTCCCAGCTGAAATTCTGGAAGGCTTGGAAAGAGATCAGCTGGAAGGTGTAAACAGAGTAAACCGGAGAGGATCTCTCAGTCTTAGCTCAAAGAAATTTTCCAACTGTTAGAGTGATAGGTTTAGGAATACAGGTAGGTCTTGATTAGTGCAGTTAATGAATCCTATGAAATGGTCTCATTATTCAAATTCACACTGCTAAAAGTTATATTGTTACAGAAAATATAGTAACTGGTTTTAGCTTGACAGAAATAAGCAATGCCATCGATCAATGCTATCAGAATCAAGGCAATTGCACTACCCCATCATAAATTGGGCCTTTAAAAACATTTGGGAAGAGTGGTAGATCTGATTACTCTCCCCCCTTCCCCACCAAATCCTGGCTCTAACAGCTTATTGTATGCCATATGATGGTGGATTTCCAGTAAAGCATTTGTAATCTATTCGTTTCACTTTATCTTCTGATGCTGCTTTATAGTAGCAAAGTGGGAGAAAAATAGTTTAAATAAATGGAAGTCTGTTGTGCTTGTCTTTTCATATCAAATCCATTTTGTTTCTCTTACCTTCCTTTTCAGCATATGCCTGACTATCTGCAATGAGTTTGCGCAGCGCTGGACTGTAACGTGTTCCTTCTGGAAAAATCACAAGGTACATCTGTGGAATTAAATATATATAAATGTGTGTGTGTGTGTGTGTGTGTGTGTGTATACGAACAGTTTTATTAAGTTAAACAGTTCAGCTTCAAGACTGGGAACTGAATAACAAGCAAGTTGTAAGACTGAGCTTCAGTGAGGTTGCTCCAGTCAAAAGTCTCAGTTTTCTTCCAACCCTGCATCATAACACAATTACTTTGTGCTTTTATCAGTTCTCACAAATGTAATTTGTGAAAGAATGCAGAGCTCACCCAGGCTTGCTGCACTAAAGCAAAACTCAATTCATTTAACATTAGCATCCCATAATGAATTATTTGGACAATAAGACTAAATTGAAACTATTTTCTTTTTCTTTCTTTAATGTCTTTCTTATTCTCTTTGCTGTTTAATAACACAAATACACTAATACAATTATGCATTAGTCATTAAGTTAATTTTTATGAATATAAACTTACATTAATATTTTTCCACTACAGGTAGTCCTTGACTTACAACTGTTTGTTTAGTGATGGTTCAAAGTTACAACTGCTCAGGAAAAGTAACCTACAAACCATCCTTGAAGTTGCAATCAGCATAACGTCCTCACAGTCACATGATCACAATTTGGGCAACTGGCTCACATTTATGATGGTTGCAGCATCTTGCAATTTGTGACAATTGGGGAAGCTGGATTTGCTTAACAAACTGTGTGATTGATGTAAACGCCATGCAATTCACTTAATAGCAGTAAAATGGTCATAAAATTGGGTCTGATCCCGTGATGATTTGCTTAAAGACTGCAACATTTAGCAGCCAAAATTTGGTCTCAACTGTGGTTGTAAGTCAAGGACTACCTATCCTGTTGCTTAGGGTTGTTTAAGAGAGATATATATGACCCCTCAACAGAATTAACAGGCTGGTTTAAAAAATGAGTTTCTTCAGCCTAATTTTTCTATGTAAACAGTTTTACATCCTAATGCCAGGATTTTTCCTGGAAGGTACAGATGTTTATCCTTCCAGTAACCAAATGAAGAGAACTGCTTAAAGCAGCTCCCTCACTTCTTAGAAGGAAAGTATAAACCAGCATTTGATTGTGGAAAAATGAATTGACTTCTGACTTTTTACTTTTGTGTCACCTGATATAACAAACATAAGGAGTGGGGGGGGGAGGGAGAGAGTGGGGGAGAGAGAACTTGTATACTGTACAAAATGAAAATAGAGAAGCTTACTGGAGTTTTTGCTTTCATCTGGATATACAACTTGTTCCTCATTTTCTTTTCATTAAATATGGAACGTCGGTTTACATATATTCCACCGTGCTAGTATATAAACAAATTGAATATGTTTGTAGCTCTTAATAATTCATGAAACAGTAGTTTGATACTCCAGAATAAAAAAATTAATGTACCAGCATTTTCCTTGCTGAAGGGTAAGCAGCTTTCTGTGCTCTTAAATTTGCTTTTGCAATGATAGGAACATGCAGATGTTTTTGCTATTAGTTTATAATATTTTTTATTCAAAAAATAGGAAATAGAAAAATACAGTTTTTTTTTTCTATAAGAGTTGATTCTATATGGATGCTAGATAAAAGAAAACTTCTCTTTGTGGGAATCTGAACTATGATTATTACTATGCCAAAGCTCCAAAGTATTAGGACTATTATATTAAGCAGTGAAAAATTCATAGAGGTCCAGAATCCACCTATTACTTTTGCCTCAAAAGTGAGGCTCTAGCCAAATTTTAAATTCTTATCTAGATAATACAATGGAGGCTAGTGACAAGGGATTACCTGTGTCAGACTTTAATGAAATAAATGTTAACATTTAGATAGATTTCTTACATGGGAATCCTAATTGTGTTTGGTTCAGTGGCTACTTAGGCTGTAAATGATGCCAACTTGCCTGACTATAATGAATGTCATGTGGTTTACTTCTAAATCAAAGTAAATCTAATTAGGATTGAAATATTTAGCACTTTTCAGGGCATTAGCCAAGATAGTCTCTTGCAGCACAATGAAAGTACTGTAGCAACTTTGCCATTTATTATGGCAAAAATATTCACATTAAGGTGAGTTTCAAATAACAGGGGAGGGTGGATTAGTAGGGGAGCAAACTCTGCTTGATTGGGAATAGCCTGAATCAGACTGAAATACATTTCTTTTGTAGCATACAAACAAAATCAATTAACTCTGTAAATAAAATGGTCTTCTATTGCTTTTCCTTCAAAATATACAATGGTAATTCATTGTTAAGATAGAATTACTATATGATTTATGTATAGTTCTTATGCTCTATGCTTCAATGTGAGAAATTCTTTACTGGGGTTGATATTTTACTGAAACCAATGGGATTTACTTCCAAATATTTGCAGAAACAATTGCATCAAAAAATAAGCAGTAACTTCTAGCTACTTTACATTAAGCTTTTCTGTGAGTTGGGTGGCTATATGATAAATAAAGAACCACATTGTTTTAAATATTTTTTCTTAGCTAGCTTGCTATTAATAATTGTAATTGTTTTTGTTGTACGCCACCTACAGTCACTTTTCTGTGAGATGGGCAGCTATATAAATATGATAAACAAATAAAAATACAGAAACAAAATTAAGATTTACCTGAGAAAAATACCACCCGTAGAGAGGAAGCCATTTTAATCTGTCTTTCAAAACATATCGAATATGTCCAAGAGCATTTTGCCTGATGGCCAACATATTTGCTATAATCCAATCAACTGCAAACCCAGAACACAAATATTTATAAATATAATACATCCCTGGCATACGCAATGCCAATTCTCTTTCCGGAAAACAAATGCTGCTAAAGAGCATGAACTGAGCTTTTCAGTTATAAAGTAAAATAAGCTCTTTCCACAATTCTATACCTTCTCTTTTTAGGTTTTGAACTTTCTATTTTCCATTTATTTCTTAATTTTCAATAGAAAAGTTTTAAATGAATATGATGCTATTTAATTCATTTCACTAGGACTGCCAACTCATTTTAGTATAATACAGAACAAGATCGATATAGACTCATTTTTCAAAATGTACTCTTAAAAGCTGAATTATAAAAAAAGAAAACTTGTGGGGTATGAAGTGGTTTATCAATGAAGCTAATAACAAATAGGAAACTTTTGTGACAAAATCCAGCAGTAGTTTTACAGTGGTAGAAAGTGATTCCACTCCCAGAAGATGGCAACCAAACTCATCTCTCTTATCTGACTTCCGCATCTGTTTCAACCATTTTATGGTACTCTACCAAGTATCCATCTTTTAAAGTAACTTTTCTAATATAGACAGGGAATTATAAAGAGCAGGGAGGAACTGGAGAAAATTAGATATCTCATCTTGCAGGAGCACCAAAGGAAAGGTATGAGCCTGAATTTGCCAAGAAGAATTTTAAAAGCTTCACTGTATGTGGAAAACTTGTTATTTTAAATCAGGCTTCTACTATATCGTTCAAAAAATCAAGCTTCTACCAACTCTTACACATGGAGTAAATTAATCCATAACCCAAATATTCAATTGTAGATATTTTAATCTGAGTGTTAGTTCTACGTACAGGTAGTCCTCGCTTAATGACTGTTTGAAATTATGAATACCTCAGAAAAGGTGGTCATGTGATCACAATCTGGTTTCTTGGCAACCTGTTCGCCCTTATGACTGGTTGTCAAGCACTCTGCGATCATGTGATTAGCCCTTCCAATCTGTTGGCCTCCACAGAAAGTGAATGGGGAAGATGGCAAGAAGATTGAATAGTGCTACCATCTGGCAACCTCTCATCTCTGAGGGTTGGTTGTGCTGTTTTATGCCTTCTTGGCTCTGCAGAGACAGGAAAGAGGAATGACCACCTTCATGTCTGCTTGAACCTCAGCAGCTGAAATCCAAGAATATATGAAGCCAAAATCCCTCCACAAGCATGGAGAGGGACTTCATTCACTTAATAACCCGTGAGATTGTTTAATGACTGCAACAGGGAATGGTGGGATTGTGGTTGTCAGTGAAGCAGTCACACGGGCATCTCATCTCAACGGGCAAAACTCAAGTCCCAATTACAGTTTTTAAGGGAAGACTACTGTACTTCTACTTCATTTATTGTAATTGTTAACATTACAAAAATGCCTTACAGAGAAACCAGTAATGTACAAACCTGTACTTTGATGATTTGCTATACATACCACATTCTCTTTATTTTTTGGCAAATCACCATACAGAATTATCTAGGAAGGGAGAAAAAGTATTTAGACTCATTATATAAAAATAAATTTAAAATAAAATCTCAAATTTTGTTTCTTCTTTTAAAGATGAATAATGTTAATTATTCTTAAAATTCCCTTTTCCACCTCAATGCAGCATTGATTTACTGCAAAGGTCTCCAAACCTGGCAACTTTAAGGCTTGTGAACATCAGGTATTCCCCAGCGAGCATGGCTGCTAAGGTATTCTGGGAGCTGAAGTCCACAAGTCTTAAAGTTGTCAAGTTTGGAGACCCTTGGTCTACTGCTTCAATTTTGTGGCATTTTACTGATTCCACCTCTACATTTAAATACAAGAGTCTAACTAGACCAAAGAAAGTAACTGGCTTTATGACTATCATATATTCCAAATCCTCTGCCCCCCAAAAAACACCTTAAGGATAGGTTCGGGGTTTTTTGTTGTTTCCAGTGACATTGTTCTTTATAACAGTAGCATATATGAGCATGTTCACATAATATGCTGTAGTTTGAATCTCAGTATATTATGCAAATCCAGGAAGATTCTAACATATGTAGCAACTGAGGTACAATTTCATTACCATGGCAGTTCATTAATTTCATTTAAATAAGTATCACTTGCACCAACAAAGCATGCAAGCTGTTTTTAGAGATAAGCAGTTCATACTACTTCATAATTTAGGTGGGGTTACATCATAATCAAGAAACAAGGCTTTTAAATGTATGGGGGAAATGTAAAAAACAGAACATTTTCCTATGCTTCTTACTGACATGCAAGGTATTTGTGTGCCCAAAGGATTACTATATTTTGCTTTTTGATAAACAAGAGTAATTTCAGTCGTAATTCCTCACTTGAAATTTGCAATCATTGCAATCCAAACACATAACAAACTATCATGAATCAGCATCAGTTGCATATGTAGCTTTAAGCATCTTACACTGCATCTTTGCAATATAAATAATTGAAATTTGTTGACAATGGAGAATTGTAATTTGATTAAATTAAAATTATTCATTAAAACTACAATGGAGTCTGGGAATGGAAGAATAGAAAGTATATTGTAATCAAAAGTTGTAGCTCTTCTCCAGCAGCTGCTTGCAACAGTTATGCAGACAAGAAACTTAAAGGGGCAGTTAAAAGCAAGTTAAGCCTGTTGCTGATACTGTGTAACACTAAAGTATTTTAATTAATCATATACATATTAAAAATTTAATGCAGTTTAATTCAGATGATTCAGCACATATATTTACTCTGAAAAAATGGGGAGAAACTTTTAAAATCATTTTTGAGAGGGAAAACTCTCTACATTTAACTTCATTAAAGAAAGTCCATCCCCAAAAACTGTTTTGGGGGCCAGTTCTATTACAGTTATATCAAAATGCAAGCAAAAAGAATAGTGGTTTGAGTGGAGTAGCATTCTTCAGAATGATACTCTGGTAATTCAGGCATCAGCTCAATCAGATTGTTGTCAGAAAAACTGTAGGAACAAATTAATAATAATAATAATAATAATAATAATAATAATAATAATAATAATAATAATTATTATTATTATTATTATTATTATTATTATTTTATTTATATACCGCCCTCCTCCCAAAGGACTCGGGGTGGTGTACAGCCAAAATTAAAAACATAAATATACAATATCATAGTTAAAATTAATTAAAATCATTAAATAGTTTTGGCCGAATTTTAAAACCCAAAGTTAAAACCCAATTTAAAATCATTCAATTAGACACCCCGCCTGTCGGAACAGTAGGGTCTTGAGGGCACAGCGAAAGACCCGGAGATCAGAGATGTTACGAATATCGGGGGCAATTCATACCAAAGGGCAGGGGCTCCGACAGAGAAGGCTCTCCTCCTGGGTGTCGCCAGCCAGCATAACTTGGCCGACAGCACCCTGAGGAGTCCCTCTCTGTGGGAGTGAACTGGTCGGTGGGAGGCTGTTGGTGGCAGAAGACGGTCCCGTAGATATCCTGGTCCTATGCCATGGAGCACTTTAAAGGTGGTAACCAACACCTTGAATTGCACTCGGAAGACCACTGGGAGCCAGTGCAGCTCACGCAGGAGAGGTGTTACATGGGTGTAACAAGGTGGGCCCATAACCACCCGTGCGGCCGCATTCTGGACCAGTTGGAGCCTTCGAGTGCTCTTCAAGGGGAGCCCCATGTAGAGAGCATTACAATAGTCCAGACGGGAGGTGATGAGGGCGTGAGTGACTGTGCACAAGGCATCTCGGTCCAGAAAGGGACGCAACTGGTGGATCAGGCGGACCTGATAAAAAGTGTTGAGTTTACTATATGAAATGTGAAATATTTCACAATCTAACAAAAATAGATATATTCTAAGGTTCAACTTCCAAATCTGCATGCACACCACCTACCGGGAAGCTCTAACTACTAGATCATTTCAGAGAACTCCAATTTGACCGTGGTGGTATAGGTTTTATAGCTGGACCTGTTCCTTGGTAAAATACTGATTTCAACAGTATTTTACCAAGTATTTTACCAACTGGGTTCCCATTCTGGGCAGAAGTAAGGAACTCAGATTCTTAGGACCATGCCTCTTTGCATTTGCTCACTTCCCTATCTTTTTTTGTCAGGCAGCTCAGCCCTGGTCAGAGCAGCAATCAATCAGCCAGAATCAAGATTATTTATTATTTGATTTCTATAGCCACCCATCTCAACAAGTGATTCTGGGTGGCGTACATCGTAACTTTTGTACACCAACATACTTGCAGTCCCTCACTTCTGATCTATTGTCTCTTTTCTGGGCAATGAAAATAGTGACAACGTTCAGACCGAAAGGCAAGTCAGTCCTTCCTCTGTGGTGCATCAATGATATTTGGGCCTTAGTTTTATGCTACACAGAAAAAAATGGCAGGAAGCCTGGAAGCAGCAGCTACTATATTTGCTATCTTGCACAGACACCCTCCCCCCCCTTTATATTTTGGGAAGTGAGAGAGGGACAGCTGTGTCCATTGCAGCAGTCAGACCCCCTCATCTAAAAATACTTCACTACCCCTGGTGCCAGAAAAGACCCTGACAAGTGAGGCCATCGCATTCTTTCTTCCTCTTATCAGTATTTGCAATGCTGGCGGGGTCTGAACTGAGCACACAGGTGGACTCAACGCCCCCCCCCAAGCCTCCCCTGCTCGGGCTGGGAAGCCTGCAGAGGCATCTCTCTCTCTCTCCCGGCCCCTTTCCGGCCTCTCTGGCTGGGACGTGACGGGGCAGGGCGGGCTTGGAGGGCCGAGCGGGAGAACGGAGTCCCCCAACCTCAGCACAGCCCGCGAGCCGCCCTCCCTCACCTGCACGCCGGTGTAGTTCTCGAAGAAGAAGAGCACCATGCTCTGGTAGATGGTGTAGAGCCGGTCGTCCACCTCGTGGTAGAAGCGGGCGGGCAGCAGGGCCGAGAACAGCCGCCAGGCCCCCCAGGCCAGGATGTAGGTGGGCGCGGTGCCCAGCATGACGGCGGCGGGCAGCACGTAGCGCATGGAGTAAGTGTGCAGCAGCACCGACAGCAGCATCTTCTCTCCTCCGCCCGGGGCGCGATTCGGCTTCTGCTCCCCTCGCCCGTCGCAGCTGCGCTGAAGCGCCTCCGCTCCTTCTCACGACCGTGAGCTCCGGCTGCCGCCGAGGGAGAAGGGGAGGAGGAGGAGGAGGAGGAAAAGGAAGAGGGCGGCCTCAGCTGTCGGCCACATGGCCCTCCACAGCCCAGGCGGAAGCAGCATGGGCGCGCACGGGGAGAGGCAGCCGGGCGGAGCTCATGCAAGCCCTCGCCCTCAATCAGCCGCCGCCGCCCTTTTTCTCCCGGGAGGGCGAGGGGAAAGCGGCGCCCGCCACCAGCCAACTCTGCCTCGGTTGTTGGGAGCCGAGTAGGTTTCCGGGCCTTTCTCCGCTTTGGATCTGCACGCCTCCAGCGGGGAGGCTTGTCATTTTGGAAAGGCGCGAATAACCGGCAGGGAAGGGAAGGAGCGTCGTTGGCAGGCTGAGCCGTAAAGTCCCGAGTTAGGCGACTCGGACTGACCCGTCCTAGCTCAGGGAGTAGCAGTAGCCACTAAAGTTAAGGCAAAGGACTGAGTAAAATGGAGAGTAAAAGCAGAAGCTGAAGGACGAGGGGTGGGAGAATAAAGGTCCCAGAGCTTCATCCAGCCCTGAGCTCTGTTCCGCTTTCCCAAACTTAATTTGCCCTTTGGCTGTTGATAGGTCTTGTTGTTGTTGGAGAAATGGAAATGAAAGAGCACATCTGGCAAACTTTGAGGGCCCGCAAAGAGAATTAAGAGAATCTGTTTGGGGTAGGGATTAAGGCACTTGATAGAATCTGGGAGATTTTTTTAGTTCGGCCCTCCTTCCGCAGGAGCCAGCTGGGTAATCTTAGACCAGTCACTCTCTCTCAGCCCTAGGAAGGAGACACTTCCATAACCTTATAGGAAGGTTTAATATACAGGCTATATATAGTTATACATAATATACTGTGGAATTGAGATCGTAGAAACACCCAGGAGCATAGAAGAGTCCAGAGGCAGATGCGTGAATAAATATCTTAAATGTATTTATTCATATAATAAAACATATTAACTATGTACAAAGGCTGTCTCAGTATTCATTATAGGATAGGGGGCACACAGTGTGTGTGTGTGTGACTACCCTGATCAGAGATCAAGTCTCATGAAGAACAAACGCAAAAAGAGAGAGAGAGCAAGGTGGAAAAGGTTGGAGGGGGTTTTATACTAAGGGTAAGCCCTTCCTTTCCACATAGGGGTGGAGACACTCTCTGCCTCCACTGGTGTCTATATGACACATGTGCCAATGGCTTGCAAATACTTGACATATACAGTTTTCATGTTTAATTTGTATGTCACCCAAAAATGCCTGTGAGTGAGTTGGGTGCCTTCTAATTTTTTTTAAAAAAAATTGATTTATATGCCGCCCTTCTCCGGAGACTCAGGGTGGCTTACAATGCGTTAAGCAATAGCCTTCATACTTTTGTATATTTATACAAAGTCAGCTTATTGCCCCCACAACTGGGTCCTCAATTTATCTACCTTAGAAAGGATGGAAGGCTGAGTCAACCTTGAGCCTGGTGAGATTCGATCTTACTTTAATTGCAGACAGCTGGTGTTAATCACAGTGCTATCAGTCTACTGAGCCACCAGGCATGGTGTGCGTGTTGGGGTGTGTTTGTGTAAAAATATCTTGGCAGGTGGTACTATGGCAGATGGTAACTCTAAACTTGTCCCTCCTAGGGATTAGTTCAACATCCCATTGCCTCTTAAAACAATTTTAGCTCAAAGCCCTCAAAGCCCGCAACAGCAATATGCCATCAAGGTGATGTTGGCTTTAATGACAACACAGACAGATTTTCTCCTTGACAATCTATCAGCAACTTGGTCCTTCTGATCATCCAATGGTGCACCCATCATCACTTGTCTATCTACTTTGCTGTTGCTTATCTTCTTTTTCTTTCTTTCTTACCTTTCTCAGCTTTGGGAAAGACCTAAAGAATGAGGTCTTCACATGTTGTGTCCAAAAGGAGACAACCAGGAGCCTGGTTTAGCTCAACAGACAGAAGCACTGTAATTTAACACCAGCTGTCTGCAATTAAAGTAAGATCGAATATTGCCAGGCTCAAGGTTGACTCAGCCTTCCATCCTTTCTAAGGTAGGTAAATTGAGGACCCAGTTTGTGGGGGCAATAAGCTGACTTTGTATAAATATACAAAAGTATGAAGGCTATTGCTTAACGCACTGTAAGCCACCCTGAGTCTCCGGAGAAGGGCGGCATATAAATCAAATTAAAAAAAAAAAAAGATTATAATTTGAGCCTGACCATTTGGTCATGCGTCAAGTGATAACTGTGGGTTTATTAGTTCAGTGATTAATTTTTTATTTTCTTGGCCAGCCATGATATTTTCAGGAGCCTTCTACAACGTTTAATTGAAGTTTAATACCTTGAATACTTTTCCTATCCTATTTCTTCAAAGTTCAGTTTTTACTTCCATTGACCATCACAAAAAAAACCCCAACCCATTAATTTCATGATTCTGATTTTTGTAGCCTGCATATGACATCCAAAGACCTCAGGCCTTCATCACTATTGTACCAATTTCTAGTCTATGGCCTGCTTCTTTACTCTCAATAGTTGATAGATAAAAGGCAAAAGCTATCTACTGTTTGAATATCTTTATTCTCAATTCTAAGACTGATTGCTGTACTTGTTGCAATTAATTTGGTCTTATTTATATTTAATCTTAGTCTCTTTTTTCAGCTTGCTCTGTTGGAAGTAAAAGTCCATCTGGGTTCAGTTCCAAGTGGGGAAAATGACACTGGAAACATGGAGGCTGCTTGGAAAAATGGTTTAATGATGGACAGGATCACATGGTTTGAGTTTCTGAGCAGAAAAAAAGGCGAGATGCTGACCGTGCCTTGGTTTTATGCCCTCTCTGAGCTTTGAACTTCCTGGGGTACAGGAAGAGTATCCTGATTGTTTGTCAGACTCCCAGGGTGTGGGGGTCTTAGCTAGCCTTGCTGGCTGATGTAATCTTCCCAGGTGCCATGTAGTGAGTTTCTTGTTGTTACTGAGTTTCTGTTGCTAGATGGGTCCTATTGTGTTGCAGATGATGGTCCATTGACAAAGGTGGGGGGGAATGAGTGAGCTTGGCCCATTGACAAAAGGGGGGGGGGAGGCAGGAAGCTGCTTTGTCTTTTTCCCTTCTCCATGGCTCTGGCGATCCCAGCTGAGTTGCCTGATTAGCAGATCGTCAGGGCTTGGATCGTCAGAGCCATTTAAGGCTCATCAGAGCCTTTCGGGCTTGTCTGCCTGGTTACAGGAGAACGACACCTGGTGTATAAGACGACCCCCGACTTTTGAGAAGATTTTCATGTGTTAAAAAGTCGTCTTATACGCCGGAAAATACGGTAGACATCCCAAAGGCTTTAATTTAGCCTTGTCATAAACACAATTAGTACCCTGAAAGTTCTTCAGTGCCATCTGAGAAATTCCTTATTTATTTATTTATTTATTTATTTATTTATTTATTTATTTATTTATTTATTTATTTATTTATTTATCATATTTCTATGTTGCTATAATCAAAACTATTCTTGGTGGCTCACATTTCAGAAAGCTTTTAACTCTTGTTTAGCTTTGGGATTGACTGTTGCCAGATTCTTTGCCACATGACTCTCAATGTCCTAATACCTTTCTAGAGCTTTTTTCTTTTCCTAGTAATACGATCCCACCCGAACAAAATCCAGATCAATAACTAAGACAATATTTGAAATACATTTGCATTGTTGCAAACTGAGTACACAGATATTCAAGTTTTACATCTAGTCCTGCTACTTAGAATTCACAGGTCTGCATCTATTCTAAGCAGTGATTTTATAACTTTAATACTAAGGCAGCCTCCTCTTTGCTCATTGAGAAACTGTAATCCAAGTTAAAAGTATGCAAAATGTTGTAAGCACAACAATTTTCCATGCTTAAAACACTTGTGTTCCAAGGGGTTTTGCTTCAGGCTCAAGGACCTGTGGTTTTGAGGCTCATGAGTGAGTTGCTTTTTTAATCATCTAACAGATTCGGGCATAGTGACATCCCTGCTGCTATTGGCTTTGATTGGTCAAGGTGACAGGAGATGCTGAGAGCTGAGAGCTCTCTCTTAGCTGAGAGCTTAGAGAGCCACTTCAAATTAGTGAACTAGTGAAGTAGAACAGATAAAGTTTAAATAGTGATAATAGGGTGAAGAAATAAATAGTAAATATAGTACTTATATGAACTAAATTTACCCCCCACGCCCCCAATTAATAAAAAAAGGAAAAATCCTATAGTACATACTCTGTTTTCCCCAAAATAAGACCCCCCCTGATAATAAGCCCAATCGGGCTTTTGAGCGCATGGCAGTAAGGCCAAGTGCTTATTTCAGGGTTCAAAAAAAATATAAGACAGGGTCTTATTTTCGGGGAAATGGTATAAACATCTATATGGAATTAATTCATTGTTGAGTTTATAATCTGAACCATATAGAATGCCTGGATTTAACTGATTTTTCATAATTGGATATTCAATACTTCCTTCTACAAATAAATTTTATTTACCAATTTTTATTTTCATTCTTTAATTCCTTACAAAATTGAATTGTTGGTTTTTGTTCAAGTCCAACATCCTCTAAACAAGCTAAAATTATTGGTACTTTTGAAGCAGCTTTTGAAGCTGCTCAAGCATCTAGGTCAGTGATGGTGAAACTTTTTGGCACTGTGCCCAAACCAGAGCGCGTGCCAGCCATGTGGTGTTAGGATTTCCAGCGTGTGCATGCACGCCGGCCACCTGGTCTTTGGGCTTCCGGCGCTCTAGTGTGTGCAAATACCATGCGCGCCGGAAATCCAAAGACCAAGTGGCCGGCACTCACATGTGCACCAGCTAGCTGGTCTTTGGTTTTTGGCGCTCCAGTGCATGCAGAGACCAGCTGGCATGCGTGCATGCACACGCTGGAAATCAGAAGAGCAGCTGCTGATGGTGTGCTTGCCCATAGAGAGCGCTTGCATGCCACCTCTGGCACATGTACCATAGGTTCACCATCACGGATTTAGGTCATAATAATCGCATACATTGTATACAGTGAAGGTAAATTAACCTTCAAGAACAGTGTTGAAGATAAGCAAAGGGTGATGTGTTTGAAGCTATTTTAATTAATAATTAATACAGTAATTAATACTGCACAGAGTAATCCAGTGTCTGTTAGGTGAAATGATTTGGAAACATGACTTAGCAAAGAGTAAAGCTGGGGGGGGGGATGCTGAAACAGTTGCATTTTTTTCTTGGTCCCAGTTCAAATTGTGGTAATTATTTTGAAAAGCCAAAATGATTTGGCACTAATTTATTTGCAGGACTGCCTGCATCTGTTTGTACTGCTACTTGCCAGATCCTTGCAGTTGGTCTTAAGACATCCTCAATAATCCTACAACTGGCATCAAGATTTATTAAACTGACATATACGAAACTCCTTCAATATTTGATTTATACATGTAGAGGGTCCTTTCTGGGAAAATAAATAAATTACTTTTAATTAGTCCATAAGAAATATATTTATCTCAAGAACCTCTTTAAAATGGGGTGTTCTGTTTACCGCTGTCTTAATGTAGTCATACAAAGTCATAGAAATTAGTTTTAAAGTTTTCCGGTTTGGGACTGGTTCATTTGCTGAATGGCCAGCCTCTAGGACAGCCCTTGAATTCAATCTTGAAAGGTCTTGATTATGACCTCTGAGATTGAGAGACAGAGTTCCTTTCTGAAGAGTCATATATCTACATGACTATATAGCTATATATCTGATTCTGTTCGTTTTTAAATACATTCATTTTTATGTGTTGCTCAATATCAGATCATTGTTGTTGCCTTAATGTTGCAATGTTTTGATAATGCATTGGATTTTATTGATGCATTGATTGCATCTGAAGTGGATAAGAAAATTTTGAAAATTAGACACAAGAGGGCACCAAATGGCCTCTTAAAAGAAATGTTTAATCTATGACCACAGGAGGTTTTTGAACTATTTAACTCTTTACTAACATTTGCTGGTGTAATTGCAGAGAATCAAGCCCCATTGAATAAACCTAAATCTGAATAACAGATGGAATTAAAAATTACCGTATTTTCCAGCGTATAAGACGACTGGGCGTATAAGACGACCCCCAACTTTTCCTGTTAAAATATAGGGTTTGGGCTATACTCGCCGTATAAGACTACCCCTCTTCCAACGCACACCAAATAAAAATTAAAAAACATCAACTGGCTCACCAACAATGTAAAAGCAGCTGTGCTAGACCCAAAATGGCCCCTGAAACAAGCAGGAACCTCACACAGCCACAAAAAGCCCAAAAAAACAACTTTTACACTTTACACACACACAACACAACACAACACAACTGGCTCACCCACAATGTAAAAGCAGCTGTGCTAGACCCAAAATGGCCCCTGAAACAAGTAGGAACCTCACACAGCCACAAAAAGCCCAAAAAAACAACTTTCACACTTTATACACACACAACACAACTGGCTCACCCACAATGTAAAAGCAGCTGTGCTAGACCCAAAATGGCCCCTGCAACAAGCAGGAACCTCACACAGCCACAAAAAGCCCCAAAACCCAACTTTCACACTTTACACACACAAAATTCCACATACAGCTTTGTGAGATTTTGTGTGTTTGTGCAGTTAGATTGAAACACTACAAAAACACACTAAATCTCAGAAAGCTGCACAAATATTATTTTATTTTTATATGAAAGCTAAATTTAAAACTTCCTAAACTTTAAATGGCTAGGTCTAAAAAAGAACAACTAAAAAAAAACCCAATTAACTATTTTTTTAAAGATCCCAAAGGGGAAAAAAACTTACCCAATAGAACAGGGGTCTCCAACCTTGGCAACTTTAAGACTTGTAGACTTCAACTCCCAGAATTCCTCAGCCAGCTTTGTTTTGCTGGCTGAGGAATTCTGGGAGTTGAAGTCCATAACTCCCTGCCTGCTTGATTGCAGGCAGGGAGTTGCTTGCTGATGGAATGGATTCAGGCAAGCGAAGCAAGGCAAGCGAAGCAAGGCAAGCAGCTAAGGTAAGCAAGCTGGAGGGGGAAAACTTTTTTTCTTCTCCATGGCTCTGGCGATCCCAGCTGAGTTGCCTGATTAGCAGATCGTCAGAGCTTGGATCGCCAGAGCCATGTGAAAGGAGAAAAGTTTTTTCCTTCTCCATGGCTCTGGCGATCCCAGCTGAGTGCCTGATTAGCAGATCATCAGAGCTTGGATCGCCAGAGCCATGTGAAAGGAGAAAAGTTTTTCCCTTCCCCATGGCTCTGGCGATCCCAGCTGAGTTGCCTGATTAGCAGATCGTCAGAGCTTGGATCGCCAGAGCCATTTAAGGCTCGTCAGAGCCTTTCGGGCTGGTCTGCCTGGTTACAGGAGAACAACACCCGGCGTATAAGATGACTCCCGACTTTTGAGAAGATTTTCATGTGTTAAAAAGGCGTCTTATACGCCGGAAAATAGGGTACATTTTACAAGAAGACGGAAATAACGGATTTACAAATGAAAAATGAAAATGAAAAAATGTATCAAATCATATGAGAAATTTGGATTATTTATGCTAGATTTAGGAGAGGGATTTACTGAAGTTGCTATGTTGGAAGTATAAATGGGGTTTGACAAAGATGAAGAAATAATTTTGAGAGAAAAGTCTATGAGTAGGTAAATGCCGGAACTTTGAGGATTTTCAAGAAGTACAGGAAGAAGAAAGAAGACAGTGTTGATTTATTCCATCAAGATTAAAATAATGGGTTATTATTTGAGGGATGGCTAACGGTTTCTCGATTAGGACTGGAGGATGTTGATTATTACTAGTAACGTTTAATTGTTTTTTGAGTGGGACTGTATTTTGATTGCTTAAAGTGAGAAAATGGAGAGATTTGTTGAAAGGGAAAAGAAGGATTTGGTATAATAGATATAATTTGTGATGTTTATATTTCACATAACACTTGCTGGACTGTATGTAGGTTATACTTAGTGGGGCTAAAAGAGGGGGTTTGTTTTTCTATCTTTTCTTTTTCTGCTCCTTTTTTAATTTTAACTTTTTAAAATGTATTTTTCTATTTTTTGTAGTTGTGTAAGTTTTACTTACGTAACTTTTAATAAAAATTATTGGAAAAAAGTAATGTTGAAATATGTTATTTGTTTACAATAATAACTAAAGTAGCATAAGTCTTGGTGACAAGCTAGGAGGTTTGTACTATCTTGATCAATAGTAATGCATTTGGAAGTGGAGGGCTAGTTCTGTCATGGATAAGTGAGCACATCACAATGTGTGTGTTTAGGAAAGATTAAAGATTGTGGTTTAAGATAGGCTGCCTCTGAAGCCTTTGAGGCTAACCAGAGTCATCCAGAGATAAGAAGGGAAGGGAACTGCACACATGCTCAGAAAGCATAAACATGAAGAGAATATGGGAAAACACAATGCCTTATGTCTGCATTGTTAATAATTAGCTTAACTTTTTGAATTAGAAATTTAGAAGAGAATGGTGGGGGATGGCCAGTCAACCCATCTGCCTGCTTGCTGATTAGTGCTGTACTTGCAATAAAAAAATTTCTGACCCTCCCAGAAGTCATCCTTTTATTGTAGCCCAATCTGTGAACAAACGTATTAACTTCTAATAGTTATTTGATTTTATAGAGGGGTCTTTGTAGCTTTTTGGTGAATGTGTTATGTGATTGTGCAGGTATTGCAAAGTTTTAGAAACACTTAATGAGTCCTCCCTCTCAATTTGTGAAAAGACTAACTTCCTTTGATCCTCCCTTTTGATAAACAATTTATATAATGACAATTCCATGCAATGGTTAAGTCCTGGAATTAATATGGAGATACAAAACTATGGTTTAGTTAAGTGGTAACACCTAGTCCAACTTACATTATCTGAAAAATAATAGGATCAGTGTTTTTAAAACTTGGCAATTGTAACATTTGTGGACTTCAACTCCTACCTAGAATTCCCCACCCAACATGCTGGGAGGGAATTTTAGGAGTAGAAGTCCATATATCTTACAATTGCCAAGTCTGAAAAACACTGATCGAAGACCTTTCTTCTTCCTTTGTAGCTTTTTTTCTATTACACATCTTAGAGCCGTGATGGCAAACCTATGGCACGTGTGCCAGTAGTGGCACACAGAGCCATTTTTCCAGGCACGCGAGCTGTCACCCAATTTACCTGCAGCTGCACAAGAGTGTGCACTCCAGCTATGGTGTTCAGGGCTCTGGTGCACATGCGTGCAATTCAGGGGACCCAGCTGTTCTTTGGTGCTCTCCTGCTCATGCACGCGCATTTGCGCATGTGTGAGAATACTGTGCACAACGTGAGCATGGGCAGATGTCGTTCATGTGCCTGCATTGTGTGCACAAAAACCACGTGCATGCACAGATGGTGCGATTGCATGCGCAGCACTCGGAGCTGCGCAAAAACCTGCACGCAAGCAGAGATGGTGTGATTGCATGTGCAGCACATGGGCATGCATAAAAGCTGTGTGCTTGCGCACGCAGCGCACAATGGGGGCATGCGTGAAAGCTGCGCATGCGCAGATGGTGGCCCGTGCAGCACATGGGGGAGAAACCACATATTAGCACAGATGGCACCGCGCACACAAAGCACTCTGTGAATAAAAGGTTCGCTACCACTGGTCTAATCGGTCAGTGGGAGGGATGAGGTATACACACAGGGGATGTGGGGCACAATATAAGGGGTGGGTGATCTAATCACGGTAGCACAAACTTTGATTCCTTTTAGATGATCGCTTCGTGCCCGGTCCACATTTCCAGATAAACAATCTAACATCAACTTGTGTTGCTGGCTTTTCTTACGCGAGACACCGAAACATGACAGTAAGTTGGATGGCAAGCATGCGGCGGGTGTGGGAACATACCAAGAAGGCCTTGCAAAAATCGGCAGAAGCCTATAAACTTCAAGCAGATAAGAAATGTAGGCCCCAGGCCCCATTTAAAGTAGGGGAGCAACTGTACCTCTCCATGAAATACCTTAGGCTCAAAGTACCCAGTAAGAAATTAGCCCCACAGTTCCTAGGGCCCTGTTGTGGCCCATCAGCAGCCTGTGCAGCTAGTAGCTGGTTCTGACAGCGAGGAGGCTGGTATGCTGCGCCAGCAGCCTATGCAGCTGGCACTCGAGTCAGACAATGAGGAGGCTGGAGAAGATGTGCCAGAGGTGGGGATTCAGCCAGGGCCTTCAGAACCTCCAGAAGCTCCTATAAGTGAAGAGGAAGAAGAGGAGGAGCCTCTTCTCGATGCACGGGCGCGCAGAGCTGCCAAAAGGCAGGAGTGGTTCCTCAGGAGGAGGTCATGAGAGTAAGGCTTGGGGCTAATTGGCCACTCCCTTAACTTATTTAAGGAGGAATGACAACTGAGGTAATTTTCAGGGAACAACTTCGTTCACTCTCCTTCGCGTCTTGATCTTAGTTCTCTTATCAGTTTCCTGCAAATTGCTTCTGGGCTTTCTGCCAACCATAGTAAGATTACAATTATTTATTCTTTGGATTCTTGTAGGCTGTTATAAAAGTTAATTAACAGCCTTCATTTGAAAAAGACTGATTTAATTTAGTAAACTAAGGTTTGTACAGACTTTGTGTGTGCTAAGTTCTTTGGGGTCCGTAGCTGGGGCAGAACAGGCCCTTCCTAATATGGGTCATCAACCCCGTTACAGTGGAGCTCAAACTGCCCCCACATCTTGGCAAGACCCACCCAGTGTCCCACTGTAGTCTCTTATGTCCAGTGAGAGCAGCAACCATATGGGGGGCCCCAAGGCAGGCACCTCCTCCCCTCCAAGTGCGTGGGGAACAGCACTACAAGGTGCAATGAATACTGGACTAGATCTGGAAACTATCGGCATAGGGGCTGGATCTAGTGTCTCGTACAATGGAAGGGGTATCCCCTATCTGAGGCGGCATGGGTAAAGGAAGAAGATATGAGGGCTCCTTGGTTGATGAAGCAGTTCCACCGACAGAACCCGAACAAACCAAGGGGGGGGGATCGGATGCACAAGAGGTGGCTAACAGTGTCCTTTGTCTTCCAGATGTTGACCCCCTGGTAAAGGGCTGCATGTCAGGCGCCATTCGGGCAGGGGAGGAGTGGAGGCTTATGCACAGTCAGGCTGCCATGGAGCCACCACCCAAGGGATCCGCATTGCTACGCTCCGTCGTCCGCGGGCTGCCTCCTGGCTAGGAGCCCCCAGACTTTGGCTGCCTGCTCCTGCATCCACGGAGCTGCCGCTTGACTAGCGGAACCCTGTCTGTACCCGGCTCAGTGAGAAACAGCTGTTCCTCGGATTGGGAAAACAGCTGATCATTGGAACATGGGCGGCAGCAGGAATCTGGGTAGGATGAGCCGGATGGGCGGCTAGGGGCATGGCTGGACTGCGGAGGCCATCTAAGCGGTCGGTGGAAGGGGTGGGGTATACACACAGGGGAGGTGGGGGACAATATAAGGGACAGGTGAGCTAGCCACGGTAGCACAAACTTTGATTCCTTTTGGATGGTCGCTTCATGCCAGCTCTGCGTTTCCAGATAAACAATCTAACATCAACTTGCTGGCTTTTCTTATGCGGGACACTGGAACGTGACAGTAAATTGGTAACAGAGTAAGATCATATTTGCTTGTTAAGAGGAGACCGCGAGCAATGAAGTTTAGAAAAAAGTTGCAATTTGATGTAGCTGAGGTTTCTTTGTTTTTCTCCAAAAGGTGATTTCATGCAAAATATGATCAAGAAGGCACTACACATAGGGAAAATCCAATGAACAGATAAATCTATTTCTATATTATTAGTGCTCATTGGGATCTATTTTGTGTAGTTTTTTTTCTGGATCATAACCTACTAAACTTTGATACCTTAGTTTAAATGTCATTCCTAAAACTTCAGAACTTGATTTCTTTCCTTATATATATGGAAGCTATTATTTCTCCTTGTGATGATTTTTACAATTAAATCTTTGCCCATAGATAGTGTTAATTATTTAGGGATCCCACCAGATCATAATATGTAACATCAAAAGAGTAATTAGCTGATTTCTGAAAGCACAAAGAACATTTAAAAAAACCCACAGCACATAAATTGTCTCAGCTCAGTCACTGTTAAATTAGTTCAAGGTCAGCTCCAGAAAATAAATAGCTCTGAAGACTTTGACCAGGGTAGAAAGCTGTGGTGCCCTTAATGTTCCACTTCTTCTAAAAACAGAGATCCTGCTAGTTTTGTGCAATATAATTAAACTGTCTTTATTTATTTTGTTGTAATTCAATGTTTGTAATAATTCAAATTAATTTCTTTTTATAGAGATATGACTACTATTTAAAATGAAAAATAAGCCTTCCTCATATGGCAGTCTACATAGTAGCATGATGTTCATGGGGGCATGCTGCAAAAATGTAGATGGTAGCGGGACAAATTCAGATTTCTGTAGAGCTTAGCTGCCATATTGTCCTCTGGATTTTTGTAGCTGAGAACTAGAGAATCCAAACAGGCAGCTTTAAGTTGGATTTAGGCAATGCAGCCATTGCATAAGTTTGGATTTTGCTCTTTCCATAAAACAAAACTCCTAAACGTTTTTCTGGGTCAGTATCATTGTTTTATGCAAATGAGAAAAGATGATTGCTGCTACAGAAGGTAACAGTTTGTGAATGCAAATTCCCAATTTTACAGGTAGTCCTCAACTTATGACCACAATTGAGCCCAAAACCTCTGTTGTTAAGTGAGGCATTTCTTAAGTGAATTTTGTCCCATTTTATGACCTTTCTTGCCACAGATGTTAAGTGAATCACTGCAGATGTTAAATTAGTAACAGGGTTATTAAGAGAATCTGGCTTTTCTGTTGACATTGCTAGTTGGAAGGTCGCAAAAGGGGATCATATCAGTGGTGGGATTCAGCCGGTTCCCACAGGTTCAGCTGAACCAGTAGCTAACTTTCTGTGTAGTTTGGCGAACTGGCTGTTGGAAGAAATCTCCTTCCATCAACCTTTTGTTTTTCCCACCTTATGGGGTTAATCCTGTCAGGAAGCCAGGAAAGAGGCATTCTTGTGTGCCTCTGTGTGTTCTTTCTAGCCTAATCCTGCTTATCTTTATTGCCCTGCTTAAGTGTTTTCTGAAACTGCCTCTGCGGTTAAGCCTTGTTACATTGTAACAGTTTTAATGGTTCTTGGCAGTATGCCCAGACTTTCTATAGCCTGAGCAGCTTCTCTGGAGTTTTTTTTTTTCTCTCCTTTGCTGGTACTTTTATTCCGAGCTTGACTCTCTTAAAGGAGAAGGGTTGTTTTAAGCTTTTTACACAGCTTTAGTGGTTCCTGGCACAGTCCTTTTGGGGTGTTATTCCAACACAGCAGAATCCCGTCCCATCCCACCTTCCCTCCTCCGTCCCCAATTAAGGGTGGCAGGGGGTGATCGCAGCAGGATGGGTGGGAGGGGTTAAATGGCTGAGAGGAATGATGCAAGCTTGGCACTCTGTCTGATTTTTTTACTGCCTTTCTGGGGGCATGTGATCTTTCCTTAAATCTGGATGATTTCCTTAGGATATCTTGTGAGGTGAGCGAGACCAGCTGGTATCTTTAAGTGGTGCAAATGGATCTAAGGATTGCTTCTTCTGAGTGGGAAAGGGTGCTTTGTCAGTTCACTGAGCACAGGAGTTTCTTGTCTATGTGGATTCTTCAGTCATCCAGATCATGGTTGTCCCAAAGGTGCTTTTTTCAAGAGGCAACTGGACTTTTTTGGTTTCCAGAAAGTCCAGTTGCCTCTTGAAAAAGCACCTTTGGGACAGGAGTCTCTTGCATTGCTTCTGAGTGGCCAAGGCACTTGATCGCCCACTGATAGTAAGATTAAAAAAAAAAAGAGGTAGGGGTGTGGATCCTCCCTCCAATTCTTTTAATTTTCTCTCATAATAAGGCTTAGTTACATGGCACCCGGCTTGAAGTTTATTTAGATATCTGTGACATGTACTAATTATATTGTGGTCCTGACAAGCTTAGGAGGGCAGAGACTTGAACCTGAGTTCACTATATACTTTGTTAATTTTCTCTTTAGCTTGGCATTTTGTAGCCCAAGTGTGCTCACCCACTTTCTGGAGAGCTTAAATGACCTCTTTGCTAAAGGGTTTCACTTTATGTGCAAGAGTTGGCTGCTGATAGTTATCGTTGCATTTTAACTATTTTAATTCCTCAAGGTGCTCTGGCACCCTGCCTGATTTGTAACTCCAGGTTGCAAGTATTTTTATGAAAAAGAAGGTATTCAGACAAAACGGCTTAGGTTTCCATGATGGCAATGATTGTCATTGATCTTCAGTGTATATTCCCCCATTTCTAATCTAATGATTGGTATTTAGGGCAGCTTTTTGCAAGCAAAGAAGCTTTTTGTATTTTTGTACAGGTAATCCTTGACTTACAACGGTTCACTTAGTGACCTTTCAAAGTTACAATGGCACTGAAAAAAGTGACTTATGACCATTTTTGACACTTGCAACCATTACAGCATCCTTCGGTCACATGATCAATATTCAGATGGTTGACAACTGTCTCACATTTATGACAGTTGTAGTCTCCCAGGGTCATGTGATCCCCTTCTGCAACCTTCTGACAAGCAAAATCAATGGGAAGGCCAGATTCACTTAACATCCATGTTACTAACTTAACAACTGCAGTGATTCACTTAACAAATGTGGCAAGAAAAGTCGTGAAATGGGGCAAAATTCACTTAATAAATTTCTCACTTAGCAACATAAAATTTGTACTAAATTGTGGTCATAAGTCGAGGAGAGGCCAGGCGTGACAAGCAGTGGCTGGGTGGGGAGGGGAGGGGTGAGGTGGGGCTGGGCGAGGAGAGGCACCCCTCAACATGAGTGACATCAAGTTGGTCACACCCACCTAGTCACATGACCACCCAGCCACGCCTACCCAGCCAGTCATTAGGGCAGAGAACCAGTTGTTAAATTATTTGAATCCCATCACTGGATCACATGACCCTGGGACACTGCAACCATCACAAATGTAAATCAGTTGCCAAACATCCAAATTTTGATCATGTGACCATCGGGATGCTGCAATGGTCATAAGTGCGAAAAATGGTCATAAGTCACTTTTTTCATGCCGCTGTAACTTTGAACAGTCACTAAACAGCCTGTTGAAAGTTGAGGATTACCTGGCTTGTATATTTGTATACAAATTTGTATTTGTGTGACCCACCTCTGATAGAAGCAGAATGCCACAAAAGAATGTAATCCCATTTATGTTGTTAGCTTCCTGGAATTATTTGTTTATTTAATAATTTAGCAATTTAATATTCTGTTTACAAAATAGTTTTATAATTAGATGGGATAGTTTTAAGGTTTTTTTTTTAAAAAAAGCACGTTAATATTCTAGTAGTTTGTGTTTACAGTGTATTTAATTTGCTCCATTTTATTTCTTCCAGTTTGTTTAGAGATTTTAAATACTGTTTTGCCCGAAAAGTATAATCCTGTAGCATCAATAACAGTAGAGTAGACAGTTCTAGGCAGTGATCACAATGCAGGAATCAGTCTGTTCATTTTGTAATTGGACCTAATCCAAAGTATTTTGCTCCCAGGTTCAGTATGTTATGATAAATTTAAACAGACAGTTCAGTAGGAACGCCTCCTTCTGACAAGAGAAGTAGACTATATGTCAAATAGACAGAGCTTCATTTCTTCGAATGATTTCTTGGTGGATAAGATCAGGCTTTCCAGGTTAGAATTGACATTTTGATATGGAATTATCTTTACAACCTCTCAGATATTGTATATGAGCTGCTGGGGACATAATGGGATTACACTGGAAGGAAACAGTTAATTGCCTAAAAGCAATATAGAAATACTTTAGCTTATTTGTTTCGCTATTTACAGATCTTCAATAGGAGAAAGAGAAATTACAGAATAAGCTATTCAAGCAGTAGATTGGATAAAATAAAGGACAAGGAAGGAAAAGGAAGGAAAAATAAAGAGAGGTGGAACTTGCGTTAGTTGTAAGCAGTGCAACTTTTATTGCAAAATGATTAGGCATGGATTAAAACTCTCTTCTTTGTTTTGAACTGCAGCAGCAACAACAGGATTTTCTCCCAGCTGGAGTAAAAGTGAAAAGAAAGGAGGAAGGTTTTCTGCTCTGTGCGCAGTGCAGTATTTTTTTGTAGAGAAAATAACATTAAAAGGTGAGTTTCTATTATACAGAAGAAAATTATCCGTTGAATAAGGTACTTGAAAATATTGTAGGAATGGGTGCAAGCAGTCCATTTAGCAATGCCCTAATCCGGTGTTTGCTTGTTCATTTTCTTTTTTAACACTTTTATTGAAAATTTTAATTTCCATAATAAAAACTTAATACAAACTAAACTAGAAGGAAAAAGAAAAAGTTCAGTAGAAAACAAAAGGAGAAAAGGAGAAAAAAAGTAGAGAAAAAAATAAACAACAAAGTCAGTAAGAAATAAGTGACTCCCTACCTTCATCACATTGAGCATAAGCATTGTTTTTTAAAGTTACAAATAAAACTATTCTCCATGGAGTCTAACTTTTATCTACGTCCAGAAATTGACCTATTTTCAGTCCTGTTTCAGTAAAATCTCTATTAGGAATTGCTAGAAATATCAAATTTATTCCTGATCAAATACTGCAACTTTATATTCTTTCTTTCTTTCTTTGCTGTTCTTAATCTTACAAACATTGAAAAACATTGAAAAATTTTGACCTTTAAATCATTCTAATGACATCTCAGTATTTAATCTTTCACAAATCTTTGGCATTTAAGAGGGGTCTTTCAAATTTATCCATTGAAATCTGTATGCTTTCTGAAATTTTAGTTAATTAATATTTCAGTTCACTTTAAAAACAACAACCCCTCTCTTTAAGATAAAAGGTTTTATAGCCGGCTTTTAACTCTTTTCTGCCTTTGGTTCCCTCTAGTGTCCATTTTCAATATTCATCTAGCCTCGGTTCCTAATACAGGTTGTGACTTGAGGCGGCAGAAAAAGAACAACAAAAGGCAAACACTCCCAAACAATCTATATAATTAAAAAACAAAACCATTAAAATGCGATCAAAACAATTCAAATTCTAATAACAACAGCAACAAATACAGGAGAGCACATTCTGAGCTTACACGCAGGAAAGCCATTTAACCCTTCCATGGGATTCCCCAGGCCCAATGACAATACCATATTTTATGTGGGAATGACCTTCGCAGACAGAAGGGAGGCTGCAGATAGGACAACCGGCACGTAAAACCTGTCTCAGCCCACAAAAGGGGGGACTGAATGGGAAACATCTCAAAAGGTATCCTTCCTAGTTTTTCAGAGTATAAGAAGAAAGGAAAGCTTTCCTGTTAAGTCATGACGTAGTCTAGACAAGAAGAGAAACCAGGAGCACTGGCGCTATGTTTATTGTAAGGTTACATTAACAGAATCTCACAAGACTGTTAATATTTCGCCCCTTCCTTTTTTCTTACACTCTGGACAACTACGAAGGACCCCGTTTGAAATGTTTCCCATTCAATTCCCCCTTTTGTGGGCTGACACATCTTTTTCATGCCAGTTGTCTTATCTGCAGTCTCCCTCCCGTCTGTCATTCTCACATATCCCCAGAAGGCCAATAGGGTTGCGGCCAATCTCACCTTGGAGGGAGTGATGCTCCAGAGGGCAGGCACCATGGCAGAAAAGGCTTCCCTCCTGGATTCCACCAAATGAAGCTCCTTGACTCACAACACGTTCCATTCTGTTATTGTTGTTGTTGTTAGTTGCAAAGTCATGTCCAACCCATCATGACCCCATGGACAAAGTTCCTCCAGGTCTTCCTGTCCTCTACCATCCTCTGGAGTACATTTAAGCTCACACCTACTGCTTCAATGACTCCATCCAGCCACCTCATTCTCTGTCATCCCTTTCTTCTTTTGCCCTCAATCTTTCCTAGCATTAGGCTCTTCTCAGTGAGTCCTTCCTTCTCATTAGGTGGCCAAAATATTTGAGTTTCATCTTCAGGATCTGGCCTTCTAAAGAGTAGTCAGAGTTGATCTCCTCTAGGACTGACCAATTTGATTGCCTTGCAGCCCAAGGGACTCGCAGGAATCTTCTCCAGCACCATAGTTCAAAGGCCTCAATTCTTTGGCGCTCAGCCTTTCTTATGGTCCAACTTTCACAGCCATATATTGCAACTGGGAAAACCATAGCCTTGACTATACGCACTTTTGTTGCCAGGATGATATCTCTGCTTTTTAGTAAACTATCTAGATTTGCCATAGCTTTCCTCCCCAGGAGCAAGCGTCTTTTAATTTCTTGGCTGCAGTCCCCATCTGTGGTGATCTTGGAGCCCAGGAAAATAAAATCTGTCACTACCTCCATTTCTTCCCCATCTATTTGCCAGGAATTGAGAGAGCCGGATGCCATGATATTAGTTTTCTTAATGTTGCGTTTCAACATTCAAGCCAACTTTTGCGCTCTCGTTCTTCACCCGCATCAAGAGGCTCTTTAGTTCCTCTTCACTTTCTGCCATTAGAGTGGTATCATCTGCATATCTGAGGTTGTTGATATTTCTCCCGGTAATCTTAATTCCAACTTTTGATTCATCTAGCCCCGCCTTTCTCATGATGTGCTCTGCATATAAGTTAAATAGGCAGGGCGACAGTATTAACTTCTGTTAATATAATAATAATAACTTCTGTTATTATAAGTACAAAAAAAAAGTAATAAGTGGTAAGCAAAGGAAGTTAAAGACATGAGATAAGTAAAGGAAATATAGCTAAAAGTAGTTTATGCTCCAAGTTCCTCAATGCATTTTTCATAATGGTAACTCACTTGTTTATTTAATTCACTCAGCACGATGGGTTTATTAAGTATCCATTTGCGCTGCATTCAGTTTTCTTTTATTTATCCTGCCACCCTCTGTTCCTTCTACACAATTATTGGCAAAGTTTTGCTTCTCACCACTGATCACATGCTACCTACTATCTTTCTGTCACCATTGGCACATCTTAAACTTTTCCCACCTATTTCTAGTCTTTAGTAAATATTCTACCAAATTATTTCAATTCATTTATTTGATATATTTATTGTTCATTTAGGTAAAACTTACAATCATTTTGTCCGTTTTTCTTGTCTTCTTGACAAGATGCATTTCTTGTCAAAGCCCCAGGGCAATAGTCTTGGGATTTGTTACATACATTTTCAGATCCATATTTCTTGTAGCATCATATCTAATCTAACATTCACTGCAGATCATTTGGATTCTCTCAGCCTAAAACTGCATCACTCACATACAAGAGTACTGTATACACATGTATGTACCTTTAACCAACACACTTCTAACATTGTTTCAAGCAGTTCTTATGCATGCACCAGTAAATACATCAAACAACCAAAGGATCAAAGCATATTCTGTCTTACACCCAGTTTAATGTTGCATCATTTGCCAAGACTTCCCTTTATTCTCATGCATGCCTTGCTTCCATTATGTATTAACCAATACTCAGTAACCAATATTCAGCTGCACATTTATGTAAAATATTGCATAATTCAAGACTATTCACTTTATCTATACTTGCTTTAAAACAACAATTGCACAATAAATTTTCTCAATTTTATACATTGAACAAGAACAGATATATGATCGGTGCACCACTGCCAGGCATAAAACCTTTCCTTTCCCAAATTTTTCTCATTATCATCTCACCCCTGAAACCATTTCAATCAGAATTGTATCAAACTCCCAGGCACATTAAACCAATTCCCTTGTAATCTCTGCATTTACTTGTTAGCTTTCCATCACTAAGGAGAACGTAATGGCATTCTTTCATTGTCAAGAACAGACACAGTTCTCACACACACCTTAAATGAATTGCATTGTCAATCTATAAGCAGATCACACCAGCGGTGAAATCTACTTACCTTCGCTACCGGTTCAGGAATAGGAGCGGGTGCACCTCTTCTGTGCATGGGCAGAGCCTTCTGCGCATGTGCAGAGGGTCAAAAATGGGACGTAATGATGTCTCAGTGGGTGAGTAGAGCCTCCTGATGCTACCGGTTCGCGCGGGCCAGATAGATCCAGCTGGATGTCACCGTTGAACCATACCCATATTTTAACATTTCTCTAGGTAGACTAACTACCTGCAGCTGAATTCTCACAAGACTTATGATTTGATTTTTCTGCAAGGTTGTATTCATTTTATTAGAAATAATGGATTATATTAAATTTGTTTATTTTCTATCTTGCAATTTATCAGGAGATCCAAAACTTGCAAAATATGTCTGGGAAACCCAAACTGACCTATTTCAATGGCAGAGGACTAATGGAATCTGTACGCTGGCTTTTAGCAGCAGCTGGAGTTGAGGTTTGTTTCTTCTATTTTTGTCAGCCATATAAGGTAGACCAGTCAAAGGAAGCAAAGCCACACAGATCAAGGCTACTTTCATTCTAACAATATTAGGGTTCAAAAACCAAGAAGGACACATTGTGATTCCTCCAAGATTTTTTTATTGTTCCTCACCCATAGACAGAATCTTGCCAAACTAAAGCATGCCAACACTCACCCACCCCAAAGCATTTACCCCTGCAGCTATTGGGAGAGAGCCACGTTAACCCTCTTTCTCTCACACAAACTATTTAAATTGAGTTGTTGCTTGTTTGTGTGGAAAGCATCCCCTTTCTCCTAGGAATCTGAAGTACACCCCATTGCAAATAGGTATAGTAATTGAATTTTGCAACTCTGAATATGCTTCTTATTCTAAGGCAAGGCCTTAGATTGAAATTAATTTCTTGGAACAGGCTCAAGCCCTTGGTAGCAGCTCTTTCCCCATCCTTCAAGGCCATTTCCTTTGCCCCCTACAATGTTAGAAGAAAAATGAAATTGAGGCCTCTTTTTGCCTTGAGTTTTGATCTAAAGATTTCTCAATTGACCACTCACATGGGATCATTTTGGGGATGGGTAAAGGACTCAAGTATCCTGCCAGCACACACCCTTTCGTCACCCCCTCTTTTTTTGTCCTTAATAGCAAATACCAACTCTAGGTCACAAAGATAGGGCTGACTGAGGGTAAAGGTTCGTTCTCTAAGCTTGTGGGTTGGTTTCTCAATGTTTCCTTACTAGGATAGCTACATCTTCAGCAGAGTTTAGGGCTGACTCTAGGTGGGAGCAAAAGGTTTCCTTTATCCTTTTGCTGCCATCCAGTGGTCATTGTTAGTTTTGCAGCTTAGATCTAGTAGCCCTACTCAAGGGTAGGCAGAGGCCAAATCTTTCCCCTAATTTGGGTCAGGGAGTGGAGCTTTGGAAGGATTTAAGAAATGAAATGAGAGATTTAACTTTCCCTCATTGAACCAACTCATAATCCCCCAAATGAGAAAAGTTGGTTCAATGGGGGAAAGTTAAATCTCTCATTTCATGTCTTAATTTAAATTTTAAACCGAGTTTTCAAAATTCTGTACTATGTGATTCAAAGTTAAAACAGTTTTTTCTCTCTTTTTCCAGTTCGAAGAAGTATTTTTGGAAACAAGAGAACAATATTTGAAATTAGTCAAAGGTAAATACAGCAACTATTCTTATTTATTATCATTGAAACAAATTTGATAAGTGACTTAGGGACTTACACTAGAATAGAATAGAATAGAATAGAATAGAATAGAATAGAATAGAATAGAATAGAATAGAATAGAATAGAATAGAATAGAATAGAATAGAATAGAATAGAATAGAATAGAATTTTTTATTGGCCAAGTGTGATTGGACACACAATGAATTTGTCTTGGTGCAGAATGAGATCTGGGTGACTGCAGAGATGGCGGGGAGAGGGGGGATCAAAAAAGTTCAAGATGAAAGCTACACAATTTAAGCTGTACTTATTTTTTACATGCATTGTAGAGTGGGGGAGCATTGATCGATCATCCATCCATCCTTTCATTCCAAACATTTAGTAGTTTACTAGTTTTCCAACAAATTATGGGTGGCTCACAGTCAAAAGTTAAAACAACATATGAAGTTATATTGAAACTACAAAACTGAACAGATTAAAGCATACAAACATTAAAGACAACAAAGACTTGATGCCAATTTCTAATGTGCAATTATTCAATCTTCTCCCAGCCCTTGGGGAAAAACGTTATGGGAGGGTAAGAGGGTGGAGGCCTGCCAAACTTCAGGAAAAAGAGGGTTCCATAGGGCAGAAACCTCCATTGAAAACCATGAGGTCACAGCTGCCTTCTGGGCTTTTTGCTTCCCACCCCCTTGACACTCATGGATCCTTTGAATGGGGTAGAAAAACAAAGGAAGATAAGCTTAGAGAGTGGGAACTTGAAACAGTTGCAAAGAGGGAAGAGGATGGAGAACATACAAAGATAGGACTTTTTTGAGTTGCATTCATCTTAATATAATGTGAATTTGTTTTCTACCTTTCTCCAATAAACACACTACTGTCTATCATTAACTATATCTTCAGTTTGACTGTGTTACCAACATCTCTCCAATCCCGACTAAACCCTTCTACCAAGAAATAAAATATTACTGCTGGTGATTAGTATTGTCAAAATGTGTACATTTTACAGTAGAAAAATGATTTCCAAGGACTCCTTCGAGAATTTTAATTTACACTTAAAAGTTTGTTTTGATGCCTTCGAGAAGAAGGCATCAAAACAAACTTTAAGGGTAAATTAAATGCCTAGTTTGACTGCCTTAATCTGTCATTTCTGTGCACCTGATGGCCCCAAATCATAAACTCTTACTCTAAAATACCTGAATGAGACTGACTTCAAGTGATTGAGGTATAAATTGCACCACTGAATTGTGTCATCCATTTTTGAACAATGGTTTTGTTTAGGATACTTAGTTGGCCTAATTTTGAAAGGGAGATTTATAAGGTAGCCTTAAGACCCTGATCACTTAAGAATTTTAAGTTAAACTTCTTCTAGAGAAATATGAGAATCTGTGCTGAAGTTATTAGCAATACTTAAAATCGGTCTAGACTGATGGTGCATTAGAAGTGCTCAGCATAATTTTCTGGAGGATTTCCTGTACTTGCTGCCTTCCCTTTTCCTCCTTTCTATATGGTGCTACAGGCAGTCCTCGACTTATGACCACAATTGAGCCCAAAATTTCTGTTGTTAAGTGAGACATTTGTTAAGTGAGTTTTGCCCCATTTTACAAGCTTTCTTGCCACAGTTGTTAAGTGAATCACTGCAGTTGATCAGTTAGTGACCTGGTTGTTAAGGGAATCTGGCTCCCCCATTTTCTTTGCTTGTCAGAAATGCACAAAAGATGATCACATGATCTTGGGACACAGCAACCATCATGAAAAACGGTCATGAGTCACATTTTTCAGTGTCATCATAAAATGATTCAGGAAATCATAGTAGGCCTTCTCTCTCAGTCCTCCATGAGAAAAATCATCTCCAACAGGCACAAGAGAGTGTAGTGTTTGTTTAGTGAGTCATCTGTGATCTACATGAAAAGAGAAGTCCTCCTCCTCCTCCTCTTCCTCCTCCTCTTCTTCTCCTTCTTCTCCTCCTTCTCCTTCTCCATTACCTATCCATTGCAGGATGAAGGCCTCTTCCGTATGTTTCCAACCATTATCGTCCTGAGCTTTCTTGTGCCAATTGGGCCTGCAATACTTGCTGATGTCATCGATCCATCTTGTTTTAGGCCTCTTTCTGGACGGTTTTGATCAAGTGGGATCCATTTTATGACTGCCTCGGCCCACCTGCCATCAGCTCTTCTTGCTATGTGACCAGCCCATTTCCATTTCAATTCTTTTACTCTTTTGATGGCATTATATACTTTAGTTTGTTCTCTTATCCACGTGCAGGTCTTTCTATCTTGTCTTGTGATGCCGAGCATGCATCTTTCCATGTCACTCGTAGCTTTTGTACCGATTGTGAGGTTAGTGTCCATGTTTTGCAGGCATGTATTAGAGCAGATAGCACATTTGCATTCACAAGTTGTATAATGAGCAGCCTGCTGCAACCTGCATTTTGCTCTGTTTGGCTTTGTGAGCCACATCCTGTAGCAGAATGATGAAGTTGCCCCAGGGAAGCAGGGAACTGGCAGCAAAGGATTGGCAGAAAAAATGACTTTCTAAGTTAGCTGCTAGCCATGACGTGCAATGGAGAAATCTGTGCCAAGAGTGCAATTTGCTATGTATTTGGAGCAGGTGGAGCTTTCATTTCACTTAGCTGCTAAAACCAATAAGGAAGTTGTCTCATCATGTCCAAACATCAGATAGTGCAGCAGAAGATAATATTTGTAGCTCAGGGTTCAAATGTGGAATTCTTGGCACAAGGACTCCAGTCCCCCAGATAACGGTTTGTGGGTCCTGCATCATGCAACTTTTATAACCAATTGCAAAGCTTTCCTCCCTTCCATCCAGTTGTTCAGAAGGAAAAGTGAATCAGGGATAACAGGCAAGCATACATCAGTTCACCATTTCTTTACAATAACCAAAGGATTAGGTGGGGAACATGGGCATGGCACTTTACTGGTAAATTAGGTTGACCCTAATGTTTTACCTGCAAAAATTGGAATATGAGTGAAATTTGAGAAATAGGTGAGCAGATGATCAGTGCAAGATGTCTGTTGTAGAGGGTGGAGCACAGGGCTGACCATTATACTGTCTAATCTCTTTTATTATATGTATATGTATATGTAAATGTACATGTACACACACACGCACACACACATATATAATAAAATAAAAGATTTTATATATATATATATATAAAACCATATATATATATAAAACCATATATATAATGGCTGTCTAATCGCTCCTCAAAAAGCTCAGGTGTTGGAGCACCCACAACTTCTGGAGGCAAGCTAGTCTACTGATTAATTGTTCTGTCAGGAAATTTCTCCTTAGTTTCTAGTCTATCCATTACTTCTTGCCCTGCCCTCCGTGCTATGGAGAATAGGTTGACCTTCTCTGTGACAGTCCTTCAACTATTGGAAGTTTGCTATCATGTCACCCCTAGTTCTTCTCTTCCTTAGACTAGTCAAACCCAGTTCCTGCAACCGTTCATCATATGATTGACTCATCCCGCTTGCTCCAGCAAAAAAACCTACTTTTGATTCTGTCTACCCAAAAAATTTGGTTAGTCGAAGAGAAGAGCCTTTTGTGGGTCGAAGAGAAGAGCCTTTTGCTGTGGCCCCACCTTCGGGATATTCTCCCCCTAGAGTCAGGTGCCACACACCTGGCCTTCCAGAAGAGCTGAAAACATGGGCCCCAATAGTGGCGCTGTATACTGGGGATGGCTGACGGGGTAGAGATGAGATCCCCAGCCCCATATCACCTTTCCCTCTTGGTTTTCAGTCTTTATTTCAGTTTTTATTCTTAATTTTAATTGTTTTGTATTATCATATTGTAAGCTTTTTATCATATTGTAAGCTGCCCAGAGTTGGTGGAACAGTGAAATGGGTGCCATATAGATTCAATCAATCAATCAATCAATAAAATATCTATAGATATGATGGAACTGTGAAGATGTGGAAAGGATTAGAGTGATTATTCCTAATAACAGATTCTCTTTTTCTGAGCTTGGCGGAGTCTACTTTTAAATCTGCAGCAACATTTGGGATGCAGCTTTTGTTTCATTTTTGCATAAAGAGCTATTAAGAGCCAACGTGGCACAGTGGTTAGAATGCAGTACTGCAGGCTACTTCTGATGACTGCAGGCTGCCTGCAATTTGGCAGTTCGAATCTTACCAAGCTCAAGGTTGACTCAGCCTTCCATTCTTCTGAGGTCGGTAAAAAAATGAGGACCCAGATTGCTGGGGGCAATAGGCTGACACTGTAAACTGCTTAGAGAGGGCTGTAAAGCACTGTGAAGCAGTATATAAGTCTAAGTGCTATTGCTATTGCTATTGCTATATGAGTTGATTAAATTCAGTCTGAAAGGTAGCTCATATGCTAGCATCCATCTAGCATATTGCTTAACTCTGTAAAACTCTATGCTATTACATCCTAGACCTGGTCAGTGATGCTGTGTTTTCCTTTCTTGCCTTCTCTCCCACTACCTCCAGATGGATACCTGCTGTTTGATCAAGTCCCGTTGGTGGAGATGGATGGGCTAAAGCTGGTCCAGACCAAGGCTATTCTCAATTACATTGCAGGGAAATATAATCTGCTTGGGAAGGATCTGAAAGAACGAGCACAGTACAGTATTGCAATTCATCATCTCAGACCTGATCTAAAATCTCTCCCCTAATATTACCGCATTCCCACATGCTCACCAATGTGCATTGGCTATGAATGAGAAACAATTCTCGCAGGCCAAGAAAAAAAAAGGTTTTAGATCATTTATTTCTGGCGTGGTATATAAAATAGTCCTGGAGCCTCTGGTAAATGTTTTGCTAGTCCCATGTCACCCATTAACGTTCTACTGGCCCGTGCTCCTGATTTTTGCATCTAGTTGTGAGAAGTTAAACGAAGCAGCATTATTGGGCTTGCTGAGAGAGAGCATTGAAAGGTTATAGTATCTTTGTAATAATTGTCCAATCCCTAGTCTCGCCCCCCCAACCTACATATTTGCATATTGGAAGGTATTAGGCTTTCTATAAATGGCAGTCATTTCCAAGGAAATAATTTGAGTTGTTCCCACACCTATCCCTTAAAGGCCTTCCAGGATTAGGGAATCTCATTAGATTATTTATTTATTTCAAATTAATTATATCCTTTTGTTATATATGATTTTATTTATTCTACCACCATGCTATTTATTATTTATTCATTCTACTGGGAAATTTCTTTAAAAAAAGACTCCATGAATCATACAGTCAATTAAATGTCCATAGTAAACACCATTTAAATCCAAATGGTAAACAATATGGTATCATAATAATAACTAAATAAATCATGCAGCCAAAATGCAAGACAAAAACAGCCAGAGCAACAGCTGAAAAACGTATGTGTGTGTGTATGTGTATGTATGTATGTATGTATATATATATATATATATATATATATATATATATATATATATATATATGTATTTCTCTTTAGCCAGGTTCTTCCTACGTAAACCAAGATTTTTATGCAGCCCTAGTTCAGTGAAATCCCAATCCACTAGTTTCTAGGCTTTTTTTCTTCAGGCAGCAGCAAGCAACTGGCTAAAGAGAAATACACATAAAGGCCTACGAAAAGAAAAGAAAACACACACACACACACACACACACACACACACACACACACACACACACACACGAATGAATTAAACCAGGATTTTGAATTGCATGTGGAAATCTAACGACAACAATGGAGATACCAAATCACGGGTATAATCAGCTCTTGGTGAATAGTGTTGGCCAATAATCAGACTATGGCATTTTGTACAAACTACAGTTGATGTGTGATTTTTCAGAGCAACCCCACATGCAATGAATTGCAGTAATCTAGTCAGAAAATGAGTTGCCACTGCAAATTTGTTGAGATCCAGGGTAGGGCTATAACTGACAAACCAGCCAATGAATCCAAGACAAGTGTTAAATCCCACCTCACATTTCATGGACACCTTCCCTTCCCTCCCTCCCCATAAAAAGGTGCATTTTGAAAAACTAGTAGGTTAAATGCCAAATTTAACATTATGTGTAATTTGGCTTTCCACCTAAAGCCATTTGTACAGCATGCTTTTTAAAAAAATGTCAGTGTCACATTTGACTTCTTGCATAATTCTGCTGTCTCCTATCCAAGACTGGAGCCAATAACTTGGGAGAAAAAAACCCTCTTTGCAGGAAAGAGGCCATTTACCTTTGACCTCTCACATTGGAGCCCAGCTTTGCAAAACAGAGTGTCTGAACCAATTAGCTTCCATGGTGAAAGAGCAGCAATTTACTATTCTGGACTGCAATCCAGTGGCCCGACTAACAAAATAAAGATCAAAATCAATTTTAGATAACCTGTAATTTTATCTGCAATACAGCCCTTCTGTCTTTCCTTGCAGAATATAATGCATATTTTCCTCTCTCTTTGGTACAAGCAAGTTTCACAATCACATTCAAGGCTTGATCTGTTTGCCAATATCAATATTGGCCTTGCCTGTCTGATCCTGCCCTGTCAATCCTGCTGACTATCCATGACTCAGGTTTTTTGTGTAGAAATGGGACCAGAGGTAACGATACCAGCTCTGGCCACAACCAAGAAAAGCGACCGAGTCAAGGTGGAACTGGAATGGTCTGGTTTTGCAGCTTTTCTACTAACAAATGAAATAATTGCAAAAGGGGACAGAATTCACAGTTAATTCCTTTGTTCCTAGTTTAAAGAAAAGAAAGACTAGGGGTGACCTGTTAGCAGTGTTCCAATAACTAAAGGCCTGCCAGAAAGAAGAGAGGGCCAACCTATTTTCCAAAGCCTCTGAAGATAAAAGAAGAATCAATGGATTGAAACTAATCAAGGAGGGAACCAGCCTAGAACTAAGGATGAATTTCCTGACAGAACAATTAATCAGTGGGACGACTTGCCTCCAAAAGTTGTGGGTGCTCCATCATTGGAGATTTTTAAGAAGAGATTGGACCACCTTTTGTATTAAATGGTATAAGGTTTTCTACTTGAGCTGGGGGTTGGACTAGAACAGTGGTCACCAATCACTGGTCCGCGAGAAAATTTTGGTGGTGAGCAGAAAAATTATATGCATTTTTTATATTCCACTAAATATTATTTATCTTTTTTTAAAAATCATATTAGTGGTCCTCTGGATTTAAAATTATGAATTTAGTGGTCCCTGAGGTCCGAAAGGTTGATGACCCCTGGACTAGAAGACCTCTAAGGTCCCCTCCAACTTCGTTATTCTGTTATTCTCTAAACACTATTATAAATTGCTTGTTTTTTAACTCCAAACTCAAAAGCAATTTTTCTTTTCTACAAACATACGCTTGATATTTTTGAAAAATAATTTCAAAATCTTAATATTTCAAGTCCATATAATTAAAGTTTTTGAATCCTCAGAACTTTCTGTAGCCAAAACCTTACCTTGCCTTTTGCTGTTTATTTTAAGTTATTAACAATTATAAAAGTAAATCTTCATATTCTTATATTGAGGATTAATAGCATTCATTCTCCCAGTGTTTTCAATTATGCCATTCTGAAGGTGTTTAACTTTTTAAAACCATTAATAGGCAGTTTCCTAAAATAGTTAGCAAGGGAAGTGCATGAATCTAAGTGTTCTTGAAAGTCTCCAATTTGTAACTGGAGCAAAATAGTAAATTCCCCTGTCTCCTGGTTTCCCCTCCCCCTCCCCCAAGCTTGCTGTCATGTGGTCTCCTTGTAAAGAAAAGGAATGACCATAAGAGAAACAGCTTGGGCAATCTCACATCACTCTTTGATCTAGAGATCAAAGATTGCTGATCTGCTTTGATTTCTTGTACAAAGTTGCGGTTGTCAGCTCAGTCGGCCATCTCTCCACATAAGACCCCGTTCTGCAGTTTTAAAAGGCTGGGAATAAAACAACTTGTGCAAAATTTTTGGGCTAGCCATCTTTTCCCTCTTTTATCTAATAGCCATACAGTAGTTCACTGTTTTTATATTACTCCATGGGAACTTATGTATACAGGCCAATAGAGCTATCTCCAGTTTCCAGGTAAAGTGGATTACAGTGCCTGTCATTCCAAGCCAGTATCACCATGTTTAGTCCAACATATTTTGAAGGAATCAGGCACTTGCAGAGAGTGTTTGATAGACCCTGTCTATATACAGTATTTGATAGACCTTGTGTCACGTTCTGGCGTTTAGCAGACAAGAAATGCAGACAACAAAGTTAATTGGGGCACTTTTTATCTTGCAAACTTGAAACCCGGCACAGAGTGACAAACAACGAAGAAAACAAAGTCAGTGTTACTGTGATTTAACCCTCCACCCCTTTAAATGCTCTCTACGCTGCTCCTGTGGTTCCACCCCCTGGGCCCCTCCCCCTATACTTCCCACCCCTCATGCACCACCAATTTGCCCTCATCTTTGCAGCATCAGATCTTCTCATTCAGCTACCATGCTCTTTTCCTACACGCCATGCTCCCTGCGCCTGCGCGCACTCCGCTGCCCATCTACTGTCCATCAGCTGTTTGCGAAGCCTGCAACTCAGGTGGCTGTCTGAGGACTCCATAGATGCGGCAAGCTTCTAGTAGATGTGCCTGCCCTCTCTGCAGCTCGGCAGGAGGCCTTCAGGGTGTACACCCTTTGCGTGGCTCAGCTGTGCGGCATGCAAGTGTTCAGTGGGCATGATCAGCGGCGGGCTTGGACACGCACCCCAGATGGCGGCTCTCCTTCCCCGCCCAAATGGCAGCCCTGGGCCAGCTGGCGAACCAGGGGCTGACACCCTGTTCTTGTTACAATTGCTTTTCTTGGACAATTGTCTTCTGAAATTTCTTCTACAGTCCCTGTTGCCAGTGGAGTTGTCCTTCATCTCTAAGCTCTTCAACAGTGAAATATGTAAGCAAGGGCAAAAGAAGTATCTTTTTAGTGCGCATTTGAGCCCATTCTCACAAAGACTAAGGTTTCACTCCATGCACAGTCTGTCATCTTGCCCTGAATTAGCTTTGCTCAGGGGACAGTGTTTCTGTTTTTCCAGTCTCAGAGGAGAAAAAGAGCTATGGCATATTTAAGGAAGCCATCAAATAATTTGGCAACTGTAGTACAGAAAATAGCCCCAGACAATGAGCCTTTTCAGGAAAATAGGCATTTCACATGTGACTATTGAAGCTGGGGATCAGCTGCTCTAGCCAAGACAAGATTTCTGCAGCAAGCCAAGATGACATCAGAACGACAATATGCCCGGTGACCAGTGATGGGTTGCTCCCGGTTTGCACCGGTTCTATAGAACTGGTAGTAAAATCGACGGGAGGCTCCGCCCACTGATCCTGATGTCATGAAAATGCTTCTGCGCATGTGCAGAAGAGTGCGTGTGCACACAAGCGAAACAAGTGCGCACGCAGCCCCGTTGCGAACCGGTAGTAAGGGTAAATAGAACCCACCCCTGCCGGTGACATTGTGACACAAATCTTCCCGTTAGGTATTTGAGAGTCCCAATGTCTGACACAAGTATGTAAATAGTAAGCTAAATTAAATTCAATGCTAGTTGAAGTGTGATGTAACATTTCTCCTGTCTATCTTCACAGAATTGACATGTACGTGGAAGGGACCACGGACCTGATGGGCCTTGTTTTGTACTACCCTTTTTCTTCACCCGAGCAAAAGGAGAAGCAACTTGCTGCCTTTATCGAAAAGGCCGAGACCAGGTACCTCCCAGTCTATGAAAAGGTAGGCCCGTACTTAACATTTCTTCTAGCAGTTATCCCTTCATTTAGGGGCAAATGGCATTGGCTTCAGAGCATTCATGCATGCACAGAAGGCAGATTTTTAGGCATTTTTTCTTTAAAATATCAGACTATTTTTGTCTTTCTCTCTTTGAAATATAAGCCACGTTCGCACAGTATCCCGGACAGTTACATATTTTGCTTAGGTTTAACTTTACCTGTTATTTGAAGCAGCCAAATGGATTGTTCAACCATGTATTGTGTGAATCCAACCTAAAGTGTGACAAGATGATGTTCTCTCCTGATGCCATAACTGGACAAAACACTCCAATCAGTGCTTGCTACATATGATCCTGTCCTTGTCACCATCCAAAATGGTTTGTGTGGCAACCTATGATAAACTCCAAATATTTTGGTATGCACAACAATGCACTTCAGGACTGGGAAATTAGCCAAGAATGGCCAAACAGACTAGGATTAGTTGTTTGTTTTTTCAAACACAGTGCTTGAAAACACTACATTAATTGATGAAAATTGGTTGGGGCTTTTACCATTCAACTACTGTATTAAGTAATTTGAGAAATGGATTTAGCTACCAAGTAATTATCTAATTTACGGGACAGACTTCTGACCTCAAAATATTGCTTGAGTAAGGAAGACTTTCTAATGTTTTACTTGTTAAATAAACTGACCTATAGTTTCTTGGATTCCTCCTTGAACTGGAAGAGTATAAGAAATGGTATATATAAAATAATGCTTGTTAATGCATTCAAGCAGATATCCTTGAACTTTGTGCTATTTTGTTTAGTTATATTGTCTGTTTTCTGAATTTTGAGAATAGATGCTTAATTTAAAAATCAATTTATATTTTTGTCAGATCATCAGCGGTTGCATATTTTAGCTTTTTAAAATCTGCTTTCCAGAGAATTGTTTATTTTTAATTTGGCAAATCAATCATCAGTTACTCCGCTCGCCCAAAAACAACTTTTTCTCCCTCCTGCCGAAACATAAATTCCAGCTGAAGTCCAAATAGTCCCTATTACCTCAGAAGCAAAGAATTCATCTGATTTCTCAGGAATTTCCACTTCTTCCTTCTATTGCTATTGTCCAGTGGCCTCTCTGGTCAGCTTCCTGGTTTGAACAAATTATGTGTTTAAATTACATTATGAATATGAACTACTGGAGAGTGATCTTTGGAGAAGGTATGGTGAACAGAAGATGGCTCTGTGAAAGTGGAGCCAATCACCATGACAGAGGTCAAGGAACTGGTGAGAAGACCAATTCCTCAGAACCTCTCCGGATAAGGAGAGGATGGGAAATGGTCCACATATGCTCTGGACAGTGAGGAGACTGTAAGTCAGTGATTTTCCATGGGTTTAAAGCATCGGCAGCCAGAGTGAAACCTTTTAAAGAACACTAAGTTTGCAAGCCGCACCTTTTAATCACTTGAAAATTGCCTATTAACCATTTTAAAGTTATTAGAGACTTTTTGCTGACAATAGGGTTGAAAAGTTGATGTTTTATGGATTTGCTTAGATAAGAGATGTGATATGTGATGAAGAAATATCTGTTTGTAACCTTAGGGGATGAAGAGTAACTAAATGTGTCTATACATGGGATAAAGGTTATTCTTCAGTTCTTTATTTATTTCTTTACTTATACTTTATATTTTTTTCTTTTTTTGCACTTTTTATTATTTTTTCTCTCTTTTTTATAATTGTTTAATTTGTATTAGTTTTTACTATTGTAATCAAAATTCTTAATGAAAATTATATTTAAAAAGAACTGCTGAAAAGCAGGATGAAATCAAACCACTGGTTAAACTTTCAGAAATACAAGACTGTATGTTTCTGATTATCAGCCTTATATGGATTGTTTATAATTGTGTTCTATTTCCTCTTCATTTTTTATAATACCCATGGCTTAATTGCTTTCCTAACTGATTTTGATTTCTGCGCCAGAATTTAAATAAACGTGGCAATGTATTCAAGGGGTCTTCTTTATTCTTCTCTGCTTCCAATTCTTCTTCCATTTATAGCATTTATAATGCTATAAATGCTGTAAATGGCATTTTTGATATGTGTGAAATGATATGTGTATATGTGTGTTTTATTGTATAGAGAAACTATTCTGTTCAGTATGGTTATAGGATGCTTCTGTAGTAGGTTATAAGTCATATTTCTTCTGAGGAGAATAAATTAATAATCAAAAACTGTGGGCACAGTTCAGTTAATGTACCTTTTGGTTCAACTGTAAGTTTTTTATATTTTATAGGCTCTGAAACATCATAACCAAGAATTCCTAGTTGGTAATCACCTCAGCTGGGCAGATATACAATTGCTTGAAGCAATTTTAATGTTGGAAGAGAGAAAAGCTGATATTCTTGCACCATTTCCTCAACTACAGGTAATCTAGTAGTGATTATCATGCCAGCTTTTACTCGCATAATATAAATGAACATACTGGTGCTGACTTATTTATTTATTTATTTATTTATTTATTTATTTATTTATTTATTTATTTATTTATTTATTTATTTATTTATTTATTTATTTATTTATTTATTTATTTATTTATTTATTTATTTATTTATGGAACTTGTATGCCGCCCTATCTCCAATGGACTCAGGGTGGCTCACAACAATTAAAACAAAGCAAACAAACCATTAAACAAAAATCCAGGTTAAAATTAACAGAAATTCAATAAAACCCAGTTAAAATTCTATTAAAATCCCCATCAGTCCAAGGCGGCCTGGTGAAATAGCCACGTTTTCAGGCCATGGTGGAAAGAGCGAAGGTTGGGGGCCACCCGGAGCTCCAGAGGGAGTTGATTCCAGAGGGTGGGTGCGCCACAGAGAAAGCTCTCTCCCGGGAGGTAGACAGCCGACACTGTCTGGCCGACGGCACCCTGAGTAGGCCCTCCCTGTGGGAACACACAGGGCGATGGGAAGCTGTTGCTGGCTGCAGATGGTCCGCCAAATATCCCAGGCCTAAGCCATGTAGGGCTTTATAGGTAATCACCAGCACCTTGAATCTCACCCGGAGGGCAATCGGCAACCAATGCAAGTCACGCAGGAGAGGTGTAACGTGGGTGTGTCTCGACACTCCATCACTACCCGCGCGGCCGCATTCTGCACCAGCTGAAGCCTCCGAGTGGTCTTCAAGGGCAGCCCCATGTAGAGAGCATTGCAGTAGTCAATACGGGAGGTGACAAGTGCATGAGTGACTGTGCGTAGGGCATCACGGTCCAAGTAGGGGCACAACTGGTGCACCAGGCGAACCTGGGCAAATGCCCCCCTGCTTCTTATGCTGCTTCTTAAGCCACAAACGGGAGATCATAGGTACTGAAGTCCAGCAATGGGGATTTTTTTTGTCTCCATTGTGCCCACAGGAGAGAACTTTCTGGGTGGTTCAAGAACTTGTGCCAGAAGACTCTGAAAGGCCTACTTGAACCATCTGTGATCAACTCAAGGATTTGTGATTTTTTCCTAAAATTGTTCATATCCCCCAGTGGATTCACAGGGTTATTTAGGAAAATAGAAGGGAAGAGCTTAATGTACCTCATCTTCCTTGGCTTTCTCCTGTGCACCTTGAAGATGGGAACAAGGTGCTTGAGTAAGCTTGGATCATCACATGTCTTTTAGATACAGCTCTCTTGTGACTAATAATGGCTGGAACACATTTTTTTGAAGACAATAAATTATGCTTTAATTCCTTTCCCAACCAAAGGATGGGAAAGGATGGAGGCAATTCTACCTCTGTTGAAAAAACTCATTGCCAGATCCCTCCCTTTTTATTAGCTCTAAGGCAATTTTAAACTTGCCATTTCTGGCCAAGATGATGGAATGAATAGTGGCCAAGCAGCTACAAATCCTCCTAGATGCAACTGATATTTGGGATCCATTTCAGGCTGGAGCATGGCGTGAGATGGCAACAGGTTGCTCTGACAATCTGTTGAGGGAGCACAGTGCTAATATTTCTCAGGTTAGGTTCCTGGATTGACATCTTTTAATTGGATCCTTCCAAATTGCCTTGAGAAGTTGGAACCACACTTTAATCACAGATCCTCTCTTATTTTAGGGGCATTTTCAGATTATAATCTTGAGGAAGTACTCTATGTTCCACTCAGTGGCCTCTGATTTTTTATTCACCCCCCTGGGCATTTTTATATCTATATGAATGAGTTGGGAATGATGACCAGAATCTGCCAGGTTCTCTAGTGGGTGTTTATTTGGCCTGGATTGCAGATTGGATGAGTCGAGTAGGCAAAAGCGAAATCCAAACAATGCAGTGTACATGATAGTTGCGGGGAGTCAGTTCAAAGAGATGGGACCTTAGTTTAAAGCTGGTCAGATTTCTTTTTCTTTCAAGGAGCAGTCATGTTCCTGGGCATTGTTCTTCAACATTGTGCTTTCCTTCAGTACCTAGGTCAACACAGTGGCCAGGAACCACTGATGAACAAATGATCTATCAACTATTGATTTATCCAACTTGACCATTATTACCCATGATCTGACCATTGTAACACACTTTAAATGGGGATGCCCTTGAAAGAACTCTGAAAATTACCCTGGATCCAGAATACGATGGCCAAGCTTCTGTCAGATGCTTCCATATGAGAGCATGCGCCACCGTTTGGCCAAGTTGACCCGGCTATGTGTAGATGTCTGGATTACACACAAGATGCTTTTTTTGATCTATAAATCTCTAAAATCTTTAGAACTTGCTTAACTAGAAAAATAGTTTCCAGCAAATGTCATAAACAGAGAACTCCAAATAAATTTACATGGGTTATTACAGATCCTGAGGGGAAGCTGGGTTGGAATCGCTTATGGCAATTCTGTGGTGACATCAGCTGTACAGGTAGTCCTTGATTTACGACCGCAATTGAACCCAAAATTTCTGTTACCAAGCGAGACAGTTGCTAAGTGAGTTTTGCCCCATTTAGGACTTTTTTGGCAGAGTTGTTAAGTGAATCCCTGCAATTTGTTAAGTTAGTAACATGGTTGTAAAGTGCATCTGACTTCCCCATGGACTTTCCATGTCAGAAAGTTGCAAAAGTTGATCACATGACCCCAGGAACCGTCATAAATACATGCCAGTTGCCAAGCATCCAAAGTTTGAACATGTGATCATAGGGATGCTACAATGGATCATAAGTGTGAAAAACAGTTGTAAGTCGCTTTTTTCAGTGCTGTTGTAACTTTGAGCGGTCACTAAATGAACTATTGTAAGTCGAGGACTACCTGTATGTTCCTTCCCTAGCTTGTTCAAAGAAAAAGGCTCAAGCCGCCTTGTCCCAGGAATTTGCATTTCCTAGGTGTAAACAGAGGTATATCTCTGATATATTTATATTTGTACATATTTTGGGGCATTATTTTATTTACAGATTTCTATTATGTTCTGAAGTTTTAGTGTGTTTTATGCTGGCTGGGTTTTATCAATGCTTTTGATTTATATTGTTAAGCGCAACAAGCCGTCTTGACTAGCGAACATCTGGGTTATAAATTCAATATGGTAAACATTGTTTATTTATTGCTTTAGGCTTTCAAAGCAAGGACAAGCTCTTTCCCCACCATTAAGAAATTCCTAGAACCCGGAAGCCAAAGAAAACCCATCGCTGATGATGCTTATGTAGCTGTTGTGCTGAAGGTTCTTCAGTTGAAGTTCTCGTAACATCATGTCTGCTTGCCAGAACATCAGATAATCAGACCCAGCACAAGCCAACAAGATTTCCATCTGGCAACAAGGAATGCATCCCAATCTATATAATCTGTCCCAAAGGATTCCTTTTATGACTTAACCTCAGATGGTGGTACATCTCCCACCCTGGTTTATATGCAATGATGTTTGGCCACAGAGCATCCCACAGCTGTTTATCATGGCACAGTGCTGCCAGATGTGCTAAAGGCATAGAGCTTGCCTACCCCTCATCTGGAATTTGATAATTCAGAATCCTCTGTTTGTTTCCTAAAAGCAAAAGATTCTCTGCTGGGATCAAAAACAATAAAAGCCTTACTCTTTGGTGCAAATAGTTAAAGTTTATTAAGTTCTTGCATTCAAACAATTTGACATAAAGAAGTTTTTTCTTTCTCCTGAGAAATGACCGTTCATTCATTCATTCATTCATTCATTCATTCATCCATCCATCCATCCATCCATCCATCCATCCATCTATCCATATATGATGCTTACAGACATAGAATCATAGGATTGGAAGAAGCCATTGCGTTCAGTACCTTAATTCAAATTGTTTGTTTAAATTCATCCACCACCCAACTCGGGTGGATTCTGGGGTTCAAAATTTCTTGACAGATGGCTATGGGATCTCTGCATAAACATACCTAGTAAAGGGAAAGTGATTTTGGTGTTGAACAGCTCTTATTTTTAGAAAGTTTTTCTGGACCTTCAACTAGGATCTGCTTCCTGTAGATAAATGTGGGTGTGAATGTCTATAAAGTTGATTCCAAAGCTCATCAACCCAGTTGACATAAATAGTAATTAGAATTGAATGGGAGCTATGCTTCATCTGTGAAGGGCCATGGGTTATCCATCATTGCTTTGAAAAGGTTTTATCCCAATTTGACTCCTAAAGCAAAGATCATGTCTGCCCAAAGTTACTGTTTCTGCTGTTCCTAAAATCAAAAATTAGTCTTGATCTTAAATCTGACAAGTCTAAGAAGCATTGATTATCATTCATTACTAGCTTAAAAATGAGTGTTTCCCAGACCAAATTCCTGTCAGGGTTCCAAGTAACACCCCCATCCAAGTAAGACTCCGAGGCAAGCAATTCCTCAAAAGATCCATTTTATTAGAGATGTCATATTGGCACTTCTGGGAAAACCCGAATCTGAAGGCTCCTGAGTTTTCCCACCCAAAAGAAAGTCAAAGTCCCTTCTCCTGCACCCACATGTCCATCTCATGGCCCAATCAATCCACTGTCCCAACTGGAGATGCCTCCCAGTCACGCCTCTCCAGGTGCAGGCTGAACGTCCTTGACTCTCAGAGAAAATAATGTTATGGCTAAATAACTCTACCAAGTCCATACAACCCCCCCTCCCACTTTCCCACAGCACTAAGTGTGGCAGCCATGAAGATCCAAAAGAAAAGATGGCCTCCAGGGCTGACAATTCCACTGCAAAATGAATTTAATTGTGTTTAACACTGTGATTCAAACCTGTTTGTAACTAATCATTTCAAAACTTTGGGGGGCTGTTGGGTGCCCATGGAAGATTGATATTACTAGTAGGCGTTCCTGGGTACCTGCTAGCCAGGTATTTGCATGGAGGCCTTCCAATATTCTATGCAGGGCTTCAAGGGCTGGATAAATATCTTATCTCCAAAACCCAAGAAAGACATGTTGAGACTCTTCTAAACAGTTTCCTTTCTTCTTACTCACCTATGGACAACAATCTTGCCCAACTAAACTGATTACTTGCACCATAAAACATATACCCTGGGAACTATTAGGGAGGAGCCATCTTCACTCTCTTTCTCCCACACAAACTATCTAAACTGCGCTGTCTCTTGGACCTCTGGAATGCCTTCCCTCCCTCCTGGGAATCGAGACAACATTCCATCACAATTTTAATTTTCCGTATTGTCCAATGGAGAAATTTTCCACACTACAGTTTTAAATTACCCAACTCCTGTGCATAAAGTACCTAGGGATGATGACAGTTTAAAGAAATCCCGTTCAGAATGTCAACCCCCTTCTCTGCTTCAGCTGCAGTGAGAGCCTGAGGTGATGTTTGGACTGTATTTGCCACAGTTCCTGATTGCTGGATTCCTCTTTTTCTTTACCTCTCTGTCCCATGCTGGGAAACAAAGCACCCATTGCTTTCTTTTTCATAGGCAGATCTTTCAGGACACATGGTTTCCATTGATAGACATTTTGTATGATGCTTTTTCATTGGTTCTCTCTAATACTTTGACATTGTCCCTTCCAATAAGTTTATTGGCAAACTATGAAAATCAAAGTAGAAAGAAAAGGGGCATCTTCAGGATTTTGAGAGCCTGCAAGGGGTGAAATCCAGCAGCGGTAGCGGAAATTTTGAGTAGTTCAGAGACCCAGCAAATACCACCTCTGGCTGGCCCCAGAGTGGGGTGGGAATGGAGATTTTGCAATATCCTTCCCCCAGGAATGGGGTGGGAATGGAGATTTTGCAATATCCTTCCCCTGCCACGCCCACCAAGCCACGCCCACAGAACCGGTAGTAAAAAATATTGCATTTCACCACTAGAGCCTGCCCATCATTGCCAAAGACCAACCAGCATAGGAACTACCCCATAGCATTTTGGTTGAGTGAGGAGGCCGTTCTGTCAAATGCTTTGTTGTGGCTGGTGAAATAAGCAGCATTTGAGGCATGGAGCAAAGCCTGGTTACTTTTTTATACTTTTTACTTGTTTTTTATTTTATTTATTTGGTCACCTAAAGAGAGAGAAGAGTCCTTGGAAAAGACCCTGATGTTGGGAAAGATTGAGGGGGAAAAAGGAGAAGGGGATGGAGATGATTAGATAGTGTAATTGATGTAATGAACATGAACTTGGGCAAACTGGAGATGGGAGGGCGGGGCAGCCCTGGCTTGCTGCGGTCCATGCGGTTGCGAAGAACTGGACATGACTTAGCAACTGAACAATAACAACAAAGGCCCTATGCTAGGCAAACATTTTAAGCAAACTATTTACCAAACTGACCATCAGGAGCCTTGGTGGCGCAGCGGACTAAACTGCTGTTAAAGTAGCACTTAGCTGCCAGCTGCCTGCAATTATTGCGAGTTCAATTCTCACCAGGCTCAAGGTTGACTCAGCCTTCCATCCTTTCGAGGTAGGTAAAATGAGGACCCAGTTTGTGGGGGCAATAAGCTGACTTTGTATAAAATAGAACACCACTTGTGGGGGGGGGCAAAAAGCCCTACTAAGCAGGTATATACAAAAGTATGAAGGCTATTGCTTAATGCATTGTAAGCCGTCCTGAGTCTCCGGAGAAGGGCGGCATATAAATCGAACTAATAAATAAATAAATAAATAAATAAATAAATAAACAAACAAACAAACAAACAAACAAACATACATACATACATACATACATACATACATACATACATATATATATATATATATATATATTTTATGTAGCGGGCTTTTCTCCATTTACCTGCCTATTGAGTGAAGGAGGTTTAGAGGAGGTTATACCCCAAAAAAACAACAACAACCAAGGAGGTTTAGAGGCAATCATACCAAAACACAAAATGCTATATGCCTTAAATACAGACAGTTGCATAACCAAGCTGCATCATGCTCTGTGTGAGGGACAATTTTTCTCAATATGGATTGACTTGAAAGTCAGCTCTTCTTCTGGGAAAAAAGCCCAGAAATTCTTCTGTTGGCCACCAGAGAAGTTCCTCCTCCATCTGGGCTGCTCCTTAGCTTTCTTCTGTCAGAAGGTGGAGCTTGGGAGCTTTATATATTGAAGGCGCACGGAATACATCACTTGCGTTAAGAAGAACCTGCACTTACTGAGGCTTTTCAGCAGGTCAGTATTCAGAGGTAGAAACTTGAGAAGACAGTGGTGGTAGGGACAATTCTGTAATCTTAAAGTGTATCTTCTTCTTGCTTATTGATTGGCAAAATGTTATTTAGTGATGACTAATAAACCAGGATGGAAATGATTTCAAGATTCTTCTCTGAAAGTCTAAAGGAAGTGTTGGGGAAAAGAGCAGACTTATGTGGAGCTGAAGAAGGGTTTTGTGAGAAATAAAAACTGTCATGTGTTTATGAGTCTTTGAAACCAACATGGCTTAGGTTAGGTGAACAAACTGTTAAATTAATTAATTCTTTTAGAACTAATCTGTTAATTCTTTTACTAGAATTGCACTAATAAATAGATGTTGCAATCCTATGCCTTCTTATCTATGATGTAGGGACATTGAACTCAGTAGAATTTCCTTTGGAATAAACATATTTGATAGTGCTAATATTTACTTGTCACTAGTCCAAAAGTTAACCAGTTGCTCCAGGTGGATTAGAAGGTTAAAAAAAAAAAAAAGAATAAATCATGATTTGAAATTTTAGAAAGAGAATGCTTTTCAAATAGCTATGCTGGATTGGTTTTAAATTGTTGCAGGTGACAAAAGTTTTACAATAGTGAAAAGATAATCCCAACAAGAGTGGAGGGAGATGGAAAGAATGACTATATTTTTGCTCCTACAGGGGCAGGTTGTACACCTGCTGAAGATAATATGGATTTAAAAAAAAAAAAAAAGATGCTGCTATAAAATTGTTTCTTGCTAAAACCAATGTATAAAGGAGCATTTCAAAATGTAGATTCCTCTAGCTGAGGATATCTGTATCTTCATAAAATTTATATTTATATATTTAATGTAGCAGGTGTCAGGCTCCCAAAACCAATAAAGACAAATAGAGTTATTTCTAAGCAGTTTCCTTTATTGTTCCTCATCTACAGACAGAAATCTTGCCAAATTAAAGCAACTACTTGCATCATTAAAGGTGTACTCTGAGAATTGCTAGGTGTTATAACTCTCTTTCTCCAAGCCAAACTATCTAAACTTCATTGTCTCCTATTCCTCTGGAATGCATTCTGGGAATCCTGGGAATCTAGACCATATTCCACCACACAGGATAACAGTTTAGTAAGACCATGGCTGGAAAACCAAAGCTTCACTACTTCAAAGGCAGAGGGAGAATGGAAACCATAAGGTGGATGTTGGCTGCAGCTGGGATTGAGGTGAGTCCTCAAAGCATCTCTTACTTAATAATGTTTGTTTTGGAATCTATTGCTGTCAATGTGGATAATCTGTTTCTCCCAATTTTGAAGATGAACGTTATCATTTTCAACCAACATATCTACACTTGTAAGACCCCTACATTAGGGGCTGCCCTACCATTAAGTTATTATTATTAAAACAGTGCCCTAGGCAAATTACATGTCAACAGATTTATGATTTAATGTGAGGAAAATAAATTAAGAGTCCAGATTTGGTCTCTGAGCCTGTCAGTGTTTATAAGGCATTTTTGATGATAAAATGGAGAACTGTGTAGGCTGCCCCCCCCCCCAAAAAAAAGAAAATGGGGGACAAGGGAAATAGACTTTAAATACATTTGGGAAAACAAATTACATTTTTTACTCTCAGGAAGAGCCACTTAAGGGATTTTTTTTTTACTTCATTGTCAAAATAACTTGTCTAGTCTTAAATATTATGAATTAATGTGATGGAGAAACAACAGCTGATTAATTCAGACATAAGCTATTTCACTATTTTAGTTCTCAGATACAAATCTGTAATGAGCAAATAAGCTACAAACATGATGATGATGACATTATGGAAATCCATATATTTCTCCCCTAAAATATACTATGTGATTAACTTCCACTAGTTTATTATCATTATGTTTGTGGTTCATTTGTTGGGTTCCTACCTCATGTTAAACGAAGCTTCTCTTAGCCATAGTTTGTTTTAGCCACAATTGGCTGGATTGTCACAACTTAACACAGTGAATCCAGATTCCCAATTTCCTCTTGGAGTAGAGAGTTCCTTTTTTTGCAAATCTCTGCCAGGGATGACGGACCCGGGAATGAATTTGGCACTTTGCAAATAATTTTGTCTTTTCTGTTTATTAGTTTGAAGAACAATACATTGAATCAAAAGAAGCTCTACAAAAGTTAAAAAACGGTGAGCATAACATTACTCTGTGTTTGTGTGTGTTTGTGTGTAATATGCAGCAGAATTATCTCATAAGACTTTGATCTAAATATTAAACAAGTGACATTCAGAAATGTAGGGAAAATATTGAAATTCTGAGCATGCCCTATAACAGAGGTGGGGAACGATGGCCTCTTTATGACTTGTGGACTTCAAGCTAGCATGGAATTCTGGGACTTGGTCCAAAAAGTCGTAAAAAGGCCGTCATTCCCCACTCCTGCCCTATAAAATGCATCTCTAGATCATCTGCCAGGCTAAACATTGTGGAGAACCCTTCCATTAATATGTCCTTTTCCATTTACCAGATAAATGCCTGCTTTTCGATCAAGTGCCCATGGTGGAAATTGATGGGATGAAGCTGGTGCAAACGCGAGCCATTCTCAATTACATCACAGGAAAATACAACCTCTATGGGAAGGATCTGAAGGAGAGAGCACTGTAATGTAACATTTTTTAACTGTTTCCTATATATCATATGAGGAGGAACAGGCAGTTCCTGGCAAACTATGAGAACTGGCGTATGTTCTGCTGACATACTATGAGTCAGCAAATTTTGGTATTCAGTCACTTCCAAGTAGGACAGAAGCCTTCTGCAAAAGGCAATATATCCTCTGAGTTAGAATGAAGTTCATTTGAACAAGATCATTAGAAGTCAGGGCGCTCCTTGGAACTATTTAAGCCTAGTAAATTAGGTCAGTGCTCCTAGGTTTTATGTGTTTATTTGCTTCTAACATCACCTTAAAATAGTTGGTTTCCTCTCTCTCTCTCTCTCTCCCTTGAGTTGTTCTTCACTGAAAATATGGCTTTTGAAGATTTTGAGGGCATGGTATGAATAGCATACCAATCTTTTTGTGTCAAGGAGTATGGTAGGATACAACTCCTATGGTGTTAAATTGATATCCTAGCCCCCCTTCCCTTTCCCTGTCTGGAAAGGAGTCACTTGTTGAGTAGCAGGAATAAAACACTAGCTAAAGGAACATCAAAACTTACAGGAAAGGAAGTTTCACCTGGAAAATTCAGTATAAACAGAAACATATTGCAAGTACACTTCAGACACATGTAATCCTTGACTTACAACAGTTTGTTTAGTGATGTTTGAAGTTACGGCACTAAAAAAGTGACATGACTGTTTTTTCACACTAATGACCGGTGCAGCATCCCCATGGTCACATGATCAAAATTCAGGCACTGGGCCATGATCATTTTTTTTGTGACCTTCTGACAAGCAACGTCAATGGGGGAGCCAGATTCACTGAACAACCCTGTTACTAACTTAACAATGGCAGTGGTTCACTTAACAACTATGACAAGAAAAGTAAAATGGAGTAAAACTCACTTAACAGTTTTGCTTAGCAACAGAAAATTTAATCAATTACAGTAATAAGTCGAGGACTACCATGACTGATTTTAAGCTATATCCATTCTATTAAAGAATGAATGAATGTCATACAGGCTTATTGTCAGTATAATGCAGAAGATACAATACATGTGAAGTGTGATGATTACTTGAAACTGTAATACAAAGTTCTATTGATGCTTTTAATTGATGGTTGCATAATTGAAAGGAGGAACTCTTTTGTATTGGAAGAATGAACCGAGTCATTCCAACATCTCTGCATCTGGAATTCAGTGGAGGAAGCTCTGCATTCACAGCTGTCTAGACTCACAAGGATTTTTTTTCCATTTTCAGAATTGACATGTACTGTGAAGGTACTGTAGATCTCAATGAGGGAATTATGATGCTTTGCTTCAAGCCAGCCGACACCAAGGAGAAGGAGTTACAGAAAATCCTGGAAAATGCCTCCACCAGATATTTCCCAGTCTATGAAAAGGTAGGGAGCAAAAGGAAAACTAAGGTGATGGATGTTGTGATTTCAGAAATGTAGCACAATAAACAGCAGCAACAACAAAACCCTAACATTTCTTTTTCAACTTGGTGTAGACCAATTGGAAATGCTGGGAATCCCCTCGGTGAGAGTACAATTCTGCCAAGTTCATATCTTCAGTAAATACTCTCCTCTGAAGGTTTGGCAGAAATGACTATTTAGAATAGGAATTTATCTGACCATACCATCAGGCAGAAAAGACACTGCCCTCAGCAACAGTTTTTGAATATTATGAAAAACAGCATGTGGTCAATGTTGAGTTTTAATTTACAATTATATGTGTTTAATTGCCTGGTAGACGGAGAGACATTTGTGAAACGTTCTGTCAGAATTGTAATGAATACTATTCAACCTATTGTAAGATATCTTTCTCCTCATCAGGAAGGTTTACAATAACGGTTGGAGCAGGAAGCAAAAAAAAAATCCTGCATTGTTCCAAAACATAATTTTGTTCACTATTAAAATACTGTGTGTCATATGTCCTATGTCATATCATTTCCATGTGCTATATGGGAAATCCTTATTTTAAAAAAAGAGGTTACTCAACATGACTTCTAAAATCAATAGGGAAAATAGCTGAAAAAGTTCAAACTCTTTTATACAACTTTTATGGATATAGAATAAGAGAGTTACAATTTGCTTTTCTCCCATTTTGCTTTTTTTTTTTTTTTTACACAATGCATTTGAGTTTCTGGAAGCCGTAAAGAATAGTAGAATCTCTCTAAGCTAAGAGAACAAGGACAAATGAAGAACTGCACCTCACTGGATATTTTCCAAAATTGAAAAGTGGGCTAGTGAGGTGATTCTGCTCAATCTCTTTGCATAGGATTGCATTTTAGTTTTCTTGAAGAAACCCTTGTGATGTGTTTCTTGAAATTAAAGCTCGCTTTGTAAGTAAACATTAAAGAAGAAAAAAATCCATTCCCTGTGAAAGGATGGAACCTTCTCCAATTGGCTAACTTCCAGGACCTTCAAATAGTCCTTTTCAATATTGAATATTTATTTAGAATACAATAAGCCTTTAACGTGTGTTATGCTCTGAAGGTGCTCAAAGATCATGGACAAGACTTCCTTGTTGGAAAACAGCTTAGCAGAGCAGATGTTCAACTACTTGAAAGCATTTTGATGGTGGAAGAGTTGAAGGCAGACATTCTCTCAACATTTCCTCTATTAAAGGTAAGCAACTTCTTTTTGGCAAGCAACAGAAACATGTAGAAATATGCAGCACAACGCTGAATCAAAATCCCATCAGATCCTGGATCCAAGTTCTCCAGATGTGGATGACAGAAGTGCAAGGCAGTTTGCTGTATCATGCATAATAAGCATGCCATTCAAAATAAATCTGCCAGTAATAATTTTATATCCCATAGTTAATTCCCCTGGTATGTTGACCCACATCAGACTGATAATGAAAGATAACGAAAGATAACGTGTTTATTCTGGTACTAGACTTTAATTCGAATTTGGGTCTCCCCCCCCCCAGTTACAGCAGCTACAACAAATTAGTAAATTGCTGTCCCAATGGTTCAGCTAAAACATTTCCATGCAATATGCATAAGTACCTACTACTTCACTTACATCATAAGTATACATCCTGTATACCAAGGTTTAAAGGACCCACAAAGCTTTAAATAACCTTCCCTATAAGTTTGTGATAGAAGACAATAATGGTTAAGTACTTGAGCTATAACCATGTTAACTAAATTTACATTTTAATTAAAACCATTGTAATCTCTGGTCTGCTTCTATCAACTTTAGAATGTGGCATGTTGCTTTAAATAATAATAATATTTGTATATATCTAATGTACACAAAATCATTAATGTGCTCGGGATACTCATATTTCAGCATATATGGAATTCTAGTTCTTTATATTATTTACTAATATTTTAATGTGTATCTTCAACCTTAATAGGCACAGGCAATTTGTATAAGATAGAATATATGCAAAAGGTTATTATTAGACAAATGTACATAGAATCTCTAGTTGTTATGAACTATAATGCGTTAGAAGAAATATCCTTCTGGGTTCAGCTCCAAGTGGAGAAAAAGACACTGGAAACATGGAGACTGCTTGGAAAGATGGTTTAATGGTGGACAGGATCACATGGTTTGAGTTCCTGAACAGAAAAGGGCGGAGATGCTGAGCGTGCCTTGGTTTTATGCCCTCTCTGGCTTTGAACTTCGTGGGGCCCAGGAAGAGTATCTTGATTGGTTGTCAGACTCCCAGGGGGTGGGGGTCTTAGCTAGCCTTGCTGGCTGATGTAATCTTCCCAGGTGCCATGTGGTGAGTTTCTGTTGCTAGATGGGTCCTATTGTGTTAGTTTCTGTTGCTAGATGGGTCCTATTGTGTTGCAGATGATGGAACATTGACAAAGATGGGAGGGAATTGAGTTTCTGCCTCTGGCCCATTGACAAAGGGGGGGGGGAAGAAGGTGGGAGCTGCTTTGTCTTTAAAACATGCTTCTCCATTTGTCATCCAGGGAAACATAATATTCTGCCTTTTAAATATTTCCTAAAATATTTCATTCTTCTAGGAAAGGGGTGGGTGCTAATTTCCTACAAATGTTCATCTTCCTTCAATGTTGACTTGCTCAATACAGCTGTTGGAGTGTAAAGCAATTCTGAGAGCCAGGAGGGTGCAGTGATTAAAACATTAGGCTAGAAATCAGGAGTTCATGAGTTCGATCCTGCTTTAGGTACAAAGCCAGTGGGGTAATCTTGGGCCAGTCACTGTCCCTCAGCCCTAAGAAGCAGGCAAATGCAAACCACTTCTGAAAACATTGCGGAAAAAACCCTGCAAATATTTGTTCAGGCAGTCACCAGGAATCAACACTTATTCAAAAACATACACACAAAGCAAATCTTTTAAATAATTTTATTGTGCAAGCCTGTGTTGACACATAAACGTCAGTTGATTATTACAATTTGGAACTGGGATCAAATAGCAGAATTAAATGAGCCTTCAAAATATAGTATTCACGTTATTCAGATGACAAATGTTTACTCAGCAATGTCATTTAAAAAAAAATCATTTTTTTTCCTTCTAAACATTTTTTCCTTTTTTTCTTTTTCAGGCTTTTAAAGGGAGGATAAGTAACATCCCCACAATTAAGAAATTTTTGCAGCCTGGCAGTGCACGAAACCCTCCAATGAATGAGAAAATGGCAGCTGAAGCAATTAAAATTTTCCACTAAATTTTGGCTGGGAATCTGGGATCATTCACTGGTGTAGATAGAGATGCCGACTTTAGATGGGACAGTTACATCAAGTGATTGTAAGGACTATAACTTTGCAGGCCTGTTTTTCAGGATCAATTAACATAATTATAGCGGAAAGATCAAGATGTGTAAAGATAAAACTTTGCCATTAAACTAACCTGAAATAAAACATTCCAAACCAATATATATTTGATTATTTAATTGTGGGCACATCCCTTCCGAATTACTCAGTCAGTAATATACCTGAATCGACACATTTGAGACATTGAACATGAATTTGGGAAACGCTGGGAGACAGTGGAGGATGTGGGGTCCCGGCGTGCTGTGGGTTCGCAAAGAGTCAGACATGATTTAGCAACCAAATAACAATATGTCTGATCTTCCATTAACACCTTAAGAACATATCAGCCACACAGAGCTGCTTAGTAGAAAGATGGGCAGAAAACAAATTAATAATTAATTAATTAATTAATTAATTAATTAATATGTTCCTAGTGATGGTTCCCACCAAATAAGAGGAAATCAGGAACAGAAAGCATGTGATTCATTCAGCTCTCTAAGGCAGCAGGTTTGATTTGGTTGAAGATATCAAAAGATTCTGGCCAATTGTGATATGACCAGTAAAACAGGACTAACCAAATTGGGATGTAGAAAAATGTAGAAACCCTGTCATTGTGTTTTATGCATCATAAATATTAGCAATTGCTAATTGCTAATTGGGGTTGGGATCCATGTAAGTTTATGTCACAAAAATTACAGTCATTTTAAAGAACTATAAAAATTTTCATCCTTTCAAAATGGCAAATTATCATGATTCAGAAACCCTGGTCTGTTCAACCATCACCACTTGAGCTTTCCTTCTTAAAACAAGATGCTCCGGATACCATATAGTCAGAATCCAGAAATGGTTCAATAAAACCCAGTAAGATGTCCTTGGGATGTTTCAGAACTTCAGAACTTCCATCAGCCTCACCCAATGTGATTAATCACAAGATAGTGTGAATAGTGCATCAAAAATATTGGGCAAGCATGTAGCTATCCGTGAGAATCTATATACTACTAAAACTCTTGTCATGACTTTTCACTGGATGAAACAATGTCTCACAGGGCAACCATTTTTTGAACCAAGATACCTCAAATGAGCTCACTTATAGAATATGTCCAAAATCTGGGATCCCTGATGTCTGGAGAAATGACATTTGGAAAAGTTGTGGCTGCTCCAGACCAACTGCTTCCAGCTACGCTGCTGGGCTGCTGCAATCAGCTGATCTTCATTGTCAACACTCTGTGACAGTTTCCCAGCCAGTCTCACAATCCCTCGCTCCCTTCCCCCGTCAAAGAGCAGCCATTTATGTGTCTGCTGGAAAGGGGAAGGGAAGGGGATTGCTGATGCTCCCTGCATCAGAGTTTCCCCACAAAGAAACTCAATGGGAAGGGATTCAGAAGTCATTCCTGTTCCCACTGCTTTTCTGCCTACCTTTGGTCATTGTATCTCTGTTTAGATAAGGAAATATCTCTCTATCACAGTGACACAACATGGCATGGTTGTCTAGAAAACTATATAATGAAAAGATACCTTCCACTTGAGCTCCTGGTGGCTGTATAGATACTTGATTGTGTTTCATTAGAGCAGTTCCTTGCACACTAACTGCAACCAATATATTTGCCTCATTTTTTGCATACGTTTATATACAATTAACATACAAAAGTCATGTGCACGAGTTCTTAAGAAAAGAGCAGCTTGGACAGCAGCAATATCACATGGAAAGACTGCTTCTGAACAAAATGACCGAACTCTCCTTTATTGTGTATCCTGAAGCTATTACCATGTTTAACCACTGCGTGAAGCTTCTAATATAAAAATTAGTATGATGCACAGCAGAAGCTGCAGCTGGAAACGCAGGTGCAGAAAAATAAAGGTGGTCCCAGGAAAGGCATTTCTCGGCTGATAGATCAGTTTCTCACCCACCGTGTTTTGCACCTGCTTGGCACAATGGTTATAAAGCTTTACCAGCCAGCCCCTTGGCAAGGACGTGCCGTGGCAGAACACAGCATACTGTACAAGCCCGTTGTCCATCGCAAGGAGCATTGCATGTTTACTCCTATAAATATTTACTTTTAGCATGATCACACTAGTTTTCAGGTCCTCTTGGAAATTTCACATGGATATTGCCTGGAGGGCATTTACTCCAGTGTATTTGCTAAAGCTAGTACTAATCCCTAATAACTAATAGCTAATAGCTTTATAATATAAATAATAATAAAATATAATAATAGCTAATAATATAATAATAATATTATAATAGCTAATAGCAATAGCACTTAGACTTATATACCACTTCACAGTGCTTTAGCCCTAAGTGATTTAACTTTACAGAGTCAGCATATTGCCCCCAACAATTTTGGGTCCTTATTTTACCCACCTTGGAAGGATGGAAGGCTGAATCAACCTTGGTTGAGATAACTAATAGCTAATAGCTTTATTTATTAAATAAATAAATTTAGATAGCCACCCAACCCACACAGTTACCTAGACTGATTTCTAAATAAACTAACAAAACTAAATCAGATCAGAAATTACCAGAAATCCAAAGATATAAACTGGTTTGGGGAGCCAAAAAATGTCCCTGAGGAAATGAGTTACAGACTATCGTTCTCCTTTTGCTTAGAAAACTACCTGGATCCATCAGTGGGAATTCAGCTTGGCTCCAAGGTGTTTTTAACCCATTTTTTAGATTTCTATCCTGCCTTACATAACACAAGGAGGTAATCTGAGGGAATCCAGTTAGTGAGCAATTGTTCCGCAGTCACTAGCAGTCAACCCAACTTAATGGTATCTGATTAGTAGTACATCGTTGCTCTTCACCATTTTATTCTGGGTTACCAGAGTGGTACAAGGGTGGGATTTTTTTACAAATAAGTTCATTAATGGAAAGCTGCAACCTTGGAGATGGATTTCTTCCTTTCTCCCATTGATTGTGGATATACCAAATGAGAAGGAGTGACATACAGGTAGGCCTCAACTCATAACCACAACTAAGCCCAAAAATTCTATTTCCAAGCAAGACAGTTGTTAAGTGAGTTTTACGACCTTTCTTGCCATAGTTGTTAAGTGAATCACTGCAGTTGTTAAGTTAGTAACAGTGTTGTTAAGTGCATCTGACTTCCTCGTTGACTTTGCTTGTCAGAATCAGCTTCCTCATTGACTTTGCTTGTCGCAAAAGGTGATTGCATGATCCCAGAACATTGTAATAATCATAAATGTGAGCCAGTTGCCAAGCATCCAAATTTTGAACACCTGACCATGGGGATGCTACAATGGTCATAAATATGAAAAACTGTCATAAGTCACCCTTTTCATTGCTGTTGTAACTTTGATGGGTCACTAAACAAGTAGACTACCTGTATAAGAGGGAGTCATGGATGAGGGTATGTGAATGTGTCAATGGAAATGGCAGGTCTTCAAAGACCCTTCAATAAAAGGAAAGTGATTGGCACTTACTAGCCTTAGTGGGAGGGGGAATGAACTCGAAGAATCCACTCCTCAGTTGGAAAATATAGTCCAAGCAGATCTTCAGACCCACACCAAGTAGTGAAAAGAGTTGAAATCTGAATGGGATTTCTTGCATTAGCTTCAGGGATGAAATCCAGCAGGTTCAGATAGGTTCTGGAGAACCGGTAGCAGAAATTTTGAGTAGTTCGGAGAAGCGGCAAATACCACCTCTGGGGTGGGAATGGGGATTTTGCAGTATCCTTCCTCTGGAGTGGGGTGGGAATGGAGATTTTGCAGTATCCTTCCCCTGCCACGCCCAACACGCCATGTCCACCAAGCCACACCATGCCCACAGAACTGGTAGTAAAAATATTTGGATTTCACCACTGAGTAGCTTCTTTTCCAACTGGTTTATACTTAAGACTGAAGTGTGGAAAAGATCTTCCTCTTTATAATGCCACACAATTCTTTACTAGTTTGTCTTCAAGGGACCCATGCTGTTCCATGGACTTGGCTCTTGCAGAGGTTGTGAATGCCTTATCTGGATTTGCCCACAGTGAGTCTTTGCCAAATGATTTGTGTTACTTGGACATTATCCCACATACCCAAGAGCTGCTCATAGAAAAGCACCAGCGTTTCTCATGTCATAACTGTGATCGACACAAAATAGATTGTGTTGCAATATTTTCAGGATCAGACTCAATAATATTAGTGATAGTTGAAGGTTTAAATATACTTCCTTTTATTTACAATAGGCATTCTATATTCACTGAATATTCACAGATAGAAGCGAGGAAAAGGGTGTAGGTGGCTCCTTATATATACAATGGGTGGAGCTATAAGTGGGAGTGGTGAATTATGAATACATTAAGAAGTGAAGAATAAGTTAACCCCTGATACCCCATTCATATACTATTTACACATTAGAGAATAAGGCATTTACATCTGACAAATCCCCCTCTAAATGCCGATTCGTTATACAACACCAATTACATTCAGATTCAGGACAATACAAGACATACAATTTAGATGTTAAATATTTGTGTTGCTTAGAAGGTAAAGGCTTTGTCAATATGTCAGCTAATTGTTCTGAAGTATCACAATGCACTGCTTTAATAAATCCATCCTGAGATAATTGCCTCACATGTTTAAATTTTATATCTATATGCCTGGACCTTTGTCCAATGGCATCAGATCTAGATATTTCAATGGCCGCTTTATTGTCTTCATGCATGACAAAAGGCAAAGTAGGTTTTTTCCAAACATCTGAAATTAAATCATTAAACCATACAAGGTTATTTGCAGCTTTGGATAAACAAACATATTCCGCTTCTGTCGTTGAAGTGGCTACTAGTTCTTGTTTACCAGTATACCAGTAAACTGGACAGTCATTTAAGAGAAAAATATAACCAGATGTACTTTTTCTGCATGATGTGTCTCCAGCCCAGTCCGCATCTGCATAACATGCAAGCTTTGGTTCTTTATTATCACTAGGTTCTAATACTAAGCAAAAATCTAATGTACTTTTCAGATATCTTAAAATTCTTTTAACAGCTTCCCAGTGATACATTGTTGGTTTGCTGACGTGTCTGGATAATAAATTGAGTGGTAAGGCGATATCTGGTCTAGTCCAATTAGATATATAAAGAAGTGAACCTATGATTGATCTATAAAACGTGTTATCCTTGAATTCAGGGGAAGATTCATCAGTATTTCTAAGAAAATCAGTTTGCATAGGAGTATCACAGGGTTTGGCATTGTTTAAATTGCATTTATTTAAAAGTTCTATAATCTTATCTCTCTGAGTAAGTTTGAATCCCCTTCTAGTTTTATTAATTTGAACACCAAGATATTTGTTCACTTTACCTAGAGATTTCAACGAGAAATGTTCATTTAACTTATTTACAAAAGTTTCTCTTCTCTCTTTGTGTTTTCCTATATATAAAATGTCATCTACATAAATCAACACAAATTCAATGTAATCATCACCCTTTTTGACAAAGAAACAGTTATCAGCAGTGGTAGCGTTGAAATCCATGGTCTTAAGTACTTTTACTAAACAATCATACCATCTTTTACCAGATTGTTTTAATCCGTATAAACTCTTGTTCAACAGCCAAATTTCATTTTTGTTGGTGTATTGACTGTGAGGTGCTCTTACGTATATTTCCTTATCTAGTTTCGCGTGTAGATACGCAGTCTGTATGTCATATTGAAATACATCAAGATTGAGTGCTGATGCTACCACTAGAGCTGTTTTGACACTCTCTGTTCTTACAGTGGGGGAATACGTGTCAGTATAGTCCTCCGGATATTTCTGTGCATAACCTTGTGCAACTAATCTAGCTTTATATAGAGTATTGCCTCCTTCTAAGTTCTTAATTTTATATATCCACCTGGTACCAATAATTGTTTTATCTTTAGGTGCAATTGCAGGTGTAAATACATTTAATCCTTGTAAACTTTCCATCTCTTTTTTCATAGCTAATTCCCATTTTTCTTTTTCTTCACGAGGGAGTTTTAACACTTCCTCATAAGTATTAGGTGTTATTGGCTCACCATCCATATGCATTATGTAATCTCTGTATTTATTTGGCATTTGATTTCTGTTGTTTCTAATGACTCTTTCAGGTTTGCTATTGTTATCATGCAAATATCTTGCTTCTTTTTTTGTTAGTGTGTCTGTCTTTATTTTGTGTTGGCTATTTGTCCAAGTTTTGGTTTTGCTTTTATATTTGTTGATATTCTGTTTTTCTATGGTCTCTTTCTCATGAGATTTTGTATCTTTACATTTATTTGGAAATATTTCATTAAGATGTAATTTAGACCAGTTGGCCTGTTCATGGAACACAGCTGTTCTGGAAACTATAAATCTGTTATTATTATCAATGAATCTGTACCCTTTGGTGCCAGTTTCATATCCCATAAATCTGAGTCTTCTGGATACGTTTTCTCCCTTTCTTCTCAACTGCTTAGGTATGTGTACGTCTGCAGTGACTCCAAATATGTGCATGTGTGCTAATTTCGGTTTCCTATTATACATTACTTCATATGGTGTCATATTTACAATACTGGACCAGGTTCTATTTTGTGTGTAATTTGAATAATGTAAGGCTTCTGACCAAAATTGTTTGCTTAAGCCAGCATCCTCCAATGTGCATCTAATCATGGTTTGTAATGTGGAATTCTTTCTCTCTGCAATCCCGTTCTGAAACGCAGAAAATGGACTAGACGTGTAATGTAGCATTCCTCTATCCTTTAACCATTGGGAGAATTCTTTAGACATGAATTCACATCCCCTATCTGTCATAATTTGTTTTATTTTGATATTGTGTTGTGTTTCTATGCGTTTGTAAAATTCCTTAAATTTTTGAAAGGTTTCATCTTTGTGTTTTAATGTATAAACAAACCCATAACGGCTATAATCGTCTACTATTGTCAGGAAGTAACGTTTTCTATAGGTGATTGATGGAGTTAATGGGCCAACTAAGTCCATGTGTACTAAGTCAAAAATTTTGTTAGTTGATCTAGTAGATTTTCTTGGCCTGGGACTAGTTTTTAGTTTTGTAGATTTACATACTGAGCATTCCAAATAGTTTTCACAATTTTTTATTTTGACACCTTCTGCGTGTTCAGTCATTTTTTGTACTACAGGAAAACTGGCATGTCCTAACTTCCTATGTAAGATGTGAGCACACTCATCATGAATTGGTTTACCTATTTTTGGTTTTTTTTTATTGTGTGCATCTGCGTGATCATGAGATATTTTACATTCATCATTGTCACTGTTGCTAATATTTTCATCATCTGCTTCAATACAATCTTCCATATTTGAATCAATGTTATGCAACCATTTTTCCTTTGTTATCAGATAAGGTAGGCCTCCTTTAATCATCACAGTGCCTATATTTATTTTATTCTTCTCCAAAGTCGCTTTTCCCTTTGAGAAAACTATATTAATGTCAGAATCTCTACTTAGTTTTATGGCACTTAGTATGTTATGAGGTATTTCAGGTATTAACAATACCCCCTCTATTTTTCCTAGACCAGGCAAGGTTACATTTCCTCTGCCTAATACTTGAACCTTTTCTTGGTTAGCTACCTTTATTACAAATTTATCTTCTGTAAATGAAGACAATATATTTTTGTTATTAGTGGTGTGATTAGTTGCTCCAGAATCAATAAGCCAATTATTGTTCTCATTTTGCTGTATTTTAGTGTTGTCTTGTTTATTTAATCCATTTAGTGAACCAGATTTTCTATCCTTTGAATTATCTCTGCCCCCTCTATTCTCTTTGTAATTTGGTGGGCTTCTATATCTATGTCTATAATTGTATTTGTTCCTATATTCTGACCTATGTCTTTCCTTTGAAATTTTGGGACAATCTCTTCTATTGTGTTCCCTGGATCCACAATTGTGACATTTAAATGTTTCATTATATTTTTCTTGGAAAGCTACTTTCCTATAAGGTTTGTGTTCTGTGTGATTGCTAGAACGATTTCTTCTTGAATTGTCTTCTGCTATCAATTTATTGGATAGACTTTCTATGGATAAATATCCTAGATTGATAGTGTCTAAATGTGACATAAAACCGTCCCATGATGAATCAAGTGAGTTGATAATAACACTTTTCATTGTTTGGTCTGAAATCACCTCCCCCCTTAAATGCAGCTCAGCTCTTATTTTGTTTAAAGATATTAAATGCTCACTTATGGAAACCCCTGGTTTCACTCTAGATGAAAAGAAATCCTTAGACATTCTTGTGGTGGTAGCCACACTATCGCTGTGAAACAAATTAAACATGCATTGTATAATTTCTGAAACAGTCAGATTAGGTTTGATGCTATGATACATTGCAGGAGACACACTAGATATTATTAAGAAAAATGCTCTATGGTGTAAACAATCTATTTTTAAAGTCCAAGGTCTTTTTGGGGGACTAGTGATAAAAAATAGTAAATTTTCCTTCATAAAGACAACCTGTAGCTGTTGATACCATTCTTGCAAGTTAATGCCATCAACCCTTAGTTTTGGGAAGTCACTGGGTAAATTTCCGACATTATTTTGTCCATTACTTACGACCTGAGGTAGTCCGTGGTCTCCCAAGTGTAGAAAATTGCAAAACGGCATGGGGATGCTCGCAACGAGTCTGCGTGGTTCTCTCGCCAGTTCATGTCTTCCCGGACCGTCTGCGTAGTTTCGCGCATGCGCGTTGTCCATTTCTTCTTTGAAGTCGTCGTGGAAGGTTCTCTCCGTTGCGGCTCGCTCGCTCTGCTCTGCTTCAGACGAGTCGGTCTCTGGTTCGACCTTGGGAGTTCTGACGACGGCGGCTGCTCTTCTTTTTCTTTTGGGGGCGTTGGCACTTGCTTCGGTCTGTGGTGTAGGGCGGAATCGACAAGGCTCTCTGGGTTCGGGCGTCGTCGCTTTCGAAGTCAGGATGGGAGCGGGCAAGTCTTGAGGTATCGGCTTGCTCGCTCGCTTCTTCGGTGGCTCTTTGGTAATTTTTAGTTTTGGCCCAAATGCAGCAAAAAGTGTTTTCATTGCTGATTTTATTTGGGATTTTGTTGAGTCATCTTCACTTTCTGATTCTGATTCTTCTGAGGAGTTCGAATCTTCTTTTTCATTTTCGTTGTCTGATAACGTTTTTCGCGCCAGAAATTTTGAATTGAGCATTTTGATTGGCTCTGCTTCGCTCACCTTGGAGGCCTGTTGAAACCAAGATGGCTGCCATTCAAAATTTCGCGCGGGATCACTGTTTTTCTTCTTCGTAATGACTTTCTCTGCAGTCATATCACTCACTATTTTTGGGTCTTTAGACTTCTCATTAGTGATGTTTTTCTCTCTCGCTGCTCCGCTGTTCTTCAGCATTTCTTGGAGGTTCGCGATGAGGCTTTCATCATTCTTCTGGCTTTTTAATAGTTTTAATATCTCTGACCTGAGTTCGTTATTCTCTATTTCAATTTCCTCCTGGTCATCATTTTCGTCTATTATTTCTTCGTCTTCAGTGGTGTATTCTTCGGATTCTCTCGAAATTGCGTTTGTGGATTCGTTGATTATTTCTTGTTCTGTTTCCATTTCTTTGCTGTAGGCCCTGGTGTTGGGCCTATCTTTCTTAGACATTTTTAAGTTTTTATTGAGTCAATTAACCATCCTCTGCTACCAGCTTGTTGCAATATTTTCAGGATCAGACTCAATAATATTAGTGATAGTTGAAGGTTTAAATATACTTCCTTTTATTTACAATAGGCATTCTATATTCACTGAATATTCACAGATAGAAGCGAGGAAAAGGGTGTAGGTGGCTCCTTATATATACAATGGGTGGAGCTATAAGTGGGAGTGGTGAATTATGAATACATTAAGAAGTGAAGAATAAGTTAACCCCTGATACCCCATTCATATACTATTTACACATTAGAGAATAAGGCATTTACATCTGACAGATTGTTTCATATACACATATCCTGTATTAAAGGAGACATGCCTAGGCATGCATAGATTTGTTTATTTATTCAATTTCTAAGGCCACCTGCTCACTTCAACATTTAAGCACGCAGGTGTTTTCATGCATCACACCATTGTCAAGAAACACATTAGGTAATATCTGGGCATTTCTCTCAGATGCAATAGCCTTTTGGAGCACGGAGCTGCCTCAAGAGAAATGTGAACTGAGGTTTAAGGGGCCTGAAGAAAGCTCATGCTTTATGGAGACAATAAAATGACACAGAGGCAGGCTCCCCTCTTCTATAGGTTTGCTTTGTCTGTTCTTCTGCGGCTTGGAAGCAGTACTAATAATAAGCTACACGTCTGGGGAGAAAGAATGCTTGTAAGTTTAGCAGCTGAATAGGACCAAGGCCAATAGTTTAGCATCCTCAAACCTGAGGCCTGAGTTTCCTTACCATGGCTGATCCATCTTCAGGGTCATCTTTGAACTATTTATTGAAATAAGTGGATTCCTGAACTGGGCAAGGGAGTGGACATAAAAACCTCCAAAGCAGGGGTGGGTTCCACTTACCTTTACTACCGGTTCACAGCGGGAGCGCGCACAGATCACCCACGATGAGAGAACTCTAGAATTCCACCAGAATTTGAGGGGCTTCTGTGAGAGTCTTAACAACAAAGCTCACTTGAACAGGGGGTAACCATAACAATTCTAAGGTTTAGCAGAAAGGGTGAATCTTGTTGGCTGATATTTAACTCCTTCCAACCAGTGGTGGGTTGCCCCCAGTTCGGAACAGTTCGCAAGAACTGGTAGTAAAACCGGCAGCAGGCTCCGCCCACTGACCCAGGCCCATGCGCACATAAGCGATCTGCATATGCACGCGTGGGCACGATGTGAACCGGTAGTAAAGGTAAGTAGAATCCACCCCTGCTTCCAACCCTCCCCCAAGGAGGATAATTTTGCCTCTTATTCCAGGATTTTTTTTTCCAAATTAACAGAGTTTGCAAAACTTTGAAACTTCTGGTTCAATCAATCCCCATTTCAGTTTCCTTGCATGATCCCTGACCTAGTATTTGCAGAAAAGCAGGTCTATGAAAATAAACAGCTGGGTGGATACAGTTTCTCAACCGTCCAGTTATCCCACCAGCCTCCTTACACCTTCAGAAAGATCTGCACGGCATCGTTTATTTATCGATCAACTATCATTCTGGCCTTCATTTCTGAAGGACTTCAAGGAAGCAAGCCTTGTATTATTTTATTCACACCACAACAATGTGAGGTGGATTAAGCAGAGAATTCGTGATTAGTCTGCTTCAAGTTGATACGTCAATCTGGTTATGAAACAGCATTGTTCTGAGTGTCAAGTCTAAGGTTTTAACATTAGAGCATGCTGTCTTTTCATAGGCAGATGAGAATTATATTGGCCCAGCTTTATTAAATCTGCATGCACCCGTGCATATCTACACATGACTAAGTACATGGGTGTACAAAAAATGGAGATACAGGGTCATGAAATATAGTAACTACAGTGTGTGAGCATGTAAGCCTCTTTCTCTCTGCTCTCACTGCTACTGAGAATTAAAAGTAACTGCATCTCATCGTTGAGCTCTAGCATACAAAAATGCCTGCCAGGATAAATCTGAATATCATTTAAGAAGCCATAAAGCCCATTTTTTGTTTGTTGCCTAAGAATTATCCTCTTGAAATCTGAGAAGGCTCCAACTGAGCGTTGTCCTTTCCTCTTCGCCTGAGGAAGGCAGAGCCAAAAAAAAAAAAAAAGATTGAATTTCAAGTATTGCTTCCCCTCAGGCAAAAGTGCCTGGCCTCTTCAGGAGCAGCCATTGTACAAATGCACTGAACAACGTGGCAGACACCCTCATAAAGTTCTCAACCAAGAACTTTCAGCTCAAGATTTGGAGGTTAGTAAAGAAATCTAGGATGAATTAGAATCTTAGAATTAGATATTAGAATAAAAGTCTATCACTTTTACTTTACTTTGCCTGATTTTAAAATCCAAACCGAGTGGGAAGTAAGGCAAATGCTACAGTCTCAGCTTAAACCCTCATTTTGTATATTTTGTAATGTTGGCAATATTGGTTAGAGGAAGTGGGACATAGATTTCAAAGAACAAGAAAGATGAGAGAGAGAGAGAGAGAGAGAGAGAGAGAGAGAGAGAGAGAGAGAGAGAGAGAGAGAGAGAGACGAACTCCAGTTAAGTAAGCAAAAGCAAACTTGGAAAGGGACAAAGGGCAAATCTGAGAAGCATTAAGGCTTTCTTTTCTTAGTATCTGAACATTGGTTGGAAGGAGGAGGAGCAGGAGGAGGAAATGGCTGTGTGAAATATATTTGGCAAGCTATTATTGGATTTTTTTAAATAAAAGAGTCCTACTAGACAAGCTGTAGGAGTAGTGACACAAACCATTAATTCATTGAGAATTGGGGGTGGGGAGAGCCTATCTGACAAAAGAGCTTGCTGGGACATCACAAATTTACCTGAGTTATATTTGTGGTAATTGCTGTTCACTGCCCAGACTCTGTAAGCAGCCATATGGATTTTAGAAACAACTAAATAAACATCAAAAGAGTAGGAGTTTGGATTCTTATTTTCAGGAAGAGTGGCTGAATTGTATTTTTGTAGCAGCTATCAATTCAACAGATGAAGCTCTGGCAGATCTAAGGGAAAGCTTTGAATGCCTTCATTCTGGCAGGCTGCTAGCCTCTGCTGAAAACTCTTTTCAAACTGAGAAGAGAAGGTCTTTAAACACCATGGAGCTGCATTCTTCTGAGTCAATATGCAGAAGGCAGGGCTGGGAGGTTTTTTTCATACTGATATATTAAAGACAAATGTTGCCCTTTGCAGTTGGGTGTGTAGCGAGCTGTTCAAAGTGCATATTCAGGCTGGTTAATTGGTTAACTGATTGCAAAAAGTCAACCAGAAATACCAGGATTGTCCTTTGGAAGAGGGTGGACAGCTGGAAACCTCTAGGTTAAACCCAATTTTTGCTAATGCAATACTTTAATCATTGGCTTGGGAGGAATTTCCATTTGTAGTTTAGGCAGCAGGATAATTTAACTCTTGGCTCATCTCTTTCCATTCATTCTTTAAAAAAAGACACTCCAAGAAGCTGCAGGGCAGACCAGCAACCCTTTAAAGTTTTCCCTTTTATTTATCAGTTCCATTCTTATTAGTCACTGGGAGTGGTTTGTTAATGCTCCTAAACTATCCTATACAGGTAGTCCTCAATTTATGATCACAAAGCCTAAAAATTATGTTGCTAAGTGAGACAGTTGTTAAGTGAGTTTTGCCCCATTTTACAACCTTTTCTTGACAAGTTGCTGAGCGAATCACTGAAGTTAAGTTAGTAATACAATTGTTAAGTGAATCTGGCTTCCTCATTGATTTTGCTTGGCAGAAGCTCACAAAAGGTGATCACATGACCCCAGGACACTGAAACCGTCATAAATATGAGTCAGTTATCAAGCGCCTAAATTTTTATCACAGGATTATGGGGATGCTGCAATGGTTTTGCAGCTTATAAAAAATGGTCATAGATCACTTTTTTCAGTGGTGTTGTAACTTTGAATGGTCAATAAATGAGCGGTTATAAGTCGAGGACTACCTTTAAAAGACACACAAACAAACACACAGACATACACACACATGTACACAAGGGCCAGTTGCACAGGACAGTTATTTATGAATCTAATTTTTGCACTCTAAAAAAGTTAAACATGGAATTTTTCTTGGCAGTGCTGGGGAGGATAATTAATTAATTGAGAAGCTGGGGACGTTAAGGTTAGATTTCCTCTGTTTCTCTGAAGCTACTTCAGGCCTCTTCAAGAGTCAACTTTCTGAAATCAATGTGTAAATGGTTATCAAGCCATTACTTCAGTTGTGTTACAGTACATTTTTTGGGGTCATTGGTTTGGTGCCTTTGAGTCAGTGCTGACTCATGACAATTGCATAGCTTAATCCCTGCAGTTTCCTTGGCAAGATTTTCAGAAGCGGCTTACTCTTGCCTCTTTCCTAGGGCTGAGAGAAATTGAGTGGCCCATGGTCATCCAGCTGGATTTATGCCTAAACTGGGACTAAAACTCACAGTCTCCTGTCCCAAAGGTTCTTTTCCAAGAGGAAAACTGGACTTTCTGGTTTTTCTTTTCTCTGCCTCTTGAAAAAGCACCTTTGGGACAATCCTGACTGGGGTGACTGAGAATCTCCATCTTCATGGTCTCCTGGTTTTTAGCCTGGTGTCTGAACCACTATACCAGACTGGCTCTGAATCAGTTTTCTAGGTCATTGAGTCCTTAGCGAGCCACAAAGTTGCTGCTGTGTTCGAATACCAAGAGATACACGTATTTGTCCTGCTTTAACTCAGTTTAAAAAATTCTGCTGGCTTTGACTTTTGTCACACATCCTTACAGTAATTAGTTTCACCAAACGTCTGTTTTTCATAGTTACGTTAACTCATTAAGCAGAGTTTGATTATTCACCATGTGTGAGATGGGCAGCCATATAAATTTGTAATGAGTAAATAAATAAAATATCTGCTGATATTTAAGCTCCTTTAAAGAGCTCCTATTATAGATGTCCCACACCTATTCAGGGAGTGGGAAATCCTTTCTTTTGTTGATAGATTGACAGTATTCAACTTATGCAGAGGGAGAAAGCGGTCTGGAAAGTAATGGTGATTTGATAGTAGTCTTTTTTTTTAACAAATGAAAAAACAGCTGAATTCATGTGTTAAAGCAGGGCTGTCAAACTCGTGGCCCATGGGCCAGGTGCACTATGCGCTGTCCACACCCGCGACAGGTCTAGTGAAAGGAGGGAAAAGTCACCACATGTCATATGACGCCACCGTGACGACGTGAGTTTGACACCCCTGTGTTAAAGCTACAATATTAGGCCTTCATTTTCCCAGGACTGATTTTGAAAGCTTTGTTCCTTTGAACCAAGTCAGTTCCAGAATTGTGCTCTTGTTGGACAATTTTCAACAAGGGCACAATGCTTTCTGCCCCAATTCACATTGGCTACACTTTCCCTTTTAGAACCTCACCTTGCAAATAGGGGAACAATCCCTTTTGATCTTATGCTGCTCTATGAGAGCCTATTATGAATGCTTCACCTTATTTATTTCAGAAAGTCTTGTAGAGAGACAGTTCGCTGTAGTGATTAAAGTGCTGGCCTAGAAACTAGTAAATTGTGAGTTCCAATCACTTAGTAATGAATGGGTAACTTTGGGACAATCGCCAAGAGACTGTGAGTTTCAGTCCCATTTTAGACATGAAAGCCAGCTGGGTGACTTTGGGCCAACCACTCTTTCTTAGCTCAACTCACTTCACAGGTTGCTGTAGGGAAGAGGAATGGGAAGAGGAAGGAGTTTTGTGTGTATTGGCTGCCTTGAATTATTTATAAAGTAATAAAAGCAGGTTAAAAATCAAATAAATAAATAAATGTGGTTTTCTTTTCCTAGGAACCACTTTCAAATCAGTCCCAGTCTAGTTATGTAAAACCTGTTCCTCTTCCCAAAACTTCTTTTAAACACAGTCTGCCTATAAGGGCAATTAAAAATTAACTTTTGGGTCCATTCTTCAAAAATATCCTTTAATTGTTATATTGTTCAAATATCAAACATTCTTCAAATATTAGAATATTTTGCTTCATTCTGTATTAGTGGATCAAAAAGTGTTTTTCCATTTTAGTTGTAATGGCCCGTTCCTTCTGGTTCCCTTTAGTGTCCAATGTTCAAATTCTCCTATTATCATGTTTTTTTTTAAAGAATTCAAACAGAATTTTTACAGGGGTAGGATATTTATAATTAATTTCAAAGTCCATCTGGACTATTAGTCTGTTTCTAAATTTCCAAAATCATCCTGTTGCTATTTATTCCGAAAAAAGAGGGGGGGGAGGTGTTATTTGTCTTTTTTTTCTCCTTAAACTCTTTAGAACGTTTTTTTTCCTGCTAAGAATTGAAGTCACCCAGTGTACGTTATCAGACCTGTTGTCCATTGTATGACTCTTAATAGCTGAAAAGGTGCTAAAACCCACTTTCCCAAAGTAATCAAGAAATGAGTTTGGCGGTGTACCTATAAGGATTACATTGCTGTTTTGAGCTTGATGGAATTTGCTCAACCCTGAGATGTTCAACTCACAATCTGACTGCAGGAACCTCAATCCCTGCTGCTCATTCATGAGGAGCAGCTGTCCAGAATGCAAGTGGACTATCTGGATAATCTCCTTTATTTGGATTGGCCAGTTAGAAAACACCATCTAGTCACTGACCATGTGCCTCCACCCCTTCAAAGATGTTTACTTCACCATGTATTATCAAACATTTAAAGACCAAACATTCACAAGGGATAACTTGGCAGTCAGTTTTTCTTACAGCTTGATGAACTGTCAGCCCTTCATAATTTTACTTTGGTCTCAAAGCAAAATTATGAAGGGCTGACAGGGGTGTCAAACTCGATTACATTGAGGGCCACATCAGGGTTGTGTTTGACCTCTGGGGGCTGGAGTGGGCGTGGCCAGCTCGACATCATTCATGTCGGGGGCGTCTGTGTTGACCCAAGCACTCTGCCAGTGAAAATGGGCTTCCAAGCACTGTTTTCGGCTGTGACGGCCTCCTGCAACCCTCTGCCAGTGAAAACGGAGCCCTCCCGAGCTCTGTTCTCTCTGGCGGAGGCACTGTGGGCCGATCCTTCGCTGTTTCCAGGGCATTCCCATGGGCCAGATCTAAGCACCCCACAGGCCGGCCTGGCCCCTGGCCTTGAACTTTACACTTCTGCAATAGGGCATTCAGAAACCAGTCGATACATTTCCCAAATGGGCATGGTGGGCTCCTCCAGTGAACTTCCACCCAGTGGCTACACACATCATCAAATGTCTCTCTGATTGGCAAAATCATTTTGCATTTGTTGGGTAAGTGGTGAAAAAGAGGCATCTCATCTTTTGTTAAGTGAATCTGGCTCCCCATTGACCTTGCTTGTCAGAAGTTTGCAACAGGTGATCATGTGACCTGGGACACTGCAGCCATCATAAATATCAGTCTGTTGCCAAGCACCTGAATTTTGAGCATGTTACCATGGAGATGCTGTAATGGTTGTAAGTGTGAAAAACGGTCATAAGTCACTTTTTCAGTACCGTTGTAACTTCAAAAGGTCAGTAAAAGAACTGTTGTAAGAGGAGAACTACCTGTATGGTCTTCAGTCTCTTTTTCTTTTGTGTGCATGACAATGAGAGATAATGTGGACTGTCCTAGTTGATCATAAGCACAATTGTATGCCCTGCATACACATTTCTTGAAATGAAAGATTATTAGGCATCCCTTAGTATTTGTTTGTGTGATATAAAACAATACGCTTCTTGGTTTATTCATATCAAGCAGTCCTTTGAAGAACAAAAATACAACTCTGCTACTTTTTCTGATTAATTGGCAACTCTATAATTGATTAGTTAGCTTCACCAGGCATTTAAGTCATCTTGGCTTATTTAGAAAGCTAAAGAGAGAAAAAAAAATTGGTTTGTGCTTCAGTCAGAGACCACTTTGGAAAATCAGTGCTTAAACTAAGTAGAGGGCTTGAAATGATATTCTGGAAGAAAGAAATAGCAAGCCATGATTGTATTATTTATTTACTAAATTTATTTGCCATCCATCTCACTGTCAACCAACTCTGGGCAGCTTATACTATCCTAAATAACAATAAAGATAATGAAAAGTTATAAATGCTAAAACAATTAGATAAAAGGAACCTAGTGCATAAATAGGCTGGAAGGAGGATTTTATCTAATCTACTCACTATTCCAGAAAGGGCCCCAAGTCAATTGGCAGAGCCAACTTGTAACCAAGACAACTGTTTGAATGTAATTTGTCAGGACTGGAGCTAAACTGGGCCCAAAGGTTGGTGAATATATTTTTTTTCCTCTATCAGCTGCATGACAGCATGAAATTCAACTGATACATTTTTTCCCTTTGTGTGAAAGAAACTACAGTATTCCTGCTGAACGGTCTATATCTGTTGCATAGCTGAGGAATGACCCTGATAAGTGACCTTCCTTCGCCAGCTCTGAACACAAGTTAATCATTTGCTCTGTCAGGTTTTTTTTTTAAATTGTTGCAAAATTTAGTTCACAAATTAATTCGAATCCCTTCATCCTTGAAGGGAGATACGGTATGACTAAGCATATTTTTAAAACTGGGTTAAACCCCCCTTTTTCCTCCCCTCCCAAAAGGAGCTATTGTACAAAAGCAGGCAGGACTTCAGGCTCCTTGCTAATTTGCGAGGCATTTCTCACATTACCCAGCAGAGAAGTTACACCTGGTGAGTGCTTCTAATTGCTGCTTCTGGCAGTTAAAGTGCCTGCTATGATAAGCAGTGTTATCTACATGGACATTTATGCTAGATTTGTCTGGCAGTAATTACAGATAAATTCAGGCCCTGCAATGTATATTATTATATTAGATACTTTTGGGATTATATGGGTAACTTGAAGCTGTCTGGAGTTGGTAGATTTGGGGGAGAGGTATCTAAGCAAAAACAAATCGCTTTGAGAGAGATGAGATATGCTGGTTTAAAATTGAGCCATAATGGAGTCTTAATTCGATCAGGGGAGACATGATAGCAGTGTTCCAATATTTGAGAGGCTGTCACAGAGAGGGAGGGGGGTTCAAACTTTTTTCCAAAGAACCTGAAGCCCAGACAAGGAATAATGGATGGAAACTGATCAAGGAGAGGTTCAACCTAGAAATAAGGAGACATTTTCTGACAGTGAGAACAATCAACCCATGGAACAGAAGTTGCCTTCAGAAGTTGTGGGAGCTTCATCACTGGAAGCTTTCAAGAAGAAACTGGACTGCCATCTGTCAGAAATGGTATAGGGTCTCCTGCTTGGGCAGGAGGCTAGATGACCTACAAGGTCCCTTCCAACTTTGTTATTCTGTTCTGTTGTAGGTTTCTTAACTCTCAAGCTAGATGTTGATACTTCAAAGAGTAATTTTAGATTTTCTAAAGTCATATTCTCAAATGGGCTGCAGGTTTTTTCTTTTTAGCAAGACTTCTCCATTGTTGAAGATTAGATTAGATTAGAATTCTTTATTGGCCAAGTGTGATTTGACGCACAAGGAATTTGTCTTTGGTGCATACGCTCTCAGTGTACATAAAAGAAAAGATACATTCATCAAGAATCATAAGGTACAACACTTAATGATGGGGCTGGCAAGTAGAAATTTAAGACTATAAAGTTTTCCAAATTTTCCAATTACTGGTGGCATTGAGGAAAATTAGAGTTGTTGAATTCTGCTTAAGATGGGAGCCCAACCATTAAGCGACAGCCAGTCCAGAAGTTCAGCTCAGGGTATGCTATGGACTGTATTTCATGGCTTCTGTGGCAAAAGCAGTTACTTCTGGATTCATAATGGTTCCTCTTCCACTTCTATTTTAGGACGTCCACAAAGTTCATCTTCCTTCTACGCTGAGCTTGAGACTCTGAAGAATTTCCAAAAAGATGGCAGGGAAACCTAAACTGCACTACACTCGAGGAAGAGGAAAAATGGAATCTATCCGCTGGCTCCTTGCAGCAGCCGGAGTTGAGGTCTGTTTTAGCATGCTTTTTGCAGAATTCAGCTAGTGCTCTAGCTGACGTGTCAAAAGGATTTTCTAATACCAGCATCAGAGACTGACCAATGATTCACCCTTGCAACAGATTCTTCACTAAATGGATGGGTTGATACATCCACAGGTGTAAGAATCAAAGCATTCATATGATATTTTCTGCCGTGAGGGACAGGACTCCCTTTTCTTTTCTCTTGTGAAACAGATTTTTCAAAATCTTAGGGAGGCTCTGGATTGGTGAATTTAAAGCATCTGAGGTGCAAAAAAAAAAAAAAAAAAGCTGATATTCAAGTTTGGGAAGGGTTGATATACCTGTCTGGACAATGAAATCAGAATCAGGAAGGGGATTAGAGTGGTTCCAGATCAAAGCCATGTTTTGCAATGGAATTAAAAAAAATACAGAGCTGATTTCCTTTTTAGGCGATATGCTCGTAAAGCCTTTTGCTGTGTTTAGCCGACCTTGGTTGATTGCAACAAGCTAAGCAGACTTGAATTTGATTAGAATTTGGATCAAAGGGCACTAGGAATGTTCATGACCATGCGCTAGGTGAGGAAATTGAAGAAAATATTCCAGAACAAGGGACGCAAATTGTGAGCATGAAAACTGCAAGGCTGAAATTACAGGCACTGAGGTCATCTTGAAGGATTTGGGACCTTTTTAATTGGTGCTGTAGTTGTGGCAATCTCTTTGCAAATGCACAAGGTTCTTTCCACAGCCATTTTGCAAAGGCACCTATTACTTCTTCATAAAAACCTGAATCAGCCTCCACCCCTGAATAGGAAAGCTCTGTTATATTTGGGGGGTGGGGGATGTTAAACACAACTTGTTTCAAAAAAAAAAAAAATATGCCAAGCATGAGCTACTCTACTTTCTCCAAAATGTTATTATAAAACAAGGAAAAAGCATTTCATTTTATTTCTGCATTGCAGTTTGAAGAACAATTTATAGAAACGAATGAAGATTTGGAGAAGTTGCGGAGGGGTGAGTTGGATGCAAATTTTAAATATAATTTATCATCCACTTTATGATGAACTCAGGACAAGAGTTTATAGACACTCTGCTTTGAGGTGAATTGAATGGCATCATCTGAATTGCAAAGATTTATTGGGAGCTTGGGCAGTTGACAGCTTGTTTCTGGATCTAATCCTAAACAGGGCTTTTTCTTACTATTATACTACTTAGCTCCATAGAGGACTCCATGTATCTTATCATCAGTAGAATTGTCCCCACAACGCAGGAGTGAAATCCAGCAGGTTCTGACAGGTTCTGGAGAACCAGTAGCGGAAATTTTGTGTAGTTCGGAGAACCGGCAAATACCACCATTGGCTGGCCCCAGAGTGGGGTGGGAATGGAGATTTTACAATGTCCTTTCCCCAGGAGTGGAGAGGGAATGGAGATTTTGCAGTATCCTTCCCCTGGAGTGGGGAGGGAATGGGGATTTTGCAGTATCCTTCCCCTGCCATGCCCATCAAGCCACGCCCACCAAGCCAAGCCATGTCACGCCACACTACCAAGCCACGCCCACAGAACCGGTAGTGAAAAAATTCGATTTTACCACTGCCACAATGTGAATGACTTGGCCCTTCCTATGAGCTGGATTAGGTTTCCTCAGCCAGCAAAATTGTTCCTAAAATTGCTGGGATTTGAAGCCCAGAAATTAATTCATATTAATTAAATATCCTGGTTATACATGGATGTTGCTCTGTTAAGGTGTGCTGCCTATCCTGAGGCTGTAATCCTTGCATTTTTAATGCATGGGTTTTTAAAAAAAATAGTAGAACATATTAAATAGGCCTGTCAAATCAATCTGAAATATTCAATAAACATATTTAGTTTAATTTAAATTGAATTTCTGTTTTCTGAATTGTTCTTCTTATTTGTCTTTCACCAGATGGATGCCTGCTTTTCCAGCAAGTGCCCATGGTGGAAATTGATGGGATGAAGCTGGTGCAAACACGAGCCATTCTCAGCTATATTGCAGCAAAATACAATCTCTACGGGAAGGATTTGAAAGAAAGAGCACTGTATGGGGTTATGACTATCTTGATTAAAATCTAGAATTTATTACAGACTTGTAACAGAAATATAACATGTAATGCAGATGTATTTTGAGGTGTAGCTTTATATTAGCATTCAAGAATGCAGTGTAGACTGCAGTATTGCAAACAACCACTAGATGATGGCAAAGAGATGGATCTTTTTATAGTTCTTTTCTCCCATCTGCTGGTCACTCCAGTTTTTGCAATACAGATCCAGTGATACGGTATTATTATTTTCCCTGCCTGGTAAAAATCTTTCATTTGGACTTCAAATGATTGGAACAAGTAGCTTTTTAGCAATGTGTAGCTTTTTAGCAATGTGGCAATGAGTAAGAAAACAATAATTTAAAGGGCAACCTATAAAGTGTATGTAGCAAGACTTTTTTTTTTTTTTAAAGCATTCCTCTGAAGCATGAATGAGGAACTTATGGTCTTCCTGGTGTTAATGAGTTAAAATGTTCAGCTTCTTTCAATATTGGCCATGTTGCTTGAAGTGTTTCATTTGAAGGTCAGCACTCTTGTACCAACAGTGAGTTCCCCTCCTGCGCAGTGATCTTAGAAAAAATATGTTTTATAGAATAGCAGTTGTGGAAGATGTTTTTAAACCTCTTTTTTTTGCCAAAACAGCCAGTTCCCTTCCATAGATTGCCAATTATTAATGTATCTTTAATGCATTAATAAATGGCAATCTATGGAAAGGAACCGACTGTCTTTAACTGACTGAACTGACTAACCTTTAATACATTAATGCATGCAAAGTGGAATCAGGCCTTAGGTTGCACACATTAACTAAGAAATACTTCTATCAGGTTTAAATTTCTTAAATAGCTTCCCCCCCCCCAAAAAAAGCCTAACTACTAATTTTAAATACTTTTTTACAGGTCAAACTAATGGATACGTGTCCCTATAGTCACTTGGGGCCCAATTCAGGGGCACCTAATTTTAAAAATATTTTCTCTCTCCCCTTTGATCATGTCTTTCAGGATTGACATGTATGTGGAAGGAACCACTGATCTGATGGGAATGATAATGATGCTTCCTTTACAGCCTGCTGAAAATAAAGAAAAGCAAAGAGCCTTGATTATTGAAAGAGCTACAACCAGATATTTTCCAGTATATGAGAAGGTAAGTGATAATGAGGTCGGGGATTTAAAACTCGTCTTCCACGAGTATTTCCTTCCAGTTGGGTTGAACTAAAGCAGGGGTTCAATTTCATTAAGGGCCGCATCAGGGATGTGTTTGACCTTGGAGGGCTGTGTGTGTGGCCAGAGTTGGGCGTGGCCATGGTGTGTGTGGCCAGGTGGGCGTGGCCATGATGGGCATTTGACACAGGCTCAAGATGCATTTTTCCCCTTCTTTCTTTCCACAGTTCTTTACTATAACCATTTTCCTATCTCTTCTACCAGATATTACTGGCAAACATTTATTACTTAGTCTTCATATTCCACTAAACTTCTTATTTCTAAATGAATATCCCATTGTTTAATAGCAAATTGCTTTTCCTGTTAGAAAAGCTATACTATTGTATTTTTATTATTCAACTAATAATAAAAATACAAAAGCATAAATAGCATGATAATACAAGATCTAACAGCAAAGGTAAATTTCCAGGATAGTAAATAGAAATGGCTGTCAATTATAGATACAGAATAGAATACAGAATACAAAATAGATAGTTGATTGTAGATTAAATGGACCTACAGTACGTAAAATCTGTCATTAAACTGTAGTATTAACATAGGATGTTGCTTGTTTTCTATCCAGATCAGGCACTTACTTGAGGCCACATAATTGTAATCCAGTCCAAGCCAGTCCTCCTGCAGCACTTGGCCGTCCCAAAACGGGCCACATGGAGGCCCTGGGTGGGCCCTCGGCAGCCTGTTTTTGGCCTCCACAGCTTCCTGCAGCATTCTCCCAGCCAAAAGTGGGAAAGCCACAGAGGGGTCTGCCATTTTGGCCGGCAGAGGCACCGTGGGCCGGTCCTTTGATATTTCCAGGCCAGCCCCATGGGCCAGATCTAAGCATCCCACAGGCCAGATCCGGCCTGCGGGCCTTGAGTTTGACACCCCTGAACTAAAGCATTCGTAATCCCCATGGTTGTACTGACTAAGGATGATGGGTGTTGTAATCAAGCCTACAAGCTTGGAAAGGTTGGCTCAGAACTTATATCTTCCAGTGTAGGTTTCCCAAGATGTAAATATGTGACACGGCAGAATTTATTTATTTCTTAAATTTATATCTTGCAATCAGAATACTCTCCAAACAATGGTTACTGGACTTTAGCACTATCTTTGAAGAGTATGGAACCATCCATTGTATAGCACCAGTAGCCAAAGCAATTATTTTACTCCTGTTGCAAATATTGCATCTGTTAGAAATGTACCAGGGAAGCTTATCTGTCTAAAATAATATATTTGCCTTTTGCAATATTAGGGGACAAATATCTTCATCTTATTTTGGGTTTCTTCATGTTACAGATTTTGAAAGACCATGGACAAAATTTTCTGGTTGGTAACCAGTTTAGTTGGGCAGATGTTCATCTCTTGGAAGCTATCTTAATGGTTGAAGAGTTCAAGTCTGATGCTCTCACTAAATTTCCTCTGCTGCAGGTAAGGACACTATTAAAACTGTGGGAATTGGCAAGCCATGTGACTGCAGTATAAGGCAATCTGTATTTTCACAGAGTGTAAATACAGAGACAAGATCATCAGGCACTGATGGGGGCTATTTTAAAAGAACCACTGCAGCTACCAGCATGCCACGAGGATGATGCTGATGCTGATAATAATAATGACTTTGACATCTGCAATCTCGTGTAGTGAATGAGTATGAATTTCTGTCCCTTTGGGATGATATACAAGTAGTCCTCATCTTATGACTACAATTAAGCCCAAAATTTATATGGTTTAGTGAGAATTTTTTAAGTGAGTTTTGCCCCATTTTGCGACATTTCTTGTCACGGTTGTTAAGTGAATCACTGCAGTTGATAAGTTAGTAACCTGGTTGTTAAGTGAATCTGGCTTCCCCATTGACTTTGCTCATCAGAAGGCTGCAAAAAGTGATCGCATGACCCCAGGACACTGCAGCGGTCATAAGTATGAACCACTTGCCAAGAATCTGAATTTTGGTCACATGATCATGGGACTGATGCAAAGCTTGTAATTATAGGTCATGTCCCTTTTTTCAGTGCTGTTGTAACTTTGAATGGTCACTAAATAAATTTTTGTAAGTTGAGGACTACAGCCTTTTTGAAATGCAGGCATTTCTAATCACTGCCTATGCCAGTGATGGCGAACTTTTTTGGCACCAAGTGACCCGGAAGAGAAGTGGCACAAGGGGCATGCACACTGGGAAATGAACTTCCAGTTTCCGGCACGTGCATGCACACTGGACAGCTGGTCTTCTGGTTTCTGGCACGCGATGATCAGCTGGCCAGCATGCATGTGGATGCCAGAAACTGGAAGACTAGCTCTGCTACACACGCAAAGGCCAGCTGATCGTCACACATGTATGCGCACCAGAAACCTGGAAGAGGAATGGGCGACACCATGCGTGTCAGGCGACATGGCTCCACGTGCCACTTCGGGCACACATGCCATAGGTTTGCCATCATGGGCCTATGCTGATACATGGCACATGATTGGAAAAAAAACCCATCACCTCTTCCAAGAGCAATCAGGATTTTGAATCTCAATTTCATGAGGTCCCAGAACTTAAGCAGGCTTTCTTGTTCTTCCTTAAATGTGCATATTATCTAATTCACCAGAATCTGCACCGGTAGATCTCCCCGGTTTAGCTGCAGAAGAATCGTGTGGCACTTTTCATCAATACTATCTCTAGTTGATGTTTCTTTGAAGTTGATTATTAGTTATAGATCAAAAACATCCAAGAAGGCAAAGGTTCCCTTTAAGAACTGCACCCACTCCCTGCACACATCACGAAGCTCTTTGATGCTTTGCCAGATCCTTTCTTTGCAGCTTAGCCTGGATTGCAGTTTGAACTTGTACAGATTGCTCAATATTTAAGCACTATTTCCAATTGCTCAACCATCAGGTGATTTGATGGGCAAAAAGGAGTGTGGAAGGAAGACCAGAGAAGGGAGGGAGAAGGGGAAAAAAGAAATAAATTTGTAGGGGTTTTTTTTCAATGACTTCTTGGCAATCTAAATACTGGAAAGGATTTGGGAGTCTTCCACCAAGAACATCCAAGATAGATTACAAAGCTAGTATCGAGAACCACAAACCTACATATTATCTGTCATACATGATTCTTGGTCAATATAAACTTGCTTAATTAGTGAGCTTTATTTGAAGAATCTTGTTTCTGTAGAGCAGAGGTGTCAAACTCGTGTCGTCACAGCGTCATCAACACGTGACATATCGTAACTTTTTCCGCTTCGCTAAACCGGGTGTGGCCAGTGCAGGATGCATCCGGGCTGCGGACCACGAGTTTGACAGCCCTGATGTAGAAGAATTATATGGACACCAATAACCTACCAATTTTATTGTATAGATTTGAAGGACGAGGGAAAAGGAAGACCTAAACTCACAATAGTTCTGTGATGACAATCAGTTCCTCAAGCTTCTACGGAGTGTGTGTTTTTCTGCTAATTTCCTATTTACTTTTCAGAAAAACATTTTGAAATTAAGATTTCTGACCTCACCCATTGACATATTTCCTTGCAGTACTTTGTAATATTAGCATTTAAAACTTTTAGTATTTCAACATTTAATGATTGCTAGCCTTACATTTTCATTTTGCATCTAGAAATAGATAGCAGTTTCAGTCAGTAAACTCGTATCTTATTTTTCATTGTTTCTTAGAGGATTTTTCTCTCTCTTTCCTAGGCTTTCAAAACAAGAATAAGCAATATCCCTACAATAAAGAAATTCTTGCAGCCTGGAAGTCAAAGGAAACCTCCACTGGATGACAACATGCTAGCACAAATAAAAAAAATATTCAATTTGTAAAGGGTTTTTCCAAATACTGACATATTTCTACTAACATGTTTTTCCCCAATATATTGCTGATTTTAACTGACCCTATTATTAGAAAGATAAACTAAGTAAAATTGCAATTCCTTTTAGTTTTATAATCAGTAAAATCAGTAATTTAGATGAAAAATTTTTTTGAAGGCCTTGCATCTAAAATTATTGTGTATAATGCTGTTTTTTTTTCACACCAGCAAATAAATTCTATTTTACCCTCCAGATATTATGTTATTGCAGTTTATACCTTTAAAAAAAACCCCAGTGATTCCTTATTTGTAATGCCATTAACCCCTGTCTCTGTAGTTGTTACTATGTAAAATGGAATTCTGCACATCTTTACAGAAGTTAAACCTGTCGATTTACAGCAATGCATTCTAGCCTACAAACATTTCTCTACTAATGAATCTTCAAATTGCAAACTTTTGCTGATGTGAACAAACCAGTCCGCACCTGGGAGTTGGAAAATGGACAAGTTTGTTATGGCAAAAACACATGTGGCACACTGGAAACCCGTCCCCCTCCTGACCCCTGGGACCCTCTAGGGTGGAGCTGCGGACAGACACAACACAGTTCTCACCCCACATAAACGGTAGCATTGCAGAAGAATCTGACTTGGGCAGCAGCGGTGGGGAAGACAGGAAAGGGCCAGCTTCTAGTGTGCCACATACATTAAGAGCCATGATGGCACAGTGGTTAGAATGCAGTATTGCAGGCTAATTCAGCTCACTGCCAGGAGTTCGATCCTGACTGGCTCAAAGTTGACTCAATCTTCCATCCTTCTGAGCAGTAATGGGTTCCACTTACCTTCGCTACCGGTTCAGAACCGGGAGCGTGCACATGCACAGAACCTTCTGCGCATGCGCAGAGCGTCCATGACGATGTCCGGGTGGGTGGGTGGAACCTCCTGCTGCCGCCACTACCAGTTTGCCCTGGTTCGGGGCGAATTGGTAGAAACCCACCACTGCTTCTGAGGTCTATAAAATGAGGAGCCAGATTGTTGGGGGCAATATGCTGGCTCTGCAAACTGCTTGGAGAGTGCTGTAAGGCACTATGGAGTGGTATATAAGTCTTAGTGCTATTGCTTTTACTATACATATGAGGCATGCCAGAAACTGACTCTCTCCCTCCATGCCCTCTCCGGCCACCACTCAAAGCCCCAGACTGCTATCCGTGTGAGGCAAGATCTGTAATACACATATTATTATGCTTGCTGGATTTGTGAACTAAATAGACTTACAAACAACCTCCTGGGACACAAGTAGAGTCATATCTGAATTTGTTGGTATCCTTTGACCATTTGTCACCTCTGTATATAGTTCACTAATTTATACTAATCATAGCAGGTGGCACCATCTTTTTAAATTTTTTTTAATTACATTTCTCAGTGCTTAATACACATCGTGTTGTCTGGGTATTTAATTTGCTTAACAATACGTATTACTTTCTTAATCTCCACTTCTTTTTTCCAACCACTGATAAAATAGATTCCATGTTTGATAATATTCTGCATATTCTTTCTGTTTCATTTTTAATGTCCATTTCGGCATATTCTAGTATCTTAATTATTTCTTTGTCATGGTTTTTATTTTTCCAGCATTGCACAAATACAATCCTTGCTGCTGTCAAGATGTGCAATATTAAATACATACTTTTCTTTTCAAATTTATCTGATATTATACCTAATAAAAATAGTTCAGGTTTAAAATCTACATGCTTTCCAATCTTTTCTAGGCATATTTTTCGGAGTATAAGACGCACCGGACTATAAGATGCACCTTTTTTGGTGAGGAAGAAAAAGAAATCTGCCACTGCCTCTGCGCAATTTTGCCTTGTTGCAGCAAACAGACTGCTTTCAGTTTCGTTTTCAGCATAGCTTGATTAGCACAGGGGAAAAAAAAATCTGGTCCAGCAATTTGCCTCCTTGCAGCAAGCAGCGGAGCCCTGTGCAAAACAGCTGAGAGCAAATCAGCTGAGAGTTGGGAGGCTGATCCAATCAACTTGTGTTAATTAGGCTGTGCTGAAGCTGAAAGGAGCTGCTTTTCTTGCTGTTTGCTTGCAAGGAGGTAAATTGCTGGGAGGCAGAGGCCAAAGGATGGGGGCCAGTGGGTGGGCAGCGCTACATTCGGTGTATAAGACGCACCTAAATTTTGCGTCTTATACTCCGAAAAATATGGTATATATTTTTCCCAAATTCTTTTTTTGCTTTACCACAAGTCCACCACATATGATATGTGCCCGTTTTTTGTTTATATTTCCAACATTTCCTAGGCATATTTTTAAACATTTCTGCTAACCTAGCCAGTGGTAAGTGCCATCTATAAAACATTTTATGTAAGTTTTCTTTATACGAAGTTGTCATTGCTAATTTATAATTCCTTTCCCGTAAATTTTGCCATTCCTCTAATTCTATATTATGACCAAAAAAACTTTCCCACTGTACTATTGTATCTTTTACTTGTCCTTTTTACATTTTTAATTTTAATAAAAAGTTATAAATCTTGATTAATTTTTAATCCAATTTCCACAGTGTTTGATCAAAGTGTGTTTGCCCTTTATAAAACCCATACTTTTTCATATCTAAATCATATCTAGATTGTATTTAATGTCCTGGTCTTCAAGCTCTTGTTTCCATTTTAATTTCCCTTCCGAGTTCAAAATCTTCACAAAATCTGTCACAATTTTTTGAAACTTCACCAAATTTGGGTATGTAAAGGCTTCCATCGTTGAGAGTCATTCTGGAATTTTTGTGTATATGTTGGGTTTACATTTTCCCATACTGATATTAGTGAGTTTCTTATATAATGATTTTGAAAGTATCTGTGAATTTTCATACCATAGGAAGGCGTGCCATCCCAATTGTAGGTCATGTCCTTCTAAATCAGAGGTGGGTTTCTGCAGGTTCTGACCAGTTCTGAAGAACCGGTAGCAGAAATTTTGAGTAGTTTGGATAACCGGTAGTAAAAATTCTGACTGGCCCTGCCCAATTCTATTATCTGCCTCCCAAGTCCCAACTGATCTATGAGGAAATGGGGATTTTACAGTATCCTTCCCCTGCATTTACTTTAGATTCTTGTAATATTTTCAGTTTTATTCTCGCTTTTTTCCTTGCCAAATAAATTTCAAAGTTAATTTATTCAAGTCTTCAAAAAAATTTTTTTCCAATTTTTATAGGTATTGTTTGAAACAGAAAAAGCAGTTTCAGTAAGTTAGCAGCATCTTGGTGACTTTGGCTGATCTTGAAAAAAAGGCTTAAAATCGTTACAGTTTAAGATGGGAATCCACCAGGAAATATTAGGGTTCTCAGAAAGTCTGGGAAGTTAAAGAAAAATCCCTGAAAAGGCAGTTGTTAATCCCTTCATCATTTAAGTGTTGCAAGAAAAGTACACGGATGTGTTCATATATTCACCTCAACTTGAAGGAGTCATTGTTCTTATTTATGCTTAGATGTTGACCAAACTAGTTTTGTTCTGTAATTTATGACATATGTTCAAACCAATGTAAGCATAATTAGTATTTACCTTAAACATAGCCTTGACCCACAAGTTAAGGTGGTCTAACATCTTTGCTGGATGGTGAGCACTGATTTAAAATAAATAGGTTGGTATCTACAAAAGTAAGTACAAATATCTACACCAGCAATAACAGAAGGATTACCTGTAGTAGCTCCCTTGGCCAGACACTATGGTATTTTGATAAAAAACAGTTTAAAATAGGTGCACTTCAACCTCCCCATTTTTGGGGATTCCTGCTAAATAAACCTTTGCCTTGGTCAAGTAATGAGAAGAGAAGATATATATATTATATTCTGTCCCACCCTATCTATAATTTAGCATTTTTTTCCAGTCAATCACATTCAAATCACTAAGAAATACTGAAAGTCAACAACTTACAAGAGAGTTTGTATCCAAAATATTAAAGTGTTTTTATTTTTAATATGGTATTTGTTTGCATTTCAAGACATAAGCCATACCTGTTTTGGAACTGATTTTTTAGCATTATAAGAAATTAATACAGCATTCATTAATATTTTAATGGAACGGAAATACAATATTTATTTATTTATGAAACTCTATATGGCCGCCCAAATCACTCAGTGACTCTGGGTGGCTTACAAAGATAAAAATCAATATAAACCATATACATACATTTGTATTATTCCATATCTTGATCTATGTAATTATCTTCATCCAGGACTGGGTATGATTTTATTAGATGCCACCATATATGACAAACCTGAGTTTTAAAAATCCTGTGACTTCTATCCATTCCAGGGAGAATAAAGCATAAATTGAAACTTTATCCCACAAATTAAAATAATAATTAGGTGGCCAAGTTAGTCATTGGTCTGAAAAGGACATAAATCAACAAAATGTTAGTTAAAACATTAAAGAATGCAACCCCACATACATAAGGAATGAATGCATTTCTGTGTCCATGAGGAATAACACTGTCTTTATATCATCCTAATCACAACAAAAATGGCTGATCTTTCAGAAGGGACATCTGTAATTCAATGAGTACTTTGTCTGATTGTGTGGAAATCTGGAAGTGCTTCTTTTCTCATATGAGCCGGAAGACAAGTCTCACAACCATCACCAGGCTGTATTAAAAGAAAAGAAAAGAAAAAAAATGAGCGATCAGTTAAGACATGAGCAATTTTATATTTTTATATTGACAGTTGCATACACAGAGAGAGAGAGAGTGCTCTGAATGGAGAGCTTCAACAGGAATGGGGAATCTGTGTGAAATTTCATCCTCAAAAAAATTTGGAAATTGCACATGTCTACTGCAATATGTTTCAAAACAAGCTTCTCTAGTTGATGCAGTTCACATATTAGAATAACAGAGTTGAAACGGACTTTGGAAGTCTTCTAGTCCAACCCCCTGCCCAGGCAGGAAACCCTACACCACTTCAGACAAATGGTTATCCAACATCTTCTTAAAAATTTCCAGTGTTGGAGCATTCACAACTTCTGCAGGCAAGTTGTTCCATTGATTAATTGTTCTAACTGTCAGGAAATTTCTCCTTGGTTCTAAGTTGCTTCTCTCCTTGATTAGTTTCCACCCATTGCTTCTTGTTCTACCCTCAGGTGCTTTGGAGAATAGTTTGATTCCCTCTTCTTTGTGGTAACCCCTGAGATATTGGAACACTGCTATCATGTCTCCCCTAATCCTTCTTTTCATTACGCTAGACATACCCAGTTCCTGCAACCGTTCTTCATATGTTTTAGCCTCCAGTCCCCTAATCATCTTTGTTGCTCTTCTCTGCACTCTTTCTAGAGTCTCAACATCTTTTTTACATTGTGGTGACCAAAACTGAATGCAGTATTCCAAGTGTGGCCTTACCAAGGCATTATAAAGTAGTATTAACACTTCACGTGATCTTGATTCCATCCCTCTGTTTATGTAGCCCAGAACTGCGTTGGCTTTTTTGGCAGCTGCTGCAGATATGTTGGGTCTCAACCACTACAGTGTTTTCCCGAAAATAAGACCCTGTCTTATATTTTTTTGAACCCTGAAATAAGCACTTGGCCTTATTGCCATGCACTCAAAAGCCCGATAGGGCTTAATATCAGGGGATGTCTTATTTTGGGGAAAATAGGGTATAATCTAAGGTTGCATGGACTCTGCCTGGGAATCACAGTATCTGAAGTCTTTGATTTTGAATACCTGAAAGCAAATCCTCAACTCTTAAGGATAATTTTCTTATGTAAATAGTTCCTTTTGAAGTCAGGAGAATAGATTCCACAACCAACCAATCAACCTCCCCCCCCTTTCTCTTTCTACACCCACACCCACCCACCCACCCGTCCACACCTATTTTAGTGACGGTAGAATCATAGAATACTCTAGAACAGTGATGGCTAACCTTTTTGCCATCGCGTGCCAGGAGAGGGGGGGGCGGGGGAGGGTCGCGCGCGCATGTGCCCACGCGCATGCATGCGCAACCCCCTCCCCCTGCTCCTGGCACATGATGGCCTGGTAGGCCCGTTTTTCTTTCTTACCTGGTTCCAGATCCTCTCTGTGTATCTGGGAAGGGCGAAAACAGCCTTTCCCACTCCCTTGGAGGCCCTACGGAGGCTGAAAGGGCCCATTTCCCAACTCTCGGTGGGACAGGAAGTGACATTTTTTGCTGCCCCCAGCCTCCAGAACCTCTCTAGGAGTCTCTAGGAGCCTCTCTAGGAGTCTCTAGGAGCCTCTGGAGGCTGGGGACAGGAAAAACCGTCACTTCCTGTCCCACCAGAAGTCGGGAAATGGGCCCTTTCAGCCTCCGTAGGGCCTCCAAGGGAGTGGGAAAGGCTGTTTTTGTCCTTCCCAGATACACAGAGAGGATCTGGAGCCAGGTAAGAAAGAAAAACGGGCCTTCCCCACCCCACCCCCAGGCCCTCCGGAGGCAGGAAACAGCCAGTTTCCCTACTTCTAGTGGGCCCAGAAGGCCCGAAAACCAGCTGCCCGGCGCACGCATGCGCCCCAGAGCTGAGCTGGCGTGCCCACTAATATGGCTCCGCGTGCCACCTGTGGCACGCATGCCATAGGTTCGCATCACAGCTCTAGAATGTAAATTCAGAAATAGCATACTTTCATCTGGATGACAACAAGTGTCCAGTCATCTATAAACTGATTCTATGTCAATCAGTCCCATTACATCCAGGGACTCTTTTATAGCATTTAAAATCACACACTGTGTACTCGTACACAAGTGTAATCTCAAGTATGACCCACTGTAGTGATTGGGGGCTAGATAAGTAAGCTTTGGATTGTGTTTTAAAGCAGAAACGGTTTACCTGAGACCTGCTATAATTCCAGCTGGGATTAGTTTCTTGGTCCTCTTAAACCTCACTCCCATTATAGTAGTAAGTGTAAAAGCTGTCACTGCAGGCAAAAATACAGGATGTTTATTTTAGCAAATATTATGCTGTGCTTTAACTATATTCTCATAATTATTTATGGCAACAAATTAAAATTATTCCAAATTAAGTAGACAGATATTGAGACAGAAAGAAATCACTAAAATGTCATAATATTCCAAAACAAAAAAGGTAAGTTTTTTTCTACATCATCATCATCTTATAATTAGAAATCTTTATACTGAGGTCAAGACAAACTGTGTCTTTCTGCCTGTTCTGAACCTCTTATCTTTACATCTCAGCAATAGTGATCTCTAGAGTTCTTTTTCCATAACTATTTTCCTAATTATATCTCATAATATTTCACTTATGAAACAAGAAATAGCTCGTGTACCTTTCAAAGAATGTGTTTTGATTAAATTAAAGCATCTTACTGTGTGAGCCAGACATGTTTTGGCCAAGTCATGTGCAAATTCGGACTTCAATTAAATGGCAACCCGGTGTCTAATGTGAATCCATAAAGTGCACAACCTAGTTTCAACCTGGGAGCCTTTCAGAAATGTGGATCTATAAATTCCATTATTCCAGCTAATCTAGCCAGTAACAAGGCTTGATGAGAACGATAAAGCATCTGTAATTCCATGTTTTACAAAGCTTGCTCCATCCACGGGATGGAAAAATTCTCAATGTCCCAATACATGCAGGCTTGCACAAGTAAGCCAATTATTATTTCTTCATCCTTAAGGAACATGAATCAACCATCCTATCTCAATCTTACAGTTCAAAACTAAATTTATTTATTTGTTTTAACTTTTACACTGCCCATCTCATCAGAGAGAGTGAATCTGGGCGGTTTACAACAACAAAATATAAATGGTTTATTTCATTTATTTATTCAATTTCCATAGCTTCCCATCTCAATCAAGTGACTCTGGAAACAACACATGACTAAAAGCACAATTAAAAACAGAATTAAGGACACGGTTAAAATGTGCAAGTTAAAAATGGAAATCAAAGTTCAAAACAAAAAAATTCCGAAGACTAACAAGTTAATTAGGCAGAGAGGGAGTGCTCTCAAGCCTCAAGGTTTTCATCATGGCTTCCCAGACTAAATGCAATACCAATGCAATTTACAGACAGCAATAAGCTGTAAAATAAAATAATATAAAATAAAACCCTGCATGTTCTGATCTTACAAATAGTGCATATGACAGCAACTAGTTTTCAGTTTCCGATTATTCTGATAACTCCAATATATAATGAAAGTACATTTAAAACTCTTTCTGCTAAAGAGACATACCCTCTCTTTTAAAGAAGTAGGATACTCACATAATGATATCTTTACATCTTTGGGATCGTGTGTTACCCAATATGCTCCATAACAAGCCAGCAAGCCAAACAAAAGGCCAGCAACCAATGAGATTTTACTTCCTGTAATAAATTAAAAAAAGGTTTTATTGTACTCTTTAAGAATATGTACTTCTGTTTTTGAAAGACATGTCTTTGATTTTTGGAACCCGAAAAATGTATTTAATTATTTGACATATTTCAACACTATTCTTCTGCAGGCAGATAATAAGAGCAAAAAGGGACAATAAAGGATGCCAAGTGACTAAATTTGACAAAGACTTTTTCTGAAAAAGCTACACAGAAACAAGAGTTTTATTTCTTATACATGAATGGCTAGGACCCAAGAATAACATGGCAATGTAGAGGTGGGGAGGGGAAGGAGAGCAAGAGAGGGAAGGAGGGAGAGAGACGGAGAAAGAGGCTTAGGCTCTTGAGATCTCTGGCTATGCCAATTGTTGCCAGTGCAACATTAACAGCTATTTTGAACAATACTCCAATTTATTGAAAAAAAAATTGTAGGGATGAAACTCAAAAGTGTGCAGTCCGTAGCGGAACAAGGGATAGATTCATTCGGAAGCTTCTGTGTCCTTGTATCCCAATCATTTTCTTTTCTTCATTCTTTTGTTATAGTAGAGTGACTTGATACTACTGTGTTCACAGAGGTGGTTTAACAGGAGTGACTAATCTAAACTATTACTGACATTGGCAGACATAGTGTATTCGGGTTTCCTGGGATTTTCAGGATCTGTTCTGAACCCATTAGTAACTCTGGGGGAGTTAAGTTGCAGTTACAGCAATCACTTTATGTATAGTAACTATCCTACTACAGGAGAGAAATGATCCCAAAGAGCATTATGCAAATGCTTTCCTGGACCGAGATGACCTTCGCACTGTCACTCATGCCCTGGTTACTTCCCGCTTGGATTACTGCAATTCCCTCTACATGGGCCTGCCTCTGAGATGCACCCGGAGACTCCAGTTGATCCAGAATGCAGCCGCATAGGTTGTTACGGGAGCCCCTCATTACTCCCATATAACACCTCTCCTGCATGAGCTGCACTGGTTACCAGTGGTTCTCCGGGTCCGCTTCAAGGTGCTGGTTCTCACCTATAAGGCCCTACATGACTTAGGTCCGGGATATTTGCAGGACCTTCTTCTGCCTGCCTCTCACCGTCCTATTCAGTCACATAGGACTGCTCTCCTCAGGGTTCCGACGGTGAGCCAATGTCCTCTGGCGGCGCCCAGGGGTAGAGCCTTCTCTGTGGGTGCTCCCACCCTCTGGAATGAGTTGCCTACTGAGCTCCGGACGGCTCCTGATCTCCACTCCTTCCGTCAGGACCTGAAAACTTGGCTGTTCAAGCAAATAGGCTGACTCTAATTCTGGGTTTTATTATTTATTATTTATTAGTTAATTTGGTTTAAAATGGGATTTTGTTGTACATGTTTTTAACTTGTGTTCGCCACCCTGAGTCCTTCTGGAGAAGGGCGGCATATAAATACATGAAATAAATAAATAAATAAACAAACAAACAAACAAACAGTAATACAGCTCTACTACATGGGGAAATATCTTTAGATATAAGACAGTGCTGTTGGAATTAAGTGTTTAGCAGGGGTAGAGCATATGTGCATCATGCAGCCAATCTAATATGCACATGGCATTTCTGTAATCTAATAGTGTGTTTCTCCCACGTCTTCCTGTTTCTTTCCAAATTTATTCCAATTCTGCTGATAGAGAATCTATCTCACTCACTCTGTCAGTGAGAGGAAGGAATTAGATACTATTAGTTTTCAATGGGAAAAATAATGCGGTTGCACCAAGAACATATTAAAATATGATGAATTGTATGTTTTGGGAAGGGGAAAGTTTTAGAAATCAATGTTAAATACATTTTTCTGTTTTACAGAGACAAAAAGAGAAAAAGGAATCTACCTCTCCTCACTTGGCCTTTAACATTCCAGAAACAGATCTCTGAAACAATGTTTTATTCCCCAAAATCATCCTCCTTTCAGGGAGGAAGATGGCTCACTCATCAACTGCCAATATCCCACAAGCCAGCCCTACCTTGCCAGCAAGCTTCCAAGTTATTCCCTTGTTCTCCCCTTACTGGTCACCACCATTAAGAGATTTCAACTTTCAGTTGGTTCCAAAGTAGCCAATGGCTGCTCACCTGTTGGGCTTTGCTACCGTCAATTTGGAGCAGGGGTCAGAGGGAGGTGGGAAAGAGAATGAGGGCACCCGTTCTCTCATGTCACACAGCCTACAGGTAACTGGGAAATGTAGTTGGAAGGCATGTGCCACTGAAGCAGCCACAACTTTGGCAAATTTCAATCCCATAGGAACATACAGGTTCCCAATTTTTAACGTATTCTGTAAACGAGCCCATTTGAGATACATTGATTCAAAAATTGTTGCTCTATGATGAAGGTTACAGAGTATCAGACTGACACAAGAGGTTTAGTGGTATATAGATTTAGTTTGATCTATCTTAGTATCTTAATTGTCTTACACGTATTCCTCTTCTGAGCTGTAACATATTGCCAAACAACGGGTAACTTAACAAAAATATTTGAGAAAATACAGAAGAAACAGCAGAAAACAATTACATCATTTTCTCCATTATACAAGTTCGCTGTTACCTTTGCGAATATATCCTACGATACCGCCAAGAGCCACGACCAGCCCATAACCAAAGCCAATCCAATCCACACTCATGGTGAAAAGTCTGGAGAACAAAACAGAATAGCAAAATGAACATGCTAAAACTATATTTAAGAGGAGGGAGGAGAGGGTAATTGTGTCACAGCAAGAAGCAACCTGTAATTAATCATGGCTATCTCAGAAAGGTCAGAATGAATACATTTAATATTTCCCAAGGCATGTTGGACTTTTTTTTTTTTTTTTGGTGAAAAAAAATAGCAGGAAAAAGGTGATGGGAATTCACACTGTTACCAACAAAAAAATGTGAATGTGGCAATGTAGTTACCAGGAATTAAACTCAACAGGAGGGAAACCAGAGAAAGATTTTAGGAATGCCCTAACAATCATCCAGCAGTAAAAGTGAAACCAGATCTTCTGAGAAAAACCGACCAGAGTTGTGGGAGGTATTAATTAACTCACTGGTTTGTGTAAGGATTAGGACTGTAAATAGCCTTACTCTGTGCCCAATTTTGCAATCAAAGATGGGACAATCCTTTCCTGGCTTAATGCCAGCTCACGTGCTGTGACTAAACATGTGAAGCTCTCATATTGCTGGCCCTCCAAGCATTCCTTTTTATACCACACACGCCCAACCTTTTGGCTTGCCTGGATCCCATTGAGTGAAGAGGAATTGTCTTGGGCTGCATATAAAATATAGTTAATGTTCACAAATAACAAACTTCCTTTATTTGGGTGTGGGTGTGTGAGGCTGCGTGCGACCCATGAATTGGACATGCCTGCTTTATACCCAAAGGGCACTGTATATTCCTGCTGCACTTGGGAGTGCATTCAGCCTAGGTCCAAGCAAAATTATTAGTTGATGCCCAAAGAATTCCATAGACTTCTTTTGCTCTTTTGGATTTAGTTACTCAGGACTTATTCCAAATTCCATGCGATTATGTCACAAAGCTGGTGTTAGCAAGATTGAATCCAGTATCTGGATACCTATTTGGGATCAAACTGATCTTCTTCCCAGTAGGTTTAATTTCCTAGGTTCTTCCTGATGACTTATTTCTTCTCTTGGACCAAGGCAATACATATAAAATTGGATCCTTTGGGTTTCTCCGTATCATTTTGTAAGCTACCTGAGTCGCTTCAGTAGTGAGATGGGCAGCATATAAACTTTATGAATAAAGTTAAATGCACATGTAATTGTAGTACACTACAATTAAGGAATGATGTAAGGGTATTGATATTTAAATAGACATGGCATCCCTTCCTCAAGCTAAGTAACCCTTTTCCCTTTGTCATTTGTTTGTTGACTTTCTTTTCACTTTGATTTTTGCATATCTGATTCCATGCCTTGGAATATAAGGAATGCTGGTAGTCTTATACAAACGTATGCAAGTTTCCCACTGTTACATAATGGGAGTGGCCATAGTACATTCCTCTGCACTTTGCTTCCTATGGCAAAATCAATGAGTGTTCTTCAGAGATGAGGTTGGCAAACTCCGGAGATGACAAGACCTTCCCTGTTAAGGTGTAGTGAACAGGTGACACTGCAATAAACCAGGAGGTTAAATGAGGTTTGGCTGCCCTATTTTATTTCCCATATAATTTACTGTGTGGCTAATCCCAATAGCTTCAGTGCTGCTGATGGATGCTCATCAGTTGGACATTCAATGTGCTGTACAAACTCAATTACTGTTTATTTAATAAACCATGGTTGAATCTATATAAGACTGATATACACTTGTACTGATCGCTTCTTCTACTGTTTGGTTTTGTCTTTGGGGAGTATCCTTGATGTGAACTTGGTAGCCTCTTTCATGAGGGCCAGATCCTTTTCTTAGAAATGCAGTTGGATCGTTTTCTATGAAGCACCCAAACCCTTATACACAGGCAAGACTTACTGATGACATTCCGAAAGATGAGGAATGTGGCTTCGGGAGATCCTACTAACCAACAGGAACCAGAAAGATCGATTGTGTACAATGCAATGCATGCCCAAATAATAAGAGTTAACCAGATATAAAGTTAACAAGGGGTGTGTGCACGCACGCACACACACATAAAAGATATAATAATGTGTGTACACTCACCTACACATGCATATAAAACAAATTTACTACAGTCACCCCAACACATTGTTTTATACCTGTGTTTTTATGTATGTGTATAGGCACACCTATGTACATACATACATATACAGAAAACAAATTTAGAGAGCCACCCAACTCGTGGCTTACACCTTTCTGTCTGTGCTTATGCATGCATGTGTAGATACATACGTATGTCACACAGACATACATACACATTTATATAGCCGCCTACTTCCCACGCAGAAACTCCGGGCGTGCAACAGTCCCTCGATCCTGTTGACTGCACGCGTGCAATTGACTCCCACCCCCCTGGCTTCCAGGCACGCTCGAAGTTGCAAGGCAAGACAAGACTACAAAACCCATGCTTAATTTTTACACGGCAGCGGGCAAAAAAGCGGCTTCATTCCCAGCTCTCGGGATCGTCCCGCAAGCGCCGAGCAAGCGGGGATTCCCCCTTTCATCTCCCCCCCCCACTCCCCCACCATGTCACTCTAGGCCGGGCGTTAATGCGGCAAGGAAGGAGGCGATTAGCTCTCGGCAGCAGCAGCGGCCGCCGCCGCCGCCACCACCACCACCGCCGCCGCCGCCTCCCTGGGCTGAGCACCGAGGCTGCATTCCCCCCCTCCGCCCAGAGAAGGGCTTCCGGACTACACCCCCCTCCTCCTCCTCCTCCACCGTCCCTCCGCATACCTTCGACTCCGAGACGGGCGTAGGGCGAGGCCGCCCCTCTCGCTTTAAAATCCTCCTCCGAATCCCTTCCTCCCTCCCTCTCACCCACGGGGCGAGTCTCGCGGGTGCCCCCTGCCGTCCAGCGGGAAGCGGCGCTTTCCTTTCCCCAGGCCGGGCGGATTCGCTTTTCTTGTCCTTTGGCCTAGTTTTTTTTTTTTTTTTTTTTTTTTTTTTTTTAACTCCGGGTTAAAGGCTGGCCCGGTTAGGATAGAGCGAGCCTGCCACCCCGTGGGAGAAGGAAGCTAAGAGCACTTGGACAAGGCTATGAAAGCAAGGGCGGACAACTCTGCCCTCTTTTTTACGACCTGTGGACTTCAATTTTTTACGACCTGTGGACTTCAAAGAATTCATGTGGCCAGGAATTCTGGGAGTTGAAGTCCGCAGGTCGTAAAAAGGCCATAGTTGCCCAGCCCCTCCTATAATAAACACAAAGGATCTCCCCCCCCCCCTCAAAACTGAAATCTCCTCGGAGGTTGCTGGTGTCTTTTGGGTACCTATGGAAATAGCTTTTTCTTGCCTCCCCCCCCCCACCACCCAAGATTACTCTTTTTACTTCCCCAAGTGGGATCTGCAGCACTTGAATTAAAGGCTGCCTGGACTGAATGGATTAGTTTGAATGCAGGACAGCCAAAAGTGCAGGGAATGGTTTGTACACACAATATTTTGAACATCCCTAGAGAAGAATGGCTAGGAAACACTGTCTCTGAAACTACCCCTGGTATTTTAAAATCTAGTAGGGTCTTGTTAACGGCTATTCTCAGAAGAGCAGGGGAGAAGAAAGAGTGGATTGTGGAGGATTCTGTGGAAGAGGGAAATGAACCACGGAGGATTCCTGAAGCATTGGAAAGGATGTTGCAGGAATCAATCCTAAATGCTTACAGAACGTAAAGGCCTTTTATGATCAAATACAGGAATAGACCTTAGGCTTCCAAATTACCATATTTTTCAGAATATAAGGCGCACCTTTTTTTCTCCCTAAAAGGGGGTGAAAATTTAGGTGTGTCTTATACACTGAATGTAGCCCCACCCACCCACTGGCCCCCACCTTTTGGCTCTGCCTCACAGCAGTTACCTCCTTGCAAGCAAACAGCAAGAAAAAACAGCTCCTTTCAGCTTCAGCACAGCCTAATTAACACAAGTTGATAGGATCGGCCTCCCGACTCTCAGCTGATTTGCTCTCAGCTGTTTTGTGCAGGGCTCTGCTGCTTGCTGCAAAGAGGTAAATTGCTGGAGCAGTTTTTTTTTCCCCCTTGTGCTAATTAAGCTATGCTGAAACGAAAATGAAAGTAAAGCAGGCTGTTTGCTGCAAAGAGGCAAAATTGCTCAGAGGCAGAGGGAGATTTCTTTTTCTTCTTTTCCTCACCAAAAAAGGTAGGTGCGTCTTACTGCGTCTTATACTCCGAAAAATACGGTAAACTCTTATCAGCACTGAGATAGTTTTAGTATATTTTGGTTCTCCCAAGGTTGCAATTGTTGGAAGAAATATTCATCTGGTTCAGTTCCAAGCTGGGGGAAAGACACTGGAAACATGGAGCCTGATTGAAAAGATGGTTCACCAGCGTTTATGGTTCTGGTGCAGCTGACAAAATGGAGTTGAGAGTGGGTAGGTTTTATACCTTCTTTGGGCTTTGCATTTGAGCTTCCTGTTCCTGTGCAAGAACATTTACTTTAGTATTCTATTGGCTGTTGTCAGATTCCTATGGGGTCATGCAGGGGTTATGTAGGGGTCATAGCTGGCTCTAGAGGCAAAAGAGGAAATGCAAATCCTAGGTGCTTGTCTGAGCTAATCTGGTCAACCTCTGGCTTAATGGCTTTCGTCCTGTGTTGGATTTTGGGTGAGGGGCTGCTTCTAATCCTATCAGTCTGCTTTTGTTAGCTGTCAAACTTTGCTACAAGCAGTTTCGAAATATCCTATCTCGAATGGATTTCTGCCTGCAGTATTTGCTTTGCTTATGAATAGGGCTATCTATATAGTTGGCTTCTTCTTTCAATAAGATCTTTATCTCTTAAGTGCTGACATCTGCTGTGGGCTATTAAGAAAAAATAATATTTTTAATATTTCCTTTTTGCCTTTTAATAATTTTGCCCTTTAATAATTTGCCTTTTTAATATTTCCCAAAATATTTCATTCTTCTGGGGAGAACGACTTCCCACACTATGATTTGGGGCCAGGAATAGAAGCTAAGCATGTTTTTGGCAGAAAGAAGTAACCTACCTTAACTGCTTCTTTTTAGCAATCCAGCTGAAGCCATTAGTACTCTGTTGAATAAATATTTTCTGAGAATGTTCTCTATTTTTGGTTTTGGTGTGTGATAATTCCTTTGGTTTGAACATGTCCCTAGAAGTTGATTTTTTATATTAAAAAAAACTTACAATTTTATTTCTCTTGGCTTAAAATTATGATAGGATTGTGTATTCATGGTTTATAATTTATGATTAAATTATGTATATTACTATATGTAATCTTCTAGATTATTTGGATATTGTTGCTCTGGAATAACGATTATGACAGAAAATGAAAAAAAAAGATATCAATTAAAAAAAACCCCAAGCAACCAGACCTTAAACCAAACAGAATATAGAATATTTGGGGTTTATCATTTAAGAAACAATTATAATATATTCATCCTTCATTAAACTCAACACTTAATGTGATATTTACAATATCATACTTTCCTGTTTCAAACACTACATATGTTTAGCCCTTTTAATCTATTTTCTCATTTATTTTTACTGAGAGCTATTCAGAGTTGTCTTAAAGAGGGCCAGCTATATAAATGTACTAAATAAATAAAATAAAATTTTAATGGCTGAAAACCTTCACAGCACAGCTGCCCAAATACTGAAATCCTCCAGCATTGGAAACCAATGGACCCGTTGAAAATTGCTTTTTAAAAAACCAATTCTTTCTCGTTTCTCATCATCCCTCCAATCAGCATCTGTTTTGAGCTAAAAAGATATTAATTTTTGCTGTAATGCAAGTTAATCCCCTTCACCTTGCCCTTGCCGTGAGATAATACACTTATTTTGGATGAATTTGATTGAGATAAGCTGCTTGTTAAATGGGAGTTCAGAAACATTCTTAGAAGCAGATCTGTGGCATACTATACAACTGTATCACCTCTCCATTAGCCGTGGTGGCTCAGTGGTTAGAATGCAGTATTGAAGGCTAATTCTGCCGACTGCTAGCAGTTCGATTCTGATTGGCTCAAGGTTGACTCAGCCTTCCATCCTTCCGAGGTCGGTAAAAATGATGATCCACATTGTTGGGGAAAATATGCTGACTCTGTAAACCCTTTAGAGAGGGCTGTAAAGCACTGTGTAGCAGTATATAAGTCTAAGTGCTATTGCTATTAAGGTATTGGTTTCCAAACTTTTTCACAAAGGTTATTGTTAATGAATGCATTTGACACCACATCTTTTTGGTTTTAGTTCTGTAGAAGGCCTACCCGAGCTGGTTCTATGCCTACCCATGCTCCAGGAATGGATAATATTTGGATTTGAATTGGCAGAATGAGGTTCCTTACATTTTCTCTCTGGAGGGTGATGATGGGACCTATGCTTGGAGGGAGAAAAGCAAAAGCAAAGCCAGAGGCTCTACAGGGTGTCCATTTGTTCTACTGGGTAAAAGAAAAGAAAAAGCAAACAGTGCAATATGAGCCAATCAACTTTACCACAGAGCTACTTCTGTCCCATGGAACCTTTTAATACTTTAGCTATATTCTCAGCTTCAGAATCTACACTTAAAAAAAGAATCAGAATGGTATTTTCAGTGCCAAAGCTAATAGTCAGTGTTCCACTATAAACTCAAATTTGAGGTTATATTTATTTGAAATGGTTATTTCTGACAAGAACAACTACAGAATGAGTCCCAGTTCTACATTCTTCACTCGCCTTGAGTAAAATGGGCTTTCATTCTCTGTAGTAATTTCTTAGAATACACGCATGTGTCCCATGGACATTTACATACGTGCATAATGGATATGGTATATATCCCAACATGACTGCACTTAGTAATATGCAATATATATCGGTATGCATATTATATATGTATGTGTGTGTGTTCGCGCTTGTGTATAATACTTGTCTCAAATGTTACACATTTTTCAATACTAATTTTTTCTTTTTTACTCGATGCTGGCATCTGTCTCAGGAGAAGAGGCTGCTTTGCTTGCCAGCCTAAACTCAGTCAACCATGATCTAAATCTGTCCCCCACCCCGTTGTTTAACAATTCTACTATTGGGATCTCTAAAATTGAGGCCGGCCTGGTAACCATTCACCTGTCTACTCTGAGCATCGCGTTTTTCAGATTAAGCATAATAAATATTCCAGAAAAACTCTGCTGACTGTTTTCTTTATTAGGCCTATCAGCTTGGATTAAAAGAACATTTTTTTTTCACCAGATAGCTGAAAAAATGTTGTTGTCCAGTGGAAGTCTAGTCATGGAAAGTTCAACTTTTTGAGAGGCTTTTTGATTTCCATTTCAAGGCAAGAGCCCAAAAGAGGTTTCCCCACCACTCTCATCTAGAATCAACTCCATGCATCAAATTTGGAGGGTAGTTTACTGTGGCAACTGGTATCACTGTTTAAAAGGCGCCTATGGAAATGCAATAGGAAAGGGGTCTTATTTTCAAATTGTATTTTGGAAAATATATGACAACAATATGGTCACCAAAACAATTAAATCTAGTTTACCCTTAATCAAATGACTTTGAGATTATGGCATTCTCTTTTGTTAAGAATCAAAAAATGCATTAGCAGTAGCACCAATATTTATTTAAAATGATTTTTAGTACATTTTAACATACCTTATATATAGACCATCAGGAGTGAAATCCAGCAGGTTCTGACAGGTTCTGGAGAACCGGTAGCAGCAATTTTGAGCTGTTCGGAGAACTGGCAAATACCACCTCTGGCTGGTCCCAGAGTGGGGTGGGAATGGAGATTTTGCAATATCCTTCCCCTGGAGTGGGGAGGGAATGGAAATTTTGCACTATCCTTTCCCTGCCACACCCACCAATCCACACCATGCCCACCAAGCCACACCCACAGAACCAGTAGTAAAAAAATTTGGATTTCACTACTGAAAATAGACTGTATTTTTTCATTACTTGGCTGGCCTATGAGTTTAATAAATTAATATTATTTTCCTAATTTGGTAAGAAAAATATTGGATATTTGCTAAATGTTTCTCTAAACCAGGATTTGATCTTTTTAAAAATAAATATGTTCAGTTAATAGGAAGGGTCCTTAATTGTTTTTAATATTATATAAACTGTGTTTTAAAGGACAAATGACATTTAAATTCTAATACTCCTTTTCAGCCTTCTGTAAATTTTCTAATATTATTCAAGAATAAGAATACACACCCATGCCCATAATAACACGCATATTGCACCTCCTTTGTTGGATGTGGAATTGCTATATCTATAAGCCGGTATTTGTATGTATTTGGGAGAACTGGAGGAGCTCTGTTAGTTCCCAAAATGTCAATAGAATAGAATAGAATAGAATAGAATAGAATAGAATAGAATAGAATAGAATAGAATAGAATAGAATAGAATAGAATAGAATAGAATATAGAATTCTTTATTGTGTGTTTGGACACACAAGGAGTTTTTCTTGGTGCGTATGCTCTCAGTGTACATAAAAGAAAAGATATGTTCATCAAAAATCATAAGGTACAACACTTAATGGTAGTCATAGGGAACAAATAAGCAATCAAATCATATTAGGAAACAGCCTATATAAATCTTAAGGATACCAGCAACAAGGTTACAGTCATACAGTCATAAATGGGAGGAGATGGGTGATAGGAACGATGAGAAGATTAATAGTAATGCAGACTTGGTAACTAGTTCGACAGTGTTGAGGGAATTATTTGTTTGGCAGAGTGATGGCATTGGAGAAAAAACTGTTCTTGTGTCTAGTTGTTCTGGCGTGCAGTGCTCTATAGCATCATTTTGAGGGCAGGAGTTGAAACAGTTTATGTCCAGGATGTGAGGGGTCTGTAAATATTTTCACAGTCCTCTTTTTGACTCGTGCAGTACACAGAAGAGCTCAAACAAGAAAAGCACTACCTGGAATGTATTCCATGAAAGATATGTTGAAAAGAATGGAAATCTCAAAGGACATCTATACACAATGACAGCTGAACGTGATCTCTCGGAGCTTTCTCAGGGATTACAGAATCATTATTAACATGTTCCATGCAGTGTTGGGATTGGTTGTGAATTTTCTAGAAAAAGGAAAATACTTAATAATGGCCATCAGAACTTTCTTCTAGATTTAGTGATACAATGGCAGTCACCACATGTCTCTGATCCTTATTCTCATCATCTAAATGCAAGATTAAATTTATTCAAAACAGGAAGCGCAGCATTAATAATTTGAATACACTCTATTAAAAGGAGAAAGAGTTATGATAATTCATTTGAATCCAAACAGTTAAGATTATCTTAATTTCTTTTTTTTTTTTATCTGATGGCTCCAAAATCATATAAAGAAGGATGGGCATTCCTTACACTGAGTGCAGTACTTCTTATTGCTGTGTTACCATTGTGTATTTACTGAGAAAATCTTAGCAAGCAAGTCACAGCTTTCAACCCTTGAACTCTTCTAAACCAGCCAGATCCCACAGGGAGTTCAGGAGTTTTTATAGATAGATGCTTGTTTTCTCATGAGAATTTTGTTGGAGTTCAGAGACTCGGAATTGAAATCAAGAGAGATTTATGGGGCTACAATGAAACTATCATATCTTTCTTTCCAATAGTTTTATGAATTTAGAGAATGAAGCATGTGTTTTACTATGGAGTCCAGCGAAAAGACAGAACTTGATTTGCAAAGATTCCAGCTGCAGACCCAGCCCTGGGCAGCAAACTCCATTGAATCCAGTACAAATGATTTCTGACCACTTTTTCATGATGGTGTATAGAGAAGAAATGACAAGAAGAACATACATTAAATAGGTGGAAAAAAGTTTTGCTCAGTCCATTAAAAATTATCTTGTTTTCGTCCGCAAGAAAAAAATGTACATACCTCAAACATGTTCTATGGAAATATTCAGTCATCCAAGAAGCTTCAATGTTCCTTTTTCTTTAGCTGAAGAAGCTTCTTGGATGAGAAGCGAAATGTCTTCAAGGAAAAACAAAGCCCAGTTGCTTTTTGAAAAAGCACCTTTGGGACCCACCTCAAAAACATTAATTTCTTTGGATATTAATCCAACATTCCCATTTTGTAATACAATTTAAATACAGAAATCTGACCGGGTTTTGAGAGATGCTCAAAGTCTTTCCTATTACCAAAACCATATCCCATACTCCAAATGGAAGAAGCTAAAGGCGAAAACCTCATTCTCAAGATGGTCCAGCTTTCTAATACAATTATATTCCTAAGATTATAGAAATGAACTAAATGTAGAAAGGAAAATAATTCCCATCCATTAATTTCTTACATATAATCTTCCTATGTAATTTAAATTTGCCATATCTTCTTCCCTAAAAGTCTAAAACATTTATCTCTTTTAAAACAAGGTCTGGTTGGAGGAAAATCAGAGCGCTTCAATTAATGAAAACCTGTATCAAAGTATTAACTGAACCTCCATCTGGAAGTGTGTCACTTTTAAAGTAGGGATCTCCTCATTCTAGATCCCCTTTATTAATACAAAATGTGCTAGGATCTCTACCAGAAGAGTGATCTTCTATCTTTCAAAATATTAACCAGGTGAGTCATGGTGGGACTAAGAGGAGGCAGATTCAGGGAGTTTTAACTTGTCAGATCAACTGCTGTATTAATTAAGGTTGGCCACTAGCGCCCTAATTTTTCTTTTTATGCTCCTTGAATTTTCTCTGACCCTGATTGCTGAAAACTATCAGTGTCCTGCTGTTATATGCAACTGGAAGCACACAAAAATGGTAGTGCAATAAAATGCCCCATTATTTAAAAAATCTGCTTGCAAAGCTAGATAATAATGGAAAATTATATTTTTGTTGCTGAGCAAGACATTTGTTAAGTGAGTTATGCCCCATTATATTATCTTTTTGCCATGGTTTTTAAGCAAATCATTACGGCTGCTAAGTGAATCATACTGTCATTAAGTGAATCTGGCTTCCCTCAGTGACTTTGCTTCTCGGAAGCTCCTTAAGAGGGTGGCAAATGACAATTCCAGGTCCTGGGATGCTGCAACCATCATATATACATTCTGGTTGCCAAGAACCCAAAGTATGATCATGTGACTGTGGGGATATTGCCATGGACGTAAGTGTGAAAACTAGTCATAAGTCACTTTTTTCAGTGTTGTGACTTTGAATGGTCATTAAACGAATGGTTGTAAGTCGAGGACTACCTATAATCCTTTGGTGCCCAATATTTTCCCATCCCGGCCTACGAAGGCATTGATTTAATGTATCCGTGATGTTCTAAAACAGGAGTTCCTAAACCTTTTGCCATTATACCTCCCTTTAATGTATACTTAATACGCACACCTTCCCTAAGAATCTAAGCACCAGAATAAAGACAAATGAACAATAAAAACAACACACTGAAATTTTAGGAAAGATGGATTTATTCTAACGATGTAAAAGGTTCTTCACAATTCTCCTGGACTCTGACTGTACCTCCCTAAGGGAGGTACACCTTCAGTAAGCTCAGTCTAATAACTTGCAAAGTCCCATGTAACATATGTAACAAAACTTGGTTTGGGTTTAACTAAAAGGTGATGTCTTCTTTCAATCAAAGCTATCCCAATTTCAATTCTCCTCTCATCCAATCTCTTAAATTCACTAGCGTTGACTTCATTCAAATATTGCTTTGATCCACTGTTGCCTTATCCATGCTTCGATGGATGGGCAGCCCTTACATGGACTCATTGAAAGTGTTAAGCCACGGGTCATGATTTAAAAACCGGGATGTCTAGTATCACCCAATGCACAGAGCCAGAACCAAGCAAATCATGCTGTGGCTCAACATACCATAGGAACCCACTCATCTGATGTGTGTCTATAACCTTTTCAGGTCTATTTTTACAGCTTTCAGGAATAGGCGGTTGAGTTGGGCTCATAGGAAAGCCCCTCCTGTCTGCCTCGCTGGAGACAATTTCTAAAGATCAAAGGTGCTTGTGGGAAGAGATGGGAAACTTTTCTTCCATGAACCTCAAGTAAGTTGATCCCGAGATCCAAGTGTTAGTCTTTAATAATAACAAAAGAAGCATATATTGGCTGCTAACTTTGTCAACTTCTACAGAACAGAGACGGCCTAGCAACCAAGCACCAATCTTCACTTCTATTTGCTTGGACCATGCCAGAAGAAACTGATCCTTGGATTTTAAGCATAAAGCAAGGGACCTTTCTGCCCTCAGAAGGATTCTATTGCAACATTTTCCCCTTTCTCCAACACTGATACATACATTCTTCCAGCGACTGATCTGTGGCCATCTTTAGTGCATTGAAGAAATGGGGAGACAATGGATTTTTAAATATGAATTAATGTTCAAACAGAATTGGTGGAAGCAGTTAAACCTTATTGTCCTTTGAAGGTTGTCCTGTGTCAGTTAGCTTGGAGAGCCTTGTACTGGTCTAAAACTGTGATAAACTGACTGGTTGACTGGCTTAGAGATCCTTCCATTATTATCACAAACTATTTAGAGATTTGAAGCTGGGCTTTCTCCATCCAGGGGCAACCACTGAAATGATCATTAACAAAGTTGAAAGGGACCTTGGAGGTCTTCTAATCCAACCCCCTACTCAAGCAGGAGGCCATTTTAGACAAATGGCTGTCTAGTCTCTTCTTAAAAACCTCCAGTGTTGGAGCACCCACAACTTCTGGAGGCAGATTGTCCCACTGATTGATTATTCTAACTGTCGGGACATTTCTCCTTAGTTCTAGGTTGGTTCTATCCTTGATTAGTTTCCATCCATTGCTTCATTCGATACATCAACTACCAAGGAGAGTTTTCACTGGATCTGTGGAGGCACTTCATATATTTTTGGGTATGAGATCTAGAGGGGTTTTCCAGATTTTCCTAGCCATAGATCCTATTAGTCAACAAGAACTTTTCCTGGAATCCCCACTGCCTGCCATGCAGACACCCACAGAGTGATTAGTCATGATGAGAAGAAAGTCCCTCGGGAGAGATGGGGCTCCTGAATGTCCACTGGCCTTGCTCTTATAAAAATGGCTAGGGAGGTTCTTGGCTGAGTCTGAATGAACTTTTTTTTACCCATAGTCCCTTGAGAACCTCAGGATTCTGCAGAACACAACTTGAAAACCTTTGGTAATGTGGCAACTTCAGAACACTATCCAGCATACTTTCAGAGACAAGTTTTTAGAAGTGAAATACATCGCGGAACTGGAATTCATAACCAATTGAATTTATGAGCAGGGCAAAAAGAAAAAAACAACAACTCTGTGTTATCTAGTTTTATTTTTTTTGAGAGAAGTCTTGCCAGGAAAATTACTCAGGGTTATGATGATTTTACAGGGTGATTTTGCCCAGAAATTTTCTTAATACAGATAGTCCTGTATGAGATGAGATGATAATTCAAGATTTCCATTTGCACGTCTGTCCCTGGAGACTGTCATAAAACATAATCTGTATCTCAGTGAGACAGGATATCTACAAAACACATTTTAAAATAGATAACTTAGCTTCTGCTGATGGCTTGCTGATACAAACCATATCATTTATATACCAGAGATATCTACTATGCCTTCTGGGTCTATATGGCCATATTTTTCTGCAACTTGCATGTTCTTGTTAGCAAACCAGTTTAGGATTAGGAATGGATGAGGGGAAAAAAATACCTTTACAATTTTTTTTATTAGTGTATCAAAACATAAAATACAAAGGGAAATAAAAAGTACTGGAAAAATAGGGAAATCCTCAGGAATTTGAAGAAGGTCTAAATAAACTATGGATGAGAGCAAACAAACTGAAACTTAATCTAAAAAAGAAAGATTGAAGTACAGGTAGTCATCGATTTACAACAGCTCATTTAGTGATTGTTCAAAGTTACAACAGCACTGAAAAAGTGACTTATGACCATTTTTCACATTTACAACCATTGCAGCGTCCCCATGGTCAAATGATCAAAATTTAGATACTTGACAACCGATTCATATTTATGACGATTGCAGTGTCCTGGGGTCATGAAATCACTTTTTGCAACCTTCTGACAAGCAAAGTCATTGGGGAAGCCAGACTCACTTAACAACCATGTGACTAACTTAACAATTGCAGTGAATCATTTAACAACGGTGGCAAAAAAGGTTGTAAAATGGGGCAAAATTCATTTAACAAATGTCTCGCTTAGCAACAGAGATTTTGGGCTGAATTGTGGTCGTAAATCGAGGTCTACCTGTACTAGAAGAGTGGAGTTGGATAAGGAGAGTTAGTTGGCACTTCCCCTTAAAGCACTAGGGGTAGCGTTTGGAAATGAACTTGCTGTTCTCTTGCCTAGCCCCACAGTGTGATAGGCAAATAAATTTTAATCATCATCATCATCATCATCATCATCATCATCATCATCATCTTCTTTTTCAGCACTTTTACAGTACCAGACTCAGTTTGCATTCAGAACTTGAAAAACTTGTTCTAGTATTTGAATTGGTGGGTAAAAATGTAACTTTTTAATGCCGTCCAACTATTTCTGTAAGTTTGAAGGTGTAACATATAGCCTTAGTTAAGCTTCATCAATACAAATCATAAAAGTAAATTTATGAGATGTATTTGTGCATATATTTCATTTGCCTTTTGTGTAGAGAACACCTAATATGTATACTATAGTAGTTTCTCTTCTTGTGTTTTTTAAAAAATGCCCTTAGATATCCATGATCATAATAATTCTCATATTTGACAACAGTCTTTGAGTTACTATTATATATGGAAAATTAATATTATTGGAAATACATGCAGTATGTTACTCGTAGTCATGGCACTTATTATAACATTCAGAAAATAGCAAATGGTTCCATAAATCCAGCATTATAACACTGGCTCATTAATAAAATTGTATTTTAGCCCAAGAATTGAATCCCTCTTATTTTTATTTGATTATTAATTATTTCATTTGTACCTTCATCTTTCTATCCCCTTGACAAACAAGGTGGCTTGCAACAGCAAAGAAAATATAAGGCAAACCCTAAACCATGGATGTCAAACTTGCGGTGTCACGTTGCTGTCACATGATGTTTTGCGATGGTTTTCCCCTTTGCGGATCTGGGGTGGACGTGGCTGCATGTGACGCATCAGGCGCCTGCCAGCCGCCAGTTGACACCCCTGCCCTAAACAGAAACATAATTAAAATCCAGATTAAAATCAAACATGAAAATAAAGAAATAATCTAAAATAATTAGCTAGAAATCCACAACCAATGCACATTCATATACACAATTTTCACCGGAGCTGTTCTTATTGGATATCCTTCCAGAGAAAATTAGTAAAGAAAAGATATATTTGATTATTCATGTAATAACAGCAGCGAGGATTGTATTTGCGCAAAACTGGAAAGCAGAGAAAATACCTCTGGAAGAGGAAATAATTAAGAAAATTTTAGACTGTGCAGAAATGAATAGATTAACTATGATAATTAAAGAAAGAGAGGATTCAGAATATTTTAAGATATGGGGTCAATTCTACCATTGGCTAGAAAAGAGATATAAACAAATTAATAGTTATGCAAGAGTATGATATACTTAAAATATTGTATTGTTGAAGAGAGGTTGTAATAGATTAAGAGAAAATGAAGAAAGAAGAAACAACACCGAGATGACACACGAAAGGATTAACTGATGTACTAAGTGTCGTTTGTGTATTAAAAAAAAAATTGTACACCATTCACTCTTATTCACAAATAAAAAGGCTAGTAACGTTCTAACAAAATCTTCCCTATTGACACCAACTGAAGAGAGGAGGGGTGAGAACTTTGTCAAAATTGCAATGTCATGGAATTGGGAGCTGATGCTATCAGGTTGAAGAATTCATCAGGGACAGAGGATAAGATTTGCAAGATGGCCAGAATAATGTGATGCAACAATGAAATATTACCACAAATAGTTGCAATCCACATCAGACTGTATATTTTGATGTCACAGATATTGTCCACCAGATATTGTCCTTTGATTGCCCTGGCCTCATTGCTATCCTAGCTGGCTAACCAAATGGGATGCATAGCTACTATGTGTAGGTAATGAGTCTCGCTGTCATCTAGACATCTCTTAGCTTCTCCTTTTGCAACCCAGATGCAACAGCCCAAACTTTATACATTGTGATGGAACAGTGTTTTGACTAAAATAATGACATCTTCACAAAGAGGTGAAATTCTACAAAGCTTTTACTTCTATGATGCTTCAGCAGCTCAAGAGAAAGAATGGAGATTTTCTGGGAATGCAATGGGAAACTAACATAATTTAAAACATAGGCTAGGGATGAGATGGGGTCAAGGTTGGAGGTAAAGTTAGGTTGCCAGGGGTTCAGATGTTGCTACAAGTGGCCAATGAGGAAAGGCTCTACATCTGACCACAGTAAATATTTCAGGGTTCTTTAACTCATTCAGAGAATCAGTATTATTTTTGCCAAATTAGTTAGATCCCCAGCTAAAGTTATTTTTGGGATTGCCTATAGAGTTTCTCAATTATCTAAGTCATGGTTGTCCCAAAGGTGCTTTTCCAAAAACAACTGGTTTTTCTTGGGTTTTATTCTTTGAAAACATTTCACTTCTCATCCAAGAAGCTTCTTCAGTTCTGGGATTATTTCAAACATCCTCCTTTTTTAAAAAAAATCTACAAATAAGACATTCCATTTCCCCTTTCCTTTTTCTTCCCTTAATGAATATTGTTTGGACTGAGCTATCAGGAAAAAGCAAGTTATGCAGCCAAATAAGTAAACATGAAATATGAAATGAAATGAAATGAAATGTTGGAGACAAGATAAGGCAATGAAGATTAAGCAGAGCATGGTGTTCTATTAACGGGTACAGAAGTGCATTTATTCTTGGACAAGTCATCTATTTATAGAAGGACCATCTAGCTGAAGCTCCTCTCTCCAGTATAGGTCAATTGTGAACATAGCACAGGCTTTCCACAAACACATTTTGCTAGATTCAGCACTCAGAGGCCTGATTCATGACAGGAATGAACTCCAGGACTTCATATTTTTTTGTATTCGATACCAATATATCTGTCCAAGGATAGTTGTGATTATACAGTGCTGAGCATAAATCAAGTAGCTAGACTATGGCCCTCACTAGGAGTATTTAATTTTTTTAAAAAATTGGGAATCACATATCACCTTATAACGAATGTCTCCAAAGAAACCAGGCTCGCACCAGCAAAAATCCACTGCTTCAGCACTTTTAAATGAAGGATGCATCTTGGCTAAAGTATATAGTGCTTCTGCTTCAAAATCAATGATGTCTAGATCAGTGTTTCTCAATCTTGGCAATTTTTAAGATGTGTGGACGTCAACTCCCAGAATTCCTCAATATCACACTGGCTGGGGAATTCTGGGAGTTGAAGTTCATACTTCTTAAAGTTCCTAAGGTTGATGGTCTAGATCAGGGGTGTCAAACTCACATTGTCACAGCAATGTTATGTGACATATTGAGACTTTTTTCCCTTTGCTAAAATGGATGTGGCTGTGGCCAGCACATGACGCATCTATACCGTGGGCCGGGAGTTTGACAGCCCTGGTCTAGATGCAAGTAAATAGTTGGTGGATTCAAAAAATATTTTTTCAATACACACCAAATGGTGCTGAAATGCTGTATGATTGGTTCACAATATCTGTCACTTCCATTCATTTAACGAAGAACTAGCTATCGCACCACAAATTCCTCCAGGTTATCAATGATCCTGTTTCCTAATGCTATTTTAAATTATGATACACCACTCTCCTCTTCATTACATCCTTTCCATCCTCAAGGGGCTGATTTCTTTCAAACTGCTAGTTTTCTGTCTTACATATAGGCAGCTGTGCATATAGAAGTGAAATATATTTCACATGTTATCCTTGTTGTTTGTCCCTAGGACAAAGATGCAGTTATGATTTCTCCATAACAGCTCAACATAAGTTAAATTTTCAGATACAAGATGTTCTTGTAGTTACCAAATATCCTCATGCTCAAAGGCTACTACGTCATGTAGAAACAAGTGTACAGTTTATACGTAACTTGTAAAAAGTAAATATTTCCCAGAGTAACTTAATTTCAAGCACAATTTAGGACTGGCTGTAGTTGATAAAGTTCTCAAACATTGTTTTTTTACTAGATGACATTAAAGGTTAAAACTCATATACTATTAACTGAGGTTAATCTCAATATTTCTGGATATCTGTGGATTGAAATAATTGTTTTAAAGGTATGGGTTTATCAAATTCTGCAAGTTAATAGTGAACAGGGCTGTTGCTACAAAATCGTTTGATTTTTAAAGGCAAATATTGAACATTGTTTGGAATACGAAAAGCCAAACTTTAGATTGTAAAGAACATTGCCAAGGTTGAGAAGTTTCACTTGATATTGTGAACATATTGAAACTACATGTCTATGGTAAGGTGACCAGATTTTAACATTGGTAAAGAGGGACATTGTGGGCGTGGCTTATTGTGTGGGCGTGGCTTGGAGGCCATGTGACTGGGTGGGCGTGGCTAGCTGGTCATGTGACCGGGTGGCCATGGCTATGTGTATAGAGACTACTCAGAGGGCTGAAAAGTCATTTCTGACAGGTCCTCACACTTTTGACTGGTCCTCACATTTATGACCATCCCCACATTTATGCCTGTGCAGCATTCTTAACAACCATGTCACTCATTTCACAACTGCTTCTCTTCACTATGGTGACAAGATAGGGCAAAAATGTAAAATGTGAGGACAGTCGTAAGTTCGAGGACTGGTCAAAAGTGCGAGGACCAGTCAAAAATAACTTTTTCAGCCCTCCGAGTAGTCCATATGCACAAAAGTACTAACCAGAGGGCTGAAAAAAGTCATTTCTGACAGGTCCTCGCACTTTTGACTGGTCCTCACACTTATGACCATCCTCACATTTATGCCCGTGCAGCATTCTTAACAACCATGTTACTCATTTCACAACTGCTTCTCTTCACCATGGTGACAAGATAGGGCAAAAACGTAAAATGTGAGGACAGTCGTAAGGTCGAGGACTGGTCAAAAGTGTGAGGACCAGTCAAAAATAACTTTTTCAGCCCTCTGAGTAGTCCATATGCATAAAAGGATACAGTAATAGAGAGGGATGAAGGAAGGGAAGGGAAATTAGAGTAGGAGTGACGGTAAGAGAGGGAGGAAGAGAGGAGGAGAAGGAGAAAGGAAGAGGAAATAGGGAGGAGAAGAAGAGGGTGGGGGGAAGAGAAAGTAAGAAGGAAAGAAAAGAGAGGTGGTAGGTTTGAGGAGAAAGATTGCTGTACAATAAAAAAGATGAAAGGGAAGAAAGCCAACCCCAAACAAATATAAAGATATTAAGATAAAGAATGAATTGTTAAACTTTAAAGAATAAAAGAGAACAAATATGAATAAATAGCAATAATTAGAAACACACATACAAACATACAATGTATTTTCTTTGAACAGAATATTTGGCTGGTTCACAAATTTAAACAGTGTTTAGTTAGTTAGTTAGTCATTTCAATTTAATTTACAATTTCTATATTTCCTTTTTGCCATATTTATTCCTCATCTATTTTTTTAAAAAAACAATATTACCCTTCATCCTCATCTCTAATCTTAATCAAATTCAATTTTTCCCTTCTATTCTATATTATACCCCTTCCCATTGTCATCTATTTTTATATCCATCCTCACATTGGTTAATTATGTAATATGAGTTGTTTAATACAAATTCAACATTTTAATATAAATCAATTAGTTATATAACTATCTTCTTTGTATATTAATCAATATGAACATGAATATTCCAATTATTTCCATGCAATCCAATTTCTTACAAATCAATTAATTATATTTACCAATAATAATAAACCAAATAATTTTCCCCATATATTCCTCCAAACAACTTAACCATTTCTGCTTTCAACACAGTATACAATTAATAGTATCTCAATTATTACAATTCCCTAGTTAAAAAGAGCTTTTTTTTCTTTTGTGTTTTAAAATCTTGAACTCTCCTCTTTTGCCCTAAATAATTTCCCATTGTTTGCACCTACCTTTTTTGGTAAGGAAAAGGAAAATAAATCTGCTGCCTAATTTTCCAACGTTGCAAGCAAACAGCAAAGCCAACAGCCTGTTTTACTTTCAGTTTCGTTTTGAGCTTGGTTTGCATAAAGAGAAAAAAAAACTGCTGAGCAATTTAGCAAGAGCAGAGCCCTGCGCAAATCAGCTGAGAGGGGGAAGCCGAGCTAATCAACGTAGGGCGGCCCTTTGAAGCCCCGCGGCAAGAGTTTAAACAGGTTTTTTCTCTCTAGCCATCAGCGGGGACTCAGGAGGCAGCCGGGACTCAGGAGGCAGAATGAAAAATCGGGACTTTTTTAAAACGCCGCGGGACGCGGGACAAATTGCTCAAAAGCGGGACTGTCCCGCCAAAAGCGGGACGTCTGGTCACCTTAGTCTATGGAGATTCTCAGTCATCCAGATCATGGTTGTCCCAAAGGTGCTTTTTCCAAGAGGCAACCGGACTTTCTGGTTTTTCTTTAAAGATGTTTTGCTTCTAAGCCAAGAAGCTTCTTTGAAAAAGCACCTTCGGAACAATATTGAAATTACTGTGAAGGGTATCTTTTGCCAATGAAATAAATGAATGTATTACATGCTTCCCACATTCCATTTGTTTCACTGACCCAGTTTCAGAGAAGGGGAGTTTGAATATAACCATCCCAGAATTGAGGAGGATCTTTCTCTCCCTCTCAATAACCTTGAGGACTTACTCAGACAGGCCTCAGATTACTTACTTCCACATGTTGTAAACAACTTATTGACTCTCTTAATTTAATTGTGCAAGAGTCAGTATTTAACTGTCTTCTCTGAAGACCAAAGACATCAATAAAGTAAGATCAGCCAAGAATGTTAACACTTACTGCAACCTCTGTAACCTGGATATTTGACTATCTGCATAAAACTTTCTAGGAGATTTTGAGGTCATCCTCAGAGAAACTTTATATTGCTTTATGTTTTTTGGAACAATTCAGAGCACATATTTTGCTATCAAAGGGGGGAAAAAACAACCCACTCCAAATATATTTCTTTACACCTTTTTTTGGTGTCCTAGCCAAAGAAATTTAGTTTAAGAATGCTGTAATAAATCATTGAATGTACCACAATGTGTTGATGTTAGTTATAACTGATAGATTAAAAAAAAAAGAAAGGGGGGGGGGCGGTTGGCACTGAAACAAAAATGTTTGTAAATATTTGAAATGTAAACTAATGCAGATGTCATTACATACAGTACACCACAACATTCATAGAAAATATTAGAACTCAGGCTTCATAGACTATGGGTACTCCTCAACTTATGATCACTACTGAACGACAGATTTCTGTTGCTAAGTGAGATATTTATTAAGTGACATTTACCCCATTTTACAACTTTTCTTGTCACTGTTGTTAAGTGAATCACTGCAGTTGTTAAGTGAATCTCGCTTCCTCATTGACTTTACTTGTCAGAAGGCCGCAAGAGACCACATGACCTCGGGACACTTCAATTGTCATAAATATGAGTCAGTTGCCAAGCATCTGAATTTTGATCAAGTGATAATGGGGATATTGCAATGGTTCTAAGTGTGAAAATGGTCATAACTCACTTTTTTCAGTGCCATTTCAGTGCTGACTTCGAACAGTCACTAAATGAACTGTTGTAAATCGAGGACCATCTGTATCGGAAAGTTCATTTATATTTTGTTAACAAGGATTTTTTGGCTTAGAATTGCACATTTGCAGGTCATAAAACGAGAGTTCCCAAAGGTGTTTAAATTGATGTCTGCGTGGAATTACTCTTTTCTTCCTAGTGGGAAAATTAAATTGATGACTTGATTACGCTGCAATTCAACCCATGTCATAAAATTGGCTCCCAAAATGTTCAACCCAGTGCAGTGCCAGGATTTTTTTTTTTTTTTACAAAAATCTCTATGTATTATTTGCCATCAACTTTAGTGCAACATAACCCAGTCTTCCTCTGCACAATGCTTTCCAGATGTGGTCCAGCTTCTGCTTCCAGCCCTGTCATGGTCTTCTTCTATGGTTTCAGAATTTTGTATGATTTCAATGTTTATAATTTTGGATTTTATCGTCTTACTTTATTTTATCCAGTCTGGGAACTTTCAACAGAAAGTAGACTACGTATGTGCATTTGCGCACGAACAGATGTATAAGAAAGAAAATGTTTCAGTGTTACGTTAGTTATTGTTGACTGACAGTCATTATATGTAATTGCTATTCTTATTCCTTTTCAGTTTCTTTTCTAATTCAACCTAAAATTAAAGCAATTAACAGTTGCTTCTGTATCTTTTTGTGTTTTATGAACACCTAAATACCTTAGTAAAAAGAGGAAGGGGGCTGACGAGCAAAATAAGGAAAAAGTTGAAGAGTTCTTGCATTTTCCCTCATTCATGCAGTTCATCTGAAGAAAATGCCTGGCTCAGAAGAACATATTGCTATGTTCTTCGGCTATTTCTCACTGATATTTCCAGCATGGTCAAGTAATACCAGATAATTAACAACAATCTAACTAACTTTAAAAATTAGAGTGCTCCAAATGCCTTAGAGCATGGATGTCAAACTCATGGCGTCACATTGCCCTCGTGTGATGTTTCACAATGTTTTTCCCCTTTGCAAAGCTGTGTGTGTGTGTGTGTGTGTGTGTGTGTAGTTTGCGTGTGATGCATCTGGACCGCAGGCTGCCAGTTTGACACCCCTGCCTTAGATGAACATTTTAGTTCCTGGGACAGAACTGAACAACAAGATTTATTTCTGCTCAACTCAGTGCCCTTCTGCAAATCCAGCTACTGCGGATGAAAAAGAATGCAGAACATATTGAACGGCTGAAGTCCCCGTTCCTCAGGTACCTGACAAAATATTTGACTTGCCTCCAGGAGTTATGGGTGCTCCAACACTGGAGTTTTTAAAGAAGGGATTGGACAACCATTTGTCTGGAATGGCATAGGTCTCCTGCTTGAAAAATACTTTTGACGTACTACAATTCGTTGTTTCTCATCTACTTTTATGATTATTCTGCACCATGGATGTATATGTAACATTCCTTCCCTGGGATAACCATCCATGAAGTGGACTGTACCCAACAAACTTTATACTGAAACAACTGTATCTGTAAAAAATATTGGGAAGAACCAGGAAGAATGTATTTGTATTTGTGTTTGCTTATGCTTTAAACTAAAAAAGGAAGGGGAGGGTGACCAATTTTTAGGACTTGATCCCAAGCATAAACCCCAAGACAACCAATCAAACAATCAGGTAGGGAGTGGTGGGAAGGAAAAGGAACTCAAAACAGGAGATGTAGGAAACAAATGCAGGGTCAGCCATAAAGGATTCAAATGTCTGTACACTGATGCTCAAAGTATGAGGAAGAAACACGGAGAATTAGGTCTAGTACATGAGGGCATGTATAATATAGTTGCCTAAACTTGGTGGAATTAAAACCATGACTGAAATATACTGTTGGGGAGATATAAACTATTCAAAAGGAACAGATCTAACAAAAGAGGATGTGGAGTTGCATTATATGTAAGAAATCACTATACTTCTACAGAAATGCATAAAACAAAGGATGAAAGCCTCCTTGAATGCATACGAGTAAAAGGAAAAAAAAAGAATGACATTGCCATAGGTCTGTGATGGTGAACCTATGCCACGCATGCCAGAGGTGGCACCCAGAGCCCACTCTGTGGGCACGCGCCCGTCACCAGTTGCTCTTCTAGTTTCTGGCGCTGGTCTTCACAGGCACTGGAGTGCCAGAAAACGCCCCCAAAATGGCCAAAAAACCAGGCCGTTTTTCAGGGCCTTTTCCAGCCAAAAACGGCCCACAGTGTATTTCCTGTGCTTGATTGGGTGGCCTGTAGTATATACCTACTGAGAGCTAATCATACCAAACTCTATCCTGGCCAAGTAATCTGTCAGAAATGTAATCCTTTTTGCTAAATTCCTTTGCAGCCTCACATGACTCTGCAGGAAGTTGTAGGAAGTTCACGGTGTGCTTGGGTGACTTTGTGCAAATAGCTTTAAAACTACTTGGGAGTTATCTCGTATCATTCAAAGGATACTGAAAGAATTCAGAGAGGATCAAAGCAAGAGGCTCGAGTCAACTGGTTCCTGAAGCTTTTGTAATCAGGAAGGATGGACTTGCAATTTGACTTATTCAATTGATAAGACTTTATTTAAAATTTTAATATAAAATTTAGGAAAGAATTTGATGTGATGTGCATCAAGAGAGAAAAGCCACTGAATGAAAGTGCAGAATTTTTATGCTTTAATACTGACCCAGAGACAGCCTAGTAAGCTCCCATATATACATGTTTTATGTAAAGTTTCCTTCCAGACTTTGTCTGTAGCATGCTGGCAGTCAAACTGCTTAAAAATAATAAGGATGACAATGTTTTCTGGGGACTTAGTTTGGAGTGAACACTTTCCCCAGGGAACTTATTTCTTCTTTTAGAATCTTTTGCATCATAAAATTCTATTAAGCAATCTAAGAGCAAGGAAAAGGTTTAAAAACGAGATTTATTTATCACAAACTTTTGGTTAGAAGTTTTTATACAATTCTCTGGTTATTTCTGATAATTTATCACAAATACTTTCCTCTAAGAACCATAACATTTGACTTGGAATTCTTTCTTTCATACATCAGGGATTGAATTTTTTAATCTTCATCTGCAAATAGCACAAATTTTATTACAGTGTGTAATTTGGCCAGACTTATTTTTAGGGTTGTACAAAGCATTCAAAGAGGTATTATACAAAGCAATTTAGCACCTATGAAGCCTCTCTGTCTGAAATATTCAAGCAGTCACAACCCCTGGAAGGAATATTGCCAGCTGCCTCTGTGTAGATACAGACAATTTTGTTAGCAATTCTAATGGAAGCATTCTTGTGTTTTGAAGCAGCTGCATGAATCTCACAAAGGATGTGGCTGCTTTAAACTTCAGCTTCGTGCATATTGATGTGCTTTGGGAAGGACTAATTCTGAACGCTTTGCATAGCTATATTTTCCTGAAGTAAGCAAATATAGATAATTAAAGCAGCTAAATGGATTCAAATGAAAATGACTGGAGCTTTAGCTAAGCTATAAATTCTCAGCACATTTATATAATAAACCCACGTTTATGAGATTAAGTTCCCACTGGGTGAATATATACAACATTCAAAGCCAAAATCAATCAAGTTACCTTACTCTAGTGAATCAATATGGAATGAATATCCTTTATTTTCAGGCAAAAGTAACTAGTCTACTTTTAATTAGTATAGCCATATCTATTATAAAACATTATTTTATAGATGTGGCTATTCTGATTCAAATTGGACCAAGTACTTTGGCCTGAGAATATTAAATTCCATATTGATTCACAGTTACAGCCACAAGTATCACAAAAGCAGTTTGGGTGATATTTCCCACTCTCACAGCTACTAATTTCTTAATGCAAGTAATAAAGAAAAAAAAATCAAACACTCCAGAGACAGCACTAGGCCTTTTACCACTTACTTGTCCTTGACTTCAAAACATTTGTGAAGTCACCTTCTCATAAACATTTGTTCTTCTGAAATGTCTTTTAGTTCAATTTGTTCAATATGGATATGAATTCTTGAGCACTCCTTACAAAGAAAGTCTAAAATCCAGAAGAACACCACAAATTCTTTAGTTATAACATGATTAATTTCAGTTATTTGTAAAATTAGAGGCAAACTTATTTTACAATCTTTAAAAACTGATCCAAGTTTTAGGTCTGGATTTTTTGACTCTGATTTGAAACTGTTTTTGTAAACCACATGAATCACAAGAGGCCAATCAAAAGCAGGCACCTCCTGCACAGCTGGAACAGCCTGGTGTGTAGAGAGAGAACAGCAAAGACGTTCTGTGAAGCATCTTGTCAAGCAAGTGAGTAAATGACTTGATTAGCAACAGTTGGCTGCAGCCTGATTAAAGAGCCAGCCTTGAGTTATAGCCCTTTACTGGAAACAACTATTTAATCTCTGGCTCTTGTATGACAATTCATATGAATTATGCCTGTGCTCTTCTGAACTGGCTCTTGGAATCTTGGACTGATTTTGGGCTATTCTGTGCACTCCCAATAAGAGTAAACTGTTCAGGCATGTGTCTGCCAGAGACTGTTTTGGTTTGCATGCTTTGGCTGTTATCTCTCTGACCTTCATTAAACTGAATTAGATGAGGCATGATGGCTCAATGGTTAAAGACACTGAGCTTGTCAGCTCTTGGTAGTTTTCATTACCTTTCATATGAGTGGCTATAGGCAATTACTTTGGGCAGTTCTGGATTATTAAATGTTCCTTCTGGATAAATCGCAAAATATATCTATGGAATTAAACATATATAGTACAGTTTCATTAAGTTAAACAGTTCAGTCTTAAGACTGAGCCTCAATGAGGTTGCTCCAGTCAAAAACGTCTCATTTTTCTTCCAGCCCTGCATAACACAATTACTTTGTGCTTCCATCAGTTCTCACAAATGTAATTTGTGAAATATGGAGCTCAGCCAGAATTGCTGTACTAAAAGCAAAACTCAGTTTATTATATCGGGCCAATTGTCCATCTCCTATAACATTTGCAAAACTAGTTGTATACTCTAGTTTAAATTAAATTTAGACTTTGTCCCTAAATAAATTTTGTTTAATTTAGGTTAAGAGGTATTAGTCTAAATTTTCTATATAAACACAGGTGTGCATCTGAATATCAGGACTTTTCCTGGAAAAGTACGAATGTTTATCTTTCCAGCAACCAAATCAAAAGAACTGCTTAGAATACCTGCTTGACTTCATGGAGGAAAAGTATAAAGCAGTATTTTCTGAAAAGGGAATTGACTCCTGAAGTTTGCATTTGTGGAAGCTGATACCACAAATATAAGCGTGCGCGCACACGCACACACACACGCATAGGAGGAGGGGAAGAAAGGGGGGGGAAACATATATTGTATAAAGAGGAAATAAGGAAGGTTACTAGAGTTTTTGCTTTCATCTGGATTTTCATTGTGTTCCTCATTTTCTTTTCATTAAATCTAGCACTTAATTTCATGTACACTCCACTTGTGCTACTATATAAGCAAATTGATTATATTTATAACTCTTTAATGATTAATAAAACAATAAAAAATAATGTAACAGCATTTTAACTGCTGTAGGGTAAGCAGCTTTCTATGCTCTTAAATTTGGTTTTGCAACAATAGGAGCATGAAGATATTTTTTTTTGTTTTTATTTTACAATATTTTTCTATTAAAAAAAGAAAACAGAAAAAAATGTCGTTTTTAACCCAAAGACAGTTGACTCCATATGGATACATCAAGAAAAATTTATCTAAGTCTAGAGTTTTGCTTTGGAATACAAAGTCCAGGTAGTTCTCAATGGAAAACCACAAGTGAGCCCAAAATTTATGTTGCTAAGTGAGAAATTTGTTAAGTGAATTTTGTCCCATTTTATTACTTTTCTTGCCACATTTGTTAAGTGAATCAGTGCAGTTATTGAATTAATAACACAGCTGTTAACTGAATCTGGCTTCTCTATTGATTTTGCTTGTCCGAAGGTCGCAAAAGGGAAGCACACGACCCCAGGACACTGCAACCATCATAAATTTGAGTCAATTTTTCAAGCATCTGAATGTAAATCACCTGACCATGAGATGCTGCAATGGTCTTGTGTAAAATGGTCAAAAGTTACGTTTTTCAATGCTGTTGTAACTTTGAACGGTCACTAAACTATTGTAAGTCGAGGAGTACCTGCACCTATTAGATCACTTATGTATGTTTCAGCAAATTATTGAATCCTTGAATTGAATTCTTACTGAGTGTACCATATTTAGCTACATACAATAGTCTTTTAACAATGTTCTCTCACTAACAATGGAAATGACAATGAATGTACACCTTATTCCTGCAGGCCACCATATTTCAAATCATGCTCTATGTTGTCTCATGGCAAAATTTATGATGAGATCGAGAAAGTTAAAAGTCCTGTTGTATAAGTCCATTTAATAATAGATGCAGTCCAAGTAAATAAAAAGTCTGCAGTCCAAGTAAATAAAAAGTATTGATTAAATACACTAGAACATTTTTAATGCTCTTATAAAGAAATAATTTGGAATGGTTTCTCCAAGAAGAATAAAGAGAGAAGCTGTTGAGTTTTAGGAACACCTTTTTCATTTAAAATATTGTATACAATACGGATTTCATGAATGCTGCTTTGCATAAGAGCTAATGCAGAGATTGGTATATTATGATACCAAGAGTTAACAAAAATATTTTTATCATCAGGAGTAGCTGGGGTCAAAAAGACTTTATTTCTTATTTTGGATTGTTTTGTTTTTTATGAAAGTCCCTCAGATGTTTTGTCCAGTCTCATTCTATCATTATGTTGCTAAGGAGCCAAACATCTCACACCAGCTTTATTAGCGTTATAGAAAGCTTTTAGGGCGAAGCTTCAACCAACTTTTAACAGAAGCAGCTTTCTGAAGTAATGTCTCCACAATTTTCTCTGTTCCTTCTGGCTTCCAAAAAACAAAGCAAAACTGGAACATTATTTTGTGTCAGCCAAGCCTTTTTGAATGGCAGTTGGACTAAATTGCCTTCATTGTGGAAAGCACCTCATTTTGGAAGAGATTAGCTGCTCCATACAGGTGCACACTTATATACATCAAATAGCAAGAATAAGCAAAGCTGTATCTGCTGGTCATAATAAAATTCTAAAACAAATGGAAAATGTGAATGTCATCATGCCGTTTTCCCACCTCTCTTGCAAAAAACAAACAAGGCTGTCAATTATTATTTTTGTTGAATCCTGTAAACTTGTCTCCTTCCAGCTATCAGTAAAACAGGGAAATTTCACAGTTATATAGTCTTCAACTCAGAGAATTCCTATCCATTCGACCCTCAATTTTTTCAGACACGAAAGCATAAATATAATAATAAAAAAATGAAATGACTCAAACTGTTGTCAGGTTATTCAATCTGATTTTTGTGCCTGGAACTGGTAATCTGAAACACTGCATAACTTTTAAAAGAAAAAGAGGCATCAGAAAGGAATACATTTCTTTTAAAGGGAGTACAGGCAGTCCTCAATTTATGATGTGTAATGATTCAAAGTAACAGTGGCCTCTGAAAAAGTGACTTATGATAACCGTCACACTGCCACCTCATATCACATGATTGCAATTGAGGTGCTTGGCACCTGCTAACACTTATGACTGGCTGCAGCATTTTGTGGTCATGTGATTGCATTTTTTTTGTCTGAAACAGCAATTTTCTAATCAAGCGTATTGTTTCCCTTATGCTCTGTTTTTTCTTCAGAGAATGTATTTTTTAAACAAAACAAAACAAAACAAAACAAAACAAAACAAAACAAAACAAAACAAAACCCTATATTTGATACAGATATACCATCACTTCATCCACGTATTTTTTTGAAGCAATATGAAACTGTGTCAAAGAATCTTTTTTAAAGATCTGTTACTAATTTTTAAACATTACTTATTACGCCACCAATAAGGACCTGTTTTGTGGATCAAAACCAAAGCTTCAGATGTGTTTACTAGTGTGCTTTCCTTGAACTAACGTTCTGTTTTTGCATATTGAGAACATACACACATTCCACAACAGGATGTTTATTAGAGGTAGGAAATATACATTCCATCACAATTCTGTAATCAACTGTCACAGGGAAATTTTACTTGAGTGCGAGTGACATCACTACCACAGCATCAACAGGAAGAAGAGGAAGTGTTTTCGTGTTTATGCAGATCTGGCACAGGGTTCGGGCATAAAAATGAGAGTAAAATATACATATCACTTGGCACTGCAGATTTCTCATAAGCCAGTACAATATTATTTCTTAAATACCAGCAAGCACTATTTCCAGCATTGAGTTATTAATTCAGCCACTGAGTTATTTCACTTGTGGTTCCCCAAACAGCATAAAAATATATTATTTTCAAATCTGCACCACGTGCCTTTAAAGAAAAAAAATGTTTTGTGTCATCATGTACTGTATGTTTAGGATTGTTCTGAATTAATATTCAGAAAAATTAAATGAAATAGATAAGGAAAAAATACTGTACCATCGAATTCCTTTGTAGCTACAGATATAAGAGAAAAGAAGAAAAAGAATAATGCAGATAAAATCATGCATGAAATCAACACTTCCATGTATTTTATAGTATACATGACTTCTACCATTTTGAGCCATGTAGGATATAAAGCTGGTGACAATCAGCAGCAACAGGACTATCACCTGACAGTCAATGTAGGAAAGAGGATGTTGGATTATATAGAGTTTTTGATGTGATCAAACAACATGTGATGTTCTTTACCAGTTTCCCCTTCTGGGAAAAAGACAAAAAAATCTTCCATGCAGCAGCTGATTCTATTGAAGCTGCACAGGCAACGAGAAAGACACTGTGACTTCACTTATTGGCCAAATGGATGCAGAGTTAAAAATGACAGTATTTTGAAAATGAATGCCAGAGAGTTATAGGACAGAAATAGTTATTAATTTTTTAAAAATCTTTATTTTTTATTCTATTCCTAGAGTTGTTGGGAAAAGGGAGGGAGGGAGGGAGGAAGGCAGGCAGGCAGGCTATAGTAATAGACCTAGGATGAATTTTGAAATGGGAGTCCTACTCTTTAGGACAAGGGAAGGACTGTTTATAATGACTAGTCCAGTCAATAGCTCAAAATTGTGTGCACACACAATAAATAAATAGCCACTATGTAATTATCAGAATTACAATAGGAAAACTGCATAAAAATAGAAGAACATTGCCAGATTATCTCCACATAAAAGGGGTTTCACTAATTTAACCACTGCAATTGTAGTCTGCTAAGTGTATGTTTATAAATTTCAATCATTCCATCTAATGGAACTTTGAGAGTTTACTGGAACAAAATCTGCCATCAAGTTTAAGTTGAAAACAAAAAAATATGTAAGAATTTATGTAAGTAAATAGTTCATGCAGGATGAAAAATGGTTGTTTATAGTGATAGAGATCTAATATGGGGATAATCATTTGATTCTTCACAAAAAAGGGATCACAAACCCCTAAAATTACAGATTATTTATCCTTATTAATATTGCTACTAAATTATATACCATTACATAAACTGGGAGCATATTCTACTGAAAAACAAAGCTGGGTTTACAACTATTTTTCAACATTTGACCATTGTTAATATTTGGAATTAACAAGTACGTTATAGCAAAAGTAAAATCTATATTGGCACTGCTATTTTAGCATATATCTTAGTTTAATGATGGAAGCAAGCTATGGATAAAATTAGGAGGCACAAATGTAGAATATACCCTTTAATTCTTGTCAAAATATTTACAAGAATTTCAGTATGCAAATGAGATGTTCCCTTGCACATCACCAATTGAAGTTTTCTGAAGTGTCAAGCAAGGTTGTGTTACAGATTCAACTTCTTTAAATCTATTATCAATTATGGTATATTGCCACATTTAACATATCCAGCATGTGTTCAACTGTTTTGCTTCATTCTTCTGTAAGAGAACTCTATTTTGCTTTATTGACATTAATGAAATAGATGTTAACATTAAAATAGATATCTTACATGAGAATCCTAAAATGTGTTTGGTTCAATGGCTACATAAATTGATGATGCCAATTTGCTTGGCTGTAATGAGTGCTATGTAATTTACTTTCTAAATCAAAGGAAATCTAATTAGGATTGAAATATTTAGCATTTTTCTGGGCATTAACGAAGATAATCTTGCAGCACAATGAAAGTACTGTAGCAATTTTAGCCATTTATTATGGCAAAAACATTCACATTAAGGTGAGTTTCAGTTAACAAGGGGAGGGTGGAGTAGAAGATGGGGTAAGCTATGTTTATGATTGGGAGGAGAACTAAATCAGATTGAAAACCAAGCATACAGTTCTTTTGGAACATAAAAACAAAATCAATTAATTTGAAAAGTAAAATGATATTCTATTTATTTTTTTTCAAAATATGCAATGGTAATTTATTACTAAGATATATTTATTTATAGTGCTTATGCCCTATGCCTCAGCAAGATAAGATCCCATGTCCTTTACTGGAGATGGTATTTTACTGAAACTAATGGATTTACTTCCAAATATTTGCAGAATCAATTGTATCAAAAATAAGCAGTAATTCTTAGCTACTTTACATTACTACAAAGTTTTCTGTGAGATGGGCAGCTATATAAACAAACAAATAAACAAATAAATTTGCAGAAAGAGAATTACCTGAGAAAAATAACAGCTGTACAAAAGAAGTCATTTTAATCTATCTTTCAAAACACATTGAGTATGTCCAAAAGCATTTTGCCTGATGGTCAAATATCTGTTATAATCCAATCAACTGCAAACCCAGAACACAAATATTTACAAACATAATACATCCTTGGTATATGCAATGGCAATTCTCTTCCATGAAAAACAAATACTGCTGAAGTTAAAAACGGAGCTTTTCAGATACAAAGTAAAATAACCTTTCCACAATCACATTCCTTCTCTTTTTAGTCTTTTCACTTTTGTTCTCCACTTACTTCTCAACTTTTAAATTAATACAATTTATTAATGTGCTATTTAATCTACTTCACTAAGGTCAAGATTTCAATATAATATAGAACTAGGTAGATATAGATGGTTGTTTTCCAAATTTTCTTTTAAAAGCTGAATTAAAGAGGGCATTTTAAAAAATGAAAATATCAGACACCAAATTATTTAGCTACCTTGAATAGATTACAAAAGGAGTATTTAATGTTGGTTCACAAAAAGTAGCTAATCAGTGATACAAAAAGTTCCACGTGGAAGAATTTTCTGGTTCAGAAGTAGTTCAATAGTACTCCACAGCTATTATTTCCAACCTGTTAGTTTAAAACTCATTTGCACCGGATTCAATTAACCTAATTAATATTTCACAATGGTAACCCATTGTACAGGTAGTCCTGGACTTACAACCACAAGTGAATTCTGGGAGTTGAAGTCCACCTATTTGCAAATGGCCAAGGTTGAGAAACATTGGGCTAGCCTTTTAAGTCCTAGCTGGGCTACAGGAAGGACAGCAAAAGCTTGCGCAGACCCAGCACTCTCCATTTTCTTGCACAAGTTTTTACTTGGCTAACTTGGAGATGAAGGTTTTTGTTTTCCAGTTTTAGGGAAAAAGCTGCTCTGGACGTTCTTTTGCCATACCTTGAGGTTTTAGGATCTGGATGGGGAACAACAGGCTTCACCCTGAACCATGGTAGGGTGGAGTGGCTGTGAGTGTATGGGAGGGCTTCTTTGTATCTAAGAGTTCATCATCTCTGGTCTTTGCTGGGGTTGCACTAACCCAGACAGATCCTGGTGCGTAATTTGTGGATCCTCCTGGATTCATGGCTCCTGCTTGAGAAGTCAGTTATGTCATTCCTGGTTTGGGAGCCCTTCTTTCAGCCACTCAGATCCTGGTCATTTCCAGTTTGGAAATGTTCTACATGGGACTACCCTTGAATAGCAATAGCACTTAGATTTATATACTGCTCCACAGTGCTTTACAGCATTGTCTGAGTGGTTTATAGGGTCAGCATATTGCCCCCAACAATCTGGCTCTTCATTTTACCAACCTCGGAAGGAGGGAAGACTGAGTCAATGTTCAGCCGATCAGGATCAAACTGCTGGCAATTGGCAGAATTAGGCTGCAATACTGCATTCTAACTACTGTGCCACTAGAAAAAGGAAGGTTCTGCTGGGACAAAATGCGGCTATGAGAAAAATTTGCCACCCAGAGTTGTTGCATACGAGATGGGCATAAAATACATTTCATAAAAGTTTGGGTACCCTAAAGATGGCACATGCAACACCTCTGTTGTGTGAGCTGCATTGGGTGCTGGCAGTGGTGAAATTCAATTTTTTTTACTACCAGTTCTGTGGGCGTGACTTGGTGGGCATGGCAGGGGAAGGATACTGCAAAATCTCCATTCCCACCCCGCTCCAGGGGAAGGATACTGCAAAATCCCCAAATTTTGAGTAGTTCGGAGAACTGGCAAATGCCACCTCTGGCTGGCCCCCGAGTGGGGTGGGAATGGAGATTTTGCAATATCCTTTCCCCAGGAGTGGGGACGGAATGGGGATTTTGCAGTATCCTTCCCCTGGAGTGGGGTGGGAATGGAGATTTTGCAGTATCCTTTCCCTGCCATGCCCACCAAGCCACGCCCATAGAACCAGTAGTAAAAAAATTTGGATTTCACCACTGGTGTTATGCCCATTACATCAGCCCATTTCTCAGGCAGAGAAGGTATATTACGGATCCCATAGGTTAAAGAATTTTGACTTGTGGAGTCCAGAAAAAGAGCATTCTCTGCTGTCTCTTATTTTTGGAATATCTTCCCTCCCCCCCTCCGAAGTGAGACAAGCCCCCACTCCCGTGGCCTTTTGAAAGAGTTTGCCAATTCACATGGGGCTTGTAAACTTGGGATTGGCTAGCATCTTGAAGACCCTCCCCCGCCTTTAACATTTTTAATTTATTGTATACTTGTTTTATCTGGCTCCTTTTATTGAGATATAGTATTTTTATATACTATATACTACACAGGCATGGAGAGGGGCTCAGTTCACTTAAGGACATGTGAGATCCTGCAACGGCACAGTGGGGAATGCTGGGATTGCAGTTGTTCAGTGAAACAGTTGTGGGTATCTTGCTTATTGACCACTTTGCTGAACAACCAAGACTCTGAACAACTAATCATGGTCATAAAGTGAAGATTACCTATAGTTCTACTTCACCCCCTATATGTTTATAATTATTATTTTATGAATAAAGGTGAATATATATGTCCCAGGATAATGTTGCGGGATCCAATTTGGGTTGGTCACTGGGACCTAACGACCAACCCAATCTGGATCCTATATTATTATTTTAGCATCAGATCCTCCCATGCTATGTAGCATATCATGCAGAGTTATAATTATTAACATTACATAAAATGCCTTATAGAGAAACCAGCAATGTACAAACCTTTACTTGATAATTTGATATATATACCACATTCTCTTTACTTTTAGGCAAATCACCATACAGAATTACCTAGGAAAGGAGAAAAAGTACTTAGTTATCTTAATTATATAGAAATAAATTTAAAACCAAGGGTTAACTTTTGTTTCTTCTTCATATTTCTTCATAACTTTTGTTTCTTTCTTCTTCTTCCGTCAACTCAACTGATCCGTTGGGTGTACACTGTTATAATTTTAAACTGTTTTAATTGGGGTGTTGATTTTAATTTTTATCTTGTTGTAATTTGTATTGGAAATTGTCATTTTGTAAGCCGCCTTGAGTCCCTTGGGAGAAAGGCGGCATATAAATTGCAATAATAAATAAATAAATACATATAGCCTGAAACTATATAATCAAAGGCACCGACAGATATACAGGCTTATTCTGTGATTCAATAGTGGAGTTTTAAATGAAATCTAATTTCAAAAATCATGTTTTCTTGCAAAAGTCATCATGTGTATATTACTACAGTTAAGCCAACATGTATCCCTATATATATTTATTTCAATTCTTAAAGATGGGTTATGCTATTACCATATAACTTTGATATTCAAATTGTGCCCAATTATACCCAATTGTGTATAGTAAGAATGACTGAGAATGTGAATTCATCTATAATCCCGCTGTGAGATGGAAATGGGTGGTTTTTAAATTTGATATATAAAGAAAAATAAAAAAATAATAAAGTGGGATGCCTGATCAGCCTCTGCAAATAGAACTGTACAGGTAGTCCTTGACTTACAACAGTACATTTAGTGACTGTTCAGTTATAATGGCACTGAAAAAAGTAACTTATAACCGTTTTTCACAGTTACCACCTTTGTAGCATATCCATGATCACATGATCAAAATTCCGGTGCTTGGAAACTGGTTTATACTTATGACCGCTGGTCACGTGATCCCCTTTTGCAACCTGTTGACAAGCAAATTCAATGGGGAAGCCAGATTCACTTAACAGACATGTTACTAACTTAACAACTGCGGCGATTCACTTAACAACTGTGGGAAGAAAGGTTGTAAAATGGGGCAAAACTCACTTAACAAATGTCTCGTTTAACAACAGAAATGTTGGACTCAATTGTGGTCGTAAGGCGAGGACTACCTGTCTTTAGACAAGGCTATATCTCTCTAAGAATTCACAGTTAATTTATTCCAAATGAGTATGGATAAAATACAACCTGAAATGCAATACTTCACTATCCTTGGTGTAGGAGAGGACCCTGACAAGTGAGGCCAACTTCCTCTTGTCAGTATTTGCAATGCTAGTCGAGTCTGAACTGAGCACACAGGTGGACTCTGCCTCTTCTCGACTGCCGCTCAACCAGCCCCAACAAAGCGTCCTCTGCTCGGGCTGGGAAGCCTGCAGAGGCATCTCTCTCTCTCTCTCCCGGCCCCTTTCCGGCCTCTCTGGCTGGGACGGGGCGGGCTTGGAGAGCCGAGCGGGAGAACGGAGTCCCCCAACCTCAGCACAGCCCGCGAGCCGCCCTCCCTCACCTGCACGCCGGTGTAGTTCTCGAAGAAGAAGAGCACCATGCTCTGGTAGATGGTGTAGAGGCGGTCGTCCACCTGGTGGTAGAAGCGGGCGGGCAGCAGGGCCGAGAACAGCCGCCAGGCCCCCCAGGCCAGGATGTAGGTGGGCGCGGTGCCCAGCATGACGGCGGCGGGCAGCACGTAGCGCATGGAGTAAGTGTGCAGCAGCACCGACAGCAGCATCTTCTCTCCTCCGGACGGGCCTCTTGGCACGGGGCGCGATTCGGCTTCTGCTCCCCTCGCCCGTCGCCGCTGCTCTCAAGCGCCTCCGCTCCCTCTCACGACCGTGTGCTCCGGCTACCGCCGGGAGAGAAACAGGAGGAAGAGGGCACGGCCCTCCGCAGCCGAAGTGGAAGCAGCATGGGCGGGCACGGGGTGGGTGGGGAGGCGACTCCTCAGGCAAACGTCGCCGCCGTCGCCCCCCTTGGCTGAGGCTCTCACCTTTTCTCCCGCCCGGCTCGGCTACAAAACCAGCTCCGCTTCGGTCGTCGGTAGCCGCAGAGGAGACTTCAGGGGTCGGCCGGCCTAGAAGCCGCTTTCTCCGCCCTTGTCTTTACTCATCTCCAGCGGGGAGGGTTTGTTGTTGTGGAAAGGCGCGAATAGTTGGCGGGGCCGGGACAGAGCGGCGGCGGCTGGCTGGGTGGCGGCGCTGCTCCTCGATCTCCGACAGGCGGGAGGCTGAGCGCCAAGTCCGGAGTTAGGCGTCTCGGAGGTCCCTGTCGTGGCTCACGGAGTAGCCACTAAAGTTAGGTCAAAGGAAAGAGTAAAGTGGACTTTTAGAGTAGAGTAAAGCAGAAGGAGTGACTGCATTGGTAAAAGACGCTGAAGAAGAAGAGTTAGAGGGCTTTCACCATTTTTGGGTTTTGGTTGGTTTCAAATTTTTTTACTACCGGTTCTGTGGGCGTGACGTAGTGGGCGTGGCAGGGGAAGGATACTGTAAAATCTCCATTCCCATCCCACTCCACCAGAAGGTTACTGCAAAAACCCCCATTTCCTCCCGATCAGCTGGGACTTGGGAGGCAGAGAATAGATGAGGGCAGGGCCAGTCAGAATTTTTACTACCTGAACTTCTCAAAATTTCTGCTACCGGTTCTCCAGAACTGGTCAGAACCTGCTGAAACCCACCTCTGGGTTTCACTATGATATACAGACTGTCCTCAACTTCTTCGTTTAGTGGCTGTTCCAAGTTACAAAGTTGCAGAAAAGAGTGACTTAACAATTGTTTCTCGCACTTATGATGGTCATAGCATCCCCACGGTCATATGATTAAAATTTAGGCGCTTGGCAGCTGGCATATATTTAGGACAGGTGCTGCATCCCAGAGTTAAGTGATTATCATTTGCAACCTTCCCAGCCAGCTTAGGACAAGCAGTCAATGGGAAAGTCAAATTCACTTAATGACTGCATGGTTCGTTTAACAACTGCAGTGATTCACTTAACAACCATGGCAAAAAACCATAATAAAATTGGGCATGACTCACTTAACAACCAACTTGCTTAGCAATGGAAATTCCTAGCCCTGGCATTCTGAGTTAACAATGGTTCAAATGCAGCAAAAGGAAAGAGTAAGAGAGCCATTGGCATTGGGGAAAAAAAATAAAACTAGGCTAGATGAACTAATATTTGGGGGATTAGTATCTTTCAATCTAATCTGTGTTACAAGGTTATGAGGCTAATGCTGAGAAAATGTCAACTACATTGCTTATGGTCCTTCATGGAAAGGAAAGACAGGATATAAAAATGTGATGAATAATAAACTATCCATGGAAGAAAAATCTCAGGAAATGCCAGTTACATTTTTCCCTTGAACATTTTGGCTTCGATGCTGCTGAAAGCCACTTGTATAAATTGTTCAAGCTGTGATAGTCCCCACAGTGATCCCATCTGCTATAAGAAAGAGTGGGGCATCTATACAAGCTCAAATTTCCAGAACCAAGTGGACCATGAGTGACACAACAGCTATATATTTGAAAGTATATTGATTTCATTTTTAAGATGTAATGTAGCTTTAATTGCTTTACTGCAACTGTCTTATGTAAATTCTCATCCTCCAAAAAAATGTAGAATCTGAAACTGAAATTCTAATTAATCTGATAGGCCTAAGCTGCCATGAAGCAAACATGTAAACAGGATGGACAAAAACTGGAAAAGCTCCCTCAGAAAAAAGTAGTTAAGAGGGAATCAAATCTTTAAAGAAAGAAAGAAAAAAATCTCACCTGAATCAGATAAAAGAAGCTGGGCCTGAACACATGAGAAGCCCCCACCCAAGTCTCACAAACCAGAACAAAGCAAGAACTTTGGGGATAAAAGAGATCCTGAAGCCCACCACCTCTAAGTTGTATTTATACAGTAAGTGTGGATGAGTGTGTGTACGTATGTGAAGGAGCAATTAAATACACATTGTAACCAATAAAGTTTGCTTTTATCTTAAATTCACTGGGTCTCCTTTTATTCTGAAAAACTGCCTCAGTGTTTGGTTGAAAGTGATTGAAAGTGACACTCAAATCACTTTCAACCCAACCGAACACTGAGGCATAAACAGTTCTTTAGAATACAAGGAGACCATCAGCTGAACCTGGGAACAGACATGTAACATTAGATTTGGGGAAGCGGAATTATTTTGTAGCTATAAAGCAATTAAAGTTAAATCTCCATATAACGATTCTCTACTAATATAGTGAATAAAATGGTGCCTTCCCACTTGCCTCTCCGTAAAAATCTCAGTTGCTTTGACCTTTGGAGGGACAAAATATGAAATGGAGAATCTGTTCAGAATATTGTATCTCTCTGCAGTTTAGATTATAATTGTGAAGCTCTACATCAGCTGAAACCATATTATATTTTATATCTTTTACTGCCAATACATGGAAAGCAAAAGAACCAAGGAACAGGGATATGATACAATGATTTGTATCCAACAAGCACTATCCCATTCATATAATTTTAATTGCAACTTAATCTTTTTGGTTAATTACCACATTTGCTTAATAACTACCATTATAACTTTGAACAGTCACTAAATGTACTGTTGTAAGTCAAGGACTACCTGTACAGTTCTATTTGCAGAGGAACTGATCAGACATCCCACTTTATTATTATTTTTTTATTTTTATTTATATATCAAATTTAAAAACCACCCATTTCCATCTCACGATGTAAACTGGTAATAAAGATAAGGCCCACTGATCCGGACATCATCAGAAGTGATCTGCGCTTATGCAGAAGCTTCTGCACATGCTCAGAAGAGTGCGCATGCGGGCACGATGCAAACTGGTAATAAAGGTAAGTAGAACCACCCCTGGCCGCAATGTCTCCCATTCTCTGCAGGATATAAATTCACTATTTCTGACTGGAAGCAACTCCTCATAAAATTTGATTTGATTTTGAGGGAACAGAGGTCACAGACAATTGGAAAGGAGGACAAAAGGAGAAATAGAGGATACGCTAACTGTTTAACTTTATCGGCATCTGGGACAAAATTGCAGCAAAAAATAGCTTAAAAGTCTACTTAGATCTCTATGTATATATAATTTTCCCTCATGAAATAAACCTTTGGAAGTCAAGGATGAAGCATTTTGGATAAAAAGTTACTCTAGCTAAAGCAGCCTTGCTCATGCTCTAGAGGTTTCCAATTAGGTCTGCAATTCCCAGAATTCTTCAGCCAATATGGCAAAAGTGCTGCCCTGGGAATTACTGGCAACTGTAGTCCCAACCCACCTGAAGCACATGAGACCAAGGAAAGCTTCCTTAATAAATTGGGGTGGGGGGGAAATAAAAGAAATATATTAAGTTAGGGATAAATATTCTATTGTTATTTCGGTGATGCAACAGAAATTTATTTCTTGCTTAATTCCAATCACTTCCCCAGGAGGATTATAATTTGTATATTGTGAAGAGCTATTTTTAGTATTTCAATTAGTTTTCTGCTTGTAAACGACCTCAAAAAGATTTCCATTTTTTTTTCTATCTATGAAATTCATAGAGTAAGAATTTAGACAGTGAAATTATATTCCAGATAACCAAAGCGATTGCGTTAGAATGTAAATATGTGCAGTGACTTTGAATGTGTGACTGAATGCCTTAAATCTCATCCAATGGATTCTGTATGAATTGAACCATACATTTTTGTTACTCGCCTAACATAGATTTTAGTAATATTGCTCTCTTGTAACTCCCAAGAGTATTATATGAAAGGAAGTGGAGAATGTTCTTTCTAAAAGCATGAAGTGGGAAAATTTCAACTACTATTTATAGCAACATTTAGGCTGTGGAAATCCCAGACATTATTTGCCTATTTATAGTGATCTTTTTTCAGTTGAAAACAAGTTGCCACAGACATACTGCACTTTTATCAGTCATTTAAAATTGATAACCTTTATGTTTGAAGAATAGCAAACTCTATGGAAAGAAAGAATAACATTTTGTAATATACATCATTTCATACCAATAAGTGTCAATGTCGCACATGTAAAAAGACCCAATTTCAGAAGTAGGAAGTCTGCTGATTCCGGACGCGGGGAAGGGCACTATGGATATGCTAGCCATGTATCATTTGGGGGATATTCATTTATATACAGTATGTGATTCCAGGGAGTCCTGCTAGTGGTGGAATTATGGAAACAGCGTGAACTTTTATCAAGTGACTTTTAAACTACAGCCATCATGTGGGAGCCTTTTGAGTGTTTCAATACGTCCCCAGCTGCTGCAATTTTTCATTTCATGGCAGTTCCCTTGAGCAACTCTCTTTTTTAGGATTCAAGCTATAGACAGGTAAGAAAACAAGGATAGTTGCCTGGGTCATTTCAGTATTTCAGCAGAAGAGAACTGTAATTTCTGAATGGATTATACTCCCAGAAGAGAACAGAGTGAAACTCACCTGAAGTTTGTCTGGGCTAGTGGTGAGAAACCAGGAGACTGAGAATTCTAGTAAGTAAGTAAGTAAGTAAGTAAGTAAGTAAGTAAGTAAGTAAGTAAGTAAATAAATAAAGTTGAAAGTTGACCTTGCCCAGGCATTACTGTATTTATAGTAGAATTTACTTTATTTATTTATTAAATTTATATGCCGCCCCTCTCCGGAGACTCACATTTCATAGTGTGGCTGTGAGCATAAAATGAGATAGAAAGAATACTATTTTGAGCTTAGAAGAAGGGTAAATAAGCAAATAGTAAACAGGTGCAAACAGGTGGAGTTAGTACATGATTGGCCATACTGTCCTATCTCTCATTCCAAGCATTAATCAGTGTCAATGGGTAGTCATTTGTTTTTGAATTGTGATGTTGGAAAAGACTCTTGAGAATCCCTTGGACTGCCAGGAGAACAAATAAATTAATCCTAGAGGATTAATTTACAACAACCCCTGGCTGTTTTTTGGAAGGACAGATACTTGAAGCTGAATCTCAAGTACTTTGGCCACCAAATGAGAAGAGAGGACTCATTGGAAAAGACACTTAAGCTGGAAAAGACTGAAGATAAAAGGAGAAGGGGATGACAGAGGATGAGATAGTGTCATTGACACAATGAACATGGATTTGGACAAACTGGGAGACAGCGGACAGTGGAGCTTTGCATCCTATGGTCCATGGGGTCACAAAGAGTTGGACACAACTTAGAGACTGAACAACAATAGTCATTATGATGCTTTAACAGGAAACTATTATTGGTCAGAAATGTACCATCTGGACACATTGTCCCCTAAATCCTGAGGGTACTTTCCAAGTTCCCAGCCTCTATGAGAGAAAAGAGAAATGATTAAATGGAATCACCATATAAAATGCATTTAATGTTGTTTTAATTACAAGTTTTCATCCTGGCCCCTCCAGCTTTTTTGGCAAGACTCTACATTATTTTTTTGGAATGCATCCAAAGGCCAAATAAAACCCCTGGCATCAAAAATGTTTTATACCCATAATATAAATAATTGTATGAATAGTACAACTGTGGTTACTTTAAAAATAATATTGCTTGAAAATAACATTGCCTATTTTGTACTGCTTTGTATTTACAGTATGTATTGAATGTTCTTGCAGTATATTATTATTTTGTTTTTTAAAAATAATTTGCTTGCTAGGCTTTTATTTAATTTGAAATTCCAGAAACTAAGTCAGAATCATCATGGTAAATATTAGCACTCTCATTGCCAGCCATGCAACAGTACCATCTACATATCCAGTGTTACCTGCACATGTATCTGAGTATCTGTAGTCTCATCCTAATGGGACTAGTCTGCCCCATTCACTTCAGCAAAAGAGGTCTACTTTGTATCCCGTCTGCCAAAGAATTTCGGCTGGCAGGGACTAGGAGAAGAGCTTTTTTTTTACTGTGGTCCCCACCAGTGGTGAAATCCATTTTTTTTTGTTCTGTGGGCGTGGCGTGGTGGGCGTGATGTGGCTTGATGGGTGTGGCAGGGGAAGGATACTGCAAAATCCCCATTCCCTCCCCACTCCTGGGGGAAGGGGCCAGCCAGAGGTGGTATTTGCCGGTTCTCCGAACTGCTCAAAATTTCCGCTACCGGTTCTCCAGAACTTGTCAGAACCTGCTGGATTTCACACCTGAAATATTCTGGGTTTCACCACCTCCTGAAATATTCTGCTACAGGTGAGGTGTCCCTCCCCCCCCCACATTCTCCTGACTTTCCAGAAGAGCCTGAAAACCTGTTTCTGCTGGTTGGCCTGGGGTCTCAATAAGGGTGTGCTACATTAGGGGTGGGTGACTGACAGGAGAGAGAAAATCTCAACCCCCATCTTGCCCATCCTCTTGTTTTTTTTTTAGATTTCTACTTACGGTAATTCTTTTAATTGTTTTGTATCTTTTACTTTTTAATTGGTTTTTAATTGTTTTTAATATGTTGCAAGCCATTGATATATTGCATATCAGTTCATATCAGCAGCATAAACATTTAATAACTATTCTAGCATCAATTCAGTACAAAATTGTTCAAAACTTTAACAAGATCTATACTGTAAATCCAATGTAGGAAAGTTTTCTAGGTCAGCCTTTTGGATTGTTATTTGTGTAGCCCTTTTAATTACAAATATATCAGCTAGTTTCATTTATATATCCAGTGTAGTATCTTTTTCCATATTATTTTTGTACCCTGTAATTTTTAAGTCCATTTTCAGATCAGTCTCAATCTTGTCTAGTAAAATTTGCTCCTCTTCCATAACGTATTCTAAGCACAGTCTATCTATAGAAGCAGACACTCTTTAAATTCTGGGTCCATTGTTCAAAAACATTCTTCAATACACCCAATGTTATTTTGTTCTACTCTGTATTAATAAGTCAAGTTTAAGTGATGCTCTTCTATAATTATATTATTATATAATTCCTCTGTTCCCTCTAGTGACCAACCTTCAAAGTCCCATCCTATCCTTTTTTAAACAATTCAAAGCAAAAAACCCATTTTTTTCACAGGAAGGTCGATAATTTTAATTCCAAACTCTTATTTCAAACCCATCTGAACTTTTATTCTCTTTGTAACTTTCTAGAATCAAACTTCTAATCACTCTTTTGCTGTTCTAATTTTTTAATTAAAAAAAAATCCTTAAACTTGTATTTAAATCGTCTCTTGCTAAGACTTGAAAATAATTTACCTGATGTTATCAAATGTGTTGATATCGAGGCTCTTAATAGATGAAAAGCAATTACAAGCCATTTCCCAGTGATTAGAAAGGGAATTATGTGAACCACTGTCTTTAAAAAGACGCCCGCGATGTGAATGAAAATGACTCTTCTCTTATCTGCCAAATCTCTAAACCTGCCAGAGATCATTGTCGTGAAGTCTCCTTGTGAGGAGGATCTGTATGGAGCAAGGAGGACTTGTGGGCAGTCTCAAATCCTCTCCTTGTCTGCAGATGCATTAGAAAGAGCTGGTCTACTCACTGGCTTTTCATTCCGCCATGATTGTTGGTTCCACTTTTTGCAGAGATACATTCAATTTTCCATTTCTTCCTTGGAAGTTCTGATATGTGCTACTATGGATTGACCTCTCCTGTGTATAAGATAAGCTTCATCACCTTGCTGTAGTTTTCAACGATATATGTATGCCTTGCAATTGTTCATTCAGTTTTTCCCTGTGAAACATAGCTGCTTTGACCTTACATTAGCTTTTAGATCCACATTCTTCATTGCATCATACAACTACTCTAACATTAGCTGCCAATTATTCAAGTTTTCAATCAATATTATGGCATATTATAACATAACACACATTTACATCCTTGAATACACTGAAATTTTCATATACATTTCTCCACAAATATATTAAGCAGTTAAGGAACCATCGTGCATTCTTATCTTATTCCCTATTCAGTGATGAACAAATTTCTAAGCATTCTATTTATTCTCACACTTTCCATCATATATCACTCGTTCTGCACAGCAACTGACTTTCAACTTATGTTTGCTACACTCATGTTTTGTATTTATTTATTTAAACCATTTAAATAAATATCTCCCCATCTTATATCCAATTCTGGGCAGCTCCCAATCAAAGTTAAAACAGCATAAAAACCATAAAACTAAACATATTAAAAGCCATAAAAACCTCGCGCCGAGTCAAACTTCTGATGTGCGGTCACCTAATCTCCTTTTCCTTTGGGGAAAAGCCCGGTCTTTAAAGTTTTACAGAAGACTAGGAGGGTGGATACTTGCCAAATCTCAGGAGCAGAGCATTCTGTAAGGCCACCCTATCTTACCTGGTAGAATGGGTAGATGTCCTTAGGGAAAGATCGATCCGGAACTCTGTTATCGGCTGCAGATAACAGATGCTGGCAGGCATCTGAAGGCGAAATGGAGGCCAGGGCGATGCGTGCAAGTGGCGGCCACAGAAGAAGGCAAGGCAGGTGTCGGGTTGTGCGAGGCCTGGTAAGTAGGGCAGCTCCACCCCCCCATCCCCACCCTAGCTTATTTTTTACCTGTGTGCCTCACCCAGTGGTGGGTTGCCCCTGGTTCGGACCAGTTCGCAAGAACCGGTAGTAAAACTGGCGGGAGGCCCCGCCCACTGCCCTGGATGTCATCATTGGCAATCTGTGCATGCGCAGAAGCAAGGCACGCATGCTAGTGAAGGGATCACGCATGCGAACCGTTGCGAACCGATAGTAAAGTTAAGTAGAACTCACCCCTGGCCTCACCCCACCCCTGCACCCTGGGGTGGGCGGGGTCTTAATTAGGGCTAATTTTGTAAGTGGGGCTTAATTTGATCACATGCACTCAAAAACGTGATAGGGCTTCTTTTCAAGGTGGGTCATCTTTTTGGAGAAACACGGTAGTTGAATTTTCTGGGTAGTCTTCAAGGGCAGCTCAGTGTAGAATGCATTGCAGTTATCCAAATGGGTGACCAAGGTATGAGTGACCATGAACAAGGACTTCTAGCCTAAGAAAGGGTGCAATTTAAAGGCCCTCTGAGCCATGGCTGCCATCTGCTCCTCAAGCTGGAGCTATGAGTCTAAGAGGACCCCCAAGTTGTGTACCTGCTCAAATCCAGAATCAAAGATGAAGTATCACCTTCTAGTAAGACTGACTGGAACTGGCCATGGAAGAAAGAGAACCCTGTAACACAATGCTTCCCATTCCCCAGCCACTAAAGCCACTCCAGGACTTAACATCTGCTTTCTCTAAACCACTAAATGCACCATAATTTTTCTCCCATTCATATATTTCTCAGTGACCTGCTGGAGAACAAATATCCAGGCTGCAGAAAATGTGCAGAAATAAATAATGCAGAAAATAGAAACCAATGACCTCACTTGTTTTGGGGCAATTTAGGGAAGATCGGTGTTTACAGACTTTGCAAATATGATCTCATGTCTACCCTACAGTACAGGACGTAGGATATTTATGTCTAAATATCAAATGAACAAGTGTACTTTATACGGAGGAAACAGCCTGGACAAAGGTGAGAGAACTTCCTTCTTAGAGATATATCAAAGATTCTCCTAAGCATCAGAATTTCAAAATGCACAAATTCACTACGATTTTCAAATACCTTCCACCAGCCTGGTGCTTAGCAGATTTTGCCTATCCCATCTGCTGTCTGGGGATGATAGGAATAGTGTTCAAATATACCTGGAGAATATCAGCTTGATAAAGACACAGCTAAAAGGTTTGGATCACTGGTTTTTTCCCCTGAAAACTTTTTTAAAGTTTATGAACTTAACACTCTCTACACAGTTCAGGCATCGATCAGTTTGTGCTTGGTCTAGATTTCCACTTCTAACTAAGGCAGTGAAAACAGAAGACTTGCAACAGGGTGGACAAAATGAGAGAGGTCAAGCACCGCATCTGTTTAAAATTTCCAGGCTTTATTCCGATAAGCATTTCCTGATTCATTGTCAATTTAAGCTAAATTGGCACTGAAAACTACCATAAAGACAAATAACTTCCATCTGGTGTGGTTCACATGAATGTGGTTGAAACATCCTATTCTTCATCTTTTGACGTTTTCAGGCAGGTACGGGGAACTTGAAGGCAATGGAGATTTACTGGAAAAAGATATAGTATTATTGAAAATAGGCTAGATGGGAACGTTATACCAGACCCATCCACTGTAGAATTTTATGAATGTATGCCTCTCACTCAGAAAATATTGCCTATAAAATCCTTGCAGTGGACAAAATAAACTGCCTAATGCTAATATAACATGCAGATTATTCTGTAGATAAACCTATATGTTGCAAGGATTATAATATAACCACCTGTGCAAATAAATTGGCTTGTGAATTTTCCATAACAATGCTTTTATATCAGAGGTGGGTTTCAGCAGGTTCTGACCAGTTCTGGAGAACCGGTAGCGGAAATTTTGAGTAGTTCGGAGAACCAGTAGTAAAAATTCTGATTGGCCCTGCCCTCATCTATTCTCTGCTCCCAAGTCCCAGCTGATTAGGAGGAAATGGGGATTTTGCAGTAACCTTCTCCTGGATTGGGGTGGGAATGGAGATTTTACAGTATCCTTCCCCTGCCATGCCCACCAATCCACACCTACAGAACCAATAGTAAAACATTTTGAAACCCACCACTGTTCTATATTCCCAGAAAAAAACTACTGTTAAATTCAATGATTTTCTACTAACAGTCCTCTCCCAATAGTGTTTCAGATAGTCCTCAATTTACGACCATAATATCAGCCCAAATTTCTGTTGCTAAGTGAGAATTTTGTTAAGTGAATTTTGCCCCATTTTATGACTTTTCTAGCCGTATTTGTTGTTGTTGTTGTTGTTGTTGTTGTTGTTGTTATTATTATTATTATTATTATTATTATTATTATTATTATTAAATTAAATTTGTATACCGCCCTTCTCCTTTCGGACTCAGGGTGGTGAACAGCCAAAATAAAAACATTTGTACAAAAGTTAAAATAATTATTTAAAACTAATTAAATAGAATTTGGCCCATAATTTAAAACATATCAATTAAAATCAATATCAAACGTTAAAACCAACATGGAATCTACACAGTGTTAAGCGAATCACTGGAGTTGTTAAATTAGTAATGTGATTGTTAAGTGAATCTGGCTTCCCCATTGACTTTGTTTGTCAGAAGTTTGCAAAAAGTGATCACATGACCCCAGGACACTGCATCCGTCATAAATGTGAATCAGTTGGTAAGCATCTGAATATAAATCACGTGACCATAGGGGTGCTGCAATGGTCATAAATGTGAAAAATGGTCATAAGGTCATAAGTCACTTTTTTTCAATGCCATTGTAACTTCAAATGGTCAACTGTTGTAAGTCGAGGACTATCTGTATTGGATCAGAGGGTTTAGGGAATTTAAAATGAAAATACACAGTGTTAAAAAAAAAAATCAAATTTATATGGCTGCCCATTTCATGAAAAGCAACTCTGGGTGATGTGCAACAGTCCAATAAAACAGTAAAGCTACAAAACATTACCTAAAACTATTAAATAATTAGAAGGCATTTAAAAAAAAACTACAAAAGCAAAACTAAACCAAAAAAGAAAATAACAGGCAGAGCCAATCAGTGGTGGATTTCTACTGGTTCACCCCAGTTCAGGCAAACCAGTAGTGGCGGTGGTGGGAGGCTCTGTCCACCCACCATCACGGACGTTCTCTGCATGCACAGAAGGTTCTGCGCATGTGCAGAAGTGTCATGCGCGAGCTCACAGTTCCGAACCAGTAGTAAAACGGTAGCAGTAAGTGGAATCCACTACTGGAGTCAATACACTAGTTCATCTGTCCCCTAGATCCCCAGGCTTGCTGGCAAAACCGTTAAATGGTTCAGGTAAATTTGGTAGTTTCTGCTCGCATTCATTCAGATAAGAATTTCCATTTTTTTTCCTAAAAAAAAGGAGGCTAAAATCCTCCTATGCTTTAGGAAACCTACTGCAGACGCTGCCTGGATTGGCACTAGCAGAGTTTACTAATTTGTTATCCACCTGGAGGCCTCTGTAATGGAAAAATACAGTAAATGTAATGTGAGTTCTACCTCTTATCACTAATTTTGCTAACAACCATCACCTGGCTGCTCATTAGTTTTTATTAGTAGCCACTGTGGTTAGTTAGTTGGTTGTAAATGAAACAGACTTCCGGGCAGTTTACAAAATTCAAATGGATTTTATGCAAATACAACTCCGTTATGTACTGTATATGGAGGAGTTGACATATTAATAGTATTCTAATAACAGTTCCACTTTAAAATATCCACACTTGGAAGCAGAAGGTTAATACAAATACCTTCAATTTTTATGATTCTTTGTGGCAAATTAGTAGGAAGCACTGAAGTATTTACTACTGTCATAATGCTATACTTCATGTAAAACCAGAAGGTTGGGGGACATTTCTATTTTATTTAAGCAAAAATGTTAATAGACTCCCAATAGGAAGCTTCTTATTTTGGCCTGGAGTTATACAGATCAGGAATTTAATGGGGAAACCTGGCTTGGCAATAATATGTGTAAAAAGGTGATTCATGATGATCAAGCGGGATTTATAGAGGGCAGATACATGAAGGACAATGTAATGCAAGTTATAGATTTACTGGAATATCTTGAGAAGAATAAACAGATCCCTGCAATGCTGGTTTTCTTGGATGCGGAGAAGGCCTTTGATAGAGTGGACTGGAATTTTCTATTAAAGACTTTAAAAAAGATGGACTTTGGGGATCAATTTATACAGGCGGTTTCAGCAATTTATCAAGAGCAAAAGGCACAGATTATTATTAATGGAAGTTTGACAACAGACTTTAATATTGAAAAAGGAAAAAGACAAGGTTGTCCGTTATCCCCATTGTTATTTATTTTAACACTAGAAGTCTTGTTGAATACAATACGGGACTCGAATATCTTGAAAGGTATAGTGATAAGGCAAGAGGATTACAGAATAAGGGCATTTGCAGATGATATGGTTGTTACCCTATCACAGCCGATGGAATCAATAATCCAGATGAAAGACATTATAAAAGACTATGGTACAGTTCAGGATTTAGACTGAACCAGAAAAAAACTAAGATGATAGCTAAAAATATGACACAAGATCGAAAACACGAACTTGAAAGGAGGGCAGGTTTTGAGATTGTACCAAAGGTTAAATATCTAGGAGTTCAGGTTGCAGAATCAAATATGAAATTGTTTCAAAATAATTATGAGGTGTTGTGGCAAAATATACAGAAAGATATGGAGACTTGGAAAAAACTGCAGCTGTCTTTACTTGGAAGAATAGCAGCAGTTAAGATGAACATTTTGCCAAGATTTCTTTTTTTGTTTCAAATGATTCCGGTGCTTAAAAGTGATAAACACTTGAAAGAATGGCAAACTGGATTGAATAAGTTTGTCTGGAACGAGAAAAAACCGAGAGTGAAATTGAAAATTATGCAAGATGTTCCAGAAAGGGGAGGTCTTAAACTTCCAAACCTACAATTATATTATGAAGCAGCAGCTCTGACTCAAGCAAGTGATTGGTTTGGAAGGAAAAAGACTGGAATATTGAATATAGAAAGTTTTGATCTTGAATTTGGTTGGCATGCTTACTTATTTTATGAAAACAAAGTGGATAAAGTATTTAAAAGCCATATACTTAGAGACTCCTTGATGAGAGTTTGGAAGAAGCACCGATTCAAATGGGATTACAAAATACCGCTATGGCTGGATCTTGGTCATATCATGTGGAATACAAATATGATGTCACTCGGGGGTTTTTTATATAAAGAAGTTCTTTTTACAGATGCGGGCAGATGGCAACTGAAGACATTAGAGACACTGTTGGATGAAGGGATTAATCTAACTTGGTTACAGTATAACCAACTTCAACTGAGATGGAAAGAGGACCAAAAAATTGGTATTATGTTGCATGAGGAAGAATTGGTTAGACATATAAAAGAGAAAGGTCCAATGCATATTAAAAGGCTTTATAATGTTTTGTTAGAAAGGGATTCGGAAACTGAGCTGGTTAAAGATTGCATGATTAAGTGGGCACAAAATTTTGCAGAACCAGTGATGTTGGAAACATGGGAAAAAATTTGGGTTCAGAATGTTAAATTCACACAGTCGCAGAATCTGAGGGAAAATTTTTATAAAATGTTTTATAGATGGCATTTAGACCCTAAGAAATTGTCATGCATGTACCCTAATGTTCAACCAAAGTGTTGGAGATGTGATTGCTTAGATGCTACATATTATCATATCTGGTGGACTTGTAAGAAAGTGAAGGCTTTTTGGATAAAAATTTGGTGGGTTATGCAGAATGTTTTAAAGAAAAAAATTCAGTTTTCTCCACAATTGTTTTTATTGGGTATAATTAAGGGTTTTACATTGGGTGAAACAAAGTTGATATTGTATATGATAACAGCAGCAAGATTACTGATAGGTTATTATTGGAAAAATGAAGCTGTGCCCACCATTGAGGAATGGACTTTGAAGATGGCCAGTTTTGCAGAGATGGCGAAGATTTCAGCATATCTAAAAGATCACTCACAAGAGACTTATGAATGGGAGTGGAAAAAGTGGATAGACTATGTGCAGAATAAATATCAAACTAGGAAGTATCAGATAGCTTTTAACTGAAAATGTTATATAAAGATAGAAAGATTTGATTTTTGTGAAGATGAAAAATTATATTGGGGATGGAGGGGTTCAAGTTTTATAAAAAGGGGATTTTGATTGGATTATATTCTGTGGAAGTCCGAGGGGGGGAAGGGTGGGTTAGGGAGGGATGGGGAGGGTTAGGGGTGGTTAGGGAGGGTTAGGGTGGTTAGGGAGGGTTGGGGGGGGAATGGGGAGAAAATGTAATTGTAAAACTTTTGCAATAAAAAAAAATATGTGTAAAAAACGATCTTGTCATAGTAGCTGAATACGAAGTGAATGATAATCAGCAATGTGATATGATGGTGAAAAAAAGGCAAATGCAATTTAGGATGAATCAATAAGGTATCATTTTCAAATTGTAGCAGGTAATAGTTCTATCTATCCTTATCACACTTCATTTTAAGTATTATGCTCAGTTTTGGCTCTATACTTTAAGGCAGAGGTGTCAAACTGGTGGCCCGCAGCCCACGGCCACCCCAGCTCTGCGAATGGGAAAAACATTGTGAAAAGTCACGTGACGGAAATATGATGCCACGAGTTTGACACATGCGCATTAAGGGATCAGATGAAGTGAAATAGGTTGCAAGAAAGGCAATTGTACTTGAAGAGGGTTGGAATCAATGGCCTGTGACCCTTCCCCTAACATTTCATGGATCCAAAAATGTTCTAAACTCTTTTCTTCAAGGGCATTTCATACGATTTAAGTGAGACCCAAGGCTCTGCCCAAGGGGTAAAATATAATTATAGCTGAATTAGGTTTATTTTACTGCATACCTATAGGAATTGACTTGGTACCTTCACATTCTTTCTCAAATTTTCCAAAATTAACTTCTTTTTGCCCATCAGGCAATGGTGAAATCCAATTTTTTTTATTACTGGTTCTGTGGGCGTGGCTTGGTGGGTGTGGTATGGCTTGGTGGGCGTGGCAGGGGAAGGATACTGCAAAATCTCCATTCCCACCCCACTCCAGGGGAAGGATACTGCAAAATCCCCATTCCTTTCCCACTCCTGGGGGAAGGATATTGCAAAATATCCATTCCCACCCCACTCTGGGGCCAGCCAGAGGTGGTATTTGTTGGTTCTCTGAACTGCTCAAAATTTCCGCTACCGGTTCTCCAGAATCTGTCAGAACCTGTTGGATTTCACCCCTGCCATCAGGCTACAGTGCTTTTAAAGGACACTTTCTTTTAATTAAACCTTTCCTATATATAATTTTAATTTTATAATTAAAATTTATAATTTAAAATAATTAAATTTTAATTTAATTAAATATTCCCTGTATTTCAAAGCTCTGTCCAGTTTTGCTTACCAGATATTCAACCCACTACTAAATACAATGATCCACTGGCTGAAAATTTTGTCAGCACTTGAAAAACAAAAATGCTTTGCAGTTCAAGGTAGCTGGTGAACATTTTCTGGGTTTAGAAGCAAATAGGATTAGGCCTACGGAGTCCTTGCATTGGAGACATTTAAGGAATACTGGTGGATGCTCTCAGAATTCAGCAAAGTATCCTGAAAGAAAGCAGGATGAAACCATTTTTGTATGATGTCAGGAAAATTACAGCATGCCTGGAATCACTTAGGAAAATTACAATCTGCTTGGAATCACTAGGACATGAGAGCTTCCTTTTTCTCGGCCAGTAGCTCTGCATCCCTTTCCAAAGATCTACTGACCCTGAGTTCAGATCCCACTGCTTTTTAGTGAAGCCAAACGTTTGGGCTGTAGATGAGCAATGTCAGGGCTCAGGGCCATCGTATGTTTCTCTATGGTAGAGATGAAAGGGTTTAACATTACAACATTCAAATGGATTACAGGTAATCCTTAATTTACAACCATAGTGGCTGTTCAAAGATACAGCGGCACTGAAAAAAGTGGTTTATGACCATTTTTCACACCATTGACCAATGCAGCATCCCCTTATGATGGCTGTGGTGTCCCAGGGTCACAATGATCTTTTGCAATCTTCTGACAAGCAAAGTCAATGAGGGAAGCCAGATTCACTCAACAGTTGTGTTACTAACTTAACAACTGCAGGGATTCACTTAACAATGGTGGCAAGAAAGGTCGTAAAATGGGGGGAAAAGTCACACAACAACTGTCTTGCTTAGCAATGGAAATTTTGGACTCAATTATGTTCATAAGTCCAGGGCTACCTGTACATCCCTAGTTTGTACAAATACAACTCCCTGTTTTGTGAATGGAGCCTTTTTTTTTTTTTTTGCTAATGACTATTATAGAAAGATACAAAAGAAATCCACTTTGTCAGTACCTTCTGACCACTCATGAACACTTGGAGAAAAAGGTCTTGTCGGAAGCTAAAATCAGAGGTGGCTTTATGTATAAAACCTAAATTTGCAAAAGTTTCCTCAGCTGAAAGCAACAATGAACAGACATTAGCCTTCAAAATACCTTGTTGTAAATATCTTTATTGGCGTCCCACTGTAAAATGTGTTACATGTGTGCTTTATAAAAATGAACAACTTTCCCTAGAGATTCCCCTATACACAATTTAAAATTTAATTTCTAGAGAATTTATGAGAAAACTATTTTGGAATGTTTGGTTACATAAATTAATGATGACAGGTTTTTGTGTGTAAAACATTTATGAGAGCTAAAAGACCATGATAGAAAAACTTTTAAACTTAAGTTTAAAAAACGCTATTTTGCTGTTTATTGGGAACCATGTGTTCACATGTCACTTTTTATTAAAATATTTCTATTTCAGACCATGATATATTGCTGCTTTGGCAACAAGTTACTTAATAAAAGGGTTCATGTGTTTGTTGTGTATGAAGGATGGGTCCTTGTTCGTTAAGTAACCCTCAATTGGCATTTTGCTGAAAAGTTCATAAAGAGCAGCAGACAAGATTTTCTGTTTATAAAGATTTTTTTTTAAAAAAATATAGTCTGCTTCATCTATTATGTCTTCATAGTTTATTGGCTCTGACTTAATATATATCAGATGGATCTATTTACTTAGTGTAAATAGCTTAGTGTAACATCCAGTGAGATAAAATAGTTCTTTAGGTTAAGTACAGTGGATGAAATCAAACATTACATGAGCAGTTTCTATCTACATGACATAGTTTCTGCTCTGGAGGTTAAGGGATCACAGAAGGAATGGGAATTGTCTCAAGTTCTAGCTCAGCTGACAGATTTTTATTAAATGTGCTACTCAGCGCCTGTTGACATGGTATTTTTTGCCTAGACCGTATTCTGGGTAGGACTGTGCGTAGATTTTAGAACTGCTATTCCTTCCCTGTTTCAATATTATCCCTTTTTGTTTGCTTTTTTTGTTTTTTGTTTTTACAATACATACATTAGCTTTCAACCTGTTCAACACTCACAAACCTGAAACACAATAGTATTAATTGTTCCATTTCTTAGATGAAACCCACATTTTATGGCATCAGCTGACCCTTCATGCAGACTAAACCGTGTTCTGAAACAAGTAGTTTTCAAGAGGGCAGATCCTGTACTGGGTGATTGAATCTGGAGAGAGAAAGGAAGAATGCGATTTAGAATGGGCACTGAATCAATAGACTCACAACTTTTACAAGATAGTAGTTGCACTATTATTTAAAGTATTACTGCTTAATAACGTCATCTTTGAAGCATTGATTTCTGCTTTATTCCATCCAGAAAAAGGTGGATTGCCTTTTTAAGTCTTCCTGCTGTTAAACCCGCTGGTTGATCTTTCAACAGAACAGAAAACAAACAGTATAAGATTTTAAATGTCTAGACGTTTCAATTTTAGCAATAAGTTGAGAAAAAAAAAATCATGCTCTAAACTGTTAACACAGGAAGGTCACCAGTCCAAAGCAGCTTTATCTGGAGATCTTTCCATTCAGAAGGTGCTGTAATTTATCTTGTTAAGGGTAAGAGACAAGACATTTACCTCACTGAGGCATTTTATGTCAGCTCACACATAGCCTCCTCTTAACCTTCTTTAGCACTTGCAAAAATCAGAAGTGACACTCCTTCCCACCCCCAAAGATCTGAACATTCTTAGTAAATAATATGGCTTCACACATGATTTTGTCTTTCATTTGTAGATCAGGCAAAATTTGGCATGGACGCTGCCTTTTTGACTCTGTCTAAAACCAAAACACAAGACTAACGGTTAACTGAAAGTAGGGTTTGGTTCATCTTGCGTGCTAATGAGTTCGGCTTGCATGTCAAAGGAGATCCAACATTCAAATAATAATCAGGTCATGTGATCGGTTTCTTGTAAAAGCAACTCAAGGCTCTTCTTGATCATGTGTATAAGCAGTGCAGAACTTAAGTGGGGCATTTCACTTTGACCAGTTTGATCAAAATGCCCCTCTGGAGCAACACTCTCTTTTCAAGTGTGGTTTCACAGCAGCCATACTGCTAGGATGCTAATAGGGACTTCTGTGCTCATGCAGAACATTATACTTTCCTAGGATTGTAACTCCTGGTGACTTGGACAAATGTGACTAGAAACCAGATCTTCACTGTCTCAGGGAGGGAAGTCACTGCAATCACTTGTCAGTCAGTGAAAGTGGAAGAGATGGTGCAGAATTTATATCTATTTCTGCTTCAGATCCTTTGTACTCTCCTCCTTTCTCTTTCCCTGCATAGAGAGCCTTTTGCCATCTGTTTCTCATGCTTCCTTGAACCATAAGTTGAAGGCAGTTACATGTTTACATTCTCTACATTCCTGCTCTGAGAATCTCCCTGGGAATCTCCTGCACTAACGCAACCTTGAGACAGAAGTCCTTTTCTATCTCAGCAAAATGGCCACTCAAACCAGCTTTGCTTCACTTGGACACTTTGCTCCAGGGCATTGAGGTGGACCAATTTTTAAGTCAAGGCAATGCGTCAGATTTGAAGCATGGGAACATCTGGGAATGAAACGACCCTACATGTTTCGACTTAAAATCTATGGGTGACATGGGAAATTCTAGAGTAAGTTTAAATTGTATAAGGAAATGACTGTAATTTGCCTGATTATGAGAGCAGAGAATAATGTAACAAAAAAAGAAACTTATTACCTATATCTACATACGACTTAATTGTACACACATACAGTAGAATAATTGGCCACAGACATATGCTCAGTAGGGTCCACCCAATACTTCCCTTCTTTATCTGCCAATACAGGCTTGAAAGCTGCTGAAAAGATATGTGGAAAAAGGTGTAAAGGAAAGGGAATGTGAAGTTCAAGAAAAAAGAAGAAAGGAAAGGGAAGCTACACTACACAATGACAGATTTGCTTCTGCAACATTGGAAGCCATGAAATTTCTGGTGCATGGGAGAAACAGGGCAACAGATTCTACATGCCAATGTTAATGTTGGTTAATGCTGTAGAGGCTCATACATTGATTTTTGGAAACACAATCCTGAGATTAAGATAATTCCCACCCCTAGGCAAAAGAAAAAAAAACCCTCAAACATACCTCTCACCCCAAAATCTCCTTTCCTGTATGCCATTAATCTTAGAAAACATAAGATGACCCATTTTAAAGATCAATTATTTTGGAGAAAAATAGTCTTCCTTTCAGAAAAAGTGTAAGAGTGTAAAAGTTATATTTTAGAACACATACAAGTTATATTTTAGAAAGTAAAATGTGATCTCTTACCTATAATCCATTTTTCTGATAAACATTGCATATCCACATACTTTCCAACTTTGCACTGTCCAATACAAATTTTAGCTTGACGGAGGGTTTTACATACTTTTCCTCCACAAAGCTGTACCAGCTCACAGAGCTTCTGATAGGGGGGTTGACTTGTGCGAGAGATGAACATTATAGGTTGATTGGCAAAGAGTTTTTGATACACTTTTTCTTTTAGAATATTGTGCTGAGATCGGGAAATCTGTTTGAAAAAGGGAAAATAAATAAGAAAGTGAATTTCACCACAGGATGAAGCATTTGCTTTTGGGAACATATTGCTATATTTTACAATTTTCTTGCATACAATTTTTCTGTTAGAATGCCTGCTGCTTTAAAATTTAGTGTACAGTTATAATAAACTCTCAAAAGTGACACAAAAAAATCAATAATATAGACTCTGTAATGTTAAATAATATCAGAATGTTCTTGATATTCAAAAATAATTATTTCTATGTTTGTTTTATTATTTTATCTATTATATTGATAATAAAGCCAGATATGATTTCCATTGCAATAAGAGTTTAAATTAAGTTTATTTTTTAAATTGTTATGCCTTTATTTTTTGTCTAAACACAACTATATGGAAAGAAAACATCTAATTGCATAATGAAACATTGCAGACTCAACAGCCTTAATCTGAAACATACTCTTACTGCATCAAACTATTTTCTGGTGTTAAAAGATATATTGAATCATAAACTAGCCAAACAGGTTGGGTTGACACTGTGTATTAAATCACAAATAACTAAGATTTAAAATAACCAAGTTTCTCAATAACTAAGTCTTGAAATAGGTAGTTATGCATGTTGCCTAAGTACAGCCATTTCTTAGATTTCTTCTAGCTGTGAAAGAATTTGTATTCAGTTACTGCCAGTTTCTTGCTCCTTTGGGAATTTTTAAGATGAAAACAGGATTATATATTTCTTAACACAGAATAATTAAATGCACAATAACAGTTGAATTTCAGAAGGGCAGCCATCTCAAAGGACAAACCTCTGTTATATTTATTCAGAAGGCCCTTATATTCAGTAAAGCTATATCTAGGTGAATGAGCAACGTGGTAGATAGGTATGTAAGAAATGGAATAAAAATATGATGATTGCTAAAATCAAGCAAATAATTTTGATATGAATGTTTGCACGTGCAAGCTTAAGCCATCAGATGTCTGGACTTAATAGGCCAGATGAAGGAGGCTTTTATTACAAAGAGCATATTCAATGCCCATGATAATTAAGCAAAAATGAGACTGTATAAAAATAGGATAGCAAGATCAATAATACCTCCCAGAAAGGATGATATGCCACTATAAATGGTTAGTTATGCATGATTACGTTCCCTCATTACTCTTACTCATTCCTTATTAATATAAGTGGTCTTTATTAAATCCACTAATTAATACAAGGGTTGGGCAAAGGCATGTGCAAATTTAAGAATAAATCAATTGAAATCAAGGGAACTAATCAATGGATGGATTTCAAGAGGATTAACAAGGGGATGAGTAACTGGTTTCCACCCAATTACTGTATAAAAAGTTGTGATACAAATTCCCCCCATACAGGCAACTGTGTGTTAAATGTAATTGTTCACCCTGGTATGTCTATTTTCCTAGTCTAAGAATTTTGTTTTTTTCAAACAGAAATTGGAATTATATGAGTCCTACTCCCAATCTAGTCCTCTAAAAGGATACAAGTTTATAGCATCAATGATTAGATCATGGCCCACAAATTTGTCTCTTCATATTTCAGGGGGAAAAAGATAATGGCACCAACACTGAAGGATTAGGTGACCAGGATGGGGTAGCCTTCCAGAAACTAAGCAGGTCTGGCCTCTAGTTGGGTGACATATGGGAGCCCTATGTGACATGGCCTTATGCTCTTGGATGGAATAAAGGCAGGATATGAACCAGCAAAATGCCATCAGAATTCACAAAACAGGAAGTGAGTCAACTTTTTCAGGAGTCACAAGACTTGTTTACATTCAGTTAGTGTGCAGCAAAGTAAAATAACTTGGAATTTGATATAAACTGTGAATAATATCATAAGATATGCTGTACTTCTTTTCCAAACAGGCAACTCATAAATCTTTATAGCTTTATCTTGGCATTTTATCCATCCTAGCATATCAGTTAATGTACTGTATCTGACAGAGGAGAAACTCGAGTTCACATCAACATTTGACTGTTGAACAATGGATGACTTTGGCTTTGTCACTGTCTCTTAAACCAACACAGGGCTGTAGTGTTGGTTGTTCAGATAAAATGAAGAGCCTCTCGCCAAGTGCACTAATCTGTGCTTTTGGGGAAGAAACAAGATATAAAAGCAACATTAAAAAAAATAAGTGATTGTTGGCTTGTTGAAGAATTTAGTGACTGTTGAAGTTAAACTGGCACTGAAAAAAGTGGCTTATGACCATTTTTCACACTTATGACCCTTGCAACATCAGTTTGGGTCTCAATTGTGGTTGTAAGATGAGGACTACCTGTATAGTGAACAAATTGCCATTTTAAATTTGCAGCTGTTGTTTGGACATCAGAGTTTCCTTCCCCTCCAAGACAGGTGTGAATGGGAAAGGGAAAAAGAAAAGGCTCTGAGTCTGGAAAAAAATTAGGGCCTTGGGAAAGGGTGGCCAGCCTCTGGAATAGTCTTACAAATCAAAAGAGAAACTTCTGTGGCCAATTAAGCCGACAATCTATTTCTTCCCCATGCTGAGCCAAATATTCTAGCTCACATGTACTGTTTTTTTAATGTTAGAAGTACCTCAGGATATATATGAGACAAACTTCTCATATAACCCAAAATAGCTTATTTATTTTATTTTATTTTTACTAATCTCTCATGCCACCCATTTAGGTTAACAAAGTCCAAATGAAGAACAACAATCTCCACAGGATATAAATCTAGCCTTACCATATCTAAAATTAATAATCAAATCCAATTTGAAAAGACCTTGCGCTAAAATTGTCCTGTTGTGGTTGATAGTGTGGAGCTCTAAAGTTTCTAATCTGAAGCTGATTAAAACTGACAAAGTCTGTTTATGTTCAGATCCAGCAGAGTCTGAATTTGTTACAAAGAGCCTACGTTAAGCTTTAACTTGATTGTAATCCTGCTGTTTTACACATTTTTGAGAGACATGATTTAAATAATTTATTGTACTCCTGTTTGTTCAGCATTGTTCTTTAAAGCTTAAAATTGCTGAGGCCATAAAGAAAAGCCATTCTATGCTCACTGTGATTCCTATTATATTAGAAATGAGCCTAAATTGACAAGAAAACTGTATGAAAAAAGCCTGCTATTTTATAGGTTTACAACAATCAAAATCAGCCAAAACTGAAAAGTTCAAATTGTGGAGGCCACGTTACTTGTTATACTTTTAAATGTGTTATTTTATCTTATTATAATAAATAAAACTTGGATTATGAATAGAAAAGGTTTGGCTGTTGAACTTCTTTCCAAATGTAGTGTAGATAAGGGCTGTATTTTTTTTTTTTTTCAGTTTGTACAGAAATCATTCAAATGTAAGCATAATATGTACTTGATTTTACAAAAGATCATACTGCAAAATCAGTGGGATAAGATCTGAATCATATATTTGAATTTAGGACTGGCTATTATATTAGCAGCAATTGTTCCATGGGAATATATGTAGAGAACTCAACATTTTCATGAAAATCCGCAGCTGGAAAGGAAGCTATCTTCGGTCCTTTCCATATCCTTCATTGTGCTTATTTTGTACCTCCAAAGATGTTTCTGAATTCCACAGAAATGTTTTCTTGGAGGTACTGCCACCATCGATTCAAATGCACTTAAAAATAAGGCTTGCAAATATCCATATAAATTCCTCGATATAAGTCAGTGGCCCCCAACCTTTTGGGCACCAGGGACTGGTTCCATGGAGAGAGGTTTTTCCATGGACCGGAGGGGGCATGGTTTCATGTGCTGCCTGCATCCCGTGGATGGGGCTTTACTTGTTTGCAAGGCCCAGTTTCTGACATGCTGTGGACCGGTGCTGATCCACAGACCGGGGGTTGGGGATCCCTGATATAAATAATGGAAGATAGTATCCAATGTTATTAGTATGTCCTTTTTTCATAAAAGGTAAAGGTTTCCCCTGTCCAGTCATGTCCGACTCTAGGGGTGGTGCTCATCTCTTATTTCCTAGCTCAGGGAACTAGTGTTGTCCAAAGAACTTCTGTGGTCATGTAGCCAGCATAACTATACGCCAAGGCGCATGGAGTGCTGCTATCTTTCCACCGAAGTGGGATCTATTGATTTACTCAATTTCCATGCTTTCAAACTGCTAGTGGGCAGGAGCTGGGGCAAGTAACGGGAGCTCCCTCCATCATGCGGTGGTCGGGTCTTAAATCTGAGCTGTCAGCTTTCCAGTTGACAAGCTCAGTGTCTTTAACTGCTGAGCCAGCGCCCTCCCCCTTTTTTTTATAAAAGTTCATATAATTTGGGATTATTTCAGACATACATACTGACAAGCAGCTTGAACAAGAAACTAGAGCTCTCAAGAGCTGATTGCACTGCAACATCCAATCCAAAATAGAGAATCAATACTTTCTTGCACATAGTTTGTGTTTTGGAACTAAATGGTACAATAGTATAGTGAAATCCAACAGGCTCCATCCACAAACAGAAGAACGTCTGCTGTTTTCTACAGGTTCCTTGTCCTACCTGTTGCCCAGTAACTGAAGGAGTTGAAAATCCCACCAGCCGCTACCTTTAAGGCAGCAAACCTGACAGGTCCTTGGAGCCTCTTTTTTTTCCAGCTTCATTTAAGCTTGTTGGCCACCTCTTTTTTCAGTTTTCCCTTCCTCTCTCTTTTATGAAAGAGATAAAGAACATGGAGGCATTTCCAATGTTTGATGACTAGCATCCCAACCCACGTCATCTTGTGGCTTGCCTCATCCCTTTGTAGGCATTTTCTATGAGCCATATTTTAAAGAGGCTAAATGTTTAATCTCAGAGAGTTTAGATTAAACCTTAGTGGACATATTGGGATTTACATTTAGTAGACATATATAGGATCTGATTGATTATGTGCCATTAAGTCATACAAACTAGCGATTACATAGAAAAAACTTCTTTTTTACAATCTATCCGTGGCCTGGTTTCTCTTATCTTAATGGATTTTTTTCTCTCTCTCTCCTGCGTTTATTTATTAGATTTTTATTCCATTTTTCATTCAGGAGTACAACTGGCATACAGAACATTTCCTTTCTTCCAAATTTCCTCTTCACCACCTTGTGTAAGTTGGACTGGAGCAGAGAAATGGACCAAAGTCATAGTAAACTTCCAAGGCTGAGAATGGACTTGAACCTGGTCTCCCCATTCCTAATCTAATACTTTGACCATTATACAGGTAGTTCTCAATTTATGACGTTTAGTGACTGTTTAAAGTTACAGTGGCACTGAAGAAAGTGACTTATGATAGGTTTCCATACTTACAACCATTTTAGCAACCCCATGGTCACATGATTAAAATTTGGATGCTTGTCAACTGGTACGTATTTATGACAGTTGCAGTGTCCCAGGGTCATATCAACACTTTTTGCAACCTTCTGACAAGCAAAGTCAAAGGAGAAGCCAGATTTACTTTACACCATGTTACAAACTTAACAATTGTACTGATTCACTTAACAACTGTGGCAAAAAGGTTGTAAAATGGGACAAAATTCACTTAACAACTGTCTTGCTTAGCAATTGAAATTTTGAGAATTGTGGTTATAAGTCAAGGACTGTGTATATTATCCTGACTTATATACCACCATTGCCTCTAACAAATGTTAACACTGTATGAGTCACAGCTCAGCCAATTTGTCGTGGGTTACTACAAGTATCTTTTAAAAATCTTTTTTATGTTATACTAATGCATGTAAGTACCATGCCCTAAAACAGAAAGGGAAAAAAGTAAAATGCTGACAATGTGACGTAAACAGAGCTTTACAGATAAACCCTACTTCTCTCACACACTGATAAGAAAAGTTAATTTCTGCAATTGTCTGAAAAGCAATGTTCCGTGGGAATTTTGTGAAAAGGTTTGGCAGATGAATCTGTTTTCTGGCAGATGTTCAAATTTATACTTGAGAACCACTTTTTTCTTCAGTGCAAACATGGTGTCCACCAGGAATAATACTGTGCACCTCTGTTCAAAACACGATTGAGACAGAGAGCAGATATGAGCTTTATATTAAAGAAGCAAAAATGCATTAATTATCAATTAATAGTTAGCTATTTTATCCGAGATGAAAATTGTTGTTTTGGTTATAATGGTTGGTTGCAAAGTCAGCCAGATATTTAGACTAGATTTGACATCTTTGCCCACCTATTGAGGCCTTTCCAAGGACCTGGGATAGGCAGATGTTGTTTTGCAAGACATGAGGCGTTTTCTGAAATAGCTGAATTTAATTACAATTGGAGCAGTGTTTTTTCCCCCTTTCTTGTCCTGAATGATAGCAAGAATCTATTTCTGTTAGCGTTTCTGTTAACCATGTAAAGGCTAGGTCAGGAATCTCCAAATGCGGCAACTTTGAGACGTGTGGACTTCAACTCCCAGAATTCTCCAGCCATTCCTCTGGCTGGAGAATTCTGGGAGTTGAAGTCTATTGGTCTTGAAGTTGCCACATTTGGAGATCCCTGGGTTAGGTAAGTGTGCCATGTATCATAAAGCATTACACTTTTTAAAATATACCAAATGCCATTTTCTTCCCTCGTCAAATAATAAATGTTTCCTAAAATATCATTTGTTTCTTTTTAAAAAGAATCTCTATCAATACCAACATTTATATTCTCTTGCACGCAGTCGGCTGTTAATGCCTGCAGAGATTTCCCTGCTCATTCCAGAAGTGCCACTTAAAACAGCTTCTAAAGTGTGTGTAGAATCATCATGAATGTGTATGTGAAACATGACTTCCATATAATTATATATGAAACCTAGATCTGGGGAAATTCAAGGTGGAAGGATTCCCACACTTGAAATCAAGTTGTCCTACGTTTTCTGCATTAAAGCACATTAAAGTAAAGCCGCCTTTTGCAATTGACTGACGATTTTGTCAATGCCAATGATGTTCAAGTGGTGCTCCAAATATTTTGCGATTGTATCCATGGCAATTATTTTTATTTATTTATTTGTATCCTGCTTTTATTATTTTTAGAAATAACTCAAAGCGGCAAACATATCTGACACACCTTTCTCCTATTTTCCCCACAACCCTGTGAGGTGAGTAGGGCTCAGAGAGAGTGACTGGCCCAGTCACCCAGCTGGCTTTCATCCTAAGGTGAGACTTGAATTCATTATCATCCGCTTTCTAGCCTGGTGCCTTAACCACTTAACCACTATTACTATTGGTACTGTAATTACTTACTTCTGCCACAAACATTCTATTTCTATTTGCAGTCATTATATTTTGTGATTTTTTAGAAGCCCGATTATTAGTGCTGATAATGTTACCTAATTTGGGTAATGAAGTGTCTGTAAGAAAACAACCAAGCTCAGAGAGCACCAAGGACCACTCAGCTCAATTAATCTTTTCCCATTTCTCTTGTTTAGTTCCTCACTTCTAAGCTACCAACTTTACTAATAAGGGGAATGATATTAATAAAATATCTGATTGTAAATAATAAATAGAGTTTGTAGCAGATGATACTTCGGTGGATTCCAAAAAGCTCCTAAAGATCCTTTTATGAAGCTATTTAGTTCCTTTTTCTTTCAGTGATGATTATTGTAGACTATTACTGAAACTTTCCTTGGAGCAAAGAAATTCATCTTATTACAGATAATCTCTACTGTATATTTTGATTGATAGCAGCTCTCAGAAATTGCCTGTGTACAAAATACATTCTTTCCCATTCAAATAAAAATCCTTCTCCTTTGTTTTATAGGTAGGTAGTTGTGTTGTAGCAGACAGAGATCCTATTTTAGACCAGGAAAAAAAGGGGCAAATTGCCCTCAGATTCATGGAACTAGTTTCACAATTCTTTGGATCACAGTAATATATATTCTGGGTCAGGGTCTAATGTAATCTTTGCCTTTGCTATACTGAACATTATTTGCATGTTTACTAGTCATCTGTACTGAAATAATCTCTATTCCAGGAATAACAGTACATTAACAGTATCAAACAGATTTCTGAACCAAAAGCCTGGCAAAAAAATTCTCCAAAGCATTCTCCAAATAAATAAATTTCTTCATCATAAATAGAATATAATGTTAAGAGTCATTTTTTTTTATTAAACAAAAATGTGCATTAGTTCTGTTCTATCTAAAACAATCTACAATTACTAAAAGCACAGAGCACATCCTTTATTTTTTAAGTTTATATGAGTTGCTGTTAAGATGTCCAGTAGCACCTCAAAATGTGCCAAGCATCATTTGTGTTCCAGCTACTAGAATAATTGACAGGCTTTACAATAATTTTTGGAAAACACTTGAACTTCTCTTTCACACACTGCAGCTCTGTTCAATATATTTAAGATAAAGTACACCACACTTATCTACCTTCGCATTTTAGATAGATAAGGTTTAAGATTGAAGCAGTTCAGGTTCTCCTCCAAATAAAGATATTCTTCTTAAAGATGATTGATGAGAAGAATCTTCATGATCAACTATCCTATTGCTTTAAAGATACTGAAGACTATAAGAATACCTTCAAAGAAGAACTTTGAATTCTGTTTCTAAGCTAACCTTGCATGCATTGTACAGACGTTCAGATGATTCTAGAATCTGTAGAATGCTGGCATATTTTAGAACATAAAAGTGTGCCTAAATTCCACATAACAAGGCTTACAGTGCTGAATGACTGCAGCAGGTTACTTCCTACTTAAAATGTAAAGGGGTGCATAATTTCCTCCTCTTTTCTCCCCAAAAGAAGCTAAAACTTTTTTTTTTTTAATGGAGAGAATGTGATTATATTCAAGAGTGGATGACTCAACTAGCACCTGAGAATTTTTTTGTGTGACTGTTATTAATGGATTGCTGAACTTCCTGTTTCAGCAAAATACCAAACATGTTGGTTTTCCTTTACAAAGCAGCTATTACATCAAGCCTTGTTCCTACCATTTCAGTTTTGTCTGGAGTCCAACATTTTCTTTGGCAAATGTAAAAACGTTCTAATTAAAGTGCTCACAAAAACAAGCATCATTCATCACAGACATAGCAAACATCTGAAGAACATTGCACTGCCTGATTCTTTTACTGGATACCAAGAGAACGACAAGACTATTGTTATGCATCTGCTCTAAAGGGATAGACTTGCCCCATGAGCAAATTATTTGCAATGTGATTAATTTTTCACTAGTATCTTAATTTATAGAGCTGAATAAGAGGCCATTGACAGGCCTCGGTTCTAGAATAGGAAATAATAGAGAGAGTGAAGAAGGCAAAAAGAATTGGGTCATAAGGCAAAGCTCATTATTGTATTGTGTTGCAATCCCTAGAGATTATGCCATCTCCACTATTTTGTAGGCAATATCATTCCCTCAAAAGTTTTCAACAGGGTCTTCTGCAATTTTTTTGTCCAAAACCATATTTTGTGTGTGGTTAGAGTAAAAAAAACCCTGCTATCTTGATTACATCGTGTGCTTGTGGAGAAATAGCATTCTGAACATATATGGTAGATGGACTCAGAAATAGATTGGGTGATGGCTAGTAAATAAGAATTCAATCTAAAATCAGAGGTGCTTTCAGAGGGTCTTTATGTATTTGATTAAGTGCAAGATCCTTAAGGATCTTTCCTACATGGGATCATTGTTCCTAGCAGTTCACTACTTGAATATGCAGATTGATTCAGTTTTGTTATGAAACTTAAGTGATGCCAATAGCAAACAGACTTCTACCAGTTTCAGGAGAGATTGGGACTGAATATTATTTCCTAGAGGGAAACTTTTTTAAAAAATGTAATGAGATCCATACAATTTATTTTTTAAGCAGGCTTTCTATTTTGTCTTGTGGTTGAAGATAATAAAGGGGGAGAGAAATGCAAAAGGCAAAAAGGGACCAACGCTAGCAACCTATATTAAATAGTTTTAGGAATGGACGCAAACCAAAAAAAAGTGTTTTGTTTTGAACTTGGAACAAAATAGTCTTTGAAATGCTCAAGAACTTTCAAGGTGACTCTGTACTGTGAAAACAAAATTCAAAATCTCTTATGTGTTTGAAAACTCAAAACTTTTAAGGCATTTGAATCAAGCTGAATATGGTTCACTTAACAGAAAAGGGCAATGGTTGGAGTTGCTCATGATTTGCTGAGCTTTAAGACTAACAGTGGTTCATCAGGATTGGCATTGTTGGACTTCTCTAGCTTTGGACACTCTTAACTTCCAAAATCTACAGCCCTTCTCAAACTCTTTCATTCATTCATTCATTCATTCATTCATTCATTCATTCATTCATTCATTTATTATTTGATTTTTATACCGCCCTTCTCCAACAGAACTCAGGGCGGTGAACAGCCGAGATAAAACATAACATATAAAATTTAAAACAGTTTAAAAGATATTAAATAATTTCGGCCCACAATTTAAAACAACCCAATTAAAACTAATTTCAAATTAAAACCGAAAGGATGGGATCAAGCCAGCTGTCTTTAGCTGTTGCTGATTGGTTTTTTCCTATCAGTTTCTCCCCTATCTATCCTGTTGCATTTTTCGGTTACGTGGCATGATTTTTGTTCTCCTATCTTCCAACTATTTGTGAGTGTACTTCAGTGCTTAGTTTTAGGTTCCCTGCTATTTATTCAATAATTGCCTTTGGATTATATGACTTCTTTTTTTTCAGTTTAACTATCCTAATTATTGCAACACTATCCAGGTATATTTTGCTCCTGTCATAATAAAAAGCGGCATAATAGCTACAATAACGTAATTGGTGATACAGATCTTACTTAGTGTAACCATACTTTAATCACAGATTAGTGTTGTCTTACCTAGATTATTACAGCAGTTTACTTGTAGAGTTTTCTGGGCTTACGTTCAGGACCTCTTCCAATTGATCCCTATGTTTTTTCTTCTCCAATCTTTAAACTGGTTGGATCTTTGAGAATATAATTTTAAACTATGAGTGTGGCTTCCTGGATACCTTGTATAGGCAAACCTAGTAATCTGAATAATTTAATCCTGCTTCATGTTCTGTCCATGTGGTTTGACGGTGTAATCAGAGTTGGTTAATTTTTTTTACATTAGAATGATCACTTCAAGTTTGGCTTTTTTCATCTATCACCTTTGGAATACATTCTGCTTAGAATTGTAACTGGAGTTTGAACCCCTGAATTTTTTTTTAAAAGCATGAAATACTCTTTTTCTCATTAGCTTTATGAGAGTAGAAAAATAACATTGCTTAAAGTATGGATGAATGCGAATAGGTAATGGTTGCCGTAATTGATCATTGTACACTTTTGTTTATATTACATTGTCGTGTTGCACTGCCCTTATTACACACTAACTTCTAAAGTAATAGATTTGTAGCCCGTATTAAAGGATGCCTACCAACCAAATTGCATACATTTGACTAAGGGCATTTTTAAAAAATTCCATATAGAAAACTATGGAAACACACAATTCTACTCTCACCAAATCAGATACCTCTTTATGTTAGTATCCGTTATCAAAAATTCCTCCACAACAGAAGGGACAAAGGGACAAAGGTCTGTTTAGTTTCTTTAAGTCACCAACCAAGACATTACAGAAAAGGAAAGCAAGCAGTTTTTTAAAAAATATTCTTTTCCATACATTTCTCCTCTTGACAAATTTCCTTATGGTTTTACATTTTCAGCTTGGTATTTGTGGGAGTTTTTCTTTCTTTCTGCAGTCTGCTTGCCAGGTGCAAACTCAGCAAAAGCAACACTTTCCCCCCCCCCTTTCAAGACATTTCTGCATGCACATGAGGTAGCTGCTGGCTGTCAAAATGGAGAGAGACCGTTGACATTTCTTCATTGCATGAATAATCTTAACACTGCAACAAGACATAAGAACATTCACCTCAAACTCCAGCCAACCATTCCAAGACTTCACTAGCAGTCATTTTTACCATAGCTGGAGGTGATGCAAACTAGCACGCAGACATTCTTTTGAATTTATAAAACAGCACCCACCTACCCATCCATTTATATGAACTCATAGCGAGGTTTTTCAAAATACAACAATTTACTGACTAGCTGACAAATGAAACAGCTGCAAGCCATTTTCTCTATAGGAATGTGCTTCCTTTCCCTTAATACTCCATTCCCACAACATCCCCTCATCTAATCTAAAACAGTAGCAGCATGGAACTAATTGGATCCTACTATAGTACTAAGGGGGCTGGAAAAAGTTTGGGGAAAAAATCCCAATTGCAAGTCACGGAACAACAGCCCAAATTTGGTGCCATGCCCTAACACAGAGATGATGCCATTCAAAAACAAGATTTGTTTCACATTTGGAATAAAGCAATGTGTTCTATTGCATACAGTAGTCCTTGATTTATGACTGTGATTGAATCCAGAGTTATGGCCATAGGTTGTGCTGGTCGTTAAGCAGGTTGTCATGTGAGCAACTTGATTTTATGACATTTTAAAGTGAATCACCATGATTGGTAAGTTAACACAGCAGACATTAAGCGAACCCATTGTGTACAATTTTTTGCCAAAAACTAAAAGTAAATGCTAGTTTTGGGCAAAAACATTGCAATTACTTGATTGTGAGGTGCTGCAAATGGCCATTTTTTTTTTTTTTTTTGCTTTAAATGCAGGCTATTTAAATTTTTTTTTTTTTAGGTCTGTTGTAACTTGAATGGTTGCTAAGTATTTGGTTATAAGTTGAGGGCTAATTGTACCTAAAAGGAAAAATACACATTTTGCTTTATGGTCTATGTTGTACTCAAAATAGCCATTTTGAGACAGGCATCTGAAGCGCAAACTGTTTTGCATGTTCCTAATAATTTTAACTAAATGTTAGTGCTAATATTATTATATTTAATATGCTAATAGAAAGTATGTAGGAAAATATAAAGAAAAAAGTTTCAACATTCCTCCAGATCTGTAGGGATTTCTTTTTAGGATTAAAATGTAAATAAACAACAGACATTGATCTTTAATTGCAGTAGTATAGCCCGTGCAGAATATAATTCTTTTTTTGGGCATTCTTTAGTAATAACAAGCTAGAGAATTTAGGGAGCATATGCTTTTTGTCTTAGTAAAAACTTTATCACACTGTTATAACATCCAATAGTGTACAGAAGTAATAGCATGTTCTTTTCCTATCTAACATTTTGAACAGCTGCACCTGGAAACATAAAAGCAGGATTCATGGGCAAATATCTTCTTTGTTTGGAAATGTATAAAACTATAACAATCTATTATACTGAGGAACCATACTGTTAGTTTAAGTAGGAGGGTCTTTCTGGATCAAAATGATAAAGCTGAAAAACAAACTCCAATGATAAGTGGCTGCACAAATAATTACTGGGGTGCTCATCCTGCATGTTTATTTGGAAGCAAATTCCATGGTATTGAACAGGTTGATTTTCAAAGACATGTGCAGAGAATGCATTAATGCTAGATTCAACACCTGGTGAGTGGCAATCAGAGTAGAATACATAGATAACCTCAAAGAAGCTTTGCAGACACAGTTAAGGCAAAAAATAAAAAATCGCAAACCCTGTAACTCAGTTGTGGGAAAAGTGGAAGCTTGAGGAAGAGATTTCAATATCACTCCCCCCCATTCCACTCCTTAAGATGGAGCAGAGGCTGTCAAGATTTTTTTTTCTGTTATACCATACATAAGAACCAGTGGTGGGTTCCTCCCAGTTTGGCCCGGTTCCGCCGAGCTGGTAGCGGTGACAATATGATGTCACCGAACCGGTTCTGCCCCCCCCTCGCGTTATTTTTACCTTTTATTTGGCCCCACCTCCAATCTATTGCTGCCTCCTGAGTCCCAGCTGATCGGCTAGAAGAAAAAAAATTGTTTAAACTCTTTCCGCGGGGCTTCAAAGGGCCGCCCTACAGCTGATCAGTGTTAAAAGGAAGTGTGGTGGTAGACCGGTGCCTCCAAAAACAAATGAGTAGACTGGGGCCTGCAAAAATAAATGGGTAGACCAGTGTCTCCAAAAACAAATGGGTAGACCAGTGCCTCCAAAAACAAATGGGTAGACCAGTGCCTCCAAAAACAAATGAGTAGACCGGTACAGCTCTGCAAGCAGTTAAAAGCCTGGTAGACCAGTATCTCTGCTAAATGCTAAAGAATTGTCACATGACCATATTCCTTGCACTACTTCCCGATCTGGCCAACTTCAAAAGACTGACACTAATCTATTTTTACCTAATTTTATTATCAAGTTCCACTACTTGATGTGCAACTACCTGTGTTTCCCTGAAAATAAGACCGGGTCTTATATTAATTTTTGCTCCAAAAGATGCATTAGGGCTTATTTTCAGGTGAGGCCTTATTTTCGGGGAAATATGGTAGAAATCCTTGGCTTGCTGGCTGGCTGGCAGAGACTTCCTCATTATTTTGTTTTACTTATTTAACAAATGTATATCTATCTATCTATCTATCTACCCAAGGAACTCTGGGCAGCTGGGCTGAGAGACAGTGACTGGCCCAAAGTCACCCAGCTGGCTTTCATGGGTAAGGAAGGACTTGAGCTCACAGTGTCCCGCTTTATAGCCTGTTGCCTTAACCACTAGACCAAGCTGGTTCTAGTTTAGTGGTGGAAGATTCAAGGGTGGGTCTCAGACAGATCAGCTCCTTGTTCTGCAGACGCAAAAGATGCTCTTAGGATAACAGACATCAATGTAACCACTGGAATCTGGCCATATTTACACTATGTTGGATTTCATCCTACATCTTTTTTCCCACTCTTATGTGATTACAGACTTTCTGCCACCCATTTCTTGGCCTTAGATATTGAAAGCACTTGCAAAGTATGGATACTGGTTTATTTGGTCTCGGACCCCTTTATTTCTGTCTTTGCCAGCTTGAGCCCTCACTGGATTCAGCATAGCATATAAAATCAATTAAGCCTTTACCATTTTGGCTTTTTAGGATTAAATCTGACAGCTAGTTTAAGATCTCCAAAATCCTCCTCCTTCTTCTTATTTTTTCAAAAAGCTGAAATATTATCATTTTATTGCTGAAATTAGCATTCCAAATGAGTGATAAGCAGGAACCAATAAAGATTCCTAAAAAGCAGCCAGGGTCTAACATTGACAAAATATGATTTTTCTCTTCTATGATACAGGACAAGTATATATAGTACATTCTACTGATTTGTTTTTCTAAGTGTTTCATAGCTACAGTAGATTGTGTGGAAAACACGAGTAACAGGACTAAAAAGAAACCAGCATTTGATGTAAAATTTTAAAAGACCCAATCTTCATATCTTTTGAGTTGGAATCTTTTAAACATAATCATGTTAACATTGGTAGCTAACTTAATTTCATCTCATTTATATTAACCTTAGAAAATAATGACTTATCTGTAAATAATGTGCATAGTAGACAAGCGTGGAACTGCTTTCATATAATGAATAGAATAGAATTCTTTATTGGCCAAGTGTAATTGGACACACAAGGAATTTGTCTTGGTGCACACGCTCTCGGAGTACATAAAAGAAATGATACATTCGTCAAGAATCAAGAGTCATGAACGCTCTGTTTATCAAATTAATAAGGCTGTTGGATTCCACAGAGTCTCAGGATGGCACATAATACCAAAACAGTACAAACAGTGAAACAATGAGGAAAGAACAATGATGTCTGGACAGTGCAATAAACTATACAATTTAATATGCATATCCCCATAAGAGGCTAGCCATCTATCTACCTTAGCCCAAGACCTATGGAACAAGCCATGTATTTAAAGTTTGATTGAAAAAGAACTGAGTAGAAGCCATAAAGTCTCTGTGGAAATGCCGCTGCAGAGACAGATACTGCAACCGAGAAGGTCTGATTCTTGCCAACTCTACTTGATTGTATGTGATGGGCTGAAAATAGCAGGGACAAATGGTCACTTAGGGCCAAAGATGAAAATTCTCCAGGATCTTGTGAGTCAAATATTCACAACTACTTGATCCTGCTGGGATTGCTCTTGAGTCAGGAACAAAACATTGATAACAACTTTTTGTTAGCCCAGGAGCAAACTGATCAATCTCAAACTAATGGATGACCTCACCCAGTAGCCTCACACAGATGGATTTATTATGTACCAGCCTAGTGTTCAATAGCAGCAACTGCAGCCAACAAGTACTGATGATCTAGGGTTGAATACAGGAAGTCCTCGTCTTACAACAGTTCATTTAGTGACCGTCCAAAGTTACAACATCACTGAAAAAAGTGACTTAAGATCATTTTTCACACGTACGACCATTGCAATATCTCCATGGTCACCTGATCAAAATTCAGGCAACTGACTCACATTTATGACGGTTGCAATGTCCCAGGATCATATAAACATCTTTTGCAACATTTTGACAAGCAAAGTCAATGGGGAAACCAGAGTCACTTAACGACTGTGTCACTAAGTTAACAACGGCTATGATTCACTTAACTGTGGCAAGAAAGGGTTCTAAAATGAAGCAAAACTCACTTAACCAATGTCTCACTTAGCAACATACATTTTGGGCTCAACTGTGGTTGTACGTTGAGGACTACCTGTACTAAAAGTTAGAAGTGGGACTGCTTGCAACTATCTTGCTCCACCAATACCATGTATAGCCTGCTGTTAGATTCTCAGCATACCTTCCTCTGGCCTTCAGGACTTTAGTGATAAAAGTGTAATAATCTATATGTTAAAAGCTACTTTTAAAAATGTGTGTAAGTAGACATTTGATATATTACATGTATGTTTTTATTTCTTTAACAAGCCAATATTCTTGTTATGGAATGGTTATGGTTAATCGCATGTTTATTACTCTAATTAATTAGACAAATAGTGTACCAGTTCTCTGTATTCAACACCTTAGTAATCAATTAATATTTATAGTCTTTGCCTGAATATCAAAGTTTATTTTCTAAACTCACATAAGAAAACTGCTTATCTACAATCTAATTTAAGGAATTTCAAGCGTCAGGGTTTTTTTAATTGCAAGTTCTTTATTCACAGCAAGCTCAATGCTACTGGATTTGATTTTATCAGATTTTTTAAAATTACTGTTTTACAAACAGGAGCACCGCTGATATTATTTTAGAGGTTATTTACAAATTAGCTGATTCTTTTGAGCAGTATTTGTGGCTAGTTATTCAATAAAGGTCAGATATAATTTTGAAGAATAAATAAATATCTGGAGATGGAAAGGGATTAACTATTTAATTGATGTTAATGTTACTTTTAATGTTTTTGTATTTCTGCTTTAATGCTAATTGTAAGCTGCCCACTCAGAACAGTGAGATGTAAATTTGATGAATAAATATATACTTAAAAAAAAAGACTTCCATACAGTCGGGGTGAGGCACACTACCTCTCTGGAATCTCCTCTTTTATGTGATTCTAGATCCACATCTTCCTTTTAGCCACAACCGATTGTGGGAAAAATCCCCACCGTCATTACTAATGAGATTCTAATATATCTCTTTGCAATCATCTTCCCATTCAGTGCTATTCAACGCAACAGGTTTGTAGTCATTCAACAATTCAATTTGGCCAACCAGCTGGGATGATAGATCTAGGTTATAGGAAATGCATTCATTGTGAACAATACACTAATAGATATCATAATCTACATCAACATTCCCTACAAACATTCGGCTTTCATTTAAAAAGGGGTTAACGTATGACTGCCCTTTTTTTGTGTGAGGGAAACAGATGTCAGGAACTAATTACTTTACTCTTGCCATAAGCATCCTTTTGCTCTAGAACGGTTGTTTATTCCTTTCATGCAAGTTCTCACTTCCTTTTCATTTTTTTGTGACATCATTTTTTAATGAGCTGCATGACTCCAAAGTTGAGGTAACGTGTATTTATATCCACTGATGAATGAATATCAGTTTAAAACAGGTGGAGAGCTCTTATGTATGAAGTATGTATGTGTGGGAAGGAGGGAGACTTCAAAGTCAAAAGTAAGAGTAAAGACTTAAAAACACCATACTACCGATATATATATGTCTGTGAAAAACTGTTGTAAAATGGAAACTTTTTTTGTTCTTGTTTTTAAAGAAAAAAATAATAAAAAGTATATATATATATAAAAGAAAAATAATGCATACTCTTTCCTCTAGAAATCAACATAAACAGTAGTAGAGAAAACATGGTATATAATAACTGTAGATTAAATCATATTAACATGACTAAAATGTCTCTGTAAGATGCACATCAGACCCAATTCTGGACAAAATTACTACAATAGTAATATGAGTAGCAGTAATCATTATCTTGACAATTTAAAATTATTATACATGACAAATCCTTTGAATATGTAACATGGATATATTAAAAATATTCCCAAGCTGTGACATGGCCTTAATTAGGTTATTAGAATTGGCCTGCAAAGATGTGTGCACTTACTAGAGTAAAGTAAATAATTTCATAATAATAATACTTCCTATATCTCAGTAGAAATTATAACACTTTGCGGCCATCCAAAGATCAGCTAGATTTTTGCCAGGCAGGATCTAATAGCCCTAATTTGACCTCAATAGCAAAAAATAAAAGTGTAATATGTTGAAGTCAACAGTTATATTAACTGAATATAGCTGAAGATTTCCCGTTATCAAAAATAAAAGCTACTTAAAGATAGGAAAACTGTTTCAAGTAAATAGTATTTCAAAAACTATAAAAACTATTTTAAGCAAATACAAGGAAATAAGCACTTTCATTGTACTCTTTCTACTTTATTTGCGGTACAGTAATTGCAACCAACCGAAATCCAAAAAAATCTCATGGCTTTCCACTGGACAAGGTTTGATTTCCTGTGAAACAAATGGGATCCCCAAAAGAACACAATGTTGGATGGACAACTGTCAGATTTAATATTGGAATAGATATTATGAGCACGGAAATGTACAAGCACATTCCTTGGTCTTGTTTTAAATATCAAGTATGTCCTAAAAACAGAGCTTTTAGTGTTTTTTTCCCTGTGCTATTTGTGGTCTTAAATTATCTTTTCTTTAATTTAGCAATAAAATCCCAATGCTGATCTAGCAGGACGAAAAGATTGTAGAAGGAAGCCCAAAAAAGTTGCTTGAGATTTTCTGTTTTGGTTTCATATGTTTTGACTTAACTTAAATACTGAAATAGATATATCTCTTACTAATCTATTTGCTAATGTTATAATTTCTTTTTTAACGTCTGAATCCATTAAGATTGATTGAGTGAAAATATAAATATGTCGTTAGTAAAAAAAATTAACCCCGAGTCCATTAATCTGGAAGATGTAGAGGTAAGGAAAGAGAATGAAAAGAGCATGAAAAACCTAGACAACAAAAAAATGGGGTATTTGGAAAAAATATTGTATTTGGAATGTATAGCAAGCTATCCTGAGATTCCTGTATGAGACAAAGAGCTTAAATTTTAAATTAAATTCCAAATATCTCTAATCAATATATAGCAGGAAAACTGATTGCTATAAAGTTTGCAAGGATTTCTTAGCAAATAATTTTTTTGAAGAAGAAGATTTCTAAGGCGATCAGAGCGAAAGGTCTAATTTAGTTCATCTGAACAATTTGCAGAATAAATGAACCTTGACTGGCAAACCTCAGACTTATATTTTAACTGTCAAAATCCTGGTTCAAAGACCACCAATAAAGGGACATGAAAGGGAAATAAGCAATTGCTTTGCTATGGCAAAGGAATGCGATGCTGTTGAGAGAAGATGGGAAAAGGAAGCAACTAAAAATAAAGAGTGAGCCGAGGTTACAACTGTTGCTTTCTATTTCTCTTTTCTTTTGCATCTTTCCTTAAAAATAAATCCCTCTGTGCATAGGAGACTGGTGTACTTTTTTTTAGTGGTTTAAAAATCAGATTGTAATATTCCACAATCAGAAAACATTATACAGTTATACAGGCAGTTATAAGCAAATGACCAAAGAAGTGGAGCATAAGCATTAATTCAGGTATTGTTAAAAACTTTCATTCAGGCTTATCACTGAGTGGATGGAAACAGAAAGCAACAACAAACAACAACTCTTGGAGAAGAAATTGCTCTGCATACCAGCTGCAAAAACCTATGCTGAAGGATTCTCATAAGCGTCAACCCAGGATTGTGAAATATTTTGGACCTTAATTTCAGGAAACACTGACAACTATTTATGCCATATTGTTCTATATTTTTTCATTAGGCTTATGCTTCCTCCTCTGAAGCCAGAAATTTTTGCAAAAATGTTTTTCTACCTGTCCATCAAATAGACTAAAGAGCAGGAAATTATAAGTGCTAATAGACTGCAAAGCTTTTATTTTATTGTTTAACATTATCTTAAGCCTAGGTACCTAAATAATTACTTTTTCTCCCACTTTACTTTCATTGTATGGTTATTGTTGTACGATATCTGAAGGAAGAACTTCGGATACTTATATTTCATTCAGTATTTCACTATGATGTTCTAGTTAGGCTTAAGATCTTTTCATATTCCTTTTCCCTATGTTTTAACAGGTTGTCTGAATGGGGTGTGTAATTAAAGGACTACCACAAAACTGTGTCTTACTTATTTTGCCCAAGTCATGAAGGGGAAATCACTAGAGAAAGCAATTATATTTGGAAGAGTTAGTAGTAAAAGGAAACCAAACCATTGAAGAACACAGTGGCTGGACACCATCCAAGCTAACACTGGCCAGAGCATAGAACAATTCAAAGAAGTAGTGCAAGATCGGAAGATCTGGAGAGACCTGGCCACAAAATCACCAAGTCATACCCGACTGAATGGATAATATCATCAATATTCCGAGGAAAGAAAATTAATTGCTTGCAATACATCTGGACAACTGTACTTTTCATCTTATTTCCTTATTCAGTTGATATGGCACCCCACTCATCCTGGACCTTCTGGCATTTGACTAAGGGCCTCGACAGTGATGGTGACTGGCTTCAAAATGGCAGGGGCACACACTTAAAAAAGGAATAGGAATAGGACGTTGTCTCACCTGAACGTCCATTTTCGATGTGCTGCGACTCCAATCCATGGACGGGTAGCTTCTCCTTAGTTGCTGGGCAGAACTGAGTGCTGATCTCCTTCCTGCAAGCTGGCCACGCCCACTCTGTCCAATCAACTCCAGTCTTTCCTCACGAAGGCGCCATAACTCAACTGGAAAACTCAACTGAAATATCAACACAACCGTAACAATCCAAACATAGCAGAAAGCCCGAGGGCGGGTATGGATTGGAGTCGCAGCACATCGAAAATGGACGTTCAGGTGAGACAACGTCCTTTTTCCACTGTGCTGCTCCTCCAATCCATGGACGGGATGTACCCAAGTTCACTGCTCAGGGAGGGGGCTGTCTGCTCTCAGAGTCCTGGGCCGTGGCCACCTGTTGTAAAACCCTGCGACCAAAGGAAGCCTCCGCAGAAGCATACAAATCAATTTTATAGTGCCGAATAAATGACGAAGCGGAAGCCCATGAGGCCGCACGGCAAATATCTAGAACTGACGCCTGTGTGGCCCAAGCCGCGGAAGCGGCCGCACTCCTGGTAGAATGAGCATAAATACGTGGAGGACGAGGCCGGTCCTGAACATCATAAGCGGTTGCTATGCAGGCCTTGATCCATCGAGCCAACGTGGCTGACGATACCTTCCGCCCCAAAGATGATGGATGAAAGGACACAAACATTGCTTCGGTTTGCCTGAAGGACTGTGTACGTCTGATGTAGCGACGAAGCGCCCGACGAACGTCCAAGGTATGCCATAGTGTCTCTGAGGGATGGTGAGGATTTGGACAAAAATTCGGTAGTATCACCTCCTGGGCTCTGTGAAAAAGGGAATTAACCTTTGGTAAAAACGCTGGATCTAGCCTCAGGACAACCCTATCAATGTGGAAGGTACAGAGCTCTTTGCGTATAGACAGGGCGGTGAGTTCCGACACCCGCCGAGCGGATGTAATCGCTAACAAGAAGGCGACCTTGAAAGTTAAATATTTTAGGGACACCGAGGCCAAAGGTTTAAATGGTGCAGCGGTAAGAGAGTTAAGAACCAAAGGCAAGTCCCATGACGGGTACCTATGAACCACTGGTGGAGAAATGTTAGTAGCACCGTGCAAAAACTCCCGAATTCTGGGATTAAGAGAAAGCGTGCGGTGTCGTTCACAGGTGATGACAGTTGATAGAGCTGCTACCTGGCGACGTAAGGTCGCCGGGGCCAGACCCTTGGTGAGACCGGCATGTAAAAAGTCCAATACATCCGGAATATCAGGTGATGTCGGGTCTACATGGTGTGACAGGCACCAAGATGTAAAGGCGCGCCACGAAGCCTCATAAATCCGTGTCGTGGAGGAACGCCTGGCAGATTGAATCACGGAGATTGCCCCGGCAGAGATTCCATCCTTCTGCAATTGGAGCCGCTCAAACGCCAGGCGGTTAAGCGGAGCCACTGCGGATCTGGGTGGACGACTACCCCTTGTACTAGCAAGTCTTCCTGGAGAGGTAACGTCCAAGGCGGAACGATGGAAAGTTCCAGTAGATCCGCATACCAGGGTCTCCGAGGCCACAGCGGGGCTATTAGTAGCAGCTCTGCCTCCTCTCGGATCAGTTTTCGAATCAAGCGAGGGATCAATGGAATCGGGGGAAAGGCATAAAGAAGTCCGGTGGGCCATAGACACCGCAGCGCATCGCTGCCCTCTGATCTTGCGCTTGGATAGCGTGAGTAGAAGCGGGGTAGCTGAGCGTTCTGTGCTGTGGCAAACATGTCTACCTGAGGGTGGCCGAACCTGCGTGTCAGTTGTTCGAAGACGGCGTGGTTCAGGCTCCACTCCGCCGGATCGATGAGTTCCCGACTGAGCCAATCTGCCTTCACGTTGGATTGTCCCGAAATGTGATCTGCCACCAGGGACGCAGTGTGGAGTTCCGCCCAGGCCAACAGTCTCTCGGATTCCATCATCAAGGCCCGGGAGCGTGTGCCCCCCTCCCGATTTATGTGGGCCTTGGTGGTGATATTGTCCGTTCGGACTAACACATGTTGACCTTCGAGAGTGTGCCGAAAGTGGCGGAGAGCAAGGCGAACAGCCCTCAATTCCAGCCAATTGATGCTGTTCGCCTTCTCCGCCTGAGACCACCGACCTTGAACCACCGCATCCTGCAGGTGGGCACCCCAACCGTGTAGACTTGCGTCGGAAGTCAGGACCAGTCGGCTGGGCTCGAGAAAGAGACATCCCTTCTGAGTTGCTGACGACCTCCACCACCGAAGGGATAATCGAACCTGAGGGGGTAAAACAATTGGATAACTGGAAGTGCTGCGGCCCTGTTTCTGGAAGGGAAGCAGCAGCCACTGTAGGGGACGGGCATGCCTGCGAGCCCACGGCACGATGGATATGCAGGACACCATCTTCCCTAACAGTTGAGATAGCAGTAGAAGTGGCACCTTCCTTTGATCTTGTATTTGTCTCACCATTGTCCTGAGGTCCTGAATGCGAGTTGGGGACAGAAACACCTGGCCTAGTTGCGAATCGATTACCGCTCCCAAATGTTGCAGGCGGGTTGTTGGACAGAAGTGACTCTTCTGACGGTTGATGGAAAAACCGTGGGCCTGGAAAATCTGTAACACCAACTCCATGTCCCTTATTGCCTGAGGACGCGACGTCGACATGACGATAATATCGTCCAGATAGCACATTAAGCGGATTGTGTGCGCCCTGACAGCCGCTGCCACTACTTCCACCAGTTTTGTAAAGGTTCTGGGTGCCGATGACAACCCAAAGGGCATCGCGCAATATTGATAATGGTTGTTGTTGTAGGCGAACCTCAGGTAACGACGGTGGCCAGGATGTATTGGGACATGTAAGTAGGCTTCTCGCAAGTCCACGGATTGCAGAAGGTCGTTGGGTCTGATCGCCGCCAGAATCGATCGAAGGGATTGCATCTTGAACCTGCGATACCGAAGGTATCGGTTGAGGCTCTTCAGATTCAAGATGGCCCTGTGACCGCCCGATGACTTGGGCACCAGAAACAAAGTAGCGTAAAACCCGGTGTATTCCTGTCCCTGGGGCACCGGTTCTATCGCCTTGATTAAAAGAAGATGCGAAATCTCTGCGTCCATGAGTCGTCTTTTCAGGGGACACAGTGGAACAGGGCAGCTGCGAAATCTGTTGGGTGGTGTGGAGTGGAATTCGATGTAAAGGCCCCGTTGAATCGATTGACGGATCCAAGCGTCTGTAGTCGATAGGTCCCACTGGGGGTGGAAGAGCTGGAGTCGACCCCCAATAGGACCTGACTCGGGAGCGTCACTTGCCCCTGCGAGCCTGACGGTAACTGGAGCCTCGGAATGGGCGTTTCGACTGGGACTGGCCTCTGGAGCGGTCTCGGAAAGTTTGTCTGTCTGTGTTCCTGTCTGAAGACTGGGAATATGAACGAGGAAAGTAGGGTCCGCCTGACCCTGCGTAGGTCCGAAAGGGCGGCCGCTGAGGATAAGGGGCATATCTCCGCTCAGCTCGACGAACGGAGGACGGAAGGATCTTCCGTTTGTCCTTGTCCTCTACTAATATTGGTTCAAGGGCAGTACCGAAGAGAGATGGAGCCGAGTATGGAGCAGAGGCTAACTTCCACTTGGCTCTGGCATCCGCTCTCCAATTGCGGAGCCAAAACATACGGCGATTTGTCACGGATGCTGCCATCGATCTGGAGGCAAACTTGGCCGCTGTGAGGGACGCATCGGCCGAATATTCAGTTGCGGCCACCAACTTATTAATGTCCTGATGTAGCCGTATGTCCTCAGGAGGTAATCTCTCCTGTAGTTGTCTGAGCCAGATTAGAGCAGCGCGGTTGAAAAATGAGGTCGCTGTGGCTGCCTTTATTGCCCAAGCAGCCGCCTGGTGCGCTTTTCGAAAACCAAGTTCCATCTTGCGGTCCTCAGCTCTTAGACCATCCGCAACGTCTGATGTCAGCAAAGATGTAGTAGATAAATTAGCCACCGGAGGGTCAACAGTAGGCATGGCCAGTGCATCCTCCAGTTCTTTTGCTGAGGCGTAAAGCCGTTTATCTATGCCACTCGGTGAAGACAAGGAGCCTGGCTGACCAAAGGCTGAATTGATGACATTTGAGAATAGCGGCGGATAAGGAATCACGTCCTGATCTGGCTTTGAGATCTGGAAAAGAGCATCGTGTGGTGCTTGAGAGGTATTATCCGATTGAACATCCGAAATGCCAAACTTGGTGGTAAGCTTGGCTTTGTGTAAGAGCGATTTGAAAAGAGACGGACGGAAGAGGCTAGTAAAGACAGGCTTGTCTGGTGGAAGGCCCTCGTCTTCCGAAAATTCTACATCTTCAGGACAAATCTCGCCTGATTCAAGTTCATCAGAAGAGCCTTCATCCGTCTGGTGAGTCGCAAACTGCATTGGCCTAGGCTCAGGCCGGACTGGAACCGGTGGGTCAATGGACGGAGGAGTGGGGCCCACCGCACCTTGCTGAATCCCAGCTGCCAGAATCTTGGCTAGCGCATCAGACAAGGCTGCCTGGAAATTAACCGGATTGTCTGACAAATCAGGCCGAAGGCCCGCAGCCGTCGGTGTAAAGGTCGCTTCAGGTAAACGTCTCTGATTAGAACCTTCCAGCACGGAATGACTTGAGACATCTGGTAGCGACATAGAAACGCCTCTAGAGTGGCAAAGATTAGAAGAGGCGTGTGAGTCCTGTCCGCCCGAAGAGGATCCCAAATGCGTTGAAGACTGCTGTCGGGCCTTCTCAAATTGTTTTTCTAAAACCTGGTGTCTGCGCTGCTCTGCCTTGTTAGATCCAGGCTGCGTATGATGCTTTCGTTTGGTCTTAGCCTTTCTTGTTCGAGTCGATTGTTGAGGACACGGGGGAGAGCAGTCCAGCTCTGAATCCGAAGAAAGAGGGACATCCGCCATCTTTGACTGGGAGGCAAACCAGTAAGACAACCTAAACTGTTGACCAATAGTTTAGTGGTCTTCAGATAGATGACTTCAATTTTTGGAAGCGCCTTCTTAATGGAAATGCCAGGCTCAGAAGACGCTGAGCTCTATGCAGACAGTAAGGCTGCTCCACGGGGCGTAGCAGGCAGGGCTTCCTCCTGGAACCTAGCCCCCTTAGAAATCTAGGTCAAAGGCTCGGAAACCGCCGAGCTCAAGCCTCTTAATTAAGTCACTTAATTAATAGATACTGCAGTAAGGGAGGCCAACAGTCGCTTATCAGGATGTATGAGTCACAAAATGGTTGCCTCTCTAAAATGGCGGCCGTTGCTTGAAAGACGGCACTGGCGGGAAAGTTAATAAGGCCAATAGCACTCCTAGCGTCTCTCCGCCTCCTCCTCCGAATTTGGCGGCCGTTAGAGCAAAGGCGGCTTTGGCGGGAAATTTAATGAGGCCCACAGCGCTTACAGCGCCTCACAGCTGTTCGCGCTCTCGCCGGCTAAGAAACGGAGCCGCAACGTCCGGCGATGAAAATCCTACCGTCTTGATGTTCTCGGCGACGGCGATCAACAGCTCCACGCGGAACCGCCCAGCCGGGTCGGATCCGGCAAGATACGAGCTGAATCTAGCCTGCAGGGGCTGCGGCTTGGGTCCCCAAGCTCGCACGCGCCCACGCTGCCTCAGGTCTTCCGCTAGGCAATTAACAATTTCACACGAATCCGCCCGGCCGGGTCGGATCCGAAAGGCTGCTAGCCAAGCAGGTCAGCAGGGACTGCGGCTTGGCGCCCCAAGCTCGCGCGCGTCCCAGCAGCCTCGTAATTCGCTTTGAAGAAGTAATCCAAATAAAGCACAAAGGGGAAGGAGACAAAAATAACAAAACAAGGGAAATAGAATCTATACTCTGGAGCACTCAGAATTGCTAGTTCTCACAGCAACTGAGTGAGAAAGACTGGGGTTGATTGGACAGAGTGGGCGTGGCCAGCTTGCAGGAAGGAGATCAGCACTCAGTTCTGCCCAGCAACTAAGGAGAAGCTACCCGTCCATGGATTGGAGGAGCAGCACAGTGGAAAATTGCTTACTTGATTACACTTGCCTCTTAAAGCTAGTGACTATCACTAACATAGGCTTCAAACTATAAGACAAATCAGTAACACACACTGCAAGAAGCAACTCATATCCTACCCAGTAAAATCAGGTCACGTACCAGGATGGCCTAGTGCTGGGGATTGGGGTGGGGGGGGGGGAGAGCCAGTTTTTCAAGGCTTTTCCAAATTTTGTAAGACAGGCATGTTGAGTAAATACTTTCTTTTCTTTTTCCGAAAAAGGAATAAATTCTAATCTGTACTTTAAATACAAAATGGGCTATCTTAAATTAGTCCCTGGGGAGAAGATTCCATCTTTTAGTACACAGAATAGACTGTCTGTGGGTCCTGGCTCTTTCCTGTGGCAGGGGTGTCTGGCTAAAATAACAGGGAAATGATGTTGACAGACTAGTCCTCTGATGTAAGATGTGATTCCTGCTGCTACCAACGTTATATGCTAGCTAATTTTAAAATGAAGTTCCAGACTTTAGTTTGGGGAGTACTTGGTGCTCTCTGAACTTAGTTGTTTTCTTGCAGACATTTCATTACCCAATGAAATAGTATCTTCAGTGGTACCTAGCAATGCCAGCACTGAAGATGTTACTTAATTGAGTAACAAAACATCTGAAAGAAAACAATCAAAATCAGAGAGCACCAAGTTCAACCGTGGACAACAAATATTCTCTTCTAATCAGTTTCTATGCATATATAGACATTAAATGTGCAATATTCTTCTCTAGGCATTCGTAACTAAATGTTGTTCTTGCATTTCTCCATCTGCATCCCAACTCATGGGATCTGAGCACAATCATAAGAAAAAACAGAATCTTGTATTCACTGCAGATATTCTACAAGCAGTATACTCTATTTGAATGTCCAAAATACTTGGATTTGGATGAAGTGCTACAGTAATTCTCTCCTATTCCTTAAAAGTTGCATTAACTTTAATGAGCTGACTCCTTCAAATAGCAGTAACTTCAACTCTAAAATTTCATATTATTTTAATATAGTGTGTAGAAGTGCTGTGCTGTGCTTGTGTGAGGTCCAAGTCACTTCTTTCCAAATTCTTTGTAAAATGCGTAAAGCCCAAGTATTTTTATAAAGATAAATTCTAAATGTTGGAAGATACCACCAGCATTCCTGAAAACAGCTACTCATTTACCGTATGAGCTTTCAGAGACAAGATATATTTTAAAAAGGAACAAGTGATAGCTATGTATGCATACAGTATAATATTTCTGTAGATGAGTAAAAAAGCTTCTATACAAATAAAGATTATTTCATTTAATTCATTAATATACATAGTGAACATTTCTTGGATGATGATTTCTGTTGATGAGGTTTCTTCACAGAGAAATAAGAGCAGGGACTGTTTATGTGAGTTCCAATCCTGCCTCACAATTCTAAATGATACTTTTAATTAAATAATAATAAAATAACAAAACGTAACATAATATATCCACCCATCTGACATATCATAACCCTGGATGGCTTTCAACGCTAAAGCAATTAAAAAGTATAAAAACCAGCATAAAAACTCCTATCCCCCAAAATAACATATCCCCTCATATCCAACAATTTTCCTAGGCTTCAGGCGTATTTCACTTGTAGGGAAAAACCAGGTTTTCATTGCTTTTCAAAAAGCTAAGCGAGTAGGGGACTGCCAGACCCCAGGGGAAAGGAGTTTCACAATGAAACTATGTATAATGATATTAAAAAAAAACTACTTTATGGACAGAAACCCTTCCTCCATTTTGTCCACAGTTAAAAAACAAAAGCCAATGTTAAAAACTACAATAAATGGCAAAAACCATCATTTTATATTTTTTGGAGCAGTCTCTTTATAGGAACCGCGAGCGTGCGAATCCATGGATAACAAGGACTATTTGTACTTTTACTGTAATAATAAGTAATCAAGCTTATTTTGGATGCCAAGCAAAACACCAGGGTCAATTATTTAGCGATTATGCAAACACTGCAGAAATTAAACTTAAACGTACTTCCATGATACAAGGATCATTATGTGGGTTTATCAGTGGCATATTGACTCATAATAATTTGGGAGATGGAATCATATGAGACTTCCTAGCATGTGGGCGAAGAAGTACATTTTAGATCATGGAGACTATGGTATGGAATTTATCTTCTGACCATACCAGTTTCACCACATCAGCTCCTGTGGTTAAACTGTATTCTAGGGTTATGTGGGAGATTTCAACTATTCTCCTTCTTTCAATCATTCAACAATGACACCAGTGAGAAAGAAACTATTCTGGAGGCCAAGATCCAATTAGTGTAACAAATTCAGAAAGTATAGTTATTAGCAGAAAAGTCAATACAGTTGGCCAACCAAAGTATGCTTAATGTAGTATGTTGTCTAAACTACGGCAGCATTATTCTTTTTTGGAACATTTTTTGCTTGCTGCTGAGACAGAGACAGAGAGAATATGCAAAGTACAGAAAAGGTGTCCAGAATATTCAACTGAACAATTAAATAGGAAAAAAGAAATATAATCAAACCTAGCTCAGGTGAGCACCATGTTCAGTATACCTCACCATACTTTTCTACCTTGCAAACTACTCTTGCTTCCATCACATTCATACTCTGCTTCATGTGTTGCCTCTTTGTTCTTTAAACTTTTCACCTTTCTCCTAATAGCAATCTCATCAATTCCTCCAACCATGTTTTTTGGTCTTTCTTATCCTCTCACATCATTTCCTTTTCTCATTATATATTTGCTTTGTGATTCAGCCCTCATTAATTCTCCCTATATGACACACCACCCCAACATATTTTTCCCTACTACTCATCCAATTTAGAATTCAATCCACATTCATCCATCATTCCTTCATTACCGATCCTCTCTTGTTTTACCACACACTTCAGAAGTACCCCCTGCAATCAACTTAATTCTATGCTTCTTGGCAATCCTATTTGTTGGCCAATTTTGGGGAAGCTAAGCAGGTCCTCATAGGTATATCTGGAGTGATTTCATTGTTAGGCAAAAAACTTGTAAAGGAGATGTTAAGCTCATCAAGTTGATTGAGCATGAAACATTGAGGTTACTCTAGGTTCCAATTCTCTTGTTAGGGCTGCCCTTGGGTTGGATTGTGAGAGGGTAAACAAGGTTTCTAGTCTTTAGACGGGACTGCAGGGGAAGTTGTCTGGGGGAAAGTGAGGGAGAATCAATTTACTGGAGAAATGTGACACAATGCATAAGATTCAGCGCAGAAGAGCCTGATACGTAGAAAAATCAAAGGTAATAGAAGCAGGCATCTAGAGAATATCACTAATGTCACAAGCTTGAGTTTGCAGGCTTGCAAAGCAGCAATTACTGACCGATTGCAAACAGCAATAGTAATAGCACTTAGACTTATATACCACTTCACAGTGCTTTACAGCCCTCTCTAAGCAGTTTATAGAATCAGCCTATTGCCCCCAACAATCTGGGTCCTCATTTTAATGACCTTGGAAGGATGGAAGGCTAAATCAACCTTGAGCCGGTGAGATTCGAACTGCCAAACTGCAGGCAGACAGCAGTCAGCAGAGTAGCCTGCAGTACTGCATTCTAACCACTGTGCCACCACGGATCATGGTATCTGTCATGTCATGAAAAATAGAAGCGATTGAATAACTGAACAACAATTAATACAGTTAAATTGATGACTAGTCAATCAATGTTTGTAATAAAATACACCTCCCTGTAATCTTCCACTACAACCCAACTAGTGGCTAAAAGAGAAGATAGCTTCTAACCACCCTTTATCAAATTGTGCAATTTTCTTAGGTTGCTCACAAAGATAGGAATTACTTGCCCAGGAATATGCTCAGCAATGGGCATAGCTGAAAAAGGATTTAGATAAACATATGCAGAGGAGATGTCTACATCTCTTCAGGTTCAAAGGCAAGGACATACTGCTTCTCTCCTTCCCTTCCCTCACTTCCAGCATGCCTCTAGTGCTCAATGGAAGAGCTGAAGAAATTAAAATGAATTCAACTGAACATACTTAGCATCTTCCAACTCTGATTAGAAATTCTGCAATGCAGAAATGGAGGCATCACATACAAGGATTCTGGGAGCAGGCTTGGTATGCTAATTCCACTACTTCCTCCCATATATATATAAACTAAAATCCCATTTTATTAACACTACAAACTAGGAACTTCTGAATATTTCTGAAAGTATGACAAGGGGCCATATAAGTCATTCCCTCTTCCCGTTCCAGATTTTTGTTATTTTTGTTAAGGACAAAAAAGAGTCTTAGAAAAGTCTTTTGTAATTTCTGTATATGTTTTACGGCTCGAACCTTATCATAAGTAATATGATGTCTGAAGTCAAGAGATATTGATGTCTGAGGTGGAATTCCAAAATACTCTGAGGAAGCCTTCCCTGACTTTGGTATTTTCCAAGTATATTGATTTAAACCACCAGAATTTTTAGCAATGAGTATGCAGACAGAGGAGTTCTGGAAGTTAAAGCCTATACATCTGAAGAGTGATTGAGATTTGGAAAGCTTGCCCTAAAACCAAAGGTTATTGAAGGTGATCCATCTGGCTAGGCTAATGCTGACTAAGAATTCTGGAAATTATAGCCCCAAAGACTATGGAGGATATCAAAGTGGGCAAGATGGTAAAGAAAAGAAAGTCTGACTTTTTTTCTATATTTCTTCTAAAACATTTTTTTACTAAAATTTGCAAGAATGGGTGCGGAGAAAGACAATCAATTCTAACAGCTTTTACATCGTATTAATTTTAAAAGAAGAAAAAAATCCCTGTGTTTGTGCATGCTGCACACAGACACAGAAGCATATGGAATGTTATAAATAATGTAATTTGTAACCCTATGGTAACCTTTCACTTGATTTTTTTTTTATTTAGGGCATAGAAAAGAGAGAGAGGAAAGGGGCACAGAGAATTTGGAGGGAGCTGAGGAAAGAAATCCTAAAGCGTCTGTTAGTATCTGAGATGCCTACATGGTTTGGGACTAAGGTACCCGGGGAATCACCTTTTCACAAAGGTCTCTACCCATCCAACTTGACAGATTGGGCATATTGCAGATCCCATCAGCCAGAGTGTTGGCAGGTGGGAATGAGAAGACAGGGTTTTTGGCAGCGACCCCTGCTCTATGGAACATCCTTCGGAGATTAGAATGGTCCCAATCCACTTGTAAAGCTTTAAAAACCTGGCTATGTTCCCACGCTTGGATTGCTGAATGTGCTCAGGGCCCCATTTCCTGGTTGTATAGCTAACTGGTCAAATATCTTGGCTGCTATGTATATTTAACCTGGATGTTTCTAGTGTTTTTACTGTTTAAAATGTTTCTGGTATTTTAATTGTAATCTATTTTTTGAACTATAAGCTGCCCAGAGTCTTTGACTGAGATGAATGGTTGAAGAAATTGATTGATTGATTGAATGAATAAATAAATAAATATTTGAAGTGGACTTCCGGTTTGGCTTCCGTCGTCGCTAGACGGTCTTTTGGGACCGCCACTCCCGCTGCCCGTAAAGAGCCGCCCTTACAGCTGGGAGGTGGCTCGAAAAACTCAGTTTCCTTAAGGAAATGTGAGGTGAGCCGGCGAGAGCAGGTAGAGCCCTCTGCGAAGTCCCCAGAGGTTTTTTTTTACTCTTGGGGAGGAAGCAGGATGAGGCTCCCTATCCAGCTCGCCGCTGCTCCGGGCTTCGGGAGAACTCTGCGCTTTGCAGAGCTAGACGATGTGACCAACCTAATTAGCGAAAACTAACAGATTGCTTGAATAAGCAAGATAAAATCCGGATTTGGGACTCTAAATCGCAAGTATTTGTAACAACCCTATGATTGATTTTAAGAATGAAGAAAGAGTGAAAAGGGAAAAAAAAGTTTAAAATGGCAGCTGGCTGAGGCTTGAGAAGAAAGCTGAAAGCGAAAGTCTTTCCGTTTGAATGGTTTAATATGTTACAAAGTATCTGAAGCAATAGCGCTGGCTACAAGAGAAGAGAAAAATTTCTGTTTCATGCTTCTTCCTTTCTTAGAGACTTGATATTGATATTGTGTGGAGAGAAGACTTTTTCTTTAAAAAGAGTCTGTTTGTGTGGCAGGATGGCGTTAAAACTGACAAAGCCAGACAACCAAGCTGTGGGGGGGGGGCTCCCCCATTTATAAATCACAAGAGCAATTTTTGAGCTCGCAGATACAGAAGAATGGTTTTGATTTAAAGGAATTTGTTGTGGAGGAGTTGGCAAGACATGATGAGATTATGAACCAGAATCTTGAAAAATTTAGACAGGAAATTAAAGAGTTGGTTCAACAAAAGTATGATAACCTGAAGCGATATATTGTAACAGCTTTGAAAAGCTTCTCAGAAGTAATTCTAAAGATGGATAAAGATATTAATTTAGAAATAGAGTCTAAAATGAAGGAAGCTGATTATAAGATTCATAATCTGGATAATAAAATACAAAGAATTGAAAATGATTTGACAATGATTCAAGAAAATAGCTCAGAAGTAGAATCTAAAATGAAGGAAGGTGATCACAAGACTTACAATGTAGATAATATAAAGCAAAGGATTGAAAATGAAGTTACAATGATGCAATTTAGATCCATGGAATTTGCGATCAGAATGAGAGGAATACAGGAAAACGACAGTGAGGACTTAAGAAAAATGTCTGCTGAAGTTCTGGCTGTGATTTTAAAGGTCAGCTCTGAAGAAGTATTCTGTAAGATTGATAAGGCCTACAGAGTAAATTCTTGGGTGGCAAAGCAAAGACAATTGCCTAGAGATGTGGTGATTTATTTTACTGATAAAGGAATAAAAAATGATATTGTGCAAAAGTCTTTTAACTCCACTCTAGAAATGAATGGAATGAAGATCTGGATATATAAAGAGCTGCCGTCCAAGATGTTAAAAGATAGAAAGGACTTTGGATTTTTGGTGACTGTGCTAAAGAAACAAAACATCCCATTTAGGTGGGATGCTCCAGTTGGTATAATATTGAGATATCAAGGAGAAAGATATCAATTAAACACTGTTGAAAAAGCAGAAGAATTTTACTACAAGGTTTTTAAAATGGGTCCAACATCTCCACGTATGTCATCAGTGTCAGGAATACAGGAGGGGGATAAAGAAAAGCAAAATGAACAAGAGATTGAAACTCAGGCTAAGCAGATGGAGATGGAGATAATGGAAAAACGACAAGTTATAGAGGGCTTTTTGGATGAGCCGCTTTTGGATTCTCCTTCAGAGGCTATAGCTGGATCACCTATAAATATAAGAGAGGCGGCTTTGGATCTCGATTTGATGTCTTATCAAGTTAAAGACCAGCATGTAACTCAATCAGCTGATATACAAGTCCCAGAAAGGCAACCAGGGTGGAGATCTAAACCACAACAAGTTAAGAAAAGAAGAAGCAGGTTCTACAAAACTAAAAAATTTTAAACTACAATTCTTTTTTATCCAACAGATTAATGCCAGTTGTTTAAGAGACGATTAAATATAATAAGCGGGATTTATAGAAGGCTGATACATGAAAATATAGCTGAGGCAAATTACAGACTTATACTATTTTGAGAAGAATAACAGATCTTTGCAGTGCTGGTGTTTTTGGGATGTGGAAGATGGCCTGTAATTGAGCGGATTGGAACTTTCTATTTTGGATTCTCTGAAAAATGGATTATGTATATGTGGAGCTATAAGGCAAGAGAACTATGGAATTGGGGCATGCAGATGATCTGGTTGTTACCCTAACGTGGTTGTCGGAATTAATAATCTAGATAAAAGGCATTACAGAAGATACCATATGGAATATAAATATAAAGTCACTCGGTTTTTTTTTTTTGATATACAGAAATACTTATTAATGATGGGGGCAGATGGTAATTGAAGATACTGAATATACTGTTGGAGCAGGACTTGATGTTACCCTAACATGGTCGATGGAATTAACAATCTAGTTGAAAGACATTACAGAAGATACTACATGGAATACAAATTTAAAGTCATTTGAGGGTTTTATTTATATATGGAAATATCTTTTAGTGATATGGGCAGAAGAATAAAGATATTAAATATATTATGTATGGTAGACCTGTAGGAAAGTGGGTGAAATAAAATTGATATGGTACAAGGTGATAGGTAACGTTACTGATTGCTTAGTTTAGCAAAAGGGATATTATGTCTAGATATTAATATACTTAAAAGATTTGAATTAAGAGATATACGTATGGGGGTGGAGGAAATGGGTAGATTATGAGTAGAATAAATGCCAAATTAGGATTTATAGTTTCATAGCCGAATGTTGTTTTAAAACATATAGTATATGGGGGACATAATAATAATGTTAGAAAGAAATGTTTAGCACATAGGGGGTGGTGTAGAAGGGTGGTAAAGTATTATATAATGTGATATTAATTTGGATTTCATCTTGTAGAAGCCATGAGGGGAGGGGAGGGGGAGGGGGGTTAGGGAGCGGGGGGGAAGGGAGAAAAATTTGTATTTGAAAAACTTTTTCAATAAAAAAAAATAAATAAATATTTGAAGTGTAGGGTCTCTACATAAATAGGCCTTCATGAGTTGCCTTTATAAGAGATGGGGAGGGGGGGAAATTGGAGGAAACAAGGGAAGTTTTAAAAATGCATCTTCAGCATATGGTTTCTTTCTCCTAAAATTAACTCTCAGCATTCTATATACTGACCTCTTAAAAGCAGTAAATGGTTTCTTAATATGTTAGGTCAAATATTCATTGAATTCTCTTCCACAGCTAAAGGGAAGTCTCCTTTTGTCAGAAAGAAAGATTCCATTTACACAAAATGTTAAGGAAATCCCACAATGTTGACAGGATGAAACTCAAGGGGATTTTCCCCCCCATCTTCCCAACAAGATAGAAAGGAATGTTATGTGACTGCTTCTAAAGTATTGAAAAGTCTGGTTGCCTTCTTGCTGTAAAACACACCCTACATTAAGAGAAGGGATGCATTACGTCTCAGGGTCTATGAAAGATGTCGCAGACCCTTGAGTGAGGAAGTTTACACTGCCCTCGCAGCTGATCCCCTGTTCCCTCTAGACAGATTTCCTGCCACTCAGGACAGGAATAAAACAGCATGCTCTGAACCGTCATGCTGCCTTGCAAAGCAGTCCTCACCAGAAAGATAACAGAGACCCGCAGAGAGAGGAGTGTTTTTAGCTGCACATGCCTCCTGAGCTGTCTGAGGAGCACTTCTGAAGACGAGAACAGTGGACTGCTGGTGTATCTACAGTATCTCTGTAATCTATACCCTCTGCGTGAAAAAAAAAAATGAAAACTACAACACCTGAAAATGAAGCACAGATCAAGCAGCAGCTGAGAAAAAATATCTGCCTGTGACAGTTTGCCTTCAGCCACGCTCAGGGGACGCAGGAAGAAAGTCCTTCGTCTGTCTTTGCACATGTCACCGGGGTGCTGATTGACTGTTCAAAGAGAATCTCAGGATCCATCTGAATCTTTGACAAAGTTCAGCTGGCTGATTTTTTTTTTTTTTTTACCACGGAGAAGATGAAAGTGCCTCTTTGTTTTCTCTTGAGCTGCAATCTTGCTCTAATAGCAGGCTACAATTCCTTTCGGAGAAGCCTCGAGACTCTGGGCAAGAAGCAATACCAAGTCCAGCATGGATTGTGCAGCTATACTTTCCTTCTGCCTGAGATGGACAATTGCCGGTCTTCCTCGACTACCTCGTATGTCTCTAATGCTGTGCAAAGAGATGCCCCGCTAGAGTATGATGATTCCATACAGAGGCTTCAGCTGCTGGAAAATATGCTGGAAAACAACACTCAGTGGCTAATGAAGGTAACAAAGAGTATCTTTACCTTTGCCCTGTATAGAAGCTCATGTTGAATAGCACTAATGTGTTTTTCTTTTGAGTAGGTTATATTTCAGGACAAAGTATTTGGATATTCTTAGTGAGCAACTTTGCCAACAGTTAATAACATTGTATGTTGTCACAGATATAAGAAAAAAGAATGCAGAGTGAGGAAGCTTATTTCCTGCTCAGAGTCATTCATTGAATAATATATTTCAAAATGTTATATTTTGCTTTTGGAAAAAAGCTCTGATATGAGCCATGCTGCACATGTGGGTGTCTGCATACCTCCATGCTCCTGAGTTATATCTGGTATCGCATTTTCAGATATTCAATTCCATCAGAATTTAGTCTCAGTTAAATTAGATTTGGATTATATGCAGGTTACAAATGGAAAACCTATTAAAAGCTATCTCATGCAGGGAAAAATCAGCAAGCAATTCCCACTCTGCAAACGATGAGAACTGAAAACACAGTACTTCTACCTGTGCACCAGTTGTAATGAAGGAAAAGCAACTGGGTATATATGACTAAAAAGCAAGACATATAACTTCCCTATCTGAGGTTCAAAAGCATTTGGGTCATAATCCCAAAAATATGAATATCATTGACCATGTTGTGGAATAACAGATCTATGAACTACATAATCTGACAGCAACGTTTTAATTATTGTCTATGATTGACAAGTAACTTAAGTCTAGAGCAAAAGAAGGCACATTTTCAAGGAATACTTACTGAACCTTGGACTATATACTTCTTGACAAAATAACATTGCATAGTGAGAAATTACGTTTTCTCAGACTATATTTTTATACCAGTAACTCATCTGGTTTAATGCAGGGAAATGTGAAGTATGCATAATAAAATAAATGTAAGAACAAGGTTTCTGCACAAAAGAAACCTAAGAATTACATGACTAATACTGAAGATGTCTATGTTATACAGTGAGTTTTACTTCCAGGTAGGCACTGATGTCAACCTAAATAAAAATGTGTGGTCACATGATATCCCATGTGCTTTAATTTAAAAAAAAAAAAGTCAGATTTTTTCCAAAACTAGATCCCAGTTAGGTAGGTGACACTCATTCCGCAGAAAGTTTAATAAGAATGCTAATTTGATGTTTTATTACAGTATGTTTCTTTATATGTTATATAGAAATTTGTAGCCACACCATAAAATACTGTAAAAGTATCACACATCATTTAATTTAATGTCTACTCTAACAGTGTCTGTTTGAACTGTTCTTGCACTGTGAATGGCAATTGATAGCAGCTATAGTCAACATGCATACAGGAACTGGATTCTTCATGTCAAATCAGCTGACTACTGTGTGATTTGAAAATATAACTGAATGGCAACACTGATATTTAATGTTGTGTAGTAATTAAGCATTAAAGTGTTGTGGGGTATTTATTTAATAGTCTCATTCTATATATGTTTACTCAGGAGGAATCCCATTGAAATGAATGAGATATATTCCTAACCAACTGAGCATTTTGATTCTACCATAAACTGTAGGCATTCAGTAGAAATGGCAGAGATCAGCATTGTTTGTTTAAGAAAGCTGGTTAATTTACATTATTTTTGTGCTTCATTTTTAAATGCTAATGTTAATTTCAAAAAAAATATGTGGTCTAACAACATAAATCTTAAAAAAAAAAAAAAACCAAGGAAATTCTGGGTTACATTCAACATTCTCACAGTGCATTTGTCAGTTGAACAAAAAAAACTGGATTAAAGCTATTTGGATTTAGCTTCCATTATCTTTACTTTTTGCTTGTAAATCTCTCTGAAATTATTTATGGCCAGTAAACTTAGCAAAGCCATGAGAACTACAGTCCTACATTTGGAGAGCCACCTTTCCATTTCTGACCTTCGGTTCTCACATTTTTTTTAGCTTATAATTTGTTTAACTTAGCCTTTTGCAACCTTCTGATCTCTAGTACATACATTTAAAATCAACACTTCTATTCTGGAAAATCTGATTAATGTAGATTTGTTCTTGCTTTTATAAATATTAGTTTTGTGTTGGGAGAACAAGCACTTTTTACTACTGTCTACATTGAATTCTCTCTAACATCAATTATCTATAATAGTTTTGCTCCTAATGTTGCCTGCATCATCAAGCAGTATTGCATTTCCCATCTTGAATCAATCATCAAAAGGAAGTGTTATGTTTCTGAATGGACAGTGAACTGTCTGAATGGAAGAGACTGAATTCACTATGCTTGCATTACAATAGAAAGCTGAACAATGTCAAAGCTACATCCTGGATACTAACAGAAAATTAACATTTCACAAGTTCCTGGAAAACTACAATTGGGCACTCATGTTCTTACAGTTAAAATGAGATTACTATTATTAGTATAAATGTGTGTAACCTCTTGCCAAAAAGTACTAATATTTCTGATGCCTTATTAAAACTGAAAACTAGCTCACAATATACAGCAATATATTTCAACAAATTCAGCAAATCTCATTTTGGGAGAAAGATAAAATATATGGGGCTTCTAATCCTCTGTACCATACTGTTTCTTTTTAAGCACAAATCCTGGAATTTCCAATTAGCCTTACCAATTTTGCCAAAGAATATTAATTAACATTTTATATTTAATTGTATCTAGGTTAAAATTTAATTTTAAAATTAAAATTAAATGGTATACTGTATTTACTTGTTTCCCAATCCTAACCCCAATTAAATAATCAGTTTTATTTAAAGAGGAGGGGTAGTCACTCAAAATTCATTGTTCATTTTAGGGGCCGTGGTACTGCAAAGTTTGAGAATCTCTGGTGTAGGCTAAATAACAACAACTGATTAATGAATTTCTAAAACAGTTAACCAGATAATATAATTCCATTTCTGAACTCAGTTGCAAGCTATATTGTTGTTGTCAGTCATAAAGTTGTGTCCAACCCATCACGACCCCATGGACAATGTTCCTCTAGGCCTTCCTTGTCCTCTACTATCCTCCCCTCTGGGGAAGCTATATTAGGTACTAGAAATAGAAAGCTAAGGAATCTTTTATATTTAATAAATATTCTATCACACTGCAAGCAGGTACCAGATCCAATTTTGCAGAAACAGTTTAACCTATTAGATAGGAGAGTAGATAGCTCCAATGACTTTGTAGCAATAGTGTTCCATGGTAGGATTTTGAGGTCATCAATGGAAATAGTTATACTTCCAAGAATCATGAAAAAAACCAAGATTATGCCCAGGCATAAGAGCCTGCCTGCCTGCCTGCCTGCTGATGATGCAGAAGCAATGAACCTGCATAAGAACCATTTTATAATTTATTCTTCTTTAGTTACAGTGAGGCAGAACAACATTTGAAGATCTCTCACATAGATGAAACCTACAGAGTCTATTCTGTACCTATCTTGATTGAACTGGCTAGCATTTTATTTATTGAATAAATGGTTTAATTGGTTAACTGCATATGTTAGTCAGATATTTAACCCACTCATTAGTCTGAAATAGTAGCGAAGTATATGGAAACTTTTCATACCGTTTATTTCCACTGCTGATTTCACACATGCTAACTTGCCTTATCTCTGATGTCTGTGAACCAGCCACTTAATCATGCAGGGTTCTGGATCACCCACAGGTTTTCACACAGGTACTTCAAATACCTAGCTAGTTTTCTGCACTGCAAATGTCTATGCTGAATGTATGAATATTGGTAGATAGGACTAGCAGCAGGTATGATATCAGTTTAGCTAGCATTTAAGCATAGATTCAGCTCAGCCTCAGAACATTAATATGTTAGAGAATTCACAGAATTCTGCTGAGTTGTAGTAGATTCTAGTTGTTTTTAAAGTTCACTTTATCACCATAATAAACACAGTCGCCCTGGCAGTAATCCTAGCAACTTGTGAGCTATACCAGTTTTTATTCATGATTATTCTGCCAATTGCACTAAAGTATTTGCAAGAATGTTCTAAAGATCTTTCTCACAAAGAAACAACATCTAAGGAAATGCATGCGATGGAGACCGCGAGACCTGCTTTAACTTTCACTCATAGTTTGTATATGAAGAATAACAGGCATGTTGCATTTAATTTACCAACATTAGCATTCTGGGTAATCAACAGGCTGAACAACTGCTAGCTTGTTGCCTCAGTCATATTGTTGGGATGAAACTGTATGGAGCCGTACATACAATATTCTTGCTAGGGTTAATTGGCAATATTGCCTAGATGTCTGTCAATAGTTTCATAGCATACATTTTCTTTTCTCGTGGACTCCCGAATCTTAAAATATTGTACTGATTTAGAAGTGTTTTCAGTTAAATGGTAGTTGGATTTACTGCAAAGTGGCCTTTGGGTCACTAGACAATGAACCTGCCAGGACAGAAGGTAGGGCCAAAGTAGAATTTCCTTCCTGTCCTTTAGGTAACCTCCCCTTCAGCTGCAAGATTTGTGTGTTATTTTCACTGTTACTGCTTAGAAAATACATAATACAACTAAAACAACTTATCCAACTTATTTGGACAAATCTAAATGAAGGCCACAGTATCATCGAAGAGAATAGAACGTCTGGTGTTTTGTGCTTGGTGCATTTCCTTCCAATATCCTTGGAAGTTCTATTTGGTCATCTGATACAACTTTGTCATGGTTGGGTATTTAGAGATGAGAATTAAATTGAATTATGTTGGCTGCTATTTAAAAGGCAGATGGGGTTTGTTGACAAATTTGCAGGTGTCTGCCTTGCTGACTTCATTCAAAAACCAGAGGTCAATATTATGATGACAAGGATGAATTAATTCCTCACCTACTGATCCTTGCATGTCATTTTGACTGATGTCAGAACTGGAGGAAATGCATTTGCCTGTGCTGTGTGTCTACAAACAAGTTAACCACTGGTGTTCTTTACTTCTCTGCAATCTGCAGGAATACATCTGGATATAGTTTCCACTGTCCCCAAAACAAATTCTGTTGTCTTACTAGTTGACTATGATACTTGTGGATCCCTTTATGTATCCTGCAACTATTATTGGGAGATTTCTGCCAAGGTTTCAAGCCAAATTGCTTGCCACTGTACAGTAACTTCTTGGCTCTCGAGCAATCCAGATGCAGCATTCTGTTCTGAGCACCAACCAGTTGATGGAAAAAGGTGATTTGACCACCCGTTCTGAAATAATTCCCTAAGTGAGCTCCTCAGATCAAAGGCTGGAACTGATAATGGCCCACATCTGGTTGGTCCCCTGACAGAAACCGATTAACTGGACTCAACCACTAATGGGAAGACAGGAGATATGCTTTGGTGGCAATTTGAATCTAGGAAAGCAGCAAGACACACTGTCAGCTTTGGGAATAGATGCATCCCTATGAATTTAATCTATGCAAGCTATCATTTTCTACAAGCATGCTAGTTTTATAACTGTTGAACACAAATGAACAGAAGGTCAGTTTTATTACCTTCTGAATTTTTTCTGCATGTTCTGGGAAAAATCAGTTTTTTCTTTTGTGTGTTTATTAGGACATGTCTATGAAGTATTCAGTATAAAGCTGTGATTTTTTAGGCAACTCTCTAGGTGCTGGATTTGATAGATCATCAAGACATGCACAGATGTGCACATCATGATTATCCTCAGATCATTTATGAATGTAGCAATCACTTTGGTAAACACTCTAGAGATTAATACCAGAACAATGTGAAGGGGTCTGAACTGAAATTGATTGCTATTATAAATGATACTGCAAAAAATTATAGAAATATGTAGGTATGTTTCCGACATGGTCTACCACTGCTACAAAATTGGTCTACTGTTGCTCTTAGTCTCATGAAAGTTCTCTGTTTGATAATATGCTGGATATTCAGAATTGCTTTCTAATTCCAGTTCTTTGTGGGAATGACTAAAAAATGGAGAACATGCCTGAGAAAAGCTGCCTAGTAAGTATATAGTCTATGATTAATGAATGATTGCTTAATTCTTTGATGTTTAATTCTCAGAGAATGGTGAGGGGAGAAAAACTGTCCTCTGCTTTCTTTTGGAAATTCGAGACACATGCAAATCTAAATTACCTGTCTGTATGAGGAATGTGCTTTCCAGCTATCTACTTGAATAGTTGTAATGCCATGCCAACGACTGCCTCCCTTGTCTTTTTCTCCCTCTACTTAGTTTGGGAGTGCTAGTCTTGAAGGCTGGTTTGGCCCAGTGATATCTATAGCATCTGACCCCCCAAACCAAAGGGAAAGGTATCCTGTTTCAGCTCCAAAAGGAGGTCAAAGGCTACTTTGTGCTCTTGAACTCATCTTTCTTATATGCCATAAGCAAGACCTTCTTGTTGTGGTTCTCTATTAGCACTGGATCTGGTACCTCACTCAATAGTTAGACCCCCTCCTCCCAGGAAGGGTTTCGATAGAAACTTAGCTTTGGACTTATGGTCTACTTATTTTTGTTTGTGCCACAATTCCTGACAGACAGCCATATGAGAATTGGATGATATAAAAAGATTGCTAGCTTGATGGCAGACTCCACCTCCCCGCCCCCTTTAAGCTCTGCTCTCCACTCATCCATTTTTTTTGGGTTATCATATTGATATATTATTCTTACTGTGTTTCTTTGTCATTGTTTATTTTATTGTTCTATTATTTTATTTCTGTCTTGTTCACACTCTTTTCATTTTTCTTCCTTTTTATTATTGTAAACTAGAGTAGCCCAATGGCAAGATAGGCAGCAAATAAATTTAACAAGCAAATAAATACAGTAAATGATGCCCATGAATGAGACAGCCATGAGCTGACTCACTAGTGTTTTTTTTTAGCCCTTCTCTTATGTGCCTGGCTTTTTTGACTGGAAGACAGGTACTGTATCTGTATGATTGAAGCTTTTTCTACAATCAAAGCACTTGTTGCTGTCCTGATTACTAGAGATACTATGTTGGCTGCATTTCTTTAGAAGGCAGAGACAAGAGTGAAAGGGTTTTCTCCTGAGAGCAGCAAATGTTTGTCTTGGTCATTCTTTCCTGCCAGTAGAACAGTTAAACAAATACTATCTTATTGGGCCCATTGATTCAGTGGTCATGAATGGCCATTTGGAAGCTCTGCCATATTATTTTACTGGATAGATGGTAGAAATAAACTCGGTCCATACTTTATCAATGACTACTCTTAAATCAGGAGAGTTATGTGACTTTGGAGTATAGAAGTCTCTACTCCTAGAACAGGTGTCAGAAGACATTGAACCTTAGCATCCTTATTACACATAGTATCAGAAAATATTTTGCCAAGGACAGGTAATAGGCAAGTATTAAGTAACATGTTGAGAGGAATTCAGAATAGAGGTAGAAGACATACCTCATACACACTTCGTTGCATTTTAAATCTCAGCTTTCCTAATAAAGGAGCTAGGAAGTAGGCAATAACCTGGAAAGGCACTGCAAATCAAAACAGGCATTACTGTGCTTAAGGAATCATTGGTCTACCTCACATTAATCGGGGTTCAGAATGGCATACTTTTTTTCTACAAGATGAGAAGATTTAAATGTCCCTTTTCCTTTTCAAAAATATGAATAAATAACCAGGAATGATGTGTTTCTCTTCTAATAAATCACAAAATGATTTTATCAGAATTCCAGAGGGATAACTATGTTTGTCTGTTGTAGCAAAAAGGCCATTCTTCTGGCACTCTAAAAGCATATGTGCTATGCCAGCAACTCCATGGATTCTGCCTAGAAAAGTAGAACAATATTTCTAATTGTCTTTTAGAGGCTAAGGAAATTCTAGCTTTTTCCAAAGGTATCTATAAATTTGCTATAAATTTATGTAAAAATATAAAAATTATATAAAATAAAGCTATTTTAGCTTTGGTGATTTAACGAATATATTTTATAGTTATTTTAATATCTGTAAAATTGCTCAGAGCCCATTAGGACTGGAGTGGTGAATGAATGAACAGATCTCTCTCCCTCATTGGTATTAAAGAGCAATAGTAATCAGTAGAGTCAGAAGTAAATGAAACGGTACTATTAATAAACATTTTGCCGTGCAGTAGGATTTGTTAAATTTAATTTAATGGAATAGACAGAAATGTTAAATAAAGTGTACAGTATGTGGTGGTGGTTTTTTTTAAAGAAAAGGTATAGACAGAATATTTATTTTTTATTTAAAACACTGGCCCATTACCAAAAGTTATTTTGGAATATGCTTATTTTTTTCCTGTGGTTTGTAAATTGATGTAAATCAAGCAAAGGAAAAAAACCCGAGCCTTTCAAATCCTTTAATATTGTAATTAATATGTATCATACATATGATAGTTATTAGAGCTGTTACTGTAATGCTTAACAGAAACTGTAGATTTTTTTTGTGTGGAGCTCTATGCTGAAACTGAAAGCAACCCAGTCTTTCAAACGTATCATTACCTGATGAAATTATGAGATGAGGGAAACACTGGGAATGGAAGATATTAGCCAGGAGTGGATTGGAATGGGTGTATCTGAATGCTGAAGCAACCGTGGAGTCTAAATAAAGATGGATGTAGGGAGGCCCCATTTGATTCTTTTCTACTACTAATCTATGGTAAAATTTAGTTTTCATGATATTAATAAGTCTTTCCTTGATAGCAATATGTTTTCCTCTTTGGCTAATAAAATAAAACATCAAAAGAATCTTTTGAAGATATAGATTAGCCAATACAAAACCAATAGCAAATATTAAGCACTTTCTTAAGAGTGAGATGATCAGATATATTTACCTATGCATTTCATATTAATGAAACATGATATGCTAACCCTGCTATTTACCGTATGTATAAGTAGCTTATAACTAAAGATTGCATGATAGGCATGAATGAAGATTTATCTAATTTTCAAACTTAATTCTTTGGGCAGTAATTCTTTGGACATATTTCAATACATCAGCCTCTGTCTTACAACAATGAACAAGCAGCTTTATTCAAAGCATTATTTGTCTCCTGCTAGATCTGGATGTGGTGTTTATATTCTGAAGTAAACCAAATGATTCTAATGATTCTTTTCTTAGCCTGTTCAAATAGTTGATGGACTAAATTCAAGACACAACCCAAAAAGGACAGATACACTTAATGCGAGCAAGTTGCTCCAAATTTCTCTAGCCTCCTTCATATTTGAAAACAGATGTCTATCCTTAGCAGAAACCAATGTACATAGAGATATTTCTCATTAGCTCATGTGGAACTTTGTCATGCTATTACGAATAGTTTTGAACCGTTTGAAACAGGAGCTTAGCAGCTTCTGATATGTTTTCATGGGCTTCAAGCTGGGATATTTTTTTAAAATACATTATTTCTGAAACCAATTTCCTTCAAAGTACTATTTTATTTTTGCTGGCTATGGCAATTAGCAGAAGGGCTACTCTTTGGAAATTATAACACAAGCAGTAAGCTTGCAAAATCAAAAATACTAGTGTTAATTGCTATATAGAAATGAAGAAACAATTCAGTTGCTCTCAACACTAGAATGTACTGAGATAAATTTATCGCAGATTTCTAAAATGCTTGAATTATGGGATCGGGATTCTTTTTTTTTTTTTTGCAGTTCCATACAATTATTATTTGCACTGAATTCTCTTTTCTTGGCCTTTTTTTTTTTATTAAACCAAAAACAAAATACTGAGACAAAAGAGAGAAACTTCCATTAAATTAAAAGACTGACAAAAAACTAAAGAAAGCCTGTACAAGTCATGATGTGAAGACAGAGACCAGGTGCTACAAACACAATCTGTCCCACAAACTGCATCAGTCTACTTAGCCATATGCAAGTAAGTCTTATGATTAAATAAACAAACAAACTAGAAATAGTCTTTGATTTGTTTCTTCTCAATCAAACAGAAATAAATGAGGTCAGGAGGTGCGAATTATCAGGTAGACTGGGCTCTGACTGAATGTAGAATTAAAGCCAATGGGACAACAAATACAATAAAGAACACATTCCTCTTTACTCTGAACTCTATCCTGGCAGGACAACTTGGTAGTGTAAATGAAGAGAAAGCAAATGGTATAATGGACAGTAGGCAATCAACAGATCAAGAGAAAAAGACCAGTGAAGAGGCATGGGAAAACTGAAATAAGTGAAGGATGGTGGACGGGAAAACAAGGGAGGGTACAGGGCAACCTGTAGGATAGAGACAAAGAGGCTGTCATGGGAGGCAGCAAGAAAAGAATAACAGAATGACTTGGGGTAGGGAGAGTTGAGGAACTGGACTCCCTCCATTGTACAGGGGGGGCATTTCTAGCACTTGCACTTCACTGGAAGAGACCACTGAAGAGAAAGGGAGGAAGTCAGGTGAAGCTTCTCCCAAAAGCCTGTACAGCCTGGCAGGGCTGCTTGCCTCCTTGAGAAGCAGAACATAAATATAAATAAAATATCCATATACCACCTTTATATTTAATTGCTGCACATTTTAATTGTCTCGGTTTGCCTAGGCTTTCCCCTGAGAATGCTATGCAGCATGGGCTTTCTTTTTCCATTTTTAAACAAATACGTCAAATCTTGCCATTTTTCTTGGTAATATTTTATTTTTTATTTGTACAGCACCTTTCGATGACTAAATATGAAGCAGGCTTAAATCCTTTCAAATATTGGAACTGTGCAGGGGACTAATATAAATAAAAAGAGCAGTTTTATGGACACTGAAATCTGTCTTGAATTTAAGCAACACTTTAGAAACAGCCCAGAAATTGTATATGGAAGGCATAGCACAAAGGCATTAAAGACATTTCAAACCACTAAATAGGAAATATCTATGTAGATTGTAAGATCTGATAACTGTGCAAGAAGAAGCAATTGAGATAACTTTAAAGCATATGAAAATATGGACTTAGTACTACTATTAACATATGGGTTTTTATTCTCGTTTGAGTTTTGATGGTCTCTCAAATTTCATTCAAGCCATTTCATTCAGTCCTTTATTGTTATTGAATTAGCTCATTCAATTTACTTGACTAAAAAGACAACCATTATCTATTTGATTAAAAAGTCAATATGTTTAGTTGTATATATTCTGCACACTAATGCAGTACAGACAGTCCTTGCTTTTCGACTGCATGTTAAAGCGATTGTTCAAAGTTACAATGGAACTGAAAAAATACTCTTAGACCAATCCTCGCACTTACGACTATTGCAATGTCCCTGCAGTCATGTGATCAACATTGTATACTTTAGTCAGCTTCTGAAAAGCAGGGTCAATAGAAAAGCTGGCAGTAAAATCACAAGTCGTGGTCACTTACAGTGAAAAGTAAGTGGTCAAAACCAGGAAGTAACGACGTCCAGGCGGGTGGGCGGAGCCACGCACTGCTGCAGCTACCGGTTCTCCGAACCATGCGCCACTGCTGCTACCGGTTCAGCCCAACCTGTCTGAACCGGTAGCATTTCACCCCTGGTGTGTAAAAGTAAATCAAATAACTAACTGATACTTCAAAGAGAAAGATTGCAGCCCCCAATAACTCTTTATGTGAAACAGGGAGGAAGGACCACCACAGAATTGGCTTTCCCTGTTAAAAAATGCATTTTGCCAAAAATATACAACATGCCTACTACCAAAACCAGGAATCATTGTTACATGTTGTATAGAGAAAGCTGTATGGCTAATGATTTGTAATACTGGAGATAGCATAATTGTACAAACATTTGCTAATGAAATCCAATTCTCATTTAAGGAAAGGTCATTTAGCTTTCAATACATGGCATGTAAAAAAATGCATTGAAGATGACATACTGTCTGTTAGGAATTGCTTGAATCTCACAGTATTTTGTTGAAGGGAGAATATAAATGAAACATTCTAAATGTGTGGGATGCTGTAAAAATAGTGTAAGATCATGATTTACCCTATCGGCATTAGAAGGCATTTTCTTTCCAGTTCTTTCTGCCTGACACAATCTGAGTGGGTAAAAGCTGTCAGCAGAATTGAATTGGGAAGGGGGGGGGTCCTTTTTCTTTCTTGGGGGTTGTGGAAAATCTGCTCTAGAGTGCTGGTTAATCCTCCTGGCAGAAAATGGATTGGGAAGCCAGTGCCTGCCGCAGAAAAAAAAAATAGGGAATCGTGTTATCACTTGTGCAATACTGGATTCTGAACCATAAGGGAGTGTTCCTGTATAAAATTGCTTTCTATTAAAATCTATGGCGGCTACATTATTAAACTATTTCCCATGGGCTGTTGAAATTATTTTGGCTTGGTGCTCAATGTAATTTTTGCTTTAACTCTGCTCATCTTTTTATTTATTTCCTTTTATTTCAAATACTGATTCAGATTGATGTTATTGCCCTTTCTGCGTGAATATTCTTTTGATTTCAGGGTTCACCTCTAGGAAGATATAACATATCAGTTTATTCAGAAGAAATGTAAAGCTTGTGGGGAGTTCAATAACAAACAAGTGATTTCTTAAATTTGTTGGATACTAGCTTGGTTCAGTTACTGTCTCAGTTTTGGAGAGGCTGAGATTAGTGCTTAGTTTATAGCAATTTCTCATTTTTTAACAGTTGCTGGAGATTATGATCCTGATAACCAAGAAAATTAGAGAATGATCATAATTCCAAACTTAATCAGTGAAAGCAATGACACTGTTCTCATTTCTTGAAAAAAAACAAACAGCAGTGCAATAATGGCAGTGCATATACACTTTCTCAACACACAGGGATAAAGTATGAAAAATGGACAGAAGTTACATTTATTATAATAGATTATAGTAAATATTGGTGAAGAAGATTCATACTGGATCAAAACAAAAACCCATTTAATTCATTCCTATTCTTATTTAGTTGTCTAGCATCTTTTAGGGAATACACATATTTTTAAAGATTTTTAAGACCTTTAAAGAGTTTTGTATTCTGACAGTTATTGCATTTTGATTGTAAACTACCCAGTGGCACTTGTTGAAAGTGACTGTGTTGAAAGACAAGTATAAACAGAACAAACAGACATATATATATATCTAAGCATAAAAGCTTAAGAAGCTCTCAGAGTAGCTTTTGATCTACATTGAGCATAATTGTTTTGAGTGCAACCACCATTTTCTGATTCAGGCAAATATTGCAAGTGGCATTACAAAACCTAATAGTTTTGGATTCACCCAATATTTTTAGCCATAAGGCCCAGGATGGAGTTGTATCAATTATCTAGAATCAGGAAAACCAGGCTAATTTTTAAAAAGCCAGTGAGAAATAAGTTGCTATGTTTGACTTCAAAGGCAGTAACATTCCTTTTCATTGCGCACACAAATGGTTTTCATTAAATGTGATTTCTTATCCTGCAATATTGGTTCCCACCTCTATTTTCAAGAGGGTTTATGTGCTAGACTTCTTGTTCTGACTATTCTCTAATCTTTCTCAATTTAGCTGGGCTTCATTTAACCACTTTCACCTTAAAAAAAAAAATTGTTGACAGGAAAAAGAGATAAGAGAAGCAAGCTTAGCTGGAGGTCTGGACTGACAGAGCTGCTCACAGCAGGCCGTATATAAAACTAATACTGTAGGCTTCCCAAGCATTCCCATCTGCATTCTCAAGAGGATTGTTTTTTCTTGACAAACAACAGAAATCTACGGGGACTTCCTGCCTGAAATATAAAAGGCTGCAAACCACTTTTGACTCTTTTCCAGACTCTAATTATGTACTTGGTATAATGCCTTTTCATTTTCCTGCATATTCAAAATATTTAAATCCTTTTTACTGGAATCATGTTTTAAAAGAAGTTGTAGACGGGAATAAATTCTAACAGTCAAAGAGTATAAAACAAAAGTGGGACAATAATATTAGCTTTCCCAATCAAAGTGGTTTGAATGTATAATCCTTTGAAAGTTAGTTTTATACAGAAGAGAATCTGCATGAATACTGTTGAATTTTGTAATTTTTGTATGTTACATTGATTCTTTAAAATCCAGTGTTCAATTACTGGGAAAAAATAACGTAAGGCACAATGACGTTCACAAATTCTGCGCCCTGGCTTAAATTAATTTTAACTCAGTGATGTGTCCTGTTCTTCTGAAACAGCATAGCTAAGGGGACTAGTACAAATTTTCCTTATGACTGGAATCAAATGCAGATCTTTCATAATTTAGAAATATGTATTGGCCTTCAATTATTAGAAAATAATTAAGAGGATATATTGAGGAAAGATGTCAAGAAAATATATTGAGGATAATTATTATTGTGGTGCCACCTGAACCTCTTTTTTCATAGCAAAGTTTTGTTTGCTGCGGCTGCAGTTAGAAAGGTATTTCTAAAATGTAAAGTTTCCATTTAAAGCAGGTAACTCAAAAATACTGAAGCAAGAACTTTTGATAGCCTAAGAACCCGTTGAGATAAAGTGGTTGATATATTACTTCTGTCAGAGTAGTGCAGACATGCTGGAATTAGTGCCATAGAACAAGTGAGAAAGACAGAAATAGCCACGGTCTAAATCTATGGGCATCTGACACAGTTTCCCCAATCTCCTCACTTTGTCAGTCTCTCACAATAGAAGCTGATTCACTTTTCATATCTGAAATTCATATCTCATCTCAAAACTTCTCTAGCCAATACATTTCTTTAAGGCAGGTTGCATACCAAGTTTCTGGTTTTCAGAAAGACCTGTTGCCCATGTGAATTTATTCAGGGTGGTAATGCTTTCCAGTCCTCTTTTTTACATTTCCAGGGCCACTATTGCTATTCCCACACTGTCTTTAATATTAGAAGCTTACAAAAGGAATCCTGATCATACATTTTCCTTTGGAAGGTTAACAGCAGGTTAAAAGAACAAAATGTCACACGCAAATTAAGAATCTGCTACTGCTCTGTAAGAATCTTAGAAGGTAAATTAGGCTGTGAGATCAGGTCACCCAGAGACTTTGCAGGTAACTGGGGATTTGAATGTAGATTTTCCTATTCCTAATCCAACACATTAATTGCTCTATCCGATGGGACATTGGGAATGTTGCACTTAATTTGTCAGTTGTAAGATGACTGTTCCAGTTCTTAACTGGACAAGAGGGCATGTGGAAAACAATCATGCTACTTCTGGAGTGAGACCAAGGAACAGGCTCACAAATCAAAAAGCATGGGAGAGGGTATGGGTAGGGACAGATCAGGGAAAATGGGAAAAGGGTGGTAAAAGCTCTCCATTCTGTAAACTTTCCTAATTTTGACTTCCAATTCTGTTGCATATGTTTACATTTACAACTTCTCTCTCTGGGATTTGCATTTTTTAAAAAATAAAAATAAAAATAAAATAAAAGCAAACATTGAAAGAAGACCAAAAGTTTCAAATTCTAGCTAGAAGGGATTGCAAATATTAATGACTGCTTACTGACTTTACCATGATAATATAATCCTGTTAAAGGTTTGTATATTCTGACTTGAAGATGTGATCGACACCAGGCTGGAAATGTGGGAACTCTCAGGTTTTCCTCATTTGTGAGATAGCTGAGTCCAATAAAAATATTTATTGGGGAATAGGAAGCCCCTATTTGTTAGAGGAGGGCGACAGATGCCAAGGGCCTCCATTTCTTATCGGCTATTTATAAAATCATAACCTGAATATGAAAGATCTTTTGTTGTCTTTTGTACCACAATCACATATGGTTTTTGTGAGACTATAGTGAGCAGCACCTATTCATAAAACTACTTAATTATATAAGTGTCCTTATTTAAAGCGCATTAATTATAGACTATTGCTACAAATAGCCAAACATCCCAATGTCAGAACAAGTTCCAAATAGTTTGCTGGCTTTGCTAGGAACACCATGACCAACAAATAATTTGGCAAATGAAAGCTAAAAAAAGAGGGGAAGGACAACCAAATATAGATGCATGGGAGATTAAAACATGTTCACAGAAGAGCAAAACTGTGAGCATCCATCAGCTTGGGGCTAGACAGTTCTAACTGAAGAGAATCATCTGGAAAAATGGTACAATTCCTTTTAAAATGATTATTTCTGAGAAACATACGCCATTTTAGCAGACTAACTATCCACAGCCGTTCTTACTCTGAAATAAGTCTTGTTATGATATTATAGATGCACAATCTTGTTTAAAAATGTATTTCCCGGTGTGAGATTTTTAACTTTTGGTAGTTAACTTTTTGTTATCTATTGGGCACCTAACACACAGCTTTGCATGAGAAAAAAAGAAGGCAGCAGAGAATGCGTTGAGCTTATATTAGTATTATGCTTTTTTGTTTTTTTTACAAAAATGAAAACAGACCAAAACCTCAAGGGATTGTAAATCAGTGACAGAACATTTTTTCATATTCTTATTTTCTAAATCAAGATTTTATAAGGCAGGCAACTTTTTATATCCAGTAAATCCACATTCAGCTTACTGTATCAAGCCTATTGCTGTAGCACACTCTCACAATATACAACTCCTCATAATAATATATAGAACAGTGTTAACACATTCATATTTTTGCTATAACCTTTGTTCAAGTGCTTGAAAAGTCTATCCAAGGAGAGACCAAAACACATGCTCTAGTTCCGTGATGGTGAACCTATGGCACGGATGCCACAGGTGGCATGTGGAGGCATATCGGTGGGCACACGAGCGTTGCCCTAGTTCAGCTCCAGCGTGCATGCGTGCGCCGGCCAGCTGATTTTCGGGCCTTCTGGGCCCACCGGAAGTCGGGAAACAGGTCATTTCCTGCCTCCAGCGGGCCTCTGGAGGGTGGGGAAGGCCGTTTTCGCCCTCTCCAGGCTCCAAGAAAGCACTGGAGTCTGGGGAGGGTGAAAAACGGGCCTACTAGGCCCACCGATAACTTTTTTGCCGTCGCATGCCAAAAGCGGGGGGGGGGGGCCCACGGGGGCATTGAATTATAGGTGTTGGCATGCATGCGTGCGACCCCCCCCGCACAACTCCCACTTTTGGCACGCAACGGCAAAAAGGTTAGCCATCACTGCTCTAGTTCTTTTAAAAAAGCCTTTTTAATGTCTTAGATAAATCTGATTGGCAAGGTACTAGGGGCAGTACAAAGTTCTTGTCATGAAAACTGCTCTGATTGTTAAGTATTTCTGATAAAAAAAGCCTTCATCCAAAGAAACACCCTTCTGATTCTGCTGTGACAACCACAGCCTTTTCTGGCATATATAGTAGAAGATATTTTAAAATTCTTAGACTTCTGAAGCAAGTCTATTTATTTAGCTAAATAATTTATATAGTTGTCCATATTACAACAGAGAGGATGAACATTGACAAAACACAATATAATAATAATAATATTAGTTTGTAACATATGCCCAGGCCTAAAAATTAAATATTGATTCACACAAATCCAGCAATAAATAGACCTGATCATGCCGTCACTATCAGCAGTGGCCATTCAAAGTGAAAAATTTCATTGCACCTGGAGTCTGCATTTACAGGTAGTCCCTGCTTTAACAACCATTCATTTAGTAATCTGAAGTTAGAGTTCTGAAAAAAGTGGTTTATGACCGGTCCTCCCATTTATGACCATAGCAGTATCTCTCTGGTCCCATGATCATGATTGCTTAGTAGCTATCATGCATTTATGATGATAGCAGCACCCCATAGTCATGTGATTGCTATTTGCCACTTTCTCAGTTGGCTTCTGACCAGCAAAGACAATGGAGAAGCTATAGGACAGGGCAGTGAAACTTGCTGCCCAGGGCCCGGATGCGTCATGCGCTGCCATGCCCAGTTAACAAAGGGGAAAAAAGTTCCAATATGTCATGTGATGCTGCCATGACATGAGTTTGACACCCCTGCTATAGGAGGTCGCAAATTGCAGTTATGTGACATTTTGCTTAATACCCATAGTGATTCGCTTAATGATCACAACCAGAATTGCTGATATAAGTCACATTGTCATGTGATGTTTAGCTTAAAGACCACGTCATTCAGCGGTCCCAATTAGAAGTGTTAAGTGGGGACTATCTGTATTTATTTTTCACCTGGACAAGTTAACATTTGATGACGTTTACATTTACACAACTCTCTACTATTACTAGTCCAAAAAAACCTTTAGTCAAGTACATCAGCAATTAGAAAACGCTGGGTTCAAACATGCTTGGGATAGACATATGCTTATCATCCAACAAAAATTAACAACAACAAAAGCAAAAAACCCCTCAAAGGGCAGACTTGATGGACCACTTTTTCTGCCATCTATTTTCAATGTTTCAATGTTTCTTTTCCTTTTAGCAATATCTCCCCATTTCTTACCATATATTCAGGTTTCTTCTTTCTACATTCATTCAATCTCCATATAGTCTCTATGGAAAAGCACACACATGTTGTTTGAATACATGTACATACCTTTTCAAATTTGCAATCCAAGACAAACAGGAACCCTAATTCTTCAAAGTAGATTTCTTAGTCTTGGCCCTGGGCTGGAGATTGAACAACTGATTTCATGTGAAGGAGTGAAATTTCAAACATGACTTTGAAAAGCCATATGACAGCAGGAGATCTACTGTTCAAAGAAAATGCAAGCTTTCCAATTTCAAACTCTTTGGATTTTCTCTAGTTCATTGCCTTCAGGCCACAACCTATTTTCGGTGTTACTATATATTAGTGTTCTGGCTAGCTATTTCTTCTACAAAATGATTTGCATCATGTATTGTAACATTTACATATGTTCTTCATAAAGGGTAGCATTTAGCAGGCAAAAATGGAGAGTTCCATATATCGTTACTACTGCCAAGAACAAAAGTGCCTGACGACATTAATAAAAGGAACACTAAGTCTTGTTAAGGAGAAAGTTTAGTTATTTTGCACTGAAATGGAATTATAAATCACATAAATGAAGAATAAGTAAAAATATCTGGGAAAGCACAGCCAGTTTGCTAGTCTAGTATTGGATTTTTTTCTGTGAAATAGATGTACACAAGATTCAGGAACAGTCTTATTTTAAACAGGAACTGGCAAATCTTTTCTTTTCAAATGATGGATGAATGTCATTGAGGCTGCTCAAGGAATGGTATTGTATTTAAGTAAAAAGTTTATTTTTATATATTTATTAATTAATAAATTAATTTATTTAACTATTTATTTAATTAACAATATTTAAATCTTAGGCAGAAAACACTTTCCTGAATCAGAACTACATTTTACACACACACACACACACACACACACACACACACACACACACACACACACACAGAGTTTGAAAATGAGGGGGCAGGATGCTATTGTAAGAGGATAGGGGATAAGATGTTAAGCTTGGGAGAAGCAGGTTGTGGGTGGTGGTTAACAGAAAACATATTTTAAACTTAGTGGACACCTTTTAAATTAAATAAAATGCACTGCATTTTTGGCATTTGTCATTAAGTATCATTGATGTGATTGTTGTGGGCCTAATCTGTAGGCCACAGACTACACATTGTTCACTCCTTAAATTAAGAATAAATGTCTCACTAACATTCTTCCAAAGAGAAACAATCAGTTCAGACAGTTTGAATTTATTCTGTCAGGCAAAGTCCAAAGGAAGAACTGATGAATCTTCAATGGTGATGAAAGTAAGTCATAGCAAACAATGGAATTAATGCTGAATTTCTTCAAACAGATTCTAGATAAAATTAGTTAGGGCTTTGGTTTCAACAATGCAAGAAAATTCCCAGCCCCTTAAAGCCACTAGGTTTTGGGTTAGGATGAGGAAAATTCAGACTCAGATACTGAAGCTCACAGTGTAGATTTGGACCTATCAATTATTCTTTCACCTGCCAAACCAACCCACAGAGTTCTTATAGGGGCAATATACATACAGACACACACATATATATACATATATGTAGGTCTTTGGTTATTCGGGTTTTCTCCCGGGTAAAATTGGAAGTGTCTTGGCAACGTTTCGACAAAGTCTCATTCGTCATCTTCGGCTTTGTGCTTCTAGAAGCACTTGCTCCTAGAAGCACGGAGCCGAAAACACCAGCCTGAAGATGACAAATGAGACTTCATCGAAACGTCGCCAAGACACTTCCAATTTTACGCGGGAGAAAACCCAAGTAACCAAAGACCTACATACAAATACCCACGAAAACCTCAGAATATATATATATATATATATAAATATTAACTACACACACACACACACACACACACACACACACACACACACACACACAATATGAAATAGGTGGTATGCAATCTTGAATTATCAGAAGATAAGATGTAAATAGAAATAAATTTGATCATAGGAATGTTAAAAGAAAAATAATCTGTGTTATTTATTGACCAAATAAAAATACATATGTGCTATTATCTGGAATAAGTACAATTCTCAATTTTGAGAATAATTGAATCTGAAAGTTGAGTTGACTCAACTTCCGGACAACTCTACTTGGATGACTGAGAATCTTTATTGAAAATTATTGAATTTAGAGACTTAATACATCTGGAGGGCAATAAATTAGGAAAGCTGATTTGAGGAAATAAAATTAGGGAATGTTCTATATTGGGAGAATATATTATTCAATACTACTCATAAAGTAGTATGAGTTGAATATTGTATAGGAAGAAAAAAGGAAGGGACATAACAAAAAAAAAAATCAAGAATTATTTCCTATTACGAATTAGATTTTAAGTACTTTTTTAGTTGAAGGCAATTTAATGATGAAAGGTGATAAGACATCCAACAATTGAAATGCTGACTGAGGACAATAAAGTTTGAAGGCCTGTATTAAAAATAAGAAAAAGGGACTGTGAGAAAATTAATTTTCCAAGAATTTGGGATCTATAAGAAAACACCCCACCAAGCAATTTTTAATATAAACAGCGCCTTTTAAAAAAAACATTAAATCTTGGAATATGATGTTGGCCACACATGCTGAAACATTTATGAGAACGTGACCCAAGAAAATTTTGAAACAGTTGTTATTTTGGCATTCCATGAAGAAAGATATTGTTTCACACTCTTTTTATGTTTTGTTTGTCTCAAAGCTGAGTAACAATGTACAAATAACATACCAGACTTCTTGTCTAATCTCAGCAACATAGGTTTGAGATATTCTTACATATTTGAACTTCTTATTCAGGAAGATGACTAAACTGTTGAGCCTTTGTCTAAACTATCTCATCTTAATCAAAATGTGCAATGATCCAATGCCACCAGAGGTGACAATAGTGGGAAACATCCGTATAGACAAGTTTGAATAATCACTCAACTTGAATAACCACTCAAGGTTCTTATGTGCAATACCATATCCAGAGAGACCTAGAATCATATACTCTCCAACATTACATGGACAAAAAAGGGACACACTTGTATCATAATGTTGAATCACATCATACTTCATATCTCTTCATCATCTAGTTCAGTGGGTCTCAACCTTCCTAATGCCGCAACCCTTTAATACAGTTCTTCATGTTGTGGTGACCCCCAACCATAAAATTGGTAGTACAGTGGTCTAAGGCACCCTGTTATTAAGACCAGCTGCCTGCAATTACTGCAGGTTCGAATCTCGCCAAGGCTCAAGGTTGACTCAGCCTTCCATCCTTTCTAAGGTAGGTAAATTGAGGACCCAGTTGTGGGGGCAATAAGCTGACTTTGTACAAATATACAAAAGGATGAAGACTATTGCTTAGCACATTGTAAGCCGCCCTGAGTCTCCGGAGAAGGGTGGCATATAAATCAAAATTTAAAAAAAAAAAATTAAAAAAAAATTATTCCTAAAACCATTGAAAATATGTGTTTTCGGATGGTCTTAGGCAACCCCTGTGAAAGGGTCGTTCGACCCCCAAAGGGGTCCCGATCCACAGGTTGAGAACCACTGATCTAGTTTAATTCCTTTAGGCAATCTGTCTACATTTTTCTTAAGCAAGAAATGATGATAAAGAGTTTCCTTAAAAGAAGACCAAAAATAATAATGAATGTTCAATAGTTTTTATTACATTAGAGCCAACAGTATTTTATTTTAATTTTATCTCTTCTCTTTTTTATGTTGGCTACTGAAAAACAAGATGTACTAGATTTGGCTCAGGAAGACTAAGGATGAAAGTCAGTCTGTGTGGCTTACAACAGACTTCCCCGTTTGGTTTTACCTTTTTAAACAAAAACAAAAACAAAAGAAGTCAAAACTGTCTGGACTGTAAGGTAACAAATCTTCTCTCTCTTCTGTATGCAGATTGAGAATTATATCCAAGATAATATGAAAAAAGAAATGGTTGAGATTCAGCAGAATGCGGTTCAGAATCAGACAGCAGTGATGATTGAATTAGGCACAAACCTATTAAATCAAACAGCAGAACAGACCCGCAAATTAACAGATGTCGAAGCACATGTAAGTAACAAGAGCACTATGTTTTGCTGGCTAGAGTAATATTTTTGCCCTGAAAAAGCATTTAATCTGCAGTTTCATGAGAAACATTTGGCTAATACAAAGGAAAACGCTCAACCTTGGAAAAATAAAACGAATGTATTTGAGAAGACTGTAATTAAATAATCTTTTTCAAAATGCATCTGTGAGGAAAATGACCATCTCTCTTATGGTTTTGTATACATTCCACCATTGGAAATATTAGACTGAGCATCTGCTCAGTGATGCATGGATAAACCATGTTTTTTTCTTTCCATATAATTTTATATACATATAGAATGTATGTAATACTATACTAATACTATATTACTAAACTCAGTACAAATGTTCTTCTTTCTAAAATCACTCGTTCCCTTGTTATATGAGAGAACAGCCTCAATTGGGTTCATGTGAGCATACGCTGAAATCTCTTGCCTTGATCTATTTGCAATTGAGTTGGACAGAGAAAAGAATCTTATGTGAGAAAGACTTGGGCAGTGTACGGGCCTTAGAAAATTAAGGATTGTCTTTGATAGCTGCAGCATTAGCAAAGAATGAGCAAAGAAACCTGGAAGTGAGCAAGAAGGACCTAACTTAATATCGAGCAATGTCTAATAAAGGCATTGTACATTATTGGAAAATATGACTGTATTCTATTCTTAACACCAGTGCAGATTTTGAGATTTTAGCCCTGGAAAATGTCTCTGCTTATAGAGCACTTTTGAAAATGTTTTTTAAAGTTTGAGTCTCATTTTTTTTAACATAGAAAGGAACAGAAACTGAAACTGAAGAAACATTAACTGGAACCCAGATCCAAATCCAGATTTTTAAAAATCTGCTACAGCCCATCAAACAATGCAGAAGCAAATCTTAGAGGGGTCCAAATTATGTGCCTTTATGTAAGACATAGTATGTGAGGAAATTGGATAAGCATTAGTATTTCAACAGTTATGACTTAGTTGAAGGATAAATGAAAAGAATAAACTGAGTGGGAGAAAGGTTAAGGGATAACAGGAAGTGCCAAGGAAAAATAAATGGTCACATTTTTTCAAGTTGATGTCCAAGTCCCAAATCAATTGTGGTTCCTTAAAATTCCCATACTCAAACTCGTTCTTTCTCTCTCTCTTTGTATCCCTTCATTAGAGATCTCAAGTCAAATTTTCATCCAAAACTGTGGTTATTATGGAATAACCACAAATGATTACATTTACAGAACAAATAATATAGAATTCTTGAAATAATAAATTCATTTGAAACTTCTAACATACCTCACAATAAATGAAAAATGTTCACAAAGTATTTGCATCCAGCTACAACTGTTTCTGAAACATTTATGTTGAACAGTGAACTAAACTGTTTTGCTGACTGTTTTAAAAGAGCAAAATTTTGAATGCTTTGGAAATTTTTGTATAATTTACAAAGCATAGAACACAAAGCATTCTAAACATGATGCAAAAGGAAATGAAAATTAAACTACAGATGGGTTTTTCAAGTGTTTATATATTCTTCTACAGACCAATTTCTCCATGAAAACAGAAGATTCCCATTAACTAAATCAATTTTGAACATGATTTAATAAACATAGTAAATTAGTTAACTAACCCGGAGTCTTCAAACCTGTTTGTTAAAAAAATAAAATTCCCAGAATCTCAGTTCAAAAGGCAAAACTCTAGTAATAAAAAATTGGCTGCATTGGAGTGATTTTATAAGTTACTTCAATATCCTTCTGACATGACCGACTTGAAAGATAGTTCAGAAACTTCAATAAATAAAGACCAATTTGTAAAGTGTTTCATTAGTTGTATGTTTCCTTCTAAGGACAACATAGACTATTGATTCTTGCTAAATGGCCTGGCCACAAATACTTGAAAAATTACTTCCTCCAGTATCTTGGCCTTGGTATAAGATCTTAAAAAAAAAAAAGAACCTCCATATAAATCTCCTCATCCTTTAAGATCTCTTAGTGAAGTTTTTGTAAAGAAGATGCTCTTTCTCTCATTGGAGAGAGTGTGTTTCACACGTTTATGAAATGCCCTCACCAGAGATGACTGCCGGATACTGTACTATCTATCAATTAAATGCATTAAATGATTTACTAAGGTAAAGCTACTACTAGCTTTACCTTAGTAAATTAAAAGTTTAGCCTATTTTTTCCTTACATTTGTCTTATCCCATATAACACCCAGAATCTGATTCCAAAACAGGCAATCCTAAGAATCTTTAAAATAAATAAATAAGTAAATCTTTGCCAACAATTTGGAAATACACTTAAGTGTGAAATCATGTCCTGAATGATTGTTCAACATGAAGGATGTGAGTAATAAATTCATCCTGCCAACTGAAGCCAAATCTTGATGAATTAAAATTTAAAAAAAAATACACAGTGAGAAACACAATAAGGACCTGCAGAACATGTAGCAGAATAGAACGGAAAACAAAGCTCCACATGACAGTTCTGTTTCCTCATTCTTAAAAACAGATGTCATTCTTGAGACTTAAAAAAGAGGCAAGAAACAGTCATTAAAGTAGTATATTAAAACCGAAACCATGGTGTCATTTTGGCAAAAAGGAACATGGATCTTCACTACATACACCCAGAAAACTTCTCTGTGATCACATAGGAAAAAGGCATTCCCAATATTGTTTTTAAATAATAAAAAGCAATGATTTGAACCATGAAATACTTGATGAAGTAGACAGGTTGAATTTCAACTGCTGATTCCCAACATTCCCTTTTTAAAATTTCATTTAAAACATTTATCTCATTTAAAGCATTTAAAATAAGAATTACTCTGCAGAGGAGAGAGGTTTGACATTATCATCAGGCTAGAACTGACCTTTTATTGATAGAACATTGCAAGCACAGCTGAGTTCAGCTACATTTGGGCAAGTGCTTTATCTCAATCTATAATATGGAATTCATCTTAATCACAGAAACAACTGAAAAGAAACTACAAAAGCATTCTGTTCTAGTCTATTTCACAATCAACTCAGAAATGGTATTATTTCTGCAACACAATCATATGGTTCTGGTCGTTGCTTTTATATCCCACTGTTTTTCACCTTTCAATGTAAGATATTACATGGAAGGGTTTCCATTCATTTGTCACCAGTGAGGTATACTGAAAAAAAAAATTAAATCCTCAAATCACTCAGTGTGCTGTCTAATTGAATGGGGATTTGACCTCCTCTGTACTATGAAAAGGCAACTTGATGCCTTCTAGATGTTTGAGACTGCTACTGCCAAAATCACTGATCATGGGTGATGCTGACTGGCACTTGTGGACATGCAGAAATAGTGAAAAGTATCTAAAACACATCACGTTGCTTGACCTTGAAGGAAACTCAAGGCCCAGTGTAAGGATACATATGTACAGACTCAGGGACCTAAATTAATTCATATCAGAATTATCTTATTGTCGCTTCTACAGATGATTTTGGTTGTGTATGAGACCCTTCCTAAAACAAAAGTTATTACAGGTGGAACTGTTGTGGCCCGCCAGCGGCCTGCGCGGATCATAGCTGATCCCAACGACGAGGAGGCTGGCGTGGTGTCACGCCAGCAGCCTGCGTAGCCAGTGCTTGCGTCGGACAGCAAGGAGGCCGAAGAGGATGTGATGCCAGAGGCAGAGACTCAGCCAGGGCCTTCAGAACCTCCAGAGGCTCCTTCCAGTGGAGAGCGCGAAGTGGAGGAGCCTCTCCTCAATGCTCAGGCACGCAGGGCTACCAAAAGGCAGGAGTGGCTACTCAGGAGGAGGTCTACTCGAGAGTAGGGCTTGAGGATAATTGGCCACTCCCTTAGCCTATTTAAGTCGCACGCAGCTAGTGTTTTCTTGCTAGAAACAAGGTCTCATTACTACAGAGCATCTTGGAGAGCGAGCGACTTCTCATATCTGGTTTTCTGGGCTGGTTGCCAACCTTTGTCGGACTTTGTTCTTAATAACTTTGATAAGGACCCTTTGCATGGGAAGCCTGCATTCTTGAAAGGGGTTTGTTTGGAATTAAACAGTGTTTGCGAAGCTTGGTGTGTGTCACATTCTCTGGGAATCCAAAGCTGGGGCAGAACAGGAACATAGGTTGACTGTATAAAGTTCATGTAGCTTTATGACTGTATAACAACACACATTTCAGAAAGTATTTATTTTCTGATAATTTAGGTACATTGGGATTATATGGTAATTATTTTTACAATATTGATAGTCATTTATTTCAAATTTTCCCTCCTCCAAATGTAGGTGTTAAACCAGACAACACGACTGGAGCTTCAACTGCTGGCCCATTCTATCTCAACTAACAAACTAGAAATGCAGATTTCAGATCAGACCAATGAGATAGGTAAACTGCAAGAAAAAAACAGGTAAGATTTTTTTATTGACTCATGAATATAGAAATTAATTATCATTTTCCTATAGGAAGTGTATAGTTATAACATCCTTTAACATTACTTTCAAAAAGAAAATGAAATAAAAACAAACATGACTTTAGCTCAATACATAAAAATAGGCAAAAACTAAAATTGATAATTAAAAAAAAGATATTATTTATATTTACTGAATTTGCATCAATGCCAAAACTTGAGGAACTTTTTCTTTATTACCAAGCAAACTATTCTATGGAAAAAATTCACATGTCCCTGGCATTTTTCATGCTTGCTTAAACAGTATAACAGTAAGGATAAATGTATTTCAATTTATTTTACAACATATTTTCAGTTACAGGTAGTCCTTGGCTTACAACCATTCATTTAGAGTCCAGGCCCCAGAGTAACAATGGCACTGAAAAAAGTGACTTATTGTTTTTCACATAAGTGTGAGCCTCCCCATGGTCACATGATCAAAATTTGGGCAGTGTGCTGGGTCATGTGATCACCATTTGTAACTTTCCCAGCAGGCTTGTGACAAGCTAAGTCAATGTGGGAAGTCAAATTCACTTAATGATTGCATGATTCACTTAACAACTGCAGTGGTTTGCTTAACAACTGTGGCAAAAAAAAAAAAAAGTAAAATGGGGCAAAACTCACTTAACAAGTGCCTTGTTATCAGCTGAAATTTTGGGCTCAGTTGTGGTTGTAAGTCAAAGATTACCTGTACTAGGGAATTTTTTTTTCAGTTCTGTGACATTAGTAGAGTGATTTCATTGTTAGCTTAGAGAACAATAATAGTAAAACCTCCTTGAGTGAAATACTACCTTAACATGGTTGTGGGGCTTGTGTGCTCTGAGGAATTGAAGAACTATGCCAGACATTCATTCCTATTGGATAGATCTATTCAAAGAAGCCTAATAAAGAATGTCTCTCTCATAAACAAGATGGTAAGACGTAATTTACAGAAACCTATAACAGATTGGCCATTGCCCGAGTTAACAAGAACCCCCACCCCCCCAAGTGTTGGAATTCTGGACATCTGGTGAAAAATGGGCTACAGGACTGAGGACTGAGCAACCAGGGCCAGCAGCTGCAAGGCTATGGAAGAAAAGGTGCTTACCTATCACAAATATATGAAGATTGAAAAGAAAAAAAAAACCCGATCTGTTGTTACAAATCAACAAGAAAAGGATATCTGAAAAAAAAATGCACCAGTTCTGGAAAGAACAACATCCAGAGTCAGAAATAACAGGACAGAGGCTAGCAGATCAACATCAATTTATAAAACAAAATATTCACAAAAGCAGAATTGGAAGAACTGCAAAGGTCTACCCAGGGCAAATAAAATGAAGCCTTGCCAAAACTAGCTCAGACTGTACAGACAAACTAGGGGGAGTCAGCAGTAGAGGAAGCCAGCATACTGCAACTATTGAATAGTTTTTATTTCCAAACTAGGCACCCTTACTTCTGCCTTCTCAAAGTTCTGTCACACAAAAAACACTGAAACAAAGATTAACTGAGCATCTAAAAGAGCACAAAAACAACAGAATAACGTTGCCTACATTGAAACTTGTTCCAAAAAAACAGCTAGCACAAAATGCCAATACTGTAATATCAAACATAAGCACCAGCTCACTGCAACCAACAAACCAACTAATGTACAGCATGGTTGGAAAAAAAGAAAAAAAAAAAAGGCAAAGAGTGCATAACTAAAATGAAAGGTCAGGCTGGAAAATAAGATCAGCATGTGATGATCAGATCTAGCAAGCAAGCTAGAACAGATGAAAGAAAAGAAGCTGAAGAACAAAACCAAAAAATATCTGATCAAGAAATATCACCCAGAAATAAAGAAGATTAAGGAAACCCTGGAAGTAAAGCAGTAAATAACAAGCAGCAAAAATCAGCAGATATGAAGCTTGAATTGTATACTATAGGCCAGCGATGATTAATTTTTTTGGCACCGAGTGCTGAAACTGGAGTGCGAATGTGCGCGCCGGAGCACTGGAACCCAGAAGAGAGCAGCTGGCCGGCGCGCATGCCCACGACGGAACCTGGAAGAGCAGCTGGCAACAGTGTGCGTGCCCACATAGAGGGCTCTACGTGCCACCTCTGGCACGCATGCCATAGGTTCATCATCATGGGTATAGGCAGAAACTCCTATTTTAGCTGAATCAGAAACTGAAGTTATCATGATGCCCTGTAGAAATAACATCAAGAGTCTGGATGAAGAAGATCACTACAAATACTTGGGTATCCTTCAGCCTCAAGCATAATGAAGTCAATAAGATTTGTACTGAATATATCAAGAGAGTAAAGATGATCTTAAAGACCAGAGTGAGTGGTGAAAATACCATAAAGGCCGTGATGGTGAACCTACGGCACATGTGCCAGAGGTGGCACACAGCGCTCTCTCTGATGGCACACGAGCCGTCGCCCCAGTTCAGCTCTGCCGTGCATGCACGCGTGCATCCCACCAGCCAGCTGGTCTTCGAGTCTCTGCTGTGTATGTGTGTGGGGCGCATGCGGAGGGGGCGCACACATTAGTGGGGGCGGGGCACATGCGAGGGGGTCACGTTCACAAGCATAGGGACATGCGCGGGGCTGCTCGCACATTGCATTTTGGGGGTTGGGGCGCACTTGCATGCACGCTTTGGGCACTCGGTTAGTCATCACTGCCATAAAGGCAATAAACACCTGGCAATTCCAGTCATTAGAATGGACTCAAGCTGAATAGAAGTCCTGAATAAAAAGATCAGAAAAATAATGACAATGAATCATGCCCTTCATCCACAGTCAATTTACCAAGGAGTATAGGTTATTGTGGAATGTTACAAGTACGCTGAACAGTTAAAAAAGAAAAAAGGGCATTGGAAGAATATCTAAAGGACAGTGAAGAAGATGCAATGAAGTCAGTACACCATATGGCTTACTGAATACAACATTACATCATCAAAGAACAACACCTGCTTTTATCCCAGGTCCAGTTTAAATATATGGTTGACTATGTGCCCAACCACCACCACCACCACCATCACAACAGCAATATTATTATTTTTGGAGGTGCAAGATTTATTATGTACTCACAATAGTGAGTAGTGAAAGTCATAATTGCAAATGAGACCAAATAGCTCCATCTCTTTTTCATGCATTCCTTTACAGTTGGTCTTTCCTGATTTTAGATCCCTTGATATTGAACAATACCAGATTCTCAACCACAAGACCAGAGGGCAGCAATAATGAGAGTTTAGTCTAAAAGTAACTAAGAATTCAAGGTTGAATGTTTTCCACTACAGCCTTTTAGAGAGCCATCTGGTATAGTGGTGAAGGCATCAAGCTAGAAACCAGGTGGTCATAAGGTCTAGTCCTACCTTTGGCCCAAAGCCAGCTGGGTGACCGTGAGCGAGTCATTCTCTTTGAGCTCTAGGAAGCAGGCAACCTGGCAAAAGCAAATAGAACCACTTATGGAGAGTCTCAATAGGACTTTATGTCCATAGTGGACATGGTCCAGTATGTTACAAGAATCTCGCTAGACTGACTGCATTCCATTGCAAACAGCAAGATAAGGCTTCAGGGATTCTGAACGAGGTCAGGCCTGTGCCACTTCCTACAGTGCAATGACTCCAAACCTGAGCCCCTCTTAACACATCCCTGCAGCCTAGCTGGAGATTCTATCACACTTGCCAAGAAAACTGCAGGGAGTAGTCCAGGCAGTCACCGGGGGTTAGTACTGACTCTAACGCCCTAAAAAGAAACAATCTGCTCCATTATGAACTCTTATCCAAATTCGATGGAGTTTAACCAACTAGGGATTTGAACTCCTTCCTCCCATTTATCTTTCTTCCAGATATAGCAAGTCATCCATCTTAATATGTAACCTTCCAGATTCATAACAATTTTTAAACTGCTCGTTATAAAAATGAAACCAATCTTGGGGAATGCTTCTTTTTAAATCCAGTACAAGCAAGAAATATTGATTTTTGCCTGTATCAATATTTGGCATACCACGTCAAAAAATTTTGATTCTGTTGTTATTTACTCAAAATATTTGAATGGCAGCTAGTCAACAGAACTATTAACGTTTCTTGCTGAGCTGGACCAGCTGGAGAAGTTCAGGGAATTGTGACTTTCACTTATTCCATGAACCTTGTGTGTGACCTGCTGTTGGCTGCTTATGCAGTTGGCTGGATCCATGTGTTGAGAAGCCAACCTTACTGTTTGTTAAATTGGACAGCAAGTACATTCATTCAGCTGCGTAGTTCTTGCTTTTATAGTGAGTTGTTGACATCTTGGTGGAAAGATAATGGAGATCAACAAGCTGCTTTCCAAAATTAAAAACAATAGAGGTTTATACTTAAGAATAGCATAAGGTAGGCTTGAACTTATAATGAGCCCAACTATTATTTGGTAGGAATTCAGATACATAAAAGAACTTCTCACTTCTGGTAAACATTAACGCTGAGGGGAAAGGGCATGTTTTCACATTTGTCTTCACTCTCTTGCTATATTTGTGTATGCTCCTGCTAAGCTTGTTTTATGCAAACAAGATTTGCTCCTGGAGGAGCAAAATCAACATGGGCTCATTATTCATATACCATTTAATGGAATAAGGGAAGGAATAGATTTGGATCAAGTCACTTACTACTTATTAACAAGTCACAAATATTTATAGAACAAGAATATTTTGGAACAGACACTATAAAATCTGTTTCTACACTTACTGGGGCAAGAGCAAAACAATATCTAGACAGCTAACTCAGAACTTGAATCATTTCAAAGGTGGCACTAACTTGTGCATTTTTCACTTGGACTAGAAGGCTTGAAGACCATAACAGTTGGATATTGTGAGAGCAATTGTGTAGGTAGCATTCTAGGTAGATAGGGACAACCATTTGGCACCTGTAGATAAGACCTTTTGGTTAGGCATATTTTTAGCAACCAAGGCTATAGTAGGTAGGGCATGATATCATATAACTGGGCATGGCTCGGATTTTAGCATGATGCAGCTGTTGGATGGTGGTGGAAAGTTTTCAATTCCGTTGGATTGTGTTCAATCTAGCACCTTTAAAAAAATCGATCTGAATTATGCTGATTCAAAGTGTTCTGTAAATTAAAAAAAAAAAAGAGAGAGAGAGAGAGAGAGATCAGTATGGCATGTGGCCTCCTGTGACTATTTTAGAGGTACCCATAATGCTAAAACAGAGGTCAGATATCATTGAAAAGATTCTTAATAGGTATCAATATTGACCCAAGCTCAACTATAGTTATCTGGAAGTGGCGTATACTGTACAGAGGTATGTACATATAAAGTTCTAAATTCTCAGAGATCATTTTGGCCACTGATCGCAGTCCTATATTCAATAGACTTGTACAATCAGTACTCTAAAATAGTGGTTCTTAACCTTTCTTCAGCATGGACCTCCTTTAATTACCTTAAATCATAAAATTCCTTCAAGCCTTCGTGGACCCCCTGTGACAACATTGCACCCCCGCCCCAAGTCCATGGACCACAGGTTGAGAATCACTGCTCTAAAGCATTCTCATTTAAACAAGTTTATGTGTCTTGGAGGAATACAAAACTTGGAATTGATTGCAGAATTCAGTGTCCTGAAAACTTTACTATTCATTTTCTAAAGTATCCAATGAAGCAGTCTTTAGAGACAGAAGTTTCACATCAATATACTGTATATTCCAACTCCTTTTTCACATCTATCAAGATCAGCATAAATTATGCAAAACAAGAACTGTTGTAGATTTACTGCATATTAAATAAAATAATACATATTGTCTTTATTTTACATAGGTTACAAAGTTTGGACATAGCATTATATTTTTCTCCAGAATAAAACACACAAAGCACTTGGGATCACACTGTTGTTGTATCTCTCCTTATTTAGTGGGGGGAGGGAAGAATCAGAAATCAAAGAAATGATGACTCAGTAATTTACTAAGGGATTATTACTTACTTAGTAATAATCTTAGTAACTAGGATCTGAGGTTATTTTGCCCCTGCTAATAAAGAAATGTTATGTATGGGGAGGGCCCGTATGTCATTTTTGTAAGTTTTGATCAGACTATATTTCACCACCATGGGCACTTTCACTAGCTCAGATCCATTTATTTATTTGATTTAATTTGCATAAAATATTGCAATAATCAAAGCTGATTTTTCTTTTTGCTAGCCTTTTAGAAAAAAAGGTCCTTGAAATGGAAAGCAAACACATATCCCAACTACAATCAATGAAAGAAGAGAAAGATAAGCTTCAGTCACTTGTTTCTAGACAGAACTCCATAATAGAAGAATTAGAGAAACAGTTAGTCAACGCTACTGCTAATAACTCATTCCTGCAAAAGCAGCAACATGACCTGAGGGAAACGGTGCAAAACTTGTTTGCTATGATTTCTACGCCACAACGTAAGTAAAAAAGAAGACAGAGTCATTGTTATCCTGATGATGTAGAATACACAGACGCCATTCTTGGAATGCTAGACAGTTGAAGACATTTCATTATCCAAACTAGGTAACATCATCAGTGCACTGACTTGGGTAATGAAACATCTGCAAGAAAACAACCAAGCTCAGATAGCATCAAGAACCGCTCGCTTCAATTCTGAGCTACGAATAGTTTTCTTAATTGCTTTTTGGTTAGCATTTTCTGTTCCCTGCAATTTTCCTCAGCTTCAAAATCCTCCCTTCCCACAGTAATCCTCAGTTTCTTTCTTAATATAAAGCCTAATTATATCACGTTTGTATTGATTTGGGAAAGTTTTATTCCCTACCTATTCCCTAGCCACATATTGGGAATAAAGAAAGGATTAAGAGTGGCCAAACCACCCTGAGTTTGGCACCAATGCTAAATCTTGGGAGTCCGCTTCTATGTGTGGGTGTTAAACCTCATACCATACTAATATGGAAAATAGTAAACCAGTGGGTCATTCAGAGGGACAGAACAAGCTCTAACACTATGAGAACGTAACCACGGAGGGCTGAATTCTGCCAAATACAATTCTCTCCGTTCTCCAGTATCAGAATTAAAACAATTGTTTGAAAAGTCAAAACTGATTCTTTCTAGCTTTGTGTGAGTGTTTTGCTGTTTCAGCACCTCTTCGAAATAAAAATATTTCCTCACCAAAAAGATATATTTTTTTTTGCCAAAATTACTTTACTAGATAGTTAAGTCTAATAGATACAGAAATTGAGTGAGGATCCAGAATTCAACAGGGAGGGAATTATCAGCAAATATATGGCATCTGTAACGTCTGATCCATTACAGAAATCTTAACACATGAAAACCAAAATAGTCAGCCAGAACTAAGCAAGTTCATCAGTGGCAGGGCATCCTCAAAATATAATAAAAATATAGTAAAAAACAGAAAGAAAAGAGTGATCAAAGTTTGTCTGATTTTCACATGTGATGCACATGTGGCATGCATAACAAGCAGACAGAGCTTTGGTTGCATTGCCATGGCTACCATCTTGACTTTTTAAAATTCCATCCTGTGGATACTTTTGCTCAGTGGACAAGGAATGGTGGGCAAATGATTTGGGGCAGGGGAGCAGGGATACAGGGGAGCAGAATATAACAAAATATTCTGAAGGAAGGTAGATCTGATTAAATGACAATCTGAACAAGAACTTTCCACTGGTTACCACATTGTTGAGGATCTGGCTGGTTTTTATAAGCATTCCACAATCAATTCATAAGATATTTGTTTTGTTTAAGGAAGTTGATTCTGTCCAATTAGTCTTACAGTTTAAAAATAGTTTCTTTGAGAACTTTGAAACTGCTAATGTTTTTGCTGATGTTATCTCTTAAGTAGCGCACAAACAAGTAAACAAATCATACTGGCTTTAGCGCGATGTGGAAAAAATATCCTGAACATTTGCCAGTGTCAAGAGGGCTAAGTTCTAATTATCAAAGAAGTGTGGAAAAACAATTAAATGACTGGAAACAAACTTGTATTGTAAGGAAACTAGATTTATAGACCTTACTTAAACAGTAAACAGATTGAAAAGGCTGGAAAAATGGTAGAGATGGGGCAGGTGGAAAAAATAGTATTTAGACCAGATCTCCATTGCAACTGAATTTAAGAGATTTTTATAACAGTTTTCTTAATATGTTTTTGCATTTTGTTTTTTAGCATCCAAGAATGCCTTGGTCCCTGGAAAAGAACAGATCAGTTTCAAAGACTGCTCAGAAGCATTCAAAATGGGGTTTACAGCAAGTGGTATTTACACATTACTTATATCTAACACAGGAGAAGAAAAAAAGGTATTACACTCTCTTGGTTACATTAATCAGAATGGGAAACTCCTTCAGTATCAAATATTTTTGTACAGTTGTATAAGTTAAAGTTGTATAAATTAAAAAGCTTAATCACTCAGTTTTCAAGGGTTAGAAAAAGGAGAATCTTACTTTCAGGTTAACAGAACATATTGAAAGTATTATCTTAAGTCCAGGTCTGATCAGAGATGCTATCTTTAGCATATAGAATATGTCAACCATATACATTTCAAAGTATGACTGGGTTTTTATATTAGCACTGTGCTCCTATAGATATTTTTTAAAAACTGTCTCAAAGTGAGGTCAATGTTAGGCCAACAATTAGGCAGGATGATTGATGGAACAATTTTTATTCCCAGACCTGCAACACAGAGTAGAATGATTACAGTGTTTAGACTGCCATCACCCTCTTTATTTGCAGCAGTTTAATGGATTATTCCAGCCTTAGGAGTGTAATCCATCAAACACTATTACCGCTTAACCTTCATTAATTTTGATGTAACTTGCCTGGAGTCCCACATACTACTCCTGGAAAACTGAAGTTCTGCAGAAACAGTCCTAGTGGATTTCATTCTGCCCATGATAACACCAGAATTACTGTCATTACCTTTTTAGGGAAAATATTGATGGCCTTTTTGTAAGACCGGGATTTACAGTGCTATTGATGTTGCTTTACATTTTATTTTGGGCAGAGAAACAAAATTGCCTTTTATTTGCCAGACTTCAGCTGTTTATGTTTTGATCTTTTCCTGTCAATGCACACTCTGGCCTCTCGAGGGACTTATAAACACCGCAGCACAATGTACGTTGCTAATCTTGTTTTCTTCCCCCTGCAAGCATTCATTAGGAAGCGCAATGCAAAGCTGACATGCCTGCTTTCTTGTTGAAGCTATACTACTGTGATATTGTTAACATCATCTTGCTTTCCCTATTTCTTGCATTACAAAATAATGGCTAAATCCCTTGTCTTTTTGTATGAAACTCAGGAAGGCATATAAATGATGCAACATGAGTTTGTTCTTGAAATGGTTGGCCTGCACGCCTTTCATAAATATCTCAAGATGCAGAAGCTGTTAACTCTGTGGGGTGGAGGATTACTGTTGAGAGGTGCAACTAAAAATCTAATTGGACACCCTCCCCCCCAGTTCTGATATAATGGATGACATTTACAGTGCATTCAGAAAGTATTCAGACCCCCTTCACTTTTGTCAATTTTGTTATGCTGTAGCCTGATTCTACAGTTGTTGGAACTCATTTTTTTTCTCAATCTACACTCAGTACCCCATAATGAAAAAATAAAAACAGAATTTTAGAAATGTCTGTACATTTATTAAAAAGGAAAAAAAAAGAAATATCACATTGGCATAAATATTCAGACCCTTCACCCATCTTTGAAGCACCTTTGGCAGCAATTACAGCCTCGATCGAGTCTTTTTGGGTATGATGTGACAAACTTTGCACATCTGCAAAGTTTGGTATAGTTGTGAATGTTGTGTAAAAACAGGAGACCCTCTTGCACTTTTCAATTGTTAATCAGGCCTTTTAATAATCAAACAATTCAACCCTAACCAAAAAGCCTTATTAAATGTAATTCCTTAAATATCTTGTTAGAACTAGTCTTGTATTTCTTTTTTTTTGGTCACAAATTTTTGTTAGCTTATCAAAATATAAAATACAAAGAAAAATGAAAATAGGAAAACGAAGGAAGAAAAAAGGAAGAGGAAAAAGTATAGGGGAAAAGAAAAGCAGTGACTTCTGAGTCTTTGGCATAGCAGAATAAGTAATAACATACAACCTCAACGTTTTTTCTACTTTTACCTAATAATATATACTAGCCATTTCTCTAACAACAAACTTATCTCATCAACAAAAGCTAAATCAAAGTTTCATTTTTTTCACTTCGAACACAAAGTCCAGAAGCGAGAAATGAATTTCTAAAGATAGCATGCTTTATATGCCATTATATTACTAATGGAAATCTTAATTCTACAGATTACGCCTGGTAGATATTCCCCCAAAGGAAGAACAACAAAAGGTTTCAAAAACAAAAACAGAAATGTTTTTTCTATTATTTCAAAAACAGAAGTGTTTGAAGAATCAAAACTGGCAGCAAAATACAGGATCTGCTTGATGGAGAGCTAGACAGCATTCACATCACTCCAGGAACATGTTTTTATTATATGTGCTCATATAAACAGACATAATACTATAGGCCCTAACACAAAGTTTCCTAGTACTATTCAAACTGAACACAGAAAGAAAGCTGATTGCTTGTTTGCATGCAAGCATTGGTGGAGTATGTTGCCATACTTCTACTGTCAGTTCTGTTTCTCTGCACAAGGCATAATACTCAAGTATAACATGATTATGGGAACTGTATTTTTATATCACATGGGAAGTAAAAAAAAAAATGAGCAAGCAAATTTTGCCTCCCATAAATAGACATAGTTTTGTTAACTCTTTAACTTGGGATAAAAATCAATTAAGTGAGTAACAATTTCTATATCTGTGTGTCCTGGCAGACATATTGTGATATGGAGACGGCAGGAGGAGCCTGGACAATTATTCAGCGACGCTTAGATGGCAATGTAGATTTTGACCGAACATGGGCGGAATATAAAATGGTAAGCAGAACAATGTGATAAGCTTTTGATTAGACTCTGAATATATATCTCCTTGGTGTTCTACATGACACAGTCTTACTCTGATCATGTTGTAATTTTAATTTTTTCCCCAGCATTAACATTCAAGAACTTTTTTACTGAAGAAGCCAGAAAGTTAAACCTATAGCCTTTTGCATGTTAAGCCATGCAGATAAATGTTGTATTCAAATATTCTGGACTGGGCATCTCAAAATTCTAGCATTTACCCTGGGATGGGTTTTCTTGAATTCGGTCACAGGAAAGCTAGCAGCCTTTTACAGTATCTTCATTTATTTACAAATATGTGTATGTGTTTTAAAAATATGTAAAGGACTACAGTACCAATGCACAACAGATAGTGCTCCCCTTTCAGATTTGTAGAGAATCCATCCATGCTAAAATGATTCATACACTGATATCTTCGATATTTCTTCTCTCTCTTCCACTGCTGTCTCCATTGAACTGCTTTTATTAAAAAAAAAAAACTTGAATAAAGGCTTAATTTCCCCCCTTGCTTCTGCCTACTTGGATAAACATAGCTGAATTGTATCTACCCATGCCCTGTGTTTCTTTGTTACTGGACTTGAGTACTATCACCTGATTGCTACCAGCTACTACTAATTTTTTGTCAAGACATATTGTCTCAAGCAATGCCATCTAATGACATAGCTTAACACTTTGTAGTAACAAAATCAGAAGAATCCCAAGAATCATCTCAACCATCTCCTTCCTATTTTATGTCACTAAAACTTGAATATTATTTCCTGTCAATGGAGGAAAATACATGAGGCAATTCTGCTGTAAAATGAAATATAGATTTCATCTGTTGTATATAGATTGTCTATTAACACAGTAATGTTTAATTTACAATTGTGTTTTTAAAAATATGTATGATCTTTTTTTATGGCAATTTTCTCGACAGCTAAACAATTAAATGGTTCCACTTGGTTTTCCCATCTCTAAATCTGTGTTTGAACAATTTCACTTTCCCAAATGGAGAAATTCAGCTGGTTTGACTCAATTCAGATGACTTTTTTTTTTTTTTAAAGGTGTGAAGTGCTGATCTCAAAATGAAAAAAAAAACAATATATTTAAATATGTAATTTGGATTACAGGGATTTGGGAACCCTTCTGGAGAATACTGGCTAGGAAATGAATTGGTTTCTCAGCTAACCAATCAGAAGCAGTATGTTCTGAGAATACAGTTGAAAGACTGGGAAGGAAATGAGGCATATTCTTTATATGAGCATTTTTCCTTAGCAGGTGAAGAACTAAAATACAGGTAAGTCAACATGAACAATTGCAGAGTTGTTCTTCTACGACATTACTTAGTAATTGCCTTAATGCCATTTGCATGCTATACTTGTGTTATACATAGAAGTGAGAATGAGGGTGATCTGTTTTGTGGAAAATGTGTAAATATACCTGTCCCGTATACCAGTCCTCTATTCAGTTTTCATTTTACTTGTCCTTGGTCACTGGTGCATAATTTTCCAAACGATACCAAACAGTGATCACTATCTGAAAAGTGCTTTAAGAAACTTATTTGCATTTGTATCAACAAAGGATTTGGAATATTATGATGTTAGTAAGTGTGCTACGAACCCCACTTATCACAAAATAATTATATCTGCGTATATTTTCATATTAAATTAACACACTCTCAGGAAGAGGCGACTGAAAACAGGAATATAGCTACTAGATATCACTAGATGAGCTTTATGACTAAGAAACAAAATTAACAATAATTTTTACTGCAATCTAACTATTTCCTCATCTGGAAATAGCTGAGTTGTATAACAGAGCTTATGTTCACGAAGACAGCCTTTGCAAAAGAGCTTATTATCTCAATCCTTTATAATATTAACAATAATTTCTACACATGTGCATGCAAATATACTTCCTTCTGAAATGTAACCAAATCTCCCTGCTCCTCATCCACCACCTTAACCTCTTCACTCCACTTGTGTTCATATGTACAATCCTCCCCCTTCTCCCATATATAGTGAATCTTAGTGGTCCTAACTGGAAGTTGCTTTGTGGCAAAGTGGATGGCAAATAAATTTAATAAATAGATAGATAACCAAAGAAATATAGGTGACCGATTCGATCCACTCTTCTCTGTTCTCACTTTTGTATGAATTCCAAAATGATGAAGGATTGATACAATATGTATAAGAGGAACAAAGTAGAATCAATCATAAAAGTCTTTATCAGTAATTTCTTATGTATAGATTTCCAAGTATTTTCCTGTACTGTACATTTTAAATACAGACTTCCATAAACAACTGATTAAGATTTACTACCTCTAGTTATTATTGTTGCTATTTTAAAGCTAGTTCAACAACGCAGGAGAAAATATATTAATCTTTTTTTCACAACAACATATGCTGTTGACAAAAAGTCCCTGGCATACTCTCCAAAAGGCAAATCGTAGATTGTTAACCAGAGAAGGGAACAGGATACTTCTTGGAAAATATTTCCTCTCTACAGAAAATCCAGCGCAACCACTTTAGCCTGCAATAATTTGTTTCCCATTTTGCTTGTCTACAGAATCAACCTTAAAGGGCTTACGGGTACAGCCGGCAAAATAAGCAGCATCAGTCAACCAGGAAATGGGTTTAGCACAAAGGATGTAGACAACGACAAATGCATCTGCAAATGTTCACAAATGTTAACAGGAGGTAAGAGCGGCATTTTCTCTTCTCTTCCTATTCTCACACTTTTCTATTTCTGTTGGCACTTTATCTATCCATAAAGTAAAAAGCAGATACATTTGGTCGTACCAGCTGTTATAATAAAATGGAAAGATCAGAATGACCTGTGTAAGTAAACTAAGGCAAATCTATCAGGATACTCTATTGTTGCAGGTTGCAGGATCACGCCTGGTTAATACTTGGATGGGATACTACCAGCACTTCAGTCTAGATTGGGAAGTTGAAAGACTTCCCAGATGCAGTGGCAAAAATCTTCTGTAATATGCAAAGAAAACTACACAGACATGGCTGTGTAGATATCAGGAGTCGAGCTCCACCAGGAGACTTTATGTTTAGACTAGCTCAAAACATTATAACTGAAAAAGTCATTTTCCAATATCTACTCTGGAGCAGCAGAGAGAATCTGAAAGGAGGAGGATAGAGGTGGAGGGAAGCATAGTCCAATCAGTGCTGTTTTCACTCTTTTGCACCAATGCAAGGCTATAATCACAGCACGATACCACAAGAATGCCCTCTAAGATACTGAGAAATGGGTCAGGAAATTGGTGAGAATTTAATGAGTTCCGGAAGATCTCAGAATTAGCACACTGGCCCTGGCTCCGAGTTAACTTCCACATAACTGTCTTTAATGAGATCCATGAAACCCCACAAAGGTTTCACATCAACATCAGCAACTGAATGAAATGAAAAATTAAACTGATTTGCTTGGAAAAAGTGAGGACAACAATAATAATCTGGGAAAAGTACAGACATTTTATGGTGCTCTCTACTCATATTTACTCCACAGCATTTCTATTAAAATGTCAGAGCCAAATGTATTTAACTGATGGATATCTAGTACTTCTAAGATTAGTACCAGCATATCTTTGAATAATTGTTGCTGGATAATTGCAGTTAATTCTTTTGGAACAGATTCTGCTGGAATTGAGGGAAACCCTCTTATTATTAGTTTACAAGGACACTGAAGAGTTATCTATGCAATCAAGTTTTTAGTTTAGGGTTTTTTTTTCTTTTAAAAAATTACACACACAATTTTTAATGTTTGTACATTCATGCTGTGAGTGTACAGAATAATTTGGAAGTGGGTAGCATATAACTTGATCAAAACTAAAATAAAGAAAGAATAGGCTGCTGTATTTTTCATAGCAGTTTGGTTGATTGCAATGGGGATGCTGGGCTAAACAGGCATTTGATCTAATCAAGAAGATTGCATTTTATATTTTTTACAAGGAACTAAGCCAGGGGTTCACAATGTTAGCAACTTTTAAGATGCAGGGATTTCAACATTTAGAATTTCCCTGCTGGCTGGTGAAATTTGGAAGTTGAAATATATACATCTTAAAGTTGCCAAGATTGGGAACCTCTGAACTAAGCTACTTATAAAACTGGAGAGGGTGCTATTATGAATAGCAATAATAAACAAACTGTAATTCTAATATGACAGAGTATTTTTTCTTTTGATAATTGTTAATGCAGATTTTTTTGTATTATGTTAGTACTATTACATGAAAATCAACTGTCTAGTTTGGTGTAGTGCTTAAGGTACTAGGCTAGAAACTGGGAGGATCAATGAGTTCTAGTCCTGCCTTAGGCACAAAGCCAGCTGAGTGACTTTGGACTTTTGGGACAAAGTAGTTTTATATTCCTTTATTTTATTTGTAAGTTATAAAGTAAAACGTCTCTTCTTCCCATATCTTACCTCTTATATATTAAGAAATTTTTAAAGCCTTATCATTCAGTTATAGTCAAGAAAAATCCACCAACAACTATCAGAAGCAACATATATGTTTTTAACCTTGATCAAATAAATCAACTTTGTATTCATTCCATCTCCTTTTAAGAATCTTGATCTTTAGTCCCTTTAGTGTCCTAAAAGTCAATTTCGTACCATTTTGCCTCTTGTTAGAAACTCCTTTATAGGTTTAATACATCTCCTTTGTAAATCCAAGATAAGAAAGTTATCTATGCCATTCTGATTAATGATGTTCTGTTCCCTTTAATTATTAAGATATCAGCCAGTTTCATTTGTAAATCCAACGTAACATTTTTTGTATCATTCTTACAGTCTGACATTTTAAAATCTACTTTCAGAACATTTGAATTAGTCCTGATGTCAGCGTCTCAGAACTGACATAGAAAAGGGAGGAGAAGCCTGAACTTTTGCCTGCTAAATCCCTTTGAAGATTCAGTCTCCTCGGAGATGGGGAGGGGGGAGACATTCCTGTGACCTAACGAAAAAGGAATCAGGAAAGTGACTTGGAAGATAGCCAATGAGAAGCAGAGAATTGGGGATCGGAAAGGGAGGGATTGGGGGGCAAAGGTCAGTACTGACCGCGAAGAGTCAGGATCAGGTTGCTGTGCTCGAATAAAGAGAAAATTTCCTTAAAGATCGGCAGTTTGGAAGTTCATTTATTTTGAGATAGCATTGAAACCTGACAGAAGCAGGCAAAAGTTCAGGCTTCTCCTCCCTTTTCTATGTCAGTTCTGAGACGCTGACACCTAGTTTGTTTTATCCAGTAAAATTGGTATATTATTTCTGAATCCATTTTTATAATGGCACACAATTTGTGAGTGCATTGTTCCCAAATATCCTTGAATTCTTTTAAGATGAGATATATTTTGCTCCATTCTATATTAATGTGTCACTTTTCCTTTAATTATAGTTTTAGTTCTTTCTGGCTCCCTCTAGTGTCCAACCTTCAAAATCCGTTTTATCATTTTTTTCTTAATTTATTATTTATTAGATTTTTATCCTACCTTTATTACTTTATAAGTAATTCAAGGCAGTGAATATACAGAACATAACACTCCTTCCTTCTCTTTTCCTCTTAACAATAACCCTGTGAAATGAGCTGGGCTGAGAGAGAGTGACTGGCCCAAAGTTACCCAGCTGGCTTTCAAGACTAAGGTGGGACAAGAAGTCAATCTCCTAATTTCTAGCCTGGTGCCTTAACCAGTAGTCCAATCTGGCTCTGAGCAATTATTTCTCATGGGAGGGTTTCTTACAATTAGTTTCAAAATCTTGCCCCTTAATTCATTTAGAACTTTCCAAAATCAATTTTTTTAATCATCCTTTTGCTGTTTATTCAAAAATAAGAATTTTTTAAAGTCCTTGCATGAAACTCTTATCATCAAGTTTAGGAGAAAACTCACCTGGTATAATGAAACTTGCCTTTCTGAGGATTCTTAGTATCACAACAATGTTACAAGCAATTCTGAAAAATGATTAGGAAAGAAAATATGCAAACTCAGCGTCCTTTTGAAGGCTCTGAACTGTGCTTTGGACAGATATTACTTTCCTTCAGCTCCCAAAGCTCTAAAACTGATCAAAGATTGCTGTCTTACAATTTCCTCATGAAGAGCCATTGTATGGATCACTTGCAGGCAATCCTGGTCCTCTCCTTGCTCCTCACGGGAATTTCAAGGAGCAATCCATTCACTGGGTCTTCGCTCTACTGCAGTTATTGGCTTCACTCTCACAAAGTGTTTTTAGTGTGCCACTGCTTCCCTGGAAGTCCCCAGGAAATATTATAGCCATATTATGTTTTAAAGCAGGGGTGTCAAATTCAAGGCCTGGGGGGCTGGATCGGGCCTACGGAGTGCTTAGATCTGGCCCGTGGGGCTGCCCTGGAAACAGTGAAGGACTGGCCCGTGATGCCTCTGCCAGCGAAGCTTGGGAGGGCCACATGCAGGTCATCCTGAGCTCTGTTTTCGTTGGAAGAGGGTTGCAGGAGGCTGCCAAAGCCGAAAATGGAACTGGGGAGCCTGTTTTCTCTGGCAGAGCGCTCGGGCCACCACAGGCATCCCCCACACAAATGACATCAAGCTGGCCATGCCCACTCTGCCCCCCATGAGGTCAAACATAACCCTGATGCGGCCCTCAATGAAATCGAGTTTGACCTCTTTTAAAGAATGCTCAACTTTGGAGGCCTGTAAATATTCACTCGGCTTAATCAGCTCAGTGCTTACAGTCGATCACCATACAATGTAGCTCTTTTGAGGCATAAGTGATAAGCAAGTATCAAGTGGCTTCTATAATACCAAACACTGGCTTTAAGAGTTGCCTCTTTCACGAGGCTTTTCATGTTTAGCCCTTTAAAATGGTTACTGTCAGAAGGGTGCTCTGAATTAGCACTTGGAAGGTGAAGATGAGATGGAAATATGGAAAAGATGTCAATTATGCATGAATATTCTAATTAATTGTTTTAAAAGTGAAGTTGTATGTCTAGTTTACAAAATATAAATATGTGAATCTCTTTCATGTTTCCTTTTATTTTATACAGGATGGTGGTTTGATGCATGTGGACCCTCCAATCTAAATGGTTTATACTATCCACTGCGACAGAACACAAACAAATTTAAAGGGATTAAATGGTACTACTGGAAAGGAGCAGGCTATTCTCTAAAGGCCACAACTATGATGATCCGCCCAACAGATTTCTAAAATAAAGTCTACACTTTTATGTTGGAAAATTATGTTGACATAATTTTAATATACTTTGACAATATGGATACACTATGACCAATTTTTCTGCCTGAACAACATGCATATGCATTCTATAGGAATCAGTGTTTCTACTCCTGATTTCAGCATTGCTGAATTTCATCACAGTTCAGTCATGTAACATGTAAGAAGAAATAACCAAAGCGATAATGATTTTAAAAGGAGAATGTTAAAAGGATTCTGCAGGACCTTAAGAACTTTGTTTTCATGAACATTTATGAAGTTTGTGCATAACTGGAACTGTGAAATATATCTAGATTATCTAAAATTTCTTCAGTCTTAAACATTACTTTATATCTTACAATTGAACTCTCAATTGCTATTTTAAAAAGAGCACTGCTTTGTAAACTATATTGTATCTTATTATTCATGCTGTTCCTTGTAATTATGTAAATATTTTGTAATTAATGCCTATATCCAGATTATTGCCTTTAGTAATCACATATTCAAGGATATTTGGTAGCACATAGTATATTTAATAAGACTGTATAAAAATATTTCTATATTTTACGTCTTTTCTTTAAAACCTAATACTGAGTATATAACAGACCACTATTTTTATACCTTGCATATTAGATATTTGCATAGGTATTCTAAAGCTCGAAATACCTTTGCAATTTATAGAACTCTACATGTGAACTCAGTATAATGTATAAGAATATTGGACTGTTATTCTTTCTTGTTCTTTTCTCTTAAAATAATACCTCTTAATTATAATTTGTGAGTATTTTGGACAGTTTAAAAGATCTGCTTCTATTTTCTCTAGCTTAAAGGGAAACTGGTAATTAAAAGTTTGAACACCTCTTGAGGAAATTTGATTTGGGATTAGTTGATATATAGTTCCCTGTGAACATTTTCCATTGCTTATACTTTTATATATGACAATCAAATCATTATCATATTCTATGATAAATTAAAAAGCAAAGTATTACTTACAGGAGCTGCAGGGAAATCCACTGACAATTCAAATGGCTCTTCAGAAATCCAATAGCCATGTTCCAGAGACCACAAAACCTAGACAGTGATGGAACCACTGAGAATTAGCATATTCAAGCTTTGTTTCACACAAGCCAGATAACTATGCTTTAGCTGTACGCTGTGTACAACATATTTTACTTCATTGAATCCTCGTCAGAAGTTTAGCCCATAATAGAAACAGGCTTCTAAGTTTGTGGACAATGCTCAGCCTTAAAACAGATGTTTAAAGACATAATCAATAGTGCATGGAATTTGAATATATTTGTATGCTTGGTTCAGTCAACAGACCTTAATCACACTTAATCACAAAGTTTTTGGAAGCAAATTTGCTGCATGAAGAAACAAGGAAATGTCTTTTCAAAGAAGTGCAGCCCCAATGTTGTTTGAACCATGTGAAGAAGTTGTCAATTTTCTTCTTCTTTATTAAGATTTCCTGCAGTAGCACATTCATTAGTCTCAGAGTAGGACTCAATCAATAAAACAACAGCTTTTAGAATATATATAGGATCACATCATGAACTTGGCCACAGAGGGTTGTGCAACAGAACATCAAGTTTATTTGACAGTTTTGACTAGATGAACAAAAAATATTTGAGGAAACTGAAAATCTTAACTTGCTAGTTGGTAAATCAATATGCATTAAACCACTGTTCCCATGCCATCAGAGAAATTGATTAAAACCATTCATGTATCAAATGGCAAGACTCTGAATACAAATGCTATTTTTATATAGTCCACTCTATCTGCCCGAAAGTATTCTTCATGAGTGAATTAGAGGACTTTCCAAGTCTTTAATCATAATGGATACATCTAGGGAGATCCGATGGAAACCAGAAAATTCTCAGTGCATAGGTTGAAGTGCTGCCCACTTTTCTCACAATTTCTTTAGACAGTTGCCAACATTTATAACTGCTTGGCCTAAGATTAATTAGTTCCGGAAATTGCTAATTTGCTACAAAATAGTTCCTTCACAAAGCACAGTTGAAATACACGATATATATCTCAAGAGTATTTCTTATATGAATCTCTGTTAGTAAGTTCCAGATTCTCCACTCCCAAATGCATTCCTCAGTGCTAAACTGTACATATGCAAAATAAGAGAAACAATTAATGCTGTTCATCACTTGATCAGTGGACAACAGCTGGTATGTTCAAAACAGTGATTTAATGTGCCCAGTCCCGGAAGGAACATTACAAAGAGACTATAACAAAAGATCAAAACAAATGCAGTTTAAAACCAGTCAATGACTTTTTCCACAGGAACAAAATGACATCCTCTGTGGTTATCTACTTAAATGTGCCATTTCCTCTACTAGCCCCTCTTTAAAAAATATAGTTTAAAGGGTGAGAATCCTCTTTCATATTTTTCACCTGTAAAAATATTTAATACTCTTATTATCTGAAGCAAAACATTGTCAAACACTTGCTGAATCTCCTTATATTTCCCATCAAATCATACCAGAATGAATGGCCCAGAAGTATTAAATATTGGATAAGAAACTGAAATATTCTGCATGTAATCTTGGTGTGGTGATATATGGTCTGTTATATATCTCTAAATAGATAATATATATCTATTTAGAGATATATACATATTCCTTAATTGCAGTACATCAGATGAAAAGGTGTTTATAACATCTTAATAGAATTCTAAGAGATAACTTAAAAAACCACTCTTAATTTCTTTCCTCCATCATATTTTGGGGCCAGCTGCCAGGAAAAAAAAACAAGGCAATACAGTTCTCCTCTCAACTTGGCTCTAATAGAAAATATGTAACTTATCACAAAATCTCTGGGACCTCTCTCCATTCCACCTGAAATTAAGCCTCACCCTTACATCCCTAACATCTTATAGCACGATTTCTCCAAATACCACACATTTTTATTTCAAAAGTTGTCAGCTCTATATCTTGACATTGGATCATGTGCCTCTAGGCATTCAAGTCAGTATGGATATTAGTAATAAGAAATCTGTTAGTGAGAAAAATACTCAGTTTACAGGTAATACAAATAAAACAGGCAAGGCAGAATTGAAAAGGTTAAACACCATACTATATAGTCTACCTCTTCAAAAAAAAAAAAATCAACTACAGAAAAGTTGCAATTTAAAAATTATATAACATACAATAATGGACAGTGTAATCAGTTGTATTTACAATCCTGGTTCAGAAGCATCTGAATGGAGATAATTTCTTTGAATATGATTACAGAAAATACGATCCATCTGTGACACAAATCCCTTGGCATTAAAGCCCTTCCTGTTTCTGCAGCTGCACTTGATTCCTCTCCAGCCTGGGAAAGTGGGATATTACAGCCTTCTGCTTCTAATACTTTGAAAATCAATATGTATACTTTGAATACAAGGTTATCATTAATTTGAGTGCCTGTGTTATTGTCTTGTTTCAATAGATATTTTGTAGAAATAGCAGGAAGGCTAAATCTCATAATAAATACATTTCTTTACAGTCAGAAGAGGGATTTTCAATGATCATACACCAAGTTGAAAATATAAACAAAGAAGGCATCCAGTTGTACATTTTAGTAGCCAGTTTTGGAGCCTTCAATTTATCTATACATTAATAATCCAAGGAACAGGTAAGGTCCAGGAAAATGTAAGCCAGCCTTTATTTTTGTCAAAGAGGTTTTCTTATTTCCTCATATTTCTTGTACCTCCAGTATACTTTAGTCTGAGAGGGGGAGAACAGAAGAGCTTGAAGGATCTGTTTAGAAACAAATCTGGATTTTAGCATTTTAATGGCAAAATTATTCTAGTGTAGAGTTCTCTCTAACATTGTTTATGAATTTTCAACATTCAGAATTTTTTATAAAAATAAATTCCTGCAGTCCCAAATTTAGAACTGGCACCAGGAACTTTTTTTGATATTTGGGGCCTCTTCTCTCCATGACTGATGACATTATAGCATAGTTTTCCAATCTTGTGAGTCCATGGATATGAATGTGGATGCCTCAGTCCCACCTACAAGTATTCATATGGCCAAATTCACTTTGCAAGCCTCCACCATCCAGAGAATGTGAAACGTGACCAAAATATTTCACAATCCTGGTTTATAGGAAATATATACCTTCTATTTTTTAAAAAAGGTGGTAATAATGTTGTGCACATTTATATGCTTATTTTGCATAAAAATTAATATTAATATGTAATAAACTTATGCAACCTTGATTGACAGAAACACTTTAATATTTTACACTGTGTACCTCATATATTCATTTACCATTAATGTCACCAGATAATGATCATATTTTAATGAAAAAAGAAAGTCTATTGATAGTCATCTGTATTACTTACCCATTCATAACAGACAATCCAACAGCCTCGAGCAATTCCCATAAGTATATTTAAAGTCCGGCGGGGGCTCCCTGCAATTACATGACTTGTATTTTTGCATACTTCATCAGAAGTCAGAAAACCACCCAGCTTCTTCAGCACCTGCAGTGTTACTTTCTGCATCCTTTAAGAAGAAACAGAGAGCAGACCTTAATAACTTATTACACGTCTACAGAAATTTGATAGTTACAATATAAACATTATTATAAGAGGTATGTACAAAACATTAAAATGGCCAAAAGTTATGTTTATTTTGGGCCTACTTCATTGAAAGTAGTCTGACCTCAGCAACAAGCTATTTCTAGTTGTAAAATGGAGTTTGGGACAGCCCTATTTGATGTTCAGGTATTTCCAATGAGGTTGGAACAGATGTTTCAGGAGTCAGAATGCTCCTATTGTTGAATGTTTTGTACATATTTACTTAAGTAGGAGTACAATAAAACAGCATGGTAATTTATTGCCTTCAAGCTAAATTTATATCCCTTTGAAAATGAATCAAATCTGAAATTGGTACAGAATTTAGCCACTACTAATTCAAATAAGAATTAGATGACACCAATCTTCTGAATGCTATACTGTTTTCTGATAAGGTTCTGGATCAAATTCAAAGTCCTAGTTTTAAACCAGATGGCTTGGCTTCCATGTATCTCCAAGTAGAAGCATCCTATCCATTATAAGAAATACATAACTCTTATTTATTCATCCTAAGAAAGAATGTTTAAGGCACCCATTTTCATGAAGTATATTGAGAGGTGGTGGTCTTGTGATAAATGTTTCTCTCTGGAGGGAATAGCATTCTCCAGTGGTTCAGTTGGCCTCCATTTTGCTCCCATGGGAATGCCATAAAATGGTATTGAGAGAACACGTGGGATTTGATGATGACTACTGGGATAGGACAGCAGGATGGTAGATGCTGTCATTAATTTGATATTTGAATTGTTTCTTTTAAAATCTCTGAATTTCATTTATATAAATAAGCTGTCTTATTCCATACTGCAATTTGAAGCACAGTTAATAAGGAACAGCACTCAGTGAATGCAGTAAGCATACATTCTTTCATCATATAGCAAACAGATTGTAAAAAACTTGTTCTGTTTCCTACATATCTCTATCTAACAAAATCCATATTTATGTATTTATCATACTTTTACTACAGTCCCATGTAAAGTAGTTTTACTCTTTCTTCTTACATAAAAATGATTTTAGGTAATTAAAATTATTACTATGATGTGTTTTACAACACTTAGAAAATGTATACTATATGTACAAAGCTAATTTGAATCCTAGGGATTGAAGTCTGTGTATGTCTATACTTTTCTGATGGTAGCATACAAATATAAACTATTAATGGAAGTGTTGTTTCCAAATGTTGCCATAGGCCTGCATTAAAGGCCACATTGCCTCAGATTTTAGGAAGTTAAAATCCAAACATTGGGGGATACTAGACAAAGAAGGAAGTTTTATGAACTACAAAGATATGAAAATATATGTACATAGAAACATAATCACAATACCTGGTACTTACTCAGGGGACATGCTTGTCATGACTAATGTTCTCAAAGGCTAAAGATTTAAAGAAATAAGGAAAAATAAATCAACATATTTGTTTGCCCTTAACAATGTCCAATTCTGATGAAATCTAAATCCTACAAAGATTAAAGCTTTTTTATACCTCAACATTTAGGAAGCAAACAGTAGCTTCTTGACATAAACACACCCAAATGAATGAGCCCTGTGTACATATGTAGGGTATCTTCATGCATGGAATTTCTGAGTGGTCCTCAGTTCTCTGCTGCAAAGTTATTACTATTGCTAGAAAACAGCTTTGATGGTCTAGTACTTTTAATCTATAGCTACCTAAGGTAATTAAACATGAGGTTGCCAGTTTTGTACTTTAACTGCAAATATTTGTCTCCATGATTTACAGAAGATTCACCCATTCTAATTGAATATTCTAAATGCATCAAATAGAATTGGCTTCTGAAATTTGTAAAATCTTTCCCCATATGTGAAGCTCATTTATTTTATTATTGTAAAATGATGTGCTATATTTTCAGTATCTAGACTGCTGAAAAGCTATACAGAACAATTCAGCACATGCAAACTATAGACATGACATCTCTTCAATAACAGTTCTTCCAACTACTCATAAACAATACAATGTTCTACCTAAAAACATTGCTTCGATTTCAACCATGTGGAAAGGCCTGTATGGTAAATAAACAGATCGATTGATTGATCTTAAGAATAAATCCAAATACTAGAAGATGAAATGTCTTGTGAAAGATGCTTCTTAAAAACTTGTTGCTGCTCATCGGAGAGTTTAATGAATTTTTGTTTCCATGAATTAGAAAGGAGAGTGAGTGGATGGGTGAAAAGACAATCTTAGCTTAGTTGAAAACCCTCCTGCTATTAAATCAGGTGGCTGATGATGGCTCTGAACACTCCAATACTTGAGTTACAGAAAAATAAAATGATTATGAAGTATAGGATCCATTTCATGGCTGTAGCATTGCACACTGCATTCTCCCAAATCAAATGTTGGTTTTACAAATAACAGAAAATAACAGTACAGAAAACTTCAATTCTAGGAATATGTAATAAAATGCTGCAGAGTTCAGTGTACCTTGTCCAATCATGTTTTCCCTCTGAATAGATTAGCTATTCAATGGTTTGCTATGATTTTGTGTCCACTAAACATTAGATTTTGTGCTCTCCCCTTAGGATTCCCATCTACTTCTGCAGATTGTAAGGTCCCCCAGACCTGGCACAAAAAGACATCACTCAACCTGGGAAAAAGAAGAAACACTTCCTTCTACTGGTTTTACAACCATGATATACCAACTCACCTTTTCAATTCTCCTAGTAATCTTTAATTTCCTATCAGGCTCATTCACATGGTTCCCCAAAGGTTCACAAGCAGTGTTTTTGGCATCACTCGTTGAAAATTTGGCATTATCTAAAAACCAGATCCATTCAGAGTTAATCTTAATCCATACTATGAAAAATGTAAATGCTGTTAATGTATTAGCACAATTGCAGCTTTGCATTGTTCCTGTATTTTTCATAATCAGGTACAGTTCCTTTTTTTGGTGTTTTTTTTACATTGTATGGCTTCTCTAAAAAAGAGTAATTGCAGTTCTAAGTAAACATTTTAAAAATCATTTTTAGGTACGTATTATCTTTCAAAAACTCACCTTTCATATTCGATTTTTCGCAGGTCCTAATTTGAATTTTAAAAATTGAATATTTCCTTTTATTTATCTTTATGGAAGGCAACCCACAAATTGCACCAAGATTATTCTCACAGCCTATTACATCTTCATAACTTTTCATGGCAGAACTTCATTAAATTTTCACTTTGCAACTTTATATTACTAGAAGCAAACTCCCTTTAAAATGAAAACAGCAGTGATGGATAAAATATTTTAAAGTTGAAATGTTTACAGTTCAAAACAACTATTTAGATCAGAGGTGTCAAACTGGATTTGAGGGCTGGATGAGCATTGTAGTTCTCCTCCACGGGCCAGAGGTGGGGAGGGGAGCAGGGGGGGAGACAGGACATTTTTGGCTGGCAGAGTGCTGCAGGAGGCTGAAAATGGGCCATGTAGGTTCCACAAGCCCCCCCCCCCGGGTAGCCCATTTTGGCTGGTAGTGGCACTGCAGGCTGGTCCTTTGATATTTCCAAGCCGGCCCCACAAGCCAGATTTAAGCACCCCGCGGGCCGGATTCAGCCCATGGGCCTTGAGTTTGACACCCCTGATTTAGATCTTTCTGGAAATGTTTCTGTTCAGTTTAAACCAAATCTAATTCAAAGCAACCTCTAATAGTTCAGAACATTTCCAGAACTGTTGGAACAACTTCACAACCCAAGATTGAAACAGCTACCTCTATAAAAAACACTCCAATTTCATTTACTTCGCATGTATTATTTGGAGTTTGGAGTTTATTGGATTTCTATACCGTCCTTCTCCCCGGGGACTCAGGGCGGTGTACAGCCACATTAAAACACATGAATTTATAAAATTTAAAACCAATTAAAACAAATATATACAATTTGGCCCTCAAATTAAAACACACATACACCCACTTAAAATTCATATTAGGCCAGTCCGGCTTGCTGAAACAGGAAGGTCTTTAGGGCACGGCGAAAAATACACAGGTCGGGGCTAAGACGAAGCTCTGGGGGCAGTTCATTCCAAAGGGCTGGTGCCCCCACAGAGAAGGCTCTCCCCCTGGGTGTCGCCTGTCGGCATTGTTTGGCTGACGGCACCCTGAGGAGCCCCTCTTTATGGGAGCGTATTGGCCGGTGGGAGATTGTTGATGGCAGAAGGCGGTCTTGTATGTATCCCGGTCCTAAGCCATGGAGCGCTTTAAAGGTGGTGACCAACACCTTGAATTGCACCCGGAAGACCAACGGGAGCCAGTGCAGCTCGCGCAGGAGGGGTGTTACATGGGCGTGCCGAGTCGCACCCATAATCATCCACATGGCCGCATTCTGGACCAGCTGGAGCCTCCGAGTGCTCTTCAAGGGGAGCCCCATGTAGAGAGCATTGCAGTAGTCCAGACAGGATGTGACAAGGGCATGAGTGACTGTGCGCAGGGCATGCCGGTCCAGAAAGGGACGCAACTGGTGCATCAGGCGAACCCGATAGAAAGCTCCCCTGGCCACGGCCGTCATGTGCTCTTCCAAAGACAGCCGTGCATCTAGGAGAACACCCAAGTTGCGAGCCCTCTCTGTGGGGGCCAAGATCTCCCAGCTGACTATACCAGGACGCTGGAAGCCATAGCCATTCAAGTCTTGGAGGGGTTGAGTTTGAGCCTGTTTCTCCCCATCCAGATCCGCATGGCCTCCAGGCACCGGGACATCACATCAAGGGCATCATTGGGGTGGTTCGGAGTGGAGATGTATAGCTGAGTGTCGTCAGCGTACCAATAGAATCTCACTCCGAAACCACGGATGATCTCGCCCAGCGGCTTCACATAAATGTTGAACAGAAGAGGCGAGAGGACTGACCCTTGCGGCACCCCACAAACAAGGCACCTCGAGGTCGACCTCTGCCCCCCTGCCAACACAAACTGCGTGCGGTCGGAGAGGAAGGAGAACCACCGCAACACGGTGCCCCCCCCACTCCTGACCCCTCCAATCGTCGCAGCATGATATCATGGTCGATGGTATCAAAAGCCGCTGAGAGATCTAATAGGACCAGGACAGAGGAACAACCCCTGTCCCGAGCCCTCCAGAGATCATCAACCAGTGCGACCAATGCCGTTTCCGTGCTGTGCCCTGACCTAAAGCCCGACTGGAACGGGTCTAGATAATCGGCTTCATCCAGGTACTGGGGCAGTTGTCGCGCTACCACACTCTCAACAACCTTCGCCACGAAGCGAAGGTTGGAGACTGGGCGATAATTTGCTAATGTAGCCGGGTCCAGGGAAGGTTTCTTGAGGAGAGGCCTCACCACCGCCTCTTCCAAAGAGTGGGGGAAGTAACCCTCACTCAAAGAAGCGTTAATAATCCCCTGGAGCCAGGCTCGTGTAACCTCCCGGGAGGCCAGCACCAACCAGGAGGGACACAGATCCAACAAACATGTGGCAGCGCTAAGCCTCCCCAGAATCCTGTCCACGTCCTCGGGAGTCACAGGGTCAAACCCCTCCCAGATAACATTCTCAAGATTCCCCTCCATCACTCCATCCGGATCTACCCAATCAGAGTCCAGACCTTTCCGAATCTGAGTGACTTTGTCATGCAGGAATTGCACAAAATCGTCAGCGCTGCCCTGCAAGGGGTCTGCCCTCGCTCCCAGATGAAGGAGGGAGCGGGTCACCCTAAACAGGGCTGCTGGGCGGTTCTCTGCAGACCCGGTAAGAGCGGAAAAATAGTTAAATTTCGCCGCTTTTATCGCCACTAGGTAGATCTTAATATGAGACCACACCAGTGTTCGGTCAGGTTCGGAGCGACTGGCCCTCCAATCACTCTCCAGGCGTCTTTTCCGGCACTTCATCTCTCTCAGCTCCTCAGAGAACCAGGGAGCCAATTGAGATCGGCACCGGGTCAGAGGCCGCAAAGGCACGACACGATCCAAAACTCCGGCAGCCGCCCTATCCCTGGTGGCCACCAGCTCTTCAGTCGTGCCGTGAGCCAGAGTCTCAGGGAATGGCCCAAGCTCCGTCAGGAACCTATCCAGGTCCATCAGGCGCCTGGGACGGAACCACCTGGTCGGTTCCGTCTCCCTGCAGCGAGGTGTAGCAGTTGGAAAGTCTAGTGATCAGACCATGACAAGGGTTTGATGACTAAATCCCCCCTTTCCAGATCACTCTGCCGCTGACCAGAGACAAAAATCAAGTCCAGAGTGTGTTCCCCCATGTGAGTAGGGCCTTGAACTACTTGGGTCAGGTCCAAGGCCATCATGGAAGCCAAGAACTCCCGAGCCGCCATAGACGTTTCACTGACAGATGGCAGGTTGAAATCCCCCATAACCATAAGCCTGGGGGTATCAACCGCCACCCTGGCTATCACGTCAGGCAGCTCGGACAGGGCCGCTGCCATGCAGCAGGGAGCCAAGTACGTAATCAGCAGGCCCATCTGCACCACACGACCCCACTTCACAAGGAGGGACTCACATCCGGCTATCTGAGGTACAGTGGTTTCCCTTGGACATAGACTTTCTTTAATAATAACTGCCACCCCCCCCCGCCCCTACCCTGGACCCTCGGCTGATGAAACGCCCGGAAACCTGGTGGGCACATTTCAACCAGGGGCACCCCCCCCTTCTGGGCCCAATCAGGTCTCTGTAATAATTTGAATTCTAAGATGTCTGCTCTTAAATTCAGCCTTAGTTATAGCTGCATTCATACATTGCTCACTATCTTCAAGCCATATTCAATCTTATTTCCACTAACTAACAGATAAAACATAATTATTACAACATGTAACATGACAGTAGCCTGAGCTTTATGGAATATATAATGAAGTCTTTGGCTGGATGGGAAAAACTGCTGTGAACATCGAATTTTCTGATATAAGATATCTTGGCACAAAAAAAGGAGGTGGGTGTCCTAAAATACCATGAAGTAAGAAAAGTCACTCTACTTTAGCTATACTGTACATATTATATCAACATATCTGTAGTATTATAAATACACTATTGATACTTATGAATACCATTCTCTGAAAAACTTTTTTTTTTTTACCCAAATTGTATTAAACATTTCTATAACTACCCTTTCAGGTTTGTAAGGAAATGGGAGAGAGAAAAAATTCAGGGGGAAAAAAGCTTACGTTGTACATGGATATTCTAAGATTAGAATGATATATATGAAGGGATCACAGCCAATGAAAACAGTATCAGTAGTATGGCATTTTCTAGGCATGATTTGGCCGCATTAACTTTTAAGAGCCTATTTTGGAATTGCTTTTCCAAACTCCAAGTGCATGCTGGCTTTTAATACAAATATATGGAAGCTTCAAACACTGAGATATACCTCACCTTTACAAGAAATTTCTTATATAAAGAAATCATATAAAAACATAGTTGTTCATAAAGTACCAAGCTGCATCTGGGAACACTGTGCCAAAAAGGAAATGAATTATTAATCCTTCTATGGGACTTAGGTGTTTGTAATATGAAAATACATGGAAAAATATGTCTCCAATGCTGATTACTGTAAAATTTGCCACTTAAGTCTCTTACAATCAACCCTGGTATGGCAACTATAGCTAATGAGGACATTTAATTCTCACATATCCTTGTGAACTGATACCAGTAATGAAGACAAATAAATGAAGTGATTTAGTTTTACTATTGCCACTCAAAAAGATGATTAGATTAAAAATGAAAAACCTAGATTCCAGCAGGCCCACAAATCATGTACAGATGTACATATTCAGTTCTAGTTTACTGAATTTGATATTACATTGACTAAAAAGTACATGCTCATCAAATAATTCTACATGTAGAGTAATTAAAATGGTGTATCATAAAAACAGCAGTACTTCTCCCAATGCATGATGCATTTTTTAAAATATCAAGAGCTGTACAGTAAAACAAATCTATAACATAATTGGAACTGAAACTTTGGCTTCAATGATTATATACCCTGTTTCCCTGAAAATAAGATAGGGTCTTATTTTCTTTTGACCCCCAAAATAAGGGATTGGCCTTATTATCGGGGGGGGGGGGGTGTCTTTATTATTTTGGGGATGTAGGAGACGGCGAGTGTGGGACTGGATGTGCCGTCGCAGCCATCGCCTCCCCTCCCTGTTCTTTGCGCTGGCCGAGCGGCCCAACACGTCCCACCTCACCCCAATGACAACAGCTGCTTCCCTTCCCTGTCGTCTCTTTATCGAGGGGTGGCAGGTGGGGTGGGGGACAAGCGAGACGCATGGAGCAAGACGTGGCTCCCCTTGCAATCTCTTCTCCCCCCCCCCATACCGGGCATGACAGGGCTCCTGCCCCTTGCTTAGCCGCCTGCCCCCTTTAGGGATGCAATTTGGGGGTGGCAGGTAGGGCGGGCGAGAAGTGGGACACACGTCTTACCTTTCCAGCTCTGTCACGTTCCTCGCCATTGTGTCCAGGGAAACATGCTGTAAAAGAAAGCCTTCTCGCGAGTTCAATTAAACTTCTCGAACTCACGAGGCTTTCTTTTATAGTATGTTTCCCTGGATACTTCGAGAAAAGTGACGGAGCTTGAAAGGTAAGACGCACGTCCCACTTCTTACCCACCTTACTTGCCACCCGCAAATTGTATTCCTAAAGGGGGCGGGTGGCTAAGCAAGGGCAGGAGCCCTGTCATGCCCGGCAAAGGGGGGGGGGAAAGAAGAGACAGCAAGGGGAGCCACGTCTCGTTCCACGCATCTCGCTTCTCCTCCGCCCCACCTGCCACCCCTCTTAATAAAGGGACGGCGGGGAAGGGAAGCAGCTGTTGCCATTGGGGTGGGGTGGGACGTGTAGGGCCGCTCAGCCGCTGCAAAGAACAGGGAGGGTAGGGCATGTCTCCCCCTCCCTCCCTCTGGCCTCGCCTCAACTCATTTTGGTTGCACGGCAAGCAACCAGAGGAAATGGCGGGACCGGCTGCTCATGCGTGTAGGTAGTTGGTGGGAGGGGGGCTTATTTTGTGGGGGTGGCTTATATTATTACATGTGCTGAAAAGCCCGATTGGGCTTATTATCCGGACATGTCTTATTTTCAGGGAAACACGGTAACCCATTGCCCTAGTTTTGCCAGTAGAAAAGACAGCATGTACATACTCCATACTACAATAATGCATACAGTTCAGATAAACACATTTCTCATCTATACCTTTATTAATTCAAAATATCTAAATAGCAATACACTATATAGAAAATGAATCACATTTTATATCCAAGTAGATATTTACAAAATATTTGTAAGAAATTTATAAATGAGTTAAAATATTGGTGCTCCTGGTAAGGAAAGAATTTATATTTTATGCAAGGCTGAATATTAACACATGTATTAACCATGCAAAAAATAGTTCAGAAGTATTGCTTTACAATTTGCACAAGACAGCACCTCTCTGCTACTTATTACAGAGCTACAGTATCTCTCTCCCCTACACACACCCTAGGTTTCTATATAGCCTAAAAAAAGGATGTGGCTGCTTTAACAACTGGATAGATACTATGCTTGCGAGAGAGCTGTCCTAATTTTGTTTGAAACATGAGCAGCAGTATTCTATCTTTCATATGAAAGAGATTCAATGCAGTCATAATGTGTATATTATATCACGTATTACATATACAGAATGGAGGTCTTCTGCCACTCCTGCTTCTGTGTATTCAGTCCAATATAAAAAGTTACGTGTCTACAATTCTTCTAGAATGATATGTGAGGAAAGCCTGAGATTAGTGTTTATTACATTAAACTAAGAAAATGCATCTAAAATAAACACTACAATCCTGGATGATTATTGGTTCCTAAACCGACCAGAATACGTGTATTATTTTCATAACTAAAGGTTACAGTCAATGTACCTTATAACAATAGATTGCCATTAATATATGAAACAACCAAGTTTTAATTTCCACATGTAAATCAGATTTGAATTCTGACTAACCCTTGATTTTAGATGAAATAGAACCTAGCTAACTGAAGACTCATATAATCCAATCTGTATTTATTAACTGATCTATGTCAAAATCCTGAGTTTAATTTAGTTTGAATATACATGCACAGAATTAGATTATAACATTACCAACTGCTGTAGTCCTTGTCTTAGTTATGTGGAAACACATTACAGTACACTAAATTTTACAGCCCGTGGAATGCTGAGCAATCAAGTACATAAGCACAGTGAAGAGCTTTCTCTTTTAAAGGAATATCACCAAATAGATATGTATGACAGCAAGACTTTTCACCAGACTCCAAAAATCCACCTGAAAGCTGATGTCGCAAATCTAACTATTAAAAGCTTCACATCTTAGACAAAGGTTGTATATGAAATGAATTCTCAAAAAGCTGAGAATGCTACAGAATAAAGCTATCATTTTATAACAGAGAACCTACTTTACCAGTTAATTCCTGCAGAGAACCAAGATCATTCAATATGTAATTATATTTTTAAACTGAATCAAAAGAATACAATAATTCTTTTCAGTAGACAGACCCTTCATATATTTTATTGAAAAGTATTTAAAATGTTATTTCACTTTCTGAACATCAAATAAGACTTCCCCTTGGTTTGTGATTTATATATCTATACATTCACATCTTTCTTGAAATTAAGGCACTGTATTCACAGATCATTATTTCAGATGCATCAGCAAAAGGACATTCAGTTATATTTAGGAAGCCAAACATGAGTTATTCTCATAATTCATTTAACATCTGTTAAACATATTTAGACATTAAACATGTAATTCTTATACATAATTACCTTTTTCTAGCACTTTATAAGTATATTTTATAGAATGAACCTTTTTAATGCTTATTTTAAGACACAAAATATATTTTCTAGACAGCAGCATTACTATTGTAAAAAATCACATCATCAGGTATGCTTTCCAGTAATGAAAAGCTCATTAAGACTAGAGATATATTAAGTCTATATTACCTTTGTTTCAGTGATTTTCAGGAATAAAATAACAATGTTCACAAATTTTCAGTGTACTCATTTTTGAGATTCTTAGATAAGATTTTAAGAATTTAAAGTTAGAATTTCTAAGTTTCATTTGTTCAGCAAAATGTCCATAAAACTTTGTATGAATTGTCCTTCCTTTAGAGCTACAAATTTTCAAACTGTATAATTTTTTTGGAATTTCCAGTTAATAACTTCCTGGCTGCAGTAAAATAATTTTGTTATACTGCATTTTAAACAGGTACTTCAAAATTCTTATTAACACTGGTATAAATTGTGGCTACACAGGGAAACAACATGAAATTATATGGATGGAATACTAAGTATTCAATAATATTCTATCATCAGACACATATAACAATTTTTCACTACTTTCTCCTTCGGTATATTTAAACTGTATTTTTGTTTTTTTAAAAAATATTTAGAAAAATATTTTATACATCTAATATTTCTTGAAATATTTTTATCATAGAGTATTTTCCTTTTCCAAATGAGATTCTAAAAATACCTCTGTGCTCAATTATATTTTAGAATGAAAGTTTTCAGACATTTAAAATAGTTCTCGGTATTATTTTGCTGGACGATTATCTTTCAGTAACAACTTACCAGTTGTAGAACTGGTTGTGATTGGTTCCCGAATGTTGGAATTTAAAAAACAGTCTGATGTTTCTACTATGTTTCCATTTTCAGTGTTTGATGTACAATTTACACCGGTTTTTCTCCTTTGAAGAAGTGTAGATAGCGTGGGCTCACTAACTGTATCCTCAGTAATCTCAGTCACTCTTTTCCTCTTTCTGTTGTAACTTGTACTTACTGGACTATTTTGCAATATACCTTCTAATTTGCTTCTGGGAGAATTATACTTAATTTCCTTGTCATTCTGTAACTTTTGCTGACATGGAAGAAGGCTGGCTCTTATTTTATTTTTAGTAAAGTTAGAAGATGAAAAACAATCTTCAAAAGAAAAATCTTGATCTTTAGCAGACTTAATTGGAGTAATCAATGCAAGTAAGAAATCATTCTGAGGTTCTTTATCATGTGATATAGAAGCCTTCAGTCTAAGGCTTGATTTCCTTCTATATTTTCGTTGTTTGCAAAGAGAAGAATCTTTAGTCGTTACTGGAGTATCAATTAGATTAATTGAAGAAAAGTCATTCTCAGAACTACTGTTGTTGATATTTTCAATAACTTCACGATGGACCAGATTTTCGACAGAAACGGTATGGTCCACATTTTTCACCTGAGGAAGGGGATTATCAGCAATGGCTAAAAACCAATCAATACCATCTTTGCATTCTGGAGTAGAAGGCATATCAATTAATGACTTTTTGACAAGGAAATCACATCCTTTGTCATTAGGTAGGATTGAATTTTTATGTAAATCTTTACCACTCAATCGCTTTAGGCCTGTGTGTTGAGAGTCACTTGGGGAATCAGAAGAGGTATATAATTCAGCTCTGGAAACATCCATCACATTTTCAGTATTAGCTAAACAGTTGCTTGATTTCTTTCCAAGATTCTTGGTTTCAGGACTTCCAACCAAATTGGCAAAACTTGAATTCAAAAGATGATTATTCTCAAGTTCTATAATCAGAAAATGTTTATTATTGAAAAGCACATCTTATTTCTTAAAAAAGTGAATATAAAAAAAAACTAGAGTAAGATAAAACATTTGAAATGGACTACCAGCAGAGAAGGAAAGTGGCTATGCATACATATACAGGTAATTGGGAACAGAATATCCCCTGAAATACCTTTACAAGCTTCCAAAGATACAATTGCTTCACTGGTTTGAAGAGGGGTTCGCATACTTTGTGAAATGCCCTTTCCAAATATTTTGTTCTGTCAGTAAAAATAAGATTGCCACATTTGATTTGTTCTTTCATAATACTTTGGCTACTCTTCAAGTAGAAATTAAGGGACTCAATGTCCACCACTTCTGTGGAGCATTAGTGGGTGAATGTTACATTATTGACATTCATTGTTTTTCTATAAAAAATAAAATATTTCTATGTAACTGTAGCAACGTATTTTTGTTTGAAATAAGCCTAATTAGTCCTGAATTATTTTTGTTTGAAAATCAAATATATTTATTTAAAGACAAGGGATAATGACAAGGGATGATACCAAAGGAGTTGAGGCATAATGAATTTAATCATTTATGTAACATTACTATCATTTATGTAATTTTTGAAAAAATGGGATAGCTGGGACTCCTCCCCAAGATGGCTGCTGAATGGTAGGAACTTTTCTTTTTCCGGCCAATGATTTATTGATTTTGCTATCAAAGCTGGTTCTTTTGCAATGCTGCTTCCTGGATTCGAATGGGAGCATTTAGGAATAACCCAAGATGGCTTTTGGATGGTTGTGGACCCACCTGGGAAAGGGAATCTTTACTATCTGGAATCTTTACTATCTGCACCTACTATCTGGAACGAGCTCCCCCCGGAGATACGGAGGATCCCGGATCTGCGTACCTTCCGTCGCGTGCTCAAGATGTTCTTATTTCATCAAGCTGGCCTGACCTAAGTTTTTCCCTTTTTTAAATGGAAATTTTAAATTTGGTTTTAAATTATTGGGGTTTTAAATTTTCAGCCAAATTATTTAATTTGTTTTACTTTATTTTAAATTTTGTATTTATATGTTTTATTCTATGGCTGTTCACCGCCCTGAGTCCTTCGGGAGTAGGGCGGTATACAAATTGAAATAATAAATAAATAAATAAAAAAGATTCCAGTTTCCTATGGGAGCCGTTGGAAAGTCACCAGTCATTCATCTTCCTCTGGGCAAATCCCTATCTGAATTTTTTTTAAAAAAGTTTGATGAAATGACAATGGCTGTGGAAAATATTCAGATGAATGTAGCCCTAGATAAATTAGATTCACAAAAGGAATGTGATCTGAAAACAGCAGATATGGTGGAAAGAAATATGGACTTTACAGACTTAGAACTAATTGAGTCGATTGCAGATGCCTCCCTGAAGTTCAAGCCTGCATTCTTTTACAACAGCAGAAAATTGACTGAGTGGAGAAGTGATAAATTGGTTTTCCCTAAGGAGGAGGAGGTTGGGGACACATTTCATTGGAAAAAATTTCATCTGGACTTTTTTGGGAAGATCGACTAATTTTGCAGATTGGATTACATTTAACCTAACAACAATTTTTAAGAGATGGTATTAAGAACAAACGAGGATATTTGATCCAGGACAAATTACTGTTAATTCTTCTGATGATTTGGTATAGATAAGATGCCGTGGTAAATTTTCTAGAAGTTGATTACAATAAGTTTGTTAACAGAAGGTTTTGAAAGATTAATCTTGCCTTTTTCTATTATTATTGTTCTTGTTAACTATATTCTATTTAGAATATAGATGACAGATTAATAAACTGCAAATAGATATAGCAGTTTTTTAAAAATTGATCTGTTTCACAAGAGGTGGAAAACTAATGTAATACATTAATCAGTATTCAATTAGAGGGGATAATATGTGTATATGTTAAGCTTTTAATATACTTTTTAAATGCCTTCCTTTGTGTTTATTTGTTTCTTTTTAATTTGGAGGTAAGTTTTGTATTTAAATTTTTTTTGAATAAAAATAGAACCACAAAAAATTATAAATAAAAAATGGGACAGTTCCACCAATTGTTTTCTTGTTTACATGACCCCATACTAAATTTACTAATACTAAATTTTGTTATCTGAATCAGAGTAAACTTCCAGTTTCAAGTAGTCTTGGGTTCTGATTGCCTCTGATTACATAATGTTAACAATACGTTAATGAGACAAAGAATTATTAAGGGCTTTGAAACTGGCTTATGCATATACCATAAGTAATTTGTTTAGGTTCATGCATACAAATAGTGGTGACTTCAGAACAGAAACTTCAATTTTCCTTCCTTCAACCTTGAAGACAGAAGAGAAGGAACCTGAAAAGCCAAATAATTATTTGCCAATCACTAAACTATGCATATGTATAGAAAAGAATATTAGCTTAGTTATCATACTACTGTAGATTCTTTCATTAAATTTGGATGTTTTCCTTGGTATTTCGATATTTTAAAATCATTCTGTTTTAAAATATATGTAAATGTTTGTAAATAGCATATTTAAATGTTTTTATATATTTGCAGATTGCCCTAGGGAAGAAACATAGTTCCAAAACTCATTGGGCAGAAATAAGACACATATCAAATAAATCTCCTTGACAGTTCATGAGAACTGCTTTCTTTTGTCTAATCCTGCCGTCAATGTCGTCCATCTTTTTTTGGTGTTCCTCCAAACTGGGCAATCAGTTTCCATGTTTGGATAAAACAGGAAGCTTTAGTTAACTGAAGAATGTGAATGTGATCATTCCGCACCATGAAGAGAAATAGGGAGAGTGTTCTGTCCTATATGTCTAAATGATATCAAGATTTAAGTCAAGAAGTGATTGCCAAGACATCAATTCTAGATCAGCAATAAAAAGTACGTGATCCCAAGAGTTCAAACACAGAGCTAAAAATACATGTCCATATTCTAATAATTACTGTATTAGTAGTGCTCTTTTTAATAACAATACTAGCAATATCAAAACAATAAAACATACTAGGAAAACTAACACTGATTACGCAGCATCTTTGTTCAATAAAATATCCCATAATTCCTTATCTGTTAAGAGAGCACTACAGGGTCATTCAAAATATTTATTTACAGTATTATCAATTACACATAACTGCTGGATATTTTTGAATGAGAACATTTACATTTTATTTCCAAAGGTTTTTTTTTTTTTTTACCTGAAGTCAATGCTGAAGTTGAGATTGTAGACACAACAGCAGGATCAGTGTCAGACATCTGAGATAACTGTGAAGCTAAAATGTGAGTTATTAGATTTATGTTGAGTAAGCATTTCCTAAAGACATTTAAGGCCAATATTAATATGTAGTTGCATATTCAATAGATGTATGTTCTTACAACATTTCATTACAGTGCTTTTAATATTTTGGATGCCTTGGTATTAAAAATCTACAAATTCTGAGGATTGCATTAAGCCATCATAATAAGCCATGTTAAGAACTCAGCGTGCTATAGCTAGAAAACTACCACACAAATGAAACAGTAAGTCTTTAGCTTAATATGTCATCTGAATGATACGTCTCCTCTAATCAAAGTTGTCAAGAGTTTTTTAAATATTTATTCATTTGTTAGTTTGATAAATTCCGATTTCAGGCCAATAAATTCAAATATGTCCAAAATCTTGAAAAAAGCTTTTCCATCCCAAAGATTGTATTGTTCAAGTTATCACAGAAATAAATAAAAAATATTTCTCAGAAATAAAGCATTTATTTTCAAACCTATTCCAAAAATTTTAAGATTAACAATATGAATATATTTTAATGTAAAACAATATACATTTCCTTTGAAGACATTTTCACAGATGAAAAGTGCAGACACCTCCCCCATTTATAGTAAACATACATGATAACTCTGATATAAAAAAGCAATAACATTCTTCTAATTGTCAAGATACCGAATTTAGCCTTTCTATTCTTTTTTTAAAAAATACAATTACTCCATGAACAAACCACATCCCTATTTTAATACTTCTCTATTTTCCTATTTTCTTCTAGTGTTACCATTTTCTAATGCTTTTGCAGCACTTATGACTTTTTTCATACAGTAATGTCTGCGTGAATACATTTATAATATTCCTTTAAATTCCATTCTTCAAAGTATCAGTATCTTCCCATTTAACTGTCTAAAATTTATAGAATTCCAGCATTCCCCCACTACAATTTTATATAAAAGCTTTTCAATAGTTTTATTTCTAATAGAAATAGAATATATTATAATGGTATATATATCATATACTAGAAATATATGTATAAAAGATATATTAAGATAAGAAAGAGAAAATGTATAAATATGGATTACTGATGCGAAGATGTTGAAAAGATGATGTAAATATCTGTTTTTGTTTGTTTTTTTAAAAAAACTGTTTAATAAAAAATATTTTTAAAAAAGAAAGAAAATGTAATTCTGCATCCTACAAATGAAAAGCAACATTTATCATCATACCAGTAGGGGAAACATTTTCTCTTTTCTCCTTCATGTCCTTTATTCTTCTCTCCATTACACTGCACTGATACTTTATTTTACTTGCTGGGCTGTACACAAGTGAACCATCTTCTTCAAACAATAAAACTGGTATGTCTGTTTCTAAAAAATGGCAAATCATCAATAGAATTTTACATTTAAGAAGAAAGAATATATACAATATTTTGAAAGGGTAACATTTGGAGCTTGGACATTATTGTAACATTCTGAAAGTTTAAAAAAGTAAAAGTTTAAAAATGTAAAAAAGAGATCTACATTAAAATGCTGCAACATACAAGGATCTTCCAATAATAAAACTTTTGGTTAATTCTAACCAACTAGATAGAATAATCTATTCTTTTCCCTGAAATGGACCCTTATAAATTCCTAATTTATTGTAGTTCAACAGTCTATCACAAAGGCATGTTCAACCAGATGCTCTTATTTTTTCAAAAATATTGTTCTAGTTTTATTAAAAAAACTGGTTAGTACTTCTGCAAACACAGTCTTCTTTTTTATTTTTCATAGTAACCGTGTACTATATTTATTATTGGCATCAGTTGCCCAATATTTGGAATCAGAGGGAATATTAATATGATTCACAGAATCTGCAGAATGGAAACTTACTTTATATATAGATTGCTTCCAGATTAGCATAACACTTAAAAAAATTAAGAAACAAAAAAAAAAATTTCAAATACGTTATTTGATTGGCAATATCGCACAGCAATCCATGTTATGAAAAGGTTTAGAGCTAAATTGTGGGCTCTTAAATTTGCAGGGCAAATTTGGAGATTGTATTAAACATCACTTTTTCCATTCAAAGCTAATGTTCTAGATAGTTATATATAACCTTTCTTCTGTCTGCAAAAAGTATAAAAAATTAATGTTGTTACTGTATCTAAGTACAACTGAACAACTTCTTCCCCAAAGGAATATGGAAAAGAGTCAGCACGTTGTCTGATCCTTGATCTCTCCTTTAGGCTCAAGGCAAGATACAGGCAGTTCTTGACTTATGACTGGTCACTTAAAAACCATTTTAAATTACGACAGGCCTGTAAAGTACTTCTCGTTGTCATAAAATGTTATGCCATCCCCTTGCAGACATGTGATAACTAGCTCATCTTTACTATTGGTTGCAGTGTCCCATGGTAATGCAACCATAATTTGCGACAGTTTTTGCCAGTTTTTGCTTCTGGCAAACAATGCCTATTTAGAAGAATGAATTTGCATTTACAACCCGCAGCATCAATGACTGTAAATTTGCATAATGATCACAGTGATTTGCTGCAAATAATGTTGTAAAATCAGGCAATCATGTGGGTGCCTCAATTTACAACCATAATCCAGTCCCAACTGCAGTTGTAAACCAAGGATTACAATGATGAGAAGAGAGACTTGGGAACTGGTGAGAAAAGAAAAGATGAAGTATGCTTTCTTTGTGTCAATCTTTCTCCTCCCTCCCGTAAAATATTTCAGTAGCTGGAGGTAAGAAAGAAGGCTCAAGAATACCTCGTTTCCATGTTTTATATTTCTCTATGTATTTTACAGCCATCGTCCATATTTTAACATTAGCTACTATACAAATTATGCTCAAGTGTCACCAGGGGTGGGTTCTAAAATGTTTTACTACAGGTTCTGTGGGCGTGGCTTATTTTATGGGCGTGGCTTGATGGTCATGTGACAATTCTTTAGGATTTAGCATAGGTACTGGTCTACCAGGCTTTTAACTGCTTGCAGAGCTGTACCGGTCTACCCATTTGTTTTTGCAGGCACTGGTCTACCCATTTATTTTTGCAGGCACCGGTCTATTCATTTATTTTTGCAGGCATTGGTCTACCCATTTATTTTTGTAGGCACCGGTCTACTCATTTATTTTTGCAGGCACCGGTCTACTCATTTATTTTTGCAGGCACCAGTCTACTCATTTGTTTTCTTTTAACACTGATCAGCTGTAGGGCGGCCCTTTGAAGCCCCAAGGCAAGAGTTTAAACAGTTTTTTCCCCTCTAGCCGATCAGCTGGGACTCAGGAGGCAGCAATAGATTGGGGGTGTGGCCAAATAAAAGGTAAGAATAATGCAGGGGAGGCGGGGGGGGGTAACAAAATTGGTTCGGTGACGTCCTATCTTCACCCTACCGACTCGGCGGAACTGCCGAACTGAGTGTCACCATATGATGACAATATTTTTCAGTGCAAAGGCTAAGAGATTTAACAGTGTAAATACTTGCCTGTTGCTGCTCTTTGCATTTCTAATTCTTTAACCATAGTTTCCATTTTTTTTTGTAATCTACGATCTTTTTCTGGAGTTTTCTCAAATAAATCTTTGGGCTGCATGCATTTGTGCTACAAAATAAAGAGTCATTACATTCATTTGTAAGCTTTGAAATAATACTTTTATATGAAATACTAGACTTATACTTACTGCACCAATTCTACAAAAATAAAAATACTTTTCACACATCACTATAGTATTTGTATTGAAATATCTCCACATGATGCAATACATTTTCAAAAGAAAATCTGGTGCTAAAACAAAGGTTGAGTGGGATTATGGCAACCAATAGCTCCTTACAGATTTTATCAAATTAAATTTTTACTAGAAAATCATCTCAGGTTAAAACAACAAATTATTTTAGTCTTTTTTGAACTTTATGTCTTAGATCAATACATTGGGATCTGAGATAATACTTAGCCAGTTTTAATCTTTCAGTCACAGAAGGCTTTTAATTAAGAGCAATGTGAAATAAAATTAAAGACTGCATTTAAAATAATAGAAAGTCACTATGCATATACAGACCTTTTTAATAAACGGAGGTAACCCTTCATTAGTATTTATTGCAGGATATAATGACTCGTCAATATGTATTCCAACTTCTCGGCATCTGAGAAAGTATCAAGAATACACATTTGGTTTTGTATTAGACAGATTTACTATTATTATTAATGGTTCTAAGTGATTGAAACCTTTAATATTTCTAACAAATCATGCTCAATTTCATACCATGTGTATTTATCTTTACCTTATTTTTATCTTGCCAAGATCCCAGAGAAGCAAAGCTTGCCCAGAAAATCCAGGTCAACAAATAAACCACTTGTTTGCTTGTAAAAGTCACATTACAAATGCCATATTATATTCATATTGAGATGGGTGAAGATAGAGCACACGATTGTAAAAGAGCTAGCAGGCTACACATTAGATAGAAAAAAAATATATGTAAAGGCAGAGGTTACATTCCTCAGTTTTGCTGGCAGACGGAGCCTAAGACCAAGCCTTTATAGCAGGACTTAAAATGTCAATCAGGTCAGTGACTCTGCTTTACATTGTGAGAAATGAAGGCCTTTGCTTCTCTATGATCCCACCCATGAATGTATCAAAATTTCAGTTGTAGATAACATAGGACAAACCATTCCTTGAGTTGACAATTTTCTGGCTCAGTACCTCAATTCTAAAAACTCAAAAACATAAAATCACCCAGTTGCCTACAGCAACCACTTGCTGCCAGGCATAACTGTAAATTCATATTTATAAGCATGCCAAGAAGTTCCAATCCTCTGTCATGCTTGATCTAATCAAATCAGCCACGACAAATTTGAAATCTGAACATTATAGTCAGTAACAGAGAACAAGACAAAATAACTGCCAAAGAGATGATTTGTTTGTTTTTTTGCTTTCCATAATCTTTCCCAAGGATCCATAGCCTGCTTATAGCACTTAACGTAATGTATGGGTGACTTATAGGACATCTAGTCAGACTATATAGTATATAAGTGTAAAACTTCAAAACATAAAGTGACACTTAAAAATAATTTTATAGAACACATCTGGATATAAATAGCATCTGAATATTTGCTGAAGTATTGATTTTTACTGTTAATGCAGAACAGTATTTCTGTATGTCTCAATTCCAGAAATCTGAAACAATACAACTCCTCACTTACTGACTATTCATTCAATGACTGTTTGAAGTTATGACAGTGCTGAAAAATAACTTTATGGAGCATTTACAACCTTTAGTGTCTCTCAGTCACATGAACACCATTACAGTCACTATGCATAGTCCTGTGCCTGACCTATGTTTTTTTCTCCCCCTAAATAGTAGAGATATTGCAAAGTAAGGGATTTTATTTATTAATTAAATGTGTTTTCTCACTGTGATTGCAAGAAAGTAAACTGTTTCCTCTTCTACACATCGAAAACATGCAATCGTCCTGGCAGCTGGGAGCTACACAGTTTAAAGTATTCTCTTGAAATCTCTTTCTCTCCAATCTCTGTATTTATGGGGAGAGGAAGGGAGGGGGGAAGAAGTGAGAAAAAAAGCAAGCAGTTTCTGTCCTTTGCCTGGCCCTTTTTTGCTTTTGGCCTGATCACATTGCTTCCAATGTGTAGAAGAGGAAACAGTTTATTCTCTTGAAATCTTTTCCTCTCCAATCTCTCTCTTCAATCTGCTGGTGTGTGTGTGTGTGTGTGTGTGTGTGTGTGTGTGTGTGTGAGACAGAGAGAGAGGGGGGAGTAGGGAGAGAGAATTACAGTACTTTATACTGTTTACAAATACAAACACATTTTACAACATTTATTACACATAATTTAGGTTACTTACCAAAATAACACTATTCAGTGGTATTTATAAAGATATTTTTTTAACAATATTTCTCATTTTATTTTAAATTAATAATTGTTAGTTTGTAATATTTGCCACAAGCTGCTCAACTCTAATGAATATTGCAACACTTCATTTTGTCTACTTAAGAGAAGCAGCAAAGAGGAAGCAGGAAATCAGGAAACAGGATTTCCTGGAAACAGGAAATCAGAGTAAAAGAAAGAAATGTACAAATGTTACTCTGTCATATCAAGAAGAGATACAAACCACTAAGTAAAAAAATAAAAAAGGGCTCAGAATGCAAATTCAAAGTCTTGTCTACTGTCATAATATTCTTTCCCATCTTTTGATATGTTATTTCTTGATCTGGTGTACTTCTAAATACAGACTTATTTCTTTCACAGGAAAATATAGTTAATCCTCAATTTATGAACACAATGGGGACCATCCTGTGATTGATTGCCATTTGCAATTTTCACTTCTAGATTTGATAAACAAAATCAAATAGCAGGAGCCAGCAGGAAATAGTGACCTCGCAACCACAAAGACGCTGTGACCATGTGGGATTCACCTAATAATGGCAACTGGGACTGCAGTCATGTGTCTACGCCTTATAACCATGTGGCTTAGTAACAGAGTTTATAGTCCCAATTGCCATTTGCAAGCAAGGGCTACCTGTAAAGCTATGAAAACATGACATTGCAAAAAAAACATTCGAAGACACTAGCAATGGGATTTTAGTGACATCTAGTGATCTTACAGATGCAAACAGTATATGGCAATACTACACAAGAAATTTGATATACTTTACTAGTTAAGATGAAAGCTCATATGCCACAAAAATATGAGTCTCAGGATTTTAAGCATAATAGTTCAAATCATAATTCTAAACAGTATTTATGGTAATTCTAAACTGAAGGTTTTTCGTTTGTTAACCTTGGTTTAGGTATTATGTCTTTATCAATAGGGTATGTGATGCACACAAAAAAATCACTGACTACAGTGTGTAACTAGTATGGGAGCTCTCATCAATCAAACAAATGGAAAGTTAAGCTAATTTCTGGATCACTGTAATGCAATTTAAGAACGTTAATAAAAATATTATGGAAATTCATCTTTTTAACTATGCCTACAATAGCCTAGTATTTTCTTGGAAGATTAGGAATTTAAGTGCTATATTTAAAACATATTTGTAATTAACATCAATTCTATTATAACTTCTCAATTGGCAGCAAGTTATATTTATTGAAGGTCCTTCAGTAATTCAGATCATTGCTTTATTCATTATTAGCATTGTCTATTTATTCTAAGTTAGCAATTCTTCAAGATCTGTGGCAGTTTTTTACTCAGTGCTTCAAGATGATTGAAGCTAGACTGAATTTAGAACAAGCATACACACAACTAATGACCTAACCCGCCCTCTGGAACGAGCTACCTCCCGGAATACAGCTGATTCCGGATCTCCACACTTTCCGTAAGGCCCTGAAGACGTTTTTATTTCAGCAAGCCGGCCTGTCCTGAATAGGTTTTATGGGTTAGTTTTTTAATTGTATTGCTAGGGGTTTTAAATTGGGGCGGCTGTTTAATTTAATTTATTTTTAATTATTTTAACTTTTATATTGTATGTTATTTTAATTCTCGGCTGTTCACCGCCCTGAGTCCCTTCGGGGAGAAGGGCGGGATATAAATTTAATAAATAAAATAAATAAATAAATAAATAAATAACATGCCCTCTACAATGCAAGTCTATTTGAAACAATTCAGATTTGTAGCCAATAGTTACACCTTGCATTCTATTCAGTTATAACATTATTATATAATGGGGATATTTGAAATCCACATTGATTGTACTATTATTTTGTCATATTTTCTCCTCTGGTATATTTCTAAGTATCAATACTTACTTTTCTACCCAAAGTACTGACACTAGTTTAATCCCAGCTTTTTGAGCTCTATTCCAAGTAGACAGGAATCCATCTTTAAAGATCACATGAGTAACTTGTTTATTCAAAGTCTTAGAAATCTACAAAACAAAAGAATGAAGCATTTTAAAATGTTATCTATATAAATGGTTTCTAAAAATATTTTAAGATTCTTCCTTTCTATTGAAAAGTCACACGTTGTTTTGTGCTTTTGGTAGGTAAGCAGGGAATTTGCTCTGTATCTAATAAAGAGAAAAAAGTTTATTATTTTTAGAATACTTACAGTACAGAATCATTTGAGATTAGAAGGGATCATAAAGATAATCTTGCCTAGGGTTTCCAGATCTGTGATAAACCTAGCTCTAGTGGTGCAGTGGACTAAGTGCTGTTAAGTGCTAGTACTTAGCTTCCATCTGCCTGCAATTAGTGTGAGTTCAAATCTCACCAGGCTCAAGGTTGACTCAGCCTTCCATCCTTTCGAGGTAGGTAAATTGACGACCTGGATTGTGGGGGCAGTAAGCCAGCTTTGTATAGAATAACACTGCTTAGGGGGTCCGAAAGCCCTAATAAGCAGGTATATACATAAAGTATGCAGGCTATTGCTATAATGCATTGTAAGCTGCACTGAGTCTATGGAGAAGAGCGGCATATAAATTGGACTAATAAAAAAAATAATAACAGTTGACCAATTAGGAGATATATTTTATTCCTGAATATTCATTAAACTGCAAATTACAGTTCATGTATCACAGCCTTTTATCTAGATAAAAACAGTTTGGCTGAGATCTATATATCTGGGTCTGATTGTGATAAATTGTAGGGGTGACTCAGAAATATGATATAGAGCTTCGCGCAGTTGTGCCTGCCGCGCATGCAAATGAAGCTGGGTGCCCATGCGTGCCCACCGCTTGCATGGCCTGGTTCCGAACGGGCTGTGCCTTGGTAGTAGGCTGCAGTCCGGTGGTTGGGGACTCCTGATATAGTGAATGGTGTGATCATTAACTAAATTTAATTGGCTGTAATTTTCTATTATCTCCTACTTTTTTACTACTTCTTATTCCTTTGAGATTTGAATGCTGTAGCTTACCTGATAAAGAATAGCCATGGTGAATGTACAATATATATCTTATGCAAAATATATAAAAAGTAGTTGGAATTAAAAAGAAAGAAACAGATAATATATAAAAAAGGAATGTGAAATTACTTAGCCTTAGTTGCAGTTTGGAGCAGGATGTAAGTCAAAGATTTCCATGGAGACATTGTGAAATCAAATTAAAGATTAAGCTATCCCAGATCTTTGAATAGTGTGCAACCTTAGAATTTTAAGAATTTTTTAACAAGCAAGGTATCATAAATCAGCAGCAACAAAAATAAGGAAACTATTTGCTTTCTTATATCTCCAGTATCTAGGAGGTGGTGGAACACCACAAAAGCAAGCAGGTAAAACAAGTGATGAAGTTCCTTTCCAAAGGAGTTTTGAAAGGCAAGTTTACTGAAGTGAAACATCAGTTTTAAACTTTCTATAGCTTTTAAAGTTACCCGATTTGGGTTCCATTAAAAAAGACCTTCATTTCTGTTAATGTAGAAACTGCCTATTTTCTCTACAGCCACTGAAAGATTTTGCCTGTTGGTGAGCAACTATTTTGGCTCCTTCATCTATACAGAGACTGGAGAAGGCACTGGTGAATTTTTTTTTTTTATTTGATTTATATGCCGCCCTTCTCCGGAGACTCAGGGCGGCTTACAATGCGTTAAGCAATTCAGAAATCATTTCAGGTTCTGCCTATTTATATCCTTCATATCAACAGAATTGAAATGACCTATTCACTCACACATTCAGCTACAACATAATTTGCTTGGATTAAGTTTAGAGCAATTTACAGATTGAATTTCTGTAATCATGCCCTATATTTATGCATACTGTGCTTTATTAAAAAAAAAGGTTAAATAAAACTATGGACTAGTATTTGTATACCAACCAGTTTAGTTACTTACTTTTGCTCCCATATCAAGGAGCTGTTGAGTAAAGGCTTTTGAGTAGTTTTCTGTTCTGCTGGATGACCATACTTCAACATATGCTACAACATCTACAGAGCAATTATGAAAGAAATGTTAACAGATCAATATTTTCTTGGGACTTCCATTTTTTGGATCAAATCTTTAACTATTTGAATGGCATAACTTCATTTTCTCATAAGCATCAAAGCCAAAGGTGAGGCATGTTAAATTCAATGTAATTTTAACCCAAATAATAATATTACAGAATTATTTTCTATTATACACCAAGCAGTTATTCCAAAACCATTTTCATAAAGACTAAATTGGATTGATGATAATGTACTGTTTTCAAAGTTTTTGTTAAGTACTGCATTTTTGTCTGTTGAAATCATGTTTAAGAAACAACCTCCACATTTTTGACATCCAAATGGTGAAGGCTCTCCTGTATTTGGATTTTAAATTGATTGCCTGCAGATGAGGCTGTCTGGGGGGCATGGACTGTCATTCTGCCCTTAACATTAAGGGGAAAAAAAATAGAATTGGTCGACACAAACATTGCTCCCACTCCAATATCAAAGATTATTATTGCTTTAAGAGTAGTCAAGAAAAGGACACAAGCACTTTTTTTCCCCACCAAATGCCTACAATCTTCCACACCAATTTGTAGTTTTACAACCCATAAGAATTTTTAAATAATTAATAGTTGAGGGATAAAGAATATTTTTTTTAAAAAAAATTGCATTCCAGGGAGGAAACCTCACTAACCTGTGGCCCTAGAGAAGCAAGGAGGCATCTCAGATTATAGCTCAGGTTTACCATTGTACATTTCTTACCCAGGATGAAGTCCTTGGTGCATTTAGGAAAGCAATAAAACAAAAACAAAACCCTACTTGGTGCTACACTAGCTTATTTGATACCCACTTGAGATCGGGGGAGAGGAAGGATGAGATTATTTTTTGCAATTTTGCGTATGTATATTATTGTACTATACTTTTATTGTCATTTAAAAATAATAATCCTAAACTATTCTATTTTTAATGTTTTATTGTACTGATTAAATTGTACAACGACCACAGAGCCCCTCTATGAGAGACATGGGCGGTTAAGAAGCTCGACATATCAATAATTATCCTACATATTAGGGTTGCCCCCACCCCCCATAACTGCGACTTCCTAGTCAGCGTGGCCCACAGCCATGTCGGAGATGCTGGGATGAAATGCGGACTCAACGCACGTGAAAACCCAACTGAGGAAAGATGAAGATGTGCACCACTAAATCCCACTGTGTTATAAACTGTCAACTCTTCATACTTTAGGCTCCCCTTTTACCTCTTTAACGCCCCCCCCCAAATATTTCTACAACCACGCACAGCTAAGAAATAGTCTTTCCTTCCCACATTCCCCGCCCCCTTCGCTTTCTTTTTCCAAACCCGGCAACGGCTTTCCTTTTCCGCGCCCGCCTCACGCCTGTACCTGCTAAAACGGGCCGGCCGTTGCTAAGGTCCATTCTAACCAAACGGTTTCAACGAACTCCACTCTACCGTTTAAACATCCCTCTGCTAGGGGCGCATGCGCAGTGCAAAGACAGGCCTTCCTCCCCCCCCCACCTCCCCAATCCGGTTCTGGTGAGACCCATAGAAACAATAACACCGAAGAAAGTAGACTTTTCCTAGCTCTATGGTGAGCGATACGCAGCTCCACCCACCCGTATTACTCTAAAGCGACGCATGCGCTCCGCTTAAAAAAAAAAATGAGGTCGGGAGTGGGGCGAAACGCAGCCCGCTCCGTTGGATTGGTCCCCGAAGCGATCCCGCGCGTGAAAGAGGCGTGGTCGTCACATTGAGTTTGATTATGTGAAAACGTAATTTACAAATGCTCGTACTTAGATTCACGCGCACGGGCTGGAAACGGTTGGACTGGCAGATTTTTCCCGTCCACGGCAGTTTTCCTGATTTGAGCAGTTTTTGCAATCCGCATAGTTCCCTGGTACCTTCATTACAAATTGATTATGGGATCGTTCGCTTTGGGGGCGTATACAGCTAGTCCTCGGTTTACAACAGTTCATTTAGTTCATATTTGTGGTGGTTGCAGTATCCTAGGGTCATGTGATCCCCTTTAGCGGCCTTCTAACAAACAAAGTCAATGGGGAAGCCAGATTCACTTAACAACCATGTTACTAAACAATTGCAAAGATGCACTTAACCGTGGTAAGAAAACTTGTAAAACGGTAAAACTCACTTGACATGTTTCACTTGAACGCAATTGTGGTTGTAACTCAAAGACTCGCTGTAATTTTCCTCTAACACATGCAAATAAAGCAATGTGTTCCTGTGTATAGCTGAGGTGTGGGTTTGAAAGTTACATTTATTTTAGATTTGGAAGTAGCCAATTGGACATCTTTTTAAATGTGTATGTACATTTTCAGACACACACATACACAAACAGGTGTTTGAAGGCTGCAAGTCTATTACTTCAGACTAACCTGAATCAAACCTGTAATTGTGGCTTATTCTTTTATACCAAAGTTTTGAATGCTCATTTATAGTTTCATTTGAACAACCTGGATTAATTACAATATATTGCCCTGTTATTAAATTGTGGTGTTGGAGAAGACTCTTGAAAGTCCCTTGAACTGCAAGGAGATCAAATCAGTCAATCCTAAAGGAAATCAATCCTGACTATTCTTTGGAAGGACAGATACTTGAAACTGAAGCTCAAATACTTTGGCCACCAAATGAGAAGAGAGGACTCCTTGGAAAAGACCCTGATGTTGGGAAAGATGGAAGGCAAAAGGAGGACGGCAGAGGATGAGATGCTTAAATAGTGTTATTGATGCAATGAACATGAATTTGGACAAATTTCAGGATGGGAGGGCTAGTGTGCTATAGTCCATGGGGTCGCAAAGTTGGACATGACTTAGTTGCTGGACAACAATTCGCCTGTTTTATAATGTTTTATAATGTTGCCAACAGAGGTGGGTTCTACTTACCTTTACTACCAGTTCGCAACGGGATCAGAAACAGAAGCTTTTGCACATGCGCAGATCGCCGATGACGACATCCGGGGCTGTCAGTGGACCGGTCTTGTGAACCGATCCGAACTGGGGGCAACCCACCACTGGTTGCCAAGCTCTAGTTCCCATTCTGAGCTAGAGCCGAATTTAAACTCTTGCTTCTGAAGTTTACAGCTCTCTGATCACAGTCCCCCAATATCAGTTTTCCCTTATTTTGCCTTACAATCTGGGTTGTTCTTTATTTCTTATTTTTGTTTCCCTGATCCAGGAAAACAGTCTAAACTTAGCTTTGTGGTTTCAAGGACTTGGCTCTGGGATTCTGAATTCAGCTGCCTCCTTCCCTTCACCTCTGTGAAAATCTGAGAATCTTTGAAAGGGATCTAAGGATCTTTTCACTAATGTGTTCATGTGGGGCCTGCCATCAAAATTGCTACTGTACAGGTTGTATTTATTGTACAGTATATTAATCGTGTGTGTATGTGTAACTCTTCAGGATGAGAGGACACTTTTTGAAAGCTACACATGGTTGTTGTGTTAGAATTTTTTTGGTTACAAATATTAACTTATCTCGGTTGTTAAATTGTGAACTATTGCATGGAATTTTACAGCTATTATTTTTCTTTTGATTTATACTGGGTCTTGGAAAAAATGTATCATCACCACCTTCTGGTCACTTTAAAATGTGCATCAGTACAGTAGATGGCACTATAGGACAACCTATTTACCAACAGTTTACTCTGAGCTAAAAAGGCTCTAAGATCCATTTCCAAAGGTATTTTTTCCTTCCAGTTTGCAGCTGAATGTATGTGTAACATATCCATAAATGCAGTATTTCCTTCCCTTTAAAGTCTTAACTTGTAAAGCAATAAAATTGAGATATAAGACTGACGTTTTCCTTTCCTTTCCTTTCCTATACAGTTGGACAGAAAGGTTTTAAAATAATACTTCACAATTTTAGTGAGTTCTCAGAAAGATATTACAAGAACTTTTGAAGTGCATGTGCATTTACAGTAATCCCAAATGGGCACAGCTCATCTTAAAAAGCTGGAAACAGTTTCATTCCCAGAGAGCTTAGAAGCCGCCCAGGCTTAACCTTTATAGCCGGCCTATAAATTTTATAAATAAATAAGTAAATCTGCTTGAATGCTCTTGCTTCAATTGTGCCAGTTACATATTTTGCATCCTGATCATTCTAACCTTTTAACCTTTTTGGCACCAAGTGCCGAAACTGGAGTGCGCGCGCGCACCAGAGTACCAGAACCCAGAAGAGAGCAGCTGGCTGGTGCGTGTGCGCATGCGCATGGCGGCCAGCTGCTCTTCTGGGTTCCAGCACGTGCATGCATGCCGGAACCTGGAAGAGCAGCTGGCGACGGTGCGCGTGCCCAAAAAGAGGGTTCTGCCTCCCACCTCTGGCATGCGTGCCATAGGTTCGCCATCACAGTTCTAATATAATTTTACAGTAGGGTATGTAATGAACCCTAGGAAAGATAAGGAAAGTATCAACAGGACTTTAAATTAGGGCATTTCTAACTTGTAAAACTGCAGCTGGACTGTGCTTATACAATCAGAATTTATTTTTTTATAGCAATAGCTGCAGAAAAAAGCAGGACACATGGTATTTATACTTCTCCTGATTCAGAGCCTCCAGTTCTGTTCTCTCTTGCTGTCCTATAATTTAAAAAATTGCCCCTTCTGGATTTGACTCAGCTGCAGGTTTATTTTTGAATACTTGGAAGTCTGATAATAGGATCATGTCACAGCCTTTTCACCATTAGGTTATACTGTAAAAATACACCCATTTGGCATTGCATTCGGTAAAGAGTCAAAATGACCAGTTGTTGGGGAGTGGGAGGAAAACATTATGAGAGCTCTAATATTTCTGAAATGGATGTCACAATAAATGTTAAAAGTAGGACTACGTACCAGATTAAAGTATGAGGCATTTGTGTGTGTTGCTTAGCTGCAAATTAATCCAAATCGTTTCACATGGTGATCTTGTTAAGATGCAGTTAAGTCTCTAGTGAAACAGTTTTGCTAAAACAATTTTTCAGTACTCCTGGTGTAATAGAAACTAATTACACAACAGCCACTTTTCTGTGTCTAGTAAATGTATATAGGTAGTTCTCAATTTGTGGCCACAATTGGGACCAGAACTTCCATTGCTAAGCGAAGTGATTATTAAATGAGTTGCATCCGAATTTATTATGTTCCTTTTTGCTGTGGTTGTTAAGTGAATCATATAGTTGTTAAGATAAACTGGCTTCCCTCTGTGACTTTGCTTGTTGGAAGCCTGCTAGGAAAGTTGCAAATGATGATCACATTACCCCAGGATGTTGTAGCCAGTGGTGGGTTGCCCCCGGTTCGCACCGGTTCTATAGAACTGGTAGTAAAACCGGCAGGAGGCTCTGTCCACCGACCCCAATGTCATCAGAATGCTTCTGCGCATGTGGTGGCCCCGTTGCGAACCGGTAGTAAAGGTAAGTAGAACCCACCCCTGATTGTAACCATTGTAAATACATGCTGGTTGCCAAACACCTGAATCTTGATCAAATGACTGTGGGGTTGTGTGATGGTTGTAAGTGCAGGGATTTAGAGATCAATCTTAACACTTCGAATAGTTGTTAAACAAATAATTGCAAGTTGAGGACTTACCTGTATTTAATATGAAAAAGTGTACCATTGTTACAGAATGAATTAAGGGATTACATTTATGTAATCTTTGGTCCCATCAAACTGTACAAGAATTGCTTGCTCGCTGTCAAGCGCAGGTAAATCAAGAAATCCAGGCAGTTCAAATGATTTTAAAGGGTTATTGCAAGCTGAAGCTCTCTACAAGAATCTGAACTACTAATGATTAAAGCAAATTGGCAGTAGATAAGAGTCAATGGAATTCAAGGTGGGCTGGACTTAGACCTCTTATCGGCACGAAGAGACTCAAGACTGATGGCATGTTTGACCCTACCCTCGGACTTAGCCTGGTTACCTCCTACACTCTCTCTCACTTAGTTCCTCCTGTCTTATGAAAGCAGTTGCCTTTCTTCACTGCTTTTACTGAGAAGAAGAACTCAGGGTAATAGTCCAACAGCTGCCTCTTGTACATGTAATCAAATGCTATCTTGGACTTCACATTATTATTTAATCATTCATAGTCCTCTTTTCTAGCAGTGAACAATATAATATAATTCTAGACTATTTTCCAGGACTAGATTGAGACTGCCTTCTGAATGCATTGAACTCATGCTGACCCCATTCAGTATGACCAATTGGAATGATAGAAATTGTATCCCAACATACCCCAAAGACCCCAATTTGATTAAGTTTCGTTACTCAGCCAATTAACAGAATTTCCCACTCTTTCAGTAAACAAATTTAAGGGTCAGATTGTTACCAAAGTCACTGTAAAAACATTCACAGATTTTTTTTTATACGGAGAATAGCCATCAAATACTAAAACAAGATAAATATTTTATACCTATTTCATAACTGGCTGCAAGTATGCATTTCTTTTTAAAAACCTTGTATTTTAGAAATAAAGCATCGGTCCTTTCACATCTCAGAGATGTCACTGAGATTTAATGGAGGTTATTCGTAAGTAAAGAGATGGAAGATAGAACTATGATTGATGATGACATGATGAATATTAAACAGGACTTCAGATTTTTAATGTTGCTGCTGTAATAAAACTTTGTATAACCAGGAGGAGGTTTTTCTATTTCTGAATTGCTCATTCATAATGTTTTTGCTTCCCAAGTCCACATAAAGCAATTGAAAACCTATCTGCAATCATCTTTGAGTTGTCTTTGTAGGTATCCACCAGTGGTGGGTTTCAAAATTTTTTACTACCGGTTCTGTGGTGTGGCTTGGTGGGTGTGGCATGGCTTGGTGGGGGTTGCAGGGGAAGGATACTGTAAAATCTCCATTCCCTCCCCAATCCAGGGGAAGGTTACTGCAAAATCCCCATTTCCTCCCGATCAGCTGGGACTCGGGAGGCAGAGAATAGATGGGTGTGGGGCTAGTCAGAATTTTTACTATCAGTTCTTCGAACTACTCAAAATTTCTGCTACCGGTTCTCCAGAACTGGTCAGAACCTGCTGAAACCACCTCTGGTATCCACCCTTTGCGAATCTTAGTGTTTTCAGAGAACAGCCAATTAGTGTTCATTTTGTGTCTCTTTGGGTGATCAGTAAGTTACTGCAACGTCCTGCCCCCAGTCTTCCCCCTTCATGGTTTTATGTTTGTTTACATTTTTCTTCTATTTTGTGAAAGAATAACCCGAGAGAAAGCTATATGGGAGCACTATGTAGGATAGATTTTAAAAATGTAGATAAAGCCACTGAAATCTTGCTCCTCTGGCATCAATTCACTATTGGATTGAAAAAGAAAAGATGGAAGAAGAATATGCCAGCAATTTTGCACTGAGTGGTGGTTTTTTTTTTTTTTTAAGTATCTCTAAGAATGGTGGCATATATGGATGAAGGAGAAATAGAATTTGGGAGCAGGAGAGTAAAGAAAGCTCCAGTCTAAATAATGCTTATGCCAAAAAACAAGCAGAGGGAACAGGAAGCTAGACCATGGGTTGAGGATATGATGAAACTTCACTGTAGGCTGATTTGAGTTTCATAGGCTCAGAACTGATTTTGCTTTATTTTCCAGTAAATTGGAAATAAATAGGAGTCAGAAATAAATTGCTTCAGCTTCACAAAATTGTAAGACCATTTGGATCCACCGCAAATACCAATGATGCAAATCTTCTGTCTGGAGATATTTTACATTAGCTATAATGATCTTATAGTGACATAGACAGAGTTAGATCGGTGTTTCTTGAACTTTTTTCCTCTCAAAAACTTTCCCGCTTTTAGGGAAAGACCCTACAAAAGGTTTTTTTTTCTCACCTGGATGATATTTATAGATTATTTACCATATTAAAAATTAAAATTGATGTATCGTATTTACTGCAGCTATCAGTTGTCATAAATGTTCGATGGTAGTTTTAATCTTGTACTATTTTCTGGCCAATAGAGATAAAGATCTTGTTTAGTAGATACAAGGGTAACCAAAGTGAGAGACTCATAAAGATGAGATGCTTTCATTCCTGAATATAAAAAGATAAAACAACAGTAGGTGAAAATATGAAGATGTAGAATGTCAGAATTTTATGATCTATTTTAACTCTGCTTTCTTAGAACTGTCTCACCTCCTTTGTGTGTTCTGTTTTATTTTATACATTTGTTTCAGTGGTGGGTTCCTCCCGGTTCCTCCCGGTTCCGCTGAGCTGGTAGCGGTGACGATATGACATCACCAAACCGGTTCTGCCCCCCTGCCCCCTGCCCTCCCGCGTTATTCTTACCTTTTATTTGGCCCCACCCCCCAATCTATTGCTGCCTCCTGAGTCCCAGCTGATCAGCTAGAAGGAAAAAAACTGTTTAAACTCTTGCCGCGGGGCTTCAAAGGGCCGCCCTACAGCTGATCAGTGTTAAAAGGCAGTGTGGTGGTAGACCAGTGCCTCCAAAAACAAATGAGTAGACTGGTGCCTGCAAAAATAAATGGGGAGACTAGTGCCTCCAAAAACAAATGAGTAGACCGGTACAGTTCTGCAAGCAGTTAAAAGCCTAGTAGACCAGTACCTCTGCTAAATCCTAAAGAATTGTCACATGACCATCAAGCCATGCCCACAAAATAAGCCATGCCCACAGAACCGGTAGTAAAAAAATTTAGAACCCACCCCTGCTCTGCAAATAATAGCACACTTACAAAGAAAGCAAAATATTGTACAACTTAACTAATCAGTTAGGACAAGCAGTTAGAAAAAGGCCATAGAAGATTAAGTATATAATCACAGCAGCACAATTATGTATAACACAAAGATGGAAAGTTTGGACATTACGCACCACCACAGAGGAAGGGTTGGTGAAGTTGATAGGTTTTGCTGAAATGGGTAAATTAACTTCTTTCATTAGAGAAAATACATTATCTACATGAGCTGCTGGTTGCTTATAAACCTTTGGAATAAAAATAAAAAAAACCTTGTGATTTACGCTTGCTTATATGTGACACAGCGAGTATTTGCGACAAGCCTATCATCACCATGGAGGCTCTGAACTGCAACATTACTGCAACACTACTTGTGGGCATAGTTACCTACCCCTCTGATGAAGTTCAACCCATTGCTGCTTCTCCTACTCTCACGTGCTATAGAACAGGGGTCTCCAACCTTGGCAACTTTGAGACTTGTGGACTTCAACTCCCAGAATTCCTCAGCCAACTTAAAGTTGCCAAGGTTGGAGACCCCTGCTATAGAAAATCAACTCCTTCTTCCCCGTGACAGTCCTTCAAGTATTGGAAGATAACTACCATGAATCCCCTCAAGTCTTTTTTTCCTTAAGTTAAGCATACTTAGTTCCCTTAACTGTACATCATATGACTTAGCCTCCAACCTCTTATCATCCTTGTTGCTCTTCTTTGCACTCTTTCTAAGGTCTCAGCATCTTTTTTGTATTGTGGGGACTGGACTTGAACTCAGTATTCCAAAGGTGCCCTCACAGTTAATATACGAACTGTACTAACTATTAATATGCTCGCCAACTACCTATTAATGTTTTCAACAGTTGTTCCTTTTTACACTTTTGTTCCCAAGTTTCAATTTGGTTTCCTAAGGGGGAAAAAATCCTTGTGTTTAACTAGGGAAGTATAACATCCTTATGTCTCTTAAAGCCAGTTGTGGGCACACAGCAATGATAAAGCAATGGTAGGGCTGCCTGCTAATAGGCAATTTGGCTGGCTGTCCCTAATTCCTGACACAGTTTCTTTATTAATTGCTCCGTTGGTGTAAATGTCTTTCAGAGCTCTAACCACTGTTGTTAATGCATAGGGGACTAATGACTGTCTCCTTCCTGTCACTATACTAGTTGAAAACAACCAACCCAGAAAGCCAGTGCTGTGCAGCTTTATCTGCAACCTATTTGCGCCCAACTGAATGCAAGCAGAACTCTTCTTCAAGCCTCCTTCTGCAATGGGAAGAGTTTGGGGACCTGAAGAGATGGGTGAGGGCCAACATGTGGAAAACTATATCTTGTTTTTTCTTCAGAACACCTGAAGAATTATAGAGAGCCAGTTTGGTCTAGTGCTGTGATGGCGAACCTACGGCACACATACCCGAAGTGGCACGCGAAGCCATGTCGTCTGGCACCTGCGGTGTCGCCCATTCCTCTTCCAGTGACGATCAGCTGGCCTTCGTGCATGCGGCAGTGCCGGAAACTGGAAGAATTGGTTTTCCGTTTCCGAGCATGAGCATGCGCGCTGGCCAGCTGATCATCACGCATGCATGTGCACCAGTAAGCGGAAGACTAGCTGACCAGTGCACATGTGCATGCCGGAAACCGGAAGTTCATTTTTGGCACATGCATGCGCCCCAGGCAGCTCCTCTTCCAGGTTGCAGCCCAGACGAGCATGCACACTCCCTTTTCGGCACTCAGTGCTGAAAAGGTTCGCCATCACTGATCTAGTGGTTAAGGTATCAGGCTAGAAACTGGGAGACAGTGAGTTCTGGTCCCATCTTAGTTATGAATGCCAGCTGGGTGACTTTGGGCCAGTCATTCTCTCAGCCCAGCTCACTTCACAGGGTTGTTGATGTGGATAAAGTAGGAGGAGGAAGAAGTACTAGATATGTTCTCCATTTTGAGTTATTTGCAAAAATAATAAAGGAGGAATATAAATAAATAAAATAAATATGAAGAAGAAAATATTCATAAGTGGCCAGCAGTACAACTCATCATTTATTTCTACAACCCATCCAACTCTCTATTCAAAGCAATATGTATTTGCCTCTTTGCCCAAATATCACCGAGATTAAATTCTAAATATATTTGTTTTGAAGGCCCGCCTAACAATTACTGTTTAAAAAAAATTAATAGCACTTTGTCAACAAAAAAAGTAAGTTTAGGGAAGTCAGCTTTTTGAACAAATAATGTTGGCTAGGATCTTAGTTACTGAAGTCATTGCAAACACACCAACCTGGGCAGTTTCCACTCTGCAAAATATCCTCCTGAAGAGGAAATGGGTGCTGCTAATTCCTATACTGTTCATTGATTCTTTGATAACAAGGAAAAACTAGATTCAGATGCTCCTAACAGGTGAATAATGCTGTAAGTGCCACTCCACTGGTGATAATATCTACAAGACATTGAATAGAACCTACACGTACCATATAAAATCCAGAGGTCCTGTTTCCTCAATAGTCTTAAGGTGTCATTGGTGGGGCTAGCATTTTACATAAGTCCTTGACTTAGGACCACAGCTGAGCTCAAAATTTCTGTTGCTAAGCAAGACAGTTGTCAAGTGAGTTGTGTTCCATTTTACAACCTTTTCTCCCACAGTTGTTAAGGGGATCACTGCAGTTGTTAAGTAAGTAACACAGTTGTAAAGTGAATCTGGCTTCTCCATTGACTTTGCTTGTCAGAAGGTCGCAAAAGGTGACAGGACCCCGGGATACTGCAACTGTCGTAAATATATCCCAAGTGTCTGAAGTTTGATCATGTGACCATGAGGATGCTGCCACGGTTGTAAGTGTGAAAAGCGGTCATAAGTCACTTTTTTCAGTGCTGTTGTAACTTTGAATAGTCACTAAACAAATGGTTGTAAGTTGAGGACTACCTATATTTATTTATATTACTTTTCTAGACTACCCAAATCCAAATTATTTTGAGTAGATTCACAAAGATAAAGGAATAATTACATGAACACATATACAAATAATTGTCCAAAAGAACAGAACTATCCTTCCACTCCTGCTTCCACTTTGAAGGGGTCAACCCAACCATTCTAACCCAAGAGCTGGGGGAAATCCAGGTTTTTATAAAATGTTTAAAAGTGGAGGCCAGTGGTGGGTTTCTACCAGTTCGCCCCGGTTTGGGCAAACTGGTAGTGGCGACGGTGAGAGGCTCCGCCCACCCACCCGGACCTCATCACGGATGCTATGCACATGTGCAGAAGGTTCTGAACCGGGAGCAAAGGTAAGAGGAACCCACTACTGGTGGAGGCTATATGAATCTTGGGGGTGGGGTGGGGTGGGAATTCTATTCCAAAGGTCACATGCAGTGACAAAGAAGGCCCACTTCCTGGGATTTGTTCCATATGGACCTGGCATTTAATTGTGGCAGCCAAAGACAGCCACCAAGGAGGGAATGGCCAAACCTTGGAGGTGAGGGTGAGGTGGCAGAAATGGATCTTAACAATTCAATCTACTGATTCCAGGAACAGCCCATTCCCAGGTTTCTATTATATCTCCCTCCACTCATCCCTATTCTGATGGTTGTATTTGATATCTTCTCCACAACCTTAACCTTCCTCATCAACTCTTGTCCATTTTCTCAATCCATGCAATCCATCTGACCATTTCTACTCCTCCTTCCACTGGAATACCTTAAAGCAAGGCTCTTTGTTACAGAATCACTGCAAAGACTTGACAGCACAGACCATACTTTCCAAACACAAATGGACTCTTTCTGGCCAATGAGAAGGACAAGTAACATTCATGAAGCCAGTACTTTCCCCTTGGAAAACAGCTAGAAATTTGGTATTTCCAAAATAGTGATTTTTAATCTCTCAGTATGTTTATTTGCAGTTAGCACTGCCGATGAAGACGTTTAATTGGGCTAAGCATCTTGTAACCAGGACCAAAGAGTGATAGTTTATCGCATATGAGTTATTTTTGCTGTGTTTATAAAATGCAAACTTCTCCAAATAGGTGTCTTGCATCTGTGTTGGACAATTAATCCTAATTAATTCTAGTTGGGATTTAGTGGATTTGTAATGCAAATGATCAGGGAGTCTACTTTTGGGGAAATTAAAGGACATTTATGTAATAAAGCAGACAAGATACTTTACACACACATTTGTATTTCATGTGCGTGTTCTTTCAATCTTCATATAGAAGAATCCAAGCACTGATACTGGTACATGTTAAAATTCCTACACACCGATCTCTATTATGTAGGAAATTATGAGGGCTACATTACAAGATATGGGGCTAGGCTCTATATAGCTCTACAGTTCCCCTTGGATTCTTCTCTGTTTCATGAAAGGGCAGTGGTGAGATTCAGCCAATTTGCACCAGTTCATGTGAACCAGTTGTTAAATTACCCACCCTTGCTATCAGAATGGATCCTGGGTGCTGTGCTACACTGCAATGGAGAAACAGGCAATAGAGTGGCCGATGCGAGGAAAGGAGAAGACTGCTTTCCCTCTTTCTTCTCTCTGCTCCTCCTCTTCCCTTCATGCTGGCTGCTCTGTTGTCTGTTTCTCCAGTGCAGCACAGTGCCCAGGACAGGGGTGAAATTCAGCAGGTTCTGACAGGTTCTGGAGAACCGGTAGCGGAAATTTTGAGTAGTTTGGAGAACTGGCAAATATCACCTCTGGCTGGCCCCAGAATGTGATGGGAATGGAGATTTTGCAATATCCTTCCCCCAGGAGTAGGGAGGGAATGGGAATTTTGCAGTATCCTTCCCCTGCCATGCCCACCAAGCCACACCCACCAAGCCACACCACACCATGCCCACAGAACCAGTAGTAAAAAAAATTGAATTTCACCACTGGCCCAGGATCTACTTTGATAGCTGAAGGGTGGTAATAATTTGCCTGGCCAAACTAACCCTTCAGTCTCCCCTACATTGGGCCCAGCTTTGATCATGCTGCCAACTTAATTTGTCGCCCTTCTCACTTTTGCCCGCAGACTGACCAACACCCCCTGCAAGCAGCTCCACTGGGAGGGGGAGAATTCCTCCCTCCTTCCACTTCTCCCCAATTTTTCACCTTCCCGCGCGAGCTCTCCAGAGCATCAACTCCTTGTCTCTATGGTAACCCCCCCTACTTGTTCCTCAGAAACCTCGCCTTTAAAGGAGCCACGTCCAGAAGGCTGAAATAGCCACAAGACCAATGTGCAGACAAGCACCCTCGGAAACAGCCTTTTGGCAAAATTTAACAACCAGTTCGCGCAGGTTCAGGTTGGCTGTCAGAGGATGCTCGTCTCGCATGTGCGGTGGAGCTTGAGGATGGGGATGGGCCATGCCTCCCACGACAGCCAAACTGACCCTGGCCAAAACGGTTGTTAAATTATTTGAATCCCACCACTGTGAAAGGGGTTGGATGAAGCTTGTCCAACAAGCCAATTTCAAGTACAGTAACAGCAGGTTTAGCCTCTAAATATGGGATTTGAATGTATATCATATATTTATAAAGGACAGAGAGAGGAAATTAAGTGGTACTATTGGAGTATTCAACCAATGCTTTCACCTCAGTATTTGTGAGCCTGCTGGCTGTACGCTAGTTGTTCTGCTTCGTGAATCCAAAATGTGATCCAGTAGGGCCAAGTTGCTAATCAGTATTTGTCCAGCAGTGGTTATAGGTGGAGTGGGGTGCCTTGTCTTTGCTGACACAGACCATGAAACAAAGAGTGGCAAAGTTCCATGTTGCTTAATTTGCATTTAGAGTGCAATGACTAGCAATTTGTTAAACAGGGGGAAGAGCTGTTTCATGTTGTTTAATGTCAAAACCCAATTATCATGGCCTTAGATTTTCACCTGATTAGGCTGTTGCCTAAAATGAAGTATTTAATTTCAGGGTTGCATGGCTAAAGGATCGATATTTTATTTATGACAAATTCTTCCAATATTGATCGACACACAAGCACCAATGTCTATTGTTATACAATAAGGAGTGGGCTGGGTGAAATTACACATTGTTTTTCAATCCATGTTGTTGCAGTTGAAAAAAATAAATGCTAAATGGATCAAAAGGAGTGGAACAGGGGATTACGTGAAAAGTTCACTTTTAAAAACTGGTCTTAACGAAAGTCGAGGGAGAAGATAATCAAAGCCTATTCTGAAAAGTTTAAACTACTTTATATAGTTATGAGCATCCTTGTTACTGGGTAAGTCAAAATTTGCTAGAGTCTGCTAAGTCATAAACCATGGTTCTTAAGCTCATGAATACAAGTCATCACCTGAGCCTACAACAATATGTTGTAGGATAGTGAGCTCAAACTTGCAGCAGCTAATAAAAAAAATTTTCTGCAGCCTACAACAAACTTTGTAGGTGCTTTATATACTATTCAGTAAGACCACGATGCTATGTAGCCCTGCAGACACATAGCCTAGGCCTAGATCGCTGGCTGGGGAATTCTGGGAGTTGAAGTGCATGTCTTAAAGTTGCCAAGATTGGGAACCCCTGGCCTAGATGACAGGCAATATTCTAGGCTGGCTGGCAATGGCAGAAACCTCACCATTTACATCAATCCAACCCAGCAATTCTTCTGGCAAGAGTGGCCCTTTATAATAAGGTTTTTAGTGCCAAACATGGCCCCCAAGGCACTGTCCAGGTGGGAACAATAGGGAGGCAATGGTGGGCTTGGTGACAGATTTGAAATGCCCAAAGAAGGGAAGGAAATGGCCAAGGATGAGAGCCAAATCTGACCCCAGAAAAACAGAGTAATAGTGTTGGAAGGAACCTTGAAGGTCTTCTAGTGCAACCCCCTGCTTAAGCAGGCGATCCTATATCATTTCAAACAATCTCTTCTTCAAAACCTGCAGTAACTGAGCACCCACAACTTTTGAAGGCAAGACATTCCATTGTTCTAATTGTCAGGAAATTTTTCCTTAGTTCTAGATTGCTTCTCTCCTTGATTAGTTTCCATCCATTGCTTCTTCTGCCCTCTGGTGCTTTGGAGAACAGGTTGACCCCTCTTTGTGGTAGCCCCCTAAATATTGGAACACTGCTATCATGTCATTCCTTGTCTTTCTCTTTGTTAGACTGGACATACTTCACTGTCCTTTTGTGAGAGTCTCTTGGCAGCGCAAGCAGTGGGAAAATTTGCTGGGCAACCGAAGGAAGAAGGCAAGGAAAGAGCAGAATAGGAAAGCTAATGAGAAAAAGACCAGAACAAAGATGGATTTCTCTGCTCGGCTCACCCTCGGTTCCTAATGCCTGTGGTAGACATTATTTTTACGGTACATCTTCTTTTCCCACTCCAGTTACTGCTGAAACATGCAACCGTGGTTACAGCTATTGGGAAAAGTGGCTGGTAGCATGTCAGCCATTCTGCAATCCATTCAGCAGCACAGCTTGCAAGAGATTTGTCAATGCAGGAGGAACAGCAGGGTCTTTGTAGTCTGCTTACATTTGGAGCAATTGATCAGATTTCTATTTTCCCTTTTCCTTCAGCAAAACACCAAACAAATGCATACAAAATGAACTGAAAACCCTGAGGGAGTGAGGGGGCGGGGGGAAGGCTGGAAACTAGCCCTTTATTTCTCATGCGTGTAGAAGGGAAAGCAGGGGTAAAATTCATCAAGTTCTGACAGGTTCTAGAGAACTGGTAGTGAAAATTTTGAGCAGTTCGGAGAACCAGTGGTGGAAATTTTGAGGGAATGGGGATTTTGCAGTATCCTTCCCCTGGAGTGGGGTGAAATGGAGATTTTGCAGTATCCTTCCCCTGCCACGCCCATCAAGCCACACCCACTAAACCACACCATGCCCACAGAACCGGTAGTAAAAAAAATTGGATTTCACCACTGAGGGAAAGTCTAGAGATTTTAGTTGCTCTTGGATCAGGAGGGGCTCAGTAGGTAGACATTGACTGGATGTCATTTTTTGCACTTTTGTACTGATGAGATGAAGAGTGACCACTTGCTGACTGCATATTCCCTGCATATTGTCAGCTCTGTGAGAGGTTTGGGAGCACAAATGTTATGGTAAGGAAAGGAACTTTATTTTATATTGCTTCCCTTACAGGCCTTATTTCTGCAACCCTCTTAACTGTGTCAGTAAGTGTGGTTGAGATGCTATAAAAACCAGAATAGACTTAAATTTAGTCTACACATCTACTATCACTAGACTAGGGGGTTCAATTTAATCCAGGATACTCCTCATCAGTCATAGGTTACCAGCATTTCTCATCTTTTGCAACTCTAAGATGTGTGGACTTCAATTCCCAGAATTCTCCAGGCAGTATGCTGACTGGGGAATTTTGGGAGTCGAAATCCACACATTTTAGAATTCCTGAGGTTGAGAAACACTGGGTTAAATTAACTCCACACAGTCAATTCCACTGTAACAACACCTAACCCAACCAATTGACTCATTTTATATAAACTTGTTCTAAAAATGTTGGAAGAAAATGATTACCAAAGCAAGCCTCTCCATTATCTACCTCATATACATCAAAAGTTGAATATAACATTTGAGGGCAAAATTGTTTTGCCTAAATTTAAAAAAAACATTTCAAGAATTCTAAATGCTCATCATAGAAATATGCTAGCAGGAGTAGAGTGAAATTTGTATTTCTTTTTAAAGATTTGTATAATGGTCAATGTTGTAACCACAGCTCTGGGCAGCACACAAAATCATAAAAATCACAAAGACCCCCAAACAATCAGAATAAAAATCAGCAACAACATAAACTCTATAAAAACTCATGGCATTCTAGGCCACACCATATTACAGGATTCCAGCCTTACCATATTCCACACAATTTTATTAGCTTTTTATCCTGCCTTTATTACTTTCAGAGTAACTCAAAGTTGTGAACATAAATAATATTTTCTCCTTCTCTTTTTCCCACAACAACCACCTTGTGAGGTGGGTTGGAATGAGAGAGAGTGACTGGCAAAAATACAATGATGATTTTCCCTTATAAATGTTAAAAATGTGAATTGTACAAAGAGATGTTCCCATTATTCGAATAGCAAAAAGTTTTAACTAGCAATCTGTTTGATTGAGGACTTTTTAATTTTGGGTTTTCTTCATGAATGTATAAAAATAAAGGCCATAGATTAATTTATTGTAAAGGTCATGGATTAATCATCTGTAATAGCTTGTTAAAAGCATCTCAGATACTAGGACAATTTAGGCAATGTCTATTATTTCTTTGAAACTCCTGTTTGGGAGTCCTCTGCCTTTTTCAAGCTAGTGATGGTGTTCTGTCTGTAAGTTCATAAAGATATTGGTGCTAATATAAAGGGATAATGTATTACTTAGAAAAGTGAATCAGAAAGCAATATATTGTTCCCTTAGTAGTAATTTTTGGACTTTCTTTCTGAGTAGCAGCAGCAAAGAATTATACTGTTGGGATGTATGTGATTATCAACACGTATGTTCTTGATTGCTCTCTAATTTTTCCATTTGCCACTTCAACTTCTCTTTAGTGCAAATTACAATCTTGGGAGCAAACAGGAGCAGCTTTAGCACTACGTAATGAACACTGTCCCTTTGTGGCACAATCCTATTTGGTTCCAGCTGCTATGAGATGCTTTTAAGAGCAAGAACAGGATTGAAAGATGCCCCCATAGTTTGAGCTTTATTTTTGGAAAACCATGGTCAGTCAGATCAGGAACAGGTAATCAGATGACTCTGGATCAACAGCACTGTAAGTAATCCTCAATTGGGAGGATAATGGCAATTGGGACTGGAATTTCCATTGTTAAGCTGCAGTCATAAAGGGTTGCCACATTGCTTAGCGAAGGCAATCCCTGCACTATTGGTTGCTGTCCTTAATTGAATTCCACAATTGTTAGGTGAGGTAACTTCCTGCTGACTTTCCATAGCTAAAGTTATTGCAGAAGCTGACAGAAAATTACAAGTCCCAGGTTCTCAGGCAAGCAAGTGGGTGCTACTGAGTTGGTGGGGGGGGGGGAAACGAGAGTGTGTGTGAGCTGCAGGGAAGGATGCACATGAGGGACAGCACTGTGTGGCATGGAGAGAGGGTGCAAGGGTGCATGTTGGTGCAAGGGAGGGACAGTGTGAGGGAGTGCATGAGAGCATAGATGAGGTTGGAGAAAGTGTGCCAGGAGGTACATGAGAGGGACAGTGTGAACTGATGACCACAGTGGAATGAAGGACTAGCATGTAGATTAGACCTTAAATAAAGGACTATTTAATAAAGTCCTCTGGACAGGAGAGGACTTGAGATTGCCCACAAGTGCTCCAGACAGCTACTCCTCATGAAGAGACCCTAAGACAGTGATTCTGGTGGATTTAGAGCTCTGAGAGATTGAAGGGAATTGTGTGTTACTGGTGATTATTTCCTATCGCAGTTCTGAACGAACGACAAGCCGAGAGGAATGCTCAAACCATGCCCTTTGAAAGTTCACATGCTTACAAGATTTCCGGTTGATGTCGTGTGGACTTCTGGTTGATGTTACAGTAAGATCGGACACAAGGAGCGGGTCTCCGCTCCCCCATGCCGAATCTTCCCTGTTGGTGGGCTCCAAGAGGAGCCAAAGCCTCCTTGTAGGGGAGGCAAAGCAAAGAAGGCTGCTCTGCGTGCTCACGGAGAGTTGCAACTGTCCTGCCTGACCCCTCTCAGCCATGATGAGGAGAAGAGACAGCCTATACATGGCTACCACAAAGCTGAGGCAGCCGAGGAACACCTAAAACTAGTGCTGGAGTGGAGTTAGTGAACAGTGATTGGAGCTGGATGAGAAGATTCCTATTTTTTGCATTTAGTCCCTAAACTTAAAAGAAAGAAGAAGAAAATCCAGAAAAGAAAAGAAAAGAGACTCTTAGAATTACCTTTTTTAAAGCGGCGAATAATCATAGAGAGAAAAGTCCTAAACCAGAATGAAAGAAACTGAGGGGAGAAAAGCTAAATATCTTTTAATCAAAGAAAATTGGATTCTAAATTGGGTAGGCGTTGTTATGGAAAGGCATTATAATATTCTGGAATTATGTACCTGAATTGATTTGAGTATTTAATTTTGTCTCTATAAACTGAATTAAATTTGGATTTTAATTTATCACGTTTGAAACAATGCTGAAATCTCTATTGATGCTGCTATCTACTGATGAATGGGATATACTACACCACTACAAATCTAGGAAAATTTTGACAGAAGAAATAAGCAACATCTTTTTGAAGGATTGTGGTAATACTAATTGTCCTATAATTAATTACTTTACTATTGTGATAAGGAAGATTTTTAAGTAAAGTAAAGTGACTTTTGTTGTGTGGAAACTGTCTGGACTATTTAAATGGATTTGATTAATAACCCTGAGATGTAAAAAGCTATGATTATTGAACTCTTTGATGAGCAAAACTGGAACTAAATATATTGTTTGTGGCCCTGACTAAAAGCGGACTTATTAAACTAAAACAAGATGCCTTTTCAGGGGGAAATGAGTGAGATTTCAAGAGAAATGGTGTGGATGTTTCGAAGCATCAGGGATACCACGATAAAGAACTGAAGAGAGATAAAAGACTTAATCCAAGGCATAAGTGACAAAGTAGAAAATATGATACAACTGGCAATAAATGAAGATCAAAGAGTCCAGAAAAGAGAGGAGGCAGTGGAGAATATGGAGGAAAAGATAGGACAGACAAATCACCAAATAAAACAAGAGGATGAGAAAAACTTTTTGAGAGATATAAAAATGGAATTGGAATTGGATAATCTGGAAGATGTTTTTGAAAGGGAGATAGGAGTATGAATGGATACTCTGGAGATATGGCAGCTTAGGAGGATAGAGATAGGAGAAATATTTAGATGGAATAATGAAGATACAGATGTTGACAGAGACAAAGTTCTCAGAAAGGAGTATGGGAGGAAAGCCAAAAAACAAATAAGAATTGAAGTATTAAAATGGGCTAGGGATTATGGATAGAGCTATTTTCCTTCTTTTTTGTAATATAATGATGGCCTGATTAAAAACTAGAAATAGAGGTTGAAATAAGAATATACACCTTTATATGAAGGACTATGTATTAACATAAATATGTGTTTTAACATTAGGATTAGTAAGAGTGACTTCACTAAAAGCCAGAATAGAGGTAGAAATAAGAATTAGGGGGAATATTAGTAGTTATAATTTTTATATAAATTGAAAATAAGTAATAATTAGATGGAAAGTTGAGAGGTTGAAATATGGTATTACTATGTATGTTCAAGAAGATCATTGACATTAGAATGGAACACTGAAATATTGAATAACTACTTTAAAATAATTGAGTACATTAATATTAGGATTATATAAGTTTGATTAACATAATAATTGACTGTTGTTATTTGTATTAATATGAACCATACCCAGAGGCCACAGAGTTCATGTATTGATGTTGATATATATTTAAAAATAAAAACCCAATAAACTTTGAGGGAAAAAAAGAAAGTTCACATGCTTATTAATCTTTCAGAAATTCCTTATTATAACTGCTGTTGCTTTATTTCAGTTTAGTAATTTGAAGTAACTTTAATAGTTTGGAGTAGCAGGACTAGAACAGAAAGCATAGTATTCAAAATTGGTCAAATTGGGTCATTCTCAGATTCCTGTGTAGCCCTCTAGGAATAGTTGAGAAGAGATGTTCCTGAAGAGGTACATCATGGTACCATGGTTTTGGATATATGAGGGCTATTCAGAGACAGAGGAAACTAAGTTACAAACAATAGTGGTGTAAGTTACACAGCTGATATAAATCTTCAACATATTTTATGTCCCCCTAAATATTGACTAATTACCCTGACAGAGAAGCTCTTATCCTGCCAACCTTTAATTTTAGGCTCTCACTACATCTTTGTTCCAGCATCCTCAATAGCCTCCACCCTCTTGGACCCTGAGCAAGAATGGATTCCAGCAATTTATCATCTCCAGCTGCTCCCTGGAAATGGTAGCTTCCAGCAATACCTTGACAGCGAACTGAGATTCTAAGGTCTCCTGCTAATCCTGATTCTGAAGACATACCTGAATCTCTTCAGGACTCATCAGAGGAAACAGGTCAGAGGGATAAACACAGAAACAAGCCCTTCCAGTATCCGGTAGAATATATTTTTCCACCAGGGTCTGTGATTATAATTCCTGCATTTTCCAAGGAACATCTACCTTTGTATAGTGTGATTGTGCAAATACTGTCTCCATTCCTCAGTGGAAGAGAATACCTCCTCGAGCTAGGGAGCATTTGCTTTTGCCTCAGTCTACCCAAAAGTAGGTTTCTGGTTCCCCTAAGGTGGTGATGAGGCAATAAAAGGGTTTTTAAAGAAGTGTTCCAATATATGTAAAGCCCTTGCAAGCGTTCTCAATTGTTCAGCTGGGAAACCCTAAAAGCTTTGACCTCTTTTGGAGCAAATCAGAGGCTGATCGCCCATCTCTAGCTATTTGCACAAATTGAAGCGAGTTCATAATGTAACTCACACAGTGCCCTCCACGTTACTGTATTGCTTTCTCTTCTGTCATCTCCCGGGTTTGCTGTTTACATTTCTAAAATGTTGTACAAGGAGCCTGTTAATACAGGTTTCTATGTGAGGTGACTGGAACAGGTCAACCCACTTTCCTGATCCAGCAGAAGGATGGCGATAATTCACTATGAGCAATTCTACGACAGCCTCAAAGGAATAAGTACTTGAGTGGGTAATTGAGCATGGCAAGGCACCAAGTGGTGGGCTGGGCCCAGGAGGGGACCTTTGACCTGCTTTTAGGCGGATTTTATTTAGCTTTCTCAGAAGTGCTAGTTTTAAAAAAAAAGCCAAAGCAAAAAAAGCCAGCCTTAAATTATTGCGCTGCTTTGCATTCATTCATTTCTAGGTGATATGGTAAATGCAGTCATCTTTTATTAATGGAAGCAGAATGCATGTGGGCTGTGAAATTTGATGGATCACTCAAAGATGACTGACTCATTTGTTGGTATACATACCCACAATGTTTCTTTGATTGCGACCCAAATACTAAGCTATTCAATAATCCTACACAGCAGTTCACTGAAGCTTCATAGAAACATGTTTCTCTCTTACTGGCTAATTTATATGGGCTGACCATGATGGCTGGCAACCATTTGTGTCTCTTGATAAATTTTGCTTATTTTTGCCTTGATTCTATTGTGAATCTTTCCTGTTAGAAGGTACATTTTCTTGTGTATGTGTACACATATGTATGTGTTGTGTATGTATTCTGGAATTGTCCTGCAATTTTAGGTTCATTCTAAAGGTCAGATCTGATCATTCTGCTGTCATGATATGGCAACTGTCAGAAAATGGTGGCAAAACTTAGGAATTGTAATATTATTAGGAGCCAATAAACGTGTCAGTGAAGTTCTTATTATGACTATGCACTGCATTGGCTAGATTACCTGATGACATCACTTAATGATGATCTGAAGCTGATGTTCTAATAATGGTGCCTTAACTAATAGCCTCCGAGTTCCTGGAAGGATGGTAGACTGGCTGATCTGGAAAATGGTAGTAACCCAATAATTTTGTAAATTTCTGGTGATAGAAACTCTCTTGACTGTAAGAAAAGCCATTATACATACCAATTAATCAGAAACTTTTATCAGCTTTGTAAGCATCATCCTCTCTTGACAGACAGGCAAGTCATAGATTCCTGAGTTAAACCCTCTGCCCATGCTCAAAGACACATATTTTGCATATTTTCAGGCTAGATGCTGCCTAGTGAGTTTCTAAGAGAAGTCTTGTTGCTTGGCAGCAGAAAAACATTACTTGATGAATAATGAGAATGTAGGATTTGCCAGGGCACCACAATGGCAAAACGTTTTTGTTGAACACATGTCCTCCTTCTGGGCTTCCTTTGGGAATCTAGGTGTCTACTATTCATGATGGCAGAAATGTGATGGAAAACTCACTCCCAAAGGACCAACAACTGGAGAGATAAAGTTCAAAGGACTGTGTATTAGTTCCAAAGCTAGCAGATTACAGCGAAACACTGGCCTCTGATGTAGACAAGGCAAGAGTAAGAGCCACATAAATATCCTTTATCAGGGACACAGCACCCCTACCCTAGCAGAAGATCCTGAATAAAGAATTGCTTTACAACCGATAAGGAAACAATCCATCCCCACAAAGGGAAACGAGGTATCCTTCATGGTATGAAATCATTACAGACGCATTGCTAGAAAGGAAATATAATAGCTTTGTTATATGAGTTGAGCAAAGGCTCCGACTCTTATTGGAACCAACGGATTCTGCATTTGCAGCAGAAAAAGAGAAGAAACTAAGAGGAAGGGCAGGAAATATGCTTGAAACCTTTCAGAGTATGACCTCTTTACAGGTAGTTCTTGACTTATAATTACAATTGAGCCCAAATTTTCTGTTGGTAAACAAGGCAGTTGTTAAGTGAGTTTTGCCCCATTTTATGACTTGTCTTGCCACAGTTAAATGAATCACTGCAGTTAAGTTAGTAACATGGTTGTTAAGTGAATCTGCCTTTCCCAGTAACTTTGCTTGTCACAAAAGGTGAACACATGGAACTGTCATAAATACAGGCCAGATGCCAAACATCTGACGTTTGACCAATGATATGGGGCTGCTGAAATGGTTGTGAGCATGAAAAGTGGTCATCAGTCACTTTTTCAGTGGCATTGTAACTTCAAACATCAACAACTTCACTAAACAAATGGCTGTAAATTGAGGATTACCCGTAATGTAATATGAATAATCAGCAGGAACAGGTTGGTGGAAAAATAAAACTTCCATCCCTTAAGAGTTGCAGAGGAACCACAGCAAAGAGGAACCACAGCAAATTGCTCATAAAGAAATACACACACACAGAAATACACAATACACACACAGAAATACACAATATGCATATGAAATTGGTGCATACATAACTTATTCCAACAATATACAAGGCTAAATAGGTCTTTGGTTTGGCTCAGTGTGGTTCTTGGTGGATTGACCTGCATATCTTTCTAAGCCTTTGTCATTGAAATACTGCCTCAACGTGAGGATGGGTGCATTAAAAATAACACATGATGCAGAGGTGTTAGGAGAAAAATAAATGTGTCTAAAATTGTATGTTTGAAATCTCTAGTCACCATGATTGATTCCTTCCTCAGAGCTCCCCTTTGCAGGATGCATTTTCTTCCAGTGACTGATGGGATTCTTCTTCAGCCCCTAACAGTTCCAAATGTTGGCACGTACCCCACAGCAATTGGTATTCAAAACGGTTTCAGATATTTGGGATGTTTCTATACCTGCATATCAGGCTAATCCAAAGAAGGAATAGGAATAAATCAAGTTCAGTGGCAGACAGACGCTTGGGACGGTCATTCTCAGAAATGTTTCAAGGCAGGAGTGGCTAGACAGACTGAGCTGAGGAGTCGAATATGTGAATGAGTTGGTTGACCCAAAAGGTGAGGGAGTTTTGGGATAAGTGCATTTGTGTGAGGGAAATGGGCTGCACTTGAATGGAAATGAAGGCAGTCTGCTGAAGCCTAGGCAAGGGGTGTCCAACTTTGGCAACTTTAAGACCTGAGGACTTCAACTCCCAGAATTCCCCAACCAGCTATGGATAACTGTTTCCCAGACAGCTTCAGTTAGTTCAAAACAAGAGCAGGTAGTCTGCTCTTGTTGGGGTAGGCTGGTGTGCTAGGACCACCAGCCTCAAAGCTGATATCCATTTCTAGGCCCAATTCAAAGGGCTGCTTTTGACCTTTAAAGTCCTCAAGGCCTTAGGACCATGTTACCCGAAGGAGCACCTTGTCCCATAAATCTTCTAATAAGGCCCTCTGCCAGCTCCTCACCAAAGGAGGGAAGGTGGGTCTCTGCAAAGGAGAGAGCCTTTTTGATGATGTCACCCCATTTTTGGATAGTTCTTCCTAGAGAAGCTTGACTGGCACTGACAATAGCACCATTCTGGCACCAAGTAAAACCTTTTTTGTTTTCCCATGCTATTTCATTGTATTTTAACCACATTTTAATTCATATTATTTTAAATGAATTGCTGCTGCTTAGCTTATACGGACTGTTTATTTTGGTTTTTTTTTAATTTGATTTGTTGACATGCTTTAATTCAAATTGTATTATTCTTTTTTTCTTTTTTGGTATGTGCATCATAAATCACCCAGAGTACTTTGGTTATTGAATGGCTTAGATTTTATTTAATTAATTTATTGTTATAAATAGTGGTATATGATTTAAATAAATCATCTACAGTATATTAATATAAATTGTATAAATTAAATTGAGTAATATTATGCCACTATACATTCAAATATAGGCCTCAGATAGAGAGAGGGAGGGAGGGGAGGGAGATAGAGAGAGAGAGAAAGAAAGGAGAGAATAGGCTGAATATAAGGAAGATATGGATAAAGATAATCCATGTGTTTAGAGAAGGTCATGCTCCAGATAGTTTGACTACAATTCCCATAAATTCCACCTAGAATAGCCAGCAACAAAAAATATATGAAGGGCTCTGGAACAATTTTCCAATATATCGCTGTCTGTTTTCCAACAGCTTCTTGAATTTATCACCAGATGAAAAATGGGAAGTTTCCCACTTTCCCAAGATGTACATAATAAGTAGCTTCTGAAGTCAAAAATAAAGCAAGGATATAAATCTATAAGTTCTCTGTTACAGCGAACTTGGTTTATAGCTTAAACAAAAAACAGTCCTGGCTGATTCTTTGTGTACTTTTACAATATAAATTATACAAATTATAAAAGTAGACAGATGTTGATCAAATGGATGGCATTTAGAAAATGCAATAAAAGTGATTAAGGGCTGATGGAAAAGATTAGGCATTAGACATCCATAGTTAAATAGGAACTAAGATGGTTATGGAGCCCATTTCTATTGGCTATTGAAGCATATCAACCAGTGGTTGGTTGCCCCCTGTTTGGGCCGGTTCTATGGAACTGGTAGTAAAACTGGTGGGAGGCTCTGCCCACCAATCCTGACGTCATCAGGAAGCTTCAGCGCATGGCCCCATTGCGAACCGGTAGTAAAGGTAAGTAGAACCCACCCCTGATATCAACCATCCCTAGTAGAGAGACCAAGAAGTTGTGGTAAAACCAATGGAGCATCATTAGCGGTTATAAAGAGAGAAAACCCGAAAGAAAGAAAAAGTAGGAGAGGAATCAAAAAAATTTTTCCAGGAAAGAAACACGTGGGATGATTCAGTAGCTTCGAGAAAATCCGAAAGCTCCATTAATCAGAAAATTTAAGCCATAGTAGATTAAGCACTAGAAAATATACTAAAGACTATAATCCTGCTTTTGCAAACAGATGAGCAAAATCACCCAACACATGGTCACTCCCTGGAAAAATATTCCTGTTTGTCTATTAAGAAGAAGGCATGATGTTGAGCAAAGTTGGGGCTTATGATAATTAGTGTAAATTCCCTGTATTTATTACAGTAAATTTTGGAAGACACACAAGTTTTAAGCTGTTAAATGCTAAATATCAGAGGTTAGAAGCTGTGTCTTTCTCATGCAGACACAAAATGTATTTTCAACAAAATTTTTAAACAAAATTATGTGTCAGAATGTTATTCTAGGATTGCTGTTTACCAGATAATAGTTAAAACACTGACCTATGAGAAGAATTTAGACCCTAAGGCCGTGATGGCAAACCTATGGCAAGCGTGCCAGAGGTGGCACACAGTGCCCTCTCTGTGGGAATGTGAGCCGTTGCCTCAGTTCAACTTTGCCGCGCATGCGTGCACACTTCCTGCTGGCCAACTCCTCTTCGTGTCTCCGCCACACATGAATGGGGGGTACTGCAGGGGGCTGCACATGCATGTGTTGAAGGCCAAGGTGTGTGCGGGGAACATGTGCATGGGGGCGGGGCATGTGCGGGGTGCATGCGGGGGCTGCATGCACATTGCATGCGCACTTGCACGCGTGCTCACTTGCACGCTTTGGGCACTTGGTCCAGAAAACATTAGCCATCACTGCCCTAGGGATTAGTCGGTCAAGTGAGGCATTAGGACCCTGAGTAAACAGAGAAGTAGGGAATAGTAACTCATTGTTCCCAAGTACAAGTGGTCCTTGCTTTACTGCTTTAATTGGGACTGGTAGCTCTGTTGCTAAGAGAAACAGTCATTAAGTGAAACATGATTGACACGCTTAGTGGCAGAGCATTGACTTTGCTTGTAGGAAGCTGCCTGGGAAGGCCACAAATGGTGCTCCGGGGATGCTGAAAGTGTTGTGAATGTGCAACAGTTACTACGTACCCAAATCAAATCATGTGACATTGGGACATTGCAATAGTTATAAGCGTAACGGTCGGTCATGTCACTATTTTCAGTGTGGTTTTTCAAAACAAACAATTGCTAAACAAATTGTCATTAAGTGAGGACTCCCTGTAACTATTTGTTGAGCCAATCATCCCTGCAGTCCTGCCAAGTGATGAGGACTTCATTTTATTCCTGAAGTTAATTAAGGGTAGTTACTGGTGATCATTTATCAAGTGATAATTTCCACTCTAATCAGATATTGGCTTAGTTAGTTACCTGGAGCAATTGCCAATAGGTGATGACTGGCTTCCCAACATTCTTCAAACTTTCCTTTCATTACAGGTAGTCCTTGACGTATGACCACAATTGAGCCCAAAATTTCTGTTGTCATGCGAGACATTTGTTAAGTGAATTTTGCCCTATTTTAAGATCTTTCTTGCCTCAGTTGTTAAGTAAATCGCTGCTGTTGAAAAGTTAGTAACCCGGTTGTTAAATGAATCTGGCTTTCCCATTGACTTTGCTTGTCAGAAGGTCGCAAAAGGCGATCGCTTGATCTTGGGATACAATAACAGTCATAAATGTGAACTAGCTGCCAAGCATCTGAATTTTAATCACATGATTGTGGGGATCCTGGAAAGGTCGTAACTGTGAAAAACAGTCATAAGTCACTTTTTCCAGTGCCGTTGTAACAACTTTGAACAATCACTAAACGAACTGTTGTAAGTCGAGGACTACCTGTATTTGTTTTCTAAAGGAAGGAGATTTAATTCAGCTATGTTGAATTTTTGTCTCTAGATATGAACAGCTTTTTAATTGCTTCATGAAAATATTGTTATAATGAAGAAGGTAGCAGTACAGCAGTGATCCTTTTCTCACTAGCCAAAAATCAGGAGGCGTCTGGTAGCATCCTTGGAGATTAAAAAATATGTATTAAAAGTTATACGTCAGTTTTGTGAGCTGTAGCAAACTTCATTGAATGCATGGAATGGCTGCATCCTACATCAGCTTAGTTCATGAACCCTTATGCCTTTATAGCTCATTAAGGCACATATCTTTTTTTTTTTTATTATTGAAAAAGTTTTACAAACATCAATTTTCCCCCCATTTTTTTCCCCTCCCCATCCCTCCCTTAACCCCCCAAGCCCTCCCCACCCCCCATGACTTCCCCAAGGTGAAATCCATCCGCATTTGTTATATCAGAGTTTACCACCCCTCTATTCTCCCCCCTGTGTACTATACAATTCTTCATAACAATAAGCTATTTTGCCCCCTATAAGCTATACATTTCTACACAACATTTAGCTAAAAGCTATCTGGTGCTTCCTAGTTTGATATTTGTTCTGTACATAATCTATCCATTTCTTCCACTCCCATGCATAGGTCTCTTGAGTCCGATCTTTTAAGTATGCTGATATCTTCGCCATTTCTGCAAAACTGGCCATCTTCAAAGTCCATTCTTGAATTGTAGGCATATCATCCCTTTTCCAATATTGACCAATCAATAACCTAGCTGCTGTCACCATATACAATATCAATTATGTTTCACCCACTAAAAGCCCTTAACTATACCCAATAAAAACAATTGAGGAAAAAATTGAATTTTTTTCTTCAAAACATTTTGCATAACCCCCCAAATTTTTATCCAAAAAGCCTTTGCTTTCTTGCATGTCCACCATATATGATAATATGTAGCATCTAAACAATCACATCTCCAACATTTCGGTTGAACATTAGGATACATGCATGACAGTTTCTTAGGATCTAAATGCCACCTATAAAACATTTTATAAAAATTTTCCCTCAAATTCTGCGACTGTGTAAATTTAACATTCTGAACCCATATTTTTTTCCCAAGTTTCCATCATAACTGGTTCTCCAAAATTTTGTGCCCATTTTATCATACAATCTTTAACCAATTCATTTTCTGAATCTCTTTCTAACAAAACATTATAAACCCTCTTAATATGCATTGGGCCTTTCTCTTTTATCTGTCTAACCAATTCTTCTTCATGCAACATTAATCCAATTTTTTGATCTTCTCTCCATCTCAGTTGAAGTTGATTATACTGTAACCACGTTAAATTAATCCCTTCTTCCAACAGTGTATTTAATGACTTCAGTTGCCATCTGCCCCCATCATTAAAAAGTACTTCTTTGTATAACCCCCCCCCCCGAGTGACTTTGTATTTATATTCCATATAATATGACCAAGATCCAACCACAACGGTATTTTATAATCCCATTTGAGTCGGTGCTTCTTCCATACTCTCATCAAGGAGCTTCTAAGTATATGGCTGTTGAATACTTTATCCACCTTGTTTTCATAAAATAAATATGCATGCCAACCAAATTCAAGATCATAACTTTCTATATTCAATATTCCAGTCTTTGTCCTTCCAAACCAGTCACTTGCCTGTGTAAACGCTGCAGCTTCATAATACAATCGCAGGTTTGGAAGTTTAAGACCACCCCTTTCACGAACATCTTGCATGATTTTCAGTTTAACTCTTGGCTTTTTCTCATTCCAAACAAACTTATTTACTCCTTTTTGCCATTCCATCAAGTATTTGTCACTTTTAAGCACCAGAATCATTTGAAACAAGAATAAAAATCTAGGTAGAACATTCATTTTAACTGCTGCTATTCTTCCAAGTAAGGACAGCTGCAGTTTTTTCCAGGTTGCCATATCCTTTTGTACCTTTCGTCACAACACCTCATAATTATTTTGAAACAGTTTTATATTTGAATCTGCAACTTGAACTCCTAGATATCTCACCTTTGATACTATTTCAAAGCCTGCCTTCCTTTCCAATTCTTTCTTTTGATCAGCTGTCATATTTTTAACTATCATCTTGGTTTTTTTCTGGTTCAGTCTAAATCCTGATACCATACCATATTCTTCTATAATGTCTTTCATCTGAATTATTGATTCCATCGGCTGTGTTAGGGTAACAACCAGATCATCTGCAAATGCCCTTATTCTGTAATCCTCTTGCCTTATCACTATTCCCTTCAAAGTACTCGAGTCCCGTATTGTATTCAACAAGACTTCTAAAGTTAGAATGAACAACAACGGGGATAACGGACAACCTTGTCTTTTAATATCTTTTAATATATACTTTTCAGTGGTGGAATTCACATTTTTTTACTACCGGTTCTGTGGGCGTGGCTAGGTGGGCGTGGCTTTGTGGGTGTGGCAGGGGAAGGATACTGTAAAATCCCCATTCCCTCCCCACTCTGGGGCCAGCCAGAGGTGATATTTGCCAGTTCTCTGAACTACTCAAAATTTCTGTTACTGGTTCTCCAGAGACTGTCAGAACCTTTGGAATAGCACCCTTGATACTTTTAGTTTCCAAGATTCAAAGATATCCTTGTGTTTAGGGCATCAGTATGTACTTTTGCAGATGTAACTGTCAACCAGGCAGCAAAAATAAGTGGCAAATTTTTTGGTTGGGCAAAAAAAGAACAAGAGCAAGGGACAAGAATAACTGTTATAAAGAGCAAGGTTACCAAATATAGAGAACAAATGTCCAAATAGCAGAATATTCTACCTCTTCATTGCCAACTAATGATTTTTGAAGTTTTTGAAACCCTGATTAGGGAACCCAATTGTAAAAAGAAGCAAAAACGAAACACATGGTAACAGGAAAGAAATTACAAACTTCCCCCAAACTGCAGTGATTTCTTAATATGCCCTGTCTTGTTTCAAAAATACAGCTTTGCAAATATTAAAACAATCAGACTTTCTTTTCTACCCAAATGTATCTGATTTGCTTAGTTAATTTCAGAATAAAGATATCTCCAAATTATTAGCAACTAATGCTGGATGGCTTCTCTTTCCATTGGAGTCTGTTATCTCAGCTCTTAATACAGGTAATCCTCAACGTACGATGACAACTGAGTCCAAAATTTATGTTGCTAAATGAGAAATTTGTTAAGTGAGTTTTGCCCCATTTTGCAATTTTTCTTGTCACATTTGTTAATCACTGCAGTTGTTAAATTAGTAACACGGTTGTTAAATGAATCTCGCTTCCCCATTGATTTGGCTCGTCAGAAGATTGCAAAAGGTAATCGCATGACCCCAGGACACTGCAACCGTCATAAATGTGAATCAGTTGTCAAGCATCCAAATGTAAATCATGTGTCCATAGGGATGCTGCAATGGTCAAAATTGTGAAAAATGGTCAGAAGTCGCTTTTTTCGGTGCCATTGTAACTTCGAACGTTCATTAAGTGAACTGTTGTAAGTTGAGGACTACCTGTACTGGAGATAGTTTTATTATTAGACATTTATGCAAACATAACTGGATCAGCTGGACAAATGTGGCATATTTATTTATTTTTTTAATTTTGATTTATATGCCGCCTTCTCCGGAGACTCAGGGCGGCTTACAATGCATTAAGCAATAGCCTTCCTACTTTTGTATATTTTATACAAAGTCAGCTTATTGCCCCTACAAACCGAGTCCTCATTTTACCTACCTTAGAAAGGATGGAAGGCTGAGTCAACCTTGAGCCTGGTGAGAATTGAACTCGCAGTAATTGCAGGCAGCTGGAAGCTAAATACTACCTTTAACAGTAGCATTAGTCTGCTGCGCCACTCAGGCTCTATTAGCATGTATGTAAACACAGCAGTGTAAGTTAGACTAGCACTGAGCTAAATGAATCCATCTAAGAAGCTTCCCAATTTCCTAGAATCAGAGGGGGTTCAGAAAACCTATCAGTGATCTTCTATAGTGGATTTAACTGCTGTTCATTGAGATGCTGGCCACTATTTCTCCTCCTCCTCCTTGTTGTTACTATCAGCTCATTTGCCCCTTGAAAGTCACATGTCTTTCTGTCTTTGAATGGCTACGAGAAAATGTTGGGAGCATAACAAAACAATAGTTAGGAGACCAAAAGACTAAATATTAGAAGCTCTGATAAGGAAAAATCAGAATTGAAAATAAAAGTGTTTTTGAGTTTAAAAATAACTCACAAGCCCGTAAAAATGAGAGCTTGGGAAAAGTCAGTAGGAGTTGAACAGCACAAATGATTTCCCCCTGTACTCTAAACTAATTTACTATTGTACCATTTATTTTGCTCATAAGCCTACTAGCATTTAAAGAGGACACTCAGTGGAGGATAAAACATCTGCTTAAAATCTCACAGGTTAATAAATCTTGTGCGCAAGCAGTGCGTCCGTGGGTTCAAAGGGAAGGACAGAACAAAGTGGCTCTGGGTGTTTCAATGCCAAAATCATCATCACCGTTATGACCACCTGCTGTATCTCCATCTTCATCATTATCATCACCAAAGTCATCATCTCCTTCTCCTTCTCCTTCTCCATCACCATGATCATTATCTCTATCATCATCACCATCATTACCATCATCCCAGTGGTTGGATTCAAGTAATTTAACAACCGGTTCTCTGCCCTAATGATTTCTTCCAACAACCAGTTTGTCAAACTGCTCAGAAAGTTAACAACCGGTTCTCCCGAAGTGGTGCAAACTGGATGAATCCCACCACTGCATCATTCCCATCTCTAGCACCATCCTTAAAAAAAAAAGAGAGAGAGAGAGAGAACTCCTGACTTTTCAAAGGAAGGTTTGCCTTTCTAGAAACAAACTTTCTAGTAACCAAAGTAGTTTATTTATTTATTTATTGGTTCGATTTATATGCCACCCTTCTCCAGAGACTCAGGGCGGCTTACAATGCGTTAAGCAGTAGCCTTCATATTTTTGTATATACCTGCTTAGTAGAGCTTTCGCCCCCCCCCAAGCGGTGTTCTTTTTTATATAAAGTCAGTTTATTGCCCCCACAATCCGGGTCCTCATTTTACCTACCTCGGGAGGATAGAAGGCTGAGTCAACCTTGAGCCTGGTGAGATTTGAACTTGCATTAATTGTAGGCAGCTGGTGTTACTTAACAGCACTTTAGTCTGCTGCGCCACCAAGGCTCGTATATAGTTGTGGCAGGAGACCTTACATTTAGAATGAGTAAATTATCCCATTATTCAAATGCTTCCCAAGGTAAAGGTAACATCCACAAGTTTACATGTTTGAATCAGCCCATAGATATTTTCTGGTTTATTACGGTAATTTCTATTTACCAACCCCAGTCAATTTCTATAGAGATGTGGATGTATCCTGGGTGTTTATTTTGCTTTTTTCTATTTCCCTTTAAAAATTAATGTAGCTTCTTTTTATACACAAGTTATTTTCTTGTCCTCTGCATCTCTTTCCTTGGAGCCTTTTCATATACCTTTCAAAAGGTTCATAAATGCCTATATACTTATGTGAAGTGAATAATACATTAATCCATGCTTTGCTGAATATGATACTATGCTCTGCATAATACCTTTCACTAATCAATATGGCACAAACAGTGAGAGCAGGTCGATATGGTTAAAGATAATTAAGAATTGATTGGTACCTAAGTGTTGAATGAACAGACAGATGGGATTTTTTTTGTGACCTGTAATAGTATGTGAGAAAGACCTTGGGAGACTGGGTGAAGAAATGCTGCCTGGGGAATGGTCAGATAAGAGATAGCCTAGCCTGCCGCTTCATAATGGGTGGAGCAAGAGGCTCAGAAGGGACCCTCCCCAGGTTCTTAGGCTATAATGGTGCCAGTGGGAGAATTGTATTTCCAGACTTCTAAGATTCTTTTAATGTAGCTTTACAATAAAGTAAAATTAGTTTATTGATTGTGTTTCCTGTCTGGTCCACCTGGTAAGGCTGACATGTCCCAAGGTGGCAAACTGATAAAAGAAGGCATGAATCTTGCTGAAAATCATACCACGGGGTCTTTTATTGCTATGGAAATGGTTTTTCGATTAATCTCTCTAAGCACTGTCATGAAAGAAAGACCATTGTTCATTTAGCACTTATTAAAATCAGGTCTGACCCAGAAACCTCCCAGATCTTTTGATATAGTCTGGAAGTTCCTATGGTATTGCTTCCAATTCTGGAACATATGAACTAGGGATACACATTGGATTTACATCAATTTCAAATCCTCTTCTACTAAAATTTCATTTCCTCTAATCAATCATTCTTCCAACTAATCCTTACTTCACCTATTATTTGAAAATGTTCCTTTTCCATTATAGTCCACTTTTTATAACCTTGTGCTATTTGTTAGCTTGTTGGGAAAGAATCCTTCATAGTTCTTACCACCTCATTGATATATACCTTTTGCATTTGTTTTTCAGCAACTGCACACTGTTAACTTTTTCCAAGAATCTTATAAGTGTTGTTGTCCAACTAATATTTCCAAAGGGAAGAACTTTGCATTGTTTTTGTGAAATTTCAGCTGATTTCTTTAAAGCTTTCAAGTCATTTTTGCATATTAATTCTGTTTATATCCTTCCCAATTTTATTTAGAACATCTGATCCAAGTTATTAATGACAATGTTAAAGATCACAAAACTGCCTTAATTTGGGCCACCTTAATTGATACCACATTCTGGTTTGATAAGGAATTGTTGAAAGCACTCTTTGGGACTTACTTTCAAGTCAGCTAGATACTCACTTAATTGTTTTGCCTGCCAGTCCCACTTAATTAGCATGCTCATTAGAATGTCAAAAAGTTCATCATCAGATGTTTTGCTGGAATCAAGATATTCTGTACACATCTACATATATACATGTTCAATATTCCCACAATCTATAAAAAAGTTACCCATCAGAAAAGTGAGGTATTGTCATGACATATGTCATTGTTTCTGAAGGTGAAGAAGCTGCTCCAGCAGAACCCATGTAGTGTCAGCCTCTGGGCACATAAAATAAAGAACCACCTAAGGCTGATAAAACACAGGCACTGCAGGTAAAACAGACAGATGATGCTGATACAAAGCTACTCCTCCCTCCTCACTCAACAACTATAAAGTAGCGCAGAACAGTTCTATGAGTTTTCTTACCAAGCATGGTAGTTAATCTCTTGATTAGAGACAGTTGGCTGCAGCATGATTTAAAAAACAGTCCTGACCCATGATTATTCATTAGATTCAACTGTCTGGTCTCTGTTGTGATGTATATTTGGATTTATGGAATTCTGACTTCTGGACTGGTTGATATCCCTGATTTGGCTCTCGGAACCTTGGACTGGATTTTGACTATTTTTCTGTGTGCCCCTGTTAAAAGCAATCATTCAGGCAAGTTCTTTTCAGAGACTGTTTTGTTTTCCATTCTTTGTCTGCTGTTATCTTCTTGACCTTGAGTAAACTGCTGATTTCAGTAGCAACTATGTGTGTGCTTTTGAAACCAGAAGCAGGACAGGTTTATTTAGTGTGACCTGATTTCTTTTTCATAATTTTTTCCTGAATGATTAGAATCCTTTAAGGTTGCCTATAAATTAATCACTTTATGCTGTAAAATATTCTCAAATATTGATGTTAGGCTGATTAGCTATCATTCTATATGGTAGTAGTTTCTATAGTAGATACATTACAATCAAGAATTTCTCATGGCAAGAAAGCTGAAAACTCCTATGACTAAGCATAAAGCAGGGGTTTTATTAAGCTGTGGAAAAGTGGGAAGGGGAAAGCACCAAGTTTAAATCTAAGAGGGGCCTTCATTCTGGCAGATCAAGTGTTTATCACATTAATTACATGATTACAGAAATTTCTTATTAGCTGTCCCACGACAACCAGTGAGGGGAAGGAAGAGCCAGTTTCTCCTTCTTCCTGTCTTTTTGAAGATATGGGTACCATTTTGTTTCCAGTCATCTAGCATTTCATCTATTTCCCAGAATTTTTCAAAGGTTACACATAAAAGTTCAGCCAGTCCATCAGCAAGCTCTCTGAAATGCAATTCATCTGGTCCTGGAAATTTAAACTCCTAAATAAATAAATTCCCTGAACATTCTTTTCAGGAATATTGAGCAAAGTAAAAAGAATGCTGAATAGTTACATTTTGTTAACATTACCATTTTCACCAGGGGTGAAATCTACTTACCTTCCCTACCGGTTCGGAAATGCGTGCACGCATCATGTGCGATTTTGGACCCTCTGCGCATGCACAAAGCCTTCTGTGCATGTGCAGAGGATAAAAAACAGGTTACTTCCTGGTTAAAACCAGGAAATAATGACGTCTGAGCGGGTGGGCGAAGCCTTGTGCTGCCGCCGCTACCAGTTCTCTGAACCACCTGCCACCGCCGCTACCGGTTCACCTGAACCGGTGCGAATCGGTAGCATTTCACCCCTGATTTTTACTGAATAGTTAATTGACCAAATTTTTTCCTTTTAATTTTTGAAGCTCTTTTGGATGTTTTTAGCATTCTTTGACATTAACTCATGATTTCTCATAAAAGCTTTTGCACTTGTTTGTGTAATATTTGTCAGGCTCCATTTCCTCAGAAAGCATTATATGCCTGAAAATGCACAATTTATTTATTTATTTTTAAAATTGTTTTTAAAAAAACCCCAGGATTACAACCTAATATTATGGCCAGTGCAAATGAGGATTTGAACTGAATAATGTAAACAATATGCCCACTTCATGGATCAGCTTTTGCCAATTTTGTGACCGCTCAACCAAAAAGTTGCTTCAGGTTTTGCTTCAGTCTCTAATGCAGCACTCCATAGAGAAATGGAGCTGAATAAATAGAAATTGGAATATGGATAAACACCTTCGATTACTGTCAAAAGCTAAGCTTCTTATCACAAAGCTGGGAACTTTGATGGCTAATCAATCTTCCTTGAAATAAGGTTTGCTGGTCAGTTGTTGAAATAATTTTATTAAAAGTTACAATTAATAAAATAAAAACTAATACAAACTGAAATATAATAAAAATAAAAAATGCAGAAATAATAGAAAAGAAAGAAAAATATAGCAAAGAAAAAGAAAAATATACAGAGAAATGTCTTCCCTCTTCATCCCAAACAATTTTAGTAATTTATCACCTTCTCTTAAAATAAAACAAATGATCCATTTCTTCTCCTGTATCTATAAACAAATCCTTACAGCTTTGTCATATCAGTCCTTATGTCAACAAAATTCCAATAAGGATTACTAGAGATAACATCTATTTTATCTTGATCAAATAAACCAACTTTATATTCCTTCCTTTTACTTTTGATCTTTAGTCCCTTCAAACAATGTCCTAGCACTTGATTTTTCATTTTCTAAATTCTTTCTCATAAAGTTTTTTAAAACTTGAAGAAGCCTCTTTTGTAAACCCTATATAGGAAAATTATTCAGGGCACAGTCTTTGGTTTTTATTTGTATGTCCCTTTTAATTAAGACATCAGCCAATTTCTTTTGTATGTCCATTGTAACATTTATTACATGTTATTACATGGGGTTACATTTATTACATGGGGGGCACTGTATTACGGTGGTTCTCCTCCTTTCTCTCCGACCGGTTGCAGTCTGTGTTGGCAGGGGGGCAGAGGTCGACCCCAAGGCCCCTCATATGTGGGGTGCCACAAGGGTCGGTCCTCTCGCCCCTTTTGTTCAACATTTATGTAAAGCTGCTGGGTGAGATCATCAGTGGTTTCGGGGTGAAGTACAACCAGTATGCTAATGACACCCAGCTTTACATCTCCACCCCGGACCACCCCAACGATGCCCTTGAAGTGATGTCCCGGTGTCTGGAGGCCGTGTGGATCTGGATGGGGAGGAACAGGCTCAGGCTCAACCCATCCAAGACCGAGTGGCTGTGGTTTCCGACGTCCCGAGATAGTCAGTTGACGCCATCGCTGACTATTGGGGGCGAATCACTGGCTCCCACAGAGAGGGTTCGCAACTTGGGTGTACTCCTGGATTCACGGCTGTCTTTAGAAGAGCACTTGATGCCGTGACCGGGAGGATTTTTTATCAGGTTCGCCTGATTCGCCAGTTGCGTCCTTTTCTGGATCTGGACTCCCTACACACAGTCACTCATGCCCTCGTCACTTCCCGCCTGGACTACTGCAACGCTCTCTACATGGGGCTCCCCTTGAGGAGCACCCGGAGGCTCCAACTGGTGCAGAGTGTGGCTGCGCAGGTGGTTATGGGAGCAACATGGCGCTCCCGTGTGACACCTCTCCTGCGCGAGCTGCACTGGCTCCCGGTGGTCTTCCGGGTGCACTTCAAGGTTTTGGTCACCACCTTTAGAGCGCTCCATGGCTTAGGACCTGGTTATTTACAGGACTGCCTACTACCACAAGCAGCCTCCCACCGGCCGGTACGCTCTCATAGAGAGGGGCTCCTCCGGGTGCCGCCAACTAAACAATGTCGACTGGCGGCCCCCAGGGGGAGGGCCTTCTCTGTGGGAGCACCCACTATCTGGAACGAGCTTCCCCCAGAGATATGGAGGATCCTGGATTTGCACATTTTCCGCCGTGCTCTTAAGGTTCTCCTATTCCAGCAAGCCGGCCTGGCCTAATTTTCTCCACTGTTTTTAAAATTCTCTTAAATCGAAATTTTAATCTGTTTTAAATTATTGGGATTTTTTAATTGTCTCGGGCTAAATTATTTAATCTGGTTTTAATTATGTCTTTTAACTTTTGTATTTATGTATTTTATTTTGTGCCTGTTCACCACCCTGAGTCCTTCGGGAGTAGGGCGGTATACAAATCTAATAAAACATAAAACATAAACAAAACAAACATTTTTTCCCCATATCATACTTATAGCCTGCTATTTTAAAATCCCTTTTTAGATCAGGCTCAGTCTTGTCAGGTAAAACCTGTTCCTCTTTCATAACATCTTTGAAACACAGTTTATCTTAAAATAGACTCTTAAAATTAACCTCCGAATCCATTATTAAAAATTTTTGTTCTATTCTGTATTAGCAAGTCAAAATTAAGTGCCCTTCTCCTCTACTTGTGATCTTTAGTTCTTTTTGGTTTCCTCTTGCTTCCAACTTTAAAGTCCCATTCTACCATGCTTTTTAAAGAGAATTCTATTGGACAGTTTCAATACTATTTTCTTCTGGCCCCGGATTACAACACGGCCATGACAAAGTTTAAACAAACAATTCTAGACAATCCAAACTAAAAATGTTTCAAAATCTGAGTTAGGAAACCAGAAGAATCATTTTAAATGTTTAAAGAGTGGTGGCAGCACAGTGGTTAGAATGCAGTATCACAGCTAATTCTGCTGACTGCCAGCAATTCGATCCTGAGTTCAACTCAGAGTTGACTCGGCCTTTCATCCTTTTGAGATCAATAAAATAAGGATCCAGATTGTTGGGGACAATATGCAAATAATGCTTATATTGTAAACTGACCAGAGAGGGCTGTAAAGCCCTTTGAAGAGGTATATGAGTTCAAGCGCTATTGTTGTTATTACTAAATCATGTCTCAGATATCACAGGGTTTTTCACACCACTTGAGTAGCCATCATACCATCAGCAGTTCTTGAGTGCAGATTCCAAAAGATTCCCTTTGCAGAAAACAAAATCTCTCTCTCTATATATTTATTTATTTATTTATTTATTTATTTATTTATTTATTTATTTAATTTATTTATTTATTTATTAGTTCGATTTATATGCCGCCCTTCTCCAGAGACTCAGTACCCATATGGAATGGGTACTGTTGATTTTTTGACTCTTGAATTGTGACTTCAGTATAGATTCCATAATAGTCTCCTTCGCATTCAGGCTACTTCCTGGAAACCTGTTTAAATGTATATGCCTCATCTAAAAGACAATAATCTCAGAACAATACTTATTGTAGCCAATGTCCTGTCAATATACTTTGTAGGATTCAATCAGCCTTGCTAGCATAGCAAACTATGGTAAAGCAATCTGGCAGACAGACATAGTAGGTTGAGTAAAATGTGGTTGATAAATTAATCTTACTTGTATCTATATATCACAATAATGTATTTGCTGTATTTTATCTTATTTTGCATAGTTTTATTTTTTTCAATATTAGCCAATATCCAATAAAGCATGTCTGACCTGACTACCATATTTTTTGGAGTATAAAATGCACCTTTTTCTCCCAAAAAAGAGGGTGAAAATCTGGGTGAGTCTTATACTCCAAATGTAGCTCCACCTAGCCTCTCAAACGGAGGTTTCAAAGGCTGAAAAAAGCCTCAGAAATGAAGCTTCACGGAAAAAAAGCCTCCAAACAGAGTTTCAGAAAAAAAAAAAAAACTCTGAAAGGAAGCTTCAGAAAAAGCTCTGTTTCGGAGGCTTTCAGAGGCAGAAAAAAAAGTTTTTTCCGAAACAGAGTTTCAGAGGTTTCAGAGACTGAAAAAAAAAGCAAGGCACAGAGTTCACAACCAAGGAACCTGTTGCTAAAATTCACTTCTGGGAACAGTTGATTGGGGGTATTCCGGGAGGCCAATCCAGCCGCCAATCAGCTTTTTTCTTATTTTTCCTCCCAAAAAACTAAGGTACATCTTATATTACGGTGCATCTCATACTCCAAAAAATACGGTAGTTTGATGGTGATTTGACAATTTGACAATCTTTTTTGGGTGATGATCCTAGTATGGTGCAGCAAAAATATTACATGAAAAACCATAAAGCTCTTCTAGGATGTCTACAAAATTATTCTGTATGCTGCATTCACAGAATTCTTCTATTATTTCTCAATTTGAGGTCAGAATATTTGTGCTTTCCCAGATTCCAGTTTGGGGCACAAAAACCTTGTTACATTCAAAGAGACAAAGAATTAAAGCCAGGTGGGTGTCCAATTGACCGTTAGAGCAACATCATGTTCCATAAGCCGAGATTTGCTAAAGTCTTTAGAATTGATCTATCATTCCTTACACTGACATTAGGCAGCAAATTGATTTAGCTCTTTCAAGCAAAAGACTCTGGCTTTTGTTTACTGAGTTGAATCGTCTCTTCTGAACCTCCTTTCCAGTTTCTCTTGCGCAAAGTAATCATATGCGCAAGAAATAACTATTTTCTGGAGGTATTCCATGAATCTTTCCATCATTTACAATCTGTAGCAATTACTGATGGCCTTTAAGATAGCACTGCACTAAAAAAGTCTCAGTGGGTAATGAATAATGGTTCTGCATTAGTCTCGTGTGTTCAGTGAAGATCAGTGCCAGGAAGAAGCAGCCAATTTGGCCCCAATTCAAACAAAGATTCTATAATAGTCATAAGCCTTGAGGGACAGGCCAGTACCTGCAGGATTAACTTGCCAGATGCACACATTTTCAAATTTACTTTTTGACACTTCAAGTGTTTTGGCTTTAGGCAACCGATGAATTCAACAGTGCTTTTCCCACATGGGTTTCCTGGGGAATGGAAACTTTGATTCATATTGGAAGAAGTAAAAAATGATTTTGCTCTGTAGTAATTAGCTGGTAGTTCTGATTTTCCAGTGACTCAATCCAGCTTTCCAAGTTCACAGGGGTTTTAACTGTATTCATATTGTTAGGTACTACTGTTATATTTGCTTATTTATATGAGCCACCAAGGATCTTGTGAATATGGCATGATGATAGATAGCCAGATAGCATGCATAGCTAGATAGATAGCATGGATAGATGGATAGATAGATAGATGGATGGATGGATGGATGGATGGATGGATGGATGGATGGATAGACAGACAGTCAGACAGACAGACAGACAGACAGACAGACAGACAGACAGACAGACAGACAGGTAACATGATTTTAATGAGGCCAGGAACACTATCAATCTCCATAGATAATGTTGCATAGTTATCCCATTTTAGCAAAAGCTTTCTCCCCCATTTTGACTATTATTAGGGGGGAAAAACCAATCCACGTAGTTAAAATAATCTTAAAAATCAAGGAGGATTGAGAAACCCACTTTTTTTTGTGAAACACCCTTCATCAGAACAGGGAGGGACATTTTTACCCTTTGTTATTGTTTGATTTACAAAACATATGAACCCTGAAACTGTTTTAAAACAGAACTGTAGCAATAACTAGCTATTTTATAATACCTAGCTAATAACTAGCTATAACAATTCATATAACTTGCTATACACAAATATACTGTATTAGGAGTTGCTGTTATGTCTGATTATATAACATTTTAGGATTAGAGCTCTGTTCCTACAATTCCCACAATGTATCCAATCTTAGCCTAACTTTCAGGCAAATGCGTGAATGTGTTAATGTCCTACGTAATGTTTTTCCACAAGAGTAGCTAATCAATATGGAAAGCATGTTTTCATGGCCCCTGCAGAGGAGATACAGAGAGACTCCACCCTATGTGAACTTATCAAGCAGTCAGATATTACAGGAAAAAGGTGGCACCTCAGATATCCAGTCTCTGAATCATGAAGAATTTTAACATGACAAGCAGCACCTTGAATTGGCTTTGGAAGCCAATTGGTAACCAATGGCGTTCTCATAGCAGCCATATTATATGAGAACAATGAGAAACACCCGTAACTATTTAGACCAACTATAGCTTCTAAATGCTTTCCAAGGGCATCCCTTTACAGAACCCATTGAAGTGGTCCAAATGAGAAGTGACTGAGACATGAGTGATTGGCTCATGTAAGTCTGATTATATTATACCTGTCAGGCTTGCCAGGTAAACCAGAAGGGAAATATGACTACATGAGTTAATTCTATTTTATTGTAAGGCTATCTTAACAGAACCTTGCAAGTCCGAAAGTACAAATCTCCCCCCATCATTGTTAAATGCCTGATTAGTTAAGATGAATCCTTCCAACTTTATTTCTCTGACCATTACACCCCTGGGAGCTTCTTCCTTTCTTGTCTGATTATTTCTTAGGCAACAGCCTTTAATTAAATTTGTATGTGTGTGTATGTGTATGTATGTGTGTATATATGTATGTGTATATATACATACGTATATACCACACACTGTGTATCTACTTCTACGACCAATTAAATAGGGAAATTTACATTTTAAATAAAATAAAATATATAGTTAATCAGAATAGAATTGGAAGGGATGTTGGAGGTCTTCTAGTCCAACCCCCTGCTCAAGCAAGAGACCCTATACCAGTGGTGACTAACCTTTTTGCCGTCGCGTGCCAGAAGTCAGGGGAGTATGGGGGGGTTGCGCGCGTGCATGCCCACACCCATAATTCAATGTGCCCTGCCCCCCCCACGCATGCACGCACAACCCCACTGCACTCCCCCCGCTTTTGGCACACAATGGAATGGTAGGTCCGTTGGCCCATTTTTCGCCCTCCCCAAGCTCCAGAGGCTTTCTTGGAGCCTGGGGAGGGCAAAAACGGCCTCCCCCAACCCCCAGAGGCCCTCCGGAGGCCAGGAACAGCCTGTTTCCCGACTTCCAGTGGGCCCGGAAGGCTAGAAAATCAGCTGGCCGGCGCGCACATGTACACTGGAGCTGAGCTAGAGCAACACTCACATGCCCACAAATATGGCTCCACGTGCCACCTGTGGCACACGTGCCATAGGTTTGCCATCACGGCCCTATACCATTTCAGACAAGTAGCTGGCCAGTCTCCTCTTAAAAACCTTCAGTGATGAAGCACCCACAAATTCTGAAGGGAAGCTGTTCCACTGGTTAATTGTCCTCACTGTTAGGAAGTTTCTCCTGAATTGCAGGTTGCTTCTCTCCTTGATTAGTTTCCATCCATTGTTTCTTGTCTTACCTTCTGGTGCTTTGGATAGAAAGAAAAATAGATAGATACTTATTTATTCTGTTCCAAGAATTAATGGAAGCAAAAACAGCCTTTCCTGTCCTCCAAATAAATGGACTTCAGATTTTCCCGGCATTTCCCAACCAACACAGCAGCTACACATCAGAGGAGAGCTAAATTGGGAAGGCTACAGCAGAGCACAGTAGAGCTCTTGTATGCAGGGCATGTTCCTTTCCCCCTTCTTTATTTCAGGGTTCAGTACTGTTTTAGCATTCAAACAAAAGCAGCTGCAGAATCACTTCTTCATCTAAATTAATAGAAACACTGAGGTGGAAGGAGGTACTTGGTGCATACAGTGGAGTAGATCTTTGTGTAAAGCAGAAAATAGATAAAGGCTATTTTCTTCAAATTATAGCTGATCACACTACTCAGAGATGTAGGGGGGATAATTTAACACCCTAGATCTAAGTGATCTTTCAGGGGCTCAGCCATCTTCTTAAATAGGTAATGAGAAGCCATTTCGTGCATCCCACTTGATCCATAATGAAGAAACACTGAAATGCTAAAAACAACTGTATTAAATTATGCATTAGTGGTATTAATTTGTGAATTGCTAATTCATAATGGGAAGAGATTTAACATTCCTTAGAGTATATGCCTGCTCCCAAGATAAACCAAGAAAAAAGAAATCAAATCACACATCCAACTACACACCTCATATTTCCCTTAAGGAGAAATACAACCAATTTTAAATCTCCACATTTAATATTTCTTCCCATAGTTTGAGGATATGCTGTAGGACGGGGATGTTCAAACTTGGCAACTTTAAGACTTGTGGACTTCAACTCCCAGAATTCCTCAGCCAGCCATGTCTTAAAGTTGCCATGTTTGGAGACCTCTGTTGTAGGGAGAGCATTGCAGCCATATACAAACAACTGTAACCTTATTCTTTTCTGTTCCCTTTTTATAATAAATACTAGTAGAAATCTATTTGTGGATAACGATTGTGGGTGGATTATGGACTTGTTGAATTTCAGGAACTATAGTAAAAACAAAAGAGAAAGGATTATGTTAGCATATATTCACTAGGAACCTCTGTTGTCCCCAATTCGGGTGTGAGCCTGGTGCTGAAGCCAATGATGGATGCCAGACACGAGGTGCAGGTTTTCTGATTGCTTTTTATTGGAGTACTCCAAGGAAAGGACTCCTGGCCAAAATGCCAAGAACCAAGAACAAAGGATTAAGAAAGCTTTATACATTTTCACTAAAAAGAAAAGGCGGGACAAAGTGAGATAATAAGAAATATCATCTAATAAACATTTTAGTAATAATTCTACAATTTGTTCTATTGGTCTCTAGCTGGCCCTATTTCTAAGCCTTGGCTAATGAATACCTCAGGAGTTATCTAATTGGCTGCAGGCCATTTTTATTCCTAATTTTTAGCTGAGGCTGCAAGTTGTCTAACTGTTGTTACTTTTATCAGCTTTCTAACTACCCAGAATTGTTACAAGATTTACACATGCATATTTCCTGTAGATAAACATTCTTTGTTCTTGCCAAACACACTCTGCAATTACAGGCTTCCTGATTTACTTTCAAGTTTGTGTCATGACCTGGCTTTATTTTAGCATACAGCCCATCACCTCTCTACCCATTGAATACAGAAGTTGCTCTTGTGAACCAGAACTGAAAGACTGAGCTAAAGGATTGTGGGAAGGAAGTCAAAATCTTCCCTGCCCTTCAATCTTCCATTGTTCCTCACGTCCCCACCTCACAGCCATTTCAAGGGCAAGAGGGGAGAAATTACACTAAAACAAAAGATAACAAACTTGACAATGAGGTTGGGATTGGCCAAAGGTTGGGATTGGCCCAGTCAAGTAAATTCCTTTCAGGATATCAGAGATTACACCTATTAATAAACAAAAGATCCTTTCTTCTGCATGACTCTCATTTCCAGATAAGGTATTAATTAAGCAGGTAACCAGTTGAAATGATAAATAAGTGGGGGAAAAAATCCACCAGCTCAGCAGGGTCGCTAAACCTCGGAAATCCCTTTTGGCCATCCATCTAATAGCAGTTTCAATAATTCTTAGAAGGTAGGCTCTGATCCTGGGAGGAACAAAGAAAAGTTTTTTTTTTCTATAAAAAGTAACCATTTGAAAACTGGCCACCTTGGATTGCTGTACTGCCTGTTAAGCTGTGGAATAAATGTAACCTCTGCTTCAAACAATTTGCCTTGAGTGTTCTTTAGAAGACCTATCCTGGATACGAACCAAGAATTTTCTTCTAACAAGATGATTAATGAGAATAGGAATACCCTGTTTTCCCGAAAATAAGATATACCCTGAAAATAAGCCCTCCGTGAAAATATTTAAACGCAGAACTGGAAATCAGGTAAGACGGCAAGAGGAGCCCCATCTTACTCCACGCGCCCCAAAATAATAAGACCTCCCCGAAAATAAGGCCAAGCGCTTATTTCAGGGTTCAAAAAATATAAGACAGGGTCTTATTTTCGGGAAAACACAAGAATAGAATAGAACGGAACGGAACGGAACGGAACGGAACGGAACAGAACAGAACAGAACAGAACAGAACAGAACAGAACAGAACAGAACAGAATAGACAGAGTTGGAAGGGATCTTGGAGGTCTTCTAGTCCAACCCACTGCTCAGGCAGGAAGCCCTATACTAGGGGTGTCAAACTCGATTTCACATCAGGGCCACTTGATTTCACTTGAGGGCCACATCAGGTTGTATTTGACCTTGGGCGGGGGCTGGGGATGACCGGGGTGGGTGTGGCCAGCTTGACTTCACTCATGTTGGGGTTGCCTCTGGCAGCCTGTGCGCTCTGCCAGTGAAAATGAGCTCCTGGGCTCCATTTTCAGCTGCGACGGGCTCCTGCGAACCTCTGCCAGTGAAAACAGAGCTTTGGAGGGTGGCGAGCTCTGTTTTCACTGGCAGAGGCACAACGGGCCGGTCCTTCACTGTTTCCAAGGCAGCCCCATGGGCCAGATCTAAGCACCCCACAGGGCGGATCCTTGAGTTTGACACCCCTGCCCTATATCATTTCAGACAAATGGTTGTCCAATCTCTTCTTAAAAACTTCCAGTGTTGGAGAATTCACGACTTCTGGAAGCAAGTTGTTCCACTGGTTAATTTTAACGCAGTTTTAATATTTTAACCCAGTTTATTAGTCTTGATGAGGAAACCAGAGAGGTTTTTTTCCATAGTCCAAACCAGCTCCTAGGGTTGTTTGAAGTTAATGTAACTCTCTCCTGTCAATTGGTTTGTGCAACCTGCTTGGTTCACTGCTCCTGTTTCTGAGATTGTCCTGCAGCAGCTAAACAAAATGCAACTTCTTAGGCACCCCATCCCTTTCACTATTTTATCAGTTTTCTTTCTCCCAGGGGTATGAAAAATTGGGGATGGGGAAAGAGAGATGTATTTGCATAAGCCTTCTGGCTCGATCCATAGCCGTTCTGATCACAATCATTCCAATGTGGATATTTAAATTTTCTTTTTCATCATATGACTCTTCAAGATGTCAGAAGATTGCAAATAAAGGGCAAACACCCATTTATTTTTATTTTATTTTATTTTATTTTAAATTTCTATACTGCCCTTCTCCCTGAGGACTCAGGGCGGTGTACAGCCAAAATTAAAAAACATGCAGTACAAATATTAAAAACAATTAAAAGATATATAAATTTGGCCCAATTAAAACTCACTACCAATTAAAACATTTTAAAATTTCTTCTTAAGCCAGCCCGGCTTGCTTGAAAAAATGGGTTTTAAGGGCACGGCGGAAGGCACTGAGGTCTTGGATTCTCCTTATCTCTGGGGGCAGCTGATTCCAGAGGGTAGGTGCCCCCACAGAGAAGGCCCTCCCCCTGGGGGTCACCAGCCTGTACTGTTTGGCTGATGGCACCCCGAGGAGGCCCTCTCTGTGGGAGCGCACGGGTCGATGGGAGGTCGTCGGTAGCAGCAGGCAGTCTCGAAGATAGCTAGGCCCTATGCCATGGAGTGCTTTAAAGGTGATAACCAACACCTTGAAGTGCACCCGGAAGACCACCGGGAGCCAGTGCAGCTCACGCAGGAGCGGTGTTACATGGGAGCGCCATGCTGCTCCCGTCACTACCCGCGCTGCTGCATTCTGGACCAGCTGGAGCCTCCGGGTGCTCCTCAAGGGGAGCCCCATGTAGAGAGCGTTGCAGTAGTCAAGGTGAGAGGTGACGAGGGCATGAGTGACTGTGCACAGGGAATCCCAATCAAGAAAGGGTCGCAACTGGCGAATCAGGCGAACCTGACAAAAGGTCCCCCTGGTTACAGCCGTCAGATGTTCCTCCAAGGACAGCTGCATATCCAGGAGGACTCCCAGATTGTGAGCCTTCTCTGTGGGGGCCAACGACTCGCCCCCAATAGTCAGTGATGGAGTCAACTGACTATATCGGGATGCCGGGAGCCACAGCCACTCAGTCTTGGAAGGGTTGAGCTTGAGCCTGTTCCTCCCCATCCAGATCCGCACAGCCTCCAGGCACTGGGACATCACTTCAAGGGCATCGTTGGGATGGCCTGGGGTGGAGATGTACAGCTGGGTGTCATCAGCGTACTGGTGGTATCTCACTCCAAAGCCACAGATGATCTCGCCCAGCGGCTTCACATGAACAGAAGGGGCGAGAGGACCGACCCTTGCGGCACTCCACAATTGAGAGGCCTCGAGGTCGACCTCTGCCCCCCTGCCAACACAGACTGCGACCGGTCGGAGAGAAAGGAGGAGAACCACCGTAACACGGTGCCTCCCACCCCCAACTCTTCCAGCCGGTGTAGCAAGATACCATGGTCAATGGTATCAAAAGCCGCTGAGAGGTCTAACAGGACCAGAACAGAGGAGCAACCCCTGTCCCGAGCCCTCCAGAGATCATCAACCAATGCGACCAATGCTGTTTCCGTGCTGTGCCCAGACCTGAAACCCGACTGGAACGGATCTAGATAGGATGTTTCCTCCAGGAATTGCGGAAACTGTCGCGCGACCACACTCTCAACAACCTTCGCCATAAAGCGAAGGTTGGAGACAGGACGGTAGTTGGCCAATATTGCCAGATCCAGGGACAGCTTCTTGAGGAGAGGCCTCACCACCGCCTCTTTCAAGGTGGTGAGGAAGTAACCCTCACTCAACGAAGCGTTGATAACACCCTGGAGCCAGCCTCGTGTAACCTCCCGGGAAGCCAGTACCAACCAGGAGGGACACTGGTCCAGTAAACATGTGGCCGCACTAAGTCTCCCCAAAATTCTGTCCACATCATCGGGAGTCACAGCATCAAACTCCTCCCAGATAACATTCTCAAGACTATTCCTCATCACCCTGCCCTGATCTACCCAGTCAGAGTCCAAATCCCTCCGGATCTGGGCGATTTTGTCATACAGGTATTGTCCGAAATCCTCCGCCCTGCCTTCCAAGGGATCCTCCCACATTCCCGGATGGAGCAGGGAGCAGGTTACCCTGAACAGGGAGGCCGGACGATTCCCTGATGATGCAATAGAGGCGGAAAAGTAATTAAACTTTGCCGTCTTTATCACCACTAGGTAGGCCTTAATATGCGACCTTACCAGTGTTCGATCAGATTCAGCGAGACTGGCCCTCCAACCGCTCTCCAGGCGTCTTTTCTGGCGCTTCATTTCCCTCAGCTCCTCCGTGAACCAAGGAGCCGCCTGGGATCGGCACCGGATCAGAGGCCGCAAAGGCACAACTCGGTCCAAGGCCCCACCAGCCGCCCCATCCCAGGCGGCTACCAGGTCCTCGGCCGAGTCATGTGCTAGATCCTCAGGAAATGGCCCAAGCTCCATCTGGAACCTATCAGGATCCATCAGGCGCCTGGGGCGGATCCATCTAATTGGGTCCGCCTCCCTGCGGCAAGGGGTAGCGGTTCGAAGATCCAGGCGAAGGAGCGAGTGGTCAGTCCATGACAAGGGTTCCATATCTATATCCCCTATAACAAGACCACTCAACCACTGGCCAGAGACAAAAATCAAGTCCAGAGTGTGACCTCCCCTGTGAGTAGGGCCATGAACTAATTAGGTCAGGTCCATGGCCGTCATGGAAGCCATGAACTCCCGAGCCACCTCAGACGTTTCACCGACGGATGGCAAGTTGAAATCACCCATGACTAAAAGCCTGGGTGTATCTACTGCCACCGTGACTATCACGTCGAGTAGCTCAGGTAGGGCTGTTGCCACGCGGCAGGGAGCCAGGTATGTAAGCAACAAGCCCATCTGAACCCCACGTCCCCACCTCACAAGGAGGGACTCACATCCGGCTATCTGAGGCACAGTGGTCTCCCTCGGACCCAGATCCTCGTTAATAATAACCGCCACCCCCCTCCCCTCCCCTGGGCCCTCGGCTGATGGAATGCTCTGAAGCCTGGTGGGCACAATGAATAAGAGTCTAGATAAATTTTTCTCCACAGGACAAACAAGGATTACGAAACATGTGAAAGTTGTAAGACAATAACACTTAAAAATAAATCCTAAGTGTTTGATGAGAACTGGTCCTACTCACTTGATTGAGGACATGACATTTTCAGAGCAGTATTTTATCACTTGATAAGTAATTTTGCAAGTGATTGATGTGAGGTATGAAAGTGACAGGTAAGCTTATGGGACAGGGAGCACATCTTATTTGCTATAATCCCAAAATCTGGGATTCTGGTGCAACCCCAGAATTTGGGGATTGAGTGGTATATTACTTTTTATAATTAAATAGATAAACCCAATTCTGCTCTGTATTTCATCTGACTAATTCAATTTAGGTCTGGCTTGGGGTTGCAGGTGTACGTGCATTCAATATTCAATCTTTCTAAAATCTCAAAATCCACAGTGTAATGAAAAATTTAAATGCCCTGATTCCTGGATTTGGTCTCTTTGGCACGAGAGGAAGAATGAAATCTGTACTTGCAGGATGCATTAGATATTATAATCTAAGAGAGAGATCAAAGTTTGATTAAAGTTCCAATAAAAAATTCCTAGAGAACAGTTGAAAATACCATACAAGCTGTGAGAGTCACATGCAATAATTTGCATAATTGTTAAGAATATATTCAAGAGGGTTTACTGCCAAGGAAGTCTATTTAGCATCAGAGCATGTCTAAATTTGGAAATGTCATATTAAAGCTTGGAAATGTGCTGCTTTTGCTCCTTATTACACATGGGAACCTCTTAACCACTTCACCATAGCAAAATGAATGAGAGGAAAACGGCTGCAAGAACTCTCTGTGATTTGCCATCCTCATTTTCAGCCACAACGATCCCAGACATATTTATTATATGTCCCCTACACCCAATTCTCCTCCTCTGTCCTTGATGCATCAGGACTAATCGTTTTGTAACAGAAAACAAAGAGTTGGCAGAGGAGAATTCACAGGTCCCATTTCCCTTCCTCATGAGCACTACAAAGCAGTAGGACAGACTTAAATGCAACAAGACAGATTGGGCTCAGCTACGATAGGCTTTATTGTGAATGCAGCCATTGTGAATCCTAGTTTACCATACTGTGCGAATCCAGGCAATTTCAGAACACTCAGTCAACCACGGCTAAGGAGCCCATGATTCAACTCAATATGTTAACCGTGAACCTAGATGCTGAGAAGGAAGAAAAAAGCTCATCTTTTTTTTGATACAGTGATTGTAGCAGGCTTTCAGATATTGATAATTCTTGTATTGTAGAGCTATTCTGGCTTATCCCTACATGGTAGAATTTCATGAAGGTCCATAAGGAGACCCATGGAAGTGTGAGGTATATTTACAGGTGGATAAATGAAATCTGGCCCAAGAAACAAATATCTAGGAATGAAGCAGAATACTTGTTTGACAGAAAGCCCCATCTGGAAGTATACTTTCTTTGGAATGCTCATTTGCACAGTGAACCAATTTTGTTTGGGGTCACAGATGCAATAAAGAAGAATAAGAATGCTGAATTGAGCTACGCAGAACATCCTTCTTTCTACTCTCTTGCTTGGCACATCATGAACTGCTGACTGCTGACTATCTATGCATTTGACCTTGTTTGAAGACCCAGGTTGGCACCAGCTGCCAGAATTTTGAGGGATGTGCACAGCATTTTTGAGCTATTCCCAGAAGTTAGCATGGTCTAAGTAGAACAGTTATTAAGATGATTATAGCAGAGAGCAGAGCCGTAAATAGGACTTGATAAGGCAAAGTGGAATGATTCCAACATTATGGAATAGTGAAGTGACAGGACATTTAGACAACTTGGCATATCATAGGTCACTTGTTCTCCTATCTCAAGAGAACAGAATCCATCTCACTCTTCAAGGAGATAATTTCTTCCTCATGAGTGTAGACAAGGATATCTCAACTCCCTAAGTAAAATAATGGGAGAATGATGTGTTTCAGGATAAAGAGTATCTTTTTGGTGTCGAATGGGGCAATTAAGTGAGGAGGATTAAGACCAACCAAACCTATTGTAATACTCTTTGTAAAGGATTTTCACATGTGTTTCATATTATACTATCCATCTCAACCTACCCCATTCTATCCCAGCTTAACTAAACTGGTTAGATCAAAGACTGGAAAATAACAGGATTGTAACAGATATTGGCTAGAAATACTTGCTTACCTAGACTCTAGTTAGATCTAGGGCTAAAAAGCTCAGGCATGAGCTCCAATACCAGACAATTATGAGTCAGCAGTTGGCTCCCTCCTCACACACAACTCCATACAAAATACAATTTGTAGAACAGACTTCCACCTTTCTCATAACTGGTGGGATAAATGCCTAACTATATCCCTAGTAATATGCTCTTTCTTATTGAACAGAAGACCCTTCTCAGTTATATCAACTTGCAGACCTGTCTCGAGATTCTTCTAGTGATGAAAGCCCATGCTTTAAAAAATTAAATTGGAAGGCCAGAGAGAATGTGGGAATGTCACCCAGAGTGAGACTGGAATATTTGGCCCTTTGGGGGAGGAGGAAGAATTTGCTTTGGGGAAGGGCCAGAAGGAAAAATAAAACTTAAGCCTGGCATTATGTGCATTATTTTTTTAAACGCACACACAACTATATAAAATTGGTATCACTAGCCCTTGAGATTTTGATGCTAATGGAATGGGCCTTTGGCAACTGGACTGCACATATAAAGTCCTTCATGTCACGGGTCTTTGCTACTTGGAGGAATACTTATCTCTGAATGTTTCCCCCCACCCAATGAGGTCAGAAGATGGATGTATTAAGCAGTAATGGATTTCAATTTTTTTTACTACCAATTCTCTGGGTGTGGCTTGGTGGGCGTGGCAGGGGAAAGATACTGTAAAATCCCCATTTCCTCCCGATCAGCTGGGACTCTGGAGGCAGAGAATAGATGGGGGCGGGGCCAGTCAGAGGTGGTGGTTTACCAGTTCTCTGAACTACTCAAAATTTCTGCTACCAGTTCTCCAGAACTAGTCAGAACCTGCTGAAACCCACCTCTGGTACTAAGGCTTCTATTGATTAGACCAGGGGTGTCAAACTGGTGGCTCCAGCTCCACAAATGGGAAAAATCTCATGAAATGTCACGTGACAGCAACGTGATGCTGTGAGTTTGACACCTCTGGATGTTTTGGGACCCAGGAAAACTGTCCTCTTGGTGGTGGCCCCTGCCCTCTGGAATGATATTTCCAAAAGTTTTGTACTGCTGCTACTGTAATGACTTTTAAAAAAGTATTAAAAACCTGCTTCTTTTCCCATGCCTTGGGATAGGATGCTGTGGAGCCACTTGGTTTTATTTTGTTTTGGGTTTTTAAGTGTGTGTGCGTGTGTTTGTGCATGTGTGTGTATGTGTATGTGTATGTGTAAGCAATATAGAGCCAACCTTCTAGTAGAGAGAGAGAAAGAAGGAAGGAAGGAAGGAAGGAAGGAAGGAAGGAAGGAAGGAAAGAAAGAAAGAAAGAAAGAAAGAAAGAAAGAAAGAAAGAAAGAAAGAAAGAAAGAAAGAAAGACCCAGCTGTGAGTAATATCTTGCCTAGATCTAGCCTAGCATAGAAGCCTGACGGTTGTGGTAGTGCAGATGAATAACAGTCATAGGTGTGACAATGGAGCAAACTACACCTGTGATTGTTGCACATCTTTTATATTTATTTATTTATTTATTTATTTATTTATTTGTTTGTTTGTTTGTTTGTTTGTTTTATTAAATTTCTATACCGCCCTACTCCCGAAGGACTCAGATCGGTGAACAGCCACAGGATAAAACACATAAATACAAAAATTTAAAATAGAATAAAAACGAATTAAATAATTTGGCTGAACAAATTTAAAATACCCCATAATTTAAAAACAAATTAAAATTTACATTTAAAAAGGGGAGATTTAGGCCAGGCCAGCTTGATGAAATAAAAAAGTCTTAAGTGCGCGACCGAAGGTGCGCAGATCCGGGATCCTCCGTATCTCCGGGGGGAGCTCGTTCCAGATCGTAGGTGCCCCCACAGAGAAGGGTCTCCCCCTAGGGGCCGCCAGTCGACATTGTTTGGCCGACGGCACCCGGAGGAGCCCCTCTCTATGGGAGCGTACTGGCCGGTGGGAGGCTATTGGTGGTAGCAGGCGGTCCCGTAGATAACCAGGTGTCCCGTAGATAACCAGGTCTATATAAGAGTCTCCTCCCCTAAAATAAGCATATAGATAGATAGATAGATAGATAGATAGATAGATAGATAGATAGATGCTACACCCTCCTAATGCCATTTTTACTCTGCAGTTTCTCCACTTCGTAGAATTTTGTAAAGGCTATGAATATTTCCACTGAGCCTTCTGAAGTGAGAGAACCAATTATGACATAACTTGCTTAGCTTCAAAGGTTGTGTGCCACCAAGCTTTTAAGCTGATGATTAATATGTGCTGGGTGATAGAATGAAACATATTTTGCTGCCATCTAACTGAAAAATTTACTTGTATCCAGAATTAGACATGTAATTAATGCTAAGACATGGCACCGGCTTTCATATTGGTGTAAATTCTTGCTTGGGTCTTAAGCATTTTAAAATATTATTATTATTATTGCCAGCAGATTATGCATGATTCTCATATAGGTTAAACTTTTGAGGAGACTATTAAGTAAGAACCATAACAGCTGAATACAAATGACAAAGAATTGGAAAGACATCTTCTCCTCTAAATACTGCTATAGCTCTGCTATAAAAGTAAACTGCACTATAACTTCATGTTTCAAGGACTAACCCTAGTCCATTGTCCAGGCCAGTATAACTTTTTTCCTCCTTCCCTCCCTCATGACTACCCCTGTTAGAGAACATGAGGTAGGAGAATTGGAATGACCCATTAAACTGATGTCCTACGATTTAACTGACACTCCATCCATTATTCTGTGCATGAAGAACCTATTTTGTCCTTTACCGTATGTCAAGCAAAATGTCTTGATATGGCCGGGGGGTGTGTGTGTTGTACTTACCTTTACTACTGGTTCACAATGGGGCCGTGTGTGTGTGCATGCTTCACTCTTGCGCGCACTTCTGCGCATGCACAGAAGCTTCCTGATGACGTCGGGGTCGGTGGGCAGAGCCTCCCACCGGTTTTACTACTGGTTCTTGCGAACTGGTCTGAACCAGGGGCAACCCACCACTGGATATGGCCTTGAATCTGGTATATGATATTCGGTGTATTATCTGGTACATTTATTTAAAGAAGCATTTTTGAACCCGATCGGTTAATTCTGTGCCATCCAGTTATCATATCAATCAATATATGTGCCATCAACCACCTAGAAGAATTTTCTCCAGGAGAATCTGTCCCCAACCTTTAGGTCTTCCGATGGTGCACTTGTAACTGAGTCCATCCATGATGCTTATCCTTTCTTCTTCTTTTTCCTTCCATCTTTCCCACCATTACAGATTACTCAGAAGAGCTTTATCTTCACATAATATTTTTGAAATATGATAATTGGATGTTGTTTGTGCCATAAGTGAGAACTCTGGATTTAACCTCTTCGTTTTCTTGGCTCTACATGGCATTCTAAGGAATCTTCTCTAACATCAATGTTCAAAGCGTTGCTACTCTTTCTACCCTAATTTTTAAAGTGTAACTTTAGTTTTCATGGAATGTGACAGGGAAAACCATTTTTTCTACAGTTCTAAATTTTGTTGGTATGGACACAGCTGACATCTAGAATCTTTTCCAAGACTTCCATTACTACTCTACCAAGTGCTAGTCTGCAGCCTACTTCTTGATTGCTCTTCAGTTGCTGTTAGATATTCTCTCTGAATTGCTAGGGAGGATTGCCTCCATCCTTTTCCTGCATAACAACAGGAATCCAGGCTTCACTGTCTCTGTGCTCTCTGGGAAAGAGCTCCTCCCTCCTGCGACTCTGGACTATATTCCATCACATTTAGACAACATTTGGATATTGAAGTTACGGTGCTCACTTGGTAAAACCGATGAAGTTGGATTGGTTCCTGGAAGATTGTTGAAAAGAATTGTCTGGGACAATTATTTTTTTTTTACTGTAGAAAACTCTTGGTGAAGCCAAAGGAAGAAAAAACCCTGAAATATTTACTTGATAGAGAAAACCCAGCAGAGTTGTGGGTTTAACTGATGAATGAATGCAAACCTGTGTAACTTTAAGCCCTTTCTCAACTTTCTTAGATAGTAGTACCGGGTAGTTCTTATATTTAGAAACATCGAAATACATAGGCTAAGTATGCATATATAGGTAGTCCAGTGGTGGGTTGCTCCTGGTTTGGCACGGTTCTATAGAACCAGTAGTAAAACCGGTGTGAACCTCCGCCCACCCACCACAATGTCATCATGGGTGATCTGCGCATGCGCAGAAGCTTCTGTGCATACACAGAAGCGTGTGTGTGCTCCCGTTGCGAACCAGTAGTAAAGGTAAGTAGAACCCATCCCTGAGGTAATCCCTGTCCTACAATCACAATTGAACCCCTAATTTCCATTGCTAAGCAAGACAACTGCGAAGTGAGTTTTGCCCCATTTTGTGACTTTTCTTGCCACAGTTGTTTAGTGAATCACTGCAATTGTTAAGTTAGTAGCACAGTTGTTAAGTGAATCTGACTTCCCTGTTGAGTTTGCTTGTCAGAAAGTCACAAAAGGTGATTGCATGATGCCAGGACATTGCAACTGTCATAAATACATGTTAGGTGTCAAGCGGCTGAATTTGATCACGTGACCATGGGGATGCTGTAACGGCCATCAGTGTGAAAAACAATCCTACTGTATAAGTCAGTTTTCAATGCTGGTGTAACTTCAAATGGTCACAAAAATTAGTGGTTGTAAGTCAAGGACTCTCTGTATGTTAACACTTTCTTATTTAGGGCTGTCCTGAAGATCCAAATTAGCAGAGAGGGAAAAAATTGTTAGTTACTTTTGAGTCAGGCTGTATCTGCAAAAGAATATAAAACAATTAGGGAGATTTGGAGCTGGGGACGTGAAGTTATTTAACTGTTCTGATAAAGGCTGCCTCAAATTGTTTCTTACTCTCTTTTAAGTGAATGAATAAGGGGAAAAAACCCTGGAAAACTATGCGACACTGCTTTTTTCAGTTAGATTGCTTGAACATATGAATAAATGAATATTTAATAAATGAATAAATGAATAAAAATATGAGTAAATCAAATAAACATATGTATGTACCTTATTGCAAGGCTGTTGATTTGCTATGGTGAATTCCAGCTACAGATGGCCCTCACAAAGCCATTACTGTTTGATCACCAGTCTCTTGTTTGATCACCAGACACATTCAAACAAACTTTTGTTCAGCTTCCCCTTAAATTCTTTAGAATTGTTTAGAGTGGAGATCAGTGAGATGGCACCCTTAATTTGCACTCTAATTAACACCAAACTCACACATAAATTAAAATTTAAGAGGCCAAATCTTCTGAGATTTCTAAGTGTTTGTGTGGTATTTGATGATCTCCAAAGATTTTAACTATGTTAACCTTTATTTCTTTTTTTAAAAAATGATGTCAGTATTGCCTGCTATCTGGGAAAGTGATCTCTTGGTGGTATAAAGGGCCTTCTAGTGCAGGGGTGTCCAACTTTGGCAACTTCAGGACCTGTGGACTTCATTTCCCAGAATTCCTCAACCAGCATGGCTAGCTGGGGAATTATGGGAGTTGAAGTCCACAGATCTTAAAGTTGCTGAAGTTGGACATGCCTGCTCTATGACATCCTGTTTGAGTCTGAAATAATACATTACTGCATTACGACTTTATTTATTTATTTATAAAGCAATGAATACATCTATTTTATTTATTACATTTATCATAGACCTCTCTTTTTAAATAGACCACAGGTCTTTTCAAAGAGCAATATATCTGCTTATTGGTACATAATCCTTATTGTACATTAAAAAAAAATCTGAATCTTTGGCTTTAATGAATGATTTGAGCCTCTTCTTCATTAATAATTTTATTGCAATTTGTTATCTTTCCTCCTCCTCTGTGCTTCGTTTGGATTAATTTTCTGTTAAATGTTGAAGTTTGTTAACATCTTGCTGCAAAACTGTCTGCAGAGGTTACTTTGTAGCTTGTGATGTGCTCCCAGTATAATTTTTATATCATACATATATTAATAGAATTGTTCACATGCAGCCAAAAAAGCAAATGTCCCTTGTTGTGTTTTATTAAACAGTTGGCGTGGAATGGGGATAATTTCCTCCATGAGGCAGATGCTTGCAGTTCTGTTTTCTGCAGACGGCTTGCCAGGCCCTGCAGATACAGTAACTTGATCTTCCTGTGCTGTGCAGATCTAAAATGGAATGAACCACTGTTTTTCAGATCACTTCTTCGTTTCTTGATCTGCAAAGATTAATTCCAAATGTTCCTCCCACTGGATTTAATTTTCAGCCCATTCTCTGAGGCAAGCCTTTACAGAACTTCGCTTTCAAGCAATGCAACAGCCTATTTGGTTGGAAGATAGAAAGGATTACCAGCTACAGGCACTGTTGGTGCATTTGTAATAATATACAGAGGGAAGATCTGACCCAGTGGTGGGCTGCAATTTTTTTAACAACCAGTTCTCTGCCCTAATGACTGGCTGGGTGGGTGTGGCTGGGTGGTCGTGACACGGGATTTGTGTGGTGCTAAGCAGGACTTCCCAGAGACCCTCCCTCACTCTCATTATACAGGTAATCCTCCAGTTACAAATGTAATGGAGCCTGCCAATTCGTTTGATTAAATCACGTTAAATGAACGTGATCACTCCCTGCTTTCCCCAATGCATTTGTTAATTGAATGTGCAGGTCTTTAAATGCACATGAGGTATCTCAGGCTGGGGGAACAGCATGTGGGGTCTAGTGCTGGAGCAGACCATCCAAGGCCTCTATATGCTGTTATATATTTTTTGGAAACAGTAATAGCTATATTTTTAAGTCATTGTACTAGCTTTTTATTGTGGTAATATAGACCACTGTAGTGTCTCTATATAGCTGTAGGGATTTTGTTCCCTTAGGAATTCTGTTGCCTTTTTTTCTGCTTCCTTTATGTTGTTCTAAATAGACAAAGTATTAAGAAAAATCAGTTAAGGAATAGAGCTTTAGGGGATGGTGAGAGAGGAACTACTCTGAAGAAACAGATTGATTCTCAATGAATATTCATTTTGCTTTTATCAAAACAAAAATGTACAATTTGCTACAAAAATCAAAGGATGGACATAAATGATTTAGTTGCAAATCAGGGACATTTTAAACATATAGTTCTTTTATATTTTTAAACATAATCTTAATGGGTTACATTAATGCTTACTTAATTACGTTTACTTCCCACTGAAATAATGGAAATATTAATCATGCCATTTATTACTTACTTTTGAAGATCTTACTTTTTTGAAGATCTCCAGAGGTCCAGAAAAGGCTGACCCATTGACAGAGAAGCCGAAGTGTTTTATTCAGATGATGGTGAAGCTGTAAGAAAGTGAAATCTAACGAAAACATTTTCACCAGCTTCTGAATAAAAGACTTCGGCTGGGGCCATGTGGCCAGTAGGCCTAGGCCTGGACTGGCCACAGCAGCCTCCTGCTTCAGGGATTGAGGCAGCAACAGCAGCAGCCAATAAAAGGGGAGGTTGCTACCTTTGTCTCATTGGGCTGAACTGCAAGGCCCTTGTTGATTGATTGCCACGCCCCAATCCCTGAAGCTGCTCATTCCAACTAGCCAGTCAGCAGAATGTAGACTGGGCCCAAACTAAGCCTGACCAGACTGGGTAAAAACTAAGCCTGCCGGCCAGGGGTGGCTTCTACTTACCTTTACTACTGGTTCGCAGTGGGGCTAAGGAACCCACAACCAAATTCCATACACTCTTGTTAATCTAACTGAATCAATCTAGTTTACAAGGAAAAAAAAAGGGTTTTGTTGTTGTTGGATGAAAACAAACATGTAATGAAACAAGTCACACTGTTTGCAATGACTGCGGGGAAGATACAAGAGCCCATCCTGACAAACAGCACTGTTAATGTCAGAGGGGATGCATTGAACTAATATAATTGCTGTAATTTCATATGTATTTTGGTTGGAAATAAAATGTTTAAATAAAAAAGAATTCAGCAATATTCCAGTTATTACAACTTAAAAGTTATTTTCTAGTTCAGGTTTTACCTCTGAAAGCATGCTGTATCTCTGCTGTTCATGTAAGGACATCTTTTCAGTCAGGTTTCCATGTATGACTGCCACATCTCTCTCTCTCCATAGATACTTTTTTTTTTCTTTTCTCTGTGTGTTTTCAGTGCACTTGTGTAATATTTATTATTTTAACTCATTGTTTTACTATTGCTTACATATTAGATTGTTGAACTGCTCTGAGATAAGAAGTGATATATAAATATTTTAAATAAATAATACCAAGTAGGTTACCAAGAAACCTTACGTCTGTGCTGCAGTGCAGAGGGTGGGATTCAGTTTTAGAATTCTTAATTCAAACAACACAAACTTATTTGTAGCTTGTGTGTTAATCAAAGTCAGATCCCTGGGCTGCTTTTGGCAACATTTTTATCTGGGAATGTATAATCTTGCAGAGATTTATGCTGTTGCACCTACATATAATATGATCAGGCAACCAATTGATTCATGATGCTCAAGGAACAATTTCTCCAACTATATAAAAACATTACTTATATCAACCTGATATAAATTGATAATCTGATACACTGATATATATATATAAAAGAAAAGATTCTGGACTTAACTCTTATTAGTTAATTGTATTGAAGGTAATATGACTTGATGCTTGGCCAGATATTTACTTCAACTTGATGATAATTGAGCTACTTACTAGGAATTCCCTTCATAATTTCAAATAGGATTGGTAGTTTTCCATAGCATAGTGATTATATCTTTCCCTTCCTTCCTTCCTTCCTTCCTTCCTTCCTTCCTTCCTTCCTTCCTTCCTTCCTTCCTTCCTTCCTTCCTTCCTTTTTCTAGGCAAAGAATAAGAAAATAGCAGAAAATATGCCTAACTGTATATGTAGAGATTGAATTAAGCTAACAAACTAACATATTTATAGTTGTTAGGATTCTTCCTTTAATACTCACTTTAGTATTAATGAAGATGTAGAATAGTTTCTACAAGCCTAATGCATTCTTCATTATCCATAGCCAGTCTTAGTCAACATGGTGCTACTCCAGTGCTAGTTGGCATGATCTTTGTCTGGCCAAATTCAAGTCCCAACATCCTGCGTGCGTTTGCACAGACAGACAGACAGACAGACAGACAGACCCATCCACACCATCTTTCCTTTTATCTTCTTCAAGGCAAACCTGTTTCATAATCTGAGGATGAAAATCAGGTGCTAGAGGGATGCACACTTTCCAGCATTTCACAGATGACAATGCTAATACTCCTGTTCATTTGCAGATAATCCAAACTCAGAGGTGCCTGAAATAGAAAGAACAGGAAGAGCTGGGAGATACGTCAATCAAGCCCAAAAGCAAAGTCAGTGTATTTTAAAATAGACACACGTGTCCTTTTATTGCAAGAATTTAGAGGACATTTGTCCCAGGTTTGAGTTTGCCAAATCTAGACTCTGTAAAAACAAGGAAATCATGTGACATGCTTTTATAAGAAAATATGGGATGAGAAGAACATATTCTTGCTTTCATCTGATAAAACATATGATTCATTTCTCAAAGAAATATATTTCTGCTCGGTTCTCTGGTCTGGGAATTGTTATCAGCATTTAAATAGATCTATCAACTAGGATGTGTATGCTAAGGCAAAATACATTTTAAAGTGTGATTGCATCTACTGTAATATAACATACCTGAAGTAAAATTGAAGCTTTGAAAGAAAGATAGAAATCAACTAGGTACAAGTCTACTGCTTTTTCCACAGCATTATGTATCACTGAATGTATGCATTTCCACTCATTCTTTATTTTTCTTGGAGGCTTTTTTCTTATTCATATTATATTTTATTTGGCTGTTTTGAGCTTCCCAGAGTCATTCTGGAGTTGGGCAATGCCTCGCCTGCAGTACAGTAGTGGTGGATATCAAAAAATTGAAAAACAAAAAACATATTCAATCCCAAAGTGGAAGATCAAACTGGAGGCCAAAATAAAGAACTTAATATCAGATGCAAGTAATTTCAAGTAATTCCAAGTGAAGAATGGAAGGATCAAGACAAGCTTAATAAAAAAAAAAAATTGGCTTAGCACCAGAAAAAGTGAAGAAAGTTTGGAAAGCAACATATAACAGCAATAGTTGGAAAATTGAACTCCATGAGGTATGAATCATCCGATTTAAACAAAATAGTGAATTCAATCAGACCAGAGGCGATTCTACTGAAGTATAAAATGTAATAGAAATTCTGAAAATGGAAAACCAAACAAAGAGGTTTTGGTTTGGTTCCAGATTTGGAAAGATGTTTGGGAAACAACAACAACAAAAACATGCTGGATGAATAAAGAATTTGAAGATGAATTTTAAAAAATCAAATGGAACAACTAATAATAACATCAGGAATGGTTAACAATTGAATGAAAAGTATTAGAAACCAGACATCTCCTGGAAATGATCAGTTGCATGGCTTTTGGCTCAAATGTCTGACTAGCTTACATCTAACCATAGCTAAACAACCTAATAAAGTATTAAAAAGACATCATTGACTGGTTAGTAACTGGATTAAAAATAATTTTTAATAATTATTAAAAATAATCCAGTGAAAGGGATTAATTAAATATAAATATAAGCATAAAATATGTAGGAAAATAAGAGAAAATTATAATTCTTCATTTGTCCAGCAATGAATGTACTTATTTTTGTTAGCTTCTGAAATTCTAACACAGGTTCAGGAGAATCTGGTTTTCAGATCTGGAGTTCAGTCTGCTTTAAAAGACATCTACGGTAAGTTGAATCATCTCTCCAAGTAATTGACTTAGATTTCCTCTACATTTTCTTTACACTCTTAAGGGAAAGAGTTGTAAATACAGTTATACACAAATGTGTAGACTGATTTCTCCAATTTACTGATAATATCTATCCACTCAAGGATACCCTCATAAAAATGGATATTCAATACTATCCTGTTAAAGTTTATGCAGAAATGGGTCTTACCATCTATAAATGTATTAAGGATTTGGAGGGATAATAAGGATGGAAAGAGAAGGATGTACTTCTGTGTGGTATATAAAATAACATGGATCACTTATGATTTCTCTATTTATATCCCATCCAATAGCTGAGATATGAAAGAGCATTTATGCTGTGACAAAATTCATGATTTAGGTACAGCATTTCAATTGTATCTTAGCGAGCTGCACAAGTAGCTTACTTTTTGAGGGGTCTTTGGTGCTCTCTGAGCTTGCTTATTTTCTTAGACATTTCATTACCCAAACTAGTGTTGGAAGAAATGACTATCTGGGTTCAGTTCCAAGTGGGGAGAAAGAGACTGAAAACATGGAGGTTGCTTGGAAGGATGGTTTAATGGTGAAGCAGAAGCACCAAACACGTGTGATTCTGGATAGCTGACCACATGGAGTGGAGAGTGAGAGTTATTTATACCCTCTCTTGGGCCCTGCCCTTGAGCTTCCTGTTCCTGTGCAAGAAATGTCACAGGGGGCTATGCAGGGGTAATTTTGTAGGCTGTAGTCTCTCTGGATCAAGTTTGATTGAACCTTGGGCTGCGATGTAATCCCCAGATGCCATGTGATGAGTTCTGTTGCTAGATGAGTAGAGGGCTAATCTTATTATGTCCTGAGGATCATGTCTTAATCCCATCGGCCTGGAGCTGAAGGTCTAATTGTCTTGTAGATAGGCTGGTCTAATCTTTTGTCTTGTAGATAAATTGCCACCAAAATATCTGCTGGGGGCAGGGAACTGGGGTTGAGTTTCTGTCTTCAAGAGCATGTTTCTCAATTTCTCATCCAGGGAAATATAATATTCTGCCTTTTTTTTAATATTTCCTAAAATATTTCATTCTTCTAAGAGGGGTGGGTGCTAACTTTCTTCACTAGGTAATATCATCCGTGCTAGTAAGGAATGCTGTTTACTGTCAGTTTATATCAGGGGTGAAATCCAGCAGGTTCTAACAAGTTCTGGAGAACCGGTAGTAGAAATTTTGAGTAGTTCGGAGAACTGGCAAATACCACCTCTGGCTGGCTCCAAAGTGGGGTGGGAATGGAGATTTTGCAATATCCTTCCCCTGGAATGGGGTGGGAATGGAGATTTTGCAATATTCTTCCCTGCCACACCCACCAAGCCACGCCCACAGAACCGGTAGGGAAAAAGTTTGGATTTCACCCCTGGTTTATATTCTGATGACTGGCTTGTCTGTGTGGGTGGTCTTAGAGATTCTTTGGTTGGGCTGTTTACTGATGGCTCTTTTGCAGTTCCTTGACTAGGATATTATTTACTTTCCTTGGTCTGAAGTTAACCTTGGAGTTAATCTATGCTGATCTGGTTGCTGATGACTGGTGGAGAGGTGCTGGAGTCTTTTTGTTCTCTTTTGGGTTTTTGCATAGTCTGTAGATGTTGTTAATGTCTGTGTCTATTGATGGCTGATTTGTCAGAGTGCCAGGCTTCTAGAAATTCCCTGCCATTTTTGGATTTGGCCTGGTCTAGGATTGTCACATTTTCCCATTTGAAACTAAATCTGTCTATATGTTGTGAAATTAATTTTTGGCATGTCTTCTGACTGCCAGTTGATGTTCATGGATGCTTTCTGCCAGTCTTCTTCCTGTTTGTCCTACATAGTAGTTGTTATAGTTCTTACATTATATGTTGCAGATGACTCCTGTTTTTTCTTCTGGGGTTGCTGGATCCTTTGGTTTGCTTAGGAGCTTTGTTTACTTTTTGGATACTTTTTGGATATTACACAGAAAATGTAAGAAAATCAACCAAGTAATTTCCATTCTTTTCCATACCCTCATTTTTATAAAGTTGAAATCAATTTTACTTTATATTAAATATAAAGGAAGACAACGTGGGGCCTCCAGATATATTGAACTACAGTTTCCACAAATCCATGCCATTGGCCATGTTAGCTTGGACTATGAGAGTTAAATTGGAAAACATCTGGGAAACACCAGGTTGTTTATACTGCCATCTGCTATGCCAAAGGACTTTTTTTTCCCATTTTACTCTTCAGTGCCTCATTTTATTTTATCTTTAGAATTCATATCCCACTCTCATGAAAACAGATGTTCTCAGCATGATGAAAAGTAATAGAGAATACAGTAACATCTATCAATAGAAAAACCAATAATAATAATAAAAAATACTTAGTATTATAGGAACACTTGCCAATGCTGATAGTATGAAGGTTGCCTGGACAAACAGATGTGTTGTCAGTTGGAGGAAACATTCCATTTTTTCACTTTGACAATTTAGAGTAGATAATAATTTTAAAACTGCATAAAACTAAATATAAAGCATTAATATTTAAAATAGAGTATAAATTGAAAATTATTAGATTGAATAAATCTGTAATATTGCCAAACAAGTTTTGCATACACAGAATACTCCATGACTGTCAATACAGAATATTTTTGTGGTTTAGACACCATACCAGAAAATAATATTTTGTAGTTAAGTAGAATAATTTGGGTATGTGCCACACCAATCAATGGATATTTTTCAAAGTGATTTGTGAATTCCCCTCTTCCACCTATGATAATTTAGTTTTAAAAGAATTTTTATTTTACTTATGGACAAACTCATGCCTTTTAAAAAAAATATTTTCTTGAGAGAATTTCTTTAATATTTGGGCCAAAAGTGTACTCCAGCTGCCAAAAAAGCTAACACAGTCCTAGGCTGCATTAACAAGCAGATAGAATCAAGATCACATGAATTGTTAGTACAGGTTGTTAAGTGAGGATCTCACATGACCATGACTCCTTTCCTTTCCCTTTCCTTCCCTTCAGTGGTGGGTTTCAAATTTTTTTTACTACTGGTTCTGTGGGCGTGGCTTGGTGGACGTGGCATGGCTTGGTGGGCATGGCTTGGTGGGTGTGGCAGGGAAAGGATACTGTAAAATCTCCCTTCCCTGCTCACTCCAGGGGAAGGATATTGTAAAATCTCCATTCCCTCCCCACTCCAGGAGAAGGGTACTACAAAATCCACATTTCCTCCCGATCAGCTGGAACTTGGGAGGCAGAGAATAGATGGGGGTGGGGCCAGTCAGAATTTTTACTACAGGTTCTCCGAACTACTCAAAATTTCTGCTACCGGTTCTTCAGAACTGGTCAGAACCTGCTGAAACCCACCTCTGCTTCCCTTCCCTTCTTTGGGGTGAGTGGGTGGGGGGAATAGGCTTGTCTTAACTCTTGCAAAAACTTCAAGTATCCATTTTCCCCCTAAGACTCTCCATGCTTACTAAAAAATTGGGCTCATTTGGAGTCTAGCTCTTCCAACTTTTAAAATATGAACATGGCATTCAAAGTTCAGTGCAACCTTTGAGCCAAGCGATGTTATACTGTAGATAAACTAGCTGTTGTAGATGAAAGAGTACCATCTCTCAGGAATTTAAACAAAGTATTTTTAGGGCAAGAGCCAATTCACTGTCTGATTACAATTCCGGTTCATCTCTTTTTCTTTAATTTATCATTTATCAACTTACTCTTGATGCAAAATGCAAAAGATGATGAGCCATCAGTGAAAAAAGCATTGGAAACCTAATTGACAAAATTAGTCTGTAGGCAATAACCATTCAGAATAATTTCAAAAAGCTGATTACAAACTAACATGAAGAATAAATTGTCATTTTACCTAAATGTGTCTGTGATATTATGTAAAATCTAATGTTTGGAGGTAAACTTTTCTATTACTACAATTTGCTGTATTGTTTCTCATGAATTATACGATTCACCATCTAGAATGGGAATTACCTACAATTGTAGTGAAAGGTCATATGATCTAAAAGAGAAAAAATGTGATCATGGGAAGAGACACATTAAAGGAAAAACTCCTCTTTCAATGTCTAGAGCCATATTTAAGAGAAGTGGTTATAATTCCTTGACTTATAACCACAATCGAGCCCAAAATTTCCATTGCTAAGCAAGACAGTTGTTAAGTGAGTTATGCCCCATTTTACGATTTTTCTTACCATAGTTATTAATTGAATCAGTGCGGGTGTTAAGTTAATAACACCGTTGTTAACGGGGCCTGGCTTCCCCATTGAGTTTGCTCACCAGAAGGTCGCAAATGGTGATCACATGACCCCGGGACTCTGCAACCGTCATAAATATGAACCAGTTACTACACGTCTCAATTTTCATTACGTGACCATGGGGAAGCGGCAATGGTTGTAAATGTGAAAAATGGTCATAAGTCAATTTTTCCAATGCCATTGTAACTAGAAATGGTCACTAAAAAATAGTTGTAAATCAAGGACAACCTGTATTACCAATATAAGATTCTGTGGCCAGTGGATTCTTTCTGCTATTTTGATTTTGTTTTTCTTTTTTGTAAATCTCCCAATATCATTTTGTGGTTCAAAATAGAAAAAAACAAAGTATATTTTAATGATTAATGTGGATGGCCCCATGATTTCAGCTACAAAAGGAAAATGCCAGTATATAGATGATCTTCAAACTCCATTCCAACCCTATGGGTATTATACTCTATGAGTATAATAACACATTCTCTATTATTCTAATGATATAATAACATAAGATTAACAAAGCAAGGCTATTTAAATCAATTGCTGAAAGGGGTAATCATTTCAATTGCTCTAAATGTTACATTTAGTTTGGTGAATGATATGTGGGTGTGACCTTGGGAGACTGGGCAAAGAGGTGCTGAGGATAGGATAGGATAGGATAGGATAGGATAGGATAGGATAGGATAGAATAGAATAGAATAGAATAGAATAGAATAGAATAGAATAGAATAGAATAGAATAGAATAGAATAGAATAGTTCTTTATTGGCCAAGTGTGATTGGACACACAAGGAATTTGTCTTCATCAAATTGTAGTCAAATAAATCAAACTATAATCAGATTGTAGTCAGATAAGACACAGCATAGCCTGCAACTGGATAATGGAAGAGGCAAGAGGCTCACAAGAGACCCTCCCTAATATCTCAGGCTACAAAGGAGATGAGGGGTGGGGACACAATTATATTTTCAGACTTGCAAGATTCTGTCAATGTAGCTTTACAATCAGTTGTATTGGCTCATCTGGTTGTGATTCCTGTCTGGTTTACCCCACGAGGTTGACAAGTAGGTGCTTAAAACCATGAACAAAACTTTTATGGAGCAATTGAAGCAAATGGAATACATTTCATGCCTTACTACATCTTTCTTTGACCGTTCATTTTGATATCACTTAAATATGAAAATTGGCTATTTCTAAGAAACAAAAAGGCAGTAATGTGACATTTCTTGCACTTTCTAAATGAGCCGAGGGAACTTTCATAACAGGGGCTGAAGGATACATTTATTCTGCTTAGCCATGTGTTACTTGCCTCGAAAATTACCACAATAATACAAATTTACAGTTACTCACTAGATGAGGAGTAAATGTTGTTCAGTGATGTGTATAAGAAAATTGATGGCCTTGAGAATAAGTCATGAAAAGGGTTATTTTGGAGGCTGTGGTGATGGAAGAATGAATGGTTTATAGGCTAAGAACAGGGTTGTTTGTAAAATGGTTTCATATTGGCAGGCACTTTAAGATACAGACAGTGTTTAATGCAAAACTCACATTGATTTCAGCCACATTTTAGGTGAAAGAAATGAACCAGTTACTAATGGAAAGAAGAAGATTTATCAGAGATACTGGAAAACCAACATTGTTTTAGGGACAGAAATCTGATTCCTTGCAATTTAAAACCATTTTCTTTCTTTCTTTCTTTCTTTCTTTCTTTCTTTCTTTCTTTCTTTCTTTCTTTCTTTCTTTCTTTCTTTCTTTCTTTCTTTCTTTCTCTTCTGTAACAACTCTGAACATCTCTATAGAGGTAGTCCTCGATTTACAGCAGTTCATTTAGTGACCGTTCAAAGTTACAACGGCACTGAAAAAAGTGACTTATGACCGTTTTTCACAGTTACAACCTTTGCAGCATCCCCATGATCATGTGATCAAAATTCAGATGCTTGGCAATTGGGATCCTTTTTTGCAACCTTCTGAGAAGTAAACGATATTGGGGAAGCCAGATTCACTTAATAACCAGGTTACTAACTTAATGATTCACTTAACAACTGTGGTGGGAAATGTAAAATGGGGTAAAGCTCACTTAATGAATTCTCACTTAACATAAATTTTGGGTTCAATTGTGGTTATAAGTCGAAGACTAGCTTTCTACGTGATAATCTTCATCAGACACTCAAATATAGTTGTCTCTCTATAGTTACAGATGGGTAAAAGCTACTGGTTTCAAATTACACATAATTAACTCAAACTAATTAAACTAATTATTCTAAGTAAGAATGTATCAGATTGCACATTATTTTCTTTTCTTTTCTGGGCAATTCTGCCTAAACACAGATTAGAGAAAGAGACAGAGACAGAGACAGAGGGAGAATTGTAATTTCACAGTTTGTGGAAGTTTACACCGCTAGTTTTGGAGATTTTGGTGGCTGCAGCTTTTCCCAATAATGATCAATGTTGTAAATATTTATGAGAGTGCATTCTAAGTTTTAAAGAATTAATTCCAATTTTGGTTTTAACAGAATTGGAACACAAACTAGAACTTCAATCATCTGTAAGTAGGATATTATTCTCATATTCACTAATGGCATCCAAGAAGTTAAAATCTCTGGATTTTATGTAAGGAAGAACAGATGTGAGAGCACAGCAAGCTTTGCATGCATGTTTTAGTGCAAAGAAACAAAAGATACATTTTACAGGTTGTTTTCCTATTTGTTTATTTACAGTTTTGACTTTAATGGCTTCCCACTTGTACATGAATTTGGACAACTGAAAAGGGTTAAAACATTTAAAACTGTTGATAGTAGTTTCCTCGGCAGCCTTTTGTTTTACATTCTTAGTGCAACCACCACCATATCCTTATTTGTAGAAAGAGATAAATAAATTATTATTATTATTATTATTATTATTATTATTATTATTATTATTATTATTATTATTATTATTTTAATTTATATACTGCCTACTCCCGAAGGACTCAGGGTGGTGAACAGCCAAACAGTAAAAATACATAGATACAAAATTTAAAAACAAAGTAAAATCGAATTAAACAATTTGGCCCAAACATATTAAAACCCCAATCATTTAAGAACCGATTAAAATTTGCATAATTAAAAAGAGGGAAAAGATTAGGCCAGGCCCGCCTGGTGGAATAAAAAGGTCTTAAGAGCGCGGTGGAAGGTGCGCAGATCCGGGATCCTCCGTATCTCCGGGGGGAGCTCGTTCCAGATAGTAGGTGCCCCCACAGAGAAGGCTCTCCCCCTAGGGGCCATCAGTCGACATTGTTTGGCTGACGGCACCCGGAGGAGCCCCTCTCTCGCGCAGGAGAGGTGTTACATGGGAACACCATGTTGCTCCCATTACCACCTGCGTGGCCACACTCTGCGCCAGTTGGAGCCTCCGGATGCTCAAGGGGAGCCCCATGTAGAGAGCATTACAATAGTCCAGGCGGGAGGTGACGAGGGCATGAGTGACCGTGTGTAGTGAGTCCCGATCCAGAAAGGGGCGCAACTGGCGAATCAGGTGAACCTGATGAAAAATCCTCCCGGTCATGGCCATCAAATGCTGTTCTAAAGACAGCCGTGAATCCAGAAGGATGCCCAAGTTGCGAACCCTCTCCGTGGGGATCAATGATTCGCCCCCAATAGTCAGTGATGGCGCCAACTGACTATATTGGGATGTTGCAAACCACAGCCACTCGGTCTTGGACGGATTGAGCCTGAGCCTATTCCTCCCCATCCAGATCCGCATGGCCTCCAGGCACCGGGACATCACTTCAAGGGCATCATTGGGGTGGTCCAGGGTGGAGATGTACAGCTGGGTATCATCAGCATACTAGTGGTACTTCACCCCGAAACCACGGATGATCTCGCCCAGCGGCTTCACATAAATGTTGAACAGGAGGGGCGAGAGGACCGACTCTTGCGGCACCCCACATATGAGGGGCCTCGGGGTCGACCTCTGTTCCCCTGTCAACACAGACTGCGACCGGTAAGAGAGAAAGGAGAACCACCACAACACAGTGCCTCCCACCCCTAACTCTTCCAACCGGTGCAGCATGATACCATGGTCGATGGTATCAAAAGCCGCTGAGAGATCTAACAGGACCAGGACAGAGAAGCACCCCCTGTCCCGAGCCCTCCAGAGATCATCTACCAACGCGACCAATGCCGTTTCCGTGCTACAGCCGGGCCTGAAGCCCGACTGGAATGGATCCAGATACGTCGTTTCATCCAGGTGTTGGGGGAACTGTTGCGCAACCACGCTCTCAACAACCTTCACCATGAAGTGAAGGTTGGAGACTGGACGATAATTAACCAACATTGCCGGGTTCAGGGAAGGCTTCTTGAGGAGAGGCCTCACCACCGCCTTTTTCAAGGCAGCGGGAAAGTCACCCTCACCCAACGAAGCATTTATAATCCCCTGGAGCCAGCCTCGTATCACCTCCCGGGAAGCCAGCGCTAACCAGGAGGGACATGGGTCCAATAAACAAGTGGTCACGTTCAGTCTACCCAGAATCCTGTCCATGTCCTCAGGGGTCACAGGATCAAACTCATCCCAGATAACATTCTCAAGACCTGCCCCAGTCCCTCCCCCTGTCGGAGTCCAGATCTTCCCAAATCTGAGTAATTTTGTCATACAGATACTGAACAAAATCCTCGGCTCTACCCTCCAAGGGTTAGGGTTAGGGTTAGGGTTAGGGTTAGGGTTAGGGTGGAGCAGGGAGCGGGTCTCCCTAAACAGGGCGGCCGGGCGGTTATCTGATGATGCAATAAGAGCAGCAAAATAACTACATTTCGCTGCTTTTATCGCCACTAGGTAATTCCTAGATCTTACCAGTGTCCAGTCCGATTCAGAAAGACTGGCCCTCCAACTACTCTCTAGGCGTCTTTTCCAGCGCTTCAACTCCCTCAGCTCCTCAGTGAACCAAGGAGCTAAATGAGATTGGCGCCGGGTCAGAGGCCGTAAAGGTATGACCCGATCCAGAGCTCCAGCGGCCACCCTATCCCAGGCGGCCACTAGGTCTCCAGTCGAGGCATGTGCCAGAGCCTCAGGAAATGGCCCAAGCTCCATCTGGAACCTGTCAGGTTCCATCAGGCGCCTGGGGCGGAACCATCTTACTGGGTCCGCCTCCCTGCAGCGGGGTGCAGTGGTTCGAAGGTCGAGACGAAGGAGAGAGTGATCTGACCTTGACAAGCGCTCGGTAACTATATCCCCTATCTCAAGGTCACTCAACCACTGTCCAGAGACAAAAACCAGATCCAACATGTTTCCCCCCATGTGGGTAGGGGCATGAATTAACTGGGTCAGGTCCATAGCTGTCATGGAAGCCATGAACTCCCGAGCCTCCTCAGACACCTCACCCACGGACGGCAGGTTAAAATCCCCCATGACCATAAGCCTAGGGGTATCAACCGCCACCGCGGTGATGACGTTGAGTAGCTCGGGCAGGGCTGCTGCCATGTGCAGGGAGCCAGGTATGTGATCAGCAAACCCATCTAAACCCCGTGACCCCATCTCACAAGGAGGGATTCACAGCCGGCCATCTGAGGAACAGTGGCCTCCCTCGGTCTCAGACCTTCTTTAATGATAACCGCTACCCCCCACCCCTACCCTGTAACCTCGGCCGATGGAATGCGCGGAAACCTGGTGGGCACATTTCAACGAGAGGGACCCCCCTCTTGGCCCAGCCAGGTTTCCGTAATACCTGCCAGGTCCGCTCCCCCCTCCTGAACAAGATCACAAATGAGGGGGGCTTTATTTACTACAAACCTGTCATTGCACAATATCAGCTGAAGGCCAGGGCCCTGAGGGTCTGCGCAACCTGGAGAATGAGTGGAGGTTTGGGGGATGGAACGCGTCACCGCTCGTAGATAGCAGGTGCGCGCTCCCCTAACACGATATGGCCCCCTGCTCCCGCCATATCTACCCCTCCCACCCACAGTACTGATGGTAGAAACTTTATCTGGATATGCTTTAGCCCCCCCCTCGACCCCGGGCCCCCCACCCTCCATGCCGCGCTTCACAGCCACACCCGGCCCTCCTGTTAGTGGGTTATCTCCCATACCCACAGCCCTACTTCTAATCCAACCCTTCCCCCCGGAACCCCTTAAAAAATTGGTTAAAAATTTATATAAAAAAACCCTCAAACCCCTCTTCGCGGCATGCCACCTCTCTGGGTTCCAAAACCCGTCATCGAGGTAGGCCTTCGATAATATAGGAGGCCAGGCCTGCGAGAGTGGGGAGTCTCACAAGGCGAAAAGCTCAGCCGGTGAGTACATCCCTAAAAAGTCCACCTGGGGAAGATGGAATGAGGCCAGGGATTCAATGATGGTGAGTTTAAAAAGGTCCGGGAGAGACAGTCCACCATTTTTGCGCAGGTCGAAACCAGGACCTGCATATATACTAAGCCAAATTTAGTCAAAACAGGAAGCTTTGTTCCTGCTTCAAGATAGATAGAACAATTTTACTATTGCTTTGGCTCAGAATTAAATAACATTATCTAACTCTTTGTCTTGCGGCCTAGCTACTTGAAATATAATTGATGGTTTGTGGCTGTGGGTCTTCCTGTTTTAACCAATTGCCCATTTATAATATATAAGCATTATGTATTATAAATACATATTTATCCTGGGGTCCATGCTGAAGAGGAAGAGGAAACACAAGAGTTGATCCACTCAAGAGAATCCCCCTAGAAAAGGCCAGTGATGCCCCATTTTCTTGAGGTGAAAGGGGACCAGGAAACCAAGAAACCACGTTTGTCAGTCATTGTACTTGCACTGGCCTGGTTGGTGATGTCCTTCAGAAATTGGTCAAAATAGATTTCATTGGGAGGCTACTAAGAGACTTATATGGTAACCATCTGTGTTTATTTTGTTATGGTACAGTATAATAATTCTGTATCATTTACTTTCTACTGTGGATATTTTTCTATTGCATTGTTTTTTTATTGTTTTATAAGCCATGAAGGGTCTAGGAAATTTTTTCTGGTCTAATAAATACAATAACATGTGAAAAATAACTTCTCATTTAAATTTATACCACTGCTGTAGTAAATGGTCTATGTTCAACACAATTTCCAGAACAATATTGAAGTTAAGCCTAATTATCTACCTCAATAAGGAACTACAATAGATATTTTACACAACGACAGAATAAGCATACATATAGTACTTAGTAACCATTCCAAATAGAGATACAATTATGAAATAAATAATGACTACGAGTATAAGCCCGTAGAAAATGTTAAAATAAAGGCTCTGTGTTAGCATTAGTGCTTCTATTCACAACAATAACACATTTTCAGAATTGTCAGGGATTTATGATCTCACTTATTATTGATAATGCAATGGTGAAACCTCTTTTGCAAGTATCAATGTAATTCCAGAATTCTGAGCCAAATAACATTCATGACATAAGTTGAAAGAAATCTCATTCCGTTCCTCGCTTGTTAAAGGGGAAAATGATGACACCTCTGAAAGATCTCTAGAGGAAAGGAAAAGACAGACAGAAATCTAATAGCTTTTGCTTTTGCAGCTTTAAACATCAAATTCAAGACTTCAAGGTCCTCTACAAATGCTGCATATTATTAAACCAAATGGGCAACCTTAATCAATTCAGTATATCTTTAGTGGAAGCAGAAAGGTGACGACTGAAAAAATATATCAGAGAACCTGAAGTGTGTACAGGAAAAGAGCAATTTCAAAATCCTGGGGTCAAATGCTTAGATCCAAATATAATTGCCTTCAAGATATATCTTAGATGTAGAAACTAGTCAGGATTAAAGGAAACGAAAAAGAATTGCGCACTGCTTGAAATCTTGTGACATGGCAAGCTAGGGTCTCTGATGCAAAAAAGGAAGAAAAAAATGATATAAAAACATAGATTCTTATAATTGGAAATAGATGAGTCAAATTTTAGATTGAATAGACCATTTCCATATATAAATGACAGACAGTATTTATTCTGCTCTTACACCATTTCAAAAAATAAATTTTGAAAGGAGCAAAAGAAAAAAAAAGGAGCAGGGAATTAGGATGTTAATGGGAGATTATTTTTTAAAATCTATTTCATATTCAAAATAAAATCAGGCTTCGGGACTAAAACACATTCTCTTTAATTAAACTATCTTTCTCATGTTAAGTTACTCTTCAAAACACAATTCCTTTGTAAGCAGCAGAGTTGCCAGACCTGTCCCTATTGCTAATGGGTGAAATCCAGGACTATTCCACAGTACACAATACAATTGACCCTAATGGCATGGACTTTAAACATTGTTAGAACTGGTAGCTTATGAAGAGTTGAATCCAATTCTCACATTCAGATTCTGTGTCCGTTTGCCTACTAAAAAGAACATCAAGCGTCTCTTCACATTAACTTTTCATGTACCTCGGGGAAAGATGTTCGAGTTATAAACGAGGCCGTTGCTGAAGAAAGCTTGTGTTTTGGCCACAAAATGCCTTTTGCCACACTTTATTCCTATCACTATAAACATTTTACCACATAGGGATTTAGAAGTTATCCATCGAACTAAGGAAACAAAGATTGCTTCTGTGACCACACATGGAAATAGAAACATCATTTTGATTGCGCTCTTGGCTCCTGTGATCACAGCAGGCTCAACGGCTAGCAAAAGGCAAGCAAACAAGACAATGTAATGCCCCATGGTACTGACATATATCAACTTTTGCTTTCACTTCTTATTAAAAACTGAGCAAGTGCCACAGAAAATGATCTTATTAAAAGCTACCAAAAATAAGCTTTCTTCTGGTCTCAAGTCAAACAAGGGCTACATTGAAGTTTCATATGTGGGCACACGAGTCTGTGTATAAGAATAAATTCAAAGCTAGCATATCTACGTTTAAGGTTGTCACATATAAATGCCTAACTCCAATACCACCTCCTACTTGGTACAGTAAGGGTTAACACCCACACCCTTACCTTTCCCACAACTCCTCCTTACCTTTAGCCACACCTCCCTAGTACTTAAGCGACATACACGAGGTACTGGGGTGCTCTGTGACTTCACCTGTAAGAGAGCAAAGTTGACTCAATAAATATGATTGGAACATACCATTAATTGTGAGTATTTCTTGTGCTAGATCCTCATATCTTAACAAAGGTGTTATAAGCACTGCAACAGTAAACATCAGGATTTTCTATATTTCCCATTCCATAAAATTAAAATATGGACACTCATGCTGGCATGGATAGAGGTTTTATAAATTACTGTGGAAATTACCTTAGTGAAGGCTGGTATAGGAATGTACTCATATTCTTATTTTGGAGAAATCTGTCAGTCACATACTTACTTGACTGTTAGATGTCTATGGTTTAGTTGCAGAAATGCTGGCTCTCTTGCAAGAGAATTCTTCTTTTCCAATTCTGATTCACTTTGGCTTTCAGCCATCCATTACGTCAAGCTGTTAATCTTCTCTCATGCCATAAGACATCCCATATCTTCCAGCTCTCCATCACCCCTTTGAATTCCTGGCTGCTCATCTGGGTCTTAAAAATAAAGTCTTACCTTTTCATTTCAGTTCAAGAACAGAGTAATGTGCAAATCATTCTACATACTACCATTTCTTCTTTTTTTTCCCCATTAGTTTTTTTTCATAAAATGGAAAACCAACTGACTGGATCATCCAAAACTTATCTTCCATCTTTCTCCTTTCTCTAACACAACATGGGCATCATTTTGCCCATAAAGGGGCATCATTTTGCATGCCATTGGGACTAGAGATTTTGTTGGCAAGTACAAAATGGATGGAGCTTGTTTGCCATCAGCTACAGAAGTGTTGCCTCAGAAGGTCCCATCTGGCTCCCTCTTGATTAAAGTCTCAGCATGCTTTTGATATGTTTCTTCCCTCAAGGAATATAGCTCATTTTAATTTTGGTTTCATTTTTTTAAAAGAATGATAATGTAAATTACCTCAACCCAGTGAAAATTCTAAAGACATGACAGATATACTTAAATGTTTTACAAACAGTACTGCAGCACTACCAGTAGTTCTAGGTATATGTTTTGGAAGTGATTACAGGACAAAAGACTAAAGTTATATCTCTATAGGTTTGGGAAATGTTCTCATTGCTTCTGCTACTATCATATATAAGGATTTCAATAGATATCAATCTGGGGATTTAGATATAAAGATCCCCCTCCAACTCCAGAATTGATCAAGGAACTGTTTATCAATTGACCATATCAAATCTTTGAAGATAGATACTGTAGGTAGATATAGAATAGAATAGAATAGAATAGAATAGAATAGAATAGAATAGAATAGAATAGAATTTTTATTGGCCAAGTGTGATTGGACACAGAAGGAATTTGTCTTGGTGCATATGCTCTCAGTGTACATAAAATAAAAGATACGTTCATCAAGAATTATAAGGTACAACACTTAATGATAGTCATAGGTTAAAAATAAGCAATCAGGAGATAGAGTAGATAGACAGACAAATATTCTTTTTAGATATATCAGTTAAAAGTTAAGACTTCTTGGTCAAAACTATGTAATTTTCTTTTTTAAAAAATCAGAAAAGGTTTCCCAGGATAATTTTTCAGACTTTCCACTCTGGCTTACATTCAGTCTCTCCATGCGTCAGCCAAGAACTAATCAAGTCTAATTCTCTTTAGGTTTTGGGGATCAGCCAAGATTGACTAAATGATACAACTTGCATGGGCAAAAGTCTCCTTCAAATCAAGTTTGAATCATGATGATTTCTTAAATAGATTTTAAATTTTTCTTAGTGTTGAGAAGGAGTTTGTTGTGTCTTTTTCTGGGATTTTTTTAAAAAAACTTTCCAGTGTAGTTTATAGCCCTGGTAATCCTTGTGATTTCACATCCAGGTATTAACCAGGTTTGACTTTGTTCAACATTTGTGGATCAATCATAATTGACTAGCTACTACCACCAATTGTAGGCTAAACACTGACATAGTTGAGGATGAGGATAAAATTAGATCATGGAAAGAGATATATATGAAAGTATGTGTACAATGAAAATGGGGGGGGGGAAGCAGAAGAAGTGATAGTGAAAATATTTCAGGATTAATCATGACCTAATTCACAAGGAACTCTGAACCGAGAGCACAATAAACTTACAAACCAAACAGTGCAACAATTCTTGGCCTTGTATCTATAATCTATAACACTTTTTCCCCTAGCGGAGGAAAGGTGAGGAAAAGTAAAAGCAAAGAAGAAAATGTATCATTATGAAAATAATGAGACTGGTCATTTGGACAAAGATAATTTAAATTGGTATCTACCAGAATGAAGCCAATGTCTGTTGGCCATCATTAATTTTCCTTGGTCACCTGAAGGATTATAAGGTGTAATGGTCCTTGAAACATTATCAGAGAAGAGAAAGCTCAAAGGAAAAAGCCACATCGTCCTCCCTCCTCACATTCCCTGGAAGACATTTTCTAAGAAGTCAGAGAGGATAAGTGCTTTCTCTGAGGCCCCAAATGATAGAAAGACAAAATGGAGATTGTAGATGGCTATCAGTAGCTATTCAATCAATAATCCACATCAGAGTAAGCCTGTTAAAGAAAGAGCTTCTGGCTGCGGAGGTGTACATATCATGCATAACTTCTGCTTGAGCTGGGAGTTCTGTGAATTAAATTTAATGTAAGAGGATGCATTTTCTAAACAGAAAGTATACAACTGAGCCCTAGAAGCAATCTATAAGTCATCGTCCTATCACAAAAAGAACTTTCAAAGTCATTTTTCCCTCAGAAAATAGATGTAATGTAGGGAGGCACATAAATAATGAATGCCTACCATCATAAAAGCATTTTTGACAAAGACGCGATGTAATTGGCATCTTTGTTCAGATTAATCTTTTAAATGGATCAGTTTCTGTGCACACCAGGTAGCCAGCAACACAGCCCATAGATGTTTCATTGAACATGAAAAAATTCCTTTTTCCTTTCAAATAGGAGTTTAGCTCTCTACAAATGGCAGGGCTCAAATAGTTGTTTCAAGGAAGGACTGACAAGCTGAAGATAACTTAACAGATGATTGATATTGCCAGCGAAGGGCCTATTATTTGGCGCTTTGCGTGACTTGTCATATGTGACAAACAGCTCCTTTATAAAGATGTCATTACAGCCGGCCCATTCCTGAGGATGATTTTTCTCGCTGAAGAAATAAGGTCAAATAGTTGTGGGCAAATCTTAAGCGCTTTTAAAATTCAATGCCATCTTTTCTCTGTCTTTTAGAAATCATAGTGCATTTATGTAAGTGCAAACAATTCAGAACTGATTGAGATCTTCCACCCTGGTTTCCTTGTTGTCTGTTATTGATGCAGCATGAAAAGTTAAGTAGAGACTACTCTAACTAACAGTCAGGGAGGACGATCTTTCGCTGTTTGTCCGTTTTTTGTAAAAACAACAACAAACCTCATATAACATTAAAAAAAAAAGTGAGGTGTGAGAGAAAAGGCTATAGATTGTTTAGCTGTAATTTGCTGAAGAGCTTGACTTGTTGTATTGCTACAGAGAGTGGCAACAAGGTTAGGGTTAATACTTTAGTTCAACCCTAGACATCTTCCAGTCAAAGTAACTGCTATCCCCAAGGACCAGAAACGGCAAAAACATACCAAAAGCTTAAATTATGCTGCTTGTGGAGTCCTTATTACAACAAACTCCATATTCTTATGGTTAGAATCTGCTCAGCAACCCCTGTTAGATACAGATTGCAATATATCTAAGGTGACCAATCTTCCTCCTTTAGGGAGGACAGTCCTTCTTTTGTAAGTTCTGTCTTCTCTCAAAAAGTGTCCTCCTATATGTCCTCCTTTTCGATATTTGAAGACTAATCTGTAAATCTCCGTAGTCGATCGATGCCGATCCGATCCATTGCGTGTGATGTGACGTATTTGTATTTGACATGATGATTCGTCAAGGCTCAGTACGTTGCGGCGAGACACGATTATGAGACGCATGCGCTCCGCACAGGAGAATTGTTTTGAGAGAGTGCGCTGTGCGCAAGTGGCTTTGTTTACTTCTTACCAAAACACGACATGGCACACACGCACGTGTCCTCCTTCTCATTGTAAAAAAGTTGGTCACCTTAAATATATCCCCAGCATTTCTATCATAGCAAGCAGGGCTGCAGAACACAGACTTCAGATTCATAGTCTGAAGAAATTACTTACTTACAGGCGGTAAGAAGAAAATGCTGAGAATTAGAATCAGGCAGTATTTGAAATGTGTTTCTTTTTCAATTACTTGCGGCTGGACAATATGAAATAGTTTTTGTTGCCTAAATGTTGGAAGGGGGTTGAAAAAGAAAAAGAAGTTGCTACCCAGGCAAGCTGCAGACAGGAGGCCCAGGATTACGTATGTCTGCAGCAGAAATACTTGAGTGCAAAGTTTACATGGACACGTTTTCTTACAAAGTAATTTTAATGTGGATTATCCCATTTCAAAGGTAACCAGGGGATAGCCTGGATAGAACCTAAAGCTGTCCTCATGACTGAAGTGGAAGAAGGAATTGAAACCCAGGAAGGGATTTCTTAAAATGGTTTCGTTTCCACCCTGTTTATACTCAGAAGTCAGGCCCTGAAGGCTGATGAGTAAAAGAAAAGGCCATAGTTTAACACTGCAATTGTGTTCTTAAATTTTTAAACAACATGGAAGTCTTCTCAGTGTCATATTAGTAAAAACAATTATTAAATCAAAGTTGGCAAAAAAATGAAGAAAAAAGAGAAAAATCCAAATTATGCATGTGAAAAGATCCTTGAAACTGATTATGACTTAGTTTAGGCTTGTCCTAATCATGGCTTAACTGATATCATCTTATTTAGGCTCTCCAAGTTGTAGCAATTCTAATTGTAGCATTCCACTGAAAATGGAAATCCAAATTTCTTCCTTTAGGTTTTAAAAGTATTATGATATTTAAAATATGTTTAATGTATGTTTAACTCATCCATCAATACAGAAGCCGGTTAATAAAGAGGGCACCTTTCTGGAGCTGTTTCTACCAAAACAGAGGTAAGGCAATGGTATGTTCCAGTTCCCTTATTTCTTAATTTGCACATCAGTTCACTAATTCAGTCTCTCTCCTTTCCTAATCCTCACTCTACTATGTTAGCAGATTGTACAATTCTTGCCTTGATATCTGCAGGCAATGTAGTAGTTTTGTCTGTCTCCCAGGTGGAACTGAAAAAGGCATTGTGGACATTGTCTTCCTTTGGCTTAAATTAAAAGAACAATTTATGGTAAATTATAAAAAAACCTAAAGTGCTAGTGTTTGCATAACACAAAAGTAGATTAGACAAATAGCAAATTAACGGGACCCCTTACAGATACCTTGGGGTAGGCTTCCAACTTCCTTATCTTAGGGAGCGCATTTCTGTTATCAGGCAAGAGTGACCCAAGATAGTTCCATAGCTATCTTAAAATTCTTCTGTTCTATGGTGGCATATTTTATTCCTGCAGATTGCAAGGTTCTTCTTGTTAAGGTCATCTCTCGGCTTCTTTATGGTGTTGCAATTTGCATTTTTGCAAAGCTTAATATCCTGGAAACAATCCAATTGAAATTTATAAGAGCAATACTTGCCGTTCCAAGATGCAATGATTATTTCGTTGGGGGCTGTTACTTGGAACCCTGACATTATGAATGCTGTTTTATAGTTAGGGGCAGGTTTGGTTTCTGAGGGTGCCAGAGACTGATTGGATCTCCTTAATTTCTGACTGAAATTGATTTTTTTTTTTAACCTGTGGGCCCGGCTCTACTGGTTCTCGAAGACTGTTTTAAATTTACCTAACAAAAGCAAACAGAAAATTCCAATCCTTAGGGCTTCCTTTGTTAGGAAGTCTGTTTGTCTGTTAGAGCTTGAAAATGCTAAGAGTCATTTTAAACAACGTATCTAGAACATTGCTTTTCAAACTAGTTTAAGTATCCGACCTTACGGTTTATGGTGTCTTCTCAAATGGACATATGCCACCATGTTATTTATTCTAACTCTGAAATTTTGGACTTTCACCTTGGCCAGGTTGGATGTTCTACCTTTTGTAATCTTATGGGACCGGTATAAAAATATCCCTTTTCAGCAGTGTCCATGTAGACATTCTGTGGAATCCCTAAGCAATATGTTCCTTTGTTACACTTGCTATAGGGAATCGAAGAAGATAATTATTTATTTCAGAACTATCCGGGACAATGTTTGTCACTGTTTCTAACTCTCCAGGATCTTGAAATAAATTTCGAGATTTTTGCATTATCATTTGTTGTATTTGTCCTACATACGGTTAAAATTTAGTACAAATTTGGCTGAATGTCCCTGCTGTTTGTACTATAGTTACAATCAGGTATTTTGGGTAATTTTATTGCCTTTTTAAAATTAGTTTTATAATAATTAAGGTCTATGTATTTTATTGTTGTGCTTTCTAACCTAGAGGTTGTAATAAAGTTTTGCTTTGATTTGCATATTAAAAAGGGATTATTTGAAAAAAATATATAAATAATTTAAAAGAGCAGCAAAACATCCAAGGAAGAGGAATACAGTATCAACATAGCAGATAAGAAACCCTGCATTAAGGATTTATAAAATATTAAAAAAATTACCTAAGAATTTACAAAATGTTTAAAGAAGGGAAAACCTCCCATTATTATTTGTACAAGTAACATTAACATGGGACAGATAAGAACTTTAAGAAGCTTTAAGAATTAATATTAAAATCAAATTGGAAATAGCCTAAAACAGCCAAAATTTTAAGTATTATCTACCTGATGTTTATAATAATTAACAATTTTAGCTAATTTGAAGCAATCTGTCCCTTATGACTAAATAGATAGAATTCAAATAAGAAACGTAGCAGCTTTATTAGCTCCTAAAGTTACCAATTTAGGATCACTAAGATCTAAATCTCTAAATAAGTAAAGACAAGATCTGGAGACATAGTTCCCAGATATCGGCATATGATTATTTTATATACTGCACATCCAAGATGGTTGAAGCTTTAATGGATATGGAATCCTTATCATATAGAACCATGATGGTGAACCTATGGCACGCGTGCCATAGGTGGCATGTGTAGTTATATTAGTGGGGACGAGAGCTGATCTCCAGTGCGCATGCGCGTGCCGGCCACCTGATTTTCGGGCCTTCTGGGTCCACCAGAAGTAGGGAAACAGGTTGTTTCCTGCCTCCGGAGGGTCTCGGGGGTGGTGGGGAAGGCCCATTCTTTTCTCTCACCTGGCTCCAGAGCCTTTCTAGGAGCCTGGGGAGGGCAAAAATGGCCTTCCCCATCCCCACGGAGGTCTTCTAGAGGCCGAAAATGGCCCGTTTGCTAACTTCTGATCCCACCGGAAGTTGGCAAATGGGCATCTGGAGGGCCTCGGGGGGGGTGGAGAAGGCCATTTTTGCCCTCCCCAGACTCCTAGAGAGGTTCTGGAGGCTGGGGACAGCAAAAAAGGGGCCTTCCAGTCCCACTGGAAGTTGGCAAATGGGCCGTTTCTGGCCTCTGGAGGGCCTCCGGGGGTGGGGAGGTGGGAAAGGCCATTTTCATCATCCCCAGACTCCTAGAGAGGCTCTTGGAGCCAGGTGAGAGAGAAAAATGGGCCTACCGGACGATCACGTGCCAAGATCGGGGGGGGGAGCGCACGCATGGGTGGGGGTGGGGGGCATAGAATTATAGGTGTGCCCCCCCCCCAGCACGCGATGGCAAAAAGGTTAGTCATCACTGATATAGAAGGTATAACCACAAAAATGCAGATTGGGAAACCTATCTAGACTTACCAGGATTTTTTAAGGGCTGATTAAATAAGACATTTAATCATTTCTCCACCAGTGACTGAGTGTCTTCTAGTATCATCCAGCCAAAATAAAGCTTCATGTCTGGCATATCAACACAGTGATGAAATTAATTGTAAAATTGCTTGGGCCAGAATGGGTTGGTTGGAGAGCAGAGCCTAATGGCAGATTACAAACTGAATACTCATCCCTCTCTGATGCTTAAATGCCATCACAGCCTGGCAGGATCCCCACCATTTGTTAATTTATTAACTCAGCCTTGTATGCCACATTAATCGGTAGACCTTAGGCAACTTACAGTACAACACAGCCTCTGCAAAGTCTATGCAACAACTGCCTCACTTCCTGAGTTGTGATCCACACACCACTTAAATTTGCCAGGGTTAAGAAACCCTGGTCTAGATGAAACATACACAAGGCCATCCTCTTAGAAGGATTTCCGTTTGTTATTATTGGCTTCCTGAAAATACAGTATGTTAAACCAAATGCAGTTTTGAAAGTGTCTGGCTGCTTAGAGTCTTTCTGCTCTAGGCTAGACTTCTGAATCTCTTGGTATCTTTTCTTGAGGCAGTTTCTTCAAGTTATTGGAAAATCCCCCTATAACTTCAAATAAGGATTTGGTAAGGTTTTCGTAGCCCTGCCTACTCCCAGTTTAAGCCCCAAATTGTCCCCTTACCAAGGAACATCTAGTTATAACTAAAGTGGAGGCTGGAGATGCCAGAGTCCTCCCTGATATGATGCCCATTCTGCCTATTTTCCTCCTTCACTTTCCTTCACTCTCCCTTTCTCCTTACAGCATAATGTTCTGATGATAATGTCGCGGACATTCCCCTTCCTCTCCCTTTCCTCTACATCAGCTGCAGCCTTTCTTTTGTCCTAGTGCTTGAACACCTCCCGTTTTAAGTGAATTGGAACATGATTATCTCATTATACAAGTAGTCCTCAAGTTACAACCATAACGGAGCCTGCACATCATGGTCATAACGTGTGATGGTCGCAAAACTGATTTTAAAAAAGATGTTTGCAATGAACATTGAAAAAATGCATAGCCATTGAATGAACACCATGGTCGTTAAATGAGTCAATAGTTTGCAATGGGTGCAGTTTTGCTGAAAACTGGAAGTAATTACCTGTTTTTGGCAAACATGTTGTAAAATGCAGCCATATGACCAAGGGATAGCAATAGCAATAGCAATAGCACTTAGACTTATATACCGCTTCACAGTGCTTTCCAGGCCTTTCTAAATGGTTTACAGTGTCAGCATATTGCCCCCAACAATCTGGGTCCTCATTTTACTAACCACGGAAGGATGGAAGGCCGAGTCAACCCTGAGCCTGGTGAGACTCAAACTGCAAACTGCTGGCAGCCAGCAGTCAGCAGAATTAGCTGCAGTACTGCATTCTAACCACTGTGCCACTGTGGCCATTTGGATGCTACAAATGGCTGTAAAAGAGTCTAAACTAGCACTTAAAAAAAAAAAAAAACATCCTTGAAGAAAGCCATAGACATCATTTTCCACTTTGTTGCTAGAAACAGGATTGCCTCCTTGTAGTTGCCATTGAGTCCGCAGGAATTGAATTCCTCATGTGACCTTATCTTTGTTTAGAAAAATTACCTGTATTTTTATCTTTGGGTAAAGTAGTTTCCTTCAGCCAAGTAAGGCAGCAGTTTTTATAGATATTCTCAAGGCAACTCTGATAACTGATAACCTATTAATAGGGGCAAGGTTCTCTCAAGACGAAGCAGGGAGCTTACTGAGTGTTTTAAAGCAAGTTGTTGGCTCTGCCCCATTTGTCTAAAGAAGGATGCCAAATGATCTGTTAAGAGTTCAGTCCTGCTTGCATTGAGATATGGAAAATAACACTGAAGGCTACAGCTCTTCTTTACAGCCACACAGAAATGCAACTACAGGTAGTCCTTGACGTACTCCCCAATTGACCCCGACATTTCTGTTGTTTAGCAAGACATTTGTTAAGTGAGTTTTGCCACAGTTCTTAAGCGAATGACTGCGATTGTTAAGGTAGTAACACGATTCTTAAGTGAATCTGGCTTCCCCATTGACTTTGCTTATCAGAAGGTGATTACAAGATCCCAGGACACTGTAACCTTCATAAACATGACAGTTGCCAAGCTTTTGAATTTTGATCATGTGACTATGGAGAAGCTGCAACGGCTGTGTGAAAAACAGTCATAAGTCACTTTTTTTCAGTACCATGATAAGTTTGAATTATCACTAAATGAACGGTTGTAAGTTGAGAGCTACCTGTAATGTTTAAAATAGCGAATCCAATGAGGTTGAAAAAAAGACTCAATTTATCACTTCTTATCAAATTTATCTTATCTTTTCTATTGGGGGCGATTTAAATATTTCTCATCCACGAAGCCACAGTGTTTTCTTAAAAGTATATGGTACAGCCGATATACTTATCAGGGAATTATAAAAACAAATTAACAAAGAGTCAGTTGCAGAATCATTTTTGCACATGATTTGGCATTAATAGAACAACATTGCAATAGTTGCTTCTGCCCAGTTGGTTGTAGAGAAGTAATTTATTTGGAATTAAGGTATAATGTGACTTGCATCCAAACAGGAAAATCCATTGTGAAAGTTACTCTTTTCATATATGAAAAAGGCTAAAAGCCTCCTGCCAAAACAAGGAACTGGAGAACACCAAAATCAGATAACTTGCCAAGAATGATTAAAGGCCTCAAAAAAGCAAATTCAAATAGAAAAATGTAACTGTTTACGTGATGTGTCCTATCTACAAGGATGAGGCATGTGGACTGTTCCTACACAGGTTCATTATGGTGGTCCTGTTCAGGAAAAGCACCATCACTTTGAGAGAGAAAAAAAAAAAAAAGGAAGAAGGAATTAAGAGAAAACAAGAGAAAAATCTCTAAACGGCATGGGGTGCAGGCTCTTTGAGGAATTGTCTCACTCCACTGGGATCGGCCTACCTCACTCACTCTGGCAGATAGAGTATGGTGTGGATCCCATCAGCTGATGGGGAGAATGGCCTTTTCTGCCATGGCTCCTGCCCTCTGGAACATTGTGCCCCCCGAAGTTAGATTTGTCCCCACTTTCTTGGTCTTCTGAAAGAACCAGAAAACTTCGCTCTGACAACTGGCCTTGGGCCCCAATGGGGTGTCCCATCTGGAGGTGGGTTAGTATATTAGGAGAAGGTTCCACCTCCATCCTGTTTACATATTGGCCCATTTTTATCCAGTTCTTGGTTAATTTTAATATTTTAATTTTTAATGCCAAATGTTTCAAACATCCTCGCCATTTGATATTGTGTTTTTATATTGTAAGCCATCCAGAATGACAGTGAGGCAGGCAACATAGAAATTTAATAAATAATAATATGGAGAAGGTAACAAAATACAGAGACCTGCAAATAAAAATAGAATGACTGTGGCAAAGGAAAGCACAGATAGTAAGTACCAATAGTAATAGATGCCTTGGGTGCAATCACAAAACAATTGGAGCACCTCTTGAATATCATAGGCATTGATAGATTTCTTCACATCTTCGGTATCTATCATCTGAAACCATTCCTTTGTCCACCTTGTTCCTTTAATATAAATGGTGGCACCTAGAAGCAAGCCAATTCTTCAGCTGCATTAGGGGTCAGCAACCCGCGGCTCTGGAGCCGCATGTAGCTCTTTCATCCCTCTGCTGTGGCTCCCTGTTGCTCAAAATATGTGTCACAACTGCCAATGTGCAACACCCGCTGGCATGTGATTTATTGAGCTTTTCGACTCCCGGTAGGCCAACCATGGATAAATCCAAGAAAGGAAAAGTTTCAGAAGAAAACAGAATATTTAATTCAACTACATATGCTAGTTTTGTGGCTGCTTAGGTAGGGGTGAAATGTTCCCGGTTCGGACCGGATCGGGCGAGTAGGCAGCGATGGCAGCGGGCAGTTCGGAGAACTGGTAGCAAAAATCCCTTCCCCCCCAGCCTCCAGCTTGCTTACCTTCACACGCCTGCCTTGCTTCGCTTGCTGTAATCCCTGCAGTCCATTGCATCAGCAAGCAACTGAATCTCCCTGCCTGCAATCAAGCTCATCGGTGAGCAGCTTTATCTGCCTGCCTGCCTATAAGTTTTTTTCCCCCCTTTGGGAGCTTTAAAAAAAATAGTTAATTGGGGTTTTTTTTAGTTGTTCTTTTTTTAGACCTAGCCATTTAAAGTTTAGGAAGTTTTAAATTTAGCTGCTTTTATATAAAAATAAAAATAAAATAAAATAATATTTGTGCAGCTTTCTGAGATTTTGTGTGTTTCTGTACTGTTTCACTCTAACTACACAAATACACAAAATCTCACAAAGCTGTATGTGGAATTCTGTGTATGTAAAGTGTGAAAGTTGGTTTTTTGGACTTTTTGTGGCTGTGTGAGGTTCCTGCTTGTTGCAAGGGCCATTTTGCCCCTGCTTTTACATTGTGGGTGAGCCAGTTGTGTTGTGTTGTGTGTGTGTAAAGTGTGAAAGTTGGTTTTTTGGGCTTTTTGTGGCTGTGTGAGGTTCCTGCTTGTTGCAGGGGCCATTTTGGGTCTAGCACAGCTGCTTTTACATTGTGAATGAGCCAGTTGTGTTGTGTTGTGTTTTGTGGGTTAAAAAAGGGCAAAGAAGTGACATCAACTTGGCCTCGCCCACCTGACCACCAAGCCACGCCCACCCAGTCACTTGACCACCAAACCACGCCCACTAATTAAGCCACGCCCACAGAACTGGCAGCGGAAATTTTTAGATTTCACCCCTGCGCTTAGGAAATAGTCAGGCATGGGAAGGGTTTTGTGGCTCCTGGTGTTTTCTTTTCTTTGGGAAACGGGTCCAAATGGCTCTTTGAGTGATTAAGGTTGCTGACCCCTTAGCTGCACCTACACAGGCTCCCTGTTAAGACCTGGCTTTTCCTCAGATTTAGTCCAGGTGGGAAAAACAAGCCTGGCATTTCTAGTTTTCTGATAGACCTGTTATGGTCTAAGACAGTTTTGAATGTCCTGCATTGCTGTTTATTTTTTGTTAGCCACCCAGAGTTATTTTATATAATACGGGCAGCCAGCTCAACTTAATTAATTCATTCTTTTCAGGCACACATTATCTCCTCTGCAGGGATAAGGAAGAGGATTGGGACCAAAATGTACATTAAAAAAATAGCCACAGGTTTAAACAAGCCTGCGTTTCTCTGCAGCAATTCGGCTCTTCTTTGTATCTTTCCCACTTTTTGCATAGAAAATAGCAGCCAGGTAGAATGTAATTTTCAGCAAAAAATCCTTTGTGGGTTGGCAATCCTGAAGAGGTCTCCAGAGAAAATTGAAACCTAGGCCAGCAGCCTTTTTCAATTTAGCTAAAGTTGGTCAGACCCTTTGGGGAATGTGCTATTCAAACTGTATCAGAAATACCTGGACAAAATAAGGCTGCCTGGTGATGCCCTTATTCTACTCGGATCCATGGTCTTAATGAAACTTTAATGAATGAAGACTTAATTGGAATAGTTTTGTCAGGAGCACATACAGAATCGGCAAGAAATTGGAAAATGATTGAAAGGCTCTTTATTAGGAATTGGGCTGTTGCTTTAATGAACAAATTAATGGTTGAATGTTAAAAAGGACTGAGCGAGCCAGGGTCATTTATGAGCAAATGGTAGCTTTTTATTAATAATATGTAGGAAAAAGTGCCCGCACTCAGAATGTACTGCTGGAAGTTTAAATTGGCTATATTCTGACAAGATAAAAACCAAAATGTTTTGAAAGTCCTGGCTCTAGAAAATTAATGACCACTCAAATCAAACTTCTCGCTCCTTTTTCTTTTCTTATTTTACATCAGACCACAGACAGAAATGGCATAGTAACGTATGCTGATTTCCCATTTGCCAACCAGCCAGAGAAATATTGGTCAGAAAAAAGATTGGTAAATTTATATGCATTAAACAAGTCCTTTCAGAAAAGAATGGAAGCAACACTTAAGGGCAAAACACAGTGGTGCATGAATACACATGTATTACTGGATTTAGCTGTATTGGCTTACTTTGTTACAAAGGCCTGTATGTTCTGCCCCAGCTACGGACCCCAAAGAACGCAGCACACACAAAGTCCGTACAAACCTTAGTTTACTAATTAAGGACTACTAATGAACTTTCTTAGTACAATAGTTGTTCGAACACAAGTACAGTTTAAATCAGTCTTTTCTGAACAAGGGCTGTTAATTTAACTTCATTAACAGCTGACAAGAATCCAAAGAATAATAACTCAATTCTGAGGCACAGTATTTCAGATAACTGTAATCTTACTGTGGTTGGCAGAATGCCCAGAAGCAATTTGCAGGAAAACTGACAAGAGAGAAACAGGAGACAAATCAAACGTTTCTGGAATCAAGACGCGAAGGAATATGAACAAAGTTGTTTCCTGCAAAATTACATCAGTCGTCGTCTTTTCTTAAATAGGCTAGGGGAGTGGCCAATTAGCCCCAAGCCTTACTCTCAAGAGACCTCCTTTTAAGGAGTCACTCCTGCCTTTTAACAGCTCTGCGCGCTCATGCATTGAGAAGAGGCTCCTCCTCTTCTTCCTCTTCACTTATGGGAGCTTTTGGAGGTTCTGAAGGCCCTGGCTGAATCCCCGCCTCTGGCACCACATCTTCTCCAGCTTCCTCATTGTCTGACTCGAGCGCCAGCTGCACAGGCTGCTGGCGCAGCACCACACCAGCCTCCTCGCTGTAGGAATCAGCTACTAACTGCACAGGCCACTGATGGGCCACCACACTGTAAAAGAAAACACAGCACATGGCAATTGTGCAACCTATACATGTGGTCTCTAATTTCTATGTAACTTATAATTTGGTGAAAGACAACTGCAGCTTAGCTGTAAAGCAGAAAGTTTGTCTGGACTGGGGTCAGCAATCAAGAATCTCCTCCATGCAGATGATATCTCAATGAGATATAACAGAATAATGGAGTTGGAAGGGACCTTGGATGTCTTCTAGTCCATCTCCCTGCTCAGGAAACTCCCTGTTCAGAAAACCTGCTTCTCCCACTGCTCAGGAAACCCTATACCAGTGTGCCAAAATGGGAGCGTACACATGCGTGCGCCAGGAAGATGATCTTCTGGTTTCCGGCATGTGCATGTGCGTGGCCAGCTGGTCCTTGCACATGCATGCATGCCAAAAACCAGAAGGCCAGGTGGCTGGTGCGCATGCACACGTCAGAAACCAGAAGAGCAGCTGCCCGGCATGTGCATGCACACTGGGTGACTGCTCTTCCGGTTTCTGGCATTCCCAAGTGCGTGAAGACCAGCTGGCCAGTGCGCCGGAACTGGAAGAGCAACGGGCAATGGCTCATGTGCCCGGAGAGATGGCTCTGTGTGCCACTTCCGGCACGCATGCCATAGGTTCGCCATCACGGCCCGATACCATTTCGGACAACCAACTTCATTCAGATTGGTTGTCCAATATCTATGTGGCTTTAGAGTAAGTATAATCAGTCTGACCTAGGCAAGTCAGTGACTTTTTCAAAGGGCTATGAATTCAGGTGATGCAATGACTCGAATTTCCAGTGTTTATCACTGATGCTAGTAGTTAGTTGGTGGGACAAATGGCTGTACATCAGCCTTCCTCCAATGGCAGGTCAAGAAAGTCCAGATCAGGGACTTTTAATACAAACTACCCGGAGATTAACGCATCAAGTGAAGAGTAAACATATGAATGAGTGAGTAAATAAATAAATAGGAAGTTTATCTCAGGGAGGGTAAGTTGGTCTACCAAATCAACATCCAGGAGAACACTATCCTAGACATTCATTCACAGGATGCAGGATACAATTTCAATATTTCTTGCCCAGAACAGGAGCTGATCCCCCTTCTAGCTATTTCAGCTCACTCAAACACCGTGCCATGCAATCTTCTGTGCTATAACATAAGTTAACAGCACCCCCTTTTTCTTTGTCAATGTTCCAAACATGAAGTGAAGTTAATCCTGGATCTGGGCTTCTGACTGTACTATGGATGGAGCCTCTTCCCTCTGGCTATATTCAGCTTCTTCCGTCTGGGCAACTTCTGCAACCAGAAGATCTCTCTACATAAGGAGAGAAGATATTATCTTTACTGAGTAAAGTAAAGAAAAGTATCTTTACTGATACTTTTTTTCTTATTTGAAAGAATAAGCTATATATATAGCTTTCAGCAGCAATTATTATGGTGACATTCATGGCTTTTGCTAGAGCCACAGAATAGGAAATGAGAGTCATGGCTGCCTCTGTGAAAAATTCCTTTCACAGAGGCAGGCAGCCACCTCGGTGATCCCTGGCTAACACGTGTCATATACTTTAAAAAAAGGGGGATTGGAATGATAGTTCCTAACAAACATAGGTGCTGAAGTACCGGTATATTTAAAAATGTCCTCACAAACTAACAATGTGTAAAGGGGAAGAAGTTAAACCAAAGTGATTTAATATTGTCCTACTAATCCTGTCCTCTGACATTAGTAAACTCTTCCACACTTGTTTATAGAAAAGGCTGGTGCAAATATTTGACCAGAAATGCAAAGTTCATATCTGAAAGGTAAACCTCAAAGCTAGTTCAAATATCCAAAATGTCAGTATATAAGAAATTATGAGCTGGGATAGCCATAACAACAAGTCAGCCAATGGGAACTGTTTGGTGACTAAAAAATAGGATCTGTTGTGAGCCGTGTGAGCCGTGTGTGTGTGTGTGTGTCTGTGTGTGTGTATGTATGTATGTAGATATATATATATATTCTGAGTTCTGGGTGTTCTGGTTCTGGCTTCTGCTGCATGGGTATTGTATACATGCATCATGCTTTATATTATTGTATATAAACAAGTTTCTTCTATAAATGAATCCTACTGACTTATTTACTTGTGTGCTGGTTGAATCACTGCAAACTCTAACATAAAACAACTTCCTTTTTGCAAATGTGATTTTATCATGAAAATTTCTACCTTGTTTCTCTGTTACTTCTTCATTTTTAAGGCATACATTGGTTTCATCCATTCCTTTCCCCTGCTTACTAACAATTCATTTCACTATTTCACAACATGCTTTCGTTTTCAGTGCTTAACAGTTATAATCTCTGAGCTCTTTTGACTTTATCCTTAACTTTTATAACATGTCACAGAGGGTAAAATTAATACTGAGTAAAGATTTGTTTTTGTAATTGGTAATAAGAAATTAGGTTTTTAAAATCCTGAATATAATTGTTTCTATCATTTGTCAGATTCATGACAGTACAGTATAGCTTTCAAGATTTTCATTAAGTATTTTTCAAAGCCAGCAGAAATTATTTATTCTCCATCTCCCTAGGATCATTTGTGAGAGAGAAAGTTTATTAAATGAGAATTTCATTTGCACAGCTGTTTTCCTGATGATATTTCAAAACGGAATGCAAATAAATATCAAGTGGATCAAACTGGAATTGTGTGTCTGCAGCTAGTGGAAATTGTTTGGATGATGGCAGTTTTCCGAGCAATGTAATAAGTGCAGCTATCCATCCACAGCCCCAACAAAATAAACACTGTATATGGTGAAATATAAGGGTACTCTGTAAAGAGAGGGAAGAGTCTAACTTATCTATTCTGCTCATAGGGTGTGCTTTTTTCAAAGTGTTAGGCAGGAATTCTTCTCAAGCCAGTTAGAGGTTATTTAAAATGAAGATAGCAAGTTTGATGTTGGTATCTTTTCATATTCATCAACACATGATATCTGTCCAGAAGTGTCCAAATGTTCAAATTCACTATTCAAAATTCAGTTGATTTCTGTCTGCTTTGTTTATAAATGTCAACTGCAAATCATAAGGCCCATTTGCTTCCATAATTCAGATGGTGAATAAGTGAGTGAAAGGAGAACTTTTTTTCTGTGCTTTTTTCTTACATCTTCAGTGCTATGGGTTTTCATGGCAAGGGTGGGTGATATCGGTTATGTGAGTGTAGCGGTGGTTTAAAGTCCTGGAATGGGGTACCGCCAATATATTCATCCTTTGAGATATCTATGAAGAGCAAAGAACAGCTTCAAACTGCTAAAGTCTCATTTATAGCAAAAGAAAAGAGGAAACCAATGGATAATTGGGTGATAAGAGGAAACTTAGAACAGAAAGATTCCTCAGATAGATTTCAAGGATCCAGAAGGAACTTATGAAGGAAATCAGACTTAGATCAAGAAAGAATTGAATTTACTATTACCTAATTAATTTGGTTATCATTGCCAACTCGGAATGAATTCAAGTAGCAAAGCTGTTGGGGCACTGAAGTTTTAATCAGCATTATCTGCTCTTTATGGTTACATTCATAGAAACTAGCTTCTAAACTAATAACGTACCTACTAATAACGTATTTTTCGTAGTATAAGACTACGGAGTACCGGAGTATAAGACGCACTTACCTTTTTTGGTGAGGAAAAAAAGAAAAAGAAATCTCCCTCTGCCTCTGCCTCTGCCTCTGAGCAATTTTGCCTTGTTGCAGCAAACAGCAAACAGCCTGCTTTACTTTCATTTTCGTTTTCAGCATAGCTTGATTAGCACAAGGGAAAAAGAAATCTGTTCCAGCAATTTACCTCTTTGCAGCAAGCAGCAGAGCCTGCTCAAAACAGCTGAGAGCAAATCAGCTGAGAGTCGGGAGGCCGATCCAATCAACTTGTGCTAATTAGCCTGTGCTGAAGCTGAAAGGAGTTGTTTTCTCTTGCTGTTTGCTTGCAAGGAGGTAACTGCTGCGAGGCAGAGGCCAAAGGGTGGGGGCCAGTGGGTGGGCAGGGCTATGTTCGGTGTATGACGCACCTAAATTTTCACCCCCTTTTAGGGGGGGGGAAAGGTGTGTCTTATACTCCGAAAAATACAGTATGTCCAAGTGTGACCTTAGAAAAATACATGTTAGTAATCTAATTAGGATATTGTTTATTTAGAAATTTTATATAACTGCCCATCTCAATAAAAGTGACTCTGAGCGGCTTATTAGTAAAATAACAAAACCATCATAGTATAAAAACTTGCAGTTGTAAATAACAATAAAAAATAAAACATAAAAAACATAAAGGAACATTACTGTATCCAAATTGTTAGCAATGAAGAAGCAATGAAGGGCTAGCTAGATTCTTGAGATGCTGGTAAAGAGGAAAGTTATCTGACTCACAGAAAAGATTGTAGAAAAGAAGATTCTTTTTTTTTAGTTTGTTAAAATCGAGATAAGGAATGAAATAGGATTGTTACTTAGATCTGTATGATTTTGGTGGGGGATCTGGCCTTCCGTGAAAAAAAAAAAATACCACCTTGATATTGTGCTATAAACATCTTCATGCGAAATGAACATTTCTCCCTTCCAGTGTCTAAATTTTGTTCCATTCAAGGATTCTTTAATTTTGCTGGGTTCAAAATTGCTATTCTTGTTCCTTCAGGTCATAATGTTTTCTTATCGCAATGGCACTGTGCAGAGAAAAGCTTGACAACTGCTGAATTAAAATGCATCAGCTGCTTTTATGGTCTGCAGCTACACCCAAGAAAAGTATATTTCTGGTTGCAGACAAAATGGACAAAAAGTTTCAAGGAAGTTTCCACTACAACTGCCTCCCCTGCACACTGCTCCTCAGATTTAAAAAAGTTAAAAGAGAATGGGTAATGTTGGCATTTTGACTGTCCATCTGTAGTTTACAGCACCAAAGCAGTAGTTGTCAGATTATAAAAATGGTGATCTACACATTGAAAATAAGCATACATCTGCCCATGAGGTGTGGCATTTGGCATAAACCTAATAGGTATGTTTATATCCATCGTACTTGGCATAAATGATGCAGATGGAATTGATATACAATAGGAAAGCTGCTATAAGCCTCAGAAAACCACAAACATCATGGGTGGTCCAGGAAAGAATAATTCTCCAACTGGTTTACCATTGACTATTGCAAAAATAATAGGAGGATAATATAGTTGAGCCAGTTTGGCATTGTCAACAGGTGACAGGTGATATGATAACACTAAACTGGAAAATAATTGTCTTTCTTCTCTTTGCTTCTATAAGCAAATTCTTTTCATTCACGGTTATCCACAAATCTCTTGTACTGTGAATTGTGCAAAGCTTAGGGGAGTGGGATTGGACTCCATGGTGATTCAAGGAAGTCTTCCACTGAAGCAAATCTGTAGAACAAGGCAGATGCTTCTTACAGATATTAGAAATGATTCATTGAGGCCGAGTGGTGATGGCAAACTCCTTGTTGAGATGATTCACATGGCCTCTCTGGCTCAGCAGGACAAACCATGGTGCTCTGTGATGCCAAGCATGACTCTGAGGCACAATGCAGCTGTCTAAATTCTAAAACAAGTATATTTCCTGTTGTTGACTCTGTAAATATGGAATTGCTCAAGTGATTAGAATTTATATCATAAGAACTAGTATTTCTTTAACAGGGTGGTGGTGGAAGACAGGAAATGAAGAATTGAATATTCTGATGAATTAACCATTTGAAGTAAGTCTTCAATAAACAGTTTGGAAGAAGGACCAGATTCTAATAACTAGATAAGCCATAGTTTCCCCCCACACTTCTTTGAACTGTTTAGTTGAAGGCATTCTTACATGATCATAAGCCCTGATCTGTTCTTGGCTTTGCAATTGCTTCAGAGAGCTCAAGATAGCAATGGCTGTTGCTCTTAACAGTTTCACTTTCTTGCCTTCCCTCTTCTTGTCAGCCTCCTTAAGATTACTCTTATCCATTTTCCCCCCCAATCTCTTTGATTAGATTAATAAGGTAATTTTCATTTTTATTTACTTACTTACTCTTGGAGACCAATGGTCTTGGATAAGATTTATTCCAGAAGCTAAGGTAAAGTCAGAAAAGAGCAAAATAATAATAATATTTTTTTAATATGGTTGATTATGAAAACTGATCTTGACAGCAGATCTGTCTTCCAAAAGAACAAAGAAACTGCTGGTTCTCTTTCTGTAATTCCAGTCACACCATCATTGGCAATACTTCTAGAGGTTTCTATTGACAAGTCAGCTAATGGAAAAGTTGCATTTTCCTCATCCAATCTACCAAATGCTTGGCTGGCTGAGGCATTAGTGAGTTGAGGTGCCAGGCTTGATAAAATGGGCTCTACTGTAAAACACGGGACACTGACTTGATCAGCCCGCTGAAGAAGCACAAAGAGAATTTTGTAGGGGAAAATGTGATTATATCCTGCTTTTAAAACTATAAAAGGGAAAATATTGAATCAAATAAAGAAGAAAACTCCAATGCTTGTGAGGCAATTGGCAAGGATAAGAAGTCTTTTGAACAAACCACCTACTTAATGACAGAGAGAAGCTCTTTGATCTTTCTGGAGGTCAAGATTAAGGATCTGTTATTTTAACTGAAATTGGCTATCTTTCTTACCAACTGCCTTATTAATCTTATTCAACTTGCACTTATTTTCTTAATAATTCTTGCCTTCTCAGGACTTCCCTCCCCTCCCCATAGATCTACTTAATGGCAGCTCCTTTGTGGGAAAAGCGGGGTTGTTTTATCATTGTAATATTTCATCTGAATGCAAGTATATCATGTCTTGGAAAAGATGAATTATATTTGGAGTGTATGCAGTACCAGCTGCTTCTGCCTGGTAAAAGCATCTAGTTTTTAAATTTGTAAGTAACTGGAAAAGTTATCTGACCATGAACAGCCATACTAGACTAGTACCTGCTTTTAAATTACTGTGGGATGAGTATGTGAAGTAAAAGCTCGGATTCCCCTTTGCATTCTTTGCAGCTCTAGATTACATACATTATTTATATATTAAATTTTTAAATATTTATATACATTTATGGGATTTCCTAACTTAACTGGGGTCAAGGGTACCCTGGCAATATCTTCTATTTGTGACAATTCCTTTCTCTGTCCATGAATGAGACAGCTTTAGGTGATTTTTCAGTGTACTGATATTAATGTAGTATTTACCTCTTGTTACAAATCCATCCAAGAAAAGCCACAAGGTATGTTGAATCTATTAGGCTTTGTCATACATTATCTTGGAATGAAGTCAAGTGTCTTAGTACTAAGTTAACACATTTTGATGGGGAAAAAAATCCAGATGATCACTAGATAGCAATGAAACTTTTTGCCATGGTGGACAGTAATTCTAAAGGATTTCAAAGATGAATTTTTCTAACAGTATTTTTTAAAATGATGGAGATGTTGGAGACTGAAACCTGAGACTTTTCTCATGCAGGTCCTCGGCTCTGATCCGAGCTAGAGCAACTCCAAGGAGGATGATTCATACATATCAATGAAACCATCAGCCCAGTTGTATTCCATTCTCATTCTTTTTTCAAATTATGGGAGGAAGTAAAGGAAGATTTTAATAAAAGGTTCAATTTTGATTGGATGAACCCCTTAGTAGGTGTTCATGTGTGTGCCTTAAAAATATTGAAGAGCACATAATAAAAGTGGTGAAGCAAGCCAATTTGTAGTTAAAGTAATATGTTAGAAAACCTGAATGAGGAAAAATAATGTAAAGCTGATGACCAGCTATGATGATGACCTACACAAGGAATCATGGCTAATTTAAGAAATATGGAAGACACATGCCTCTCATTGGAGTCTTTTAAAAAAAAGAATTATCGGGCCCTTCAGGAAAATTGCTTCCACTCTGTAATCCAAATACTTCCGCACTTCTGATTTTGTACCCCACATGTTCTGCTGAAGATCTTCTGTAGGCAGCAACATTTCTTTATACAGAGCCAGATGGTTTTGCTTTCTGGAGCAAAAATAATCCGATAGATTTCAATGAAAGAGAAGTGGTACTTGCCTGGAGAGCTTCATTCCAAACTGAACTTTGCAGATTTTTACATTTAGAAGAGCCTCATCCAAATTATTCAGAACGTATGTATAGCACGAGGCATGGTGCTTATTATTCAAATGGGTATTGTCACAATCTCTTCTTATCACCCACAGGCAGAAGTATCATCAACACATGTAGTCTTTACAGATGTTCAGTTAAAGATTAAAAAAATAATACGCTTAGGACAGGGAACATGACCGTATGTATCAGCAGGCTTCTAAGTGATCCTACAAGAGTTTGTTCTTGCCTAAAGAGAGATCCATACTGATATAGAAGGAGGGAATGTTTATATATAATATGAAGGAATAAATTATTGAGAACCTGCTGCTCCTGAGTTATTGCTCCCCCAACTCATGCTTGCATTTGTCATAATTTAGCAAGCATCTCTTAGGAATATGGAAATCACGTCTTTGCATCTGAATGATAAAGCAAAAGACAGCAGCATCTGGGGTGTTTTTTTTTTTTTTTTAGAGAATAGTTGGTAGGTGAACCTGTAAGTACTTGAATGTTGCATCTTGGTTTAGGCCACAATACAGTAGTAATTACTTTTTTTCTTTCTCCTTCAGACAGACAAGGGAAGCACGGGCTTGGCAACCCAATCCTTCTGCAATATGTTGCTGCATTCATTTAAATGGTTTAGTTCAGCAGGCTGGCCAGGTAAAGGTATTTTCCATTCCCCATCCACAAATCAATCCTACAGTTGTGAAGATGGGGAAGTAAACACAATTCATAAGGTTAATTTTTATTTTCTATAAAGAACAGGATAACATTTTTCTAATTAAAGCTGCCATACCACGTTATTATGTTTATATTCAGGGATTAGGCTAAGGCTCTCCTAGGGCACGATGGTGATAGGATCACATAACCATGATGGATGAGGGTGGAATTTTCAGCTTTGTTTCTCCACGTTTGGGGAGTGGTTGCAGGATTATTATTCATAGAGGGTTAATTTTCTGCTAAAAATTAAAGAGAAATTGTGCTGCTCTTATTTAGTGATTGCTGCTACATTGTGTTGGCACAATATAGTGGTTTTCTACAGAGAAGAGTTGCTCAGGGGCTGCGCTTAACTATTGGTTGAATATCTCTGTCTTAAAACAAAAATCACAGTGCAGATGCCCATGAGACAAAACATATGATCATGGTTTGAAAATGAAGTGTCTTTCAGAATCTGGAAGCATATCTAGTTTACTATGTATTTTAAGTCAGCTTCTTACTTTCAGGTAAATTCTCAGTTTTGAAAAAAAAAAAATGAAGTTAGATATTTCTTTCCCCTCTCCCTGAGAATGAGTATTTGGCTTCTCTCATGATACTTGACAGGCAATAAATTAAGACAGAGAAAAAAATATTTCATAAAATGAATGTTAGATTTAACAGAACTCATAGCTGCATGATATAATGATGGGCACATCATTTAAAAAGAGGACTGAGAAAAACATAGATTTATGGTTATATTTATGTGTACTGAACTTAACAACAGAGGATCTAATTTATATTGTTGGATGGCTTTGTCCTGATTAACAGCTCTTGATGAATTATGAACATACATTGAGGTAGTTTTGGGAGCCTTTCAGAGTTCATGGGTCAGAATGCTTCTCTGTGTTCAGAAGAGCCAGTAAATTATCAGTGATGGAAAAAACATGGGATATTATGTTCCCTTTTGCTTGGCTCATTCTCTTTCTTTTCTCTTTACTTTATTCAGATTGAAAGTGAACCATCTCTCTCTGAAGGTTTCATCTTTGGGGAATAAGAAACCTGAGAGAGGCATGATCTCAACTTGGCCCTGAGCAAGGCAGGTGAAAAGGAAAAGCTTTCCAGATTGAATCTAATGGACAAGCTGGAAAATCTCATCCTTGAATGTGGAGAGTGGAACAAATCTTTCCAAATCTACTGCATTTATATAGTTTTGCTTCTTCTAGAATCAGGTGGGGCAAGTATCTCATGAAGACTAAATAAATTTCAGAAGTCTGCCTTAAGACAACTAGGCTTTGCTTTGGCACAGAATATATTGTATCTTTATTTACATCCTCGGTATAAAGCATAAGTTTTGATTAAAAATGCTAAAAGCAAAGGAAGTTTAGATCACTGTTGCTGTTAATATGCTATTTATAAGCAAGATACCAGCAAGATACCCGCATAATAATACATTCAGATTCAATACTCTCACTTAGTAAAAGACTATTCACATTAAAAAAACAAAAATGCAAGCTCTTTGGGAAATGCAATATTCTGAAGAAATATCTTTTTTCTTGTCATCCCGTACCAGAAACCTGAATTTTCCAAGGAGTTTGGATTTTATTTATTTTTTATGTGAACACAGCTAAGTGATTGGTTTTTGCTTGTCTGCTTGGTTGGGTGGTTGGTCTTTGCAGCCTTGAATCCCTTTGAACTTTGTAGAATGGTTATTTTGCTGCTGATGACCACTTTGGGACATTTGAACTGCTCACTGCCAAATGGAGTAATATTAATCTGTTCTGCATGGTTTCTTTTGCTTTGTGCCTGTTAAATTTGTATTGAGTAGAGTTTTTTAGCCATTTAAAAATTTATTTATTGTTTATTGGTTTGATTTATATGCCGCCCTTCTCTGGAGACTCAGGGCGGCTTACAATGTGTTAAGCAATAGCCTTCATACTTTTGTATATACCTGCTTAGTAGGGCTTCCCCCCCCCCCCCAAGTGGTGTTCTTCTTTATACAAAGTCAGTTTATTGCCCCCACAATCCGGGTCCTCATTTTACCTACTTCGGAAGGATGGAAGGCTGAGTCAACCTTGAGCCTGGTGAAATTTGAACTTGCAGTAATTGCAGGCAGCTGGCAGCTACTGTAAGTGCTACTTAACAGCACTTTAGTCACCAAGGCTCTTGGTGACTCACCTCATTTCTTAAAAACTGTTTTCTTAAACATAGTCTAAATCTGTCTTCCAACTGCCTGAAAGGATTTGTCCCCTGCAAAAAAATATTTTTTTAAAAAAAATAATAATCCCAGGGAGCTTTAATTTTTTCTTGTGTGAGTTTTGAGCTTACTCACTGGTTGTGAGATAACTGACAGTATTGTTGTTTTCTATTATATTTCTCTCTCCGTCTTTATGCCTCCTTGGTTGTGTTGACTTCAAAACCAAACAAGCGTGAGGTGAGTTCCTTTAGGATGTTTTTCCTTAAGGTTTAACAACTACATGAATAAAGAAAGATAGAGCACTGAATCATAGAGGTTTTTTTTATTTCCCTTGTCATTGAGATAAGTGCAAGAAATTTACCTATTTTGTCATCTTCTTTGCCAAAACAGGAGAAAAGAAGTGCTATTCCATCAAAATTACAATAAATAGCTGAAAAAATGCAAGAGAACAGTTAAGCAGAGAACTGTTTTTCACATAATTGGTAACTTCTGGGTTGAAAGACTTTGGTCTCTCTGGACTGGATGGGTAGATAGATAACCTAAAATAATGTTCTGCTACATGGTGGTGATGGGTAAGTTTTGTTAAGGTGATTCTCATAGTGACATAGGTCTTCTTAATCTCCATGAGCATGGACACAATAGAGCTGGGTTGTTTAACCTTTTAAAAAGTTTTGGCCAATAAGGTTTACCTTTCTGTAGGCTTCAGAGAATCTATGTACAGTTTAGTATTATTGGATCTGGTGAACTTCTCAAGCCTTCTCTTGAGGGTGGTAGTATAGGGTGCCTGTAAGGCTGAGAGTTGTGCAGAATGTCAGATCTGGTTGCTAAAAGTCCTCAGGAGCATGTTGGAATAAAAATACACTACCTCTTTGCAATATCTTAAAGCAACTATGCCATTGATTGAGAGCCCACAATAGTTGTGAAGCCACAGCTTGTCTACAACTTGAACTGTTGTCTACAATTCAGGAAAAAGAAGTGGCTGCTTGAAGATGTTTCAAATAGAAGCCACATTTATGCCTGTAATGTTCTGGACCAGCCCTGGAATGGTTCATTCTCTTGATTGTGGGTGTGTTACTCAATATTTTTCCGGAGCCATATTTTTTGCAACATTTGGTAACAATTTTCAATTAACTTTGCTTTTGCTCCTGAGGACAAACAAGCCCTTTCTCTGTATCCACTGCAACCCATCACCGGTTTAGAGTTATTGTGAAAAGTGCTTGGTTGCAAAAATGCCTCAATGTTATCCTTCCATCATCACTATGAGTAGAAACTTTTGAAGAGACATAGAAGAAATACAGCTTTCACAGGGCTTATTCTCATAACTATTTTTTTTGGTTTTCTGCAAACAGCATCACAAATAAACACAATATCTCATAAAAATGGAGTTTGGAATGGATTGGAAGGAAGAAAGGTTTGCTTGAAACTGATTTCCTTTTTCGTCTATAAAGGTATCTTTTTAGTTTTTCCTCAGAGAGCTAGGATAGTGTTTTAAGTGTCAGTTTTCTAAAAAAAAGAACCTCATTTATTGTTCATTTGAAAGAAAGTTGATTGGCTCGTGATATACTCTGTTCTCGATCCTCTGAAGCTGGCAGCATTGAAAGTGAGCAGATTGACATAAAACTGGTTTGTGAGGAACAGAAATGAAGTGAAAACATCTGAATGGTGTTTGAACATCTGAAGTGCCCAGGTGTGAAATCCAGCAGGTTCTGATAGGTTTTGGAGAACCGGTAGCAGATATTTTGAGCAGTTCGGAGAACCGGTAGCGGAAATTTTGAGTAGTTTGGAGAACCGGCAAATACCACCTCTGGCTGGCCCCAGAGTGGGGTGGGAATGGAGATTTTGCAATATCCTTCCCCTGCCATGCCCACCAAGCCACACCACGCCCACCAAGCCACACCCACAGAACCGGTAGTAAAAAAATTTGGATTTCACCACTGGAAGTGCCCATCCCAAAAAAGTGTTTGCAAATGCTTTTTACTTGGGAAAAGGATAATAATAGAACAGAAGTCTCGTTGGGATTAGCTACAGAAGGTGATTTATTTCAGTGCAGTTGTGTGAACAATCTTCCTAACAGACTTTCCTACCATGGAAGATACAGATTAGGTTGCTTCACATTTTGGGCTTGAGTATCTATCAGGTGAACCTTGTGTCATTCTTTAAGCAATCACACCTGGCAGTTGTGGTTATTGTAAAGAACTTTGTGACTAAAAAGAAAACCCTACAGAATTTTGGTGCTATGCAAACAGATGCATTGTTTTGAGATGCTTCTTTGGAGGATGTTTTCTTGAGCTGGGCACATCTAGAGGCAGAATTTTGCAGTGTTATCTTTATCAGGTAGTTCACTATTCTTTGCAGGGTTTAAAATTTAAAATAGATTAAAACGGATTAAATAATTTGGCTGAATTTTAAAATACCCCATAATTAAACAGATTAAAATTTGTGTTTAAAATTTAAATTTAAAAAAGGAGAAGATTTAGGCCAGGCCAGCTTGATGAAATAAAAACGTTTTAAGCACGCGACGGAAGGTGCGAAGATCCGGGATCCTCTGTATCTCCGGGGGGAGCTCGTTCCAGATCGTAGGTGCCCCCACAGAGAAGGCTCTCCCCCTAGGGGCCGCCAGTCAACATTGTTTGGCCGACGGCACCCGGAGGAGCCCCTCTCTATGGGAGCATACTGGCCAGTGGGAGGCTATTCGTGGTAGCAGGCGGTCCCGTAGATAACCAGGTCCTAAGCCATGGAGCGCTTTAAAGGTGGTAACCAGAACCTTGAAGCGCACTCGGAAGACCACCGGGAGCCAGTGCAGCTCGCGCAGGAGAGGTGTTACATGGGAGCTCCACGTTGCTCCCATAACCACCCGCACGGCCGCACTCTGCGCCAGTTGGAACCTCCGAGTGCACCTCAAGGGGAGCCCCATGTAGAGAGCGTTACAATAGTCCAGATGAGAGGTGACGAGGGCATGAGTGACTGTGTGTAGGGAGTCCTGATCTAGAAAGGGATGCAACTGGCGGATCAGGCGAACCTGATGAAAAATCCTCCCGGTCATGGCCGTCAAGTGCTCTTCTAAAGACAGCCATGAATCCAGGAGGACACCCAAGTTGCGAGCCCTTTCCGTGGGGGCCAATGATTCGCCCCCAATAGTCAGCGATGGCACCAGTTGACTATATCGGGACGTCGGAAACCACAGCCACTCAGTCTTGGATGGGTTGAGCCTGAGCCTGTTCCTCCCCATCCAGATCCGTACGGCCTCCAGGCACCGGGACATAACTTCAAGGGCATCGTTGGGGTGGTCCGGGGTGGAGATGTACAGCTGGGTGTCGTCAGCGTACTGATGGTACTTCACCCCGAAACCACGGATGATCTCGCCCAGCGGCTTTACATAAATGTTGAACAAAAGGGGCGAGAGGACCGATCCCTGCGGCACCCCACATATGAGGGGCCTCGGGGTCGACCTCTGCCCCCCTGTCAATACAGACTGCGACCGGTCGGAGAGAAAGGAGGAGAACCACCGTAGTACGGTGCCTCCCACCCCCAACTCTTCCAACCGGTGCAGCATGATACCATGGTCGATGGTATCAAAAGCCGCTGAGACATCTAATTATAGTTTTTTTTTCATGAGAACTCAAAATAGCGTGGTTTATCAAGCCTTTAGAAGCTGTTTTATAATGATTTGAACTTACTCCATTGTTTCAAACTGGCACAGACCATAAATAGAATAGAATATGTTATTGGCCAAGTGTGATTGGAACACAAAGAATTTGCCTCCAGTGCATAAGCTCTCAGTGTACGTACTGTACAAACAACAAAATAATATAATCATAAGATACCACTAGGAGAAGTTGATAGAAAGATGAAAAAGATAACAGAATACTAAATACTACTTGGGTAAATATACTTAAACATTAGTACTGTGAGGATTAGGTGTTCACTAGAGTGACAGCATGAGGGGAAAAAACTGTCTTTGGGTCTAGTTGTTTTGGCATACAATGCCCTATAGTGGTGCCCTGAGGGGAGGAGTTAAAACAGTTTATGTCCAGGAGGTGAGATATTTTATCAGCCCTCTTTCTAACCCGTGCAGTATATAAGTCCTCAATGGAAGGCAGGCTGGTAGCAATCTCTTTTTTTCTGCAGTCCTAACATCCATTGAACTCTGCATCTGTCCTGTTGGGTTGCTATATATTTCCATCCTGTAACTTATCACCCTGCTCTGAAAACAAAACAACAACAACAAAAAACAACACTCACTGGGATTTAATTTAAATATGGAAAACTAGGGAGAGCTATTGGCTGCTAAAGAGAGGGTTGCGTAGCAAAGAGGAAATTCATACATATTCCCTTGGACATTGAGTAATTAGATTATATGCAAAAAGAACCAAACAAACCAAAAAACCCTTTCTCTAACTTTTAGTAATTTCAGCAGAATTTTGGTGGTGTTTGTTTCAAAAGAGGAAAGTAATCCATTGGTTTTCCACCCATTAAATGAGAATATTAGAATGCTTGTAATATTTGGCACAGCAGTAACCTCAGCTGTACATAGGAACTGAAGTCAGTGAAGGTTACAATTCTAGTACAGCAAAGGAAGACATTTTTACCTGATTGTCTGGACATGTTTTAGCACACCAGTGAATCAATGTCTGACAAAAGACAGGAAAAAAAAATATGGATAAGAGAAGTGTATAGGAGGATCTGTGACATTTGCGCAGCTCTTGAAATTGTCTTTTTTTTCTAAAGTAAAAATGCCTTACACAAAGTTGGCACAGCATGATTTCTAACAGCTTACTCATTGCATTGTTTACTTGAGCTACCAAACCTAGTTGCCTTTTCTGTATCTCCTATACCTTAACACTGCACTCAAATCTATTTTTATAGGAGAAAATTTCAACACTTCTCGCTTAAAGGTTGACTTGGTAAATGTAGATATGTTTTATGTTTCCCGTCGGCAATGTTTTTCATAGAAAAAAAATGTTGCCAACACCAATTTATTCCCCCCAACCTCTTGATGTAAAAGTAACGAGTAATTGCTATAACCATTTTAAACATGCAATCTAGAAAAATAGTTTGGAAAGTGGAGGGTGTACAATGTGCAATTAAACTTCATGCCCATTTACCCACCTATCTTTTAAAGTCAGGAATATATGTCCTGGTATCAATAGGTGTATTGTGTATAATTAAAAAAAAAAACTTCACAAGAGAAGAAAGGAAAAGTAATGCATGCATCTCATTTTGCAAATCCCATCTTTCTATAGCTTTAAGTCAAGTTACTATGCCTTATCTTCAAAATGGGAATCATCATCATCATCATCTATATATATATAAAATGTATGCCACCCAGAGTTACCGTGTAGGGGAGATGTGCGGCATAAAAATATATAAATAAATATAAAATAAATGTATGCAATCCAAATAATGTGGGTTCTCCCTTTGGGAGAAACAATGCATTTTGCTGCTTGGGTCCAGAAATGTGTCAGCCTTGCAAGGTAGCCCAGATACGAAACACACTCAAATAAATGCCTCTGACTTCATTGCAAGGTTACATTAAGAGAAATTTGCAGGACTGAAAATATTTCTCTTCTCCTCTCTTTATAGTCTCAGGAAAACTAGGGAGGGTCTCTTCTGAAATGCTTCCCAGGCTTTGCCCTCACCTGTGGTCAGAGATGCCTCTCATCCAACCATTACCTAGGTCAGTGATGACAAACATTTTGGGTTTGGCATGTCAAAAAATTTCAAAAATACCTAACATGCTGGCATGTCACACCACACAAAAATACTACATTTCCACTGCCATTTGCAGGATGCCAGAATTTGTAGACCTTGAGGATATGGAAAATGGGGAAGCAAACCTATAAATTACACAAAAGGACAGTTTTAGTTCAGTCATAACTGAAGAACGGTAGGTTGATATACGGTCTTTATTTTGAACTTCTTAGTAGTTATGCCATTATGATGCAAATAATAATTTCAAATAAAAGATGACAAAGAAATAAAGAGGTATAGACATTGACATCAATAAACAGAGATATCCATATGTCCTGGATCCTAAACTTCACCAATATAGTCTGAAAGCAAAGAGATAGTATCAAGATCACATGAAGTGTTAGTACCACTTTGTAAAGCCTTGGTAAGACCACATTTGAAATATTGTGTCCTGTTTTGATCGCTGGAATATAAAAAAGATGTTGAGACTCTGAAAAGAATGCATAAAAGATCAACAAAGATGGTTAGAGAACTGGAGGCTAAAACATATGAAGAACGGTTGCAAGAATTGGGTATGTCTAGTCTGATGGAAAGGACTAAGGATGACATGATAGCAATCTTCCAGTATTTGAGGGGCTACCACAAAAAGGTGGGGAGTCAACCTAATCTCCAAAGCACTTGAGGGCAAGGCAAGAAGTAACAAATGGAAACTTACCAAGGAGAGATCCAACCTAGAACTAAAGAGAAATTTCCTGACAGAGAAAACAATAAACTAGTGGAACAGTGCGCCTTCAGAAGTTGTGTGGGTTTTTAAAGAAGAGAATGGACAACCATTTGTCTGAAATGGTATAGGGTGCTGAACTAGAAGACCTCCAAGGTCCATTCTAACCCTGTTATTCTGTTATTTTCACGTGTTTGCCATTTGAGTCAGTGTCTCTTATTGCCCAATCAATTGCTTCTAAAACTCAAAAGTTCATGGGTGGTTTTTCAAGAAGCTTGACCATTTTGTCAGGGAATAGAAACAGAGAAACCTCTGCCTTACTTATAACTGTATTGCTATAGATCAGGGCAGGACTGAAATGCTACCAGTTTGGGCCAATTTGCCCGAACTGGTAGTAAAAATACTACTGGTTTGCCCGAACCGATAGTAGAAAAATGCTTTAAAAAGTAAAAAAAAAAGTTCCGACCATCGCGCGGCACAGCTGATCGTGGGATTTTTTTTTTTTTTACTTTTTAAAGCATTTTTTTTACTACCTATTGCCCGAACCAGTATTTTTGTGTAAAGTGTGATAGTTTGTTTTTGAGCTCTCTGTGACTGTGTGAGGTTCCTGCTTGTTGCAGGGGCCATTTTGTGTGAAGTCCAGCTGGTTTTGCATTGTGTGTGAGTCAGTTGTGTAGCTTTTGTGTTATTTTTGTGTAAAGTGTGATAGTTGGTTTTCCCGGTCACATGACCACCAAGTCACGCCCACCCAGTCACATGCCCACCAAACCCCGCCCACCAAGCCCCACCCAAAGAACTGGTAGGGAATTTTTTTGAATTTCACCACTGGATCAAGGGTGTCAAACTCGCATCATCACATTGTTGTCACATGACATATTGCGACTTTTTTCCCTTTGCTAAAATGGGGGTGGGCATGGCCAGCACGTGACGCATCTGTCCTGCAGGGTGGGAGTTTGACACCTCTGCTGTAGATATTAAAGATTCTGTTTGAGCATTCCAAGTTAAGCCATTGTTAAAGGTGGAAAGTTTTAAAAGAAAGAGTAATGGTAGTCACTCTGGTGTTCTCCATATATTTTAGACTATAACTCTCATTCTTGGTCATGATATCTAGGATTTATGGGCCTGATGATCTAAGAAAGGGTTGGCACCCCTGTGCAAGAGTATTTCATAAGGATAGCAAGCTATTCGATCGATAGCAAGCATTAGAATTTACAGATCATGCATTGCTTCAAGTTGATGTCCTACAGCAAGTATATCTTGACACTTATCAGGTTGTAGTGTAAACAAATGTGGCTGGCCATTTTGTATTCCCAAATAGCCTAAACATTCATAAAACTTACTAAAACCCCAGACTTTGAATTTGTCAGTGAATTGAATCTGTCAAGAAAAAATAAAAGGCCACAATGGGGTAGGTAGAAAACTATAATTTTGCTGTTTGTTTAGTTAAGAAGGCCCTTGTTGTAGGCAAGGGAGGGGATTTTTATGTTTGTGCTCATTTATCATTTTGTGCCAGCTAACTTTATGGCCTTAAATATTTATTACTTAATCCCAAAAAGTAATAATACTAATGTACTAACTTTTCTCTGGCTTTGCTCCTTCTGCCGGGTAATTATTTGCAATGAGTACTATCAAGGAGAGTATTCCCAAGCTGAATGTCTTTGTTTCGTAGAGGAAAAAAAAAATTATTAAGATAGTTCTTACCTTTCTGCTTTCTACTATTCCCAGAGCTTTGGGCAAATATTATATTGTAAGCAGAGAATAATGGAATTTTCCAAGTCTCAAAGCCTTTAATAATTACAAGATAAGTTGGGGGAAGAAACGGCTGGTCTGTTGCTTTCTGTTGCCTATGCTTTCTGTTTCTTATTCACTTTGCTAACCAAATGCAGAGAAATAAAGAAAATCCAATAAAGCCAATAATGTTAATTCTCTCTTATTTTAAATCCTCCCTCCTTTTTATAAAAAGCATAGATTGGGGAAGGATTTTGCCACTTAAGAATTTTGACAGTAATTCTCTGCAGAAACACAAAGCACATTGTAAAGCCAGAAATATGGAACGTTGCCAGTTGGAATGTTTCAGATTTCAGATCACAGGGGTTTTTTCTTAGTCATGGTAAATTAGTAAAATAGTTGAGACAAATCTTCACCATCTCAGCCTCCTCATGTCCATACAGACACAGAATTCACTCTAGCTGGGAATTTTGTAAGTTACCCAATACATTTGGGAGGCAAAAAAAAGTCATATCGGAATGGAAAGAAAAGTAGAGAAAAAACTTTTTTTTCCAACCTCTGATATTAGCCTGATGTAATGACCGATGGGGATTTGACATGCAAAATCAAAATCACCACAAATTTTCTTCCTTTTTCATGCTGTTGTGTGAATTGAGATAGGATAGAATAGATCCATATTCATCTTTGGTCCTGTTGACCTCTGACAAGTATGTGATCGCAGCAGAGCAATTCCAGGGTTGTTTTTTTAAAAAGAACCTTATATATTTGATTAGTACCGTGTTTCCCCAAAAATAAGACCCTGTCTTATATTTATTCGAACCCTGAAGTAAGTGCTTGTCTTTATTGCCATGAACTCAAAAGCCTGATTGGGCTTATTATCAGGGGATGTCTTATTTTGGGGGAAAACAGGGTAGTAAGAAGAAATTCTTTCTAAAATATACCATTGCAAATGCTTTGAATCCCAGTAAATTCTAGTCTAGAGAATTAACACATCTAATAAATTCTAGACAGGTGGGGTTTTTTTACAATTTGTTGTTACAGAAAGGAAAAGAGGATGAAAAGGAAGACTCAGTAGAACGATCTGAATTGCTGTTTGCAATAAGCAACAGAAAGAAGATACTGAAGAGAGAATGAAAAGCTCAGAACACAAAGGAAATATGTAATCTTACATGAAAGCAAAGCATGCAATAAATTGGAATGTTAGTTGAAGTTCTATACTCTCAAATTTATTTGATTTTAGGCTTATATATAAAGTTCTTAAAATACTTGGTTTTTATCTTAAATATTGGTAGTTGTAGGATGGCATGATCTTTAATGAAAGAATTCCTTTACATAAAATGTATTAACGTTCTCAGATGCAGACATACATAATCACAATTCAAAGGAAGGGAAATTGTGCACAATGAAGTCAGAGAAAAAGGAAATGCATGAAAAATAGATCAATTGCTTTATTATTTGTGGCCATTCACAAAACTATTATTGGATGTTAGCACAAACATGCCTGCATTGCAGAGCTAGTTAAAAAAAGTGTAGTGTTAAAAAGTCCATATTGAAACCACAGGATCTGTTGTGGAACTCCAGTTATGTATAACTAGAATTACAGAAATCTGGTAGTGCATTTCTTTTGTTCAAGGTCAGTGGCAAACTGAAAAATGTTCCCCATGCTCACCCCCTCTGGTTTCTGAATATTGTAATTTTTGATGCAAATTTCATATCCACTTATACTTACTGTGTATCATTTGCCAGCATTACCCTACAGCATTCTACAAAGGACAAAACAGCTAGTTTTCATGGGGAGGAAAAAGCCTCAGTAACACTTTTGTCTAGCTGCTTTGAAATGTGAATAGCTTTGCGACTGCTTGATTTATTTCACTCTAAATTATTGCAAGCCTCCATTAAAATTTCTGATACAGGGTGGCATTAAAAACATTATAAATAAATATTGCGAGGATAAGATAGAGATCAGAAAACTGTGCACAGCTTCCCCAACCCCTTTGAAGGAAAACAGTATCAACGTAAAGAATAATTTTCTTATTGCAATTGCAACAATCGTTAGTGGTCTACTGGGTGAGATGTTCTGTAATATGTTGGTTCTGTTGTAACCTAAAGAAATATTCATTATAGGGGTTGGAATGCTCATTATTGAACCAATTATCATTTGAATAGGATGTCAATGAGTTGTATGGATTCATTTTTAATTAGCCACATTCAAGAATGCTCATCTCTCCCCAGTGTACCTGCATTTCAGTGCAACGGTTTGGAATTAGGGCTACTGTTGATCTAAATTTCTTATTATATAGATGCTTTCAATATCCCTTCTTCCTCTGTGTGAACAATATATCACTATAAATTCTTGCACAGCAAAAGATTTTAAGAATTTTGCAAGGAAGATTTTGGATATAGCATAATAAGCTCCGTTATTTAGACTAACTCCCATTGAGTTTCCCAACTGAATTCACTAATGTTTCAGGTTTCAATTGTATGCCTATGAAATCATCATAATCTGCAAATTTATGTGTTTGCCACTTTTCCAATTTATGTCCAAAATTACATTAAAAGTAGAAAACAAACGTCCAATGAAAATGCAGAGAATCACCTACATATTATACATGCTATTCTATATCCATATTAGGTAACAAAGCTAACAAAGACATTAAAGTGCTGCTAAATATACAAAGATGTATTATATACTGTAAATCACATTTGTTACAAAAACACCAATGTTTCAATCTCAAATCCTTCACTGCCTCTCATTGAGACAACAGAAGGAAAAAGGAACAATAACAAAAATCAATAATAAAAAGGTTATAATTATATCAGCTGGATCAAAGCAGCTGTATTATAAAAAAGGCAGAAGAAACAAAAGATGTAGCAATCTTAATAACAAATATCAGAAAACATGTACAGATTTTTAATCCTTCAAGCATATATTATGCTCAAACAAACTAGACAAATCATGTCTTCCCTTTATCATCTTTCTTCTAATTGTCACTTGGGCATTTACCACAACAGACTTTTCCCACACTCAAAAGTATACACCTTCACAATTCTTATATTTAAAAAAGTGTGTCCTCCAATTCAAGGTCAGGTTCTGAAGACTTCATGGACACATTTATGTAAAACTTTTATGACAATAAAAGAATGGTCTTCAGAATACTTTCAATATCTCCGTGTATACTATAGCCTTAGGATTTTTTAGTAGTGTCCCACCAAATTCTAGTTTTTAGAGATCAGCCATGTTCACCTGTGTAATTCCAAATACTTGTGCCTCAAATTACCCTTGTGAAAAAGACAGAAATGAGCCCTATTGAGAACAGCTCTTTTGTAGAAGTCATAGTTGGAATATATCTACTGTGTTTCCCTGAAAATAAGACCCTGTCTTATATTTTTTTGAACCCTGAAATAAACACTTGGCCTTATTGCCATGTGCTCAAAAGCCCGATTGGGCTTATTAACAGGGGATGTCTTATTTTGGGGGAAACAAGGTAATACAGTACTTGGCCTACTGCTTTCAATTGTGTATTCTATATCCATAAAATTCTGTAAAGTTGACTGGTGTTCCATATTAAGTTAGTTATATCAATACTTGTGACAGACACCTCATAAAAACATTTTTTTAAAAACAGTCATTGCAAAACAAACAAACAAACAAACAAATCCCTTGTATTCCTAAACGCAACCGATTTCTATGCTTCCTGAAAAATGCAAAAACCAAGAAGTTTGTATTCTGTATGTCAGAATTAGCAAACCCAGGCCAACCAACACTGGACCTTTCATAAAATGCTAGGAATTGCTAAAAATTCTCCCATTGAGTTGACTGTTGATTCTTTGGGTAATAATGAAAGCCAATCTGAGCTCCCATCTTCTCAGGTATTCAGTTTCTAATTGCTCTGTTGATTTTGCTTTTAGTTACTCAGCTCGTAAATGTCATACAGATTTAGAAAGTTAAACTCTGGTAATTTACAGACCCAGCTGTCTCTCTCACATTTTTTTATTCCTATAATTAATGGAGCTATTCCCAAAGTTCATTAATGTCTGAAACTAACTGCTTACGCCTTAACATTGATGAATTTACGTTTTCAGATTCTCTCCAGTCCTACGCAAACTATTATGTGGAAAAAAAGTACATATGCGGTAATGTTTGGTTCAAGAAGTAGGCAATTCAAATTAAATCATCTGTTTTCATCCAGAGGACTGTATTACTGAAAATATATTATTTCCCGCATTTTAGATTTATAGCTCAACAAATTGTTGCCTCTACCTTTATCTTTTCTGTTTACATGAGAATCTAAAGGGTTCTCCAAATCCATTATTGACAAGTTGTGATTGATTATTTTACTAGGGAAGAAATTGCAGGTGCTTTCTGAAATAACAAAAAGTAACCACATGTTGTGAAGGTGTTTCAAACAAAGTATATTTTAATCTCCAGTTAGGCTTGGCAAAGATTATTAGCTGTCTCTGAAAAAAATCTTCCCATTCAGGGAAAACTACTCATCTGGTATTAAAAGGCAGACTTTATAATCTGGACTCCATAAAAATACATTTTATTCCTAGGACAAGTAAAGCCATTCTATAGAAAGAAATTAATTAACAATGGCTCTCTGACATATGGAACATATTGGATAAATTTGCACTTATCAAGAGATATGCACAAAGAACTTAGGAATCTGTGTTGTACTAGATCAGTCTAATTGTCCATTTACTTCAGTGTTCTGTATGGTATTGGGCATTCTTTCCCATCTGCCTTTTAGGTGGAGATGGGGCCTTCTGCATGTGTTCTGCTATAGTCAATCCGTAAATTTTTGTGAAACTGTTATTTTAGTCTATGCGTTGCAGAAGAACTCTTGTGCTGCTAGATGTCTTTGAATTTGGAGTTACCTTGAGGGTGTGAAACATCCTGATTTCTATCTCAGTGAATCCAGCTCTTTCTGATTGTGGAAGGACAAATCTATAAGACTTAAATATACATATTGGTAGTGTGAATTCACTACCACTTATGCTTTAGGGGTTGGGGGAGTCTAGTTATGTACTCTACGTCCCCTCTTTGTCTTTCACATTGCCTGCTCTTTTTCTCAGAGATTGTTAACTTCAGGCCCTTCTTTCTGTCTTTGTTCCCAAGGCTTGCCCACATGGAGCCTTTTGTTCACTTATGTCCTCCTGCTAGGACATAACTAGCCAGGTGCTAGGTTTTGCCTATTTTCTGTATTTCTTAAATGAACCTTAAAAAATAAAAGTGAACGTATTTCATGAATCCTTGTTCAGGCTAGATTCTCCCTCTCAGATATACAGAGATTTGCTTCCCCCAAAGTATTTCCCCAATGAAGTAATTGTGTAAGGAGATTACATGAAGCAGAAAGGATGAATCTCCAGAGCAGCTGAAAAGATGTGACTTTCAGAAATGGAAACAGGAAAGTTTTAGTCTATGGAGAAACCGAAGTTTTTTGTTTTTTTCCCCCTCTTTGCTCTTTCAATGGGAAAAAGCTTCTGAACTCCCAAAGGATCACATTTATGCTAGTCAAAACAGGGTCTCAAAGAATTTAAGATACAGCAGATGACAGAGGAATGATGTGCTTGGAAGTGAGTTAATCTATTCTTGAGCATTTGCAGGATTTAGAATAAGCCAAATGTATTTGGAAAACTTTCATAAGTCTCTTTGATGCTTTTGTAATAAACTTTGCAAAAACTTGATCTGCATAACTCTGAGAGTTTAAAAAAAAACCACATTTCATTCTAGAATCAGCTTACAAAACGACAGCAGTGCTTCATTTCTAATGTCTCAGGTCAAAGAGGAAAAGAAAAACTTGCTGGTCCCCTTTCCAAAGAATATGTGCCTTTGCAGGACAGTAATAGGCAGAAAATAGAGTGCCAACAAATTAAAAAAGGAGAAAGATGAAATTTATGAAAGGCTTACCTTCTTTTCCACAAGATGGCATACATGTGTATATGTGTGTGTGCATGATAGAAAGCATCCATGAAAGACACTTAAAACAAGATGGATTGACAACATCAGCAAGTACTACAGGCCCAATTGGCAAAAGAAAGCTCAGGATCATATTGCTTGGAAACATGTGGAAGAAGCCTTCATCCTGCAGTGGATAGAAAATAGCTAAAATGATGATGAATATGTGTATGAAGCTTCTTCTGCATGTTTCCAACCAATACAATCCTGAGCTTTCTTTTGCCAATTGGGCCAGCGTGTACACAAACCAGAGGTGGGTTTCAGCAGGTTCTGACCAGTTCTGAAGAACCGGTAGCGGAAATTTTGAGTAGTTCGGAGAACCGGTAATAAAAATTCTGACTGGCCCCACCCCCATCTATTCTCTGCCTCCCAAGTCCCAGCTGATCGGGAGGAAACGGGGATTTTGCAGTAACCTTCCCCTGGATTGGGGAGGGAATGGAGATTTTACAGTATCCTTCCCATGCCACGCCCATCAAGCCACGCCCACCAAGCCACACCCACAGAACCGGTAGTAAAATTTTTTGAAACCCATCACTGACACAAACATACACACACACACACACACACACACACACACACACACACACACACTCTGGAGTAAACTTCAAACTACTAAAGAAAGAGAATATAAAAGATGTGTTGAATTTAGATGGAGAAAAACTTCAGTCTGCAGGGAGAGGTCTTGTGACATTTCTTCATCCATTAGGTAAATAAAATATGCTCTTTAAGGGGGACTTGCACGTCCCACCTTTACTTTCAGTGAATGTGAAGAATGGAAAGTAAACATAAGCAATCAAAGAGAGAAAAAGAATCAGTGGACTCCTTATCTCACAAACAATAATTTAGCCAGACAGCAAGAAATCTAGAAACAAGTATTCAGAAACTCTGTCTCAATTAATTCCTTGCAAATGTAGGTGGGAAATTCCTCTTACAATTTCCAGATTTGTATTCATTCCTATCATTAAAGATACCCTTATGGGATCTGTAGTTCTTCTTCTATCCCAAAGGTGCTTTTTTTCAGGAGGCAACTGGACTTTCTTGTTTTTTCTTTGAAGACGTTTTGCTTCTCATCCAAGAAGCTTCTTCAGCTCTGACTGGATGGTGAGAAATGGAAGAATTTATATTCCTTGCAGACAGCTGGTCATTTGCATCCTTTTAGAAGGTCGTTGAAGCACTTGGAGGTTTATCCTGTCAGAGCTGAAGAAGCTTCTTGGATGAGAAGCGAAACATCTTCAAAGAAAAAACAAGAAAGTCCAGTTGCCTCCTGAAAAGGCACCTTTGGGACAACCATAACTTGAATGACTGAGAATCTCTACAGACTTTTAGTTCTGCTTCTGTTTTGCACACCTGCTTAGGGCTTGGTAGTAAAATATATCCTAAAAGAAAATGTAAGGGTAAATATGTGTCTGAAAATTATAATTGCTTATAAACGTTACCCTTCAAGAAAATTAACCAGTTGAATTGAACTGTGTAGATGGTAGAGCCAGAGTATTGAATAATTGCATGTATAACAATTCTTCAAATTTATGGCACAGAAGACTGTTTCTCCAAGGATTTGAGCAAAGGACTAAAATTATAGCTGTGAGTAAATCAGTCCAAGCACCTGGGATGTTTAAAGGCAAAATGTATTAGAACTAAATGTTAGCAAAGCAAAGAAAAAAGAGATGAAGTAGTGACTGAGTTAATACACAGCAGCACCTGTGGGCCAAGGCAAGCCATTGCAACAAACAGGCAAAAAACTACCTCTAGAGTTTGGTAGATGGTGGGATCTGCAATTTAAGTGAGGGACGGAGTTAAGATACTGACTAGCCTAGAATAGCTGAAGGTGAGGAAGCAAATAGACCCCCTCCTAAACCTTGGAGTGCTTATCTAGCTGTTGTGTAGTGAGTGCAGTTACTCTGGCGAGGTTCTTGCAAATAGGCAAGCAGCAATAAAGATACTGCTCTGATCAACTCTCAGTGTCATTCTGTTTCCTTGTGCTTGACATTTCTCCAGGTGTACCTTTTGCGACTCGCTCAGTGAAAAGAATCAAGTACTGAAGAAATGCAAAGAATATGTGGCTTTAATGGAAATAAATTTGCGAGAAAGCCTTAAGAACCTAACCCACAAGTTGGGGGTAAATATACGGAAAGCAACATAAACAGTTACTTGAAATAAGGGATTGTGAACAAAGCTACATCTACCTACATCCGATGTACCCCCCTCAAAAAAAAAAAAAGAAAAGAAAAGAAAAGAAAAAAAGAAAAAAAAAGGAAAGAAATGAGGATCTGGTGCACAAGCTTCAAAAGAGCTCCGTGGCCTGAAGCAGGCTGTTAGAACCTGGAATGAAAAACTGAACAAATGCTAGTCAATCAAGGTTTCATGCAGGATAAAGCTGAGCTGCACTTTTCTTTTTTAGCTATAGAAACCACAGATAGACACATATCTTGATTTCTGAGAATAACCTCCCCATGTACCCTGAAAAGAAGGAAGACAGCCAAGAGATTGTTAACAGGTTTACTGAAGAAATAGAAGAGGAGGAGTTGCGAAACATCTTCTACAATGTAGACTCAAGAGAGAAAGAGAGAAAAAGAGAAAGTTACCTTCTCTTTCTAAGACAAAAAATGTCTAAAGCCAACAGGCTGTATCTGAATGGAAACTGATTTCCTAAAGCAGACTAAGCAATGAATCCCTGCTGGGGATATATATGTATACCAAATATAAATTTGGTATAAAATGGTTTGTCGTGAATGCCATTGCTTGAGGGCTCCTGGAAGCTGAAAGGCGAAAGGGAAGCAGTGTGCTCCCTCCCACATGTTGGGGTAGACCAGGTGCCTTGATAGAAAAACACTTAATCTCTTCCCTGGCTCAAGCTGATGAAGGGAAGAGAACTTATGGCTCAGAGGTTAATACAACTGCCTAATATGCAGGCAGCCCAAGTTCATATCTGAGTAAGAGAATGGCTAGCTGATGAGAGCTAAATAGCTTGAAATAGATCTATACTAGTTTCCCTTTATTTCTTTATCAGCGAAATATAAATTTGGTAATTTATATTTATATATAAATATAAATTTATATTTATAGTATGAAATAAATATAAATTTATATTTTCCCAGAAACTCCTTTATGACTTTCAGCTCAAGCAGCATTTTATAGGCAAGAAATGGCAAGTAAATATAAATGGTTAACTCACTGTGATGTACTAGAATTTTCTGAAGGGGGATTGTGAAGCGAAATCAAGGGAAGATCTGATAACAGAAAGATATGCTTGTCAATGATTTCCTTACGTACAATGATCAAAAAGGTTTAACGCAGATTAAAGATTTTGTGGTTGGTTATGTACAAAGTAAGGCTGAATTTAAATAGAATTATGTACTAATACTAATGTTATTGCTTAAACATGTAAACCTTTGTTGAAATATGAGACAGAAGAAGAAGTAAATAAACGTACTGGTAGTCCTTGATTTACTATCACAATTAGGACCAGAACTCCCATTGTTAAGTGATGTGGTCGTCCACAGTGGTGCAGTGGTTAGAATGCAGTATTTCAGGATAATTCTGCTGCCTGCCAGCTCCCTGCAGTTCAACAGTTCAATTCTGACCGGCTCAAAGTTGACTCAGCCTTCCATCCTTCCGAGGTTGGTAAAATGCGGACCCAGATTGTTGGGGGCAATAGGCTGACTCTGCAAACTGCTTAGAGAGAGCTGCAAAGCACTGTGAAGTGGTATATAAGTCTAAGTGTTCTTGTTCCCCAACGAGCCATGCCTGATTCTACAGTTTTTTTTGCCAGGTTGTTAACAAACCCAGCTTGCCCCCATTGGCTTTGCTTGTTGGAAGCCAGTTAGGAAAGTTGCAAATGGTGATCATGTGAGCCCTCCCCAGGACTCTGCAACAATTGTAAATACTTATCAATTGCCAAGTGCCTGAATTTTGATCATGTGACTGTGGGGATGCAGTTATAGTCATAGATGCAAGAACCAGTTGTAATTCACTTTTTATGTACTGTTATAACTTCAAATGGTCACTAAATGAATGATCAGCAGATGAGGAATACCTGTATGATAAAATGGACTAAAAACTTTGGCTATAATATATAAATTGACTAAGAGGAATGGTTAAAAAAAAATTGACATTTACTGTATGTTCTAAGACTTAAAGAGAATTTTTGTAAAATGGTGTATTGCTGCTATTTGCCACCAGAGAAACTGTCTAGAATGTACAAAGTTACTTCAAATCTCTTCTCAAAGGGATATTTTATTGTGTTTGGTGACATGCAAAAAAGGTAAATAATAATAATAATACGCATACATACATTAATACAGAATATTTTAAAGATTAAAGTACAATTGAAACCAGAGACAGACCTTATTGAGACTAATGGACAAGCAACCAGAAAAAAGTAATGGAACTTTGTTTTTATGTATAATAACTGCAGCAAGACTCATGCATATGCTCAAAAGTGGAAAGGCTTAACGTTACCCACAATGGGAAGAATATTGGGTGACAATCATAGAACTTGCAGAAATGGTTAAACTAACTTCCTTGATTAGAGAAAAAAACAATATCTATATTCATGGTTGACTGGAAACTCCTTATAGACTTTTTTCATGAAACAGAAAAAAAGTGCTCATGATTTGTGGTTTTGGATAACAGAACAAAGTGAATTTTGTTTTGTATTCATAAAGTAAGAGTTAATACTGTAAACTTATTAATATTTGCTTCAGAAGAAATCGGAAGCTGCTTCTTTCTATTTATTTTTGTTCTCCCTGTTAGCCCTTTTAATCTTCTCTTTCTTCTTTATTTTCTTTGTTTCTTTTGCTCTTTATTAATTTAAATGCTAGTTTTCATGGTTTTTTTTGGTAAAACTTTTAATAAAAGTTATATTTATATGAGAACTCCTGTAGGTTATGACAGTGATAAACCCAAACATTGCCACAACACTTGCAATCCCATATAGGAAGATGAGCGTAAAGAAGATTGTGCTAGGAGTCAAGAGGTCAACCAGCTGCCTGAAAGGCTCATGATAAACTCCATTTAAGTATTTCCTTAAATATACTTACTCTTCATTAAAGTTATAAATCTGTTTCACTAATCCTTGCTTAGGCTAGACTTCTGTCTTGAATGTTCTCCCTCAGGCATTTTTTCCCCAAGAGTTTTCAAGATGCTTTTGAGTAACAAAATGTTCTCATTTTAGTCAGCTGTTTGAATAAAAATAGTCAAATGCTTGCATGTAGTATTTTTTCTTTTGAAGTATATTTCTGTTTAAAAATATAAATATATATAATTTACCAAATCTAGTATGCACGGAGTAGTATATATAAACATATAATATAAAAAATATTCTTAATTTTCTCCCCCTAACTCTTTCCCTCATTTTCCACTTGTCCTTTATTTTGGCTGCTTCTTTTCCTCCTCATCTCAGTAACTTGTCCTAGAATATCTCTTAGTTTTTGCCTAACTGTGTCTTTACTAAACAAATTCCTAAAGTCCCATTGTCCAGAATCTGACTCTCCATAGACACAACACAGACTTTTCTCATAATCTTTCCACATTTTCAAACATCTCTCTCAAATTTTCTTCCTAGACTTCTCCTCATCTCAGGACCAGAATCTCTGGACTTGATAGGTTCCATTCCATTCTACATTTATCAGATGATGTCTTCTTTAACAACGTGTCCTACAGCATCTACAATAAAGCCATCCTCGCAACTTTCTCTGCCCTTCCTGGACAGGGGTGGGTTCTACTTACCTTTACTACCAGTTTGCAATGGGAGCACTCGCTCTCGCTCTCAACGGGAGTGTGCACGCTCTTCTGTGCATGTGCAAATCGTCAATTATGGCATCCGGGCGGGTGGGTGGAGCCTCCCGCCACTTTTACTACCGGTTGTAAAGAACTGGGAGCAACCCACCACTGTTCCTGGATCTTTTTATAGTCTATACCACAGATATATACATGCCACTGTAGAGAGGCCTTCTAGCATTTCCCCCTTTTTGCCTATGTTCTTGTGATTTTGTGTTGAATCATCTGCCCTTTCTTTTACAAATCTATGACCTTGGTACAGACCCAGCTGCTTTGCTTCAAGTGGCCAGAGGACAAGCCACTTTTATTTTCCCCCAGATAGTGACAGAATATGAGTTCTTTTCCAGTCCATGATATTACACGAGGTATTTCTCACTGACTTTAAACATTCCAGGTCAGCCAATGAAAGTGCTTAATAATACAAAACAATCTACTATGGCATGCAATTGATTCTTGTTTCACTCCTCTTTAAATATTTAAAAAGCACAGTGGAGTTTCCTAAAATTAACATAATTCAGGGAAGAAGAGGGCAAGTATGTATACTAAAAAGACTCTTTGCTAGCCATGACTGAAGTCTTAATGAATGGGGCAGTTTCAAAGACTAGTCGGTGAAAGGGAAACACAAGTGATATAAGGGACATCTTTTAGCTGCTTCATCTAAACTTTTCATAATGCTTCACCCTGTCATGACGGCAGAATTAGGGGGAAAAAATGGTATTATGCTCAGTGTCATTTTACAGAGCGCTTGTAATGGCCAGGAACAAGATGCCAAAATGTCAACATTGCATCGAATTTCTTCCCATTACAGTATTAATGTTTACGACTGGCAGAGCACTGCGAGAAAAGGGAGAATGAGAGGTGCTTTGTGATCATCAGATAGCTTAATATTGGCCAGTCCCATTACCAATCACTGTCATGAAAAGAATGTGGCTATTTGTGCATTTTGATTACCAGTTTGCAAATTACCATGCATTGTTTTTGTCACTCTGGAGCAATTGAGTTATTAGATGAGATATAACATGGGAGCTCACTGCTCATGAATCTTAATCACAATAATTGTTACAATCCAAAGGCACAGTGGAGCCTCAGCAATCACAGATGTCATGAAACGAGTGATCCGTGAACCACCGGCAATTAAAGGAGCAGTGATAGTGTTCCTTAGGTTAAAAGAATTTGCAAAAAAGAAATGACGTTTCCACTATGATAAGCCTCAATCTATTGTTTTTAAAAATGGCATTTCTTGAACTAAAAATCTGAACCAGCCTTTATGAAGTACTTGATATGGGCTTGCCAAATGTCAGGTCTCAAAAATTGTAATTGCCAAGTACAATAAGTTTAAATGGGCTGGCAGCTGATATATTTTTCTTTTTTACAGCAATTTCTGGACAGGTACAGATTATTTCTTCAACTTTGGGTGACAACTTATTCAGGCTTGCTGAGTAAAGGTGAACAGCAATTCAATTTTTTTTGCCAGGAATAACAATAGCTGGCAAAGCTATGTTACAGTAAATGCATGCACACTTTTATTCTGAAGCTTGTTTATTATTCTTGGAGAAATTCTATTTTCCAAAGGAAATCTGATGTTTTCTATGAACAGCATCTATGTCATTATTAACAGAATGTGACATTGTGGAGTGATACTGTTTAGTATTACATAGATTGGAATATTTGGGTGAATAATTGCACACTTAATCCTTGGCCTTTTTATTAAATATCATATACATAACTCCAAAGGAATCAGAAGAGAGTTTGAGAAGGAATTTGAGACTGAGGAAAAGGAGAATAAATTAAAAGCAAAGATAAGTGAACTCCATTTTATTCATCACTCAATATTAATACATCGTCATCTTTCAGATAGCTCACCCCAAATTTTCACATTGTATTAATGCGTTTGAATTTTGCTACAGGAAAAGATTTTTGAAAATTTCATGGATAGCTAAGAAAACAAATAAATGGATCATAGAACAAATCAAGCCAAAATCTCATTCCAGCCACAAATATCCAATTGTAAATGTTCTTTTGGAAAAAGACTTAAAAAGTCTATAATTTTGGAAAAAGTGAAAGGAAAGAAAAGTGGAAGAGTAGCAGCAAGGTCTTGGATTATATGGCAGTAATGAGTTTATATATGCAGCTGCAGTATCCTGTTTGAACTACATTCTTTATTATTAATATGCTGGCTGAGAATTCTGAAATTGTATTTATAACAAAGCTAGAGTTTAGAGAAGCTAGATGATTAAGAAATGATTAGAGTGTTACCTTAAGTTTCTATCCAGTTGCAGAGTCATACCATACTAAGAGATGGAGTGGGAATCTAAAGAACAGGTCATGTACAATCTGAGTTTCTGTATACAACATATATTTATTTGGGGATTAGTTCAAACAGAGCACAAGCGGGTCCAAAGTTAGTTGTGAAATACCAAGAAATAAAACTATTAAATGCTACATTTTAATAGGGCCAGTTCAAACTTTACTTATATGATTTGAAAAGCACTTGTCTCGTGCCGCATGACCAAATATCGCTTCAAGATTTAAGGGGAAGCATTCTGGTTTCCGAAATGCTAGTTTCTTAGAATTTGCCTGGATGTAGAGCATTAAATGTTTGTTGCGTGTTAAAACTATAAAGGTAATGAAGTCATTTGCTAGTAGACACAGGATTGTTTAAATATGCAGATACATTCTGCGTGGCACTTAGATATGTTTGCACATATGTACTAAAGGAACGTTAGACTTCTTTTAGCTTTAATCATAATCATACATTTACTGGTATTTATATTAAGTCTATTTATCTCTTAATCCATGCAAAATACATCTCGGGTTATTTTTCTAAAAATTGGTATATCTCATGAATATTGGCATCCCTGGAAACATCTATGTTGTCTTCTTGTCTAAGTGCTTTTTAGTTTGTACTTAAAAAAATCCAGCCAGGGAAGCCACTAAGGCATCAAACACAAAGCACATTAACTGCTCTTACTTTCAGCCATAATTTATGCTAATTTTTTTATATAGAAGAGAACTAGAAAACACTAGCCTTGGGAACACATTTCATTTAAGACGTGTTCCAGTTATGTCACAAGTTCTTTAATGACCTGCATAACAAGAAATATTTGCAATAAATGGATCTATCATCTGTCTGTCTGCCTATCGATCGATCAATCAATCGATCGATCGTATCTTCCTTGATAGCGGCCCTGATTTTACATAACATATGTTTGAAAATGCTGCTGTGAAATTTCTGCCCTAGAGAACTGGCAGTCGCAATAAACAATGGCTGTTTTGAGCGTAGCCTGGAAAGGGGGTGGGGGGGAAGGCATGTAGGAATTAGTTTTCCCACGAATGGTTGACAAGCTTTGCCATAACTGATAGGTACTGAACAATAGTGCTACATCTAATGGGCTTTTCCAATACATCACTTGCATGCATATGTGGGCTTGATGAATACTCTGGCCCACAAGTAAATTACTTCATTGGAATAGAAAATCAAAAGTTTTCTGGGTTGCTTTCACTTAATCCCTACCTCATTTCCTTGCCTGCCTCGGTTCCTTGAAGGTTCTGCAGGAAGGCAATCAAAACCTCCACCATTTAACCTTCTTCCATCTCTCTCCAATCTTTCAGCCAAATTCCGGCAAAAAAAAAAAAAAAAAGAAGAGATTAAACAGATTTAACATCATGGTTGAAATTAGCATGACATATTTAACCCCAAGGTTGAAATCAGCAAGAGGAATCAGCTTTCTCAAATAAAGGAAATCTCTTCGGGATATAAGAGATTTAACTTTTTTTTACATATTGTGTAATTAACAAACAACAGTTTTTTTGTTCCTGAAGTCTTCACCCTGATTTGTAATGCAAAGACCACAAGCTCAGCAGGATGCCTAACAAATGAGTGCCCCCTTTTGACTGGCTCACTAACTGCACTCTCCAAAAACCCCAGGGGTTGTTGTTTGCATGCTTTCAAGGAACAATAGAGGGACTTTCCTATAAAAAGAACCTACCCTGGGAAATTGGTTTGTGTCGCCCTCCGATCATGCTTGTGGAATAAACTTCACCTCTGCTTCAAGTAATTGCCTCTGTCCTGCATTATCTTTTTTATTCCAGCTAGGAACGATCCGGATGTCCTTCTAACAATTTCAACTTGAAAGGATGCTATATAGTATGCAATGGGATCATTAAAAAGTAAACACCATTCTTAGGGATTATGTCAACATCCCAATGATGAAATCTGAACTGGTTTGCTACCGGTTCACTGGCTGCGCATGTGCGCTGTGTGCTGCATGTGTGCTGCATGTGTGCATGTGCACCAAATGTGTGCTGCATGCGCATACGCAGTGCGCACCAAACATGCACTGCGCGCGTGCACAGTATGCACCAAAAGGAGTCTTGGGAAGGTAAGTAAAACAGTGAGGGGGGGATCAGCTGTGCCGCGTGATTTAGCTTCGCTAGAAAGCAGGATTTCCTGCTTTCTAGCAAAGCTAAACCGCTCGGCACAGCTGATCGTCGGAAATACCAGTTCAACTGAACCAGTAGCTTTTTAAACTACCAGTTCAACCGAACTGGTAGCTAACTACCGGTTTGCCTGAACAGGTAGCTTTTTTTAACCACTGGTTCGCCTGAACCGATAGTTTTTATTACTACCAGTTCACTCAAACTAGAGTGAACCGGTAGCATTTCACCCCTGCAACATCCATCTAAAAGGGTTTAGAAGGATTTTAAACTATTAATATGAAGAAAACATTGATTTATACTTGCTGGACATTTTTCCTAATGAAAAGAGCCGGCAGTGGAGAGCAGGAATGCCCATTCGTTATATAGGTATTATTAGAATGTTGTTCTGATTGGGGCCATCACTTGGTCAAGTGAGTTTGCTATTAGCAATAGCAATAGCATTTAGACTTATATATCACTTTACAGTGCTTTACAGCCCCCTCTAAGCAGTTTACAGAGTCAGCATATTGCCCCCAACAATTTGGGTCCTCATTTTACCCATCTCGGAAGGATGGAAGGCTGAGTCAACCGTTGAGCCTGGTGAGATTTTGAACTGCCAAATTGCAGGCAGCTGGCAGTCAGCAGAAGCAGCCTGCAGTACTGCACTCCAGCCACTGCGCCACTGTGGTTATTGTTCTTTTACAGCTCTTTTATTATTTAAATAAAGTAATACAAACTTCAGAAATACACATACACATACATGCACATACATATACTCATGTAAATGATAAGTAAGCAGAAATGCTATCCGGATAGTCACAGAGCCGTTTTTGCTCATTTTCCAGACTATGAACTATCTGGCAAACAATCATTTCTCCAATTCTGCTTCATGGTAAACTGCAGAGGAATTAGTAGCAAAGTATAATTGGGGTCTGGAGAATTGTGGGGCCTGGAGAGTGTATAGGTGTATAGATGTCAGATGCAAAATAGGACCATTAGTGTAGGTAGCAGCCTAAATGATTTATTGAAGTCTGTACACAACAATCAACTAAAGGTCAGCATTAAATTGGTGCTAGATAATGGAATGGAATTCATGGAGGACTGGACTAAGGTCTTTTGTGGCAACACAAGGATTTGAATCTGATGATGCATTTTACTCCACTCTCCTGTTATGCTTGCTAGTCTCCTACAACCGATACCGCCAGTAATGAATAATCTCTTGATCCTGCTGTATCTAATATTTTGCAGAAAGACAGCTAAACACCCAATCAGTAGATTTTTCAGACGTCTGCTTTTGTGTGTGTTTTGAGTTATATTTTTCATCAGGCATTGCTTTAAAACCTACTAACAACTTGTACACGGTTTGTTTTCTTTGTGTTGTGATTGCTCTGTGTCTTGAAATGTATCATTTGTTATTTTCTTGTCAGGAACTGGAAACCGAAGAAAAGCTGTAGATGGCTACATTAACCGAGAAGCCTGTCTTGTATAGAATCTAATGAGGAAAATACAGAATAGCATGAAAGAATGCTACCCTTCTCCCCATTTTCAGCAAGTACAACTGCAGTAAATTTTGATGTCTGCAATCTCATTAATCCATTCAATCCCATTCTAAAAAATTGGAGTTAGATATTTTACAAATTCAGATGCCATTTGCATCAAGTATGGTTAGTATAAGTAGGATTGGGAAGAAATGTTACATGGCATATTTAGGTAATTATGGGTTAAGACACTGATATGAATAGATTCTTGATTACTTTAAAAAAAAAAAGAGCGACTGTGAAATTTATTTGTTCCGTAATGTGATTTTTCTTTTCTTTTCTTTAGCATTTTGTCCTAAAGAGAGTGTTGAATTTTGATTTTCCTCATTCTTGATGAAAATGTCATAGAAAGTCATTGGAATGCATTGCCGAAGAGTGAGGATCTAACTTCAGATGGAGTAATGAAGCTTTTCTTTGTAATTTTAACTGAAATGAAAGAATAAGGTTTATTACAGGAAAGACCCATTTGGTCCAGTGGTTAAGACTCCAGGCTAGAAAGCAGGAAATAGTGAGTTCTAGTCCTGTCTCAGCCATGAAAGCTGGATTTGAGGCTATATATAAATAAATTGGTTTGGAGGTAGATAGGTAGATAGGTAGGTAGGTAGGTAGGTAGGTAGGTAAAGTCTAAATCTATCCACAGAGAGTCAGAGAGCAAGTACACTGGGAAGGCAAAGCCGGGAAGGAATCATCTTGAGATTAACAATCTTTCAACCAAAGAATAGCAAGAGGGAGAATTAGAGGGAGAAAATAGATGAAATTCCTAACTCTACAGCCCCTTGTGGCTGTGAGGTACTAAAGAATCAGTGCAGTTGAAGTCACTCTTCCAATGCCTGTTCTCACTGGCTCATGTACAAATTCCACCATTTTGCAAAGAGTTTGATCTCATTGTTGTTGAAAATATTAGAGGAAGCAATTTGAATATGTTCCTGAGTGGGTGCATCTTCTACCTCTCTTCTGATGGGCATCTTACATACTGTGACCTTAATTTTTATTAGTTCCTTCTAGATGAGGTCTTTTCCATCTGGGAGTACTGATCTGGCCATTGAGAACTGAACTGCTGGCAGTGGGCAGAGTTAGCCTGCAATACTGCATTCTAACCACTGCGTCACCATGGCTCATGTTTTTTCTGTTGCTGGATCTGCCCTTTAGAACATCAGACTCCCCCAAAGTTAGGTTGGCCCTGACCTTGCTGGATTTTCAAAATACCTTAAGACATAGTTGTTCTCCCAGGCATGGGGGTCAGAAACTTAGGCAAGCTTGGTCTATGTTCTAGGGAAGTGATGAAGACTTCATTTCAGGCTCTATGGACTGATCCTTTGTTGGGCCCTGGGGAAAAAAGTTGGTTTTTCCTTTTCCTCTTAAGGAGGAGCAATTCTCTCTGTATATTAATAATTTTATGGAAAGATCTGATTATGTATTTCTTGCAAGACAGTCTTGCAACAGTCTCTCCTCAAGTTTGCAAAATCTTCTCTGAAATCTTAGAATCAAACATTCTTAAGATGCCCTAGTCTGGTCTTCTTTCCATGGCCTAGCTTTTACTGCGTTGCATTTGTGGCAGTGGCTTGGTTCTCATTCTGCGGATAGGTGAAATTATGGGATTGGCTCTCCTTAGGTCATGCACTTTATCATTTTGGTACAAGAGTGGTTTTTCCTATCTGCTGTGTCATTCTGTTCTGTCTGATCTACAGTTCCTTGCTATTTCTGGCAGTTTTTCATATTAGTTGCCATATATTCCTCCTCATTTTCTGTGCATCGAATTTGTTCACTTTCTCACCAAAGTCACGCACCTTTGAATTTCTCCAACACTTAACTCTTTTCATTGAGCAAGTAGCAAAAGTATATCTAGAATAATTGCCTATAAAAGTTAGTAAGTATCTGTTTCCACCTGGTGTAATTACTCACAGTGATCCACAGATGTTGCTATAGATCAACTCCAAGAGTTTCTCTCTCTCTTTTTTCTTTTTAATTTCTGAAAATGAAAGTTTAGTATCCTTTGCCCTTACACAGTGTAGATATTTTGCTTGGCTTCCACTTTTCTACATCCTAGGTCCTTATGCAAAATTGCATAATAATAACATCCTTCCTAGGTCCTACCTGTCTGTATTATAGGCTTAAACAATTCCTGTAGCTGCACACTTCTACACTTCGGGTTTTATTCTCTGCACAATTTCAAACAATTACTTATATATTCCTTTCTGTAAGGTTTCTTTACACCTTACTTCATATTCTTTCTGGGTCAAACACTGTACTTAAGAGCACTGATTAATTGATTGATTGCGTACCAATTCCTCAATTGATTGCATAATTAATCAAGTCAGGGTGTTATTGACTCTTAGCGACCACAGATTGTAGTTAGATTGCCTTCACGATTATGACTTTCTCACCTGGTCTTTCAGATCTTCTCATGATGCACCCATCACCACTGAATTCATCCAGCTTGCTGCTGGTTGTCGTGTTTCTTCTCTTTCCTTCCACCTTCACCAGCATTAGAGCCTTCTCCAGAGAGCTGGGTCTTCGCATAATGTGTCTGAAGTGAGATACTTTGAGTCATTTGTTCATTGAGGCCTCTGAATTTATTTCTCTGATGATCCACTTGTTCCTTTTCTTGGCTGTCCATGGTATTCTCAGAAGTTGACACCAAGACCAAAGTTGAAAAATATTAATAACTTTACTAGATGTCTGTTTTCTATCAAACTCCTGCTTGACAAATTTATGCATAGAATGCATCTCCTGATCCACATTTTAAATATTGTCACAATCACAGTGTAACTTGTTTGCTGGCTACTGGAGAATCCTACTGCATGCTGATATAAAACTAATCTTTGAGTATTAGGTCAGTCCTAACAACTCTAAGTCAAACAAACTATTTAGATAATACTAATTTTTTTCTATTTGTATTACATTTCCTATGATCATTTCATTGTGACAATTTTCTGTTATAAATAGTTTTAAGACACCGGGCTGGAGGAAAAATGCTATGCTTGGTTACATGACAGAGTTTCCGTGTCTGTGTGTGTGTGTGTGTGTGTGTACATATACTGTGTTTCCCTGAAAATAAAACCCTATCTTATATTTTTTTGAACCCTGAAATAAACACTTGGCCTTATTGCTATGCACTCAAAAGCCTGATTGGGCTTATTATTAGGGGATGTCTTATTTTGGGGGAAGCAGGGTATACAGTACATATACTTATATGTATATATATACATATACTTATATGTGTGTGTATACATATATACATATACTCAGTGGTGGCTGCAACTGGTTTAAGAACCAGTTCTCACATGCACATGCAGGCTTTGTGCACGCACGTGCCTAACACACTTGAGTGGCAGACTTCACCTTGAGGGGCATGGTGTTGTAGATTGTCACTGTGAAGTCAGTATCATATTTGTAGACTGTCAGGGCAGTAGGACATTAATTACTGGGGGCTGGAAGCAGAGGAGCGAGTACTCTGCAGCTCTCATGTCTTTCTTATGAGTTTACCGTGGCCACTTCATAAAGTTATAAAACTTCATAAAACGATTAAGGGCACGAGGAATGATGCTGTGGACTGTTGATCCAAATCACAGGCTCTGGTTATATCATAGGCTTAGTGCAATCGTTGAGATTAAATCATCATCATAGTTAAAACTGATCGAATGATTATATGCTATCACGTCTCCACAAATACATTTTCAATTGAGATAATTTGTGTGTTCAGTCTGAGGCATCGTTTGTGCAGCGTGTATATTTTCTGCTTCCAAATCTAATTCAAGATGCTGGATGCTTACCTTTAATGCCCTCCGAATATATTTATTCTGTTCTGTTTCACTCAATATGATAAGATTTCTGGTGGGGATTGCAATGGGAATAATAAAAACACAGTACAGAAAACAATCAGCACAGGAAAGGCGTAATTACATATAAAAGCTCTTATCCCAAGATACCATGAACATGGAAAATTTGCAGTCACTACGCATACTAAAGAATAAGACTCTGAAGCATATTTTTCCCTCTGAACCAAAAGTTCTGCACAGCCCTATTCCATGAACTGTGAGTCATATCTGACAAGTCCCTTTCTTTGGTGGCCACCTGCAATTTCCTTCATTACATATTTGATGGGGTGGAAGAAGGCCACTAAAACAGGGGTGAAATCCAGCAGGTTCTGACAGGTTCTGGAGAACTGGTAGCGGAAATTTTGAGCAGTTCGGAGAACTGGCAGCGGAAACTTTGAGTAGTTCGGAGAACTGGCAAATACCACCTCTGGCTGGCCCCAAAGTGGGGTGGGAATGGAGATTTTGCAATATCCTTCCCCCAGGAGTGGGGAGGGATTGGGGATTTTGCAGTATCCTTCCCCTGGAGTAGGGTGGGAATGGAGAATTTGCAGTATCCTTCCCTTACCACACCCACCAAGCCACACCACGCCCACCAAGCCACGCCCACAGAATGGGTAGTAAAAAAAATTGGATTTCACCACTGCACCAAAATGAACAATGGGTCCTGATAAATGCACATAGGAAATGTCACTTAGATACCTGAACTCAAGTCAATTAGACTTTAAAGGTCAGAGTTGAACTGGGCCTAGATATGTCTTCAAGCAGCCTCTCTTTTCCCAGCAAGTTGGGCTTTAGAAGCTTTAAGAGACACTCTTTTCCCAAATATTTATTACTATATTATATGACAACAAGGAAGAGTTTGTTCTATTACTTCAGATAATGGAATATACATTCAGTTAGTTTGGCCAGAATATTTTCGTTTATTTTTTTAGTGGCATTTAAAATCCAGGTATTAAGTTAGTTGGGGCAGCTATGTATTTTATGTATTTGCTTTTTATTAATATGGTTGACCTTGCTGTTTTATTATTTTACATTATATCACACTTTTATACTTCAAAATAAAGAATAGAACAGAACAGAACAGAACAGAACAGAACAGAACAGAATAGAATATAATTCTTTATTGGTCAAGTGTGATTGGACACACAAGGAATTTGTCTTGGTGCATACACTCCCAGTGTACATAAAAGAAAAAATACATTTGTCAAGAATCATAAGGTACAACACTTAATGATAGTCATAGGGAACGAATAAGCAATCAAATCATATTAAGAAACAGTCAAGATAAATCGTAAGGATACCAGCAACAAGGTTACAGTCATACAGTCATAAGTATGAGGAGATGGGTGATAGGAACGATGAGAAGGTTAATAGTAGTGCAGACTTAGTAACTAGTTTGACAGTGTTGAGGGAATTATTTGTTTAGCAGAGTGATGGCATTTGGGAAAAAACTGTTCTTGTGCCTAGGTATTCTGGTGTGCAGTGCTCTATAGTGTTGTTTTGAGGGTATGAGCTGAAACAGTTTATGTACAGGATGCGAAGGGTCTGTAAATATTTTCACAGCCCTCTTTTTGACTTGTGCAGTATACAGGTCCTCAATGGAAGGCATGTTGGTAGCAATTGTTTTTTCTGCAGTTAAAGGGAAATATAGAACAGAATAAATATAAATTTGAACTACAACTGTGCTTGCCAGTGACAAGGGAAGCAGAACAGGATGAAGTTCTGGATAATAAATGAATCTTTTCCTTAATTTTAAAACAAGTTAACAGGAAGATATGTGGAGTTTTAAACTAGCCTAATGTGATTCATCTTGTAGCGCGGGAATAACGAGAGGCACAAGCAGGCTAGTAACAACAGCTCTTTAATACAGGGTGAGACTTCAGCAAAAACTCACAGACAACAGCCCTCTTTATATACTTTTCAGAGGCAACCAAGAACCAATCAGAATTCACTATGCATTTGAATTTCCCGCACAAAATAGATACATACACAACACCCCTCCCTTCCCAGAAGGCACTTATTCTATCTATTTACATATTTACATACAAAATCACGCAGGTGACCAGGGCGTGTCTTAATCCTGGTTGACCTGCGCAGTTCAGTTGTTGGTGAGGCGTCGAGCCGGTCGGAGGGACCTCCCGTCTCTCCCGGCTCCGCCAATGGAACCTCCTGGATTTCTCCGGAGGTGTGGCGATCTCCGGCTGGGAGTGTCGGCTCACTGGGGCGGCGCTGGAACTCAGGGTTGCCAGATAAGTATTCCGGCTTACTCGGGCTTGAGGTAGCTGTGTCAGAAAGACTTGGGTAGTTAGGACATGGTGTTTCGTTGGGTAAACATTTACGTAATTGATCTATATGTCTCCTCCAGATTTTACCATGCCCAATATCTACTGTGTATGACTTTGGACCGGTAATTCCTATGATGGTTCCCTCTATCCATAAGGGCCCATTGGTGTAGTTTCTAGCAAAGACTGGTGATCCTACTTCGAAATGTCTTAGTCCTCCCCCTTCCCCGGTGAAACTATCAGAAGAGTAATTAGGATGCAGTCTGTCGAGAACGCATCATAGCTTTCGGCCCATTAAAAGTTTGGCCGGGCTGCGGCCCGAAGTGGGGCATGGGGTAGCATGCTGAACTGCTAGGAACTCGTCTATCCTAGCCTGCCAGTCTCCTGCATCGAGTTGGGATAGGGCTTCTTTGGCCGTTCTTACAAATCGTTCAGCAAGGCCATTAGAAGCCGGATGAAAAGGAGCGGATAGTGCATGTCTAATGCCTAATTCGGCCAGGTAGCCTTCAAATTGAGTTGCCGTGAATTGGGGCCCATTGTCAGACACCAGAGTGTCCGGCAACCCGTGTGTTGCAAATAGTTTTCTGAGTACTTTGATTACGGCCTCAGAAGTGGTCGACGGCATTAGGGCAATTTCGAGCCACTTAGAGTATGCATCGACAATAATCAGAAAGTTCTGGCCATGGAACAGGCCAGCGAAATCTATGTGAATCCTCCCCCACGGTCCCTTTGGTTTTTCCCACTCCCGAACGGGCGCTATGGGAGGATCTGGGCGGGACTCCTGGTAGGGCCTACACTTCCCCACCTACTCAGTGACATCTTGGTCGAGATGCAGCCACCAAACATAGCTACGAGCTAGGCCTTTCATGCGAACAACCCCAGGGTGTCCCTCATGCAGCATTTCTAGAACCCTGTGCCTTAAACGCGAAGGAATGACCACCCTGTCACCCCACAACAAACAACCCCCCAACATTGACAGTTCATTTTTCTTGTTGAAATACAATTGGAAGTCACCACCGTCCACCTTGGTAGGCCAACCCCTTGTTACCCAGCCCATTACTGTGCGCAAAACAGAGTCTCTGGCAGAAACCCTCGCCACCTCGCTCGAAGAAATGGAGCCCGGGGGAACAATGTCAAGCAGTAAAACCGGGGCTTCCGGGGTCGGGATGTCCAATAGTTCTGGTAAAGGACATCGGCTGAGAGCATCAGCATGTCCTAAGGTTTTGCCCGGCCAGTGGAGCAGTTTGTACGAGTATGCGGCCAAGAAGATGGACCATCTGGTCATCCGGGGGGAGAGGGCCGCCGGGGTCGGTTTATCTCCAGCCAAAAGTCCCAGAAGAGGCTGGTGGTCTGTAATGAGTTCAAAAGTCCGGCCAAACAAATACTCGTGAAATTTTTTGACCCCCGCTACAGCCACTAGTGTCTCCCTATCTAGCTGGCTATAGTTTCTTTCAGCACTAGACAGAGTGTGAGAGTAATAGGCGATGGGCACCTCTAACCCATTCGGTAGTCTATGGCCTAAGACTGCACCAACGCCAAAGGGGGAAGCGTCACAGACTAACACCAGAGGTAGTTCAGCATTGTACTGAATGAAGAAACTGTCCTCGGACAAAAATCTCTTTACTGCATTGAAAGCGGTCACTTCTCGCTTGCCCCAAACCCACGGAACGTTTTTTCCAAGGAGCCTGTGCAGAGGCTCCGCAATGGTGGCTTTCTGTTTCAAAAACATCGTATAGAAATTGAGTAGGCCCAGGAAGGCCTGCAGCTCAGCTTTTGACTTGAGGGTGGGCGCGCCTTGGATGGCCCTCACTTTGCTTTCTGTGGGGTGAATGCCTGAGCCATCGATTCTGTAGCCTAAGAATTCCACGGATGGCACTGCTATCCTGCATTTATTTCGTTTGAGTTTAAGTCCTGCTTCTCTGAATCTGGTTAGGACTAGTCTAACCCTTTGGCCTAACTGCACTTCGTCCTGGCCATTAATCAAAATGTCATCGAAATACGGGACGACACCTGGGAGGCCCTGTAGGAGGCGCTCCGTGGTACTTTGGAAGAGTCCTGGGGAGATGCTGACCCCAAACTGAAGCCTGGTGCATTTAAAGGCACCTCTGTGAGTTACTATTGTCTGTGATTCTGTCGTAGCGTCATCTACTGGCAGTTGCTGGTACGCCTGCGCAAGGTCTAGCTTCGCGAATAGCTTGCCAGGGCCCAGGGAGTGTAGTAGATGGTGGACTATAGGAACCGGATAGGCTCTCTGCTGCAACGCCTTGTTAATCGAACACTTATAGTCAGCGCAAATTCTAATTGAGCCATCCGCTTTAACTGGAGTAACTATCGGGGTTTCCCACTTAGCGTGATCTACGGGAACTAGCACCCCTTGCTTTATGAGCTTGTCGAGCTCCGCATCGATTTTGGGTTTTAAGGCAAAGGGAACCCGCCTTGCCTTCAGTCTAATTGGCGCTACGTTGGGGTCTAAATTGAAAGAAATAGGGGTCCCCACGTACTTGCCTAGAGTCTCTTCAAAAACGTCCCGAAACTCGTGAAGCAGTGTTTCTTTCAGTGATGATCCGTTGATGTTGTGGACACCCGTGAAGCCCATGCCGAGGGCTCGGAACCATTTCATGCCCAGTAGACTCGGAAGGGACTTGCTGATGACGGTCAGGGGCAGTTCTTTCTGGAACTCGCCGTAGGTGACCCGGAACGTGCCCACGCCTTCAACGGGAACTCGGTTTCCCTGGTAGTCGAGTAGGTGGATTTTCTGTCGGGATAGCTGGCTTTTCTGAAGCTTGGGCAGGAGTGCCTTGAGTGTTGACCAGGACATGATCGATAACGTCAACCCGATGTCGATCTCCATTTCGCACGATTTGCCATCGATTTCTACTTTCGTGTAGACTTTCTCGTCGTCGGGTGTGCTGGCTTGGCCGATTGTCGTGCTGTAGGTTTCCCGCTTTTGAGGTTCGCGCCGTTTTCTCGCGCCGTCATCTTTGATTGGCTGTTTTGAATGAGCCGATTCTGGTTGGTCGCGGTAGTCACGTGATTTTCGACTACGCAGAAGTTGAGCTCTGCAAACTCGTGCTAGGTGGCCTTTTCTATCACAACACCTGCAGATTGCTTCTCTGTATTTACACGACTGTCTCTCGTGATCCCCGCCACAGCTGGGACAGTTCTCGTGGCGGTGGCTTGGTTCGCTCGATCTCTTTTCTGTATGGAAGACGTCCTCGTCCGACTCTTCCTCTGTGCTGGTTCGCACCTCTTCTCTGTGGACGGGGGCTGTTTTCGGCCCGTCCTTGCTTGAACTGGGACGCTGCAGCGCTTCAGATGCCTTCATTGATGCCTCGTGTGCTCGGGCTTCATCTAGCGCGCCGGCTAGCATTAGGTCTGGCTTGGCTAGAAGGCGCCTTTGTAACTGGGTATCACGAACCCCGCAAATGAGTTGTCCAAGCAATGCATCGTCTAAGTCTCTGTAGTCACAATGCGTAGCGGCTTTTCGAAGTGCGGCCACATAAGCACTGACCGGCTCTCTTCTTTTTGAACTCTTTGCCGGAGTTCATAGCGCTGAACAAATTTGGATGGAACTGGAGCGTAGTGAGCCTTTAGGTTGGCTTGAAGGACGTCCCAGGGGACCGTCTGGACTGGGGTTGGCTCACAGAGGGATTCAGCCATCTCGAATACATCTGGCCCGCAGTGGCTTAAAAACAGAGCCCGTTTTCTGTTCGTGGAGAGCCCTTGCATTTCGCTCGCTTCCAAGGAGCACTTGAACCTTGTCAGATACGATCCCCACTTCTCTCGGGTCGGGTCGAAGGGTTTTGGCGGAACGTAGGCAGACATGCCGCGTCTCCGTGTTCGCCAGTCACTCTGGCTGAAACTCCAAGCTCTTTTTGATTTGCCTCTTGTGGCCTCAATCCCACCTTCGTCGCCAATGTTGTAGTGCGGGAATAACGAGAGGCACAAGCAGGCTAGTAACAACAGCTCTTTAATACAGGGTGAGACTTCAGCAAAAACTCACAGGCAACAGCCCTCTTTATATACTTTTCAGAGGCAACCAAGAAGCAATCAGAATTCACTATGCATTTGAATTTCCCGCACAAAATAGATACATACACAACAATTCAGTTTCATACCCTCAACATGGCCAATAAGTTATGTTTTCCCATTATGTTAATTTATTAAAGCAAAGTTTTTGGCAACTTCCAATGAGGATTCATGGTGAACTAAACATCCCTGAAGGAGCAACAATGGCATTGCAATGAAGATCAGCAGCCAGATGGTGTTTTTTTAGCTTCTGAAATCTCTCTGGAAAAAGGAGAGATTGTGAGATCTCCCATATGTACTCCAGACAGCTTCTTCTCATGAGTAGACTGCAGAAATGGAAGTTTTACTGTTTGACTTGTGAATTGAGCAGCTGGGAGTTAAGGGAGTTCAACTGATCTCACAGCTGTAATGTAGCTTATAAAGCCATAAGGTTTGCTGAGCCCAATTTCTTAATCACTTTCAGAAATTGCTTCTTAAAGTGCTTTTTAGCCATTAGAAATCTTCACAACAACAAGATTTAGAATACTGGGTGAGTTTTCTTAGCAAAAAGAGTTTTAAATCTTAAGTTTAAGGACTTATTTTTTTCTTTTTAATAAAGAGCAAAAGGGTGATTAAGAATGTTGATTTTGGAAACTTACGAATGGACTAAAGGTTTTGAAATAAGAGTTCGAAGTTAATTATATGAATTCTTCACATGGGAAAATGCTTTGTTTTGAATGCTTTTTAAAAAATGATAGAATGGGAGTTGAAAATAAAGGAGGAGAACATTTAATTTTGGCTTACTGATTCAGCATGGAGCAAAACATTTTAAAAACACATGTTTTGAAGGATTTGTGAACAATGGACCCAGAAATTAAGTTTAAAAGTGTTTGCCATTGCAGATACATCATACCTAAAAGATGGTATGAAAGAGGAGCAAATTTTATTGGACAAACCTAAGACTGATTTGAAAATGAATTAAAAATTATAGAGTACAAGAATCATGTGGAAAAAGATGCTACACTGGACATAAAAATGAAACCAGCTGAATGTCTTAATAATTAAAAGGGATACACAAATAACAAACCAAAAAAAGTAACCTGGATAACTTTCCTATAGTGGATTTACAAAAGAGACTTGTTTAAAGGTTTGAAGCATTTTGTAAGAAGGTGCAAAGAAAAAATGAAAAGAAATCAAGTTCTAAGATAGTATTTGAAGGGATCAAAGCTCAAGATTGTTAAAAATAAAAGGAAGGAATAAAAAGTTATTTGATCAAGGTTAAAGTAGGTATACTGCTATCTCTGGTAACCCTTAATAAACTTTTACTAACATCGGGACTGAAAGACAAGACTTTAAATAATTATTCAGAGATGAGATGTGGCAAGAACAAATCATTTGTTGTATTTTAAGAGATGGTGATACTAAAATTGTTCATACTAGTTGTGCTAAGGGGAAGTTATTTCTTTATATATTTCTTTTCTTTTTCTTCATTATATTATTTCTATTTTTCCTTTTCTTCTTTGTATTATTTTATTACTTTTTTATTTTGTGTTCTTATTTTTAATTGTAATATTTAATAAAATTACTTAAAAGAATAAAGCAAATTGTTTGCTAGGTTGTGTCTCCTTCAATAGCCCTTTTATTTTCCAGATACTGACATCCACTGTCTGGTTGGAGGGGGTTATTGAATTGGAGGGGGTTATCGAAATTATCTTCGCTGCATCCAATTTTAAACATCCCAAATAGATGGCTGTTCAGCCTTTGCTTGAGTGCGTCTAGTGAAGGAGCCCTGCATCTACCTTGGTCATTTGCTTGGTTGTATTTAGTGAGGGAGCCCTGCACCTATATCCTAACTTTAAGAAGCTTTCCACAATCTTCTACTGGAATATGCCTTCTTCTAACTCGCGGGTGTCAAACTTGCGATGTCATGTTGTCGTTACGTGATGCATTGTGACTTTTTCCCCCTTTGCTAACCCGGGGTGGGCGTGGCTAGCATGTGACCCATCTCACCCTATGGGCCATGAATTTGACACCCCTGAGAACCGCTCAAGCTTCTGTATGGAAAGATCAGATTTTGACTATGCTTTCAGAAGTCTTTTTATATTTTGTTCCATCCTGTGTGTGTATTCTTTTCTTTGCACTTTTAATAAATTACGATGTCCAGAATTGTTGTAATGCTTAAGGTGAAGCTAAACAAACGCAGGACATAGTGGAACTATTATTATTTTTTAAAGTATATTTATTTAGATTTATAAATTATATATCAATTGTATACAATTATATAAATTACATAGAATATATATTATATTTTTTTTAAATATAGGGTTTTATAATTATAAAGATATATTTATAGAATAAGGTGACCAGACGTCCCGCTTTTGGCGGGACAGTCCCGCTTTTGAGCAATTTGTCCCGCATCCCGCGGTGTTTCAAAAAAGTCCCGATTTTTCTTGAGCCCCAGCTGATGGCTAGAAGAAAAAAAAACTGTTTAAACTCTTGCCCGGGGCTTCAAAGGGCCGCCCTACAGGCAATCAGTGTAAAGCAGTTTTTTTTTCCCCTAGCTAAGCTTCAGAAACGAAACCGAAACCAGGGTCTTTGCTGCAGCGTGACAAAATGAGGCAGAGAGAGATTTATTTTTATTTTTATTTTTCCTCCCCAAAAAAGGTAGGTGAAAAACTGCAAACAATGGGAAATTTAGGAGGAGAGTTCAAGATTTTAAAACACAAAGGAAAAAAAGCTGTATTTAACTAGGGAATTGTAATAATTGAGATACTATTAATTGTATATTGTGTTGAAAGCAGAAATGGTTAAGTTGTGGTTCGGAGGAATATATGGGAGAAATTATTTGGTTTATTATTATTGGTAAATATAATTAATTGATTTGTAAGAAATTGGACTGCATGGAAATAATTGGAATATTCATGTTCATATTGATTAATATACAAAAAAGATAGTTTTATAACTAATTGATTTATATTAAAATGTTGAATTTGTATTAAACAACTGTATTACATAATTACATAATTAAACAATGTGAGGATGGATATAAAAATAGATGACAATGGGAAGGGGTATAATATAGAATAGAAGGGAAAAATTGAATTTGATTAAGATTAGAGATGAGGATGAAGGGTAATATTTGTTTTTTTAAAAAATAGATGAGGAATAAATATGGCAAAAAGGAAATATAGAAATTGTAAATTTAATTGAAATGACTAAATGTTTAAATTTGTGAACCAGCCAAATATTCTGTTCAAAGAAAATACATTGTATGTTTGTATGTGTGTTTCTAATTATTGCTATTTATTCATATTTGTTCTCTTTTATTCTTTAAAGTTTAACAATTCATTCTTTATCTTAATATCTTTATATTTGCTTGGGGTTGGCTTTCTTCCCTTTCATCTTTTTTATTGTACAGCAATCTTTCTCCTCAAACCTACCACCTCTCTCTTTTCTTTCCTTCTTACTTTCTCTTCCCCCCACCCTCTTTTTCTCCTCCCTACTTCCTCTTTCTTTCTCCTTCTCCTCCTCTCTTCCTCCCTCTCTTACCCTCACTCCTACTCTAATTTCCATTCCTTCATCCCTCTCTATTGCTGTAATCCTTTAATGCATATGGACTACTCAGAGGGCTGAAAAAGTTATTTTTGACTGGTCCTCACACTTTTGACCAGTCCTCGAACTTATGACTGTCCTCACATTTTACATTTTTGCCCTATCTTGTCATCATGGTGAAGAGAAGCAGTTGTGAAATGAGTGACATGGTTGTTAAGAATGCTGCATGGGCATAAATGTGAGGATGGTCATAAGTGTGAGGACCAGTCAAAAGTGCGAGGACCTGTCAGAAATGACTTTTTTCAGCTCTCTGGTTAGTCCTTTTGTGCATATGGACTACTCAGAGGGCTGAAAAAGTTATTTTTGACTGGTCCTCACACTTTTGACCAGTCCTCGAACTTACGACTGTCCTCACATTTTACATTTTTGCCCTATCTTGTCACCTTGTTGAAGAGAAGCAGTTGTGAAATGAGTGACATGGTTGTTAAGAATGCTGCACGGGCATAAATGTGAGGATGGTCATAAGTGTGAGGACCAGTCAAAAGTGTGAGGACCTGTCAGAAATGACTTTTCAGCCCTCTGAGTAGTCCCTATACACATAGCCATGGCCACCCGGTCACATGACCAGGTAGCCACGCCCACCCAGTCACATGGCCTCCAAGCCACGCCCACAATGGTGTCCTTCTTACCAATGTTAAAATCTGTTCACCTTACCCTATAGACATAGCCATGGCCACCCGGTCACATGACCAGCTAGCCACGCCCACCCAGTCACATGACCAGCTAGCCACGCCCACAAAATAAGCCACGCCCACAATGTCCCTCTTTACCAATGTTAAAATCTGGTCACCTTATTATAGAATATATCTTAAACTGTAAACTGCCAGAGCCACCGTACTAGTGAGATGGGCTGTATAGAAATCCAACAAATAAATATATTTATTGATAGGCTTAAAATTGCAAATGTCATTTTAGCAGCCAGATCACAATGCTGATTTCTATTTGGCATGTGACTATGGTACCAAGACAGTTTCTTTTCATAGATATAAGTAGTAAACCAGGGATTACCAATCTTAAATCTGTGGATTTTCTCCCCCCCCCATAAGTTGACCACATTGCATTTGCCATTATTAAATTTCATTCTATTTCTTTCTATCCACTGACTAGCCAATGACATTCACAGGAGATGTCAAAATAAACTTGTATCATGATGCCACATCTACCAAATTACCCATTTTGACCCTGTGAAGGATGTTATCTCATGTACCAAGATAATTTTATAAAATTTATTTTTTGTCTTCCAGAACATTATCTACCCAACCGTTTTGAATCATCTACAAATTGGATAATTATTTCCTTTATACTGTCATCCAAGTAATGAATGAAAATGGTTTTGGCACAGGATTGAGCCTTGTGGCATGCTTCTTACTATTTCTGTCCAATTGGATGAGAAACAGTTAATGAGCACACTTTTCAGTAGTTTCCGTAACCTGCTGTTACTAGGATATCTCTCCACTGCTGCCAATTAAGGATCATATTTATCACTCTGCAGAAGAGTATAATGTGATCAATAATCTCCAAGGGCACTCTAGAAAGTGCAAACTTCAGGAATATTAGTCTCCCAGGTACCGTTTAATATTATCAAATCTAAGTTATTAATAATCTGAGTCATGCACCGTCCTACAAAATTAACTCTTCTTTCTCTAGCATTGTGTATTAAAAAAAGGAGCTGCTTCTAAATTCAGAGTAAGGCTGGAATAATAATCTTCATGAAGTACTTGGTCATTTATGATGAGTCTTGGCATTAAAGTCTCCACCTGCTATTACAAAAGTCAGCCATTGCAGCTCATTCTGTTTTTGAGCTTTTCCGACTCGATAAATTCATGGGTCTTTGTCAGAGTTTGTTGCAGCACACACAATCAGACACACACAATTAAATAATTCTGCAGGATTCCTCTACATAAGAAACTTCTTTATATACAATACCATATAGCAGAAGTCAGCATACAAAATCCGGAACACAGAAGCAATATTCATAGAAGCAAGTCATTACAGAGTAGAGAGATACAGAGGCTAATATATTGTACACAGGCTGCCATTACAGAGGCCAAACTAATTCTTATATACAGTTCAGCAACTCTAAGCCACGCCCAAATCCAAACGGTCTCTTATGGCCCCATACAAACAAATACTATGTTTTAATTTCCAAACAGTTCCCATTGGCTGACCTGTTACCATGTCTATCCAAACAGTCCCCATTGGCTGATCTGTTGCTATGCCTATTCCAGTCTATGAATATTCATACTCTTGACAGTCTTGAATACTTTTTTTCCCTTGGTTACCTCTCCTTTATTCTACCACTCATATATACACCCAGGACTGTATATGGTCAAGTCAGCATTGTACCCACCATGGAACAACTGAAGCTTTGCCTATTTTTTTTAAAGGTATAGCCAAAACATCAACAGACTTTTGATTGCACACTTATGGCTGCCAACTTGACTTTTTTGACCATATCTGGGAGACATCCCTGTATTTTCATATTTCCCTAAGGTTTTATGCTTTTGGTGTTTCCTTGCGTAGAAAAAATATGATTAAAAACTGGTTTGGTGCTTTCATTCAGATTATTTCTGTAGTGAAAACCAGAATATGGTCACATTTATTAAAAGTTTTACTAAGAAATATCTAACTCTTTCAAGAGTTCCCATTAAATCTTGTTTTTATTTGTTTGCGTCTTTCCCGCACCTGCATAATACCTGTAATTTAGTTGGTATATGGAAATAAATGATTGATTGACAACTGCTTTAAAATTGTCATGGAATCTTATTATTTTGCCTCTACCATATCTTCAGTAGAAACATTTAATATGCTGAGATTAAAAACAGGTAAAAAGCAAAGCCTAGAAATCATAAAGAATTTTTAAAGTAAAAAAAGATTCTATTTCTGTAGTTGCAAACCTTGCATTATTGTTGATAAAATGATGCATATATTTCCATTTTAATTGAAATTTATGATCAGGGCAGACTTTTTGGATTGTTACATTTCCAATTTTCAGTATCACAGTGTTGCAGAAAGCTGGATTATACATCTAGCTATGTGCATTTAATGCTCTATCACTATCATATTTTTAAAGATTTTGTATTCTTGGCATAAATAAATGTTCACTGGTCAATATGTTGCAACATTTCAATTTAGCTTCCAAGAAACATTTGGGATAAAAGTTGGTCTAATATTAACTATTAATATTTTGCCCTTGGAAGCAAAAAATTCATTTTTGCTTCCAAGGGCATACAAATAACAATAGCTAATTTAAGAGTAATGAAATTTGTGCATTGAGAAAAACCTAAGCAAAAATATGGCTGCATTAAACTTCCAATAGATTTAACACAACAATTTTACCTAACACCAAACTAAAACAAAGATTTAAAAAAGAATCAAAAACTGTGCCTAGCCCACTCAATATTATCACTAAGCTCCCGCAAAACAATAGTAAAAATAAAACAAATGCAGACCTACATAAAAAAATGTTATCTCTTTTTTTTCTAAATGATAGTAAAGATTTTGAGAAAGAGTTAAAAATTCAGAGTATTAGTTATGCTTTCCTTAAAACAATATTTTCTGACCTAAAATTTTTTAGGTTTGATAAAACCATGATTTTAACTAAACTGAGCTCAAGTATACAAGAGACTTTTGCATGTTTACAAACTCAACTTTCATGAATCACAGCCTGCAGTTGTTAAATTAGTAACACGGTTGTTAAGCGAATCTGGCTTCCCCAATTCACTTTTCTTGTCAGAAGGTCCCACAAGGTGATCACATGACCCCAGGTCGGTGCAACTGTCATAAATATATGCCAGTTGCCTCCGCATTTTGATTACGTGGCCACGGGTTGCTGCAATGGTTGTAAGTATGAAAAATGGTCATAAGTCACTTTTTTCAGTGTCATTGTAACTTTGAACGGTCACTAAACAAATGGTTGTTAAGTCAAGGACTACCTCTAATGTAGAACTAGTTCTTCTGGATCGGCTTCTTGCCTGGATTACCTTGCAAGTCTGACATCGATCTTGCAAGTTTCAAAGTATATTTCTTCCTCCATCACCTTTACACCAACATACACGATTCTATTCCAACTTCTACCTCCTTTCTTATTTATTAGAAATAAAAACTTAAAGCAGCTTACAAACTGGACATTAAAAATGAAATAAACTCTTTTACAAATCCATATAACGAAGAGCGCTGTAAAAGAGTAAGAACAGCACTGCCGTGCATTTATCAGGTTGAAGGATCCCCAAAAGACAGGAAGATTAGTATCTCATCATTAAGAACCCAGAAAAATGGGACAGTCTGGAGAGTGAAATTCGAAGTAATGGGGCAGCGATGTGAATTTTATTCATCTGTTTGCTCTAAGGATATGAAGTCTATTCTCTAATGAACTGAATAATAGAATTAGAAGAGACTATCTCATCAGAGTCCAAACCCCTACCCAGTGAGTGGAGAAATCCAAAAATCTCCCAGACAGATGGCGAAATGCATCCATTTGTACATATGCAGTGAAGGGAAGCCCATAATCTCTCTGGGGTAATTGATTTTTCTGCCAACTAGAGCTACGTGGGAAGCCTACTGTTCTTTCCATTTACTTTTCTGGGTCTCCATAAAATGAATTTGGGGTGACTTCTACTCTGTCCCAGGCTGCATTCTCCTTGAGAGCCTCATGCCGTACTAATGGTAATCCAAGGTGATCCAATGTTGGATGTTGTCGCAAAAAACCATCTGTGGGTGGGGTTAGCAATCCTTTTTTTTATAACTCTTTTTCAACCCTCTCTTTCCCTTTGGATGTACATATGGTAGAACGAAAATGGAAGGAAAGGTTATTCTAATCCAGAGACTGGAATCAATTATTTTTTGATTAATTAAACGGATTGGGGTCTGCATCAATTTAAGGCAATAATCAAATCGATGCTCCAGATCACTTCTGGTATCATCAGCCTTGGCCTAAGTAATAAATAAGAAGATACATGTGCAGAGACGCAGGGAAATTAAACACACTCGTCATTTATTTTAAAGTGTCTTTTGTTTTGTTTTGACTGACGCGCTGCCTTGCTGCGGCTGCAAAGTTCCCGCCTATGGCAACTCGAGAGCCAGGCCAGGGATGCTTTGCGAGTTGACACTTTGTTTCTGAAAAAGAGCATAACATTTAAATATTTCTTATGACTCCCCTCCTCCTGAAAAACCAAACAAATATTTATTCTGAGACTTGCCCCCTTCCCTCTCAGAAATGGCCACCTGATGGGTTTATTTTAAGAAGCGAAGCAGCCTCCTGCGAGTACAGAAGGCAGCGAATGTCCTTTAATAATTACCTGCCAAAACTTTCAGGGAAACTTCTGACAGTTTATAGAATTCAATTTTGTGCTCTTTGCATTGGGCGGAAACACAGCCGCCTTAGGGTTTTGTTTTTTATTTTTTGGTGTGTTTTTTTGGGGGGTGTATAAGATAAATCTGTATTTTTTTCTTTCTTTTGATATTCTGTATGGAGTTTCACTTCAGGCCCTATTAATTCAAGCAAACAGCAGAATATTAATAAATATGACCCTATAAATCACATAAAAGTTATAGAACCAGACACGAAGCTAACCTTCACGCTCACAAATATCACCACATACATCAGACATCACTAGATCACGCAGGCATGCTGTCAGGAGGATGTGGGAATTATCCAGTCAATGAATGTGACCAGTGATGGCCCATGACTAGCAGTTCCAGATGAGGATGTCCATTACAATCTTACTGAAGTGTGAGCCCACTGAGTTAAGGATTTATTATCCTTTTTATGGGGAGGTTATACATCTCTCTGTTGGCCTATAATCTCTATGGCTGCTCATGCTTCTCTATCTGAAAACAAAGAGGAATTAACTGAGATTCTGCAGCAATGAGGACAGTCAAGGATGATGTACAGTATCACAGAGATGCATGACTGTATTTCTGGGCCACCTTACATAGGCAAGTGCAAATAAGCTCATAAAATGCTAATATAGTCTCCCTTGTTCTTCCATGCAGACACACAGACATGTCTGTCTCTAATACACACACACCCAGATATACACACACCCAGACAGTGGTGGGATTCAGCCAGTTTGCACCACTTCGGGAGAACCTGTTGTTAACTTTCTGAGCAGTTTGGCAAACTGGTTGTTGGAAGAAATCATTATGGCAGAGAACCAGTTGTTAAATTACTTGGATCCCACCACTGCACTCAGAGACAAATACATACACACATGCACGCACACAATTTATTTCCAGGTACTTTCCTGAGATTCTGGAAGGACTCCTGCCTTAAACTTTGGAAGGTTTCTGCCAGAGGGGATAATACTGAGTGAAAGGAAACCATGATTTAACTATGGTAGATTTGTATTCTCGTGTTTCTCCATTCAAACGCTCTTTATGTATAAAACAGAAGATATTTCTCTTCTTTAGGGAATCCACAGTCCACTGCATTTAATTAAGGAGTTGGAAGGCGTTGTAGCAAGACTTCTCTCCCTGCTTTACTCCCAATTTTATTAGCATGTACAAATCTTATCATGATATCCCAAGCACCTCCTTATGTTCAAGGCCATCAAAAATCTTCAGGTTGACTAAAAGTTGAGGGGGTACTAAGCTCTTTTCAACTAATGGAGGGCCTTCTTTTTGAGCCTTCTTTTTGACAATTGGCCAAGCACAGTTCATCAATGATCTCTCTCATTTTGACAGTCATCTTAACTGAGCTACTGCAAGTGGCTGCTGGTGTGGAGAACAAATGGGCTCTCAGAATGTGGAATTACGTGCCTTTAACTTGATAAAATTTGCCTGTTTTCAGAAAGGAAGAAGAAGCAATTTCTTCAGAGCTGGGGCTGTCTCCTTGAATAATGCAATATGTCCACTTTCCATTGAGCAGGCTAAATGCAATAATTCTTACATAGAGCATTAAACTTAGCTGGAGGGATATTCCTTTTCCTTGCTGTCACTTCTACTGTACCATCAACACAAGCTTGAATAACAAAAGTATACTTCTGCTGAGAAGGATTTCCTTGAACAGCATTCTTATAAAGATGAAAAATATATTCAGTATGGCATATAAAGGGCTGGTTGAACGCATGAGAAATCTCATGACCTAATAGATGAAATAAAAACCTTCTTTTCCCAAACCCGAATTATGAAATACTGGAGCTCTCTACTGTTATTTGAATGCCACAAAACCCCATTTTGTCTGCTCATTTGTTGCCAGTTTCGTAGCTCTTACCTTACAATCCTATTAAAAAAAAAACCTTGAGGATAATGCTCCTTAAACTAAGTGGACTTATTTGAAAATAATTATCCATTTCACTGGTCTTGCCCCTTCTCCGAGAGGTGAGGAAAATTCCAGAGGCAGCATTAGATTAATTATAGGTGAGATGTTCTCAAGGAATAACTTGCAAGCAGAACTATCTATGGAATTCAAGTAGTTTTTGTGTAGCAGCATCAAGGTAATCATGTTTTATTTTTTAATTTTTGCATGCCTTTCAGTCATTGATCGCAATTGCTTGAGTTAGTCCTTGCAGTTTTCTTGGGAAGATTTCAAATGTAATTTGTCATTGCCTGCTTCCTAGGGCTGAGAGACAGTGACTGGCCCAAAACCACCCAGCCTCCTTTGTGCCTAAAATGAGATTAGAACTCATGGTGTTCTGATTTCTAGCCTGGTGCCTTCACTACACCAAACTGACTCTCAGTTTATCCATATTTTCCGCACAACATGTTTTCTCCCATATAATTTGCTAGATCAGTTGTGCAAAACATTTCACATTTTCTTGTTTAAAGAACGCTGGCATGCTAATGTTGAAACGTTAATGCTGTTATTATATCTTGGTATAATTCTGAAAAAAAAAACGTTTTATTTTCAGTTTTAGGACATTTGCAAGAGAAAGCTCTGTGACAGGATTTTAAAATTGCCAGCTTTGCAAGATTATTAAAATGCTCAGAATCTCAAAGTAAATATGTGCTGGAATTATTTGGGTCTCTATTTCATTTTTCTCAGAGAGCCCCCCCCAATCTATTTTCGTTGTCTCCCCCCCCTCTGTATGGATGTGGAGAGAGAGAATGAAAAATACATACTTAAGATCAATTGCACGGATATCCTTCTCACAAGAAATGAAGCCCCATATGCAAAAAAAATGATCAGCATTCCTCTGCAATAGTATCAGCTCAGTATGGAGATGTGTATTATAAAGCAAGCTGCCTATCATGGATACCAGAGTGGATAGAATCCCCAAGCAGCAGGATGGCAGTTTTGGAAGGAGTCAATTTAGCCAATGGAGTTCATACATATTTATGGTACAGGACACAAAAATGGATAAAAATGTAAAAGGACATATTATTGGACAAAATTTGATAAAAGTATGGAATTCCGCAAAGGGAATAATAAACCCAACAATTTTACCTATTCCCATTTCACGTATTCATGTTTTTCACACTGGAGGTAGCTACAGTCAAAGGAAGGTAATTACTGTACATCAGTGGTGGGATTCAGCCAGTTCGCACCACTTCGGGAGAACTGGTTGTTAACTTTCTGAGCAATTTCGCAAGCTGGTTGTTGGAAGAAACCATTAGGGCAGAGAACCGGTTGTTAAATTACTTGAATCCCACCACTGCCGTACATATGAAAATTTGATCCACTCAGATTCTGTAAATTCAAAAACATAGCAAAAATTACTTAGTGAACTCTGGAATATACCATGGCTGAAAGTTTTAGTTGCAGTTCTTCATACAGAGAATCAGTTGGGTGTAGTTGTTAAGGTGCTGGCCTAGAAATCAGGAGACTGAATTCTAGTCTTTCCTTAGGTATGAAAACTGGCTGGGCCAGTCACTCTCTCTCAGCCCAACTACCCTCACAAGTTTGTTGTGGGGAAAATAGGAGGGGGAAGATGTTTGCCATCTTAAGTTACTCATAAAGTAATCAAGGTGGGATAAAATAATCAAATAAACACATACCTTCTATTTGTTATTCGTTACCAATATAATATTTAAATGTTAGAAAAAGTGGGAAGGAAGGGAAAAGGGGAATTTGAATTAGAGGAAAAAATAAGATCCACATGATACTAATGATACCATATAAGATTAATTTAATCCTTATACTTGTTGAATCAAGATCAAATAGAAACATACTGTTCTACCATTTCCTTTCTGGATTATAAATGAGGTAAGAAGTGCCCAAACAGTTGCAAGATGAAAGCCATTCCTACCAGCATAAATCAGGGGTGGGCAAATATGGCCCCTTTATGACCTGTGGACTTCAACTCCCAGAATTCCTGAGCCAGCTTGGCTGTCTCAGGAATTCTGGGAGTTGAAGTCCACAGGTTGTAAAAGGGCCACAGTTGCCTACCCCTGACATAAATGATAAGACGTTAAAGTATTATACCAAAATTATTTACATTAAAATTAATGTCATTCGAAACCTACAGTATATCTTTCCAAAATGTCATAAAGAGAGGCAACAACAGTCCTTGAGAACTATGTTTTGAATGATGAGAGCACTCTAAAATGGAATTGTTGTGGATTATTCACAGGATTGACATACTGATGGATATAGGGAACCAGATTGGTGTAATGGTGGAGGCGCTGGACTAAAAACCAGGAGATCATGAGTTCTAGTCTTGCCTTAGGTATAAAAAGTGGCTGGGTAACTTTGGCCAGTCTTTGTGCCCCAGCTCAATCCATCTCCCAGGGTTGTTTATCTGATTATAGAGAAATTAGGATGCAGCAGCATTATGGTGCCTTGAGTTGACCAGAAATAAAGGCGGGATTAAAAACAAACAAACAAGGGGTGCACTAAGCATTAGGGCATATCAAATTTTTCAGCTTTCAATTTCCAAACATTAGGGGTGCTCAAAAGTTGTGACATGCCTTGGGGATTGTAAAGATATTTTGATTACTTTAATATAATTTAGATGCGCTTGGTAAGTAACCACATAAATATCATAACTTTTTAACATTTTGTTTGTTTCAGTGAGCATGACAGAAGGATCATTACTTTCAGCAATTGCCAAGAATTTTCCTTTGATATTTTTAAAAACATTTTGTAAATGTTTATTATTATATATGTAAATTTTAATAACAGCTAACATTGTCTATAAAAGATAGTTTACTTGATACCAGAAATGATAGAAGATAGCAGCAAAGACTTGGAAACACCAAATGCCATGAATAGAAATCAACTCAAGGGAGTCTTTATCACTAATGTTATACAATCTTTATTTATATTTTGCATCAGCAGTCTTCCGTTTCTTTTGGTATATCATCCTCTGTGAGAAGTTGAAAGGGTTTTTTCGAGGGGTGAAATCTAATTTTTTTTGCTACCGGTTCTGTGGGCGTGGCTTAATTAGTGGGTGGGGCTTGGTAGTAAGGTGACTGGGTGGGCGTGGCCAAGTCAATGTCACTTCTTTGCCCTTTTTTAACCTACAAAACACAACACAACACAATTGGCTCACCCACAATGTAAAAGCAGCTGTGCTAGACCCAAAATGGCCCCTACAACAAGCAGGAACCTCACACAGCCACAAAAAGCCCCCCAAAAAACCAACTTTCACACTTCACACACACAAAATTCCACATACAGCTTTGTAAGATTTTGTGTGTTTGTGTAGACACAAACACTACAGAAACACACAAAATCTCAGAAAGCTGCACAAATATTATTTTATTTTATTTTTATTTTTTTATAAAAGCAGCTAAATTTAAAACTTCCTAAACTTTAAATGGCTAGGTCTAAAAAAAGAACAACTAAAAAAAAAACCCAATTAATTTTTTTTTAAAGCTCCCAAAGGGGAAAAAACTTACCCAATAGAACAGGGGTCTCCAACCTTGGCAACTTTAAGACTTGTGGACTTCAACTCCCAGAATTCCTCAGCCAGCTTTGCTGGGAGTTGAAGTCCACAAGTCTAGGCAGGAAGGCAGGCAGGCAGATAGAGCTACTCACCGATGAGCTTGATTGCAGGCAGGGAGATTCAGTTGCTTGCTGATGCAATGGATTGCAGATATTACAGCAAATGAAGCAAGGCAGGAGTTGCAGCCAGAAGCTAAGGTAAGCAAGCTGGAGGCTGGGGGTGGGGGAGAGAGATTTTTGCTGCCAGTTAGCAGGCAACTCAGCTGGGATCGTCAGAGCTTGGCTCGTCAGAGCCATTTAAAAGAAAAAAAAAGGCTTTGATGATCGCGCGGCTCAGCTGGGCATGGGGGGCGGGGGCAGGGATTTTTGCTACCGGTTCTCTGAACTGCCCACCACCATCGCTACCTACTCGCCTGACTCAGCCCGAACCGGGAGCATTTCACCCCTGGTTTTTTCCCCTCCCTAATTTGAAACCCTGTGCTACCATGACACATGGGTCATTTCCATTTGTGTTCCTTAAGTGACATTCTGCCATCACAATTCAAACCTACTAATTAGCTTTCTGGGTTATTATTTCTATATCCCTCAAATTATCTGTTACGATGTTTTTAACACATGTGCCACAGCAATTCATTCTTTCTGTAGATTTTGTTTACCAGAGTGGCTTCTCCCTGCAAGGCTAATAAATGTCAAATAATTAGCTGACCAAACATAAGATTTCTTTTCTACTTGATATAACATGGACGGCTACAGGAGAAAGTTGGTAGGTTTTTAGTTTTTGTTGCACTGACCCCATAGTTCATTCCAGACCAATTGATTTTTGTGTCTCTGTTTCTTTGTATCACCATCAGCACACAGAGCTGTGCAGATTGCAAATAGCCACATAATTTCCAGTCAATGCTTTTTGGTTAAGGTCTTTTGTGAGTATATACACTTCCTAGGGATGTGCAAATCATTCAAAAGAGGTGCTTTGCAACACATGGACACACGTGTGAATTGCAGATCTTGGAGCAATTAAAGCAGCCTTCCAGCCTCCCCTCCCCACCCCAAAAAAGTAATGTATATGTGTGTCTAAGCTGCTTCTGGTTATTTCCATAAGTGTGTGCCTACACAGTTGCTTTATTTTGGTCAATGTCACAGTAGAGGAGATAAAGAAAATATCTCCAGGATATGAATAAAATACATCCACAACCCCCCCCCCCAAACACAGAGGGCAAGGCTGCTTTGGGAATTTCCACATGCCCTGATTCAGTTGGACTGGTAATCCTTGATTTATAATATCTCAAACATCTGTATTTTGATCATGTGACCGGGGGGGTGTGCTGCAACGGTTATAAGTGTGAAAACAGTTATGTCACATTTTTCAGTGCCACTGTAACTTTGAATGGTCACTAAATGAACTGTTGCATGTCAAGGACTACCTGTACGTGACCGCTGGCAATGCACAATACATGATTTTATTATTCAGAAGACCTTTACCTATATGAGACAAAATAACTTAATACTGGGTACCTACTGTTAGATGTGGGGTCAGAGTGAGGAGGCAGGACGTGGCATGGTGCAGTAAAATAGTTTATTCCTGCAGTTTAAAGAGCACAGCAGACACGCCGGCAGCTCCTTTTAAATCCCCAGAGCTGACCGGCACTTCAGCCAATCACGTCGGCCCACTCTCCTGCCTTGGAGCCTGGGCCAATGAGGGGGAAGTCGTACGTCATGACTTCTCCCTCATTAATATTCAACACCCCTCCCGTCCTGGTAAAATCAACCAATCTTATGTTACGTAATCGCTTAAGTAGGCGGGCTTCCGATGGGCGCGACTGGACCTGCACAGTTCCTTGGAATCGGCTTCGGTAACCTGCACAATTGGGCCTCCTTCTGCTCGGGATACTGCCTCTGGGAGTGCCTTGCTGGATTTTTGAGGCGTGGCTGGTTCTGCAGGCCCGGGCTCTTCGGAAGAACTCCGCTGGGTCTCCCTACCTCCTAGGTTGTTGTTCTTTTGTGTATCTCCCCCCCCCAATAAAGGTGGACTGTAGTGGAGTTCGTGTTGTGTTACGATTGTCGGGTTCTGTGTTTCTCTGGAGTTTGTCCAACCAGATTAAATCTCAGAAAGGTGGAGTTGCATCACTCTGAGGGATGTCCTACTCCACAAGTAGGTGGAAGCGAGGACCAAAATATGCAGCTGGGTGGCATAGATAAAGTAGGCTTGCTGTTGGCATAAATTTCTCAGCTGCCTCCAAATATCTCTGATCTTACTGCCAGTCTAGTTGTTGACTCCCCAGCTTTTGATGATAGGGAATTCCAGTATCCATGGCTTGGAGATGGGTGTAAACTTTCATGGTTTCCATGAGACTGTTCCTAATCATCATAGCTCAGACCCCTACAACACGTGACATGGCCTTTATTACAGAATGCTTAGACTATGATCCGAGGGTGAGGGACATTTCTGTCAGTCTTTCATCAAGAACAGATCACTTTCTGGTCACCATTAAGTTATTTGACACCCCTAACCCCCCCACCCCGAGAAAAAGACCAATTAAAGTGGTCTGCCTCTGGCTCCTTAGATAGAGTTCCAGAGGGCATTTTCAGTTTGGTGGAGATGCTAAAAGCTCTTGATAGCATTGCTCTGAGTGATACAGGGAAGTGCCTTGATTTTCTCAAGAATTCTACATAAGGAGTGCAAGATACCTGGAGCAACACTGGCAAAAGCGAGTGAGGAAATATAATTGAACACTGGCAAGAGTTCAGCTTCTGGATTATCCTACACCATTATAAGTAAAGATAGTGAGGCTTTGGAACTACTCCACACTGATTACATCAGCAGGGTGCTTTCCCGCAGACTTTTTAGGGTTACGTGCTCCTTTTCTGGGAGTGATGAGTTGGAAACATTTCCTTTGGGCTTCTTGCTTGGTTGCTTGTTTGGCATTTTGTAGACAGAATGAAACTTATTCACTTGGTTACCTATTTGCCAGAATTTGTTGAGATGGCAGGTTGAAGTTACTTGGGAATCTGCTGAACCTGTGAACTTGGAGGACTAGACAATGTTTTCTGTGAGATGAACCCTGACACAAGCAGGTTATCTCTTTGTCCCTCCAGTTCATTTAAACTCCTAGGCAAGAGTTGAGAGAGTGAGTCTAAAGAATGGAAAATGCCTCTTTCTAAGAAGGAGTGATATGATTAGCTCTTAAAAATGCTGTCATGCAGCCTTTGAGAAGGGTTGCTGAGAACACAACAACCTTGCTCAACAACCCTTCTCAAAAGGGCAGCAATTACAAAGGCAATGACACAGACTGGATTCTTTCCAGTTTGTGTTCAGGCCTAATCATGAGATGCAAACTGCACTGGTAGCTCTTGTGGATGAAACTTGCTAGGATTGAGTTAGGAGAATGCATCTTCCTGTCATGTTCAGTTCAGTATGGTTGGGACATGATATTCTCCTTTTGTCCTATTTGTCTCCTACAAATTTTTTGGATTACAGGGAATCTGTTCCTTCCCAGTCAGTACTGGTACGGGAAGAGACATTGAGCTTTTAGGTATTCTCATGATGGCTGGGGAAATCTGGCAGTTGAAGTCCACAAATCTTAAAGTTGCCAAGATTGGACATCTGTGATCTATATAATAAAAACCTTGAATCTGAGGGAGAAGGCAAACAATCTTTTCCAAAGGAAGGCACCTAAAACTTATGAGTGATTCATCTAACACAGGGGTGTCAAACTCAAGGCCTGGGAGCCAGATTTGGCCCACGGGGTACTTAGATCTGGCCCGCGGGGCCACCCTGGAAACAGCGAAGGACCAGCCTGTGGTGCCTCTGCCAGTGAAAACAGAGCTCGGGAGGGACATGCGTGCCCCTCCCAGACTCCATTTTTGGCCATGACAGCCTCCTGCAGCCCTCTGCCAGTGAAAACGGAGCTCAGGGGGGCTTCATATGGTCTCCTGAGCTCCGTTTTCACTGACAGAGAGCTACAAGATGCCGTTGCAGCTGAAAATGGAGCTTGGGAGCCCGTTTTTGCTGGCAAAGCACTCAAGACACCACAGGCGCCCCCTGACACAAGTGACGTCAAGCTGGCCATGCCCACCCCGGCCCTCTGAGGTCAAATACAACCCTGATGTGCCCCTTAATGAAATCGAGTTTGACACCCCTGATCTAACATCTATATTTAGGCAAGCTGACCTCCTTTGCCATGGTAAATTCCTATGCTTTGACACCTTCATTGGCAAAGAGCCACCTAAGAGTTGTTGAATATCTTTTTTGGACTGCTATGTCAAATATAAAGTCATTAGTAAGCCCATTGGTGGATGAGTACATTAATTTGTTATCTGTCAAGACAGCCCAGGACATTTATTAATGAGTCCTTCTGTCAGTGGATGGGTCAGGCTGGAGGCTTACTCCAGCCTGACCTATAAAGGCTTACTCTCTATTACATGCTGGTCAGCAGGTATGATTGCCAAATGACACCAGAGACAAGAGTACTTAACACAAGTGGATAAATGAGTAAAGTCTGAGCAAACTTCACGATGAAGGGAGGCATACCATCAGGTGTGGTAGGCTGATAGATACAGCAGGGCAGAGTGCCTTCAGTGTTTCCTTGCTCCCAAGCCTCAGGTCTTCTTGTCTAACTTTTCCACTTGAGCTGCATTGCCTCTGCCCTACAGTGAGTGAAGATGAGCAGGAGCAATAATGCTTCCAAGTAATTTCCTGGCTGGCTGCTTGAAAAGCTGACTGGTGCATCAGTGGTGGGTTTCAAAAATGTTTACTACCGGTTCTGTGGGTGTGGCTTGGTGGGTGTGGCTGGGGAAGGATACTGTAAAATCTCCATTCCCTCCCCAATCCAGGGGAAGGTTACTGCAAAATCCCCATTTCCTCCTGATCAGCTGGGACTTGGGAGGCAGAGAATAGATGGGGGTGGGGCCAGTCAGAATTTTTACTACCGGTTCTCCGAACTACTCAAAATTTCCACTACTGGTTCTCCAGAACTGGTCAGAACTTGCTGAAACCCACCTCTGTGGTACATGCAAATAAGAACAGAGCTACATGTAAAGTCCAGTCCTGTGGCTCAACTGTAGGGAGTGAGAAAATATGGGAGACTCTACTGTACTGTTTCTATCAACTTTGCTCCATCCATGTGCAAGCAAAGTCAACTGGCTGTAGTCATTGTTTTAATTCCAGTTCCTAGCAAGGGATTATTTCTGTTCCTCTCTAGCTCTGCAAAGCAGGGACAATTCTTGGCCCATCTTTTAAGAGGCAGGCAGAATGACAGAGAGAGGGGAACATGTGTGGAACGTGTGTCATGTTGCCTTACAAACTGCCCTCCTCTCTCCTAGTGTCTCAATGGCAGCCTTCAGGCAGGAGCACTATGATCAGTCAAGCCAGCAAAAGGTCATTGCTTTATTGTTGCTCATAGAGATGCATTTGCTCCACCACTTCTGAAACCAGGTGTTCAAATCTTCATATTAGTTTAGAAAATTCCTATCCCCATCCTAGTTTGGGCAACAACAACAACAAAAAAAACAAAACCAAAAAAAAAAACTTGTGCTTGGCATAATATTTGAATTATCCTGATTTACAATAATAAAAACAAATGTTTCAATGGAATAGGCTAAATGGAAAAATGCCAGTGTGGTATAGTAATTAAAGTATTGGATTGACTCAAACTGACAACCCTTTTCAGCTATGAAAGTACCCAATATGACATTGGGACAACTACTCTCTCTCATATCAACTTACCTGCCTATGTGTATTTCGGGTAGGTAGGTAGACAGAAAGAGCCTTATATATATATTGCTGTCAGGCTCTGAAGAAATCCAACCAACTACAAATTGTTGGTTGGTTTTCAACAAATTGTTGATCATTATGAGCATAATGATGCCAATGGGGTTAACTCCCTTCTCCATGTTTTCTGTTTAAATTCTTTTACCCTACCTTAGTTATTTTTATAAACAAGTCAAAGTGATGAGCATACAGTATCTAATACTTCTCTTCCTATTTTCCCTGCAACAACTCTGTGAGGTCAGAGGTGGGTTTCAGCAAGTTCTGACCAGTTCTGGAGAACCGGTAGCGGAAATTTTGAGTAGTTTGGAGAACTGGTAAATACCACCTCTCACTGGCCCTGCCCCCATCTATTCTCTGCCTCCCAAGTCCCAGCTGATCGGGAGGAAATGAGGATTTTGAAGTAACCTTCTCCTGCATTGGGGAGGGAATGGAGATTTTACAGTATCCTTCCCCTGCCATGCCCACCAAGCCACACCCATAGAACCGGTAGTAAAATTTTTTGAAACCCACCACTGTGTGAGGTGTGTGAGACTCATAATCAACCAGCCATTGTTCATGGCTAAGATGAGTCTAGAACTCACAGTCTCCTCGTTTCTAGTCTAGTGTGTTTAACCACTGGGCCAAACTGGCGATTAGTATGGATGCAGGTTTTTCTGGTAACATTTTTTGTAGAAGAATGCCAATAACAACTAAGGATTGTAGAAAAGTTGGTATATTAAAAATGTTGCTAGCTTACCAAGTTCTGCACAGTGAAACCTGGAAAGGGAGTTAAATCTAGAACGCCAGATCTATAAATATTTCTTCCCAACACATCCTGGGAAGAAGTAGTATAGATTTTTTGAGCAGCCTAGCAATTCCCAAGCTTGCTGTCGTACCTTCACCCGAAGAGCACAAATAGATGGATAAAACGAATTAAATTCTGCTTTTAAACAATGGTAAGACTCAGATCAGCAAATTACTAAGTAGGGATGAACTGCTCAACAGCGTAACACAGCAGTGTTTTGCCTCTGCAGTTAATATGAATAAACATTGTGTACCTGCATGACTAAAAAAAAAAAAATGCTTGCAGCTTTCTCATTGATGAGTATGATTTCACACAACGCACTGTAATTTCTGATCTTAGTGAGTAAATAATTAAATTAGGGATATGTGTAATTGAATTTTCTTTGGTATATTTAGATGTGCACCAGTGCTTTTACCATTTAGTTTCCCCTGATTGAGGTGATGCTCTTTAATGTTTGCATTCTGGTCTTTTCCCTGCAAATAATGACTAGTTATCTGACCTTACACAAGTAAATGTTTTCTCCTTGAAAACATACATGGGGAATACCATTAGATTAATAGCTCTTTCTGATTTTCCAGTATAAACCTACAAGTTTAACTTTCATTCCAAGTCCAATTAATTGTTATGCCACTACTCATTATTTGAACGCTGTTAACACTGTAAATCTCCAACTGCCATGTAATAACCATTTATACAAAAATAAACAAATACCAAAAAGCTATTTGAGTTTGAAATCAATTTACTTTGCTGTAATTATAAAAGCAGGGCAAACACAATGGTTTTAATAGGTTCATACTGTCTCATTATCCTTTTCTGAGTCCCAATTCATTTTGTGGACAAATGTGTTGTATTCGATTTGTTATATTCTCTTAATTTTCACATGGGCTGGGAGCTCAAGGACAAACAGATAGTGTCCTTCTATTTCTAGAGTTTTAAATATTAATACAAACACCAAATGGCCTCTCTTGTTCTACCTAATTTCGTCTCTTTCTTTTTATTTACACTAGCTTTAGAGGATGACAAATCAACAATGTGGCTTCTCTAGCAAATTTGCTTCCACAAATTTGTGTTGTATTTACACAAAAAGTTTCTACAGGGGAAAAAAAAGGCCTTTAATCAGAAATACAGATAATAATATAGCCAAGGACCAGAATGGGCTCTGATATAAAGATGCAAATTATAGCAAACAATAGCTTTCACATTAGGACAGACTGTCCAATGGTCAGATCAGCTTAACACAGTGGTGGGTTGCTTCCGGTTCACCCTGGATCAGGCAAATCGGTATTGGCGATGGCAGTGGGAGGCTCCACCCACCCACCTGGACACTTCTGCGCATGTGCACGAGCACACACACAAGCGAACTGGTAGCGATGGGTTTTGAAACCTGCCCCTGGCTTAACAGTATTTCCAGTAAGAGCATTATCAAACACAGAGGAAGACAATAGGCTCCCATCAGGGATGTGTTCAAGCAAAAGACAGACATTTGTCTGACATGCTTTAATCTGGATTCCTTTGGTCACTTCCAACTATATGATTCTTTGATGTTAAATCAGGATTCAAAAAAGTCTCATCCCAGAGGGTGTGAAATATGGATTATTGGGCCTTCCATTCTTCTTTCCTCAGAATTTGCTTCTTTGTCAGGAGTATGAAGAAATAAGGATGTGAGGTAAGCAAGATGCTCTTATGGCCTTGTGACTGAAGTCCACTCCTTTGGGATGGTGTGTGGGAATGGCCTTGGGAAGCGGAGGGAAGAGCCACAGCCAGAAAAATGGTTGGATAAGAGACGCAGCTTAAGCCACAGAAGGAATTGGAGAATTGCAAGCATCTCAGAAGGGACCCTCTATAGTTTCTTGGGCTTGTAAAAGGGTTGGGGAAGAAATGTACTTTCAGACTTGCAAGATTCTGCTATAATGTAATTTTGCAAAAAAGTAGAACTAGTATTTCCGGGTGAGCTCCTTGTGTGGACTGTCTTTGAAGGCTGACAGAATGCAATGTTGATGCATGGAAAAAAGGGGCAGAACTTTAATTGTGATGCTGCAGTTTTGCAGACACAACTGTCTTTGCCCACTGCTGGACTTGACCATATTGAATTTATTTCCTCTGCTTCTTTCTCCCCCTCCCTCTCCTTTTATCCTTATCCCCTCCCCTTCCCTGTACCAACCTTCTCAGTCAACCTGCCTCCTTGCCCTCCACAGTCTCCCTGCCCTTCTCCACTTATTTTCTTCTACTTTCCAACCAGGGGTGAAATGCACTTACCTTTGCTACCAATTCAGAAATGTGAGTGCATGTCTCTTCTGCGCATGCGTGTACCTCTTCTGCGCATACACAGAGTCTTCTTCACATGTGCAGAGGGTAAAAAACAGAACATAATGATGTCTTGGTGGGTGGGCGGAGCCTCCCGCCACTGGCCCTACCAGTTCGCGCAAGCCGGATAAATCCGGCCAGATTTCACCGCTGTTTCCAACCCCTACCTACACCTTCACAGTTCACTATTATCTCCATCTTTCTCTTCCTGAACACAGGAATAGGACCCAACTCTATGATAATACATGAAAAAGGAGAAACCAGAAAATGTTGGGAAAGAAGAGTTAAAATATGAATAGGCAAGTTTCTTTGATCAGAGAGCAAATATCAGTGCACTCTCCTAGGCTATGCACTCCTAGGTAGGCTATAGCTTCGTAGATCTCTGAGAAAATGCTCCAGCACCTTTTAATATGTGGTTGACTTGCATAAAATTGCACTACTAATGTGCAAGCCTTCTGCAGAAATACTTAACCAAGCAGAGAGAAGAATAAAGAAAGGGAAAAAAAAAGAAAGGCATGCATTTTATGGTAGAATCGAAGGTAAAGCAGAGAGTAAAGAAATGGGCAGAACCATAATGTGAGATCTTGCTCGCCTTCTGTTTCCCATTATGAACACTTTCCAGCCAAGGTATATGACTTCTCTTCACTTTTGACCCCCTTCTTGGGTGTTTAAAGTGGGTGTGATAGCAGCTGGCTCCAATATCGAAATTCATCAGGGCAGCCAGATGTATCTACTTAATGAAGCAGATTGTCAGCACTTGTGGCTGAGCTCAGCCAGCTTTTTTGAAGCCACCAGAAACGCTGTGCTCACTGATGTGACATCAAAGTCAACAGTGAAGGTACTGAATGCTGATTCACCTCCTGCTTAGACTCTGCTCAATCAGGGAATACTGTTTACCTGCTGTTCGGATGAGGAGCAAGAAAAGTCTCCCACGGAGGGAAGACCTTGATCTGACTTTGGCAGTGTCTTGCTGACTCCTCATTAAAGGAAACTAAAACCAGCAGAGTGTCTATGCTGGCCAATCACTTGTCCACATTTGGAAGTGTTCGAACATAACCCAGATTTCAAACCTCTGAAGGGGGTAGATATGTGGTTAGTTTGAGCAAAGGGGGAAAGGCTAAGGAAACCAAGAGGAAAGTTAGATTTGGTGCACCACCAAGCAGTTTAGTTAATTTCTGACCATTACATTCCAACCCTAAAACAAGAAACAATGTTTTGCTATGTTAGGGATTATTTTCACATAATATATGTTAAGATAAAATGGGATGAGATGGGATGGGATGGGATGGATAGGATAGGATAAGATAACCTTTATTGTCATTTTTTATTGTGAGCACACTGGCCCACATTAAAAATGAAATTCTGTTGCCTGCTCTAAAAATAAGGATATATCTACACACACACACACACACACACACACACACACACACAATGCATATATAGGTAAAGGTTCCCCCGCACATGCATTCTAGTCGTTTCCGGCTCTAGGAGCGGTGCTCATCTCCGTTTCTAAGCCGAGGAACCAGCGCTGTCTGAAGACGTCTCCGTGGTCATGTGGCCGGCATGACTAAATGCCAAAGGCACACGGAGCACTGTTACGTTCCCACCAAAGTGGTCCCTATTTTTCTACTTGCATTTTTTACGTGCTTTCGAACTTCTAGGTTGGCAGAAGCTGGGACAAGTAACGGGAGCTCATCCCGTTACACGGCACTAGGGATTCGAACCGCTGAACTGCTGACCTTCTGATTTACAAGCTCAGTGTCTTAGCCACTGAGCCACCATGTACTGGCATATACATATATACATATATACATATATATATAAATCACTATTCATTTTGAATACATACGAAGAGGAAACTTGAGAGTTCACAACATGCTATATGGAACAAAACTGTGACTGAATCTGGATGTTCTGCTTCGGATACCACGAAGCCTCCTCTCAGATGGTAGCAAGGAAAACAGGCCTTGAAGAGGATGTGTAGCATCCCAGACACTCATGCGGACTGTTGCATATCTTTATGTAGTTAACTAGCATTGTAGAAACTGAGACTAGGAAAAAATGGCTCCTCTGTGCTGAATGGTCGAACCATTTTCAAGCAAAACTGTTTGTACTCATTTGTTACTGATAAAAAAAATTAAAGAAGATTAAGGAAAACAAGTTTTATTTATATCTCATTTTTATATTTTTTACAAATAACGCAAGGTGGTGAATATATCCAACACACCTTCCTCCTCTTCTTTTCACAACAACAACCCTGTGAGGTAGGTTGGGCTGAGAGAGAGAGAGAGAGAGACTGGCCCAAGGTCACCAAACTGGCTTTCATGGCTAAGGCAGGACTTGAACTCATGGTCTCCTGCTTTCTAGCCTGTTGCCTTAACCGCTAGAGCAAACTAACTTCTCTTTAAAGATGTTTTACTCTTAAAAAAAAAAAAACATTTGAAAGGGATAACTTGTCTGGATACCAAACCACAAAAACTGTAATTTCTTTTGCTGAGAAGTAATTAGATCCATATTTTATTACAAATACACTGGATTGTGCTACCATTTTGCTCCAGGGCAGATAACATGAAGTAATACTATTTGACTTTTCAATTTCCAAAGCCAATATATTTTTCACTTTTTTTTAAAAAAAGCCATTGCATTAATATACAATATTTAACAATTCCAGTGAGAGCAATAAATTAACCATAGAGATATATTATCAGCCACAAAAGAGTGGAGCCAGAGACAGCTTTTTCACAGTGTTAGCATGATAAAGACAGTGCTGTCTATTAAGGTAAAAGGTATATTTATCCTTTTTGCAGGTCTGAGTGGTGATGAATTTGATCAGAAATCACTGATGGATGAGGGAAAAGCAGTAGGTACATCAGGATAGTAATGCTTAGTTTAATACCTGCAATAGCTGTAACATTTCCGTTTAAAGAGAAGGACTAGATGGTAGAATTGATGCAGAGTGCAGTTTCTCTTCCATGAACAGAGAAAGCATTTAGGAACTAAGCTACTGCTACTCTGTCTGTTAGGGTGATGAAGTTCTTAATAATTACAAGATCATTGTCTGGGCTGGTACCCAGTTGCATGGAGACAGTACATCTTTGTACATGTGTACCTTTTCATTTATCTTAGGCAAATTTGACAATGCTTCAGTATAATAAAAGGAATCTCAAGCTATAAATTGTCTTAATTCTATGGTTAGCAATTGCCCCAGACTTTCATTGGGATTGTGCAATACGAGAGGAGAAAATTAACTCCAAGTCTTAAGTTGTAAGTAGGTCATCTCTACAGGGCAGTTTATTTTAGAAGGGGAAAAAAGCCTTGATTGGTGTTATTGTAATATTTTCTCTGCTACCAATTGCCAAACGGGAGGGAGGTGGTTTTCTTTTATATGATTGAGGCTTACAATGGAAAATTTAACCTCGTTGTGTGTACTGCAGTCCCAATAAAATCTCATGCCCCTATACATAGCATTCACTTTATTTTATATTATAATAAAATATGACTACCATGAAAGTAATGTTTAATTTGGCCCTAAGGCTGAGTTCAAATTATAATTTAAATGCTGATATTTCATAAACAGACTCATTTACCATAATTATCCATAGTATTGTATGTTACACAGCTGAAGATCTCTTTGCAGATACTGTCACATTTGTAAATTATTTCTTGGACCATGGCGACTTCGTAAATGGCTCGACTAATAGCTCAATCTGATGTCATATCTGGAAGTTCTTCCAGACCGAAGAAGCTATTTGGATAAGCAATGAAATGTTTCAAACAAAAAAAAAGAAAAAAAGGAAAGTCCAGTTGCCACGTGTAAATGAAGACTCAATCATCCAGGCCAAAAGCATCTAAAAAGGTTAAATCATGGCATCTAAAAAGATTAAATCAAGGCAACTGGAGTAAAGTTTATTAAATTGAGACATTTTGTTGCTCATCCAAATAACTTCTTCACTTCAGTCAAAATGAAAAACTTCAGGTGAGGGCTAGGCAGAGGGTTGTTGGAATGTATTAACTCTTGCCATATGGGTTTCTTCCCAAAATGTAGTGTAAATGTAAATGAAGATTCAATCATCCAGGCCAAAAGCATCTAAAAAGGTTAACCTAAAGCAGGGGTGGGCAACTGTGGCCCTTTTACAACCTGTGGACTTCAACTCCCAGAATTCCTGAGCCAGCTTGACTGTCTCAGAAATTCTGGGAGTTGAAGTCCACAGGTTGTAAAAGGGCCACAGTTGCCCACCCCTGACCTGTATTTCATTTTGACTGAAGAAGCTACTTAGATGAATAACAAAATGCCACAGTTTAATAAACTTTGCCATGATTTAACCTTTTTAGATCCAGTTGCCATGACTTAATTTCCAGACAGCTCTGCTTGGTGACTGAGAATCTTCATCCACATACATCTATTAGATAAGTTAAATATTCTTGCCAATTGATCAGTTTCTTTACTGTTATTTTAACTGAGAACAAGCCAAGGCTTACAACCAATGTAACCCTGGTTGGAATTCTTGTCTTTCATAGCCATCATCCATTGCTTGGTTGCTTGAATAAAGTTCAAGGATTGGTATAAGATCAAATATTCATATACTGTAATGCAGAATTTGCCAAAAGTTAATAGCTTAAGCATCCCAGTTCTGATGTTATTACTTGCATTGTTTTAAAATGACTAATTGGACCCATTATCTTGAATATGCCACATTTAGACTTCAAGTGGTATAACCAAACCCTATTGCCACAGATTCTGACTGAAAGTGTATTCTATATAATTTGAATATTCATAGCAGTCAAATGTTCCTGAACACAGCAGACCTCAAAAATGACCCCAAAGTGATTTTTATTTATTTATGCCTCCCAGGGGTTTTCCATAAATGGTGCATTCATGCTTCTCAATTGACAGCTTTAATTTGCATATATACAAATGAATTAAAATAACACATTTGAACTTGTTTAACTGTGTCTGAAGGATAAAGGCAACTCAGGGTGCTACAACTTGAATTATAAGTTGCTGTTACTTTTAGCTTGCTTTCTGCTACTGTGTGTGCTGTGCTACTTAAGTGGATCTGAATGAAAATCAGCCCCATTTAGGGGTGGACAAATGGCAATTCCCTCTTTCTGAATTACTAAAAAAATTACCTTAAAAAGAGGAAGTATTATCATTGTTTATAGCCTAATGTATTCAAAATAGAGGCCCAGTTGTTATCATACAAAAAAAGACATCTCCGTTTCAAAAGATTAGGTATAGTTAAAGTCTTGTGTGTTTTATATATAATGTGATCCAGGAAATCAGTTCAATTCTATACTGTTCCTTTAACATTTACAGTTGCAAGTGCCATGCTAAGTAGATCAAAACTAACCGGACATATCACACACAGAAGCTTTTCCCCATGTAGAATAAAAGCCATTTTTACTCTCTTCTATAGAGGTCAATGAGATCCTTTAGCAGATAATTACATACAAACTCAAGTTATTTATTTTTATCCCTCACATATACTTCCCATTGCAAGTTCTGCTACAACGATGCTTCCACCCAGGCATTGAGTAATCAAAAACCGTATTTCTTTATACATTCGTATCCCACTTTTATTATTTTTACAAAAAACTCAAGGTGGCAAACATATCCAACACACCTTCCTCATCCTATTTTACCTACAACAACATCCCTGCGAGGTGAATTGATCTGAGAGAGAGAGAGTGATAGGCCCAAAATCACTCAATGTTTATTTATTTATTTATTTGTTTGTTTGTTTATATTTATATATCACCCTTCTCCCGAAGGACTCAGGGCGGTGAACAGCCAACAGATAAAACACAAGAAATACAAAATTTAAAAAAGTATTAAAATCCAATTAAATTAATTTGGCCCACAATTAAAAGCACCCCTGTATTAAGACCCATTATTAAACAATTTAAAAATTAAAACAATTTAAAAGAGTAGGCCAGCCCGGTTTGCTGGAATAAATATGTCTTTAGGGAACAGAGAAAGGTGCAAAGATCCGGGATCCGCCGTATCTCTGGGGGCAGCTCATTCCAGAGGGTAGGTGCCCCCACAGAGAAGGCTCTCCCCCTGGGGGCCGCCAGTCAGCATTGTTTGACCGACGGCACCCTGAGGACCCCCTCTTTGTGGGAGCGTACTGGTCGGTGGGAGGCTATCGGTGGCAGAAGGTGGTCTCGTAAATACCCGGGTCCTAAGGCATGGAGTGCTCTAAAGGTGGTAACCAATACCTTGAAGTGCACCTGGAAGACCACCAGGAGCCAGTGCAGCTCGCGCAGGAGAGGTGTTATATGGGAGCGCCGAGTCGCCCCCATAACCACCCGCATGGCCGCATTCTGGACCAGCTGGAGCCTCCGGGTAGTCCTCAAGGGGAGCCCCATGTAGAGAGCATTACAGTAGTCCAGCGGGATGTGACAAGAGCATGAGTGACTGTGCATAAGGCATCCCAATCCAGAAAGGGACGCAACTGGTGGATCAGGCGAACCTGATAAAAAGCCCCCCTGGCCACAGCCGTCATATGCTCTTCTAAAGACAGCCGTGTGTCCAGGAGGATGCCCAAGTTGCGAGCCCTCTTTGTGGGGGCCAACGACTTACCCCCAATAGTCAGCGATGGCGCCAACTGACTATATCGGGATGCCGGAAGCCACAGCCACTCAGTCTCGGACAGGTTGAGCCTGAGCCTGTTTCTCCCCATCCAGATCCGCATGGCCTCCAGGCACTGGGACATCACATCAAGGGCATCGTTGGCGTGGTCCGGGTGGAGATGTACAGCTGAGTGTCATCAGCGTACAGAAGGCACTTCACCCCGAAACCACGGATGATCTCACCCAGTGGCTTCACATAAATGTTGAACAAAAGGGGCGAGAGAACCGACCCTTGCGGCACCCACACACAAGGCGCCTCGAGGTCGATCTCTGTCCCCCTGTCAACACGAACTGCGACCGGTCAGAGAGGAAGGAGGAGAACCACTGCAACACAGTGCCCTTACCCCCAACCCCTCCAATCAGCGCAGGATGATACTATGGTTGATGGTATCAAAAGCCGCTGAGAAATCTAGTAGGACCAGGACAGAGGAATAACCCCTGTCCCAAGCCCTCCAGAGATCATCAACCAATGTGACCAATGCCGTTTCTGTGCTGTGCCCAGGCCTGAAGCCCGACTGGAATGGATCTAGATAGACCGGATCTAGATAAATAGATGTTGGCTTTCCTGCCTAAGGTGGGACTTGAACTCATGGTCTCCCACTTTCTAGTCTGTTTCTTTAATATCGTCAGGTACTTTTTATCCTTGGATGCTGAGATTAGGTTCTGTTCTCAGAGAAGCTTTGTATCAATATACCAATTCTGGAACTAATAACTAAGTACGCTCCTAATGAACATTAACAGTAGAAGCATCTAAGCCTTTATCTATTGCTAGTTACAACCTGCAGAAATGTACATATATTTCCTGCTCAGGAGCCCTTTTAAAGTTTCATGTTATGTTACAATGCACCTGAAGTTTAAAATAATCTGAATTATGTAAAGGATTCTGATCTCAGGAAGAGAAACAGGGGTGACTAGATCTATTTCCCAGACAATCTGATCTACTTGAATCAGACATCTGGGTTTGGACTGTAATCCTAATCCGTGTATATCTAAGATCAAATCCATTTGTAGTCAGTGGGATTGGATGTGAATTGAGGATTTGGCCTTTTAGAGAGATTCACTAATGTAGTGTAATGCTGACTGAGAATTTGGGGAGTGATCCAAATGGAAGGTCATTGGCTGAAGAAAGCTATGTGAAAGATTGAAAGCTCTAAAGACCAAAGGATTATCATAATACTTCTTTAATTGTGACAGAATTTATAGTGGCTGCTTCTTTCTCAGCTTGCTGGTCTTTGGAATGTTAATTACTTGCTGACCTAAGAAAAAAATTATTTACAGAAGCTTCAGTTTCTGTATCTTTCCTCATGTGCTTTTCTTGGCTTTTATTCTCACAGGAACTGCTCCTTCACTTGCTCCCCCATTTGGAGTCTTCTGACTCTTATTTGTAGAAGTTGGAAGATTCTTCAAATATCTTCAGAAATGACTTGTTTTTCTTAAGGTCAAATTCCTACAGAGACATTACTTTTTTAAAATAATTTTTATCGAAGATTATATTATACAGATAAAACTAATCCAACTATTTAGTATGGAAATACAGTTTTTTAAGCATTAAAAACTATGGGAAAGAAAAGAAGGGAAAAAATAGAAAAATAAAATCCTCCTTCATCCCCAGCAAATATAATCAACATTGACAACTTATCATGATCTCTTAAAATACAACCAAACATCTCTTTATTCCACACTGATCCCATTCTCTATCTCTAGCTCATCTCTAAAATCTAATCTCTTCGTATTAATCAGCAGAAGACGAATAACAAATAAGAAATAACAAATATTACAAACTGTTTCTATTACACTATTCTACTAATTTGAATCCTTCCTTTCTATTTAAACAGGGCTACTCTATTTCCTCTCTTCAAATAATCAATGTTCAGTGCTAGTAAAAACAACAAATCACTATATTTATCCAGTCCTAATTAAAAAAGTTTAAACATCTCCAGAAATAGCAACCCATTATTTTAACTTTGATGAAATAAAATGATTTTGATTATTTTTTTTTCTTTCTCCCAAAAACCTTTACATTCCTCAAAGAAAGTTCTAACATCAGCTTTCTATACTCTTTTGGTCTCATGTCTCAAAATTCTTGTCATCTTTGTTAGGTCCCTTTTGTAATTCCAGTGTGGCAATTCCAGCAAATCCTTTTTCTAAATCCAATATGTCAGTCACAATCAATCAGAAGCATACCTGGATAGTCCTAAGTAGATACTTTGTTGTTGATCACCTAGGAATCTTACATACAGGAATCTCACCAGGCTATCTGCTTTCCATTGGGAACGGCAGATATAGACTTAAGGATTTGATCTCAGTTGTTTCCTCCCCGAAGATAAATGTCTTTTTACTCCCATAGAGGGGCCCCTCCTCTTCAGCCAATGGTTCCACCACAAATATAAGGTAATAATTCACATCACTCTTCTGATTTATTATTTGTATATTTTTTTAGATTACAAAATCATCATCCAATTTCATTTGTAAGTCGATTGTTTTCATCTCTTTCTTTTAAGCTGTAATTTTCAAATCCATCTGTAAATCGATATCAGTTTTATTCAAATGGACTTGACCCTCTTCAATAATACTCTTCTGATGCTACTGTATAGCTCAAAGACTTCCTGTAGCCATTCATTAAACATTTCTTTTAATGTAGCCATCTGGTTCCCACTACTGTCCACCCTTCAAAATTGTCTTATCAATTTCAAAGTATAAACAAGGAACTTTTCCCATGAGAAAGGATCCTTTCAATTTCAAAATCTTAAATTAAGCTGATCAAGTTTGGGTGACTCGTTCAATCTGGTATACTTTGTGTATGTGGCAATTTTTCTTATGCATAGTATGCATTCATATAAGTTTTTGCTTTCAGGGATTTTACTGAAAATAAGAAATAAAATATTTTTAGCAATCAAAAGTCATTAATGTTTACGACAGCATAAAGACTCAAGCATAGTAAAATAAACATCATAACCAGTGGTGAGTTGCTCCCGGTTTGCACCGGTTCACAAGAACCGGTAGTAAAAATTTCTAGTAGTTTGAGAACCGGTAATAACATTGGCTGGCCATGCCCCCAAACCGGTCCTCAGCCCGGTCGCCACTCACTTACCCTGCCTACCTCATCAGAGGCTTTTTTTTTTTTTTACTTTTAAAAGCATTTTTTCTACAAAAAATGAAAAAATGCTTTTAAAAGTAAAAAAAAAAAGCTTCTGATGAACGCGCGGCTCAGCTGGGATCATCAGAGGCTTTTAAAGGCATTTTTTCTATAACCTCTTCGGCTGAAGAGGCTGTAGGAAAAAAAAATGCCTTTAAAACCCTCTGGCGATCCCAGCTGAGTTGCCTGATCGTCAGAGGCTTCTAGAAGCATTTTTTTCTGCAACCTCTTAAGGTTGTAGAAAAAATGCTTTTAAAAGTAAAAAAAAAAAAAGTTGGCCACACCTACCCAGTCACATTACCCCCACCAAGTCACGCCCACAAAATAAGCCACACCCACAGAACCAGTAGTAAAAACATTTAGAACCCACCCCTGATCATAACCCTAGCTACACTGAGTTGTATAACCATAAATATTTAATAATAAACTATTAATAACTATTATCCATAACTTGCAAATTAATTAACAAGTTGCATTCTTAATTTAATAACCCCCCCACCAAATAGTTGGCTTTACCAAAAACTATCTTCAAATTTCCATCAGAAATCTTTTACATATTTGAAATTAGATTTGGTTGGCATGGTTCAGACAGTTTGTTTTTTCCCTTAAACTAATAATGTTTATTAATATCTCTGATGTGCATGTTATGATATGCAACTTTTTTAAAGCATGATTTTCTACTATTATGTACTGTCTTTTCAGTAGGAATTGCCATATTTAAAAATGCATTTAATATTGCCTTTTACATATTTATTTCCAAACTTGCTTTTAAAACTTGACTGGAAAGATATAATGCAGATTATTTATTTGCTAATTTTACTCAAGTGCATCTTTTACAGTTATATGGTACAGGTTTTCTCCTCCTATATAAAAATTATTCTTTGAGGATAGTTCATTAATAATATCATTGTCCAAATTCAAGATCATTGAGTATCATTTGAAGATGAATTAGGTGAAATGTACATTGTTAATCTTCTACCAAGCATCTGCTTTCATTATAAAATTCGTCTTTGTTCCTTGTTGCTTTTCTCAGCATTTTGTACCTTATTAGTATGGCTTAGCTGTCTTTATTTGAAAACTGACTCACTCCCTCTTTTACCGATTTTCTTTTAAGGCAATCTTTTAATAGAGTGAAAATCTCCACATTAATAACATAACCCGCCCATATAACAAAGTGATACAATGTACTGCCACAACAACATCTTGTATAAAATCCATTTAACAGCCTCAATCTATTGCAGCTGAGCTCCTAATCTAGCCAAGGAAACTGAACGATCCGTTCTGGCTATTCAGTTCTGTTTTGTTTTTTAATTTAATCTCTTTTATGGATTTTCTTTATTTATTGCCTTTTGAGATCAAGCCCCCCCCACCCCCCCAAGATGGATAATTACTACAAAAATATTGTTTTGAACAATGTGACAAAACAGTACACTGCATTAACATTTTGATTCTCTTCCCTTTGAATGCCTAGCAAAATAAAATGGCCCTTGGCTGGTTTTCTTAAGGTTTGTAAACTTAGATGCCACAGTGCCAAAACCCTCATTTCAGGGGTGAAATCCAGCAAGTTCTGACAGGTTCTGGAGAACCGGTAGTGGAAATTTTGAGCAGTTCAGAGAACCAGCAAATACCACCTCTGGCTGGCCCCAGAGTGGGGTGGAAATGGAGATTTTGCAATATCCTTCCCTCAGGAGTGGGGAGGGAATGGGGATTTTGCAGTATCCTTCTCCTGCCACGCTCACCAAGCCATGCCCACAGAACTGGTAGTAAAAAATTTGGATTTCATCACTGCCTCATTTGCATCCAAGTTATATCTTGCATGCAAATGTTGGTGCTCAGAAGGCAAAGATCTATAGCATCTCCTCTGACCAAGTTAACAACTGGTTCGCTGAGCGCGCACTTCGCTGCACACACGTGCACAATTTACAGAAAAGTAAACTGAGAGCAAGGAAAACAGCTGAGAAGCGGCAATTCACTCTGTCACCCCCAATCAGCTGGGCTTCGGAAGCAGAAATATAGATAAGTATAGTGCAGAGGCGGCCGGGCAGGCCCACTTGAAAGAGAGAGAGAACCGGTTCGCTCACTGCTGAAAGTCAGAGCTAGCAGTTCATCCAAACCAGTCCGAACAGGTAGAATCCCCCCACTGGAGCAAATGTTTATTATTAGTTCAATTTATATGCCGCCTTTCTCTGAAGACTCAGTGGGGCAAGGCTTAATTTGCATCTTTCCACAGCATCTTTGTGCTGTGGGGTGTGCCTACATTTGCAGAGTGCCTGCACCCTGCGCAGAAAGTTGTGCTCGGTGGTAGCAATAGGGCAGATGAATCATTGAAGATTGGATCAGTAAAGGTGTGAACTGGTAGGTTTCTTTCCAAAATGCATTCTTGCTGGATCTTAATGACTACCGGTAGAAGAACTCTGCATCCCACAAAGAGTGCCAAGAAATTTTGAAAAGCTCCCAAATAAATATTTGAGAGAAGCCACTACAATGTTTTATATAAATAGTTATTCATCTTGGGTAAAAATTGCAGCCACGGGAAGCTTAGAATAAAATGTCACAGTTGGATATTAAAAAGTTTTGAATAAATGCCTGAAATGTATATTTGCTGCAATGCCTTTTGAGATGAGATAATCAGATCCTGCAAAACAGTCTATGTGGGAGTATTACAAAAAAATATTGATCAAGCTAGCCAGGCAAAATATATTAAATAATTCTTTCTCTATTTTTCATAAGACAGGAGGCAATTGATTACTGGCAGCTGGCTGGGATGGCAGATTTTTTTCTGTTTCAACCAGATTGTATTTTTTTTTTTTTAAGAAAAGAAGATCTTCCACCTTCAACGGTTTGGGACTGAATTGTATCTCTAGCTCAGCGAAAGGCAACATTTAGTGACAGGAGACCTCACTCTTGTGGAAAATAGGGCCTGGGGGAGACCTGCAGGGGGTTGGAGCTGTAACATTAAAGTGGGACATTTGATTCAATTCCACATAAAAGTAAGGTAAAGGTTCCCCTCAAACATATGTGCTAGTCATTCCTGACTCTAGGGGGCAGTGCAGTGGTGGGTTGCCCCCGGTTCAGACTGGCTCTATAGAACCGGTAGTAAAACCGGCGGGAGGCGGTTACACATTAAGGATAATTGCAATCACAATTTAACTCTACCTATCTTCAGGTTTTTAAGGTATTAAACGAAGATGCATTGCCCCTGGTTACAGTTTAATTGGTACATACATACATCATCAAGGCTTTTGCTAAGTTAGAATTCTATCGTCCATTCTCACCAACACTCCCTGAAAATGAATTAGACTTGGCGAGGCCCTAAGATGGTGATTGCGAACCTATGACATGTGTATCACAGATGACACACTATGCCATTTTTGGTGACCCTCTGGAAATCCCGCAAGAGGCCCCTGCTCTCACATGGCTTCTGCGACCTCCAAAAATCATGCAAAAACAGGCTGTGCTTGCCTGCTTCCCCACCCCCGGAGGCTGGAAAGCTATGCAAGAGCATTCTCTGAAGTTTCTAGGCCACTTACAACCTGGAGCTGCCTCAAATAGGCAAAAATACAGATAAGTGTGTGTGTAAGTATGCATGTGCCCTGTTTACCTGAAAATAAGACCCAACCAGAAAATAAGTCCTAGCGTGATTTTTCAGGATGCTCATAATATAAGCCCTATCCCCCAAATAAGCCCCAGTTAAGGTTGTCAGCCAGATAGGTGCATTTAGTACTGTATTTCCCCCAAAATAAGATCTAACCAGAAAATAAGCCCTAATGCATCTTTTGGAGCAAAAATTAATATAATTAATTAATAAATTAATTATTATTATTAATTATTAATAAAATTAATATAAGACCTGGTCTTATATATGGTCTTATACTGGTGTGTGTGTGTGTGTGTACCAGTTTTAGTACCGGTACTTGGCACACCAGCAGAATCAAGTTAGGCATTTTCTGAATGTTTGACATGTCGAGCCCAAAAGGTTCACCATCACTATTCTAAGCTACATAAAACTTGGAAGCCCCTTGTGAAAAACTCACTAAGATGCATAACAAATACGACCTTGGGCCATCACAAAAAGTTGAAAACATATACAGTATGTTCCATTTAATTATTTAATAGCAAGGTATTTAAAGTGAAAAATACAAATGATTTTCAAATGAATACATTTACTTATTTATAAATATTACGTACATATTTATCATTTGCCTGGCTTGATTTCTCTTGCAGATTATTTCATTTATTTATTTGCCTCCTGCCTTTGTTATTTTTACATATAACAACACAGCAAGAATACCCAATACTCCTTCCTCCTCCTCTTTTCCCTATGACAACCCTGTGAGGTGGGATGGGCTGAGAGAGAGTGACTGGCCCAAAGTCACCCAGCTGGCTTTTGTGCCTGAAGTAGACCTAGAATTCCCAGTCTCCTCACTTCTAATCTGGTGCCTTAACCATCATAGTATAGCCCAGAAACAATACTTAAATATAATTTTTAAAATACATTTAAGATATATTAATTGATATGTACTGCTGATAAATAATTAGGATCCCTTTTTATTAACATTGGGCTTGTTCACAAAATTAGAATACTGATATTGTGAAATTTTGAGAAGCCCTGTGGACTGTGAGGCTCTAAGATGTAGCTTGTTTAGTTTATGCCTAAATCAGACCCTGCTGGAAAGCCCTCAGTGATGAGATGCCTGACATGTCTTAGAAGAGGCCGGAGGGAGGGAGGGAGAAAGGGAGAGAGAGAGAGAGAGAGAAGAAATGGTAAGAATGACCTTCCTGCTGCTTTTATCCATGGAGCCTTGCTGGGTCTTAGGCTCTTCCAAAACAGGGGAAGAAAAGTGTATATGCCACTTGCAGTGAAAAAGGCATGGAGGGGACTTCCTGTGGCACCGTAGGCGCCGAAGACGCTCCTTTTGTAAGCGCCAGCCCCGCGATTGCGTAAAGCCGCTAGAACAGCGCAAATCAGCTGTCTAGTGGCTTGGAAACTTTCTCCCCAGGAAAAAGGGAGGAAGAGAGCAGACGGGCATAAGTAGAGCTCCCCAAGAAGCCCCAGGAACAATTCTGGGGCTCGAAGGGTGAGAGCTCCCTGGAAGCCTGACAGAGCTCTGGATCTGGGATGATTCTGCTTTAAGCAGAACAAGACGCCGCGACCACCCATGCAAACAACACTTTGAATTAAACAGTGGATTTGGAAGCAGGCTGAGCAAAGCCAGGAGACATCAGATTTGCAAGTACTAAACTTTAACTCCAAAACTTCCTTCTGAGCTATTAAGGGAAGAAAGTGAAACCAAGATGGCGATTGAGCTCTAATGGGGCATGAAAGTGAAAGTTAAAAGGAAAGTTCCGTTTAGCGCTGGTAGCCCCTGTTTAAAACTAGAGATCCCGGCTTTGAAAGAAAGAAGATTAAAGGTCAAAAAGACTATAGTAGTGTTCTTAAAAAAATGATTGACATTATTTAAAGATTGGAAACTTTTGGATTTGGTGGATCTGTTGTTCTGGTTGCTGAATAAATTTAAATTGGAAATTAAAAATGGCTTCAAAACAAATAAAGACTGTTGTTAAAAGTGCTGGGAGCTTGCCAGCTCAAACGTCCAAATTGCAATCCCTCACTGCTCCAACAGAACCACCAATATTAACACTTGAAATGTTGCAGGAAGCCCTTAAAACACAAGCCTCTGTTACAGAAAAAAAAATTACTTCGGCGTTTGAGGATAAAATGCAAGATGTTGCTGATGAGATGGCTGAAATTAAACAGTTTATTCAAAATCGAAATCAGGAAATTAGAGAAGATATTGTCATGGCAGTCCAAAGTCTGGCAAGCCATATTGAAACACTAGATGAAAGAGTGGAAGAAATTAAGCAGTTTAATGTGAATTTGGAAAATAAAATGGAAGAGGTTCAGAATAAGATGGAAAGAGCAGAGGCCGATGTAACAATGATACAATATAGAGACATGGAATTTGCTTTGAGAATAAGAGGCCTGAAGGAAAATAAGCAAGAGAATCTGAGAGAGATTTTTTTCAGAAGCATTTGCACAGATAATGGGAGAACAAAAAGCAAATCTTGAGTGGCAAATTGACAAACTTTACCGTGTCAATTCATGGGTCGCCAGACAGAAACATTTACCAAAAGACATTGTAGTTTACTTTACTACAAGGAGAATATGCAATGAAATTTTACAAGCCACTTTTAAAAATAAACCTCAAGTGCAGGGGCAGGAGGTTTTAATACTGAAAGAAATCCCCCCTAAAATGTTGAGACCCAGAAGGGATTATACCTTCCTGGTGGAAGAACTGAGAAACCGTCAGATACAGTATAGATGGGAGGTTCCAGCTGGACTAGTGGTGAATTATTCAGGAGAAAGGTATCGTCTTAATTCAGTGTGGAAGGCAAGGGATTTTTACACCAATGTACTACAGGCTGGATGCCCACAGTCCCCAGAAGCCAGAAGGAAGACGGAAGCAGAGGGGGCAAGAAAGGGGGAGAAGGAAGAATCATTGGTACAGGCCCAAAGCAGAGCTTTGATTATTCAAGAAGATTTAATCCAACTTTCGACTACTGCTCAAGCTTTGGAGGTATTTGAAAAAATAGAAGAACCTAAGGATCAAAGACAGACCCGAGCGGCAGCCAAGCGTCAAGAAGAATTAAGAGTGCAGCAACTTCAGATGACAACTCAAGAAACTACAAAAACAGAAGCAGTGGGAGGAGCAAGGCCCAAAAGCAAAATGTATGGAGATTTCCAGCAAATGCTCCGCAAGCTTCAGGGTGCCAAGAATGGCAACTAGATTTCTGACTTGGAATGTTAATGGCTTAAATTCACCACACAAGAGGAGAAAAATATTTCATTATCTGAAACAGTTTAAAAATGAAGTAATCTGTCTACAAGAGACTCATATTAGAAGGAAAGATCAAAAATATTTAATAAATGCAAGGCTAGGTACACATTTTGTTGTATCTGCTCCTGAGAAGAAGAATGGTATAATTATATACCTTAAAAAAGATTTAATTGCTAAACTAATTGAAGCAGATGATCAAGGAAGATTTATAGCAATTGAACTTTTAATAAAAGGAGAAAAAATACTTTTAATTGGAGCACCGAACCAACAACAGGAAAATTTTTACAAGCTTTTACATTCCAAGTTACTACAATGGGATTATAAATCATGCATTTTATTGGGTGATTGGAATGGAGTTTTGGACACTAAAAAAGATAAGAAGGGGCTTCTGCAAAATATCTCAACGTGTGCCAGATTGCCAAAATCGTTTTTTGAGATGATGGATGATATGGAGTTGAGAGATATTTGGCGAGAGAGGAATTCTGAAGAAAAAGATTTTACTTTCTTTTCTGATAGACATCAATCTTTCTCTAGGATTGATTTTATATTAATTACTAATGGTCTCTTTTCTAGGGTGAAGAAGACGAAGATTTGTCCAAGAGTTTTAATGGATCATAGTCCAGTTTGGATGGAATTAGCGTATGGAAAGGGATTTAAGAGGTCTTGGAGGTTAAATGAAAATCTGTTTAGATATGAGGAAAATGTAAAAGAATGTAAAAAATTTATGAAAGAATTTTTCATTATGAATATGCATAAGGGTACCTCTATGGAAATGGTTTGGGATGCAAGTAAAGCATATATGAGAGGTATTTTGATATATCTGAATAATAAACATAAACATAAACAGGGGAAAAAAAGGAAGGACTTAGAAGAGGAAATAAAAAAAAAAAGAACAAGCTTTGATATTGAACCCAGCAGACAAGAAAATAAAAGAGGCAATTAACTTACTGCGAGGGCAATTTAATATGTTAACGGCAGATCAGGTTGCAACTAACTTGCAATATGCTAAACACAATATTTTTTGCAATGCTAACAAACCAGGGAGATGGTTAGCATATCTGTTAAGGAAAAAAACAAAAGTCACGGACTATAGAGAAAATAGAATATAAAGGTAAAGAGGTTTATCAGCAAAATATGATTAAGAAAGCATTTTTAGAATTTTATACGAGGTTGTATGCTAGTGATAAAATTCAAAGTATAGATATAGATAGATACTTACAGAAAGAGAATATTCCTATAATTACAAAAGAGCAAAGGGAGGGTTTAAATCAACCAATAACCTCTGAGGAAATTATGTGTGTAATTAAGCAGTTGAAAGTGGGTAAAGCTCCTGGGGTGGATGGTTTGACAGCTGCTTATTATAAACACTTGCAGTTAGAAATGGTGGGACCACTTAAAGAATTATTTACTAATATACAATCTGGAGGAGATGTACCCCCATCCTGGAGGACAGCTTTCATTTCTCTGATTCTAAAGGAGGAGCAAGACCATACCCAGTCAAAAAATTATAGGCCTATATCACTTTTAAATACAGATTACAAGATTTTTGCTAAAATATTAGCAAATAGGTTAATGACAGTCATGCAACAAATGATTCATCAGGATCAAACTGGTTTTATAAATGGTAGACAAATGAAGAGCAATGTAAGGCAAGTGGTTAATCGATTAGAGTATTTGGGGAAGAACAACCAAATCCCTGCGGTGCTAATATTTCTTGATGCGGAGAAAGCATTTGATCGATTGAATTGGCATTTCTTATTGAAAATAATAGAAAAGATGCAGTTTGGAGAATATTTTACACAATCTATTAAGGCAATATATCAGAAACAAACAGCGCAAATAATAATTAATGGTAGTTTAACAGATACTTTTAATATAGAAAAAGGAACAAGACAAGGATGTCCCTTGTCTCCATTATTGTTTATCTTGACTTTGGAATTTTTGTTGAGTAAAATACGTGGGTCGGATAAAATAAGTGGAATTAAAATTAGGCAGTATGACTACAGATTAAGAGCATTTGCAGACGATGTGGTTGTTACTTTAACCCAACCATTACAGTCGGTTGTAGGTTTAATGGATATAATTAATCAATATGGACAAGTATTTGGATTTAAAATAAATGCAGGGAAAATGAAGATAATAACTAAAAACATGACTACAAATCAAAAAGATGAATTAGAAAGACTAACAGGATTTGAAATAGTAAAAAAAGTTAAGTATTTAGGGGTTTATATCATGATATCAAATGCGAAATTATTTAAGCATAATTATGATCCGTTGTGGCAAAAAATACAGAGAGAGTTGGAAAATTGGAAAAAATTACAATTATCTTTGTTGGGAAGAATAGCAGCAGTAAAAATGAATTTTTTACTTAAGTTTTTATTTCTTTTTCAATGATACCAATACTTAAAAAAGATGAAAATTTGAAGATATGGCAGAAGGGTATTAATAATTTTGTTTGGGCAGGAAAGAGACCGAGAATAAAGCAAAAAATAATGCAGGATATACGTGAAAGAGGTGGTCTCAAAATGCCCAATTTAAGATTATATTATGAGGCAGCTGCTCTATCAGCAATTAGTGACTGGATGAATTCAACAGAAGAAAAAATACTGAATATTGAGGGATATGATTTGGTCTACGGTTGGCATGCTTATTTATTATATGATAAGAAAGTGGACAAGACTTTTAAAAGTCACATATTAAGGAATGCTTTATTGCGTGTCTGGAAAAAGTATCAGTATAAATTAAACGATAAGTTACCAATGTGGGCAATACCCAGACACGCGATAGAGAATATAAGTGTAGAGCAAAAACAAGATGTGACTACTTATAAGGAGCTTCTTAATAAGGAAAGAGGTATACTACAACTAAAATCTTTGAATCAATTAAGAGAAGAAAGGATAATTCAAACATGGTTTCAGTATGGACAGTTGCAAGCTAGATGGAGAGAAGATCAGAAAGTTGGTATCTTGCAAAATGTGGAGAACTTGGTAAAACAAATTAGAGACCAAAGTCAAATGCATATAAAAAGGTTGTATAATGCATTAGTAGAAATAGATTAAGAAACAGAGCTAGTTAGGACTGTATGATAAAATGGGCACAGAATATTGAAGAACCAAAAATGATGGAAACGTGGGAAAAATATGGGTTAGAAATATAAAGTTTACGCAAGCCCAAAACTTAAGAGAGAATTTTTATAAAATGTTTTATAGATAGCATCTAGATCCTAAAAAGCTAGCCTGTATGTATCCAAGTTTGCAACCTAAGTGTTGGAGATGCGAATGTGATGATGCCACATATTATCATATATGGTGGACATGTAAAAAAATTAAGGCATTTTGGATAAAAATATGGTGGATTATCCAAAACATTCTCAAGAAGAAGATAAAATTTACTCCACAGTTCTTTCTGTTGGGTATAATTACAGATTGTATGGATATAGAAACTAAATTGATTTTAAATTTAATAACAGCAGCCAGACTTCTGGTGGCGCAGTATTGGAAGAAGGAAGACTTACCTACTATTGAAGAATGGGCATTAAGAGTAGTGAATTTAGCAGAGATGGCAAAAATTTCGGCATACTTGAAGGACCATTCAAATGAAAGATATATATCGGAATGGAGAAGATGGATTGACTATATTCAAAACAAATATCGGACTAAAAAGTTTCAAATAACCTATGAATTAAACCAAAATTTTCTTTTTGAATTATGTTTTGTTAGAAGAAAGGGGAGTTAAAGAGTAAGGAGTTTGGACATTACAGAAAGTTAGCATATTTTAGTTTATGTTTGTTAAATATTATACCCTGTATTTGCTCTGGGAAGTCCGGGGTGGTGGGTGGTGGGAGGGGGGTTGGAGGGAGAGGGGGGATGAGGGATGGGGGAGGGGGAGATGGGATGGGGGGGAGGAGGGATGGGAAAAATTGTTGTAATACTTGATAAAACTTTTTAATAAAAAAAAAAGGCATGGAGGAACAAATGATAGTTTGCAACTTGTTAGTGCCTGAGGAAAGGCTTCTGCGTTTATTTATGTCGAAGACAAACTCATTCAGTCTACATAGGGGAGCTGCTTTTCAGAATTGATGGCCCTCTAAAAAAATTAACTGAAGTCATTCCTAAATTAACAAGCAAAGTACTGAGCTGCCAATTGTCCCCTGTAGTTCCATAGGAATCTTAGATATTTCTTTGGGATTTTTGCGGGTTAGGACAATTGTTCATCCTGAGCCTCATATACAAGAAGAATGACTTACTAGTACTTACAAACATAATTGAGCCCAAAATTTCTATTCCCAAGCAAGACAGTTGTGCCCCATTTTACCACATTTCTTGCCACAGTTTTTAAGTGAATGCCTGCATTAGTTAAGTTAGTAGCATGGTTGCAAAATGAATCTGGCTTCCCCATTGACTTTGTTGTCAGAAGGTCGTAAAAAATGATCACATGACCCTAGGACACTGTAACCATCATAAATACGAGCCACTTGCCCAGTGTCTGAATTTTAAGCATGTGGCTATGGGGATGCTGCAATAGACATAAGTGTGAAAAATGGTCATAAATGAATTTTTCAGTGCTGTTGTAACTTCAAACAGTCACTATATGAAAGTGTGTAAGTCAAGGACTATCTATGTTTTCATTGCAATCCAAGAAGACCTCTACTCACACAGTGTGGGTTTTTCTCTTCTATATTCCTCTAACTGCAAAGTGACATTGGAAATCAAAATGCCCACAGTATCTGTGTTTTGCAAGTGGAAGTATACTGTTGGCTAAACCATTTTAACTTTCTAATTTTATGCAAATCTTAATTTACTTCTCACTTTATGGAAAGCAAAGGTGAAGGAGGAGAGTTGCTTCAACAGAGTTATATGCAAGAGGGCAAAAATAATTCAATTGTTGGCAAGAGATTTATTCTTAAAGTTAAACTATCCAGAGAGTTAGAACATTGATTTATTTGAAATGGTTATTATGAAAAAGGATTCTTCCTAATGAATTGTCCAATTTTTAAGACAAAACCTCGACTTTCAGGCAGCTATAAATTCTCAATATAGAAATGTAGGGTTTCATTAGAAATCCTATCCATATGCCTTAGCACAGTTGGTAGAGACGGTAGAGAAGATTAAACATGTTGCCAGTGTATTGGCTTATTATGCAGAAAGGGAGGGAGGGAGTGGGAGTGGGAGGGAGGGAGAGACAGAGAGACAGAGAGAGCAGTCTTAAGTCATTACTTGATGTTCTGTCACAAAACAGAACTTTTTTCCTGTTTAATTCAATATGGTCCAGGAAAAAGCTGTGTGAAATTTTTCAGGGAGAAGAAAGCTTCTTGTATGGTTTCATTTCCTCTAGGTGAGAGGTCTCCAAAGTTGGCAACTTTAAGACTTGTGGACTTCAACTTCCAGAATTCCCTAGCCAGCACTGGGGAATTCTAGCTGGGGAATTCTGGGAGTTGAAGTCCAGAAGTCTTAAAGTTACCAAGTTTGAAGACCTATGCTCTGGGTGATTTTTAAGGACTAGGCACAACGTACTCCCATCAGTACTTCTACATTTCAGGTATGGCAACATTCCATATCCAGAGGTGGGTTTCAGCAGGTTCTGACCAGTTCTGGAGAATTGGTAGTGGAAATTTTGAGTAGTTCAGAGAACCAGTAAATACGACCTCTGACTGGCCCCGCACCTATCTATACTCTGCCTCCCGAGTCCCAGCTGATCGGGATGAAATGGGGATTTTGCAGTAACCTTTCCCTGGAGTGGGGAAGGAATGGAGATTTTACAGTATCCTCCCCCTGCCATGCCCACCATGCCACGGCCACCAAGCCATGCCCACAGAACTGGTAGTAAAAACTTTTGAATCCCACCACTGCCCATATCCCTGTCTACACCCCCATCTTCTTTATTGCAACTTTTATATAAAGATCTTCAGAACAATGTCAGCTCTTCCTATTTCCTGCAAGTGATAGGGCCACAGTTTCTATACCTACTATTTCTCTTCACAGGCTCAAATCATGACATCACCCACACAGTAGCTAAATTTATCACTGCAGCAGTTAAAACTAGGCAACGGTTAACTTCAGTCTCAACCCGATAGCTCAATGTTCTTGGTCTGTTTTATCTCTCTCTCTTCTTATATAACATTAAATTATGATTATAATAAACAACTAAGTAGGTATAAAGCAAGCATCATCAATTATGCTCAAAGTATTATAGGTAGAACTTTATTATTGTAGGGTACGCCTCTGTATTTTATCACTACATTTTAATTATCTAGATGTTTTAATATAAGAGTATTTTAATGCTGCAATAGACTATTACACAGCAATATAGCTTTCTGTATACTTAACAGTTAAGCATTTTCTTGCAATTTTCACTGTGTTACTTATTTTTAATTTTATTTGATATTCCAGTTCTTATTGGCTGCTTTTACTTTTCCTCTCCTTTCTTGTTTTTGTAAGTTGCCCTGCAGCCTTTATCCCATTTCCCTTCCCACACCATAATGTTGCTATTAAATTGTACCTACATCTTGTTATTGACTGTAATAAAGATTTGATTTAAATATTGGCTATTCCAGAGCAGTGCTCTGATTCAAACTCAGGTACAAGATGTAGATTCTTTCAAGCTGGTTACTTACTAGAGATCTGCAATCAAACCTGGATGAATTTACAATCTCATGTTGTCGTTTTTCTGGAGGCTAATATTGAACTTTTTATTATATGTACCTTAGCCCCACCTAGAAATTATATTTGCCAAATGCAGGATCTTGCAAGTATGTTCTCCTAGCAGGATGGGCATGTTGTGTGTGTGTGTGTGTGTGTGTGTGTGTGTATAGATGGATGGATGGATGGATGGATAGATAGAATGAATGAATGAATTCAGAAAGTATTCAGACCCCCTTCACTTTTGTTAATTTTGTTATGATGCAGTCTGATTCTACAGTTGTTGAAATTAATCAATTTCCCATTTGACCATAGATCAGTAGACATATTGCATCATGCATACAGTAGAGATATTTACACAAATGTTTTGCTGAACAAATCATCTGATAGAGTTCAAATATCTACCAGTTTTTATCCCCCAATAATCAATAATGAACATCTTTAGAATATGGTTCCAAGCCTGCAAGATCTTTAAACTATACTTGAAACGCTATTGAAAAGTAGTAAAATGCAGCATTTTAGTAATGCCAAAGGACTGGTGGATTTTGAAATCTTTTGTGAAATTAGATTATTATTACACATGACATCCAAACAAAAGCTAGGACATTCTAACACAAAATATGCCAAAGCTATATTTGCAAAGTATTTATTGACCCGTTAAACAATTACCTTCATGAGAGGTACAACAACTTTGTGTTAATACAAATGAAACAGTCAATATGTAGCTTAGGAGCATAAACAAAAGGGATTTACCCTAACCTGAAAAAGATATTTGCCTTAATTACAGAACTGCCTGTAAATCTGTTCTGGCTGTAAATGTAGAGATTTAATACAAAGGAAATGAGGTTAGCTTATTATTTATGAGATTCATTAAAAACTGTATTTCACATACTATGCCTGCACTTTTCTCTGTGTGACTCAAGGAAGTTTTATTAGAGTTTTATTGTACTTAAGCTTTAACTTTGATCTAATTTCCTTGCACAGCTACCTTCGTCAGACTCGAGGGGCAAAAGGGATGGTCTCGTAATTTGTACTAATGAAGCTGATAACCGAGTGATCAGTAGCTCTGAAGCAGCTAAAGCCCACAGTCTGACAGACAATGCTGTAACGCATCGCCAGGCCAAAAGTAACAGCATGAGGCTAAGGACCAAAAGGTCAGATCTTGAAAACCAAGGGGAAAAAAATACCATGAATTTGGACAGTTAGAGGTCTGGGTATTAGTGAGGACAAGGGATGAAGTAATGCGAGAGATTGTTCTCAACAAAAAAGCTATTGCTTCAGAAGTCAGTAATGGCCTTTGTTAAGCGAGAGAGGATTAGCAATAGTAGGAACAAACTCTGGAGCTGATTAATTTGATTTCTGGACCAAAATAACCAGATGGCTCTGAGCAATGGAATGATTGGTCACCAGAATAGGGGAGAGGATTGGAGGGGTCCCAGAACAGACATCTGGGACACAAGAGGAAGGGGAGGGGGGTTGACTGGAATAAAAGAAAAACAGAGTTGGAAGGGACCTTGGAGGTCTTCTAGTCCAACCCCCTGCTGCAAGAGTATCCCTTTGGAAGGAGTACATTTAATTTTCATTTTGAAAGAAAAGAAACACCTTATTTTTCTAGTTGTGTCGATTCCCATAGTTTTGCTTGTTTGGGTCACCAATCAGAAGAGCACTGAAGATAGCCAGAAACTGGCATCACTAAAATACATTGAGGCTTTCTGCCAGGAGATTCTGAAAGAAATATTGCTGCCAATGATCAACAGGGGAGCCCATTGTCATTTCCCCCACTGTTTATACTGAAATGTATAAAATGCACAGGAGCTTGGAACAAGGTGGCTTCCTAGATGAGAGGCCAAGCATTCTTTGTTATCCTCCTGCCTCTTTGCTGTACTGTTTTATTAGGGGTCAATACACAATAACTTTGCCAGAAATGCACACAGATCTGTCCCGTTTTCTATTTACATATTGAATGGAATGTTGGAGAGAAGGGGTGGTGGACAATGGTCCTTTTATGACTTGTGGACTTCAACTCAGGGGTGAAATCTAAAAATTTTCGCTACCGGTTCTGTGGGCGTGGCTTAATTAGTGGGCGTGGCTTGGTGGTAAAGTGACTGGGTGGGCATGGCTTGTTGGTCAGGTGGACATGGCCAGGTCGATGTCACTTCTTTGCCCTTTTTTAACCTACAAAACACAACACAACACAACACAACTGGCTCACCCACAATGTAAAAGCAGCTGTGCTAGACCCAAAATGGCCCCTGGAACAAGCAGGAACCTCTCACAGCCACAAAAAGTCCAAAAAACCAACTTTCACACTTCACACACACAAAATTCCACATACAGCTTTGTGAGATTTTGTATGTTTGTGTAGTTAGAGTGAAACCCTACAGAAACACACAAAATCTCAGAAACCTGCACAAATATTATTTTATTTTATTTTTATTTTTATATAAAAGCAGCTAAATTTAAAACTTCCTAAACTTTAAATGGCTAGGTCTAAAAAAAGAACTAAAAAAACCCCCAATTAACTTTTTTTTTTTTTAAAGCTCCCAAAGGGGAAATAAACTTACCGGGACAAGGCAAGCAGGCAGGCAGGCAGTTAGAGCTGCTCATCGATGAGCTTGATTGCAGGCAGGAAGATTCAGTTGCTTGCTAATGCAATGGATTGCAGGGATTACAGCAAGCGAAGCAAAGCAGGCGTTGCGACCAGCAGCTAAGGTAAGCATGCTGGAGGCTGGGGGGAAGGGATTTTTGCTACCGGTTCTCCGAACTGCCTGCCGCCATTGCTACCTACTCACCCGAGCCGGTCCGAACCGGGAGCATTTCACCCCTGCTTCAACTCCCAGAATTCCTGAGCCAGCTGGCGCAAATAGTTCATCCCCAGACCCCCCTTCTCTCTCTCGTGTGTGTGAGTGTGATTGGAAGCCTTTGATTCAGGCTACTGCTGGTAACAATCAAGCCTACCACCCAATCCAGTAAACTCAATTCTGCAAAATTTATTCAGTCCAGTATGTCTAATCACACTCATTTAACCACTTTACTTACCTACCTACTTATTTATTTATTTATTTATTTATTTATTTATTTATTTATTTCTGTAGTTGGAGAGTTTGGCCTACTGGTTTAGCCAAATTGGTCTAGTAGTTAAGGCACTAAGCTATTGATCAGGAGACTCTGAGTTCTAATCCCACCTTTGCAAGAAAGTCAGCAGCGTGACTTTGGGCCAGCTACTCTGCCTTAGCCCAGCTCACCCCACATGGTTGTTGTGTGAGAAAAATAGCAGGAGGGAGGAGTATTAGATATGTTTGTCGCTTTGAGTTATTTATAAAAATAATAAAGATGGGATAAGGTAAAGGTAAAAGGTTCCCCCGCACATGCGTGCTAATCGTTTCCGGCTCTAGGGCGGTGTTCATCTCCGTTTCTAAGCTGATGAACCAGCGCTGTCCAAAGACATCTCCATGGTCATGTTGCCGGCATGACTAAACGCCAAAGGGGTATGGAACGCTGTTATCTTCCCACCAAAGTTGGTCCCTATTTTTCTACTTGCATTTTTTATGTGCTTTCAAACTGCTAGGTTGGCAGAAACTGGGACAAGTAACAGGAGCTCACACAGCGCTAAGGATTCGAACCGCTGAACTGCCGATCTTCTGATCGACAAGCTCAGCGTCTTAGCCAATGAGCCACTGCGCCCCTTATATGATAATATAAATATAATTTATATATAAAGATGAGATCAAAAACCCTAAAACAACAACCACTCAACAACCCCACAACACAAGCATTTTGACACACTTATTTTACCTTTCTCCCCTATTTCACCCCCCACCCCACCCTTTTGACTTTATTCTCATTGGACCTGGCCTCTTCCAGCCCTCACTATACTTGTTCCTCTTTATTCTATTTTTCCAATGTTGCCTTTCACTCAAAACCATTTGAAAAAAGAGAGCTTTTGCTCTTTTACCCTTTTCATAGGATACATTCTTGTCCAATTTTGTTTGTGAAGTATTGCACATCCAGTATGTCATAAGCTCCACTCTGGAGACCATTAAGCAAGGGAAAAACACACACACACCAGATTTAAACTGTATTATCTCAGGATAAGAATCCCAAACAAGGGACTCCCCCCCCTTCTGCCTTTGCTGTGAAGTCAGCCACTTTCTGATTTGTGCTGCTTGCTGAGTCGACAGTTTTAGCTGTTTATTAGTTGCAGCATTCATGCCAAGCCAATGGGCTGCCCCGTTGATCATTGGCAGCAATATTTGTTTCAGAGTCTTTTGGCAGAAAGCTTCAATGTATTTTAGTGATTGCCGGTTTCTCACTATCTTTAATAGTGACTCTAACAAGCAAAATTACAGGGATTGACACAACCAGAAAAATAAGGTGCTGCTTTTCTTTCAAACCTGAATTTCTAGCTTCTCTTTCCTTTAGTATTACAGGTTGCCTGCAGCCTTTTACCAGCAGAGGAGAAAAACCAAGGGGCAGAACCCCATGTCAATGCAACCCCATTGATTTCAATGTATGTCCATCTGGGTTCAGTTCCAAGTGGGGAGAAAGACACTAGAAACGTGGTGGCTGTTTGGAAAGATGGTTTTTAATGGTGGATAGGACCACATGGTTTGAGATCCTGGGCAAAAAGGCACATGGGTGAGAGAGGCAGATAGATTTATACCCTCTGTTGGGCTTTGAATTTGAGCTTGTATTCTGATTGGTTGTCAGACTCCCATGGGGCCATGCAGGGGTAACTTTGTAGGTTGTCTGTGTCCCAGGCTTGGTTGAGCCTTGCTGGGTGATGATATAATGAAAGGGCTTTGGGCAATTCCTACTATGGCTCTGCCTGAAGGAGGTAGATCTTTGTTATGTAGAATAGACTGGCCCAGGCCTTAATGGCCCATTGACAAAGGTGATGGGGGCTGAGTTTCTGCCTCCCTTTTAGGGGAAATATTCTGCCCTTTTAATATTCCCTAAAATATCTCATTTTCCTAGGAGAGGGGTGGATGCTAACTTCCTACACTGGCTAAATTGTCAGGTCTTCCAAGCCTTCTGAAAGGCTAAATTGGGCCTATTTTATGCGTTTTTTTCTTTCAGGAGGAAACTTTATAGGGCAATGAATGTCCTATGAGCATTATCCATCAACTAGTTATAAGCCTAGCCCTTTTGGTGGGAATAGATAGTTTTTATTCTTTGCACATCTCCATTCTTATTCTTAATCATTTTCTCCTGGGTAGCATTTGAAGCTATTGCCAAGGTAATAGCTCCTAATTTCCAGCTGTTCAAGCAGCAATCATTTATCCATTGTCCTCTACTAATCGTGGATGGCTACCAATTACAGTGGCTGATATTTTATGGGGTTTTGCTTTATGATGCTGAATAGTATATTTAAGAATCAATTTGTATTTTTGTTGTGAGCTACCTGAATTTCTGACGGGGGTGGCACAGGAATATTGAGACATAAAGTAAATATTGCAAGCTATCTTGCAAGATCGTCATACAGTAGCATGTGTGATTATTCAAATATGAACTCAGGCATTTATTTAGCAAATCATTGATTAGCAGCATTTAAGAACATTATTAGTTGACTTCTGAATTCACACCCCCCCTTGCCTTAACATAATAACAAAGTTGGAAGGGTCCTTTTTTTTTTTTTAATTTGATTTATATGCCGCCCTTCTCCGGAGACTCAGGGCGGCTTACAATGCGTTAAGCAATAGCCTTCCTACTTTTGTATATTTATACAAAGTCAGCTTATTGCCCCCACAAACTGGGTCCTCAATTTACCTACCTTAGAAAGGATGGAAGGCTGAGTCAACCTTGAGCCTGGTGAGATTCGAACTTACACTAATTGCAGACAGCTGGTGTTAATCACAATGCTATCAGTCTGCTGAGCCACCGGGCCCCTTGGAGGTCTTCTAGTCCAACCCTTTGCTCAGGCAGAAAACCCTATATCATTTCAGACAAATGGCTGTCCAATCTCTTCTTAAAAAAATAATTCTCTTTAATTTTTCAAAAAAAAAATATATTAAAGTATCTTGTAGAAAAATGTAGGCAGCCGTCAGATACTGATTATTTTCTTTTGTTTTGACACAATCACATAGAGAATTCTGTCTTGAAAAACAAACTTGTCAGATTATTCCTGATCTGGAGGGATTTGGCTTGAATCTGTGTATATGTAACGCTTGAGCTAGAACTAACATCCATTCCTAGAAAGAAGAGGCAGTGAAGAGAAAGACCCAACCTGGATGGCTATGTTTTCTTTCTGGTGATGGAACCTCTTAGTGGATCATTCTGCAAGAGTAAACAAGATTCTGGGACACATTTCAGGTTTGTGGGCCCCCTTGGGAAGAGCAACAAAGATGATTAGTGGACTGGAGGCTAAAACATACAGTATAAAGAAGGGTTGCTGGAATTGGGTATGTTTAATTTAATGAAAAGAAAGACTGGTGGTGACATGATAGCAGTGTTCCAATATCTCAGGGGCTGCCACAAAGAAGAGGGAGTGAAGCTATTCTCCAAAGCACCTGAGGGCAGGACAAGAAGCAATGGGTGGAAACTAATCAAAGAGAGAAACAACCTAGAACTAAGGAGGAATTTTCTGGGAGTTAGAATAATTAATCAGTGGAACAACTTGCCTCCAGAAGTTGTGAATGCTCCAACACTGGAAGTTTTAAAGAAGAGATTGGATAATCATTTGTCTGAAATGGTATAGGGTTTCCTGCCTAAGCACAAGGTTGGACTAGAAGACCTTCAAGGTCCCTTCCAACTCTGTTTTCTATTCTATTCTATTCTATTCTATTCTATTCTATTCTATTCTATTCTATTCTATTCTATTCTATTCTATTCTATTCTATTCTATTCCATTCCATTCCATTCCATTCCATTCCATTCCTCCTTCCTTGGCCAACTTTTTTTTTGCTGTCTGCAAAAGTGAGTATAAGTAGTCCTAACGGTACAACCACAATTGAGACAGATGAGCCTTGGTAGTACAGTGGTCTAAAGCACCCTGTGTTAATAACAACTGCCTGCAATTACTGCAGGTTCGAATCTCACCAGGCTCAAGGTCGACTCAGCCTTCCATCCTTTCTAAGGTAGGTAAATTGAGGACCCAGTTTGTGGGGGCAATAAGCTGACTTTGTATAAATATACAAAAGGATGAAGGCTATTGCTTAGCGCATTGTAAGCCACCCTGAGTCTCCGGAGAAGGGGGGCATATAAATCAAATTAAAAATAAAATTAAAAATAAATAAAAAAAGATGTTAAGTGAATTTTGCCTTGTTTTACCACCTTTCTTACCACAGTTGTTAAATGAATCACTGCAGTTCTTAAATTAGTAACACGGTTGTTAAGTGAATCTGGCTTCCCCATTGACTTTGCTGATCAGAAGGTGATCACAAAAGGTGATCTCACGATCCCAGATACTGCAATTGTCATAAATATGAATCAGTTGCCAAGCGTTTGAATTTTGATCACATGACCCAGGGGATGCTGCAATGGTCATAAGTGTGAAAAATGGTCATAAGTCACTTTTTTTAGTGTTGTAACCTTGAACAGTCACTAAATGAACTGTTATGGGTCGAGAACTACCTGTATATGGCACATCCAAAGGGGAAAAGAAATCACTCTCTTTCCTTCCATTGAAAGTGGCTTATCACCGAAATTAGCTGCTTACAGAGCAATAGAGCATCCCATAAACTCTTAAGGGAAAAGGGGGAATCCTTTAGTTGTTATTTTGGGCCAAATTTTTGTAATTGCAGAAAATTGTTCTTTGATTACAACACTCCACAGAGCAAGAAATCACATACCACGGGATCCACATAACACTTAAGACACATCATAAATCATACTAATTACCAAGTTAAATTAGCTATTCTTACACACTTCATGTATGGTGGAAAACATGAGTGGAAATGAATGATCTTTGTTGTAATTCAAGAAAACAATATCCTGACAAGATTAAATTCTTCATTTTCATTACCTGAATTAGCTCTCTCAATCTGTGCATTCTCATTACTGAAATGTATTATGTAAAAGCTTGTCCCAATTTTCTTACTGTCCTTTTGTTTTACACTTTGACTTTGAAAAGAATACTCAAGTTCAGCCTGTTCAGAACACATTGGAAATTTATATTTCATTGTTTTCTATTTAGTCAGCAAGCCTAGTAGTCGTCAAAACCAGCTTAACGAAGAAAGCCTTATAAAGCCCTACGTGGATGGGACCAGTATATTTGATGGATCGCATCTCCTTAGTTACATCTACCTATCATTTCCAGCAGAAGGGGTGTGTTGAAGGTCCCACCTAGGAAGGAATCCCATTTGAAGACACCCAGGTGGAGAGCCTTTTCCAAGGGGTCCTTGGTGCTCTCTGAGCTTGGTTATTTTCTTGCAGACATTTCATTAACCAAACTAGGTAACATCATCAGTGCTTGTAGGAAGTGGGGTTTTGTCCCAGTTTATATTTTATGGTTTGCTCTGTCAGTGTTGGTGGTCTTGGATGTTCTTTGTTTGAGCTGCTTATTGTTAACTTGTTTGGCAGTTCCTTGATTGCAGTATTGTTTACTTCTTGATTGTTGGTCTGATGTTAATCTTGGTGTTAATCTATGCTCCTCTGGGTGTTGATGGGGAGGTGCTTTGGTCATTTTGTTCCATTTACGGCTTGTTGATTGTCTCATTTACACCGTATGTAGATGTTGCTTATGTCTATGTGTCTATTGATAGCCAATTTGTCAGAGTGCCAGGCTGCCAGGAATTCTCTAGCATTTCTGGACTTGGCTTAGTCTAGGATGGTCATAGCTTCCCAGTTGAAGTTATGGTTAAGTATGTCCATATGTTGTGACATTAAAGAATTTTCATCATGTCATCTGTCTGCTAGTTGGTTTTCATTGATACATTCTGCTGTAAGAGTACAAAGAAATACACTATCAAAATAATAACAATCATGCAAATATTGCAGTATGTATAGCAACAGCTCAGGACAGAAAATAAAGGGCTATTGCTGAATGGTTAAGTTCAAATACTGTGTATTTCTTGAAGTTTTAGAGTCTTGAACTCTCAATTGTGTGTATTTCTCCAAATATCTCCCTGCTTTCTTCAGAGACACTAATTTTTCTGTTGCATTTTTCTTGTTACTTCATCCTCTGATTCCACCATCAGCAGGATTTTGTATTTACATTTCTACCAATATTGAAAAATAGATAAAACTCTGAGTAGCAATCATTCAGCTAATCAGTTTGCTTTGCTTTTCCTTTGTGAGGTCACGCCTCATAATACTGCTGACAGGTGCATCAGCTCACAAAGGAGAAGTAACTAAAACTTTTGAGTGGGCTGAATGAAAGTTATTCACCTGATCTTTTATGTCTCTGTGGATGCTTACTTAGTTACTGAGGATTGGTTGGTTAATTTGCTTTTGTTTTTATTTCATTGCTTTACTTTACAATATTTATTTATTTATTCATCTATTTACTTAATATCACACATATTTACACATACTATTTATTTATTTATTTATTTATTTATTTATTTGTAACTATTATTTTTATTTATCATATTTAATATATTTGTTTATTTAGTTAGGATTAGTTTAGTTTATCTTAGTTAGGGATTAATTTGGTTCCATCATGGAGACGTTCCTATATTATGCAGGGAAAGCCCTCTTTGAGGTAAGAGGTCTTCGGTTTTATTTATTTCCTTGTCAACTTGCTTGTCTAACTCTAGGATTTAGGATTCAAAGATAACATAAGAAATGGGATCTGGAAGGTACTATATTAAAATTTGATAATCAAATAAAATAGGAATCAAAGGAATCTACTGGTAGGAACAAGCAAAAAATATTTTAGAATAATTCACTACACACAACAGTGAAACCAGAACAGTACATGTACCAAAGTCTTCTATGATAATCTGGCCAGAACCATATCAGAGGAAAGAGGGATAGAAGCTGGCACTGACTGGCTGATTTAATAGTATTTTTGTACTGCAGACTCCATATGAATTCTTGACAATTTACAAACAGCTGCCTAAAATTCATACAATTAGTAGTCAGGAGGCCCAGAATCACGTTACATTAAACCAGAGATGGGAGGATCCGAGCCTCTGACCATACTGTCATCAACACTATCTCAGAGGCACTGTCAATTGCTAATACAGCAAGGTTTATGTTGGAAGAAGGAGGCCATTATAACATCATTTTAACAGCAAAGCAGCTAAAGGCAACTTCAGCTGTCCCCGCAGCTGGCTAGAGGCAAAATTCAGGTGATGTCATGAGGATTGTTGCTTAACAGTGGTTAGTGAGGGTCTTCATGCTTTGGATAGAGAGCTATCAGGATGAACTAGCCGATTAGATTCACTCTATCTAAATAAAATTAGCATATGGGATCCATTAATTATGAGATAGGTTTTTATACTGTAAGAAAAAGAAAGCTTATGAGGCAATGCTTCGTTTTGTGCCCTAGAAATGTTGTGCAATATTATTGGGCAGAAAAGAGGCTGCCTTTATGCATCTATCTCACTGACCATCTTAGACCTAGTTGAAAAATGCAAGAGAATTCCTGGAAGCCTGGCACACTAACAAATTGGCAATCAATAGACACACAGACATAAACAACATCTACATATCGTTCAAAAGAGACAATCAATAAGCCAAAAAGGAATGAAAAGACCAAAATACCTCCCCACCAGCAATCAACACTCAGATGTGCATAGATTAACACCAAGATTAACATCAGAACAATAATTCAGAAGTAGAGAAGAATTAGAAACAATATACTTTCTTTTTTTAAAAAAATGGATACAATCTGGCAAATTGTGTAGCCTATGGAAATCACACCAATTTCCACACAGACACCCCACCATAAACAAATAAAATCCCAAGCAAATTCAGTTTTAGCTCATAACACATTATCCTAATTTAACTTTACAGAAACAATCTGTAACTTTTCCAGAAATTTATATATATATTTTAAGAATTCAAATCAAATTTTAATATAGTTCCTTCCAGATTCCAGTTTTAAGATAAAATAGTTTCTTAGAAGAATTAGACGGATTATTTGCAAGATTAATATTGTTTTCAAAAGTCTATTTGGAGCTAGAGGATTGTATTTTTATTCTTACAGATTTTAATAGAGGGAAGGACAGCAAAGTAATTATTTTCAGCAACTGCATTTGTTGTCAGCCTGTTTGCTGCTAAAAATCCAGATTCACCATATTTTGTCCCAATTATAAATATCAACATTTTGCTTAGAGAAGGCACATACTGTATAAATTACTTTGAAAACTAGGATATGAAGATGCTACAATGTAAGATTGATAATAGATGATCTAGTTACTTTTCTTTTCAAAATGTGGCTTTATAGCCCAAGCAATTTGCCAGAACTACTGCAAAGTGCTTTAGAACGAATGGTCAGAAAGCAACTAAAGAGCATTGCAACTGGATATGACTCCAGCCAGAAGTAAAGTTCTCTCCATCATTATCAATCTCTGCAAAATCCAGTGTGAAGAAGTGTTAAAAGTTGGGGAAGCCTAGCTTGGAAAAGGATGAAGGGAAGACAGGACAGCTTTCTGGGTCTTGTAGTTCTTTCTTTAATAGCACTTCAAGAATGACTTAATTCACCCCTTTGTCTTCTTTTGGCAGTTCTGTTTCCAGAAATTTAAGAAACATCAAAGAGACAAAGGTGAATAACCAACCATGTTGTTTGTGTGGGTACCTGTAGCAGGAGTGGGGATAGAAGGGCACTCCTTCTCTGCACCACAGAGGGGAAAAAAACCTTCCTTCAGGAGTGCTGTCTTTGGGAGAGGCTCTGAACTCCCTTTAAGTTATTGGGGGAAAGATGCAAAAAGATCTCTTTCCCTGCATTGCATTTTAAATGGATTGTGCCATTTGTAATGACCAGTCTTAATTTGGTGTGTCATTGGTGGCTTAATATGTAATGTTTTTCATGAATGTTGTGTAATAGCATAAGTATTTTTCCATAAAAATATAGAGCAAGAGGAGATGAAAGATCTCAATGAAAAACATCAGGAGAAGATGGCTCAGAAAAATGCCACGATAAGAGAGGTAAGTAATTCACTTCCCTTACAATCCTGTTTTAAGCTTCTCTTTTTGTTTGCTGATTTGTATCCTTTGATTGATGAATGTTTCTTATAATTTCTGCATCTTAGCTGGAGGAGGAGAATGAGTTCTTGGAAAGCGAAGTTGCCAGCTTTGTGAACCAAAGCAAGTACCATGTTTCCCCGAAAATAAGACCCTGTCTTATATTTTTTTTGAACCCCGAAATAAGCGTTTGGCCTTATTTTCAGGGAGGTCTTATTATTTTGGGGTGCGTGGAGCAAGATGGGGCTTCTCTTGCCATCTTACCTGTTTTCCAGCTCTGCATTTAAGTATTTTCAGGGAGGGCTCATTTTCGGAGGGGAGGCTTATTTTAGCGCATGCGCTCAAAAGCCCGATTGGGTTTATTATCAGAGGATGTCTTATTTTCAGGGAAACAGGATACTTGAAGGAGAAACTCCTTCAAAGTCAAGGAAGTGAGTATAATTTTAACTTAACAACATTTTAATTATTTTCATTTTAAAAACGAAAGTGATTTATTTCTTATTAAATTTAGCTTTACAAGTACTTGTTGCTTTGTTATTCTTTGCCAGGGCCTGCCCAAGAGGAAGAAGACCTTCCAAGTGAGAAACAGCTGGCTGGAAAAAGAACAAAGGAAACACAGGTACTATATAAATAAGGATGTGTGATTAAATTAGTAACTTAATTAGTGGACTAAATTAACGGATCAAGGAAATACTGTGGATGTAGCATATGTAGAATTCAGCAAGGCATTTGACTGCCTACATAAGATAGAACAGTGTGGGATAGACAGTACCAACACCAGATGGATTCGCACTTGGCTGACCAATCACACTCAGTATGTAGCCCTCAATGAAACTACATCTACCTGGAGGGAAGCAGGCAGTGGGGTACCTCAAGGTTCTGTCTTGGGCTCCTCAATAACTTCATCAATGAGCTAGATGAAGGGATAGAAGGGGGGCTGATCAAATTTGCAGGAAAAAACAAATGAGCAGAATAGGCTCAATATATATATTTGACAGGCAAGCAGTTAGGCTTTGAATTACATAATAATTTGATGCTGTAGAATGACTTAAATTTGAAAATGCTGAGGAAGATGCTTTATTGGAATGCTTGGCTAAAGAAGAGATAAATTCTTTAAATCAGTTGATATAGCAACCTATCAGGTATCTGCAATTTTAGCTTCCTTGAGAGTTGCAGCATTTGAACGAGTAACAATTCAACTCAATTATTAAATAACGAAAGGAAAGTCAGCATTCTGCATATAACTATATTGTTAAATGAAGTATTGGAACATCTAATGTTGAAGACTCAATGGGCTTAGCTTTTAAGAAATGTGAAATATATATCTTTAAAAATGAAATTAATTCATCAAAAATATTGTTTCATCTTTAGATACCCATTAAGAAATAAATTTAAAGGGATATATGTTAGTTTTTCCTTGCTGGTAGTGTAAAATAATTGAAGACTATTAACCTCATATGATTTGATCTTGTCTAGCTGCACCTTGTTTTGTTTTCAAATCACTACACATCTTAATACCATTTGGGAAAAAACCAATATGGCTAAGGATCATAATGTGATACCAAACTAAAATATGGAATTTATCATCTCATGAAGATCTTGGCTCTAGTTAACCTGAGGCATTGCAAAGAGCATAATTTATATAACTGGGAAGAAATTTACCCTCCTTATGTTAGGGAATGGATCTGGAATATGAGTTTGCTATCTGTTTTTGAAGTGCCTGTGAAAGTGAAAGGATAGCATGATACCTTGTTGTGGGGTCTAGATTTATTGATAGCACTAGCACTAGCACTTGCACTTAGACTTATATACCACTTCACCGGGCGTTACAGCCTTCTCTGAGTGGTTTAGAGTCAGCATATTACCTCCAACAATCTAGGTCGTCATTTTACTGACCTCGGAAGGATGGAAGGCTGAGTCAACCTTGAGCCCCATCAGGATCGAACTCCTGGCTATGGGTAGAGTTAGCTTGCAATACTACATTTTAACTACTGTGGCACTACAGATTGAATTAACTTTGTTTGGTTTTATGTAATTACTACATGGATTTGTTAGATTCTTTTCTTTTACCTTTTTTACTTCATTTTAATCATCATATTTTTATTGCATAATCAATATTTTTCTATTACTGTAGTTTTTATTTCGCCATTAAAACAATAATAAATGAAAAGCAAAAGAGAAACAAAATTCATGTTGCATCATAGAAAGTTTCCTTTAAGTACTTCTCAATTCTTGTTGGTCTCATGGATAGAGCCAGATAGTTTTCCTGGCAATAGCAGTAGCATTTAAGCTTATATACTACTCCATAGTATTTTACAGCCCTCTCTAAGTGGTTGAGAGAGTCAGCATGTTGCTCCCAACAATCTGGGTGCTTGTCTTACTGACCTCAGAAGGATGGAAGGCTGAATCAACCTTGAGCTGCTCAGAACTGAAGTCCTCTCTGTGGGCAGAATTAGCCTGCAATACTGAATTCTAAAATAAATTTAAGAAAACAAAGGAAAACTGAATTCTAACTATTGTGCCACGACGGGTGTAATAATAGTGAAGTCATTTCTTATTTTCTTCTGTTGCACAGAAGCTTTAAAAAAAGTAAATGGAGCAATGCAAATATTTTTAGCTTACATTATCCAATTTTCTTGAATTGAGAAGTTTGAAATTTTAAAATTGAAAAGGCAACTTTGCATAATAATAAATGCTTAGGGTTTTCTTTCCCTTTTCTTGAATATTTTATCTTTTTTCTTGAAGGCAACCAGTATGGGAAAATGTACTCAAGGTATTCTCTAAATAGTCAAGGACATTTAAATTCATTTTGTGTTCCTTCCTTCCCCAACCCTTACACACTTTTCAAGTATTGTTCCCAACATGGCTTTATTCATCTTAGGATAAAGTTGATGGTTCAAATCATATGAGTCTGACTCCTTGCAGGGAGAGGACAAAGGCATATTTGTGTACAAGATTCTGCACAAAGTCCTTCTTCTTCTTCATAAAACTTAAAAATTAATATAGTATTCACTCAAGCCATTGATTTCTAAATCCTAGGAGAGAACCATCTCTTAAGCAAATAAGGTACCCTCAGCATCAAACATTCTGTTCCCCCACTTCTACCATTCTTGTCCCATGAAATCTAAGCACTCATAACATTAGGCTTTTAGCAATGATGTGATGGCTTAATTTTGTCGCCGCCTTTTTTTTGTGTTCAGAAATGCTGAACTCTGCCTCCAAAAGGAGATGGGACTCAGGGTCCAAACAGTAGAGATGAACTTGTCCCAAGAAACTAGCCATGTGACAAGAACTTTACTTTACTTTACTATAAACTTTATTATAAGTGTCATAGTGTTGTGAAAACGACCATAGTTATCACTGCAAAGCTGTTCTTGGATTGTATCATTAATATGACCAACCAAATTTGAAGAACATCTTCTCAGTAGTAGTAGTAAAATAAGATTCTGGAAGAATGGGTTGGGCCCACCAAGTTTTTTACCTGTCTTAGTATCTTTACTTGCCTTGCAAAGGAATATGTTTGCATGTACAATCGCTCTAACCCCAGATTTTGTTTCCAGTAAATATTTGAATCCTCTTCAAAGGTAAATGAAGGATCTCTAGATCTGCTGCAGATAAGTACTTCAATAGCGAAGAGTCCTTTCTAAGGAGGAAAAGCAGCGTGTATAACCGTATTCTTTTCGTGGAGTCTTTTCTTTCAGCTACTTTCACTGGGACTGCCACCAAACTCCTTAGGATTCTGGAGCAAAAAGCACTGCAGGGAAAACCATTGTAACCATGAGTAGTTCTTCCAACTCATGCCATGCACAAATATTCTTCTGCATTTCATATTGGTTCTTCGCAGTTTCTCCTTCAAGAATATTTCCTTTCCAAATTTCTTTCAGAGGGGAAGAGAGTTTGAGTGAAGTTCATTTAGGAGAAGTTTTTTGTAACAGTAACAATATGAGAGAGTTGGAAAGGACCTTGGAAGTCTTCTAGTCCAGCCCCCTGCTCAAACAGGAGATCCTTTACCATTCTGGACAAATGGCTATCCAGTCTCTCCTTGAAAACTTTCACTGATGAAGCTCCCACAACTTCCGAAGGCAAGTCATTCCACTGATTAATTGTTTGCACTGTCAGGAAATTTCTCCTTATTTCTAGGTTGGATCTCACATTGATAAAATTGTGTCCTTTATTGAAGAAATGCGGCGTTCTGGAAGAGCAGGGTGCTGAGTGAAGCTGCTCCCCCAACAGCTGCTTGGAAGATGTCCTTGCATTGATTTGTTACATAATGATGTGCTGACTTCCACTACACAGTTATATCTCCAAGAGTCCACAGTTCTCTATATTCTGAGGTTTCAGATTCCCAAGAAAGACTTCATGAGAGTCTTCTGTGGATTTTCCAGTTGGGAAATATGAGGAGGCAGGGAGTATCAGTGTGATAGAAAGCCCTATAAAGCAAAACAATAACACCAGTAGTAGAATTCTTCACCATTTTCAATAACAGAAGTTCAAAGACATGGCCAAAAAAGCTTTAAAAGATTCTCAAGTGCCTTGCAAATAAGATAGAGCAAGAATCTCCAAACTTGACAACTTTAAGACTTATGGACTTCAACTCTCAGAATTCTGGCTGGGGAATTCTGGGAGTTGAAGCCTACAAGTCTTAAAGTTGCTTTGTTTGGAGACTCCTGAGAGAGACAAACAGAAGCTTCTTTCATCAGAGAAGAAAACCACAGAACTTCTAAGACAGATTTTGGCTCAGCATTCACCCAAATTTAAGGTTGCCAATCCCATCGTAGCCCCTCAAAACATTATGTCAGCGTATGATTGAAATGCCGTGAATTTAGTTTGGTTTTGTGAGATGCTTCTTGTCATCTAAGCAAGTAACAGATTTTTTTTAATTGATCTAAGCTGGAGATGAAAGAGATGAACAGCAAGAAATGTCAGGTCTTCTTTTAGCATGCCAGCATTATGGGAAGTGAATTGTTTCTCTCGGGGCCTCGTATGCTCATTGTTTGTGGGTTTGGGATATCAAGGCTCTTTATAGTTATGACTCCATTTTACTGTCCTTGTGGATTCTTATTTCTAGAACGTAAATTGAAGTTGCTCAAGTTAACATTTTGCCAACTGAGACCTACATTTGGCTTCAATCCACTTCAAATATATAAACACAAATGAATAGATTTTCTTTCTTTTTTTCACAGTACCTCGACCACAGAAAGGTGATTTAGCTCACCATAGGGATGAGAAGATATTATTCTCTTGTTCCTAGTGAGAGTGTTTCATTCTTCTCACATGTACTTTTGTATATACATCCTGTATAAAAGTGTTCAATTGTAATGTGTCAAAATAGTTTGCGATGCCTCCTTCAAGGTCGTATTTGGCAAATGAGAAGCAAAGCTGAAAACTCATTTCACATGGCGTGGCTTTCCATTCCATCCAGCAGACTGGTTGAAACATAAAAGAGATGGAAGGATGTTGAGAGATGACTGTGGAACATAAGGCAGCGATTCCTCATTTAACGTTTTCAATTTTCCAGCTGAAGAATATTCATTTGCAAACTCAGTTCCAACAAGAGAATTTGACTTCCTTTGTTTCCAATTCTGTGTGGCTTAAAGAGTGTGACTTCGGAACTAAAGTGACCTCTTAATTTTATAGACACGGTGCATCATATTCTGGGCAGAGAAAATAAGTAAGTTAAGTAAGTAATTAAGTAAGTAAGTAAAGTGAGCTAAGTAAGTAAGTACCATATCTTTCGGAGTATAAGATGCACCAGAGTATAAGACGCACCTACCTTTTTTGGTGGGGAAAAGAAGAAAAAGAAATCTCCCTCTACCTCTGAGCAATTTTGCCTCGTTGCAGCAAACAGCCTGCTTTACTTTCATTTTCATTTTCAGCATAGCTTGATTAGCACAAGGGAAAAAAAATCTGCTCCAGCAATTTACCTCTTTGCAGCAAGCAGCAGAGCCTGTGCAAAACAGCTGAGAGCAAATCAGCTGAGAGTTGGGAGGCCTATCCAATCAACTTGTGCTAATTAGCCTGTGCTGAAGCTGAAAGGAGCTGTTTTTTCTTGCTGTTTGCTTGCAAGGAGGTAACTGCTGCGAGGCAGAGGCCAAAGGGTGGGGGCCAGTGGGTGGGCAGGGCTACATTTGGTGTATAAGACGCACCTAAATTTTCACCCCCTTTTAGGGGGGGAAAAGTGCATTTTATACTCTAAAAAATACGGTAAGTAAGTGGATAAATAAAAGCTAAAGCGCTCTGGGACTGTAGAATTCAAACAGACAAGCACTTCCCACATACCATCCCAGATTTAACATTTATCAATAATAAAGGCTAAAAGTCTGAATAGTGGATGTGGCAGTACCTGGAGACAGCAGAATAGAAGAGAAGGAACTAGGAGAAGATAATAAAATACAAAGATCTGCCAATAGAAATAGAACAACTATGGCAAAAGAAAGCAAAAGTAGTACCAATAGTAATAGATGCCTTTTTTGCAATCCCAAAACATCTGGACCACCTCTTGAATATCATCAGCTTACCTGCCTCAGCATTTCATCTCTAAATTAATAAAATGCTTATTTCTGCTGCCTTGTTTTCTTTATGGCTGTTCTCACCCACCTGCTATTATTTTCTGATTTCCTTGCTTTCATCCTTGATACATCTGACCACAAAATGTGCTAGGTTAAGGTATTGGATTAGCGCATTTTATGATTTTGATCCAGTCACTGGTAGCCCAATTATCCCATTTCACATTGTGAAGGAGAGAATTGGAAGAGATTATATATGTCATTTGGCAGCTCCTGGAGGAGAGGCAAAAAAAAAAAAAAAAGAAAAAAAAAAGAAAAAGGATTTAACCAATAAAGAAATATTCACAAGCTTCACCCTTGTATTTCCACACTTTCTATCATGCAAACATCTCCAGCTTCCTCATAAGGTCCTTTCGTCCTTTGTTGTCTTGGTTGTTAGAACCGAAGCCTAGAAATATTCTTTCTTCTTTTAAATACTTTCTAAAGTTTTCTTCAGTTTCTTCTTCCAAACCTCTCGTCAAAGTTCACCTTTTCCATACAACTTGTGCCATTCTTCTGTGGTTCCAGTCTCCGAGTGTTGCTTTGCGATTAAGCTTGAGAATATGCAGTGGAAGCAATTGCATGTTGCTTTCCATCCCTCTTTCCCTAGGAAGTTTTTCTATACAGTTTATAAAAGCACTAGATGTATTAGTGCTAATGATATTGATGAGGATGGTGATGGTGATGATTGCAATAAGTGGAGGAACAAGCTTAGTTATCCCTTTGATTAATGATGATACAGAGGGCCAGTTTGGTCCAGTGGTTAAGGCACTAGGCCAGAAGCCAGGAGACTGTGAGTTCTATTCCCATTTTGGCTATGTAAGCCAGCTGGATGACCTTCGGCCAATCAGTCTCTTTCTCAGTCCATGATGTCAGGGTGTTGATTAATCCCATTCTGCTTTTGGGATAATCGTGCCTGATTACGAGGAGTGGATCGAGACCTTTTCCTTGTTGCATACTTTAAGAAAACAAACCCGAAGAACATATCTTCTAAGAAAACTCATTTATTTGTTATAAAAAAATAATAAAACATCTCACTAATCTAAGAGAATTAATTGTTACATTTTTGCAAAAGTTCGTGCCGGCTATTTCTCAGCCGGACCTTTCTGGCAAGAGAACAAAGGAAAGAGTGTGAAGGAATGTGGGGTGGACATGCGCAGTTTAGCTTACTGATAACAATTCTTGGCAAGCTACGGAAAGTCTGATAGTCCAGAAATAATGAGCTCAGCTGGTAAATAAAAGAACGCAGTGACACACCTTACCTGAGATGGTTGTTGTGGGGACAAGAGGAGGAGGATAGAAGGAGCATAGATAGGTTAGTCATATTTGTAAAAATAATAAAGGTGGGATATAAGTTAATTAGACACAAAGATATTTGTGCAATCACTCAGCCGAATGCTTAATTCCCACAGCATTGTCTCCTTTCTCATCTTCTCATCCTTCCTTTTATCTTTTCCTACTGGTTTCTTATGATTTATCACTTCTTGTTTGTAACTGATAATAATGATTGTAACTATGATTTATGACCTATGACCTACTACTTGTACACTGTGAGCTTATGCACCAGAGACAAATTCCTTGTGTGTCTGATCACACTTGGCCAATAAAGAATTCTATTCTGTTCTGTTCTGTTCTGTTCTGTTCTGTTCTGTTCTGTTCTGTTCTGTTCTGTTCTGTTCTACTTCTCTACTCTACTTTACTCTACTTTACTCTACTGTACTCTACTGTACTCTACTGTACTCTACTGTACTCTATTCTATTCTATTCTATTCTATTCTATTCTATTCTATTCTATTCTATTCTATTCTATTCTATTCCATTCCATTCCATTCCATTCCATTCCATTGTAGTTTCCATAATGTAGACCACAGAATTTTCATGATACACAGACTCTCTTGGCATCTGGGCTACCTACATCTTTCTGTATGCAGCTGAATTAATGCTGTAGATGCAGCTTACTTCCTTTTATGTTTTGTTTGTTATCCATTTAGAACTTGGCAAGATTACTTTTTTAATTAACTGTGCCCCTTTCTTTAATGAATTCAGTTGGGTTGCTTCCAGCCAAGGCTACAGCTAATCTTTTGGTTTGCCTACCACTGGCTCCGCTGTGTTGTCAAAGAATCATTTTACACTGATTCCAGGCAAGTGTAAAGATTTGATTAAAACCAAATCCATTCAGGAGCATAACTAAACAGGTGCCTCGTTCTACTGCTGAGTGCAGCTGCTTTGTTGAATTGGGAACTTTAGCAGCAGCACGATGGGATGTTTCATTTAGCTTTCAGCCTGTGAATTACCAACTCACAATGATGTTGCTGGTGGCTTCCCTCAATGGAACGTTTCCATAAATAACACCATGGATAAATTTAATTGCAAGAGCAATTGTAGGATGCCAGTCTCAACCCATCAGGCACCAGATTATAAATCACATTCCACCAATCCCAGACCCCCTCCCCCCCAAAAAAGCTTGAAGCTGCACATTACATTATATCATGGCAAAGTTTATTTCTGGCTTATCAGAATGCATGAACTGACCCATTAACACACTATTTAACGGCAAGCCATAATTAAAAAAATATCCCGATCTGCAATCCTAGCTATGAACAGAATTTGACATGTCACAAAGTCAGCGTTGAGTCTTAGTAACTTCTTACATAAATTTTCTGCAGGATGATTTGTCCTCACGAGACCTTCTCTTCAGGTCTCCAAGCAGTGGTCTCCTCACCACTATAACTGAGTCCATCTATTGTGCTACTGGACATCATCTTCTCTTTTGGATTAATTGATGATTAATCTGGTATATTTTTTTTTAATGTCTGGTGTGGCATGATATAGATAGTCTTCGATTTACAACAGTTCATTTAGTGACCATTAAAAGTTACAATGGCGCTGAAAATGTGACTTATGACCAGTGCTGGGATTCAAATAATTTAACAACCGGTTCTCTGCCCTAATGATTTCTTCCAACAACCAGTTCACCAAACTGCTCAGAAAGTTAACAACCGGTTCTCCCGAAGTGGTGCGAACTGGCTGAATCCCACCACTGCTTATGACCATTTTTCACAACTCCGATTTTTGTAGCATCTCCACCATGATGTGATAAAAAACCAGATGCTTGGCAACAGGTTTATATTTATGACCGTTGCTGTGGCCCAAAGTTATGTGTTCACATTTTGTGACCTGTTGATGAGCAAAGTCAATGGGAAGCCAGATTCACTTAACAATCGGGTTACTAACTTATGAACTGCAGTGATTCATTTAACAACTGGGGCAAGAAAGGTCATAAAATGGGGCAAAACTCACTTAACACATGTCTCATTTAGCAACATAATTTTTGGGCTCAGTTGTGTTTGTAAACCGAGGATTACCTGTGGAGCAAGGATTCATATTTACAAGCCACCTAGAAATTTCAACTGGAAAGGAATATAATTAACTTTTGGCATCTAAGGAACTTTATTCTCCTTATCATTCTTCTTAATTATAGGAATAATGACAGAGTTAATTGAGTTGCAATAGCTGTAAACCAGGAGTGTCAAACTCAATTTCATTGAGGGCCACATCAGGGCTGTGGTTGACTCAGAGGGCCGGGTGGGCATGGCTGACTGGGCGGATGTGGCCAACTGGGTGGGCGTGGCCATCTTGATGCCACTCACTAGGTGTGGCAAACTTGGTGGGTGTGGCCAGCTTGCCGCCACTCCCCAAACTGCTGGCCTGTTTCCTCTTCGCACTCGGTAGACTGGCCAAAGCCAGTGGTGGGATTCAGCCACTTTGCACCACTTCGGGAGAACTGGTTGTTAACTTTCTAAGCAGTTTGGCAAACTGGTTGTTGGAAGAAATCATTAGGGCAGAGAACTGGTTGTTAAATTACGTGAATCCCACCACTGGCCGAAGCCATGCTGACCCAATATTTCCTCTTCGCGTTAGATAGTCCGGGCCAAAGAAACATGGACCGCCCCCTTACATTTTCCAGGATGGCCCAATGGGCCGGATCCGACCACATCTTGTGTCTGACACCCTTGCTATAAACTATACCATATGCATTTTGACCAACTGTTAAAACTGTTCATATTTTAGAACGCTGCAAAGATTTTGCATGTTTTAAAGTGTAGCAAAAGAATTGGAACTTAAAAAAAAAAAAAAAAATCCTGAGCGCTAGAGAGCTCCTTTGCATTTCAGAAAAGGCATCTTTCCCTTTATTGGTTAAGGTACTGAAACCAAAAATGAACTCCAAAGGCAAAGTATCAGGCCTAGAAGCCATCTTTTGCATTGGGCCACAAAGACTTGTTCCTAGACATGTACAAGATTGTAGTTATGCTAGTTTCTTTTCTGGGGGCGTACTTCCACCTTGAATTCTACATTCTTATTTGACTTTCATTTATTGCTTTCTAACAAAATATGTTTTCAGTGTACCTACTTCTACATTTCAAATTGATAGAAGCAATATATTTCAAAATGATAGAAGCAATATTTTTGTTTGAGGTCAGCGGGTGTATCTCTCTATACCTCTTAAACTGCTTTGGTTTTTTTAGCCTTCTTTTTTTTTAACACTATGGGTAATGAAAACTGTTTCCCAAACCAGAAGCTTTCAACTTGGAATATAGCATAAGGCAAATTAGGGATATGAACCAATCCTTGCTCTTTCTGTCCAAGGTTATTTGTAATCCTTGAGGGAACCAAGGGCACTTAAGCGGTGAATACCCTATCAATGACAGACATTTGAATTAGACACTAAATAAATATTCTGGCCCCCAGCCATCAATGAATACTATCAAAGTACCATGTGCCATGATATCACTTGTAAGCTTCATCTTTCTTCCACCAAATGACAAGTCTGAAGAGCTGTTTTTCTTTCCCCCGCCCTTGCCCCAAGAGGATGTGAAGACATGAGTCCCATACAGAGGGACACCAGGGGATAGATGGCAGTGGGCTAAATAAAATCTGTCACAAACTGGATAAATCAGCACAGATATTGCTCATATCTTTATGGCTGGTGAGTGCTTGGGGAAATGGGAATTAGTTGATGGAAGCCAAGATAAGAATAAAACAACACTTTATAGTTTTCATCATCAGATTTCCCACATGTTAATTAGCTTCATCTGAAAGCTGTTCTTTCAAGTGAAGCATAAAAGACAGGCCTAAGTTTCTTTGATCATTATTATTTTAATAGCGCTTGGATCTACCTATCTACCTATCTATCTATCTATCTATCTATCTATCTATCTATCTATCTATCTATTTATCATCTATCTATCTATCTATCTATCTATCTATCTATCTATCTATCTATCTATCATTGTCTGTCTGTCTGTCTGTCTGTCTGTCTGTCTGTCTATCTATCTATCTATCTATCTATCTATCTATCTATCTATCTCATCAACTAACTATCTCATCATCTATCTATCATCTATTTATCTATTTGTCTGTCTATCATCTATCTGTTACCGTGAGGTAAGATGGGTGGCCAATAAATTTTCATTTGTCATCTCTCTCTCTCTCTCTCTCTCTCTCTCTCTCTCTCTCTCTCTCTCTCTCTCTCTCTCTCTCTCTCTCTCTCTCTCTCTCTCTCTCTCTCACACACACACACACACACACACACCTCTATAATCTTTTATAAATATATACATGTTTCACAAAAATGTCATAGTTGTCCTGCTCAATCTTGAACAGATGATTTAACCTACACAATTCTCTGTCTTCTTACCTGGAAGTAATTCCTTTAAACTTACTAGTGTAAATTTGAGTAGACATGCACTGAGTTACATCACTTGGAATCTGAAATGCAGCTCCCTTAAGTATCTGAAGAAAGCATGCTGTATATTCCACAATGGGAATTCATTTTTAAGCTCCCACTCATTCTGCTCTTATGGGTCCCTCAAAAACAATTTGCTTTGAAGACCAAAATCATCAGACATATTTCATATTTCTCACAAAATAATGGTAATTTGGGCTTGGCTTTTTAATACTCACCAAGATAGTAACTGAAACATGTGAAGATAGATTATTACTCCAGCAGCCACACACAAAACCCTCTTTTCAGTTCCTGGTTTATCTTGGGACCAGGGCAATCCTTTTTTCTCTGCTCTAAATAGGAGAGGTGCAGCTACATTGCTGCAGAAGAAGCTGTTGCCCAGAGGTCCTTCTGCTTCAGATAATCACCTGTCCTTTTCACTGAGGGAGGTTGTCTTGCACTAACCTTTTCAAGTTGCAATAAGTTCTATATATAAGATTAGGGGCTCTGCATTGGTTCACACCAATGCAGGATACATCCCATATTTACTCTATGGAAAAAGAGATTTTGTTGGGGACTGTTTATGATGATATAGATCAATAAATCAAAGTAGGCCTTTTATTACCAGTGCCAAACCGATCTTCCTCTTAGGGAGATCATTCTCATGTTTGGATGGCACTATGTACAAACTTATTGCCTTGACAGGACTCCTTTCCACATAGCAAACTCTATTGTATCAGTAGAGGATACTGCAGAATACTGAAAATCAGAAGAGGATACTGCAGAATACTGAAAAGCGAGCCAGTTGCCCAGTGCCCAAATTGTGATTATGAGATCATAGAGGTGGTATGGTGGTTGTACATGCAGCCTGGACTTTTTTCAGCATTATGACAGCTTCAAACAGCCACTAAATGAATGATCATAAGTCAAGAGAAAGATGTATTTGTCTCACATTTCAGCATCATGCTGTTGATAAGCTGCCTCTCCTGAAATGTCCAGTCAATTTCGAGTTTAACCTGCAGTAATATGAGAACTTTAAGAAATGTCTTTGAATGGTGGTATTCAATGAGATGCTTTCAAAAAGTGGGCATGAACAATGGTCTTGGGAGGTATCCCTTATTCAGCTGGAGGAAAAACCAAAGCTTTCTGTTTACCTATGTTTCTGGAAGAAAAAATCCTATTGAGTACAGTTGAATTCTAAGTCCAATTTCCTTGGGGCTTTTTAATACCATTACATTGCAACCTATTCCAAAATACTTTAAATAGGTTATGAAACAGGCTGTAAGTCATCACTGACACTTACGAGTTGTAATAAACTTGTGGCTACTTCATTATTTTCTCTCCATCCATTCCTGGTTTCTGTATATAATAAATGATTTGTCATTGTTCCTTGTATAAATAGATTTAAGTGGAGATTAATCGAACAGTTCTTGTTAATAGAAAGCATTTTTTTTTAAAAAAAATTCTGTGTAGCAACTCTTTCTAGCTTTTTCATTACTCTTTCTCAATGTTCATTAAAGCCAGAGGCGGAAATGGGTTGGGGGGACAACAAATAAAGGGTTTTCATTATGAAAATTGGATTTTCTTTATAAATGGCATTGAAATAATGTAACTCAGAGCTGGCGGTGCAGATTTTTCAGTTCCAGAAAACTTGGCAATTTTTCATCTGCATATGTAAAGCACTTCCAAGTATTTTAACATGCAAACGACTCAAATACGTTATAAATAATTGCATAAGTAATAACCCCATGATGCATACAGGCACAAATTTGGGGAGATAATTGTTGGAGAATGTGTTTAGATTCTTAACTATATATGCACATAGCATTAATATTAAAAAAAGTATAGCTGCTTTTTTTCCCATTCTGGCTGGAATTTGGCAGTCTTAACATTGTTTTTTGGAATTGTCAGAAGTGGAAGTGTTATTGTCCTCTGCCTTCAAAGTCGTTAAAATTTATTATTCAGTTTATAATCCCACAATAGTTTACCCTCTATGTGAAGGATTATAAGGCTAATATTGTGCTGACCAAATCTTACTGTATATTATTGTAATATCTGAACATCGTAGCAATAACACTTACTAGACTAGCACTTAGATTATATACCACTTCACAGTGCTTTATAGCCCTCTCTAAGTGGTTTACAGAGTCCTCATTTTACCAACCTTGGAAGGATGGAAGGCTGAGTCAACCTTGAGCCGTTGAGAATCGAACTGCCGAAGTGCTAGCAGCCGGCAATCATCAGAAGTAGCCTGCAGTACTGCATTCTAACCACTGCGCACCATAGATATCATCTGATAATAATAAGGCCTATAGGTGGATAAAAACACCCAAATTCATTCTAAGCATCTTGTTAACTTGCTAATTCTGTGACATTACGCATCTTAGTATAGTATGATATATGAGCCACGGTGGTGCAGTGGTTAGAGTGCAGGCTACTGCCGGCTGCCTGAAATTTGGCAGTTCAAATCTCACCAGGCTCAAGGTTGACTCAACCTTCGATCCTTCCAAGGTGGGTAAAAAAGTTGGGGCAATATGCCAACTCTATAAAACTGCTTAGAGGAGTAAACACTGTAAAGCACTGTGAAGAGGTATATAAGTCTAAGTGCTAGTGCTATTGCTATTGCTATCACATTAACCAAGATCTGTCCTATTTTGTTTTTAGGCTTGCCTTTGTCTCGATATTTAGGGCTAAATTGTGAAATAAATTCATCAGTTCTATGGCTGACTGTCATCTATTATTGTTGCCATTAAAACTTCATGAAAATTCTTATCTAAAACTCCACTTTATTCTCCTGGGGCAATTATCTTGGGGAGGTGAGTCAGACAGGTTGCATCTTAATACTGATATCATCTAATTCTTTATATAAACTTATTTTGTTACCTACCAGTACAGCCCTGACTCCTCCCTCCCACCTTCCCCCAATATAGCTCACAGGTACATATACCCATGCTTCTATATGCCATTAATGTAGTTTTCCTAAGTCAGATCTTACTTGGACTAAAACATGCCCCAAGATCACTTGCTGCTCAGCGTAAGGACCAATAATTAACAATTAACTTTGAAAAGATAACAGTATTTGTTAAATGTTCTAACTTTCATAGGTAGCAACTAAATGACTCTGAGAGCAATTTAGTTAAGATCTTTAAATATTTTGGATTTATTTTTCAGGCTAGCATTGGGAAACTACTTGTTCTGACCCAACCTTAGCAGAAGCAAGAAACAGACTCCTTGTCACGTACAACACCTCTTTATTTACCTCTTGTGAATTAATTGCATTTACCCACTGAAAAGTCCAGGCAAGAGTCCTGCAAGGGGTTAACTGCAGCAACAGACCTTATCAGTTCCTTGCGATAATTGCAAGGCCTGAGCTCTCAGCCGAAAGGCTGCAAATGAAGTTCTGGCAAGCAGTCTTTATGGCACGATACACAATCAGCAAAATCTCCAGAAATACAAACTGTTGTCTCCTACGACAATCCCTCCCCTTTCCTTCTATTTATTCCCCAGCCAGGGAGGGGCCATTCAGCGTCCATGTGTGCTTTGCTTCCCAAGTCAACTCTTTGTTCTCCATTGTTCATCTCTCCAACTGCTCTGTGGATATGTGCATCTGGAACAGGCCCCAGCTGTTCTTCCTCCTCACTCATCTCAGCCTCCAAAGGCAGCTGCCTCTCCAGTGGCTGGGAAACATTGGATGGCTCTGACTCTATCTCTGCATTCGATGCAAAGCATCCATCAGAGCCTTCCCCAGACTCCAGAACTGGCCCACGTTCCTCCCCAACTTCTTCATCATCCGAGACTGCCACCCACTCCGCTGGTAGCTGGCAGGCCACAACACTACTCCTCTGGACTATGTAGCCCCAAATGCTCCAAAATTAGCACTGGCAATTAGAACTTTCTGTTGATTAAGGGGAATCGTATTTATCTCTGCTGCCTTAAAACTCTTTTCTGCAAAAGAATACGTTCAGCTTTTGCATGGCACATAGTGTGGGCCTTATGATACTTGCTTAAATTTAGAAATTGTGCAGTCAACATTTTTAAGAGTCATCTTCCACATTCCACCCACTGCTTCAAATGTTGTTTTGGAGTGGAATAGTTAAGGCTCAATCCAAGATATGTTCTTTTTAAAACTCTTGATTAAAATTATTTTTTGAGTCATGGGTTTGACTCCTCCACAGTAGTAGATAATTGTAATGGTAGATGGAAGAGCTACATATCAGAAAACGTGGATTTTTATGGCTTTTCCAAGGAAGCTCTCTGTCTGCAGGGAATGAACATTCCAAGAAGCTATGGAAACAAATGTTTTGGATATGGAAAAACAAGGAGATCAGTCATAATTACTCAGAGATTTTAAACATTAACCTCCCTTGTTAAGAATTATGATATATTTTTATTTTTTCACAGTTTCCAAATGAGAAAGTCTCAAATTTTAGGGTGATTCAATGTTTTGCCATCAATAAAAACAATATTAAAATACCCTATGCTGCCCAGTTATTCCTATGAGGCATGCAAGCTGTAGAATCCTCTTCTTGTGTTTCATTACACTGCAGGTTTTACTGAGCTGTTGGGTCCATTTTACAGAATACAGAATACCAGAGTTGGAAGGGACCTTGGTGATTTTCTAGTCCAACCCACTGCTCAGGCAGGAAAAACTATACCATTTCTGACAAATGGTTGTCCAATCTCTTCTTAAAAACCTCCAGTGTTTCGGGAGGTACATTATCCCACTGATTAATTGTTCTCAGTATCAGGAAATTTATCCTTAGTTCTAGGTTGCTTCTCACCTTGATTCGTTTCCATCCGTTGCTTCTTGTCCTGCCCTCAGGTGCTTTGGAAAATAGGTTGTCACCCTCTTCTTTGTGGCAGTCCCTGAGATATTGGAACACTGCTATCATGTCACCCCTAGTCCTTCTTTTCATTAAACTAGACATACCCAATTCTAGCAACTGTTGTTTATATTTTATTTATTCTCGGATAGCAAAGTATCCAGGGTATCGTGATTTCTTTTATATGCAAATACTTTTATCTGACCAGCCATACGTCATTTCTCTGGATGTCACTAAGTTTTGCTATACCACTTCCATAAGTAAGCAGGAGTTGACATCTTCAAGTTGTTGTCGCCCAGTGTACTGAAATAAAAACCCTGGGTAAGAGATAATAAAGGATTTTATTGCTATATACATACGGCCAAGGAGATTTATGCTTCTCCCTCAGCCATATGTAGCGGCTTTAGATTTAGAGTTTTAGTCTTACTGTACCAACATTATGTTCTTTAGATTTTATTTATTTATTTAGTTAGCTTTAGAGCTATAGCTCTAACTTTAAATAATATTATGCATTTAGTTTTAAGCTCTCAGTTTTAGTAATAATATCTTCCCACAATATTTTATCTTATATCTAAGGCGTCACTTGAAATAATGTTTTCTGGTTTTAGATTGCTTTATTTGATTGTTTGACTCTTTTTCTTTCTTTCTGATTTATAATACAAAATTCAGAATACAAAAATCAGAATACAAAATTCTGATTTATAATACAAAATGGGGTTTATTTAGAAGGTGTTACTGAAATACAATTCAACCAATTGGCTACAAAAATTGGAACAATTGATATAAAACAATGGAGTCTTTAGTGGAAGACACATATTCAATTTACTGTGAACATCACATTTAGAGAAAATTGATAGAAGTTGTTTCACTGCTGTTACAAATAGATGCAATGACTTCACAAGCAAACCATTGCATATGCAATGATGCATATGCACGTGCAAGTACATAAGTCACAGTGTTTGTGATGTCAAGATGCACCTTTTATCACTTGCCTTTATCACTAGTCCCCTGCAGACTTTTATGGCAACAAATTTTTTACTTAACCAACTTTCACGCTTTCCTATTTCTGTAATACCTCCCCAATTTTCTGCCTCTGTCTTTTCTCTTCCTTTCCCTTCTTCTCTTCCTTTTCTAAAACATTACAATGTTTTGTTTTGTTTCAAAGAAAATAATCTGATTTTAATTGTTAGGTGTTTTTTTTATAGCTGCTCCCCTCCTCCATTATTATCTCATAATCATGATCGGTTAATTAATTAATTAATTATGCTGCCCACTCTCCGAGGACTCTGGGCGGCTTACACCAAAGACAGTATACTAAATAGCATATTGCCCCCAACAATCTGGGTCCTCATTTTACCCACCTCGGAAGGATGGAAGGCTGAGTCAACCTTGAGCCGGTGAGATTTGATCTGCTGATCTGCTGAACTAGCAGTCAGCTGAAGTAGCTGCAGTACTGCACTCTAACCACTGTGCCACCTCGGCTCTTAATTATTCATGTAATAATGGCAAATATTAATGTTATGGAATGTGCATCCATTTCATTGGTATTATTTTGATCGGTATTCCCAACAAACCCACACTGATCCTACTGATAGATACAGCCATATTTGTACATGAGACATTGATATTTCTTTTGTGGCCTCTTCATTCATTTATGTGATGCTTTGATTAAGTCTAGCATCATCCACAACTGGTCTTCAACAGAATTAGAGGGGTCATCCCATCAGCCAATCAGATTAAAAAAGAATAATGAAGAACTAAAACCAGACAGCAAGGGCAAAGAAGAAAATTGAAAAGCTGGGAACACAAGTTTGCCAAAATCGCGTAGAAATGATGCATATGCTTTGTGAGATGAGTATTTTCCAGTAGTCTGTTTGATCGCATTGTGCCAATTATGAGGTGCATATTGAAATTAGAGAATGTTTGGCACACTCCTCTGCCTAATGAGTTCCCAGGTAAACTAGATTGTGCAAGAAACAAACATATGAAATGCATAGGAAATGGTTGGACACATGTTAATGAGCCCCAGGGAAATTTGGCTAAGAGGCCAACATCCATATGATTTTGGCTAGTGAAAAGAAATAGCATTTGTAACTAGATCCATCTGATTGTAGTTCTCTGTCATTTAATTCTGATTACAACTGGAATGTAGGAATTTAACGGTGACATCACATTGAGAACTTTATTTTAGACGATTCTGACTTGATGCATATATCTCTAATGGTAGCAATTATTTAATAATGAATGGTTATGCCCTAGAACTTGAGCAGGGATTCCCTGTTAGTAATTTTGAGGTGGAGTTTTAATACTGGTTAGCCTACTTCACACCTCAAGTGATGTGACTGATTTATATTCTCAGTTTATGACAAAAAGACCAAAGATTTCTACCTTGTGCGGATCCCAACACACATCTCTCTGGGCAGCATGGATGTAAATAAGAATGAAAAAGTTCTTCAACAATCCTGAACGATTTGACCCAGGTCACGAGAGATATTATTACATTATTACCACACAATTACAGTAATTTAGTTTTGCATCTTGACTTCACATTTCTTAATAAGAAAGGTCAATGTTCAAATCACACATATTTTCCTTAACATCTTTTCAAAGCCTTATAATATTTAAATGAAATAAGTCTCCGTTTTCTACTGTACTAGGGCTTGGCAGATTCAAGTATCTTACTGCATCTGCTATTATACTGTGAGATAAAACAACGAGTTCAATCATTTTTAATATTATTTTGCTATAGAAATGGAAGCTTATCATTCTGACATGGTAAGGCTTGTAAGTCTCATAATCAGGATGCAATATTGGCTTCAGCTCCTGTCGTTTTGGAACCCCAAGTCTAACAACTTTGCTAGCTTTCTGCCAATTATTTTATATAAAGCTTAAAGTCAAGATAAAGTTCATTTATATAAAACGTTCTGTTTCTTAACTATCATCCAAGTTCTAAGGCGGGGGGGGCGGGTTCCTCCAAATGTGGCAACTTTAAGACTTGTGGAGTTCATCTTCCTGAATTCCCCAGTCAGCATGGAGAAGCTGGGTTAGTTGCAATATTAATTCACCTAAATTAATGTCAGTTTGTGAATTTACACGCTTGTAAATGCAGACATGTTTCCCAGTGTACGCATTGTTACATGTTTTGCATGAGGCATTTGAGAAGTATTTGCAACTACAGCACCATGGATAGCTGCAGGCAAGCCTTAAAGGGCATATCTTCATGCCAGATAAGCAGGCTGGGTTGCCACCTGAATTATGAATTATAGGCTTGTAGGAGGTGAGGGAGGGGAGCTAATTGCTGCCGCTTGGAAGCTGGAGTTGATGGTTCAGGTCTGAATGTCTTTGATTTGGCGACTCTCTGAACTTGAAGTGTTCAGGTTTAATACCTCTTCCTTCTCCCTCTGGGTCTGTCCATCATTAAAGTGCATCATTTTTCCATGTGAAAATTGCATTATTAAAGTCCATAGGAGATTGTAATTGGAAGGACATGACTATTTCAATCTCATTTTAGTCTAGAAGTGAAAATTAGACTTGTGCAGTCATCCCTAAACTGTCACCCAATGCTCGTCACAGAACTGGCTTGTGTAGTGACTGCCATTGCAAAGGTAAACCTATCCACAGACAATGAGACCCTCAAGAGACCATTTGACTTCTTGAATCTCAATGTGATGATGTCCCCTGATGCTGGCTCAGACAACAAGGAAGAGCAAACTCCAGGGGCGTTGGAGGAGGGTGTGGGGAAAATCAGGAAGATGCTGAGGTCTCTGAGCAGGGAGTGAATGGGCCAAAGGAAGAGAGGCCAGGAATCTTGCAGGGGCATCAGAGAAATAATTAGATAAGCACCTGACTGAAGAAGAAAGGGGAGACATGCAACTGGAGGGCTTGGGGGCCCAGTCAGAAGTGCAGGGCTGAGAAGGAATGCAGTTGCAGCTGATCAGTGGGGATGAGAAGGAATTGCCTCCTTCACCAGATTCCAGGATGCAAAAATCTGAAAGGAAGCAGGACAATGGAGATTGGTGATGCTACTTGCAAGGAGGCATCCTTGTCCCTCCTAATGAGTTGCATCAGTTTGTGCCAGCTTAGCCTGACTGTTTGAGCAGCCTGATGCTAGAAACAATAGTTCAGTTTCCTGCTGGTTCTATTCTGGTTTCTTGGATTCCTGTCTTGTTTCTTGACTTTGCGCTCAAACTCTAGACTCGTGAGTGGACTCTGTACTTCTACCTTGGATTTGGATATCATGCCTTTGGACTCATGCCTAGGCTTTAGATTTGTTAGTGTGGTTGGTTGACTTTGTGCCGGACTCTGCTTTATTGGACTTTGAAGGGTGGGGGTGGGGCTGTTTGTAGGCAAGTATAGTGCAAAAGGACTTGGGGGAGTGATATTAGGCTTGCTGATATTTAAACAAAGCCCTTAAAGTGTTTGCATGTGTGCAAACAGGCTGTTGTGGCTCCGTTGCCTGAGCCTGTGTCATCGGCAGGAGAGGACTCCGAGAGTGAAGGAGAGGAGTTGGCAAGGCCTCCCTCTCCAGGAACCTCCTCTCTGGCAATGCCTTCGGTGTCCGCCGAAGGTCAAGAGATAGGCCCAGGGCCAAGCACGTCCACGCAGCCACAGATGGACAGTAATGAGAGAGATGAGTCTTGGCTGGATCCTCGGCAGCGTCGCAGAGATAAGCTTGTGCAACAGAAGAAGAGGCGTGCCAGAGATTAAGCTGAGTCACTGGACTACACCCCACAGGGTATAAAAGGGGGTGAGGTGGCCATTCAGACTCTGTGACGGACAAAACTAACTACTATAGAGTCATATTGCATCTTTGGAAACAACATTATCTGCCTTGGATTTAATTATGGACTTGACAATTTTTGAACTGTGTGTATCTTGTTTATGAGTAAAGTTCTTGGCAAGCAGCTACTGGGTTGCTGCCAATCCTCTTATCGAAAGAATTTGTTGTCTGCCAGTTTATTTAACCCCTGGCTGTCTGTTTGTGTGCGTGTGTGAGACGGGGACAGAACAAAGGCCTTCTGCCCTTTGGGTCACTACCTTTTCCTTCTGCTTTAGCTGGTATAATTATCTACAGTTAATTCTAGAACCCACAGTTTCTAGACCTATTCTGCATTCTGCAGAATTGAACACTGAATTTTATTTGCATTTCTGTCTCACATGATGTGCACACACATATATGGAACAATTGTACCTTCACGTTTATAAAGCATTCCTAAAGAACATGCTTTCTAAAAATGGGGGGGGGAGTTAACAATGCATTCAAATGCAGGAATAGAATAGAATAGAATAGAATAGAATAGAATAGAATAGAATAGAATAGAATAGAATAGAATAAGGGGCCTTGGAGGCCTTCTAGTCCAACCCCCTGCTTAGGCAGGAAACTCTATACCACGCCAGACAAATGGTTATCCAATCCCTCCTTAATAACTTCCAGTGTTGGAGAATTTAGAACTTCTGGAGGTAAGTTGTTCCAGTGATTAATTATTCTAACTGTCATGAAATTTCTTCTTAGTTCTAGGTTGCTTCTCTCCTTGATTAGTTTCCACCCATTGCTTCTTGTCCTGCCTTCAGGTGCTTTCGAGAATAGCTTGACTCCCTCTTCTTCGTGGCAGCCTCTGAGATAGCGGAACACTGCTATCATGTCTCCCCTACTTCTTTTCATAAGACTTCTCTTCGTAAGACTTCATAAAAGAATATACAGTTAGAAATAAAAGATGACTCAGACAATTTATGTGAGAGCTGCTACATTAGCCTCATGTACAGGTAGCTTTAAACTCCAAAACTCCCTCGTTGGAAGTGGGGAGGAACACCTGAAAAGTATTTAAATCTAAACTTAAACCTTTTTATCCCCTGCCACCTTTTTGAGACGTTGTAAGATATTGCTGATTTCACCCAAGGGAAACCCATCAAGAATTTCCAAAAGCATTGATTTGTTATCATTCCTCTAGTAAAATTAAATATAGGTAAAGGTAAAGGTTCTCCTCGTACATATGTGCTAGTGGTTCCCGACTCTAGGGGGTGGTGCTCATCTCCATTTCAAAGCCAGGGCTGTCCAAAGACATCTCTGTGGTCATGTGACCAGCATGACTAAATGCCAAAGGCTCACGGAACGCTGTTACCTTCCCACCAAAGATGGTCCCTATTTTTCTACTTGCATTTTTTACGTGCATTTGAACTGCTAGGTTGGCAGAAGGCATTAAATATAATTAAAATTAAAATTAAATATACATATATTTTAATCCATTGAGCTAAATCATTCTACCTGAACATGCTACTATTTATCTTCCACACCTAAAACATTATAGTGCTCAAAGGTATGAGAAATAACAATCTACAAGATATACAGTACACCTTCTACCACATAGCTCCCAGCTATCAGTAAGATCCCACAGAGTTGGTCTCCTCAGGGTCCCATCAGCTAAACAATGCCGGCTGGTGGGCCCGCGGGGGAGGGCCTTCTCTGTGGCTGCCCCAGCTCTCTGGAACCAGTTACCTCCTGAGGTCCAGACCATCCCCACCCTACTGGCCTTCTGAAAAGCTGTGAAGATCTAGCTTTTCCGGCAGGCCTGGGGCCATTGATCTCACTTTGCGATCTGGTGAGATCCGGCCATGAATGGTGTGAATGCGTTCTAAGGTTTTTAATGTTTTTTAATCTTTTAAATGTTTTTAGAATGTTTTTTTTAAATGTATTATGAGCCGCCCTGAGTCTCCAGAGAGGGGCGGCATATAAATTTAATAAATAAATAAATAAATACACAAGGTTGTTTGCAATTCTTCAGGGATTCTGCTTGCTTTCTAACCAACACCAGAAACCTTGGCTGAAGCTTAAATATTACAGATTTACAGATTAACAGAGTTGGAAGGGAATTTGTAGGTCAACTAGTCCAACCTCCCGCCCAAGCAGGAGACCTTACACTAGTGGTGGGTTACTCCTGGTTCTATCCAGTTCTTGAGAACTGGTAGTAAAAATGGCGGGAGGCTCTGCTCACCCGCCCTGATGTCATATTTGGTGATCTGTGTATGTGCAGAAGTGTGCACGCGTGAGTGAGCGAAGCATGTGCTCCCTTTGCGAATCGGTAGTAAAGGTAAGTAGAACTCCCCCCGCCTTACACCATTTCTTACCAATGGCAGTCCAGTTTCTTCTTGAAAGCTTCCAGTGATGAAGCTCCCACAACTTCTGGTGGCAAGCTGTTCCATGGGTTGATTGTTCTCACTGTCAGAAAATTTCTCCTTATTTCCAGGTTGAATCTCTCCTTGTTCAGTTTCCATCCATTATTCCTTGTTTGGCCTTCAGGTGCTTTGGAAAATAGCTTGACCCCCTCCTCTCTGTGGCAGCCCCTCCAATATTGGAAGTTTGCTATCATGTCTCCCCTGGTCCTTCTCTTCCCTAGACTAGCCCTACCCAGTTCCTGCAACCGTCCATCGTATGTTTTAGCCTCCAGTCCCCTAATCATCCTGGTTGCTCTTCTCTGCATCCTTTCCAGACTCTCAACATCTTTTTTACAGTGTGGTGACCAAAACTGGACACAGCACTCTCGGTGTGGTCTTCCTAAGGCTTTATAGAGTGGTATAGAGTGGATGAGATAGATGACCTTAAAAATCCCACCCGGCTCTTGTATCTCTTGCAAAACTATATGGCTATGTGTTCCTTGTGTAATCGTGCCAGCTTGTTCTACAGCTGCAAGTTCTGAATTATAAATTTGCTTCATATTTTTAGAAGCAAATTGCTGTTTTGTTGTGAACTGCCCTATGTGTAAAATACAAGAATATATTACGAGCCAAGCTTTTTGTCTCCAATGATTACAAGTACAAAAGCAAAAATGTTGGCATAGAGACCAGATGAAAATGCAGAATAGTTCAACGCAGAGGCTCTATCATGGATTTTCCTTGATAGTTTGATGTAGGACATTTGCAGCCAAGGTCCTTCAGTGAAGAAGATCAAAACAGTAATCCTATAGCTGCTAGCCCTGATTGCTTAGTTATCAGTCCTGAGTCCAGTAACCCATGTATCATCAGATGCCCTGGAACTCCAAGACCTAGCATGGTCCTATTAACCCAGGTGACAAACTGGTATAGGTTTCTGTAAGTTACACCTCATCATATTGCTTATGGGAGACATATTCTTTGTCTGACTCCTTTAGGGAGACCTGTCCAGTGTTGTTGAACCTCTGACATTGCTTTTATCTTCCTCAGACCATGAAAGCCATGCAACCACATCAAGATAGTACAGGTAGTCCTTAACTTACAACAGTTCATTTAGTGACCATTCTAAGTTACAACGGCACTGAAAAAAGCAACGTTTAAAGTGACATTTTTCGTATCTACAACCATTGCAGCATCCCCATGGTCATACGATCAAAATTCAGACACTTGGCAACTGATTCCTATTTATGACAGTTGCAATGACCTGGGGTCAGGTGATTATCTTTTGCGACCTTCTGACAAGCAAAGTCAATGGGGAAGTCAGATTCGCTTAACAATCATGTTACTAACTTAATCACTGCAGTGATTTACTTAACAATTGTAGCCAGAAAGGTCATAATATGGGGCAAAATTCATTTGACAACTGTCTCACTTAGCAACAGAAATTTTGGGCTCAGTTGTGGCTGTAAGTTGTGAACTACCTGTATGTCACTGGAAGTTTATTATTATTATGGCTGGTTGCACAATCCGCCAGATGTTTAGACTGGATTTAGCATTTTTATCCACCTATTGGGTCTTTCTGAAGGAACTGGGATGGGCAAGTGTTCTTGTTTAATAATATTAAAGGTGTCGTTGCAGGATGTAAACTGTTCCAAATAAAGCTGCCTTTTGCAATTGACTGATGGGGATTTTGTCAATGCCAATTTCTGCTCTACTTCTGTAACATATGGGCTTGTTCAATTTTCCATGGGGCAGACTTTTTACTGTGACCCCACTTCTCAACTCCTGTATTCACCTTCAGCATTTCCTTTGCATCTGGAAGAAGAGCAGATGTAGCATCTGCAATCAATCTTCTCTTCCTCTCCCCCCTGAATTTTAGAATCTTGGAGCTTCAATAACCTGCTGATTATGTATGCATCATTTACAATTTATCTTCTTCCATTCATCTCACACTGCTCAGAAGAGTTCCCATAAAGGCTTGATGTGACACACCATGCCACCGTATTTGCAGCCACTCAAAGCTGCAGTTATGCAAAGCTTTTTCACCTCAAAACAATCTGTTTTGAATGTTTTAAGCTCAAAACAGAACATCCCAATCCCAAGAGTTCTTCCTGATCTTGGAACAAAACACACGGATTCATTCAGCACGCTAAGCGGGAGCTGATTTGAACGTGGCATTGTTTCAAACAGGCTGAGAATGTCAAATCGCTTTGATTGGCTCGTGGCTGTAAAGTTGGGGTGGTGGAGAATTTTTATCTCTGAGCATACCTGGTGAAATAGCAAGACGCTGTTCCATCCTGCTAGGCTAGATGAGAGGGCAAAGGGGCTGGAGGTGAAGAAACAGCAGGAGTGAAACATGTATTCACATGCTAATGTTGCTGCTGTTGAGTTCTCTTCTGGGCTTGATAGGCTCCTTCATCTGCATTCAGAGGTGATTCTGAAAGGTCGAGTTTCTCATACTTGCCTACTAGTAAATAATTTTTTTAAAATTTGTTTTTGCTGTGGGTAGGTTAAGAATACATTGGCATGTTTTGTATATATTTTATGCATAATGCAAGCTTGGGATGATTATGCAAGTAAAAATTAAAAATTAGTAGGCAGAAAACAATAATTGTGTAAAGCGAGCTTTTATGATGCTGAGCACTGATCTGAAGAGACACTGTCATTTTGCTACTGCGGTAATACCGCAAGACGTTTGGTGCCGTAATGACATTTTAAAGTGAAAATTCAAAACAATAATCCGCTGAGAAAACATCTCATCGGGGTTCTCCAGGGTAGCACTTACAGATTTGACATTTCTTTTTACGGTCTATCGTGACAACTGTAAGATGTTCATTTGAAATAAAGTAATATTTGATACTGGATCAATGTGCGCTTGCCAAACTTCAAGGATAAAAAAAAAATAATAATAATTCCCCAGACGCCACTGTCAACATACTAGGTCTTCATGGAACTTTTCTCAAATGACAAATCCTTCTTGAGGAGTGGAAAGAAAGGAGGAAACGTTTGAACTTATAACTTCTGAATGGTGCCACATTTCAAGTTAGAAGAACTGTGGAGCACTTGGGACTTTTCTATCAAATAGCTTTTTCTCCCTGAACAGAGTGTGGTTATTGATTATACCTCTTGCTTTGCCATCAAATTCTGTGTTCCACTTCTTTTATTATCCCCAACCCACTATGAGATGGATAATGCTAAAGAGGTATATTTAAACCTTGTTTTCCATATCCTAGTCTCATTCTTAACTCCTATATTGCCTTAAATCCAAGACTGGATAGCTTGGGTTGACTTCATACTGAGAAGCCTTCATTTCTATCTGGATGGAACAGCACTGAGATCTCTTTCTCTCCTTGGTGCCTGGAAGTTACACTTCCAAGAATATAACTGTGGAGTTGCCTTCAAGAGCCTGGGGATTTTTGGGAGTTGAAGTCCATCTTAAAGTTGCCAAGGTTGAAAAACATTGGCCTAGGGAGTGCCTTGAGGTCATGATCCCATAGAGATGATAAATGCCAGAAAGGTGCAGTGTTGTTGTTGTGGCCTGTTGGCTGCTGACCCATCCAGGAGCTGAATCAAATGAGAAGGAGGTGTAGGAGTCAGGGTCAGCATCAAGGCAACCTGAGAGCTCTGAGGGGGAAGAGGGAATGGAGCTGTCAGAGAGAGAGAGACAGAGGTGGAGCCTGGGCCATCCGTCAGCCCTCAGATGGAGAGTCAACAACCCCCAGGTGTGGAGGTGAGTGATAAGGAAGAGGAGGAACAGCTGGGTCCAGTCCCTGATGCTCGGATGCACAGAAGGCAGAGGAGAGGAGAGCAGTGGAAATCTATGGGCCGATCCTTGGGATGGAAGAGCCACCACTGCTAGCAAAGCCCTACCCTAGCTCTGTGGATAAAAGGCAGGGTGGGGGGGATGAATAGATGTGGCAGACATTCATCTCCCTGTCGGATAGACTTATTAGCCTGAGCTGAGAGAGAGACTTTTTGCCAGGGCTACTGGTGCTCCTAATTAAGGAATCATTGATTTAAATACAGAGGGTTTGTCGTGTTTCGGGTGCTGGGTCAGAACAGGTGTGGGGTAAATGTGAGGTGCCTCATCCACTGCTGCTCCAGTGTCTTTCCTGGAGGAAACATGGCTCCCAATTCTTCGCATGCAATGAACAGAAGTCTGCTCTTGACATAAAGTCATTTTGAAAAGAAATTTTACTATTTGTTGCTGCCACAAAATGCCGGCATGGCTCCCAATTCTTTGCATGCCGTGATTTAAGGTCTGCCTCTTGACATAAAGCCATTTTGAAAAGAAATGTTAGCACTCGTTGTGGCACAAAGGGCCAGTTTTTTTCCCCCCTTGAATGACTTATTTGATTACTCACGGAAGCAAGAATGATCTTAAATGCATCTAGTTTCTGTTCTATTAATATTCTGAACTGACAGACTGCCATTACAGTTGTGTCATGCACACAATCGGACTAGTGAAAGATGTCTTGTTTGGAGTGATAATTTCCAAGGATTAATTCACATCCAAAACTTGAAAGGTGTGCTTTCATTTAAAGGGCTAGTTCTCCTCTTGCCATCATCGGAAAGGGATTCCTATTTTTAAAGAGTCCTGTTTTTCATTCTTAATCTTAATATAATATAACTGCTGCTCATTTGATTCTGTTGAAAGTGTGGTGTGTATTGTTCTATTCACATGGTACTGGTGATAATAATTAGGATAGTTCTTGGCAGAAAAAAAAATACCGTAATAAGGAATTCTCCAATCTAGATTAGTTTGATGAACTCCCTTGGAGAAATGTTGTGCTTTTTCTGTTCAGAATCTCAACCCCTTTGAATTAAGTGTTGCCAAAGTATGATTTTGGCAGCACATCCTTAAGTGAATGGTCTCCAATGTGCTCTTTGGTGGGCAGTGAAAAATAATGGAACTCACAATTCACTCATTGAGTAACAATTGCTCTGGAAAATCCTTTTTATAGAGAATATTAAATAGTAAACAGGAGCCTCTCTATTTTTATTTCTACACTGGCTTTGCTCCAGTTTATCAGTTATTCAAATAGGTTTATGAGATGCCTGATACCTCTCCCTCTTTTAATTGAAAACAGCTGTTTGGAGACACTGATCATCTCCAGTGTTCTGTAAAATACGATTTCTCAGCCCTGTTTAGCTTTAATAACATAGGGAACTTGTGGGAACTTACCAAGTATTTCAACAATATTGGCAAACATTGGCAGAGTTTTTTATGTACGTTGTCACATTATTACTTCCCCCCAAATTATATTGATTTTTTTCAAAACGTTTCAGCCAAACCATTGTAATCATCTGATGAGGGAGATTTATAAAACTTTATTCCCCACCCCATCCCTATACACTAGCTGTGTGTGTGTGTGTGTGTGTGTGTGTGTGTGTGTGTGTGTGTTAACCCACTTTTTTTTTGCCTGTTTCATTCTAAATGAATGCACATATACATTCTTACAAAGGCACACGTTAACTATGCTTTTTCATTAATATTTTCAATCTAGCTGACCAGCTGACATCTGTGTTTGGTGATACCCTATGAGAGAATATCAATTTAGAAGCATAATTCCACTACTATTATTTTACTTTTGAGATCTGAATTCTGAATTCACTGAGCATTGCCTTTTTTCAACTGTATTCCTAATTTCATCCTTTTCTCTCTCTTTCCTGCTTTCTGGATTCATTAGGTATCTTAAAACAGTAAAATATAAATGAGAGAGAGAGAGAGAGAGAGAGAGAGAGAGAGAGAGAGAGAGAGAGAGAGAGAGAGAGAGAGAGAGAGAGAGAGAAATATTTTAGGAAACAGGGGAAGAGGCAAAAAGTTTTTCCTGTTTTTAAACTGCTTGGACGAGTCTGTCCTAAAAGGCAGCTTATTAAATCAATTAACTAGTCAAGTCACCCAGGCTAATGTCTCACAAAACAAATACTTTTTATCTTGCATGGAAATGCCCTTCCTGCCTTTTTTCTCTGCCCACATGAAGAATGAGTATTTAACCAACATATTTTTTTCCCTTTTCCCTATGCACCCCATTAAATAGAAGATTATCTTGTTTTAACTGAAACTCAAAATTTTTCACATCCAAACCAGGAACTGTGTCTTAGGTATTCTGTACAACCTAGAAATCATGACATGGAATTCTACTTCATACAGTGCTTAAATAGGCAAGAAGGTGTTTTTTTTTTAATCATTGGTCCCATACTCCTTTGCTCAATGTAGGTTGCTTATCCCTAATCTATCTCATGGTCCAGTTTACAGAATAAATAGCATTTTAAGGACTGCAAACGGTTGTGCAATCTGATAAGGGGAAGGGAGAGAAAGAGAGAAAAGCAGAAGGGAGAATGTAAAACAGCTTGTTTGTGGATGTGAGTTTAAAATGCCACTTTTGAGGTTATAAATATCAAAAGAAATTTACAGATAAACTAAGCTGACAATGAGGACAAAGGATAACACAAAGATCAGCAGCTCCATTCTCTTACATTTCAAAATGTCAGTGTAGGCAAGTCTTCATTTCTTGGTGCTATATTTTAATGAGCAAGTGTATGCTTTTAAAGGGGTGGCTTGCAGTCTGCTTAGGAATTCTCTGTGCTTGAAAAATGCAGGGTAAATGAAGGGAATTACCATTTTGAATTTGACAGTGGACCCCCCTAAACCAGTATTTTTCAAACTTAGCAACTTTAAGATGTGTGGACTAACTTCAATTCCCAGAATTCTTTCCCCAACATACTTTCTAGGGAATTCAGGGAGCTGAAGTCCACATAGCTTCAAGTTGCTAAGTTTGAAAAACACTGCCCTAAACCTATGGGCATGCAACAAAGTTTTACAGGAACCCCAAAGGTGCTTTTTCAAAAGGTAACTGAACTTTGTTTTTCCCTAAAGACATTTCACTTCTCATCCAAAAAGCTTCTTCAGCTCTGAAGAAGAATTGAGGAAGCTTCTTGGATGAGAAACAAAACAACCACGACATGGATGACAGAATCTCCATAGACATTTTGATAGGAAACCTATCATAGAATATGTCAATGGAAACTTCCAAACAAAGCCTCCCCTCTCTTCTCCTCCCCCACCCCCACTTTGTGAGATTGGAATTGAAATCTGTGCTAACTGTAGCAAACTGTAATAATGCCAAAAGGATCATATGAATGGAGTGACATTACACAAATGTAGCAATGCTGTAGTGGCATCCTGACGTCTGATGCAGGTAGCATGGCAAAACTCTGGCAATTGCATGACAATGTCATCATGCTCTTTTCGTCCTTTGCTTGCCCTGCCAAGATCCATGAATAAATTGCTGATGAGATAATAATATTTCACTCTTTCACGAAAAGAGCAAGGAATTACAGACTTGAACTTTGGGCACTATCTAACAAAATGAAATTCAGTGGTGAAAAAAGTAAGGTTCTACATTTAGGCAAGAAAAACAAAATGCAGAGGTCCAGTATATGTGGTACCTTACTCAATAGTGGTAACTGTGAGAGGGATCTTGGAGTCTTAGTGGACAACCATTTGGATATGAGCCAGCAGTGTGCTGCAGCTGCCAAAAAAGCCAACACAGTTCTAGGCTGCATAAACAGAGGGATAGAATCAAGATCACGTGAAATGTTAATACCACTTTATAATGTTTTGGTAAGGACACACTTGGAATACTGCATTCAGTTTTGGTTGCCATGATGTAAAAAAGATGTTGAGACTCTAGAAAGAGTGCAGAGAAGAGCAACAAAGATGATTAGGGGACTGGAGGCTAAAACATATGAAGAACAGTTGCAGGAATTGGGTATGTCTAGTTTAATGAAAAGAAAGACTAGGAGAGACATGATAGCAGTGTTCCAATATCTCCGGGGCTGCCAAAAAGAAGAGGGAGTCAAACTATTCTTCAAAGCACCTGAGCGCAGGACAAGAAGCAATGGGTGGAAACTAATTAAGGAGAGAAGCACCTTAGAACTAAGGAGAAATTTCCTGACAGTTAGAACAATTAATCAGTAGAACAACTTGCCTTCAGAAGTTGTAAATACTCCCACACTAGAAGTTTTTAAGACGAGATTGAACAACGATTTGTCTGAAATGGTATAGGGTTCCTGCCTGAGCAGGGGGTTGGACTGGAATACCTGCAAGGTCCCTTCCAACTCTGTTATTCTATTCTACTTGGAGCCTTTTGAAAGATTAAGAGACATATGTATACATTATAACAATCAGTTCAGAAATAAATTGATATATAATTTGAGTTCCATTTGCACCAGATTAAATTGGCTCAATGCACCAGAGATTTCCTTTCAGAAAATTATAGCCCAGAACTTTTAAGGAGATTGAAAAGTTGTATTTATGCTATTACTTTTTTAAAATAATATTTATATTTCTTTCCAGGAATCAGAGCTCATATCAATCAGCTATTTATTTATATTGGCTATTTTAGTAGATTTCATTACAGGAAATACTAGTCTTTTCAATTGGTCATTATCCTCAGTCTTCTGGTTGCTCCAAGGTGAACGTTTCCTTCCTCCCTTTGATTTTTCTCTTAATAGACACAAATAACAAATAGACAAATGGAAAAATACCTAGAAAAAAAAAGAGAAGGAAATGAGAATTAGAATATAAGGGAGACATTAGAACAAATTAAACATGCTTACCATGTTAAACACACAGCTTGCCAGAGTATTCATTCCTCACTCTCTTTAAGCTTTGTTTTATTGGATTTTGGAGGGAAGTCAAGAACCACAGTGATTAGAAACAGAGACAAGGGAATCAAGATAAGTCTTGGCATTAGGAACAAACATGATACTGCTGGGACACTCTCTGCCAACTCAGGGGTACAGCAAGGAGAAGTGCCTTGTGCAGAATGTGTACCTATGCTAGTTCATTGTAGCTTTATGACCAAGACCATTAGGCAGTGTTTGACTATGGCCTCACTGGAAACAAACTGAAGTACCGGTATGGTTTGCTGGCTACTTCAGCTGTTTATTCTTAAATTGCCTTTTGATAAAGTCTGCAAGAACAGATACAAGAAAGAATAACAACATCTGCATTAACTGAACAAGTGAGTGATATTGATCAGCATGATTCTATCTCAGTTATCTTAAGACATGAGGAGGTGGGGAAAGAAAAATAAGAACCAAGCAAGTTTTTGAGCTCAGCTCTCTGGTAGTATGGATCTGGCAAAATTCCCTTATTAAACTGAACAGAGACATGGCTGTGATATAAACACTTCATTACATAAGATTGCTTCTACTGATATTGTTAACAACTCTATAATTCATCTCCAGAATAATGGAGATTCTGGAGATCAATTATGGCTGAAATTGTGCAACTCCTTGTTGGTCAGCTAGATAAGAAAAGGGGAAGAGAGGAAGGAAGGAAGGAAGGAAGGAAGGAAGGAAGGAAGGAAGGAAGGAAGAAAGGGAGAAAGAAGGAAGAAGGAAGAAAGAAAGAAGAAAGAAGGAAGGAAGGAAGAAGAAAAAGAAAAAAGAAAAAAAGAAAAATAATAGATGATAGACAGACAGACAGACAGATAGATAGAGAGACAGATAGAGATAGACAGATTATAGTGTTATGACCCAGGTGGTCAAGGCAAGGCAGGCCTCTAGCAAGTCCTTTATTTCTCTTAATAAATGTTCTAGCAAATGGCCCTCCAATGACTAGTAAGGCTCCACTATCCTGAAGGGAGGCACCCTCAGTCCCCCAACAACAGCCCCTATAGTGCAATTAAAATCCACATAGTTGGAGCATGCTCACAGGGCATGGTCCAGGGTTCCAAGTCCAATCCACAAGGCAGAGTCCAGGCACAAGACAATGGCAGACCTCAGGACAAAGAAAAAGTCCAAGGCAGGGAGCAGTTCCAAGGGCACAGTGAAGCCAAGGGCCAAAAGCAGTCCACTAGACAAGGGCCAAGTCCAAGACAAAAGGCTAAAAGCAATCTTCTAAACAAGGCAAGGCCAATGGCAACAGGCACAAGTCAAAGCTGGGGAAGAGTAAGCCAAAGCAAATTGTTCCTGGCAAAGACCAACTCCCCACGGGGTCTCCTTAAGTCACTCCTCTCTAGGTGTTCCTTGTGAGAAGGGGTGGTGTGAGCTTCTCCCAAGTAGCCTTGCACCCCATCTCTGAGTTTGCCTACACTCCGCTCTCCATGCCCTTGGATCAGGTGGAGGAGGCAGCTGTTCCTCATCAGAAGAGATCTGCTGCCTATCAGCACCAGTGCCTGTCAGCAGCCGATCCTCCCCCTGTGTCTGTGAAGACAAGCACCTCTCCGGCTGGTCAAACACCTCCTCCAATACCTGAGGGGCCTGGGACAGCATCGTCCTCAGCCCCTGGCTTCTCCAAACATGTCAAGGGAGATGTGCCCTCCTGTTGGATGGTCCCAGTTCCAACTCCTTCTCCTCCTCCAAACCGGGCTCCATTGGGGCCATGACTGATAGCTAGCTAACTAACTAGATAGATAGATAGATAGATAGATAGATAGATAGATAGATAGATAGATAGATAGATGATAGATAGATGATAGACTGAATGACAGACAGACAGACAGACAGACAGACAGACAGACAGACAGATAGATAGATACTGCTTAGAATTGTTGTTGTCGAACTGGGATAGCAATTTCTTTTATGAATACTTGATTGAATTACTTTCAAATTGCCACTTTGTTGGGAAAATGATATTGGACATTGGCAGGTGGTCACCATCCTGATGGGCTAGCAGGTCCAATCTGAGGTTTTTTTGGTTGATTGCCCACATCAGTATTTACCAGTCATGATGACAGTTCTGTATTTCAAAATGTGATAAATCATAGTAATAAACATTTAAAGAGGAAGTCTTGCTGCTATGAGAAATTACATTCACCAGTTACTTATTGCAAACAACTGAGTGGATTAAATGATAATTCATCCCTTTGCTTCTTACAGGTTTTTTTTTTTTTATTGTTGTATGTAGTCACAGCCTGTAATGGGTTTTCTTGCCTTTAATGAGAATTTTGATTTCTGTTTCCTGGCAGGAGCTGCTGAGTTGAGCCAGCTTTGGAGTAATATCTTTTGCCCAATTTGAGGAACAAGTAAAGTTGGTGCCTCTTTAATGCAGGTGTTTCTGTTAGGGACTACTTTGCATTCTGCTAGTTCTCATTCTCACAATACTTTTCATGTCTACCTGTATCACATATTAGATCATCAGAGTATGAGGGGTCCCTGGTGCTCTGTGAACTTGGTTGTTTTCTTGAAGATGTTTCATTACCCAAACTAGGTAACATCATCAGTGCTAGCAGTGATGATCAATAATCATCAGTAATGAAAAATCTGCAAGAAAACCACCAAGCTCGAAGAACGCTAAGGACATCTCATTTCAACCTCCAGCTATAAATATTCTCCTTTAATAGTATCATCAGGATAGTTTTCCCAAATTACAAGACCTGCAAATTTTCCGAGTTCCCTTAGGGCAGTCTCACTGAGTCATCCTTGTCCCTTAGCAGTCTGGGAGTGAAAATGGTGATCGACTTACTAATTTTGCGGGAATTTTTTTTGGCAGGAAGATTAAGGAAAAATGAATCTCTAGATCCCACCTTCCCTTCAAATGACTTCTTTCCAAAACTGGTGGCCCAGAGGTAGATGATTTCATCCACAGGTGAAGCACGAGTTGGCTCAAGCAATTCTTTCATTGGAAGACTTGAGCAGATCCTTTCATAGAGGTCTAGCCCATTGCCAGCTCTTGAAGCACATAGCTGTAATGGGAGTTAAATACGATCTGTGTATCCATGTGTATGTGTGCATCTCAATTTGAGCCCTGCTATATGTTTGAGGCCAGGCTAAATGGTCTTCCTCCTCCAACCTCATGGATTATGATATTGATCATGTTCATAACTTCCCATACTTCTTGCTGGGTACTTTTGATTAACCTAAACATATAGAAAAGAAGAGAACAATTTGTATTCTTTGGTTTTAAAAGCCCAGGGTGATCATGTTCAGATAGTGCTCTGTGAATAAAATTAATTACATAACAACTAATCAAAGCCAATGTGGAATCAGAGTGTATGGACTTGACTAGAGTTGGGGACCACTAGGGAAGGAGGCATCTGCAGAACAAGCCAAACTAACTTACTTTATCTGGACATTGGTTTCTTGTGAATTACAAAACCTTTTCACAACTCTGGGTTCTCTACAGTGGCCATATGAGAAGGCAAGGGAGTTGCACAAGGAAGGATAATTTAGAACTTTGTGCTCTATAGATATTCTCTGCTATTTGTGTAAGAAGCACAATGTTGTACAGGTGGGAATGTGAAGCCATGGTTTCCACTTGCCCAATTTCTCTCTCTCTCTCTCTCTTTGATGCAATCTTTTGTCACTTCAATGAAATGACAATGCCCTTCCAGCAATGCGGTGCTCTGTGTAATGTTCTCACTCAGTAGGGTAACTCTCTATTGATTATTTATTCTTGGATGGACCTTGTCACAGCCCCACAGGCCATTATTTCATGAAGAAAGTGCGCATGAAGACAATGACACCTGGGTGATGCTTCACAAAGGAGCACAGTCCCTGTGGAGGATAAGTTGTCATTGGAATTGTGAAACAGATAAAGGTTTTACAATTGACGGCAGATGGTTTCAGAGAAATGCTTTTATTAATGTTGCTTTTCAGCAAAAGCTACAGGTCAAACTCTCAACCTCACACTAAGCGAAAGCAAATTGATCGCTTTGGGGATGTTCAGGTGCTGTATTACCAACAGTGATTCATGTTGTATTGGCCACTTTGCCTTTAGCCAATTGGGATAGAAGATCCATCCAGAAAGAAAATTAAAAAGACCCAGAATAATAATGGAAGTCCCCCCCACCCTACTTTTTTTTTTTTGTACGCTTAAAGCAAGTTGATGAATGTGATGTATTTTGGAAGCAGACAGTGACCTTTCTCAAATATTTCAGAGAATGAGATTTGGATGTGAACTTCTGCTTTTATACCAACTGTTCTTCTTCCATAGGAAGTCTAATATGAATTTGCCATATTAAAATGGAGAAGATAGAATGCAATCTTAATTCCTTAAACAGGGGTATATTTCTTTATTTGTTTGTTTTTCTACTCCAATTTTCTTCCAAGAGCTCAAGGTGACTTTTTATTTTGTCCTCACAACCACTATGCGAATCACATTAGGTTGACAAACAGATTAGTTGAAAGTCATCCAAATGGTTTCACGGCTATGTGGAACTTTGAAATGGTCTTTCTAATCTCAGTCCACCTTCTTCCTACTACTGTATCCCATGTTAGCTATCTGTCATCAGAAGATGACCAACTGGTTTCCTATCTTGTTTTTGTTGTTCACCCAGCCTTGAAACTTTCTTCTTTCTTGAGAAAAACAATTATTTGGCCTGTATTAGGCTTCTATTTCCCCAGCGTACAGATCCACCGACTTCTGCAGAATGTAAAAATTGTACCTGGTCATTTATGATACAGCTGATAAATACCTGAATAATCCTATTCATGTCCTGTTTATTCCTCAGGTCACTGCTTCGGAAAAAAAGAAGGGCAAGCATCTCATTCTTGAACAAATTGCTTTTTGTTCATACTTTTTATGGTCATTTCTGATCAAACACACTATCACAGGTTATACTATACCGGACAACACTGTCACAGGGCAGGAAGATTAATTCAAGTGAACATATTGCTGTGAAGGCCTAGAAAATCCATTTGTTACCTTCCAAGAACGGATCTAATCTGGTCACCAGCACAGAACAATGTAATAATGGCACATCAAAAATCCTGTAAGAAGGTCACAGATCGCAGCTTAGAATTATATCTCATTATATTACTGTCACTTAGAGGATGTCTTCACCACAGATTCAAACTAGTGCCATATCAATTCCTCTTTATTATGTATACCAGGAACATGTTCAGAGATGGGAAAGAGAAGAAATGTTTAAAAATCATTTTCAGTTAAAAAAAAAACCCATAGCGCTCTCGCTAATCTATATACTTCCCATGCTTCTTTGGCAGGAAGGGAAAAACTGATAATTATACTGAAATGAAATAAGTCAGAGGGGGACTGGGCCATGTAGGGAAACAATTTATAGAAAACTCACTAAATCTCTGCACTCACTGCTGCTATGAAAGAAGATATGTCAGGTGAGATTTCATACTTTGGCCACCTAAAGAGAAGAGAGGACTCCTTGGAAAAGATCCTAATGTTGGGAAAGATGGAAGGCCAAAGGAGAAGGGGACGGCAGAGGATGAGATGGTTAGATAGTGTCATTGATGCAATGAACATGAATTTGAGCAAGCTCTGGGAGACAGTGGAGGACAGGGTGGCCTGGTGTCCTTTGGTTCATGGGTCGTGAAGAATTGGACATGATGTTGCAACTGAACAATAACAACAATGAAGACAAGAAAACAAAACCATGATTACCAACACTATCTTTATTTTAAGGTTCTGATTGACCAGAATATCTGTAGTAATCAGATTTGGAAATTTCCTGACAGGTAGAACAATCAGTGGAACAACTTGCTTCCAGAAGTTGTGAATGCTCCAACACTGGAAGTTTTTAAGAAGAGAGGACAACATTCGTCTGAAATGGTATAGTGTTTCCTGCTTGAGCAGGGGGTTGGACTAGAAGACCTCCAAGGTCCCTTCCAACTCTTATTCTGTTATTCTATTAAGCAATCAGATCTATTAAGGCTCATGCAAAACTTTCAGCCATGGAGGGTATAGCCAAGGAATAGGTCAATCATACAACTATCTCTTGTATTCTTAAATTAATGCCCATTGAGAGCCAGGTGTTTGGTCCTATTGCTTACTACTACTTGCTACTATTTGCCATTTCATGACAGAACATCTGCAAGTTAAAAAGATTTAAAATCTATTTTACTTTTCCTACAAATAATAAAAGAGAAGCTGAGTCTCCCACTGAGACGGAAAACAACTCCCAATGAAAAGTAAGAGATTAAGTTGGTTACCACAAAATGAAAGGGCTGCTAATAATAAATGACAAATGAAATCAGGATAGATGCTCAGAGTCTCCAGGATTGCAGTAGTATATAAACCAGAACACAGCAGCAAATAAAATATGAATAAAAGCAAAAGGATTATAAAAGGAAAGAAAACAGTCTTGTGCATTTCTCAGATAAACCAGAGCTGGCCAAATGGTCCGTCATTTTATAGGTACTCTTTCTTTCAAAATATACTTGTCATTACACACACACAAAGTTCTGAAAATAATACTCCCAAATGAGTCTTGTCATTGCTTGTAAAGCTGAAATATGTAGAACAGTGGAATTTCGTATGCATTTGAAATTCAAGAGAAACAATGGGTCTGAACCAAGGCTACAAAACAACTTAAATAGCAAGCCTCAGTCAATTGTAGCATGTGCTGTGTTATACGCAGAAAGCAACTGCCTTTTTCATTATCAACAATTTCATTTCCACCGTTTCTGACTGTGAGAGTAGTAGCTTGAAATGAATGTCTTGCTGAGAATATTAACTTGAAGTGGTGACTGAAGCAGAAGTGGGAAAGGAGCGAAAGAATGATGGAAGAGTATTTTTCCCCCTAACATAAAAGGGTTTCTGTTTCAACATGAAGGGTGTTTTAAACCATCTTCTTCTCCTTCTTTTAATTTTCTTTGCTTGCTGTCCATGAGACAACTTTTTCTTTTGCTGCTAATAAAAATTCAATTCTTTTACTTCACTAGCTTCAGAAAAGGCTTACAGTTTAAAGGGCACTGATTACTCTGTATTACAGATAGTCCTCTATTTACAAGAGTTCATTAGTGACTGTTCAAAGTTACAAAAGTGACTTATGACTTTTTCACACTTACAATTGTTGTAGCATCCCCATAATCATGTGATCAAAATTCAGATGCTTGGCAACTGACTCATACTTAAGACAGTTGCATTGTCCTGGGGTCCTATGATCCCTTTTGCAAACTTCTGGCAAACAAGGTCAACAAAAAAGCCAGATTCACTTAATATATTACTAACTTAAACAACTGCAGTGATTTACTTAACAACTGTGGCAAGAAAGGTCATAAAATGGGGCAAAATTCATTTAATTTGGTAGTCAGTGCTTAGAATGCAGTACTGCATGTTACTTCAGCTGACTGCCGGCTGCCAGCAAGCAGCTCGGCAGTTTGATTCTCACCAGGCTCAAGGTTGACTCAGCCTTCCATCCTTCCATCCAGTAAAATGAGGAGCCAGATTATTGGGGGCGATAGGCCGACTCTGTAAACTGCTTAGAGAGGGCTGTAAAAGCACTGTGAAGTGGTATGTACTGTATGTCTAAATGCTATTGCTAATAACAAATGTCTCACTTAGCAACAGAAATTTTGGCCTCAGTTATGGTCATAAGTCGAGGGCTACCTGTAGTTATTCATTCTACACAAGCTAAACTGTTAAAAGCTGCATAGTTAAAATCCCCCTTTTCCCCTCTGGGGCACCCACTGTCCAGTGTCCACCAATCCAGTGCAATCTCTTTGTTTTGGGAAACAGTCTGCTTGGCTCAGCAGGCTCTCATCATTCGACCTTGAGGTATAGAGATTGCCCCCAGGCCACATGAATTCCTCAATTCCCACCCAGCTACAGATACATACCTCCCCCATCCCTGGTCTCTGTTGTCTGGCTGCAGTGTTTTACAGCCCTTTCTAAGCGGTTTACAGAGTCAGAATATTGCCCCCAACCATTTGGGTCCTCATTTTACCCACCTCAGAAAGATGGAAGGATAGATGGCTGAGTCAACCTTGAACCTGGTGAGATTTGAACTGCCAAATTGTAGGCAGCCGGTAGTCAACAGAAGTAGCCTGCAGTACTGCACTCTAATCACTGCGCCACTGCGGCTCACTAACTGAGCAAGTTAGGCTAACTTGAGTCTTTAGGAGTCTTGATAAATTACAGATTTGGTGAAGATGTTAGCATCGGAAAACCTCTCTCTAAGCCTCTCTATTTGTATATTGGTACAAAGCAAAAGATTGTGGAAAGGGCTGGAGAGATGTTACTCGGGTCCTTGATTTGTAATTGTCAGATTACTGGTTTGCATAATTTTCCTCCTGAGAACTTTCCCTTAGGATTCTTTCTATTTCCTTCCATGCAAGTTCTTTATTTATCCTATTCATCAGGCAAGAGTTTGTCATCTGAGCGTCGACTCCTTTCTGCTGTCGGATTGTTAGATGCAGCAAAGAATTCCTTGCCTTTTATCATTTGTTGTTGCCAATTTAACAGCTCCCTTCAATAATGTAAAATGTTGGCCAGCATACAGCATTTGGCTAAGAGAGCACACCTACGCTCCAATCCTCTGAAGTAGGCTCAGTTGGACATTCCTGGGGAAGCGTGTTTGAAATGGAGCACTAATGGTACGGAAGCGTGGGTTAGCAAAAAAAAAAAAAAAAAAAGACGAACGCGCATTGGTTTTTCAGATTAAAGAATTGTTGCAAAAACCTGGGACCAGAGGGGGCCACACAGCTGGAGCAGAGCACTGTACAAGCATCCCAAGCCCTGCCCTTCTCCAATCCCTTTAAAGTCTTTTTAAACTCTTGTTTGCCTCTGTTTTTGAAGTGGAAGCCAAATATTTTCACAAAGGACACATTCGGTTATAATTATAGTTGCTCCTTGCTGATTTGCCTTTTGTAATTGCTGGCTAGACATTACATTATGGAAGTGGTCTAATTTTCCTATTAGGTGGGAGCTCAAAGGAGCATCTAAATTGGCCCAGAAATGAAAGGCAACAACTATAATTCAGCAATAATTGCCACTTTCCAAGTCAGCACTTTACAGAGCTTATGAATATCCATTATTCATATCGGTTCTGTTTGCTGTGTGATAAATTCATACCTTTTATTGTTATCCAGACTGATTATAAAGCAAATGCAAGTTGCTTAATCTTAGATTTTGCTTATCTAAGGTAAGAGTGAAAGAGTAGAATTTTCATTTCTTTTTTTTTTTTTTTTGAAGGGGTGGGTGGTTCAGTTTCTCTCTGGTCATTTGTTCGGCTGCTACTTTTGGAACAATTGCAATGTTATAATGTCATAGCAAGTGAACCCTTATCCCAGAGATTTCCTACAACCAGCCATCATCCAAGATTTGATACTTTGTCTAAATCATAGACTCCCTTGTGACTCATTAAGCACTAATTTACTGGGTTGCTGGATAGTGAACAATTCTGAATTAAAGATATGCTTCATACAAACTAGGGTAATTTGATTCAATGTGCATCAATATGGTCATTTTAGCCATGTTAAACTAGAATGTCCATGATTTCTTAACCAGCATAGTTTAAAAACTACCATGATTAGAACCTGGAGAGCACCAGATCCCAGAGATTTCCTACAATCAGCCATTAAAATCTGAGTTTAACTGAAATTATTTACAGAGACAGCTGCTTGCCTTGCATAACCTAAGAATATTATATCGTTTAGCTTATCAACTAAAGTCAGGGATCTAATATTTTATTCACAAGAGTGTATTATTCATTAGATTTGTACAGGTCCTATTCTATTGCTGTAGATTTCTTTTTAAGGTGCATTTTTAGTAAACAACTGAACTTGATTGCCCTATGAAATCTGAATATTTAGAACACTGTTTCTCAAGTGTCATTTTGGCACTTGTTCCCTTTCTGCCTGCCTCCAGAGATGACAATCTCACACATATCCAAAAAGTTTTTGCTTGGTGGCAGATAAATTTGCACAGGCAAGTTCTGTGAACTTTTACTAGACAACAACTCAGTGTTATGCATATTGCACAGCCATATCCTGTGGAATGCATTCAAAGAAATTCTTGTTGTGATTGTTGAAATAAGCATGTGGGGGTGGGGGTGGGGGAAAGGCACAAAACAGCTGAAATAAGCAGCTGAAACTCATTGGCAAGTAAAACAATTTTGGTGGGCAACCCCACCCCCAACCATCTTTTTTTTTAAAAAAAAAAACATGAGTGTTTAGCATAGGAGACTGAAAGCGTTGTATAATGGTATTCTTCCTATTTGGGTCACACATTCTGATGGTTCCAGATTTAATTTTGCTATTACAAGAATGTTCTTAACATTTGAACAAAGCAGTTTTGGTTCCTGAAACAACCACTTTTTAAACGTGATTTCTGTATGATGAAAGAATGTTCTTTCAACCTACTTTTTAACATTTACTATCAAAGAACCTGAAAAAAATAAAACCCCACCAAAATTACCATGCTTTTTATTTAGCATCCCTATTATATTTAAGACAATTGTGTTATTCCACTACTAGATAACTCTAATATACCACCAATCACCCAAAGCACTGTTTGTGCATGCAAGCTTTATATTCATGAAAACACTCCACTTTCTATGGGGTATGAAGAGGAATGGAGTGGCTATTATGGCAGAATTTCAGAAGCTGAAGGCTCACCTTCCCGGAGGAGCCTTGTGCAAATGGCTTAATTTGCTTTGACAAGGCATTTCAATGGTAAACTTGGATTTACTGTATTTGGTCAGAAGGGGCATCTTAGCTTCTAAATTTATTTGGGGAATAAGTGAAGAGATGCAAGGATACATATCTAAGATTTTGGATCTGTTGGGAGTGGATTTAGATCTGTTGGGAAGGAGCATACAGGTAGCCCTTGTTTTACAGGCATTCATTTAGTGACCGGTCTAAGTTACAATGAAAGTGGAAAAAAAAGTGACTTCGACCCCTTTTTATACTTGGAACCGTTGCAATATCCCTATGTATGGTCACATGATCAAAATTCAGCTGCTTGGCAACTGCTACATATTTATGATAGTTGCAGTGTCTTGGGGTCATGTGATCACCTTTTGTGATCTTCTCCCAAGCAAAGTCAATGGGGAAGCCAGATTCACTTAACAACAGTGCTACTAACTTAACAACTGCAGTGATTCATTTAACAATCGTGGCAAGGAAGGCTGTCAAAATGGGTCAATAGCACTTAACTATCTCACTTAGCAACCTACATTTTGGCTCAGTTGTGGTTGTAAGTTGAGGAGTACCTGTATTCTGTCTACTCAAAGGGCCAGATGATCACAAACAATTACACCTTTATTTAACAGCAACATTGTTTGAACAGACAGTAAAAGTTATAAATTATTTCTATTTAACGATAATTGTTTAGTTTGATTGGTTTCATAATCAGATGTTCCACCTCTCAAGTACTTCCCAAGGACCTGAGATAGACAGATGCAGTTTTGTGATGGTGTTAAATTTATCCTTGCAGGATGTAAGCTGTTCTAGCTTTTGCAATTAAATGACGATTTTGTCAGTGCTGATGGTGTTCATGTGTTGGGATTGCATCGGGGTGAAATCCATCAGGTTCTGACAGGTTCTGGAGAACCGGTAGCGGAAATTTTGAGTAGTTGGGAGAACTGGCATATACCACCTCTGGCTGGCCCCAGAGTGGGGTGGGAATGGAGATTTTGCAGTATCCTTCCCTCATGCCCACCAAGCCACGCCCACCAAGCCACACCACGCCCACCAAGCCACGCCCACAGAACCAGTAGTAAAAAAAATTGGATTTCACCACTGGATTGCACCCAAAGTATCTGTTGATGTCTTTGTATTTTGCGATTTTCTCCAGTTCTTTCTCTTCTCTTCTGCTGTCTCCAGATACTGGCACATCCACTATCCAAACTTTTTTTGCCTTTTTTTTATTGACAATTGGGGTATCCTATGAAAGGTGCTTGTCTTTTTGAATTCTAAAGTCCCAGAGCACTTTAGCCGTTTCATTTTCTATTGTTGTGGATGAAGGATGTGTTTATTGTCATTATTTTTCTGGTCTTCCTATCCAGGGCTTTTAGATCTGCTTGAGTTCAATTCCCTATTCCTGCTGTGTATCTAATGACCAAAATTATCCAGGTGTTGCTTGCCTTGATGGTATTTTCTCCACTGAGTTTGGATTTTAAGATCTTCTTCACTCTCTTGATGTATTCATTTCTAACCTTCTTCTTGATTTCAGTGTGCTTGATGTCAGATTGAAGGATGTCCAGATATTTATTATTATTATCGTTAATTAAATTTGTACAGTGCCCGACTTCTAGAGACTCTGAGCACATTACAAGTTTAAAAAATACAAGAAAATAATAATGATACAACAGTAAAAAGAAGGGACAAGAGATGGTAATAACCAGGCAACAACAAGAAGTAGAGCCATATTATATAGAAGGGTCAGGTCTCGAACCAAATGCTTCAAGGCCTTCTGAAAAGCCAGCAGGACAGGAGACACCCAGATTTTTGGGCACCTTCATTCCAGAAGGCAGGTGCACTGACAGAGAAGGAAACTCTCGAATGCTTTAAATACAAAGTAGTAGTTGTCACAAAAATTAGCAGCATTTCTTTCTCTGCCTCTGTTTCTCTCCAACCTTAAATCTTCCTTTCTCTCCATTTTCCCTGGCCAACACTCCCTCTCTCTCTCTCTCTCTCTCTCTCTCTCTCTCTCTCTCTCTCTCTCTTCCTTCTCTTATGCTCTCTTTGAGGCATCCAAGGGAGAAGTGGAGGCTCAGAAAGTGAAGATAGCCACAGTGTGATATCAACACAGGTACTAAAGGGGTGTTGCTTTGATTAGTCAGTCAGGCCACTATCCTGATTTTTTTTTTTTAACTTCCCTTGAGGATGCCAATTTTCCCTCTCCGAATTCTCTTAGGTGTCTGGCTCCTTATGAGGAAGGGTTTTTGTTCACTTTCTTTTAGTGCAATCCAGCCAGTGGTGGGATTCAACATTTTTTACTACTGGTTCTGTGGTAGTAGCTTGGTAGGCATGGCTTGTTATTGCAAAATCCCCATTCCCTCCCGATCAGCTGGGACTCGGGAGGCAGAGAACAGATGGGGGCGGGGCCAGTCAGATGTGGTATTTACCGGTTCTCCGAACTATTCAAAATTTCTACTACTGGTTCTCCAGAACTGGTCAGAACCTGCTGAAACCCACCTCTGAATCCAGCCTTCCATCACGTTTTTGTTATATCCCACAAAAGCAGTGTTTTGTTTTTTTAAAAATTCCACCTGTATTATTATTAAGTACCTCAAAGCAGCGAACATACCTAATACTCCTTCCTCCTCCTATTTTTTCTCAAAACTATCATCCTATGAGATGAGTTAGGCTGAGAAAGAGTAACTGGCTCCAAGTCATCCAGCTAGCTTTCATGTCTAAGGTGGGGCTAGAACTCCCAATCTCCCAGTTTCTAGGTCAGCATCTTCACTGCTACATGGAGGCATGTTGCTTTACTTGGACTGCTTCCTGAGATATGCCTACTAATCCTAAGAAGCTTCTTCTGGATGGGCAGGATGAGCCATGGCAGCTTCACTTGGCTGTTTAGAAGGATAAGAGTGTCCCTTCACAATATGGCTTCTGGAGGGGGTGCTTCACTCTGAGGCTTTGCAGAGTCCTAGACTGGAAGGTATCGATTTGTCCCAAACTGTATTCCAACATCCATTTTTCTCTAAATAACTGAGGAACCTTAGACTTCCTCTGGCAACCCTGTTAAGAATGCACCTTTAGCTGTTTCGGCTCAAAAAAGAGGCTACTTTTAATCTCTCCTCCCATAAAACTAGAAACATAGAAAACTGACAGCCGAAAAAGACCTTGTGGTCTATCGAATCTGTCCTTTGAGTCTATTTGTTTTTTTATTTTCTATTTTATTTATTAATTTTCTATTTTATTTATATTTATTTACGCTATTTATATAGTGTACATGTGTCTACAGTATATATGAAAGAATAGAGGAAGAAGAAAGAGATAGAAGGGGAGAGAAGCATGCATTTACAATATTTAATATATTTAAGTACCTTGGCCAGGACAAATAATTATCCCTATATACATTTATATAAGGGACGTGGTGGCTCAGTGGCTAAGACACTGAGTTTGTCGATCAGAAGGTCAGCAGTTCAGTAGTTCGAATCCCTAGTGCCACATAATGGGATGAGCTCTCGTTACTTGTCCCAGCTTCTGCCAACCTTGCAGTTCGAAAGCACATAAAAAATGCAAGTAGAAATATAGGGACCACCTTTGGTGGGAAGGTAACAGCGTTCCATGCGCCTTTGGCATTTAGTCATGCTGGCCACATGACCGGAGTTGTCTTTGGACAGCACTGGCTCTTTGGCTTTGAAATGGAGATGAGCACCGCCCCCTAGAGTCGGGAACGACTAGCATATATGTGCAAGGGGAACCTTTACCTTTACCTTTTTACCTTTTTACCTTTATATATTTCTATATTTTCCATTCTCTCTCTCTCTCTCTCTCTCTCTCTCTCTCCTCTCTCTCTCTCTCTCTCTCTCTCTCTCTCTCTCTCTCTCTCTCTCTCTCTCACGCGCACACACACACACACACACACACACACACACGGGAGGGAGAGAAGGAGAAGGAGAGAGAGAGAGAGACTATTGCCTTTATTTAGCCATTAAAAGACTTTTAAACTTTAACAGTACATTCCATCTTGGTGGCAAGAGGACATGTGACATATAATCTCCAGGTGCAATCTGAAATAGCCCGAGTAGCTAACTCCACCCTCTTTTAAAAGATCTTTTTCAAAATGAAAACTGAGCCCTCATTAAGTGGAGAAGATTTATGGTTCAAGGCTTTTTCCTCTCCCCCCGCCACTTTTTTTTTTCCCCCTCACACAAGCCTTTTTTGCTGTGGTTGGTGTATCATCCGATCTGCTAGGATGGTTTTCAGTCAAATCTCATTATTCTCAAACTGTATCCACTTACTCTCCCCATATTGCTTGTCATTCATCTGCTTGAAAAACGCCAAGGCTAAGAAAGAATGATATTTTATTAATAAATAAGTCTAAGTGGGGGCAGGTCTCACTGGTACATGATGTATTTGTCTCGGTTTAATACGGTGCGTGTCAAGGCATTTTTCAAAATGGGATTCAGTCACGTCTCATCAGTATACTGTAGTTAGGTTTATTCAATCAAGTCACTCAGATGGCTTCAGAGAGAGAGAGAGAAAAAAACATAGTATTTTATAAATCAGTGGAGGGAAATATGCCATGCCATTCCATAGGTATCACAAAGCATTTATGGAGGAATAAGGGTAACATAAAGGCAGCAGATTCTTCATTGGCCCTACATTGAGCTGAATAAAACTTGCAGGCAGTCAATAAAACTTTTGTATAACTGGAAAAGTTGCTCTCCCATATGCTCTAATGCAGGGGTCTCCAACCTTGGCCACTTTAAGACTTGTGGACTTCAACTCCTAGAATACCTCAGCCAGCTTTGGAGTGACTCCAAACTTTCTTCCTTGAATTTTTAGTATTGCTATATGTATCTTGATGAGGTACATTTGCACCCAAGTACATTTGTGCCTCCTTAACAGAACCCATCCCAACCAAGGTAATTAAACACTTAATATATTTTAAGTGCACATTTCTTAGCCTTTCCAACTTTGACTTTTTTTCCCCATCTGTTTCTTCACATAGAGGCCCGAATCCACTACTTTTATGTCTGTATGTAATGTGTGAATGGATGAATGGGAGGTGCATATAAGTAGATGTGAGAATAGATTATCATCTTCCTTTCCTTCTCATCATCATTCAGACAGCCAGTCAGTGATGAAACAGTCTAACATCTGGAAGATCTCTTCATGCTTAAAGATTAACTAAAATTTACCTGTTCCTTTTTTCCCCTTGTCAATCGCAACAGAGTAACATAGGTGTTCCACTATTACTTGAAACTTCTCCCCAATTTTATGCATGTGAAAGTCATTTTAAGATCCAATCTGGATCAGTCACCGGGACCAGAAGTTTAGTCTTCTGGCTTTCAGACTTGTGCTGGAGCCCATCCTCAGGGAATTTCTCTCTGAAGTCCCTTGAGGATGGGCTCCAGCACCAATCCGAAAGCTCAGAAGACAAAATCTCTGGTCATGGTGACCGACCCAGATTAGATCTTGCAACATTATCCGGGGACACGTATATTTGCCTTCATTTGTGAGTCATTTTAGATCACGTCAGCCAACCAATGCATAGTTCAGAATGAGAAGTGAATCAAAACTAATTCAGAAAAATATCCTGAAGTGACCTCAAGTGATATGTACTGAGACCAAATACATTTGCTCTCATAGAACAAGCAATACCGATATAAGCATAGAAATGCTCAAAGAGAAAACTATGGAGAGAAAAGCTAGCACGACAAAGAAGTTCAACATGACTGGATCTCCTGACATTTCTTATTTTCTTCTTCAGAGCAATTGCAAGCATCTCCCTTTGCTTATTTCCTCCTTCCTTGAAATTTAATTTCTCACTCTAGGGGAATGAATGAATGAATGAATGAATGAATGGATGGATGAATGGATGGATGGATGGATGAATGAATGAATGGAGGGATGGAGGGATTTGTGAGATTTTTTGGTGCCTTGAGAGATACCTCAGGTGGGCAAATTGCCACTCTTTTGTTATTCCTATGGAAAATAACTTTTTCCCCATGTTATCACAGGGCAAGCAAGGCAGAAGACTGAGGAGAAAACAGACAAGAAGAGCTGTGACCCAGAATTGAATCTATATCCGGGGGCCAAGAAAGCAGAAGCAGGAAGTCAAGATGGGGGTTCAAAGTTTCACAAGAAACCACAGTGGGAAAGCCATTATAGGTAGTGTCATTCAAAACTATGCATGTCTATACACCAGTGCACAAGAGTATGAGAAAGGGAGCAGAGAGAATTAGAGATCATAATTCAGAAGGATAAATATAATATGACAGGAGTTACAAAAATGTGACATGATTCTAAAGTAACAGAACCAAGAGAAAAGATAAGAATGTTGCACGTGTGTAAGTAAAAGAGAGTCCATGGAAATTTGGAAATAGTGTTGAAAATATTTGGATAAAAATAAAAGAAGAGGGAAACCAAAATGATATAACAATGGGAGTTTATTACAGTCATCCTGAACAGGTAGAAGATCAAGAGGAGGTCTGCATCAGATGCTCAGTCTTTCAAAGAGGCATGTAAGACTAATAATGGTGGATTTCAAGGATCCTGACACCTGCTATGAATCTAACTTTGCCAACAGTCAGAGTTCCACTAAATTCTTGTCCTCTCTTGCTGATAACTTCATTTGTCAGTGGGTGGAAGAAATAACAAAGGGTCTGCTTTTCTGGATCTAATCCTCACCAGCAGGGAAGAATTTGCTGAGGAAGTTATGAGTACTAGCAACATGAGAAAAGGGGATATTATCCCTGGACTCTCAATGGAGTAAGGCGTTATACGAGATGCTCCCTTCCAAGTCTATGATTCTGTGGGCCTATCATGACTCAGGCCCTGCTTTCCCACTCTTTAAGGGACTGTGACATGATAGCAGTCTTCCCATATCTAAGGGACTGCCACAAAGAAGAGGGGGGTCAATCTATTCTCCAGAGCACCTGAAGGCAGGACAAGAAGCAATGGATGGAAACTGAGCTGTCATGGCACAGTGTTAGAATGCAGTATTGCAGGTTGTCTCGGCTCACTGCCAGGAGTTCGATCCTGACTGACTCAAGGTTGACTCAGCCTTCCATCCTTCCGAAGTCGGTAAAATGAGGACCCAGACTGTTGGGGGAAATATGCTGATTCTGTAAATCGCGTAGAGCTATATATGAAGAGGTATACAAGTCTAATTGCTATTGGTGTTGCTAATCAAGAAAAGAAGTAACCTAGAACTAAGGAGAAATTTTGGCTAAAAATTAAAGATTGGCTACAGGAAATTACTAACGAACAATTAGACTCAGAACCAGAACTCTTCCTATTGGGGATCTTTAAAAAAAATATGTGAAGGGCACAAATATCTAATACTACACATATTAACCATTGCCAGGATTGCCTAGCTCAATGTTGGAAACAGCCATGTACACCCGCAGAGAAACTGGTCATACAAAAAGTCATGAATTGCGCAGAAATTGACAAATTAATGCTGAGTTTAAAAGATAAAGAGACATCGATATTTTACAATGTGTGGGAACAGTGGTATATGGATAGAACAGAGATAGATTGAAGATAGATAGTTATTAAGTATAAGTAATAGATAAAATAAGAATGTAAATACACACAATTTAATTTTTGTAAATAATGCACGAATTATTGTCACAAGAAAAACCACCACAATTAGCTGTTGTTGAGTGAAATAATTTTTTATGTTTTTAATGTAATAAAAGTTTAATAAAGTGTTTTTTTTTTTTTAAAAAAAAAGAACTAAGGAGAAATTTTCTGATAGTGGGAACAATTAATCAGTGGAACAATTTGCCTACAGAAGTTGCAGGTGCTTCAACACTGAAGCATTTTAAAGAAGACATTGGACAGCCATTTGTCCAGAATGGTACAGGATCTCCTGCTTGAACAGCGGGGTTGGACGAGAAGACCTCCAAGATCCCTTCTGTTATTCTGTTTTGGTGGTGTTTGTACTTTTAAACAGGTATTTGGTGATCTTATTGTACGGAGTTTGCCGTTACAAATATTGAAGTGCATGTAATAAACATAGAGCAGTTTTATTATTTTTTTCCCTTCTGCTTGTAACTGACTAGCTAACTACATTCATGCAAACAGGCAAACATGCTACTCCCCGCCCCTTTGATTAATAATCCCCAGCTTCAGAAAAAGATGACATATGTTTTCCCATCGAGCTCAACTGTCATTTCCCTTGACCCTTGGATCCCGTTCCCATTGAAGCATTGTTTATTAATCACAATATGGGCTTCCAGCTACTGGTTATCCATGCAGTGAGGCATGGCAAAAAAACAAAGCAATCACACTAAGAATACGGGCCTCTATTCTTTGCCTTTAGCCTTGGGAAATCATTTTTGGCCACATCAAAATTTCAGATTAATGAAGAATTCCTTAGGAACCAAGTGGGACCAGCATGGTGTACACAAAGCTCTGTTTTGGCAAGTTGCAAGCTGTCCTAGATTTTATGCCTATTAATGTCGGTAGAATTCATAAAGGATGTAAGCAATTTTGAAAGGAGGAGAACTCAGTGGCATAGAAGGGAGACCCAAAATATGGGAATAGATGCATGAGGGAACTTGAAGGAAAAGAGAAGAAAGAGAGGGACAGAGAAACGAAGGAAGTCAATACATGGTTGTTTAATAAAAATAGGTCGCTATACGCTCGGCTCAATTCTCCGTGGTAACATTATCAAGAAGAGTTTGCAACAGAAGATTTTGCATCACTATTCAAGTGTCGTACATTAGGAATGATCGAAAATGAAAGTGGGGAGCAAAGATTAAAAATAAATAATGTTGGGGCTCTGCCAGTACCTAGTGACCTCTACATGTTGACGGCAAACTTTTGAAGTCGAAAGTCTTTCAACATTTATAGATTTACAAGGCTAGTTAAAAAAGCTTAACTGCGGAGATAAAGACAAGGTGAGAGTTTTACCTGTTTTATGAATAAAAGTTAAATAGATCAGCAGTTTCCTCTTCAACCCTGACAGTGGAATGGGGTCCTTTGTGGTAACCGAGGGAAGTAAACTTGTTTAGAAGGTTAAAGAGCAGGCCTGTAAAGCATGAAGCTCCTTCTGCCAACAACTGTTGGTCACCTTCCGCTATCTGCTGTTCCAGATAAATTTATCATTCTGCCCAATGATTTACATAGAATGACTGATGGGTTAGACTCCAATTTGGTCTGCTGGTTAAGGTATTGGACTAGAAGTCAGGAGACTGTGAGTCTAGTCTTGCCTTACTGGCTGGGTAACTTTGGGCCAATTACTCTCCCTCAGGCCAACCTAACTCTCAGGGTTGTTGGTGTGAGGAAAATAGATTGAGGAAATAGTGTTAGGTATGTACACCACCTTGAGTTATTTATCATAATAATAAAGGTAATACATACATACATACATACTTGCTGTAAGACAGCCCCTTGAAGTGAGTTAAGCATGGTGATGAGACCATGGAACTCCGTGCTCTTTCTTGAGTGCTCTGTAAGTTTTTATTTGTTAAATAAATAATAATACAAAAATACGGCTTTACAACACACACACACACACACACACACACACACACACACTTCCCCAAACTTGGAACAATGAAGGTGTCAACCTCCCTTTCAATATTTGTGCTGTTCAACCATTTGCTTTCAACACAGAGCCTGGCCCTTGATTAAAATCCTTCTCTTGTGCACCTCTCCTTCTCTTGTGTATCTCCATAGTTAAACTTCAGTTTCACATTTATTTTCATCATTGACCGGTACAATACACGAGTATCACAAAATGCTATAAAACACTAGAACCAGCAGAAACAAACAACATTTAAAGTTAGTTTAAAATCTATGAAGACTAGAGCTAATGTAAAGGAGTAAAGAGAGTTGAAATAAGATATGCCACTTAAAAATAATACATTTTTAAACATTTGAGCTATGTAGACTTTCTGCTACCTATTGGCTATAAATTACTTATGTATTTAGATAGGCTCTGAGAAATATATCATCACCTAAACTGTAGCAATATTTAGAGACCTTCAGATGGGATCAGACTTCGTGCATTTTATCTCTCAAAAAGTTTATTTTTCTGGTGATGTCCCTCTTGAATTTGTGGCAGACTCTCTTGCCTTTCCTATTTAGACTTGCAGAAGACAGACTGAAGCTGGCTTGATTTGTGTATTTTAAATATGAAGTAACTCTCTGGTGTTTTTTTTTTAACTGCTTAATTCTATTGCGAATGCAACATCATCATCAGGTACATGTTTTGGAAACAAATGAATTAAACTCTTCTTTCTCTAAAGAATAACTGCACTAATAATACAAATCACAGGGAAGAGCTCTTATAAGAAAGGAAAAGGCTCAAATATTTCATTTAAGAATAAAATATTCTTAATTTATACTGTGTAGAAACTCAAAATTTAAAACTAAAATCGGGCTAAAGCAAATCTCTGCAGAAGTGTGAAGCAAGTAATTGTGTGTGTGTGTGTATGTTGTGTGTGTGTGTGTGTAGATTAGTAATCTAGCAATGTGGGTGTATATTATTTTGTTTCCTAGTATGATTTGATTGCTTATTAGTAACCTAGGACTATCACTAAGTGTTGTATCTTGATTCTTGATGAATGTATTTTTTTTCTTTTTATGTACACTGAAAGCATATACACCAAACACAAATTCCATGTGTGTCCAATCATACTTGGCCAATAAAGAATTCAATTCAATTCAATTCAATTCAATTCTACTCTACTCTACTCTACTCTACTCTACTCTACTCTACTCTACTCTACTCTATTCTATTCTATTCTATTCTATTCTATTCTATTCTGTATGAATAGATAAGAGCCTAGCAATGTGTCTGATAGATAATAGTCTTGCAATCAAGTCCATAAATATTACTAATTCATATGTATTATTAGTTGTCAGTCAAGGATGGGTTCTACTTACCTTTACTACCAGTTCACAACGGCAGTGCACACATGCTCGTTCACTTTGCTTGAGGGTGTGCACACGCTTCTGCACATGCGCAGATCCTCCTGCCGCTTTTACTACCGGTTTGTAAGAACCGGACAGAACTGGGAGCAACCCACCACTGTGTCAGTCCTACAGGATTGTACATCATTCATGGCCCACCGACTGCCTGAAAAAAGGAGGGCAAAAAAGGAAGTACTTCATTTTACAAATAGTTTCTCTGATTCCTCACCTGGAAACTATTTTTGTTTATTTTCCAAGGTGATAGGAAAATCGCTCAGAGAGGCTGTCTCGGAGGATTATGAGAAGACTGAAATATAGCTGTCAAAAGGGATTGGGGGCTTAATAGAACGTCTTTGCTTCCCTGACACTGCTGTGTTACTTAACATTTGACAGTGCTGCTATTGATTCATATTAAATAGTAATACAATACTTCTGAACAATGTTCTCCAAGGAATACTCACCTAAAAGTTTCCACTTTTCTGCTTAGAAGGATAACTAAGTTTATTTTTACTTTATATCATTGTGCCAAACAGAGCTTTTTATAAAATTCAGAAATCTCTCTTTCTCTCTCTCCTTTCTCTCTCTCTCTCACACACATACACTTATCTATCTCGCTCATCAGTTTTCACATTTTAAAGAACTTTTCATTGGGTAATGGTGAGAAACCAGAATTTCTTAAAAAAGGAGCAGGAATGGTAATAATTTTGAGCTTTATAGATAAGATAAACTAACCAGTTTATAAGCTCCTTCATTCTCTTATGTTTTTGGATTTCTAACTTCTGTTTCTATTAGTTAACCATTGATAAAACAAATCCCATGTTAAAAAATATTCAGTTTCAGCCTTCTCCTTGATTTTAAGTGTTAATCTATCAATTTCTTCACCTACTAATATTTTTTTGGTTATATTTTCATCTGTAGGGATCTCTTCATCTTCACATATGATATGAACCCAGTATCTGATTACATTTCCAACATTTAGCAGACATGTTCTTAAACATTTTTGCCAATCTTGCTAGTGGAAAATGTCGTCTAGAAAACATTTTATATAAATTTTCCTTCTATGCAATTTATGTTGTTAGTTTGTAGTTCCTATCCCACAATTTCTGCCATTTATCTAACTCTATAATATAACCAATTTTTTTAGTCCATACTATCGTTGTTTCCTTTACTTATTCTTCTTCCATCCATACTCAAAAGATAGCTATAGGTTTTTTAAATTAATTTTTCATCTGTCCCTATTAGTGTCAGATCAAGTTCTGTTGGTTCTTTATAAAAAACATACATTTTAGCATCTTTCTCATATCTTGCTTGTATTTGCACACACGGCCACCATGCTAAATCAATCCCTTGGTTTTTCAATTCTTGGTTGGTTTTACGTTCCCCTTTTTCATTCAATGAAATTGAATTTGTATTGTAATTTTTTCCATGTTAATAACATTCGGATGTATCAGTGCCTCCATTGTGGAGAGCCAGACTGGAATTTTCATATAGTGTTTTTCTTTCATTTTTGTCCACCATAACAGTAATGCATTTTTCACATAACATCTTTGGAAATACCTATGTATTTTGTTTTTCCCATACCATAAAAAAGTGTGCCACCCCAGCTGGAGATCATGTCCCTCCAAAATTAATAATCGTCTATGCCTCAAATTTATTCATTCTTTCACCCATGTAAGTACAGTGGCCTGATAATACAACTTCCAGTCTGGTAACCCAAAACCCCTGTTGCTTTTAGAATCTTGTAACATTTTCAAACTTATTCTTGCTTTTTTTTCCCCTTGCCAAATATATTTTGGTTTGTATTTTAATTTTGGGCCAAATTTATATATATTTTAATTGTTTTTTAATATTTGTATTTTATGTTTTTTAATTCTGGCTGTACACCGCCCTGAGTCCTCAGGGAGAAGGGCGGTATATAAATTTTAAATAAATAAATAAATAAATAAATAAATAAATAAATAAATATTTTAAGATTATTTTGTTTAATTCCTGAAAGTATCTTTTTTTCTCAGCTTTATTGGGATTGTTTGGAATAAATATAGTAATCTCGGCAAAATATTCATTTTTATAGTAGCTATTCTTCTCAAAGATAGTTGCAAGTTTTTCCATTTCTCCAAATTTGGTTTAATTTGTTGCATTAGCTTGATACAATTATCTTCTTTAATCATTGTACATCTTGCTATTAGTTGAATTCCTAAATATTTTACTTTCTTAGCTATTTGAATATTTGTCTTCTTTATTAGTTCTTTTTTCTGTTTATCTGTAAGATTTTTAACTAGTACAACCTGCTTTTAAAATTCACTTTTAAGGAGAATACAGATTCTACACTGAAATGGAGAATGCTAATTCTTCTTCTTCTTCTTCTTTTTTTTGTTAGGAAGGATTTTTTCAAAATGTTATTAAATATATATATAGATAGACCTCAACTTACAACAGTTCATTTAACGAATGTTCAAAATTACAACGGCACTGAAAAAAGTGACTTACAACCGTTTTTCACATTTATGACCATTGCAGCATCCCCATGATCAAAATTCAAACAGCTTGGCAACTGACTCGTATTTATGATGGTTGCAGTGTCCCAGGGTCATGCGATCACCTTTTGTGACCTTCTGACAAGTAAAGTCAATGGGAAAGCCAGATTCACTTAATAGCCGTGTTACTAATTTAACAAGTGATTGATTGATTCGCTTAACATATACTGTATATTCCTTGACTGACTTCCTTGACAATTGAGCCCAATTTCTCTCTCTCTCTCTCACTCTATGTGTGTGTGTGTGTGTGAGTGAGTGTGTGCATTCCTTGATTTATGACCACAATTGAGCCCAATTTCTGTCCTTAAGTGAGATATTTGTCTCATATATATATATATGAGAAAGAATATAAGCAAAGAAAAATAATTAAAAATGGGAGAAAGGGATAACAGGAACAAAGGCAGGGAGTGCAAGCAACAACAAAATTATAGAAAAAAAAAGAAACTTCCATCTTTCTTTTATACAGACAAAACCTACAAATCAATGACCCTTTGAACTACAACAAACCATAACAAACAGTACTATTATCAAAGATATGTAATCATCAAAGCCCAAAAGTTAAAATCTCATTTTTTGTAGTTTCAATCAAAAAAATCCAAAAGTTTTTTTTTTTTTAAATTTGATTTATATGCCGCCCTTCTCCGGAGACTCAGGGTGGCTTACAATGCGTTAAGCAATAGCCTTCATACTTTTGTATATTTATACAAAGTCAGCTTATTGCCCCCACAAACTGGGTCCTCATTTCACCTACCTTAGAAAGGATGGAAGGCTGAGTCAACCTTGAGCCTTGGAGAGATTCGAACCAGCAGTAAATTGCAGGCAGCTGTGTTAATAAGAGGGTGCGTAGACCACTGTACTATCAAGGCTTTAATCAAAGCAGTCAATTTTGGCAATTTTGCCAACTCCATTAACTCCATTACCCATTCTTCCATTGTGCATATATGGGAGTCCTCCCATCTCTGTGCATACAGAAGCATTGTTGTTGTTGTCATATAGAAAAGCAAAAATCCATGGTTTCTCTCCCAATGTGTTTGTCCATCAAGCCTCAAAGAAAAGCCTCTGGCTTCAATTGTACATTCAATTTAAGAATTCTCCGAGTTAAAACACATATCTGATTCCAACATGTAGCTTTTTTTACATGTCCATGAGGTCACCAAAGGTCCCTTTAGACTGTTTACATTTCCAAAAAATATTTGACACGCAAGACTCAAATGTTGCAGTTTAACAAGAGCAAGGTTATGGTTCTAACACATCAGAGGCCATCACTGTGGATGAAAGCCACAATGAAATAATCATGTTCAGTGCAAAAGAAATGTCCAAGTGAGTTTCAAACCTTTCTTTCTCTTTCTCCTTTGTACAGAAAATGAAAATCAATATATTTTCTGATGAAGTAATATTAAGGTTATTTCTTAGGGCAGACTCTTGAACTTCACTCCAGGCAATTGATCTACGGTTCTACTTCTCTAGAGATAGATTTGAATTAAATGTAGGTACATTGTAGCCATATTGATTTAAATGTTAAGCTGAACACTTCAGAATGTCTACCTTGGGGAAGGCTGTGTTCTTAATTTTGTATGGTGCAAACTTGCAGAAGAATAGACAGCAGAGCCAAAGTTGCTAGGCTGATTGATGGAGAAAAGCCAGCCAAAGAAATCATAAATTCTTTCTTACCTTTAGATAGAAATAGCTGTAGTATTTAGCAAATAGAGAGGAGCGCTTATTCTAGGTACAGGCATACCATACCACTTCATAATAAGTGAACCTTATTATGATTTTCTAAATGATTCATATTTTAAACAACTTAGAGCTAGAAATGAGTCTACAGGGGGATTTTTAAAGAAAGATACTTCAGGCTGTGTCAAGCTGTGCTTGGTGAAAAAAAGTGGGAAATTGTTCAATAAAGAATACAAAACAATTAGAAAAGGGAAATTGTTTGAGTTTCCTGCTTATTTTTGTTTGTTAAGTAAGTAAATAAATACATGGAAAACTGCATAGTTCTAGCTCTTTCAGTCAGATTCCTTGAATCCTTACATATGATCTTGCAGGATCCTATTGTGGCCCGCCAGCAGCCTGCACGGATCGTGGCTGATCCCAACGATGAGGAGGCTGGTGTGGTGTCGCGCCAGCAGCCTGGGCAGCCGGCGCTCGCGTCGGACAGCGAGGAGGCTAAAGAGGATGTGGTGCCAGAGGCAGAGACTCAGCCAGGGCCTTCAGAACCTCCAGAGGCTCCTTCAAGTGGAGAGAGCGAAAAGGCAGGAGTGGCTACTCAGGAGGAGGAGGTCTCCTTGAGAGTAAGGTTTGAGGATAATTGGCCACACAATTAGCCTATTTAAGTCACACGCCATTAATAAGTTTCTTGCTAGAAACAACTTGTAATTATCATCAGAGCATTTTTGGAAAAGTCTTATCATATCTTGCTTTCTGGGCTAGTTGCCAACTTTTGCTGGACTTTGATTTATTCTTGCTACTTAATAAATTTGATAAGGACCATTGGTGTGTGTCTATATCCTCGGGAATCCGGAGCTGGGGCAGAACAGATCCTGATTGTTTTCCAATGCCTTTTACCCCCACTCTGGAGCAGGGAGAAAGACTTCCCACATATACCTATGCTTAGTAATTGGCAGGAGCCCTGAGGGTGATTCCTACAGACAAGACCTAGTGAAAATTGAAGAAAAAATATCTCCTAAAGTGAGAATGAAGGAAAGGGATCTCTTCAATTGAGGAGGAACTGGTGCTACAGCAGAGAAGAAAATGGACATCCCTAAACAAGCATCCAGAAAAGGGGTCTAGGACAACTTGTTACGGCCAGGTCTGTGTGATTGAGTTGGCCCGGCCAACTGGACACGGGACAAGTCACCCAGTCTACATGGACACAAGGACAATTCACCACAGCAGGACAATACGGACTAAGCAGAGAAGGGAAGAGGCACTTACCTCCCCCCCACACCAGAAGAAACATTTTTTTAAAAAAATATTTTATTTATCAAGAACGTATTAGGTAATATATATAAGTATAAGCATGGATTGGATACATATAATAGATACAAATAAAGGAAACATTAGGACAGGGATGGTAGGCACGTTGGTGCGCTTATGCACACCCCTTATACATCATCCCCACAGGGAGAGGAGCTGCCACTGCAGAATAATTTGAGGATGAAGTGCTGTCCCGTCAGACAGGTGAGAAATATGAAGGTAGGTGCCATGCTTTAGAAAAAAACCTCTTTGAGTTATAGAAATGCCAAATGATAAAGCATTCAATATAAAATGAAGGCATTCAATTATAAAATTAAAAAAATCTATACTTTCTATAATTCTATACCTTCATTTTCCCATCTCCATTATTAGTGAAAGGAGGAGAATCCTTGAATATAATAAAGTGCAACCAAAACTATCCGATTTTCTGGCTCTCTTATTCATCTCTATTCATAGACAAATGTTGATGTCTCTTGTATAAAACAGTTAAGTGATAGATGTTGAAATAAAAAACTGTGCATTGGTTAGCCACACACTTGTTTAGGAGTGCTATTAATCATGCTGTATTAAGTATTCCTTGGCTATAAAGAAAGAACATGGAGGATTTGAACATTAGTTCAAGTTTGGTTAAGATGTACAGGATTGCAAGCCCCATTTATATAAATTGCACACTTGTTTATCATGTTTATGACAAATCTGAAATTACCCAAAAAAGGAAGTTGTGGTTACTTAATTTTGGATTATACAGTTAATGAATTAATTTAAACTGACTAAAATAGGAGCAGGAAGAAAAAGATCAACGTTTGAATCCTGTAGATAGGCCAAAAAAAATTGAACCAGACTCTTTTTTTACAATATATAATTTAGATGTATAAAAGCTGCTCAACTCAGCACTAAAAGGATCGAGAATAGCCTTTGAACCTGCTTTGAGGTGGAGTTAGGCTTTATCAGTGGGGAACATGCAACAAATTCCTGGCAGATTCCAAGGGATGCTTTTGTGGGGGTGAATAAAAATATAAGGCCAGTTTCAATGCTAAGAGAATTAATTAACATCCATCTTGCTCTCTCGTAACATTCGCTTTGCTCCTGAGATAAAAGGATTGACATCTTGGATTTTTGAATTCTCTCTCTCTCTCTCTCTCTCTCTCTCTCTCTCTCTCTCTCTCTCTCTCTCTCTCTCTCTCTCTCTCTCAAGATCACTAAAAGCTGCAGTAAAAGTACTGTGAGAAGGAAACAACTAGGAAGAAGCACCTGCAAAAAAGGTGGTGGGAGTGTTTTTCCCAGATAAGGCTGTCACTAATTACATATTGGTAGGTTATGATAGCCTGGAAATATATACGAATATAACCCCAAGTTAGAGCAAGAAGCCCCCTGTTTCTGGGAAATGATGTACTTTAAAATCTCAGAAGACGCCCCCTGCTTTGGAGATTGTTTTGGCTACTAGATGGTATGAGCTGGTCAGTCTACTGTAGGCTATAGTAATCAGCATTCTCCAGAGAAGTAGACAGCTGACAAATTATAAATTGTAGTTGAAGTTGTGGTTGAAGGAGATAAACCTTTGCAAATCTATTCCTTTTTTCTCTCTTTAGAAAACACATTACAGAAAGGTAGGTCAGGAGAATTTCCCTTCAGTGCTTAATGACAGTTGATCCCTCTTTAATCTATGAAAATTCTTAATGCTGTGAGGCGTTGGCATGGCTCAACGTCTCTGTGTTTTCAGCAAAGACTAGATGTATTGGAATAAAGACTTAATGAAACAGTACATGGCTTGTCTATAGTCTGAAAAGCCTGCAAACTTCAAGGCCGCCTATTGCACCACTCCGTCAATTATTTTGCTGTAGAAACAACGTTCTGAACAGAGGCACTCAGTTCCTGAAACAATATTGGGTAATGATGATGTTCAAAATAATGTTGAATGGATCAAAGAGGCTTCAAGGTGATAACTGTAGGTTCAGAGAGATCTTTAGAAACTTTGTTAGAAATAATAGAAAGATCCCTTTCAATGACAGTGACTTTAGCAGATGAAGCCTAATTACCAAGGGAGAGACAATGATCTTTGGGCAAAAATCCATGTTCGCTTGGAATTTGGATAAATAGCCTACCTCATACAAGTGTCTAAGGTACTAAGGATGAGAAAGTAATCTTGTACATCATGATTGATATAAAGTATTCTTCTTCTTATGCCATATCCATCATCGGATGTCGGTGATCATGTTGGCAATCTTATTTTTATCAGCAGCCGCACAAAAAAGTGCTGCTGAGTTTTGTCCAAACCAGTCCCTTAGATTTTGAAGCCATGATGTTCTTCTTCTGCCTGGACCTCGTTTGCCTTCAATCTTTCCTTGGAGGATTAAGTGAAGCATGCCATATTTTTCCGGTTGTCACATTACATGTCCAAAATATTCAAACATTTGCTTTTTAATGGTTTTGATGATTTCCCTTGGCTTTCCCAAGCGGCTTGTCACCTCCTCATTTCTGATTTTGTCAACCCACTTTATATGTAATAGCCGTCTGTAATATATAAAGTATATATAAAGTATAAGTATCAGAATATACAGCAGAAACTCAATCTTGTAGTGGTCTTGATGGGCCATTTGCTGCAGGGCCATTTGCTGTAAAAATGCAAGGTTATGGCATGAACTCAGAAGGAAGGGAGGAGATGTGTATTTGCAAGGCCTGCATAACAAAGATAAAGGAAAAGGGAGTGTTTTTCAATATAGAAAACAAGAGCTGACTGTCAGGCACATCCTATAAAATATCCTGCTAAGATAAGGAATAGGACAAAGCCAATAGAAGACCTGCTAAAAGTCTTCTAGGATGCCTATTAGTTAACTTTTAGAAATAAGGTTGAAATAGAGCCAATAGAATGCCTGTTAGACAACTTTTTTTTTTATTGAAAAAGTTTTACAAATACAAATCCCCCCCCCGCATTTTTACCCCCCCCCCTTTCCTCCCTAACCCTCCCCAACCCTCCTCTCCTCCCATGACTTCCCCAAGGTGGAATCCATCCACATTATATTATGTCATACTTTACCACCCTTCTATTCTCCCCCCTGTGTACTATACATTTTATTCATAATATTAAGCTATTGTACCCCCTACATACTATACATTTCTACACAACATTCAGCTAAAAGCTATCTGGTACTTCCTAGTTTGGTATTTATTCTGCACATAATCTATCCATTTCTTCCACTCCCATGCATAAGTCTCTTGAGTCCGGTCTTTTAAGTATGCTGATATCTTTGCCATTTCTGCAAAACTGGCCACCTTCAAAGTCCATTCTTGAATTGTAGGCATAACATCCCTTTTCCAATATTGACCAATCAATAACCTAGCTGCTGTCACCATATACAATACCAATTTTATTTCACCCACTGAAAAGCTCTTAACTATACCCAGTAAAAACAATTGAGGAGAAAATTGAATTTTTTTCTTCAGAACATTTTGCATAACCCACCAAATTTTTATCCAGAAAGCCTTTACTTTCTTGCAGGTCCACCATATATGAAAATATGTAGCATCTAAGCAATCACATCTCCAACATTTTGGTTGAACATTAGGATACATGCACGACAATTTCTTAGGATCTAAATGCCACCTATAAAACATTTTATAAAAATTTTCCCTCAAATTCTGTGACTGTGTAAATTTAACATTCTGAACCCATATTTTTTCCCATGTTTCCATCATAACTGGTTCTGCAAAATTTTGCGCCCATTTTATCATACAATCTTTAACCAGTTCATTTTTTGAATCTCTTTCTAACAATACATTATAAACCCTCTTAATATGCATTGGGCCTTTCTCTTTTATCTGTCTAACCAATTCTTCTTCATGCAACATTAATCCAATTTTTTGATCTTCTCTCCATCTCAGTTGAAGTTGATTATACTGTAACCAAGTTAAATTAATCCCTTCTTCCAACAGTAGGTTTAATGTCTTTAATTGCAATCTGCCCCCATCACAAAAAAGTACTTCTTTATATAAAACCCCCACGAGTGACTTTATATTTATATTCCATATGATGTGATCAAGATCCAACCACAACGGTATTTTATAATCCCATTTGAGCCGGTGCTTCTTCCATATTCTCATCAAGGAGTCTCTAGGCATATGGCTGTTAAATACTTTATCCACCTTGTTCTCATAAAATAGGTATGCATGCCAGCCAAATTCAAGGTCATGACTCTCTATATTCAATATTCCAGTCTTTGTCCTGTTAGACAACTTTTGAAGTGTTTATTAGTTAGGCTTAGAAATAGGGATGGCATAGAGCCAATATAGGACCTTTTCGATAATTTTCAGAATGCCTATTAGACAATGTTTGTTTATCCCGCCTTTGAAAAAACTGTATAAAAGCTTGTTGAATCTTTGGTTCTGGGTCCTGGCATTTTGCTGGCTGGGGCCCCTTTTGCTGAAGCGCTTCAATAAAAGGAAACAAAACCTGCACCTCGTGTCTGGTGTTCTTCATAGGCTTTGGCACCAGGCTCAGACCCAAATTGGGGACAACAGTCTCACTCATTAAATTTCAGACTATTCCAAAAAGTACAGGTCCTTCATAAGGACTATAAATGGTTTGATGCCCAGAGGCCAATGACCTTAACTGGAAGGGCAGGATAGCATGGAACTGACTGAAACTGATGAGAAATTCTTTCAGGAGAATGGCTAAAAGGTGATCTTGGTGACCTCAGGATGAATGAAAGGCAAAATCTCAAGTATGAATATCTCATTGAATAGGAGGAAAGTTTAGAGAAAAGAGATTTCAAGGGAATATCTCCCAAACGTCAGCTATGATGTTGCCAAGAAGCATTGTGAGATAATGTTTATTTTCTTAATTCCGTAAAGTTGTTTCCTTGGACTGAGTTATAGCAACATTAAGATGCTAGCATCTGTTTACCCTTTTCATTATATCTATGATTTAATGTTTTCTGTGTATATGATGTATCAAGTGCAAATGCTGAAACTAATCGCATATAAAGAGAAATAAAAATATGTACCACAGTTATTCTTCAATTTAACCCAAGAAGGTACTGAATTCTGAAATTCAGAATTAATCCAGACAATAAAAACATCTAGACTAAATGTCAGGCATAAACCTAATGGTATGAAAGACAAATTCACCTTTCTTGTAAAACCATTCAGTTTGAAAAGCTTATCAAATGTTCTTTCCAAAGAAAGTCCTTCAATGTTCTGTAAAAATGTTTGGAATCATGTGATGAAATAAGCATATAATTTACACCTCAAAGTGTAAAATAATTTATGAGTTAAATTCTTTTAATCACATTTATTTTCCCCCAAATTCATCTGTTTAGATCTTCTTTCATATTAACACAGGGATGAATTCAATTGTACTAATCTGAGAAAACCTGGTGGAAATTCTTCTGCACAGATAAACAGAACCTGAAGTTCCAATCCTTAAGTTTTTCTAATTTATTATTGTGATTTAATAGCACTGAGTCTAATTTATTGCAGTATATGGATAATCCAGGAGGAAAACAAACATGTATTAATAACATAAATTAAAATGCTTATTTATTCATACAAATATCATCAGCATTAGTAAAAACTTACACTCTTCCCATATTGTGATTCCATAATTCTTTACAATGTAAAACACTGAAAACGTAGAAAGTTTATCTGAAGCTGTGTTATGAAGAAATCTTTTCCATTGGCTTGATCCTTTCAAGAAAAATAATCTTCCTAAAACCTGGATAAACATACCAAATGAACTTGCTGCCTGGGGCAGAGTCTGTCATTTCAAACTCTTGTCTTTTAACAGTTTTTTTTAATGAAGTTGACAAAATTTGAAATCTCAAGGGAAAAGTAGTTTTTCTTTTGCTTTGTTTCTTTTTAGGAGGACAAGAAAAATGGAAATAGATGCAATATTTGTTTTCTTTTTATGTAATTGCCCCTTGAAAAATAGGGAGTGAATTATGTATAACTTAGCATATAATTGCTCTGTTTGTTTTAGTTACAAAATCTACAAGTATAATTGCTTTAGCTTCAGTCACACTGATTATAAAAATATTAATATTAGCAGAAAGAAAACACTAACAGGTAACTAGGGGTATTTTTGTACAAGAAAAATATTGAGGAAAAATAAATTGGCAATGATTTATTACTATGTGGAGTTAGAAGCATATAATTATTCTTACTGTATAGATTGGGACTTTCAGGGAAGAAATGGTGAACTGAAAGTAGTACTGTTTAAAGCAGAACTGATTACCGCATTAGACCAGATGGTCAGTAGTACGGCTTGTTATAATTCCTCTCTGAATAAGGAGGGAACTTGAGATTGCCTACAAGTTCTCCAGACAGTTGCTTCTCACAAGGAGACCACAAGCAGCAGTCTCTCGCAGGTTTAGAGTTTTGGGAGATGAAGAAAATAATCCTTGAAGTCTTTAAAAAAAAAGAGCATTGGACTTTAAAGGTTGGACACTAAAGGGAACAAAAAAGGAACTAAAAATCACAACTAAAGAAGAACAGTTAAATTTGACTAATACAAAATGGAGCAATATGGATAATGGATGAAGGAATTAATTTTCAGAGTAGCTGACATTATAGATATATTGTGTTTAAAAGATGTTATGGAAGAGGAACAAGTATTTTCAGACAAGACTGAAACTGATCTGAAAATAGATTTAAAAATGACAAGCTATTAAGAATGATATAGTAAAAGAAGCTGTACTGGATATACATATGAAATCAGCAGATGACTTAATAATTAAAAGAGATATACAAATAACGAACCAAAAGAGTGGCTTAGATAGCTTTCTTGAACTGGATTTAAAAAAGAGACTTGTTAAAGTTTGGAATATTTTATGAAAAGAGACAAGAAAAAAAAGTAATCAATTCTAAAATAGTATTTGAAGGAATTAAAGATGAAGAGTGTTAAAAGGAAGGAATATAGAGTTGGTTTATTTGACCAAGGTTAAAATAGGTATGTTGTTATCTCTGATAAGTCTTAATGAACTTTTGGTGACCAGGAGTAAATTACGAGATTTTAATTATTTGTTTAATGATGACTTGAGCAGGGGGTTGGACTAGATGACCTACAAGGTCCCTTCCAACTCTGTTCTTCTATTCTGTTTATAGATATTATTTTTAAAAAACCCTACAACTTTCTGCAAATACTGCAGATCACAGGCAAAAGTAGAATATACTGTATATATTCTATATCACAAGCTATTGCCTCTCTTTCAAACTGCTCACAATAACAGAACTTAGTATTAAGAACTATCAGAAAGTCAAAATATTGAGTTAAACTTTATAATAATTCTGGACTTCATAATAATACTGTGTCACAACCAGCAAATCTCATAATAAGAGAAAATAAAAAAAATGACTCATGAAACCGACATGACATCATTTGAAGGGTAAGTCGTATATCCTTGAAGCTAGTATCATCTGAAGTTGTTCCTTCTCTAATACGAACCATTTTCTGAGGGTTCAAATATATTTCAGCTATGAATTTTCAGAGGAGGGCTTACAGATATAGGAATCCTGTCTACCTTTGTAGCTGACCATCTTCCTGTACCAGAATAATCTCAATTTAAGGCATACAGATTTGTCCTATCTTTCTGTCTGTCTATCTCTGCATAGAAAAGTTTAAGCCAGATTAGTTTCAGTGACTTCAACAGGGAAAAGCAGCTGATATAACTTCTACACTGTACAAAGTTAAATCCAATGTCTTTCTGCAAATTTGAATACACATGTACTATTCTGCTGCACAAATATGAACCAGCTAAATTAAACAGAACAGAAAAGACAAATGGAATGAAATCATCTATGACAGCCTATCATTTAAAGACCCTGAGCACTGAAAACTCGCCACATACTAATGATCTGCATTGAAGGGCAATTAGGGCAATATTATGCAATACCATAAAACACAGACTGGACATTAATGCTGTTATTGGAATAAGGTATAGGAGAGTTGCAGCACCCATATGTATGTGGGATTTAGCATGAAGCATGAGATACTTAAAGACACTATTAGGTTGACATTAAAGCTGCCACCTGCTTTGTACTTGAAGCTCATAGGACAGATGGACTGAAAAAACAATGCATGGCTGACAATAAGGCAATCGCCATCCATGAATGAGCCAGCAGAAAGCAAACTGGCATTGCATGTTCATACAGGGAGGCGTGCCACAAAGGCAGCAACATGTGCCAAGGAGCAGCCTGGCTGTGGAATGATAGATTATGCAACATATGAACAGGGCTATTAATCTAGGAGGATTTGGAATCCTGAAAATGGACATATCAGTTTGAAGCACCGCCTGTTGATGAACTTACAGGAACAGAGAATCATTAAGCCCAGGCATTTATCTAAGGGAATAAAAAGTTTGCAGATGCCTTGATGAGATATTGAGTTGGTTATCTAAAATTTTCAGGAGAATTAGGGAGTGATTGGTAGTCCCTGAGAAAAGAAAATCTGCCACGAAAAAGTTGTTTATGGTGTTTGATATGGAGATATACTTAATTAAATGTAAATTATTTTGCTGCAACTAAACAAGTGAAGACTGTTTCTTGTGCTTTCTGGTAGAGTATGTTCTGGATAAAAACTATCTATGGTGGCTTGCTGAATTTACTGCTAAATACTTGACTATTTCCCTTGGAAAATCCAAGAAAGCCAGTGGTTCATTCATAAACTTGGACTGGTCCTGACTAGTGATTGCTATAGTTTAGCTATTTCTGCTGATATCCTGAACCTGGATGCAAGTCAACTATATGTAGGATAAAGCCAAGTGTCTCATAGATTAGAAGCAACCAAATAACCAGAGGGCATCAATGATGATCTGAGAAGAGCATAGCAAACAAACAAACAAACTCATCACCAGCACTTGGGCACATGTAGATATGCTGATGGTTATGGGGGTTGTTCTTGGTTTCTGGTCACTAAAAACAAGGAGGGAGAGAAGTAGAACTTCATAACTCATTAATGTGAGTAGCATCAGCCTGGAGAAAGGAGGAAAACGTTGTTGAGAAGAAAGAAGAGTCAACAATGAATAATCTGAGAGATGGTTTATTTTCATAGCAGACTTTCTCAAATGAGTGGAATGTACTATATGTGAAGCAAGTGCCAAATTAAAGAGGATTTGCCAGGGCAGACCTTCTGAGCACTTCATAGCAATGGGCCAAAAGCTCCTTGGGAACGGACAAGTGAGAATGGACCCTATATGGATGTTATCACTGACATTTCCACCATATCCCCTTTTCATTCTCATTATATTTTAGAACCCATCTGCTTCCACCACAATTAATTCTGGATATGTTCTTTTATTTTTGGTTTTCTAACCGACATGGCGTTGAATAATTGAAAAGTTGTACTGACTTCTCCCACCAGAAGGGTTTTTAATCCTCCACATTATATTCACTATCATAATGAATATTGCAGCTCAATATCGCCTAACTTCTTCCCTTTAATTGCATCACTACTTAGATCTCTTTTTTCATATATCATTAATACTAAAAGTAGACTGGAAAAGAAACCCCAACAACTAGCAAACAAAGTCAAAGCAGTATGAAATCGGCGAGTGTAAAACTGTTTTTGGAAAACATAAAAGTTGTCCTGAAGCTCACTGGCCATTGGGACCAAACTCAGAATTTGGAAACACAACACAGCAGATGTTCTATATTCATCAATCAGCCGTGTGAATACAAAGTGACCCTGCCTATTAATCTCAAAGAGATCAAGCATTTATTGAAATCTGTAAAGACTTTATATTGGTCCCAAGAATCATTCAAACAAGGCACTGCTATAAAACCAATTCAGCTCATCATGCATTATTTATTCCCAATATATCTCTTTGTAGCATCGAGCGCAAACATCTATGCTTTGAATTCCAATCTCATCTCGACTTACAGCATAAGCTTCCACCTTTAATTAAAAAATGAATAAAACCTTGAATTGCTTAATACTCCTTTGAAAATAGCAATCTCTTCTGTTTTTGAAGGGAAAACAAGCAAACAAAAAAAATATCATTGTATGAGCAAATAGAAACTGGACATACAGTCAGTCCTTGATTTACAACCACAATTGAGCCCAACATTTCTGTTGTTAAGTGAAACATTTGTTAAGTGAGTTTTATCCTATTTTACGATTTTTCTTGCCACAATGGTTAAATGAATCACTGAAGTTGTTAAGTTTGTAACACGGTTGTTAAGTGAATCTGACTTTCCCCAATGAATGTGCTTGTCAGTTCACAGAAGATGATAATGTGAACCCAGGACACCGTCATAAATATGAGTCAGTATCCAAGCATTTGAATTTTGATTACATAACCATGGGGATGCTGCAACAGTCATAAGTGTGAAAAACGAGTCATTTTTTCAATCTCGTTGCAACTTCAAATGGACATTAAATGAACTGTTGTAAGTTGAGGACTACCTGTATTTAATAGAGAAAATAATGCAACCATTACCTGTTGATTTCATTGGAACTGGACAGCTATAACAAATTTAAATAAATAAAATAATGCCTTATGTCAAAAGTTCAGTAAAAATGAAAGTCTATAATAAATTATCAACTTTTTTCTCAAGATGAATATAGGGGAATTACAAAAAATATTCAGTTGATGACATGGTGTTCTTATTGATAATGTTACCTAAAATAAAAGTTGGCTTCTGTAAGAGAGGTGAGATGATTTGCTTGATCTACCAGAAAGTCTTTGGACTGCAGTTCAATAGCAAAGATTTTATAAACTTTATGAAGAAAAAAATATTTTTGCCATAGCAGTATGATCGCCCATTTTAAGGTTATTCAACCAAATGTATATCAAGCATTGGCAGAAACAGCATGCCGGGGGGTGGGGGGGGATGAAGACAGACAAATATGTAACAAAATATCCCTACAGATATAGCACTGATGAAGTTACCTCGTCAGGTAATGAAACGTCTTTAAGAAAACAACAAAGCTCAGAGAGCACCAAGAACTCCACAGTTCAACCCTGAGCTATAAATATTCTCTTCTATTGGTACCACAGATGGGTGTCAGATGCTTCAGACAGCACACAAATGGAAGGAATTTGCCTGTAGGCAATCCTCAGCTAGCACTGATGATGTTACCTAGTTGGGTAATGAAACATCTGCAAGAAAACAAGCAAGTTCAGAGAGCACCAAGGACCCCACATTTGGCTTTACCAGCTGAGAGAATCGGAAACACACTCTGTTTGGAAAATCAGGGATTTTCAATCAAGGATGAAAGCTGAAAGTTGGAGGAGAGTTGTGTCTCACCTTACACACCAAACAAGGAAAGATCCAATTTTGTCATTGGTTAAAAGAAAGTAACTAGCACTCAAGGAGAGTGAAAACCTTGAAATTCATTTTTGGGGGGTGGGGGAGAAGTTCTTTATCATAATGTTCACAAGAAAAATTAATATCTGCGTGGCAAAATATGGTGTTCAACCACATTAAACTGCTTGACCTTCTAATGCTCCCTGGAGTCTAGCTTGTAATTTTCTACTGTCAGTGTTAGTGTTGTGTGAATAACTGTGAAATAAGCTATTATTTGTACATCTGTTTTACGGTGCCAAAGGTGAGTGACACCATTATAAATATCAAATTGGAAATGTAAGCAAAACATACCTTTAAGCATCACTGAAAAAAGCAGAGAGGAGATTTCTCAGATAGAAGATGAGGTGCCGGAAAGCATCTTGCCTTCAAAAACCAGATTGTCAAGGTGCACTTCATAAAAATTATTGAACAGAAACAAATGTTTGTAGTGCCACTATATAATAGCATTGCAATAGGTTATGGGCTATTGTATTGCGCACATGTCTTAATGCAGCACAATAAAAGAGCAGGAAAAATTTATGTGTTTCATTTTTTTTCAAATCAGGATCGCTGCCCAGGAGTGACATGGAACATTTAAGCATCATTCTAAGTCAGGCAATATCATTGGCTGCTAAATCTCTGAAGATCTGCAAGAGGAATAATGAAAAAAATATCATGTTGCTATAAAGTAAGAATTTCCCAACTTGGTGCCCTCCGGGTGTATTGGGACTACAATTCCTAGGATTCCCATACTGGCTGAGAGTTTTAGAATTTGCAGTCCCAGTACATTTTGGAGCATAGAATTGGGAGACGAATTTAGAACTACAAGTAGTCCTTGACTTACAATCACAAATGAGCCCAACATTTATGATACTAAGTAAGACATTTATTGAGTTTTGTCTCATTTTATGACCTTTCTTGCCACAATTGTTAAATCACTCATTGTTTCCTCATTAATTTGCTTGTTAGAAGGTCTCAAAAGCTGAGCACATGACCCCAGGATCAGAGGTGGGATTCACTTACCTTCCCTACCGGTTTGCAAATGTGAGCTTGCGCATGCTCTTTGCTTGCATGCGTGCCTTCCGCAAATCGTGGCTAAATAGGATGGCATTACATCCATGTGGGTGGGCGGTGCCTACCACAATGGGCACTAACGGTTCACCCGAACTGGATAGAACCAGCTGAATCCCGGGACCCTTTAACCATCATATATACACATGCCAGTTGCCAAGTGTTTGAATTTTGATCACATGACCATGGGGATGCTGCAATGGTCGTAAGTGTGAAAAATGGTCATAAGTCACTATTTCCAGTGCCATTGTATCTTTCGATGGTCACTAAACAAATTATTTTAAGCCAAGGTCTATCTGTACTCCTTCCTCCCACTTTCCCCACAATAATAACCCTCAGAGGTAGGTTGGGCTGAGAGAGGGTGTTGCACACATCACACAGATGGACCTGTAAAAGGTTTAATCAATCCATCATGACTGTCGCAATTTTGATCTTCTTGATAAACCTGGAAGATGCTCTTAGTGAGATGAGCCCACAAAAACCAACTAAGCGCTATTGTAACCTTGAATGGCCACTAAGTGAACTGTTGTAAGTCGAGGACTATCTGTATAGCATGGACTACAGCAGACAGCGATGCGGAGAAGTCAGTAGATGTCAAATGAAACAATAATACAAAAATACAAAATTGGTTTTGTCTTAAGGGAAAAGACCAGCTCACAAAGACCCTCCTCTGCCCCCTCTGAGAGTTCAGGTGAAACCAGACAATAATCACCAGATCACCATACTGCCAATTGTTATCCATTTGGGAAACAGCTGCTGGGTCTGGTGGTAATTTGGAAACAGATGTGATCAGAAATAAAGGAGGTATTGCCTCTAAGAGTTCAAAAACAATATCAGTGGGAATCATGAACCAGGAGGCCCTTTAATACAGAACATTCCATCTTCTTGTGCATTATGACCAGTTGCGTTGCCCTACTGACTCTGCCAGACCTTTCTGGCACTGAGTTTTTAAGCTACAAAAGGATATAAGGCCTAAACAATCTGGTTCCTCTCAGTGGTGAAATCCAATTTTTTTTACTACCGGTTCTATGGGGGTGGCTTGGTGAGTGTGGTGTGGCTTGGTGGGTGTGGCTTGGTGGGCATGGCAGGGGAAGGATACTTTATTTATTTTTATTTTATTTTAATTTTGATTTTGATTTATATGCCGCCCTTCTCCGGAGACTCAGGGTGGCTTACAATACGTTAAGCAATAGCCTTCATACTTTTGTATATTTATACAAAGTCAGCTTATTGCCCCCACAAACTGGGTCCTACTGCAAAATCTCCATTCCTCCCCCACTCTGGGGGAAGGATATTGCAAAATCTCCATTCCCACCCGACTCTGGGGCCAGCCAGAGGTGGCATTTGCTGGTTCTCCAAACTACTCAAAATTTCCGCTACCGGTTCTCTGAACTGCTCAAAATTTCCGCTACCAGTTCTCAAGAACCTATCAGAACCTGCTGGATTTCATCCCTGGTTCCTCTGTATATAACTGAAGGGACCCTCCCCACCCCGGGTTTATGAAAATTTAGCTTTACCCCCTTTGGTTCTTCTTTCTATTTTTGGACTTCCTAAAGGAACTGGGGAAGACAGAGAGGGGGAAAACGTCTATAAGCCCTTAACAAGAGATAGATGATGTTTTTTTTTTTTAAAAAAAAATCATTCTATCATGGTGGTTCTTTGCTATTCCTGCATTTCCTTCCTGAAATGGTATATAGGGATGGAAATCAAATGGGTTCTTTTGCAAGATATATCCTTGTTGCTGATGTTCAATGCTCAGGGGATTTTGTTAAAATGCAATGGATGAATTCTTTGCATTATGTTGAAACTATATTGCATAAAAATCAGACTGTCATTCTGCTCTCAGAAATCTCTGTCTCTGTCTCTGTCTCTGTCTCTCTCTCTCTCATAGTTGCTGGATATTGCTTTTTAGACACCAGTTTAAATTGGGGCAAGCTGATTATTCCCCAGTGAGGATGAGCAAGAAATTCTATCCTTTGTGGCTAAATATTTCTATACTGAAACAAATGAAGTTTTTCTATAAAATATTCAAAACGGATAAACACAGAACATAGAAATACAAGGTATTTAATGATTTGTTGACAACTTCATGATTACACAGTAATCTTTAGGAAGGAAAAGGAAAGCATTGCGATATGGATGTATGGAACTGTTTAGCCTAGAGAAAGTCCCACCTGTTTTTTAGATGAAGAGACAGATTTTGGAACTCATATTGATCAATAAATAACAAGTTTTTGGAACGACTTTTTTCAAGAGTTTTCTTTTCCATCCCTTCTAGATTGTTCATAGTAAATTTAATGGGCTCATTTATTATTTACCTTTCAAACTATTTCACATCTGTGAAGTGAACAATACCAGCTCCAAGGGTGCCTGCATTAAATGGCTGCTTTCTTATATCTAACAATTAACATGAACTGATTTACCTTTACAAGGTAAAGGTAGATTTACCTTTACAAATGACTAGTCACTATTATCAATCTATTTCTTTTGAAAGGCAGGATGTTAGCACAAGTCTAAAATAGCCCAGAGTTGGAATTGTGGATGAATCATGACTGACTAAAGACCACTCCAAACTGTGAAGGATGAACAAAGGACAGATGAGTAGATGGGTTCTCTGGAATCTCTTCAGAGATGGGAAAAAAAGGGGAGATTGCCCACAAGTGCTCTGAATGGCAGCTCTTCACCAGGGGATGATAAAACAGTGGCTTCGCACTGGTTTGAGTGCCAGTTGCTGAGGAGATGACATCTTTGCTCTTAGAAACAGTTGAGCCTTTCATAAGGACATTAAGCCAGCTGAACTGACTTTCTGATCACATCTGGGAATCTTCAATTTAATCACTTTATGGATATGACAGACCTTCAAAAGGATGAACTTAATTTGACACCTGCTCTAAGTTTACCTTCTTTTGGTTCCTATTAGTAACTAGTTCTTCTTCGGATTTAAGGAATTTTAAACAGAAATGTAAGGGTTTAAATTAATATGCAAGTGGCAAGAAGCAAAAAAAAATTTTTTTTAAATAGACTGGGAGATAAAAGAGATTTGGAATATTGGTTATAGATGTTATATATAATTAAATAACATACCTATGGGAAATGATTAAAATGGAAGTGAGGCATGATGAAAATTACAAATAGACACTTAAGGTAACAATAGGGCCAGGCAGAAAAGAGTTAAAATGGCTAAGCTGATTATAACTTTTATTTGTCTCAAAGAATCCTTTGAAAAAGTGGACTGAAATATTAGCTAATATCTCAAAAATTATTCAGATTTCAATGGAAGATGATGAGATATTAAAAAAAAAGAAAGCTTTTACCTGACAGATATTATAGAATTTGAAGGCATGGAACAACGTCTGTGGAGATTCTCAGTCATCCAGGTCATAGTTGTCTCAAAGGTGCTTTTCTCTTCAAAAGGAAATGGGACTCTTTTTTTCCTTGAGGAAGAAGAACAAAATGCTTCATTTCTCATCCAAGAAGCTTCATCAGTTGTGATGGTGGGGGTTATAGAAGGATACATACTGACAATTGGGACTGGATGGTGTGGGGAGGAAAGGATAGGTTCTGACCAGATGATTGGGTGTGTGTGTGTGGAATAGAATGTCAAATTTTGCAATGCTATTGGGGTGATTTAAAGGCCAAGATTACGAAGAGCAAAAAGAAGAAATATAAAGTTGGACTATTTGATCAGGGCTAAATTATTTGTCTGGTATTTCTGGTAAATCCTAAAGGAAATTTTGTTGAACCAAAACTGAAAAAAACTATGATTTGTGAACTGTGAATAGATAAAAGTTAAGCAAAGGAAAGAAAAGGGTTTTTTTTTTCTTGTAATTTTAAAGGGAGATTTAAAAGTTATTATATTCAAAAATTATCATGTTAGCTTATGCTCAGTGTGATGAAGATTGGAAACCACATATTTACTATTCTCTTTCTTTTTTCCTTCCTTCCTCCCTTCTTCCTTTTTCTTTATTTCTCTTTTTTCTTCTACTTTTTTCTCTTTTCCCTGCACCTTTTGAACTTTTTTTCCTTCCAGTTTGGTTTGTATGAGGTTTTTTTTTACTGTGTTTACTAAAAACTTAAATAAACTTATTAAAAAATAAAATAACGCAGAGCTGACAATCTTATGTCAAGGGCTTTGATAAATCAGTCAAAGCACGTTTCAAGTTTCTAAAGCTATCAATCAATATGTAATATGAATCTCTTCTATCTTTTCCTCTTTTACAGCTTCTTTATTTTTTTGCAAGCAAAAAGATGCAAAAAGTAGTGAGAAAACATGAAAGGATATTAACGAAGACTTTCTATGATCTCATGGCTAGGGACAGTGGATAGTTTGGGAGTGACTGAGAAAATTCAGCTTCAGATCCCAACTATGCATCTCCTTAGTTCTTTTCACCAGCCTCTTTCTACAGATATTCTGATTTGTGACAAAATTTGCACGCTGACTTGATCTCCTGGAGGAAAGGCAAAATATAAAGTAACTTTTAAAAACCCACAATTTTAAAAAATACTTGAAGGATCACATCTACTAACGTTCTTTGAACATGGAATGAAATTATGCAATGAAAGATTTACTTGGAAATCCTTTTGCAATAAAAGAGGGGTAAGAACTTTTCAGTTTATTCTAATCTCTAAGATTTGCAGCTTTGTAAGTGTTAGCCCCTTTTTCTTTTATTTCATATACATTTGAATTAGGCTTCAGAACCAGGAATCGTTTCCATACATGTGCTATCTCAGATAATGGGCATATTGAATATCTCTGATACAGCTATATCATCTTCTTTTCAACACATTGATACCTTTCTTCCTTTCATAGGTAAACAACTTAGACCAGCTATGCATGACAAGCAGCCAGTGAGTAAAATCTTCATACATGAACTTGGTATACAATTCATTTTGGAAGATCTACAATAAAAATAACATTCATTTTTCCATTATCCCTATCTTAATTCTGTAGTGATATATATATGAGAGGTTCATTCCCAGTAAATTAGAACTCCCCGCTTTGAGAGCCTTTATTGTAGTTTTCATCAACAGTTTCCATATGAGCAGGGGTGAAATCTAAAAATTTTCGCTACCAGTTCTGTGGGCGTGGCTTAGTTAGTGGGCATGGCTTGTTGGTCAGGTGACTGGGTGGGCATGGCCAAGTCGACGTCACTTCTTTGTCCTTTTTTAACCTACAAAACACAACACAACACAACACAACTGGCTCACCCACAATGTAAAAGCAGCTGTGCTAGACCCAAAATGGCCCCTGCAACAAGCAGGAACTTCACACAGCCACAAAAAGTCCAAAAAACCAACTTTCACACCTTACACACACACAACACAACACAACACAACACAACACAACACAACACAACACAACACAACTGGCTCACCCACATGTAAAAGCAGCTGTGCTGGACCCAAAATGGCCCCTGCAACAAGCAGGAACCTCTCACAGGCACAAAAAGTCCAAAAAACTAACTTTCACACCTTACACACACACGACACAACACAACACAACACAACTGGCTCACCCACAATGTAAAAGCAGCTGTGCTAGACCCAAAATGGCCCCTGCAACAAGAAGGAACTTCACACAGCCACAAAAAGTCCAAAAAACCAACTTTCACACCTTACACACATACAACACAACACAACACAACACAACTGGCTCACCCACATGTAAAAGCAGCTGTGCTGGACCCAAAATGGCCCCTGCAACAAGCAGGAACCTCTCACAGGCACAAAAAGTCCAAAAAACTAACTTTCACACTTTACACACAGACAACACAACACAACTGGCTCACCCACAATGTAAAAGCAGCTGTGCTAGACCCAAAATGGTCCCTACAACAAGCAGGAACCTCATACAGCCACAAAAAGTCCCAAAAACCAACTTCCACACATCACACACAAAATTCCACATACAGCTTTGTGAGATTTTGTGTGTTTGTGTAGTTAGAGTGAAACACTACAGAAACACACTAAATCTCAGAAAGCTGCACAAATATTATTTTATTTTATTTTTATTTTTATATAAAAGCAGCTAAATTTAAAACTTCCTAAACTTTAAATGGCTAGGTCTAAAAAAAGAACAACTAAAAAAAACCCCAATTAACTATTTTTTTTAAACCTCCCAAAAGGGAAAAAAACTTACCCAATTGAAGGGACAAAGGCAGGCAGGCAGATAGAGCTGCTCACCGATGAGCTTGATTGCAGGCAGGGAGATTCAGTTGCTTGCTGATGCAATGGATTGCAGGGAATACAGCAAGCGAAGCAAGGCAGGCGTTGCGACCAGCAGCTCAGGATTCGAAAAGCAAAGGTAAGCAATCTGGAGGCTAGGTGGGAAGGGATTTTTGCTACCGGTTCTCCGAACTGCCCGCCACCATCGCTACCTACTCACCCGAGCTGGTCCGAACCGGGAGCATTTCACCCCTGCATATGAGGATGTACCAAAAGCAATGGAAACATGTGGATTGAACAGGATTTAGACAAATATCTGCTAACAATACAAGAGAGATCACAATGGATAAGATGCAGCAGTGGAAAAACAGTATATATTTATAACAGAAGTTTTATAGATGGATGCAAATAAATCTACATATTCTCATGCAAAAGGTGGCAAGAAAACACAAAAGGGTATTAAATGAGAGCTTCTGTGATTTCATGACTAGTAACACTGTCGTATTCTTGAACTGGGCAAAATAGTGCATCATAGGGCAAGTTACCAAAATACCTTACATAGCGTAACTAACAGAATGTGACCAAAATCTATGATTCACTAGATTTGTGAATGGAGGCAATGATATTTGGAAACCTGTGGATGCTTTAGTTCTATTGGCTATTGCTGCTGTGGTCATGTGATATTCATTTTCAATGTTTCGTGACAGTTTCCCAGCTATTCTCACAATCCCTTGCTCAATCTCCCACCCATTAGCATTCAGTTATATGCCTGCTGGAAAGGAAAGGGAAGGGAAGGGAAGGGAAGGGAAGGGAAGGGAAGGGAAGGGAAGGGAAGGGAAGGAGGCATGGAGACAGAGAGCGAGAAGAAGGGAGGAAGATTCCCAGTGCTCCTTTCCAGATTTCTACAAAGAAGTACAATGGAGAAGCCAGCAGGAAGTCAGAAATCGCTTCTGTTCCCATTGCTTTTTTGTCTACCCTTGGTCGTTCTTTTTCTCTGTTTAGGTAAGGAATCCCAAAGGTGTTTTTTCAGCGCCCGTTGGGATGACCTTGGTTTGCAAGCACCTTTGGGACAACCATGACCTGAATGACTGAGAATCTCCATAGACATTTAGGTAAGGAAATATCTCTGAAATGATGATTCAATGGGGCCTGAGTTGTCTTGTACATTATACAATAATAGAAGTTTAACCAATTTTAAACAGGGAAAAATATATGACACTTTCACATGGCAAAACAGATTCATTTGGCATACAACTTCTAAGAAAAGAGTCAAGAGACTAGACTGTTCTCTTATTATTTTCCAACAGGGTCTCTCTCACATTCCTTTCTATGCCAACATTTGATTGACCTGTTAGTTTGCTGGGTCAAATGTGACTCACTGCATGGCAGCCCACTGTTAATTTTCTTATCTCTGGTTTTGATCCTCCAATCCCTATGTGGCCTGATCTTGATTAATTGCTTTCCAGTTCCATGCATCCGTACACAACTTTCATGTGTTCTGAATACAGAACCAATTCTTCCATTCCCAAGTGACAATTGTGTATTTTTTTCACATTTCACTGCATTATAAGCAAATTTCTAATGCTGGAAGTGACCCAGAGACATTTGCTATGAGATGGTGGCAAATAAGTTCAATAGATAGATAGATAGATAGATAGATAGATAGATAGATAGATAATCTTAATTCAAAATTGGGATATTACAGACACACTTTAGAGGCAACATACAGGCCATGTTTCCCCCAGTTATTAATAGTTGTCTTATAAAAAGGTTCCAAAGGCCTTTGATGATGACATAGTCATATGTATATAGGAAATTGTTGGGAACCTTTGGCCTTCTTTTTCCAATAAGCATGAAATAAAAACCTCTCATTTCTAAACTTCAGCATGCAGATGTTTCATGTAAATATAAAAAAAATGGCAATAGCTGGATCACACCTACCATTAGGCTGCATAAAGTGATCTCTCTGGCAGAAGGATTAATATGCTATAATGGGGTGATGACTTAGTAGTCAATTAATGACTTATCATTAATCCTTATTTCCCACCAGAGGGAAAAGGGCAGGGGGGGGGGTTGTTACTACTTGCACAATTTGGGTGAATGGGAAACAACATATGTTGCTCCAGCTTGGATAATTAAATGACCCAAGACCATCCTGACAATAGTAGCAAGTAGAGTACTACAGGAACTCTAGTTTCCCTTAAATAATTGATCTCAGTGTCTAAATGCCCTTTTAAAAAACAGCTACATCTTTACGTATAGATTTTTTTCTGGCATTCCAGAAGTGATGTTAAGGATGAAATGGTTATTGAGATTTGCCTATAATGCATCCCCTGTCTCTTTACTTTACCTGAATATTAGGAAAAGGTACAAGCAGAGCTGAATACATATTTATATGCTGCTTTACCCATTGGTTCCTGGCATTTTCTGTTTCTTAGAAGAAATTGTATACACATGTTAATGTATACTTTATTAAACAAATTTAACCAATGTTTTGCCAAATTTGGTTTAGTGCCTACATAGGTTGAATTCTCCATGTTAATATTGCAGTTATTTGCAATATTCCCTAATTAGATATAACAGATTCAAAGCAAAATCAAGTGAAATTTTAAAATTTGAATTCACTTGTAACAATAGTCAATGGATGCATGTCACAAAGTCTTCTTTTTTAAAAAATAATAATCTCATTTTGAATCCATTTCGAAACCATCTTACTGGCTGCTTATGAAAGTAATCAGGTTTTCTTGCTGTACTCTTTATGCACCATGTATAATGATGTATATTTACTTGACATTATGGTCTTTTCTTTCCTATTTATTCTTATCTATTTTTTCTTATATCTCAGTTGGGATTTATTCAGTGGTGGGATTCAAATAATTTAACAACTGGTTCTCTTCCCTAATGACCAGCTGGGTAGGTGTGGCTCGGTTGTCATGTGACAGTATGGGCATGGCCAACTCAACATCACTCACATTGATGGGCGCTTCGCCTTAGCTGTTACAATGTAGTAAGGGTTAACCAGAGAGGCAGTTTCTGTAAGAAGGGCAATAAAGTTTAGGTTAGAAACAACACCAGAATGTTTCCTTCCTGCCTTCCCTACAAGATTAGCCCTGTAAAGTGGAAAAAAACAAAATAAGATTTCTTCCAACAAATGGTTTTCCAAACTGCTTAGAAAGTTAACAAACGGTTCTCCTGAATAGGTGCGAACTGGCTGAATCCCACCACTGGATTTATTTACATAAGATCCCAGCTGGGCTGAATTGACAGGTATCTTGGTGGATTCTGAATGTCAAAATGTTAGCTGACCCAGGTAGAGATGTCAGTTATTCCAATCATAGCTATTACTGTCTCTATGAATAAAGATAATAAAAACATGGTTATAACTTTTCACATTAGACCCATGATCCCCCAAACTGAGGCACAATGGCTTATAAATTGTAAATGTTTTGTTCTTCCATAGCAAAAGTTATGGCAGTATTGAAACGCATATATCATCTTAATGTAAAATGATATATGGATTTCAATATATTGCCCCTACTTTGCTATGGAAGAATAAATGATTTAGAATTTACATGTAACATAAATGGTAAATTTATGACTTAATGTCTCATTAAAAATCCTGACATTCTGTGGGATTTTAATTCTTTTCTTTGCTATGGATATACCAGGGATGGTATTCACTTACCTTCGCTACCATTTTGCAAATGTGAGTGTGCGCATGATGACGTACGGGCGAGTGGGTGGAGCCTCCTGCAGCTGCTGCTACCAGTTCTTCCGAACCGGATAGAACTGACTGAATACCACCACTGGGATATACGTATGATAGATGACCATTAATGGGGCCAACTCACACTTAGCAGCATTAGCACAAGAATTGCTTCTGCATGAAGAATTGCCAGGGACAATGTAGTTAAATCTGTGTGCAAAGGGCTGGTGAGATGACTCTGCTCCTGTCACAGTAGAACTCAAGGGAAGAGAATCAGAAGCGTAGCAATAGCAGTAGCACTTAAACTTATATACCGCTTTACAGTGCTTTACAGCCCTTTCTAAGAGGTTTACAGAGCCAGCATATTTCCCCCAACAATCTGGATCCTCATTTTACTGACCTCAGAAGGATGGAAGGTTGAATCAACCTTGAGCCGGTCAGGATCGAACTGCTAGCAGTCAGCAGAGTTTGCCTGCAATACTGCTTTCTAACTACTGCACCACCATGGCTCTTCTTAGATGAGGTATAAGAACAACCCCATTTATTGGTGAAAAGATGCAGTGTCAATCCTTGCTAACAGCTCTGCAACAAAGAAACTTTTAGTCTACTTTCCTGCTTCTAACAATAGTTCGTCTAATATTCCCCAGGCAAATTCAATTTAGACCATTGAATTTAACTCCCTGCTCAGCACAGGAATCCAAAATGAAGCATTCCTGACTAATGACTGTTGCCTTGTCTAGGGGAATTCAATAAGTGCACTAATAATTGCTTCCTCAGCCAAACTTCTCTCAAGGCTAAGAATTTTTGTCACCATTCAATTGGAATCTACAGTGTTTGTAACTTAAATCCATGATTCTGTGCCTTGAAGTCTAAGATGATAGTCAACAGGTCCTGACATTCATCAATGTTGTAGCCATCCAGGTCTTTGAAGAATGGTATCTAAACTCCACTCACCTCTTGTCTTCTCCTTAAAATGTGCAGCCAGCTCCTTTAATCTTTCTTCATACCCAGTTTAGTTTCTAATCCTCTCATCATCCTTGTTGTCCTTTTCTGAACTTGTCTCAGTACTGAACATACTACTCAAGATGGAGTCCAACCAAAGCAGACTAAAGTAGAGATGTTTTCCCCATGATACTTCTATTTTTTGTCCTTTTTGTAGCCATAATCACACTGCAAATGAAACAGAAGAGCAAACAAGACTTTTACAAAAGAGTTACCTCCATTCAGGGGACTTGGGAAACATGAGATAGAAACCCAGAGCAATTCCATCTTAATTATGCTAGGTATAAGTTAAATGAGAGAATTGCTCTGATAGACTTTCAAGAATCTGTTATATTTCCCTGGTTAACCACAAAGGACTTTCCAAAAATCCAGATAGTCTTTTTTCCCTGAGTTTGTTAACCTCTCCAGGCTTGAGAGTTGGCAACTGTCATTAGCTACTATGAAAAATTCCTTTTGCTTCTTTATTGTCATTTTGTCCTTATCTGCAATTTCATTCTTTGATCTTTGCCAGCTTCTGCCACTTAAAGATCTCTTACTTTCTGTCACAGTTCTACATATTTCTGCTGGCTTCTCCTTTGCAATATGGAGGTCTTTGTGCAAAGAAATGCATGATCTCATCATTTCTTCATCCATTAAGATCTCTTCAATAACCATATTTTCTAGCTGGCCTTGACTTTAGACTCTTAATATATAACTGCAGCCAAGCTGTTATTAATGTTATTTATTGCTGTAGATTTTTTTTTTTAAATCATGTGCTGTTCTAATAGAAGAAAATGTCTGTAGCTCAGAATTGTGGAGTCCTTAGTGGTCTTTGAGCTTGGCTGTTGCTGGCAGACATTTCATTACCCAACTAGGAAACCTCATCAGTGAAAGTTTGCTCTTTTTTTATATATATATAGTAGGTTGTCCTGCCTGTTTTGGTGGAGATGTGGTTTTCTCCTTGGGTAACTCCTTGATTAGGGCGTTGTTTTTCTTCTTGTTTGTTTGCTTGGAGTCAATCCCTGCTTATCTGGATGTTGGTTGCTAGAAACATATGTTCTTGTCTTTTTGTTTCCTCTCCGGCAATCAATACCGAGATAAGGAATTTTTAAAATAATAATAACAATAACAATGATACATAAGGGAATGTGGAGAAAGCTAAGCTGTAGGCTATAGTATTTCTGTATAATCTGATAACTGTTTTCCATTTCATACCATTATGTAAAGCATGGAATAAAGCTTTTTGAAACCTGCTGAGATGCTGTATGAAAACACTTACCTTTCATTTATTAGGTTACACTATAGTGGTTTTTGTTCTCTTTAAGCAGTCACACTGTAGATATAATTATAATACAGCATTTATGTCATGTTCAGAGCATTTATCCAAAATCTCAAGTGCCAGAATACATATATTCCTTCCTCTGTAATATGAAGTACTCTTGAGAGATTGCTTTGGTACACAGTAGTACAACTAATGGGCAGCATAAGGTATTGTGGAGCCAGAAAAGAAACAATCATTTTAGTTTTCACCTAGTTGTGACATATATTAAAGGTGTTATCTAAGAGGATTAAAGAATGAAACTCTTCACTTGTTTAAAAGTTTTGAGGAGTCATTTGGAGAGCCAGTTTGGTCTAGTGGTCAAGGCATCAGGTTAGAAAATGGGAGGTGGTATGTTCAAGTCCCGTCTTAGTCATGAAAGCCGACTGTGTGATTTTAGGCCAGTCACTCTCTCTCAGTCCAACCCACCTCCCCACCTGGTTGTTGTGTGGAAAATAGGAGGAGGAAGCCATGTTGGATATGTTTGCTGCCTTGAGTTATTTGTAAATATAATAAAGGTGGGATGAACAACAAACAAATAATGCTAAGTTTATCCTGGAGGAAAAGAAGGGAAAACTTCCAAGGGCCTAGGAAACTGCAAAGATGTCCTTTCAATGATACAAGGCAATTCTGAGAGGATAATTTTGGAGGGTGATGAAGAGCTAGATCATTTATTTATAATACATTGATTAGATACATATCCTGTCTTTCTTTCAGAAACTTAACTTTGGCTATATAGAGTTCTGGATTCCAATTTTATCTCACAATAACAACTGCATAAAGTACATTGGGCTGAAAAACTGTGACTGGCCCAAAGGCATGCCATCTGTCTCTCAGCTGAGTACAGATTAGAGGCTAGAAGCTGGTGTCCTCTTTCAGGCCCAATGCTGGCAGTAATCACTCAGGAGAAGCTAAGAGCCACAAGTTCCAAAGTTGTTTCCAAAGCTAGAGATTGAAAGCCAAGAAAGCAATCAACTCCAGTCTTAAATCAAGGTTACATAAGTGGTGTCCAGGAATGATTTGAAAGGTCAGTTTAATGAATTAAGGAAGCATATGCTATGATAGGGGCTGGGCAACAGAGTGAGGATATTAACTGTTTCTAGCATCAGGCCCTGTAAACCAAATTCTTAGATCTTAACACCAGGGCCTATAAATCACATTCTTAAATATGAAAACCGTTCATATAAACCAATTTCTTAAATCTTAAGACTTGGTATTGCCTTTATGGCATGGTTCTGTGTTGGAGACTGAATTCTGCAAAACATCTGTATTCTTTAAGCCCTATGAAACATAGGCTCCATTTCCATATGCTTTCTCTCCTTATGATCTAGGGAAGATTTCAACAAATTCAACTGAGTTGTTATTTACAGACCATTCTGGAAATTGTGGCACCCGCATATTATTTTCAGTCTGAGTCCTCCATTTCCTGCTTTTTGGACAAGAACCTCTACAGAGGACATCTTTTTTGGTCTAGTCCCGCAATTTACCTAAACTGTTTCTTACTCATGATTGGTGCAACCAAATAGTCTGTCTATAATTAGCTCCCAGCAGCCTAGTCCCACATGACTAGTGAGTTGTCACAAGCTAATACTTTCACCTTTATGGCATGGTTCTATGTTGGAGACTGAATTCTGTGAAACATCTGTATTCTTTAAGCCCTATGACGTCTTTATACATCTTTATATGACGTCTGCAGATTTCAACAAGAAATAGAACATCACACATTGGTTGCCAGATGTGGCTTTAAAAATTCTTCCTCTTACCAAGTTACCTTATTTTGACGTGTGTAGAGGGGACAGGTCAAAATAAAGTGGATCTAAAGGAAAAAATTAAGCTTCCTCCCATCTCGGCATAGTGTTTCTGATACTTAGAGTAAAGTAAATGAACAAAATTTGAATGGAGCTATATATAATGTAATATGTAATTCAGTAATGTATATTTTGATCTTTGGAAATAATTGTAGAGGGTAGAGGAACAGGATGAAGAACCAATAGTCTCAAGAGAGCCAAGACAAAGGTCAGATAAAAGAAGAATGACTCCAGGGCAGGAATGTAATATAATGTATTTCAGACAAGACCCTTCCTAATTCACACAAAGATAAAGGAAGGAAGGAAAAAAGGAAGGAAGGAAGGAAGGAAAGAAAGAAAGAAAGAAAGAAAGAAAGAAAGAAAGAAAGAGAGAAAGGGGGAAGTGCATTTAGACTTGCAATATTTTGTTATTACAGTTTTACAATAAATGTAGACCAGACCTGTATGACATTGGATTCCTAATTTAAGGACTGACATAATTTAGTGGGATTTTTCTTATGTTAAAGGTTTATAGTCCAAAATCCACTTACCTGACAACTCACTGAATTCTATGGGAAGAATTGAAATATTAAAATGGGCAAGAAATGATGGATAGAGGAAATGTTTTGTAACACAAAATTGGCATTATCAGGAGTTAGAATAGAGGCAGACACAAGAAATAGGGGGAATAATATTATGCATATTTTTATATAATATAGTAAAAGTAATAGCTATATTAACAAAAATCTTACAAGCTGAAAAAACTAGGATGGGTCCCTTCTGAGATGTTTGCCATAGCCACATTCCTGCTGGAGCCTAAGCTTCAACTTATCCAAATGTTCCCCTGGCTCTTGTTTTTACCCATCTCCTGAGGTCATTCCCACATTCCATTGGAAATACCATATCATAACAACCCTCGCATTCCATGTTTAAAATGTCATATTTTATATTAAGTTAAATACTAGATTACAATATCAAACATGTTTTGGATATTTGCATGGTTAACCAAGGCACCAAACCACTTTTTTCCTGTTCTAGAAAGTCATTCTATTCTATAAGGAAAGGACCACTCTGACATACAAGGATTTGGTGTGTGTTCCCTTTGCTGGTTAATATTTATTATTATTTATTTATTTATTTATTAATGAGATTTATATGCCGCCCTATCTCCAGCCGGACTCAGGGTGGCTCACAACAGTTAAGAAACATCTAATAAAAAGTTAAAAAATTAAATCCAAATCTCATAATTTAACAATTAAAAGTACAATTAAGATTAACAAGTTAAAATTAAATTAGAATTAAAACCCCATCAATCCAAGCTGGCCAAACGAAACAGCCATGTTTTCAGGTTGCGGCGGAAAGAGCGGAGGTCAGGGGCCACCCGGAGCTCCAGGGGCAGTTGATTCCAAAGGGTAGGTGCACCCACAGAGAAAGCCCTCCCCTTGGGGGTCACCAGCCGACACTGTCTGGCCGACGGCATCCTAAGGAGGCCCTCTGTGGGAACGCACCGGACGATGGGAAGCTGTTGCTGGCTGCAGATGGTTCCCCAAATATCCTGGGCCTAAGCCTAAGTATATTAAAGATAATATACTGTATCTTTAAACATATTCTCATGTCTTTTTAAAATCAGAGTACTTACTTTCGTTTCTTAACTAGATGTTTTTTTATTTTTAAATGTAGTAACGAAGAATAATAGTTTGCATGATTTCCAACTTGATTCCCAAGCTGGCTCTAAAATTTTTAGAGGGCTGGATTATGTGGATAGATTTGTGTGGTCATGTTGTGGATGGCATAATCCTTGAAGAAAATAGTCCTCGGGATGAATTGATTGGATCGTGGTCTCACCAATGTTTCATCTCCCATTTGTTTCCTTCACTAATCCTGTCCAGGATTAGTTATGCAGAGAAATCATGTTTCATTATCTACCAGGTTCTGCCTGACTACAATCTGAATTTTTGGCATACTGATTAGATTGTGTGAATTTATAATCAATCACATTTGTTCCAATTGTTTTAGCTCCACAGCAATATGGATTAGACCCTATGGGTTTGTGGTTTAAAAAAAAAAAACACAACTTAGTCAAACTTGAAATAAGTATTCTGATCAAACTTTTTTTTCCCCTTTGGGAAATATAAATCACGTGCAGTGATTGCTTGATTAAACTTGGTTTGGCCTGGCTTTGTGATGATACCCAATTTGGGAAGAGGAAGGCCTCCTATTTTGTGAATAATTAAATGATTAAGAAAGAGTTCCTGTTGCCCTCTTTACTGAACAAAATCTTAACAGATGATGATGATGATGTCTTGATGCATGGTTAATAGAATCCCCTTTTCCCCCCTCACTCTTGAAACTGGCAAGACAATACTTTTAACAGCAGCATGGTTCCAGGTACTGATACTCGGACAGCATCCTCTTTGCACATCTGTTTGTTCTCTCCGTTTCCTGAGAACAGCTTTCTGATATTCATGTACCTGCTCAAGCATTCAGCATACAAAGTGGGTACTCGGTGATTTAGAGCCATATGCTTACAGTTTTATTTTGACAAGCTGCTCTGCTACTACGTATCTGCAGGGTGGTTCAGAGTTCTGGCAAATGACTACCGAAAGCCTATAAACACACTTACAAGTTACCTTCAGCAAATAACTAGTTCATCACTATAAAAGTTTGTGGCAATTAAGTAGAAGGAACAATGAACAATAGAACGGAGCAGGGAATGTGTTGAGATTTCCAATGTTAACTCTGTTTCTAAATTTGTTGCATGCAGTATACATGTTTTCATTTTTTCTTAATAAGTAGAATGCTACATGTGCTTTCACATTCATACTTCCTCATTTTCTCTTTTTTTCCCCTCTTCCAAAAATCAGACATACATTAGCAACCCCAGGCTGCTAATAATGAAGTTCTCAGCAGGTGGTTGAATCTGGCTCATTTTGTCTGGATATGGAAGCTAAACAACGGGAGGCATGTTTGGTGGTGAGGCCAGAAATCACCAGAGAACAATATATAATACAGTTGAAATTCTTTGAATATTAGTAGCTCGGGTTGGTAGTTACATTGTTAATTTGAGCACCAAGCTTGGGGATTTAGTTGCAAACGTTTTGTCCACGTTTGAGGAGACATCTTCAGTGCACTTTGGATTGTGCTTGTCTGGGGGAGCAGCCTTTAAATACCTTTCTGAGTCCTGGTCTGATTTCGGGTTGTGTGATTGGCTGGCTGTAGTTGCTGAGTCATAGTCCTTAGTTTTAAGTATCGTCTGTGTGATGTAAATTAGTGCTAGTGTTGTTCTTCAGATGTCTTCTGATGATGTCATGGTCTGGTTTCGCAAATATACAAGAAAATAATACAGTGGTTGTAGGACAGATACTGAAGTTGAAGCTCAAATATTTTGACCACCAAATGAAAAGAGAGGACTCCTTGGAAAAGACCCTGATATCGGGAAAGACAGAAGGTGAAAGGAGAAGGGGACGGCAGAGAATGAGATGGTTAGTGTTATGGCTTGTCAGCCACAGGCCCCTCCAGCAGCCAAATTAGAGGAGGCCGGGGCATGGGAGTCAGGGTCAGCATCAGGGCAACCTGGGAGCTCTGAGGGGGAAGAGGGAATGGAGCTGGCAGAGAGAAAGACAGAGACAGAAGTGGAGGCGGAGCATGGGCTGTCCGTTAGCTCTCAGATGGAGAATCAATAGCCCCCAGGTCTGGAGATGGTTGTTGAAGAAGAGGAGGAACAGCTGGGTCCAGTGCCTGACGAACGGCTGCATAGAAGGCAGAGAAGAGAAGAGCAGTGGAAAGCTGTGGGCTGATCCTGGGAAAGGAAGAATCACTGCTGCTAGCAAGGTCCCACCCTAGCTCTGGGGATAAAAGGCAGGGGGCGGAGATGAATAGATGTGGCAGACAACTATTCATCTTCCAGCCGCCTGGACTTATTAGCCTGCGAGAGAAACTTTTTGCCAGGGCTGCCGGCATTATTAATAAAGGAATCTTTTGAGTTCACATCAGAGGGCTTGTCGTGTTTGGGGAGCTGGGTCAGAACAATTAGATAATATCATCAATGCAATGAACATGAATTTGGACAAACTCCAGGAAGCAGTAGTCGGCAGGGGGACCTGGCATGCTATGGTCCAAGGGTTAATGAACAGTTGGACACGACTTAGCAGTTGAACAATGACAACAACAACGAGCTGTAGAATATTTGTGGAAGTTTTTAAAATAAAGCCACTCCTGAAAGAAAACGATAGCAAATCACGTTGCCAAGTGATATGAACCCACATATGAAGGTACCCATGAAGTGCTTAGGAGTTGACCTTGACTTTAAGGCTTTGGAATGAAAATGATTCAATAGTTATGCTGGCTTCCTCTATTGCTGACTCCTTTGGTTTGTTGCTACAGTCTGAGCTGCTTTTGGCAAGGCTTTGATTTCTTTGCCCTGGGTAGACCTTTGCAGTTCTTCCAATTCTACTTCTTGAATACTTTACTTGGCATTGTAAATCAGCACTGATCTGCTGGCCTCTGTTCTGTTGCTTTTGATTCTGGATGTTGTTTCTTTCCAGAGCTACTGCATTCTTTTCAGATATCCCCTTCTCATTGGATTGGATTTGTTAACAGCAGATCATTATTTCTTTAGTTTTTAGGCTTCGTGTGTTTCCAATGGGTAAACAATTTTTCTTCCAGTAGTCCTGCAGCTACCCTGTAGCCCTGGTTGCTCAGCCAACAGTCCTGAATCCTGTAGCCCATTTTTCACCAGATGTCCAAGAACTCCAATACCTAGCACAGTCCTCGTTGGTGTGGGTTACACCAATCTGAAATGGGTTTCTGTAAATTATACATCACCGTATTGTTTATGGCAGAAATACTCTTCCCTGGCTTCTCTGATGAGACCTCTCCACTATGGTTGAATCTCTGGCAGAGCTTTCATCCTCTTTGGAACATGTAAGTCCCCATAAGCACTTCCAAGTAGTTCCTCATTGGGGCTTATTATATTACTGAGATGGTCATGTTTTTGCTGCATACAAGCCATTTGTATGCACTGACTTCCTATTGTTATGGTCCGCCAGCAGCCTGTGGAGCTGGCAGCGGAGTTGGACAGTGAGGAGGCTGGGGAGGAACATGGCCCAGTCCTGGAGTCTGGGGCAAGGCCCGGATGAGGGTTCTGCATCGGAGGCAGAGATGGGGCCAGGGCGATCTGGGAGTGATGCACTGATTCTGGGGCCCCCAGAGTCAGACAGCAAAGAGGCAGAGGAACAGGTGGAGCCTGTTCATAGTGCACACATGTGCAGAGCTGCCAGAAGGCAAGAGCAGTTAAAGCAAAAGGGATGACTTAAGAGTAAGGCCAGGAGATGATTGGCCCTTCCCATAAGGCTTAAAAGAGAAACAAAGGCACTTGGGCCTTTTTGCAGGCAAGCAACGTTGCCAACTCTGTTTCCAGTCAGCATCTCTTGTTTGTTTCTGAATTTCATGGGGCTTTGCCAAGTAAGGCCTTTGGCTGGGTGTCAAAGAAGATAAAGGTTGGTGAGGACCCAGATTGTTGGGGGCAATATGCTAATGCTAATGCAATATGTTAATATGCAATATGCTATATGCTAACTTTGTAAACTTTGTAAACCGCTTAGAGAGGTTTACAAGAGAGAGCACTATGAAGCGGTATAGAAGTCTAAACAATAATAATTATCCCAAAGGACTTTTTCCGAAGGACTTGTTTTGCAACTAATTGGGACTCAGCTGGGAATGAACATAATTCTCAGCTGTTACAATAAAATAGATTTGTTTGGGACTAATTGTGTCTTGTAATGACTCAGTAAGCCTAGGTCACAACACCTATGTCTAGATGGTCTCACTGCATATTGTTTAACAAACTGCATGCTTAGGGCAGTTTCTGTGTGAAGACAGTATCAGGGGGTGTTCTGACCCAACCTTAGCAAGTATTGATAAGTCATTTACTCACGAGTAAAAACAAACCCCTTTTCAAACAGGGTAGGAACAGTCTTTTATTCACGTGGATAAATAAAAAACCAACTGAAATTAGTCCCAACAGACCTGGTTCTAGAAGTCCAAATTGCTTGCTGTATCCTAAAAATGAACAGTTGTCTATGACAACCGGACACTCCCAAAGCCCTCCTATTTATTTCCCAGCCAGGGAGGGGCTGGCTAGTGTCCACGTCTGCTTTTCCTTGAGAGCCGGCTTATTATTTTCCTTTGCTCTCCTTTCCTCTCTGCGGATACGCGCATCTGGGATAGGCCTCATCTGATCCTTCCCCTCACACAGCTCAGGCCCCTGAAGACAGCTGCCTCTCCACCTGGGGGAGGACGGAAGGCCCCGGCTCTCCCTCTGCCTCTGATGCTGTTTCCTTATCAGAACCTTCCAAAGGCTCCGAAGCTGGCCCAGGCTCTCCATCAACCTCCTCCTTGTCTGACTTTGCTGCTAACTCTGCTGGCAGCCGACGGGCCACAACAGGGGGTAGCAAAGGGTCCTTAATCTTTGTTTTCCCAACTGACTCATGCTCATTTCTAATTTAATGAGCCTAATTGTGTGAAAGCAACTTCTCTAGAACTATTAGTTAAAATGCGGAATTGAGAGTGATCCCTGCTGGAAATAAAATTCCCTAAAACTAATCAGGTACACTTAGGCAAATACCACATGCCAAGAATGAAAAAGCTTTAAGCCGAATTTTTATTCTTTTATGATGGGATATAATTGTACATAGTGCATAGAGGTGTTTCATATCCTTTATGGTCTTCTCATTTTTGTCTGATTAAAAAAAATGAAATGCAGTTCCATTTTCAACATTTCTTTCATCTTTTTCTATGCTAGGTGCTTAAGATGAGTAAACTTCTCCTCCTGTTTCACGATAATGACAATACACTCCTTTGTTATCCTCAGGATGGGTCAAAAAAAAAAAAAAGAAAGAATAAAGTGACACAAAAAATATTCCCATTGACTTTGAAACTGAATAGGTTCACCTCGTTTTCCTGGAGGCCAAATATAATTTATTGGCTTTCATCATCTACAAAATCTCATTCATTGTCTGGACGTTGAAAGGTGTACCTTCCCTTTTTTGGCTATGGATAACCAACCATCAAGGCTTAGTTTCTCTTTTTAAATTAAACACCAAGTATAAACCTAAAATTAAAATTAAACCTGGACAAATCTGTTACGCTTTCAGTAATTTAAACCTCGGGCCGTATCATGTACATCAGACAGCTCTGCATCTGTTCTGCCCCAGCTAGGGACCCCAAAGAACGCAGCACACACAAAGTCTGTACAAATCTTAGTTTACTAAATTAAGTCAGTCTTTTTCAAACAAAGGCTGTTAATTAACTTTCTTAACAGCCTACAAGAATCCAAAGAATAAATAATCGTAATCTTACTATGGTTGGCAGAAAGCCCAGAAGCAATTTGCAGAGAACTAAGATCCAGACGCGAAGGAGAGTGAACGAAGTTGTTCCCTGCAAATTGCCTCAGTCGTCGTCCTTCCTTAAATAGGCTAAGTGAGTGGTCAATTAGCCCAAGCCTTACTCTCGAGGAGACCTCCTCCTGAGGAGGCACTCCTTCCTTTTGGCAGCTCTGCACACCCGTGCATTGAGAAGAGGCTCCTCCTCTTCTTCCTCTTCACTTATGGGAGCTTCTGGAGGTTCTGAAGGCCCTGGCTGAATCCCTGCCTCTGGCACCACATCTTCTCCAGCCTCCTCACTGTCCAACTTGAGTGCCAGCTGCACAGGCTGCTGGCACAGCACCACACCAGCCTCCTCACTGTCGGAATCAGCTACTAGCTGCATAGGCCACTGACGGGCTACAACAGCATCATAGAAACCAAATACATGTAGTCCTTGATTTACAACAGTTCATTTAGTGACTGTTCAAATTTACAACGGCACAGAAAAAAATTACTTATGACCGTTTTTCACGCTTACAATTGTTGCAGCATCCTCATGGTCACAGGATCAAAATTCAGATGCTTGGCAACTGATTCATATTTATGATGGCCGCAGTGTCCCATGTGGTCACCCTTTGCCCCCTTTTGACAAGCAAACGCAATGGAGAAGCCAGATTCAGTTAACAACCTTGTTACTAATTTAGCAACAGCAGTGGTCAGAAAAGTTGTAAAATGGGGCAAAGCTCACAACAACTGTCTGGCTGAGCAACAGAAATGTTCGGCTCAATTATGGTCGTAGGTTGAGGACTACCTGCAATATGAGTTTCTGTGGTTCGTTTAGATATATATGGACTTTAAAAACCCAGGTTCCAATGGGGTAAAATCCATGCGTTTCAAAAGTAAATTTTCAAAGTCTTTACCACAGAGAAAATTCTCAAAAGGAAACAACAAGAACAACAAAACTAGTCTCAAAACACAAAAGGAATTTGGATCAATTTATTTACAGTGCCCGTTTATTTATATTTCTATTCACTCCTATTTTCCAATTTGCCAAGGACCACTTCACCTCCTTTTTTAAACCTCTCTTTCCTTTTTAAAGTATATTATGGACTAAACATAGTCCATAATATAGATTTCACTCCAAGCTATCTACCAGTACTTAGGAGCTGTTTACTTGGCAGCAGTAATTAATTTATCAGCTTCAAAGCTAAAACCAAGTAGACACTCAATTTAAGTGTCTCAAACCTATAGTTAACTAGGCAACTGATATTTAGCCTGGCTGTTATTGAGTCTACTGTAGAGTGTAGACTGGTGTGTAATGAATCAACCACACATTTACAAATGAGCGTGTTAAATGAAGCAATGGCTACATTGAGATTTTTTTTTTTTAAGGCTATGTGTGAGTAGACACACATCATGTTTTTTAAAGGGCGGGTCAGAAAAAGCGGAAATTTCTCTTTTCTTTGCCTGCTTTATTGATTCAAAAGGCCCACAAGTTAGTTCTTCATTAGCATTTCCAGTGTAGAACATCAAATATGCAAGAGTTCTGATTCTAAGAACTAGGACAAAATTTCAAAAACAACTCTATTTACGAGCAGCATCGTAGTACAAAACAAGCTCTATAAACAACAACAGAAAAAACCAGGAGCACCCAGGCTTGAAACAAAACTGACATGAGAAAAGGGCGTATTCACATTTTAATGATAATTACACACAGTAGAAAACGTCTATTGTTTCTGATCCGGCATTTTGATGTTTTCTGTAAATGGGGATTTAGTAACACATGGTTGTGAATCTCTAGCCGCCTGGCTAGAGAAATTGCAAAGAGAAATTTCACCCCAGTGTCAACATTTTACATCTACAAACTTTTATTGTCTGAATCTTTCTGGATTTTTTTCAGATAACCTTCTATATTTATTCTGTACAGCCCTCCAAGGAAAGGAATAATTTTATCAGGATTGAAAAGGAGAAAACCATACAAGTAATAGTAATAGCACTTAGACTTATATACCACTTCATAGTGCTTTACAGCCCACTCTAAGTGGTTTACAGAGTCAGCATTTTGTCCCAACAATCAGAGTTTACTCAACCTGGGGAGGATGGAAGGCTGAGTCAATCTTGAGCTGGTCAGGATCGAACTGCTGGCAGTCGGCAGAATGAGTCTGCAATACTACATTCTAATCACTGTGCCACCATGGCTCCTAATCCTAAATTTACAGCCAGTGTTGGGACTAGAACCTCCATCACTAAGTGATGCCACCATTAAGTGAGTCGCACCCAATTCTACTACCTTATTGATATGGTTGTTAAGTGAATCATAAAATGAATCCAGTTTCCACCATTGACTTTGCTTATTGGAAATCCCCTGGGAAGGTCGTAAAGGCAGTCTTGCTACCCTAGGCTGCTGCAACTGTTATAACGTCATGCCAGTTGCCAAGCGCCTGAAGTTTGATGTTACTGCACGAATGTTGTAATTGTGGTAAGTGCGAGAACCTGTCGTAAGTAACTATTTTCAGAGCCATTGTAACTTCAAATTGTACTTAAACAAAGGGAGTAAGTTGAGGGCTAGCTGTACGTAGTTCCTCTCACCTTATTCAGACACAAACTCTCTCTCCCCATCTTGTGACATAAAATTTAGAGCTTTGGAAACTTTCTCAAAACAACTAGTTGGGCTGTCTTTAGCTTATTACAGTCAGCAAAATAGTATGTAGGATTTTTTAAAAAATGCAATTAATACATTTTAAACAATTTCCATAACTCTAACATTAATATTACCTTGAAAATATAATATAATCAGAAATAATTAATTCTTAGCTTGCAGTTGAAATGCTCCTTTCCTTTCCTTTCCTTTCCTTTCCTTTCCTTTCCTTTCCTTTCCTTTCCTTTCCTTTCCTTTCCTTTCCTTTCCTTTCCTTTCCTTTCCTTTCCTTTCCTTTCCTTTCCCTCCCCTCCTCTCTCCTTTCCTTTCCTTTCCTTTCCTTTCCTTTCCTTTCCTTTCCTTTCCTTTCCTTTCCTTTCCTTTCCTTTCCTTTCCTTTCCTTATAAAAATTCTGATTTTTTATTAAAAATGTCTGATTAACATCAGACAAACAATCAATAACCTAATCAGGGTGTACTAAGACAAAAACCACACCCCCAACAACATTGGCAGGGAATGCTACTGTATATAAAGAGGGAGCTCCACACTCAATAGTACTGAAGTGGTTACTTAGGCAGGTGATGAAATGTTGGCTAACAAACAACCAAGCTCAGTGCACCAAGAAGTCCACAATTCAACCATGAGCTACAGATATTCTCTTTTTTTGGAGTAACGAAACACAATCTAATATAATACTGGGAAAAATATGAGCCCAATGAATAGCAGCAATTTAGCTCAGAATCTTTGACTTGAATTTCTGATTAACAACTGATAAGCCAAACTTTGACTGAAATTAATTAAAATAGGACTTGACATTGGATACCGGATATTCTTTATCTCTGTTCCAAAATCAAAGTGCCAGCCTCAGAGGAACATATCAGAGGAACATATCAGAGGAACAAACAAACAAACAAAAGTTATGGTTTTGTGTTCTTGGCTCCCAAGTCTGAAAGATTAGGTCTTTATTTTGCAGGTGTGTGTGTTGTGTGTCTGTGTCTGTGTTTGTGTGTGTGTGTAGTAGCAGTTTTCCCATTCACTATTGCTTCCCAATAATGCGCCCATCCAGCTATATGCTGCCCAACTAATGAATGGTCCTGTCTGCAAATGAAATTAAATATCTCACAGTTAAACTGGAAGTGCTAATTGCCAAGCAATGACTCCTTTAATCATCAGGTGATAAAATGTTTAATCTTCAAGGAACTAGTACAGACCAGCTATATAATGATGAGCTTTAATTGCCAACTTAAAAATAAATAAATAAACAAGCCAGATGTCTGGTCTATAGGAGCTCTTCTGTGCTCTTGTAAACAATACTATGGATTCTCTAGTGATCTCTGAGCTCCATTTGTTTTCTTACAAACGTTTCATTACCCAACTGATGGCCTAGCACTGAAGACATTGTTTAGCTGGGTAATGAAATGTCTGTAAGAAAACAACAGAGCTCATTGACCACCAAGGACCCCTCAGTTCAATCCTGAGCTAAAAATATTGTTTTCAATTGGAATGAACCATGTAAGATGAAATGTTGATAAAAGGAAATGAAATCAGCAGCCCAAAATGGAATGATCAAACAGGTGATGCTATATGTAAAAGCAGTAAAATCGAACTCAGGGACAAAGCAGATTTACAGATTTAAACCTATACAATTTATTTTATTTATTTATATTTCATATTTCTTAACCGCCCCTCTCTCTCAGAGAGGGAGATGAATGATGAAATGGGATCACACATACATTTTAAATGATTTTTCTCCATCCCTCATAAGGCATGTTGTATACTGTATTTTTTGCTCCATAAGACACACTTTTTTTCTGCCAAAAGTGGGTGGAAATGTCTGTGCATCTTATGGAGCGAATATAGGTCACAGGAAGCAGTGGCGAATGGCGGCAGTGATCCCCGCTGCCTGGAACAGCTGATTGGCAGTATTCTAGGAGGCCAATCCAACAGCTGATCAGCTGCTCGGCGGTGAAGGCTCCAGCATTCCCTGGTGGAGGCAGCAGACAGAAAGGAGGCAGTAATGGTGGCGTTTCTGGTCGGCCAGCCCACTGATCGGCAGGGCTTCAGGAGGCTAGGATCCAGCCGTTGCTGAGCTGCCACTCAGGTGATGGCCACAATGGAGTGGAGCCCTGACGAGCCACGAGGCAGATTTTTTTTTTTCTTGTTTCCTAGGTGCGTCTTATGGTCAGGAGCATCTTATGGAGCGAAAAATACAGTACATGGTAAGTGTAATAAGTTATCTTCCTCCTGACTGGGTAGGGAGTATAAAACTAAACCATGGAAAAACCAGTCAGCTTAATGGTCAGGAAGCGTGTGCTAGAGGAGCTGGGTCAAGAAATTAAAGAAGGATATGATGGACTCCCTGGAACAATTAAAAGGAGCTGCCCTCATTTTAACGTTATTACTTCTGTATAAATAATTTACCACAATGGATGGCCAAGTCCACCAGTTTTGTTTTCCTTCACATTCATTTTCTCTCAAATTCTTTATGTCCTGTCAGTAAAGCAATTGGTGACTTTTGGAAGCTTGTATAACAAAAATGAGCTAAAGTCTCTTCCTTTTCATCTTCCTTTTAAATATTTCTTTATCTCTCCTGCCAATCATATCTGTAGTCACTTATGAGTTCAGGAAATGAATGCCATTTCTCAGGTGCCAAATATTATAGCTTCCTGCCAAGTGGAAGAAAATGTGCTTTGTGTGCTTTGATGTTAATAAAGCTGTGTTAGATTTGCCATGGATACCCATCTTCAAAAACACTTACACCTTAGTTCAAGGTATGAAGACTTTCAGTCTAAATTAGCTCTGGAATGTCTTTTAAGACTCCTGAACTCTTCTCTCGCTTCAAAGTCTTTCTTGGTGCCATCAGATTTCTATAATGATATTTCCTCTATTTGCCTACTGTTGCAGCTTCTTGACTTCACACCTCTTTCCTGCTGTATTAGCTTATTTCTTTGAAGTCTTCCTGGTCACAATTGGTATTAATGAGATAGCCATAGCCTGTTGTGAACTGGAAGACTTCAAAGAATTCGTTGAGATTTGTCCGAAGCAATTGAGGTTCAAATATCACCATGGATATAAAATCGTCTTCCTTGACCTAGTAGGACCGAAATTCTTATAAGACAGAGCCAGTCGGCTAACCATAATGTCTGTGGGAATGGAGGAGTTAAAAGTCAACTTATCTGGACAGCAACATATTGGGGAAGGCAGAGATAAAGACTCCAAACCTTTGAAATGGTAGAACAAAGAAGCTTTCAGTTCCAGGATTTATTGATATTAAACAGCATCATGCAGCATCATTGACTCGTTAAAGAAAGCTAAAATGGCAGGAAGTCGTAGGTCAGATAAAAGGTAATTTTTGTCCTAACTGTAATCATGTACTGTAACTTCTAAAAACTAAACTTGCAAAATTATTTCCTCCAGCTCCATTTTTTTACATGCCTAAATTAATTTACACCCTGCTTTAATTCAATTTGCTTTTATTTAACTGTCTCTTTGTTTTGTCCTTAGGTTATTCTGTGGTTTTTGGCACCCACAGATGTCTCCTGTTTCTGGTTTGGTATGCATATGTCGGTGTCTGTGTGCATATATTATACATTCAAGTTGATGCATGCTACTTGAAAGGAAAGCCCATTGTGTGTTTTTTCAATCCCTCCCTCCCTCCCTCCCTCCCTCCCTCCCTCCCTCCCTCTCTCTCTCTGTCTTCCTCTTTCCCTCTCTCCCTCCTTCCCCCCTCTCTCTTTCTTTCCCTCTCTCTCTCTCCCTCTCCCTCTCCCTCTCTCTCTCCCTCCCTCCCTCTCTCTCTCATGCTGTGTGTGTCAATCAGAGGAACTCTAGGGGACTTTAGAGACAGCAATATGAAAAAAAGTTAAAAGGAAAAGCAAGCCAAAGAAACAATATTACACACATCACATTGGGGAAAGGCTAACCAGCTCCATTACGTTTATGGTCAACCAATCTACATTATGAGGAAGTGGATCCTTGCCCATTTCTGCACTTACATACTATCTAATCTATTGATTTACAATGACAATCAAAAGTTAAAACCACTCACAATTTACAAATGAACACATCCACAATTAAAACGTTAGCATAAAAACAGATGGAGCAAACATAAGCAGACGAGAATAAAGATCACTGTCAAAACACTAGTAATAAGGTGCAGTGTTTATAAATGATGTTAGACTAGAATAATTATCAATAGGCAGTTTCCAGTTTAAAGAATGAAATCACGCATTGGCAGATGAATCCACTTGATAGGCTTAAATAATTTTGTTCAGAAGCCTGTCAATGGCTTTTGTGAGAAGAGAGTTGTAGAGCTTAGAAACAGCCACTATGGAAGTCCTCACTTACGAGTACCTGTCTTATGTGCCTCACATACAAGAGAGAGAGGGGGGGGGGGAGAGGGCAAACAAACAAATCAACCAACCTCTTGAGGCTTATGCACAAAGACAGAAATGGGGGTCTTTTGGGTCTACATGTCCCAAGTCACCTGAGGCACTGACTGTAGGCTACAGCCAACATTTTGAACTGCATCCAGAAAGAAGTAGGAGTTGTCAAATAGAAATCCCTGTTCCCGGGATTAGCTCCGATCATCTGACTTCAGTTTTTCAGGACTGACTCACATATTTATTTATTTTATTTAACTTATATGCTGCCCTATCTCCAACGGACTCAGGGCGGCTCACAACAATAAAATCCACAATAACCACAGTACAAAGTTAAAATACCTAATTAAACCAGATAAAAGTTAAAAACCCATATAAAACCCCATCAGTCCAGGCCGGGGGACTTGAATAACCAAGTTTTTAATTCGCGGTGGAAAGTGCGAAGGTCAGGGGCCAGCCGGAGCCCCAAGGGGAGTTGATTCCAGAGTATGGGCGCACCCACAGAGAAGGCTCTACCCCTGGGGGCCACCAGCTGACATTGTCTAGCCAATGGCAGCCTGAGCATTGGGCGCGAACCAGGCGATGGGAAGTTGTTGCTGGCTGCAGGTGGTCCACCAAATATCCTGGGCCTAAGCCATATAGGGCTTTATAGGTCATCACCAGCACCTTGAATCTCACCCGGAGGGCAACCAGCAACCAATGCAAGTCATGCAGGAGAGGTGTTACATGGGAATATCGGGATTCTCCCATCACAACCCGCGCGGCTGCATTTTGTACCAGCTGAAGCCTCCGAGTGGTCCTCAAGGGCAGCCCCATGTAGAGAGCATTACAGTAGTTAATACGGGAGGTGATAGTGCATGAGTAACTGTGCGTAGGGCATCTCGGTCCAAGGAGAGGCGCATCTGGTGCACCAGATGGATCTGGGCGTATGCCCCCCTGGTCACGGTCGTTATATGGTCTTCTAAACTCAACCGTGAGTCCAGGAGGACATCCAAGTTGCGTACCCTGTCTACAGGGGGTAAAACTTCACCCCCTATAGCCAATGATGGAACCTCTCCTTTGGACCGAGATGCCGGTACCCACAGCCACTCGGTCTTGGCAGGGTTGAGCCGAAACCTGTTCCTTCCCATCCAGACCCACACCGCTTCCAGACATCGGGCCATCACGTCGAGGGCATCACTGAGTTGGTTTGCCTGCTAGTGTGCTTCCTTCAGTCCACAAGATGGGATCAAAATATGTCATTCTGGAAACTGTTGCCTCATGACATACTTTTCACCATGCCTCAGGACTTTCTCCCCACCCAAAAATGGTGGCTGCTACTGCTACCTTTAGGAGAGCAGCAGTGCTCTCTCCATCAGCTTGCCAGTGTGAGGAGAGAGAGGAGCAGCTGTAGTGGCAGTGATTCAGGCTTAGGCTCTGCATCTAAGTCACCATCAGAAGAATAATGAATAGAGGTCTTCAAACATGCTTGGGAGCCTCTAGAGTTGGAACAGTGGAAGGAGGATTCAGTCTCGATCACCAGGCAAACCATTTTGTTTTGAAAGATTATGCCAATAAAGGAGAATATTTGTAGCTCGGGGTTGAAATGATGATATTAAAACTGATGATGTTGCCTAGTTTGGGTAATGAAATGTCTGCAAGAAAACAACCCAGCTGAAAGAACACCAAGGACCGATGAAACATCTGCTCAAGGGCAGAGCATTGGAGCTACCACTGGTATACACCAGATGAGCCCATTCTTCTTTTCTCAACTCTATAGAACAGTTGCAGGATTTGGGTTTGGCTAGTCTAGAGAAAAGAAAGACTAGGGGGGACATGATAGCAGCACTCCAATATTTGAGAGGCTGCCACACAGAGGAGGGGGTCAATTTATTTTCCAAAGCAGCAGAAGGCAATGCAAGAAACAATGGATGGAAACTAATCAGGGAGATTAACCTGGAATTAAGGAGAAACTTCTAACAGTGTGGACAATTACTCAGTGGAACAGCTTGCCATCAGAAGTTGTGGGTGCTTCATCACTGCAGATTTTTAAGAAGAGATGACAGTCACTTGTCTGAAATGGTATACCATCTCCTGCTTCAGCAGGGGGCTGGATTAGAAGACCTCCAAGAGCCCTTCCAGCACTATACTCATTCTGATAAGTAGCTGTCATTCTATAGCAGTCAGGGTAAGTGACTTTTCCATCTATGACTTCAGCAGATAGAAGAGGCCTGACAGCTCCTAATTCGCCTGGAGTGCCAAGTAAAGATGTGAAATGGAGAAGAAATACATCCTTCCCACTCTATCACACTGTTGGGGAAGCTTCACTCTGGAAGGATTCCCCAAAGCTGTTTGGTCAATTCTTGGACAGCAAATCCATGCTAGGATCTTCGCAATAAGAAAATTGAGAACCAGTGTGGTCTAGCAGTTAAGACCCCAGGCTAAGAACAGGAAGAGTTCAAATCCTGTCTTAGCCATGAAAGCCAGCTGTGTGAACTTGGACCAGTCACTCTTTCTCACAGGGTTGTTGTTGAGGAGAAAATAATAAGAGGAATATTTTTATTATTATTATTTTTTAATTTGATTTATATGCCGCCCTTCTCCGGAGACTCAGGGCGGCTTACAATGCATTAAGCGATAGCCTTCATACTTTTTGTATATTTATACAAAGTCAGTTTATTGCCCCCACAAACTGGGTCCTCATTTAACCTACCTTAGAAAGGATGGAAGACTGAGTCAACCTTGAGCCTGGTAAGATTCGAACCTGCAGTAATTGCAGGCAGCTGTGTTAATAACAGGGTGCATTAAACCACTGTACTACCAAGGTATGTTTGCTGCCTTGAGTTATTTGTAAAAATGATAAAGGCATGAAATAAATAAATAAATAAATAAATAAATAAATAAATACATAAATACATAAATACATAAATACATACATACATACATACATACATACATACATACATACATACCTTGTGGAAGAGCCATATTTGATCTTTCATGAGAATGGGACTTCTCATTAAAACAAACATATTGCTAGTAAGGTTCTTGTCTCCCAAAGCAAATATTGGGGATATTGAATCCTGTGGCTGGCTGGAAGCGAGGAAACTTCCCTAGTTATTATCTGGGCCAGATCCCCTCTGGGAAAGTCTAATAGGCTGCAGATGTACCCTACTATATGAATTGCTTCAGATACCATTTCTAAGATCAGTTCTAAAAAGACTGAGTCAGGTTTTTTTTTTTCTTCCCATTCCGTTCACTTGGAGGTCATGCCTATGCAGTCATTTTATGGTCAAAAATGAATTGTATTCAAACTGTTGGGAGTGTCACCAAAAAATTATATCTTTCTCCAGAAGCGCTTTCAGTCTTGAGAGTTTTCATAGAATACTAAAAGAGATGGCTGCTCCCCGTTTGAGATTTATAAAGATGTGAGTGAGTGAAGGTTCCATCTTGCTAGGAACTCTGGCTAACATTTTCTTGTTTCCACAGCTTCAAAGCTTCAGAGGCAATTCTTTCTTTCAGTATGTATGTCATCTACCCTGGCTTTGGTGTTGCACAAGAAGAGAAGACCACAAAGAGATGTCAGGACTTTCTATTTCAGCTACCAAGGAGTAGAACCTAAGCAGCAAGGAAACAGTAGGCAGAACACTTAATTCTGTAAAAAGGAAGAATAACTTACACTTCTGTCACACAGAGTCTTTATTCTATTGAAATACATCCCTTAGTTAGATGGCCATTCCAACTAAAGAACAGGAGAGAACAGACGTAGTGCCAATTGGAACTATTGCCAGCTTCTGAAGATTCTTTCTCCACATACACTGACATGTTTACAAAAGTCCCCCCCCCCCATTTTCCCATAAAAAGTACCACTCTCCTGTTTGAACATTTTGATCCAGCTTTAGCCTCACTGGACAGCAAGGTAACAAGAATAAACAACAATATAGGTTGTCTTCATATTGTGGTAAAGAGTGTATGAGTCCTGCAGCACTCTTTGGTGGCAAACTCAACCCATCAGATGTAACTAAGGCACATGTCACTCAGACATAAGCGACTTGTTAAATGGACTTATTCCTAAGGAACTGTCTGTAAACATCGTTCAGTCTAGTGGCTGATAGGGCCATGTAGTGCTTTGGATTCAATTACAAAAAGACGCTTCCGAGCATGTAGGACATGGGTGTCAAACTCGCGATGTCATGTTGTCATCATGTGACATATCGTGACTTTCTTCCTCTCTGCTAAACCAGGGATGGGCATAGTCAGTGTGTGATGCATCTGGCCCGCGGGCCACGAGTTTGACACCCCTGATGTAGGAGACTCTTTAAAGCAGCTGCATCTTCTTCCAGAATCATGCAGGTGCCAATAATGTTTTCATCCTCCAGCTGCCATGAAATCTTATGTGAAGGTACCACTGCTTTGCAGACAAGGACTATCGTTATATTCCACATTCTAAAGCACTTTAAATCCCAAACTCTGCCCACTGTAGTGAATTGTTCATCGGAAGTATTGTCCACAAAATTCATTGAAGCATTTTTCAAAGACAAAAACAAAAAAACCAAAAAATGCCTAGGTCAGCCTTCACTTCTTCCTCTGGCTTAATATACTGGAAAAACCAGAATTTTTTTTAAAAAGTCGTCTGCAGTAAAAAAAATCTTAATATAAATGTTTACTGAAAAAAAATGCATATATATTTCCCTCCAACGATATTGCAGCATAGCTGGGCTAGGAGGAAAGGCAAAAGCTGATTATTTCTGCGAGCATGATTGTACTCGGAGTCCCTTCCAGCATATTCATCTAACTGCAAATATCTAACTGATAAAAACATCTGTCACCCGGAAAGCTTGTAAATAAAGGCAGAACGGTAAAGGCACTATGATTATCTTGCAAGGCGCACCTAAGATTTTCATTTGTTTCTTTTCTCCTATCCAGGTGAGCAAGACAGTAGAATTACATGCTGGGTTTACATCTAGCATCTGGCATCCTGTGTCAGTTTCCATTGTCATCGGGGAAAACGTCAACAATAGCAACGGCTGCCAAATAGATGTAGAGTCTTCACAATCAAGTTCCAGTTCATGAGTGCCTGCACACATTCAGCAGGCTGGATCACTGCAGAGAAAATCCCCCATGCCTGGGACACAAAGGCCGAGGATTCCTGGAACTGTAGCATCTAGGAAGCTGCCAGCTGGCACAGACCTTCTTCCTGTTCACGTGGTCGATTCAAGGAATGCCTGCAGGGGATGCCCATTGCCAAGAATCCTTTCTATGAAAGGGAATAATAAGACCTTGAAAGTGGAAAAGCTCTTTCAAGTATCCAAAGGGCTATTTTTTTTTTTAACTCAGGCAGATAATAACCACATCACAACATTTTGTTGTAGTGAAGTTTAACATGTGGGTTCTAAATTAGCATGGTAGACTGTAATGGGTGATACCTGTTCAATGAGCCTCAAACAAAGACGGATTCTTCTAACTGGAAAGAGCCATCTGTTTCAAACTAAACTCACTGTTCTTCTATATTGCAAGAATCACTTAGATCGGTAAGGTACAACAATTGCTATGCGTGGCAAAAATACCTGTTCTGCGATATCATAAATCCTTTCTAATTACCTGAAAAGTTTGAATTATTGTTCGCTAGAGTCTGCACAGAAATGCTAATATCACAATCAGAATTAAACTCTGATTTACATTCTACTGGCAACAATGGAACGATCCCATTGGTTGAGACACAGATATGAAAAGAAATAATCTCAGGCAAGCACCTGAAAGCTGATCTTTCATAAAGTTTAATTTATACAGCCCATGGGATGAAAGTTAGATGAGTCATCACAGAACAATTTATCAATTGAATGGCTTGCTTTGAGAAGTTGTGGGTGCTCCATCACTGGAGGTTTTGAAGAAGAGTTTGGACAACCATTTGTTGGACTAGAAGACCTCCAAGGTCCCTTCCAACTCTGTTATTTTGTTCTGTTTACAAGATAATAGGATGCATTTCTTCGTGACACGAATGTGGCACTTGGATGATCTATTACATGAAATAATGGTAGAAGGGATCTGAGGGGTTTTGTTGTTGTTGTTGTTAATTGAAGGTGTCCACTACTAGCCAAGAGAAAATCAGAAAGGCATTTTTTTTCTTTTTTCAAGCTGGCTGCCATAGATAAGATCAGGCAACCTGTGGGAAAGGAATACGTATCCCAGTATCCCTTCCCTTTGGCTTTTGGGTTGCTGAGTACTATAGATCATAAACCATCTGAAAGGTCAGAAGTTGCCCTATTTCCCATCAAAGATGAATAAATAAATCACTTTAACAATTGGCTCCTTCACCATCTTGTCCCCAGCCTGAGATCTACCCATTAAACTGCAGAGTTCTGCTATTGGTTTTCATCAGACTTGTGTTGGCCTTAATCACTGACCCAAAGAATTAGTCCCTATCTAACTTATCATCCTTTTTTTTTTAATTTCAAAATTTGGCAAGTGTACTAAACTTTCCTGTTTATATTCATACTGGGAACAATTAACAGTGTGCAAACGTTCAATTCAGAGACAGAAAGTGGTTCAGCCGAATCTGCAAAATTGAATTGACTTTCTGAATCAGGCTAAAGATTCAGTTAAAACCAGGCCTGTCAAAATGGCGGCCCATGGGATGGATGCATCATGCGCAGGCCACGCCCACCCTGGCTCTGCAAAGGCAAAAAAAGTCACCATACGTCATGATACATCACATAACGCGATCGAGTTCGATATCCGTGAGTTAAACTGTTCAGGCAAATGAGACTTTTTTGAAATGGAATTCAATTGATCGATTATCTTTGAATAGAGCCAAAACCTAAATGATGTACACTTCTGAATTTCATATACATCTTAAAATCCATGTAAGATGGGCGCAAAACAATTACAAGACAACAGAAAATGCAAACACATGATCATTTTTTTAAGCAAAGGCATATATATATATATATATATATATATATATATATATATATATATATATATATATTTGTTTTCTCAGGTTTTCGCGGGTGTTTGTATGTAGGTCTTTGGTTATTCGGGTCTTCTCCCACGTAAAATTGGAAGTGTCTCGGCGACGTTTCGACGAAGTCTCATTCGTCATCTTCAGGCTGGTGTTCTCGGCTCCTGGAAGCACGAAGCCGAGAACACCAGCCTGAAGATGACGAATGAGACTTTGTCGAAACGTCGCCGAGACACTTCCAATTTTACGTGGGAGAAGACCCGAATAACCAAAGACCTACATATATATATATATATATATATATATATATATAGTCTGAGCCTGAAGATGAAGACTTCGTTGAAACGTTGCCAAGACACCTCCAATTTTACGTGGGAGAAAACCCGAATAACCAAGGACCTACATATATATGGGATGTGATTCTACTGAGCTAGGGCTGCAGAAAAACCTTGGTTACGTAGGGAAAACCTGGCTAGAAGAAAAACACACATAAATCCTATGAAGAAGTAAATATATATATATATTTACTGGTGAGATTCGAACTTACAGTAATTGCAGACAGCTGGTGTTAATCACAATGCTTTTAGTCTGCTGAGCCACCAGGCCCAGTTATATGTAGTCAATCTTTAAAATATAGGAAACTAAACTGTATGCATTGTTCAATGAACTCTGTATTTATTTTAATCTCATGAAAACTTTCTAGGTCTCTCTTCCCAGACCAATCTATAACTTAATCACTTTTACTAGGAGTGAGATTACCTCCTCTATAGTTGGCTACCTCTACAATTCTATGTAATTTCTTTTATTGGATTTCCTTAGGGATCCTGGTTAATAAAATGCCTCTGTGTTGCAGCACTCTGTTAAGCATGAAACTTCAATGGCCAACTTTATCCCTCTTAGCCTTTATTCTTAGTTTGGGTAGAAAAGCACTGGTCTGCTGTAGCCTTTTTAGCTTTGTCACACAGAGAAATTGCAGCTACCTGGGAAGTATAGTTAATATCTAAGAAGAAAGCTGCATACACCTGTTGTGTTAGGATGTGTGAAAGAACTGCAGAATTCAGATATTCAAAGAAAAAACAACAGCAGCAAAATATAAAGTGAAGAAAGATGACAATGAGAACAATTAATTAATGGAATAACTTGACTCCTGGAGTTGTGGTCACGCTGTTGATGGAGACACCCATCTGTCAGGAATGGTCTAAAGACTCCTGCCTTGGTCACGGGTAGGACTAGAAGACCTCAAAGGTCCCTAGGATTCTATTGATGTCCTATTGTTTTTTTCCTCTCAAGTAGTTTTATTTTCAGCCTTCTCTCTAAGAAATGCTTCCCCCCCTCCCCACCTATTGTTTTATATACAAGTGATCCCTGTCCAAATAATTTGGTTTTGTAGAGATGAGGTTAAAACTTATTATGCTTGCCTGTCCATATTCATACTTTATGAGCCTGCTCTCCGGCCTCACTTCTGGCGAAAATAAATGTAATATTTTAAGCAAGGGAGAATGGCCTTCAGGTCTTGACATAGATTCACTTCCCTGAAATGAATTACTTAGAATATATCACATCTGGGAATCAAATGCTATATTATTGCATCTTGCCTAGCCTTGTGTGTTCAAACCATATATAGTAATGTCTCATCTGGGATCTAAACCGGTATAATACAGTTACCTTAGACTATTGATAAGATGATACAGTATTTTTATTACCGTCACAGATCCAAATAATTTTCCAAAACAGAGCATAGAACTAATGTATGGGAACTGTTTTAATTTTGCATGGTTTACATTAAAAAATGAGCAATGCAAAATTAAAACAATAAAAGAAACGAAATCAAAATGATGCAAACATAATCAAAATTTAAAAAACAATATGATATGAAAATGTTATATTATATAGTTTCTTTTGCTGCTGTTAAGTAAAATGTAATATATATATATCAATCAATATTTTTCAAGGACAGTTGATTAATAAATGAGGAGTACTATTATACCCCTCATCCCTATAATAATACTTCCCTTCACAAGGGAAAAACATAGATCAAAAATTCTTTCTCCACAGATAGGCAAACGTGATTACCCCAGAGAATGTCATCAAGTAGCCATCCTTAATAAAAGAGAATCTAAACTTTGCGTAGTTAGATGAAAACTCTACTGTAGGATGTCTTTGAGGTACCCAAGAAATGTAGACAGAAAAGATGACGCTTAAGCATTTAAACTGCTAAAAATGCTTAGAAATTTGATCACCTTTTGAAACCTTCTGACAAGTAAAGTTAATGGTGAAGCCTGATGTACTTAACAACTGTGTTACTAACTTAACAAGTGCAGTGAATCACTTAACAACTGTGGCAAGAAAGGTCATAAAATGGGGCAAAACTCTCTTAACAAATGTCTCGCCTAGCAACAGAAATTTTGGGCTGAATTGTGGCCGTAGGTCAAGAATTACCTGGGTAGTGATCTTTCCTTTTTTTTTTTAATCTTTCCTTTTTTTTGATGCCTTCAAATAAGACTTAACTGTTGGCAGCTGCCTAGATTAGCCCCTACAGTTTTCTTGCAAGGTTTCAGAAGTGGTTTGCCATTGTCTTCTTCTTAGGGGTGGGACAAAAACTGACTGGCCCAAGGTTACCCAATTGGTTTCATGGCTAAGGTGGGACCAGAACTCATAGTCTCCCAGTTTCTAGCCTGGTTCCTTAAGCACTTCACCAAACTGGCTTTTAATACAGTGATCTAATAATAAATTATCCTTTCTAAAATCTTACTGCTGAGGACCTTGTACTCCTCTGCCCGAGATTCTAATTTCCTACTAACTTTAGTGGCATCTACATTGCCAGTTACTGAGAGCAAGACATTTAATTATCAAGGTAACTTCTTTACTCTTGTTATCAATACAGCTAATAATAGATAACTTGCAAGCAGGAAATAGAGAAGAAATGTAGTCTATTAATCTGGGTTTTAAAAAAAGCAACAACTCATCTTAGTCTTTATTACAGCTTTGCAACCAGAAAACACAATATAAATCAAGGAGTAAATTTTATAGAACACAGTAAAAGACCATATTCATGATTACCACATGGGTATGGGGTGGTGAAACATCAATACTTCACCACTCTTACGGATCAATGGCACTTTTTTACAGTGACCTGGTCCCTTTTAGGTAAGAATGGGACCATCCACAGGGCTGCTGGGAGCAATTTTCTGGAGTTTGGCAGATAAAGTTCCTGAGATCCATGCTAAATTGAGTCCTAGCTGGAATACCTGAGTCTCAATCCTGGTCATGGGAGCTGGTGTGATTCGGTGACTCTTGTGGAAGTGGACAGGGTTCTCTATATGTTTAGTCTGACCATCTGCTTGTTCCTCCCAGGCTCCTCCTGGATGGTTAAGGAGTCAAGGCAGTGACCTATAGTTGGGTCCATGCGATGGTGTTTTCTGCCTTGAAGGAGGTAGTGGTGTGGCCCCTCCGAAAAAGCTTATTCTTACATCCAGCTATTTTGGAGAACTAATATCTGAGCTTCAATGTTCCCTGTTGTTATAAAGGTGACTGGGTTGCAGTTGCAAAGGACCTCAGAGAATGTAAATTAATCAGACCCATTTTAGCTAGATAGGTTTCAGGCTGGGATTCAGTACTGAGACAGCCTTGTTCATGCTTGATGAGCTGTGGTGGAGCTGTGATGGAGATGATATAGCCATCCTTCTGCTCCTTGTTCTTGTGATACCCTCAACCTTCTAAACCAGCACTGGGGGTTGAGATTTGGGAACACCATATCTCAATATCCCTCCTTCCTTCAAGACTGCTTCTAGTCAGTGGACTAGGGAAGAGGGGAGAAATTGCTCACTAGGCCCTCCTTTGTGGGGTACCACAGGATTCAATCTACAAGAACCTGCTGGAGGAGGTAGGGTGGTCACCAGCTAGCCAGTATCATCAATCTGATGGTGCCCAGTTATGCATTTCAATCTCAGGCTGGCCAAGCAAACCTGTTGAAGTCCTGTCCCAGTGCCGTGTGGTTCCAGATAGGAAGAAGCCAACTGTGACAGTCTTATAAAAAATGAGTCATTGTGTTGTTAGGATTGCCTAGGTCTAGGATTTTTCTATCTTGATACATAGTTGGGCTTTCCATTCAAGAATGGTTGCAATCTTGGGATAGTATTGGATTCCCAGCTCCTGCTTTTGATAGGTGACAGCTGTGGCCAAGAGGACTTTGCCCAGTTCCATCTGGTGCATTAGATTCACCTCTTCTTGGATTAGGCAGCCATCTAATCTGTCATTCACACTCTTGGACCTTCATGGCTTGACTTGTGCAATGTGCTTTACATTGGTCTGCTCTTGAAGACCACTCAAAAACCACAATTGCAGCAGTGGTGGGCTTGCTCATCCCTGAACCTATAAAAACTGAAGCCTAGGGAAAAACAAAGGATATAGATCGTTTAGATTGTATCTGGTCAGGTCATTGCATTTTTCCTATGCTTTAAATCAGTATAGAAGAAGAATACTGAGGGTTAAGAAAATATCAGAAATAAGAAGCAACAGTCAGGTTAAATATGAGAGGCACATTATCACAGTTCAGAAATTGACAGAAAAACTGTAGATAGAAGAAAATAGACAAGCAGAGACTAGAATATAATCAACTGTATTGGAAGCACGACCTGAAATAAAAGTGTATTTCACCAGTTGAATCAAAATGAGGATTTCATTAAGAATAGTAACAATAAGGCGACCTACCATATGAACAAGGAAGATATCAGGAAAATTAATTTTAAAATGTTTAGAGAGCCTTACATGATTAATTTGAACTTGAAGTTCCTGGGTACACTATGGGTCAGAAGAAGAAAGAATATTAAAGTTGGGGCTAATTCTAGCATTGGAATCACTCATTACCTTTAAGTGAGATATAAAAACCAGCATTCCAGGTTTATAACATATTGTTTTAGAAAGTCTGAACCTTTTCTTATCAAAATCTGGTTACAAAGAGGTGTTGGTAGATAATCCTCAGTATTATCTAAATTAATAGATATGGATTTCTCAGAGGTAACAGAAATATCTTTGAAGGGATTTAGCAAACTTCTCTGTGTTACTGTCCTCGCCTTCAGATCAAGAGAGGTAGCTGATACTCCTTGCCTCATGAAACACGATGCAACAGCTTTTGAAAATTGTTCTGCTGTGACAGAAAAGATTTTATAGATTCTGTTTCTTTAATGATCAGTTCAACTTATAATTCTAATAGAGAAATAAATGTCACATAAAATGTCTAACCTATATATGTCCCCACTGCTCCATGGTCCATCAAGAGTTAACACTTCTACACAACCCATAACTCCCACAATCCCACCTTACCTTAACTCCTCCCCCTGGGTAGAAAAGGACCATCCACATGGGCAACAGCCAGTTCCAGATATGTACCTGAGAAGAAAGGACATAGGTCAGTTACTATTGCATACTTGAGCCTGTGATATATTTTAAACTGCAAATAAATAAATTGCAACAATCACTACTTTGTATTGAGAGTTATTGGGTTAGATCCTCCCTTTTCAACAAGGTGGTAGCAGAGGATGGTTACCCATAACTCCCAGCCATGTCTGAGCAAGCTGTGTATTCAACGAAGAAGAGCAGAATATACACCAGAGCATTTACCAGGCAGATGGCAGCACAACTAACACCCACCGGAGCCATACCGAAGACCACCCTGACTGGAAATGTGCGGACCATAGACTTGAGCATGCCATCCAGGGGTGAGGAACTGCGGGGAGAAGAAAACGATGACTGCAGAGATGCATCATGAAAAAATGATGACCTAAGGCAAGCCATACTGAAAATAATGGAAATGCCTACCTCAAACGAGGACCTCGTCGCGAACCTCCAGAGCCTACTCCAAAGCTGTGGAGCAGCAATCGAAGGACCAGAATCTACCCAAGAAGCCGCCACCCCGGTAAGAGAGGAGCCATCCCAACCCAGCACACCAGAAACAGCCGAAACTACTTTCACACTTTTTTCACGGCAGCCATATTTGAATGACCAACAGCCAATGGGAGACCTGGATTCAAACCTCTTGGCGCGAACTAGCCCCAAACTAAAAAAAAACAGGGGGGCAACCAAAAATAATGAAGAAAAACAGAAACAAATCACCGGGAGCTCGCCTACCAAGCTCGAAATAGAAAAGGCCATCAAGATCATCGCGGTGGCATTCGGCCCCGCCTACAAGCCATCCAAACTTCCTCCGAACCTCGGAACGATCCCCGAGGCCCAAAGAAACAACCAAGTGTCCACTGACGTCGAGATACCGACTGCGACACACCAAAGGAACGTGACACCAGTCAACAACAAGCCACAGCCACCCACCTTCAACGCACTGACCCCATGGTGCACCACGAACCAGCTGGCACAAGACCCGAGGCCTAGGGGCCAAGCGGACTACTCACTGGCACCGAGACCTCCGCCGGGCTTCTCGGCCCACTCCACGACCAGCATCTGCAGACTGGAGCTGTTCGCCGCGACCATGGACCAGCCTATCTTCTGGAGGCCCCATCCGGAGAACGCAAGTCTTCCGGGCCTCCCGCCAACGACTGATGACAATCCCGCAGCCTAGGACCAGTTCCGGACTTCCACTGCCCAGCTCCGGGCCCCCAGGGGTGAGTCCGACCTTCACCTGGCAGGGCTGGGCCTAGCTTTAGGAGCCACGGCCACGAGCTCCTCACCCGACAGATGCCAGCACAGAATGAGCTTCGCGCATGCTCAGTTTGCCCCTGTTGAAAATGAAGGGAAAAAAATGAACACTTGTTTTTTTAACCTGTCAGCCTGTATACCAATCTCTTACTGTGAGTTCCCTCATATCCAGGACCATGGACAGCTGCCTTTTGTAAGTAGCAGTTCTCACAATTCTGGGACTTTACCCAATGGCTTTCCCAAGCTTCAATTAGATGGGAAAAATCTCCTGGAGTGGAGCCAACAACTCCAATAGTATTTATGAGGGAGAATGTACTTTTTCTGATTTCTAAACCACCCAATAAGCCATGGTCTTTTGAGATTGATTGTATGCATCACAAGGCATTTTGTTTATTAAGCAAGTATATCACCCACCATGTATCCTAGCATAGGTAACCACCTGACCAAGTATGAGGTTATGCAGAAACTCTATGGCTTATTCTACAGTAGAAGCAGGGCCACCACCACAAGAATATCGAGGGATTTTCACTCAGCCAGGCTCAGGCCAGGGGTGTCCATGAGTGAGCATTTATTAAAACTCAATGTCATCAGGGCTGAATTACTGCAGAGAGGTGAGACCATCACGGAGGAAAGCATGATGAGTATAATTATAAATTCACTAGATCCCAGCTGGGATAACTTTGTCACGCAGCTAGACAGCCTGAGTATAGGACACATATCATTAGATAGTCTCACCAACAAATTGATTGCAGAAGATAGTTTAAGAAAGAACCGCCACCTGTCCAGAAAAGACCACAGACCCATAAAAAGGGTTGAGTTTCAGGACAGAATAAATAGCATCCCTGAATGCTTCTCATGTGGTTCCAGGAACCACTTTAAGAGGGACTGCCCCAGAAATACTAGGGACAGGGGGTATAATGAGCGCAGGGAAAGGCCTGAGTCTGGACGAAGGTACCAAACGGGGCAATCTCCAGACCACAGACCCACACAGGAACGAGGGTGTGGGTGGTCTCCCAACCCCAGACGAGGTAGAGAGTGCAGGGACAGCTCCTGAGACAGCAAAATGGGATCTGTCTATGGCTTTAGTTACGGGGAACCAACTCTCAGTCAGGAAGATAAGAAGAACATTTGGCTCATAGACTCAGGGGCCACCAATCACACCACATATAATGATAAATTATTCACCACTTTTACTGAGGTGAATTTTGAGATAAAGGTTGCCAACCAGAGCAGCATCAGAGTGATTGGGAAAGGAAACGTACACATCCCAGGATAGGTGAAATAGAGGGGGTATTATTCGTACCCGATTCACCACACAACATACTGGCCACCATAAAGTTAAGTCGTGACACTAACATTGAGGTGATATTCAGAGAAGGTAGAGTACACATGTCCTGCAATGGAGAAAACATCGGGGAAGTAAATATATGTGATGGCCTACCATACTTCACGCCAAACAAGAGTGATCAACAGTGTGTAAACGCAAACATGGCCAGTGAGGGAAGGGAGGACGGAGAAACAGAGGGGGTCAGCCAGAAGACCACCAGCTATAAGTCATCCAAAGGTGCCAAGATTTCCCTAGGGAAACCCGTCCATGATAATTGCGCTCACCTCCTCCATAGGAGACTAGGACACATTAGTTTCCCAGTCGTCAAAAGGATGTTTGAATGTACTGAGGGATTGAAAGTAAAGAGTTGCGAAAATTACCTTGAGTGTTCTGTCTGTAAATGCTCAAAGATCAAAGCTAGGCCGAGGCCAAAGAAATCTATTAGATACAGGGAGAGGTTTTTCTTAACCATTGTGGATGATTTTAGCCACTACAGTTTTGTATACACACTTAAACACAAAAACGAAGCATTCCAGAGATTCAAAGAATTCTATAAGAGGGTGGAGGTTCAACATAACACCAAGATCAAACAGATAATGACAAACCGCGGTTCCGAGTTCATGTCCAGGGACTTTTCCAAATGGTTGAAGGAAAGCGGCATATTGCATTTCACCTCCTCCCCTTTTTCGGCCTTCCAAAACGGTGTGGGAGAACGCAAAAATGGCATCCTACAAACCATGATGAGATGTGTTCTGGAAGATGCAGAGATGGGCCAAGCCTTCTGGTCAGAAGCTCTCCGTTACTCAAATTATACATTAAACAGGTTATGGTCCAGCGTAATTGACAAAACACTGTATGAGATGATGCACAAAAGGAAGCCCAACCTGGCACATCTCCACGTGTTTGGTGTCCCAGCAGACGTACATATACCCAAACAGTTAAGGAGAAAAGGAGACAAGGTCTCCAAGAGACTAAGGTTCATGGGGTACGAACCAGGAACGAAAGGCTTCAGATTCATAGACAGCAACAACAAATTCGTGGTGTCAAGATCAGCAGATTTTCATGAACACTCCAACTGGTCTAAACTGCACTCCAACGACATCTTCCTTGGGGGAGACATATCCAGACATGAACAGAAGGAAAGGGACCAGAGCACAGACAAAGTTGATGAAACCAAAGCCCACAGACCCAAACACCATGGACTCAAGATTGAAGAATGGAAGGAAGGACACCCCACACTAAGCTTTGACAAACTCACAGACAAAGAAGCCAAATGCCTACATGAGACAGACGCACCACTGGACAGGCCAGTTAGGGCAAACAGAAATAAGAAACCAAAGATATTCGATAAAGACGAACAACATCACCCCCAGCTCATACAATGAAATATTCAAACTTCCTCAAGAAGAAAAAGAGAAGTGGGAACAGGCCATGGAAAGGGAGATGAGGAGCCTTAAAGATCTACAAGTGTACACACCAGCCAAAGCGCCAGATGATAAAAAACCAATTGGGACTAAATGGGCATTCAAGATTAAACCACTGGAAGTTAATAAGGTATTGTACAAAGCAAGACTGGTTGCCCAAGGTTTTGCTCAAAAATACCCAGAGGATTACACAGATACCTACTCCCTCACAGTCAGGGCCGAGAGTGTCAAGAGTGCCCTAGTCATAGCTTCCATACTAGGACTACGGGTATATCAATTTGTTGTACAAACAGCATACCTGCATGCTGATTTAGACAAGGAAATTTATGTCAAGGCCCCACCTGGAATTAACGATGGGAAAGGTAGCACTTGGCTCCTGAACAAAAGTCTATACAGTCTCAGGCAGTCAGGCAAAAGATGGTATGATTGCCTAGCCAGGGCCCTAAAATCAATGGGTTTCACAGCCACCTCAGTAGACAAATGTTTTTTCACAAAAAGGGAAGAAGGGTCAATCGAGAGTGTCCTTGTTTACGTAGACAATATATTATACATAGAGAAGCAGAAATCCAGATGTGATAGTTTTGCTGCTGAATTAAGGAAACATTTCTCACTAAAATCATTGGGGACAGTAGATAAGTACTTAGGGGTTCACATAATCAAAACAGACAAGGGTTTCAGACTCTCCCAAAAGGAGAAAATCATAGAGCTATTACACAAATGTAACATGTCAGAAGCCAAACTCAGCGAAATCCCCATGCAACCGGACTTTTTCAACAATAAAGGTTTTAAGTTTCATTTGAGAGTTGGTGTTTAATTAATTGAGAATAGAAGTAAGCATTATAGAAACTTCTTGACTTCTTGTATGTGAGCTATGTTGAAATACAAGGACTAGCTTCATTGTTCAGGGTAGCCAGTTTATTTCTAGAATAGAAAGAGCAACAGAGTTGAACTCTTAAACTCTACTACCAGAGTTTAAGGTTGGAATTCCTTCTATTTCAATAAACCCACATCCAACAGATACATACCTGGCATTCTTGAAGTTCATATGGTGTCTGGATGTCCTACAGTTCAGTTCAAGAGAAATTGGTGAAGGTGTTGGCCTAGAAACCAGGAGACTGTGAGTTCTAGTCCCACTTTAGGCATGGAAGCTGGCTGGGTTGACTTTGGGCCAATTATTCTGCCTCAGCCCAACTCCCTTCACAGGGTTGTTGTTGCAAGGAAAATAGGAGAAGGAGTATTAGATGTATTCACTGCTTTGAGTTACCTATAAAGCAGTGGTGAAATCTAAAATTTGTTAGTACCGGTTCTGTGGGCATGGCTTAGTGGGGGGGGAGGGGGTAATGTGACTGGGTGGGCATGGCCAATTTTTTTTTAACTTTTAAAACCATTTTTTCTACAACCTCTTCGGCGAAGAGGTTGTAAAAAAAAATGCTTTCAAAAGGCTCTGACGATCCCAGCTGAGTTGCCTGATTGGCAGAGGCTTTTTTTTTTTAAAAGCCTCTGCCGATCGGGCAACTCAGCTGGGATTGTCAGAGGCATTTAAAAGAAAAAAAGCCTCTGCTGATCAAGCAACTCAGCTTGGATTGTCAGAGGCTCTTAAAAACATTTTTTCTACAACCTCTGAAGAGATTGTAGAAAAAATGTTTTTAAAAACCTTTGACGATCCGAGTGGAGCCGCGCGATCATCAGAGGCTTTTTTTTAATTTTTAAAAGCATTTTTTCAGCCGAAGAGATTGTAGAAAAAATGCTTTTAAAAACTAAAAAAAAAAGCCTCTGATGATTGCCTGACTCAGCTGGGCATGGCGGGATGGGCAGGGATTTTTGCTACCGGTTCTCCGAATTATCCGCCTCTATCGCTACCGGATCGAGTGATCCGGTCCGAACCGGGAGCATTTCACCCCTGCTATAAAGTAATAAAGGCAGGTTAAAAAGGTAAAAAAATAGGTTAAAATACAATATTTCCAGAACCAGCTTAATAATCAAAGAAGAGATGGATTTTGAAAGTACCATAGTCATAGAAATTGAGGAAACTCAGAGTCTTAAAACCTTCTTAAGAACTATACCTAAAATTAAAATAATGAACCTTGAACTAAAATGTTAGTTCCTTTGTAAAAGTGAGCAAAGTACACTAAGATAAAAGGAAAAGGAAAAGAAATACAGGTAGTCCTCAACTTACAACCACAATTGGACCCACAATTTCTGTTGCTAAGTCAGATAGCTGTTAAATGAGTTTTGCTCCATTTTACATCCTTTCTTGCCACAGTTGTTAAGTGAATCAATGCAGTTGTTAAGTTAGTAACATGGTTGTTCAGTGAATCTGGCTTCCCCATTGACTTTCCTTATCAGAAGGTCACAAAAGGTGACACTGGACACTGCAGCTGCCATAAATATGAGCGAGTTGCCAAAAGTCTGAATTTTAATCACATGACCATGGGGATGTTGAAATGGTTGTAAGTGTGAAAAATGGTCGTAAGTCACTTTTTAAAATGCTGTTGTAACTTTGAAGGTCACTAAATGAACTGTTGTAAGTCAGGGACTATCTCTAAAGAATCCTCAAGCATATCTAACATCCTCTAATCTAGGCTTGTCAAGATGGCAGCCCACAGGCCGGATGTGTCACGCACAGGCCACACCCACCCCAGCTCCGCAACAGCAAAAAATGTCACAATACATCACGATACGTCACGTGACGTGATCAAGTTTGAGACTTGTGCTCTAATCATTTCAAGCATTTTACTATATACAATAAACCAAGGATCTCCAAACTTGGCAACTTTAAGACTTGTGGACTTCAACTCCCAGAATTCCCAGCCAACATGAATGTCTGGGGAATTCTGAGAGTTGAAGTCTGCAAATCTTAAAGTTGCCAAGTTTGGAGACCCCTGCAATAAACTAAACTTCTTTGGTTTATTTGAATAGTCAAGTTATTGTGCTGATTAAAACTCTCTATTTCTTTGCGAATGCCCATGAGAATGAAGGTCGGGGTGGGTGTGTAGGAAGCAAATAAAAGGGTTAACTTAGAAATTATAAACTTATTTCGATCAAACGAATCCGTAAAGTTCATTAAAAGTGTGCCAAGTATCCTCCAAGGCTAGTAAAGAAGGATCTCAACAGGAGCAAGTTAAAAGAATGAAAAGAACAGCCAAGACCTAAAAAGAAGTAAAGGAAAGGATGCAGGAATCACGCTGTTGCTATGGATGTTATGATTTACTAAAAAAAGGGACACCAATGACTTTAAATTGGAATGTCTGAGTCATAAGCTGCATGTGAATGCTAGCAAAACTAAAATACAGTTGAACAAAGGATAGATTAACACTTTAGGACAGACTGCTGATATCCAACTCTACCCAACAACAAGGGAAGTCTACAAGACACTCAACCAGAGGAAAAGTGCGAAGGATATGTGGGATGCAAAGGCAATCTTTAAAAGAAGAGGGAGCCCTATTATTGACTGCTGCTCTAAATCTATTTTCTCTCCATAAGTGAATCATGAAATCAATCATGATTGCCACGCGAGCAGAAGAAAGCGAATGGAAACTAAAACATTCCTCTATACCGCACAACCCCTTTGGAACAGTATTTGCGTGCAATGGCTGTAATTTGCAAGGATGGACTTAGTTATTAAGACAGGGATGTCAAACTGAAGGCCCGCGGGCCAGATCCAGCCGGTGGAGTGCTGAGATCTGACCCGTGGGGTCACCCTGGAAACAGAGAAGGACTGGCCCGCGGTGCCTCTGCCAGCAAAAATGGAGCTTGGGGGGACCCTACATGGCCCGCCAAGCTCCATTTTCAATGGCAGAGGGATGCAGAAGGCTGTTGTTGCCGAAAACAGATGTTGAGCTGGCCACGCTCCCCCCCAGCTCCCCTGAGGTCAAACACAGCCCTGATGTGGCCCTCAATGAAATCAAGTTTGACACCCCTGTATTAAGAGATTAAAAGAAACATAAGAAAAGCAGGCACTCTTTAAAAAGAAATATCTATGATCTGCCCAGGTCAGTGCTGGCTGGGAATTCTGGAAGTTGAAGTCCACAAGTCTCAAAGCTGCCAAGTTTGGAGAACCCTGGTTTATTGTATTGAGTAAAGCAGCTGATAGCAAAAAGTTTAGCAACCACTGATTTAGATTTCACCAATGTATTCGTCTCCCATCTGCATCCTTCCAGTGTTAGGGACAACAGTCCCCAGTACAGATAAGCATGTTTTTATTCGGTGATAATTCTACTTGCTTCTACAGTTGGTTGTTTTTCTCCGGATGAAATACACTTGTCAAGGAAGGATATTGATATACTTTAAGGCAGTTGTAAGTCTTATGCTTAGATTCCAAGCACAGGTGGTACCCGATGTACAACAGTTCATTTAGTGACCGTTCAAAGTTACAATGGCACTGAGAAAAGAGACTTATGACCATTTTTCACACTTATGACTGCTGCTGGTCACTTGATCAAAATTCATATGCTTGGCAACTGACTCATATTTATGATGGTTGCAGGGTCCTGGGGTCAGGTGATCACCCTTTAATGAATCTAATAAACCCTTTAATGAATCTAATAAACTTCAAACTTCAAACTTTGTGACGGTCTGACAAGCAAAGTCAATGGGGAAAGCCAGATTCACTTAACAGCTGTGGCAGGGAAAGTCATAAAATGGGGCAAAATTCACTTAAATGTCTCACTTAGCGACAGAAATTTTGGGTTCAGTTGTTGAGGACCACCTGAACTGCTATGCATGCATATGCAGCAACATATACAGTACCTAGAATTAAGGAGAAATTTCCTGATAGTGGGAACAATTAATCAGGAGAACGACTTGCTTCCAGAAGTTGTGGGTGCTCCAACACTGCAGGCTTTTAAGAAGAGATTTACAGATTAACAGATTAACAGAGTTGGAAGGGACCTTGTAGGTCATCTAGTCCAACCCCCCGCCCAAGCAGGAGACCCTACACCATTTCTGACAAATGGCAGTCCAATCTCTTCTTGAAAGTCTCAAGTGATGAAGCTCCCACAACTTCCGAAGGCAAGCTGTTCCATTGGTTGATTGTTCTCACTGTCAGAAAATTTCTCCTTATTTCCAGGTTAAATCTCTCCCTGTTCAGTTTCCATCCATTGTTCCTTGTCTGGCCTACAGGTGTTTTGGAAAATAGCTTGACCCCTTCCTCTCTGTGGCAGCCCCCCAAATATTGGAAGACTGCTATCATGTCTCCCCTGGTCCTTCTCTTCACTAGACTAGCCATGCCCAGTTCCTATAACCATTCTTCATATGTTTTAATCTCCAGTCTCCTAATCATCCTGGTTGCTCTTTTCTGCACTTTTTCTAGAGCCTCAACATCTTTTTTATAGTGTGGTGACCAAAACTGGATGCAGTACTCTAGGTGTGGTCTTACTAAGGTTTTATAGAGTGGTATTAGTACCTCACTTGATCTTGATTGAATCCCGTTGTTAATGCAATTTAGGATTGCATTGGCTCTTTTGGCTGCCGCTGCACATTGTTAGCTCATATTTAGCTGGTTGTCCATAAGACTCCAAGATCCCTCTCACAGTTACTGCTATTAAGCCTGGTTTCACCCAGTCTATATGTGTACTTTTGGTTTTTCTTACCTAAGTGTAGGCCTTTACTTTTCTCTACATTGAATTTCATTTTGTTAGATAGGGCCCAGTGTTCAAGTCTGTCAAGATCCATCTGGATCTTGAGCCTATCTCCTAGGGTGTTAGCTATTCCTGCCAGCTTAGTGTCATCTGCAAATTTGTTCCCCTTCTATTCCCTCATCTAAGTCGTTTATGAAGATATTGAAGAGTACTGGGCCTAAGACGGAACCTTGTGGTACCCCACTGCTTACTTCCCTCCATGTAGACTTAGAACCATTAAGGACTACTCGTTGAGTACGGTTTGTCAGCCAGTTGCCATTGGACAACCATTTGTCTGAAATGGTGTAAGATCTCCTGCTTAAACTGTTGGAAGACCTCCAAGGTCCCTTACAACTCTTTTATTCTGTAGGTCAATCTATAAAGAAAATAAATACATAAAGAAATTTCAGAAGCTTGGAATGTTCGTTTTGATTTTTGCAAAAAAATAAAATCTCTTTGAAATAATTACTTGTGCTTTTTTCTCCATCCAAATTCATCATCTTACCACTAAAAAAAAAAGTCAAGAGATTTTGGAACAGGATTGATTAGAAAGTTAAACAGCATGGCATTTTGGTGATCCAGATTGGCATTAGGTAACTGATACTATAATAACTTAATTAACTGTTTTGCTTGCAATAATTCTTTTTCTGAAATGTGGCTACAGGAGCTGACAATACAGTGTCACTGATCTCCACTTCAAACACAAATTACAGTATAAGTTATTTTTCTATTATAATTTCAAATGACATCCAGAATCGATGTGTTAAAAATTGTACCGTTCGGACACAATGGATGCAACCATCCTAGTAATACCTTCCAGATAGCTCTTTTTCCCAGTTCAAGAAATTGTTGATCACTTTCCCCATTTAATAGGCATATTCTTTCTCTGGTTGACATATTCTTTCAAGGTGTTGGTTATTACCTTTAAAGCCCTACATGGCTCAGGGCCAGCTTATCTTCGAGACCTCCTTCTACCGCATAGCTCCAGTGACCGGTAAGATCCCACAGAGTTGGTCTCCTCCGGGTCCCGTCAGCTAAACAATGCTGGCTGGCGGGCCCGTGGGGCAGGGCCTTCTCTGTGGCTGCCCCAGCTCTCTGGAACCAGTTACCTCCTGAGGTCCAAACCATCCCCACCCTACTTGCCTTCCAAAAAGCTGTGAAGACCTGGCTTTTCCGGCAGGTCTGGGGCTGTTGATCTCGCTTTGCGATCTGGCAAGATCCGGCCATGAATGGTGTGAATGCGTTCTAAGGTTTTTAATCTTTTTTAATCTTTTAAATGTTTTTAGAATGGTTTTTTAAAAATGTATTGTGAGCTGCCCTGAGTCTCTGGAGAGGGGCAGCATATAAATCAAACAAACAAACAAACAAACAAACAAACAAACAAACAAACAAACAGACTGAATTGCAATCATGCCTTGACATCATTCTGGATCTAACGTGATGTATAAGAGAATAATGGAGTTGGAAGGGACCTTGGAGGTCTTCTAGTCTAACCCCCTGCACAAGCAGGAGACCCTATCCCATTCCAGACAAATGGCTGTCCAGTCTCTTCTTAAAAACCTCCAGTAATGGAGCACACACAACTTCTGAAGGCCAGTTGTTCCACTGATGAATTGTTCTCACTTTCAGGAAATTTCTCCTTAGTTCTAGGTTACTTCTCTCCTTGATTACTTTCCATCCATTGGAAAGGATGGATCTTGTCCTGCTTTCTGGTGCTTTAGTAAATAGGTTGAGTCTCTCTTCTTTGTGGCAGCCCTTCAAATATTGGAATACTGCTATCATGTCACCCCTAGTCCTTCTTTTCACTAAACTAGACATCCCAATTCCTGCAACCGTTCTTCATATATTTTACAGCAGTAGGCGAGGACCCCTTTATGCCCTTTACTTTCCGTCTGCCATTTATGTAAATTAGTATTTTTTCTCACAGTTGTTGGTGCCTTCCATCACAATCTGTTAGTTCCAGTTCAACCATTGCCAGGCAAATGGTTGCATTGACCAGTGCAACATCCATATGCTTCTGTTCAATTTAGCAGGAAAATTTCACAACATATGAATTAAGCATCCTCTTTTAATTCACTTGAAGGTTGGAATTAAAAAATATATGAAGTCCTTCATATGTCTCTCTCTCTCTGTATATATATATATATATATATATATATATATATATATATATATATATATATATGTTTTTCTTCTAGCCAGGTTTTCCCTATAGAAAAACACACATCACCCCTACGAAGAAGTAAGAAAATTGATACACACACACACACACACACACACACACACACACACACACACACATACATATATACACAGACACATTATGTATGTATGTATGTATACACATACATACATATATACATACACAGACATATGTATGTATGTATGTATGTATCTATATATGTATGTATGTATCTATATATGTATCTATATATGTATCTATCTATCTATATATGTATGTATATATATATGTGTGTGTGTGTGTTTTCTTTTCTTTTCGTAGGCCTTTATGTGTATTTCTCTTTAGCCAGGTTCTTCCTACATAAACCAAGATTTTTATGCAGCCCTAGTTCAGTGAAATCACAATCCACTAGTTTCTAGGCTTTTTTTCAGGCAGCCAGCAAGCACCCTGCTGCCCATTGGGAGACTAAGGAGACTAAGATAGATCTATTTCGGACTTATTAGTCCTCATCAGTTAGCCACACCCTCATCCCATGTATCCTCCCTGTAAAGGTACAGTATTTGTTTTCTTTTCTTTTCGTAGGCCTTTATGTGTATTTCTCATTATTTAATTAGGTGAAATCCACCGGAACTACTTAGAGTTGGTTTTGCTTCATGCGTGCCATAATGATTATTAAGCATAATAAAGTTATGTTTAAAGAGACCTGATAATCTCTATCTGCTGGCTTGGTCAGGTTTGTCAGTCGGAACCTTGACGCTAAGCTTTTATTTTTCACTAAACTTGTGCTTGCAAATATGTTTGGATGGATGACAGTATAATACCAAATCAGTACAGCACAGTTAAAACTTACCATATTTTTCGGACTATAAGATGCACCAGAGTATAAGACCCACCTTAGTTTTTGGAAAATAAAAAAATAAGGAAAATAGGAAAATAAGAAAAAAGCTGATTGGTGGGGTGAATGGCCTCCCAGAATACCCCCAATCAGCTGTTCCCAGAGGCGAATTTTAGCAACAGGTTCATTGATTGTAAGCTCTTCACCCTGCTCTTTTTCAGCCTCTGAAACCTCCCTTTAAGAGGCTTTTTTCAACAAAGGTTTCAGAGGCTGGGTGGGGCTACGTTCAATGTATAAGACGCACCCAAATTTTCATCCTCTTTTAGGGGGAAAAAAGGTGCGTCTTATACTCCAAAAAATATGGTATCCATCATTTGAAATAATTTAGTGCTATTACACTTGCAATGCAATGTGGATATGGAAACAGTAATATGATATACAGTAGGTTTACTCAATTAATGTTATATAAACAAGTTGGTTAATAAAATCTTGCAAATATCATTGTTTAAAACCTTTATGTTTTCATAATTGGTTGATTTCTCTTCATATTGTGTATGTTGTCCTGTATCTTATGTGATTTCATGTTATATGCTAACATTTTGGAACCTATCATTATATAAAGAATTAATTAGTTTTATCACACATAGAGCAGTAGCAGATAAGGATTTTCAACATTGAAAAGATAGTTATTGTGGATTTACAGCCTTGGGGTATAGAGATGCCATTTCCTATTTCTAAACGGGCATTCTACTAATAACATGGAGAAAGTGATGTGGTGGGCGATATATGTCTTATCTTTTCTCTTTTGCTTTTATTTTCCTTTTTATAGCATAGAAAGAAAAATATAAAATGTTATAGCATTGCTCTACACACGGTTTATTGATTTTGTGTAGCAATAGTAAGACAAACCTTTTTGAAAATTCTTGTAAATTGCTTCTACTTGCCAATTGCGGCTCTGAGATAAATATAAGCGGTTGCCATCAAATAAGCATAGATTCAGCAATTCTGTTTTTGCATGGGACCAAGCCACTTATCCACTGCTTCTATTACCAAAGCACAAGGGTTACTTTAATTTGAGCTGCTGTGGCACAGTGGTTAGAATACAGTATTGCAGGCTGACTCTGCATTCCCACTGCCAGCAGTTCGATCCTGACCAGCTCAAGGTTGACTCAGCCTTTCATCTTTTCAGGTCAGTAAAATGAGGACTGAAATTATTGGGGGCAATATACTGACATTGTAAACTGTTCAGAGAATGTTGTAAAGCACTATGAACCAGCATATAAGTCTAAGTGCCATTGCTAAGTGCTATTACTCTCCAGTTCAATTCTACCTAGCAATAACTGGACATTTTTACTAGTAAACTTTGACTGCGTCTACCATTTGATAATTCTACAATACATTTAAACAACTTATTATTATTGTAATTCCTGAATGAAGGGGAAGGGCCACCAAATATATAGGATAAAGATCTGGATAACTGCTAGATGGCGATATAATAAAATCTTGCATGTTGTTGCCATCTGCTGACCATCTGGATGTTTCTCAATCCAGATATACTAGCTCCAAACATCATATTACACAATATTAACAAATATTCAGCTCTAGAGAAAGGAAGGAAGGAAGGAAGGAAGGAAGGAAGGAAGGAAGGAAGGAAGGAAGGAAGGAAGGAAAGAAAGAAAGAAAGAAAGAAAGAAAGAAAGAAAGAAAGTAACTAAGTAGTAAGGAGCTATTTTTCATCTCAAACTATAAAAAAAGTAAGAGCATCAGAATTTTCAGGGAATCATATAAGAGAATATGCCTTTTATTAAAACAATTTCTGTATGAAATAGGCCTATCAGCATGTTTCTCAAGTGCTTATCAGGTCTATCTAGATTCTCAACCTGTTACCATTCAAACCTATTAAATACAACTTTGACAACTTCCAAGCAATATGAGCAATTAATGTGCTAACTATTGTTGCTTGGAATTGATTGATTGATTGATTGATTGATTGATTGATTGATTTGTTCATTTGTAACACCTATATCCTATCCTATCCCAAGGCAATTCAAATGGCTCTCCTGAAAATTCAGGGTATCACTAACAAAGTCTGGTTAAAAAAAAATAGCTATAAAACAGTTATACAAATCTAATAAAGCAAATTATTCTGTTAAAAACAACAACAATCAAAACATAACATTTATTCATCATTCAAAAGAGATAATAAAAAGCTAAAAAGAAAACAAAAAGACCAGAACAGCTTCTTGCCATCAATCGACACCCAGATAAGTAAGAATTAACATCAGAAAACAATCAAGCAACAAACAATACCTTAATCAAGGAAATACCTATTCTGTCAAACAACCAAGCAGTAAATATCAGCCTAATCAAGGAAGCACCAAGGAAAAAACACCTCCTAAGAATATTAACAGGGCAAGATACTATATAAACCAGTGTCCAACCTTGGCAACTTTAAGACTTGTGCATGGCTGGCTGGGAAATTCTGGGAGTTGCAGTCCACAAGTCTTAAAAGTGCCAACGTTGGACTCCCCTGGTAGAAAAAGAGAAAAAGCCCACTCCCTTGTAGAACTGAAAACGATACCTGGTCTGATAACAAAATGTCTGCAAGCAAAGAAACAAGCTCAGAGAACACCAAGGACTCTACAACACCTCTTAGGCCTCAAGCCCTTGGGGATTTGTTTTGTTTTTTAAAAATCACTTTCATAAACTTAAAACAGAGAACCAACCAAATCTTAGAGGACAAGTTGTTGAAGTATTAGTTCAACACATATGTAGTGATTATGGTTGGAAGAGCTGTGTTCAGTCTCCTATAAGCTGCTTTGATTGGTGGACACATGCGGAGATTTGGTAAGTCTGCTATAGAAGGAGCTGTCCATTGAGAAAATGGTTGCCATGAGGAACCTAATCAATTCCAAAGCTCTGATTGAACACAACATCCCAACAATTTTGCAAGATTAATTCAGTAGAAAGGGAAAAAACCCTAAGTTCACAAAATAAAGGAGTACAAGAAGCCGATGCAATCCTGACGTATGTGTGGAACTTGGTGTGATCCTACAAGGACTTTGGCAGGCCAAGCAGTCAGTAAGTCAGAAGTTATTTCCCTTCTCTCCCATATGAATCTGAACAAAGTGGTTGCCTTATTCTCGGTCTAAAAACCACCAAGATGATTCAGGGACTGGAGGTTAAAATATATGAAGAACAGTTGCAGGAATTGGGTATGTCTAGTTTAATGAAAAGAAGGACTAGAGGTGACGTGATAGCAGTGTTCCAATATTTGAGGGGCTGCCACAAAGAAGAAGGGGTCAACCTATTCTCCAAAACTCCTGAAGGCAAGATAAGAAGGAATGCATGAAAACTAATCAACCTAGATGTAAGGAGAAATTTCCTGACAGAACAATTAATCAGTGGAACGGCTTGCCTCCAGAAGTTGTGGGTGCTTCATCACTGGACGCTTTTAAGAAGAGATTGGACAACCATTTGCCTGTTATAAAGTTTTCCTGACCAGTTATTATACCCAAACAGGAGAGTGCTTATTGTTCTCATAAGTGACCCACTAATATCACTGTTACTGCTACATTTCCACCAGATGGCGCCATTTCAAAACAATACAGCCTTTAAGTGTCATGCAATAAATTTTCATGTGGGTATTTTGATTCATCAAAAAACTTCAGTTGAAAAGGGTCGAACCTCACTGGCCAGTGATTATCAAGTGTGGCAGGAAATGCAAAAACAAAAATCAATGCACCGTAAAGGTAGAATATAGAGAAATCCTTTTATGACAAGTGGGGCTAATTAATTTTAAACAGGAGCAAACAAGTACAGAAAATGTGAAAATAAGCTTATTAATAAACAACATAGGTCAAGTCGGTGCTGAACTCTGCTTTTTTCACCCATGTTAATTTTAAAGATGTGACAGTAAACTATTTTTGGTGTTGTCTACTATATTATAACAGCACAGTCTTTCCTTTTTCTAAGGTATTTTTAATCAACTAACTTCTCTGTAGGCAATTCCAGTAAAAATTGATTAAAACAATGAGACTTTCAGCCCAATCCAATATATATTTAATAAATTAAATAGGATCTCTCTCAAGTAGCTATTCCTAGATCTGTATGCAAAATTAGGAGCGCTTGGAATAAATGAGACTTACGTTGTTCTCTGTAAACATATGTCAAATACTTAAATCATTTTACTATTCATTTTGATGGAAATTACCACGATCCAAGTGCACCAGCAAATATGTCCTTACTGAATATAAAAGAGAGCAGAAAAGTTTGTAAGAGATCTGTACAATTAAGCCAATTTTGGATAAAGGTATAGTATTGTATTAAAGGACAGCCATAAATATGCAGGATAATATATGAACAAATGCAAGCTTTGTCAAACTAACAATTGGTAGTTAATATTATTGTCTATTATGCTAATATTTATTGTTATGTATTGATACTTTTCAGCGGGAGTTTCAAACCTGCCTGAGTTTCTGATTGGCTGACAGTCCCTCCAGGATTGTATATAAGGAGGGCTGCAGCCTCTGAGTTTTTGCTGAAGTCTCACTGTATATTAAAGAGTTGTTGTCACTAGCCTGCTTGTGCCTCTCGTTTATTCCCGAACCACTTCATTTATTGTATATTTTCAGTCATCTCCTATCTGGCTGCTGCTTCCACAGGATTCTACTTGGCATCTGGCAATTTTTCCCAGATCTGTCTTCACTCAAGTCTTTTAATCTTCTGTATGTGCATCTTTTTAAGAAGAACTAAGTCTAGTTAAGGCCAATGCCATTGGCCCCAATCCAACACCATTGATGGCCTTTCTACTTGGTCATTCTGGAATATTATGCAACTTATTTAATAGTTGGATGTTCCTTCCCCCTCTCCCCCTTGTGATTCCTTACTTGTTTTGTGTGTCTATTCAGTTCTAAAATGAAGCTGTAATATTTATACCACTTTGAATGCTTTGGAAAAATACAGTACAGGTAGTCTTTGACTTACGACAAAATTGGCCACTGGCATGTATTTAAGACAGTTGCGCAGTCCTGGGGTTATGCAATCAGCATTTGTGATCTTTCCACTGGCTTCCAACAAGCAAAGTCAATGTGAGAAGGCAGATTTGCTTAATGACTGTGATTCACTTAACAACTGGAGTTACTCCCTTAGCAACTGTGGCAAAAATGGTCGTAAAATTGGGTGCAACTCATGTGATTTACTTAACAATTGCCTTGCTTAGCAATGGAAATTTTGGCCCCAATCGTGGACGTAAGTTGAGGACTACCTGTATTTGTTGGATAAGCGAGAGCAATCCAACCCGTATCATTCATTTAGAACTTTAGACTGTAATCTAAATTCGCTTATCAAGGATGTGTAAGTTACTTGTGGAGTAACTGCAATATTATTTCTTGAACCGTGTGTTCTGACCAACATCTCATTCTAATGAAATGTTGGTTATTTTCCAGAATAATCTTACTGACTTCATTCTTAATCAGATAATAACTGTGAAATGTATATCTCCAAATATAAATAACAAACAAATAAATAAATAATCTAGGCAAAAGTTATTGATTATTGGTTAAGGTTAGAGCCATATCTCACGCTCCTAATTTAACTTTTTTTTCCAGTGGTGCTGAGTGACTATGTCTTTTGGCAAGCGAAAAGAACACGAACAGCTTAAAATAAGGAATTGCTTTAGACAGTTAGGTGTACACAAAACCGATTATCTATTTGGTTTCTTGCATATTTAGTGCTTTTCTTGGAAGCTTTTCTTAAAAAGAGAGAGAGAGGCTGTACATAAAGCTAATAGCATTCATCACATTAAAAAACATAATAACTCTGCTAATACAAGCTTTTCTAGCAGTATTGCTATAAATACTAGCAATACTAGCAACCTAAAAGCCCATTTGAACAAAACAGCCAAGAAAGAATCTGCAAATGGGCTCTAGCAAAAGGAAAACACATTTCAGCATTCCCATTTTAAATCTTTCCCAAACAGTGATTTTAGGAAGCCACATGATAGGGTGAACAGGGGAGAGAATAGAATTCAATTCTGCTATTTTCTCCCAACCCATGAATTCCTCTAAGCAGTTCATTCATGATAAAAACTGAGGAAAGAAGGAAAACTGTAGAAAAGTCATAAGTGCTCCATCACTGGAGGTTTTAAAGCAGAGATTGGACAACCACTTGTCTGAAATGGTATAAGGGTCTCTTGTTTGGGCAGGGGGTTAGACTGGAAGACCTCCAAAGTCCCTTCCAACTCTGTTAGTCTGTTATTCGTCCCAGTAACTGGATACAAGAAGAAGGGCCCTTTTTATTGACAATGTTCTTTAATTATTCCCCAAAGATATCAGTCACAAAGCCACAACATCTGCAGAATCCACTGACAACATTTCTCCATTATTGGTTAAATGGAAACCGATATGTATTTTTAAACAAATGTCTAATGCAGAATCATAGACTGATTCTAAAGAATGCATTGAACACCTAAAAAGTATAAAATCTATATATCAACATCAAAAGCCAGGTGCTTTTTCGCAGGTGGAAAAAGATGCAATTTCCTGTAAATTTAAGTTTACATTTCTAATAAACATTTTTTAAAAAAATTTAAAAACCCAAAACAGCCACACTATTTTGCATTTTGTACTACTCTGAAAATAATAAACATACACAGATGCTTTTAAAAAGAAATGAACCATTCTCTCCGACATCATGATAAGTTTTTTGCTAATATATCGCAGAATGATAACATCATTGAGCGCTAAAGCTTTCCTTTTGAAGAAATAGTGATTAAACTTCATTAAGTTTTTAATTTGTTCAGACAATGAGCCTTAACAAATGTACACTGGTAAAAAGTTATCCAAGTATTGTTAAAGATCATAAAAGCAGTCAATGGCAATTTTTTCTACCTTCTGCCATCCAGATGTTTTATCTACTATAATTTCCAGTCAGCCACTTTTGTGGATTCTAGGAGTTATTATTCAACACATCTGGAAAGCATTACGTTGAGAAAGGCTGTCCTGATGTGTATTCTGCTTAGACACTTTCTAGATCCACTCAGATTGTGCAAAGTGTATAAAACACAACCCTAATTTCCAGTGCTCTTTAAATATCTATTACTGGTAACATCATCTTTTTTTTAAAAAAAAAATTGTGTGGATAACACTGTAACTAACTTCCATATTATCTTAACTGGAATCTTAAATTCAATAGCACAAAGGACAGGAGGAAGTTGGGCAGGTAAATACTTAAATTCATTTATATAATAATACTCACTTCTGTCTTTGTTGACACATTGGCATCAACAGCATATCAAGAACTGCATAATAACGTGGAAGAGAACAAAACACAAGAACGACACCCCAAACCACAACCCGCCCAATCACATACTGGGCTGGTAGGATAGGCAACTATATATGGCACAATTAACTATATTACCTATTATTTAGGCAGCTAGCAAAATACCTGCATAACTGAGAAAATTTCTACATCCCAACACTCTGACGCTGAGAAATTTCTCTCTGTTTCTCTGTTTCTCTCTCTCTCTCCCTTCCTTTCCATTATAATACCTCAGTTTCTTGATTTCACAATACCCATGTTTATCTCTAAGGGAGAGAAGAAGCCTTAACATTTTCTCAGTAATTTAAAGTTTTAACAAGTCTTATTTGAAATTATCTTTGTTAATCCCCAGGGTCAAGAGGCTTCACATTCTCCCTCTACTGCAATATTCTGCTTCTTCCTGAAACATATTCTCTCTTTACTGTTCAACCCACTGAGCAACCTCGACTTCACATTTCTTTGACATATACAGGCTGTGGGCACCTTGCAAGGGCTTCTGTTCCTAATTTAACACAACGTAAGGTTCTGTATCCATCCTTCTGAAATTTAGTATGCTGCTTGCACAACTAGATGTCAGTGCACTTCAGGTCACCTCAGTTAAACAGTGCTATTTATCTGGACCCAGGATATGTGTCTTCTCTGTTGTGGCGCCTGCCCTCTGGAATGAGGTTCCACCAGAGATCCATTTAGATCCCACCCTGATGATGTTCCAGAAAGTTTTAAGAACTTGGCTGTCCTCCCAGGCCTTGTGGTAGGATATATGTGGAGCCTTGTTATTTATATTTTTTTGTTAATAGGGATTGCATTTTTGTTTTTATTGTTGTCCTTATTGTTCGCATTTGATGTAAGCTTTTCAAACATATTCTGGAGTTGAGTAGCTTCTAAATGAAAGGAAGGAAGGAAGGAAGGAAGGAAGGAAGGAAGGAAGGAAGGAAGGAAGGAATTCTAGTGTTTCATGGAGATTTCCTGTAAAATATTCAGGGAGAATGAAATATATTTACTACCCCAAGTTTGTTTTAAGTTCTATGCATTTAATTATAGGTATATGACTTGATATGGGAGCCAGTTTTGGTATAGTGCTTGAGGCATGAGACTGAAACTGGGAGACTGTGAATTCTAGTCCTCCCTTGGGCATGAAATCAATTGAATGTCCTTGTGTCAATCACTTTCTCTCAGTGCTAGGAAGGAGGCAATGGCAAACCACTTCTGAAAAAGCTGCCCCAAAAACTGTAGGGGAGCACCATTCAGATATGCGGTCTTGATCTTCCAGAATTCTTAGCAATACCCTCCAGGAATTCTGGAAGGTTAAGTTCATCTGCTCAGGAAGACTGATACATGGAGAAGGAGAAGGAGAAGGAGAAGGAGAAGGAGAAGGAGAAGGAGAAAGAGAAGGAGAAGGAGAAGGAGAAGGAGAAGGAGAAGGAGAAGGAGAAGGAGAAGGAGAAGGAGAAGGAGAAGAAGATTTGCCTTGTCCTCCTCTCTCCTTTGATTTATGAATAAATAAAATTTTTGTCCATGAACAAAAACATGAGCAAAAAACACCTGGCCAATTGAATGATAGATCGTTGCTATGATGTTACTGTTACTAGCCAGAAAGAAGAATAAACTGCAGGAAATAATGAGAAATGTCCCATCACTGTGCAGGTTCTCCAAATCCAATTAATTGTTACACTGAAAGCTCTTATTCACAGCAAAACAAGTTGGAGAGGAAGATGGTCAATTTCCCAATTTTGCTTAGTAATCAATAGCATTTTTACTGGTTTTCTAAAACTCTGCAATATTCTAACTGCTTGTCAAATCCTTTTGAGGATTTTGTCAAAATCCTTTTGAGGGGGAGAATAGAAGGGTGGTAAAGTATGATATAATATAATGTGGATGGATTTCACCTTGCGGAAGTCATGGGAGGAGGGGAGGGTTAGGGAGGGTTAGGGAGGGAAGGGGGGGGGAAATGGGAAAATTTGTATTTGTAAAACTTTTTCAATAAAAAAAATCCTTTTGAAATCAACACAAACCTCATCCTGATTTCCTCCCCCCTCCCCCTCCCTCTCCCCGCTTCTTTTGGGACTCGCTGTAGTTTCCACAGTTGATGTTCTAGGCAAGAAGTTTTGTTTCTATCCTTCTTGGATACGGCACGTCACAAGAAAGCCAAGAGTAGGAGACCCATTCTTTCATCCCGCACCCTACCACTTCACCGTACGTTGGGCATTTAGGCCATTCTTAACAGAAACCAGAAAAGCTTCATACAAAGCAGCCTGAAAACCATTTTCTGGAACTCATGGAAAAACAGGAGCCCATGGTGGGTGACCAGTGGGAAGCTCTCCCTCCCATTGACAAGGAAAAATTGGGAGCCTTGCAGGAGCAGATGCCTTGCTTCTCACCATGAGACAATGGGACCTAAAAGAGACTGATCTTCCAGGGGAGCTATTTACAAGGAATTCCCTTGTAAATGTAAAAGCCATTTACAATGATTCCCTCTGCTTTGCTGCTGGTCCTGAGAAGCTGCTGAAAGAGCCACCGATTGTAAATGCAGAATTTTCTCTTTGTGTGGTTACGCTCGCCTTCTGCAGTGCAGTCAAACCAAGATATTTTTTTTATTGTTGTTCTTAATGCATTCTTCTAAGCTACCCAGTGCTGCAGAAGGAGTGGGTGGCATGTAACATTTAAACAACAAACTTTATTTCTTTTCTTAAAAAAAAAAAGTGGTATATTAAACAAAGAAGAAAGAAGAAAGAAGAAAGAAAGAAAGAAAGAAAGAAAGAAAGAAAGAAAGAAAGAAAGAAAGAAAGAGAGAGGGGGGGTTGGAAGGTAAGAGGAAGGAAGGAAGGGAAGGGAAGGAAGAAAGATAAATAGAAGGGAGGGAGGGAGAAAGGAAGGAAAGAAAGAAAGAAAAAAGAAAAGGGAAGAAAGAAAGAAAGAAAATAAGAGGTTGGAAGGTAAGAGGAAAGGATGGAGGGAGGGAGGAAGGAAGGAAAGAAAAAGAAAAAAGAAAAGGGAAGGAAGGAAGGAAAGGGAAGGAAGAAATACAAATAGAAGAGAAGGAGGATGGAAGGAAAGAAAGAAAGAAAAGAGAAAAGGGAAGGAACAAGGAAAGAAAGAAGGAAAGGGAAGAAAGATAAATAGAGGGAGGGAGGAAGGAAAAAGAAAGAAAAAAGAAAAGGGAAGGAAGGAAGGAAGGGGAAGGAAGAAAGATAAATAGGAGGGAGGGAGGAAGGAAAGAAAGAAAAAAGAAAACGGAAGGAAGGAAGGAATGAAAAGGAAGGATGAAAGATAAATAGAAGGGAGGGAGGAAGGAAAGAAAAGAAAAAAGGGAAGGAAGGAAGGGGAAGGAAGAAAGATAAATAGGAGGGAGGGAGGGAGGGAGGGAGGAAGGAAGGAAAGAAAGAAAGAAAAAGGGAAGGAAGGAAAGAAGGAAGGAAGGAAAGGGAAGGAAAAAGATAAATAGAAGGGAAGGAGGGAGGGAAGAAGGGAAGGAAGGAAGGGAAGGAAGAAAGATAAATAGGGAGAGAGGGAGGAAAGGAAGGAAAGAAAAAAGAAAAGGGAAGGAAGGAAGGAAGGGGAAGGAAGGAAGGAAGATAAATAGAAGGAAGGAAGGTAGGTAGGTAGGTTGCCCAAAGGAACTTGTCTCTCATATGCCAAGCAAAATTTGTTTTCCATATATATTCACATCTTGCTATACAGTTGAGATAGTCATGTCAAAACATTTTTCCCCCTAAACAAGGGGGATGTTTTTGTATAACAAAGAGATGTCAGTAAGTATAAAGTGTAAAATGCTGCCATTCCTGACCTTGCTAACCAACCCCTGACAAGTGAGATCTGGCTCAAGAGACACCTGGTGATACTAAGTCATTTCATTATATTGATCAGAAAGAAAGTAAATGAGACAAAATGTCCTGGGCTGACTTTGAGCTCCTTAAAGTCTGAGGACTGAAGTGGCATAAAAGACCAAGGAAGTAAATAAAGTTGTTAAAGGAGATGATGATGATGATCATTGATAATGATGCTATCCATTCAATTAGGTCTGATTTCTGGGGATTCTATAGTCCAGCTCTCATTTTCTGATTTTCTATTGTTTCTTTCAGTTGTTTTACGCTCTGTCTGTCATCTGGCTCCTGTATTTTGAGTGGCCTTGTTTCCTTTTACCACTGACCATTCTGAGCATAACTGCCTATTTCCGTGAGTTGGGTCGCATGACATGGCCGATATAAGCAAAGTGGACTTTTGGTTTTTTGCCTTCCAGCAACATGTCTGGTTTTATACACTTCATTACTTGCTTATTTGTCACCTTCGCTGTCCAAGGAACACGCAGGAGCCTTCTCCACAGAAGAAGCTCAAATGAGTGGATTTGCCCTCCTGTCTAATTCTTTCATGGCCCAACTTTCACAACCGGAGTTAGCTGTGGGAAACACGACGGTGCAGATAAATTTGCATTTAATTGCCAGGCTGATGTCCTTGCTTTTCCATACGGTCATCATGGCTTAATTTTATTCTGTTTAAAGAAAAATACATGTGTTCTAAACAAATCTTCTTGTAAGAGGTGCAACAGAGTAGAATCTGATATTTGTTTCAATTGTTTCTGAGCTATGTGGGAATTCCCTTTCCCTGAATAGTTCCTCATAGATCTTCTTTGGGAAATTGGTGAATGGAGCAGATTCAAATGAGTTAATGACATTATCCTGAGACATTTCAGCACAGCAAGTTGATTTAAATACCTAATTAGGCCACTGCTATAAATCTGTGCACTTAAACAGAGTGAGTTTTTTTAATCAGTCGCTATAGTTTGACAACCTCTGCCAAGGATCCTCTGTTTAATTTCCAGTTGTACACAATCAGGAATTATACTTTTCTAAAAAGATCCGCCAGTTAAACTGTGAACATTTCAGTGTGCTTATTTTTCAATAGGAAACAAATGGAGAATTAAATATATAAATAGTATATCCATTTGAATGTCTAAACAATACTCTAGCTAGGACTTAGACAATTAGCCTGACTAGGTGGCTCAAGTGGCTAAGACGCTGACCTTGTCGATCAGAAAGGTTGGCAGTTCGGCGGTTCAAATCCCTAGTACAGGTCTCTTGGGTGAGCAGGGGGTTGGATTAGATGACCTCCAGGGTCCCTTCTAACTCTGCTACTGTTACTTCTAGTGGTGAAATTTTTATCTGCACATAAAAAGAAAGATAAGCTCCTCTAAACCTTGTATAATTATTGGAAAATAAATGGGTTTTTTTTGGATGTGGTTATAAAAGTGTATTATGTCCATCAATACAAATTTGCTTAGAAATAATTCCTTACCAAACCTAAAGCTCTTTACTCCCAGGAAAATGTGTATACGTTTGCACTTTTAAATAGTCTCCGTTTGCGTAGAGCAGAACTAATTGCCAAAGAAAAAGACTTTTTTTTTTCCAAAGTGCAAAGCGTAAATCAACTTCACTTGATTACACTGTACGATTCAAACTGTGAAGAATAAACCGGTTTTTTTTTTTTAAAGAGAGAGAGGAAAAGAGACAACCCTGAGAAATGGAAAAAAAAAAGAAGTTATTTTTGCTAAGTTTCAAAAGTAAATGCTAGGTATCTTCAGTGGTGGGATTCAGCCAGTTCGCACGACTTCGGGAGAACCGGTTGTTAACTTTCTGAGCAGTTTGGCAAACTGGTTGTTAGAAGAAATCATTAGGGTAGAGAACCTGTTGTTAAATTACTTGAATCCCACCACTGGGTATCTTCCATTGGGGCAATTTTAAAATCACCCACATTCTGTCATTTAGAACGGGAAAGGTAAAACACATCTGAGAAGAAACGGAGCAGGGACGCCACAATAACTGTGGCAATATTAGCCAGTGTGCTAATACAGATAATCCTCGATTTACAACCATTCATTTCATGACTGTTTAAAGTTATAAAGGCATTGAAAAAAGGGACAGATGTCCATTTTTCACCATTATACAACTGGTGTAGCATCTCCATGGTCATGTGATCAAAATTCAGACACTTGGAAACTGACTCATATTTATGATGGTTGCAGTGTCTCAGGCTCATGTGTTCGTCTTTTCCAATCTTCTGACAAGCAAAGTCAATGGGGAAACCAGATTCAATTAACAACTATGTTACAAACTTAACAACTGAAGTGATTCACTTATCAGCTGTGACAAGAAATGTCATAAAACGGGGCAAAACTCAGTTAACTAATGTTTTGCTTAGCAACAAAAATGCGGGGCTCAATTGTGGTCATACATCAAGGACTACCTGTAGAGCAGGGGTGTCAAACTAGATCCCGTCGTGAGTTGCATCAGGAGTTTGTTTGCTCTTGGTCATCGCGGTCGACTGGGTGGCCGTGACAGGCCTCAAGGTGGCAGGGGCCGGTCCCTTGCCATCTCCAGGATGGCCCCATGGGCCAACTCTGCAGCCTATTGTGGGCCAGATCTGGCCCACATGCCACGTGTTTGCCACGTCTGCTGTAGAGCAAGGAAGTTCAGCATACAGAAAGGTGCCAGTAATCTCATTGTCCACGGATGATGACAAAGGCATCTTAGCAAACTGAAACTAAATTGAAATGCTCCACGCAAGCTAATGTCAAGAAACAAATGGAACCCTATATACTTGCATAATATCAACATACAGAATAACAGAGTTGGAAGGGACCTTGGAGGTCTTCTAGACCCACCCGCTATATCCTACACCATTTCAGAAAAATGACTGTCCAGACTCTTCTTAAAAACTTCCCATGATGAAGCACCTACAACTTCTGAATGCAAGTTGTTTCACTGGTTAATTGTCCTCACTGTTAGGAAATTTCTCCTTAGTTCTACATTGCATTCATTGTTTCTTGCCTTGCCTTCTGGTATTTTGGAAAATAGGTCCGATACAAGTATGTAAATCATGTTTTTTTTTTGTCATGACAGCAATATGTGCATGCTATCCCTTACTATCCCATTGCCTGCCCATTAGAGCCCCATGGTTATTTGTTTGTATCCTACCTTTATTATTTTTACAAATAACTCAAGTTAGCGAATATACCTAATACTCTTTCCTCCTCCTAATTCCCCCCCCCAAATAAAACCCTGTGAGTTCTTAAGCTGAAAGAGAGTGACTGACCCAAAATTATAAAAGTTAGCTTTTATAGCTAGGGTAGGACTAGGACTCATGGTCTCCCAGTTTCTAGCCTGGTGCCTTAACCACTAGACCAAACGAGCTTAATCATGAGGATGTTTTGAATGCCTGTCTCTTTACTGTCTTGCAACACAGACCTGCATTATCAATTATCAGTGGAGAAGGGATAATGCAAGGAAAAGGCTTGCCTTCCACATCTGTTGGAAGCAAGGGTGGGTTCTACCTACCTTTACTACTGGTTTGTAGTGGGGCCGTGCATGCATGCGCTTGCTTCGTTCGTGCACGCTCTTCTACACATGTTCTGATGACGTCAGGGTCACTGGGTAGAGCCTCCCGCCGGTTTTACTACTGGTTCTATAGAACCGGTCCGAACCAGGGGCAACCCACCACTGGTTGGAAGGCTTTGCAAATGTATGCAGTTGGTCACTCAATGAAAGATAAAACGGAGTTAAGGTCCAATCTAACTAGTCTCTTAAGCTTCCATGGCCAATATGCCACTGAAGTCAAGTAGATTCTATATTTTCCTGAATGCCATCACTCTGCTAAACAACTAATTCCCACAACACTGTCAAATTATTTACTAAGACTGTATTACTATTATTCTTCTCATCCTTCCTATTACCTATCTCCTTCCACTTACGACTATAACCTTGTTGCTCGTATCTCTATGATTTATATTGTTTCATTTGTTTCCTAGTATGATTTGATTGCTTATTTAATAGCCTATGACTATCACTAACTGTTGTATCTTATGATTCTTGATGAATGTATTTTTTTCCTTTATGTGCACTGAGAGCAAATGCACCAAAGACAAATTCCTTGTGTGTCCAATCACACTTAGCCAATAAAGAATTCTATTCTATTCTATTCTATTCTATTCTATTCTATTCTATTCTATTCTATTCTATTCTATTCTATTCTATTCTAAAGATGCCCCGCTCTGTAGCTTGATCACGGCCTGTTAGAATGCCATCTATTATGCAACTGAATAAATGAAATATAAAATAGTATGAAGGAGATACTGGGATTAATGTATAGGGTTTTCTTTCCTTTATCTATACTATCTACATGCATTTTGGCTTATAAATGTAGTCTGCTTGAAAGTGTGATTTTTGTAAATGCCTAAAGATTGGTGGAAGGGCCAGTGAGCATGAATCATACTTCTTGTCTAAGCATTCAGTTGCATGTTCTACCCAAGGCTTCTATAAACTGCAATTCATTTTTATTTATTTATTGGTACATTTATATAGCTGCCCATCTCACATCTGTGACTCTGGAAGGTTTACAATGTTAAAAACACAAAAGCAATACAACAAATTGCAAATGAAATAGAACAACAAAAATCATTGAAGATAATAAAAAACCCGCTATTTAAAAGAAAAATCATAAAAACTATAAGAGAGCACAATCAAATTCCCTAGCACTGAAGACACTTCGTAAGTTCTACGCTACTGCTACTAGATCTCCAGGCCAGATTGCAAAGCCAAATCCTTTTGGGAAGGATAGGAAGGCTAACAAGATCAGGGTTAGCCTGACCTCAGGGGAAGTGAGGTTCCAGAGAGCAGGTGCTGCAGCAAATATAGCTCTCCTCTTGGATCAAGTCAGATGAAATTCATTTGTGGACAAGACCCACATAATACACTTTCTATCAGATTTGATGGGATGGGTAGATATGATTGGGGAGAGGTGGTTCCTCAAATAGCCTGGCTCCATGAATATATGGATTTGTAGACTTTATCAACACCTTTGAATTGAACCCAGAATAGTGGTGAGTTGCTCCCGGTTCTGTCTGGTTCTTTAGAACCGGTAGTAAAAGCTGTGGGAGGCTCCGGATGTCATAATTGATGATCTGTGCATGCACAGAAGCTTCTGTGCATGCGCAGAAGTGCGCACGCACTCCCATTGCGAACCGGTCTTAAAGGTAAGTAGAACCCACCCCTGGCCCAGAAGCAAACTAGTAGCAACAGAGCAAAAGTGTAACATGCACTGATCTAAGTATGCACACAGCTGCTTAGGCTGCCAGATTTTGGACCAGCTAAAGCCTCCAGATACTCCTCAAGGGCAGCCCCACATGGAACACATTACAGTAATCCATGCAGGAGGTGTCCAGGTATGAATGATTGAGTGTAGGGCCTTCCCAACCCAGGAGTAGATGCAACTGAAACACAACACCAAGTTACACAAAGGCCCTCTTGGCTATGACTACCAGCTGCTCATTGAGCAGAAGTTGTGATCTCAGAAGGTCCCCCATATCATTCCTTATGCTGCAACCCAGATCCTGGGAAGCTGCGTATCATCAGCACCATAAATATAAACCACACAGTGATGCAAGGTCAACTGTACTTTAACAATGACACAGCAGAAGACCCAAAAATTAGGAGGAAAGGAGAATGCTAAGGCTGAATGCTTTAATGCCATGCACCAAAAATATAAATAAATGTGAGGATAATTCCAAAACAGATCCAGAAGATTTTCCACATCATTTGAGAACAATAAAATAAGGATGCACCATTCTTGTGGGACGGCAACATTAAATTTAAATTTGCCAATCTATACTTCATCAGGAATTGGTCAGAGTATAATTCTGGGAACCAGAAGTCTAGCTCATAGGTTAATGATCTGTTCTACAATATAAGGAAATAATTTAGTGAAATAGTCCTATTGTTCTACCAATCATAGTATCCTGTGCTGGACCACCTAGGTAGCCCCAGTATGAATGCTAAAATCCCCCAGTACTGGAGTTTTCCAATACCAAGCCTATAATCACCTCGGCCATCTATATAAGGCGGGAGTCTCCAACCTTGGCAACTTTAAGACTTGTGGACTTCAACTCTGGGAGTTGAAGTCCACAAGTCTTAAAGTTACCAAGGTTGGAGACCGCTGATATAAGGAGACTAAAGAACAATGGGATAATCAATAAAGTTGTACACATACAATCTAGTCTTCAGGACCCCAATATCCTCCAATTATGTTGAACTACAATTCTCTTCATATATAGATACAGAGGCTAGTGTTGGGCAGTGTGAATGTTGAATGCATTTGAAGAGCAACAGTTTGGGAAAATCTACCATCACCTGTCTCTTTCATCTAACTAGCATGGGTAACAGGTGTTTCTCAATTTACCACCATTCCTTTAGTGACTGTTCCAAGTTATAAGGACACTGAAAAAAAGTGAGTTATGAGCGTTTTTCGCACTTATGACCATTTCAGCATCCCCATGGTCATGCGGTCAAAATTCAGACGCTTGGCAACTGGCTCATATTTATGACTGTTGCTGTGTCCCAAGGTCATGTGATCACCTTTTGCAATCTTCTGATAAGCCAAGTCAATGAGGAAGCCAGATTCATTTAACAACTGTGTTACTAACTTAACAATTGCAGGGATTCACTTAACAGCTGAGGCAAGAAAGGTCGTAAAATGGGGCAAAACTCACTTAACAACTGTCTTTCTTAGCGAGGGGAATTACAGGTAGTCGAGGACTACCTGTACTCAAACTGGGCATTTGACAGAGCTGGATTTTCTGATGCAGCTGACTCATTCCATGCTGCATCGCTAGAGCACTGCATATACAGGTGGATAAATCAAGATTGTGCATGTGATGCATGGCGCTATGAACTTACTATGAGCTCTCCGGTATTATTTTGTATTAATATTGACAATATGTTGTTGAGGTTGAGTAAAATAGATATAGATATTATAGCATTATACAATTTCCATTTTTCACAGACTATAAAACCGGTAATGATATGAGAAATAGGACAGTTTGCTGGATTTCCCAAACTGCAAATAAGTTAGTACTCACTTTCAACTTTATTCAAAGAGTAAGGTCAAACATCACTTCCTAAGGCATCTTTTTAAAAGCATAAATCACAAGAACCTATTTATCTTCATAGTTTTGTAAGCCAAACTAATAAGAATCCAAGGGCTAAGGGGGAGAAAATGGCATAAATTGTAAGAATCTGAATTTACTTCTCCCAATCAATTGGTTTTAGTTCGAGCACTAAAACTTTTTCAGTAGGTAAAGTATAATTTGTATTATAACCAAAGATTCTGGGCAAAATTACATACTTTAATCATTAATGAGTTGAAAGGTTAGAAATACGATAGGTAAAACAGTGGAGCTAAAAAATGCTTAGCAGATCACCGAGAAATATTACTAAGATAATCAAGTTATTCCTTTTCCTCTACTCGGGGACTTGAAGCCAATTAATTTGACTAGTCATTTCATCCCAAAAAGAGAATTAAAGTTATGTCAGGGTATGCAAAAGGATGATTATTAACCTCCAATGCATCTAGCAAACCTATGGAGTATTTTCCAAGCTTCAAATATTAATTTTCTTTGAACTTTTTTAAACAAAGTATTGCCTTTGGGGCTATACTTAAAGTTAGATGGATTGTGTTCAGCAGTTTTAATTAAAACCATTCAATTAATCCAAACAAAGCTGATGCCAATGTCTAGTAACACTTTCAAAATTCTGGTAAATAATGACTAACTAAATAAATCCTGAATCAAGGAGAACTGATTTTTTTCCCCTTGGAAATCTTAGTCAACACCAACAGCACCCATCTCTCTTTCTCATTCAAGTCATTAGATAGTAAAAGGCCATTTAATGCTTGAGGAGACAATAATCCAGTATGCGGAAAACATGGAGGAGAGATCGAAGGCATGTGCTTTGGTCCCTCCCTCTGACATCATAGAGCTCCTCCCCTTAAACTCCCCCCATTTCCTGGAGAGAGACCAGAACAGCATTTAACTGAATGCTATTACATTCTCTCCCCTGACTGGGAAACCAGATTAGTGAGACTTCACAATCTCATAGGAAGAGTGATGACATGAACAGGATTTCCATAGGGACTAGGGCAGTGGTGAAATCCATTTTTTTAAACTATTGGTTCTGTGCGCATGGTGTGGCTTGGTGGGCATGGCTTGGTGGGCATGGCAGGGGAAGGATCCTGCAAAATCTCCATTCCCACCCCACTCCAGGGGAAAGATACTGAAAAATCCCCATTCCCACCCCACTCTGGGGCCAGCCAGAGGTGGTATTTGCCAGTTCTCTGAACTGCTCAAAATTTCTGCTACTGGTTCTCCAGAACCTGTCAGAACCTGCTGGACTTCACCCCTGGACTAGGGGTGACATGATAGCAGTGTGCCTTATCTAAGGGGCTGCCTGAAAGAAAAGGGAGTCAAGCTATTCTCCAAATCACCTCACAGCAGGACAAGAAATAATGGAAACTAATCAAGGAGAGAACCAACCTAGAAATAAGGAGCAATTGTCTGTTCTTGAGAATAATTCATCAGTGGAATGACTTGCCTACAGAAGTTGTGGGTGCTCTATCATTGGAGGTTTTTAAGAAGACATTGGACAACACTTTGTGTGAAATGATACAGGGTGTCCTGCTTGAGCAGGACTTGGACTAGAAGAGCTCTATAGTCTCTTCCAACTCTATTATTCTGTTATTCTATATTGCCATGGGATGTAGAAAAAAATTCCTCTTGCTGAGGATAAACTTTTGTTTATATAATTAAAGATTTTAAAAATCTTCCCTAGAGCTGAAAAAGTGTTCAATTAGCACGCTGACGAGGATATTTAGAAGTCTTTTCTGAGCATATGAAATATAATCTGGTATGAATCATGATTGAGATAGGAGTGCCAGAAGGTGTATGATACTTCTACAGACACCAAACATCCAAGGAAATAAACACTGCTTTCACTAAACATTCCAGGTGAAATTTCCTCTTTTGCTATCAACAATCAAATTGTAGATCAGAGGTGTCCGATTTTAGTGTCTAACCTTGGTTTTCAATTTTGGCAACTTGTGGACTTCAGCTCCCAGAATTCCCCAGCTATGGGGAATGGTTGGCTGGGGAATTCTGCGAATTGAAGTCCATAAGTTTTAAAATTGCCATGACTGGACATCCTTGCTCCAGGCTGTAGTTTGCAGTTTTTGTTGGCTTGAGCTTATTGTGGACAGCAACTTGATAGCTGTACTCTGAATATGGAAAAGGGGAGGGGCACAGTTTTAAGTGCAGTTTGGGGGTTTAATCCTGCAATCTTTTATTACTGTCACAAACCAGAATTAAAAATTAAAACATTAAAACAATCCAGAAGAAGACATAATAGTATATTACACTTAGTGGTGGAATATCGATGGGCAGCCAAAGTCTGTCTAATTTCACAGATAGTATTGCAGAATTTATTTATTTATTTATTTATTTATTTATTTATTTATTTATTTATTTATTTATTTATTTATTTATTTATTTATTTATTTATTTATTGGTTTGATTTATATGCCGCCCTTCTCCGGAGACTCAGGGCAGCTTACAATGTGTTAAGCAATAGCCTTCATACTTTTGTATATACCTGCTTAGTAGGGATTTCGGGGGCCCCTAAACGGTGTTCTTTTTTATACAAAGTCAGCTTATTGCCCCCACAAATTGGGTCCTCATTTTACCTACCTCAAAAGGATGGAAGGCTGAGTCAACCTTGAGCCTGGTGAGATCTGAACTTGCAGTAATTGCAGGCAGCTGGTGCTACTTAACAACACTTTAGTCTGCTGCGCCACCAAGGCTCTTTCAAAGATTCATTTAGCGACTTTCAAAGAGACTGTACCATACTAATCCGATAATAACACCTGGATATAAAAGAGATCAGAATTTCTCAGATATTTTACCAGGTAAGGAGTCCTAAAATGAATTGGTGAATCCTTATAGAGTAGGGGTGGGGAATTATGGCTCCTTTATGACTTGTCGATTTTAATTCCCAGAATTCCTGAGCTAACATGGCTGGCTCAGGAATTCTGGGAGTTGAGGTCCACAAATCATAAAGGGGCCATAGTACCCCACCTCTGTTATAAAGGGTACATGGATTGTGTTTTCAATGGTCCTTTGTCCACAAGGATACAATTTCAGCTCAGAGGGGACATTTTGTGCTAGCTCTCTAGAACTTCTGTGGAGAGAACTAGGATTAGTGCCCTCCGAAGTTTAGAGACCTTTATACAATATAATACTTTACCCTTCATAAAAGTCTAAACAGGCATTCCCCATCTAACATTTTTGTCCCAATCCACTCTGAGCTGACTTCAAAAGGGGATTAGAGCAGCCTCATACTTTGCACCCTTGTGTTCACCTCTCCTCTCGACTTTTCAAATGCGCTTGGCCTCTACAATTAAGAACAGTTTTCATGGAATAATTGGAAGGAACATCCTGGCCGTAATCCAGCAGGGTGAGGAGGTGACAGGCGACAGACCATTTTCAAGCAATTTCAGAGACTTCCCAGAATTGTCTGCTGTGCTAGGCTCCCCCAGTGCGTTCTCCCTGCGTTTGCCAAATAGTCTGAGAATAACATGTAGGAAAATGTACCGAAGCAAAAATGTCAGGATAAAATTACTTTGAGGACACATTTTTGCACCTGCTGGCAAGGATTCTGTCCAAAGTGATTAGAATGTATTAAAGTTATACATCAGATGTATAATACACATGCATTACATTTTTATTATTATTCTATTGGCATATATTCTTAAAAATGAGGGATAAGATGGCCCTTGTGTGTGCAATCTCTGCACTCTTTGGAAAGAATTTTAACCCTGGGAAGCCTGCGACCTGCCCTTACTTTTCCCTTTAAGACTCTGACTGTGACCATATGCAGGAGACCCTACATCTGCCTCTACCTAGGTTTGAACTCACAACCTCCTGATTGTGAGGCAAGAGCTCCACCTCTAGGCCATCAGGTAACATTGCTTGGGGCATCGTTTCTTTTCTTATCTCTCAGCCTCTTTAATGTGGACAGACGAAAGCTTGAACTTTGACAGTGGTTAGAGTGCAGTACTGCAGGCTACTTCTGCTGATTGCTGGCTGCCTGCAATTTGGCAGATTGAATCTCACCAGGCTCAAGGTTGACTGAGCCTCCCATCCTTCCGAGGTGGGTAAAATGAGGACCCAGATTGTTGGGGGAAATATGCTGACTCTGTAAACTGCTCAGAGAGAACTGTAAAGCACTGCGAAGAAGTGTAAGTCTAAGTACTGTTGCTATGGCTATTGCTCTCTCTCATTCCCATCATATACATTTTACCTTCTGTAGCTTGGATTCATCAGCTGTCCATGAAATACAGGCATACCTTGATTTACAACCAGTCACGTTTGCAGTGCATCACAGTCATATGATTGCTATTTACTGTCTTTCTGCTGAATGTCTATGGAGATTCCCAGTCATCCAGGTCAGGATTGTAAAATCGGGTTTTGGTCATGTGGTGACTTGTTTAATGACCATCATGAGCTACAATCAAAATTGTGGGCTCAGCTTTGGTCATAAGTCAAGAACCTCTTCTCCCTGACATTTTTACAGTGATGTTATAATTATGCATCCAACAGCAGGGCTCCCATCCATGCAAATAAATGCACCTTGTATTAGTCCAATTCAAAGTAATAAAGCAATCGGCAAGTTTTGGGGTTGTCCACAGTCCCAACAATCAAACGTAAAATAATAGCAAAAACAAAATGTACCTGATTGATTGACTGATTGAATCTTTTATAAGAAGAATTAACATCCTGTGAGAGTCTGGTGAAAATGTTTGTCTCCTCTCTATGTATATAAAAAGCTGGGCTATCAATTCTAAGCAGCAGAGACCCGAATGGCAGCAAAGCAATACAGAACCCTCTTTTGACTGATGTCTGGTAGACATCTGGATTTTTGCAGTCCAGATCTGGTAGTTTTAATTTTTTAAAAAAATGATTGAATGGACACGTGGCAACTGAGCAGAAAGTCTGAAGCAAATGCACCCACACAAGTAAGCCTCACTGAATTAAAGACAGCTGCCTCTCACACTAAGAGCCACAGGGCTGCAGCTTTATAATGCAATTGTACACACACCCACTGAGAAATATTCTGTATTTCACCGAGACCAATGGTACAATTGGGTGTAATGAAACCATGATCTTGCTTCTCTGGTCATCTAAGCAAATTGCTCCCAATTAATAACTTATTGGCTGGAAAATATAGCAGCTGGACCATTTCTATACCTGTGTGGTTCATGTATGGGAGCAGCTCTGTAGCGGACAAAAAAGCTCTACGGAGAATCATTAAAATTGCCCAGAATATCATTGGACTCCAGCTACCAGTCCTGGATGACATCTTCGAATCTTGCTGTTTGAGGAAGTTGCATAACATTCTCAGAGACTCTTCCCATCCTGCTTACAATCTTTTTGGACTGTTGCCTTCTGGCAGAAGATCAGGGTGGATTTTATTTAAATCGAGTTAATTTAAATCACAATTTAAATCATGATTTAAATCATTAGTAAAAAGGCTTGATTTAAATCAACTCGATTTAAATCATAATTTTTAAGGAGCAACTGTCATCTCTGCTACTCCTTTGACCCACTGTTGACTCACCAATAGTCCCAGTGTTGCAGAATATACAGCCGCATGCTATATAACTAAGCTCCATTTCATGCTGAATAAACTAAATTATTTATGTATCTTAAATATCTATCTTACGATAAATATCTTATGATAGATTTTTACCCCAAAAGTTTTTTATTAAAATAAATTCGATAAAAATAAAAAAAAATCCGATTTAAATTAAAAAAATCTGATTTTTTTTTATTTTTTTTTAAAAATCATTGATTTTTATCTACCCTACAGAAGATACAGAACAATTAAAACTCGGACCACACATTTTCTGAATAGTTTTTATCCCAGAGCTATAACTGCACTCAACAATGAACTACAGGGCCACCATCAATGAGCTGTTGGACAGTATTACTTGGTCTGTTGTGTGGATGTTTGGGTGGTTTAGGGATGGAGAATTGTGGTGGGTGGGAGTGTGTTTGGGGATTATTATGTGTGTTGGACCTGGTCTTTGGGTCTTAAATGAATTTCATTGTATGGATACATTGTGTATACACGCACAATGACAATAAAGTTATGTATGTATGTATGTATGTATGTGTGTGTGTGTGTGTGTATGTATGTATGTATGTATGTGTGTGTGTGTGTGTATGTATGTATGTATGTATGTATGTATGTATGTATGTAGTTTACACACCCACCACTGGAGGTGTTAGGAGGTGAATGCATCCATCTGCCCATGTTCAAGAACTGCTGGCTTTCTTTCCATAAGCGGAAAAACCACAGCATTGCCAGCTTTTCAAGACATAAACTAAAATCTTACAATTAATTGGTCCCTAAAGAGAAGCTAATCTTTATAACCTGAAAAGAAATTAACTACCCAGGTTTTCTTTTCTTTTTTTTTTTAAAAGGAGGATGACAGTCCAAGGCTATTAACAGACTTGCTCTTTCCATTAAGAGCTGTGACTGACCTTAATTGCCTTTGTAAACATTATTGACACAATAAACATTAGTAAAAAGAATCCCCTGTGATACACTCAAACACTTCTTGAATTTTTCCCCTTTCCTTTCCTTTTTAAAACTTCCATTCTACAAATAAAATTTGGAGGCAGAATTGTGGCAAGAATAAATCTCAGCGGTTGGTGAGATCTTCCTCACACCAATAACTTATTGGATCAGTTTAGCCTGCAGTGCACTTTATTGTAATCTGCAAAAAGATGGATAGATGTATGGACAATGCATCCATTTGAAAAGGCCTTAATCCCTAGAGGTCCATAAAAGACTCTTGTATTAGCTCTGCTGTGCAGCAAACTGCAGGAATTGCCTAGGGAAATTTTTCTGCCTGACATTCGTTTCCATTCAATGCCTGCTGTGCCCGACCATCAAGACCCTAAAAAAGGAACTTTCTGGAACTTCCTAGGGACTGGCAATTTATATTACTCTTTTTTCCCCTTCTCACAGCATCCATATCAATATACTACTCCACTCCCTTGCCCTGTTGCTTTTTATCCACTGAAACCCAAGAACTGAAGTACCGGTAATATCGGGATTGTATTTTAACTGATTAGTTTTTCTGCTATGAATGAAATTACTCAGTCTAATCATTTCAAAAATTGTATGGAGCTGGGAAAATTTCCTCTAGATTCCTTCCTCTTAAAAGGACTCTGCTTTGTCTCTGAAGATCTTAAAGAACAATATATATACATGCATGCATGCATACATACATACATATACATATACATACATACATACATACATACATAATATATGTATGTATGTATGTATATATATGTCTTTTGTAGGAATTCAATAAAGTGTACATGAGCACACACACACTATTGAATTTATACCAAAAACAAAATATAAAAAAACAGAAAAAAGTAAAATAAAAGAAGAGAAGTAGAAGTGCAAGGAATAAAAGAAATTTTAAAAAGAATATTTTTTTTTATTTTCTTTAATACAGTTGCAAATATAAAAAAACATTACCATTTTGCTCTAAAATTCAATAGTATACAATATTTCTATAATCATAAACAGTTATAATCACCAAATCTCAACAATTAAAATTTCATTTCTTTCCATTTCAGGAGAAAAGTCCAAAAGTCATTATCATGTAGGAACCTTCTGGATCTCATTCTGAATCTGTACATATAAAAACTGCAAAATCTGTGATTGTTTATTTGTGTCAGAAGTGCCACAATGAAAAAAAGGCATACTGTATGACATAAAATTTTAAATACAAAAAGCAAGGTTAAAATTGGTACAAATTAAACAGATCTCGCCCAGAAGCGAGCAACATTGTGTCCTGTCCCACTGCCATGAGATCCCCAAGTGTACATTGATTGGGGCACAAAGGACGGTTATACATGTGTGTCGTCTGCATGTCACCACAATCGTAAAGAGCAGAAGCAACCAGATAGCTCCATTTGTTCAAAGTGTCTTTGGATCTTGTTGTACCCGTGCAAAGTCTATTCAATGATTTCCATCCTTCTCAGCTTTCGCCAGACCCAAGTGACAGCTCCTCCGTTGGTTCTACCCAGTATTGGCACTTTATAGCTTTCCATAGTTCCATTCTGCTGTCAAATTCTTCAAAGTTTTCCATTGACTTCAGGAAGCTTTCCTGGATTTTAGTCTCTACTGAGCTGGTTGTAGGTCATGGAGATCTAGATATTGATGATATGAGTCTCTCTCTGTATGCTGCTTCTTCTCTGTGAATAGCAGGCAGGGCAATGCCTGCTAGATGGTAGATCTTATCTAGAGAGGTAAATTTAAGGCATCTGATAATAATTCTGCTAGCTGTGATTAAACTGCACTTAATCTGTGATTAAGTACAGAAACTCATGCTCCTACTTCTAAAATGAACCCTTTGGTCAATTAACACCATTAATTGGAACTAAATGACTAGCGAATGTTGTTCTTCACATTTCAAGATGGGAAGAATGTAAAAACAACAGAATACCACTGCTATGTCAGCCTAGAATAGCTTCCTCCAAGTTGGTTTGTTTACTCATTAGAAGCACAGCTCTTATAATCCTTATCCAGTATGGCCTCTTTAATTCTTGCTAAGAATTATGGAATCTAAGAAAAAAGAGAATTTAATGCACCCAATACTTTATTTGCCATAACTCCCCTGGATCAGGAAACAGAAGAAAAAAAAAGTTGAATGAGTTTTCAGTTACTTTTATGACATCATCCAAAGAGGACAGCTAGCAGGACATTCAAAACTTTTGGGGTAACCATCGAGAAGACTTGATCAAGTCTGGATGTTTTCGCTTCATTTCCCTAATATAACTTTGATAGAAACAGTCTGGACCCTTAATTAATTGCAACTAACTTGTTTCATTGGTTTCAGTGTGAATTTAGTCACTTGCAACTAACATTAATTGGATTGGGAGACTTCACTTTTGCATCATTAGCTCCAGAGTAGATTTCACAGTTATGGAATGACTACAATACATTTTGGTTTACAAGAAACAGGAGAAAGAAGACACTATGTTTTTCTGCTGTCCATCATCTCGGAAACTGCTATAATTTAAGAGGATGAAAATAATAAGATTTGTGTGTGAGAATGAGTGTGTGTGTGTGTGTCAGAGAGGGGGGGGAGGGAATGGGGTAGAGGGAGGGAGGTGGGGTCCAAGGAAGTGAGGGTTTTTTTTCAAAAATGGTTCTAGGAATGGTTTTATTGCTGGAAAACTGCTATAATTTAAGAGGATGAAAATAATAAGATATGTAGGTGAGAATGAGTGTGTGTGTGTGTGTGTGTGTGTGTGTGTGTGTGTGTGTGTGTGAGAGAGAGAGAGAGAGAGAGAGAGAGAGAGAGAGAGAGAGAGAGGATGGGAGAGAGAGATCCTTTAGAAAATAAAAATGTTCTGGTGATTGAACTACTATTAGCCAGGGGTGGGCTGCTGGGGGTTCTCAGGGGTTTGGGAGAACCTCTAGCTAAGATTCTGTGCAGTTCGGAGAATCCCACTCCTGGCTGGCCCCTCCCACCCTGCTCCATCCCTCCTAGGAGTCCCTACATGGCCTATTTTGGATGCAGGTAAGTGCAGGGCACACACGGAGCCTCAGGGAGGGCAAAAACGGGCCTACCGGAAATTTGGGAAGGCCGTTTCCGGCCTCCAGAGGGCCTCTGGAGCCTGGGGAGGCTGTTTTCACCCTCCTGAAGGCTCGAGGAAAGCCTCCAGAGCTCGGGGAGGGCAACAATGCCTCCCCCTGCTGTGGTGCAGGAGGCTGACTAGGCCACACCCACCATGACCACACCCACCCAGCAGAAAACCCCTTGCTAAAATTTTTGAAGCCCACCCCTGTTATTAGAATATCTTTGGACTCAGGATTACTGCTATGTGAGATCTGAGTAGTGATCTAATAAGCCATATACCATCTCACCCCAAGGGGACTGGCCCATCCCACCCATTCTGGCAGAAGAAGATGCTGCAGTCCCTGTCAGTCAAAGAATTCCAGTTGGCAGCACCCAGGGGAAAGAGTCTTTTCTGTTGTGGCTCCCACCCTTTGGAACATTGTGTCCCCCAAGACCACACCCACCTTCTTGGCCTTCCAAAAGGGCCTAAAGAGCTGGCTCTTCCAACTAGTCTGGGGTCCCAATGGGGCCATATCATACTGGACGGGGTTCATGGATTGAGAGAAGATGTCACTCTTCCCTGTGTGTATCCCGTTCCCTTCTTTGCCATCTTCGTTAACTCTAAGTCAGTTTTAATGTTAATATTTATCATTTTCACCATCAGAGATGACCCCAGACAAAGCATAGAACAACTCCAAGAAATAGTGCAAGATCAGAAGATGTGGAGAGGCTTGAACCATAGAATCACCAAGAGTTATACAGAACTGAATGGATATCATCATGGTCGTCATCACCACTACCACCATCACCATCGTCATCATTTTCTAACATTTTAATATATTAATGTTTTATCTTGTTGGTTTTAATTGGGTAAGCCAAATTAGTTGGCGAGATGGATGGCATATAAATTTGATAAATAAATAAAGATGCTGTAATTTGGAGTCTACACCTAACAAGTCACATCATCTGTCGATCAGTCATTTATCATTTATTGCTAATTATAGCAAAAGAAAAGCCCTGGGAAGGGTGAGGAAAAAAAAAAAACAGAAGGAAGGAAACTTTAAAACAAAGCCTGCAGGATTATACTCATCCCTTCACAGTGAAATGATACATCCATCCCCTAAATAATTTGATGGAGTCCTAAAAGCATACACGGTGGGGAATGGATTCTCCCTGCAAAATTCTGTTCATTTGTATCAAGCGGAGTTACAATTGTACATGGTGCTAACCTTCCCTACCGCAGCTTTCTGTTGGCATTCCTGAGCCTCCCGTTTCTCCCACAACATTATTCCATTCCTCTGTTGTCGTACTTTTGAAAGACTGTTTTACATATGATTATAGCATCTGTTTCTTTCAACAACCAGCAGGTGTTCCTGGAATACAGCGCTACCTTGACTCTCTTGCTAAATTATTATTTCCATACTGTAACTAAAGGTCATTTGGCATGCCGTGATTCCAGTACCAGGCATGCCCTTCAAATTACCCTGGGAAGGTGTAACAAAATGATTGTTTCCATGAATAGTCATTAAAAACCCAGTTACATTTCACATAATTATAAAAAAAAACACCACCATGTTTTGTTATACAGTCCCACACATATTGAGTACAAACTGTTCTGATATTTTACACTATTTGCTTAAATTTAGGCAAGTCAGGAGTGTCACGTCTCATGTTTCTGACTGAAAGATTTTTTTCCCCCTCTTATTCTTGAGTATATCTGTTGCAAAAGCTAACGTTCTAAATAGCCCATTATATCATTTCTTCCATACACCCAATCAACCTCTGTGCTATTATTCTGGTCATGGATTTCTATGTCTGAAATTTATAATTAAAATAAGAGAACCATCAACAACAAAAATTACCCTTGAAATACTCTTTCTCTTTATGGACTTTGCACAGAAACAAATTCACCCATCCCAAAGCATCATGGTTAACATGGAAGATTGATGACTTATACCCAATGGTTGCCATGAACTATCCTAATGGTTTCATGATGGGGCAGTTTTTTAGGAGAGCTTGAAATGTACTTTTCCTGTCCCGGCAATAAACCTCTTACTGGTAGTACTGTCCCCTAGCACAACAACTACTCTTTCAAACAAATGGGTACTAAAGGAGGCTTTTAATTGCTGAAGGAAACCTCAGATAAGACCCTCCCAATCTTGCTATGAATGGAAAACATTATTTGTACACTAGATGGGGACTTTGGGTTTTGACAATTCTCTCTTATTCTCCTCCACTCCAAAAACCTGCTCTTGAGAATACAGTTATCTTCTGTCAGGCATAAACAATAAAATCCACACAGATTCAAGCTAACTACTTCATTATGTTCTGCCTATAATACAGGAATCTCCCCAGTCTGGCAGCCTACTTCTGGGAACAATTAGATAAGTCTCCAAGGAACTTAGGGACGATTGGCCCTAGCCAAAGTAATGGCTAACCTTTTCCGGATCAAGTGTCCAAAGCGTGTGTGTGCCCCCGAAACCCCAAAATTCAATGCATGTGCGGCTCCCGCATATGCACCCTGCCCCCCACGCATGCATGGCAGACACCCGATGACCAGCTGGCTGGTGGGAGGCACGCGCACATGCACGATGCTGAACTGGGGTGATGTCTCGCATGCCCACAGTGAGGGTGCTGTGTGCCACCTGTGGCATGCGTGCCATATGTTCACCGTATGGAATCCAGGCTAGCTCCATGTTTTATCCGTCCTCTTTGTCAGGCTAGGTTCTTCCCAACATTTTCTGAGCTAATATAATAGTGTATGTTGTGACCCCGACTCCCGACCCTGTCCTAACAGAGGAAGAGGACTCAGAAGGTGATGGGGAGGAACTGACAAGGCCTCCCTTTCCAGGACCCTTCTCTCTGGCAATGCCTCAGGTTCCATCCGAAGGCCAAGAGGAATAGCCTGGGATATGCCAGGAGGAAAGCATATCAGAACAACAACAGAGGGAGTGAGGATGATGAATCCTGGCTTGATCCCAGGCAGTGTCGGAGGGAGAAGCATGCACAGCAAAGAAAGAGGTGTGGGAGGGCCAGAGATTGAACTGAGTCACTGAGCCACACCCACAAGGAATAAAAGTGGGTGTGATTGCTCTTCAGGCTTTGTGACAGTCAAAGTTAAAAACCTGAGAGTCACATCGTGTTACCTGAAATCTGGATTGGACCTTGGCCAATTCTTGCTTCGTGGATTACTTTTTGCTACTGAACTGGACAGAGGAGAAACTCTCTCTCTTGCTGACTGTGAGTGAAAACTGACTCGGCAAGCATTTCGCAGTTTACCGCCAAAACTCTTATCTGCAAGGGTTTCTAGTCTGATTGCTTAATAAAATCTTGGCAGGCGTGCCTGGTTGTGTGTTTGCCTGTGTGGGGAAGGGGGACAGAACAGTGTATCATACATAAGTCTATAGTAGATAAGGGCAGTGGTGGGTTCCTCCCAGTTCGGCCCAGTTCCGCCGAGCCGGTAGCGGTGATGATATGATGTCACTGAACTGGTTCTGCTCCCCCGCCCCCACCCCCTTGTTATTCTTACCTTTTATTTGGCCCCACCCCAATCTATTGCTGCCTCCTGAGTCCCAGCTGATGGCTAGAGGGAAAAAACTTGTTTAAACTCTTGCCGCGTGGCTTCAAAGGGCCGCCCTACAGCTGATCAGTTTTAAAAGAAAACAAATGAGTAGACCGGTGCCTGCAAAAATAAATGGGTAGATCAATACAGCTCTACAAGCAGTTAAAAGCCTGGTAGACCAGTACCTCTACTAAATCCTGAATAATTGTCACATGACCATCAAGCCATGCCCACAAAATAAGCCACACCCACAGAACCGGTAGTAAAAATTTGTAGAACCCACCCCTGGATAAGGGTGATCATCCAAAATTAGGGTCCTGATCTTAAATCTGAATTCTAGTCTAACGCACTTGTCTTGTAGAGAATGCAATTGTTCCTCCATGTGTAGCTTATTGCTAAAGGAGCTGAGTGGCCATTTAAAAATATGATTGAATGTAATCCTATCAAGAAGCAATTAGGAATGTTTCAAAAGTAAAAGAATCAACATTGTTTCCACATGCAAGCAGTATAAAGTAGCCCAATAGGTTAGATTAAAATCAGACATCAGGGAACTGTTAGAAATAATGTATTTGTCTGCCTCACGATTTGGTATGTAAATAAATAATTAGGCAGTTTCTAAGACTCAATGAGTGCTTTGGCCCTGTTTTCTGCTTCTCATTATTAAAACATATTTAATCTGAGGGACAAGGATGCTGCTCTATAGTTATTAGTTCACATGCCTATTGAAATAAGAATGTATTAAGAATGATAATTTTATAGTAATATTTGTTCACTGAATTGTGAAGGAAATATCCTTCAGGGGGAAATTTTCTTTCTGGAAAAATCTGCAATAATGCCACAGAAAAGCCTTCTAATTTTCAGAGGCGAGTCAGTGTGTTGTTAAATTACAGACACAGCTTTGAGAACGTATCATAAGTAGCTTTTTAAAAAGTCCGTCATAACAGTTATTAAGTAGCCAGTCATAAATGGAGGACTATTTGTTGTGCCAGCAGTCCAGAAAGTTGTCTGTAAATGGGTAGCCCTTGCAGTTCTCTCTTACCTTTTCTTTTTGTGTGTGAGGGAGAAAGGGTTGGAGGGGGGGGGGTTGGTATAAAATGAAAGGATGGGGCAAGACCAGAGTACTAGCAGGCTGAGAAAGCTCTGCTCACTTATTGGTCGGGAGGCACATTCAGATTGGGTATAGCGTCTCTACAAGTGGTCCTTGTTTGTAGCACAGAGATTCCCATGGCATCCTGACAGTTTCCATGATCAGCACAAAACTCTGCTTCATTTAGAAGGTAACATTAGAAGACATGAAAATGGAAAGGCAAGTCATCTGGAAATGCCCTATACTTATTATGAAGGTCTCTGCGTTGCAGAAAGCAAGTCAGAAAAAAACACTCCAGTCTATTAATATAGTTTTTGTTGCTAAAGTCAGCAGAGACTACTGTACCCTACAACGAAGGACATAACTTTCTGGTATAAAAGAAAAAGAAGTGCAAAATAGTGCAGATGTTATTCTTAGAATCGGTTGTGCCATATGGGTTAATTGAATGCCAGGATGTTGAAAAACCTATAAGCAGAAAATTGTATATGAAATTGTCTAGGAAATATATCGATCAACAATCATTAACTTAGTCAAGGAAGTACACATACACATTCTGTAGATAAAAGAAGATGTCCAAATGCTGAGAACCTGTTTTAGGCAGATAAGAAACATTCTGATAATGCTGAAGCAGGCAATGAAGTATCCTCCAGGTGTTCTGGACATTTGCATCAACCCCAACCCCATCCAGTATGATATGCCCCCATCAGGAGCCCAGACCAATTGGAAGAGCCAGGTCTTTAGGCCATTTTTGAAGGTCAAGAAGGTGGGTGTGTATTTCACTTGAGGTCACAATGTTCCAAAGGGTGGGAGCCACAGCAGAAAAGACTCTTTCCCATGGATGCTGCCAACTGGAATTCCTTGACTGACAGGGTCTGCAGCATCTCCTTCTGCCAGGGTGGTGAAAAGAAGCAGTTGGGGAAGTTGTAGTTGAAAACATCTGGAGAAGAAGACCTGATAGGACAAGGCAACATTAGTTTGTTATCCTAGTTCCTTATGGACTCAACAAACAGTGGAGCTTTGTAGTATCTGCTAGCATGGAAGAAGAGGGCTCTCATGCAAGCCGCAAATGTTGAAGTGAAAAGGCCTTAAAAGGAAGAATTGAATATTTGTGAGAAGATTAAGGTGAAAAGCAAGCAGTCTTAATTCTCATTGACAAAGGAGTCCATGGAATGGCAATTGGATAATAAACAATTTATGGTCCTGGAAAATGAGAATCATAAAAAGAAAATGCATCAAGGCAGTATTATGGTGGAAGCTACTCTGAAAGAGTGGGGAGGGGGAATACCTTTACATAAAGAGGTGGAGATTCACACAAGCTGGTCTTTAAAGGTAAAGGTTCCCCTTGCACATATTGTGCTGGTTGTTTCTGACTCTAGGGGGCAGTGCTCATCTCTGTTTCAAAGCCGAAAAGCCAGAGCTGTCTGACGACATCTCCATGGTCATGTGGCCGGCATGACTAAATGCCAAAGGTGCACAGAACACTATTACCTTCCCACCAAAGGTGGTCTCTATTTTTCTACTTGCATTTTTTATGTGCTTTGGAAATGCTAGGTTGGCAGAAACTGGGACAAGTAATGGGAGCTCACCCCGTTACGCGGCACTAGGGATTCATACCACTGAACTGCTGACCTTTCGATTGACAAGCTCAGCATCTAAGCCACTGAGCCACCACGTCCCTCAAGCTGGTCTTTACTTGTCCTAAATTTCTTTCATTCTCTCCAGATCAGTGATGGAAGTGAATTTGTCATCAGAATTTCTAAGCTGATTTTTACTAAATTACCAGGCTGTAAAGATGTCCTGATAAACTTTTTGCCTCTGAACATGTTTGTTTACATCTTCCTATTGAAAACATTACATAATGTGATGTAATTATGACCAGGGGGGCCTTCGCACAGGTTCGCCTGGTGCACCAGTTGCGCCCTTTCCTGGACCGAGATGACCTTCGCACAGTCACTCATGCCCTGGTTACTTCCCGCTTGGATTACTGCAATTCCCTCTACATGGGCCTGCCCCTGAGATGCACCCGGAGACTCCAGCTGATCCAGAATGCAGCTGCACAGGTTATTATGGGAGCCCCTTGTTACTCCCATATAATACCCCTCCTGTGTGAGCTGCACTGGTTACCAGTGGTTCTCCGGGTCCGCTTCAAGGTGCTAGTCCTCACCTATAAGGCCCTTCATGACTTAGGTCCGGGATATTTGCATGACCTTCTCCTACCTGCCTCTCACCGTCCTGTTCGCTCACATAGGGCTGCTCTCCTCAGGGTTCCGACGGCGAGCCAATGTCACCTTGTTGTGCCCAGGGGTAGGGCATTCTCTGTGGGTGCTCCCACCCTCTGGAATGAATTACCTACTGAGCTCCGGATGGCTCCTGATCTCCGCTCCTTCCGTCGGGACTTGAAGACTTGGCTTTTCAAACAAATAGGCTGAGATTGATTCCGGGCTTTATTATTTACTACTAATTAATTATTTGGATTAAATTATGATTTTATTGTACTTGTTTCTTAAGTTGTGTTTGCTGCCCTGAGTCCTTCAGGAGAATGGCGGCATATAAATAATTGTAATAAAATAAATAAAAATAATAATGATAGGGATGCCAACAACTGTGTGGAATTGATCACTGATTCTCCTGCATTTTTCCTTCCACTTCTCATTGTACTTGAGACGATAGAATTTGGATTAGAAGCTTTTTCAGAAGCGAAGAGAAGAGAAGAGAAGAGAAGAGAAGAGAAGAGAAGAGAAAAGAAAAAAAAAATTAACAGGTGGCCAGAGGTTGAATGATTGTCACAAAAGACAGAATAATTGTGTCTCCTGTGTTTTCAACCCCTCTGGCATCCCAGTCTTCCATTAAATATTAAGGGAAGACTTCAGGAAAAAATTCCTCCCATAGGATTTTTTTAAAAAAACTTTTTTGGGGGGATACTGTCTTGAACAACAACCTTGCCCTTTTGAAATAATTAATGAGAAATTTGGAAGAACCATTTATTTAATTTCTCTGCCCACTGAATTGATGGAAAATTCCTGAAGTCTATTTATGCCTAACTCTTGAATTAAATAACACTAATATTCAGGTATTACCTGAATGCACAAAGTATCTATGGATATATATAGAAAAGTTTTGCCCTTGAAATATTTATGTCTTCTCCACTGACTTCATATATCATACTTCCAATTTTTTAGAAACATGGAGATAAATATACATGGAAGTCTCTGTGGATGAGATAATCATCACGTGCAGAACTCGTGGTAGTAAAACTTACATTTCCACTATCTTTATATACATTTAGAACTTGAGTGTTCAGATAAACCTCTGATTAAGATATTACAGAATAGCTGAATGGTTCTGCTACAACTTTCCAGGTTCTCCCTGCTATTCCCTTAACCTCTTGAATAAGCAAACTGTAGGGTGGTAACTTTAGGAAAGGGAAACAATAGAGAAAATCCATTCGGGCATCTTAGCGTATTTGAAGAGCTTCACATGTATTATCTTAATAACTGTTTCAGCAGCCATCTCTGTAAATAGATACACTGAAATATATGGGAGTCTCTTGGGATGTGATTATCTAAAGAACTACATTTTTCACACTCTATTTAATCGTCTGGACCTTCTTGGAAAAAGCTGGGTTTTGTTGCCATGTTATTTCTAGTTCTTCCAGAGACATTGCTGTGTTTGACAGTTTTTACGTGCCCTGATTCTTCTCCGCACTCATTTAGAGAGAAATTAAAAAGGATTAAATAAGTTGTTTTAATATTGTAATACATTTTATATATACACAGTATATATTCATATTCTAACCATCCATTCATTTGGTAGTTATACTATTATTTAAACTTCAGTTCTTTGAACAGTGCAATATGCTATCCAATTGCTATGCTCACTCGAATTTAATTTCCTTTGGAAGGAAGACCTAGGAGATGTGATGGTATGGTCTAATGTTTTATTCATACACACACAATCAAGTTGAACATGGATGGAAGTCCAACTTTAACATTTATTGCCCCTGAATTCAGTGCTCCTATATCTTACATTGTAGGGAATACTTTTTTAAAAAAACAAACAGGTCTTGTTGATGCTATTCCTGCTAAGGGATAACTTTCTTTATAGAGTTCCCTGTATTTGTTATGCATAATATACATAGATCTTGAGGTCTATTATCTTAGTCTCCAAATGGAGAAAGTCTTATCAGTTAAGCCTGGTACAGTCTGATAATTTGTCACTCTTTCCACTAGTTTTGGTCACCTCAGATAGCCTTCTTTTACAACCCATTTGTTAGTAGGGTAAAAAAAAAAACATAATTTAAATAGATTTATGAAAAACAAAAGATAAAGACCACTTCTGATGCAAACTCTCCTGCTATTGAACAATGATTGAATATACCACCTGGAGTTAACCAGAGTGGGTGACCATACAATACAATACAATTAAATTACTTCTAATATGTCCTTCACATACACACATCCTGGTTATTTTTTAAAGGGACATATAACAATGACCCAGGAGACTGCTAAAGAATATTCAGCATCCAAAACTGAAAATATTTTATCAAGGCCGGCTTTACACACATGGTTTTTGTCATTCAGAAGTCCTGTTTTCTTTTAAGATGATGATGATATCCAGTCAATCTTGTCCAATTCTTGGTGATTCCACAGACCAGCTGCCTCCCCATTTTCTGATCTTCTATTGCTTCTTTCAGTTGTTTATGCTCTGGCTGGTGTTGGCTTCAATAGTATCTAGCTCTACTTTTTGGTGGACTCATTTCTTTTTACCACTAAACATTCCAAGTATAACTGCCTTTTCCAGTGAGTTTGATTGTATGACATGGCCGAAATACGTAAGGTGGACTTTTGTGATTTTACCTTCCAGCAATATGTCTGGTTTTATTCACTTCAATACTTGCTTGTTTGTCACCTTTGCTGCCCAAGGAATGTGCAGGAGTCTTTTCCACAACCCACAGCTCAAACAAGTTGATTTTCCTCCTGTTTGGCTTTTTCATGGTCCACTTTTCTCAACCATAGGTAGCTGTGGGAAACACAATGGTATGGACTAATTTGCATTTAATTGCCAGGCGGATGCTCTTGCTTTTTCATACTCGATTTGATTCATGCTCATAATTGCTGTGTGACCCAGTGTGATTCAGTGTTTTATTTCTGGACTGCATTCAGTACTTTGATCAATCTGCAATCCTAGAAAGCTGAATTATTGCATGCATTTGATCATTTCACCATCAATTGTTATTTTGACATTTCCAGTCCTTCCGATGGTCATGAGCTTGGTCTTTTTGATGTTCAGGAGGAGCCAGATTTCTTGCTTTCTTCTTTAATCCTTTTGATCAGATGTTTCAGGCCTTCTTTGGTTTCTGAGAGGAGAGTTGTGTCACTAGCATATCGGAGATTGTTGATGTTCCTTCCTCCAATCTTTACTTGATTCTTCAAGTTCCAGCTTCCTCATGATCACTTTGACATACAGGTTGAATAAGAAAGGTGAAAAAAAAAAGGCAACCTTGCTGTACTCCTTTCTCTATCTTGAACCAATCAGGGTCTCTGTATGATTTTTGCACAAAGGCTTTTTTTTTTTTAATTTGATTTATATGCCGCCCTTCTCCGGAGACTCAGGGCGGCTTACAATGCGTTAAGCAATAGCCTTCATACTTTTGTATATTTATACAAAGTCAGTTTATTGCCCCCACAACTGGGTCCTCAATTTACCTACCTTAGAAAGGATGGAAGGCTGAGTCAACCTTGAGCCTTGGCGAGATTCGAACCTGCAGTAATTGCAGACAGCTGGTCTTAATAGCCAGCTTAATAACAGGGTGCCTTAGACCACTGTACTACCAAGGCTCTTTGGCTTCCTGATTTGTATACAGTGACTGCACCGACTTGACCAGATATGTCAGCATCCTCAGGCCTTCTAGGGCTCTCCACAAGTGTCGCATGATTGACACAATTGAAGGCTTTCTTGTAATCAATAAAACAGATGTAGACTCTCTTTTGATATGTTGGAGATTTTTGATGATCCTGCATAGATTTGCAATATGGTCCAACATCTGGTACCAGCGCCAACATCTGGTAATTCCCTTTGGATGGTCGATGCCAGACATTGTTGTATTATCTTAAGGAGTATCTTGCTATCTCATGAAGGATGAGAGCGGTTGTGTAGTAATTGGAACAATGTTTGAAATCACTCTTTTTTGGCAATGGGGTGAACAATGGTCATCTCCAATCCTGTAGCCCCTGTTCCCAAATTTTCTGGCACATGGCTTGTGGGTGGTACAGGCTTCAGCAATCCTGCAGGGGCGGTGTCAACAGCTGAATTCTTGTTGTTTGGCAGTTGGCTCAATGCCCATACTACTTCTTCCCGAAGGATGGCTAGATCTATTTCTGCTTCCCTTTACTCATCATCCCAAGGAGGCTGGACCTCTCTGTTGCTGACACACAGCTCTTCTGTAGGTTTTTGCCATCTGTTCTTGACACCTTGTTCATTGGACAGTTCTTTCCTTTGCTTGTTTCTAATAATACGGTTATGAACAGTAAATGGTATTCAAAATCCTTTGAACTGCTGACATACATTCCTGGTGTGGCCCTTCATGTAGTCCACTTCTAGCTGCTTGCAAGGCTGGTCCCACTGCATTTCCTTGCTGCTCTTTAGAACTCTGCATTCACTCTCCCTGCTTCCTGTTTTTCTGCTGCTTTGACTGGTTTCCTTTGCTCAGCTATTTTGATGGTTTCATCTGAAAGCCACTTGTATTTTTTTCCCTGGCTTCTTGCATGGTAGCCAATAATGGTTGATTGCCTCTCTTGCCACAGTATGCCTGGCATCTTCTCAGCAGAGGCCAGCAACTTAAAGCAGATCCTTTCTTTCTTCAATGGCTGCATCAGCACCTGGAGTTCTTGCTAGATTTGCCCCAGGTGCATCATTAATGCCTTGACTACCCACTTCAGGTCTTTGCGCTTCCCCAGTACCTTCTTGGATGCCTTCTAGCCTGGGAGGGGGTCCTGGGGGTGGGGGTGGGGGAGATCCTCCTATAACCAGTTCCTTTTAGATTTTTGTAATTGGCTTCTCCAAATCCAGCAAAACTGGTGGTAGAAATAATTCAATGAATATTTGCTGGGTCATTGAAAAGGATTTCCCCAGTGAACCCAATGAATTTGTTTTTCCTGTCCCATCACAATCCACAGCTTCCTGTCCTACCTGGAATTACTAGCTTTGAAATTATTTTTTAATATAAATTATAGAAAATAGGAAGTTGGTATTCTGCAGAGCATTATGTTTATTCACAAGAATGCCATCTGAACCCATAATAAGCCCCATCAATAATCTTGGAAGATGATACATAACCAGTGGCTGAAGTCTAGTCTTGTATTTCGAAGCAGGTCCCAAGTCCTTTAGATTACTAAAGTTCAACAGCCTTAACATTTTAATAGAGGCCTGAAAGCTGCTGGGGTTTTCAGATTGTCAACCCCAATGGAAAACACTGCAGTAACAATGTTTCTTGAACCGCACTATCGTGATCATGAGATCTATTGCCAGGAAGAGCAGACACTTTGGCAGTTATAGGAGCTAACTCTGTCTCAAGCAGCGAAACGTTTCAAACCAAAAAGAAAAGAAGTCCAGTTGCCATGACTCAACTTCCAGACAAATCTACCTAGATGACTAAGAATCTTCATCAACGTAAGTACAACTTGTTAATATCACCCACGCATCAGGAATGGATAACTTGCTCTTCTACTTGTACTACATAGATCAAACAACTGATATCCACATAAAACAATGGACTCAAATGTGCAATATTAAAGAAAAGTGAGATAATGACACCAACCTTCAGGGCTACATTAAGGAGACTTATCATTGCATATAAGAACTTCAAAGCTAGATTTTATCATGGGCCTGCTGTGTTACACTTTACCAAGAAGTTCAGTGCTGTCTCTTGTGGTTTAAACAAGGACAAAACATTTTTTTAAAAATCAACCCAAAGAGCTTAATCAATCCCCACTGTTAAGAAAGCAATTATCACAATTTACACTTTGTTATTTTCCGACAGCAGTATTTATAATCCCCTCCCTAGCCAAGGGTTATTCATAACACTCGGAATAAAATTTCATACGTATGATGAAATGATTTGCAATACATAAAAGCCATTTGTTAGCTTTTATAATGCCAAAAGACTTTTTAAACATTTTTGTTGTTCTCTCTCTGCTGGAATTGACAAAAAAATGTATTTCCAGAAACAAGTTAAAATACTTGAGTGTTTTGCTCATTTAGACCCTAATTCTGTATGTCTTTAAACTAGGAAAATACCTCCCAACTACTTAAGGAATGATTCTCAAAAAGTGCATTTAATTAAAAATAAGAGCTCATTTTGTATATGTTCTCACTCTTGACTACCAGCTCATACCAAACTGCAGCAGTAAGGTAGTTCCCCCAAGAGACAATATAAATGAAATGTTTCTACTCTGCATTTTGAAATTTCCATAAATTCATCTTTTTTTCTCTTAATCCTATAAAACGAGCTGCACTTATCAAACTAATATTACTGCCTTCCTTTTTGTCTTGGTTCAACTTCTCTTCCTCATTTAACAAACTGGAAAATTGTGATCCCAAGAACATTGAAAAATCCATATGCACCAGCACAGATTCAAAATTCAAACCACATAATTAAGAGCTGCCCAATGAAGTTTCAAGGATGTTTTTTTTTTTACCCATAGCTCTTAATGTTTTATGCTGCCTTTCAAGAGCCATAAGGTAATTTGAGTAGAAGCTTTGTTAACCGTACCAATAGCCATGTATAATAATTGAATTCCAGCAATAGTAATGAATGAAGTAATTAAACGTTTCTGTTCATCCCCAATCCACTCAGTCCCAAAATTTGAGAATTTGCCTAGTTTAGTCATGTAACATGCATATTGGATGGATGGATGTTGTTAGATGTTCTTGATGTATTTATTTCACAATAAATTGAAGACTTTATGGAACAACATTAAGTATCTAGAAAGTGCAATTTTCAGGAGTCCCAGCTGATTATTACAGAATAAATGAAAACTCCAAAGCAAAGGGCTGTGAGACTTATACTATAATAATTAATTGAAAAGCTATAGAATTCAGATGACTTGTTAGGATGCACCGTTTAAAATCCGCTGTAATAGAGCTAAAAGGCTTTATTGATTTGTAACATTTCTCAGTTACTTGTTGAACAACTCCAGAATTCGAGATGATGTACAGCCTGCTCAAGCCATCAGATAGATATCTATTAAATTTGGATATTGAATTTAGAAACAAAACTGATTTCAATTATTTGCTGGTGAAAGCTTTAAATGAGGGGATGGATCTGATCTCCTGGGAGAAAGAAGTTCAGATGATGAGCCAGAGTAGAGCAAGAAATTTCAGATTTAAGACTATGGCAGCCTGCCCCAGAGGCCTCCAGAGATAAGTTTAATGAGCAAGGCACTAGACTAGGAAAAACTCAAGACTGCCATCATTCTCTCACTTACTTTGCAGGAAATGCTGAACAACTTTGTGCACTGAGGAAGTGATATTATACTTGAGAGACATGTCCAAGCACATTAGTTAACTTAACCATCTTTACTTTATGAAAGCTATTTTTAAAGCCAATTGGTTTCAAGTGGAGGACAAAGGGGCCTGGCGTGCTATGGCCCATGGGGTCACAAAGAGTCAGCCATGACTTAGTGACTGAACAACAACAAATCGGCTTCAAATCAGTAAATATTATCTAGGAAGTAAGAAAGTATTTTGACTTAAGTGGGGTGCACATCTGCATATCCACATATGTTTGTGCTGTAATATTTCCTTTGAGATTAATATGACTTCAACATACTTAAACATCCTGATTTTTAAAAAAAACCCAGGTATACATTATAAATAAAATAATAAATCTATGATCCTGCACTCTGAGAAATATGTCTGAACAATCAATTTTACTCATCAGTTTGACAGGATTGCTTAAAATCAAATTCCATATTTGACTGAATAAACATATTTATTTATATATTTATATAATATTTATTTATTTATAAAATACAGGCCAGCCGCTTGTCTGGAATGATAGAGGATCTCCTACTTGAACAGGGGGTTGGATTAGAAGAGCTCCAAAGTCCTTGCCAACTCTGTTATTCTGTTATCTTTAAAAAGAGGAGGGTCAGTATTTTAAAATGATCTTCTCTTCTGCTGATTGAACATGTCCTCATTTTGTCAAAAACTGTAATAGGTTCAAGTCAACTGGTCAGAAGAAACTGAGCGTATTGTTTTATCACGATGATAATAGGTAAAACGAAATATAGTTCCAAATAGCATATCATAGTAATCTTCATATCTTAGTTATCATAATAACAATAAGATTCTCTCTATGGTGCAATCTAGTAACAATGACATAATAATACTAATAATAACTTTGATTGACCAAATCTTACATTTCCTGTGCATCTCTACAAAGAAATCTTGAGCTCTAATGTACATATTTTTCATGAATCACTTGCCAAAATACAGATTGCTTCAACTAGCAGAATTTCTTCAAAACCACGAGGAAAATCTTTCCCATAAAATATGAAACTTCATACAAATTGTTTATTTCATGGGCTCGTTGCCTTGAGATGATTAGCAAAATTAGATTTCATGCTAACTTGCTCAAGCAGCTAGTATTCAATTAGGACCTTGATGATATAGGACAGTGGATTTAAAATAAATTCATCAGGCTGTAATGAATGCACATATATCATCCCAACACACTTCCTATATTTTTAATAGTTCCCTTTCCCCTAGATACATTAAAAGAAATACGAAATGAACAGGCAGGTTTCAAAAAAGGCAGAGAGATATAAGTTCAGATGGTTAATGTGAGATGAATAGCAGAGAGAATCTGAGAATATAAGGAGGTTTACCTTGATTTTATTATCTCTACTGTAGAAAGGCATTGGATTGTATAGAACACACCAGAATGCGGAGTATATTAAGGACAGAGGTTCTAGGTTTTCTTGAGGAACCATTACAGTGAACAGGAAGCTACCATAACAACTGACTTTGAAGTGGTTCAGAATAGAGAAGAAAGTGGGACAATATTGCATGTTGCCCCAATACATTTTCTACAATGAAAATATCAGAATGGCAGGATTGGAAGAGATAATTGCTGAAATCAAAACTGCCGGTCAAAACACCAAACACCAAGCAATGGTCATGCGATGACAATTTGTGACTTTCCCAGCCAGATTCTGACAAACAGCATCAATTGGGGAAACTGGATTTGCTTAACAACCTCATGATTCACTTAACTATGTAGCTCACTTTATAATGGTTTTAAAAAAGTTCATAAAATCAGGTCCAGTTACATGATCACTCACTTTACTGACCACATCAATTTAGGGTGGAAATTCCAGTCCCAATTGTGGCTGTAAGTTGAGGACTACTTATAGTAGGCATTCAAAACATAAATGAAAGAAGATAGGTACTTGTGAATTATGAACTTGGTGATGGACCCTAAGAATACTGTGGACTGCAAGACAATCATTCCATTTATAACAAAATAAGGACTGATTGCTCCTTTAAGGTGATGTTCAGGAAGCAGAAAGTCATACAATACATTTCAAAAAGGCAATAAAAGCAGAAGATGGGCTAGAACAGTGATGGTTAACCTTTTCACCATCGCGTGCCAAAAGCAGGGGAGAGCGGGAGGTGTCGCGCACGTGCGTGCTCACACCCATAATTCTATGCGCCCTACCCCCTGTGCATGCGCGCATGACCCCCCATGCGACCCCTGCTTTTGGCACGCGATGACACAGTGGGCCCAGTAGGCCCGTTTTTCGCCCTCCCCAGGCTCTAGAGGCTTTCCAGGAGCCTGGGGAGGACAAAAACGGCCTTCCCCCCCCCGGAGGCCCTCCGGAGGCTGGAAATGGCATGTTTTCCAACTTCTGGTGGGACCGGAATGCCCGAAAATCAGCTGGCTGGCACATGCATGTGTGCCGGAGCTGAGCTCGTGTGCCCGCCAATATGGCTCCATGTGCCATCTGTGGCACGCGTGCCATAGGTTCGCCATCACGGGACTAGAAAGTCATCTGCTGGGTAAGGTTGAAGGGATTCAAAGGAGGAGAAAGCAGCGAATAAAGTTGGTGGATGGGGATCAAGGAAAACATTTGGAAAGATGATGGATTATCATTTTGGACAGTATGAGATGTCAGGCATTTGTCCACACAGTCTCCAAAAGCTACACTAATTCAATTGCACCTAACTTCCTCCTAAAACTTATGAAATTAAAGAAAACAGCATTATCACCGATGGGAGTGTAATCTCTTGCTTAAGAGCTCTGGCTGATGTAAAGCTAGCAAAGAAACTCCTACACTGACCAAATTAGTCTGGGAGAAATGGCACTGAGAAAATAACAGGGGGAAGCTTTCTCTATAGCACAAGTTGCACTTTCTTTATGGCTCGGTTAAATTTAGAACTTGTCTTTCCTTTCGGTAATCTCTCTCCATTTTATCCTCCCAACAACCACCTGTCAGGTAGGTTGGCTTGAGAGAGTATATCTGGATCATCAGTTTCCAGGGCTAAGAGTGGTCTTGAACTTGACTCCTTCCTGTCCAAGGTCAACACCACACCTCAATATATTGTGGTGCTAATGTGGGGCTTACATACTGTATTTAAACTGAGATCTATTGTACAAAAGAGAATAAAACTTGGATGTGGTTTTTGAATTCATTGGTAATTACTACAATGACATTTTTTTTGTGGCATTAGGTAAAATGTCCAATCTGAGACCCAAGATGCAGTGGTGAAATCCGAACCGGTTTGCTACCGGTTCACTGGCTGCGCATGTGCGCTGCGTGCCAAGCGCATGTTGCACATGCGTATGCACAGTGCACACCAAACACACGCTGCATGCATGTGCAGTACACGCCACAAGGAGGCTTGGGAAGGTAAGTAGAACAGTGAGGGGGGGATCAGCTGTACTGCGTGATTTAGATTCACTAGAAAGCAGGATTTCCTGCTTTCTAGTGATTTTAAGTCGTGCAGCACAGCTGATTGTCAGAAATACTGATTCGGAGGAACCGGTAGCTTTTTTTTACTAGCGGTTCACCCGAACCAGTAGTTTTTATCACTACCAGTTCACCCGACCTGGTGCGAACCAGTAGCATTTCACCTCTGCCAAGATGTCATTATTAATGTGACAAAAGAAGAAAAACTTCCAATAATAGCGAGAGGCCACGGTGAAATTCAATTTTTTTTACTACTGGTTCTGTGGGCGTGGCTTGGTGAGCGTGGTATGGCTTGCTGGGGGTGGCTTGCTGGGCGTGGCAGGGGAGGATACTGCAAAATTTCCATTCCCACCCCACTCCAGGGGAAGGATACTGCAAAATCCCCATTCCCACCCCACTCTGGGGCCAGCCAGAGGTGGCATTTGCCAGTTCTCCGAACTACTCAAAATTTCTGCTACCGGTTCTCCGAACTACTTAATATTTCCGCTACTGGTTCTCCAGAACCTATCAGTGCCTGTTGGATTTCAGCCCTGGTGAGAGGTGATATTAATTGCCCTTACCGTGGTACTTTGGTAGTCATCATTAATTGGTTCCGGGAGGCACAATGAGCACCAAAAATGATGAGTCCCAAACAATTTTTTTCCATAATGAATAATGTAGTGAGTCACAAGGCAGCTGACACTGACAAGTTCTAGCTTGTGCGTTGGGTACCAAACAAACGATGAGCAGCGGGACAAAATTTTTGCATCAAAATGCTTTGAGTACCAAGTTCAATGAGTTTCAAAGTAGTTGAGTACCAAGGTATCACTCTATTTAATTTAGGAGGGTAAGATTATCTTAATCATATATAGTTAACATTTAAAAATAAATATGAATAAACTCAATTCTTTTTATCTGTCCCAATCTGTTCTTTAAATTTCCAAACCTAAAATGTTCTTTTCAACCCCACAGAGCCTACAAAATCATAACCTTACACTTTTGTCAATGCCAAGGAGAAAGATTTTGATAGAGATTTAATTTTTAATATAAGGATTCAGATTTCAGCTCAGTACAGTGCCTGTGAATGAGTGTGGCATGGGAAATGGGGCTCTGGGTGTAAAACCATCTGATATTCCAGTATCCCCAGTTCTCTACTGGATTTTAAAATATGAAAAATAGCATTTTAGTCATCATTAGAGTAGGTCATGGTAGTCCTATTAAAATCAATTTGTCACTATTTGATTTCAACCATACTAATTTTGATGGGTTCCCTCTACAGGTGACCAAAGCAGGGATCCAAATCAAATGTGACTCTTGTGGGCCTGTCAATGAATTACACCCAAAATAATTGCTAGCATGAATTACCTGCTAATAACAAACAGACTGCAAATAGTACAGTTGAATGTATCTGTTCTGTATCTTGACACCACAGCAGGGATTTAATTATTTCTAAGTCACAGCTGGCATTCATTTATGAAAGCAAGAACGATAATCAAAGTAGAAGACTCACATTTTAGCATTTTCCACTATGTTTTGTCCTTTTGTCTCTCACACATGCATTTTCCACAGATACATAGGGATACCGTTCATGCACCTTTTATTTCTTTGTTAGATTCAATCAAAAAATGTTTTCTTATCCGGAATAGATGAATAATTTGAAAGTTCTTCCAGCAACTAAGCAACAGACTAAACCAGATGTGCAAAAATTATACATATAAACCAATGTGGATTTAAATCAGCAGTCGCAGCTATAACATTAAAAGCACCCTAGTACAGATCATTTGGCTGTCAATAAAAAGTAGGTCAAAACCCAGCAGTTTGAAAACCTTCCTGAAGAAATGAAATTGTACAGGGTTTATAACAATAATAATAATAAAAGAATTGGTTAGAGGGACCACCTAGTGAAAATAAATTCATTGGAAAGATGCCACTTCTTAGAAGACCTGGTTTAGCATTGCCTGTCAGGTTTTAGGTAGTGCTGGCGCTATAAATAAAAGGCACAGCCAGACTTTTGAATAAAACTCAGAAACAAAACTTGAGAAAATCAGTATGGCATGTTAAGGATGTGATAATAAATCTTAATGCAATATAATGATATATTTAGTTAGAAGTTGACAGTGCAATAAAAAAAAATCAATAATACTTCCTTTTTTAAAAAAAAAAGCATGAAAATGCAAATATAGAAATACCAGCATGATAACATAAAGAAAAAGATAAATCACAGGAGCCCAAAGCAACAGGAGTTAAAGCCATCATAAGAACTGTAGGAAACAGAAGAACCAGATGGAAGGAAATTTAATAAAATAGCTGTCTCATTCTGACTAATGGCAACTCTGACCCTGCTTTCAGGATCCAGAGGAAAAGGGGATTCAGAGGAAGGCTTTCATAAGGAAGATTGTAGATCTTAACATTATATTAAAGATATCCAGTCCTACCATATGCCACTATGACAATAATCCAATTTTGAGGTTCCCATTACAGTAACCATATATCTAAGATCCTCAAGAATCCTTAGTAGGAACTAATTAATTGTGTTAAATTGGTATCCATCACTTCTCAACAACCTTCCCCCCAAAAAGGGTATCTGCGCAGTAGAAATCAAGGATGACTAGATCCTGGGATTGAAGGGGATTGGAGGGAAACTCAGACGGGAATCGGAAGGGGCTCATGTCAGCAGCCTTACAAGAAGCATCAATATCCCTCTTTCTTAAGAGAGTGATATCGATGCTTCTTGTAAGGCTGCTGACATGAGCCCCTTCCGATTCCCATCTGAGTTTCCCCTCCAATCCCCTTCTTGAGTTTTCCTAGGTGTTACATGTTGTTTCCAAATATTAGGCATTTTGAGCTCCGAAGATATCCAGCAACAATAGCTCACCTTTTAAGCGACCTTCACTGGTCTTACAACTTCTTTTCTCACCTTGGTTGCTTCACCATCCATAGCCACTTTGGCATTAGGTGTCAAGGCCTTCTCTAGTTTCTTCATAACTTCTGTGGTCTCTGCCTTCCCACCCAGAGATTTCTCATCCAATCTTCCAGCCACCATCCTTCTGACCTTCCAGTTGCCACTCCAGCTCTTCAAATATAGCCAGCCAGAGTTGGTCCATCACTTCCAGCTCTTTCTTGATGGAGACCTAGTTATTATATATCTCTGGCCACAATTCTTCATTTCCTGTCCTTCTACCTTTCTTCAACCATTTGTTTGCTGCCATTCTTCATGAAGCTCCTTCTCATCACTCTCTTGGGCTCTCAACTGAAGAGTAATGGTAGATGCTCTATTACCACTACTACTCATGCTGGCCTCTAGTTTCCCATGCACTGATCTCTAATGGATCTATGAATGATAGCATCTGCAGATAATCTGATTGTTGGTCACAGCAGCTGAGCCCACCAGGAACATCTCTCTTGGTCTCCTGGAGCTATGCTGCCTATCCTTTTCCCTGGCCACTGGTTCCAGTCAGGATATTTTCTCCTTTCCAATGTTGACACTCTTCAACCAACATTCTTTCTTCACCATCAACACTACTAATTTTCCCTTGCAGAATTAAAATACATACACACCCTTAAGTGTCATCTAGTGCTGATTAAATGCAAATTGTGCCTGAGGCATTGAATTTGCATGGTGTTACTTGATTCCACAATCCTAAAGGAGGAGTATGCTTTTGTATATAAATCAAGTCCTTCTACTCCTGAGATTTTCATTCTTGCCTTGATTGGTCAGTAGCTTCATGGCACTATCTCAAGTGAATATGGGGATTTTCAAGTTCAAAAAATCGAGTTTTATGGTGAGCTATCTGCTTGGCATGGCAGGAATAAGCGATAATTTAAAGAGAATCATGGGCTTTGCAGATGAGTTGGAGGAAGTAGGTGTGAGTCTTCATTATGTTTTTCAGAAGAAGCATTTTGGGCCAAGCCGAATCATTCACAATTTAGTAATAGACTAACAATATCATGGAAAAAAGAGTGCAATATATACAGTGGATAAATAGGTTTTTATGGGATTTGTATACGGCCATTTTGAGGAACTGGATGAGATCTTCCTCTTATTGAGAACACTAAAATATTCTTATAGTTTGTTTTTCTGTGTCTTCTGGTTTAAAATCAATGAAAAGGACAAAGAAAGCTCTATTTATGTTCTATTTACAGGAATGCAGCCAAGCATACTTTCAGGTACTCAAATCAGCATTTATCTACTGAGTGTCAATGAAAGGGCAAGATAATAACCAAAAAAGCAAACTAACATAGCCTTAATTTCATCAATAAAGAACACTTCTGTTCTTTGAATTTAAAATTTAATAAGGTTTTGCTGCAAATGTGGCAAATGTGCTTTGCTTAGGAATACATCACTTATTGTATTAAAATTGCTTCCTGGGTCAGTAGTAATGAACAAAAATATGATGAGAAATGAATACTCCACCTTCTATATTTCATATTGCTATCAAAAGTGCAAAGTGGCACTTAGAATTCAATCATAAATCATGTACATCCAACCAAGTTTAACTGAAGGTGCTTTGGGATAAGTATGACAAGGGTTTCCACCTTATCTCAAAACAAATCAAAATAAATCTACAAAGGAAGGGAACCATGTTGTATAGAATGTGTAAATCAGTCAAGTAGTTATACATCCATGCTACTTCAGTTATCCCTTCATTTGAGCAACTGCCTATTCAACCTTCAAAATGCTGAATGAGTCACACATTAAAAGAAGACTTCCATTTATTTAGTGCAAAAATATTCAACCATCAACCATTCATTTTCTGGTCATGTTTCCCAAGCAACTGATCACATGGGGAGATGTTTGCTACCAGTTATCAACTCTTCAAGATTATAAAATTGCTTAGAAACAAATAATGTTAAGTCATCCTGGAAGAGATACAGTATAATGCATTACCAAGGACATCTAAATGCATAACTAGAGACTTTGTCATCTCTATGTAGTTAGTACAGCCATTATGTTAGGTTTTGATTGGAGGTATTTATTCTATTGTTAATTGTACTTTGCTATTAATAATTTCTAGATCTGTTGATAATATGAATGGCCCATATAAATAGGACATAAATAGATCGAAGGGAAAAAATGACCTCATTTGAGCCTCAGAGAGGCTAATTGTTATTTAAAATCCTGTGACTGCTATCCAACCTTTCTTTCATTCTTTTCAATCAAACATTTTGTTCCAAGAAATGGCAATATTTCTTAATTCTGTATAAACTATACTGTGCACCATTGATAATAGTTTAGTTCCTTAGCAATGTTCAATTAGCACATTCTCTAAGGATCTATTCATGGGATATTCCTACCAATAACATCATGGGAAAGGCAATTTTTCCACTTCATGTTGCAGTCCTTTAATATCTAAAAAATTATTCCAGAGTCAGGAGAGATGGAAGAGAGCCTACAAAACTGGGGAAAAAAAAAAGGTTTAGCATGCTGTCTTTCCTTCTGTGTTGGGTTTCCTTCCATGGAACTTGTTATGTGAATTTATTTAAGTCTACTAAGTAGCATCATAAGCTAAACCTGGCTAATACTGAAAAGTTGAGGAGAATCAGAACTAGATTATTAGTTGGGCTACCAGGAAATCTGAACGCTGTAGACTGAATTGGGAAGTTAAAAAAAGAATTCCAGAAGAAGGCATTGACAAATCACACCAATACTGCCATGTGCCAAGAAAAGCACATGGATGTATCATGAGAACACCAGGAATTGAGGTCATCTCAAGGAAGATTTTTCCTTTTCCTTTCAGAACTGTGTTACAAATAATTATCTGAAAATATCTGAAGGTTGTCAGACCTGACACCATTCACCACACAGGACATTTCATACCCACAGAGACTAACACTGGAGATGGAATGGGGTAGGAAATCCATGACCCTTCAGATGTTCATGAATCCCAATTCCCAGCAGTTATGTCATATATTCTAAGATGCCTGAAGATTGTTCAACAAATTTGATTTCCCCCCCCCAAGGACCATACATAAATATGAATGTTGTAAATACTGCTGAGTAATTTGGAAGACAGTGGGTATAAAAGAAGAGGCTCTGATCCAAAGGTTGAATTTCAATCTGACAAATCACTATCATCTCCAGGAAATTTACTGGCTTGTTGAAAGATTGATCCATCTACTTAAAACATAACAAAACAAAAAACCACCAGAACTTTAGGTTTGTATCTGAAGTCTAGCCAATTCTTGGGTCTTCTCAATTTATACAACATAGAGTGAGTGACAGTGAGATCAAGATATTCATGTGAACTCCATGAACTGATTTGCAAGAAGGGAAGGGAAGGGAAGGGAAGGGAAGGGAAGGGAAGGAAAGGAAAGGAAAGGAAAGGAAAGGAAAGGAAAGGAAAGGAAAGGAAAGGAAAGGAAAGGAAAGGAAAGGAAAGGACTGATGAGTCCACATCCAGCATTTCTTGCTTTGACTCTCAGCAGAGTTTTATGTATTTCATTACTGGATCTTATCACTCTTGTAAATAGTGTGTTCTCTAGCCAGAGAATTTGAAGAGCTTGAAGACTTTGAGTTGAAATGATTTCACATACTGTGATATTTTGGGGATTTTTATTCTATAGACTTTTTGCTACCTGTGATCAATTTTAAAAAATGGCTCCATTTTTAAAAGTGCTTTCCAATGGCCTTCCAAATAGATTTTCAATCTCTGAATAGAGAGAGTCACAGCTGTAACTCTTATCAAACTTGCCGCTAGCAATGATAGGGCACCATGGGGCTATTTCACCATGACCAGCAAGTCCAGGCTTGCTATCAGTAAAGAACTGAATTTCCAGGTGAGCCAGTTTTTGTGATAGAAATACCTAGGCTTTATAATAACTTGGTAAGAAGCCCTTTTTTTCCATTTCCATTCATCCAGAAAGAATGTCACTTTTTGTAAGCAATTTAACAGGCTTCTAAAGCACAGTCCTGTGTGTGACTACATAGAAAAAATGTACCAAATATAGGCCTAGCTACAGTCTATAGGATTTCAGCAGTTTATTGCTCAGAGTATCTTATATTAAGATATGGCTGTATCAGTTTCATCTGTATTTGTTGCTTTTTTCCCCCCTGGTTGTCTCTTTGCTCCTTCTATTCATCAAATACTAATCTTCAGACTAAACCTCTACTCCCTTGTGTTGCTTCTCATCCCCTCTTTTCCTTTCCCGCAAATCCTTATGCATAAAACTTTCTCCCCTTGGACAGTCTTGAGGCCCTTTCTTTGTCCTTTTAAAGAAATTATTTAAAACCCATATCCCGTTACCGACTCCTCTGTCTTTCTCTTTATTGTTCTGTTATTTCCCTCTTGATGTTGTTCGGTTTGATCCTTTGGACTCTATTTTTTTTTTTTTAGCTTTGAGTTAGCAATTGTATAGATTTCCCTTTTGTTCTCCTGTTGATGCTACTTCTAGCTTTGCCTACCGAGTGCCAAATAATCCCTTTTCCTCCAAGTCCCCTTCCATTTGCTTCATATTTGTATGTAGATTATGAACCAATGAGCAAGGATTTGTTGACTTTGATCAAAATGTAAATGTCTAGCATTCTTCAGGGTATTTTTTTTTTCAAATGTGAAAAGATAATGTGCTAAAGTTCTGTGCGCTGTACACTGACAGCCTACAGAAGTTTCCCACTCTTTAGTGGGGGAGGGGGAGGAGGAAAAAACAAAAAAGACCATTAAAAAAAGGCATTCCCCCCCTCCCTACAACTCCTCATGAATAGAGTTCACTTTTAGGATGGGCACATTTAAATTTCCATCTGGGTTGACATCCAGACTGATGTTTTCTATCATCCATAATGCTTTGGAGTATGAACAAATTTCCATGATAAATAAATGTACCGTATTTTTGTGGGATTTTTTTTTTTACTCCAGAAAGTTCACTTCTGCTGTATGCATTGGGATGTGGTATTGATGAGTTTTTCTCTTACACACATGTGGATGGCATATAAGACTGAAACCTTTTGTGTTGGCTTTCCTGGAAGTAAGCACCATTAAGTTTAGTGAGATTTCCTTCTGAGCAGGCAGCTATTGGACTGCTGAGCCAAGCTTCAAAGGGCAGAATTGATTTGATAAAGCTTCAACTGACTCAACCACTGAAGCAGAGTCACAAATCAAAGCAGAGTCTTACTTCAATACAGCAAATCAAAACCCGTGACTGCCAAGTACTTCATATCCTTTTGAAGTGCTTTGCGGGTCTAATGGTTTTTCCATTGCTTTTGGGACTCCAATATTAAAAAAAAATAATTGCCATTTTTCATCCGGGTATGGAAAACACTGTCAGGAAGGAGAGAATTGAGTTGTCTGATGGGCTCTGTGACAGTAACAAGAATAACCGGTCTATGGTCTATGAGTCCAATTGTCTCATCAAAATCTCTGCCTAGAGGTTGCTTGGGGTAGCAAGATTTAACAGATTAACAGAGTTGGAAGGGACCTTGCAGGTCATCGAGTCCAACCCCCTGCCCAAGCAGGAGACCCTACATTTGCCTCTACCTAGGATTGAACTCACAACCTCCTGATTGTGAGGCAAGAGCTCCACCTCTAGGCCATCGGGTAACATTGCTTGGGGCATCGTTTCTTTTCTTATCTCTCAGCCTCTTTAATGTGGACAGGCGAAAGCTTGAACTTTGGTTTCCCTCCAGGTGATGGCATGTTATTTTGGGGCTGGTCCTGCTACCCCAGCTGAAACCCAAGTAAGGATCCAAGGCTAGTCCATTCCAATACATACACTTATCAGGAAACTTACTTTTGCATTTTAATTTACTGCGGAGGTTTTAAGGTTTTCAACAAAAACTGAATGACCACTTCTTAGTGCTGGCTTTTACTTTTTTTAAGAATGGTGGTGGATCAACTACAACTTCCACTTATTTGGGTTTTTTTCTGTGAGGCTGGCTATTTCTATACCATTTTAATCTCACTCCACGAAACTCCTTCAACTCCCTTTTCTAACCAGCTGACCATTTAATTATTGATCATAGCCCACAATCCATAGTCTTGATCCAATCATCTAGAAGAGGTCAAGCAAGCCATGCTAATATCCAGTACCCAGCTTGATTCTTTTCTAAAGCCAATAATGAAGGGATCTTTCCCAGGAATGGCCAAAATTGACATTCACCTCAGTCAAGCCTCAGACACCCTAAAAACAATAATCAGAGGTAGCACAGCTACCTACTCCACAGTATCATGACATGTTTAGCATTCCTGAAAAGAAAGCTGGAAAATAATGATTTTTCTCCATTTCCTGAAAGTCTTTATTTTTCAGTCGGTGTGTAGCACTTTCTGCATTGGTTCTGCCCGACTTTATCTAGTGTTTGCTGAAGAGTTTTAAGGCTTCAGTAATATCCTTTCCTTATCCCAGTTAGCTTTGACTTAAAGAGCTGTGGGAAGAATATTTCAACATTTTAATGTGCTGAATCCTTTGAAGGCATCAGGCTGAAACTTGGCAGGTCTCTAAAGAGTCTATCATAGTGCTATTTCATTTCATTCACACATAAAAAAGAAGGAGAAGCAGCTGCAGATATTTGAAAATTTCCCCATTCTAGCCTAAGGATAAATCTTTTCTCTAATCAAACCTTCAAGCCATTTGAATTGAACCAATTTGCGTTTCAACATAGATATGCAAACTCAAAGCAAGTCATGCTATCGTTGAATTGCCCATCTTCAATTTGAATGGAATGGAACTTGATTTATAAAAGCCTAATGCATAGGATTGTAAGCAAGACCATTCATGTTGAGAAGGTCCCAAGCAATGGAGGACTAAGACAACTTCACTTTTAGTGGAACCAATGATTGCAGTGGAAAATGGAGCTGGTTCCTTCACCATCTCCCCAAATTCCTCTCTAGATAAAGGGGAGGACTTGGGATTGCCCAAAATGCTCCTTTACAGATATTCCCCATGACGGGACATAAAATAGTAGTCACTGGAAGGTTTCAGAGCTCTGGAAGTTGTGAGAAACGGCTTTTCCCATTCCACAGTCCTGAGCCTTTCAAAAGGATGCTGACTTTGTCTACTTCTTCTTAATCACTTTTATTGGAAATGGCTTGTAAATTGCTTTTTGGACATTGAGACCTTCCAGAAGGACAAGTTTTATTACACTGGGTGATTTTCCGCCAACCCACAGTGAAAGTAAATTTATGTAAGTTAAAACTAAAAGAAAAACTTTTAAAACTTGGAAATAAGCAGGGAAATGGTGATTAAAATGTTGATTTTGGAAAGTTTTTAAAAGGACTCAGGGGCCAGATTGACTGAAAACAACACTTTGAAAAAGTTATAAGAATACCTCCTGTAGATTTGTATAAAACCTTATTAAAAATATATGAAGCTTTGGATTTAAGTTTAAGAAATCTCTTCCTGGGAAAATATTCTGGAAAGAAAAATTTATAAGAGGAGACCTTGAAAGCTGTTCACTAGAGGCAGCCAGAAAGAATTAAAGTTTATAATTAGATGAGAATTCCCCCGAATACAGAATGGATTTTAATATTTAAAAATATTTTAACTCTGTAAGAATTTAAGAACGTTTGGCAACAATGTACCCAGAACTTGCTCTTTAGACTGTCTGATATACTAAAATGATCTTAAAAGAAGAGATAGAAAGGATATAACTGAAAATCACACTGTTTGGATAAGGATTTAAAACAAGAATAATATTGACAAAGATATTATACAGGACCTATAAAAGAAATTGCCAGACTTTTAATAGTTTAACTTTTAATAGTTAAAAGGGACACACTAATATTAAACCAGAAGAGTGACTTGGATACATGGATTTTAACTCAGAGAAGTGAGTTGGACAATTTTCTCACTTTGGATTTACAGAAGAGATGTTTTATACTTATAAAGGAGTTTTTGAGAAAAGGAAAAGGAAAAAGAAATAACATTTTGGAACATTGCCTAAAAGGAATAATTAAGATCTTTAAAACTTAAATTAAGGTTTGTAAAGTTGGCTTATTTGATCAAGGTTAAACTGTATATCTTTTTTTCTAATAGCTTTAATTTTTTTTTAACTAGGCCTGAATGATGAAGTTTTAAAGCTTTGTTTATAGATAAGATGTGGAAAGAGGAGAGTTTTTATTTTTAGAGAAAGTGGTAATATTTATAGTATTAAAATTGAGAAGAGATGAAGATGATAAGAAATTAACCTGTGGAACATCATTTGAAGAGGTTAAAGATTAATATTTTTAATTTGTTGTTTCTAGTAGTTTTAATGGATTTTTAAAATTAAATTTGATTAGGTTTTAGAGGTTTGTTTATGATATAAGACATGGGAAGAGGACTTTTTTTTCTTTGTATGTTTAGGGAAATGACAGGATATTGTATAAAGGAAAGAACTATGAAATTGATTTACTTGTTTTAAGTTTATACATAGATGTACATATTTTTGGTAGCTCTTAATGGACTTTTGCTGATTAAAACTGAAAAATGAGGCTTTATTATATGCCAGTAGAAAAATGATAAGATATCGGATAAAGAAATTTTTGGTTGCAATATTAGAGAAGGTATTGAAGCATTTAAAAAGTTTATACTTGTCTTGGTGGAAGTCATTTCTTTCTATAATTTTTCTGTTTTTCTTTTCTTTCTTTTTTTGAGATAAGTTTCTGTTTTCCATTTCCCGTTTTTCATTTCCCCTTTTTTTCCTTAGCTTATAGTTATATTTTCCTTAGTTTGTATTCATTAGCTCAATAACAAATTATAATGAAGAGAAAATCACTCCCAACCTCTATGGACCCATCTTTCCTCCCTTGTTTCCTCCTCTCTTTCCACAGCCACTCTGGCCATGAGTAACACCTCTTTGTGGTTGTCCTCCTTGCATTTACATGCTCACAACTCCTCAGTTCCTCCTGCTTAGGTCCTTCCAGACTATGACTGGGTCTTCTTTCTAGACATAGCAATGGAAGAAGTGAAGGCATTTTACCAGAGGGAAAAAATGATAGTTTATAAAACCGGATGGCTTATTCTTTTCTAAACTAATTCATTTAATATGTACATATAATGCATGTGTTTTTATATGTATGTCTCTCTGTGTGTATTTTTTAAATTGGAGAACTGTCTTTTTCCTCTTGAATCAGTTCATCTATTTGGAACATTGATTCTAAGCAACATTTGTTAAATTAAGCTGTGATGACACTCCACTCCACCCCAAATTTAAAAAAAAACCCAGGAAAGAAACATTAATTCAATAATCATGGTCTAAAGCATTCAGTATCATATTTCACCAGAACTTCTCAAAAGAATGTGAGATGTGCAGAGGTTATCTTCTCCCTAAAAATATTAGAGATTAGAGACAGCACATGAAAATAATTGCTGCTAGTTTAGGACAATAAGAAAAAAAATCTGTTTATGCAGCAAACAGAACTAATTAGGAGATTTGTTGCTATAAAACAGGAGGAACACATTTGGCATTAGGGAATCCTGCAGGGTGCACTTCAAAAAAAAACCTAGATAAAGCCATAATAATAATTTTAAAAAGTAAATGTGCCTGGAATGAAAATAAAGGAGAATTTTTTTTTCCAATCCTAGAAATTAAATTTGTTCAAATGATTTTGGTAGTGATTCAGGAAGGGAGTGATATATCATGTGGGTTAGGGATTGCGTACACCTGCCATATAAATTGGGAAGGATGTCAGATGACTTTTTTTAAAAAAATACAACTCCCCTATTTAGTGACTATCTCAGTCCATTTAAAAAATGACCAGTACTAAATAGTATGTAATAAAAATAATTTTCTGATCAATGCACACATTTACATATGAACAAATTTTATGCATTGGACAATAAAAGCATTCAGTCTGAAACTGACTGAGGTCTGGTCAGTTTCAGGCAGCAACTGGAACTGTCAGGAGAGTTCTAATCAAGTAATTGAAGTCACAGAACTGAGACTTGTTAACTTGCAATTAGCACTTTTGAAGAAAGTGCTGTGCTGCAGAGAAAATCAGCTCAGGAAGAGATAGCTTAGTTAGATAATTTATCTGGCCTGGGATTGGACAAAAAAAGAAAAAAAACCACAGGACACTTACAAGAGAACTTTATCTGAATGAGATGGCAGCCATAAGTGATCCTCTCTCTTTCTCTTCTCCCCACTCCCTCTCTCACTCTATCACATGCTAACTTAGCAACCATTTTACTTAATGACCATTGGAATAGAGGACACCAAATGAGGAGAGCTTGTCATTTATTAAGTTCATGGAAGATAGCCATTCTGTTTACCCACAGAATAAAGCAGCGAACAAAGCAGAGAGATTGCAACAACACTTCATTCCTTGTAGAAGATTTCCTTCTAGCTTCCTTAGGATGGACTGCGCCATCTTTACAGCTGTCTTTAGAAGAGCACTTGACGGCCGTGACCGGGAGGATTTTTCATCAGGTTCGCCTGATTCGCCAGTTGCGTCCCTTTCTGGATCGGGACTCGTTACGCACGGTCACTCATGCCCTCGTCACCTCCCGCCTGGACTATTGCAATGCTCTCTACATGGGGCTCCCCTTGAGGAGCACCCGGAGGCTCCAACTGGCGCAGAGTGCGGCCGCGCGGGTGGTAATGGGAGCGACGTGGCGCTCCCATGTGACACCTCTCCTGCGCGAGCTGCACTGGCTCCCGGTGGTCTTCCGGGTGCGCTTCAAGGTTTTGGTTACCACCTTTAAAGCGCTCCATGGCTTAGGACCTGGTTATCTACGGGACCGCCTACTACCACCAATAGCCTCCCACCGGCCAGTTCGCTCTCATAGAGAGGGACTCCTCCGGGTGCCGTCAGCCAAACAATGTCGGCTGGCGACCCCTAGGGGGAGAGCCTTCTCTGTGGGGGCACCTACCGTCTGGAATGAGCTCCCCCCGGAGATACGGAGGATCCCGGATCTGCGCACCTTCCGCCGCGCTGTGAAGACCTTTTTATTCCAACAGGCGGGCTTGGCCTAATCTCTTCCCTTTTAAATATGTAAATTTTAATCTGTTTTTAAATTATTGGGGTGTTTTAATCTGTCTGGGCCAAAATAATTTAATTTGATTTTATCTGGTTTTTAAATTTTTTATGTCTATGTTATTTTATTGTTTGGCTGTTCACCGCCCTGAGTCCTTCGGGAGTAGGGCGGTATACAAATCGAATAAATAATAATAATAATAATAATAATAATAATAATAATAATAATAATAATAATAGAGATGATTCTGCTGCAGAGATCTTTCCAAACATGGGAGTCAGTGAAATAAAATGTGTCCTGAGCTTTCTTGCTCCTTAAACGTCCTTTGCAGAACTGAGGAAGGGGAAAGAGATGAGTTGTTTTTTTTTTAAAAAAAAAATGCTGTTGCTTTTGGCAGCAACTAAGCACATATAGCAAGATTTGTTATGATTTTCTTCCTTGATCATGGAAAGTATAAGAGCTGTTTATGAGATGATCTTCTGGGTTTGGAGAAGACGTAAGATTACACAGTGCCATCAAAAGAAACATCGTATCGTGTTCTGATATAAAGCCAGTGACTCGAGAATCTAAAGAAAGAAAAGTTAACCTTTCTTGAAGACGATGGGAAAGGAGTATGATAGTCATTTTTACTGGTATAGAAAAGTAAAAGGAAAGAAACCTAACAGCATAGATACAGATTGGTTTGTGTCTGGGTAAAACCACATCTAATATTACAAGAACAGATTTCTAATCAAGGAACAGGGATTACTTCACCATCATCTGGAGCACACCCTAAATCTTCTGTAAGGGTTCTTAAATGTTATGCAGTATGAGATGCACACAGTTGGGGGGTGGGTGGATGGGAAATCCTCAGCCAGGCAGGGGTGAGGCCTCAAGAGTGGAATTAGCCTTGAATAATTGTGCAGCTGCAAGAGATCCAGAACTGAACCCCTTTAAGCGCCATCTACCTGTTCCCAAGCTGAGATTGGCAAACCGGGGAGATTCCTGTATGATAGGCACAATATAATAAAGTACTAAGCTAGAATTCTAGATCTGTTTGCTTGGGCCTGACAGATGAGTTAGAGACCATTCTCTTAATAGAACAATGAACAGCCATTGTTTCATCCAACAGTGAAACAACCAGTTCACTGACAGCACAACCTTACATATATTTACCTGCTTAGAAATAAGCCCCACAACTGTAAGTCTCTTTCCAGATAAAAGTTGGAAACCAATCACATCATAAGGCAATGCTAGCTACCATTCTAAAGAGAAAGAACATCTCACACAGATAGGATATAAACTGTCCACATTGCTTGCAACTTGCTTCACCTACTGAATGAAAATCCCAATTAAAATTCATACTTAGTTATGAAGTTTATGAGGTAAATCTTGTGTTCGTCTAATCTGGCCAGCTGCTGTAATGCTATAATACTGAAATGATGATGCAATGTGAATGAGTCAGCAGGATAAGTTATTTAACTTATCACTTTAAGAGGCTGCATATATAAGAGAGGTCCTGTGAGGGTGTCTCTCTCTCCGTGTGTGCTTCCGTGCTGTAGTTGATGATTGATTGCCTGACTTTGCCTAGTACGTGTATATATATATTCCTTGTAAATAAACCACTATTTGAAAGACAAACCTCTATTTACTGTATTTTGCTCCTGGGTTGTCTCAAAATAGTCACACTGTGTGCACTCTGACACCTTCACATGACAATTTCAAAGATCAAACCTGAGTCATTTACATTACAAGGGATTCTCAGCTGGGAGAGGAGGGTTATGGAAATATAATTTTGTTCTTTCACCCAGCATCCTGTTTGGGAATGTCTGCACTATACAAAAGAGTGTACAGATAGTCCTTGACTTATGACTATAATGGAGTCTGGGATTTGCATTGTAAGTCATGAGAGCTGTAAGTCGAGGCACCTGCATGATTGACCCAATTTTGTGACCATATTTTTGGTGTTTATAAGCAAACAGGGAAATCATAAAGCAAGTCCTTTTATTCCTCTTCATGTTTCTTGTTGAAAACCAGCCAAAAAGGTTGGAAAGTCATAAATTGTAGTCACATGACTGTGGAATGCTGCAACTGGCTTTAAAAATGAGCAAAATGCCCAAAATGTAGTCATGTGACTGCAGGAGGGGGTGTTTGCAACCATTGCGAAGTACTGGGTCATCAATATCTTTTTTTGGGGGGGGGGAACCATGACTTCAAATGGTCTTAAGCAACTGGTCATTAAGAGAAGACTACCTGTACAATGTACAGGTAGGCGTCATGCAAAGAACCTACAGATTCATTTCAGCCTCACCTTTAATTTGCATATATGACATTGCAAGGCCAAAGATCAAGCATATCTAATTGCAAGCTCAATTTTTATTTCCACTCCCTTGCAACATAATAGGAAGTTAATGCAACATTTCCTCACTCTGCAAAGTGATTAGGAAGATCAATTAATTACAGTTCCTATATCACTCTGAAAATAAAGGGCTGTAGCTGATGACAAACTGCTATTATTGGAAGCCTTATTAGTGGGAGTAGCCTTTTCTTCAAAGCTTGATTTGGTTTCACAGCTATTCGGAAACATTAACTAATTAAAGAATATAATATCAGTGGAGCAGCCGATATCTTCAACGATAGATTACTACTTCCCTAAAAAGGCAGCCAGTGTTTATATGTGAAACAGTTAGGAAATGCCTTTGTCTTTAAAACATAACCAACATCCTACCCAGGTTAACTGTGAAATCAAGGTCCATTCATTTAGAAAGAAAAATTAAGGAGACAAAATGAGTCATAAGCTATGTCGTACTGGAGACGACTAAATGTCTGAAATGAGACTCTTATCTCCATCCTATGTGAATATTGCTCCCTTCCTTGTCATCTTTATTAATTTTAAGTACACTTTAACATTAATATTTATTATTTTAATATTTATTGTTCTACCTTTTATTATCTATCTGTCTACCTACCTACCTACCCACCCACCCACCCCACACCCACCTCTCTCTCTCTCTCTCTCTCTCTCTCTCTCTCTCTCTCTCTCTCTCTCTCTCTTTGTCTATCGTTATCATCTACTATCCTGTATCCATCTATTATCTCTTTCTCTCCTTTTCTCTCTCACATTTCTATAGCTGCCCAATTCAATCAAGTGATTCTGGGAGGTTTACAATTATAAAATTACAAAATAATTAAAGCAATAAAATCAGCCACAGAATAAATAAATTTAAAAAAAACCCTATCTTTACTTGATTGTAAGCCGCATAGAGTCACTTCTTGATGAGATGGGTGGCATATATATTTAATAAGTCAAATAAAATTTTCCTTGGGAAGTGCTTCACTTTCATACTCAAGGTTTTAAACCATTTAGCTCAGCAGATTCCAGGATTTAGTGGTTCTGGTAGCTATGGGTCAGCCAGAGTATGATGCCTGAGCAATTATTGCTACTCATCTATTTTTTTCACTCTTGAAAATATATTTAAATTGAGATACAAAATAATGGAAGAAGATATGAAAAATGTCAAACATCCAGGGGTGAAAATATGTCTCTGTGTGTTTGTCTATGAGTTCATTTGTATATAAAACATGAACTACAAATGCCCAGGGAAATAGGGAATATATATCTGCCAAAGGAATTAAAAGCACAGTTCCACTGATCTCTTAACACATGTGACTGAACCTTAAGAAAAGAGACAAGGTGAGCACTCTTGATTTTTGTATTTTGGAGTTGAAGTCTTCACACAACATTTCTAATAATCCCATTTGACACAAGAAGTGAGCAGAAAGGGGACAGATCAGCCCAAGTCACATCCGCAATGCAGGGGAATTTTAGTCAAGCCAGTTGAGAGAGAAGAACCCACAGACAAAGTCAAATCCACAGGAAGAGACACCAAATTGGTACAGCATGTCTGGCTCACAGAATCCAGATCCAACTCTCTGAAATTGAGTTCAAGATGAAAATCAAAGAGTGGGAGGGATCCATTAAAGGAAACACAAGGACCTTCTTGCAAATACTGAATCAGAAAGTGAATGCTGAGAGCAGCTGGGTTGCTCTGCATATAGCCTGTGATTTTCGACCTCAGTATTAACAGATTTTGATAAAGGAGAATATTTGTAGTTCAGAGTCAAACTGTGGGGCCCTTGTTACTCTCTGAGCTCTCAGAGAGCACCAAGCTCAGAAGCACCAAGGACCCCCCACACAGATAGGTTTATTTGCAATCTAAGACAGAACTAACCATTTATTTATTTGTTTGTTTGTTTGTTTGTTTATTTATTTGTCAAGCATATATAAGATAACAGGTAAAAGTGAAGTAGTTCGGGAATAACGAGAGGCACAACCAAGCAAGTGACAACAGCTCTTTAATTTACAGTGAGATTTCAGCGAAAACTCAGAGGCTGCAGCCCTCCTTATATACAATCCAGGAGGGACTGTCAGCCAATCAGAAACGATAGCAGGTTTGAAACTCCCGCTCAAAAGTATCAATACATAACACCCCTCCCTTCCCAGAAAGCACTGACATTCAAAAATTTACATATGTACACACAAAATCTCGCAGGTGCCTAGGACGAGTTCTCGCTCTAGTTGACCTGCGCAGTTCAGTGTCTGGTGGGGCGTCGAGCTGGTCGGAGGGACTTTCTGTCTCTCCCGGCTCCGCCAATGGAACCTCCTGGATTTTCTCCGGAGTGTGGTTATCCCCGGTTGGGAGTGGCGACTCGCTGGGGCAGCGCTGGAACCAGGGCTTGTCAGCTAAGTATTCTCGTGAACCCGGGCTTGAGTTAGCTGTTTTGGGAAAGTTGTTATAGTTAGGCTCGGAGATGTCTAAATTGATGTTTGCTTCGCCGACTACCCTTTTCCTCAGTTGGTCTATGTGGTGTTTCCAGAGTCTGTCTACCCCTACGTCTACTGTATAAGATTTCGGGCCTGTTATGCCCACTATGGTTCCTGCAACCCATAGAGGTCCGCTGGCATAATTGCGAGCGAACACCGGGGACCCAACCTGAAACTGTCTTAGTCCGGAGGTTTCTCCCTTGAAATTTTCATGCGAGTAGTTAGGGTGAAGCCTGTCTAGCACGCACCAAAGCTTCCTGCCCATGAGGAGCTCTGCTGGGCTTCTCCCCGTGGCTGTGCATGGTGTGGCATGCTGGACAGCTAAGAATTGGTCTATCCTGGTCTGCCAGTCCCCGTTATCTAGTCTGGATAGTGCCTCTTTGGCTGTTCTTACAAAACGTTCGGCCAATCCTTTAGAAGCCGGGTGGAACGGGGCCGATAGGGCATGGCGGATGCCCAGTCCAGCCAAGTAGCCCTCGAACAGGGTTGCTGTGAATTGAGGGCCGTTGTCAGATACTAAGGTATCCGGTAGGCCATGTGTGGCAAAGAGTTTGTGAAGGGCTTTAATGACTGCCTCGGCTGTGGTAGAGGGCATTAGAATTATTTCAAGCCATTTCGAAAAGGCATCGACTACGATTAAAAATGTTTGCCCATGGAAGGGGCCAGCGAAATCAATATGGATCCTCCCCCATGGCCCTTTTGGTTTCTCCCACTCTCGGATGGGCGCTACTGGGGGATCGGGGCAAGACTCCTGGCAGGGTCTGTACTTCCCCACCCACTCGGAGATAACTTGGTCCATGTTGGGCCACCACACATAACTGCGGGCTAAACTTTTCATTCTGACAATGCCCGGATGCCCTTCATGCAGCAACTCTAAGACCCTTGTTCGTAGTTTCGTTGGTACTACCACCCTGTCACCCCACAACAAACAACCTCCTTGCATAAACAGTTCGTTATGTTTGTTAACATAACCTTGGTATTCCCCCCTGTCCACTTTGACCGGCCACCCCTTCAGCACCCAACCCATTACAGTGCGAATGGTTGGGTCTCTAGCCGAGGCTTTCGCCACCTCACAAGAGGAAATAGGCCCCAAAGTCAAAGTGTCCAGCAAAAGAACGGAGGCTTCTGGCGTTGGGTTGGCAAGGAGGTCAGGTAGGGGGCAGCGGCTGAGGGCATCCGCGTGACCCAAGGTCCGTCCGGGTCGATGGACAAGCTGGTACGAATAGGCCGACAGAAAAATGGCCCATCTGGTCAAACGTGGGGAAAGGGCAGCGGGGGTTGGCCTATCGCCCGCCAAAAGCCCTAGCAAGGGCCGGTGGTCAGTCACAAGTTCGAATTGCCAGCCATAGAGGTACTCGTGGAACTTTTTAACCCCCGCAATTGCAGCCAGAGCCTCTCTGTCCAACTGACTATAGTTCCGCTCTGCGCTTGACAGGGTGCGAGAGTAAAACGCAATGGGCGCCTCTAGGCCGTTCGGCAGTCTATGGCCTAGGACGGCACCAACTCCTACGGGGGAGGCGTCACAAACCAATACAAGCGGTAGCGCTGCATTGTATTGGATTAGGAAACTGTCTTCCGATAGAAGTCTCTTTACTGCCTCAAAAGCGGCTGCTTGTGGTTTCCCCCAGACCCATGGTACATTCTTCCCCAATAGTTTGTGTAGGGGATCTGCGATGGTAGCTTTGTCTTTCAGGAACATTGAGTACAAATTGAGCAGTCCAAGGAAGGCTTGGAGCTCTGCTTTGGTCTTGGGGGCAGGTGCGCTCTTAATAGCTCTCACCTTGCTTTCGGTAGGGTGGATGCCTGTGCCATCCACCCTGTACCCCAAAAATTCAACGGAGGGGACAGCGATCATACATTTATTTTTCTTTAATTTTAGTCCCGCTTCCCTAAATCTAGAAAGGACGTTCCTTACTCTGTCCCCTAAATGACGTTCGTCCTGAGCGCTGACTAGAACGTCATCAAAATAGGGCACCACTCCGGGGAGCCCTTGCAGAAGGCGCTCCATGGTGCTTTGAAACAGGCCGGGTGCGACGCTCACCCCAAACTGGAGCCTGGTGCATTTGAATGCACTCCTATGAGTTACAATCGTTTGCGCCTCTGCCGTGGCATCATCAACTGGTAATTGTTGATAGGCCTGAGCCAGGTCTAATTTGGCAAAAAATTTTCCGGGCCCCAGGGAGTGTAGTAGATGATGCACGATCGGCACCGGATAGGCGCTCGGCTGCAAAGTCTTGTTGATCGTGCACTTGTAGTCGGCGCAGATCCTAATTGAGCCGTCAGACTTTACTGGGGTCACTATAGGGGTTTCCCACTTTGCATGGTCAACGGGAACCAACACCCCTTGTTTAATTAATTTGTCCAGTTCCGCATCGATCTTTGGTTTCAATGCGAAAGGCACCCGTCTGGCCTTGAGTCTTATTTGGGCTACGTTGGGGTCTAAATTAAGGGAGATAGGGGTCCCCACATACTTGCCCAACGTGTCCCCGAAAATGTCCTGGAACTCGGTCAGGAGACTGTCTTTTAACGATGACTTGAGCATCTGGTGGACGCCGGTGAAGCCCATGCCGAGGGCTCGGAACCACCCCATGCCGAGAAGGCTGGGAAGCTGCTTCGTGATGATGGTCAGTGGCAGGTCTCTTTCGTAGTCTCCGTAGGTGACTCGGAACGTGCCCACGCCTTCGTGGGGGACTCGGTTCCCCTGGTAGTCTAGGATGCGCAGTCTCTGTTTGGAGAGCTGGTCCTTCCGGAATGACGGCAGGAGGGTCTTTAGGGTCGCCCATGACATTATGGAGAGAGCTGATCCGGTGTCGATCTCCATCGAGCATGGCTTGCCGTTGATTCGACCACCGTGCTGACTTTATCCTCGATTTCCGCGCTGGCCTGGTCTATGTGAATGCTGCGGCCATCTCGAGGTTCAAATTCGCGCCGTTTTTTCGTGCCGCCTTCTCTCGTTGGCTGTTTCTGGCGCGTTGATTCTGGTTGGCTGCGGCGCTCACGTGGTTGGTGTTTTCTGGGCAGAATGGCTCTACAGACTCGTGCCAAGTGCCCTTTTTTCTCGCAACGACTGCAAATAGCCTCTCTGTATTTGCAGGACAGTCTATCATGGTGCCCTCCACAGCTGGGGCAGCTTCGCCGAGGGCTGCCTGTGTCTTTTCTCTGGTGCTCCGTTCGGAAGACGTCCTCATCCGACTCGGACTCCGAGCTGGATCCGGCGTCTTCTCTGTGCACCGGGGCAGACTTGGGGTTGTCTTTGCTGGTCAGCGGATGCTGCAGCATTTCTGCGGCTTTTGTGGAGGCTTCATGAGCCCTGGCCTCATCTAGGGCTCCAGCAAGCGTCAGATCAGGCTTGGCGAGCAGGCGCCATTGCAGCCTAATGTCCCGAACACCACAGATAAGTTGCTCAAGCAGCGCATCGTCTAGGTCTCTATAGTCGCAATGGGTTGCGGCTTTTCTCAGGCTGGCCATGTATGCGCTGACCGGTTCTCCCTCTCGCTGAACGCGCTGTCTGAGTTGGTATCGTTGCACGAACTTGGAGGGCACGGGAGCATAGTGAGCCCGGAGCGTGGCCATCAGGGTGTCCCAGGAGACGGTCTGGACCGGCGTTGGCTCACACAGTGACTCTGCCATCTCAAACACGTCCGGTCCACAGTGGCTTAGGAAGAGGGCCCTCTTCCGATTAGCGGAGAGCCCTTACATGTCGCTGGCTTCGAGCGAGCATTCGAACCTCGTTAGGTACGAGACCCATTTTTCGCGGGTTGGATCAAAAGGCTTGGGCGGAACGTAGGCAGACATGTTCGGTATGCCTCCTGTAGTTCGCCTCGTCGCCTAGCTGAAGCTCGTGGTCTCACTGGTTCGCTTCTTGTGACCTCTATCCCACCTTCGTCGCCAATGAAGTAGTTCGGGAATAACGAGAGGCACAACCAAGCAAGTGACAACAGTCTTTAATTTACAGTGAGACTTCAGCGAAAACTCAGAGGCTGCAGCCCTCCTTATATACAATCCAGGAGGGACTGTCAGCCAATCAGAAATGATAGCAGGTTTGAAACTCCCGCTCAAAAGTATCAATACATAACAAAAAGTATAAACATAATCTGAATACATGAAAAGAGTAAGAGTAAAAAGGAAGATTAGGACAGGGACAGTAGACACGCTGGTGCACTTATGCACGCCCCTTACAGACCTCTTAGGAGTGGGATGAGGTCAACAGTAGACAGTTTAAGGTTAAAGTTTGGGGAGTTTGGGGAAGAAACCACAGAGTCAGGTAGTGCATTCCAGGCATTGACCTCTCTGTTACTGTAGTCATATTTTCTGCAATCGAGTTTGGAGCAGTTTACCTTGAGTTTGTATCTATTATTTGCTCGTATATTGTTGTGGTTGAAGCTGAAGTAGTCATTGACAGGTAGGACATTGTGGCAGATAGTTTTATGTACTACACTTAGGTCAGACCAAAGTCAGCGTAGTTCTAAGTTGTCTAAGCCCAAAATTTGAAGTCTGGTGCCATAAGGTATTTTATTGCGGGTAGAGGAATGGAGGACTCTTCTCGTAAAATATCTCTGGACTCTCTCAATTGTATTTATGTCCGATATGCAATGCAGGTTTCAAACAGATGAGCTGTATTCGAGAATTGGTCTAGTGAATGTTTTGTATGCTCTAGTTAGTAGTACAATATTACCAGAGAAGAAGCTACGCAAGATTAGGTTAACAACTCTTAATGCCTTTTTGGCAATGTTGTTACAGTGGGCTCAGGCATTTAGATCTTTAGAAATGAGTTCTCCAAGGTTCTTGACAGAGTGAGGGTTATCTACAAGGTCATGTCCATCTAATTTGTATTTTATGTTTTGATTTATTTTTGCCAATGTGCAAGACAGACCATTGAAAAGGTTGTCTAACAAAACTTATTCTTTTGAAAAAGAAGTCTGGTATAGCATTGATTTTTTTTAAGCCTGTGTTTTATCCATCTGAAAAGTGCTTTTTAAATATTAAGAAGAAATGAAAAAACCCTAGTTTTTGTTATTATTTTATGATAACCATTCAACTTCTGTGGACAAAGCTGTACAGTATATGAAATGACTTCCTTTTGAAAAATTTTAAAGGTAGGGTGAGAGTGGGGGGGAAGAGTTGGCATATATAAACTAAACTGTAAATTTCCAGTATCGTATCTGGCTACAAAAATTCTGCTAAGCCCCAAATAGGTTCAAAAATGATTCCCAGGAACTTAAAATGACCAGAAGTGAAGAAGGAACAAAGGAAGTAAAGGACAATTGGGAGTGCCATGCAGGAGGATTATCAGATGAGGGAGAAGGTAGGTAGCCTTCTAATAAATTGGTGCTTGATAATTTATTATGCTTGCTTGCACAGTCAGACAAATGTTTAAACTGGAATTTGCATTTTGACCCCCTATCAAGTCCTTCCCAAGGGTATTATTATTATGTGTTCACAACAAAGTGAAGCCATGGTTGCCAGTTCTTTAGCTAGTGTTGGCCTTCATACATACAGAGTTCTTCCAAGAACCTAGGATGTCATAATGTATCGCTGTAGTATTTGTGCAATGCAAGCAACGGTGGCCATTTTTAATTGACTGAAGGAGATTTTCTAGGTGCCATCCAAGATGTTTATGAATGGCACCCAGTGTGCCGATAACCACAGGGACCACCACAGTCAGTTATGCCAAAATCTTTCAACTTTGATTTTCAGATCTTGATGTTTTGTGATTTTTTTCCCAATTCTTTGTCTTCTATTCCACTATCCCCTATTATTGCCACATCAATTATTCACACTTTCTTCTTTTCAACCACAGCTATATCTAATGTGTTATGAGCCAAGATTTTATCACTCTGCATTCAGAAATCAGAATATTTTTAACCTGCTCATTTTTGACTACTTTCTCAAACGTTCCCACTAATTTTTCCTTACTGGTATAGAATAGAATACGGAATAACGGAAGGGACCTTGGAGGTCTTCTAGTCCAACCCTTTGCTCAAGCAGGAGACTCTATTCTAGACAAATAGTTGTCCAATAAACCTCCCATGATGGAGCTCCAACTTCTGAAAGCAAGCCATTCCACTGATTAATTGTTCTCACTGTCAGGAAATTTCTCCTTATTTTTAGGTTGGTTCTCTCCTTGATTAGTTCCCATCCATTGCTTTTTGTCTTGCCTTCAGATGCTTTGGAGAATAGGGTTGACCCCCTCTTCTTTATTGGCAGCTGCTCATATATTGAAAAACTGCTATCATGTCACCCCTAGTCCTTTTCTTTGTTAGACTAGACACTCAGTACATTAGACCAGTAGTTCTCAACCTGTGGATCGTGACCCCTTTGGGGGTCGAATGACCTTTTCACAAGGGTCACCTAAGACCATCGGAAAACACATATTTTCAATGGTTTTAGGAATAATTTTATGGTTGGGACCATAACATGAGGAACTGTATTAAAGGGTCGCGGCATTAGGAAGGTTGAGAACCACTGCATTAGACTGTAAACACAATGTAAGAAGGTCAGATGCCTACCCATAGACTGTGTACTCCTGCTTTAGTCAGAAGTGGAAAAAAAAAGATATATTTCTGATATATTTTAGTTATATTCTGTCTGTCTTGTTCAATCACACCAAGGTTCAAATCCCCGAATTTTATTTTTTTAGCATTGGTCACACCAGTACTTCTGTGGTCAAATAGCATTTACTTTAATTATCTTTTTTCAAGTTTGTGTCTTTCATAAAGTTTGAACTACAATGCCTATTAATTTGGTCAGTGCCTCTGCTGGCTATGTATATGTATTTGAAGATTTCTCCATAGGTAAAAAGATAAATATATATCAAGAAAAGTTATATAAAAAAAGAACTAACAAAAAGTTCAGAAAGCAATTAGAGAAAGAAAAAAAGATAATTAAAGAAATGACTTCCAATCGTCTTTGCAACCGTTACAAACATACTATCCCTCCTCCCTCTTTAGGTTTATATTATAGAAATTCCTTCTATCCTATATTCAACCCATTTTTTCCTATCAGAAAATCCAGAATTTTTTTTTCACTTTTTTCCACTGCCCCTGCAGGCTTTTGCTGAGGACGGCTATAGGGTTTCACATCTGCCAATCAACAAGCTGGGGGAAGAGATGAACAAGAGGCAGCAGCTAAGCCTTTCTTCCCCTCTTGAATAAAAATAAAAGTGTGATATATTTCACTGGATGAGACATGAAATCCAGAAAACCACTAGAGGGTGGCAAACTGATAAAGTAGAACTCAACTCCTTGCTGTCACCTAGTAGCTTTCTGGAGTATTGCAGCCCAGAACTGGGAGAAGGAGGGGGAGGGGAAAGGGGAGGGAGATGAGGAGGAGGTACCGATTTTGCATGGACTGTACACCTAAATATAGAATCAGGTTTTATATTACCTTAAATATACTGTAATATTCTTGGGATTTTATTCCAACATAACGTTTCTCCAGGCTCTGATACAGGTTGGAATTGCTGTATCTGGAAGAGAGAGGGCACTTTAAAACTTCCCCAGACTTTTCTTGGAAAATTAATCTTCTCAAGGGATTTAAAAAGTGGGAGGGGAAGCCTCAATTCATACCAATAGATACTTTTAAAAGCCATTATGTGATGGCTGAATTTCAGAAAGCAAATTGCTAGGGTAAAATTTAAAACTCCTCTTCCAAGAGTGCTTTCTTAATTCAATTGTCTCTGTGTGGTTAAGATAAAAAAGCAGCATCCAAACAAGTTAAGTTGTAGGAATGGAAGAAGACTGATCTGGAATAAGACCTAATCTAGAGGAATAAATAAATTTCAGCTCCCACCAATCACACTAAAGTGCTAACCTAGATCAGCCTCCATGTTTACTTTTATTAATAGTAAAGTCCACAAAGTTTCTAACAACATATTTAAAGGAAATACTGATTTCTGCTGAATTGTTAAAAGCTAACACTAAAGCAGTGGTGGGTTTCAAAATTTTTTACTACCAGTTCTGTGGGTGTGGCTTGGTGGGCGTGGCATGGCTTGGTAGGCGTGGCTTTGTGGGCATGGCAGGGGAAGGATACTGTAAAATCTCCATTCCCTCCCCAATCCAGGGGAAGGTTACTGCAAAATCCCTATTTCCTCCTGGTCAGCTGGGTCTCAGGAGGCAGAGAATAGATGGGGGTGGGGCCAGTCAGAGGTGGTATTTACCAGTTCACTGAACAATTCAAAATTTCCGCTACCGGTTCTCCAGAACTGGTCAGAACCGGCTGAAACCCACCTCTTCACTAAAGGCAATTCCACCATTAGTGAAAAAGTGAGAGGAAAAAATGTCAAGGAGGAGGTGAGGTGAGGGGAAGGGGGAGGGGGAGAAGGAGAAAGAGAAAGAGGAGGAGGAGGAGGAGGAGAAGGAGAAAGAGAAAAAGAAGGAGAAGGAGAAGACCAGGCTTAGTTCTTCAGTGTCTAAAGCTTGCCCTTTTCAGCAAGTATTCAGATGTGAACTGATTCTATGGCTAGGTTCAAAGGGTAACTAGGAGAGGTTTACATTATTATATTTTCATCCATCCATCCATGATTTTGCATGGGTGAGTTCACATAAAACACTAGATGAAAATGTGAGTGGTTTGTGTTCAATATATACAGCACTTAACCCTTAGCTATTAGGGCCAATCGTCCTTGAGTGACTTCTTCTCCTTATAAATAAATAATTTCAATGAACAGTAGCCCCCTGTTAATTAGACTACCTTGTTCAATAAATTGGACATCTCATTAAGGTAAAGTGGGCTTCATGGAAAAAGTGACACCAGGCCATTAAATGAATGAATGAAAGAAAGAAAGAAAGAAAGAGAGAGAGAGAGAGAGAGAGAGAGAGAGAGAGAGAGAGAAAGGGGAAAAAGAAAGATCTGCCATACTGCATATGATTGAGTCAAAGAATGGAAACCTAAGATCAAAGAAAAAAGGTTGTGCAATTCTTTTGATCTATTGTAAAGGGCTAGAAAAATAAGAATTGAACATAGTGCATTAGAACTAGACAACTAACATGGCTTTCCCCCTCTTTCAGACTCTGCCAGGATCTTCTTTGTAGCACTCAGCAAGAAGCTGCATTTCAAAGAGAAATAGCAGATTTCTTCAATCCTGCCTCCTTCCTATTTCACTAGTCCAACGCAGGTAAAGTTTCGATCTGCACAGTTGAACGTTGTTTAGCCCGAAATACTATTTGTGAAGTATATCCCACTGTGGTCCTGCCTAAGGACAGAGACCACATGATAAGGTCTTGAAGAGTGGGATGGGCAGACATATCATAATTGTAAAATAGCATCATTTAAAGCAAGGGTGTTTAACCTTAGCAACTTTAAGATTTGTGGACTCCAATTCCTAGAATTCCCGAGCCAGCATGGCTTGCTAGGGAATTCTGAGAGTTGAAGTGCACAGGCAGGGGTGGGTTCTACTTACCTTTACTACCGGTTTGCAATGGGAGCACGTGTGCGCACGCTTCTGCACAGATCACCCATAATGATGTCGTAGTGGGTGGGCGGAGTCTCCCCTGGTTTTACTACCGGTTCTATAGAACCAGACAGAACCGGGGGCAACCCACCACTGTTCACAAGTCTTGAAATTGCCAGGGTTGGATATGCCTGGTTTAAAGGGAGCACACATCTGCATATACGTCTGTAGTACATATGTATATTTAGGAGCATATACATCTTTGGTTCAAAGGTTGGATTGACTCATACATTCAGATGTTCATCTAGGGCAACAGGTGGTTCCTTTGGTTTCCTGAATAGAGGTCCATAAATGGAATCCAAGCAATCAATTTCTCTTCTACTAACTCCCAATCATTTGCATATTCAGGTGAGCAACCTGTAGCTCCAGGCATCCATATGTTCTTCAGCTTAACATTCTGCTAATTTTCATCTAATTTGAAACATTCTCTTTGAGAGATCAGTTTCGACATCTGGAAAGAAATTTATGACCCTTTTTTTTTAAAAAAAAAAAACAGCAGCAACAGCAGTGGTGTCCCAAAGACATGTGCCATTTTGCACTGTGCCACAAGTTTACCCTGTTTGGGCATGAATGAATGTCATTGTGACCCACTGTTCCCTCAAGGAGGCCATTGCAGGAGGGAGACAGAGGGGATAAAAGTGGTAAGAGACAGAATGAATATTTTGCCTTTTGACCCCATCCAGTCCTTGTTTCAGTTATGTTCACCGGCCATTCAATAATAGAGTAACATAGATGGATTGTATGCTTCCTTGAAAAAGGATTCACCTAGCCCTCACATTCCAAGATTATAGGAGTGACTTTTTCCCATACTGGTGCTCTCTAGATCTCTAGACCTAAATGCTCAGCCAAAATGGCCAAAGGAAGATTCTGGTTTGGGTAAACTGATATATATTCTTCTCCACACATAACCAAGAAGGTTGAAACTTATAAAGATGCCTCCTTTAGAAGAGGCATTGAAAGGTAGATGAACTCTGAACCTGTGCAAATTTTCAAAAGAAAGGATCTCACCAGCTATATTGCCTTTTTTTTTTTAAATTTGAGTTTTTCTTTTCCTCTAGGGCACAGGTCTCAAACTTGTGGCGTCATGTGACCGCCACATGACATTTCGCGACATTTTTTCCCTTCACAGAGTTGGGTGGGGATGGCCTGCACATGAAGCATCTGGTCTACGGGCCGCCAGTTTGACACCCCTGCTCTAAGAACTTACTAGTAAAAGTTGGTTTTCCAGTATATGCTTTCCCATGTCTGTTTAATTTGGTACCAATAGACCAAACTGTCCTTGAGTGTAGATTGCCTATTTTTGCAAGGTCTTCTAAAATAAATATGTAATCAGCACCACATTTGCCAATTTGTGTCTTAGCAAAGAAATTAGGTCTTTGTCAGTTAGCCTCTGCCCACTTCAGAGTGGAGATCTGACGAGAGCATCTTGTGATTGATGAGGTTGTCCTGATCAGGGGGTATGTTGCACTGCTTCTGCTCCCTGGAGCTTTGGAGGCACCAGCAGTGTTGGCAGATGCCTCTCATCACTGCCTTTGGTGGAGAGCCAGGGTGGACAGAACAAAGCTTCTCCTCTCCTGGGCCTGACTTGAAAAAATGACCCTTGATTTGCCCTTGCGGATGGCATAGCTTTGCCGCCTCTGATCTCTGAGTTTTAGAGGGCGCCAGGAGGGTTGGCACTGCTGGTTGGCAAGCTTAGCTCTGCTTGGGGAATACTCCTTTGTATATGGTAAGCTATGACTGGGTCAGAGTTGGTTTGCTGGCTACATTCCTAGCTTTTCAACTCTATATTGGGCTTGAGCTAGTGAGCCCATATTGGTTATCATTACTATAACTTATACAGAGCACAGAATGGCAAGAATTTAGCAGCTTTGGATTGATGGATTGAAGCTCTGTAAGGAAATAATTAATCAAGAGTTCTGGTCAAGACTTTATAGCGAGTAAAGATCAATTTGACAGTTAGGATGAGGCATTAGAAAGGATCAGGAAACCAGTCCAGATGGTTTACAGTTGAAAGGAGCAGACTCAAACCTGGGAGAGGAGCAAGCTTTGCCATTTGAAGGAATAATATGCGGGAGGGGAAATTCACAGACCAGAATTGGCAGCAAGAAAATAGAAAGACATTTAAAAAAAAAAAACTTTTTGGTAGTGAACTTTTAGTTAGGCACAGATCCTAGAATCCAGAAATTTCCAGAAGAGTGCTTTTTAGCAAATGAGATTTGAAAAGAGAATCAGCCTGTTATCAGGGACAAATGTAACAATTGTGTGAAAAAAAGTTAAATTATTGTATAGGATTTGACTGTGCTAGAAATCTGGCATGGGAGAAGCCCTACTGACAGCTGGTCTACTTTCTGTTAAATGATATACGGCATAAAATTTAACTACTAACAAACAATCAAATAATTGCAACTTAACATGACTTTTGAAGTACGTAATTCTAGAGCAATGATGGCTAACCTTTTCCAGTGTGTGAGCCTCAACACCCAAAATGCAATGCACGCGCCCCCCCTTGCATGTGTCCCATGCCCCACATTTGTACATGGCCCCCGTGCATGTGCCCTGCCCCCACGCATGCGCATGCCCCCACATGCCCCCACCCCCACGCATGCATGCACATCCCCACATGTACCCCTGAATGCACATGTGCCCCCCACACACATGCCGCATCCCCCGCAAATGCATGGCAGAGACATGACAACCAGCTGGCCGGCATGCATGTATGTGGGGTGGAGCTGAACTCAGGTGACGGTACTCTTGCCCACAGCGACGGCTCGCATGCCCACTGTGTGCCATAGATTCGCCATAACGGTTCTATAAGGTTTCGATTCTTTTTAATAATTTTATTGAATATTTTAATTACAATAGCAAAAATAGATACAAGTTAAACTCAGAGAAAGGAAAAATGGAAAGAAAAAGTGCAAAGAAAAAAGAAAGTAAGATAAAGAAATGAAATATATAAGGAAGTGACTTCTGATCTTTATCACAAACTTAATAACTCTTCACTGTTGATAAGGTTACAAATAAATATCTCTTCTTCCAATAACCCATCCTTTATCTATAGTGTTAGAGAGATTAACATTAAATGAATTTGGAAAGGGGGAATATTTCCTACATTTGGCTAAATTAGCTATTTCTCCTTATTCTTCTTCCTGCTGCTATCCATCTTTCTCCTTTTATGCTCTGCTTCATTTCACTTTCATTGTAGCTTAAGAGGTAGATTCTCTAAAATGGTCAATATTGACTCCTAGGGTTAATGGGACTATCTATGGTTTGTCGCACAATCATCCAGATGTTCAGACTGGATTTGGCATTTTTATCCACCTATCAAGTTTTTCCCATGACCTGGGATAGGCGGATATTGATGTTTTGTGGTGTTAGAGGTATTTCCACAAAATGGAAGCTGTGCTGAGTAAAGCTGCCTTTTGCCATTGACTGTTGGTGAATTTGTCAATGCCGAGGGTGTACAAGTGGTGCTCCAGTTGTTTTGGGATTGCGCCCAAGGTGCCTATGAATATTGGCAACACCTTTGCTTTCTTTTGTCACAGTTGTTCTATTTCTATTTGCAGGTCTGTGTATTTTATTATTTTCTCCAGTTCCTTCTTTTCTATATGTAATATTATTAAGATATTTATTAAATGGTTTCCATATAGTAAACCTTTAGGGATTGATGAACAATCTGATACTTCAGAAACGGTTCAATGAGCTGAAGCATTTGGAGACCTCTACTTAAGAGAATATGGCAAGAAATTTTTCTTTCTACCTTCTCAGTTTGAATGTTCATCCTTGAAACATCCCATATCTGCACAAAACCCTAACTAAATGTACTATACACAGCCAAAACTTTGTATTTTCTAACATTTTATAAACTCACTGTTGTTAAGATGGAAGTAATTTCCAGATAATTGAACTGGGATCCTGAAGACATTTTACTATGAAGGGATTGGCAATCCTCAAGAGGAACTTTGGAGATTTTAGCCGAGGTAGGATTCCACATTCATGAGATTTTGGAGCTGATTGATTATACTTACTCTCTGAAAAAATGCTGACATTTCAAGGAAGAAGCATTTATGTCTAAGGCTGATAAGAACTGAGCTCATACAAGACACAAATTGCTACCGACAGCCTCCCACTTCTTCTAGTATAAATAGAACATGTTGATTAATCAGGTTTTGTGTTTCCATTACAAATTATTTGTTCAAGTCAAATATAGGAGCCTCAGTCTTTGTTTTAATTACTGCTTCCTCCTTCTTGTTAAAATGATAATCCCATGCTAATCAAACCTTAACTGAAGAAAGTGTAATAATTAGAAAGAAACTATTAAATAACGTTGTTAGTCTTGATGTTACTTTGGCTTAAAACATTACTTACACGTTATTGTTAATGAGCATATATGTGTAAGTATGCATAAAAATACACTATTGCTATGCAAGTGTATTCATCAGTTCATATGTATTATAAATAAATGCACTGAAGTGATTTCCTTTGCATAAGAATAACTGAATACTTCATTAGAATACCAATATGTTGCTTTGTTTCAAAGGTAAGACTGAAGCAGTTTTGAAAGATCAATGTTGCTGAGAAGGGATACTTTTGTGAAAAGGCTGAGGGGGAGAAAGGTTTTATCCAGTGGTGGGATTCAGCCGGTTCAGGCAAACCGGTAGTTAAATTGCTAGATGGCCGCTCCCCTCCCCAGCACTTCCAGGAGTCCCTACGTGCCCCATTTTGGCTCCCAGGCAAGTGCAAGGAGGCCTACTAGGCCCAAAATGGGGCATAGGGGGTACGGCATACCCCCCCTCCACAGTCCATTTTCGCTCTCAGGAGGCTTCAGGGAGACCTTCTAGGCCCAAAATGGGGCATGAGGGGCGGAGCGGTCCCCCCATGGCCCATTTTCTCTCCCAGGAGGCTGCAGAGAGGCCTACTAGGCCCAAAATGAGATGCGGGGGGGGAATGTCCCCCCCGGGGCCTGTTTTTGCACCAGGGGGTGCAGGAGGTTGAGTGCTCCTGGACACACCCACCATGGCCACGCCCACCCAGCCATTAGGGCAGAGAACCAGTTGTTAAATTATTTGAATCCCACCACTGGTTTTATCGTATTTTTGGAGTCAATCTATATGAGCCTAACAGAAATTACTCATAATTAATCTCATTGATTTAATTGATGAAGAAATGCCCAAAGACTTCTTCTTTGCTTTTGTAGCCTTCTTTTATATACAATTTGTCATTCCTGTTTAGGAAGCAGGAATGTAGCTGGTTCAGTGAAGCCATTTTTGCACACATTAATGAAATTGTTAACATGGCTTATATATAGTTATATTCAGTTTATATTTCACCATTTCTCATTGGTTAGAATTTCTTGTCATTTAATCTGTTGCTACACTGTTCTACACTGTGAAATCAGCCAAAGCTTCTGACCTATTCTTAGTGTTAACACTCATTAAAATATTACTTTGATTAAACCTTTAACCTCATGATAATCTTTATACCATGAACTTCCAGGGCCTGGTGGCTCAGCAGACTAAAAGCATTGTGATTAACACCAGCTGTCTGCAATTACTGTAAGTTTGAATCTCACCAGGCTCAAGGTTGACTCAGCCTTCCATCCTTTCTAAGGTAGGTAAAATGAGGACCCAGTTTGTGGGGGCAATAAGCTGACTTTGTATAAATATGCAAAAATATGAAGGCTATTGCTTAACGCATTGTAAGCCGCCTGAGTCTCCGGAGAAGGGCAGCTTATAAATCAAATTAAAAAAAACTTTAAAAAAAAAGTGATGATAAATATATATTTTCCAGGCCAAAGGAAATTAACTGCTGAGATGAAATGTTTTAGACAAAACCCAATGTCCTTTTACACAAGTCTCTCGGCTAATGGAAGCATGAATTTCTGTTATTGTATGAAATTGCATTAATTAGGCAAATGTGCTGAAAGCAGATTGTGAAAAATTGCTCTGGAATTTTTCCCCTTTTAAAGAAACGAGTAATTGGATTAATTTGTCCTTTTCTTCCCTATTAACTTGGAACTGCGTAGATGATTTCCAGTTTTATGGTGTGAACTGGTTTGTGTTTAACATGATTCTCATTAAGTAATTTACTTTTCACTGAACTTCTTACAGGCCGGACCTGTGACACAAACTTCTCCTTACATAAACTGAGGAGAAATTACCGATCTGAAATCACAGCTAAAGTTGAGACTTTCAACCAAGAGACTCTCCTCGCTGCTGAATAAAAAGATCTTCCCCCACAGTCCTCTTTTTATCCATGCCAAATGTTGAGTGCAGCACTGTTGTTCTTGGAAGTGCCTCAGAATATAACATCACTCAGCAGGAGACAGATGATTCATAATGAAGCTCCTGTGCACTTTAGAAAAATGTTGTGCTGCACTTAATTATAGGGAGAGATTGTTCAAACAACTTCCAATTACACCATTTGCAAATAATTGCAAGATTCTGTGCAGACTGCAAGGGGATAGGTGGCTTTCACAGAGTGGGGGGGGGGAGGCGAGATCTTTTGTCTTTTAGTAATTTATTGTCCTTTGCTCTTAGAATTCAAATGGGTGAAAGCCAACTTGACATAAACTGTCTCTTGGCGGAGGGTAGTTTATTTCATAATCCAGGGGAGAAAAATCAACGGTGCTCAGTTTGCTTGTGACAGCAAAGAGAATCTTACCCAGTAAAGATATATCTAAGATTATGGCTGAGGCTGTCATACAGAAGAGAAGAGGTGGAAATATCTATTACCCATTCATTCCTCCTTATTAAACTCCACTAATCACTTCAGAAAAATAGAGTTTATTTTCAAATGTCAAACTCCTCTTCCTCCTCTTCCTGCAGTAGTTTCACTTCTTTTACTCCTCCCCCCCCCCAAAAAAAAAGCTCTGAATAGGTAACACTGAAATGATAGTATCAACAAGTTAGAATATCTTTCTTGGTCCCTTGGCTAGTTAAACCGGTTGCAGAGGAAGACTTCTCAAATATTTTATCTTTTTTATTTCATTTCCCCCCATTTCTTTGACCTCTCAGATTCCCCAGATCCAGTCTAGATGTAAGAAACTAAATCTTAAACAATGCAAAGCTTTTTCTCAGGTAAGAGAGATTCACCCCAGGCAAGTATTAACAGGGCTGACTAACCTAAAGCAATCCTGATGTTGAATTGCGTGGCATTGTACTGGTTCCCCACGATATCCAAGTTTGCAGTTACAGTGATGGAATCGGAGACTCTGTTTGTTTCCCAATTGCATATTTGTGCATTTGTCCTCACAATAAGGTTCTCTCTCGTTATTTATTTATTAGTTTTAGAAGACTTGTGTGGCCACTCATTTTGTAAAAATAAAATAAAATAAAAATAAACATGGAGACTGACAAAACAACACAAACATGCCCCCCCTCCTCAGGAATCAGAATAAATGTGACATGAATTATTGACCTCACATGAATACACATGAGATAAATGTGGGATCAGTATTTTCTCCATTCTTGTTTAACTTCTACCTGGAACTGCTAGGTGAGGCCAGTTTGGTGTGATGTAAGCTGGTGATTCTTAGCTTTATATCTCCATTGAAGGACACTTCTGTAATGCTCTGGAGATTCTGTCTCAGTGCCTGAAATCTGTGGGGCTTTGCATGATGCCTGGAGTCACTTAATTGAGATAGGTGGTTATATAAGCAGGAGCCCTGGTAGCGCAGCAGACTAAAGCACTGTTATTAACATCAGCTGCCTGCAATTACTGCAAATTCAAATCTCACCAGGCTCAAGGTTGACTCAGCCTTCCATCCTTTCTAAGGTAGGTTAAATGCGGACTCAGTTTGTGGGGGCAATAAGCTGACTTTGTATAAATATACAAAAGTAGGAAGGCTATTGCTTAACGCATTGTAAGCCACCCTGAGTCTTCAGAGAAGGGCGGTGTGTATATATATATACATACATATATACACACACAAAATAAGTAAATACATTTCAGTGAATGGTGTGGTGGCCTCAGGTAAAGACCAGTGGTGGGTTTCAATTTTTTTTACTACCGGTTCTGTGGGTGTGGCTTCATGGGCGTGGCTTGGTGGGCGTGGCAGGGGAAGGCTACTGCAAAATCCCCATTTCCTCCCGATCAGCTGGGACTTGGGAGGCAGAGAATAGATGGGGGCGGGGCCAGTCAGAATTTTTACTAGCAGTTCTCTGAATTACTCAACTGGTCAGAACCTGCTGAAACCCACCTCTGGTAAAGACACTCCCTTCCCACTCAGAAGGTTGAGAATTCAATCCTAGGCAGTGGCAGATGTTTCTCTATCAGGGCACAAAGAGAAAACATCTGCTGTGAACTCCACGGAGGTGCCAGGAAGGGCATCTGGCCAGTAAATGCTCAGCTCCGTTCAGTCACCCTGGCTCCACCCCGAATAAAGGGATTAAGGGGTCATAGAAGAAGAAAAAAAGTAAATACATCTCAGTAAAACACTCCCAAAAATCTATATAGTATCTCACTGGGCTCAGCCTCATCCAACCTCAATGCTTGTGGCTGTACAATGGAATGGGAAGGAATTTGTTTCAATCAGCCAATGTCTAAATTTTCCATGGACTGTAGGTGGAAAGGAAAAGTTAGAATCATTTGAATATCTTTTTTTCAGGCGCAGAGGTCTTTGATTTCAAAAGGGAAACCAAACAATTGAGTTTCTTGGGGATAGGATGGCAGTCAGATATAGCATTATATTAGTAAAGACAAAGTGCTTTGATCTGATGAGTTTCAGAAGCAAGCCTGTGTTGATGGACTCCTCTTTGCTTTTATTCTTCATCTGCCTTTATTCTCTGAGCTGGACTGTCAGAATACAGGTAGGTAGCTACCAGACCACAAGCTTCATAGAAGTAATCACTTTCACCTATGGAAAGAGTTCTTCAGAGAAGTCTACTGATGCTATGTGGATACCTTTCTATTTCCAGAGTTCTCCTTGAAACTGTTGCCTCATCTTTTGCTTCACCTGCTACTTCAGACTCCTGTACAATTGAATGTATTTGTGCTTTGATTATTTTAATTCAGATGCGGTTGGATTGCTTTAATTTGCTTTTTCACACTGTAGGCAAATTAGCTTCAAAAATAAATACTGGAAATAAAAGGACATTTATAATCTTAAGACTTTTGAAATATATCTTATTAGACATTCATTTTAATTTTTCACTCTAGCACCGACAAGAGGTCAAGTGGTGCACAGGCCATATAAGAATTATAAGAATAATCTTATAATTGTAATAGATTGGATTTATATCTCATCTTCCTTTAAATAATTCAAGGCTTCTTTCCTGAAGTCAAAGGTGTCTTAATTTGACTACCCACAATAGCAGCCTGTGAAGTAGATTGACTAAGGGAGGAGGTGACTGCCCCAAAGTCACCCAATAAGTTTTCCATGGTTGAAGATAGAATGGAAAGTGGGTTATCCCAGTTCTAGTCTAACAACCTCTATATCAGGAATAGGGTGGCCAATTCCAAAGAAAGCAGGGCTTTGGGATCTTTAATACTTAAGGAGAGAATTTCATAGGCTTGTACAAGTTGTGTAAGTTCAGATCCAATGAATGGACTCAATTAAAAAAATCAGATCAATCTGATTCCAGCTGCAGTTTAATTTGAATCTTCAATTTAAAATAGAAAATGGGTCAATTTGATTCAAAGGTCTGATTCAATTAGGATAAAAAAGGGTTGCTATGTCTGTGCAGATGACCTTTCGATCATCTGAAATTTTTGAAGCTAACCCGTTGAACTGACTGACCAATTTCCATGGAGGCTGGGGCAGGAGTGAAATCCAACAGGTTCTGACAGGTTCTGGAGAGCCGGTAGCAGAAATTTTGAGTAGTTCAGAGAACCGGCAAATACCAGCTCTGGCTGGCCCCAGAGTGGGGAGGGAATGGGGATTTTGCAGTATCCTTCCCCTGGAATGGGGTGGGAATGGAGATTTTGCAGTATCCTTTCCCTGCCATGCCCACCAAGCCACACCACACCCACCAAGCCACGCCCACAGAACCAGTAGTAAAAAAAATTGGATTTCACCAGTAGCCTGGGGTGTTCTGAAGTGTTGGAGGAGGACTGATACTGTAGCCTGGAGATCTGAATAAGCTTAAAGAAAACTTCTGGCACTGGCATTAAGTCCAAGGGAAAGTGTAGGAGCCATAAACACTCTTATTGGCATTCTCTCAACCAATGTTGGAATCTATGGGAGCAGCTATGCGAGCTGGCAGAGACGCAGTAGAGACCAGAGCAAACAACCAGAATGCTTGACTCCAAAGCTGCAAGAAAGAAAGAAAGTTGGATAAGTGGAATAGACAGAGTGGGAGAAGGAAAAAGAATAATCCGTTCCTTCAGAAGGCTGAGGGATATTAGAATATAACTGTCAATTGTAAGTGACTGATGTGATTGCATGGTGCATGTCTGGGTGACTGAGAGACACTGGCTTTAGTAGTTACCATAAGTGGAGATGGAAATAGAAGGAAGGATAATAGGCCAGGGAGGATGAGAGACGGGGCATATATTTGCATTTCCTATTTCTGATCCCTGAATCTCACTTCATGAACCTGGTACCTGGATTACTAGGAGCCTTGGGCCAGACTAATGCTGTTGAATCCCTGAATTGTCTGCAATAAACTTATCTCATCCATGAGATAAACATGGCTCACAATTTGGGGTCAGGTTGGATTCATGGCTCCTGGTGGAAAAGCAGATCGAGATTGGGGTCCCAGAAGTTCATTAATTGTGTTTATTTCTGAAGATAGTCATTTAGGACAGTATCATCTCCTGAATTGATTTACTGTTGGAACATCACCCAGAAACCTTCCCTGGAACAAAATGCAATTGCCAATATTCTTAAGGGATAGTCTTGTTACTGTTGTGTAACAATTTGCTGCAGGAACTGTATTGGATATCAATGAGCTTCTAAATGCAGTTCAAGGTCCTACTAATTACCCAGCAAGTCCTACGTATCTTAACTTTGTCTGGCTAGCCTCAGGAACTAAAGAATGGCTGCTGAAGGTTTACACCTGCTAAGATTAATGCCAGGAAGGGGGAAGAAATTGGACATTCATTCTTTGTTGGAGCTTTCCTCCTATAAGACAGCTGGTTCCTACAGCTTTCTAAACCCTTGAAAAAACATAGCTCTTGTGCAAGACCTTCCCTGATTGATGGGAGTCATTGGTGTTGATGTATAATTGCTAATTCTAGTATTAACATTCATATATCGATATTGCAACAATAGCAAAAATGCTGATGTTGTTGTAGTTCGCTGTATTTATTGTTGTGCTGGCTTCTCATTGTTCCTCAGTGCACCCCAAATCTCTTCAAAATGAAATAAGTGGTTGAAGCTTTATATAATCAAAACAAGACAAATAGTTTCCCGCCTCCAGATTTCCAACAGGGGTAACATCTGATATTGAAATTCTTTTTAGACAAGTGCAATATCCCTCAGAAACCATATGCACGGGGGGAGGGGAGAGAATGGGAGAATAGAGGAAAGAATAGAATGAACACCATAATAAAATGAAGAGGAACAAAATCTCATTTAATCTTTATCAAAATATTCAAGGAACATCAAGCAATCACAATATACTACTAAATGTGTCAAGCAGAGCTACTTATATTTATAAATCAACTGCTCCTTGGCAGTGTTCAGCCAACCCATCAAATCTAAAAATAATTCATCTCGTTTCTATGAAATATTTGTAGGGCCAGGTTGTCGGTAAATCAAGAGGCAGCAATATAATTGGTATATAATCTAAACATAGCATGACCAATATAAAGGGTTTCTAAAACATTATCTAGATCAACAGCCTGGAAAATTCCTGTTCAGAATTTCACCGTCAACGGTTGGTTCTAGAATTGGTGTATTAAAGTTAGTCGGTTCTTCATAAATTTGGATGAAACCTTACTTGACAGATGAAAGGGTATGAAATGGTTCACATTTAGCTACATCAGGTGCCAATTGAGAATTCTGGGAACTGTAGTCCGAGCTAAGGGCATCATGCAGGGGAAGACTACAGTACACGAGGCCATAGTCATTGCCTTCAGACTGAATATTAACTGTGAATAAGTGCTATGAACTTGTGGCAGGAAAGTGCAAGTCTAAAAAGGTTAGTGATTTCAAAGGTTAAAAATAAGGCAGGGCCCATATCCAAAGGCCTCCTCTTTTGGGCTATTATTCATTGCTATTTTTATTTTATTTTTTGCAAATTATATTTATAGTGTCACTCCCAAACAATTATTCAGAAAGTCTTAAAAATCCTTGCTTAAAAATAAAATAAAATAAAATAACCCTTATCCATTTACAACATAATTATAACACTCTTTTGCACCCAGGGTCTGGATGAAAATGTGCAACTCATTTAAAAACTGGATGAATGAACAGACTAATAAAGAAGTCATCAAATGGACTTCTCAGGGAAGGCTGTTCCATTAATCAGCATGCCCCACTGCAGAGACCTCATCTTGATTTATCATCTTTTCATCTGGCAGGAATAATCAACCCAGGGCTCCTGAAAATGATTCTAAAGTTTAGATAGGAACATTTCTGAGAAAATCGTTAATGAAAAATCTAATATAACACGCAAACTCTTCTAATATACTTATCTTACAGATGATTATTAGTCAGTTCCCAAAAGGATGAACCTGCGAGAGTACAAATTTAATTTCCAATTGGATTTTTCAACGAGTGGTCAAATTTCTGTGTCTTGGTCATATGGTTTCATTCTCTTTTGACAAAGTTTCTTCTAATGTAAGTTCAAATACCAAAAATCAGTGTTGACTTTTAAAACAAGTCTGAGTAATTTATAAAGCATATGATATCCCAGGAATGTAAATGATGCCCCCAAACAACCTAAGAGCATGCACCCCAAAATTCAATGGTAAAATAAAGACATTTTGACAGTGTAATTTTTGAATTTAAAAGAACAAAATAAAGCACAATACTATTATTTCTATTGTTAATTTTGCCAAATCTCAAAATTCTTGAAGGTGACCAAAAATATGCAGCCTTCTCCTTTCTAGTAGAGTCACCAAGTCTCTGGGAGATCTTTGGTGATCTTCCACAAGATTGTGTTGGGGCTTCAAATCCATAGAAATTGCCCCTCTTTGATTGTGTCTATTTATATCCTGAGACAGATCCGCAGTTTGTTTGTCTTATCAAACACAATGAAATGACAAGAAAATACGTAAAACAATGAGAAGGGACGGTTTAAATTGCTATGTGTACAATTTAATACATTGTACAACATTTGTAAATAACAATCGCTCCAATTTTTCTCAGTATCTTTTTTATTATTATTAAAAAGTTTTATCAAATATTACAAAAAAAATTTCCCCGTCCCTCCTCCCCCACTTTCCTCTTCCACCCACCATCCATCCCCCATCCCCCCTCTCCCTCCAACCCCCCTCCCCCATCCCGGACTTCCCAGAGCAAATACAGGATGTAACATTTAACAAACATAAACTAAAATATGCTAACTTTCTGTAGGCTCTTAATTCCCTCTTGCTCTTTAACTCCCCTTTCAACTAACAAAACATAATTCAAAAAGAAAAAGTTGATTTCATTCATAAGCTATTTGAAGCTTTTTAGTCCGATATTTGTTTTGAATATAGTCAATCCATCTTCTCCATTCTGATGTATATATTTCATTTGAATGGTCCTTCAAATATGCTGAAATTTTGGCCATCTCTGCTAAGTTCATTACTGCGCCACCAAAAGTCTGGCTGCTGTTATTAAATTTAAAATCAACTTAGTCTCTATAACAGTACAATCTGTAATTATACCTAACAAGAAGAACTGTGGAGTAAATTTTATCTTCTTTTTGAGAATATTTTGAATAATCCACCATATTTTTATCCAAAATGCCTTAACATTTTTACATGTCCACCATATATGATAATACGGGGCATCATCACATTCACATCTCCAACACTTGGGTTGCACACTTGGATACATACAGGCTAGCTTTCTAGGATCCAGATGCCATTTATAAAACATTTTATAAAAATTCTCTCTTAAGTTTTGGGCTTGCGTGAACTTCACATTTCTAACCCATATTTTTTCCCACATTTCCATCATTATTAGTTTTTCAATATTTTGTGCCCACTTTATCATACAGTCCTTAACTAATTCCATTTCCGAATCTATTTCTACCAATGCATTATACAACCTTCTTATATGCATTTGACTTTGATCTCTAATCTGTTTTACCAAGTTCCCCTCATTTTGCAAAATACTAATTTTCTGATCTTCTCTCCATCTAGCTTGCAACTGTAAATATTGAAACCGTGTTTGAATTATCCTTTCTTCTCTTAGTTGATTCAAAGATTTTAGTTTTAGTATACCTCTTTCCTTGTTAAGAAGCTCTTTGTATGTAATCACATCTTGTTTTTGCTCTACACTTATATTCTCTATCACGTGTCTGGGTATTGCCCACATTGGTAACTTCTCATTTAGTTTATACTTATACTTTTTCCAGTCACGCAATAAAGCATTCCTTGATATGTGACTTTTAAAAGTCTTATCCACTTTCTTATCGTATAGTAAATAAGCATGCCACCTGTAAACCAAATCATATCCCTCAATATTCAATATTCTTTCTTCTGTTGAGTTCATCCAATCACTCATTGCTGATAGGGCAGCTGCCTCATAATATAGTCTTAAGTTGGGCATTTTGAGACCTCCTCTTTCACGTATATCCTGCATTATTTTTTGTTTTATTCTCGGTCTCTTCCCTGCCCAGACAAAATTATTAATACCCTTCTGTCATATCTTCAAATTTTCATCTTTTTTAAGTATTGGTATCATTTGAAAAAGATCATCTGCGAATGCTCATACTCTGTAATCATACTGCCTAATTTTAATTCCATTTATTTTGTCCGACCCACGTATCTTACTCAACAAAAATTCCAAAGTCAAGATGAACAATAATGGAGACAAGGGACATTCTTGTCTTGTTCCTTTTTCTATGTTAAAAGTATCTGTTAAACTATCATTAATTATTATTTGCGCTGTTTGTTTCTGATATATTGCCTTAATAGATTGTGTAAAATATTCTCCAAACTGCATCTTTTCTATTATTTTCAATAAGAAATGCCAATTCAATCAATCAAATGCTTTCTCCGCATCAAGAAATATTAGCACCGCAGGGATTTGGTTGTTCTTCCCCAAATACTCTAATAGGTTAACCACTTGCCTTACATTACTCTTCATTTGTCTACCATTTATAAAACCAGTTTGATCATTATGAATCATTCATTGCATGACTGTCATTAACCTATTTGCTAGTATTTTAGCAAAAATCTTGTAATCTGTATTTAAAAGTGATATAGATCTATAATTTTTTGGCTGAGTGTGGTCTTGCTCCTCCTTTGGAATCAGAGAAATAAAAGCTGTCCTCCAGGATGAGGGTACATCTCCTCCAGATTGTATGTTAGTAAATAACTCTGAGTGGTCCCACCATTTCTAACTGCAAGTGTTTATAATAAGCAGCTGTCAAACCATCCGTCCCAGGGGCTTTACCCATTTTCAACTGCTTAATTGCAAGCATGATCTCTTCGGAAGTTATTGGTTGATTTAAACCCTCCCTTTGCTCTCTTGTAATTATAGGAATATTCTCTTTCTGTAAGTATCTATCTACATCTATACTTTGAATTTTATCACTAGCATACAACCTCCTATAAAATTCTAAAAATGCTTTTTTAATCATGTTTTGCTGATAAACCTCTTTACCTTTATATTTTATTTTCTCTGTAGTCCGTGACTTTTGTTTTTTCCTTAACAGATATGCTAACCATCTCCCTGGTTTATTAGCATTGCAAAAAGTATTATGTTTAGCATATTGCAAATTAGTTGCGATCTGATCTGCCATTAGCATATTAAATTGCCCTCGTAATAAGTTAATTGCCTCTTTTATTTTTTGTCTGCTGGGTTCAAAATCAAAGCTTGTTTTTTTTTTTAATTTCCTCTTCTAAGTCCTTTCTTTTTTTTCCTGTTTACGTCTATGTTTATTATTCATATATATCAAAATACCTCTCATATATGCTTTACTTGCATCCCAAACCATTTCCATAGATGTACCCTTATGCATATTCATAATAAAAAAATCTTTCATAAATTTTTTACATTCTTTTACATTTTCATCATATTTAAACAGATTTTCATTTAACCTCCAAGACCTCTTAAATCCCATTCCATACTCTAATTCCATCCAAACTGGACTATGATCCATTAAAACTGTTGGGCAGATCTTCGTCTTCTTCACCCTAGAAAAAAGATCATTAGTAATTAATATGAAATCAATCCTAGAGAAAGATTGATGTCTAGCAGAGAAAAAAATAAAGCCTTTTTTTTCAGGGTTCCTCTCTCTCCAGATATCTCTAAACTCCATATCATCCATCATTTCAAAAAACGATTTTGGCAATCTAGCACGTGTTGAGATATTTTGCAAGAGCCCCTTCTTATCTTTTTTAGTGTCCAAAACTCCATTCCAATCGCCCAATAAAATGCATGATTTATAATCCCATTATAGCAACTTGGAATGTAAAAGCTTATAAAAATTTTCCTGTTGTTGGTTCGGTGCATATACTCCAATTCAAAGTATTTTTTCTCCTTTTATTAAAAGTTCAATTGCTATAAATCTTCCTTGATCATCTGCTTCAATTAATTTGGCAATTAAGTCTTTTTTTAGGTATATAACTATACCATTCTTCTTCTTGGGAGCAGATGCAATAAAATGTATACCTAACCTTGCATTTATTAAATATTTTTGATCTTTACTTCTAATATGAGTCTCTTGTAAACAGATTACATCATTTTTAAACTGTTTCAAATAATGAAATATTTTTCTCCTCTTTTGTGGTGAATTTAGGCCATTAACATTCCAAGTCAGAAATCTAGTTGCCATTCTTGGCCGCCTGAAGCTTTTGGAGCATCTGCTGGAAATCTCCATGCATTTTACTTTTTGGCCTTGCTCCTCCCACTGCTTCTGTTTTTGTAGTTTCTTGCATCATCTGTAGCTGCTGCAATCTTAATTCTTCTTGACACTTGGCTGCCGCTCGGGTCTGTCTTTGATCCTTAGGTTCTTCTATTTTGTCGAATACCTCCAAAGCTTGAGCAGTAGTTGAAAATTGTATTAAATCTTCTTGAGTAATCAAAGCTCCCCTTTGGGCCTGTGCCAACGATTCTTCCTTCTCCCCCTTTCTTGCCCCCTCTGCTTCTGTCTTCCTTCTAGCTTCTGGGTACTGTGGGCATCCAGCCTTTAGTACATTGGTGTAAAAATCTCTTGCCTTCCACACTGAGTTAAGACGATATCTTTCTCCTGAATAGTTCACCACTAGTCCAGCTGGAACCTCCCATCTGTACTATATCTGATGGTTTCTCAGTTCTTCCACCAGAAAGGTGTAATCCCTTTCGGGGGGGTTTCTTTCAGTATTAAAACCTCCTGCCCCTGCACTTGAAGTTTATTTTTAAAAGTGACTTGTAGGATTTCATTGCGTATTCTCCTTGTTGTAAAATAGACTACAATGTCTCTTGGTAAATGTTTCTGTCTGGCAACCCATGAATTGACACGGTAAATTTTGTCAATTTGCCATTCAAAATTTGTTTTTTGATCTTCCATTATCTGTGCAAATGCTTCTGAAAAGATCTCTCTCAAATTCTCTTGCTTATTTTCTTTGAGGCCTCTTATTCTCAAAGCAAATTCCATATCTCTATATTGTATCATTATCACATCAGCCTTTGCTCTTTCCGTCTTATTCTGGACCGCTCCCATTTTATTTTCCAAGTTCTCATTAGACTGCTTAATTTCTTTCACTTTTTCATCTATTACTTCAATATGGCCTGCCAGACCTTGAACTGCCATGATAATATCTTCTCTGATTTCTTGATTCCATTTTTGAATAATCTCTTTAATTTGAACTATCTCCTCAGCAACATCTTGAATTTTATCTTCAAACACCAAAGTATTTTTTTTTTCTGTAACAGAGGCTTGTGGTGAAATGTTCCTGCAACATTTCAAGTATTAATATTGGTGATTCCGTTGGAACAGAGAGAGATTGCAATTTGGATGTTTGAGCTGGCGAGGTCCCAGCACTTTTGGGGACAATAGTCTTTACTTGTTTTGAAGCCATTTTTAGTTTCCAATTTGAATTTATTTAGCAGCCAGAACAACAAATCCACCAAATCCAAAAATTCCCAGTCTTTAAATAATATCAATCCTTTTTTTGAAAAATCACTGCTGTAGTCATTTTAGCCTTTAATCTTTTTTTTTTTTTGAAGCAAAAATCTCTAATTTTGAACAGGGGCTACCAGCGCTAAACGAAACTTTCCTCCTTAACTTTCGCTTTCACACCCCATTAAAGCTCAATCGCCATCTTGGTTTCACTTTCTCACCTTAATGAGTCAGAAGGAAGTAATACACATTTGGAGTTCAGTACTTGCAAATCTGATCTTTCCTGAGTTTGCTCAGCCTGCTTCCAAATGATGTTTATTCCAAGCGTTGTTTGCAGGGGTGGTCGCGGCGTCTTCTTCTACATTCCGGATCCGGAGCTCTATCGGGCTTCCAGGGAGCTCTCACCCTTCGAACCCCAGAATTGTTCCTGGGACTCCTTGGGGAGCTCTACCTATGCCCTTCTGCTCTGTTCCTCCCCTTTTCCAGGGGAGAAAGTTTTCAAGCCACTAGACAGCTGATTTGCGCTGTTCTAGTGGCTTTACGAGATCGCGGGGCTGGCGCTCACAAAAGGAGCATCTTCGGCACCTGCGGTGCCACCAGAAGTCCAGGCACCCCCCAGTATCTTGATTCCATTCCATATAAACCTGTCTGCCTGACATTCAAATGGTCAACCTAAAAATGGTTGCTGAGAAGTCAATTTGCCCAACCCTAGAAATAATTTTGATTAATTAGTACTGTAAACAAGTATGCTATTTATTTCTTGAAAAGGCTTTGAATGAGTTGTGATGGACTGGATCACATAAGAACAATAAAATCTTCTACACAGTCTCAGGTGTTGCCTAAGTATATAAGATCTGTTGAACAGATGTTGTAAATATATATATCTTTTCATCTATCAGTTGGAAAGAAAAATTAGGTGGTTAAAATACCTTCATGTCTCTCTTTTTTTTTAAAAAAAAAGATTGATATGTTAAATAACTCTACCAAAATGTATGATTCACCTGTCTATAGTGTTTTTTCTCAATTTTTTTTCTTGTTATCGAGAACATGACCTTTGACATTTTAAAAATCCATAGGAACACATTGCTGAATCATTCACTTCCACCACATTGTCTTCTGGTATGAAAATTGTATCAATTTAAAAAAAATGTTGACAATCTACTTCAAGTCAAAATGCATAAGAACTTAAAAGGGAGAAAAATAAAGAAAGAAAGCACGATGGCCATTCATTTTTTTTTGCTTAGGCAAGCTTATTTTATGTACCTCAATGAGTAAGATGGAAAATTACCATGAAAATGGAACCCCAGAATGGCCTTCAAAATGCCAGTGTTGGTCTTCAAGTTTCAGGTGAATAAATCCATGTATGTTTTCCTATACTATCTGCATATATTTATTAAAGTCCTATTATATCTGTGGGAAATTACTACCTCTTAGCTGTTTTCCAGTAACATGATCAATGATACTCAAAATAAGAGTTGTACTACATTTTGACAATCACTTACTCTCTACTTTTGTCGTAGCATGTACGCTCTTTCTCTGTGACTGGCCCCTTGTGGCAAACCATATTTGAGTTACCTACTCTGTCTTCCTCTGACTTTGATATCTTATTGCTAGGTTACCTGGAATCCTTCTATAGAAATGAACTATTCTTGGAGCATCATGAGCTTGAGATATGTCTTTCCACATTTGTTTGCCCGCTCCCAGTTTACAGTGTCTCGTGTTGCTTATGTGAAAGATTTACGATGGCACTAAATATACTAAGTTTCCTATGAGAAGCCATCTGCATGTGTGTGTAACTGGCAGCCCAGTACATCCTCACCCCTAATATTAGAGACAATCCATTCAAACCCTTTTACATAATATGAGAAATGTTGTGAAATGAAATGGAAGTAACGGAACACTGGCAGGACTACTTCAGAGCTTTGTATGGGGATGTAGTAATATATCAAAGAGTGGAATTGAAGTGGATGCTCTAAATCAGAGGTGTCAAACTGTAGGCCCACGGGACAGATGCGTCATGTGCAGGCCACACCCACCCCAGCTCCGCAAAGGGGAAAAAAGTCACAATAGTCATGTGACGGCAATATGATGCCGTGAGTTTGACACCCGTGCTCTAAATTGTAATATTTTGCCAAAGAAAATGTTAAAAGGAAGTCACAAATGCTGTGTGAGTGTTGAAAATTGTAATGGTGCAGGTGTAGATGGTATAACTGAAAAAGTGTTAAAATATGGATAGGATCTGCTTATCAGGTAAGTATGCAAAAGGTTGAACATACAGTATTTGTGAAGAGTGCATCTGTGTCAGGCAACTGGGAGAGTGCTGTTTTGCTTTCCTATATAAAAGGAAAGGTGGCAAGAATGAATGTAAAAACTACAGGGAAATCAGACTATTAAGTGTGCATAGGAAGGTGTTTGATAGACTGAAAGGATACAAACAATGAAAATGAGCAAAATTTGGAAAGTGCAAAGAAGCTTTATGTGAGACTGGAATTGGAGTCCAAAGTTCTTCTCTACAGCACATTTGAGAAAGTATGAATTCATCGCACATTCTGTTTATTTAGAGAGGCATATGATAAAGTGAATGTTCTGTATAAATATTATGTTGAAGGATAGTTACTGAATGCAACAAAAGCAGTATGTGAAACACATAGATTAGAGAATAATTCAATAGTGAGGAGGGAAAAAGACAAGGATATATGTTGTGTCCTTGGTTATAGAATGTATTTATGTATAAATGTATAAATAATGCCTATGGCGGCACTAAAGATGTGTTGGCTAGGGATGTGAATGTTCATACATTTTTGTCTGGAGGTGATGCTATCTTGTTAACTAAGAACCTGAATGGTTTGAAGCTAATATTAGATTATCTGAAGCAAATTAGGAACATGGATCTGACAATTAATCTATCAGAGACCAAGATATTTTTTATGTGACAGAAAAAGTGGAATGAATGATCACAAGTTATGCAGAAAAGCAGAAAAAATAAAGAATTGTATACCTTTGTAGAAAGGTATAGTTTGTACTGCAAATTCTGGCGCAAAGATAACGTATGGTATGTGGTCTGTTGCAAGGAGAGGATGTCTACAGAAAAAGGTGAACGTGGTTGTATTTAGAAGTGTGCTTCTGTCCATTTTGTTATGTGAAATGAAAAGGGATATGTCAGAAGAAAGCTATAAGTTAATGCATACTTCAGAAGTGTTTGTGGTTCAACAACAAGCAAGAAGGTCAAGAAAGCCGGGATGATAAATGAATGACAACTGAATAAGAAACAACAACCAGTAGAAAAAATGAAGTATATTGAAGTGGTTTGGTTGCACAATGGATGAATAAGAATTGAGTTGAAAAAGAAATATTTGAAAAAAACATGAATGGGTTGAGAGGAAGATGAAGACTGAGAAACATTATGGCTGAATGTGGTTAAAGAGATTGTCAGAAAGAAGTGGGTGAGAAGTTGAGATGGTTTCCAAAGCCAGGCAGAGAAGTGGTGGAGAAATATGAGTGGTGAGTGAGTGTAAGATAGTTTTGGCTGTATTTCATTTTATTTTCTCTTAACTCCTATGGTTTGCTCCCTACCACTTTTTCTGTTTTTCTATGCTTTGCATAATGTTGTCTGCCCAAAAGGGGATTGCATGATGGATCTTTATATACAGTATGTATTCCACCAAAACTTCTCAGTAACTTTAATCATGAGTATAGTTCCAGGACTGTAGGCCCAGTATTATAACAGTTCAGAAAGAAAGAGTGTGCTCGTTTAAAAAATGTCAAAATGACATTACAGCTCAAAAAATGCAACAAAATATAAGAAGAGTACATGTTCTAGTATCAACAATGGCAGTCTGGGGAAGAGTTATGCATATATCAGGCTTCAGAGAAAAATATTTTATTTCATCTCTGTCAAAGTGGTGTCTTCCATTATTTTTGGCATAAAGGATATATTTCCTATGGATTGAGGATGATGTAATTCAATTTTCTGAAGACTGTCACATTGGAAGAGTGGTTATTTTTTAAGAAGATATGATTTTCTTCCTCAGATTAAAAAATCCTAAAAAAGCAGATAACCAATATGAGAGCCTCACAGGCAGCAACTGAAGGCACAGCTCTTGATAACCCAGCTTTATTGCAGACCTTTCAAGAAATCATTAATAAAGAAAGCCGCCACAGGAGATTGCATGTTATATATCTATAGGAGAAACAAAGTTCACATCTTACTTCTGTCTTTTCTGCTCATCAAGCATAATGGACATTATTCCTTTTGAATGGGAAGAATGGTTGATTCCTGTGTATTGTTATTGCGTCTGACTTTTGCTTCTGCCTTTGCCCAGTCTTGCTCTCACACCAATCTATGTCAACAACTTTAGCACATGAAATGAAGCATTATCAACATTTTTTTTTCCTTACAGCTCTCAGCTCCAGGTTCCATCAAGTCCGGCTTTATGGAATCATTTCATTACATTTCAGCACTGAATTGTCATCTGACATGTGGTGGCCCAAACTACTGTAAATTCCTGTTAGCTCAGCCTATGACCATCAGGAAATGCCCTGGGTTCAGTTGGGCTGATTTCTTTCTGTTCAATTGAATCTAGTCCTTTGGTTTAGAGAATGGACCAATCCCTGATGGTGACCAACTCAACTAAACTGGAGGTTGGCTTCAGCCAACCAGTTAAAGAGAAAATCTTAGATGGAGATGACTGGACTGGAGAAATACATTCAACATTTCCCCTGCAAGGCATTATCAACCTTTCTGACTCATCCTAAGGGTTTTTAAACTACTCTACTGATTATTTTTCTATTTTAAAAAATGAAAAATGAAGCTTAGCGGGCCAGCACATAGTTCATTAAATCAAATTAACAATATGCCTCTTCCCCTCGTTGCTTGTGGTCTCTTAACAATTAATGTTTCTGAGGGGTGTTTCCAAGCTTGGTTGTTTTCTTGCAGATGTTTCATTACCAAACAAGGTAATATCATCAGGCTAGCACTGATGATGTTACCTAGTTTAGGTAATAAAATATCTGCAAGAAAACCACCAAGCTCAGAGAGCAACCCTGAGCTACAAATATTCTTCTTTATTAGTTAATGTTTTTCCCTGTTGCAGCTTTGAGCACCATATTTAAAGGCTGCTTCATTTATCACACGGTAAGATGCAACCAATGCTTCTGAATACTTGCTTTCTAAAGCAGCTGCCTATGACACCACCACTTACTATATATCCCCATTCTGATTAAGTACATCCTTCCCATCAAAAAGAAATAACCAAAAGAAAGTTGCAGTTCAGAACTGCTAAACAAGCTTGCTAAACAGGTGCATCTCAGTAAAAAAAAAAAAAAAACCCTAAAAAAATTAATGCTGTATGAAGGGATTAAGAGTCATATTTATTTTTATTTATTACATTTATAAGCCTCACTGACAAGTGACTCTGGCCAACTTACAAAACATTTAAAAGCAAAGGTACAAAACATTAGTATTAAATAAACACATAAAAGAATAACTACCAAGAGCCTTGGTAGTACAGTGGTCTAAGGCACCCTGTTATTAAGCTGGTTATTAAGACCAGCTGCCTGCAATTACTGCAGGTTCGAATCTCGCCAAGGCTCAAGGTTGACTCAGCCTTCCATCCTTTCTAAGGTAGGTAAATTGAGGACCCAGTTGTGGAGGCAATAAGCTGACTTTGTATAAATATACAAAAGTATGAAGGCTATTGCTTAGCGCATTGTAAGCCGCCCTGAGTCTCCGGAGAAGGGCAGCATATAAATCAAATTAAAATAAATAAATAACAGAGTTGGAAGGGATCTTGGAGGCCTTCTAGTTCAACTCCCTGCTCCAGCTGGAGACCCTATACCCGTGATGGCAAACCTATGGCATGCATGCCACAGGTGGCACGCGGAGCCTATCTGTGGGCACACAAGTGTTGTCCTAGCTCAGTACCAGCATGCATGTGTGCGCTAGCCAGCTGATTTCCAGGTCTTCCGGTCCCACCGGAAGTTGGGAAACGGGCTGTTTCCAGTCTCTGGGGGGTGGGGAAGGCTGTTTTCACCCTCCCCAGGCTCCAAGAAAGCCTCTGGAGCTGTTGTGGCCCCGCCCTCTGAGCCTGTCCCATCGGAGGAAGAAAGCTCCGAGCAGGAGGAAGAGGAGTCAGCCAGGCCTCCCTCTCCAGGCCCCTCCCCTCTGGCACTGTCTCAGGTGCCGGCCGAGGGAGAGGAGATTAACAGAGAGACAGGTGGCTCGGATGAGAGCGAAGGAGAATCATCATTCCTGGACGCACGCCTCCGAAGGCATGATAAACGATTGCAGCAGCTCAGGAGGCGTGCTAGGGATTAGAACTGAGTTACTGGACCACACCCCAGAGACTATATAATAGAGGGTGGTGGCCAGTGATCCTTGTGACGAACAAAACTAACCTTGGATAGTCACTAAAGCCTCGTTTGGAACTGCTGGGAGGAATATTTATTGTTGTTGGACGTTTGGAAGCTGAGTATTTATCTTTCTGTTTTCTGTGGAAATAAAAGCACTTGGCAGACGGCATGTATATCGCTGCCAAGTTGGAGATAAAGAGCTGGGTGTGTTCCAAGTGCTTCCTTAACCCTCGGCTGGCTGTGTTTGTGTGTGTGTGTGGACGGGGACAGATCAGGAGCCTGGGGAGGGCAAAAACCGGGCCTACCTGGCCCACCATGTCATCGTGTGCAAAAAGCGGGAAAAGCACAGTGGGGTCGTGCACACATGTGTGGGGAGGGGCCCGCATTGAATTGTGGGTGTGGGCACATACACGCGCAATCCCCCCATTCTCCTCCTGCTTTTGGCACACAAAAGCAAAAAAGTTAGCCATCTCTGCCCTATACCATTTCAATGGCTGTCCAATCTTAAAACATAAAGTGATGGAGCACCTACAGCTTCTGAAGGCAAGTCGTTCCCCTGGTTAATTGTTCCCACTGTCAAGAAATTTTTCCTTATTTCTGGGTTGGATCTCTCCTTGTTAAATTTCCATTTAAATAATGTAAATAACTTAAATGGCCTGACTAGGTGGCTCAGTGGCTAAGACACTGAGCTTGTCAATCAGAAAGGTCGGCAGTTCTGTAGTTCGAATCCCTAGTACAGGTCTCCTGCGTGAGCAGGGGGTTGGACTAGATGACCTCCAAGGTCCCTTCCAGCTCTGTTACTGTTAAATAACCAGAATACTATGGGATGGGGTTGAGATCTTCTTCCTAGTCGAACAACCGCCTCCAACATGGAATGCTCCCAATTGGGACCCGAGGCCAGTAGGCAGAGCCTGGTTTACAGAAGGCCAAGAGGGTGGTGGAAGATCTCACTTCGAGGGGCATGATGTTCCAGAGGGACATTTGTGAGGAATATTCAAATAAAAATAGGATGGAAAAGCTGTTTCCTGCAAAACCTCTCCAAAAATGGCATCAAAGATCAAGCTATTTCAGAAATGATTTCTTGTCAAGGTAGAAAGAAGCAAGACTGTCTGAACCTAATTGAGGTGCATAATGTGACTGACAAATGTTCATATTTTTCTTTATAGGCCATAAAATTCTACTGGGATCCAATTAAATGAAGCAATTAAGTTAGTTTTGAATAAATGAATATTCATATTTTACCTTTTGAAAAGGATTTTACAATTTGTTTTATATAATTTGTATTCATTGTGTCTCTCACCATTTATAATGACATTATTTGGAATTTAAGCATTTTATAGTAATTTTATTAAACCTTATAATTAAGAAGATTAAAACTAGTACAAACTAAAAAAGGAAAGAAATAGAAATAGAAAGTGAAGAAAAAAAAATCCAAATAGGAAGAAAAACAGAAAATAAAGAAAAAAATATATATGGTAAAGAAAATATATACACTATATAAAAATGACTTCCTCTTTCTTCACAAGTATAAACAACTTTAGTAATGTATCCCCTTTTCTTAAAATGCAACAAATGATCTCTTCTTCCCATATCTCACCTCTTATGTATAAATAAATCCTTAAAGTTTTGTTGTTCAGTCCTCACCAGCAAAAGTCCACAGTTACCCAAGATAACGTCTATTTTCACCTTGAACAAATAAACCAACTTCATATTCCTTTTTAAAACTTTTAATGAGCTTTAATTCCTTCAAATAATTGATAGTTTTTCATTTTTTCGGGGTCCTGAGTCCATTGGTAACTTTCCAAAATCCGCATTCTAATTAACTTTTTGCCATTTATTTAAAAAAAAAAAAAGAGAGACAAAATTTTAATTTCTTAAACCTGTATTTAACACTTCTTTTTACTAAGGATTGAATGACAGTCACCAGTTTTCCTATCCAAAACCGATTGATTCAAAGGCTCCTAATAGCTGAAAGCAGGGGTGAAATCCAGCAGGTTCTGACAGGTTCTGGAGAACCGGTAGCAGAAATTTTGAGTAGTTCGGAGATCCAGCAAATACCACCTCTGGCTGGCCCCAGAGTGGGTTGGGAATGGAAATTTTGCAATATCCTCCCCCTGGAGTGGGGTGGGAATGGAGATTTTGCAGTATCCTTCCTCTGCCATGCCCACCAAGCCACGCCCACAACACCGCTAGTAAAAAAAATTGGATTTCACCACTGGCTGAAAGCAGTTGAAAAGCAATTCCAAAATTGATTAGAAAAGGAAGGATGTGAACCCGGTGTCCATGGTTTGAATGAAGATGGCTTTCCCTTTTTTCCCAGAGTCCAAACCTGTTGGAAACTACTATCTTGCAGTCTCCTCAGGAGGAGCAATTGTCTGGAGTACCTGAGGATTATGTCATGGCCCTGTCATGAGCTTGGGTCCAAGGAGAGGATGAGATGGAGCCAACAGAGCCAACAGAGGAACAACCAGAGGAGCAGGACGAAGCAGTCCCAGGTCTCTCGGGCCTGGGAAAGTCGCCAGCAAAGGAGAGAGAGCACAGGATTATCAAGCAAGGGGGGAAGAGAGGGCAGGCAGTGGAGTAGAGGACCGACAGAGCTCCAGCAATGAGCAATTACCTTCCTCTCCGATCTCCGAGCACAGAGAATGGAGTGGAGGTGGGATTAGTGCAGGACAACCCAACGATTCGGGAGGAGGGTGCCCATCCCCTCTTCACAAGGCTCACCTGGGGAATGAGGTTTCCCAGAGATGCCATTGGAGGGGCACTTGTTGGGAACAAGCGTTGCCTTTTTACAGTCTCACGTGCTGACATCTGGATACTTTGCTGTGCCTTGCCCTGCTTGCCCTGCTTGCCTGGCTATGTGTGAGTTTGCAGCGACACATAGTTGTGCTGCAGTCCCAGTGAACTCTTCCTGTGATGAGGACTCCTTGGAACCAAATTCCCTGAACTGTGGCTGCTCTCAGAACTGTGCTGCTCCTCTGGACTAATAGCAGCTGGGAACTATCAGAGATGCGTGTTTAGAGTTTTGCTTCTGGACTTGCAGTGAATGGTGGGACCTTTGGGGGAAAGTTGGAGCAATAAAGGGGAGTTAAGCTGTCTGGCTGTGTTGCTTCCATGCCCAGCCCTGGATCATCACAGATTATCTCAAATCTTCTCTTTGTCCAAAGAACCTACTGCTATTGCAGCAGTATTTAAGATGCTAGATTTCTTACCAGCATAGCAACTGCACTGATCTCATAGTTCTTGCTAAATTTGTTTTTAACAATGCTGCCTACTCCTCTCTTAATATATATATCTGGTCCAGGCAACAAATAGATTCCACCCACAGGTCTTACCAACAACTAGACAAGAAAGTGCTGTTTCTCACACCACTGATTTTCTGGAAAAGAGGCAAGCAGTCCAAAGCTTCCTAAATGAACAACTCAAACTAACAAAAGTGTTGTACAAAAGAAGCAGCTGATACACATAGACAAGGAGCTAGAATTGTAGGAGATTTAGTGTAGCTTGCTACACAATTTTTAAATCGCATGAGACCTTCCAAGAAACTAGATTTAAAATGTATTGGTCCTTTCCCAGTAACTAAGCAAATCAATCTACTAGCATTTTGCTTTAAGTTGCCAGTTTCAATGAAAATTCACCATCTAATGGTTATTACTTGTGAAAGACCCCCTTCCCCTTTGCTAAACCTGGCACTTTAAGCATCTAGTAAAACCTGCCTCTCCCCCTAGCACTAGCCCATTTTAGAGGTAGTAATTGGTGGGTGTTTGTCACCTTAGCTAGGAAATCTATCAACCATTTCATCTTAACTTGCCCGGGAGTACATATTAAAACTGCACTTTGTAGTCTCATTACCAAAGGTTGAGTAGAGACTGACTATGAAGTTAGAACAAATTTAGTCTGGCATACCTTCTGCCACCCCATTGATTGGAGCATGTCAAAATGGTTATTTAATTAAGAATGTATTTGCCCACTTGTTCATATATCATGAGACAAAATTTACAATCAGCTCATGTTGCAAATGATGTGGAGAATACAGTAGATCTATTATATTAGACACATTTTTTCACAAACACTTTGTTACTTTCATGTAATTGTTGCTAATCTTTACTAGCCCTGAGGAACTGAATACATACTGGATAGGTTTCATAAGTTTGCTCTTAGTGAGATTTTCAGTGAACCGCTGAGGATAAAACTGTCACATGAAATCACCCAATGTAATATAGACTCACAGTCACCAGTCACTTTGAGACAACTGTAGCTCTACAAAACTGGTTAAATGTAAAGAAACTGAGTGAGGTAATACCTATGAGCATATCATTCATTTCTCAGATATCTGAAGCTGAATGTTTCAATAAAACCTGGCGATTCATGTTAATAAGTGGGTATACTGTAGGAGTAAATCTTAAGGCCTTTTTGAAACGCTCAAGCATGGGCCAGATCACTGTCCACATGGGCAAAATCACATTGATTAGAATGGGTAAAGATGGTCTTCAAAAGTACAAAAAGCTGTGTATCTAGATCTGTGACATCTTGTCACATCCTTCATATGCTATGGTGGAGACTAACCTCACAGTTAGACAAGATCAGCCAGATGCTCACTAGGCATCTGTCTGTTTGTCTGTCTGTCCATCCATTCCTTCCATCCATCCATCCATCCATTCATCCATCCATCCATCCATCCATCCATTATATCTCTCAACTATCTTATCTTATCTTATTTTATCTTATCTTTATCTATCTATCTATCTATCATCATCCAGCTATCAATCTTATCTAGCTATCTAGCTATCCATCTCAAATGGGTTTGGGAGGGAGGAATTGAAACAAAATGATGCAATGCACAGCACATATGTGGGCATTTGGCACCCTGCCTCAAACAAACAAACAAACAAACAAACAAACAAACAAACAAACAAACAAAACCCAGCATTAGAATCTATGAACACTAAAGACCACATCACATAATTTTAAAACTGCAGCAGTATCCTTGACTACCAACCAGGACATCCCTCTTTTTTTCCTAAGTCCAAAATGGTTTTCAATCTGTGGACATGCTCCTAATTGACTCTTCATCACTCTGCTCTCATTTTCTCAACTAGCTCCTGTTGATGGCCGCAGGAATGGAATGCCTGCTGTTTTATTATCTGAGGCACACTCCAGTCTCCATGGTGTCAAGTAATTTAAAAAAATAAGTCAGCTGTAGGATACTAGATCACTGCAAACAATATAGTATAAATGTTTGGTCCTGAACTTGGGATACAGGGCATTTTGTCTCTGTTTGAAGCTCAGAACGTTTTGCACACTCCCAGAAATAGCATGGTGATGTATTTACAGTACTCTGTTAGCAGCAAGCTTTTTGCAAGAACTGCATCAATTCCTGGTACTCCTAGACAACCAAGATCTTACATGCATTAATTACAGCTAGTTAGACTACAATATTATTGCAGCTAGACTTTTAACTAGATAAAAATGAGATAAACTGATATGAGTCTTCTCTTGTACCATGTTAATTCCCAGTTTGCTTCCAAGTCCAAATCGAGGCATCGCTTACTACCTCTAATCCACTAATGGCCAAGTGCAAAAGATGCATTGTTGCAATGATCACATTTTGTAACCCACAAGATCTTGCAATTTAGGTTTGGTTTTACAGCTTTTGTGGGGTAGGCAGGAGACTTTATTTTTTGCAAGATGAAGGGGCGAAATAGGAAGACACCCATTATTATACCCACAAAACTGGCAAAATCAGTAAGACTTAATCAGTTCTTTTCCTTTTAGGGGTAGCATTTGCTTCCTCTACTGTACCCTTCTTGTAGTATATCTTTTTTTCTCAGAAACATTTCAATGGCACAGGATGTAACGTGGAGCTTTTCCACTGTCAGCTCCCCTGCTTTCAACAATTCACTCACTTTCCTATATTCCACAGCAGGTGGAGACTTCTTTTTAAACCAACATTTGACTGTGGTTCTTTAGTTTTCTTTAGTGACTCATTTTGGCTTTTTATATTTTCAGTTTGTGTCAGATGTAAATGCCTTATTCTCTAATGTGTAAATAGTATATGAATGGGGTATCAGGGGTTAACTTATTCTTCACTTCTTAATGTATTCATAATTCACCACTCCCACTTATAGCTCCACCCATTGTATATATAAGGAGCCACCTACACCCTTTTCCTCGCTTCTATCTGTGAATATTCAGTGAATATAGAATGCCTATTGTAAATAAAAGGAAGTATATTTAAAACCTTTAACTCTCACTAATATTATTGAGTCTGATCCTGAAAATATTGCAACAGTTTGGCTATGCATTAATCTGAATGCATGCATGCTCCCTCCTAAATAGAAACATCTGAAGGATGTGTGCTATGCCTAAAAACTTAATTTTGAAAAAAAGTGTGACTCCCCACCAGGGGTGAAATCTAAAATTTTTTTGCTACCGGTTCTGTGGGCGTGGCTTAATTAGTGGGTGGGGCTTGGTGGTAAGGTGACTGGGTGGGCGTGGCCAAGTCAATGTCACTACTTTGCCCTTTTTTAACCTACAAAACACAACACAACACAACTGGCTCACCCAGAATATAAAAGTAGCTGTACTAGACCCAAAATGGCCCCTGCAACAAGCAGGAACCTCACACAGCCACAAAAAGCCCAAAAAACCAACTTTCACACTTTACACACACAAAATTCCACATACAGCTTTGTGAGATTTTGTATGTTTGTGTAGTTAGAGTGAAACACTACAGAAACACACTAAATCTCAGAAAGCTGCACAAATATTATTTTATTTTATTTTTATTTTTATATAAAAGCAGCTAAATTTAAAACTTCCTAAACATTAAATGGCTAGGTCTAAAAAAAAGAACAACTGAAAAAAACCTCAATTAACTAATTTTTAAAGCTCCCAAAGAAGAAAAAAACTTACCCAATAGAACAGGGGTCTCCAACCTTGGCAACTTTAAAACTTGTAGACTTCAACTCCCAGAATTCCTCAGCCAGCTTTGCTTTGCTGGCTGAGGAATTCTGGGAGTTGAAGTCCACAACTCCCTGCCTGCTTGATTGCAGGCAGGGAGATTCAGTTGCTTGCTGATGTAATGGATTTGCAATGGGATTACAGCAAGGCGTTGCGACCAGCAGTGAAGTTAAGCAAGCTGAGGGGGGGAGGGGGAGGGATTTTTGCTATGAGCCATTTAAAAGGAAATAAGTTTTTTTCTTTTACATGGCTCTGGCGATCCAAGCTGAGTTGCCTGATTAGCAGAGCTTGGCTGGTCAGAGCCATTTTAAAAAAAAAAGGCTCTGATGATCATGTGACTCAGCTGGGCATGGGGGGCGGGGGCAGGGATTTTTGCTACCAGTTCTCTGAACTGCCCACCACCATCGCTACCTACTCACCTGAGCCGGTCCGAACCGGAAGCATTTCACCCCTGCTCCCCACCCCCCCAATATAAACTGCAAAGCACCGCAGTTTCCAGTAGAAAAAGCAGAGGTCTAAAATATAAATGACTTGTAAAATGCAGATAATAGGAGAAAGAAATATGAAGATGCATTCATATTGTTTATAAGCTATTATACTAAGCTATAATGTTTAATTTAAAAAAGAACATTGGTAAATCCATAGATAATAAACCCACCAATTTCTATTTTGGAATTAACCACTAGAAGTCCCAATTTATTGAAAAGAATATGGCAATATTGCCTTCCAAATGGACCATATCAGAATAATAGGCTTATGTTGAGATGTGTTCCTTGAGACCTAGGCATGCAAAGCTGCTCAAAAAGAGCATTCTGATTTGACCTTGGAATAGCCAACATATAACATGATCATGACTTGTAACATCTCTGAAAATCCCTGTACTTTCCCCATTAAAACCTTTCTAGAAGCGTTCTAAGGGCAAAACATACTGTAGCAACCAAGCTTGGAAGTCAGAAATAAGTTCTGATCTGGCTGGAAGGGAAGAAGATCCCAGGGGAGGAAATGTAGACCTTGTGATAGGTACTGATAATAGGAAAGATATATTTCTGATTCAGTCAAGTAACCACTGAGAAAACAGCGACAATATTTGATGCTGTTTCAAGATATTTTCAGGTTTTTTGATGCGTGCTTGTGTTGAATCTCGGCAGGTGATATCCACCTAGCTAATTTTGTGTGTGCTCAAAGCTAACTAAGGGCTGACCTGCTCATTGTTTGGATGAGAACTCAAAGGAGTTTTTATTTAGTTTAGATTATTTATTTAGATTTTTAAATCATTTTTATAATCATATTATTTTTATAAATAACTCAAGGCGACAAACATACATACTACAACTTCCTCTTCCTGTTGTCCCCACAACAATAACCCTGTGAGGTGGGTTGGCCCAGGAGTGACCGGTTCAAAGTCACTCAGCCAGCTTTCATACCTAAGGTAGAATTAGAACTCACAGTCTTCTGGTTTCTAGCCTGGTGCCTTGTAGGTCAGACTGGGAAATAAATAATAATTAAAAAAATAACTCCCAGAAGAAATTCTGTTGCTTCTATATAATTTCCAGGAAGACTACATGGCATTACCAGGAATAAAGTTTGATTTGGAGGAGTCTCTACTTGATTTCATCAGAGGCATTTAGTATTTTGGAAGTATAAATGCTTTGAATATCATAAAAGGATGCAACCATTTGCCACTTGATGTACCTTTGTTAGTTCACAGTGAAAGCAAAGATAACCATGATATTATGAATCACCTAATTATGAATCACCTGAAACTAGATTTTTGAAAACTAATGAAATAAATAATTGTGATTTCTTTATAGCACCAATATCCCCATTCACATGTGCACATTTTTTAAAATTACCATATTGTATTTAGGTGTTCAATGATGAAGATTAGAAAATAATATTTGGGGAATCTTCCTAATCTTGAGTGATGAAAGAAATGCAGATTTTATGCTAATGGCTTCTTTTTCATACAAGGGTCACTGCATTCTGCTTCCCAAAGAGAACTTTTTTTTTTCTGGATATGTGCACAGAAATATCAACACAGGAATAAGGGTTACTCACAGTTACGCTCTTTACCGGTTTGTGTGTTTCAGCCTTCTTAAAGACCAACTCTTTGCATCTTTAATACAATAAAAGAGAAAACATTTATAGACCCCAACATTATTTTGCAAAGATATCTATAAGATTCCCTGTGTTACATTTCAGTGGATTATATGGCACCGTTCATACTCTCATCTCTGCAGAAAACAGGAAATGCAGAATTCCTAGCAGGTTTCTCCAATGATATTCTCTTTCACAGATAGACCAAGATGTTTACTTGACATTAAATTTGTAGACTTGCCCCAAGCCTTTATCACCCCCATCCTGCACACAAAGAAGTAATGAACTTGTATCTCTTTAAACTCCAGGGAAAATTGGCAATACTGTATGCACACTGTGCATTCTCTTCCTAAAGATTTATATAACCCTGTGTTATCTCTTAATTTAATAATCATCACAGTGGTAGGGAACGTTTTCGGGTTGGAAGATGTCTTGGTTTCTATAGGTCAGAGGTGAGCAACTATGGCCCCTTTATGACCTGTGGACTTCAACTGAGCATGGCTAGCTCAGGAATTCTGCGAGTTGAAGTCCACAGGAGCCATATTTGTCCACCCTTGCTATCGGTAGATACAGTTGGGCCACAGAGCATACTGTATACACTTATTTGCAATATGCATTTATATCCAATTTTTCACCTATAGTATCCTTTTGGGCTACCAAGCTGGAATGGTACTTGAAGATTATGCTGGAAATTTGAACTAAAATGTTATTAGCAAGCGGATGACACATTTTTCTATAACTTATCTCTTTTGACTGACAGCAGGAAGGCTGTACAATTTCTGAATAGGAGATGAGAAATACTTTTAGATGTATGAAAGTGAACCCCCAAAGCTCATTCAGACAAGATAGAAATGGTGGAAATGTGAGGAAGAAATTATTCCGGATAAAGGCATTGCACCATTCAATTATATGCACACTGCAACGCTATATTATATGCAGATATTAGCCTTTTTGCATTTTGATCAAATATACTGTATAAGGCACCCTATATCAACAGATTTTATGGTGGGAGAGAATCAATGGATGATGAAACAATAAAAAGAAACAATAAAATGCACAATAAAATAATTACAATTAAAAAAAATACATGGTGCAGCTGAGACTCTAAAGTTTGGATGCCAAGTTAGATTTTCATTGAAGGGGTGAAATGAAATAATAAGTGCCAGATTGGTTTTTGCTAAGAGTGCCTTTTGTAATCAGAGTATCACAGCTGATTCTGTGTGATTCTGTTCTAATGTGATTTATTATATTAATATTATTATATATTATATCATTTATGGGGCTGCCACCAAGAAGAGTGGGTCAACCTATTCTCCAAAGCACCTGAGGTCAGGACCAGAAGCAATGGATGGAAGTTAATCAAGGAGGGAACCAGCCTAGAACTAAGGAGACATTTCCTGATAGAACAATTAACCAGTGGAAAGGCTTGCATTCAGAAGATGTGGGTGCTCCATCATTGGAGGTTGGGCAACCATTTGTCTGAAATGGTGTAGGGTCTCTTGCTTGAGCAGGGGTTGGATTAGAAGACTGCCAAGGTCCCTTCCATCTCTCATATTTTGTTATTGATTCCATTGATGGATGACCCAATGGAGGTACACCTTTCAGCTTTAGGGATTCCAACCTGTCGAGGGCTTTGATATCACTTCTAACCCCCACCCACCCACTAAGTCACCAGGACTAGGCAATGCAGTCTCTCTATAAATACATTTCTAAATAGTGTTCATTGATGATGAACACTATTTAGTGTTCATCTAGAATTCATCTAGTGTTCATCTAGAATTCATTTCTAAATAGTGTTCCCAAGAACACTTAACCCCCATTCTTTGAAAATACGAGCTCATTGGATTTAGACCTCCTCTGGAAATGGACAGTGTGTTTCATTGTATGCAATTTATCATACACAGTACGCTCTCTTCTCGGCTACGGATAACATTCACTGTTTAATAATTGAGGGGTTGCCAGTCTTGTACTCCTGGACTTGTTGCAGCATGCAATTTGTAAAGCAAATCTTTCCCAACTTGCATGCAAATCTATTTCCCATTTCATTCAGGGCTAGTGGATAAGTGGCACTAAGTGTCGAATTTCTCATTACCTCCATGTCAGAAATCCACTTTGACCATAACTGTACTGTCATTATTGAGTTTTAGGATGCTAAGCATGGAAGCGAGCCCACCCTCAAGAGGATGTGAAAGCAAACAGGCAGAGAATGATTTACATTGACCACAAGTGAACCATTCACTAGCTTGTTATAAACCATTCATTTGCGAAACCATTCAGTTGGAGAGTCAGGCTTCTAAAATGAATGCAAAAGGATCTCTTCCCTCAATGAAACTCAGCATCTTTTAGCACGGATGATAGCAAGTGTTCAAAGTTAGGAGAAAGACTGCAGAGATCAGATGTTGTATACAATATACACAATCAGTTCAAATACCTTGTTCATTCCATACAGCAATGAAAGGTAAGGCGGGATAACTTGCCTGCTTTTCCTGCGAGGAACAACAAAAAAAAAAGAAACCCTATTTCTATCCCGACAGTTCCACATTGCTTTCACAGTTATCTCTTTCAGCTTTTGCTGCCGTAAGAATTCTTTAATGTTTCAAAATAAACAGTTTCTCTTAACAATGGCCCACTTTTATATTTACCTCTGGGGCATGCTTGAGAAATAATATTTGTCAGAAGAGTAAATTGTGACTACTTATCTCCCAGTTGTGTACTTGGCAGATGTGTTATTCATCGGTGCTTCACATGTATATCTCTCTAGATGGTGAGTCGGAAGACTATGCCAATTTTACAAGCGCATCCAGCCCTCCATACCCATTCAATGAATAAGAACACTATAGCCAAAGAAGCAGAAACTGGATTTTAATACATGTTACTGCCTATGTTAGCTGGATGACAAATTACTTTCTACCTTTGTTAGCTGTACTTTCTGCATAATATGAGGAAAGTCCCAGTAGTCATGAGGACCAACTGTAGTGATCTATTTGAATGTACTTTCCTGATGAAATAACCCATCTAACTGTTTTCCAGTTGTTAAAGTGGAATTATTTTATGACCAATATTGGGGCCCCAAGAAGAACAAAGATTGAGAGAGGAAAAAGAAACTAAAGTCCAAGATGTTTTAATTATGGCCAAAATATTTAATTATTTTAATCAGTTTTTTAGATTTTGTATGTTTTGTAATGTCTTGTTTTTACTTTGGCTGTTCACCGCCCTGAGTCCTATATTGGAGAAGGGCGGCATAGAAATTTAAACAAACAAATAAATAAATAAATAAATAAATAAGATGAAGCAGTGAAAGAAAAAGAAGATCAAAAAAGAGAGATGATAAAAGAACAACAAGAAAAGGCAATGAGAGAGGGGACAAAGCCAAAAGAGCCCAAAGATCAAAGAAAAACAAGAGCGACAAGATCAACAAAACCTAGTAATAAGTAAAATATGGAAGAAGAAACCAAAGCAATATCAATAAATATTAATGGTTTGAATTTGGTGATAAAAAGGAAAAGAACTTTTAATAAATTATGGAAACTAAAAATGGATATCGTATGCTTACAGGAAATCCATATTAGAAAACAACATAAAAAATTATTGGAACATCCAAAATTGAGTGAATTGTCTACCGCATTGACACATCAAGTAAGGGAGGCATAGCATTATATATTAAAAAAAATACTAGAACCTAAACAAATATATGCTAATGAAGAAGGGAGGACTCTAACAGTGGAAGTGACAATGAACTATAAACAAACATTGTTGGTGGCGATATATGCATCAAATGATAAACAAGAAAAATTTTATGGGAAATTGCACAGGAAAATAATAGAATTTGAATATGACAATATATGTATAATGGGAGACTTCAATGCGATAAAGGAAACAGATTGGGACTATAAGATGACAAAAGTTAATAAGAAACCTAGAAAAACGCTCCCAAAAGCCTTCTTCACAATGATAGAGGAAATAGGTATCAAAGATGTTTGGAGAGAAAGACATTTGAAAGAAAAACAATATACTTTTTATTCAAACAGACACAAATCATGGTCCAGAATAGACATGATATGGATGTCAACTGACATCCATGTACAAGGTATAAGCATTGAAACAAATATTTGGGGGAACCACAATCCGATTATAACCATATGGAAGGGACAAAGAAAGAGACTAAGATGGACATTGAATCAAACAATATTAAATGAAAAAGGGTTTCAATAATCTGTAGAGAAAGAATTAGGTTTCTTTTTTTAAAGAAAACAGAAAAGAAGACACCTCACTGCAAAATATGTGGGATATAGTTAAAGCATATATTCGAGGACTGGCAATGACCTATTTGGGAAAAAGAAATAAAAAGAAAAGACAAATACAGAGAAAATTGGAAGAAGAATACAAAGAATTAGAGATGGAATTACAAAAAAAATACGCAAAATAGGAGGATTAAAAATCAAATGGATTTGAAAAAACATGAAATGAATTTAATTGAAAAAGAAGACTTGGCCTATCAAATAAAGATGTCCAAACAAAACTTTTTTGAAAATGCTAATAAACCAGAATTACAGCATACAAAATTAAAAAGGAGAAGGAGAAAAAATCAATTAATCAACTAATAGACGAGAGAGGACAGACATGTTACCGAAATGAGGAAAAGAAAAAAGTGGTACAGAAATACTATAAGAAACTCTATGAGCAAGAGATAGTACCAGAAGAGAAGATTATACAATACTTAGAAAAGTCTAATCTACCAAAAATACCAGAAGAATATAAGGAGGTCCTAGAGGGAAGAATAACGATGATGGAAGTGATAGAGAGCACCAAAAGACAGAAGAATGACAAAATACCAGGTCCAGATGGATTACCAGCAGAATTGTATAAAACTTTTCAGGATGTGCTGAGTAATGTTTTCCAGTTGTTAAAGTATTTAAAGGCAGGAGACCAGGAGAGTGTCCATTGGTGATTCATCTTCCATAGGGCCAACGTTCTCACTTCCTGAAAGGTTGGGGCAATCTGGAGACTTCAACACAGCTGCTGAGATTCAGGAGAGATTCTACATTTTGTGTCTTCTACACAAATCTTTTATTCCATTTGATGTCTGATCTTGTTTATACAGCAAAGCCTTCTCTGGCCAGATGATACTATTGTCATAATGAAAGAATATCTTACACTCACAATCCTAGGCCAGACTTTTTAAGCATGGGTACTATTCAGTGGTGGGATTCAAATAATTTAACAATCGGTTCTCTGCCCTAATGATTTCTTCCAACAACCAGTTCACTAAACTGTTCAGAAAGTTAACAAGCGGTTCTTCCGAAGTGGTGCGAACTGGCTGAATCCCACTACTGGTACTATTGTGTGCTTCCATATGTCACTGGGAATATAAAAAATAATAATTAAACATTGAAATGGGGCAGTCTCGGTTTGGCCTGTCTCAGAAATCATTTTGAAAATAACCGGTAGCTGGCAGCACATGATGACTTAGGGCAAATCTTGAAAAAAAAAAACAACTAAGCAGGTTTCCTCTGGTAAGTAGGTGTTGAGAGAGCACCAGGAAGTTCCAGGATTGCAGGCTAGAATAAAAAATTATAAAGTAGAAGGCAATCAGAAACCACTTCTACATTGTTGCTAAGAAAAAATATATATGGTCCAGGTGTCAAACTGGATTTAACAAAATTGTGTATCCATTTTTAGAAGTCAGTTGGCACCAACTAGAATATTACTGATAATGGATTGTCAATCTCCTCCCTCCCCCCTTTTTTTTGATAACAGTGCAGTGTTCTGCAATAAATTAGTTAACAAAGTTCAAGGATCCTTCCGTCATGACTTAAATAAAAAAATATTGATTTATAATCTTAATCAAGATAAGCATATGTATATGAGTGCGTTTAAAACCTCCCACCCCCAGTTCTGAGCAATGAAAAAGGACAGATATAGCTACATAATGTTTATTAAAATCAAAATAATTTGACCTTGAAAGACTATTTGTCTGCCGTCCACTTGTTCTGGAATATATATATCCCGAACGTCAGTTATGTTTTTGTATTCATGTAGCTATTGTTTAGCGCAATGTTTCTCAACCTTGGCAACTTCTGTGGGTTTCAACTCCCAAAATTCTCAGCCTCCATGGAATTTTGAGAATTGAAGTCCACACATATCTTAAAATTGCCAATGTTGAGAAACACTGGTCTAGTGGATGAGTGCTGAAGTAAATGCAATCCAATTAATCTGCACTGGGATTTTTCATTTATAAAGATGAGCCTCAGCTAATTTGGTTTCCAATTTATGTGCTGGGACCCTAGCTTCCAGAATTTTCAACCAACAGACTCAAATTCTGGGAATTGTGTCCTTACTTCAAGGATAAAGTTGGAAGGGAAAAATTGTAGTCTATATATGCCATATATGCCAGGTTCTAAATCAACTTTAGCTTCTAAAGAAGAAAAGCCTAGTTACACTCAAGTAATACACAGTAATCCATTTTGTGAAAAATAAAGTCTTGCAGATACAAAATTGAATTTTATAAGAAGTCCTCATAGGTCAAGAGGGAAGACTTGCACAATAAAATCAGTCCGAGAAAACATTTTGGAGGGTTTAAAGCTGTCATCACAAGATTGATAAGACAGTTATGTGGTGGAAAGATAAAGACAAATATGAGTGAAAGGGTGCAATAGAAGACAAAAAAATAATAGAAGATAGTAACCAATGTCAGTTACAAAAGGACAAGTTTCTCAAGGATTGCCCAAGAAGGAGATTCAGGCTTCCTGCTTTTTTAAAGATTGAAATTTCACCCAGACTCAGTGCATTTATGAATAGACAATTTACTGCCATTTCCCAAGAAATGTTATTGATTTTCTAAGAAAGTGGTTCCCAAATAATGCTGGATTTGAATTGCCAGCTTTTCTTTATTAGACATGCCAGTCTCAGCTGTCAACAGGCAACTGACAATTTTTACAAGGAAAAATCATTAATAAATAAATGAGGAGAACTTCCCTTGCCTATAATTTTTTATTTCTATCTGCTTAAATTTGAACAATATTAAGAGATACTGCTGGGAACTCAAAAGTTCTGAAGGTTGATCTGATGAAATTGCAATAATAAGTGATCCCCCCCCATACTTCCACTCCTAATACTTTTGCAGGTTGTCTGCAAAGTTTTAAATGAAATCAATCTTAGTGATGTAGTTCAACTTTCACAGAAGTATAATTCATTGAAAATGAGGCTTTTAATTTCATAGCACTGGTATGATTTTCTTTTTCTTTTTCTGCTTTTATATTATGTGAAATGAGTTATTGTCCCTTGCAAATTAGGTCTCTCCCTAAATCTGATCACTAAATAATTTAGGAGTAGCTGTAATACTATTTATGTTCAAGTAGCATATAGAGACATGAAGCTGTACTTTGGCTGCAATTTGGGACAGTATATAGACCATCCAACCCTCTATCCTGAGCAGAAAGATCTGTAGATAATTTGTAGAATTGTGATTCTATATGAGTAAATTTTGACTGGCATGATGGGCTAGTGGTGAAGGCGCTCACCTTGCACACGGAAGGCTGAAAGTTCAATCCTAGGTAGTGGCAGATGTTTCTCTCTCAGGGCACAAAGAAAAAAAATCTGCTGTGAACTCCACATAGGCATCAGGAAGGGCATCCAGCCAGTAAATGCTCAGCTCTATTCATTTATCTCGACTCTAGCCCAAATTAAGGAATAATAGGGTTGAAAAAGGAAAAAAAGGGTAAATTTTATAAGAGACAGAGATAGCTGGAAATGTAAGGCATTAAAGGCAAGCCATGGCTCCTTCAACCGCATTAATGCAACCTGCCTGAGTCACTCAAAATCTCTGTTTCTAAACACACAGTTTTCTCCAGTCATCCCATGGCAGCATTTTATCATCTACACTGCATGCAGCCCCCAACCACAGAAAGATTTCTTGCCCCTAAATTAAATTAAAGCTATAATGTAAGCTGTAATTTATGTCTTTTACATCGCCAATGTAAGGTATACTATATTAGGAGGCACCTCTGGGAGTCATACAATCCCAAATGAATGAATGAAGTGGAAATGCAGATGACTGAGAAGAAAACAACACACAGTCCACCTGAATGGCTTAAATATCTAATCAAATTCCTAGGCAATTAGGTAGCAAGAAAATTTCAGTAGACTGTGTAAAGCGATTCCTGAGCATACGAACAACAGATGATGATTCTCTCAGTTTGCTCAGTCAATTTGCCAGGCTGGATGTTACTAAAGTTCTCAGTGACTGCCATCCCAAAAGAAATAAACATTTGTTGACAGCAAATCGCAAAGAGTCACGAAAAAACTCTTAAGATGTTGTTGCTTCTTTCAAGTTCATAAAACATCTTTGTAGAAAGGTACATATTTGTGGTGGAAAAAGCCTATTGGCATTTGTTTATCACCAAGCAGAATTTTTGAGTTTGTAAGTTATTGTTTCTTCAAAATATTATACTGTTAAAAATACATTAAACTCATCTTGGACCATTTTAACATACTGCCAAAAAGAGATGACAAGTCTATCCATCAATGTAACTTTGTGCACTTCACTGTGTATAATAATTTGACAACCATTTAAAAGAACACTATTGATTTTCTTTAAGTCAGCTTCCATTTCTGCATAAAGAAATGCTGAGATATTCTGCAGTGGTATATGTTTAGAGAAAATGCAGATATTAAGCAAGCATCCTGAAAAAAATGTAACGGATAAAAAATGTATAATGGATATAAAACACTGAAAGTGAAAATTATGACTTACAATAGTCCGGTATTTCTCAGCTTTCTTTGAAACGGAGAAATCTCTATGGAGATTTTCAGTCATCCAGGTCATGAACTGAGTCAGAACTGAAGAAGCTTCTTGGATGAGAAGCAAAATGTCTTCAAGGAAAAACAAAGTCTAGTTGCCTTTTGAAAAAGCACCTTTGGGACTTTGAAACTGATCGTATGCATTTTCTGAATGTGTATAAGTAGAATGTTGAAGATGGAAGTCCACAAATTAGACTATAGCTAAGAAGAAATTGGTAAAACAGATTAATTAAGTGATTCGGCAGGATAAAAAAACAGGGTCATAGAGAGACAAGCAAGAAAGGGCCTGGTGGCTCAGCAGACTGATAGCATTGTGATTAACACCAGCTGTCTGCAATTACTGTAAGTTTGAATCTCACCAGGCTCAAGGTTGACTCAGCCTTCCATCCTTTCTAAGTTAGGTAAATTGAGGACCCAGTTTGTGGGGGCAATAAGCTGACTTTGTATAAATATACAAAAATATGAAGGCTATTGCTTAACGCATTGTAAGCTGCCCTGAGTCTCCGGAGAAGGGCGGCATATAAATCAAATTTAAAAAAAAAAAGAAAGAAAGAAAGGTGGGGAAATGTAGCAATAGCAATAGCTCTTAGACTTATATACCACTTCACAGTGTTTTACAGCCCTCTCTTAGCGGTTTACAGAGTCAGTATATTGCCCCCAACAATCTGGGTTCTCATTTTACTGACTTCAGAAGGATGGAAGGCTGTGTCAACCTTGAGTCGTTCAGAATTCGAACTCCTGGATTGAGCAGTGAGTTAGCCTGCAGTAGTACTGCATTCTAACCACTGCACCACCGTGGCTGTTATGTAGGTGTTTGATAAGCAACCAAAGCCAAAAAATGTATTAAATAAGAGTGGGTGGTTTTCTGGACATATTGGATGAGTTCTTGGGTGTGGACCTGTTGTAATACAGAGAAAAATACAAGCTGCTGAAAGGGCCAGAAATCTGAATTTTCTGCTGAAAGGTAGGTAGAAAAACACAATGGAAATAATTATTTCCTTCCAACTTTTTATGCAGCCATTCATTCAATATGAATGCACATTCATAGATGGTTTGTTTTGGGTTTAGACAGATTCTCAAAGAAATATGCATAGGATTATGTAAAAATTCTAGGGTAAATTAACTTTGGTGCCAAGTTCCCAAAATTAGCAAAAATATTCCCAATTCACAACCTTAAAATGCAGATCCTTGGTTTGGCCATTCCATCTTTTCAAGTTAAGGAGGTATATTATGAGTGCCTGATCAAATGTATCCCAAAACCTGAATATAACTGTTCTATCCTGCTGTTCTGCATACCATATAGCTATTCTGTGCTACACAGTAATTAATTAATTAATTAATTAATTAATTAATTAATTAATTAATTTTATTTATTTATTTGTCAAACATGTACAAGATAAGTATAAACATGGACATGAACATAGTGTTAGATGAATTATCCTTCTGGGTTCAGCTTCAAGTGGGGAAAAAGACACTGGAAACATGGAGACTGCTTGGAAAGATGGTTTAATAGTGGACAGGATCACATGGTTTGAGTTCCTGAACAGAAAAGGCTGAGATGCTGAGCATGCCTTGGTTTTATGCACTCTCTGTACTTTGAACTTCCTGGAGCACAGGAAGAGTATCCTGATTGGTTATCAGACTCTCAGGTGGTCTAGGGGTCTTAGCTAACTTTGTAGGTTGTCTCTCAAGCTTGCTTGAGTCTTGCCATGTGGTAAGTTTCTGTTGCTAGATGGGTCCTATTGTGTTGCAGATGATGGGCCATTGACAAAGGTGGGTGGAAATGAGTGAGCTTGGCTGAGGGCTTAATGGCCCATTAACAAAGGTGTGTGTGTGTGGGGGGGGGAGGCAGGAAGCTGCTTTGTCTTTAAAACATGTTTCTCCATTTCTCATCCAGGGAAATATAATATTCTGCCTTTTTTTAATATTTCCTAAAATATTTCATTCTTCTAGGAGAGGGGTGAGTGCTAACTTCCTAAAATAGGAAATGAGTACAAATAAATGGGGATAGTAGGACAGGCAATAACAATAACTACATCTGGAAATAATTATAATGATTTCATTTGGAAATGACTTTTTAATCTATTCAGTTTATTCATTACTGAATGCCATCAATGGGCAAGCACTTCTAAGTTCACAATGAATTGTTGGGCTACAGAACTTTCAATATATGTTGTAACTTCTACCCTGGATCAAAGAATGACCTAATTTCTCTTCTGATGAAACAGAAAGGTATGAAGGATTTGAAATGAGAGGTCCTTGCTGCTCTCTAACCTTAGTTGTTTTGCTCCAGATGTTCTCTTGCAGATGTTTCATTATCCAATCTGATGCACTGATGATGTTATCTCAGGGGTGAAATGCTCCCAGTTCGGACCGGATCGCCCGATGGTGGTGGGTGATTCGGACAACCAGTAGCAAAAATCCCTGCACCCCCTCCACCATGCTCAGCTGAGTCACATGATCGTCAGAGGCTTTTTTTTTACTTTTAAAAGCATTTTTTCTACAACCTCTTCCGACGAAAAAATGCTTTTAAAAGTAAAAAAAAAAACAGCCTCTGATGATCACGCGGCTCAGCTGGGATCGTCAGAGGCTTTTCAAAGCATTTTTTTCTGCAACCTCTTGGCCAAAGAGGTGGTAAAAAAAATGCTTTGAAAAGTCTCTGACGATCCCAGCTGAGTTCCCTGATCGGCAGAGAGGCATTTTTTAAAGAGCTTTTCTGAGGATCCCAGCTGAGTTGCCTGATCATCAGAGAGGCTTTTCAAAGCATTTTTTAAAATGCCGCTCTTCTGATCCCAGCTGAGTTGCCTCGGCAGAGAGGCTTTTCAAAGCATTAGAAAAAATGCTTTGAAGAGTTAAAAAAAAAAATGGCCATGCCCACCCAGTCACATTACTCCTCCCCCACCAAGCCACGCCCACAGAACCGGTAGTAACACATTTTACGTTTCACCCCTGTGTTATCTAATTTAGGTAATGAAACATCTGCAAGGAAACAACCACGCTCAGAGAGCACCAAGAATCTCTCATTTCAACTTTGAGCTATAAATATTCTCCCTTATCGAAGAATTTGAAATCTTTTACAATTACCACCATCTCTGGTTTGCAAAAACTCGAAAGACTACTAGATGGCAGCAGAGAGTTAGAATTTTCTCTACATTTTTTGCTGAGAATCTGTGGTTGTCTGAATTTTTTTGCAACACAGTTAAACAATAGCTCTAAGCACTTTTATTTTCTGGACCAGTTCAACAGAAGAGTGACAGCCAAAAATCAAACAGATATTTATTTCATTGTTAAACATAGTCATGAGATAATTGAAAATAGTTTACTTGCTATATGTCCTGCAGTCAAACAGGTGAAAGCAAAGAAAACACATATTTGGCAACCAGACACAGAACAAAAGAAGTCGGTACATATTTAATTCCTGGTAAGAAATGTCATGGATATATAGAGATTCTCAGAGGGAAACTAAAAGGAGGGGGTGTTATTTCTCATCAGTTAAAAGTGCTTTCTCCTGAGTTTTCTGCAGCTAAATAGGAAATGAATTTCAAGAGCCTGATTAAACATTAATGCTGCATTAAAAGAAGTAATGATCTGATGAAGTTTAAAGAAGTTACAAGTGTTTTTCTTCACCAGAGTCGCCCTTCCTTCCAGGCTATCCCATTCTGTTTATAGATGCCAACTGCTCTGTTAGTTTCTATAGAACTGTCAGGCACAAGCAACCAGAACCACTCATGAATAGTCCGAAGTAGATACTTTATTGTTGATCCCCTATATTACAAGAATCTCATCAGACTGTTTGCCTTCTGTTGCGAAATGGCAGATATAGACATAAGGGTTTGACCTCAGTTGTTTCCTTCCCCAAACAGACCCTAAACTGGATTGTCTCTTTACTCCTCCTAGAGAATCACCCTTCCCTTCAGCTGGTGGTTTCACTATAATAGCAGATCCTCATCTACACACAAGTATAGGACGGTGGGCATGAAGGCTACCTTGGGCCAGAGCGAAAGCAAAGAGCCAGAGAAGAGGCTGGCCAATTGCAATCACAATGCACAAAGTTCAGCCACTCCTCTGTGCCAAAATGAGAAACCCTTAGCTTGTTACACTCTACGAGCAAAGAAAGAAAGTTAGGTTTTGAACTTTGGTTCAGTTATATATAAGTCATGAACATTCCACTCTGCAGTCCCTGAACTTCTTCAGTGTTCCTAGTTGATAGCAACATAGGAATTAACCGCTGGGAAGAGGTCATCCAAGAGCATATGATATGACTCTATCTAATCCTCAGATAGTCCCAGTTAACCTTCAGAAAGTACTTAGTAACACCTATCTGACTAACAAGCTTTATCAAAAGTCATACTCTTTTATGGCAGATTCCTTCTGATTCTGTAACACAATTCTCTTCCTACAATGACAGCTTGTCAGTACAGGACCTAGGCAGTTATCCCACCTCCACAGGCAATCACACCACAATAAAGTGGCCTTAGTTCTGATGTCAGGAAAAGAAATCACTATCTATAAGTGAAAAAAGGAGAAGAGAAAATGGATCTGGGGCAAGGTGCAGAAGGATGTCTTAAGTACTCTTAAGTAGCCTTCCCAGAACACAGCCCCATGAAGGCAGGATACATTGCATAGACTCAATGAAAGAAGAAAAGGAGCATTATCCTAATGCTAGTTGCCCAGAGTCACTTGGGACGGTGACATGAGCAGCATGTGAATTTAATAAATAAATTAATAAATTCTAGGGAATGGGCTAAAGAGAAGCAAAAGTTGCAGAACAGCAGTCTCTGCAGAAAATCCCACAGGCTAAGATGCTCAGGAAAAAGACTTATTTTTTTTTATCATTAATGTAAATCAGTCTGTGACAGATTTGTGTCACAGACACAAATACTTTTCAACAGTTTCCCCTTCCTTGTTTCATATCAGTATTTGTCCTGATATGGATCTGTTTGGACTAAAAGCCCCAAATCTTCTTTCAGCAGGTTCTAAGGCAGAATATTTTTTTTGCATATCTACTCCAGATGTATTTTTTTTTCATCCCAGATCTGCATTTACATATAATTAAGTAGTGAAAGTAAAAAGTAGTTGAGGATTTGGAGAAATATAACTATTTAATGGATCCTATTTTGGTCCTTGTGAAAATGAGTTGCTACCCTTTTAGCCAGTTTGATATGGCGCAGAAATATTCCTGCGCAAGCTGTGCCTTGTGGTGAATATTTGTCTCTCCTTGGCAATCTTTCCCACCCTCTGGACTATATGATTTTTGTAGAGCCATTTATCAGGCAGAACTTATATTTTTTTCCCTTACCACATCATGAAGGCTACGCTCGCATGACACCCACAGCCATAAACAATCTGACTATAGTTATAATTAGCATGATTCGTAAACCCACTGTGGGTTGGGAATGCTGCATCTGCATATCAATAATTTAAAAAGTACAGTTGCTTTATTAGAGAAGAATTACTACTATTTCCCTGAAAATAATGTAAACTGACAACCTAATTTCATAACATGGCAACACATTACAGTCTTGATTATTCCTCAGTGAATGCCATTACTTTATAGTCTCTTAGGATGTGAGTAAAATTACATCTCCCTCACCCCATTGCTTCAACAGATAATAAGGAGAGTGACCTAGCAAGATGTGAAGGAACAGACTTGAAAATAAAGCACCAAGATTTAGTTTTGCATGCTGCAGATGTTAAAAACAGATATTCTTGCTCAGCGTATTTATATATATCTAATTTAACTGTCAAAATCACAAAACCGTGTATCACTTATTTTGGCACGTGGGATAATTCATTGGAGAAAACCATGATGTTGGGAAGAATTAGGGGTAAAAGAAAACTAGGCCATCAAAGAACACAGAGGCTGGACACCATCAAAGTTGACAAGGGCCAGGGCCTAGAAAAACTCAAAGAACTGTGCAAGATCAGAAGATGTGGAGAGACAGAATCGCCAAGAGTTGGATTTGATTGAATGGATATCATCATTATCATCATCAGAATAGAATAGAATAGAATAGAATAGAATAGAATAGAATAGAATAGAATAGAATAGAATAGAATAGAATAGAATAGAATAGAATAGAATAGAATAGAATAGTTGAAAGGGACCTTGGAGGTTTTCTAGTCCAACCCCCTGCTTAGGCAGGAAACCCTACACCACTTCAGACAAATAGTTATCCAACATCTTCTTAAAAACTTCCAGCGTTGGAGCATTCACAACTTCTGGAGGTAAGTTGTTCCACTGATTAATTGTTGTGTCAGGAAATTTCTCCTTAGTTCTAGGTTGCTTCTCTCTTTGATTAGTTTCCACCCATTGCTTCTTGTCCTGCCCTCAGGTACTATGGAGAATAGTTTGACTCCCTCTTCTTTGTGGCAACCCCTGAGATATTGGAACACTGCAATCATGTCTCTCCTAGTCCTTCTCTTCATTAAACTAGACATATACCCAGTTCTAGCAACCGTTCTTCATATGTTTTAGCTTCCAGTCCCCTAATCATCTTTGTTACTCTTCTCTGCACTCTTTCTAGAGTTGCAACATCTTTTTTACATCGTGGCGACCAAAACTGAATGCAGTATTCCAAATGTGGCCTTACCAAGGCATTATAAAGTGGTATTGACATGTCACATGATTTTGATTCTATGCCTCTGTTTATGCAGCCTAGAACTGTGTTGGCTTTTTTGGCATTGAATTGATGATGATCATTTTGAATTGATGATGATCATCAATCATCATCAATTCAATTGTTTATTTCTCTTAGATTAATCCCAATTTAGTGGAATGGAATGGTATAAAACCATCCCAGTGTTTGGACTGGTACATATGACATTCCTGTGAAGTTGTACCAACACCAGACACAGACAGTAACACAATTGGAGGAATCATGATGTTTCCCCACCTCAATTAATCAGAACAATGGCAGCCAGACTAGATAAGGGTCACCATCAGGCTTAGCCAAACAAAGGAGAGTCTGTGGCAGATTTTTACTGCATTGCCCAAAGCAGTGCAATATTAAATTTAAATCCATCAGCACCTTCAAATGGAATTGAATTCACAAGGGAAGAAGAAAACAACTCACTACCCTTCCTGGATATCCTCACCAGCAGAGACAGCAATGGAAACATAGGTCTAGTGAAAGTTCTCCACTACCAAAGCAGTTAGGCAGAAGTTACTAGACCATTCTTAACAGAATTTGGATAGTAAAGTAAAAAACTTTATTGCTGTATTTTGTAAATAGTTGTTCATAAAAAAAGGTGGGAAATTAGACAAGGGATCAATCTGTTTGCTGCCTAATTCTTGTACCATCTCAGAACTTAGTCATTACAGTACATTTAAAACTTACAGGTTGCACTATGTAACACTTTTTAAAATCCAGCCTGGATTAGTGAGTAAAGCCTACACTGGCCTGGCCTGCCATATGTTCTTTTTTTTTTTTTTTTTTAAAAGTGCAGTCCACACACCATTCCTGCAACCAGGACAAGCTTTATTATTGCACAGGCAGGCAGCTTTTGTAATATTTCTAATTTTTGTTCGGTGTTAGAATAAAGTGCCAACTCTATCTATTTTCTGGCTTTACTCCTGTGAATTGGAAATCAACTATCTGGAATATTAAACATACAGTTCAATCGTATAGCGTGCCTGTCAACAAATCTGTTGAGTTTCGATCGGTATACTCCCACACATGTATATAGTGGATTGCAATGTTAGGTTAATAAAGGAACACAGCATTCTTTCTTTCCTTGCCCAAGATAAGGAAAATGTTAGTTGTTATGTTTTGGAGATTGTACTACCGTCTAATTTTGAATAATAAGCCATGCTATTGTGTATGGCATTACTAAAATATATAATTTTAGCAACTGGAAAAAAATCAGCAACAGAAGTTTAATTTAGTTATGCAGCTTTATAATTCAGAAGGTTAGGGTGCAGTTGCGTTGAAGATGTAGTACTAGGACTGGAAAGATCCAAGTTCAATGCTATCTTTAGCTATGGGGACTTACTGAGTGATGTTGGACCAATCACTGTTTTTCAGATTAACCTAACAAAGTTGTGGGAGAATACTAGAACTTCTACTTTGATGAGGGACATCAATCCAGGCTATGGATCAAAGATGGCACCTGGATAGCATGGAGCGACTCATAGTTTGGATGGCATTAGAAAATGAAGTCTATTATGACAGGAATAGGAAATTATTAACAGCATTAATTAAACAGAATTTCATTTTGGTCCTTGCTCCATGCCATTATTCTTTTAGTTTAACCCTTGGCATTCCACTACATAGCCAAGTATCAATTTGACTGAAAAAAGTTACATATTTCCATGATATAGAACAAAATCCTATGGGCTCCTGGAAAATATCATGTATAACTAGTGCATAGCTTATTTTCATCAGTTCAGCATGATTTTCCAGTTCAAATCCAGCACCTTAAATCCATATTGTACTGGTTTTCTGGGTCATTGGAAGATTTTGTCAATAAAAGGGAATCTCCTGGATCAGTGGAACCTGATCATTCTTAACAGAAGTCATATTATTTCCTCCTTTGAACCATAAAGTATTAATAGCACCTAGACTTGCATACCGCTTCACAGTGCTTTACAGCCCTCTCTAAGCAGTTTACAGAGTCAGCATATTGTCCCCAACAATCTGGATCCTCATTTTACTGAACTTGGAAGGATGGAAGGCTGAGTCAACCTTGAGCGGGTGAGGATCAAACTCCTGGCAGTCAGCAGAATTAGCTTGCTTAATCATAGAGCCACTCCCACCTGATCAATTAAACCATCACAACATTTAAATTTGTTTTAGTTATCACCTATCAAAACAACCAGTCAATTTACTTGAGATCAGAAAGCTACAAAGGATCTGTATGTCAGTTTAAGGCCATGCAGCTTTATAAAGAAGAAAATTTGACTACACTCACTGAGATTTGCTAAATGTGGGCAAGATTGTGGCTACCTTACCTAAACTGTATTAAAAGATCTGAGGGTTTTGTGGTATCTTGAAGACTAGTAACCTTTAATGGCAAAACTGAGGTTCAATAGTGATGAGATTGACATGATTTTTCCTTCACTATGGAAGGCTTTGCTGTGCTACCTGGAAAATCATGGCTTCCTGATCATCTCATCACTGAATGAAATCTATGAAAGAGTGAACTCAGAGGATGGAGGGAAGGTATCTACAGTATTTCAACATTGACAAGCTCACCTTCCATGTTTGGTTAGTCTTGACGCAAAGACATCCATTAAGTGGCCTTAATTTGAGCATTATACATCGTACCTTAGAGCTGTTCGTAATGGGCACTGAGATGATCAAATAAGTGATGACATGTCCTCAAGGAAAAATGCCAAAAGAAAATGACCTAGTTTTTGTTTTGTTTTTTTAAACTGGGAATGACTGTTCCACTACTTGCACTTCAACTATCTTGGTTGATTTGTTTGTCCTTCTTTTCTGAAGTTCACAATACCCATTCAAGTAGTTGAGCTCTACAAGCAATTTTTTCCCCCGTCTGGCACCTGCACTTTGATATCTACTCTGCTGTGCAGACAGGAGTTCTAATCTAACTTTCTGATCCTCTCTAGCTCTTGCTGTGAGCCTTACGTTCTAGGCAAGCATACCAAACAGAAGACAGAAGCTTAGAAGGATGTCCCCCTTAGAGACTGTGCATATTTGTAATCTAAGGTTGCATCTGTGTCACAGCCAGGCTGCTGCTCTCCTGATCAGTAATAGGATTCTGAGGACAGAAACATCTCTTAAGACAAATTCACATCCCACAGGAAGTGAAAAGATAAATCCTGCTCTGAGAAACAAATGTTCTTTTAAAAAAAGAGAGAGAGCCAGAGAAGTAAATATCTCATTTTGGCCACTGCATATCCACTTTTTTTTTTTTAAAGACTTACAGTAATAGACTAAAAAGGAGAAAATCTCAGGAACAACTCCATATTGTTAATGCGCTTCTCCTAATGGTTGAGTAACTCATTTTCATTTATTGCTTTTCTCTTGAAGGCTTAATTTATATTGTTGATGGGGCTCTAATCTCTCTTTCCCTTCACCCGGAGACTGAATGTGGTTCTCACCCATTAGTTGTTAGGCTTACCAAAGTGCCTCCTGTTTTAGAACATGTAATCTCATTATGATTGAGTAGCCACATTGTTTGCTTAATTCAATAGCTCTGTCTCTTCAAGCATTGGTAGATAATGCCTCCTACTAAAGAGATCCTTAACAATTTACCCAGTGATAGGCTTACATTTTATTACTCGATGTGGAAAAAAAATCAGTATTACATGAACTCCGACAATGCTGTGGACTATAATAGCCTATTTCAAATTCTCCTCTGTTTCCTTCTCATATATAGCACACTTACCCATAATCTATATGTAGACCATATTGTTGCCCAGAGTTGCTTTGAAATGAGATGGGTTGCAAATATACATATATAGTGTGTGTGTGTGTGTGTGTGTGTGTGTGTGTGTGTGTAAATAGTGGATATTTCCTTTGTCAGGTGGAAAAGCATAATTTAGCAATATCAGGTCCCAGGATCTCCATTCTGGAAGAGACTGCAGGAAGGCTACCAAAGATTAAGTAGTTTTTCATCAAAGATATTCTGCCTGTAGACATGTTTATTTTTTCTTGTTTGAAAGCTGAAAAGGACCTGTAAAACCAGATTTTGATTTTTTTTTTATTCTTGATTTTTCTGTTTAAAAATTATACACTTGTGCTATCCATAGAAATGTAATTTTTAAAAATACAAGGTAGTTACAAGGTAACCTCAGGTAACCTTTGGCATTGAAATTACGTTTGGCATGATACTGGGGGAATAGAGCACAGGCCAATTAAGAAGTCCAAAAGAAAAATCAAGTAAAGAGTAATTTAAAAGCGATATTTTATGATTGTTATAATAGTGAAGGAATGTAGAATTAGGTGTAAACAAAACTGTGGTACCCATTTCCAAGTTTGGAATTTGGCAAGGTTTGTTTATTGGACATCCTAGATGTTTTGAAAGGCTGGTTTTCAACCTTATTAAGCTTAAAGTATAAAACTGGTACACAATGTTCACTTAAATGATGTCTCCACAGTGCTCGCTTTGTTTGAATACCCACCACCTTGTTTACGAAGCATTTCAAAGAATATAACAGGTGGTCCTTGACTTACGATTGTAATGGAGCCTGCCCATTACAGTCAGAAGTTGTTGACAGCCATAAAGCAGGTCGTTTACATGACTGACTCAATTTTATGATCTTTTTTGTGGCAGCGATTAAGTGCATGTGGAGGTCATTAAGTGTTCTGACCCAGCTCCCCAAACACAACAAATTCTCTGACGTGAACTCAAAAGATTCCTTTATTAGGAATGCTGGCAGCCCTGACAAAAAGTTTATTTCGCAGGCTAACAAATCCAGCTGGGTGGAAGATGAATAGTGTCTACCACACCTATTCAACTCCGCCCCTGCCTTTTATCCTCAGAGCTAGGGTGGGGGTTCACTAGCAGTGGTGGCTCTTCCTTCCCCAGGATTGGCCCATGGATTTCCACTGCTCTCCTCTCCTCTGCCTTCTACGCAGCCACGCATCAGGCAGTGGACCCAGCTGTTCCTCCTCTTCTTCATCAACCACCTCCAGACCTGGGGGCTTTTGATTCTCCATCTGAGGATTGACTGATGGCCCAGGCTCCGCCTCTCTCTCTCTCTCTCTCTCTGCCAGCTCCATTCCCTCTTCCCCCTTGGAGCTCCCAGGTTGCTCTGATGCTGACCCTGACTCCCACGCCTCCTCCTCCCACTCTGATTCGGTTGTGGAGGGGCTGGCAGCTGACAGGCCACAACATTAAATGAACTCCTTGTTCACTGATGGTATTTATGTTGAAAACCAGAAATAAATAACAGTTTTTGGCAAAAATGTCATAAATCATGGTCACTTGATTGTGGGACATTGCAAAGGGCCATAAATGCAACCCAATTGCCAAATATCAGAAATTTAAGTGACTGTAGCAAGGGGGACCAGCTGTCAGAACTTCAGAACCAGGGTATAAGTACCTTTTGGGGAATGGGCTGTCATAACTTTGGTTACCAAGCAACCAGTCCTAAATCGATGACTACATGTACTTTAAAGCCAGAATAATCTTTTCACTATACCAAATTTAGGTTTTTCATATGTATATGAAGTATCATGTATTTATTGAGCATGGAGTGCAGCAAAAAAAAAACATTACTGTTCAGTGTTGGAAGGTCAATAAAACTCTTGATTTATGATTTTGAATGGACAATATATATTTGCTCTTTGTTTATGGACTGGCTTTCTATTGATGCACATATGATCAATATTATGGATGTGGTGATAAAAATTAGATTGAGAGGGTCCTTTTTTATATATTGTTACAGTATGTATTTTTGTTTTTCCTTTTTCCCTGTTCATTGTTGCATTCTTTTAATTATTTCCCTTTACTTCCCTCTCATATATTAAAGTAAAAAAAAAATTGATAATACAAAATTCTCAGGTATTGTTTACATCCTCTCCCCCCCACCCCTCAAATGCAGGCTTTTAAAACACATTTCCTGAAATGGCTGCCCACTTTATATACCTTTGAGTAGATTTTTGACTGGACAAAAAATGGATTTGAGAAGATTCTACTTATTATTCCCATGCGTGCTATGGCGAAGCCAGTTTTGTCAAATCCCACAAGTCCTTTCCCGTAGACATTAGTGAAGAATTCTTTTTATATTTTACTAGTGTAAAGAAATTTTCATCAAGTTGCAAATGAAGGGAACAATCTAGTGGGAAGAAGCAGAAGTTTAGAAAATTGAAATATCTTTAATTGTAGCCCTTAAGCTAGTTGTTCAATTGTTAACTTGGAGATCGCTGCTGTGACAATATCCAAAATATGCCAGCTTGTTTCCTTTACATGAGCCAATTGTTTGCCAATGTCCTGAAAACTGAATTCTGCTTGTAGTTGTAAATGTAATAATTGGCTAGCCAGGATATGAATGCAGCAGCACAGACAGGTCTTTCAAGGTCTTTTCTGGATTTGTGCCTAGCATTCATGAAAATCAACCAGAAGGAACGCAACCAGTGCTGAATGAAGATTGGATGGGTTTAAAATCTCCTTCTTGAGAATAGATTTGCTTGAACAAATAGGCAGCCAACTTTTTTCATACTACCTTGTGTTTGTCATTTCATTTCATTTCCATGTACATTGAAACTTCAGCCTGTCTCTTCAATAAATTCTCATACTCAACAAAGGGAAGGAATATATCTATATTTTCATAAACACTTTTTTTCAACAAAATCATATACAGCTGTTGTTACAAGAGGTAAAGCAAACTCAATCCTGATGACTACATAGACACACATTTATGTAGATTTCCTGATAGTGCTACATGGGTGATTTGCTATCGCCTTCTGCCAGGATATTCAGGATGTTTCATCTTCCTTCTGTCCCACAATTCTGGTATTCCTCTGTGATCTTCTGTTCAAGTATTAACCAAGTCTGACCTTCAACTTGTTCTGTCTCATCTTAGTCAGTCTTCACCACCTGCCACTAGCATTGTTGTTATTAGTTGTGAAGTTGTGTCCGATCCATCGCAACCCCATGGACAATGTTTCTCCAGGCCTTCCTGTCCTCTACGATCCTCTGGAATCTATTTAGGCTCACACCGACAGCTTCAGTGACTCCATCCAGCCACCTCATTCTCTATCGTCCTCTTCTTCTTTTGCCCTCAATCCCAGCATTAGGCTCTTCTCCAGTGAGTCCTTCCTTCTCATTAGGTGGCCAAAGTATTTGCATTTCATCTTCAGAATCTGGACTTCTAAAGCAGTCAGGGTTGATCTCTTCTAGGACTGACCGGTTTGATCACCTTGCAATCCAAGGGACTCTCAGGAGTCTTCTCCAGCACCATAGTTCAAAGGCCTCAATTCTTGGTGCTCAGTCTTTCTTACGGTCCAACTTTCACAGCCATACATTGCAACTGGGAACACCTTAACTATAGGCACTTTTGTTGGCAATATCTGTGGAAATTGGGATCGTAGAAACACCCAGGAGCATAGAAGAGTCCAAAGGCAGATGCATGAATAAATGTGATAAATGTATTTATTCATATAACAAAACATATTAACTATATACAAAGGCTATCTTAATATTCATTAGGATAGGGGGCACACAGCGTGTGTGACTACCCTTATCAAAGATCATGTCTCATGGAGAACAAACATAAAAGAGAGCATGGTGGAAAGGTTAGAGGGGGTTTTATACTCAGTGTAAGCCCCTCCTCTCCACATAGGGGTGGGGGCACTTTCTGCCTCCACTAGTGTCTGTATGATACATGTGCCAATGGCTTGCAAATACTTGACAATATCTCTGCTTTTTTCTAATGCCACTAGCATTAGAAAAGATTAAATTCTGGATTCGTGTCTCAGCACACCACTTGTCTGCCCTAACTTACATCAAAATATTGATTTAGTCCACTATAACTGTTCTACTCTCAATCAAAAGTTCTTTTCAAACAAATACAGGTAGCCCTTGATTTACAACCATTCGTTTAGTGACCATTCAAAGTTACAACAGCAGTGAAAAAAAGTAACTTATGACTAGTTTTCACACTTACGACTAGTCCTTGCACTTACAGCTATTGCAGCCATGTCCCCATGCTCATGTGATCAAAATTCAGGTATTTGGCAATCGGCATGCATTTATGACAGTTGCACTGTCTTGGGGTCATGCAATCACTGTTTGCAACCTTACCAGATGGTTTCCAACAAGCAAAGTCAATGAAGAAAGCCAGATTCACTTAATGACCATATGATTCACTTAACAACTGCAGTGATTCACTTAACAACTGCAGCAAAAAACTCAGTTAACAAGTTGCCTTGCCTAGCAACCAAAATGTGAGGCTTAATTGTGTTTGTAAGTCAAGGACTACATATATTATGTTTCATTAAAGACTCATGCCACCATATCCAATTATAAAGCACATTGAATTGAGTTCAGACCAAAGGTGAAAGCAATGCTGCTAAACAGGAAACCTATTTCAAGAGATGTCCATTTATTCCAGAGCAACATGAGGTTGACTGGGTTTCATAAATAAATTAAGAGCATACTAGTTTATACAGAGAGATATGTCATGACAAACTGGAGGGGAGAGAACCATCCTAACAGTAAAGTTGCTTTTACAAAATGAATAATAAGCATTCAACCTAATCAATACCTTTGAAATGTTTTACACTGCTTTTTTTTTTAGCATTTGTAAAAGCCTTGAGTAAGAGTGCTAACTTTTGTAATATATGGAAGATTCAGTGTAAACTCTGTTCCACATATTATTCTTTCTAAGCCTCCACATTGGGAAACTAAAAGCCCAACTGCAGTAACCACATATGAATTGATGGAACAATAAAATTTAGAAATGGGTGCATGTCAACTATTTTTACTTGTAATACTTAAATAAACTACATCAGAGGAACTCTATGAATTTGTCAGGTCTACATGGCATACAGATAGTCCTCGACTTATGACCACAATTGAGACCAGAATTTCTATTGTTAAGCAAGGCAGTTGTTAATTGAGTCATGTCCGATTTTATGACCTGTTTTCCATAGTTGTTAAGCAAATCACTGCAGTTGTTAAATGAATCATCCGGTTGTTAAGCGAATCCAGTTTTTTCCCATTGGCTTTGCTTGTTGGAAGCCGTCTGGAAAGAATGCAAATGACTATCACATGACCCTGGGATGTTGCAACCATTGTACATACATGTCAGTTGCCAAGCACCCAAAATCTGATCACATGGCTGTGGAGATGCTGCATCAGTTGGAAGAGCGAGGACTGGACATAAGGAACTTTTTGCTCCACTTTGAAACCCGATTTTCTTTCAATATTCCATAATCCAGAAAAGTCATATTTTTAACAAGAATTGTTGTTTTCTGTTTATTCATTGTGAAGCCTGCCAAAGCTCCAAAGTCACCCACAAGGAGCAGTGGTGATGCAGTGGTTAGTATGCAGTATTGCAGACTGATTTTGCCCACAGTCAGGAGTTTGATCCTGATTGGTTCATGGCTGACTCAGCCTTCTGTCCTTCCAAGATTGGCAAACTGAGGACCTAGATTGTTGGAGGCAATATGCTGGCTCTGTAGATTCATTAGAGAGGGCTGTAAAGCACCGTGAAGTGGTATATCAGTCTAAGTGCTATTGCTATTTAACTTCTTCATCAAGTATTCTATACCAGTTTTCGGTCTTGCAGAGATATAACTAAATCATCAGCAAATATTCTCAATGTATAAATTTCTTCCTTTTTAATTTTTATGCCTGTTATTTTCTCATCCTGGCCTATATCTCTGTTCAAAACTTCCAACACCAATATAAACAAGAAAGGAGATAAGAGACATCTTTGTCTTGTGCCCTTTTGAATTTCATATGATTAAGTCTCTATTAATAATTATATTTGCTTGCTGTGAAGTGTAAATCACCCACTGGGATGGGAAGGCCGGGTATGTTATGAGTCCCATCAATTAGGGATTGTCAATGGTGGCAACCACAAAAAAGAGCCTTCTTGATGGTGACTCCTTCTTCATGGAACATTATTCCCCTGAGTATAGTTGGCTCCACACCATTGCTTTTCTGAAGGATACTTAAAAAAAATGGCTTTGTCAATGAGCCTGGGAACCACAAATGAAGATGGAGCAGATCAAGTGGCTGATTTGATTGTGTTGTCACCAAGGGGGTGTGGGGTGGGGTTTTTTTTTTTTTGAATGGGTTTTATTATATGGTGGATTTTTAAATCACTTATATTCACTTTACTTTTAAAGCCATTTATATGTGAGTTGGGCAGCTATTTAAATTTATTTAATAAATAACATAATAACCTGTGATATAGATCAGGCTGAAAAATAGTAACTGAATGAGTGTTAGAGCCCAGGCCACTGAATCGAATTTTTCTGGCATATTTGCAAACTCAGTCTGACAAATGTCTTTCATCCTTGCTAACGGGGGCGAGGAGGGGGAGCAAAACAATAAATCTGGCAATTTACAGTTTGATACAACTTTGGGAAATGGAAGGCTGAATGGCACCCTGAAAGGTAGTCTAATAATATTTACATTTTAAAAAGACTAGTCAGTCTCCTCTCTGGTGACAATTCTTGTACTCCATTCATATTGATCCACTGCAAATGCCCTAGTGTGAATCAGAATGTTTATGAGGCAGCTGTGCCCTCCAGAAGGATGACTTCCAGCTGCTTCAAGGATTTTGCCAGGTCACCTACATGCTTCTTCTGGGACTGCTGGTGTTAACTTGCAAAGCATCCCTGGCCTGCTCTCGAGTTGCCATAGGTCAGGGGGGATGGGAAACCAGCGAAATGGCATGTCAGCTAAAGACAGATGCACATTCCATGCTTATCTCTCTCAAGGCTGTATCCCAGGGTTACCTACAGCAGCCGGAGGGGAGTGACCTCTACAACCCACAAAATTGCTCCATTGATGAATGTGATTGATGACACACCCGGGGGGGAGGGGAGCGGGAATCAGGGTCATAATTGGGACGTAAATTACGTAGGGTCAGAGCTGGCTTCACTTGGGAATGTGCCGACATGAAGCTCCTAATAAATAAACTGGATTTCTTTTGAAGCTTGGCTCAAGGTGCATGATTTAATTAGGACATTTGTTGGAACCCCGACAGCTGGCAAATGAAGGGGCTGTGCATGTACATATACAGAGAAGATATAAGCATACATGTCAAACCTTCCAAAGTATGCAGCACCCACAACAATCCATATTATGAATAATCCCGCATGATTAATGATATTTAAAATTCATTATACTGGTATTAGATCTATATCCTGACTTTCAATCAGGAAGTGGGCATGGTGGCTTAGCAGTTAAGATGTTGGGCTTGTTGAACAGAAGGTTGGCTGTTTGAGGCCTAAGTACCATGTTACAGGGTGAGCTCCTGTTACCTGCCCCAGCTTTTGCCTGAAAGCATGCAAATGCAAGTAGATAAAGAGGTACTACTTCAATGGGAAGATAACAGTGTTCTCTGTGCCTTGGTGTATTGTCATGCAGTATGACTGCAGAAAGGGTCTTCAGACAATGCTAGCTTCCTCAGCTAGGAAACGGAGATGAGCACCACCCGCTAAAATGGGACATATATAGACAGGGGAAACCTTTTTCATTTTCATTTAGGAGCTCAAAGTGGCATACATGCAGGGGTAAAATGCTATCGGTTCGGACCGGCTCTCCCGAACTGGTAGTAAAAAATGCTACCAGTTTGGGAGAACTGGTATTTACGACGATCAGCTGGGTGACAATCAGCTGTGATGCACAATTTATATTAGCTAGAATCATCAGATTTCCTGCTTTCTAGCTAATCTAAATTACGTGGCACAGCAGATTCCCCCCACCCCCCCTTGCTGTTCTGCTTACCTTTGCAGACTCGGAAGGCTTCAAAATGTTCCTTTTTTAGCGCTGCATGTGCACGCCTCAGGCACATATGTATGTGAAGCACACATGCACGTGCAAAGTGCACTCTCGGTAGCAGACTCACAGAACTGGTAGCAGACTTCAGAGGATTCTACCGCTGCATACATGGCATTCCATCCATGTATTTTTCCCCAACAACCACCACTCAGGGTGATAGGTTGGATTGAAAGAGGATGCCTAAAGTCACCTGGTGAAGGTGTCCTAAAACCTGTGCCTCCTGATACCAACAACTTCACTACTACACCACATTGGCTCATGCTTCCACTGAGCATTGAAGCAGCAACTTTCTATTTGCAAGGCAAATGGCACAACTCCTTTACTATTACAGCATTCACGTATTATGCAGTCCTAAGAGCTATTGTCCACCTGATATATGACTCTTGCTTGGTCATTTTAATAGAATTGGCATAGACTACTGACAGGAAAAGTTCACTTTAGTTATCTGAAATGCTTTTTCTATTTGAATGAAGATTGAAGTTCATAGAATTTCTGGATGGGGAGAAATAGGCTCAGACTCAACCCTTCCAAGACTGAGTGGCTGAGGCTACCGGTGTCCCAGTATAGTCAGCTGATGCAATCGCTGTCTATAGGGGGTGAATCTCTATCCCCCCACAGAGAGGGCTCGCAATCTGGGCGTCCTCCTGGATGCACAGCTGTCTTTAGAAGAGCATATGATGGCCGTGGCCAGGGGGACTTTCTATCAGGTTCGCCTGATTCACCAGTTGCGTCCCTTTCTGGACCGGGACGCCTTGCGCACAGTCACTCACCCCCTTGTTACCTCCCGGCTGGACTACTGTAATGCTCTCTACTTGAAGAGCACTTGGAGGCTCCAACTGGTTCAGAATGCGGCCGCGCGGGTAATTATGGGTGCAACTCATTGCGCCCATGTAACACCTCTCCTGCACGAGCTGCACTGGCTCCCAGTGGTCTTCCGGGTACAATTCAAGGTGTTGGTTACCACCTTTAAAGTGCTCCATGGCTCAGGACCTGGGTACTTACGAGACTGCCTTCTGCCACCGATAGCCTCCCACCGACCAGTTCGCTCCCACAGAGAGGGACTCCTCAGGGTGCCGTCAGCCAAATTATGTCGGCTGGCGACACCCAGGGGGAGAGCCTTCTCTGTGGGAGCCCCTGCCCTTTGGAATGAACTGCCCCCGGACATACGCAAGGTCTCTGACCTCCGAGTTTTCCGCTGTGCTCTTAAGACCCTGCTCTTCCGACAGGCAGAGCTAGCTTCATAATTGAGTTTTAAATTCGGAGTTCTTAAATTTTTGGGGTTTTTAAGCTAATTTTGGCCTTAAATGTAATACTTCTAAGAATTTTTAAATTTAAATTGTGATATTTGTATTGTGTTTTACCTGGCTGTACACCACCCTGAGTCCCTCGGGAGAGGGGCGGTATAGAAATAAAATTATCCTTATCCTTATCCTTATAGAATTGAAGAAACATCTCTAACTTAATCATGCTGGCAATTAAGACATCTTCTTGCTATTTTAGCCAATAGTAATGCCCTCAGCTGATTGGCCAGTCACTGCCTTCTGCTTCCAAGATATCAAATGTCTCCTTTGACATATTTAAGCACTTAAATGCTAGCTTGCATGACAGAAACTGTATCTATATATTCTCTAAAAGTTTCCAGCTATCTTGTGAATCACAATTCATTCTTTGAAAATATGGTATTCAATAGATTTCCACTCATTTTGGATTCCTTTTATAGTTTAGTTATAATCACCACTATCATCATTTTAGCCAATGTCTATCCACTGCAGAATGAAGACCTCTTCCAGATGTTTCCAACATATATGGTCCTGAGCTTTCTTTTGCCAATTGGGTATTACTTTTTCCATACGCTATAGAGCCTACTAATTTGCTCCCTCTTATTTGATTCACTGTCTGTAAAGCTATGTAGGTGCCATCGTTATTTTTATTATATAATGACTATAAACAAAGTTTGCGTACTAAATGAATAGGAAGAAATTTTGTACACAGGTGAAGTTTTCCCTTGCTAAAGAACTACCAATAAAGTATCGTCTATGATTCAGGAACATCAGAATTGCCATCGAGATTTTCTCTAAAGTGACATTTGAAGCAAATTTAGTTTGTTTCCTTTTCAACAGATAGTTCTAAAAAATGTCAAAGGATGCCAACTTCCAAGTCAGGAATGATCAGGTAACATGTTTCTGGAGGAGCAGAAACAATGTTGCGATCATGATCTAATTCTATTTTATTGTAAGGTTACATTAACAGAATTGTGTAAATCTGAAAGTACAAACTTCCTGCCATCATTACATATATCCATCTTGGAGTAATGTTCATTGTTGTCAATTTACCTTTCCCTATAAACTTGTAGGGATTTTTACCCATCTATTTATTTCAGTATTAATCTGAGATTAAAACATTATAATAATCTATAACTAATTTGTGACCTGACATAATTATTCTAAGGTGTTTATACACAGAGACATACACGGGCACATAAACAGGGTGTACCAAAAGTCAGGACCCATAGGTCAATATATATATATATATATATATATATATATATATATATATATATATATATATATATATATATATATATATATATATATATATATATATATATATAGTGTGTGTGTGTGTGTGTGTGTGTGTGTGTGTAATTTTAGCATATTTAGAAATGTTCAAAAGTCATGCATCAACTGAGTAAAGAAATGTTTAATTGAAAATGGTAGTCAACGGATCCAATTTTTGTATACCCTGTGTGTCTATGTGTGTTTCTTTCTCTCTCTCTCTCTCTCTCCCCCTCTGCCTCCCTCCCTCTCTCTGTATATATATTCATAAATTTAATAAACACTCATTTTTAGATATTTATGGATAACAGTACAGCTTCTAAGACGGATATAAGACTTACCTCAATAAATTGAGTAACCTGACAATCAATAAAATTCGTGTACTATAGCAAAGCACTCATAATTATCATAAAACATAATATGTCACCAGCATATAATAATTTATGTTCAACATTAGCGGCTGGTACACCTAAAACAGTGTTCAGTTTCTTGACAATAGAGGTGAAAATTCTACTATCAAGTTAAATATAAGACAAGTACCATATACCATGAAAAAAAGTATTTTATTCATGCAATACTATCATCATTGCAGATTCCACCTTTTCTTACTTCTCTCTAAAATATTTAGGTACAATTATCCAAGCTTGTCACATTTTCATAAAACTAAACTGTGCAGGATGGATAATTGACAATAACATCATTAGTTGTCTATGTGATGGGATTGCTGTCAAAATTGAGCATTAACATTTAACAAGGAAATTGGGCAAAAACCTGAAACATCAGCAGAATCTTTACCAGTTTTCAAAATGAGCTATATAAGCCTCATTAAAAGATGTTGGAAACCTTGATTAAAACGAAACAAAAAGCCAAGCCCTCATTTTAGATTTCTAATAATATAAGAGTGTAAAGAATCAGAATGTCTTACAGCATTTGATAAGATGCAGATCAGGATTGGGACGTTTCCTATTTTCATAGATTTAAGAGCATCTGTTATTTCCTGGAGGGATAAAAGTGCAGTTACATAATAACAATAGCATTTAGGCTTATATAGAGCCCCATACTGTTTTACAGCACTCTCTGGGCAATTTACAATGTCAGCATTATTTGCATATTGCCCCCAACAATCTGGGTTTTCATATATATGTGTGTGTGTGTGTGTGTGTTTTCTCAGGTTTTCGCAGGTGTTTGTATGTAGGTCTTTGGTTATTCGGGTCTTCTCCCACGTCTCATTCGTCATCTTCAGGCTTCGTCGAAATGTCGCCAAGACACTTCCAATTTTACGTGGGAGAAGACCCGAATAACCAAAGACCTACATACAAACACCCGCGAAAACCTGAGAAAACATATATATATATATATATATATATATATATATATATATATATATATATATATATATATATATATATATGAAAATGATGGAACAGAAGGAAATTATTGCTTTACACGTCACAAAGCCCCAAATTTTTTTCTTTCCCCAGGGTTAATGCCAGATCTCATACTAAAAGTGTCCTGCTAGATCAAATCAAACAATATATTTCAGTCTGGCATCTTGTTGCTAAAGCTGTCATCTGACAGCTTTTGGGAAGATCACCATCAAATATTTACGCAACTGTTCTCCTTTATGGTTTGTGTCTGTTCACTGGCTTTAAAAAAAACCAAAAACTCAATATGGAAGTTCTAATTTGCTAAATGGACACCATCCATGTACTCATATGACCATTCTTAAGGTACGGATAGTGCCATCATAGTTTGTTAGTTGTACTTACTGTGATAACTAAAAAAAAAATTGATTACATTAGTAGTAATAAGAAGACACCATCTGGCAGGATTGGACAAACAATGCCAGTGGCTTCTTGTGGGACCTCCAAGACAGACTTCACTGTAGCCAGCCCTCGTCTCTGGAAAAGCAGTATCATTTAAGTCCACATGGCTTTAACTTTACTGAGCCAGTCTGGTCTAGTGGTTAAGGCACTAGATAGAAAGCAGGAGATGGTGAGTTCTAGTCCCACTCTAGAGATGAAAGCTGGCTGGGTGACTTTGGATCAATCTCTCTTTCTCAGCCCAACTCATGTCACAGTTGTGGGCAAAAAAGGAGGAGGAAGGAATGTTCACCATCCCTGTTACTTATAAAAATAATAAAAGCGAGATTTAAAAATTGAAATAAATAAAATACGCTTTCTCTTGAGAGCAGGCAACAGAATTTCATTTTTAATGTGGGTCAGTGTGCTCTCAGTAAAAAAAAAAAAAAAAAAAAAGACAATGAAGTTATCTTATTTTATCTAAAATATTGAAAACTGGCTCTTTTACCAGGCCATGTAAGTGATTTGTGACCCTGTTTTGGAGAGTGACTGATCTTACTTGTAGTTTTCTTGATTATAATTTATTGAATATTTTCTTTTTAGCTTGTGTTTTTTAAATGTGCCTATTATGCATTGTGGGTCACCTACAGGTCAGTGGTGGGTTTCAAAAAAAGTTACTACCGGTTCTGTGGATGTGGCATGGCTTGGTGGGCATGACAGGGGAAGGATACCACAAAATCTTCATTCCCACCCCACTCCAGGGGAAGGATACTGCAAAATCCCCATTTCCTCCCAATCAGCTGGGACTCAGGAGGCAGAGAATAGATGGGGGTGGGGCCAGTCAGAGGTGGCATTTACTGGTTCTCCGAACTACTCAGAATTTCCGCTACCAGTTCTCCAGAACTGGTCAGAAATGGCTGAAACCCACCTCTGCTCCAGGTGCTACAATGACTGAGGTATATAAATGGATTAAACCAGAAGCAAGAAAAATATGATCAAAGACAATTTGATTGTTTGTTCAAACAACCATTTTGGACTTCACAGCAGTGAAGTGATTTTAATTGGGGGGAAAATACTAACTTAAAGTTGGCTGATTGGTCTGAAAATGCTGGATTGTTTTTCACTTCTGAAAGCATCAGGGAGGTTTTAATATTTTGTCTCTTCTGCTGGTTGCTAAATAATCCAGCCAGACATATAAAAATCCAGTGATATTTAAAGTGGAAAGGTCAATCTATCGATTTAGAAAATGAAGCTTTAACAACACCTTCCTTTATCACAGGTCTTGCCAAACTTTATAATATATATTATGGAAATTATTTATACCTACTTTGAAATCCCCATCTCTTAACTCCTGAAGTGTCAGTTCTCAACTGTTGAGACACGAGACATTCAAGGTGCTTTTTGTCACACTGACTTTTCTGGAAATTAACAAGTCAGGAAGAGCTCTTTTTGTGAACTTCCTCAAACTCATTTTTTAAAAGGTAACAAAAGCTAGAATTGTCCCAGTCACTATGTTCTGTGACGGGAGAGGAGAGGACAAAAATGTAGCCTTCATTTACTCTAGTGCTGACATAGCCATCAATTGGCATTCAGCAGTCTGACTTTTTTAGATTATAGTGTGTAAGCTATGTGTTTATACCTTCATTTTCCTTCTGCACAATCTATTTTACAAGTTTATCTCTCTAATATGGCTACATTGGAACATGGCCTAATATAAACATTTTTGTCTACACCTTTTAATCATGTTAATGTGTACCCTTGGCTTGTAACTTCGAGTTGTAAAATATAACCCATTTGAGACAATTATAGATTGTCATATACCTTTGCATTTGGGTGTTACAAACTGGGTCAATGCACACAAACATTCAGCTAGGACTGACTTCTCATCCAACCCAGTTCTCCTTGTTTTCTGAAATTAGCCAGGTTATGTTCTACAAGATGGTCGCTTGGGCAGCCTCTGATGGCACCCTTTAAGTATTAATGTCAGTTGAGTTTGCTTATTCAGTAGCTTTATTTCTTTCTTTATTAAACTTAAATAGCTGCTCATCTTATCCGTAGCAACTCTGGATCGCTCGTAACAATTGGATAAAAATCAATATAGAAATGGCATATATAAAAATTGTTAAAATCTACATTAAGAAATAGGTAGTATAAATACAAATGGACCAAAGTCCTAGGCAAAGAGAGGATAAATTGGCCACTTCAATGAGCCATTTGAACATTTCTCTGTTTTCTCAGATCTGATGACATAGACAGGTCTTGAGGATCTTCTAGAATGTCAAAAGGGATGGAGATAATCTAATTTGGGGAGAAGAATATTCCATAAGCATGAGCTACTGCACAGAAGGTACGTCTCCAGGAACCCATCAAATGTAGATCCCTAGCTGATGGTTCTGACAACATGCCTTCTCTTCAAGGAGAGGGGCTGAAATAACCAGGGACAGGTTCTCTGATGGGGAGAGGCTGAAATAACCAGGGAGAGGCCATCCTTCAGATACACTGGTCCCATACCATGAAGGGCTTTAAAGGTTAAAACCACTACTTTGAATTGAAACCAGAAGCAAACCAATGCAGCTCATGGAGCAGAAGAATAAGGTGCCCTGTTCTTTATCTTTTCCCTTTAAATTCTTCTGTTATATGCTGCTGGTATTAATCCTGTTTTGGTGTTTATTAATTGTCTGCAACCAACTTGAAAACTCTACCTAAAAATAACTTTGCACTTTCTTTCTATGCAGAGTATACCATGGTGTAATCTAAAAGTTTGCTTTTGATAGTCCCCAAACATATGTACAAGATGCCTTGGGATGAATACAAGTAAATAAAAAACTAAGTCTGTTGGTTCCATTAGTGAACAGCTGCTGCTAAAATGGCTAAAATTGTATACCAGATTTAGAGGCATCATAGACTGGTAAACTTAGGAGTAATAGAATTATTTACATGTTTTATAGAACTGCTAAAATATTTCAGTCCATTAAAGGTATTCTGCAATGTTTTCAAAGTACCCAAAGCAAATATCTATCTTTAACTGACAGTAAAGCATAGGGGATATAGCTCATACTGCTATTTAATAAACATTTTAAATTGGGCTCGCCACTAAACTAGCAGCATATTCTGAACAATTATGGTGATAGCATATCCTGTAGTTCAATGGAGAAAAGGAAGCTGAGAAAATCATAGAAAATATTTCTGCACTGCAAGCTATTTCGGCCTCTGTACAAAACACTGAAGTCTATGCAACCCCTTTCAGTCATCTTCCCTCAGACTCAGTAAATCTGATACATTTAATACATTGCCCCTTCTTGGTGCCATTCTTAATTTTGCTTGTAGTAGAAATCCTGGATGTTTTCTATTACAAAATGTTAATTTTGCTTGTAGTAGAAATCCTGGATGTTTTCTATTACAAAATGTTAATTTTGCTTGTAGTAGAAATCCTGGATGTTTGCCAGACTCATCAGCTCTAAGAAAGTGGAAGGAATGAGAAACAAAATCATAATAACCCTGCCCTGATTTTTTGGGGTGTATGCGTGTAAGATGGAGTCTTAAGACTCTTAAGAGTGGCCTCACAGCAGGATTGGCAGCAAACAAATTTAACAAATAAATAAAATATAAATAAAAGGGGTAGAGAGGAACTCAAGTGATTTCAAGATTCTGTCATTCAGCCCTACAACAATGAAGAATTCCTGAAATTCTTGCTGCTTCTGTTTCTTGATCTTGCCTACCCTGAAGGGCTGACAAGAAATGGCTATTGAGGCCAATCATCAATGCAGACTATTTTAAATCTATTCTGGGGAAATTAAGACAATTCTGGATACAATTTGAACTCTTAAACAACTTCTGCCACTAAAGCAGGAAACCAAAAGAAACAGAGCTAGGAAGCTAATTCCATAGCCTAAGGGCCAGGGTCTGGAAGACTTTTAGCCAAGAAAAGATTGTGGGAGAGAAAGCCCCAGTCATAATTGCCTTAAAACACCTATTGAATTAATTGGTGGAATTAACCGTGTCTTTAAGTCTTTCTCATGGCAACTAAATGAGATTTCAAAGTCCTTAAATTTGGCTGGATGGTATGTTCAGTACTTAACACTAATTGCCAAGTAGCAAGGGGAAGAAAATAAGCATTAAGACTTTTCCTTCCATGAAAGAAATGTTGTAATGGAATTCTTTTCTTATGAAAGTATGGAAGGAAAACTAACAGATAACCAGAAATAACCTGAATTGTTGCAGACAACATATGATACAGAACTGCTATTATGACTTAATACCCAAGCACCATGAAGATTGTCTTAACATATCATGAAATGTCATGGAGTGGCTTTTAGATTCATCTAAGTATCATTTTCAAAAATGTGCAATTTCTTGAATTTCCTCCACACTCTAGCAATTACTGAAAAACTGATTGGCAAATATTCTAATGATCTAACAGCCCCCGGAAGAATGCTAAAATCCAGAAAAGAGTTTAGTTGTTCTTAGGTTTTTTTCTTAATGTGATAATAAGCAGTTCTGAGCTAGACTAATATGCTTTTTAAAGTTATTCCACAGGGCCTGGCATTTATGGTAGGTAGCAGTTCAAGCAGCTTTGCTCTAAGGAATGAATGCCTGGAAACTAAAGATTTATACGAACACATTAGTGAAAAGGATCAATATATCTATGATACAAAAGCAGATAAAAGCAATCTGGATTCATTTGGCTTGACCTGTCTGGTGGATATGGTTCTGCCTGTTGCCTGCTTAAAAACAAGAAAAAGAAAAAAAGAATTACTCGTTAAGGAGGAAGGAAATCACATGTTATTGTTTCAAAGGTCACGTGCACAAAGTGAATATTAAATATTTTTGTGTTATTTTAAGAGTGAAAATGACACTGAACAACCTTTGAGACTAAAAGTAAGAAAGAAGGGTCAATGTAGGGCTCAGTAAATCAAAAATATGGGATGGAAAGAGTTTTCCCAGCAATCCTGACTTTTCCTAAACATTTTATAAGAAGCCATTATCCATTATCATGGTGGAGTGAAGTCTGGAGGGGGAAAAAAAACCAGATTTCATCAGTTGAAGACCAACAAAAACTTGGGATCTTAATGTAGGCCAAGTTAGCAAAGAGAATGTACATATTTGCATAACTGTGGATATGCCACATAACATTACATGGTGAGGGGACTTGAGCCCCTTAAATTATAATGCAAATCATTAATTATCTGAACAACAGAATACCACCAAGTTAAATAGAACTTGCTCTAAAATAAGAGAGTGAAGCATTGTGGTCTTAAAAAGTGCCTCTCATTCCCTGGTTGGAAAGTACAATTTGAAAGCAACTGTTTTCTAAAAGTTTTTTTTAAAAAAAACCTAAGAAATTGTCTTTAATCTTCCTTACAGATTTGTTTTGAGCATAAAACGTGGCAGAGGAAGCCTTCGTTGTCATTTCAACTGGACTATTTTTTTTTTCCTTTTTAAGGAAGAAGAAGAAAACATTTTGCTTCTCACCCAAGAAGCTTCATCAGTTCTGAAGGTGAGGGGATTGAAAGATAGGTATTGACAATTGAGACTGGATGGTGGGAGGGATGGAAGGATTGTATTTCTTTGCAGTCATCTGGTTGTTAACACTCTCCCTGAGAGCTGTTGAGGCCACTTGAGGGTCTATCTGTGCCTTCAGGGTTAACTGAATCAGGATGCAATTGGTTGCCTTTTGAAGAGAAAAAAAAACACCTTTGAGACAACTATGACCTGGATGACCAAGAACGTCCACCGACATTCAAGGTTTATTCTTCTCTTGGTTCAGCCCCAAAATGGAGGACTAACATCTAGTAGCCTTTCAAATTCAAATCTATTATCTGTAAAGCGAAACAGATGAACATGTACCTTGTTCTCAAATATCTCAGAAGGAAAACTCAGAGGAAGGTGTTGACTAGTAGACTGAGGATTCATAACTGCTCTTTGGTAAGTCCGCAAACCATTCCTTGACATGAAAAAAAGAGGAAAGGCTCATTCATTTCTGCTCTGCTTATATGAGCATTAAATTAAAGTATAGTGATGATTGAGTGTCCATTCATTTCATTTCGCCAACTCATTTCTTTGAGGAAAGATGTATTTATTATTATTAAAAAATTTATATGTCATTTCTCAATTACATAAATCTCAAAGAGGGATATGAAAGAAAAGCAATGCATTCAAATGGTCAAGACGTTAGCACCAGGGAAGACCAATATATATGGAAACTAAACTTCTGTTATGGCAGGATTTTTATGCACTTGGAATATAGATCCCGGGTGCATACAACTCCTGCCATATCAGAAGTTTAGTTGCCATGTCATCACCAAGAAGCAATGCACAAGCCACAGAAGCTTTTCTCAAAATTTCAGATGGAAAATTGGGATAAATGAGTTTCTTTAAGATATGCTCGTGGCCAATTAGGTAGGAATAAACAATGTGTGATCCCAGGCCCATTGAGAGACCCTTATGTCCCTTTTTCATAGACCTTGAAACATCATCTGAAGGTGAGGGGAAAACCGAAGTGATTTGCTTGACAACTGTGGCAGATCTGATGCCTCAGTGGAAGAATCTCTGCACCTGAAACATATATGCCATTTGGATGGAAAACATTGCAATCATCAGAAGACAAGCTGCAATCTTCTATTGTAATCGTTACAGAAACCAAACAAACAGGGGGGAAAGAATTTGTGAAGAAGGAGCCAAATGAGCAGGACAATAACAGACAGAAATAAAATCAGTGGGGCTGCCAGAAACCAAGTGATTGTTTACCAAGTACACATCGACACTATAAATCGGATGAGGATGGAATAAAGACTGATCTTAAGTAGAGATCTGGATGCTGATTTGACTATTCAGTCAAGATGGAGCACTAGAAAAATTAGCTCTTTGCAGGGGATTTGAAGTTCCTTCAGTGGGAAGGGTCAAACCTTACTAAAAATATAACATACCTCCATTGTCAATTGGGACAATGGTTTTTTTTTTTTAAAGTTCCCTTTTCCCTTTTGTTAAAAAAAGAAAGGAAAATCAAAGATGCCAGAAATAGTTAGCATTGCACAAACTGAATGGAAGAGTCACACGAAGCCTGAGTCAGCAGAGGGGGGGAAAAAGCAGTACTTTGGCACTGCAGTCATTTCCAAAATGAAGGTGTCATTGTCAAAGCCAGAGGAGAAGAGAAATGCTATTCTAAAAGTTAAAATATGTTTGGGTAAGTATTGGTTAGATTGAGGACTGACAATGAATGGAGAGGACAGAGTCTCTGGAAAATATTACCTAGTTCAATTCTTGGGATAAAGAAATTAGATACAGGTAGTCCTTGATTTACGACCACTATTGAACCCAAAATTTATCTTGCTAAGTGAGAAATTTGTTAAGTAAGTTTTGGCCCATTTTATGACTTTTCTTACCACATTTGTTAAGTGAATCACTACAGATGTTAAGTTAGTAACACGGTTGTAAGTGAACCTGGCTTTCCCACTGAGTTTCAGAAGGGGATGATGTGACTCTGGGACACTATAACCGTCATAAATATGAGCCAGTTGCTAAGCATCTGAATTTTGATCATGTGACCATGGGGATGCTGCAATGGTTGTAAGTGTGAAAAATGGTTGTCAGTCACTTTTTTCAGTGCCATTGTAACTTCGAACAGTCACTAAGCGAACGGTTGTAAATTGCGAACTACCTGTATAAGGACAGACCTCACTTAGACCACAGTTGGGACTGGTAACATCATTGCTAGGAGATGTGGTTGTAAAATGAAACATGTTTGTGGGAAGCCCCCCCCCCGAAGAATGAAATATTTTTGGAAATATTAAAAAGGTAGAATATTATATTTCCCTAAAGGAGAAATGGAGAAACATGTTCTTAAAGACAGAAAGCAGCCCCCAAGTCTTAATAGCAGCCCACAGCAGATGCCAGCACTTAAGAGATAAAGAGCTTATTGAAAGAAGAAGACAAGTATCTAGTTGGCTCTATTCATAAGCAAAGCAAATACTGCAGCAGAAATCTATTCAAGACAGGATATTTCAAAACTCCTTGGCAGAATGGCAGGATTAGAAAGCAGCACCTCACCCAAGATCAAACACAGGACGAAAGCCATTAGCATACAATAGGAATTGCCCAACACCCTTTCAGAACAAAAAGCACCACCCCCAGAACAGTTAAAACTTCAAAGTCACAGCAACCTATAAAGCTCCATCCACTCATTCAACCATTTGTTCAGCTGACCCAGAACTGCACAGTGTCTTTGTGGTTCTGTTCAATAAACCAACTTTCCTATCAGCCTCCATGTTGTTTCCAGCATCTTTCTCCCAGCTTGGAACTGAACCAGATGGATTTTCCTTCCAACATGATGTGACTGTGCTGACTTACAACATGAGTTCTGGCTGCGGCCATTAAGTGAGTCACCCACAATCGTTAAGTGCCATATGACATGACTGCAACTTCCGACTTCCTGCTGGCTTCCCCATTGAACTTGTTTGTGGGAAGCCAGCTGTGAAGGTTGCAAAGGGGATCCTATGACCGTAGGATGCTGCATCGGTTGTAAATGCATGCTGGTTGCCAAATGCCCAAATTGTGATCATCTGCTTTACTTTTTAAGAGTGGGTACACAGTGACAGTCACAACTTTGAGATCCAGTTGTAATTCTCTTTTTTAAAGAAATATATTCAGCTTTGAACAAATGGTTGATAAGTGAGGATTATCTGCATAGAGCCCTCAAACATCTGCTAAAAAATGGGGGGTGGGATTAATAATGACTGAGTGGCTATGGGTGGTCCACACTGGACTATCTCTTTAATATCAGATTTCAGGCATCCTCAACTGTGTCGTGCATTGGCATACATTTGAAAAGAACTCCATAATAGAACAGAAGTGTTTTCAGTTAATAAGAGAAGGCTTGGAGGCCCAATGGAGAATCAGTCTGTCTCGTGTAAACCCAATTCAGATAAGGTTCTTTATGATAGAAGGGTGTGTTTTTTTTCCCCTTCCCATTTCAAGCATGCCAGAGACATCAAGTCTCATCAATTTCGTCAAAATTGATGCAGGACTTTTTGAGCTACGCTCCTTGGGGGGAAAGCAATTTGGAGGCAGAATTTGATGAAATTTGCCGAGAGAGCAGACCTTTGGTGGGAAACTGCTGAGTCGGATTCCAGACAGATAGATTGAAAGGAGGACTGTGTAAAGGGAAGGGCTGTGCCTGACAAATGGCGGGGGAATGATAGGGGAACTGGTTGATGGCGCTTGAGCACAAGAATCAGAACGTGGCAATGATTTCATGGGTGTAATTAGAAACACATTTTGTTATGTAATATACAAAAGGCGAAAGGTGGCTTAGAATCATACAGGAAATGGCATAAATCATATCTAATATATTGTGTGCTTAAGCATAGCATAAATGCAGTGCTAAGCGGAAAAAACTATGAATTCAGCAAACCCAAACAGCCAGTCTCAAACAAAAGGAAGTTGTTATGATGAGAATCATCCACCGGTAAACAGAGACAAATCCTAACCAAAGGAATTCTATTTTTTTCCTTGGTTTAGTGCAATTGAGTTGTCTCTGCTGGCTACTCTGAGTTGAAGGGGCACCAGCCAGAAATTAAACCTCAGTTCAACCTCAGTTCCCTGCATCTCCTGCCCCTCTCCATCCAATATTTCTAACAGCAACATTTTTGGTGGCCAAGTTACAACTTGAAGTTGAACTGGGCTAACCTGGCTTTGCCACAGAGCTTTAAATGGGGTGACCATATTACTTTACTTCTAGATTTCATGCTTGTTAAATCCAGCACTTACTTACTTACTTTCTTTCTTTCTTTCTTTCTTTCTTTCTTTCTTTCTTTCTTTCTTTCTTTCTTTCTTTCTTTCTTTCTTTCTTTCTTTCTTTCTTTTTTTATTTTATTTCATTAAGCATGTATTTTATGACACATACAAGTTTAAACATAATTATAAATACATGAAAAGGATACGAATAAAAGAAAACATTAGGACAGGGACGGTAGGCACGCTGGTGCACTTATGCACGCCCCTTACAGACCTCTTAGGAATGGGGTGAGGTCTACATTAGGTTAAAGTTTTGGGAATTTGGGGAAGAAACCACAGAGTCAGGTAGTGCATTCCAGGCGTCGACAACTCTGTCACTGAACTCATATTTTCTGCAGTCTAGTTTGGATCGGTTTACCATGAGTTTGTAAGTGCTCTTGTATTATTTTGGTTGAAGCTGAAGTATTCATTGGCTGGTAGGACATTGTAGCAGATGATTTTCGAGACCTTCGAGACCATCTTCTGCCACCAATAGCCTCCCACCGACTAGTCCGTTCCCACAGAGAGGGTCTCCTCAGGATGCCGTCAGCCAAGTTATGTCGGCTGGCGACACCCAGGGAGAGGGCCTTCTCTGTGGGAGCCCCAACCCTGTGGAATGAACTGCCCCCGGAAATACGTAAGATCTCCGACCTCCGGGTGTTCCGCTGCGCACTGAAGACCCTGTTGTTCCGCCAGGCAGGGCTGTCAATATAATAATTTTAAATTGGGGTATTTTAATTTTTGGGGTTTTAAATCGGCCAAATCTATTTAATTATTTTAATTTTTAATTATTGTTGTGTCTTGTGTTTTTAAATTGGCTGTACACCGCCTGAGTCCTTCGGGAGAAGGGCGGTATAGAAATAAAATAATAATTATTATTATTATTATTATTATTATTATTATTATTATTATTATTATTATTATTATTTTATGTACTATGCTTAGGTCAGACCAAAGATGGTGAAGTTCTATTGTTGTCTAAGCCCAAAATTTCGAGTCTGGTGGCAAAAGGTATTTTGTTGCGAGCAGAGGAGTGAAGGACTCTTCTTATGAAATATCTCTGGACTTGTTCGATTGTATTAATGTCCAATATGCAGTGCGGGTTCCAGACAGATGACCTGTATTCAAGAATTGGTACGGCAAAAGTTTTGTATGCCCTAGTTTGTAGTTCAACTTAATTTTTATGCCTTCCATTTTCCCTACCAGGTGACTCTATTTATCCTAGGGAAGGAACTCCTGATTGTAATTGGATATAACAATACTTAATTACTTATTTAATTTTTATGCCGCCCATTTTCCCTACTAGGTGACTCTATTTATCCTATTTTATCTAGGGAAGGAACTCATGATTGTAATTGCATATAACAATATTTGCTTGTTTGCTTGCTTACTTACTTAATTTTTATGCCATCAAGGTGACACTATTTATCCTACTTTATCTAAGGAAGGAACTCCTGATTGTAATTGGATAGAACAATAGTATGCTTATATTCAATGATTCATAATGAACTTGATAAACTAAGGAACTGCTTTGATGGATATTAATGTTTATTAGAGGCAAGTCCATTTTATCTGGGTGTTGCTGCAAATATACCATGGCCTTGCACTAGCTGGAAGGATTATTTTTTGCATAGCATCCACAGGGAAAAGGTGCCATATAATTCATACCTGTACAATTGATCGCACAAAGACTTTCTTCAAATTTATTTAATCATACTGTCAGGACTCTGAATACTCTTTTTATTTAGGAAACTAATGAAGCACAGATGCCAAGGAAAAATGATACCAATTTAAAAATATTAATGAGGGAAAAACTGTCCCAGGCGTTGAAATATATCTCTAATTCAAACTTCAATGGGGCTTTCAAGGTCATATATTTCCAAAATCATAACATGACCTTTAGAACTGCCTTTTGGACCACAAATAATGTAATTGGTGGTGGTGGTGAATCAACTTTTAATTTTATTTTCATTGTTTGATTCCACAAACTTTGCTTTGGGCTCAGAAAGAAATTGACAGTGAAGGCAGGTTGTTCAGAGGCAGTGTAAGATAATTTTGTCTGACTGCACCAATTAAATTCCTGGAAACTGGATTTTCTACCAAGTGAAGTACCTGCAGGTTTTTCAAAAGTAGATCTATATCTAATTCATGAGAATGCTTCATGCTATGTACGTAGTTTACTCGGCAATAATACAGAAGAGAGCTGTCATTGCCTTCTTCTAGGGCAGTGATGGCTAACCTTTTTGCCATCGCATGCCAAAAGCGGGGATCACGTGTGCGCGTGCCCACACCCATAATTCAATGTGTCCCGCTCCCCGCACATGTGTGCACGACCCCCCCATGTGACCCCCGCTTTTCGCATTCAATGGCCTGGTGGGCCCATTTTTTGCCCTCCCCAGGCTCCAGAGGCCCGTCTCCCGACTTCTGATGGGTCCGGAAGGCCCGAAAATCAGCTGGCTGGCACACACATGCACACTGGAGCTGAGCTAGGGCAACGCTCATGTGCCCACAGATATAGTTCTGCATCCCACCTGTGGCACGCATGCCATAGGTTCGCCATCATGGTTCTAGGGTTCCCCCCCCCCCCACTTCCAAGTCTAGTTCATAGCCATTTCTTTTTTTGTCTCCAATCCCACTATAAACTTAGGCTAACTTGCTTAGCTTTTTTGAGATCAGCCAAGGTGAGCTAGGTGATGCCACTTGCTGAGAAATATCTAAGTTATACAATGTACTTTTACAGAGCTGAATCAGACAGAATATATCAGATCAAGAATCTTTTCTGAGTTTCAAAAAAGTGTTCATGGTGTATTCAAGACATTCAAGTGAAAAGGCTTAAGAACCATACTTTTTAAAAACTCTTCCTCCCTAAAGTCTCCCCTTGTGAGAGACGCCACGTTGTGCCATCGGCCAGACATGGGTTGTTACAGTCAGATCTGCCTAGAGACTGAGTCATAGTTTTTCAGCCATGCCCCTTGCTCCTTCCACTTAGGCCCAGTTTTGGCGAAGACAGAGCTGAAGAGGAAACTCTGTCTGGAAGAAAACTCTGTCAAATACAGGGGATAGTCATCTCCAGGACCACAAGCAGAAGGGAGGGGCTGGCCGATGCCACACGCACCAAAAACAGGTGTTCAGGTAGGACCAATACCCATTCTCCAGTGTGGCAAGGCCACTCGGAGATGGCCTGCAAAATGGAGCTTGTCTGCAAGCCGGTAGACCGGTGTTCTCCCTAGATCTTAAATTGTACAGCTAGCCTCTTAGCCAAGTAGACCGGTGTGCTCTCAAAAAGCCTGAAGAAATTTGAAGTCAAAAAACTAAGTTCAATTGGCATCTGAACAGAAATGGGCTGAAATTTCACCCAGAAATGGGTGGCATGCTGCAAAAAGGGGATTGAGGGGTTTTTTAGGGAAACTTTTTGATAGATTTTTAAGGGATTTTAAGGGGTGGGAGGGTTGTGTGGGTTTGGGGGTTAACCCACGGGGGCAGGGGTCCAGCCCAGCTGTTAGTGGGGCCACGGAGGGTGCGGATTCCGGGGGTAAGGGGGACATTAGAGTCCATTCTGTCGAGGGCTTTTCTATCAATGTGTTGAGTGGGAGGGGCAGATATGGTGGGAGCAGGGGGCCGCATCATGTGGTGGGGGCGCGCACTCGCTATCTTCAAGCGGTGGCGCGCCCCGGTCCCCATAGCCCTTCTCGTATCCCAGGCTGTTCAGACTCTCAGGGCCCAAGCCTTCGGCTGCTGTCGTGCAATGCCAGGTCCGTGGTAAATAAAGCTCCCCTCATTTGCGATCTTATTCAGGAGGGGGGAGCGGACCTGGCAGGTATTACGGAGACCTGGTTGGGCCATGAGGGGGGGGTTCCCCTCGTGGATATGTGCCCACCAGGTTTCCGAGCATTCCATCAGCCGAGAGCTCAGGGCAGGGGTGGGGGAGTGGCGGTTATTATAAAGGAAAGTCTTGATCCGAGGGAGACCACTGTTCCACAGATAGCCGGATGTGAGTCCCTTTTTGTGAGATGGGGTCGTGGAGTACAGATGGGCTTGTTGATCACGTACCTGGCTCCCTGCCGCGTGGCAACGGCCCTGCTTGAGCTGCTCAACGTCATAGCTGAGGTGGCGGTTGGTACCCCCAGACTTCTAGTCATGGGGGATTTCAACCTGCCATCCGTCGGCGAAACGTCTGAGGTGGCTCGGGAGTTCATGGCTTCCATGACGGCCATGGACCTTACTCAGTTAATTCATGACCCCACTCACATTGGTGGACACACTCTGGACTTAGTTTTTGTCTCTGGTCAGTGGTCGAGTGGCCTTGATACAGGGGATATAGTCATCGAACCCTTGTCATGGTCTGACCACTCGCTCCTTCGACTGGACTTTCTAACCGCTGCACCCCGCCGCAGGGAGGCGGGACCGACCAGGTGGTTCCGCCCCAGGCGCCTGATGGACCCTGATAGGTTCCAGATGGAGCTTGGGCCATTTCCTGAGACTCTGGCTCACGACTCGGCTGAGGACCTGGTGGCCGCCTGGGATAGTGCGGCTGCCGGGGCCTTGGACCGTGTCGTGCCTTTGCGGCCTCTGACCCGGCACTGAACTCACCTAGCTCCTTGGTTCTCCGAGGAGCTTAGGGAGATGAAGCACCGGAAAAGACGCCTGGAGAGTAGTTGGAGGACCAGCCGCTCCGAATCCGACCGAACACTGGTGAGGTCTCATATTAAGACCTACCTAGTGGCAATAAAAGCAGCAAAATTTTGCCGCTCTTATCGCGTCATCAGATAATCGCCCGGCCGCCCTGTTTAGGGTGACCCGCTCCCTCCTCCATCTGGAAGCGCGGGATGACCCCTCGCAGGGCTGAGCTGAGGACTTTGTGCAGTATCTGTATGACAAAATCGCTCAGATTCGGGAAGGGCTGGCCTCTGACTGGGTATGTCCGGACGGGATGACTGAGGCAGGTCTTGAGAGTGTTATCTGGGGGGAGTTCGATCCTGTAGCTCCCGAGGACATGGACAGGGTCCTGGGACGGCTGAACGCGACCACATGTTTATTGGACCCGTGTCCCTCCTGGTTGGTACTGGCTTCCCGGGAGGTGACACGAGGCTGGCTCCAGAAGATTGTTAACTCTTCTTTGAGTGAGGGGGTCCTACCGGCCGCTTTGAAAGAAGCGGTTGTGAGGCCCCTCCTCAAGAAGCCCTCTCTGGATCCGGCTGTTTTGGCTAACTATCGTCCAGTCTCCAACCTTCGCTTTGTTGCGAAGGTTGTTGAGAGTGTGGTAGCACAACAGCTTCCCCGGTACCTGGATGAAACTGTCTATCTAGACCCGCTCCAGTCCGGCTTCCGACCTGGGCACAGCACGGAAACGGCATTGGTCGCGTTGGTGGATGATCTCTGGAGGGCTCGGGATAGGGGTTGCTCCTCTATCCTGGTCCTGTTAGACCTCTCAGCGGCTTTTGATACCATCGACCATGGTATCATGTTGCACCGGTTGGCGGGGTTGGGGGTGGGGGGCACCGTTCTGCAGTGGTTCTCCTCCTACCTCTCTGACCGGTCGCAATCTGTGTTGACGGGGGGGCAGCGGTCGACCCCGAGGCACCTTGCTTGTGGGGTGCCACAAGGGTCGGTCCTCTCGCCCCTTCTGTTCAACATTTATGTAAAGCCGCTGGGTGAGATCATCCGTGGCTTCGGGGTGGAGTTCCATCAGTACGCTGATGACACCCAGCTGTACATCTCCACCCCAGGCCACCCCAACGATGCCCTTGAAGTGATGTCCCAGTGCCTGGAGGCCGTGCGGGCCTGGATGGGGAGAAACAGGCTCCGACTCAACCCCTCCAAGACCGAGTGGCTGTGGCTTCCAGCGTCCCGATATAGCCAGCTGACGCCATCGCTGGCTATTGGGGGCGAATCACTCGCCCCCACGGAGAGGGCTCGCAACTTGGGCGTCCTCCTGGACACACGGCTGTCTCTAGAAGACCATTTGACGGCCGTGGCCAAGGGGGCTTTTTATCAGGTTCTCCTGATACGCCAGTTGCGCCCCTTTCTAGATCGGGACTCTCTACGCACAGTCACTCAGGCACTAGTCACTTCCCGCCTGGACTACTGCAACGCTCTCTACATGGGGCTCCCCCTGGGGTGCACCCGGAGGCTCCAGCTGGTCCAGAATGCGGCCGCGCGGGGGATTATGGGGGCGACGAGGCGCTCCCATGTGACACCTCTCCTGCGCGAGCTGCACTGGCTCCCGGTGGTCTTCCGGGTGCGCTTCAAGGTGTTGGTGACCACCTTTAAAGCGCTCCATGGCTTAGGGCCGGGGTACTTACGAGACCGCCTACTGCCACCAATAGCCTCCCACCGGCCAGTACGCTCGCACAGAGTGGGCCTCCTCAGGGTGCCGTCCGCCAGACAATGTCGGCTGGCGACCCCCAGGGGGAGAGCCTTCTCTGTGACGGCGCCCACCCTCTGGAATAACCTTCCCCCGGAGTTACGTATAATAACAGACCTCCGGATTTTTCGTCGGGCCCTGAAAACTTATTTATTTCAACTAGCTGGGCTGGCTTGAGCTAAATTTTAAATTGGTTTTAAATTGGGTTGTTTTAATTTGCGGCCAGAATATCTAATTATTTTAATACTGTTTTTTAAATTTTGTATGCTTTGTTTTTTACTTAGGCTGTGCACCGCCCTGAGTCCTATTTGGAGAAGGGCGGTATAGAAATTTAAACAAATAAATAAATAAATAAATAAATAAATAGCCAAATCTGCCCAAAGATGTTTCTCTCAGGCCGACTGAGTCGAAACTGGGCCTGAGTGGAAGGAGCAAGGGACATGGCTGAAAAACTATGACTCAGTCTCTAGGCAGATCCGACTGTAACAACCCATGTCTGACCGATGCCACAACCACACTGGAGAATTTACGAAGATTTGTTAGGAAGAAAAAGTGAAACCCAACTCAGGACTAGAAGTTGTAGTCTCTCACTTTCTGAGCTTGTGCTTTTAAGGATTAAACCAAATTTTCTCTCAGATTCTACTTAGAGTGGAGGTGGGCAACTGTGGCCCCTTTATGACCAGTGGACTTCAACTCCCAGGATTCCTGAGCCAGCCATGAAGTCCACAGGTCGTAAAGGGGCCAGTAGTTGTCCACATTTGACTTAGGCAGTAGTGGCTTTATAGTTATTGGTTTATCAGATTTGTTTGCCACCCATCTCGGTATTAGCAGAAAATAATTCGTATTTGGGTTTAAGCATGGCCAATTTGAGTGTTCTATAAATGTAAAATCAAACCAAAAGACTGAATCTTGTTTTCTGTATCTCTAACTAGATATCTCTAATATGCCTACAAACAGGAGCTGACACTGATAGACCACTCTTGAATGTGTTATCTGAGGCTCAAGGCTTCTGATGCTGGAAGCAAAATATGGCTATCATAACTAATAGATACATATCCATCAATAAACTTTAAACTATGTTGGTTTTTCCATTTCCAATTTAATAGCATTTTCTTCTATGCTTTTGAACTGTGGTACTGTAGAAGACTCTTGCAGTAATTTGGACTGCAAGGAGATCAAATAAGTCAATCTTAAAGGAAATCAACCCTGACATTTTTGGAAGGACAGATACTGAAGCTGAAGCTCAAATGGTTTGGCCACCAAATGAGAAGAGTGGACTCATTGGAAAATGCCCTGATGTTAGGAAACATTGAAGGCCAAAGGAGAAGGGGACGGCAGAGGATGAGATGGTTAGTGTTGTGAGATATAAGACCCAAATATTTTAATCCTCACAATTCATACACAAGTCTGGTTCACAAAATCAAAGGTTTATTGGAGATAAAATGAAGAAAAATAAAAAGCGGTTGCAAGCGCGGCCTCTTAGACCCTTCCCAAATGGATTGAATTCAAAGAGTGCAAAAAACAGTTTTCAAGCTACACATTTTATACTCCTACACAATGCACGCCACGCCTAAGAAGCCCTCCCAACTCCCCTTTATTTTCCTAAGTCATTCTTCAAGTTGTTCTACACTTTAAAGGGTCATCTTGACATTTCCTGCCTAACAACAACTATCTTATCATTTTTACTTTTACTTTTCACTTTGAGCAGATGTTCCTTTCTTACTGATATGACTTGGGTCTTGCCCAAGTCGTAGATTCCTGTCTCCAAGGAACCTTTTAGCAAGTCATAACACATTGTCTCTACTAATTACAATTTGTGGTCAGTTTGCAACAGTAAGAACATCATAGCTTTTTAATACATTAAACACTTTTATAAAAGAGTAACTTATTATTCATTTCCTTCAGTATCATCGATACAATGAATCTCACTTTGGACAAATTCTGGTTGGGGTGGGAGCTTGGCAGGCCTATGCTCCATGAGGTCGCAAAGAGTCAGACATGACTCTTTGTTGAAAAACAACAAAAGCATTTTCTTCTAAATGAAATAAGTAGCAAAAGATTTACACTTTCATATGTCATTACCAAACATTACAATCCTACAAATAACAATCACCATAAGCAATCATCCTTCTGATCATTATCATTATCGTCTGTTTAGTGCCAGCGTATGCTGGTAGCTATTCAAAATATATCATCCTGAAATAGGGCTATGCTAATATTTCCTTATTTGGAATATGCATACAGAAGACAAACCCATATGTATTCTGCTTTATAATATCAAGGTCTTTCCTTTACTTGGATTGCTGGGAATAAAAGAGCTAGATATGAAACAAAAATATTGGACAACCATTTGTCTGAAATGGTATAGGGTTTCCTGCTTCAGCAGGTGGTTGGACTAGAAGATCTCCAAGGTCCCTTCCAACTATATTATTCTGTTTTTCTGTTTTTTTGTTGTAATTCTGTTATTCTGTTATATGAGGCAAAACCCTGGGAAAGAAAGAAGACTACTGAAGAAGAAACTTCAGTCTCAGATAACGCTTGAGAAATTTCAGTGGTATCTAAAAATTGGAACAAGCGAATAAAGATTTCATTGCATTCTAGATCTTATAGTCTTGCAGAAGCTATATACTATTTCGTACTACTGCAAAGCTACCTACATTCCAGCAGTAAAACGCTGGGCATGTTGACCAGAAGCTCAGCAGTTCGAGACCCAAGCATCACGTGATGGGGTGAGCTCCTGTTCCTGCCCCAGTTCCTGCCATACAAATGCAAGTAGATCAATAGGTGCCACTTCAGTGGGAAGATAACAACGTTCAATGTGCCTCAGCATATAATCATGTTGGCCACATGACCATGGAAGTATCTTTGAACAACACTGGCTCCCTTGGTTAGGAAATGGAGATGAGCACTGCCCCCTATAGTTGGACATGGCTCGACAAAGAAAATCTTTACCTTTACCTTTTTATTATGTATAATATGGCTGATTTCCTAGCCACTTTCTTAATTTTTACAATTTTACAACCTTTAGAGGAAAGGTATTCCTGAAATTAAGTAACCCAATAGATTGGAAAAGAATAGGTGGCTGAGGGAGGTCCAAGCAGAATTGAATGATTGCATATTTTGGGTGTTGGGCAAGTTCAGTCCTGGATATAATCCTAGAAGTTTAATTGATGGTGGTCCCTCTGGCAGGGAATCCCTCTGCCAAATTTCAGAGAGTTTCAAGAAGATTCTGCAAGAAAATACTTTTTATTAGGCCACTAATCTAATACTATTTATTTATGTTGCAGAAGATACTTCCTTTGTAGCATTCCACCGGAGAAACAGATCAGGAGCGGCATTTTATAGAGACTCCGAATCACAATAGAATAAGCTCAGACCCATCTGTTCTGCTGAAAAGAAAGGCCAATTTGTTCTAAATTATCCCCATCCTTGGTTGAGATTGGCTAAATCTAATGCAAAATATTGCTGTATACTTACTGAGAAATTTCAATAATAAAAGCAGCTGCTGCCTTTTATTAAGATTAAGCCCCATTTTGTTGACACTAAGTGAAAGCATCAGAGGTTTCAGGAGGTGAGGGGGGCTTCCATCCCTACCTGAAGATACCAGAAGTTAACCTTGGAACTTTCTAGGTGCAGGACATGTGCTGTGTGGTTCATCCACAGCCTGAACATTCTCCTCTCTTATTTTGCTCTATTTAACTTCCTTGATCTGGTGGTCACAATCTTTTCTGACTATGACAACTTTTAAAAGATTTTGATTTTTTTTTTTTATCAAGGCACCTCCTTATGGAATAGAGCAGCTTTCTGAGAAGAGAAAAAGTGATTGCCTTACTTTCTGCTACATCAGGCATTGGACCTTTTCCAGACACCCTGCAGCTTTCCTGAATTTAATGCATAGAACTCGGGTCAATGATATTGAAAGAAGTGTAATACTAAGGTTTTTTTTTCCCCTTGGAAGATTGTTGCCAAGTCTTTTATTCAACAGAGATAACATTTCCACCTCTTCATTTCCTAGAGTGGGTAGAAATTACTAGGAAAGCTTTATACAGGCTTATGAGGAGAAAATATCATGGGGAGGGACGAAGAGAGAGTCATTTATTAAGGAAGAAGGAAATAGACCGACATTGTCCCTAACCATTCATTCCTTTTGGCTGTCAAATGGCAGGTTTGTTTTTTTTTCCAATTAATGGAACAAAATAGGCTTATTATGAACAGGATAGCTAAAAATTAAACAATACATTAGAAATGCTGATTATCTTTTGGATGTAAGGTAAATCTGACTTGGGATCTTCATTATTCAGATTTTTACATTAAATATACAATCTAAAGTTGTAGTAAAAATTAATACATTACAGTCATTGAGCCCTAGGCTCTTTCTCATTTAAAAATCCAAAGGAAAGTTTTCAAAATTTCCTGTCCTCTCAGCTAAATAAATACCCCCAGAATCCTCTCTTGTCCTTATGGACCTGCGCGGCATTTCATTTAAGCCCTACTTTCTGATAGACTACAAACTGCACACTCAAAAGATCTAATCTCACAGCTGGGATAAACATCTGAGGGGGCTTAGAATGAGATGAGTGTTCTGGATTTCTATCAGCTGGATAAAAGATGTGGGTATGTTTGTGGGAAATTCTAGCTCTGAAAGTAAGGCATTCTACTGTGAGTCAGAAGGTATTAATCCAGGGGTGAAATCTACTTACCTTCCCTACACGCGTGCTCAAACCCTCTGCACATGTTCAGAGGATAAAAAACAGGTTACTTCCTGGTTATAACCAGGAAGTAATGATGACCAAGCGGGTGGGCAGAGCCTCACGCTGCCGTCGCTATCGATTCTCTAAACCACCCACCACCATCGCTAACAGTTGGCCGAACCGGTCTGAACTGGTAGCATTTCACCCCTGTATTAATCCAAGGAGGTAAAGTCCCCTCAATGCCTTGCTGCACCCTATTTTTAGACCCACCTATTTTTCCTCCCACTGGATTCTGTGTAAAAAATAAATACAGCCTATCAAAACAATATGAAAAAAAAAAGCAATTTCTCCACCTCAGTCTAATGATGACTCCCAACAGATATTTTCAAACCATTCTCTGATATTTGGGACTTTTTTGCATATCTCATTTTCACATAGATTCTTATTTAGATCTCTCTCAGAAGACTAAAGATTGAAATGCCTCCACAAATAGGACTGTTTTTTTTAAACTGTAGTTTTCCTGCCATGTTCAATTTTGTTTCTATTAGGTCGTTGGCTAGATATGATAAAAAAAAAATATTTTGTGTATACAAATCAGGCCCACAAAATCTGAATTTATACATCACTTATGATGAAAAAAAAATAGACTTAATAGTTATGTGGCATGACTGGTACAGAGATTTGAATTAAGCTACCTCTTTCTCTTTTTAGGCTCTCACTAGGCCACAGCATTTTTGCTGTTACACAGTGTACAATGCATGTGGGAGGGAGGGAGGGAAGGGAAGGGGAATAAAAAAATTCTGGTTTCCCATTATTTTTCCTCAATAATTCCTCACCAATATCACTATTGGGCAAGTCCTGTCCTTTTTGTTTATGACACCAAGAGCAACACCATTTGAGATGGTCAGCTTACAGACCTGTTTCCAATTTAGACTGAACTCAAGTCAAGCTTTATTTCTCTCAGCAACAAAAGTTTTCTCAAGATCTCCATCTTCTTCTCAAGGGAAGAGGGGAAGAAGTTATCCTCATATAAAACTGGAAATTTGAGGAAGGAAGAGATCATAATGGTAGATGAGATGAAACGTGGTAGCACCAAGAGAAAGGCTACACCTAGCTTTCAGACTGTTTTATACAAATAGGAGATACATACATGAGAGTACGGATAAGGAATTTGAGTTCCAAGGTGGTATGTCAGGTTAAAGTTTGGACTGGAACTGAGAGACCCCAGGTTTCAGTCTTTAGTCATCATGGTTACTCAACCCTGTAGCTATGGATCAGACACTCTTTTTCAACACAACCCAACCTATTGCACATGATGGTTCTGATGATAAAGTGTAGGGAGAGACCCCTGTATGCATACCGCTCTGTGTCCTAAGGGAAACAGAAGTACAAAAGTAGACATTAAATAAAAATAAATATTTAGTCTTCTGACAGAGAGTGGTCAGCAACACAAGCTATTTAACTCTGAAGTTTTGCTAAAAGCACCTCTACTAAGATTAAAGAATAGCCACCATGAAAATATTTCTCCCCCCCCGCCTTTCCAAACATTAAAAATTCATCAAAGAATTAAGAATAGGAGGCCGTCCCCTCCTTTTCCTTAAACACAGGCGCTACTGCTAGCAAGATTTCTCTACAGCACCAGCACTGCAATGCAATGCAAGAGAAAGTTGTTCAATCTCATACTTGTCTTTGTTTTGTTTAGTTTTGTAAAACAGCAACAAAATCCACCATGTTGTTAGAGATGTGGTCGTAGAAATGCATTCAGCACAAGTCACAAATCCATTCCGGGCATGGTTTTATGGAAAGACAATTTACTCTTAAAGGGTGTGGCATATGGAATCCGGTCAGCGTTTACACTAAAGCATCTGAGTTGAAAGGCCAATATCTTCTGAACTGCATACTTGCCGATACATTTTAAAAGCCAGACCTTTCACTTTCCGATAACCTAGTTTAGTCAAAACAAAAGTATGTGTGGCTTTTAAATTGGTCTGTTCCTGTAAGCGTTCTCCAATGTACACACACTAAATCTATAGGCCCATCAATATTTTACAGTACCATCAAAGGCACTTAAGAGATTACACTGTTAATATCTATATAATTTGTTTTCCCCATCCATAATGACCAAGTCTTTCTTTGGATCTCTGTGTATTTCTTATAATTATGAATGATTGATGAATTATCTGAAGAGCTAGGCTGTCTAAGACACAATCTCAATGCCCCGAGAGGGGAGACACCCCACTTAATGGATTCTTCTAAATACTAAGAGAAAATGTCATTCTGACAAAAATGTCAGAATGACTCTCAACAGAGGTCAGAGTAGAATGAATTGAATATGAACAAACTTAAATCACTACTTTTAAAAAAAAGAGTAAGCGCACCCTGAATAAGATGTTTGGGCAATTTATCTTAGGCAGCAGAGACAAGTCAAGATAAGGTGATTGATACCTCTCTGGTTTCCTTTAGCGTCTCAGTCATCTCTTTTGTCAGTTGTTAAAGCTGAAATCAAAGAGAGTTCACAGGTTTCTGAAGAGTCATAAATAGAAAAACAAAAGAATAGGAAAGATAACAGAATAAATGTGCCAACTCTAAGCAGCAAATCTCTTCATACATATGCATCTGAGAAGGATTTTCTCTTCCTGCCTTTTCCTTGCCCTCCCTGCAAATTGCTTCAAAGATATCCCAGGTTCAATACCATGCTGGATATTGAGAGAAAGGAAAATCTATTCCACCAGCTGTCTCTATTCAACTGACTGACATTGGGGAATTTAACCTTTTATATCTCAACAGACACATGGAATTGTGGGGTTCTTGGTGCTTTCTGAGCTTGATTGTTTTCTTGCAGATGTTTCATTACCCAACTAGGTAACGTCATCAGTGCTAGCTCTAATGATGCTACCTAGCTGGGTAATGAAAATCTGCAAGAAAGCAACCAAGCTCAGAGAGCACCTAAGACTCCACAGTTCAACCCTGAGCTATAAATATTCTCTTCTGTTGGTAACACATAGGATTGTCGCTGCTTCTTTTGGTGAGAGTCGGTGGTTGCTTTGTATTTTGTTTGGTTAATATTCTCTGTACATGTTTTTATGCTTTAATCACAACTGTGTGGAAAGGTAACTTAGAAATCTGACAGATAGCTATTTAATTACATACTAAATAGATAAATAATTGGTTTGTTGTGTTCCAATTCTGGTTCAATATCCAATGAGTTTGAATGAAGCGGGAGAAAGAAGAGCCAACATATTCTACTTAATTGACTGAAAAATCTGTCTCAAAGTTTAATTTATATCATATGTTCAATAAAGTACAATAATTGTCTATGATTTCAGTGTAGCCACAAAAAGTGTGTTCCCTTATAACAGCTATTAGCAGCTGGTAGATGGATGCTGCCATTTTTAATATAATCATCTAGGTTTATATTATCTAGATCTTATCAAATTTAAGATCTGGCTCTTCACTCAAATCTTTGGGCTTTGTCCATTTTAATTTAGGGGTGTACTGTATGATGTTAATTCCCCATACTCGTTAATTGTGATGGCTCATGAGTTGCTGTTGATTACTAGGCTTATGATTTGCTTTACTGAGAGTATTCTCTCTAAAGGTCCATTGATGTAGGCCAGGTTAAAAACATATGCATGCAGATAATCTACAGAGACTCCTTCATATCAGTGAGACAGAATAGATGTTGCAGGCTGAACTAATGGAATGTGTGTATGTGTCCATGCACTTGTGTGTGTGTGTTTCAATTACTGTTGCTTTGGCTTGCTGAAGACATTGGAGATATCCTGACCAGAAGGGAGGTCAAGTATTCTTGAGGAAGATGGCACCAGGAATGACAGCTATTGGAAAAGGTGTTGTGATAACACAGTTGAACCTTTAATAAACTGGAGGCAGTCTGCACATGGATGTTTATAATTTATAGCAGGTTTATCCTGGACACTTATGGGGAAGGAAGTGGCCAGAGCAAAATACAGGTGCAGCTTGGAACAGAAGCTTCTGGAAGATGGGCTGTCTGCCATGTACTCAAATGGCATGAAATCTTCATGAAGGCAAATTCTTCTTATGGATACTCTGCATAATGCAAATAGCTGAAGTTGACATTTGAGGCTTTGGCAACAAGCAATGAATTAGAAATATGGGGAGCTCTGTGAAGACTTTCCCTCATTAAAAAATACATAGGCACCACTTTTTAATTTTCTTTTCTTTTTTCTTCTTCACTTTTTTGCAGAGTTGCAAGTTTGGGATGATAAAATGATAAAATGGGATAAGCAGAGGAAAAAAATCCACTCTTTTTATCTGAGTAACCTTAGCCTTCAAATCAGCAAGTCTCTTATAACAGACACAGGGTGGGAAGAAAGAAAACAAATAGATAAAGGGAAAAACAAACAAGGAAGAGTAAAGACTTTTTTGTGGTACAATTATTAATACACATTAAACTGAACACCAAATTATGGCGCAGTGTTCTTTCTTTGCTTAACTTGGGAGTGCCATTGTAGAATGAATCCAAAAAGGGGACTATTCCTGCCCAAAGTGGAAGGAAGAATGGGTCATCTAGAACTGCCCTTTCAAAATATCCCCAACATCTTGAGATGCCTCCTCTTCCTTAGTGAACTATCTACTCTCAGAGATACTTGTATCCAGCACTCACTATCCACAAAAGCACAAGTCTGCATTTAGCTGAATGCAGGTGGGATGGGGTGGAAAGAGAACAGGAACAGACCAAAGCTGCTCCACAGGGAAGTATAAATGCACCCATTGGTAATGAGTTTAATATTCTGCAAAGAGAAAATCTAAACAGGTGAGATATACTAATGAATCTGAAAGGAAGCACTGATGGACCTGGAGGATCCAATTGTTGGAAGGAATATCCATCTGTTTCAGTTCCAAGCTGGGAAAACGACACTGCAAACATGGAGGCTGATGGGAAAGATGGTTTAATGATGAAGCAGAATCACATGGGTTTGTGGTTCTGGGCAGCTGACCAATTGGTTTGATGAGTACATGGATTTTTATAAATTTCAGAGATGCTGTTAGGGGAGTTGTGCAATGTTTGAAATGCCCTTAGGAGATTGTGCAATGTAGTGAGCTCTGTGTCTTCTGCTAGATGGTAGTGGGTTAATCCTATTATGTCCTGAAGGATCATGTCCTGTTCTTCTTAATCCCATCATTCTGGAGCTGAAAGTCTTTTGTTTTGTAGATAGGCTGGCCCAGTCTTTCTTAATGGGCACAAAATATCTACTAGGGGCTATTAAGAAAGACTGAGTCTGCTTCCTGCCTCTAAAAAAACATATTTCTCCATTTTTCATTTATATAAATGAATCAAATCAAATATAATATTCTGCCTTTTTTAATATTCCTCAAAATATTTCATTCTACTAGGAGGGGGGTCCACACTATTTTTGAATGAGGCATTCAATGAAGCATTTTAAAAATAATGTCTGAATATGCCTACTCTAACTTTGATACCACACACACACACACACACACACACACACACACACACTGTGCTTGCTCATTGTGCATACATGGATGCTTTGTAACTGCATCAATTTTTTTTACGGTGTATTTTTTAATAATATATATCTGTCAGGAACTATGCAAAGAAATTTTCCTACAAATTAGGAAACATTACTACTGCAATCCTTTGGAACTTAATCACAGTCAGGAGGAAACTGGAAGCATGATTTATATAAATTTTTAATGGAAGTTCTCCCTAAAGCCATAAAATCAGAAGTGCTTGGAAGATAATATTCAAGTAATCAGAATTTCTAGAAGTAGAAAAGAGACATATTCAAAGGTGTTTTTAAAGGTGACTTTGGTTCCTCAGCATCCAAGATACCTTAACCCTAAAAATGTTTGTGCTTTATAGTAATTATGTAATTACTTCTGGGAACTCAAACAGATAGTCCTCAACTTACAACCATCCATTTAGCAAATGTTCAAAGTTACAAGGTACTGAAAAAGTGCCTTATGACTATTTTTCACATGACCATTGCAGCATCCCTCTGGTCATGTTAACAAAATTCAGACACTTGGCAACTGGCTCATATTTATGACAGTTGCAATGAACCAGGGTTCAACATGAGTATAATCAACAAATTATTTAACTTATGTCGTGAGTTTGCAGCTACTCTAAATATGGCTGTTTCACAACATCCATTAAGAAATACTTTTGACATACAAGTTATATTTTTTGTTTAGCAGATTATGGGAACCATTTCTTTGTAGTTATTATTTGACTATACCTTTAGGAGTATTTTTTGTCCATATTTTTTCTTTTTATTTCTTTCAATGCTCTGTGGTTGTCTTAATGTTACTAATATGACATTCATTCATTCATTCATTCATTCATTCATGACTTCATTCACTTAAGATTTACTCTGAATAAACATATTTCTACCTCTGATCCATGTTTCTGCATACAATTGTTTAGTAAGCCATGGAGACTTGTTTCTACATAGACATGAATAAGATTGCAATGTTCAATATTGTCTATTTCAAGGGGATGACAGAATACAATGCAGAAGTAAATCATCTGCCGGAAAAAAAAAATAAACTTGTGTGTGCTACTTCACACCCATGAAATTATGATCTGCATACAGATAAATGTATTCTTGGGCAGAGGAGTAGTCACAACATTATTTGTCTAATGCTTACATTTATTTGATTAATGTGTTGCCTTTTGATCCAGAAGGACAGCTAAATTAGCTCACATAAAATAGCATTCTACGGTGATACCTCCACACACTCAGGCAAATGTGGGCTAGTGTATATTTCTGTGCCTCCTAGGTTGCAGGGTATTTAAGACCAGAATAGTAGTTGTGAGTCAGATGGTATTATTGGTTTAGATCTTAATATTTTATAATTTTTTACAGGATACTCCCTGATAAATTTGGAGAAAGCTGCATTCATTCTTTTCTGGTTCTTGCTTCTTTGCTACTATAATTCTACCTCAGGGCCCTCCAAATCAGAATGGGAAAAGTCGGCATGGCCAGCTCACCACCACCAAATCACCTGTGCCTACTCAACGCTGCCAGGATGCTGCAGGACAATTCCACACAGCCAACTCACCGCAAGGACAACTCGCTGTGGCCGGCCAGAGGGAGAGCCAGGTGGGTGAGTGGGTGAACAGAGCATGGAGTGGCAACAGCTGGAGGCTTCCCATTTTCACACACTCCACAACCGTCTCTGCCACTGAGGTCGAGCTCTGAGCCGAAGAAGCTAGGGATTGTTGCAGTGGCGGTGGTTGGTAGGAGAGGTGATGGCAAATAGGGAGTGTCCCATTTTCACATATACATGCCGCCACTGCTGCTGCCACACTGAGTTTGGGCCAAAGAGGCCAGGGACAGCGGCAGTGGCAGCAGAGGGTGTGTAAAAAAGGGACACCCTTGCCAATTGCCACTGCTGTCCCCCTCCTCGTCCTCTTTGGCTTGGAGTTCAGCATGGTGGCGGCAGCAGTGGTAGTGGGTGTGAAAATGGAACACTTCCAGCCACCCACCTCTGCTCTGTGTTTGCCTGCCCACCTGGTTTCACTCGCCTGCCCACCTGGCTCTCTCTCCAGCTTCCTGAGGTGAGTTGTCCCCATGGCAAGTTGTCCATATGAAGTTGTCCTGCAGCGACTTGGCAGCACCAAACTGGCAGAGGTGACATAGCAGTGGTGAACAGGTGGCAATGAGCTGGCCATGCTGAGTTGGCTGCACCGAGTTGTCCTAGACCCTTCCAGAGTAGGCTGGAGTGTGGATGTGAGGGCTGAAGGGCAGATACCTTCCATAAAACCTGTGTAGAAGACATAGGGAATGGCCTTGAAGGAAAGGAGGAAAGCTGCTATCAATGGTCAGATAAGTGGGGTTTGAGCCTCTGCCAAGAAACTAATTTTTTAAAAAAGTCTTAGACAAGATCCTCCCTAATTCACACAAATATATTGTAAGGAAGCAGCGAAGCATCTTAAGGCTTGCAAGATCCTGTTATTATAACTGTTGCAAGTAAATATTTCTTTCTTAGTTTGGTCTATCTTGTTTGGGCGAAGAGTTGCTCCCACTTCTTCCCACCAATCAGAAGCTACTTTCTGAGCTCTTCCTAGATTTCTGTTTATTTTTTTAAAGAATTTATATGGTCACCAATATCTAAACAGTGACTCTTGCCATACAAGGGTCAAAAGAGCCTGTAGTACAGTGGACTAAACACTGTTATTAACATCTGCTGCTTGCAATTACTGCAAGTTCAAACCTCACCAGGCTCAAGGTTGACTCAGCCTTCCATCCTTTCAAAGGTAGGTGAAATGAGGACCCAGATTGTGGGGGCAATAAGCTGACTTTGTATAAATATACAAAAGTATGAAGGCTTAACGCATTGTAAGCCGCCCTGAGTCTCCGGAGAAGGGCGGCATATAAATCAAAATAAACCCCCCCCCAAAAAAAACAGCTACAAACGATGATGATGATGATGATGATGATGATGATGATAATGATGATGATGATATCCATTCAGTTGAGTCTGACTCTTGGCAATTCTGTGGGTCAGGTATCTTCATGTCTTTCAATCTTGCACTACTTGAGTTGTTCTATGTTCTGGCTAATGTCAGCTGTGATGATGTTCAGCAATCATAATCTTTGGCAGCCTGATTTCCTTTTACCGCTAACTCTTCCCAACATAATTGCTTTCTCCAGTAAATTCCCCCGCATGACATGGCCAAAGTAAATGAGACAGAGTTTTGTGATTTTTCCTCCTGGTGACATGTCTGGCATTATGTGCTCCAGTACTTGCTTGTTGGTCACTTTTGCTATACTAGGACAGCTACAAACATTCATTAGGAAATGGAAGGAGGTCTCCATTTCCTATGAGCCCTCTCTGTCATGTCCATTTTGTTCTTTTCATTTATTTCTTTCTCTAAATTTATTTCAACTTTTATTTCTTTAACAGAACTAAAATGTCGGCAAAAATATTTTAAGGATCAGTTCTGCCCCATACATGGACTTAATTTTATTATTTAGGACAGGCTTTCCTGCCTGCCTAGAGCTCAATAAATGACCAAAAAAACCAACCCAAAGCTGTGATGATATAATTTATAAAATTAGTCAATCAATTTGTAATATAGAAAAAAGTCCACACCAACTTTCTATCAGCTAATTTCAGTTAAGAGGAACTTTCCAAGTTCCCGAGATATATATGAAAAATCTATTGGTAGAAAAAGATCTAGTTAATGAGCTTTATCTACATAGCTAGCTAGCAAGCAATTAACTGCCAACATTTGGAGAGCTGGGGAAAAAAACAAAGCATAATGGCCACCCTGGCATTAGATATGCTGTTGTTGTCCCAACATGTAGTAATGAATGCATTTCCTTGTATAACATCCAAGGCCCAATTGCAAGTTGCTAAGGCATTATGGAAGATGTGATGAGAAAGGAAGGAAATTGCTTGTACCAGAATATTGCCTTTCCTTATTCTGCATTTCCTACTGTGGCTAGAAGCAGATCTCTGGGATCTGAGGCCCAAATCTTGAGCCTCATCTCCAACTTAATTTTTTTAAAAATTGGAGATGCCAGAGGTTCAGTCTCAAATATTCTGCATACAAAATATATCCTGTTCTTGAAAATTACATTGAAAGCCTATGAGATTTCCTCTTCATATCTCGTAGCGATATTTGGGTAGTCAAATGCCACGTTATTTCATTATTTAAGGGGAATGGATTGTTTTTCAGAGCAGGAATATCCCCAGAAGATCTGAATAGAGCTTCGAAGAGGCATTTTGATTTGATGAAGCTTCTTTTACTCAAAGCACACCTTCAAAGTGAAGCACTAAAAGGAAGCAGAGTTCTCCTTTGAAGCATCAGATCAGAGAGGCTATCTTGCCTGCATCCAGATGCTGAAAGGGACTACCCAGCTCAGATTGCCACAAAGTCCATGATCCACTTTGAACAGATCAAATTCCCAAGATAGGACAGCATGATGAAAGAATAATTAATAAGTGGCAACTGGCTCTGAGTGATTGCAAAGAAAATATGTATAATGTCTAACAAGCACATGTTTGTCATTCAGATAACTTTTATTTCAGTTCTCCATGTTAAATTTTTACTTTAGTTCTTCATATTTTTTTTAAAAAAACCTACACAACACTAAGTGTTTTTCCGGTGAAACCGGTCTATCAGGGCAACCTGGTCTGCCCAAATATGGGATGGAGCATTCTGCTTCCGTTTTTGCCTTTCAGCCAGGAGCTTTCGCGACAAACTATTTTTTGTGTTGAATGTATATTTTACCAACAAAGAAATAAAGGGAGACTAGTATAGATCTATTTCAAGCTATTTAGCTCTTGTCAGCTTTCATACCCTTTCTGGGATTCAAACCTGGGCTACTTGCATATTAGGTAGATGTATTAACCTCTAAGCCACAGGTTCTCCTCACTTTGTCAGCTATATCAGGGGAGAGATTAAGTGTTTTTCTGGTGAAACCAGTCTATTAGGGCAACCGCCTCCCTTTATTTCTTTGTCAATAAAATATAAATTCAACCTACACAACACTGTTAACAGCCAAGACTCAATTCCAGTCCTTTGCTCCATTAAAATTAAATGGAAATGAATTAATACATATTATCAATAGTTATTTATTAGTGAACACAATGGACAATGAGGTAAAATAGGTGGTTCATATGTTGGTTGCATTTTGTGTATGTGAAGAGGAGATCTTTATTTTTTAAAGCTTTATAAATCTTGTGTCAGGCATTTGGGTATAGTTTTTGTATGTTTCCTACCTCAAAATGATTGTTAAAGCAATTTCTGGAAACACTCGTGAATTGTTTTGTGAGATTTTTGCTATAAGATGCTTAGAGTAATCTGTATTGCTCTAGTACTGCTCACTAGAAAAATTAATATTACCAACATTCTTCCATTTTTTGTACAGTTTTCAGTATATATTAAAGAAGAAAGCCAAGTAAGACAATCAGAAACACTCTATTCCTGTTTTACATAATAGATAAGGCAATAGCATCATATTATTATATCACTGGCCAATTTACCAAGTTATTTGTTGGTAATTATAACATTGAAATGAATGTAATCCAGATTTTCTTGGTCTAAATTGTATGTAACCCCACTCATATTAATTTTTTTTTTTTTTTTAATTTGATTTATATGCCGCCCTTCTCCGAAGACTCAGGGCGGCTTACAATTTCAGTAGCCTGAGAATTTTAGATGTGAAAGAGACTGATCAGGTTGGAAAAGTCTAGTCTGGACTATTAACAGAAGTCTTATTAGATTTTTAAAGATGAAAATGTATAACTCAGTAACATATTCCAAGAGAGAAATCTGAGATAGCTAAAAAAAAAAAAAAAAACAGGGATAAACTGATTCATTGCAAGGCAGGTTGTTTTTTTTTGTAAGAACATCTCCAATTTTGAGGGTTTACTTGAACATCACAAGGACACCTATTTGCTATAATGCCGTGTTAAAATAATTTATTTTATCCCTACTTGGTCCATAGTTATATACCACAGGAAGCAAGATTCATGTGTCTCTGGTATCCATTGAACTTTTTACATCTTTCTTAAACAACGTGATTTGTACTTTTGAGACAGAATGTTTTGTGAACTCATCCTTGTAATTTGTAAGCCATGCTTTATAGGCCATTTTTTTCATGTGAGCCAGGAATTAGGTTTGTTTCACACAGTGTACTAAGCTTTTGGATTCTGTTGGTTGAACAAGTAATGGGAGTTTGATTCCCGCTTTATAGTAAACCATAAATCCTGATTGACAAACCAGTAAATCTGTGCCCAGCTTTGAAGGGGCATTTTGCTTCAGCAAAAATGGATCAAAGCTACTTTGTGAAGCCATATGGTCCGGTAAGAGTGTAATTATGTGACCACATGACTTCTCTTCCCTCTGTATTGGATGCCAAAGGAAAAGGCAGAGGGGAGACTTTTTCTGCAGCAAAGGCCAAACTGCTTCAGCCACCAGCATGTTTGGGCAGCTTTCACAGATCCTCTAGAGAGGCCCACACCAACTGCCAAGCCCTCCTAGCTTACAGACCTACCATTTTTCTTCCTCCAGCTTGCTCAGCAGAACCTTTGGAAGAGACAAGCATTGCATCCTCATGGCACTCGCCAATGAAAGAGGTGTGGAGTTTCTTGTAAAGGAAGAAAGCAAGGTGGATGATGTGCAGCATACCCAAAGGTGCTGTGGAATAGAACATAAAATAATAAAATTGGAAGGGACCTTGGAGGTCATCTAGTCCAACCCCCTGCTTAAGCAGGAGAGTCTATGCCATTTTAGACAAATGGCTGTCCAGTCTCTTCTTGAAAGCTTCCAAAAAGGGCCACCCACAACTTCTGCAGGCAAGTTGTTCCACTGGTTGATTGTTCCCACAGTTAGGAAATTTCTCCTTAGTTCTAGGTTGCTTTTCTCCTTGATTAGTTTTCATCCACTGCTTCTTGTCTTGCCTTCTAGTGCTTTGGAAAATAGGTGGACACCCTCCTCAGAAACTACTTGGAAAATAGTTTGCCTCCTTATCAAAAGCTTTGTGTGCTGAAATACTTCAAGACTGGAGTTTTGGGGGCAGAGAATCCTTACAGGGAAGAAGCTAAGTGAAGTCTTCTCTTGCAGCATTGCCTTGAGTTGCTTTGCAGAGGTGAATCAGTTTAGTTTGGCAAATCATATCAAATCAAAATGGCCAAACAGCTTCATCAAAGTGAACCTGTGTTACTTGACACAAGCCCACAAACCTGTCAGGCGAAAGCAACCAGAACCACTCATGAAGAGTCTCAGCAGTAGTTTTATTGCTGGTCTCCTATGTTACAAGAATCTTGCCAGACTGGTTGCATTCCCTTGGAAACAGCAAGATAAGGCTTCAAGGATTCTGGGAGCGGTTTGGCCTATGTGACTTACTGCAGTGCAATGATTCTAAACCTAGTCCTCTCTTGACTCTTCCTCCAGTGTAGCTATTTTGTGATTCCACCACAAAACCTCAATGACTAGGTATACAAGCACTTCTCAGAAGCAAAGAAAACACACTCTGGCTTGGTCCAAACATATTTCAATACCGTATTACCTGATATTGATTATCCATCCAAAAATTATGAGTGGAAGAAACTGTGTCTTAATGTGAGATGTGAACTGAGCCAATATAAGGCTCACTATATAACTGCATATCTTGGGCCTACAGTCTGCTATAGCATGATGGCCCTAAGATGAATTCATCCATTTAAAAAGGACCGTACTTGAGTTTATGCTAGATGATATGAAAGTACTGAAAGAGCCTTGGTGGCGCAGCAGACTAAAGTGCTGTTAAGTAGCACCAGCTGCCTGCAATTACTGCAAGTTCAAATCTCACCAGGCTCAAGGTTGACTCAGCCTTCCATCCTTCCGAGGTAGGTAAAATGAGGACCTGGATTGTGGGGGCAATAAGCTGACTTTGTATAAAAAAGAACACCGCTTGGGGGGGCCGAAAGCCCTCTAAGCAAGTATATACAAAAGTATGAAGGCTATTGCTTAACGCATTGTAAGCCACCCTGAGTCTCCGGAGAAGGGCGGCATATAAATTGAACCAATAAATAAATAAATAAATAAATACTGCTTCCAGAATACTTCTTCAGTGACACTTATTAACCCTTACAAGCTGTTAGTCAATGATGCATTATTTAAGCAATAAACAGAACATGTGAATGGACTTCTATCAGTAATGCCAACCATATACTTTAGGTAAAGCATAAGTATTGGAACAATCTTTGGATGGCGTTAATATCATTGTTGTTCATATAATGTGCCAAAATTGGTTAGCTTTATTCATATTTGCAATCAGGGATTCATTTCAAAGCAAAGATTTCTGCTGGAAATCCATTAAACCTAATACAGTAGCTGTTACATCTGGCGTGAGACTCACAGAGCTAAACTGAATACATTTTTTTTAAAACAGGATTTGGGCTTTTTTTCTTGCTGCCTGTAGACATAGACTCTTCTGTCAAACCGTGTTTGTGGGATGTCTGTTTCGTCCTATTTTATGTTTGCTTTGTACGTTTATGTCAAGATAACCCGCCTCAACAATCAAAGTGCTAATTAGGGACAGCACAGCACAATTTAAAGATCATGAACAAAACAAATCATAGGCTATAAGCTATAAAACTGCTTATTTAGTAAATGTCATGCAACGTGGTTTTACCTTGATGAAACTGAATTTTATCATTCTCCTTTTTCACAGAACTATAGAAGGGGACCCTATTAGTTCATCTAATCCATCTCCCTGCTTGATCCAGGAATCTAAAATCTCTCTGGTAGAGGCCATCTAGGCCCCCACCCCTCACTCCCCTTGGGTTCCTTTGTTGAGCAGACTGCCCCACTGCTCCATAGCTTTTAGCACTCCTAATATTAATTCCCAAACTCCTATTTTTTTTTTATTCATCCCATCGGTCCCTTATCCTGTTGTCAGTTTTCTGTTATTTCTCACAAGCTTCTTTTTTGCGAGGTAAACATATCAAACAGCTATGCAACTTCAATGTTTCCACACAGGACTTGCCTGCCAAACACCTTATCATCCTGGTAGCTCTCCTAGGAACATGTTCCAATAATGGAACAATCCAATAATGGAATTGCTACCTCCCATAATCTGGACACAGTATTTCCATTCATGCAGCCCAAAATTTTACTGGCTTTTTAAACTGCTGCAGCATACTATATGCTTGTAATCAACTGGTGGTCCACTAGTACTCTTTCTCATAGGTGTCCCAATCCTGGACTTCCCAGACCAGGTATGGACTTTAGACATGCCACAGTTGAACAGCATTCTTTGGATTTGGTCCACAGCACTGACTGACCAAAGGACAGTCTCTTCAGAGACCTCTCCTGATACTTCCCTCCTGGCTGAAGGAGAATCACTTGTGAACCATCACAATTCTCCTGGAACATAGTACTGTCTGCCTATGTTACTCACCTTGTCCAAACGGTTAACAGGATTATTTTGTCAAATACTTTACTGAGAGATATATTAGTACCAAAGCATTCCCTAACTCTATCAAGCTTCTCACTGGGTCCTAAAATAGTTAAATGTAGTATAAGATTGTTTTTGACAATCCCTGCTAGATCCTACTAATTGTAGCATTATTTTTCAAGTGCTCCCAGATATTCAGCTTGACATTCTAGTACCTTTTCTAGATCAGATTCTGGGTGACTGTAATTTCTGAATGTTCCTTCTACTCTTTTTTTTGAATATATCAGAACAATGATTGCAGTTATTGTTTTCTGGCACTTCAACAGTTCTCCAAGAGGTTGTTTATTTATTTATTGAATTTGTAGGCCATTCCAGATCACTCTGGGCAGCTTTACAAAATTATAGCAGCAATAAATACAGAATGATTTTCAAATAATTCATTGGTTCTGAGGTAACTTCTGCTGTGTTTTTCAACACTTTGGGGTATAATTCATCTGGCTCTGGGGACTTGAATTCATTAAAGGAGCAAAGTAGGTTTTTACTATATCATTATTAAGGGTATGCTGCACACTATCCTTTTCTCAATCGTTTTTGTGTAAGAAAAAAAAAAGACAATATTGACAGTTCTGTCTTCATCCAATTCCTGATTGCTACGATGCTTACATTCCACTATGCAATAAATCAACAGCCTCTTTGACGTGTCTTTTATTTTGAACATAGCCCCAAATCCTCTCTTACTATGCAGTATATATATCTTTTATTCTTGTCTATTTTCTGAGCTTTTGCTTTTCGGAATCTTTACCTACAGGATCTAGCTACCAGTTAGTATTTTTCCATAGTTACATGTTTCTATTTATGTCTTCGTTTTGCTTGTTGGGTAGTTAGCATTCTACGCACCCTTGCAAATCTCTTTTAAAAAATTCTATTTTAACTTCTCAGAAGGTTGATTTGTGCTTTTATTTTCAGCACCTAATTTCTTGGGTTTTCCAGGCTGTTTATCCTTTAGATTTTCAAACCATAGCATCCTCACCATCTTCATTAAAACCTGCTTTTTCTCTCCTATTGATCTATTTTATGTCCATGAACCTGTTCTTCTTTTTTGGTCCAAGATAGCTAACTTTCTTTCTTTCTCTACTTTCTGAAACTTGAAATTGTCAGCAAGAAAGATAGGACTTGGGAGCTCCCATACTTAGCTTAGTTAATTTTCTAGCAAGAATCATTAGTTGATGTTTTCCATTACTATTATAGATGGTTGTCTGAGATCTCGATGAAAGCCACCTGAACGTTTTTCTACTTGGGTAGGTAGCCTATAGAAATCTCCCACAGTAGCATCATTTCCAACTTCTTCACTCAGAAAGCCACTCAATCTGCCTGTCAAGTTTCCGAAAAATGCCCTAATTAATTCAGGAGCCATGATCCAAACTTCAAAGGAAATATAGTGATTTATTAGGAGTAACATTCCGGCAATACTCGGATGCAGTCAGGACTGATCCCACGTAGATTTACGTTCCCCTATGACCCTGTCTTTCCCCTCCCCCCTGGCCATGTCATAAATCACATTCTCCAATTAACCACTTTGGCTGGCTGTGAAACCTAACACCCTCGTTCTGATTGCAGTCAGAAAAATGTATGGAATTCACTTCAGTTCTCCCTCCCTCCTGCTCATGGCAACTTGAAAGCTTTGCAAGTTGACACTGCCTTTTCATTGATTGGGTCTTTTTCTTTCTTTCTTTAACATCTGATATTCCAATTATGATTCTCATCTCAATATCACTGTAACTATTAGGTCATGCTTGTTTTTTTCTGTAATGATTTCTGGTTCTATTTGTTATTCACTCTATGTAGTTCTGGTATACATAGACATTGGAAATAAGGGATGTCACAGTTAGAACAGTTAAAATCTTTCTTGGCAACCTAATCTTCTCTGCTAGTTGTTCATTTCCAGGATCCTCCTTTTTCTTCTTGTCCTTTGACTCTCAATGGAGCAGATGGTAAAAATACTATTAGCACCTCTAGCTACTTTACCTTCTTACCCAGGGCTTTACAACACTTGTAATCTTTTGTAATGATTGTCTTTGTCTAGCAGTTTTCTTTGTCCCCTCTGAAACAAGCAGGGAGGGATAGCTGTCAATTGAGTTTAATAGCCCTTGGGTAATCTTTGCATCATAACATAAATTATGTGTATTGACACACTTCTCACAATAACATATGCCTCTCACCATAGGGAGTCTACCACAATCACCACACTTTTTTTTTTCTACCCAGCGGACATGTTTGCTCTCCTTCATCTCTGCAGAGTTGAAAGTCTCTTTGTTCCAGAGAGTTGGGAAGGATTAACCCATGTCAAGTGAATAGATTATAACTTCCATATACATCTGGAGTATCAACTCCAGTGGCATGATTTTTTTTTCACATTTTTTACCACATTAAATGCAAATAACTATGATTTGGAAGAGCGTCTTCCTCTTTCGGGCCCTCATCCTTGTTTCTGGACAACTTCCTGTATCCTGTTCTGAGTTCTCCCATTCTCTTAGCTTTGATACATTTTGCACAGTACCTTCATGCTCTTCACCTTCCTTGGTGAACTTTAAAGAAGAAAGGCTGCCCTCCATTGTTTTCACTTTCCACTCTAGCAAGGAGAGAAGCTTGCAATCGTAGCTGAGAAGAAAAAAAATATAGCACATTCCTGCAAGTCTGCTCACTATTCAATCTTACACAAGTCAGCTTCTTTCTTCTTCTGCTAAACTCTGTTGTAAAAGTATCATATTTTTTAAAGTTTAACAAACTCAAGGAATATCTCTACTTAACGTATTTGGATAAATTTAAATGCTATGTTTTAAAAATCTGTGAACTTTCAGTTTATTTTCTCAACGATGGGAAAAAATCCTATTTATTCTGAACTAGGACAAAACTTTCCAAAACATTTGTTCATGGACGTGTGTGTAGAGACACAGATGTATGCAGAAGCACAGTTTGAGCTCATAACTCTGATCCATTATGGCGGCTCAAGTCACAAAAATATTCTCTTGACAACATGTCATGCCAGTTACATCATGCATTCACCAGAGAGCGCAAGAGATCAGGGTTCAGTAATACCTCCCCAGGCCTCTATCCACTTGAAGAAACTGAAATAAAAATTGAAGGATACAGCAAATTTAAGGGGGAAGGGGTTAGATTTTTTTTTAATTATTCTCTCTTTTTTAAAGAAAGCAATTATCTGCATAGAAAGAGCATTCCGTAAAAAAAGAATGGATTTCATATGGCACTTTGGTTGAATTAATCTTTGCTGTCACCCTTAAGAATGACTGTGACAAGTCTTGAAATTGATCTGTGTCACAAGATTTCCATTAAATTGTCTATCTCCACCTGTCCTATCCTGCTGAGATGCATAAATGGAAAAGGTGAGGAATAAAACCCTTGCTGCTTTTGTCCTGAGATATGTTGTAGGATATAATGTAATGGTGACCAAAGATCTAATAAAACAACTTGAATGCGCTTGACCATTCTGATGTCAAAAATAGGGGGGAAATCATTTAATGACTGTAGCTCTTTCCATCTTAACCTTAAAAAAAAAATCTAAAACACCTTGGACACCTGAAATGCATCAACAAAATTCATGATGAGTGTCATCAACAGCAACATCCATCTCTACCCAGGTTTTAATGTCAAAGCGGGAGTTCAGCCTGGCTAACTTTTAACAAAGTCATTTAGTATTAAAAAAAATATATATTTGTTTCTGAAGATAGGCTCCCCTTTCTTTTCTGTGCATATTTACAAAGAGCAACTAGATGAAGTCATTATCTCTTGTGAGACATCCATATATCTTACTGACTAATAGACCATATATCCATATATCCTTTGTCTAATAGTCTCTTTCTTAGCTCAGCATCATGGAGGTAATTCATGATTTCATGTCTCCATAAACTCTATAGCCTTGGCCCAGTGATATTTGACAGGAAGACACATTCTGAATTTGACATTCTGATTGTGTGCAGCTGGTGAGTGAAGGTGGGGGAGAATGACATGGAAAGATCACTTCCAGGCCAGTGTTGGATTGGCAGCCAATTCAACACTGAATTGAATTGGCTGCCAATTGAACAACAATTCTCTTTAAGGATGCTGTCCGCCCCACTAGATAGACCAGAAGAGAAAATCAACTCTGCAGGAACATTAGAGCAATACTTTATTGAAACAGGTTATAATAACAGAGTCTTCCAAGCCTTTTTGAGCTTGATTGACCTCATCCCCTTATATCCTTGGTCCTTTATTCTCTATAGTTGGAGATCTGGCTGAAATGGTCTCAATAGAACAGATATCTGTTGGATCTGGATAATTTCTTGAATGTGTTTTTCAGTGAAATTATTGATCTGTAGATTACAGAGATGGTTTGGATAATTGACACTATTGCTCCTAAGTGACTTCTTACATCTCCCAGGGACAAATTAGCTTCTTCATTTACAAAGAAGCTTAAGAGTACTGAAGTAGCATTTGGGGAACAAGTGGAGAAACTCTAGTATTAGATTAGCTGCTCATCTGAAGGTCTATTTCTTGGTCGTATAGGCACTGAAATGTGTTGCATCCATTCTGCCTATACACAAACTCTTCTATATTGTATGACATCTCTCTTGTTAAGGAAGAGTGGAAATTGAAGATAGTGCTGGATGACTAATGTTTGACACCTTAACTATTGACTAATGATGTCCTATTCCAACATACTTTCTATGCTATATATGAAACTTTTGGAGGAAATCATATAAAACTTTGGAGTAAGATGCCAACAGAATGCTGACAAATCTGCTCAAGTCATCAAGATGAAAGTTACTAAATTCATAAACTAGGATAAATTTGAACCAGCTAGTCCTGAGAAAGTGGGCAGGCTATGTGTATTTGAGTTCCATGCCCTTCCTGTTGCTTAAAGCTTCTAGAAAGGAGTATGTGTTTGGGTTCATATGATGGTAAATGTCTCTTTGAGGGGAAGGGTTTCTGCTCCTGCCTCAAGAGGCCTTTGCTGGATCCAGCCATTCTGGACAATTTTTTATCAGGTTCACAACTTCTTTTTCTAGGGAAGGTTACTGAGAAAGTAGTCAGATTCCAGATTCAGAAAGCCCTGGGGTAAGCAGATTCTTCGGATTTTGCAGTCAGGATTAAAGACTGGGTTTTAGCACTGAGGCAACTTTGGTTGCACTTGGGGATAAACTTTGGAGGGATCAAAAGGGAAGATAGTGTATGAATCCTAGCTCTCCTTGCTCATGATCAGTCATGATTAATCACTTCCCAACTGGATCACTGCAACACATTTTACATGGTGCTGCTCTTGAAGAGCATCTGGAACCCTCAGTTGATCCTGAATGCAGTGGTGAAGATCATTATTATGGGTGTGACCAATTACATCAATGTGTCTGATGGAATTTAGTCCAGAGTTGCAGGAGAGAGGGACTATTTCCCAGGGAGCCAAAGAGGCAATATAGCTTGAAATCTTTGGTATGCAGGAAAAGGGCAAAGGGGAACCTGCCCTAGCAGTTCACATGGTATATCATATAGTTATGTAGATAAGTGCATTAGTCTGGCAAGATTTCTGCCTACAGGCAGAATAAAGAAACTATTCTGAAGTAACTCCTATGTCCCTTGGTTTCTTGGATCTGACAATGTGACACAGCAACTCCATGGGCTGCATTGGCTTCCAATAGGTTTCCAGATACTGGATCATCTTTAAAGCCATGTCTGGCATAGAACTCGGCTATTTCCAGGACAGCCTGCCCCCCAAGAACATTAGTCTCTCTCAAGGATTCTCATCAAGAGGACATTCTCCAGATCGCCTCCTTTAAGTATTGTCATTTTATTGTAGGAAATGATCGGGCTGAACCTGAGGGAGGGCTCAAGCATGTCATCAGTCTCTAGTCCTTTGCGCTTATAAGAGATCTAAGTCCAATCCATCTTGAATTCTACTTATGTACTTATTCCACTTATCTACTACCAATTTGCTTGGACTGTAATAAAGAATGTGGTCATTTGAACTGCCTTGCTTCCTGCTTTATTGTGCCTGACACTTATGCAGCCTAGAAAGTGGGACTTTTTGGTAGCTACTTCTGCTCTCTGGAACAATCTTCCAGAAATGTACAACAGGCCCCAAACCTGTTAGACTTTACAGAAAGGCAATCAACATGAGGCTGTTTTCCTAGATGTTTGGGTCTTGGTCCCCTCTTGGTGGTTTCAATTTATTTCTGGCAGCTGTGGCTAAGGGAACCTTTGTACAGGTTCGCCTTGTACACCAATTGTGACCCTACCTGGATCAGAAGGCTCTTCTCACAGTCACTCATGCCCTTGTCACCTTGGATTATTGCAATGCGCTCTACATGGGGCTACCCCTGAAAAGTGTTCGGAGACTACAGTTGGTCCAGAATGCAGCCGCTTGAGCGGTCGTGGGTGCACTTAGGTACTCCCACATTACACCAATCCTACATGAGCTGCACTGGCTTCCTATCAGTCTCCAGTCACAATTCAAGGTGTTGGTTATTACCTTTAAAGCCTTATATGGCTTAGGGCCAGGCTATCTTCGAGACCGTCTTCTACCGCATAGCTCCCAACGACTGGTAAGATCCCACAGAATTGGCCTCCTCTGGGTCCCGTCAGCTAAACAATGTCGGCTGGCGTGTCCATGGGGGAGGGCCTTCTCTGTGGCTGCCCCGGCTCTCTGGAATCAGCTACCTCCTGAGGCCCGGACTGCTGCCACCCTACGGGCCTTCCGGAAAATGATGAAATCCTGGCTTTTCTGGCAGGCTTGGGGCCGTTGATCTCACCACTGCGATCTTGTGAGATCCGGCCATGAGCGGTGTGTATGGGTTTTTTTAACGTCTTTTATTGTATATTGTTTATACTGTCTTTGTTGTAAGCTGCCCAGAGTCCTCGGAGAGTTGGGCGGCATAGAAATACAAATAATAAATAAATAAATAAATAAATAAATTTCATTTAGTTTGCCATTTTGCATACCTAGCTTTATCTTTCTTGATATAAGGTTGGATTTGTTTTTGTTTAATGTTTATTTTGTTGTAGGCCACCTGGAATGTGTAGGTTGATTTGGGTGGCTATATAAATGCAATAAATGAGGGGGAGAAGGTGGTGAGGGAGAGGGAAGATAAGGAAACTAGAATTGGATGAGATTGCATCTCTTCTGAAGCAGGAAATCTACAACCTCGACATGCTTCTTGATCCTGAGCTGACCCAAGATTTGCAAATGGGTGACTGTGACAAAAAGTGCTGTCACAAAATTATGAGTGCATTACTGTGCTCTGTCCTCAGCAAGGATATCCATGTTCTGATCGTGTCCTGTCTTGACTACCGCAATGTGGTTTACTTGGGGCTATCCTTCAAATGTATGCAAAAGTTGCCACCTGTGCAAGCATCAGAGCTAGGCAGCTAACTAATGGAAGACACAAGGATCACATGATTCCCATGCGGAAAGATTTTTGCCAGTGGTTAATTGCTTATTTGACACATTTGTTCCTAAGCTAAGGAATGAATTACCTCAGGATGCTTCCCTTTAGTCAGCTGTTTAATTTTTAATTAATTTTAGTATAAATTTTAATGGGGGAGAGGTTTTTTTTAACTTTTCAAATTCTTTTTTTTTTTTTGCTAGCAGGCTTGAATGCTCAGTTGTGCAAAAAACTGATTGGCTATACAAATGAATAACTGAATAATATTCCCTATGCGGTTGCCAGTATATGATATCCTGGACTCATTCAGGCAGTGTTAGTGTGCTATCTAATGCAGTGAACGTATGAATCCTTCAGATAAAGCCCCTGAGCTGTGCACATACTAACTTCTGTGCAAGCCAGGGCTCGCCACATCAATATTTTAGATAACATCCTATCAGAACCAAGGTAATGTAAGTAGATTTCAGTGGAGGAAGGATCTTATTTTCTAACCTTGCACATAGCAAGAGGATCGGATGAGAAGCAGAATTTTGTTACATGCTCTCAAAAATTCTGCCTTCTGCTCTGACAGTAAATGTAGGCTGTTGTTGTTGTTTTTTACAATATATATGTATACAAGTTTTCATTCAGAAAACTGTCATAGAGGTTAACCTTTTTGAAGAAAAAAAAGAGACCATCAATTACTTAACACCTTAATGTTCCTCCCAGAACATTTAAATTAAATAGGTACTCCATATCAGTGTTCACCTAATTAATCCACACTTTCTAAAGCGAGTTCACATGCCATAACATGCTGTTTGGTTTGTTTGTTTGTTTTTAATTTCTCACTGATTAATGTTCAGGCCTTTCCCTGTGGAGTTATTGCATCTCACTCCTGGGCTTCCCAGGGAAAAAGAGCAACACATTCCCTTTATAGCATACCTTGTATTTCCTTTGTTGTTTTTGAGTATTCAGCAAGTATTAGCTTTCACAAAATGGCTTTATTAGCATTGGGCTTCTCCTTGTAATGCAGTTCAAAGTCTACAGCAATGAAGTCTAAGCACTGCATGAAACACACTCTTAGACATGCTACTTGGAATAAGTGTGCAGAAGTATGCAAATTGCAAAAAAAGAAAAAAGTGGAGGTAAAAATACTAGCAAGGATAAAATATGATGGGAATGTATTTTATTCATGCTGGTGGCAAGATGGCCATGTGCATAGCCCACATCTTTAAATTACTAAACAGTAATTTCTTCATTCTGCAGACCTGCACATTAGAGTCACAGGTGCCACTAATAAAAAGTTCTCAAGATGTTCACCAAATCTCAACACCAGCACAGCTTCTTTGCATGATGCTACAACTTTTAAGGGACATAGTGGCTCAGTGGCTAAGACGCTGAGTTTGTTGATCAAAAGGTCGGCAGTTCAGAGGTTCAAATCCCTAGTGCCGCGTAATGGGGTGAGCTCCCGTTACTTGTCCCAGCTTCTGTCAACCTAGCAATTTGAAAGCGCGTAAAAAATGCAAGTAGAAAAATAGGGACCACTTTGGTGGGAAGGTAACAGCTTTCCGTGCACCTTTGGCTTTTAGTCATGCCGGCCACATGACCACGGAGACATCTTTGGACAGTGCTGGCTCTTCAGTTTTGAAACGGGGATGAGCACCGCCCCCTAGAGTCGGGAACGACTAGAACATATGTGCAAGGGGAACCTTTACCTTTACCTTTTACAATATTTTAACTTGAATAAAACTAATAACACTTTTGAAGAATGGCTGCTATGCAAAGAAAAATAGCTAAAAATAAATAAGAAAAAGACTTGCTCTTGATAACCAGGAAAGGTATTCAAAAGTTTTTGTGATTTTAATTATTCCTGGCAGAGAAAGGCAACATGGTGTTTTCAGATATTTTGGACTTTAGTGCTCATCAGCTCCAGCCAACGTATCTGATGAGAAGAGATGGTAGAGATTGGAACTGAAAACATTTAGAAAGCAGCAGCCTCTGGGCCAAGCTGGATACAGTGCTAAATTCATCCTTGCCTTTAATGCACAACAGGCTTTTTAAAAAATGAACCCAGCAACCATAGGAGGGAGGCAAAAATAATTGTTGAGTTCCATGAAAAAATTGTACCATTCTGAATTAAAAGTTACAAAGATGTAATATAAAAGAAAGCTGTTATGGTGTAATAGCCCTTTGGTTTGTTAACTGAATGAAACCAAGATTTTCAGTTCACCTCTGTGAAGAATCAGACCCAGTTAATAAAGGGGTTATGATGTACATTGTGAGATGTTCCCTTTTCTAAGCTGACATTTGAGGTACCCTTTTTATATGCAACAGTGAAATCCAAAAAGGGAGCAAAGATCAAGTTGTGACACATCCCATAGTGGACATTCTAACTGATCTCATAGATCCTTAGTTAAAACCTAGTGAAATATCAGACTGACAGTGTGTCACCTTTGATTGGCGAGGAAGTTCTGGCTAGAGAGGACAATGGGTCTGACCCAGCAGGGTCAAAACAGAATACAGACAGTCTGCGGCTGGCATTTGTTATCTTAGAGCTGGAAAATTAATAAGGAACCAGCAGAAGATATTGAAGCCAGAACTATAGCCAGGCCAAGAACTGAAATGGCTCGGTGGCAGACAATAGATGGTATCCATTCAAAGATGAAAACAGAAGCTAGGACCACAGAAATCACTGATCGCTGAAGCCAAATTGGCATTAACTGGCATTTGTCATGAATCAGAATGAGACAGCAGCCAAAAGCCTGTTGAGCCCCTGGCCAGAAGGAAGGCTTCAGGTTAAGCACTCTTGAAGACGATTCTTCCTTTGTCCTTGTGTGGGAATAACTGTTCAATTGATGCCAAGATAAGATTCGTAATACAAATAACAGTTTAAAAGATTAGATTTTATCACAACTTTTCATGGGAAGGAAGGAAAACAAACTAAATTGCCTTCTTATAACCTACGCTGCAGCCAATCACACTTCCACTCAGAACATTTCAAGGCATGTAGACTGAGCTTCTCGAACATCTCATGGGTTCCAAACACTGAAAATGTGTTCTTGAATCTAAGCAGTTTGTCTTTCACATGAAAACTTTCTGTTTCCATGTCTGCCAATTTGCATCCTGATTTCCATCTGGCTTCTTTTGACTTCTTGATCCGGTATTGCTAACTTGGAATATGACATAAACTGAATTTGAAATTTTATGCAAGCTATCTTGATACAGACGGTCCTCACATAGCGGCCATAAATTGGAATTGGTAACTCTGTCGTTGAACAACATGATCATTAAACAAGACTGTGACGTGCAATTTTATTGTCGGCTTCTCCATTGACTCCTTGTCAGAAGCCAGCTGTGGGGTGTGCAAATGGCGATCATGTGCTGCGGTGGTTGTTAAATTGAGAAGTGCCTAAATCTTGATCCCATGACTGGGAGGTGGTGTGACAGCCATAGATCTGAAGAGAGGTTGTAAAATTACTTTTTCAGCACTGTTGTAACTTTGAACAATTGCTTAACAGAGCGTTTGTTAAGAGAGGAGGTCTGCCTGAAATAGCCTTTCTCTTTAGAACTTACAGACTATTTAACAGAATAACAGAGTTGGAAGGGACTTTGGAGGTCTTCTAGTCCAACCCCCTGCTCAAACAGGAAACCCTATACCATTTCAGATAAATTGTTGTCCAATCTCTTCACATGTAAAGCTTGGAAAGGATGAAAGGGACAGAGCAATATGGTGCGACATCCAGAAAGTAAGATGTCTGGTTCCATGGTGAGGTGCCACTGCAACTGGTCTCTGTGCCTCCAGTTCGGCATTTGGCTAATGCATTTCTAAAGGCCACCCGGACTTTCTAGGCAATCTCATTCAGTGTCTGAGGATAAAATCTTTAAAAACACCCAGAGTGCAGCCTACTTTATATAATAATATAATATTTTATATAATTTTTATATCAAGCCTACTATTTTATATAATAACCTTTCTTCTGACTCTTTGATTAACCATTCTCACATCTTAGAACCGTCAAGAAATTGTAGCACTGTTTTACCCAAAGATTTACAAATAGACTTTTCATGAAAAAAAACCAAAATCAAACGTACACTGCTTAAACAGAAAGTATGATATTTGTATGTTGGCTGTTGATAAAGTAAGCCTGCAGAGAAAAACATTTATTTAGGAAGGATGAAAGGTGGTTATTATTATTTAGAGTGAACAAAATTGTTCCAAAAGTTTCAACAGGAATTCTAATCGTCATTAAAATCTGATGCTGTTCCTGGAAACTCACAGATGCATAAATTAAGAATTAGCACACTTTGCTGCAAACTCTGCTATTCAGGCGTCACATATATTAAACATTCCACTTGACACTGCCATCCATCTGTTCTACTTTCTGGAGACCAGAACCACTTTCCCTCTCTTGCCATGCAAAACTCAGTCCTGATTACATATAGCTTTTTCCTCTCTTCCCCTCCTCTGTTCAGCATTTTCCCACTGCGTCTTGATTAAATCTAGGTTGCCATACCTTAGGGGGCCCATCAGTTACTTGATGGTATTTATTCAGCACACTGAAAAAAAGAAACCGAAGAAAGAATAATGTGCCAATTACTTTGACAGTTCATTGTTTGAATCGAGTTGTCCAGATGAATGGCGGGCCAAATGCTTTGTTTTCTTGGGAGAATCATCTACATCTTGTATACAACTTAGGCTGCTGGCATTTGCTATTTAGATATGTATGCAATCAAAATAGTGGGGGGAGAGACTCTGTTCATTGTTCTCCTCTAGCTTCCTCCCAAGGTACCTGCTGCACAGCGGAGCGCTGAATATAGTGAAATGGAGGCTGCAGGATTCAGCAGCTAATCTCATGTTTCCTTTGATGGCTTGTTCAGTGGTTTTATCTGGGCTATTGGAGATGCCAAATCTCTATGGAGATGAATGTGTGAATGGCTCCCTGCTGCAAGATTACAGACTCGGCATTAATTGACAATTGCAATGATCTCAGAAAGTTTATTTAATTATATATGTAAAATCAGTTTAATTAACCAACTTTGTTATAATAATGATCCATGCACAAATATGCAATTAAATCCAGGTAAAGTCTAGCAACTCTCTAGAGAACTTCTAAATGTACAGTAACTAATCATGGAATCAGTCATTTTCAAATCAACTGGGTGAGAGATCACAAGTGTTATTTCTCTGCTGACTTCTTTGCCAGTTTTCAAGGACAATACATCATCATCGTCGTCGTCATCATCATTGTCATCTTTAAATTCTACAATGTACAACATAAAAATCAAGACAGCCTGTTACTTGGGACAATCCAAAAACTGCATGAGCTTAATTTGAAGATGATCTTTTTTCCTCAGTGAAGCAAGAAAGTTTTAAGCCCAGATTTAAAGATTAAAACTCATTTGTCACCCAAAGGGTAAGAGGGAGCCAATTCCAAAGCTGTGGGACTAGGTCCTGATAAGGACTCAACTTCTAATATGCTGTCAGAATAGTGGGAACAGTTGAAAGAAGCACAGGGACTTAACAAGTAGATTTTGGAAGTACCTGACCAACAAAAAGATAGACAGGAAGGAATACTGTACTGCCATGTTTCCAAAACTAGAATTAAGATTTTATGGTGTACCTTTAGCAAGAGGATACTTTTAAGTATTGATACTGAATATTTTCCAGGGTTCCAGCATTGTGGATGTGGTGGTAGGCCAATCAGCAGGCATCACAGACCTACACTGCAATCCATAATGATAAGTGGGAGCAGTAAACATGAATGGTTCTTCCCTCCAGACATTGTAAAAATACTAATTGCTTCAGCCTGTAATGCTATATCTATCTATCTGAAGTTTTATCTTCCATACCTCTTAAAAAAAGCTTTAAGATAATGAAGTTCCAAACTTGAACATTAAGAGTCACTTCGCAGCCAGATGGGTGGCAAATAATTTTAATAAATAATAATTAAGGAACTTATAGAGACCCACATCCAAAGTGTCAACATGTTTTTAAAAGATAAATTTGAGTATTTTATCTTGGGTTGTATTTCTGTTTTGCAAAGTTTATTTGGGAATTACTTAAACAATTACTAATGTAATAACTGCATATCAACAACTGCAAGTATACACATCAAAGAGCAGTAACTTCTCTGTTGTTTATATTTTTCCCTGTAGCAGCACTGAAAAAATATTTAATATTTACAATTTCCGCAACATAATAGTGATGCCGTTGATATTTCACAGCCTGTTTCAAATAGATAACATGCCTTTTTCAAGATTTCTTCTCAAATTTTTCAAAAGTCCAGTAAGAATATTTTTCCTATTTAAGTTTCTGATTCAGTTTCCTTAAGCTAGCAACAAGTCAAATGAGTATTTAAGGCTATAAAAAGATGGAGCATATGAGCTTTTGATAAAAAAAAAAGTTTCTCATCAATAAGAGTCGAAAAGAAGAATCTCGTCCTATTACTTTACAAATGATTAACTACAGGTAGTCCTCAATTTACAACCATTCATTTAGTGACCGTTCGAAGTTATGATGGCACTGGAAAAAGGGACTTATGACCATTTTTCACACTTACAACCATTGCAGCATCCTTGTGGACACATGATCAAAATTTGGATGCTTGGCAACTGGTTCATATTTACATTGGTTGCAACATCCGAGTGCATGTGATTATTTTTTGCAACTTTCTGATAAGGAAAGTCAATGGAGAAGCTGGAGCCACTTAACAACCTTGTTACTAACTTAACAACTGCATGGATTCACTTAATAACTGCAGCAAGAATGGTTGTAAAAAGCGGCAAAATTCACTTAACAACTATTTCACTTAGCAACAGAAATTTTGAGTTCAATTGTGGTCATAAGTCAAGGACTTACTTACATTACTTATCCGTAATATGGGATTCAGTGATACTACACATACCCATCCACATCCACACTCCTATCCCAGCTCCCTAAAGGTACAAATTATGCTGCAGATGAATCTCCCACTCTTCAGTTACTGATACACTTAGAAAAAAACTGTTGGATCCACTTTTCTCAGTCAGCATCTCATTTTCAGAACCCCAGACAATAGATAAGTCTCATAAGAACACCACAGCTAGACACAAGCAAACATGAGCTTTCTGTCAGAATCATTATCACCATAATTCTTTTATGGCAGGTTACAATTATACACCCTTCTAAGATGGAAAATGGAAGAAAGAGCATTACTTTGATTCTGACATATCTAATTTAAAACCCTTCTAATACAAGATCTTATTCTAGATCTTCCTTCCTTCCTTCCTGCCAAACATCATTTATTGAGACATTAAGATAATTGAAACATCCTGCTTGGTCTGACCAATGAAGAAAGTAATAATGAGATTACCAAGTGATGTTATTGCCTGACAGATTCGCATAGAGGAAATGATTACCATTATCATTAAAAAAAATGGATATGTTTTTAATTTTATATGATTTATTCCATCTCAGCCAGAAGCAGTTCTCTTACATTTTTCTGTGAGGGAACAATTGAAATAGCATTTCGAATAATCTTGGTGAGATTATTTGCCTAACTAATTGAAAATTAAGGTTGTACTTCAGAGGGCTGATTAGCTTTTGTTGAAGCTCAGTGTGTTTTATAGATTAAGCTTAGGCAGCCAAGCAAAACCTCTTTTGAGTTCAATGTCATGTCTTCCAAGTAATTAGAAATGTTATGTCCCTTAAATAATATAGTGAGATTTTGTTAGCAGGAGTTTTCTTCTTAGTTTAGGATTACAGGTAGTCCTCAATTTATAACTATTCATTTAGTGACTGTTTGAAGTTACAACAGCACTGAAAAAAGTAATTTTTCACACTTACGACTGTTGCAGCATCCTCATGGACAAGTGATCAAAATTCAGAGGTTTGATAACTGACTCATATTTATGACAGTTGCAGTGTCCTGGGGCCATATGATCACCTTTTGCGACCTTTGGACAAACAAAGTCAGATGGGGAAGCCAGATTCTTTTAATAACCTAACTTAACAACTGCAGTGATTCATTGAACAATTTAATTTTAATTTAATAGTTTATTGTCATTGTACGTATATACACAGTATACCCATCCAACGAAATTCACATAACACCCAGAGACCAAGCCCAACACACAATTGGGGCAAGAAAGGTTGTAAAATGGGGCAAAATTCACTTAACAGCTGTCTCACTTAGCAACAGAAATTTTGGACGCAATTGTGGCTGTAAATTGAGGACTGCCTGTATTCTGTTTTCAGATGGAAGGTTTACTCATTTCAAGGACATGGTTATTGGCTGCCGTTATATTTTCTCCCTTCAAAATTTAACTCCACGCTACTGAATTTTTGAGGAAGAAAAGAAGAGCATCTAGGCTTCCGTACTCCATTGCTTTACTACTACAATGCTGCTCACTTGCTCAAAGAAAGTGATAGAAAATCTTTCCTGTTTTTTATGTGTTTCCCCTGACTGGAAATCAGGCCCTTCTATCCCTTTTTCCCAGGTAACCTGGTCCAGGCACACCAACACACCTTGGAAGGAGTTAATTAAAAATAATGGCCATTAAGATGAAAATCAAATTAAACAACACAATAATCAAAAACATTAAAAGTTATGGTCAGCAATATTTCCAAAAACATCCCAAAGACTGTCCTTTTTGGCCAAATGGCCCCTCATCAATCTTGTTGCCTCATAAACGTGTCCTCTGCAGGCCCAGTCAGAGGCCTATGGAGCAGCGGTGGGTTCTACTTACTTTTACTATTGGTTTGCAATGGGGCCGCGTGCGCACATTCGCTTTGCTCACGTGCACACGCGCTCTTCTGTGCAAGCGCAGAAGCTTCTGTGCATGCACAGAAGCATTTTGATGATGTCAGGGTCAGTGGGCGGAGCCTCCTGCCAGTTTTACTACCGGTTCTATAGAACTGGTGTGAACCGGGGTCAACCCACCATTGCTATGGAGTCTCCCTCTCATAGCAGCCAGGATACAGTGTCTCGGCCATCGCTCTTCCTTGGTGTGGCAATCTCTCTCTCTTTTTGAAGGAGCCCAGCCTCCTTTCCTCATAGCTGCTTCTTTTCACTCTCTCTCTCTCAGTCCTCTTTTTCTGAGCTGCTCAAATCTGGCCTCCTATTCCCCAAGATTCTCACTTTTAACTCCACCTGCTGGGGACTACATTTCCCAGAAATCTCCTCCAGGGCTTCTTGCTGTTCCAATTCCAGGGACGAAACTCCAACTAGGGAATGATGCTATTGGAGCAGGTACATATGTACAATCCTAGATGCTGGCCCTAAAAAACAAGAAAATTATGACCTTGATATTTTTAACCATTAAGTCATTTACAGTCAAAGGTCATGGGAAATTTTTGTTCGTGATGTTGTTGTTCAGTCGCCAATTTGTGACCCCATACATTAGTTTAATAAACTTGTGCTGGAACCTGTAATGACAATGTGTAACAAGCTATTCCAAATCAGTTCTCATGTTCAAGGGTTTTTTTCTTTTTTTTTATTTTTAGAATCCTTATACTGACACATAAATTCCTTCCTACTAATTACTCCAGGAGACAAAACAACTATCACAACTATCCAAAATAATTGCTCAATTTATTTACAGGTACACTGCGTGAGTAGCGAAGACTATTACTTAAGCAATTGAATCTTCATATATCCGTTTTTCTTAGTTTCTCCCAAAGAAAGAGTTTATAAGTAGGGTGCAATTTTTTGGCAGCAATTTTCTCAAGATATAGTCCTGAAAAACCTGTATTTTTCAGTAATTTCCTAGCAGGGAATGTGATGATCAGAATTCCACTGCAGCGGAGTTGACCTTCTGACTTGACATTTTTGTTACTGTGAACAACTACTAAGTACCACACTGAAGTTTATTAAGAAGTGTTAGATAAAGCTTCAGGATGAGCCACAGGTATATTGGGCCTACTTTTTGTTGCTTATCAATTGGCCCTTGGAGAAGAATAGAGGAAAGTTTATATATGTCAATAGAATGTAAGATAAATCCAAGCCCTTTTAAAGGTCATTTATTGCCACCGCTAATATTACAGATGTGCTCGAACAGCGATTTTGTAAATTTTAATGATTTGGGTCCCTTATGGTTGAATCAGACAAGAGGAGCAGACTATCTGCTTAAAAAAATAATTTTGTTTTTCATAACGCTCATCTACGCAGCTCTCTTGCCCCAATTCTGCCAAGGCCTGCTTTCCATTTGTTGAGAATGTGTCCTCACATCAGGGCCACCATCTTTTTTTTTTTCAAAAAAGTTTTTTATTTTTATTTCTCATAAGGATATTTGAGTGTACAATCTTTTATCCATCATTTTCCATTCATCTTATCTTTTAACTTTCATTTTTAGTTGTTCATTATTTGAAGGTGTCTGCTGCTGTTGAGGCAAGCTGCAGATGGATCAAGGCAATGTAGAAGAAGACCAGGCTGAGCCTGAGGGAGATGTCAAACGCTTCATCAGTCTTGAGTCCCTTCGTGCCCATAAGAGATCTAAGTCCAGCCATTTTGAATTTCATTTACTCTGACAATTTGACAATTCCAGTAGACAATTCCATGTACTGACAATTTGCTTTGGCCAGTAATAGTTCAGATTCTTGTAAAGAGTTTTAGCATAAATAAACCTATATTCATCAGGAGCCTGGACTCCTGATTTCCTACACTTGACAGGCAATCTGGTAAGAAAATGATGTTTTCCATCAGAAAATGGAAGAAACACTCTGTGTGAACCCTCTGTGTTGAATGCTGAGCCCTCTGTGTTGGATGGTTGAGGAGCCTGAAGGAGAACAATAGGACTCCAGTTGACTCACTGTATGACCAGCCTAGCCCATCCCACCCAACCACACACTTCTATGCCTCTATGGTTAGTTTGTTTTGGCCAGCACAGAGATCAAATCCATGCTTGCAACCAAAGTTTTTCTTGTTGTACCATGACAAGGTTTATACCAGGAACCTCCATGCAGCCTGTTGCCTCTGTTCAGTAGCATTACGCTACTAATGTCAGAGCACAAGCAGGAAAGGGAAGAGGAGACTTACCTGATATCTACTATCTACAACTACATATATCTACATCTCTCCCCTCTCTGTCCAGGTATGGAAACTACAGTCTAGCAGCTGCAGCCTTGATGATAGTGGCAAGGCTCTCTAGGAAATGCAAAGGAAAGACACTTGAATGGGAGAAGACCAGGAAAGGTGTTCAGATGGGCTGGGAGGCAGGCAGAAGAGAAGAAAGCTGTTCCCCTTCTTGCTTCCTCAACAGCCACCTAAGGGGCAGCCACTTCACCAGCCTCTTTGCTTAGTAAGGATACCTATGTAGGGGCAAGATCTTTACATTTTCAGGGCAAGAAGTGAGCACAGCCTTTGGGGCTGTTTGGATGAATTCATTGAATTCCAAACTGAATGACTGGAACAAAATACTGGCTGATGCATTTAGACACAGAATTAAGAAGGACAATGCATATGGTTAGGCCAAGTATTTAGTGTCAGTGCTACACAAATTCTCTCACTTGTCATTTGACCCAAGCTATCCAAATTTTAAGAGCCTAGCTGAAGACAGAAAAAGGAATTTCTGTTTTTTGCTATTATTAAAATATTGTATCAGACATTTTTGCTGATCTACACTAAATAACCATTACAGATCCTCACTTATTTTCTGCCTGACCTGAACCAGATGATCAAAACATTATGAATCACCTTCTTCTTTTTTTGATTATTCAGTATATTATTCAGTTAAGTTATGCTTTTTCCACATAGAAGGACAAAGAGCTCTCTATTTCTGTTAACTTCTTTCCCTCCAAGATGGCATCCGAAAGAGTGTAGTAGAGGTGAAAAACAGGGAAGTATGCAATTGTTTGGGGTACGAGGAAGAGAAGAGAAGAACCAGTGGCATTCCAAAGATCCGGCCATATCCTTAGCTGCTTGTGAAAGGGATGCAGTCCAAATGAGTGATGGTAGAGGTAGCAAAAATGATGGGAGATGTCCAGAAGACAAGAAATCATCATGGAGGCTGGCATGGAATAGTAGCGTAGTTCAATGAAATGAGACTTGTAGCCCAATACATCCTAGCCAAGAATCATTTAGATATGATGTTGGCTTTGCTGGTTGCCCCATCTGGATCCTGACTTGACCAGGACTATAGTGGGTGCTTGACTCTATGACTTCACTAAAGCTGACCAATGCCTGGCCCCTAACAGCATTAACAGGTGAGGCTACTAAAGTACCTTGATCCTATTTCATTGTTCTTTCTTTTTAATTTTAATTGTTGCTGTCCTAAATGTTGTACAGCACTCAGAGTTTTTATGGAGTGGTGTGGTTGTCTAAATTTGATAAATAAAAAATTCTTTCAAACATTCTCTGCAATAATGGATGGTAAGCAATTGCCTGAGTTGAAGCCAGGCCGAACTGTTGGCTTGCTAGCTTCTATCTTGACGCTATATCATTGTTAGCATACTAAATTTCCCAAAGCCCTTCTCTCTGTGTACTGCACAGAAAACAATTATTGTCCAAGGAATACACCTAGACTTTGACTTATGACAATAATTGAGCCAAAATTCTGTTGCTAAATGAGAGAGTTGTTAAATGAGTTTTGCCCCATTTTACAATCTTTCTTGCCACAGTTGTTAAGTGAATCACTGCAGTTATTTTTATTTTATTTTATTTTTATTATCATATTTATATACCGCCCTACTCCCAGGGGACTCAGGGCGGTGAACAGTCAAGATAAAAATACAAATAACATATAAAAATTAAAAGCTATTAAAAATAGATTAAATAATTTGGGCTCAAAAACAAATTTAAAAACATCCAATTTATGTAAAACATTTAAAACCCAATTTAAAAGGGAGAGTTAGGCCAGACCAGCCTGTTGGAATAAAAATGTTTTTAGGGCGCGGCGGAAAGTGCGTAAATCTTGGATCCTCCGTATCTCCGGGGGGAGCTCGTTCCAGATGGCAGGTGCCCCCGCAGAGAAGGCTCTCCCCCTGGGGGCTGCCAGTCGACATTGTTTGGCCGACGGCACCCTGAGGAGCCCCTCTCTATGGGAGCGAACTGGTCGGTGAGAGGCTACTGGTGGCAGAAGGCGGTCTCGTAAGTACCCTGGTCTTGAGCCATGGAGTGCTCTAAAGGTGGTAACCAAAACCTTGAAGCACACCCGGAAGACCACTGGGAGCCAGTACAGCTCGCGCAGGAGGGGAGTCATATGGGAGCACCACATCGCTCCCATCACCACCCGCGCGGCCGCATTCTGGACCAGTTGGAGTCTCCGGGTGCTCCTCAAGGGGAGCCCCATGTAGAGAGCATTGCAGTAGTCCAGGCATGAGGTGACAAGGGCGTGAGTGACCGTGCGTAACGAGTCCCGATCCAGAAAGGGACACAACTGGAGAATCAGGCGAACCTGATAAAAAGTCCTCCCGGCCACGGCCGTCATATGCTCTTCTAAAGACAGTCGTGAGTCCAGGAGAATGCCCAAGTTGTGAACCCCATCCGTGGGGGCCAACGACTCGCCCCCAATAGTCAGTGATGGCGCCAACTGACTATATCGGGACGTCGGAAACCACAGCCACTCGGTCTTGGATGGGTTGAGCCTGAGTCTGTTCCTCCCCATCCAGATCCGTATGGCCTCCTTAAGTTTGTAACATGGTTATTAAATGAATCTGGCATCCCCATTGACTTTGCTTGTCAGAAGGTCTCAAAAGAGGATCACATGATTCTGGGACACTGCAACAGTCATAAATATGAACTATTTGCCAAGCATCTGAATTTTGATCATGTGTCCTTGGGGATGTTGCAACGGTCATAAGTGTAAAAATGATCATGTCCCTTTTTTTAGTGCCATTGTAATTTTGAACAGTCATTAAATGAACTTTTATAAGTTGAGGACTACCTGTTTGTACTCTTCTCCAGGGGTGGGTTCTACTTACCTTTACTACCAGTTTGCAATGGGGCTGCACGCGCTCTCGCTTCGCTCACGCGCACGCTCTTCTGCGCATGACGTCAGGGTCAGTGTGCAGAGCCTCCCGCCGGTTTTACTACCGGTTCTATAGAACCGGTGTGAACCAGGGGCAACCCACCACTGCTCTTCTCTGTGTAAAAAACAGAGTTATGACCTTTAAGGTCAACAATGTCATCTAGAGAGGCTGGGAAATCATCAAAACTGGAATTCTTCAAAGAAGAGGGTTAGGGCATAAGGATGAAATGTTACGGGAGAACAAATCAAAACCATTCACTATATAGATGAGCCTAGAGCCGTGATGGTGAACCTATGGCAAAGGTGCCGGAAGTGGCATGTAGAACCATCTCTCTGGACACACCAGTCATTTGTCCATTGCTCTTCCAGGTTCCGGCATGCGGGGCAGCTGGTCTTCTCGCACGTGGGAGTCCTGGAAACTGGAAGAGCAGCTCCCTGGCATGTATTCATGCACCAGGAAGCTGAGTTTCCAGTTTCCAACGTGCGCATGCATGCTGGCCAGCTGGACTTCACATATGCATGCACATGCTGGAAACCGGAAGCTCAGGTCTTCCAGTTTCCAGCACTCCCCTGTGCACGCTCCCGATTCAGCACTCATGCCGAAAAGGTTCACCAACACTGGCCCTAGAGCTTACAAGGGTCCACCTAACCAAAATGGTTTGAATTTTTATTAAGTAATCTCTTTCCACTTATGCATTATTTCACAAATTAATTCATACCACCCTCATGTTGCCAAGGCTTTATTTTCCATTAAAAGGTTGGGAAATGTTTGTAGATAAATAGAAATGCATAAGGCTTCTGCTTTGCTGTCTTTATATTCATCCCGTTGATAAGTTCTAAAGTATAGCTACTGGGACTTCAAATATATTCCGTCTAATATGTGAAGGAGGAACCAATAGCAAGGAAAAATCCTGCAAAAATAGAACCAGGAAAGCTTTTACAAAGAAAAGCAGATGGAGGACTCTAAGCACCTCTTACAGTTAATTACTTTTCAAAGAAGAAAATAGGCAATTATGGATATCATTGTTCTTTCTAAAAGAAATGACAAATCAGGGAAAAATAAGGTAGTTATGGATGGAAACAACCATACAGATCAGAGGTCACAGCAGTGTTTTCAAACTTGGCAATTTTAAGATGTGTGGACTTCAAATCCCAGAATTCTCCAGGCAGCACACTGGTTCCCAGACATTATCAAAATGTTTTAAAATGTATCAAAGAATTTTTAAACATACGTGATTGTTGCTGCCCAGACAACTTTTATTCAGTATTCCTGACTAATTTCTTTTCATTGTGGAGATAATGCTACCTTAACTCATTTTCTACACTTATTTACCATCATGGAAAGATTTCTAATTTTTAAAGCGGTGCTTTAAATATTTAAATATTTTTCAGGCGCAAGGATTTTTCAGGATTTCAATAGGTATAAACTTTGAAAGGTTCTGTAAATCTTATCCAGGTTATTTGCAGAGAATATACTCAGAGAAATATTGATATCTATAAATAGTCTGTGGTTAAATCCCATTGCGCCACAGAGGAAATTTTCACTAAAGCTCTATTCTTTCAAGCCCTTTGAGATGATAGACCAATGATATTTATCTGGCCCTTTCCCTCTCAAAGTAAACTGTCATCCTTCATAATTACTGAGAATTTTTATAAATGCTGTTCTGAGGATGACACTCTAGAGTCAAACTCGCGTCGTCACAGACATATCACATTTTTTTCCCCTTCGCTAAACCACGCATGGGAAGCGTGTGATGCATCCAAACTGTGGGCTGCAAGTTTGACGCCCCTTCTCTAGAGATCATGGGAGAATAGGAATTCCCTTAGAATTTATTACAATATGTTTTTGGTGGTAAACCTTTTATGGTGACATAAAAATGCTCACAGGAACAATAACACAATAACAGAGTTGAAAGGGACCTTGGAGGCCCACCCCCTGCTCAGGTAGGAAACCCTGGTTAATTGTTTTAACTGTTGGGAAATGTCTCCTTGGTTCTAGGTTGCTTTTCTCCTTGATTAGCCTCCACCCATTGCTTCTTGTCCTGCCTTCAGGTGCTTTGGAGAATAGGTTGACTCGGTGGTGGAATTCAAATAATTTAACAACCGGTTCTCTGCCCTAATGATTTCTTCCAACAACCAGTTCACCAAACTGCTCAGAAAGTTAACAACCGGTTCTCCCGAAGTGGTGCGAACTGGTTGAATCCCACCACTGGGTTGACTCCCTCTTCTTTGTGGCAGCCCCTTAGATATTGGAACACTGCTAGCTTAAGTTCTCTCTGAATCTTTAGACTTTGCCATTGCAAAGGACCTAAATCAGGACCTAAAATCCTGTGGATTAGAATTTATGTAGTCATTCTTCATGTAGTTTTTACCAGATCTAACATATAAGCTAGCTATTTATATTGAAGAATAGATTGTGCACCTTGTAATGTGGGCTTCTTTTAATAGACAGTTCAGGTTGTCTCCACTGATAATTGTATCTCAAATGATATAAATACTTAACTGGGGACAGAATGAGTTGTCATTTTCCCTTAATGTTGAGTTTGTAACACTAAGGACATTTAGTTGACTTAGCTTTATAATTAATCAATTCATCTATCATTTTTTAGCCAGCCAGAACACCCTCTGGTAGTGAAAGATTTGGTCAAAATAAGTTGTTATGGTTGATGAAGATTCTCAGTCATCCAGGTAGATTTGCCTGGAAATTGAGCCTTTTGGTTTGAAATGTTTTACTGCGTATCCAAGTCATTTCTTCAGTCTGAGCAAATTGGCTAGGGGGACTTAAACTGAAGAAGCCACTTGGATAAGCAGAAGAAATGTTTCAATCCCCCCCCCCACACACACACAAAAGACCAGTTACCATGACTCAACTTCCAGAGAAGTTCTTATGGAGTTTCCTCCATCAATGCATTATCTACAGAGTCTATTTTCATATTGAGGCTACAAGAGCGTATAATTAACATTCTAAGAAACATTTGTCTTGTTTCTGTGGCGTTCTTTTATTCTGAGTTTGAACAGTAACAGGATTTGAGTGTGCATTTTGATTATTGACATTTGTATTTTTATTGTACATGCTTGCATTGCTGCGAATCAGTTTTGAGGGGAAGCTATGCCTTTAAAAGCCTTGGGATACTTTAAATAAAAGAAGCCTCATATGGGGGAGGGGGGAATCTTCCTTGTAAAAATTAGTTCTGGTAGAAGTTATCCCCATTTCACAAACAATGGACTGTGCCATGGTCACACAGACAGCTTTCAATACAAGGGAGGAGGCTCCAATCCATTATATGGCAGACTGGCCATTCCACTGATCACTTGACACCCCAGGCCATCACACATAGCTCCAGTTAGTTATGAAATGCCAGAATGTGTCTTGTGATGCATCATACAACCTTTGTCCTTTCACACTTGCATTGCAAAATCCCATATAAGCAGTGATGGGATTCAAGTAATTTAACAACCAGTTCTCTGCCCTAATGATTTCTTCCAACAACAAGTATGCCAAACTGCTCAGAAAATTAACAACCAGTTCGCCCAAAGTGGTGCGAACCGGCTGAATCCCACCACTGCATACAAGTATGTAAAGGATTTACCAGTATTAATTTATTTGCAGGAGTTATGTGGTTGTCCATCTCATATGATGACTCAAGGTGGCTCACAACAATCCCTAAAAACATGGTTAAAAACAAAAGTACCCTTCTCCCCACCCACTCCATCTCAACCCAATGCTGGATAAATTACATTTGTCATCAAAAAGCACATGTTGTTACTTTCCATCTGCCATTGAGACAGTTGTAGAACATAATGGTTGGGGGTGGTCATTGTACCAAATCAAATCTTGTGATAGCATATAAAACAACCTTCCCTTTTCAAGCTAAGCTAAGCTTCATTTTAATTTTGGGTCTGTAACTGAGGACTGACTGATTGATTGATGTATATGTCTTCAACTATTGGCTGGGTAGTGGTGGTGGTTTGAAAGCATTCTGGTTGGCTGTTGGTTCTTACATCAACAGAATAGCACACAATTCTAGTAAATTTAAATGGAAGAGAAGCTGCCTGTTCCTACTTACTTTAGAAAATATATAAGAAAACATAGCATAGTTAATGGAGAAACTTGTCATCTAATCATGCCCTTTATACTTATTCTACTTCAAGGGCATCTTAATATTTATGGACATTGAAATAATAAAAAAATCTCTACTATGACAATTGGAATTTGACATTGTTATTGAGGAAGTGATAATTTGCAAAGAGTAGAAGGCTTTTAATAGAAATTTTATTTTACACCCCTTCTTTGGTATTTGAAAGGAGAGCTGGCAAGAATTCAGCAATATGATACTGAAAGTATTTTTATCTGCATAAAGGCATGAGTAGCAGATATGCAGTTCTGCAACAATACAACTAGCTGAAGTCTTATTTGTCCCTGCCTGAATCCTCAGAGGAAATCAGGTGAAGGAATAAAACAGTTTGCAGCAGATGAGAAATTCCCCCCACCTGATATTTTCTCCCATTTGTAACTCGTTTTGTTGAGGGGTAAGACCTCTTGTGCATTCACAACAACATTTCTCAATTTAGCAGGCTTTCTATGGCAATTGATTTAGGCAGTGTAATAGCTGTGACAGCAATCGGGAGATGTTCCAACCATAAAAAGTAACAAGCCACACAAAAATTGAAGCTACTGACTGTTTTTGTGATAATTGAATTTCATTGAGTTTTAGCAGTAAGCAATAAGCAATTAAAGGTTATCCTCCAAGCACAGTTTGAGGAAATGGTGAAGGAAGAATCATAGGAGAAATACATCCTGAGCATTTACGTTTAGAGGTCAATGGGTTGCACTGAAACAATCTCGTCCCTGGTCTTCTTTCTCTCCAGAAAACTTCCAGAATACAATGTGGTTACAAATCAGAATCTACTTACTCTAAAGCTGCTCCCATGAGTAGCACTGGTGGTTTAATGAGACTACTTTCAGGGCTTATTCTTGTGTCTGAAAAATAGCCCACCGATGCACGAGAAGTTCAGTGTGCCTAATAGTTAGATAGATGGTCCACCAGAAGATGGATTGCACCTTCAAAATCCATCTGTCCACATGGCAGAGCAATCAAAGAACCACTTCAGTGAATAGTCAACTACAGACCACACTGAACTCACAAATCTATGATTTTGTTTGTTTTCTTCCTCTACTGTGGCAACACTTCAAAAAGTAGAATGATCCTAACGTTTGGGTTACCAAGATGCAATTTCAGCATTCTGAGAAAAACAATATGGGGATAACATTACTTCATGGATTATTAGCCAAGTCTAGGTTGCATATTATTTGGTCTTAAAACAATTGAAGTTGTTACAATCTGAAGAGACATTGATGTGGGGGGGGGGTTTATTCCCAACAAACCCATCTTCCCCTGAAAAGTTGCTAGACTTAAAGAAGAAAGTGGGCATAGTGTATAGGAAAATCCATGCATATAGAGCAAGGGGAAGAAGGGGTGTTGGTGTCTAACACCAACATTCATACCATCCTGCTGGAGGTGTCCTGGGGGTCTCCATTCTCACATTCATGGCCCTGATTTCCAGGCTGTCTGACTGTTGCTATTCCCCTGGTGAAAGACTTCAATACAGGCAGGTCATTGTATTGTCTTTACTGATTCTTGTAAACCCTTTCCCTTTTATGCATATACCTGAAACCTCCATGGGACAGAATAGGAAATCCTGTCCCCAGGTAATAAGGCTTTAAGCCAGTAGCTCCTGTTTTCCCCTTTTAATAAGGATTATCAGGCCTATGTGATTTCCAAGTATATGGTCCTCACTTATACACAGAACACTGGCGTAATCAAAAGGATTTTTAATTTTAATAAAAGCAACCCGATAGGAACTGTAAAAAGTACTTGAATCATAACACATTACTGAAAGGCAAGATCTGCATTGCAAAAATCACTATACGATCTTACGTGAACAGTCTGAGCAAGCAAAAAGAAACGCTAAAGATTGGAGTAAATTCAAAATTGCCTCAACTTGAAGATGCAGCGCGAAAGAGAATTTTTTTAAAAAGTTATGCCACTGAATAAATAATCCCTTGACGATGTTATTTTCTTTATTCCTTCTTATCCCAGGTTTTCTAAGTCCAGGGTCTGAATCCTCAGGTCCAGTCACAAAAATCTCTTCAGGAGCCTTGTCCTGCAGAAGCTCCTCCAAACAACCTCTCTCTCAAAACGAAAAAAAACAACAACAATTAACTTTGCATCTTTCAACCCCTTTTACCTTCTTAAGGAAGGAAGGAAAAGTCTCTGCAGTTTGACAATAACTAAAAAGTTCTTCAAGTTCTTCAACTCTCCTACTCAAAACTAAGAGTCACTTTAACTCCACAATGACACACTTTTTATAGGGTTGGCATCATTTTGGTTCCTTCACGGCAACCGTATGTGAATAATTTATTCCAGAAGACACCATTTCAGTATCTGTCAAAGTTACCTGGGCTCTTATTCTACGTAGTTCCTGCCTAGGCTTCCAATAGCCAATTGAGCAGGTCAAGCTGCTGTTGAGGGTTGACTGCTTTCTGTGGCCAGCAATTAAGATTCATGACACAGCTTTATATTGATTTATATTTCTACAAGTGAAAACCTGAGAAGATGAATGTGAAGCAGAGAGAAGCAAACAGTTTTAAGTGCCTTTTGGTGCTGATTAGGAATATTGCTTTATGCGTAATGTTTATGATGACGCAGACTGAAAATATTTACTTTTCTCTAAGAGGAGATGCCTGTTTTCCAGAGCCTTGCATTATTCCTTTGGGAAAAATATGTCGGAGCAGTCAGGGATCATTTGGTCAAGGGCAAAGAGGAGTTCTTTGTTTTCCTTACTTTTGTTACGTGATACTTTTGTGTATCAGGTAATATAGCAAAGCCCTCTGTCATGGGCTTCAATTCCTTGCTTCATTCCCGGGATGATATCCCAATTCAGTGAGGCCAGGATAATTTTTTCCCATTTTTGGGGGGATCTAGAAAGAAATCTTAAACTATCCTTTAAATCACTCCATCCAAAATAAGGAACATCCTTTAGCAGATACATTTGAGAGTTTCTAGTACAGGTAGTCCTTGACTTACAACAGTTCATTCAGTGGTATGTCTAAGTTACAAGAGGACTGAAAAAAGTGACTTAGGAACATTGCAGCATCCCCATGGTCACATAATAAAAATTTGGATGCTTGGCAACTGGTTCATATTTATGATGGTTGCATTGTCCTGGGATCATGTGATCTCCTTTTAAGAACTTCTGGTAAACAAAGTCAATGGGTAAACCAGATTCACTGAAACACCATGGTGCTAACTTAACAACTGCAGTTGTTAAGTTAACAAGAATGGCAAGAATGGTCGTAAAATGGGGCAAAAGTCACTTAACAAATGTCTCACTTAGCAACAGAAATTTTGGGCTCAATTGTGGTGATAAGTTGAGGAATACCTGTATAGGTTGCAACAAGGATGGTCAACATTCAAATTGCAGACTACAAGTTCAAGTTCTCCTGTCTGTCTGTCTGTCTGTCTGTCTGTCTGTCTGTCTGTCTGTCTGTCTGTCTATCTATCTATCTATCTATCTATCTATCTATCTATTATTGTTTTATTGATGAAATTTGTTGAAACAAAATTCAGCAGGGCTATTTTACTCATTCAAGATAATAAGGAGTGAAAAAGTTTATTGTATCTATTTAGTTTGCCCCAGTTCCCACCTCCCAAAAGGTCAATCATTTCAAACAATCATTTCAACCTCCCTTTTCTTTAGATACCGTAAAGTTATTGTTTTGAGGCAATTCTTTTTAAGTGGGGCCTGCAGCCACCACAAAGTTGTGTAACCCCAGATACAAAGAGCACCAGCCATTTGCATTCTCTCAAGTCAATGAGAAGGAAGCAGCACAAATGCATCAGTTATTTTTAGAAATTTCCCAATTTCTGGTTCCAGCAGTGCTTCCTTCCATTTTTTTCATTGTGAAGTTGAGAAAAGTTTAGGTGAGAGGACCACCTAAGGAATATTGCTACATTGTCCTTGAGTAAAGTTACTTATGGTATTGATGTTTGCCATAGCCAATCTGAAATAGATAATACAGGTTCAATCTTAGTTTGCAATAAGTAACCATTTTGGCATTTAAGGCTTTCAGCTTTTTTTTTCTTTAAAGGGGGGGGGTCTGCCCTATAGAACTATGATACAGTAAGAAAAGATTGCCATCCCTCCCTGCATATGAAATGCAATTTTGTTCAATGAGACTTTTTAAAACCATTCCCAACAAGTCACAAAGGCATAGAAATACTTAAATGGCAAAACACACAAAAGCCTTCCTTTTCACTCGGGTGCTTGTGCACAAAATAATTTCCTCCAAATAGTTAACTAAGCCACTTTTCTATATTCATGGGCTCTGCTGAGTTACCTTGAAAAAGAAGGAAACCTGCTATGAATTTAAATATAATTCATGGTAATGGATTTGGGACAGCACTTAATCAACCATGTGCCTTGCCTCTGTACAAATAAATTAGTTTTTGTATGAGGGGGATAAGCCAGTTATGGAGTGCCCAGCCAACGCTGCATTTGTGGGAAGGGAAAGAAAAAGAGGAAAAGCAGAAACAAGCTTGGCAGCCATGCTTTTCCATTTTCCCATGAAACTTTCACACAGGCATCCACATGAAACCGGGAGGGGAAATACGCTCAAAAATAGAGCTCTCCCCTACTCATTCATGCAGTAAAATGAGGCAGCATTTTGACAAACAGGCCATTGGATATGAACATCCAATACAAGCCCTCTGAACTTTCTCTTTGGTCTAAGACTGCTTGACCTCAACCAAAAATGGTTGAGTATTGCTCTACCCAAAAATGCATGGGCAATAGAGGGGCTCTGCAGCACAGGAATTGGAAGACCTGAGTCCCCACATGGCACAAAACTGGTAAAGGTGGGAAACGTGGCTGCCACCACCTTTCCTCTCTCCCTCCCTCCCTCTCCTCCTCTGCTATTCGGCAATATTGTATTGGCTATAAAAGATCAGGTCCACATGTTCAATTAAACTAATTTATTGCTACATGGCCTATGCACAGGAATCTTTTCAACTAATGGTCAGCACCTGCTTAGAGTTAAATAAGGGTCAACAGCCCTCAAGGAGGGCTGGACTTTGTTTGCTTGTGGCTACGAAGGGATTCTAGGCTAATTCCCCTTTTTACTCCATTCCCCAAGTTTGGCCATCCCTTCTACAATATGCTGTTAATGATATGCAAATCAATGGCTGCCACCCATAAGGGAAAAAGGGTAGACATTGGAGTTGTCCAGTATTGGGTCAAAAGAGAAGGGAAAGCAAATCCTTCAGGTTTGTCTTTCTTCTCCAAAATCCTTACAGTTCAAAAGGAAAAGTGGGGGTCCTGGAATGCTAAGAAAGGCAATTTTTAGTGTTATGTTGCTCCATACACAACCTGGTAAAGATAGTCAGTTTTACCAATAGTGGTGAAGACAGCAGGCTAGTAATCAGGAGACTTTGAGTTCACCTAAACTCTCTAAATCAGGGTTTAGGCCCAAAGCCAGCTGGGTGACCATGGGCCAGTCATTTTCTCTCAGCCCTAAGAATGAGGCATGGGCAAGACACTTCTGAAAATTTTGTCAAGAAAACTCTAGGGATTAGTCCAGGCAGTGGCCAGGAGTCAACATTGTCTCAAAGGGAGAAGAAAATCCAGTTGGTGGCGATACAAGAATATAATGGAAATCCTGCATCAATTTACCACCAATCCAGACAAATTCAATGGAGTGCTTTATTTTTTGTTATCTGTATTGCCCTTGATCTTAAAACTGGTGACTGTTTGATTTCATTTACATATATTGCTTGTACAAAAAAAGTCTGTATGATCTTTTTTTTCCCTTGAACAACCATTTGCATTTATATGGAAGTAGCAAAGAACATTTTGGAAGATTAGAGAAGTAGAGAAACACAGGAAGAAATGAGTTGGGTGATCACAGTCTTAGATCAGAATGTAGGAGATCTAGGTTTTACAGCCCCCCTCCCCCAAAGCACAGGTTTCATGGGGGGGGGGGTGCTTTCTAGTTGAGTTACACAACATGTTTACTGAAGTAATCCATTTTCTGATATACTGCACTAACCATGTGGCTTCACTTAGCAGAATGGTTTAACTCACGCTGAACCATCAAACATTAACCAAAATGAAAATTAACAAAGTTTCATGTTGTGCAGCATCTAAAGGGGCTACTAAATAATCACACAATCCTGGTTTTGAAAAGGACTGAATCTCCTGATGATCAAATGACTTGACTTGAGGCTTACAACTTCACAGGCCTTGACTTGACTCCACTGTTTCCAGGATCAAACAATTCTATTTTGGGGTAGTTGCTTTCTCTGCAACTGACACAACTTTTCTCTGTAGAGAAATTGACAGGTCCAGCTGGGTTCTTGCTAATTAATTCCATTCAATTATATCTCAGCTTGCTTGGCTTTTGCTACGAAAGGCTGATGCACATGTGTGAATCAAGTTTCTCTTTCTTCAAGTCTCCACCCTCATTTCTCATGGACGCTGTAAAGATGAAATGTGGGAGAAGAGCATATGCTTCCTTTTAGCTTCTTAAAGAAAAACTGGGTATGAATAGAGTCTGAGTATAAATACAGTAATTTATAAAGATGTAATGCATTCTTAAAAATACCACTTGAACAGAATCTTTGTTTTGTTAATAGATCTCACAGCAACAGAAGGCAGCCTATGGAAATTACCTTCCCCCATCCCCCCATGTATTTATCACAGAGTTAAAAGCATTTTTGAACCTGTAAATTCTTCTAGAACTTCCAACTAATGTAGAAGTAATTGGGTGGGACTTTCAAGCCTTCTGAGATAGTGTAGATAAGAAGCACACCCAGAAGAACTAGCTCTAACTTTATTATAAGGTTATATAACAGAATATTTAAAGTCTGAAGGTACATCTCTTCCCCCTCGTCTCTACAGTCCAAGAAGCTAGGGAGGGTTCCTTCTGAGATGTTTGCCATGCCCATGCTCTTTCTGTGGACTCAGCAGCCACTTGTCTGACCATTGTCTACTCTGTGGCTCTTCCCCCCACCCCCACTTTCTCCTAAGGTCATTCCCACACACCATTACACTTTCACAATTGATTCTACCCACATGTTTTGGGTTTTTAAACAGAACATAGCACAAAGGTATGAGGCCATTGTCTCTGTTCTAACATCACATAACTAATAACTATAACAGAGTTGGAAGGGACCTTGTGGGTCATCTAGTCCAACCTCCCACCTAAGCAAGAGACCCTACACCATTTCTGACAGATGGCAGTCCAGTCTCTTCTTGAAAGCTTCCAGTGATGAAGCTCCCACAACTTTTGAAGGCACGCTGTTCCATTGGTTGATTGTTTTCATTATCAGAAAACCTCTCCTTATTTCTAGGTTGAATCTCTCCTTGATCAGTTTCCATCCATTATTCCTTGTGTGGCCTTCAGGTGCTTTGGAAAATAGTTTGACCCCCTCCTCTCTTTTACAGCCCCTCAATATTGGAACACTACTATAACCCTAATTATTTAATTAGGAACTAAGGTAACATAGAGTCAAGCAACAGTGCCAGTCATCAGATTATCTGGGAATTATAGTTGAAAACATGGAATTTCTCAGACTGCTTATATTTACCGTAACTAAAAAAAAAAACATCCATGTGGAGGTACTTCATGAAAGCATGATATGGTCACCATATAATTAAGACATTATAATACATCTTGAGAAAGTTATATAAACTCAGCTTTCATTTTTTATATATTTTATGGATGTCAGCTAGCCAAAAAGTATATCAGACTTTTTGGTGTCTTTGTTTCAGTTAACTAATCATTACCATGGTCCCTCAGGGTATATGCCTTTAAACTCATCTGTAAATCTTTATGTTCCAGATTTAAGATGTTCTGGAATACAAATACTTCCAAGAATTTACAGCTTCAGTACTTTACCAAGGGAACTACTCTTGCTGCAATCTTAACCTTAATGGGAGGCAGGATAGTATAGAACAGGGATCTCCAACTTGGCAACTTTAAGACTTGTGGACTTTAAATTCCAGAATTCCTCAGTCAGCATAGAACATCTAAGGAAAAAAATTAACTGTGTTCAGCTATTGCACTGAACCACAATTGGCTGGGATCATCCATCATACGGAACACAAACTAAATACAACATACAAAACCAAAATCAGATTAACCAGACTATGACTTCATGCAATGTGTGAGAAGCCCATTTTATTTTACTTGGGACCATGCAATTATCTCAGCCAGCCATTTGGATCTGCTAGGAAGTCTCCTGGTCTGAATCAGTCAAGATAAGCAATCTGAAACAAACTCTAGATGGAGAAATAGATGGGAGATAGATAGAGTCACAGGATCCCTTATGTCAATGATATACATTCCTCCAGTCCTCAAGATTGGCAGAAAAGTACACCGAAGCACTGGTCAGGCATCCAGTGTGTTAATGCTTCTGCATAAGGCAGAAGGCTGGTGCCTCCTACAACCCAAGGCAAAATGGCTGTGGAGAGCAGTTCCCAGCATCCAGAGGTGAAGGGAGCAATAATCAAAAGTGACCAGTTGGACTTGGGCGGATTCTAGCCACTGGCTGAATCATCACCAATACAATCAGTGAAGAGTCATTGTACATATTCATGAAAAGGGAAAAACTCTAAAATTGGAACAGTTGAAGACAAACTGAACCTGCCTTTGCCAGAGGCTGATGAAGAGGCAAAGGCAATATCATGCAAACAGGTCCTTTAGGCCAGTTTCTTAGTGGACATGAATCAGAGACTTCCATCTGTTTGCATCTGATCTGATGTAACAGGATTTGCTTTAAAATGTCATGCCAAGGGGAAGAGAATTACAGAGAAATGGTCAGGGCAGAGTGTGATGTTGTTACACTACCTCACAATGTAGCCTAAGGGACATTTGTGATGGTCCTGTCTTGCCATATACCATCATCTCTCCAGCAGACTGTAATTGTCTGGCTTCCTATCTTTCATTTGGTGTCCAAAGAGTGACAAAAGGGACCCTCCTCCTCCCCATTTATGTTTTTTGCCATTTTATGTTAAGAGAAGTTTTGCTCTCAAGAAATTGCTAAGGGATTTCTTCTTCTATGAAAGTCAGAGAAATCTCACTCCCAGTTTCTCTACTGGCATATTTGATGGAGTGTTTCCACCAAATTGGTAGGCTTCATAGGATCTATGCTATAACCTGGAATCCTTCATTGTGCAACCCAGAGAAAATCAGACTCTGATTTTCCCTAGTCTGCTTTTTCAAAGATTATTTGGATAGTAAAGGAAATTAAAAGCATCTATCTCTAAATGATCTCTTTTGCAAAAATCACAAAATAGCCTGTAGGCCAGGGGTGTCAAAATCGCATCATCATGGCGTCATCACGTGATGTATTGCGACTTTTCCCCCTTCGCTAAACTGAATGTGGGCGTGACCAGTGTGTGACGCATACGGCCCACGGGCCATGAGTCTGAAAGCCCTTTTGTAGGCCTTCAAGTCATTCTTCAAACATACTGTATAAGATTCAATGACTGCAGTTTATTGCCTTGTTTGTAAATTAGGCCTACAATATTCTACCTGGAGTGCAAAATCGAGATGAGGACAAGAGGGCAGCAAAGAGTTTTCTGAATCTCTTTGCTGCCACCTACTGGTTATGGTTCCAGCCCAGATTCGGCAACCTTCTTTTTGATTGACCACATGTGCTACAAGTCATTTTGCAAACAAGAGATCTCTCCTGAAAGCCATTACCTTTGAGTGCCTACAATATACTCATAAAATACCAAATACTGTATGCTCAGAATAATGTGGAATGCCTGGTATAGCAACATAATATAGGAATGGAGCTTATCTGCCAGGCAACCACCCTGTTTAGCAACTCAGAAATGAAATTCCACCTGAAATGAAAGAAAACCAATTTGTAATCTTTCACACACCTACCTGAGAGAAGCTCACTTGTAAGTCAATTGGATTTATTTTTCAATAGACATGTACATTACTTGTTGTTAGATGCATATGAATATACAGTCATTTACTGGATATTCTATTTTTATAGGTGTGCTTTTGCTGCAAATTTGGGTTTGGGAGAAATCAATATATATATTTCAAATGTTTCAAACTTTTATTTCAAACTGTGGTCCTTTTGAATGCATTGTGTTGTTTCCTGTCAGCATCATAAATGCATCTCAAGTGCATTTGATCCTAAAGGGACTCTTGTCAGTAAATTCTGTTTTGTTAAACACTTCTGCCAATGTTTCAAACGTTGACTTTAAAAAAATAAATAAATTAGAATAAATACAGGAGTAGAATGCTGTGTAAATGTCAAAAGGGCCGACTAAACCTGCAGGGCACATTTTTTTTTCCTGCTGATTCTCCTGCATCTTTTTGGCTTATTCATAGCACAGGTGCACAAAGAAAAAAAATAATCTCTTCCATGTGCCAGGTGGAGAAGGGGAACAGTTACTAATCCTATGATTTTTTAAATAGGAAGACTAACGTTTTTAAGCATTTTCAGAAATACCACCCAAATGAGGGAGAGAGAGAGGGGGGGAGGGAGGGAGGGAGGGAGGGAGGGAGAGAGAGAGAGAGAGAGAGAGAGAGAGAGAGAGAGAGAGAGAGAGAGAGAGAAATCCTCAAACGCAGAGGTAGAGAACTTTGCAGGCCTCCGGCTATTACCAAGCTTTATCTTCCAAGGGACACTTGGCAGATGGCAAATGCCAAGCATGATGGCAGTTGTGGCTCAACAACTTCCTGAAAGTGGTAGATTCATCCCTCAGTACCTGGATGAATCGGCTTATCTGGATCCATTCCAGTCGGGCTTCAGGCCTGGGTACAGCACGGAAACGGCATTGGTCGCATTGGTTGATGATCTCTGGAGGGCTCGGGACAGGGATTGCTCCTCTGTCCTGGTCCTATTAGATCTCTCAGTGGCTTTTGATACCATCGATCATGGTATCATGCTGCACTGGCTGGAAGAGCTAGGGGTGGGAGGCACTGTGTTGCGGTGGTTCTCCTCCTTCCTCTCCGACCGGTCGCAGTCAGTGTTGGCAGGGGGGCAGAGGTCAACCCCAAGGCCCCTTGTATGTGGGTGCCACAAGGGTCGGTCCTCTCGCCCCTTCTGTTCAACATGTATGTGAAGCCACTGGGTGAGATCATCTGTGGTTTCAGGGTGAAGTACCACCAGTATGCTGATGACACCCAGCTGTACATCTCCACCCCGGACCACCCCAATGATGCCCTTGAAGTGATGTCCCGGTGCCTGGAGGCTGTACGGATCTGGATGGGGAGGAACAGACTCAGGCTCAACCCATCCAAGACCAAGTGGCTGTGGTTTCCATCATCCCGATATAGTTAGTTGGTGCCATCACTGACTATTGAGGGCGAGTCATTGGCCCCCATAGAGAGGGCTCACAACTTGGGGGTCCTCCAGGACTCACAGCTGTCTTTAGAAGAACACTTGACGGCTGTGGCTGGGAGGGCATTTTATCAGGTTCGCCTGATTCACCAGTTGCGTCCCTTTCTGGATCGGGACTTGTTAAATACGGTCACTCATGCCCTCGTCACTTCCCACCTGGACTACTGCAATGCTCTCTACATGGGGCTCCCCTTGAGGAGCACCCGGAGGCTCCAGCTGGTCCAGAATGCGGCTGCGCGGGTGGTTATGGGAGCGACGGAGCGCTCCCATGTGACCCCCCCTCCTGCGTGAGCTGCACTGGCTCCCGGTGGTCTTCCGGGTGCGCTTCAAGGTTTTGGTTACCACCTTTAGAGCGCTCCATGGCTTAGGACCGGGGTATCTACAAGACCGCCTTCTGCCACCAGTAGCCTCTCACCAACCAGTACGCTCCCATAGAGAGGGGCTCCTCAGGGTGCCGTCGGCCAAACAATGTCGACTGGCAGCCCCCAGGGGGAGAGCCTTCTCTGTGGAGGCACCCGCCATCTGGAACGAGCTCCCCCCGGAGATACGGAGGATCCCGGACCTGCGCGCTTTCCGCTGTGCCATCAAAACATTTCTTTTCCAGCAGGCCAGCCTGGCCTAACCTCTCTTTTAAACTTTTTAAACTTTTTTAAATTTTTTAAATTTTAAATTTGTCTTATGAATTTGGGGTGTTTTAAATTTCTTTTTCTGGGCCAATTATTTAATTGTATTTTAATGGTTTTTTAACATTTGTATTATATGTATTTTATTTGGCTGTTCACCGCCCTGAGTCCTTCAGGAGTAGGGCGGTATACAAATTCAATTAATAATAATAATAATAATAATAATAATAATAATAATAATAATAATAATAATAATAATAAATTCCTCCTGCTGAAAAAGGCTTGAGCCTAACGATACCATGTTGCGTATACTGCATTTAATTGTAAAATACAGGGTATTACTTAATCCTTACTGTGATCTTGTTTATCACAATGGTGTCCTTCAAAAGAAGAGACTTCTACTCTTTTGGGAGACATACAGCATATCTTCTTTCTCCAATTACTTTATAACATGGTTTGAAGCAAGCTTTATGAGGTGATGACTTGAAGGGTGCCTTGATATTATCTTTGTGGCTAATAAAAGAGAATTTACTGACAGTTCCTTCAAGATCAAATGGATGATGCAGTCCTCATCAGTGCATTTCTTTTCACTGAACAATCCCATTGATATATTTAAGAACAGTTTTAAAAGTTTTTTTTTTTAAATAAAGATTACAAAAAGATAGTATAATGTGTGTGCACATGCAACTTTGAGTCAGTTTTGATTCCTAGCAATCCCTGGACAAGCTTTCTTGGCAAGATATAAGAAGTGGTTTGCCACTGTTTCTTTCCTAGGGCTGAGAGAAAGTGACTGGCCCAAGGTCCCAGCTGACTCTGTGCCTAAGGCAGAACTAGAACTCACAGTCTCCCAGTTTCTAGCCTGGTGTCTTAACCATTACACCAAACTGGCTGTCATAGATATAACTTTTTTTTTTTACAACCCTTTAACCTCTTTATTCAGGGTGGAGTTGGGGAGATTGAGCGGAGCTGAGTTTTTACTGGTGAAATGCCTTTCGTGACATCTATGCTGAGAGAGAAACATCTGTCGCTGCCTAGAATTGAACTCTCAACCTTCCAAGTGGGAGGTGAGCATCTTCACCTCTAGGCCACTGCGCCACTCAACTGTCATAAATATAACTACTAGATGTAAATTAAGATGCGTTGTTTGTTTGCTTGTCTGATTAATATAGTAACCTATTCAGTACGACTCAAGTATACATCACTAAATAATAATAAATCCCATAAAACTACTTATAGAAAAGCATAAAAGCATATATCAAAGTGGAAATATAAACCCATAAAGGGCCAGGAAAATTCTAATCCAATAGACTGTTCCACTCCCAGATCCAATGTCTGAGGACATTGACATAGAGCCGTGGTGGCACAGTGTTTAGAATGCAGTATTGCAGGCTAACTCACTGCTCACTGCCAGCAGTTCGATTGTGATTGGCTCAAGATTGACATTGTCTTCTATTCTTCCGAGGTTGGTAAAATGAGGACTCAAGATTGTTGGGAGCGATATGCTGACTCTGTAAATCACTTAGAGGCCTGTAAAGCACTGTGAAGTGGTATATAATGTCCCATTGCTATTGCTGAGGAAAGAACCAGATTTTGAATGCTTCCTGAAAGATGAATAAGATTAGGGCCAACCAAATCTCAGTGGAGATTCTAAAGTTCTAAAGATGGAAAATAGCAACAGAAGAGGCATGTCTCCTGGGTACCACCACATGAGTAGTAGAGGTTACGGTCAGTGGTGGGATTCAGCCATTTCGCACCACTTCGGGAGAACCGGTTGTTAACTTCCTGAGCAGTTTGGCAAACTGGTTGTTGGAAGAAATCATATGGGCAGAGAACCAGTTGTTAAATTACTTGAATCCCACCACTGGTTATGGTCCTTTCATATCTTATTGAATAGGCAGAGATCAATCCTCCAAATAGCCAGGCCTTGTGCTAGAAAGGGCTTTGTAGGTAGGAACCAGCACCTTGAATTGCACCTGGTTATCAGGGCAGCTTGTCAGCTAGAGGTGTTTACAATGGCATACTGAGGTATATTCATAACTACTCACTCTGTTGCATTGTGGACCAGATGAAGTTTTCAGTGATCCCCAAGTGTAGCACTATGTAGAACACACTGCACAAATCTTATTACATGACCTGAATTTTTGCAGAAGAGGGAAGTTTAATGGTAAATGTTTGCTTGTGAGGAAGTTAGATAAATTTCATGCCTGCCCTTTGGAACATCCTGCCCCCCTAAGGTGAGATCTGTTTCCATACTCCTGACCTTCTGTAAGGGCCAGAAGACCTGGCTCTACCAGTTGGCTTGGCTCCCCAAAAGGGTGCATCATACTGGAGGTGGCTAATAGATTAAGAGAAGATCCCACATCCTCCTGTGTGCATTTTTTAAATTGCAATTTCTGATTGTTATTAGGAGTATTTATTGTTCAAGGTTTTATTGGCTTTTAATGTTTATAAGCCACCTAGAGTCACCTCTAACCAAGATGAGTGGCATACAATCAAATCAAATCAATCAAAAGACACATGAAATATTGAAATAAAAATAACTGTAATATTGTACTAGAGAACCAGTGGGTCCAACATAATACAAAGCAGCTGTATGTAGAAAGAAGGCAGTCAAAAGGAGCCATAAATGTTTAAATGGATAATACCATTTGGGGAATACAAGGGCAAAAACGTGTACCAAAATATAGGTGGTCCTCAGTTTAGCAGTCACAATTGGGACTGGAACTTCATCACTAAGCGAGGTGATTGTTAAGTGAAGTCTCATTTGATTTTATAACCTTTTTTTTGCCACTGTTGTTAAGTGAATCATAGGGTTGGTAAGTGTCTCAGGTTTCCCCCTTGCTTGTCATAAACCAATTGTGAATATCAGAAATGGGGATCACATGACCTGGGACACTCAACCATCATAAATACAAGCCAGTTGTCAAGTGCCAGTATCACAATCACATGGCCACACTGCAATGTTCATAAGAGTGAGATCTTGTCATAAATTACTTTTTCAGCACCCTCGTAACTTAACTTTAAACAGCTGTGAAATGAATGGTTGTAAGTCAAGAACTACCTATAGAGGAAACCAAACGATGAGGCAATATGTCAACTGGAAAGCAAACATCTGTTTAGAACAGATAGAATGAAGAAAATAGAGAAGGGTTGAAAAATAGTTTGCAGATTGGCATTGATAAAAAAGACAATTTGTTTATGTTTTTGTAATTTTTTACAGTTATTTTGATTCAAATGTTTCATGGGTCTATTTTTTTTTCTAATGCATTGATCTATAATCTGATCTATAATCAGATTGGCCATCAGCTTACCATCTCTTTGTTTTACCTATGAACAGGAATGCAATTGGCAACATGACTTTGTCACAGCTAAATAGTCTACACATTCTGGCTGCTGGATCTCACAAAGATCTCCCAGGATCCAAGAATCTCCCAGGAAGAAATTAAAACAACGGTTAATGTTTTATTGTTACACCATACAAAATAAAAAAATGAGCAAGTATTATTTTATTGTTTTGCAGAAGAGCTTTTTTCCAAATTAAAGTCGTATTAGTTAACCCTGACCTGAAATTATGCTAATATATTTGCATGTGGATTTGCAGTGTGAATTAAGGACAACAAAATATCTTGACTTTACCAATTTTAAATGGAGAATAGGGATTTCTTATTTCAGCTTTCCTAAATTTCATCAAAAAGAGAAATGGAAGCTGTTAGAATTTAGTGAAATAATATGCTGGCAGGAAGTATATGTAGACATATAATACTTCTGCTTTTATACTAAGGTGCTTAAATGCTATGTAGAATTTATTCAAGCAAATTTATATAATTATAGCCTTGATAGAAAACCACATCAGCAAAAGCAGTGATGTAAACATTGTTCATAATTGTAATTCATGAGATATAAAGAGAAACAAGCGTAGGCATTTGGGATCAGAACTCCATTATTATTTATTAGATACATGATAGGGCTTAAGAAGATAGTTTATCGTCCATCTTCATTCTTGACTGGTATAAAATTAGATAAAGTACTTACATTTTCTATATGGAAGTCTTGATTAACTTATACTGAGGGATATTTTTTTTTTCATTTAGTCTGTCTGTGAGTTTTGTCGGATTTTTTTTTTTATTAAGAGAACAATTGTAGTAGGAAGATCTCCTTTTTTGGTGGTCTATCACCATAATAAATCTTTGATTAACTGATATCCCCTGGCAGACATTCAATAAAATGCACAGCGATGGTGTCAGCTTTCCAGGTGCTAGCCGGTTGCTGGGTTACTGGCTCCTCCTCTGGCCAGCCACCTGTGAGAATGTCCTTGGCTCCCACAGGAAAACTTTATTGTTTTGGCTACAAAACCCCATCTAACTATTTTCCCCCTCCAACTGCTGTGTGGCAACCCTGAAGCCTCCAAGATGGCTTCAGCCAGGTTCACTTTAGGGTTGACAGATGGGACTAAAATACACTCCCACAAAATGGCCTGAGAAAGTTTGATGCTACCAAAGAGGTCCACAATCAACTGGTCAGAATCCAAGGATCATTGACTCCCTGAAGAAAACTGTCACCATCCACAAATGGGTTTCATGAACAACTGCTTATATAAATTCATTTCCTGCAGAGAGAGTGGGGAGGTTTAGTCTGAGATTTTGGTTTGAAAATACTCAAATGAGGCACACGGACATTGCTCATTTTCTGGCACTCGGACATCTACAAAAGAAAGTGGCACAATCTCTCTCTCTCTGTCTCTCTCTCTCTCATCATGGATTTTTGGATTCCAGGTGAAGTGTTTTGGCTTCAGGCCAATTGGCAACTGCAGGCTAAATCCAATTTTTATGCAAGACACTTATTGAAGATGCAACCTCCCTTGGCACCTATGAAATGTTTGAACCACTTCAACAAACGTCAAGAAGTGGATGAGGGGAAGAGTCTTCAGAGGCTGCCTTGAGTCTGTTCTTCACCTGCCCTGTTGCTAGTGAAATGAGTTCCAATGTCTAGTTTTCTTCTTCGAAACACAATAAATATCTCTTTAGCACGAAGCTCATATTCTGCATCCACAGAATCCACAACAACAATATTGCAAACACACTTTCCTTTTTAATGGGACATTCTACCATGGGGGACATGGTGGCTCAGTGGCTAAGACACTGAGCTTGTTGATCAGAAAGTCAGCAGTTCAGTGATTCGAACCCCTAGTGCCACGTAATGGGGTGAGCTCCTGTTACTTGTCCCAACTTCTGCCAACCTAGCAGTTCCAAAGCACATAAAAAATGCAAGTAAAAAATAGGGACCACTCTGGTGGGAAGATAACAGCGCTCCCGGCGCCTTCGGTGTTGAGTGATGCCAGCCACATGACCATGGAGACATCTTTGGACAGCGCTGGCTCTTTGCCTTAGAAACAGAGATGAGTACCACCCCTAAAGCCAGAAATGACTAGCATGCATGTGCAGGGGAACCGTTATCTTTACCTACCTACCATTTAAGTGTTCCTTATTCTTTTGGCACTCAGCTGATGGTCAGCAACATCTCTCAGAAGGGCTCCTGCTGAATTCAAATTTCCAAGACATTTCTAGCAAAGAGACACATGTCTTTGTACTCCCATCTTCCACTTCTAAGTTGTGTCAAATCTCTTCTGAAGCTCCTCCAAAAACAGATCTGAGGGATGAGGGGTAAGACAAGAATCGGTGGTTGTCCGTCACTACTCCAGGAGGCAGCCACTCTTCCTTCAATTGGCAGAAAATTCTACCTGACATGAAATTTCCCTCTCCCATAGCTGAATTCCTCTATTGCTGCTGTTCTGAATCACTACCAGTTCCTACTATTCTGGCTACATCTGTACAGAGATTGATCAGCTTCTTCAGATTATTTGCTCCTCCCCCCCCAGGAAAAAAAAGGGGGAAACCAGAGTAGCGAAAAATCATGAGATGGGTGGCATATTAAATAAATAAACAGACAAATAAGGAAAACATCTGTCCTGCACCTAGAATAGAACAAATCTGACTGGAGGACCTGTGCATCATCTCCACTCTCCTCCTTACATTCCTCCTCCGATATCCATTTTGTTGAAAGCTGAATTGTACAATTTTTAAAATAAAAAGCAGAGCTGAATTTCAAGCAGCACTTTTATTTTGATCTTCCTTTCCATGCCATTTCCCAAATTCATCTATATTCCACTTGGGAGGCAGTGAGGGAAAGGATGGTAGCTTGATAGCAATAGCAATAGCACTTAGACTTATATACCGCTTCATAGTGCTTTTACAGACCTCTCTAAGCAGTTTACAGAGGCAGCATATTGCCCCCAACAATCTGGCTCCTCATTTTACCCACCTCGGAAGGACGGAAGGCTGAATCAACCTTGAATTGCTGAACTGCAGCTAGCAGTCTGCTGAAGTAGCCTGCAGTACTGCACTCTAACCATTCCAGCTTTGTGCTAAACTGGTAAGAACCATAATGTATTTATATTATTGACAGCTGAGTAATATTGTGCTATTCGGATAGGCCAGCGCTTCAGTTTAGTGGCCACTCTGACTTTTTCCACCATTCCATAAAGGATGTTAATGTGGCAGCATACATGTGTTTTAAGAGGAAAGTGTGTTTTCGACAGGGAACTCCTTCTGAGAGGGAACTCTTGACATATAGTTAGAGCAAGGTTGCCAGGGAAACATAGAGAAACCATAGTTCTTGCACAAACCTGAAGGATTACTAGCACAGCATTGCTGTGTCCATTGTATTTCAAAGGACAAAAGCAGAATGATGAGGAGGTTGGCCAGGAACTAGAAGGATGATATTATTTTTTCTGTTTAGAAAAAATAATAAGTAATTTCAATGGAGGCTTATCTGTTTGTTTAATCAGAAAAATAAACAAACAATACACATGATGGTGAAAATAATCAATTTGTGTTATCAGTTAAATTTTGCAAACACGTATGTATAGGCATATGCATACATACATATTTTCTGGTTAAAATTTGCCAAACAGTGTGTCTTTAACATTTAGAAAAAGCAGAGCAGCATGTGGTTTTAAAAGTTCTTTTTTTCCAGCATTCACAGCATTGATTTTAACAACTGTATAAAAATATCAGCATATAAATAGTTAATCTTGTTAATTCTTGCTTTGTTAATCTTGTGCACACCTATTCTAAGGTAATTTCTACTATGTTCAAATGTAGATATGATTGCAAAAGTACAATTGCTTTTTCTAATTTATTTGTTGCGGGTTCTAATGTAAACATCAAGGACAAAGTACCCTGCTCTTAAATCTAGACTATTTCCTGGTATTGATTTGTTTTTCAGTGCAGGTAGTTTTTGACTATGACAATTGGAACTGAAACTTCCATTGCTAAGTGATGCAGTCATGTCCAATTTTATAACTTTTTTGCTGCAGTCTTTAAGCAAAACTGGCTTTCCCATTGACTTTACTTGTCAGAAGCCCGCTCGGAAAGTCTTAAATGATGATCATGTGACTGCAGGATGCTGCAACCATTGAAAATACCTGCCAGTTGCCAAGTGCCTGAATCATGATCGTGTGACTGTGGGGAAGCATGAGGAGCAGTTGTAAGTCACTTGTTTTCAGCACTGTCATAACTTCGAACAGCTGTTACACAAATGGTCATAAGTGGAGGGCTACCTGTAAGATCGTTTAGAATTGTTCCATTAGAATTGTTTCAGAATCACTTTGCATAATATATATTGAAAAGAATAGTATATGTATTATAGTAATAATGCAGATGCTATTCCTTTTGAATATTATGCAACTTTTAAATACAATACTGGAAAATACTGGTACATAGAACAGGTTTTTGATACAATGAGCTCTGGCCTTCAAGCTGCCATCCAGTTTCTTTCTGATCAATATAATTTATTAACTAATATAAACATCAGGCTTTGCAGTGATCTGGATGCCAGGTGGAAGCTATGCTTTGAAATGGGAATACTTGTTGGTCTCTCTCATGGGAGTAGAAACAGGTGTTCCATGTACAGCCTCATGTATATTAAATCACTTTTCCACTTCAGGTCCAGGTTACTGCACATCCCAATCAATACACTGGTTTTTATTGGAAAAAAAATACCTGCTAGCAACAGAAACATACCAAATATCAGCAATTCAGTTAGTACAGAGACTTTTCTATGTCGGAATAAGGTTCATTAAAGGTTCCTAAATAATTATGAGATTATAATTTGGCAGAAAAATGAACAGTACTTCTTGCAGAAGGACCATCGAAACATTACATTTTTCAGATTTTTCAAGCAGCCCTGTTATCGAGCTGTAGATATGTGAAATGATTATGTACAAATAAACCTAAAAATTTTGAATTAATAAAGCTCACGTGGCTCTATAAATATAATTTCAGACTACGGTACAAGAAATTGAAACCCAGTCCTTCTATTTCAAATCCCATGCTCCCGTATCATAAATCAATATGGGGAAGAAGATTGAGAATGTCCACTTGCTATGTCTCAATTCAGAGAGAGAAACAATTTACTTTGAATAAAATAATGTAAAATCGTGCATCACACAGAAGAATATTTTATTGTTGCATGGTCTTCTTAATCAACACAGTTTAGTTAATCTCTGCTAGATAACTCAAATTTATAACAATTGGGGTTCTCTAAAATAAACTTTTACTGATGGTGAAATAATTAAGGAAGAAAAAGCATTAAGGCATGTGCATCACAAATGATATTGACAAAAATGTCCCTTTCTTCTTCAGATTGTCTTCAACTGAATATTTTTGCAGAGATGCCTGACAGTTAAAATACAGTAATAACCACAAGCAGTAGGATGTTTGCTTAATGTTGCTGAAAAGTTGCTTGGTGAACCCGAGCATTGGTGTTGGTGCTACTGCAGATTAATGGTCAAATGATAATTTGGTCACTTTGCAAGCAGAAGTGTAATTATTGTGTTTTGAATGCACGGATGGATTAGACTGACACAATTGCTCATTAGATACTATGCAATGGCCTTAAATTGTTGCCAGTCAACAGCAATTAAATGTTGCACATGAACATCTTTGACTAAACAGTAGACTTTTACAAAATACATCTTAAATCAGTTGCTCTTATCTGTGGTGCCTTTCATATGAACTTTTAGCAGGATGTTCATATACATGATTATGGTAGTATTTCTGTTTATGCCAATCCCATGAAGAAAATCTCATGCCAATCTGTGATATGCTCATCATATTAATGAAGCATAAGTTCCTCATATATGATTTAACATGTATGAAGGACTTAGAATATGAGTTCCATGTGGTCTATCATTATCAGGACTGACCAACAAGGCTTTACAGATCTATTGATAAATGGGATGTGATTTCTTTTGCTTCATTTCTTTAAAAAGTGATAAATTGGAATACAAAATAGATTTATTAGATTAACACTAAAATATAATAGGCTGGTCTTTTTGGTAGCTCTTAATAGACTTTTGATGATTAGGTCTGAATGAAGAGTTTTTATAATTTGATTATTGATAAGGGATGAGATGTAAGAAGGAGATACTTTTAATTGAAAATCAGAGAAAGTCTAAATTAAGTTACTGATTTTTTTTTAAAGGTTTCTGGAGGGAAGAGGAATCATTTTCTATATACTTTTGTTTCTTCCTTTTTATTTATTTATTTATTTTACCTCTGTAGTTCTCTTTTTCACTTTTTATACTTTTCTTAGTGTGTATTAAGTCTTTTTATTTTTGTATCTGTAAACACTATTACAAAAGGAAAGGAGGGAAGGATAGGAAAAGCAAGAAAAGAAAGGGAAGGAAGGAAGGATTTCCATCTTTCCATTTGTTTCAGTTTGCTATTTCATACTTCACAGCTACTATTAGAAGAGGAGTAGGCGAGTGCCTTTCAAATGTTTTGGCAAGACAAAAATTGTAGGATTTGTAATATGAAATATACAGAGGGCATTAGTTGCCTGTTATGACAACAGACATTTGACAAACTCAGCAAAAATGAAAGGCTCTGAGACTGTGCAGAATTTCATTATATTTCAGCCAACTCACTGTACCATCATAATTACAGGATTAAAACTGGGATTGCTGCTGCTCAGCTGTTACAGGTGTTTCCATCGGAATCAGAAAAGCATCACTAGTAAAAAAAAAATAAGCACTGTAGCAGGGCTATACATGTTTCAAAATGATTCAGAAGAAAGTGTTTCAGGCCTCATGTGCGCACAGCGCCTCCTTGCTCTTTATTGAAGGAGCCCAACTCGTTAAAAGATTTCCATGCTAGCCTAAAACAAAACACACACAAAAGGATGCTGCTGTTTTAAGGAAACCACTCATTAAAGTTCATGCAACTTTTCAGGCTTGGTAACACTTAGAAATATATAGTTTGCTAGTTTCTACTTTCCATAATCCATAAACTCCTCTTTTTTTCCCCATTCAAGCCGTCAATACAGAATGCTTTGGTGAGGTGCAAATTATTTTGACATAAGCAAACATATTAATTTGTCTCAGACAATCTAGTGAAAGCATGCATGAACAAGCAGGATTTCAGGTGTGCAACCTATCCACATCATTCAGTTTACTCAAGGTGCATATGAATGTATTTTGCAAGAGGAAATGTGATAAAAAAAAAAAGAAATTCCTATTTGGGCTGCCAACTCCTTCCAATGCATGTTCCCTGAAAAACACAAGGAAGATCTGTTACTGTTTTATGAAATGGTGATATATATTCTCTTCAGCATTCAGTGTGATTTTGACATATGGCTGATATGAAGGAATTGGAACTATAGATTGAATTTTTCTTATTTAAAAAATAATAAAGCGGTGTCTTTCAGATGTTAGAATTTTCCTTTGAAACGTCTGTGGTAAGCTTTTCTTCCCCCACCTCTTTTCTACTAACAAAGTCTGCCAAAGATAAATTTTGCAGGAAGTTGGCAGTAAAACTCAGTTCCATTCTTTGGAACCATCCACATGGCTATTTATACCAACTAAAGACTGCCAATTCTCATTAGAGCATGTACTGTAGTTCATTAGAACATGTAGTTCCTTCTGTTGTAGCTAGTAGGCCTACTTTAGAAATACTTTGCAGTTATCCTTATCAATGCACCAATTAATATTAACCTATTTAAGATTTCATTTTTCACTGTTCACCACCATATGTTCTAAACAATCTTACAACTGGACATATGCAACTATGCGCATAAACTATATTATGTATTGTATGTTTTATATAGTATTTGTCAAGTGCCGGGGAAATCAGGAGATTCAAGCAGTTCAAATGAGTATAAAGATTTATTGCAAGCTTAAGTTCTCTACAAAAATCTGACCAACTAAAGGTCAAGGGAAATGAGCAGGAGATAAGAGAAGTCTTCAAGATGGGATCTCTTGTGAATGCATAGGGACTCATGACTTATGATATCTTTGACCCTTTCCTCAGGGTCATCTCCTACATCATTATCTATAAAATATGAAGCATTTTATAAATACAGTTTTATCATCTGATGTTTGGTATTGGAGAAGACTCATGCCAAGAAAACAAGGACATGCATCATTAAACAAATCAACCCAGAATTCTCAGCATAAGCATAAATGATTGGGCTCAAATTTAGACATAGTATGCAAATACCTAACTCTCTCTATAGTGCTATGAAAGGTGGAAGGAAAGGAAAGAAGAGGATTACTAACAAATCAAGCAATCAAAAATTCATCTGACGTCCAGCAGTTTGCCCTGTGACTATTTATTTCAAAACACACATTGTGTTCCATATGGTTTACTTCCAGATAAAGAAACACAGAATTTTGAGTCCTAGATTTCTGTTGTGGGAACTATACCTGAAGATTTGCTTGATTCAACTGAGTTTTCTTATGTTCTCAATATTTAAAGACTCAAAGAGCTGGAAATTTGGAGGTCTTCTAACCCAATCCCCCTTATCCTCAGAAGGCAATGGTTCTTTATTACTCCAAGTATGACCTTATGAGATTAATAGACTATTAGAGACGTGTATTAATTTTCATTAACACCTAAATGATATCCCAAGTTCTTCTTTCAATTCTGTGTCAGAATTGGCAATATAGCCATCAGAAATTTTATGACATTTTTGTATTTTGAATTTTCAAGGAGGAACAATGTTCCAAAGTACAATTCTGCAATGATAAAAGTAGGGAATGGCAGAGGTTCAAGTTAGAAAAAAATAATCATTTTTTGTTTTCAGAGATGGCCTATTTTCAAAACTTCATAAATGCCTAGAACCGTTTTCAGTTATTTTATAGTATACAAGCAATTTTTCTCATTTGAAAATGCTTATATTAACCCTGCAGCCCATTTCAGTATTGTCAATTTTCCTTTACTTGTCAGTAGTTTTGGGGGAAAATATCTTTTTATTATTATTGATAGTTTGATCTAAGAAATTATTTTGTTCTGGGCGTTCTAAAAATACACCATTGTTTCCTAGAACAATATCAAGTATTATTAAAACTATTCTAGCTATCTGCCATAATTTGAACAATGATTTTTTTTTTCATTCTGGTTGCTTTGGATAATAATGCAGTGATCATATGATAAAATTAATGACTTAGAAACATTATTTCAAAATACAATGGACACAGGGGACTTAAAATTGTAGCACAATTTTATCTCACAAAGATGCTCTACCATTTCTGTTGGACTGAAGCCTGTGTCTCTTGCGTAGCATTGGCATGTCCCAAAATGTTCCTGAATGTCTAAGAAACTGAAATCCCTTCTCACTTATGCAACCATCTTCTGCCTATGCAATCCAGCAGTTCTAAGAATGCTATCTTGATGCTCAACTCATTGTTCTACTCAGCCTAATGGTATTTGGTTTCCAGGAGTGTCTGACTACATTTTTCAAGGTCGCTAATGTCAATGAGATCCATGACTACTGTCTCCTTCCCGCACTATCTAGCAGCTTATCTAGATGATGTATGACATATGCAGCCTTTGTGATTTACACACTTATTACGAAACCATCTCTCCAGTTTTCAATTGATTGAATTGCCCAGACCAAAACTGCTTTATCACTCTCATCTTAGTATGAAAGGATGTGGTTTCATAGTTCAGGACTATGTTCCTCATATGGGAATATCTTCCTTATTCTCAGAATTATGTCCTTCTCCATACCCTTGTCTTTCCTTATGACAGGAGAGCTGTCACTTTGGGGTGGGATTACACTATTACATCTCAGATAGTCTCATCTACACATCTAAGATGCTTATCTAAGCATCTTCAACCCAGGCAGCTTGTCATCAAGAAAATAGACTTGTGCCCTGTGAATCTGGTGCTCATTAAACTAAGCATAAACCCACAATTTATATCCCAAAGGCAAATAGTTGTACATTTGCCATTCTAAGCTGTAAACTGGAATTCACTCTGTCCCATGCTACCTTTCTATCTCCATTACCTGTTAATTTGATTTTCTTCTTTAGGAATCCCCTACCATTGGCATACTCCTCCTCCCATTCTTCTCTTTCCCAGTATTCCAGTGCCTTCCAGTTCACTCACTCCCATCTGCTTTCCCCTGTAAAATGTGCTGAAACTGAAATGTCATCCACTCGCTAACCTCTTGATCAGCTACATCTGTAGAGTCTTCCCCTGCTTCATTGAAGCAAAGAGATAATCCAGTTTGTCTCATAAAACAATTGGGCAATTGCAAAATCACTTCAGACTTTTCTATGGGAAAAGGTTCTTCTCTATGGTTTCTCCCAGCATTAGCCACCAGTTCTTCCAGATTGTACTGCTTCAGGTTTGCCTACAATGTATGCCTAAATTGCACAACCTCTTTTGGAGAACAAAACTTTCAGGGAGGGATCTGGAAGCAGCAAATTGCTTCACGAAACGGCTTCAGGGGGTGTTTGTACCAAACTTCATTGAAGTGGAACATCTCTTCAAAGCTTTGCACAGTTCTGAAATCCACAAAGCATTCTGAATATAGCTCACTTTTTCTACCCCTCCAAGCTTCCCTACAACTTATTAAGAATCAACTTTCCTATTTCATTTTTTTTTTCAGTAAGGTAAAGGTAAAGGTTCCCCTGTGCTACTCGTTCCCGACTCTAGGGGGCGGTGCTCATCTCCGTTTCAACGCCGAAGATCCAGTGCTGTCCGAAGGCATCTCTGTGGTCATGTGACCGGCATAACTAAACGTCACAGGCACACGGAACGCTGTTACCTTCCCACCAAAGGTGGTCCCTATTTTTCTACTTGCATTTTTTATGTGCTTTCGAACTGCTAGGTTGGCAGAAGCTGGGACAAGTAACAGGAGCTCACCCCATTACGTGGCACTAGGGATTTGAACCACTGAACTGCCGACCTTTCTATTGACAAGCTCAGCATCTTAGCCACTGATCCATCACGTCCCTTTTTTTTTTTTTCAGTAAGTGGAGGCAAAGGGAAATTTCTTCAGACTTGCTTGGAGATAGCTCCCCCCCATCTCCGCTGTAATTGGATTTGTTCAGTTCTGTGTAGCACCTGAACCACTTTTTTTTTTTGAGACTGAATAGGAATAGCCAATTGATTAATTGAAAGTTGGATGTTATCTGTAATTTGATTTGGATTTTTTTTTTAAAGGACTCAAATTATATGAACTTTCCTGTTTGATGCAATACTGTACATGGCCTAATCTAGTGAGCGTCTGGACATATTTTCGTGGTGACATGAAGCACAATAACTTTCTGCTCATTCTCAAATGTAAATGGGTTATAGGAGCAAGTCCAGAGGCTTTTCTTGGGAGCGAGCAAGATTTGGGTCAATCATGTAAAAGACCTTCTTTATAAATACAACCCTTTGTACTACTCTCCAGTCACCTAGTTATTGCCCTTGCTCTTTGTTAATCAAAATAGTTTATGTTGTTGCATAATCTTAATTTATAGCTCAATTAAATTGTTTCTCTTGAATTCATTTTGTGTCTCATGTACTCTTTCTGTTGTATGGGAGCAACAGCTGGAAGCTCAGGATAAAACTGAACACATTTCCAGTATGTTCTCCACAATGCTCATGTGAATTAAATTAAGAGCTGGTAGAAACTGGTTTTATGAAGCTATTTGCAGCATGTCTTAATCTCACTGAAAATGGGAGCATTTTTAAAATACCTCCTGATTTATTTATCAGAAGAAATAATAGCAAAATTATTGTATCCAGAATAAAACAACCTAACCACAATGAGTAAAAGATAACTCCTAAACAGAAGAAATCTAGTTAGATTCATCAATTAAGTAGGTAGTTGTTCAGGTTCAAAGTTGACACAATGTTGTGCAGTTCATGTGTGAACATGACGGTGGATCTACAGTCTCAGTCTGGAAGCGAAGTATCTAGCACAATGGGGACACTGGAAGACTATTGCTGTAATAACAATATATAATTTACTTGTTTATTTATTGTGGTAATTTAGATCTTCTAATCGTGGAGGTAATCTACTTCTGGTCTTTACAAATGTTCCAGCTGTCAACTCCATTAACAATCATTTCTATTGTTTCTTTCCTTAGTTTTCTGACTAGGAATGGAATGGAATAGAATGGAGTATCCAGAATAGGAGTATTCCGTACTCCAAATTTTCTTGAAGGCCAGATAATAATGATAACAGTTATTTCAGTTTAAATTATATATTATGCATTATTCTTGTTTTTTCTCTAAAGAACCATGTAAAATTCTTTTCTGACTAAAACAATTACAAATCTAACAAATAACAGAAAAATTAAGGCAGTTTTTTAAATATATATATATATATATATATATATATATATATATATATATATATATATATATATATTCATTCTGAGGTTTTCGCGGGTATTCGTATGTAGGTCTTTGGTTATTTGGGTTTTCTCCCGCATAAAATTGGAAGTGTCTTGGCGACGTTTCGACAAAGTCTCATTCATCATCTTCAGGCTGGTGTTTTTGGCTTCTAGAAGCATTGCTCCTAGAAGCACGAAGCCGAAAACACAAGCCTGAATATGACGAATGAGACTTCGTCAAAACGTCGCCAAGAGAAAACCCAAATAACCAAAGACCTACATACACACACACACACACACACACACACTATACATACATACATACATACATACATATATATATACATATATATATATATATATATATATATATATATATATATATATATATATATATAAAAGTTTTTCTTCTAGCCAGGTTATATATATTATTATTATATTTTTTTCTAGCCAGGTTTTTTTTTTATATATATATATATATATAATATATATATATTATTCATTCCACCAATCGGGCTTTTGAGTGCATGGCAATAAGGCCAAACGCTTATTTCACTTATTTCAGGGTTCAAAAAAATATAAGACAGGGTCTTATTTTCAGGGAAACACAGTATGTATTTCTACAAATTCATAAGATGGTTTCTGAATATATTTTTCAGCTTCCAGCTAAAATAAATAATAAGGATGAATGCTGAGAACCATTTTCCATAGAAAGAACCGGGTGCAATCAAAGCCTACAGCTTATCTTTTAAATAGATGTTTCAACAGTATTTATTCCAGATATGGTAATAGAGGATAAGGTGCTTGGAGAAAACAATTTTTCAAATCCTACACATGCTTTTCCCCTCAATTCATTCTGCAACAGCTGAAAATTGGCCATATGAAGTTTGTATTTCACTTCTCTCTTCACGTATGTTATTTCCTCTGATTTCAGATATTGGATTTTTTGATATTAAAATATAAGGAAAGGTAGAATAAATATAGATATCCAGAGAAGCCCCCTATTTTCATCTAAATCATACTGTAGTGTTCTCTTTGTTTGGAGCCGGCATCCAACATATGACATACATACAGAAAGAGTAGAGAAATTGAAAGAACCCATTGAAAGAATAGCAAAGAAATGTTCTTTAAAATAGTCAAATAAACCAGCTCTGGATGTTATCATCCAGACAAAATAGAACAATTTTCAAAGACATTTTGTGACTTTTTAAATGTATTTATTAAATTAAACAAATATATGTATCTCCTTAAATCACATACAGATGACTCTGGGCTGTTTACAAAAATTTTTTTAAAACCCCATCATATAATAAAACCTATTAACCTCCCCATGGCAACAACAACACTATCAAATCAACCACTTGATTGGCTTGTCTCCATTCCACTGACAAAACCACATTTTTACGGCCTTTTGAAAAAGCACTGGGGGTGGTATTTCATAACGAAGGGGTGACCACTAAGAAGGCTTTTTTTTTTGGTCCCACAAGATGACAATCCCTAATCAATGGGACTGGTAACATTGATTTTTGATGCAGAAAAGCTCAGATGAGTGTAGTTCGCTCATGATAGATTACTTTGAAACTTAATGAAGTGGGCCAAACCAGGAAGATTGCAAATTGGTGGGAAGATTACTGTACCTTGTGATTCACAACAGTCTTTCACCATCTTATAACTAAATAAGTGCAAGAACTTTACACTTCCCCAATGGAATTGTCTCCAAAATTCTCTTCCTAGAATATATTCTTTCACCCAATTGAATGAGAGCTGATAATAGTAATCTGTGGGAAGGAAGACTATATTTACTCTTTTATAAATCCTTTCAACAATTTAATTAAAGCAGTTTTCTCCAAACTGGTTCCTTTCCCAATAGTTGCTTCTTGTTGAATGGGATGGTGAGAATGAAGTTACGGAAGACTATTTTCAATATGTGGAAAAATCTCCCAAGTCGACCTTTTTAGAAGGTTTCTAAAGATATCTATATTTAGATATATGTTTCAAAACATACATAGTTTATGTTTGTATATGTGTATATGTGAGCAGTTGGATAGCCTAATTGAGTGCCATCTTTGACATAGGAGACCAGAGTTCAGATCCCAGCTGGTATGTATCTTACCAATGGGACCTTCCTTGGGCAAAGATCCCATAACATTTCACCTACTTTACCAATTTCAAAATATGAAAATGACACAAACTAGGACTGTCATACCAGTTCAGACGTCACCTGGATTAACCAGGTCCATGTTAGGTGATGGGGAACCATGCAATCTGATGTGATCTAGCCACTGTAATAAGCCATACATGGACAAGTCAGAAGAGCCAGGAATTTCTTTTTTATTATTTAGCATATGGCATCTACAGAGATCATGCAATCACTGAGACTGTACACCAGTTAGGAAGAGAGCCGGTGGGGTCTGATGAGTGGCAAAGCCACTGTGCTGGATGAAACCCAAAGCATCCAGGAGTACATCAGTAAGATGGTATCTGAAGATGAGCTGCAGAGAGAATGCCTGAGGCAGCAGCAAACATGGGAGGAAGACCAAGCAGAGGAAGTGTCACAGCAGGAGAAGACTGCATGGGATGTACCACCGACAGAATGCTGAGGTGGCAGACATTGGGAAATCCTACCAGTGGCTGGAAATGGTTGGACTAAAAAACAGCATTGAGGCACTGAATATAGTCCACCTTGGCCCTTATTTTCTACATCCTCTCTAGTTCCTCCTTCAGGCCCTGGTATTTCTCCAGCTTCTCATACTCCTCTTTCCTTCTTCTTATCACTTGGCAGCACTACATTTATCAAGAGCACTATCTTCTGCTCCTTATCTACTACCACAATGTCTGGTTGATTGGCTTATACTTGCCTGTCCCTCTGGATCTGGAACTCTCATAGAACCTTAGCCCTCTTATTTTCATGACTTTCTGTGGAATCTCCTATTTGGAGTTGGGAGGGTTTAGTCCATATACTGTGCATATGTTCCTGTACATAATTCCAGCTACTTGGTTGTGCCACTCAGTGTATGCTGTTCCTGCCTGCACCTTACACCCTGCCATTATGTGTGGGATTACCTCTGAGGTTTCTCTGCATAGTTTGCATCTCATGTCCTGTCTTGTGTGTTAGACCCCCTACTTCTATGGATGTGGTGCTTAGTGCCTGTTCTTGTGCTGCTATGATCAGTGACTCAGTGTTGTCTTTTAATCCACTTCTTTCCAGCCATTAGTATAATGTATGTGTGTGTTATACATGTTTATATGTACATTTATACCTATATGAATACATAAACAGAAAAAAATAGATTTCATTAGCGAGATGGAGGGAGGTGGTAAGATGACTCTCCAAATCATCAAGCAGAGCAAAATAAGGTTGGTTAGATGACGATTTCCTTTAAGTAAGAAGTTACATACACACAAATCATTGTATCTTTTGAGTGTCAAGTCCTATGGCATATGCTTTTTTCTTACTCTTAAAAAGAGATATTGTGATATAGATTAGTTTAGGAACTTGTATATAGATTAGTTCAGATCACTTAAATGATGCTCATGTCCATCCATCAGCTAAATATTAATTACAAGGTCACTTAGTGGGAGAAAAAAATATCTTCATTGTAGGTATCAATACAGACAGACAAGAGGAAGACCCCACAGTTGCTCCTGGTGAGACTCTCAATGCTCCTATAATGCCAGCTGCAAATCAAAGACAACTAAAGTAAAAGGCCACAACTACAACAATTTGGCTGCCAATCACCTCTAGAGGTGGCTAGATTTTATTTCCTTCCAATGATTAAGAATGGGTGGGGGGGGGGGGTTGTATGGAGAGGGTTGATAATAGAACAGCTGCAAGCCAGCAGCCTGACAGAAATGCAAAAAGTTTTCAGAGAACAGTAGGAAAAAAGCAGAATGTTTTTCAAGGCTCAGATGCCCCAATCCAAACAGGGAGAAGAGACTTGAAAGTTAGAGTTACTCAATTGTCCATGAAGTGAGATTTCAGGGTAAATTTGAAGGTAGAAGGCCCCAGATAGTCCTTGATTACACCTGAAGCTGTAAATCCAATATAAATACATCCCCTTTTCATATCATATCTTTGAACCCATGTGGGCATTCCCATTCTCTCTCCATTTGCATTTAGGCAACTCCCTGAGTTAATAATATTTTTCCCCAACTACACCTAACTGGCATATTTTGAAGATGAAAGATAGAAACAAAGAAATGCAGGAAATTTGGCCAGAGTTCTTTAAAAGTAAACTGGAATTGATTTATGTGTATATATATAATGCTCTCTCCCACAACTAACTACACAATATTGATAAATTTTCCCTATGGATGTTTAACCTAATTGTTGCTTCACTGTTAGAGTACTTAGGAATCTATGCACATTCACATACACAGCACAGATTTGAGGGTTAATAGTAATCTCTGCTAATGAAAGAAATGATTTAGAGGGTGGAAAAATGAATATTAGAAACAGTGTGCATTTAGAGAATGCTCTTTCTTGTAAATTGAGCAAGATCGTATTAGTATGCGAGTTAGATCCGTTCTATTTCACACTTGGAAAGAAATGAGATATTGCAGGCTCACACTTTCTGTAATAGAATCCTTGTAGTAGGTTTCATGTATGTGCTTTGCAGGTGGAAGATAGAGCTTTGCTTTAGGAATTAGAGGGCATTAACAATATGTAAAATTCACAGTTAAAGATTTCTAAGAAGAAAGCATTTTTCTGCCTCACCGAAAGTCACAAAAGGTCTTTGAAAGAGCGATGCATCTGATGACCTGATTAAATGTACTCTATTTTTAAATGAGCAGTAGCCTTTTCACCAAGATTACAGGGCCACTCTTCTGGAAAAAAGAAGAAGAAAAGAAAACAAGGATTTGGATTCTGATAGAGTCTCACAGTCACAAGCTTACCCATCTATGAATTTTGTAGGCTGCTCATAAACTGCTTCAAGCAGCACCACATCAATGGCTGCCTTAGAATTCTTCTGAGTTTGCACATTTCTTTCTAAGGGCAAAGACAGGCAGAATAGATGTGGACAAATGACAGAGCCAAAAGACTCCCAAAACAGCTGGAGGTATGTTAATCAAGATTAGAGTTTTAATGTCCATACTTTCAATGTTCACACTATTAGCCTGCATCCAGTATTAGTATAAACTGGGCCACATCACCAGTTTTGTCTCAGGTAAGAAAAAGTGCATTACAAGAGACTAAAGGGGGAAGAAATAATAAAGATGCTAATTTTTCAACTAGCTTGCTCAATTGAGGGTTTTCTCTAATTAATTAATTATTTCATGAAGGCTCCGTTGTTATATCTTCACTGCAATTCTCAAGTCACTGGGGAAAACAAAAGAAAATAAGAGTACCTTATATTGTGTGTGTGTGCTTTGTTAAATGTTCCTGTCACAATTTAATGTACATTTACTTTTTGGAAAAATCTACTAGATTAAATTAGAAAAATGCTTTGGATTCTTTAGATTAACTTCTGTCGCTTCTGATTAATTTGTGAAAGGTGATTGATAATAATCAGTGAATTCCTTTTCTTCAGTTAAATGTTGGGCTTAATTCATTCTTGAATTCTGAGTTTTATAACTGGAAACACAATTAAATTAAAAAATAAACCTGTAAAATGAAACTAAAGTACCTTATGAACTTTAAGGGCCATTACTTCCAATGCTTACAGATGAAAATAAGCCTCAATCAAGAGACAGGCAAAGGAATATGGCGATGCAAAATACTAGGAGAAATGACTAATAGCCAGAAAAAAATGAACAAGAAATATAAATGGTGGGATTTAGTCTGGGATTATTCCTAAATCCATCTTGGAAGGTTGAGAAGCAGGAACAAAATAATCACTTTTAATAAGCTAAACAGAGAATCTGCCTCAAGTCTCTCATGCAGCTTAGAAACTATATTTAGATTTGCTGCTTAGAACACATCTGGCTTTATCACCAAAATCTCAAAGCAGCTAACAGCAATAAGGATAAAACAAAAAAAAATAACCAAAACGGCAGAAGTTACTAAGAGCAGTAATGAACAGAAGAGTACAAGCAGCAAGACAACTCCATGGGAACATAGTTATTCACTTGATATCAAATCAGATCACTTACTAAATTATCTAGGTCAGTATTGCCCTTGCTGTCTTTCACTAGTTCCCCAAGGTTTCAGGCAGAGATCTTTTTGTGTTACCCAGAGTGAGGCTAGTAAGTGATACAGAGACATTTGCCTTCAAAATAAGTTTTCTAATGCTGTCCCATAATGTGTTCCCCAAAGTTTCTTCCCTTGTTCTCAAGACAGTTTTCTTTTTTCCCAATCGTCTGTCGTACATTTCTCCAGCTAACTGCATATCCCTTAATTTTCCGAGTTTTCTAATTTTTTAAAAAATGTTTTTTTCCCCAAGTGTCTATTGATTGGTCTGGTGAAAATCATGGGGCAAGGTGCTTAGTTCACATGGAAGCTGACATGAATGTTCAGAAAACCTTGGGAGTGACTTTAAGCAACTATCCTGAACCTTTAACCAACTGCTTCATGGTCTCAAAGAATGGATCTGCAGGGACACTTTGCTTGTATTGAATGATTTTTAAAGGATTAAAACATTTGGAAATCTCTCACCTGGGAGGTTTAATCATCTGGTCAAAACTGAAGATCTTTTGTAGGCATTTAAGGACATCTGGCTGTGAAAGGGCAAATTCCAAGCTAGGGGCAATTAGGGAAGGAATTGAAAGTTAAACTGCCAATACTAATGTTCTTAAATAAATCTATGCTACATCCACATATGCTGTTTGGAAAAAAAAGAGGCTATAATAGTTTTCGAGAAAGGGCAGAAAGAGCAACTAAAATATTCAAGGCTGGATTTCCTATTGAATTTATTTCTTAATAAAAATATAATTTTAAACACTTTGCTAAGGTGATTTTAAATAGGATTATTTCTTTTTTTTAATCAAAATGTGAGGAGGTACATGTCAAGGATGTCATTTATCTCTTCTTATTTGGTTTTGAAACCTCTGGAATGCTTAATAAGATAATGATATAATATTCAGGACTTCATAAAACAATGTAACCCTATGTTTTTATTATATGCAGGTAATATTTTGGATCTTTTCAATCAAGAATAGAATAGAATAGAATAGAATAGAATAGAATAGAATAGAATAGAATAGAATAGAATAGAAGCTGGGAGGGAACTCAGAGGTCTTCTAGTCCATCCTCCTGCTCAAGCAGGAGACCCTATACCATTTCAGACAAGTGATTGTCTAGATTCTTCTTAAAAACCTCCAGTGATGAAGCACCCACAACTTCTGAAGGCAAGCTGTTCCACTGGTTAATTGTCCTCACTGTTACGAAGTTTCTCCTTAATTCCAGGTTGCTTCTCTCTTTGGTTAGTTTCCAACCATTGTTTCTTGTCCTGCCCTCTGGTGCTCTGGAGAATAATTTGACCCACTCTTCTTTCTGGCAGCCCCTAAAATACTGGAATGCTGTTATCATGTCACCCCCTAATTCTTGTTTTCTTTAGACTAGCCAGACCCAAAACCTGCAGCCATTCTTCATATGGTTTAGTCTCCAGGCCTTTGATCATCTTAGTTGCTCTTCTCTGAACATTTTCCAAAATCTCATCATCTTTTTTGTAGTATGGTGACCAAAATTAGTTGCAGTATTCCAGATGGGGTCTTACTAGGGTTTTGTAAAGCGGCACCAATACTTCACATTAAATGCTTCTGTTTATACAACCCAAAATTGTATTAGCTTTTTTGGCTGCTGCTGCTGCACACTGCTGGCTTATATTCAAGTGATCATCCACTAGGACTTCAAGGTCCCTCTCACAGTTACTGTTTTTGAGCCAGGCCTCACCTAATCTGTACTTATACCTTTGATTGTTCCTGCCTAAATGTAAAGCTTTGCTTTTTTTATATCCTTATTTACATTTTTTAGAAAATGAACTAAAATTCTATTCGAATATACAATAAAAGTCTAATATCATACCAACTGGTAGTAGTATTCTTACCACTATCAGTAGAGTTTAGGATTTTAATTCCATATCCATTAAACACTTAGGGATAATTATTCCCAAAAAAATATCTCACCTGAAATACATATTTGAAATGTATCAGTCCAATGAAAGTTGATAGCAAGATACATAAATTGCCTTTGACTTTGTAGGGACAAACTAGAGTTACCATATCAAGTTACTTTGAGAGAATACAAGAAAATATTTTGAATCAATAGCTAGAATGGGATATTTTAGCTGATCCCTCAGTTCTTCATCTGCCAGATACAATTTTCAAACGGGGGAGTCAGATTGGAAGAGATGAGTCCAAGGGACTGCTCTTTAAGGAAATTAAATTATTATCCTGATAAAATTGCAGAGTGTTACAATAAAAGCTGCATGGAACAAAGCCCCAACCTGAGCAAGAAAAATGATGTTGACTTACAATCTAATTCCCACTTACTAAATGCTTGAATAAATGTTTGAATGAAGATCAGACCCACTCCCTAAAATGCTTTAGTTTTTTTATTTCTCCTACACAACTGGACATATTTTTCATATTGGTATTATGAAATTACAATATTACACACCAGTAATTTCTGCCAACATCATACATATTTCTTCTTGACTTTTATGCCCATGTTCCATTTTGTTAGAACATAAAACATAGAATAATATTGTTGGAAGGGACGTTGGAGGTCCTCTAATCCAGTTCCCTGCCGTGACAGAAGACGCTATACCATTCCAGACAAATGGCTATCCAGTCTCTTCTTGAAAACCTCCACTGATAGAACAACCACAACTTCTGGAGGTAAGCCATTCCACATTAATTGCTCACATTGTCAGTAAATTTCTCCTTAGTTCTAGGCTGGATCTCTCTTTAATTTCTTTGTGTCCTGACCTCAACTGCTTTGGAGAATAGATTGATCTCTTCTCTGTGACAACCCCTCAAATATTTGTCTTGTTTAATGAAAAGAAGAACTAGGGGTGACATGATAGCAGTGTTTCAATATCTCAAGGGTTGCCACAAAGAAAAGGCAGTCAAGCTATTCTTCAAAGCACCTGAAGGCAAGACGAGAAGCAATGGAGGGAAACTAATCAAAGAGAGAAGCAACCTAGAGCTAAGGCAAAATTTCCTTACAGAATAATTAATCAGTGGAACAACTTGCCTCCAGAAGTTGTGAATGCTCCAACACTGAAAGTTTTTTTTTTTTGTAAATATTTTTTATTTTTTTCAAACATAAACATAAAATATAACTTTCAAGAACAGAGTTTCGATCCGGTCATAGATGGTTAACACGCTTACATTCCTTTAACAAGCTCCATTCCCAATTTCCCATTAGATCTTTTAAAAGTAAAAATTCAAAATATAAAAGAACAAATTTTAACATAGATTCTAAACAAGTCTATCAATACAATTATAGCTTCAATTTAAATTTAACTCATTTTTATGTCTATGTATCAATCCTGGTTACATCTGGTTCTTCTCCACATTGTCTTTGTTATATCTTTTACCACCAATGTCAAAATAATTTTTAACAATATTCTAATCTCCTATTCTAATTATTTACCTTATAATTTTATCACCACAATTCTTAAATTCAAGTTCAATACAACTCCATTTTGTTACAGTTTATAAAGCACAATTCTATCTGTATCTTAGTTCCTTGACTCTTTTTATCAAATCTTAATATCTTGAACTTTATCAGTTTGTCTTTGATTTTATCCCACTTATCATTTGTTACACATTTCATATTACACAGTTTTATCAGAGGAAAAAAAAACATGCTTTATTTAAGCTAATTTCCAACATAATCTCCTCCATACCTCTCTCTATTTGTTTAGCTATTTTTTAGCATATTATGGTTGACTGATTCCCAGCATAATCTCCTCCAGAGCACCAACTATTTGGGGTTGATTTCCAGCATATTCTCCTCTGATACTCCCATTAATTTCCAACTCATTTTCTCCGAGTCTCAAACTCTTATCTAGTTGGCACCCATCATCTCTTATTTTAACTTTCCCTGCAATAAAGTTATCTATTTCATACCAGTTTCCCAACATACTCTTTCAAATTAATTCTCAATATATTTTATAATAATCCTCATTTCCAACATATATTAAATTAAATCACAATTTATCACTAAGATCTGTGTACCTTATGGTTTCATTCAATAGGATATTAATCAATCATATTCACCAGTCTAGCATTTGTTTACAAATTAAAATTAAGACATATTACAACAAGCAATAAATTTTCTTAAGGTTCTCTCATATTGGTATATATTCTTCTTTATACATATTCTTTCAAGTTAATTTTCAGTATATTTCCTAATGTTAATCATTTCTAGTTTATGTTGAATTAAATCACAATTTATAACTGAAGTCTATGTATTTTATAATTACATCCAATAAAACCTTAATAAATCACATTTACCAATCTAAATTTGTTTACAATTAAGGTTAATACATATTACAACCAAAAAAAATTTTTCTTGGGATTTGTTACTCCAGAGGTTACTCCTATTAATAGTTACTACTATTTTTATTCAAAAATCTTTTATATATTTAAGTTTTTAAACATTACATTTCAATTTTATCTGTTTTATTTCTTCCTTTTCCTGTCTGTCCATAAATATCACACTTAAAAATCCATGTATCCAAGTTGAAAACTCTGTATGTCACTTTAATGCTTTGTAACATCTGCTCCATATATAGTACATCAACTTCCTGTCTTTTATTCTTGCGCCACACCTTTTTCTTGCTAGGCCAGTTAGTTTCAATTCTAGTAAATCCAGAGTGTTTCTTCTTTCTTCTTTTTAAAATCACCCAGCGACAGAACAGGAATCTCCAAAATCCTTAAGTCTAAAGTTAATTTCAAAATAATCCAAAGTAAAACTCCATTCAAAATGTTTCTTTTCCAAATAGAAGGGAAGTCTCTTTAATCCATATTCATCTTAGTCACTGCAGACTCCATAGCTACAATGTAGCCATTCATCTGCCTTTCTTCATTAACTTTCCAAAGTTGTTGACTCCCAAGAAAAAAAAAACAACGTTTCTCCAATCCATTCCAATTAGAAAAACAGGGAAAATAAAATCTAATTTTCTAATTCATTAAAAGCCAATTCTTCCAAATCAATTATACTAAAAAATTCTAACATGGGTCATTTATTTCGAATTAATTATTCTGTGTCAAATTTTCAAGCCCCAAAGCTCTGTACCCGCTTTTTAAATTTTGGGTTCTTATTTTTTTAAAAAATACAATTCCATTGTTTCTTGCCTGGGTTGGTGTCACTCACCCGGCTTCGAAAAACTCTTCCTTTCCTCTTCTCTCCTGCACATTCTTTTCCTGGTCTGCCATGGCTTTGCGGCAGCCGCCATGGCTGCCTACCCCCACCGCCAACTTCAAGGATTCCCTCTGGCTTCCGAGGAACTTGCCTGTTCCTCTAAGCCTTCCGAGGTGCTCTTCGTCTCCCCCTATCCCTATGAGACAGGGTCGGTCTGAAGACCGATTGATCAGTGGTTTGTCAGTCGGGGTTTCCGCGGGCTCATTAGAGCCTGCCATAGCCCCGACTGTAGTGCCATGGCGCCAGACCGGAAGTTCCGAAAGTTTTTAAGAAGAGATTGGAGTACCATTTTTCTGAAATGGTATAGTTTCCTGCATGAGCAGGGGGTTGAACTAGAAGACCTCCAAGGTCCCTTCCAACTCTGTCATTCTATTCTATTCTATTCTATTCTATTCTATTCTATTCTATTCTATTCTATTCTAGTCTAGTCTAGTCTAGTCTAGTCTAGTCTAGTCTAGTCTAGTCTAATTCTAATTCTAATTCTAATTCTAATTCTAATTCTAATCTATTCTCTATTTCTATTCTATTCACCACAATTATATCTCCCATAACCCTTCTCTTTGCTAGACTAGACATACCCTCAAGTTCCCTCAAGGGTTTATCCTATGATTTAGCCATTTTTGTTGATCTTTTCTGCACATTTTCTAGAGGCTCAACATTTTTTTTTTGTATTATGATGACCAGAATTGGATGCAGTATGTCAATGTTGTCTCACTAGTGCAATATAAAGCAGTACTATCATTTCATGTGACCTTGATTCTATCCCTCTGTTGATGCAGGCCTGGGACATACAGTACCTTTCCAAAGTCTGTGCAGAGTTGACAGATCCTGGTACTTGAAAACCTAGGTGATTAAGTAGATCCTTTTTCTTGCCTTTGAGTTTATGGCTTCATTTGGTTGGTACTAATATTTTACTTTTTTGAATTACACATTTCAATTCCTGGTGTACTCCTTGTTGTAGTTAATAAGTTGTTAATTTACCATTTCCCCTATATATTAGCATGTAATATATAGTGGTAGAATGATAAATAGCCTGAGAGCCATCCCTCCAGTTTTCTACCTCTTTTGTTTAAATTAGGAATGGGCTTTATTTCATACCCACAATCAGGACCAGCAAAGATAAAAAATGTTTGCTAAGATTATCTTTTGCTAAGAGCCTATATCTTTAGCTTCGGGTTCCTTATGTTTAGATAATCCTTGCAAAAGTTATAGTCAAGAAAAGAACAAAGTTAAGCCTACTTAAAAGCAAACAGTTCCTCTCTATCAGGCATGGCACTGAGATCCAGGGTAAAACTGAAGCTAGAATGAGATTTCTTCTGCATCAGAAGAACCACAACCAACTGAAAATGATGCTCAGAAAGCAATTTGCTGTTTTACTGCAGACGATCTGACTCTTTCTTTTCAATGCTACGGGCGCTCTGCAGCTTTTCTTTCCTAGCCCATCTTCCTTCAGGTATTTTATGGCCAGTATTAACTTGTCAATTTTTAATTAGTGAAATGTTTTGTGTGACTGTGTTCAATCAACCTCTCATATTTGAAAATGATAGATAAGTGGTGAGGTTGATTGGAAACATGTTATTTATTTAAATACCCATGTGCATACAGATATACATTTGAATGCCTGCAATGAAGAATCTTTCATTCAACATACAGAAACCAAACAGTATAATGAAAGTTTACTTACTGTTTTTGTTTCTCTGTTATCCTGCTGCAATTAATGTTGGCAGCAAACACAAAAGAAGAGAATTAAAACATCCACAGTACAATTTTTTTTAACTTAAACCTATGACCGTAAGGGTAGCCTGGAGCTAGAAACATCAAAATGATTATCTCCTACCATTATGCAAGCTGTTGCATTTTGCCTCCATTGAAGCTTTTGAGTAGATTTGAAAAGTGACCTCAAGTATGGACCATTGCAAGAGTCCAAATGCATGATGTTGGTGTGAGGAACTATCCTCTGTCTCCCACTTCCTCTGTCCTGGTCCTCCAAATTCTTCTCAGACTTCCAAATGTAGATGCACTAAATTCAATTCCTTCTGTTTTCTCTGCTATAATTTTGTATGATGGATTTCAGATGTTAAAGAAATTTTATAAATTACCAAGCAGGCCCAGTTTGATGGGTCTATTCTATTGGGCTTCTTTGTTGGACTTAATCCCGTGGATTTTTCAAAAAGTGAGCACTGTTTATTTGCTACTGGGATAGGTTCAATCTCCCCACTATATCCCCATAAAGTTGTTTACTGGAAGAAACAAAGAAAAAAAAAGCATCAAGAAAAAGATTTACTCATTCTGTTAAATTAGAGATATTATAAACATCATTGATTTGTTTACTGCTCTTCTTTTTAAGAACTTCAGACTGTTACGGGAAAGAATATTAAAAAAAACAAATTTCCATAAAGATAATTTCATAAAAACAATCAACAATAAACCAAACCCACATAAAAAGAGCAATAAAAGTACAATATTTTAAAATAAGGGTCAATTAAGAGGAATTCTAAAAGTCAGTCTGGTCCTCAGGCAGTTATTACCCTCCAAGAGCTTTAAGTGAACAAGTATATCTTCCATTGATGTTTAAAGCAATACAATGGGGTTTAAGTGTATTTTTCCCAGAAGAGAACTCCAAAACTGGGACACCATTCATTGCAAAGATCCTCCTTTTATCCACTGAGCAGCATACCAGACTCACTAGTGAGACTATGAATGTGGCTACCCTAGTTGATCTCATGTGACTGTGCACAGAAAGTAGTACCAGGTGAAACAGTATTTTAAATTTTTGGATCCTGGACATTAAGGGCTTTATAAACTATTATGAAGACCAAGATCTTCATTTTGGCTTTTTAAATTTACAGTAGAGCACTCTAAGAACCCATGTCAAATGTTCCCATTTAGCTGCCCTTCTTAACTGAGCAGCTGGGTTTGGCACCAGCTACAACTTTCAGGCCATCTTCAGTATATTACAGAAAATAAATCAGAATGTATCAGGAACAGGTAATAACTGGAATGGCAATCAAAGTTAAGCACAGGCCCTTTGTGTCCCTAAGGTCACTTATGCCTCTAGTGATCTTACAATCAAGGAGAGACTCCAAGTTACCACCCTGCTCCTTTGAGTAGAATGCTACCAAAGCCAGGTCAGGCCACCTTCCGAATTCCTGGTTCTGAAATCCACAACACCTCTGTTTTATCTGGATTCAGCTTCAGCTTGCCTCTAGGCAACTGTCAAGCAACTGCACAGCCTCTCCTAATTCAGATGGAAAGGAAAGAAAGAGAACGAACTAAGAACGAACCTGAATACTGATGCCATTATGCTCCAAATCTTCTGGGAGGTAGTATATGAGCAAGCTGTAAACATTGGATATACAGCTCCCAAAGACTAATAGTTTGCACCTTTTATCACACTATTATGGACTTAAGCATTGAAGAGAACAAATGAAATGCTCCCTTTTTATTCCTGTATTTTTCTTGGCTTTCCCTGATCGTAAGGCTGATATTCTTAGGTTCTCCACTTCAGTGCTTCTTACAAGAAGAGGCACTTTTTTTTTCTTCTGTGGTCCCTCAGCTTTAAGGGAGAAAGCTTAGAGATGCAGGCTTCTATTGAGGCATGTATCATTCTATTCTATTCTATTCTATTCTATTCTATTCTATTCTATTCTATTCTATTCTATTCTATTCTATGCCACGCCACGCCACGCCACGCCACGCCACGCCACGCCACGCCACCCAACCCCATCCCATCCCATCCCATCCCATCCCATCCCATCCTTCTACTCTACTCTATTAAATATGAATTCCAGTAAATGAACTGGACAATTCCAATTCGAGTTGCTTCAAATTTTTCCTTACATGTTTGTGGAGGATTTACCCTACTAGTTTTGCAATATATTGCTGACCTTCAGAAACAAGGGGAGGAGGGAAGAAACCTTCTATTTGATGATAATGTTTCATCTTATTTTGTAGCTCAAATTACTATTTTTTCCCCTTTAAAAAGATATAATGAATGAATGCAGTACAGTATGATTTCCCTGCAGAGAGAACAAACACTAATGCCCTTAACTAAAGGCAACTCTTTTGAAAGAACATCTATTGCAGAGATGGAGAACATTGTGGCTAGAAATTCCCCCTCCCTCTCTAGCTTCCATCGCTCTTCAGATTTGCTTCTTGTGGTTCCTTAGCAGTACCAAACGTTGGGAGACAGAGTGAAAGATGTTCCATTAGGCAAAGAAATATATTACGTTCCACCCAGTATTTGCTAAAGCTAAATCCAGTAAGTTATGCATTGTACCCACTAAACAATATTAGAATATTTTGTTCCTAAGTTGTTAACTATCATTCCTGTAAGCAAATGCAAAATGATTGAAATCAGCCCTTCAGGATCTTACTCCCTGGTGGTGACTCTACTATACCCTGTGACTATTACATATGAACATTGATATTAAGAACATTCATTTCAAGTAGACAAGTAAAAATAATCAGTGGGAAGATATTCATGGGCTAAAGACCCAGAAGGAAGTATTCTGAGCTGATTTGAACTTCCTGCTAGCTCAGGAAGTTCATGCTAGCCCAGAGCCAGCATGGTCTACCTGTCAGGGCTGGAAGAGATGCATCATCCTCAGCCCATCTTTAGTCTCTAGAAAAGGAGTCATCATCTCTTTTGGTGTTCAGAGTACAGGTAGTCCTTAATTTACAACATTAACCAACAGTTTGTTTAATGACCGAAGTTACATCACTAAAAAGGTGACATATGAACATTTTTCACAATTACAACCATTACAGCATCCCCATGGTCACGTGATCAAAATTCAGACACTTGACAACTGACTCATGTTTATGACGGTTGCAGTGTCCCAAGGTCACGTGATCACCTTTTGCAACCTTCTGACAAGCAAAGTCAATGGGGAAGCCAGATTCACTTAACAACCATGTTATTAATTGAACAGGTGCAGGGACTCACTTGACGAGTGTGGCAAGAAAAATCATATAATGGGGCAAAACTCATTTAAAAACGTCTCACTTAGCAACAGAAATTTTGGGCTCAATTGTGGTCCTAAATCGAGGACTACCTGTACTGATTTCCCTCTGTTGGTGGAAGCAGGTCTGTCCAGCCCACCCGCTAGGCTTCCATTCTCATCGGCTGGAGTGCTCCATGACAGGCATGAGCCCCACTTCCAGTCTCTGCCTTCAACATCCATCCTGAGCTGCCGGACATCCTGCTATTAAAAGATAAAAGTGGAGGAAGGAACTGAGGGAAGGATGTCTTAAACCAGCTTTCTTTCCAGCTGCTTTACACATAGGAGAGAATGCTCACTATGGGGAAACTCTTGTCTAAGTTCCAATGTTATCAGTACAAATGCTTACAGTAACATCCCCAAATATTTGAGAAATGCAGCACATGTATGGTTCCCATCAGTTCTCTATAGTACATTGTTAGGATATGGTTTGAGCCTAACAAGTTGTTCCAGGCAATATATGTGTTCTGTAACTTTAATCTGAATATGTATTGTATGACTTTAAAATTTTACTGCTGATTCATTGTAATGCTGAGTCATGCTGTAATTAGTTGTGAACGTATTTAAGAAAGGTACTGTAACGTATTCAGTTGATGATAAGCTACCATAGTGTGTGGAGTTGCTAGTCATTGTGCTATCATCGTTGGATGGATCTGCTACCATCGTGGTTTGTGAACCAGAGTGAGTTTGTTATTCTAACCAACTACTGTTTGTGTGGTAAGAAGATATTTGTATCACTGGACTGATTTAACTGGCAAAGACTTGGATTGATTTAAAAGACTACGAGATTGTTTTTTCACTATAAAGTAAACTTTTGATAAACCAGTTTGCACATCTCTTATTCATTGCTCTCAACAATATAGCATGAATTCACTCACACATGATTTATAAATAGGGGAATGATGTGGTAGTATAGAACTAAGCTTGTTTGCTTATGCATAATTTACATGTTTCAAGTTTGTACCCAGAAAATGACAGGTGGATGTAGTGACCATTACTTACTTGAATGCAAAAGCTTGTTGCTTTGTTCACTGCACACTTGAGTCAGTTGCTACATATATATTACTTTGCTAGTGTTTAACGCAGCTTTCCCCTAATTTTTTGGTGCTAGCACTTCCCCACCCCCAAACCAAGTAAACAAATTGGGAAAAATGTGTCAAAGAAGCACGCTGGTGATATTATTTCAGGTGGAGAAAGAAAAAGAACAGCTTTATTGACTGAGAAGAAGCATTTTGGGGGGTGGGGGAGAGAACAGGCAACATCAGAAGAAATGCTGAGAAAATATTAAGATTATTGGGTTTGGTGATATTTTAGTTAAGAATGTGTCTTCCATTCTTGAGCAGTCTGTCCTAACTCCGTTTTTTTTTTACTAAGTCCTGTTATTTTTATTTCATGATTTTGTATAGCCACAGAGATGCTAGAAGCCTAACTATTGTGTTATATGAGCACTGACTGGAGTTACAATAAAAAGAACCTCCATATCTGAAATATATATATATGCTCTCTCTTAGTATTTATGAAATAAGATTTAAATGTGCAAAATTGAATTTGTATTCCTGATCCCCAACTGTGTCCACAGTCATATGTTCTTACATTTTTTTTCTTTTGCAGTTTTGTTGCATTAATTATAACCTTGTTTGAAGCTTTTTCTGCAATTGTATGCATGCAAAATCGGTCTTTTCAGCCCATAAAAGAAAGATTGGATTTGACTTTATTATGGCGGCAATAAGCCTTGGGAAAAAACCCTTCCGCTGGCATATTATTTAAGGGGAAAATAGGTTCTGCTGGAAATATGCCAAAACCTTCAACATCAGAATCCAGGCTGGGCTTGGAATGCCCAGCAGGATAACTAGTAGGGCTTCCTATAGATTGAGAAATAAACTCAAGCATCATATTAAAGCTCTTCTAGTCTACCAGTTCTTAAACTGGCAGAAAAGAATCAACTTCACTACTGTCAGGCGCCAGCATTTTATATATACTGTTGTTGCTCTCTAGCTCCATCTAGTGGCAGGAGGGACAAATACCAATCTATATTGTTTTGAAGATGACACAAGCCCTTTACCCATCAGCCCGCACTTTCAAAACAAATGCATGCTGGGAAGCCAGATTCCATTTTCCTTTAACATTTGGAGGAGGCAGAAACACAAAGAAGAATCCAGCTTAATCTGTGACACATGTTCATCCAAGGACAAACCCACATCGCTGGTGAGATTTAGATTACTAGTATTTATTAATTGTGATGTTCAGCAGTATTGCCTATCTTGTATTTGGTTCTCATTGTATGTATTCCTATTTTCCCCCGTTTCACCATATCCTGTTCTTTCAATAAAGCATCCAGATCTATGCACACTGTCTGTTTTATTGGAGGATAGGTGGGTTTAGCTGCATGTTGAACTGCACACAACTAATGTGTAGTGAGGACAGAACAGCTATGTCCACCAATGTTCCATATTCTGCTACAGGCACAATGGTGACAAACAAACCTTTGTTTTTATTTTCAGCATACAGGGCCTGTTAATGTTGTGACCCCGATTCCTGAGCCTGTCCTAACAGAGGAAGAGGACTCAGAAGGTGATGGGGAGGAACTGACAAGGCTTCCCTCTCCAGGACCCTCCTTTCTGGCAATGCCTCAGGTTCCATCCGAAGGCCAGGAGGAACAGCCTGGGATGTGCCAGGAGGAAGGCATATTGGAGCACCAATTGATAGGGAGCGAGGATGATGAATCCTGGCTTGATCCCAGGCAGCGTCGGAGGGAGAAGCGTGCGCAGCAATGGAAGAGGCGTGGGAGGGCCAGAGATTGAGCTGAGTCATGGAGCCACGCCCCACCAGGAATAAAAGTGGGTGGGATTGCTCTTCAGGCTTTGTGACGGACAAAGTTAAACCCTGAAAGTCACATCGTGATCTCTGAAATTCGGCTTGGATATATTTTGGACTGAACATTGACTAAACTCTTGTCTCGTGGATAATTTGTTGCTCCTGGAACGGACTGAAGATAAGTCCTCTTCTGCTTTATGGGAGTGAAAACAGTCTTGGCAGGCATTCGGCAGTTTGCTGCCAAAACCTTGGTCTGCTAAGAATTCTAATCTGTTTACCTAATAAAACATTGGCAGGCATGCTTGGTATTACATTTGCCGGTGTGAGGAAGGGGGACAGAACAATTAAAGAGAATGACTGGTTGATTCCCGCAGTTTGCTTTCCTTCTATTCTGGCCAGAATATCACCCAACATTCTCCTTAGCATGGAAAGAGGCTGAAAAGGCAGCAACTTTTAAGAGACAACTATATAGACAGGTTTACCCCACTTCGCTCTAGTGTTGCTCAAGTGTATTCAAAAGCACCCTGAACTGCAGGTGATTGGAACAAGGAGCTGTGAAGGAGCAGAAGGAGAGGCAAATCTCACTTTACTGTGCAGTAACCCTACTTCCATTGCCTTTCAACTACTGTTTAGGTTTGTCCAGCTCTATGACCCAGGTATTTAGATGGTAGAAGGGGAGAATGGAAATTGGATTGGAAAACCAGATTTGTCACTGCCCACAACAAAACAGCCTTTAAAACTGTCCAGGGATCAGCAGTGAAGGACCACATCTACAGCAAGTTGAAGAGGAAGTCTGTCCTCCATGAGGTCATCTTACTGTACCACTCATAAAATGGCTGAAATGTGTCATACCGAATCCATGACAAAACCTATGTCAGGATAAGAAGAAACATAACAGAATGCTGAAGGATGATTTTACGCTGCTTCAGGCATGATCTGGAGTTAGAAGAAAGCAGGCATCAAGAGGACACAGCAGAGAAAAAGAGGTTGCTCTAAGCATAGGTACACTGTATCATGCCCTGATAAGCCCTACACTGTGGAGGGCTTATCTGGGCATGAAAACAGTCATGTAGTTGTGGTGGCGGAACAGTGGTTAGAATGCAGTATTGCAAACTAACTTTGCCCACAGCCAGGAGTTTGATCCTGACCAGCTCAAGGTTGAGTCAGCCTTCCACTACACTACACTTACACTATGTAGCCTTCCACTACACTACACTACACTACACTTACATTATGAAGTGGTATATACATCTAAGTGCTATTGCTATTACTATTCTTATAAACCTTAGTGTATGGCTTTGTGAGGTATGAATACAGACAAATGGGGCCTAGTCAAGAAATCAATAAACCTTGAATTTTCTTACAACAAGCTGGGCACCAATAATTAAACCTTGTTTTGATTGTAACTTCACTACTGAAACAGAAAGGAAAACTAACAAATTTTAGGTTTTTTTAAAAAATCATCTTTGTTTAGCCACATAGATTTGAAACTAAGATCGACAGAATTCATTTTAACTTGTTTTTATTGCCTAACCTGTATCTTTTTGTTTTTACAAATTCTCCTGTTTCATTCCCTATAATATCTGTATTTTCTTGATTTCAAGTATGCTTATAACTTGGCCAAGCTATTGGACTGAGTGCTTTATTTAAGCAATAGTCTGGAAGTGTATTTGAAAGATTTATCATGGCAATACAAAGTATGCTCATTTGCCAGGGGCCAATGTATCCTCCACTGGTATTTACTTCCGGTTGCTTATAAACATTAAATTCTGGTAGTTTATAAACAGTAAATCACAGGCAACACATGGAAATGGAAATGATAGCCAATAAGAGTATGTAGGGGCTTGTAATGGACGAGGAAGCTGATTTTGTCATTTTCTCCTTTATGAAATACAGAAGGAATGCTTGAACAATGCCAGCAAGATTAAAGTTACTGAATTTAGGAGACCTGATTGATTGATACAATTATCCCATCCAACTTTAGAAGTTTATTACTAGCCACCACTGAATGTACCACATTTGCATAGGCATCAAAGCCTCCTCTGTGTAAGTATAGCAAATAGGTAAATCTGCTAAGTGCACAGCACTGACAAAAGAAACAAGGTTTAGCCCTCTTTAGAGGTCAATAAATGGAATTGTACATGCATTGCCTATTACAAGACAGGAATGTAAAGCAGTTCTGGATGGGATATTCATGCTAGGTATCAGCAAACAGGATTAAATCATACTTTAAAATTAAAGCAGGGAGTCTTATTTACTAGATAACAGGCCCTCTGCAGTTTGACCACTTCCACCTTTAAACACACAAAAAAAACAAAAGCAGGAATTGAGTTATTTGAATTTCTCAAAAGGGAAATGCCTCTTGCTACAATCTTTTCTTCCCAGTGACTAAGGATTAATGCTCTGCTATGATCTACCCCTGATCTTCCTTCTATATTATTATTTGTTTGATAATATGTCCTCATTAAGAATTCTGACTTTCCCATTAATAGTAGTAGAATTCATAGCAGACATCTCTTCTGTAAACTATGGTATTTGAGAAAATTCAAAGGTGCTTTCTTGATCGTGCTAATGCTATTCCTCCTTTAACTAGGCCCTTGTCTGGCCAGATTTCATAGTTGCAGACTAAATAAACAAGAGCTGTTTTTGTTGACTATCAGGATTAGTGTTTTTCATAACTAACAATAGAAAGCTCTTTTTTTTCCCTAATCCAATTAGAGTAAATTACTTTCATTTCTGCTCGCTTCAAAAAATATCAGTGTTCGAATAAAAGATAAAATGTTTATCATTCCATGGTTTTCCTAGTAAAAGGAATCCCAGTCTTATCTGAAACCAATTCTAATCCAGTTCTATGGAATATGTAGCATGGAATCCCACCGGAAAAAGAATGAAAGATGAAGCAGGCCTGTTGTTTGAGAAGAAGAGTGAGAATAATTTGAACTGCTCCATGAATTTTTCAAGATGAGATTTGGGGTGACCAGTTCTTAAGCCTGGCCTTCAGAACTTCCCAATAGGCTGACAGGTAGGATTGTACCCTAGGAGTCAAATCTGAAGTTTAAAATCTCAGATATAATAATGAAGTTTAGCTTGCTCATTGCCATGAGAAGAAGCTGGCTAAAGTGAAATAGTTTCCATTTGAAAAAAAAAAAACTAATTTCATTAAATAGGAAATGCCTATGGCATCTTGAAAGAAATAAAATGGTAATTTCATTACAAAACAATAACTGTATGCATAGGATAATGTTTTCCCAGCTTTGTTTTTTTCATATTTTCAAAGCTTGTTTTACTGAGAATTAGAAGTGTTTATTTCGCCCATGACTTCTATAGCCTTCTATAACAGTTTTGAGAAAATTGCTTTATTTTCTTTTAAGAACAAAAATGAGACATCTTTTAAGAAAATCTGAATAGGTGAAAATGTTGACATGAAGGATTCTGCCGTACATTTGTATTCCTATGCATCCTCTGTAAAATATTGTCTAGCTATTAAGTCAGATTACGCTTGTGTTTTATTATTATTATTGTTGTTGTTATTGTTATTTGCTGCTGGGTAAGCATCTAAGAGCAAGTCAGGCTACACACATTCTAAGAAAGCTTTTTGTACTGTGAGGAAATATAATGAAATAATGCAAAAATATGGTGAGCTATTAGGACTTACTGGCTGAAAAGGATCCCTACTAGTTTGTTGCTCTGTTTTTCTTTTCTTTTCTTTTTTTCTTTTCTTTCTTTTCTTTTCTTTTCTTTTTTCTTTTCTTTTATTTCCGTTCCTTTCTTTTCTTCTTTTTTCTTTTCTTTTCTTTTCTTTTCTTCTCTTTTTTTCCCTTTCCTTTCCTTTTTTCTTTTCTTTTCTTTTCTTTTTCTTTTCTGGATTGTTGGAGGTTTTCCTTGTTTGCATCAGAGCACTGGCTCAGTCCTGAAGACACATGTGCTTCAAGCTGGACTTGTTCCAATCTGAACTGCACTGAAAAAAAGTGACATCTGAATAAGCAGAAGGCTGCGCTTCTCAGAGAAAAGAATGGCTTTCTTATTTTAAGTATACTAATAAATCCTTTTGGATTTTTAAGTGAAATGAGCTTTCAATTGCCTGGCACAGCATCTGAAATAAAATCTACCAGTAGATGGCAGCAATGCTACGTCTCTCAGATGGAATTCTATTGTCTGAGGATTTCCCCTCTCACAGGTGTGAACTGTACAACAACATTAACTTATAAATACAAGCCGATTAAAAGAGTCAGACTACTTTGCCCATGTCGGCTAGTTCCAACACTGTTTCAACAAAGAGAAGGAACACTTTTACATATTTTACCAAGAGTTTATCGTAAGTAATTATGATGGAGAAACTTCCGTTTACCATTCATTGATTTTCATCTTCTGATCCTTACTATTTTGATTACCAACATAAGTAGACAAGTACCATAGAAAATAGCCGAGGGGATAAATCATATTATACTGCTTTGTAGCTTTATAATTTGCAGGGAGTTTTTTTGGGGGGGGGATTCCAAAATGATCATTTTAAAAAGCATTTACTTAAGACTATAAAAACTTTTTGATACATGGGGTTTTTGGACATTTGGATTTTTGTCATTCACACCCACACACTGGAGAGAGAGGGAGGGAAGGAGGGTCATATTTTCTCAAAGCAAATCTGGAATTGGTTTAGAAAGCATTCATTTTTCTTGGTAATGCCAAGTTTGGTAATGTCATTCATTAGGAACATAATAAGAATGGGAAAGTATTGGAATATGAAAATGAAAATTATATGGACTTCAGTTCTGTTTACCCTTCTAAATGTTTGTGTCTGCCTTGATTAACCACCTGAAATGTAAACTCTCCATTCCACTCCAAAATGTCTTCAAAGTAATATCCACAATCTGACTGCTTTTATTGGACACTGTAAAATGGACTCGGTCAAATATATGTACATTGCAGGCCTAGGAGAACATCTTAATCATAAATGAAGTAAAGTTGTTTAGCTCCTTCTCCAGATGCAGTTGGTAAAAAAAACCAAGGCTTGTTCAGTGAGGCTTGAAAGGTTGTTTGCTCACTTGCTCACTTTCTCTGTCTGATGAGTGAATGCAAGCCTATGCAATTTCCTTTAAGAGATTCCAATTATGGTTTCTAGTCCTCAATGGGTCACTTGCAAATGTGGCTAATGAACAGAAAGAAACCACGGAAGCAGCAGAACCTGATCTAAATGCCACTTATAAAAAATAGCCTAGCATTAATAATCTGTTCAATTGGGAAAATAATTGGGCTCATCTGGCGTTGCCCTTCCCTTTCAAAATTATCTCTATTATTATTACTGGGAATCATTTCTCTCCGCAGATTTCCACCCCTCCCTGGTTCTGTGCAGAAGACGTAATATTATGTAGTCAAAGGCTTATTTGTCCAGAGTTTTTATTTGTTAAATTTATTTGCCCCCTATCTTGGCATCAACCATGATGCTAGAATAAACCGGCCTATCCATTTCGGTTTTCCTAGCTGCTGTCCTGGGAGGGCTACTTTATTTTGCAGCCAAACCAGCAGAAAGGAGATGCTGGTTCCAGGCAGCCCATTGCTTTTTCAGATGGTCCCTTTTCTTTGAAGAGAATATGGGAGCATTGTGGTGATTCCCAAGGCATTGAGCTGAAAGCCCAGGAGAGCATTTGAGGCAGCTAAGAAATAGGAAATATAAACAAATAAAATAAATAAATTCAAGGGTGTCCTAGAAACCAAGCTGCCTGAGGAGAAAAGGGCAAAGAAGATTCCACTAAGCCAGCCTGGGGTCTCCCCCCTCCCCACTCCAGCCGTCACACACACACAAACACACACACACACACACACACATCATTGTGGTTTGTATGTTGTTTCAATGCCTCTGTGTTGTGTGTTTCGACTCGCAGAGGGGTCGGCGTCTTTCCCCTCGACGGAGTCAGCAAACTCCCTCAGAAGTCCACCGGGCAGCGAGACACGAACTTGCCCACCAGGGCCGCCCCTCACGCTCGGCGGCCGCCTCAGGCAAATTCCAAGCGGGGCGGCTCTCTTCGCTTTAGTCCCGCGGTCGCCTTCTCCTGGGAAAAAAAATTTCCCCCTACCTGAAGAAGACCCCCCTCCCCAAAAAAGAAAAAAGTTGTCCCCCCCCCCCGCCCCGGTGCTCCTCGCTTTTCCTTCCTTGAGGCGCGGAGGGCTGCTAGAAGGCTGCTGGCTGGCATCGGCTTTGGTGGGCGCGCTTGCCGCCGCCGCCGCTGCTACTTCAGTCTCCATCCCCTCTCTGTGGGAAGAGATGGTTGAGTCCGGCAGGAGCAGCAGCAGCAGCAGCAGCTACGGCGGCGGTGGCGGCAGCAGCAGCAGCAGCAGCCTGAGCATCCTCCTCTGGCGCTAGCAGCTCTGTCAGCTGGCTGCGCTCGCCCGGTTGGACTTTCGGCTCTCTGTCTCCTCCCGACGGGGGGGGCGGGGGGGACACCCTTCCATTCACGCCCGCACCCTTTCCCTTCTTCTTCTTCTTCTTCCTCGTCTTCTTCTTCTTCTTCTTCAGCGGCCGCCGCTGCTTCTCCAACAGCCTGCCGCCGCCTTCCTCTCCTGTGTGGCTCCTCTTCTCCTCCCGTGCCTGGCGTCTCTTCGTCGACAGTCGTCGCGAGGTTGTTGCCGGCTGCTTGTTTTCCTTGCCTGGGAAGGAAGAGGAAAGAGTCGCGGAGCGGAGCGGAGGATCCCTTTCCAGCGCGCCCGTCCCCGCAGTGGGCTCGCCGGCACTTGATGCTATGAGAAGGAGCCGAGCGGAGGCAGGCAGGCAGTCTTGCGGGAGGAGGCGTCGAAGGCTCTGCCGCCGCGGCTGCCACTCGCGGCACCCGGAGCTTTGCTGGCCGCTGCGCCGCCGCCTGGCATCGCCTGGTGACTCTTTGGCCCCGGCGGCCTTAGTCCCTTCGGCACTCGGGGCCCGGACGGGAAGCCGCGCTCGCAACTGAGGGGCGTCCCCGCGAGGTCTCTTTCTCTCCCCCCCCCCTCCTCACCACCACCCTCGCGCTCCCCGCCGCCCGCCCGCCCGCCCCACCAACCAGCCTCCTGCCTCGGCTGCTTCCCTCTAGCTGGTTCGCCCGCCGTTCCTCTCTATGTGTGTGGAATAACTGCAGAGATGACTGCGTGGAAGCGATTCGAGGCTTTGCTGGTGGTGCTCAGCGCGGGCTTCCTCACTGCAGCTCAGGGTAAGCGCCGGCGGCAGCGGCGGCGGTTTTTTCTTCCAGCGAAGCGGAGCTGCCTCCTTCGGAGGGGGCAAAAGAGGATGGTGCACGAACCGGGAAGCTTGGCGGGGGTTGAAGGGGGGGGGGGTTATTTCCCGGGTCGCGTGGCTTGCTTGGTCTCCGGCCGGGCATTGGCTTCTCTGGTTTTTACCCCTCGGGGGACGTTTGTTGAAGGAGGCGGTCGGGCATGACGGCCCCCTTTGCCCTCTTTGCCCACCGCCCACTCGTTCAAAACGGCACCTGCTCTTCCACCCCGCCTATGGCTCTCCCGTGTTTTGGGGACGGTCTGTTGCCTTGTGTCCGGGACTATCCCGGGATGGAGGGAAGGAGGGAGGGAGGGAGGGAGGTGCACTTGCATGGATGGGTGAATGGATGGATGGGGGGGATGGGGGGGGAAATGCTAAAGGTGGCTATCAAGGCTTCCCCCTCCCCTCCCCTTTTAAAAATAGCAGGCTTCCACTTCCCGGGGTGTGGAGCTCTTTGCCCCCCACATGCCACCTTCTTTCCCTCTGCCCACCGAGGAGAAGCTGGCTGTGAGGTTAAAGCTTGCCCCGACCAGGTTGCCTAAGCACTTTGTACCTTTCGCAAGTTGCAGGAAGCCAGCAGGAAAGGAGAGGAGCGCTTGAGTCATCCTCCTTGGGGCTCTCTCCTTTCCACAAGGCTTCTACAAAAAGCTCTCCTTGGGGCTCAGCCTAAAAAAAATGGGCAAAGCCTGTGTGTGTGTGTATGTGTGTGTGTGTGTGTGTGCAGGCTTCACCAACCTTCTCTATGCTCTTACATGGAGGCATGGAGGCAGGCAGGCAGGCAGAGACCCACATTCCAGGATCACTTCTTTGCCACTGGCCAATCAACCAGAGGTGGGCAGAATGCTGGAGGATTACACAACTTCCAGTTGATTTTTGGCCCTGTCCCCACAACTCATTCCATCCCACCACACACACACACACACACACACACACACATACACACGCACAACAATATCTTCTGAATTGCCTTTTTCAAGTTGGCAAGTATTTTATTGTGTGGGTGGGTGCCTATGGAAGAGATACTGGTAACCATGATTCTGCTACTCCAAGATAACAGCACCTTCCACTGTTGAAACTGGCCTCTCTCTTGTTTCCCTTGAAGCTCCCTGTTAAAACTCAGCTTCATGTATGTGACCAGTACACAGCAAAAGTCTCTTTCTGTAGTTGGCTTTTTGAAAAAATTGACAATGCTCCCGCCTTCCTTTGCTCTTTGGGTTTTGGTGCCCTAGTTTTTTATTTTTTATTTAGACAATTACTGAAAAGAATATATCATTCAAACATTTCTGTCCTGATTCTGCTATCTATTCCTCATGTGTAGGTGCTCTTAATTATGTCACATTGCCGTCCTCTAAAGTGATGGGGTCATTTTGTGAAGTGAGCATCCATGGAGATTCCACTTGCCTTCCCCCTTCTTCTTTTTGGTTTTCTTTGAATTACTTTGGGTTGCCAGAGGGGTGGGGAGCAAGGCAAGAGGCAGAGAGGACATATTTCTGTTTCTTCTGAGATTTGTGCTCTAAGGTTTGCAGAGTTTGGAGCAAAAGCAAGTTGTGTTTTCAGTGCTCTGAAGCTCCTTCCCTCAGCTATATCCCTGGAGTTACTGCAGGTGACAAGTGATGCCTGGCTCTTTACTGCCTCTGATCTCATTTTACTCACTTTGAATAAAGAACGAGGAATTGAAATATCTGACCTGCTTCAAAATGGTGCTCAAAGGCCAGCTTTTGTATAAATGAAGATTGACCTTTGAGAGGGAGGGAGGGAGGGAGGGAGGGAGGGAGGGAGAGAGAGGGAGGGAGGGAGAGAGAGGGAGGGAGGGAGAGAGAGAGGGAGGGAGGGAGAGAGGGAGAATATGTATGTTGGGGCCCTCAGAATGTGTTTGGGGTTACAACTGGAAGAATTCCCAGCCACCTTACAGTATCTATGACTGTGGTCTTGGGATATCCACCATGATGGATTTCATCCGGTTTCTCTGCTGCATGAAGAAAACTCTTTCATTTCATTCCCCCCCACATTGTGGTGCTCTCATTCTTTTTTTGTTCTCTTGGGAGTACAAGAAAATGGTGTTACTGTTTGCTCACCGGGATCCTCTTTGACTAGCCAAGATTTTCCTTTGCCCTCCTGTTGATGCCACTTAATAACATTGCTATGTATCCAGAATTTCAGCTCTGGGACTCCAGATTGGATGTGTGTGTGTGTGTGTGTATGTGTGTCTCTGTGTCTGTGTCTGTGTGTGTAGTTGGATGGAAAAGAAATGTACACATCTGCATGTTTTAGCAAATCAGACTGTTATGATGTGATTGCTAACAGCTGCCTGTGCCACCAGTTTTGCCAGCTTGGAAAGGAGCACTGAGATCTGTTTCCCAAGAAAGGATGTTATATACCAGTTAAATGGGCTCATCCAATGGTATCAATGCCGATCCTATTTTATTAAATCCTGAAGAAAGTGAGTGGAAAAAGTTAGAATCTTGATACAGTTTTTTTCCCCCTTCAGCTACTGGTGAGGACTTAGACCTCTGATTCGTTCATTAAATGCATCATGATTGGCACTTGACACTTGTTATTTTAGGTTTATTTAATCTTATTATCATGTAGGAATATATGTATACAGATTCATGCTTAATCGGCACTGATCAAATGTATGTGGCTCACAGATAAAGGAGATTTTATTTCATGGTGAGGAGTACCGTTGGGAACAGTTTTGTAAGAGTTAAGAATAGTTTGTGTCACTTTAGAGGGGAAAAAAACATTGCAGTGCATTCCGATGTAGTAGTGAACTAGACAACAGGTAGAAGAATAAGACAGTGGTAGCAAAAGCTGTGACATTTGACTTTTTCTTCCTCACCATTTTATGTGCATACAGAGGACTACAGCTCTGGTGTCTAAATTTAGCAAAATGTAAATCTGTGGTTGAAATTAGACTGCTTATAGAATGACTGAAAAAAATAGCCATCACCTATTAATAGATCAGCCTTAGTTTTCTAAGTACGTAAAATCCTAATTAACAGAACACAGGAACTCTTATTTTAACTGTGCTGTGCAGAGGAAATAATCAGCTTTTTTATCGATATAGACTGAATACGGAATAATCTGAAAGGCAGCATTTCTATGGAGGAATATGATGGCATGCTGCTTCTAATGTTCCTTTCATTTTCACAATTAGAGAAATGTATTTTATCATTATCATCTGTATCTATATGTGCATGAAAACCCATATTTTAACAATTGTATACAATTTGCTAAATACCATCGTTTTAAAAAGGATTATTATATCTAAGTCTCCTTTCAGTATATTTTTGTAGGAAAGACCTACAGGAATTGATGATCCATCTATTTACCTTATTGTAATAAGTGTCTTCAAGCTGAAAAACAATATAAGTACATTTAACTAAGCAAACATTGGGGATACTTTTCAAGACTTAGTCCTGTAGCTCAATTATTTCCGACAGGAAAAAGTTTTGCATGCCAGTGCAGTTCATCATATGTTTTCTTGGTACCACTCCATACTCCATACCATACATATGATTTAAAGCTGAAATATGTTCGTCATCATAGCAGCACAAAGTAGGGAGGGTTATACATCATCGTACTAAACCCAAAATGAAAAAAAAGATAAATGTAAGAAAACCTCTTCTATAACTTTACCTCTGTCACACTAATAACACATGCACTACTGGCTAATTATAAAGAACACGGGAGGAATTAGGGTTAGAAGAGTGCAGCTTCACTTTCAGTAATTAATAGGTTCTTAATATGTGCAAGAAGCTGAAAAGTAGCACATCACTTGAAAGAAAGGGGAAATAATTCTTGTGATTAAATGGGGTATACTGTAGAAAGGCATTTGCTGCGGGTTATTATTATTATTCAGAAAGATTCTACTGTATGTGGGTTTGGGAGAATATATATCTTTTGTATGAAGGAAGGAGATCTGGCAAAATAAAAAGAAGAAGAAGAAAGATTAGTTATGTGGCTGCTTTGCTTCCATGCTTTTGAGATTGGCAGAAAAGATCTACAGTTAGTGACTGCAGAGATCCAGAGCCTGGGAGAATATCTTAATTTCCTTCCTCATTAGCATATTCACTGAAAGGTTTCAGTTGAATCACTAGCTTAGTTACCCTGATTAAAAAAAGAAGAAGCTGCACTTTGCACTTTAAATTTAAAGAGCTAATAGGACAATGATTACATATTAAGACGATATAGTCTAAAGGATCTCCCCCTCTGTTGCAAGGGTGTGCCTGTGGGTCTTTTGACCTTTGTTCTGCCAAACTTAGATCATTATGGCACAAATCAAGCCACTTATTAAACAATATCCTCTTCTGTTCTTCACTTATCAAAATGTCATCTCCCAATACCCTAGATCAGGAATGCTTAACCCTTTAATACCCCAAATCTCATCTACTCGGGTAAAGGAACTGGGTCCTCCCACGTCAACGTTTCCCCAAGAAAATAATGTTTATATTTATGTGTGTATTATGTATCGAAAAGTTTAAAGGCTTGATTAAAGTTCCAAGGACTTAACCCTGTTTCCTATTAAGATAATTTCTGAATCCTATCATAAAATGTGGAGCACATTAAAAACCATGGTACAGTTATCTCATGATAACTCCTCTCTCCTGATTTCATTCCAACTAATATAGATGGAGGATCTTTTCCTTATTATTTATCAAATAAAAAAGAAGATGCATAGGGTTTTTATTTCTTTAGATATGAGTTAAGAAGGTAGGTTATATAAACCCCAAGGCTATGTGTTATCTAAAATCCCAGTGAAGCCTCAAAATCATAATCACTTACTGAGTTTTGCGAACCCCAAATATTAACCTTTGAACATAATTACTCTTTGAAATTTTCCACACATTTCCTAGTTCCCTTTCCCTTTTTACACTTTTCAATATCTAGGATATTTTTTTACAACTAAAAGGAAAAATGTGATGCCATTTTATATAGCCATTTTCTTTGGCTTTATTATATTAAAATGAACATACTGGTGTCTTATTAATAAAGCTCATCAGTAACTGTGACTATTCAGCAAAATGTTTGCATGTGTTTACCCACTTAAATGGCACATACTTCCAAAGGAACATGAATATATTTATTGTAACACCTCACTCTTTGGAAAATACCTTGGGGAGGGGGGGGTATACACGCTAATCAGATAGCTTAATATTATAACTAAGAGTGATGCTACAACAGTGTCCAACCTGTGACCATCTGAAGCAATGCAGAATAAGGAGCCCTTCTTCTCACTGTATTTCATCCAGCATTTATATTGAGAAGCAGTTCTGTGATTTCATTTGCTGTTTCCACTGTTCATTGCTGCTAGCATGTCCGTTTCAATATACTGTACACCTAGCATGCTGAGCTGACTACTTATAGTTGTACATGCTGAGGTTGTAAGGACAAAAAATTTTGCCATCTCTTATCTAAACTAGAAACTGGTTTTATAGGCATATTTCCATTATTATTATTATTATTATTATTATTATTATTATTATTATTATTATTATTTTATTTTTTTGAGAAAATATCCATCCTAGAAAAACTGGCCCTGTTATTGAAACATCTTGGGTGAAATCAGTGTACTCACCTTATCTGGCTTTTCTGATTATCAGAAGCATTCTGATCTTAAGAGTTAGTATTACATAAAGTGTTTATTCGTTTTTTTGTGTGCTTAGTTTGAGCATATCAGAGTTCTGATTATCAGATTAGAAGTCCTGTGAGAGAATTAGGGACTCCAATAATTGTAGAATTCTGTGGCAACCGCCATGGAAATTACTATTTATTTATGCAGTGTATCACTGTACGTAGTGTACACAATATTGTTCCTATTTCCAAGAGCTTATGAACTAAAATTAGTCACAAGGAAACAGCAAGTACCATAAGAGAATGGAGGAATTAGACATAGTATTGATACTAATTGGCCTAAACCAATGGCAATTTATACTGCAGACATTTCAAGCCATACTAGTTACTAAGACAACAAATATAGCAGCTCTGGAAGTAAGACCAAAAATTCCTAACATGCAAAAATCCTTCCTAGCATGCTTACGCATCAATAGTTTGGAAAAACAATAGTCAATCACATTCCATTTTCAAGATTCTCTATACTGAATTTCTTTGGAGGCAATTTTTATTCATCACAAACAAGCAGGCAAGCAATCATTTAACAAGCTTGTCTTTATCAAGTCAATGAAATAATTCAGAAATTATTTGAAAGGCCAAGCATTATATTTTAATAGTGACTATTTAAGGAAAAATGGTTTAGGAACATTAACATCTACTTACTAGTGAAGGAATAATAATGAATAGTCATTGTATTTTGTTATGATTTATTAAGGATTGGCACTCCCTTAAAGCAATGGAATCTTTTAATATTTAACTTCTTTTAAAGAGATGTTTTAAATCTACCAAAACATACTGCATACAGTAAAAGAAAAATGAAAATAAAATAATTCAAATTAGATACTTGGCATGTCTTCCCTACTGTTCCTTAAAAAGTTGTGTGTGACCATAACAGAAATAATCCACTTTTTCCTTGTACTAGCCCACAAGATAGGATACAAAACAAGTTTAGATAATATGATACTTCCACTGCCAAGCTTCCTATAACAAGAAATGAAATGCAGGGGTATAAATACATTTCTTTAACCAGAAAGATTTAGAATTAGACACACATGTATGTGCTGTAACTTAAGATTTTAGTTTTAAAGAGTGCTTTTTTATATACTCTGCTTGCTGCTTTCACTTTGTCAAAATAATTACTAGAACTACAACAACTAAAGGTTCCCTACTATGCTTAATGCCTATTCATATACATGGGTGGAAAAGGCCCCATGCATTGTATTTTCATTGCTTGTAGAATAATGATTCTCATACTGAGAGGCTGTTTTCCTAAATGGGATTCAAATAAGTACAGAGAAAATGAGGGAGGAAAAAGAAAGCTCATTTTTCTGTTGCTGTTTGGGTAGGGACTTGCCAAAACCAAGAGCAGCTATTGAGTATATAGAGTACAGTAAATAAATAAATAAAAAAAATAGCAGATGGTTTGTGTTTCTAGGAGCAGCTTAGAGAGGAATGAAAATGCATAAGCAAATAAATTCTTATCTACAAGAATTTTACTTTTTTTATTTTAAGCATTTCCCCTAAAGTTTCTAAATTCCAATGCTAATATAGTAGCGGCATAGAATTCACCTTCGTAATATAATTTGGTTCTATAATTGAAGAGGATCGAGAACTGAATTTCAAGTACCAATTGCTCCTTTTGTCTGTGTATGTATTTTTTTATCTCAGGCTATTCTGCTATTTTAATATGTTCACAATAGTTTTGTTTGACTTATTGGATGACACAGTTTTTAATCTATTTTCCAGGTTTTCCCCAGCTTTGACTGAAAAGAGGTAAAAGTACATAAACAAAGTTAGCCTTATTTTTTTTGATATATACCTTCTAGATGAATGTTTTGATAAGCAGCTTCTAGACAAATCACAGATTATCTTACTATGATTTTGATTTATTAAAGTGACACTTATCAGTTGTCTAACTGAATCATTATGAAGATTGACAAACTGTCATTTTTAATGCAGGAAGAATGGAGCTGGCAGCTACCCCAATTATAAATCCTCAGAATTCTTTTTAATGACCAGATAAATGCATACAACATGCATTGAAAACCTGGATGTGAGATTGCTAGTGTTTTGCTTTGTCTTATTTTAGATAGAACAGAGGGGGTAAAGGGACTTTGTCCAGGATCTGTGGTTCCTTGATTCAGTGAACTTATAGAATTAAATTTTTGTATTTTTTTCTTGGTCTGTTGAAAGGAGAGCATGGATCAATTACTGCCTGTTCTGCAGAAATGGGGATGGTTGCACTTTGGGTTTATAAAATGATTTGGAGGAGTTGAAACATGAAAATGGTGCTATGTGGAAGTGCTTTTTGTTCATAAGTCTCTATTTTGCATCCTGTTTTGATCACTATGATGTAAAAAAGATGTTGAGACTCTAGAAAGAGTGTAGAAAAGAGCAACAAAGGTTATTAGGGGGCTGGAGGCCAAAACACATGAAAAATATTTGCAGAAATTGAGTACAGCTAGTTTAATGAAAAGAAGGACTAGGGGTGACATGATAGCAATGTTCCATATCTAAGGGGCTGCCACAAAGAAGAGGCAGTGAAGCTATTCTTCAAAGCACCTGAAGGCAGGACAAGAAGCAACGGATGGAAACTAATCAGTGAGAGAACCAACCTAGAAATAAGGAGAAATTTCTTGGCAGTGAGAACAATTAATCAGTGGAACGACTTGCCTCCAGAATATGTGGCTGCTCCAACACTGGATATTTTTAAGAAGAAACTGGACAACCATTTGGTTGAAATATTACAGGATTTCCTGGCTGAGCAGGGGGGCTGGACTAGAAGACCTCCAAGGTCCCTTCCAACTCTGTTATTCTGTTAGCTGATAGAAGAATAATAATTCCATTCCCTTCTCTCCTAGTTGCCTAGTTGCACTTAAAGGATAGAATTATCGCTATATAACTTCTATACAATACGTAACGTAATGTGCCATTTTAGTCCCCTTCCCCGTGCCTTTCCTATAAAGTTAATAGCTATCTTCGAGAGGTCACATTATGAAAGTACACACACAAATCCTGCAGTATAACTGAATGTTTGAGTCTATTGTATAGGAGATTTGATTTTTAAATAAAACCATTTTAGGCACTATTTGTAGCTAGGCATAATGCTGATTTTGGAAGCATGCTATATAAATTGGATTTCTTGAAAGTGGAAATATCAAGAACCTACCTAATACAAATCCTGCAGAAGGAAAGAGCAATATTCTTGCCTTTAATGGGTCTTAGATCCCTTATTGTTCCACTTATCCAATGTTTTTTTTAAAGTCCAAATGTGAATGTGTGCTCTGGCTGAATACTGATGTCCTTCCTATATAGCCATTGTAGACACAGCATAGTGGGGTACTATTGACCAAGCACACATGTATCATTTGATCTCTGTGCTGTTCATTGGCACTTCATTTGTTTGCTGTAGAGGAGAAATTAACCTTTACTTGCTTTCTTTAATAAATTTAGTAAACAGGGAGATGATCTGTGGAAACAGAAAAAAGAAAAACCTTAACTCATGTTGCCATGGCAATTGGTTCTTTTTCTTTTTTCTTTTCTCAACTCTAGAGGGATGGGTGGTTTCTCCCCCCCCCTTTTTTTTTCCCCCTTCTTAAAGGGAGACCAAATTGAAAATTGGCATTTACAGATTATTGGAAATGCACACAAACAAGAACCTGATCGTATGTCATATAACCTTACTAGCAAACCTGAGTGTTTTTACAGTAACTTTCTTATTTAAAGACTCTGTCACAGGCTGCCTCATTTTAAAGGCAGAAATACCTACCTATCTGGGCCCAACATTTAGCCCTTTAACACTTAATTTATTTGCATTGACTAGTTGTATATTAAAACTATAAATGTTCTATTTGGTTTGGTAGAAATCTTATATTTAAACTATGTGGTCCTAAACCAAACAAACAAAGGCATATATTTATTTATTTTTTATTTAATCACATCTGTATGGCTGCCCATCTCACATAGTGACTCTGGGCAATTAAAAAAAAACACATTAAACTGTTAAAACAGCCAATTTAAATTAAAATAAACACAAGAAATAAACAAGTAAAAAACAAAAAGACAGGAAGACACAGAGAGTTCATTTTATTGACCATTGTATAACCATCTAAGAGGCTTCATTCTACCATGGGATCCCCAAGCTAATTGATAAAACCATGTTTTAAAGGCCAAAAGGATTGCAGCCAACATCACCTTGGGGGAAGTGATATTTTATAGGGTGGGATTTTATTTTATGGGAACTACATCAGAAAAGGCTTTCTTGCTAGATCCCAACCAACAAAGTTCTATAACTGGTGGTACCTCCATACCTTTCTCCTGCCGGACCAGAAGGGTTGGGTTAATGTAATCAGGGAAAGGCAGTCCCTCAAGTGTCCCAGTCCCTTGCCATGTAGGTCTTCAAAGGTTATAACCAACACCTTGAACTAAACTCAAGGAGCTCAGAAAGGGAGGTTACTATGCAGGAGGGAAGCTGGTGCAGTAGCAGTGATCCCAACTGATCCCTAGAAGCCAAGAGGATCTCATGTCTAGTTGCTTGTGGAGCAGCACCCCTGAAAACCACCAGAGACTCCGAAATAGCATTCGCCACGCTCCACCCTTACTCTGGATTCTCACCTTATTCTACGCCTGACACCCAAATGGGCACATTTCCAAAAGACGAACTACCATTTCCTTCTGGATCCAGCTAGGTCTCAGTGATACACATCAGGTCACCCATTTCACATATGATCCAATCACAAATGAAGGAGGCTTTATTAGAGATTGAGCTGGCATTTAGCAGCAGCAACAGAAAACCAGGGCCTCTTTAGGTCTGATGACCAGGAAATGGGAATGGGTCCAGGGACTGGAACAAGATACCGATATAAAGCATTGGGATCATGTTCCCTGAGGGTGGCCCATCCTCCTGGCATATCTCTCCAAACCAGTTACCAGCAAAATGCACTTCCCCTAATATTCCCCAACCCAGACCTCCTGGTGCCCAACACAAAGGAACTCCCATATTTCACCACCCAAACCATACATATAAGAGGGAAAGAATATGAATCCCCAGGCACTTTAGCACTCAATCTCAGTGCCAAGGAAGCACAGACAATCACAACAATCACATTATAACCCACCAGTCAACCCCCCCCCACTCTCATAGGTTGGCTAAGAGTCACCATCCATGCCATCCAGAAGGCCCCACTACTGCTCCCAACCACTCTCACCCCCCCCCATTATCTACAACCCCCATTCTGGCAACCATCCCAGGCCATCCAGATACAGTCAAATCCAGACTGTGATGTCTGTCCACCCAAAATGACATACTATTGTTTCTTGTGCATCTGATGATGAAGAAGACAAGACGCCTCCTGCAAAGAACCTGTGGCAGTTCCAGGCACAAGTCCTCTAAAGCTTCTTGGTTTAGCCTCCCAAATTCATAATCATCTGATTCCCATAAAAAAGGAAGCAAAGATGTCCTGTAAATCCTGGAAAGCTCCGACCCCCGAGAAGGTACTTGAGAGCTGGTATGTGATTGGATAGCATTGCTGCCAAGTGGAGGTGGGCATTGTCACTGCACCAGCAGAGATCATTCAGCATTAATCTGAAGTGATTTTTATTTATTTTATTTTATTTATTTTATTTTGAATTTGTATACCGCCCTTCTCCCTGAGGACTCAGGGCGGTGAACAGCCAAGTAAAAACATCAAGTACAAATATTAAAATACAGTTAAAATATACATATATAAATTTGGCCCCATTAATTAAAAACAATAAACAAAGCACTTAAAAAACACTTAAAAAATTAGGCCAGACCGGCTTGCTGGAAAAGGAAGGTTTTAAGGGCACGGCGGAAGGCACCGAGGTCTTGGATTCTCCTTATCTCTGGAGGCAATTGATTCCAGAGGGTAGGTGCCCCCACAGAGAAGGCCCTCCCCCTGGGGGTCACCAGCCTGCACTGTTTGGCTGATGGCACCCCGAGGAGGCCCTCTCTGTGGGAGCGCACGGGTCGATGGGAGATTGTCGGTGGCAGCAGGCGGTCTCGAAGATAGCTAGGCCCTATGCCATGGAGCGCTTTAAAGGTGATAACCAACACCTTGAAGCGCACCCGGAAGACCACTGGGAGCCAGTGCAGCTCGCGCAGGAGCGGTGTTACATGGGAGCGCCAGGCTGCTCCCATCACTACCCGCGCTGCTGCATTCTGGACCAGTTGGAGCCTCCGGGTGCTCCTCAAGGGGAGCCCCATGTAGAGAGCGTTGCAGTAGTCAAGGCGAGAGGTGACGAGGGCATGAGTGACTGTGCACAGGGAATCCCGATCAAGAAAGGGCCGCAACTGGCGGATCAGGCGAACCTGACAAAAGGTCCCCCTGGTTACAGCCGTCAGATGTTCCTCCAAGGACAGCTGCCTATCCAGGAGGACTCCCAGATTGCGAGCCCTCTCTGTGGGGGCCAACGACTCGCCCCCAATATTCAGTGATGGGGTCAACTGACTATATCGGGATGCCGGGAGCCACAGCCACTCAGTCTTGGAAGGGTTGAGCCTGAGCCTGTTCCTCCCCATCCAGATCCGCACAGCCTCCAGGCACTGGGACATCACTTCAAGGGCATCGTTGGGGTGGCCTGGGGTGGAGATGTACAGCTGGGTGTCATCAGCGTACTGGTGGTATCTCACCCCAAAGCCACGGATGATCTCGCCCAGCGGCTTCACATAAATGTTGAACAGGAGGGGCGAGAGGACCGACCCCTGAGGCACTCCACATATAAGAGGCCTTGAGGTCGACCTCTGCCCACCTGCCAACACGAACTGCGACCGGTCGGAGAGAAAGGAGGAGAAGCACCGTAATACGGTGCCCCCCATCCCCAACTCTTCCAGCCGGTGCAGCATGATACCATGGTCGATGGTATCAAAAGCCGCTGAGAGGTCTAACAGGACCAGAACAGAGGAACAACCCCTGTCCCGAGCCCTCCAGAGATCATCAACCAACGCGACCAATGCCGTTTCCGTGCTGTGTCCAGGCCTGAAACCCGACTGGAACGGATCTAGATAGGATGTTTCCTCCAAGAATTGTGGAAACTGTCGCGCGACCACACTCTCAACAACCTTCGCCAGGAAGCGAAGGTTGGAGACAGGACGATAGTTGGCCAATATTGCCGGATCCAGGGACGGCTTCTTGAGGAGAGGCCTCACCACCGCTTCTTTCAAGGCGGCGGGGAAGTGACCCTCACTCAACGAAGCGTTGACAACACCCTGGAGCCAGCCTCGTGTAACCTCCCGGGAGGCCAGTACCAACGAGGAGGGACACGGGTCCAGTAAACATGTGGCCGCACTAAGTCTCCCCAAAATCCTGTCCACATCATCCGGAGTCACAGCATCAAACTCCTCCCAGGTAACATTCTCAAGACTATTCCTCGTCACCCTGCCCTGATCTACCCAGTCAGAGTCCAAATCCCCCCGGATCTGAGCGATTTTGTCATACAGGTATTGTCCGAAATCCTCCGCCCTGCCTTCCAAGGCATCCTCCTGCGCTCCCGGATGGAGCAGGGAGCGGGTTACCCTGAACAGGGCGGCCGGACGATTCCCTGATGACGCAATAGAGGCGGAAAAGTAGTTAAACTTTGCCGTCTTTATCGCCACTAGGTAGGTCTTAATATGCGACCTTACCAGTGTTCGATTATTTAAGTGATTATTTATTTATTTATTTATTTATTTATTTATTTATTTATTTATTTATTTATTTTGTCAAGCATATATAAGATAACAGGTAAAAGTATAAACATAATTTGAATACATGAAAAGAGTAAGTAAAAAGGAATATTAGGACAAGGATGGTAGGCACGCTGGTGCACTTATGCATGCCCCTTACAGACCTCTTAGGAATTGGGTGAGGTCAACAGTAGACAGTTTGAGGTTAAAGTTTTGGGGGTTTGGGGAAGAAACTACAGAGTCAGGTAGTGCATTCCAGGCATTGACCACTCTGTTACTGAAGTCATATTTTCTGCAATCGAGTTTGGAGCGTCATACTGTAGAACTGAAGGCAGAGTTACAAGTATAATTTTGATCTTCATGTCAACATTTTATCTTGCTGCTTTCTGTTTTGAAGAAATTATACTACAAAGCAGGATTACAAAACAAAAGAGGGCTAATCACTTTGTTTCTTCTATAGCTGCATTTACAAAATTACTTTACTGAAGAGTTATTGTCAGAAGAAAACAGACAAAGCTATTGTATGTGAGGCACTTTATACCCCATATAAAAAGATAACAAGTCAACTGCACTATCATTTTCTAAACTTTTCTGAACAGAGGTACTGTATATGTTATATATGGTAGTTGTTCTGAAAATAAATTCTATAATGTGAGGATTTTATAATGGTTAACGAAGAAATCAACATCATTTCATTTGATTGATATATACATAACTAATATTGAAAAAAACAAAAAAATGAGGTAAGGCAAATGTAAAGTGGTCAAAAATGTTGTATGCATATTTAAAATGACAGAACAGAAAACACCCCAGAGAGGCAAAACTAAAGTAAGCATCATTAATACTCTAGGGTGACTCAGTACTTTCCTTAGATTTGTATGCATTATTTGAGATTGTTTATGGGGTGGTCTCATTTTTGTCCTTTGAATTGGCAGTTCTATTTTAGAAGATTGAATATTTGGTGGTGGGAAATTTTAAAAATATAATTGTAGGGAGAAATGGGGGCCTGTATTCTAGATCTTCCCTTTCTTCCAAAACTGTTCATGATAGGATTGCCACCTGTTCTGAATAAGTAGAAACTGTTCCTATTTTAGTATTAAACTGCAGTTTTTCTTTTTTACAAATCAATTAGAAACACAATATGTTCCACACATTCATTTTTTGAGCTTCAGTGTGGAAAATGAACACACTGAATTTTTAATTTAGACCTATGAGAAAGATCATGGACTGCTGTATTAGATCTACTAGTACTTCCAGGAAACCTCATTTTACCTGTCACAGTGACTAAGCTTTGGTTGGCCAGAAACTCCCCCCCCCCAAATAATGATGATGATATCATGAAGGGCATATGGCAGAGGGATTTTGCAGAAGATTTATTTATTTATTTTGTTTGAGGGGGGTCTATCTGTGATCTCTTATGCTTTGGAGTGTGCTCTAGGTGGGGCAGTATTTGAAGATCTCTCAGATGCTCCACAATGCATTGGCACAAGTAATTATGGAAACCCTTCAGTTTGTCCATGTAGCAACAATTCTTTGTAAGTATTGTAAATCTTACTGGTAGCCAGTTGGCCTCTGAATTTAATTCGAAGTATAGATTACTAACTATAACAAGAGGACCCCTGGTGGCAGAGTGGTTAGAAAGCAGTATTACAGGCAAACTTTGCCCACAGTCTGGAGTTAGATCCTGATCAGTTCAAGGTTGATTCATCCTTCCATCCTTCCAGAGACAGTAAAATGAGGACCCAAATTATTGGGGGGGGGGCAATATGCTGACTCTGCAAACTGCTTAGAGAAGGCCGTAAAACATTATGGAGCGGTATCAGTGGTGGGCTGCTCCTGGTTTGCCCCAGTTCAGGCGAACCAGTAGTGGCGGTGGTGGGAGGCTCCACCCACCCGCCCATATGTCATAAAAATTATTTGTACATGCGCAGATGCGCTGTGCACTCACAAAGTGCACGCATTCGCACGCTACCAAACTGGTAGCGCTGGGATTTGAATCCCACTACTAAGCGGTATGTAAGTCTAAGTGTTATTGCTATAAGGCCCTTCCTGGTACTGTGTCTGGTTATTTGCAAGATAATCAGTCCCTAATATCCTCTGTCCTCTTGATAAGATTTGACAAGGTTGGCACGCTCATAGTCACATCTCTTAAGCATCTGGTGGGACAAAGGACACGTCTTCTCTGTCACTGCACCTTCTCTCTGGACATCCAGCATTGCCCCCCTCCCCGATGAACCCAACTCTGCTTGCCTTTTGGAAAATCTGGCTTTTCCTAAAGAGGTTTTATTAACCCGCCTTTGGTGCAATGTGTTTTTATTATGGTGCTTTTTTTTTGTTAGTTGCTATTTGGTGTTTTAAATTGCTTTGAGTGGATGATGACTATTAAAATTGAATAATAAACAGTAACAAAGAAGCAAGTTTACTAATTTATTTAATTCAAATTAGCTGCCCCCCTGACTCTAGGCAGCTCACGGTATAATAAACAAAAATACAAAAGAAAATGAAATGCAAAGAAACAATTCCCACACTCTAAGACTGGTGGAATGGAAATCTAAGTAAATGTTTTATGCACCTGATAAATAGCTTAAATTTTGAACTGACATGTGCAACGTGATGACCATGAATGACAAGCTTTTTCTCATTGCTGCAAGGAGCTATTAGAAGTATAAAAAGTTACTGCAATTTATTTTGCCATGTCTTTAAATTATGTTCAAACTGCATTATTTATTGCTCCTGCTGTTCTCTCTGTTTTGTTTTAATTCTGCATTTTTAAATGTTATTTATTAAGAACCTGGTGGTATTCAGAATAATAATTCACAAGAAGCACATTTTTATGAAACAGTAATGGTGACTAATTTCAGGTTCATTCATTTTAGTAGAAATTTGTTTGGATTCTGAATGACATCTATGAATTCCAGAGGGGAAAAAATCAGACGTTTGGGATTGAATCCACTTTGATTGCCTTGAAGGATGACTTTCATTGGATGACAGAATAGGGAAGAGTGACCTTATTGATTCTTTTGGATCTCTCAATAGCTTTTGATAGCATTAACCACAAAGTCTTTTTGTAATGACTGTATGGATTGGAAGTTAGACGTGTAAAGGATCTGCTTTTGCCTGATTCAAATGGCATCAATTTGGCTCCCAGGCAATTAAGCTGTGAAGTCTGCAGGTTTCCATTCAGCCCCCAGTGCCATTCAATATCTATATAAATGTAATTATTATTTATTTATTCCATTTCTATATCTGCTCACCTGAAATAGGTGACTCCGAGTGTGGAACGATCATAAAATTATTCCAGAAATGATCGCTATGAGGCATGGAATAAAGTCTTATGGGTATTTTTCATGAGCCAATGACTCCCTATTTTTATTTCTTAGAGTTACCTGAGTTAAAAGAAGTTATTCAGGTTCTGGATGAATTTATGATGCACAGGAGATAACTAAATTCAGTAGGCTGACCTGAATCTTGACAAGACTATAGAAAAGTTTGTTCTCTTTCTGAAAGACTAAGGGCATAGTGTGAGGATATTCATGCAGCATTACTATTAGATAAGACAGATGTAACCTTTGTGGTAATGGAGTGTCTTCTGCTGCTGCCAGCTAGTTTCTTAGCCATGGTGATCCATATATTAGTAAATTCAATAGGATTCTTGTTATGTGTGGTGTTACTCTTAGAAGCTGCAATGAGTGCAGAATGTCACAGGTAGGAGTTAATTCAACCCCTACTTTGCCTACTGGTAATACTTTGCATTACTGGTTGTCACTTTGCTACTGAACTAAGTTGAAAGTATCAATAACATACGAAGCCTATTTCTATAACTCGTAGGTACTGTATATGAGAACATCTTTCTATTTGTATTTCTTTTGTGTATATGCTTGGATATTAGGAACTGCAGTGATCTGAGAAAGAATATTTTTGATTAAAATGCCAAAGTGATAAGATTTCTTCTGTCTTCCATTGCAGCTGACACCAAGCATTGGGAGTTTAGCGCTTCAGCTTAAATCATATTTGTTCAACCAAGCCTTGGGTTAAAGTCCTACATTTATTACTAGTGTTTTTTTGTTATATCATTGTATGTTATGGGATTTTTAAGATATTTAATGTGGACAATTTTGGAGGTTTTTTTAAAATGTTAATTTTTTAATTGTCATTGTTTTTCATTGTAACATCCTTGCTTTCGTGTTGTTTTATTATTTAAAAGTTAGTTAAAAGTTGTAAAAGAAATTTAAAGATGTTGCTTAACAGAATAACAGAATTGGAAAGGACCTTGGAGGTCTTCTGGTCTAGCAGGAAACCCTATACCACTTCAGATAAATGGCTGTCCAGTCTCTTCTTAAAAACAGCCAGTGTTGGAGCAGTCACAACTTCTGAAGGCAAGCCATTCCACTGATCAATTGTTATAACTCAGGAAATTTTTCATTATTTCTAGGTTGGTTCTTTTCTTGATTAGCTTCTACTTATTGTCCTGCCTTCAAGTGCTTGGAACTTGTTCTTGATTTTGGCTCTATTCAGGTAGCAAGTCTATTTCATGGGAAAGATCTAAAGATACCTAAAACTTTAATATCCTACAAGAGGGCTTTAACACTGTATCCTTCCATTTTACTGAGCCATTTTTAAGGGGGGTTATGCTTGCAATTTATATTAGTGTCTTTTTCTTCTTTGTTTGCAATGGAATGTATAGATATGGAATTCCTCCAAAGCTTGGGGAGAAAGGGTGAAGCAATATCTATTTTTAGAGTACTTACCTGGATTTGGATCTTCTGCATTACTTATGAATAAAAAAAGCAAAGTTCCAGTTATTATAATTCTAAGATGATTATGGTGATTCATTCAGAAATAGTCACACCCAAAACTGCATCATTAGAGGAAAGGCTAGCAAGTGAAATACCATAAGGTCTATATTAGTTTAATACAAAACACTTCTACCAGTCTATTTTGACTGGAATGGGAGAAACCAAGAATACATGAATGGAATACTGTATATTCTGTCTTTCAACTGGGACACTCAGACTCCTATCTCTCCTTTTTAAAATGTAAAAGAAAAAAAAAATGAATTCCAAGAGTAATATGAGAAACTATAGTACAGAAACTGTTGTACTGATGATAAAACAAATGTAAACCCAAATGTCTTTGCTTTGGCAACATTAGTATTAGAAAACCATAAAATAAATGATCTTTCACACAAACATCCAACAAGAAATCTTAAACAATGTTCAGTTTAATGGTATAAAAAGGAACATTATGTGTACTCAGTAACAAAAACAAATAGATTTTCACAAATTCTACATGAGAACAGTAAATGATAACGAGTACGAGGAGTATGAATATGTGTTGGCAATGGCACTTTTATTCAGTTTCTTTTATTTAACAAATTATCATACCTTTTATATTATTACCGTATTGTGAGATCTGCCCTTAAATCGCTATTTGATTACTTTAAATATTGCTTATGTACACAAACAAAAATGTCAAATGTCAATGGTTTCACATGTGCTTTAAGTACATTTTGAGTTGTTTTCTTTTAGACCCAACTGAATTCTGTTTTCTAAATATATTGTACTTCACTTTCATAAATCCTGAGACCATAGCTGAAGTCTAAGCACATGGACTGTGTTAATGTATTTTCTGTGTAATTGCCAAAGGTAATTACTATTATTATTATTATTTTGATTCGTCACAGTCAGCCAGATGTTCAGACTGGATTTGGCATTTTTGTCCGCCTATCAAGTTCTTCCCAAGGACCTGGGATAGGCAGGTGTTGATGTTTTGTTGTCTTACAGGTATCTTGCAGGATGTAAGCTGTTCTGAATAAAGCTGCCTTTTGAAATTGACAAATGGTGAATTTGTCAATACCCATGGTATTCAAATGGTGCTCCAGTTGTTTGGGTATTGCACCCAAGGTACCTGTTACTATTGGTACTACCTTTGCTTTCTTTTGCCATAGTTGTTCTCTTTGCTGGCCTTTATATTTTGCGTTCTTCTCCAGTTCTTTCTCTTCTATTCTACTGTCTCCGGGTACTACCGTGTCCACTGTCTTGATTTTTTTTGTCTTTCTTATCAACAATTAAGTCTGGGTATTATGTGTCAGGTGCAGTGGTGGGTTGCCCCCTGTTCACACTGGTTCTATAGAACTGATAGTAAAACCGGCGGGAGGCTCCGCCCACTGACCCTGACATCATAAAAATGTCTCTTCTGTGCTTGTGCAGAAGAGAGCGTGTGCGCACGAGCAAAGTGAGCACGTGGCCCCGTTGCGAACCGGTAGTAAAGGTAAGTAGAACCCATCCCTGGTCAGGTGCCTGTCTGTTTGAAGTCTAAAGTCCCAGAGCACTTAATTTAGCTTCTTAGTTTTCTATTACTTTCTCCATTTTATGGTCCCACCAGTTCTTGGTTGTAGACAAATGGTATTTCTTGCAGATCTTCCACTGCACCATTGTTGCTACTCTACCATGTCATTGTTTGTAGTCATTCTGTGTGAATTTCTTGCGGCAGCTAACCAGGTGGTCCACTGTTTCTTCAGCTTCTTTGCAGAGGTGACATTTGCTGATTGTTACTGTCTTCTCAATTCTGAGTTTGTGTTCATTATTATTATTATTTTGCAATATTCATCTCTCCATTCCTCTTTCCTTCCTTCCTTCCTCCCAGCCCCCTGCCTGCCCACCTCATTGCTATAGCTTTACCCTACAAAGAATATAGGAAAAACAAAAATATTAGATTCATCAGCAAAGAGAAAAATAAAACTTGCCAAAGTAATTTTGCTATGAAATACTTTGTACAATAGACCCAGTTTAATCAAGAGGCAAATTAATGGCACAAGGAGCTTAAAAACAAAACAAAACAAAAAAATACACTTTCCTGTTTTAGATATCAAGATATCCCATTATTTCAGGAAAGTTCTTGTAAAAGCAAGGGAACACTGAGCATAATGAAGGCACAAAAATAATATATGTTTCTTCTCATATAAGGCTATTTTTGAAATGAACTTCCTGAGCAATGCATATTTTATGGCTACTTCATTATTTTCTTTCCCATACATTAATATTTGCAATAAAAGAGTGGTCAGGTGAGAGTCTGAGATATGCAGGTGTTTAACAAAACTTCAGTTTAAGTTAAACAAAATTTAAATCTTGTTTAGATGTTTTATGATTGTGTTCATTCAGAGTTTATAGTTCTTTTCTGGCTTTTCTTAGATTCATTTTCAGAATGTCATGATTTAAAATGTGGTTGGATTTAGGTTTTATAGTGTGAAAAAATGTGTTTGGTTCCTCCTTTGATTATTGTTATTCCAATAAAGCTCTAGCTTTATCTGCACTAATTAAGAATCTGTAAACTCACCCAGAAACTATCATTTCTTAATTAGTTGTCTAATTAGGAAAAGCCCAGAATTCTGTTAGATTTTCATTAATCCAAGAAACTATTCTTATCTTTCTCTGGGTAAATAGCCAGACATTCTGTATCAAATGAGGCTTCTAAACATTCTTTAAAAGTGTCTCCTCTGCACCAATACAGGAAACTGTTTTTTTCTGGATAGGAACAAAGCTTGTAAACCAGCAAACTTTAAAAAACACACCTTGCTGAATTTAAGATAATTTCCAGAATGTAAGTTGTCCTTTAGGAGAACGTTCTGGTCTCATACTGCAGTTTGAAGAAGGCTAAGTTTTTATCTGAGGAACTTTTAAAAACTAAACTGTGTACTAATGTAGCTTTGGGAAGTTAAGGAAACATTTAACATGGTAGAGCAGCCCTTTCCTGCCTGGGCACTTTTCAATTGTGTTGATTTCAATAACTAGCAGGGCCATTGCTAGGAATGCCAAACAGCTGGGAGGGAAGAGACAGCCAAGCCGAGAAAAGCTGGGTTAGCATTTTCTTTGTTAATCCTGTTAGGAAAGTCAATTCAATCCATAAATCTGATTGAATTGCCTTCATATTGAATCTCTGAATTGTATCTCTCCATAGTCCTATCAGTTGGCTGCTCATCTGTGTTTCAGGTTAATGGAATGCACTTCCAGGTATGTGTGTACCTGACTGTAGCAGAAGTGGTGTAATGAATGAATAAATAAATGATAAAACTATAGAGGGCCTCAACTTTAGGATATATAATAGATTGTGTACAAGAATCTTTGTCTTCTGTCCAGTAGACTGTCTTGTATCTACTTTCATTATTACTATTCTTAGTCATTAATCTCTGTTGTGATCTGCTGTTGAATGTTTACAAGGTGACCTGTTTTGCAGAATGCCCTCACATATCTTTTATAGAAAAGTATCTTCATTCAGTGCCATCAGGTTAGTTAAACATGCCCTCTTCTGCCTGAATCTGTTCGGCAGCTTTTACACTGTTCTGTCAATTTCTTTTTTTTTAATGTGATTTATAACCATAACAGATCTGATGGTTTTTATTTAACCAAATATTTGATCTTATTTTCATGTCTTCAAGATGCTTTCCTGAATTGGCTTTCATGGTATGATAAAGCCAGTTTGCAGAAAATTGAATGATTTCTCAGTGGTTTCACATACACAAGTAGAAAAGTTTAAAATAAATTGCTCCCAAATAATGAGCAACGGCATAATCAATCTTATATCACTTCCCTCCCATAAAAATGCAACAGAAGTCCACTATACTAATGGAGAATTAATCAATTGTAATTCCTGGGCTAATTCAGGACACATTTGCTGAATTTAACAATCATTCGACATACAGAGTAAGGAAATTTTCAATGAGGACAGAAGAATTTATAAATCCTTAGTAAGGCCACACCTGGAATACTACATCCAGCTTTGGTCACCACATTACAAAAAAGATGTTGAGAAATTGGAAAAAGTGCAAAGAAAAGCAATTAAAATGATTAAGGGACTGGAGACAGAAACATACGAAGAATGGTTGCAGGAATTGAGTATGGCCAGTCTAGAGAAAAGAAGGACTAGGGGTGACATGATAACAGTATTCCAGTATTTGAGGGGCTGCCACAAAGAAGAGGCGTTCAACTTATTTTCCACAGCACCAGAAGCAGGGCCGCCAAGAGGATTATTAAATGCTGGAACAAGACTAATATGGGCACCCCACCCCGTGCATGGACGCGGTCCCCCTGCATGCCCCGCATGCACGGCAGAGTCCCGAAGATCATTTTGACACAAATTGTGTGACATCCACATGGTGAAAATAAAACTGTTTCACATTGCTCAAATATTCTTGCTTCTGCACCTTTACATTTTCATGCCATGTTGGCTGCATTGTCATAGCCCTGTGCATGACAATCCAACATTGATATATCGTGTTCTTTCAATGTTTCTACTATTGCTTTTCTTTTTAAAAATTTGGTTTTGTAATTTTTTTTTAAAAAAAATTCCCCTTCATGGGCCCCCTTTGAGCTCCATGGGCCCAGAACAATGTACCAGCTGAACTACTAACTCCTCAGGCCTGACCAGAAGGCAAGACAAGAAACAATGGATGGAAACTACTTATGGAGAGAAGCAACCTGGTATTAAGGAGAAACTTCCTAACAATGACCAGTGGAATAGCCTGCCTTCAGAAGTTGTAGGTGCTTCATCACTGGAAATTTTAAAGAAAAGACTGGACAGCCACCTTTCTGAAATGGTATAGGGCCATGATGGTGAACTTATGGCACACATGCCACAGGTGGCATATGGAGCCATATCTGCGGGCACGTGAACGTTGCCCTAGCTCAGCTCCAGCATACATGTGTGCACCGACAGCTGATATTCGGGCCTTCTGGGCCCACCAGAAGTCGGGAAACAGACTGTTTCTGGCTTCCGGAGGGGAAATGGGGAAGGCCATTTTCGCCTCCACAGGCTCCTAGAAAGCCTCTGGAACCTGGGGAGGGCAAAAAACCAGGTCTTCAGGTCCCACTGGAAGTCAGGAAATGGGCCATTTCCGGCCTCTAGGGGAGTGGGGAAGGCCGTTTTCACCCTTCCCAGGCTCCTAGAAAGCCTCTGGAGCCTGGGGAGGGCGAAAAATGGGCCTACTGGGCCCAGCGTGCCATTGTATGCCAAAAGTGGGGGGAGTGGGGGGGGGGTTGGGCATGCAGGGGGGCAGGGGGCATTAAATTATTGGTGTGGGCATGCATGTGCGTGATCTTTCCACACTCCCCCTGCTTTTGGCACGCGACGGCAAAAAGGTTAGCCATCACTGGTATAAGGTCTCCTGCTTGAGCAGGGGGTTGGACTAAACAGGGGTGGGTTCTACTTACCTTTAGTACCGGTTCACAACAGGATATTTGTATAAAAGAAGGAATTAAAGGTAGGCATTTCATTTGAAGCTCAGTAGTAATATGCAATCTTTCCCCCTATTGAAATGAACCTGTTTTAATTTTTTATTTCTGTATTATGTTTGACACCGTCTTCTCTACTTGCAGCTCCTGATTTCTTGAGGTTGTGATTCCTAGAATTTCTAAGCAGCGTGTAGGCTGGGTATTGGAAGCCAGCAGATTAGAGAGGTTGGCCTACAATGTTGAACTATTTTAAAAATTAACATTCAGCAATAATGGCAGATGTATTAGATCAGGGCTGTCAAACTTGCAACCGGATGTGTCATGAGCGCATGGGCCACGCCCATGACCGGTTTAGGGAAGAGTGAAAAAGTCCCAATATGTCATGTGACACCACTGTGATAAAACACAAGCTTGACACCTCTGTATTAGATCATTTATTTTTGTGTGTATATTATACAATTCACATACAGAATGTTTTGGCTTTAACATGTTTTGGCTCTAACACAAAGTCTGAAAAGAGCCCTGGTAAATAATTCTTTTGGGTTTCCCCTGGTCCATGCTGATGTTACAGGCTGATCCTTTCAACTCAGAAGCACCTTGGTAGGTGCTTCCAACACGAATGTAGTAGTAGTAGTAATAGTAGTAATAATAGTTGTTTTAATTTTGAAGTGTATATACAATCATATTAAGGTTTTAGTACAATGTGTAATTCTGAAAAATTCAACATTTGTAGATGTTTTTGACTGCTGTTGTTTGCAGTACACACTTTGAGATAGTGTCAAGTACAGATGCAATTCCTTATATGGCTATACAGTGCAAATAGTTTGTATGGCATACTTTGCATTGTGTGAGTATTGGGATGAAACACCTATTTTTTAATGTGGCCAGGATGTACTCAAGATTTATGCAGTTGCTTCAGAAGCCGATCCTGCTTGTTTCCACATGAGTATCCATACCCCCACTTTCCTTTTTTTCCCACAATTCCAAATTCCTTATATTTCCATTTGCAATAATGCTATACTGAGTTTGCAATTTGTCTGCTTCTCCATTGTGGAGACATTATTTCCCCTTCTTTTTCATTAACTGGGCCTCTGCTGACAGTATTTCATTCAGAGTCCTTAAGGATGACTTCTGAGGTTCCTCTACACAGCATATTGACCGATTGATTGCATTGTACTCTCCTGAATCCATTTGAAATGAAATTAATCTGGCCTGTTTTAACTCTGCAGATTCCTGCCACAGAGCCCTCTATATATACAGTGACCCTAAGTAGCCCGAGCTAAGAGATTAGAGGTGGAATTGACAAGCGTTTAATTCTGTTTTTCAGCCAGGACTAACTAGCTGTAGAATATCCAGCATTTCAGTATATGGATTTATTTATTTTGCTTTGGAACAAAGGAATTTCTTATATATAAGGGACTAAAGTAGAATGTTGGACACTTCTTCTCATTTAATTTGTGCACTTTCCGCCGCGCCCTCAAAACATTCTTATTCCAGCAGGCTGGTCTGGCCTAACCTCCCTTTTAATTGTTTTTAAATTGGTTTTATAATTGGGGTGTTTTAAATCTGGCCAAAGTATTTAATGTATTTTAAATGGTTTTTAACATTTGTATTAGGTATATATTACTTTCTGGCTGTTCACCGCCCTGAGTCCTTCGGGAGTAGGGCGGTATATAAATTTAATTATAAATAAATAAATAAAATAAATAATTTCTTAACCGTAAAATATTTCCGTGTTGGAAATATTCTAGGTTAGAACAGTCTCTAATGGCCTTTCCTTAAAAACAAGAAAATCTAAATATTTTATATGTTTTTTTGTTTTTGACCCCTAAGGCTATAGAAGATATGAGTGATGCATTACTGATAATAGATGGGGCAAAAGGTTTGATTGGTTGAAAGGACATTGAAGCAAAAGTACATCCGCTTTGTAGCCAATTAAGGCATTCATTTTGTTCCTTATTTTGTCAAAAACTCTGAAAAAATGTAGTTATTCATCCAAATGTTGGAAGCACTATGTCAGGATGAAGTAAGAATCTGGGATAGCTCATCTGGCCCTTAGGTTATCGGTTGCTCTTCTCTGCAGAAGTTCAGAAAATCACTAAAAGCGAGCTTCTTGAGCTTATCAAATAAAAAGTAAGTTTAGATTGTTAGGGAATCTAAACATACAGCAACCACATTCTGTGAATATCAAATTGAATCAAGTGTCTTACAGGAACTAAGGTTCTTATTCACAAAAAGATTTGCATATAGTTACAGAAATTCAGGCAAATTCATTGAAGAAACAAACATACCTACTTTATTTATTGATTGATCGATCAATTAGACTTTTATCCCATATAAAAAAACTCAAATCAGCGAACATATACAATATTCCTTCCTTCTTCTAGTATCCCAACAAACCCAACCATGTGAGGGGGGTTGGGCTAAGAGACAGTGACTGGCCCAAAGTCACCAACCATGACTAAGTCATGGCTCCTGCCTCATGATTAACGCAGGAGTAGAACTCACCATCCCTTGGTTTCCAGCCTGCTGCCTTAACCACTAGATCATAAATTCTAATCTAATCAATCAAATTGATAATAACTTCGAATAGGATAACTTTGATCCAAAATGCATAGCAATTGAACTGCAGTCAGTCTTCTTCGTTAAATTCTTCTGTGCTTTAAAAATATCTCATTTAAGAAGTCTTAAATGTAGGAGTGCAGTTATAGGGAACTAAAAGAGGAAGATAAAAGCAATCAATTTCACTTGGCACTTGCTAATGCAGAACAAAGCATCACCTGAATAAGCTTTGCATACTGTAAGCAATGCTAATTTTAAAAAATAATTTGCAGTTTAGTTCAGTTATGCTGTGGGTTAGTTAACACACTCTTACTTCATTCTGGTACAGATTTAATGTAGTTCATCATGTTAAAGACTGTTGTGTTTTGTCTTCTGTTAACATAGTAATGCTAAGTTGAAGTGGCATTTAAACTTATAATTAAACAATCATTGGTGTGTGCCTGTATTTTGACCTTGCTTTTTTCTCCCTGATGTTTATATGTTAGTAAGAGAGAAAGAGCTTTGGAAAATGGTTAAAGTTTTTGTTACAGTTTTGTTTTGTGGAGCAAGCAAAGAGGTGAAAGGAAGTTGTTTCCATGGGTAGCATCCATTGCGAAGGGTCATTTATTGAACTAACCCAGGCAGTATAGAGAACAAACCATTCCACAAGAGAAAGGTTATTTGAATGTGTTATTACAAGTAAGTTTAGCAGGAATACTTTCACCCTGAACTGACTCTAAGAAAAGGAGATACATGCAAAATCTATGCCATATTTTGGTTATTTTAGTTGTGTAGATATGTGTGCTGAAGGAAAAAATCATTACTCATATCAAGGACTAGTTCAGACAGTTGTCAAGAGTCAACACTGACTTGAAGGCACAAAAAGTAAATAAATTTATGCTGCATCATCCCACTGATACAGATATACATTTATGACAGTCATGTGTTATAAATTATGAACTTAATTCTGATTTAAAATGTCTTAAACATTTACCTTTCTTCTGTAAATAGAACAATTTAAGAGCTTAGCCAGACTGGGGCATTATTAGTAACTATTACCCAGTCTTAATGCAGAAGAAATTTCTTTATTCTTTTAATGACCCTGTGTGCCTGCCTGTCTGCCTGCAACACAAAAATATTCAGCCTCAGTTCAAGACAATTGGATTCTAAGATGATTTTATGGATACGCTGCTTTGATTAAAAGAGGTACTGAAAGATACAGCTTTTAAACAAAATTTCCAGTCATCATCAATTGTTTCTTTTGGGGAAACCCATATTATGGCTAATCCAGAGCAGAGCCTTCCTGTAAAAATAACAACAACAAAAGCAACAACAACAACAGCTGATGCCTATCTTCTTTTCATTTCACTTTTCTTTCTTCAGCCAAAAGTCAAATGACCTTGAGAAGTTCAACTCTTCACTGCAGTGTCTATATATTCACTTGCTAATATTCTGGTTAATTTACTATTTTTGGTCATGAAAGCTGTGCTCAGGAGAGGATTAGGGTCTCTTGAGTGCATTAATTTCCATAGGCTAGTTTTCTCGCTTGTATACTCATAATCAATTATAATACGACAAGAATTCAATATATGATGGTTAAGAACAAATCTAGTGATAACTGAAACAGTTTGTTTCTTTTCATATTTACACTGGTCACTTCAACGAGATCAGGAATTTACATTAGGAGTTGCTCAATTATCTATATATAATTACCAAATACTATTCTATTTCAATCAACATGTTATTACTCAAATCACAATTATTAATGACTGCCCAAAAAACAGCTCAAGTTAAGACTTTGTTTTCCTGCAAAGATTTACTTAATATTATGCTGCTGCTTTTATATCGCTTCCTATTGGTTTATTTTGAGTTTTTTTAACTAGTTTTTAACTGATTATTGTAGAATGTTATATATCCTTTTATTTTTTTAAAGTGAATTTGAAACCATTCCAACAAAATGTTGTTTTTGACAGTCCTTTTCTATACAAATGTAATGCAGTCCAATAAATTCCAATTATTATTTTTGTTGTACAAGTTATAATTTGAGGTTCATTGACCCACTTTCTATAGAAGTTGACAATCTCTCATTGTCTAAATAATATAGGAACATATAATACTTTATCCCACTCATTTCTTAACATCTTCCATAATAAATTGATGTACTGATAACAAATAATTATATAAACTAATAGTAGGGTTTTTAGTTTTAATTTAACAAGTTATTCTAGTATCTCAGATGTCTCAGAAACTGAAAATGCTGCCAGTCATGCAATATAGTTAATAAATGTTGTGTTTGTTATAACTAGCCATTGAATTACATCTGAAAGATTATATTTATTTTTTAACTGTTAAAAAAAATCACCTTCATCAATTATCAGTTAGTTCAAGTCAATATTGCCACTTCCATCCAATTTTTCCATATCCTCATTTTATCATATTTTTTTAAAGTTGGGTTTCCCCATAAAGTCAATTTGGCAGGGGGAAAAGAGTCAAATCTTTTTTAAAATTAAATATTCTATTTGATAATGTTTTAATTGATGGAATTGTTTCCAGAGAAAACAGTTTTAATATATTTAGATCCTAATATACTCCATTTAACCAAAGGTGTTATATATCCATATTCCAAAGTTACCCAAATCAGGAAGTTAACATCAATGGTTGTCTTCTAGTAATTAATATTTGATAATGAGTAAGCATGATGGAAACTGAATCCTCCCTTGCAATTGCAATTTCTGTAAAGATATTGTTGGAATCAAAGAACCCCATAAAAATTTTCTAAAGAATTTATTTTCTGAAAATATTTTCCAGATATGTAAAATGGAATTCCTCTGAGAAAATACATTAATGCAAGAATAATATTCATTTTGAGAACGTTCACTTTTCCTCAAATGGTAATGTTTAATGTCCACTATTGATATCTTAAGAAACCTTTTATATTTTATTTATATTACATGTTACTGAGTTTGATATACATACATACGTACATACGTACATACGTACATAGTATATTAGAGTTGTTACTTGATTTCCATTTAATGGGGATGATAGAAAGCTTTATGTTAACTAAATTTATTTATACTTCCAAAGATTAATCCCCAAGATTACAAGTCAGGATAAGTAAAATCATAATTACTGGACACTTGATATTTACTTGATTAGATACTACCTTTTCATCTTAAGCATTCTATTTTTCACATAGATTTCTTGGAAACATTAAGCAGTATAATGATGTTATTGGCTTTAAAAAATTAGTAAAATTCCAAGCAAAATCTGATGATTAACAATATATGATATCTTACATGTGTTAGTATTTATGCCTTAAAATATAAATGCTCAATATTCACATTGCAAAGATTTGTGAGATCAATTTCCAGTTCCAGATTCAAATCCTATAGCATAGAATCCATTTTGTGGTACTACCACTGAAAAGCCTAAAGAAAGGTGATGCCTTCTCTTGCATGGGTATCTGAGGAACTCCCTTACCACAAATGGGATTGATCTGTCCCACTTGCTCTAGGAAAACAGGTCTACTTTGGATCCTGCTTGCCAAAGAATTGGCTATTTCTGAGAGAAGAGCCTTTTCTGCTGTGACTCTTCACTTCTGGAATATTCTTTCAGTGGAGGTGAGGTCGGCCCCCACACTCCCAGCCTTCCTTCCTTAAAGAAGAGGATTGCACAATGGAAAACAGGACATTTATTTAAAATTTTTTGACCATTTTGTCACTAAATCAGCAAAATGGTACCATAGGCCTCCATGATAATTTTTCTGAGGACCTCTTTCTATTTAAAAAATTTCTAAAGCAAATTATCTTTTCCTCAGAATGAATAAGACCAACTGCCCAGCACTAGTTATAACATTATTTGATTCAGTATTGCAGCTTAAGCTTTTTAGTGCCAGGTGAAAATATTTTTCTCAGATGTTTAGATTTTAATTCCTTGACTTCCCTGCTTCCAGTGTTAGTTAGAAATATGCTTAGATTGGTGTTTTAATTCTTCTTTTAGATAATTCATTGAGAAAATATTTGTCATTGGCTTACAGTGAACATACAAGAAATAAATTACATACTGTAGCTTTAAACTATGTATTTTTCACATGTTGTGGAGCAAAGTTACACAGCACAGAGCAGGGAAATGTGCTGAGCTCAATAGTCAGGAATTCTCTCCAGGTTTTGCTATTTTGTTAAAATGACTCTTCAGTACACATTTAAGAGAAATGTGTATAAATCTGCTAGCAATGTGGGAAAATGCAGCTTTGCAGGCAAACTTTGTCCACAGCTAGCAGTTGGATTCTGACTGGCTCAAAGTTGATCCATCCTTCTGAGGTGGGTAAAATGAGGACCCAGATTGTTGGGGCAATATGCTGACTCTGTAAACTACTTAGAGAGTGCTGGAAAAACACTATGGAGCTATATATACAGTAAGTCTAATTGCTATTGCTATTATCAGTCTCATCTCATGTGGGAATCACATTTCTATATGCCATTCTCACTTATATCTGATCCCATTAATGCTATTGAGATCAATTCCAGAATAAAATACCTTTTTAGATTGCAACTTTTATTTCAAGGGTTGGCAACATGACACCATTGGCAAATGCTAGAGTATCTGATGCTTTTCAAAAAAATTGTGCACCCTTGGCCAAAATCTCCTATGAGAACTTTTAATAAGATCTCACATAATAATGTTGGTATTTTACATCTTCAAAAACCTGTGCCAGAATGCTGAAATTCAGAATGACTTAGCAGAAATATTTCAAGATTCCTGAAGAGATAGTGGACTCTAGTTTATGCTAAAACTGCCAGACAGACTTCATTTAGAAGCAGAGTAATGTTTGGAAATGGTTCAGGAGCATATGCATGGATGTAAACATCCTTATAAGTGAAAACTGTTGAAATATTAATGTTTGCTGCCATTAAAAGGTTAGAGTAATTTCTGATTAGTATATTATTCATTTTGCAAAGCTAAATTCAGACAATTTGAAGTTTTCTTGAATGCTAAAGGACCAAATTCTACAAGAGAGGATAGTTAGGAAAATTGAAACCGAGTAGTGTTGTTCCAAACTTTTCCTTAAATATCCAAAAGTATGTTTCTCTTACAAAAGAATCTATATTTGGGCTCTCATAATATTTTAAAATCATACTTTAAAATCATCAACCTATCTTACTGTTGCAAGATGACCAAGAATATTATATTTTATATATTATTTTTCCTCACAATTACACATCTCTTTATTGGCCTGCAGTGTTCCTAACTTATAGAAATTCTTTATTTGTATAACATGCAGGGTAGAAATTATCTTAAAATATCATTGTTTGAGTTTTAATTGGAGTGTGCTGAATATTGGAAGGATGATTGTTTAATGAAAATCTGAGCATTATATAAATCTTCAAAAGAGAGGCATTTTGATGTTGTGGTTAAGGCACCAAATGAGAAATTAAAAAGCCAGGAGTTCCAATCCTGCTTTAGACACAAAGCCAGCTGAGTGGCCTTGGGCCAGTTGCACCCTCACAGCCTTAGAATGGAGGCAGAGGCAAATCACTTTTGAAATCTTGCCAAGAAAACTGCAGGAACTTATCTAGGCAGTTGCCAGGAATCAATACTGACTCTCCCACATACAAAGGTTGTATCTATGCTGTCTTTCTGAGAAAAGCATGTAACCCTCATTTTTTAAAATACCTTTTAACTGTTCTTAGATATATCAGTGGAATTGTTCGGTTTAAAGAAATGAGTGATGGGGGAACTGCATCATCCATTTGATCTTGAAGGAACTCTGTCAGTAAATTCTTTTTTATTAGATACAAAGATAGCATCAGCACACTCTTCAAGTCATCACCTCAATAAAGCTTCCTAAAAAAAGATTTTTCCTTGTAGTCGCCAAGAGTCAACGAATGATTCAAGGGGCACGCACATCCAAATCTTCAAAAGGATGTTTTGATGATGACTTGAGCAAAGTAACCCGCTAAAGGTGTTTCATGAAGCAGCATGGCCCCTCTCATTGCTAAGATCAAACAGGAGCAATGTGGTTACTTCATTTTTGCTCTGGTTCACAACCCCTCCACAGCAACCTCTGGTGCTTGCAGAAGTTGGAAAAGGCTTCTGTGCATGCAGAGCCCCCGTGCAGATCCCCTTCTTGCTTTTGTTGAGTGCTGAAGCACACTACAAAGAGGCTGGGAAGCAAAACACCCTCCAGCAGTTACAAAACTTGAAAGAGGCTTTTGAGTATGCCTGCACAGAAGCAACTTCTGGGCTTTTGTAGTGACAGAGGTAAAAGATGACCTAGAGGCTTTGAGGTGGTACAAGTGCTTTGTCAATGCATATCTATTTTTTTAAAAAAAAAAAACACCCAACCATGTTGTCTTTTCACCTTGCTGAAAAGAATAATGTTGTCTTCATAGTGCAAAGCTCTTTGTTTAGAGAAGACTAAGTTTTCTTGCAGAAGCCTAATTCATATCTTGACCTTGAGTTACCATGCAACTAACAAAAGTGCAAGAATCCTCTGCCAAAGCCATGGGATTCTTTAGATTTTCTACTTTGCTGGTTCTTCATTCATTTTTGAAGGTCTTAAAATTGTAGCTAAAACTTTCTTTTGGTAAGGATTGAAGGAAACTCAACCATTGCTGTCAAGTTTGTCTACTCAAACGCTTCTAATAGCTGAAAAGCAGTTAAAAAGCAATTTCCAAAAGTGATTAGAAAGGGAAGTATGCAAATTTAGTGTCCTTTCAAAGGGATTGACTATGATTTGAGCAAGCTGGCTATTTTCTCATCTCCCAAAACTCTAAACCTGCCAGAGACTACTATCTTGAGGTCTCCTGATGAGCAGCAGCTGTCTGGAGCACTTGTAGGTGATCTCAAGCTCTCTCCTTATCCAGGGAGGAATTATCAAAGAGCCAATCTACTCTTCAACTCTTCATTATGTCATGGCTCTGCTTTTTGCAGAGCCATTTCAGTTTGCCATTTCTTCCTCCAGGAGCCTCAATCCACCCTCATGTCAATAGGTCCCATCAAATCCCAGCTAATGGTCCAGGTATTAAGGATATTTCTGTCTCACATTCAGTACCCACTAACTGGTGGTCATTCACATCCACCTTATGATTACCTCAGCTCTTTAAGGATAAATTAGGGTAAACAATGGAAAAACACTGCCATTGTTTTTAATCATCAAAAGGGTGATGTAAATAATTTGAAATGGATATCTGCAATGTGCACTAAGACAAGGCATCCTCCTTTAAAACTTTAAAGCAGTTAGTGTAATTCCTTAGAAAGGTGTATCCAATTGCCTGGGGGTTGTCTGACCATACAGCATACTACATTTTTCCTAGGATTCTCAATAAGGCGAAGTGGCTGTAGATGCACATAGATAGCCTTTATGGTGGCCAGGTGAGGCTTCCAAAGAAGAGGGTGATTTAATTTTTCAAGTGTGATGCAACTCTTCTAAATGCTTTACATAACCCTAGTAAACAGTTGCTCATGTCATTATCACAGTATTACCAAATAGTGTTTGGGGGCTGTAAAGGGACTGACTGGCTCTAGCTCATTTTACCAAGAATTAATATGGCTGTGGATTTTGGGCCTGCAGCATCTGGTCCTTTCTATCCCCAGAAGTTGCACTACCCTACTTAGATCCAGTATGCACTTTGGGGCTTCTCCTGGTCTCACAGTTACTGCTCAAAGAGCAGATAGAGGCTGTAGCCAGGAGTGTTTTGTACAACTTCATGAGTATTTATTTACTTATTATTTCAATTTGTATAGCTGCCTGCCAAGCAGCTTTGTGTGGCTAACAGAGGATTGAAAACATCAAAGCAACAAGATCAATAAAACATGCACGCCTGGGAGCAACTGATTCTATATATTAAAATGGGTTCATATAACATCCTGCCACAGTCCTTGCGGAAGAACCAGGTTATCAAGGTCTTTTGAAAAGCTAGCAGCATCAGGCCACCTGAGTTTTGGATGAAGATGCTGTTCCAAAGTAGAAGTACAATGGCAAAAAAGAATCCCCCTTTTCTAAGCCTTCTGCCGGGGGAAGGGAGAATATCTGAGATCAAACACTTAGGCCTGTATCTGCCATTTCCCAAGGCAAGTCAGACTGTTAGATGAGATTCTTGTAATATAGATAATCAACAATAAAGTTTCTGCTTCGGCCTACCCATGTGTGTTTCTGGTTGCTTACACATTGCTTACTTTTTCCAGCACCAGAAAGACTGGTTTTTCAATCCTGGGATTGTGCTAGAAGTGGTTAGGAGGTAAAAGTCTTCATCATGTAATTGATTAAGTTCTTGTCAATTTCAGGCAATAGCATAAGATGGTGGAGTGTTACTAATCAAGTTATGAAGGTCACAGAGTGGAGCTTGTTAACTTGCAGTTAGCAGGGAAGTGGTATGTTGCAGAGAGAAAAGTTAGTTAGGAAAAGATATTGAAAAAAGGGACATTATTTGATTTTAAAACTATGCTTACTGGACAGAGGATATGAGGACAAAAGAGATAATATATTCTTCTCTATTTTGCCAGACATCTGATAACCCAAAACCAGTAGGACAAACTTGTATGGTATGGTCTACTCCTGCATAGCTGAAAGTTACTGTAAAATACATTTGAGATCAAGCCTACTGTGAAAGTTTGGTCTAGTGATGAGACTAGACTAGAAACTAGGAGACTGTGAGTTCTAGTCCCATCTTAGGCAAGAAAACCAGCTGGATACTTACTATACTCACTATCTCTGGGCCCAACTCACAGGGTTGTTGATGTGAGGAAAACAGGAGGAGGAAGGACCATTAAGTGTGCTCACTGCCATGAGTTCTTTATAAAAAGAATGAAGGCAGGATATAAAATAAATACAGGTAACCCTAGACTTACAACTACAATTGAGCCCAAAATTTCTGTTACTAAGCGAGGCATTTGTTAAGTGAATTTTGCTCCATTTTATGACCTTTCTTGCCACAGTTGTTATGTGAATCATTGAGACTGTTAAATTAGTAATATGTTGTTAAGTGAATCTGGTTTCCTCATTGATTTTGCTTGCCAGAAGGCTGCAAAAGGTGATCGTGTGACTCCAGGACATTGCAACCGTCATAAATATGAATCAGTTGCCAAGCTTCTGAATTTTGATCACGTGACTGTAGTGATGCTGAAATGGTTGTAAGTGTGAAAAATAGTCATAAGTCACTTTTTTCAGTGCCATTCTAACTTTGAATGGCCATTAAGCGAACTGTTGTTAAGTTGATTACCTATAAATAGATAATTACATTAAGTTAAGTTAAGTTAAGTTAAGTTAAGTTAAGTTAAGTTAAACTAAACTAAACTAAACTAAACTAAACTAAACTAAACTAAACTAAACTAAACTAGCGCTATCTTAATTGCTTCATTCCAAGTTTGATTTGGGATCTATGGGAAATTAGAGCATAGTGTTAACATTTATGAATATTACATAAAATTGGATTCAAATATTTAAAAAGTATATAGTTGTGGTTGTATAATTCTGCATTTGGTTTCAACATGAAAAACATACTTTACATATTTTTTCCAAATCAAAAAATAATAGTTGTCTTAGTGTCATTCATTCCTTTAAAAAATATACTGGATAAACAAATTGGACATGAACATGTGTGCACATCCTTATATTCTACTCTTTTCTTCTAGTTATTTGAATGTCACTGGTAATATTTTCTTGTGATGGGCAAAATGAATTATGGGACTAAGCATTTGCAGATTAATTGCTTTAGGGTTGAGTTCCAACAGTTATTGTACGGATACAACGTTATTTTGCAAGTGTGATTTTGTGTGTGTGTGTTTTTAAATGGAATGATTATGTTCACTGATCTCATGGGCTTCTGAGCCTTATTGATTTTGATTTGATTTTGATTTTATTGGATTTATATACCGCCCTACTCCCGAAAGACTCAGGGCGGTGAACAGCCACAGAATAAAACACATAAATACAAAAATTTAAAATAAAATTTAAATAATTTGGCTGAGACAAATTTAAAATACCCAATAATTTAAAAACAAATTAAAATTTACATTTAAAAGGGGAAAAGATTTTAAAAGATTTAAAAGGGGAAAATGTTTTGAGGAAGATTATGAAAATGAAAAGGGGGGAAGTGAAATGGCTATGTGAGTGACCCGCAAGTGGGTCACTCACATAGCCATTTCACTTCCCCCCTTTTCATCACTCTTTATGAAACAAGTAACCTGAAGGAATTTATTAGCACGGGGTGAACAATTCCATGTTTTACAACATGGATTCTGTGTTTTATAATCAACCCTACATTACAGGATTGTAACTATTGCCACTATTAAACAGCATCATCCTTTGGTTTCAACTGTAAGACAAGGGTGCTAGTAAACGGACATAAAAAAAGCATCCATGTCACAAGACTTGCCTATTTGCAATAATTTTTTTTATTTGCAATGTGTTTCTTTCCCCCTCCATTTCTATGACCAGGGCTACTGCTCATTTTTGTCTGGGATCTCTTAGACATTGGACAAAATTTACAATTGCAGTCATTTTCCATCCTCACTTCAGAATGAAAGCAAGAATGAAAATGACTGGAAAGATGGGACAGGAAGACTGAAGAGTTATTTAGAATTGTTCGGGAACACTTCTTCTTTGGGCCGTTTCATTCGTCTCTATTTTTATAGAGGAGGGTGTATATTGAGTTTCCTGCTGATGCTGTTCTGCCCCAGCTATGGACCCCAAAGAACGCAGCACACACAAAGTCTGTACAAACCTTAGTTTACTAAGTTAAATCAGTCTTTTTCAAACAAAGGCTGTTAATTAACTTTCTTAACAGCCTACAAGAATCCAAAGAATAAATAATTGTAATCTTACTATGGTTGGCAGAAAGCCCAGAAGCAATTTGCAGAGAACTAAGATCAAGACACAAAGGAGAGTGAACGAAGTTGTTCCCTGCAAATTGCCTCAGTCGGCATCCTTCCTTAAATAGACTAAGGCAGTGGCCAATTAGCCCCAAGCCTTGCTCTCGAGGAGACCTCCTCCTGAGGAGCCACTCCTGCCTTTTGGCAGCTCTGCACGCCCTTGCATCGAGAAGAGGCTCCTCCTCTTCTTCCTCTTCACTTATGGGAGCTTCTGGAGGTTCTGAAGGCCCTGGCTGAATCCCCGCCTCTGGCACAACATCTTTTCCAGCCTCCTCATTGTCCGACTTGAGTGCCAGCTGCACAGGCTCCTGGCGCAGCACCACACCAGCCTCCTTGCTGTCGGAATCAGCTACTAGCTGCCCAGGCCGCTGACGGGCCACAACAGATGCACTGTGAAAAAGTGGGGTTGAATAACTACTGGCAAATGGTAAAATTGGCATATGAAGCCTACCCCCCACACACACAGATATATTGCACTCTCTGTCTATTCAGCTATGTTGTAGGAAGGGACAATGATGGAAAATTGGGGCAAGATTCAGAGGAGGTTCCAGAGTCAGTCCAGCTTGCTTCTGAACAGGAGTGCCACACAAAAAATAATTTGATCCAGATTTCTGGGATTACAATCATTTATCCACTTATTTGCCAGGTGTGCAGAGAAGTCTGGTGTTCTGAATAAAACAACCTGACTATTTTATCTGTATTCTCTTTAAAACAAACAGAAAAGAGTGATATATCGTATTTCCTACTAAACTGCTCTCAGACTTCATCATTATGGAGCACTGCCTCAGCTATAAAACATTTATATGTTCTCATTCAAAATCAAGTCTACGTATTCTATGAAAACTCAATGTTTTGGTTCTTGTCTTTCCAGCTCACTTTCAGTAATGACTAGTATTCTCATTGACCATTTCCTCAGTAGTGATTTACAGTATCTTATAATATCATCCAGCCATCACTGTACTGATACATCAGTAATGAAGACAGGTTTACAGTGCCACTGTGATAGCTAGGTGACTCTACAACAGACTATAAATCAGCACTGAGGAAACGGCTTTAGTATTCTTCCCATTTCAGAAAGAGAACAATATATGGATTCTTGAGAAATCTCCCATAGAAAATCATGAAGTAACAATCAACCAAGTCTCTAATATTTTCATTAGAATAATACCCCCTTTCCCCGAAAATAAGACCCAACTGGAAAATAAGCCCTAGCATGATTTTTCAGGATGCTCGTAATATAAACTTATTTTGGGGGTAAATAAGCCCCAGTTAAGATTGTCAGCCAGATGGGTGCATTTAGTACTGTATTTCCCCCAAAATAAGCCCTAACCAGAAAATAAGCCCTAATGCATCTTTTGGAGCAAAAAATTAATATAAGACTCGGTCTTATTTTCAGGAAAACACGGTATTTCATTATACTCTTTAATATCCCTTGAATCTCTTATCTTAGCCATTAGTTCGTGGGTAGCAGTGGTCTTCCTGTGTTTCACTCTAGGCTAATTTGCTATTCAGTGCAATAGGATCTCCTGTTTCGCTACTATTGAATTCTTTGTGGGGGGAAAAAGCCACAAACTTTGGATTCTTAAATGAACATTCAAAATGCTTGCCACTGAGAAAGCAAATGCATGCATTTGTCATTTTTGAATTGGTATGGACCCATTCAGTTGTCACAAACGAAATGTCCATGTTTTTATGTAAGGAAAGCAGAAAATGATTGGTGAACATTACAGTAAGATTAGAATGAAACCATTCAAAGCCCCATTAAGTTTATATTTTGAGGGAAATATAATCACACATCTGAGAATTAAAATTTTCTGGCAATTGAACAAGTTTTCATAGCAAATTAATTTGCTTTTTATAGCGAGTTAATATCTAATTCAATGTTAAATTTTCTGATGAATGTTTTGTTACAACTGTGTATGATAATACAGAATTATCTCCATAATAGTGCAGCTCAACATTCTAACTGTTGGCATGTACAAGAATAATTTTAAGTGAGCAAATTTCTTTCGTCTTAGAAAATAAAGGCAAACTTTAAGAGAAATTCAGTTTGTCTCAAATTGTAAAGATATCATTTATTTCAGTTGCATTTTGTTTCATATTCTGAAACAGATTAATTTGCATTTCCTGAACTGGTTAAATTAGAATATAGCTATTCTACAGAGTTTATGTTACTTTGGATTTTTCAGTGCAGTTTTCAATATACTTTGTATCAGAATGTGTCTGTTAGGGACAACTGTGTATAAAAATGTGTATACTAAGAAAAGATTTTTACAATGTTTTATATATATAATATTCGTTTTCTTTATTTTTTAACTTGTGTAATGATGCCAATTAAAATAACATATTTATTTAATACATGCAAATTGAAATGCACTACATTCATATTTTCTAACACAAAGTGTCAAAATATGGGTCAAGATACTGAAGCAACTTAAGGATACTCACATTAAGAAATGAACTTGGTCAGACAGATTGGAAGTTCCATTGGTTCAAGAGTCAAAAAGAGGGCTGTAAAAATATTTACAGACCCCTCGCATCCTGGACATAAACTGTTTCAACTCCTACCCTCAAAATGATACTATAGAGCACTGCACACCAGAACAACTAGACACAAGGACAGTTTTTTCCCGAACGCCATCACTGTGCTAAACAAATAATTCCCTCAACAGTATCAAACTAGTTATTAAGTCTGCATTACTATTAATCTTCTCATTGTTCCTATCACCCATCTCCTCCCACTTATGACTGTATGACTGTAACCTTGTTGCTCGTATTCTTACGATTTATATTGACTGTTTCCTAATATGATTTGATTGCTTATTTGTTCCTTATGACTATCATTAAGTGTTGTACCTTATGATTCTTGATGAATGTATCTTTTCTTCTATGTACACTGAGAGCATATGCACCAAAGACAAATTCCTTGTATGTCCATTCACACTTGGCCAATAAAGAATTCTATTCTATTCTATTCTATTCTATTCTATTCTATTCTATTCTATTCTATTCTATTCTATTCTATTCTATTCTATTCTATTATTCTATTCTATTCTAAAAAGCTCAGTTTTCAAGCTTATAGAAGTTGTATGAATAAATAAAATTGATTTTAGCAATTTCAAAAAAAAAAAAAAAAAAGGATTACAGGTCTAAAAGTCATAGTTAATTCCTCCAGAAACTTAAGCTCTGTGAAACAAAAGGTTAAGTTCCTAAAAACTGACCAAATTTCTTAAGTTGAATCAACTAAGAAGTGTATAATGAGAGTAGAGCTATATACTGTGTTCTACAAGTGGCTACATCATAAAGGAATTATGACACAGAGTTTTCTTTGATTTCTTTCTCACTGAACCCTAAAATGGAATTTGCTTTTTGCCACAAGCATTTATTGGATCAATGTTTTTAATTACAAGTCAAAGACCTTTAACTGGTTATTCATTGTAAGTTTAGTTTCCATTAGCGGAGAAATGATGTGCATCACTTTGCATTGGGTTACTGTATCTATTCTTTTATTTCCTCCTTTTCTTCTTCCTACCTTCTAAATCTAACTTGCACCATACTGTAAGTGCATGTGGGAAATAGTTGCGTAATAAAATTCTTTAAAATTCAGGTGTGGTATAGTTTCAAGATCATGCCTTGATTGTAAGTTCTGTATGAATAGGGCAATAGATGATTAAACCTAACATCGACTTACAACAGTTCGTTTAGTGACCATTCAAAGTTAAAATGGCACTGAAAAAAGTGACTTATGACCATTTTTTACAATTATGACCGTTACAGCATGATTTAGATTCATGATTTACATGATTTACGTTCAGATGCTTGATGACTGGTTCATATTTATGTGGTTGCAGTGTCCCTGGGTCATGTGATCATATCTTGCAGTCTTCTGACAAGAAAAGTCAATGAGGAAGCCAGATTTATTTAACAACCTTGTGACTAATTTAACAACTGCTATGATTCACTTAACAAATGTGACAAGAAAGTCGTAAAATGAGGCAAAACTCACTTAACGAATTTCTCACTTAGCAACATAAATTCTGGGCTCAATTGTGGTCGTAAATTGAGGACTACCTGTAGTTGGGATGGAAATAGTCCCTTTCAGATCAGCTTTTTGAAAGACTGACAGTAATGAATACTTCCTGGATCATTTTCTTTGCTATTAAAACCAAATCTAACATGATTATGGAACAGATTTTATATATATATATAGTATTTATATATAGTATAGTATTCATGCATCAAAATTGAATTTGGCTTTGTATCCCACAAATTCAATTTATGTACTAAAACTCATGAATTATATTGAGTACAAGGTTGATCTTGTTTCTCTTTCCTTTATTTCAAATTGAAGACTCAAATGCAGATAAAGAAACATTCTTAAAAACCCAAACAAAATTTAATCTTTTTCTCTATTTAAAAAAGCAACCCACTACATTTATTAATAATACCAATTCTTTCCGTTTGGAAAGATTCTGATACAATATTTTGCTATCATTGTTGTAAAGACTTCCAAATAATTTAGGGTTATCAACAAAACCATATACCTTAGTTTCACAATGTAGTCAAAACAACTTATCAACAATTTTTAAAGACCTAATTCCAATATAAATTATTAGAAAACCTCAGTGTTTATAGATTTTCATGAGATTAATTGTTCATGTATTCCTGGTCTCTTAGTAATTTCTTAAACTTGTTACCTATGTGTAAGTAAAACTCTGCTTTCACCCTGTTACAGAAAAATCTTCACTTACTAACCACTCATTCAGCGACCATTAAAATAGCGACAGTGCTGAACAAGTGGTATTTGTTCTTGAAGTTCCAGCTGTCACAGTTTCCTTGCATTCATATGACCACAATTTTGGTAACCAGCTTTCACGTACAATGGTTACACTACATATGATTATCATTTGTGACCTTCCCTGCTGGCTTCCCATGAGAAAAATAAATAGGAAAGCTGGCAGGGAAAGTCAGATATTGCTCTGGTAAATCCCTCTGGCTTTCCTGTATTCACACTGCACTGTCCACCCAGTCTTCTGGTGCTGGCACTCCACCATTTCCTGACTTCCTGCACTTGTGCCTCACTGTACCATCCTCCCCTCGGCCTTCCTATGTTTGCACCCTGTTACACCATTTACCTCAGTGGTGAAATCCGAACTGGTTTGCTACCAGTTCAGTGGCTGCACATGCGCGCCATGTGCCAAATGCGCACCAAACATGTGCTGTGTGTGCATGCGCAGTGTGCACCAAACACGCTATGTGCACTACATGCACATGCGTATGCACAGTAAGCACCAAAGGAGGCTTGGGAAGGTAAGTAGAAGTGAAGGTGGGGGGGGGTGAATCAGCTGTGGCGTGCGATTTAGCTTCGCTAGAAAGCAGGATTTCCTGCTTTCTAGCAAAGCTAAACCCCGCTGCACAGCTGATCCCGCCACACTGTTCTACTTACCTTCCCAAGCCTCCTTTTGGCATGTGCTGCACGCGTGCGCATGCGCAGTACACACCAAAAGGGGGCTTCTGAAGGTAAGTAGAACAGCGAGGAGGGGGATCAACTGTGGCGTGCGATTTAGCTTTGCTAGAAAGCAGGATAGAAAGCACAGCTGATCATCGGAAATATCAGTTTGGAGGAACCAGTAGCTTTTTTAACTACCGGTTCAACCGAACTGGTAGCTTTTTTTTTTACTACCGGTTTACCTGAACTGATAGTTTTTATCACTACCGGTTCACTTGAACCGGTAGCATTTCACCCCTGATTTACCTCCTGGCCTTCGAGCACTTTTGTATGGTGTGTTCCAGGCCTCCCAAGCACTTCCCCTGCCTCCCCCAAATCATGTGCAGTCTGTTCTGGACCTCCCAGGGTGTCCCTTATCTTCACCCTCCTTACCTGGGAGTCCTGCTGCTTCCCACTTAACAATTTACATGTCACACAGTTTATGACAGCAATGAGGACTGCCAGGATTATTGTTCCTAAGTGTTGTCCTTTACCACCTCGTTGCTCAGTGACAGCAATCCTAATTGCTGTTGTAACCCGAGGATTACCTGCACTATTTACTCAGTCATTGATGAAGATTTTATGAAATACTTTTTGAAAGTCTTGGCATGCAGTGCGTACCAGATAATATCATTCACATACTGATTTGCTATTAAAAACTGTAAAAGGTTAGGTCAGGTTGGGTTTCCTTTTGGAGTTATTATGGTTTCTTTTTCCAGTACACTTGTTCTTTAATACTTTTATTAACTGTATCTTCAGCATTAATGTTCTGTTCTTTCTTGATATATATCAAGAACATCATACGTAAATATGTATGTATTTATGTGTGTCTGTGTGTGTGTGTGAGAGAGAGAGAGACAAAGATTTTGTGTGTGTGTCTCTCTCTGTGTGTGTATTTGATCAACCTTCTGGATCAAGTGCTTTTTGTATTTTACAGTCTGTTGATGAAATTTCATTTATTATCCCATAGACCAGGCCAGACAAAACTGTTCTATAAAATTACCAGACGGAACTGTTGTATACAAATAGAACATACATCTTTTACATTCCAGGTTGGAAAAAAGTGCCCCAAAATTCATTGGCTTGAAAGGGAGTGAGGAGAAGACTTAAGATTTAAGCCTTGGAACTGACATATATATATGGGCTTTGATTCCTGTGTACTACAATAGGCAGATATTCTGCATATATATGACATTTTTCTTGTCTGCAATAAAGTTAACGTATCTAGCTATATCACGTCTGAAATGTATGCTGATAGCTATTTGCTAAATATAAGTTTCAGCGAGGATTTAGTGTAGTGTTTGGGGTGAAAACAAACATCTTTATTTTCCTCAATTTTAAAAAATTTCTTTTTTAGACATAATTATATTCAATGGTGGGATTCAGCCAGTTCGCAACACTTCGCGAGAACCGGTTGTTAACTTTCTGAGCAGTTTGGTGAACTGGTGGTTGGAAGAAATCATTAGGGCAGAGAACCGGTTGTTAATTTGAATCCCACTACTGGTTATATTGTCTGAATCTTATGCAGACAACATTCTACATGAACACTACTTGCCAAGAAAAATAAATGCATGGTTCCCTGAAGTCACAAGCAGTGGAACTCAGCTTGAAGGAGATGGTATTTTTTAAAGATTGCTTATAGTGCTTTCAGAAAGTTATTCAGGCCCCCTTCACTTTTGTTAGTTTTATTACTGACAAATTGACAATTGATGTCCAATCAATTTAATTTTCCACAGGTGGACTCCAATCAAGGTGTAGAAACATGTCAGCAATAATGAAGAGAAATGGGCTCTTTTGAGCTAAATTTCACGTGTTGTTGCAATGGGTCTGAATCGGTGGGTTCTACTTACCTTTACTACTGGTTCGCAATGGGGTCGTGCACAGGCTCTTCTGCACATGCGCAGAAGCGTTCTGATGACATTGGGGTCAGTGGGTGGAGCCTCCCACCAGTTTTACTACCGGTTCTATAGAACCTGTGCGAACCGGGGGCAACCCACCACTGGTCTGAATACTTATACCAATGTGATATTTCAGTTTTTTCTTTTTAATGAATTTACAGACATTTCTAAAATTCTATTTTCACTTTGTCATTATGGGATACTGAGTGTAGATTAATGAGAAAAAAAAGAATTTCAACAACTGAAGAATCAGGCTGCAGCATAACAAAATTGACAAACGTGAAGGGGGTCTGAATACTGTAAATAAAAATACTGTGAATGCACTGTAAATCAAATACTCAATGGCACTCTCAAAATTCTCTTCAATAGTTCTATCCCAAAGCTTAGAGAACTCAAAATAGGTTCATTTATATGAGCTTTCTCTTGCCTTGATCTTTAATAAGCATTTCTGTCATCTGTGTACCAATCTAGACACTTCTTTATGGATGCTTTTACCTTCATGTTTTGATCATATCTCAACATCTTAAAAAATGTTATTTGTGAAAATCCTTGCCATTTATTTTAGAAGAGTCCAAAACCACTTTACATCTTTTACACCCTTTCCTTACTTTCCCCCATGTCTAAATGTAGGATTATGGTGTTTTTTTTTCCTTTGAGCTATTGAAGTTCAAACTGAAGATTGTTTATCAGTGTTATACCCTTTTGTTTTTGATCTATTTCTTGTTGCTTCCAGTAGTGATGTATTCACAGGATGTAAATACGCCTTCCCCTTTGTGGGTGGTTTCAGCATGCCTGTGTATTTCACATGGTGTGTTTTTGGAATGCCAGAACTTTGCTTAATGGTAGGTGATGTTGGCAGCTTCATGGACTTTAAGATACTGGGAAAAATTAAGTACAGCTGTCTTGTTTTTAATATGTAGGAACAACCAGTGAATGTATATGGATTTTCACATGTGATAGCACTGATCACAAGCAAACATTGCAACTGATAATAACCCTATACAGGTAGTCCTTGACTTACCACCACAACTGAGCCCAAAATTTATGTGGCTAAGCGAGACAGTTAAGTGGGTTTTGCCCAGTGGTGAAATGTAAAATTTGTTACTACCGGTTCTGTGGGCGTGGCTTGGTGGGGGGGTAATTTGACTGGGTGGGCGTGGCGAACTTTTTTTTTAAACTTTTAAAAGCATTTTTTCTACAACCTTAAGAGGTTGCAGAAAAAAATGCTTTTAAAAGCCTCTGATGATCCCAGCTGAGCTGCACGATCATCAGAGGCTTTTTTTTTTACTTTTAAAAGCATTTTTTTTTTGGCTGAAGAGATTGTAGAAAAAATGCTTTTAAAAGTAAAAAAAATGATGATCACGCGGCTCAGCTGGGCATGGGGGGGGGGGCAGGGATTTTTGCTACCGGTTCTCCGAACCACCCGCTGCCATCACTACCGTATCGGGCGATCTGGTCCAAACCGGGAGCATTTCACCCCTGGTTTTGCCCCACTTTATGACCTTTCTTGCCACAGTTGTTAAGTTAGTAACACAGTTGTTAAGTGAATCTGGCTTCCCCATTAATTTCGATTGATAAAAGGTCACAAAAAGTGATCCCATGATCCCATGACACTGCCATTACCATCAAAAATATGAGTCAGTTGCCAGTATCTGAATTTTGATCACGTGAACATGTGGATGCTGCAGTGGTCATAAGTGTGAAAGATGGTCATAAGTCATTTTTTTCCAGTGCGATTTTAACTTCAAATGGTTATTAGGCAAACTGTTGTAAGTTGAGGACTATCTGTATTGACCTTATTAACTGCAGAATTGCCTTCAGAATGAGGATTTTTATATGATGGCCAAAGTAGAGATGTGTGAAGGAGAAGATTCTTACTCATTTTCCTTAAACAAGTCTTGAGTTCCCTTTCCTCCCTCAAAACAGGTCTTGAGAAAAACATGGGAGTGCTATATTTCCAAAGAATCAAGTGTTATTTACATATTATGCATTAAAAATGTGAATTTGTCCTGTCTCTGTGGTCATAGAAATAACTACAGTAGAGATGCAACCATAGTAGTAAAGCTACTTGTAAAATGGATGGAGTTTTCATTAGCCCAGTACAGTTTAATTCCTTACTTTAATTTTTCTCTGCTTTTTTAGTTGTTGTAATAGTTGTTGTTATTTTTATTATTTTCTGTCTCATTAGCCTGAGGCAGTCAGAGTGTGCAAACAGAAAAGATTAGGAGGAATTTAAGTTGTGGTCCTAGTTATTCATGATATGTATTCCAGCACATTCTTCTGGTACATTTGCAAACAGTAAAAATCAGTGTCTGTAAAGCTTAAATGCTGTGCATTTGGGCAAACCCATTTAATAAAAGTAAAGTTTCACTTTGCAAAGCTCCAGATTACATGTTACACACAAATGCAATGTTTGAAGCTAGCTCTAGTTTAAATGAGGTAGAGCAGAAAAGTGGAAAAATGCTTCTTAATTGTCTGCCTGACCTATTCTGCTGCTCTAAATCAATCTTTTGAAGGTAACTTTGTATGATTTCCTATATTCTGTCAAGGTCCAATTTTGCTGGAGGGTATAATAACAGAATCTTAAAAGCCTCAAAATCTGATGCACAAACAGAATTAAGGTGGGGTCATTCGAATCTCTTTCTTTTCTTTATCTGGACCTAATATTTATTTTATTTTGTCATATATAAGAATCATCCATTTCCCTCACTAAATAGTCATTTTGTTTCTCAATTACTTTCTTTTCGTGGTTGTCTTGCTTTCCTTTGTCAAGGTTATCTCAGCACAAGTACACACCCACAATGGGGTCATTATTACAGTATTTTTTTTCCTTAGTTTTCAATGGATTCTTTTGGGAAAGTTTTTCATTTGATATCATGAATTTCTTTACAGATATAGACATTCTCAGGTCATAGTGCAATTTTGCCTTCCTTTTTGTTGAGATTTTTATTTTTGAACAAACCATATGCTTCCTGTTCAGTATTCAGTATTCCAGTTATATGTCCCATCCTACCAGATTTCATTGACACCGACATTGTCACATCTGGCTCCTTGTACTGGAACTTCAGGTTCTCCCTGTTTGTTCAATTGAGTGTTTTTTCAGTGAACGTTCATGCAACAGTTAATGTATAATTGCTAATTATCTGTTACCAACATGTCTCCCTATCTCCGAATTAAAGATTAAAGATACACAAGATACATACATATAAACAAAAATGGAGCTAGTCCATAATATGTGGGGAACAATTATATCATCATAGAAAAACAGACAAGCAACAATTCAGTTAAAGATTTGTTAAAGTAAATGAACAATAAAGAACATGACTGTATTTTAATAAAATGCATCTTTAAAGTATCACACAGTTTATTGTCATCTTCAAACAATAGTTTGAGGAAAAGTTTACTTCAGCAAATGGAGAAAGAGGGAATCAAAGCATGTTTTTCTCTGACTGACAGGAACAGAATAAAGTAAGAATTGTCCAGAATTGAACTTAAGAAGCATCAGTAGATGTTTCTATGTTTTCTCAAAATAAGCTGAAGAACTTGAATGAAACAATCTATTTCATATTCACTGAGGTCAGAAGGGAGCCATGACTTATCTGATATCCGAATAACAGGTTGAGTTAACTTTCAAAAATTCCAATAGATGTCACTAACCATTTATTCATTTTAGGATGATATATAGGTAAATAATTTAGGTTCTGTGATTGTGAACTACTTCAATGTATTATTTTGGTTAATCAACATGCACTGGGACTTAATGGGAACTGTCCTTAGTTAGGATTGGATTAGAGATTCCCTGGGTTTTAGTGGCTTGGTAGGGTGTCCTTGGTTGCTAGAAGCTAGAGTTTGTGATTGCCTGGCATGTAAACACGATTTTACTTTAACTTTTCAGCTGCTTTTAATTATTGTAACATTTTTAAATTATCAGTTTATTTTTTTTAAAAAAATCTTTATCACAACAGGTAAAATATGCAAAATATCTGGAAATAATAGGAGCTTTCTCCCACCAAACAAGCAATGTTTATGTATTTCTCATTTAACTGGGCCAGTTGTGACAAAAGTTTCTATCATTTCAGGCAGTCTGAAGACTTGGCTGGCAAAGCATCTCTCGCTCAGCCTTTTTCTTCCTTTTTCGATTGCCAGGAACATAAAAGTTGTTTACAAGAATTGTCATGTGCTGTTAAAGACTAAAGAAATGACAGTGGAATATGGGACGGGGAGTGGGTTGAGACAAGGATATAACTTCTTTTTTTTCTTAACTTGCTCAATTTTAGAAAAAGTTTGTGACTAGTCCATAACTTGGGACAAATTAATCATAGCCAACTGTTATGAAATGTGCATTTTAGAATTAAAATTGTGGAAAAAAATAACATACTTTTGAGAAAAGTATTTAGCGCGTGTACACACACACACACACACACACACGCACACACACACACACACAAATGTATCAGAATTTATATCCTGCATTTCTAAACTGTGTTTCAGTCCAGAAGACAATGCCAGCTGGCTGTTGATCTTGGTTTTATGGAAAATGCTGTCACACAAGACCAGTATAAAATACTATAGAAATTTAACAGGTCTTGTATTGTTTAAACAAATAATTAAATATAATTGTTACTTGCCCAAATTAAACTCTATTTTATTAATCAGAATATTGGATTTGCTGATACTGATTAAAACAGCAAATCTCATTGTCAAAATGGTAAATTGAATAAAATGCATATCTCATTAGAGAAAGTGCATTGTGCCCTGGGAAACTGGAGGTCAGCAATCAAATCTGCTATTATTTGTAAATGAAATAGATTTTTATAGCACAAGGATTGTTAAAAAGAAAAGACTGGTTTCCCAAATGCTCTATAATTCCTATCTGCTTCAGTGGTCGGTTCCTCCCGGTTCAGCCGGGTTCTGCCGAGCCGGTAGCGGTGATGATATGACATCACCAAACTGGTTCTGCCCCCCCCCCACCCCCACCCCCCTGCCGCCCATCCCCCCCGCCCCCCCACCCCCTGCGTTATTCTTACCTTTTATTTGGCCCCACCCCCAAACTATTGCTGCCTCCTGAGTCCCAGCTGATGGCTAGAGGGAAAAAAACTGTTTAAATTCTTGCCGTGGGGCTTCAAAGGGCCACCCTACAGCTGATCAGTGTTAAAAGAAAACAAATGAGTAGACCAGTGCCTGCAAAAATACATGAGGAGACCAGTGCCTGCAAAAATACATGTGCCTGCAAAAATACATGACTAGATCAGTGCCTGCAAAAGTAAATGGGTAGACCAGTGCCTACAAAAATAAATGGGTAGATTGGTACAGCCTGGTAGACCAGTACCTCTGCTAAATCCTAAATAATTGTCACATGACCATCAAGCCACACCCACAAAATAAGCCACGCCCACAAAATACATCACGCCCACAGAACCGGTAGTAAAAAAATTAGAACCCACCCCTGATCTGCTTCATATATTATTGTTTATACAATTCCTATAGGTTTGACTTTTCTGATTGCTTTAAAATGTGGGATGAAGGAAATTTCACACTTTTTGGGAAATAGTAAGCTCATAATTCAAACTATGCTGTAGATTTCTAAAAAATGTACTGAGTTGTATATGATGCAGAATAAAAATCATATGAGGACTACAATTCTTTTTCAGTTGTACTAGAAGCATATTATTAATCCTCCGAATAAAGTCTCAAGCCAGAGAAAATGAATTCTTTCTGTTATACCGAGATTCAGTTTCCTGTATTATATGAGCAATGCAAGCAACTTGCTTTGCATTTGTTCGCTGTAGCATTAAAAACCATTTTTGTTTTTCAGATATAAATATAGGTGCTGGCAGGATCAAGGGATATCTGGGATTACCTCAGACAGGAGCAAGTTTTATTCCTCTCTCTGCTGAATGCTCTCATTTAACTTTAAAATATTAAAAATTTGAGGGGCCAGGGATTCTAACAGGCACCAAAAATATTCTTCATGGTACATGTGGGTACCACATTATCATACCTCTTGTCGGAGTTAATTCTCATATCATTAGAGGGATGCAACCTGATGTCAGGTATACCTATTACCAAAACAAGAAACATGAAAATGAGGCCTCACAACTCTTTTTCTCACTTGGGCAAAAATTGAAAAATGACAGAACTCTAATCAATTTCATTTTGTTAAACACACACACACACACACAGAAATAACCAGGTTCATTTCTTCATTGTTCCATCAGTGGCTTGTAAAAAGGAAAAAAAAAGTAGTAGACCAGCTCTTCATAATTCCTTTCCAGACAAAGAGAGGACTTCAAATTGCCCATAAGGACTCCAAACAGTTTTTCCTCATGAGAAGACTGCAACATAGTGGTCTTCATTGGATTCAGAGTTCTGGGAGAAAAATCTTGTTCAAACCATTGTTGGCACTTTTGAATGGAGATTAGGTTTGTTTCTTCAGAGTGGAAAAGAAGCATGTCACCTTCCAAGATGAGGAAGGTCCCCAACTCCATTAACCTTTCATAAGGCCCTACAAACCTGGCTATATTCCTAAACCTGGGGTGCTCAATTTGTCAAGGACCCTGTTTCCTGGCTATATTTCTAACTGGCCAAGTATCTTGCTCCTATATATATTTAATTTGGATGTTTTTAGTTTTTTTATTAGTTTATTGTTTTTATTGTTTTGAAATGGATTCTACATTTTAACTGTAATATGTATATTACAGTTAAATACAGACAGACAGACAGACAGACAGACAGATGTATATACATATTGAATTGTAAGCTGCCCAGTGTCATTGACTGAGAAATTGAACAAACAAAAAATGTTCAAAATGGAAGTGATACACCTAATATAAATAATCTGCAGCAACAGATACTTGTATAAGTGTCTAGATCAGGGCTGTCAAATTCACATTGTCACAGCGGTATTACTTGATGCATTGGGACTTCCCCCACTTCGCTAAACCAGGTGGGGGCATGGCCAGTACGTGACGCATCCAGCAAGCGGGCCAGGAGTTTCACAACCCTGGTCTAGATGAAAACATTAACATTAAAGGTATTTTCTCAGATGAATAATTGCACAAGGTTTATCTTATGTCCAGTTATTATTCTTACAACTGAATTTTGGATACCTTTTCTTGCGTACTTGTACCTTCAGCATCAAACCCTCCTATCCACTGCAGTTGTCTAGATCAGTGTTTCTCAACATCATTTGAAACTGATGGGTTTGTCATACGTTATTTGTCTCAGATGACATTTCAACTATAGTTCAAAGGACTAGGTTCTAATAGGCTAGGTACATTTCTATAGTGATTACAGTAGCCCATTTTTCTACACCTAAAAAGTAATCTTTCTGAAACATATAGGAATAAATGAAACAATTTAGGCAAAAGAGGTTGAAAAACAAAGGCAGGCCGCCAAGCAGTCTTGTGCACACCACCATTTTAAAAAAGGTAGTAAATTTGCAGATACCATTGCCCTGAATGACATGCGGCCAAATACCTCCACTTTTGCTGCTCCGCTAATTATGGAACAGCTGATTGTCACTCTAGGGTTTTTTTGGGGGGGGAGGGTTGCTTTTTAATTTATGCCTTTCCTTTTTAGAGTTGTAGAAGGGCTTCTTTTAGAACATTTTCAGAAGTAGCCTGTAAGGCATACAGCAAGTAGGATGTTAAAGGAGAAAAATGTTTTGGGTTGGGGCATTGGTTTATATGATCCATGTCTTCAAAGTAATCTAACCTTGGAATAGAATTAAGGAGCTTTCTTATAAAGAGAATGCATTACATTTACTTCTGTCTAATGCCATATATTTTCATGCATTTTTGTGAAAAAGTCATTTGCAATAGTTTTAGACATGTCTATTAATTTCATATGCAACTGCAAAAGTTCATCTGGGTTTTGAAACATAAATTAAGTTCCTTTAAAAGCAGAACAGAAGGAAAATTGTTCCTGATTGCCTCATTGAAATGACATTTTAAAACAAAAAAATAAAAATTTAAAAATAAAATAATAATAGTTTCCATCTCATATTTAATTTGTTTACTAACTTGATTCAGTGATTAATAGACCATCAGTATTCTTGCATTCTTTTTTTATTCCATCTGTAATCAATAACAATTTTCCTTGATGATTTAGAACAACAAATAAATGAAAACATGTGACTAAGTTCTAAGTTTACCTAACTCTGTCATCCTATGTGGAATCAAGATCTACAAAACTAAGTAGGTTTTACCTATATATACTGTATGTGTTTATATGTGTACGTCAAATTAAATGTTTTCTAGCTACTATATTGATGCAAATTAGCTGATTAGCAAATTTCACAACTAGTAGTTTGCACAGAGTGCAATGAAAATCTTAGGACAAGCTTTGCAATTACACATTGTTAGATCATTTATTTATTTATTTAAATTTATATGACTGCCCATCTCAACCTGTAAAATATTTTCAACTCCTAAACTGCATTTTTAATGGCAACTTGCTATAACTACTTTGTGTTGAATGTTACCTGGGGCATCTAATGCAATCAATGTATTATTTTTGGCATTATTTGTCCTTTGCCTTAACCATTAGACCAAACTGGTTCTCTACACCCCAGTTTCATCCAATTATCCTTTTCAATTTTATTTTTACATTCATCGAGCAGCTAGGATTAAGAAAAAAAAATATTCATAGAACATGGAAATTTACAGAACGGGGCAAATGATGATACATATGTGAATCGCAGAAGTAGGTAATCATAGTATTAACATGACTAGTTTAGTGTATCATTGTAATTTCCTGCAGATGTTGCTGCTCTAGAAACTTACTGAATTTATAATAGTACATGTAATTTTGTTCCTGCAAAAAAAATAGATATGTTGATTTTTATTCTACTATTAAGGTATTTACTGGGAGGATTCACTTTTTTCAATAAGAAACAGCACTTTGATTTGCTTTCATGTTTTGAGCCTTCAAGGGATCCAGGGCGCATGTCCATCAATATGGTGGTGAGCATTGGAACAAAATATTAATAAATAATAATTCATGTCATTTTTCATACCACACCAGCTTGTGGAATCAGATATCAAGTTTCATTGGAATGTAATCGGGATAGAATGGCAGTCTCCCTAGTAATTTTTATAGGTGAAGATCAGATATTAATCTCTGAGTTGAAAATGCCAATTTTATTTTTAACACATTTTTTCCCATGATGAGACTTAGAAAATAGTTTTCTTTTGTATGGAAAAAATATCTATGTAAATAGAAACTAAATCTGACATGTTAACTTGTTTGAAGAATAAGGGTATGTGATGGTGATAAATAATCTTGTCACTGGATGAATATCTTTGCAGGTTATTTCACAAGGTGTTTTATGCACTGAAACATCCCTGGAGTCAACATACCCAAAATATCCTGCCACAATAAATCTATCAGGTAGTGTGTAAAGTTCTTCTTTATACAGGTGGTCCTTGATTTATGAACACAATTGAGCCCAACATTTGTTGCTAAGTAAGACAGTTGTTAAGTGAATCACTACTGTTGTGCAGTTCACTTAATGGTTATTAAGTGAATCTGTATTCCTCACTGACTTTGCTTGTTAGAAGGATGCAAAAGGTGAGCACATGACCCTGGGACACTGCAACCATCATAAATATGAATCAGTTGGCAAGCATCTGAATTTTGATCACACGACCACGGGGATGCTGAAACAGTCTTAAGTGTGAAAAACAGTCATAAGTCACTTTTTCCAGTGTCATTGTAACTTCAAACAGTCACTAAATGAAGTGTTGTAAGTCAAGGACTACCTGTATAAGTGAAACAAAAACAGCCGCGGTGGCGCAGTGGTTAGAGTCCATTACTGCAGGCGACTTCTGCTGCCTGCAATTTGGCAGTTCAAATCTCATCAGGCTCAAGGTTGACACAGCCTTCCATCCTTCCGAGGTCAGTAAAATGAGGACCCAGATTGTTGGGGGCAACTCTGTAAACTGCTTAGAAGGGGCTGTAAAGTACTGTGAAGTGGTATATAAGTCTAAGTGCTATTGCTATTGCTATCCTGCAAAATAGGGAAACTATATTAGTTTCTTACTATATTAATACAACAAACCATGATCTAACAGTAATAATTAATCAACTAAATAAAACTAATTGAAGTATATGAGCTACCCCAAAAGAAGTTGTATGAAGGCTTAAATTAATTCAGTGAAGATGAAAACTATATATATGAAGATAAATTGTATTGTATTCTCTACTTATTGTTCTTTTCCCCCTAACGCCATCCAAATTAGTTTATAACCATGTTTGTTTCATGATGAAAATCAGTGTTGTCCTACATAAGTGAACGGATGGTAATGAACATATTAGAAGTGTTTATTCGACCATTAAGAGGAGGATAGGAATATAATCAGAGTGAGTTTGTATCAGATGAAGATTCACCTAGTCTGGCATGCTTGATTCAACCTAGAATGTTTCTAGAGAATTTTCCAACAAATCTAAAGTATCCTGTGGCATCAGAGGCTGAAATAGACCATGGTCATCTTCTTTTGCTGATACAGTTACTGTGATGACAAATTCCATATGGCAATTATGTATTATGTAAAAAAGATATTTTTGATTGATGGCCTTATATTTACTGATAACCAGTTATTTTCACCTAATTGGTTATCAGTCTCATAGTTGAGGAAACAGATTTAAATCCCTCTCTGTATTCTCACCAATCATAAATTTTATTTTAAAAAATAATAAATTACAGTTTAAATTACTGGAAAATGGACTTCATAATCAGTTACTACACCAATGAGTCAGCAATATGACATGCTACTGAACAACGTTCTGGAATGGTGATTTTCAAATGAAGGCAAAATAATTAGTCATCAGAAACAATTCAATTTGTGCATTCCTGTCATTTGTAAGGTGACCAGACGTCCCGCTTTTGGCGGGACAGTCCCGCTTTTGAGCAATTTGTCCCGCGTCCCGCGGCGTTTCAAAAAAGTCCCGATTTTTCTTGAGCCCCAGCTGATGGTTAGAAGAAAAAAAAACTGTTTAAACTCTTGCCCGGGGCTTCAAAGGGCCGCCCTACAGGCAATCAGTGTAAAGCAGTTTTTTTTTCCCCTAGCTAAGCTTCAGAAACGAAACCGAAACCGAAACCAGGGTCTTTGGTGCAGCGTGACAAAATGAGGCAGAGAGAGATTTATTTTTATTTTTATTTTTCCTCCCCAAAAAAGGTAGGTGAAAAACTGCAAACAATGGGAAATTTAGGAGGAGAATTCAAGATTTTAAAACACAAAGGAAAAAAAGCTGTATTTAACTAGGGAATTGTAATAATTGAGATACTATTAATTGTATATTGTGTTGAAAGCAGAAATGGTTAAGTTGTGGTTCGGAGGAATATATGGGAGAAATTATTTGGTTTATTATTATTGGTAAATATAATTAATTGATTTGTAAGAAATTGGATTGCATGGAAATAATTGGAATATTCATGTTCATATTGATTAATATACAAAAAAGATAGTTTTATAACTAATTGATTTATATTAAAATGTTGAATTTGTATTAAACAACTGTATTACATAATTACATAATTAAACAATGTGAGGATGGATATAAAAATAGATGACAATGGGAAGGGGTATAATATAGAATAGAAGGGAAAAATTGAATTTGATTAAGATTAGAGATGAGGATGAAGGGTAATATTGGTTTTTTTAAAAAATAGATGAGGAATAAATATGGCAAAAAGGAAATATAGAAATTGTAAATTTAATTGAAATGACTAAACGCTGTTTAAATTTGTGAACCAGCCAAATATTCTGTTCAAAGAAAATAAATTGTATGTTTGTATGTGTGTTTCTAATTATTGCTATTTATTCATATTTGTTCTCTTTTATTCTTTAAAGTTTAACAATTCATTCTTTATCTTAATATCTTTATATTTGCTTGGGGTTGGCTTTCTTCCCTTTCATCTTTTTTATTGTACAGCAATCTTTCTCCTCAAACCTACCACCTCTCTCTTTTCTTTCCTTCTTACTTTCTCTTCCCCCCACCCTCTTTTTCTCCTCCCTACTTCCTCTTTCTTTCTCCTTCTCCTCCTCTCTTCCTCCCTCTCTTACCCTCACTCCTACTCTAATTTCCATTCCTTCATCCCTCTCTATTGCTGTAATCCTTTAATGCATATGGACTACTCAGAGGGCTGAAAAAGTTATTTTTGACTGGTCCTCACACTTTTGACCAGTCCTCGAACTTATGACTGTCCTCACATTTTACATTTTTGCCCTATCTTGTCATCATGGTGAAGAGAAGCAGTTGTGAAATGAGTGACATGGTTGTTAAGAATGCTGCACGGGCATAAATGTGAGGATGGTCATAAATGTGAGGACCAGTCAAAAGTGCGAGGACCTGTCAGAAATGACTTTTTTCAGCCCTCTGGTTAGTCCTTTTGTGCATATGGACTACTCAGAGGGCTGAAAAAGTTATTTTTGACTGGTCCTCACACTTTTGACCAGTCCTCGAACTTACGACTGTCCTCACATTTTACATTTTTGCCCTATCTTGTCACCTTGTTGAAGAGAAGCAGTTGTGAAATGAGTGACATGGTTGTTAAGAATGCTGCACGGGCATAAATGTGAGGATGGTCATAAGTGTGAGGACCAGTCAAAAGTGCGAGGACCTGTCAGAAATGACGTTTTTCAGCTCTCTGGTTAGTCCTTTTGTGCATATGGACTACTCAGAGGGCTGAAAAAGTTATTTTTGACTGGTCCTCACACTTTTGACCAGTCCTCGAACTTACGACTGTCCTCACATTTTACATTTTTGCCCTATCTTGTCACCATGTTGAAGAGAAGCAGTTGTGAAATGAGTGACATGGTTGTTAAGAATGCTGCACGGGCATAAATGTGAGGATGGTCATAAGTGTGAGGACCAGTCAAAAGTGCGAGGACCTGTCAGAAATGACTTTTTTCAGCCCTCTGGTTAGTCCTTTTGTGCATATGGACTACTCAGAGGGCTGAAAAAGTTATTTTTGACTGGTCCTCACACTTTTGACCAGTCCTCGAACTTACGACTGTCCTCACATTTTACATTTTTGCCCTATCTTGTCACGATGTTGAAGAGAAGCAGTTGTGAAATGAGTGACATGGTTGTTAAGAATGCTGCACGGGCATAAATGTGAGGATGGTCATAAGTGTGAGGACCAGTCAAAAGTGTGAGGACCTGTCAGAAATGACTTTTCAGCCCTCTGAGTAGTCCCTATACACATAGCCATGGCCACCCGGTCACATGACCAGGTAGCCACGCCCACCCAGTCACATGGCCTCCAAGCCACGCCCACACAATAAGCCACGCCCACAATGGTGTCCTTCTTACCAATGTTAAAATCTGTTCACCTTACCCTATAGACATAGCCATGGCCACCCAGTCACATGACCAGCTAGCCACGCCCACCCAGTCACATGACCAGCTAGCCACGCCCACAAAATAAGCCACGCCCACAATGTCCCTCTTTACCAATGTTAAAATCTGGTCACCTTAGTCATTTGCCATGTATTTTGTTACAGATAAATTTCTTGTTTAGAATAATTTCACTGTCTCTGTTCTTACTAATTTTAGCTGATAAATAAGAAAAGATGAATACTGCTGAAGACTTGCAGCAATGTCTTAAAGCATGCTTAGTTCTTATATATGCCGTTAATTATAATTCTATTATTTATGTTTAAAGGAATCCGTATTACATTGCAGATAATTTGGTTTTGTATTTTGCTCGCTTACATGTTCTAGAAGTATAGGTAGTCCTCAATTTAAAACCATTCATTTAGTGACTGTTCAAAGTTACAATGGCAATCAAAGAAAGTGATTAATGATTGATCCTCACATTTACAACCATTTCAGCATCCCTATGGTCACATGATCAAAATTTGGATGGTTGGCAATCAATAGAGAGCCAAGGTGGGACAGTGGTTAGAGTGCAGTACTGCAGGCTACTTCAGCTGACTGCCAACTGTAGTTCGGCAGTTCAAATTTTACCAGATCAAGGTTGACTCAGCCTTCCATCCTTCCAAGGTGGGTAAAATGAGGACCCAGATTGTTGGAGGCAATAGGCTGACTCTGTAAACCTCTTAGAGAGGGCTGTAAAAGCACTATGAAGCGGTATATAAGTCTAAGTGCTATTCCTATTGCTAATATGTATTTATCACAGTTGCAGCATTTTGGGCAGTGGTGAAATGCACTTACCTTCGCTACCAGTTTGGAAATATGAGCGTGTGCATGCCTCTTCTGCGCATGTGCAGAGGTCAAAAACAGGATGTAATGACGTCCCGGTGGATGGGCAGAACCTCCTGCCGGCCCTACCAGTGAGCTGGATAGATCCGGCCGGATTTGACCGCTGATTTTGGGATCATGTGTTTTCCATTTGCAACCTTCTCAGTCTGCTTCCAACAAGAAAAGTCAATGGGAGAAGTCAGATCTGCTTAACGACCATGTAATTCCCTTAACTATGGTGATTTACTTAACCAAAAAGGTCATAAAATTGGGTGGGACTCATTTAACAACCTCCTCACTTAGGAACAAAGGTTGCAGTCTCAATTGTGGTCATGAGTCAAGGACTACCTGTATAGAGCTCCGTCTTCAATACATAAACTTAAGTTTACCTATAAAAAGTAGTTTAAAATTCCATCTATTCAAGTGAGGGCTGCCCAATTCATCTCTTTTTTTTTTTTTTTAAATGTTTGTAATATTTATAGCCTGCTCAATCTGGAGTCTGGATAGAGTACAATAAAGTAAAAGATAATCATTAAGATAAATACAAATAATAAAAATGAATCCTCCTCATCAAAATCATAAACACCATCATTTTCTTAATCTAAGGGCTGAAACTCCACTGGAAAAACACTGCTTTGGTTTTTTCTCAAAATCCCTGTAGAACAGGGGCTATTTGAGTTCCCAAGGGGAAAAGTGTCCCATAAAACCAGGAATACGAAAGAGAAGGCCTATCACCAGCCCATGACACATGACCATCACAAGGAGAGAGGCCTGCAAGAGACCCTCTCTAAATGATGGGTAGATTTAATTTGGCAAAGTATCTGATAGTGCTGTACAATGGCTTTAAGGTGAGAGGCAGCACTTTGAATTGGGCCTGAAAGTCTAATGCAACTAGTGCACTGGTAACAGTAACAGAGTTGGAAGGGACCTTGGAGGTCATCTAGTCCAACCCCCTGCTCATGCAGGAGACCTGTACTAGGGATTTGAACTGCTGACCTTTCTGATCTACAAGCTCAGTATATTAGAAGGTTTTATTTTTACTTTGCTTAACAAGTTCAATGCTCGCTTAATGAAAAAAGGTCATAAAATCAGATTGGCTGTCTGGGTGACCTGCTTTACAACCATCACAACGTACAACGAAGGCAGGTTCCATTACAGTCATAAGTGGGGATTACCTGTATGACATAGGCCTGCTCTGGAAATCTCGGTTTTTCATGTCTGCCTCATGAACTAGTGCAGGGGTAGGGAACTATGGCCCTTTTATTACCTGTGGACTTCAACTCCCAGAATTCCTGAGCCATCGTGTCTGGCTGAGGAATTCTGGGAGTTGAAGTCCAGAAGTCACAAGGAGCCCTAGTTCCCCACCCCTGCACTAGTTCATGCACCATTATGGAAGTCCAGGAGTCGTAGTTCCCCACCTCTGAACTAGTGGATAGGCCTTAAACTGGGCCATCAGAAAAGGCCCACTTCTCCTGCTGAAGGGTGTTTCACAGGTTTTCTTCTTCTTTCAGTTGGAGTGGTTAGACTATCTTGGTTTGGTATGATTGGTGCAGGGCAGTGATGCAGAACTTGTTTACGCTCTTGCTCTCCCTTCTATCTTCTATTGCCATTCTTTCTATCTAAGTAGGAAATGCATTCTAGCTCTATATATCTAAAATATACAAAACTAGGTATATAACTTTGCTTTTCCTTGACAGTAATTTTGCCGTGAGAACATAATGGCAGTGTGGAAATATGAAAATGGATATCTGTCATTATGAGAATTGTCAGCATAGAAGCTGAAAGTGTCTGATGCGAGTATTTCTCCCTTCACAAAGAGAACTGATGTTCCTAGCAGTCTCTCTGCCCCCTATTTCTGAGATTTTATATTTGATAGAATATCTGTCTTCAGGGCCTGAAAAGACTTTGTGTTAAAAATGCACCTGATAATAACATTTCACTGGTAATATAATAATTCTTTTTTGCTAGAGGGAGTTGGTAAGAATATTTCCAAAGACAACTAAATAGAAGTCTCTTATTAACTGAGATTTGTTCTTTTTTTCTCTTTCTATCTCTAACTTACTACAGCATCTAAATGAACTGATGGATGTGTATGCCACTCAAGAAAACACATTCCTTTTTTTCTTTTCAACTCACAGAGCAGAGCCATCTCTGCCATCAAATTTTCTTAAAACATTTAAGCTGCAGGCCATGGCATATTAATTGATTAGTATATTCCACTCTAACTATTCTTACTTCTTGGTAGGCTTTCTTAAAGTTGGATTCTTGCCCCTATCCTAGAAACATATACTTGGTAGTTCCACTGTGTATATTTTGGTCAACAAAATGTACGGGAAGAGAACCTTGAACACACACACACACACACACACACACACACACACACACACATATATATATATATATATATATATATATATATATATATATATATATGTGTTTTTCTTCTAGCCAGGTTTTCCCTACGTAGCCAAGGTTTTTTTGTAGCTCCAGCTCAGCTACAAAAAAACCTTGGCTACGTAGGGAAAACCTGGCTAGAAGAAAAACACACATAGACCCTACGAAGAAGTAAGAAAATTGATATATATATATATATATATATAAACAATTTATATGATTTAGTCTTGATATATATATATATATATGTATTGATATATATATATATATCAATACATATATATATATATCAAGACTAAATCATATAAATTGTTTCCACTTTAAAACAAAGTTCCCAAATTAAAAACAAACCAATTGAAAGTTTGGCAAAAGAAATATAAAGTTTTGCAATGGGATGTTGCATAATGTCACATTTTCCCTAATATTCCCTAACTTTAACCCCTAACTCCACCCTCTAATCCTATCCACTAACCCCAACTCCAACCCCTAACCCAATCCAACATAACCCAATCCCAACCCTAACCTATTTCTTCTGAATATGCCACAGGAGGTGCTAATTGAAATGTTAAGCAAAATACACAATTCAGTTCCCATCAATTCCTCCCAATTTACCTCTCACATTAATCTTCCAGTTCAGAATTCATGATAATGGCATGGGGCTGGGGTATTGGACCTCTCTCCAGTTATATCTACCTATCCCATTAGATCTGGCAGTAAAGGCATGTTATGGGTTCCAAATGCTAGGGAATGTCATTTGATGGCATTCAGGAAGAAAGCCTTTTCTGCCATGGCCCCATCTTTTAGACAAAATTCTCTGGAACTTAGATTGGCCCTGGTCCTTCTAGTCTTTAGGAAGGACCTGAAAAAATGGCTGTGCCACCCCATTTGGGATAGGAGTGGTGAGCCTCTTCAATGGTTATACTGAATTGGATGTATTGATTGTATTTACCTGATGATTGTGATTTTGTTTTGTGTTGGAGTTTTTAACATTGCTTCATATAGCTGTATATTTTCTTTTTTCCTTGCTCTTATTTTTAATTGTTGTGAACCTCCCAGAGTCACATATGTCAAATGAAAAGTAAAATATATAAAATAAAATAACTAATCCACTCTACTTTCTCTTAGAGATACAAAGGGATGTTAAGACATATTCATGTGCACATACATTCTAAATTTGTTCCAACTCTCTGTAGCCAAAGGCAGATTGCTAATGCAACACTTCTGTTATTTAGGACATGTGCCATTTTTGCCAATGCTTCATATTGGTATGAATTTCCACCAACTATGTATGTCATCTATACTGGGGTTGGACTGGAGAAAGAGAATAAATCAAAACAATCTTTATTCTGAAAGATTTCTTTCAGTTTTCTTTTGAAGGGTAAAGTCTATTATTATAAGGCTCACCTTATATTCTAGATCTGCTTTCCAGATTCAGGTTTATTTCTAATCTGGTATATTGGGAGAACATTAGTTAGAAGTATGAGTAGTTAGACCATGGCTGCTACATTAAGAGCTAAGATAGCGCCCTCTTTCGTTTAACTTTCCTCTTAATTATTTTTGTTATTGAATTCTAGCTGATTTGCCCAAATGATAAAGCATATTTTAAAAAGTATTTTTTTCAGAAATCTCACTATACGCAAAAAAAACACATTAGTGTTGCTTCTAATATAGTTCATTTGCTAACTTCCTCAACTGATTGTTTTGCAAGGTAATACTTGAAAGTTGGAATTGTTCAATTTACCCTTTAATTTCTTTTTTTTTAGGCATTTAACTTGTCCACCCTATAAACTTAACCTTGCAGATTTTTTTTTTTTTTTTATTGTAGCTATGTCATCTTTAATTAGAATCTCTCCATTTTCTATTTTTCTTTCCTGGGAACTAACTTTTTAAACTCCCATTTTCATTATTTGTTTGACTTCTAAAAGAATGAACATTTATCCTCAATGGAATTTGGTTTTGGTAGGGAAGAAGAAAAATGAGATGAATCTTCTATCCAGGTTTCACAAACTTAACAGTAATGGATATATTTCCTGCAAAATTGGACAGGAATAGTTGTTACTATTCTGATAATTCAAAGTTTTATTTATAAACAACATGTTATAGTCAGAGTGACATTTTCACCATTTTATTGCTACTGTCCCTTTCTTCTAGTTCTTTCCAATGTCTTGTTTTTGATTCAGAGTTCTGACTCAATAATTTAGAATTTGGACTGTTTTTGGCAGTAGCTCTCCACTGGGGATCATGTTATAGATAGTTGCAGTCAATAAATGAAAATAATTGGTTGTCTAGTCTTGAGTCACACAGAGTGTTGGTTGGTAAAGGAATATGTTTTGGAAGTGGGCAGAGCCAGGAAGACCTTAACATCAGGTATGGTTCTCAGTCCCCCAGACATGTGACTTTCTGACTTTGGACATGGAATTGTGGAAAACCATAATAAAATGTTGCAGGACAAATATTGAATACTGTGAGGTTTGTGCAACCTTAGTTGTCTATCGAAGCTTCATCTCCTTGTTTTTTCTCCTCCCCTATCACTTTATACATTTTACTTACAGCACCTTTCACTTGATAATTAAAGCAAAAGATTACATATTTGTTGATTTCATTTTCTTAAAATCCCATGAATAAAATTGTAATGCTCCATGATAAAAAGATTTTATCTTCTTTCATTTTCCTAGTCATCCAGTACAGGTAGTCCTTGACTTACAACAGTTCAATTACTGACCGTTCAAAGTTACAACAACAGTGAAAAAAGTGATTTGTGACCATTTATCAAACATATGACTATTGCAACATCCCCATGGTCACATGATTTATATTTGGATGCTTGACAGCTGGTTCATATTTATGATGGTTATAGTGTCCTGGGGTTGTATGATCATCTTTTGTAACTTTCTGACAAGCAAAAACAATGAGGAAGCCAGATTCACTTAACAACCACATTACTAATTTCACACACACACACACACACACACACACACACACACACACACACACATTACTAGATGAGTGCTAATTGCTAGATGACATATGTTTTGCTTTATTCTGGCAATGTGCATTTATAACATTTGGTGTAAATTGACAGCTAAATGTAAAGCAGCCATTCCAGTTCAGAGAATGATGCAAGTATCCATTGCATGGTGTATATGTATTAGTTCAGCTTCAATCTTTAGTTTATGTACTTATCAGAGATTTTGTTTTCACATCAAATTTGATTGTTCCATTAATTAAGAATAATTAATTTGAAAAATAAACAGTAATGATCAATGCCACTTTGCTTATGTAGAATTCTTAGGAAATTATAAATGTTAGGAAAATAACCATGATTATCCACATTTAGGCATTTCTGGAAAATAATAAAGGTCTATTTATAGAGGTCACAATTCTTGTCTATTTTTGAGAGCCAGGTTCAGCTAATTATATGCTGCAGATGTGAAAAGGCTATATATTTTAAGCAAGACTTACTCTCGGGTAAATATAGAATAATTTTCAACATTTTTATTGTACTTGCAGGAGACCATTCATACCTTTATAGCACTATTGTATTTGATGCTTATGGAAGTTTTTTATATAACTCTATTCAGAGGCAATCACTGTTCTTGAAATTAAGTAGTAGCCCACTGAATAGAGTTCTTTCAAAAACAAATAGTAATTTGAGTGGGAAAGGGTTTGTGTTTTGCTTTTATTTTTAAGCAGACTTTTGGAACACTTCTTTGGAATAGCTATAGCTATAGCTGAATATATAAAAGTGCATTTACATGCTCTTGCTAGATGGAAACCAAAAAACCAGCTGCACTTTAGACTGGGAAATATGCGGTGAAGTATCACCGATTCACTCAGAGCATGGATGGTGATTTAGTCTTGAAAAGCAGGGTTTTTAATTAAAACACAAGGGAATATTCCATTGGAATCCAAGGCCAATCTGGTTTAACAGTAAGGTCTACATCCCTAGCCCTGTGTCAATTTATTGCTTTAGCTTGCGGATCACATCAGTAGAAAAGTTCTCCAAATTGCAATAGCAGTTTTATAGAATAGATAATTAGGGCAAGTTTTTTATGACAGACATTACTGCAGCAATTTTGTTTTCTTCGTGCCTCAGACAAATATTTCCTTCCAAATTTCTTGATGTAATTCATCTATCCATCTATATAGTTCATATCCTTAAATTTTGGATACAGCTTTAAGGTCTTTTTAAACAAAGCTTCCTTCCTTAAAGATTTATTCCATCGTTTTTCTTCTTGGTTGTTGAGAAGTCTAAATAGACTTTCTTTCTTAATTTATTAGCGTTGTTTGCAGGTCTATATGGAGACACATTTTATTCTGATAGAGCAGAGGTGGGAAATGATGGCCCTTTATGGCTTGTGGACTTCAACTCCCAGAGTTCGTGAGCCAGGCTCGCTCAGGATTCTGGGCGTTAAAGTCCACAAGTCATAAAATGACCATCGTTCCCCATCCCTATGCTAGAGTAAAGCAGACTTTTTAAAAGGATTAAAAAAAAAAATCCTTTATTTTTCAATAAACAAAAAATTATGCAGATAAAAATTTTAAAACTCTTGAGAAGTTGATAACTTCTATATGAAATGGAGCTCTTCGAGACAATCTGATACTATGATATTCTCTTCACCTCCTTAGGATAAGATGCTGATTTTAAACCCTATTAGAGGAGGAGGTTATGCAAATTGTATAATTTGGTATCACGGGGGTTATTAATGGGCAACTGCACAGTGTACTTTTAATTTTTTATTACAGAACTGTGCTTAAGTTTTCCTCAAAGTGTTCCTTTAACACATAATATTTAATGGTTAAGCAAAATGGATTTGGAATGAAAGCAGACAGAAATGAATATATTAGATATAGTACTGACTACTCTAAATGATTTGAAATATGGACATTTATAAATTTCTTTCTTATCAATATATTCAATGGTGGTTTACCAACCCTAAATTAAGAGATGGACTTTAGAATATGGGAATATATGTAAATTGTGCAAAAAGATCAATCCAAATGGGTGATTTAAAAAAAATCAGAGAAGTATAGCATAAAAAACTTAAGAAAATAGCTTTCAGGAGATGGATAATTGACTTAATTAATATTTTTATGTAGTCTTCGGGGTAATGATTTTGGGCTTAAATCTTAAAGATCTAGAAATATTTTTTCTTATTCTTGTTCTATGTCCAAATGGTATGATTTTGGTGAACGGCTAGACATGTCCATCCATTTGTAAGATGGGAGATCCATCTTATGCAATGAATAAGAAATATGGGCATCTTATGCATTTAAATGATGACCTGTTTGAATTAAACATTAACTTTAAATAAATATTAGTTTATGACATTGGAAGACATATTACTATCCTATGTTTGGAACTTTTACTTATTTCTTTATTTTTTTACATAGTGACTATATTCTCACCCACATATATTATTTGCTAAAATAATAATAAAATATCTAGTGAATTTATAGTAAAAAATATCATAAGAAACAAGGATTTCATTTTATAATCATTATGTGATTCCAGCTTTCACAAGTGTATACTTCTATTTAGTCTACGTTGCAATATTACAATGTGGTATGTGGATAAAACTGCTGTGTGAAGATCAAACGTCCTGTGATGCTGAAACGTCAATCCCAAGGAGTTGAATAAACTTAGAAAATATAACATAAAAGCATGCAAAAGAGGGAAAGAAGGAAATGGAGGAGGAGGAGGTAGTTAGTTGTGGAGAAAGAGGAGAAAGAGAAAGGTGGTGTAAATATTCTGTGGGCAATTTTAAAAATCCAATGCATAATATGAAGGGAAAAAAAGCTTCTGTTGGCATGGAGAAGAAGCAGAGGCAGGACCATAACTGTAAGAAGGGACAGGGCAGAATATATAAAATGTTTTTAACTTCCTTCTTATCCTTCTGTGAAGACATTGGAAAGATGTTTGATTGAAGGGTTTCTGATTGAATTCTTATTGTAGCATTCTGGGGGGGGGGGGATAAGCCCAATGACATTTTCTTAAGTATTCCTTAGGTTTGCCCCTTCCCTGGTATCTTTTCTTTTATTTAAAAAAATAAAAGTTTAGCTTGCTGAACTGAACAGGAAAGTTGAGGTGATATAATTAATTAGAATGGAGTAAACATAATGAGCTTAATTTCTGGTAAATGGCTTTTTAAAATTTGTGTGACCATCTCCACCATGAAAGATATTTTGTCATAATGCCATGGTCACAAACTTTCAGATTTGTACACCCAAAAACAAAGAGCTGCATATAATGGATCTATGAACAGAAACAAATTTCATGCAGCCACCAACTGTTGAAATTCTGCAGCATATTTCTATTGGGAAAAGCCAATTGGTGATACACAAAGAATCTAATACTTTGCTAATTCAGGTCCTGTATTGTTCTCCTGTCATAAGACAAGCTAAAAGTTCCTCAACTTTTTTTAGTATTCTGTGTCCTGAAAACAGATGAGTGACCTCCAGATTATGAATCACTTGGCAAGCTTTGAAAATTTTGATTTTGACTTGCCATATATGGTTAACCTTAGATATTATTCTACATAGTCCTTTAACAGAGTTTTAATGATTAATAGAAAAAACTGTGGATATGACTCCTTTCACCATCTTCTTAATTTATTTAATTTCTTAAATTATGGATTCTGTCACCTATGAAATAATTCTTGGATGGTATACAAGATTTGGACTGTAAAGAGAGTAACAAGGATGACCTTGATGGAGGGAGGAAAGATTTGTTATCAAAGTAACAAAAAGGAAAATATTGCTTGTGTTGATTACCAAAACATCTCAGATAGGCACCCCTAATTCACATGAATATAAAAAGAGGAAGGAGAGGAAACAGATTTGCAAGATTATATTACTGTAAGCAATCTAAATAAAATGAGTTTTTAGGCTCCTGTGGACTTTTACTTCTTGGTGTGAACTGCTCTGTAAGGCTGATAGATTAAAAGCATGTATGTGAAATAACTCTTCCCCCTTCTACCCCCACCCCCCAGAATCTTGCATTATGTCCATTAAACAGCAGTTTGTTGGGGAAAGGAACTATAATGGGGAAGACAGTGCCTAAGAAAACTCATTTGTATATTTGTTACCCCTTCAGTGTAGACCAGACTAGGAATCTAATGGCATTTAAGTCAGTAGTATATTATTGGAAAGCTATAGTAACAGCATCTTTCAAGTCTGAATGTGCTTTCTCCCACCCTTTTTTTTTTATCTTTGTCAGGGTCTTTGCCTGAAACATTTAATCAGGTTACATTTCTGAGTTAAATTCCAAACTCAGTCATCTGTATCTGACTGTTGACTTGATAGCAGCTCTTCCTCCTATCCCCCAAGGCCATTCCCTGTATCCTATATAGTATATTATCTTTCCATTCAAACTAGGTTCATTCTATCTCAAATGAAAGTGCAAACAACTTAAAAAATAGGGAGTGGATGTTTACTTTGGAATCATGATATGTTGAAGGGCTATACAATACATTTTCCACTGTGCTGCTCCTCCAATCCATGGACGGGTAGCTTCTCCTTAGTTGCTGGGCAGAACTGAGTGCTGATCTCCTTCCTGCAAGCTGGCCACGCCCACTCTGTCCAATCAACTCCAGTCTTTCTCACTCAGTTGCTGTGAGAACTAGCAATTCTGAGTGCTCCAGAGTATAGATTCTATTTCCCTTGTTTTGTTATTTTTGTCTCCTTCCCCTTTGTGCTTTATTTGGATTACTTCTTCAAAGCGAATTACGAGGCTGCTGGGACGCGCGCGAGCTTGGGGCGCCAAGCCGCAGTCCCTGCTGACCTGCTTGGCTAGCAGCCTTTCGGATCCGACCCGGCCGGGCGGATTCGTGTGAAATTGTTAATTGCCTAGCGGAAGACCTGAGGCAGCGTGGGCGCGTGCGAGCTTGGGGACCCAAGCCGCAGCCCCTGCAGGCTAGATTCAGCTCGTATCTTGCCGGATCCGACCCGGCTGGGCGGTTCCGCGTGGAGCTGTTGATCGCCGTCGCCGAGAACATCAAGACGGTAGGATTTTCATCGCCGGACGTTGCGGCTCCGTTTCTTAGCCGGCGAGAGCGCGAACAGCTGTGAGGCGCTGTAAGCGCTGTGGGCCTCATTAAATTTCCCGCCAAAGCCGCCTTTGCGCTAACGGCCGCCAAATTCGGAGGAGGAGGCGGAGAGACGCTAGGAGTGCTATTGGCCTTATTAACTTTCCCGCCAGTGCCGTCTTTCAAGCAACGGCCGCCATTTTAGAGAGGCAACCATTTTGTGACTCATACATCCTGATAAGCGACTGTTGGCCTCCCTTACTGCAGTATCTATTAATTAAGTGACTTAATTAAGAGGCTTGAGCTCGGCGGTTTCCGAGCCTTTGACCTAGATTTCTAAGGGGGCTAGGTTCCAGGAGGAAGCCCTGCCTGCTACGCCCCGTGGAGCAGCCTTACTGTCTGCATAGAGCTCAGCGTCTTCTGAGCCTGGCATTTCCATTAAGAAGGCGCTTCCAAAAATTGAAGTCATCTATCTGAAGACCACTAAACTATTGGTCAACAGTTTAGGTTGTCTTACTGGTTTGCCTCCCAGTCAAAGATGGCGGATGTCCCTCTTTCTTCGGATTCAGAGCTGGACTGCTCTCCCCCGTGTCCTCAACAATCGACTCGAACAAGAAAGGCTAAGACCAAACGAAAGCATCATACGCAGCCTGGATCTAACAAGGCAGAGCAGCGCAGACACCAGGTTTTAGAAAAACAATTTGAGAAGGCCCGACAGCAGTCTTCAACGCATTTGGGATCCTCTTCGGGCGGACAGGACTCACACGCCTCTTCTAATCTTTGCCACTCTAGAGGCGTTTCTATGTCGCTACCAGATGTCTCAAGTCATTCCGTGCTGGAAGGTTCTAATCAGAGACGTTTACCTGAAGCGACCTTTACACCGACGGCTGCGGGCCTTCGGCCTGATTTGTCAGACAATCCGGTTAATTTCCAGGCAGCCTTGTCTGATGCGCTAGCCAGGATTCTGGCAGCTGGGATTCAGCAAGGTGCGGTGGGCCCCACTCCTCCGTCCATTGACCCACCGGTTCCAGTCCGGCCTGAGCCTAGGCCAACGCAGTTTGCGACTCACCAGACGGATGAAGGCTCTTCTGATGAACTTGAATCAGGCGAGATTTGTCCTGAAGATGTAGAATTTTCGGAAGACGAGGGCCTTCCACCAGACAAGCCTGTCTTTACTAGCCTCTTCCGTCCGTCTCTTTTCAAATCGCTCTTACACAAAGCCAAGCTTACCACCAAGTTTGGCATTTCGGATGTTCAATCGGATAATACCTCTCAAGCACCACACGATGCTCTTTTCCAGATCTCAAAGCCAGATCAGGACGTGATTCCTTATCCGCCGCTGTTCTCAAATGTCATCAATTCAGCCTTTGGTCAGCCAGGCTCCTTGTCTTCACCGAGTGGCATAGATAAACGGCTTTACGCCTCAGCGAAAGAACTGGAGGATGCACTGGCCATGCCTACTGTTGACCCTCCGGTGGCTAATTTATCTACTACATCTTTGCTGACATCAGACGTTGCGGATGGTCTAAGAGCTGAGGACCGCAAGATGGAACTTGGTTTTCGAAAAGCGCACCAGGCGGCTGCTTGGGCAATAAAGGCAGCCACAGCGACCTCATTTTTCAACCGCGCTGCTCTAATCTGGCTCAGACAACTACAGGAGAGATTACCTCCTGAGGACATACGGCTACATCAGGACATTAATAAGTTGGTGGCCGCAACTGAATATTTGGCCGATGCGTCCCTCACAGCGGCCAAGTTTGCTTCCAGATCGATGGCAGCATCCGTGACAAATCGCCGTATGTTTTGGCTCCGCAATTGGAGAGCGGATGCCAGAGCCAAGTGGAAGTTAGCCTCTGCTCCATACTCGGCTCCATCTCTCTTCGGTACTGCCCTTGAACCAATATTAGTAGAGGACAAGGACAAACGGAAGATCCTTCCGTCCTCCGTTCGTCGAGCTGAGCGGAGATATGCCCCTTATCCTCAGCGGCCGCCCTTTCGGACCTACGCAGGGTCAGGCGGACCCTACTTTCCTCGTTCATATTCCCAGTCTTCAGACAGGAACACAGACAGACAAACTTTCCGAGACCGCTCCAGAGGCCAGTCCCAGTCGAAACGCCCATTCCGAGGCTCCAGTTACCGTCAGGCTCGCAGGGGCAAGTGACGCTCCCGAGTCAGGTCCTATTGGGGGTCGACTCCAGCTCTTCCACCCCCAGTGGGACCTATCGACTACAGACGCTTGGATCCGTCAATCGATTCAACGGGGCCTTTACATCGAATTCCACTCCACACCACCCAACAGATTTCGCAGCTGCCCTGTTCCACTGTGTCCCCTGAAAAGACGACTCATGGACGCAGAGATTTCACATCTTCTTTTAATCAAGGCGATAGAACCGGTGCCCCAGGGACAGGAATACACCGGGTTTTACGCTACTTTGTTTCTGGTGCCCAAGTCATCGGGCGGTCACAGGGCCATCTTGAATCTGAAGAGCCTCAACCGATACCTTCGGTATCGCAGGTTCAAGATGCAATCCCTTCGATCGATTCTGGCGGCGATCAGACCCAACGACCTTCTGCAATCCGTGGACTTGCGAGAAGCCTACTTACATGTCCCAATACATCCTGGCCACCGTCGTTACCTGAGGTTCGCCTACAACAACAACCATTATCAATATTGCGCGATGCCCTTTGGGTTGTCATCGGCACCCAGAACCTTTACAAAACTGGTGGAAGTAGTGGCAGCGGCTGTCAGGGCGCACACAATCCGCTTAATGTGCTATCTGGACGATATTATCGTCATGTCGACGTCGCGTCCTCAGGCAATAAGGGACATGGAGTTGGTGTTACAGATTTTCCAGGCCCACGGTTTTTCCATCAACCGTCAGAAGAGTCACTTCTGTCCAACAACCCGCCTGCAACATTTGGGAGCGGTAATCGATTCGCAACTAGGCCAGGTGTTTCTGTCCCCAACTCGCATTCAGGACCTCAGGACAATGGTGAGACAAATACAAGATCAAAGGAAGGTGCCACTTCTACTGCTATCTCAACTGTTAGGGAAGATGGTGTCCTGCATATCCATCGTGCCGTGGGCTCGCAGGCATGCCCGTCCCCTACAGTGGCTGCTGCTTCCCTTCCAGAAACAGGGCCGCAGCACTTCCAGTTATCCAATTGTTTTACCCCCTCAGGTTCGATTATCCCTTCGGTGGTGGAGGTCGTCAGCAACTCAGAAGGGATGTCTCTTTCTCGAGCCCAGCCGACTGGTCCTGACTTCCGACGCAAGTCTACACGGTTGGGGTGCCCACCTGCAGGATGCGGTGGTTCAAGGTCGGTGGTCTCAGGCGGAGAAGGCGAACAGCATCAATTGGCTGGAATTGAGGGCTGTTCGCCTTGCTCTCCGCCACTTTCGGCACACTCTCGAAGGTCAACATGTGTTAGTCCGAACGGACAATATCACCACCAAGGCCCACATAAATCGGGAGGGGGGCACACGCTCCCGGGCCTTGATGATGGAATCCGAGAGACTGTTGGCCTGGGCGGAACTCCACACTGCGTCCCTGGTGGCAGATCACATTTCGGGACAATCCAACGTGAAGGCAGATTGGCTCAGTCGGGAACTCATCGATCCGGCGGAGTGGAGCCTGAACCACGCCGTCTTCGAACAACTGACACGCAGGTTCGGCCACCCTCAGGTAGACATGTTTGCCACAGCACAGAACGCTCAGCTACCCCGCTTCTACTCACGCGATCCAAGCGCAAGATCAGAGGGCAGCGATGCGCTGCGGTGTCTATGGCCCACCGGACTTCTTTATGCCTTTCCCCCGATTCCATTGATCCCTCGCTTGATTCGAAAACTGATCCGAGAGGAGGCAGAGCTGCTACTAATAGCCCCGCTGTGGCCTCGGAGACCCTGGTATGCGGATCTACTGGAACTTTCCATCGTTCCGCCTTGGACGTTACCTCTCCAGGAAGACTTGCTAGTACAAGGGGTAGTCGTCCACCCAGATCCGCAGTGGCTCCGCTTAACCGCCTGGCGTTTGAGCGGCTCCAATTGCAGAAGGATGGAATCTCTGCCGGGGCAATCTCCGTGATTCAATCTGCCAGGCGTTCCTCCACGACACGGATTTATGAGGCTTCGTGGCGCGCCTTTACATCTTGGTGCCTGTCACACCATGTAGACCCGACATCACCTGATATTCCGGATGTATTGGACTTTTTACATGCCGGTCTCACCAAAGGTCTGGCCCCGGCGACCTTACGTCGCCAGGTAGCAGCTCTATCAACTGTCATCACCTGTGAACGACACCGCACGCTTTCTCTTAATCCCAGAATTCGGGAGTTTTTGCACGGTGCTACTAACATTTCTCCACCAGTGGTTCATAGGTACCCGTCATGGGACTTGCCTTTGGTTCTTAACTCTCTTACCGCTGCACCATTTGAACCTTTGGCCTCGGTGTCCCTAAAATATTTAACTTTCAAGGTCGCCTTCTTGTTAGCGATTACATCCGCTCGGCGGGTGTCGGAACTCACCGCCCTGTCTATACGCAAAGAGCTCTGTACCTTCCACATTGATAGGGTTGTCCTGAGGCTAGATCCAGCGTTTTTACCAAAGGTTAATTCCCTTTTTCACAGAGCCCAGGAGGTGATACTACCGAATTTTTGTCCAAATCCTCACCATCCCTCAGAGACACTATGGCATACCTTGGACGTTCGTCGGGCGCTTCGTCGCTACATCAGACGTACACAGTCCTTCAGGCAAACCGAAGCAATGTTTGTGTCCTTTCATCCATCATCTTTGGGGCGGAAGGTATCGTCAGCCACGTTGGCTCGATGGATCAAGGCCTGCATAGCAACCGCTTATGATGTTCAGGACCGGCCTCGTCCTCCACGTATTTATGCTCATTCTACCAGGAGTGCGGCCGCTTCCGCGGCTTGGGCCACACAGGCGTCAGTTCTAGATATTTGCCGTGCGGCCTCATGGGCTTCCGCTTCGTCATTTATTCGGCACTATAAAATTGATTTGTATGCTTCTGCGGAGGCTTCCTTTGGTCGCAGGGTTTTACAACAGGTGGCCACGGCCCAGGACTCTGAGAGCAGACAGCCCCCTCCCTGAGCAGTGAACTTGGGTACATCCCGTCCATGGATTGGAGGAGCAGCACAGTGGAAAAAGGACGTTGTCTCACCTGAACGTCCATTTTCGATGTGCTGCGACTCCAATCCATACCCGCCCTCGGGCTTTCTGCTATGTTTGGATTGTTACGGTTGGGTTGATATTTCAGTTGAGTTTTCCAGTTGAGTTATGGCGCCTTCGTGAGGAAAGACTGGAGTTGATTGGACAGAGTGGGCGTGGCCAGCTTGCAGGAAGGAGATCAGCACTCAGTTCTGCCCAGCAACTAAGGAGAAGCTACCCGTCCATGGATTGGAGTCGCAGCACATCGAAAATGGACGTTCAGGTGAGACAACGTCCTTTTCACCTCTCCATAGATGAGGGAGGAAAGAAAAACTATGAAAGTGATAGCAACACCTTTCCTTGTTAATTTTACCCCATTTTGCTTAATCATCAAAGTAGTTAACACCATTTTTCCATTTAGTTTACTTGAAAGTTTCTGAAAAATGTTAGTACTTTAGATTTCGTAGAACTGATATTGAATTAGGGATTTATTGGCTATGAACATATACCAAAGTAGTCATACATCTTTTGCTAGTTAGGAGCTAATATCTTTGTTGATTTATATGAGTTATAATTGTGTTCAAATTACTTATTGTAACTTTGTCTGAATGCTACTGTGTAGTAAATAATACAAAGAAGTTGTGGCTTACTTCAGTCAAATTGTTCTTGGTTAAACTGGTCTATTGTTGTCAAGGCAGAAAAGAGATATATTCATTAATTCTTTGAAAGGAAAAACAGGACAACTAAAATCAAAACTATTAAATAAATACTTTATGTTCATATCACTCAGTTGCAGAAAATTTGTCTTACCACCTCTCATTGAGGAAAAGATATACTATGGAGATGACCTGATTTAATTTGGAATAACATGGCTGCATCTAACCTTCTAGATTTGATTTGATTTAAAACCTCTCTTAATGTTCAGAAAATATTATGTTTCTCATAATCATCATAATCATAAGTTTATTTGTCAAGCACATATAAGATAATAGGTAAAAGTATAAACATAATTTGAATACATGAAAAGAGTAAGTAAAAAAGGAATATTAGGACAGGGATGGTAGGCACGCTAGTGCACTTATGCACGCCCCTTTCTCTGGAGCTTTTTATCATGCTATGAATGGTAGAGCCATAGCAGCTTCACCCAAAGGGGAAGAAGGAGGAGTTGTCATATAAAAACATAAACTAGTAAGGGAAAAGCTGCAAAATCTAGATGCAAGGCTGATAGGTATGGTTTCCAATTTACCCTGCTTCAGTGATATGATCTTGAGGGTGGAGAAACCATTAGGATTATTATTTGCTGTACTGTACTGTATGCTTCCTTAGTCTTTCATTCTGAGAAGTTGTTAACTACCTGGTGGTTTAGAAAATCACATATTTATTCAATGTATATAGCCTCTTACCTCAACAACTGCTTATATTAATAATAATAATAACTTTATTGTCCGTGTATATACAGTATACCCATAAAACGAAATTCACTTAACACCCAAAGACCAGGTCGAACACACATAACTATCCCCAAACACAGTCCCACCCACCACAATTCCCCACCCCTAAACACCCAAACATCCACACAACAGACCAAGTAATGCTGTCCAACAGCTCACTGATGGTGGCCCTTTATTATCAGTAGGACCACTGAGTTGTTGTGGCCCAAAGCCAATTATATAGATCAGATCTGTCTGAAAGGCAAACTCATTTGGCTCTGTTCCCTGCAAATTCTATTACATTTCATCCCAGAAGAAACAAAAAAGACTACTGCTGGAAATCTCTAAGAAGATAGAAAAGTCCAGAAACTGAACCAGAGGACAGCCAGAAACCAGTGGGATTCAGCCACTTCGGGAGAACCAGTTATTAACTTTCTGAGTAGTTTGGCAAACTGGTTGTTGGAAGAAATCATTAGGGCAGAGAACTGGTTGTTAAATTACTTGAATCCCACCATTGCAGAGGACCATTGGCTCCAAGAAGCCTTTTCTATAGAAATAGACAAATATGTCTAGATGAGAATGTTTGCAGTAGGCTTGGATTTTTTATGTGCTAAGTCTCATTTTCTTTTATCTCACTCTTCAAGTGACAGAACTGGGTGTTTAATTTCAACCTTCATTCATACTTTAAGCTATTTTATTTTATTTATCTAATTTATTTCTATATCATCTGTTCCCAGAGGCTGTCAGTGCCAACAGTCAAGAAAATCATGAATAGAATACCACTACAAAACAATAAATTAACCCCCCATGACAAAAATCCCAAGAGCATTACAGTCATATAAAAACAAAGCAAAAGAAAATGAAGAGACAATTTTTCTTGTAGTTTATTTTTTGGAGGGTTTTCTTAAAACTAACTTGCAGTATTATTATAATCTGGGCATTTTCTTTTACATAAAATACCTGCAATTTAGTAGTTACAGTTTATCTTTATGTGTGTGTGTGTGTGTGTGTGTGTGTGTGTGAGTGTGTGTGTGTGTGTGTGTTGTCTGTGTGTCACGCACACAGACAAATAGACAAATATGTCTAGACCGGAATTTACAGTAGGCTTAGATTTTTATGTGCTAAGTCTCATTTTCCTTTATCTCACTCTTCAATTGAGATAACACACACACCAGTATATACATGTACCTACATACACATGTGTGTGTGTCTGTAGGGGTGTGTGTCTGTGTTAAAATATTCAGTTGCAAAAGAAGAATCTGTATTGCATACTGATTGTATGGAAGCAAAACAAGTAACAAACAATTATTTTCCACCCCTCAGTTTTATTTTGTTTTAGAGGAAGCCCAAATGGAATGGCATCCCACAAATGGTTTTAAAATAATAAAGTATGCTTTAGTTTATCCTCTGTGCAATTGATTTATTTCCAAAAACTGTAAAGGAAGGACTGAATTTTCTAATAAACACACCTCTTATGATTTGGAAACAAAATTGCTTAAATATTTGAGTGTTTTAATGAACATGAACAAGAAGTCACTAGATGGGAGATCCCTTTCTCTCCCACCACACACTGGGACTGCAGAGGAAGGTGCCAGGTGAACCAACCCCAGAGGATAGGAGGAGGCAGGAAGAGGAACTACCAAGCCATTGCTTCATAGCAAGACCTGGGACCAGAGAGGGAAGATCCAGAGCAGAGGTCTCCAACCTTGGCCACTTTAAGACTTGTGGACTTCAACTCCCAGAATTCCTCAGGCAGCTTTGCTGGCTGAGGAATTCTGGGAGTTGAAGACCACAAGTCTTAAAGTGGCCAAGGTTGGAGACCACTGGTCTAGAGGACCTCTCGGAAAGAGGTTTGCAGTTTCCAATCTTTACCATGTATGTTCCAACCTTGCTAAAGTAACAATAAAGGAGTACTGTGTAGTTACAGTATATAAAAAATAGCCCCGGGTGTCCTAGTTTCTGTAACATTTGGAATGATTTATATGCTGAAAAGTGTCCAGCTTTTCTGCAAATCCATACTGTTATAATGATTTCTTTTTTAAAAAAGCATATTTTTCTAAATTTTCTCATGCTAGACATTGAAAGGGCAGGCCTGAAGACCTGAAGAGCAAGTTATCCTTTGTTTTTACGTATTTTTTGAGAGTGTTCTGTACAGGTGGGTGGTTCTCTCCCTTTCTCCCTCCCTTTTCATGGCTTTTGTATTGCTTTCTGGATCACAAATCTTTACAGGAAATAACATAAGACACCTTTCACTCATGAAGCTTAAATCAGCTTTGTTTTAAATAAACTGCTAATGAAAATGTAATGCCTGCATTTCTCTAGCAGGTATTTTGCTCCCTGAATTCTTTTCTACACTGTCAACATTCACATAGTGTGAGAAAGGTTTAAAACATTAATGGCTCTGCAGCAGTTTTAATTCAAAGGCAAAAAAGATGCCTTGGGACCCGAGGGGACACAGATGTTCTACCTGTCTGCAACTCCTTAAAGTATCAACTCTTCTTTCCAGGATCAGGCAGTTGCTACCTATTGTCTGATCCCAGGGGGAGAAAAAAATACTTGTCCTTTGCAAGAAGTTGCAAAACAGTTTTATTTTTATGCCTGTACATGCTTGGAAGCTCCTTTTTGCCTCTGAAATATTCAACTCAGAAGACTGCTCAGCTTGCTGTTAGAAGAGGCAGCACAGTCCTGGAAAGCATTAACAACTTAGTGGAGGAATTTCAGAATGAAAGAATTCATGGAAACAGTGCCCCCAAATCATTCCAAATCATGATTTGACTGAATGGGTTGAAGATGCTAAATTAACCTGATGCTCATTGCCAACTACAGTGCATATCAATCCAAACACAAATCAGACTTTCACACAGGGTCTTCTTAAGCAGAAGTCAATCCAAACCATCACAAAGAATAGTATGGAAGTAACCAGGCTGTGTCTCATCCAAGATGTTGGAACCAAAGGCCTATGTGTTGGGAAAGATGCCCACTTAAATTAGAAACCAAAGTAATTGAAAATAGTTGAAACTACATTTATTGGCATGCACAACTACAGTGATCACCGGGCTCCCTGCCAGGGTACCACAGAAGAGCAAGGTTACAGGTTATATATATATATATATATATATATCCTTTTGTTTGTTACATAGGAAAGATTAAGAAAATGTTGCAAATCATACTATGGGCTCTGTATTGGAATGCTTGTTTTAATACTACTGGACTGGGGGTGACTTTATCACGTTTTATTGCCCTTGCATGTTTTATATATCATCATTATAAACAAAGACATCAACTGTGCTTATATACTGCATCTTTTCACACCCTAAAGGAAGAGAACAGTCTGATTTTCATTTTCTGTCTCCTTCTCAGGGTCATAGTTCTAGCTATCTGTCTTTACTTGTGACATGCTTTCATTCATGTCTGAGTCACCTTCGGTATCACAGTTGCTATTAAACCTAAACACCTGAACATAATTTTGGCACATAACCATGGATGATCCAAGCAGCAACCTAGATCAGATTTGAACAGCAAGACAGAGATGAAGTAATGGATTGCTGACTTCCTCAGCATAACTTAGTCATTTAAAGTTATTTGTGGTTAAAAAGCAGGTACCAAGGATATCACAATTCAATTCAGTCTAATACAGTCAGGGGAAAACAAGGGGAAATGAAAAATTATTAAAATTAGATTAAAAAAATAAATGTATTTTTGCAGGACAAAGACAGAAAGCAAACTAAAAATATTACAATCAGGATAACAAGTAAAGAGCATTGGATTAAACAAATATTACTTAGCTTCAAGAAAAATAAGAACATTGCTAGACATTTAACCATCTTGAGGCAACAGCAATTGCAAGAAGTTTGGCCCCTCTTGTAGGGATATTTATAAGCTGTTCTCTAAAAAGAAGCAACTGATTTTCTCAACTAATCTTACATGTCTGGGAGTCAGAAGAGTTATTAATTCAACATATCATGTCATGTAAAAAGAACATTGCAAGAGGACACATGACATTTTCTACTTCTTCTAGCGGGCATAAGCAAAGTCACTTTTGAACTGGAAAATTTTAAAACTTCCTGTTCAAGGAAAGAAAACAGAAAAAAAAAATATTGTAATGGAATGTATAAAGATGCCTTTGGGGAATGAGAGGAAGAGATGCTGCCTAGGAAACAACCAGACAAGAAAGACAGGAGCCCCCAGCAGATTAACGGTCAGAGGAAGAAATTTAGGAAGGACCACCCTAATTGTCTCAGTGGTTAAAATTAGCTATGCAAGATTCTGTTAATGTAGCCTCACAATAAACCACTATCAACTAATCATGTTTCCAATCTGGTTTACCCAAGAGGGCTGACACATATCGAATTAGGGTAAAAGACCTATTGTGAGAGGGATAAAGGAAGTTAGCTAAATATTGTACATGAGAGACCAGTCTCCTAAGCCGACCCATGTTATACCAAGAACCAGTTTTGGACAAGTCTGGTTGAATATCAGTGTTGAGAGCTCATTATTTTAACTAGGCTCTTTCTGGGCCAAGGGATAGAAAAGTAATTTAATTCAGAATTTCAGTTGGCATACTTACCTATGAGTTTCCAGGGAAATAACTCCAGATTCTAATCTTACTAGATGATTTAGAGACACACTGGGTACGTAGAATCTTAACAATTTTGACTGAACGGCCTAGAAGGGTTAGGTCATAATAGCAAATTTATGTCCCATATAATAAATACAGTAGCTAATGGATTTGATTCCACAGACTCTATAGCCACTGGAATATGATTATTTTCATTGTGTTGGCCAAGACAAATAGTGGCCTTTGAAAATCTACATCGCCTGAGCAGTAATGACCTAAATTGTTCATTTAAAGAAGCTGAAACTTGGTGAGATTTCCCAATTTTGTTTAATTCCAAAGCTGTTAATTTTCCAGGCGTGCTGGTTTGTTTGAAGAAAGTGACTACTTTTGCTTGTTACACAGATGACATTTATTTATTTTTATTCATCAAATTTGGATGTGGTGGCTCAGTGGTTAAGATCTGATCGAAAGGTTGGCAGTTCAGCAGTTCGAATCCCTAGTGCCATGTAACGGGGTGAGCTCCCGTTACTTGTCCCAGCTTCTGTCAACCTAGCAGTTCGAAAGCACATAAAAAATGCAAGTAGAAAAATAGGGACCACGTTTGGTGGGAAGGTAACAGCGTTCTGTGTGCCTTTGGTGTTTAGTCATGCCGGCCACGTGACCACAGAGACGTCTTTGGACAACACTAGCTCTTTGGCTTTGAAACGGAGATGAGCACCGCCCTCTAGAGTTGGGAATAACTAGCACATATGTGCGAGGGGAAACTTTACCTTTTTAACCACCTATCTCCTTCACAGAGAGAGTGTGGGCAGTGTGCAGATAAAATATTAAAACATAAAAATTGTATATAAAATTTAAAAAGAAGCTAGGATGATTAAAATTCAATATTAAAAGTTAATTAAAAGATGGGGGGAGAGCTGTCAGGGCACTAACCAGCTCTACAACTGCATGTTCCTCTGGGCTCCCTATGCAAGGTCCCCATGCAAGGTCACCCTATTTTCCCATCTTGTGGGGTCCCACTTCATCTCTGGGAGGGAGTGCGTTCCACAGGGTGAACAGCAGAAAAGACTCTCTTGTTGGACCCCACCAGTTGGAGTCCTTTGGCTGACACAGTCCACAGCATAACTTCCCTGCCTGACCTGGTGGGACCAGATGGGAAAGGCTGATGATGTAATGGGACATGCCCTCTTAACCACTGATGACATCTATAGAAATCAGGGAACAAGAATGTGCTCTCTCATTTTAAACCTCGGAAGGATGGGATTGACAATTCAGCCTCTCTAGAACTACTCAAAAACCATTCAGCATGCTGGGTTCTCCATTCCAGCCTTCCTTTTACATTTATTGCTATGTATGGTTATATTCCTTGGGATTGGAACCTAGCAAATCCTCCTATCTTTCAGAAAGGGAGAAAGGATGACTCAGCGAAGTATTAAGCCATTTGCTTCTTCCGCAGAATCAATAATATGCCAGCCCTTTTGTATTAAAAATTAAGGGGCTTATTTTCCTTAAATAAGAAAATTTCTTAGCAGAGGAACAGATTCAGAAGATGTGCCAGATTCCACAGCTTCTCTTCATGATGATAAATCTCAGTTCTGAATTTGACAGCATCTCACTTACAGGAGATCTTGTATTCCTCTTTCCTAGGAAGGCCTATGGCAGTTATACCGTCACAACCAGAAGGGACCGTCTGCTGTATTAAATTTCTCCTCCTGAAAATGAGACCTCTACATATGCATAGCCATTAAAACGTTGGAAGCAAGCTTCACGATGGAGCCTGGCTTTTGTTTATTATTAAATTATTAAATTTATATGCCGCCCATCTCGTGGTTTGTGGTGACTCTTGGCAGCTTACAATATAGCTTTGCTCCTTTTCGAATTTTACTCCCAAATATTTTATCCAATTTTAATTTTTAAAGGAAGTATTGTGAGAATAATTAACTAGTGGAACAGCTTGCCTTTAGAAGTTGAGGGTGCTCTATCACTGGAGGCTTTTGAGAAGAGACTAGACAGCCACTTGTCTGGAATGGTATAGGGTCTCCTGCTTAAGCAGAAGTTTGGACTAGATGACCTCCAAGGTCCCTTCCAACCCTGTTACTCTGTTAATAATCTGTTATTCCAGCTATCCTTCTATATGTATGATTGAAGGCAGGCTTGTTAAAAGTGATAGCTAAAATATGATTGCTAAGCCCCTCGGAAAATGGAGTTCAGTCCCCCTGGAACTAAATTTCGCTAGTTCACATGATTTCCCCCCCCCCCGCCCCCAGTGCACCAGTGTACCTGTTCTGACCCAGCCTTAGCAGAACCAAGAAAGGTGCCGCTCTCGCTGCAGCCGGGCAATAACAAATTAAACGCCTCGTGGAAAAAGCGTGTTTGTGGGTTTCAAATTTTTTTACTACCGGTTCTGTGGGTGTGGCTTGGTGGGCGTGGCTTGGCTTGGCGGGCATGGCAGGGAAAAGATACTGTAAAATCTCCAGTCCCACCCCACTACTAACCTTCCCAGGGGAAGGTTATGGCAGAGAATAGATTGGGGCAAGACCAGTCAGAGGTGGTATTTACCAGTTCTCCAAACTACTCAAAATTTCTGCTACCGGTTCTCCAGAATTGGTCAGAACCTGCTGAAACTCACCTCTGCTAGATAGGGTTTTATACCTGTCCGTCTCTGACAGCTCAGGGTCCATAGCAACACCAGTACCATATCTTATGCAACTAGAAGTCTCTAACAACAGAACAGAACAACAGAAGAGACTTCACTGGCGTCTCTCTATTAGAAGAACGGGACATAAAAATCCGTTTGTGGAGAATGTGTGTTTCTGCAACGACAAGTTGAAACTATCAAGCATGTTTTCCTCTCTTCCTTATTTTACAGAGGACCATAAGTGCCCTTATCCTAGCCTACTCAGCAGTTGGCCCTACACACCAGTTTTCTGGTATACTTCCTCTTCCCCCCCTTACATAACATAAAATGGTGCCAAATTCTGCACAGCACCCGCCAAGTGCTGACTGCCAGAGTCAACCAAACCTAACCCAGCCCATGTCTCATTATTGCACTGTTGTTAATGAACCTTCCTTTTTTCATATTATGGCTTTTGCTACTGCAGTTTATTGTTTTGCTTTTCAGTTAGCCTAGTACAGATTTTGGATTTTGTAGCAGCCTTACAGCTTTTACCTCTGTGTCTTTAATGCTGTACTTTACTTCCTTTCAGTTTTTTAGACACAGACTGTTTTTATTTTATAGCTGCTAATATCCTAGTCTGTTTGGTTTTTTGATGATGAAAAATAGAAAGATATTGTACTGTATCAGATACAAGGTGCTGCTTGGGCTTCTTAGCCCATTATCTTAGCCGTGTTTAGCCTGAACTATAAATTAAGTGGGTATCAAATAAGAAAATGTATTGACTACCATCACTTAGTTTCTCTTGGTAGAAAGAAAGGCTGTTTGATGGATTTTAATTTTTTTAAAACTAAGACAAGTGTTCAAAGCCACAGCTTGAAAAAGTACATTGATCCTGGCTTCTTCTATCTTGCCAAATTCTAAGTACACACAGTTTCTGTGCTGGGAGATCAAGGAAGAACTGTGTTGTTTTTTACTAAATGTGGTGAACATTTCTTCCATAAAACTGTCAAAGAGGAGAAGGGAGGTGGAACAGAAGCCCAAGACTTGTTGTATTATGGGTGTAGATTGAACCATATTGTGTCTTTAAAGCATTGCAGAAGGTAATAAATATGTATAATTTCTAGAACAATACACAAAACAACAAAAAACTGGGATTTGAGTTCTATAGTCAAGGACTGTAATCTTGCATTTACCTAAAGATAAACTTTACTGAATGGAATAATGCTTGCCTCTAGTAAATATAGAATCAAATAAACATGCAACTAAGAAACTATGCAATTAATTGAGGCTGTTACTAAAATTGTATAATTTCAACTGAATTAATACAGAGCATATTTAACATATCTACAGGTCTTTCTTTGTCTAACCATCTATTCTGGTACAATGTGTAATAGTGGCTGTTCTGTTTTAAGGTTATATAAATATATTTGTTCCAACACTTTTATCTACTGAATAAGGTTTTTTTCCCCACATGAGATGATTATATATTATTACTTAAAAAAAAACTACTTACTGATTTGTAATAATTTCATACTGCAAGTATCAAAAGAAAGGAGAAATCACATTATTGAGCTTCTAATAAAGTAGAATAATGTGGTTCAAGAGGCATCCTTTAAATCTTTGAACAGCATGTACTTGATGTTTATAAAAATCACAATAAATAGGTTGTAGGCATTGCGTTGGAGATACCATATGGAAAGCATTAATTCAGTAGGAGATTATAAGCTGTAAATTGGACGCGTGACTCATGAGTCATAATGAACAATAATACACTAAAGAGATTAGTTAAAATGTAGTGTGTACATGATGTCCATTACTTACCACTTATTTATTTTAACCATAGCAGTTTCTGTTGTTCAAATTGTATTTTTTCCTTACCATAGGCATGGTCAAGAATTGTTCTTTACGGTATTGCAATTGAAATGGTATGTAAAGGTTAAGTGGCTAAATTATACAAGAGAACTCTGGAAGAAATCATAAACACACACACACACACACATACACATACACGGAAATCAGCACCCAATAAACTATAAATAGAGTTGTTATAGTTTTTACTGAAGATTTGCTTTCTGCTGTTATTATGTTCAGAACTATGAACAGACTAGTATAACCTATGGTAACTGTGCTCTGAATACTCCTATTTTTATTATATTATTAGTTGGCTGATTGTTTTCTTTATTATGCTGTTGACAGTCATCTTAGTCAACTGGTGTTCATGGTCTCCTTTTGCATGGAACAGTTTGATGGCATTAGGGGTTTTTCCGGGCCTACAAATCAGCAAATGTAATAGAAACTGCTCCCAAGTCCTAAAGAGCCTTTAATTTGGTCTAGAGAGATGCTTGGAATGAAGAGGAAACTTGCATAAATGGCATGTGGAAATTAGACTGGGGAAGTCAGACACATAAAAAAGAACAAATTAGCACCCTAGATTGAATGGAAAGCCACTTCTATATTGTGGCTAAATAAGCTTTATAGATAACATCCACCATGAATTCAGCTGTAGTTCGAGAAGGCTTTAAATTTACCTACAGAAAACCTGTAGTGTAACACAGAGGTGTCTATTTAAACATATTTGATAGATAAACCACAATTGGTTGGGTTTGTGTAATATACAGTTGCTTAACGTGTGAACCAGTCTCTGATAGGAAGGGATTTCAAATATGCATGACATTACCTCTGCATTTGGGTGTTACGTACAGCAACCATGCCATCCTGAAATTTGTATTATAAAATGACTGACCTCAGTTCTCATGATATTACTTTTGTGCAGTGTTTGGACAATAGCATACTGCTAAGTTTATTAGTGCAGAGTTTACTAGTCTAAGCAATTACATCAAATAATTTTGAACAGAAGAGAAGGTAAAAATACTGTATAATTACTCGGTGCACATCACTCAGGAATTGTGCCTAATTGCTCTCAATAGGATTTAAGTAAACATGTATAAAATGGAACTACCAGATTATCTCCAATTTAAAAATGCCTCATTGGAATGAGCATAATTAAAGAAAGTTTAATGGTCATTATATAAGTTCAGGCAATTCCCAAATGTTAACTGCAATCTAAGTGCAAGATTCCAGGAACCAGCCTCAAATACAAGCAAGGGGGCACTGGAGAAAAGACAAATTACTGATAGAAAAATGAATAATTTACTTCCCATGCTTTTTCTTATTGTCTCGTGCCTGCCAGGTTAACAATTAAATATCTCCAGTGCTACAAAGGATTTCCTAATGAGAAATAAATCAGCTGTGCTCGTGTTATTTATTGGAGTGGGCCGAGTGCCCTCGTGTCAGTAGTGTTATTTAATATGTGCAAGGAAGGAGGAGAATGAGCTATGCCCGCTCCATGCTTGGCATATGGACTCACAGCAGAATCCTATGTAATTCTGTTTGCCTACACTCAAACCTGAAGCTAGGATTCCATACAGAGTAAGGAAGTTGACCTTGATGGGATATGCAAGTTTCCATTATCAAAATGACAAGGGGGGAAAAAAACTTTAATTCCTTAAAATACGTAAAAGAGGCTCAAACAGACACCTTCCTAACTCAGGAGGCTATAAGAAGGGGAAGGAGGTATGGCACAACATAAATTCTGCAAGAGCCACTCTCAATAAAAACATTTTATAAATGAAGGCAAATATTCATGTCCCAGGATAATGTTGCAGGATCCAATCTGGGTCAGTCACCGGACCAGAGTTTTTGTCTTCCAAACAACCAAGCACCACATAAATATTACACATTCTGGTAGAGAGAAGTTCCCTGAGGATGGGCTCCAGCATGAGTCCAAAAGCTCGGAAGTCCCAGTGACTGACCCAGATTGGATACTTCAAAAGTATTTTAGCTTTCCTATACAGCTGACGTCTAGCCTGGTGCAGCTGACAAGTTCAGAATGCAGGAAATCCAAAGGATAACTACAGGTAGTCCTCAACTTATTACCACAACTGACCCCAACATTTCTTTTGCTAAGCGAGACATTTGTTAAGTGAATTTTGCCCCATTTTACGACCTTCCATGCCACAGTTGTAGAGTGAATCACTTCAGTTGTTAAGTTACTAACATGGTTGTTAAGTGAAGCTGGCTTCCCCATTGACTTTGCTTGTCAGAAGATTATAAAAGGTGATCACATGACCTCATGTGATCTGTAACCGTCATAAATATGAATCAATTGTCGAGTGTCTGAAATTTGATTTAATTTAATTTATCAAATTTCTATGCCGCCCAACTCCCAAGGGACACATGACCATGGGGATGCTGCAATGGTCATGTGTAAGTGTGACCAGTCATAAGGCACTTTTTTTCAGTGCCGTTGTAACTTTGAACGGTCACTAAATGAACTGTTGTAAATTGAGGACTACCTGTATATTCTGATATCCCCAGTGGTCTGAAAAGGATATTCTAAAAATCAGTCTTCTATATCCCAACTCTTTTATGCCAATGAAATGTATACAATTGGTTGTGGAGGATTTACATTTGCTTCATGTACACTGAACACTCAATGAATGCACACCTCCTCTTTTATGCCTATTTTTTAATTAACATTTTCGTCTATGCATTTTCATTGTCATTTGTCGCTTATTTAATTTCCTTTCCAAAGTTCCATGATATTTATATTCTCCATTTGTGATGATACGCCTATCTGACGGCAATACCTAGCTGCCATCTTGTGAGCAGCTAGATGTGATGCAATTTTTCTGAGAATGGTTGATAACTGTAAATCATAACCTAATTCAAAAAAGGATTCCCATTCAGCTATTAATACACATTAATAAAATGTCTCAGGAGGGTTTTTTAAAAAATGCCTGCCTCAAGAGATTGCCTCTATCAGTTCAACATAGCGCATAAGCCTTAGGCATCATTTTATGGTATGTCTAATACGTTATAAAAAAGTATAATCTACTTGTTGCTCTCATGCTTTAGATGACATATTTCATGCTTAGAATGACTTTGCTGTACATTTTCAACTAAATTTCAAAAAAAAAAAAAGATTCATAGCTTATGTGCCAAATGAAAAATGCTGGAACCCACCAGCTTGTTCTTTGTTACAGTTTTGAAGAAACTTAATTGCTTTGAAGAAACCTAACTTGGAATGGCACATTCTCATTAAGGTGTTGAACCTTCAGTATTTTTTTTTTTAATCTGTTGGAGAGACAAAGGAAAAAAATGTTTTCTTTACCAAATTTAGCCTGATCAACCGACCTGCTATAGTTGGTAAAAGAATAAAGCAACTGTTTCTTAATGTCATCCAACACATCTTTAAAATTTTTCATGGAATTACACATGAAGTGAATCAATGTGAGGAGCCGAGATGGTGCAGTGGTTAGAGTGCAGTACTGCAGCTACTTCAGCTGACGGCTAGTTCAGCAGATCAGCGGATCAAATCTCACGGGTTCAAGGTTGACTCAGCCTTCCATCCTTCCGAGGTGGGTAAAATGAGGACCCAGATTGTTGGGGGCAATATGCTATTTAGTATACTGTCTTTGGTGTAAGCCACCCAGAGTCCTCGGAGAGTGGGCGGCATAAAATATGACAAATAAATAAATAAATAAATAAATAAATAAATAAATAAATAAATAAAAACACATTGTAAGATTTGAGTGCTGGACCAAGATTGAGGATCTTGGTGCTTTTATTTATTTTTCTAATAAGCTTTTATAAGTGAGAACCTGAGTGTTTTGACTACTATTTCATTTTGGAATGTAGAGTTTATAAAATCTTCTTCCTGACTTTCATCCAAGTGTTTAAGAAGGTCATGCCTGAACAATTGAGGGGAGAACCATTCAAATTTTAAATCTGCCTCTTTTGGCAAGAAAGAAAAAAAAAAAGAAGCAACTTCCTAATTACAAGATCTATAATGTCTTATATCAGAACTTCCTCTAAAGGAAGACCAATGTCAGAAGACAGAGTACTAAGATGAAGAAATTCAAAGTAGCACTAAATTTTGATTATTCAGCTATCTTCTTAAAGAAGGTATAATTAACTTCTGAATTAATGAATGCAACTTTTTTGTTCAACGCAATCCATTTTCTTTGTAGATTTATTCTATCATAACTTCATTCTAAATACAATAGAAGTAGTTTTAATCTTTAAGTAACAGCTAAAAAGAATAACCTTAGCTTTTCAAGGAGATGTAGGCATACCTCTCCATGGTTCTTACTGTATGTGGAAGTGGCATGGAACCAGCAGAATCACAAGGTCTGGAGAAGGATATAAAATCTTTCTGCACGATATATACAATAACAGACAGTTAACAGAAGGGCTTTGAAGATTAGTTTTATTTTTGGGGTTAGCTGTTGACTGTTTTCGTAGACATGGTTTTTAAAAATTTTTATTGTCAATGGCTAATGTTTGTTTGCTTGTTTTGTCTTGTTTTTTTCCTTGCTTTTCCCCAATTTTGTGTTTTAATTTTAGAGATAAAAAATTGTTAAAATATAATAAAAATATTTACCTAAGGTTTAATTTATGGAGTAAAGAGGTTCTCCCTAGCTATGGGATCACCAGTGTGTCACCAAGGAATATCAGTGTGATAACACATACTTTTCTTGGTACTAGGTTGCCTGATCCAACTGATCATTACTTTTTTTTAAAGGAAGCAAGCTGGAAAGGAAAACATAAACCCAGAGTCATCTTTATTGAAAAAGTGAAAATGCCTCTTTAAAAAAAAAAAAAAATAACTGAACTTCTGCAGCCTTAATGCTTTCTTTAAAAGGGTGTTTAGTTACCCTGTGAGGGGAGGACCCAAATATATTTAGAGATAGTATGGAGCACAGTGCATAAGAGGGAATAATTGAAGGGCATATTGTCTTATGACACATCAGTGCTCTGTAACTGATTACATTCCCCTTTAGTAGTTATTCTGTCAATGAGAATTTACAGCTATTACTCAAGAATGTCTCAAAAATCTAACTATGCCCTGAAAGCCAGACGGACTGGGACACCCCTCCCTGCCCCATATAGCTTCAGTGAAGAACAGCTCTATTGTTTCCAGGACTTGGGAATTTTCTTGAACTCTGCTTCTTGTCTTAATAAAATGAAATAATAAAATATTTTTCTTCACATGAATATGCATATTTCAACATTACAATCAAAACTTTGACTGAGCTTTACTAAACACAGTCTTCAAGAAATAACTAAAATGTAGGAAGCTTTTAAAATGTATGGCAGGAGAAAGCTTTTGGCCTAACTACCATTAGAAGATCTATACAAACAAGCTGGTTTGCCAGTTGCATTGTGGCATGAAGAGCTAATTAAGGGAGAAGCTCCAATTTTTTTAGAAAGCAACTGGCTTTTTAAGGGGCTGATAACTTTCTTCTTTTGTACCAATAAAGGAGAATATTTGTAGTTCAAGGTTGAAATGAAGGGTCTTTGGTGCTCTCTGACCTTGGCTGTTTTCTTGCAGACATTCATTACCCAAACTAGATAATGAATGCTGGCACTGATGATGTTACCCTAGTTTGGGCAATGAAACATCTGCAAGAAAACAACCAAGTTCAGAGAGCACCAAGGACCCTTCATTTCTTCTTTTGTGTCTAATATGGAACTTTCCCTCCAATTCGTCCATTTCACACATGCAATTTTTAATATTTTCCTTCAACACAACTTCCAAGTCAAGTTGTGTTTCGAGCATTAGTCTGGATTCACAGTAGAGGCCAGGTCTGATCAGTGGTGAAATCCAATTTTTTTTTACTACCGGTTCTTGGTGGGTGTGGCGTGGCTTGGTGGGCAGGGCTTGGTGGGCATGGCAGGGGAAGGATATTGCAAAAACTCCATTCCCACCCCACTCCAGGGGAAGGATACTGCAAAATCTCCATTCCCACCCCACTCTGAGGCCAACCAGAGGCAGCATTTGCCGGTTCTCCAAACTACTCAAAATTTCTGCTACCGGTTCTCCAAACTAATCAAAATTTCCGCTACTGGTTCTCCAGAACCTGTCACCTCTGGGTCTGGTGCCTTGGAAGGAACTAATTTGAGAGAGGACACATGTGCAACTGAACTCAGGGCTGGCCTCCCCACTTCCATGAAGGTGGATAATCACAAGATATGTCTCATGGAAGCAGGGTTTATTTATTTATTAAACACATTTATATGACTGCTTAATTCACACTCGATAACTGCAGGGTAACCCTAGTTACTAACTGGCTGAAAATATACTTTTGCTCTGGTGGGTAAGTAGCATTACGTTGAATGCTAATACACTCTTCATGCTGCACCTTTGTGGTGTTTGATACGATTAATACCGTTGAATTTCCAGTTTTTGAAGCAAGACGTCATGTGTCTTTCTTGATAAAAGTCCACTTCCTCATCCATGTGCCAACTGTAATACCATTGGACAAAAGTATTTTCCATTTTTCTTTTTTGGGGAAACAATAATTCCTACAAGCTACTTTTGCAATTCTGAGAAAATTGTACAAGGATTTATTTGTGTGTGTTGACAGCAATGGAGAATGCACTGTTAAAATGAAATGTCAAAATCACAACTTCTATTGTTGAGTAGTACAAGGTTCCTAATCTGAATCATGGCTTTGTTCAAATTTGGAAAATTTGAAACTGAAATGAAATCCCATCGATTCTGGGATGTTATTGAATTGTTATTGCTCCAGCTATGCTACTTCATTTGTATAAGACAATGTAAGGAGTAGTATTTGTCTATGTCTATGTCTATGTATATGTTCATAATAGTCAGAAGCAGCCTTTGGGATTAAACAAATGAGTTTTTGATGACCTTGAATCACTTTCACTCACAAGTTGTCACAGAATTACATCTGATGTCAGAGAATTATATGTATAGTCTTGAGTCCCCTGGAGGAACAGCAAAATAAAAATTTATTCACAACATTAATTAAATATAATATGTTCCATTGAGTTTAATGGGATTTACTCCAACATTTTAATACAGTGCTGGTATTGATTAGAAACATATGGAAAGATAAAACTGCCCTACCTATTCTGAAGTCCTGCCCAGCTAACACCTATCTGCAGAGATGCAAAAGGAATACTGAGCTGAAGTGTGGGGTTACTTCCAAAGTGGGCTGCTCTTCTATGAGCTCCTGAGGGTGGAACAATCAATTTATTTTCCTGTACGAGCCCAGGGAGAGAGTTGGGGCTTTGATAGGAACAGTTGCTTCAGTTTTCTGGTTTTATTAATTGTGACTTGATAATTGTTGGTGTGAGAGAGAGCAGGAAACCTGTCAAGTGGCCATTACAGAAAAATAAGGGCTGCCTGGCTGCCTTCCCTTCTTTTCATCTGTAGTTTAAACAAAGAAACCAAAATACATTAGGATGAAGGTTGCCTCCTAATCCTAAAATCCTGCTTTTAATCTCAAATCAGTTGCTGGTAAAGCCTAACCTAGCATTAGGATTTAATCCTCCCCTCCCCCCCCAAAAAAGGTGACAGAAGACTAAGTCCTAGTTTTTGATACATGGCATTCCAGGGTTTCTGTTTAGTTCCATGTTTTCTTTGAAGACTATAGGAAATTGCAGGGAAATGTAATTTTGGAGCTTTGGAATGGGTGCCATCAATAGCAGATTGCACCTAGTTCCCTACCACCTAACTCCAAGGGAGAAGTTGGTACCCTTGAACATTGTCTAATCTAAATAACATACTGTATGAAGGAGAACGAGCTAAAATTAAATCCAGACAAGGTAAAGATGAATACAGCAAGGGGAAAGACTCACGAATGAGGTGAATCTGAATTGGATAGAGTTGCTTCCCCAAAGGAACAGGTTCATCAGTGCTGCTGGACTTCCAGCTGTCATTAGATGTAAAGGTTGGAACAGTAGCTTCAAGCATGTACACACACAGGTAATATCAATTGAAATTCTTCCTGAGCTGTTCAGACTTCACAACAGTTAAACCTGCTTTGGTTACAACTTATGCAATATGCTTTTCATAACACTATCCATGAATAATATTAGGATATTTCAACTGTCCAAGCTGCTGACCTGTGCAAGCTATAGGGATTCCATGATTCTTCTACCGAAAAATGACCATTGGCTGACCAGGCCCAATTGAAACCATTGTTCCTCACTCTCCTATTGTTTAGGAAACTGGCAAAACCAAATAACTTTCATTAAGATTTCTACCCACGTGTTCCTCTAAGATACCAGAGAAATGAGTAGTTGAAGCAGTCATCTTTATAAGTCAAAGAAAAAGTATATTACTTTTTAGTCTGTTTTCTCTTGCAAAATAGTAACACAGTCTTTCTAATAATCTTCTGCAAGTTGAACATATTCCATATGTGAATGAAATTTCTGAAAGGGTTTTAATCAAAGCTTGAAATAGTTTATTTTTTTCCACAATGCATAGCTATACAACTTATACTATATTGAGATAACAAAAATGAAAGTCTTTATCGACCTGACACTTTTGTGTGTGTGTCACACAGCCAATGTTATAATTAATTTGAGACTTACCTTTAATTCTGTGAGAATTGAGAAAGAAATTAAAAATGTCTTTGAGATAACCTTTTACTTCTTTAAAATGATTTTATAAAATTTGTTACATTGAAGTGACTGGTGAAATTTCTTTCAAATGAGACAAAATTTCAGGCAAGATGTTCTATATTTAAGAGATTATTTCCTATTTATAGTTCAACAATATTTAGGCATACTTCTTTCACTGGTGATGACACATTGAAATCGGCAAATTAAAATGTACTGGAATTGGACACTTTCGGTCCAGATACAATACTGCTTACTATGAAATAGCAAAGAAGGAACAGTGTGGGTTTCATACTTAGTGAGGCTATCGCAAAGACTGTACTTGAATTCAGTGCTGTCAGTGATTCAGTATATCAATAAAGAAAATCCATTAATCTAACAATTAGCCAAGTTTATGCTTCAAGTATTGATTAAAAAGAAGAGAAGGAGGGATCTTCTAATTAGTTTTGAACTGAAATCACAGAACAAACAAACAAGATGTGCTGCTTGTTGGTGAAGACTGGAATGCCAAATCTGGAAACTGTAATGAGGAAAACATAATTGGATATATGGCCAAGGAAACAAAAATGAAACAAAATAATCACCTATTGGTTCTGCCAATCCAATGATTTCTTCATTGTCTATACACTACCCAAATGATTCCTGTATACATGGAGAACAGAGCATACAAAACTCAAATAGACTATATTATTGGTTCAAGGAAGTGGAAGACCTGAATTATAACAATGAAGACATAGCCATGAACTGTTCCAAGCCACGCTAAAGCAGAACAACAAAAGCAACATGATATGATCTTGAGTATGCACACAAAGTTTTCAAGGAGAGCAAGAGGAGTCACTTTGAAGCCCTAAATCTCAGTCATAGTGAATCCAAAGAACGGAAATAAAATTTTAAAAAGTTAAGGGTCAATGTAAAAGAGACTATCAAAGATGAAAAAAGAGAAGAAAGCACATTGGTTCTCAAAAGAGATGGTAGAAATTGCCATAAAGAGACAACATGCCAAAGCCAAGAAAGACAAAGATCTCAAGAAAGAATTTAACAAAAGACTTCAGGAAGCCATTTGAATAGACAAGAAGTTGTATTTTAACATCTGTAAAAGCTTTAAAAATGGAAGTAGACATAAGGAATTACTGGAGATGACAGTTAGTACTCAGAGATCCATACAAGTTACTTATTTATTATATTAAGCCATCAACAAACTCAAGGCAATATACATACATAAAATTCCTGGGGTATCTCCCATCTTAGAACCCCCCCCCAAATAAATATGCTTAATTTCTGCAAATTTGCAGAATCTTATAACTTGGTACTACATATACTTTAGAATCCCCTCTTCTGCTTTGCAACTATTGGGCCCCTGCCCATTCCAAACTGATTTTGAAATTGAATTGATTTTCAAAAATACTTGGTCACTAGAATTGCTCAGGTGACCTTCAAGCAAACAGATCTTCAGAGCTCCATATTCAGAGATCGGAGTGGCCCATGTCTAAATTATGACAGCAATACTATTTATAAGTCTTTGCAATAACTCTTTAAAAAACAGATTCAGAATAGATTACTCCAGTCCCATATGTAGTAATTTAATAAGCAACAAGGGTCTGTTTTCATCAAAGTATATCCAAGCCATTACTCCAGATTTCCATCAAAAAATATTAATTTATATGATTCATGGCAATACTGCACTGCATAATTCTTCCAAGAAGTTACTGATCAATTCTGAAATAATTTTTAATCTTTCCCCTCATACTATAAATCTCCTTTGAACTGTCCTCATTAGTACATAGTTGTCAGGACTACTGGCATTCCTATTTAAATGTACGGTAAGTCATTTTGTAATAACCACATGATCACAGAAGAAAAGGAATCTGCCATTTTCAATGCACTCTTCCCAACACGAAGTGGGAACTGTGAAAATAAAATTGTATACTTAGACACATCTTTCCTGCATGAAACCATCATCAAACAAGTCACGATATCATGAAAACAAGTCAAGATATCATGTTGCCTAATATTTGTGCATGTGTTTGTGTGTTTAAATTTGGTAGGTGTGAAGACTGAAAGGTAGGTAGAAGGTAAAAAGAGTAGGTAGAGATAGAAATGTCTGAGATAACCGTAAATACATATTACATAATGGAATAAACTCAGCTTCAAACTTTTTGCACGAACTGAATCAAAGCATATGTTTTGGGGGTGTAAATAGAGGTTTTATAACAAATTTAAAATTAGAAAATAAAGTGACCTGCTTAACAGAAGTAGGAAGAAAGTGCTACAGAGAACGTGGGGGGTCAGAATAAATGTGTGACACACACAAGTGGCTGTGAAATTAAGATCTTCTAGCAGGCAAGGGAATAGCATTATGGAATTGGTTCACAATTTATAGAACTAAATTAAAATTCATTGCCATTTGCTTTCCTTTTTCCTGCCTGTGAGAAGCAACTGGCCAAATGGCTGGAAATTATACAACAGTGACATAAAATCAACCATCCTATAGCACAGCTGTTTGTATTAAATTTCAGCATGACTAAACATACTTTTCTCAGATTTATATTCCGCTGCTCATTTTTTAAAATTCTTGACCAATTAGTTTAGTTTAGTTTAGTTTTATTGAATTTCTATACCGCCCTACTCCCGGAGGACTCAGGGCGGTGAACAGCCATGAAATAAAACACATACATATAAAAAATTTAAAATCGAATAAAATGAATTAAATAAATTTGGCTGAATTAATACCCATAATTTAAAATACCCATATTTTAAAACACATTAAAATTTAAAATTTGCACTTAAAAGGGAGAAGATTTAGGGGAGGCCAGCTTGATGAAATAAAAGGGTCTTCAGCTTGCGGCGGAAGGTGCGCAGATCCGGGATCCTCCGTATCTCTGGGGAGAGCTCGTTCCAGATCGTAGGTGCCCCCACAGAGAAGGCTCTCCCCCTAGGGGCCGACAGCCAACATTGTTTGGCCGACAGCACCTGGAGGAGCCCCTCTCTGTGGGAGCGTACTGGTCGGTGGGAGGCTATTGATGGTAGTAGGCGATCCCGTAAATAACCAGGTCCTAAGCCATGGAGCGCTTTAAAGGTGGTAACCAGAATCTTGAAGCGCACCCGGAAGACCACCAGGAGCCAGTGCAGCTCGCGCAGGAGAGGTGTTACATGGGAGGTCCATGCCGCTCCCATAACCACCCGTGTGGCTGCACTCTGCGCCAGTTGGAGCCTCCGAGTGCACCTCAAGGGGAGCCCCATGTAGAGAGCGTTACAATAGTCCAGACGAGAGGTGACAAGGGCATGAGTGACTGTGTGTAGCGAGTCCCGATCTAGAAAGGGATGCAACTGGCGAATCAGGCAAACCTGATGAAAAATCCTCCCGGTCACAGCCGTCAAATGCTCTTCTAAAGACAGCCGTGAATCCAGGAGGACGTCCAAGTTACGAGCCCTTTCCGTGGGGGCCAATGATTCGCCCCCAATAGCCAGCGATGGTGCCAGCTGACTATATCGGGACGTCGGAAACCACAGCCACTCAGTCTTGGATGGGTTGAGCCTGAGCCCGTTTCTCCCCATCCAGATCCGTACGGCCTCCAGGCACTGGGACATCACTTCAAGGGCATCGTTGGGGTGATCCGGGGTGGAGATGTACAGCTGGGTGTCGTCAGCGTACTGATGGAACCTCACCCCGAAACCACGGATGATCTCGCCCAGCGGCTTTACATAAATGTTGAACAAAAGGGGCGAGAGAACCGATCCCTGCGGCACCCCACATATAAGGGGCCTCGGGGTCGATCTCTGCCCCCCTGTCAACACAGACTGCAACCGGTCAGAGAGAAAGGAGGAGAACCACCGTAAAACGGTGCCTCCCACCCCCAACCCTTCCAGCCGGTGCAGCATGATACCATGGTCGATGGTATCAAAAGCCGCTGAGAGATCTAACAGGACCAGGACAGAGGAACAACCCCTGTCCTGAGTCCTCCAGAGATCATCAACCAACGCGACCAATGCCATTTCCGTGCTGTACCCAGGCCTGAAGCCCGACTGGAACGGATCCAGATACGACGCTTCATCCAGGTACTGGGGAAGCTGTCATGCAACCACACTCTCAACAACCTTCACAACAATTAGAATCCTGTGAGAAACTTATTCCCTGTAATATGAATTGCTTTACTAGAGTCCCATTAAAAAAAAAAAATCACTTTTTTTTCTACAAGATGAGAGCAAAAAGAACAGTATGCTGGGAATATAAAGCTGCTGACCTTGTAACTTTTACTATTTAAAGAGTTCTTGCTCACGAGAAAATTAGGGTGAGATTTCTCTTGTACTAAAGGTTCCTCATAAAAGTTTGTTGGGTTTTTTTGTTTTGTTTTCTTTTTACAATACATATAGGTAATCCTTGACTTACAATCATTTGTTTAGTGACTATTTGAAGTTACAATAACACTGGAAAAAGTGATTTATGACTAGGGGTGAAATCTACTTACCTTCCCTACCGGTTTGGAAGTGCGCGTGCCATTGTGAGGTCCGATTTTTGACCCTCTGTGCTTGCGCATAGCCTTCTGTGCACGTACAGAGGGTCAAAAATGGGTTACTTCCTGGTTAAAACCAGGAAGTAATGATGTCCAGGCAGGTTGGCAGATCCTCGTGCTACTGCCATTACCGGTTCATCAAACCACACACCGCCAGCGCTACCAGTTCGCACGAGCCGGACAGAACCAGCAAGATTTCACCACTGCTTATGACCGTTTTTTGCATGATCATTGCAACATCCTCATGATCATATGATCAAAATTTGAACACTTGGCAACTTTATGACAGTTACAGTGTTCGAGGGTTATGTGTTCACCTTTTGAGACCTTCTGAATAAGCAAAGTCAATGGGGAAACCAGATTCACTTTACAATCGTGTTACTGACTTAACAACTTCAGTGGTTCACTTAACAACTATGGCAAGAAAGGTCATAAAATGGGGAAAAACTCATTTAACAACTATCTCGCTTACCAATGGAAGTTTTGTGCTTATCAATCAAGGACTATCTGTATGGCCTTCAATTTGATAGGTCTGTAAACAGATTGTTTCTTTCAGCTACTTTCTTTCAGTAATTTAAAATGTAAAAACATCTATTTAATAACCATTTGAAATTACAACAGCACTAAAAAGAAGGAATTTATGACACTCACGACTGTCATAACATCCCTATGATCACATCATCAAAAATTGGGTGCTTGGCAACCAGCATGTATATATAAATGGTTGCAGCAACCTGGGATCATGTGATCTCCATTTGCAACCATCTCAGGTGGCCTCTGACAAGCAAATTCAATGGGGGGAAAACTGGATTTTCTTACTGACCATCTGATTCACTTAACAATCATGGCAAAAAGATCATAAAATCAGGCACAACTCAGTTAACAATCCCCTTGCTTAACAATGGAAATTCTTGTACCAATTATGATCACAAGTTGAGGACTACCTGTTCATCATTCTTTGCATACCATCATTAGATAGCAAATGCCCAGATTGCTATAAATTGTTCAATGTGCTTGGTCATTTATTGCTTTCAAATTATCGTTCTAAATTATCATTAAATTAAATTAACTTTGATAAAATTACATAAAAACATGATACTAGAAATGATTGGCACTTCCATTTTCCACCCTTCCTAACTTATCCCCTTTGTTGCCTTGTTAAACTCAATAAGATTCTCCTTTTCTGTTTCAATATTTTTAATGGTTGGAAAAGTTCCTCATAATCTCTTAATCGCTCTCTTCTCTTTCTATTTATTTACCTCAGTGAATCAAATTGTATAATTAAGATTCACGTGACATTTTGTTTTTCTGCCCCCCCTCCCCGAGTCCATAAGGTTTGTATGGAATGGAGGGTAAGAGGGTAAGAAAGAAAGAAAAATGTAATGACATAATTTGTCTGACTACATACTTATTAGTAAATGCAGGGGCCTTTAGAAGGCTGTATAATATCAAGCAGGTAGAAAGAATGCACCCATGTATGGAACATCTGTCTTCCATGCCTTAAATTATGCCTTAAACTGCCATGCCTTTGTTTAAATAATAACCCAAGCTTTATTATTTATATACATTTATATTTATTTTATTTATTAAATTTATCTGCTGTCCATCTCATGGTTTGAAGTGACTCTTGGTGATTTAGGCTTATTGTTTACGTGCTGGAAGGTTGCTTCAAATATCTTTCTCCAAATTTATATTCTTTCCACAATATTTTAACTTACCTGTTATTTAATAGTTAAAAACCCTGATTCGCCTTTGTTTCACTGACCAAATTGCTGGCAAAGAGATACACTTCTTTTTTTGTTGAACTAAAAGTAAATAATTGCAAAAAGGGAAGTCCAGCTGGATAATAGAAAGTCTGACTTGGGGGTCCACAAGGTTAGCACTACTGCCCATTTTGGTTTTCTAAGGAACATTTAAGGGATCATAAAAATACATGCAGAGTTAAGGGAAAACTTAAGTGAGGGAACATTCAGAGTCCTGCTACACTGCTACACTTTGAGGAGAAGCATCGGTAATTCCTCCCATTTAAAAAAAAATGATAGCACTGCATCTGTGAATATAGATTCTTATTCTTCCTAAGAATGGGTCACTGGCCCATGTAGATTTCATACATCAGTCATGAATACATGAAACATATTTATATGGAAACTGAATGTGTTTATGATCATGGCATATATAAACAAAACCAGTGGAAATAAGGGACATTGGTTTGAGAAATAAAACATTCCTAGGTATGTTCTCCTTTGAAGTGCTCTCGTAAATGTTAAATACTCTTATTAATCTGACTCCCAATTTCCAAAGGGAATTTGGTAAGCTAAAGATGACAGGCGTCAGACCTGAAAGTTCCCTTTTTTAGGTATCAGTTGTGAGTCATGATGTAATGGCAATCTGATTGTTCAATCAGGAAATGACTGCATTGGAAGAATGATGTGATCTTGTTAGGTAACTGTTATAAAACCAACAGGTGCTAAAAGCAGATTTATAAAAAGTGTTCTATATAAGTAGAAAACTGCAGGTTATTACCCAGCAGGAGAACATAATTCAACCTTCACTTGTATTCACTGGCTTGTCATCGCTCTGACCCAAATGAAAGCTGTTGTATTTTTTATTCCCCTTATCTTCATCGTTTTGTCTTTGTCTTTGTCTTCAAATTGCAGAGGTAGTATTTTGCTGTATTTGGATGGCATTTTATACCCAGTTCACACAGTGTTATCCTAATGAAGTTCTTAATCAGAGGTGACAGAAATGTCACCTGCATTATAGCAAGGAAAGCAAGTTTTAATGACAAATGTTTTTTTTCCCTTTGGGACAAGTTAAAACAAAGTCTTGCCTCTCCATAGCTAAAATTTTACTTGCTTTAACTGATCAAATGATAACCCCCTGGAAATCTTTGCACTTGGAGCAAAATATAAGTAATGATTTGTATCTCATATATAATCATTGCAATTTTTCATTTGTAATCTCAAAAGACTGCCATGGTAATAAATTTGATTTTTCTGAGGTTCTCAATCTCAGATTCCTATTATTTTTACATAGGATTGCTATGGGGCCCATTTTACAGCATCAGCAAATTCTCTGCCTGTTCAGCAGTAGATGGTGCTATTTGAGTAGTGAAGACTCTACTTAAAACTGGGAGCCCATTCAAATGCAGTTCTTCAGATTTAATCCAGTTCTAACTCTCAAGCTACCCCATTTTTGCTCCTTTTCTCTTTATGTTCAAGTTTCTGTCTTTAAGATTGTCCAGTTACAAAAGTTATTGCTGGCTATGGAGTGATCTTGACATGTTAAGATTCCTGGCAAAACTTATTGCATGTAACAACATATTGCATGTAAGCAAGAGTCTCAGTTTTTTAATGTTATTGTTGATAAAAGTCCAGTATTTATATTTCTATCTTTATCTGTCTATCATTTCTCTCTCTCTCTCATCTATCTATCTATCTATCTATCTATCTATCTATCTATCTATCTATCTATCTATCTATCTATCCATCCATCCATCCATCCATCCATCCATCCATCCATCCATCCAAAACCCCAAGCATTGCCCCAAGCCCATTCTGTCTAGTTAGGTTTAGATAAATTATACACACACACACACACACACACACACACACACACACACACACATATCTATATCTATATCTATATCTATCTATCTATCTATCTATCTATCTATCTATCTATCTATCTATCTATCTATCTATCTATATCTTTAAGAGTTTTTCAGATTGCATGGCAGTGATATTTTTGACCATGATATATTCCATTAATGACTCATGAACTGAATACTAATGTAAATTGTTCTGTCTCACACATCTTGATGAGTGTACTTTGCAATAGCAATTCTACATATGAAAATGTAGTATTATACTTTTTCCCCCTCTCATTTGTTTGCAAGAGGCAAAATCATATATAGATATGATGTGATAACATGACGCGTTTGCCCTTTCTTAGCAATAAAACAATAAATATTCAAAGCAATTTATTAATTCATAGAAAACATTCTGTACTGAATTTGTTGCATGGAAACACCTTCATCTGATATACTATTCACATCATCCAAATCACATGTCACTGCAAGGATATGGGGCTCTAATCTTGTATCATACTCTGATCATATGTACTATGATAGATGACTAAGCGGAAATAGTTTAGGATTTCAGGTAGCACCAAGCAAATACCTTGCTTAATCAGAAACCTATTCTGCCAAGAACATGACAGTGATAAAATGACTTTGCTTGAGGTCATATTATTGGGCTTAAACTTCTAACTCTAGTAGCTCCTAGACGACTGCCAATATTATCAAGTTCTCAACATGCTTCAGTCAGGACAAGAAAATACATATATGTCAAAAAGATTGTATTTACAAACTTGTGCTGTTGCAGTGATGTCACAATCAGTAGTTGTCACACGATTGTGGTTTCTGATGCTTTCTGTCAGCATCTCACAAGCAAAATCAATGGGGAAGCCAGCAGGAAGTTGGAAGTTGCTCCTGCTCCTTCTGCTTTTCTATGTGCCTGTAGTCATTCTGTTTTTCAAACTGACAAGAAAAACCCAACTAGTTGTAGGTTGTCCTGTGTGTGTGTGTGTGTGTGTGTGTGTGTGTGTGTGTGTGTATACAAATGTAATTTTCTCTCACACTTTTTGTAGCAAGCAATTTACACAAAGGTAAATTTAGCCCTTAGCTTCACAGTACTGGAATACAAATAGATCATAAAGATAATTATAGAAAGTTTGTACATTGGTGATGACAAATGAGCGTCATTACACATCCAAACCTCCTCTCATGAAATCATCCACGGGGAAGAATAGGTCAAAATCTAAGCTTACTGCATGTTGGACAGACCCATAATATGAACCCATCATACTCTTCCTCACCCACACCTACTCTGGACAAGAGCTTCCTTACTCTTTATATCCATTCAGCCTCACTCAGATTACTATTTTCAAAGCTCCAAAACTGACATCATGATAGTTATATAAGCATTAGATGATTGTATGTAGAATTGTAACTATTGAAACAACATAATTATACTTTACATTTTTTTTACTTTTTTCTGCTTTATATTTTTCACTCGTTAAGCACTTGTTATACATTTTTAATAATGCATGTATTTTTGGGTTTTGTTCCGTTTTTTTAATGTTTCTGTCATTATTGTTAAAGCAATAAAATTTTATTTTAAAAAAGCTCCCAAGCTGACAATAACCATGACTTCATCTCCTTAAAAAAACAAAAACAAACAGATTGCTTTTCTGATGTTGTCATAAGAATTGCTCTGGGAAATTCCTTCAAGAATCAGGCAAAGTCATCTTACCCCACTATTCAATCCTCTATCTCTTATTTGCTTTTGCCATCCTATCATTGTAAAGTGCTTCAATCACAGAAATTATTCTCGTAGAGTCTTCTCCATTATTATAATCTAAAGAAAAGAACAACTGGGGGATGGTATTTTGAAAATTCCTGCAGTGTGAAATCAGAAAATTGTGCCTTGTGGCAAAAGATTCATTCTTGAGGACCAACATTGATGAAGCATATTTCCCAACACTAATCTTGGCCAAGTTCTTCACTGCCAGGAATAAGAATAATGTGTTATATATTATGCTGATTTGTTTAACATTTTTTGTAATCCATCCATGATTCCTTAGTGCAGGGGTGTCAAACTTGCATCGTCACATTGTCGTCACATGACATATCGTGACTTCCCCCCCCCATTTTCCCCCGAAAACAGGGGTGGGCTTGGTCAATGCATAATGCATCCGGTCCACCAGCCGTGAGTTTGACACCCCTGCCTTAGTGGGCCCTATCCAGTCCAGGTTATTCCAGATTAAGTGTGACCAACATTATAGTTTCCTATAGAGAACCACCTCTGAATACACATGCCACTTGTTCAATCCAATGCCTAACAGGTTAGGTTTTCTGCAAAGGCCATGATCTTGGTTTTATTAATTGGCAGCAAATGATGCTAATAAAATAGTTTGAATTCCCTCCTTAATACATCTGGGGCAGATTATAGAATATCAATGGTATTTGGTTAAATAGTGCCACTGTAGCCCCTCTATAGCATTGATATAAAAAATAAGTAGCATCTTTGCCTTGCATCGAGGTATCACTGTTGCGAAGGATGCTGTTGTGTTGCTTCTTATTCTCACGCTAGCACTGACGTGTAATTTGTCAATCGAGGAAACCTGATGGCAATTTATCAAAGACATAGAGGCTATTTCCCAACAAACATGATAAATGTGGTGTATTTTTCTGCCAGAAATGTGGCATTAAGCCCAGTTTGCCATTATCTGAGTCCCTTTATTCAAACTACTTTCAGTGTAAACAGTTTGCATGGATCTTGCTGTTAGGAGGTAAATATCTGATGGGATGATAATTGTTTCGTTTGTCTTTCTTGCCCTTCTCCAAGGTGGAATAAGGATAGCCAGATCACAAATCAGATTCCATCAGATTTCAAATCTGAGTTATATATATATCAGTATAAATAAAAAATGACGCCAAACCTGGGACCTCCTGATAAACATTTTTCTTGATTATTGCTGTGAGAATCTTAGCACCTTATGGTGCTTTTCCCAACCTCTTTGGATAAAGTAATTAATGTTAAGTACCTCCAAACTGACACAGGTCTATAGGAAAAGGTGATCAGCCTCCTGTTTGAATCAGAAGGGATGGTGTTTCTCTGGCATAAAGTGTGCCTTGTGTCACTCAGCTGAAGAGGGGGTAAAATTCGTCTTCACTGCAGCTAATCTCCAGAAGGTGGCAGAGTCCCTTTGTCTTGCTGCTGCTATTATTATCTCTGAAGCAGCTTTTACAGCATACTTCTTTTTATCTACCCACAGAGACATATATTGCCTTTCAGTTAAGCATTCTCTAATGCAAAATATGCATTATTTTGCATATAAGCGGACTCCTTGTGTGATGTGCATGAAAAAAAAATAACATTTTTGTGCATACAGATATATATATATAGAGAGAGAGAGAGAGAAAGAAGGACAGAGAAAGAGGGGAGGTGGATGATATCTGCTGGCAGGTTTGAATTTGTCCGTTTGATGTGTATGAATAACTGAATTTGCAAAAGTGACTCAGGTAATGATCCACATTGGCTAGCTGAAGTGGAATGACTTAATTTCTGCATCCAGATTTGACAGGAATACAGGCTGCAGAAATATTTATTAGGCAATGAATAGTTCATTTGTCTGTCTGTCTGTCTGTCTGTCTGTCTGTCTGTCTGTCTGTCTGTCTGTCTGTCTTATTTATTTTTATCCCTCCTTTATTATTTTTACAAATAAGGTGGTGACCAAATCTGACACACCTTCCTCCTCCTCTTTTTCACAGAATAACAGCTCCATGTGGTGGGTTGGGCTGAGAGAGAGTGATTAGCTCAAAGTCACCCAGCCAGCTTTCATGTCTAAATCCTTTCAGGACTTGAACTCACTATCTCCCAGTTTCTAGTCTGTTATGAGAGAGAAAGTTAGAGGCAGAGAGAGAATATACCCTATGCAGTCAATAATGCTGGCATTAATACCTATCCAATACATACATTCCCCTGTCCCGTCTCATCTAGTGATGTATTTACTAGACAAATATTTTGTGTCTTTGTATTGTGAAGCTCCCAAATTTTAGATAGAGGCCAATCTCGCTGATCCAAAATTAGTGTTAAAAATCACAAAAGCATGGAGATGGCAGGCTGTCAACCTGGCCATGTAATTTTCTAGACCATGCCATGGGTTCTGAAACTATGAATACTATGCACAAAGGGAGAAGGTAAACATTTATCAATAGGAGGCTGTAATGCAAGGACATCTAACCTTGGCAACATTAAGACCTGTGTACTTCAGCTCCCAGAATTCCCCAGTCTGAGTTGAAGTCCACAGATCTTAACATTGCCAAGGTTGGACACCCCTGCTGTCGGGTTTAAAATCAATTAATGCTGCCAATGTAGACTTTTCAAAGGAAGCCAATTTAGTGCACAGTTTTGCAAATTGCTAAATTTAAACCTAGAAAGTCCCCTAGAAAAGCACCTACTCCAAGGTTGACTGAATAATATCATTTGACATTAGCTCATTTAATATCCAGGAACATATGATCAAATGAAGCTACATACTGGTACCTAATAACATTTATACTGCAAGCTTTAGCTCTGGAGCCCCCAATGTGTCATGACATCAAGATAAGGTGGGGATGTGGTGTAACTCTCAATCTAACCGTGAGGAAGCTTGTAACTTATTCTGTGCTCCTGTCACTTTGAGGTTGAATGAATTCTCATGCAGGACTGGTTTTAATGACTCTTCACTAGACATCTGGAACACATCCACATACTTGCTTCTCAGCAAAGGAAAGTCACTGCAGCACCGAGGAAAAAAAGTGAGAACTTGAGAACTTTTTATCTTGAAAAATCTTATTTCAATCAGTTCCTTTCAGCCAAAATTGAATTGCCCCTTACCCTTTCTCTCAATTTCCTCTGCTCACATCTGGTACTCTTTCACACAAATACCTTACACTTTAGAACTGAAGTCCTGCAAGACAGATTTTAACCATGACTATGCCAGCATTCCAAATGAGATGCCTCTCTACCAGATTGTGCTGATCATTGCTGAACATACCTCTTTACAATCAACTTTACTTTACAATCATGGTCAGAGAGAATGTGACCAGCAGTCCATATTCTGTGTGCTTCTAGAGTTCCCCAGTTACAATTGTAATGTGTTTCTTTGGCCAGAGCCCCCAAAATATAGAAGGAGCGGACCCTGGATCTTTCCTAAATGGTCTTCCATTTCTGTGCAGCATCCAAAGCCACACTTGGTGAGATGGGTACCAGTATAAATTTAATCAAAAGGTAAAAGGTAAAGGTTTCTCTTGTCCAGTTATGTCTGTCTCTATGGGACAGTGCTTATCTCTGTTTCTTAGCCAAGGGAGCCAGCATTGTCCAAAGACCTTTTCTGTGGTCATGAGGCCAGCATGACTATATGCCAAAGTGCACGGAACTACCTTTTCACTGAAGTGGTACCTATTTTTCATGCTTTCAAATTGCTAGGTGAGCAGGAGCTGGGGAAGGAATGGGAGCTCACTCCATCGCGTGGCACTTGGATCCGGAACCTTGGCTGTCAACTTTCTAGCTGACAAGGTCAGCATCTTTAACCACTAAGCCATCACCCCCCATAAATTGAATTAATAAATACATTTCAGTTTTGCAATTTGAGGTCTTCTGGACTTTTCTAATTAGCTGATGCAGGAAGATAGACTCATCCAGATCCTCATCCAGATAGACTCATCCAGATAGACTCCTGGAATGTTCCTTACACAAGCACTGAAGGCAGCCTTCAAGACTACTTAGAAAGAACAACTGGTCCATGATACAGCAGCGCATGGATTAATTGGCATCCAACATGAGCATCCAACTGTGATATTACAGGACTTCCAATAGCTGCTAATTTAGTTCCAGTCAGGGTTAAGGTTCTGTTTTTAACCTATACAGCTTTTTATGACTTGCAGCTGGGTAACTGCCTTCTCTAAGCAATATCAGCTCCACCTATTAAGGCAATAAGGGATAAACTCATCATAATTGTACGCTCCCAGAAGACGAGGGTAGCCAAAACTAAATATTGTTACTTCTTAATAGTAGAGACAGTGGCTGTGGAACAATCTCCCCATGGCTAACCTTCTCCTTGTTGACTTTAGAAGAAGTGGGTTTCCAGAAAACATTCCTGTGATTGCACTATTTTATTTTATTTCTTATTTTTTAAATTTTAGTGTTTTTTTACATGCTGGAGGTTAATTTATGTTTTGCTTTGAAAATAGAAGGCTATATACATTTAAATTAAATATCAATGTAGCAATAAAATAATTAATCCTAAAAACGTTTTCAAAAGAATACTGAACAAAACAAGGGCTACATCTGAATAAATATGCAAGGGATAATGGCCACCTTGATTGTGAAGCCCTTTGTTTACTAGAGATTTTAAATAACTTATCTTTTTTTAGATATTTTTAGTAACAAATCTAAATACAGTTTTGATCAGTGGCAACATACAGTTCCAAATTCATTATAACAAACTGAAATACACACACACACACACACACACCAGGCGTGGGTTCTATGTACCTTTACTACTGGTTCGCAATGGGACCGTGCATGCGTGCGCTTCAGAGCATGCGCAGATCACCCATGATGACGTTGTGGTGGGTGGGCAGAGCCTCCCACTGGTTTTACTACCGGCTCTATAGAACCGGACTGAACCGGGAGCAACCCACCACTGACATACACACTTGTGACATCCTGCTGAATTCCCCATTGACTTTTATCTATTGGAAGCGGGCAGGAAGAAGTTGTGAGGAGGCTCTTGCTTAACGATGTGTGATGGTCACTTAACGATAGCAATGGGAACAGTCACCTGACATCTCGCTTTCTGACCACATTGCTTAGCAATAGAGATTCTGGTGCCGATTATTGTTGTTTATTTTATTTATTTTCTTTTATTAAATTTTTATACCACCCTTCTCCCGGAGGACTCAGGGCAGTGTACAGCCAGAGATAAAACCCACAACAATATAAAAGTTAAAAGACGAATTAAAAATTATTAAATAATTTGGCCGAAAAAGCTAAAATAAAGACAGCCCATTAAAATAGCATTAGGCCAGCCCTGTTTGGTGAAACAATAGCGTTTTGAGGGTGCGGCGAAAGGTGCAAAGGTCGGGAATCCTACGAATCTCTGGGGGCAGCTCAGAGGGCAGGTGCTCCCACAGAGAAGGCTCTCCCCCTGAGGGTCGCCAGTCGACATTGTTTGACCAACGGCACCCTGAGGAGTCCCTCTCTGTGGGAGCATACTGGTCGATGGGAGGCTATCAGTGGCAGAAGGCGGTCTCGTAAGTACCCAGGTCCTAAGCCATTGTTAAATGAGGGCTACCTGTAATATCACTGGCAACAATTGTATTTCCTGTGGCAACTTTTAACTGCTCTGAGTAAAGGAGCAGAGCTGCTTGTTTCTGAGAACAGCCTCTGGGGTTTACAGAAAGATGAACTCTGTCAACTAGTGCAATAACTTTTATTTTGAGAGCAGCGACAAAAAAAGACACTTTTGGCAGATTTCATCTTCAGTGAATTGTGATGCTCTAAAGTTGCAAACCAAACAGCACTGAAGAGAACTGAAAATGGACTTCCCCAAACAGGCCAACCACACAGTGTAACCAGCATGTTTTTGCTCCAGGGGAGTGGACTTAATGGAGTCAGTAGCAAAGCAGTTAATGATGGAGTTCAGTGTGAGAATGCTGGAAAAAAGCCACCGGCAGCCTTTTCCTTTGCCCTTTGGCTCTGACTTTACAGAGATGAATTAGGCTTGATATGGCAGCCTGCTGTTCTGTCTCCAGTCTTGATAGTTGTCTGATGCAGTCGTGAGACTTATTGCCGGTTGGCTCTGTGCTTCATGGGAGAAGATAGTTTCTGCTCAGAGGGAGAAAGATTTTTAATTCCGTATCTTTCTCTCTTTGCAGAAGCATTTGTGGATGTGGATATAGCACAGAGACACACCTCACTTTCTAGCCATGGCAAAGTGTATCGAAGAAGGCTTAAATGCGGGGATATGCAAAATGCAGAAAATCCTATCTCCCCACTTTCTGGATTCTCCAGCCTTAAGCTTGTCCCTCTCCATTTCTCCATTTCTAAGTTCTTTTAAAAAGCCCTGCATGCAAATGAATAGGCGTTTGATTTTCATTTTTGTGAGGAAAAAAAAATTGGAACATATCTTCACCTAACATCCTTGGAGGGGTGGGGTGTTTGGAAACGGTTTTCCTCTTCTTCTTTTTCTTTTCTTTTCTTTCTTTTTTTTGGGGGGTGAGCTTTGTATGTGTCTTTTGAACTGGGAAGTGCCTCTGAAATTTTTAAAAATGGCATGCATCAATACAGGACTGAATGCTAAAACAGTATGGAGTGGCAAGATGCACTTTGTAGGCTGAATGTAGTCCTTGAGAGCTTGTTTCGCAGGCTTCCACAGGTGCTTGAGTTCAACAGCGGAGCCTTCTCAGAGTGGATGCTTGAGTGGCTCTTAAAACTGCCACTCTGGCCCTGTGGATTTTAGCAGGTGTTCTTGTTCTCTATGATCAATCAAGTAGTCTGTTTGGAGTGGCTGTCAGAGCAGCTGCTAGCATTCTCAAATCAAAGCATGCCTTTTTTTACATTCGGGCTAGCCAAGATTGAAATAAAGGAGCCAGCAAGGAGATGGAGGAAAGAAATATTTGCTGCTTCTCAGCCATCATAAGGAATATACTGCTTGCTGGATGAAATTATCACGGATGTGGTATGTGAATGCTCTCTCGGTAGGTGTGGTGTTGGCGCACCTCTAACAACTAACTTTAGATTAAAATACAAACCAAAGAAATGTTCAGCCATCTCTAGATAAGCAGAACAATTTGGGAGTAGCATTTTATGAGATTAGAATCAGAAGTTAGCAATTTATTTTATTTTTATTTATTAAAGTTATTGGCCGCCATCTTAACACAATAACTCTGGGTGGCTTACCATGTTAAAAGGGTAAAACTGTACAAAACCTATACACAATGCAAATAAAATCCTAAAAAAATAAAAATACTCAACCCTAACTGAAAGATGGGGAGGGAGGCAGTAGGATGACCTGGGGGGGGGAGGATCTGTTATTGGGGAGTTCCCAACAACTCCCAATGTGAAGCCCCCTATGCATGAAGAGAGGTAAGTTGCAACAGTTAGTTTATTTAGTATCAGAATAATAACAGAATAACAGAGTTGGAAGGGACCTTGTAGGTCATCTAATCCAATTCCCACCCACCCCTGCCCAAGCACAAGACCCTACACCATTTCTGACAGATGGCAGTCCACTCTCTTTGAAAGCTTCCAGTGATGAAGCTCCCACAACTTCTGAACAGCGCTGTTCCATTGGTTGATTGTTCCCACTGTCAGAAAATTTCTCCTTATTTCTAGGTTGAATCTCTCCTTGATCAGTTTCTATTTGCTATGAGAAAATACCACTGAACATGGTTTATGGCTACCTCAAAAGAAGAGCATGTCCATGCTCCTTCTACTTTTACATATCAGGCCCGCAAAAGCAGTTTGAAGATGATCTCTGATTGCCTTCAAACCCACCAGCCTCAAAATGCAAAAAAATAAAATAAAAAATGGTTATATGTCATCAAGTTGTTTTGAACTCCTGATGACCAGAGAGATTTTCTTCAGGACGGTCAAAATGGAGAGAAGAAGAAGCCAAACCCAACATCCTTCTCTGAGCTGCTGCAATTTTTAACAAGGATCCCTTCCTACAAAGAGAACATAAAATAAATGGCTCACACTTCCTCCCCTCATGCCTTGTTTCATGTTCAGTGTGCTTGCCTGGTTGTGTGGAAATGAAGCCCAGTGGTTCCAATGGGAAAATGCTGAAAAGGCATAAAAGCCTTTTTCTTGTCCAAAGATTTGGTAGAATCAGAAGCCCAGAAGACCCACATCGGATAATCAAACATTCTTAAATTCCAGAAGTTTAAAAAACTGTATTAATTAAAAACAAAGTGCTTCATTCTGGAATTTGAGGGCACTTCATTATCTGATTTGTTAGCTAGTTAGAAATTAGTTTTATAATTAGTTTATTAATTACAGTAAATATTATTATTATTATTATTATTATTATTATTATTATTATTATTATTATTATTATTATTATTATTATTTCTATGCCGCCCACTCTCCGAGGACTCTGGGCGGCTTACACCAAAGACAGTATACTAAAGAGCATATTGCCCCCAACAATCTGGGTCCTCATTTTACCCACCTCGGAAGGATGGAAGGGTGAGTCAACCTTGAGCTGGTGAGATTTGATCCTCTGATCTGCTGAACTAGCAGTCAGCTGAAGTAGCTGCAGTATTGCACTCTAACCATTGCGCCACCTCGGCTCTTTTCTATTAACTGTAATAATGGTAATATTATAGTAGTTTCAAATATATGACCACTGAGCTAGAAATGGATTGATGCTACTTGTAGATGCAGCCGATCCAGAAGTATGGAGCTGTTTCAAACGGGTGTAAAATCCTTGTGGAGGATAGTGCTTCTGAACTTTATAGTCTAATATATGAATAGATCTTCACAGGAATGTGGCCAGGCTACATTAAAGTTTAATTAACACACTCAAACAAGAATCTTTACCTCAAAACCAATCCAAGGCTACAAATAATTAATGAAACAAGATTCACTGAACTCTCTTATGCGCACAACTATTTGTCCTTGCATATATTTTTTTTTTCTTGTGAGGTCGGAGACAAACGCTTCACTCTTTTCAAGGATAATTTTTTCTAATAGCAATTTGCTTCTCTCATCTCATGTTTCTGTTATTATCTTTTATTATTATTATAAGCAAGAACCCACTGGCTACTTTGGAAGTAAGAAAGGCCCCCATATCTAGTCTTGCATCTACTTTTCCATGATAAGTTGTTTCAATGTGCCCTCGTGTGGTAGATATTGATATTGTCCACACTAGAAACTCCAATCTAAATTAAAACAGTGATATATTATCAGTTGACTGATATGACTGATAATAGCTCTTCTTACGAATATCTTGATCAAACCATACAGAGTTCACCTGACTTATAAGAGTACATTACAATGTAATACAGGTAGTTCTTGTCTTATGACCACAACAGAGCCCCAAAATTACGTTGCTGAGCAAGACAGTTAAGTGAGTTTTGTCTGATTTTACAACCTTTCTTGCCACAGTTGTTAAGTGAATTACTGCAGGTGTTAAGTTTGAAACATGGTTGTTAAGTGAATCTGGCTTCCCCATTGACTTTGCTTGTCAGAAGGTTGCAAAAGGTGATCACATGATCCCGGGACACTGCAGCCGTCATAAATAGGAGCCAGTTGCCAAGTGTCTGAATTTTGATCATGTGACCATGGGAGATGCTGAAACAGTTGTAAGTGTGAAAAATGGTCATAAGTCACTTTTTTCAGTGCTGTTGTAACTTCGAACTGTCGCTAAAGAAATGGTTGAAAGTCAAAGATCACCTGTAAAATAAAAATGATATATATTGTCCCTCAACTTCTTAGCTTTAGACAGTGGCGTTGATTATATATCATCTCCTTTTAATAATACATTAAAATTTTATTTTTATAATTTTTTTCCTCAGTGCTTTTTCAGACTTCTTCTCTAATCACCTATACGACCAATGAATGGGTTATTAATAAATGATGGAACTAAGATACAGACTTTTTCTAGGTATTTAGACCATAGCTTAAATTCTAGAAATTATTCTTCCATATTATGTGCTCAACATAATGATCATGAAATAGTCTGTGTGGGATGCATTTACAAATGAAAAATATGACAAAGCAAATTAAAAATCACATGATAAAGTGGATGCAAAAATTCAAAGAAATAATCCTAGTGGATTATTCCTGGGAAAATCTGAGTGAAAACATCTGAGAAAAAAATAAATTTTGCTCCAAACAATAATCTGAGGAGAAATTGGTATAAAATGCTTTACAGATAAAGTAAAAGTCTGCGAAAAAGATGGACAAATAAAAAATGTTGGGAATGCCATATTGCAGAAGGAACATTTTACCACATGTGGTGGTCATGCAAAAATCTCAAAAGTATTGGACGGAAATAGATCATAATATTCAGAAAATGTTAAAAATGAAATGTTTTCTATTTTAAAAATAAAATTCAAAGTGAAACTTTCATTGTGAATAATTGCAGAAAATGCAAATTAAGAGGATCACAATTTATCAAAATATATGCTGACAGCGGCATGAATGAACCAGGAACAAGATTGAAAAAGCGAAACTCTGCTAACAATACAAGGTGAATACGCAGCAACAGCAAAATCGATAATATATAAAATAAATTTTAACAGATCTCAGCAGAAATTGCTCCCCGACATATGGACACATATATAGCAAGGCAGATTCAAACATTTGGAATAACATTTTTAGGAAAATAATTCAGAGACTAGTTAAAAATAACAGAAGAAATAACTTAAATAGATAAAAGCAAAAATGTCCAACATTTAATATTAAATATTAAAAGTATCGCATAAATATTTAAATAGTGGTTAGTTTTTAATTTTTTTTGTAGTCTTTAGGTTTTTGCAAGATGATGATCATCATCATCTTCATCATTATGCCATCTTCTGAACATTCCAGGCAGGCTTAGATCTCAGCAAAAAAATCAATCAATTTTACCGTCTGTAAAAGGGGCTACCAGAAGGTGGGGTGGGGGAAAGGACAGGAGCTTTCCAGACACCCACCCCTAGACACAGACCACTCAACACACAGTTCTTAAACTGATACCTTGAAGTGTATAGATTAATACAGCATAATTTTATCCTCTTTGAATTGATCTGGCAAGTTGATTATTATTTATAACAGCTGCAAGCACAATGGCATTAAGGTGTCACAAAACTTGCATCCTAATATGACATAATGCAGTCCTTCCTTTTAAACTTGGTGGAAGACAGAGCAGCATCTCCCAAGAGTCTGCCTAAACCCACGGTGCCTATTATTTCTCCTTAAGGATTAATACTGCATACTGAAAGTCGTAGGCATAATTAAATGATGTTCATTTTAAAGCACATTCAATACATCCTGCTACTGTGCTTATACTAGGGTTGTTTGTTCATGGAAGGTAACCTACCTGGAAGTGACTGCTCTTTTCATTATGGCTGCCTTAAAATAAAGAAGGAGTCATTTATAAAAAGAGACCTTGAGCCTCCCAGGCGCTCATTTACATTCCTCCCTGGATCTGCTTCCTCCAGCTTGACTCAAAGACCTTGCCAGACAGACTCATAGCTGCTGATTTTTCAGGAGGGAAATACTCATTTAAACAACCGAGTCGGTCATTTCTCTCATCTTAACTTCCCTCACAGGATAGTTCTAGGAGAAAAATAACAAGAGGTGAATGTTATATATACTGTCTTTAGTACCTGAACAAAAGGCATGGTTAAATACATAGAATTGCAAGATGACATTATTTTGTTAAAGATTCAGAACTTTCCAGTTTTCAAAGTAGACATCCTACACGGGGGCTGGAAATTTCTGGATGAATACTAGATGGCAGCAAGGTGGCTATATGTTTTTGCTGTCATCTAGTGGTTTACTTAGTGTTTGCCGGGTAGCTATGTATGTCTATCCCAGGGGTCAGCAACCTGTGGCTCTGGAGCCACATGTGGTTTTTTCACCCCTCTGCTGTGGCTCCCTGTCACTCAAAATATGTGTCACAAGTGCCAATGTGCGACATCTGCCAGCACACAATTTATTGAGCTTTTCAACCCCCGATAGGCCAACCATGGATAAATCCAATTCAGAAGAAAACAGAATGTTTAATTCAACTAATGTGCATATGCTAGTTTTGTGGCCGCTCAAGAAATAGTCAGGCACAGAAGGGTTTTGTGGCTCCTGATGTTTTCTTTTCTGTGGGAAACGGGTCGAAATGGCAAAAACAGCACTTTTATATAGATTCTGTGTACTACAGTACACAGAAAAATATTAAAAATGTTTGATCATGACCCCATTCAGGCAGAGTAGAATTCACTCTTATCTGTTTGCACATCTTCTGGCTATATTATTGAAGTTCTGGATCTAGTCTACTATAAGGCTACTTAGATAATTATAATTATTCTATGTCAGAATTAGACTTCTCTTGTCTGTTTGTTGAATTCTAATTTTTGCAGCTTGGATTTGTTTCCGGCAGATCTTTTTCATGTTGTACTAAATTCCTTAACTTAGAGATTTAAGCAGAAAATCTGAGGTTTTCATTGCATCTCTACATCACCAGGCATTTAGAACATTTAAGAACAGTAAAGACATTTATTTTTCAAATTGTTACATAATTCAGAAAAAACCAAAAAAACCAAAACACATAGCAACCAAGTTTTTAAAAATTATGTTTGTGCTATTTATGCATTAGATTAATTAAGTCGTAGCATATTTTAATTGCCTCATGCTTTAGTCTCTCTAAATATATGGGGAAACAAATTTAATTTTCCTGTTATTTTTAAATATTGTTGACACTTGTGACAAAACTAACGAAGGAGGATTTTTATAAGTATTTCAGAAGATACTCATTTTATACATCTGCAACAAGCATGTTGCAAGAGGAAGTTCTTCTAAAAGTGTTTTTATTCTCTTGAATAGTCTGTAATTAAGAGTTTTGTGTTTGGATAAGTGACCAGGGAGAGTCCTGGACCAAATCATGGACCATACTTTTTTTTTTAAAAATAATTTTTTTATTTGTTAATATAATAATTCCATCTTCAATTAAACAGTGTGCCATCTGGGTACAAATATCTTTGTAAAATGATAATCAAGATTTACAACAATATTCATTACATTAACATTAATTCTGTAATATTAAAATGATATTAAACATAATAATCATAATATCTGCTTCTCTTAACATATCTTCTTTATTTCACTAATCTTTTCCTTTTGTTTCCCTGTTTCTAACTTCCATTTTTGTTATCTAACCATTGATAAAATAAGTCTCATGTCATATAATATTCAGTTTGTTCTTTCTCCTTAATTGCTAGCGTTAGTCTATTCATTTCTACACATTCTAATATTTTGCTGATCACATTCTCATCTGTGGGGTTCTCTTCACTTTTATAATTTTGTGCAGATACAATTCTAGCTGCAGTTAATATATGGATAATTAAATATGCATTCCCCTTACTATATTTTTCATGTAAAATCCCCAACAAGAATATTTCTGACTTTAAATATGTTGCTTTATCATTTTTTCCAGTATGTATTTTTGTCCATTTTTTTTGTTTTTGTTTTTGAGCATGTCCACCACATATGATAATATGACCTAAGTATCTGGTGGCACTTCCAGCATTTAGCCAACTTATCTTTAAATATCTTTGCCAACCTCACTGGCACAAAATGCCATCTATAAAACATTTTATATAAATTTTCTTTGTATGCAGTTGACATTGTTAATTTATAGTTCCTATCCCACAGTTTCTGCCATTTATCTAACTGTATTGTATAACCAAAGTTTTTTGCCCATACTATAATTGTCTCCTTCACTTGTTCTTTTTCCAATTTCATGCCTAATAAGTAGCTATACATTTTCTTTGTCAATTTTTCTTCTGTCCATACCAGACCAGACCATCCTTAATGTGATGCCAAACTACTTTAGGACATTTGTATTTCTCCCTATTTCACATGCATAAATCAAAGAGGATAGACTTCAGTCACTTAGCCCTGATTTCATCATATATGTAATGTGGCTTAAATTCAATTGCATGTAATTAGAATGCTCCACAGTCACGAACAGGATCTGTTCAATGCAGTGGTGGGTTGACCGGTTCGCAAGAACTGGTAGTAAAACCGGTGGGAGGCCCCGCCCACTGCCCTGGATGTCATCATCAGTGATCTATGCATGTGCAGAAGCAAGGCGCACATGCAAGTTTGCGAGCATGATCCCGTTGTGAACTGGTAGTAAAGGTAAGTAGAACCCACCCCTGGTTCAATGTTAGAGAATGCAGAACACCCTTTAAAGACTGAGGATTGAAAAACAGGTTGTGGACACATGACTCAGCTTTCGTTAAATACAGTTAAATATCTTGCTAGGATTAAATGTCTGAACCTAGAATTTTTTGTACAAATCTTTGTACATATGCCATATTTGCCCAGGAGATAGTTATTTGAGGGAATAAGTAGTTCATTTATTTATTTAGTTGCTTAAAAAAACTTACATGGCTGCCCATCTTATATATGATAATACTAGGCAGCTCACATTTGGCATCCAATAAAACAGAATAAATGTGACCAACTGAACACTCTATAGCCTCACAACAGCTCACAAATCTAATCTCAGCCCATCTAGGCCGGGCCTGGTAGGAACAAAGGGAGCCAGGACATGCACTCAAACATGACAAAACTCAACTTTAATCCCCTCAAACAGGCTGGAACCTTAGAATGCGACGAGTAGGTAATAGGTTCCTTATAAAGTCAGCACTGGGAGCGTCCACCTCCCAGCGCCTTTTCAAGTCTTTGGGCCCCACCCCCTGTCCATCTGGCTGCCCACTCCTACAGATTTGGCAGGGAATGACGCAGCTGTTTGGCATCGTCAGATGTGGGGCCACCGTCGGCGAGCCGCTGCCGTTGCTCCTGCTGCATCTTCCCCGCCCCCCAGGTAGGGCGAGCCAATACAATTTATTTTGTATGGTTCACTTCTGTCACAGCCCAATGCCTGGGCAAAAAGGTAGATCTTCCCAGCTTCCAAAAGACCACATCTTGCATCATCTGAGAACAGAGGATAAGCATCCTTTCTCAAGCTTTAAAATCATTGCACAAAAGGCGTCATCTTTTTTTCTTAGAAAAGTTAAACGTTTATAACAGGATTATCATATCTGGGCTGCGAAACATGTAGGGTGTATTTCAGGGGTGAAATTCAAAATTTTTCCCTACCGGTTCTGTGGGTGTGGCTTGGTGGGCATGGCAGGGGAAGGATATTGCAAAATCTCCATTCCCACCCCACTCTGGGGCCAGCCAGAGGTGGCATTTGCCAATTCTCTGAACTACTCAAAATGTCCGTTACCAGTTCTCCAGAATCTGTTAGAACCTGCTGGATTTCACCTCTGGTGTATTTGCTGTATGCCTTTGTGCTACCTGCTTTTTTTAATATTAATTTTTGCAAGGCAGTTCTCCCTTGATACTGCGGCTGTGCTGCTGGTATTTGCAGGCTGGGGTGAAGTAACTTTGTACTTTCTGTGAATTTACAAGAATGATGGGGAAAAAAAATAGAAGAATTGTCTCTGGAAGCAGTCTCATGTTGAAATTGCTAAAAATGTAAACAATCCTGAATTCCAATCTAGGGATTCTACAGGGAAAACCCCCATTTTTAACTTCTGATTGTTAAAGTATCATAGAGTCCTTGGTGCTCTCTGAGCTTAGTTGATTTTTTTGCAGATATTTCATTACCCAACTAGGTAACATCATCAGTGCTGGGAGGGAGGGAGGGAGATTTTGCTCTCTTTTTATATCCTAGTGGTTTGTCCTGTCAGTGCTGGTGGGAGTCTTCTTTTGGTTCCTTGATTAGGCTGTTGTTTAACTGTTAGCTTGTTTGTCTGAGTTGACAGTTTCTTGATTGGGCTATTGTTTGCTTCTTGATTGTTATTGCGTTAATGTTGGTGTTAATATTGGCTTATCTGGGTGTTGATTGCTGGTGAGGAAGTGTTTTGGTTATTTTGTTTCTTTTTAGGTTGCTATTAGTTAAAGTATTGGCTACTCAACAAAAAAGAAATTTGCTGCTCCTAATCTTGGGGTTATAGTACTGTATCTGAGGTGCAGATATCATGATGACCATTGATCTCTTTGCTACCCTTAATGATAATCCAGATTTCTGAAGCCCAGATATGGCACTCTAGCTAAGACTATGTAAGCAGAATTGATAAAAGAAAAAAAAAAATAAAAATGTATTTAAGGATAGAAAGTAAGATTTCATCCATAAGCTTAGAATTTCAAGCCTTACTGATTAGAAACCAAACTGAAAGAAAAGCAAGTAAAAATAACTTTTAAATATTAAAATAAAGGAAGTCAGGAGAAACATATTAAGATAGCAAAAGAGTCTGCTCTCAAAATACCAGTTTTGAAACAAGTTGTTTCTTTAAAGAACAGCTTATGTGTGGGTTTACATGATAACTGATTATCCAGATTTGGGGAATTTCTGGCACGAGAGGTAACAAATGAAAGGTACATTCATTTAAGGAATCATCCATATGGATTTGTACTTTTTTGACTTTCTGCAGGCTTATCACTGTTGGGCTGTGTTCAGGGGTAGGTTCTACTTACCTTTACTACTGGTTCGCAATGGGGCTCACTCTTCTGTGCATGCGTAAAAGCTTCCTGATGTCGGGGTTAGTGGGCGGAGCCTCTCACTGGTTTTACTACCAGTTCTATAGAACTGGTCAGAACCGGGGACAACCCACCACTGGCTGTGTTACAGTATAGACAGAATTGTTTATGCAAGGAGAAATAATTTGACTATTAAAACTCTTTCTAAATAATCATGGGGTGGGGATGGGGGGTAGATACTATCAGGTGCCTTTATTCAATCATATAAAACATTTCATTTACTTTCTGCCCTGCAGCAAGGAAACGTAGGTACTACTCATTTATGAATGTCACAGTTTGCATAATGGGATTAGATTTAACCTATTTTTGGTCTGTTGTAGCTAATCCTAAAGTAGCACTCAGTAGTAGCAAAATGGTCATTTAAGGAAATGGATATTTCCAAGTTACCTGGATTTATTTATTTATTTATTTTGCTTCTACTCTGTCATGTTGAATTCTTGGAGACTGCCTGCCGAAGTCCCTGCAGTTTTCTTGGCAATGTTTTTCAGAGGTGGTTCGCCATTGCCTCTTTCCTGAGCTGAGAGAAAGTGAGTGACCCAAGGTCATCCAGCTGGTACAAAACTGAAACTCAGGTTCTTCCATTTTCTAGATGGGTGCCTTAACCACTACATCAAATTGGCTCCCAGTTTGGAAATAAGCCTTATTAAATTCAATATTGGGGCATGTCTAATTTCCCTAATACAGATATTTTTGGAAAATGTTTTTCCATAAACAATATATTGTATTCCCTTTCATTGATACAAATTTTGAGCAAGAGTTCCCTGAATGTAGGCCTTTTTATAATCATTTCTCTGTATTGTACAGAGAATATATACCAAGTATCATCTGAAAACTATGCTCATTTTGGTTTGGGAACCCAAACCAATTGGCATACCAATCCAAATCAAGCAAGCACTACTATTTAGTCCTGTACCATCCAAACATCTCTGTGGAAATTTGATCCATGAATTATCCTGGGATCTAGGCTTGGTTCCGATTATAGATTTTTCCACCAAACAAAGTGCAGTTGTTGACACTTCAAGAGATCAGCTTCAAGAAGAAATAGAGATGCCTATCTGTTCCATAACGTTTAATAGTTGATAGGGTTGCATCAAAATCCATCTTATAGATACAAAGTAGAGTAGCAGAGAAAAAAGGCACTAAAGCAATGGCAGCTGTTTTCCCTCAAGAACCCCCATCCTTCTAAAAGGAAATCAATATAGATTCTCTAAAAGGATTTCACAGCTGTCACCCACATCAACAGGAAATATGAGAAGGAGCAGCTTCAGGAGAACGAAGGGGCTACCATTGCATAAAAAAAGAACCTGATTCCAGAGGAATTATACCAAAGCATTAATTTTAAGAAATCATCATGCAACATGTACAAAGGTGACACTTTTTCAAATTATACTGATGCCAGGTCTGGAAGTGAAGATAAAAAGAAACATGAAAAAAAAATACATACCCAACTTATAGAAAACTTACAAAATAGGAAGATGATGGAAGTTTTTATTACGAACAATAATACAGCTGTAATAAAGTTGTATTTTCTAATATAATGTTGGTGCAAAGTATTTCATTAAATGATTATATGAACAGTCATTAAAAAACATTAGGTCTGCAAAGCTGAAGTAAAATTTCCTTTCATCAAAAGCTGGCTGTAATCATCTGTAGAGATAAATAACTGTTTTAGAAAATGGTTACACAGTCATATGGATAAGTATTGCAGGACATAAACTGGCCAAAAGCCAACACTGTATGAATGGGCTAATATATAAGAAAAAGAAAAGGAACCCTGTTTTCCTTTTTACCTGCATATCCTTTATATATTCTTATCCTCTCTTCTAGTTCTCTAGCTTTCCTAGTCCTCTGGAATATATTATTTGGGGAGAACCTTCAGGGTAAAATTTTAGGGAGGAAGAGTTCGATCTCCAGTAGCTAGAACTGATTCAAATTTCCCTGGTGGGCAGACACAATTGGTGGCATCCATTTTTTTCCCCCATGATAATATTTTAAAATTAATTTAATCAGACAAAACTCTCACACTGGAAATTTAGGTGAGAGAAAACCCCTCTGAATTATTCACACATTTTAATGAATGTAGGGAAGAAAGGAAATGTAATAGTAAGATAGGAAAGGGGTTATAAAAAAAACTAATGGGCATATAATTAAGACTAGAACTATGTCAAATTTTTGTAGTATTGACTTTTTGTTACAAAGAGCCTTTTTATAAAGGGACTTGGTTTTTTAGCTAATATCTAATTGTCCTTATTATTTTTTAGTCCAAAGTAATTGCTCTTGGTTTAAATCGATGGCTTTCTTTGTGTTTCTACTACAAATCTCATAGGATTTTATCAACATTTCATTCTCACTTATTCTCACAAGACTATTGCTCCAGATATACTCTGTTTAAATGTTTATAGTCCTCTCTTCCTTCTTCCTCCTCAAATACATATTCATTTCCTTCAGTGCTTGCCTTATATTTACGTGGGTTTTCACAAAGTATTAGATGTGCAATATCTCCAATTATTTGCGACATCATCTTCTGGATTATGTTTCATGGGTATGTTGAGATAGGAAATTAGAAAATTAATTTACTGTTTCATGGCCTGGAATATAAAGTGATTAAAATACTTTCTTAAGGATTCTGTATATATTTGCTGGGAAACTGCCAGCCAGGCAAAGAGGAGGATCAAGTGGGCAATTAGACTTGAATCTTTATGCAACCACAAAAGATCTAGGACTGATTCTGGTCTAGGTTCCATGGGATCTTATTTGTTTGCTCCCAAGAGAAGGCAAGCAATCTGGGAGATTCTTGTATTATAGATAGAACACAACGATCAACTGAAACCTTTTATATATGGATCCAGTTGCTTGCACCTGACAATATATGACATATAAATATTATGAGGATTGATCAGTGTAGAAAACCTGGAGTCATTCCTCAGGAAGAGCTATTAAATTTTCTTCCTCATAATAAGAATATGCATATCACAACTATTTTGATCATCAATTACTGGGAAAACATCCCCATTTAATTTCTTCCTCAGAAAGCAGAAAGGGAATAAATTGTATTCCCAAATAATTAAGTTTTGGCCACACTAATACAAGATCTGGAAATGAGCACATTATTGCAGTAGCTGAAAAAAAAAAGAGCATCTCTCCCTCATTAATTCTCGTAAAATAACTAAAATAACATATGCATGACAAAGAAACTCCATGAAGTTACCATGTTTACAGAATGAACATCAGCAGGAGCCTTCTGCCTCATGAATAACTACAAAGATACACAGTTCAGACCATTTCTAGGAGTTGCAGTAATTTGAGCTCTTATACATTTCTCAAAAGAATATTGTGGTATTTAAAAAATGAATAAGCATGGACATTTGGCTGTACTTACATCTTCAAATGCTCTCTTGAAATAGCTGATAATTCCTTCAGGAAGTGAGAGAACCCTCATTACTAATGTGGGCGTGTCCACCTGCCTTTTCCTAGGAAAGTAATGGCTTCCCTATCCAGTATCAATAAAGGAGAATATTTGTAGCTCATGGTTGAAATGAGGGGTCCTTGGTGTTCTCTAAGCTTGCTTGTTTTCTTGCAGACCTTTCATTACCCTAACTAGGTAACATCATCAGTGCTAGTAAGGAGCGCTTCTTACTAGCACTGATGAGGTTACCTAGTCAGGGTAATGAAAGGTCTGCAAGAAAACAAGCAAGTTTAGAGAACACCAAGGATGAAGGATCCCTCTATCCAGTATTGATCAATTTCGTGGAATTTTATTTATGCAAAGGGCTTCTCTCTCTGTGCAAGAAACATTTGGGGGGGGTCTTCCAACTCTGCCTCCATATTGTGGTTTTAGTTAAGTGACTTTTTTTTAAGGTGAATGACTGGTTGTTGCTTTTTAAAATGGTGGCTGTAAAAGCAAACTTTTGATTTTGTTCCCTTACAATAAAATAGAGAGTGTATGATTGGAAAGTTCCTACATTTGGATGTTGCTACTTGGCAATGGCCTGGGTATAGTCCAGGGGTGAAATCCAGCAGGTTCTGACAGGTTCTGGAGAACCGGTAGCAGAAATTTTGAGCAGTTCAGAGAACCGGTAGCGGAAATTTTGAGCAGTTCGGAGAACTGGCAAATACCACCTCTGGCTGGCCCCGGAGTGGGGTGGGAATGGAGATTTTGCAATATCCTTCCTCCTGGAGTGGGGTGGGAATGGAGATTTTGCAATATCTTTCCCCTGCCACGCCCACAAGCCACACCCACCAAGCCACACTACACCTACCAAGCCACTACACCTACCAAGCCACACCCACAGAATCGGTAGTAAAAAAAATTGGATTTCACCACTGGTATAGTCCCCTGAATATTGATATTGGAATGCTGTGCTGGATTTCACGAAAATGACTGCCTGGAGGATGCTAGGTAAGAAGAGTGTTGTACATCAATAAATGTAGTCACGACCAACAATAGATGCATCTCTATCCATTTCAAACCTTCGCTCCAGATTAAGCTTTCCATTATAATGCCTTTTCTGGACAAAAAAGTGAAACTGTATTTTAGGTACACCACTCAAATCAGATTGACTAGACTTAAAACTTGTTTGTTTAATGACCTTTCAAAGTTAAAATGGCACTGGAAAAAATGACTTATGACCATTTTTCACATGATAGCATCCCCATAATCATGTGATCAGAATTCAGACTCTTGTCAAGTGGCATGTATTTATGATGGTTGCAGTGTCCTGGGGTCATATGATCCCCTTTTGTGATCTTCTTACAAGCAAAGCCAATGGGGAAGCCAGATTCACTTAATAACCATGTTACTAATTTAACAACTGCAGTGATTCACTTAACAACTATTGCAAAACAGGTCTTGAAATGGGGCAAAACTCATTTAACAATTGCCTTGCTTAGCAATGGGGTCTCAATTGTGGTCATAAGCCGAGGATTTATAGTAGGAAATGGTTGTGAAGTTAGATTTTGTAAATTACAGCAGATGGAACAAATAGTTTGGTCAGAAATGTAACCTAAACAAAATGTCACCCAAATACTGTGTGTCAATTTTATTTAAACTTTTTGTTTTCCTTTCAGGCCCCCTTCCCACTCTTAAAAATAATGGAGGACCCAAAAGGAACTTTTATTTGCATGGGTTATATCTATTGATATTTTGATCATATAAAAAATTAAAATTGATGCGACTGAGACTGTGGACCACACTTCGAGAAATATTGCTGTATGCTGATTTTTTTAAAAGTGCAACTATATCAGCATTTTAAGAGCTGCCTAAATGGAAAGACTAATTGTGATTCATTACAAAGATAACAATGATAATAATAACCAAACATGGTTCAGAATTAATATATATATATATATTGGGATAACCTGATTCTTGTATCAGGTTAGCACTAAAGAATGTTTGCGTTTTTTTCACACTTTCTTTGAGACAAGAGCTCAAACATTACATGCCACAATTGCTGAAATAGTGATTATTTGGCAAATAAAGAGGTGAGCTTATGTTTCTCAGCAGAAACATTTAAAAATTATAGGAAAAGGAGATGGAGGTATGGGAAACACGCTGATCAGAAAGAAACGAATGTCATGAAATAATGTATTGTATTCCGAAACTACAATTCATAATACCATTACAATAAAAAAAATTCTTTAAATGCCTTAAGCTACTGATTTGAAATAAAATTTAAAAGGCCACCGTAGATGGATTCCTGAGAAGAAACAAAATATACAAATTATTCTGAAAACAGTGCAGAGTGAGTCCAGCAATTTAACTAGGACAGAGTTAAATTCTTTCTTAAGTACCTGTTAATTTCACTAGAACAGATAAACTCTAGTTGCTTTCCATGGATATAGGTGGGTCTTTTAGGTGTCAGGTTTTCTTTATCCACAAAAGGAAATATGTAACACAAGAAAATTGACATGAATTCAAACTATTGCCTACAAACATTACAAACTGTTCTGCATGTAAAGAAAAGAAAAAAACAAGACTGATAAGTAAAAATGCCTTTCAATAGCTTGTAGACACAAACCAGTAGGTTTCTTTTCTGCATATCGCCAAAAAAGAACACCAAATTAAAGAATTAAACATCTTAAAAGATTTCCACCAAGTGATTACATAGGCGTGAGCTAAAAGCATTAACTTTCTTGTAATTGAACTCCAATTACATTGAGAGCACTCAATCCATTTAATAGTTTAAATGATACTGCAAACAAAATCATAGAACTTAAAAGTATTTTTTGTGCTCCTGTCATACCTAGGGTCTTGTTAGCAACCTATGGTTTGGGAATTTGCAGATCCAGTACCAGGTGCAGGCTATTGTAAAAGGTGAATGGATAATAATAACCAGAAGTTAACAAAACAGATTGCTCTGTACCTATCACCCTTTTGAGGTAAATCAGGTCAGGAAATGGATACCAAAAGAAATACCAGAACTCTACTTTATTGAGAATAGTTTTACTATATTTCTCTTCCCTCTCTCTTATACCAAAGAGACTTACACTTTTGTAGATTAAGGTCCTGGATGGAGTGAGGCTGCCTATGGATGTCAGCAGATTCCTAAAACTGCCAGGAAATGGCTCAATTAGCCAGACATTTGGAACACTGGGTGGATACTTGTGAGTAAACTGTGAATGGGGGAAATGAATGAATGAATGAATGAATGAATGAATGAATGAATGAATGAATGAATGAATGAATCTCCTCTCAAGTTTCTGGGCTGTAAACTTTTACTGCCCTTGGGAGAAAGGATGAGCTCACCCACTCTTGGGGAAGTGAGGATGGGTTGCATTTCTACCTGACTGCAGCTGCTTTTCCTAAACACATCAGCCCCGGCTTCATTCTCTTAGACTCTCTACTTAGAAGGGCTGGTATCAGGGGTGAAATCCAGCAGGTTCTAACAGGTTCTGGAGAACCGGTAGTGGAAATTTTGAGTAGTTCGGAGAACTGGCAAATACTACCTCTGGCTAGTGCCAGAGTGGGGAGGGAATGGAGATTTTGCAGTATCCTTCCCCTGGAGTGGGGTGGAAATGGAGATTTTGCAGTATCCTTTCCCTGCCACGCTCACCAAGCCACGCCCACCAAGCCACGCCCACAGAACCCGTAGTAAAAAAAAAATGAATTTAACCACTGGCTGATATGGACCATTTAGGAATAATGGAATAACAAAGTTGGAAGGGATATTGGAAGTCTTCTAGTTTAACCTCATGCTCAAGCAGGAGGTCATATACCATTCCAGAAAAAGTGGCTGTCCAGTCTCTTCTTAAAAATCTACATGTTGGAGCATCCCACTGGTTAATTGTTCTCACTGTTAGGAAATTTCTCCTTAGTTCTAGGTTGCTTCTGTCCTTGATTAGTTTCCACCCAGGGTTTCTTGTCTTGCTTTCTGGTGCTTTGGAAAATATATTGCCTCCCTCTTCTTTGTGACATACCCTTGAAGTATTGGAACATTGGTATCATGTCATCTCTGGTCCTTCTTTTCACTAGACTAGACAAACCCAATTCCCCAAACCTTCCCAAAAGAGAGTGAGACATTAATTCTTCTTTCTCTCTAGGCTCATTATTAAATGCTTACTTTTACTACACACACACACACACACACACACACACACACACACACACACACACGAAGGGAGAGAGAGAGAGAGAGAGAGAGAGAGAGAGAGAGAGAGAGAGAGAGAAGCAAGAGCAAAGTCCCAATTAAGAGACAGTGAGATAAGATTGGTTTTTTAAAAAAAAATCCAGGCATGGTTTGCCCTTGTTTCTGGTTTTACAATGTTTTTCTCTTAGCGCTTCAATTCTCTAGTTGAATAACATTTAATCTAAAGCTGAAGGGCTGATAAATAAGGCTCACTGAATGTAAAGGAACTAATTTCAGAGTAGAAATGTTCACCTCTCCAGTGTTTCTCATCTTGGAAAGAAATCTGAAGAGAGAATGCCACTTCCTTTGGACATTTTCTTCACTGGTTTTTTCCTTTATCCTTACCGGCAATAATAAGATGTTACTATACCAGTAGGCTGGATTTCTACTCTGTCCAGGCAAGCCAAATTCTACATCAGTAGTCCCCTTTCCTTTTTCAAAATTATATTTGTGCTACTATACTGCCCATAAAATATGATGCTTTGCTTAGCTTCTATTTCTGCAGGACTACAGAACTTTATAGAAATTTTTGCAGTTGTTAACTAATTCTACAATGGCGGTTTTCCGTCAGCCTCAGATGCTGTATGAAGACTGTTCCAGAGGGCCTTCTCTAGCAAAGATTTGCGTAGAGCTGTCTGCCTTGTGAATTGAGGTGCTTTTTGAATCTCACTACAGGCCTAAACATGTCTGCAAATTCAGCAACCTGAATTTTCATTAAAAACCTGTTATGAACCTGCAGGTTACTGGTTTTCCCTATGGAGAGGGTCAAGTTGGCCAACAGTACTATCAGGCAGGTAGACAATGATTAGGATTAAATAACAATAGTACTTAGACTTATATACCGCTTCACAGTGTTTTGCAGCCCTCTCTAAGCGGTTTACAGAATCAGCCTATTGCCCAACAATCTGGGTCCTCATTTTACCGACCTCAGAAGGATGGAAGGCTTGATATGATTACATATGAAGGCTTTGGGAAGGACATGCCCATAGTCTTGGATGGGGATCCTTGGATTCATTTTGGATAGGGATAGTAATATCATATCTATAAAAACATTTTCTAATGGAAGCCATGTTAAGTAGAAGTTAGTGTATTAATTATTGGCATCTTACCATTAGTGATTGTCAGCATATCTTGAACAAAACTACCTCTGTTATTCTATCAAATTGTTTTTGAGAGTGGTAATAAAAGTAGGAGCAGACTATCCTGAAACTAGGAAAAAGGTTTTTTTCCAGAGGTATCTCATTATGAAATGTCATAATGAATATGAATATGTGGTTATAGTATTATTGTTAGTTCAATGCAGTCAGCCAGATGTTCAGACTGGATTTGGCATTTTTATTCACCTTTCGAATCTTCCCCAGGGACCTGGGATAGGCAGATGTGGATGTTTGATGGTGTTACAGTTATTGTCATAGGGTGTAAGCTATTTCAAGTAAACTGCCTTTTGCAATTGATGGATGGTGAATTTGTCAATGCCAATTATGTTCAAGTGGTGGTCAAGTTGTTTTGGGATTATTACTATTACTATTGGCACTACCTTTATTTCCTTTTCCCACAGTCGTTCTATTTCTATTTGCAGGTTTTTATACTTTGTTATCTTCTCCAGTTCTTTTTCTTATATTCTACTCTCTCCAAGTGCTGCCTTATCCACTATCCAAACTTTTTTAAATATGTTATCATCATCACCAGAAGGAAGTGATTTTTTAATACAATGCACACATTTCTTTTTTTATATGACCATCTAGAATGGCTAATTCAGAATTTTAAGACAATCATTTGCATATATATCTGATTTTTTTGATTATCGACTATGGTACTTATGTCATTTGGAAATATAGAAAAAGCAGCAGCAGCAATAAAATAAAATAAAAGGGGGAGGCAAAAAAATCCCAGCTGTGTTTATCTGTTTTGTACACATGGAAAAGATAGTGAGTTTAAAAAAAAGGGGGAAATTTTTGAGTTCTTATCTGCTACACTTGCCCAGCTGCATGGGAATTAGTGCTGCAATCTCATTTTAAAGTGGTGCTGAGAAATACTTCCCTTGCATACCTCAACATTCAGGCTTCTACTTTTGATCTATGGCCTAAAATAAGTAATTGCTCCTCTATTCACTGGTGTTTTAGGGACTTGCTTTACTAATAATATAAAATTCAAAAGGTGGAAATGCTGTACAAGCACGCAGGCAAAGATGGTGTTTGAATCCTTTATGTAGTAAAATACACTACTCTATGCTGCTCCATTTCTAATGTGTCTCAATGAAAAGAAATAAATACACAAGGTATTTTCCCCCCATAATTAATGAGCCTAGTCTTGGCATTCAGTTTTCTCTCTTTAAACAGAAGTGTGCTATTTTTTATAGGGGGATATTTAAAATTATGTTTGACTTGGAGTAATACAGTTCTTCCCTATTCTATTTGTGAATTAAATTGTTACTATAATATTCTATTATTATATCTCCATTATGCAAAGTAAAGATACACTGAGAAGGCCCCATAGACAAGTCAGGCCCCATAGACAGTTTATCACATAAAGTTGATGAAATGTGAAATCAGATGCTATTTTTTTCTAAACATTTCCTTAGTCATTTGTTCAGAGGTTTTGAATGTTCCTAAGTACAGAAATATTTTCTCTGGGGAAAAAAACAATAAAGCATACTGAGATTGGCCTATGAGGCCTGACTTTTGTGTGTGTGTTTATAAATTAAAGCAAATGTGTACTCCCAGAAATAGGAAACAGAATTTAAAAACTATCAGACAAGAATAGAATAGATTGGAAGTGCAAATTTTATTTTTTCCATAAAGCTTTGTCTAATTTATAAGTAGTATTTCCGAGATATAATCAGAATTGATCCTATCTTCCCTGCTACTTCAGATATAGTCTTTTCTTTTGCTTTTTTTATGAGTTTAATTTTAGAATATGATATCTTTTATACTCATAATTATGAAGATTCACAGTCAGCTGTGTCCCATCGTTCTAACAGCCGTTACTGTTTTCTGGGAAGTTGGATTTTTTTAAAAATTTAAGGCTGGATAAAAGCCAAAATGAATTTAATTGAAAGTTGGAAAAGCCATATAATAACATTGCATAAAAGCGTGATCCAAAACTGTTGAACAGATGGCACCAGGAGGTAACTTAGTTACTGTATTTTTAGTTCCACTATTATAATAAACACGATGGCCAAATAAAGTTTAAAAAGGTTATGGATTGCAATCATTTTCTTAAGCAGGAGTGAAGAAATATAGATAATTAAAAGCAAAACGGAGACATTTAACACCCACTCAGCATGTAAGAGTGAGGGAAAGAACTGTGGAGGCTGAACACAGGGAAAATACATTCAGCTAGACCAGGAATGTCCAACCTTGGCAACTTTAGGACTTGCGGATTTCAAAGCAAATCTGACTGGGGAATTTTAGGAGCTGAAGTCCATCAGTCTTAAAGTTGCCAAGGTTGGATACCCCTGAGCTAGATGTTCTGATAGATCAGTGTTTTTCAAATTTGGCAACTTTTAAGATGTGTAGATTTCAACTTCCAGAATGCTGTCTGGGCAATTCTAGAAGTCCACACATTGCAAGTTTGAAAAACCGTGTCAAATATGAGCCAGCAGTGTGCAGCAGCTGCCAAAAAAGACAACACAGTTCTAGGCTGCATAAACAGAGGGATAGAATCAAGATCACGTGAAGTGTCAATACCACTTTATAATGCCTTGGTAAGGTCACTCTTGGAATACTGCATCCAGTTTTGGTCGCCACGATGTAAAAAAGATGTGGAGACTCTAGGAATAGTGCGGAGAAGAGCAACAAAGTTGATTAGGGGACTGGAGGCTAAAACAATGAAGAATGGTTGCAGGAACTCGGTATGTCTAGTTTAATGAAAAGAAGAACTAGGGGAGACATGATAGCAGTGTTCCAATATCTCAGGGGCTGCCACAAAGAAGAGGGGATCAAGCTATTCTCCAAAGCACCTGAGGGCAGGACAAGAAGCAATGGGTAGAAACTAATCAAGGACAGAAACAGCTTAGAACTAAGGAGAAATTTCCTGACAGTTTGAACAATTAATCAGTGGAACAACTTGCCTTCAGAAGTTGTGAATACTCCAATACTGGATGTTTTTAAGAAGAGATTGGATAACCATTTGTCTGAAGTAGTGTAGGGTTTCCTCCTTAAGCAGGGGGTTGGACTATAAGACCTCCAAGGTCCCTTCCAACTCTACTCTGCTATTCTATTCTATTCTAAAAATGGGCAAATTAAGATCCTTTTTAAGGATCTGTGCTTTGGTCTCCTTTTTTTTTTTTAAAGATATTACACATTATCCTGAGCAGCATATCTATTGAAGACTCTAATAGAATCATGCTTTATGCATAAAAATATACAAAGGCATCTAACGACCACTAATTTCCCCACCTTCATGGAACATAATAGATGAGAAGAAGTTTGCAATGATCTCAACAGAGGTTTTCCTCAGCTCTGTTTTGCCTGAATATGCAATATCTATGCTCTGTCATTGAGCTGTGATAATTCTGGCCCTAAAAATAGACACAAAGTTCTCTCAATCACAAGAATTGTCCTCCATTCTATTTATTTATAGCATGGGACCCTAAAAATAGACACAAAGTTCTCCCAATCGTAAAACTGTCCTCTTCTGTCTTTATTTATATTCTGGAATAGTCAGATAATGAGGAAAAGCTGAGCAGGAGAAATACGTGCACAGACATCGTTATTGATCTGATTTATCTTAGAACTGTTATCACTGAAAAAAAGGGGCTGATATTTAAGATTCCTTCCCTACCCCACCCTGTTCCTTTTTGGGGGAGGGGTGTCTCTTGTTTTTCCTCCCTCCTTTCCTTGATTTCTTTCCAAAGAATCTGCTTGTTGTCCAATTAAATGTGCTAGAGACAGATGTATGTTTAAAGAACAACCTGTTTTGTAAAGAGATGTACTGGTATGAGGAAAAGATCCAAGTGGGTGGAAGGATTTTTGACCCTCTTTCAAGCTTATTTTCTCAGAATTGGTTCTAAAACGACGTAAAGTCTATTAGTACAAGAAATTGTAATTGGAGCAAAGAAGGAAGCAGGGGGCTTTAGGAAGACAACATTGTAGCAATTGAAGGTTTTGATGAATGTTTTCCTCATTTTCATATCTTGGCTTAGTTTAAATCAACCCAAATTATGTTTGTTCAACATAATCTACAGTACATATGGGGTATGGGAACTTGTATCAAATTTTTCACAAAGTTTTACTATAGTCCAGATGTTAGTATTTATTTATTTATTTATTTATTTATTTATTTATTTATTTATTTATTTATTTATTTATTTATTGGTTCAATTTATATGCCACCCTTCTCTAGAGACTCAGGGCAGCTTACAATGCGTTAAGCAATAGCCTTCATACTTTTGTATATACCTGCTGAGTAAGGCTTTTGCCCCCACCCCCACCCCAGCGGTGTTCTTTTTTATACAAAGTCAGCTTATTGCCCCCACAATCCGGGTCCTCATTTTACCTACCTCGAAAGGATGGAAGGTTGAGTCAACCTTGAGCCTGGTGAGATTTGAACTTGCAGTAATTACAGGCAGCTGGTGCTATTTAACAGCACTTTATTCTGCTGCACCACCAAGGCTCTTATGGTAGTAGTGTGATTTTATACTATTTCATATGGTTGTGAAATAATCCGAATTCAGAAGGGGGAATATGCTTTGGGATGAAGGCTCATTTTGTGTTTACAAGCAAATGCTTAAAAGATTTGTGCAGTGGGGCAGGAAAAAGCACAATGGATGTAAGGAGGTATTTTTTAGGTCTGAAGCGTGTGCCCACACAAGCTACAAATTCCCCTTTTCAAATCCAGATTGTTGTACAGCTCTACTATTTTGTCAATCTTACCAAGAGAGGTAATTGAAGATTTGAAATCTTCATTGTGAATTCTTGTAAGTCTCCATTTCTCTGGCCACCTGTGACTGCTAGATTTCATCAACAAGTCCAACATATTAAGTATTTTGAAAAATGAAAGGAGAGTTGTATTAAGTGTTATGGAAAATGGCTGGTTCAGTCATACCAAATGAAATATTTTTATCTGAAGGTGGCTTAAAGGAGAGTATCTGCCAAATATATGTTTAAAAAGAATAAAGGTAAAGAGCTAGTACTAGTGATTTAAGTGTTGTACTAAGGCCATGGAGACATAGGTTCAAATCTATATTCATCCATGGAAACTCACTGGGTGATATGGAATAACTTCACGACGTTATTGTTGACAGAAATATAGATGAGGGAATGCTGAAGTCAACTAAATTAATTGATATACCTTTGAACTGAGCTCAGCCACTGGACATAACATGCAGACATTTTGACAACAATCCATCAATGGATTGCCACAGCTGCCTTTGGTTGTCTTTCCTGGCTTCCAGGTGAGGCACTATTATTTGCAAACAACATAAATGCCATAAAGGCAAGCAAGCTCTTCAGAATAGATTGGTCACTATGGAAACACGAAGATCAGGTAACAAATGAAGGAAAGCTACAATTTAAGATTCAACATCCTTTTCCAAGACACTATGTATGGAAAATCCCTGATGAGCTATTCTGAGCAAGCCTTGAGAAAATTTGTCCATCGCTCTATCCCAGAAAAGTCTTGCTTTGCTCTTTACCAATGCCTGAAGTTGTTTAGAATTTGGTGGTATATGTGGTAAGTGTTTTAGTAATGAAAATAAATATAGAACATAGAATAATAGACTTGGAAGGGACCTTGGAGGTCTTCTAGTCCAATCCCTTGCTCAAGCAGGAGACCCTGGCCTATACCATTTCAGACAAATGGCTGTCCATCTTCTTGAAAGCCTCCAGTGATGGAGCACCCACAACATTTGAAGGCAAGTCGTTCCACTGGTTAATTGTTCTCACCGTCAGGAAATTTCTCCTTAGTTCTAGGTTACTTATATGTTTTATAGACAAATCTAAATGCGATGTTGCTTCAGAATGACCCTGTTTGACATGCAGATGTACAGATTTATTTACCTGACTAGATGACTCGGTGGCTAAGACACTGAGCTTGTCGATCAGGAAGGTCACGGTTCAAATCCCTAGTACAGGTTTCCCGAGTGAGCAGGGGGTTGGACTAAATGACCTCCAAGGTCGCTTCCGGCTATGTTACTGTTACTAAGCAGCCCAAGTTGTGCTAGGATTCAGCAAATTTCAAGAGAGAACTTCAGTTTATTTTAGTTTTAGGTTACTAACAACACCCAGAACGTTTGGCTTTAAACATATTTAGAATTCCACAACATTTGTGGAAATATTCATCAAGTTCCTAATTAAAAGAAAGCTGAACAGAGTAAAAAGCCTGACAATTTACAAGATGAAATGTTCCCTTAAATCCTGGGTTGTTCTCTATGAATGGCAGACTCATTTCTGTCTGTGGAAGCAAGGACTCATTGGGCATTTCTTGTAGGAAGGAGGGTAGGAAAGTTAATTTTCCCACCCCCACCCCCCAATATCTCCAGCAAACCTCCCCAGTATTGTTTGTTTTGTTTTGTTTGTTTTCTTGACTTAGCCTGCCATAATCAGTTGACTCTCAGTGGGTTATAATTAGTAATTTACAATAAATCATTCGTGGTGCAGTCAATTGCTGATGTCTGCTGCTTCTTAGAATTTCTTTAAACCTTTAAGTCTTTTATCTTTATGTCACCTCACTTGGGAAATATGTAACCTGGATTATGGTACAGTAGAGTAGAAATATTTCTGCTCTCAAAAGACATAGCATCCAACTTTACATTCCAATTGAAGACATTTCTACATCTGACTGTTGTATTCAATAAATTGTGTGAAATTATTAGTCACTGAAATGCACAGTAGACTGAAAATATGCACACAGAACATGCTTCTTGCGGAGAGGAGGTGTTCATCACACAGGTTTTAACAAAGAACCACAAGTGATTTATAGTTGTCCCTGGAAGTACTTATATTTCTTTCTTTTTCCCCCCTAAGGAAAAATTTCTCCTCTGACCTTGCTTGACTTTGGAGTAATATCTTTTTCAGACATTGATGTTCAATAAATCATTAAAAAACAAACAAACCCACTTTCCTTGCTATGGGGTCCTTGATGCTCTCTGAGGTTTTCTTGCAGTCATTTCATTACCCAAGTAGCTTACATCATGAGGGCTAGAGTCTCACTCCCTTCTAGCACTTCCTTCTAGCACTGATGATGTTACTGAGTTGGGTAATGAAACATCTGCAACAGTGGTGGGTTCCTCCCGGTTCTGCCGAGGCGGTAGCGGTGACGATATGACGTCACCGAACGGGTTCTACCCCCCCCGCCCCCCTCACCCACCCCCGTGTTATTCTTAGCTTTTATTTGCCCCCACCCCCAATCTATTGCTGCCTCCTGAGTCCCTGCTGATGGCTAGAGGGAAAAAAAAACTATTTAAACTCTTGCCGTGGGGCTTCAAAGGGCCGCCCTACAGCTGATCAGTGTTAAAAGAAAACAAATGAGTAGACCGGTGCCTGCAAAAATAAATGGGTAGACCAGTGCCTGCAAAAATACATGAGTAGACCAGTGCCTGCAAAAATACATGAGTAGATCAGTGCCTGCAAAAATAAATGGGTAGATCGGTATAGCTCTGCAAGCAGTTAAAAGCCTGGTAGACCAGTACCTCTGCTAAATCCTAAATAATTGTCACATGACCATCAAGCCACGCCCACAAAATAAGCCATGCCCACAGAACCGGTAGTAAAAAATTTTAGAACCCACCCCTGATCTGCAAGGAAACAACCAAGTTCAGAGAGCACCAAAGACCCCCACAGTTCAACCCTGAGTCACAAATATTCTCTTTTATGACTTTCCTTTTCTGTATCCTTCCTGTTAGCAGGCAAAATGTTTTTATTCAAACACTCCTTGGTCAATGTGTGCTGCTTGTTTTACCGTAATTATATAATTATACTTTATGTTTAAAATGTATGATTTTTTTTAAAAAAGAAAAATAGTTATTGTTATCTGCCTTAAGCATTATTACTTGATAGAAAGACAGGATGTAAATTACATAAATGAATAATAACAAGGGGTTTTTTTTTCCTTTTGTGTTATTTGCAATGCTTTTAATGAATTGACTTTAGCTCAGTTTTCAGCTGATCCGGATGGCATTCTAATCCAGCCTACTTTTTCTATTAGATTCATATCTGAAAGTTTTCTGGGAAGAACAGCTAAGTAGTCCTTTGTCTGCATAGTTTTTTTAAAAAAATCTGTAATGTTGGATGGCCTTTGCACAAGTCTATTATTTGGGAGACACAGGCAGACTGGATCAGTAACCTAACACAGTAAAACAAAGCTCTCTTTCTCAAAACAAATAAGGATGAAATCTTAACAGAGTTACTCAGTAGTCTCTTGAACAAATAGTATAACTTGATATCAGACTCATTATCGAAAAATGAAAGCCAATTCAGAAAAAAAAACTGCATTTAAAGCTTTTAAGAGTCAATAAGAGTGTCCAAGGAGCTATGCTGCAACAACAAGATGAGTTATTAGTACAGTTGCTTAATGGCTTTTATTGCTGTTTAGGTCCATAAAATTTATATTGTATCTCTTACCCGTTTCTTTTTGTTGACAATTACCAGGAGCCAACCAGCAGCACAAATAATCTGATTTCTATATTGTTTTAACTCCTCAACAATCCATATGAGTTTAATGAGTGCTTTGCAGTGGTGCATTTGTTTCCTGGTTGGAAAGTCTGCAGTATGCAAGCATTGTTAAAAATAGGACTATCGTTGTTTTAATGGGTTGTAATTTATAAGGCTATGCAAGTGTGCTTAATGCAATCCTTTGCAATTTAAAATGGAAATAAAAGGGAGGAGAGAAAGGCAAGTAGTTGTCAAATGGAGAAAAAGAAATCATTGCAGATTGATAGCCGGATTAAATAAACGTTTGGCTTAAGTAGGTTCTGAACATAAGGTTTTCATAATAAGTAGAACAACTCTTAAATTGTTTCATATTTGATATTCTGTAGTAAAAGATCATTGCTCTAATCTTGGAATTCTGATAGTTGGGGGGAAAAAAGCACCATAAAAATACCAGCAAGACAGTTTGTTGAACTTGTTTGGTATAGTTCTGAAGAAATCTGCACTGTTATAATAATGCTAACCGGCCCTGCCCAAAGACCAAAGTGAGTTGCAGCAAAAGCAGATGCACAAAATGGTTGCCTTGAACACAGTCCCACTCTGTTTCTGCAGACTTGTGCATGCCAGGAGTGAATTAGCTGCTGTCCAAGCAGGAGCCTTTGCAATATCTGCTGCATGAAAAATGGAATTGGATTCACAGTCTAAGGTTATGGATGGCATTCCCAATCTACTGTGACACGATTACTTTAAATTTAGAAGTATGTGTTAAAAATTCCAGAAGTAGCATCTTCCAAATCAGATTAAATACCCACCCAGCCTCCAATTGAAGAGTTGAGGAAAACAAAACAATGCCAAGCGGGAAGCAATTCGACTTCATCAATTCCCTCCCAGGAGTCTCACCTATATTTAGGCTAGGGTCATCTAATCCTATATAGACACAAAGATTGCATTGTGTTGATTTCCACATTATTAAGCATATATTCACTGCAGCAGAGTTAAATACACTGGAAATATAAAAACAAACATTTATCCATATTTTAGTTAGCTACCCTGGAATCCAAACTCTAATCAAAATCATAGTTTTCAGGTTCTCCTGAGCTCTGCATCAGTCTCAGTCTTATGTAAGATCTAGACTAACATTTTGGCTGACTCCACAAATGGTCACTAAGGAAGTTGTTGTTGTTGTTGTTAGTTGCGAACTCGTGTCCGACCTATCGCGACCCCATGGACAACGTTCCTTTGGGCTTTCCTGTCCTCTACCATCCTCTGGAGTACATTTAATCTCACGCCTACTGCTTCAGTGATTCCATCCAGCCACCACATTCTCTGTCATCCCTTTCTTCTTTTGCCCTCAATCTTTCCCAGCATTAAGGAAGACACCCATTTAAATCTGATCCCAATATAGCAATAGCACTTAGACTTATATACCACTTCATAGTACTTTTCAGTGCTCTCTAAGCGGTTTACAGAATCAGCATGTTGCCTTGACAATTTGGCTCCTCATTTTATTGACCTCAGAAGGATGCAAGTCTGAGTCAGCCTTGAGCCAGTCAGGATTGAACTCCTGGCAGTCTGCAGAATGAGCCTGCAATACTGCATTCTAACCACTGCGCCACCGCAGCTCTATAATAAACATGTAGCTATGTTTATTAGTGAAAGATAGCCCAATCCATGACCTTAACTTGATTTTGTGTATTGATAAACTATCTGTTATTCATATATTGAACTACTTGTTTAGCCCATAGCTATAATGCTTTGTGTCTATGGTATGGAGTTGCATTTTTTTGTTAAGCAGAGATTACACCAATTTGAGCCAGATCATCTGTCTCCTGCTCAGGAATGCCTGACCATTAAGTTGATAGACAAGATCAGGGATTTCCAAACTTGGCAACTTTAAGAGTTGTCGACTTCAACTCCCAGAATTCCCCAGTCAGCATGGCTGGCTGAAGAATTCTGGGAGTTGAAGTCCACAACTCTTAATGTTGCCAAGTTTGGAAATCCCTGGGCAAGATCATGGTACCAAGTGGCTTGGGGAAGTTTTTCCTAGTAAGGAGGAATATTGATAAAGTAAAAGACCTTAGTCTACCTTGTAACCTTTAGCTGAACTCTGTTACTATGACTCCTGAAAATGTAAGCATGATGTTGCCCTTAATGATTGGTTTATAACAATGTGCGTTTCCAGGATTGGTTCATGGCAATGCACGCTGTTCAAATTATATAAAAGGGGACTATTCCAAGCCAGGATGTGCCCATTTGGAACTTACTTTTGGGTAAACTTTTTATTTGGAAGTCAAAATTCTCTTTTCCTTAACATTAATCTGATCTGGTTCATTGGGCCTGCACACCAGGTAAAAGGACCTAAGCTTTCTGAGACAAAACTACGATTATGATATACAATGTTTGCAGGCCCTTTACTCCTATGCCCCCCAGTTCTTAAATGCTTCTTGAAATCCCTTTTTCAATCCCTGAAAAAGGGATTGAACCTCAAATTGAAAAAAACTAAAACTGAGGCCTCCCACCCTACGCTGTGCCAGGCCAAATTCCAAACGTAAGCAGGACAGATGCTCCGCCAAAAGGAGTTCAAGAGCCGATTATTCAAGCGTACCATAAAGAGTCTCCCATTGAAATGTGCACCGCCTGTTCCCATTTAGCAAAGCAGCTAATTCAGACGCTTAACTGCTGAGCCAAACATAGCACTGAAAAGTCTCAAGTGTAGAATGAGGAGTTGAATCGCTGCTGATTAAGGAAGCAAACAAGGAAGGAACCTATTTAACTTTGCACTAGTCCCAATTCTATTTAACAAGGCAAGGCCACTCAACTGCAGAGCCAAAGATCAGCTAAAAGAGTCCTGAAGGGGGTGGGAGTGGGAGGAGGAGGAGGCTTGAACAAACTTGCAGGCGAGGAGCTTCTCATCCCAAAATGCAGCAGTGCCCATCAGTTATCAATGCAATTAAGGTAGAATTTTAATTGCTTGACCAAATGTTCAGCTCTAAAAGAAACGACGGCATAGGCTGCTTACGCCTATGCTTATGCATCTCCCAAATAGGGGCAGATTTTGCAGATGCAAATGTAAAATTTTGCTTCTGGGCAGCCAATCCTTGGTTCCTGCCTCCATTCTCCTTTAAATCAGTGTTTCTCAACCTCAGCAATTTTAAGAGGTGTGTGGAGTCCAATTTCCAGAATCCCCTGTCATGCTGGCTGAGGAATTTTGGGACTTGAAATCCACAATGTTAAAGTTGCTGAGGTTGAGAAATCTCCTGGTAGTAAAGCAACAGGAATAGTTGCTTTTTTAATTGAAGGGTCCCTCACCCTACTATAAATAAGGAGTGTGTTTGTCAGTATGGAAGCTGCGTCCTTCCAGAGTTGTGAGGTGTTACTTTCCATTGATTTTTTAAAAAACAATGAATTTGCATTATTGCCCTTGTTTTTCCTAAAAAAAAAAATTGATGTCACTTGTTCTTCCTCCATCAAAATGAAGCATGGAGCCTTGCTGTCAAGACTGTGGAGCAATTATGCTCAAAGGAATTAGCAAGCGGAATTGGCCCCTCTGCAAGGCTGCAATCTTTAAACAGAGAGTACTTGTGTAGATGACATGGTAAATGACTTTGTGTATAAATGCAGTTGTTTGAAGCTATTATTCTTTTAAATGATGAGCCTATATCTTTCTTGGGATATTTATACAAACTTTAGAGGGTCCAGAGCATTCCATATGTTCTGAACAATCCTTTCTAAAAAAAACACAAAGCTGAAACCTAAAACCTCTTATTGCTCTGCAAAGGCAGCTGAACAGAGCTTTTCATTCTTATTTATTTTTGGATTGCCTATGGCCATTTTATATAAATTCATGGCAGAGGTATAATTTGAAGCATGCACAGTTTGGTTGTTCAAATCTAATATACCATGCTGGTAAATATAATGAAAGAAGAGGGATGAAACTCAAAGATGGATGCTTGAGGGACTGGTTTTTTGGAAATTTCTATATGAGCTGATCCGTGCCTTCTGGACTAATGTGCACATTGAAAAGTATGATACATTTATTTTTGAATTTACTGTATTTTCTGACGCAATTCACATCTTAAAAAAACAACTGCAAAATGTCTTCAGAAAAGAGTGAGGAAAAAAATCTGTCAAAATGCAAGTTTTTTTTTTTTAATGCAGACCAATTTGGGAATAAGATGGAAAGGCATTTATGAGCAATGTGTGTGAAAACGACATCTCCAGAATGTGTGTTTTTGACTTGGACAATTTTGCAAAAATTTTACATCTTTTAATGAGATGCAAGTCTCTGCATTTTTGAGAGAAAACAGAGAATATCAAAAAGATTGACTGATCCCATATTGTTACATTGAAGTAGGGCTCTCTGATCTGCAAAACTCCAGACAAACACTAGATGGAGCAAAGAGAGATGGAAAACTCCTATTTGCTAACAACTTGTGATTGTTGGAAATTGTGCAGCTGAGATTTCATAGCTGTAACTGAAGCTTATATTTCCTTGAATTATTTTGGTACTATAGATTACAATACCACTGCCAATTTACATGTACTGTATGTTTGTCTTAAACTTCTCAGTTTTGCTTTGCAGAAAGAGCCAATTAAAATGAACTCCAATTCAGTGGTGAAATTCAATTTTTTTTACTACCGGTTCTGTGGACGTGGCTGGTGGGCATGGCTTGGTGGGCATGGCAGAGGAAGAATACTGCAAAATCTCCATTCCCTCCCCACTCCAGGGGAAGGACCACTCCTGGGGCCAGCCAGAGGTGGTATTTGCCGGTTCTCCGAACTAGTCAAAATTTCCGTTACCGGTTCTCCAGAACCTGCTGAATTTCACCCCTGCTCCATTTCCTATGTAAGTAGTTTTGAAAAATAAGGCCAAAATCACTTATATGCTTAAATAAAGGAATCAAGGTGCTGTAGCAATTTACCATAGCCAACAACTCAACATTTAATTTCTACCCCAGACCATGAGAATATAAAAGTTAAATTTCTTCATTTTTTTCATAATTCTACTGGCCTGATACCATATTTATGGATGAATGTGCCAATAAAATGACTATTTTTGGATACTGAGCCTTCTGTTCTGTGATTTCTGCTGCATTTTCTGGTGAGCCCATAATTAAGCATCAAGGCAGAATCCTGTTTTTCGCATGTAGACATTTAAAATAATTGCAAAATATCACAAGGAAGTATTGGTGTCAAATTCAAAAATGGTTGGAAGAAATTACAAAGCAAAAAATAGATATGAAACCTGAATTGTTTTTATTAGGAATACTGGACCTGAAAATGAATAAAAACCTTCAATACATTATATTGCACATACTTACTGCAGCAAGAATCATATTCGCAAAAAATTGGAAACAAAGACAAACTGTTTAATAAAAATGATTTTATAAAAAAAATAAAATAATTGCAAAATAGACTTTTGATTAATTAATTGATTAATAGCACAGAAAATAATAAAAATAGTGACACCAACATTTTAAATTATTGACATATTAACAGTAAGACATTTTGAGAATTTGATATTTCGAACTTCCTTACAGTTTAACTACATGAATACAATAAATTTATTTTATCCAACCTATGGTAGGTAGCCCAATTCCAAATGACCATGAACGATAAAGGTGTAACATCTGAGGGGACTACATAGTCTGTAGCTTCATCATTTGCCAGCTTAGAGGCCTGCTCCGGCATCCTGCCCTAAAGCCTAGGGGGAAGGCCAGGTTATAAAGATTGCTTGAAGACAAGAAAGGTGAGGGCCATATCATTTTCCAGGAATTGCCATTCTAAAGGATCAAACTCTTGGGTCCTTCTTGATCAGACCTGGGCATTTTATCACTCCTGGGCCACATCTCTTTGGCTGTTCCTGTTTGGCCCATGTGGATTGCTTTTATTTTGAAGGAGACCGCTATTTCCCCCCCCCCAATTTATGTATGCGCATGCATGCAAGCCTGTGTACCTTTACAGCTTTATAGGGCATTACATACAGCATTACACTCCCAGTTTCTCATATGGCCCCTTGGGAAAATTAACTGTCCACTCATTCTTGATCGATTGCATAATTAACAGGACTCAAAGTAAGGAGGGTGTGTCAGAGTGCACAGGGTAGGCAGAAGCTAAAAGGGAAATGTATGATTTAATCTCCTCTAAACATATATTTAGAGATGAAAAAGATGAGAATATAGCTGTATTCTTTCTAAAAAGAAAAGAATATCTTGACAGAATATATTATAACTGGGAATGCATAGCAGAATGTAAAGAGGTTGGAACAGTGGGAACAATTATCTCTATGGTTATTGTCTCAAATGCTTATTAGATAGATTTATATCCCACTTTTGTTCCAGGAGCTTGAGGTTGCATAGATAACACTACTAGGTAGAATTTTTCCCAGGACCACCCTGTAATTTTGATGAGAGAAGAGCAGAGAATGGGTTTAGACTCAAGTCTCCAAAGTCTTAGTCCAACACTTTAACTCCCTGTGCTTTGAGAGATGGATTAGTGTTTACATATGTATTATTTCAAATCGGTCAAAGATGACAATTTCTTTTAGGTCAAGAAATAAGACAAATTTTTCCAGCTCTGTCAACTTGCTAGGCTTTTTAGTTCCCTAGATAAGGTGAAGTCGATACATGTTTAAATAAGATCTACATTCATCACCTTTCCATATAATCGCAAATAAAGTTATTTTTATTCCATTCTATTACTATGTCAAAACCTGGATAACCTGTGGTTAGCCTTCATTATGCCATGCTGAAATGTGTCAACTTCGAACTGGCTTATGTTTGACACTCCAGTTGAGGCATTCAAATCCAAGAGGATATTTAATCACATATAACTGAAATGGGTTGTACATCCCGCATGGAAGCCTGCCTTGCATTTTCCTTTACTGAGCATCAGGGTTCCAAAAAAGAATTCCACTCATGATTAACCGAATCCAAGTCAAGCTCTGCATGATTTGGTGTTTCAGTAGATCACTGGGCTTGTTAGTTGTTTCTCTAAATCATTGTTCATCTTTAACATTTAGAGTTATTTATTTATTTATTTTATTTATTGGTTCGATTTATATGCCGGCCTTCTCCGGAGACTCAGGGCTGCTTACAATGCGTTAAGCAATAGCCTTCATACTTTTGTATATACCTGCTTAGTAGGGTTTTCGCCCCCCCCCCAAGTGGTGTTCTTTTTTATATGAAGTCAGCTTATTGGCCCCACAATCCGGGTCCTCATTTTACCTACCTCGAAAGGATGGAAGGCTGAGTCAACCTTGAGCCTGGTGAGATTTGAACTTGCAGTAATTGCAGGCAGCTGGTGCTACTTAACAGCAGTTTAGTCTGCTGCGCCACCAAGGCTCTCCTTGTTGCAGTAGTCAACGTTGCAGTAGAAAGCAAAGCTTTTGATCTCCTTGTGGCTACAGTGGAAATGATGGGAAAAGATAAGCATAGGAGGTCTGATCATAGCTTATATAATTACATTTCAGTTACTCTTCAGTATACAGATGCTTTAATGTTTTGAAGATGAATGTTTTGATTGTGCCAGTGGGCTTTCAAAGTGCCTCCTTCAAATAGTTTGCCTATGTTAGCAATGTATGGTATAAAGAGCTAGTTTAGTACTCTGGCTAAGACACCAGGACGGATACTGGGATATCATTTCCCACCTTTCTTCATCCCACTTTAGGCACAAAGCTAGCTAGGTGACTTTGAAACATTATCTCAGTCCAAGGATAATGGCAATAGGAAACCACATTAAAAAAAAAATTGCCAGGAAAACTGCAGAAACTATTCCAGGCAGTTGCCAGGAGTCAAGATTGATTGGAAGACACAAAATAGTGGCATAAGCTTTTGTGCGCTAAGATTCACTTTGTCAGGAATTACACCCCATGTCCTTATTTCTCTTATTGCAACGGAATTAGTGAACTTCTTAAACTTTGGAAAGTTGACTACCCCAAGCAGATAGTACAAGATGAAATTAGCAAGAGAAGAAATATGGGTAAATGTTTTGAGAGCGTGTTTCTTCTTTTGGAATGGTTTTAGAATCCATTCATACACTGATAAGAGGTTTATAACTGAGTACTGAACCACTCAGCAAAATTGTGGTTACAGCTGCTATAGTACAGATGAAAATAACTTCCCTTTATCTCTTAGAGGCTGGATTCATTCCATTATTTTTAAAACTCTTGTCGGAACAGATGCATTTCTCTATGGTATTGGTAAGCAGTAACATTCAGAACACGCTTAATATACATTACCACACCGGTTTACAGTAGCAAAATCGCCCCATATAAAGATCCAGTTGGTTCTTCTGTTTTTTCCTTCACTTTCTGGGCATGATTTTTCCCTTGTTAATTTCTATATATTATATATTATTGCAAAATGGGCTCTTAGTTGAGGTCTCTAGACATTAATGAATAATGAATTCAATAGGGTTCAGAATAACAAAATAACAGTTGGAAGTTAGAAGGGACCTTGGAGGTCTTCTAGTCCAACCTCCTGTTCAGGCAGGTGACTTTATATCATTTCAGACAAGTGGTTGTCCAATCTCTTCTTAAAAGCCTCCAGTGATGAAGCACCCACAACTTCTGAAGGCAAGTTATTCTATTGATTAATTAACTATTAGGAAATTTCTCCTTAGTTCTAGGCTGCTTCTCTCTTTGATTAGTTTCCATGCATTGCTTCTTGTTCTGTCTTCAGGTGCTTTGGATAATAGGTTGACCCCCTCTTCTTTGTGGCAGCCCCTTAGATATTGGAACACTGCTATCATGTTCCCTCTAGTTCTTTTTTTCATTAAACTAGACATAACCAATTCCTGCAACCATTCTTCATATATTTTAGTCTCCTGCCCCTTAATCATCTTTGTTGCTCTTCTCTACATTCTTTCTAGAGTCTCAACATCTTTTTATATTGTGGCAACCAAAACTGGATGCAATATTCCAAGTGTAGAATATTCCTTGAACTGCTAGTTGGTAAACACTTTTATTAGTAATATATTCTACCTCTAATATTCAGCTTCCTCTGGAAGCAATTGGTAACAAAGATCTTTCTCTCTATATTAAGTTTTTACTAGTATAATGAAAGAAGAGAAAGTGTCTTAAATAACCCACATAGTCTAATAATAGAAAGAGTTCCTGTTCTCCATTAGATTCTCAAAAGAAATTATATATTGCCTCCTTCTTTTTCCTTTGAAAAGTGGTTATCTACAATCCAGGAAAACTCAATTTAAGAACTTGCCAGAATTTTTAAAAATAGGACAAAGTTGTCTCTTATTTATACATTTTTCCATTAATTCAAGTGCCATGAAGCAATCTTGCAGATCCTCCTCTTGTAAAATTACTTGTTCTCCAAGTTGTCATATGACAAACAAAATAAAGTATAAAATAAATGGATTTCTTAATCTGGATACGAGTGTCTTGAATTTAATAAACAAATTGTTACATTTAATCAGGAAGAGGGACCTTTCTGAGCAATTTGACTGCAAGGATATGTTTTCATTACTGCTTAGCCTAAAAGAGGGTGTGTGGGGGGAGACTCTTAAATTTGAGAAGGGAGGAAGAGCCTTTTATTCAGAACTCGTCCTAAAACAGCACAGCAAAAAAAAAAAAAAAAAAAAAACCTATACAATTTCTGCATGCTTAGGGATTGTTGGTTTGACAGAGTGAATGGACTGATATTTCTTGATAACATGTGATTATTTAGATTTGATGAATGAACCATGTAGTTATGGAAATGAAGTGTATAAAGAGGAAAAAGCGGTCTTGACTTATTCCTATGATTTGAAATGAGATACAGAGCTGTGGCCGGAGATAAGAATCCATTTCTGTTTCCTAAAAGCCCCCTCCCTCCTCCCTTTTTTTTTTTTTTTTTTACTGAAACAATAATCTTACATTTTGTACCTGTTCGAATATGCTTCCATGTTAAAAGTTACTATTAGAACAGTTACTTTTAGAAATTATGAGGCTTCATTTTTGAAGTATCCAGTTGAAGAGTTATAACAGGTAAAGAAGAAGAGAAGATGCTGGATCTTCTACTTTTCTGCCGATCCCTACATAGATACATAGAAAGATAGATGATAGATAGATAGATAGATAGATAGATAGATAGATAGATAGATAGATAGATCAATCGCTGGGAACTTTCTGTACAGGTTATTTGCTAACGCTCTACTAGCCAAGCCAAAGTGGACAATCTTGTCTTCTGACCTTCAATTTAATGTATGGAAGTTTGAGAGAGTACAGGGCTGAACTTTGTATGGACCTAATCTCCATTTAGTTTAGCCTCTATATACTCATCTTGACTGAACAGGGGTGGTTAATAGCTAGGATCAAAAACAATTGGAGAATAATTAGGACACTCTATTGCATTAAAATTAGCAGCTAAAATTAGAAATGGTTGAATTAGGCTGGTTAGAAAACAGATGGTTGACAATGGGAGATGACAGGCCTAGGCTAAGGTGACCAGACATCCCGCTTTTGGCGGGACAGTCCCGCTTTTGAGCAATTTGTCCCGCGTCCCGCGGCGTTTCAAAAAAGTCCCGATTTTTCTTGAGCCCCAGCTGATGGCTAGAAGAAAAAAAAACTGTTTAAACTCTTGCCCGGGGCTTCAAAGGGCCGCCCTACAGGCAATCAGTGTAAAGCAGTTCTTTTTTCCCCTAGCTAAGCTTCAGAAACGAAAACGAAACCAGGGTCTTTGGTGCAGCGTGACAAAATGAGGCAGAGAGAGATTTATTTTTATTTTTATTTTTCCTCCCCAAAAAAGGTAGGTGAAAAACTGCAAACAATGGAAATTTAGGAGGAGAGTTCAAGATTTTAAAACACAAAGGAAAAAAAGCTGTATTTAACTAGGGAATTGTAATAATTGAGATACTATTAATTGTATATTGTGTTGAAAGCAGAAATGGTTAAGTTGTGGTTCGGAGGAATATATGGGAGAAATTATTTGGTTTATTATTATTGGTAAATATAATTAATTGATTTGTAAGAAATTGGATTGCATGGAAATAATTGGAATATTCATGTTCATATTGATTAATATACAAAAAAGATAGTTTTATAACTAATTGATTTATATTAAAATGTTGAATTTGTATTAAACAACTGTATTACATAATTACATAATTAAACAATGTGAGGATGGATATAAAAATAGATGACAATGGGAAGGGGTATAATATAGAATAGAAGGGAAAAATTGAATTTGATTAAGATTAGAGATGAGGATGAAGGGTAATATTGGTTTTTTTAAAAAATAGATGAGGAATAAATATGGCAAAAAGGAAATATAGAAATTGTAAATTTAATTGAAATGACTAAACGCTGTTTAAATTTGTGAACCAGCCAAATATTCTGTTCAAAGAAAATACATTGTATGTTTGTATGTGTGTTTCTAATTATTGCTATTTATTCATATTTGTTCTCTTTTATTCTTTAAAGTTTAACAATTCATTCTTTATCTTAATATCTTTATATTTGCTTGGGGTTGGCTTTCTTCCCTTTCATCTTTTTTATTGTACAGCAATCTTTCTCCTCAAACCTACCACCTCTCTCTTTTCTTTCCTTCTTACTTTCTCTTCCCCCCACCCTCTTTTTCTCCTCCCTACTTCCTCTTTCTTTCTCCTTCTCCTCCTCTCTTCCTCCCTCTCTTACCCTCACTCCTACTCTAATTTCCATTCCTTCATCCCTCTCTATTGCTGTAATCCTTTAATGCATATGGACTACTCAGAGGGCTGAAAAAGTTATTTTTGACTGGTCCTCACACTTTTGACCAGTCCTCGAACTTATGACTGTCCTCACATTTTACATTTTTGCCCTATCTTGTCATCATGGTGAAGAGAAGCAGTTGTGAAATGAGTGACATGGTTGTTAAGAATGCTGCATGGGCATAAATGTGAGGATGGTCATAAGTGTGAGGACCAGTCAAAAGTGCGAGGACCTGTCAGAAATGACTTTTTTCAGCTCTCTGGTTAGTCCTTTTGTGCATATGGACTACTCAGAGGGCTGAAAAAGTTATTTTTGACTGGTCCTCACACTTTTGACCAGTCCTCGAACTTACGACTGTCCTCACATTTTACATTTTTGCCCTATCTTGTCACCATGTTGAAGAGAAGCAGTTGTGAAATGAGTGACATGGTTGTTAAGAATGCTGCACGGGCATAAATGTGAGGATGGTCATAAGTGTGAGGACCAGTCAAAAGTGTGAGGACCTGTCAGAAATGACTTTTCAGCCCTCTGAGTAGTCCCTATACACATAGCCATGGCCACCCGGTCACATGACCAGGTAGCCACGCCCACCCAGTCACATGGCCTCCAAGCCACGCCCACACAATAAGCCACGCCCACAATGGTGTCCTTCTTACCAATGTTAAAATCTGTTCACCTTACCCTATAGACATAGCCATGGCCACCCGGTCACATGACCAGCTAGCCACGCCCACCCAGTCACATGACCAGCTAGCCACGCCCACAAAATAAGCCACGCCCACAATGTCCCTCTTTACCAATGTTAAAATCTGGTCACCTTAGCCTAGGCTGATTAGAAAACAATGAAGGTAGCTGATGAGAGTGAACATGTTAGTTAATTAGAATCATTATTTAATAGTCTTAGGTGACTACTTGATTTAGATGTTTTATGTTTCATTTGTAATATTTTATGTTATAAACTACCAGTATTCTCATCTGAGTGAATTCTAGGAATGTTAATTTTATTTCACGGAGCTGATTTGGATAACCATGGCTTAATGCAGTACATAGAGTATTAGTATAGCTGTACTGTTCTCCCTTAATTGAGGCCACTACATTTGGACTATATAACTCCAGACAACACTAGGAACAAAGAATTAGAGTTTCGTATACCTGTTTGTTTTCATCTAATGGTTTTCAGGATTTTTGTAATGTAGACTTGGTCGTTTTAAATAGGGCAGCATGCCATTTTTGGCATATAATATAGAGATCTGGATTTAGTGCACCAGCAAAGAAATTTGCAAGTGCCTTTTTCAAACATTCTATATATCTTAGGAGGTCATAACAGAAAAATTGATTTCCTGACTAAATTAGGCCTTTCCATTTAAGGATCTGCTAATCTCCCTAACAAAAAAAAATATTTCTTCATACCTTATTTATCTGTGGTTCCATCTTTAGAAATAAAAGATTATTTCTTCTGCTTCAATATTCAGTGATGGAGTATACCAGAAGATGACTAACTGAAATTGTCTAATGTGAACATCACTTCAAAAATCCCCAGAATATTATATTTAATAAACCTGTTTTATTTGCAGTCTCATTATAAGAAAGAATTTATTTAATTATTTGTATCTCATCTTTAATATTATTATAAATAACTGAAGAAGGCAAACATATCTGATGTTCCTTGCTCCTCCTATTTTCCCCTCAACAACCACCCTGTGATATGTGCTGAGCTACGAAAGTGTGACTGGCCCTAAGTCACTCAAGCCGGCTTTTTTTTTTTAATTTAAAAAGTTTTAACAATCATTACAACAATTTTACCCCCTCCAACCCCTCCATCCCCCCTCTCCCTCCAACCCCCCTCCTCTCACCCACTCACCCCAGACTTCCCAGAGCAAAAACAGGGTATAGCAAAACAAACATAAACTAAAATAATCTAACTTTCTGTAGTCTCCAAACTCCCCCTTGCTCTTTAACTCCCCCTTCAACTAACTAAATATATTCAAAAAGGAAATATAGGTTTCATTCATAAGCTATTTGTAACTTTTTAGTTCGATATTTGTTTTGAATATAGTCAATTCATCTTCTCCATTCCGATATATATTTTTCATTTGTATGGTCCTTCAAATACGCTGAAATTTTGGCCATCTCTGCTAAATTCGCTACTTTTAGTATCCATTCTTCGATAGTAGGCAAATCTTCCTTCTTCCAGTACTGTGCCACCAAGAGTCTGGCTGCTGTTATTAAATTTAAAATCAACTTAGTCTCTATAACAGTACAATCTGTAATTATGCCTAACAGAAAAAACTGTGGAGTAAATTTTATCTTCTTTTTGAGAATATTTTGAATAATCCACCATATTTTTATCCAAAATGCCTTAATTTTTTTACATGTCCACCATATATGATAATATGTGGCATCATCACATTCACATCTCCAACACTTAGGTTGCACACTTGGATACATACAGGTTAGCTTTTTAGGATCCAGATGCCATCTATAAAACATTTTGTAAAAATTCTCTCTTAAGTTTTGGGCTTGCGTGAACTTCACATTTCTGACCCCTATTTTTTCCCATGTTTCCATCATTATTGGTTCTTCAATATTTTGTGCCTACTTTATCATACAGTCCTTAACTAACTCCATTTCTGAATCTATTTCTACCAACGCATTATACAACCTTTTTATAGGCATTTGACTTTGATCTCTAATCTGTTTTACCAAATTCTTCTCGTTTTGCAGAAAACCAATTTTCTGATCTTCTCTCCATCTAGCTTGCAACTGTACATATTGAAACCATGTTCGAATTGTCCTTTCTTCTCTTAGTTGATTCAGAGATTTTAATTGTAGTATACCTTTTTCCTTGTTAAGAAGCTCTTTATATGTAATCATATCCTGCCTTTGCTCTACACTTATATTCTCTATCGGTATTGCCCACAATGGGGCAATACCCAGGCTTTCACGCCTAAGGTAGGACTAGCCTTAGGCATGAAAACTGACTGGGTAACTGTGGGCCAATCATCTGGAGACTGTGCGTTTTAATCCCACCTTAATTTCCTGATTTGGTATCTAAATCTGTAGTCTGAAAATATATTTTTTAAAAAAATTAAGCGCTGAACTAGCCTTGGCTCTGTTATGCCTAATTTTATCTGATAGGATATATAATATTTTATTTTTAAAAATCTGGGGAAAACTCAAAATGGAAAATTATAAATCCGTGAAGAGCCAGCATTTGTATCTTACTCTTAGAAATCCGACTCTATCACTAATCACTTTTACTCTTAAGAACACTTTAGTTTTTTATCTCTTTTCAGGGGCTATATTTATAATCTAGTTGATAGTCTCTCAGCACATCTATTACCAATCTGGATGACTTGTAAGGGAGTTTAGCTGGGGAGCAGTATTAATTTATGACTTATCAAAACTCTGTCTGAAAAAAATGAAACAGTACCCTCCTCTGAATTATACAAGTTGACCATACTTGTAATTAATCTTTGAGGAAAAAGAACAATTGTGGTGTCATCCACATAAGGAAGGCTTGAAGTAATGATGTAAAACCACCATGCGATTCTGACTTCGTTTCCTCAGCTCTTGCTTTCCCGCTAAATTTGAATGTGATTTAATGTAACCGTCATTGATAATAACTCCATCTGTGGAATTAAATCATGGACATTCAGCTTTTCTTCATTCTGCTTTATACTGACCTGAGCAGCTGAATGCCACTTTTGGCTACCTGGAGTTACAGGCACGGATTACATAGGGAACTGGTCTGCAGTACTAACAACTACCTAACTCGTGTTGCGAAAGAAAAGAATGCACACCAGATCTACTAACAGTGAGAATGAAGCGTCAAAATTAGTCCTTCTGTAAGTAGCTTCTAAACATAGATAAAATGCCTCTGGCAGATGTGCCACTTTGGATCCTAGCTGAAGACAAATATATATCATTTTATTTAACAGCTGTTAAATGAATAACAGAAGATGTTTGGGCAGCTGTAATGTAAGCTGATTCATCCTTCTTCTGATTTGCTTCTTGTTTACTTTCTGATTTTGGATTACAGTAGCCCTGATATTATGATCTTATGAAAAATTTACATTTGCAAGACCAAGAGATGCCCAACCTCTGACAAGTTTTGTGTGTTCTTGCTTTGTATTTAGAAATGATGCTACCTGGGTGGTTCTTTTTTTTTTTTTTTTTGTATGACTAACAGTTAAAAAGGTGGATGCATCTGATTTCTTCTCACATTGTCAAATTCCATTTCCTGAGGAAAGTGACAGATAACTGAAGATAAAGAAGTTAGCAAACCATCCAACTGCGGGACGAGAATAGGAGGTATCTTCGCATGACAGGAAAACACAATGCACTTATTTTAGCTGCTTTGTTGTGTCACTTAAAAATGTCACTTGGTATTTTATTGAAGACCTACAGAATTCATTAGTTATGTTCATATATTTAAATGCAATACATTTAAACTGATTATGAAATAGAGAATGTTGGATAATTTTGTCACACAATGTTCCCTTTTCTTGCTATTTTTACTGTAATGAGTAAAGGCAACAGCAATCACCTTTAAGGTCAGAGCCTTTAAATATGATTAGGTAGGGGGATTGGTTTTTTTGCTTTTTTTTTTTTTACTTCACTCAAATTGTTCTCATCACATAACTGGAGGTCTATTCCCTGCCTTTTTTTTACAAATATCAATATTATTATCCAGAACTATCTAAGCAGCATTACTTTAACTAGTTGGAAGAGGCGATACCCAGAGATATTAGTCTAATACACAGGCATGTTGCATCATGAGGTTTTATCATGGGGATCAGGAAAGTTAGACTAGGAAGTGCACATAGCTAAATAAGTTGCAATCAAATGCCATATACCAGGGGTGTCAAACTCATGTCATGGTGGCATCATGTGATGTATCGGAACTTTTTCCCCCTTTGCTAAACCGAGCGAGGTTGTGACCAAAGTGTGATGCATCCGGCCCGTGGGCTGGGAGTTTGACAGCCCTGCTGTATACCATTTCAAATTTAGGAGGTAACTTTAAACTTTAATATAAATTATGGCCTCCTACAAAACTTGTATATCCCAAGTGATGTATTATTATATTTTAGATGTATTTCTCTTCTAAAGCCAGAAGAGGTCCCATCCATTGTGTCCTGTCAGGATCTCATTATATTCCACTGGTATTTGTAAAGCTAAGCACCTATAAAGTTAAAATTTGGAACAGCTGAATATTTCCTGACCGGAAAATATAACATTAATTATAAAGCATTCCAGGGCTCTTGATTTCTTCTAGAATAGTTAAATGTGCTGGATTTTCCAAAAACTGGTGATGCCATACGAAAGAATCTAATAAAACAAACTTACCAACTTAGACAGAACTAGACACTTTCTTATCTTAATTGTCTTTGTATTTTTGAAATATAATGTATTTTAAGAGTTTGGCCAATTCTGCAGACTGGCAATGGCAAACAGGTAGTCCTTGTTTCATGACCTATTGCTTAGTGACTATTCAAAGAATTACCTACCTCCCAAGAGTTACTTATGACCCCGTTTCAGAGTTCTGATGGCTGTACCTCTCCCTGTACTCATACGATTGCATTTCGGGTGCTTGCCAGTCAGCGCACATTTACAAATGTTTGCACCATCCCATAGTCATATGGCCAGATTTTTGATATTTTTTGCCAGTTTCCAGTGTTTACTTCTGATTTTTTGGCAAAACAAGTGCAGTGTTCATATAATTCTGATTTTAAACTTGGTCATGGTCACTTGGTGACTCGCTTAGTGACTGCCACAACCTAGATCCATTATAGTCATAAATCAAGGATTATCTCTACTGTACATTTCTAAAACCTTGCATGGTTTCTCAGAATTGATCATTTGTATCCAACACTATGTTTTTCCCAAACTGTGTTAAATTGTGACCATGATTTTAGGGACTTTGTTCCAGTGTAAAATGTTTGTGTTGGTGACACTGTACAAAAGGAAAAAAAATATGTACTGGGAAAAAAAAAGCTTAACATTTTTGCTGTTGCTTCCACTGCACTTTTAAATACACTTCTGGAAAACTGAGGAGATGTAATTGGAATAATAATCACCTAAAAACCTTTTCCTTTTTTTTGCAAAACATTCCTATCAGAAATACTCTATAAGTTTCTTTAAAATAATTAATATATGTGACTAACGTGTCATATACATTTCTCTGAGACAGCACAGAGAACTTTGATCATTTGTAACAGCAACATTTTGATGATTAATTATTCTTGCTGCTCTTCTGATATCAGCCATTGTAAAGAAAAGAACATAACTTTGCTGCTTAGGAAAATGAACATATAATCTTCATGAATAGTTCTTTTTCATTTAAGGTCTTTAAACTGCAATAGAAAACCAGTTCTAATACTAATAATTTGTGCTCGTTTTCTCTTCTAGTCTTCTGTTCTAGTTCTTGGCACTGCTGCATCAATACTCAGTTTAATTGGCATTTACTCAAAGTTTATGCAAGAAAAGTTTTCAGATATTGTCAGCAGTTTTCTTCAAAATCATTAAGAAGTCAACATGCTGGACTAATTTATCTTGAGTCTAATAATATGCAAAAGTTGAGTCAATTGAAAGCATAGCAAATGTCTTATTTAAGTAGCTTTCCAAAGTAATTTCAAACCATTCTGGTGAGGAATAACTGTTCTTTTGTAGTTAAATACAATTTCTCCATTTAAAAAAGATGAGTAGCTTCTTGTAAACAGCCTACATAAATCTCTCCACTAAATATATACTCCTTTGTTGTGGAGTTGCAAAACAAAAAAAAAAGTCAAATAGCTAAGAATTACAGGGAGAGAGGCAATAAAAATAACAGAACCTCTGTACTAGGAGGTTAATTGTTTGGGCAAGAATTTCAAAAATTCCAATGGGACTTGAATTTAGCTCAATTTTTCAAGGGGATTTGAAAAACAATACCATGGATAAATAAAATATAAAATTTAAATAGAAGACTAAGCATGAGTCAGCAGAAAGAAAAGCTTTCTGTATAAATGCATTCTCTAATTTTAGCTAAGTCAAATCAGTTTAAGTGTTAGATTTTCTACATCACAAAATTAGACTCTGAATGAATCTTGACTATCCTTAGAAATAATAAATTTTACATAACAATCAAATGTAAAAATTAGTTACAATGATAGTAGAATAAACATTAAGTAAAGTGTTTGAATTGCCGGCATGCATTTCTTCTAGATAAACACACAATTTTACATAATACATTTTGTTTATTTTGTATATTGAGGATTCTCTTTTGCCTTACTATTTTTTTAATGTCTAAAACATAGTACAGATAGATAAATATTCATATTTTTATTGTATTATGAAGTAATGAAAAACAAACAATGTATAAATTTTTCTTCCTGTCTAATAATTTGGTATAATAGATCCCATTTTATTATTTATTTATTTGTATCCCACCTTTATTATTTTTTACAAATAACTCAAGTATTTAACATATTAAATACTCCTTCCTTCTCCTACTTTCCCCACAACAACAATCTTGTGAGGTGCGTTGCGCTGAAAGAGAGAGTGACTGGCCCAAGATCACCCAACTGTCTTCCACACCTAAGGCAGGACTTGAATTCATGGTCTCCCACTTTCTAGGCTGGTGCCTTAACCACTAGACCAAACTATGTCTCTTTATCCCCTCAATAATCATTTGTCTTCTCTCATGCTATGATTTGCCGAAGTTATTCAATCTCACTCTTTTAACCATACCTACTTTTGAGTTTAAAATTTTGCCTATTTCACATGAGATTAGGATAGGGACAACAGACTACACTTGCATTTGAAAAGAACTCATAATATAGTTGATTGGCATATGCTAAAGTACAATTTCTAGTTTAAAATGCAGGACTTTCACCTGAGATCACAGGGAAATATTGTTTGTCAGAATAGACTATACCCGTGATGGCGAATTTATGGCATAGGTGGCACGTGGAGCCATATCGGTGGCACACCAGCTCAACTCCGGCATGCATGCGTGCGCCAGCCAGCTGATTTTTGGGCCTTCTGGGCCCACCAGAAGTCTCAGGAAACACACTGTTTCTGGCCTCCGGAGGGCCTCTGGAGGTTGGGGAAGGCCATTTTTGCCCTCCCCAAGCTCCTAGAAAGGCTCTGGAGTCTGGGGAGAGCAAAAAACGGGCCTACTGGGCCCACTGTGCCATCGTGTGCAAAAAGTGGGGAAAGCACGGGGGGCGGGCGCATAGAATTATGGATGTGGGCACGTGTGTGTGTGACCCCCACTTTTGGCACGCGATGGCAAAAAGGTTAGCCGTCACTGGACTATACCGTACAGCATAAATGGATAATTAGTCCACTTACCGGTAGTTCAAAGCTGATTCTCATGAACTAAGAAAACTAAATCTCATGCTGATTTTAATGGAGCAATGTCTTGATGTGCTTTTGTCTTGCTAATCAAATAATTAAAATTTTACACTTCAGGCTATCTGTGGAATATGTATTTTACTGCAGTTCATTAAATAGCCCAAACACACTCTCCATGATAAAGTGCCACAATCACCATAGTTTCATCACAAGCAGAACATAGGTGTATTTTGCTGTTTCTACCATTCTACTTAATTTGTTAAATCAAAAGCCTGAAAAGATTATCAGTACTGTATTATCTTTATTTTAAAATATTCTGAACTCCTATTTTATCTTGAAGGCTTTAAGAAGTGACACATGTACAATTTAACATTTGATAAATCTATTTTAATACTAAAAATGGAAAGCTGCCTCTATCTTTTCAATCCAAGAACAGAACATTCCATTTTCAATGCTGGGGAAAATAACAACATTTTGATTTGACACTGAAAAACATTCTTCTTGTCTTCCCAGCATTCCAGCATGGCTGGCTGAATACACTTTTCAACAACTGCAAACTTCTCTTTGATTGGAAACTACATTTAGATGGATAGGCAGCCCCCTGTACAACAGATAAACCATCCTGTCCTCTTTTTATGGCTTTCTAAATTTCTGATCAACATTGCTGAAAACTGGCAGCATAGTTCCTTACTGCTTTGAATATTTGTAGTGGAATGTAGTCTGGATTCCAAGGAGGGAGGAAATGCATTCCACAGGAATAAGAGACAATGACGTTTAGATAGTTTGGTTGGGAGGAAGAGGGTCAAGTCAGCTCCTCTGTAGAAGGGTATATCTTTAATGATGCAAATAGTTGCTTTAGTTTGGTAGGTGAGGAACAATAGATGAAAACATTCAGAAGTAACTCTCAGTGTCTTTCTTAGTTTTTGGAGCTTGACAATATTGTAGCGTATAATCTAAAATAAAAGTTTAACCCCACCCCTCCCCATAAACTTCAAACCCCCTACTAAAACCAGCACTCACTCTTGAATGATGAATCATCATTTGTTTTGTGACTTTCAACTGCCCAAGTTCTACCTCTTGCTGCCAAGCATTGTTGAAGGATTTGGATATAATCTATTGTCCAAGTTACATAGCTACACATATTTTATTACTGCTTTTTGTGTGTGATTGATGATATAAATACCACCAACAATAAATTTTGTGTATTGCCATGGTCAGTATTATAAATGAGACAAACATAAATTCATACCATTTTATACAACAATATTAATATGGGAAAATAGTGGAAATGAGATGGATAGACTAAACACATTTGAAAATTAAGTGAAATGATATGTCTGCTTGAAAAGATGTAGAGTAGAGCCCTAATTATTTTATTCTACTTGAAGCATATCTTACCTTCAACAGCCACTGAGTTCTTCATAGATGATTCGGTTTTCAGAAGAATTTTTTTTTTCATGAAGAATCAAATGGAATCAAACTTCTTGTGCTTTTCCCATATCAACATTTTTTTTTTTGGGAAATGATGCTGCTCCTGATATATTTTGTATATCTATACATATTTTAATGAAGATCCATATATTTCCTCAAAGATCTGATTTTTAATGTTTCAGATTAATATCTAATCTGACTAGAACTGGACTAGGATCTTGTCTATGAAGAGAGGACTCTCTACTCTGCTTCAAGAATCAAATCTAGATATCTGGGAATCACCAAACTTTCTCTGAATTATACTCATTCTCTGGATCAAAGTGAAAAGAATTCCATGCTCATAATACAACATGGGGAAAACTAAGTGTTTGAAAATAAACACTTCATAAACTAAGTTTATGCTTTTGGAAAAAAAAAAACATGAATCCAGAATGATGTTTATAGGAAATCCAAATTGTTATGAGAAGGAGAAGCATATTTCATTTAAAAATGTTCAGAGGGTCCCAGCTTCACTTGCTTAAAATCAGAATGTTTTCACCTTTGTTTTGGGGCCAGAATACTATCAAATAGACACTGCCAGTACTCCTATGATGACTATCTGTGATGGATTTCAGTGAGGAAGGCTGGGGCTTTTGAAGGGACAGGTGAAAGGAATAAACTGATTGTCAAGTACTGAGACTAATTCTCTGGTCTTTTCCATAATATTCATACGTCATTAAGCCACCCAAGTACCTCTCTAAAATAAGAAATTAGGCAAGAATAGACTAGAACAAATTTAAGGATTAAAAATATTAAAATGAGAATCTCCATTTTATAAATAAGGGAGAAAGCATAGAAACTCTGAAGGCTGGAAAACAAGTAGGATTGAATCCAACTTGAGACATCGGAATTTGCTAACATTTTTCTGCAATTATATATACATGTTTAAGTAACTCAGAATTTTAGAACATATTTTGCTGTCAAACTCAAGGAAGTAGAAGGAAAGAAAGTTGAACAGTTCATCATCTACAGATACGTAGTGCCTAAGGGGTGGTATACTTTTTTAGGGTTCAGTTGGGAAATAAATGATTTTTAGTTGTATGTTCTTGAACAGATCAGAAATTGCTACAAGCTGAAGAATCATTTGCCTTTTTCCTTTCACATTCTTTTAAGAATCTATTTACATGAATAATCTATATAGTGAATTTGGATATAAACTGACAAAACCATAACATCTGCTACTATTATCATGGATATACATGTCACTGTACAGCAATTGATTTCAAGTTACTTTTGAAACATATTGCTTGACATCTTTTACTTTTTATTTGATTTTATAATCCCAAATATGCAGAGTATTGGTTTTGCAAACTAATCACATGTATTCACTGCACTCTCACAGGAGAAATTGTTAGAATAAAAACTTTCCCTTGCATTTTGGACTCTAACCAACAGTTGGGGGATGTGATATCGAGTCTGATAGACATTTGCAGCGAATATATCCTTTCATATGAAGAATTTGAGTGAGAATGCCTGTCATAGTTTTCTGCTGCAACTCTCAATAGCTTTTTTTTTAAAGTTGATTATTCCTGTTGTTAATCCCAATAGGAAGCATGTATCATTTGTATTGAGTCTTGACGTAACAAGCTAGTAGGACAACCAGACCAGACATGACCTCTGAGTTAAAAGCTATAAAGTAAAAGAATGTTTAAAAAATATAAATTACCATTAGTTGAATGGTGTTTCTTATATAGTGCCTAATTATTTGTGACATTGTGATGAGCTGATAAAATGGGATCAGAGATGGGATTCACATAATTTACTTACCTGTTCACCTAGCACTGAAAATGCGCTCCTTCCACGCATGCACCCACATGCCGCAGAAACGTGTCTAAATAGGACAGCATAGAGGCGGGATGAGTAGGCAGGCCCACCCGCGATTTTCGCTACTGGTTCAGTCCGAACCAGCTGAATACCACTTCTGGATGGGATCCAGTGATTCTCAGGCCAAATAGAGGACAGTTATGTAAAACAGAACAAAGAAATTACGCTTTATTTCTTTGTTCTGCAGCAGATACATCTTCCATGAATATAATTTTATTTTTCTGCCATAAAGTATCCATCCATATTATGTCTAGGAACTTCTGTTGCTATTGAATGAGGGATTGACTTTCTGGAGTCAATATTTATTTCCTACTGTGATGTGAAATCTACTGCATTCTGAGTTTTTGGGAAAAGTATCAAAACCTTATTGGCTCCAATCAGAGATTTGAACACATGCTTATTTTTTCACAATAAGTAGCCCATTATCTTTATTGTGTTACATTATATTTATACTTTATTTAAAGACACATGTTGTGTTAAGTTTGCTTTGATGACTTATTATAATAGTCCTTCCATTATAAATGACTTTTTTTTCTTAATAGTAATTGATTCAGTAGCCAAACACAAGGGGAAAAATATTAGGTTTCAGTGATTAAAATATATTGCTTCCTTTGACTGAATATTCTTTCTATTTCATACTTAAGTGGAAATGGACTTAAGCTAAGTGTTCTTATATCACTTGGCAAAAGAATATTTTGGCTTACCTTCAGCACAATGGTTTCTTTTCAAAAAGCTCAAGTGACAGCAAGGGAGGGAGAGAGAGTTTCACGGTTCTTTATAATTTATATTGTGCCCCGAGGACAGTTGTAACTCACATTTATACTATGGGAGTGTAGGCGTGCATGCTTTTCATATGGCCTAAACCACTCAGTTATGTTTTATTGTTCCATTGCACAATTGCTGACAAAGTATGATAGGTTTGCCTTTAGGCACCCCATGCACTTATACTGCATTATACCGTTTGGGAACTAAGTGAAATAATGATATTTGGAATGCATGAGTTTATAAGGAATGCTTGTTTAAACAGTTCACTTCTTGTTCAGAAAAATTGGTGGCATGATGATGGCATGTAAGTGACTGAAAATCTTGAAAGACAGTAAAAGCTCCTTGCTTCCAATGACAGAGACTAGTCTGTCCCCCCACCCCCTATAGTAATATAAGCGCTCTCTCTCGCTCTCTGATGGATTATAGAAGTACATTTTGCAGACTGGGAAGTGAGGAAAAATAGTAGAATGAGAAGCTTTCTCCAGCAGGTGTGAAGGGCAACTTATTTTCTTGATACTGATATATTTTGTAGAAATATCAACATATATCCTTCCAAAAGAGTTGTTTATAAGTTACTGTAAGTTGTTTAAACAATTCAAATTTATCTACTCTGAATACCTTCAGATGTTACCTCATCGTTATCTTGATGTCCCCTCCTTTCTTTGAATGAATAAAAACTAAATGCTTTTATTGAAGAACAAAAATGTATATAGTTTTACAGAGAGTGAATGACAGATAAAAGTCTAATGGTGTTTTGATTCATTGTGCCTACCACAGTCTCTGCAGCTTTGGATGACAGAAGTTAAACAACTTTGGTTGTTGTGAAAAAGCTAAGTATGATCAGGCATGGAAAACAATTGGATCACAGGAAATCCTAGTCATTAGGCTAACCTGGGAAATTGACACAATATCTTGGATGAAGGTAATGGCAAACTACTTCTATATTGTTGGCAAGAAGTGTACTTAAGAAAGACTAAGGCAGAGAGATCATAGTCACTTTCCTCTGGTTCTTGAGGCGATGGAAAATTGATTATATGCCATCATGTTGTTTTTGACTCCTAGCAACCATAAAGACTAGCCATCTGTCAGAATGAACCTTGTCCCCAATCTTGATCCATTTCACATTAAAGAGAGCAATTGATTGATTGATTATATGCCATGAAGTCAATGTCGATTTACCAACCCCATAGAGAGATTTTCTCCATGACAATCTAGCCTTAACTTGAGCTTTGCTGTGCTCATCACTCTTGTAACTGAGTCCTTCCATTGCTAGTCATCCTCTTTTTCTTTTCCTGTTCACCTTTTCCCAGCATTAGAACCTTCTTCAGAAAACTGGGTCTTCATATAATGTGTCTGAAATAGTATAATTTAAGCCCGGTCATTTGTGCCCATAGAACTCTGGGTTAATTTCTTTGATGATCTTTGCTTTGTTTGTTCCAAAGGTGCTTTTTCAAGAGGCAATTGGACTTTCTGGTTTTTCTTTGAAGATGTTTTTCTTTGAGAAGGGGCAGTTGCCTCTTGAAAAAGCACCTTCGTGACAACCATGACGTGGATGACCGAGAATCTCCATAGACATTTGGTTTGTTTGATTTGGTTTGTTTTCTTGGCTGTCCATGCTATTCTCAGGAGTCTTCTCCAACACCAACTTTCAAAGTTGTCAATATTCATCCTATAGTGCTTCTTTAAAGGTCAACTTTTGCTTCCATAATATCATAGGGAATACCATGGCTTGCGTGATTCTGGCCTTAGTAGGTATAACAAATCACAACATTTGAATATCTTTTCCAAGGCTTTCATAGCTTCTTTACCAAGAACTAGTGTGTGGCATATTTCTTGACTGTTTGTTCTTTTACTCTTGATAGTGGATTTTGAAGGAAGAAGCTATTCACTACTTCAGCATCTTCATTGTCATCAGTTTGGTCTTCTCTATATTTCATTTATTCCCTTTTTCTTCATTTCCTCTTTGACTCTCAGTACTAGAGCTGGCAAATGTTTTGCATGTTTGGCTTTAAGAATCAGGTCATTAGCACAATATATAGTGCATCATGAAGTTATTGATGTTTCTTCCTACAGTTTTAAAACCACACTTATCTTCTTCCAATCCAGTTTCTCTTAATGTATATTCTGCATATACGTTGAATAAATAAGGGGAGGGTATGCAGCCTTGTTGCGAACCAGGAGCCAGCTTGTTTTGTTGTGTTCATGAACGGTGCTTTCTGACCTGTATACAAGTTTCTCATGAGGATAATGAGATGCTCTGGAATTTCAATTTCTCTGACCAATTTTCCACAGCTTGACCTGATCAACACAGTCAAAGTCTGTGCTATAATCAATGAAGCATGTACTGATTTCTCTTTGGTATTCCTTGGCTTCCTGAATTATCCAGCTTGCAGTAGAAAAATGGTCTGCTAAAACATGTACTGCTCTTATTGCCAAGCTTACTCGGCCTTAGTAACAAGATCAGTACTGCTGTCCTTACAGATTTACTACAAGACAGGTTAAAGCAAGGACATTTCCATGGCTGAATGTGCCCTCCATCAAAGCACAAATGACTTAAGTTAAGCTTATGGAAGCAAGGCAGCCAGTCTCTCCTGCAGCCTAAGGCAAAATGGCTGACCATGGAAGGGAGTGCTAAGTGGTCAAAAGAAAGAGAGAGGAAACATCCCTATATCAGTCTGAAGTAGCATCTAGCAAATTCAAACATATCACTGGCATCACTGAAGATCATGTTAACGATCTTCTAAAGATAAATGTAAGCTGCCTTTGTTGGGGATGAGATGAAGGCAGTATCACAAGGACTTGTCCCTTAAGTACAGGTCTGTTTTCCCCAAAATAAGACATCCCCTAATAATAAACCCAATTGAGCTTTTGAGGGCATGGCAATAGGCCAAGCGCTTATTTCAGGGTTCAAAAAAATATAAGACAGGGTCTTATTTTTGGGGAAACACGGTAGCATCTTTGTGCCATGGTTAGAAGGACATAATAATGAGCTCCAGACACACACACACACTCACACACACACACACACACACCTAAAAAACCATACATAATCCCGTTCTGTTTATTTTGCTGATGTGGGCTGAAATAACACTGGTGATGGATGTTTGACACTGTTTATTTTCAATTTATTCGTAGCATTAATCAATGTTCACTATGTGCACATTTTCCTGGAAAGACTTCCATATTAATCCTTAACATTAATGATTTAATACAAGCTTTCCACCTTGTCCTTATTCCTTACTATAATAAATCCTCATGCTTTTCCAGGTCCCGATTTTTTCCAATTGTATTTTATTTCACTCCAAATGTCAATCTCAAAATAAGCAGCAAGGACGAGACAGGATTCAGTGTACTTCCTATCCTCTTTATGTGAAATTCTTTTCTTGGCTAATGTACTTCTGTATGACCGTGGCCTCTGTATCACAAAAAAAAAAAAAAAAGAAAGAAAGAAAGAAAAGTAAAAAGAAAAAAAGAAAAGAAAAAAAATCTAAGATTTTATTGTCATGACTTTTTATACCTCAATCAAAGTAGAAGCATGGCTAGTTCATAAAAATATAGGAAGATTTCCATCTTTAAAAAAGCATAGTCTCTCTGCTTTTACTTGTTCTTTCTGAAGCTGAGTTTCTTCATAGAGGAAGACTCTGTGAAGAGTTACCAGATAATTGCATGGCAGAAACATAAAAACATTTTTTTTAAAAAAAAACCTGGGATAACCTATAGGTGAATTGTAAACTTAATAAAGTTTGCTTGGCCAAAAAAGTAAAACCTAATAAAATATTCTTATATTATACTAAAAGTATATCAAATGATATTGCAATTTTATTTGAAAGTTTGCAGGAGATGAATGAAGATTTTTTTAAAGAGAACTCCTATATTCTTTTGGAGTTGCTACTAACATGCATACATCTGAAGAGTATTTGCTTTCTTTTGAAAGAAGGTGTCAATTTGTCAGCAGGCTCTGTCAGACTAGATACTGGTGTTTCGTTGCTATTGCAAAAAACGCTTGAGATTCCAAGCCTTCTTATAGTCAGCTGTCTCCATCAGCAGAAAAAAAAAAAATTGATTCACAATATTGGTTTCTAGTTCCTGCTGTTATGAATGTACAGCACTGTGAGAAATAACTTGGTTTTTGATTGTGGTAGAGAACTTGTTTGCAGTAATCAGCTTGGCTTTATAGACAAATAGCATTGTGCAGTTAAAGAACAGCTGGTTTAGCAGATGTTTAATCTTCACATTTCTATTTTCTAATTGCCCAGGACTAATTGGGGGATCCTATTAGACACTGACCCCTGCAACAGCAAATGCAAGTGTATGCAACATATTTGTGCCACTATGGATCACGGTAAGAATGAATAGTATCAAGTGAACTCCCAAGGGATAAATATTTTATTTCCCTGGTCTTATTTTTCAACTCAGTGCTCTTTCTACAATATTCGATATCTTGCCTAACACATGAATTTCTGTGTTTGTGGTATCTTATAAAAGGAGTGTGTATTCGGATGGCTTGCCTTGGATCACAGCAGGACCTTTTAGGTAAAGATGGTGGTGTTAATGACAGGATAAGGTGTGTATCAGGATGGGATTGAGGGTTGTCTCTGAACTGTGAACCAGCTCACAAGCAAACACACTAGGACTGAAATAAAACTAGCAGAGGAGTCTTGTATAAAAATATACTTTACTTCAAAATGTTTAAAAAACACTATATCTTTAAAAAAAGGCACATTAACAACAAAGTCTTATCTTGGTTAAATGAAGCCAGGCCATCTCCCTAAATTCCTCTCCACAATACCGAAACAGTCCATAAAAAAAAACTAACATGACATTAAACAGCTTCGGTGTCAATACATCATCAAGATGGTAGAAGGGCAGCAGCGTAAGCATCACAGCTAAAAGTCACCTGTGAAAAATAATTCAATCAGCAAACGTGGCTTAAAGCTCCTGGGAGGGAAAACTGTCCAGCTCTCCCTCCGATCGTAGCTCCAACAGCAGCAACAGTTCAGATGTTGGCTTGCGTGCTTCAACTCAGCAAAAGGCAAGCCAAAATTGGAGACTTCAAAAGGCTCCCAGCTATCTCAACTCACAGTTGCAGCTAGCTCCATGGGAGTATCTTTACACAGCTCTTCGGCTCCCTTTCTGCCGCTATCTCTGCTGCAGCCATCAGGACTCCTTAGCTGGGTTCTCCTCCCTTCTGTAGCTCTGCGTCCAGGTGCTTCAACACTGGCTCTGCATCTAGGCCTAAACAGTGTCTAGGCCCAAATAGCAAGCAGAAAGGTCCGTGCTTATATGGGGAGTTAACCTGCAATTAACTAGGGCGGGGAAGGCTTGCAGTTAATTGCAAACAGGAGATGACTTGATTAGGTCCATACTGTTTGTGACTGATCAAGTAGCTACAGCAATTCTGAAAACACTCGTGACAGTGTGCATGAAAGGAGAAGAGTTAGACTGCTTTTTTCAGGCTTCTCAATGGTTTATGTTGTGAGCTATTTAACACATACAAGCAAGCACAGAGCCATCATATTCCTATGTAGGTTTGCTCCCGCTTTCTGTGTCTTTCATAGTTTGGTACCAACTATTTATGGTAGAATTTCCAGCTAGATAGGAGGGAGGTGTGAAGAGGGGACAGAACTTAGAGTCTTTGTGCTGCAGAAAGCAGTACAGGCCAGACCCACCCCAGAATCCCTGAAGCTTTATCAGACCATTTCCAAAGATATGTAGTCCGTCTGGCAAGATACTTGTAACATCATGGCTGCTGCTGTTTGTGTGTATTTATTTTGTGGATGTTTCTTTTTTAAAAAAAATAATTAAAAATTGTTTTATAATTTTAGAATTGTAAGCCACCCAGAATCACTTGGTTGAGTTGGGTAGCTATAAAAATTGAATAAATGAATGAATGAATGAATAAATATTGACTAGCAATAAAAGCTTTTGGTTGCTTCTGTATGACATATTAGACTCAATTCAATGTTAGTTTATTATAGACACTATAAGCAAAGTGCTCTGTGAAAATATATTTATTAATTGTATGCATTCTGGAATCATTCCGTTATTAAGATTATCCCCCCCTCTCTCCTCCCTCCCTCCCTCCCTCTCTCCCTCTCTCCCTCCCTCCCTCTCCACACACATATACAACCTAACTAAGTCTATTAACATAATGTAGACACTAATTCTATTAAGTGTAACCCAAAACCTAGCTAGATGCACTGTAACAGGAGGCAGTTGATCTATGATTAGCATCTGGGCATAGGCTGAATCTGAGTGACCAGGCCATCACTCACACTATCACACCATCATGGTGCAGTGGTTAGAATGCAGTATTGCAGGCTAAGTCTGCCAATTGCCAACAGTTTGATCCTGACCAGGTCAAGATTGACTCAGCCTTCTATCCTTCTGAGGTCTGTAAAGTTAAGACTCAGATAGTTGGGGGCAATATGCTGACTCTGTAACCACTTAGAGAGGGCTGTAAAGCACTGTGAAATGCTATATAAGACCAAGTAGTATTGCTATTGCTATCTATTACTGTAAGCAAAGATAGGGTGAATCAGATTCGGATGTCTCCATAAAAGGAGCCATCAAGAAGAACACGTTCTGTAGTTTCTACTTCTTGAAATTATATGAAATGAAAATCTGCTGTATTAGACTTGATTTTCTATGTCCACAATGTTCCACAATGTTGTAATGTATTAACCTTATAGCTATATAGTATACTCAGATGCTCAGCTTTTTTGTTTGCTTGTTTTTCTAGCTTTGAGGATAGGAATTGGCAAGTGTCTATTCACCCATAAATCTGTTTCACCCTGTTTCTAAATGGCTCAGTTGTCATTTTCTTCTTCTTCATCATCACTATCACCATTATCTCCACAGAATTCTGTAGTTTTTGATCTCTAAATACACATTTTAGATTATTTTGGGAAAAAGAAAAACTTGTAGATAATAAACAATTCACTTCTGATGGAATCTGTAAAGACTGGTTTCTTCAGGCATCATTATTGCAGGGCTTTTGTGTAAGGATTTGAAATAAATGAGGTTGAGATGGAAAATGCCAGCTCCTCCTCCCTTTCTCCTTCTGATTAGTTTATAAAGGCATGAAATACACCCCCGTATAAATTGCAATATTCTTTTATCAAAACCACCACATCTTTCTGTAAACCACATCCTTTGCCTGTTTGCACAGAGGTCAGTAGAGAACATTGGGATTTGCTTGTGTTAATGCAAAGGACAATTCAATCCATCGTTAGAACTGATAAACTAGAAAATATTGAACATCAAATTGGCAGAGCTAGTTTGGATTATTGTAATGGCTTTGGCACAGTATGGCAAGGTTTTTCACATATCCTTGTGTTAATTTATTTTCTTCAGGGCTTGCTTCAGCTTTAGCTAGCATTCTGGCCAATCAGCCAATTGGAGCTGGCTGCCCTGTGACTGACTCTTGTTTGCAAAACAAGCTCCTGCTTGTGCAGTTCCTAATCTCGTGAATGCTCAGTGTATAGGAGGAATTCTGTTCATTCTGTGGGAAACAGGAGTCTCATTTACAAAATAGTTCCTGCCGCTTGGCTAAGAATGTGCTTTCGTTGCTTGCCCTTGCAGATTCAGGGTAAGTGCTAAAAATTACTTGAGTGAAACCCAGAGTGCTAATGAGAAAGGCTAGACAATTTAGGCTACATCTCGACCTTATCCATTTATCCATGCAATGTTTTTCAGCATTCTTCTTTTGCACTTGATATTTGTTCACATCACTCCTCAAAATTAATATGAATAGGGCAACAATTTCAACAATTTCTGCCTACCACACAGTTATGGGATACTATGAGTTCTTCACAGTATAAACTAATCAGTATACAAGTTATCAAAACAGACAATCATGTAAATGTACAAAGCTATCCAGGAATGTATAGTCCCAGATTTCATACCATAGTTATAGCCATCACAGAATTCCTGCAGTTGCATGATCTCAGTTTGTGATCTTTCCTTTGCAACCTTCCCCGCAAAGTCAAATGGAGAAGCCAGCAGGAAGTTCGAAGTCATGGTTCTGTGAGGTTCTCACTTAATGAACCATGTGGTCTGCGCTTAACTACAGCACTCAGGTCTACCTGTCATTGACATGGTTTGCCAACTTACAACAGCATCACTTAATGATGGAGTTTCCAATCCCAGTTAGCTTAATTAAGTGAAAATTAATTGTATACAACTATCTTTCAAGGAATGTATGGCTGGTCTGCACTATACTTTTTTTGAATAACCCTTGGCCTATGTTCTTCATCCAAGCATTTGCAAAAGAACAACTGGTCCAGGATCAGATAGCCTTTTAAAGTACTATTTTAAATATCTACGGGCCCCTCATATCCTGGACATAAATTGTTTCAACTTCTACCCTCAAAATGATGCTATAGGGCACTGCACACCAGAATTTTTGTGTTTATATTTGTAGGTTTTTTGAGGGGGAGGGGTTGCATGTTGTACTGAGTTTTTTCAGGAACTTCAATGAGATAACTAAATCAACATAAATCAACTGTTAAATTCCATTAAATGTTATTGTGTTATTTCATTTATGAAAAAACTTGAATCTGACTGATTATATGTTCAGCAAAAAAAAAAAAAAAAGTCCATTGAGACCAATTTACTCAATTTGTTGATTAAACAAATTCTTGTATAGTAGAAACTGTAAGGTAACCAAAACGCAGACTTGGAATTGAGCACACCGTACCTAACTGGAACAAAGAAACAAATATAGATAAATGTGAGATTAAGCAAACGAGATAAAATAATTTATATTCCAACATCTGAGAAGACGTTCACATGGGTGAATTTTAACTTGGGCTAAGAAAAAGAAATCCATGGGCTTTTGGTTTTGAAGGAGAACGTGTTCAGTACTTGAAGCTACTTACTTTTGTTTTCACAGGATGAATGTATCTGCTGCTCTTTCAGTGAAAACAAAAGTGAAATTGCTTGATTGAGCTCAGCTTAGCTCAAGATGCAACTGGCAATTAAATGCGCCTGAATCCTAGGGCCAATGTGACACCTCACTGCACCAGTAGATGTGGCATGCTTAGACTGCAGTATGACAAAACTAGAACTAATGAAGGTGTGGAAATGACACTGTATTGAATTTCAAACAAAATTACATAGCTAAATGTTTTGGAACAGAGCCTAATAGACCTAATGTCTATTAAATTAGCCACCAATATTTCAGCAAACCTCTTAACAAAAGAGTTAAAAGAATCTGTCTGGCTCTAGGGCAGATTAAAGGCCACGGATCAAAAAGCAATGAATACTGCTTGAATATACAATATGACCAGAACTCTCTGTAAACGCCGATACAGTGCAAGGATTTCTGCCAGAGATTTACAGATGTTGATTTCTCTGTTTTGTAAACCAGGTTGCAAAAATTAGAGTAAAATCAAACAACAAGAATAGTATGTAATTGTCACTTTTCCAATGTAAACAAAGCCCTTAATTAGTAGGGTAAGAAGCAAGGTAGTACTTTGGTGCTTTGTTTTGTTTTCTTGTCAATTACAATCATGTTGTTCTGTACAAAATGTGTAATAACCTAATGGCAAGACATCTTTTCACTACATATGCTGTGTATATTCTAGAAGGAAATTTGATTTATTTTCAGGTTCAATATAGGCCAAGGTATTTTCCTCCTGGAATGAATTGGTGACACTTAAAGATGTGAAACATTATTTATGTCCTCACTAAGGCATTAATATTCAGTTCAGTTTCTAAATGCTCTGCTCCCAATTAATGTTAATAGGAGTTGTGTGGCAGGCTTCCCACTGGCTCACCTAAGATATCTGTATGGAAGGCTGAAACTTGACTTGTTGTTACTGGGATTCTATTAATGAAAACATTAGTTGCTAATAATGCAATTCAAGAAAAGTTGATGAGAGAATATATTTTCCATGCATGGCATTTCAATCTCCCATCCAGGTCAATGAGCAAATTTGAGCTTATTTTCATTCCCCATTCTCTCCAGAGGCAATTGCTTTAAGTTTCTTTTTAACAGTTAATAGCCATTGATTTATTTGGTGAAAGCTGATCTCCAGATTCGCAAGGTTCAACATAGTATACTAGCTCCTCATGTTGTGGTGCGGAAAGTTAGATCAGGCAAGGTCAGAAGGGCCCGAAAGCAGACTAACTCATTAGAATTACAAGGACAAATGTCAGATGCTCTTTCCACCAAAAATTAAGGGCCTCTCAGCCCGTTGTCTGTCTGTCTGTCATCTATCTATCTATCTATCTATCTATCTATCTATCTATCTATCTATGATCTATCTATCTATCTGTCTGTCTGTCTAATTTAAAAATCATCTATCTCCCTCATAGAGCAACATTGGGTGGTGTACAATAGACATAAAATTATGCATAAATATTATAATAAAACAATTCAATCTTTCTCTCTCTCTCTCTCTCTCTCTCTCTCTCTCTCTCTCTCTCTCTCTTTCTTTCTTTCTTTCTTTCTTTCTTTCTTTCTTTCTTTCTTTCCCGCCCCTCTCCCTCAAATAGGGCCACAAGTCAGTGCAATAAAAATGTAATATATAATATTTATATAACAGTACTGGATATACTAAAGTTAAAAATTAGGAGGAGGCAAAGATGATTAGATCCTGTTAAAATTAATTGAAAGGTGAAGGAATGGTTTTCCAGAAACTAACCAGCTCCATAGCCACGTGCTTCTCTAGGCTTTCCATGTAAGGGTAAAGAGTCATATTTTCACTTCTTTTCCAGAAGGTCAGGAGGGTGGGGGTTTGTCTCACCTCCAGAGGGAGCATATTCCACAGGGCGGGGGCAACAGTAGAGAAGGCTCTCTTCCTGTACCTGACCAGCTGGAGTTCTTTAACTGATGGGGTCTCCAACATGCCTTTTCTGCCTGACTGGTTGGAACAGGTTGATTGAAAGTGAAAAAGTTCAGGAGCAATTATGTACATGAAGTCACTCCTTTTGCTCTCACTACAGTAGATGAATAATGAGTAGTTTGTATATGATTTTAGTTTCATCTGGGCAGAAAATGAAACAAGGAGGCCGGATCATTTTAAAAGGAGGTTTATTGATAGCTAGGAATTACAGCAGAAGTTTCATTGATTCAGTTGAATTAATAATTCATCTTTGGCTTAATATAGAACTGTGTATTCCACTATTAAAATTGAGGTAGTACGGTACTTGCCTAAAAATAAATGTGTTGCATGAAGATGTTTTATCAACAGTAATATAAAAAAAACCCAGATACGTATTTTTTAAAAAAATACTTTAATTTTGAGTTTTAGGAACTATGGTGTTCCCAAATCTTTCCCCCAATTATGTCATTCTTTCTTAGCTTATATTTGTGAATTATTCTTGTTCTTTATTTACAATTCTGATGTAATTTTGTAATGTAATTTTTCCTACATTTTATATCCTAAGATATAAAAGAAAGCAGGAGATATGCTAGAGAAAAGAAAACATAGAAAAAGTGACTATGAATATTCAAATAAGTGTTGTGGTTGTATTTGTTCCATATTTGCAGGGACAAATTACAATACCATGTTTTAGGAATAACTTTGATCTCAAAATCAAAGTTACATAACTCATAAAGGTGCTAGGTTAAAATACTCTATCCATTACAGATGAGGGTCAGACTATTCTGATGTAAAGCTTGTAAAACACTTTTCAATTTTCTATATTCAGCCTTCGCTTTGTTGTTTTCAAGAGTTTTCCTTGATTGACTTCAATAATAATTACTTTATTATTTATTAACTTATTAATTCTGCTACTAATTAAAAAGTGTATCACTTATGTATTCTGATTCTACTAGATGGTTTTCCTCACTACACAGAGCTTCTGAAAGTAATAAAAAGGCTTTCTTAATAGGATGGATCAAAAGAATTCATCCTTAGCTTTGCCTTTTCCTAAAGAAGGTTTTTTTTTGTAACAGCTACAGTCAGGTCCAGAAATATTGGGACATCGATACAATTCTAACATCTTTGGCTCTATACACCACCACAATGGAGTTGGAATGAAACAAACACAATGTGCGTTAACTGCAGACTGTCAGCTTTAATTTGAGGGTATGTACATCCAACTCAGGTGAACGATGTAGGACTTACAGCAGTTTGCATATGTGCCTCCCACTTGTTAAGGGACCAAAAGTAATGGGACAATTGGCTTCTCAGCTGTTCCATGGCCAGGTGTGTGATATTCCCTCATTACCCCAATTACAATGTGCAGATAAAAGGCCCAGAGTTCATTTCAAGTGTGCTATTTGCATTTGGAATCTGTTGCTGTCAACTCTCAAGATGAGATCCAAAGAGCTGTCACTATGAGTGAAGCAAGCCATCATTAGGCTGAAGAAACAAAACAAACCCATCAGAGAGATAGCAAGAACATTAGGCGTGGCCAAAACAACTGTTTGAAACATTCTCAAAAAGAAGGAATGCACCGGTGAGCTCAGCAACACCAAAAGACCTGGGAGACCACGGAAAATAAGTGTGGTGGATGACCGAAGAATTCTTTCCCTGTTGAAGAAAACACCCTTCACAACAGTTGGCCAGATCAAGAACGCTCTCCAGGAGGTAGGTGTATGTGTGTCGAAGTCAACAATCAAGAGAAGACTTCACCAGAGTGAATACAGAGGGTTCACCACAAGATGTAAACCATTGGTGAGCCTCAAAAACAGGAAGGCCAGATTAGAGTTTGCCAAACCACATCTAACAAAGCCTTCACAGTTCTGGAACAAGATCCTATGGACAGATGAGACCAAGATCAACTTGTACCAGAGTGATGGGAAGAGAAGAGTATGGAGAAGGAAAGGAATTGCTCATGATCCTAAGCATACCACCTCATCAGTGAAGCATGGTGGTGGTAGTGTCATGGCGTGGGCATGTATGGCTGCCAATGGAACTGGTTCTCTTGTATTTATTGATGATGTGACTGCTGACAAAAGCAGCAGGATGAATTCTGAAGTGTTTTGGGCAATATTATCTGCTCACATTCAGCCAAATGCTGCAGAACTCATTGGACGGCGCTTCACAGTGCAGATGGACAATGACCCAAAGCATACTGCAAAAGCAACCAAAGAGTTTTTGAAGGGACAGAAGTGGAATGTTATGCAATGGCCAAGTCAGTCACCTGACCTGAATCCCATTGAGCATGCATTTCACTTGCTGAAGACAAAACTGAAGGGAAATTTTCCCAAGAACAAGCAGGAACTGAAGACAGTTGCAGTAGAGCATCACCAGGGATGAAACCCAGCATCTGGTGATGTCTATGTGTTCCAGACTTCAGGCTGTGATTGACTGCAAAGGATTTGCAACCAAGTATTAAGAAGGGAAAGTTTGATTTATAATTATTATTCTGTCCCATTACTTTTGGTCCCTTAACAAGTGGGAGGCACATATGCAAACTGCTATAAGTCCTACACCGTTCACCTGAGTTGGATGTACATACCCTCAAATTAAAGCTGACAGTCTGCAGTTAACGCACATTGTATTTGTTTCATTCCAACTCCATTGTGGTGGTGTATAGAGCCAAAGATGTTAGAATTGTGTCGATGTCCCAATATTTCTGGACCTGACTGTATATAGCAAGCTACTATATGACACTATTTATTTATTTTTTTAAAAAAAGAAGGCATTAGTGTATAACGTTCCCTTAATTGTTCAGGTAAAATCAGCATTCATGACCAGTGAACTATTTTACCACTGAAATGCAAAGAGCTTATGATGCTTATGAAACTCAGTGGATGGTTACAAGATTACAAGTGAAGTGCAGCATTGAGGAATTTAATGCTTCAAAAGTGGCAGTGTTAAAAAAGATGTAATGTGACACAACTCGGTGACACACAATTCGTTTGTGAAGCTTGCATTAAACCAGAACAATATCAAAAACCCTTTAGAACCTGACTGTTAAATCTAGCAAGCCCATGGGCACCTGGCAAAACCTCATCAGATACACCGCAGGAAATCCCCATTGCAGCCACCTTCCTTGCTGGCTAACTTGTTCCCACCTCTCAGTCTGCCAACTATGATGACTTTAGCCCAGTGACTTGCTAAATCACTTGTGATCGCTTTATGGAACAACTTACTGTAAGATGTTGTAATGAATTTTAAAAGGGCAGAAGTGAAAGAGACTAAAAGGGCTTTGCTGAAAAGGTTTGGCTCTGTGTTTACAAAGCCAGTGACAAGAGATTATTTTTCCAGTGAACTACACAATGGGTGCCAGTGCATGACTAATATGGACCTGGAGCAAGCAAAAGGGCTTGTGTCAGGGGAAATGCTGCAAAAAACCAAATCTCCTTTTCTGCTCAGATGGAACAATTGCCCTTATTACATTCGCCAGGAAACAAGCCACTAGATTCTCCTTGATCTGAACAGAGCCATGCAATCTGCCGCATTAGATTTGAGATTGGGAGAACAGGCAAGGATGTCCAAAGCCATCACATTGGCCTTTAGTGAGGGAAAAGGAGCAGAATGAGTTGAGTGAATGTTAAGGACGTCCATTCTTCCTAGAAAGTTTGGGGTTATTCCAAGATAGAAGAAGGGGGCCCAAAGTTCAGGGAACAACCACTCAGCTTAAGGGGATGTGGATTTTGTGATTACTGAGCAGCATTAAAGAGGCTGCTAAAGGTAAGAAACCAGAAGCCTTTCTAGGTTGGAATAGATTATAGGACAAACCCAAGACAAGAAATTATTTTCTTCTCTAACATAGTTTATAGACTAAAGGTGGGAGTTATTTGGCTTATAGTTGCCTGGAAGTTTATTCAGAAACAATTACCCAATTTATAGTGTTGAGTTTTATTTCAACAATTTCATGGGTCCTAGGTAAGTTAAAAAAAACCACCCCTCTTTAACCTCTATGCTCCTTATAGCGTAGACACACAAACACAGACTCCTACAACTTCCTGCTCTATTGTTGTTTGCTTATTACTGAATCCAAAGTTTTGCATCCAGTCACAGATTAAATAGAATGATCCTTCAATAACAATTCCTAAAATTAAAATACTCGAAATGTTGCTCATTGTTTCTGAATTTATACAAATGAAAAGCTTCCCCACCCCCCATAGTTTATGAAGAGAGAATTGTGATTCTGAGTTTCTAATTTGCTTAGATCACAATAAACCACTGTTTCTTTAACCATGGATTCTGGAAAGCAAAATGGTGGGCTTCACAATTGCTATGCCATGAAACATTGCATATTCACTGTGCTGGATATAGATAACAGGCTAAACAAGAACAAATTCAGTCTTTGGCTGTAAGCTCTGTGCAACTGCTCAAAGATAAGTATTAATAAGAGGAGCTGAATAGGGATAGGATGTAGTTCTATGATGTCATACTATTTGACCCTCAAATCATGGTTACACGTTCTAATTTCCAGCAGCCCTCCAAAACTTCAGGCAGCACTTTTTCTTCTTCCCTCTTCCCTGACTTCAGAGGCTAAGATTTGAAACAATGGCACTTTATATGTAAAGTGTCTGTTGCTGTCTAAGCCACAGCTCTTTATTTCTGATGAAAGGGAATTAACAAGTACCACAGAAAGGATCATTACTCAAGTCTTTGAGTCTCTAAAAACAAGTTATGGAGAAGGTTCCAACTGTAGCATAAAAAAGCTTGTTTGTATTTGAATTGGCAGCACAGTACAGTGGTATCTCCATATTCATTGTTGATTGGTTCCGAGAGGCACATTGAGTACCAAAAACGTTGAGCACCAAACACATTTTTGTCATAAGGAATGATATAGTGAGTCACAAGGCAGACGACATAGACAAGTTCTAGTTTGTGGGTTGAGTACCAAACAAGCGATGAGTACTGGGACAAAATTTTCATGTCAAAATGCATTAAGTACCAAAGGTAGCACTGCACAGGCATCTTTGTATACATATGTGATTGAACGTGTATGCTTATTTCAAGTAGATATTTATTTATTGGGCCTGTAAATTATGAGCACTGAATTTGACTTGTCTTCTGATCAATGTCTCTGATGATGATTTATCCCACTTACCAACTGTTCCTTCCTTCTGCCTATGCATAAGAAATTCTTCAGACTTCTAACTCTTATAGAAGTGCAAAAAGTGCATTACCTCTACAACTGGGAATGTAACTGTGTAAGCCCAGACCCCCTATTCAGAATGTTCTACTCAGGCATTGCTTCTGATTAATGTCAGCAAATATTACAAAATGTAGACCAAGGCAACAGGCATAGAAGAAAATGCATATCATCAGGTATTCTCTGTGATTAATCTGTAATGGTATATGAGAATGGCCTTGGGAGATGGGGGGAAATGATGCTGTTTAGGGAATAATCAGATAAAACAGGAGGGGGAACCCACAACTACAGAAACTCAGAAAGTATTCTTCCTAAACTTATCAGCCTATACACATAGATGATGGAAGATGTTTACTTTCAGACTTGCAAAATTTGTCAATGTAGCCTTACAATAAAGTAGAATTAACTCATCTAATTGTGAAAGTGCCTCTCAGTTTATCACACATGATCATGTACTATATAATATAGACCATTTTCTCCCCAAAAAGGACTACATCACAGTATGCTTCCCTCCAACTCTGAGAAGTTTTTAGATAACTTAGAATTCTATTTTTTATAATAAGGTCTTAAATGCATCGATTCATTTTTCAAACTGGGGAAGCCATTTGCTATGTATTAAGCTAACTAGGTAAAATCTGTCAAAGAGTAACTTGGATTTGTGCAGCCTAGATATCATTGCTTTGCGATAGGTGGTGGTTCCTGTTGATGATTTTCATAATTTAAAGTTCATTTTTGTAGTTGATGATGTGAGACAGTCTTCAACATTCCACCCCACCCAAAAAAACCTTTCTCAGAGATCATGAGAGTTCTTGCATAGCCTTATGTCTTGCCTTGGTTTGGTCCTTTTTAAATTTCCTGCTGTGGAGACAGAAATATCAATTTCTGGTTCACACTTTTGAAAGTATTTTTTTTCCTCCATGCTTCCAGAGAAGGACACTCAGTTGATAACTCTAGGCAAATTGTGGAGCCAACCTATTTGAGGAGCTGCTAGACATTACAACATAATATGGGCATAAGGTCACCTGTGTAGTACTACCATTCCCTTGAGCATTTATTAAATTGAGAGATATTGGAAGTTGTGAAAAATTAACAACACTTCGAGCTATATCCTCCTGAGACCAAGTGCTAGGTCACCAAGACAGTGGAGAGCAGGAACTAGAAATCGTGAAGGCAATTTAGTCATTTAGATTACTTCTGAACATGGATCTAACTGTTCTTCTAGGAAAGAGCTAAATCAATATCCCCCACAAATAGCTTGACTGACAGATCAATGGAGACCAGAAAAGATGAAGCAGGATGAAATAGTGATTGCCTCATGTCATGCGCTGGGAGAGCTCAGTACCTCATCCGTATTTCCTCTCTTGCCTCATCCTACATATTTCCTCTCTTTTCCCATCCTGCCAGTCAGGTTGTTTTTGGATATAGATTTAACACTATTACAGAAGAGTGGGAACTCCTTGCTTAGAAACAACTCAGGTGAAAGTTCATCAGTGTGGAAAACCTATGTGCTAACAATGTTTGTAGGTTTGCTTATATCCCACCTTTATTATGTTTACACATACAGTAACTCAAGGCAGTGAACATGTCCACCTTCTTTTTCCTATTTTGCCCACAACAACAACCCTGTAAGTGGGTTGGGCTGACAAAGAGTGAGTAGGTGGGAGTGATCTAAGGTGGGACTAGAACTCACCTTCCTGCAGCCCTATCCTAATTAATGCCCTTAAATTGCTCAGCATAAAGCCTTAGTAAGCAGTGGTAGGCTGCTGCCAGTTCAGACCAGTTTGAGCGAACCGGTAGTTCCCACCAGCAGCTGGGCCTGCCCACGCACCCTGGCACTATCATGTCCTATATAATTACCAGTTTTTCAATGCTGTGCGCATGCGCTCACATTTTTGGTTCCAGGCTAACCGGTTGTTACAGTATGTGATGCCCACCTCTGTTAGTAAGCCCACACCTGGAATACCGTTTCCAGTTTTGGTCACCACATTACAAAAAAGATGTTGAGACTTTGGAAAAAGTGCAAAGAAAAGCCACTAAGATAATTAAAGGCGTGGAGGCTAAAACATGAAGAACGGTTGCAGGATTTGGGTTTAGCTAGTCTAGAGAAAAGAAGGACTAGGAGGGACATGGTAGCAGTATTCCAGTATTTGAGAGGCTGCCACAAAGAGAAGGGGTCAATTTATTTTCCAAAGCACCAGAGGGCAGCCCAAGAAACAATGGATGCAAACTAATCAAGGAGAGAAGCAACTTCCTAACAGTGAGGACAATTAACCAGTGGAACAGTTTACATTCAGAAGTTGTGGGTGGTTCATCACTGCAGGTTTTTAAGAAGAGACTGGACAGCCACTTGTCTGAAATGGTATAGGGTCTCCTGCTTGAGGAGGGTGCTGGATTAAAGACCTCAAAGGTCCCTTCCAGGTCTATTCTGATTGATTAAAGCTTCAGGATAGCATCAGTCCTTTTCACTGAGGGCTTAGCAATTGGGCAAGTCCAATTTAAATTGGTATAATTTCATGCAGACTCAAGTCTGTTATGAGGCAGAGCCTTCTGGGTCTTTCTGTTGCCTATATTCCTGAATGTTCACCCTATTTTGCCTGAAAATTCTTTTTGGTTGCCAAGCAACCATGGCAGTACAGTATGTAATGCAAGTGCAAAATGCCAGCCGGCTTTTTTAGCAGACATCCAGGAGATATTCCTGACACTGAAAGAAAGGTTATTTTCTCTTACTGCATATCTCAGCCAAATATTCTGCATTCATTAATCAAGAATCACATTATCTTGAATTTTTTTTCCCCTTTATGATTTAAAGAATGCCTGCCAGCCTAATGCGATTTACGAATTGCAACACAGAAAATATCCTTGCTTTCTGCAAGTAACATGACAATTTTTTAACAATACCACAAAAGTAATTATTTAAATAGATTGTTTGAGACAGAAAACTCTAAATATGTTGAAATGACATTTTAGACGTTGGTGAGCGGACTGCAGTTTTACGTAGCTGAAATGTTAGATGGTGTCTGTTTTGAGAAGAAGAATTGAGTTTCAGGTAAAAAAGAGTTACTTTTTTATTTTCCAGGTTTACAAATTCAGTAAAGCCTATACTGTTGTGTCCTTTAGCAATACAGATAACACTTCATTTGTTACAGACTGAGTTTACTGATCCCTTAGCAACTTTTTCTCAAGAATTTTTCATTTCCTTGGAGGCAGAGTCAACTCTAGATGATAGTTACATAGTCTACAATGTGATGAGGTAGTTAGCTGCTAATTCTGTGCCCGGATTGAAAAAAACAAACAAAAACAAAATAACTAACGTACAGCAAGATTTGTAATTTTATACCCCATTATTCTTCTTGTTTTCTCTTACGCTAGTGTGTGTGTGTGTGTGTGTGTGTGTGTGTGTGTGTGTGTGTGTGTGTGTTTGTGTAATTTATATTGCTGCCTATTCATACATGGTGACTCAAGGCAGTTTACAGAATTTACAGAATATAAAACCCCATATAAAAATAATAAAAATAATAAAATAAGTCCAGAGTTGGGATTAATTTACCTTCCCTACCGGTTCGCAAATGTGAGTGTGCGCGTGATGTCCGGGCGGGTGGGCGGAGCCTCCTGCAGTCACCACTACCGTTTCCAATATTTGTTAGTATCTAGATTTAGGACTAATAAATTCGAATGAATGATTATTATAATAAAATTATAAGAGTAACTGCTCTTGATAATATGAGCTATAGTAGAAATGTCTCATATTCAGTGTTGAAGATAGTCAATATGTTCTAGCTTCAATTTTTTTTTGTATCCTGCCTTACCTAAGGTACTGTAAAAGATCTATATTTTATTCCTCAATGAAAAGGAAGTTTTTTAATGTTTGACATTCACTACCATTACAGGAAAAAAAATGAAGTGTTATAGCTGGAGATGAAGTAAATGGGGGTATTAAGCTTATTCTCTTTCCCCAGCGATTACATTTAAGCTGCTTCTCTTTGCATCTCAAGGTTTGTTTACCAGTCACATTACCAAATGTAATAAAAATCATTAAATTTTTACTGTTTTTTTTTCCCCAGTTGTCTTTCAACACTTTGTATCAGTGGAAGCCCATGCAGCAGTACAGTACAAATCAGGGTCTATTTATTGTGTTGGCTTTTGGAACAGGGATTCTTTTTCCACTATATCCAATGTCACAGTTGGGTTAAAGGGAAGACAGAATGTTCTGCAAGAGAAAAATATGTAATGTGAACATATTTGCAAAAATATGTACATCTAGGATTTCAGAATACAAACTTAAGCTATTGAAATAATAATGAACCAGGATAGCATGGGATGAGAGCTGGATGACATGGTACATTTGAATATTGGAATGTGGTGAACAGACAATTTTATAACATATGTTTGGGTACAGAATCTGATTAGGTTGGATATGCCTTCGCACAATAAGGCATAATGCTTAGCATTACGATACAAAAATATGTTTTTTCTTCAAATATGCTAGTTCTTATTTTGTGTGTGTGTATGTGTGCATGCACATCTTAATTTGACTCAGTCCTGACTCCTGTTGGCTGCCTGGACAAATCCCTGCATATTTCTTGATAATATCTTAGAAATGGTTTGCCATAGCCTGAATCCTAGGGCTAAGAGAAGGTGGCTGGCCCAAGGCTTCCCAGCTAAATGGTTACTAATGTTTTGAGACATCATGTCTTCATGGAGTTTGTGGAGAGAATTTCTCCTTCACCTTATCTACTGGATTTCGTACACTTTAGTAGTAGATGCTGCATAGAGAATGGTGCTAGCTTGATGGCTTTGCAAAACTGCTCGTATTTTTACTTTCATGGAATGGGTGCACATTCACAAAATGAATTAAGGTTACAGAGGGAAGGTGCATGCCCAAGCAAGTTATTTACTTTCTGTGCTCCTATCTAGTGGGATCAAGGTGTCAACTGTTCTATGGTCTTTGTTCCTCATCCCCAGTATTTCGAGATAAGAGCATGATTGTAGACTTGTCTGAAGCTCTTTCTGAGGCTTTAGTGGTGTGAGGTAATCCTCAAATAGCATAAAATAATCTACAGGGATCATGAGGAAGAACTACATGTCTTCAATATTTTAAATTTTAAGGGTTAAGGTGTATGAAACCTTAAAAGATCATATCAGATTCCAAGCACAAGCAAACCCACCTGGATCTTATTTCGGCTGAACCAGCCGTGAAAGCTGGTCCTCAAACTATACTTATCTCATTAAATACCATTTTAAAGTCATTATTTATTAGAGCAGAAATCAAAACTAGGAACTCAAGCATATAATATACATCATAAAGCTTTAATTTACACATCATCTATAAATAATTGCCAATGCCCTTAAAGAAAAATTTCGAACTTAAAAGTGTGTTCATCTTTTTTTTTTAAAGAAATATACTATTACACATTCATAGGAGGGAGGAGAAAAGTGCCTCATAATGATCTTCAGGAAAATTAAATGCTGGGGGAGTAACCCCCTAAGCTTTCCTTGCATTTCTGACAAATAGCCTTCTCATTTGGTAAGGGCCAGCCTTTTTGCCTACCATTTATTTAAGCTTACCGCCCGTAAGTAAGTGATCTTTCTGACCAGTCATCCAGGACATAGAAATTGGAAACCATGTCATGTCATGCTTCAGTTCCAGCAAGTAGGACAGTCTGATGATCTCTTTAATGGTAGCTTTCTAATCAGGTAATGTGGAATTGGCAACCACACACACAGTCCTTGGTGCCAGAATCTGAAGTCTCATAATATTGTTCAAATTTGCATTTTGAGCACTGTAAACTTCTTTTTACGATCAAAAGAGGTTTTTGGTATGGGTTTTGTGTGTGTGTGTGTGTGTGTGTGTGTGTGTGTGTGAATTGTGAATTAATGGCACATCACATGCTGCAAAGTGTGAGGTAATGCATCATGAATCTCAAATTTAAATTCAGTAATCCTCAAAATAAAAGCATGATTTTGCTATTTGTAAAATATAGGGGCTATTTTTGTCATATTTATTTTCTTACATTTCATCCCTTTATACTTTTAGCTGGGTAATGCAAGTTAACGTTCCAAAAACAATTGAACAGGTTGAATTTTGGAAGAAATCCATATAAAAAATAGATATGGAATATATTAAGATGGGACTGAACCAATCTACCCTTTGGTTCCCATTGTGAGATAGCTGTGGGGATCATTGGCTACAGAGGGAAAGGAATAAAATGGAGTCACTGCTTTCAATCAAAGGTGCATACCTGTCAGCTTTAGAGCTCCACTGGAATTTGAGTTTCAGTATATTAAATGCATAAAATGATGTTTTAAACCCTAGCCTATTTTGCCCTCTTTTTTAAAAAGTTTAAAACCCCAGGAAAACAAATTGTACCCCTTAGCCAAATTTGGCAGTTCTTGGGGAAACTATAGAAACTGGAGAGCAACATGGAAGATGAAAGCTGCAGTTTTGTTCCCATAAGTAAATCTAACAAATAATTGTTATTTCTTCAGCCTAAAAGTCACATGCTTGAAAAGCATCTGAGCAAAGGAACGAAATTGTTCCTCAGCACCAAAAACGTACCATTTCTATATTTCATGATTTATTTTCATTCTTAAGTGAATGGCAGAATCTACGATGGTGAGTTTATTTTGGGAATATAATCTTAACCTTATTTCTAGAAAGTACTGTTGGTCCTGTCTCCAGCTGATAATTTTATGTATTCATTTATTTATTGATTTATTCATTTATATGCTGTCCATCTTGCCTAGAGGCAAGCCATGCAGAAAAGTTAATGATATGCCTGACATCAGTATTGTTTGCAGGTATGTGTGTATGTGTGTGAGAGAGAGAGAATTAAAAAAAAACATTGGCATACATATAAAAGGGCTGTATCACAATACTCCAATCACTATCTTGCTCATCTCCTTGCAGGCATAGTTGCCTGAAGCAACTTGATATTTTTTTTTTAACCAAGTGAAAGTCAGCAAAGGTAGAAGACATTATGTTTGCCAGGTTTCAACTGAAAACCTTCAAGGGTCTTGCTGCAGTACCTTTTTGAAATGTCCTGTGTTGCTTTCTGAGCAGAGATAAGAAAGTCCCTCTGTGAGACTAATGGCTGGCTCAGGAATTCTGGGAGTTGAAGTCCACATGTCGTAAAGGAGCCATAGTTGCCCACCCCTGCTATAAACTCATGTACAACATATTGGCTTTTGACATGTTTTTGTGGGGAGCCTGTCTTGGTACAAAAGTGAAAAAATACGTCTGAGTCCCCTCAGGCAATCTAGTCTTTGCTGATCATGAGTGCTTGTGGATACCAGGCCTGCAGAGCTTGATTCTTCCTGTAAATAATTCCATCATGGCTGGCAAGTTTCACAGTCTATTGCAGTAATCCAATCTAGAAATGACTAAGTGACCACATTCAAGGTCCAGGAATGGATGCAATTGGCTCACAAGATAAATCTCACCACATAACCAGTGCTGTCAATGCACTGATATGATATGCATTATTTATGCCAATGCATCAGGGGTGGGTTCTACTTACCTTTACTACCGGTTCGTAATGGGGCCACGTGTGGGTACTCGCTTTGCTTGCGCCCGCATGCGCGCTTCTGCACATGTGCAGAAGCTTCCTGATGATGTCAGGTCGGAGCCTCCCGCCGGTTTTACTACCAGTTCTTGCGAACCAGTCCGAAACAGTAACACTGCAATGTATGTTACTGTACAGGCAATAACAATTGTTTCACATAGATTCACAGATTTACATTTTTAATTTCAATTACAGTTATGGCGTCAAAACATTCATTTTAAACTGATCAGTTGGACAAAATTATATCTATTTTTTTCCTATTAAAATGTATGGAGGCGATTGATACATTCTCCCTTCTTTGGTAAATCTGATTATAGATACAGTCAAGTTTCTTCTCAGTATTAAAGTCCTTCGAATTAAAAAAAAAAAATTCTGCCAAATTGGGAGAAATATTGAAAATAAAATAACCATAGCTCAATTCCAATGAAACAGTGTGTTGTAAAAGGGGCAGGTACTCTTATACATTAATTTACCTATTGATCATTTTCTTGCCATTTAAAAGAAAAGACAAGTGAATTGAACAACTGGAAATCAATATTCATGCAATCTAACGATATTCTACTCAGATCAGTGGTGGGTTGCTACCGGTTTGCCCCGGATCGGATGAACCAGTAGCGGTGGTGGGAGGCTCCGCCCACCCACCCACCTGCCCACCCTCCCACCCGCTTCTGTGCATGCTTTTGCACATGCCCATGAGCGAATTGGTAGCGACAGGTTTTGAAACCCGCCCCTGACTCAGATGAACTAATAATAAAGCTACATTTTAGCATGGCAATAGAAACAAAGATTGGCTCATCATTTATCCAACATTTCTTTTTCCCTTCATATGTAATCCTGATGTACATATGTATATTTATATACCAAGGGCAAGGTATGTACACATATGGACTGAAGTTTTCAAAACCCAGTTGCAATGTTGATAAAAAGTAACCTAGTCTGGAGTATTCTGAAATGAACAAAAGGGGCGTTGGCTTACCTGAACGCCCTTTCTGAGAGCGGAGAGGCCAGTGGTTATACGTGGGTAATACCACTGCGATCCAATCAGATCGAGTCTGTCAGTTGAAAACTGCTCCTCCTTCTGCTGTGTCCCAGCTTTCGGACGAGATTTGGACAGACTCAAGACGCTCCCACTGAACTGGAAGGAAAGAAGGAAAATGATAATACAAGGCGAAACGTACCAGCGGAGAAGGGTGGGGATAACCACTGGCCTCTCCGCTCTCAGAAAGGGCGTTCAGGTAAGCCAACGCCCCTTCTCAGCGAGGGAGAGGCCAGTGGTTATACGTGGGACATGCCAAAGCCCACCATCTATAGGGAGGGACCCGCCTGGGACGTAGAGACACCCCCGGCACATACTTGTTGTAGAACTCGGCGACCGAAGGCCGCCTCCGCCGATGCGAAGCTGTCAATTTTATAATGGCGTATGAAGGGTGTCGGAGAAGTCCACGTGGCGGCCCGACAAACCTCCAGGAGGGGGGCCTGAGTGGCCCAGGCCGCCGTGGTAGCCGCACTTCTGGTAGAGTGGGCTGTCAGGTGGCGAGGGACTGGCAATGCTTGAGCCCCATAGGCCGTGGTAATTGTGGCCCTTATCCAACGACCTACCGTTTGGGAAGAAACCTTAAGCCCCAGGGTAGCCGGTTGGAAGGAAACGAAGAGGCCTTCTGACCGACGGAAAGAGGACGTTCGACGGAGGTAGATACGAAGGGCCCGGCGAACATCCAGGGAATGCCAGGAGCGTTCCCGAGGGTGGGAGGGATTAGGGCAAAAATCGGGCAGGATCAGTTCCTGCGTCCGATGGAAAAGAGTGTTGACTTTGGGAAGAAAGGTGGGGTCCAGGCGGAGCACCACCCTGTCGGAGTGGAATACACAGAGGTCGGCTCGGGCCGAGAGGGCAGCCAGCTCCGATATCCGCCTGGCGGAGGTGATGGCCACTAAAAAGGACACTTTATACGAGAGGAAGCGTAAGGGCACCGTTCGGAGAGGCTCGAAAGGTCCTTGAGTGAGGGCCGATAGGACCTTGGGCAGATCCCAGGACGGGTATCGGTGAACGGGGGGAGGGCGGAGGTTGGAAGCCCCCCGGAGGAACAGACGGATAAGAGGGCGATCCGCCAGTGAACTGCGAGAACCAAAACATAATATGGAGGAGAGGGCGGCCACCTGTCTCCGAAGGGTATTGGGGGCCAACCCAGAGTCCAACCCCTCTTGAAGAAAAAGTAGTACCTGTTTTGTAGATGCCAAACCTGGGTCCAGGTTCCTCCTCGAGCACCAGATAGCGAAAGCCCGCCAGGTGGCTCCGTAGATGCGCCTCGTCGCTGGCCGGCGTGCTGCCAGAATGGTTCCAATGAGTTGGTCCGGAAGATGTGATGCTCTCAGCAGACGCCGCTCAACCTCCAGGCGGTTAAGTGAAGCCATTGGGCGTCCGGGTGTAGAAGAGGACCCTGACGAAGGATGACCTCCGTCGGAGGGAGACGCCATGGTGGACGGGTCGACAGCATCTGGAGGTCGGCAAACCACGGGCGACGAGGCCAGTGGGGCGCTATCAGGATCAACTCGGCTTCCTCCTCCAGGATCTTCTGGATTACCTTGGGAAGAAGAGGGAAGGGGGGAAAGGCGTAGAGGAGGCCTGAGGGCCACCTGCAGTGTAGAGCGTCCATTGCCTCCGCTCTCGGGTCGTAAAACCTGGAAACGAAGCGAGGAGTCTGCCGATTGGCGTGAGTCGCAAACAGGTCCACCGTCGGAAGGCCGAAGAGATCCGCAATCTGGAGGAACAGGGCAGGGTCGAGCTGCCATTCGCCCTGATCGACGATGGACCGGCTGAGCCAGTCGGCTTGCGTGTTGGATTGTCCCGATATGTGAGAGGCTCGGAGAGACCTCAGGTGAGTCTCCGCCCAGGCTCCCAATCTCTCGGCTTCCTCCATGAGGTCGCGAGAGCGGGTCCCCCCTAGGCGGTTTACATGGGCCTTGGCGGCCACGTTGTCCGTCCGAATTATGACATGGCGATCCTGTACCTGGGCCTGGAAGACGCGGAGAGCCAGGTGGATGGCTCGGAGCTCTAGCCAATTGATGTTGTGGCCCAGGTCCTCCTGAGTCCATAGTCCCTGAGCCATGGAGGAGCTGAGATGAGCCCCCCAGCCGTGGAGGCTTGCGTCCGTCGTTACCACGAGGGGGTTGGATTCCCTGAACTCCCTCCCCTTGAAAAGGGCAGGGGATAACCACCACCCTAGGGCCATTCGGACCTTGGAGGGAAGGGTGACCATCCGGTTGGAGGCCGATAAGCGGCACTTCTGAAACGGGAGAAGAAACCACTGCAGGTCCCTGCAGTGGAGACGGGTCCAGGGAACGATTCCTATACAGGAAACCATCTTTCCCAGAAGTTGAGAGAGGGTTACCAGGGAGACAGAGCGTCTCCTGACAACCAACCTGACCAGAGACCGCAAACTGGTCAGGCGCTCCTGGGAAAGGAAGACCCTGCTCTCGACCGTATCGATTACAGCTCCCAGATGTTGTATGCGGGTCGATGGTACCAGGTGGCTCTTGGCGAGGTTGATGGAGAAACCGTGAGCTCTCAGGACCTGGATGGTGGAATCCAGATCCCGTCGCGCCGAGGCCTCCGAGCCCGACTGGATCAGGAGGTCGTCCAAGTAGCATTGGATCCTGACCGGAAGGGACCGGAGGTGCGCCGCAATGGCGGCCATTAATTTCGTAAACACTCGGGGAGCCGAGGACAGGCCGAAAGGGAGCGCGCGATACTGGTAATGAAGGCCCGCATGGCAAAACCGTAGGAACTTGGAGTAAGCCGGATGGATGGGAACGTGCAAGTATGCCTCTGTCAGATCTATCGACGAGAGGAGGTCCCCAACCCGGATACCATCCAGGATGGAAGGTAAGGACTGCATTTTGAACCGCCGGTAGAGGACCCGGCGATTCAAATCCTTGAGGTCCAGAATTGCCCTCCATCCCCCCGACGATTTCTGGACGACGAACAGGCGAGAATAGAAGCCTTGTCCGTGCTGCTCCTGGGGCACGGGTTCGATGGCCCGAATTTCTAATAAATGCTGAATGGCCGTTACCACCAGAAGCCGTCTCGACCGATCCCTTGAGATAGGGCATCGTAGAAACCTGTCTGGAGGGGTGGAGAGGAATTCCAGGGAGAGGCCCCACCTGACCGTCTCCCTGACCCAAGTGTCCGATGTAGTGCTCTCCCATTGGCTGGCGAAGAGAGCCAGGCGGCCTCCAATGGGAGAAGAGGAACTGCAGTCAGCGGGATCTGCGAAAGGGGCGCCCTCGGCCCCCTCTAAAGGAGCGTCTAAATTGACTCCTCTGGGTCTGGGGACCCTGTCTGTCTGGAGGACGAGGGCGGGAAGGGAAAAATCTTTGGTTTCTCGGGCCCGAGAAACCAGGTTCGGGGTTACGAAAGGGGCGAAAGGAAGAAGCCGGGCGAGGCTCCGACCTACGAGAGACGTTGGGCAAAATACGTCTCTTGTCCCTGGTTTCGATTAGGAGGGGCTCGAGGGGAGCCCCAAAAAGGGACGGGCCAGCAAAGGGGGATGAAGCAAGGCGCCATTTTGACTTGGCGTCCGCCTGCCATTGGCGAAGCCAAAGCAGGCGCCGGGAAGTCACCGTGGCTCCAATTGACTTGGCAGCGAAACGCGACGAATTTAGAGTCGCGTCCGCCGAGAATTCTAAGGCCGCCAGGATTTTATTTAGGTCCTGATGGGACCGGGCGTCCGACAAGGGAAGGCGTTCCTTCAACTGGCGGAGCCACAGGATAGAGGCTCTGTTGAAGAAAGATGAAGACATGGCAGCTCTGGCTGCCCACGCCGCTGCCATGTGTGCTTTGACTAGAGAATTGTCAAGGCGCTTTTCCTCGGGGCGAAGGGCCTCCTCAGGAGGGGCGGCCACGTTGGAGGGACTTGAGAGAGCCACCACTGGAGGGTCTACCGTTGGAACCTGAAGCAGAGAGGCAATGTCAGGCGCCAGGTTGTATAAGCGCCTGTCTAGGGAATTGGGGTTAGGCCCCGAGACCGGATTGGACCATTGACGTTGCAAAACGTCCTTAAAAAGCTTGGGCCCTGGGATTTCCTCCACCTCTGAGACAGGTTCCTCAAAGAGGGGCACCGATGACTCCGGAGGGTCCCCCGGAGTGGGAGTAGGCTTTGAGATGCCTAATCCAGTAGTGATCTTCGCTTTGTGGAGGAGGGACCGGAATAGTTGAGGCTTGAATAAGCCCACGAACGAGGGCTGGTCAGGGGCCAGGTCCTCATCCTCCGAAAGGTCCTGATCTCTGGCCTCTAGATCTGGGAGGGAATGGTGATCTGAGGCAGCAGAGGGGGCCACAGTCCCCATGGGATTGGCCGACTCCCCAAATTGAGACCCTTCAACATCTATAAGAGAAGAGGCTGAAGCCTCAACCCATGAGGCGGTATGCCGCTGGAGCTCTAGTTGCACCCCTTTTTGGATGGCCTGGTGGATGAAGGCCGCCATTTCCGGGGTTAGGGTGGAAACCGCAGGTGATTCCACATTGGTCCCCGAGGGCTGGGATGGAACAGTAGCAAGGGGTGGTGGGGTTTCCTTGGGGTCCTGATCAGAAGGAGGCCCGAAAAGGGCCTCTTGGACCTCGGGCTGGGCCTGGCCCTCAGCCACAGACCCATCAGGGGATAGTTGTGAAATGGAAGTTCCCGGAAAAGGCCCATCCTTCGAGGGAGTAGAAGATTGAGGGGGGGGCGAAGTCATTAAAGGAGTTGGTTGAGATTGAGATGGGGCCTCTCTGATAGAGGCCTCCTTGAGGGCCTTCTGGATAGATCGTTCAATGGCTTCATGGAGCCGAAGCTCCTCCTTAGCTTTGGATGCCTGGCGTTTAGCCTCCTTAGAGGAGTGCGACCCCTTGGACTTCTTTGGGGGCCCTGCAGAGGAAGGCCCTGGTAAGGCCTCCTCTCCTGCTCCTCTCTTGCTGGCCTTAGTAGAGCGAGAAGCCATCCGGATCTGTGGAATGCAGTAGATCAAATTAAAGAAAAGGTCCAGGCCTAATAACTCAGGAGACAAAATGGCGGCCGCTTGCCTCGTGGAGGCCTTATTGAAGTTACAAAATGGCGGCCGCCGTGGGAAAGGCAACTCTAGAGGGAAAACTCTAGAGGGAATAATCCCTGTTCTCGCCCCTCTCCTGTTGGGGTAAAGAGGCCCCCTTCGTTTGCCCCCCCCCAAGGGATTGTGAGCGCCCTGCTTGCCTGAAGGAAACACGCAGCCTGAATCGTCCCACGGAGCTCCTCCGGTAGCTGCAGGCAGGAAGATGGAGGCGTGTGGGGAAGAAAGCCCCAGGGACGCCCGATTAGCGTTGCGATAACGTGCAACGCTGCCGCTCCGTTCCACGTGGGGCTCGGATCCTTCGGAGCCGCCCGAGCCGTCAGCTGAGAGGCGCTGTGAGTTGCGCCCGAAATGAGGCCGAAAAGGGGCGAGCGGCAAGCTTCGGTGCGCCAAACCTTGCTATCAACGAGGCTGGGAGGTCGCGCCGCGGTACTAGGCGTGAGCCGTTCGCGCCGGTGGTAGGGAGAGCCTGACAGAATGGCTCAATCCCCAATGGTCGAGCAGCCTCCAAGGCGCAGGGGAGGGAGCCCTCCGCGCTGAATCTCTGCTCGCTAAGCTTTCCGCTCAGTTGAAGCCGTTGGAAGCATTTAATAAAAAAATTATTTGGATTAGCATCAAAGCTAGAATCTACCATTAGCTTTGAGAGAGGCTCAGTGGAGCGTCAGACCTGATTCAGATCGAGTCTGAAAGCTGGGACACAGCAGAAGGAGGAGCAGTTTTCAACTGACAGACTCGATCTGATTGGATCGCAGTGGTATTACCCACGTATAACCACTGGCCTCTCCCTCGCTGAGAAATATACCCTGATCTTTTTCCAGAATAATGCCTTTTCTAATGCTTTGTTAGGGGTATTTTTTTTAAAAGTGCTGATGGATGTGGTGTGGTTTCATAAGGTACTTTATACAGCAGAACCTCTGGTCACGAACGCTTCTGACCACTACCAAATCGGGTTCCGACCAAAAAAATTCACAATTTTCCCCCTTGCGGCCGATTTTCCCTTCCACACCATCTTTTTTGTAGCCGCCAAATTTCCAAAATTAGGTTCGGGTCACAACCAAATCGAGTTGCGGCCAAAGTTATGGAATGAATTATGGTCGTGATCAGAGGTTCTACTGTATATATTTCCAGTGGACACATTCGCTTGCATTCAGTGATGGGGAAAATACTTCCTACTGAACTAAAGGAAATTCACAGGCCTGGCAACTAAGGAAAGCCATGGAAAACTAGAATGAAAGGTTTGGGAAGTAAAGGGTGGTTCCAGTGGTGGTATTCAGCTGGTTCGGACTAGTTCGGGTAAACTGGTAGTCTGCCCCACCCCCGCCTGCCCCCCCGCCATGGCACTTTGCTGTCCTATTTAGCCACGTTTTCTAAGCTGTGTGCATGCGTGCAAGTCGCGCGTACGAGCAAAACATTCACATTTTCAGTGCACGGCGAAGCGGTGGTAAAATTATGTGAAGCATACTGGGTGCTTCTGAGTGGTTCTGAGTGGTTCCTTCTGGGATAGATCTGATTCTTATGAAATGGAATAAATGTCAGGCCCACAGAACCAAGGACACAAGGAGTTACCTCAGAGTAGTTTCTTTATTGTTGCTCACCTACAGACAGAAATATTGACGAATCAAAGAACTTATTTGCATTATATAATTCTGTCAACTGCTAGGGGGGGATTCCCCTTCATTCTTTTCCTGCATACCGAAGACTCTAAGCATCTTTAGTATGCAGAAAAGATTTCCTGCTTGCTAAAAAAAGAGCCCCTCCCTCCGATGACTCTAGCCCACATTCCACCATGCTATGCATTGAGGAACTGTAGTACAGCTAAAATATGCTGCTATTAGTGGATTCCACATTAACATTCTCAAACAATAATGTGAATATGCATACATGCAAAAGTATATTAGTAGATTAATGGATAGTAATAGAGATAGTTTCATAATTGCAAGGTTAATTTCTAGTCAAATGTAATGTATGAAATAAATAGCAATGGAACCATGGCATTTAGATGTCCCGCCATTTAAATTGCATTATCCTACAATCGTTTTTGAGAAGAGGCCCTACGGAAATACATTTATTTTATTTACAATTAATTAACTGAATGCAACTAATTTTAATTATTTGTGATTTTTATTAAAGACTCCTACTGCAATCAAGACACTGTCTTTTATTCCAAGGCACTTATTCCAATGCTATTATGGATATACATTCATCCATGCATATGTAGAACTTGCAAACTATGAACTATTGAATCAAAATGCATCATTGATTTAATGAAGTTTTAAGTTTAATCAAAGCCTGAAGCATGTCTAACTTTTTTTTACAGATGTATGAAAAAGAGAATTGTATTTTCACCATGTATTATAATACTTATATTAGCTGCAGATTATATTACATAAATATACATGCACTAAATCATTAAGCATTAAGTATAGTAATCTCTGCTTCTATCTGTCAAATACTGTTGAAGAACTGTTTTAAGAATTCTACCCCTGGTTAGTAAAATACACTTTATCTTTCTACATTGTCTAATTCATTTTCTAGGGTCTCTATGATTTTTCTCGTACTTTTTTAAAAAAAAATCTTTTTATTCTCTGCCTAGATCCATGATGGCAAACCTATGGCATGCGTGCCGGAAGTGGCACACAGAGCCATCTCTCCAGGCACGCCAGCCATCACCCGTTGCTCTTCCAGGTTCTGGCCAGCTGGTTTTCACGCACAGGGGAGCTCTGGAAAGTGGAAGAGTAGCTCTCTGGTGCGCATGCACATGCTGGGAAGCTGAGCTTCCAGTTTCTGGCACACGCATGCACTCCGGCCAGCTGGTCTTCGTGTGTACATGCATGCCAGAAACCAGAACACCATTTTCATTTTTCATTTCATTTATTTAAATTTATATACCGCCCTTCTCCCGAAGGACTCAGGGGGGTGTACAGCCAAAGATAAAAACATAAAAATATAAAATTTAAAACAATTTAAAAGTAAATTAGACAAATTTGGCCCATATTTAATTAAAAAATCCCTTTTTGAAAAATGAATTAAAAACAATTAAAAGAGCTACGCCAGCCCGGCTTGCTGGAATAGAAAAGTTTTCAGGGCATGGCAGAAGGTGTGTAGATCCGGGATCCTTCGTATTTCCGGGGGCAGTTCGTTCCAAAGGGCAGATGCCTCCAAGGTTCTCCCCCTGGGGGCCACCAGTCGACATTGTTTGACCGATAGCACCCTGAGGAGCCCCTCTCTGTGGGAGCGTACTGGCCGTTGGGAGGCTACCGGTGGCAGAAGGTGGTCTTGTAGGTACTCAGGTCCTAAGCCACGGAGCGCTCTAAAGATGGTAACCAATACCTTGAAGCGCACCCAGAAGACCACTGGGAGCCAGTGCAGCTCACACAAGAGAGGTGTTTCATGGGAGTGCCATGTCACTCCCACAATCACCCGCACAGCTGCATTCTGGACCAGCTGGAGCCTCCGGGTGCTCTTCAAGGGGAGCCCCATGTAGAGAGCATTACAGTAGTCCAGGCGGGAGGTGACAAGAGCATGAGTGACCGTGCACAAGGAGTCCCGATCCAGAAAGAGACACAACTGGCGAATCAGGCGGACCTGATAAAAAGCACCCCTGGCCACAGCTGTCACATGTTCTTCTAAAGACAGCCGTGTATCCACGAGGACGCCCAAGTTGTGAGCCCTCTCCATGGGGGCCAGTGACTCACCCCCAATAGTCAGTGACGGTGCCAACTGACTATATCGCCGGGAGCCACAGCCACTCGGTCTTGGAGGGGTGGAGCTTGAGCCTGTTTCTCTCCATCCAGATCCGCACAGCCTCCAGGCACTGGGACATCACATCAAGAGCATCATTGGGGTGGTCCGGGGTGGAGATGTACAGCTGAGTATCATCAGCGTACTGATGGAACCTCACCCCGAAACCACAGATGATCTCACCCAATGGCTTCACATAAATGTTGAACAGAACGGGCAAGAGGACCAACCCTTGCTGCACCCCACACACAAGGTGCCTCGAGGTCGACCTCTGTGCCCCTGCCAACACAAACTGCAACCGGTCAGAGAGAAAGGAGGAGAACCACCGCAACACGGTGCCCCTCACCCCTAACCCCTCCAACTTGCACAGCATGATACCATGGTTGATGGTATCAAAAGCCGCTGAGAGATCTAATAGGACCAGGACAGAGGAACAACCCCTGTTCCAAGACCTCCAGAAATCATCAACCAATGCGACCAATGCCGTTTCCATGCTATACCCAGGCCTGAAGCCCGACTGGAACGGATCCAGATAGACCGTTTCATTCAGGTACTGAGGAAGCTGTTGCACCACCACACTCTCAACAACCTTCGCCACAAAGTGAAGATTGGAGACTGGACGATAATTTGCTAAAACTGCCGGGTCCAGAGAGGGCTTCTTGAGGAGAGGCCTCACCACTGCCTCTTTCAAGGCGGTGGGAAAGAAACCCTAACTCAAAGAAGCTTTAATAATCTTCTGGAGCCAGCCTCGTGTAACCTCCCGGGAAGCCAGCACCAACAAGGAGGGACATGGGTCCAATAAACATGTGGCCGCGCTAAGTCTCCCCAGAATCCTGTCCATGTCCTCGGGAATCACTGGGTCAAACTCTTCCCAGATAACGTTCTCAAGACCCGCCTCTATCACCCCCTCTATCACCCCTGAATCTACCCAGTCAGAGTCCAGGTCTTCCTGAATTTGAGCGATTTTGTCATGCAGATACTATACAAAATCCTCGGCCCTGCCCTCCAAGGGGTCCTCCCGCGCTCCCAGATGGAGCAGGGAGCGGGTCACCCTAAACAGGATGGCCGGGCGGTTATCTGCAGATGCAATAATAGTGGAAAAATAATTAAATTTTGCCACTTTTATCGCCACTAGGTAGGCCTTAATATGAGACCTCACCAGTGTTCGGTCAGATTCAGAAAGGCTGGCCCTTCAACCGCTCTCCAGCATCTTTTCCGGCGCTTCATCTCCCTCAGCTCCTCGGAAAACCAGGAAGCCAAGTGGGATCGGCGCTGGGTCAGAGGCCACAAAGGCACGACACAATCCAAAGCTCCAGTGGCCGCCCTATTCCAGGTGGCAACCAGGTCTTCAGCCGCATCGTGAGCCAGGGAATGGCCCAAGCTCCATCCAGAACCTATCAGGATCCATCAGGCGCCTGGGGTGGAACCACCTCATCAGTTCCGCCTCCCTGCGGCGGGGTGTAGAGGTTCGAATGTCCTGTCTTTGGAATCAGCCTGGTCATCTCTGACAGTTACTTTTTTCACCTCTGTGGTAACAGTGAATGATTCCTAAATGAATTGGTTGCTAAATGAGGATTACCTGCATTACCCAGAAAACCCCCGGGATCTTTTAATGAACTCACAGTTCATTTCAAAGAAGACTATTTGCTTTGCTAATAATTAAGTCTTGTAAATACCCTTGCAAATTTTTCCTGGTCTCTGTTCAGTACATTATATTGGTGAGCATAAGGAAATGTCTTACAGTGGTTTAAGATTCCTAAGGCAGAGAAACATGATTGGTTTAATTCCATTTTTCTCATTTTTTAACAGTGGAAGCTATATACTTGTTTATAATATGAGTTTGTGATTTGAGTTTATTGATTTGTCTTTTTTTTCCTGGTTGTTTTAAAAGTATCCAAATTGCTGATAATCTTGAAGAAAGAAACAAGCTTCCTCAACTGATAGAAATACATTTCACATATGAATGCTCTGGTAATGCAAAAGTACCCTTGAGAATATCATGAATACTTAATTCTAGCTAGTGAGATTGCAGAAAAAGAAGGGGAAAAACATAATAGCACCTTGACTTCCATCACTTTTTCAATTATAAAAACTGAATGCAAGTCAGAAAAAATAATATAATATCTTAAGAATATCCCATTTCTTCTTTTTTATTTTTTTTAAATCTCTTTTGCAACACAATGACTGCCTTCAGCTTTAATGCTAAAGTATTGTTTAATATTAATATAATAAGGCTAGGTAAACTTCAGGTTCATTTTCTCTCCCTCTTCTTCATTTTTGAGATAAAAATGCATCTTTTGGAACTGAGTGCAAAATGACAGTTTGAGAGCTACTGTATTTGCAGTAGACTCACAAGTATTTTGGATCCCCAATTGTTTCAATTTCTTAAAACTCTGTTGACTCTGAATCAGGATGCTAAAATACAGGTAGTTCTCGACTTACACCACACCTGAGCACCAAATTTCCTTTGCTAACCAAGACTGTTGTTAATTTAGTTTTGCCCCATTTTATGACCTTCCTTGCCACAGTTATTAAGTGAATCACTGCAGGTATTAAGTTAGTAACGTGATTGTAAAATGAATCTGGCTTCCCCATTGACTTTGCTTGTCAGAAGGTTGCAAAAATTGATCATATGGCCCTGGGACACTACCACTGTCATAAATATGAATATATGTCCAGCATCCACATTTTGATCACATGACCATGAAGATGTTGCAATGTTTGTAGGTGTGAAAACCGGTCATAAGTCAGTTTGTTCAGTGCCATTGCAACTTTGAACAGTCACTAAACAAATCGGTCGAGGACTATCTATAAAGGAAATAAAATATAGAGTATGTGAAAGAAAGAATGCTGAGGACAGTCCTAGTTACTGAGGCTAACTAACCAATCAACCATGGGCTTTTTCTTAATATTAAATGACTTTTGCTTCCCTTGTCTTAATTTTTATGACCTCTCTGGGCTGATTGATGAGTTCAGGTTAAAAAAAAAGGACTTTCAAAATAAGTTGTAATAGCCTCAAGTTTGTTATTTTGTATTTTAATGTTAAATAAATATGATTTTTAGGGGGAAGGAGAGAGAAATACACAGCTGTTAGTTTGTAGAGATTAGAACCCAGACAAAAAATGGAACTAAAGGAATTTTCAAATTAGAATTTTACGTACGAAGTCAAGTAGTTCTGATATTTCTTTAAAAATAATAACATACTGCACATTGCACTTTAATTTCTGCAGCTCCCACCCTTTTATAATTGCACACAGCTTATTACTTTCCTCTCTATTGAAAGAACAAAACAGTTGGGGAGTTGTTTGTTATGCCCTCTGTTTGTAGTATTGGTGGCGGATTTGGAGTAGTCTTTATTTAACTTAGCTGTAAGTAGAAGATTTTACTTTTTTTTTTAATCCATTAAAACAAAACAAAAAAAATCACTAACCCACAAATGCTTTGCCTTATTGTCAGCTGCTTTATTTCCCTGGGTTTATAATTTTCTAGCTGTCAAGTTTGTTTTCATCAATGTAAAAGTAAATACAAAAAGTATGTTGCATTATTTTGATTTGCTTTCTTCTATTCTACTGGGGGGAAAAATAATAATAAATTTCTGAAGTAACTTTGAAGGATCAGATTTCCAAGTAACGAAGAAAATGACCTCACACTACCTTAGTTTAATGTGTGTTGTTTGTATTTTAGTAGCAACAATCTATCAATGCTAGTTGAATTCTGTGAGTACACCCAGTGCAAGCTAATTGGAAAAATCCACTATTTAATGAAATAAATCAGTCCTCTGAGACAGTCTGGGGAGGAAGTTTTGTATTTAATTACTAAACAATTATATTCTACTTAAAAAAAAAACTTACGAAGTATCTTGAAAATGATCTAAGGTAATAACTACAACAAAGTGATCACTCATTACTAATGCAACCAAAGAGTACAGTCATATATGTTTCAAAATCATAATGAATACATCATTGTAATCATATGGTGAACTGATTTCTGGATAATGTGGTGTGAAGCAAGGAACATATGCTGATGTTTCACTAACCTTGCTGCTGGCTTCTTCAGAGCAAATGTACAACAACCGAATTTGGCACCCGATGTCACAGCTTTTGCAGCTTATCTGTGTACAATGTAGTAGAGTGTCTATAGCTATTCACTCATTGCCATGTTCATGATAGTTGACAACTTTCCTTCCAATTTTATTACTGTATGTGGATATTGATAAATGCCCAATATTTTTAAATATTTTATCATTTTACTTTGTCCTACCTATTATTATTCTGACATTTCTTTTTGTTCCTTTGAGAACCTTAAGGCCCTCATTTCTTTCCAGGCCCATAAAGGTGTTAGCTTCTCTCTTGGTGATATTTAATTTTTGCTGATAGTGTGTGTGTGTGTGTGTGTGTCTATCTGTCTGTCTGTCTGTCTGTCTGTTTGTCTACCTAACTATCTACCTATCTATCTTATCAATCATTTATCTTCTAGAGAGTAAAATTATAAAGAATTAAAGATTTGCTGGACATTCAGCAACTCAATAGTTACGTGACGCTTAATTATCTTACTTCAATTTTCATTTGTGTGTGTGTGTATGTGTGTGTGCGTGAGTAGTGTTCATGTGTGTACAATTTAGAAAATTCTATTTAAAAAATCCCTTTGGATGCCGGTCCCCAGGAGTCATGTAGGCATGAGAAAAAAAAATCCAAAATCCATTCTGAGGGACTATCTTTATTAGACCAGCCAAAGATTTATAAAATAGTTACAAACTTCTGCATTTACAAACTTTCCCACTCACTTTACTCTGCAACATAGCTACCAACTGAAACCAAAAGATAGAACCATCTTACCAAGGGATCCATACATCTACGAGAGGGTAGAAGCAGTTCTGATTTTTTACAGCTGTATCTCATATTTCCAGAATGGGGAGCTGAATGCTCATTCACTTTTCCCCTCATTCCTGCAAGCCCTGGTGCAATATTCTGCCATTTTTGTACCTGCCGGCCAATACAAATGTCTGAAGGCTCTCAGAGATATGGCTCAGTAATGGCATTTCTCTTTTTCGCTCCCTCTGATCTTTCCCCCTTTATTGTCTTAAGGAAGAAGAGTACTTGGAAACCTAAAAACTTTTGACTTATTAAAAATAAATAATTTGGGGGGTTTATTTATTTAGCGTATGGCACGTGTTAGTCAGGGATCACTGAGGTGGCTGCTTGCCTCTGTGAACGGAATTTTTTTTCGGGCTGTGTTATCTTTACCTGTGGGAAGCCTGAATGCCGGTAGGCAATCGGGGATGGCTCCTTTCTTGTCCCTCTACGGTTTATTCGCTCACGGGAATTGAGACACCAAGCTGTCGGCCTCAGCGGCGCACAGACCCAGCATCTTAGCACGTGAGCCACTGGGGCCCCATTTTTTGGGGGAGGGAGGAGTATAAAGTGGAATAATTCGTATAGTTCCATCAAAACTACAAGTTGATCTGTTGCAGAAATATTCAAGCATAATTTTAAAATATTGCTACAGCTTAATTCCATGATTAAAAACAATGAAATAAACCTCTAACAGCTGACCTGTGAATAGTATTATTTGAAAAAACTGTACAGTGAGTGAAATCCTTTTACATAGGGCATATAATTACAGGAATTTATAATTGAAACATCAATCACACAGTTTTACTGTTTTAATTGTATGTGCTTTGTTTGTTTTCTGCCATCCCTTTAGTGATAATGATGAGAGAAAATCACAAATACACATATCTGCCAGAAAACCGTAGACCTGTCAGCTTTTATTGTTATCTGTAAATGCAACGTGCCTTCAACCTGAAAGCTAAAGATAATATTGCTAAGACTTTAACTTAGAATGCATTTCAGTGGAAAGACAGATTAGACAGCATGAACACATTAATTATTGGCAGTCAGTAGTCATCTTTTAATCCTGCCAAACATTTCCTCTGAAGCATGTAAGAATTTAGGCATTCAGCTGCTCGTGACACCTTTTAAATAACAAAATTAAACAACCCATTTATTACCAGTTTTTAAGATCCTTATGGATGATCCAGTGAGAAAGAAGGTACCATTTATTGAACTTTTATGGTCATATCACAATAATGCAAAGTCATAATAGTTCTACTTATTTTATAAAACGATCAACACTTATTTAATAGACATTATGCTATAATTGCTAGAGAAAAAAAGACTTGTCATATTTTGCCCCCTCTAGTGTCCAGAGAAAGCCCAACAAAATATACTAAAGGACCTCCTATCTATTTGCTTTGGCATTTATTCACACAAGGTGCAAACTTGCTGACTCAAGTTTCATTGATTCTGTTTTAACACAGCCGTAAGGAGAAGATCTAAGGTCCAGGGTTACAAATACATAAACCAATACAGATAGTCCTCAACTTACGACCACAATTGAGCCCAACATTTTTGCTGCCAAGTGAGACATTTGTTAAATGAGTTTTGCCCCCTTTTAAGGCTTTTCTTGCCCCAGTTGTTAAGTGAATCACTGAGGTTCATAAGTTACTACCATGGTTGTTAAGTGAATCTGGCTTCCCCATTGATTTTGCTTAACAAAAGGTGGTCACATGACACCTTTTGGGACACCTTGGGACACAGCAATGGTCATAAGTATGAGCCAGTTGCCAAGCATCTGAATTTTGATCACTTGATCATAGGTCGTGTGAAAAAGCTCATGCTCATAAATGACTTTTTTCAGTGCCACTGTAACTTTGAACAGTCACTAAGTGAACTGTTTGTAAGTCGAGGATTACCTGTATATGTATAATTAGAAACATATGAATAAGTCATAAATTAATGATTATCTGTTGCTTTTTTTCCCCCTTCCTGAAGAAAGACAACCAAGCTGTCCCTAAGCCCACTATGACATACTTAGTGAGAAGATAAATCTATGGAATATCAACACAGGAGTCATTATATAAAGGAATTACTGTACTGCTACAAATTCCCTACAGGATTCACCTTCATAGGTATATATTTATCTATGTTGTAAATATAGATGTTTTAAATCTGGGCCAAAATTTGTTTAATTCTTTTAATAATTTTAAATTTTGTATTGGATGTTTTTTATTCTTGGCTATTCACCACCCTGAGTCCAGCAGGAGAAGGGCAGTATAAAAATTTAATAAAATAAATAAAAAATAAAATAAATATGTAAATCTGGTAGGTTTTTTTTCTTTTTCTTTTTTAGCCTTCAAACCAACCTTGACAAATCCTTGCAATTTCATGACAAGATTTTAGAAGTGGTTTATCATTGTCTAGTTCCTATAGGTGAAAGAGAGTGGCTGGCCTGAGGTCACTCAGCTGGCTTCATGCCTGAGGCATGAAGTCTCCTGGTTTCTAGCCTGGTGTTTTAACCACCAGACCAAACTGTTCAAATCTCACCAGGCTCAAGGTTGACTCAGCCTTCCATCCTTTCAAAGATAGGTAAAATGAGGACCCAGATTGTGGGGGCAATAAGCTGACTTTGTATAAATATACAAAAGTATGAAGGCTATTGCTTAACACATTGTAAGCCGCCCTGAGTCTCCGGAGAAGGGTGGCATATAAATTAAAGCAAAAAAAAAACACAAAAAAAAAACCTGGCTCTTTGAATATATTTTTACCCTTTTCTGATAAGGTTTACATTGAGTCAGTCCATAACAATGATAACAAATTGATCTGCTTCTCTTTCTTCATTTATTTATTCATTCATTCATTTATTTGTTTGTTTGTTTGTTTCAATTTCTATACCGCCCTTCTCCAAATAGGACTCAGGGCGGTGAACAGCCAAAGTAAAAAACAGGACATACAAAATTTAAAAACAATTTAAAATAATTAGATATTTTGGCCGTAAATTAAAACAACCCAATTTAAAATCAATTTAAAATTTAACTCAAGCCAGCCCAGCTAGTTGAAATAAATAGGTTTTCAGGGCCCGACGAAAAATCCGGAGGTCTGTTATTGTACGTATCTCTGGGGGGAGGTTGTTCCAGAGGGTGGGTGCCGCCACAGAGAAGGCTCTCCCCTGGGGGTCGCCAGCCGACATTGTTTGGCAGACGGCACCCTGAGGAGGCCCATTCTGTGCGTGCGTACTGGCCGGTGGGAGGCAGAAGGCGGTCTCGTAGGTACCCCGGCCCTAAGCCATGGAGTGCTTTAAAGGTGGTCACCAACACCTTGAAGCGCACCCGGAAGACCACCGGGAGCCAGTGCAGCTCGTGCAGGAGAGGTGTCACATGGGAGCGCCTCGTCGCCCCCATAATCCCCCACGCGGCCGCGTTCTGGACCAGCTGGAGCCTCCGGGTGCACCCCAGGGGGAGCCCCATGTAGAGAGCGTTGCAGTAGTCCAGGCGGGAAGTGACGAGTGCCTGAGTGACTGTGCGTAGGGAGTCCCGATCTAGAAAGGGGCGCAACTGGGCGCAAATCTAACTAAAATATGTTACAATAGTGGCCAAAATTGTGGAAACCTTTTGGGAAAAGTATACTTTCTAAAACTAGCTAATAACACCACTTAGCAGTACCATAAAATTATATATCAATGGAAAGATAATTTAATCAAGAATGTAATGCAATAACTTTTATGAAGGGTTTGCAATTAGAATAGCAGTTACAGTATAAAGAAGAAAAGTGAAACATGTAGAAAAAAATGAGATATACAAAAATTATCACCATAGAAAAAACGAGATATACAAAAATTATCACCATGTCAGTTAATACTTAATTGGGTAACCTTTAGCATGAATTACGGCCTTATGTCTTCCCATGGAGTGAATGAAGTCGTTTAGTTCTGCAGCTGCTATAATGTGAAACCAAGATTGAATGATTGCTTTTATTAACTGGGTTTTATTGCTGGGTCACTTCTGACTAACAAGTTTCTTTAGTCGACTCCATAGATTTTCAATTGGGTTAAGGTCTGGGCAGTGGTGGGATCCTTCAGTTTTAACAACCGTTCGGTGATCATGCGCTTTGCCCGAACTGATCTGAACTGGTAGAATCCCATCCCTGGGTCTGGCCTATTCCCAGGCCATTCCAGCAGTGGAATATGATTATCTTGAAACTCCAAAAAAAGTGGTGTTACTAGCTATCAAACCTCAAAAATACACTTTTCCCAAAAGGTTTCCACAATTTTGGCCACTACTGTATATAACTGCTACGTTAGAACTCCAAATATATAGGCCTTTTCAGATGAATTTGTTTATCAAAGGAAGAATATTTTTTCCCTGCAGCTATGATATAGGTATACATTACAAAATTCAGGAGAATCATGTTTAAATTATAATCCCTGGAACATTAATAAGGTAGTCCTCAATGTATGACCACAATTGAACCCAAAATTTCTGTTGCTAAGCAAGACAGTTGCTAAGTTCATTTCGTCCCATTTTATGACTTTTCTTGCCACGTTGTTAAGTGAATCGTGCAAAAGTAAGTAACAGGGTTGTTCAGTGAATCTGACTTCCCCATTGACTTTGCTTGTCAGAAGGTTGCAGTAGTTGATTGCATGACCCCAAGACACTGCAACCATTATAAATACATGCCAGTTACCAAACGTCTGGTTTTTGATCATATGACCATGGGGATGCTGCAAAGATCATAAGTGCGAAAAATGGTCATAGGTTACTTTTTTTCAGAACCATTGCAACTTCGAATGGTCACTTAACAAAAAATTGTAAGTCAATAACTATCTGTAGCTTAATTTTAATAATCTAAAAATCATGGGATTGAAATCTCTTAAATCTCTTGTGATCTCTTAAACATAAAATAAATAAAATTTACAATCTAGCCAAACAGCATTTATAGTTTTATCAAGTCTTATTGGCAGATATTTATCATAAGTCCACATTGCATCAAAGCTGCTCATGATTTTGGGGTCATGAGCAATGCTTGGCCATCAAAAGCTTGGCCCTACTAAGCAGGTACTGTATATACAAAAGTATGAAGGCTATTGCTTAACGCATTGTAAGCCGCCCTGAGTCTCCGGAGAAGGGTGGCATATAAATCGAACCAATAAATAAATAAATAAATGACATACTAGGTAACACACTCCCCAAAGCAGCTAAAACCTGCACAAGAACACCCTTCTTTCACATTTCATAAAATCAATGGTGTGCTGGACCAGCTCATATCAGCTTTTAAGATCCAATTTTTAAATCTTCTGGAATTTGGTGAGCCAATCAAGTTGAGCTGTAACATCTGGCGATTCAGTCAGCTGTTTGGCAGTTAGGCGTGTTGAATGGAAGTGGCAATGGAGTCAGCAGAACAAGTTGTTATACGTCCAACCCTTGTTCAATATAGGAATCCAAATTAAAATAGACAACCAGTGAATTATGGCTGATCACCTCCTTGGGGAATTGATTCCACTGTTGAATTACTCCTGGGGGTATTTTTGTTTGGTTTTTGTTATTAAACATTCAGTCAAAGTCTTGAATTATTAGCTTCTTAGTGGTTTAATCATTCTTCTATCATATAAAGCTACAACTTGGTGCCAACCTTTGGAGTGATTTGAGAAGCTGCATGTAAGACTTTCTAGAGAAAGGGATGACCTTTAGGTCCCAAGTTGACTAATGCTCAGCCTTCTATCTCAAATGAGACAGCAATCATACTAGATGAATACAGATCTTCCATGCATGTACATAAACTACAGATCTTTTGTGTACATGTGAGTGTATACAGACATACAATTTGGAGATTTTTCAAGGCAAAAGTTGCCTCATTTTAATTTAACCTGAGCTTTTCAAAAATTTTCTTCCATTTAAGTTACCTATTATTTAAAATTAATCGGTGATGTGCAGCTAATGGAGAAAAAGTAAAGCGTTTTAGTGCCTTGCTGCTACAATTGTTTTCTTCACTACAAAATGGGGAGGGGGAACTCTAAAGGCGAACTCAATTTTTTTCAAAAGTAACTACATATATTTTTCAAATCTTTTTTCTTAGGGAAATCTTATTTCAATAATCTTTAAATGTATTGGTTGAAATACAGATATATCAGAAGAAGCAAGTTTATAAGAGATGAGAAAGAGTTTTCTTATTTTTCGTTATCCAGTAACCCACCCAGAGGTGGGTTTCAAAATTTTTTACTACCGGTTCTGTGGGTGTGGCTTGGTGGGAATGGCATGGCTTGGTGGGTGTGGCTTGGTAGGCATGGCAGGGGAAGGATACTGTAAAATCTCCATTCCCACCCCACTCCAGGGGAAGGATACTGTAAAATCCCCATTCCCTTCTCAATCCAGGGGAAGGTTACTGCAAAATCCCCATTTTCTCCTGATCAGCTGGGACTTGGGAGGCAGAGAATAGATGGGGGCAGGGCCAGTCAGAATTTTTACTACCAGTTCTCCGAACTACTCAAAATTTCCACTACCGGTTCTCAAGAACTGGTCAGAACCTGCTGAAACCCACCTCTGACATGAACTAACAAGATTGCATTCGTTAATATCTAAGGCAGGATTTTACTGAAGATTCTTTATGAAAATTCTCTCTTTGGAATTGCCTTCTCCTAGGTGTTTGTTTTGATCTCTCAATCTATCACCAGCCCAGGGATTTCCTAAAAGAATCCCATCCAACTTGCCAGCAATGCTGAACCCTGAAAAATTTACCAACACAGATTCGGTCAGGCAGGCCATTATAAAGGAGTTGCTGTGCACTAGCAAACAGGAGGCTTGCAGGTGCTTTCTGCCCAAATAACTGGCAAACATTTTACAATTCATCTTTTGCCAGCCAGGATTTTTACACAGTTGTGATGGCTGTAGTACAAATCTAATTGTCTGTTCTGACGTCAGAAATGGAATCCATATTACAGACAGAACATTTTTTCCACTTTCAGTGTGTGTTGTTGCTCATTCGAAACCTACAGGTAGGCAGGAGCCCCCTAAACTCTGAATAAACGTTGGCAAGTGGATGACTGAATTGTATTCATAGTTTTCATATGCAGCAGATTGACTTCACTGAAAACCCTATCAAGAACTGTGAAAGGCAGAGAAGCTCTTCAAGTAATGCCTTTGAATTAGCATGTGCTGAATGTGACACAGCCATTCTTAACCAGCTTTAGAGATTACAGCCATTATCTCAGTTGTAGGCAGCTGCAATTTCTTTCCTAAATAAGGCAGAAATAGAGGATATCAAAATAATTGTTAGTAGTTAAGTTAAGGAGAAGGATGAAGTGGAGTGGTAATGCTTGGGAAATTGCAAGGTGTATTCAGAAAACGCATAAAGACCAATGAATCTCTAGAAAAAGCAGATGTTTTAATTGCTCACCACTGTTCACAAAATAGCACTTTCGGTCAGGGTCAGAGTAACTGGGTCACAAGCCTAGGAACACTGCAGCGTCAGTTATAATTTCTAGTAATAACCAAGGTCTATAAAATAAGTATTACAGAAATTGTCTTTTTTTTTTTTTTCATTCTAAGGCATGCCATGAAGTTGGGACTTCCTTTACTTTTATACTAAGAATTGAGAAAGATTGATAGAGATCTTTCATGGTCTCTGAGCTTGGTTGTTTTAATGCAGACATTTCATTATCCAGCTAGGTAATATCTTCAGTACTAGAAGGGGATGGGGATTTCTCTCTGTTTATATACAAGTTACTTGCCCTGTCAGTGTTGGTGGGAGTGTTCTTGCTGGTTCCTTGATTAGGCTGTTTTTTACTGAGTTAGTAGTTGGCTGATTTGTCAGAGTGTCAACCTTCCTGGAATTCTCTAGTGTTTTTGGACTTACAGTAGCTTGGTCTAGGATGCTCACTGTCTCCCAGGTGAAACCACAGTGAAGGTCTGTTCATTGTTGGGCAATTAAGGAGTTTTCATTATGTCTTCTGACTGCTAGTTGGTGATCAAGGATACACTTTACCCGATCTTTGCTTGAAGACAAAGAGTTTTGTGCTCTAGAGTGGAACACTGTTTTATGGATTCTTGGTATGCATATTTTATATAAAATATACTAAACAATAGTATGTCCTTCAACTTGAGCACAACTGCATGCAGTTTTCATAGAAAAGAAGTTTGTGATTGCCTTTTTCTGGGATGATGATGGTGGTGATTAAGATGATGATGATGATTTTCCAAAATAATCCTCAATCTTGGAATTTCCTGGTGGATCTCTCATCAAATACTGAGCAGCATTAAACTTGCTTAGCTTCTCAGCCTAGGAAACATGGCTAAATACTGTTACTTGCTGAACAATTTATATATTTACTTAAGAAATCCCATAACAGTTTATCCCTTTATACAAATTAAAAATATTGCAATAAATACTTCCTGAATATTAAATAGTGATCTTTAAATACAAAGTAGCTTGTGAATAATGTTGTTGTTGTTGTTAGTTGCAAAGTCGTGTCTGACCCATCGCGACCACATGGACAACATTCCTCCAGGCCTTCCTGTCCTCTACTATCCCCCAGAGACAATTTATCATGATATGCTCTGCATATAAGTTAAATAGGCAGGGTGACAGGATACAGTCTGCCAAACTCCTTTCTCAATTTTGAATCAATCAGTGGTTCCATGTCCAGTTCTCACTGTTGCTTCTTGACCTGCATATAGGTTTCTCAAGAGACAAATAAGATGGTCTGGTACTCTCATCTCTTTGAGAACTTGCCACAATTTGTTCACAATGAAAGGCTTTAGCATAGTCAATGAAGCAGAAGTAGATGTTTTTCTGGAACTCCTTAGCTTTCTCCATGATTCAACATATGTTGGCAATTTGATCTCTAGTTTCTCTGCCTCTTCAAAATCCTGCTTGCACTTCTGGTAGTTCTTCGTCCACATACTGCTGGAGCCTAGCTTGTAGGATTTTGAGCATAACTTTGCTAGCATGTGAAATGACTGCAATGGTGCGGTAGTTTGAACATTCTTTGGCATTGCCTTTCTTTGGAATTGGAATGTAAACTAACCTTTTCCAATCCTGTGGCCACTGTTGAGTTTTCCAAATTTGCTGGCATATTGAGTGTAGCACTTTTACTGCATCATCTTTTAAGATTTTGAATAGCTCAGCTGGAATACTGTCACCTCCACTAGCTTTGTTGTTGCTCAGACTTCCTAAGGCCCATTTGACTTCACATTCCAGGATGTCTGCCTTGAGGCCACCGGCCACCCCATCGTAGTTATCAGTGATGTTAAGCTCATTCTTGTATAGTTCTTCTGTGTAATTTTCCTACCTCTTCTTAATCTCTTCTGTCTCTGTTAGGTCCCTGCCATTTTGGTCCTTTATCATGCCCATCTTTGCATGAAATGTTCCTTTTATATCTCCAATTTTCTTGAAGAGATCTCTGGTCCTCCCTATTCTATTGTTTTCTTCTATTTCTTTTTATTGTTCATTTAAGAAGGCATTCTTATCACTTCTAGCTATTCTCTGGAATTCTGCATTTAATTGGGTGTATCTTTCTCTTTCTCCCTTGCCTTTTGCTTCCCTTTTTTCCTCAGCTATTTGTAAAGTTTCCTCAGACAGCCATTTTGCTTTCTTGCATTTCTTTTTTTTTACAATATAATAAATTATACAATACAGTACAGTACACTACAATAATATACCAATTCAAATTTGGATTGCAAGATGCATGCAAATATTTAGTAGGATTTTAAAAATCCTTTGGAAGTACTTACTATAGCTTACTTTTAGCTATTCTGAGTTGTTGGGAAGTACAGTAATTGCAATTGGCAATTTAGCAAAGATAATTTGGATGATTTAATGAGTTCATTAAGTTGTTTCTTTGGCCTTGGTGAAAACTTAATGGAGGTAACTCACATTCCAGTTAGAGATCCCTGAGGGAGGGGGAGATAATTTAGAAAATTGAAAAAGAGTGATTGAGCTTCGCAAAGACAGCTGATGAACAACTCTGCTGTAAATCATCGTAAATGATGAAGATAAATGCAAACTACTTTTAATTTTCTTCTGAGAGATAGAAGGTGTCATCTTATCCCTTCAAATCAATGTTGGATACTGTTAACTTCAGCAAGATAAGTCATTTAATCACAATGCAATAGACATATTACTCATTCAGTGTTTTTTTGTAACTTTTGAGTTGTCTAATAAGCTTCTACTGTTAATTAGTTTTTACTTAAATATACCAGTGGCTTAATTCAATGGATTTACTAAGGGCAGCTAATTATGAGATTTAATTTGCTGTTCCGCTGCCAATCTCTTGCAAAGTTATTCTCATTAGTCAGCATATTATACCAGGATAGGTAACACTGATACTCAATGAGTTTGGAGGAAATGCTATTGTTTACATGACCCATTGGGTAGAATTGGGACGATGGTAGAGGGTGAGGGAGGACTTGGAGCACCTACACCACTCAATCTAGAATCATCAATGACTTTAAGGAATCTAGAATCATCGATGACTTTAAGGATGAGGAAGTAATTAACTGCACTTACCTTGAGAGCCAACTTTTCCTATTACTGGTGTATCAAGGCACGTCAACATCTCACACACTTTTAGAAATGAAAAGTAGAAAATTATCTGTTAACCAGCTAGAACAAGCTTAAGATGGATGTGTACAAAAGCAACATAGACTCGAATAAGGGAGCTTCCTCTCCTCCAACTTAACTGATTGATGAAAATCTGTTAGATTGCAAAGCCAGGGACACTGTCTACATCTACTTATTGTTGAAAATGTTTGTTTGATGCAGTTGTTTCCACTTCATTATGTATTACTATGTGCATATATTGAGGAAAGTTACTCATCATGTTTGAGGGCCTGGCTTTTGAATAATACAGGTAGTCCTTGACTTACAACTATTTGTTTAATGATTGTTTATTTGTAGTAACCCTGAAAAAAATGACTTATGACTGTTTTCATGTTTGCGACTGTTGCAACATCTCTGTAGTCACAGATCAAAATTCGGATGCCTGGCAGCTGGCATATATTTATGACAGTTGCATACCCCAGGGTGATTGATCCCCTTTTGCGACCTTCTGACAAGCAAAGTCAGTGGGGAAGTCACATTCATTTAACAACCATGTTATTAATTTAACAACTGCAGTGATTCACTTAACAACCCTGGCAAGAAAGGTCATAAAATGGGGCAAAATTAACTTAAGTGTCTTGCTTAGCAACAGAAATTTTGGACTCAATTGTGGTCATAAGTTGAGGACTGCCTATATTGCCTCTCTCCTTCCAACCATGAAAAATATAATCACCACAAACTCAAAGCCAATATAATTTGGGCCTCTTGTATTTTTAGGGAAATCTTTTGTTGTTGTTTTTTACCTCAGCAACTTCAGGACAAATAAGAGGAAGATACTGTAGAATGATTATTATTTTGTCCAATTCACCTGCAAAACAGCTGTCATTTCTCATAAAATCTATTTACCCAGAAAGCTTCATGTCACTTCTTAAGTTTGTTTATTTTCCTTATGGCATGTTTGATATATAAGAAATGCAACTATCCACTGTATTAAAACAAATAGCAGTGAGGTGTAACAAACTGCATTGGATGATATGATATGAAATTCTTCTAGATGCAAGTTCAAGTAAAAGTCTTGAGAGATGGTTAAATAATTAATCTACTAAAAATACTTGAGATGTATTTCAGCAGGTTCCGTTTCAGCAGAAATACTGCAGCAAAGTAATTGGATTTAATCAGATACATAGCCACATGCTGAAAAGTTCCAGAATAGTGGATAATGAACCCATTATCCACTCTCAAGAGTAGCCGGCTTGAAGTGGAGTATGGTAAATTTTATTGTTGATAAAAAAGCATTGATGAGGGAGATTAATGTTTTGGCTTTTAATATTCATGCAATAGGAGGAAGGACGAAGTGTTTCTTTCAGTAGCATTTATAGAATTTCAGTGATATAAATTAAGAACTCTTCTATCTGACTTAATTTCCCTTGCTGAATGGAAAATTCACTGACCATATATAATAACAAGAAGATGCACTGGCATAGGAATTGATCTATTTGTATACCTGGATGCTTACCATTTGCTGCTCTGCGCTGGGTCGCATTAGAATTCTTGAAAAGAACTTCCACTTAGTAACCTGATCTTTCTTTAGGTACTAAATGTGACCGCTCATATCATTTGAATAATAAATGGAAACAAATTTGCTAGGTATAAGTTATCTGGAAATCTGTTTTTTCACTCCACATTAACAAAAAGATTAGAAGAGGGGACTCAATCTAATAATGTAGCCTTAATTACTGTTGCTCTAATATCAGTCTAATATCATTTCGTTTGATTACTTGCCTATGCTGTACATGGGGACTGTCCTTTAACATTGATCACTATCTGCAATTATTTCATAATACAATTGCAATGTTACTAAAGTAGGATGACCATGTAAGATAATTAAGACTTATAAGTAGGTAAAAACTGGTCTGGTTCATGTTCCTGCTTTTTGGCACAGTGCAAAGTGTTGATGCTTACCATAGAAATTGTATGTGTTAGTTTCCATATGACTTGTCAAAAGAAAGAAAATCCATGGTGCTCTTTTGAATATCCTCCAATATCCTATTTGAGAAGTGCTGAGCTGTTGACACCAGACTCATAGGATTTTCTGTACTAGTGCTTGACCTATGTATGTACCAATAAAGGAGAATATTTGTAGCTCAGGGTTGAAATGAGGGGTCTTTGGTGCTCTCTGAGCTTGGTTGTTTTCTTGCAGATGTTTCATTACCCAAAGTAAGTAATATTATCAGTGCTACCATAACACTGATGATGTTACATAGTTTGGGTAATGAAAAATCTGCAAGAAAACAACCAAGCTCAGAGACCAGTATCTATGTTACTGTCCTTTCAGTACCAAATATGATTAATTGTTTCTACGTGAATTGCCTGGATGTACTTATTGAAAGGCAACATAGAAAAGCAGTAAATAAATTTTCTGTTCCCATATCATCAAGCCAAGTCTAATTCTGGATTCTGTAAACTCATAACCAAAATGATTATGAAGTCATAATTAATTTACCATTGAGAATTTATTCATTACTCATTTGCGTCTGCAACAATTTTTATCTATTTTATTACTTTTTATAAATAACTCAAGACAGAGAAAATACATAATATTCCTTCCTCCTCCTATTTTCTCTACAACACCACCACTATGTAAATAACTGGCCCAAAGTCACCCAGCTGGCTTTCATGCCTCAGGCGGAACTAGAAGTCACAGTCTCCTGGTTTCTAGGCCAGCATCTTAATCTCTACCAGACTGTTGTAATAAAGATCTGAACACTAATATACAACAACCTGAATGAGAAAACTAACCTTCCCTCCCTCCCCCCTTGTGTAGCTATAAAGAAGAAAGAGCTGTAACCAAAAGTATTGAAAAGTAGCAGGAATTTGAATCTGCTCAATAGGTCAAGACTTGTGACCTATTTTCTGTTCCTAGGAGTACCTTGGTCTGTATTGCTACAGAGAGATAAGTTGAATAGCATTATGCAATGAGCACTGCAAGATAATTCTGAATCATAATAGCATCACTGGAATTTTGAGGTAATTAATTCAGATACTTCCCTTGCACAGCATTATATAACACATTCCGTGTTCCCCTTAGAAATCCTACAAGTTGGCATATTTTTCCTACACGGAAAATCATAAATGCTTAGCTAATAATTATCATCAGTTTAGTTAGCAACATCTCACCCTGAGCTGCAGCTAACATAGCTTTCTTTCCTATTAGCAATGTCTTTTCAGCTGTTGAAAGAGAATGTTTGTATCTTTTCCCCTACCTTGAATCATTCAAGTCTAAATGACAAGATAGCTTCTTCCTATTTGGTTTTGGTTCCATCCGTTTGGTTAATGCATAGCTGAGTGGAAACTCTTGGAAATTCCTGCTTCATAAAAGTGCCCTGGAAGGCTTCTCAAAATCCTATTCTGAGGCTTTCACGGGTGTTTGTATGTAGGTCTTCGGTTATTCGAGTTTTCTCCGATGTAAAATTGGAAGTGTCTTGGCGATGTTTCGACAAAGTCTCATCCGTCATCTTCTGGCTGGTACGAAGCCGAAAACACCAGCCAGAAGATGACGGATGAGACTTCGTCGAAACGTCGCCAAGACACTTCCAATTTTACGCAGGAGAAAACCCGAATAACCAAAGACCTACATATATACATACATACATACATACATACATACATACATACATACATACATACTATAATATAATATAATATAATATAATATAATATAATATAATATAATATAATATAATATAATATAATATAATATAATAATATCATACAATACAATACAATACAATACAATACAATACAATACAATACAATACAATACAATACAATACAATACAATACAATACAATACAATACAATACAATAATATATTCCCACCTGTGCCATGATGAATGAAAATGTGTCTAGCGGATTTAGATAATTAATAATCACTAGCCATTCTCTATCAGATGGAGAATAAGAACAACCACAATGTACAATGGCTTAAGTTTGAAAAAGACAAAAAATAACTTAAAGTATTTGGATAAGATAAAGGTTTTGAGACAGCAATGAACTTTGTAAGCAGCCCAGTCACCTTGTGAGACGAGATGGTTGGCAAATAAATTTAATAAATAATAAATGTCCAAGCCAATAATAAATGTCCAAGTCCAAGCCTGAACATCTGACAGACTGTGTGATGGACCACTTATAATAATGAAGAAGTTGCTGAGATGAAAAGGGTCAATTTGGCTTCTTCACACTGCTATGAGGCCTCATAGCCAGAATGAGGGCAAAAATGGACAACATTGCCTGTTTTTCACTTTCTACTCACCATGAAAGTAATCTTGGGCACATTTTCTTAGCTGTGATTTTAAAATAACATTTTGCTCTTATGCCTTAAGTTATACTATTTTGGCTGGATCAGTTTATACCCTCAGAATTAACTTTGGAAGTTCATTGGTTACTTTGGTAGGGAAGTAATCCTAACCCTTATTTCTTCCAAGGATTTCCTTTAATAATTGGTCCTTTGGCAGCTGGGAGTTTGAGTGATTGGAAAAATGATGAAATATTGCAACAATAAACCTTTTTTGTTTTTAAGTTGAGGTTGGCAATAGCTAACTCATAAAATAAATAAAAATAGTACTTTATCTGTCCATATGCCTTACCTACCAGCTGAATTTCAAAGTAGCAACCTGCTATATCTTAGGCAAAGGTCACAACAACTGCACTATTTCAGAACTACTATTAATGGGAGCTCTAGAACATATTAGAAGGCAACTGGCTAGCAAGAAATTTTGTTTTATTTTCAAGGTGGTGGTTGTACCTGCATATATGAACATGTTGATACTTCAACCTGATATATGTAACCAGGGGTGGGCTTCAAAAATTTTAGCAAGGGGTTCTCTTCCCAGTTGCTGGGTGAGTGTGGCCATGGTGGGCATGGCCTAGTCAGCCTCCTGCACCACGGTGGGGAGGCATTTTTTGAGTCTCCGGGAGGGGCGAAAATGGCCTCCCTAGACTCTGGAGACCCTCTGAAGGCCAGAAATGGGCCCGTTTCCCAAACTTCTGTTTTTTTGCCCTCCCAAAGCCTCCGTGCATGCCCTGCACTTACCTTCACCCAAAACGGGCTGCGTGGGGACTCCTGGGAGGGGTGGGTGGGGCCAGCCAGGCGTGGGATTTGGGGGTTCTCCGAACTGTACAGAATCTTAGTTAGAGGTTCTCCCAAACCCCTGCGAACCCCCAACAATCCACCTTGTATGAAACTTTAAAAACTAACTTTATGTGAGCGTACAGATGCACAAACAAAAGTATAAATATTTCTAAAGCTTTGCCCTCTGCAGGAAAAAAAAAGATTGGCAATTGTTTTCCAGGAACAGAAAGTTTAGAAAGCACATTAGCAGGGGCCTTGTCTAATGGAAGGATGTAAAAGCATGTTCTCTGGCCAAAAACCTTGCAGGTTATTGCCAAAGTGTCTCAATCCAGATAGGATTTTCTTAAAGTCGCTTAGAATCAAGCCAGTATGAATCAGGACAGGAACAGCTTAAGAGTACAATGTGGGTATGTCCTTTTTCTCCATTCTAGAAAATACAATTGAATAACTTTTAGTGGAATTTTTCCTCTTACTTCTATCCTTCTACTTTTATACTTGGATATCTGTAAATTTACCTGAATCTATCTGGCCAAGGCTGAAGAAATATCATTATATGATGATTTTATAAATCCATTAATAATATATTAAGCTTGAACAATTTACTACTATGTTAAGTGTATCCAGATTACAGCCTTGGTCAAGGTTTTTTTTAAAAAAATATAATTACTGAGCATATGTATTTTTTTTTAGAAAAATCTGATCCCTGAAGTTCATAATTATCTTCTTAGAATTACTGCATTAATAAAGAAAAGGTCAGTTTTCACAATTTTTATGTTTTCTGCAATCAAGTCCTTTTTTAGTACTTGTGGATCTCAAGTAAATGGCGATATAGATACACAAAGGAGCTACAAAGATATTATTACCATCATTATGACATCAGTCAAGCATAAATTGGTAAAATAACTTGCTACTGGTCATCTTTGTTAAAAGTGCGATCCATTATATTTGGATCGCTATTTCTGCCTAAACTAAGCTATAGGATAGACCAAATATTTTAAAATAAAAGAATTTTTTTGGATGTAAACAATTAATTAAAGAGATAGCAAAATAACGAGATACTCAGAAATAACTAACATGTTTCAATAAACAAACATTATGATATAAAGCACATATCATTAAAATAGCAGCAGAGAAGAACCAAAAAAAGCAAAGCAAAGCAAAGCAAAGCAAAGACCCTGGTTTTTTTTTTCTGCCAGAGTTTTCCAAATGCCAACTTTGCTTCCAGATTTCACAGAAAGAACATCTGGATTTCTTGACATCCTTTCCAGTTTCATCAGCAAAGAAAACTACGTAATATCTATCCATGAAGCATGCATGCATGTACAGGGCTGAAATCCAAAATTTTTCCCTACCGGTTCTGTGGGTGTGGCTTGGTGGGCATGGCAGGGGAAGGATACTGTAAAATCTCCATTCCCACCCCACTCCAGGGGAAGGATACTGCAAAATCTCCATTCCCTCCCCTCCTGGGGAAAGGATATTGTAAAATCCTCATTCCCACCCCACTCTGGGGCCAGCCAGAGGTGATATTTGCCGGTTCTCCGAACTACTCAAAATTTCCGCTACCGGTTCTCCAGAACCTGTTAGAACCTGCCGGATTTCACCCCTGTGCATGTATATATATTGAATTGACAGATTCTAAAGAAACATTTTAATTACTGAAATCAGCTATAAAGTGATCTAAATTTCAGGGATTGTTTGGGAAAAAAAACCCCTCCCCATATTTTGCTTTCTTTTTCTTAAAATATCTTAAGTAGTTTTCTGTCTGCAAAAATCTTTACATTAGTGTCAACTTTTCACATTTTTCTTTCTGATTTTTAAAGATGGGAAAAGTATTCTAAGAATTCCCTGTGTCCTCTTCATTGTTGAAGCAGGAGCCTCCCTATGAAGCAACTCCAATTTACACCACCAGAAGGAGATGTAGTTTTAATATATTCGTTAATTATGCCACTATTTCTGTGTATCTGTTGTTCGTAAAACATTTCTTAATTAATTTTCAAGAAGAAAAAAAGATAATATTCTTAATGATCATTCTACAATAAGGTTCTGTTGCTCTTGTTGGTTACTTTGAAGATATTTTGTTCCAAAGAAAATTTCTAATAAATGTAAAAACATAATTATTTCCATGGAAATTCTGTTTGATTTTTAAACAAATGTGCATGCCTTTACTGCTTTGATAAAGCAAGATGGATTAGTTATGTATTTGAAGGAGGAACACTTGAATGGTGTTGACTCTATTATAAAACAACAAGCAACCAATCTCGGTGTTGGCTGTGTAGCTCCTTGAACATCTCTTCCACAAACTTGGCCACTTCTCACACAATTTATGTTTGAACTTCAGAATTACAAGAAGAAGTAATTAACATTTGGATATTTTGTTAATGCTTCAAAACAAGCTCCTAATCAAATGCCCTCTGACTGGAAGTAGAAAGCATAATTCCGCATAGCTTTTGAAAATGCATCTGGCTCTTTAGATTTTCATAGCTATATGCTCAGTAAGGAGTCTTACGTGCCAGAAGCTAGCCTACTGTATATAATTAAAGTCAGGTCTTTTTATTCTCACATTGATATCCTGGATATCAAATGATCTCAGCCAAAATTATAATAGTCATGACTGTAAAACAAGGAGAAAGGAGGTGAATTGCCCAAAGTCACTCCCATTCCAGTTCTACTGGCATTTCCCCCCAGCAATATCACAATTTCCATTCATTATAAACCTTTATTTTCAGGGGTTGAAAACTGGAGTATTTTAGTTAGGTATATAGGTTTTAGTCTTCCCACTAAATAGTGTTAAGGAACAGTTTCAAAGAAATACGGTAGATAAGAAAAATAGAATTTTGCTCCACTCAAAAATTTTAGGAAGTCAAGTTAATTATCATATCACAGCATATACATTTACATTCACATACATTTAATCAATCAATCAATCAATCAATCAATCAATCAATCAATCAGGACTGCCAGTCCTGATTGCCAGTCCTGACAAGTAGTACAGTCATGTGACATTGCACTTTTACAACCAGATCACTTTGCAATAGCAATCCCAGTTCCAATTGCCAACTTAACCTGAGTAATACCTATATAGCCCCAAGGAGTCCTTATACCTTCAAAAACTGCAGTTGCTCATCACTGTCCTTGGATCAGTTTGATGTAATGATTAAGGTATTGGCCTAGAAACCAGGAGACTGTGAATTCTAGTCCTGCCTTAAGCATGAAAGTTGTCTGGATGACTTTGAATCAGTCAGTCTCTTTCATGGGGCTGCCACAAAGAGGAGGGGGGTCAAGCTATTTTCCAAAGCACCTGAAGGCCAGACAAGGAATAATGGATGGAAACTGAACAAGGAGATACTCAACCTGGAAATAAGGAGGAATTTTCTGACAGTGAGAGCAATCAACCAATGGAACAGCTTGCCTTCAGACCTTGTGGGAGCTTCATCACTGGAACCTTTCAAGAAGAGACTAGACTGCCATCTGTCAGAAATGGTGTAGGGTCTGCTTGGATGGGGGATTGGACTAGATGATCTACAAAGTCCCTTCCAATTCTGTTCATCTGTATAAATCTGTATCCCAACCCACCTCACAGAGTTATTGTTGTGTGGAAAATAGGAGGTGGAAGGAGTATTAGGTATGTTCACCACCTTGAATTACTTAAAGAATAATAACAGTGAGAATAAAAAAAATCTTAAAAAATTACCCAAGTTTGTTGGCTTTTTTTCATAGTTCAAAGTTGTTTGTTCTTTTATGATCTAACTCCATTTAGGATGTGCATGCCTGACAGCGTAATATGTTGCCATTTTAATTATGAAGAAAGTAATATTGCAATCTCTACTTGCCAAAGCTACAAAAGAAAGAATAGGGAAGGAGAGGAACACGCACGTCTTTTTAAGATCAAAAAATGTGGCACTTCAAAAATAGGATACTTATATAAAACGTAACTATGTGTGTCAAAATGCTGCAGGGCTTTGACAAACGCATTTCATGTTTGGCAATAATGCCTTAATGAAAGGATGTACTACATATAGAAAATGAATTAGCAGAGTTAGAGCTTTTCATCTATCAAGTGGCACAAAATTACTGGTATTGTACATAGAAGCGCAGGCACCTGCTATTTGAATATATATTATGAATAAACCATCTGAATAAGGTTTTAAGCCATATACCCCAGGATTATTTTTAAACTGGTAGAAATGAAGTAATTCTCTACTCCAAAGTATTTGACATGTCTTAAAAATGAGCAGAATGATATATAAAAAGAAACTTAATGACGTGAGAGTACTTTTTTTTCATGTCTTATTTGGACGAGAGCTGTGCTAAATGAATGTATAAGAAATACTGTTTATAACCTTCTATAATGCTACTATAAAGAAGAAATGGGCAGCTTTTAAGTTATTTTAAGCAACAACTATATAAATCATTAGTTAATCCCAATATTAAATTTTGCCTGGGTGACCCAAACAGGGTTACTGGAAAACAAAAGTAATGACTGTTTGAACCTTACCATTTAATCTGTAAGAGTTAAAAAGAAATCTTTACAGAACAGGAAAAAAAAATAGCCCAATATATATTGACTATCCTCAAAAGCCATAGAATATTTATGCATTGTGAGTTATCGTGTGGGCTGGAATCTTGAACAAGATCTTTGGCTGTCATTTCTTTTGTTGAAGTTCATATCTGAAATGTTTTTTTTAAAGATAAATAGATATGAATATAAAAGAGCAAAGCGGGTACCAAGAATCTGTGAATTTCATTTTTCCCAATGAAACAGAATGACTTTCCTTGAAGATAACATATAGAGGCCACCAAGAATAGTTTCTAAAGCAGTCACAAGAGCCAGGAAAAACATGTGGCTACGTCAATGATTAGAAAAGACAAGTTTCCTATACATTTCTTGAGTCATCTGCTGACTTGCGAGGAGGAACTTACTCTTCCACAATCTTTCATATATTACAGTATAAGCGCTATATAAACTGTCCCTTAACATGTGAAAAGCAAGAAGAAATTTAAAAAATCATGGGAACCCCTTTGTATTTTCAGATGAGAAGAGTTAAAATATTCTTCTGTTTTAATTTAACATTATCATTATGTTTATCAAAACACACAGGATGTATCATTGGATGGAGAGAGAGAAAAAAGTGAGAGGGAGAGAGAGAACCTCAAAATATAAGTACTTTAGGGAATTTAGCGACTGAATTTTATTTATGATTAATAGAAGAGAATATTTGTAGCTCAAAGTTGAGCTGTGGGGTCCTTCGTGCTCTCTGAGTTTGGTTGTTTTTTGTCCATTTCTAGCACTGATAATTCCAAAGTGCATAGCTAAATGCCTGTGGAGTTTCTCAGTCATCCAGGTCATGGTTGTCCCAAAGGTGCTTCTTTCAAGAGGCAATTGGACTTTCTGGTTTTTCTTCGAAGATGTTTCACTTCTCATTCAAGAAGCTTCTTCAGCTCTGACAGCTCTGAAAAAGCACCTTTGGGATAGCACTGATAATGTTACCTAGTTGGCTAATAAAATGTCTGCAAGAAAACAACTAAGGTCAGAGAGCACCAAGGATCCCCCTGAACAATTATTGTTTTTATTGATGTTTTTATTTTTATTGATCTATTTATATTGAATTATATTTTTATCTATTTTTTATTATTGCCAGGTACTTCAAGCACTGTTAGAAAAGGCCAGGCATTATATGAATTTAGTAAATCAATAAGCCTTTAGTTTTCCTAAAATTACTAATACTTATTTATTTATTTATTTATTGGTTCGATTTATATGCCACCCTTCTCCGGAGACTCAGGGCGGCTTACAATGCATTAAGCAATAGCCTTCATACTTTTGTATATTTATACAAAGTCAGCTTATTGCCCCCACAATCCGGGTCCTCATTTTACCTACCTCGAAAGGATAGAAGGCTGAGTCAACCTTGAACATGGTGAGATTTGAACTTGCAGTAATTGCAGGCAGCTGGTGTTACTTAACAGTACTTTAGTCTGCTGCGCCATCAAGGCTCTGGTGCAGCAGCTCACTACTGGAGACTCACTCCCCTTTTGGTAACTCCTGAATCCCAGTATCCTCACAACGATACTTCTAAAATGCAGGAGAAAATACTAATTTCTGAGCAGCTACATATTGTACATATTGTCTCAAGAGCTAGGCTTGTGTTAAGAGAGGGGAAACTCTCTATCCAGGAGGAATTAAAAAGAAAAACTCACAATATAGCTCTTCCTACAGTAAATGATCCTGACTCAAGAAAATCCATCCAACCCCACTGAGACATTGATCCAAATCAGTCTAAAACTTCTGCTGCTCCTGAACTCAGGAGGAGAATCTAAGTCTTCCAAATTATATTTATTTAATGGTGAGAGAATGAAACAATTATCTATTTAGTATTAGGTCAGCAATTATGGCTTAGCATAATTATGAAACCATCTGCTAAAAGGAATAAGAGAAAGGGAGGCTGGGAAAGTGGGAAGTGGGGCATGGATAATACATATTTACATATCACTATTTTTCAAACCTGAGCAACTTCTCAAATCATAGCAGTTTTGCTATTACAATAAGACAAAATATTGATTCTTTAAATAGGAACTGCTGGGGCATGCAGAAGTTAATTATTAGACCATTAATTACTCAACTAATTAAGTTGTTACATTAATTAATTGAACATATAGAATACTGTAGCCTTTCCTGACCTTATGTTAGCTTTAATAAGAAACCTTCCATTCTAAGATGCTTAAATGCGAGGTCGAGCACCTAAAATTTATGATTCACCTGACAATTTCTCCTCCTCTTTGCTGTCCTTGGGTTGCTGTTTTTAGTTTTTCAATCCAAAGAGCCTCACCTTCAAATTAACAATTATTGTGAGACTTTGGTATGTGGTTGAGGGTGAAATGGAAGAAAGTGAGATGGAGCAGAGGATGAAATACAGAATGAATGGCAACACAAATAATTTATGCATACAGAGACATCTATGAAAGATGTCAAAAAGATGACACTGTGATCAAAGCCCCATTCTTTCTTAGGTAGTCTTTCTGGATGGATAAGTAGATGGAAGAGAGAGAGGGGGACAGAGACAGAGACAGAGATTGTATTATATGCTTAGGCAGAACAGTTTTTAAAATCATTTGACAATTCAGATAAATGATCAATATTTAGGTAAAATCTGTGTTACAAATCTGACAGATTCATCTATTTCCTCTTCTATTGTCCAATGACATTTATACCCAAATCTTGGATTTCTTCTTAATGCTGTAGAAAAGGGCTCTGGTCAAACTATTTTCAGGCTGAATGACGATGGAGATAAGAGCTACTTGGGATGCAAAAGTGCTATGTAGCTGCTAATTTTAGGACAAGCACAATGGGCAGGCTGCTCATCTCCAGAAGCAGATCAGGCTTGACAGCAATGGGATGTGCTGTATTGTGAGAACCTTGGTGTACTGTAAATACATACATACATACATACACACACACACACACACACACACACACACACACACACACACACACACACACAAATAGAAACATATATACCCAGAAAATGTGCATCTTTCTCTGTCCTGGTGCCTACCTTTGGAAATCATATTCTCCCAGAGATCCATGTTGTTCCCTCCCTGATTATGTTCCAGAAATCTTGAAAAACATGGCTGTTCCTCCAGACCTTAGATTGGTGTGTTTGTGGCCCTATGTTAGTTAAGCTTCCTATCCTAGACAATATGTTTATCTGGATATATGGGTCCTCCTTTCTATCCTTTTCTGTTTTTAGTGTAAGCCACCTGAGTTGCTTTGGAGTCAGGCCGCCTCAAAAATATCATAAAAACCAGCCAACCAATAAGTTTGCATGATTTAAAGTTTATCAGACCAAAGAAGCTTGCTAGTGTTTACTATGCATGACGCTAATAATTCTTAGAAAAGATAGGAAGAAATCTTGAAACAAAACTTGAGATAGCATATAGCACATTATTCTGATCATAAAACAATTTGTCGAAATTACCTCTTGGGTATTGGCAACATAGGCACTGCTCATATATCATACCTAGCTGTGTGTTTTTGCTTCAGGTTTTGCATCATGGGTGAGTCCAGCCATTCTCTCTTGTCAACCATGACTGATAGATTAACAGATGGCTAAGCAACTTTTCTATATCTGTGGGCTGAATTTTTTAAAATACATTTTCAACCTCTAAGAGATAGTTCCCGGGCACTTTTAAAAAAAAGTTTAGCAGCATTAGGAGAATCATTTTTAGCAAAATTATGTGAAGATTCACACCTATGATTTACCAATGGTTTATACAGTAAAAGTTAATTAAACAAACTGTGGTTTAATCCACTGGGTGAATCCAACCTTTATATTTCTGAAATATAGTATGTTTTTTCTATTTATCCTTACAGCCATTTCATAACTTGCTTCACACATTACCTTTTATTCTTTCAACTACTCACTTTTCTTCTCAATGATCTCATCATTTTATTTATATAATTAAAATATTATATTTTCTTTAATTAGTTAATAACTTTAATAAAAATAAAATAAAAAAGAGAATAAAGATGTGAGATATTCAAGATAGCTGAATGAAGTATAGCTAAAACTGGTTTATATCAGTACCACTCATAATACTTCTCAGTATTTTATCCTTACAGCCACTTCATAACTTGTTTCACACATTACTTTTTGTTCTTTCAACTACTCACTTTTCTTCTCAATGATCTCATCAACCATATCCCATGATTGCTTCTTTCCAACCCATTCATGCTTCCTTTATACTATATATTTGTTACTTTTTTCTAGCTCAGGGTTAAACTGTAGGGTCCTTGGTGCTCTCTGAGCTTGGTGGTTTTCTTGCAGACATTTTATTACCAGATCATTTAACAACTGATGATGTTGCCTGGTTTGATAATGAAACATCTGCAAGAAAACCACCAAGCTCAAGAGCACGAAGGACCTATAGGAACATGCTAACCCATGTTCCTAACATTTCTCTTGGCCCGGTTTGGGGGGGGGATGCAAACTCTTGAAATGAATATGGACTAGTGCAGTGATGGCTAACCTTTTTGCCATCACGTGCCAAAAGCGGGGGGGGGGAGCACAGGGTGTGTGTGTCATGCGCGTGCCAAAACCCATAATTATATGCACCCCACCCCTGCACATGCGCGTGTGACACCCCCGTGCTCCCCCTGCTTTTGGCATGCGATGGCACGATGGGCCCGGTATGCCTATTTTTTTGCTCTCCCCAGGCTCCAGAGCCTCTCTAGGAGCCTGGGGAGGATGAAAATGGCCTTTCCCACCCCCCTGGAGGACCTCCGGAGGCAGGAAACAGCCTGTTTCCCTACTTCCGGTGGTACCAGAAGACCTGAAAATCAGCTGGCCAGTGTGCACATGTGTGCCAGATCTGAGGTCGCATGGCCACCGATATGGCTCCGTTTGCCACCTGTGGCACGTGTGCCATAGGTTCGCCATCACGGGACTAGTGTATCTTGCCTGGTCTTGAAAGAACTAAGTAGGTTGAACCTGGTGGGGAAGGGCAGGCTGCCTGGGCTATTTGCAAGCACCTGTGCTCCTGCCTTCTCAGCCTAGCATAGCACAGCTTAGCCATCCATGGAAATGCAATGTTGGGGAGAAGATAAGATGTCCACTTTGAAGCTCGGTAGTCACAGGTCTCACAGGGAACAAATGGTGAGCTTAGGAAATGGGGAAGGAACAGCTTTGTGAAACTAGAGTAGGAGGATTCTTTTTCCTCTCTCAGGAATGACAGGAGGTCAAACTACCTCTTGATTTTTTGGCTTTCTATCACTGAGAGGAGCAAACTCAAGAGGTCCACCCATGAACACATAACTATAAAAAGTAAAGGAAAAGCAGATACTTTCATGGAGAGAAACCAAACATGGCAACTAAGATCATAAAAGAGTAACTGAACTCTGTAGATAAGGAGTTCAGCTCTATACAGAGGGACAAGAGGGACAAGATATATTGAGTTTAAAACCAAAGACCTAAATCAGTCAGCAATAGAGAAGTAGACAGTATAAATACAGAGCAGAGAAGTATGAACACTAAAACCTCTATGGATACTGCTGCCATCATAAATATGAGCCAGTTGCCAAGCATCCAAATGTTGATCACATGACCAGGGAGATGCTTCAATGTTTGTGAGCATGAAAAATGGTCATAAGTCACTTTTTTCCACTACGGTCACTAAGCAATGGTTGTAAATTGAGGACTATCTGTACATGCTTCCTGTACCAATTCTCCATTCTGCTTCCAGTTCCATACCTATTTCCTGTAAATTGGCTGGCATTCCTCAGAACTGGATTGGATTATAACTTTTATGGAAGTTCCAACTTTTATGGAACTTCTATGGAAGTTGCCATGCTGGCTGCTGGCTGCTGGGAAAGACTTTTGTTTTCCAAAAACAAAAGGGATAAGTGGTGAACTTTGCATTTCTTTTCATTATATTTATCCTTTAAAAAGCACATTGAAAACTTTCTCTAAAGTTCATCTAGTCACATTCAGAATGATTTGTCATGAAATTAGTGGTTCTATTTTTCTGCTACAGTACCAAATGTTCTTTAGTTTAATAGTTTCATTGCAATAATCATTTACGAGAGAAGTGAAGCCAACCTTAACGTATGAGAGAACACAGAATAACTCTGATGCCTCAGTAGAAATAATTGGTATCTAACAGGACCAATGTGGAAAATTATCCTTGACTCTTCACTTCTCTGTTTCTTCTCATCTATCTCAGATGTCTTAGAAGAATAGACTTAGGGGTGGGATGGGCATTGGGAACACAATATTAGTCGATGTTTTATTCACAGTTAGTGTTGAGTGGCAAGGATACTAAAGGCATTGTAAAAATGTTTTCCCCCATTATTTTGGTCTAGAATTATTGTTTGCATCATCACTCACAATATTGCTTGTCAAAGCTAGAAGAACTAATCCTGTGATGACAAATTGCATGGTGTAATAGTAGCAGTGGGCCTGTTTCTGTTAAGCTGTAGTCTAGACTGTTGCTCTTAAGTAAGACAAAGAATGCTTTCCCATCATTATGTTGAAGTAACTACTACCAAACAGAGTAGATAGCAGAACATTGTGTGCCATATCTAAGTATCAGTGTGGTTTATATTGAGTAACCTGAATAATAATTAGCTATTGACTCTTCTGTTCAAAATATCTAAACCCATTTGAGTTAGACTTAGCTGTCAAAGCTAGGTCAACCTTAGTAGTCAACCCTGATGCTTTCTTCTATTTTCCTAGAAATGTCACTGTCAGTTCCAAGGAAATCTAGGGCTGGAGGGCTTTCTTACTTAGGATCTCTTTAGCTTTCCAAATCTCTTTGGTTTTTCAATCATTTAAGAAGAAAACTTTGCAAATTCCATTTTGTTTTATTGTATATAAAAAATAAATTGTTTTACTTAATTATTTATATCACTCCTCCATTAGGTTTACTAATAACTCATAGTGGCAAACATGTCCAACTCATCTTCCTTCTCCTATTTTCCCCACAATAACAATCTTGTGGGGGGTGGGCTGGACAGAGAGAGAGAGAGAGAGAGAGAGAGAGAGAGAGAGAGAGAGACTGGTCCAAAGTCATCCAGCTAGCTTTCATACCTAAAGTGGAACTAGAACTCACAGTCTGACTCACAGTTTTCTAGCCTGAATCACACTGATTCTCTTTAAAACATTGGAAAGTCATAAATATATATCAACAATTAGTGCTTTCAAAGAAATCTTCATAGCCATGATGTAGAGTACACCATGTCCAGAGGGATCTTTTGGGTAGCATTCTGGTACAAATCTAGAAGTCCTCAGATCAGCGATATCACTAAAATACTTTTTTTTCCACTCTGGGGATGTTTTTTTGGGGGTAATCATTGCTATTAAGGAAAGTCCATCATGAAGCTTCCTGTATCATGAATCTTACAATGATTTCAATGGATCAAGATTGACGTATTATCCTGTTATTCCCCCCCCCCAATTTTGTGAGTTAGTCAAGTAAGATAAATCTTCATTCTCCATAATATGATACAAATTAGTAGTTTCAGATCATGGTAAGAGAAAAAAATTCCTTGCTATCAACTGGAAGAAAATCTTGCTAAATTTAAACGGTAATGTCAAATTCTATCCACTGAACACAGTTATGTGAATTAGGTTCTTGAAAAACAAGAAACAAATATAATCATCTTGCAACACTGAAATCTTCCTCTAGGATACATCATTTAGCTGATTGGCACTTGAAGGTAAATGTTTGAATCATAAGAACTGTGAACAGAGTAAGGCTTCCTGAATTGCACCTCTACTTCCAATTACACATTCCATCCCTTTTGCAAAACTCATCCAAAATGTCAGAGAATCCTCCTAAATAGTGTAACATAAAGTGAAGAGTGCTGAGTTAAGAAAATCTTGATGACAGTCACAGAATCCCTTCTTCTCATGGTCATTAAGGCATCTCAATTTACAGATACAAAGCCTAGAAACTAGCCTATTAAAAGGATCAATTGTCTGCATTAGCCTTACTCTACTAAAATATGTGTCTTGAGGATGTCCAGCATCATATTTCTTTTTCATTTGAGCTCCTAAGTCAGTGGAAGTATATCCAAAGAGGTATAATGTATGCAGGAATCATAAACAGCCATCTGTTGCATGTACAGATATACACTGTTACTCCTTTGCCAACACAGTTGTAAGTCAGCATCCCAACTATTTGGAATGCAAGTTGGTCCAACTAAATTATGTTTGCTGTGCTGCAATCCAAGCCTTGCCCCATAAGAAGTAAAGTATATTGAAATAAGCTGGATGTCTGTGGAGACATGTTTAGGAACAGGCAGTTCCAAATTAGGTCTTCAACTAAGCAGAGATCTAAGTTGATGTGTGAATATGAAAATGCCAAATTCACCTGAGAATTTAACTTGTGGGTACATTGATTCCTGCAATAGAAATTAAATAATCTTCAGGAGCAGTCATCTGATTTTTCTGTCATAGCCATATTTTTCATTGTGTAGATATTTAACAACCATATGCCTTGCTTACTAAAACAATGCGTTGGCCCCCAGTGTAATGTCATTATTTGTTAATAACTGTTCTGCCAGAAGTGTGATTATCACATTCATTAGGAAATTCACGTTCTAAAATTAGCATGTCCTGTTATAACTCCATTCAACACTTTCTAATCCTTTTCCCCTTGTCCATTGAATCAAACACCTGGAGCACAGGTAATCAAAGCCTGCTTCTCTTCAAATAGGCAACAGAAGGCACACCTAACATGTGTTTACAACTGTTTATTTATGACTTATATGTATATCTAACAGCCGATGGGCAGCTAACAATTGTGTTTAGTTGTGTTAGGAGGAAAATACTTTTCCTCCCTGGGTGGTTGATTTCCAAGCCGGGAAGGGATCAGAGAGACTAGATGATTGGTGAAGAGTCAAGGAAGCATTTTATTCAGTCCAAGGTCAGCAAAGGATATTGGCTGACAGCCCTACTGAATGTCCCATTCAGCTCTTTCTATAGGCTTCTATTTCAAAGCTTGTAGCCAATTGTTGACAATACAGACACAGTGGACCATCCAATCATATTCTCTTTCTCCTGTCTACAATCTCTCAGTGTGATCAGCTCATAATGTTTTCAAGAACATGAACTAGCTGGTGCAATGCTTGGAAAACATCAGTGATTAAACACAGTGTCTTTAAAGGCAACATCTGTAACTAGCCACAATATATGACTTCATTCAGGAAGTCAAAGTCAAAAATGCATTGCATCCACTCCAGAATGTTATTTCAGTTCCAAATGGAATCAAATATTTCACAAAGAGACCACATCATTGATGATTTAAACATACCAGTGTGCCTACCATCCCTGTCCTAATGTTTCCTCTACTTGTATCTATTTTATGTATACAATTCATGCTTATAATTATATAAATTACCTAATACATTCTTGACAAATAAATAAATAAATAAATAAATAAATAAATAAATAAATAAATAAATAAATATAAATAAGCCATTGGTCTTTTTTGTACTCTTCTTGGGTGTCGCTCACTGGTTCTTTCTTTACATGTTTCTATTGCTTACCATACCTCTTTAGAGTCTTTAAAAGAGCCTCGGTGGCACAGTGGTTAGAGTGCAGTACTTCAGGGTACTTCTACTGACTGCCGACTGCCTGCTATTTGGCAGTTCAAATCCCACCAGGCTCAAGGCTGACTCAGCCTTCCATCCTTCCGAGGTGGGTAAAATGAGGACCCAAATTGTCGGGGGCAATATGCTGACTCTGTAAACCGCTTAGAGAGGGCTGTAAAGCACTGTAAAGCAGTATATAAGCCTAGGTGTTACGCCAGCCTTTTAGGCTATTCTAAACATTTTTATTAGTCAGTAAAGAAAATATTTCTGCATACATTGTTTTTACCGTTGCTATTTTATCTAATAAAATATAAGGGCGTTGTGGATGTCAGTTGATGGAGAGACAAGAGAGAGAAAAGGTAGATTAAATATTGGGAGAAAAAAAGATTTTTCAAAAATTGAAGGGAGAGATATTTCTCTTTGGAAAAAAAAATCTAATTAAACCGAACAGATACAGAAGGAATGGTACGGTGGTGTTACATTTACTTGACTTGTTTGTCACACTGCTACCAATGAACGTTGCTCAAGAAAGCTAACAATAGTAGCAATAAAATAGTCATTTTTAGAAATTCACAATTGAAAACATCATGAAAGCAATAGCACCCATCTAATTTAACCGCAGACCAATTTACATATCAAAGCTCTGTCTGAATGAAAAAAAAGTTGCCTTTTTGCAGAAATCAAGAGCACCATGAGCATCATCAATTAACTTCAGCACCCATAAAACATAATAAGAAAAACCAAGTACAATGTAAAATCTATAAATAACATTTTCATTTCAAACGTAACAAAATTAAGAGAACAAACTACAAGGTGACATTGGCGTAATGTAGAAGTACTGTAAGTCTTTTAGTCTTTTAAAAGAAATCAGGAAAGATTTGTTTGAACCATTGTTGACGTGATCTCTTTGTGAAATATTTGATTCCACTTGGCACTGAAACAACATTTTGGAGTGGAAGCAATGCATTTTTTGACTCTGACTTTCTGAATGATCAAAGTCTAATTTCCCATTACTATAACAGTGGCCTGTCCAGAAGTCCTTTTATCTCAGCCAATTGCCATACTAACATCCTGTGCATATCATATTGGAGAGGTTTTTTATTTTTAATCCAGGTTCAATATCTTTTCATCTATAACTGTATGTATCTGTGTATAAACTCATCTGTGGCTAAGCTGACCTGTGAAATTGTCATGTTTTAATTTTCATAATTGGTTTATCCATATTTTTTCATGCATTTGGTTAAAAATTCAAGGGTCTTTTTATCCAAAATGCAGCACATATAGGTACTTTAAATAATGTTATTGTATAATCTTGCAGATAAGCCCTGCTGCCGATAAACCAAACTCAATTTTGGGATGTAGTTTTGCACCTAAAATTCTTGGCTTACCTGCAAATGTATACAGGTAGTCTTTGACTTACAAGCACAATTGAGCTTCAAATTTATGTTGCTAAGTGAGACTTTTGAGTCTTGCCCCATTTTTCTTGCCACTAACTTAACATCTTTGCAGTTGTTCAGTTAGTAACAACTGCAGTTAGTTGTTAAGTGACTCTGTCTTCCCCATTGCCTTTGCTTGTTAGAAGGTGATCACGTGACTCTGAGACGCTGCATCCAGCATAAATATGAACCAGGGGCTAAGCATCAGAATTGTGAACAGGTGAACATGGGGATACTGCAACTGTCATAAGTCACTTTTTTCAGGGCCGTTGTAACTTTGAATGGTCACTAAATGAACTATTGTAAATTGAAGATTACCTGTACAATATAAATGCCTAATCCAAGATGGTTTCTGCCTTTACCTTTACCGGATCGGGCACACTGATTTCATTAATGACTTTGTTGTCTAGTTATCATGGTAGTTTGAAAGAGGAGAATTTACTTTTCTTAATTGGCTTTTTAAATTTCCTCATGGAATGAATCACTTATACCAGAGGTGGGTTTCAGCAGATTCTGACCAGTTCTGGAGAAACTGGTAGCGGAAATTTTGAGTAGTTCAGAGAGCCGGTAAATACCACCTCTGACTGGCCCCGCCCCAATCTATTCTCTGCCTTCCGAGTCCCATCTGATCGAGAGAAAATGGGGATTTTGCAGTAACCTTCCCCTGGAGTGGGGAGGGAATGGAGATTTTACAGTATTCTTCTTCTGGAGTGGGGTGGGAATGGAGATTATACAGTATCCTTCCCCTGCCACGCCCACCAAGCCATTCCCACCAAGCCACACCCACAGAACCGGTGGTAAAATTTTTTGAAACCCACCACTGACTTATACTGTACCGCATGCGAATCATGTTATTATAATTTTTAAAAATAGTTTGCAGTGTGTAACAACAACTGATTTTTTAAATAACTTTCTCAGAAATTTCCCTCTCAGTGCCCAAAATAGGCAGGTGTTTACACTGCAGATTCCTAAGAATTTAGAGAACAGTTCCATAAATTGAATTCCATTTCAAATGTGCACTAAGAAACAAAAATGAAATGAAAATCTTGGAATTTTCAGAGGCAGATGGGAGAGCCAGAATTGCTAGACTTTATATCCTACAAAGCTATTCTGGGATTTGGTGCAAGTAAAATACACAAGGGAGAGAATTGGCTGTTGCCATAGATAAGAAAGAGGGTGTAGCAGCAACATTGGTAAAACTACAGTGGATTATTTCAATGAAATCTTAAGACACATAGTTGCATCTAAGCAGTTTCATTTATTGTTCCTCACCTGTGGCCAGATATCTTGCCAACTAAAGCAACTGCTTGCATCTTTAAAGATATATTTGAGAATTGCTAGGGAGGAGCAATCTTAACTCTCTTCTGTCCAAACTATCTAAATTTCACTATTTCTTGGTCCTCTGAAATGCAGCCCCTCCCTCCTGGGAATCCAGACTACGTTCTACCACATAACTGCTCTGACCTAGGCTCCCTTAAAAAGCAGGAAGCAGGAATTGGACCTGGCAAAACCTCTTTTCTTTACACGACTGTGAATTACTTTCATTCAGCAAGGTTTGTCCAAACAGTTTTTCAAAGGAATATTTCTCAACACACCTTATCTCACTTGGCAAGCTGCCACATAACTTGTTTCCAAACGCAGAGGAAGACAAAACTTGGCACAGAGTCTCTTAGAGTCACAAACAGAACTTTTAACTCTTGAAACTACCAAACAAACAAATTGTTTCCTGTGAAATTCCTCTCCCCGTTCACTCCTCTTTTGTTTCCTATGGGAGAGGCCAATAATCTCCAAGGTGTGGCTTTACTCACAAGTTGACCCTGCTTTCTGAGTTGTTCTTGTCTTCTGGCAGCTCTGCACATGCACACACTGGGAACGGGCTCCAACTGTTCCTCTGCTTCACTGCTGTCTATCTCCCTCTCTGCCTCTGACACAGAGCCCTCATCTGAGTTCCCCCCAGCCCCCAGGACCTGCCCATGTTCCTCCCCAACCTCCTCACTGTTTGACTCTGCTGCCAGCTCCTCTGGCCGCTGGTGGGCCACAACGATAACAACAACTCTGAACACAATTCCATATACGGAATATCAGCAAATATCTCCAAAATAATTGTAAAAAAAAGCTCATCTCTCAAATGTTTAAAGTATATTTTAAAGACTTTGCTTATTTTTGGAGTTAGCTGTACAGTGGAAGTTTTATTTATTATTTAGGAATCTAGAATAAGTTTGACTAAACTATGATTTTAGTTTCATTGCAAATATATGTAATATGTCTCTGTAATATATGTACTCAAAATGTGCATATATATATATATATATTTCCATATTAGTATATAATATATAGTGTATATATTAGTGTATATGTATATGCATATGTATATGCAATTCTTGGCATATTCGGATCTTTTCCCGTGTAAGATTGAGAATATCTTGGCGACGTTGCAATGAGGTCCCACTTGTCATCTTCAGGCTGGTGTCTTTGGCTTCATGCTCGTGCGAGCAAAGCGTGATCGGAGATGCCATCTCTCTATAAATACTGGTGGGGAGGTGGGGAGTGCTGGTTTTGTTGTTGTAAGCGGGTTGTAAGCGGGTTGGTTGGCTGTGTTGTTACATCTTGATTAATTGATGGAGTTGATGTTTGCAGATTAGTCGGCTGTTTCGTAACATCCTGTGTGGGTGAGGTCCTAGCTGTGTGCCCATTAGTCTTTTGTGTTATAACGGCCTGGGTAATGGGTTGTATGGTAGCATCCTGAGCTCTAGTGTTGTGACTAGTGTTGTGAGTCCTGTGATGTATTGTCTTGAGCAGTATATATATACTATACTATAACATATATATGTACGTGTGTGTGTGTGTGTATGCTTTCGTAGACCTGAATACGCCAAGACTTGCATATACATACATATATATATACATACATACATACATACATACATACATACATACATATATATATATATATATATATATATATATATATATATTCATAATTTCCTTTGTATTGTTCACTTCAATTCCCCCCTTTATTCACAGTTTATATTAGCATTTTAAATGTGCTCACCTTATCTGTAGTTAACTCACCTTATGAATAAATGACTTATCAATTATACAGAGAATGCCCACTGTGCATCACAGGATATAAAGAAGAGAATCTGTATAATTTCTAGTCCAATGTGTTCCTTTTTATAAATACAGGCTTTTCCAAACAGTGTTAGAACAGAGGCTGTTGTTTGGATTAGACAGTAGTTTACATCCCTTATTGGATACTCTGAAAATTGCTTCTCTTCTGTGATAGGTTCCTTTTTGTTGAAATTAATGCCAGCCTTATACTGCAGTATTGTTTACATTGTACATTTGACACCACCTTCCACAACAGTCTCTGCCTATTTCCTGAGTAGAAAGTTGCAATCTTTTCTCAAGTCATTTAAACTCGTAGTAACAAGGGCAAATTTTACATCTCTTCAGTGATGGCTGGGTAATGCTTAGGAAAACAGTGGTTACAAATGGAGTCGTGAGCTCCGTCACTGGATGTTGTGACTAAGTAGGTTAAGTCTGAGGTGATGTGGAAAGAGTCCCTATGGCAAGTTGCCAGATGTAAGTCATTCCCAAAACAGAATCAGGCATCATCATGAGCCATTAAAAATGACCTCCAGTTGGCAGCCATTTTCATGCACAGCAGGCTTCAGTCGGTCATGGGAAAATAGTATAATATCCATTTATTTAATTAAACCACTACTGACAATTTGAACCTTTTAATATACATTTTTGTTCCGATCAACTAACAGTCCGTTCCTTCAAATACTTGAATTATTTTATGTGTAATATTCAAGTTGTTCTAATCATAAATCCATTTGTGTAATCTCTCTGCAAAAAGAACAATTTATTTCATTGGCATTAGGGCTGGGCAATAAATATATATGACAATTAATTTTAATCATTTAATCTATACATCAAATAAAAATCACAGCACCTTCCAATTTCATAGTCAAAGTGTTTAACTGAAAATAAACCAAATATATTGGAGATTAATGTGTCTTTTTCACAATGACATATTTTTATTGACGTTTCAATACTTTTTAGCATAAGTATTGACATTAAGTAGTTCATTTGAAAATTGTGTTTTATCAGTGTGTTCTCTCATTTACAAAATATACAATTCGTGTTACAGTTTGTCCTTACTTTTTTCCACATTATTATTATTTTTTTTTGTCTCTTCTCCCTCCCAACAGATCTTTGTGGCTCCTTGAGCTACAGAGTGCAACATTGCAGAGTTGTGATACTAATAGTGAAACTTTGTTATGGAATAGTGTTTAAGGAAGGAATCAAGAAAAACAGCACTGAGCATTTTTCTACGGGAATTATGACATTGACAAGAAGATGTTGAAATTGTTGAGAAAGATTAATAATGGTTTTGCTGATAAACACAAGGAATTTATGGAGGGGAAGCAAGAGGGAGGTTTCTATTTTTACAAAGATTGAACATGACATGACTTATTTTCTTGAAAAGGACTTGCATTGAATGCACAGAGCTGAAGTAATGATGGTTTGCACTCATGCATGTTCACAGATAGAAACTTTGTTTTAAAAAGCAAGTTTGGTGCAAACTGGAGACTGAAAATACTTAAGCATCATCTTTGACAAATCAGCCAGAGACTCTTCTTCGGCATTTTGTTTTTCCACAGTGGCCAATCTTGGGTGCTCATGAACAAATTACATTGTATCCTACTCCCATTGTTGCTCCTCTCCAACAATATTTGGAGATGGGTAGTCCTTAACCTGAACATAACAAAAATCTTCAGAAACCGTAGCCCTTGACTGATCTGATCTTCCTGAAAGGATCCAGTCCTCTTAGTGCCCATCCCCATGTTTCCTGCTAATGAATACTACAGATTTAACTATGTGCTTTGTTAAGAAGTGTTCATTTAATTTCACAACTATTTGCATCCTTGGGCATTCCCTTTCCAGTTGTCTTTTTTCCAGGATAAGGAGTTCAGTATTATTTTTTTAAAGGTGTTTTTTTTCATGATAGGTGACATGGTCAAACCAGTGATCATTTTAGTTGTTCCTTCTTCACTTTATGTCCCAGATCTGTCAATAACATTTTAGATGTGTAAATGCCATAAACTGTCGTGTTTCCCCGAAAATAAGTCATCAATCAGGCTTTTGGGTGCATGCGCTAAAATAAGCCTCCCCCCAAAAAATGAGCCCTCCCTGAAAATATTTAAATGTAGAGCTGGAAATTGGGTTAGATGGCAAGAGGAGCCCCATCTTGCTTCATGCACCCCAAAATAATAAGACTTCCCCGAAAATAAGGCCAAGCGCTTATTTTGGGATTCAAAAAATATAAAACAGGGTCTTATTTTTGGGGAAACACGATAGTATAAAGAAATTATTAGTGTTAGCCCTTTTATTTTAAATATTTTTCTTACAATCTATAGGGTGGGATTTTTCTTTAATCCAAGACATGTTTCCTGGTTGGTAATAAGCAGTATGAAATGGTATCATAAGAGATTATACGTTTATCTTTATCTCTGTTAGTGGAGTATGTTTCAGAAGTCGTATTGTGAGATATTATTGCCTCTATTGACTTATATGTAATTGTATACATTTATTGAAAAAGTGAAGATCTCAGTAAAGGACTTTATATTTTGCTTGCAAATAGTATCATTCTTAACAATTTGTAGAAATCAGTATTACTTTTAAATTTAAGGGGAGGTTGAAATATTGTGCCTTATTTATTTATAAAAATGCAAACAAAGAAGGAAGCATTCTATATTTAACAGCTGCATTATTGGCATACAAGAACTAAACATATAATTTGAAAGTCATGAGATTAGAAAAACAAAAGTTGCTTGCAAATGATAGTGGAGCCTTTAGCAAGATGACAATGTTTCATGTTTACATCTTAGCAATGGCACATTTACTTATGATTTTAGTAATATACATAGCGTGACATAATATTCCTAGAAATGAGGTCTTGAGCAAATTTGACAGTTTAGATTGCCGCTTTTCATGAGCAGATGAGTCAAGTGCTCTCTCCCTAATTTACATAATTAAGCATTCACTTCTCAACACCTGTGGTCCCTTAAAGGCTTGGAATAAATATTTATTTCCTGTTATATTTAAAATGAATGATTTATGTTAAAAGCATTCCTTATCTGCTCTGCGTCACCGATCTCAGGGCAGAATCCAATGAATAAACCAATTATTCATTTCCAACAAATCAAAGGAACTAAGGCAAGTCCAAGAGAGATGGAAGGCTAACTTGTGTTCCAGCAGATTCCTGTGGGTGTCATAACTTCTCTACTTTATTTTGTGACCTTTACCTAACATTTCTCCCCAGTGAAAGAAGGCCTTTAATCATCACAATTACCCTTTTATTGCTATCATGTAACTGCAGGCAAAGCGATATGCCTGACAATGGCACTTGCTCGCTAATCTTTCTTTTATCCTTGCTGATGGGCGCAGGCTTTGCGCATGTTATTCTCAACAGGTTGCAATTGAAGTCCCCAAGAGTCTGGCTGATGGAATTGAAGAAGGACAGAGTTTGCTTTTGTTATGGCCTGAAGACAGAGCAAAGTAAAACAATTGAGTTTGGTAGATTTCTCTCTCCCACGCACCCCGTTTTCTTTTTTAGAAAGAAGTATAGAAGTACAGAGAGAGAAAAAAGGCATAATTATAATTGTAACTAGAAAATAATAATATTAGGTGAAGTCTGAAATACAGCATTTTAGATTTTGAAAATTTATGACCACTTTTATATAAATGTACAGTATTATGATTATTTGAATTTTTTTCACCTCTAATAGATATAAGTATTTTATGAGCAATACTGATTGGCATAGTTCCTTTACAGCGATCCATCTGGTAGCACTTCAGCTGCTTTCGGATCCACCTACGGACACAGGCATCTGAATCAAGTCTTAATGATTTCATGCAGTTCATGATGTCACTCTGCAAATGACACCAATTACATCACTCAGTTCTTTTGCATGACAAAAAAAATAAAGAGCAGATTCAACATCCTTACTCCCCAGGAACCACAATTAAATCTACAGATTCTGCAGTTTTTTCCAACGTGTCTAAATTCCCTTTATTGTTATACAAGCTTTTTTAAAAAACTTTTTGAACTGCTGAGAATAGTATTACTTAAGGACCAATTTTTAAAATAAGAAAATGAAAAAATAATATTGACACTCCCATTTTCTACGTAAGAGAGAGCTGGTGTTGACCATGATACCCCTGTCATAATTTATAATAAGGTAGAGGATTGAGCTTTGTCAATGTCATTTCTCAATTCAAATAGGGGAAAAAAAAAAGTAACTCAGGGATGAACTGTGGAGTACTTGGTGCTCTCTGAGCTTGGTGCAGTGCATTGATGATATTACCGAGGTGGGTAATGAAACGCCTGCAAGAAAACAATCAAGCACAATTTCCCAGGGAAAGCCATGGAGGTCATTTGATTTGGCTCTTCAGCTACCCTGTGAAGACTTGATTCTTCAGAAAGTCCCTCAGCCATGACTGATGCAGTATGCAGTGCCTGCCATGAATATGGATGCACAATACACCTGGATCTATTATCATAATTGCTGCATTCATGAGGCAAACTAGATCGGTTTTTACTCCTTCATTCATCAATCAATCAGCACACCAATAGCACGGCTTCTTTTAAAACTCCTGTTATTTTGCACATTAAAAACATCAGTGCGAAATAATTATTTTCCAATTGGTTAAATCCCACTGTATCCCATATTGCATCATTTCATTGATACCGCAAAGGTGGAAGAAAATCATCTACACTCTCTGACCTCATGTAATTTTGCATGATTTGTTGCCATTGATGACAGCTTGTCAGTGCAACCAAGGGACTGCTTGTAGACCCTTTTAAAATCCCTTGCAGATGCTTTTTATCTTCCGAATTATATTTTCTATCCATTATACTTAACATATAACACTTTAGCAGATATTTTGCATCATCATCATCTATCAATCACCAAATAAATTCAGGTTTTAGTAGAAGAGAGATAAATCATATTGCTCTTTTATTCTTTACCATGCTTAACAACAAAGCCTTTAGTGTTCAGGATTCTTTAGTACAAATGTCAGGATAGGTATTTAATCTATCATGTAATTTGCAAACTTTAAGTAAAGCTGCTCCAAATCTCTCTTCTATATTTGAATTTTCTTTAAGTAGTAGCATCTTTCATCAACATCTTTTGAAGTAGGGAAAATCCTTTGCAGTCGCTTTAAAAAAAGACAGAGACAGCTCATAATCTATTTAGTTAGCCAGAAATGCCACAGTACTTTTCATTAATCTCTGTCTTATTAAGAATGTGTCTAGGTTAGTAACAAATTGAAAGACTGGTGCTGTAAAGTGGAAGAATGCAATGAAGACTAATGGAGAGCTGTGCATTAATGGGGCGGGATTCTGATGTATTTTAATTAATGAAAGCAGTGGGGGTTTTCCCCCCAGAATTTTATCTGCAAATATTGATTTAAAATTTGTAAACTTCAGATGCAATGGTTTATGTAGCAGAGGAATTATTATTTTCAATTAGTTATGAACATAAATTTTTCAGGGGTTGGGATTCTCTAACCATTAGGCATGCCATGATTTGCATGAAACTTTTGGACCATTGGAATCTGAAGAACTAAAGTTGAAAAGTCCCAGGCTTAAAAAGCTTTTGTACTTTTTATTTTATACATTGTATTCACTTAAATAAAAAGTTAGGCATTATCCACCCAATAACTGATCTTTAAAGTAGGACAGCCCTATTCATATATTTTTACAGTCATTGAGAATTTGATCGTTGAAGTACCTCGTTAATTTATCTGAAAGTCAAGGCAATAAAAACAGTTGGTAGCTTCATATTGCAATGAATAAGGATGCACATTTAGTTTCACAGGAACTAAGATCAATGGCCATCCAGACACAAAGATAGCCAGGGAAGTGATTGAAGCCTGGGAAACGGTCCCTTGTCAATTAACAGGAGTGCTGAATTACTACCAGCCTATCAAATACTTAGGAGCCGAGGACTTGGCAGCACAAGGAAACAATAGTAAATCGCTAGCCATCAACATTCCAATCAGCTAGTAGGAAGGCACCATATAAACAGGATTTACAGAACAACCCAAAGTACATATTCCAGTGGAGAAATTCCCTAAAGATAGCAATAGCACTTAGACTTATATACCGCTTCACAGTGCTTTATAGCCCTCTCTAAGCGGTTTACAGAGTTAGCATATTGCCCCCAACAATCTGGCTCCTCATTTTACCCACCTCATAAGGATGGAAGGCAGAGTCAACCTTGAATCTGGTGAGATTCCATCTGTGAAACTGCTGGCAGCCACTGATCAGCAGAAGTAGCCTGCAGTACTGCACTCTAACCACTGCGCCACTGCCACTCCAACATGAGTCCAAAATCTCGGAAGAGTAAATCTCTGGTCCCAGTGACCAACCTAAATTTGGTTTCAGGTTTTGCTTTCTCGTAATATAATAGTGATGGATCATCTCCATCTGGAAATCAAAATTGAAATTGGATGTATGAAATGAAGCAAATTGAGACACAGTCTGACATCAGCACTTTTGGATAACTCAGCGCTACCGAACCCTGGGTCAATTACCCCCAAATTAGGTTTTTCTTTGGGTAATGACACACAAACCCATTATCAGAGGCAGGGGCATTTAAACTGACTTGAGTATTTCATCTGCATTAGTAAAAAGGACATTTTGATAAGCAATTTTGGGTAATGAAAGAAAAGATTTGGGATAAACAACCATTCATTAGTGACCCTTACAGTAGCACTGGAAAAAAAAAAGACCGATGACCATTTTTCACGGTTATGACCATTGCAGCATCCCCATGGTCACATGATCAAAATTTAGGCACTTGGCAACAGGCATGTAATTATGACATTTCACCGCCTGGGGTCATGTGATCACTATTTGCAACCTTCTGACAAGGAAAGTCAAAGGGAAAACCAGATTCATTTAACAACCACATGATTAATTTAAAAAGTCTGGCAAAAAAGGTCATAAAATAGGAATAAACTCATTTAACAACTGCCTTCCTTTACAATGGAAAATTTGGGCTCAGTTGCAGTCATATGTTGAGGACTATCTGTATATTTTTCTTTTAAGTACTTATTATTAATATTGCTGTAGGATTTAGAACTGTTCTGTCTTCTTTCTATCATACATATTTACACTCTTCCTCTAAGTAGCATCTTGGGGCCACTGCTGAATTTTAAATGTATTTGAAGTGATAAATTTAACTTTGACATCTTTATGATGTGACAGTTTCCTATCTTTTTTACTTTCTTTCATTCAGGCAGAGATTTGGAACAAAATATACAGTGAACTGTCATTGGTATTTAGCTTTGCAAATAAGTGCTAAACAAGTGATATAAAGCAATTTTCAAAAGGGCATTCTTATTTCTTTCTTTCCTTTTTGAACATGTAGGACTTTCTGTGAACTTCCTGAAAGAAAAGAAAACAGAAAATAACATTTTTAAAAGTTATATTTTCTCCTCATATATGAACTGACCCTGACTTGTATCCGAGTTTATATTCTAGACAAATTATTAACGGACAAAATCCATTTACAGTCTGAGGCATGATTTTTTGAAATAAGGGCACAGTAATGTAGTTGTGCTGGCAGAAGAATAAAAGATAAAGTACACCAAGATCATGTTTTTAATAGCTCTATAAAACCCATCTGGTAGATGTACTTTGTAAAATTGAACATCTCAGGTAGGGGTACGATAAAGTCATAAAAGGAAGGCACAATAGCACAAATATTATCTTATGAATGTCAAGGGCATTTACTACTTCCCACAAACATAGTTCTCTGACTTCAGTGCCATTTAATTATTTGAAGCTTCAAAATTGGTTTCCTGCATATAGAAGGAATTCACACAGTTTTCATTTTCAGATGACCTGCCTTTGGTCAAGCAATATGTATACATAAGTACAATTATTTTTATTATTCGTACTTCTTCCAATTTTGCAGGGCAGTTTCCCACACAAAAATACATATAGATATAGATATAGTTCCATTTTGTATAATCTTTTATTACTAAATCTATTCCTTTCTGTAAATCACAACACTTAAGCAATTAAATACCACAAAGATTTTAAAAAATATGAGTACAATTAAATATACTGGTTTAAGCTCATTCACAAAGAAACATTCACTTCGCTTGTGAAGATGCCAGCCAAGTTGCTGGAAAAAAACATTAGAACAAAAGAAAACTGCAAGTTCCAGATCTTATTAAGACATATCTGCAAAAGAGGATTGACACATAGTCATCGGAATCAAATGACTTCTCTTAATAGATGGATTTTTGCAAGCAAAAATGTATATTGTATGCATGGTTTGCAAGTTATCTTCTGAAACATGCATTCTTTGTACTTTTCTTATTTTGAACAGTAAACATCACTGCATTTTAATTTCTTTCTTTTTTAAAAAAAGAATGGATTGGCACATAATTGCATTCCAGGTTTTATCTCAGTTTAGGAAATGCAAATTGGGTCTGCTTCTAGGAAATGTGAACTGGCAAATGTTCTTTTATCCCTGGCCTGTCATAATCAAAGAAAAAAGGCTTGCTCAGAGCTACTAAGCTTATACTTTGAGCATTTTCCATACTTGTGATTTATAGCATCACCCAGACATCTCTGTGGTGATATAAAGGCTGTCTTCATTAGTGATATATTGTCATATCAACGGCTGGCTGGTGCTATAAATTGCTAGTGTTGCAATGCTCTTTCAGTTTATTTCAAATAAGGCCTTCTCAGAAAAATGGATCACCATTAGTCATGTACACTGCAAGTTAATATATACATATACATACACATACATACACGTAATTGGTTTAAAAAAGAAGAAATGAAATTTTGGAGGGTACGAGCTACATGATAGAATAGATTTCAACTGAAGATATTGCCTCTTTACAAGAAAGCATCTACTGTTCAACTTCTGTTATTAAATGTTGGTTAAAAATGTAATGTATTTTTACATTATATTCTCACCAAAAAATGGATGTGTGGGTGAAGCTTAATCAATACATTTAACATCCAAGCAGGAGAGGAACTGTCATCACTTGTACTATATAAGGTTAATTCCATCTCTTGTACCTATATTACAGGATTTAATCCTCCAGATGCTCTTCATATGGTGACAATACATATTTTCCCATATAAACCTAATACCTGCTATACAGTATTAAGGAGAAGATGCCAAAGGCCCAGATTCTCAGAGTATATACTCCACTTGACCTTTGATTAAATGACTATGCTAGGTGTCACAGTATTTGGAAAATTGTGATACGTGGTCTGAGCCTCAGAATGTTACCTATATTTTCTGCCAGTAGTTTAGTTACTTATTATTAAGTGAATAGTTACATTCAACATTACACCCCAGAAGGTGATTAGTAAATCTCTGGCTCACTATAAAACCTTGAGACCAACTGAGATGTAATTGCAACCTGAATCTTTGAGCCAAGATCAATTAATGGGCCTGAGGATACTACTCATCTGTTAGTGTGCCAAGTTAAGGTTGTGATCTGCCAAAAATATGGTTACCAGCAAAAGTATCCCAGGGCTCAATGAATGTACTGACATATTTGCAATCCAGGCAAGGTTCTTAGGATATTATTTTTGATTCAAATTCAGTTTTTGGGAACCTCTGGTCACGAACGCTTCTGACCATGACCAAACCATGTTCCGACCAAAAAATTCACAATTTTTTTTTTCACGGCCAATTTCCCCTTCCACGCCTTTTTTTTTGTAAACGCTAAATTTCCAAAATTAGGTTCGAGTCACAACCAAATCGGGTTGCAGCCAAACTTATGGAAGAAAGTTATGATTGTAACCAGAGATTCTACTGTAGTTCCTTTCAGTTTTACTCTGAAAAATAAATAATTTATAAAAGTACAGGAGGCTTAAATTATCAACCACAGAAATAAATTGGAAACTCTGTGGAATGAAAAAAACTGAACCCAATTAAAAAAATAAATAAATAAAAAGAGAATGTTAAAATCTGTAAATCTTCTATTTATCACAGTATCTTTATTTATTGACCTTATATAATATAGAATCATTTTATTTGTGGAATATATAAAAGAGTCATATTTTTTCAAAGATTTTAGTGTATTTTTAACTGGTTTATATTTATTTTAGTTTATATATTTATAAATAAATAATATATAATTATTTATAATTATGTGGTGCACTGTGTAATTGATTTTCTAATATGCTGATCTAGATCAGTCAACTCAAGCTTCCTTTTGTCTCAGTCTTTGGAAACTGTTACTGAAGCCCTACTTTAGTGTTAGATTTTCCTGAAAATGTCTTACAAGGGCAATTATATTATGTAAAGAAATAGTACAGTATAAGATATGGCTTTACCAGTGTGTTCTTCCTATTTGTGAGCTGGTTGTTTGTTTGTTTTTTTTTTTTTTTTAGTATTTAGCCCTTATAAAATTTTTGGAGAGGTGGAGTTGGAAATATGGATTTACCAAAAGAAAGACAAAATGATATTCTGATTTCCATAATATAGAAAAAATGGTAATAGATCAAGATCTACTTTTAGGTTTTTTGTGCTGTACAGATGGCTGGAATTGGTGCCCAATAAAATTAAATAATTAGGATCTATGTACAATGAGGATTCTTTCTTTATTGCTGGATTTATATACCAGCTTTTTGCATAGAAGTTCTCCCTTCTTGTTAAAATTTGGAAATTTGTAAAAGAAAAATTGGGGTTTTGCTTGGTTTTTGAACTTCAACAAAACTCTTTAAATTGTTATTTTGTCTATTTATCTGTATGCCACCCATTTTGTCTAGATGAGATTTTGTTTGTAACAATGAATGCATCAAAGTATCTCAGATTAATATTGATAATATCTAGGATTTAAAATCCCAATAACTATACTGGGAATGGTGCACAATTTAGGGGGTCTTCCTGAACTCAGGGCTCCTGCTCAATGAACAGGTGGCAGCTGTGGCCAGAAAGGTATTTTGCACAGCTTCATCTGGTTTACCAATTTTGCCTTTTCCTAGATTGGAAGGGTGGGGTGGGGTGGAATCCTTCAGGCAGTCATGCATTGACCTCACAGTTTGAATATGGAAATGTGTTATTTGGGGCTGCCCCTCAAGATCATCCGGAGGCTTCAAGTAGTCCAAAATGCAGAGGCAGAATCGGATATGCCTTACTATGCCCATGTAGCAGTTCATTTTCTCAAGTTGCACTGTTTGTCAGTATGTGATTCAAGGTCTCGATTGTTACTTATGAAGTCGGACATGGCATAAATTTTGTATGTGATGTTTTTAATTTTGGCTGTTCACCACCTTGAGTCCAGCAGGAGAAGGGCAGTATAAAAATTTAATAATAAAAAATTTAATAATAAGGCCTGGTTACTGGAAGGAAACATGCCTCCCCCCCCCCCCCGTCTCCCATAGGACCTGCCTAGCAAGATTGGCACACTTCAGGTCCTATTGAGTAAACAATGGCATCATTGGGTCCCTGGACCCAATGGACCCTGGACCCTTTTTTGCATCAGTGTCTGACCACTGGAAGGGGGTTCCCCTGAGAACTGAATAGCCTCCACCCTGTTGGGGTTTCAAAGGGGCCTTGACAAATTGAGAAATGAATTGGCTCTTCACCCAGGCCTTTGACAATAGTGAGCCAAGTCCCATTTAGAATATGTGTATTGTCTTCCTGTGTTTCCATTTGGTTTTGTCTTCCTGCCATCTTTGCTCCCTTGTGTTTCTTGTTGTTAATGTTTTAAACTAGTTGTAAACTGTTTATAAACTGCCTAGAACTGTTGGAAGAGAGGTGACATACATTAATTATTATTATTAAATGTAAGGCTGAATATTATTTAAAGATTGATATACAGTACATGTGTAGAGATGGCTTAAAAAAAGTTTTTTATCCAAAGGGTAACTCCTTGATTTTCCTTATCCAAATCATAACCTGGCACATAATGATAAGGATATTAACTTTCTTCATTTTAAGATTCATCAATGACGATATAGTTTACCTTCAATTTCTGAATTGAATTCCAAGATATATGTCTCTCTGTGTGTGTGTGTGTGTGTGTGTGTGTGTGTGTGTGTATACATATGTACATATATACATATGTATATATGTACATATATATACATATACATATGTATATATGTGTGTATATAAACTTATATATGTGTGTATATATATGTGTGTGTGTATGAAAGTTTTGGTGTATTCGGGTCTTTGTATATATGTGTGTGTGTATATATATATATACACATACACACATATTTGTTTTCGTAGATTTTCATGGGTAGAGATATGCAAGTTTTGGTGTATTCGGGTCTTTTCCTGTGTAAGATTGAGGGTATCTTGGCAAAGTTTCGATGAGGTCTCACTCATCATCTTCAGGCTCATCAAAACGTTGCCAAGATACTCTCAATCTTACACAGGAAAAGACCTGAATACACCAAAACTTGCATATCTCTACCCATGAAAATCTACGAAAACAAATATGTGTGTATGTGTATATATATATATACACACACACATATATACACACACTCTATCTATCTATCTATCTATCTATCTATCTATCTATCTATCTATCTATCTATCATCTATCTATCTATCTATCTATCTATCTATCTATCTATCTATCTATCTACCTACCTACCTACCTTCCTACCTCTGTTATCATAGGAGCACATGGCTTTCTCTTTTAGTCAAAATTCTAGTGTCTTCTTAGTATGAAGGCTTCACAACTTTTGTTAACTTCGCACCTAAATATATATTTTAACTCTATTTGCATAATAAGTTTACATGTTGGAACTGTTCCAGTTGGCAAATAGTGAGTCAGTCTTCTTTTGGAAGAGTTGAAGTTCTACAAAAATACCAGTAACATTTTTATTCATAGTGACAGGAGGATAACAAATCATAGAAAGAAGCTGAAAACGCGAGGATGATTTTCTGTGTTTTTCATGGGTTGGCATGACAGTTCCTTTCAGCCAAAAGGAAAGAGCAGCAGAGCATCTTAAAGATGTTCTTTCCCATGAAATTTCCTAACAGTGGGAGAGTAATCAACCAGTGGAATAGCTTGCCTTCAGAAGTTGTGGGTGTGTCATCATTGGAGCCTTTCAAAAAGAGACTAGATAACCATTTGTCTGAAATGGTATAGGGCAGTGATGGCTAACTTTTTTGCCATCGCATGCCAAAAGCAGGGGGAGCGCAGGGGGTCATGCGCGTGCGTGCCCACACCCATAATTCAATGCACCCCATCCCCCCAAACTTCCCCCGCTTTTGGCACGTGATGGCCCGGTGGGCCTGGTAGACCCATTTTTCGCTCTCCCCAGGCTCTAGAACCTTTCTAGGAGCCTGAGGAGGGCGAAAACGGCCATCCCCCCCCTGGAGGCCCTCCAGAGGCCAGAAACAGTCTGTTTCCTGACTTTCGGTGAGCTTGGAAGGTCCAAAAATCAGCTGGCCAGTGCTCGCATGCGTGCCGGACCTGAGCAAGGGCAACGCTCGCTTGCTCACCAATATGGCTCCATGTGCCACCTGTGGCACACGTGCCATAGGTTTGCCATCACGGGTATAGGGTCTCCTGCTCAAGCAGGTGGTTGGACTAGAAAACCTCTGAGGTCCCTTTGTAAAGATTCTCAGTCATGGTTGTCCCAAAGGTGCTTTTCCAGGAGGCAACTGGACTTTTTTGTTTTTCCTTAGAAGACTTTTCGCTTTTCATCCGAGAAGCTTCTTTAGCTCTGACAGGATAGTGGGGGAATGGAAGGACTATCCTGCCAGAGCTAAAGAAGCTTCTTGGATGAGAAGCGAAACATCTTCAAAGAAAAAACAAGAAAGTCCAGTTGCCTCCTAGAAAAGCACCTTTGGGTCTGAAGTCCCTTCCAACTCTATTATTCTATGATCTATGTTTGTATGTGGAATGCAAGTCACTAACACCCAGCTTTTAGCTATTATATCTTTCCAAAAGGCAACATCATGTATCAGGTATAATCAATACCCTTTCTCTTCTTATGATTTTAAATTTTGTATAGAAACAAGCATCTTTACCAGCTATTAAATCAAAATGACCATGGTAGCTGTAATGGTGTTACTTTAGAAGCCTAAACAAAGATTACTTTTTCTTTTTGGCCATATATAACAATTACGTTTCTAAAGTGAAAAATGATGATATACAGGTAGTTCTCATCCTATGACCACAACTGAGCCCCAAATTTCCATGCTAAACAGACAGTTGTTAAGTGAGTTTGGGCCCATTTTATGACCTTTTGTTTTGACCCAGATCCCCAAACATGACAAACCCTCTGAAGCTAATTCAAAGATTCCTTTATTAGGAGCGCCAGCAGCCCCGGCAAAAAGTTTCTCTCTCACTGCAAGCTAACAAGTCCGTCTGTCTGGAAGATGAATAGTTATCTGCCACATCTATTCATCTCCAGGCCCTGCCTTTTATCCCCAGAGCTAGGGTGGAGCTTCACTAGCAGCGGTGGCTCTTCCTTCCCAAGGATCAGCCCATGGATTTCCACTGCTCTCCTCTCCTCTGCCTATGCATCCGCGTGTCAGGCACTGGGCCCAGCTCTTCCTCCTCTTCCTCATCAGCCACCTCCAGACCTGTCTCCATCTGAGGGCTGACAGACAGCCCAGGCTCCACCTCTGCCTCTCTCTCTGCCAGCTCCACTCCCTCTTCCCCCTCAGAGCTCTCAGATTGCCTTGATGCTGGCCCTGACTCCCATGCCTCCTCCTCCTCTGATTTGGCTGTTAGAGGAACTGGCGGCCGTCAGGCCACAATACCTTTCTTGCCACAGTTGTTAAGTGAATCTGGCTTCCCCATTGACTTTGCTTGTCAGAAGGTCGCAAAAAGTGAGACACAGCAACTGTCAGAAATATGAGTCAGTTGTCAAGCATCTGAATTTTGATCATGTAACTATAGGGATGCTACAATAGTCGTAAGTGTGAAAAATGGTCCTAAATCACTTTTTTCAGTGCCATTGTGACTTCGAATGGTCATTAAACAAATGGTTGTACATCGAAGCCTACCTGTTGTCAAGCCTGAATTTGATTGGGTTGTGGGATTGTTTGTATCCTTGGGTACTCTGGCATTAATTCAGTTTGACACAGTTGGAGCTGAAGGGGGAAGAGCCGAGGAGGATAGAGCCTTCAGCCAAAACAACATAGCTAGCGATGAATCAAATACATTCCAACAGCTGGCTAGCCAGAGGAGGAGGAGAGAAGTCGCCAAGCAACCATCTCTCATGTTGGTTGGACAATGTGACAGTTTGTTTTGGAAAATTGAGAAACTATTACTTATATTGGGGTGGAAAGCGCAGGAACTTTCATTACTGGCTTTCCACCAGTAGTGCCAAGATGATGTATCTAAATAAATTTGTTCTTTGAGGAAATGCAATGCCTCGGAGTTCAATTTGTAATGGGTGCATTACTTGGAACCTGACACCTGTACACACTCTGCTACATCATTCTGTTTTCTACATCGCATTGTTGTAGTCTCACTTTAGCTTTGTTAATTCGTCCAGGTTTTTTTAAAAATTATTTTTGACATAGAGTCTGTACATTTGCCTAAAACTGAGCAGTAACCAATGATGCTTTTTTTCCATCAGTTGTACGGATTTTGTTGACCAATTGACTGTTCTGTGTCTGGGATCCTCTTTACATCTTTCCATCTGTTCAGGAGGCTTAGAATACTCCCCAAAGCAGATTAGATAATGGAAAAATAATGGATTCATGAAGGAGGGAAATAAGGGAACCTCCCATTGCAAAAACTAATGTCATTTATTATTGCTGTGAATATAGCCCTACATGCACATAGACCGACAGGGCTTATGCAAAATGGAGAATATTGTACATTTTCCTTGAGAAAATTCTATGCAAGCCATGAAAGTAGTCATTCAGATCAATACTTTTTTCAAAATGCATAGTTTTAAAATTAAGCATGGAACTATGCAAATTGAAATGCATCGTTCTGTGCATTGACTGCTTCCTTTAGAGAAGATTTATGTATAAAAATATTGTGTGCATTACTCTAATGAAACATTACCATCCAAATCGTAAATGTTCCTTCCTTCTTTCCTTTATTTATTCCTTTAAATGCACATCATAAGTAGGTACATGGTAAGAGAATAATACAAAATAATAACACTTTGATTTTTTTTTTTCTATAGTAAGGAAGGAATAGCAGAACAGGAATGCGTCTTTTGTAATTTGCTGTTTTGGATGCAGTGTTCCAAAGAGATACTAAATTTAAATATAAATTTGAGTATGTAAGAATCCTATGGTCTCCACAAAAAACTTGAGCCATTCGGTCCAAAGAGCTAATATATTCAACTGATTACAATTGAAAATGAGCTTGCTGTGCAGTGTGTTTAATTATTTGGAACTGTGTTTTACACTTGTCAGATTTTCCAGATAAAATCATCATAAACCATTAGCATATTTTGATTTTATATACCCCACCCCTAGCAAGATGAAGACAACTAAATTAATCAAGACTAAAATTATTTCACGAAAGCATTTTCTTCACTTAGCTTAGATTTATATAATTTACAAAGAATATTCTGTTGAATTTTACAAAGGCTAATTACATTGGAGAAGCTAGGTACATGAATAAGCAAACACAATTTTGATTATTTGCTCATTTATCAGCCTCAGGTTCATTCCATCCTTTTTCTGTATCCTTAAACATTTTTTTTAAAAAAACCTTTCACACACTCATTCACACACACACCTTTCCCATCATATATTTTTATTAGTAGTCTTCTGGGGAAAAATGGATTTTACCCAGTTTTTTCTAATATAAACATTTTACCGTTAATTTTTTTTTCAAAAACAGTGCATCAGTTCTCCCAAAGGTGCTTTTTTCAAAAAAGCAACTGGGCTTGTTTTTCCTTGAAGATGTTTCAACTTCTCATTGAAGAAGCTTCTTCAATTCTAACTGAATTGTGGAGAATGGAAGGATTTATATTCTCTGCAGTCATTGGATTGTTAGCAGTCTCTCGCATCAGTTCTATAGGGTCTTGATGAATAACTATTCCAGCATACCAAAAATAGAGAGGTGCAAACAAATGGGAAATTTTGCATTTAAATGCATATTGATATAATTTCTCCCATATTGCTATCAAGGAAAGATGCAGTTTATACAATTCAGCCTAATACACTCTTAAGGGAATTAAGCTTATATTGAGATCCCGTTTGTGGAAAACACATTTTGTTGTTCCCCTTTTCTCTTACATTGTTACATCCATTTTCTTAAGGAGTGTTCCATTTAGTTTGGGGTTGTGCATGTGTCTTCATGCGTGCATGCATATTTTTACCTAAATGCGTGCATGCATATTTTTACCTAAATTAGTTTTTTCTTAAAAAAATGAAGCAGAAGCTAGATAATTTGAAAACATTTTATTGGATTCACATCCAAGACTTCCACTGGGTGGCAGCAAAGGGGTTAGGAAGAAATTAAGGATTCAAGTCAAAACAACTAGAGAAGTGATGGCTAACCTTTTCCAGACCGAGTGCCCAAAGTGCGCACACCTGAACCCCCAAAATGCAATGCGTGGGGGGGCCCTGCGCATGCACCCCACCACACACATGTGCGCCCCACCCTGCGCATGTGCCCCAACCCATCCAAGTGCACCCTTTGCATACACCCAACCCCCCACATGCATGCGCCCCCCACATGTGTCCCTCCCCCCGCACATGCATGTGCAGCCTGTTACACACGCCTTGCCCCGTGCACATGCATGCAGTGGTCCCCCAGCATGCTCCCCGTGCATGTGCGGCAGAAACTCAAGACCAGCTGGCCAGCAGGAAGCGCACACACATGTGCAGTGGAGCTGAACTGGGGCAACGGCTCACATGCCCACAGAGAGGGCACTGCGTGCCATCTGTGGCACACCTGCCATAGGTTCGCCATCATGGAACTAGAGTGTTAATCTCATTGTATTTAGGGGCTTAATTTAGCACAAATATATTGTGATGGAATATAATCTGGATTCTCAGAAAGAAGGAGGGGCAACATCACGGAGGCCAAAGAGGCAACCAAGAATGGAATGTTTGGTCTGGAGGAAGAGGATAAATATGGCTGCTTCTTAGCAATCCTAATATCATGTCAAAAAGTTGCTTTAGTTTAGCCAGATTTCTGTCAGTAGATGAGGAATAATAAAGAATAATAAAGAAAACTACTGGGCTGGGCTGGCCTGTCTCCTTCCCTGCTGAGCCCCAGCCTCTCTCACTAGCAGGCGTGGCTCTGCCCCCATGGCTTGCTGGAATGCCGAACCCTCTTGGATTTCACAAATTGTGCTGCTGCGGAGCTGGAGAACTAAGTGCGCCACCCCCCGCTTCCCTAGCTGGTCAAAAGTATTCCTTAAAAATTGCAAGAGGGATTTCCAAACAAACCTCCTTTCCAGCTCCATCACGTTTCTTCCAGCAGCTCAAGATGTTCTTCTTTCACTGGAGAAATGGAAGAGCTGGGTTTCAAATGGAAGAAACGTGCAGAGAAACCAAAAAAGTTTGTTCAGACTTTCCAACTTCACAAGATTTTACTTTTTTCTTGCGAGATGTTGGAAGGTCTGATTTTACTTTTTGTTTTAGCCCCGCAAACTATTTTGGTTTCCCTGCACATACTTTTGGTGGGGATGTTGTGACTTTGAACGGTCGCTAAGTGAATTGTTTGTTACCTCAAAGATTACCTGTACATATCAGTGGTGAAATCAAAAATTTGTTATTGCCGGTTCTGTGGGCGTAGCTTGGTGGAGGGTGTGTGTGTGTGTGTAATGTGACTGGTTGGGCGTGGCCAACTTTTTTTTTTTTTTACTTTTAAAACCATTTTTTCTACAACCTCTTCAGCTGAAGAGGTTGTAAAATCCTCTTCAGGATTTAAAAAACTCAGCTTGGATTGTCAGATGCATTTAAAAGAAAAATATGGTTTTTTTCAAGCTGAGTTTTTAAAAAAGCCAAAGAGGTTGTAGAAAAAATGCTTTTAAAAGCCTCTGACGATCTCAGCTGAGCCGCAAGATCATCAGAGGCTTTTTTTTTTTTTACTTTTAAAAGCATTTTTTTCGGCCGAAGAGGTTGTAGAAAAAATGCTTTTAAAAATTAAAAAAAAAAGCCTCTGATGATCATGCGGCTCAGCTGAGCATGGGGAGGGCAGGGATTTTTGCTACCGGTTCTCCGAACCACCCACCTCCATCGCTGCCGTATCGGGCGATCCAGTCCAAACTGGGAGCATTTCACCCCGGTACATATGTATTTGAAATTTGAAAACCCTGTTTCTTTTTAAAGGAAGTAAAAGTTGCCTGTGAAGTGAACATTAGTTTCGGTGGTATCTTTAAAATTAAAAGTAAATAGCTGAAATACACAAGGAGCTATTAAGAACAGCTACTAAATCAACTTGTCAACTTCAAGAATAATTGAAGGCTTCCCCCCCATCCCCCGAACTGGGTGAAAGCCTTAACACATTTCTGAGTGGTGAAATTATTAAAAATTGATTTGTAATTACAGAATTTCTAAAGAATGTGCAATGATGAATTGCCTCCTAGGCATCGGGGTTTCGGATTTTCTTCCCTTTTAAGTATCGTTTGTTCTCCTAACTGCCGTGGACTAAGTAGATATCTGCAGCATAAAATCTTGCTAGATTTTTTGATGGCCGAAGGAGAAGAGAAATTTTCATCCTTGTGTAAGAGAAGTCCTTTAGTGAAAGTTGAATAATGACAAAATCCATTTTAGTTCACAGCCTTGGAAGGAAGTACAAAGAATGAATTCTTATGGCTCCATTACAAAACATTATTTCAATTACAATTGTTGACATAGAAATGCCTTAACATTCCTTTTTATAAAAATCTTTTACATTTAAGTCGCAGCATAGAATTGGGAATTACTTTTTCTGATGAGCGATATGTTTCATTTTAAGTGTTGAAAGTCATAGCACTTACTCCTGACTTTTTCATGTTAGTTTGTAAATATACAATATTTATATGTTACATACTTGCTGAGTTGTTCCTGATTTCCTGAAAGAAATATTGTGCTATGGGGATTATTGTGCTATTTCTTTATTGGTGGTGGCGCAGTGATTAGAATGCAACACTGCAGGCTAACTCTGCATTCTCACAGCCAGGAGTTCTATCCTGACTGGGTCAAGGTTGACTCAGCCTCCCATCCTTCCAAGGTCGGTAAAATGAGGACCCAGATTGTGGGGACAATATGCTGACTCTGTAAACCACTTAGAGAGTACTTTAAAGCACCGTGAAGTGGTATATAGGTCTAAGTGCAGTGGTGAAATCCAAATTTTTTTACTATCGATTCTGTGGGTGTGGCTTGGTGGACATGGTGTGGCTTGGTGGGTGTGGCTTGGTGGGCTGGCAGAGGAAGAATACTGCAAAATCTCCATTCCCTCCCCACACCTGGGGGAAGGATATTGCAAAATCTCCATTCCTACTGCACTCTCGGGCCAGCCAGAGGTGATATTTGCCGGTTCTCTAGAACCTGTCAGAACCTGTTGGATTTCACCCCTGTCTAAGTGTTATTGCTAAGCCCCCTGCAAAACCTAGAAAGTATCTTCCTTAGATTTTTGACAACTTTCCCCAATCTGGATTATAGTTCCCAGAATTCTTACTCAGGATACTGTTTAAGATCAACAGGTTGAGAAGTACTTATTTAGGGACTGTAAGAAAGTCCAATCAATTTGGCACGAGGGGATAGGTGTCCACAGACAGCCAAGAAAATGGGAAAATGATATGTCATGACATGCAGTGCAGACCACCCATCCTAAATTTTATTTATCTTTTTATTATATTTATAAATCATGCATTCTCATTTTGTTCTTTTTCATTATTTTATTAGTTATTAGTTCCTCAGGAATAGTCTTCCTGACAACTGATGGAAGGATGTGAGGTGTGAGTAACAAATTTAGCATCATGATGTTGTGACTATTTTGCCACTTGCTTCCCACAGATGTTTAAGTATAGAAACTGTAGAGCAATTTGACCTGGGCTTCAAAAATCCAGACAACCAAGAGATAGCTTTGCTCTAAAATTCTAATAATCCTAAGAAGGGGAATTAGGAAAGATGTAGCTGAACTTGATGGGAAAGTATGATAACTTCTGTAAAATTGACCAGTCCAAACTGAAGCAAGCTATTATTTGTGTATATTGCCCTATACCATTTGAGCATTAAGGGCTTGTAAGGTCCATACACCCAGTGTCCACATCCTGGCTCTGAAACAGCCCACTTGCATTTTTAAGAAAACATATCCTCACAGTGTAGCTACTATCCTGTTGCCAACCACTGTTGAGGCAGCGTGAAGCCAGATCAAAGGGATCATGTCAAAAAATGTACTTTCTGTGAGAAAGGGGAACAAGCTTTGAGGTAGATGGGGGACTTGCTGGGCCCCAATTAGCGCACCACAGAATCAAACCTCCTATCCTGTAAGGAGTTGTGTATCTTTCTGACTATTTCTATTTTGGCTGTCAGATAGAACACCTGGCAACAAAAATAATTTTTTTTGGGGGGGGGGCAAGAGACAGGGGGTCAAATTCCACAAGGTCAATATTTCCATTGCAAGCTCCTGATAGGTAATATTTCTCACCTCTGTTTTCGTCATATTCCTTTCTTCCCAAATTTGATCCAGTCTCATCCTCTGAAGCAACTAGTGTGAAACATAGAAATGGGATTTATCTGAGCTGGTTCTCAAGGTTCCTTCTACTTGAATGGTGAGCCAGACTGTCTATAAATGATAGTTGAGGTTTTAGGGTGAGCAATTCCTGCTTAATTTGCCTTAACCAGCCAAACTGCAGTTTAACTATCTTTCTTTCAAAATGTATAATGGTTCAATCTGATGCTTTCTGAAAATGGTTATATGAAAACTGTGGCAGAACCTCCTGTTCTAACACTAGACCAATTTCAGTCTATACTCACAGAATGAGTACAAGTTTTGTCTTTGTTTGTGGATCTTATGTCTTCACCATTTTGTTACTAAACTGTGTTTAGAACTCCAAAATTCTTACCAATTATTGTGTGCGCATCGGTCTATTAAGCTTCAATTTGTGCCTTCAGAACTATAAAAGGAAAGAAAAAAAGAACCCAAACAGCTATACAAGTAGAACAAGAAAAATCTCAAAAGCAAGAAGTGTCTGGTTTTTTTTTCTCGGTATGGTTTGGATAGTTCCTTTATTAAGGTACATTTGGTCTGCTTTTTACATTATAGATTTCTTGAAGTACGAATTACTTAAAACCAGGGGTATAATTCACAGGTTCTGGAGAATTTTGAGTAGTTTGGTGAACCAGCAAATATGACTCTGGCTGGCCCCAGAGTGGGGTGGGAATGGAGATTTTGCAATAGCCTTCCCCTGGAGTAGGGTGGGAATGGAGATTTTGCAGTATCCTTCCCCTGCCACACCCACCAAGCCATGCCCACCAAACCACACAAGGCCACCAAGCCACGCCCACAGAGCTGGTAGTAAAAAAAATTGAATTCCACCACTGCTTAAAATGTGTTGGAGAATACAGAGTCATATCCAATAAACCCATCTCTGAGTTTGTTAGGTTAAACTGAAAGGATAAAATGGATATGAACAGGAAAGTATATTCATTGAGCATGTTCACTTAATATATTAAACTCCTCCAGGTGCTTAATGATAATACATTGCTGTCTCACCCTCTTCCCACACAATTCCTTAATCATATTTACCAACTCAGCTCTCATTAAAAGAGTAACATGAAGCCAGAGATTCTTCATATTTCCGTTTGATATAATTCAGAATGCAACACCATAGTTAGTTGGCTGTTACTCCATGCTTAACCACAAAGAAGCCACTAACCTGGTAAAGGAGCTGAAAGGAACAAAGTTAAGAGATAGTGTGTATATTTATAGTAATTACTGTGGATGGCTTAACATGGAAATGTAACCAATAACATGGCAAACATGTCTGAGTTCCAGAAGCTTCCAAAATTATTAAGTAATCTCTAGTGCAATGTTATGACTAGGAAAGTGACACTCAAATTTATAACAGTGTCCTTTTACTCTAAAGAATAAGCATGGCAGCATATTGGTGCATATGATTAATTACTTCTTCCTGCCATGGAACATAAATCACTAAGAAAGCCAATTAGGAAGAAGATAGAACAAACTGAAAATACTCGACTATGCTAAGAGTAATGTTAATAACAGGAGACAGATTCTGATGAAAAAAATTATTAAAGCAGTGAGATCTAAGTTACAGAAAAGAAAAATAAAAAAATAGAAATTATAGTCCATAAATTGCAACAGAATATGCTTGTTGTTTATAAATTTTACAGGCCACCCTAGCCTCTAGGAAGTAACAAATTCATATATAACAACAATCATTAAAAAAAAATAGAACTATTCCAGCACCAATGATTTTGGACAATCACATTCCAATGGCCTTTGAAAACAAGCCATGAGAATACAAGCTACCTTTGCTTCATAGGAAAAGTCTTTTCAGCTGGAGTTCCCCATAGAGGTTGCCATTTGCATGGAAATTTCCAGGTGATTTTCAAAGACAGCCTCGCGCACAAAGCAAAAGGCCACTACATGACAAGGGCACAAATCATCATTTCAGGACCTTGAAATTGAAACAGGTGTACTAGGACAGAGGTGGGCGAAAGTTTTCTCCAGAAAGCTAGACCTTTTTATAATGTGTCCAAAGGAGGATAATTGAACCCTGTTGATTCGAACCTCAAGTCAGAAATCTAGATTGATTTGTTTGATGATCAATTTGTGTGTTTCTTTGGCTGTCCATGGTATTCTCAGGAGTCTTATCCAATACCAAAATATATGTACTGTACAGATGTCTAGTATATTCCTAGTATTCCTCCTGTCCTTTAAATGGGTAACTATATGTCCATTAGTGTTGGTTAGCATTCTAGTTAGAGGTTGGAACCTCCTGAGTTCAGAAATGTTTTGAAAGACTTCCCTTGTTTTTCCCTGTTTCCATGCTCAACGTTTTTGCAGGTTGTCCTCGGGTTACTATTATGGAACTAGGAATGCCATTGCTAAGCAATGCAGTCATAAAACGCAAAGGTCATACAATTACATTACTTAGCAGTAACAATCCTGGCAGGCCGTGTTGCCATCATAATCTCAAATGAGCAGAGCTCATTAAGTGGAAAACAGTGAGACTCCTAGCTAAGGAATGCATGGGTGCCAGGGGTGTGTGTGTGTGTGGGGAGGGGGGGGATCACAGGATTGGATGAGTGAAGGGAGGCCAAGGAAAGGAGGGTACAGTTTGGTGCGAGAGAATAGGGGCTGGAGAAGCAGGGTGCTGCACCAGGCAAGTGCAGGGAGGATGGGGAATGGATTTACCAGAATGATTTGCAGCCTTCCTTAGTGACCTCTTCATTGACTTTGCTTGTGGGAAGTCAGCAGAGAAGGTTGCATGTGACCGCAGACTGTTCCAACTATCGTAAGTGCAAGCTGGTTACCAAGAACTGAAATCACAATCAGGTAACAATGGGGATGGTGTGTTGGCTTCGAGGACTGGTTCGTAAGTACCACTTGTTTCGTGCTATTGCAACTTTGAACAGTTTCTGAACGAATGGTCATTCATTTAGCAAGAACTACCTGTACAGATGCTGTAGCTTTACTTCTTTTTTCTAACAGCTGTCAGAAACTCTTCTTAAGGTTCCTTTCTGAAATTTTTGCCTTAGCTTTGACTTCTCTTCACTTCTTGGCAATTTCCATGGTTTGTTCCAGTTTATTTTCTTCTCTTTCTTCATTTTTGGAAGTCTCTTCACATTCATCCTTAACAACTACTTCAAGTTTATTCCACAGTTCCTCTCATTTTCTATCAATGAGGTTCATGAATTCAAAGTGATTCCTGATATATATGGATATAAGATATATATGATATATCTATGTATGAGATCTCTCTCTCTCTCCCTCCATCCTATCTATATGATATATATGGCTATATATGGATGGATATATGCTCAAGACCTTATCATGGAAACCAGTTGCCTTTCTTTAACTTTACTTGGAACTTGCACATGAGCAATTTGTGATTTGTTCCCCAGTCGGCACCTGGTCATCTGTTTTGTGCTATAAATGAGCTCCTCCATCTCCTCTTAACAATAATATATCTCAAATAATATAATTTGACATATGATGATGTCCATAATAGTATAGAGCTGTTGTTTTGCTTGCTTGAAGACAGTGTTAGCTATGAAGAAAACATTACAATGACAGAAATAGATAAGTCAATCTCCTGCTTCATTTCCATTTCCTAAATCTTACAATCCAATCCCACATAACGGACAAATCTTTTATACAATTGGTATGAATAGAAATGCAATGTGTGATGCACCTTCCATAAAACCCTATCCTATACCTGCATTATAAGTGAGTTTATGTGTTCATCATGTCAGATAATAATGACATACTATTATAATGGACAAATTATTAAATATGAAGCCTTGTTTTATTTCAAACCATCATGCTGCTGTTCCACTAGAAGATATTTTAGTTAGAAAATTAGTTAATTCTGGTGGCATGCTGCAAAAGAAATAGAGAAATCTTCAAATAAGAGATTTACAACTTAAAATTGTTATAGAAATCTCTTACTATATGGGGATGAAACACATAGAAATCTGTTCATGAATGAATGCTTTCATTAGAGTCTCATTTAAATTTAGGACCAGCTTGTTTGTATTCCTATGCAGGCTCTCAGAAGCATCAGTTGTGGTTTTAGATGAGATCTTGCCAAATCATTACCTTAAGAATTGTTCCTTGACTTATCCAGTCCCAGATAACCCTCCCTCACATCTTACCAGAAACGTATTATTTATGTAAGTATATATTTATTTAAAAATCCCAACATTTTAAAAGTAAACAGTACCTAAAACTTTTAAATTAAAAATGGAAGCATGAAACAAATCCTGCAAGCAGCTCAAGCATATCTAACTTACAGTGAAACGGTAAATTAAACAATGAAGATAGCCACTAGGCAGCAGACACTAAAACAGCAGAAAAAAAGTTTAATTAAAAGGCTCCCTTGCAGCCTGAAAAAAAATTGCATTAACTTTATGGGCTGGATTGCTTTAAGCTGTGTTGTCTTTTTTTTTTTAGGGGTACTAAGAAAACCCAGGCTTCTTTAATGAATAAAATTGAGATGCTGTGTTTAGATGCAGTCTGAAATATTTCTTACTCAGCATTTTTAAAATGTGCGCAGCACTTTATCTCTAGATTTTATAGCCAACATCTGGAGGATACTAGATTTAGAAATGCTGTTCTAAACTTGCTTGGATTAGCAATACAGTATTTATTGCCATCTTGTCATTTCCCATCACCTGCTTCATGTGGTGAATAAGTCTTTTTGGATGATGAAAACACCGAAAATATTAACCACATTTTTCTTTTTCCATCCTTTCTCCAATACTCATTTTTTTTAAACAACGGGAAGTAAAGGATGGTTTAGAAGGCAGAAAAAATAAAAAAAATAATAATGTTCAAGATAAAATTTAACAACAGATAGTATGATAAGATAACCTTTATTGTCACTTTTTTCTGTGAACACACTCATTAAAATTTTTGATGCTCTCAAAAGTACATATACATACCAGAGGTGAAATGCTACCATTTCAGACCAGCTTCCCAAATCGGTAGTAAAAAATGCTACCGGTTACCAGTAGTAAAAAAATACTAAAAAAAGTTTTTAAAAAATTCCAATGATCGCGCGACACAGCTGATTGTTGCACAGCTGATCGTCGGAACTTTTTTTTTTTTTTTACCTTTTAAGCATTTCTTTACTACTGGTTCCGGTGAAGCAGTAGTAAAAAAGATGCTAAAAAAAGAAGAAAAAATTCCGACGATCAGCTATATTCAGCTATATCTACATATGCTATATCTTGTATATACATATACATACACATATATAATATGGATCTTCATACTATTATAGCATTTTAGCAGAGAGCCGTAAGGCACCAGGCTAGAAATCAGGAGACTGGGAATTTTAGTCCTGCCTTTAGGCATTAAAGCCAGCTGGATGACTTTGGGCCACTCATCAGGAGACTGGGAGTTCTAGTCCCACCTTAGGCATGATAGCCAACTGGGTGACTTTGAGCCAGTCACTCTCTCTCAGTCCAACTCACTCCACATGGTTGTTGTGAGGAAAATGGGAGGAGGAAGGTGAGTTGGACATGTTTGCTTCCTTAAGTTATTTGTAAAAAAAATAAAAAGCAGGAAAATAAATAAATAGATAAGTTCCTGTTAGTAATGCATTTGAACTGTTCAAAACTAAGATGCTTTGCTAATTTTTGTGATGCATGAAATATGTATGATCGATTTCCTTTAATTAATAGAAGAAAGCTGTAGAATGCAGCTCCTAAATCTAAAAGGAGAAGGCAAGCAGCAGAAGCAAGCCACAGCTCTACCTTTCTCTGAACCCCAGAATACACTCTCCAAGAGTCCTAAATAATGATACTAAAATTATTGACCTAATGCGTTCTGCCCCAGATAAAATATTTACCAGCTGTTTTCTTTTGATATCCCTATAAAAATTAACACATTAATATTGCAAAAAAAAAAAAAAAGTATCTCTATTGGAGATTTTTAGGAGACAGCTCTCCAAACAAAGTAATGCAATCCATTTAATTGGCAATAGACTTTAACTTTACTCATGACTATTTCAGACTGTTGGGCCTTGAATTTGTAATCCCCAGTCAATTAACTATCAGTGCGATTATTCGCATATTCCATTCACGTATCATTGCTCTGGGATTTTCAATTATGTTAAAATGCAATAAAAATCCCACCGGAATCAAAGCGTAGGGAAATGCATTGGCTTTAATTAACTCTTACCAATTTCGCAATGGTGTCAGCAAATGGATTTTGGATTCCTTGGGATGATCCTATCCTCATTCTAGCTTCAGAGCAACCAAACTTAATAGATAACACAACTACTTCAAAAAAAAAAAAATAGGCAAAAGAGGATCCTCAGCTATTTGAGTCAATCCATTATGGTTTGTATTTAATGGGTGATGTGGCCAAAACCTGCTCTCGTAAAGCAGAACCTGAGGTCAGGTCCTTTGTGCTCTCTGAGCTTGGTTGCTTTCTTGCCAATGTTTCATTACCCAAACTAGGTCTGGTGCAGTGGTGGGTTCCTCCCGGTTCGGTCCGGTTTGGCCGAGCTGGTAGGGTGATGATATGACCTCACCGAACCAGTTCTCCCACCCACCCACGTTATTCTTATCTTTTATTTGGTCCCACCCCCAATCTATTGCTGCCTCCTGAGTCCCAGCTGATGACTAGAGGGAAAAACAACTGTTTAAACTCTTGCCGTGGGGCTTCAAAGGGCCGTCCTACAGCTGATCAGTGTTAAAAGCAAACAAATGAGTCGGGTCGTAAGTGTGAGGACTGGTCGTAAGTGCGAGGAACTTCCAGAAATGACTCTGACCAGCTAGCCACTCCCACCTAGTCACATGACCTCCAAGCCACACCCACAAAATAAGCCACTCCCACAGAACCGGTAGTAAAAAAATTTAGAACCCACCCCTGGTCTGGTGGCATCAATGCCAGCAGTACTGACCTAGTTTGAGTAATGAAATGTTACTGGTGCTTCTAAACCATCCTTGTTGCCACTCAGGGTCAGTTCATCTTGCAAAGTTTGGTGGGCTCCCTTCATACCTTGGTGTGTCTGAGTGCTTGAAAAAAAGGTCTGTGAGAAACAGATGAATGGAACACAACAGAACAGTATTTCTCAACTTTGGGCTCTTTAAGATGGGTGGACTACAACTTCCAAAATTCTCTTGCCAGTGAAGCATCTTAAAAGAGCCCAAAGTTGGGAAATATTGCAATAGAAAATAAATCATTGGTTGCAATGGCTTCCTGTTTATATCCAATGTGCACTCCATGTAAAAGATGTGGCCAACCATGGAAGAAAGAAATGTTACTGTGAATAGAAGGTGGATGCTGCATTGAAGGGGAGGATTCATTGTCTCCATGGCACTTTTTCCATGTCTCCATCCTTCAAAGTGATGAGATGACAGATAGTTTTATGGCTGTTGTTAAGGATGAGGATGAGTTTGTGGGGGCAATAAGATGACTTTGTATAAAATATACAAAAGAATGAAGGCTATTGCTTAACGCATTGTAAGCCGCCCTGAGTCTCCGGAGAAAGGCGGCATATAAAAATAAATAAAAATAAAATAAAATAATAAATAAATAAATATTGTTGTGTTAACCAACCAGCAGAGCGTAGAGCACAGGGAAACAGTGCTGAGAGCAATGAATAAAATACATACAAACTGGTTTATCAAAGTTTTTTCTTTGTAGTGAAAAACAATCTCATAGTCTTTAATCAATCCAAGTCTTTGCCAGACAAATCAGTCCAGTGATACAAAAGTCTTCTTACCATACAAAACAGCAGTAGGTAATAAATAGCAGCACATTCACGCTGGTAACAGATCACGATGGTAGCATATCCACCCACTATGATAGCATCTCCACACACGATGGTAGCATATCATCACACGATGGTAGCATATAATCAATGACTACATTTCAGCTCCCTTCTTAAATACAGTTACAACAGAGCTTATCCAATCAGGATACAATGACTCAGTATTACAATGACTCAGCATTACAATGACTCAGCATTACTTCTTAAAGTCATAGAATACATATTCATGTTAAAGTCATAGAACACATATATTTTCCATATATTGCCTGGACAACCTATTAGGCTTACACCATATCCTAACAGCCATTATATTATTATTCTGTACTTCCCCCTCCCCTTCAAATTCATTGACTTAGAACAATTCTGACAGCAACAAAACTTTTCAATTTCAAGTCTTTACTAAACTGAAACCAAAAAGTCCTTGAAGGATTACTATTTTCCCTCTTTCCTTAAAATACATTCCAGATTTTTCTGGACTCTGGTCCCTACTGGCGAATTCAGAGGAAGAAAGTTGTATTGTTTCATTGATGCTCCAGCTGAAAATATGGATTTAGTCCAGAACATTCCAATCACTGGTTATAAATGCATTCCATCATGTATCCAACTTCCTTAGCCCACTCATTTCATGATTAGATTGCATGGCTGCTTGTCAAAAAGCCAGGCGCTCTTGGCCAACCGGCAAACATACTGACAACTTCAAATTGACAATAAAGGATCTGCTTGTGCCATATGCATAGCAAAGGATTTGTTTCAATTTAGCTTGAGGGGTGTTCAGCACTGCCTTATTGCCATGCATTAATCTCAATTTGATATCAGTTTAATGTCCAGCTGATGTCCACTTTCCGTGTTACAGTGCTAAGAATAGATGCTGCTTCTTTTAGTTCTTCCCAAATTGAGCAGGAATCATATTTTACCACCTGAAGATTAATCTAACAAAGCAGCTATGAGCAGGGTAGTTTTATTACTTCTGGAATTCATGAAAAGATACGAAGAGAAAATATATCTAAAAAACAAAAAAAAAATTGTATGGAATCTATTTAGAATGGCTTAAGATCCAATGCAGCCATATCATGTGCAGAATTCCATAGCAAAGGGTATATTATCTAGTCTTTCCATTACAAATAGAAAGAAATTAGCTGAAAGGATCCATTTGATTTAGATGTATTTAAGAATTTTTGTACCCACTACTAATATTTGGCATGGGGGAAAGATATTGGCATGTGAATGTGTTGGTAGTTAAAAATATTCAAAAGTTTAAAATTCTAGAGTTTTTCAATCCTGGCAACAGTAGGTACAAGCCAAGGGTGGGTTCTACATTTTTTTTACTACTGGTTCTGTGGGCGTGGCTTATTTTGTGGGCATGGCTTGATGGTCATGAGACAGTTCTTTAGGATTTAGCAGAGGTCTACCAAGCTTTTAAGTGCTTGCAGAGCTGTACCAGTCTACCCATTTATTTTTGCAGGCACCGGTCTACTCATATATTTTTGCAGGCACTGGTCTACCCATTTATTTTTGCAGGCACCGGTCTACTCATTTGTTTTTGGAGGCACCAGTCTATCACCAAACTGCCTTTTACCACTGATCAGCTGTAGGGCGGCCCTTTGAAGCCCCATAGCAAGAGTTTAAACAGTTTATTTCCTTATAGCCCATCAGCTGGGACTCAGGAGGCAGCAATGGATTGGGGGTGGGGCCAAATAAAAGGTAAGAATAACACGTGGGGGGTGGGGGGGAAGAACTAGTTTGGTGACGTCATATCGTCACCACTACCGGCTCGGCAGAACCGGGAGGAACCCACACTGGTACAAGCTTCCTAATTTATGCACGTGTTTGCCCATTATGTGACACCTAGCATGATTTACAATAGAGGCTTTCCTGGGAAACTGTTATATAAGAAAATAAATCAATATGGACCTAATTAAAAGAATCATATGCATTGCAAAATTCTGATTAAGAATTAGGCGGTCTGTGATAATCCACTTTGGTCTGCAAATGTTATACATTAGATTATTCCTAGAGGGATTTGAAGATCTCTTCGCAAATACCAGAAGAAGTAGTTAATAGGCCTGGCTTTGCAAAGTCCACTTTTCCCTGGCAATTAAATTACATCTTGTCTTTGTAAGAAAAAAAAAGGGGGTACCTGGTGCATAGTTTGGGATTCTAGTTATCTGTGAAGACATTTGTTACAAATTTTTTTTTTCTAAAACAATAAAAGCCTTGAGTCTTGAGGAATTATTTTCTGTCTTGAAAACACATTCAGTAGACATATTACAACTATTAAAATAGATATTGATAAGTGTTTGAAGGAGGGTGAGGGTGTTAAATATAAGAAGACATAAGTAATGCTATGTGGGTTTTAGTAAACTCTGAGAAGTCTATGATCTTTATTTCAATGTCCTTGTTTTTGAAAATGTTCTAAATTATACAAGTAGAAGGAAGTAAGAAAATCAATGTAGGTTTAAAACAAAGGAATACATAACCTATGTTGATGTCACTATTTACTACTTTCATCAATGGAATTGATCTCACCAATTCTTCAGCCAACAGTAGCTCACAACCTTGAGCAAGAATGGAGGCAGATATGGCAAGATAATTGAAAGCTTCTGATCAGGGCTTCTAGAGTCTTGCATAGACACTTGCTCTTTAAATTAGTGTCCCTCTAGACAGCAAAACTATACCACTCTCTGGATAAAAACAGCATAGTTTTTAGAGATGCTGGCCAAAAATAAATAAATTAAATAAATACTTTATTTGTTTATTCTCATGAGTGGTTCAAGGCATTCTCTTACCCAATGAGCAAGGTAGACGGTATCCAATAGATGATGATGGCCATTATGATGATACCACTGGCATTGACAAAATGTCCCTCAGTCAATTGCAAAAGGCAGCTTTAGTTAGAACAGCTTGCATCCTTATTTCTTGTCCAACCCTATTCATTATTATTCTGTTATACTGGATAGAGAATATCAGTTCGATGGACAAATTGAAAATATACATATGCCTGGAACAAACTTAAATGGATTGATTTCTGACTAGATTGTCAAAATTAAATTCTTATATACAGCATTTAAAAAAAACCCTCAGTTATCTTTAGAAGATTAAATCTGATAGATTAACACAGAATTTTTGCAGATTTCATTTTCTTGTATTTTATGTACCATGTTTTGTGGAATTTATGCTTTCTATTTGGTATCCTTTAGTTTAAAAAAAAAGATAATAAAACTAAACTTTACAATCTTACAACAGAATCTTATGCATGACACTAATCTGGAACCAACATTTTCCTTCTGCAGTATATATAGCCAGGTATTTCTATTGGTCCTAATAGATAATTTTTAGCAATGCAAATTACTCTTGCAGAGAGTTGGATTTAAAATAAGCTTATTGTGAGAGGAGTGTACTACACTTCAATTGTTTGCACTATTGTCAGATCTTTAAAGTAAACCTTTAAAGTGATGTGCTGTTTGAACATGTTGAAGTATGTTTTAATCAACTTGTGATAGGGACTTGTTACTTTTCTGTAGCTAAGGGGGAAAAACCTATGTTATTCATAGCTGTATGTAAGATAAATGCGGAATGGGAATGGACTATGATCATAGCTTTAATATGGCACAAATTTTGATTCTTTCATCGAAAAGCAGCCCTTTATTTGTTCTACTTTGTGTTCTCTATCTTGCTACTTGCTGGTTGCTAAGCAACTGCAAGACCATAAATACTGTTTGCATAAAGCACCAAGTTTATTTTATATGCCTCAAAAAACAGTAATTGGCAACCTTATGAACAGTAGCTCTGTGTTCAGATGGACTTCATCCTAATTGTAGAGGATGCTATGTCATTCTGACTCGCATTCAGAAAATACGGACATTCTGTCATACATACATTCTGTCAGTATTTAGCCAAGCAAGGATTTCTACCCCCAAATGATCCAAACTAAATCACAACAAAAGTACTTTTTTCAGTCATTGTATTCCTTTCCATTTATTCTGTGATGTCTTACCAGGGACAGGATTGGAGTACTATAGTGCTGCTTTATGGGAAATGGGCACCCCCTCCCCACCCATATATTCATTGTATGTATGTGTCTTTTTCTTCTCAGTTTTTGATCAGGAAGTAGCACCGACATTATTGAAGGAGGACACCCAAAATCCTTCCAATATGACATATATTCAACTATATAGAGTCTAATTATATTGATGATATCTATATAATAGAATAAGGTAATGGTAAAGTCCAGTCGTGTCTGGGGGACAGTGCCAGCACCCTCTGAAAACATTTCCATGGTCATGTGGCCAGCATGGCTATATGCCAAAGGTGTACAGCACACTTTTACTTTCCCACTGAAGTGGTTCCTATTTATCTATTCTCATTTGCATGCTTTCGAACTGCTAGGTGGGCAGGAGCTAAGGCAAGGAACAGGGGCTCACCGTGGTGTGTGGAGCTTGGGTCTTGAACCTGGGCTGTTGGCTTTCCAGCTGATAAGCTCAGCATCTTTAACCTCTTAACTATCACGCCCCCACATAATAGAATATAGAAGACTTAATTGCAAGAGCACTCTTAGCCAAATTCAATTATTCTAACACTTAAAAAACATTTTCAGTAAAAACAAATAAAAGCAGACAAAACATTTCTGATTTTTAAATCAGTCTCTTAATAAAGAAATCAAACCAGTATTCTATTTCCTCCCTCCCCTCAACCATTTCAGTGAAATTTTACAATGCCAGCATATACACATTCATGCTGCTCCAAGTAAGTACACTTAGCCGGCATAGAATTTGGGTGCTTCCAAGCTTCAGTTTGCTAGCAGAGAGGGAGTCAATTAGTTAGAGCAGGGGTCCCCACCCCTGGGCCATCCCTGGGTCACGGCCTCTTTGGAACTGGGCTGTGTGAGCGGTGGGCCAGTACACACACAGCTCAACTTGCGTGAGTGGGAGCCAGTGTGCATGCAGACATGTGTACAGCTCAACATGCACAAGTCTATTTGCATGTGCATGTGTGTGTGTTGACCTGCACACAGAAATTGAGTGCATGAATATGTGTGCACTTGTCCACTGCTCATGTGGCCCTGTTCCCCTCTTTCCTCCCCCACCGGGCTGCCAAGCCTCAAAGGTTGGGGACCGATGAGTTAGAGAATAGTCAGTTCATGTCTATAGAAAACTGCAAACAATAGTGCTGGGTTAATTCGCAGAAAATCTTGTAATTCAGGTTCCAAAAGAAAAAAATGGTAGCTTTGAATTCAGTTTCCGTTCAGCAGTTAAGGGCCCAGAACTAAGACTCAGACTGAAAAAAACGCCCAGGGCAATTGAACTTTTGATAGAATATAATTCTTTATTGGCCAAATGTGATTGGACCCACAAGGAATTTGTCTTTAGTGCATATGCTCTCAGTGTGCATAAAAAGACAAGATACATTCTTCAAGAATCATAAGGTACAACACATACTGATAGTCATAGGGTACAAATAAGCAATCAGGAAACTATCAATAACAATATAAATCGTAAGGATACAAGCAACAAAGTTACAATCATGCAGTCATAAGTGGGAGGAGAAGGGTGATAGGAACAATGAGAAGACTAAGAGTACTAGTAATGCAGCCTTAGTGAATAGTTTGACAGTGTTGAGGGAATTATTTGTTTAGCAGAATGATGGCATTTGGGAAAAAAACTGTTCTTGTTCTTGTGTTCTTGTCTTGGTGTGTAGTGCTCTATAGCATCATTTTGAGGGTAGGAGTTAAAACAATTCATGTCCAGGATGCGAGGGGTCTGTAAATATTTTCACAGCCCTCTTTTTGACTCATGCAGTATACAGGTCCTCAATGGAAGGCAGATTGGTGGTAATTGTTTTTTCTGCAGTTCTAATTATCTTCTGGAGTCTGTGTCTGTCTTGTTGGGTTGCAGAACCAACAAGAGGTGCAGATGACAGACTCAATAGTTCCTCTGTAGGACTGTATCAGCAGCTCTTTGGGCAGTTTGAACTTCCTGAGTTGGTGCAGAAAGAACGTTCCTTGTTGTGCTTTTTTGATGACGTTTTTGATGTTAGCTGTCCATTTTAGGTCTTGAGATATGATAGAACCTAGAAATTTGAAGGTCTCTACTATTGATACCACCATTTCTATGGTTTTGAGTGTGTTCAGTTCCAGATTGTTCTGGGCGCACCACAAGGCTAGCTGTTCAACCTCCCATCTGTATGCGGATTCATCATTGTCTCGAATGAGACCAATCACTATTGTATCATCTGCAAACTTCAGTAGTTTAACAGATGGATCGTTTGAAATGCAGTCATTGATATATAGAGAAGAGAAGTGGAGAAAGCGCTCAGCCCTGGGAGGCCCCTGTGCTAATTGTACAGGTATCTGATGTGATTCTGCTTAGCTTCACCTGCTGCTTCCTGTCTGTTAGGAAGCTTGTGATCCACTTACAAGTGTGTTCAGGTACCGCTAGCTGATTTAGTTTAGTTAGAAGCATATCTGGTATGATGGTATTGAATGCTGAACTACAAAGATGACCCTTGCGTAGGTCTTTGGAGATTCAAGATGTTGTAGGATGTAGTGCAGAGCCATATTAACAGCATCATCTGTCAATCTATTTGCTCGGTATGCAAATTGCAGTTGGTCTAACAGCGGATCGGTGATGGTTTTCAGGTGGACATCACTAGCCTTTCAAAGGTTTTCATAACTACAGATGTTGATTTTTGATGATCTAGATCAGTATATCTCAACTATGGTGTCTGGTGAATTCTGGGAGTTGAAGTCCATACATCTTCACCTTATCAAGTTGAGAAACACTGACCAAGACATTTCTTTCCATTTGGGAGGATTTGGCTGCTTGTGTTCTGGAAAATTTCCCCTAGGGCCAGGTTTGTGGTGCTATAAAAATACACATCCCTAGACTTTTTTTTGAAACGAATCCCTTCAATACTTCCTCTACTGCTGTGATGGCGAACCTATGGCACGCGTGCCACAGGTGGCACGTGGAGCCATACCGATGGGCACGTGAGCTCAGCTCCGGTGCACATGCGTGCGCCAGCTAGCTGATTTTCGGGCCTTCTGGGCCCACTAGAAGTTGGCAAACAGGCCGTTTCCGGCCTCCGGAGGGCCTCCGGGGAGTGGGGGTGGGGAAGGCCGTTTTCACCCTCCCCAGGCTCCTAGAAAGGCTCTGGAGCCTGGGGAGGGCGAAAAATGGGCCTACCGGGCCCACCAGGCCATCACGTGCCAAAAACGGGAGTAGCGCAGGGGGGTCACACACACATGCGCGGGGCAGGGCACATAGAATTATGGGCACACACGCGCGCGCCCCCCCCGCACTCCCCCCATTTTTGGCACACGATGGCAAAAAGGTTAGCCATCACTGCTCTACTGGATCTCTGTACATAACTTAAGAATTACATTCTGATTTTCTTCAATAGAGAAAGGAAAAAGGAATACTGCTATATGAATGTCTGTATTTACTACTGTTGCTGTTCTGATTCCTGGAGCATCTTAATCTGAGTAGATGCTGACCTGGGAGAAATTTACAAATTAAACCTTTGCAGACACAAGTTTGGAAGAGATTGCAATGTTTCTTTAGTTATTTAAACATTTCTATAGACACCCATCTCACAATATAGTGATTCGAGGTGGCATTCCTGTAGTCTGACTCTTGAATCTTGTCTATATGCTATTTATCAGTTTAAGTAAGGGAACTAAGAAGATAAAATCTAATGAGAACAATAAGTTGATTTTTACTTAATATTTTTACTTGAAACAATACTTAAAACTTTACTTAAAATTGTTCTTAATAATGGCACCAAACCAAAGCTTTCAAAATGTTTAATATTTCATTTTAAAACATCCATTTACTAGGGTATTTATACATTACCATTTATGTGAGTTTATATTTGTTATTCTTTTAGAGCTTACTGTGCTGAAAAGAGAATACCTGTATGAATAGAATTTCATAGACACAATTCAATCATGTAGCTCTATGGTGGATGTCTGAACACAGATAAATTTATTAAAATAGAAAACTGCAATCCCATGTCCCAACATTAAAGATTGTTTTGTCCTAATGTGCAGAGTACAGATGTTAATATTAGCAATACAATTTCTCTTTTGTTATTTAATGTCATTTGTTCTACAGGCCGTCACTTGAGCAAAATATGGAACAGTATTAGTTTATTGATCTTTTATGGATTCACCTTTTGGGACCAAGCTTTGCAGAGTTGAAAGTCAGTGTAGTAGCTTGCTTAAAATACGGGTAATCCTCAATTTATGACTGTAACGGAGCCTGGAATTTCCATCGTAAATCATGATGGTCATATGTTGAGGCACCGATGCGGCCAATCTGATTTTATGAATTTTTGCAGTGGTAATTAAGCAAGTGCTGCTGTTGTAAAGCTAATGTGGTTATGCAAAATACAGGTTATTAAACAAATCCATTCATTCCTATTTGTGTTTTTTTTCTTCTTTTTTTTTGCCAGAAATTGTTAGAAAATTTCATAAGTGGAGTTCATGTGACTGAAGAATGCTGCAACTGATCATAAAGATGAACTGGTTGCCATCTATCTAAAATGCAGTCATGTGGCTGTATGTGTGCCACCATCGGAATTCAGGACCTGAGTGCTAGGTAGCTTTTCAGGGGTTTGTTGTAACTTCAAACGACTGTTAAGTGATTGGTCATTATGCGAGAACTACCGTGTTTCCCCAAAAATAAGACCCTGTCTTATATTTTTTTGAACCCTGAGCCATGAGCTCAGAAGCCCGATTGGGCTTATTATCAGGGGACATCTTATTTTGGGGAAAACAGAGTACCTGTACTAGATTTGCACATGTAGTTGTTAAGTGAATCACACTGTCATTAAGTGAATCTAGCTTGCCATATCGATTCCTTGTTGGAAGCCGGCTGGGAAGGTCACAAATGGTGATCACATGACCCGGATTGGCTGCAACCATCATAAACATATGCAGCTTGTCAAGCACCTAATTTTGATCACTTGGCTATGGGGATGTTCTAATGGTTGTAAGTGTGAGAACTGCCCACTTTTTTTCAGTGCAGTTTTAACTCTGAATGGTTCTTAAATGAATGGTTGTAAGTCAAAGGTTAGCTGTAAATCAATCTCAAATGGTCATGGAAGGACCTGGCAGCTGCTGAAATCCAGCTGCCTAGCAACATGACCAAGCACTCCTTGGTGAAGTGATGCATGCTCTCTCTGAAGAGGAGAAGTAAAGCATTTCCTTTAAATTTCCTTTGCTATGGGCTAGGAATGAATCAAAGGCAATGCCCTGAACACATGGCAGGAAAAAGCAGTTTGGAGGGACTGTTCATGCCAGGATAAAGTAAATAAATAAAGTAAAAAGTCCATCAAGTGCTTTTTAAGGTCCTATAATTTTAAAAGAAACCCGTCGCATGATATAGTTATTAATTATCACTTGAGCATATCAAAGATTTGCTGGGAACTAATCTTATAGTTTGTTTTTCAATAGATATATGTGTGCAGAGAGTATACACCCACCAATATAATCAGCAACATTTTTTTTCTACTTTCTTCTACAGGGTTACATAGCATCACACAGGGCCTAGAAAAAATAAATGTTGGGCCATTTTCATACATCCAATTAACGGGAGCTTAACTTTTAATTCTAACTTCATATCTTATTCTATTATAAGGTTCTGTCCAGCTGTATGAACAAGTCAGATATCTGAACCGTATCGTACCGTACAAAATTCATTTATTAGGTCAATGACAAAAGGACGCAAATGTGTTTTAACATCTTAAATAGAAGGTTAGGGATTGGTAAGATTATTCTTTTAAGAATGAAAGACATAAAAAGCCTGCTATTTCAAGAAAATTCCTAATATTTAAAAAAAAAATATTCTATAAAAGCACACAAATATCCTCGTTTTCATTATCCATGGATTTCTCCTGCCAGCCAAAATCACAAGGTTTTCTTTCTATTTACACATATGTTTGAATAACATGTTGATACTATTCTTTTCAAGAACATGTTAAATGTAATTTTTTAAAATTTTATTTATTTATTTATTTGTTTTTATCCTGCCTTTATTTTTTTTTATAAATAACTCAAGGTGTCGAAAATCCCTAATATTTTTCCTTCTCCTATTTTCCCCACATTGACAACCTTGTGAGGTAGGTTGGGGTGAGAGAAAGTGATTGGCCCAACATCACCTAGCTGGCTTTCATGCCTAAGGCCAGACTAGAACTCACAAATCTACTGGTTACTATCTGGTACCTTGCGCACTAGACCAAACTGGCTGCTTTTTTTGCAATCTCATAATGGGTCTACCAAGTAAATATGATGGTTAACTTTTTTAAAAAAAATTTCCCATGAATTAATTATTTTACATCTGGATGACATAAGCATACTGTAAATTGTTTATTACTCATACCTCTCATACACATGCACAAATTCCCAAATTCTTAATTGCTAGGAAGACTTTTCTCTGTGTACAGAAAGGAAGGAAGGTGTATTTTGTTAACCAGGTAACTATGGACTTCCCTAACTAGGTCATTGCTTCATCTCTTCACCATCCTAGAGCAATTAAGCCGGGGGGGGGGGTGGGGAGGTGGCAGGGGTGGGGGTGGCGGACAATTGATACTTTTAAAAAACCTTTTTCATCTCTGATTATTTTACAGGTGATACACATTTAAACAGGAAAGACTAGCATTTCTGTATTTTTGCAACCCTCTTTCTTCCTATCAGTGGAAGAGTTTCTTTAGCCACATGGAATGTAGTACAAGGAAGTTTAGTGTCTAAAATGGCATTGATCTTCAACATGAATTGATTTGCGTTGGAAACTGCAATTAAGAAAACCCCTGAAATTGCCGGATTCTAGGAAGAACTTTGTAAGCAAAAACAACTATTTAAAATAGTACAGAAAGCAAATTCAATGATGAGCTAGGGATAGATAAGATATTTAAAAAACAAAATTCTCAGAGAATAAAGTAGTATCTAACCCTCAAGAGATCTGATTTAAAATGAAGCATGTGGGAGAGTTTTTCCACATTTACAGGTTGAAAGTACCTCAGAGCCTTATTTCAGACTTCCACAGTTCCCAGAGGCTGAAACAAAAGCACTCTTTTATTTCTCTAGAAAATTGAGCTTCTGCAGCTTTGCAAGTTGCAGATGACACCCTTAGGTGTATGAACCATTTTTCCCCCAGATATTTCTTTAAGGTTCAATTACATTATCGGTGAGAAAAGCCTAATTCTTCTCTTCTGCCTTTTGTTTACTACATTTTCATCCCACCTCCTTTTGGAAATTCAGGCTTTAAGAAAATAAATCTCTTTTAGTGAGAAGAGTTGCCGTCCACCCGACCCCTACAAAAATTAAGCCAGACAAGAATGGAATGTCATTCTGCACTGTACCACATTATATTTATTTATTTTATTTATTTATTTTAGGATACACACACACACACACACACGCACACACAGGACTTGTGGACTTCAACTCCCAGAATTCTTCAGCCAGACATTCTGGTTGGGGAATTCTGGTAGTTGAAATATACCAGTCTTAAAATTGCCAAGCTTGGAGATTGCTGATCTAGAAACTGACCCAGATTAACAATGGCCTAGTCTTAATATAGGCACAAGTGAAATTCTATCAGTGATAACTGAATTCCACTCCAAGTGGTCTAACTCTAGAACCCATATGTGTCCTTTTCTTTTCTTTTTTTCTTTTTTTCTGGCCCTTCCTCATTGGCTGGGTTCATATCTTGTGCTGATATGTTTTAACTATAGTTTGTTGAAGTAGTGGCTCATAAACCACTCATTTGGTCATAAGCCACAGTTTGTGAACCCCATGGCTCAATTCACAGAAGATAGTAAATCCTTGTGAAGTAAACCAGATTATAATTTAGTATTATAGCTAGTCGTTCACCCCAATTACAGTATTTCCTGTATACAGAGAACTTGGTCATTCAACTTGATGCAGAAGGAGTATGTATGAATTAATTTTCATTTTCACTTAGCCCCCCGATCTTCAGTTTCCTTAACAAAAAATCTTGCCATTAACTTGCTGGTTCTTAACACACACGTTTGAAATTTATTAAGCCTTTCCTATCCCCCATTCCTCCCCACCCCCCAAACAAATCCTAATGTGTAGTATTTTACAATCAGCCCAGATTCATCACTTTATGTTCTAGTACAGGGGTGTCAAACTCTAGTGCAAGGATGCTTAGAACTGGCCTGCGGGGCCATCCTGCAAACAGCGAAGGACTGGCCTGCCAGCGAAAACAGAGCTGCCAGTGAAACAGAGCTCGTGAGGGCTGCATGTGGTCCTCCTAAACTCTGTTTTCGCTGGCAGAGCACTTGGGCCATCACAGGCACCCTTGACACAAGTGACATCGAGCTGGCCATGCCCCCCTGGCCACGCCCCCACCCCCACCCTGCCAAGGTCAAATACAACCCTGATGTGGCCCTCAATGAATTCCAGTTTGACACCCCTGTTGTAGTATATCTGCATTTCAGAAATGGTACATCTAGTCAAGCATTTTCCTCCAATAAGATCCTTGCTAACAAGAACATCCAGTCTGCCTTCAATAGAGAGTATATGCAGGCAGTCGAATAAATCAAATAAATTGACTCTGTGATGAGGCTTGCCAGAAGGATTACAGTTCTCCTCACCAATTTCCAGTCATCATAAGAACACTGCTTTAAAAAACAAAAACAAAAACAAAATAAAGCTGACTGTGCCTAGATTTTTTTTTTCCAATTTGCAATAAGAAGGAAGTATTAATAAAATGCAACTAATGAGAGTTTCCTATTGCCAGTTGAGTGTGGATTTGTCTCCTCTCCCAATTTAAGCTATGTTTAATAGGTTATAAATACAACTTTGGGAACTACTTAATTATAAAAGGCTTTACATTTAGAGAAAGAAATGTGGCAATGTCTGCATTATAATGGTTTGGTTTGAACAATTGGCAGATATGCTAGGAAATCCTTCTCTTTTAACAGGCCTACTGGATTCCCACAGCTTTAATATCTACTCATTAGAGTTGCAGATTTAAACTCAGTAGAAAATGGTAATTTATTAGGCCATAGTTTTAACCTGCAAATCCTTTTTTTAATTAAATCTTTTATGTTAGGATTTGGAAATTCCCACAAGCATTTGACAGCATTTCAAGTTAATATTTAAAGTCAGAAATCTATTCATAGGTATTTGGGACATAATAAAAAGTTGCCTGAAATAATCTTTGTTGTGGGCATAACAGCAAGTGTTAGGAATATATTTATGCCAAAACTGCGTCTGAGTCCAAGCATTGTGCACAAAATGCCTCCCCCAACCTTTTCTCTTTGCAGACATTTTATTCATTACGAAACAGATTGATTTTATGCCTCAATGTAATTCTGAGCTTTGGCATATCTATATTTGAGGGATTAATGAGCTCAGCAAGATGGATAGAAAAAAAAACCCTGCTTGTCATAAATCAAGGTTACTTGTTGTAGAATTGCCTATTTAATCAGCAGCATGCCCCCATATGGTTCAGTAGGATATACTAATCAAATTGGGAATAAACATGTTCTATGTTGAATCTTAGAATTTAGTCATAAAAGAACCAAAGGAAACTGAAACATTTCCTGTTGATCTAATTTAGGGATTTTTGCGCTCTAACGTTCACTCATGTCATGCAGGGGGAAAAAAATTGGGATATTTCAGAATTGTTTCTTTTTAAAAAAATGTTCACACAACTCTCCAATGTATTCAGTAGAAGAGAATATCTGTAGCTCAGGGATGAACTGTGTAGTGCTTAGTGCTCTCTGAGCTTACATGTTTGCTTGCAGATGTTTCATTACTCACCTAGGAAATATCATCAGTGCCTCCAATGGATGTTGAACATTGGCTCTCTAGTGTACCTTTTGGACCTGGGACTAGACCTCAACAAAACATTGTGGCTAAATAGACATTTGGATGCTGTTTCCCAATTCAGTTCCCTGGCACTCCCAGGCAACATACAAAATGCTAAAATAGTGGATAGTACAGAATGAAGCAGCTCAAGTAGCTATAGACAAATCCTAAACTGGTCATAGTTTGAAAGTTGCATTGATGCCTAGTTGGCTTCCAACTTAAGTTGCTGTTGTAAACTTTAATGCTCTTCATGGTTTAAGGTCTGGATAACTGTGGAATTGCCTCCTCCCACTAACACCTCTCACTCAGTAAGGTCTAGTAGAGTGGACTCTTCACCTGTCCCTGCAATCAGAGATGTCCACCTACATGCTTCAATAGTGTCCTGTCACATTTAAGTGCTATTGTCCTTTCTGGTCTTCAAAACATCTATGAAGACTTGTCTTTTTCACCAAGCCTTGAGGGAAAGGCTGCTTTGGTTATACTCTGGATAAGTAGCCATTTTTAATTGTCAAAATCATTCTGTATACTGCAACTTAATAATACATGATTTTGGTTTTAAGATTTAATTTGATTCTTATCTATTTATTTTAAGGCAAATTTCAGATTTGAGAAGTTGTACACCACTCAATTGATTGGAGAAGGCCTGTAATTTTTTTAAAAATGTAATAAATAAAGACATTATCAAACATTTTATTTTATACATATTTTAAATATGCATTTTAAATATATATATATATTTAATAATATATTTAAGGCTTTTATTTTATTTCCCAATGTGGAAGTCAATAACAAAAAAAAATAAAAATCTTTAAATTCCAGCTGCTCCAGGAACAAAATATTTCCCATTAGCAATATTAATGATCCCATCAAGACAAATGATTTTTTTCCCCTGTAACCATTATTTATTTATTTAATCAAACTCACATTCCACTACTATCTAATCTATCTTGGCTGCTTCCAAGATTTACACTATAATAACAATTTAAACATTCGCTGTAAATGCTAACATAAGTGGCAAGGAAAAAATAAAATAAAATAAGGAGGCTTTGATGTTTAGAATTTAAGTTCTAAAACTTTGACCCATTATTTTCAGTGGAAAGTCTTATAATAAAGAAAACTAAAGGAGTACATTGTAGTGTTCATGAATCAAATTCACCAGTGGTCACCACTGGTGGATTAGGAAGCATGCTTTCTAGGATAAAAATGTGGCTCTGGTTTATGTTTATTCTGTATCCCTTAATGTTGTCTTTGTTAAAAATGCATTATTTCAGTGTACCCCATCTATTCCTAATGGTTATCCCCTTAAGAATGAGGGGAAAGATGGCTTAGTGAAAATCAGAAGGAACTAAATTTGTTGCCATTTACTCTATTCAATATTCAACACCACATGAATAAATGGAATTACATCTTAAAATTCTAGATTTTCAGTCTCAAGCCTGCTTTGTGTGGATATTACTATAGGACAGAGGAAAAAATATGATTGAATTTCTCCTTTCCCTTCTTGTCTTCCAGGTCAGAACTGTGGAGGTTTAGTACAAGGCCCCAATGGGACGATAGAAAGCCCAGGATTCCCTCATGGCTACCCAAATTACGCCAACTGCACATGGATCATAATCACAGGCGAACGTAACAGGATACAGTTATCATTCCATACTTTTGCCCTCGAAGAAGATTTTGATATTTTGTCTGTTTATGATGGTCAGCCACAACAAGGGAACCTAAAAGTGAGGTAAAGTAAAATCTAGTCACTCCTTGTAAATTATATAGAATTCAATGTTGTGTTGTAAAGGTGGTTTATTCACTGCTCTGTTTGGCTACTTCACATATGAACGTCCCTATAGAAGACAAAAAGCTTCTGCTTTGCATAACAGTGAAGAGATGTTTCCTGAAATCATTCTATTTTTCCTTCATGATATCAGACTTGGACCCAATCTCTGTTAGGCTGCTTGTTTCTTGCATGCATGCTTATATATTTATTATTGTTCTGAAGCAATTGTGGCATTCCAGAATAAACGTATTGTTGGAAATGTTTTGTTTCTGTTCAAACGAAGAACTTTTGCTATTTCTAAAACCCATTTAGCTTTGCTATTAAAAATTGAGAGGGAAGGCATGGAGATGTCCATATTGGCTTGCTATTCAGCTCACAAACCCACCTGTAAGAAAATGTATTTCTTTCTGGAAGTCCGCTTATTGTTGTTGAACAGAACAGATAACATCATCACAACATTAGAATTCCTTTTATATAAGGAATTCTTTTAAGGATAAAAGAATTTTATGTTCTTTTTAATATTTATATATTTTATGCATTATTTTATATTCCTTTTATATAAAGGAAACAAGTTCTGCTTCAAAGACTTCTTATTTAGAAGAATGTTATATATTTTCATTATAATACATTTTGATTTCAATGTGTTATAGACTTATTTCTTATGGATGGTCACATTACATTAGAAAAATCTAAAACTTTCCTTAGTTGATATTTATATGGATCCTCAGAGCTTTATCAAGGACTAAGAGCCAAGAACAAATAGTTTTCCCTCATTAGAAAACTTGTTGCGTTGGGGAAAAAATTGGGTGTTAATCCACAATGCAATGAATTAGTATATAGACCAACCCTTACCCACTGAAAAGTTTGTGTAACCTGTATTTGAAACCAAAACTATATGTAAAGTAGGAGATCAGACTTCAAGTGGTTCCCTATGGTTCCTCAATCCATATGTGGATCAGTTTTATTTGAAAAGAACTGTAGAATTTAGATTTGAATGAAATGATTGTCCTGAGAGAAAACTTAATTAAGCCTCTTTTCTGAACCACAACATAGGCCAGCAAGGCAGCCCAAGAATAACACTGGACTTCTAATTCTTAAGCTCCAGATGCTTTATTATTGATTCAGTTACTTCCATTTTTTGAATCGCACTGGAGAAAGAAGGACTTGCAGTGACCTAGCATGATGAAGGATTTACTGTGGGAGTTCATGTCCCCTTACTTATGACCCATTTTCACTAAAAATCTTAAACATTCTGTCCTGCCTCTACTTGAACCGTGGATGGGGCACACAAACAAAATAAGAAGATGTCTGCCTCCATTTTGTATCTCCTAGATTCTACTTCATCTCGGAAAGTTGTTACATGATTCCTTTTCCCTTTCAGTAACGCAACAGCATCTCAGTCTGCAGACTCCAGGATCTTCTGTTATAACAGCGCTATGTAGGTTGTTATTTAAAAGTATTGTGTAAATGTATGATGATCTGTGACTCAGTAGTGTCTTGCTGCCACATTCACTGTAATGAGCAAAACAGTCCTGATAATGAGTGCCATCACTAAAATAGCAAGTTCTAATTAAACAGAACAAAAAGCTCTAAGGAGACACTCTTCACATTTTACACTTCAAGCGGTTTATTTTAGACAATTAGCAATACTTATGACAATGCTGAAATATAAATATAATATTGAGGTCAGGAACGATGATATCTGTTGTGCAATTCTATCAAAATGTATTGCTCACTGCATAATGCATTATACATGTGTCTTAAAACTGTGAAGTTCCCTTCGAGACTAAGCTTACATAATTTTAATAGTAGAAATAATTACTTAAAGATATTATCATTTTTGTTTTAAATGGTCATCTGCCAAAAACTAATTTTTTTCAAATTGAATACTTTTGTGTAGTATTTGGCTCCCATTTTATTGATATAGACATTATTTATGTATTTAAAATATTTCTATAGCCACCTATCTTATAATCAATTGTGGGCAGTTCCCAATTACCTTAAAGTAAAGTTGCCTAGGGTAGCTCACTCCATCTGAAAGTCTGAGCGACTTTTCCCTTTAGAAGAAGTGTTGGCTTTGTGCATATATCTCACATTTGTGCATCTATGTGAATATATGTATCTGTCAGAAGCAGGTTCTAAACAAAACCAATGATATCATAAGAGGATATTCCAGAAGTTAATTGCCTATCAAACAAAATATTCAATTCACACAATTAATTGATCCCAATATACATTTAGGAAATATTTTCTCACCAATTGCTTTCTGCACAAACTTACAAACAGCAAAAAAAAAAAAAAAAAAAAAAGTGGGAGAGTTATTTATTCCAATTTTTTAAAAATTAGAAATCATTGGAGATCTTCATTCAATTGTTTAAAAGAAATACCTACTTTATTTTACAAATAACAATTTAAACAAATACAGTGAGAATTATTTCTCGCCATAGGAACACACAAACTTTCGCTGTCTAAATATTGTTATCCTTGTTAGCTTTAGGTTGTATCTTTCTGCATATAGATTGCTACATGACAACGTATAACTTCCAAACAAATCACAAAATATGAACCACAGCGTAAAATTAGTATAATTAGATGGAATGAGACAACTCACTGTGGCCAACTCACCCGGCTTAAGGGAGGCAAAAGTTCCTGTCAGCCCACATTCCTTCTCCAAAGGCTTCCTCGCCTCGCTTTCCAGTGCCCCCTCCTGTGTAAGGCAGGGGAATAATTGTTCTAGGCTGGACACATCAGCAAGAAGAACCTTCATGGGAATAGTCATCAGGAGCAAATCATCCTGCCCCATCCCTGCTTGACCATCTCTCTGCCTAGGAGTCGTCAGGGTCCAATGGAGCAGGCTGAAGGAGAGGTCCTTCTCCTCAAACCCAGGCATGATTGGAAGCTTGGCTATTGGCTAGTGGAGTCAATCAAGAAGCTTCCTTGAGCAAGGGGAGACAGTTTCTGCTCTCACACGACTCCAGGTGCCAAAGCCCTGGTCCTTACACCTATTGCAAGCTGCCCTTTCCTTGCTCTAGAACCTTGGGAGGAGAAGGGAGAAATAGGGGGAAGGACAGGAGACAAGGAAACCTTTGGAGAAGGAGTTCGGGCTGGTGGGAGCCCTTAAGCTGGGCTGGCTTTGGAAACCAGAGTGGAAGGCCAGACTTAAGTTTAGTTAAATAGATGCTGGTGCAACCATGTCCTGCAACTTCTGTGCAGCCAGTTCCAATTCTCCCAATATCTGCCTAGGCAGTTTTCACAAGCGGCACTGGTTCTTCTAGGGATGAGAATCATGTACTACTGATTTTAATAAAACTAAGAAAGGTGGAAGAGGCGGCTGGTCACCCAAATAATATTAAGAGAGGAATGTGTCCAGTTATCTCACATTGTTATTCCATATTGAATTGTCCTATGGTGAGTTAACCCATGTCAAGTTGATATATCAAGTTGTCCTGCAGCAAGTCGGCCATGGCGAGTTGTCTTAGACCCTAATTAGAATCACAGTATGATCAAAATTAGTTAACAGTTAAAAGCTCAGGAAAAGAAATTAACGATTTGCTACTTTCTTAAATACTGGGGATGGTGGGATCTAAACCTACTTCTAGTGAAATAATTCCATAGCTCAGGAATCTCAAAGGAGATGGCCTTGTCCTGCATATCACATAAATAAGATTTTACAGTGTTACTCAACCTTGGCAACTTTAAGACAGGTGGACTTCAACTCTCAGAATTCTGTAGACGCTCATGCTGGGACTTGAAATCACTTCTTCAAAGAATTGAATTCTGGGACTTGAAATCACTTCTTCAAACTGGGAACAGGAAAATGTGTCTAAAGGCTGCATTCATGGTAGACCAAAGGTAAGAACAGGATATCATCTCTTCATATCCTCCAAAAATGGTTGCTGGACCGTACTAGTAACAGAGTAATTTGGCAGTGCAGATAAACTCTGTGAGAACATTTTAATATTAGAATTTGCACTGCCTTTGCTTAATGGCTGATGTTACCGTTTTCAGTAGAAGAACAGGATGGAGCTCCCAGTCCTTTTACACAAAACTTTCCTCAAATTGTCTTCATTTTTGCAGTCAAATTTAGATTAGAAGCCTGATTTAGCCATTGCTATTTATATTTAGCTGTTGTTATTATCTTATTTTAAAATTTTTCTGACACATAGTCTTCTAAAAGTCATTTCAAATTCTAGTCTATTTTTGACTATCCCTCTATTAGGATGTGCAAGATTGTGGTTTATTTGGTTATCTTACATTGAATATCAGACAGGATTTCTGTTGGTTGCTCAGCAACAATACTAGAAATGGTGCTCCATATGGAATTCATTACCTGTTGTCAGTCTTAATTGACTTAAGCCCTGTGCAGATGTCAGAGATGTGCATTGATGAGCACAGGTAAATATGGCTAGCATTGCAGCCAACTGTCTTGTACCTGATGCCCCCTGGCAAGGCCCTTTTTATATAAGGAACTATGCCCATAAATGTGTGCTCTAGACCAGGGCTGTCAAACTCACAGCCCACAGGCTGAATGCGTCACACACTGGCAATGCCTACGCCCAGTTTAGCGAAGGGGGGGAAAGTTCTGATACGTCACATGATGCTGCCGTGATAACATGAGTTTAACACCCCTCATCTAGACCCTTCATTTTAATTTGGGCTTTTAGGTCCAGAATTATTGCAAACATATTAATGCAAGGTCCATAGGCATGGAACAAAAAGGTGTGTGGCACCTTTTTGTTCTAAGCTTGGAAGAAAACAGCTCACTGAAATAATTGTTGAAATATTTTGTTCCATGTTTCAGAAAAAGAAAAATGGAACAACTGCACTGCCTGAACCCCATGTATAACATATCCCATGTATCCCTTGGGAAGGGCTATATAAAGTTATGTGGATGTGAAAGCATCACTACCACCAGTTGTACAGTGTTTAATATTCTTCTTTTGGTAGTTCAAACTAAGCAAAAACAAAGCAGTTTTCTTTGGAAACGGTCCCTGCATTTTTTTTGAACATTTATTATCTTGCTTACATGGTCATTTATTTGATTATTCTGTTCGTTTGTTTATTTAGCAGCATTTTTAAATTGCCACAGCTCAAATGAGGCTGGATCATGCATATGAGCAAGCTAGAAAGCAAATATCTGAACAACTTTAACCAGAAAATAATCGGCACAATATCACTCAAGGGCTAAGTCTCTTTCTTTTGCAAGTCAAGTCTTTCTTCATTCCAATTAAACATTACCCCAGCTAGGTTCATGCATCATGCTCAGCTAAAGCTGTTTATACTTGGGTTGATGTTGGGTTTTTTTGAACCATAGTAGTTAGTTTTACTCCCAGCTAAGCCACAGATCAATCATTTGTTTGCATGCGATTCTGCCAAAAGTTAAGAAACCACAAGAAACTACAGAAAAAGCTAGCATAATGGATGAAGCTAGCCAGGTAATTTTTCCACATACAACTGTTTAAAAATGCAAAAATTAATTCTGTTTCTTTCTCTTAGTGAGTCAGAAGCCTGTGCTCAGTCACAGTTTGCCTCACAGAAGTATTAAATCTGTTCTCCAGCGAACTACTTTCCCGTTTTAAATAGCATAATAAATAACTGTCTCCTTCCTAGTGTAGGTCTCAGCTGCCCTTAGAGAGTTTGCTAATCCGCCTTGTGATGTTTCATTTCTGTTATAAAGCCTTTTCTTTATTTGCTGGCTCTGGATGGCAAGCAGTGTATATTTAGAAGATAATTTCTCCAACTAAGCAGCTTTTTCTTACCTAGGATGTTTCTTGAATTCTTACTAAGATAAAAGAGAAATAGAGTACCTCTTTACTCTTTCCATTTCTACAGTTCCTTCTTCAATGTATAATGCTTGTAGAAGGTTTTGAAAATGAAAAAGAACTTTTAATTTTTTTGTACTTTCCTGAACGGCTTTATAAATGCTTGTTGTTCCCTAAATATACAGATATATCATATGTAGTATAACTATATTAAATAGTTATAATCCTATTGTGTCTAAATCAGTGGCGGGTTGCTATTGGTTCACCCCGGTTTGGGAGAACCGGTAGTAGCAGCAGCCGGAGGTTCCACCCACCCACCCAGGCATCATTAAATATGTTCTGCACATGTGCAGAAGTGGCGCGTGCAGGAGCAAAGCAAGCGTGTGCACGCGAGCAAATCAGTAGTAAAGGTAAGTGAAACCCACCACTGGTCTAAATGATAGCCCAAGAAAATGATAAACAATTGATACAGATAAAAATAGCATTCTGAGAAACTATTTCAGGTAGTCCTTGACTTACAACCATTCATTTAGGGACCATTCAAAGTTATAACAGCAATGAAAAAAGTGACTTATGACCATTTTTCACATTTATGACTGTTGCAGCATCACCATGATAACATGATCAAAATTTGGATTCTTGGCAACTGGTTCATATTTATGATGGTTGCAGTGTCCTGAGATCAAGTGATCACCTTTTGAGACCTTCTGACAGCAAAGTCAATGGGGAAGCCAGATTCACTTAACAACCGTGTTACTAACTGAACAATTGCAGTGAGTCACTTAACAACTGTGGCAAGAAAGATCATAAAATGGGGCAAAACTCACTTAACAAATGTTTCACTTAACAACAGAAATTTTGGGCTTAATCGATCTCAAATCGAGGACTACCTGTATGTGTTTGGAGTCTCTGATTCAATTCCTTAAGCAATTAGATTGCCTGGTAGGATTAAGCCATTATAATACATGACCTTTCCTATAAAGAAAATACATTTAGAATAACTATTGGCCTTCCTATGCTAGCCTCTGTCAAGCATAGGAAGAGGTAGGCCCCTGTAAAAATATAGGTGTATTGAGTAGGTCACCTATCAAGAGGTGACCTCTGTAAAAATATAGGTGCACTGAGTAAAAATTAGGATTAAATCAATACAAATCACCTAAAAATATAGCATGAGAATTCTTCCCTCCTGCAGTGTGCAGGGGGAAGAAACCCTTTTCCAGCACCTTACATAGAAAAAGAAACCAAAACTCCAAATTACCCATTGTTGAATATGGATTCATTTGCTACTTTATGGGTATTCAGCCCAAATTAGTTTTCTACATAATGCTCAAAACATACTAGATCATAATTCTAGACACATTTACTTGGGAGCAAATCTCCTTAAGCTCCCTGAAAAGTATATGTGAGTAAACATGCTTAAGACACAGATGCATGGCAGTGGCATGCAAAATCACATTCGAATGAGGAACAAAGGCTCTGGTTTAGCATTGATTTTTTTTTTCCACCTTCACAATAAATCCTAAAACAGTCAAGAAAAAAAAAATACTCCTAATGTTGCCATTAAATTACTAATGTATATACTTTTTTGCATACAGGAGAAAATCTTGCATTAAGTAGGATACATGTGTTTCCATTAGGATATTATTGAATTCAGTAATTGCTTGCTTTTGGCTACTTACTATTAAGATATCCTGTACAACTGACATGTTTGTAGCAAAAAGGTTCTGTGGGATTTCTTTCTGCTTTATGTATATGAAGAAAGAAAGAGAAATCTTTTTTACTTATTCTATAGATCTGCTGTTAGGAGTGGTGTTCCTGCAGTATTCACTAATGGTGACAGATACAGCTGCTTAGAAAATGCACATAGGAATCTGGTACATATTATCATAATGAGAGAGTGTACCACAGATAAGAAGAAATGCTTCCATAACCTTTGATTTGCTAAAATAATACTATTAATTATTCAAAAGACTAGAACTTTATTTTCTACCATATTCAACCAGGGATGACGATCCATCTGTATATAATTGTATCAAACAAAAGTTTTAATATTTCAGTACTATATGATTATTAGAAAATATAAAAACAAAACCAGGCTTAAAATAATTGGCTGCAATTAACATTCTATACATGCCTTCGATATTCTTTTATTTATGCATGCATTCCTGCTCTGATAGAACTTTTAAAATCAATGGATCCCATGAAAAGGCTGATTAATATATTTGTTATGAAAATAAGGAAGGCTTGGCTCCACCCATCCACTTACCCACCCACCCATCCATCCAATTATGTAACTGTTCACCAGAATTATCAGATACTTTGTGGGCCTAGTGAACATAGATGAATGTGTCATTTAGACACAAGCTCTCTTCAAATGATGGGGAAATATGCAATAATAATAAAATAGTGTGAGATGTGAATATGCCTTCAGGTTGCATACAGAATTACTATGATCATTTTGTCTACTTGTTTGTCTCTTTTTTGGTATTATCAAATAAATTTAAATTATTTGCTACATTCAAAAGTAGTACATCATATAACTTAATTCAAAAAAAAAAAAAACTATTCCTTACATTTGTTCAAAATACTTAGGCTTACCCTTGGAACTATTTCACACATTTTGGAAGGCATACCACTTCTCTTTGCAGGATTACTCAGTTTACCTGAAAAAAAAAAAAAGAAAAGCATATAATATCACTGATTTTCAGATTGGTGTATGGATCTTCTCAATTATTAATGAGATAGGTTTCAATGAATCTAAAGATGCTTCAAGAAGTTCTCTTGAAGGTGTGAAGATGTGAAAATGGGCAGAGGACAGAATACACACAAACCTTGCTACCTAGTCTTCTCAATCTGTGATATTTGTGCCCGTATTTAATACAGTCCCTGATCCATCCCTCATTTCCTGCCTGCCTCCCTGCCTCTATCTTTCTATCTTTCTATCTTTCTATCTTTCTATCTTTCTGTCTTTCTGTCTTTCTGTCTTTCTGTCTGTCTGTCTGTCTGTCTGTCTGTCTGTCTATCATCTATCTATCTATCATCTATCTATCACATCTATATAGCTTCCCATTTTCAACCAACTCTGGATGGCTCCCAATCAAAGACCAAAAGACACATTAAAATCACATTAAAACTATAAAACCAAACCAATTAAAATATTAAAAACAATTAAACCTGGGCATCAAATCAAAGTTCTAAAGTGCTAATCTTCTACCAGAGTTCTTCAAAGCGTCACAGAAGGTTAGGAGGGTAGAGGCCTGCCAAATCAGGGGCAGAGCATTTCCTAGGGCACAGGTTTCCACAGAAAAGTAATATAAAGCTCCCATCAGATGGCAATATTTAGAGGAAGGGGCTAGGAGTGTGCTCGCCTTATCTGAACTAGTAGGATGGGTAGATGTCCTTGGTCCCACAGATAACCCTGTCCTGTGCTATATGATTATGTGGAAAGCTATATTTGCATTAAAGCATTTTGGAAATCTGGGTAATTTACAGGAAGATCAGAGAGAGAAAGTGAAGGGGCTATATGCTGGCTGATTTCTACATCTACCATCAAACCCCCATGCATGCAAGTGAATGCTTGTATAAGACATGGACTATTAGTCAGTTCTACCAACATCTTGATGAGGAAAGCCAGCACTATCTGCTCAGAGATATACTGTAGTTACCTTATATTTTACCCTCAATTAGCTCTTAAAACAAAGGAACTGGCCATAAAATATTTGATGAACATGATACGTTGTTTTCCTAAACCTGGCTCCATGTAGATGGTCACAAGAATGATTATTTTAAAAAGAATCCCTTGAGTTCACTCCTGTTCTATTTGTAACAGAGACTGGGAACAGTGTCACGAAAAAGAAAAAAAAATAGCAGATGGCAATTTCAGTATGTAGCACTTAGCTGTCAAAGCAGTTGGTGCTATCAGGGCTCCTTTTATATATATATATATATATATATATATATATATATATATATATATATATATATATGTGTGTGTGTGTGTGTGTGTGTGTGTGTGTGTGTGTGTGTGTGCGCGCGCGCGCGCTCGCTCGCTTGCTCACACACACACACACACACACACACAATCCTTTAATATCCAGAAAAAATGATTTGTATTTTTCTTTTTAAAAGTAGAAAGGCACATAGCAATGCTTTGAAAATAAACATCAGGAGTTATTTTTTATTGGTGCTTAAAGGATGGGATGGGAGAATTGGATGATATGGGTGCTCGAAACTTATAACTATTAATGCTCTAGACTACCACCACCTCAGTCTTGATGCTTCCAGTTGTGTGGATTTCATCTCTCTGATTTCTCAACTACCCACTGCAGTGTCTGAGATTTCTGGGAGTTGAAGTTCACATAACTTAGAATATCCCGAGGTTGGGAAAGACTGGTGTGCTGAGGTTATTGGGTATCTTTATAGCTAAAACACATCACTTTTCCTTCACAGATACTCAGAAAAACTGATTGAAATCACTCCATTTATAGGCCATTTAAAACGTGTTAGTTCTTATGCTCAAAAGACAAGTTGATTGGGAAGAGTCCCTTAAATGGCAAAGTACAATGTACTTTGATATACTCTGATCAGTCTCTATATCTCGATTGGAAGGGGAAGAAAGGACTAATGGCAGAAATCATGTTATGAGATGATTGTCCTCTGCTGCCTCCATGAAGGACAACAATTCTGGAATGGATGGAACTCTAGGAACACCTTCATGGCATCATCTCTGTTCTCTTTCAATATTTCTACAAAACTCAGATTCTGGAGGCTTCTATAAAGTCTTTGACCTAATGCCTTAGGCTGCAACGTAAACCAATGCAGAATTTTAGCTATTTGTATTTGTTCACATTCTTACTGTTTTTTCTCCTCTTTCTGCTTTTCTACCCTTCTACCCTTCCTACAGATCAAACTCTAGATTTGTAGATCCTTGGCTGGCTACATTTATTTTGTAAAATGCCATGTTTATTGATGGTTCCATGAATGTTAATGAGTTTCACTTCGGTCAAATATTTCTTATTAGCAATAATGATGGATGGATGGATGGAAATCCCAGCACACTGGAAGAAGGTCATATGCAGATGGAGACTACAAACTATCACAGTATCTTTCAATTTAGGGGAAAAAACCTAATTATGCAGAATTGTAATTATTAAAATGGCACTGACTAGCCCAGGTAGTCACTGGGAGTCAACAATGTCTTGAAGGCACAAAAATAAATATGTTTACTCAGAAGTGGACCTTGATATGTTTAAGAAGGAAGAAGTGAAAACGGATACCACATGCCTATGTTTCTATTCATACATATTGTAGCAGCTGTGTAACAAATTTAGCCTAAGAATCACATACTTTAGTAAGAAAAGAAGCCACATATAAGAGATAATAGATAAAATTGTTCTGCCTCGGGGAGAAAAGAATGCCAAAGCAGGATGAAAATGTTCTAATTTTATAAAAAACAGCAGTCTCATCTTGAAAACAGTTTGGTCTCTAACACAGCAAGAAAAGTTAGGAAAAGGTCGAGATAATCAATTTATTATTTCCTTGTAAAGAGAAAGTAAAGAGAGATAAGACTTATTTTCATTCCCAAAACAGGAGAACAAAACAAAAACAAAAACACCTATGTATAAAATAAGAAATATTCCAAGAGAGGTAAACAAGTATTAGAAAAGAAAGGAAAAAACAAAGCAAATGAAGTGTAGCAAAATATAAGACAATTTTGCAAATATGTAGAGTTAACTGATTTGGAAGCTTAAATCCTCAGGTTTAAAATAACAACTCTATGTTAGAGTCACGTTGTAATAAGTTCAATGTGATTTGCTTGTTTTCTATTTAGTAAGAAGGACAACTATAGTGAATTAATAATCGATGAGATATAACAGGAGACAGAATTAAATGTGACTCCTATCCTCATTCATTTTTGTGGATAGTTTTTATTTTAACAGATTATTGATTCATGAATAAGTGGAGAGGAAGCTCAATTTTATTCTAAGTAAACCACCAAGTATACACTTTTACCCTACCAGAAATAGATGCAGAATCTTGCATGCACACATTTTTTTCTACTGCATGTCCATTTAAATTCTTTTGCTGGTCCATTGTTATTTCTGCCAGAGAATGATCTTGATAATGCTAGTCTCTTGAAACAGAGAAGAATATGAGTAGCAGATTATTTGGCTCAGATTAAACATTAAATGTGTTTTGATTTTTAACATGCAAACTGGCTTGCTTTGGGGAATGATAAGTATCAGCAGGAGGTAAAGTAAATTACAGATAACTTGATAAGTGTTTATAATTAATTCTAATGCCAAGGGTCTATCCCAAAGTTTAATGGGTCATATAGTACCCACTGCCTGGCATCCATCCCCCAGATCATCACACTGACAACAAGGGAGGAAAAATATCTTCCTCCTCTCAATGAAGAGCTCATATTTCTAAAACAGCCCCCATTGAAGATCTCCACAAATATTTATGTTACCGCTGCTGCTGATGGCTAGTCCCCCCCTCCCCCAAAAAAGTTATATTGCAAGTAAAACTCTGCCTCATTCCTACATCCTTCATCTCTTATGGAGTTCTGCTTTCTCATTTGTTGTCATGTATACTTTGGTGCTTTCATAACATCAGTAGCAACTAGTGATAGCACATTGAAGGATCTGTCTGGTTGATCCAATAGCCCACATAATGGCCTACTGATTATCTGACAATACGTTCTTCCTTCAATTTTTGGCATCTTAAGTGTTATGGAAAAATGATCTAAATAATTCTTAATGGTCTGGAGTTAGTTCTAGTTAAAGATTGGGTACATTTAAAATGGAGTGACATCTGATTTATTCTTGAAGAGAAATGGATATTTTAAGACAGGTCTCTTCCTTTTCAAAGCATCTGTAATATGATCTGAGTTACATGATTGATAGATTGATCAACTGATCCAAACTATTTTAAAATATAAAATGAAAATGAAAAAAACTTTTTCAATACAATTTTCTTTCTTTCAGTTTTTACTTTGCTGAATTAGCCATAACTATTTATTTCACAGAATAATTGAAACATATAGCAGTCTAATAAATGTTAGTTTTGTTATACATATTTACTCTAATGTAAACACCACAATGAGGTTTATAATAAAGGACATGCATTTACAACTAGAAGTTTAATGATGTTTCATTGTTTTTTATTTTCATTTTTTTCAATTATATAGTTTTTAAAAGAATATAATAAATAAATAAATCCAGAATAAATTATGAAATACAAGTAGATAACAATAGATCTGAAATATCATACAACTAATATATTAAAATGCATCATTAAGAGCTTATAATACTATGACATATTTCATATTCATTTTCTAATCAAACAAGTCTTTATTAAACTTTTAGTTAAAGGTACTTTCCAGTTTTCGGCAAAACCAGCCCATAACAAATCATAACAAAGTCTTGGACATTTGCTCACTTTATTGCATTCTTTTGAATTTAAATATGTATCACTTAGGACTATTGTGTGTAGGTACTACATTTGTAGTTTTAGGCTTCAGTCTCACTTCTTACTTCAGCATTTTAATCACAACATTTTTTTAAAGTTTCAATATTTCCTATAAGAAAAAACAAACAAATAAAAAGTGCCTATGATAATAAGATCTGAAATATGCTAGAGAAGATAATCTTTTATTTTAACATAGCATTTTAAGCTTGCTGTACTAGTATTTTTTCTTCCCTTTTTTATGTTCAGTTTGAGGATTTCTTCCCAGAGCCCATCTGAATAAATCTTCACAAGATCGAAATCGCACAAAGAGGTGATGACATCTTCATCTTGAGAGAGGCTTAACACATCCTTGTCTTTAAGGCTTTAAGGGTTTCACACTTATTGCTATTGTTGACTTAATTCTCAGTGCTGAGAGACATTCCTCATGTGTCAAGAGACAGTTCCCATAAAAAGTGTTGCATATGCTTTGTGTTAAGCTTAAGCAAGGCCCGTTTCATCCCAAGAGAAAATTGTTTTAAGAATAGTTTTGTGGAAACAATTGTTGACTTTAAACAGGCAATTTCTCTTAAATGTCATATCAGAAAGTAAATACGCAGGGAAGAACAGAAAATGCAGTCAAGCATCAGAACCGGACACAATTTGTTAGGAATAATTGATAAACAGGAGTTTTTCAATTCTTTCTGCAGCCAGAAAGAATTGAATTGATTCTTCTTGTCAATTTGTTTATCTTTTTGATCTTCATCCCTATTGAGGAAAATATTTAAAATATGTTTACTTTTACTTTTAATGTAATATCAATATAGTTTTCTGTTTTTCATTATAGCTAGCATAGATATAGATATAGCAGTATAATATCTACATGCCCCCTTTGTAAGGAAGTAATATACATTGGAAATACAGTATGTTGTTACAGTTGTGGCTAATTAAAAAAAAACAACAAGTCTTTTCTGTCTCCATATATAAAATGTGATATTGTTTTCCATCTTTCGCCCATATAACTCTAGGCTCTGTTCTTGCTGTTCGGTTTGAGTACTGATGTCAACTGAAAGAAAATCCATGCCAGATTTAAGGCTCATGACTCTTGAACAAATTGAGACATTTGGCACTGAAATTGTGTTTCTTTGTTGCATATTGATATTTTATGATTATATTAATCATATGCCAGAAATTTAACTTTGGTGCCAGGTTTTTAATTTATATGATTTTAATATCTTTATAAATATACTTTTATATAAATGTACTTTTATTATTAATATTGTATTAATTGCTGTTTGGGACTTGCATGGAGTTTAATATATGATGGGCAGGTATCTAAATATTTAAAATAAATAAAATATATCTCAGACGTTTATAATTTGAGGAATAAAAGAAGCTTGAATAATGCCAGTTGCCCCTCCATTGGCTTTACTAGGTTACTCAGTTTTTATATTTTGTGTGGTCTCCAGATTAGTGACCTTGACCATCAGACTAATCTATTGACTAATCCATACTTGCTTTGCTTGCTTCCCATATGTATGATCTGGTTAGCCATTGAGATACTCTATGACCTTCACCAGAAACTAAAGGTAGCCTTTCTTTTACTGTTTGTGTAAGTCATAAATATTATTGTACACCACCCAGGATCCTTTAGCATTGCTTTGAGTCTCAGACAGATTTTTTTTCTCTAAATTTCAGCAACACCAGGTTGTCTAAGTCTTTTTTTTCATCTCTCTGCTTATTATTTCTGTTTTACTTTCTAAAATTTCCACTTGTAATTAATTTGTTTAACTTCTCCTGAAAGGGGACTTATAGATTCTTCAATGTTTTTGTAACTGTTTCAACTCCTATTTCATTTTTACAAACCTCTTTTCCATTCTCTCTTAAAACACAACAAACTTATTTTTAATAGATTTGATAGATAACTGCTTTTGCAACTCTTCAATTTTTTAATATTTATATATTTATAAATATATGTATATTTTTATATTTCTGGAGTATTTCCCTTTTCTGTCAGTTTCTCTAATGAACCTCTTCATCCGGATTTGCAGCTTTTCTGGTGATTGCCATTTTTTAATTCATTTATAATCCAGTAAATAAAAATGAAAGTAAATTTGTTACAAAGCTGAAAGTAAAAACAAGCATCCCACTTTTTCCCTTTGTTCACTTTCTCTTTACCCTTAAGGCTTTGGTCCTATCTGTCTTTCATAGTTGTAATGACACAATCTGTCTCATACTGCATTTAGCTTTTTATTTTGTAACTTGCAGTGATGATCTTTTCTTTTTGATATCAAACAATCAACATTCCCAGGAAATCTGGCCTATTAGTTAATTAATTTCATGTAATGTCAAATGTACTTTTGCCAAAACCTTTATCTTTCAAATTAATACTGTCCCCTTTTTATATTTTCTTAGTTAAAATCTTGATTGAGTTCTTTGCTGTTCTTTTAATGTTTTCCATATTAAGCAATGTGGTCATGGATTCTTTGGCTAATTCGGGATCTATAGACGTGAACAAGGCAACTGACACTGACAAGTTCTAGCTTGTGCGTTAAGTACCAAATAAACTATGAGTATTGGGACAAAATTTTCACATCAAAATGTGAAAATTCAAAGAGTTTCAAAGCAGTTGAGTACCCAAGTACCTCAATTCAAGCAAATTGTTTTCCCATGATCCTCAGCCATTTTAGTTACCAGAAAACCACAAATTGTCCATCTCAGAGCTTCCTTCCAAGTAGTTCTACCCCATAAGACATGGTGCATGGCAGTCAAAAAGATAGAGATGGGGGGATATAGGCGAGTTGGGAGAGTTGGAGGCAGTCCCTTATCTTACTGAGACTGTGAGGGACACTCACTCACTATTTTTGGTTAACAGCAACTGGGAGTCATTTTACGATGGAAATTCTGGTCCCAATTGTGGTTGCAGGTCAAGGGTTATCTGTAAACCTACTAATTTAAAGAAAGCATATGATAAATAGAATTGATCTGAATTATAAAATGCATGAGGGCATAGTTTTGCATAAGTAGGGAGTTCAAAATTGATTGCTGAATGTTGTAAGATTTGTGTAAGAGGGAGTAAGGTACATGTAAGAAAGAATGCAGTGTTTAGCAAATAGGTTAATGTGTAACAGGGAGTAAGATATGGATGTATAATATCCCTTTAGCTGTTTAATCTATGGATAAATTTTTTTAAAAATATTGTGGGGACATTAAAAATGTGTCGGTTGGAGGCATGGATGCACATGTGTTTCTGTCCCTTTTTCTTGGAACAGTGGATTGTTTCCATACTTCTTATTGTTTTTGTTTGTTTGCTTTGAATATTTTTGCTTACCCCAAGAAGAAATAGCATGATAGCTGTACATGTATATACCTCCTACGTATTGTTGCTCTACTCTGTGTCCTGTAAAAGCCCACTATATATAATTGGGAAGACTTACATCAGTAATACAGGTAAAGGTGCAATATTCCAATTAAAAGGGAGGAGAAGATGAGGTTGACTGTGGCGACATCCCCATCTGCTTGTCCAGTATGTAGAGGATAACTTTAGTTGATAACAAAGAGGAAGAAGGAATACTAGAAACTAGGACTATTCTTGGAGAAAACCAAGATAAGTAATAAAATCAGAGGAGGAAAATAAATATTCCCTATTCCAAAAGTATTTTGTCTCTGCTGTGAGTTAAGGAGGTATGAATCATCCTTCTCACATGACCATTTTGGGTAGTCCAACAAGAAATAAGAGAACCAGTATGTGGTTCAAGGATTTGGAAATCTTATACTTATATAATAGGTATGTATAAGTAATAGCATGCTGTAACAGTATTACCTTTGAACAAAAATTCTGGGATTCATAATTGCCTTTCACACATTGTGTGATTTATATTAGATCCAGAGTGAGTGAATGGATGGAAAACAGAATAATTCTAGGTGTCCTTGTATTCAGAAACTGTAAAATAGAAGTTGACGATAAGCATGTCAGTTTCAGGCCTCTGACCAAGTATGTGAAGTATTTTCATTTGAATGCAATTTTAATCTTCTATGGAAACAGGAATCTGGCACCATTGAGCATTTGTCCTTTATTGAACTGATTCTTCAAGGTCTCACCAAACATTATGTAAGAGTATATAATACCTTCACAGGTAAAATAAACACCTTTGTTTCTCTCTGTTACAATTATGTAATAAGTTATTCAGTCAAATTCCTGAATAAAATCATACATTAAAGTACAATCTCCTGAACCACAGGGATATGATGGATGTACTTTTGAAGACATTTAAAATGTTATACAACTGGCAAATTTCATACTTTTATACTGAGGAAGGAAGGGCCCACATAGATGCCCACTGGCTAATAAAATAATGGCAACCTATAGAATGGATAATTTTACCAATCTCACAGAGTATTTCATGCCAGTCAAGCAGCACAAAACACAAAGAAATCAGGATTCTGGAATAGAGGGATTTACTGCTTTGTTGATAGGGTTGTTCTATAAATTGGAAAAAAAGGGCAAAATCATTTCAGAGAGTTTATTTATTTAGTATATAACAAATACATGGACTTATAGTAGTTCAAATGTTAATGTCCAGTCCACCCAGTCATTCAAGGACAGTGTGGTCTATATTGAAAAAATCAGACATTGGGCCGATGTAAGCTCTTGATATTGCTTATCTGTTGCCATGTATTTAGAGAGCCAGGAGTTCTACAAAGATGTCTGACTGCCAACTGTCATTAACTGCCAATTCTTCAATGTAGTCTGGCTGCCAATTGTTGCTAGTCGTTTGGTTCACACTTCCGTGCTATCCAGGGTGCACCACGGGGAGACGAACTAGCATCACTCCCCATTTCAGAGAGTAAATGATTGTTTTGCCAAATCAAGGGCCACTTCTCATTTCTGAGTGAATTTTCTATGGAAATGATGGGTCTGTTGATCAAATAAGAGTTTAAGTCCTGATGGCAAATATTGATTCCTTGTTGTCACCAGGGGTGGAGGTGGGGGAGGAGTTATTGTTTTTACTCTTTATATATTTGGTTTTTATTTTTTTGTAATCCACCTAGAGTCCCTGAAAGTGAGTGGACAGCCATATAAATTCTCTAGATAATATATATATATAGATGGAGAGAGAATGAAATGGATCCCTTGGTGAAAGACCATCCAGAGTGACCGCAGGTCATAAAAGAAGGCAACTTCTCCTCCCTGTCAAATAAGTGAGGATGTCTTTACAATCTATAAGGATGTTCCCTGCCCAATCCAAAAGATAAAACAGCTTGTCTGAAACTATTGGCCAATGATTTTAATAGTCATTCTATTATTGCCATTAAATATATTGTTCTCATTACATATTTTATTTCTGTTCTAATACAGTATCTACCCAATGAAAATTGAAATAAGAGATATTCATGGGAACTTAATCTTGAGGTAAACGATATTCACAGGAAGTAAACTTAAAATAAGAGATGTTAATAGGAAGTTAAACTTCTGAGGTAAGATATTTGCAGGAAGTTAAACTTGAGGTAAAATATATTAACAGCAAGTTAAACTTCTGAGGTAAGAGAGATTCACAGGAAGTTAAACTTCTGAGGTAAGAGAGATTAACAGGAAATGAAATTGAGGTAAGATATATTAATAGGAAATTAAGGTTAAAGGAAGACATATTAATAAAAAGTAAAATTTGAAGGAAGAGATTATCATAGGAAGTTAAGGCTGAGGTAAGGGATATTTGCAGGAAGTTAACATTGAACTAAGAAATATACCCATAGAATTGGGCATGTAGAAGAAGGAAAAAAAAATAGTTGTCATTTAAAATGTTCCTGACAGTTTTATAAATATGGCATCAAGGAAAACTTTCCCTAAGCATCATCGGTTGTTTTGAAGCAGTTATATAATAAATGATAGAAGATAATAACATAATACAGTATTCTTCACACAGGTGTGGAATATATGGCCAGAAACACCAGCTGAAGGGATTCTGAAAAAAAAAAGTTATTTCAGAAAATTGAAGGCTTTTCCTATATGAGGAAAAGAGAAAAACAATATCAGGAATAATTCCGTGAAGCAAATTGGTGTAACAAAATTAAGAACTGTATAAAAAAACCAAACACTTCAGAAATAAAAAGCCAACTGGGGAGACAACATGTTGGATAAAAAATAAACTACTAAAGAAGGCTTTTGTGTGCATATGTTTCTTCAGTGCAAAAAAAAAATGGGCAGATATCCATATCTGAATTAACATTTTAGAAAGGGAACCTGGTGAAATGAGACAAATAGAAAAGAAAAATGATGAAGTTTTAGAAAACTAAAGCAAAATAATAATAATGATTGGGTCCAGATGGTATCTCTCTGGAAGTTTTAAAAAACTTAAATGTAAAATTGTTGATGTTCTAACAAACAAATATAAAATGCTGACATAATCTAGCCAATGTACCAGGAGACTAAAAAAGTGATAAAAGTGATTCTAAGGAGGAAATCTTGCCAGTAATTTAGAAAAAATAAATATTAAATAAAAAACTAATGTGTACAAAGACAAATATGTCTGAAGATCAACCAATGCAGTTCTGCAAAAATAAGCCCCTTCTCTCTTATTATTTAATGAAGATATTTCATTAAATATCTTGGACTTCTTATATCACTTTCCTTGGACTTCTTATATCACTTAGCAACTATGAATTATATAGCATAAAATGAAATCGAGAGCCAGTTTGGGCTAAATGTTAAGGCATCAAGCTAGAAAATGAGAGACCATGCATTCTTTGCGTCCACTTTGGACACAAAGGCAACTTTGGGCCAGTCATTTTCTCTCATCCCTGAGAAGAAGGCAATGGCAAACCACTTCTGAAAATCTTGCCAAGAAAAACTATAGAGTTGACAGGAGTCAACACTGACTTGAAAATACAGACATTCCTCCCACCCCACTCTCACATATACAATTTGCAAGTGTTTGACCAGAAATTGTGTGTGTGGGGGGGAGATGAGTGATAATTCTTGCAATAAGAAAAAGAAGTGTTGTCTTGGGATCAAAGAGACCTGTTCCTCCATGAAGTGATGGTTCAAAAGTTTTTTCCCCACTTCTTTGCCAATAAGGGAGTTAGGAGTAGGATGAAAACAATTCTTCTATTGCTCAACCATCACTGTAGAACTGTCACAGCTTTCCTGGGGTTGTGGGGAAACACTTTATGCTGAAATTAAAAAAAAAAACACACTTTAAAACAAGAGGAAAGAAGAATAAAGAGAAACATCAAAGCTCTTCTTGAGGGAGCTTTGCTGAAAAACTATCTATCAGTTTAAGAAGGGGGATTTTTAGTTTTGCTTTGCTAACCCAACCAGTGCGTATCCCATAAATATATTCTAAAGAAATGGGGGGAAATAGAAGAGATCTGAAACATAAAATTTCTATAGAGTGTATTTTGCTGTTGCTGAATTTTGTAAATTCCTTTTTAGGCTGATTTAAAAAAAAAATCTACAATCACAGCAGCTAGTCAAACTGTCCTCAGCTGGTCATGTTGCTCAAAATATGTATTTGAAACAAATCTTGGTTTTTCAATTCTCAAATATTGATTCCCAATCTCACATCTCACAGCTGGTCGCTCAGTGTTCCTTGACAGCACTTGGTAATTTTTTGATAGAATCTTATTTGTCCATGTTTATGTTGATTTATGTAGACTACCTTGCTGTGAGAAAGAGAAACCATGAGAATAAACTAACTCATTTTGTTGTCTTCTGATAGAAATTTGTATTGGTGGAACAGGAAGAAAATAATCATAAAAAATTCATTTCACACGATGTCTTCATTATTCTACTAAAAATACTGCTTTACTTCTGTTTTCAAGATTTTGGAAGCCGGGAGAGTTGTAGGGGAGGGGGACATTGGTGAAAATCATGCCACTCTTTGTAGTGATAGTATTCATTCATTCATTCATTCATTCATTCATTCATTCATTCATTCATATTTATTATCAATAAATTCTCTTAATGAGGAAAGTCATTTTCCGATCTCCTTTCTCTGTAGTGGTTTACATAAAATTGGAAACTCTAACAACAAACAAATTACTTCTTAATTTATCACTAAGTTGCTAACATATCGTCAACATATAAAATAAATAAATAAAATTCATAGAAAAATACAGTAAACAATAAGACAAGCGTACACATGCATATGTATATATAAAGATACATATTTCTCAATTTTAATTCATCCTGTCTTGCACATATACTCCCTAGCCTGGAATAAATATTGCATCTTGGAACTTCTGAGAAGAATTCCACTAAGGTGGAATCTCTGAATAATTGGAAAGTTTTCTCAGGTTTTTCTCCCCTTGGGCTAAATTGCTGTTTATGAGATGAGCTACCAACTGACTTACCCTGTCTCTTGACTCTTTGTGTTTGATTTTTCTTCCATTTCTTCCCAACCTTCCCATAATGTTTCACACTAAGTGTAGGAGTTAATGCTTCAAGGTTGTCTCTGTTCCCATTCTTGATGATTGTATGTATGATGTATGATGATTACAGCTCCATTTTTCATCAGATAAATAAGTTATCCATTCTGGACTCCAGATTACAAATCCTATACAGATCTGGATCCTGGAAAATTAGAGAAGCTTTCTACTTGGAAAGGTACTACTTCTTTAAAAAAATACTAGGTTATCTAACACAAAATGATAATGGTTTCTTGTCAATGCAAGATGTATATACAATAATTTGTTGCATATAAAGAGAGATAAATGCAGAGTATGTAATAATATAGAAATATCACGGACAAAAATAATATTTGCATTATATACATTAGTATAATATTTACAAAAAAATTACACCTGCAGCTTTGGTAAAAGAAGACAAAAACTGAGTATGACCAACCATGGGTATGAGCCCAAATTTGAACCTACATTATGATTGTGTCTTTTATAGCATCTGTGAACAGTTAACTAGCAGCTTCATATAGGGTTACCAATACCCCATTAGGAAAGTATATACCTGATACATTTTTCCCATCCACCATCTTTTTTCATGGTGTACGATGGATAATCTCCTGTTTTATTTCCCATCTGTATTCTGTTATGTGCATAAAAGGATTAAGACTGGAAGAACCCAAGGCCTTTGCCTTTGGGTCTGTCCATTCTGATTAACCATAATATTGTCTCCAAAGGCTCTGGGAAGTTCTGTGCCTGTTTGCTGATAACAGCTACAGACACTGAAAATTTTTTTATGTGGAGTTTATCTCTATCACTCCAGGTGATAGATATTGTCTCATTTTTACAATTAACAGCAATAATTGCTGATTCATATGTACCTGATGTGTGGTACACATGTGTATAACTGACTGACTGACTGACTGACTGACTGACTGACTGACTGACTGATTGACTGAATAAATGAATGTGGCATGGATACCTGCTGTAATCTGGATGTAGGGATTGATTGGGATGTGCTAGTTGCAAACTAAACTAAAAGTTGCCTAACAATTTGTGCAAGGTCTCATCTGACTAGATCCAAGGACCTGTTAGTGCATCATTGCCTGATATATTAAAGTGGTACCTGTGGTTTTGGAAGAGGCTGTAGCTTACCTCTTCAGGGAGTCTCTTGATCTGGCCACATGTAATTACTACCAGCCTGTCTCTAACCTTCCCTTTCTAAGGAAGGTTATTGATCCAGGAAGCAGATTATTTGGATCCCTTTCATTTGGCACTATACTAGCATTGGCCTCATTGCTGGAGGACACTTTTTGGCATTTGGAGGTGGGCAGTGTATTCCTTTTGGTCCTGTTAGAGCTATCAGCAGTTTCCAGTACTATCAATCATAGCATACCTCTGAATTACCTGAAAGTTGGGAATTGGGCACTATTTTGCAGTGAGCCCACACCTTCCTTGGTGAGCATTTCCAAATGGTGGCCAGGGAAGGAGAGGTCAGACCTCTGTCCGCTTGTGGCATACTGCATGTTTCAATCACTTACTCCCCATTATTTAGATTCTGTATGGGATGTGGTATCATAAGTAGCAAATCATACCTGACTGTACATCATCACACTGTGCTATGCCAATTATGTCATGAAAATTTCGTTGCAATGAATGAAGGCTATGAGTGTTTGGATGTGAAGAAACAGCCTGAAGTTCAACCTAAGCAAGTCAAAATTGCTGGTGGTTCAATTTAATTCTTAGTTTGTGCCAGTGGTATTTCTCAGAGCAGCAGGTCTGAGACTTGAGAGTTTTCCTGGACTCACAGCTACAACCTGATGGGTAGGTGAAGGTTGGGGCCAAGAGATCCTTTCTACGTTGTGGTCCTACCTGAACCCTTCATTACTTTGTGTTTATATTACTCTAGGACATTCTACACAAGGCTGCTTTTAAAAAATAGTTGGACACTGAAGTTGGTGTAAAATGAGCAGTCCAAGTGCTGGAAAGTAATGGCTACTGGTAACAGAAAACATCAGTGCTGTGAGTTCTAAAGTGGCTACCATTAAATTTCTGGATGCAATTCAAAGTGCTGGTTTTGACAGCACTTAAATTTTGTAAAGCCGAATCTAGGTGTTTGCAGGACCTGTCTTATCCAATCATCTTGGAAAAGGCTACTGTTTATTTCTGACTTCGATTATACGAAGGGTCCAGGATCAGGGAGCACTGTTTCCTTTACAAATAAGTTTAACATCTTCTGAAAGGATGTTAGAAAAGGAACAAAACAAAGACAGAACTCTTTCAGATCATCTTTGTTGATTAATTTTTTCCATCAATGCTATTTTTATTATGTTTGTTGGTTGATTTTATTTTTATTATTGTGTTTGTTGGTTGATTTTAATAGCTTATCACTTCATGTAATTATGCTTAGATTTTTGTTAATTATTTTAATTATATTTATTGTTGATATTTTTAATTATTGTATTATATATGTTTCATGGTTAACTGGAACCTGCTGTGAGTCATGGTAAATTCATTGGTGTAGACATATAATGTAAAACAGTTCAGTCCAATGTAATGTAATGCAACATGTATAATATATAAAATTTAATTAGTGCTATGAATGGTTTGAAATTCCTATTAACATATAGCCATAAAATCTGTTCCAGTATTTAAAATGTTAGTAAGTTTATATAGTGCTTTAAAAAGTACAATTCCATAAAACTGGAAGAACCCTATATTTTCTGCAAAAAGCTCTTAAAATACCCGATATAGCCTGAATATTTATGGAAACATACTAGAATATTTTTTTTTCTGGAATAAGCAACCCATTTGCCTTTTAAAAATGTCTGCAATGTAAAGAAATACGCTGCCAAGTTTTTACCTATCTTACTTCTCCATTTCACCATATGTTATATAACATATATATATATATATATATATATATATATATATATATATATATATATATATATGTATATGTATGTATATATATATATATATATATGTGTATATATATATATATATATATATATATATATATATATATATATATAACATTTGATAACAATTATAGATAAAAGAAAACCATATTTTCTATTATTCTCTTGGAATAAAGGAAACAGAAGTCACTTTTAAGGTAAAATTAATATTGCTAAATAGAAGGCAAAAGTGTTAGATATTTTTGCTACTTTGAGTTGACCAAAGTGGGAGAAACAACAACAATAATAACAATAATAATAAGGTATCCTATAGGCAGATACTCCAGTTTCTGTTGAATCAGAAACTGGAAGCGTTTGTACCAAACCATTAATGGAGAGATTGCAATGAACCAGTCAAAACCTGACAAAGGAGAAACAATGCAGTTCTGGTTGCAGCTATGAGACAACCCAAAGAAATACAACATGAATGCTGCTTAGATAAAATTGGTGGATAAGAATAAAAAAAAAGAAGTTGAAATGAAAGAACTTATAATAACAGCAGAAATAGAGGAGAAAGGGGCAAGGAAAATCAAGAATTGGTCAGCATCAGGTGAAGATGAATTGCATGATATTTTGTTAAAAGATGTTTGAAAGAATCAAACTGCCCTATGAAATAACGCTAAGTGTCTGGATGAAGAAAATATAATCAAGTCAATTAATGTCTGGCCAATTCCAGTCATTAGATATACAGCTGGAATAGTGGATTGGACTCAAGCTGAATTAGAAGCCCTGGATAGGAAGACTAGAAGAATAATGACAATGAATCATGCCTATATCTGCACAGTGATGTTGATTGATTGTACTTACCAAGGAAAAAAGATGGAGATGGAATATTGCAAGAAACCCCAGACATTGAAGAAGATCAAATGGGCATTGGATGAATATCTAAAGGACATGAAGAAAATGCCCTGAAGCTAGTACCACCGTGAAGACTTACTGAATACCAAAGAGACCAACTGGACCTAGATGAAAGACCAAATGAACAATAAAAAAGAGACATGGCAAGGCAAAGTATTACATGGCCAGTACATTAAAAAATAAATCTAGCAGGCAAAACAAATAACAACAACACCTGGCAACAGCTAACAGCAGGAAAGCTGAAGAAAGAGACAGTGGGACTAATTCTGGCTGCACAACACCAAGGCTTAAAATACCATATTTTTCGGAGCATAAAATGCACTTTCTCCTCCCTAAAAGAGGGTGGAAAATGGGAATGTTGATGCATCTTATACACCGAATACAGCAATTTTTGGCCTCCCGAAGCCCTGCCCTGCTCGTCCCATTTTTGAGAAAAATGGGCCCGTTTTTCGCAAAAACAGGGTGTGCAGAGGGTTTGGGAGGCCTGCAGAGTTCTCCAGGGGCCTGGGGATGGCAAAACTGTCTCTGTTTTTGTGAAAAACGGCAATGTTGCCTTCCCCCAGCCCCCAGGAGCATTCTTCAGGCCTCCCAAACCCTCTGCACACCCCGTTTTTGCGAGGCCTGCTCCTGGGGGCCAGTGAGGGCAAAAACCTTTTTTTTCTTACTTACCTCTTTGAAATCTTGGTGCGTCTTATACACTGATGCGTCTTATGGTCCAAAAATATGGTAAATGCATAAAAAGACAGAATTGAGAAAACAGCAATAGGCAGTAAATGCCACCTCTGCAAAGAAGCTGAAGAAATGGCGAAGCAACTACTTAGCTTCTGGAAGAGGATCATGCAGACTGATTACAAATGATAGCATGACTAAGGTGACCAGACGTCCCGCTTTTGGCGGGACAGTCCCGCTTTTGAGCAATTTGTCCCGCGTCCCGCGGCGTTTCAAAAAAGTCCCGATTTTTCTTGAGCCCCAGCTGATGGCTAGAAGAAAAAAAAACTGTTTAAACTCTTGCCCGGGGCTTCAAAGGGCCGCCCTACAGGCAATCAGTGTAAAGCAGTTTTTTTTCCCCTAGCTAAGCTTCAGAAACGAAAACGAAACCAGGGTCTTTGGTGCAGCGTGACAAAATGAGGCAGAGAGAGATTTATTTTTATTTTTATTTTTCCTCCCCAAAAAAGGTAGGTGAAAAACTGCAAACAATAGGAAATTTAGGAGGAGAGTTCAAGATTTTAAAACACAAAGGAAAAAAAGCTGTATTTAACTAGGGAACTGTAATAATTGAGATACTATTAATTGTATATTGTGTTGAAAGCAGAAATGGTTAAGTTGTGGTTCGGAGGAATATATGGGAGAAATTATTTGGTTTATTATTATTGGTAAATATAATTAATTGATTTGTAAGAAATTGGATTGCATGGAAATAATTGGAATATTCATGTTCATATTGATTAATATACAAAAAAGATAGTTTTATAACTAATTGATTTATATTAAAATGTTGAATTTGTATTAAACAACTGTATTACATAATTACATAATTAAACAATGTGAGGATGGATATAAAAATAGATGACAATGGGAAGGGGTATAATATAGAATAGAAGGGAAAAATTGAATTTGATTAAGATTAGAGATGAGGATGAAGGGTAATATTGGTTTTTTTAAAAAATAGATGAGGAATAAATATGGCAAAAAGGGAAATATAGAAATTGTAAATTTAATTGAAATGACTAAACGCTGTTTAAATTTGTGAACCAGCCAAATATTCTGTTCAAAGAAAATACATTGTATGTTTGTATGTGTGTTTCTAATTATTGCTATTTATTCATATTTGTTCTCTTTTATTCTTTAAAGTTTAACAATTCATTCTTTATCTTAATATCTTTATATTTGCTTGGGGTTGGCTTTCTTCCCTTTCATCTTTTTTATTGTACAGCAATCTTTCTCCTCAAACCTACCACCTCTTTCTTTTCTTTCCTTCTTACTTTCTCTTCCCCCCACCCTCTTTTTCTCCTCCCTACTTCCTCTTTCTTTCTCCTTCTCCTCCTCTCTTCCTCCCTCTCTTACCCTCACTCCTACTCTAATTTCCATTCCTTCATCCCTCTCTATTGCTGTAATCCTTAAATGCATATGGACTACTCAGAGGGCTGAAAAAGTTATTTTTGACTGGTCCTCACACTTTTGACCAGTCCTTGAACTTACGACTGTCCTCACATTTTACATTTTTGCCCTATCTTGTCACCATGTTGAAGAGAAGCAGTTGTGAAATGAGTGACATGGTTGTTAAGAATGCTGCACGGGCATAAATGTGAGGATGGTCATAAGTGTGAGGACCAGTCAAAAGTGCGAGGACCTGTCAGAAATGACTTTTTTCAGCCCTCTGGTTAGTCCTTTTGTGCATATGGACTACTCAGAGGGCTGAAAAAGTTATTTTTGACTGGTCCTCACACTTTTGACCAGTCCTCGAACTTATGACTGTCCTCACATTTTACATTTTTGCCCTATCTTGTCACCTTGTTGAAGAGAAGCAGTTGTGAAATGAGTGACATGGTTGTTAAGAATGCTGCACGGGCATAAATGTGAGGATGGTCATAAGTGTGAGGACCAGTCAAAAGTGTGAGGACCTGTCAGAAATGACTTTTCAGCCCTCTGAGTAGTCCCTATACACATAGCCATGGCCACCCGGTCACATGACCAGGTAGCCACGCCCACCCAGTCACATGGCCTCCAAGCCACGCCCACACAATAAGCCACGCCCACAATGGTGTCCTTCTTACCAATGTTAAAATCTGTTCACCTTACCCTATAGACATAGCCATGGCCACCCGGTCACATGACCAGCTAGCCACGCCCACCCAGTCACATGACCAGCTAGCCACGCCCACAAAATAAGCCACGCCCACAATGTCCCTCTTTACCAATGTTAAAATCTGGTCACCTTAAGCATGACAAAGTTGCAAACAATGGTGCATTGGAATATTTGCAAGAATTACAATTTGCCTGTAAGCAAGAACTGGTGGAGGAATCAGAAAATAGACAAAGCAATAGAAAACAAAGAAGTAAAGTGTTCCGGAACTTTAAGATTCAGACAAGAGTGATAAGAATGATAAAAAATTTCTCAATAGTGGACATCACAATACCTGGGGCCAGAGAAGAGAAGAAAAAGAACTGGAGAAATTCACAAAATATAAAGATCTTGCAAATAGAAGAAAAACAACTGTGCCCAAACTAAGCAAAGATAGTATCAATACTGATCGGCACCTTGGGTACAATCCTAATACATCTTCACACCATTGGCATTAACAAAATCACCATCAGTGAAATGCATGAGGGAGCTTTATCTGGAACAGCTTGTGTCTTGTGATGATATCTTTAATATTATTGGACAACAACATCCGCCTATCCTAGAACCTTTGGAAGGACTTGATAGGTAGACAAAACTGCCAGATCCAGTCTCAACATTTGACTGATTGTGTCACCAACCACAGTATTTAGAATGTTTCCCTAAATGTATTAGAGAGAAGTACTGCTTAGAATAATTAAGTAGAAACCTACAAGAAAATTTACTGGATAATTTTTTTTTATCACAACAGCAAGGCAGGGAGTCAGTGGTGCACATTGTTTAATTAAGCTATAACACAAAGTTTAAAATAAGGATATTAATGTAACAGTGATTATACAAATCATATTAACATTCAGACCCTGCAGAGATTCTATTAACCTTGCCTTGGAGCATACGCCAAGATGCCCCAACCCCATTTGTACACACATGTAAGCAGAATTTTTCCAAATCTGTAAATTTGAGTCTCTAGTTTAAAATAGGGGTGGGAAAGCTCTAGCTTTCCAGATGTTTCTTGAATTCAACATCTGTAGCAACTGCAAGAAGGACTAATGGTAAGAGATTCTTTGATATGGTCTAGAGGACTTTTATTTCCCATTTTTGACACAAATCAAGACTTTGCTTTCTGAGATGGCTATTAGACAGCATGAAATATAGTATAACATTAACATTTACACCATATCAACAATATGAATGGAATTAAAATCAAAGCGACGGTACTATATGTGCTTCTTGAGTATATGTGTTTATTACCTTTTTAAAAGAAAATCAATGACAAAAGATTTTTAAGAGTAAAAAGTTAGATGATCTGACATTTCTCACCTGGGAAATGTGATAAAAGTGATGGTATCTCCTCCCAATTTTAAAGAGGGATGCATTTTGTCTAAATGAAAAAAAAATATATGAAAGAATCATATTTTTTGGAAATGAAATCCCCTTCATTCTCTTATGTTATGAAATGGAATCAAATTAGCTTTATGTGTGTGTAGCCCTATTCAGAATTTGTCTCCATATTTATCCCAAACACTAAGTTATGATGATCACGTAGACTGACCTCTAATTTATATGCTGCCAGTCTGACTATTACAGTGACTCTGGGTAACTTACAATGTGATAAAAAGGTTAAAAAAAATATAATAAGGTTAAACAATTAAAATTAAAAGGATTCAATAGAAAGCTAAAAATCAAGAGGTTGGGCAATGAAGGGCTGGGGATCTATTCTCCACCCAATAACCACTCTCAACATAGTGTGCCCCTATTGAGGACAAGGCCAGCAGGCAGAGACAGGTTTTAAGGCTCTTCTGGAAGGCCAGGAGGATGAGGTCTAATCTCACCTCCAATAGGAGAATATTCTGCCACAGCAGAAAAGTCTCTTCTCTTCGACCCCATTGGCCCAAATTCTTTGGCAGACAGGATTTGAAGTAAGCCTTTTCTGCTGGAGAACATGGAAAAGGCTAGTCCCATTGGAATGCGGCAATCCTGGACCATAATTTTTTTTATATTTTTGTTTAGAATATGGAGTGTTTTTTTTTTTTTAATAAATTGACACAGCATAATGGAATCCTGCTTTTGAAGTGCCGACATCCATCTCAAAGGAGACAATATTCTGAGAGCTTGCCCTACTAAAAATAACATGATAAAGCATTTGGTTGTTGGGAGGTGTCACTGTGTGACCTATAACTAATTATTTCTATAATGTTTTACTTAGGTCACTAATTTACACCATCAGGCTGATAAGTGTCAAAGATTACAGTTCCCTGGGGTGCTTTATTATCCATGCAATTTCTTAAAAAGTCTTGAAATGTTAATGTGCCCTTAATGTGGATTGTTTATGCTGAGACAATCTGCATTCTGTGTGTCTTAACTGCCTTACTACGTGGCTCTAAAAATAGAATGATATAAAACAAGTTTAATCAACTACTAAGATTTATTACTGTTCAAATGCAGTTCCTGCACTGGCTATTAAAGACAAAGGATTTTGAAATCAAAGCCTCGAGTACTTCATGAAGACCACAGCTGCAGGCAAATATGTGTTCCTCAAGTCAGTCTACTATTGTTTCTGAACCTTCCCTTAACCATGACTGATTTACTTTTAATGATATGCATTATGTTTTTTTATTTTTATTTAATGGTTTTGTATACTGGTTGAGTTGGGTCGCCATATAAATGTTCTAAGTAAATAAATAAACCTCTCATCCCATTCCCTAAAACCAATCCTTCTTGGTAGGATATTCTTTTGTATGTGCATATTATGTTTATCTTCTTCCAGATATTTGTCTTCAGAAAGTAACTATGTATGTGCATATGTGCATATTGTGCACACACACATGCACACTTTCAAATGAATGTTGGCTCCTAACAACTGTCTGAATAAATCCCTGCAGTTTTCTTGGTATCAATTTTGTAACTGGTTTGGCCTTACTTTTTTCCTAGGGCTAAATAGACTGACTGGCACAAAGTCACCCAGTTGGCTTATGCCTAACATAAGACTACAACTCACAAGCTCCCAGTTTCTAAGATTGGGCCTTAACCACTACACCAAATTGGCCCTCTTTGCTAATTATCCATAGAAATGTATTGCGGAGAGAGAACACTTTTGCTATTGATGTTAAAAATATTATGTAGTTAGGATAATTAGTTTTTTGTTGTTGTTTGTGTTTGGTGTTGGCCTGAGCTTTTGTGCTGTAAGAGTACCTTTTTATTTATTTTACAATTACCTTGTTTTTTTTTTGATGTTGCTCCCACTCAAAATTGTATATTTTCACCTTAATAAAAGAAAAGATCAGCAGAAATCAGCCAAGTTAAACCTTTTGAAACTCCCATTTTTTTCAAGAAAAAAATCTTGTTCTGAACTCTTTACAAAAGCCACTGTTTGAAATGCAGATAAAAAAAAAATGAAAGACAATGTAGATAAAAAAAATAAATGTCATTAGTTGCCTTCTTTTCCTAGAAAACAAAAACTCCATGTTACAGCATGAGACAATTTGGTTTACAATAAAAATGTGTTTCTTGGTTATGCAAAAACTCTTCCCCAAACATTTGGATTGTTTATGTATGATGCCCCAATATTTGCAGAAGACAAGAATGTAATTATCAAGAAATCATTTTCTAGTGATTAATTAATTAGTATATTAATTATTGCTCACATTTATATGTCAGATGTTAATATTTTGAGCTCTTTATCACATACCTGCTATGCATGGAAAACTCACAAAATGTATTTCATAGTATTATTTAGTATTCATATTCCTGAAATCACTGTTCTAAATTTTAAAAATGAAGAATCAGTGAAGTAGAATAACATTATTTAGTCAAAATTCGGGCCATTTTAACCCTAAATTAAAAGATCAAAGGGGCAGAGTTCAGATATTTCTAGTGATTTAAAAGTTTAATAGTTAAATTTATGCTTAACAAAGTATTTTTGAATCTTTTTGGTTTTAATTAGAGAATATGCATAAACCACAGCTTTAAACCTGAGGAAGATAATTTTGGCAAATTTTGAAGTTCTGAGTTTTGAGAGAATGGGATGAAATCATGAACAAAATGGTCACCATGGGAGGCTTTCTTAGTCACAAAAGTTGTATGGTGGGGTAAATTAATCATAAAACATTCATTTATAAAAGGTTAACTTCTCAGTTTGGAGATGCTATAGCTTTTCATTGGGGAAGTGTTGAGTGGTTCGAAAGGGGTCAACATCTTAATTTGTGGAAGTGCAGTTTAAAAAGGCTGAGAGGAGCTGGTGAAAGCACTTCCAGGCTGGGAAACTTCAGCTAATGCTCCAAGCAATCCCAAACCTGACCATTTTGGCCAGCATTGGAGAAGATTGAGAGGATGCTTCTGCTGCAGCACTAGACACAAATGACTCAAGGCTTGAGTTGCTTTAGGAAGGCAAATTTGATGGCGTTGATTAGCTCTGGCAAATGAATCACGTCACCTTCATGTCTCCAGTGGTTTCATTAAAGGCAATCTATACTACTTCACAAAGGATTCTTGATTTGTTTTCTCTGTCTTTTAAAACAAGCTAGTCAATTTGAGAATCTGTACAGTGTTGAATTACAGACACGTGCTTGCCTACGTGTTGTTCAGATAACACATACATTATAAAATAGGTTGCATTTCTAGTCAATGAAAGAGGAGGAGAAGCAGGAGGTTATATATAGAACAAGTAATGAAAGATAAATAGGAAAAATGAGAGATTACAGGGACAATGCTAGCTAGAAAATGAAATATGAAAATCATAAATATGTTTTAAGAATATTTATTAACACAATAATAGGGAAATAAAATGGCCAAGTTAAAACAGTTGCAAACTCACATTTGAAGATAAAGAGAAAAGGGAATAGAAACTCTCCTAACCTATTAGACATGGTATGCATGGCTGGCCAGCATAGAAAAATCATGACATAAAAGCTGTGACTGGGGGAAAAAATCCTCACTGGTTATGGTATAATTAAAGAAGCTGTTGTCACCTTTTCAAACCTATCATTAACTGTGCTAAAGAAGAATTTCTATGTTCACTGATTGGATAGTCATAACATTTCCTTTAATGATACTATAATTATTCATTAACATTTACTTGATCAATCCTCTCACAGCATTTCATGACTATTGAGAATTCCTACTGATGCTTAACCATCCTTTTGAGATAGAGAGTAAGAAAAATGTTATTGCCTGCTGAGAAACTATTCATATTTTTCTATTTTTACCTGCTTCATTCTTTCATCTTCCTTACCTCAGGTTATGCAACGTATCTAAAACAACATACATGAAAAGATTTACTTTCAATTTGAATGATGATTCATAAATATTTGCATAAAATGATCTAATTCTGACTTCTCCCCCCCAAAAAAGATTCACATCAAACGGCCTTGGTTTATTAAAACATATGGAAGCAGGAGGACAGAGTGTTACAGAATCTAGTTTCCCAAATCTGTCATAATTATTTAAAGGACAAGTCAGAAGGATGCAAAGGTAGGACAGCCATTTCTCTGGAAGGGTTTGAAGATTGCTGGCCTGGAGTAGAAGTTCTTCAAGGTTCCTTCCAAGCCTATGAGTCTATCCTAGTCCTGGATCTTGGATCTTGGTTTGGGAGCTAAATTAACTAAAAATTGAGGGATAAACCTTGAAGATCACTTAACAGAAGTCCATGTACTAAAATGGACAAATATGATGGTTATAAGCCAGCATGGGAGGCCTAGGCAGGGAATTCTGTTATCATAGACATGGTGTTGAAAAGACTACTGGATCCATGCTGTAAAGAAATTCTCATCCTTTTCTGATATTTAGTAGATAATTTTACATTCTGGTCTGCCTCAGTTAACAGAAATCCAGGTTCTATGTATGAACCCTTTTCCAGGGCTACAAGGGCTGTCAGTGGCAAGAAAGTTAACTTTCTCTAACTTTTCTCTCTCTCTGTTTTTTCCCCACATTCTGGATTTAATTGCTGTCACAAAACACAGTAGAGGAGAGTTTGCTTCAATGTTAACAATAGGCCCAAAACAAATTTCTGTAAATCAAACTTTAGAGTAATTGTTCATTTTTTTAGTGTCATTTGCACAAATTGTGAATACTTTTCAGCCATTTTTTTATTTACTGCAGTTGCCTTCTGGATAGTGCAGTAATAAACCAAAATATGCTTTTGTAAATCTAGCTTTAAAGTAATTATATTGTTGTTACCAAAAAGCAAAATTTGTTTTGGTAATTTTTGAGATACAGTAGTTTTCACATTAGATTGTGTACTGTCTTCTGTATTGCTTTACTAGAGAAATAATTTTAAAAAGATGTGCATAACAGTGTATCTAATCACTGAATTATACTAAGAATACATTAATATAACTTACAGGCATTTTGGAAAGCAAACACATATTATATCAGCTTCACTGTGTTTCTGTACTGAAAGGAACTGAAAGGTGAACTATGTATTAAAGAGCAATATACTTTATTCATTCCAAGGAAACTGACACTCTCTCTCTCTCTCTCTCTCTCTGTGTGTGTGTGTGTGTGTGTGTGTGTGTGTGTGCGCGTGCGCGGATGTGCATGCCTTCGAGTCAGTGTTGACTCCTGGTAGCTGCCTGAACAAGTCTCTGCAGTTTTCTTGACAGGACTTTGGAAGTGGTTTGCCCTTAGCTGCTTCCTTGGGCTACCTTAGCTGCTTCCTTGGGCTACCTTAGCTGAGGTAGCCCAAGACTGATCCTGATGGCTTCGTGTCTAAGGCAGGACAAGAACTCATGGTCTCCTAGTTTAAAGCCAGATATTTTCACCAGTACATCTAAATGGCTTTTGTAACAGTTGTTGGAAGAAATATCCATCTGGTTCAGTTCCAAGCGGGGAGAAAGACATTAGAAAAATGAAGGGTGATTGGAAAGATAGTTTATTGATGAACAGGACTACATGGGTTTGAGGTCCTAGGCAGCTGACCACATGGAGTTGAGAATGAGGGTTATTTATACCTTCTCTTGGATCTTGCCTTGAGCTTCCTGTTCCTGTGCAAGAAATGTATTGTATTGGCTGTAGTCAGTCTCCCATGAGGCCATGTGGAGTCATGTTTGTCTGAATTAAGTTTGGTTGAAGTGTGCTGATGCAATGAAAGGGCTTGTTGGGCAATTTCTATTGTACCTGAGGGCTAATCCTACCTTTATTCAGACCTTGCTGCTGGGAGTAATAGATTACCAAATCTGCATTTCTAAAAGCTGGCTTTTCAGCTTAGTATCTGCTTGGGGACAGGGAGGTGAGGCTCTAAGTTTCTGTCTTTAGAAACATGTTTCTCCTTTAGGGAAATATAATATTCTGTTTTAAAATACTTCTCAAAATACTTCATTCTTCTAGGAGGGGAAAATTTAAATGGACCTTTTTAAAAAAAAAGGCTCATTCAACCCCTGAACATTATTGTAATAGTTTCTATGTGCCCCTTTGTTCACATTTAGTCATATTTTGATGTTATGCTGAGGTACTTCTTTTCTCCAAATGGCTACATGCAGCCTATTCCCTGAGTAAACCAAGATCTATGCATGTGTACCAGAACAAGACAATGGAGATAACTCTCTAAAAATACAGTATTGCAGCTTTACTTCCCCAAAGCCATCTTTTCTCTTTTTGATCAAAATAAATCTTGATATACCAAATTATTTTGTTACTTTTTAAACCAGGGTCAGTAGCCTTTAGGTACCCATCAAGCACTAGGTTAGCTTAGGAAGAGTTATGTACACATTACCCAACAGCCTATGAAGACTTAATGGTAATATATGAATTGTGACTGAACATAAGAATAAACATATGGAATGTGGGAAAAGGAAGCCTGGCTTGCAGTGATACAAATTTCTGAGGAGGCATAGTGAATGATGTTGGTGTAAACTGAATTTAACTATTATTTTCCTCTTTTTTTCTTATCCAAGCTGCAATTCATTTGGTTTACTGTGTCTGACTACCTTTTTGCTTACCTAACATTGCTCACCTTAAGGGGGAATAGCATAATAGGTATGTAGGCCTGTTTGCATATAACCTGCAGGTAGAAATAAACACAGAAGTAATCACTTTTGGACAATCCCATATCCTACCCTATATGGGATCTCCGCATGGGAACGCTCAGTTACCCTTCTCATAAAAGAGGATTTTGTATCACATAAAAGTGATACAAAAACTTTTTGTAAAAGTAGAGTTGGTTTTCAAACATAAATTGTACTGGCATCAGACAAAATGCTCTGAACATTCTCCTACGCAATCATTACTCTTCTTTCCTCTTCTGATTTCATTGTTTACTTAAAAATAGTTGGGAGATAAAGATGCCAGATGACAGTCTATCTTTATTTCTAAAAATGTATAAAGGCCCATAGGCATTCTGGGAAAATGAGCAGGGTACATTAGTGCTGCACAGTGCTCACTGTGCAAGCTCTGTCCTCACATCCTTACAGGTTATCTGTTTAAAATAACTATTCATAGATTCAGCACCAAGTTCTTTAGGGAAGCTGATAACATGCTCAGATCAACACACATACTTTGGTATAGTTTTCAAACCCATATTCTGGTACATTATTTAGTGTTGTGTATGAACAGGCAACAAAGTTACTTTTGTTGTTCTTGTTGATATTATGTTTTTACGGTTTTCTCCTTTCATCTGTGCCTCTATCTGATGGGTTCTCCTAATTTCTAAAAACCTATTTGGAAAGAAATTAACACATTTCTTCTTTTTTTTTTTCCATTGCCTATTGTGACATTAAAGGTACAGATACTTAATTTGCAGCCATGGGAATTGTTGTAGGAATCTAAACTTCACATTGTTTTATATATTTTTACATTTGGTTTACAATCCTCAGCAAGGTTATAGGATGCACATACCAGTGGAATGCCCATTTCAAGATTTTAAGCCTTTACATCTTAAAAACTAAAATATAATGAAAATCCTTAAATGTTGAAGATGACAATAATCACATTTTCTTGATACACTTAAATAGCAATTCTGAATAATTGTGGAAGAGTCCTGTTCCACTGGCATAAATTTGCATACTTAAACAATTTTTTTTTCTTAGTTATAGCTGTATATTTCTCTCAAATGTTAAGCATTCTTAGGAGATGTAGGGACAGAAATTTGATAAGACAAACAATCACTTATTTTATTTAAAATGTAGTTTGGATATGATTGCCAGGTGGATACCCGGGAAGACAGTTAAAACAAAATCCAAAAAAGAAATTATTACTCCAGAGATGAGAAGTAAAATAATTACTGATGAGTCACAGATTTCACGACAGAAATGTGAAAGTCAGTCTGCTCAGCCAATCTTTTCCAGAAACTTACTGCAATAAATCTTCAGCTTAACACATTTGTATGAACTAAGTTGCTAAGACATTTGCACAGTGAAATATTACTCAAAATGTCCCATTTGTAGCTCTTTCACCTTGAATGAACCAAATTCATTTCACATCTGGAAAGCAAAGAAGAACATTAGAGATGTTGGATCTTATAAATTTGATTTGTTTTGCTTAGTTTATCACAGGTTTAATCTTCTCAGCTCCTGGCTTGGCTTTTAGATATTTTTCTTCCTTTTACAACATATAACTTCTGGTGATTTGAAAGAACAATGCAATATTCTTTTACAATGTGCTGCTTTATTATAGCTTCTACTAGCATTCATGTGCTGCTGAGTATGAAAAAAATGTTTTTCCTCCTCTCTATCTTGCTGTTTTTTAATATTAATACATTAATACATTAATTAAAAACTCACAGTGAGTTTTTGTGATGCTTACCTCAAAGGTATCTCAGATTTCTGCTTTCATTAACTTGTCCTTTTAGAAGCCAGTTTCTCAGATAGGGTGCAAGAGGAGTAGAGACACAGCTTAACAAATTGGAACTGGGATTGTGCATTCACTCCAATAACCCCAAGCTTGTGCAATTAAAACAAAACCAATCCCATTAATAAAACCATCTTTGCAAATGCAAGGCATTGTTGGTACTATTGAAAGTGCAGAGGAACTGACAGCTGTAATTACAACTAACCATGTGATTGAACTGAATGAAACTCCAGGATTGGAATACAAGGTGTCTTGTAAAGAGTGTGGTTGTTAAGAAAACAAAGAGCCTTGGTACTACAGTGGTTTAATGCACCCTGTTATTAACACAGCTGCCTGCAATTTCTGCAGGTTCGATTCTTACCAGGCTCAAGGTTGACTCAGCCTTCCATCCTTTCTAAGGTAGGTTAAATGAGGACCCAGTTTGTGGGGGCAATAAGCTGACTTTGTATAAATATACAAAAGAATGAAGGCTATTGCTTAACGCACTGTAAGCCGCCCTGAGTCTCCGGAGAAGGGCGGCATATAAATCAAATTAAAAAAAAAAAAAAAATTGGCTTGCTGGCAAGGGTAATTAAATTAAAAACTTTTTTCCCCTTTCTAATATAGAATAACTAATGAGAAAATGAGCACCCTGGATCCAACAGGATGAACTTTACCTCTTTTGAAAGCTCCAGTGAATTGGTGTGAAGTGCTTATTTGTTTATTGTAAATATTTTCTGCAGATGAAAGTGCTTTGCCTTTCAATGAATTTAACAGAAAATTACTAAGATTTCAACACTGTAATGATCAACATTCTAGACTGGTGATGGCTAACCAAATATGCGTATGTGCGCCCGACCCCCCAAAATGCAATGTGTACGTGCTCCGTGCATGTGCCCTGAGCATTCACACACTGCCCCCTGCATGTGACCAATCCCCATGCATGCGCATGCGCACCCACAAGTGCCCTGCCCCTGCGCATGCGCACGTGGCCCTCGCTCATGTGCCCTACCCCCTTCACACGTGTGGCAGAGACCCGATGACCAGCTGGCTGGAGGGAGGCATGCACGCATGTGCGGCGGAGCTGAACTGAGGTGACGGCTCCCATGGCCACAGATAGGGTGCTGCGTGCCACCTGTGGCACTCCTGCCATAGGTTTGCCATCACGATTCTAGTCTAAGGACAGAATTGGTTTTTTGCCATCTCTGTTCCCTTTTGACTACTTGGGAAAATGGTAAGAGATCCATGAACTGTACCCATGGCAGTTTCTCAACCAACCTAATCTCTCTGTTTAATAAACAGATGGAAAATTCCTGTTTTTCTTTCTCTATTGTGCTTTCCTCTCTTCAACAAACAGTTAAGGTAGAAGTGAGATTCATTTTTCATATATTTCTTTAAAAATTCAGCTTTTACTTCAGATATGGTAAATTCCAGCATTTATTGATACATGGGCTAAGCTTTATCTTTTTGAAACAGTGGTATTACTGTTTTAATGAGCATTAATTTAATGAGTTTTCCTGCTATCTAAGTAAGTAGATCAATAAGCCTTCAGTACTCTGCATATGTTCAGAAGCATATCCTTTGAGAAGAGCTCCTGCTGAATTCAGGTCTCCAACAGGCAGTGTTCATTCTTTGATTCTTGTTTCTGATGAATCAAAGCACATTTTTGTCTTTTTATGTATGAATATTTTGTTTCCACAAAACAAAAACTTTGGTTTTCTTTCTAGAAACAGAATGTAAGTTTTTACCTGATCAATGAAAATTAATTTTAAAAGCAACCGTCTTGCTCTTTTGAAGTTACTTACCAATTTGACATGTGTGTTAATTACCCATTTATTAAATTGTTACATATATTTACCTTTGAAATTAATTCACTAGTTATAATGTAGAAAAGACAAATATGTACTTTTGGGAGGACTACAATAAGATACTTCATCTACTGAAGCATGTTAGTTAGAACTAAAGTAGCTCTGCCTTTGGTAGTAATAGAGATAGCAGTGTTGTATTCTGAGGTCTATTATTCATTTTGTCAGCTGATCATTCCTTTGTAACTCAGCTGTTCCATTAAAACACAGTTGCTTTTTCATTTCTTTCCCTGGAGGAGCATTTCCAGCACTGAATACTTTTTGTTTGCTTATTTTCCTGATGGGTTTGTTGCTGATTGTAAGTTTTGTTTTTGATGAGTGCCATCATTTCATAAAAATAATGGGCTATTTTACAAGCTCTGCCCTTTATAAGAATATTTTCATCCTCAAGTATAATTTATGGGGTTGTATTCTAATGTATATTTTAGAAGTTTCACATTGTTACCATTGCCAAATGTAGCTTAGTTACATTAAGACTCTATTTTTCTGAAAATGTTACTGTAGCATTTTGGAAACTGAAAAAGTAAGGCTCCAGAAAAATTGTTTAGTTTTCATACCACTGCAAGACACCTCTTTATCATTCTGCGCTATAAATTATCTTGCCTTGCAAATTTTTGTAGAATATTTATAGAAATGTATGAAATTAGGAGATACCCAATGTAATTTCTTTCACAGAAGACAAATAATTTTTAAAGTGAGGATGGATCTGGTTCACTGCATATTCAGAATCAAAGTTGTTGCAATTGTAAGAAGGTAATAAATGTTTATATGGGACAATGACTTTCAATAGAAAGCAAGAAATACTTTCAATCTTACACATGCACATCTAACAAAAATTTTTGATCCATAATTTTACACTAAGTGATCTGAGGCACAACTTCATTGAAAATCAGTAGAGATGAAAAGATTATGTGGCATGTGTTGGATTAAGTTGAACTATATATTTTGCATGCATTACTGTTGGATATCCCCCACAAATTTGACAGTATTTGGGTCACAAAAAAGATAAGGAGAGTATATTTATGAGATTCATTAATATAATTAATATTTGTCACCCATATTCTCTGTAGGATTGTGAGGTCTAATTGGATGGTTTGCCTTAAGCACCAAATGGATTCTAGAATGAATTCCAGGCAGTTATGGAATTTCTCAGCTCTACTGCAGCTAGTTCTGTTCTTTTTGGGAACCACTGGCAAAAGGAGAGCAAACTGGACATAATTGATCCCAAATGACATGTTTCTGATGGTGGATTCCAATCATTGTCTTCATTTAGTAAATCCCTGTGAAAGAGGAAACAAAAATTATACCTGGAGAAAGTAGAAAAAGACAAAAAAATGAACCTGACCCTACATGGCCATGTTTGATCCTATCCCTTAGTGATAAAGAAAGTGAAGTATGCCTATCTTCCTCCCTCCCTCACTAACTGCATTGGTGGATTGTCATCCAGCAGCCTTGTTTAGAGTTACCAATTCTCTATTGGGCAGTCTCAAGATTACCTGTCCAGCCAGTGTGATCAGTTTGCATACCACTTTGTCAACAAGATCATTCAGATTCACCATAGCATTGATTCAGCATCAGTAAAGTCTTTGGTAATGACTGAACCACTATGTTATCTCATTACCTGTTACTAATTTTGGCCTGGGACCTCGAAAGAAGTGGATAGGTGCTGTCATGGTTATTTTGGACTTAGTATCCTGCCTAGACAAGCTGCAGTAACTCATACTCTCATTACCATCCACCTAGACTACAGCAATTCACTTTAAATGAGGCTAACTTTAAAGGCTACTCAGGAATCACAATTGATCCATGTGATTACTGATTCTTGGTATAAGGATTATATAACACTATTTTTGTGGACCTCAGTTGGTTTTTGGGTAAAATTTAAACTGCTAGTTTTGACTGATAAACCTTTGTATGGCTTGGCATCTGGGTACTAAAGCATCACCTATTCTAATCAGACTTTGTCCCATCTATTAGAACATCTAATAGGCCTCAAAATCATTCTTGAAAGATATAGCAATTGCTCACAAGATTGATCAGGTCTCCTGTTCCACATATTTGGAAGTAGTTGTACATTCTTCTAACAATAGGGATCCCCATGGAAACTACATTGCCGAAATGCTCAGAGGAGCTCATCTGCCATCCTTAAATTCCTCAAGACAGAAGGTAGCCACTATATTCCTGCAGCATTTAAATTATTTGAAGCTCAGCCAATAGCACAGCTTCTTTATGGTTCCCAACTGGACCCCTTTTCCACCTTTGCACCACTAGAATTTGATCAGTCTGGATTTCCGAGATCGTCTTTTCAGGCCCCAAATTGTCAAATATCTCAATACCACCTTGAGATGAGAGACAGGCTTCATGAAAGTAGAGGCTAGAGAGTGGGTAATCATACTCAACTTCTGGTATATAATATTCTTTTTTTCCTTTTGGCCTTGCTGTTTAACTATGATTTTTAGTCCATGTGGAAAAAGAGTGACGACTGAAATCTGTTCTGTTCAGGTCTTCTACTCAGCGTGGGATATGATCAGGCCAAGTTCACATTAAACAGCACTTAGTGGATACCAAGTGCCAATTGTACCTAGCCAGGCAAACCCAACAAGTACTGTCTTCCCTTATGGCGTATTTAATAAATGGTGAAGTACCTAATCATTGAAGGTCCTTTACTTTGGCATGATGTCACACCCTCTCCTCACTTGTCTTTGAAAGGCAATGTAGAAAAATCCGTTATCCAGAGAGACAATGTTTCTATGGCTCTGGACATGTAGAAACAATAACACATGTATTTACTTTTCCAGTGTCTAAACAGAATTTGTAATAATCTCATTTTACCTCTATTGTATAAATACTGCAGCACATAGGACAGTTTCACTCCTCTCTGTTACTTTCAGATACCAACCCTGTTATAACATAAAGTGTTATGTTTTGTGCAGTAATACTCAAAATATGTTAGAAGAGGTCCTATGTTAAATTAATATTAATGAGTACCTAGACAGTTATTATAGAGTATTTTGCATTATGATAGATTTATTTTATTTTCTTTAATGTTTTTTTAAGTTTTAGACTGTTGTTTTTATATACACTGCTCAAAAAAAATAAAGGGAACACAAGCAGAAGACATCCAAGATCTGAATGAATGAAATAGCCTTATTAAATACTTTGTTCATTACATACAGTAGTTTTGTGTTCCCTTTAGTTGTTTGAGCAGTGTATAAACTACTGTATGTAAAGAACAAAGTATTTAATAAGGCTATTTCATTCATTCAGATCTTGGATGTCTTCTGCTTGTGTTCCCTTTATTTTTTTGAGCAGTATATATATATATACTTTTTTGAGCCTTGGTAGTACAGGGGTTTAGTGCACCCTGTTATTAACACAGCTGCCTGCAATTACTGCAGGGTTCGAATCTCGCCAAGGCTCAAGGTTGACTCAGCCTTCCATCCTTTCTAAGGTAGGTGAAATGAGGACCCAGTTTGTGGGGGCAATAAGCTGACTTTGTATAAAATATACAAAAGAATGAAGGCTATTGCTTAACGCATTGTAAGCCGCCCTGAGTCTTCGGAGAAGGGCGGCATATAAATCAAATTAAAATAAAAAAAAAAAATATATATATATATATTGAGGTATATATCAAAGAAACCAGATCTACATATTGGAACATCATCTTGTATGGGTTGCCGATGATCACAAATAGTTCAGTCTGAAATTAAGAAGAGAATCAATTTGGTTTGTATTTAAGTAAGTAATAATAGTGTAAGAAAACACTAAAATAAGAAACGATATAGGCAGTGAAGTAAATCCAGAAATCTGTCATAAAAGCTATCCTGAAAATAGGGGGAAAAAATTAAAAGCAGCAATACTGTGATATGAAATGTTGTGATAGATAAAATTGTGCTATATTCCTTTCACAACTATTTGGTCAAAATGAACGAACCTAATAATTGAAGGTAACTCTGAATATTAATGTCATTGTACTGATTATATTAAATATAGCAGCACATTACAAAACATTATGATTTTTATTGTTTCTCAAAACTCAAATATGAGGAAAAGAGAAATTAAACAAGCATAAAATTGCAAATAGTATCCTTATGAGTTAACTGTTATAAACCACCCCATTGTTTATAGGATATTTTAAGATTACCTTTATAGTGTAGACATTGAATGATCATTATAGATAGTTGCTAGTATCCTTTGATAAGAATAGACCCTTGCTTTGTGGAACCAGGGCAGTCAACACTACAAATTTCCATTCTGGATCCAGTCTCCAGTCTCCAGTCTCCAGTTCCAGTTTTCAGTGCAGTCTTCAATCCACTGTATTGAGTTCCATTTTCTCTGATTAGCAGCCTCATTACTTGCTTATTCTCACAAGCTGGAGTTTCCTGGTACTCTCTTCAGGGAGCACTATGGCAAGCAATCAGCAGAATGTCCAAGAGGATCAATCTGCCCAACTCACAGCTAATAGCGATCTGATTTCCACCACTATTGAGATCCCAAAGACTAGGATATAAATGGGCATCCCTGAAAGGAGCAAAAGAGTTCAGTCTCTGACTTCCTTTTATGATTTTTCTCAACTGCTCTTTTTACTCTCATCAAGATGTATCTTTTCTTTTATGTACACCGAGAGCGTATGCACCAAGACAAATTCCTTGTGTGTCCAATCACACTTATCCAATAAAGAATTCTATTCTACTGTTCTATTCTATGAGGTTTTGGACAAAAGAGCACAAATCAAATCTAAATAAAACTTCCAGTTTCAGCATTAAAGAGTAAGAATTCTATAGTCCTCATCTGTTTAAATTAGGGCTAGGATCTCCTAGTTTTGTTGACTGTCTCATGTTAAGAGAAGAAGAAAAAATGGGTCATTTTAGAAGATGGGATATAGTTGGCCATATTCTTTTCCTTGAGTATAATCACTTCCTACAAGTGTTGTTTGTTCTAGGATACTAGGATTCTAGGATTGTGTGCATATGGGAAGAGTATACGGTCAGAGTTAAATATGAGTGGAACCATGCAGATATCTTATCTTTCCATCTAACAACACTTTCTCTCCTTTCTCTGGCTTCCTCTTTTTTTCTCACATTCACAAAGATAGAACTGACTTACAACAATTCATTTAGTGACCGTTCAAAGTTACAATGGCATTGAAAAAAGTGACTTACGATCATTTTTCACACTTATGTTCATAGCAGCATCTCCACGGTCACATGATCAAAATTCAGATGCTTAATAACTGACTCATATTTATGACGGTTGCAATGTCCTGAGGTCATGTGGTCACCTTTTGCAACATTGTGACAAAGTCAATGGAGAAGTCAGATTCACTTAACAACTATGTTACTAATTTAACAACTGCAGTTAACAATTGCAATTGTCTCACTTGGCAACATAAATTTTGGCCTCTATTGTAAGTCAAGGACTACCTGTAATTTCTCTAAATAGCTTATGTGAGATTTTTGAAATTAGACCAAGTTTTGTTATTGTCTATGGGTTTCAGGTTGCCTGCCCTTTCATTCGAAGAATGTTAAGCTTTTTTTTACTTCTTTATTTCACACTACAATTTCCTCCCTTTCAGAGAACTATAAATAAAGCCATGCTGAAATATTATTGTTGCAATATCCTATCTAGATTTTCTTGCTGGCTTCTATCTATTGGCAATGTTATTGATATCATTGCTCTTAGGAAACCCCCACTGCTTTGCAAGTAATTTTCTGTTCCACGAACTGAATGCCGATCTCACCATTATGGTTTTTTAACATCACTGAATGCTGCTATTTTATGTCTGTGGGAGTGAAAAATGAAAATGGCAGATTTATGACAACATGATTCATTGACTCTACCCACATGAATATCATTTGTGTCATATTCCATCTTCTTGTCTTGTGGCAAGTTGAATTTTTTAGCAAGCACAAAATTAATTGAGAAGCCTTGTTTTATTTTTGCTTAGATGATGTCATTTTTGTTCTTTAAATTCCAATTATAACACGATTCTAAAAGAAAAAAAAGAGAGTAGTGCTGTGTATTTGTGCACAGATATCACATCGGAGATACAAGAGGTTCTTCAATTTATATCTGCTATAAATAGTGTATCATTATTCTCTTATTATGCCTTTTCTGTTTTTTCTTGCATAAAAAATTAAGAAGAAAAAAGGAAAAGAAAATATTACTAAAGTTTCATAATTTGCCAAATAGACAAAGCACTACATTCCTGCTAATCTTAATCCTCATCACAAATAGAGACAGCAGAGTAGCTGCAAATATTCTTTCTTTTAGAGTTGCTAAATTTCTGTCTCATCTACATACCCCAGAAGAAAGGCATCTTTGTCTGCCATTAATTTCTTGAGCTGATATATTCCATTTTCTCAGTCAAAGCCAGGTCAGTGATTCCATTTTCATTGTCTTGATTCCTGGATGTTCTTAGAAGAAGACATATTACTGAACCTTCCCATACAATTAGGAACATATAAATTACAGGACTGCTGATATGTTTCCATTCTATTAGATAAACAAAACAATGTATATATTTCCTCTTGATGCATGTAACAGCTATTGAAATGCAACAAAAGAACACACCACAAAATTTGAGCTAACATACATAATGTTTAAATGTTACCTAGGAGACATGAGTCACTTTTTCATAACACACAATTAAGCTGTGGAACTTCTTTATTCAACCTGACAGCCTCCTGTTAAGATTGCAGCACCCAGAATTCCCTCTTAGCATATCAGGACTTTAACAGATTGTGAAATATTATCTAAGGCCTCCTTGATGATATGTTTCAGCAATCAAATCATTGAATATTTTTTTTTTTGGTGATAGCCTTTAAAACATGACTGCTTTGCCAAGTAGCAATGGATGATTAGATCCATTTCAGATGAATTTCAAAATCAGTGAGTTTTCTGGATCAGTCAGATTGTTGAACCAAACTGAAAATACTGGATGGGTCTTTTAGACAAGTAGGACAAGGTTAAGTAGGCCTCTCTCCATTCTTTTTCCACATTGTCTAAGTACAATTCTTCCTATTTCCCTATCTCTCTGCTGCTGCTGCTTTTATGTTTAAATCCCAACACAATATAACCTAACTGATCTGCCCACTTGCCTTCACTATCCTCACACCTTCCTTCTTCTTCCCTTGCCTTCCCAATGTTGCTACTATGGCACATGCACATCACAACTAGCTTTCCCTCTTTGTGTACTTCAGAACACCTCTGCTTGGAAGATTTTGTTTTTTCTGGGTCCATCCCCAGAACAAACACATATGGAAATCCACACACATTCCCAGACCAAACAGACTGCAGCAACCTTGAACATCAGCAAAAAGGAAACTGATCATCTATACCACAGTTTCCAATTGATTTTTTTTAAAAAAGGATGCCCATGCGACTTTATCAAAAACTACTCAATCCATTACAACAAAACCAGCACAAGCTGTGAAAAGGATAACACTATCATATATCGTATCAGGAGCAATCAATTATTACAACCACATGACTTTACTGTAAGCACTGTTTTGCTTAGTACATCATTCTAGTGGACTCAGAATTCATCAGAAGTACAACATTTCTTATATTAGTATCTCACATAGCTTTAGATAGAATTTAGATTCAGTAGTGCTCAGGTAGAATCCTAGAAAATATTTTCTTACTTTATATTAAGGGTTTTGTTTGTTGTTCTGCTTTATTATCAATTATAAATATACTGCCACACTATGCAATACAACTCTATATGTATCCAATTACTATAGCATATGGGAGGAGGAGGAGTTGCAGTGGTATAGTGGTTAGAATGTAACATTGCAGGCAAATTCTGCCCATAGCCATTTTGATCCTGGTGGGGCTCAAGGTTGACTCAGCTTTCCATCCTTCAGAGGTTGGTATAATGAGGATCCAGATTGTTGGGGGCAGTATGCTTGCTCTGTAAAACCACTTAGAGAGGGCTGTAAAGCACTGTGAAGAGGTATATAAGTCTAAATGCTATTGCAATATTGAGTTCAGTGATGTTTCCTCCCAGACATATAGCCTTAGCAGATGATTTGCATTCAGCTGACCTTGTTTGAATTCAGGAGTTAAGTAGGATTGGCCCTGATTAGTACTTGAATGGAGAAATATCAAAATGGGAAATTAGGTTACAAAATCAAAAACACTTGGAAATAAGTAATACTATAGTATTTAAAGGAAACACTAATGTACGTAACCATGAGGCCATGGTAGTCAACTTTAACTTGAAGGAGATTTTATCTTTAAATATGCATGAGACTGCTGCATTAACGTGTTGATATTTGATCTATTTTTTACCCAAATGTTGGATACTGGGAAAAAACAGTGCAAACACTCTCATGTGCTGTCGTCAGCTTGTTGGAACAAGGCAGAAGTGAAATCCTTGAATTTATCTTGCCAAGATCAAAATCTGGCTTCCTCCTTAATTAACATTTGGGGGAAAAAATCTTCGACAACTTTCATCTAGACCATCTTCAATCTTGTTTACTTTCAACAGAATTTGGGAGAATATGGCAGGATTTAATATTTGCCAGAGGACTGTACTTGTGGATCTATCTATCTATCTATCTATCTATCTATCTATCTATCTATCTATCTATCTATCTTTCTATCTATCTATCTATCTATCTATCTATCTTGCATATTGATAAAAAGGATTTTGCTAATATACTGTAGGTAAGATAAATAGGTGAATAATTTTTTTCTGTTTCTACACAAACTCAGCAATTGCATATAGCTGCTTCTTTCAAAAGCTTAGGCATTTTATTACATGATGCCATTGGGACTATTTTTTCTTAAAAACCAATCCTTAAGGATTTTTTTGTATAGTGTATGAGCTGTTAATTAATATCCAGAAAGCCTATGTAAAACAAACAAAGAAAACACTATGGAATCAATTATCCTCCAAGTTTCTCTTCATAAACAAACTTGGGCATGTATCAAGACATAAAATGTATGTACAGCTGTGTTTTTAGTCTTTCCTGAAGAATAAATCTCTTGAAAGAATATGTCTTAATTTTAATCATTTCACAAATAAAATGTGGATGAGCTCAAGCTGGGTAATTGGATCAGGACCCATCTGGTGTTTTTTCTTTTCATCTTTTCAGAATAGATTTAAGGTCAAGAAAATAATTTTCCATGGTGAGTATGAGTCATTATGCCTCTAAAGTAAAATTCTAAAGTGTTTCCTCACCACAAATATTTTAGAAATGTTATGGATTTTTATTAGATAAGTCTTCAGTAGAGTAATTCTTATTTGTGAGCAAGGAACCTGAACTAACTGGCAAATTATTCTTTGTATGGAGCAAGATATAATTTTATAAGCAGATGCACAGTAGCTTTAATAACTTTCTACTTTATTTGATTCTACATTGCTTGAAACACTTAAATGCCAATAGAATATGTAATTAGATCTAATTTTTCAAAAGCTAAACAAAGGATGCATGAATTTATCTTCATGTTCACATCACTTTCACATTATTCACATAATTCTGTTCTGTACCATTGTATTAGTCTATAATTATAAAAACTGCACAAATCATTGGATTAAAATATACATTTCTGCATGTATTTTCTCTCAAAATGATATATCTAAACATTTTCTTATAAAGTAAAGTTTTACTTGTTTTACGTGTTTTTTGTAGCAAAATATGGATTTGCTTTTACATTTTGATAACTTTTGAGATGAAAACTGTTGTAATGTGAACATGGGAAATGCAAAAGTATGGAAATTGGGAACAAATCAACATATGCATTTTTCAGTTGTGAAAGTCAGATCAATTTATGATACCGGTTACCAAGATCCACTTTATCAACCAAGCATAAACTGTTGAAATATATTGCAGTATTCATAAATATAGATGTTGAAATATTGAAATATATTGCAGTATTCATAAATATAAATATAGATGAATATTTCTATTAATTTTGTCATTTTCCAATCTTGAATTCATATCACGTATACCCATTGGTAATAAATAATAAAGTATACAGTAAAGAGCTATTGTGGTGCAGTGGTTAGAAATAAATGCAGTATTGCAGGCAAAGTCTGCCCATAGCCAAGAGCTCAATCCTGACTGGCTCATGGTTGACTCATCTTTCCATTCTTCTGAGTTCAGTAAAATGAGGACCCAGATTGTTGGGGGCAATAGGTTGAGACTGTAGATTGCTTAGAGAATGCTGTAAAGCACAATGAAGAGGTATATAAGTCTAAGTGCTATTTCTATTTCTATTTGAATTAACAAAATAAAGAAATTAAAAAAGCAGAAAATATTTTCTTAACAAAGAAAAAGAGAAACAAAAATATATTTTAATGAAGATGTTGGAATATGTGAAATTGAATGTGTGAATTTGTAGCTTAAATTATGAATGAAAGGGCTAAAATATTCTGTATGTCATAAAGTATTCACAAGTATAATTCCGATTGTTTGAGAAGATGTCATAGATTGGTGATAGTTGCATGTTATACTCTAGTAAATGGTGATAAAGAATGAAATGAATCAAAAATGAATTGGTGACAATTATGAGATATTCTGAATGAGTGCATTTGAGGAGGTAAATATTATTCTGCTACGTAGAATGAACTGATAAATGGGAAAAAGACAAGAAATCAGAGAAAACATATTTCAATTATGTGGTGATCCAAGAACAAATAGAAGTACTTTTGAGAAGTATCTGCATCAAAAGAAAGATTATTTTTCAAATTTCAGGTTTAAGCATAAGCCTATTTACGCATCCACATGGAAAAGACATTAATCAGAGTGATAATACAAAAATATAATTTAGAGTGCTGCAGAACTATGAAGGGTTACGCTAATGGAAAATATGGGGAAAAAATCTTTGCTGAATTATGTGAAAGAGGTTGTTGATAAGAAGAGCATGCATATAAGAAAATTATTGCTGCAATAAATAAGAATGAGATAAAACTATTGCATAATGTATGCATGGATTTAGAATGTTTTACTATTCTGGTATTAAACTGAATGCTCAGTGAATGTCTCAACAGTGATCAGAGTATAAGACTAGAATGTGTGATGTTCTTTTGATTATTTTATATATTTTTCAGATCAATCTATAAGAAACGCTTGTGCTGACATTAGAGGATGTGTTACTTTAGGATGGGAGTATATGTGTATTTTTGTATGCAGACCCTGTTGTATTGTTATCTAAGAACTCCAATGATCTGTAGAAAAGGTTAGATTGCATTACTTATTTATTCATCCATCTGTCTATCCAATTTATATAGCCATCCATCTACCCAAGAAATTCTAGATGGCAAATAAGAGAAAAACAAAGAATTCCATTAACTAACTTATATAAAAGCCCCGTATTGAGTCTTAATAAAAATATAACACAGCTAATCACATGCAACCTGTCAGAACCTCCATGCTGTCATCCCAACTCCAAAGACACCACTCCACATGCAAATAATACAGGTATGATTATCAATTATACATACATAGTGAAAAAGGAGAGCTGGTTGAATAAATTTTTGTATTTTGGTAGAAGGTTTACTGAAACCTACAAAACTAATGGAGAAATGTTAAGAAGGTAACTGCTGATAGAAAGAAGTACACATGATATAACTGAAAGAGAGATGGTTAAAAACAAATGAATTATGAATGAGCATAGATTGAATCAAAAGTAACAAACCATTCTCCATAGTGGTGGAAATAGCATCCAGGAACGGGTTGACTTTGTCTGTTCAGTTGATTGGACTGAGTCTGTCAAAGTTGTAATGCCAGGCCTCTGTTGCTAGGGCTTCCCAGCTTTTGACTCAGTCCTTCAGACTGGACAGACGTGTCAAAGGTTTCTCTTCTGACTAGGATTATTCCTGGATGCTTCTTCACTGCTGAAAAGGATTATTTTTGGATATTTATTCACCTTTAAACAACATTGTGAGTTTAACAGCAGACTCCCATTCGTGGTAGAATCGCTGGGAGTTTCCCAATGGCAAGGGCTTCGGCCCTTCGTTGGAAGGGCCTCTCTGCTGTCAGGCTAGTGTCAGTATCCTGTCATATGGCCATTCTGCCATCTGTTGAGCTGCAGGCATTCTGGACAGGCTGTGGAGTCTAGTGCTCCCATTTACAGCAGGGTCAGCCAGACAGAGGAGCTCCGTGCTCCCAGTTGTCAGCAGGGAAGCGAGCTTGGAGGAGTTTCACGCTCCTGAATCGGGCGAGTTGGGCGGCCATTTCAAAAACTGGGACAGTTGCCATGCCACCCGATGATTTAAGAATATTTGCTGATAGAGCTCCATGTCCCATTCAGGCCAGCCTGCATATCTGGCATTCACAGAGCACTCCCCCTGCATTAGGCAACGGCGGCTAGAAGTTTCAGCGATTGGTCGCCGTTTGCCTCGCCAGGAGCCTCACACTCTACAGACTACTGTGCCTCCACTGACAGGAGCTTCACGCTCCCTATTTTACCTTAGCAGCTGAGAGTGACATACAAGGGCTTAGAGCCCGATTTCATTTGGAACTGCTATTTGAGGAGCCTCGTGCTCCTAACTAAATAAGAGTGCTCCTAACAAGCCAGGATGCTTGAGGAAGCAGCCATAGTCCCAATGCCCAAAGCCTTATTTAAGACAAGAAAGGGCAGGAAAAGCAAGGCAGCCAATATGGCGGATGCAGCAGCAGTTGACAGCTCCCCTGAGACATCTAGGGCTGGAGCCACAGAAGACAGAGCCATAGCTCACAACTCCAAGGGTCGCTGCAAGGCTGCCAAGCACACCAAGACCTCCAAAGCATCCCAAAGGGATGGGAGGTGCAGAGATCAGGCCCTCCAAATAATTTGCAACAGGTCCAGTAAAGACAAAACCTCTGCTTCAGATAGGCAAAATGAGCCCTGTGCCTCTGACAGACAGCGATTCCAGGAGCTCTCACCAGACCAACTCTCTATTCAAAGCTTCCCTCTGCCTATTTCCAATACAGAGCTATGGGGCTCTACATCAGGCTGGCCCAACTCATCAAAGGGTATTGAAAGAACCAGTAAGGGTCCCTTCAGCCACCTTCACTCCAACAGCTGCAGGCTTGCACCCTGAGATAGGCAAGGATCTTGTATTGCCTGATAATATTCAGGACATTATCTCATAAATCATTAAAAAGGGCATTTCTGCTGGATTACAACCACCCAGACGGGCATATTCTGAAGTCTCTGCCTTCTCAACCAATCGCATAGACCTTTTCCAAGAGGAATTTTCTCCATTTCAAGATCCCGGGTCCCCTGCTCCTTCTCATGAGAACCAGCCATCGCTTTTGGAAGAGTAGAGCAAAGGTAGTTTGCTTGTCAGACGATGAGGGTCTAATGTCTGAACAGCCCGCATTTACTGGGCTATTTCCTCCTAGCATTTTCAAATCCATCCTTTTTAAGGCTACAAATGTGGCCTGCCTAGGATCACAGACTGAAGGGCCAGAAGCCCCAGAGCCCCAGGAGCCAGCTGATCCACTCTTTTCAGAACCTGACAAGACAACAGATGCCATCCCTTCGCCTTGCCTATTTGTAGACATAGTCCAACAGCAGTGGGCGGCTCTGGGGACAGCCCCAATTCCTTCTTCGACTGACAAACGGTTTTTTAATATCGGCCCAGAGTTGGCTAAGGTGGTCCAGACTCCATCAGTGGATGCACCTGTGGCTGCTTTGATGTCCTCCTCCAATATACCTGGAGAGCTGGAGGAGGGTCTGAGACCAGAGAATAGGCGGTCGGATCAGTCACTACAGAGAGCTCACCAAGGGGCCACCTAGGCAATCCGACCGGCCACTACTGCATCCTTCTTTAACAGGGCCACGCTGCTCTGGCTCTGCCAACTGCAGAAAAAGATCCTGGTGGCAGACATGAGGATGCATCAAAATCTCAACAAAATTGTGGTGGCGGTACAGTTTTCAACTGATGCAACTCTGAACTCAGTCCATTTTGCCTCCAAGACCATGGCCTCCTCTGTGGCTGCTCACCACCTACTCTGGCTACAGCAATGGCAGGTGGATGCCTACCACAAGTGGGGCCTTGCCTCTATCCCCTTTACAGGGGACAAGTTATTTGGGGAGGCACTGGAACCCTTGTTAGTGGAAACAAGAGACAAGTGCAATGTTCTACCATAGTCTCAGTGCAGGGGTGAATTTCGCTCCTCTCCCTTCTTTCGCTGTCCACCATTTCGGGGACCCAAATTGGGCGTGAGGCCTTCCCAATTGCAGGGGTTTTTTGGCCCGAGACAAAGCGGTCATCAAGACAGACTGGCTAGAGGTAGACCCTTTCAGACTAAATGGCCCTTTTGAGGGAGAGGAAGTCATTCCTTTCACTGCCACAAGTAACTGCATGTCCATACCTCCCATCAGGGGCCGACTGGCCCTCTTTGCCGACCAATGGGAGGAAAAATTTGATACGACGCCTACACACCAGAGACCTCCAATGGTTTCTTTTACCTTTCCAGAGGACAGGCAGGAGCAGCTTACCAGCCAGGGTCTTGGTTCCCAGGGAGGTTCTTTGTTTCCTTAACTCATGGAGGTCACCAGCCATCTAAAAAGGATGCCTCTTCCGAGAACCCCAAGGCCTAGTTGTAACAATGGACATCAGCCTCTTCGGTTGGGGTGCACATTTCCAATCGCAGATGGCCCAGGCCAGTAGAACCAACTGGACTGGAAACAGAACATCAAGTGGTTAGAGCTGTGGGCCTCCATCATTTCCAGTAGTCGGTCTCAGACAAGCACATTCTAGTGCAGTGGTCACCAACTGGTGGTCCGCAGGCACACCTGGGTGGAGGAGCTGCAATAGCCAGTCCTGTGACTAGAGCTCTGGCCAAGCAGCTCATAGTGGAGCTGTAAATCTCTGCCATAGAGGGAGGTTTGTGCAACTTTGAACTTTGCAGCACAGCCCTCACTGGCCGGAATGAGGTATTGGTGCAAGGGGGTTGGGAGACAGAGAGAGAAAGGGAGGGGGGAGAAAGAAAGAGAGAGAGAGAAAGAGAGAGAGAGAGAGAATGAAAGAGAGAGAGAGATGAGAGAGAGAGAGAAAGGGGGAGAGATATGAGAAAGAAAGAAAGAAAGAAAGGGGGGGAGAGAGAGAAAGAGAGAGAAAGAAAGAGAGAATCAGAGAGAGAATCAAAATGAGAGTGTGGGAGAGAGAGAGAAAGAGAGAGTGGGAGAGAGAAAGAGAGAATAAGAGTGAAAGAGTGGGAGAGAGAATGAGTGGGAGAGAGAGGGGAGAGACAGAGGAAGAAAGGGAGAGAGAGAGAGAGAGAAAGAAAGAGAGAGGAGGGAGAGTGCCTGAAGGACCCCATCCTATCACTGGGAGTCCAGGCGCTTCAGCAAGTGGCGTGCTGGATTCGTATTAGTGGTCCGAGGGATTTAAAATTATGAACTTGGTGGTCCCTGTGGTCCAAAAGGTTGGGGACCCCTGTTCTAGTGCTAACTGACAATGTGGCCACAAAGGCACACATAAACTGTCGGGGGGCACTAGATCCAGTTCCCTTATGCTGGAGGCCAGACGGCTGGGCCTTTGGGCAGAGAGACATCTGAGGCCCATAACTGTGGAACACATCTCCGGGGTGTCCAATGTGCAGGTGGACTGGCTTATCAGAGCAGCCATCAACCACATGGAGTGTTGCCTGTATCCGTCCCTTTTCCAGGAACTGATGGACCGTTATGGCATCCCAGAGGTGGACTTGTTTGCCACCCAGAAAATTCGCAGCTCCCAAGATTCTACTCCAGGTTCCCAACTCAGGGGGCGGAGGAAGTTGATGCTCTCTGCAGTCCACGGCCTCCAGGACTTCTTTATGCCTTCCCTCCTCTTCCCCTTCTTCCACGGGTGATCAGGAAGGTCCTGGAGGAGAAGGCGGAGGTCCTGCTTCTGGCCCCACATTGGCCCAGGAGGGCTTGGTTCACTGACCTCATGAATCTCTTGGTGGCTCAATCCTGGAGGATCCCTCAGGGCATGATCTCCCTCAGCCAGGGGGCATTGGTCCACCCAGACCCACAGTGGTCCCAATTGACCACCTGGCTCTTGAGTGGAGCGCTCTGAGAGGGGACAATTTTTCCTCCAGGGTCATCAGGACTATTCAGGCCTCTCGGAGACCTTCCATCAAGCACATATACTCCGCTACTTGGAAGTCTTTTTGTAACTGGTGTATCAAGTCGGGGCTTTCTCCAGTAGAGGTATCAATAGCCAAGATCCTGGAATTCCTCCATGATGGACTAGATAAAGGGCTATCGCCCAACACCATCCGGAGGCAGGTGGCGGCCCTGTCCTCAGTATTAACTTGTGGATTGCTGGAGTCGCTCGCCTAGCATCAAGCAGTCCAAAGATATATCAGAGGCACAACTAATCTATGTCCCCCAGGAGTGTACAGGTACACTACCTGGGACCTGTCCAAGGGATTGAAATCCCTCACTGGGGCCCCATATGAACCCTTACAGTCTGCCAGCCTGTGCCACCTCTCCTTTAAGGTGGTGTTCTTGGTGGCTATTACATCGTCCAGGTGGATCTCTGAGCTTGCTGCTCTATCAGTAAGGAGTGATCTGTGTGTTTTCCACACAGATCAAGTATTTTTGCAGTTGGACTCCTCCTTTATACCCAAGGTAAACACTTGGTTCTGCAGGGTACAGGAACTGATCTTATCCAACTTCTGTCCTAACCCAGTCCATCCCTTGGAAAAGAAGTGGTACATCTTGGACATGAGGAAGGCCCTCCGCATTTATGTTAAAAGGACTGCAAACCTGCAGAAAACAGAGACACTGTTAATTTCCTTCCAACCAGCTTCCTTAGGTAACAAGGTCACACCATCCACAGTGGGCCAGTGGCTTCAGCTGACCATCGCCAAGGCATATGAGATACAGTCCCTTCCTAGACCCACGTGAGTGACAGCGCACTCAACCTGGAGCACGGCTATGACAGCGGCATAGGCAACATAGGCCTCTCTAGAGGAAGTCTGCAGAGCGGCCACTTGGTCTTCCCCTTCTCCATTTGTTAAGCATTATAAATTAGACATATTTGCCTCGGCGGAGGCAGCATTCAGTCGCCGGGTCCTTCAGCATGTCCATACAGAGTGGGAGACCTCTGACAAGACTGTAGCCCACCAATAGGACAGCAAGCTTTGGTATGTCCCATTCCTGGATGCTATCTCCACCACTATGGAGAAGGGGTGTTGGTCTTACCTGATACGTTGGGTGGAGATAGCATCCAGTCCCCCTCCTGAAAACTGTCTGGTCCTCAATCAGCAAGAAGGATCTTTGAAAATGACATATTGAGTCTGTCACTTAGTCTTCGTCAAAAGCTGGGAAGCCCTAGCAACAGAGGTGTGGCATTACAACTTAAACAGACTCAGTCCAATCAACTGAACAGATGAGGTCAACCCATTCCTGGATGCTATCTCCTACCAACGAGCATATCAGGTAAGACCAATGCCCTGTCTGAAAGTATGTTGCAGCAATTTGGACATGCATAGAGAAGGAACAAGGCCTGAATTTCTATCTGTTTGTCTGGAAAGGCTAAGAAGGTTATAATTGGATAAAGTTGATACTATCCCAGTCAACTGATGAGAAATTTAAGGAGCAAATTATATGAAGCAATGTATGATCGTGATAGAAGCAAGGATAGTTACTAATGTAAATTAGAATTATTTGGCTTATTATCCTCTTGCCCTATTTCTGCATAACTTTGCTTGCCATGAAATAATAAAATAGTAATAGACAAGTATCTATGTATGTACATTTTTTACATAGCATACTTCTCTCTCACACACACACACACCCTTCCTCCCTCTCCTCTCTTGCTTTTTTTTTTTTTTTTTTGCATATTGATTTTGTGGTTTGCCCAAAGTCCTGCAGAATACTGGCCTGGTGCCTTTATTCTGTGAGGTTCTAAGATTAAACCACAAAAAAATATACTACTCTCATTCCCAGACAAGCTCATCATTCTGCAAGCAGCCTACTGAAATATTTCAGTTGTGTTGCTTCAGACTAGATGAACAACTAACTGAAATGTGTTATATTTGTATATAGAGCATTGCATTCAGACTTAGTCATCCTTGGACTAATGAAAATTGAAGAGACCTATTGAAGTTATATTTTATTTTTATTTTATTTTATATCAAATTTATATACCACCCTTCTCCCTGAGGACTCAGGGTGGTGTACAGCCAAATAAAAACATAGACTACAAACAATAAAATACTATTAAAAAGATATATATATAAATTTGGCCCCGTAATTAAAAAACAATGACAAACCAATTAAAAACATTTAAAAGTGTTAAGCCAGCCCGGCTTGCTGAAAAAAGAAAGTTTTAAGGGCACGGCGGAAGGCACCAAGGTCTTAGATTCTCTTTATCTCTGGGGGCAGTTGGTTCCAGAGGGTAGGTGCCCCCACAGAGAAGGCCCTCCTCCTGGGGAGTCACCAGCCTACATTGTTTGGCTGATGGCACCCCGAGGAGGCCCTCTCTGTGGGAGCACACAGGTCAATGGGAGGCCGTCGGTAGCAGCAGGCGGTCTCGAAGATATCTAGGTCCTAAGCTATGGAGCACTTTAAAGGTGATAACCAACACCTTGAAGCGCACCCGGAAGACCACTGGGAGCCAGTGCAGCTCACACAGGAGAGATGTTGTATGGGAGCACCATGCAGCTCCCGTAACTACCACGCGGCCGCATTCTGGACCAGTTGGAGCCTCTGGGTGCCCCTCAAGGGGAGCCCCATGAAGAGAGCGTTGCAGTAGTCCAGGCGAGAGGTGATGAGGGCATGAGTGACTGTGCGCAGGGAATCCCGATCAAGAAAGGGCCGCAACAGGCGTATCAGGCGAACCTGACAAAAAGTCCCCCTGGCCACAGCCATTAGATGTTCCTCCAAGGACAGCTGCATATCCAGAAGGACTCCCAGATTGCGAGCCCTCTCCAAGGGGGCCAAAGGCTTGTCCCCAATAGTCGGATATGGAGTCATCTGACTATATCGGGATGCCAGGAACTACAGCCACTCAGTCTTGGAAGGGTTGAGTTTGAGCCGGTTTCTCCCCATCCAGATCTGCACAGACTCCAGGCACCGGGACATTACTTCAAGGGCATCGTTGGGGTGGCCAGGGGTGGAGATGTACAGCTGGGTGTCATCAGCGTACTGGTGGTACTTCACCCCAAAGCCACGGATGATCTCACCCAGCAGCTTCACATAAATGTTGAACAGAAGGGGCCAGAGAACCGACCCCTGAGGCACTCCACATATGAGAGGACCCGAGGTCAACTCTGCCCCCCTGCCAACACAAACTGCGACTGGTCGGAGAGAAAGGAGGAGAACCACCGTAGCACGGTGCCCCCCATCCTCAACTCTTCCAACTGGTGCAGCATGATACCCTGGTCGATGGTATCAAAAGCCACTGAGAGGTCTAACAGGGCCAGAACAGAGGAGCAACCTCTGTCCTGAGCCCTCCAGAGATCATCTACCAACATGACCAATGCCGTTTCCATGCTGTGCCCGGGCCTAAAACCCAACTGGAACGGATCTAGATAAGACGTTTCCTCCAGGTACTGCGGAAACTGTCGTGCGACCACACTCTCAACAACCTTTGCCACAAAGCGAAGGTTGGAGACAGGACAATAGTTGGCTAATACTGCTGGATCCAGGGAAGGCTTCTTGAGGAGAGGCCTCACCACCGCCTCTTTCAAGGCCGTGGGGAAGTAACCCTCACTCAACGAAGCGTTGATAATTCCCTGGAGCCAGCCTCGTGTAACCTCCCGGGAAGCCAGTACTAACCAGGAGGGACACGGGTCCAGTAAACATGTGGCCGCACTAAGCCTCCCCAGAATCCTGTCCACGTCATCAGGGGTCACAGAGTCAAACTCTTCCCAGATAACATTCTCAAGACTATTCCTCGTCACCCTGCCCAAATCTGCCCAGTCAGAGTCCAACTCCCCCCGGATCTGAGCGATTTTGTCATACAGATATTGTCCGAAATCCTCAAATATTGATTTCCAGGCTCCACTGTCTACATATCTAAGGCATCAGACACATATCCATTTAGCTAAGAGAACAATCCCACTGAACGTAATGCAATATACTTCTAAGTAGGCAAATATAGAATTGCAGTGTATATTAAAATCCAGCCAAATTTTATTATCTTATCGTGCAACCCTTAAGACTTGAGTCTCCATAAATGCATTGGAGCCACAGGAACAAGAATGCTTAACTTTCTGCAACACTCTCAAGCAGTTTCGCAGAATCATGCAACAGCAGTTGCAGAGAGTAATCACTTAGTCTCAGAAAGAGATAACTGCTTTAAGGTGTTTTGTTTGGTGGAAAATGTACTTCTGCATGCTGTTAAACACTTTTTGAGGATTGAAGTGCTTTGCTGCCCTAATTATTGTCATTAGTAATATCAATATTCTGATTAATGTTTTGCAGTACAGTTTCCTAAATGGAGATATTCAGGGTAAAATATGAGCTGAGATCAATTATACTGTTATTTCTAAGCATTGCTCTATAGAAATTACACATACTTTATAATGATTTGGAATTATGCCAGTAAGTCTGGTAGGGGCTTAAGTCATGTTGTTCTAATACGTCAATCTTCCTCTTCTAAAAATCAAACTAAGTATTTTTTTAAAAACACTTATTTAATTTATGTCACTTGCTTGGTTAAATGTTTTACAGGATATATGGAACTCAATATGTTGCCCAATCTATTGAGCAATTCCTTCTTATATTATTATCAAATTTATTTATTTTCATATTTATTATCAAATCGTTCCTTTATTACTTGCACTTTAAAGATTATAAGGACCGGAAAACAGCTTTTCCCCCCATGCAGCTGACTATTTCTTTTCTTTCATGTTTATCAAAAGAATTACATCATTTGAATTTTGTGATGGGCAAGTAATCAGCAGCAAAGATCTCTAGAACTTTTTTGTGATATCCATAACTACCCTACCCTACTATAGAGATATAACAGTAAAACAACATTTAGTAAAGCTCTTCTCCTATTTCTTTTTAGAAACAATCTTCACCAAGCCTCCCCTGAAAATTTTATCAATATGCCTTACATGTCCTTCAAAGAAAGAAAGAAAAATATATCCAACTATAAAATAGTGCCACTATTTTACTTCGAGTTATTGGACAAATTTATGCTAGTCTTTGACTGTAATGAAGATTTGATTTCATAAAATTTGACAAGTTAATATGTAGCTTTCCTTTCTGTTGTGGATAGTAAAACCCTAAAAGAAGAGATTTTGTATATGCATCAAGCTCATATTCCCCTCTAAGACAGGCTGGCAATCTCTTTTTTTCCAATCCTATTTTCATTTTCTTTTCACACCTTATTTTATACTGACCATTATTGTTTGTTTCAGCAAAAATTGTAGATAACATACCTATAAAAGAATTACATAGACACTCTCACATTAAAAGAGAATGCAGCCCATTGCAATCTAATGTCTTGTTAACTATCAGAAGTTTGCCTTTGTAATGTGACTTTTAATTGGTTTTGGTCATGTACTTATAATAAGAGCACTCGGGTATAAAATTAAATTCTTCAATCAATTTATTAGTTTTGCTGTATGAATATGCTCAACTAAATAATCAGTGTGACTGCACTTTAGAAATTCACTGCCTATGTATTGCCAGAGGGAGGAGGTTTCCCTTGTTGTCTCTAGATATGAAAATTATATTTTATTAGCTAAATGATTACATTACTTAATATCAGTGGAAGAAACATGCAAAAAATACGTGTTTTTTTAATCAACTACATTTACAGCTTTCCAAGCATTGAAACTGTCTCCCGAACAAACCTACAGTATAAAGATTTCACACATGCACATGCATAATATTAGAGTGGAGGGTGATTGTTTGGCTAGATAGCTGCTCCTTAGGGAGCAAGATTGAAGTACATAAAAATGTCTTCTTGCAGTTACAACGAAAAAAAATAATAAGGAAGGAAGCTAATTTGATTTTAGATATATTCTGGGTAGAAATGTTGAATTAACTTTCTGAATCTGTTCAGAAATACATTATTCAGAATCTGAATACATTATTCAGGAAACCAAAACAAAATGAGCAAAGGCTAAATTTTTGACTTTTTCAAAAAAAACCCAATATAGGACAGATGGCCAGACAACCAAAATTACTTTGGCAAAATTGACTGTGAACCTGAAATTTGAATTTGAAAACACTCTTCATTCAGTTTATTAAAGTATTTATTTTTGTGTTGGGAGAGGACTATCTATGAAACATGCATCACTTAATTCCATGAGGATGCCATCCCTGTAATTGGTACATCATCATGTGCAACCCTGGACCACAGTATTTGGGGAAACCATATGGGGGGGGGAATATAGTTGGATTCAGGGTGTAGTACACAAGCATTAGATGCGCATAAAGATTAACTTGGCATGTACATTGGTGTTTTGGTGGTAATTTTTTATTTTAATATCAAGCAATTACTTTTTTAATAACTTTGTAATTTTATTTTTCTTTTTAATTAAATTAGTGTAGCTTTGAATACTGCTCAGAAATTATATTCAGTTGATATTATAATACCAAAGCTGTTTACTTGTCTGTGGAAGGTAACTTATGAATCGTTAAAAACCTTCATGTCTACTTTACTTCTACACACACACACATACACACACATACACACACACACACACACACAGAGAGAGAGAGAGAGAGAGAGAGAGAGAGAGAGAGAGAGAGAGAGCATATTATTTCAACTATTAAATGAACATTCCCATAAAAATGCCTAAATATTAAGATTCATTAGAGATTATTGTCAGGGTATTCTCACATACCACAAGGAAAGTAGTAACTAGAGACAAACTTTTTAGCTATGGCAATTCATATATGGAATTCCTCCCCTTGTCAAGCCTTCCAGTATGTACATTATGTTAGACACAGTAACCATATGCCCTTTATTATAAAGTAAGTTCTTTGTTCTATTTTGTATTGGTAGCTCTTCATTGTCGAGTTTAAATAATGTTCCAAGATTTCTACAAAGTCATGATTATTTCTGGTGTGATAGAACCAGAACAACTCTAGGCCAAAGCAGGTTTTTTTTTTTTTTTTTGTATTGTTGATCACATATTTATAAGAATCTTGATAGACTGACTGCCTTCTCTTGGGAATTGGTAGATAAAGGCTTCACTACTCTCTCCTCTCCTTTCTTTCCTGGAAGAGACTCCATGCTGGCATACATTTTTACTCCTTCCCCTGTCCTTTAGCCAGTGATTCCACCACAGTTTTAAAGGATCAAAGAGCCTCAGGTTCAAGTCTGCTGTTCCTCTCCTCCAAATTGGGGCTTCATGAGATGACTTGGGGTTATTTGTGCTGTAAGAATAAAACAACAAAGAAGCCCTGTGTGTATCAACTTGACATCCTAGAAAAAAATTAATATGTATTTAGTTTTACCAAATTTATTAAGTAAAATCTTATGTGGGAGTAGGGAGAAGGTGTGGGAGTAGGGTTATGTCAAAAAAGTCAAGATGGTATGTAAACAAACTCTTGCCCCAAAGTATTCATCATAAAAAAGAGGACAGTAGAGTAATTCTGCCCACCATCCTGATTTTTTACTACCCTCCCATCCAAAAAATGTTTACTGCTGCCATCAAAATAAATATTGCATTATACACATTCCATAGGGAGATATCCCATTCTGGAGGTGGTTAGTAGATTAGGGGAAGATCCCATCGCCACCTTGTTTACATATTGGTTCTTTTTTATCCAGTTTGCTGTTAATTCCAATATTTTAACATTTAATGCTCAATGTTTTAATTTAATTTAACCTTCTAATTGTTTTATATTGTCAATTTATGATGTTGTAAACCATCCAGAGTTGGTTGATAGGTGGTATGGGTGGTATATAAATTTAATAAATAAATAGTTGGTTTCTTTAGTATAGTCATGGAGTTAAGAGTGTTGTAGTAGTTAGAAATAGAAATAATCTAGACAGATCTTTATTTACTGAATTATTTAGTATCAATCCAGATCAGAACGCTGGAGAAGAATTCAGAGCACACCCCAGATGGAGCCATTCTGGTAGCATTTTGATGGTCCATACCGAAAAATGGGACCAAGGAAATTGTCTCTAATACCCTTCCTATATGAAGAATTCTGGAGACATATCTATCCCCCTGCCTGGCAATGTTCAAAAGAGCTCTGAACATGATTTGCCCGTTCCTGGGCCTTGGGTTAGACCAGGGGTCAGCAACCTGCAGCTCTGGAGCCGCATGTGGCTCTTTCATCCCTCTGCTGTGGCTCCTTGTAACTCAAAATATGCATCACAACCGCCAATGTGCGACACCCGCCACTCATGCAATTTATTGAGCTTTTCAACTCCCAGTAGGCCAACCATGGATAAATCCAAGAAAAGAAAAGTTTCAGAAGAAAACAGAACATTTAATTCAACTACATATGCTAGTTTTGTGGTTGCTCAAGAAATAGTCAGTCACCAGAAGGGTTTTGTGGCTCCCAGTGTTTTCTTTTCTGTGGGAAATGGGTCCAAATGGCTCTTTGAGTGTTTAAAGTTGCCGACCCCTGGGTTAGACTCCTGTATATTTGTTTGTCATTCAATGGTTGTTTCTTTTGAGTGTTTTGTTTCTCAGTTGTATTGTGTAATTATTTTTATGCGGCAACACTTGTTGCTTGGGTAATTTCATACACTTATAAATTTAACAGAAATAAATACCTTAAAGGTTTCAGATACATTTGGATCTTACAGGATGAGTGATTATCTTGCAAACAAATGTCAATTCTGTGTCACAAACAAACAAATAAATTTAAAAGGCATAACAATCTGGCAATGGTCAGATAGAATAACTTAAGTTTCTCTGCTTATCTGCTTAGGGGTCTTCCACTTGTTGTATTATTAAAAATACATATACAAACTTTGTTGAACATTTTAAATTTCAACAAGTGTTTACTGAATTTTTATCAACCTTTATAGAGATTAACATTGTGTTTTTTATCTGCCTTTAATAGAGGAAAAGAACAGTTCATTTGACATGGCTGTCTAAGAGCAAGTAAATTCTGCCTCAGGTGTCAGATCTCAAGAGTAAAGTACTGACAATTGGCAAGAGTTATAAAAGTCAAATAACCATAAGACATTTTTTTTTTTTTTTACTGCTTTAGTAACCAGAAAAGAAGAAATAAAAGAAGAATCATTATGAGTTGGGCAGCCTATAAATTTGATTTATAAATAAACAAAATAATTCAAACGAAAAGGGAACAATAGTGAGATATATGAACATTCCATCAATTTATATTTCAGTCATGATGAAATTAACAATCAGCCCTTTTAAAAATTCTTGGAGATGTCCAATAAATATGAAAAAAATGCTTTCAATTAGTTTCATCTAAAGGTCATTGAAACATAATTAAAATTCCTTGAGACTGTTAACCAATTAATAAGGGATATTTCAACTGTTCTAAAATTCTTTCAAATAACTCATATTAACCTTATCAACACTTTGTAATTGTCTATTAAAAATATAGATTTAGAAACATTCAAACTACATGTAGTAGGCAATTCAGGAGACTTGGAGAGCACTGGTCAATTACATCCGTTCTAGATTTTCATCTACAGCATGTCAGTTGGTGTTTTTGAAGTCTGAAACCAGACTGAATTATTCATAAGAACTATTGTGGTTGGAAGTTTAAAAAAGAAATTGAAATCTTGCAAGTACAATTTTTCATTCAGTGAAATGCTTTTGATTTCTCAGCTTCATATTAAAATATATATAATTTTGCTTTCAGCATTTATACATGACTGATGAAATAATTTATGCATTTAATAAAAGCATATGCTTTGCACATTCAAAGAATGCAGTTTCTTAGGATTCAGACACTGATCTTTTATTACTCTTGAACAACGTTTTACTTGGGCTGAAATAGATCTTTCATATCTTTTACCTCCCTAGTGAATAGATTCATGAGCATCCAAATGTATGCTCCCTATCAGGAAGAACCCTCTGAATTTGTTTTTACATAAAAGCAAGGTGTATGCTTTCTAAACCCCTGCCTTTGCAATATCTACAAGGTTATGAAAGTCAGCACCCTTTCTATCAGGTAGGCCCGCAGCTTTCTTCTATGTTATTCAATAACTAAATAAATCTGCTGGGAGAAGTCTAGAGGTGGATTTCAGCAGGTTCTGACCAGTTCTGGAGAACTGGTAGCAGAAATTTTAAGTAGTTCGGAGAACTGGTAGTAGAAATTCTGAGTGGCCCTGCCCTCATCTATTCTCTGCCTCCCAAGTCCCAGCTGATCGGGAGGAAATGAGGATTTTGCAGTAACGTTCCCCTGGATTGGGGAGGGAATGGAGATTTTACAGTATCCTTCTCCTGGAGTGGGGTGGGAATGGAGATTTTACAGTATCCTTCCCCTGCCATGCCCACCAAGCTACACCCACCAAGCCATGCCACGCCCACCAAACCACACCCACAAAAATGGTAGTAAAATTTTTTGAAACCCACCACTAGAGAAGTCATCCATTGTTTGGTGTTAAGATATCAATATGCTGTTAGGAGATGATGGGGACAGCCTGAACCAAAGGGCCAGTGTGGTGTAATGGTTAAGATGATGAATTAGGAGGAGGGAGACCCAAGTTCTAGTCCACTCTTGGCCATGGAATCTCACAGGGTGACTTCGCACTAGTCACTCTGCCTCAACTCAACATGCCTCATAGAGTGGTTGTTGTAAAGAAAAATAGGAGGAGAGAGCACTGTGATGCCACCGTGAGGTTCAGTTTAGAAGATGGGATAAAAATCTAAAAAATAAGTAGGCTATCAAGGACTTCTAGGGCAGTATACATCCAGACGCAACCTATCCAAAACTGCTATTTATCAATAAACATTGAGATAATATAGTTATCTCCTGGTAATTATTCTAAGAAAATGATGTGTAAAGAATATGTACATTATCCTTCAAAGTCTTAGCAGTAAAGAGAATTCAGGATCATTCTCTCTTTCCCCTAACCACCAACACATTTGAACAATGCTATTGGTTATCCTGGACAGAGACATTTTTCTTTTTCTGTTGCTTATCAGTTTTTCAGTTTTACAAAGAAATCTGCTTTAGAAATTCTTTAGAAGAAAAAGAGAATTCTAGTGAAATTCTCATGGGTGAACTGTAGCGCTGTTGGGTTATAAAGTGGCTGAAGACATTGCAAGATTATCATCATGTCTCCTACAATCACTACTCCAATAGCCTGTCGTCTCCTTTGGCTTCTCATCCATACATTACATTCCAAGGGAAAATATCATGAAGAAACCTCTCCATCATTCAGTCATGATGTCATTGTTGTTGCTAAATGGGGAATTGTGCCCTTGAGAATCTCTCAGGAGAAATTTAGACAATAAGTAGCATCTATTCAGTTTCTTTGCTTACAAAGCTGGTGGTGGATTTCAAAGGAGTGTCTGGTGTCCAACTACTTAGAAGATAAAGTTGTATCCATGCAAGCAATACCAAACTAGATCTCAGGTTTTATATCAATTTAGGGGAAATTGATATACAACAATACTGTACAATATACGACTTCCGGGTTGGCTCCGCAGCACCATTGACGGTCTTTTTAGACCGCCGCCCCCGTGATTCCGTTGAGCCGTTCTGACAGCGTTAATCAGCTGTCAAACGGCTTGAAAATCTCCCCTTCGGGAAAAGAAGGGGAGGAGAGCAGGTGGGTGAGGGTAGAGCTCCCTGAAAACCCCTGGATTAATTCCAGGGGTTAGGAGGGTGAGAGCTCCCCGTTCAGCCCACTGAAGCTCCGGATCCGGGGGGACTCTGTTTTTTTTACAGAGCTAGGTGTTGCGTCCAATTTCTGCTGTCAAACAGAAGATTAAATGATTTCAAAAAAGCAGGCGGAACAGAAGCAGGAGGACAAGCTTTTTGCAAGTATAACACTTAACTCCGGGGATACAATGTTTCTAATTGGATTTTCTGAGCTGGAAGTTAAGATGGCGTTTCTTTGTTGCGATTTTAAAAGGGAAAGTTAGAAAAAGTTTTTGCTAATAGACTCGTGCTCAGAGACTGGCTTTAAGTTGCTGGAATAGATTTTGAAGAGCTGTTTGGGAAAAGATTGTTTATAAAGGAATTGCTGAATGCTGCTCAAAAGGATGGCTCTGACTTTATGATTTTATGGCTGTGGGAAGAAAGAAAATTTCTTTAAAATAAAATGGCTTCTAAGAAAGGAGATCTTGAAAGTGCTGGATGCTATTTGGAGGTGTCAGAAACGAAACAGTTGTCTGATTTACAGAGTTGTAAGGATTTTGATGCAGAACTTACAGAATTTATAAAAGAAGCCATGAATAATCATACTGCAGCTATAAGTAACCAAATAGCAATTCTTAAAGGGATAACAACAGAAATGACTGAGGAAATCAAAACAACTACGGAGCATGATGACAACTCAGGAGATATTGCAGCAGAGAGGGTGGAAGAATTTTCTCAAGAATTTTCGAGCTTACTCTCTGCTCTTTTCGGAAAAATTGATAGAATCCTTCAAAATTATGACTTGGTTTGGAAAAAAGTAGTAAATGACCAGACTTTCGAAGTTTCAGAAGATGAAGGAGACTTGTCAGTGGCATCTATACATTTAATAGAAAAGAAACAATTGAACTTTTCTTCACAAACTCTTGACAAACTTTGGTTTTACAGACGAAGGAATGAACTGATTTATATAAGCATGAAGAGGCGATTTGGGGGCTCTAAATCAGAGGAAACTTTTTTAAAAAGGGGACAATTTTTGCAGTTATATCAACCTCAAATTAAAATGAAAAACCTCCTCAAAATAGAAGTAGGAGGGATGCAGAAAGATTGGAAAAAATATAAAAAGAAAGCAAGAATGGAAGATTAACCTTTTCTTTTGGCTTTGTAGTTGTTCTACTCATGGTTAAAAATGATTATGTTGTAGGTATTATAACTACTGAGGGGGGAAAAAAGTATAAAGTTAAATATTGATTTTTAAATATGATGTACTAATGGTTGATTAATCCTTTTTGGTTTTTTAGTTTATGTATTAATGGTTAATTATGTTGTTGATTATCTTTTAAATTTTAAAAATTGGAGGGAGGAATAATGAAGGGGGGAAATTTAGAAACTTAAAAAATGTAGAAATTTAATCAGTGAATATCTAAGGTTTATTTTTTGTTATGAGATTTCAAAATAAGAAACCAAGAATGGAAGATTAATTTTTTTTTTTTTGGCTTTGTAGTTGTTCTATTCATGGTTTAAATTGATTATGTTTTAGGTGTTATAACTACTGAGGGGGAAAAAGTATAAAGTTGAATATTGATTTTTAAATATGATGTATTAATGGTTGATTAATCTTTTTTGGTTTTCTAGTTAATGTACTAATGGTTAATTATAAAAATGTAGAAATTTAATTAGTGAATATCTAAGGTTTATTTTTTGTTATGAGATTTCAAAATATCAGAACTTTGAGAAAAGTAGGAGGGGGAAAAATGTTTTTAGGTTTGAATGTTTAAGATTTGTTAATGGTTTTAAAATTCTTAGAGTTATTGGATTACATGTTACTTTGTGTTTATATAAAGGGAGGTTGATGAAATTGTAAAAGGGGAGTTAAGGGGTCTTGGGAGTTATTAAATCTTGCAGTTAGCTAGTTTATTTTAGCGAATGTTTGGTGAAATCTATGCCCTGTTTTTGTTCTGGGAAGTCGGGGGTGGGGGGTGGTGAGGAGGGGTTGAAGATTGAGTTTACCAAATTGATTTTTTTTTCTTTTTTTCTGATGATAGTATGAATGATTGTTTATATTGTATACTTGTTTGATCAGAAAATAAAAACTTTTTTATTAAAAAAAAAATACTGTACAATATACAAATTGATATACTTTGGGCAGAGCAGCAATACAGAGCAGCATTGGGGATTTTATTTCAACCATTTAACTTCCAAACTGGTTTATGATTAATATAAGAAAAAAATTCTTTTGAAGGTGTGTTTCATATCAGTGCTCCTAATTCATTGCTCTTAACATACAAATAATTTGCTCAATAGGCGAAAGCAGCATCTCCAAAGGACTATAAAGGTCTATGCAGAAAATCTTTACATAGATATATTTCTCTTTAAAAAATTAACTTACGGCAGCTTACAATTGAATAGTGCCCCAGGAGCCATTACAGAAGTGCTTGTCATGGATGCCTGCCATTTGTTTTATCAATCACTTCTGTATAGCTGTTCTGAGGTTAGTAAAAAAAACACATTAATGAGTACGATTAGTTTGCTGCCTTAAAATAATGAAAAGGGGGGAAAAAAACACTAGTTTCATTGGAAGTAAAAACTAAATAGATTCACTTTGGTGTAGGATACTGGGAGTTCTAGTTCCACTTTAGGCATGAAAACCGACTGGGTGACTTTGGGCCACTTTCTTTCAGCCCAGCCGATGTCACAGTTTTGTTGTTGTGGGAAAAACAAGGAGAGGAGAATGTTTCAGGGGTGACAGTAGACTTTTTCTTCTGCATACTATCCGGGTCATGGTATCACTGCAGCTTTGATTAATTTCATTTATTAATTTCATACATTTCAGCAAAAACTAAGCAGGATTGGATTTAGTACTTAGGTAAGGTTGAGATGCTTGTTTTCTTGCAGATGTTTCATTACCCTAATTAAGAAACATCATCAGTGCTAGTCCTAGTATCGGTATTTAGATAGGAGACCACCAGGAAATTCCAAAGCTGTAGGAGTGATTAGAATACACTTCCTCAAAAAAGGCAGCAGTAAACAGTTTCCATATGTTTGCTAAGAGTCAAGCTTGATTTTATCTGTTCTATGCAAATGTTGAGGAGGAAGGAATATAAATATACTTATAAATATTACATTGATGATAAAGCTTTTTTTTATTTTTTTAACCTATTGCATATTATATTAGAATAAATTTCATCACATGTCAGGAGCAATCTGAAAAATAAAATGGATTATTTGGCTATATTTTATATTTTCTTTTGAAGCTGCAGAGTTGTGGCTTCAAGACAGTACTTTTGTCATCAAATTTGAGATGGCTTAATGAATTTTCCTCCCTTAATGAATGGATGAGTGGATTCAATAAATTTTTCTAACCTTCCTGACTATCTCTGAGTTTTCCCTCTTCACCGTGGATAACTGCTTTTTAACCAAGTTATAGGTGACAATTGCAATCTATGTTAGCAAATGGTTGGTCAATTCTGGCGAATAGTACAGCGATTCAACCATCTGTGTGAAGGGTCTTTGACAACTAGGGGCTTCAAAATTTGCATTTGAATCAGTGGTGGGTTTCAAATTTTTTTACTACTGGTTCTGTGGGCATGGCTTGTTTGGTAGGCATGGCTTGGTGGTCACGTGACTGGGTGGGCGTGGCTTGGTGGTCATGTGACTGGGTGGGTGTGGCTTGGTTGTCATGTGACTTAGTGGGCAAGGCCAAGTAGACATCACTGACTTCTTTGCCCTAATGCAGGGGTCAGCAACCTTAAATACTCAAAGAGCCATTTGGATCCATTTCCCACAGAAAAGAAAATACCGGGAACCACAAAACCCTTTTGATATCTAAAATGAAGCTAACATTGCATATATTATTATTATTCAGAGTGCAAAATATAAGGGAGAATTTCACTACACCCTTAAAAGGGGAGATACCTCCCCATGGATTGTACCTCTTCCTCCAAACTGATTTCTCACAACTATCTTGTGTGATATGTTATACTGAGGCATCATGATGGAATCAAACTCATTCATTTACTAGATGATTGGTGTCATGCAGTATTCAGAAGTGGACACCTTTCAATGGCCAGAGTGGGGTCAGCTGAGTAGAGATGCAATGTGGGTAAGATTAGGATTCTCTGGTTTTAGGAGGAAATGGGAGGTATTCTTTAAAAAAACATTGTTAGGCCTTAGATTACATTTCTGAGTCCAATCAGAGAGAAGAAGAAAGAGCCCTGTGAGGAGACACTGCCAACACTGCCGCCTGCAGAGACACAAACAAATAGAGCAAAGTCCACTGAAAACATTCCCTCTCCGACCAGCCCACAAGACGCTCACCCCTGGGGATAAATCAGATGCTTCGCTGGAGAAACTGCCCCATGCCAGCCCAGGCTTCCTAAATCTCTCGCTCCCCAGATCATCCCCCTCACAAAGAAAACCCAACCTAACACAAATGCTGCCTCCAGTCACCTCTTCATCCTGATGAAACTCCTCTTTGAAAGGATGATCTGCAAGTGTGTGTGTGTGTGTGGGGAGATTTCCTGCACATCGGTAGCAGCGTTTCCTCGCAGGGCTTCTTCCGATGTCCCAGGTGTATGGATTTCCATGCCTTCCTTTATGAGAGGTCGCTTCGCACCTGCATATTCACATTGAAGGCTCGGAATGGGGCATTTTTGTGAATGGCTTGAAAATGGGGAGGGGGGATTTTGCCTCTTATCCTGTTCACAGTCTGTGCTGAGCTTCAGAACAGGGTGAGAGGAAGGAAAATCCCCCCTCCCTATTTTCAAGCCATTCGCAAAAACGCCCCATTCCGAGCCTTCAGCATATTCCAGGATTGCAACATTAAAGACTCCAAATGGGACGTTTTTCCAAAAGGCTTGAAAATGGGGAGGGGGGATTTTCCTGCCTCTCACCCTGTTCTGAAGGAAAGGATGGTGTGTGTATGTGTGTGTGAGAAAGAGAGAGAGAGAGATGCTGGTGGCTTCGGAAGATGCTAGCCTGATGGGAAGGGGGATGGCGGCCCAGCAAGCTTTGCAGCACTGCAGCTGCAATGCCAGCGGCTTCAGGAGATGCTAACCCAGCAGGGACTAGCCTGGGGGGGGGTAAGCTAGTGCAAATACTTACCTGTGTGTAGGCAAGAGGAGGCAATTCTATGGATGCGCGTGGTGAAGGTGAGGCAGGGCAAGTGTCAAGTGGGCGAATGAGCATCAACCGATTCGGGGGTGTGGCCAGCCAGCAGTCGCTACCGGTTCAGCAACCCAGGCCAAATTACCGCTACCGATTTGTGCTAACCGGTGCAAACCGGTAGAAACCCACCACTGATTTGAATGTTTGAGCATTCCAGTCAAGAGCTGGGACTTTATTTTTGCTGACTGGGTCTCATCTCAGACAGCTGAAGAGACAGTTTGGGCTGTTCCACCTTAGAAGACCTATACCTTTGAACAGGGCTCATTAGGACACACTTAATTCTATTCATTGCTTGAATAGAAAAGAAGGGGAAAAAAGCCTTGGTGATTTTTCTATTTTAAAAAAAAAAATGTGCAAGAAATTAAAACTAACTGAACTTTCTAGTTCTACTAAAGATGAAGATAGATCCAGCTGCAATACTGCATAAGCAAACTTATCTAATCAATTTCTTAAAAAATAAAAGACTTAAGCAGTGTGTTGCTCTTAATTGCAACGTGGTTGATTATTCTTGTGCTACGCTACCTAAAATAGCTTTGCTGAGCAGCAGTTATGCAGAGAATTATTTGTTTTATATAGGTATTCAGGCACTGTCAACGCTCTACAAATTATTTTGACACAATTGATCTCCCCTTAATTTCAGTTTGTTAAGGTTTTATATTAATGAAGAAAAGGAGGTGTCACCTGTGCAAAAAAAAAGATCTAATTTCTAAGGCTTCATTTTTATTATTACATACTGTATATTCAGTAACTCAACAAGCTTTTTTCTAAAGATAGTTTTTGGGGTAGTAGTGACATTGATTTTTAAAAAGATTAAGAAAGATGAGAGGGGGAAAAAATCACCAGTCAACATTATTTCAATAGCATTTAACCTTTTTCCATTTTGTTCTGATGTACCATTATTCCTGTATTAAATGTGTGATAGTACAATTATATCTATTTTCTATCACAAAGACTGGGGCTACCATAGTATTAATGTTAAGTGATTCCTAAAGCTAGTGAGATCCTGTTGCTCTGAGCAGGGAACTGCTAGTGTTTGACATTTAAAACGACCTTAAACATAACTCAAATATGTGCTGACAATCCAAACACAACTGAGTCAAACTCCTTTTCTCCCTTTGCCCTGACTGAATCTTTCATTAAAAACATTGTCAGGTTAAGAAAATAAGAAGGTTGGACTCTAAACAGGCTAAAGCAAAGCTGTTTGAGTTTATAGGCCAACTTGTTGTACTGCCTGATACAGAAGTCTCTTTTGTCAATAACACAAGAAGTGCAGTCTATGTGTCTGGAATAACAGGAGGAAGGGGCTCTTTCCTAGACAGCAAAGAATCAGCTGAGCTCGGAAGGTAGACACCCCCATCCCAACAATTCATAGTCATGCATATAATTGCTTTAATTTGTTAAGATTAATGTCTGCCAAGACCCAAGGAACCAAGAAGTGATGTTCAGGATGCTGATGATTCTGATAATTGGTCAAAAGGTTCTTATGTAGAAATGACAGAAATAAAATTCAGGCACTAGCAGGCTTTTAGCCTTGTAGAAAATTCCATAAGAAACCACAAACCTGTAAGTCATACCACCTTCTAGTATTATACTTACATTTATTCTGATGTAGGTATTTCTTCAATATATTTTTCTCCCATGTGAGCATGGTATAGTGCAGGGATCTCCAAACTTGGCAACTTTTTAAGATTTATGGACTTCAACTCCCAGAATACATCATCTGGCCAAACTGGCTGGGGAATTCTGAATTGAAGTCCACAAGTGTTAAAGTTGCCAAGACCCCTTCAGTACAATGGTTGCAGCATTGCAGAGTCACTTGTTATGGGGTCAATCATATAAAAGGAATGAATAAATACATGGTAAATATAGACTAAGATAAGACAGTTCCCCACCTGATCACATCTAAAATTTGCTGATATAGTGACTGACCTAAAACCACCCAGAAGTTTTTTTTTTTTTTTAAGGAAGCTTCCTTTGGATTTATATTTTGTATTTACTTTTAACTCAAAAATTATATCATAAAATGTTGAGAAGAGTCATTGCTGGAGTATTGCTGTTCATCTCTTGAATACTGGCCTAGAAACTAGGAGATTATGAGTTCTAGTCCTGCCTTAGGTATGAAAGCTAGCTGGGCGACTTTGAACCAATCACCAGGAATCTGTGAATTCTACTCCCATTTTACTCATGACAAACTGGCTAGGTGTGTTTGGGCCAGTCACTCTCTCTCATCCTAATCCACTTCCCAGGGTTGTTGTGGGGAAAATAGGAGAAAGAAGTATAGTATATTTGCTGCCATGACTTACTTATAAAGAAATACCGTATTTTTCAGAGTATAAGACACACCTACCTTTTTTTGGTTGTTGTTTTTTAAGTTTTTTTTTTAAAAAAAACACACATACAAACATACAATGTATTTTCTTTGAACAGAGTGTTTGGCTGGTTCATAAATTTAAACAGTGTTTAGTCATTTCAATTAAATTTACAATTTCTATATTTCCTTTTTGCCATATTTATTCCTTATCTATTTTTTTAAAAAACCAATATTACCCTTCATTCTCATCTCTAATCTTAATCAAATTCAATTTTTCCCTTCTATTCTATATTATATGCCTTCCCATTGTCATCTATTTTTATATCCATCCTCACATTGGTTAATTATGTAATATTACAATTGTTTAATACAAATTCAACATTTTTATATAAATCAATTAGTTATAACTATGTTTTTGTATATTAATCAATATGAACATGAATATTCCAATTATTTCCATTCAATCCAATTTCTTACAAATCAATTAATTATATTTACCAATAATAATAAACCAAAGAATTTCCCCCATATATTCCTCCAAACCACAACTTAACCATTTCTGCTTTCAACACAATATACAATTAATAGTATCTCAATTATTACAATTCCCTAGTTAAATAAAGCTTTTTTTTGTGTGTGTTTTAAAATCTTGAACTCTCCTCTTTTGCCCTAAATTTCCCATTGTTTGCACCTACCTTTTTTGGTGAGAAAAAAGAAAAAGAAATCTCTCTCTGCCTTATTTTATCACGTTGCAGCAAAGAACCTGTTTTACTTTCAGTTTCGTTTTTTCAGCATAGCTAGGGAAAAAAAATCTGCTCCAGCACTTTTTGCAGCAAGCAGGAGAGCCCTGCGCAAAACAGCTGAGAACAAATCAGCTGAGAGTCGGGAGGCCGATCTAATCAACTTGTGCTAATTAACCTATGCTGAAGCTGAAAGGGGCTGTTTTTTCTTGCTGTTTGCTTGCAAGAAGGTAACTGCTGTGAGGCACAGGCCAAAGGGTTGGGGCCAGTGGGTGGGCAGGGCTACATTCAATGTATAAGACGCACCTAAATTTTCACCCCCTTTTGAGAGGTAAAAAGGTGCGTTTTATACTCCGAAAAATACAGTAATGATGAGATTAAAAATAGTTAATATATTAAAATAAATAAAGGCTATAAAGTGCACATTAGGCACATGCTCAGATTTTATCATGATAAAATCAAAGATGTTGATGGAACTTCACATTTTTAAAATGTGTTATTAAAAAATAACACATTTTTAAAATCATCTTACTTTAGAAATTTCATCATCTCACATTTCTGTGGGTTTGGATGTTTACAATCAGAGAATACCTTTAATAATAAAATCTCTGTATTTCCTTATAAATGTATTCATTATGCATCTTAAAATGACACATAAATTTAGGTGCTTCTTTCAGAAGCTGCACACAGAAATTCTAAAGATGAATTTCTAGCAGAAAGCATTCCAGCATTTTCCAAATATACAGTGAAACAGGAAACATTAAATTATCATTATAGCAGGTTGCCAGGAAATATAGGATAAATTATGCAGCTTGATAATTATAAATATTATGAAAATTGAAGGCTTGACAATATTGCAATTCATCACTGTAAACATTCACCTTAAGTACAGGTTTGAAATTATTTTATCCCCTTTAGAGAGTTTCATTGCTGGCTAAATTCCAAAAGTAGCAAATGATTCCCTTTGCTGGTATGTAGAAAAAAAAATTCACACAATGTTGTGTGCAAAACTTTTGTAAGCAAAAGTTTGCATATTTTTTTTAAAGGTTATAACTATTTTGTAACTCATTGGTTAATTAGGAAATGTTTGCTAATGAATGCTACAAATTTGTGGGCAGTTGGTCAGATTTAATAAAAGGCAGAACAACATATGAATAGAATATTTGTAGCTTATAGTTGATCTGTGGGGTCCTTGGTGCTCTCTGAACTTGGTTTTCTTGAAGTTGTTTCATTACCCAACTAGGTAATGTCTTTAGTGCCAGCAAACTCACTCAGATAAACCAGGATTAATACCAGGATTACTACCAAACCCACAAGCAAGCAATAAACAATACCCCAATCAAGGAACTACAATTCAGACAAACAGTAAATCACAGCCTGATCAAATAACCACCAAAATTACTCTCATTAACACAGACATGGCAAGTCACTCAGTAGTGGGTTCTGCTTATCTTCGCTACCGTTTGGAACTGTGAGCATGCGTGCATGCGTGCTCGTTTCGCTTATGCGCGGCACTTCTGCGCATGCGTAGAACCTTCTGCACATGTGCAGACTGTCCGTGATAATGTCCAGATGGGTGGGCGGAATCTCCCGCCGCTGCCACTACCGGTTCGCCTGAACTGGGGCGAACCGGTAGAAACCCACCACTGAAGCCACTGTGATGTAAACTGAAAGCAAACATCACTCCCTTCTACCAATGATGACATTACCTAGTTGAGCAATAAAATGTTGGCAAGAAAACAACCATGCTCAGAGAGCACCAAGGACTATACAGAAGCCTATGTTTCCCTATGTAATATTTTATCTTTTGGAAGATATTAGGGCTGTATTTTATAATTGTTTTCTGTGCATGTGGCTTAGATTTTAGAAAAAAGGAGCCTTTTTCTAGCTCTCTAGAAATGAAATCTCAGAAATAAAAAAAATGCTATATATGCTCACTGCTTGCCTCTTTTTATTTATTTATTTATTTATTTATTTATTTATTTATTTATTTATTTATTTATTTATTATTTGGACTTACATGCCGCCCTAGCTCCAAAAGGACTCAGGGCGGCTCACAACAATAAAACACATACAGTCCAATCTTTCCTTTAAAAATACCCAATAAAACTATAAAACTATAAAAACCATTAAAATCCCCTCTAAAACCCCTTCAGTCCAAGCCGGCCAGGCGAAATAGCCATGTTTTAAGGCCACGGCGAAAAGAGCGAAGGTCGGGGGCCACCCGGAGCCCCAGAGGGAGCTGATTCCACAGGGTAGGTGCGCCCACAGAGAAGGCCCTCTCCCTAGGGGTCGCCAGCCAACATTGTCTGGCCGATGGCACCCCAAGGAGGCCCTCCCTAGGGAACGCACCGGGCGATGGGGAGCTGTCGCTGGCTGCAGATTGTCTGCCAAATACCCCGGGCCTAAGCCATGTAGGGCTTTATAGGTGATTACTCTTACTGATTCTGAGCAATGTTGCCATGCATAATGTATGTGTAGCCAAATATATTTGGATTATACCTACAGTAGTGCTGAAAAATTTGTGAACTCTCTTAAATTTTCAGTATACAATTTTCATGACAGCAGACAGTGAGGTTCTAACTCTGGAAATAATTTTGTAAGCTTTTCCAAGCATATACAACTGTTTGTTTTTTTTAAGGTCCTATGAAGTCTTTTTTGTTTCAGCCATGGTACATATTCACATACCGGACTGCGAAGATCAGCATTTGACAGGGAATACACCAGAATTCTGTTCTTTAATTAAGGCAGGACCTCCCACACCCACATCTGATTATTATACTATTGATTGAAACATCTGGCTGTAATTTTCCTTTCAAATGAACTAATAATCCTAGAGATTCACATACTTTTGCCACAAACAAAATTGTAACCTTGGATCCTTTTCCTCAATGAATAAATGAACAAGCATAACTTTTTTGACTGATTTGTTTAATTGGGTTCTTTATACTTAGTTTTAGGACTTGTGTAGAGGACATTTCATATTTTAGGTCATATTTGGAAGGCTAAATTGTATGATGAACATTTAAGGGAACTAGGTATGTTTAACCTAACGAAGAAAAGGCTTAGGGGTAACATTATAGCCATCTTCCAAAACTTGAAGGGCTCTCACAGGGAAGAGGGCATCAGCTTTATTAAGTAATGGTCTTTCTTAGCTGCTGACAACATCAACAACAGCCACTATTTCTTCAAATGGTTTGGGGTATTTTGGACTTTAGTCCAGCCATGTGGAACCAGTGTTTTGTGGAAAACACATCCATCACTGGATGTACCCAACTGGCAAAAGGATAAACATAATAGCAATAAATAACCGCACAGTGCTGAACTACATGTCTTAGAACAGGGATAAATAATCTACAGGTTGGTATAGTTCCCCAGTTACTTTATTTGTAACTGATCAAGTAGCTTATTTTATTTATCATATTTAAGAACCTCCCATTTCCCTCACAGAGGGACTCTAGATGGAGTACAATAAAATATCAAAAGCATAAATCAGTATACAAAATTTTAAAGTCAAGGGATTTTAAAATTAAAAGGCAGGGTGAGGGCATCAGGCATCAAACAGCCCCACAGCTGGATACTATTCTATTTGCCCCAAGCAAGGCTGCAGAGCCATGTTTTTACAATTTTGTTGAAGGCCAGGAGAGCGTTCCACATGACGGCAGAGAAGGTTCTTTTCCTGCTCCCCTCTCCCCAGTTCTTTGGCTATATCTTTCCTGCCTGACCAGTTGGGATGGGCTGATGTAATGGGATGAAGATGATTGCATTGGTAGCCTGGCCACATGATTTGTAGGCTTTAAAAGTCTTAACCATCACCTTGAGTTGGACCCAGAACCAGACCAGTAACCAAGGCAGCTTTTGCAGCAGAGGGGTTACATGCATTCAGATGCACAAGGAACATGTGTACATGTATAAAGTCCTGACATCTGGAATGCTTTAGAAATGAAATTGCCCAAATAACAGTTATCCAGATGACAGGATGTCAGAACATTGTACATGTTTTATCATTACTGTGCTTTCTTTTGTTTAATTTTTCTATATTTAATAAGAATGGCTAGATACACATGCAATTTTCATTTGAAATCTATGATTTAGATCCTTGGAATCTTTGCCATAAGTTAATAAGCTGCCCTTCCTGTGTTGGAAATAACCTTTCTGAAAGAAGGGAGGGAGGGAGGGAAGGAGGAAGGAATCAAAATTAAACAGGGGCATCTTCTGCATGGAAAGATTTGAGTGGGAGAGGGTGAAAATATCTCATTCTCAAATCCAGCTTCCTAACGTCAGTACAGAGTACAGAAAAATACTGTAGGGATCAAATATAAGGTGGAGCTGAATCCATGCATAGAGGACAAATTCATTGGATTCTAGCATTTATAGGAATGCAATCAATTTTCAAAATATGTAGATAAACCCGCATCCAGTTACATGCCAAATACATACATCTTGCAGTTTTTGGTTACCACTCATACATTATGAAAACAGGATCTTAATGCATACTAAAAGAAAAATAATAGAATCTTAGTTGTCACTCGGAAAGCTGGTGTACCTCCACATGATATACTACTTCAAGTCGCTAATATAGACTTTCATGGTGGAACCACCCTGCTCACAAGTTGGTGCTTCCATGAAGGCATTTTTTTTAAAAAATGTAACATCTATGCAACTAGGAAGCCAAGTTTCCTTGATAAAGTTACTGCTCTCATCAAGACTTCCTTTGTGGAACATTTGTTCATATGATTTGAAGTAACTAGCTACATCCTGCTCAATATTATACATGTTTAGATATTGTGAGATGACAATTGGACCTCACACAGAAATAAATGTAGATGTACTGTAGATATGTACATCTGTACATGTACTGTGCATGCTTCAGAAATGATTACCAATTATGTATTTGTTGCTGCAAATGCTTATACATAGTGCTAATGATATTTAAATTGCAGAATATATTCAAAGAAAATTTTCCTTCTGGGATGCTTGAATGCAAAATTAATTCTTTGGCTCAAATTCTAAATAAAGTTTGTGATTTTTCCTCCCTTCAGGACCCATCATTTGGAATGTAAAATAACTTACATCTTTTATTAATAATATTTGTTAATAAGATGAGTGTACTCAGAGGCTTTACATGCCAGCTATTTTTCTTTCCTGAGGCTCTATGACTATAACTTGCCTTCAGCAGTTTGTTCAAGTTTGTTGAACAACACTTGAAATACTTCTGTGTTACAGTGTCATCAATATTGCTCAAGAGAAGTTTATTAAAATGAAAATTGTTGTGACAAGGCTTGATAAAATTACATTTAAAAAGAGAAAGGCCATATCTGACTTTCTTGCAAAGAGCCTTTGAAGTGTTTTTCATCTAAATAAAGTCACAAGTTACAGAATCAACTTATTACTAGCAACTGTTGAATGTAGATTAGAACATCAAGAAACAGCTTGCAGTCCCCATTCTGATTAATAGACTGTTTTATTTCAGGCCTTATCTGCTTTTCCCAACCCTAAACATGAGTTCGCTGGCACAGGGATGCTTTGTAGAAAACTAAAAGGGAGAGAGAAAGGGGAGGGAGAGAGCGAGAAAGAGAGAGGGAGGGAGGGAGACAGAGACAGAGACAGAGACAGAGACAGAGACAGAGAGGGATCCAACTATCCAATTACAAAATGCATCTAAATCACATTATTCTGAATGGTGGAAAGATGTATGTGTATGTTTTGTATTCCTTATAGAACATAAATAACATAAACTTCACCCTATAAAACATATGTATCTACCATTGTCACAGTGTGCCTGGGATTGCCACAATTTTCCAACTGCAAAAGCATGCCCTGAAAAAAAAAATCCAGGCCACAATATATTCCCCTAGACTACATTAATTTTTCCACCTCTGGGGTTTCTTCTGGGTCTACTTATTGAATCGTAGTTTCTTAATTGAGCATTTACCTTCCTCCTGTTGCTGGAAGCAAGATCTGCTTCAAGCCAATTAAGGGTAAAATTCAACCTTATAATGGTAAATGAGCATGCTTAATCAATTGCTCCATCACCTGCAAAGTGGAGTTTTCCTGATGATATTCACCTAGTAAAAGCTAATGCTAAGACATGGGAAGCAGAAGTCAAGGTAAAGGAATGTTGTCTTTTTTCAGAAACTGCTAGAAAAGTTGCAAATACAGAGAGTGCTAATTCTGCTGGTTATGTTGGGTTTGGAAAATGCGCTTCACTGAACTCAGTTGAACTCACATCTGAATTGGCATGTGCAAGATCATACTTACTCAGGCATTAAAAAGAATATGAAAAAAATGTTCTTGTGCAGATGGTTTTGTATTGACCAGATAAACAGTTGTAGTAGTGTTGGTGGACAAATGTTCATGTGATGTATTGTACATCTCTATTAAGGAAACTGCAATCTTATATTCATTTATTTGGCATTAAGCCTCTTTAGTGAGACTCACACCTGCTATTCCCATATTAAAGATCTCCAAAGGTAGAAGCAAATAATTTCAGTAGATATTATGTGGTCAGTAGAAGAACTGACCACAAGTCCTTCATGATAGCTTTTACATGATGATGTTTACGTTTTTTTTTACATTATTACATTATTTTTATTTGCATTATTAATTCTCCAGATGGTCTCCAATATCCCCCATGACACTAAGAGTTGAGCTGAATTTATCACTATCTCAAAAACTCCCTTTCCTGTTCTAGATCTTGAGAGATAGAGTAGATCCCAATGGGTGGGAATGGGGAAAACCATTGATTGACTGTGTGCCATCAAGTTATCTTGACTATGAAGCAGAAAAAATGCTCATTTTACTATGTTAGGCACATTGAAGTAGTAATGTCCAATTCAGCCTGAGGGATAATACTATTTATTTACACACACTCTATCAATTCTCAATAGTAACACAGAGGGCAGTGTTTTGTACTCTAGTTCTGCAAGTCCAATCTACTAAGACTTGTTTCTGATCTAGTTTCAGAAGCAAGGAACATTATTAAGGGAACAAGGCTCTTGACAGACATGTTATCCAAGAGATGAAACTAACAGTATCAGTTTATTTGCTTTTTCAGTGAACTTGAATACACCTAGTGTAAATCTAACTACAACTTCCTATCAATTAAGAGTCTTGAACCAATTACTTAATACCCATAGTAGCCAAATTCCTCACCTGATCATTTATGGCCCCTTCAAGACAAATTCAGTATTCGTACCCATTTTTCTGACACAAAGCCCGTGGAAGGTGAGTCTTTTTGAAAGTTTTGAAAGCATTTTTTATTTTTTAAATAGGCAATTCGGTTCATGAATTGCTCTGTAGCTGTCAATGACTGCTTCTTGGCAGTTTCAGAAAATACGTCAAATTTCTTTTAGAAAATATTGCTGTCGGGTGAAGCCAAACTTCCAGTTCATTTTCTGCCTAGGTTGTTGCTTCGTATTTTAAGTCATTAAAAGTGGGTAAAGTAGAAAGTTCAGTATTTGGAGAAATGACATTGGTTTCCTTGTATGATTTCAATCAGCCCAGTTCCTAGGAGTAAAGCAAACCAAAATGAGAAAATGGGAGATGAATGAGTCTTCTATCCACCTGCTTGCATTAGCTTCTGCAGCTCATTTTGGCCAGTGAAGGATAATATGCTATGAAACCATAATGCACCTCAGCATTTATCCCCAACAAGATTGGTGAAAATGTTCCCAAATAGATCAGCGGACTGCTGGAAATGCAAGCACAGCCAAAGTGCATTTTTTCATATGTGGTGGACATGTCCAGAAGCCAAGAAATACTGGACTAAAATAAGAAGATGGTTAGAGGAAATTACAAAACAACAGATTAACTTAAAACTGGAATTATTTTTATTAGGTATAATAAGAAGAAATTGTTGTAAGAAAAAAAAATTATTGAAAAAGTTTTTCAAATACAAATTTTCCCCCTTTCCCCCCCCACTACCTAACCCCCCCCTCCCCCCTCCCCTCTCCCCATGGCTTCTGCAAGATGAAATCCAAATTAATATCACATTATATAATACTTTACCATCCTTTTACACCACCCCCTATGTGCTAAACATTTCTTTCTAACATTATTATTATATCCCCCGCATACTATACGTTTCAAACAACATTCAGCTATGAAACTATATAATAAATCCTAATTTGGCATTTATTCTACTCATAATCCACCCCCATACGTATATCTCTTAACTCAAATCTTTTAAGTATATTAATATTTAAACATAACATCCCTTTTCCTGAACTAAGTAATCAGTAACGTTACCTATCACCTTGTACCATATCAATTTTGTTTCACCCACTTTCCTACAGGTCTACCATACATAATATATTTAATATCTTTATTCTTCTGCCCATATCATTAAGAAATATTTCCATATATAAATAAAACCCTCAAATGACTTTAAATTTGTATTCCATATAGTATCTTCTGTAATGTCTTTCAACTAGATTGTTAATTCCATCGATCATGTTAGGGTAACATCAAGTCCTGCTTCCAACAGTATATTCAGTATCTTCAATTACCATCTGCCCCCATCATTAATAAGTATTTCTGTATATGAACCCCCCCCCGAGTGACTTTATATTTATATTCCATATGGTATCTTCTGTAATGTCTTTTGTCTAGATTGTTAATTCCGACAACCACGTTAGGGTAACAGCCAGATCATCTGCATGCCCCGATTCCATAGTTCTCTTGCCTTGTAGCTCAACATATACGTAAACCATTTTTCAGAGAGTCCAAAATAGAAAGTTCCAATCCGGTCAATCACAGGCCATCTTCCACATCCCAAAAGCACCAGCACTGCAGAGATCTGTTATTCTTCTCAAAATACTATAAGTCTGTAATTTGCCTCAGCTATATTTTCATGTATCAGCCTTCTATAAATCCCGCTTATTATATTTAATCATCTCTTAAATAACTGGCATTAATCTGTTGGCTAAAAAAGAATTGTAGTTTAAAATTTTTTAGTTTTGTAGAACCTGCTTCTTCTTTTCTTAACTTGTTGTGGTTTAGAGCTCCACCCTGGTTGCCTTCCTAGGACTTGTATATCAGCTGATTGAGTTACATGCTGGTCTTTAACTTGATAGGACATCAAATCGAGATCCGAAGCCGCCTCTCTTGTATTTATAAGTGATCCAGCTATAGCCTCTGAAGGAGAATCCAAAAGCGGCTCATCCAAAAAGCCCTCTATAACTTGTTGTTTTTCCATTACCTCCATCTCCATCTGCTTAGCCTGAGTTTCAATCTCTTGTTCATTTTGCTTTTCTTTATCCCCCTCCTGTATTCCTGACACTGATGACATACGTGGAGATGTTGGGCCCATTTTAAAAACCTTGTAGTAAAATTCTTCCGCTTTTTCAACAGTGTTTAATTGATATCTTTCTCCTTGATATCTCAATATTATACCAACTGGATAACCTAAATGGGATGTTTTGTTTCTTTAGCTCAGTCACCAAAAATCCAAAGTCCTTTCTATCTTTTAACATCTTGGACGGCAGCTCTTTATATATCCAAATCTTCTTTCCATTCATTTCTAGAGTGGAGTTAAAAGACTTTTGCACGATATCATTTCTTATTCCTTTATCAGTAAAATAAATCACCACATCTCTAGGCAATTGTCTTTGTTTTGCCACCCAAGAATTTATTCTGTAGGCCTTATCAATCTTACAAAATACTTCTTCAGAGCTGACCTTTAAGATCACAGCCAGAACTTCAGCAGACATCTTTCTCAAGTCCTCCCTGTTATTTTCCTGTATTCCTCTCATTCTGATCGCAAATTCCATGGTTCTAAATTGCATCATTGTAACTTCATTTTCAATCCTTTGCTTTATATTATCTGCATTGTAAGTCTTGTGATCAGCTTCCTTCATTTTAGACTCTACTTCTGAGCTATTTTCTTGAATCATTGTCAAATCATTTTCAATTCTTTGTATTTCTTTATCCAGATTATGAATCTTATAATCAGCTTCCTTCATTTTAGAGTCTATTTTTAAATTAATATCTTTATCCATCTTTATAACTACTTCTGAAAAGCTTTTCAAAGCTGTTATAATATATTGCTTCAGGTTATCATACTTTTGTTGAACCAACTCTTTAATTTCCTGTCTAAATTTTTCAAGATTCTGGTTCATAATCTCATCATGTCTTGCCAACTCCTCCACAACAAATTCCTTTAAAACTTTAAAACCATTCTTCTGCATCTGCGAGCTCAAAAATTGCTCTTGTGATTTATAAATGGGGGAGCCCCCCCCCCACAGCTTGGTTGTCTGGCTTTATCAGTTTTAACGCCATCCTGCCACACAAACAGACTCTTTTTAAAGAAAAAGTCTTCTCTCCACACAATATCAATATCAAGTCTCTAAGAAAGGAAGAAGCATGAAAAAGAAATTTTTCTCTTCCCTTGTAGCCAGCGCTATTGCTTCAGATACTTTGTAACAAGTTAAACCATTCAAACGGAAAGACTTTCGCTTTCAGCTTTCTTCTCAAGCCTCAGCCAGCTGCCATTTTAAACTTTTTTTCCCCCTTTTCACTCTTTCTTCATTCTTAAAATCAATCATAGGGTTGTTACAAATACTTGCTATTTAGAGTCCCAAATCCAGATTTCATCCTGCTTATTCGAGCAGTTTGTTAGTTTTCGCTAATTAGGTTGGTCACATCATCTAGCTCTGCAAAGCGCAGAGTTCTCCCGCAGCCCGGAGCAGCAGCGAGCTGGATAGGGAGCCTCATCCTGCTTCCTCCCCAAGAGTAAAAAAAAAACTCTGGGGACTTCGCAGAGGGCTCTACCTGCTCTCACCGGCTCACCTCACATTTCCTTAAAGGAAACGGAGTTTTTCGAGCCGCCTCTCAACTGTAAAGGCGGCTCTTTATGGGCAGCGGGGGTGGTGGTCCCAAGAGACCGTCTGGCGACGACGGAAGCCAAACTGAAGCCACTGTTGTAAGAAAATTTGATATATTATATTGCACATAATAATTTTGGCCAGAATTACCTATGCACAAAACTGGAAAAATGAGAGCACTCCTTCTGATGGAATGGCGATAAAAAAGGTGCTAGGATGTGTGGAGATGGACAGGCTAACAATAGAAATAAAAGAAAGAGGAGAAACAGATTATTATTTGATTTATTTATTTATTGGTTAGATTTATATGCCGCCCTTCTCCGGAGACTCAGGGCGGCTTACAATGCTTTAAGCAATTTGGGACATATGGTATAATTGGTTAGAGAATAGAAGTAAAGAATAAGAATATAAAGATAATTTAAGAAGTATTGTTAAGTTAAAAGGTAAAATGTATAGTTACGAATAATGATATAAAATATAGAACAGATACGTATTTAAAGAGTAAGGAAGAACAATGAAAATAACTGATATGTACTTATGATACTGGTACTAGAGCGCTATAAAGATTGAAAATGTGATATAAAAGGAAGAAAAACGTATACACACACACACACGACACTCAACAGAAGGTTGGAAATAACTTATGTAAAAGTGGCTTGCAATTCTATCTGCATATCCATCTGTTGGTGAGCAGGATTATTCTCAAGAAGCTAAATTCAACAGGACAAAATGTGATAGGACAGGAGAGGGAGCCAAAAGAAAGATGAAAAATGGACCAAATGCAGAAAGAATCCAGAAAACTTCCCCAGGAGGGCATTGACTTAGAATGCTAGTCATTGCTTCTTCAAAACTCTGCCCTTTCCTCCTGGTCCAGTGAAGTGGAGTTTATGTTAAAGGTTGGAAGCAATTCTGCAAGCCATTCTCTACATAATTTCCCTACCTGGTTTAAGGACGTAACAGCATGAAGATGCAAATGACCTCAGTCCAACATTCAACATGTCTATTTTCATTTTGATTTTCATTTCAGAAAACCAGTTTGGTCAAGGTGCTAGCCTAGAGTCAAGATTGTGAGTTCTAGTCCCATTTTAGGCAAAAAGGCAGGCAGGGTTACTTCCTCTCACTCCAACCCATCTCAAAGGGTTATTGTTGTGAGGAAAATAGGAAGGGGAAGGAATATTGTGTGTTCACTGCCTTGAGTTATTTATAAAAATAATAAAGCTGAGATATAAGTAAATAAGTTGTTCAGTGTACTTCTTTTTTGTGTCTATCATAGGAGAAATCTTAATTACTAAAATCGGTATCAAGGTGTAGGGTAGGGGATGTTCTTACAACTTTATTTGCCTCAGAGAGGATTTTGTTTTTCAGGCAAAATTACCAGATTTGGAATACATTATAAAAAGTGTACACTGAGTATATTGTAAGCATTACACAGTTGTGTCTTCATCTTCCAAGTCAAACATGTTTCCTCCTGGATAAAGCACACAGGAGAATGCCCCATCTTCAGATTTTAAAGAGAAGATGTACTGAAAAGCCATAGCAGGCATGGCTGCAAATCAGGAATTATTGGAACTATAGGCCAGTCTTCACAATCTTCAAGACTATAGTCTAATTTTCAATCTTCAATCCCTACTATAGCATTTATCACATGATTTGCTGCCCTTGTGAATAATATTTCTTCCAGAAATCAAAGAAATATACATTTCCAGTATCAGGTAGCTTTGGCTTTAGCATACATGCTTACTTATTGAAAGAAAACATCTTTAGCATACATGCTTACTTATTGAAAGAAAACACCTGTGCGCTCCCACAGAGAGGGCCTCCTCAGGGTGCCATCAGCCAAGCAATGTAGACTGGTGGCCCCCAGGGGGAGGGCCTTCTCTGTGGGGGCACCTGCCCTCTGGAATCAACTGCCCCCAGAGATACGAAGAATTCATGACCTCAGTGCCTTCTGCTGTGCCCTGAAGACCTTTCTTTTTCTGCAAGCTGGGCTGGCTTAACACTTTTGTAAATGTTTTTAATAGGTTTGTTATTGTTCTTTTAATTATGGGGCCAAACACATATATATCTTTTTAACTGTATTTTAATGTTTGTATCTATGTTTTTTACTTTGGCTGTACACCGCCCTGAGTCCTTCGGGAAAAGGGCGGTATATAAATTTGATAATAAATAAATAAATAAAAAATTGAACCTAATGAATATTCATCCCCAACTCCAGTTACAACTAATCTGACAATTCTTTGAATTGGACCTGCAAAGAAATTGGGAACACTACACTGTCATAATCAAATTTGGTAATAAAGACTTAGCAGATAGTTAAAAGCCATTCGAAATAATAAACAATTGTCTAGTATTAGGATTTATGGTCTCAATTTGGAGTTGAATTTCTCTGGGTTATTGTACAATATTCCTAGACATGGATTAAAATCATCTTGACAGCTACAACACTGACCCTGTTATAATGCTTTCAGTGTCCTGCTATAATTTCTCCTCTGCAGCTTGAGCACATGGTATTTCTCTGCTAATAGCTGACAAGTCTTGAAAAGCTCAAAAGCATGACAACAGGAGCTTTTTCTGAATTTAATATGACTTTGCTTGCATTGCGCACAGTAAGCGGTATCCCTTTTTCATGTCCATTGAGAACATGACATACAAGATACAGAGACAAGAAAGAGGAGAAGTAAATTATTGGGTGGGGGGAGAGATGTGCATGTACTCTGTGTGAGTCTGCAATTCTCACTCCAAACTCTTCCATGAATAATGCAATTCATGGCTGTAGGTGGTGTAGTTCTTGCACATTTGAAGAAGAGAAGGGATCTTGGGCAGTTTTTCAGTTTTGTTGATTCCCCTGATCCTGGGAAAGAGGGCTTAATTGTTCTTAACAAGAGGTGCCGTTCAACAGCAGGAGCATAAACTTCAGATGGAGGGTGGTCATAAAATATGGATCACAACTTCATTACACAAACTGTATCATCTGTGTACTTGCCTCCAATGTTAAAATACAAATATAGAAGGCTAGGATTGAATTTGACATTGCAACAACTGCCTAGTCATTTTTGTGTGTGTGTCTTTGTGATTTGTACCTGTGAGAAAGGGCTTGGTTCTAATGTTCAAGACATAAATCATGATTAATGATATTACAAATACTGTATTTGTTTTACTTAATTCAATGTTATAACTGTAGTTGTTTGAAAATAAAACTAAGCTTCAATTGTGGCCATTTTCAATTTCCTACAAAACCTGGTTCTCAACTTTGTTCTACTCATAGTTTCTCATGCCCTAGTCATCTCCTGAGTGGACTACTATAACACTCTCTACATGGAGCTTCCTGGAAATATCCAGCAGCTTCGGCTGGTACACAATGCATCAGCATGGGCAGTTACAGGGGTCTCTAGAATGGCTAGAGTTGCTTTAGAATGAGATGGGTGGCATATAAATTGAATAAATTATAAATACCCTACTTCTTTGCTCAGCGAACTGCACTGGTTGCTAGTTCAATTCTGGGTCCAATTCAAGTTGCTGGTTTTGATTTTTAGCCCTTCATGGCAGGGGGCTGGATTATTTGAGGGACCACCTCTTCCCAATTACAACTGCCAGTCCCTTCAGATCCAGGTGAATTACAAATAATAAACCAAGAGGGTGACCTGGATAATTCTTCTATATCTGAAGAAACCTTTTCATATATTAAGTTACTGAGTTATATCTTTTGGTATAAATATTTGATTCAGTACAAATTCAAAATTGATATTCCTGAAATGAATGGATAACCAATTTTTTACTTATTGGCATCAACTCTGATTTGGACTAGTTAATAGAATATCCTGTTATTTTACTAAACACATCAATCATTTGCATTAACATCAGAATAGAAGTATGAGGTTTAAAAATAAACAGAGTAATATCATCTGCAAATAAAATCAATTTATTTTCAACTAAATTATTTACTGCTCTATAAATCTCCCTATGTTGACTAATAGTCAAGGGTTTCACACAAATATCAAAAAGCAAGGGTGAAAATGAACATTTTTGCCTGGTTCCTCTAAATAACTGAGAATGTAGCAGAAAATATGCCATTAACATTTATTTTAGATGTGGGTGACTCATATAATATCTTGATCCATTTGATGAATTTCAATAGGAACCTTTTTTTTTAATACAGCAAACATGTACTGTCTGTATATTTTGTCAAATGCTTTTTCAGCATCTAACTATAAGAATACAAATTGGTTTACGTTTTTGCTCATCTATTATTTTATTATTATTATTATTATTTATTATTATTATTATTATTTATTGAATTTGTATATCGCCCTACTCCCGAAGGACTCAGGGCAGTGAACAGCCAAAAGATAAAATACATATAATACAAATGTTAAAAAACCATTAAAATACAATTAAATAAATTGGCCCAGAGAACAAAATTTAAAACACCCCACATTTACAAGACAAATTTAAAATTTAAAAAAATTAAAAACAGTTTAAAAGAGAGGTTAGGCCAGGCCGGCCTGCTGGAATAGGAATGTTTTGAGGGCACGGCGAAAAGCGCGCAGATCCGGGATCCTCCGTATCTCCGGGGGGAGCTTGTTCCAGATGGCAGGTGCCCCCACAGAGAAGGCTCTCCTCCTGGGGGCCGCCAGTCAACACTGTTTGACAGCACCCTAAGAAGCCCCTCTCTATGGGAGTGTACTGGTCGGTGAGAGGCTACTGGTGGCAGAAGGCAGTCTCGTAGATACCCCGGTCCTAAGCCATGGAGCGCTCTAAAGGTGGTAACCAAAACCTTGAAGTGCACCCGGAAGACCACCGGGAGCCAGTACAGCTCGCGCAGGAGGGGGGTCACATGGGAGCGCCATGTCGCTCCCATAACCACCCGTGCGGCCGCATTCTGGACCAGCTGGAGCCTCCGGATGCTCCTCAAGGGGAGCCCCATGTAGAGAGCATTGCAGTAGTATAGGTGGGAAGTGACGAGGGCATGAGTGACCGTATTTAATGAGTCCCGATCCAGAAAGGGACGCAACTGGCAAATCAGGCGAACCTGATAAAATGCCCTCCCGGCCACAGCCGTCAAGTGCTCTTCTAAAGACAGCTGTGAGTCCAGGAGGACACCCAAGTTGCGAGCCCTCTCCATGGGGGCCAACGACTCACCCCCAATAGTCAGTGATGGCACCAACTGACTATATCGGGATGTCAGAAACCACAGCCACTCGGTCTTGGATGGGTTGAGCCTTAGTCTGTTTCTCCCCATCCAGATCCGTACAGCCTCCAGGCACCGGGACATCACTTCAAGAGCATCATTGGGGTGGTCCGGGGTGGAGATGTACAGCTGAGTGTCTTCAGCATACTGGTGGTACTTCACCCCGAAACCACGGATGATCTCACCCAGCCGCTTCACATAAATGTTGAACAGAAGGGGCGAGAGGACCGACCCCTGTGGCATCCCACATACAAGGGGCCTCGGGGTCAACCTCTGTCCCCCTGCCAACACAGACTGCGACCGGTCAGAGAGAAAGGAGGAGAACCACCACAGGACGGTGCCCCCCACCCCTAACTCTTCCAGCTGGTGCAGCATGATACCATGGTCGATGGTATCAAAAGCTGCTGAGAGGTCTAATAGGACCAGGACAGAGGAGCAACCTCTGTCCCGGGCCCTCCAGAAATCATCAACCAATGCGACCAATGCCGTTTCCATGCTGTACCCAGGCCTGAAGCCTGACTGGCATATCTGCACGCGCAGATAAGCCGATTCATCCAGGTACTGAGGGAGCTGTCGTGCTACCACACTCTCACAAACCTTCGCAACAAAGCGAAGGTTGGAGACTGGATGGTAATTAGCCAACACTGCCGGGTCCAGGGAAGGCTTCTTGAGGAGAGGTCTCACCACCGCCTCTTTCAAGGTGGCGGGAAAGACACCCTCACTCAAAGAAGCATTTATAATCCCCTGGAGCCAGCCTTGTGTAATCTCCCGAGAGGCCAGCACCAACCAGGAGGGACACGGGTCCAATAAACATGTGGCAGCATTCAGTCTACTCAGTATCTGTCCACGTCTTCAGGAGTCACAGAGTCAAACTCTTCCCAGATAATAATCTCAAGACCTGCCTCCATCCTCCCCCCTGAATCTACCCCATCAGAGTCCAGCTGTTCCCGAATCTGAACGATTTTATCATACAGATATTGTACAAAATCCTCGGCTCTACCCTCCAAGGGGTCCTCCCGCGCTTCCTGAAGGAGCAGGGAGTGGGTCACCCTAAACAGGGTGGCCGGGCGATTATCTGATGATGCAATAAGAGCGGAAAAATAGTTACATTTTGCCGCTTTTATCGCCACTAGGTAAGTCTTAATATGAGACCTTACCAGTGTTCGGTCAGATTCAGAATGGCTGGCCCTCCAACCGCTCTCCAGGTGTCTTTTCCAGCGCTTCATCTCCCTCAGCTCCTCGGTAAACCAAGAAGCCAAGCGAGATCGGTGCCGAGTCAGAGGCCGCAAAGGCACAACCCGATCCAAAGCTCCAGTGGCTGCCCTGTCCCAGGTGACCACCAGGTCTTTGGTCGAGCCGTGAGCCATAGCCTCAGGAAACGGCCCAAGCTCTGTCTGGAACTGATCCGGGTCCATCAGGCACCTGGGGCGGAACCACCTCATTGGTTCCGCCTCCCTGCGGCGGGGTGTAGTGGTTCGAAGGTCAAAGCAAAGAAGAGAATGATCCAACTACGACAAGGGTTCAGTCACTATATCCCCAATATCGAGATCATTCAGCCACTGACTAGAGACAAAAACCAAGTCCAGAGTGTTTCCCCCTGTGTGAGTAGGGCCATGCACTAACTAGTTCAGGTCCATAGCCATCATGGAAGCCATGAACTCCTGCGTTGCCTTAGATGTTTCACCGACAGATGGCAGGTTAAAATCCCCCATGACCATAAGCCTCGGGGTATCAACCGCCACCCCGGCTATAACGTTGAGCAGTTTGGGCAGGGCTGCTGCCACGTGGCAGGGAGCCAGGTACGTGATCAGCAAGCCCACCTGTACCTCATGACCCCACTTCACCAGGAGGGACTCACATCCGGCAATCTGAGGAACAGTGGCCTCCTTCGGACCGAGACCTTCTTTTATAACAACCGCCACCCCCCGCCCCTACCCTGTGACCTCGGTTGATGAAATGCGTGGAAACCAGGAGGGCACATTTCAATGAGGGGGGCCCCCCCTTGGCCCAACCAGGTCTCCGTAATTCCTGCCAGATCCGCTTCCCCCTCTTGAACAAGATCACAAATGAGGGGGGCTTTATTTACTATGGATCTGGCATTGCATAACATCAGCCGAAGGTCCGGGCCCTGAGAATCTGGACTACATGGGGAGTAGATCTATTAAATCTACAACTAACTTAATATTGTCTGCTTGCCTAGTTTTCGTAAAACCTATTTGATCATTCTTAATAACAGACTTTAACACTTGCTGTAATCTATTTGCTAGCACTGCAGTTTTAAACTCTGTATCAACATTAATTAGTGAGATTGGACAATAATTAGCACATTGAACATAATCATTACCTGATTTTGGTAGAACTGTAATATAATAAGATAAGTCTGATTAAATCTGATTAAGTCTGTAATATAAGTCTGCTTAAATTCCTCTGATAATATTGATTTATCAAATATATCATCGCACAATTGAAAGTATTGGCACCAAAAGTTCTACCAGTCTGTAGAGAATCCATTCAATCCTGGTGTTTTCCCCACTTGCCATTTTTAAAATTATTTCCTTAAACAATACTTCAGGCAAATGAAAGTTGTTGTGTATCATCTAAATGTTTATATTTATAATATAAAGTTTATATTATTTTTGAATTTTTGGCCTTTCTGTGATGCTAGAAATCGTATGTCACTCTACAAGATATCTGGAACTTCTTGTGGGTTTTTTTTTCTAGTTTAAACATGCAGGCATGCAGGCATCAAAGTTCAATAGTTCACAAAACCCAGGGGTGAAATCTGAACCAGTTTGCTACTGGTTTGCTGGCCGTGCATGCACACTGCACACCAAGTGTGCGCTGTGTGCGCGCATAAGCACCAAATGCACACTGCATGTGCATGCACAGTGCACACCAAACACGTGCTGCATGTGCATGCGCAGCACACAGCAAAAGGAGGCTTGGGAAGGTAAGTAGAACAGCAAGGGGGGGATCAGCTGTGGTGCGCAGTTTAGCTTCACTAGAAAGCAGGAAATCCTGCTTTCTAGCAAAGCTAAACCGTGCAGGACAGGTGATCGGTGGATCGTAGCTTTTTAAACTACCAGTTCGACTAAACCGGTAGCTTTTTTTTATTACTGGTTCGCCTGAACTGGAGCAAACCGGTAGCATTTCACCCCTGACGAAACCTAGTTATGCAATAACACTTACTGTCCAGTGGATGACTTCTGAATAGGTCTCTTTGAATGAATGAATGAATGAATGAATGAATGAATGAATGAATGAATGAATGAATGAATGAATGAATGTTTATTTCTCTTTGACCATAAAGGAAACCTGTAGATGTAAATGATAGGCCAGTGCAAAGGAGCATTTTGCAAAGTGTGTTCTCAAACCATTAAAGAAGCTACATCTTTTAGAAGGGACCTGTGCTACTTTGAAAGTTTTTCCTGGTAAATGTGCTTGTGTACATAGCCTCTTGTCCAGCTCTCTCTGCAGGAATATTTTCTATGTATTCATGGAAACAGCAAAGGAAAATATTTGAAGATTGCAAACATTTTCATAAATATTGCACTTTTTCACATGCAATTTCAGATTTCACATCATTCTTTGGATATAAGCTGTTGCCTCTTTGGTTTCCAGTACTTCAAGGGGGTAGCTATTTTACAGTAACCGTATTGTAATTTTAACAATTATTTAAATAAACCCACTTCTTATAAAAATATGCTTTCAAAGTTTTTTTTAAAATTTACATTTATCAACTACAATCTTTTGAGATAACTGAGACTATCTCTCTCTCTCTCTCTCTCTCTCTCTCTCTCTCTCTCTCTCTCTCTCTCTCTCTCTCTATCTATCTATCTATCTATCTATCTATCTATCTTTCTCCTCAGCCGGGTATTTTCCTACGTAAACCAAGATTTTCAAAATGCTGCCATAGCTCAGTGAAATCACAATTCACTAGTTCTAGGCTTTTCCAGACAGCAAGTAAACAGTTTGCTGCCCTTTGGGAGGCTAAAACTGTTTGCTTGCTGTCTGGAAAAGCCTAGAACTAGTGAATTGTGATTTCATTGAGCTATGGCAGCATTTTGAAAATCTTGGTTTACGTAGGAAAATACCCGGCTGAGGAGAAATACACATAAAGGGCCTACGATAAGAGAAGAAAACATTATATATATGTATATATATATGTATATGTATATGTATATGTATATGTATATGTATATGTATATGTATATGTGTGTGTGTGTGTGTGTGTGTACACACACACACACACACACACATATATCAACATGTGTAAGAGCAATCCAGAAAAAAGCTATCCCTATACAGTTACAAATAGATTTAATTCTGTATTAAATAAATACATACGTGAATTTTGCACTATAGCTTCATTGTTTTCAATGAAAGCTACTTTCAGCAAGGACATATGGTGTTCTTATTATGCATTAGTTCTGCCAACATGTGTTTGGTTCTCACCTCTATTTGTAAAATAATCCTTTATCCTGGCAACCTTATATTGACATCTGGTTATCTATGCAGAAATAGCATGTTCTGTAAGTTTCCAGTATAAGTGTGCTGAGTGCATCTGCCAAAATGTATAATGCACAGTTATTATTAGTCATGTTCTTAATGTTAGAATATGTTCTCCTATTGAATGAACAAGCTGCAAAGATGTTGATTGCATTGTTCTGCCTTGTCATGGATTAATATGGATTTCCTCAACTGTTCCAATAACTGAATATTGCTACCTTCATTGAAGTAACTGTACAGAGAGGTAGAATAATTATGTAATATGGCAGCAGTATCCAAACATGCCAGCAGACTTGCTCCCATTCCTGGGAGGAAGATTTAAAAGAAACCATTAAGAAGGACTGCTATAAGGATAACCTTTTGATGTAAATAAAAGTATCTGCTCTAAATACTGTGACTAACAGTTGTCTGGAGTGATGTGGAATAAGTTCCCATCCATGCATATTTAAAGGATAATACCAATGTTGCTTGAACATCAGAATATTGGAAGCTGTTTTATAATATCATGATAGTCTCTGCTTCAAGGTTTCATCCAGAATTTCCTGTTTACTTGCTGGTTTCAGGGATTGAAGGTGAACCTTTCTGTATGTAGTACCTATAATACTGAGCAAAAACTGATAACCACATGAGAAGAATCATGGTTGATAGTTGTCCCATCTACACTGGATTTCCACAGGAGCCAGCCATTTGCATTCACGAAGTACATGAATATGGACCCAAAGGTGCTTTGAAAAAGCACCTTTGGCACAACCATGACCTGGATGACTGAGAATCTCCATAGATATGAACATGGACCATTGTGTGATAGTACCCTTTTGCTGTCATTCCTTACCCAGGTTTGCTCTTTTCTTATAATTCACCAGAAGGGTGAGTGAATCAGTCTTGGGATCATACTAATCAATTGTGGTGAAGAGCAGAGTCCAGGGGAGGTGTGAGTTTTAGCTACATTGTCATGAGAAACACATCTTTCCAAAGTTTCATTGCATTGTTTTGATTGTTCATTTTGTTGTTTGGGTTTTTAAGGAAGGTGTGTACATTCAGATAACACTAACAGGAGGTGTGATGGCAGAAAGGTTAGGGACCTCTTCTCTGTGGGAACTTTATTTCATCTCCGAAGAGAAACATCTCTTCTGTTTTGCATAAACCTAATTTGAATGCAATTCATTATGAGAGGTAGAGAAATGGAGAGACAGAGAGATGGAGAGATGATAGATAATACTGACTGAGTTAAACACAAAGAGAAGTACTGTTTTGACACTCGTGACATACGTAGAACTAAACTAGGAAAGAGATGTAACTGCACAGGCCAAGCCTGCTTCCTGTCTTCCCCGAGGCAATGCATTCCCAGATGTCTGAAACTCATAGAGATCTAAAAATCACTTTAAGCATGTTTAGCTGAGAAAGGAGAGTTCTAAAGTACAGAGAGGTTTTTAAGCATGCTTAGAAAAATGCAGCTGCACATTTACTTCCAGTCACTCTGTTAAATCAGTGCAAATCTCTAAAACAACATTCCTCCCAAGACCATAGGACCGTAGTAGTAGTACTGTACCACATAGCAAGTAGTAGTAGTAGTAGTAGTAGTAGTAGTAGTAGTAGTAGTACCAAAGTCGTAGGACTGTAGTAGTAGTACATAGTAGGACTGTCTCCGTCCTACTGGCCCCATTTATTTGTATTCATTTCCTTCGTTCATGTCCATGTTCATATTCATACCTGCTATCTTGTACATGTTTGACAAATAAATAAATAAATAAATAAATAAATAAATAAATAAATAAATAAATAAATAAATAAATAAATAAATAAATAAATAAAAATAAAGATGAGGATAGGTCTCACCCTATTGGTTTTTTGGGAAGCCATTAAAAACTTGAAGAGTAGAAATGTGATGAGGGGTTCCTCCTATGATGAAGTTGAAAGCTGTGAACTGTTGCTCAGGTTGCTATTGTTTTGCCTTGACTTTCTTTTTACTGTTATTCAATTTTAATGTTCATATTATTTTATAAGCTGCTTAGAGTCTTATTTAGATTAAAGCAGCATGTAAACAAAAACAGTGCCTGGGTTGTATTGAAGCAATTTGAGCCTGTGTTCCTACCAAATATTTAGCTGACATATGAGTTTACTTTTCACCTTAATTGTTTCACATATTCATAGAATATATTACTTGCATTATGATCAGTAATGTAGGTTAGGTATTTTTCTTCTTTGGGATTGTTTTGGTTTAGCAGGATGAGTCAGACTTTTAAAAGAGTGTGGCTTAGTTTATCTTATCTTGAGTAGGCTACAAACAAAAAGGTGCAATTAAACATAGTAATTAACAATTCATCTGGGGGATGATAAGTAGAAGATTAGATCAAATCAAATGGATTTATAGGGATTTATATTTATATTTACAAGAAATTATAAATATCATGGTTTAATTGTGGCAATAAGATGTGTATCAGCATATTTCAATAGTCCTTGTCATACTGCCGTCATCCATGTTTTATGGTGGAGTTGAACAAAAAACATTGGTAACTTCTGTAATTATTCTGATTAACAGTTTCTTTCGACAAACAAAGTTCTTTTAAAAATGGTTTAATAATGAGTTGAAAAAAGAAAAACAGTAAGTAAATAAATCAGAACATGCTTTAACCCTGTGTGAATCTGACCTTGTTCTTCATGCCATTGGACAGATAGCTAGTGAGGAAGGCGATTTATTTATTTCCCTATTTCTCCTTCTCTATTTGCAGTTTGCATGCAATTTAGAGAATCCTCCAGTCTCCATAACCAATTTTCAGGTAGCAGAGGTGCCTGATTTATTGGCTTTATTTGTATTATAAGGCCAATAAAAATCACTTGTGTTGCACATATAGCATCTGTAATAGAAACCCTGGACCCACAGAGTGAAAGACTGGAGATTTCAAACCTTTCCCAGAGGCTATTGAGTTTAGATACTCTGGCCATACCTGGACATCCCAGACCACTTGGGATAACAGAAGTGGTTGGAGAGATGGTACAACCCAGGGGTGAAATTCAGCAGGTTCTGGAGAACCGGTAGCTGAAATTTTGAGTAGTTTAGAGAACTGGCAAATACCACCTCTGGCTGGCCTCAGAGTGGGGTGGGAATGGAGATTTTTCAGTATCCTTACCCTGCCATGCCCACCAAGCCACACCCAGAGAACAGGTAGTAAAAGAATTTGAATTCCACCACTGGTACAACCCACTTGTTTTCCCATCCTAGACCAGTAGTTCTGGATGGTTTTTTTTTTCATCTAGGAGGGAAGAACTGAAGGAATCTCAATATATGTTAACGCCCATGCTGCACAGACACACAGACACACACACATATATATTCAAATTGAGATGTACCTGATTGATAGACCAGCAAGGAGACCACAATATTCACAAAACCTTATGTTACCCAATTAATCTAGCTACCCATGCTAAATGCTAAACCTTATCGTCTTAACGAAAGCCAATCCAGACATTTTCAGAAACCACAAATCACTTCTTCCTTCTCTAGTGTTTCCTACATATTAATTTAAAAGATCTGTTTCAATAACTGCTCCTTGTTAACAAATCTGTAGCACACTTTATTTTGATTCATAGCAGGAGGTACCCTGATATCTCTTCCCCCCGCCCACTTTTTAAAATTGTTGGGTTTAAATACTTAAGTTCTTAATTTCCACAAGACAATTTTCAGTCCTTGTATTGCCTTGATTGCAGACATTTGGAATTGCTTTCTACAGGAGTTCTCTTTATCCATTGGAGTCTGCAGGGAATTGACGAAGATACAGTATAGCTCTCTTTTCTCGAATATTTGATGCTGACTTTCTCATATTTCATTACAATGCAGAGAGACAAACTCCTTCAGGAAAGAATCACAGGGTTACAGAAATGTTCCTGAAGATTAAAAGCCCATGAAGTTGCCTTGCAAAAGGCAAAGACAAGTATTTTTAATCTAAAATTAAAAGAATCTCTAAAAGGAATGTCAGCTGTGTGTATTTAAATCTTAAAATCATGCATCTTTTATAACCCAGGTAGTTAACCTCAGAAAGACTAAAACACCTTAGCTTTATCGACAAAACAAACATGAATGTGGTGCCTTTCTAAAATATTTGCATTCAAACAAGAACTAATTGTTCCTTTAGGGAAAGCTCTTTTATTTTGAGGTAAACATCTTCTTTACTTCCTCTTTTACCACTTCTTTTTTTACCAGACAGATGCAAAATTCTGATTTTTGCTCTTCTGGCAGCCTCAATCATTGTTATTTGATAGCAATAGCAACAGCACTTATATACTGTTCCATAGTGCTTTACAGCACACTCTGGGCAGTTTACAATGTTAACATATTGCCCCCAACAATCTGGGTCCTCATTTTACCGATCTCAGAAGGATGGAAGGCTGAAATCAACCTTGAGCCAGTCAGGATTGAACTCCTGCCAGTGGGCAGAGTTAGCTTGCAATACTGCATTCTAACCACTGTGCCGCCATGACTGTTGTAGTCACTAAAAGTTTAATTTGTTCAGCTGTACCATTCCAAATATATTGCATATATATGTATATATACACACATCATTTGACAAAGCATTAACTGATGTGGATCTTTAAAACATTTACAGATTTTCAGTTAAAAGCCTGAATAGAAAAAAACTATAATTGATGCTTCTTAAAATATTTGCTTTGCTTGTTATCAATAAATTTGACAGGCAATTGTATATAAATATATGGTCTATATTAATTTTTTAAAAAATCAACAAATTAATGGCATGTTTTTAAACACTTAAAATAACTACTCTGTCAATTAAGAAAAAGCTATGTTCATATATTAAGTTAAGCTCTACAGTGTCAAAATATGCCAACCCACATACTTAAGAAAGAGTTAAATGAGATTTACTCCCAGGTAAATGCATTGGTATCTTTGAGTCAGGCTAGATTCCCAGAGACAATATCCCGCCTATTTTCTAGGCAATATTGTGAAAGTGGTTTGCCATTGTTCTCTTCCAAAATGTTTTATTAATTCTTCAGTCCTGCCTATTGCCTTGGAATTCCTTGGTGATCGTGGCAGCGGTTTAGTGACTGTGTGTATGTGTGTTTGTGTGTGTTTGTGTGTGCCGGGCCAAAGCCACACTGGCCCAATGTTTCTTCTTCGCACTGGGTAGACTGAGCCGGAGCGATGCAGGTAAACTGGGCTGAAGCGATACGGGTATACCAGGCCAAAGCGACATGGTCCAGCCCCTTACATTTTCCAGGATGACTTTGTAGGCTGGATCCAACCACATCGCAGGCCGGATCTGGCCCACAGGCCTTGAATTTGACACCCCTGAGATATACTTTCCCATATTTGTCCTTAATTTTTCAGTCTTCAGTTTCTTTGGATGATGCTGACTTCCTCTTTTATGAGATGGGAAGGCAAAAGCATTGCTTACGGTATGTAAATATGGCCCTAAATCTATTGGACGTCCATCCTATGTAATTTATACTATAGGAAGAGAAGTAGAAATGAAATAGAAACATTTTTAATTTTGTAGAATATAAAAATGAGAGACGGTTGTGACTTTTTAAGAATTTTGGTTTGGGGTCTACCTGAGCAGAATCCTTAGCATGCAGCTTATATTTTTCTTAGGAATAAATCCTCAAGAAATGACCATTTAACATTTTTCACAAACTGTATATTAATTTATATAGTTTATAATTTATATATTATATTATATTTATCTAATATAATGTTATTATATTATACAAATTATATATATGTGTGTGTGTGTGTGTGTGTGTATGTATATATACTCTCTCTCTCTCTCTCTCTCTCTCTGTGTATTCAATTTCACTTTATATATATACCCTGTTTTCCCCAAAATAAGACATCCCCTGATAATAAGCCCAATCGGGCTTTTGAGTGCATGGCAATAAGGCCAAGCGCTTATTTCAGGGTTCAAAAAAATATAAGTCAGGGTCTTATTTTCAGGGACACACGATAGGAACATTGGGAAAAAAACTATGTATTGTATTAAAAAATATTTAAATTAATTTCAAATTATGTGTCTGGACAATATGAATCATATTTTCAAATTGCTAAACAATACAAGTGCTGCGATATTCAGATCCGAAGGGATGTTATTTTGAGAAAACCTATTTTGCTTCTTAGTGATCTGATTTCTATCGCTACTGTACTTCTTTCAGCTGCATTGCCCTGTCACATCATTTTGCACATGTCTTATTGCTGCTTTGGGACACATTAAATGATGAGCTTGATTGCTAATTCAGTGCTCTGCAATGATTTATCCTGAAATAGATGTTTTTCCCCCCTCCTTCCCTTACCATCTTCAGAAGTATAAATTCTCTCTTAAGTCCCTCTCTCACTATGTCAGGATGGGTGGTGGTGATTGAGGAGAAACTATATTTATCTACTATCAACAGTTTTTCTCCTCCACCACATATCATTACAAAGACTGTCCCCTAGGTAATAAACACTGTTACATGGAATAAGAAGCCAAGCTATTTATGTCTATTTAGGGTTTATTTTTTATCCCTTTTTTAAAATATGTGATTTGAATTGAAAGTTTTAAACAAGACAAAAACTAATATAAAGTAATATAAAGTAAAGGGGAAAAAAGTAAGAGAAAGGAATAAAAAAAAGTGCAAGAAAAAAAATGAACATAAATAGGAAAGAAAAAAGATGTAAGGAGGCTTCCGATATTCTTCAGAGCAGTTATAAGTACAAATCTATTTTGACTCGAAAGTTATATTATACTACTCTTCCTTCTATAGTCTGTCCTGTCTAATCATCAAAACCAAAAGTCACAAGTTCATTTTTTCCTATTTGTATGCAAGAAGTCCACAAGAGGCTTCCAGTCGGCAATAAATGTAGGTAATGTCTTTTCTTTTGTCAAAGAAATTAATTTATTCATTTCAGCAAAATCTTTCAACTTTACCAACTTTTCCTCCGTAGTGGATAGTGTGGAATCTTTTCCATTTCTGCCTATATTAATATCACTACAGTAGTCCTATATTGAAATAATGTAGAATGCCAGGCTGAGCCCGAGGGAGGGGTCAAACCAGTGGTGGGATTCAAATAATTTAACAACCGGTTCTCTGCCCTAATGATTTCTTCCAATAACCAGTTCACCAAACTGCTCAGAAAGTTAACAACCGGTTCTCCCGAAGTGGTGCGAACTGGTTGAATCCCACCACTGGATCAAACACATCAGTCTTAAGTCCCTTTAAGGGACCCATAAAAGATCTAAACCCACCCCACCTTGAATCCCATTGACTCTTATTTACCGCCAACTTGCTTTGACCTGTTAGTAGTTCAGGTTCTTGTAGAGAACATTAGCATACAATTTATTTGAACTGCCTGGACTCCTGGTATCCTGTGCTTGACAAATAATCTTTCATGGTATTTAAAAAAAAAAAAAAAACTTTTTATCTATTAATCCTAAAAGGAAAACTTTTTTCCCCGGTTGTTTTCAGGAGGAGACTTCTTTCTTTCTCCAGTTAAACTCTCTAAACTTTGCTGCCTCTTTGCCCTCTGGAATGCAGCCCTCCCTTCTGGGAATCCAGACTCCATTCCACCATATTATCCCATTATTATCTGAGCTCAAGGCAGACATGGATTTTAATTTCTCCACAACTTAGTAGTATCCAGGAGATATTGAATTTCTTAAAGCATATTTATTCAAGTGCAGAACCAGGAACAAATATAACAGAGGTTCTTTTCATGAAGCTGATATACAGTATATTGTTTTGTTAGTGCAGTTGTGTCTACTCGTTTAGCCTTCTTTTATATATATAGCCTTTTTTTATATAAAAATCCATATATGTAGCAACTGATATTTGTGACACATTTACCTGTCATTGTCAAAGATAAGAAACATTTTATTTAAAAAAATGTACAGCAGAACTTTCAGCAACCTTATCATTATTTCAGTTCTGTATCCCTTCTCAGATTTTTTTTTATTATAAGACTACCTATTTGATAGCCTCAAAATCCCCTCGAGCTGTATAATTGTTGTCAAAGTTACATCAAAATGAAAGAGGTAAAAATAATGAATACATTGGCAATAGAGGAATCCAAGGCCTCACATTTTTTCGTGACAGCACACTATCAGGTTGTCACTGTGCCCTTGTGGCAAAAAAATAAATAAATTAGCCATTAGCATTAGCAGAATGGCTCACTCATAAAGTCTGCCGTGTTCCCGAACCATTTAAAATAGCCATTCAAAATCAGTCCCTCACCTTTATTATCCAGGAACGATCTCAGTATAATTCTACAACATTATTTTTCTCTGAATTGCTCTGTAAAGGAAATGGCAAACAGTTCAGGATAAAGCAAGTTAAAAGATAAAAATGAAGGAAATTAATGAAAACAAAAGACAGAATTTCAGAGAACATCCTTCAAAATGTAGCACATGGATGTCCTTGCACATGGTTTTTAAATGTTATGACCTTATGATGTTGTCTTCCTTTCATCCCCATCTTATAAAAGAGACAGTTTTAGCTGCTTTACTTTCAATATAATATTTTTCATCTCCTGAGTGTTGCCATGGACATGGACTGATATGGTTGATGACATACTTAAGGTTCAGAATTTGCCGAGCTCCAAAATCTGCTTTAGGCTACTGAGAATACATCCATACCTTTCGTTTGATGGGCACTATTTTCCTGGGCAATTTTGCTGGAAATCTGGTTGCTTCGGCTGGGCTTGCATCTGATCCACAGAGCAGTGAATCAACCACATGCCTCCTCAGCACCTGTCATCTAGTTTTCAATGTGTCTCTAGTGTATTTGTAGAAGAGTCCTACACATGCATTTAAAAATAGCTTGAAAAACAATTGTGGGAGGCGGGGAAATAGTTGAAGTGGGAAAAAGATTTGCAACTGCAGCAAGAAACTGCTCTGTGTCAATTATCAGCCAGATGGTTTTGAAATGCAGGTTCAGCCATCTTCTGAAACGGCATAAAATATGTATCCAATAATAGCCAAAATGCCCACTTTCACTTTCACTTCACTGTTGTTGTCGCTCTTTCAGAAAAAGGCTAAAGCTATGCTATCTGAAGAAGAAATGAGGGGCACTAGGAGGACCACATGTGAACTGCGAACTCTCTGTTCTTTATTGCACTAGTGCCTGGCAATTGTTTCTTAGGTTAGCTAGCTAAATGGTGGAAGGTCAAGTCCAGAGGTGGGTTTCAGCAGTTTCTGACCAATTCTGGAGAACCGGTAGTGGAAATTTTGAGTAGTTCTGAGAACCGGTAGTAAAAATTCTGACTGGCCACACCCCCATCTATTCTCTGCCTCCCAAGTCCCAGCTGATAGGGAGGAAATGGGGATTTTGCAGTATCTTTCCCCTGGAGTGGGGTGGGAATGGAGATTTTACAGTATCCTTCCCCTGCCATGCCCACCAAGCCATGCCATACCAAGCCCACCAAGCCACACCCACAGAACTGGTAGTAAACATTTTTGAAACCCATCACTGGTCGAGTCCCCACTGACAGGAGGGAAACTCTTTTGCTTTTCTATTGTGGAAGACCTACAGTAAACATGCTATTTGCCACTTGACAAGTTTTATTTAGAAACTGACCTATATATAGTACTCCAGTACTCAAATATTTAGACACATAGTAATACCTTCTGCTTGCCAGTAAGCATAAAGACCTTCAGCTCCTCATCAACTCAGTCTCAGAAATATCTGAAAAATATGGCTTGAAGCTTAACACCTCAAAAAGCAAGATCATGGTCGTCAGCAAACAACCCATTAATTTACCACTGATAAATTTGGAAGGAATACCACTAGAAAAAGTTGAAAGGCTCACATACCTCGGTTTTAATTTACATGCAAGCTGGGACATGATCACTAAAGTAAAGACAAAGATAGAGAAAACTCAAACAGCATTCTTCAGAATGAAAAAGGTCTTCTGCAGTCACGACATAAGCCTAAAACTGAAAATCAGGCTTGTCAGATGTTACATCTTTTCTATCCTGCTCTACGGAGTAGAGAGTTGGTCTCTGACAGAAAACCACTTGAAGAAACTAGAAGCATTTGAAATGTGGATTTACAGACAGCTGTTATGTATAAGCTGAGTTAGCCAAATCACAAACGAGGAGGTGATAAGCCGCCTGGGAAAGCAAAGAGAAATCATCAAAGCTATTAAAAAGCGAAAGTTAGAATATTTTGGACATGTGATGCGACACCCAGAAAAATACGACATCCTTCACTTAATCCTCCAGGGAAAGATTGAAGGCAAATGAGGTCCAGGCAGAAGAAGAACATCATGGTTTCAAAACCTAAGGGACTGGTTTGGACAAAACTCAGCAGCACTTTTTCATGCAGCTGTTGACAAAAATAGGATTGCCAACATGATCACCAACGTCCAATGACGGATATGGTTCAATAATAATAAGAAGTAATACCTTGTATATGGGATGGGACAATTCGCCACAGCCAACTCACCATGGGCAATTCACCACAGCCAATTCATGATGGCCAACTCACTTGCTGCGGGAGAATTGAACAATTCAATTTAATTACTTTAAATAATTTAAAAATATTTTCATTCACATTCCATTTTGTCCTTACGTTGATATCCTTTCTTTAATGATTCTATTCCACTATTTCTTCGATATTAGCGAAACTCTTGTCGCATGGCAAGTTGTCTCATGGAGAGCTGGCCATGGTGAGTTGTCCTACAGCAAGTTGGCATAGACCTCCCTCTATATTCACTGTATAGGTAATCCTTGATTTATGACCACAATTGGGACTGGAATTTCAGTCACTAAGTGATGTGGTCTGCATGATCAGACTTTATGTTATAACCATATCTACAATGGTGATGATCAGATTAAGTGAATAATGTGATCATTAGGCAAATCATACGGTTGTTAAATGGATCTGGATTCCCCAATTGATGTTGCTTTTGGAAATTGCCCAGGAAGGTTGCATATCACAATCATGTGACTATAGGATTGTCAGGCCCTAGCCCAAAGATGACACAGTGAGATCCAATCAAGTCCAATCCTTTATTTGCTTATACCTAATGGACAGACTATATTTTGCCAGATTATATCTATAATCTTATTGCTACAACCATGTTACTAACTTGGCAAGAAAGATTTACTTGGCAAGAAAGGTTAATTTCAAAATCTTATTTCAAATCCATGTGGCCTCCTAATTCATTTGTAATTTTACAAAATCAAGGTTCTAATCCCTCCTTTTGCTATTTAATCCAAAAGCAAACTCCTTGAATTTGTATTTAAAACTTCTTTTGGTAGGGGTTGAAGGAAACTCGCCTGGTGTTTTAAGATTCTTCAATCAAAAGGTTCCTCTTTGGGTGATAAGCAATTAACAAGCCATTTCTAAAAATGATTAGAAAAGGAAGTATGCAAACCCTATGTCTTTAAAGGTGTTGATTATGATTTGAGCAAGATAGACATCCCATCACCTCCCATTGCTCTACATCTGTCAAAGATTGCTGCCTTGCAGACTCCTTGCAAGGAACAACTACATGACATGCTTGTGGATGATCTCAAGTCCTCTCCTTGTCTGGGAGAGAAACTACAAAGAACTAATCTACTCACCAGCTCTTCATTTCGTCGTCAGTGCCGTCGGTTGTCAGCTCTGCTTCTAGCAGAGACATCTTCAGTTCGCTATTTCTTCCTCAGGAGTTGAAGTCGCATGCTACTCAAATTCTAATTCATGTTATTGTTTTCCAAAAAAGCGTTACATTCCTTCAGAATAGTCACTTAATGATCATTGACTGGATATACATTTCAGTGGCATTATTCCACTGAGCTGGTTAATACCACAATGATAATATGTTAATCTGATTTCTTTAAAAAATATATTTTTTAAAAAAACATCTTTTTTAATCTACATTTTAGCAGTTAATGGAAGGGCAACTATTCAGTAGTGGAAATTGTAAGAAATTCTGCTTTCATCTCTTCCAACTTTGCTAGAGAAATGCATTCTGTCTTGAATAAACATAACTAAACCTTCTGAAAGGTTATTCTGCAAATGCCTCTGGTACAAATCATATCACATTCCCATTTCCTGTTATTTTCTTACGGAAGAAAAAAAGTGAAACCATCCCCATTGACATATCTAGCTCTACTTCAGCAGTTAATTAGTAATAAGATTTTGAGTGCTGCATGGAAGCGAACTGTAGTTCTGCTTGTCATCTAAATAACTTGTGTAAATTGCACTATCTATTGATTTTTAGATGATAAGATGTACTTTTATACTTTAAGCTTTGGGTTCAATCAGCATCTCATGTATTTTAGATTAATCCATAAAAATGTGAGTGGGTTGCAAATTATATTCATTTTTTTTTTGTTGCCATGAATTGCATTGGCTGAAAGCCAATCATATGTTTGTGCAGCAACCAGTTTAAGCACTATTCAATTTCTTCTACACAGGAGTGGCATTTTGAAGTGAATTACCAATTCATTTTCAGTCACGGTGGGCTTTTGCCAATATAATATAAAGACCAGAGCTGGCAAGGCATCAGGAGTTACATAGTTTTCCAGGATTTTCCTTGACTGTGTTTGTGTCATCATATTTTAGTGAGCAACCTTCTATGCCATATAAATCAAACCCTGTCCCAGTCTCCCATGAAACACAGCAAAACGGACATCAAACATGTCTTCATTTATCTTAATTCTCAGTTTATCTTACATGATGGGAGAGAAAAGCTACAAGAGATTCAGGTTAAGTAGAGGAATCTTTCATTATTGCAAGGCAATGTTTAACTCATCCATCATTTTTCTGCCCTGGCTTGACCTAAGCCGGTAGCATGAGTAAATAACCTGCCATACAAGAAAAGACATATTGTGGCACAAAGTAACAACCCACTTGTTCTCCAAATACCTTACCTAGCCAGTAAGAGAAATGAAAATTAAATGGCAGTAAACAAAGATTGCTCATAATGTTCAAAAGATTATAATTTATAAGGAATTGTCCCCAGTGTGAAGACTAGGAACTAGGGAAAGACATACGTCTTTGAGATAGGATTTTGAAATGTGGCATGGACTGACCAATATGTACAGAGGAGAGCTTGAAAATTATGAAGCTGGGCCTTTCCAAGGATCAACATTTATGTATTTGTTAACTTTATATAGCCTCCCATTTTATGCTTGTGAGCCCTGTGGAGTAGAGAAGACAATCACGTAGTTCCTCCAATCTTTCTCAATAGAGTTGCCATTTTCTGAGAGAGCCTTCCAAGTGTCAGATATGGAAGCAGCCTTTATATACATTGCAAACGTATTGTATTTGAGCGATCCACTTCAATATTCTTTTCCAGTTACACCTTCTATATTTGCAGCATTACCATTTTTCAGCATTTTGATAAAGTAGTTGGCAAGTGGTTATAACTAAATAATCTTCCATCACTTTTTCCCCCTTAGGCATTAACATGATAGCATTAGTTTTCAATTCTATTCTGTAACACATTGCTACTATTCCAACACAAAATTTCTAAAGTCCTTCTTCCAAAATTCCCTCTCTTTGACTTCATTCAAATAATTCCCTTCCTTTGTTTTTAATTCCATTGACTCTGCTGGAAGTTTCTTGTTAGTCTTTCTAATTCATTTCCAAAAAGTTTTTTTTTTAAAAAAACAAAATCTGCCAACATCACTCTGCGTTTTCTTTCCCTCTTTTAATCTTAACTTGTTTTTAGTCTCTTTGGATATATTCTTTGTAGCTATCATTTTCTCTATGTGTATTTTATATATAAAAAGAACACATGATCCTTATGTGGCAGAGTATAAGGAGAACAAAAGAAGACTGTAATGTTATATCCAATACATTTTTTCCACATCAGTGCCTTCTAGAAGTTTTAGACTTTAACTCTTCTAATCCCAAATTGAGTTGTTCATCATATAATGTTGATTATATAATGCCATTAGATCCAGCAAGGTTGAGTAAGGATCTAAGGAAAGCAACATGACTTGAACAAATTAGAGAAATTAGGAGATACGGGTTTGGTCTTACTCTTAGGGAAAAAAGAGATAATCTAGAACAGGTGACAGGACAACGGACCCCTCTAGGGCAGAAAGAAAACAAAAAGAATAGGCATTGTTGAGAGTTCACTACATAAAACTGAAATGAAAATGATCTTTAACTTGATATTAGTGACAAGATAAGTTCTATTTGGCCCTTCTAGGAAATTCAGACTTGCTGATAATCTTTTGAAACATGGATAGAAGGCACACTCCCCAAATCAAATCAACACTTCTTCATTTAATACTAATTAAGGCAGAACACTTAATTGAGGAATGCTTATTTATTTATTACCCTTATATGCCCATTTCTCTTGGAAGCGACTTTAGGTGGATTACAATAAATAAAAGCCTTAGGTGAAAGATTAAAACATTAGAACAATGAATATTAATCTTGAAATTGATCTGAAAATTAACAAAGTTGGGGAGGTAGGGAGCAAGATGCACATAGGGAGGAGCTGGGGTTCTTATCTTAGTCCATTAACCACCTCCAGAATAACATGCCCTCAGTTGGCAGAGCCAGGTCTTCAGGTCCTTTTTGGGTGTGGATCTGACCTTGGGGTCACAATGTTCCAGAGGGCAGGAACCATGGCATTCTTTTCCTGGACCCCACTTGCTGGAATTCCTTGATTGACAGGGTCACAGTTGGCATGGGTGGGGCAGACTAATTCCATTGTAGTGAGATGGTTCTTCAGATAACCTGAACCATGCATAAAGGGCTTTAAAGGTTAAAAAACATTATTGCAGAAAATAACCATAATGCTGTCATTCTTAATTTTAAGAGAAATTATAGCTGAGAGTAGCTAAGAATAGCAGATTTTAGTAAACTCAGAGCAAGAATAAATTGAATTTCATAGCAGTAGGTGCTAAATAAAAAATGGTGCTGAAGGTGGATTGGCATTTCTGACAAAGATTGCACATAAACACAACTGCAGAAAGATTTCACAAGTTTTAAAAATGGAGAGCAGCAAAAAAAAAAAAAAAAAAAAAGCTAATGTGACTATACTAAAAACATAGCCAAAAACCAAAGGCAACAGAAAGAGTATAAATCAAAGCTTCTATAAATATATTCAAAATAACAGGAAGAGAAAGTGAAGATAGAAAAATCCTAACAGGCTACGAAGCAAAGGCCAAATCTATTCAACTATTCGTTTTGGTTCAGTTTTCATCAACAAGGAAATACAACTCATGCATGTAACTTTCTTAACAGAATAACAGTGTTGGAAAGGACCTTGGAGGTCTTCTAGTCAAGCAGGAAACCCTGTACCATTTTAGACAAATGGTTGTCCATTATCTCCATTGTTGGATCACCCACAACTTCTGGAGGGAAGTTGTTCCACTGATTAATTGTTGTAACTGTCAGGAAATTTTTCCTTAGTTCTAGGTTGCTTTCCTCCTTGATTAATTTCCATCTGTTATTTCTTTTCTTGCCTTCTGGTACTTTGAAGAATAGGTTAACCCCTCTTCTTTGTGGCAGCCCCTCAAATATTGGAACACTGCTATCATGTCACCCCTAGTCCTTTTTTTCATTGAACTAGACATACCCAGTTCCTGCAACTGTTTGTATGTTTTGGATGTCTGTCCCCTAATCATCTTTGTTGCAACCATCTTTGTTTTAACAACAACATGGAGGTCATTTGGCAATTCTTTCTTTGGAGTTTATGTTGGAAAATAATTCAGACAGAAGCAGATGGATCTAGATGCTTCAGAAAAAAGTGGTAGATGTCAAAATAGTTTCAATTTTAAAGTATTGGTTGACATCTGATCATAGAAGATCAAAGCAATCAACAGTCCTTGTCCATAATTCAGATCCCAACAGGTGACTTCCTTGTAGAATTGAAAATATTTACCAAAATAACAAGAAACAGACAGTAGAATATTGCATAAATATATCTTCAGATTAAAATTACCTGTGCTAATGTAAAGTATATCAAACAAATACAAAACATAATGAGATTATAACATTGTCTGTGATCTCATCAGAAATGTATTAGAAAAATACTTTTCTGGATCGAGAATAAGCTGTTGTGTTACTTTGAATTCTGTTGGGAAGGGTTTGGATCACAGAGAACAGACAGTAGTAACAGATTTTTCATATAGAAAAGACAAAGGGAGTCAGTGAGTGATATATAGAAGTAATTATTTTAATGAAATTTTGGAACAAATATCAATATGTAGAAACATTGACAGTTGAACCAGTTATAGCAGCTCATAGATTTTTGTCAAGCCTATCTTTAGGGCTATTTCTCATGCTGTGAAACTCTAAATAGGAATGCACTACAAGAGGGTCTATGCCCGTGATGGCGAACTGGTGGCATGCATAGCCATATTGGTGGGCTCGCGAGCTCAGCTCCAGTGTGCATGTGTGTGCCAGCCAGCTGATTTTCGGGCCTTCTGGGCCCACTGGAAGTAGGAAAATAAGCTGTTTCCTGCTTCTGGAGGGCCTCAGGGAGTGGTGGGGAAGGCCCGTTTTCTCTCTCCCCAGGCTCCAGAGCTTTCTAGGAGCCTGGGGAGGATGAAAACGGCCTTCTCCACCACCACCACCCAGAGGCCCTCCAGGGGGGGTGGAAATGGCCCATTTGCCAGCTTCCAGTGGGACCGGAAGGTCCATTTTTCTCTCTCCCCAGGCTCCAAAGCTTTTCTAGGAACTTCTATCTGTATAAGCTGTATCATTGTGGGACCGGAAGTTGGCAAATGGGCTGTTTCCAGCCTCCGGAGGGCCTTCCAGGGGATGGGGAAGGCCGTTTTTGCCCTATCCAGGCTCCTAGAAAGGCTCTGGAGTCTGGGGAGAGAGAAAAATGGGCCTACCGGGCCCACCATGCCATCGTGTGCCAGGAGCGGGGGAGCGTGTGGGGGTTGCATTCACATACGCGGGGGCGGGACGCATAGAATTATGGGTGTGGGCACGCGCGTGGGCGATCCCCCCCATCGCTCCCCCTGCTTTTGGCATGCGATGGCAAAAAGGTTAGCCATCACTGGTCTATGCATTAGTTCTGAAAATAAATGACATACTTGCTTTGCTGGGCTTTTCACTGTACCTTTAAAAAAATGGTTATAATTTTCTATTCTTGTATGCATATGGACCTGTCACTAACCAATATCTTACAAAGGAAATAAAGTAATAAAAAGGTCCTAGGAACCAATATCACAAGAACTTGATAATATGGGATTACAATTCAAAATTTATCTGGCAAATGCCTTTACATATTATTTCTTGGAATAAGACAAATTTAAACATACAAAACAGTCCTGTGACTCACAATTCATCACTATCCTGTGTCTCACTCCATTTTTGCTGGCAGAGGCACCGTGGGCTGGTCCTTCGCTGTTTCCAGGGTGGCTCTGTGGGCCAAATCTAAGCACCCCACAGGCCAGATCCGGCTCCCAGACCTTGAGTTTGACACCCCTGCTCTTGACAATCTCTCTCAATGACTTCATAGCATACAACAGGGTCCCCAACCCCCGGTCCACAAACCGGCCACCAGTCCACAGCGTGCCAGAAACTGGGCCACACAGATGAGTGAAGCCCCATCTACACACACCTGTGTGAATGGCGTTTAACTGGATAGCATATTGCCAACACTTTGCAAAGGGGCAAGATCAGAGATGCAAAGACTTCATGGTTATCAATTAGGTATTCTTAATATTAAAAAATAAGGTAAAGGTTTTCTTGTCCAGTTGTGTCTGACTCTAGGGCATAGCGCTCATCTCTATTTTTTGGCCAAAGAAGCCAGTGTTGTCTGAAGACAGTGTCTGTGGTCATGTGGCCATCATGACTATAGGCCAAGGGCACACAGAAGGTGTTACCTTCCCACCAAAATGGTACCTATGAATCTAATTGCATTTGCATGCTTTCGAACTGCTAGGTTGGCAGGAGCTGGGGCAAGAACGGGATCTCAACCCGTTGCATGGTGCTCAGGTCTCAAACCCAGGCTGTCAGCTTTCCACCTGACAAGCTCAGCATCTATAACCACTGAACTATTATGCCCCTATTCTTAATATTAATCTGAAATAATTGTGAAATCTTGGGAACTGAAATTGGAATTTCCAAGCCTCATTTATAGTGAGTTGATCAAGCATCTCTTTGAATGCTTTTTGAAATGCTTTTTCCCAGGTACAGTGTTTGGCAACCTGGGCTAAATTGCATTTCTTGCCCTCTACTATCACATGAGTGTTGAAGCTTGTTATTTTTTCCTTTCATTTTCCCCAACCTGTCACATAAATAATATTTGATGGTGTAGGAATGGCTACATGTACAAATGCTGGTTTCATTTCACTTTTGTTTTATTTTGGGAGGAAAAGTTGAGCTGTTTCTGTTGAAACAGCTGTTGAGCTGTAATGATTCCTGAGTTATTTTTTTCAGACAAGATTCAAATTTATTTTTGAAGGTGTGTTGGAAGTGACACTTAGAACAATTGGTCTTCAACCTTCCAAAAAGTGCAAGCGTCCCATTCACTTACTGTATATATTTGTGGATAAATCAAGAATCAGGCCTGAAAATACTCCCCCCAAATTGGATTCGGTTTATCTGTGGGCCAGAGCTCAGATTTTCTAAAGCCTGTCACGACCTTAAAATTGCAGAGTTTTATAAATGATGATGTAACACTTTGCAGTTTCCCCCCTATTGTTGTGGTTAAAACTTCGAGGATGAGCTTATCTGCAGGTGACACATTTTTTTCATGGTTGAATTTTTGAGGGTCAGCTTATCCATGGATGGGCTAATCCACAATTATACAGTATATGGTCTATCACTACAGCTAGTTCCACTATTGGTGTCTGCAATCTGTGTTCATTTATTTGTTTGCTTCTTTGTTTTGTACTATCCTTGTTTACAGAATTTCAGATGGTGTGTACGGTGGTGCTTCCACGTCATATTTAGCTTACAACGGTCCTCTGAAGTGGTTTGATATGCACACTCATACATACTTCTACGCATACATTTACAAAACTATTTTCTCCTCAGTTTCTGTTGCTCAGAGATAGTTCTCGTTGTGGAATCATTTTTGCACTACATCATTGGAGGGAAACTGTGATGGTTTGGTTCCTCTGTTGTCAATGTAATTGGCTCCCATAGCGAAATTTCAGTGCTGCAGTAAATTCTATCAGATTCAAGAGTGTCTAGAAAGCAACTGTATGTAGGATTCTATTCCTCAGACAATTTCCTTCATTATTTTTTTAAATCTTCCTTTTCATAAAGAACAAAAGGCGTTTTATAAAGCTCCAAGGAAAAGCAAGCATATTTGACTAAAGTAGATAGCTATGTAGACAGTTCTGTGGATAAGGAGATACTAGTTTTAGTTATCTTTCCTTTTTTTCTTTACCCTTTTCCATAATTCCTTTTTGTAGATCTTGTTCTTCTGTGCAATTTGCAGTGTGTTGTTTATTCCAAGACTGGAGAAGCTGATGGTGTCTACCTATCTATGTATGCATGAACGATTCTTTATTATGGTTCAGATAACTTTTAAGAACTGAACTGTGCTGAACCACTGATATTTCTTTCTTCTGACAGAATTTCTAAAGAATCCTTTTGTTCTATTAGTTATGCTAGGTAGCTAATAGTTTGGTTGTTTCTGTTTTTTTTAAAAAAAATCTTGGTAGTTCCTATATATTGTACTGTTATACAGTGCTGTTTAGCTCAGTAAATGCCAGCAAGGGGACCAGTACCCTTGACACATATTGATTGCTGCAGCATTAAGGAAAGCATAGAAGCCTGAAAATAATGAGAATAAAGGATACACATGCTACTGCCAAAGCCAGCAGCCCAACGTAGGTGAAATGGCATTCTGCGTTTGATAACTCAGCTGCCTATTAGCAACCTCCAAGCAGAGATGTCTGGCGAGTGAGCTGCTGTATCAATTGAACAAACAAGCAAAAAAAACAAATGGCTTACTATTGGTGGGAAGGGAGGGGGAGGCAGTCATCCCCAACAGCAAATGTTGTTGTCAAAAAGGGAATAACAAAACTTTATTATTCTTTAGTATAAGCTTGTTATACCTTGAGGGGTCCTTGGTACTCTCTGAGGTTGGTTGTTTCCTTGCCAGATGTTTCATTACCCAACCTAGTAACATCGTCAGCACTGATGATGTCACCTAGGTTAGGTAATGAAACATTCGCAAGAAAACAACCAACCTCAGAGAGCACCAAGGACTCCTCATTTCAAGCCTGAGCTACAAATATTCTCCTTTATTGTTATATCTTTATGGGCAGGAGGGTTGAAAGGAAGGTACTTTGGTTTTGAGCCACAGCAGAAGTTGCCCTCTGGGTCAGTTGTGGATTACATACAGAGAGACGGAAAGTCCATGTTAGAAAAGTTTTTAGTTTAGGTTGTAGAGGTCAGTAAGATCTTGGAATGTCCCAGCAGCTACAATTAAGCCAGATTTCTTTTATCAAGAAAAACTTTGTTTATTTAAAATCAATAAACTATTTACATTTTAAATCACAGAACATTGTATCTTGGTCTTTATTTATTTCTGAGGTAAATGTGCCTAGAGCATAATCCCTTCTTCTCTCTTTTTTCCTGTGTGTCTCCTCTTTGTCTCCCATGTGTCTCCCAATGTATGTGGGTAAAGGGGGTCATATTTATAGAGTGGCTAAGCCACTCCCCCTTCAGTCCCTTAGACAAAATGGAGGGAAAGTATAAACACAAAACCATCCTTCCAGTATAGACAGTGTGGTTCAGTGGCACTGTTTTAGATAATTATCTGACAGTCCATGACATCCTACACAATTCCAAAGGTTGTTGCAACTCCCAAAGGTTTAGGTTTCCCTTCTTCTTTGGGAGAACTAACATAGAGCGAGTGCTCAAATTCCCCAGAGTTCCTTCACCTATGGGATTTTGTCTCTCGGAATTGCAGATTTGATGCAGCCTTTGACTAAGAGGGAAAGAGGGTAGCACAAAGAACACAGCCTGGATCATGACACTTCTAGTGTTATTTTTAAAAGGTATACCTGCTGCTGTCTCTTGGTCTAGCTGTGCCCTCAAGACTGTCAAGGAGACAGGGGAAAAAATGGCTACAGCCCAGAACATCCGTTTAAAACGGGGTTCTTTGTGAGCTGTTTTGGAAACCAACTGAGCTTTAAAAGCAATATAGGAATGAGTACAAATACATGCCTTTTCATGCACGTAGAACTATACTTGGAAAGGCATAGAATCTTAGAAACAGCAACAATTCACTCTGGCTTTATCCATTCATAATAGTGCTGAAATGGGAGAACCAGTTTTTCAAAATCATTTGTCAAACTATAAAGCATTCTCCATTTGTGGTTTTCAAAAACTTACAGGGGAGATTTTTTTTTTCCTGCAAAGAGGGAGAAAAAGTCTTCAGTTGTCAATTGCCACTTGATATTGCTCATCAGATGATAGCGTTCAAGATAGCGTTGTTATCTTCTATGATGTGGGACTTTCATGAGCCTTTGGGAACATCAACATATTGCTGATCCAGAAATAACAACTTTGAGTTTGCACATTAGTTTTGAAAGTCCTAAACAGAACACAAATTGACTTTTCTTTCCAAAAATGAATTTTGCGTAGCATTATTTTTTTCAAGTTTCAGTTTATTTTTTTCTCACCAAAGAACACATTTTAGGTAGCCAACAGGTTCAGTGGGATTGTTTAATTTCATTCTTATTTTAATAAATAAATAGTCACATTCTCCTCTGCTTTCCCCCCCAAAATCTCTTTCATTTCTTTATCTTGCAGGCTTTCTGGATTTCAGCTGCCATCATCTCTTGTTAGCACAGGTTCTATTCTGACGCTTTGTTTTACGACTGATTTTGCCGTGAGCGCCCAAGGATTCAAGGCTATCTACGAAGGTAAGATGCTGTATTTTAATATGCAAACAGACTTACAACTTGAATGGCATGGGTGCTTTCGTTGTGGATAGATTTGAATCCCTAAGAGAACTTGCATAATTGTTGTGAGAACATTGAATATCTTGTTGAAATTATATTGGCAATGATTGGATTGGTAGTTTTGGAATGGTTTTGGATTTGTTTTAAAAAAGAGAGTTTTCCTTAGAAGTTTAGTTGTGCAAAATACTGACTTTGTTTTATGGTTTATTTCATTTTCCAAATAACTTGAGTTGCAAAAATATAGCTTTAAGTCAAGTGTTATTTCTACATTCTTATCAGAGGCAGTGTATACTTTCTTATGATACAACCCTGTATGTGTGTGTCAGTGTGTGTGTGTGTGTGTGTGTGTGTGTGTGTGTGTGTGTGTAAGAGAGAGAGAGAGAGAGAGAAAACACTACATGTAAGTATTTTTATATTTTATTCATTTTACTTGCAACTTCTGTAAACTGTCCTCATAAAAAGATTTGGAGCAATCTAGTATAAATAGCACAAATAATCATCAGTACTTAGTCATCATTAAATCAGATGGCTTTACCATCATATCACCCTGTGAGTCCAAAATTTATTATCAACCAATGTGAAATGGTTTTAAGGGCCTTTAAAGGCTTGGAATAATTCTGGGGCCACCATATTCCCCACTGAAATTAATGCTGTTCAAGGCATCCACATGGACGTATCCATTTAGATGCTTGTTAAAATATAGAGATACTTACTCAGCATTTCAATACAACAGCCATTCAGATGCTTATCCAAATGTGGATACAGTAGCTCTGTATTGCATTGCTTTTCAGTGGAATATACATTTGTGTGTATGTTAGTAGTCAGATTGTTTTGACTGTCTCTGATAATGTCAAAACCTAAGAAATAGCAAGAAGCAACTGATAGGGAAGTAGTTTACTCCATTCATAAATAAAAACGGAGAAGCAAAAAGAGAAAATAAGGCTATACTGCAAGGGTGCAATGTTACGTTTATTTATCTGAAAACATTAAGCTTAGTTGTGTTAACACACATTTGAATTGACCTCAATGGAATTGATTTTACATGCATAAATTTGTTTTGTTGTAATGAGATGTTCATGCATGCTTTCTCAAAAGTATTTTTTTATTAAATGAACACATTTATAGATAAGAATGCTAATAAATTCTCAGGAGGTTTTGAAAGATCAGAGAGATTCTCTCAGTATATACCTTCTTGAAACCAGCATGCCAAAGAAATGTCTAATTCAGAGCTGTTTGTCAAGTTTTGTTGTATAGAGATATTTTTTTTTTATGAGGGAAGTTTACAGGCTGATGAAATGAATGAAATTGAATAATACGGTAAACTACACACAACAATTTTTGAGAATCAAAAAATGAATATTTGAAGCACATTTAAACGGATAGAGTTCCCCTCTTGTGGCTGAACAGAATCAAACTAAAGCAGAGTAAAAATTCTAAACTATTTTTTCCATTCTGTACTTATCTTTATATATTAGCATATGGTAAACTTTAGAGATCAGTTGAATCTTGTGAAGTTCCATTCTGGAGGCAAAACTGTAGGCCATGAAAAGGATCAACTGCAAAGTGAATGAAAGTCAAATGTATTTCTCTATTTTTCTTCTAAGCACTTAATTTTATTCATCCTTTGTAATACTAGAAGTCCCAAACTCTTTGAAAGTCCTGAGCTAGTGAGAGAAATATTTGGACCTTCAAAAGAAAACGTTGCTTATCTCTCATTAAATTTTCTTCCTGAACCTAAAACTACCTTTTACTATTAATGCTGTAATATCACAGTGGTTATAACCCTTGCCTTCCAAGCAGTAGATTGGTGGTTCAACACCTATCAGGATTGTCTTAATAACTATTTTTTTTTAATACTAATCTTCCTATTTTTCCATTTTTTAAAAAAATACCCTGTGGTTCTCTAGTTCATCAAGTTTCTTTTTTATCATTGAACCTAGAAGGATTTCACCCTGAGTTCTCAAATAGCAAAACAAAAAAATACAGAAAAGCATAGAAAGCGCAGGAAATAAAAATAGTAATTCTTTAAAAAAAAAAAAGCTGGATTTTGAACCATCAATCTGATGTTTATAATGCCAACATTGCAACCATTGAGTTATTATAGGCTCATGGTAAATGCAGCTCTAGGAAGTATGAGAGAGCATGGAAGCATTGACTGTGTTGAAAAGCTGTTCCCGCCTCTATGAAAATGCCAAACAATTGCTGAGTTCATCCCGTGCACTCAAAATGACCTAACATGAAAAGTGTACTTTGGAAGTGAAGCAGAAAGAAATGGATTCTGAAGTATGCTAGACAGGAACTACTCCCTTGGCATGCTCAATATTTTAGTGGGATGAATTTCAGGTCCAATTTGATCCCTATGCATTCCCTTCGCAGGCAAAGAGGTAAAGGCAGATGATGGGAAGAAGAGGGAAGAGGCACACCCACAAACAGTACAGTATGATCATGCCTTATAGCACTCCAGTCTTAAATTTAGTTTCAGAGAAAGTGAGAGGGCAAAGAGTGAATGTTCAAGCAGTATAATTCCCATTCTTTCTTCTATTGTCTTTGGTACAAACCTCGCACCTCTCTGTCAGTCTACCGGCCTACCTAACTTATAGCATCTACCAGTATCTATTTAAGCTTCTTTGTTATATGTTTACTGAAAAATTATCATTTTGTTTTTTGTCAGATATGCAATCCCCTAGAATGCCTTTGTCCTGATCATTTTTTTTTTTTAGCAATCATCTTCTTAGAATTTTACGATTCTTCTACATGTAAACATGGAGCCATTAGTATGGTGTTACATGTAATCTGGGTATCTATCCATGGTTTGGAATTTTTGTTACCGAAAAATAATATATTTCTAGGATTCAGTCATGAGGCAGGAGAGGGTTATAGGATAGATCCGCAGTTACATTTTAAATAGTTTTTTTCTAAATCATCCTAAATAAAACAGTATTTTTAAAAATTATCCCTGGCATTAGTTAACTTTCAGTATGCACAAGGTATATAGTCTCTGTACATTGGGAAGGAAGGGGTGATGAGTACCTACCTCTATACCATATAAGTATCATCATTTTGTATCCATAGAAATTCTTAAAATGATTAAAAATCTCGAAGAATCAAAGTTCTAATTGTAAGGAGCATCTCTCTCTCTCTCTCTCTTTTTCTTCCTCCCTCTCCTCTTATGAATTATGACAGGATGATAGTTGCCTCCATTAGCCTACGTTCACAGACCACATGTTTTATGAACCCAGGTTTATATGCCAGTTGTAGCAACAATTCTATCATTTATTTCAAGCATGTTGAAAATCAGCATCCTTCCTTGCTACATTTATTTAGACAAAATGTTTGCTACTAAATTCTCAGTGGCGATGAGGGGACTGTTGGGAGATAAAAAAACAACAGATTTGGGATAGACTGTCATGGAGAAAATCTATGTGGTCGTTAGGAATTGAAAACAACTTGATGGCACATAATCAGCGGTGAAGTGCACTTACCTTCACTACCGGTTCAGGAGTGTGAGCGTGTGCCTCTTCTGCGCATGCTTAGAGGGTCAAAAACGGAATGTAATGACGTCCCGGTGGGTGGGCGGAACCTCCCACCACCAGCACTATCGGTTCACGCAATCTGGATAAATCCAGCTGGATTTCACTGCTGCACATAATCAACATGTCAGGGTTCTAACCAGTGCCTTAACACAATTAAGAGTCTCAAGCCATCTGGCAATAAAAATCCAGTCTTTTATTAAGAGCACCATGTCAGCATTACCTAGGTGAAGCCAACTCTGATTTCACCCCCTTCACGCCTTGCCTCTGACTCTGTTTCCCTCCCACCCCCCCCAAAGTGTGTCACTCGGTCACATTCCCCAAAGAGATAATTTTGCGGGTTGTAGAAGTCACTCCCTCCAGGCATTGCTGGTATTCACGGAGATGGCCTTGACTTGCTCAGCCAGTATGCATCTTGTTATGACTGAGGGGTAAATTCCTTGGTGCAGCTGTGAGGTGCAATTTCCCATCTCCTGGGGATGGCAACCCAGGAGCAGGTCAGGGAAGCCTCACGAGTTGACACATCAGTTCTAAGACACAGGGAGAAATCTATCTGCCACATCCTTATACAGAAATGAAGTCCATTGGGCCATGAGTGACAAGGTTAATACATGCTGGAGCTGATGGAATTAAAACAGTAGGCAAAAACATTAGGAGGGCTCCAATTTAATAAAGGATGCTTTAATAAACATGCACGGGTTTAATGTTCAACCCTCCAAATGCAGTTGAAATATACGTTAATATTTTTTTTTTATTCTTCTTTCTTTACTGGTCCTTCTATCTTACTGATACATGTCTCTATTAAATGATTTTAATGAGTATAAATATTATTAAGTATTCAGATGTTGCTGAAAAGTTGTTTATCATGTGAATTATGTAAGAACTGTCCTCTCTGTAGGAGATGGGCGGTTCCTACATATGATAAATACATATATAATTTTTTAAAAAAGGTTACATAATATATTTTACCTGATTCTTTTCATTAATGTGCTCCAAAATGTTCCTCAGCTCTTGGAAATGAAAATGAGCCATTATAGTAGGGGTCCGAGGAGAGTCTGTTTTGCAACTGTAAGTCATTCCTCCACTGGATGGACAGTTAGATGTCTCCCAAACTATGTCCATGGAGATTCTCAGCTCATGGTTGTCTTCTTCAGAACTGAAGAAGCTTCTTGGATGAGAAGTGAAACATCTTCAAGCAAAAACAAAGAAAATTCAGTTGCCTTTTGAAAAAGCACTTCTGGGTCTCCCAAACAATGGAAAAGAGAAGTCATATTTGAATGGTTCTCTCTGAGCATTCCAAAGTCTTCTCATATTTTCATACAAAATTCAAATTTATAAATCTGTGGAATAGCCCTCATTTTACCCTACTGGCTGGATCAGTGGTCTAGAAAGTCCTTCTTAGCACAATGAACTTTTTGGTTGTTCAGCAAAACCATGGTTCTGTTTGCCAGTGTTTAGCTGTTGATGTGCTCAGTAGATTCCATTTCTGAGTTTTATCTTGGCAGATTTGTCCTGTGGCACAGTATGGATTCACTTAACTGTGCAATAGGACCACATTCGATGTCTGTAAGCATTGGCTTGTAGTTTTAGGATTTGTATTTTGAAAGGATGCTAGAAGAAATTATTGCCCTTGAGCTTCTTCAGTGTCCAACCTGGTTTGTGTTTTCCACTACAATGATCAGCTAATCTGAACTTGAATTAAGTTTTGCAAAGTGAAGCACACACTGGGCTGAAAATGTATGTCACACTCTGTTTTTTAAAAAAGACATTTTGAGAAAGAAAGGCAAACCTACTAGCTCTTTTCAGTCTTCTTTAATTCTTTCCATTAGCAGCTTTAGTCCTTTTGTTATCTTGATTGCTACTGGGGATTTTAAAGTGACTGGTCTTTCTAAACACCTTCAGGAATTATTTATTGGAATCAAACAAAAAGCTCAAAGAAAAACAACTGTGTCTTAAGTTATATCCCCCCTCCCGTTACATAGGATCATTATTTCCTAGATTTGTTTCAGAATTGCTGCAAAGTTAGCTGATGGGTTGACTATGTACCATCAAGCCAGTGTTGATTTTTAGCAACCCCACAGATACACCTTCTCCACGATGACCCTAACCCCAATCTGCATCCATCCTACTTTAGTTGACTTCTTGTTAGTTACCCTCTTCTTCTCTTTCCTTTTATCTTTCCAACCTTTAAGGATTTCTGAAGAGAGCTGGGTTTTTTTCATAATGTGTAAAAAATATTCATTTTCCAGAACATATTAAACTATAATATTACTCACAAACTCTGAAATGGATGTGAACAAACAAACATATTGAGGATTAATTCTGCTATTTTCAGATTGTGATTTTATCTATGTACTACCAAAACTCTCATTGTGTTTATCTATTTGTTAATCCTTAAATTAACTCAAATGGTGCATCATACCACAATGACTTTTGAATCAAGGTACCTAAAATACATTAACTTAAAGAATGCATAAAAAAAATCTGAGACTCATTACTCCCATGGAATTGAAATTTGTATAGCGTTCAGAGCAGTTTTATTCACAAATGTATGGCTATTATAGGATCCATGCAGTCACAGGATAGTGATTTATGCTGCTTCCTGCCAGTTTCCCACAAACAATGTCAGCTGGCAGGAAGTTAGAAGTTTTTCCCACTCACACTGCTTTTGCTCGCCTGTGGTCATTTTGTTTATTTGTTTAGGTAAATACATATTGACATATTATTGAAGTTTTTTTATCATTGCTATTATTTTTCTATTTATGATAATACCCTTTTTAGATAATCACAGGACTACTCAGCGCTGGGGAAAAAAGAAATATGGTCAGCCTAAAATTTAATGTTCATTCCAGACTGCACTATCTTCTTCTCAAAAGAGTGACCCAATGGGTCAGAGGGTTGTCTAGAATCTAATAATTAGGAGGTCAGAAACAGTAATGGGCAACCTCCCTATAGCTCTATTTAGAAACTGGTCATATATTTCTTCTGCATGAATAGAATTCCTTGTTTTTACCTTCTGACCTGATGGAGAATCAGTATCTCTCCAAATGTTGCTGAAATATAGCTCCTGACTTCAGTTTTATGGCCTGTCATGAGCAATATTGGGAGCTGTATTTCAGAAATACTTGAATAGCCAAAGTTCAAACCCTATTTTAGAGGGTTATCTCAAGGAAATATCACATATATAATAGCAATTTACACACACACACACACACACACACACACACCATCCATGCATACTGTGTGTATTCTACACATACAATAAACATAAAAAACACAATACATACATTTATACAGAAAGATAAACCTGCAAATACAAAACTAAACAGCTACCTTAAAAACAAACAATATACTCCATTTCCACTCTTTTCCTCATGGATTCATTAACTGTTTCTTATTCTTTTACACTATTAGAGTTATAATTTAAATTTCCATTATCCCCCCTTATTTAATTTATAAAGCCCTTTACCATCAAGCTATTTTTCTCTATTTTTGTACCATAATACATGAATGGACTCCACTCTTTAATAATAATAGTAAAAGCCTCTGTAGATTTCTTTCTCAATGAATGTGCCAATTTTGCTATCTCCTCCAAGGTGATAACTAAAGAAAATATCACTACATTATGGGCACATGCTGAACTCTGAACCTGGAAGTTACAAAGCTGATAACATTATAAATGAGCAAACCAGACTGGCTAAAGCTCTAGATTAAATTCACTGCAAAATATTATGCTGTCCCAAAAATCCCATGGCCAAACACTCTGTGTACCCTGCTTTCCCATGGATCAAACCACATTTCAATTTCCATATCACAAAGAGCAAAAAGGGGCTTCCTAGGTAAGTTAGTTCAACTAGCTAGAGAATGGTTGAGGAAGGGTATAGGGAAGCAAGGAGACAACCTGTTCTTAATGACATCTGAAGGTATCCAGCTCCAACAAACTGTGAATTTGTAACTGTGGAGTAAATAACTGAAGAATTCAATGGCACGGGACATGCTGTTACCTCATCCCCTACTGAGTTCTCTTACAATTGGCCCCATGTAATAGGTGACCTTTCCGCCACTCATTTTTCTTGTTGAAAATATGTTTACTTTGAAGTACAGACCAGTTTCATAAGAAAAAGATTTTTTTTAAAAAAATGAGGTGGGTGAACAGACAGCTGCTGTGTGTAGGATGTTGGACTCCTGTTTGATGTTGGTATGCCAGCAACGCTGTAGGAGTACAGCACATGGAGCCACTGTAGAAGCAGAATACAGCTTTAGTTCTAGGATGACCAGGTATTATGCTGGCAATTAAAAAAATTCTCCCCTGGCTATAAGGCTTCTTTACTAAAATCCCCCTGAAGCATTGAGGCTACCCATACAACTGATAGACTTAACAAACATAACTGGACATTAGACAGAGACTTCATCATTTTTCATCAAAAGTACTGATGCCGACATCTCAGGCAGACTTTGGTTTAGGTAACATGACTGGTGCATCAACATGAATCAAGTTATTATACATTTTTGTTTGTTTGTTGGTTGTTTATTTATTGGCTGCCCATCTTACCACAAGGTAACTGTGGGTGGCTTACAATCATAAAAATGTATTTATATACTACATTAAAAGATGAATAAATTAAAACCAGCCATTCAAATCTAATGACACATGAGGAGGGTGGGGGGGGTTAAAGTGGAGGGAGGTGGGATTTGTTGTTACTTAATCAACCACCCCCATTGCTCTGTTTCCCCATTGGAACCCCAAGGCAACTGATAGGCCAGGTTTTGAGGCCCTTGTGAAAGGAAAGGAGGATTGGGGCCAACCTCGTATTGGAGGGCAAGATGTTCCAGAGGGCAGGAACAACAGCAGAGAAGGCCCTCCTCCTGGACCCCAGGACTAGCAGAAATAGTTGGCTGATGGGACCAGCAGGATGCCTCCTCTACCGGCATGAGTGGCATGGGCCAATCTCAGTGAGGTGAGATGGTCCTTCAAGTCGCTTGGACCCATGCCATGAAGGGGTTTAAAGGTGATCACCAACACCTTACTTTAAGTCATGTATAAACTGTATTTTTTTTTAAAAAAATATCAATTTAATACATGTTTCTTGAGAAAGGAAAGAAGTGGCTATGTTATACATCACAGTGTAGGTAAGGATATTCCTGGAAACAAGTAGTTTATATGTTGGAAGACTGTAGGAAGTAGGCAAATAGAAAAAAAGAGTGAAAGAGGTCTCTTGCTGTGTCATCAGCTTCTACAAAGACTGAGACTGATCCATACGTACATGGGTTCAGTGCAGACAAGGAGAACCTCTAGTCATCTTGAGGTAGTCCTTTATACCCATAAAATTTCATATCACGGCATCCCATGGAGTGAGATAACCGAGGTAGACTCTATATGGAAATAAATCACATACCCCAAAGAAAACTTGGATTTATATTTGAGCTTTTGCACTTTACATTTCAGTTTGGAAGAATCCATGAATTGAGGGAAGGATGAAGGATGAAATCACTGACTTCACCACCATAATCAGTGTTGTGTGCAACCTAGTTCCATCCAAATTCAGCCCGGTTTGCTATACTAATACTTACTTATTTACCTGCCTGCCTACCTGTCTATCTATTTACTTAAATTTGTATGCTGCCTGACTTCTAATGACTCTAGGCAGCTCACGGGTAAAAACATTTTTAAAAGGATACAATCAGAAACAAAAATGAGGAATAAAAAACTAACAACTCTGTTCTATGATGTATTTGTACATTGCTTTACAAGTAGACAAGCTCTGAAATCCTAAAACCTTATTCACCAACTAAAATCTCATTTGGGACATGTTGCAATTATTTTGATTGCATGAGCAATCTTAACTTTCAGACATTTATACAATGCTGCTTAAAGCTTCTGAACTACAATTTATTTATTACAGATCGAAAGACTCCTACTGAAAAACACAGATGTTAATAATTCAGTGATTGTCATGGCCTTTGCATTGTTATCCAAAGTGCATTGGCACAGATTTCAATGAAGATTTTTTCCCCAAATTAATATATTTTCTTTATCAACAATATGAACATTGGTAGACTTCACAATTCACGAATCCTGCATTGCTTGGAGGTGGTAGAAGGATACAAATGGGCAAATCAATTATACACTGGAAAAAACTATTGAAAATACTCCATGCATTATGCACTACAAAAGGATAATATACCATGAAAGTTCAGTGAACAGGCTTTGCCTCATACTTTATTTATTAATATTGGCTTGCCAATGGACACAGCCTTGAGTCATTAGCCCAAAGCAAAATGCTACATATTAAATTTTGCAGCGTCAGATTTACTTCTTATTTGCAATTATTTAAAATGGCAAGAGAACTAAATATTCAGGTAATCCTTGACTTATGACCACAATTGAGCCCGAAATTTTTGTTGCTAAGTGGGACATTTGTTAAATGAATTTTGTCCCATTTTATCACCTTTCTTGTCACAGTTGATGTGATGTCAATCACTACAGTTGTTAAGTTAGTAACAGTTGTTAAATGAATCTGGCTTCCCCATTGACTTTGCTTGTCAGGAGGTGATCACATGACCCTGGAACACTGAACAGTCATAAATATGAATCAGTTGCTAAGTATCTGAAATTTGATCATGTGACCACGAGAATGGCGCAATGATCATAAGTGTGAAAAACAGTCATAAGTCACTTTTTTTCAGTGCCATTATAGCTTTTAATTGTCACTAAGATGAACTGTTTTAAGTCGAGGACTACCTGAACCAACATTCAAAAGTGAACATATTAACTCTTACGCTCTTTCCTTTTTTTCTTTTCTTTTCTTTTTTTGATAATTTTAATTATAATAATATAGAGGTAAAATGAATGAGAATGAATAAGAATAGACATTTTTCAAAGGTGTGCATTAAATTTTGTGGATGTCTTTATGTTTATGTATGTATTCACCAATTAGAAGGCGATTTAATATGCCCTTAACCCATATGCTTCATGAAAAACTGAAAGTATCGGACTATAGAGAGACACGTATTCAGGCACTGTAAATCCATAAAGACTCTACAAGTGAGGATGGCATATATGGACTGCATGGTGTTTTGGTGTCATACTTCTTATTTTCCAACTAGAGAAGATGGTTTTGTGCATCAAAGTCTTTTCTGTCCAATGATGGATAGGTGTAGAATAGATGGATTCTATCAGGATTTAGACTAATAAATTTTTATAGTGCTTGATAAACTTTCAAGAGACTGCTGTAATATGGTTGGATGGAGATCTGGATTGAAGGGCCAAATATGATTTGGACTGCAAATTCTGTGCATAGAAACCCTGGTAGGAATTCCTTAAAGACACATTCTGCTTGGTTCATATCTAGCTGTGGATCTATCATAGGAGTCACAATAAGAAACTACTACATCAAGGTTTACAGATGCTTGATAAGCACCCATTTACATTCAAAGTCATTTACCCATCTAATTTTACTTATGCTATATGCCATCCCTTTCTATATACAGACTGTGAGAAAAACGACAGGGTGACAAGAATTAAGATATTCTTCTAAGTTTCTTCTCATGTACAGTTTCTGTCCTTTTTGTAACACTGAATATGCCTACCCTTTTGCGGGTAAGCCAGATCAATCTACGAGCCCTTTACAACATCCAAATCTTAAATGATCCCTAAGACCAAAACCCCAAGTTGCACACAAAACTGCAACTCTGGCAGTGCCTGATATATACATCCTGTGTGAAAAATGGCCCTCTTTGACATTCAAGTAGTCCATGAGTCAAATTGCATGTAACTTAAGAACATAATTACATGGGGCCAGGCTGCCTACAGAACTGCCTTTGGCCCATTACACTGGTCAATGCCACCAGGTCAGGGAGGAAAGGTATGTTGCAGACCAGGGGTGGGTTCTATTTTTTTTTACTACTGGTTCTGTGGGCGTGGCTTATTTTGTGGGTTGGCTTGGTGGGGGTAATGTGACTGGGTGGGCGTGGCCAACTTTTTTTTTTTTTACTTTTAAAAGCATTTTTTCTACAACCTTAACAGGTTGCAGAAAAAAATGCTTTGCAAAGCCTCTGATGATCAGGCAACTTAGCCAGAGGCTTTTAAAGGCATTTTTTTTTCCTACAATCTCTTCGGCTGAAGAGGTTGCAGAGAATAAATGTTTTTAGAAGCCTCTGACAATCAGACAACTCAGCTGGGATTGCCAAAGGCTTTTAAAGGCATTTTTTTTCCTACAACCTCTTCGGCCGAAGAGGTTGCAGAAAAAAATGCTTTTAGAAGCCTCTGATGATCAGGCAACTCAGCTGGGATCGCCAGAGGCTTTTAAAGGCATTTTTTTTCCTACAACCTCTTCGGCTGAAGAGGTTGTAGAAAAAAATGCCTTTAAAAGCCTCTGACAATCCCAGCTGAGCCACCTGATCATCAGAGGCTTTTTTTGTTTTACTTTTAAAAGCATTTTTTTGGCCGAAGAGGTTGTAGAAAAAATGCATTTAAAAGTAAAGAAAAAAAAAGCCTCTGATGAGGTGGGCGGGGTAAGCGAGTGGCGAAGAGGTTGTAGAAAAAAATGCCTTTAAAAGCCTCTGACAATCCCAGCTGAGCCACCTGATCATCAGAGGCTTTTTTTGTTTTACTTTTAAAAGCATTTTTTTGGCCGAAGAGGTTGTAGAAAAAATGCATTTAAAAGTAAAGAAAAAAAAAAAGCCTCTGATGAGGTGGGCGGGGTAAGCGAGTGGCGACCGGGCCGGGGTTTGGTTTGGGGGCATGGCCAGCCAATGTTATTACTGGTTCTCTGAACTACTAGAAATTTTTATTACCGGTTCTTGTGAACCGGTGCAAACTGGGAGCAACCCACCACTGTCGCAGACCCCATCAGCCAAAGAACTCCAACTGGTGGTGTCCAGGAAGAGAGCCTTCTCTGCCATTGCCCCCACCCTGTGGAATATACTTCCCCAAGAGGTGAAGTGGGACTCCATTCTCCTGACCTTCTGGAAAGGTATGGAAACATGGCTCTGTGGCCTCACATGGGGAGCCCAGAGGAACATGTAGCCGTGGGGCTGGTTAGTGCCCTAAGAACCCTCCCTTTGCCTTTTAATTTATTTTTAACAGGATTTAATCACCCTTGCCTCCTTTTTTATTTTTTTATATTTTAACATTTCATTGTACACTGCCAAGAGTCCCACTCCGAGGAAGATGGGCAGTTTAAAAAAATGTGAAAAATAAATAAATAACAAACTAGATGTGGCATTCCTCCCCCTCTTCCTCTTTCTCACAGGGATCTAGTTTATCTAGACTAGTGAAGATAAAGCAATTGAATTCTTTTCTCTTGCTTTGACTCAGTCTGTGTTTCCCTTTCCTATCTCAAATGTGCATTTATTTCTAAAACCACATTTAAATAAACGCAAAGGGCGATAGGAATGCTTTGAACTAGACCATTAAATCCCCCGATTCCATATCATAGATTTGGTCCCCTTTGGAATTGCTTGCCCATGCTTCCTTTTCAGCTGCTAGGTGTATCTTTACATTAATATTCAGTTTCTGCCAACACTATCCTCAGTTCTGATTTATCTCAGTGATGCCCCAAACTAACAGTGCATTACTACTGATGAATAAATATCTAACTCCCTTGTTATTATTGCTAAGATATAGCAATCACTTTAAATATGCTAAAAATGTTGCATTTTAATACCTATCCTATTGCTCTGAATACTTTAGCTATATAATTTGACATGGGTAAAGAAAGTGATGATAGCTAGAATTACGTATTCTGGTTATCTCCCAGTTTAGGACAGGAACCTTTCACTTTAAATTTCTACTTCATTAACATGTATTTTACAGATAATCTGAAAAAAAAAATATTGCATATATATTGTGTCCACTTCAAATTGCATGCCTACCTTTAAATTGTTGTTTTCCCTAGCAAAAATTAACAGAAATAGGAGCAATTTGCAGGATGGTAGGTCAGATTGGAGAATATGACCTCCATGTGATAATCCAACATCTAAACGGGAAGCAATCATTGAATTCATGTGTGTGATATCATAATTAATAGGACTGTTCCTGGGAACAAGACAGTGATCAGGACAGTAATTTTAATACACCCAATAACTCTTTCCCCATTGAATTTCTACACCAACATGAGAGCAGCTGCCCACTTCTAAGAGACATTAAAATGTTTTTGTTAGAACTTTTATTAAAAAATATGTATACTTTGCTATGTTAGAGACTACAAAAGATGACAGAGAAAATATCCACAGTGCCTTAAAGTGATGATTTATGAGGTGTCATTGTAAATTTGCTCAGAACAGATTACGGACAACTGTTTCGGCAATGATTTGCAATTGCACTATGTCCCCATATAAATGAGAAATTTAAGAAGAAGTTAAACTTTTGACAAAAAGATTACAACCCAAGGGCATGGCAACATGAATGCATTTTTTTCCCTAAATAGGGAATTGTTTGTTCATCGTATGCAAATTAGAACTTTGCAAAACATATAAAGCTCAGTCTTGGTTTTATCGGTAACTCATGAAGCCTATTCTAAAGTTGTTTGGAACGTCCAGTCCAATCCAATCCAATCCAATCCAATCCAATCCAATCCAATCCAATCCAATCCAATCCAATCCATGTTATTAAATCATGTATTGTCAGGCACAAGAAACCAGGAATGAGAATAGAGTTCAAAAACACTATGAATTTATTCCATGCAACATATACACAAGAATCTGGTTTACTAACAGTCAATGAAAAATTGTGCCAGATAAGAGTCAATGGACTTCAAAGGGGCTGAACATAGGTCTCTTTTGTGGGCGTAGGAACTCCAGACTGATGATGTAATTGACTCTGCCCTTGGGGTCAAGCCAGGTTATCTCCTACATGTATTAGGTGATCTTAATAGACTTTATTGTTTGCAAATAGCAGTACTGTATACTGTACTGTGTATTTCTTTCTTTCCTGCCTTTATTATTTTTACAAACAATTCAAGGCAGTGAACAGTAAATATGAATCTTAAAAAATGGTGACTGCAGAAATTTTACTGAGGGACAGCATAATGAAAGTATGTTAGTGGGGGGAAAAGGCAATGAAGGAGAAAATAGCAATCATGGTGGAGTAACATTTAAAAATATAGTCTATGTTTATTTATGTATTTAATTAAACTTATTCACCACCGGTTTCCACCAATTGACTATCGAGATTTACAGCAAAAATATAAAACATCCACAGTAAGGAATGCTAAAACCTCCATGATAACAGGATTCAAACAAATCCTGCATTAAAGCTTGAATGGTGAGTTGAAAAATAAAATGTTTAAAATATTTAAGAAAAGAAACATTAAACAAATAAACAATCCAAAGCTAGCCTTATACTCAGAAAAGCCTTACAGAAAAATAGATCAAATGTCTTTAGTTGTTTCCTGAATGTTTTGGGGGGCAGATGAGGGAGAGACAGGCTGATATCAGTGGGGAAGGCTGTTCTAGGGGGTTCAGCACTGCAATTGGAAAGCAGCACTTCCTGGAATCAGCCCCAATGAAACATCTTGGAAGTGGAGTATCAGCAGGAGTTTCTTTTGAGATGATCTGGTTAGTTGGGGCAATTCTGGCTAAGAATGGCTGATACTTAGATGCTATGTCATGATATTGATTAGCACCGGCACTTTAAATGGTCTCTGGGGATCATCTGGAAGCCAAGGTAAGGTCAGAAGAGCAGGTGTGGTGTTTTGCTGACCGCAAATGCCAGCCAGAGCCCCCAATCTGCTGAATCCTGAACCAATTGTAAATTCTGAGTAGTCTTTAAGGGCAGACCCGCACAGGGTGGCATTGCAGTACAGGTAATCCTTGACATGACCACAATTGAGCCCAAAATTTATGTTGCTAAGTGAGACATTTGTTAAGTGAGTTGCCCCACTTTATTTGTTTGTTTGTTTGTTTGTTTGTTTGTTTATTAGTTTGTCAAACATGTACAAGATAGCAGGTATAAGTATGAACATGGACATGAACAAAGAAATGAATACAAATAAATGGGAACAGTAGGACAGGGACGGCACGCCCCCTTTACGGACCTCTTAGGAATGGGGTGTGATCCACGGTTGAAGTTTGAAGCTGTGATGGTTTGAGGATGTAACAATGGAGTCGGGTAGAGCATTCCAGGCATTGACCACTCAGTTGCTGAAGTCGTATTTTTAAGACCTTCCTTGCCACAGTTGTTAAGTGAATCCCTGCAGTTGTTGAAGTTAATAACATCAACAAAGGGATGAAAATGACAATTCAGTCTCCTGTACCCGTACCATTATACAATTTTCTAAATAATAAATAAAAATATTATTCTCCGCCTCCTTAAAAATTTGCCTTCCCAGTTACTCTATTGCAGCTTTATCGCCAATGGTGCACTTGATATGTATTTCAGGATTATTATCTTTTTAAAAGAAACTCAGCATTTACCACTCTGTTATAGATAAACAAGCCCATGTTTGTGTTCTGTCTCTTTGTCTAACTCTCACTCTCACATGCCTAAATAGAAAGCATGTTGACAGAGCTAATCAGGGACTCATTGTTATCTGATAGTCACTCTCTCAAGCATGTGTTATTATGAGATGGGAAATGCTCAACAAAGATTTCAATACTCATAAACTATGGATCAACAAACTCAGCACTTCCAGTCAGTCCTGCAAAAAGTCATGCTGGTGGCAAATTTGGGAAGAGGGATATTTATTATACCCATATAGGCTTCTAGGATGTTACTGCTTTGGGTTCCTTGGTGCTCTCTGAGCTTGGTTTTTTTCTTGCAGACGTTTCATGACCAAACTAGATTTCACCATCAGTGTGCAGAACAGCAAGGATCCCATAGTTCAACCCTGAGCTACAAAATATTCTCTTCTATTGGTGCCTTACTGCTTCCATATTTTTTTAAAAAAAATGACAATAAAATAGATAGCAAGCACAGATCTATGTATTTTTGTTGGAAAAAAAGAGGTAGAAACCTGTCTTCTTAACAATTTGCCTTTAGCATATCAGTTTAAGAAATCCCTCACTGGTAATTGTAATGAAATCTTGGCACTTTACCTTTTTTTGTCTGCATTGACCTTTATGGCTACCTGAATTTTGGCTGCTGCATCTTGGAAATGAACAGCGGTTTTGCTTTAAATCCTCATGCTATCAGTTCATTTCAGTGGACGCTTGTACAGGTATTATGTGTTTCATTCTGGGCATTTTGTAATGTTCTAATACAGAGAAATTATTTCTGGAATGTTACTGTTATACTTAAAACCAAAACTGTCCCTCTGATCACAAAATTGCAATGTCTCCATTTAGACATCCAAAATTGTCTTACACTTTAAGCAATCTGTAGTCTTTATAAAATGTAAATTATTCCAAGTTTAACTGCATGGTGCTCAAAAGAAACGTGAACTTTTCCTCTTATGATTTGCATTTTTCTTCTGTCATAGAAATCAAGGAATACTGGAAAAAGAAAAATACAATGCTTAATACTATTCTCTCTCCCTCCCTCCCTCCCTCTCCCTCCCTCTCTCTTTCTGCCTCTCTTTTATATACACACACTCACACTCACACTCATACACAAATATACATACATTAATCAAAACACAGATTTAAATATGTCTTGTTAAGTTTCTAACTAAGGAATTAAGTCAGGGTATTCTTTAGTCTTGATTAATCCTTGCTCATACCTAGACAGGGCAGTTTTAAAATAGTTTGATAGGCCCAATTCTGTATTTCCAAGTCTATCTTTCTAGAGTTACAAAAACTTCAGAATAGAGCAAACAAACAAACAAAAAAAATTAAAACAGCAACTCTTGTGAGCTATTCTCTTTCTTCACTTAGACATGAATGGAATTGAGGGACATGATTAGCAAAATATAATCAGACATTGTTTAGAAAACATACATAGAAAGCTTTGTTCCCTTTTGCACTATTTTACCTACTTATATTAGTAATCAGTTGCAAGAATGTAATTCCAGATTGTGTATAACAATAAAAATAAAAAAAAAAAGAATTGCACTATCCCCTATAACAGTCAACATTTACCTGTACATATAGTGCTGATTTATTGATTGTTTTGTTTAGCAACCATTTGGAATTATGACGGTGATGATAAAGTAATTTATGACCAATCCTCACATTTATTATCTTTCCAGGACTATAAAGCAAAGGAAAGCTGAAATAAGATCATAAGCGGTTTCACTTAACAACAGCTTCACTTGATGACCAGGTTACCAGTCTCAATTGTGGTCACTAAACGAGTACTACTTGTACATATAAATTCAGTGTGGTCTGTCTGGATGTACCACACCTAGTCTTTTTTCTAGTCTTCTAAAGGATAAACCACTTAGAATTGCTTTGGAGTCAGGCAGCCTCTAAACACACTCTCCAAAAGGCTCACTTGGTATTATTCCCTTAAGAATCAAGGCATTTTGTGAATGTAATCTCACTGCAAGATAATTTACTATATGTGAAAAGTTTCCTGTGGGCCTCATGGGGAGGCTAGAAACCAGGAGATTGTGAGTTCTAGTCCTGCCTTAGGCGTAAAAGCCAGCTGGGTGACTTTGGGCTAGTCAGTGTCTCCCAACCCAATCTACCTAATTGGGTTGTTGTTGTGAGGGAAATAGAGGGAGGGAGGAGTATGAGGCTGTGGTGAAATCCAGCCAGTTCTATCCAGCTCGGGCGAACCGGTAGTGTCAGCAGCAGGAGGCCCCGTCCACCCGCCCGGACGTCATCACGCTTCCCCCCAAAATAAAATGTTAAGATACTACACTGAATTACCAAAAGAAGACTGTAGTTTGTTCTGTCTGTCTGTTTGTCTGTAAGGGTAGGATGACTACTTACAGCTTGAGAGGCATTATTTCCCTCCTAGAGATTTTGATCTTAGGACGCATGTAGGAGCAGGTGGTTGTAAACAGGCATGCTCAGACATTGTTTCTTCCAACAAGTGGTAACATCTCAACTCTCACTGATGCAGCCAAGCAAGCTTCTGGGTTGTTCTTTTAGTGTAGCTCCAAACTAGGAAGGCTGATGAATTGGTGTTTTTTTTTTTTTTTTTTTTTTTTAAAGTACCCTGGTAAGGTCATTCATGGTCCATAATCACACAGAATATCGTAGTTTCTCTCAGATGTAGCTTTCACATTACTACAGATGGGTGTGGATGGTGGCATTTAAAACAACACTTGTTTTAAAACCTCTCCCCTGATAGCCTTGTGTGAATCGATAATGAATCTACAACTTTTCACTTGATTTTTACTGTGAAACAAATGTGGTGAAATTTTGTTTAGAAGATTGGGAAAAAGCAACCAATTTTGACTAAAAAACCCTGGTATTCTCTCAAGAAAAGATACGGTATGTATCATATTTTTCGGAGTATAAGACACACCTTTGCCCCCCTAAAAGGCGGTGAAAATTTAGGTGCGTCTTATACATCAAATGTAGCCCCGCCCACCCACTGGCCCCCACCCTTTGGCCTCTGCCTCGCAGAGAGTTACCTCCTTGCAAGCAAACAGCAAGAAAAAACAGCTCCTTTCAGCTTCAGCACAGCCTAATTAGAACAAGCTGATTGGATCGGCCTCCCGACTCTCAGCTGATTTGCTCTCAGCTGTTTTGAGCAGGCTCTGCTGCTTGTTGCAAAGAGGTAAATTGCTGGAGCAGATTTTTTTTTTTCCTTGTGCTAATCAAGCTATGCTGAAAACGAAAATGAAAATAAAGCAGGCTGCCGTTTGCTGCAATGAGGCAAAATTGCTCAGAGGCAGAGGAAGACTTATTTTTCTTCTTTTCCTCACCAAAAAAGGTAGGTGCATCTTATACTCTGGTGCGTCTTATACTCCGAAAAATACGGTATTTCAGGTTCCCTCACCTATTATCACTACTCAGGGTTAGTATATGTTTTTTTTTTCCTTTTACTTTTACCATTCCTCTATTTCATCCTTGGAATGAAGTATAGTAAGAAAACATTATATAATAAAATCAATCACACATCCCACTTAACCTGCCCCTAAATATCCTTACTTAGCCTTCAAAACAACCAACCAATCAGTTCAAATATTTAGCCATTACATGGCTAAATTATTTTGGCAAAATTATAGCAGCAACATTAAAAAAAAAAAACAGTTTTAAGAACACATTGCTTATACATGACAACATAATTGCTAGGTTCCATATTTCTACAATTAGTGGTGAAATCTATGTTTATATATTGTTGATGATTTAATTAAAGAGGATAAACAAAAACATTTACGCCTACATGACAAATAGAAGCCCATTAGAGACCATTCCTGTTTCTAAAATGTTAGAACCACATTTTCTGCAGTTAAAATGTTCTTCCTATACACAACTTATATTTAACATTTTGCAATGAAGAAAAAAAAAGTTAAGTCTTTTGCAAGGTGATTGTAACTAAGCATACAATATAGGTATATTTATAGAGTCTTAAAGATGTAGGTATAGATGTATAAAAATACTGAAGCCTTTTGCCTCTTTAAATCAGGAAAAATGTGACAAGAAGATATATGTTCATGCAGAGATTCAGCATGTCACTCTTTCTTGGCATATTCTTGACAAGAGCTGAGCAGAGAAGCTACTCAATGGTCATTTTTTTTAAAAAAGAAAAAATAATAATGTTGGTACAAAAAAAGCAAATGGATGCTCTTCTGCTTCAGATTCCAGGCAGAAATTTGCCTTGAAGAAAATTGCTCCTTTCTAATGTCTGTTAGGGGTCATAGCTTCTAGATCTAAAACAATTTCATGTCTGAAAAGACTCAGAAAGTTGGGGGGGGGGGAAGGGGGGAAAGAATTTTCTAAAATAGTGCTGAAAAAAGAAGAAAGGATTTCTGCTTTTCTCCATCTGACTCATCTTTTCCCTTCACGAGAGGCAGAGCAAGGGAAGGCTACTACAAGTTATTTATTTAGATTGTTGGAAAAAATAATCCAGCAATTTGTGACATACAGTAGACTATTTGGTTCGCTATCCTACTTAGATGTGCTAAACAATGGTATCAGGTAGGATTACTTGCACTATTAAGGCCACGTTTCACTGAAAAGGGTTGAATCTGATGCTGATACATCATCCTTGGTCCCAGACCACACAACAAAGAGAGGAAAGGAAGATTCAATTCAGTATTTAGAACTAAGAATAGAACTTAGTACTAAGAATAGAAATGATGGATATATAGTAGTGGAAGGCATTCTTTATTTTGATCCTTCAATTTGTCACTGGTAACATTATAGGCATTAACGGAAGGATTATCTCCCATCTTTTTCTGTCTAAATGGCCCAAATGAAAGATCCTCTGGGTTTTCAATAAAAGATAAATGCATCTTTTATTATTAGCTTGAATCACTGATATATTTAGTAGGGCTTTGAAAAACGTTTGGAAGGAGTGCTTTGGCTCTGCTAGTGATCAAAACAGCTGTACCTTTTTTCCCAGTCTCAAGACCGACTGCTTGGATTAAAAAGGTGCCCTGCTCATGTGAAACCTGAAGCATTTTTCCAAACCTTTTCTGAGTTTGCACAGGTCTAATATCTAGTGCTAAATATAGATACTTTGACAAAAGAGGTGCCACTGGAGAAGCATGGCAGTCACACAAAAGTCACCTACTAAAAAGAACTTGTTGTAATTGCTCCTTCTCTTCTAGTTGTCCACGATTTTTGCCGGCAAAGCCAATATATCTTTCTCTTTCTGATCTAGAAAATGAATTCCAAAGGACTCACTACAGCTCAGCACTCATTTTGTTTTCAAAAAATGCTACTGGGGACTTGATGTTCCTCAGGTCATTCCTGCAAATAAATGTGATGCTAGAGGCTGTCATTTTATTGTAGGATTGAGTTGTGTGGGCTGAGTTTATTTTATTAAGCTTTATTAGTTTTGTTTTTTGTTTGTGTGGGTTGACTCTATTGAGATTTGTTCATCCATTGTTATCATTTTTCTGTGAGATGGTACATCTCACACACACAAAATGGTTGTTGTGATTCTTCCAAGTAACAGAATATAGTTTAATCTTCTTTTGTTGTTAATTTTGGACAAGCCTCGGTTAGTGAAACATGGTCTAAGCTTTTCCAGATGCCCGGAGCACTTTTCAAGCTTTAAGTTGCTTTACAACAGCAGACAGGAGAAAGTAAAAAGATACCGTTGCTGGGCAGAAAAAGCTGTGTTTTTTTTTTCCCCTCTCTCTCTCCGAAACCATATGGCTAAAAAGTGTTCCACCTGTTTTGTGCTGCAACTTTTTCCTGGCTTCCTCATCAGAATTTATTTTCTAGTCCTGCCCAATTGGTTGTTAAGAGGTGAGCCCAATTTATTTCATTGAAAGTGAATACTGATGAGGGTTTAATTTAATTCAAATTTATCAGATTTGTTACAGCTGCCCACTTCATTAGAATCTGGGTGGCTCACAAAAATCCAGAAAACAATAAAAACAGACATAAACAGGCAGCTCTGACTAAAACAACCAGAACAATAAACCATATAAATACAATGCCCCGTCCCCCCACAATACATCAACAAACACATTCACCCCAGGCCTGGGAACTGAGTTACAGCTTCCTATAATTCCAGGAGAATAGAAGCAAATCCATAAATCTGGGGGAAGCTGTTTCAGAGGGCAGGGGTAGTGACAGAGAGAGTCCACTTCCTTGATCCCACAAGATGGCAGTGTTTAATAGCAGGGACCAGAGCTGGGAATAAATTAGATATGTTTGGTTAAACTGAATAGATACATGTATTCTATTTCTTATAAAGAATCGGACTTTACAACAACAATCAGTTTTTCATTTTGGCACAGTTCTTTTAAGGAGCGGCACCCCATTTTTGTAGGTTGTAGGATGTAATCAAATGACTAAGGGCCTGGAGACTAAAACATATGAAGAATGGTTGTTAGTCTAGAGAAAAGAAAGACTACGGGTGACAGGATAGCAGTATTCCAGTATTTGAGGGGCTGCTTGAGCAAGGGGTTGGACTAGAAAATCTCCAAGGTCCCTTCCAGAGCTATTCTGATTGATTGATTGATTCAAACAGGCAACTATGCAATCCTAGGGAAAGATGAAACTATTTCTCAGTTACAGAAAGATGCTACCTTTGTTCTCTTGTCAAATCCAAAGTGCTGCCCAGCTCTAACTTCTGCCACACTTTTTGCTCCTATTTTTTCTCTCTGAACAGCTCTAAGGCTACCGTAAGTCTCATCCAATAACAGAAATACAGGTCCATTTCATTAACAGTGGCTGACTCCAGTATTGTGCCTTTTCCATGCAACCTTTGGAAAGTGAGTGATTTAACTACTGGATCTATTCCTGATCCAAACAAATGGCTGGGAAATCAGCTTTGAACGATCTCTCTGAAGATGCACAGCAGCCTGTTTCCCTCCTGCATTGACCCACCTACAGGCTCTTTGAATTTTCATATTTCCCTCTGAAATCCTGGCACTGCAGTGTCTTGATAATATCAGCTCATATTACAATAGCCTTTTACTCAGTGCTGGAGGAAGAATTACCAGAAAAAGAGAAAGAGAGAAAACATATCCAGTTACCAGAGTCGAACCTCAAGAAGGAGCAGAAGAGAGAGAGAAAAATAAACATTAATGCTGCAGCCAAAAGTATGGGTTGTAGAGACAGATGGAGAAATGGCTGAAGTTTATGAGTCCTGAGTGCTCATTCAAGATAAAGCTACCTTAAAAAAACAAACAAACAACAACAAAAAACAGTGCAACTCTCATCACAATATCTCAGCAAGGCATATTACCAAAAGGCAAGTGGCATATTACCATAAGGCAAGTGGGATGAGATCAATAGCCTTTCTTTAACACCCACAACCACACCCACCCACCCACCCACACACACACACACACACACACACACACACAAATCTTGAGTATTTATTCTCTCAATGATTTCCAAAAGTTATTCAAGTTATTTAAAAGGTATCATCACCATAAATTTGTTTTTCATTTTCTATGTCTATTAAAAAACAACAACAACAAACTCTAAAGTAACTAGCAATCTTTTGAACCTTTGCATCATTTTCAGGTTCCTTTGAATCACAGGGAATTTTTTTCCCACTTAGTTCAAATAGCTCTGCAATTCATGTCTTGCTGTGGATGGGCAGGTAGGGAAGGGGAAAATGTATATCAAAGTGATTTATAGCGTCTTTAGGGAGAGCACTTTGGAAGATGCAAACCAGCATATCAAGGCAACAGAAAAAAAGAATCTGTTGGATACCAATTAACATCACAAAATAATTCCAGAATAATTGAGAAAGAAATTAATTGTAATGAGAATATATTCAGTTCCATTTTTAGTTATCAGTGAGGTAAAGCCTTAAGATCTGTATCACATCTGCTTCATAAACCGTTTATGTTTATGATCAATAGATAGATAGATAGATAAAAACCATTCATACTGTTTATGATAGATAGATAGATAGATGATAGATAGAAAGAAAGAAAGAAAGAAAGAAAGAAAGAAAGAAAGAAAGAAAGAAAGAAAGAAAGAAAGATGTGATATATTTCATCTTTATGTATCGATGGATGGATGGATGGATGGATGGATGGACAGATGAATAGATAGATCCAAGAATTCATTGGTGTAGAATTTAGCATATATGGATAAAATAATCCCTAGTCTTTCTTATTCCAGAATAAAAAGAGACAAAACCCCCTGCATATTCCTGACTATTAGCTGTAATTGGAATGTTTCTCCATGTGATTTCCTCAAAACATGGGTGTTGAGTAGGAACAATTTTATTTATCTTTTATTTTGAGAAACACATGTTCTGTATTATGTAGATTTGTACCATAGCAAAGACACGAATAATCAAACTGGAACAGTGGTATCTCATTGCTGGATGCCCCAATTCTCGTTGGGCAAGGTGGACATGAAAAAAATAGATTGCTGGGCTTTGTTGCTTAGATGCTATTGGACTTTTAGCCTACTGAGAACAGATCAGGAGATCAGTTTATGCTCACAAGGTAAAATGCAAGGGTAGTATTTACCATTCTATATACATTAGGGATTTGCAGAGGATTTCTAGATCAGGATATATTCTGACTCTGGGATCAGTTTAAGTGCAATGATTTTAAATTTTCACTGCAAACTCTGTGTTACAGCAATTGAAAAAATAAAATATATTTTAAACAAACACTGAATTTAACTGAACTAAAACTATACCTGGTCTTAAAACTTTGCTGTATGCCTCAATTGGTAATACCTGCTTATACAACTATAGTAAAGGAAATTATCATTGGAGGCACATTTTAGCTTTGGAGATTTTATGGATGTGTTGATGTCATTTTCCTGGCACTGCGGTATGTTCAGGTAGTCCTCAACTTACAACAGTTCATTTAGTGACTGAAGTTGCAGCGGCACAAAAAAAAAAGTGACATATGACCATTTTTCACTCTTATGCTCTATTGCAGCATCCCCATGGTCATGTGATCAAAATTCAGATGCTTGGCAACTGACTCATACTGATGACTGTTGCAATGTTCCAGGGTCATGTGATGACCTTTTGTGACCTTCTTTCAAGCAAAGTCAGTGGGGAAGCCAGATTCACTTAACAACCATGTTACTAACTTAACAACTGCAGTGATTCACTTAACAACTGTGGCACGAAAGGTCGTAAAATGGGGCAAAGCTCACTTAAGAAATATCTTGCTTAACAACATAAATGTTGGGCTTAATTGTGGTGGTGTGTCAATGACTACCTGTAAACTGTCCTGTGTCAAACATATTTTAAAATATGCCCAAAATTAACAACAGGCTGATACTTTTCCTGCCTGAATTTCCAATGTGTTTCCTCTTTTAACCAAAGGAGGAAATTATGAGCAGCTTTTTAACAGTCCTATTAGGTATGCAAGACCACCACTGTTATTACAGTGGCAAATTCAATCTGTTTTATTCCAATTCAAAAGAATGGCTTGTTTCCAAGCACGCCAGCCATCTAATTATGCTGCTCAGAAGCTCCATGGCAAACACTAGGTGCGAGACCAACTTTTATTTCAGTTTCAAATGACTACTGTAACACAGAGTGTGATAAGATACCAAGGACAACAATGTTCCTCTCTCCACCCCCTCCCCCTTTTTCCCCCCCTGTGGGCTGGACGCATTGCAGAGATATATTATATCTCTGCAATGTTATATCACTGTAGCTATTGGGGTAGCAAATTAATTGAGTGATATAAATGGATTGTTTCACATGATTTACATCCTTCTATTTTTAATGTCTGTATTTCTTAGTTGTAGTATGTTAGAATTGTGCTGATTTTATCACTGTGTTTCTATTAATAGTTGTAATTTTATAGTCTGCTTAAAATTGACAGCATCTAATGGTTTTATTATTCAGAGAAAATGGGAAATATTTGTGTGTGTGAGAGAGAGAGGAGAGGAGGGGAGGGTGGAGGGGAGGAGAGGAGAGGAAAGGAGAGGGATAATGTTTATCTCTATGTGATCTCTACCCTTTTTACCTGTACTGAATTTTATAAACTCTAGAGGAGGAAATATATGTATGCATCAGAGGTGGGTTTCAGCAGGTTTCCACCAGTTCTGGAGAACCGTAGCAGAAATTTTGAGTAGTTCGGAGAACTGGTAGTAAAAGTGTTGACTGGCCCTGCCCCCATCTATTCTCTGCTTCCCAAGTCCCAGCTGATCGGGAGGAAATGGGGATTTTGCAGTAATCTTCCCCTGGATTGGGGAGGGAATGAAGATTTTACAGTATCCTTCCTCTGCTACACCCACCAACCCACGCCCATCAAACCATGCCACGCCCACCAAGCCACACCCACAGAACCGGTAGTAAAAAAATTTGAAACCCACCACTGGTATGTATGTATGCATGTATTTATGTACTGTATGTATGTATGTATGTCATTCCAGTATACCAAAAATTGCATCTGTCCATTTGATCTAAGTGTTTGTTCCCCCCACCTCCTGAAAAATGCTACACACACACACAACTAATACACTGGGACTAAAATGTTTTAATCTCATATTTATTAAAGGTGCATGATTTTCACTTTTGAAGGTTTTACCAAGGTTTGTATAATATGCTAAGGGACGCACTCCCAAATTGAGTGAGTGTCTATTTTCTGAATTTCTAGAAACCTTAAGGCGCTAATTTTGAATTTTGTGCCTCTCCAATGTGTCACAAGCAAAAATAAAATCATACTGTCATCACCCACTTTATGAAGAATCTATGAGCTGTACCACTGCCTTAGGGATTTAACATGTTTTTGCTTTCAATGTGCTCATATTATGTAGGATTTTCTACAATTTTGTCATCATTCCAAAATGTTAACATGTACCATGCCCCAAATCATAACATAATCAGAAATTGACAAACTTATAATCATTATAAGCTAGGAGAATATAATGTGAAACAAAATAAAAAGTCTTTTTAAATAAAGTTTAAGGCAAGTATCTGCAATCTTATCCGTATCAATGGTCTGCATATTTTACAACCATCCAACATGTATACTAATATGAGGTTAAAATCAATAACATTTACAGCAAACCCTGCTTTATCTTCTACCTGTCATGTAATGGTCTCCTTCAATTTTTCTCTTTTTCTTCAATACAAGCTCAGCTGCTTACATTATCCCAAGGTCATCTTTGCCAATTGCTAAATGCCTTGTTACCAAAGAGGAATTAGAAGAAGTAGAACATTTCTATTAATTTTCCACATTGTGTTTGTTTTGAAAAGATCCTCAGGAACATAGCAGATGGCTGTGATGCTCCCAGATTTCATATTTTAATTAAGAAGTCCATGGGACTTGATATAACCCTTGTAAGGATGCATAAGGAGGGCAGGATGGGGTATGTAAATTAATCTTGCTATAACCTAACCATAATCTCAATTGTACATGACAAAATACTCCACCTCTGAGTCCACTTGTAAATGCAGATATCCACATGTTGTGGGATCTTAGACTTAGAATAACTTTATTGTTACTTTAAATGTACATTAATCGGCATACATTAAAATGAAATTTTGTTTCATACAGCTCTCAAAGGGTCACCACCTCCAATATATACTACATAAATGCAACAAATAAATAAATAAATAAGTAAATAAGTAAGTAAGTAAATACATACATACATACATACATACATACATACATACATACATACAACCCACATATATTATATGTCACAGAGAAACAACATAGTCTAGTTCAGATGTATACATGCACATGGCAAAAAAAATGAATCTTGCAAGTTTACCAGACCGATGGCATAAGGAACAAAGCTGTTACAGAATCTGTTAGTTCTGCTAGAAATATATCGAAACCTCCTCCCAGAGGGGAGCAACAGAAACAGATCGTAAAGTGGGTGTGTGTGGTTGTGTAACAATGCTTTGAGCTCTAAGCACATAGTGCTTATAAACAGTAACCTGAATAATGGGAAGTGGCTTCCTATAATCTTCTTGGCTGTCCTTAACACTCTCTGTATGGACTTTCTATCCGAGGCACTGTTGCCACCAAACCAAACAATGATGAAGTTTGTTAAAATGCTCTCAATCGTGGCTCTGTAAAAAGTGGCCAGGACAGAAGGAGAAAGATCTCCCAATTCATAAGCAAGTAGCATTCCTTTCATAGGAAGAAATGATGATAGTTGGGCAGGGGCACTAAATGGTGCTTGGCCCCACATGTACCATTATGTACAGAAACTAAATGTGACAATTTCAGTCAGAATAATTTTTTTTTTACTTCCTTCTGATTAATGTTGCATGCATAAATGCTGTCTTGGGAGCCCTGTGAAACAGTGGGTTATAGATCTGAATTTTTTTTTTTTTATTTAGCAGTTTATTTCTAAGCATTAGTAGTATATCCTGCCTTTTCTCCAAGAGCTCATCTTTTCATCTATCTCAGCGTCTCATCTTTCCTACTGCCTTCCCCTATTGGTATCTTATGATTTATCACTTGTTTGTATCTTATGATTGATGATTGTATCTTATAATTTATGATCTATGACTTATCACTTTGTTGTTTGTATGTACACTGAAAGTTTTTGCACTGGAGACAAGTTCCTTGTGTGTCCAATGACACTTGGCCAATAAAGAATATTCTGTTCTGTTCTGTATAGATGATCATTTTCCCATTTTCTTTTCTCAACACCAGAAATGATGACTCCTAAGAGTGTTTTCCTGAAACACTTTCTAGTCTCCTTGACATTTTTCTGGTATTTTAACTAAGATAGAACCCCCAAAATCACGTTGAATGTTGTTTTTATGTGAAATTCCAAAGGCAACACTAATTGCCTTGCTATTAACTTCAATCCGCATGAATTCTAAAATAAAGTTCATACTTGAAACAGCAAAAGGAGGCAGGTGCTGCTGTAATTATTTTAAATCTTGCAGATTAAGCAGCAAAACCTGATTCTGTATAATTGTTTTGAATTCTGAATAATGACAAACATTATAGATGCAAGTTTAATAGATAATACTCATTTAAAGTGTAAAATAGGTTTAATTGCATTTAATTACAGAAAAGATCCATGGAGAAAAACACTGCCTGACTGGCTACAGTGTTGCTCCTAAAACTCACTTATTGCAGTAGGCCATCCTTGATTGTTATGATTTCTGCTGATAATGCTTTGTTTAGATGAGCAATTTAATCTTCATCAGTAGCATTTGAGTGTGCAGTAGGGGGGAAAAAGGACCTAGGATTTATAGGAATTGCAAATGGCAAATTCAGAAAGCAGTTAGCATGCATGAAGTCTCTCCTTCTCCTTCTCCTTGAGATACCTCACAAGATAAAGAGAGTACTGCATCCATGGTAGTAAATCTACAATAGCGATTCAGGCATACAGCCTAAGTACCTGATTATTATGTTCAAGTAAGTGCCAAAGCAGTCAGAATCCAAGGGCCTAGCATTACTTTTTATATGCGTTCTTGACTCTCTTGAGGTCCCCTCCCACATCAGCCATTTCTATATCCAAAGTGGTGCTCCTTATGGACCCAGCAGCAACCTTTTGCAATCCAAGGACCTTCCAAATTGGTGGGCATTAGTTCTCAGATGATCTCAGTTCCCAAAAATCTCCAATATAACCAACCAGAGTTGGTCTCCTCCGGGTCCCGTCAGCTAAACAATGCAGGCTGGCGGGCCCACAGGGGAGGGCCTTCTCTGTGGCTGCCCCAGCTCTCTGGAACCAGTTACCTCACGAGATCCGGACCATCCCCACCCTATTGGCCTTCCAAAAAGTGGTGAAGACCTGGCTTTTCCAGCAGGCCTGGGGCCGTTGATCTCGCTTTGCAATCTGACGAGATCCGGCCATGAATGGTGTGAATGGGTTTTAATGTCTTTAATGTTTTTAATTTTTAAGTGTTTTTAATAATGATTTTTTGAGTGTATTGTGAGCCACTCTGGGTCTTTGGAGAAGGGCAGCATATAAGTTAAATAAATAAATGGAAATTTTCAATGAGATCTTGATGGCCTCCAAAATCCCCGACTCGTGGAGGGAAGCACATGTTACACTGCTGCCGAAAGAAGGTGCCGACCCCAAAAAAATCCAAAATTACAGACCGATCTCGCTCTTAAACACTGATTACAAACTATTCATGGGTATAATGGCAGAAAGAACCAAAAAAATATTAAACAACTGGATCCATAAAGATCAAAATGGATTTCTCCCGGGGCGACAAATTAGGGATAATTTGAGAATTGTGTTAAATACTTTAGAATATTATGAAGAACACCCAGAAAAGCAGTTGGCCATAGTTTTTTTGGATGCCCAAAAGGCATTTGACAATTTAAATTGGAATTTTATGACCAAGCAAATTAAAACAATGGGATTTGGGCAAAACTTCGAAAAGATGATAAAGAATATTTATGATAATCAGAGGGCTAGCATTTTGGTAAATGGAGATAGGACAAGAACATTCCAAATCAAGAAGGGAGTAAGACAGGGCTGCCCCTGTCACCATTATTATTCATCCTGGCCCTAGAAGTGTTGCTACGACAGATTAGAAACAACGAGGAAATCAAAGGCCTAAAGATTAGAAAAGAGACTTACAAAACGCAAGCTTTTGTGGATGATGTGGCGCTAATACTTGAAGACCCATTAATATCCGGACAAAAAGTATTAGAGGAATTGGGTAAATATGGAGAGGTGGCTGGCTTTAAATTGAATAAATCTAAAACCAAAATACTAATTAAGAATGTAACTGAAACGCAGAAGAAAGAGATAGAAGGAGTTTTGGGCCTACAGGTTGTCCCAAAAATAAAATATTTAGGAATCTGGCTAACCAAAAGGTGTTCATCTCTAAAAGAAGATAATTATACCCCATTAATTAATAAACTAAAACAAGATTTGGATAGATGGAAAAAGATTAAATTGTCACTTATAGGCAAAATTGCGGCAATTAAGATGAACATCCTCCCCAAGATGCTATTCCTATATCAAAACTTACCAGTGACCTTAGAGAAAAAAAACTTTTTAGAATTAAATAAGAACATTAGGGAATTCGTTTGGGAGGGAAAAAAATCGAGGATCTCACTCAAAATCTTACAGGAAAAAAGGAATGTGGGAGGATTTGGACTCCCGAATTGGGAAACATATTACAGAGCAGCAAAATTGATATGGATAAGGGAATGGATCACTTTGGAGAATAAGAGAATCCTAACGTTAGAAGGCCATGACTTACAGAGAGGGTGGCATGCGTACCTATGGGACAAAGACAAGAAAAAGAAAACCTACTTCCACAGGCATAAAATTAGGGATTCCTTAATACAAACATGGGCGGGGATTAGGCAGAGATACTACTCAAAAGTCCCAAATTGGCTCTCAACAGCAGAGGCATTGATTTACCCCAACAGGTGGGGAATGGAGAAACTGTGCAGATATAAAGACATTGTCGACGGAGGGGGAAACCTCAAATCAAATGATACCCTGAGAGACCAAGGTATAACCCTAGACTGGTGGACTTACCTACAAATAAAATCAAGATACCAGAAAGATAAGGATGAATATGGCTTAGAACTAGGAAACAACGGATTAGACAAAATTTTGATGGGACCGGAAAAAAAAGCATTGGCCAAGTTATATAACTACTTATTAGATGAAGACAGAGATGAGGATAAAATCAGAAACCAATTGAGAGCATGGGAGAGCAACATTGGGCACAGTTTGAACTTTAACGAATGGGAAGAAGCCTGGAATAAAAACTATAAATTAACTAGAGCAGCCACATACAAGGAAAACCATTATAAAATGCTCCATAGGTGGTATTTAGCACCTGCGAGATTAGCAAAGATGTTCCCCAATGTACACCCAAATTGTTGGAAATGTGGCCATGGTCAGGGCACCTTCTTTCATATGTGGTGGACATGCCCCGAAGCAAAAAGATACTGGAGCAAAATTCGGAGATGGTTGAAAGACATAATTAAAGAAGAAATCGATTTGAATCCAGAAATATTTCTCCTGGGAATGGCAAAGAAAGGGTATGGAAAGGAAAAGGTCCACCTCCTAATACACATAGCTACAGCTGCCAGACTGGCATATGCTCAATACTGGAAAAAGAAAGACCCACCACCAGATGACCTTATAATTAGCAAAATATTAGAGTGTGCAGAGATAAGTAAATTAACACATGAGATAAATGATGATGAAAATTCAGACTATGATACTGTGTGGGGAAGATGGTACAAATGGATAAATGATAGAATCAAAGAAGGAGAAAAAGGTGTAGAAATCAATCAGATTAAGGAAGGAGTAAAAGGCACAGAAATTAATTAGAAATTAATTAGAAATGCATAGTATAAATGACACCAGATAATTTTTCATGTATATATGTATAAACACTGCGAATCCGATGTCAAACAGAATTGTTATTATATTTTATTTGTGTAAAAAAAAAATTCAATAAAGTATTATAAAAAAAAAATAAGTTAAATAATAAATAAATAAATAAATAAATAAATAAATAAATAAATAAATAAATAAATAAATAAATAAATAAATAAATGCCTTGGAGTTGAAATCCACACAATTGCAGGATGCCTTAGCTGGGAAAATCTTTCCAAAAGATACAGTAGTTAATCCCGAAATTGGATGGATTCTTATATGCGGTTGCCATCGTCGTGGATTTTTGTAGAACAGGATGGAAATTTATGTCAGATGAGTATTTGTGTACTGATAAAGGAAAATATTTGTACCTCAAGGTTGAAATGAGGGGTCCTTGGTGCTCTCTGATCGTGGTGGTTTTCTTGAGGATGTTTCATTATCTAAACTAGGTAACATCATCAGTGCTAATAAGGAATGAGAAGGAGTATTTGTGCATATAAGCAAGAAAACAATAGTGGTGTGTGTGTATATGTGTGTGTGTGTGTGTGTGTGTGTGTGTGTGTGTGTGTGTGTGTGTTTGTAAAACACTGAATGTCTTCTTACTTATCTATCTTGCTCTGTCCTTGTGGAAAAGTAACTATAAAAAGCCTTTAAAAGAAATACTGTAATAAGAAAGATTTTTTTAAAAATTAACCATAACGCATGCATGATTATGCATTTTGATGCTTTAACTCTGCATATATAATTCATTTTAACTCCATATAAATATATATATGGTAGCCTGCAATCTGGCATGAATATCTTGCAAGCATCTCAATCAAGTCAGTATTTTCTTAAACCATTTTAGAGGCCAGCTGGCACAAGCACCGGACAGGAACAGCTTAAAGATTAAATGTCAATATGCCCTTCACACCTTCAGACTGAAGTGGATTATAAATTTCATAAATGGAATAATCATATAAGTTACTTATATCAATATTTGTCTGTATTTTGATTCATGAGTAAATGTAAATTAGAAATGGTTAGCAAAAGTGAGTCTGCATTGTGTACTGAAGGAAATGGAACTAGGGAACAAAAATGCATCACAACATGATGCCATAAATACTTCAACTTGTCCCTTGCATCAGACATGATTTGTGCTCTGATGCCATCGTGCCAGGATTGTCACTTTTGCATCATTATAGCTAGCTGTGGACATTACTACTAGTAAATGAGATGCTCCCATTTCAATTAGGAAAATCTTGTTTCTGAGAAAAAAAGATGAGGAGAAAACACAGACTTTTCATTTCTCAATAACATCTTGATGAGTAAAAGCCATTTAAAATGTAAGCAGCACACATATATCTTTTCACTGCTGTAAACACTAGTGAGGTAAAACTTGACTGACTCCTGACGTAATGCATCAATTATTTTTCTTTCAGTAAACATTTCTATAAATGACAGCTTTTCATAAGGTGTATACCAGGTTGAGTCAATATTCATTCTGCTTTCTGTAAATAATACAATGCTCAAAAATTTACTAATTTAACTTAACATATCTTTTTTCGTTATTATCCACATTGGCTCACATGGTTCATTAGGGACATGATTCTTGGAAGGATGTCCATGGAGATTCTCAATCATTCAGATGATAGTTGTCCCAAACATGCTGGACTTTTCTTGTTTTTTTTCCCCTTGAAAACGTTTTGTTTCTCATCCAAGAAGCTTCTTCAGTTTATACCTTGTTTCAAATTACATAACTCATCTGGATTGAGCAGAACTCAAGAATTGAAGAAGCTTCTTGGATGAGAAGTGAAATGTTTTCAAGGAAGGGAAAAACCCCCCAAGAAAAGTCCACTTAGCTTTTGAAAAAACACCTTTGGAATTCTTGAAAAGATTATTTCCAGGAGGGCTATGAAGATCTTCAGGCGTGTTGATTCTTGTGTTGGCTACCTGAACACAGTTGTCCTTCAAGCATATCCACAGAGCAAAGTAGCTTTCTTGCTTCAATGAGTGTAGAGATGCAGAGCAGCCACAACTGTAGCAGGCTAATCTACCTTGCCCTGACTCTTTGCACAGTGGTGTGCTTTGTTTGATGCTTAGCTGTGTCAAGATGGCACAGTACGCTTCCGTGAATGAAATGCTTCCATGGAAATAAAAGGCAAGATCAAGAAAATTGTGGTTGAACGGAACTGATAACCCCACAAAGGGAGCAATGAGAATTTTATAACAACAAGAGACAATGTATGAAGCAGCAGATGGATAGGATGGGAAGAAATTCAATTTGCATGGAGATAACATTAAGGGGAGGTAGTTATATCTCTTTTTCTGTTTTCTTATTTCCTGACCCCAGTTTCATTTCCTTACTTGTTATCACTCGTGTTCTGGGCTTTGCAAAAAAGGAGCTTATCTCGAAAGCAATAGCAGGGTTGTTACATGTATATGTTAAAATTAAATACATAATTTTAATTAATTAGGAGCAGCAACACAGATTCATATGGTATCAAAATTATTTCAAGTGTGTGCTTCTCTTTATTTTTAAGTAGAAACGGAATGTTTTATGTTGATCATACTTTTCTTATGAAGTCTGTGTCAGCCCTGGATCCATCTTTGGTCAGACTTTACAGGGCTGATGACTTTACAGTGGGCACGAAAGGAGTATAGTCATAACAACATTCTTTCACATGAGATCAAGGTCAGGCTGCTGCCACCTGGAGGGGAAAGAACGAAATTTGGTGGCAGCTGAGACAAGGGGTTGATTGGGCCATGTGATGTGAATGTCACTGGACAGGGCAGGGTGTGAGTTTTAGTGTGGGTGGGGGAAAATGCGGGATTTCAGATTCAGGTTTTCCCCAGATGTGCCAATATGACTTCTCTAATAAAATCTTACTTCGATGGACTTTGTCTCGGAGTTCTGAATTGCAATGAGGAATTGGAACGCTGACAGTTTGATGATGGTTAGTGAGCTGGAAATTTGCAATAGGATCACACACCAAAGCAGAGAAAGAAACAGGCTAGTCTCAAAATATGAAAAAAGATTCTGCCAAATGTTATCCTGAAGCTTTCCCAATTTTATCTGAAACGGGATTTCCTGTATGAGATAGTTAAAAAGTCAAGAGAGGAACTACCGTATTTCCCTGAAAATAAGACCCAACTGGAAAATAAGCCCTAGCATGATTTTCATAATATAAGCCCTATCCCAAAAATAAGCCCCAGTTAAGATCATCATCCAGACGGACACATTTAATACTTTATTTCCCTGAAAATAAGACCTAACCAGGAAATAAGCCCTAATGTGCCTTTTGGAGCAAAAATTAATATAAGACCCGAGCTTATTTGTGGGGTAACATGTTGGAATTGTCTCAGCAAAGCTCCATCTTTTTTTACTTGCAAACATACTTAGAAAAAGGATAATATTTGGTTTTACTCCTTTCTAACATTTATTGCTTATTAATTAAATCATTTATTATTAATTTAATTTAATTAAATTGATTAGATTTATGCCAGTCATCTCTCTATCCAAAGCAACTCTGGACAGTTCTTAGTAACATGGTTATGACTATCATTTTATCTATTTTTTTTATCTACCTCCCTGCAGAAGCCTCCTTGTTTATGATGGTGCTTCTACAGTCCCTGTTCTTTTGTGAAAACACTGCATTTTCTGCTTTCTATTGCACACAGCAATCTTTCCACAGCATTCCTGACTGCTTGCACTCTCTGATTTGAAATGTCCCTCTAAGATGCTCCCTCTGAACTTTCCCCCTGAGGTTTAATTAAGAAATTAGCAGCCAGGAAGGCTGCAGGCAGACAGAAAAGTGTCTGCAATGAAAACTAGGGCCTAAATTACCTTTAATTTGCTATCAGTGAGGTTTTCACCTCCATTTACTTTTTTCTTTGGAGAAAAAAAAATGCAGATATGTACGAAGGAGACACATTGAATTTAAAGATTCATGTGGTTTCTAGCTGGCCTATTGCACCATATTATCAGTCTTCCTGTACGCATCTGTAATTGCTCCTTCAGTTTGTGTGATTTTAAATTTGTGTTGGCTCAATACTTTAAGCCTGAATTCAACACTCCATCAAAGGGCTTCCTGTTTCAGGAAATACTGCTTTCCAATCTGCTGTAACCAAACTGAAGTGGTTTGCTTCGTGCCTGCAAGTTCTAAAAGACAAAAAAGAAGTGAGAAGATTTGGAAGCTCTTCTTCCCGCTGTCTCCTTGGAAACAGCAGGCTGTGATGATTTTTTTTTCTCCATTGCATTTTGAATTCTCCAAATTACCAAATAAACCAAGTTTAACACTGCATTAAACATTTGTATAGCGGCCCACTTGCATAGACCGAACTTTTGCTACTTAAACCTTCTTAAGTTTCTTATTTCCTGGAATTATTTGTTTCTGTTCATATTTAGGAACTTACACAGTTCTGTTCCTTTTGCTAAATGACTTTGGGCATACCCCATAAGGCTATATTCACCTGCCCACTGATTTACAGATGCTCCAGCATCTGTTTCTCTCCGAGATGTCTTGAACTGTGTAGACATACATTATTTATTATAAATACAAATAGTCTGTTTTGTGTTGTTTGTCTTTGACTTATTAGATGTGGCTGCTGCTCTGTAGCCAGTGGGAATTCTGCTTACAATAATCCAGAATGAATTGACAGAAAGGCATAATTTTGCTTAGAGTAACAAATTACTTTATTTGGATTTCTGCACCTGCCAAAAATTGTTGCCCCTATCATGCAAATAAGTTTTTGCTGGAATGGAAAGTACAGATTTTAGGGGCCTACATACAGCAAGAGAAGAATTTGATCACCCAATTCCTTATCCCTTTAAGATCTAGTTAGTGTACCAAAGTCAGAATCATTTGGAAACATACCAGTTTTAGGTGGTTACTAGTTAGTGTTTGGATGGAAGATTGGAAAGAAATTCCAGAGCAGTATGCTAAATTGAGAGATTGAAAAGAAAAATTCACAATAAGATACTGGCAAACTACTTCATCATAGTGCTAAGAAAACTACACGGGCGTGTTGATATAGGCCTCAGAAGCTGAGTTTGACTTTATCTAGTGGCGTGACATTGCAATACTTGAAGCTAGACTCAAATGCTGATAAAGAAGTTCTTAGGTCTGTATCTCATACAACTTTTCAACATTCATTCAATTGCTTTTGAATTTTGGAAGTTTGATTTCTGATATGTGCTGGTCATTGTGATCCCTAATCTTCAAATTTTAAAAATCTCCCTTTACTCCTATTCACCCAATTTTCTCGTGACTGATTAAAGCTTCTTGGGAAGTGATGTGTGTTCAAGTTATGGCAGTGGTTAACTCCTCTTTGAGGGAGTGTGTAGTTCCACCATCTTTTGAGGTAGTGGTTTGCCCCATTCTTAAGGGGCCATCACTAGACCCCCATCATTTTATATAATTTTCATCTAGTTTCCAATCTTCAATTTTCAGGGAAGGGTTGTAAGTAGGGTGTGTTGCAGCTTCAGAGGATTTTGGAAGAAGTCCTGGACCTCTTTCAGTCAGAGTCCATGTTGGGATATGGGACCAAAATATCATTGATGACACATGGAAGATACCTGGTAGTGAACCCTTCTTTGATTTTTTTTTTAACTTTAGTGGATAGCATCAATCATGGTATCCTTCTGGACTGGCTTTATAAGTTAGGAGTAGGTGGCATGGTGTTCTGTTGGTTCTCCTTCTTCCTCTGTCCTCTGGAGTTGGTTCCAGTTGGTCTTGATGTGGTAGGAGAAATCCAGCCAACAGGTCTTCCTTTGTGGGGTACCACAGGTCTAAGTACTTTATCCCCTCTAGTGTAACAGCTACATGAAGCTTCTGGATGAGATCATTTAACAGTTTGGGATGAAAGATCATCAGCATGTTGATGATAGCCTGGTTTATACCAGCACACCAGGTCACCTGAGTGATGCCATGGAAGTTCTGACACAGTGCAGACCTGAATTGGGATGAATAGGCTCAACTCAAGATGGAGTGGCTCTGTGTTTTTGAATCTCTTGATTCTAGGACCTTTCATATTGGTTTTGATGGAGTGGCACTACCTCAGATAGACACAAAGTGCAATCTAGGGTTCCTCTTGCACTCACTGCTCCTGCCAGATAGCAGTCATAGCTAGTAGGGCATTTGCACAGTTTATGACTGTGTATCAATTGCCCCCAGTCCTGGACCAGGGGGCCCTGCTCATAGTCACTCAAGCACTTGAACAATCCAAATTAGACTAACACAATACTGGATTATTTTAAGGGCTATGTCTCCCCAATTGTTTCAACACATCTTACCCTACCTAGCAGGCAGGGCATGGTGCAGGTACTGTCTGTGAAGGAGTGCAAGCTAATAGGGCCCAGAAGGAGATACCTTTCTCCTATAGCATCACCCTTTGGAACATCATATTCCCTGATATTAGTTTAGCCCAATCCCTCTTGTGTATGGACTGGTGTGGGACACTGGGCATGGGCAGAGACAGTCTGATGTTTGTATAGATGATAGGTTAGATTACACTCAGCTGCTATGTGTTTTTATTTTATTTGTTTTTATGCTGTTTATTTTGTGACTTGCATTTGTAATCTCTCTTGATTTATGTGAAAGCAGACAGTTATATAAGTCAAACAAGCAAACATGCTGCTTTTCCATTTTATTCTCAGGGTGGATTGATTAACTTGGAGTGATGTTGGGTATTGAAGGACGAGTTATGAACAGATTGTGAAAATCTATCAATGTGGTCACCAAGGGTCAACATCAACTTGATGGCTCATAGTCAGTCAGTAGCCAGGATAATATGATGGGTTGCAGCTACATACCCATCATATGCTCAAGATGAAGTCATGTTTGCCTTGGCGTGTTTTACAAATGGACACTCAGATTCAGATAGCTAATTGAATTAATTAAAAAAAAAATCAAAAGTTGTCGTCAAAGTGTGTCTTCTCGTTTGCTGCCTCCTATCTTGTTGCTGAATATGAAAAATGTTTTAGTGCACAATCATTTCCTCAATTAGTTTATGGAAGAACATTACATATATATAATTTGTTAATATCCAGAGCCATATTACAAAGCTATTAGAAAGTTTTCTCCAGTGTGGTGCTGCTTAAGTTATTAAGAGCCAGAAACTCCATTTGTCTACTGTCAAACTATGGAAAATTTACTAAATGTTGTAGCTGATTTTTCTTACATAGAAAGACAAAATATGGGAATATATAGGTAAGATTCCCAGGATTTAGCAGGGAAGAAATATTGCATAATTGGAGTAAAGGCCGTTATCTGTTATATTAAGTGTGTATGTTACATAGGCATATTTGATACAATACAATATATAATTATAATATTATCACTTATTATCCCAGCTAAGGTTCTGAGAATTACATCTGTGTGTATGAGAGTGAAGGGAGGGAGGGAAGGAGAGAGAGAGAGATTTAAATTCACAGTCATTCCTTCATGGTACTTACTTTATGGAACTTCTATTTATATTGTTAAAAGTAGCCTTTACTTTTGTAGCACAATCTAATGTACTGCTAATATGCACCTTCAGGAAAGTCTTCTGATGAAAAAGCACAGGTCTCCAGAGAATAATTTACAGTTTAAATTTTGGGAGGGAGAAAGGTGGAATCGATACAAGGATAAGGTGGAAAACGCAGGTAGTCCTTGTTGAATGAAGACTTGTTCAGTGAACATCAAAATTACGATGTTCCTGAATTGGTCCTCGTTGTTGTGGCTGTCACAGGGTCCCTGCAGTCACGTGATTGCAATTCTGACTCTTGGCTTGTAATTGCAACGTCGCAGCCTCTTGTGATCTCATGCTCACCATTTGCGACCTATCTTTGCACAAGCAACATCAATGGCCAAGCTGGCAGGAGGTTGCAATTGGCAGGATTTCCTTAACAACAGCAACTGGGACTTCTACAACTCCTGTTGTAAGTTGGTCCAGTCACATCATATTGCACTTTGCACTTTGTAACTGTGATGCTTAGCAACACAATCATGGGTCCCAATTACCACTGTTAAGCAAGGACAACCTGTATCAGCCAGGTGGTTGAATACAGAAAAGCCTCATATCACATTAATTAGAACACAGATATTTAGAAGCAGCTGAACAGGAGAAATAGCAACGTATGAGAGAGAAGGTCTTAACTGAGATGGCTTGCGCAGATAATGAGCTTTGCTTGGTGTTCCACATAATTTAAGAAGCCAAAAGTTACTAATGAAAATTCACAGTGGAAGCCCAGGTGGTAAAAAAAGAAGGACAATATACCATCCATCAAGCTGTTGTAAATCCTTAATGTACTCAATACAAGAACTGTATACAAGCAGCTTGCTAAACATACCCCTTTTCCTTGACAGTGTTTCTGTAAAGAAGATAAACCATAATTAATTGAGGCTCACAAAGAAAGGCAACAATGGATTTAATAATCAAGCCATTTATATTACTCCAGATCAGAAGACTTGTGACATGTAAAGGGATTTTTTTCTAGTCAGTTGAATGGATGTATACTGTTTCTTTGGGGTTAAAGAATAGATTTGCTGGGGTACAAGCAACCGTACAATAAATATGATGCTCATTTTTTCTTCTTCTTCAGAATGATTTATTCTTAATCCCCTTGTTCAAAAAGAGGAAGGCTAAAAATACAGCTGCTGCTAGTACTCTTTACCAGCAATCAGAACCCATTAACTATCAGTAATCTGATAGACACACGGTGTACAAAAGCCGGGGATAAAATTATGGAAGGCTATCTGTGAAAGATATGCAGAAGATTTCAGGTCAATCTTGAATCCCATCTATCTTGGTCTGTATGTCTCTGATATTTGGTAACAGTAGAGACTACTTACATTTTTAGGTTCACAAATCATATTAAAACATAATGTAGCTTTGGTTCTATGTAGGTTCTATGAAGCCAGATGCTGTGTCTTAATGAACAAACTGGCTACAAGCAACATGGTCAGCCCACCTAATAAAATCAAAATGCATTTGAAGGGCATTTTGTAGTTGTCATGTACTGATTCAGGGCCTGAGATGTGGCACCGGTAGTCCTCAACTTACAACCAGTCACTTAGTAAAAGTTCAAAGTTACAGCAGACTTCCAAAAAGTATTTACAACCCGGGAAATTCCTACAGTCCAGAATCTGAGTCATGTGGGCAGACTGGTCCACATTTATGGCTGGTTGCTGTATCCCGCAGTCACATGACCACAATTTATAACATTTTTGTTGGAAACCAGTTTATCTCTAGTTTCCAGCAAAAAATGGCCATAGCGAAAAATGGGTTGCTTAACAACTGCATTGTTCACTTAATGACCACCACAAAAAGATTGTAAAATTGGGCATGGTCACATGATGATCTGCTGAACTACTGTCCTGACTTCATAATTCTGGGCTCAATTACAGTTGTAAGTTGAGATCTACCTGTAATTCAAACTTAGGTAAGGACTTGGCAACCTGAATCTCTGAGTTCTACTTTTTGCAAGCTTCAGAACTCCCTCTGACCACGACTACTGAAATTTTAGAATAGTTTTCTACCATTCTCATTTAAGAACCATATAAGAACTGAACTGTAAGCTCTAAAATGAGTATACCACAATAAAAACAAAGAAAGGAACCCACATTACCCAAATCCCTACCAAACCCACCTGTGTTCTCCTGTGTGCGATGAGTCTACCCATGCCTGACTTAGATAATGCCTATATTAGATATAATATATTATCTAATATATTCACTAAGTATTAGATATTACTTAGTGAAAGATATTTCAAACTTTTGAAGAATTAATTGTGCTCTTTTGCAATATATTTTATCTGGCCTACCCCATTTTTTTGTATTTCTATAAAACAATTTAAGATAATAAATCAATTATTACAATCATTCCACATGTTTTTAGGAATAGTAAATGCAGGGATATAGTTTTAAAAGATAGTCCTTCTGTTTTACTGCTTACTATTTTTAAAATTTTTCTCACTATTTTTGAAATTTTTAAGGGGCATGCAGAAGTGCACCAGCGTGCCTACCGTCCCTGTCCTAATATTCCTTTTTACTTACTCTTTTCATGTATTCAAATTATGTTTATACTTTTACCTGTTATCTTATATATGTTTGACAAATAAACTTATGATTATGACTATAACAGGTGTGTCAAACTCGTGGCCCATGGGCCAGATGCTTCACACACTGGACACGCCCACGCCCAGTTTAGCGAAGGGAAGAAAAGTTGCAATACATCACACAACACCGTGAGGATGTGGGTTTGACACCCTTACTCTATAAGATTGTCCCAAACATTTGCCTTGTTGTCAACATATGCAGAAGTTAAGGAAATCTACAGGTTCAAGAGTCCTGTGTGTTCATTTTGTAACATAGGGGGGTCTTGATCAAAAGCAGTATATAATCCACTGTATTGTAAAAGTATGAATCTTGCCAAGTTATTCCTGTGTTTTACATTATCCATCTATAAATGAGGTCCTTATTTTTTGTTAAAATGTGAAGCACTGTTTCCATTTTATTTGATTACACGTAAAAAAGGTAAAGGTTTCCCCGCATATGCGTGCTAGTCATTTCTGGATCTAGGGGGCAGTGCTCATTTCCGTTTCTAAGCCGAAGAGCCAGTGCTGTCCAAAGACATCTCCATGGTCATGTGGCTGGCATGACTAAATGCTGAAGGCGCACGGAGGGCTGTTACCTTCCCACCAAAGGTGGTCCCTATTTTTCTACTTTTTTTTTTATGTGCTTTCGAACTGCTAGGTTGGCAGAAGCTGGGACAAGTAACAGGAGCTCACTTTGTTATGTGGTGCTAGGGATTCGAAGCGCTGAACTGCCAACCTTCTAATCGACAAGCTCAGCAGCTTAGCCACTGAGCCACCACGTCCCTTTTTGATTACACATATTATATAACTATAATATATTGCTGAACTACTAAAGCTGTTTTATATTTGATGTTTCAGTGAGCAGCAACATATAAACATGGGTTTTATATTCACTTAAGGACATAAAGCCTGGATGAACATTCTGCTAGCCCTCCAAGCAAGCTAATCTTCCATGCACTAAGCAAAATCTGCAATGTTTTGTTAAGGTTCAGGCATGGCTGTCCGTGGTTTTTCCCCCTGGCTGAATTCTCCTGACTATATTCGAAGTCAAAGTTTCAATTGCAATTTGAGGTCAGAGAAAGCCAGTCAGATAACATGGATAAATTGTAAAGTGTTAGTATCAATTTATAATGCCCTGGTAAAAAACCCACTTGGAATGTTGCATCCAGTTTTGGTTGCTACAATATAAAAAGATGTTGAGACACTGGAAAGAGTACAAAAAAGAGCAACAAAGATGATTAGGAGGCTGGAGGCTAAACTAGACGAAGAAGGGTTGCAGGAATTGTGTATATCTAATTTAATGAAAAGAAGGACAAGTGGTAACATGATAGCAGTGTTCCAATATCTCAGGGGCTACCACAAAGAAGAGGGAGTCAAGCTATTCTCCAAAGCACCTCTGAAGGCAGAACAAAAGCAATGGATGGAAACTAATCAAGGAGAGATCAAACCTAGAACTAAGGAGACATTTCTTGACAATTAAAACAATTGATTAGTGGAACAATGTGTCTCCAGAAGTTGTGGGTGCTCCAACACTGTGGAGGTATTTAAGAAGAAACTGGACAGCCATTTGTCTGAAATAGTAGACGATCTCCTGCTTGAGTAAGAGATTGGACTAGAAGACCTCCAAGGTTCTCCCCAACTCTGTTATTCCTAAATTTCTTACTTAATTATGTAAACAACATAAACAACCAGTAAGAGGAAGCAGAGCTCTTTTTATTACATTGGATCCAGATTTGGCCTCTTATGCACGTATCTTATTTTTTTCCAGAGAAGGCTTTTGATTGTCCTCTTCCATTCAATTTCACTGTTTTTCTTGCCTCCTGAAAGTTGGATGATCCTTTGCAACAGTGTGAGAGGAGCTGTTTCCAAATGTAGGAGAAAGAGCAATCTGTGAAAATGTATGTGCATAGGTAAGGGAAATCTGAACCAAATTTGACTCATAGAATGCAACCAACAGTAGAAGAAACTTTCTCTTAAAATCACTGTGGTTTTGAGACTTATTTGAACATGATATCAGATAATATATATACATTGCTTGTTGTACATATGTTACTTCAGCTAAGATCTCCTTCCTTCTTTTCTTCCTTCCTTCCTTCCTTCCTTCCTTCCTTCCTTCCTTCCTTCCTTCCTTCCTCTGCCCTTCTATGCTTTTTCATTCTTTATGAATGTCTATTTCATCAGAGGAATTTCTAAAACCAATTACATTAAAGTGCATTAAAAATGAAGCATTTGCTCTTCATCAAAGCTTTCAGTTTATTCAGTCATCACTGTGTATCTATGGGGCACATTTTTCTCTAAGCACTTGAAACATCTGTGTCCATCCTCATGTAATAAACTTCTCTGGAATACAAATTACCGGTTAGCAAATAATATGCTATACCTGATAATATATGCGCAGAGTTTGGATCATAATTCAGAACATCAACACTTGCCTCTATTTGAAATTCTAATGTGGTAGGAGTAAGAGGTAGAGGACACTGCAAAATATTTCTAATCCAAGCACTTTAGGAGACATTCTAGCAATTAAGAAAGGAAACTCTACTGCAGTCTGAGGCACTTGTTCCATTATCAAGCATCTTGTAGCATCAGGATATTCTGATATTTAATTGAAAACTACCATCTTCTAATACCACCTAAAGTACTTGCTTGTAATTCATGCTCTCCTGTAGTGACTTAATTGTTGGGGAATTGCCAGCTAGGATGGAGGGAGGTATCAAGTGAGGGCCTAGCTTGGAGTCATTGCACAGCCGCAAATGGCATAAGCATAACTTCCCCATGAAACCTTATCTGGTCATTCCTGGAGGAAAGCAAACAGTCTGGTGAGATTCTTGTAATATAGGTGATAATAAAGTTATAGACTATAGATATTCACAAGTATTGATGTTTGGGTAATTGGTCTATAGTTTCCTGGGTCTGGTTCCCCCCCGCTTTTTTTTTTTTTTAAAGATAGGAAGCACATCAGCTCTCTTCCAATCCTCTGGTAGTTCCCTGGTACTCCAGGATTTTTTAAATATATGGTACAATGGTTCTGATTACATCTGCAAGCTCCTTCAGAATTCTGGGATGTAATCCATCAGGTCCCAGTGATTTCTATTCATCAAGGTCAGACAGGTATTCTTTAACCATTTTTTGCTTATTTTAATTTTTATTTCTAGTCTGTTTTTTACAGTTATGTTTTTGATAGATTGGACTATAGTTTCTTTTTTCATGAAGATTGATACAAAGAATGAGTTAAGCAGCTCTGTTTTCTCTCTACTGCCTGTTACTTCCTTGCCCTTTTCTGTCTTTAGTGTACTGACTGTTTTCTTGACTGTTTTCTTGTTATTTATATTTTGAAAGAAATTTTTAAAATTATCTTTGACTTTTGTTGCAAGTCTTTGTTCATTCTGTGCCTTTGCTTTCCTGACTTCATCTTTGCAGATTTGGGCTATCTGTTGATATTCTGCCATAGTTGTTTTTCTTTTTCAGTGGCATTATGTTAGACTGGGCTTTTATGATCATATTTTTTAGTGTTTTCCATGCTTTTTGAGTTGTTTTCTCCTTTAGGATTTCTATCCATGAATTTTTTCTTAGGCTCTCTCTGGATTATACTTTATTGCTTGTGTTTGCATTATATTGAATTCCAATATGATGTGGTCATTCTTGCCCAAGGTTCTGGCAACTTCAACTCCTTCTATCGCTTCTTCTCTATTAGTAAGAATTAGATCCAGTATAGCTTTTCCTCTAGTTCCAGCTACCTTTTGGATGACAAAGTTGTCAGCTAAATGGGATAGGGATCTTTTCAATCTCTTACTTGCTGCACAGTTTGTCTCCCCATTGATATCAGGGTAGCTAAAGTCTCCCATTACTACTGTGGTATGTTCCCTACATACATTTGTTAATTGATTAGCAAAGAGTTCATCTATTTCTTCTGATTGGTTGGGTGGCCTGTAGTATACACCTATAGCAATGCCATTTCTTTCCTTTTATATTGACCCATACATATTCTAGGAGGTTTTCATCCTTGGTTTTGTGTATTTCTGTAGAGATGTAGTGATCTTTTACACTGTATATAATGCAATTCCACCTACTCTTTTGTTAGGTCTGTTTCTTTTGAATAGTTTGTCTTCTTCCATCAGTACATTTCAGTCATGAATTTCACCCCACCAAGTTTCAGTAATGGCAACTACCGGTCTATCATATCTGCCTTCATGAACTAATACTTCAAGTTCACCTTGTTTGTGCCCTAAACGTGATCATTTTGGAGGCAGTGCATAACTCTGTAGATAGCCAAATGTACCATTGTACCGTTGGCTTTAAGGAACAAGCTGGAGATTCTGCTGTTATACTATCTTCTAGCTTTGCCTGTGCTTAAACTGCTGGCCCTCATTGATAGATTATCCCAGTTTCCTTTTCCTAGGTGATTCTGAATCCAGACCAGGGAAAATTATGAATCATAGAATCTATGAGAACCATGGCCTTTTCCTAAACTTAGGACCCAAATCCATGTGAAGAGGTTACATGCCATGTAAATGCTAGCTTGGAACAATTCAGATGTGGCCTTAGAATCAGAAACTTTAATATCAGTTCCTTTTCATGGTCAGATCATTCTCTGGTGTCCATGCAATTCACTGGTGGCATTAACATCTAGAGGAGATTGGACCCATTTGATTGGTATGCATCAGATAACTGATCCATTTGATTTCCAGGAAATACCTGGCACTCCAGAGTTCTGTGTAAAAAAAAAATATGTGTGTCACCTATGGCTTTAATCACATAATCCTTAAACAGAAATATCTTTCTACCCTCCATAAAATGAGATTTACAACATATTGTGTTTCTTGTTGCTGGGCAGAACTAGAAAAAAAATTGCAGGAAGTTTTTATCACCCGAGAAAGCCCTTGGTTGATGACTAGATTTTTTTTAAAAAAAGAACCTTAAGTTAGATCTGATAAAATATTATTTATTAATTGAATTTCACTAAATGTATTCTATGGCTACCATTCCAAACTATTAGTTTGAGAAAATGTATCTGGGGACTTAATTTTATATAAATGTGTGTGTGTGTGTGTGTGTGTAAACAAAAACTATAAATTTTTTTGAACATACATGCATAATTCTAGACATTTCCAGTAACATGCTCAATAATAATCATTTAACCTAAATTTAAATGCTTAAGTATTGCACTGTGGTTTGCAATTTCATTTTCATCTACAGCTACTAAATTTACTTACTGCTCAAAGTCCTTTTATATTTTACTCAAGAAAGGTACTGTTATGCTGCTACAATCTGAAGAAAGTTGTACACTGCAAAATGTAATAATAATTGATTTAAAAAGCACACAATCATGCACACAGACAATTTCCATTATCCTAGGAAAAATCATTCAATTGAGAACAGGAAGTTTCTGGACTCAGAGTAAGCAATTTATTAAAAGTTAATGAAATGAAACTATTGTTCCAGCCTCCCTGCCCAACCTGCCAATATGCTTTTAAAATTTATCCAATTCAGCCCTTATTAAACTATACAACGCCTCATTGACTTTCACCATAGAGCTCATATTTTAGAAGGGTACCATATTATGCAAAATCATTTGTACAAGGTGTATCTAAATAATCAAAACTGAAAATGAGATCTCATGGTAGGATTTGACCGGAAGTGTTTAATGAGCTCCATGCAAGGCAGAGCTTAGTATATTCCAAAGATCTCCCAAAATGCTTCATGCCTTAATTCTAAAGTCTTCCCTTTCCAAGCATTGTCAATCTTTTGAAATCTCAAAGACATGTGAAGTAAGATTCTGATACATCCTGGCCTGAGTAGGTTAAAATGATGTTCATAACTAGTTTCAGAAGTCTGTTTCATTCTGAACACACTGGTTACACTGAAGACAAATTCAGGATGCAGAGATATTAGGAGAGCCATTTTGGTGTAGTGTTTAAGTCATCAAGCTAGAAACCAGGAACTGGGAATTCTAGTCCTGCCTTAGGCATAAAGCTGACTGGATAACTAAGAGCTTCTCACACTTTCTAGAAAGCATGCAGCACCTATGTTTTTTTGGTACTCATATAGTTGCATTTCTTATTGTGTTCTTTTTCATTGTTTAGTTCATTGCTCTATTATCTTTCTTCTGTTCACACACTTTTCATTTCTTTTTATTGTTGTAAACCACCTAACATAGTTCCACAGCAAGATAGGTGGCAGATAAATTTAACAAAAAAATAATAATAAAGAAAATATGTGGTCTGTGAATTGAATCCTCTTTCTGATGGAATTCCACTCTACCTTTGAGCAAAGGGCTTCTATGGAATTTTCTCATTCTGTCTTCACAACGTATCAGTGAAGTATGTGAGGCTGCCAAAGTAACTGGATTCATACATTATATTAAACCATGTTGCTTTTTTGGGGTCTTAGGTCAGGATGTTATGTCAACACTGGTTGCAAATTATATTGTACAGCTTATTGTGATCTGTGAAACCCAAACAATTGTGGCAGAAGCAGCGAAACATGAATAAAAACATGTCTTAGTATCATCTTTGAAGTCAAACAAAGACCCACCTGAAGTCAATCTGATATGACCCAAATGAATGGGCTTGACTGGGACTAGGAGCATCAAATTTATAACCAATCTCAGCTCCCATAAACTAACTGGGTGATTTTTTTTTGCCACTCATTCTCCCTCAGATCAAGTCACTAGAAGCTCATGGAAGTAAGGCAGGGTATAATCGATCAAAGAAAAAGTTGAGCAAGGCTTTGAATTCTGGGTCCAAATTACATTCTATGTCTGCTATACTAAAATTCACCTTATATACCAGATTATTAAAATAAGATGTGTGATATATAGAAACAAAAAAATAAAATAATAATAATAAAAAAATTCTTTATTGGGCCAAATCATATTTATCCATGAGATTAATTTATGGAATGGAAATAAATATTGAGGCATCCTGAAAGGAATTTTCCACTCAACTTGTTTTCATTCTCTCCTCTACATGATGGTTCACTTCTTTTTTCCTCACCTAAAATTTTATCAGAAGACAGGACAACATTGTTCCAACTAGTATGAAAAAAAATATATCAAAAAGTGGATTTGAAAAGTAAAAGTAACAGTTTTGATATTTCAAATTACACTGAGCTCAGGATTCTAGAAGGATAATTTTAGTAATCTAATGATAATTTTAGAATCTTTTGATATCTCTTTGAATTTCCCAACTTGTATAAGTAACTCAGATGTATAAAATTAGGCTTTCTCAGGGCAGAATTACAGTAATGCAGGAAGGTATAAAATGTTTTGCAGTACATATGTGAGAAGCAGGAGTGTATCTTTGCATTGCTACCAGAAAATTGAAAAAAAAAAAATAGTGAGAACTAAAACAGCAGAACTTCATTAAATATACTGTGTGATTCAGTATTCGTTTTGTAGCATTGGGCTGATGAAACACGTACCTTCAGGTGTTTGAAATGTGGAATGTTTTGAAATAATATCCAAAATGAAAGTTTTAATTAACAATCTGAGAGTCTGGAAAAAAAACCAAAAGCAAATGAAGAAGCTTAATGACAAGGAAAACATTTCCTTGTTCAAAACATTATGAACTCCTTCAATGCTTTGCTAGCTATTTCTGATATAAGCTTAATTGTCTGGATACTTCCTGAATATAATAAATTGTTATTGTAGTATTAGTGTAAACCACTATGGCTGTAAGCGATTTGGAATACCAATTGCAAGGTTACTTGATCTTACTTGTGTTAGAACAATAGATTTAAGAGAGTTGGAAGGGACTTTGCAGGTCTTCTAATGGAACACCCATTTCAAGCAGGAGACCCTATACCTAATGGTGGGATTCAGCCAGTTCGCACCACTTCAGGAGAACCGGTTGTTAACTTTCTGAGCAGTTTGGCAAACTGTTTGTTGGAAAAAATCATTATGGCAGAGAACCAGTTGTTAAATTACTTGAATTCCACCACAGCCTATACCGTTTCAGACAAATGATTGTCCAATCTCTTCTTAAAAACCTCCAGTGTTGGAGCACCCACAATTTCTTGAGGCAAGCTGTTCCACTGATTGATTGTTCTCCTTTGGTTCTTCTTTGGTATCTTTGGTTTACCTTGATTAAAGGTGCAATTTGGGATATATGTATCCCTGAAGAATGCTCCATTTATTTCAATAGAGTTTAGAGTGAAATAAGTAACTGGAGTTGAGTTTCTTTGATGAAGTGGAATAGAGCAGGAAGATGTCCAATTTAGACTGCTGTCCTTCCAGACAAAAAAGGAAACACATTCTCTTCATCAAGATTTGTGCATGTGTACAAGCAACCTAACTCAGTGTTCAGGGAAATATATTTGTAGAGTAAGCTCAGTAGTCTGTGACTGGCTCTCCATCCTTTGCTCCTTCCACCCACATGATTAACACTGAAGTTTGAATTATTTGTATCCCCACCTACTTGATCTTGTTATTTACTCATTTTTATCTATACAGTTTCTCTTTCAGTTATGAAAGGATCAGAAGCATGTGGTTTTCCATAATTATTTTCTGTCACTGATCCAAATGGCTTTAATTGAGCTGTCAATCACCATTTATGTCAGGCACAAGCAACCAGATCCTCTCGTGAAGGTCCAAATCAGCAGCTTTATTGTGTATTATTGTATTACAAGAATCTTACCAGACTGCGGGACTTTGCTTGGGAACAAATAGATGAAGTATAATGGATCAGGGGTGGGGTGGGGGTTGGTAATTCAGTGTTATGCCTTTTCTGGCTCCGCAAGGACTCAAGACTTGCTTCTCACTTGACCCCTCCTCCCTTTCTGGCTCTGCTTCCCAACATCTATCAACATTTGCCCAAGTATTGTGTAAAATAAATTGCATTCTAGGAGAACACACCACACTCAACTATTGCTATGGTTTGAGAATAAGAGTCCTCCTATTGCACTAGTTTGATGCTTGGTGCCATTTTTCTCCTTTGTGTTTGTCCCAGGTCCCCCAACTCTATACACACAAATATGTCACATATCCAAGATATGTAGACCATATCATTATCAATTTCTATTTTATGGAATGTAAATTGGAGGAACACATGTTGTCTGTAAAGACTGAATTATGGTTCCAAAACTCCTACTTGCTGGCTCCCCATCTTGAGTCACATTGCACCACCAGTTCTATGAAGACAGGAAGCCTTAGTGAAGGAATACAACCCTACCCAACATGGTGTCTGCCAGGACTCATTGTTTAAATGGGGTCTTGTCTCTACCCCTCAGTGTGACTGTGGTGCTCCTTGACAATATATCCATCACATTGTCTCCGAATGTCCATCAAGAGCTTACACTGACCCAATGTCTGCTTTTTTCAACATAGACCACCTTGTCCTTGAATGGCTGAGTGGACTAGACATTAACATTTGAACCACTATGTCCATGTATTTGCCATATGCTGAATAAATAAACATGGTTCCAAAGTCACTGCAACAAGCACCACCATGTGGTAATGCTTAGATGAAAAAATGAGGACAAATAATATCTCCTAGTTAATTTTAATTAAAATGAAATTGAATCAAATTTAAGTTCTCACCTACTGTGAAGAATGTGGTTCAGGCCCCACCCAAAAGACAAGACATAGATCTTGGCCTGAAATTTTTTTTTGACTGCTGTTATAAACAAACATGTTAGCATATGTTTTTACATTTATTCAGTTCTGTTGAAACTTCAAAGTGTAATTATACTTTGATGCTATTACAGTATTTTTGAAAGTAAAATTCAGATAATTATATTCTGATACAGAGACTGGAAATCTATGAATTTTAAGGAAATAGCACTTATTTTGTAACTGCATAGTTTTGTTGAAAGAACCTTCTAAAATAATTTCTTATTTCTCAAGGCTTTAATGACAAGATCGACATGTGTTGTATAAATATATCAGTTCACCTCGATTACCTCTGGATAGAAAAGTAGAATATAATTCACATGAATGAATGAATGGTTGAATAAATAAATAGTTCATACTGAGCTATCCAAACTTAATAGAATTTATGGTTTCAGCAATATACAAATCACATTTAACTAGGGTTGCTAGTCGCTAATAATTTTTATATTTATAGTTCTACAGCTCTTCTTACAATAAATAGGAATATTGTTGTGCTATTTGTGCACATTGCTTATTTTATGATTTTACTGGGTATATTTCTAATTCAATCTGAAAGTACAATAAATTTTGTATTAATGGCAAATTATTGACAATCTGTTCTCCAATCTGATGAAATGAAATGACATTTGCTTCATCAGTGTACAGAAATCTGCATTGCCATAAATTTCAACATGTCAATCTTACTAGATACAGACATTTTCATTTTTAGACAATAATTACACTGTAGTTATGATATAACTAATAGTGGATTATCAGTAAATAAGCATTTTAAAAATTAAAAATCATATGAGATAGTCATATGTTTGTAAGCAGAGTTAATAAAACCTTAAAAAAAAAAATCTGTGAGCTGAATTAAACACATTCCAGTCACCTTTACTATTAAACATGTTTTAAAACAGAGTAGTTGTTTCAGGATGCACATTCACACTGGTGATATTTGTGCACATTTCAGAACACCAAAATGAAACATCTGTATATGTTATTCACGTACATGTGTTAAATCAAGAGTTGAAAAAAAATGTATTTGAACACTGAAAGGTATTTGAGGACTGAAACCCACACATCTGGAGAACATCTAAAGCTGGAGAAGATTGCATTAGCTCATTCATTTGAGCTTACAAGGCTGTGGTGCAGTGGTGGGTTTCTACCAGTTCGCACCGGTTCGGGTGAACTGGTAGAGGTAATTTGGCCTGGGTTGCCAAACCGGTAGTGACTGCTGACTGGCCACACCTCCGAACCAGTGGCCTGCTTGGATGCTTGCCCTGCCTCGCCTTCGCCATGTGCATCCACGGAACTGCCTCCTCCTGCCTACACACAGGTAAACATTTGTGCTAGCCTATACCCTCTCCCCGCTGAGCCAGTGTCCTGAAGCCACCAGTGTTGCAGCTGCGGCGGGGACGGGGGGCAGTCTCGTAAGCCTTCCAGCTGTGTGGCTCTGAAGCTTGCTGGGCCGGCGGCCCCCTCCCCGCCACTAGCATCTCCCGAAGTCACTGGCATTGCAGCCACGGCGGGGGGCGGTGGGGGGCAGCCCGGCAAGCTTTGCAGACGCATGGCTATGAAGCTTTCCGGACTGGCAGCTTTGGGCTAGCGGAGATGTGGGCGAAGGCCGGGTGGGAGGGGGAGGGGTGCAACATGTGGGAGGTTCCCTGAAGTTCCTCAGCTCATCTGGGCTTCAGCTGAGCCCGCTGCCCTGAGCCAGCGGGGGCACCACTGGGAGCATCTTAAACTTGCCCTCTCCGGGCATCATCAGCATGCTGCCCATCACCAGAGGTGCTCTCCAGAAAGGATGGGAGAGGCCGGCTGCTGGTCTGCAGCCCCCTGGTGGAGCGTCTCTGCGTGCCCAGAGTGCTGGACTTCACCATTGCCACCGCCTCCTGTTGTGGCCCCGCCCTCTGAGCCTGTCCCATCGGAGGAAGAAAGCTCCGAGCATGAGGAAGAGGAGTCAGCCAGGCCTCCCTCTCCAGGCCCCTCCCCTCTGGCATTGTTTCAAGTGCCGGCTGAGGGAGAGGAAACAGCTGATTCGAGTCAAAGTGATAATGAAACATCATTCCTGGACGCACGCCTCCGAAGGCGTGATAAACGTTTGCAGCAGCTTGGGAGGCGTGCTAGGGATTAGAACTGAGTCACTGGACCACACCCCAGAGACTATATAATAGAGGGTAGTGGTCAAAGGATCCTTGTGACGAACAAAGCAAAACCTTGGAGTCACTAAAGCCTCGTCCGGAACTGCTGGGAGGAATATTATTTCTGTTTGGACTTTCTTGAACGTTCGTATCTTATCTGTCTGTTTGTGAAAATAAAGACCCTTGGCAGACGGTGTGTCTATCGCTGCCAAGTCGGAGATAAGACCTGGGTGCGTTCCAAAGTGTTTCCTTAACCCTTGACTGGCTGTGTGGGTGTGTGTGTGGGTACGGGGACAGATCATCTTGTTCGTCACCCCATACTCCATCGTTAACCCACGATGGACCAACAGCTGCAGCAGCAGATACAGCAGATGCTGGAGGCCAATCAGCTTCTGCAACAGCAAGTAGCACAGCTAACTGCCCAACTTGCTTTGGGAAATGCTCCTGCAGCTCCACCTCCTCCCCCTCCCCGTCCGAGATGCCCAGTGAATGTGCCAGATAGGTTTTCTGGGCAGCAGGAGATGTTTCCGGCCTTCTTGGGACAATGCCAACTGTTTATGGCAATGAGGCCGGAGGATTTTCCGGATGACCGGGCTCGGGTGGCATTTTTTATCAGCTCCCTCTCGGGCACTGCCGCCCGATGGGCCACGCCCCTGTTGTTGCAAGATAGCCCCTTGCTCCTGGACTTTCAGGGCTTTTTACAACACCTGCGCACCATGTTTGAGGACCCCCTCCGGGTGCAGACGGCAGCGAGGCGCATCAAGGACCTCCGCCAAGGCAAGCGCCCCCTGCAGGACTATATTGCAGAGTTCCGACTGCTAGGCCAGGATTCGGCTTGGAATGAGGTGGCGCTGATGGACGCTTTCCAGGACGGCCTTTCTGACGAGATGCAGGACGAGCTGGTTCGTGTGGAGGCGCCACCGACCCTCGACGCGCTGGTGACCCAATGCCTGCGCATCGACGCCCGCTTGCAACGGCGACGGCCCCGTCGGGCTCTTCCGGAACCATCGACAGCGTCGGCACCCCCGCGTTTCGCACCGACAGCGCTCCGGACCGCACAGCGTTTTGTGGCGACGGCTGAGGAGCCTATGGAGCTCGGAGCAGCCAGACCTCAACTGACGGCCCAGGAGCGGATGCGGAGACGTCAAGGGGGGTTGTGCCTCTATTGCGGCGAGGCGGGACATTTTGCCGCCTCGTGTCCCCAGAAGCGGAGTGGACCGCTCAAGCCTGTTCCGGAGTCTCGGCGTGACCTGCCGGGAAACGGGCCAGGCCTGGCCTAGGGGAAACTCTGGGTCAGGCACGTGACCATGCCCCGCCGGAGTCGGCGGCTGTGGACTGTGAGCCCCCTCGGCACCTGATTTTGAACACCCGGGTGTTGTTGGCTAACCGGTCGGAGGGGCTCCAGGCGCACGCGCTGGTGGACTCGGGGGCCACCACGAACTTTATGGACCAGGCCTTTGTGGCCCATTACAAAGTCCCCTTGGTTCCAGTGGACCCTCCGTTGAGGGTTGAAACTATAGATGGGCGGGAACTCGTGGCGGGACCCATCAAAACCGCTACCCAGCCCTTGCGCCTCGCCATTGGAAACCACGAGGAGGCGATCCAGTTTTACGTAACGGCGGATCTGCACTTTCCCTTGGTCCTGGGGATGGCCTGGCTTCGGGCGCACGACCCTCAGGTGGCGTGGTCGAGAAACGCCATCTCGTTCCCGAGCCTGCAGTGTGTCGACCACCTTCGCCACACCTGCGCCGGCCAGGACGTCTCTGCCCCAAACGTCTCCTTGCCTCCGGAGCTGACGCCCTTCGCCGACGTGTTCAGCGAGAAGGAGGCGGACCGCTTGCCCCCGCACCGACCCTACGACTGTGCGGTGGACTTAATGCCCAACGCGCCCCTGCCCTTGGGACGCCTGTACTCCATGTCGGAGCCCGAGCTGGCCGCCTTACGGGACTTTCTGGAAAAGAACCTGGCCCGTGGGTTCATCCGGCCTTCGACCTCCCCGCTCTCGGCCCCGGTCCTCTTCGTTAAAAAGAAGACGGGGGACTTGCGCCTGTGTTGCGACTACCGGCGCTTGAACGCCATCACAGTGCGAAATCGCTACCCCCTGCCGCTGATCCCGGAGCTGATGGAGAGGTTGCGGGAGGCTTCGATCTTCACTAAGCTCAATCTCCGAGGGGCTTACAACCTGGTGCGCGTGAGAGAGGGGGACGAGTGGAAGACGGCGTTCGGCACGCGGTACGGACACTTCGAGTATACCGTCATGCCGTTCGGGTTGACCAACGCCCCCGCGGTCTTCCAGCACTTGATGAACGATGTGTTCCGGGACATGCTGGATCGGTTCGTGGTGATCTACTTGGATGACATTTTGATCTATTCCCGGACCCCGGAAAGTCACCTCCAGCATGTCCGCCAGGTCCTGCAGCGCCTGCGGGAGCACCAGCTCTATGCGAAGTTGGAGAAATGCTACTTCTTCCAGACTTCCATAGTTCCTCGGGCACATCATCACCCCCGAGGGCATCGCGATGGACCCGCACAAGGTGGAGGCCTTGCGCAGTTGGGAACCCCCGCGTCGGGTGAAGGACGTCCAGCGTCTGTTGGGATTCGCCAACTACTATCGGACCTTCATCCCGGGCTTCGCCACCCTGACCTTGCCGTTGACCCAGCTCCTTCGGAAGAAGGTCCCGTTCCAGTGGGGGCCCCCGCAGCAGCAGGCCTTCGAGGTCCTCAAGCAGGCCTTCCTCACGGAGCCAGTCCTGAGGCACCCCAATCCACACCGTCCGTTCGTGGTGGAGACGGACGCGTCCAACGTGGCGATTGGGGCGGTGCTGCTACAGGCTCCGGTGGATGGCGGCACTCTTTTTCCCTGCGCATACTACTCCCGGAAACTCAACCCTTCCGAGCGCAACTACACCATCTGGGAAAAGGAGTTGCTGGCCATCAAGGCCGCGTTCGAGGCTTGGCGACATCACCTCGAGGGGGCCCGACACCAGGTGGAGGTGCGGACGGACCATCGGAACCTGGAGCACCTCACCACGGCACGGAAGTTGAACCAGCGGCAGATCCGGTGGTCGTTGTTTTTCGCCCGGTTCAACTTCCACGTCACCTACATTCCGAGCAACCTCAACCAGAGGGCGGACGCGCTATCCCGTAAGCCGGAATACTTTTGCCCCAAGGACTCCCTTCCCCCCCGGACGGTGCTGCCAGCGGACTCCTTGGCCGCGGTCCAGGAACCGGTGGACCTGCGGGCTCGGGTGCTGGAAGCGCAGCGACGGGACGACTGGTCGCAGCAGCGGAGAGCGGACGTCGGCCCCGCGTCCCCATGGACCGTGGAGGAGGGCTTGCTCAGACATCGGGGTCGGCTGTACGTGCCCACGAGTCCGCTCCGAGCCCTCGTCATGAACCAGTGTCATGACAACCCCGCGGCGGGGCACTTCGGCTTCTTTAAGACTTTGAACCTGGTGACGCGGACTTTTTGGTGGCCTCGGGTACGGCACGACGTGCACGCCTACGTGACGTCCTGTGTGACGTGCCGACAGGCCAAAGCCGCGTCCGGCCCCCCTCCCGGACTCCTCCAGCCGCTACCGACACCGGAGAGACCTTGGGGAGCCATCTCCATGGACTTCCTGACAGACCTGCCCCTGTCCGCTACGTACACGACCGTCCTCGTGGTGGTGGATGCGCTCACGAAGATGGCACATTTCATCCCGTGCCGCGGCCTGCCCTCGGCCCGCACCACGGCTCGCCTGTTCCTGCAACATATCTTCCGCCTCCACGGCCTGCCGGACCGGGTGGTTTCGGACCGCGGGGCCCAGTTCACGGCTCGCTTCTGGAAAAGCCTGATGGCCGCGCTGGAGGTGCAGGTGTGCCTGTCATTGTCGCACCATCCGGAGACTGACGGGGGCACGGAGAAGGTCATCGGCATACTGGAGCAGTACCTCCGCTGTTTTGTCAACCAGCAGCAGGACAACTGGGCCGAGTACCTTCCCCTGGCGGAGTTCGCTTTTAATAACTCCCAACACACCTCCACCCAGATGACCCCGTTCCATGCCAACGTCGGATACCATCCACGGCTTTTCCCGTTGACCATCATGGACTCCCCTGTTCCCGAGACCCGGGACTTCCTCTCGGAGCTGCAGGCAGTGCAGCAACTGGTGCGGCGGCAGCTGATCCGGGCGAAAGAGGATTATAAACGGTTCGCCGATCGCGCCCGCCGGGCGACGCCACCGCTGGAAGTAGGAGATCGGGTGTGGTTGTCCACGAAACACCTCCCCACGGACCGGCCGGTGAGGAAACTGGCCCAACGCTTTATCGGTCCCTTCCCTATCGAGGCGGTCATCAATCCGGTGGCCTACCGGTTGACTCTACCCCGCTCCATGCGGCTCCACCCTGTTTTTCATCGGTCCCTCCTGGTCCCTGAGGCCCCCGCGAGCCATCTCCGCCTCCCGCCGACGCCTGCCCCCCCAGCCGCAGCCGACGAGGACGATGCCTCGACGTACGAGGTGGACAGTATCCGGGACTCCCGTTGGCTGAAGGGGCGCTTCCAATACCTCATTGCCTGGAAGGGGTACGGGCCCGAGGATTTCACCTGGGTGGACGCATCTGCCGTTCAGGCCCCTGACCTGGTGCGGGCTTTCCACGAACAGTTCCCGTCCCGACCCCATCCCGACCGTCAGACCCGGGGGAAGGGCCCTGCGGTGGGGGATAGTGTTGTGGCCCCGCCCTCTGAGCCTGTCCCATCGGAGGAAGAAAGCTCCGAGCATGAGGAAGAGGAGTCAGCCAGGCCTCCCTCTCCAGGCCCCTCCCCTCTGGCATTGTTTCAAGTGCCGGCTGAGGGAGAGGAAACAGCTGATTCGAGTCAAAGTGATAATGAAACATCATTCCTGGACGCACGCCTCCGAAGGCGTGATAAACGTTTGCAGCAGCTTGGGAGGCGTGCTAGGGATTAGAACTGAGTCACTGGACCACACCCCAGAGACTATATAATAGAGGGTAGTGGTCAAAGGATCCTTGTGACGAACAAAGCAAAACCTTGGAGTCACTAAAGCCTCGTCCGGAACTGCTGGGAGGAATATTATTTCTGTTTGGACTTTCTTGAACGTTCGTATCTTATCTGTCTGTTTGTGAAAATAAAGACCCTTGGCAGACGGTGTGTCTATCGCTGCCAAGTCGGAGATAAGACCTGGGTGCGTTCCAAAGTGTTTCCTTAACCCTCGACTGGCTGTGTGGGTGTGTGTGTGGGTACGGGGACAGATCACCTCCGCCTGGCTCGCCCCTGGCTGGCTCCTGAGCTAGGAGGCAGCGGCCGGTTCCCCCTGACCTCCGTATCGCCAGCATGAGTGTGGCTCTCCAGGAGCTCAGGAACAACATGAGTAGCAACGGCGGCCACCCACCCACCCACCCGCTTTCGGTCAAGTGCGGGCTTGTTTTGCAAAAGCGCATTGCAGTCGAGGGCCGTGCTTAACCGGGCTAGGCCAGGCCAGGTAAAGAAACCACCTGATCTAAAGGTGGGTTTTAGGCTGCTTCTCTCTTTGTTCAATTTCCATCCATTGTTTCTTGTTTTGCCTTCAGGTGTTTTGGAAAATACATTCCTCCCCCCTTCTTTCTGACAGCCCCTAAAAAACCTGTTGCCTATCACACTCTTGGGCAAAGCATGTGAGCCATTTCCTCCTTTCAGTGGTCCATGAAAGTGCATCTATAGTATGTAGATAATAAAGTTGAAAAAAGGTGAACAACATTTTTACAGATCTATAGATGCGTTGAGACTAGGTGTGACAAGGAATGGCTGGGAGGGGAGGGGCCAGGCAAGGCACCTCTTGATGTGAGTGAAATTGAGTTGGCCACACCCACCCAGTCACATGACCACCAAGCTACGCCCACTCATCCACATGACCACAAAGCCAGGCCCAAAGTCATATGACAACCAAGCCATACCCACCAAGCAAGCCATGCCCACAGAACCGATAGTAAACGTTTTTGAAACCCACCACTGTTGTGGTGGATTGATGTTGTTTATAAGCAAGGTATTGGAAAATTCCCAGTTGTGACCTGTTATATTGTTCCTGTGAGTCAGGGGTGTCAAACTCGATTTCATTGAGGGCCGCATCAGAGTTGTGTTTGACCTCGGGGGGCCACGGTGGGCATGGCCAGCTCGATGTCACTCGTGTCAGTGGCACCTGTGGTGGCCTGAGCGCTCTGCCAGCAAACATGGGCTCCCAAGTTCTGTTTTCAGCTGCGACGGCTTCCTGCAACCCTCTGCTAGAGAAAATGGATCTCAGGAGGGCTGCCCGCAGCCTTCCTGAGTTCCGTTTTTGTTGGCAGAGGCACCACGGGCTGGTCATTTGCTGTTTCCAGGGCAGCCCTGCAGCCTAAATCTAAGCACCAAGGGGAGGATCTGCCCCCCAGGCCTTGAATTTGACACCCCTGCTGTGAGTGATTAATTATAATAACTATTTTACTAGTCCTGTTTTTGACATTTCAGCAATCTTGTTACCTTTGATGATTTTGCATGGGTATAACTTGGAACTGATTGCAACATCCACAATTATATCATTTATTTATGTGTGAAGGGAAACAGTAGGCATTCAATTCTCCTGCTATGACTGGCTTGGTTTTTTCCAGAAATAATGCATTCATAAATACATAGATGCCGAATGCACTACATTCTTTTGGGATAAGCAACATTATGCAAAATGCAGAAAAGAATAAGAAACCATAAGCTACAGAAATGAAAGGCATCAGATAAGAAAAAGAAATGAAGCTTTCCCCATTTGGGGATAAATGGATCAGAAAATCTCCCTGCTGGCTGTTGTGACCAGTTTCCTAAATATTTTGTGGATATTTTGTGCTTATTCTGATTTTTATTGTGTGAAGTGAGGACTGTGTGAAGTAAGTAGTGTATATCTAGCCTGGTGGATTTCCTGGATTTCTCTGTCTTGCTTTCTCTCTCTCTCTTTGGTGAAATACAACAACTAAAATATAATTCCACCAATAATATTAATACTACCATTGCGAACCGGTAGTAAAGGTAAGTAGAATCCACCCTGAAGTAGATATTCTACTCCCCCTCCCCACCTGAAAAGAACTCTGTTCCAACTGTCAGTTGCCTTATATTAACACGCTCTGATGCTACTCCTTCGCTAAACTGGGTGTGGGTGTGGCCAGCACGTGACTCATTCGGCCTGCGGGCTGGGACATTCTACTCCCCTCCCCCTCTGTTCCAACTGCCAGTTGCCTTATATTAACATGCTCTGATGCTACGGAGTTACACATTGTACATTAAATTTCAGGATTTAAGTGTCAATTTATCACACCCAATCACATTGTTTCACAGTGAAGCATGGGCGTCCAGCTAGTTACTAATATAACAGATTTTAAGCACCCTAGATGTCAAGGCAGGTGAAGGCTATTGTAATAAAATCCAGCAGGTTAGGGTTTGTTTGTTTGTTTGTTTGTTTTTTGCCTGAAACAAAAGCTTGCTGGGAACAACAGGGACCCCAAATTTCTATTGACTGTCAAGGTTTAGTTTCCTATTCCTGAGAACTAACCATGCAATGCAGAACTGAGCCAAACCAATTTACTATATGATCAGAGATGTCATCATCAAGTTGTCTTCAGCATAGAAAAGAAAAATGGATCAAATATTAAAGTTGCCAGATTGGAAAGATAATAATCCATGTTTGCAGAAGATGTATAAACTTTTGTTGTAGAGATGTGAACTTTTGAAGGTAGAGTATCTATATACTTTGAATCTTGAACAATATTATTGCTATTAATTAAAGATCCATAGATGGGTTAAAATAGCAGTAAATATTCTTTGATCTATATATGTTCATTCAGAGATGAATGGATTGAAACTTTTATTTTTTTTTAATCTGGCTAATGAAATATCAAATACTAAATATAATCCCCAGAAGAATGTAAAAGCTACAGACTTGCCAGACAAAATTGCGTTTTATAACCAATGGAATAGATGTACAAGTTTTCCCATTTATGAAAAACAAAACTTTTAAGACCTGCATTTCTTTTTATCTTCATTAAATTTCAGTCCTTTTAGCAAGAGAGAAAGGGAAAAGATGTTTCTTCCTCTTCATTTTCTCCACACCACCTCTTTGTGTCTTTTATTAATTACCTTTCCTAAGCTAAAAAGCCTTTGCTTTTGTGACCTTTGCTCATAAAAAGCCTTTGCTATTTATAAGCAGCCCTTGATGATTAGGGTTGCTCTTTTCCCCATCTGCACAAGCTGTTTGGAAATGTGTAATGGGAGGTGAGAATAACCTTGGGAGAGAGGAGGAAGAGCCACAGCCTAGACAACAGTTGGATAAAAGCCCAAAGGAGGATTGGGCATGGAGAACCGTGTTTCAGAAGGGATCCTCCCTAATTCCCTGGAAAGTAAAAGAAGAAGGAAATGCTATCAGACTTGCAAGATTCAATTACTGTAAGATTACAACACAAGTAATATTGTACCTTATGTACAACTTAGTACATTTTTGGTTTTGGTTTTCTGTCTAGACCACGTAAAAGGGCTGACATCAATTTTTACTTTTACTTTCTTTACTTTGATGGCCAATCAAAAAGGTGGATTGCACAATCACTTGTATAGCTGATAATCTTACATCAAATACTATCTACATCAACATCAAGATCTACACATTAAAAAAAGACAAGTCTTTGTCTACTTATGCTGGATTAGTTCTTATACAAGCCAACAAATTCTTGTCTCTGGCTATTGCAGAGGTTTAATTTTTACAATGCCATGCTGGTGCAATGACTCCCCGTTTGATGGGCCGAGGATGGGAGTCAACTCTCCCCTGGACTTCTTGTACAACAGAAATTCTAGTCTGGTATAAATTGAGGACAAGATTTTGTGTTGGATCCCCAATGGTGTGGGAGATTAGGAAAAGACCTTAGTCGCAAATAGAACACCACAGTGAAAATCTGAATGAAATATAATGATCTATTGTTGCTTTGCATATTAAGACTATCTGGGGGAATAGGATGATAAAGTCAAAGTAATTCCTTTAAAATAATGTAATAATAAATGAAAAGTAATCATGTCGCAAAACATAGAATCAATCTTTATATTTCCAAAGATGCTTCTTGATCTCTCATAGATTCCAGAAATATTCTTAGACAATACATAATGTTAAGGGAGTATAGTAGGCCTCTGTCTGGAAGAGTTTGCTTCTGCTTGGAAAAACAAAAGGATAAAGTTAAGCTCAGGTGGTAAAAAGCATCAGTAGAGAGTGTGCCAGAGGGCAAATTTATCAATCTGAGTATACAGTAAAAGCTCTATGACTGGACAAGTCCCTCATGACAGCCATTTTGTCTGATTACCATGTTGTGTGCCCCCCCTGACCAAGAACTGTCAGAATTCAGCTGAATTAATACTGTTTTGATGCAGAAGGTTAGAGTGCCTCCTAAGCCCATCAAGAAATTAGAGAAATATGGCCTCTGATATCAGAGGTGATACCTATCTTGCAGTATTTTCAAGTTTCCATTAAGATAAGATACAAGATAACCTTTATTGACATTTGTCTGTATATATACAATGGCACACATTTAAAATGAAATTCCTATGTCTGCCAAACAACACAATTTTATGACATTCTAAGGTTTTTCCCCTAATATATTATACCCTTTTTCTAAATCAGAAAAAAGATCGACCATTCTGAAAATTACACCCATAGCTATTCTAATGATATAGCTTCTCCAATTTGTGTGACATAGCCACAGTTATTCTAATCTGCAGAGTAACTTCTGGGCCTCTATATGTATTACTAGGGAATATTTCTAGCTCAGGGTTGAAATGAGAAATCTGTGATGCTCTCTGAGCTTGGTTGTTTTCTTGCAGACGTTTCATTACCAAACTAAATAATATCATCAGTGCTAGAAGTGAGAATTAATCTCTTTATATATACAGCCACTTGCCCTTTCAGTGTTGGTAGGACAGTTGGTTTCTTCTTGGCACTTCCTTGATTAGGCTGTTGTTTATTGTTTGAACATTCCCTCCCCCACCCCCCAAAAATAAACCCCCTTATTTGATGTCAATACTGCAGTTGTCATTTAATGTTATTTCAGTGTTTTTTGTTTCTATCAAGTCTTTTAAATATTTGATATTTGGCAGGCCCAAAATATCACTTCCTGCCTTTTAACACTGGCTTTTAGTCCTATCTATATTTTCATTTGCATTTTATTATGCTGGCATGTGCTTTATTTACTTAAGTATTAGATTTATTACCAGATTTTATTGTGATGAAGCTCTATGTTTAAAAGGTTGTATAATGCCTAAGCAGCTAGTTTTATAGACCTCTAATAAATGCTAAATAATTCATGTTATAAAACGAAATAAAGCCAACAAAATCTATCTGAATGTTACATTTCTAATTAAAAAAAAAAGAATAACAGAGCAGCTGAAATTCATTTGTGTACTGACTTGGCAAAAGAACTGAGTTTGGAAATTACCTCTGGGTTTTTCATCAGAGAGAGGTTTGACTTCTGGGCTTGAGACCTTTTTGCTGCTTGCAGTTTCAGTAGCCAATTTGGCTGTGAGATACTGGCAAGTTCTTGAATAAACAGATAAGGTCAACTGCATGTTAGGACAGGATCAAAGACCTGGTCTCTGGCCCTGCTGTTTCTGGATAAGTTGTAATCAAGGCATTCCTACACAATACAGCATGCACACAGAGTATCTTTCCTTATGCATAAAACCAGAGCCTTGAGGCACCTGAACCTCCTATCCTCACTTTTACTCTCAAATCACCTTTTCCTTTAAAGTTTTCATTTTCTTTTCCTTTGTAGTTGCTAAACTACATTCAAAAGCAAAGATACTGTACTGGCAGTGGTGGGATTCAGCCAGTTCGCACCACTTCGGGAGAACCAGTTGTTAACTTTTTGAGCAGTTTGGCAAATTGGTTTTTGGAAGAAATGTTGGGGGCAATATGCTATTTAGTATACCGTCTTTGGTGTAAGCCGCCCAGAGTCCTTGGAGAGTGGGCGGCATAGAAATATGAATAATAAATAAAATAAAATAAATAAAATAAATTACTTGAATCCCACCACTGCGTACTGGCAAGACTCATCCACACAACAGGTAGTCCTTGACTTATGACCGCAATCGAGCCCCAAATTTCTGTTGCTAAACAAGACAGTTGTTAAGTGAGTTTGCCCCACTTTCTTGCCATTGTTGTTAAGTTAATCACTGCAGTTGTTAAGTTAGTAACACAGTTGTTAAATGAATCTGGCTTCCCCATTGACTTTGCTTCTCAGAAGTAGGAGCAAAATAGAAACTCCTACTTTTTCTACTGAAAAAAAAAAAAGACTTTTCAGTAGTGTTGTAACTTTATCTGTGCATGGTAGTCTAGCTCTAAAGGTATATATTAATGGCTGGGTTCAGACATTACATTAACTAGAGTTTAATATAATTCAGGTTTATGGAACAGGTTAGTATGACATGATTCAAAGAAATAAAATAAGATTTACCACTGTATTTCCTGAATTTAAACAAGCATGTGTGATACAGTGTGTTTTATCATTTATTATACTTTAATATTTGAACCCAAGCCACTGTTTGCAAGCAGTTATAGGCCAAGTAGAAGGGTGTTAAGACAGAGTCAAAAAAGTCAAGATGGAACAGTTACTAAGTGAATGGTTGCAGGTCAAGGACCACCTGTATTGACATGAAAATAAAAACGGGCAATACTTACATCCTTAGTTGATGAAACTTTTAAATGTATTGAAGCTCACCTCCTCCATCCCAATATAAAGTTTAAAACCCTGCTACAGGTAGTCCTCAGTTAACTGCAGTAATTGGGACCAGAATTTCCATCACTAAGCATCTAAAAAGAGGATCTGTGCTTTGAAAAGTGACAGTTATGCTGGTCTTAAATCGTTTACAAAAAGAGGATTAAAGGTAGTAGGAGTTTCTATTTTGCAGTACAGGTAGAGTTTCCTTAATGACTGCCCTGCTTAACAATCATCCAAACTTAGGTTCAACCAGAGGTGCTTTTCAGAATGAGATGTGCAGCCTATTAATTAATTAAATAAATAAACAAATAAACCAACACACAAACAAACAAACAAATAATAGCACTGAAAAAAATAACTTTACAATCTGAGCACTTTCCACCATTGCAGTTTGTGGGTCATGCAACTGAAAATCAATCACTTTACAATCTGGTGTAATGGTGGACATTATGTAATTTATAGACACGCACATCAAGCTAGATTTGTCAAAATGAAAATGAAAGAAAAGAACATTGAGAAATATAAGAGCAGTACACATTCACCCATAAATCTCTTCTGCTGGGTCAGTGTGTTTAGTATAACCCAGCCGACAATAACAATACTGAGAATTAATAAACATGAACAGTGTTAATTTCATTCCTGTGTGAAGTCTAATTTTTAAATTTTTCTTGTAGAATTAAATTTATGTGGCAAGAGTTTGCATTAATTTCCTAACAAGGAAGTCATTATATATCATCTTAAAAACAACAAAAGTCTTGTGGCCTTCAAGAATAGCGCATTTATTGTTGCATAAGCTTTTATCCATCAGAGGCCATTAGGTCAGCTTCATGGAATATATACTGAGAGGAAAGTGGCCCAAGGGGAAGTGAGGAAATGGTAGAAAGAGATGAGAACCACTTACGGTATTTTCACCTTTAGTGCAAGAATGTCACCTAGCATATTTCACCAAAAGTTTCTTTGGGTCTACAGGTAGGCTTCCATCAGATCCCCAAACTAAGAAATCAGGTCCCCAAGAAAGGTAAAACTACTTTTATTAATATTGGCTAAATAGCCAAACCTTCCAAGTACAAACCCCCACCTCACTTTTTACTTGTGCGAATTGGGGAGGTATCTACCTCAGACTTTTCTGCGTGCTTTCCTCTTCTTTTGGACTTAAGCCATGTTTGGGCCGTTGTTCCATTGGTCACAAATCCAGCTTCTATCTGTCAGAGGTATCTTTTTTTATTCTCTACTCTTACATTCACTTCAGTCTTGATGATACGTACCAAATCAAAACAGCCAATGAATTTCAGTAAACAGAATAAATAACTGTACATTCACTTTGATATTTCATCTCAGACAAAAGATGCTAACAATCTAGCTGGAGAATGTATGATTTGATAACATTATTGAACTTGGGTTTTCTTTTCTTCGTGTGCTTGCACCTATGTAGTTTTGTTATGATTTGTGCCTTTGACAAATAAAAAATTTATCACACTCAAGCTGTTGACGCACTTGGCATCTGTTTCAGTTGCATTTTTACTGACAGCAAGCTGCTACTGGCAAGCATTCAGACTTTTTATCATCAAAAACACACACACTGGCATGCCTGGCACCGTCCTTTATTCAGCACAAGAGCACACAAACACTACATTAAAATATGCGATGGATAACAAATGTTGAGCTCCGTATATACAGTAGTTTTAGTCCTTTAACTATAATTGCTAAGCCATACAGTATTAAAATTGTATGGGGATTGCCTTGCAACAAATGGAATAGAACATTTCCACAACTGCTATTTTTCTAAGTCTCCTTTATCTTAGAGTCCTAACAAAAATCCTGTAAGATACAGTGCTGAGTGAAGACTGAAAGATAATGGATGGCCTGCTGAGTTCACAAAGGAAGATTTGATGTGAGGGTGGTGATGGTGGTGGGGGGTTGTAATCTTAATTATTTCTCTATATCAGCTCTCAATAAACACACACACACAACACACAGAAAGACAAACATGCATAGATGCATATAGCTTTATTTATAAAGGTCAACAAGCAATATAATGATTTGCATTAATTCTTCTCTCCCTTTCAAAAACAAAACAAAAAAGATAATATATTTCTACTTCCAGAGTTCCATGCTCCTTCACAATTATTTTCATTCAATTTAACATTTCTAGAGAGGCTAGTTCCAGAGACGAAAGCAAAAAAAACAACAACCCAAAAACCTATATATGAAGAGAGGAATTGTTCCATTGCTTGAGAGAGAGAAAGAGGGAGTAAATGATAATGATAAAAGGTGTCTATAAATTTTTCGATTGTAGATTCTCAAATAAGTTTCAGCAGTGAGTAAAATATCCAGAATATGTCTTCTCAGTCTGGCAGCAGAAGGGGCTAATTTATCATGATGGAATTGTGGAATTTGGCAGCAGAATCTCACTATTCCCCAAATATGCCAGCCACAGAGGCAGAACAAAGAGAAGGGCCTTGCTTGAAGACTTGGAAAACTTGCAGTGCTGCTTAGGCCATAACCAGCCTACTGAATTGTTCCAATAGCAGAAATATATATGAAGCTCAGGATTGAACTGTGGAGTCTTTATTGCTTCCTAAGCTTGATGGTTTTCTTGCAGACATTTCATTACCCTGCTGAGTAACAGCATCAGTGCTGATGAATGTGGGGTTAGCTGCCTGTTTACACAGAATAGCTTGTCTCGCTAACACTATGATTGTTATCTGGCTGTGCAATGAAATATCTGCAAGCAAAAAAAAAAAAAAAAAAAAAGCCCAGAGAGCACCAAGGAACTCCACATTGAACAATGTTCAGAAAAATGGCATGGATGTGGTGAAACTTCTGTGATGACCAAATTTAATATTGGGCCCATAATTGTCCTACGTTGCTCAGAAATGGCACCAATTAATAGTCTGAATTTAGCATTCTAGATTAAGTGAACATTCAGAATACTTTGTCCAGATGATCAGAGAATGTAGCATGTCAAAAAAAAAGGAGTGAGGTTGAGTGTCATCCCCCCCCACCCTTGGACAAACCTCTTGATTACTATGTTGTCATGTAAAGCAGGAAACTCTATTTCCTGGAACAGTATGGACTGATAACAGCCTACTTATGGAAGAAAGCCTGGCATCTTGGTCCTTAGGTAGATTCTCTCTCTTTGTAGTGGATATGCATATTTCTGTATTACACATAAATATAGCACATACATTTGTGTAGGGGAGAGGACGGGCTACTCAGACATTACTTATCACTAATACAAAGCTTCTAGTCACTAGGACTCTATTAAAGATTACTGTCCATCAATATCATTGTATTATGGTTGATTGTACAGATGTTTAAACTGGATTTAGCATTTTTATCCACTTATTGAGTCCTTCCCAAGGACCTGGGATAGGCAGATGTTGATGTTTGGTGTTGCTAGAAGTATCGCCACAGTATGTAAATTGTTTCAAGTAAAGTTACCTTTTGCAATTGACTGATGGTGATTTTGTCAATCTCAATAGTTTCCCCACAAATTCTGCCAAAATTTCAGGGTATTTTCTTTGTTAGAACTTTCAATTGTGGTAACAACTTGTCCACTTTCAAGGGTCTTGTAGAAATGATGCTGATTTGCTCAAAATTGTGAATTTTGCTGAAACTGCTTTATTCGGTTATCATATTGCTTTATTTTCTCTGCAATAGACACAACTCTTTGTTTCAGCTTTTCAATCACTACTGCAATTTCCTTGTTTTTCAGTCATATCTTTCTTTCAGGCTAATTCTGATTTCTTTATTCTTCAGATTTCCTTGCCTCAAATACTTGAAATTACTTAAATTCAATTGAATTTTCTTTATTTTTAGCTCCAGGCATATTTTCAACTTAGGCTTTCCCTTCTTAATTGCTTTATTCTTTCCAATTTTCAAGCCCAATTGTTCATTAGTAACATAAGCTGCTGCATACATTAGCTGGTTTATTTGAGCTAATGTTTTTGTTGGAATAATCTGGATAGCTTCATTCACATTCTTCAATAATTTAGCCAAACTTCTCTTACTAGCTTGATTCAGTTTTGGCAATCAAATTATTTTCATGTTTTCCATCCAAGCTAATTCAACACTAGCTTTTGGTCCTTCAAGATGTAATCCAGCTCTTGCTTCTTTTTCCTCATCTGCTTCTCTAGTTTCCTCCCTTTCCTCCACTACTTGTTCCACTTCTAAATTATATCTATTATTAGTTATACTTGAGCCTTGATTTTATGCTTCACTCTCTTGATGTATTCATCTCTAATCTTTTTTCTTGACTTCATTGTGCTTGATGTTGTCAGCTTGAAGGATACTCAGGTATTTGTAGTAATCATCTTCATCCAGACTCTTAATGTTATTTTTGTGGGGCATCTTGATTCCTTCAGTTTTCACTATTTTTCCTTTTTTGATAGTGAGTATGGCACATTTGTCCAATCCAAACTACATTACAATATCTTGTCTGTATACAGTATATGGCCAGTGTTGAACAACAATTTTATTTCAGAGGGTGTTTTTCCATACATCTTCATATTATCCATGTAAAGGAGGTGGGATAGTCTGGCAGATGTTTTCAATGTTTGATAGCCATGGCCTGAGTTATATAGTATGGTTAATGGAGGAAATAGTGCAATGACAAATAGTAGTGATAGCGAATCTCCTTGAAATATTCATTTCTTCATATTGTGCTGGCTTCTTCTACTGCCAATTCCCCTAGTTTGCCTTTACAGTTTGATTAACTTTGGGCAAGGCTGCTGGCCCTGGTCACTTTGCTGGTAGACGTGAGTCCTAAGCTCCAGGAACTCCAATACCTACCATTGTCCTTGCAACTTCAGCGATGACTGAATTGGTATGTGTTTCTGTAAATTATGCCTCACCATTATTATTTTTTTATGGGAGAGACACTGTTTGTCTGGCTGTGATCTAAACACATCTAGAGTAGATTGGTGTTCTCTTACCATTTTATTCTCTATTTTGACTTGTATTCCTATTTTGTTTTTATGATATTGGTTGGACTAGTGTGTGTGAGTGTGTGTGTGTGTGTGTAAGCAAATAAAAAATTAGGCAGTTCTACTTTCTTGCTGCTACTTGTCACCTCCTTGCCATCTTCTCCTATTAGTGGCCTGGTTTTGTTGTATGTTGAAAGAAACTTTTTAAAATATTTTTGACATTTGTTTTTAGTTCACTCTGACCCTTAGCTTTCCTGACTTTGTAGATTTGGACTTTTTGCTGGTATTCTGTTTTAATTATGTATCCCTCTTTCGATTTTTGATACTTGTCTTTCTCTCAATTTCTCAGAGAGTTCTTTAGGCAACCATGCTGGTTTGACCTGGGGTCTCTTATTTTTCTTTCTCAGTGGTATTGTGGTAGTCGGGTCTTTTATAATCTAATTTTTCAGCGTTTCCCCAGTTTCGTGAGTTGTTTTCCCTTTAAGATTTCCATCTATGGAATCCTTTCTCATCTGTTGCTATCTTGCTGAATAACTAGGCAAATTTCCTGGCAGTGGTTCCTAGTTGGCAGATGAAAAATGTTAACTTGGCTGGCAAGGCTTGGTGTCTCTTCCTCCTGAGGTTATTTTTCTTGAGGTTTTCTTTCTTAACACCCCAACTTTTGAGGGCAGAAGCTCTCAGGGCATGACCATCCTGCCTGGCATTCAAATTGCTGGAAGCCTTTTCCTCATGTTGACTTTGAAAGCAAAGTCATTTTTTTTCAGGAACATCATCATCATCATTCTAGTCCTTATCTATCCACTGCAGGATGAAGGCCTCTTCTGCATGTTGCCAACCAATACCGTCTTGAGGTTTCCTTTGCCAGTTGCGTCCGCAATACTTGTTGATGTCATCACTCCATTTCATTTTAGATCTCTTTCATGGATGGTTTTTATCAAGTGGAATCCATTCTATGACTGCCTTAGTCTAGCTGCTATCAATTCTTTTTGTTATGTGACCAGCCCATTTCCATTCAATTATTTTACTCTTTTGATTGCATCGTATATATTTGTTGGTTCTCTAATCCATGTGTAGATTTCTATCTTGTCTTGTGATGCCAAGCATGCATTTTTCAATGGCTCTATCTGCCACTTGTTGCTTTTGTATTGATTGTGAGGTTACTGTCCATGTTTCACTGACATATGTTGGAACAGGCAGCACACACTGATCAATTTTTTTTTTCTTCAGATATAGGGGCAGTTCTTGAAAATTATGCTTAGGTTGCTGTATGTCTGACAACCACATTTAACAAGTTGTTCAATTCCCTTTTTTTGTATCACCTTCCATTGAGAGTCATTGGCCAAGATATATATAGTGGTCTACTGTGTCTAGGTCTTCTCCAGATATATATTTTGTTTTCTTTGGTGAATTTATTAAACATAACCTGGCTCTTTTTCAGGTTTATTTTTTAAGCCAAATGGTTCTCCTGCTTTGTGCTACTCTTGTGTGTGTGTTTGTAATTCTTCTGGGTCTTATAAGACGATTACAACATCATCTTGCAAATCGTAAGTGGTTTAAATAGGTGCCATTGTTTATATTCCATCTTTTGCCCAGTCTAGTTTGCAAAATATTTCTTCAAGTCAGGTTGAGAAAAGGATATGTGATATTCTTTCACCTTGTTGCATACCTCATTGTATGTTGATTTCCATTTTAAGATCAGTAAGGCAATTTGTCACTATTGTTTTCTCATATATTGATTGTAGTAAGTTTACGTAAGCAATGTTTATACCTTGGTTGAGCAATGCATTCATTGTTGCTTGCTGTAATACTGAGTCAAACACCTTTTTGTAGTCAATGAAAGCCATGCATAGAGGCATGGTGTACTCATTGTGCCTTTCAATGATTTGCTGAACAACCTGGATGTGATCCGTAGTGCTGTAACCACTTCTGAACCCTGTTGGCTCCTTTGGCTCTGCATCATTTAATGTTCTCAGTATTCTTTTTGCTATTATCATGGTGAAAATCTTGTAGACGACTGAAAAGAAGGCTTGTTAGGCAATAGTTCTTTAAATAATCTTGGGCTCCTTTTGTGTGTGTAAGAATCACTTCAGCATTTTTCCATTCATCCAGATATTTTTTTCTTCCCTGAGGCATCTTGATTATACTTTTGTTAGCTTCTTGTGTAAACTGTGACCACCAGCTTTCAGCATTTCAACTGTAGCACATCATTTCCTGAAGGTTGGTCATTGTTCATTGATTTTATGGCACCTGGTACTGCCTCTACTAGGATATATGGCATTTCCTCTTTTGTGGGTGTTGTTACTTTTGAGTGATCTTAATCTTTGTGCAGCTCTGAATAGAATCTTCCAATTATTTCTAACATTTCCTTTCTTGTTCTACCCACAGTGTGATATCTCATTGCACATTGTTGAGTTCAATTAATAGTTCTTTTAGTTGAACATCCATTTTCATGGTTAGAATGTTGAGCATTTCTATGTCCAAAGGCAGTCTGATTTTGCCCAGTGATTCTTAGCACCCTTCGGGCATGTCTTCCTGCTGTCGTGGGCAGTTTCCCTAGGGCCTCCGAGGAATGAGATTGTATTGACATGTTTGAGGAATAGACTATAATTTGCCACACTAGTCCAATTCAGGTTGGCAGATTGGTGATAGTCTGGGGTATCCTTCATGGCCTGTTCACCTGGGGTGACACTTCTGCACATATACATGTCTGATGACACAGCCCACAATTTCACATGAGCCCCTTTGGCTCATCAAGGCCCCAATCATAGAAGGAGCTTCAGGAGCATATTTAATGGAAAATATTCATAATAAAGGTTGTCATCATGTTATGACTTCAATTGGGACCAAATTGAGGTTGATTGCCATTGTTATTGTTAAGTGAAGAGGTGTAAAGTGTGATGTCACATGATTGCATTTCTTAGCCACAGCAATCCAGCCAGTTCTGATTGTCCCTGATTGGGTAAAGCAAGAAGTGGAGGGAGTCAGTGGTGGGTTGCTACCAGTTTGCACCGGATCGAGCAAACTGGTAGCAGCGGCAGGAGGCTCTGCCTACCCACCCAGACATTTCTTTGCAGAAATGCCCTGTGTGTACATGCAATGAGCAAACCGGTAGCGATGGGATTTGGAAGCCAGCCCTGGAGGGAGTCCCAAAAAAGGATTGCAGGTGTCTTTGAAGTTGATAGTCACTAAAATAGATTAAAAACAAAGTAAGTTAGAACAGAATCATATTAGTTCAATCCTATGTTTGAAGACTGTATTTGAAGAGAAACTATGTGTTCCTTTTCTGAAAAGAAAATATAAGTATTTCAATTAAAACACTAACACATTAAATTATTTATCAAATAGCATTTTTGTCCAATCAAAATTTGCCACATTGAAAAAGACAACAATTGAAGCTCATGAATAACTTTTTGGCAGAAATTAGCAGGTAGCATATTAGCAAGATTTTTCATCACATTTGCTTTTGGAACAATTCAGTCAAGCATATCAAGTCAAGCCATCTAAATTCAATTTCTAATGCACAAGAAAGTGCATTTTGTCTAAAATTTCTTATTGCCCAATTATTGGATATCCATGGCTCTTCTATAAGCGCGTGCACGAAGAGAACCGGTAGTAACACCGGTTGGAACCCACCACTGATGTAGATGTTATTTATGTCTATGAGTCTATTGATCACCAATTTGCTAGTGTGCCAGGATTTCCAGAATTCTCTGGCATTTTTGGATTTGGTCTAAGATTGTCAATAATATACATGCGTAAAGGCAACCTCTTTTCTGCCCCATAAGATTGCACAACATTTGTAGTGCAGAAAACCAAGAATTGCCTCATAATCTTTTTCTTATAAAAATCTCTCATAATTAGTGGCCAAATTTAGTGTCACTAGTTCAGTATTTCTCAGCCTTGTTCACTTGAAGAGGTATGGATTTCAACTCTCAGAATTCATGCTGGAGAGAGAATTCTGGGATTTGAAATCCATACACATCAAGTGGCCAAAGTTGAGAAACACTGTCTTTGTTAGTGGAGAGAGAGAGGGGGAGAAAGAGTAAGAGAGAGACAATTCCCTCCCCCGTGACTACATGCATGTTTTCACTAATTTTTGTGGCAACACGTGTTAATGATTGGCCAATGTCTTCTTTCAATTTTTTGAAAAAAAAAAGATATTTCTGGGAAATTACACTTCTAAGGCTTTTCTTCAGATGTTCTTTTGCTATTGAAGTTAAAGCAAGCCAACTCAACTTTGAAATCAAGGGTTCTAGACACAGAAAGCCAATTGGATTATACAGCTGGTGAGAAGTACTCTCTGAGGTTGGTTGTTTTCTTGCAGACTTTTCATTACATCATCAGTACTAGCATCAATGCTAACACCGTCTGGTGAGAATAATGCAATAATTTCCCATTAAGCTAACATTCAATATTTTCTTCTATTTAACATTCATTTCTTAATCTTAGATGTCTCTCTGGAGGTTTAAGCAAATAGATTCTATTATATTAATAGAACACCGGTACTATAAATATCAGAAAGAAATATACTACTCATATGATAGGAATTCCCAGTTATGGAAAAAAGATTAACAGGAACAAAAGTTCCATTGGATCCCATATGCTAATTTTATTTAGATTGTTAGAGTGAATCTAATCGGGTACTCATAGCACTCTATCCAAAGCATGAAGACCTTCACTAACCACTGTTAACCACTGTTATGCAACAATCCTCATGACATCACTTGAAGTTTGCCTCTAGCGGGGACTGCTGAAGTTGCCTTTAGCTGCTCTGCTGTTAAAATGATGTTATAATGGCTCTCTTCTTCCAACATAAACCTTGCTGTATGAACAATTGACAGTGCCTCCAAGATAGTGTTGATGACAGTATGATCAGAGGCTTGGATCCTACCATCTCTAGTTTAGTGTAAGGTGACTCTGGGCCTCCCTACTACTAATTGTATGGCTTTTAGGCAGCTATTTATAAATTGTCAAGAATTCATATCGAGTCTGCAGTACAAAAATAGTATTAAATCATCCAGTCTGTGCCAGTTTCTATCCCTCTTTCCTCTGATATATTTCTGCCCTGATTATCATAGAAGACTTTGGTCATGTACTGTTCTGGTTCTACTGTTGTGTGTAGTGAATTATTCTAAAATATTTTTTGCTTGTTCCTACCAGTAGATTCCTTTGATTCCTATTTTACTTGATTATCAAGTTTTAATATAGTTCCTTTCAGATCCCATTTCTTATGTTATCTTTGAATCCTAAATCCTAGAGTTAGACATACAAGTTGACAAGGAAATAAATAAAACGAAAGATCTCTTACCTCAAAGAGGGCTTTCCCTGCATAATACAGGAACATCTCCATGAGAGATGAGAGGTAAACCTTAACTAAGCTAAACTAAAGTAATCCTAACTAAATAAACAAATATATTATATATGATAAATAAAGATATAATATTTACAAATAAATAAAAAGTATGTGTAAATAGATGTGATGTTAAGTAAACAGATGAATAAACAAACAAATATTGTAAAGTAAAGTGATGAAATCAAAACAATAGCAAATCTGACCAACCAATCCTGAATAACTAAGTAAGCACCCACACAGACATAAAAGCTCTGGTGAATAAAACCAAAAGTTTTAGTTACTTCTCCTTTGTGATCTCATGCACCTGTCAGCAGTATTATGAGAAAAAGCAAAGCAAACTGATTAGCTGAATGAATGTTACTCAGAGTTTTATCTATTTTTCAATATTGGTAGAAAAATAAATACAAAATCTTGTTGATGCGTTTGGTGGAATCAGAGGATGAAATAACAAGAAAAATGCAAGAGAAAAATTAGTGTCCCTGAAGAAAGAAAAATTGCAGTATGGTTCTTGCTCCACTAAACCTCAAGACAAACAGAGTATTTGAACTTAACCATTGAGCAATTTTCTGTCCTGAGCTTTCAGTATACATACAGGTATCCCTCAATTTAACCACAATTGAGCCCAAAATTTATGTTGTTAAGTGAGAAATTTGTTAAGTGAGTTTTGCCCCATTTTATGACTTTGCTTTCCACATTTGTTATGTGAAATAGTGAAGTTATTAAATTAGTGACATGGTTAAGTGACTCTGACTTCCTTGCTTGTCAGAAGGTTGCAAAAGGTGATCACATAACCCTGGGACACTGCAATCATCATAAATATGAACCAGTTCTCAAGCATCCAAATATAAATCACATGACCAAAGGATGTTGCAATTGTCATAAGTGTAAAGTGTAGTTTAGAAAGTTATAGCTTGAATTTTGCAAGATCCTATCGATTAGGTTTAAGCAAATAAAGGATTGAACTCAGTTGGGTTTCGCTGTGCCATTTCTGGTCTTGAGCCTAACACTGGGTTCCCTTGGAGTCAGAGACTTATCTCATTGGCTCCATTGTTGAGGGGGACATTTTTATTTCCTTCAACTATGGGATTTCTAGTTTTTTTAGGATATTCATTATTGTGATCTTTTATATTTGTATTTGCTATTTTGCCCTCCCTAGTTTTTGAGAGGGTAAAAGTGAGGGATACTTTCGGACTTGCACGATTCTTTTAACATAACCACTAACTTAGATAAAACTAGCATTTCTGGATGTGCTTTCATGCAAGCCTAACATAAATCTTGCAAATCAATTTGATGTCAGTTTTTCATGCAAGGATATTATATATTCTTACTGGAAAGTCTTTTTTGTTTCCCACCTTGGAAAAATGGTTAACCAAGCTGAGGAAGTTTGTTTTGAGGTACAGAATAATTGTGTACCTTACAAGTAAATCTGAGGTATAAATTCAGTTCTCACTGGAAACTGTCCTTGGACTCTACTATAACTGGATACATGGATTTGCGGCTTATCCAAAATTTGGGTTTTCCAAGGATATAATCTATATTTTAATTTCATGGAATATCCAAATTTGGGAAGATTTGCTGGTCCCATTTATTGTAGTTTATAATTCCAGCCAGTGATTTCTACAATGTTGAACCTATTGCTTAATACGTATTCATGGCTTAAAGCTGAATAGTGATCCTTATTTTTATAAAAATAATATAATATATTTTATAATTCATAAATACTTAATTATTGTTTGGAAAACTTGAATCCCCAGGACATTCTAGATCCCTTTTTTTACCTATTTGTAGTTTAATCTTTTATATTTTTGCATATCTTTTTATCTCCCTTTACTTATATCCTTTCTCTAAAACATTTAATTGAAAAACAATTTTTAGAATCTTCCTCACATATCTGTGAAATAAATCTTACAAGATATAGGAAATTTCTCTCTGTGGGATCAGAAAAGTGTCACTCCTTCTCTTCCTTTCAGACAATAACTGGCATCAAATCATCCATTCCTTATCCCATCTCTTCTTTTCCCTTATTTTGATGCTGACTGAAGCCCTGCTTGCTTTGTGGCATACACCAAATAGGGGTCAGATATGCGGGCATCAGATTTTTACTTCAGCATGCTTTTTTACTGGTCCCAGCACTACAGAACAAGGTATTTAATACTGCTGTGAAGAAAACATCTACATCTAATAGAACAATATGGAATTTATATTGTTGAAACAACAGAATATATTCACAAACATATTGCCTTATATCACATAAGATACATGTATATATAATATATAGCAAACATAATGTTTAGTTTATTGTCCTCTTACTACCTCAGCTTTTGTGTTCCATATTAAACAGGGTCCATACCAGTTTGCTGTTAACTGAAACAGGTTGGCCTTTCTGGGGAAGAGGGGCTGTGAAAGGAGGTAATAGTTCCTTTAGAATCAGCTTCAGTACAGGCAACCTTATTCTGTGTTTTTGTGCTCTTCTTGTTGCTCAGTTATTCTTTGTTTCAATTCTTCTACCTCTTTAGTTACAGGTTTTTGTTCTTTCTGAGGCGGAGGAGAGTGTGCCTGATTTCCAAATGAAAACAATTCTATATCGCTACTGGATTTCTCTAATACCAACTCTCCCTTGTTTATTCTACAGTCTGGGTTACATCTGGTAAAACTTTGATTTCTCTACCCTGGGTAGACCTTTGCATTTCTTCCAATTCTGCTTTTGTGAATACTTTATTTCGTACTATAAATCGACATTGATCTGCTAGCCTCTGTTCTGTTATTTCTGATTCTGGATGTTGTTCTTTCCAGAACTGGTGCATTCATGTCAAATATCCTCTTCTTGTTGGACTTGATCTGTAATAACAGGTCATTATTTCTTTGTTTTCAATCACTGTGTATTTATGAAGGGTAAACAACTTTCCTTCCAGTGGTTCTGCAGCTGCTGGCCCTGGTTGCTCAGCCATCTGCCCTGAGACCTGTAGACCATTTTTCATCAGATTCCCATTTTTCAGGAACTCCAACATCTAGCGCTGATCTTGTTAACCCAGGGGGCATAGGGGCCGGTATGGCTTTCTGTAATTTATGTCTCACCATATATTTTTATGGGAGAGATACTCTTTGTCTGAGTATTTTGATGAGACTTGTCCAGTATGGTTGAACCTCTGGCACACAAGCCCCACAACCAGGGGTTAAATCCACTTAGCCTTCACTAACGGTTCGCAAATGTGAGTATGCACACATGCTCGTTTCGCTCATGTGTGACGCCTCTGCTCATGCACAGAACCTTCTGCGCATGCACAGAGCATCAAAAATGGAATGTGATGATGTTTGGGCGAGTGGGCGGAGCTTCCCGCTGCCGGTGCTACCGGTTTGCCCGAGCTGGATAGAACCAGCTGTATTTAACCACTGTCCAACTATGTCAAGGTAGTGTCTCATCAGGGGATGATGATGATGATGATGATGATGATGATGATGATGATGATGATGATGATGATGATGGAAAACCACTAGTTGTGATAGTTTTCGATGTTGTTTTGAAAATGTTTGAATTTTTAAAAATGAATGATCTTGACTCCATCTAATTCTCATTTTCTAAAACTGGAAAAGATTAGATTATATACTTCAAAAAATATCTATGGGAAAACATTGGAAACTGTTTCTTATAAGTTTATCCTACTCATTCAAGTGAAAAAGGTTGCAACATGCCCTACCCCACATCTGGGAAACATCTGACAGCATGGAACTTGAGTCTTGTAACACAACTGTAACCTTACAAAAGGAAATTATTGGCTTGTGAAGCAGAAGATACCACAGTAAACAAGGCTTTTCTCTCTGCTTAGTGCCTGCTATATTTTCTGCCAAATCCAAACATGAAAAAGCATTTACTTCACCTCTTGACTTGACTACGGGCAATTGAGAATCACACCTACAATTATCTGCTTCTATTTTATTCACAACAATGAGCAAAGAAAGAGATAGCTCCCAAGGTGATGTTAGTACAAAGAATCTCATATTGAGATGTACATTCCCATTTCCAGGACTCTTGTGAAGTGGGAATCAAGCCATTACTGAATCATCACCATTGCCTTCAGAGTGCAACCATCTTCTTTTATTTAGGAAGTCAGCCTATCTTTCTCATTAAATTCTTTTCATCATATCCTTTATACTGGATTTTAGGTGAGCAGATCCACTTATCTAACTTCTTGAATAACTGATGTTCTTCTCTTATTTTCCTTCCTTGCTTCCTTCCTTTCTCCCTCCCTCCCTCCTGATTTTAGCCTAAGTTATGACCTTTGTGCTTAAAGTAAAACAATCATTGAATAGAAAAATCATGAACTTAGATGAAAATGCATGTTACATGTTTATCTACTATTCTGTTTAAACACTGATTATGATGATTTAAAACTGCTATACATGTTTTCAGAGAGTATTTCAAAGTTTAATAATCCTTACTGCAATAGTGCCCATAGTATTTGCCCTTAGTAAGTGTTGTTATTATTTTATCAACATGTTTCAGGTAGTGGTGGAACTGGGAAAAAAAATTACTCAGGCACCTAGAGAACTCAGAGCTTAAATGTACTCTCGGTTTTCAGCCATAGGGCTTACAGCTAATGCTCTTAACCATGTACTTCAACAGTTCTTAGTTACAGATATTACATTTTATTATTTTTCCATTAGGAAAACTTTTTCCCTTTAGAAAAGTTCATAATTATATTTCTGAAAAACCCATTCTTCTCCCTCCCTCCCCTGCCCTCAAAAATTTTTTTGTTATTCTAAAGATTCTTATATTTGCTTTAGGTAGTGAGATGGCATATGAATGTAATAAGTAAATTAAATAGATGCCATATTTTCTTGCTTTCCCCATATTCGTCACTTGCTCATGACATTCTTGGCATAATTTGGCATTTCCCAATAACTAGGCTTCCTCACAGAGTGGATTGACATAAAATCAGTAAAAATAAATATTTCTCAAGCAAAAGTATCAAACTATGTCCTTGATTTTATACTGAATTTCTGATTTACTTAGTTATTTCAAAGATTTACATTCTGCCTTTCACTGAATAATCTTTAAGGTTGTTTGCAAGACACTGCAAGCAATATGGAAATAAACCAAACCCTCCAGAGCAGTGGTGGGTTGCTCCCGGTTTAATCCGGTTCTATAGAACCGGTAGTAAAACCGCTGGGAGGCTCTGGCCACCTGCCACAACGTCATCATGGGTGATCTGCGCACGCGCAGAAGCGTGCACGCTCCCGTTGCAAACTGGTACTAAAGGTAAGTAGAACCCACCCCTGCTCCAGAGGTACACATACAAGCAAACATAAAACTCAACTCATGGAGTACATTATATCTGCAAAGTCCTCCCAATCAGCCCCAAATCAATTGATAGACCAAAATACTTTTTTTATTACAAGAAAACAAAGAAAATACTTTCTAAGGGCTTATCCACATGGTCTGATTGCCTCATCACCAGAAGAGACAGTCAACTTTTTCTGGATAGCAGAAATGGATAACACTTCACTCTGTTAATTTTCCATTCACCTTCAAAGTGATTTCAAGGCACATTTAACTGCTCCATTTTTAAAATACACTTTTCCTTGTATCTAGCCTCAAGTGCTTATAGGTTTGATGTTTCAATTTGTTGCAAGTAACCTCAGCAGTTGATTGGTTGCTTTGCAGAGGAAGGTCTTCAATTGAGCCAGTGCTTATCATGCACTCTAATTATTTCTATGCTTCCCATTAACAGCAATGCTGAAATAGCACAGTAGCTATGATCTATACTTAGCATGGGAAGGTTGCCATTTTGAAAAACAGCAATAATAATGATCTGAGATTCGTACTTCTCTGTGACTCTCTATATATGGGGCAGCATGCTGGGTTTGTTGGCTGGAAAGCTGCTAGCCCAGGTTCAAGACCTGAGTACTGCAAAACCAGGTGAGCTCCCAATCTCATCCTAGCTCCTGCCAACCTAACAGTTTGAAAGCATGCAAATGTGAGCAGATAAATAGGTATCACTTTGGGGGGAAGGTAACAGTGCTGTCATGTCATGCTGGCCAAATGACAGCAAAACATTGCTCTATTTATTTGTATTCATGTCCATGTTCATATTTATAGCTGCTATCTTCAATAAATAAATAAATAAATAAATAAATAAACAAACAAACAAACAAACAAACAAACACAAACTCCAGACAGCACTGGCTCAACAGCCTCGAAATGGAGTGGAGGAAATAGTCAGCAACAAGTAGCAGGAACTCATTTTTTTTATATATACCAGTACATATACACTTATATACATACATACATACATACTATTGCTGCTGCTGCTACTACTCCTAATACTACTGCTGCTGCTACTATTACTTTAGGAGTTTATTGTTTCAGCATTTTTCAAGTCAGCTGAGATAAAAAGATTTCACCCACAGCTTCCAAATAGTCCAAACCTTTCTATCTCAGCTGACTGTAAACATGCTAAACAAAAATCATATCTGTCCTAAAAGAAGGAAGACCAATTTAAGGCAGGAAGGATAACTAACTTCTCCTGGATGCGTGTAGGTAATTTTCTATTGCTTTTGCTGGCAAGGAATTTCCACTTTTTTGTGACATGGAGGTGGCAACATTTTGTGTATTCAATTATGGCAGCACTATTGGTGGCTGTAAGTGTCACGGTGACTACTCCAATGACAATTGTGTGGTCTACTGTCTTATCACCAGGAAAGAATTTGATTCCTTGCAATGCTTAGTTAGGCAACTTTGCAGGTCGTTAAGCCTGCCATTGTAAGTCCACAAATCCAATTGTCTGATCCTATCCAACTCCACTTTAGGGAAGGTGATTGCTGGCTATTTTTCCCGCTATCAGATGGAAGAAAAAACAAATCAGAGGAAAATCTACTAGTCCCATTCATTAACTTGGCCTGTAATAAGTACATCACCCTTTACTAGTCTCATTAACATTGCAGAATAGGTCTCAACAATAGAAGAAGCACAGTTTGTTCCTGCATAACTTTGTTTTAATTGGATGGCATTTTAAGCTGGCTGTTTGGAAAAGCTTTGACAGATGTCCTGAGTACAGTAGGTGTTTAATGGCAGAGCTCATACTGTCAAGCAGAGTGACAGTATAAAGAAAGGATTCATCCAGGTAATCCTGGCTTCACAGCGGGTTAAGGCTATTATTAGATCAGTATTACTGCCTATGCAAGCCACTTTTTTGTATAATAGTGGCTAAGGCACCAGGCTAGAAACTGGCAGACCGTGATTTCTAGTACCACCTTAGGTACAAAGCCAGCTGGATGATCTTGGGCCAATCATTCTCTCTCAGCCCTAGGAAGGAGACAATGAGAAAACACTTTTGTAAACCTTGCCAAAAAATCTGCAAGGACCAGTCTATGCAGTTAGCAGGAGGGGGAAAAAAAACTGACTTGAAGAAGCATGTGTGTGTGTGTACCCATGCAAACCATTTCCAAACCATCTTATATTTCCAAACCATCTTATGATCAGATGAAGTCAGGGAGGACATATTAAAGTCAAAATCAACTCCTCTAAAATTCTAGAACCAATTACAATGTCAAAGTATTATTTGATTGGAGTATTATAGTAAAGGTAAAGGTTCCCGTCACACATATGTGCTAGTCATTCCCAACTCTAGGGGGAAGTGTTCATCTCCGTTTCAAAGCTGAAGAACCAGTGCTGTCTGAAGGCGTCTCCGTGGTCATGTGGCCGGCATGACTAAATGCCAAAGGCGCACAGAACACTGTTACCTTCCCGCCAAAGGCTGTCCCTATTTTTCTACTTGCATTTTTTACGTGCTTTCAAACTGCTAAGTTGGCAGAAGCTGGGACAAGTAATGGGAGCTCACCCCGTTATGCAGCACTAGGGATTCAAACTGCTGACCTGTCAACCTTTTGATTCACAAGCTCAGCGTCTTAGCCACTGAGCCACCATGCCCCTTCCTGGAGTATTATGCCAATGCTAAATAGGTATCCCAAGATATGTATTATGGAAGCAGTTCTCATGTCCTCAAGAAGGCAACAGTTAGTGTGCTACAGAAATACAGAGGAAGGCTCTTTTGGAGTAGAGAACAATACTGCCAACTTGATGTTCAGCAGGGAGTATAACCACATCCTTATAATTAATATACAATCATGCCCCTATAATTAACAGTTTTACGCTCCTAATTCAGCTAAAGCATTACAGTCTAAATCATTTCAGCTGCTTCCATAATCAATTGATGTAATACCATGGAATATTAAGCACATACATTGAATTATATCATAGTACAAAAAGCTTTTTTTAATGTTTTTCTTATGTTTTATTTTAAAGTAAATACTACTGTGACCTAACAAAAATGACACTTTTTAAAAAGCAAGGATTAGAATTAGATATTATAAAGCGCCTACATTATATCACAGTATTTCCAGTCAAAATATGTTTGGACTGTTTTGAGCATAATATAATTTTCTCTTGACTATCTGTCAAATAGAGACCCTTTCAGTAATTAGAACCCTTGGGCATTTCTGCTCCCTAATTGTCATAGTGAAATTCAGAAGAAACAAGGAACAACTTGGAGCAAATGTTCATTTTTTTAAAAAAAACTAACGCACAATCTAATTGCTCAGATGTCTGAAAGGGTAGAAGTATAAAATAAGAAGCAGGAAGAGCGTAGCATATAAATTACTTCACTAACATTTTCCTTTTGCAATCATTTTTGTACCTGTGCCATTTAATAATGATCATTGGCAACTGCAGTTGATGACTGTTTTGGTGTGGAAACACCCCCCCCCCCCGTTTCAGATGTAAATGTGTAATGGATTCAAGGTTTTATCACAACATTACTCTTTTTTTCAAGAAAGAAGACAGGGATTCCAAACTGAGCATCATCTATATTTTTATAGAATTGGAAATTATTTTTCACATAATATTTTGTGTGTGTGTGTGTGTGTGTATGTGTGTGTGCATCAGGAGTGGGTTTCAGCAAGTTCTGACCAGTTCTGGAGAACCGGCTGTGGAAATTTTCAGTAGTTCAGAGAACCAGTAGCAAAATTTCTGACTGGCCCTGCCCCCATCTATTCTCTGCCTCCCAAGCCCCAGCTGATCGGGAGGAAATGGGGATTTTGCAGTATCTTTCCCCCACAGTGGGGTGGGAATGGAGATTTTACAGTATCCTTCCCCTGCCACACCCACCAAGCCATGCCATGGCCACCAAGCCACACCCACAGAACCAGTAGTAAAAATTTTTGAAACCCACCACTGGTATGCATACATACGTACTGTACATTCACAGACTTCCTATATACATAGGAAGGGTGGAAGAGTAAATGGGCTGAAAGAAAGGGGAGGGTAAAAATAGTCATTGTATATTTAATTAAGATTCTCAAAAAGAGATGAACATTTAAACAACAAAAGGCAAATAAGGAAGTGATAGATGGATTAGATGGGCAGAATTTATTTTTTTATCTCATGCCTTTCATGTTTGTATGCCAAGGAGAAAAAAAAACCCACAAGTTGAATCTAAAGTGTTATGAGATGTAAAGGAAAAAAAAAAGTTTTGTTTTACCTGTTTGAAATGATATAGGTAGTCCTCGATTACAATAATAATTGAGCCCAGAATTTTTGTTGCTAAGTGAAACGTTTGTTAAGTGAATTTTGCCCCCTTTTACGACCTTTCTTGCCACAGCTGTTAACTGAATCATTGCAGTTGTTAAATTAGTAACACGGTTGATAAGTGAAACTGGTTTTCCCATTGGGTTGTCAGAAAGTCACAAAAGGTGATCACATGACTGCAGGATACTACATTGGTCATAAATGTGAGTCAGTTCCCAAGCATCTGAATTATGGTCATGTGACTGTGGGGATGCTACAACAGTCATAAGTGTGAAAAACAATCATAAGTCATTTTTTTCAGTACCGTTGTAACTTCGAATGCTCACTAAGTGAACTGTTGTATGTAGAGGACTACCTATATTTTGTAGCTTGCTGTTTGGTTTGTATAAAAGAATGTGTGTTTCTGAGAAATAAAAGACTTTTGGAGTTAGAAGAATATGACTTGAGATTTGGATGGCATAGATTTTTGTGGTAAATTTTGTGGTAAAATAAAGTCACAAAATAAAAATAAGAATGAATGTAGATTTTAAAAATCACAGAGGTAATATATTGAGAATAAGGAATAAATATAAATCCAGGTTGGGCTCCAAAACACCAACAACTCAGCACAACAAGTATTTTATAGATAAGAAATAATACGCAAACTCAAATGGTAGGCATATCATATTAGAATTCTGTCAAAGGAAATGCAAAATAAACCAAGAGATGGGTTTTGCACTTCTAGGAAGATTGTTTGCATTTTATTTTCAACTGAAATAATACAATTTTGTATCAACTTAATTGCTGCTCACTACAGTAAACTCTCACAATGCAATCTGATGGGGAGCTCGTGCTTAATTAAAATCAGCCTTAAATACCTAACAGAGTAGAAAGGCAGCATATTGAAATAACAGCAATAACACTGCCCAGGATTTCAGCTTTAATTATTGTTTTAGGCCATATTATTCAGCATATAGGAGACCATATTTTAAAAAGTAGAAAATCATAGAGCAAAACCTATTTAAATGAAAGTAAATTATTAATAGAAATATTTGGTATGCATGCAATTTTTTTTTTTTGCCTTGCCTATTAAAAATAAGCCACTCCTAAAGCTTAATGGTAGCATACACAGGTCAAGGATTCAGCTTGTACATTCCTGGTTAAAGTGGTGTATAGACATTGTCTGTGAAGAATTATTCAACAAAACACAGCTAATACAACTGTGTCATAACACAATATGTATTCTAATATTGCTAGCTGTATAGCTTTGCCTTATAAATGGTTATAACAGGAAATCATTCCAACTTTTTTAAAAAATCAAGAAGAATATTGTATACAGCATCACAGAGTATGGGTTATTAAAACTTTATGTAATATTCCTTGTAAATGAAGGTATCACTTAATAAAGCAAACAATATGTCTTTCAAACAGTGTTTATTGAAAATATTTTGTGGGGAGAAAGAGTGTATAGCTTGAAATAATAAACTATGTGTATATTTGGAGGTTACAACATAATTCTACTTGTCAAGACATTCAGGATTTTACAGTTTTGTTTCAAAGATGCAGCCATTACAGTATTTTAAGTTCTAATGGAGTTAGAACATCTAACAAAGTTCTCATGAAGTTCTAAAACTAATGACCAACATCATGGTGAGCAGAGCTTCTCGTGGAATCACAGGAGACCTCCTGAGGCTTTGACATTCCATGAATGCCTTTCAATGCTGCCTCCTTTTGGAGAACTTGTTTTCTAGAGCATTCTTTAGCACCACACAAGTTCAGAACACAAATGTCTACTTTTTTGTTTCCATTCAGTGTGTCAGACATGGCAAGTAGAAAGCATACCCATCTCAGTACAGAGGCTTGGGTATTAGCTCAAATAACACAAAGGGATGATTGGTGTGTTAAAAACCTCAATCATGTTGAATCATCAAATTGAAGCTAATGAGGAAAGAAGAATTTGTGAGAAATAAGGCCTATTAAGGCTTCTGGAAATATATAATGTAAGCAAACAGGATTTAGTTCCCCAGTCCATCTGGACTGCTTTAATTCCGAGTGTGTTACTCTGATCACTTTTGACAGAACTTTTAATCTTATTAAAATCTTATTTTATTTTGTTTTGCAAAATAAAAAGAACCTGGAAATTCCTAGAAGAGCTACTACGTTAACCATGGAAGGCTAAAGCAAAGCACTATATTTAAGAAAGCCCACTAAAAAGTGATCTAAAACTGAAATACTGGTTAAATTTTTCATTTACTCAAAAGAATGCTAGTTGAGGAACACTCATTCTTTTTCTTGCTGGGAGACTCAGTGCTATGGAAAGTTAGGGAGTAGCCCTAATCCCAGCACTAAACTTTTGATTGACATTTCAGTCAGGTGGGTCCAGTAATTAATCACAAAATATTACAGCGTCATGTAAATTATGTAAGAGGCTGCAGAGTATTCCCCCCCCCCCCGCTTTGTCTCTCTGTGGTACGTCTGCAAGCGTATATAATATCATGAACAAAGGAATGCTGCCATAGCTCTTTTGATTTTTTAAATTTTAGATTAAAGTAAATGTTGGTTTTGATGTTTTTTTAATTGACAGAAATTTTTATGAAACAAAATGAAAATTGTATTCTGATATATTAACATAAATAACTTAAAGCCTGATTTATATTCCCCTAATTAATATGTACTTCCTTTAATTTATACCTATACATCCTTATAGGACAGAGAAGAGATTTTCATTCCAGAAAATTGCTGAATGTGGGTTTGCTGCTGAGAAAGGATGGAATTGAAACACGAGAAAAATAAATCCATTTTTTTTTGTATGTACGGTACTGTAGTGTATTAAAGATAGGCAATCTCTTTGATTGGCTGGTTAGAGGGAGGATATAATTGGGGAAATTACCAATCTGAAACAGACAATGGGGAGAGGAGTATAGTTATTTGTCGCGTGTGAACATGAATTCTGGCTTTTTAACAGCAGGAAATGAGTGATCTGCAAACTAGATTGCTATGGGACATGAAGATTAAATATTTTATATGGGATGGTAGTGGAGGGGAAAGTGAAGGATACTTACTAATATGTCTCTGTTTTAATGCTTCTTCTGCCTGGAAGAAATATTAAAGACCATCTATCTCTCAGTTCCATTTTAATAGAAGTAAGAATAAAACCATGGCATGAGCTGATAGTTAGAATGCCAAATGAGAGAATTTGACATGGCTACCTTTGAATCTGTTTGACCTCCAACCCACATCATGGTTCCATGATAGTGCCTTTTCTTCTCACTAGCTAAATAAACCAACATCACCAATGCTTTGAAAATTAGGGATTTGTATTCTGAGGAATATCTCAAGCCCAGACAGTTAACCAGGAGAAGTGTGTGTGCGTGCATGCGTGCGTGCAAGCATGTCTTCAACATGCAAATACGTTGACTCCAGGTGACTGCCTGGAGTGGTTTTTGCAGTTTTCTTCTCAAGATTTTGGAATAATATGCCATGGCCTGCTTTTGAGGGCTGAGAGAGAGTGACTGGCCCAAAGTCCCCCAGCCGGCTTCGTATTTAGGGTGGGAGTAGAATTTACAGCTACCTGGGTTCTACATAGTACCTTAACCACTAGATCAAACTGGTTGTCATGAGTGAAAAATATGGACATAAGAGACATAGTGATGCAATGATTAGAATCCAATGTTGCAGGCTAACTCGGTCCACGTGCTGGAGGTCGATATTGACTGGGTGAAGGTTGACACAACCTTCCATCCATCTGAGGCTGGTAAAATGAGGACCCAGAGTGTTGGGGGCAATATGCTGACATTGTAAACTGTTCAGAGACTGCTGTACAGCACTATGGAGCAGTATATAAATCTAAGTGCTATTGCTATTGCTGTACACTAAAATTTAGTTGGGTGACTAGACTATCACTTTTTCTGCTATTGCTTACTACTTAATTGCTATATGCTTTGCCTGGGAGTTTATGCATTTTAGGAAAGTGGAGTAAGACCAATATTAAGACCAATATTAAAGACGACCAAAACAGGGAGACAACTAAAGACAACTAAAGAGCTACTAAAGACGACCAAAACAGGGAGACAAGAATGTCAGCTCAGGCTGGGATGATCTATTTGGAAGACATGTTGTATAATCCTTATTTCCAAAGGTACTTCCAAAAATCCAATTTTTGGATTGCTATTAGAGAAACAAATAGATAATAATTTTATTTGAAATATTAAGTTACTTTTTTAGGCTAACAAGTTCATTTATTTATTGGTATCCTGACTTTATTATTTTTTACAAATACCGATAACTCAAGGTGGCAAACATATCCGACATGCATATAAATCTAAGTGCTATTGCTTTACCTTCCTCCTCCTATTTCCCTGACATGAACAACCCTGTGAGGTGGATTGGGCTGAGAGAATGACTGACCCAAGATCACTCAGCTGGCTTTCATGGCTAAGGTGGGACTGGAACTCACAGTCTCCCTATTGCTAGTCTTATGCCTTAACCCAGTGTTTCTCAACCTTGGTAGCTTGAAGTCCACCCATCTTCAAGCTTCCAAGGTTGAGAAACACTGCCTTAACCCGTAGCCCAATTGACTCATGACTCAAATAATATGTGATCATTTGCTTTTTTTTTTTTTTTTTTGGTGAATAAAAATTGGTTCCAGATTAAATATTGTCAGAAGAAATGAAAGCATGGGCTTTTCATATAATGAAGCCTTAACAATGCAGTTTTATCAACATTAAATAATATATATACATATCTATAAAAGCCTGTCTAGGCATTTTTAACCAAGATTATTTATGGCACTTCTTTTTCTTTAAAAAAGTGTCTCGTTAGCCACAGGAAATTTGGCAAAACAGTTCATTAGTACAGCATTTCAGAACCACCTGCAGTCCCTGGTATGATTCCCCAGTTGCTATAATTATGCTTGTGATTAGCAGTGATTTAAGAGCTATCACTGTCTAATCAATGCAGTCTGCGGCATTTGGTTAAAGGGAGATATCTAAGGAAAATGCTTAGCAGTGATTAAGGCCACATTGTGCGAGAGCCATTAATGCAGAGAAAGAAGAGGACATCCTATAAACGGTGGCAGTCTTAGTTTCTTTCCTTCCCCTTCCCTCTCTCTGAAATCCTCTGAAATGAAACCTTTTAAAGGATGATTGAACGTGGAACCCCAAACAGTTCAAATATTAATTTGGCTTTTTACATTTTGCTCCCATTTGCGGCTATTGTTATGAGGTGGTTAAATACCTAATAGAGCTTTCAAGTGATGTTCTCTTTACCAATTCCTACCAAATCAATATTTTTTCAGAGTTGTTTTTAAAAAGAGCACTGGCAGTGAGATTTCCTCTGACTTTTTTTATTATATAGCTAATGGGTCAATCATTCCTAAAATGCTGCAACCATTACTGTTATTCAGCTCAAAGTGAGCCATAATGCCGATAGAGTCATAACAAGAGGCATTGCTAAATGACCAGGTTTCTGAAAGCTCAATTAGAGTAGTCTAGCCTTTTTCAGATAAATTAATTTATTAACACTGCATTCCAGCATCAATAAGTTGGATTTAATAGCCTAAATGGCTCTTTCCAGCATTACTATGCTAAGAGTTTAAGTATAACTACAGATAGTCCTTGACTTACCACAGTTCATTTAGTGACCGTTTGAAGTTACAACGATGCTGAAAAAAGTGAGTGATGGCCATTTCTCACACTTATGATCATAGCAACATCCCCATGGTCACATGATTTATATTTGGGTGATTGACAACTGACTCACATTTATGATGGTTGCAGTGTCCCGGAATCATGTGATCCCCTTTTGTGACCTTTCGACAAGTAAAGTCAATGAGGAAACCAGATTCACTTAACAACCGTGTTACTAATTTAACAACTGCAGTGATTCGCTTAATAAATGTGGCAAAAAAGTTGTAAAATGGAGCAACACTCAGTTAACAAATTTCTCATTTAACAACATAAATTTTAGGCTCAATTATGGTCGTAAGTTGAGGATTACATTTGTGTTCGGGTACATCACATTGCCATTTTGGATTCACAAACTATCTTAAATCATGGTTCATTTAATTTTGATTTGTTCACTAAGCCAAATTAACTAGGTTTATATCCACTGCTAAGTTGTAAATCATGTTTTACAGAGTTGAGTGGCTGGACTCACAGATCACACCGCGACTAAGAACATGGGGTAAATTGAGCTGCAGAATTCAGTTCTGTAACTCCTGAAGACAGTGGGGATTTTTCTGAAAATTACACTTGAATGGATCCAGTGATGTGGTTCATGTCTAGCACTAACCCTAACTTTTGCACATTAAGCTCAAGGCAGACTGACCACAGCATAGGTGCATACTTGCTGCGTGAGGAGAGTGCTTGTGAATGGGAGAACATGCTGGCAAAGAGGGTAGAGGGGCTGTCAAAATTACAGAGGGACAGCTAGGGAAGGAATCTGGGCTTCCTTTATAGATTATTAAATTTAACTCCCTTGACTTTGGAAAAAAATGATAAAATAATTTAGTCAAAAGAAAACAATAGAGAGCCTTAAAGCAGGGGTGTCAAACTCACGGCCTGTAGGCCGGATGTGTCACACACTGGTCATGCCCATGCCCGGTTTATCGAAGGGGGAAAAAGTCACAATATATCACTTGACTACACCGTGACAATTCAAGTTTGACATCCCTGCTTTAAAGGAACAAAAGCTTTAACTAAGTCCAGGAGTGAAATCCAGCAGGTTCTAACAGGTTCTGGAGAACCTGTTAACAAAAATTTTGAGTAGTTTGGAGAACCGGCAAATACCACCTCTGGCTGGCCCCAGAGTGGGGTGGGAATGGAGATTTTGCAATATCCTTCCCCTGCCACACCCACCAAGCCACGCCCACAGAACTAGTAGGGAAAAATTTTGGATTTCACCCCTGACTAAGTTCCTTATGTTTATGTGATTTGTTACAGATATTTAGAACAAGATAAAGTATTTTAATCTCATTTTTATTTTCCATAGTTTACAACACTTCTAAAATAGGCTAAAAGCAACTGGGTAGTTTGTGTGGTTTACTGTTAAATCAAACTACAATCAGATTGATTTATTCGGGCACAGCAAGTTGCATGAATACAGCAATTATGGTTTCCAAACTGGAGTAAAGTTTCAGTGTGTTATGCAAACTCGGATAAAGCAAATGATTATTCATTCCCTAAACCCTGGGAGAGCAAAACTGTGTGACATAAAAGAAAGCTTTTGAAATAATTTCTTATACTTTCCAACTGGAAATGATTTGGTTGAAATGTTAGCTATTATGGCGAAAAGAGGATTTGCTTGCATACTGAATTTATATTATATAAATCTGAGTACATACACCGAAACAACATGACAATATATAGCCTAATTGTAAAAGGAGACATTTGGAGTTATTGGTTTAAAACCATTTAAACGGCACACTTTTTGCATAGGATTCTAGTTTTTCCAAATCTGATATGCCAGATGTAAGGAACATATGCAGAGATCTTGGCAACTGTCAGCTCCAGATGTTGAAATATTAAATGTTTTCACCGCAGGAGGTCAGGCATTTGTAATTTTGAAATGCAATTATTGTTTAATTGGGGAGAATTTTTTCAGTGGCGTGATTGGGAATGTCAGTTACAGGATGGTTCTTCTTATACCAAATTTTATTAATCATTCATTCAGCTAATTTGGTTTTGAAAGAAATTAAAAGAATGCATACCTGAAACTGATCCCGAAAAAGTTAAACCATCAGTCCTTTCAATTTCAGGTATACTTTGATTAGAGTTTAATATACACTGCCAAGCAGCATTATGTCAAAATATGCCCTCCTACCAATTTTCAAGCAGGTTTTGCCCAGAGAGATGCCCTGATTTTCAAGGCAATTTATGATGATGTATGCACTTCTTTTGCTAGTGTTTTCGATCCTCCCTTTGTGAAGTGGTCTAGAGTGACACACTGTGGCCTCTCTGGCTGCCTAAGATTCATAATCATAAAACTGCACAAAAATAATACCTTCCTCTACATTTGAACAGAAATATGTCAAGACTGTAATCAATTCCACAGAGAAATGAATGAAAGTCTTCTATCATTTGGGTAGAATGATAAAGGCGGATGTAAGAATTTCATGGCAGTTTGAAGACCTATTTTATACAGTTTTGGATTAGAAAGAATACAAGTAGTTCTCAATTTATGACTAGTCACTTAGCAACCATTTGAAGTTACAACTGACCAAAAGCGAGGACGAATGATCAGATTTGAAATTACAGTCAGGCCCCCTCTATGGTCACTTGAACCATCTTTGGACACTTGGCAACATGGTTGCATTTACAGCAATGGTGAAATCCAATTTTTTTTACTACCGGTTCTGTGGGCGTGGCTTGGTGGGCGTGGTGTGGCTTGGTGGGCGTGGCTTGGTGGGCATGGCAGGGGAAGGATACTGCAAACTCTCCATTCCCTCCCCATTCCTGGGGGAAGGATATTGCAAAATCTCCATTCCTGACCCCACTCTGGGGCCAGCCAAAGGTAGTATTTGCCAGTTCTCTGAACTCTTCAAAATTTCCACTACCGGTTCTCCAGAACCTGTCAGAACCTGCTGGATTTCACCCCTGATTTATAGCCATTTGCAGTGTCTCATGGTCACATGACTGCAATTTATGATTGTTCTGCAAAAATCTAAAACCTATAGTTTTCAGCATAACCATGCCAATAGTGAACCATTATTTTGCTTTACAACCACAGTATTTTTGCTTAAAGACCAGTGCAAAAAGGGACATAAAATCAGCTTGGTCACATGACTGACCCATTATATAACTATTACATCTGACCACAATAGACAGGCTCCATTATGATCCTATGTCAAGGCTTACTGTGACCCATTTTGAACTCTACCCTGAGCCATGCAAACCATGGAAAGACTTTTTTTTTCCCCAAGAGGCCAGTTATTCTTTTTATGCTCAATTTATTCCACAATTCGGTTATGGAAAAATCTGGAACAGTGCTATACATAATATCTTAAGTTCTTGAGTATGTCGGGGGGGGAGTAGCACCTCTCTGTCTCTCCCTCCCTCCCTCTCTCTGTTTCTCTCTATGAATGAATGAATGAATGAATGAATGATAGAAAACCAAGCCCTAAAAGCAAAATATCACTATTCATACATTATATAAGATTTTATTTCCTGAATGGCCTCTTTACTTCTATTGATAACAGGTATTTTTAAAGTAGTGACAGTCTGTATGAATTTTCTCTAGTATGTCATTGCTGGAAGATATTTCATAAAGGTTATCTATTAAAAAGTTCCTCGACCCTGAACTTTAAGTATTAGTAAATTGCTAGATTCTTAGAAAACTGCAAAAGTATGCCATAGGCCTTCCTTCTTCAACTAAAAAGAAAGAAAAATAATATTTCAGAAGCCATAGTAACACAGCTAACAATTAGTTATTAAAGGAAATTCAGTAATTTAAAGCATTTTAGGATAACATAACATTAATTTGTAGCTAAAGGCTGACTGTGTGTTTATTTATATATATATAATTTTCCTCTCAGTATTGGCCTGGTAATGAACCTCACTATTTGCAAATGAAGAATAAATCAGTAGCAGTATGGTACTGTATGAATAGTGTGAGAATCAAATAGATAATTTATTACATAGTTGAAACATTGAGTTAACATTGAATCTGGGTGTATAATTTATAAGAAGAACTGATAAACATGCAATAGATAAACTGTTGGCCAATATATCTAGACTACCTATGTTGATGGTTTGTTCGAAAGCTGTTTAGAACAATTGCAATGCCATTCAATGTACTGCACATGCCAATTAGAAAAGGCAAAGTAATTTATTATTGTTTGTATTATCCTATTTTTCTCTCCAGAAATGGGAAATACTGATGCATACTATTTCTTTTAAAATTTATTATCTCAACAATCTATGGGAAAGATGACCTTAGAGGGGGTAGCTGGACCCAAGTCATCCAATGATCTTGAAAGGTGGACTCGAAATTGGGGTGCATGGTTGTGGCCCATACATCTTAGCATAGATAGTCCTCTATCTCTCCCCCCTCCCTCTTTCTCTTTGTTTGTATGTGTGTTGATTCAATTTTGATGTCTGCCACAACAACTTCCTGAAGTTTTCTTGGCAAGGTTCCAATGTAACTTTGTACATTAATCATTGCATGATGTAAATACTATTAGCACTGAAGTCATTTATGTTACTTGGGTAAAAAATGTGACAGGGGAAAGTATTTATTTTATTTTATTTATTTATCAAATAAATTCCCACACAGAGGAATACAGTATACAAATAAAATATGTAAATCAGAAACTTGCCAATGAAAATAATGTCAAATAAACCCTTTATATACTTGATTCTTAAATGGACTCTAATATAGAAGTATATTTCTATGTATTTTATTCTGAGAGAAAATTTTAATTTTTTTTTTAAAAAAAACCTATTGCTGATTTCCACATAATGCAATTATATTTTCATGACTATTAGAAAAGCATTAATGTATTTTTCAGAGAAACTATATGCTTTTCTAGCTAGTCTGTCACCTAATTCCTCACCATCCAAATGTTAACCCACTTAAAGTCCAAACAAGGTCAGCCAGAGGCTACCATTTGATCAGATGAGGAAAAAGGTGGGTTCCAGTTTTGGGAAATGTTTCAGATCATAATAAATCTCACCCACAGTTTTTTGTTATTGTGGTGGTTGTTTTTCCACTAGTTGACCTGGCAGACCTAGAAAACAGCCATTGGCCCAATGTTTTTGGCACATTTGAATTGCTATACCGCCAACTACCAGACTAAAGGAACAATGCCTAAGTACTAATATTTAATATGCACATTTATAATTTCCTATGAAAAAAATGTAGTTCCATAAAAGCCTGATTTTTGGCCATGGTAAATATTCTTTCAGATTATAATTTTCTACAGATAAATCCCAGCTTCGTATAGACATAGTGCAAAGTGACACTAAACCCTTTCAAAGAATGGAATTAAAATTGGCCTGCATTTCAATTTGGCCTTTGATTTTCTTTGTATATGAGTTTCTGCCTCACTTGGACAATTCAGTCCTGTCAAGCAGAGAGCATGGCACAAAGTGGTGATTCTGAACTATTACAGTTATTTAACCTTTATTTAATATAGGCAATCCCCCATACAATGACAGAGCTAATAAATTACCATATTTTTCGGAGTATAAGATGCACTGGAGTATAAGACACACCTTAGTTTTTGGGGAGGAAAATAGAAAAAAAAATTCTGCCTACCAGGTATTCATCTGGCTAGTCCTTAGCCTGCTCAGCTTCAGCACAGTAGTTTGCTCGCTGGTTTTGAGGTTGGGGCTGGTTGGGGCTAAAAAACAGCTTCTAAAGCATAACTGCTCGTCCGAGGGAACAGCAATTGGAAAAGCAGGCAAAGCACGGAAGACCGCTTCACTCGGTTGGGGCTGAAAAACAGCTTCAAAAGCACAGCTGAGCTCCATTGACTAAAGCAGGCCAAGCGCGGAAGGGGTAAAAGAAGGCAGCAGCTGTTCCGGGTAGTCGCGCACCACGCGGGGTTACCTTTGGAGTATAAGACACACCCAAATTTTCAGCCTCTTTTAAGAGGGAAAAGAGTGTGTCTTATATGCCGAAAAATATGGTAGCTGGGAATTTGGGGAGATGCTATTTTAATTTTTTTTCCAGTAAATCTGGCCCTTTTTAACTGAGGCAGCTTGAACATTTATAGACCTTAAACAAATACTGAGGAAAGTGTCAGAGGTCTGCGGAGAAGCCTTAGTGGCTTCTGTCACTATTCTATAGTGGAATAGGAAAGGTGGCTTGCTTTTGCAGCCAGCATCAATCACAGACTCTAGAAAAAGAGAGAGACAGTTTGTTATAGTGGTTAAGCTGGCAGCTAGAAACCAGGAGACTGAGTCCTGGTCCCACTTTAAGCATGAAAGCCAGCTGGCTGATGCCCAACCCACCTCACAGGATTGTTGTTCTTGTGGGGAAAATAGGAGGAGGAAGGAATATTAGGTATGTTTACTGCCTTGATTTTCCAATAAAGGGAAATAAAAATGTAAGAATCTATCTTTTGGGGAGATGGGCAGCATATGAAATAAACAAACAAACAAACAAAACAAACAAACAAATAAATGCAGTTCCTCTCCCCCTTTTAAGGCAATCCATCATTGTACTACAGAAGCTAGAAGAAAATTACCTCTGAGGAAGATCTTAAATAATCACATGGAAGAGGAAATGGCTATTCACAAATCTTAGCCATGGACATCGAGGCTGGAAAAAAAGGATAGCGCCAGGGATATATATGACACATCGGGCATGCTTTTTATGACTTCCAGAATCTTTCAGAATTGATGGAACCTGAAATGTAGATCTTTCTGTGCATTTGGGGAATTTTCAGGGACAAAAGGAATGTCTTAAGGTTTGCAGGGGAGCCATTGCAAACTGTAAATTCTTGTGTATCTTTCCCCAAATGGACCTTTTTGCAGTGTATTTTCGATGGGTTTTTTTTTTTTTAATGCCTTCAAGTCAGCATTGACTTCTGGCGACTCTAGAAAAGTCACTGCAGTTTTCTTGGCAAGATTTCAGAAGTGGTTTGCCATTGCCTCCTTCCTATGACTGGTCCAAGGTCACTCAACTGGTTTTGTATCTAAGGTGAAACTAACATTTGTGGTGTTCTGGCTTCTAGTCATAGAATTCTAAAATAGTATTTTGGCTGTTTTAAAACTGAAAATGCTTCAGATCTCCCCTCCCCCATTTCTCCTGAAGATAAAAGATGAAGGAAAGGAAGCACTTTCAGATTTTCAAGATTTTGTTATAACGGCTGTTTTAATAAAAGCGGCTTTATGTCCACATAGTGTCTATTTCTTAGCCTGGTTTACCTTATAGTTGATACTGAGCGTGTAAATCAGAGATCATGGGGAAATGCCTCTAATAAATGCCTAGTTTGCCTTTGGTTCAATTTTAAAGTGTTGATACTCTCTTATCATACGTAGCAATTTATGCTTGTAACAGCCAATTATGGAAACTTCGTAAGTATCCTTTAAGCTCTAGCTTGCCAATTTATGAATAGGGGCTACTTGCAGACTCTAGCTACAAGTATAGCTCCACAAAGCTGTGGAGCTTTGGTCCCTTTTAGCTGGCCAGAAATAGCAATGAGAAATCCTGGGCTGTAAGTCGAGGACTACCTGTAGTTAATTTTTTTGAAATGCAGTCTGATTTACAATGTGTTTTAGGGTTGGAACGTGTTTGCTTACTTATCATTGAGTGAACTGTGCTGGAGATAGAATTGCCAGAAATGTTCATTTTAATAGCACATCAAGTAATGAATGTATAAATTCTGCAGTAATATGTGTTTTTTATTTAAATCAGCCTTCATATAATTTAGAAAGCTTTTGATAAGGCCTAATAGATATGTAGTAACCATATTTGGATTGGATTTTTCATAATCACTCACTACTTTTATTCCTTTTTCTCTACCCTTTCCTCAACTTTAATTTCTTAAATGACATTAAGTGAAAGCATATACATACTCAGTAAGCTTCTCTGACTTTTGTGCAGATATACGAATGTATTTCCAACAGTGCTCACAAATGTTCAAGTAATGGAATGAATAGTTAGGGAAATGAATCTCTTTCCAGAAAGCTGTTTGATAAAAAAAAAAAAAGTCTAGAAAGCAGGCAGCTCAACCTTCCAGGCTTCTACAGATACACAAAAGAATAGCAGGTATTATTAGGTGATTACATCCCATTTTTGAAGCAGCCAACATAATATGCAGGGGAAAGATTGGATTTCTGCTCCTCTTTTTCAAATCTCAAAATGCAATGCAAAAGAGTTTGCATTCCAATTAAACAGGTAACTTTAACATTTTTCCAACTGAACTTTGGTGTGTACTGGATATAGCATTCTGGTATCCTTGGTGCTCTCTGAGCTTAGTTAAATTCTTGTAGACATTTCATTACCCAACTAGGCAACATCATCAGTGATAGCAGGGAGTGGGATTTGCTCTCTTTTTATATACTAGTGGCTTGCCCTGTCAGTGTTGATGAGAGTGTTCTTGGTGGTTCTTTTATTAGGCTGTTGTTGAGTATTAGCTTATTTGTCCAAGTTGATCATTCCTTGATTGGGGTATTGTTTACTTATTGTAAACTTATAACAGTTTACTATTGTTAATCTTGGTGTTAATCTTTCCTCTTATGAGTCTTGGTTGCTGGTCGGGATGTGTTCTCTTCTATGGGATATAGAATTCTTCTGCATTTAATGGTCACTCCAAACTCACATAGAAATCTTTTTGAGATTTTGCTGTTGTTTGGAGGCTGTAGGGTGACAAAATATCTGAAATATTTCTTCTATACGCATAAAAATTTCTTCTATACCCATAAAAACTGTTTTGACTTGGCAGAAGAGTTTTGCATGGGACAAGTGAATTCAAATCTTGATTTTCCAATTCGATCAGCCGTTGTGTTTATACAAGTATATTCTCTTGAGGTGTTTTTTTTTCCTTTTCTTTAAATGTCAGCTTTACATTTATACAAATTAGCCTTTATTTTACTGCTTCTTACTTGGTGCTGCCTTTCCTGATCTACAGTACTATGACATTCCCCTGCAAAATGTTTTTCAATAGCTCTTAGGCAAAGCTCATAGAACATGCTGATGGCATTTCCTTCTATTCATAGTTCTTTGGATCCGAGCCATAATAAGCAAGCCTTAAAATGGGATTACAGTGCTCGATCTGATTTCCTGAAAAATTGTGTTTCTGATCATAACTCATTAGTGACACTCAGTAATGTAGGATTGCAGCATTCTGCTTAATGGTATGTAGTAGCAGTGAAAATGGATAATGTACTGAGTGTTTCAAATGCTGTTGCAAATGCTACTGGGCACCTTGCATTTCCTTCATTTAATGGTAAAGAAACATTGATGGAAATTAAGAACTATATTCCAATTTGCCATCTGAAAGCAATAATTCTTCCTAAGGTGGTGTAATGAAGCAGTTTAATGCCTCAAATAGCTATTGGGAAGAAACACTTCAGAGACTTCAAACACCATGGAAAAACTACAGTGGATGACCTTCATATGTCTGGTTTGGAAACTTTCCCTAAACAGTGAAATTATAAGCATACTCAAATAGCAGAGGCCAGAACAGGCACCAACAAATCTAAAATATGTTTTCAAATACAAAAAAGGAATTTAGATTATTGTTAAATTTGCACCATCTAGTGGGAATTATAGGTATGAATTTTGCCTGACCTATCTGGAATTCAAGTGTGTGTGATAAACTTTGCAATTAAAGATGTATAGCCTTATAGCAGTACAGTATTTGCTTAACAATGTTTAAGGGAAACCTGAATGCTGTGTTGGATAACATGAAAAACAATTAATGTCAGTGCTTATGCACTTGCAATCAGAATAGGAAAACAAGGCAGAAAAATGGAATTCAACCTCTTTCTCCCAGGATCTTGGATCTTATTGACATGGGTTAGTTAGAATGACTAATACAGTGATTGTATTAATTATTCAAACAAACAAAGTTCAATATATACAACATTAATTATTTAATTACATTTAATACCTGACATACGGAAAGTGTGTCATGCTTTCCCAACCATACACGCTAGAGGAGCGCAAGGGATCCACAATTTGCTGCATAGGGAGATGGTACTCTATGGTTCTTCAAGACCTGTGCATCATGCTCCGGGGATATAGAATGTTGATTGATTGAGTGAGGCTATAGAGTTGGCCTTACAAGCAAGACAATACAGAGCAATAGAAACACTTGGCATTTAAAAGCAAGGGTGCTTCAGAAAGCATGTCTGAAGATTCAATTGATGTCTCTGGAAGCTTCACACACATGTTGAGAAAAATGTCCAGCCCGGACCATAGAAATAACAATTGGTACAATACGATTGTGTGTAATTGTGAATTTCCTATGGTTACTAAAGAAACAGAGAGACAGAAAGAGATAAGAGAGAGAGAAAGATGAGAAAGAGAGATAGAGACATTATTGATACATGTACAGAAAATACACACAGATACATACACACTATATGTATATATACTATGTCTGTCTATCTCTATCTATCATCTCTCTCTCTCTCTCTCTCTCTCTCCCTCTCTCTCTCTCTCTCTCTCATCTATCTATCTATCTATCTATCTATCTATCTATCTATCTATCTATCTATCATCCATTCATCCATCTACCACTCCCTATAATCACAAACTGGACTAATTGAGTTTCTCCGACAAATTTCTTTTTTATAAGCATCCATAGGAATTTTCAGAATTCCATTTAACTGCAGCATCAGTATTTATTTATTTTTACCATCAATACAAAAATTGAGATATACTCAGTTGAAACATGTCTATGTTCTATTTCAGAATCCAGGCCTCCTTTTTTCTCTGTTGGAAGCTAAAGGAACATATCGATAGCATGTCTACAAGAAGCTAGAAATCAATATTTGGAAACACCAGTTTCTTTTTTTGTCTAATGAACTCAAATTTTTGAAGAACACTGAATGTATGTCCTATGACTTAAATCGGGGGTCCCCAACTCCTGGGTTGTGATCTGCTACCTGGCCTTGAGTCATTCGGAACCAGGCTGTGGAAATGGCGGGCGAGTGTGCTTGGGCATGGGCACCCCACTTGTGTGATCAGGGTGCGCTCGTGCACTCTATTTGCATGAGCGGTGGATGTGCTTGCCCATGATCATGATCAGAAGAAAGATAGCATTCTTTTTTTGGTATAGTAACAGCAAAAAGATATAGGATTGATAATTATAAATACTATAATTAAAGTAGTATTTATAATTGGTAACTATAGTTCTATGAAATACTATAATTTCAGATATCAAGTATTATATTTCAGAGCTAATTGATTTTGCAATTTTTGAATATATATATTCACACACACATACATACAGGCATACTGTTAATTTGAAAATGTGACCTCATCTTTCCTTTATCTTTGGGATTTTTGGAAAACATTCTTGGACAGATTTCCGCAATGTTGACAGTATTTTTTTAAAGACTAATAGGGACAAGTGAACTCAATATATAGTTGTAATTACAGCTTGTTTGTTTGTTTGTTTGTTTGTTTGTTTTTTGTATTTTCTCATGTAAAGTTGCTTTGGAATATGGTAAACTGTTCGTTTTTATTTTATGTTTGAAAATGGCTTAAAATGATCCATTTATTTAAAAGAAGCAGCATGATGCTATATTCTGAAAACAATTGCATGGGCTTTTAAGCTTCACACAATGTCGACATTTTTTTTTTTTGTCCTCCAAGACCATCCTTTTCATTCAATGTAGCAATTATTTTTGTACCTCTATTAGACTTAGGAGACAATCATCATCCATGACTGTACCCAAAGTTGGCTGGTCAGGAATTACGAGAATCTAAACACATAACTTTTGCTAATATTAATATTAATAATAATAATAATAATAATAATAATAATAATAATAATAATAATAATAATAATATAATTTTATTTCTATACCGCCCTTCTCCCGAAGGACTCAGGGCGGTGTACAGCCTATTTAAAAACACAAGACAAAACAACGATTAAAATTTAAAATGATTACATAGATTTGGCTCAATTTAAAACCCCAGAAATTTAAAATACCCCAATTTAAAATTATTATGTTGATAGCCCGGCCTGGCGGAACAACAGAGCCTTGGCTAAGAAATCCAAACAACAAACCTGGATTCTTGAGCAGGACAGGAGTGGACAGGTAGATATCTTTAAATATAGCAAAGTAGCAAAGTTTCATGACAGGTGTTCCTGGAAAGTCCATCATGAATATGTAAACCAAGTAACATCAAAATCTACATAGGCTTTCAAAGCATTTTTTAAAAAAAAATTTCAAAGCACGAGAACTGTTGCCGCCAATGCTAAAGCTTTTTGAAATTAACCCAACTACTTTTTGTGCCTCAGATTTGGCTATGTATGAAGAAAAGCAGCATAAAGACAATACAAACCAAGTTCTTAAGATCTTTAAGAACCCCAATACGGTACAGTATCCATGTCTGGAATGCCCAAATTTAAACAAAGAAAATGGAGACTACCCAGGCATACCAGTCAAATACAATATATTATTTTCTTAAAGGCTTGGTATTGCTGGTTTTAATTGACCATTACCTTTTGTTATAGACAAAGGCAATAGAGCAGAAATTATATAGCTCTGGGATCCCCTTAGATCTTTATTAACCAGGCTGAAAAACTGGTGCCAAAAAGATTGAATGACATCAAATGTCATGAAAATTCAACTTACTCTCTCAGAGCTCTAGAAGTAGAGCAGTGATAGACTCCAGAGATTCTGCAAGGGATGATGTTTCCACATCCCTACTTCTTCTGCTTTGAGGAAAGGATTTGTCCTTGTGGCTTCTCTATAGTAACTTTGATAAAGTTCTTCAAAAGGACATCATAACCAGGGGTGGGATTCTACCGATTCAGACTGGTTCGGGCGAACCAGTAGCTCCGACGATCAGCTGGGCCCGCCCATCCCTGCGCTTTACTTATCCTTTATTTTCATAGCTGATTAGTGCAGCAGAGTGAATTGCCATGACTCAGCTATTTTAATTCCCTAAAACTAATGCGCAAAGCGCGCAATCACCAAACCGGTTGTTAAACCAGAAGGATCCCACCACTGACCATAACCCCTCATAAGTGTCTGGGTGAATGGATGATTTTTACACTCATCTTTTACTCTTGGCCTCAAATTGCAAAACCATCTGCACGGCAGCTAAATTTATTACAGGTATCAGTGAAATCAAGGTTAGCATCAATTATAATCGGGCAAGCTTTCCTCTCTCCTTTTCATTTAACTCAGTTTGATTTTACTTGGTTGTTACTATTGCTGATCTCTCATCATAAATAGAGTATGCACAAATTACATGTGTATTTTGGACACAGTAGAGTAAGAAGCCAATTTTATAAAAGCTCCATCCTTATTCCCTGAGGTATTTTATAAGAGTAGGTCAAGATACAGTGAGAAGAACAGGCAATAACATTTCCAAATTTAAGCAGTTACAGTTTAGCCATATTATGTGTAAAACACACAGCTCTTTGAAGGGCAAGAGGGAAAATAGATCTAGTGGCAATTTCTGTCTTTCCAATGAATAGGAAAACAATCATGCAGTAGAGGTTTTCTAATTGGTTGTTATCCAGAGAATACTTTAAGAGTCTCTATTTTATTTTCTTTCAACAGCAAGCATTTGTACCACACCGGCGGGATTTATGGACAGGTGTGTAGAGGAGTTGTTTGAAATAATTGTTTGAATTCTAGTGTCACCAGTTGCCTGGAAGGTGGTTTCTAGCTATTTTAGTTGGAATCAGGAAATAGGTTACTATGATTAAGCCTCCATGCAGCTAGTCCTGTTACTAAGAGATAATTATCCAATTAATTGAAGATTTAATAAACCTTAACACATTTTTTGTGTCCCAAAAAATTATGATGGCTAAATTGGAATCAACAACTGCTAGCACTTTCTGTTGTATAAATTCAAGTCAGTTGTATTTTGAAATCCATAAGTATACGTTCGTATTCAGAAGCTTTGCAAATAACCACTTGAAAAAGAAAGGATCCATCTGTAATTCCTTACAATATTATGCTTTCAATACAAGGTTACTCTGCTGTTGTTGTTTGGTTTGGTTTGGTTGCTTGGTTGCTATGCGAAATCTTCTAACACAAATCTAGCTTTGCATCCAAGGAATTGAGCTTTTGTTCACTTCATGAAATAGCCAGTATTGTTATTTTGCTGGCTTCGCACTTCTTGTGCCATCTCAGCAAAAAAGCTGTGTAACTAAAAGAGAATTTCATTTGGCTTTCTTGGCTATGATAGAATAGGTCTTAGTCTTGTCTATTATGGTAGACTTAGGGACTAAGTCCTTCTACAAAGTATTGCTTTTTGTTGTTGCTGCTGTTTTGTGCACTTTTAAAGATACCAAATGGAGCCAGGATAAAGTACATTTCTCCAAGAATTGTATTTTGGCTGTTTTAAAATATTTTTCATTACAAATACCTCTTTTTTATTTTAACAACTACGGTAGATAATTCTACAAATTTACTGGAGATATACCAGTAGATATGATTACAAGATTGCACTGAAGTTTGCTAAAATAATGTAACAGTTGTATGTAGGGGATGATAGAATAGATATGGATATAGTTATCAATAAAAGTAGAAGATGTTCTTAACTTACATGTTAATTTTTAAATGTCATGTATTTTCTCAGGTCATTGGTATCTAATGGATGTGTCTTCTACTTTCTTCCTCTTGTGAAAACAATAATGCAAAAAAAGAAAATTAAATATTGGTTCTCTAAATTTGCTAGTAGTTGCAGTTTGATAATATCTGGAAAAAAATCTTATATGTTCCTCTTTGGTTTGAACACAACAGAAGGGTCTTCAATTCATCCAAAATTTTCTCTGACTGTTCTGGGGGTCCAATATTTAGGCACATCTTTTTTGTTTCAAATATGTTTGTACAGTATAGTCACCTCTATAGTTCTTTTATGATTACATGATTAATTAAATACCATTGCAATACTACTCATGTTCCAAGTGAATGAACTTGGGATAATTGGAATGCCATATAGGAGTGTAGCCAAGAAGTGGGAACTCAGTAAGTTTTGCTGTGACACATTTTGTCACATTGCATTCTTCATATTGCCATGCTATGTAGCTGAAAACTATAGTGGTTCCTATTGCCTATCTTCTATTTCAGTTCTCTTATTGAAATCAGCCAGTTAGTAATTTGCTAAGCTTAAGATCCACTGGATTCACTTATTTCTGAGTAGACAGGCCTAAGATTGTTGAGACCCCCTTTGTAAAAATGAATATTTTAACATCAGTGTTTATGTGTATGGACTTCTTCATTGATAACTAGGACCTATTGTAGAAGTTTGTTTGAGTTTTCAGAATAGCAAAGTATTAATTATTTTACCTTAACATTAATTATTTCACCATCTGAGAAAAATATCAAAAACTTACAGAGATCATGTTGGGAGATTTCATTTTCCAGCTCACTGCTCATGCAATCCATATATGGGTTGTTTTCCCCATCGCTTATCTCTGACTGGGTAATTTTTCTTGAATATCTCCCTTCGTGCTGTGGCCACGCCCTGCTGTCCCATGATGCATCAGTCTTTTTACTCAGTCGCTTCCAGACTGGTGCTTTTCTCCTTTCGTGGTGAAATTATTGCGTTTTTCTTAGCTATTGCGTTAGGTTTTTTCTTTATTTTTGTTTAAAATCATTTTTCTTCGGCTGAGCCCTTAGTCCTACTGCCAGACAGGGGTTTGAGTCGGGAGCCTTCCCCTCGCCCCTCGCACGGGCTTTCCTGTCATCTACAGCCCGCAGCTGGGGATTCTGACCTTCGGGCGTTCTCCCTTCTGGTATTTTTAGCCGCCGGTGTGCACGAGGGGCTGGCGGCTGCCGCTGCACCCCCCACACCATTTTCAAGTTTTTTTCTTGCTGGGCTCATAGCGGCAGCTCCGGAGCCCTCCGCATGGTTCGCCCTGCAGGCTCTGACGTCATCGCCTCATTGTCGCTCTTCTCCTGAGCGCTTCACTGGCCGGCTTTACTTCAAATTTGGCGCTTTACTGGGAATCGGCTGCAGGAGTCTCCGCTTGTGGTGAGCAGAGCAGGTGTCTGTCCCTCGGGCGGCGCCTGCATCTTCCAAACTTCTACGGGCCGTGAGGAGCTTCTTAGTGACAGCCCGCACTTCTAACGGCCGTGGTGAGCCTGCGGCCGCCATTTTGGATTTCCCCTGGGCGGCCATTTTGAGTGCTCAGCTCACCTCAAATTCATCTGGGTGGCCATTTTGAGTGCTCAGCTTGCTCCATCCCCCTTAGCAACGCCTGAACTTGATTAGTGGCATTTTTTGCCTTCCAACTGGCTGGCCAATCAAAGTGACCTTGACTGTTGCCTTTGCTATCCCTGCTGATTTGGGACTTTTGGCGTCTGCTATCTTTTATTGTTGACCTGTTCTAACTGTTGGTTTAAAAATAAATAAATAAATAAATAATAAAAAATACAAATAAAAAATACAAAAAAAATAAATAAAGAATAAACAGTTTATACATACTGATAACTGAAAAATCAAAACAGTCAAAATGGCGGATGGTTACCTTTCATCGGATGTGGATCGGGAGCCCAGCCCACCTAGGGCCCCTTCCAAACATAAGTCAAAATCACGTGCCAGGCCTACGTCGGCCTCTGGGGATACCCGCCAACTCAGGTCATCGGCAGCAGACAAAGATGCTCAATGCCGCCACAAGGCTCTTGAGCGACATTTTGACAAGGCCAGACAGGCCTCCTTGGCCTCTGTTTTTCCATCTGATTCACCTCTGACATCATTGACCTCGGCTTCTCAATTATTGCCAGCTTCACCTTCTTGCCCCTTGGTCTCCAATGATCCTCAGGGTATCTCTGGCACTCTGTCTAAACGGACCTCTGTGTCCTTACCGGATGTTTCATCTGTGGGTCTCAGAGGACCGGTCCATCCTCCTCCACCTCGCCCAGAAGCGACCTTTACTCCGACCGCTGCCGGACTTCGTGACCCGGATGGTCAGTTACGGGCAACACAGATAGATTTGCAATCCTTACTCTCCAATGCCTTGTCCTCTCTGTTAGCAGCTGGGATTCATCAATCCTCCCTTCAACAAGTTCCCATTGTACCTTCTTGCATACCTCCTTCAGCGGCTCCTACTCGGGCCAAATCCCCTTCACGCTTGGCACCCGCTTCATCGGATGATTCTGACGGTGGTGCCGAACCTATGGAGGATTTGGAACTTTCGGAAGATGAAGGTCTTGCGCCTGATGTGCCTGCCTTTACTGGCTTATTCAGGCCTTCCTTGTTTAAATCCCTCCTGCATAAGGCATGGCAGACCACCAACATGACCGATTCACCTTCGTCATCTTCTGACGCTACGCCATCCACCGTCCCGCACGAGGCTCTGTTCTCATCTTCGAAGCAGGGCAAAGATTTCATTCCCTTTCCCCAACTCTTTTCTGATGTACTGCAGTCTCCCTGGTCTCAACCGGGTTCGCTAATGGGGCCCAATGCACTCGATAAGAAACTCTATTGCGCTGCGCCAGAGTTGGATGCCTTATTGTCCCTACCAGTGGTTGACCCTCCGATTGCCAACATGTCTTCGTCCTCTCTGGTCTCCACTGATTCCCTAGATGCCCTTAAATCTGAGGACAGGAAGTCGGAACTCTCCTTTCGCAAGGAGCATCAAGCTCTGGCCTGGGCGATTAAGACTGCTACCGCTACGTCCTTTTTTAATCGAGCGACGCTGCTTTGGCTGAGGCAACTCCAGGACAAATTACCACCGGAAGATACGCGCCTCCATCAAGATTTGAACAAAATAGTTGCTGCCACCGAGTATTCGGCAGATGCATCTTTAAATTCAGTCAAATTCACTTCAAGGGCTTTGGCCTCCTCTATAACATCGCAGCGCCTGTTTTGGCTTAAGAACTGGAGAGCTGACTCCAAAGCCAAATGGAAATTGGCAGCGGCCCCATATAAGGCCTCCTCTCTTTTTGGTGCCGCCCTAGATCCTGTCCTGGTCGAGGACAAGGACAAACGTAAAGTTATGCCTACCTCGTCCTATCGCCGCCCTGAGCGCCGCTATACACCATACTATCAGCGGCAGTCCTTTCGCGCCTCGTCGGGATCAGGAGCTCCCTACTCACAACGCTCCTACTTTCAAGGTCCTGACCGTTCGTCCGACCGCCAGCGCTTTCGAGACAGGTCCCGTAACGCCACAGCCAAGCGTCCCTTCCGTGGTGCCGGCTTCCGTCAATACCGCAGAGGAAAGTGACTACACCCGGTTGGATCCCATTGGTGGCCGCCTCCATCTTTTCCGTCATCAATGGGAACAGTCGACCACGGATGCGTGGATTCTTCGTACAGTGTCAGAAGGTTTGGCCATAGAGTTCCTGGATCGCCCTCCATCTCGCCACATTTGCTGCCCTCCTCTCCAAATGGAGCTGGACTGCCAACTACGGAAGGAAGTTTTCCATCTATTACATATCAAAGCAATAGAGCCAGTTCCTCCAGAGCAACGGGGCGAGGGCTTCTATTCAACCCTCTTTCTGGTTCCGAAGCATTCCGGAGGTTGGAGGGCCATCCTCAACCTGAAACAATTGAATCTGTCAGTATCTTACCGCAGATTCAAAATGCACTCGCTGAGGTCCATCCTTGGAGGAATTCGTCGAGGGGATTTCCTCCAGTCAGTCGACCTCAGAGAGGCATATCTGCATGTACCGGTCCGACCAGCACACCGAATGTTTCTGCGTTTCCAGATTGGGGAGGACCACTATCAGTATTGCGCCATGCCCTTTGGCTTGTCTTCAGCCCCGAGGACTTTTACAAAGTTGGTGGCGGTGGTGGTGGCCTCCCTCAGGAAGGTTCCTGTCAGGGTCTTATGTTATCTCGACGACATTCTGGTCCTGTCATCGTCCAGGGGTCAAGCGTCTCGAGATCTTCACAATGTCGTCGAGGCTTTCCAGATCCACGGTTTTTCAATAAACTTCCCGAAAAGCCACCTTCACCCTTCCACCTCTCTGCTGCACCTCGGAGCGATTATAGACACTGTACAGGGACAAGTTTTTCTTTCCCCGGACAGAATTCAAAGCATCTGCGACTTAATCCCTCTAGTCCTATCGCATCAGACCATTCCTCTCCTTCATCTCTCTCAGTTGCTGGGGAAAATGGTCTCGAGTTTCTCAATTGTGCCATGGGCCCGTCGTCACACGAGACCGTTACAATGGTTTCTCCTCCCTTACCAGCGATCAGGCCAAAGCGACTCTCTACGCAAGGTGCCCCTTCCACCTCAACTTCGTCTCTCCCTTCGTTGGTGGTTAGGACCGGGTCTTCACAAGGGCTCGCACTTCCTGGTTCAAGACCGCCTGACCTTGACCTCGGATGCCAGCCTCCAAGGCTGGGGGGCTCATCTTCGTGACCAGATTGTACAGGGCCGCTGATCTGGGGCAGAGAGACGACTCAACATCAATCTTTTGGAATTAAGGGCTATTCGTCTAGCTCTGCATCATTTTCAACCACACTTGTCGGGCCATCATGTCCTTGTCCTGACGGACAATATCGCAGCGAAGGCCCATATAAACAAAGAAGGGGGCACTCGGTCAAGACCCCTGATGCTGGAGTCCGAACGCCTTCTGCGTTGGGCGGAGACGCATGTCCTATCGTTGAGGGCCGATCACATTTCCGGCGTGGAGAACACCAGGGCCGATTGGCTAAGCAGACGGACCATAGACCAGTCCGAATGGCAACTTCACCCCGGTCTGTTTTGCACGGCTTGTTTCATCTTCGGCGTTCCCGTGGTGGACCTTTTTGCCAGCCGGTCAAACGCTCAACTGCCTCGATTTGTGACTCGCTACCCGTGTCAGGTGGCGGAGGATCACAACGCACTCAGGTGCCACTGGCCACCGGGTGTCTTATACGCCTTTCCTCCACTTCCCCTGATTCCTCAGGTGATACGCAAACTGCTGGAGGAGCAAGCGGAATTCCTTTTGGTGGCGCCAGATTGGCCGCACCGCCCATGGTACACGGATCTGGTAGCGTTGTTGATCCACCCACCGTGGGTGATTCCGCCAGAACGTCTGTCACTTCGTCAAGGGGCCATCGCTCATCCAGACCCAGGATGGCTCAAATTGGCCGTCTGGCATTTGAGCGGGTCATTCTGCAAAAAGACTGTATACCGGACTCTGTCATAGATACCATCCAAGCCTCACGGAGACCTTCGACTTCTCGAATATATGAGTCCTCATGGAAATCCTTCTGTTCCTGGTGCACTGTCAAATTAGTTGACCCTACCTCGGCTCAGATTGTGGATATTTTGTGCTTCTTACAAGCAGGTCTCGACAAGGGTTTGTCACCGTCTACCCTTCGGCGTCAAACTGCTGCCTTGTCCACGGTCATCAGATGTCCTCCTTATTTTTCTCTGTCTCTGCACCCGTTGATTAAAGGTTTTCTCCACGGGGCTGTTAATCTCCGTCCTCCGCCTGTCCATCGTTACCCGTCCTGGGATCTCCCACTTGTTCTGCAGGCCCTTATGTCTCCTCCCTTTGAGCCCTTGGGTTCTGTTCCTCTCAAGTACTTATCTTACAAGGTGGCCTTCCTTTTGGCGATCACCTCTGCAAGACAGGTTTCCGAACTTACCGCATTGTCAATTAGAAAAGATCTCTGCATCTTTCAACCCAATACCGTGATTTTGCGCCTGGATCCTACGTTCTTGCCTAAAATAAACACCTATTTCCATCGTGCCCAAGAGCTCGTGCTTCCCGATTTCTGTCCCTCGCCCAGGCACCTACGACAGAAGGACTGGCATACCCTCGATGTCCGTAGGGCTTTACGTCATTACATTCGTAGAACTGAATCGTTCAGGAAGTCTGAGGCACTTTTGGTTTCTTTTCATCCTTCATCCTTAGGTCAAAAGATATCTCCGTCTACTGTAGGCAGATGGATCAAGAAGTGCATCGCCACGGCTTACGAACAACGAGGCTGTCCTGTCCCTCCTCGTGTTTTGCCTCACTCTACGCGTAGCGCTGCAACGTCGGCCGCTTGGGCTACGCAGGCATCAGTCTCGGATATCTGCCGGGCTGCCACCTGGTCCTCTGCTACGCCATTTATTAGACACTATAAGATCGATGCTTACGCCTCAGCTGAGGCTTCATTTGGACGGCGTGTTCTGCAGAGTGTTCTCGCAGGCCAGGTCACTGGGAGTGATTTGTCTCCCGCCCTTGGGATCTGAACTTTGGTATATCCCATATGTGGATTGCATGAGCAGTGAGCTGGAAAAAGAACGTTGTCTTACCTGAACGTTCCTTTTCAGCTTCACTGCGAATGCAATCCACCCCCACCCTATTGTTGCATTTGTTTCTTTGTTTCTTTATCCTTCTATTGGGTCCAGTTCCTTGTGGCTTCACTGTGTTTACTTACCTGACTCTAATCCTCACCTAGGTGGTTGCGCCTTCGTTCAAAGACTGATGCATCATGGGACAGCAGGGCGTGGCCACAGTACGAAGGGAGATATTCAAGAAAAATTACCCAGTCAGAGATAAGCGATGGGGAAAACAACCCATATGTGGATTGCATTCGCAGTGAAGCTGAAAAGGAACGTTCAGGTAAGACAACGTTCTTTTCAATCCATGAGAAAGGGAGTTCATTCAATATTCCAAAGGATAGCTTTGTTTAGTCAATTTGACAGGATGGGAAAATAAACCTTTCAAACAGGATTTGTGTCTTTAATATACAAGGTCTGTTGTATATTAACTTGAAAGTGTGTGATTCGTCTTCTTTTTTATTAATTGTTCTGAATTTAAGACTCCTTAAGAGGCTGAGTAGACTGGCATTTGATAGATGTTTGATTTTGCTTCATGGAACATGATAGAAAAGAGGAGCAAATCTGCTACTTCACTACTTCTTACCTACCAATATCAAGCTCAAGACTATTGTGTCTCATTTCAGATAATTTATCTGGCCTTTTCTCCAACCAGTTTCAAGAACCCTAAAATAGTACCATATGCCAGAATTCATTACCAAGTTTCTTTTCTTTTCTTTTCTTTTCTTTTCTTTTCTTTTCTTTTCTTTTCTTCCTTCTTTCTATCTTTCCTTCCTTCCTTCCTTCCTTCCTTCCTTCCTTCCTTCTTTTCTTTTTCCTTTTTTGTTTTTTCCTTTTTTCCTTTCTTCTTTTTTGCATTTTTGTGGATTCTAGAACCAGGTAGATCTCAAGTTTAAACTGAGTAGGAAATCCCAGTTTTTTGAGTTTTTTTAATGAAATCACTTGTCTCTTGATGAATTAGCATGAGGACATGAGGTGATTACTCCAGTTAAATTTATTTTACACTGAAAATCATTGTGATTTTGAAATATTGTTTAACCACCTAAAGACAAATGCATTAAAGTAGTCAATTTTTATCTCATTGCAATACTATTATTTGTGCATTCTTCCGGCTTGGCTAATAACTGTTCTTTCTATTTTCATTAACCTCAGAAAAATCTAACAAACCTTTTTTTTTAGCTTCTGGTATTTTTTGCAACAAAAAAATTGTAGGGCTTATTACTCAGGTGGAAAAATACAGATATATGACATCCTAGGTTCATTTATCTATTGGTCTCAATCTGTTTTTAGAACAATTTGAAAATTCTCCTAGAAAACTTCAATATGCATATTTGCCCTTTTAATATATATAAAAAAATATTATATTTTCCTCCAAAACAAGCAGCAATGGAAAATCATCCTGATGGCTTTTTCATGTGGTTTTTCATTTATTCCTTTAATTGGGCAATGCTGTGGCCACTGAACTATACAAAGGGCAAGTGTCTATGAAAAGGTATTAGATAGCTGAATTTCTAACAATTTTCCAGCCACACGATTCTCTTATATCGTTCTCAGAATAATTATCCTTCTGCTTTTCATTTTCACAGATGAAAAAATAAATCTTCCCTGAAACATTAAGGCTGCTTAGGAGTCTTTTGTGTTGATTCTTGGCTTCTAAAATTTTGCAAATATTATATGAATACTGTTAATCATTAAAAAAGGTTTTTGATTTGTTTACTATTCTTGTAAGGCATTCATGGTTGATGACTTTTTTCAAAATGTAAGCATCACAGCTTCTAATGTTTACAGGAAAACACCCTGAATATTCATGTATTTAATCAATGTGCCAATATTAAGGATAAGCTATAGCAGAAAGCAATTAGCAGCCTGAACTTTTCTTCCCATAGAAACTGTTTATCTTGCTGCCTGCCTGCCGCATCTGTCTGTCTGTCCGTCCGTCCGTCCGTCCGTCCATCCATCTATCCATCCAGAGTAGCATGGTGAAGACATTCACCTCCCACTTGGAAGGTTGAGAGTTCAATCCTAGGTAGCAGCAGATGTTTCTCTCCTATGATGTGAAGAAAAAACATCTTCTGCAAACTCTGTGTAGGCATCAGGAAGGGTAATTGCTGCGAGGCAGAGGCCAAAGGGTGGGGGCGCCCTGAGTCTTCGGAGAGGGGCGGCATACAAATTGAATTAATAAATCCAATCACCCTGATAATACCCTGAAGAGAAACTACAGGATGGTAAATAGGAGTTTTTAAATCTCTCTCTCTCCCTCCATCCCTCCCTTTCTCATCTCCCTTATCTAGAGCCACATCATCATTTTAATCACCTTCTCATAAAATGACATGTATTGTTTTAGAAATAGGTGTGGCAGTGAGAAATTTGGGGAGGACAAATAGTTTATATACTGTATTTTTCGGAGTATAAGACGCACCCTTTTCCCTCCCTAAAAGGGGGTGAAAATTTAGGTGCGTCTTATACATCAAATGTAGCCCCGCCCACCCACCGGCCCCACCCTTTGGCCTCTGCCTCGCAGCAATTACCTCCTTGCAAGCAAACAGCAAGAAAAAAACAGCTCTTTTCAGCTTCAGCACAGGCTAATTAGCACAAGTTGATTGGATTGGCCTCCCAACCTTCAGTTGATTTGCTCTCAGCTGTTTTGCGCAGGGCTCTCCTGCTTGCTGCAAAGAGGTAAATTGCTGGAGCAGATTTTTTTTTTCCTTGTTCTAATCAAGCTATGCTGAAAACGAAAATGAAAGTAAAGCAGGCTGTTTGTTATTTGCTGCAATGAGGCAAAATTGATCAGAGGCAGAGGCAGATTTCTTTTTCATCTTTTCCTCACCCAAAAAGGTAGGTACATCTTATACTCCAAAAAATATGGTATATGCACACTGGAACTAATTAAAAAAGAAGGAATAAAGAACAACACCGAGTCTATTCATTTATTTATAAGATTATACAATTTAGTTAGCTTTAACTTTTAGTCAGAACTAATAACTTTTCAATGTATAATATCTAAACCCAGATAAGCCTCTATAAACATACATGTATCAGAAAATAAGTAGCATGGATTAGCAAGTAATTTCTATTTGTACATCTTCAACTCAGTAATTTTTTTAAAAAAAGTTCAATAATACTTTATTGGGGCAACATTCTTTGATGGGCAAAAGGATTTAAAATAATGGATTTTTGTCAGAAGAGACATAATGGCCCCCATGAAGCAGGTAGGGAAAAAAAGGAAAGTGATATTGTAGTCAAGGGGACAGTATATCACCCTTTCATTATCCATGATCTGGTGGTGCAGTGATTAGAATGAAGTATTACAGGCAAACTCTGCCCACAGTCTGGACTTCGATCTTGATGGGGCTCAAGGCTGACTCAGCCTTCCATCCTTCTGAGATTGGTAAAATGAGGACCCAGATTGTTGGGGGCAATATGCTGACTCTGTAAACTGCTCAGAGAGTGTAAAGGCACTATGGACTGACTGGTATATTCATTCATTTTTCATTTTATTAAATTTGTATACCGCCCTACTCCCGAAGGACTCAGGGCGGTGAACAGGCACAAAATAAAACATATAAATACAAAAGTTAAAACATGATTAAAACCCAATTAAATAATTTTTGCCCGAGACAATTTAAAACTCCCAATAATTTAAAACGAATTAACATTTCAATTTAAAAATTTAAAAAAAGGGGAGAAAATTAGGCCAGGCCGGCCTGCTGGAATAGGAGTGTCTTCAAAGCACGGCGGAAAGTGCGCAGATCCAGGATCCTCCGTATCTCCGGGGGGAGCTTGTTCCAGATAGTAGGTGCCCCCACAGAGAAGGCCCTCCCCCTAGGGGCCGCCAGTCAACATTGTTTGGCTGACGGCACCCAGAGGAGCCCCTCTCTATGGGAGCGTACCGGCTGGTGGGAGGCTGTTTGTGGTAGTAGGCGATCCCGTAAGTAGCCAGGTCCTAAGCCATGGAGCGCTCTAAAGGTGGTAACCAAAACCTTGAAGCGCACCCAGAAGACCACCAGGAGCCAGTGCAGCTCGCGCAGGAGAGGTGTCACACGGGAGCGCCATGTTGTTCCCATAACCACCCTAAATGCTATTGCTCTTTGTCCTGGTTTGCCAATAATACTTAATGTTATATGTGGATGACTGTACACTAGTGGATGTCAACTAATACTATAAATTCACTGAATGCAATGTGTGATCCTTTCCTTCCAACTTTCTGGAGAAGCACCTGTATTAAAAAAAAGTAGCCTATCTTTAAAAATTAAAACACGATAAGGACAAGCTCTAAAGCTTCCCCATAGTAATTCCTACCTGGTTTACCAATTGAGCAGGCAAAGAAATTGCACCATCACAGTGATCCTTATTATGGTTAATTGTATCAATTTAAATTACAGTGATTACTGCTATGTTTGCATCACGAGCACATGCATAGATCAGTTGGCTAATGCAAATGTGAGGCATGACTTTTCTCTTAGTCCTGCTTTTTAAAAAAAAAAAAAAAAGGAATGCCTTTTATCTTTTCTAGTGATATATAAGTGGCAAGCGTAGTTCTTGATTAGACTGGGAGAGCTTTCTGATATTAGAGTGGAAGAACAAAGGATCTAGTAGAAACCAGTCCAGATGATTGAAAATAGTCCTGCAAAATAAAAAGGACAGCCCAGAGCTTTTGCTCTAAATCCAGATTTAATCTTGATTGCAATCGTAGTTAAAGAAGAAATCAGGGCATATACATTTAGGGCAGAGTAGATCTCCAGAACAATCAAGAAGCATTTCTCAGGATCTCATTATCAAACATTTCCTGTGACTTCAGGACTTTCTCAGACTGTGATCAAGGACAAATGAATCTGAGACTAAATCCCACTGAGTCAGGAGGGCGAGCTACAGTGTCTCACTAAAAATGTATTTACTGAAATATGAATCTTGTATAGCCTCAAGAGTACAGTCAAAACTTTTTGGATTGTCAATATATAATCTAAAGAAATCCCATAAATTGAATTATTTTTTTCTCTACTATTTCGGCTGCTAAAAACTTGGCAAAGCAATAGGCCCAACTGTCAATTATACTTTTAAGAAATTATGTGCTTATCAGATATGGGGCCCTAGAAACCATAATGGAGATACATACATACATACATACATACATACATACATACATACATACATATATATCTTCTTAAGATGACAGGGTTGTGAGCCTGTCGAAACGTTGCTTTAAGAAAAACTTTTAAAGTCACTGTTTACCATTCGTTTCTGAATCTCAGCCTTTAAAGACAGTTATAGCCCAAAGGCTCAAGAAATCCATATGCGTTCCTCTGGGAAAGAATTTAATGGCTTTGCAGCTATCAATAGAAAATCCATAATGACCTTTCTGCAAAATGGAAATCACTGATCAACTCTTGAAAGCTAACTTCATATAAATATACACTAGGGGAAAATGGTCCAGAGAAAAAATCATATTGATTAATCTTTAGAAGATTGAGAGAAAGTAAGAAGACAGAAGTCAAAAACTCTGTGGCTTTTCTCTTTTAACTTTTCATGGGCTATGGAGGTGTGTATTTTTCCACATTGCCAATTATACCACTTCAAAGTTGGGAAGAAAAAGAAAATCTTTCCTTCGGGTTCATACCTTTCCCAGCTTACAATTTTGATCAAGTTATTTCTGTACAGAACAGAACCTTTTATAGTTTAAGTAGAAGGTATTGTTTGCATTTTTGTGTATATGTTCATGCATAGATGGATGGATATGTAGTTACAGAAGGAATGGGACATAATTTGTATTTTCTGCAAATCCATTGAAATACCTAGTATATACAATACTAATAAAGAATGTAAACACTAAAGCAGCAAAATCCAGGCCTTAGAATTTCAGTCTTCTTAAAAAAAAAAAAAATTGTAACCTACATTCTTCAAGGTATAACCTTGAAACCTACATTCTTTGTTTGTCTTACATTCATCTATGTTATAATTCAGAAAAAGTAGAAGCCATTGTTTATATCTTCACTTTGTATCTTAATTTAGATTAACAGATTGGATATTTGTTATTATTTATTTATTTATTCAATTTGTATGCTGCCCCTCTCCGAAGACTCATTATTAGATATTAAATATTAGATATTTAGGAACCTGATGCTATCAAAACTATTAATTATTTTTACTTCTTGTCTTTTTTTTTAATGGTTGGTATCAAGATGGTTTTCCTTCTGTAATGGCTTCCACTTCTATATTGTAATTTCACCTTGTTTACTTTTCTATAGCAGACATCAAATATCCTAAAAATTACAACATTATGTTGTAAAATTGAGATACTATAGGTTTCATTTGGAGAATTAAGTTGCTGTTGAATATAAAGTAACCCAGAGGGTCATTAAGCAAATTGTGCTTTACTTGTCTATATACATGCCGTTAAAAGAGAGAGAAATAAAGTATCCAAATGTTTAAGTATCCAGAATCTTTTAGTTCAGGTCATAAATTAAGTGCCAGTAATTATATATTTATTCTCAATTTACAGACCGTTTTACCTATAATATAAATGTTATCTTACTCCAAGTTACTAACTTTCTCTTCTTTCTTCTATCAGGTAGATCAGTATTCTTACTGTGCCCATTCGAGTACATCTGTAAATTGCTGAGAATAAAAAAGGTGCAATATTTTAATACATTTCCAAAGGGTATCTAACTGCTTCATAAACTTTTATGAAAGTAGTTACTTGCTAGTCAGGCAAATCTGAGGAACAAGTGAGGTCACTCGTAGTTGTTAAGCTGTTGCTGAACCAATGAAAGATTAGTATGATGGGTGTGAAAGATGGTGCAGTCTGCACTACAGTTTGTTGAATATGTCAGAGTGGCTGGATTCACACATTATGTTATGCCCGAACCAAATAAATTGTGTGTTGTATTTCTGCCAGCCTATAAGTAGCTTCACTCCGGAAGATGCATTTGGGGAAGGAGAATGAAGAAAACGCAATCCAGTTAGTAGATTGGTTAATATTAACGGTCCTGTGTTTAGGAACTAATGTTGCTTTAAGAATGAATATATCATTTTGAGAAATTGCGTGGTTTGATTATCAATTTGCATCAGTCCAGTTAAGAAAGGAAGGAAATACGACTGGATGGGGCCAATGTGCCAAACAAAAACAGCAATTTGATACTTTCTAATTTCTTTCCTATCCAGTTGTAATATCTTGCCCTCTGGTTTATTGCCAATAAACACTTTTTATTATTGTTTAAGAAAACACCCCAGAGGGCAGAGCCGGTTGATTTTTCCCAGATCTGCCCTTCTAAATGCTTTGCTGCTCAATTCTAGTGTACACGAGAGGACCTCTCTTTGTCTTTCTTCCTCTCTCTCTAGGTTTACATTTTGAGTATCAGTTTTGGAGTATTTCTATTTTGTGCTGAGCTATTAGAACATACTCATTTATTTATTTTTATTTACTTATTAAATTTTTATGCTGTAAGGTGACTCAGGATGGCTTATTTATTTATAAAATAAGTAACTAAATAATGAAAATATTAAAACATTAAAACTACAAAAGAGCCTTGATGGCGCAGCAGACTAAAGTGCTGTTAAGTAGCACCAGCTGCCTGCAATTACTGCAAGTTCAAATCTCACCAGGCTCAAGGTTGACTCAGCTTTCCATCCTTTTGAGGTAGGTAAAATGAAGACCCGGATTGTGGGGGCAATAAGCTGACTTTGTATAAAAAAGAACACCGCTTGGGGGGGGGGGCAAAAGTCCTACTAAGCAGGTATATACAAAATTATGAAGGCTATTGCTTAACGCATTGTAAGCCGCCCTGAGTCTCCGGAGAAGGGCGGCATATAAATCGAACCAATAAATAAATAAATAAATACACAGATTATGATTATAAAACTATAAGAAGGATTTCCCTGGTGTCGCACCCATCTTTGCTGTTGATCAGTTTATCTGCCTGAGCTGATGAAGTAGCTTCATATTCAGAATATGGGTCTGCCAGTTGATTCACGCTGGGGCCAATAGATTTAAACTTCATACTTCAATAAGGCAGGGAGTTGCATTGACCAAAATAGGTAAAGGTTCACATTATGAAATTGGCTTTGTCCATGAATTAAAAGGATGGTAATCTGAAAAAGTAAAATAGTTGATATCTATTCTGAACTTCAGCTGAATTTTAGCCTAATAGGAGCAATTTTTGTCTTCAAGAGGGGAGGACCTGTGGAAGGTCTCAGACATACATGATGTCACATTTGAAGTGCACTTTTGCTGTTGCAACCATTATCACTTCTCAGCTTGACAACGAACCAGGGGTGAGGGAAGGGGAAGATGGAATGTAAGCTCCAGACATCAAGAAGACAGCCGTGAGAGCCAAGGACACTTCAACAGGTGTTTGCCAAAGCCAAAGACTTTTTCTCATAACAATACAGCGAGGCTCAATTGGACAATGTGTCCTGCTCTAACAGGGGGAGGAAAAATCCTATACTTTAATTATGTGGGTTTGCGTGGGAATTAGCTAGATCTAGTTTTTGTCATCAGTGCCAAAATGATGTACTCAATAACATTTTTCAATAAGAGATTGGATCATCTCGACTGTGCCTGCTTTGGTTGGGTTCATCAGTCGGATACATGGATTTCAGTTGATTTGGGAAGTTAGTTATATTTTCTGGCTTGTAATGATGCTCCTTTGAAAGCCTGAATCAGATGTTGAAGACTGTGGAAATGGTCCAAGTTCTTTACAGCCTCATTCCAAAGAGCTCTTTCAGGTCTGCAGAACTAGGTCTGCTCTTTGACATGCATTTCAGTTGATAATAATCAAGTACCTGGGAGATAAACAACATGTAGTTGAAAAAAAAAATAGATACAAATAAGGACTTCTCCTTTCCTTGCTTTGTAGCAATGATGCAACTGACCCACAAGTTTTACTATTCTACCACTTCATCATTTCAGCATCACACATCAGATTTCCCCTGAACAGTTGTGAAATTTGGAGGGGGTGGGATGTTGAACAAGAAAAAGTTCTGATGCAATCATTATGATTACTTTTAGTTTATTTGTTGTGTATTTGTTGATATATACAGTGTATCATGCAGTTCAATATGTGTAAGCATCTAATACTTAAGTATTTTGACAAATCAGTTAATGACTTCAACTGATCTCAGAAGGCTAAGCAAGATTGCATTTGCTTAGAAGTTGAATAGGAGACATCCCCCTCGAAAGTTCCTATTTATCTTTCAGTTTAAAGATGTTCTTCTTTTTCTTCTTGTTCCTTCAAGTCAGTCTTGAAGGCTTCCTGTACTAGAGTTTGCAGTATTCATAGCAATAATTTTGGGAGTCTCTTGCCCTCTTCTTAGAACTAAGAGAGGATGACTGGTCCAGAGTCATACAGTTGGATTCCTGCCTAAGTTGGGACTAGAAATCACAGTGTTCCATTTTCTACTCATTTCTAAGCAGAGAGAGAAGGATTAATTGCCAATGGGAGGATGTCAACAGTCTGAGTAAGGGAAGAATTCATCAGACAGGAAAAGGACCAAGAGAAATGACAGACCAAGAGAAAGACTAAGAAAATAGGGGTGTGAAATGGAAAATAGAGAAGAAAAAAAGCAGGAAGTGATAAAGAACTATATATCAACAGATGTCTCCCTCAGTACAAATTCTGGTCGCATGTTCTCTTGACCTCCAGCCTTAACTATCTTGACTCCATCAAAAGATTAACCCGAGGGAGTAAGTCCTTTGGTTATTGAAATAACATATTAAATTTCTTTGTATTTACAATCAAACAGAATATTGCACAAGATGCTTAAAAATAAACTTATTAAATTATGCAAAGCTATATCTATGTATCTTACCTTTCAAAACCTTTTCATAACTTGTAAAATGAATGCTGGATAAAATCTATCTATTTTAATATGTGGTATCACCCATAGCAACTGAACACTGCTTTTGTTTTTCAAGGCAATAATTTAGTGTAATTTATCATACAAATATGTATTAATAAGAACTTGATTGGAAACTGCAGTAATGACTTTTAAATAATTCTACATCTGTTTTTCAGATCTAATCAACTGTATAATAGTTAAAAGAGAAAAAAAATTAAAGGCGTAATTTATTAATCTCTGTACTATGAACAATTGCAAATTAATTTTTATTACCTAAAAGATTTTGCTATTATGACATTTAAAATGTGGTGTTCAAAGGTGGCAGTGATTGAACATTTATATTATTTAGGAAAAACAACTTTTAAAGTTCAATTTTATTTCTTCTTACTTTGATTAAATTAAAATACTTTTACACATAAATTACTTTTATAATAAAAATAATATAATAGTAAAAAATTATTTATATCTATTTGAGCTGGCAAACTAATAGAAACTTTCCTTATAAATTAAAAGAGAGAGAAATCTGTATATTAAGAGATTGTCACTGCAAACCAGATAGCATCCTATTATATTTTGGAGTGGGAAGTTGGATAATCATTTACATATAGGTTCTGATAATCAAATTATATTTTCTTTGCATTTAATATTTAGGTCAATTCTGAACAGGCAAAAAGGAAGTTTTATAAGAGCATTTTGAAGATTAATTCACAAATGCATCTGTTTTCCAGGCCGTCTGAGTCTATTCAAGCAAAAATTTGAGGCCAAATTGGATGCTGATGATAGAAAGTAATTGCTAGAACTTTATTTTGTGAACAAGTTGTGATGAACACATATAAACCTGTCCTATAATTTATTAGAACACCTATCCACCTATCCATTTATTTTTAACCATATTTAGCCAACTTTCCATTAAAATATTTAAAGGGAGGTTTCTTGGAGTTGAGGTGTTGGCAGCCTATATCTTTGGGTCAAAAGGGGCTTTCCAAAGGGGTGAGCATAGCACTTAGAGTCTCCTTCAAATTTTATCAGTAGGATGAAGCTCCTCCTAATCCCCTTGCTATAATCTTAGATACTTTGATTTGAATGGAAAGGGAATCTCTTATCATTCCTGCCTGCCATAGGCTTCATACTAGCTTGCTTGTCCCCCCCCCCCTTTTTTTTCTTTTTTCTTTTTCTTTCTTTTTTTTTTTTTTTTGGCACTAAGCTGCTATTGAATGTCTACAGTAATGTGGCTAGAGGTCAGATCTTCAACCAGAAAAACATATTCCTCTTTTGCATCTAATCCAGGGGTGAAATGCTACCGGTTCACTCCGGTTCGAATGAACTGGTAATGATAAAAACTACCGGTTCAGGTGAACTGGTAATAAAAAAATACTTTAAAAGGTTCCGACAATCACATGGCACAGCTGTCATATAGACTTCAGTGAAATTGTCATCTCATTATATGTAAGTATAAGATGGTGGCCTTAAATACACATTTCAAGAAAAAGTCATGACTACTTTTTCAGTTTCACATTTAAATCCATGTTTTGAAATAGAATTTTCTTTTTACTATATGTAATTCTACTTAATACATTGCACATTTAATACAATATATTATTTTATTTGTTTATTTTGGGATTACTGAAGATTTTATAATTCAGAGATACTAGGAGCACACTTAGGATCTATGCCTGGAAACCCTAAATAACAACAGAACTTATCAAGTTTATTAAGAAAACATCAGATATGGTATGATATCAAGTAGCATATGATTAAATTTGTATTTTGCTGAGAAGCATTTTTGGATTAAGTAGGAATGGGAGAGACATTTGTTTAGGTTAGTTTTTCTCAAACTTCAACCTGGAAGAACCGTTGAAATAATTTTAAAGTTTCAGGAAATCCCTGCATAGAAACCACAAAAGTTTTATTAAATTTCATTTTTAATCTGCATATTATAACAATTACAATAGCCAGCAGGTGAGTTGTGGTATATAAAAAGTCCCTAGCAGTGTATGGTTCAAAACACTTTAAAAAAAAAAAACACAATCTCTTATAAATCCCTAGTTAGGAGAGAGGCTGAATTAGTTAGTATACCAGAATAAATGTAGATCCTTAAACCAATAGACTTCTGAACTGTGTTAACACATATCCAAACATTTTTAAATGGGTATAGGAAAAAAGGCACATGAAGAGAAAATGCAAATGAATAACATTGGGAACCTAAAATGGCCAATGGAAGGTTTCTCCTCATTTTATTCTTGATACAATAATCTTATCAAATAGATTTCCTGAGAGCCCATGATTCACACAAAGTCCCATAATCAACTCTGGTTGAGTAAGGGTTTCCTGCTTCAGCAGGGGGTTGGACTAGAAGACTTCCAAGGTCCCTTCCAACTCTGTTATTCTTTTACCAGTCCATCCTATCCACTACCCTGCCCTCAACCACCGTATTAGGAAAAATGTGCACGCAACTGTCAGTTCATGCAAAATTAAAAAAAAAAAAAAAACTGAATGTAGCCTGGTGTAGAACAGAAGTTAATATGAATCAAATAAAAAAAATGGAGCACAATTATCCTACCCTAGATTCAAATCCACTTTTAAATTTACCTCACTGAAATACGTAGGATTTTGCTTAGGCACTTATTTTTTTCATTGTTACAGCCTACAGAATTATGTATCTTGCTTAATTTTCCACAGAATATGGTGCAAATTAATTTCATTATCTTTATAGTATATGCTGTTTTTGTTCGAAGAATAATACCACAGTGGCCATCAGACACGCTGATATTATATTAATTAAATTCAATGGCATTAAATGTATGGGAATAAGATTAATCTTACTGATTTATGATGAACATCAAACAGCAGCAAGTAGAGTGAACTATACAGTCTGTTTTAATGATTAATGCGGACTCATTTATCTTTCACATAGACATAGCAAAAATGAATTTGTCTATTGTCCAGGAGTTTGAATTAGATACTTAATTATGTAGCAAGGAATGCTCCCACTGCATAATATTCTCTCTCTCTCTCTCTCTCTCTCTCTCTCTCTCTCTCTCTCTCTCTCTCTCTCTCTCTCTCTCTCTCTCTCTCTCTCTCTCTCTCTCTTGTAGAAGGAGATAAATAGCTCATATTATTTTGAGGACATTACTGTGTGGCTATTTATTGCTTTTCCTTCTTGGCATAATATATGATGTATGATTAGGAGGTGAATCGATTTTTGATTAATATAAATATTAATTTAAGTTTACAATGTCTCAGTAAACAAGGCAGTATTTATATTGATCATGAGGAAGCAACTGGGAGCATATTCTGTTTTGCTTATAATTTATTATTTTGTGATTTTCATCCTTCAGAAGACAGAATTTGGGGAAACTGTATCTTAGACCAGAAAAAAATGCTTTTAGTTTGATAGTTATACAATGGCTGACTTGAAGACAGTCTATGTATGTTCATATCACCTTCCTCTTCGTGCGGTCTTCCCCAGCCTGGTGTTTTGCAAATGGATGGAAATCCAACACTTTCCGCTAACATTTTGTCTTTATGTAATTTCCCTCAATTTTAATTTGTTTCGTACTACCTTTTTATCATGCTGTACACTGCCCAAAGTAGTTGGTACAGTAAGATGGGCAGCATCAGGGGTGAACTGCTACCGGTTCACTCTGGTTCGGGTGAACCAGTAGTGATAAAAACTACTGGTTCAGACAAACTGGTAGTTAAAAAAAAAAAAGCTACCAGTTTCGGCGAAACGGTAGTTAAAAAAAGCTACCACTATTTCTGACGATCAGCTGTGCAGCAGGGTTTAGCTTTGTTAGAAAGCAGGAAATCCTGCTTTCTGGCAAAGCTAAATCATGTGCCACAGCTGATTCCCCCCCTCACTGTTCTACTTACCTTCCCAAGCCTCCTTTTCCCTGGCTGTGCATGTGCAGCGTGCACCAAATGCGTGCTCTGCACGCATGCGCAGCACGCACCAAAAGGAAACTTGGGCAGGTAAGTAGAAAAGCGGGGAGAGATCAGCTGTGCAGCGCAGTTTAGCTTTGCTAGAAAGCAGGAAATCCTGCTTTATAGCGAAGCTAAATCGTGCGCCACAGCTGATCCCTCCCTTGCTTCTACTTATCTTCCCAAGTCTCCTTTTAGTGCATACTGTGCATGCATGCGTGCACACAGAGCATGTGTTTGGCATGCACTGCTCATGCACGGCCAGCGAACCAGTAGCAAACCGGTTCGGATTTCACCACTGGGCAGCATATAAATTTGAAAGATGATAGATAGATAGATAAACAGATAATTGGTAGATGGGTAGATAGATAGGTAGACAGACCGAAGAACTTAATGGTTTTGTGTATTAGGAAGTTCAGAGTATCAGGAAATGCTAGGTTGCTGTGCTGAACAGACTATATGCAATTATTTCTGAAGATTTTTTTTTTTTAAATCAGCAGAGAGCAGAGATGGGATTAACTAGAAAAAAGTGACCTAAACATTTTCTAGATAATCCTACCTCAGTGAAATCCTCAGTCACAAATTTTCCTTCAATGACTCTAGCAGTTTCCAGTCATAAGTTTTTAGAAGAACATTTTGCCAAGGGAAGTGTTAACTGTTCAGGATCTCTAACATTCTTTATCCTTACATTTCTCCAGTAGAATTTAGCATGAGTAATTTAGCATGTGGGTAATAATGTGAACATTTCATTGGCTGCTTTTTTATTTGAAAACCTGGAATTCTTCTCACCACTTTTAGTAATGTTTAGAGAAAAGGTTCATCAAACTCAGTGTCCTGTATCAGACAGGTACCAACATAACATTCAAATTTCAGAAATTCATACTGCTTATGAAATACCTATAAATAGAACATGAAATCTGCCAACATAGCATAATTTTTTTTGAATGCAACAATGTCCATTAAACAAAGCGTTCAGTTGTTAATTTCTGTGGCTAAAATGTACTTCACTTTGAATGAGATTGTGACCTAGATCTTTTAAGGAAGTTGCATTCTTCAAAAACCATGATAACATTTCTATATCTGTAAATACAAATTACATATTTATAACGTGAGTCATTTAATTGTTCTTTAGTGTAAATCACATCTTTGTGATCCTTCCATTTACAGTGCATTTTTCTGAATGTATTTCTATCCTGAAACTTTTACAAAGGTAAAATGGAAGAACAATAGGATAGACTGAAATTGGTTGGCATCTTTCTTTGGTGTTTCTGCCCAAGAATGGTATTCAAAGTAGCTACCAGAAAAAATAAATAGAAAACAAAATTAAAAAAAAATGTAAAAACATTGTACAAAAATACTCAAAACCTATTCTAAAAACAAGTCAAATGGTTACACTAAAAAAATGCATCAAGGGTTTTTGAAAATGAAGAGTGTATATTAATAGTTAATCAGAATAGAGCTGGAAGAAAGCTCTATTTGGAAGTCTTCTAGGAGACCCTATACCATTTCAGACAAGTGGCTGTCCAGTCTCTTCTTAAAGACCTGCAGTGATGAAGCACCCACAACTTCTGAAGGAAGGAAGCAGTTCCATTGGTTAATTGTCCTCACTGTTAGGAAGTTTCTCCTTAATTCCGGGTTGCTTCTCTCCTTGATTATATCAGCATCCCATGTTTCCAAATACCAGTTTACCAGTTTCTAAATGATAATTTGTGATTTCATAAGACAGAACCCTTTCTTGCTTTCCCAACTACCAGGCCCCCTAAGACTAGTGACCCAACTGAAATTTTTCTATTCACTTCTCCTTCTTCAGTTTGTTGATTGACTGATGATGATGATGATGATGATCCACTCTACTAAAAGACTCGGGGCAAGTTGACCACAGCTAATAAATAATAATTATCTACATAGTTCCTTTTTAAAAGTCCTTTAATTTAATACCTACTGTGTCTTCTGGTAGTTTCTGGCAAGCCAGTTTTGTCTTTCTAAAATTGAACAAACAGCTCTTTTACTGGAGTTCCTGCCATTTAACTCTATTGTGTGACCTTAGGAGCAATTCCACCACTTTATTAGCTTTTGGCTTTTCCTCTTAAGTAACAACAACGGTAATAAGAGCAAGATAATGTCTAGGTCAAAGGTCAGTCTATAACATCTACAAGACAACCCAATGACAGCAGCCTGGTTTTGTTCCGATCCTTTATTTTCCAGTGTGATTTATGAAAGCTTTGGAAGGTTTCTGTTTAGGTTTACCTCTATCCCTTTCCAAATATGGTAAGCTTTAAAGAGTTAACTGTTTTTCTGCTTGCTGATTGCAGACCTGCAGTTCTCCATTCATGTTTAAATGAACCCTAGTCTTTCCAAAAGCATCCTTCATAGTTATGAAAGCTTCAGTAATTTCAGTGTCACTTAAAGCTAGGTAAAGTTTGTTTTTCATTATTAATTGCAATCCATGTTATTTGAAAAAAAAGTGGAGAGGATAAATTACATCATAAGAGGTGTTGGATGCAGATATTCCCTGTTTAAACTGGAGATTGTAAATGCTGAGATGAGAGTAAGTGACTGCTTTTATTACACCAATTATTTTATAGGCTTGCCATCATGCAATCTGATAACCACTCCAGTGCAGCACCATTTAAATAGCTCTGGTTAATATGGCCCAGTGCTAACCTCATTACATCAATTTCAATGTTGTTTTGTTATCATGCAATTTGAAATTGTTTGTTGATCATTTGTATGCAAGCAATTGCTTGGTAAATGCCTTCTTTAGGATTTATTTTGTTGAAGGTAACAGTTAATAGTTATTAATATCAGTAAAAATAATTCCCCTTATAATACCAAAATATATCCCTTTTATTGTATAAAATAAGTAGCAATAACAGTAGACCAATTTAACTGTTATTATAATCAGATCTGTTAAATAGTCAGCCGGAGAGAATTCTGGAATCATTTTATTCTAGGAAATCTCCCAAGTATTTTCTAGCTACCATTTTTCTCTTGCAAATCCAAGCATTTTAAAGCAGATTATAGGCCTGGGTTGTTGTTGTTGTTTTTTTTTCTTTTATGTCTCTAGAAACCTGTGAATATGCCAACATTTCCTTTGCTCTGCAATTATTCGTGTCTTTGTTGTTTATCTTTCATTTCAGTCATTTCCTGTGAGATTTTGATTGAAGCAAATTATTTTTAAATTCAATTTCAATACATCAATTTAACAAGGAAAAGGAGAGCGAAGAAGAAAACTGCAGTTCAGACTTTCTGAAATCAGCAACTGAAGCATGCATCTACAGTATATTACATTTGTTCATTGCACTGCTGGAAGACAATCTATGACCACTGGAGCCTCACTTTTACAGCATTCTTTATATGATAAAGTAATCAAATCCATTATTTTTTATTATTCCCACATCAGATGATTGTTTTAAATATATATATATACATATGTGTGCGCGCATGTGTGTGTGCGTGCATATCATTGTGTAAATAAAATTTAAACACTCACTCTGCACAATTGCACAATCATGTCATTGTATGTATGCATTTAAACATTGATCATTATAGATAGGGTGCATCTTATGGATTTTCCTCTTTCAACCAAAATACATGTACTTATTGTTGTGACTAAATATCTCAACCTGGCTGCAATGTGAAAACTGTATCAAAATTTGGAAAATAATTTGTTGTTAGTTGCGAAGTCGTGTCCAATCCATCGCGACCCCATGGACAACGTTCCTCCAGGCCTTCCTGTCCTCTACCATACTCTGGAGTCCATTTAAGCTCACTCTGACTGCTTCAGTGACTCCAACCAACCACCTCATTCTCTGTCATCCCCTTCTTCTTTTGCCCTCAATCTTTCCCAGCATTAGGCTCTTCTCCAGTGAGTCCTTCCTTCTCATGTGGTGGCCAAAGTATTTGAGTTCCATCTTCAGGATCTGGCCTTCTAAAGAGCAGTCAGGGTTGATCTCCTCTAGGACTGACCAGTTTGATCGCCTTGCAGTCCAAGGCACTCGCAGGAGTCGTTTCCAGCACCATAGTTCAAAGGCCTCAATTCTTTGGCGCTCAGCCTTTCTTATGGTCCAACTTTCACAGCCATACATTGCAACTGGAAAAACCATAGCCTTGACTGTACACACTTTTGTTGGCAGGGTGATGTCTCTGCTTTTTAGAATGCTGTATAACTTTGCCATAGCTTTCCTCCCCAGGAGTGCCTTTTAATTTCTTGGCTGCAGTCCCCATCTGCGGTGATCTTGTAGCCCAGGAAAATAAAATCTGTCATTACCTCCATTTCTTCCCCATCTATTTGCCAGGAATTGAGAGGGCTGGATGCCATGATCTTAGTTTTCTTAATGTTGAGTTTCAAGCCAACTTTTGCACTCTCCTTCTTCACCACATCAAGAGGCTCTTTAGTTCCTTTTCACTTTCTGTCAGTAGAGTGGTATCATCTGCATATAGCACAAGTTAATTATGCAGGTTCTTGACAAATAATCAGAGATGGTATTCAACCGGTTCAGACTGGTTTGCCTGAACCGGTAGTGGAAATCGCGGCTGTATGAACAGCATTGGTTATCAGCGTGTGTCCACGTGAATTGAAGGTACTGGTTCTTACCTATAAATCTAGATCCTATAATTGCAGGACCATCTATTTCCAGTTACACCTGTCTATCCAGTAAGATTTAAGAGGTTTGGTGTTCTTTAGTTCATTTGGACAATGTCATCTGGCAAGCTGAACAAAAATGTCTTCTTTGTTTGTGCTTCTATCCTTTGTAGTGGATCCCCTCTGAGATTCAATAAGTCCAGATCCTGCCTATCTTCTGCAAGGCATCCAAAAATAAGGTCTGTCTCCTGGCATTAGATCTGAGAGTGATTTGATCCATGGATGACTTATACATCACCAGTACCATCAAAGTACACACACACACACACACACACACACACACACAAATACACACATACAAGACTAGATTTTATACTTTGCCTTATTATGTGGTCTTTGTTGATTATTACTATTATTGATGACATAAGCTGGCTGGAGTCAGGTGCTCAGTAGGGTGGCTGTACAAATTGATTAAACAAGAAATCCATCATGTGAACATATAAATAGCATTTCCAGTTGCATCAAGGAAATGTTACAATCCTCCTAAGGAAAGAAAATGATACTAGTTTCTTTAAAAGATAATATTCTACACAAAATTAGACTCTTCTTAATAAACTTACTTGGAAAATATATTGAAGATGGCAGAAGACATCCGTTGCTACCATGACCAGGTAGAGGGCTGTGGGTAATTCTGATGATGTAATGATGCTAAATAAAAGAAACAAGAACAACTTTGTTTTATTATTTTTTTATTTTTATTATTGGTTCGATTTATATGCTGCCCTTCTCCGGAGACACAGGGCGGCTTACAATGCGTTAAGCAATAGCCTTCATACTTTTTGTATATACCTGCTTAGTAGGGCTTTCGGGTCCCCCTAAGTGGAGTTCTTTTTTATACAAAGTCAGCTTATTGCCCCCACAATCCGGGTCCTCATTTTACCTAACTCGGAAGGATGGAAGGCTGAGTCAACCTTGAGCCTGGTGAGATTTGAACTCGCAGTAATTGCAGGCAGCTGGCAGCTAAGTGCTACTTAACAGCACTTTAGTCTGCTGCACCACCAAGGCTCCTTTGTGAATTTTGAAGAAGGAAAGAATGCTCTTGAAGTATAGTGACCCCATTTCCACCCATAAATCCCCATGGGGCTCGTTTAAGTCCCAAAAACGTTAAACCCTTTTTTAAGGAGGGTATATAAGTGGGCCATCTCAGTACGTGGGTTTTGGTTATTTATGGTACTTGAAAACAAACATGACCTTATAAGCTATAAGTTGTTTACCTGTGGACCAAGCTATCCAACACATATATAACAGCTAACTACAGAACAAAATTGGGAGATTTCTAAATTTTGGAAAGATTATGGACCTAAGGCCAAGAAAGTAAAAAAATAATATAATAGTTCAGATAATTAAAAATAGTGTTATTTTATTTATTTAACTTGTTGAGTAAGGAGTTTTTCTCCTTAAGAGTAATCCTTTGGAGACACTGTTGAACCCAATGCACAGTGGTAAACAAAGAAGATACAGGTTGCTTATCCATGCTCCGGTAACTTTTCATTTGGTTTATTGCAAGATGTTCTAGGATGACTCACTTTGAAAATGGTCTGTACATTTTACCTACACCAAAAGGGCATATAAGATTGCCAGTGGCAATGGATAAATTTGTTTTTGTTTACTTTGTAGCTGATTATATATTAATCTAAGAATTGGGGGTTTTGGGTCCCCATTTACCTTGCAATGGAATGTACAAAACTAGAGTTACACCCTCTTGAGATGTAATTGCAAATTACTGTGAAGACTCTAAAAATTAATATTCTGAACTTCTTTTAGAAATATATACTATTAATTTTGCCACTGTGACATATGCACCTAGTTTGGTTCTCCAGTCTGATATTGTTGGGCTAAATTTGTCCTTTTAGCTGTCAGCATAAAGTATATCTTGATAAATTGTGATTTATTTATTTTTAAAGAAAATTATTCTGGAAAAATTCCTAGTAGAAAAAACTAGATTTCAATTCAAGCATTATTATTTTATTTTATTTATTTTTATTTTATTTTATACTATATATATTGTTTTAGTACTTTTGAATAGAAAGACTTTAATAAGTGAGAATAGTTTTCTCATAGAGCAACAACTCACTATAAGATTGCTGTCATCACCCGAAAAGTGTGAACAAATGATGGGTTTTGCAACTGATGGGTATTCATGTCTGTAATGGCTTCATGTGGTGAAATTTTATATCCTTTTATGGTATTTTGTGTATTGGTATGATTTCACTGCAAAATCTCTTGAAGCGTTTTATTAAGAATCAGGTGAACAGACTGCTAACTAGTCTTAGCAAACAGAACTTGATTGCAATAGTAGCTTGTAATTTTAATTAGTCTCTAGTTCATTTCAGCATCTAGAGCCAATTAAAAGTGCAAGTATTGACCTCTATGCCATTCAAAAATTACAGAGGTTATCTATCTTTTCCGTATTAATCGTCTTAACTTCGAAGAACATCTAGAGAAGCTATCTACAGGCACATCACCAAGTAAGGTGAGATAGATGGCTACTAAAGTAGAGGAAATTTTCAGCTGTGGTATCATTGTCTGAAGCCTACAGGACAGAATGTCAATATCCTAGAATGAACATGTAACTTTTCAAAGAATATCTAAGTAACCAATTGAGAAACTTTTTATGTGGATTATTCTACCAAACAACTTCTTCATTTTCCTTTTCCCTACTTTTGTTGTCAAAATCACAGAAATGAAACTGCAGTGTAGATACTGTTTCAGTTCCTAGAAGTGGAATAAAAAGTCATATATCGGTATCAAATCTCTTTTCTCCATCCCTTGATATGGAAATTTTAATACAGAAAATGAATCAATTGCAATAAATGCATGAGAACATTTGGGGAACTGGATAAAATGATAAAGCAGATCAATAGCTCCTTGCTTGGAATAAAACACAAGGAGTAACATCTGAAGACTAATTCCAATGCTACGATTAAATTCTTCAGAATAAAACTTCATTTGATTAGGATAGAAAAACATTTTCTCTCTTTCATTTAAAATTATAATTCTACCAAATTTATGTTGCTCTGTCTCACTCCATGCATGCTTAGAGCCTACTTAAGGAACTGCATGAAATCTTGTAGGTATCTGAGTATTTCTTGCAGGAGGAAAAGATTGTCAATGCAAATGCCAATGGTGCTTTTTCCAAAGGCAACTGGACTTGGTTTCTCTTTTGGAAGGAAAAGCAAAGTCCAGATGCCTTTGGAAAAAGCACTTTTGGGACAACCATGACCTGCATGACTAAGAATCTCCATAGACAAGTCCCTGTGGATTTTACTCCGCTAGTCATTGCTGATTAGTCATCTCTGTTTCAAGGGCCATTGAGCCAGCACTCTCTGAAGATGTTTCCAAGTTCATGTGACCAGCATGATATCATGGAGAGCTGTTTCCTCCTCACCAAAGTGGTACTTAGTTATCTACTTGCATTTGCATGCTTTCAAACTGCTAGGTGGGCAGGAACTAGGTGAAAATAGAAGCTCACCTCGTCATGTGTTGCTCAGGTGTCGAATCCAGGCGGCTGGCTTTTCTAGCTGAAAAGCCCAGAATCTTAACTGCTCAGCCATCACACCACCCCATTTCTTGTAGGGAGAGAATAAATTAGTGAGTTACAGACAGTGGTGGGTTGCCCCCGGTTCGAATTGGTTCACAAGAACTGGTAGTAAAACCAGTGGGAGGCCCCGCCCACTGCCCTGGATGTTATCATCGGCGATCTGTGCATGCACAGAAGCTTCTGTACATGCACAGAAGCAAGGCGCGCGTGTGCGATCCCGTTGCGAACCGATAGAAAAGGTAAGTAGAACCCACCCCTGGTTACAGAGGTATCAAATATTTCTCCAAACTATTGAAAAATAAATCTGAATGGTATATGTCACTTACTGACTCATGAAGTAGTAAAAACCCTTTTGGAAAGTGTGTGACCTTTCCAAGGCGTTAATTACATTTAAATCATTTTGTTTAATTGTCTGGCACTGTGATTTCTCTTTAATGAGTTTAGTTAAGCATTGCTCAGTTAGAAGTAATTAAAAATCAATTCTCGGCAATCATTTTTTCTTCTGGTCAAGGTCTTTGCATTGTTCTAGTAACAATTGTTTTCATGCATATGTTCATATATATGTATAGTTATATATCTATAATAAGCAGCGAATACCAAAACAATAGCTATAATTTTCAGTATAAGTGAAAATGAAATTCTGCTGTATTGCAAGAATAGCCTTATACATTTATATAGATCAAAATCTTGTATGGCAAGTTTTCTAATCTGTAGTCTGTTGAAGCCCAGGATTCTTGATAGATCTTGATGGAAATCAAGTAAAAGACTAAGAAGGGGAAAGTGCACTTGAACCAAGTCAATTGTCTATAGTTTAGCTTTTTTAAACTAACAGGTTCTGCAAGTTGGAAAAAAAATTGAAAGCCTTGTTCTGTCGTTCTGCATGGTAATAGAACGTGCTTATGTTAATGCTAGAGATGTATGGGCATAGTTTGGTTATACCAGAGTCCTATTCATATCTAGATATAAGCCACACTAAATTGAACATAACATATGCCAGGTAAGTTTGAAGAAGTTCACATGCTTAAACCATAACATTTTGTTCATTTACTGCATATATGCATTTAGAAAATATGTCATCATGAATGGTGTGAATGGGTTTTAATGTCTTTAATATTTTTAATTTTTAAGTGCTTTTATAGTGATTTTTTGAGTGTATTGTGAGCTGCCCTGGGTCTTCGGAGAGGGGCGGCATATAAATTGAATAAATAAATAAATAAATAAATAAATAAATAAGTAAGTAAGTAAGTAAGTAAGTAAGTAAGTAAGTAAGTAAATAAATCATTATTCATGTCTTAAGTACTTTCTATAATAATAATAAAAATGTGGCTACATTGCAAATATTGAATAAACAACTCCTGAATTTCTGTATAGGTAGTCCTCGACTTACAACTATTCATTTAGTGACTATTCAAAGTTACAACAGCACTGAAAAAAGTAACATGGCCATTTTTCACATTTACAACCGTTGCAGCATTCCCATGGTCATGTGATCAAATTTCATACGCTTGGCAACTGGCTTGTATTTATGACGGTTGCAGTGTCTCATGTGATCCCCTTTTGCAAACTTCTGATGAGCAAAGTCAATGGGGAAGCCAGATACACTTAACAACGGTGTTACTAACTTAACAACTGCAGTGATTCACTTAACAACTGTGGCAAGAGAGGTTGTAAAATGAGACAAAATCCGCTTAACAATGGCCTTGCTTAGCAATGGAAATTTTAGGCTCATTTATGGTTGTAATTAGCATGAAATGCAGCTTGTTTCAATGCTGCTTCAAAGCTTTACCTGTTAGACCAGAGAGAGGCAACCATTTGTCCATTGAGACTCATACTTTAACTCTGCATAAATTGCTGAGGATTTCACAGAAGCATGTGGCATGGGAGGGCCAAAAAGTTCATGGGCAAGCTTGTGAAATATCTATGCGTATGTATCTCCACCTTGGTGTGAAGTTCATCAGGCTATCACATTTTGATTTCAGTGGCAGCTGTGATTAGAATAGAGTGGGACATAAGCACAGTCCTACTGGATTAGTAAACTGTATATATATTCTATTCAAAGTGCCATTAGTACTCTCACGGGTTGACATTTTCATCCAACTTTCTCCTGTACCACCTGGAACTCTTTCCTGATTAGTCACTGTCATCCAGAATGGCATGGTGAAGACGTTCACCTCCCACTTGGAAGATTGAGAATTCAATCCTAGGCAGATGTTTCTCTACTATGGTACAAAGAAAAAAAAATCTACTACAAACTTCATGTAGGTGTCAGGAAGGGCATCCAGCCAATAAACTTTCAGTTTCACCCAGTCACCCTGACGATACCCCAAATAGAAATTATAGGATGGTAAATAGGTTTTTTTAAATCTATCCCTCCCTCCCTCCCTCCTCTCTCTCATATCCCTTTTTTAAAGTGATCACCCTTCACCTCACTACTCAGTTTCAATTCTTTATTAAGGTTATTTATATACAACCTCAAAATCATTGGTCACCACATGGATTCCTGAGAGATCCTATTTCATATATCTCACCAACGTGAAAATTGCCTATTTATTGCTACTCTCCATTTCCGCTTAACTCATTGCCATTCTGTAAGAGCACCTGTCATCTTATTCTATTGCTATTCCTGTTAGCATTGCATATGATAGCTTGTAAATCCAGCTTGTAAAATATCAAGCTAGTAGCAAAGTTTGGTTGATAGTTTTTCTAAGGGCAAGAAAGAAGACTTTCGAACAATATAGCCAATTTTTTTGAAATTATTCTGTATAGATCATCATTTTCTGTGTATTTCCCTCCACCCTGCTTTTTTACGCATCAAAGCAAATGATTCAATATGTAAAGGTTACCAGCTATTACCATTTTTACTGTCTCCTTCATCAAAACCAGAAAAGAAGCAAATAATCCTTTCTTGAGAATGAGAATAGGAATAAAATAAATCAAAATGTTCTTTTCATTCTAATCATTACTTATAATGATCAATCAAGAGTCTATTTTTTAAAATATACAAAATATGTGACATAAACTCATATAAACTTCCATACTCTTTTGTTTTTGAAAATATGTAATTATAGTACCATTTAACAAAATTCAATTTACACACTGTTTGCATTGATAGATATTATTATGCATTCCCATTCTATATTGGCCTTCCCATAAATAAAACTGAACCATCACAGCAATAATTTGTTTTAAAGGACACACACACACACACACACACACACACTCACATATATATATTATGGAGAAAGTGTATACGTCTTTCTGCATAGTAAATCTGAATTCCATTCTGTACTCATTACTGTGATTTATTCTAAGACTCATTATTTTTGTCTGAAGCGGGTTTTTCATATATATCTTCCAAAATATGACTCTTGCTTAATTCTTTCTCCTCTTCCATATTCACAACTTGTTAAACAAGATCATTTGTCTTTAGATAAACTCTGTAAATTTTTAGAACTCAAATTTACCCTGAAACAATTAATTAACAGTTCAATTAATTAATAGTCTCAATGGGTTAATAAAGTAGAAAAAGCTTTAATTAATGTATTTGGAAGTAAAAAGATTTTGGTTATCTGGAGACAACCCACACAGCAAGTCCCTGTTATTTCTCTTGGAATTGTCATCATTTGGGATGTCATCATGTTACATCTGTTTAAATGTGGATTTCCACACTGACATGCCTATATTGAATTAATGGCATAAGGAAGATGGATCATCATGAGCAAAAGACACATAAACTGAAAAGAGACATCCCCATTCAAATAACCCCTCATAACTTTCTTTTAGATGCTAGGAAAAATCTATTCTAATTGGCTTCTAGAAGCATTTGCGAGCACAAACTGCTTTTACCTTTTGTTCTTACATTACTATTCATTTTTTCTCTGTCACATTATTGGTCTTGTAGAGGATATGTAATTTATTAGGGCCAATATCAAATTATAATTCCATTAACCAGTGGAAAACTTCAGTCAATGGACTACAAAGTATGAGCTCCTGTCTCCTAAATGTCTTTTGAATCTGCTTGAGACTTACAAGGCTGTCTGGGATGGAACAAAGTTGGACAGAGGCTGAAATAAAAAGGAACAAGGGAAATTCTGTTGCATAGTAGAAGTCCTCTTTCTTGACTTTGGATTGAAGTTACTCCTGAAAATAAAAAAGAAAAAACAACACCTGTGAATGAATCAGCTATATTCTCAGTTCATATAGACACTAGTTTTGTAATCATTTCCACTTCTGGAGCTGACCCTTATATTTAGTTATTTTATTTCTCCATCCAGAAAATGTAAAGCTACCAGCAACAATTGTCTCTACACAACAACTACACTAACTTGTATATTATCTAATTTACCTTCAAGATATAAATGAAATCATAGTGTCTTAAGAAGTGTTTACATAAAAATAAGCATAGACAGTAAGATATCCAGTCTTGAAAGTGTAGAAAAGTTTTGTGAGATTTTTCTATTGGCTCCAAACTTAGATTAAGAATAAGAATAAGAATAATTTTATTTCTATACCGCCCTTCTCCTGAAGGACTCAGGGCGGTGTACAGCCTATTAAAAACACAAGACAACATCAGTTAAAATAGTTTAAAATTATTAAATGAATTTGGCTCAAATTTAAAACCCCAAAAATTTAAAACCCAATTTAAAATTGTTATGTTGATAGACCAGCCTGGCGGAACAACAGGGTCTTGAGTGCACAACGAAACACCCGGAGGTCGGAGATCTTACGTATTTCTGGGGGCAGTTCGTTCCACAGGGCTGGGGCTCCCACAGAGAAGGCCCTCCCCCTGAGTGTCGCCAGCTAACATAACTTGGCCGATGGCACCCTAAGGAGACCCTCTCTGTGGGAGCGAACTGGCCAGTGGGAGGCTATTGGTGGCAGAAGTCGGTCTCGAAGGTACCTGGGTCCTGTGCCATGGAGCGCTTTAAAGGTGGTGACCAACACCTTGAATCGCACCCGGAAGACCACTGGGAGCCAGTGCAGCTCGCGCAGGAGGGGTGTCACGTGGGCACAAAGATTAGAGCCAAAGATGCAAATGTTGCAGTTCTACAATCACTGTCTCTGTTAGGTTTCAGTGAGGTAGAACTCACAAGAAAACACATGTTAAAAAAAAAATATTTTTAAACAATGAGTTCAATTCAGGTTTAAACTTACATCCTTAATATTGGTTAATATTCTTACATGCACATGATTGAATGAAGGTGGACACCATCCAACTGAGCTAAGAACAAAACAATAAAATATTTATAACGTGACCTCTGTTAGGGGATTGTCTAAGCACATTAGAAAATCAACAAATGAGAACTAAACAATGCTCACAATTACACACAAAAAGAACACATACAAGCCACAATATAGTCTGAGCCACAATGAAAAACATCATGCATAATTACAAAGCATTTTATTATACAAAATATTGTATAATATTATATGCAATTAGTATAATGCTTTATAATTATAAAAAGATCAGACTCATGCAAGCCACGGTATTCACTGTGACAATCTGCAGAAGGGAAAGTTGGATTTGAATAAGCAGCCTAGGAAGAGTATTGATGCCTTTAACTTTGGAGTTCACTCCTGAGAATTCCATGACTATCCAAAGAAAAGAAACAGATGGATCATCAAACAAATTAATCCAGAGTTCTCACTCAGGCACAAATGACCAGGTTCAGATTATTTTACTTCAGCCTTATTATGTGAAGACCCAACTCTTTGGGAAAGGATGTAATGCTGGAAAAGGAAAGAGCAAAAGAGGACAACCAGCAGGAAGGTGGATGGGCTCAGTTACTGTGGTGATGGGTGCATGCTTAGAAAACTTGAAAGAGCAGGTTAAGGACAAGTCCTCAGGAACAAATCCTATCCTGTCCTGTCCTGTCCTGTCCTGTCCTGTCCTGTTAGAAATCCTTAGATCTATCTCTGGTACCTTCTGTGTTTTCAGTAGGCAAAAAAATCTTGACTAGCAATTATTCTACCCTTTTCCAATTAAACTGCACTTAATACCTACTGTATTTAAATGTTGAAGTGGTATGCCTAGAAAAAAAAGTCAGTTCATGTTAAGCACATATTATTAGGCCTAAAGTCTCATACCTCTTTTTACCAATTTTAACTAATGACATATAATGGAGTTTCTTCAGGTTCAGCTGAGGTTAAATAGATATTGCCACCTGCTGAGGACTATTTAACATTAAACTTACTACAACATATTATTTCATCTTCCTAGGATACAACAGCACAGTGCTACTCTCAGGAAACATTCTGAAATATCTAAACATGAATTTTTATCATCTCTTTCATTCCAAATAGCACTGTTCAGTGATAGATGAAAGATGATAAGTATAAGTATAAGTATAATTTTATTTCTATACCGCCCTTCTCCCGAAGGACTCAGGGCGGTGTACAGCCTATTTAAAAACACAAGACAAACATCAATTAAAAATTTAAAATTATTAAATAAATTTAGCTCAATTTAAAACCCCAAAAAATTTAAAATACCCCAATTTAAAATATTATGTTGATAGCCCAGCCTGGCAGAACAACAGGGTCTTCAATGCACAGCGAAATACCCGGAGGTCGGAGATCTTACGTATTTCCGGGGGCAGTTCATTCCACAGGGCTGGGGCTCCCACAGAGAAGGTCCTCCCCCGGGTGTCGCCAGCCGACATAACTTGGCCGATGGCACCCTGAGGAGACCCTCTCTGTGGGAGCAAACTGGCCGGTGAGAGGCTATTGGTGGATAGATATAGATAGATAGATAGATAGATAGATAGATAGATAGATAGATAGATAGATAGATAGATAGATATACAGACAGACAGACAGACAGACAGACAGACAGACAGACAGACAGACAGACAGACAGACAGATAGTTCTTTTGTAAAATACATTATGTCTTATCTATGAACTCTCAGGAAAGAAAATGAATGCCAGTCAGAGAGGAAACCAAAACCATGAGTGTTAATTTTGCCTTGTATTAATGTAAAGTCACAATAACAGAACCTTGCAAGTCAGAAAGCCCTCCATGCCTTTACTTTCCAAAAAACTAGGGAGGTCCCTTCAGAGATGTTTTCTCCACCCCTATCCCTCCTTTGGCCTCAGATTTTTGTCTAGGCTGTGTCTCTTCCTCCTATCTCCCAAAGTTATTCTCACATCACATTGCAGTCAACAGAATGTTTCACTATATCCTTTGGTGAACCCTGTTTTGTGTGGTTTACAGCAAAGGCTGTCTTCGAATTCTCTTCATTTTAAGGAACTAGTAACGCCAGTACAAATATTTCTATTTCTATCAATTCTATCTGCAGATTTCAATCATATGTTCCAGAGTTGTGAGACTATCACTGTTCAGGCTTATTTCTCAGAGAAAATCTATATACGAAATGATCTTTCCATTGAACGGAAAGAAAAAAATAACCTTATCTAAAGTTGACAACTATAGCTTCTCGGAGACTAACCATGACAAATAACTTGGGCATCTAATAGCTTCAGAATTTTTGAGCAATTGTAGTTTACCAGAATTGTTGGATTAAAAGAGAAAAGAAATAATACAACATAAAGACAAGTGTACAATTCTGCTGTAACTCATTTATCTGTTACTATTTCAAATACTGTAAGTACAGTTCTTACATATTTTTGTGTGGAACATGTAAAGGATTTTTGTACATGTAAAGGAAGAATGAAAATGTTTATCACCTTTATTGTGTTCTGGGGGTCACAGGATCATGACTGAATTCAATTAAACCTGCTCTGCTAGGGGAATAGCATCCACAAGAATACAGAGAAGGGAATTTCCTACTCTCTTGCAAAATTCTTCTGCTATGTAGAACAGAAGAAACTGATGTTTGCAAGTCCAATTGGGGGAAAAACTTTGAGGCAGCCCTGGTTGGATTCCTCCAATTCATTCACAGTGATCCAAATTTTAGAGCTACCATAATTTATTTGTATCTTTTTATTGCTATCTATTGGTTGGATTTTTACAGCTCCACTATAATTGCTGCCAAATTTAGAAGAGCTTTTTGACAGAGTAGAACTGAGTCTATTAAGGATATCTAGAGACAGACCTTATAAAGTTTATAAAGGAAGATATCTATTGAGGTTTTGTATTGTAGTTTTCTTTATTCTGTTGGTGGAAGAATAGAGAAGGAATTACTTTAAATTTCCTGAAGGGTGCAGACTAAACAGCAAGACTAAAAATATCATTTTCTAAGCAAAGCAGATCAATGAAGGGAGCAAAGAGGATGTCCTTTACTTACTCATTCTACTCCTAAAGTCAAATGAATTGCATCTCCAACAGCTACAAGGTGCAGTGTGAAAGGCAACCACAATTCAAGACTTCCCTGTCTTGTCTACCAATTTTGGAGATAGAGTCTGAGGGAACTTTAAGCTGTTCTTCAGCTGAAGATAAGAACATTTTATCTCCCTTGTGATGCCAATTTCAGATAACAGAGCCTTCTCTAGAAGTTGTAAGCCAGAAATTCCTGCAGAATGCCTTTATTCAAATAAAAGAAAAAAACCAACTATATCCATTCCAGATCACTGTTATCTAATGCTCTTTGTTCCAGAAGTCAAAGGGAAACTCTGGAGCTCAAAATAATTCAAGGCATCCTAAATTCTAGTGGAGGTCTGCATATGGATTGTGATCAGGCTGTCTGACCATCCATGATCTCCAAAGTATTAGATCAGGAGTGTCCAACCTGGGCAACTTTAAGACCTGTGGACTTCAACTCCCAGAATTCCCCAGCCAGCCATATCTCTCAAACCCTCCAAAATGTAGGACAATGTTTTCACTTGTTTTGTGAACTCCAAAATGGATTTTAAAAAATTGGGGAGTCATTTTCTCCATCACAACTCCATTGTAGCATGTATTAAAAGGGACAATAACATCAGCATGCAAGGATGGCTGAATGGGATAACTCACCACAGCCAATTCTCCATAACCAACTCACCATGGGACAATTCACCACGAAACAACTGCTGGGAAAATTCAACAATTTGATTTAATTATTTAAAATAATTTTTTAAAATTATGTTAATTTTTATCATTTTACATTTTATTTTGTCCCTCTTTTGCCATCCTTTCTTTAATGATTCTATTTGACCATTTCTTCAATATTTCTGTAACTCTTGTCCGGTGGTGAGTTGGTCATGGTGAGTTGGCCACAGCAAGTTGACTGTGGCAAGATGGCCATGAGAAGTTGGACATGGCAAGTTGTCGTAGATCCAGCTGAATGACCACTTGTCATATGGATGATTGACAATGATTGAATTGCAAAATTGATAAATGAAGTGATCAGATTGAAACATGGATGTTGGAAAGCAAGGAAAGTTTGCAATTTTAGGAAGGTATAGAAAAGGATAGTTAGTAACGCGGGTGTAATATAGTTTAGCTATAATTCCTTTCCTTTTTTTTCTCTTAGTTATGCATTCATTTATCTGTTTTATTATGCCCTGCTTCATTTTTGTGCTTTACGTATTCTTGCTAATCCCAAAGAGAAATAGTACAATAGCATTTCTCTATGTATGTAATTCTGCTGAGAAGAAACACTTTTGACTAATTTTGTATAACTTTATCTGACAGCATTTGAAAGCAATCGGTGAAGAACTTTCGAGATGTGTAGTTATGTACACAAGGACATTTACATTTTTATTTATATAGATATGGAAGCAAGTCAGCATGCATCTCCTCCTCCTCCTCATTTCCTTCCTTCCTTCCTTCCTTCCTTCCTTCCTTCCTTCCTTCCTCCCTCCCTCCCTCCCTCCCTCCCTCCCACCCACCCATCTTAGCGCCATCTCCTGTCCTCTGGTATTTGCAGTCTGAGGCTCTTGTCCTCCTCCACTGAATGGAAAGACTTTTCACTTTTCTAGGGTCATCACTCAGAATCCAAAAAAATACCCTGTGGAATTTTCTGTTTCAGAAATTGGAATTATTATTTTTGTTCTTTGCTTTTCTTCCTGTTCACCAAAAAAGGAGAACTGGAAATGACATGTGTTTTAGAAAGTAACCATCCACTTGGAAATAGACATCACTACAGAAAACACAGTTCCACAGAATATATTGCGAGCCCCATTTTTAAAACACATCTCACTGTTTATTTTGCACTGTTTTTCTTTCGGAGATAAACCATTATATTTTTCTATTAATATACAATACACACTGTTTCAATGTAAGCATAACAATTGTGTGTTTCAACCTATACCAGCCTAGGTAATTCATAGCAGCTTATGCAAACATTTCCCTTCGGCTTTTCTTAGTTGAGACTTTTTGACCTGTCACAGAATTATAACCCCATACTCAAATGCATATGCAAACACCAACATATGTTTTTCACATAAAACACATTCTTTCCATGTTTTGTCTTCTGGCTGCATTTGAAAGGGTTACAATGCAGTGTGTAGGAACCCATAGGAAGTACTGCTTTTGAACTGGGGAGGAAGCATTATTTGCAAGGCTCATGCAGCAGGTTTTGAAGCTGCCATAGACAATTTCTGCGTGCTCTCCCCAGAGCCTTATTTTGAGGCTCTGCAGAGTCCTATTTATTAGAAATGAAGCAATCCTTTTGAAACTGCTTAACCTTACTGCTATGATAGCTTCTTAGCACCCTAACGTGCGTGATTATTTTAATTAACATTTACAACAGAGCTGTAAGTGCATATATTGTCATGTTCTCCATAGAAGCCCATGAGATCTGCCTTTCTCCCTCTCTTTGCTGTAACTCCAAGCAGAGGTAAAATGAAGTGAGTCCAAGTTTGAAAGTCCATGTGACTTGAGTAGAAGCAAATTCAATATCCTCTTCAAAACCTAATTGCTGGCTAAAGTCATGCTTTGGTTTTAAAAATAACTCCAAACAAGAAAGATATTGCTGGTCAATAGGAAACAGAGATGGAGGCTTAGCCAATTACGAGCCTGTAGTACAGTGAACTAAAGCACTGTGATTAACAACTGCTGCTTGCAGTTATTGCAAGTTCAAATCCCACCAGGCTCAAGGTTGACTCAGCCTTCCATCCTTTCAAAGGTAGGTGAAATGAGGACCCAGATTGTGGGGGCAATAAGCTGACTTTGTATAAATATACAAAAGTATGAAGGCTATTGCTTAACGCATTGTAACCTGCCCTGAGTCTCCAGAGAAGGGTGGTATATAAATTAAAGCAAAAAATAAAAAAATAAAAAATAAATTATGAGATTGCACTCCCTTAAAAGAGGAGACTCGCTATGTGAGACATCTTAATGCATATATACCTGTCATGGAAATGTAGATGGTGGTGATGGGAAAACCTTGCAGAATTATGACTCCTGGGCAAGACACATCTTTATTTATTATTTCAATTTGGGCACCACCCCGTTTTCAAGTACTCTGATGAAGTTCATAAATAGTAAAATAAAATCCAATTTAACTAATTACTGTTCAATTAATATTTTCTTATCAATATGCCAATATTATTGCATCTTAAGTGGCTTAAATATTGATGTCTGTGTATAGACACGTAAAATGATAAAAAATACATTGAAGCAGTATTAAAAACGTTTAGTGAAAAAGGAGAGAGGAAAACAATAATCAAATGTTTACTTGCACATGGTCACTCATGCCCTAGTTACCTCCCGTATGGACTACTGTAATGCTCTCTACATGGGGCTCCCCTTGAAAAGCACCCGGAGGCTCCAACTGGTCCAGAACGTAGCTGTGCGGGTGATTATGGGCGCAGCTCGTTACGCCCATGTAACACCTCTCCTACGCGAGCTGCACTGGCTCCCGGTGGTCCTCCGGGTGTGATTCAAGGTGTTATTTATCACCTTTAAAGCGCTCCATGGCTTAGGACCTGGGTACCTACGAGACCGTATTTGCCACCAATAGCCTCCCATCGACCAGTTCGTTCTCACAGGGAGGGACTACTCAGGGTACCGTCAGTCAAATTATGTCGACTGGCAACTCCCAGGGGGAGGGCCTTCTCTGTGAGGGCTCCAACCCTTTGGAATGAACTGCCCCCGGAGATACAGAATATCCCTGATCTCCGTGTTTTCCGCCATGCCCTCAAGACCTTGATGTTCCAACAGGCGGGGCTAAACATATGAACATGTGAATGATTTTTTAAATGTGATCTAATTCTGGGTTTTATTTAATTGACCAAACTAAGTAATAATTTTAATTAGCAATTTTATGATGTTTGTGTGTCTATATTTTTCTTGACTGTACGCCGCCTTGAGTCCTACGGGAGAAAGGCGGTATAGAAATATAATAAATAAATAAATAAATAAATAAATAAATAAATAAATAAATAAATAAATAAATGGAATACCCAATATTCAAACTGGAAGCCCTAAAAGATACAATATTGGATTATTAATTTTAGGGGGCTGGGATCCTTTGATCACCACAGATAAGTCCTGTTTATAAGTAACAATTCTGAAACATTTGTCACACGGAGTAGAAATGTTCTTGAATCAGATGGATGTGGTGACAATTATTCACACCTTGATTGTACTCCATTTTAACTACTGCAATACATCCTATGTGGGACTCTCATTAAAAAGTGTCAAAGATCAAAATGGAGTAGTTAGACTACAACCCGGGACAAAGTTTCAGAAACATAGGATCCCTTTCCAGTTATTTACTAGGGCCATTGGAAGTGCTGTATGGTCTAATGCAGGGGTGTCAAACCCATGTTGTCACGTTGTCACGTGACATATCACAACTTTTTCTTCTTTGCTAAAATGGTGGTAGGCATGGGCAGCGCATGACGCATCTGGTTTGCAGCCCATGAGTTTGACACCCCTGGTCTAATGGTTAAGGCTCCAGGCTGGAAACCAGGAGGCGATGAGTTCTAGTCCCACTTTAACCATGAAAACTGACTGGGTGATTTTGGGATAGTTAACTCTCCCTCAGCCACCTCATATGGCTGTTGTTGAGGGTAAAACAGAAGGAGGGAAGAGTATTGTGTCTGTTCACCAACTTGTCTTATTTGTACAAATAATAATGGTGGGATATAAATAACAAAACAAACAAACCCTGAAGGCCTAAATGGTTTAGAGCAGGGGTATCCAACGTTGACAACTTTAAGATCTGAAGACTTCAACTTCCAGAATTCCCCAGCTGGCTAGAAAATTCTGGGAATTGAAGTCCACAAGTCTTAAAGTTGTCAAGAGTGGACACCACTGGCTTAGAGCCTACCTACCTTAAAGGACTTCTTTCCTAAGCAGGTACTGAGATCCTGCAGGAAAGGCCTTTCTGCAGATGTCCTTTCCTATCAAAATTCCTTCCTGGCTACCCTATGTGGCATTTACATGAAATGGAAATCATGAAGAAATTATGAAACTTAAATTTCACAGAGGTTGGATTCTATTTTACATTCCGTTATTATGAAAATAAGCTGTGGATCTTTATTGTCTCCCTTGGGAGGATGGAAGTTGAAAGCTTGTAGTGTTTCCTAAGAAGAAAAAGAATTGTTGTTTGTTTGCAACTATTGAAGGTACAGTATAATTGCCATTCAACCTCCTTTTTGTGGTTTATATTCTTTAGTTCCTATTTCAGTAATTTTCTTGTTAAGGATTGTTTGATGTGGATTTTTCCTGACGCACAATCAGTAGGCTGAAATCCACTGGGGAAATTTTATGCCTATTTAACAATCAATCCATTTTCAATCACAAGAGTAAAACTGATGTATTCGTGACACTTAGGAATCAGCATTATTCTTTGATATTATGTGTATATTTTACTGAAAACTCCTGCTAGTTTCATACATGGTTTGCAGTGATTTCATGGGAAGTTTCTAAGATCTTTGGTTCAGAGATACATTACAAATATTGTGATTCCTTTATCGTTGCATTTCCTGATGGTTGGCCTTGAATATCATTGTCCTCTCTAATAATTTTTAATTCAAATATTTTGCGTGAAATAGATGTGGAAAGGCCATGGTTATTCATTTGCATTGCTTGCCATATTGTTTCTGGCTGAAGATTTCATATACTCATTCAGCAATCATATAACTTTCAACAAGGCATATTCAACCATTGTTGCAATGCAGTGAATCATGATGACCATGGTTTTCATAAATGTAAGGACTGCTGAGTATTTCAATATATTTTGGAATTACTGTTCTTTTCCTTTTAAAAAAAACCAACCTCATTTAGATAGTTCCTTTTAAAAATATATTAGATTTCACTCATCCCTTGGTAGTACAGGGGTTTAAGGCACCCTGTTATTAAGCTTATTAAGACCAGCTGCCTGCAATTACTGCAGGGTTCAAATCTCGCCAAGGCTCAAGGTTGACTCAGCCTTCCATCCTTTCTAAGGTAGGTGAAATGAGAACCCAGTTTGTGGGGGCAATAAGCTGACTTTGTATAAATATACAAAAGGATGAAGGCTATTGCTGAGCACATTGTAAGCCGCCCTGAGTCTTCGGAGAAGGGCGGCATATAAATCAAATCAAATTAAAAATAAAAAAAAATCCCTAATTATTGTGTCCTTTAACTTGGGACAGGGATAGGATTGTCCTCCTAATCTGATTTTTGGAAAGTTATTTTTGATTAGATTACTGCAATCACAAGTGCTCCAGACTTATGTGTTAGATAAAACACTTAAATTTGGCAACAAAGGAGATAAAAAGAGGGTGGTTTTTTTTTTTTTTTACTCCTAGTACTAGCTCTGAAAAACCAAGCAGTTAGATCAGGGGTGTCAAACTCGCGGCGTCATGGCAGCATCACGTGACGTATCACAACTTTTTCCCTTCGCTAAACCGGGCATTGGCGTGGCCAGCAAGTGACACATCCCACCTGTGGGCTGCATGCCCCGACTTAGATTCCAAGTCAACCAAGTTCTTCCACCAATTGTTGTTGAATTGCTTCCAGAGTATATCAGACTATTAGAGTCCGAGAAGGCCTTGACTTCTAATAATTGCATTTCCAAAGATTAAATTTCAGGGTTAAGAATCAAGGGAAACTCCAACTATTTCTGTATCCATTCCTGAGCATCAAGATATATTAGTGGATGGAAGAATACAGGAGAAGGGGGAAGGAAGTTTCCAGCTCAATGATTGGAAGAGTGTTTTGATCCCTATCATGATAAAATGTCTTTAGGCTGACCAGTAAATTTGAAAAATTCTGAACTATGTTCCTATTTTGAGGGAAAGAGAAAACAGTCATAGGTAGAAGTTTTACACAGACAATTTTATGTTTTCACTTATTTGGTTTCAATAGTAAATTTATGTATTCAACTGCTAGTCACAAAGGCCTATTTTTGTTGATTACAATGACTAAATGTAGTATTTACACTTTCTATAGGCAAAGAAGGATTATATACACAGTAAAATGATGTAAACAACATGGTAAAAAACATAGATGGACTTGTTATACTCCCAAATAAAATTGCTTTGTAGCACTCTCAATTGGAGACTAAAGAAATTGTAGTAATCTTGACCGGAATACAGTTGTTATGTTTGTGAAAGATTGTAAAAATCCAGAGCTTTATAATCAATGAGATGGCCAAGAAAAAAGCCATTGTCAGATGCAAAAGACCAGGTCCACCTGTGAAGGTTCAATTTAACTGATTTATTGCTAAAAGCCTACACACAGGAATCCTCTGAACTAACAGGCAACACTTGGTTAGAGTTAGATAAAGGTAAATGGAAATCAAGGGGAATTGACTTACTTCATTTGTGGCTATGTGGACTGATCCTTCTTTTTCACTGTCACAACCCCTGCTCTACCAGTCCTTCTCCTACATCAATTTTAATAGCCAAGCCAATTGGCTATCTTAATAATGAAGCCAATTCCCAGCAATATGCAGCAATTTGATTGGCTGATTGGGAAGAAAGGAAGCTAGTGACACATTACATAGCAGGTAGATAGCTGTCTCCCTGTCAACCTCTGAAGTGGAATGATAGGACTTCTCTAATTATGGAATATTACTACTGTTTCCATCTTTCCCTGAAACCACTTAGGCAACAGGGAGAAAGAGCACCCCTTACTTGCTGACTATTTAATATCAGTACATATGGAATTTTAAAATGTGGATGAATTTGCCCATGAGAAAGAGAAGAGAGAGAAAGCAAATAGTTGCACAGCCCAAGAAAAATAGAAAGTATGAGAAAGAGACTCAGAAGAGCCCCACCTTGACCTCAGTGTCCTTAAAAAAGAACAGTGAAGATTTTGGATAATTTCTCAAGATTTGGTTAATAGACCTACAACAATAAAGTAGCATGCCTGAAATCCTTTTATTGTTCTGTTTGTCTTTGAGCTTGCTTATTTATCTCAAAGGGCTGAAAGTCCAGAATCTCATTCTTGAAGTTGAGGTGACCTGTAAAAAAATCAAGACATGTCCCAGCATCCAGGTTTAAGTCAACATTTCTGGAATTTTTCCTATTTCTAGTTTAATACTAGATACTCTATTAGGGATTAAAAATCCTGTTTGAAGAAAGTCATTATTGGTTCTTTGGGATGTGATCTTAGTATGACAAATTATGGTGGCAATAAACGAAATAAATAGACATAAGATGATTTATAGAAATATGCCCTTACTGTTGGCCTTCAGGGAATGTGGAAGAGAGAGCCATAGAGACAGTACATTTTGTATAACAATTTATCACTTGAAATATTGTGAAATAAGCTTCTAAAACATTAGGATAGTAGGAGTACAGAAGCAATGATTTAGAAAACATGGAAATGAATGTAGTTAAATTGAGGTCAGTGTCAGACCTACATTATCTAAATTGCACATAGATTTATGGGTAACTTCAAACTTCTCATGATTCAAGGTAAACATTCACTTCTTTATTTTTCCATGTTGTTCATGGTTTCTAAGAAGAAAAAAAGTTACACAATACAAAACTAGAAAAATATTGTAGCAAAGGACAAGTGATAAATGTCCCGGTATACTTGAATTTGGTCTCCATAGGAAAAAAATGATTGTTGCTATCATTCCTTCTTAATAACAGACTCAAATGGATGCTCCTGCTAATATTTATGGTTTTACTTGATATGTCACAAAGTCCTCTGAGATTTGGAACTGCAATACGTCTGGTATAATGGCAACAGCAGATTAGAAAACAATAGAAACTCTGAAAATAATATGATTGAAAATAATCCAAGTTCCATTTAATTTGCAACCCCAGTCTTGAAACTTCAATTGATAAACTGATGTCTAAATTGCTTTTCAACTTGGCAATTTTAAAATATATTTATTGTGATGATTTATATCTCAGGAGAAGTACATGTCACTGATTGCTTGGTTATGCCTCACATTTTTCCCCCTGACAAACTATCAGTGTACAGAGTTACACATATACCTTCATTCAAAAATACCAACTATCTTTTTTATAATTTAAAATGGGTATATATTGACCAAATCACAGTATTTGAAATAATTCTTGATAAGATAAACTATTGTACCATGGCTCTTTTTCCCCTCTAATTTTATTTTCTCTCTCTTTATATCTGTCTCTCTCTCTGTCTCACTCTCTCATACAGATATGTGCACACACGCGTGCGCACGCACGCAAGATTTCTCAAGGGAGTGATGCCTTGCATAACGTTTTCAAAATAAGATAATTTGAGCCTAGTCATTTGTGCCTTGAGTAAAAATTTGGACTGATTTATTCTACGATCCATATTTGTGTTTTCTAGGCTATTCATAGTATTCTTAGGAATCTTCCTAACATCAACATCAAGAGTGTTGATGTTCAAAAACATCAACACTCTTTCTCCCTTGAGGGTGGAGACAGCAGCCAGACATGGGTTGTGCTCATTGGTCAGAGATTGGACTGAGCCTGTAAAATCTTCTTAAATCCGCCCCTTGTTGCTAGGGCATCCAGCTTTTTGCTCAGTCATCAGACTGGACAGTTGTGTGGAAAGTGTGCTCTGTCTGCTTTTTGCATTAGAGTTAACTTTTGCTATCTGATTTCTTCGGTTCTTTTTGACTTTGGATTCACTGTGACTATTCTCTAGCCTGCTGGATTGGATTTAGGTAATTTATATCTTTAACAGCTCCTTGTGAGCTGCTAAGCTACCTCTCCCTCAGCTCCTTCCATCCTCAAGTAAATTGGTTAGTCATTCACTCCTTTGGTGGAGCTATTCGCTCCCTTTTGGGGGAGAAGGTATTGCTTTGCCCTATAATCCCAATTGAAGGGCATTTACCAGGCCTTTAGACTGTTTGTGGAGCCTTGCGCCCCCCCCAAAGGCTTCTTCGGGTTGCCTGGATATATAACACTTTATTTGTGGAGTCTCGTGCTTCCCCGCACTAACCGCTTGTCGGCTGTCACGAATCTTCCCCTTTGAGGTGCGTTTTGAAGCCCGTTTGCCTCTCCTCGCTAACGCTAACTGCCTCAGCTGCTTAGCGCTATTTCTCCGGGCCTCCTTCTCGCCGGTTCAGAGCTCTGTGCTCTAAACGGAACTTTGGCTGCTGATTAATCTTTGCCTCAGCTGTTCAGCGCAAGGAGCGGAGCAGCACGCTCCCTGCTGTAGCCGCTTGTCGGCTTTCCTGAAGGGATCTTAGTATCCCTAGCCTGCAAGTTAGCATCGGGGGCGTTTTTGAGCTGCCTCCCTTGCTGTTTGAGGTCTCGCCCTTGCCGAATCTTCCCTCAGCTGTTTAGCGCCGAGCGTATTTGCCTACAGTAGAGCTTCGCGCTCTCCCTGCAGCTTGCTTGGGCGCCATTTTGTTGCATTCTTTGCTCTGTGTTCTTAGCGCTGAGAGGTTTGGCTTCGCGCCCTTCCTGTAAGTTGCTTGGGCACCATTTTAGATCACACCTCTAAGTGAGGGTGGTGTCTGAAGGCCATAAAAGAAAGGGCTTCCTTCCTCGACAGTTTAATACATCGAGTTGGGGCATTCCAATTACTCACTTATTTCTGCTAGCTATTACTGTATTAATTTACAGTTTACTGGGGCAAGAAAACCTTGTACACTTACCTTGACTTACCTGGTTCGTAGTTGTCCTTCAATAATGCCTAAGGCACAGGCCAAGTCTAGACATGGCCGTAAGGCCACAGTGCGCGACCAGTCTGAAGCCTCCCTCCGAGAGAGCCAGGCTCAAGTGCCAAATGAAGGGGTGAGGCCCCCTGCTCCTGCCACCAAGCGTCCCTCGCTTCCCTCCAAAGCACCCAAGTGTCAGGGTAAGCTTCCCAATGAGGCTTCTAAGAAGCAGGGTGGTAATGGAGCCCCAAATTGTAGGACGGCCAGGCTTCCTTCTGAGAACCCGCTGCGAGACATATCTTTGACTCCTGATCAAAGGTCTTTGCAAGATTTTCCAATGTCAGTTCCTTCAACAGAAGTTTGGGGATCAGCTCCCTTAGTGGGGGTTCATTCTACGGTGGAGTCTAGCGCTCCCAGTCTTCCAATGGGTCATCCCCCTATCTCTTCTGTTCCTATCCGAGCCTCTACGGAAGCCGGCCCGGCTCCAGGTCAACCTCCGGTCAATTGGCAGCCGGAAGACATTCAACGAATGATTGCTGTAGCAGTTCATCATTCGTTGTCTACTCATTTCAATCCTGCTCCAGGACCGGCTCTCACTTGCTTGGTCCTTTCAGAACCAGCAGAATCTCTGAGCAGATTCGAGATGGATGATTCCATTTCTCTGGCAGGTTCGGATTCTCCTTCCGTTTCAGGGGTCAGTGATCACTCCAAAGAGGTGAGCATGGAACCCTAAGAACCAGAGCTTTCAGAAGATGAGGGATTGCCCCCTGACCAGCCAGCCTTCACGGGCCTATTTTCCCAGTCTCTCTTTAAGTCGCTGCTCTTTAAAGCAGTAAACGCAGCTCAACTGGGGCCGACTTCTCTGCCAGAGCCTCCTCCAACTGCGACCTCCTTGAATCCGTTGTTTGCTGAGCAACCGAAAGCTGTGACGGCCATTCCCACGCCACCACTTTTTATGGAGGTCATCAAGAAGCAGTGGTCCGCCCCCTCTTCTGTTCCAGTGCCATCTTCCACGGACAAAAGGAACTTCATTGTTTCGTCAGACCTAGAATCCTTGCTCCAGGTTCCCTCGGTCGACTCCCCTGTGGCGGCGTTGCTCTCCTCTTCCTCCATCCCTGGAGATCCAGAGGAAGGCCTGCGACCTGAGGAGCGCAGATCTGAACAGGTTCTTCAGAGGGCTCACCTGGGTGCGGCATGGGCCATTAAATCTGCAACCACCGCATCCTTCTTTAATCGGACAACGATTCTGTGGCTTAAACAATTACAGGAAAAGATATCGTCTGAGGACTCTAGGTTGAAGCAGGACTTGAATAAAATTATAGCTGCGGTACAGTTTTCTGCAGATGCCACCTTGCATGCCACACGATTCGCAGCTAAGTCCCTGGCCTCCTCCATCGCGGCCCGCCGCTTAGTGTGGCTTTGCCATTGGCAGGCCGACGCGAGGCATAAATGGCGTCTGGCTTCGGTGCCTTTCTCAGGAACTAAGCTGTTCGGCGGACACTTGGACAAGTTCCTCATAGAGACCAAAGATAAAAGAAAAATCCTGCCGGCTGTTTTCCGTAGGGGGGAACCTCGGGTCTTCCCTTATCCACCTCTTTCTCATTTCCGTCCGGAAGGGGGAATAGGTCCCCACAGAAACACGGGTAATTTCTACCCGGGGGCCCTGAATTCTAGGCAGAGGACTGTTCAGGAGAGACCAGCTAGGGGGAGGAATTTTGGTCCCCGACGGCCCTTTTGGGGGGGAGGGGGTCATTTCATCTGTCGCTGTCGTTAGTAGTACCAGGGATCCTCCCATTGGCGGATGATTGGGCCTCTTCGCCAAGGCTTGGGAAGGTACTACTTCAGATTGCTGGGTCCTGGCCTCTGTTTCATCGGGTCTGGCCATTGAATTTGTTTCCACCCCCCCTTTGTCTTTTATCCGATGTCCTCTGTCCCAAATAGCTGAACGTCAATCCCGCATGCAGTCGGCTATCAACCATCTGCTAGCCATTGAGGCTATTCAACGAGTGCCTCGTGACCAGATGGGACAGGGGTTCTATTCTAGGGTCTTTTCAGTCCCTAAGTCATCGGGTGGGTGGAGACCGATTCTGGACCTTAAGCGATTGAACCAGTTTGTGGTCTATAGAAGGTTCAAAATGCAATCTTTGTCTTCTATCCTGGACGGCGTACAGAGGGGCGATCTCCTCTGTTCAATAGATCTCACGGAGGCTTATCTCCATATCCCCATTCACCCTTCTCATAGGAAATTCCTTCACTTTTGCTATGCTGGGGTTCACTACCAGTACAGGGCCTTACCCTTCGGTCTTTCCTCTGCACCCCATAGTTTCACCAAGATTTTGGCGGCCTTGGTGGCCCACCTCAGGCTTCAGGCAGTTCGTCTCCAGTGCTACCTGGATGACATCCTTATTATGTCATCTTCCCATCAACAGGCCATGTCTGATCTCCGGCTTACCATTCAGACACTGGCATCACACGGCTTCTCCGTTAACTTAGAGAAAAGCCATCTGGAACCCTCGACTAGAATTCTTCACTTGGGGGCTATTATTGATTCAGCACAAGGTAGAGTTTTTCTCTTCCCGGATCGCCAGGCTGGGTTGAGATCTATGGTAGCTAAGGTCCTTAGAAATAAGAGGGCTTCCCCCCTACTTCTTTCCAAACTACTAGGGAAGATGGTCTCGGCCATCTCTATTGTTCCATGGGCCAGGTTACACCTTAGAGACTTTCAATGGTTTCTCTTGCCTTTGCAGAAAACGGGCAAGGGATCCTCCTCGACCAAGGTGTCCGTTCCACGGGCTGTGCTCTCATCCCTTTGCTGGTGGCGATCTCCTGCGCTCTCCAGGGGCTGTCTGTTCCTGGAACCCCAGTGGATAACTGTGACTACCGACGCCAGCAAGTCCGGCTGGGGGGCTCACTGCGGTGTTCAATTTGCGCAGGGGACCTGGTCCACTATGGAGGCAGCCCGCAGCATCAATTGGCTAGAGCTGCGGGCGATTTACCTGGCACTTCGAGCCTTTCTATGTCTGGTGTCCGGCGAGCATGTGTTGGTGTTGACCGACAACACCTCGGCCAAGGTGCACGTCAATCGCCAGGGCGGCACCAGGTCTTCACCGCTAATGCGGGAAGCAAAGAAACTAGGCCTTTGGGCGGAGAGGCATCTGGCTTCCTTGAAAGCGGAACACATATCGGGTGCCTCAAACATGATGGCAGACTGGCTGAGCCGCCAACAATTGGACCACGGAGAATGGAGCCTCCACCCGCTCCTCTTCCGAAGGATAACGGCTCTTTTCGGAAGTCCGAAGGTAGACCTCTTTGCTTCCCCTCAGAACAGCAAGTTGCCTCGTTTCTTCTCCCGCTTCCCTTCCCTTCAGGTGGAAGCTGTGGATGCTCTGCGCTCCCCTTGGCCACAGGGCCTACTGTACGCCTTTCCCCCAATTCCCCTCATCCCGAGGGTGATTCGGAAACTATTACTGGAACAAGCGGAGGTTGTTCTTGTGGCTCCACATTGGCCGAGGAGGTCATGGTTTACAGACCTCATTCATCTGTCAGTGTCCCCTCCTTGGAGGATTCCGTGTTCCCCGGATTGCCTCAGCCAAGGGACGATTGTACATCCAGAGCCTCAGTGGCTTCAGCTGACCGCTTGGCGGTTGAGTGGGAAGCTCTGCAGTGGGACCACATCCCTTCTGACGTGATCCATACCATCCAGGCATCCCGGCGGTCATCTACGGAACAGATTTATTCGGCTACCTGGCGGTCTTTTTCCTCTTGGTGTGAAACCCAGGGGTTTTCTCCCCTTCGAGCATCAGTCTTGCAGGTCCTCCGGTTTTTACAGTCTGGTCTAGTCAAAGGGCTGTCTCCAAACATGCTCCGGAGACAGGTGGCTGCAATTTCTTCCATCCTGACATATAATTCTGTTCATTCGCTATCTCAACAGCCTCTGATTCGATGTTTTCTACGAGGTGCGACTAATCTCTGCCCGCCTGTTCTGCATTGGTATCCCTCTTGGGATCTTTCCTTGGTACTGGACTCTCTTATGGGGTCACCTTACGAGCCTCTCGATTCAGTCAGCTTGCACCTGTTGTCTGGCAAGGTGGCCTTTTTGGTTGCAATTACGTCGGCGCGTCGAATTTCAGAACTAGCAGCATTGTCCATTAGAAATGATTTGTGTTGTGTTCCATGGGGATCGGGTGGTCCTCAGATTGGATCCTACATTTGTGACTAAGATTAAGTCTCCCTTTCATCGCTTACAGGAGCTGGTTCTACCAGATTTCTATCCTTCTCCTTCCGGTCCGTTAGAGCTGTTTGCATATGTTGGATGTCCACCGAGCACTTAGCCTCTACCTCCAGAGGACTGCTGATATTCGGCGGACAGAATCGCTGTTTGTTTCTTTTCTACCGTCTTCTTTAGGACAAAGAGTGACTTCTTCCACGGTGGGGCGTTGGATCCGTACAACGATTACAACAGCTTACGAACTTCGGTCATTGCCTCCTCCTTCTTCTGTCACAGCCCACTCTACCAGGAGTGCTGCGACCACGGTGGCTTGGGCTTCGAAGGCTTCCTTGGACGAGATCTGCAGGGCGGCAACTTGGACGTCCCCTTCACCCTTTATTAGACATTATAAACTAGATAAGTTCGCCTCTGCAGAGGCTGACTTTGGGAGGCGTGTGTTACAGGGTGTTGCAGCTTGGGAGGTTTCTTCTGTCCAGACTGTTCCCGCCCATGAAATGGGACAGTGATCTTTGGTATGTCCCACGTCTGGCTGCTGTCTCCACCCTCAAGGGAGAAGGGGCGTTGGTCCTACCTGATACGCCCCTTCTCGTTGAGTGGAGACAGCAGCCAGCCCCGCCCTGGTTTTCAGTCTGGTCATTGCTGTTATTGGTTGTATTTCATTTATTGTTTTCCCTGTTTTCTTTCCACACACCGAGTCTGTTTTTCTCCTTCGACAAAAGCTGGATGCCCTAGCAACAAGGGGCGGATTTAAGAAGATTTTACAGGCTCAGTCCAACCTCTGACCAATGAGCACAACCCACGTCTGGCTGCTGTCTCCACTCAACGAGAAGGGGCGTATCAGGTAGGACCAACGCCCCTTTTCTTCTGCTTTTTCAAAGTCAACATTTGCCTCGACAGAGTGTCATATGGAAAACCATTGCCTGAACAAGTCTGATCTTTGCAAGTTTAGACATGTCATGACATCTGAAATCTTTTTTACAAGACTGTCATCGCCAAGTGTTAGACCATACAGTCCAACTACATTTTTCTCCTTATTTTCAATTTTGACATTCCACTCTCCAATATTTTGCTCTCATGCTCTCCTAATTTCCGATGGAATTTAACCATAACATTCTTCAATTTCCTTCTCTTCTATATCAGCAGTTAGAACATAAATGTGAATAATTCTCATTTTAAACGATTGCCCAAGTAGTCTAACTGATACCATTCAGTCACAGACTGCATTACATCCCAGTATTTTCTTTGCTGTATCCTTCCGGTCTTTGAAAGCCATGCCGCTCCTTTTTGGTTTTTCATGAGCAGTAAATAAGATTTTCTGACTAAAAGTGTCAAATTCCACCCTTTTTCAATTTGTTGATGCGTAGGGTGCCGATGAGTAGCCAAATCATTTTATTTTTATTTATTTTTTAATTGTGTTGAGTTTCTCATACTTTTTACATTCCATATTCCCATTTCTGTCTTTGCAGTTACAGTTTTTCTTTCCTTGCATAGCCTCATCAGCAACTGAATATCCTGAAGGTTTTAATCTAGCCCTGTCATAAACACCATTAACATTCTGCAAGATCCACAGCTTGTCCTTGGTAGCATGTTGAGTGCTATCTGACCTGAGGGCCCAATCATCAGCACAGGATTGTCAATCACTTTCTCTTGTCCGTCCCTGGGGTTTTCTCAGTAAAATATTGGCATGGTTTACCAGTTCTATTTCCCACACATTATAAAATGATTATCTTTCTATATCGCTACTGTCCAATATAGGTGCTTGTTTGTTTAATTTAATATTTTAATAATTTAATATTTAAATTTATATACCGCCCTTCTCCCGAAGGACTCGGGAGATAGCTAGGATCATCTTCATATGTTGGTGACCTGACTTGGATTGTATATATTCTCAACAAGCTCTCATGGTATTCTTTGCTTATCCTACTGAGGAACTTCACCACTACTGTAGGCACCAAGAACTATAGCTATAGTACCATAGCAAGACTTGGGGTGTGAGGGAATAGTACAATCGTACTAAAAAAGTAATAACTACTACTACTATTACTGGTAGGAAGCGTGATGACTCAGTGGTTAAAGACACTGAGCTTGTCAGCTGGTGTTCTGATCTAGGCTTCCCCAGCAGCACAAAGCCAGTCCTCATTCCGATAAACCCCTTTTATTTAATTTACAGTGAATTCCTCTCCCACAGTCTTTCAAGATAGTTCACAATTACTGACCTTTATCAGGCTTGGAGAGTGGCCAGGCCGATATCTTTCAGACGCAGCAATACTTGGCAGGAATGCAGTAATGAACTAATTGTCTCCTGAAAACTCCATTCCCCTTTCGCTCCTCTTTTATTCCCTCATTGTCCACCTGTTGCCTTACTCCCAAGTCGACTCTTGTTCTTTAGCTGTTCCTTCGTCTGGCAACTCTGCACATGCACACACTGGGAACAGGCTCCATCTGTTCGTCTGCCTCACTGATGTCTGACTCCAAAGGCAGCTGATAACTGGCATATGGCTCTGGACCCCTCTCTGCCTCCAACACAGAGCCCTCAGCAGGGCCTTCTCCAGACTCCAGGACTGGCCCATGTTCCTCCTTAACCTTCTCACTGTCCGAATCTGCTGCCAGATCCGCTGGCAGGCCACAACAACTGGAAAGCTGACAGCCCATGTTTGTGACCTGAGCACTACACAACGGGTGAATGACCGTTCTTGTCCCAGGTCCTTCTCACTAGCAGTTCGAAAGCATGCAAATGCTAGTTGATAAATAGTTAGCATTTCAGTGAGAAGGTAACAGTGTTCTGTGTGCCTTTGGTGTATAGCCAGGCTTGGCCACATGACCACAGAAAATGTCTTCAGACAACATGGCTCCCTTGGCCAAGATGAGCAGCAAGCCTTAGAGTTGGACATGACAAGACAGGGAGAAAGCTTTATCTTTAGTACTACTGGTAAAATAACAGTTGCAGTCAGGAACTCCAATATTGTTTGTGCTAAATCCCCCATAAAGTGCCAACTCCTCTTGTTTGATTTGAGTATTCTCAAATGTTATTTAATAAATTGAATTGATTGGATATTAGATTCCATTGCATTCTGAGAGTCCTATACAATTAACCTATTTGATAACCTATAGCATTAAAGGTGCTAACAGATTTGGGGATGTAGGAGGCCACATTTCATAAAACTTAACTAAAACTTAAAAACAAAAATGTTGTTTTTAATAACATTTTCAAATTGTATGAGGGCTTTATAAAATCCAAAATTAACCTACATTAATATAATTCTATCTATCTATCTATCTATCTATCTATCTATCTATCTATCTATCTATCATCTACCTACCTACCTACCTACCTATACCTACGTCTGTCTGTCCATCCATCAATCCATCCCTCTATCTCTATCTCCTCCTATGCAGTAATATTTCTGTAGCTTACAGTGGAAACAACAATTTGTAGTAATCAACACAATATAAATCATTCTTCAATAAAAACATAGTGTTTCAATAAAACATATAAGCAAAAATCAGTATATGCAACATAACTTCATGAGTGTGTTTATCAAAGTATTTCAGGTTTATATGTGCAAGCATATATATGAGAAAGAAAAAGAAGACCTTGGAAAAATAATTATCAAACAGCGTGATCTCAGGTAACAAAATAGCATCCTTTCACCAAGCCGAGAAGTCACACTTTGCCGTATCACGTGTGGACCATTCTCCTAGGAAAGTATTGCTGTGTTCCAAGCAAATTGGAAACCTGGCGGAAACAGTTTAATAAATACACCATGACATCAGAGCATTATTAGAAATGTGTTAACAATAGAGAGTGACTCGCTGATCTCACTTTAATGTCCTGTCAGAGGTAATCAGGGGATGTGAGAAAGCTCTGAAATTTATTTAAGCATATTGTCAGAAAGCCGCTATAGAACTCTGACCTTGAGCTGCCCAGCGTTAATGCCGTGTGCATTTCCATTACAGGCGAAGATTAGTTTCCTTTCTTTTCTTCTTTTTTCCCATCCGAAAGGTGTAGCCCAAACACAGTTGCTTACTGCAACTCTGCCAGAACCTGGTTTTCTCCATTTTTCCTCCTTGCTTCCTTCCTGTAAGCTCTCTTTACTAAGTTGCAATAGACAGCCTCTGCTCCTTGACCCCTACAAGCCCAGTTGATGTCATGACTCAAGAAGGATAAAGTTGCTTTGTCTTAGAAGATTGGAAGGGCTCTGGCAACTGAAAAATGAAGAAGTGTGTGCTAAGGCAGAACAACCCAATACTAGTCCTGGATACACAGAAAGGAGTCAACAACTAAAAATGTTGTTAGCTGTCACCCTCCAAAACAATTGGAATGGGCTGCCAGGAGACACAATGGGGTGCAGATGATTTATACCAGTGCAAATGCATCATTTATTAAAACTACCACATCACTGACAATACGAAACCTTCCATTTGAGATAAGCAGAGGCCCAGTCGGCTGATCTGCTGCTGTTTTGGGGAAAGTGATTTCGCTGTAGTTCTCCTGTGCAGGAAAGATATTGGAAACGTTACAGCAAGAAATAGCCATCGTGCAAGAAAGAGCTATTTGGGATAGACTTATTTACAGTATCTGATTTTTAACTCTTCTCTCATTCAGGAGTTTATGATAGCCCAAGAAGTGTCTCCTCTTATTTTCCTTTACAACAATCAACCTGGGCTGAGAGAGAGAGAAAAAAAGAAAGACTGGGCCAAAGTCACCCAGTGAGATTCATGGGTTTGCCTAACTCCAGTTTGGATCCTTCACCCCATGGGTTTCATGCAAATCCTCTCTGTTTCTGCTTGTTTCTTTCTTTTATGTTCTTTCTTTAACCAATTATTAAATGTGACCTTTTTATGGCCTGCAAACATTACTGATAGAGAGCAGAGTGAGGGGAATATGTGGGGAGAGCAAAAAATGGGCCTTCCCCACCCTAGGCCCTCTGGAGGCAGGAAACAGCCTGTTTCCCTACTTCTGGTGGGCCCAGAAGGCCTGAAAATCAGCTGTCCGGTGTGTGCATGAGCGCCAGAGCTGAGCTCGATATGGCTCTGCGTGCCACCTGTGGCACGCGTGCCATAGGTTCGCCATCATGGGAATAGGTGATACCTGGCTCAATAGCAGTAACTATGAGAGGGATCTTCGAGTACTATTGGATAATCACTTGAATATGAGCCAGCAGTTTGCTGCAGCTGCCAAAAAAGCCAACACATTCCTAGATTAATAGAGAGATAGAATCAAGATTATGTGAAGTATTAGTACCATTTTATAATGATTTGGTAAGACCACGCTTGGAATATTGCATCCAGTTTTGGTTACCATGATATAAAAAGTGGCTAAGACACTGAGCTTGTCGATCAGAAAGGTCGGCAGTTCAGCGGTTGGAATCCCTAGTATAGGTCTCCTGCGCGAGCAGGGGTTGGACTAGATGACCTCCAAGGTCCCTTCCAACTCTGTTACTGTTATGAAGAATGCAGAGAAGATCACACAAAGATGATTTAGGGGATTGGAGACTAAAACATATGAAGAATGATTGCAGGAATTGGTTATGTCTAGTTTATTGAAAAGAAGGAGTAGGGGTGATACAGAACAATGTTCCAATATCTAAGGGGCTGCCACAGAGAACAGACCATCACACTATTCTCCAAAGCACCTGAAGGCAGAACAAGAAGCAATGGATGGAAGCCAATCAAGGAGAGATCAAACTTAGAACTAACTGACAGTTAGAGCAATTAATCAGTGGAACAACTTGCCTCCAGAAGTTGTGGATGCTCCAACACCGGAGGTTTTTAACAAGAGATTTGACATTCATTTGTCTGAAATGGTATAGGGTCTCCTGCTTGAGCAGGTGGTTGGGAAGGGACCTCCAACATCCCTTCCAACTCTGTTATCTGAACATAGCTTTCCCATGCCTGGAGTCTCCAGTTCTCGTGCTCCCAATTTCATGCTTGACCATTTTTCTGTCATAGTTTATTTCTAGTTCCTGTTTTTGTCTGTGCACTGAGTGAACTGAGGTGGTGTGTTTGCTCTCAGTATTCAAAAGGTGATGCATAACTTTCATTCAAGAAACAAAAAACAAAATATGTATTTGAAGCCCAAATAGAGTTGTGGAGAAAAGAACTTCTGCAGAACCCTGTTGGGAGATATGTTAAGAGACTTTCTCCTCTAAGATATTGAATGAAAGTGGTAGTTTGGAAAATAGCCATTGAGTGGGGCCATTTATATCATCAAGCATACCAGCATGGAGCAATATCTTTGTGATAATTACTGAATGATATATGACACATCTGCAATTCAATATAAACTTTTAATTTCAACTGTACAATTCACTGCACTGACTAAAGGATGTTTTCAAAGCATGAGTGTCTTTTTAATGCAAAGAACTGGATAGAACAATGTGTGTGTGTGTATGCATACACACCAGGGGTGAAATCTAGCAGGTTCTGACAGTTCTGGAGAACTGGTAGCGGAAATTTTGAGCAGTTCAGAGAACCGGTAGTGGAAATTTTGAGTACTTCGGAGAACTGGCAAATACTACCTCTGGCTGGCCCAAGAATAGAGATTTTGCAGTATCCTTCCCCTGCCACGCCCACCAAGCCACACCACGCCCACCAAGCCTCGCCCACAGAACTGGTAGTAAAAAAATTTGGATTTCACCACTGATACACACACATACTCTACATGAGAGTGCATGCTAAAGTATTTATTCTTGTAATAGATTTCAGGAGCAAGAGAACAATTTCTATTTATAGAGATGATACCTTATCATTGAAATATTTTGCTTGGGAGGTATTGGGCATATACACCAGTCGTGTATGCCAAAAAAGCCCCTCCAATGAAATTTGTGACTGAAAATATAATTCAATTCAATGTACTACAGTATGAAAAAAACTCTTCATTATCAGCACACAACAACCTTACCAATCTGGTATTCAACGCATCTTTTCTCTCCGTCTCTCCCTCCCTCCCTCCCTCTCTTCATGTATTTATTAATTCAATTTATATGGTTCCACACTTATTGTGTGATTCTGGGCAGCTAATAAGAACCATAAATAATAATAATAAGAGCTAAAAAGAAAAAAAAATATCAGGCTCAGCATGACTCATAAGCCAAACACCAAGATCTGAAAGTTTTGCATCCAGGTTTTTTTCTTTTTAAGAAAGTTAAAAGCAAGAAAGAAAGCATTGAAAATAAGTACATACGGTATTTGTGTTTTGTAAAAAGGAAATGAAGTAAAGCCAAGTGAATATTTTGTTCTCCATAATATATCTATGCAGATACTTTTTTTTTACTTCACTGAAATAAATGTCTATAAAATACATACATTTTTATGCCATCTTCTAATACATACATTTCTCACTCATAAAAAAAATGTCTTATTATTAGGATGCTTCTGACAGATGGTTTTGTCTTGATAATGGACCATTGCAAATCTAGCCATCCTGAATAATAGGGTCAGCTGGGAATCATTGGGTCTGTTCAGCCAATCTCCAAGTGACTGGTTATAAGTCTAGGACAGGGGTCTGCAACCTTAAATACTCAAAGAGCCATTTGGATCCATTTCCCACAGAAAAGAAAACACCCGGAGCCACAAAACCTGGGTGAGCATGGCCAACTCGATGTCATTCACTTCCATCAGTCACATGACCTCCTAGCCACGCCTACCCAGATGGTCATTAGGGTAGAGAACCAGTTGTTAAAAAACACCAGAAACCACAAAACCCTTTTGACATCTCTCTCTTTCTCCCTCCCTCCCTCCCCCCATCTCTCCCCCTCTCTTTGTATCTCTCTATGTCTCTCTCTCTCCCCCCCTCTCTGTCTCTGCCCTGGCCGCTTCTCCATTCCCCCGCCGTCGCCCTTACCTTCTCAGGCCAGGCAAGGAGTGACTGGGAGGTGAGGGCAAGGGGTAGGGCCAGCCAGTGGTGGGATCACTTGACAGGGAGCCACAGCAGAGGGCCCAAAGAGCCGCAGGTAGTTTCCCAGAATGCATTGGATCTAGCTTATAAAACCAGTAAAACCTTGAAATCAGTTTAAATATCATTCTAGTCCCTATTTATCCTCTAATGATAAAGGACTATTTCACTCTGCCAAATCTGGGAAGTAAGGTTTTTTTGGTTGTTCATGAATGTGGACCTCGATTTCACATACAAGTAGTGCTTGACTTACAACAGTTTGTTTAATGACCATTCAAAGTTACAATAGCACTGAATAAAGTGACTTATGACAATTTTTCACACTTACAGCCATTGCAATACCCCCATGGTCCCCATGGGGATGGGGGTGGGTGGGGGTGAGTGGGGGTGGGTCGGCCCACCCGCAGGTTGCCACTACCGGTTTGCTTGAACCGGTCCGAACTGGCTGAATACCACCTCTAGTAACAGTATTTGGGAAGACAGTAGGAACTAGAAAGATCTCCCTTTCAAAACAGAAAAATACATTATAAATTAGTCCACTACACAGGCTGCATTGCCCTTAGAATCAATAATATATGCATGGGAGAATATTCTTTGCCATTTCAAAATGCAAACCTGAGTGCCATCTGATACCCCTGTCAGGTGGATTATTTTTATTCTACTCCAATGTATCATACTAAATATTCCCATCTAAGGTTAATGTGGGTGTGCATGACACATATGATTTAATCGATATTAAAACAATGCGCTATTATCTGCAATCCTGGAATGACATTTTCTCTGATTTTTTTTTTCTTTTCCCCTGGATCTTCTGCAAAAATAAAATGCAATGTAAAAATGAAATGGATATTCTTAGTGGGCATTTCATATCAACTTCCAATGATGAGCTGACATTTTTTAGTAGTTCTAGGGCTTTTCAAAGTGTCACTCATCTGTTCGACAAAAGAAGAGGACTCCTGACTGACAGTTTTCAAATAAGTCTGAAATTGAGCAAGTAGCTCTTTAAATATATTATGACAGAAGCAATCTGAACTAGCTACAGCAAGTTAGCATAGACCCAAAATTACTTATGTCAGATTTTAAGTTCATGCAGCAGATAGATCATTTTTACCTTGAAAACAGGAGAAGACATAATGTTGTCCCCAACCATTCCCCCCACCTTCTAATCAGAATAAATGAGTATGCACATAAAACATAATAGCATAATAGCAGTTCAGCTGGTTCACATTAATGATTCACAAAATTCAAAATCTTATTTCCATGAGCAGACAATTAAGGCAATATAACTCGTTTCTCTTTCATTGCTATTGACTTGGTGTTTAGGAGACAGGCGCACTGGAAGTTTTGAGCTGCAGAAGTACACATGACCACTAGATGGCAGCCAAAGGTTGAAAGGTATTAAATGTTGCTGCAAGTATAAGTTTAGCCGCCCCCCACCATTTTTTAACAAAAACCCAGAAATTTATTACCTTAGTTCTCCACAGAAGTGAGGAATAATAATCAGCTTCTTCTGAATCAACTTCCAATGGGCAAAGACATCTGAACTTGTCAATCAGAAAGGGCGGCAGTTCGGTGGTTCAAATCCCTAGTATAGGTCTCCTGCATGAGCAGGGGGTTGGACTAGATGACCTCCAAGGTCCCTTCCAACTCTTACTGTTATCTAGATGAACATTTTTGGTCTCCATTTTGAAGAAGTTTCCTTATATATTCTTCTTCTCCAAAACAGTTTAAAGAGAATGAAATGTTCCAGCTTTTCCTTCAACCATAAAAACATCTTATCTATTGATCAATTGAGTGATGTATTTCCCCCCCCCCCTTCTAATAGTATAATTGGAAATCTCCTCTGATGGGGTAAGCATTGCATTTGTTTCCCAAGAATACACATATTGAATGAAACAAGTATGCTATGGATCATGTTTCTGATGACCTGTCGTGAGTGGTGAAATAGGGTGGTAAAAGGAGAAATTGGCTTGTTTATATTTATATGCGAACCTGGAACTAAGGAGAAATTTCCTGACAGTGAGAACAATTCATCAGTGGACCGGCTTGTCTCCAGATGTTCTTGGTGCTCCATCACTGGAGATTTTAAGAAGAGATTGGACAGCCATTTGTGCAGAATGGTGTACCACCGTGATGGTGAACGTATGGCACGTGTGCCACAGGTGGCATGCATAGCTATATCAGTGGGCACGCAAGCTCAGCTCCAGCGTGCATGCGCGCACCAGCCAGCTGATTTTCAGGCCTTCTGGACCCACCAGAAGTAGGGAAGCAGGCTGTTTCCTGCCTCCGGAGGGCCTTAGTGGGGGAAAGGCCCATTTTTGCATGCGCGCACCAGCCAGCTGATTTTCAGGCCTTCTGGACCCACCAGAAGTAGGGAAGCAGGCTGTTTCCTGCCTCCGGAGGGCCTTGGTGGGGGGAAGGCCCATTTTTCTATCTCACTTGACTCCAGGGCCTCTCTAGGACTCTGGGGAGGGTGAAAATGGCCTCTCCCCCCGGAGGTCCTCTGGAGGCTGAAAACGACTCGTTTGCCAATTTCCGGTGGGACTGGAAGTTGTCAAATGGGCCATTTTCAGCCTCCGGAGGACCTCCAGGGTGGGGAGGCCATTTTCACCCTCCCCAGACTCCTAGAGAGGCCCTGGAGCCAGATGAGAGAGAAAAACGGGCCTACTGGGCCATTGGGTGCCAGGAGTGGGGGGAGCAGGAGGGGCCGTGTGCGCTGGGGCAGGGCACATAGAATTATGGGTGTGGGCACACACATGCATGACCCCCCCACCGCTCCCTCCATCACTGGCGTAGGGTCTTCAATTTGAGCAGGGGGTGGGACTAGAAGACTGCCAAGGTCCCTTCCAACTTGAATATACTTGTATCATTTGGGCAGAAATAATGGATCCAGAACAGATAGCAGATTCACAAAATACCCTTGGAAATGGGGCTGGAAAAAAATGGGCCATATTAGCGAAAGGGCTTAAGAAAGGGGGCTATCCCCTTATGCATGGAGAACAATGTGCCATGCAGAATGAGTTGAGAAGCCTCATACTGTTGCTTCCTTATTCTGCCTGGAGTGCCTTCAAAGAGATTAAATGGTGGTCACAAGTCAGATACAATCTTGATATGAGAAAGATGCTAGAATGTATGGTTTTTATAAAGAACCCACAGAACTACCTGATATTAATAGGGACGGATGAAAAACTAATAAAGAAAATGTATAATTTAATATAAATTTAATAATTTATGTATAATAAATGAATTATTTATTAAATATTAAAATGGAAAGTGAGCAAGTAAAAGAGACAATGACAGTATGGGCTAAGAACTTTGGATATACAATAGAATTGGTTAAATAGCAGAAACTCTGAGATAGAAATGTTAAATACTATTTATACTAGTTAAATACTATTAAATACTATACTAAATACTATCAAGGAGCCTTGATAGTACAGTGGTTTAGTGCACCCTGTCATTAACACAGCTGCCTGCAATTTCTGCTGGTTCAAATCTCTCCAAGGCTCAAGGTTGACTCAGCCTTCCATCCTTTCTAAGGTAGGTGAAATGAGGACCCAGTTTGTGGGGGCAATAAGCTGACTTTGTATAAAATATACAAAAGAATGAAGGCTATTGCTTAACGCATTGTAAGCCACCCTGAGTCTCCGGAGAAGGGCGGCATATAAATCAAATGAAAAAAAAAATTAACTATGTCAACTGCATATAAAGAAAATTTGTATAAAATACATCAAGTTTTTAGTGCAGAACATTTATGGGGCTCAGTACAATGACCCCATGGTCCCCAAGCTATAGAAAATTCAAGACCTAATAATATAACATTAAAAGCAAGATAAAAGCCTAAATGTAACTGAAAAGTCCAATTTAAGTGGAGTGTCTTCACTCGTTTTCTAAAAATGGAAAGCCAGAGCTAGAAATGTATGTATGTATGTATGTATAGGCTTGCCATCAGCAAAGTGTAAGCCGCCCTGAGTCTCCGGAGAAGGGCGGCATATAAATCAAATTAAAAAAAAAAAAAAGTCATGATCAACCCACAATGATCAGGGTCTCCAAACTTGATAACTTTAAGACTTGCGAATTTCAATTCATGGCTGGCTCAGGAATTCTGGAAGTCCGCAAGTCTTAGAGACCCCTATTTGAGATGTTTCAGATGGGACCTAGCAAAGAGTATCTCTCCCTGCAGTTGGCAGAAATGGATTTCAGGAAGGGATAGGACATTGATCAACCTCTGTAGGCCGGCTTGATAGCCAGATTAGACTTGCAGATGGAAGCGCCTCATTGCTGTTACATGTGGCTTCAGCTATCACTATCTATTGAAATTTGCCCTTGAGTGCCTCTGCAGATATAGAGTATACCTTTTTGAAACTCTAAAGCTTGTGTCACTTTGATCTTGTCTGATTGTGAAAGACCTGAATGGTCACTTTTAAGACATGAGCACTTGTGGAAATCTCCTTGACAGAAACACAGGGAAGAATGTTCTCTTGTGTCATTCAAACCTGCCGTGGCTTTTCGTTTTTAGAAAACGAGTGAAGACATTCCATTTAGATTGGACTTTTCAATTATGTTTAGGCTTTTATCTTGCTTTTAATGTTTTATTATTGTGTCTTGAATTTTCTATCGCTTAGGGGCCATGGGGTCATTGTAGTTCTGCACTAGAAACTTGTTGACATACAGTAATTAACAAATGTGTTTTCTTGATTTAGTAGTGAGGTATTTTTTGATAATAAGTTTATGTTGAAGAAATGTAGAACAAATGTACACAGTAGGCATTACTGATACAGTGGGAGTAATGTGCAGAAGTATCTGTTCAAATTTCTTTCTGAATTTTTGCAGAAAAAAAGAGCCCAAATGTAAATTGGTAAACTGCTAGAAAAATATCTTAAGCACATTCAAAAGCCACAGCAACCTAAAATTCTCTACACAAACTGAAAAAGGCAAACTGCAAGAAATATATAATAAAACAAAGGAACACATACAAGCAGCAGTGGATTCAGTACTACCAATGGAAAGAGCTGGATGAGGAATTTTTCTGACATGTTTCTTGCACTATTTTTTATAGGATCTACCTGTAGCCAGGCAAAATTTGGCTATATTATAGATGGTAACTTGCTATTCCAAAGTAGGATAGCCAGATATTCCCCAGGGTGACCTGGGATGTTTACCTAAAAGAGAACAATAAACTTAGTATTCTTACAATGTCTCTGTAAAACTTACATACACAAATATGTTTATTGCCCCAGCTCGCTGTGGCAGGTACCCTTCTTATGGGGTTGCTGAACTTTTTTATTGATTAGCCTACAGGCCATATCAAAACACAAAATAAAACACAAAGCATTAATAAAACCATGTGTGAACATGGTTAGTTCAAAAGAATAAAATAAGGAATACGAATCACATGTCTTTTTCATCTCTATAATTTATCCTGATCAGACCCACATATGCAGATCTCAATGGAACTGTTTTATTTAAATAAAGGGCCGTCTTACATGTGACTTTTGTATTGTGACTGCACATGAAAAATTGTTGCTTTTAATCTAAGATCCTAATAGGTTGTTCATCTAAAGCAGAGGTCTTCAAACTTGGCAGCTTTCAGACTTGTGGACTTCAACTCCCAGAATTCTCCAGTCAGCTATGCTAAGCTATGCTGGCTGGAGAATTCTGGGAATTGAAGTCCACAAGTCTTAAAGCTGCCAAGTTTGAAGACCTCTGATCTAAAATGTGGTCCAAAATACTAGTCTCTCTCTCTCTCTCTCTCTCTCTCTCTCTCTCTCTCTCTCTCTCTCTCTCTCTCTCTCTCTCTCTCTCTCTCTCTCTCTCTCACACACACACACACACACACACACACACACACACACAGCTGACATTCAAATAATACATGTGTTCTATCTTCTATCTCTGGAACTCCACAAATAAAAGTGTGTTCATTATAAGGCACTTGGTTAAATCTTCTATATTTAACCATTGTGTCCAGCTGCTTGAATCTTGCTGGTATAAATACTGCCCTAAGATGTTCAAGCTTTTCTGTATTTATGAGAGTTGTCATTAAATTTAAATTTACTTTCCATCAGAAAAGATAACCAAAAATTAAAAGGAACTTAATTTAGTGAAAATTTGGCGCATTGTCTTTGGGTGTGATTGTTTATGTTTCATAGATTTTGCATAACTTGGAACATCCCACCTTTGTTTTCTCAAAATCTCATCTTTAACAGCTCAGTGTTCCCCCAAACTACATCTCACAATCTCCTGGCAAGAGCAGGCAGAGTTTGGAGATGGAATTGTCATGGATGCGACTGTCCATGTATGCAAAGTATCAAGCAGAAAGTGTGAAGATTTTTTTTTTTTTTGCTGTTGAGATAAAAATATCTCTATTGCTTTGCTTTAGATAGCATATTTCCTGCTTATCAGAGACCCAGGGACGAGGACACAATAATGGTGTCTGCTGCCAGCTTGGTGGGAAGGAAAAAAGATGACAGTTTTAATTAAAAATGCATTTCCAGAAACAATTCAGATTTATATATAGCAAGGTGGTGTTTCTCACGCCGTGAACTTTAAGATTGCTGTGCTGAGCAAAAGCATTATTTCATCATTAGTGTATGCTGCATTTTTCCTTCTCTTTTTTTCCTCCTGGTCCTTGGTTTGATGAATAAGTGGCTCATTTCTAATAGTTCTTAGGCATTCATATTAGCAAATTAGCAGGTTTTTCATCAAATGGCACATAAAAAAAATAATTTCCCACCACTGAAAAAAACATGCTTCCTCCTAATTTGGTTATATGACTATATTATTTTTTACTGCACCAAACATTCTAAAGAGATTCCAGACAGGTTGTTTGGCTCTCTGTTTCCCATTTCAAAATCAGCTGAGCAAGAATAAGATTAAATTAAGTACTGAGCATCACACAGAGGGAGGGCAAACTGCATAGGGGCAGCAGGGCTGGGCTTGCAGAGAAGCAGTGACACGGGGAGGATCTTTAAATGTTCATTAACACTCTTCCCGACTTGAAAGCATAGCAATCATACATCTGGGGAGATGGAGCAAGATGGAGAAACAAAGAGAAGTCTAGCTGAGGACATAATAATGGTCCTGCTTTCCTAATAAAAACTTTATGTCACCACTTTGGAGCTAAGAAGCTGAAAATTGTGTGTACAATATCCATGCCGCAAAACACGGCATGAGTACTAGATAGCATGGAGTGAGGATGATCATTAACTCTTCATTTCCACTATTCCACTAATTGCCTCTAGCAATTGCATGGAATTTTTGTAACCCAGGTCCAACGCCTCACATTTGTATTTTTTAGCAAATCCTTAGTTTAAGACTATGGTTCTTTCCATTCTGTTTGTTTACTCACATTTTGCTTTCATGATTTTCATTCCATTAATTCATTCATATTGTGTCCCGTTTATTCTGAGTCAGAGTCACAATATTCCATATATCATGGTTATCACCTGATTGGTTTATATTGACATACATACAGTACATACATACATACATTTGTTGTTGTTGTTAGTTGCGAAGTTGTGTCTGACCCATCACGACCCCATGGACAATGTTCCTCCAGGCCTTTTTGTTCTCTACCATCCTCTGAAGTCCATTTAAGCTCACACCAACTGCTTCAGTGACTCCATCCAGCCACCTCGTTCTCTGTCGTCCCCTTCTTCTTTTGTCCTCAATCTTTCCCAGCATTAGGCTCTTCTCCAGTGAATCCTTCCTTCTCATTAGATAGCCAAAATATTTGAGTTTCATCTTCAGGCCCTGGCCTTCTAAAGAGCAGTCAAGGTTGATCTCCTCTAGGACTGACCGGTTTGATCACCACATACATACACATACATACATACATACACTCATAACATGGCTTTGGTCCATCAAGCCTTTCAGAAAGACTTTTTAAAAAATAAAATAAGATGTAGACTAAATTATCAGCCTTAGCTGTGTCCATGCCATACACAGCATTCTTTTTTTAATCAATAAGTAGGGCATCATTTGTTTTTGGCAATATGGATATGCTATACATATATATATATTGATACGTTTTTGATCTCTAATCTAGAATAATCAAGTGGCCACATCCCACCATTTGAGAAGTGAAGTATCTCAAACGAGTCATCATACTTTTATGTGTGTGCCACATAACATATATACACAAAGAGCTAAAACTCATGCATCGTAGGTGAAATCTAAAGTTTCAAAAACTGAATTAAGATAGAATATTAAGGACAAAGTTAACAGAAAATTTTATACTGATAAGGACCAAGAATTGGTTATGACAAGCTGGTAAAGTGGCAAGTTACCAAAAAAAGGTATTCCTGTCATATATTAGTGGTAACAAAGCAATAATGTCTTCTTTTCCCCAACTCAAGACCACTATTTAAAATATTTTACAAATATTGCAAAATGTTTCTTTAATCGATCCTGCCCCACAAATAGATAACTTGATTTATTGAGATCATTATATACCTCAACAGAAGGCAATATATAGTCTAGCATCTTCTTAATCTTGCATGCTCTCCCAAACCTAAGGAAGATTGGATGGGAGACCACCAAGAATCCCAAGTTTAGGAAATTGACAAAATTCTCCACAAAAAGCCAATGGCAAACTACATTCTCACTGTTGCCAAAAGAGAAAAAAAAAATGGGTGTGTTCATGAAATTACCAGGAATCAAATTTGACTCAAAATATTGTTTTAGAGAATTTAAAACCCATACATTTCTTCATATCAATGCAAGGGAGGACATGAGGATTCCTTTTCTGAGAAAATTATCTTTCACACCTTCATTTTTTTGGGGTAGGCATTGCAGGAAACTCACTGGAAATGCCTATGTGAAAGAATACAGGTAGTCCTCAACTTACAACAGTTCATTTAGTGACCGTTCAAAGTTACAACAGCACTGAAAAAAATGCCTTACGACTGTTTTTCACACCTACGACTGTTGCAGCATCCCCGTGGTCACTTGATCAAAATTCAGATGCTTGGCAACTGATTCATGTTTATGACGGTTGCAGTGTGCCGGCAGTCGTGTGATCACTTTTTGAGACCTTCTCCCACAGTCAATGGGGAAACCAGATTCACTTAACAACTGCAGTGATTTACTTAACAACTCTGGCAAGGAAGGTCATAAAATGGAGGAAAAATCATTTAACAAATGTTTCACTTAGCAACAGAAATTTTGGGCTCAATCACGATTGTAAGTCGAGGACTACCTATATTGAAATTACATTTCTTAGTTATGTTGAGGTAAACCTATTGACTTGAAATTGTGCTGAGAGTTAATTACATACTGGGATATGTTCAGTTTTTATATCCAACAAAATATTCATTGTCCTTTGCTTATTCTGCTTTATTAACATGTGAAGCAATATGTAAGTCTAAGTGCTATTGCTATTGGGTGCTTTCCTTGACTCCATTATGTGAGCTATTTTAGCCTTTTAATCTGTTGGCTTTGCAGAGTGTTTAAGTCACGATGAACACTCAGCTGCATTAATTCTCATGACCAGGCTTTGCAGGGAAGGCCTGACATTTCAGCTTTATCAATTTGTTGACAATTTTCATTCTGGGTTCGTCTCCTATGTTCTCAAGTCACTAGTTTGTTGGAAAGTGGTTTTCTGTTTTTCATTCTCACAGATACCAGCTGTGCTATTTCAAAGAAGGAAAAGGATAAATTGAACAAAGTCTGGGTATTTTTTAGTGCAAAAGTTGTATTTTATTAGACATATCTAATATGTTAATTAAAATATCAGTATCAAATGACAGGAAGGCTATATTTTGGAAATGGCCCTTCAGTGTCTCCAAATGGATGAAAAATGGCCATCTGACTGCATAAGTGATTAAAAATAAGTTTCTGCAAATGCTGTAGTTTGTGGACTTGGAAATGCTAATGTATATTTAAATTATTTCAAAGGAAAAATAAAAGATGCCTGCAGTTGACCATTCTGGCTGATGTATTCATTTTGTAGTGGCTGAAAAATGTCGGTCCCTGGCTCACCAGGATTCAGCTGAAAAAAAAGGGAAAAAAAGAAGCAGAAGCAGAAACAGAAGCAAAAATACAGCATTTTGCTCAAACACCAATGAGAGAAACCCAAATGCAGGGCTTCCCTGCACAGATATATTGGTGACATTCCCCAACCACTCTGCTTCCAGACCATGTGGTGCAAAGCAAAGAATTATTGTGGGAAGTGGTAAAAGAAGAAGCAACTAGTTTCTGCTGCTGTGAACATAAAAGAGAATTGCCCTCTCAGGCTCATAGGGCAATCAACAGATTGAATATGGCTTCAGTATTCAAACTTCAGTAAAGATTATTCTCTAGCTTCACCAGTTTGAACATTGAAGGACTTCAATTAGATCCTTATTTTTCAGCTCTTGACTAGAGAAATAAAAGCAGATATGCCATGCCCTCAGACTAGATCTTCCATCATTCTTCCCTTTGCTGGAGAAGGGCTGGGTGGGGTGGAATTTACATTCATATATACACTGCCTCCTGTTGATCAATAGGAAACAAAAATTCCACTCATTTCTGATATGTTTGAGTCTGGCCAAGCTACATAAAGTCAGATATTTACAACTGGGTCCTAGTTCAAGGAACTGGATATTCAAAGAAGTCAAATTTAGTTTCTTACTCATGTGCAGGTTACAAGTCTGTACATAACGAAATGAAAGTATGGTTGAGTTCAGTGAAGCTTCATTCATGAGAGGGTTCATTGTACTTTTTGAATGACAGCTGAAAGTAAAGTATTGTAAGATCTGGATGAAGTCTGCCTTCAGTTGAGATGGGTCAGACATATGATTGACATTCATTCTTTTGTAATTAATCAATAGGAAAGCAACATTGCCTAGAGTGGGAGTTCCAAATCTTGGCACCTTTAAGAAGTGGGGGGGGGCTTCAACTCTCAGAATTTCTGGAATTTGAACTCCACCCATCTTTAAGTTGCCAAGGTTGGACATATGGCCTAGAAGATATGCTAAAAGTTGATACTACAGCCTGAATACAAAGAATGTTGTGGTTAGTTCTCTCCCCTCTGGACTTACAACATGCAGAATGTATTCACAATCTGGACTAATACTATAAAGTCATTACATATGTAGCTGCACATCTGCTGTAAGAATGTGCAATTCCAAAGCAGATGTTAGGAAAGAAAGTATGCAATTAAAACATGCTTTCCAGTAGAATTAACACCATATTATGGTTTTTAATGTGTTTATTACATTATCCATTGATCCATAACACATCATTCTGTAAAACCTGCAATCATCATGTTGCCTATTTTATAGCAGTTTGTGAAGTAATTCATTTGTTCTATCTGGAGTCAAAGTCTTCATAACATTCTTTTTATAAGTTGTTCTTTAGAAGAAAAGGCATTGCCTCAGTTTTGAATTTCTACCCAAAGGTAAACAAAATAATATTTGGTTGAATTATATCTACTGTTGTAGTCTCCTCGGCCCGTTCCTAGCAAGCTAAAGCTAATTTCATTTTTTTTTAAAAAAAATATTAAATACATTTGAGTGACCTTCACATAATTTAATGAAGTGACATCTTTTTTTTTTCCCAAGCAGATGCATTTATCTGATTCTGTAGAAAATAACTGAAGGAAGGTTTCAGTAGTCTGCCATAAAGAAATCACTTTTCAGATTATTTTGTCTCAAGAGTTTATATACTTAGAAAGGCTCTTGATTAACTCAAATGACAACACAGAATGTTTAATAATTTTTAATAGGTATTAGTCAAACACTTTAATCCTAAAATCCTGTAGATTTATGGAAGACAAGGTTTTGTGATAAATTTGTGCTAGTTTTAAGCCAGAAAACAATTGTTTTGGAAGATGGAGGAATAAAAAATTCCACTAGAATTCCACAGCATCTCAGATGACAATTATACAAGTTGAACTTTCAAGAGTATGAAATAAAAAAAAAAGGGGGGCGGGGTTGCATTCTTTTATTGTATCTCAATTTTACGAAAAGTATTTCCCAAGAAGGGAAGAATCTTAGATAAATTCTAGTGTTCGGAACGTAATGTTCCTGCCCTTATTTGGGATGGAATGCCTGCCTATCATCACTCTGCTGGTCTGTATGCCCTTCAGATTGAGTTAAATTCCAGAAAAATGCATCCAAGGTGGCATGCAGCCCATTGGCTGTGGTTTGGACATACTTCTTTGAGCAGTGAGCTTTCCTTGCAACCATACACAGCTGGATATTAACATGGGGCCATTCAATGGTGCTGTGCAGTGATTTTGTCCCCTTTTAAAAATCGGTTTCATTCCGTAGGAAGCTGCTATCAGATGAGGAGGAGGAGAAGGATGATAAAATAAGGTTTGGACATTTTTGAGAGGAGTGTCTGGGTTAATCTTGCTGTAGAAATAACGAGGGCTTATAGTATTTTAAAAAGCAGGAAATGGTAATTTATTATTGCAAGCACAGTTGTGTACCACATTTCACCCAATGCATGGAGTGCAGTCCTCTGTGAAAAGGAATAATGCACATATATGTAGCTCTTGATGGAAGCTGGGAAAGCAAGGCGACAGAAAATGATAAAAGCTGGGGTGAGAGATGGTGAGAATTACCTATAGTGATTTGTGACAAAGCTGAAATTAGGTGAGATATAGACATTCTAGCAACATGATAAGAAATCATGGTCTTTGTTTAATCCATTAAAAAATGTGTTTTACCATTTCTTCTGCACCTGGAGTTCAACAAGTTTCAGGATGAAATTAGTTTGGTGACACCTTTTGTTATGGATTGTAACTTAATTGTACTGGAGTGCTGAAATGTTTCTGCCATGTTATTTCTGGGGTCAGATGTTTATCCCTATATCTATGAATTTATCATATTTTTTTGCTGCCACACTCTCCAATGACTCACAAGAGCACATAACTAAAATAGCAACACAAGACTAATCAATAAGCCAACTTAATAAATCAAAACCAAAAAAAGGGGGGGATCACAGTGATAAAACTAATATGAATAAGCATCCGATGGCTGCTTATGAATACCTTGAAAACCTTTTGAATAATGTTTGTATGTGGAGAGAGAGAGAGAGGGAGGGAAGGAGATAAGCGGAGGGCTATATACAAAACATAGTAGGGACACTGCTGAGAGATTATGTCATAGACTACATTGGGAGGTACCCAAACCCTCTAATGTTGTGGGCAATAAAATTAGATCTGTGATCTCATTGTCTGTGAAGATACTGTGACAGTAGTGAGATCTGCATCTACCACAAGAGTAGTGTTTTCTTTCTGGTTGCTGCTAGTTAATGGTCTGTTGTTGGTAAGTTACTGGTTTAGGATAGATTCCTCTCTTCCACCCCCACATCCCTCATTCAACCACGTCTGATTCTTGAAGATTGCCTGGACAAGTCCCTGCAAATTTCTTGGTAAGGTTTTTCCAAAGTGGTTGCCATTTTCTGCTTCCCAATACTGAAAAAAGACTAAGCAATTAAGGTAAGGGTTAGAACCAAAATATTGATTCAACTATAAGGTTTAGAAGTACTATTTAGCATGTTAACCATTGTTCCTATTTGATATATTTTATTCCTGTTTATCTTAAAGATAGATTTCACAATAAAGTATGTTATCACACAGGATAAGTAGAATCACAATATTATTATTATTATTATTATTATTATTATTATTATTATTATTATTATTATTATTATTATTATTTTATTTCTATACCACCCTTCTCCTGCGGGATTCAGGGCGGTGTAAAGCCAAGATAAAACATTGCATATAAAATTTAAAAACAATTTAAAAAGCAATTAAATAATTTTGGCCCAAAATATTAAAAACAGCCCAATTAAAACCAAATTCAATTAAAACTGAGAGGATGGGATCAAGCCAGCCCAGCTAGATGGAATAGGTGTGTTTTCAGGGCCCGACGAAAAGTCCAGAGATCTGATATCGTGCGTATCTCAGGGGGTAGGTCATTCCAGAGGGCGGGTGCTGCCACAGAGAAGGCTCTCCCCCTGGGGGTCGCCAGCCAACACTGTCTGGCTGACGGCACCCTGAGGAGGCCCTCTCTGTGCGAGCGAACCGGTTAGTGGGAGGCTATTGGCGGCAGAAGGCGGTCTCGCAGATAACCCGGCCCTAAGCCATGGAGCGCTTTAAAGGTGGTCACCAACACCTTGAAGCGCACCCGGAAGACCACAGGAAGCCAGTGCAGCTCATGCAGGAGAGATGTCATATGTGAGCGCCCTGTCGCTCCCATAATCCCCCGCGCGGCCGCATTCTGGACTAACTGTAGCCTCCGGGTGCACCCCAAGGGGAGCCCCATGTAGAGAGCATTGCAGTAGTCCAGGCGGGAAGTGACGAGTACTTGAGTGACCGTGCATAGGGAGTCCCGATCCAGAAAGGGGCGCAACTGGCGTATCAGGCAAACCTTATAAAAAGCCCCCCTGGTCACGGCCGTCATGTGCTCTTCTAAAGACAGCCGTGGCTCCAGGAGGATGCCTAAATTGCGAGCCCTCTCCGTGGGGGACAGTGATTCGCCCCCAATAGCCAGCGATGGCACCAGCTGGCTATATCGGGACGCCGGAAGCCACAGCCACTCGGTCTTGGAAGGATTGAATCGGAGCCTGTTTCTCCCCATCCAGGCCCGCACGGCCTCCAGACACTGGGACATCACTTCAAGGGCATCGTTGGGGTGGCCTGGGGTGGAGATGTACAGCTGAGTATCGTCAGCATACTGATGGAACTCCATCCTAAAGCCACGGATGATCTCACCCAGCGGCTTTACCTAAATGTTGAACAGAAGGGGCGAGAGGACCGACCCTTGTGGCACCCCACACTCAAGGTGCCTTGGGGTCGACTGCTGCCCCCCTGTCAACACAGATTGCGACCGGTCAGAGAGGTACGAGGAGAACCACCACAAAATGGTGCCCCCCACCCCCAACCCCTTCAACCGGTGCAACATGATACCATGGTCGATGGTATCAAAAGAGAGATCTAACAGGACCAGGATATAGGAGCAACCCCTATCCCGAGCCCTCCAGAGATCATCCACCAACGCGACCAATGCCGTTTCCGTGCTGTACCCAGGTCGGAAGCCGGACTGGACTGGGTCTAGACAGACAGCTTCATCCAGGTACCGGGGAAGCTGCCGCGCCACCACACTCTCAACAACCTTCGCAACAAAGTGAAAGTTGGAGACTGGACGATTGGACCCGTGTCCCTCCTGGTTGGTACTGGCTTCCCGGGAGGTTACACGAGGCTGGCTCCAGAGGAGCCAATACAGCCGGATCCAGAGAAGGCTTCTTGAGGAGGGGCCTCACCACCACTTCTTTCAAAGCGGCCGGCAGGACCCCCTCACTCAAAGAAGTGTTAACAATCCTCTGGAGCCAGCCTCGTGTAACCTCCCGGGAAGCCAGTACCAACCAGGAGGGACACGGGTCCAATAAACATGTGGTCACGTTCAGCCGTCCCAGGATCCTGTCCACGTCCTCGGGAGCCACAGGATTGAACTCCTCCCAGGTAACACTCTCAAGACCTGCCTCAGTCATCCCGTCCGGACTTACCCAGTCAGAGGCCAGGCCTTCCCGAATCTGAGCGATCTTGTCATACAGATACTGCACAAAATCCTCAGCTCGACCCTGCAAGGGATCATCCCGCGCTTCCTGATGGAGGAGGGAGCGGGTCACCCTAAACAGGGCGGCTGGGCAATTATCTGATGACGCGATAAGAGCGGCAAAATAACTAGATTTTGCTGCTTTTATCGCCGCTAGGTAGGTCTTAATATGAGACCTCACCAGTGTTCGGTCGGATTTGGAGCGGCTGGTTCTCCAACTACTCTCCAGGCGTCTTTTCCGGCACTTCAACTCCCTCAGCTTCTCGGAGAACCAAGGAGCTAGGTGAGTTCGGTGCCGGGTCAGAGGCCGCAAAGGCACGACGCGGTCCAAAGCCCCGGTGGCTGCACTATCCCAGGCGGCCACCAGGTCATCAGCCGAGTCGTGAGCCAGAGTCTCAGGAAATGGCCCAAGCTCCATCTGGAACCTATCAGGATCCATCAGGCGCCTGGGGCGGAACCACCTGGTCAGCTCCGCCTCCCTGCAGCGGGGTGTAGTGGTTAGAAAGTCCAGTCGAAGGAGCGAGTGGTCAGACCATGACAAGGGTTCGATGACTATATTCCCTGTATCAAGGCCACTCGACCACTGACCAGAGACAAAAACTAAGTCCAGAGTGTGTCCACCCGTGTGAGTAGGGTCATGAATTAACTGAGTAAGGTCCATGGCTGTCATGGAAGCCATGAACTCTCGAGCCACCTCAGACGTTTCGCCGACAGATGGCAGGTTGAAATCCCCCATGACTAGAAGTCTGGGGGTACCAACCGCCACCTCAGCTATGACGTTGAGCAGCTTGAGCAGGGCCGTTGCCACACGGCAGGGAGCCAGGTACGTGATCAACAAGCCCATCTGTACTCCACGACCCCACTTCACAAAAAGGGACTCACATCCAGCTATCTGTGGAACAGTGGTCTCCCTCGGATCAAGATTTTCCTTTATAATAACCGCCACCCCCCCCCTCTGTTTGCCTGACGGCTTCTAATCAGGCCTTATGTGTGTGTTTACAAACTCTCTTGCATCCAACAGACTCTGTCTCTCTTTTGACTGTGTGTGAGTTTTGAATTGTGTTCAAATTTATTATACTTGTATTCTTTGACTGAAGTTCTTAATAATTTACCCAACAGAGGGATAGCAGATTTTCCAAACCTTTATTACCCCAATGCTAAAAAGCATCTTCTCAGTTACAATAGTTTTTTTTTTTAAATAAATGATTGGGGTACAGGCACTGAAGTTTAGTTTAGTTTAGTTTTAGAAGTAGAAAGGAGAGAGGGAGAATATTTGAAAAATGAACTGGAGACAAAGTTCCATCATATATGAATCTTTTTGTGTTTCTTCTTCTGAAGCTAATCCATTAAATATAAATGTGTAATAGTGCCTTAATACAGCTCTAAAATTTACCCTTAAACCATATATGATGGATTACAAATTATCTTTACGGAGGAACCCTACAGAATAAATTTAATATTTTGATCTATAAAACTATGACTGCTTCATATACAGTGGAGTAAAATCCATAGTTTCAAATTAAGGTGCATCAACCTTATCTTTTGGTTTTTAACAGCCATTATGAATTGTACGTTCTGTAAAGCCACAGAATTCATTTACTGTATCAATATTTGGGGAAAATAATATTTTCATCTAACAAAAAAAAAAAAAAAGCATCACAAACTTTTGACAAGCTTTTTTTCTTCCATAGAAATCAATGTAACAGTTTCATTCAACTGTATTGTGCCTCGCAGGTGCCAAATATAGGGCATAACATTCAGGTAGTATTCAGAGAAAATCTAGTTTAAAATAGGTTCTTGCATGAATATCATTGATGATATTTATTGTACTGAGCTTTCAAAGCTAATTAAAAAATCAAATTTTTTTCTGATCCTTGTCAATCATGTTTCTACAGTTATGGGACATGAATAATCTGCATAGTTACAAGAGGATTCTTCCTCATTCAAATCTCCCATTGCAGTCTGTCTAATGATCAGAAGTTATCTTAAATATATGAATGTGGGCATATATATTTTAAATAGATTATTTTAATATAAATATATTTTGGAGAGAGAGCTGCCTGAACTTTAAATTTATTTAGATGAATTTCCATCTAAACATTTCCACAAATTTGGACTGAGATTTTTGTGAACTAAATTAAGGTAACATATATAATAATCTTTACTTGGAGCAACATTTTTTTATTTTTTTAGAAGCAAAAAAGAATTAGACACCCCCCCCACCTAGTAAGTTACCAAACATAATATTTTAAAAGATACATGCTGAACCTTCATTTTGTAAGTGTCCAGTTTATTTTGCTTTACTCTTGCTGTAATCTTTATCCAGTTATAATTGTGCATGTTAAATATCTGAAGAATTCCTGAGATGCACTTTGAAACAAGTGTGGGGGGGAGAGATCCTTCCCTTGTCTTCATAAATCAAATCTCGTTTAGGATTCCATTTCTCCTAGATGTTATTTATGCGTTGTGTGTATCTCCCATCATTTCCCTTGAGTACCCAAAGTGGCATCTGCCTGGTCAGGATTCTTCCATACACAGAACAAGCCCATGAAGGAAGACATTTGCGTGCAGTTCACCTATTCTAATTGGGGCTTCCGCCCATCTGCTTTCTTTCCATATGCCCTGCTTTTGTTTCTTATTGAGTTTCCCATTTGATCCTTTTCTGCACTCATGGGTTATCAATTCAGTCTTTCAGTGGGTGCAGATACAAGGCATAGCTGAAGGAAACAACTGTAATCCCAAAGGTGATTTTTCCAAAAGGCAACTGAATTTTCTTGATTTGTTTTCTTTTAAAACATTTTAATAATAATAATAATAATAATAATAATAATAATAATAATAATAATAATAATAATAATAATAATAATAATAATTTTATTTCTATACCGCCCTTCTCCCGAAGGACTCAGGGCAGTGTACAGCCTATTTAAAAACAGAATAGACATCAATTTAAAATAATTTAAAAATATTAAATAAATTTGGCTTAATATTAAAACCCCCAAAATTTAAAACATCCAATTTAAAATTATGTTGCTAACCCAGCCTGGTAGAACAACAGGGTCTTGAGTGCACAGCGAAATACCCAGAGGTCAGAAATCTTACGAATTTCCGGGGACAGTTCATTCCACAGTTCATTTTGTTTTTGATTCAAAAAGCTTCTTGAGTTTTGAAGCACCATTGGGACAACCAGGACCTGGATGATTGAGAATCTCCATAGACATTTAGACAACTGTGGACAATGTTGATAATATATTGGAAATACCTTGCTATTGGTAGGGCCACTGTGCTTCCTCTCAGATGCTTTTTATTGACTCCAAAGTGGACCAGGCTAATTCACTGCTTCCTGGAATCAGGTCTCATCTTTCCCAATGGTTCCATCTCTACCTTAATTAATGGCTTAAAGACCATGCTGTTTATTCAACCAATTATATCCACTGGTTGTACTTACCTCTGAAAACGGGAGCATTTATACAAAACAATGTGTCACCTTCACAAAGAAGCAAAATTGGATTGGGACACAATGCTGAGCTCTCCTTGAGGAAAGAAAAAATGAATTGCTTCTCCTTGTCTAGTGGAGTTTCAGATAACACTTCCTGTTTCCTATATGAATTCTGCATGTTTGGTAGTCCTTGAATTAAGAAGCTTTCTGAAAAGTTCAGGAAAGAAATGTTTGCAATGTAATCCTGTTTATGTTGATTCAGAAGTAATCATCCCCATGTTCAGGTGATAGATTCTCCATACATGTAGAATTCAGCAGCCATAAAATGATAACAACCTCTCCGCTCTGTAAGTCAAGCTTTGACATCTAAGCCTAGCTGGTTGTCCATGGGACCATTTAATTTTTTGCAGCAAGGAAATGATGAATATGGTACATGGATTCTCATATTCTAATCAGCTGGAATACTATATGTGTAAAGATGAGTTCTGTAGAGACTTTGCCAGGTGCTCACTGGTTCTTGCCTTTGGCTTTCCCTGAGGAATGTATCATCTGAACACAGCTGGTTGTGTGTCAGGCGCAAAAGATCTGGACCATAAATTAAGTTACAGCACAGACTATTTATTCAATCCTATCTACAAGAATCTGATCAACTAAAGTCCAATACTAAATTGGAGCTAGATGAGGATCAATGGAATTTAAAGGGTGGGGGGGACTGAACTTAGATCTTTTGAAGTAACCTAATGACTCTAAGCTGATGACACATTTAACTCAGGCCCCCAGCTCTGCTTGCTCTTTCCCTACATTGTGTCCAAGATGGAGATAAGAGTTTAATTCCTATTTACACTTTTCTAAGAGCATGCCCCATTGAACATGTGAGGGCTTGAAATACAAGAGGTCAAAATGACGTCACCATTCAAAACCAGCGAGGTGGTGATCTTAAGCAATGAGAAGTCATGCATCACATGAAACAACAAGCAATTAGAATTAAAGTATGTGATAAAAAAATGCAAAGTGATGTGATTGAATTAGTATGATGTCATTTAGCGTAGTGTAGATTAATTCATTTCTTTTTGTTAGTTCCTTGATACTTACAGTTTCTTTTTTGGGGGAAAAAACACAAGTGCATGCTTTACAGTAATATCCTAAATATATTTCATTAGAATAAAGATATCAATAATCCTTATCTAGGATTCATAATAGTTACTTCTTGATGAAAGTGAAGCAACCCAAGTAAAGCTTGGATTGGTCTAACAGTATCTCCAAAGGGAGAAGAGAAAGTTTCCTCTACAATAGAACTATAATGAACCCCTGTCTCTGCTATACTTTGAATAAATGAATGAATAATCAATCTCTATAGCATGTTACTGTCTTGAGATTCTACACCTCATTTTGACAAGCTCCGTTATAACTTGATTGCCTGTTTGGCCATAAGCGGCTGCTGTGACTGCTAAGCAAACATAAAGCTTTCACTTATCTGTCATGTCATTGTTGGCAGATTGCAAACTACTTTTCTGGGAGACAACTTCTTCAGTTGACATTTTCAGACAGATGTAGAAAATACTTTCTGTTAAACATTTTTATATTGCACAGACTGGCAGCAGAGAATTCCCTGGACCCCAATATGGAATGATAGTCTAGATGTATATCAGGCTGTAATGTGCCAACGCGGAGGTCCAATTCCCATTACTAGCAAGCAAACCGGTGGGAAACGAATGTGCTCTTGCCCTCAAGAAAGGGACAAAAGTTGATCAGTTGGGCAATTGCCTAAATGATAAATTATACTGTGGAAGGTAGCAACAATCTGTTTTAAAAAATTTAGATTATGAAGACATGAAAGACAGGTCAATCAAGCGATAGAGCAAATCAATTATTGAATTGCCCTTGGCCAACCTATAATAGGCCTTTGGTGTTGCCACTTTCTAAGAATTGCATTTTGATCTTTTAACTAGGCTTTGAGCCATGATTAAATTATATGTGAACAATTTCCCAAGACATGAAACACTTTTTAAAAGATCCTTAAGGTTCATCCCCTTAAGAAAATCACAAGTCCCCACCTAATTCTTTTAACATTGCCACTCAGGAAAAAAGATCTTAGCTTTAGCTGATAAAATGCTAGACATTTATCTGTACGTGAACACAGGTAATCTTTTTAAAATACAAATCATACTTTAATTCTGTAGAAGAAAATAAGGTTTTTTTTTTTTTTTTTTTTAATATTATGGCCTTCAAGTGGTTGGTCCAACATTTCAAACAATTTCTGGGACTTTCCTCCAGGATTTCAATTAATGCTTCTACTGTTCTTGATAGCAGATTAAACACATTAATTACCCAGATGGGTTTCTGATCTTTCCCATTACATGTTAATTGTTTGTACTGACACAAGATATCAGAGGAAAAGATACAGTATTGATTTTTTTAAAAAAAATCAATAAGATTAATGTCCAGTGGCCTTTTTAAAAGATCTTGAAAAGAGCCTTGAAAAAAGCAAGTGTTGATTCAGTGATATGAAGACAAAGGACAACTTTCTTCTCAATTAAATGCAACTAAGTGGAAACTAGTTTAGGATCTAGGTGCATTTTCTCAACTCCAAATTCCATATACGGCTTTAGTGCATAGTATACCAAAGGGGGGGGGGGAAATCACTTGTTTTACAAAAATGATGGAACTGACTCAGAAAAATGGGGGAACTGACTCATCTATGTTGTTGTTCAAATATATGAGGAATGTGCTGTGGATTGGAACAATAAAACGGATTGTTAAAGTCAGATTATAACATTCAGATTTGAAAAAACTGCATGCAAATCACATCCACAGTGTCAGCAATAAACAGACGGTTGAAGTGTTTGAAAGTCCAGGTTTCTTCTTTGTGGAGTAGATGGCAGATATAACCTGTTTTAATATAATTAATATTTATAGATATTTAAATAGCTGATTCTTACCTAAATCTGAAAATTGCGTATAAATCACGGGAGGGATTGGTCATATAAATACTATTATAAACAACAGATACAGAACACAAAATTCTGTGTTTGGAAGGGAACTTGGAAATTTTATAGTCCAATCCCTGGACCAGGCAGGAACCAATATACCTTTCCGAACAAATGGTTGTCCAATCTCTTTTTACTGTTGGAGCACCCACAACTTCTGAAAGCTAGTCATTCCACTGATGTGCTGCATATATCATTGAGTTGATAACTAGCAAGCACTCTCTTGGGTTTCATGATGGCTTGTCACAGCCACATTTATTTCCCTGTTGACAAAGTAGAGTACTAGTGAACGAGACTTCATGATTGGCATTGATTTCACAGATGATTTAATTTTTCCCCCTAGATAACTGTGATAATTAATTTTGGCTGTCATGTCTGTGACAATATCGAGAGGAATGGGAAGTGTCTTTCTTTTGCTTCACAGGCTACTTGGAGTACTGATAACTATAAATGTAGCTGGCTTATTTGATTACACACAGAACATTATAAAAGAATTACTATACAACGTAACTTAATTATGATAGCTGCACTACAATTAGGGTGCTTGACAAAAATCACTGAGCCAATGAAGCAAATTTAGTGGATAAGTTGATTATTATACACCACCCAGAGTCACTTCTTGTGAGATGGGTTATATAAATTTGATTAATTAATTAATTCCGAGATGTAACAATCAGTTTGCAGGTTTTGTTTTTAGGGTTTAAATGACTTTTGGGTGAAAGTTAGAATATATTTCTATTCCAATCTAAACATAAAGTCCTATGTGTGAATTGATTTAAGATGTGCTTATAATGTGGCATTTTCAAAAATATAGGAAAAAAATTACAGTGCTTTTATTTCAACAAATCAGGGAAGACTATAGTTATTATTTAGACAAGGTTTAATAACATATCTGAGGAAGTGAGATATATATATATACAGTATACACACACACACACACACACACACACACACACACACATAGTAGTGACCAAAAATGTGGAAACCTTTTGGGAAAAGTGTATTTTTGAGGTTTGATGGCTTTTTTTTTTTTTTTTGAGTTTCAAGATAATCATATTCCACTGCTGGAATGGCCTGGGAATAGCCCAGACCTTAACCCAATTGAAAATCTACGGAGCCGACTAAAGAAGCTTGTTAGTCAAAAGCGACCCAGCAAAACCCAGTTAATAGAAGCAATCATTCAATCTTGGGTTCACATTATAACAGCTGCAGAACTAGAAGACTTGGTTCACTCCATGGAAAGATGTTGTAAGGCTGTAATTCATGCTAAAGGTTACCCAACTAAGTATTAACTGACATGATAATTTTTGTTTATCTCATTTTTTTCTACGTGTTTCACTTTTCTTCTTCATACTTCATAGCATGTAAGTGCTATTCTAATAGCAAATCCTTTGTAAAAGTTATTACATTACATTCTTAATTAAATTATCTTTCCATTGATATATAATTTTATGATACTATTCAAAAAAAAAAAGTGGCTAGTTTTAGAAAATACACTTTTCCCAAAAGGTTTCCACAATTTTGGCCACTATGGCTGAAAGTATAGTCAGATTATATTTTAATTATTGTACTTTAATACTTATGAATTGATAATATGTATATGAGATCGTCAATAACAGACACTTTAATCGTGTGTTTACATTAAGTGTGATAGTTCTTGTAAAAATCTGTCAACATTGAACAAAGCTTTATATCAGAGAGAGAGAGAGAGATTAGTGACATTTACTTTATTTTAGACTGTGCTCAATCTTGACTGAAACTAATGGTCACTATCAGAAATTGATCCTCCACCTTAAAAAAATAAAATCACACATATAAAAAAGGCAGCAAAATTGACCCAAATAGATTTGGCCCATTGGATTATGAAGCTACCCATCAATGTTGCCAGCCCCCAGTGAGGCTTTATCAGTGGGGAATACTGCATACTGGAGCTCCCAGCGGCTGTTGACAGGGGCATAAGATAAGATTCCTCTGAAGGAGATCCACTCTCTTTCTTTGAGAGATAAATAGAGTAGGTGATGCTTTCAACCATCTCAAAGGGTGAACTTTTTGTCTAGTAATTTTTGCGCCCAGAAGCTCTGCAGAACTATCAGAGTGCTCTAGTTTCACTAGTGCTCTATGGCTTCATTTTCCAAGATAGATTTGCACAACAATGAGGCAGAGGACTGTCTTTGTGATACTACCCAATCTTGGAACGCTATTCCAGGAAGAACTGGGGTATCATGTCACAACCACAATAAGATTTTACTTGTCCCAGAATCCTAAACCTTGCAGACATGCCATTTGTGCTGCTGCGGGATCAATTCAGATTCCTCTGATTCCACACTGCAATCTCCATTGAGCAACAGTTAGTTCATTTTGAATTGAACAGCAATGCAAGAGAAATCATTGTGAAGACAGTTTTGCTTTAGGAATGTTGGACCTTGGAAGTGGGCAATTCTAGTGATGGGAATATCTATCTATCTATCTATCTATCTATCTATCTATCTATCTATCTATCTATCTATCATCTGTCATGGTTCCAAGTAATAGCTCCATGGAAAGCAGAACTCTGAGGCAGATAGATTCCTCAAAGAACAATTTTATTGGAGATATCATATTGGTACAAACTGGTGAAAACCGACTCTGAAAGTCTGCACGGTTTTCACCTGATTAAAAATGAAAGGTTCCCCCTGCCCCCAAACAATCAGTCAAATTGTCCAATCAAGGTGCTGGCAGGTTGCCTGGTTACTTCACCCCTCCTTCCTCCTGATAACTCCTGACACCTGACACCACAGGAAACTATTTTGTTTTGGCACAGCCTCTCCCATCTAACTATGTCCCCCCTCCTTATTCTTCCTTCACATTGTAGCAACCCTGAAGCCTCCAAAATGGCCCCAGCCAGATTCACTTCAGAGTTGACACTATCATCTATCTATATCGATCTATGTATCTGTCTGTCTGTCTGTCTGTCTGCCTGCCTGCCTGCCTGCCTGCCTGCCTGCCTGCCTGCCTGCCTATCTATCTATCTATCTATCTATCTATCTATCTATCTATCTATCTATCTATCTATCTATCTATCATCTGTCTGTCTGTCTGTCTGTCTATCTGTCATCTATCTAATAAAAATATTGATTATAATTAAAATTATGGTAAAAAAGTGATGAGTTTCTACAGTTTCTACCTATCCCAGTAATTATAGCATTTGTTTATTTACATTTGTATGCATCTTAAAATTTAATTTAGAAGTCACATTTCAGAAACATAGCAAAAGTCAAGGCGTGGCACAGGATTCAGCACTATCCAGATGCTGATTTTTGTCCTGTTGGGTATCTGTAGGGTGCATTGAGTTAATTTTGCCTTGTGCAATATGAGCCAATGATCATGCTGAGAGAGGAAATGCACAGAAGTAAAGATGGACGCTTTGGATCATGTCCAAATCAAGTTATCTGAAACAACAAGACTGCTTTTATAGCATAAAAACCCATATACAAATCAAATTTTTCCTGATACTTCATCACTTGTTCCTGGTTTATAGAAGACCCCTGTAGTTTAGACTAACATTCCATAAGGGAGGGGGGTCACTTAATTAGTTAAGATTGAAGCGAGAGCGTGCATGCGGCCTTGTTGCGAACCGGTAGTAAAGGTAAGTAGAACCAACCCCTAGCTCAGACATTTTTGACCACTGTTTAACTTGCAAACTTAAATGGAAGATCAGGATGAGTACATAAATGACAAACGTAGAATTGAGGAGCATTGGAATTGACAGATGAAACATTCCTGGCTAATGCACAAACCACAGTCTAATTTCATTGAGTAACAACATTAAACCAGTAAAGTGATATTTTGGGGAAAAAAAAGTCTGACCCTTCACTGGAAAAATCCAGTATTAAATACTGAACATATTCTGATCCAGTGAGACTATTTCCAGCAATAAGCTGCAATTATTTATTTTTAGTTATTTTTCCAGTGAAGGCTCAGACATTTTTTTATACAGAATATCCACAATGTAACATTTTAAAGAAAAAATTGAAGATAAGATCACTAATTGCATTTCAAATCATGTTCATACATGCTAAGGGCAGCAATATTTGTGGGATGTATTCATGTTTCACTGTTCCTGTCAAATCATCAAATTAGAATGTTTAAAGATTTAGACTGGCACTTTCTAATAGCTCTGAATAAAACTTTCATAGTTTATCTTGTCAGAATGCAATTGTCATATTTAAAAAAAATACGTAAAATGGTACAAATGTTCATCACATGTGCGCACACACATTTTATATATAGATAAATATATATGCAAATACATTTTATATATATACTATGTATGTGTGTGTGTGTGTGTGTGTGTGTATGTATATGCATATGCTGTATAAACTAAAATAAGCCACACCCCCAAAATAAGCCCTCCCTGAAAAGATTTAAACGCAGAGCTGGAAATCAGGTAAGACGACGAGAGGAGGCTCCTCTTGCGCCCCAAAATAATAAGACCTCCCCAAAAATAAAGTGAAGCACTTATTTTGGGGTTCAAAAAAATATAAGACAGGGTCTTATTTTCAACCGGTTCTATAGAACTGGTAGTAAAACAGGTGGGAGGGTCCGCCCACCCACCCCGATGTCATAAAAACGCTTCTGCACATGCGCAGAAGAACGCACACATGTGCAAGCAAAAAGAGCACACACGCGCGGCCCTATTGCAAACCAGTAGTAAAGGTAAGTAGAACCCACCCCTGATATATATATGTTGCCACCACTCAAAATCTGGACTGGCAACTCCATTGGTAACTGTCATGAAATGTCATATGGCTGAGGTTGTAAATGAATCACCCATAGTCATTTAGTGCGATGTCAGGTGACCAAGCTTACTCACGTACTTTGCTTGTCAGAACCTGACTGTGAATGTGATTATGGGATACTGGGACTGTTGTAAATCCACATCAGTTTCCAAATACCTAACATATATTCATGTGGCTGTGGGGACACTGCAACAACCACATCTTTGAGCTTTTTCCAGTACCATTGTAACTCTCAACCATTGTTGAACGAGCAGCTGAATGAGCAGCCAATAAGCAAGAACTGTCATTATTCCATACATTATATTAAATAAATAAATAGTTGTAATTCTTAGCACTGTGTATAATTTAAAAATAATCATAGTCCTCAGTTCATATGCTTGGTCTATACTATTTCCTTTTTGCATTCTTAATTCTTACCAAACTAAGAACAGGTCGGCTGTAATAGTTTCCAAAGGAGTGACTTAAGCAGCAAATATGACAAAACTAATGTCCATATATGGATGTTGTACTAGTTCAGTGCTTGCTCTGGATCATGGTGATATTAACAGACTGGCCAGGTTTGAGAGTGTTTGGAATAAGAGTTCAGTCAAAGCTCTGACATGTCATCTGCAAATGATATAATTTGTTCCCCGATGGTCACTAGGGTTTTGGAGGAGCGGAAGTTAGGGTGATGTGGAGAGGTCCAAATATACTTATAACACTTTAGAGCAGGGATGTCCAACCTTGACAACTTTAAGACCTGTGGACTTCAACTCCTAGAATTCCCCAGCCAGCCATGCTGGCTGGGGAATTCTTGGAATTGAAGTCCACAATTCTTAAAGTTATAAGGCTGGACACTCCTGCTTTAGAGAGTAACAAAGATCAATTGAGGTAGAACTCGTCAGGAAATGTAATATCATTTCTTATACTTAGAACAGAAACTAGGTTTCGGTCTTAAGCACCAATTTAATAACAGCATTTCTGTGTCACATCAACTGCTGTTATCTTTTGGGTCTCTATCACTGATAGTATCATTCGTTTTTCATCACCTTTCCTTTTCCCTTCTCTCCTCTCTCCCATCCCACAACAGCTGTCAGGTACTTGACAAAGTAGATTTTTTAATGCCTCAGGGATCCCAAACTCTTTATTGTATGTATTAACTCTTCCTAAGTATAATGCTGTCTGAGTATCTCAAATGTTGTCCTAGAGCAAAACCCTATTTTGATATGTACATGATTCATTCCTGTCTCACTTTCAATATTTCACTTACGTTTTTCTAAGATAAAATCAACAAAATTGTATATGTGTCTTCAGCATGCAGTGCCAGTTTGTTTCATCCCCATTTAATAGTTCTGTAGGAACTGCATCCTTTCTAATCTAATTATTTCAAGTATTTGCACATTTCTGCATATTTTGCTAGCAAACTTTTATGACTATATTCTGCATTCTTTTTTTAAAAATTTACCCAAATGTGTTAAAACTGTTATTTGCATTTCTAAGAAGCAGCTTGGTAACGCAAAAGCATTAGTATACATGAATGGATTATACCTCCTAGTGTGCAAATAGTTATAAAAAGTTTATCCTTCGAAGCAAATAATAAACACAAATTAACTATCTCATTCTCTCAAAATCAGTTTAATTCATGACTGAATGCATAACTAACCCCCCCCCCATTTTTTAAACACTAATACTCACAGACATATTAACAGTGATTAATATTTCACTAATGCTTATAATATGTTTTATTACCCATGATCCCAGTGCTAAGAATAATTACTGACAAAAATATATTTTACCTTTGTCTTCAGAGCTCAAAGTCAAATTTAACTTAGCAACAGATTTGTAGGATGATGTCAGTTTTTGAAGCCTTACTCGTTTTCTCTGAAATAGGAGCATTATTGGAAAAACCCTAATTTAATCCTAACAGTAAAAATGGCAATTGTCCATTTTTAGATAAAAAATAACAGATCTAACTTTAATTTCATTTATAAGAGAATGCCTCAAATGAAGAAAACAGTAATGTTGAAATTGAATTGCTTATATTTTGCATTTACATTACTGGTTGGCTCTAGCATAGACTTTAGCCTGATACACACATCACACAAAAAATATATGTTTTGTTTGTTTGTTTGTTTGTTTGTTTTAGACTTTGCATATTATGCAGCCAGTGCAGTTTGCTTCAAAACGCTGTTTTGAAATAAACCACCAGGTTCACCCAGAACATCTTAGCCCTTTGTTTGTTACAACCACTCCAGTGAGCATAATTAAAAATTAAGAGAAAAGCAATTTAAGATAAGTCTTAATGGATGATGATGATGATGATGATGATGATGATGATGATGATGGTAATAATCATCATTATCATGTATTATATTCAGAAAGCTGACAAATGAGCCAAAAGGGTCTCAAGAAAATGTAAAGAATTAAAGACATGAGTCGAACAAATATCTCAATACAGAAATTTCCAAAGCATTGGGAAATACACAAGCAAGAAAATTCCATCCATCCATCATTGCTCAAGGGTCCTGACTTCTGGTCTGTTTGAAAAACCAAGGAGGTTTTTTGTTTAGCTTTTCTAAAGAACAGCTGGGGTCAACGGACTACCTCTTCAATGGTTCAAGGGAATTTATAATAATAAAAAATACCTGCAACAATGGCAAAAATAAGTTGATTTTTACTTATAGAACAATCATTATAGCTATGGCATGATATGCTTTAACCAGAGTGGTGCAGTGGCCTAGGGGTGGAGTTCTTGACTCACAATCAGGAGGCTGTGAGTTCGATCCTAGGTAGGGGCAGATATTTCTCTCTCTGGGCACTATGAGAATATATCTGCTGAATATAACTCCGCATTGGCGATAGGAGGGGCATCCAGCCACTAAACACTCATCCATTCAGTTGCCCAGACTCCACCCCACAAGGGATTAAGGGGTCATTAAAAGGAGATGATGATATGCTTTCACCCATCACCTTCCAAGGAACATCATCCTTTCAATATCAAAGTTCAAACCTTTATTGTCAGAGTACAACATGTGTACTATGAGATTGGCTGAGCCTCCCTTCGTGCACCCCCCCCAACACAGTACAACTCACAGTGAAAGACCAAAAAAAAAAAAAAATCCCTATCCCAGTGAATCCTGCTAATAATCTCCCAATCCTATTACACCATGTGAATTTATTGCACATCGCACCGGCCCCGCAAGTCAATCAAATATGGACCACAAGAATAAGCCACAAGAAATGGTGGCTCATCCTCGGTCAAAGTTCTATAAATATTCCCTGAAAAGTAAGGCCAATTAAATTCAATCAAGTTTATTCCTAGATAGGATGGGACAAGACTGTTAGGTTGGGTGAATGAGGATGCAGCAAGCCAGGCAGTGAGTGACAACAGCTCTTTATTGTAGGGTGAGAACCCAGCGACTGACCAGGGGAAACAGCTCCGTTTATATACCTTGCAGCTGTGGTGGTCAGCCAATCAGCTGATGGTCAGTTAATTCAAACTGCCCACCCAAAATCTACATACATAACACTCCTCCCCTCCCAGAAGTCACTTGGGGTGGACATTAGCATACGTAGTCCCTCAGGTGACCAGGGTGTGTCCGCACCCTAGTTGACCTGCACGGTTCAGTCGCAGGTGTGGCGTCGAGCAGGTCGGAGGAACTCCCTGTTTCTCCGTGCTCCGTCAATGGAACCTCCGAGAATTCGTTGTGGGCGGCGACTTCTTCGGCTGACCGATCTTCTGCGATGGGATGGCGCTGGATCTCGGGGCCGACAGCTAAGTCCTGCGCTTGACTCGGGCTTGAGTTAGGTTTGGAGTTTGGTTGGTAGTTAGGGAGCGGTTTGTCGAAGATGTCTTCTGTGTCGGCAGTTAAATGCTTCCATAACTGATCAATGTGCCGCCGCCAAATCCTCCCATCTCCCATGTCTACCCTATAAGACTTGGGCCCGGTTACCTCCGTGATTGTTCCAGTTTCCCAAAGGGGCCCGTTCCCGTAATTTCTAGCGAACACTGGCGTTCCTACTGTGAACTCCCTCAGCCTTTTCTCTGCCCCTCTGAAGTTGTCAGGGGAATAACTGGGGTGTAGCCTGTCTACGACTCCTTGGAGCTTTCTCCCCATTAGAAGTTCCGCCGGGCTCCTGCCTATGGTGGTGCATGGTGTGGCATGTTGGGCCGTTAAGAATTTGTCTATCCATTCTTGCCAGTCCCTGGGGCCTAGGCATGAGATGGCTTCCTTAGCCGTTCTCACAAATGTCTACGCCAATCCATTGCTAGCTGGATGAAACGGGATGGAGAGTACGTGTCTGATCCTCAACTCTGCTACGTACCCCTCAAACTGCATGGCCATGAACTGGGGCCCGTTGTCTGAGACTACAGTGTCCGGTAGGCCATGGTGGTGAACAACTGCCTTAGCTCCCTAATGACGGCGTCGATGGTAGTGGTTTTCATGAGTCTGATCTCCAACCACTTTGAGAAGGCATCCACAATGACCATGAATACCTGCCCCTGGCATGGGCCAGTGAAATCTATATGGATCCTGGACCAGGGACCCTGGGGCCATTCCCATTCCCTGACCAGTGCTGTGGGGGGGGGTCTGGCCTAGACTCCTGGCAGGGCTGGCACTTCCCCACCCACTCAGTGATGTCCTTATCCATTAGGGGCCACCAGACGTAACTCCTAGCTAACCCCTTCATCCTCACGATCCCGGGGTGCCCCTCATGCAACATCTTCAAAACTTTTTTCCTTAGGCACAAGGGAACAATGACCCGATCGCCCCACAATAGACAACCTCCTTGCATTGTCAGTTCCCCCTTTTTGGCCACCCCCTCGTGACGCAACTCGTGACTTTATTTATTTATTTATTTATTTATTTATTGCGATTTATATGCCGCCTTTCTCCCTAGGGACTCAAGGCGGCTTACAAAATGACAACTTCAATACAAATCACAATACAATACAAAATTAAAATCAATAACCCAGTTAAAAAACGATTTAAAATTATACCAGTGTACCCCCAAACAGATCAGTTTAATTGGCGGAAGAGCCACGTCTTCAGCTCGCGGCGGAAGGAAAGAAGGTCGGGGGCTGTCCTGAGCTCAGTGGTCAATCCATTCCAGAGGGTTGGGGCTCCCACAGAGAACGCCCTCCCCCTGGGGGTCATCAGCCGACATTGTTTGGCCGACGACACCCTGAGGAGGCCGACTCTGTGAGAGCGCACAGGACGATGGGAGAATGGCTGGAGATGGTCCTGCAAGTACTCCAGGCCTAAGCCATGAAGGGCTTTATAGGTGAGCACCAGCACCTTGAAACGTATCTGGAGTGCCACCGGTAGCCAGTGCAGCTCACGCAGGAGAGGTGTTACACGGGAGTATCTAGACGCCCCCGTAACTACCCACGCAGCTGCATTTTGGACTAGCTGAAGCCTCCGGACACATCCCAAGGGCAGCCCCATGTAGAGGGTGTTACAGTAGTCCAATCTAGAGGTAACAAGGGCGTGAGTGACCGTGGCGAGGGCATCTCGGTCTAGGAACGGGTGCAACTGGCGCACAAGACGGACCTGTGCGAAGGCCCCCCTGGTTACAGCCATCAGATGGTCATCTAAGGACAGCTGAGAATCCAGGAGGACACCCAAGTTGCAGACCCTATCAGAGGGAACAAGGGTTTCACCTCCGATCATTAAGGATGGAACTTCCAAATCCCGGGATGCCGGCATCCACAGCCACTCAGTCTTGGAAGGGTTGAGTCTAAGCCTGTTCCTCCCCATCCAAACCCGCACCGCTTCCAGGCAGTGGGACATCACGGAAAGGGCATCCCTAGGGTGATCAGGGGTGGAAATGTAAAGCTGGGTGTCATCAGCATATTGATGATACTTCACCCCAAAACCACGGATGATCTCACCCAGCGGTTTCATATAGATGTTAAAGAGCAGAGGGGAGAGAACTGAGCCCTGAGGCACCCCACAAGTGAGAGGCCTCTGGGAAGATCCCTGACCCCCCACCCAAACAGACTGCAGACGGCCCGAGAGATAGGAGGAGAACCACTGTAGAACAGTGCCTCCTAACCCTATCCCCCTGAGCCGCTGCAGCAGGATACCATGGTCGATGGTATCGAACGCCGCTGAGAGGTCAAGAAGGACCAGGAGGGAGGCCAGCCAGAGATCATTTACTAGGGCGACCAATGCCGTTTCCGTGCTGTGGCCACGCCTGAAACCAGATTGGTAAGGATCCAGGTAGTCAGTTTCCTCCAGGAATTGAGGGAATTGCTGTGCCACCATGGACTCAACAACCTTCGCTAAAAAGCGAAGATTGGAGACTGGATGATAGTTGTTAAGTACGTCAGGATCCAGGCTAGGCTTCTTGAGGAGGGGTCGAACCACCGCCTCTTTGAGTGCAGCAGGAAAGACCCCTTCCTTTAGTGAAGCGTTGACAACAGCCTGGATCCAGTCTCCAGTCACCTCCCTGGCTGCCAAAACTAGCCAGGAGGGACAAGGGTCCAGTAAGCATGTGGAGGACCCCAGCCTACCCATAATCCTGTCCACGTCATCCAATGAAACAGGCTCAAACTCAACCCAGATGTCTCCACCAAGACTAGGCCCTGTCACCTCAAGGGACTCTGTCCAGTCGGAGTCCAACCCGGTCCGAATCTGAGTGATTTTATCTTGCAGAAACTGTGCAAAGTCCTCAGCACGGCCCTGTAAGGGGTCCTCCCTCACTCCCTGATTGAGGAGGGAGCGGGTCACTCTAAACAGGACTGCTGGGCGATTTTCTGCAGATGCAATGAGAGTGGCGAAATAGTTACGTTTTGCCACTTCCATCGCCACAAGATAAGACCTAATATGGGTTCTTAGTTGTGTTTGGTCGGACTCGGATCGGGAGGATCTCCAACCACCCTCCAGGCATCTTTCCTAATCACGTGGTCTCTGGTTGAAGCCCTCGCCACCTCTGCTGAAGTGATGGGCCCCGAGTCCACGACATCAATCAGCAGGACTGGAACTCCGGGTGTGGGATCCTCTATCCTGTCTGGTAACGGACAATGGCTGAGGGTGTTGGTGTTGCCCATGCTTACCCCTGGTCGATGTACCAGGTGATAGGAGTACGCTGCCAGGAAGATGGCCCAGCGTGTCATCCTGGGAGACAGGGCTGCCGGGGTGGGTCGGTCCCCTGCTAGGAGACCCAGTAGAGGGTGATGGTCTGGGATGAGTTCGAAGTCTCTGTCGAACAGGTATTCATGGAACTTCTTGACTCCTGAGACAGCTGCCAGGGCCTCCTTGTCAAGTTGACTGTAGTTCCGTTCAGCACTTGAAAGAGTCCGGGAGTAGTAGGCAATGGGTGCCTCTAGACCATTCAGTAGTCTATGGCTCAGGACGGCCCCCACGCCAAAGGGGGACACGTCACAAACTACCACTAGGGGAAGCGTAGAGTTGTACTAAATTAGAAAACTCTTGGTGGACAGGAGTTTCTTTACGGCAGCAAACGCGGTTGCCTCAGCCTTCCCCCAAACCCATGTGGACTTTTTGGCCAACAATCTGTGCAGGGGCTCCGCTACTGTTGCCTTGTCCCTTAGAAAAATTGTGTAAAAGTTCAATAGTCCCAGGAACGTGTGTAGTTCCATCTTGTCTTTGGGGGTGGGGGCCTCTTGGATCGCCCTAATCTTGCTCTCGGTGGTGTGTATGCCGGTTCCGTCTACCCAATACCCCAAGAATTCCACAGAAGGGACTGTGATCATGCACTTGTTGCGTTTGACCTTGAGTCCTGCACTTCTGAACTTCCCTAGGACTTGCCTCAGTCTTTCCCCTAGTTGTTGTTTGTCTTCTGCAGTGACGAGCACGTCATCAAAATACGGGACCACCCCGGGGATCCCTGTAACAGTCGCTCCATGGTGCTCTGGAACAGTCCTGGAGCTATGCTGACTCCGAATTGGAGTCTGGTACACTTGAAGGCACCTCTATGCGTTACTATAGTCTGTGCCGCTGCGGTAACACCATCTACCGGCAACTGCTGATATGCCTGCGCAAGATCGAGTTTAGTGAAGATCTTGCCTGGCCGTAGGGAATGCAGTAGATAGTGTACGATTGGAACCGGGTAAGCGCTCTGTTGGAGAGCCTTATTGATCATACACTTATAGTCCACGCAGATGCGCACAGACCCGTCAGGCTTAACAGGGGTCACAATTGGGGTCTCCCATCGGGCATGATCTACTGGCACTAACACCCCATGCCTGATCAATTTGTCCAGTTCCACCTCGATCTTGGGCTTTAGGGCGAAACCCTCCTGGGTTTCAGCCAGATGGGGGCAATATTGGGGTCAAGGTTGAATGAAATAGGGGTCCCCACATACTTGCCGAGCCGCTCGTTGAATATGTCCTGGAACTCCTGCATCAGGTCGTCCTTCAGGGTGCTTCGCACATTGCGGACTCTGGTGAATCCCATGCCCAGGGCTCTGAACCAGTCCATGCCCAGGAGGCTTGGGAGCTTTCCGCTGACCACGGTGAGGGGAAGCTTCTCCCGGAATTCCCCGTACTTGGCCTGGAACTCGCCGATTCCTTCCACGGGGATGCGGTTCCCCTGGTAATCACGCAGTCCCAGCTGCTGGTGCTGTAGTTGCTGCCTCTGGATGCTGGGGACGGCCTTCTTTAGCTTGTCCTAGGACATGATGGTAATTGGGGATCTGGTGTTGATCTCCATTACGCACTCATGCCCCTCAATGTTGACCGTCGTGTAGGTCTTCTCCCCGGGGGATGTGCAGATCCACCAATTCGAATGGTGCAGGCCTCGAGATCCTCGGATTTTGCGCTCTTCCTGCAGCCGCCCTTTGGATTGGTTCTCATCTGCTGCACCATCTCTGATTGGCTAGCATTGCTCCGCGGCTTGTAATGGGGGTTCTGCTTGGCTCTGCAGACTCTAGCGATGTGCCCCTTCCGCTCGCATTGCCGGCAAATGGCATCTCAGAACTTGCAGGTCTGGCACAGATGGGGTCCCCCACAACTCGCACAGGCATCTCGGTGGCCTCACCGGTCCTGCCGGTCCTGTTTGGTCTGGCAGACCTCCTCGTCCGACTCTTCCTCGCTCCCCGTGCCCACGGTTTCCTGGTGAACCAGGGCTGACTTCTGTGCCGTTCTGCTCTGCGTTGTCCCCTGTAGTCTCTCAGCTGCCTTGGAGGAGGATTTGTGATCCCTCGCCTTGTCCAGTGCGATGTGTAGTGTGAGATTTGTCTTTGTAAGCAACCTTCTCTGCAAGCGAATATCTCTCACTCCACAGATTAGTTGCTCTAGCAGCATCTCACCGAGGTCTCGGTACTCACATTGGTTTGTGGCCTTGCTCAGGGCAGCGATCGATTCTCTGATCGATTCTCCCTCGTGCTGCAGCAGTGTCTGAAGCGTTTGCCATGAGATAGTGTGGACCGAGTTCGGTTCCGACAGGGCTTCGACCATATCGAACACCTTGGGTCCACAATGGCTCAGGAACAGGGCTTTCTTCCGTACGTCAGGTAGCCCCTGTAGGTTGCTGGCCACCAGGAAGCATTCGAAGCGGGACATGTAGGATCCCCACTTCTCTTCCGTTGGGTTGAAAGGCACTGGCGGACATCGTCGGTAGATTTTCCAAGTACTCTGCTCGCTCACCTGGCTGGATTCGGGTTTGCAGCTCTCTCGTCGGCTTGTGGCTTCAGCTCTTTCTGTGGCTTCTGGCCTCAAAATCCCATCCTTGTCACCAATGTTAGGTTGGGTGAATGAGGACGCAGCAAGCCAGGCAATGAGTGACAACAGCTCTTTATTGTAGGATGAGAACCCAGCGACTGACCAGGGAAAACAGCTCCCTTTATATACCTTGCAGCTGTGGTGGTCAGCCAATCAGCTGACGGTCAGTTAATTCAAACTGCCCGCCCAAAATCTACATACATAACAAAGACTGTAGCTTTTTTTCTTCTTTTATAAATGTATTTCTAAAGTAGAATATAGCAGAAGCCTGAAACATTTGAAAGCAATTAGATGAAGCACAGACAAAGGTTTTTGCCTTAACCCCACAGTGTTTTACATTTGAACATTCTTGGGATTATATTTGTTCAATGTTGACATTTATAGTTCCTAGCCTAAGGCTAGATATTTGTTATCCACTTCATAAAAAATATACATTTTTTAAAAATCAATTGTCCTTGATTATTTGTGCATGTGTCTGAATTGAAATATCTGTCACAAGGAGGGAAATGTGCTAAAATGTGAAGCCAGTTGCTTTCCTTCTGCCAATGGTTTTGATGCCAGTGCAAACCAATCCAATTTCATACTTCCTTAGAGAGACTGACAGTTACAGTTGGATAAACACTTGTAAAGCAAGGAAGGCGCAGAGCTGAAAAAGTAATATTTTGCAAGCATTGTAGCTTCAGTGATTTATGGGTGCATAAATGCAAACATCCCAACCCATCAAGAATGAAAGATAGATCTCGCTCTGCAGGTAGTGACTATGGAAGAACAAGTTTTCGAACTCCATTTCCTCAGCTATGGAAAAGAAATTCAAAAGATATTGACAAAACAGGGACTGTTTTATAAAGCAAATAGACAGGGCTCTTAGCAGTTTACTGTTCGGGTTATTTTAAGGTGACCAGACGTCCCGCTTTTGGCGGGACAGTCCCACTTTTGAGCAATTTGTCCCGCGTCCCGCGGTGTTTTAAAAAAGTCCCGATTTTTCATTCTGCCTCCTGAGTCCCGGCTGCCTCCTGAATCCCCGCTGATGGCTAGAGGGAAAAAAAACTGTTTAAACTCTTGCCGCGGGGCTTCAAAGGGCCGACCTACAGCTGATCAGTGTTAAAAAAAATGAGTAGACCCATGCCTGCAAAAATAGAAAAAACAGCCCCTGTTAACAGCTTCCACTAGGTTAATTAGCTGCAAAAAGCTGCAAAAAGTTCCTGGAGCAGATTTTTTTTCCCCTAGCTATGCTGAAAACAAAGGCGAAAGCTAAAGTAAAGCTGCAACGTGACAAAATGAGGCAGAGAGAGATTTCTTTCTTTTTCTTTTTCTTTTTCCTCACCAAAAAAGGTAGGTACAAAACTGCAAACAATGGGAAATTTTGGGCAAAAGAGGAGAGTTCAAGATTTTAAAACACAAAAGAAAAAAAGTTCTATTTAACTAGGGAATTGTAATAATTGAGATACTATTAATAATTGTATATTGTGTTGAAAGCAGAAATGGTTAAGTTGTGGTTTGGAGGAATATATGGGGAAAATTATTTGGTTTATTATTATTGGTAAATATAATTAATTGATTTGTAAGAAATTGGATTGCATGGAAATAATTGGAATATTCATGTTCATATTGATTAATATACAAAAAAGATAGTTATATAACTAATTGATTTATATTAAAATGTTGAATTTGTATTAAACAACTGTATTACATAATTACATAATTAACCAATGTGAGGATGGATATAAAAATAGATATCAATGGGAAGGGGTATAATATAGAATAGAAGGGAAAAATTGAATTTGATTAAGATTAGAGATGAGGATGAAGGGTAATATGGCAAAAAGGAAATATAGAAATTGTAAATTTAATTGAAATGACTAAGCCCTCTGAGTAGTCCCTATACACATAGCCATGGCCACCCGGTCACATGACCAGCTAGCCACGCCCACCCAGTCACATGGCCTCCAAGCCACGCCCACACAATAAGTCACGCCCACAATGGTGTCCTTCTTACCAATGTTAAAATCTGTTCACCTTACCCTATACACATAGCCATGGCAACCCGGTCACATGACCAGCTAGCCACGCCCACCCAGTCACGTGACCAGCTAGCCACGCCCACCCAGTCATGTGACCAGCTAGCCATGCCCACAAAATAAGCCACGCCCACAATGTCCCTCTTTACCAATGTTAAAATCTGGTCACCTTAGGTTATTTCAATGTAGAGAAAACTTTAATAGCATAAAATATTTGATTATTTTAACTCATCAGTTACTTGATTATTTTGACTTTTAATTTCATTCCATAATTTCTCTGTTTCTTTGTCAATGAAGTTCAGAGTTTCAAGGGATTCCTGATGATCTCCTTGAAAATCTCCTTCTTCTTTTAACAAATAATTTGGAAGGGGAATAAATAGAAAGACCTCCTGTTTCATTTGTCAGCTTATTAATATCCCTGTACTGGATATTATTTAACTTACTTTTGCAGAACCCTCTGGGAAATAACCATAACATATACAGAGGATTATGTAGCATTTTGGATTCAACCTACAAAGAGTGTTTCATAGCACTTGCTATGTCATTTAGACTGTGGACTATACATTTGTGTTTCTGAATAAAAAGTAATACTGCAACATCCAGTTTTGTGGTATTTTAAGACATCTTCTGATGAAGTCAGTTTATGAACACTACATATATTTCCTAAAGATGATCAGATATGGTTTGTCTAGAACTGGTAGTTCCACTGGGCTCAATTCCCGGCAAATCATAAAGCAGCCAAAGTGGAAATTGCTTTTTCTCTTTTATGATTAGGCTTTATTTAATTGTTGTGATCTATATTTATAGAATGGTATAAGGCAGTTCAGCAATCCCATGAGTTTAATTCTAATGCTTAATTTGTTTCTGCATAATATTGACTTTCCAATGATTACACCTCTTCTTTTGAAAGAGATGTAAAACCTGGATGCTCTATTAAGTCTGTACATCTAGTTGAAATATCTTTTCTTTATTTTCAAAAACCCTTGTAGTCCATGTCATTCATATGGAGATGCCCATTTTATAGACTGTAGAATTCAAAATGTTTAAAAGTGTTTGGAATTTTGGCCCTGGAATATTACCTCCAATCTTAATGCAAATTTTCTTACTTGAAATGTATTTATGACACTCTTCAACCAAAAGGTTTCAATAACAGTGTGCACATCTGTCTGTCTGTCTGTCTGTCTGTCTGTCTGTCTGTCTGTCTGTCTGTCTGTCTTAAGATAACATTTATGTGGTTGTGTATACAGATACATGACATGTATAATTTGTAGAAAACATATGTTTAAGTGTAATTTATAAGGTGCATAATACAAATGATAAAACAACATTTAAAAGGAACAGTTAAGTAGAATTTAAAGAATAAAAGGATTTTTGTCAGGCATCAAAAGGAAAATAGCTTACTTCAAAAAGAGATTGCTATATACTAGGATTAAAAAAAAACCCTGATGTTTTAATTTTTAATATACTGAAAGCAAAAAGATCTTGTAAAAATCTCAGCCACAGTCTTTTATTAAAGAACAGAATATTGCTTTTCTAAATAATGTTCTTTTCGGGGGGCAAAACAATCCTCCTACTCTACTTCAGTTTAAGTAAAGTTAATTTATAGCTTTAAAAATAGCTTCTATGAAGTGTAGGAAACATATCATTATTGGCTTATCTGAAGTTTGTGCTCCTTTTTCATGGCTCTTGAGATACATTTTATGATTATTCTGAAGTAAAAGTAATAGTTCCTATTATTGCAGGGATAGAATTATGTTCCTCTCATTAAAAAAATGGAGAGAGTTTGGAACTGTTGTTATTGCTCTGAGTTCACAAACAGGTGACAGAAGTTAATCCCATTGAGGCTGTTTTCTTTATTGACATTATATTGTGTATGATTAAATTCTTAAAAACTAATGCTGTTTGAGATATTATTTATTATGCAATAGGAGTTTTGCTACAACCTACTATTATAGGTAGTCCTCGACATACTACCATAATTGAGCCAAAGTTTCTATTGCTAAGTGAAACAGTTGTTAAATTAATTTTGCCCCATTTTACAATCTTTCTTGCCACAGTTGTTAAGTGAATCACTGCAGATGTTCAGTTAGTAACACAGTTGTTAAGTGAATCTGGCTTAAGGTCGCAAAAGGTGATCACATGATCCTGGGACTCTGCAACCATCATAAATATGAGTCCGTTGCTAAGTGCCTGGATTTTGATCACGTGACTATGGAGATGCTGTAATGGTCATGAGTGTGAAAAATGGTCATAAGTCATAAATCACTTTTTTCAGTGCTGTTCCAACTTTGAAAGGTCATTAAATATATGATTGTAAGTCAAGGGCTACCTGTACTGAACCTGTGTCTAACAGCAACCTGGTGATATTGGGTGAGATAAATCCTGAAGGCCAACAATGATCACAGATGTTTACTTAGTGCTGAGGTGGGTGGGCTTCAGGTTCTATACAGTTTTACAGAAGACTCAAGAGATCCCATTTATTAAATGGAGCCACACACAAACTTAACATGAACTATTCAGGGGTGGGTTCTAAATTATTTTACTACCAGATCTGTAGGCGTGGCTTATTTTGTGGGTGTGGCTTGGAGGTCATGTGACTAGGTGGGTGTGGCTAGCTGGTCAGAGTCATTTCTGGAAGGTCCTCGCACTTACGACCAGTCCTCGCACTTACGACCTGACTCATTTGTTTGCTTTTAACACTGATCAGCTATAGGACGGCCCTTTGAAGCCCCGCGGCAAGAGTTTAAACAGTTTTTTTTCCCTCTAGTCATCAGCTGGAACTCAGGAGGCAGCAATAGATTGGGGGTGGGATCGAATAAAAGGTAAGAATAACGTGGGTGGGTGGGGGTGGGAGGGCGGGGGGGGGAGAGAACCGGTTCGGTGATGTCATATCGTCACCGCTACCAGCTCGGCCGAACCGGACCAAACCGGGAGGAACCTACCACTGGAACTATTATGACAAGAATGCCACCCAAAGCCTCAAACTGTGAGGGGAGTGGTATATAAATTTAATCAATCAATCAATCAATATGCCCCGAATAGCAAATTGAATTGAGCTCATAGTCCTTCCGCAGAAATGTCCATGCCTGTTGTCTAACCCTTCTAAGTGTCAGAAAAGTAGATTGATTTAACTGTTAGACACTATTGCCAATTGTGCAGTGTCCTATCACTAGGTTTCAATGTACAGGTTTCTGTCTTTCATCTGGCAGTGCCTTCCAATATTAATCTGCTGGTGGGAGAATCAAAGCAGAGCCACCATTTCCCCAACACTTTCTTCCACTGCACCAAAACCATTTGTATCTCTAAGCCGGTGAAAACCAAACAGTTATACCAGTACGGAGAAGTGGTGTAGTCTTTTAGAGATTTCTGAACTACACTTCCCAGCATTCTTCGCAGCTGACCGTGCTGTCTGAGAGAAGGCTTTGGGTTCTCCACCTTTGGAAATAAGAGACAGGTTCAGAAAATTCAGGAATCTTACATAATGCTATTTGGGAACACAAGCTCCCATGAGAAAATACACAAATAGGTGTCATCAGTATGTCTATGGAGATTCTCTATCATCTCTAGGTCATGGTTGTCCCAAAGGCACTTTTTCTTCTTGTTGTTTTTTTTTTCCTTTGAACACATTTTGCTTCTCATCCCAGAAGCTTCTTCAGTTCAGACCAAGCTTAGTCTGTCATCAGTATGAGACCAAGTTTCCCTTCAGCTTAGATACTTACCTGTTCCAAGATATATGCTAAGCAAGTGAAACAAGAGTAAAGTTAAACATCTTCCATTTGTAAAGAGATGCTTTTCTCTTTCCTGTTTCCGAACAGAACAAACATTTTTGTATTGTAATTTGTCAACTGTAGTAAATTTTAAAGCTCAGCAGAATGTCAGTGTCCCATCAAGTATACATCATTCACCCAACAACGGTTAAATAAACCGTGATTTATCACCCTTTGTGAAATAGATCACTATGTAAAATATTTGAACAATATTGCTACTTTCTGAGACATGGGTGCCCATGGAGAATGTGCAAAGGTGAATAATATATGTCACTGACATCACAATGCACCTGATACAAATTACATACCCTGTTTTCCCCAAAATAAGACATCCCCTAATAATAAGCCCAATCAGGCTTTTGAGCGTATGGCAATAAGGCCAAGCACTTATTTCAGGGTTCAAAAAAATATAAGACAGGTTCTTATTTTCGGAAAAACACGGTAATTTGTGTCATGACATATGTGATATAGAATAGAATAGAATAGAATAGAATAGAATAGAATAGAATAGAATAGAATAGAATAGAATAAGCAATCAAATCATATTAGGAAACAGTCAATATAAATCTTAAGGATACCAGCAAAAAGATTACAGTCATAAGTGGGAGAAGATGGGTGATAGGAACAATGAGAAGATTAATAGTAATGCAGACTTAGTAACTAGTTTGACAGTGTTGAGGGAATTATTTGTTTAGCAGAGTGATAGCGTTCAGGAAAAAACTGTTCTTGTGTCTAGTTGTTCTGAAGTGCAGACACTCTATAGTGTCGTTTTGAGGGTAGGAGTTGAAACAGTTTATGTCCAGGATGCGAAGGGTCTGTAAATATTTTCACAGCCCGCTTTTTGACTCGTGCAGTATACAGGTCCTCAATGGAAGGCAGGTTGGTAGTAATTGTTTTTTCTGCAGTTCTAATTATCCTCTGAAGTCTGTGTCTGTCTTGTGGGTTGCAGAACCAAACCAGACAGTTATAGAGGTGCAGATGACAGACTCAATAATTCTTCTGTAGAACTGTATCAGCAGCTCCTTGGGCAGTTTGAGCTTTCTGAGTTGATGCAGAAAGAACATTCTTTTTTGTGCTCTTTTGATGACATTTTTGATGTTAGGTGTCCATTTTAGGTCTTGAGATATCTCCTACAAGAAGCCTGTGTTCTAAGATATTATAATAAATACCTTTCTGAAGACTGTTACTACTATATTCTGTAAATGTTGAAATCTTTTGTCAAGATTTTGTCAAGTCCTTTGCTTATTTTGTTGCAAGAGGAATGGTCCAGACATCTGAGATTTAAATTAATTAAGTAGTTGATTAGGTGATATATTTAATGAAATAATTCTTAGTTCTCACAATTCCTTCTTCAAGCAGGGGGTTGCCTGAGGAGTTTAATAATGTGCTGGTGAAATACAGGTCGGAAAAATATTTTTTTCTGAGTAAATAGTCAAAAATATTCATTTACTTTATGCCATATGATATAAAATTCCAGTTTTGTAATCTGATCTATTTATGGCTAGTTCAATATTGTAAAAAGGCTTTAGGCTAAAATAAATAGGAAGGTATTCAACACCGTATGACTTTGCAACATTCTAGAAAAATGTGTGTATTTTGCCTCCATAATTCTGATTTACGTTATCTTTAAAAAGAATGTGTCAGCATGTAAGAGGAAGAATAATTAAATTAGGTTGGAGTGACAGCCAAGGGTAATACTAATAAGAATAATATTATAAAGCAACATGGGTAACATTATGCAAATTAATATAAAAAGCAGAGTTGCATTCCTGCCAGGGCTTATGAGACATTAGCATCAATTTTTCATAGACAGTTGAAACAATAATGCTTAGGTGGATTCCTCTAGCCACTTCTCAGTCTATAAAATCAATCTAGATATTTATATCTAGAACATACAAAGCGATAAAGATACAGAAATGCAATACAAATCAAACTGGTTGCTAAATATTTTAAAGGAAAACCGGTTTAGGTATTGTCAAAGATGACTTTGATTGGTGATTTCATATAATTATATTGTGCAATCATTTCCTGACATTGGAATTCTCTTTGAAAAACTGGACATCTAATAAGAATTCTCCAACTTTTATGTTTTATGATAATACATATCCATCTTCTGAGATAATTTATTTATAGGATCTTTTGTTCTAGAAAGTGAGTGCAGAGTGCACTTCTTTGATTTTGTTAATGCACTAAAAGTTTCATTGCCTTTCAAAAGTTTGATGTAGCTGGCATTACATTTCTTTAGGGAATCAACTTAAAATTCTGGTGAAGTTTTGATAGAAACCTCAAAACAAAATGACAAATATATCACTTAGAAAATCTTTAGCACTTTTATATTCTATGTGTGCTTGGTTATTGCAAACCTTCCCAAGATGTGAAATCATAATTCCATACATCAAAAACATATCTGAAACAACAAACTCTACAGCCATTTGACATCGCAGTAGTACACAACAGAGACAATCATTTGAAAACACCTTAAGCAAACAAAAAGATATAGTAACCAAAGAACAAAAAAAAAAAAGCCTACAGCGGGGGGGGGGTTCAAAACCCATCGCTACCACAAGTGCGATGTGGTACGCATGTGCAGAAGCATCCGGGCAGGTGGGTGGAGCCTCCCGCCGCTGCTGCTACCGCTTCACCCGACCTGGGGCGAACCAGTAGCAACCCATCACTGGTTTACAGTATACATGTGTCTTTGATCTTTTACCTATCACCTCCAGATATTAAGGACACCTTTTATGTCTAGCTTTAACAAAATACATCAAGAAACATAGCATGCAGGATTCACTTCCAACCAAAATAAAGAATTCACTTACAGAAATTATTGTTAAATTTAGAAATATGGGGGTTTAAAGGCACATCAAGATGGAACAAAAGATGTTGTGACATTTTGTAGCGTAAGCTTTAATTATTCAAGGAGGAATTTTCAAGCCACTTGCAGCCTGTCTCTACAACTCTAAGTGTTATATGGAAGATGAAGGTAAACCTTAAAATCAATACTTGTCAAAGCAGTTGTGAAATCAAGTGTTATGTTTGGTTGAAATAACCTCATGGCCTAGCGGTTTTCCTTGCAAGTTGTAATGTGATAGGAGTTCAAAGATAAGCTGATAAAAGAATCTGATGTGCTTCACAAAGCATTCTATTTGTGCTGAAAAATAATATTTTATTTTTTTTAAAAAAATCTATAATTGATTTAATGTTTCAAGAATTTAGCTTGATTAAAAACCATCTGGAATCTAAAATAGCAAAATTAATTATGTTCCAAATTAAAATTATTTAGAAATATAAAACATGAGTAATAAAGCACTGGTGACATTGTTTGCATCCACAATAGTGTAAAACAAATAAGAGAAAAACATAATCTCTTTTTTCTTGAAAGTGGAGTAGAGATTGATGCACAGATTTTAATATCAGGAATCACTCTATTCATAATTTTTTTCTTGTACTGAGCTGATAAATTAGTGTTAAGTTAGTATGGTGCTTGTATTAGAAGAAATTACCTGTTTACTCTAGTGATACTTCCTTACTCCACCTTGGCCTCTGGTGACTGAACTGATAAAGTCCATGCTCTTGAAATGCATATTGGAGGTTGAATAAGTCTACATCAACTCCAACAATAAGGGCAGAGTTGACTATAATACCTATTCAAAGTCATGGATAAATTACAGTATTCAACTATTGGCTGAACATCTTATCTATGGACTCAGATAGATTACTCAAGTTTTGTTCTGAAGAGCAGTAGCATAAAAGTTAGGCTGCCTAACTTTCAAGTGCCATCTCACTAGAGTTGCTCTGTGAGTGAGATGGGCGGTTTCCAAGTTTGATATATATGATAATTGCATCACTTAAACTTGTTAAGTCTTTGAAGTGGCTGACTCAGCACAAATCAGCCTCTCAGTTAGAAAAGTATTTATATGCCTCAGTATCTTAAAAGAGATTTTTTTTCCAGAGCTCATTTTGAGCAACTAGATTCCTTTGTATTGTTCCTTTGAGAGTTTTTATGGAGTTCTATTTCCAGAAGGATTATCCATCTTTGGCGCATCAGTTGTTGAAGATATTTTACATACTGTATCTTCTTTTATTGTAAACTGTGTTTCTGTGAAATGGACTGTTTATTAATATTGAAAAGGTAAAAAGTACTAGGGCACCCAGGAGAAACTGTCCTACTTTTTGCAGGGAACAAACCTTATCACCAATAAGACTACACTCTATGTCAAAGATCTTTATGAAGTAGCAGACTATCTAGAACAGATTGGGGTTAATAACAGGGGCAATATCGTAAATATGTCCTACTATTTTCTTTTTATTTGCCTGTAGACTTTTATCAGTTTATTAAATTAAAGTTTATTGATTTAATCATCTGACCATAACAGAAGTATAAGATATGGTCAGATGATTAAATCAATAAAATTTTTGTTCATAGTCCATGAAAAACTTGGGTAGAAGTTATATCTTGCAAGAGGCCAAGATATATCTTGTTCATCAGATGATGTCTTAACAATTCTTCGGCCTATCTTTCCTTCCTTCCTTCCTTCCTTCCTTCCTTCCTTCCTTCCTTCCTTCCTTTCTCCCTCCCACCTATCTACTTTCCCCCTTTTTATTTCCTTCCTTCCTGTTATAAGTTTCCCAATGATCAATGTCTTAATTGAGCTCTTGCACCAGGGAGCTGGAGTCCCATTAGTGCCATTCGTGCCATATAACTGAAAATGTGCAACTGGGGTAGATAAAGGAGAGAGGAGAGTCCACATTATAGCTAAATTTGAAATTGTTGTTCACAGAACTCTATGAACAATTGCACATAAATACTAAGTGCACATTCAGACTTGCAGAAAAATGCTATATTAAATTGTCCATGAAAAGTTGTCTCAGCTTTTGTTCATTCACCAATACATAGAAATATATCATTTCACTGGGAGTACCTTATCTTCAACATGCAACTGTAGGCGTGTGTATGTGTGTGTTTGCATGAGCATATCTTGTAAAGGTACCCTATTTCTTAAAATTATATCAGTCATACATCAACCATTTTTCCTCATGCAGAGAAATATGCAAATATATACTACACAGATAGATTTTCTCCTATCCTATCCAGGATAAATGGTAAAGAAGGAAACAGAAAATGAGATAGAGAAGGGAAGATAAAGAAAAAGGTGAGATGAAAACTGAATGGAAATGAGGGGAAGGGAAAAGATAATCTGGGAAGGATCAAAAATAAAAAAAAGCAGCCTGGAGTAAGTATTAAAACAAACAAACAGAATTCTCCAGGCAAGTAATCTTCCCCAAGCCTTGGCTTATCTTCAGGAATTCATGTTTTTCAGCAAGGAAGTTTGCAGTCATTAGCACATCTATCACCTTCTCTTCTTTTCAACAGCTTCAATTCTTATCAGCAGCTTCAAGTCTTATCAGTGATAAGATGACAAGGATATGACCATCTCCATAATTCCCACACATTTATACGGGTGGAGGGGAAACTAATCTTTGAATAAATATGTTTTTTTAAAAAAAAACTGTAGTAAAGTTTTTAATAAACAGTAAATACTAATAGAAACAAAACTAAAAAAAAATAGAAAGTGCAGAAGAAAAAGAAAAAGAAGAAAAAAGTCAACAAAAATAAAGAGAAGAACAAGTCAACAAAGACAATAAAAAAGAAGTGGTTTCCAAATTTCATCATACCTAACATAAATCAATATACTAACTTTTCAGCCTCTTTTAAAGTTGCAAATAATAATAATAATAAGTTATTCTTCTTCCCATAAGCTAACTTTTATCTATATGTTATATGGAAATCATCATCTTTTCAATCCTGGTTCATCTAAAAGCCCCTTAGGAGTTTTCAGAAATATCAAACAAATATTTTATCTCTGGGCAAATAGTCCAATGTTATATCCTTCTTTTTGCTCTGCACAATCGTGACTTTTAAATCCTTCCTATGACATTGCGGGATTTGATCTTTCACCAGCCTACTTTGTAATAAATAAAGAGGCATCATCAGGATTTTTTGCGACAGTTGTTCCATGTCCATATCCAGATCCTTTTCTTGATTTGTCTTTTGTATTCCTATTCTGGTGATCTCAATTTTGTGCCTTCAATTTTTCATGCCTCCAAACTCTGTAATATCTATGTCAGATAAAGATGTTTTTTAAATTGTTCTCATAGTCTTGAGAATACAAGGGGAATTCAGTGGGAATTCAGAAGATACATATAGTCATTTGGGAGCAAATTGTTTTCAGTTCATTGGTTCTAGATTGGTTGTAGATTAATTGGTGAAATATGAGTTGGCTCTCTTTCATTTGTTTCCCTGACAATGATAGGATCTATGCTGGATTTCTTTATACATTTTGTTTTGTTATTGTTGTTTATAGCCAGTCCCTATAATTTTGCTGCAACATGTATCATGTTTTCTCCAGTGGTGGAGCTCTCGCTTCACAATCAGGAGGCTGTGAGTTTGATCCTAGGTGGTGGTAGATATTTCTCTCTCTGGGCACATTGAGAATATATTTGTTGAACAAAACTCTGCATTGGCAACAGGAAGGGCATCCAGCCATTAAAACATTCTGCTAGCTCCATTCAGTTGCCCAGACTCCATCCTGCAATGGATTATAGGGTCATTAAAAGAAGAAGAGGTATCATGTTTTCTGTGCAGCAACTGTCAAAGAAGAGGAGGGGCGGGAATTAAGCACTTTAACTTCTACTATCCCTGAAAGAGTACAACTCATATACCTGTACATGTAATCCTTGACTAACAACTATTTGTTTAGTGACCATTCAAAGTTGCAACAGCATTGAAAAAAATGACTTATGACCATTTTTCACGTTTCTGTCCATTGTAACATCCCCATAGTCGAGTGATCAAAATTTGCATGCTTGGCAACTGGTATGTATTTACGACAGCTGCAGTGTCTAAGGGTCATGTGATCATCTTTGGAGGTCATTTGACAAGTAAAGTCAATGGGGAAGCCAGATTCACTTAGCAACCATTTTCCTAACTTAACAACTGCAGTGATTCCCTTAACAACTGTGGCAGGAAAGATAGTAAAAATGGGGGCAAAATTCACTTAACAACTGTCTTGCTTAGCAGTGGAAATTTTAGCCTCAATTGTGGTCGTAAGTCGAGGACAAGATAGATAAGAAGGTAGAGACAAGACAAAGCAGTTCTAAGTGGCCTTACACAAAGAACACAGATGATCATTATAGATCAGCAAAGTTTCACATTTTGAATGAAGAAAAACCCTGACTGTGATTCTTCCTAAAGAGAACATTATTAAATGAAAATTATCTTTTCTATCTAAGTGCCAGAAGGAGAATCAAGTATTACATACTTTTCCATCTGTTAAAAGAATATCAACAGCCAGAAGGGTTAGCTTTGCTCATTGCATAGAACATCAACCTGGAATGGGTAAGTGCAGAGCTTCTGCCTTTGAATTCTCACCAAGAGATGTGAGACAACATCTGGTTCCTCTAAAGGGTAGAATTAGTTTGGTGAATGTCCAAAGTGGTTCAGTAAACGCTTGTGCTCTAGAAGAAGTTCTCAGTTTCTTCTGCTATATCCCTTGTATCTATAATTCTTGTGCTGTGGAGAAGATGTTCTCAGTTTCTTACGTTGTAGGTCAGGGGTGTCAAATTTGTGTCATCACGATGTCATCACATGACGTAGTGTGACTTCCCCCCCTTCGCTAAAACAGGTGGGTGTGGTCAATGCATGATGCATCCGGCCCACAGGCCACGAGTTTGACACCCCTGCTGTAGGACATAATGAAATCCAAACACCTGTTCTTCCAGTGTCTCATGCCCTACCTTCTTGATTTGCATAAGGAAATTGAAATTGCTTTCCAATGACAGGCAAAAACTTTTCGTGTGTTTTTGCTCAACTCTTATGACCAACTTCTATCTCTGGAGGACTGTACAGCGATGAAGAGAGAGCCCAGGAGATAGCTCGAATGAAAAGCCAACACCTGCACAGTAGTTTTATTATTTCCAAGGAAAGCTTCCCAAAGCCCTCATTTGTGAACTATCACACACACAAAAAAAGGTGTAGGTGGGCTAAAATCCTCACAATGCAACGCAGCTAAGAATATAGATGGGGAAATTGCATGGGGTGGGACTGAAAGGGTAATTATATAGATGAAAGAACTGGAAAAGAACAGAACTCATGAACCGTAGTCCTTAAAATAATAAAAGTCAAGGCAGTGTTCTTCTTTTAAGATTTCCCAGTATTTGTTCACACTGCAGCATTGACAAAATGGCAAAGAAAAATACAGAGACTTTATTTTGTGATTGGGGAGAAAAAAACGATCTGTAATTCTGCAAACAAAGTACCGACATAATATGTTGATGATGGTTGCAAGTGTCAGAACAGCTGAACGAATGCAAATACTTCTTAGGCTATTGATGTGATAAAAATTAAAATGTGTTTATTCTGTATTCCATTCCATTGTGAACAAAATATCTGAAATGTAGGACCAGCCATTCTACTATTATTTCTGAAAAAAACTTTACCAGCTAAGATCTTTGAATGGCAGATGCACATTTGAGCTTGCACTGTTACCTGTATCAGTACCTACAGTATGTATAGTCCTTGACTTACAACCATTTGTTTAATGACCGCCTGAAGTTATAACAGCATTGAAAAAAATAGATTTATGACCGGTATCCATACTTACGACCATCACAGCATCTCCATGGTCCATGTGATCAAAATGCTAGCCACTTGGTAACCATCATGTATTTATGACAGTTGCACTGTTCCAGGGTCATGTGATCCCCATAGGTAACCTACCCAACTGGCTTGAGAAAAGTAAAGTCAATGGTGGAAGTTAGATTCACTTAATGACCATGTGATTCACTTAACAGCTGTGGCAAAAAAGGTCTGGGAAATTCTGGGCTCAATTGTGGTTGTAAAGTGAGGACTACCTGTATTATAAATTTATAGTGGCACTGTAGCAACCAAACAACCTCTGTAAAGTACCTTGCAAATCTTTCAAGTTGCCATTTCAAGCAGGAGGGAGGGAGAACTGATGGAGCTGATTGATTTCCCTAACTGAAACTACATTCCACAGATGCTTTCTTACCGCAATCAGTAGGAGAGTGTTGGGTTTCACAGCCAGCCAAAGTGCTTAATTGGAGACTGTGATTTATGACATGGCCAGGGAGGAGGGGAGAGACAGGGTCATAGGGGACCGTAAATCTACATGGGATAAGTTCTAACTGCACCGAATATTGCCGAAATGGTGCTCCTAATAAAAGGCTATATTTCTTTTGAAGTTTGGCTCATGGCTCATGAATTAATTAGGGCATCTTTCTAAAACTTCACAGTACCATTGTTCCTTTAATTATACCATGTTTTCCTGAAAATAAGACCCTGTCTTATATTTTTTTGAACCCTGAAATAAGTGCGTGGCCTTATTGCCATGCGCTCAAAAGCCCGATTGGGCTTATTATCAGGGGATGTCTTATTTTGGGGGAAACAGGGTATTCCATTTCTTCTCAGCCTCTTACTCTGCTTAGGAATTTTATCCCTTGGGCCTGGAAATGGCTTAAGCCATATTTGCTTGGTTGCGTTGAAATTAGTTTGCATATTGTACAATCTAATCAATATGTAATGCATAACTGCCTTATATAATATAATGTGCCTTTTACCCTAGAGTTAGTAACCTGCTCTGAATTACACTCAGTACGTCTAGTGCAGGGGTGTCAAATTTGATTTCATTGAGGGCTGCATCACAATTGTGTTTGACCTCAGGGGGCTAGGATGGGCATGGCCAGCTCGACATCACTCATGTTGGGGGCGCCTGTGGTGGCCTGAGCTCTCTGCCAGTGAAAATGGGCTCCTGAGCTCTGTTTTTGGCTGTGATGGTCTCCTGAAATCCTCTGCCAGAGAAAACGGAACTTGGGAGGGCTGCGGGCGCCACTCCCTAGCTCCATTTCCACTGGCGGGAGCACCACAGGCTGGTCCTTTGCTGTTTCCCGTGGGCCAGATCTAAGAACCCCATGGACCAGATCTGGCTCCTGGGCCTTGAGTTTGACACCCCTGGTACAGAAGATTAATATATTTAAGTGATCAATATTTAACTTATTTAGAGGAGGATTAAGCATCCCTTCCTATATATGGCAGTCTCAATTCTGTCCTGTTCCAATCTACCATTCATATTGATTTCAGCCCACTGTTGAGACACCTTTCTCGAACTTTTTAAGTCCTTTATCTCTTTTAAAGTATTACCCATCCTTCTCAACTTTGTGTGCTCTACAGACTTATTAAACATGGCCATAATTCCTTGGCCCAAATGATTGCTACCCATGGTGAAAAACACAGGACCCAGGATAGATCCTTGTGTCATTCTAGGGCAGTCCTTCCCTCTGGTGATATTCCTCAGGTGCGCTGATTCAACCTCTATTCCTCTAACAGTTATATCATTCTATTTTCCCATGACAGACTTTGGTGAAGGCGAAAATATATTGTCCCTGGCCTATCTATTTGGCCCATAGCTCTCCCAAAGAATAGGAGAAGGTTAGTTTGGCATGATTTATTTGTCGCCACCTTGCCCTGATGCCTTTGGATTGTAGCATGTTTATCCAAATGCTCACAAACATGGTCCTTGACAATCTGTTTGAAGGCCATGCTCAATGCAGATGTCAAGCTGACCTATCTGTGGTTTCTCATGTTATTGTCCTTCAGTCTTCTAGTATTTGGCCAGGATTCCTCATTATTCTTGAGGACAATTCTGTATTCATCTCCACTATTTCCTTCACTACCCTGGCATGCTATCATCTTGCCCTGGAGACCTGGATTAGTTTAAAATACAGGTAGTCCTTGACAAACGACCTCAAATGAGCCCACAATGTCTGTTGCTAAGCAAGACAGTTGAGTTTTGCCCCATTTTGTGACCTTTCTTGCCACAGTTCTTAAGTGAATCTCTGCAGTTGTTATGTTAGTAACATGATTGTTAAGTGAATCTGGCTTCTCCATTAACTTTGCTTGTCAGAAGGTTGCAAAAGGTGATCACATAACCCCAGGAAATGCAACCATCATAAATATGAGTCAGTTGCCAAGTGTCTGAATCTTGAACACGTGACCATGGGAATGCTGCAATGGTTGTAAGTGTGAAAACCAGTCATTAGTCACTTTTTTGTAGTGTCGTCGTAACTTCCAACAACCACTAAATGAATGCTTGTAAATCAAGGACTACCTGTAGTTACAGTCTCTCTTAGCACCATTTCCCTTCTGAGATAACACAAATGTAAAAGAGAAGTTAATATATCCTGTCTTCCTGTTAGCATCCAGACTTTCTCTTTTGACATCTCCTTTGCTTTTGTTTCCTGCTCACCTAACAGTTTGAAAACATGCAAAATAGATAAATAGGTACCACTTTTGTAGGAAGGTAACAGCATTCTGTGTACCTTTGGCATATAGCTATGCTGGCCACATGAATACAGAAATTGTCTTTGGACAATGCTGGCTCCTCGCCAAGAGATAAGCATCTCACCCTAGAGTCAAACACAACTGACAGGGAAATCTTACTTTTTAAAAATTATTTTACCTAGTTTGGGTAATGAAACATCTGCAAACAACAACAACAACAACAACAACAACAACAACAACAACAACAACAACAACAACCAAGCTCAGAGAGCTCCAAGGACCTCCTCAAATATAAAGAAGTTGCCTGAGCAAATTAAAAGAAGAAAACCAATTAGAGAAAATACTTGGGCCATTAAAAATAAAAGAGCAAAAGGGATATAATAGTGGAGGAGAAATACACCTTGCAGAGAAATAGAAGGGATTCTCTCTATTTTCTGCCTCATCTGTAAGGAAGATTCCCAAGCCTGTATTGACTTCTCAGGGAGTGAATTGGTAAAAAGACTGTAAAGCAAATTAGAGGAAATATTCCAGGACATCTTTGCGGACCTGATGCCATCCTCTGGAGAGTTCTTAAAGATCTCAAGTGTAAGATTATTGACCTCTAGCAAAAATATGTAACTTGTGTCTCAGGTTGGGCTCAGTGCCAAAGGACTGGATGGTAGCCAATGTGATGCCAGTTTTAAAAAAAAGGGATTGTGGAGATCCAGGAAATTAGAGGCTGGACAGCTCTTTACTGCCATCCAGTGCCAGATGTTTGCAGCCAAGAGATGATAGTTTAAATGAAGCACATAGAGGAACAAGCATTAGTCAATAATATCCAGTTTCTTTATAGAAGTGAAGTTGTTGGGATGCAGATTTGGAACAAACAAGCAAAAGTGCTTCATGGAATTCATAGTTAACTAGTTATTGCAAGAGCTGTCCACTAACTTAGATTTTTCTAAGCAATACCCATAATAAAAGAGGATTGAATACATCTATGGTCAGGTCCATAAAAGACTATTTATCTTGAAATCTCAAGGTTACTGTCAGGTTAGGGATGGGAGCAGTGTGGTGGCTTAGAGGTGGAGCTCTCGCCTCACAATCAAGAGGCCGTGAGTTCAGTCCTAGGTGGCGGCAGATACTCTCTGGACACAATGAGTAATTATCTGCTGCAAACTCTGCACAGGCATCAGGAAGGGTATCCAGCCAGTAAACACTCAAGCTCCATTCAGGCGCCCCGACTCCACCCCAAATAAAGGGATTACAGGATCCTTAAAAGAAAAAAAACCCTGTCAGGTTAGGAATCTGCATGTTTCCAAGTCCAGTTAGTTGGGATCTTGGAGGTTATAATTACAGAGGAACCAATAAAAGACATTATGGACTAAAATGCACTGTGCTTGATTTATTCATAATTTCCAAATATACAGTATTTTTTTATATAGGATTCCTTTCTTATTTTGGCTTAACCATTTTTATGATATCATCTCAATTAATTCAAAATTACCTTTATAATTCAAGATTTTAAAGATAAATGTTGCATTAAAGATAATAAAGATAAAGCACCATTAAACAACTTATTTCACAGTAGAAAATCACTGCCATAAAATGCTTTCATTTCATTCAGAAGAATGAATAAATCATACATTCTTCTAAAGAAATTGCATGTTTAAATAAGGACAGGTGAGGTCTGTGCTTGCAATAAATCTTCAAAGTTCTTCAAAAACCTGGTTTTTTAATTATTTAATAAATCTCAACCTATGTTGCATACCCCTAAAATTCTACTGAAATACATCTATTGAAATGTACTTATGCCATGAATCAGATGTGGCTTGGGTAATGAAATATTTGCCTGTGCTGTACAGCTGTATGATATGTCCATCATAATACATTTTTATTTCAAATCTGAGATTGCACAGCTGGTCCTGCATACCAACTTAAATATTGTTTCAATGTTTTCTGAAAAGCAGTTAAATAAACTAATCATGTTTGATCTTGACAGGTAATTGTATCATGTGAACAATTCCATTTTTTGAAATTAAACTTAAAATCTCTCATGCTGTCTAGCCTTAAACTTCATCAGATAGAGATTTTTTTTTCTCTGTCAACAGCTGTGTTCATATGGGAACAATCAGTCAGGGATCAGAGAAGAATATCCATCATTTTATCACTCTCCTTTTCTCTTGTAAAGAATCTAAAAAAGAAAAAAAAAGAGAAAAAGTATGAGAGAGATGATTTAAAGTGAGAAAGTGAGTGTTGGAAGGAGATAGTTTATTATTATTGTGGTTGGTCTCACAGTCGGCTAGTTGTTTAGAATGGATCTAGAATTTTTATTCACTTTCAAAACTTTCCCAAAGATCTGGGATAGGCAAATATTGATGTTTGATGGCGTTAAAGGTACGATAATAGATGATGATGATGAAGAAGAAGAAGAAGATATTTAAATTTAGTAGCTGGAGTAGTGGGGTTGGCGCAGTGAGCCAGAACACACAGTTGTGTTTGATTGTTACCAGACTGCTGACTCCTACATGAGGCAATCTGCTCTGTGATTGGTTGGTCTGGGTGTGGAGAGGGAGTTTCCCTTTTTTCCTCCCTTTTTTCTTCTGTGTGCCTTGTGTGCTATGTGATTTACCTTATGATGCTCTTGTTTGCCTGACTATCTAGTTTGATGTGTGTGTGTGTGTGTGTGTGTGTGTATAAAATTTATATTTTTCTGATAAAGAAATAAAGGGAGACTAGTATAGATCTATTTCAAACTATTTAGCTCTCATCATCTAGCTATACCTTTACTTAGATTTGAACTTGGGCTGCCTGCACGTTAGGCAGTTGTATTAACCTCTAAGCCACAAGTTATCCTCCCTTCATCAGCTTGAGCCAGGGGAGAGATTAAATGTTTTCCTATTGAGACACCTGGTCTACCCCAGCATGTGGGAGGGACCATACTGCTCCCCATAATCTCTCCCCTGGCTCAAGCTGATGAAGGGAGGAGAACTTGTGGCTCAGAGGTTAATACAACTGCCTAACGTGCAGGCAGCCCAAGTTCAAATCCAAGTAAGGGTATGGCTAGCTGATGAGAGCTAAATAGCTTGAAATAGATCTATACTAGTCTCCCTTTATTTCTTTATCAGCAAAATATAAATTTGGTATAAAATGGTTTGTCTTGAATGTGACTGCTTGAGGGCTCCTGGATTGGAGCTGAAAGGCAAAAGGGATGTAGTATCTCCCTCCCACATGCTGAGGTAGACCAGGTGTCTTGATAGAAAAACATGTAAAATATATTTATTTATATAAAACTACAAGTTCAGTGTCTCTGACTACTTTTAAACAGCCACTGTACAATTCCCCAATAGGTTATGGGCCCAAATGCGCCCTGAAACACCAGTAGTTTCTCTTAGGTTAAAGTTTCTTCATGAATCTGAGGGAAGTTGAGGACAAGTGGCCTGTAAAGACAGCACAATGCTATCGGCTACAGAATTGGGAGGAGGATTTCCTTTGGCTCCTCTTAATGAGAATAATTATATCTCATAGAGGCTAAAGATGGAGATGTTGTTTACACTGGACCCGGCATCTTTATCCAGTATAAAAACTTTTCCAAAGACCTGGGATAGGCAGATGTTGATGTTTAATGGTGTTAAAGGTATGGTCATAGAGGAGGAGGAAGAGGAGTAGCAGGAGGAACAGGAGGATTTAAACTTGCAGATCTTACCCTCTTTCACCAAAGGTCTTCATGAAGGCCTACAGCTCTTCTAAACAACAGCAGAGTGCTGGCCACCAAATCTTGGGGACATCTTTTTTCCAGAGGGCAGATGCTGCTACAGAGAAAGATCCTTCAGAGACACCTTGAAGGAATGCAAAGCATGCCAACCCTACAGGATTCAATCAACCAGGCAGATATTATGGCAGACAGGTGGACCTTCAAGTAACCAGACCCTTTGCCATATATCCATGTTTTCTTTTCTGTAACTTACATTATATACCAACTCATCTGTACATTCATACTTGGCCTGATTCATAGATAGATCTTTTCACAGTGTCTTCCATCCATTGGTAAACACTCCTATCTCACTTGCTCTATCAAAAGAGCTTCTGAAGAATTTCCCACTCATCCTTTACCTGCATTCCAATACTTAAAAGATTGTGTCTTTGCCTACATGAGGAGAAAAGCATGGGGAGTACTATTTGGGGAGAACAAGAGAAAGGAGGGGAATTGAGAAGGTGGTAACAAATATGGTGCACAGGAAGTGAGGAAAAGACTGATGGAAATCCAACAAGGATAACAAGGTGAAAAGGCAATGCATAGAAAACCAGACTGGGATAGGCATACAGCTTATTTGAAATGTCCTGTAGAAAAAATATATTACCATTATGAAATAATAGTTCCTATTATTAATGAGAGTAACCATTTGCAACAGTAATTTCAGGCCATTTAAAGATGTGTGGACTTCAGTTTCCAGAATTCCTTCTTTAAGAAGCACGCCTCTTAAAATTGTCAAGTTTGAACAACAATGCTCCATATAGATTGAATGGTCAGCTTAAGATGCAGTTATAACAAGTTTTGTCCAAAGACAACATTTTTACATCTTTGGTAGCTTTGTAAAAATTCATGTAATAGTTAAAAGAAAAAGTTGTTTCATGGTATTCCTGATAGAAAGGCCTGGCTTCTTTGATTAATGAACTCTGCATGCTGAAGAGTTTGGTAGCTGACTTATACAAACAGTAGTTGCAGAAGCAACCTTGTGATGAAACTGCATTATGATACAGCATAATGACATTTTTGCTTCAGATTTTTTTTTAATGCATTCGAAATTGTCTCTTTAAATTAGGCTTTCCTAATAAGATCTGAAATATAGGCAAAAGATGCTGCCACCAGTTTCACTATATTGTGCATTTCAAGCCAATGTGTTGTGTTTTGTTTTTTCTCCCAAACAATTTTACGGTTTGGTTGTACAGTGTTTAGCTAGGAATCTCTTTTCTTGTAATCTCTGAAGTTAATGTGAATTTCACATAGGATTTTGATAGCAAACTTGAAAGTGGTATTTGAAAGATATATCAAAATCTTGTTAAATCAAAATTGGCTGATCCATTTGTAATTTAAAGGTAAATCATTATTACATAGACAGCGATGCAAGTAATTGATATCATTTTTCTGACAGTTATGGACTACTATGATTATGCAAAATTTGAAATGTGCATTCAGCCTTTACTTTTATATAGAATAATGCAAAAAATTGAACTTCAATTATGTAAGGATGTGTATATGTGTATATGTGTATACTGTGTATGTATGTGTGTGTGTGTGTGTGTGTGTGTGTGTGTGTGTGTGTGTATACACACACACACACACACACACACACACACACACACAAAGACCTGGATTTTAATTTCCATATTTCCTACCTGCTTGTTCCTTCTATAATATTTGATATTCTACATGCCCAAAATCCTTTTAGAATGAAACAAGGATAATGCCGAATGATTGGAACCAGGGGTGAAATGCTCCTGGTTCGGACCAGATCACCCGATCCGGTAGTGATGACGGCGGGTGGTTCAGAAAACCGGTAGCAAAAATCCTTGGCCATGCCCAGCTGAGCCGCGTGATCATCAGAGCCTTTTTTTTTTTTTTTTTTACTTTTAAAAGCATTTTTACTTCGGTCGAAAAAATGCTTTTAAAAGTAAAAAAAAAAAAGGCTCTGATGATCGTGCAGCTCAGCTGGGATCGTCAGAGCCTTTTAAAAGCATTTTTTCTACAACCTCTTTGGGCGAAGAAGTTGTAGAAAAAATGCTTTTAAAAGTAAAAAAAAAAAAAGGTGGCCACGCCCACCCAGTCACATTACTGCCCCACCAAGCTACGCCCACAGAACTGGTAGCAACAAATTTTACATTTCACCACTGATTGGAACTTAAAGCAAACCAACCAGCCTGTAATAGGACAGAGGACTGTAGATTTGGTTGATCAGAGGGTAGTAAAGTGTTGGGTGCATTTGGTAACCAGGATTAGCAAACAAATGAGTTAGAAAAGGAGAAAATTAAGATTGCCAAACATCTTTAGAAAGGAAATTTTGTTTTTCTAAATACATGGGACTTTGATACATCTAAGCATTTTTGAGGAAAATTTCTTTTCTAATCATCTGAATCTACTGCTGAGTTGGTATTAACCATATGGAAGCTGAATTTATCACTGAAGTGCTTTTTGTAAACCAATAAATGAGTATGCCAAACATGCATGGCCGCTTGATAAAATTTATTTGCATAGTACATGGAAATACACAGTCTGATTAATGTGCTTTGATTTTAATTGATGTCAGACCCTTTTCCTGGGTCACTTTCCGTTCAAATGGAGATGGGAGGAGAACAAAGCTTGATCATCTGATTCTGAACAAGGAAAACCCAGTTGTTGTTAAGGCAAATCCTGTAAGGTCTTTACAGGATTTGCCTTAATAAAAATATCATTCTCCAACCACAACCCATGATATATAAGAAAATCAGATCCACTTCTATTGCCATATAGAACAATCATAATTACATGTAGGCATGATTGTGTTCCAGATCATCATAGAAAGTCTGATAAAGAACAAAATTAACTCCTTATTTTACAATTGGGCCTATAAGATATAGTAGTCTAGCTAACAACTGTGGACTTTCTTGATGTTTTTCTTTCCATATATACACACTTCCTAATCTTTCTTAGTTTGTGGGTCTGAACAAGTTAGCCAAGTACCATAATCCTCTGAAGCTTCCATATAAATAGTTCCAAATTAAACCTCTGCCTTCCCAAATCCCTATCATTTCACTGTAGCTTATATGGGTGAAACTTAAATGGTTGATGGTGATTTTTGCTTCAGACTGATCGCTTACTTGACCTCATATGCCAGTCAATCTTCTTAGGCAATTCTGTTTGCAAACTGCTCTATTAAATGTTACATAGTAAGATAAATACCATTGTATCCTGGCCGTATCAGATTGAAGCAAATAGCTAAACTCCAATTGATTTTTTTTATAGAAATGCATCAATTGTATGTACGCTGCAATACAAAGGTGGTAAATAGCTGAAACAACTAACATACTTTCTCAAGTATAAAATTCAGGAAAACTATATATTACAGATTTAGATCTGGCATGAGAATTTTTGACATTTTAATTGAAATTTATTTGCTCTAAATGAAAGCAGAGAAGCAAAGAAAAAAAAAGACTTATACAAGAAATCCTTGTCAATGAAAATTTATTGGGAACATTCTATTGTGCTAAATCTTCTTCTCTCTCTTTCTCTCTCTCTTACTAATAGTGCTACCCAGCCATACCTGTGGCAACCCTGGGGAAATACCTAAAGGCATTCTTCATGGCACAAGATTCAATATTGGAGATAAAATTCGATACAGTTGCATTGCAGGCTATATCCTGGAAGGTCATGCTGTGCTGACATGTTTCATGAGTCCTGGAAATGGAGCATCATGGGATTTCCCAGTGCCATTTTGCAGAGGTAAGGCTTTAAAAATAGCATAAACCTTGTTGTGGAGATGTGAACCAACGACATAATAAACATTCTGCTGACATTCCTTCATTGTCACTGAGCTAGCATACACTGAGCCAGGACAAATACATGTCCATATGGTGTTCCCACCATAAATGAGCACAGCTACAACCAGGTGCTTGTGATAATCTCTGCTGAATAAAACACAAAATGTTGTGCTTTTAGAACAGATGTTACTCTTTTAATGGGAGTATCCACTTCCCAATCTAAACCAACTCATTTATACCCAAATCAATTCCAATTTTGAACAGTTCAGCATAAGGAAGCTAGATGAAAATATAGTATGAATTGAGTTGGAAGAACAGGCAACAGGAAAAGGAACAAAACAGGGAAGAGTTTGGACATTGTATTTTATATGGCCAGCTATGAGACAAATGATTGATCCTTTCACTGGGAAAAAAGTATTCATGGCCCTGATAATAAGCTGGCATGCTTTCCTCTGGGGTCCTGTTCTGCAGTGGTTCTTATTTGAATCCCAAATTATCTTCAAGTAGCTGGATCTTTTGGTCTGAATGTCTGAAAGTTTTGCAATGACCTTAAGGAATATGAACATTTTAGAAAATGAAACACAATAATATATAATCAATTGAATAGATGCAGTTCCCTATTTCTCCAAATTTCCCCATCAAGTCCTCAGAGGAAGAAATAGATGAGCACTAATGCAAAAGAGGGCTACTTATGTGTCACAAGAGAGCCCTTATGGAGTCCAATCGTGTCTTACTGGAAAAAAATAACCAGCCATCCCAATGTTTTTTTTTTTCATCCCGATGGTACTCCACTTAAATACTTTGATTTCCTCCACATGGCTGCTGGCTTTTTGCACATATGGATACCCCAATCCTAAGGACTGAGTTCCTAAAATGCAGAGCAAATGGCTTTACTATTGCCTCTTTTCTCTCTCTAGATGGTCAGTAGGGAAGTACCTAAAGCAACATCTGCCTGGTAACCATGCATAGACAGTCTCGGAGACACTGAAGGTGGCACATGTAACACCACAGAACTGCATTTGTTGCCAGTTTGTTTCTGTGTCCAATACAAGGTGCTTATTAGTACCTTAAAGTCCTTGCTAGCATGAGACCAGGATATCTGGGCTATCATTTTGCCCCAATGGGATTGGCTTGCACTGGCAGAAGAGGCTTCTTTGGACTCCATTAGCCAAGGAAATTTGGTCAGTGAGATCAAGGAGAAAAGCCTTCTCTGCTATGGCCCCTGTCCTTTGGAACATCTTGCCTCTAGACATGAGAGCTGCTCTACCCTTCTGACTTTTGGAAGGGCCTTAAAACCTGGCTCTGCTGATTGACTAGGGACCCCGATGAGGGCATGCTAGCTGGAGGTGGTTGATTGAATGGTAGACAAAAGTCCATCTCCTGACTATCTGTGCACCTGCTTTTAACCTTTTATTTAATAATTGCCAATCTTAGTTCTAATGTTTTTAATCTTTTGATATTTATGCCCTGACTGACTTGAGACAGTGAGACAAGCAGCATATCACTTTGGCCAGGGGTGAAATCCAGCAGGTTCTGACAGGTTCTGGAGAAACGGTTGTGGAAATTTTGAGCAGTTTGGCGAACCAGCAAATACCACCTCTTGCTCGCCCCAGGGTGGGGTGGGAATGGAGATTTTGCAATATCCTTCCCCTGCCACACCCACCAAGCCACACCATGCCCAACAAGCCATGCTCACAGAACCGGTAGTAAAAAAAATTGGATTTCACCACTGACTTTGGCAAACAAACACACAAACCATCCATCTTCCTTTTTTTCCCTATTGTGATTCTTTTTCATAGTGAGAATTTTTTTTTTTTTTTAAAAAAAATCTACTCTCCAACAAGTCATGATATATATGGGTGTTGCTTGGTGGACTGAAGCTGCTTAAAGAGCCGGTACTGCAACACTTTCAATACACAGAAGCTTAAAACATCAGAAAAACATGAAAGAAAATAATTATAATTTCGTACAATATTAAGACATTTGAGGCATCTGCCATGAAGCATATGAGCTCAGCCCCCACAGCACCAGTATACAATTCCTACAGGAGTTCATCATTAAATAGGATCTTAAAGTCCTTAACCATTATGCTTTTCCTTCCAAAAATAATTTACAAAAAAATAAATTTAGTTCTAGTGTTAATTTGAATGATAAGATTGCTGTTAATAATGAAGAACGGAGTTTAGCAAACTCTGTGGCTCTAGTTATAAGCAAGTTCATTTAATCATAAAAGTTGGAAGCCAAGTCACATTGTTTAAATACAATATTTTTTTCTTTTCTTTTCTTTTCTTTTCTTTTCTTTTCTTTTCTTTTTTTTGCAACGATGATAAACTCAGATACCTATTTTCTGAGTGGATATGGTGAGCATATATGTTTGAATGGAAAAATATGAGGTTAGACTGAAAACAGTGTAAATTTTGAGATAATGCAAGAATCAAATTAACAGTCAAGTCAAAATCCTAGATTTGTGCCACATAATTATCTTTAACCAAAACTAAGCAAGTGGTGTGCTTAGAACTGAAGCCTAATGTTCAACTAATATCACTGAAAAACTAAAGTAGTTAAATTCAATTTGCTTCATTTCATTTAAAGGCAACTCTTGTCTAGTATACTTCCTTGTGCTTTGGGCAACAGGCTATTGCACTTTCTGCTGACTGTTAAGAATCAAGATAATTTTATGAAGATTAGAAAATTGCTAATTTTGCCATCATTTTGCTTAATGTTTCAGAAACATTTCTTATTGTAAAGCACTTGACTGAATTTACATAGAATTTGCAAGACAGAAATATGAGTTAAAATATCAAAACTGAGAAAAGCTATTTCCCAAACTCTTGGCTCTCAGAAGTTGCCCTACTATAAATATTGAGTATGTGTGTCTGTGTTTAAAAGAGAGAGAAAGAGAGGACCAGCGTGATTATGCTTGTCTAATAGTCCAGGTTAATAAAACTGTGACTATTTGATTAATACTGTTTCTGGGTTCACACATTGAACCATAAACTAAACACACACATTGGTTAAAACTATAGTTGACTCATTTGTGGCTCTAATTATCATGCAAAATGAAGGTGTTCCATCAAGGGATTCCGAATTTCTGACATTTCCCACCTGAAACATATACAAGTAAGAAAAGAGAGGAAAAAACCCTATCAGGTTAGCAGATATATCTTCGCTTTTGTGTCAAAAAATAAAATAAAATAAAAAAAACCCTCTGTCATTCAGTATTCATGTTGATTTTTATGTGAATTTTTACAACATTCTCCCTGATGCTCCTGTGTTCATATGTTATGCAGTTCATTATTATTTACTATACTTATTCGTACAACCAAATCTCCAGAATTTGAACTGATCTCCCTGCTAAAATTAACTTGAAACAATGTAATTTGTCTCCTTGATCATGTTCTCAAAAAATTTAAGCTGACATTTCATTTTAAAGGGAAATTATTTGGGGAAATCATTTTCAGATAAACAAATATGTAATCAACTTTGATTAAAACTATTCCCTAATAGGGTGTGGGAATGCAAGCAAAGGCTGGATTCATATATCATATAAACCTAACAAATTGGTCTGTTTGCTTCAGTTTTAATACAACAATGTAAGCTGATATATTGAATTATTGTTTATAAACTATGTATTATGGTTTAGAGCACTTTTTCAATGTAATCAGTTGAACTATATTGTCAGGGCCCAAGAACCAAGGGTAACACACAGAGTTACTCAAGAGTACTTTCTTTTATTGTTCTTCACTTATACTTAGAATTTTAACACACAAATAAACTATATTCATAACTACTGTACTCTGGGAATCGCTAGGGAGGAGCCTTTTCCAGACTTCCCAAGCTACCCTTTCTCTTTGCCCTCTGGAAATCAGCCCCTCTCCATTTCCATTTCCATTTTAAGTTTCATAGGCAGGTTAACAAATCACTGTAAACTGAATTTGGATGTTCGTCCCTTTTCTAGCAATGGCTGAATTGTTTATGCCACTTTGTATTGGTGGTGACTTGCTTCTTCTATTCTTCATAGAGATATTTGTATCTTTTGAGAGTTTATTTATTTTATTTATTTTATTAAATTTCTATACCGCCCTTCTCCCGAAGGACTCAGGGCGGTGAACAGCCAGAGGATAAAACACAGAGATACAAAATTTAAAATAGATTAAAACAAATTAAATAATTTAGGCTGAATTTTAAAATATCCCATAATTAAACAAATTAAAATTAGTGTTTAAAATTTAAATTTAAAAATTTTAAAAGGGAGAAGATTTAGGCCAGGCCAGCTTGATGAAATAAAAATGTTTTAAGCGCGCGACGGAAGGTGTGCAGATCTGGGATCCTCCTATCTCCAGGGGGAGCTCGTTCCAGATCGTAGGTGCCCCCACAGAGAAGGCTCTCCCCCTAGGGGCCGCCAGTTGACATTGTTTGGCTGATGGCACCCGGAGGAGCCCCTCTCTATGGGAGTGTACTGGCCGGTGGGAGGCTATTGGTGGTAGCAGGCGGTCCCGTAGATAACCAGGTCCTAAGCCATGGAGCGCTTTAAAGGTGGTAACCAAAACCTTGAAGCGCACTCGGAAGACCACCGGGAGCCAGTGCAGCTCGCGCAGGAGAGGTGTTACATGGGAGCTCCACGTTGCCCCCATCACCACCTGCGCGGCCACACTCTGCGCCAGTTGGAGCCTCCGAGTGCACCTCAAGAGTGTACAAAGATAGGAGGGAAAACAGTGCCGTCTTCTTCCTCCCTAATTTGCAGCTATTTAGTGGATATGTTGTCATAGTAGCACCACTGTTCTAGGTCACTTATCAATAGCAACCTCAATATATTTGTATCCCTTCACATACATTATTTGTGTTCTGATCCAGCTCCCTAAACATGACAAACCCTCTGAAGTTAACTCAAAGATTCGTTTATTAGAAACCCCTGGCAGCCCTGGCAAAAAGTTTCTCTCTCACCACAGGCTAACAAGTCCGTCCATCTGGAAGATGAATAGTTGTCTGCCACCTCTATTCATCTCCGCCCCCTGCCTTTTATCCCCGGAGCTAGGGTGGGGCTTTGCTAGCAGTGGTGGCTCTTTCTTCCCAAGGATTGGCCCACAGATTTCCACTGCTCTCCTCTCCTCTGCCTTCTGCACATCCGCACATCAGGCACTGGACTCAGCTGTTCCTTCTCTTCCTCAACAGCTACCTTCAGACCTGGGGACTGTTGACTCTCCATCTGAGGGCTGACGGACAGCCTCTGTCCGTCAGCCCTCAGATCTGTCTCTCTCTCTGCCAGCTCCACTCCCTCTTCCTCCTTGGAGCTCTCAGGTTGCCTTAATGCTGACCCTGACTCCCACACCTCCTCCTCCTCTGATTTGGCTGCTGGAGGGGCCGCAGGCCGACAGGCCACAACAATTTGCATAAGGTAGTCCTCAACTTATAACTATTTATTTAGCAACCTTTTGAAGTTTCAACGGCACTGAAAAAAGTGACTTATACCAGTCCTCACACTTACAACCATTGCAGCATCACCATAGTCATCTGATCAAAATTTGGGCGGTTGGTAACCAACATGTTTATGATAGTTACAGTATTGCAGGGTCATGTAATTGCCATTTGCAACTTCACCAGCCGGTTTCCAACAAACAAAATCAATGGAGAAGCCAGATTCACTTAACAATCATGTGGTTCACTTAACAACTTCAGTAATTCACTTAACAATCATTGCAAAAAAGGTCATAAAATCAGGCACGATTCACTAAACAACCAGCGTGCTTAAGCAACGGAAATTGTCCCGATTGTGTTTCTAAGTCAGGGACCAGCTGTATCATGCTAAGCTATGGCCTGTTTAAACATAATTTATTTAGTAAACTCACAATAGTTTAGGTTGCTTTTGAACTGGCTGGATTTGCACAACCCGCTAAACCAAAGGCTCAGAGTAATGCAGTAATGCACTATTAGTGAAAAATGTGCAAAAGAACCATGGAATGATAAACATTTCTTAAGCTGAACCTTTCTTTAAAATGATAGTGTATAACCTTTCAGCAGTATCTATACTAAGCCATAATGTCATTAAAATGATGACACATGTATCATGAGTCCATTGCTCAAAGTATGCTTAATTTGGTATTTCTGTCACAATATCTGATGCAAGTTGCATTATTTGAATTAAAACATTTTGCACTTCTATCATTTCCCAATCCTCTCCCTACAGATCCCCGTGAGTATTTTTCCTTCCATTTTAAAAACAAACATTGAATGTTGTTATTATTGTTCTGGGTAAGTTTCCTGAAGTTGCACTGTTACCTGGATGCATAAGTCAATGTCTTGTTTCTAAATGTTGTGACTTGAATAAATTGTCAGTTTGGCACTATCAAATATAATTTAATGACTGTAATGGGATGCTTTAAAATGTCAGTGCAGAACATAATTTCGATAAGTGGCTAATCAAATACAAACAATGCACCATCGAGATATTTTGAAGTGTCCCTGATTGTTTTCCTTTTAGGTCTTGTTGAGCAAAGAAATTCTCTAATTTATAAACTTTTTCCAAAGATTTCTAGAATAAGATGCCTTCTAATAAAGGTCCATTAGCTATTTTGCAGATACTTTTAATACGGGTTACTAAATAATGTATGCTTATAGTTCATTTGGAGCTGTCTAAAGCTGCAATTTTCTTTAATTGATAAGCCTTACATAATGTGACTGGAAATGACAATATGTCACTTGGCAGAGCTTTCTAATATGACACTCAAGTTTTTAATTGCGTCTTTTCTATTGCTAGCTATGAGGGGTAAGGAAAAATAAAATCTTCAAAGAGCAGAGTGACAGGATTGGAAGAAACATCAGGTCTATCTAATTATTGTCTCCGTAGTCTATAATGTTTAAAATATAATGATGTTTCTATCAGATATGCAGTGGTATAATGAAGTAAAAGGAATCTTAAGCCATTTGTTAAATGTGGTCCATTGCTTGACACGGAAATGGAATGGAACAATGTCTGGTTCCCACTAAAATAAAAATGACTTTAATTGCTCACCCTGTTTTATCTATTGATTTGTTTAAACCCAGACTGCACAATAAATGCAGTGTTACATCTGTGATTGCTACTTGAATAAGCAAATAAACACCCATTCTTGCAAGAAAGTCTATTTTATATGTAATGATACAAAGGCTCAGCCTTTTACCTCAGGTACTGCTACGGTGCCTCATAGTGTATTCCTGGAAGGGATAAGTGAAGAACATTGGGAGTAAATGCCAAGACTGTATATCAGTAGCAGGGCTACCTTAGAGCTGGAGATCATCCCACTCTCCCAACTAAAGCTTATGAGCCATATATTGCAGGCTGACTCTGACCACTGACAGCAGTTCAATCCTGACCAGCTCAAGGTTCTCAGCCTTCCATCTATCTAAGGTTGGTAAAATGAGGACCCAGACTGTTGAGGGTAATATGCTGACTCTGTAAACCACTTAGAGAGGGCTGTAAAATCACTATGAATGAGTATATCAGTCTAAGTGCTATTGCTAAAGCACGCAGGCACTTATAATGGACAGTAAGAAGCTGAGGAAGGAGGATGATCACTTTAGTGACAATGGCAGAATCATCATTTCACATTGTATAGGAAAAAATAATAATGGTAAACTACTCTTGCATTTCACCAGGAAACAGAAAATATGAAATGGTGGAGGAGATAGTGTCATGTGATGGTCTCCTCAGTTGGGAAGTCACTTAACCTGCTACTGCAGAATTTCTCAGGATGGTTCAGTAGTGTTCTGTATTTCTGAAATAGATTAAAGTGTTTGGGATATCTAGTTCCTGATGTTGTCATGCAGGAAAAAATATATCCGAAGCTGAAAAGACAAAATTACAATGGAAACATGGAATGTAAGAGACATGAATAGAAAAGCACAATTCAATGAAAAGTAAAATAAATTGACTATAGATTGACATCTTAGGTGTTATTGAATCTAAACTGGATACTTGCAGTCAGAAAATCATACTATTTACTATCCGGAATCTGAAAAGCAAAGAAAGAACAGTATTACTTTCCTAGCTAGGAAGGCTATAGCAAAGATTCTATATAGACCAATGAATTACTAAATAATTTTCTTTATGTATTGTAAAACGAGGCCGGGGGGGGGGAGTGCCGTGTGTGTCAACCTGGAGCCTGTTTCTCACCAGAGGCCTTTCCTGAAGGCCTCTGACAGCAAAATGGAAATGGCAAGCGGTCACAGAAGAAGTGGGCCGGCAAGGCAGGTATAGGGGTGTGTGAGGCCTGGTAAGTAGGGCAGCTCCACCCCACATCCTACCCTAGCTTAATTTTTACCTGTTTGCCTTGCCCCACCCCCTGCACCACAAAGTGGATGGGGTCTTAATTAGGGCTTATTTTGGGGGTAGGGCTTATATTGGACGCACATGTAAAAATCAAGCTATGACTTACTTTTGGAGTAGGTCGTATTTTGGGGGAAACACGGTATTTATTAAAGATATCTCTAGGTTGGTGCAATTAAAACAAACTTCATAACACAGAAAATATTGTATATGACTTAAAATACACAGTGTTAAAGATAAAACATAAGAACAGCATAACAATTTCAGAGAGAAAAAACAAGGAAGGAAGATAGCAACATCAAATCAGGAAAAGAGTCTCCAAAATATCTTAGCTTTCAAGAACTTCCATAGGACTAGCAAAGATCTCCATAGGGAGGCTTGTTTCATGAAATGAAAGCAGCCTCTCTTGACCTCAGTACCCCAAATTCCACAAGGTATAGAGTTTAAAAGCAATTTTCCCCTGGTAGATCTAACTGGTTGGGCTGATATTGACAAGAGAAGGAGGTACTTTGTGGACATTTTTTTTAAAAAATATGATGGTTATCCAAATGTATGATCTAGCAACAGATTCAAAAGAAAAGGAAGGGAGTTCTGCTCACTCATTTCAGAAAGAAAGTATATACTTGCAAAGACCTCACCTTTCCTGTACCTCCTGGTTTCTGCCCAAACAGGCAGACATTCAACTAAAATAGTTCCCCCAAGACAAAGGGTAAGGTAACCATAATGTTGGCATAAGGGTGTTTATTGAGAGAAGAAACAGTCTATATCAGGGGTCAGCAACCTGCGGCTCTGGAGCTGCATGTGGTTCTTTCACCCCTCTGCTATGGCTCCCTGTCACTCAAAATATGCATCCTAACTGCCAATGTGTGACACCTGCCAGCATACAATTTATTGAGCTTTTCAACCCCTAGTAGGCCAACCATGGATAAATCCAAGAAAAGAAAAGTTTCAGAAGAAAACAGAACGTTTAATTCAACTACATATGCTAGTTTTTGGCCGCTCAAGAAATAGTCAGCCACGGGAAGTGTTTTGTGGCTCCCGGTGTTTTCTTTTCTGTGGGAAATGGGTCCAAATGGCTCTTTGAGTGTTTAAGGTTGCAGACCCGTGGTCTATATGAACGTATATATATATATATATATATTTTGGGGGGGGTGCACACATATTCCAAACTGGAATATGTCATCTCAACCTGCTTTCCTGATGTGGCCAAGATTTACCTGTCCTAAAAATTCAAAAGCTCCCTAGACCATGTTTGTTCTCATGCTGACTCCATTATTTTCTCATAGCTACCTATACATTTCTTTGAGAATTTCCTGCATTCTCCTGACCTTCATCCAAAGTTGGAAAAGCAACACCCAAGCAGTGAACAGGCAAGGGCCTGCTCACTCATCTTTTAAAGAGTGACTACTGTTTTGTTTACAGGATTAGGATGCTGGATCAAGCCAATAGATATATTCCAGTTTGGGTGATGGCACTTAGCATGGCCAAAGCTATGGGGATCTTGCTTTTTGTCTTGTGGGAGTTATTATTATTTTTTAGCTGAATGTCTGCCTTTCTGGGCAGTATTCAGGAGAGTACGATGAGGTGAGATCTTCTAAAAGTTGCATTTTTTCTGTGATGGGTTTGCTGAAGGCCCATGATATATTTGAAGGATTCTAGTTCAACTGTATTGATATACTGTTGCTGCACAAAGCATCTAAAGTCAATAGCATTCTTTAAAAAAAAAAAAAAAAAACTTTCAATTTAAAGTGATAATATTTTTTTTTCAATTCCCATCTTTATCTCAAAAAGGCAAGATATTGGAGTATAATCTGTGAAGACCTTTTTTTCCCCTCCAGCTCACCTGCTGTGATGTCTCTACGTAGTAGGATCCATTTAGCTATGCTTTGCCCTCTCTTTCACTTTTATGGGAATAAGGCTCCAGGCAGACTCTGAATAGACACGCTTCCCTAACCACTAGACACAAATGCCCTTGAGGAACGATGAATCTCTAAACAACTGATCATTTCCACCCAATTCTACCTGTTATAATATTTGCTTAGGCAGGTTCTCAATGGTATATCTTGTTCTTAAGTTAAAAGGTTCCAAGCGAACCATGAAAAGTAATTTGTATTTTGCTAGCAGGGATAAAACACATAACTCATTCTTTTTCTGCATTTTCTGTGTTTGGCACATAAAACTTTGGTGTTCCTTCTTCAGGACCTTAAACCCATTATCAAATTCAAAAGATGTATCTTTAGTATAAAGTACAGGGGGAGAAGGTGCAAAAAATAATCTTTCAAAACCTCCCAAACTAAAATAAAGCCATTTAAACATAAGGGGGAAAATATATCAGGAGGATACAGGTAGTCCTTGAGTTATGACCCCAACTGAGCCCAAATTTTATGTTGCTAAGTGAGACATTTGTTAAGTGAGTTTTGTCCCATTTTACAACCTTCCTTGCCACAGTTGTTAAGTGAATCATTACAGATGTTAAATCACGGTTGTTGAGTGAATCTGGCTTCTCCATTGACTTTGCTTGTCAGAAGGTTTCAAAAGTGATCACAAGACTCCAGGGCACTGCGACTGTCATAAATACGAGCCAGTTGTCAAGCATCTCAATTTTGATCACATGACCATGGGGATGCTGCAATGGTTGTCTGAAAAACGGTCATAAGTCACTTTTTTCAGTGCTGTTATAATTTTGAACGGTCACTAAACCTCTCGAAGTAACAGTAACAGAGTTGGAAGGGACCTTGGAGGTCATCTAGTCCAACCCCCTGCTCACGCAGGAGACCTAAACGAGGGATTCGAACTGCCAACCTTTCTGATTGGCAAGCTCAGTGTCTTAGCCACTGGACTATCTGTAGTTTACTATGCAAAAAGTCTTGTATTTATGTGGATTCTGGAATCTTAAACCCTCTCCTGCCACCAAAGACTACTGTCTTTTTCCCAGAGACAGTCAGAAAATAAATTTAATAGTAGCCAGAGCTTATGTCTTCCATGCACAACCTTAAGCATTTAAAATTAAAGGAAAGAGGTGGTTGAATAGGACATTCCTCTCCAATTTAAAAAAAAAAAAACATTTTAGGGATCAAATCATACTTGAAATGGATTAAAACTCATCAAGTGAAAATGTTGAAATAGCAGTAATTTTCACCATCACTAAATAATTTGAGAAAAAGAGTATATTTAAAGATGAATGAAATCAGTATAAAGAGACATTTTGAGAGTATGTGAATGGCAAATCAATGCAGTAACAAAACGGGACAAAATTGAGAGCATCCTGGGGAAAAAAAACCCAGAAAATTGAAGGGGTGAAATTAATCTGAAGCACTTGAAGCCCATTAGTCATCAAAACTGCTGCATGGTATATATCATTATATATTGTTTACTTTACCTCTTGCATTTTCTGTGCTTTTTAAGATTGGCAGCACTAAAGCAGTAAACAGGTAAACATTTTAGAAAATCTTTTTTTCTCCACTTCCAAGGTCGTCTATGATTTAGCCCAAATCTAATATTCATGTTAATCTCACTGGAAATCAATTATCTCTGCATTAGTTTTGTGTGGTGAAATACTGCATGTCATTTATGAATGTATTTTCTTTGCTGAAGCAGAAGGTAAAATCAATGGTAGTATCTGAAATTTAAAAAGCATATTTTCCACCTGAATTCTCCTTGTCAAACAGAACAGTAAAAGGCAGCATTACACAATTATTATTGGATAATAATAAATAATAATAAATTATAAAAAATAATACATTATAATTGGATAGCTGTGTTCCTGTCAGACAGACAACAAGTGGTCAAAATAGGGAGTGCCCTATCAAATCCTGCACCTGTAAATAGCGGTGTCCCCCAAGGCAGCGTTCTAGGACCAACACTCTTCATACTATACATGAACAATCTTTGCGATCATATTATAAGCAACTGCGTTCTCTTTGCCGATGATGTAAAAATATTTAACACCAACAACAAATGCTGCTACCCTTCAAAAAGACCTTGACTTTGTGTCAGAATGGTCAAACAATTGGCAACTCCAAATCTCAACCAACAAATGCTCTGTCTTACACATTGGCAAAAGAATCAGAACACAAAATACAAGATGTGTGGACACGACCTTGTAGATGACTCTCACTCTGTCAAGGACCTTGGAGTACTCATATCTAATGATCTAAGCGCCAAAGCCCACTATAAAAACATCTCCAAAAAGGCATTAAGAGTTGTAAACCTAATCTTGCGTAGCTTCTTCTCCGGTAATATCACACTAGTAACCAGAGCATACAAAACATTTGCTAGACCAATACTTGAATACAGCTCATCTGTCTGGAACCTGCACTGCATATCGGACATTAATACAATCAAATGTGTTCAGAAATATTTCACAAGAAGAGTCCTCCACTTCTCTGCTCGCAATAAAATACCTTATGCTCCTAGACTTGAAATTCTGGGCCTAGAAAACTTAGAACTACGCCGTCTTTGGTATGACCTAAGTGTAGCTCATAAAATTATCTGCTACAATATCCTACCTGTCAATGACTATTTCAACTTCAACCACAACAATACACGAGCACACAATAGATACAAACTTAAAGTGAACCGCTCCAAACTTGATTGCAGAAAATATGACTTCAGCAACAGAGTGGTCAATGCCTGGAATACACTCCCTGACTCTGTGGCTTCATCCTAAAGCCCTCAAAAATTTAACCTAAGACTGTCTACTGTTGACCTCACCTCATTCCTAAGAGGTCTGTAAGGGGCGTGCATAAGAACACCAGCGTGCCTACCATCCCTGTCCTAATGTTTCCTCTACTTGTATATATTTTATGTATTCAATTTATGCTTATAATTATATAAATTACCTAATACATTCTTGACAAATAAATAAAATAATAAAAATAAACAATATAGATGGTATATTGTGAGTGTCCTTAATTGTGAGTGGTTAGTTGTGGATGGTATGTTGTGAGTGTCTTTAGTTGTGGCTGGTTTTAAATCAGTGTTTCTCAACCTTGGCAACTTTAAGAGGTGTGGACTTCAACTCCCAGAATTCCTCAGCCAGCATACAAGTTGTCATACATAAGTATATATGATATATGTATATAACACCATGTATGCTTGGTTGGAGAATTCTGGGAGTTTAAGTCCACAGTTCTTAAAGTTACTGAGATTGAGAAACCTTGATTTTTACTCCCTTTCTTTACTTATCCTGAAAGGAAGATAAAAAACAAAAAAGAGCTTTGAGGGCCATATCATTAGGAAAAGCAAGAAAAGAGAAGGGTTTGGCATATTGATCTGAGAAGACATAGGATATTAGAAAGGAAGAAGAGAAATCAGAAGATCTTTGCCTTGGTCTCCTCCCCAGAAAAGAACTATGTTGAAATGGAATTGAGGAGAACAATTGAAAGAACGGGAAAAAACAACAACACCTGAGACAATGGCAGCTCAGGATAAGTGAACAGATGGTTAGGGAGGACCTGATTGCCATGAAAGAATTTAACTCATAGGACGAAGCCATTGACAACTGAGAGTCCCAAAGGAGCTTCTAGATGTGTTTTCTGAGTCCATTCCTATGACTGTTAAGCAATCAAGGTGGACAGGTACATCCTGAGGGTTTATGAAGGAGAACTGTTGTTGTTACTATTAAAAAGGAAGAAAAGCAGGGCCAGGCAAGCTCAGGCAAGTAGCTTGATATTGATATTAGGCAAAAATCTGATTTTTAGGCAGGTGGTTTGTGAGCCTTTAGGCAATAATGTATTGCTTTGCAGGAACAAGTGTGGATTCATCAAGAATAAATAATGCCCAACTGCTGGATCTCTTTCAATCTGTCTCTCTCTTTGATACGATGATTAATTTAGTTGTCCACAGAAGTATAGAAGACATATAGCTTGATTTCTGCAACCATTCTCTCATAAGATTCTGGTAAAGAAGATGACAAAACATGAGTTAGAGAATGCTACCATTGCTTGCGTACAGAAGTGGTTGAAAAAGGTATCCACCAAGTGTCTGTCAGTGTCTTCAAAGCAAGCTGGAAAGAAGCATTAAGTAGAACATTGTAGGACTCTGTTCTAGACCCAGTGATCTTCAGCATTTTTATAAACCACTTTGATCACTTCAATAGTTGCACATATTGCAACTATCAGATGTATTACTAACTAAAAAACAGTATGGATGGCAAATCCCTTTGACTTAAAATCTTTTCCACCAATCCTTCAGCCAGCACAAAACTATTTTGATGAAAAAAGTGCTGCCTCCATTTCAGTCTCTATCTGCCACAGGCACAGGCCCACAAAATAGTCCTTGGGGTCTTTATATATTATGTTCAGGACATGTTTAGAAACGGAACCGGTGAATTCCCTTCTGTCCTATTAAATGCGACCATCTGGCAAGAAATCATCTATCAGTCGCTCTCCTTAATGTGGGTAGGGTTTGGGTTGGAGGAGATTAATATGAAGAGCTCAGCTGGACTGACAGGTGGCTAGACTGGCTGCGTGCAAGTTGCGTGTGTGTTCAAAATGAGCTTAACTAAGATGTGTCACAAGGAGGGACTGCAATATGACATGACAAACAAAGAGCCAAACAACCTCACCTGCTCGGTTGTTAATTCAAGCTCATTCTGAACATGATTGTATTGTTCTTTTAGAAAAGCATCACTCTTGTTCCAAAGGAACTCAAACAGCAGCTCATGGGCATTGGGTATGGGGAGAACTATGCATAGCCCCATGTTACCACCCATCCACTGTTATGGTCTAGCAAATGTTGAGTAGCAGATGGGTGATGTGGCGAAGAGGAACCACCTACTACAACATACAGCCCTCCCAACTCTTCTATCACTCAGCTGTTTCCATCTGTTGACAAGTGGTTGTGATGGGGTACAAATGGCAAAGTGATTCTGACCACTTCATCATGCACCTATTTCCATATCACTATCAGTGAGTATTTATGTGCTATTCCTGACTACCAGTACCTGTCAACTGATGAAGTGCAAAAAGCAGTTGATGGACACTGAAGAACTGATGGCAGATCAGTGAGGGAAAATCCTTCAACAAGATAGAGAAGTGACTATATATTCCTCCTGCTGGGGAGATAGTGGGAAGGAAAGCTGCAGAACATAGCCAGAGAGAAAGCTTCCTTCTGCAAATACAAAAACATGCTTTCTTTCCCACCGGCACCAACTGCAGTAGTTCCAGCTGAGCTTTTCACATTCATCTGCATTCAGTTTTCTGTACCTCCACCATTTTCACCATTTTTTATATTCAGGAGTTCAAGGCATCTTGAACTCTTGCCTTCAATGTTTCCCTATAACAAGAACCTTCTAAGATAGGGAGGTTGGGGAGAGGGAGGGAGGAAGGGAGAGAGAGAATGGTTCAAAATTCCTTAGTGTAGAGCTGTCAAACTCCTGGCCCGTGGTGGCCATGCCCACACTCGGTTTAGCAAAGGGGAAAAAAGTCCCGATACATCATGTGATGCCGCCATGATGACATATGTTTGACACCCCTGCCGTAGTGGGATTCCATGGATAAGGACAGACATGAACTTGAGCGTCATAGTCCTAGTTCAATAGTTTAATAACTATACTGCATTGGATAGGTTACTTGAACCTATGAGGATTACATATGGCAAGTAATGTGCCAGCTCCAGCTGTTTGCCGAGCACATTCACAACTCGAAGCCCTGAGCCACATAGGAGCTAAACAAAAGCCACAGGTGTGAAAGTGATTAAAGCCTTGTCACTTATAGGCAGCAGCTGCCAACTGACTAAGGTTATAACTGAATTTGTTAACTTGGGAAAACATTGTGCTGAAGAGAAAAGCAGCTGAGAAAAAGATTGCTTGTTTACACCATTTTTTGTATGCCTGACCTGTTTTTTTCTCTCTCGCAAGCAGAAAGATTGGAGAGAAAAGGAGTATGAAAGAGTAAACAGGCACAAAATAGGAAATGTAGATTGAAAGGAATGTGCTAGAACTGGCTACTTGCCTAGTATGCTTGGGCAGCATACTAGGAAAACAGCTGATATTAGATTTTTCCTTTCAATGTGCATTCCCCACTGTGTGCCCAATTAGTCTCTTGTAATCTACTCCTCTTCAATGAATATAAATACAAACATTAATTTCATTCTTCCTAATTATCCCAGTGCCAGGGTGAGCATTCCAAAGGGCTGGGGAATGGAGGAAAATGAAAACTGAAGTAAAATCCTAAGCATAGCTGTAGTCATATGATTTTATACTTAGCAACTGTCAGTTAGTGACCAAGTTGCCAATCCCAGTTGTGATTGCTAAATGAGGACCATCTGTATTGTTGATATCACATGCCAATCTTCAGCCAATAGAAACCAGTATTAGGATTCCCAAATAGTTTTTTTAAAGAAAACAAACTTCTAGTTGTTTTTGATCTAATATCTGTAAAGCAGGAAGCCAAGACAAAGCTAAACTGAACCTGGAAAAAGATAATCCTTTGTGCTTTAGTGCAGCTGAATTTTAACTGTTTTGAGCCTTTAAGTCATTTGATGTATCTGTTAGTCTTTCTTCTGTAATCATCTTTCCTGAACCTCTTTGGGGCTTTCTGTGGGCAGGGTGTGTTTTCTGTTTATACAAGGCAAAGTACTCTTTCTTCTTTCAAATCGTGCTTGCAGAAATTGATTTCTCTGTCACAGCTTTGATCACAAGCACCTACAGTACTTGTTCCTGGCACTCAAATCTAATCCCTTAATTGTTTTATACTTGACACATCTTCATTAACTGAAAGGGTCTTTGAGCCAGGGACTCTGTCAAGTTTGGTAGACTGATATATGTTTGAATATGTATATGTGCATTATGTACAGAGAGTGCATAGATATATGCACTCCCTGTATAGTTTTATAGATAGATAGATAGATAGATAGATAGATAGATAGATAGATAGATAGATAGATAGATAGATAGATAGATATAGATATAGATATAGATATAGATATAGATATAGATATAGATATAGATATAGATATAGAGCTAACTAGCTAGCTAGACAGACTCATCTGTGCATAACATGAAAGGAGATGATCTAATGAAAGAAGAGTTGAGATATCTAACATCCATCAGTTTCATTAATGCAGAAACATTCTTTAGTCTTTTTCTTTTAATTTTAGCTCATGCAACTTTTTTTTAAAATCAAACCACTCAAAAGCAGAAATGGAGGGAAAGGTTTTACATACGTATGGTTTGCTCCCCACATGATCATTATTCTCTTAAGGCTTTCAGTTGCCTGTATTAAGCCTGGTGCTAAGTCTGCTATTCTACATTTTTATGTGCTGTTTTGCAACTGCATATGATTCCTGTTAGCTAAAATGCTAAATTTTAATCTGCTCACTTAAGCTGTGCAAATTTTGTAATGGCCTTTATATAAATCTGCTTTCTCAAACATATCTATTTTTTCTGCTTATATAGCTATATTTTTAGCTAAAGCAATTATATCTGTATTTATTTCTATTAATCCACACTACTTGGTAGACATCAGCCTCAGCTGTCTAATTTTTCAAAAAGATTATTTTAAATTTTTTTTTAAAAAAAGTAGAAACTGACACGTGCAGAGCACCATTCCCAGGCACCATATTTATTTCCAATATGCCTCTGAGCTCCCATAAGGTTCATAAACATTCCTAGGAAATAAAATTGCTGGGAAGATACCGTCCAGTGCTATGTTTATAAAACTGGCCTGTTGTCCATGGGGGGAAAAATGACAAAAGTAACCCAAATGATAGGAAGCTAGTAAATGGATATTTTATAGCTGGATTAAACTCGTTTTATTAAAGCACACATTCTACCATAGCAGCCATTTTGTAACAGCAAGCACCCCAAGCTGACAACATCCAATCCAATCTACTGTATTCATTTTACAGCATGTAGAAACCACTCTAATATTTCAGTTCTGAATTATTACAAATTATTCTGATTAACCCCTCTCCCCCAAATTTACCTATTCCTAACCCATGACGAGAGAGTGTGATGAATCTAGGTGAGCAGTGGCTGCACCATGGGACAAATTGTCTCATAAATGGTAACTCAGCCCAGGTGGAGAAACATCTGGGCAAAGCAATTCAAAGCAATTCTGCCTTAATTAACACAATAGAAAGGAAGCTAGGAAATTGCTATTATAGATTCTGAGTTTCTGTATTTGCCCCTGAACAGCACTAAAGGTACATTCATGAAATCTGTGTCATTCAACTTTCCTTGGTGTTACCAGCATTTGTGTCATTCTTCTTTACCTTGTCTTCCCAGCTACACAAGTCCTCAGTCTTTGACACTTCTATGAATCTAAATGAAATCTGTAGTAGTTCTTTTTGGACCACAGACTTCACTTAAACAACTGAAATTCTCTTGATTTGTAACATTGCCTGGGGTTTTTTATTTAATTTTGTGTCCAGATGAAACCTTAAACTGCTAAAGTGAGACCACCATTTTGGTTTTATTGTTGGCCAGAAACAGATCACTTTCAGTGCATTCTACTGGTAGTAATTGATACACCAACCAATGGGCCAGATTCTCCATCTCTCCACATTCACACAATATGTTGTTATCCACCATCAACCCCCAGTTGAGCATATTGGTCTTACACTTAGGCACTACCACTCTCAGCCTATTCAATGTCCTCCAAGTGACATAGGAGAGATCAGATCCCTCAGCCATGTTCTGTTCTGGGATTATTCGGTTTTGCTCCTATATGCCTTCAAGAATATTTGTTCGTTGTGATTATTTTTTTTTAATTGTTGGACAGATTAAATACAGACTTTTCTACATATGAAATTTGAACCTTTCTATTGAGTTTAGAACTTTCTCCAATCTGTGAAAAAAAAAAATAGGGTAGCCAAGGGAATGCATTTGGAATATAAAATTATATTCCAAATGCAGTCTATAACATATCATTCATATTTTTATTGATTGATTGATTGATTAATTGGCCATCCACCTTACCATAGGTGGCTTACAGTTGCATATACTGTTAAAATATTAATAATTAAAATCAGACATTAAGACATTAAAGATGCATGGGGAGGGAAGGGGACATCGGATCTGTTATTACTCAATCAACCACCTCCAGTGTGCTGATCCCCCACTGGGGCCCTAAGACAATTGGCACAGCCATGTTTTTAGGCCCTTACGAAAAGATAGGAGGGTTGGGGCCAATTTCGCATAGGAGGTGGAGCAAGATGTTTCAGAGGGCAAGAGCAAGTGCCGGCACAATTGGTATGGGCCAATCCCAGTGGGATGAGACAGTCCTTCAAGTAACCTGGACCCATGCCATGAAAGGCTTTAAAATTGATCACGAATACCTTGAATTGCACCCAGAAGCAAGGATGTGTTTCTCACAAGGGCTTTGGGGGTTTAGAGTGATACAACAAATAGCACCCACAATCTTCTTGTGAACACTTCTTGCCTCTTTTTATTAGCAAATAAGGCAGGTTTCTAGGTTCATTTTCAGAAATGCAAAGCAATTCAGGCAGTATTTATTATAGTAGCTAAACAAGCCGGCTTCCTTTTCTTTGCTCTCCTACCCCCTTCGGCTTTTGTGATAAGCGATAATGAAGTGGCAATAAAACAGTGAACCAAAGGCTTGATTCATGTGTGTCTGTCCAAGCATTTTAAAGTTAACACTCTCTCTCCTGGGTAAAGCATTCAACCTACTGCATTGATTAAATGTGATGATTGCTTTTTCAGGCTCCTACTTAGAGTTAAGGAGTGCAGGATCTGGCAGGACGTGGTCTTTCACTTTTTCAGCTTCTGAAGAAGCCATCTTCATCAGTTAGAAAAGCCCCTTGGTGTTCCCTCCTATTGATGGTCTTTGGGCCATCTAGAACTGCAACTCTTTTCCATGATCTCTGAAACCTGCTTTAGCGCCAACCTATTTTCAAAACAATTTGAAGTTCAAAAGAACAGAATCCATTTTAGGAGACCGGTCACCATTTTTTTCTTTCTTTCCCAGAAGTCTCTCCTTTGAATCTCCAACCTCCTCCTTCCTTCTCTCCCTCCTCCTCCTCCTCCTCCTCCTCCTCCTCCTCCTCCTCCTCCTCCTCCTCCTCCTCTCAGCACAGCAGCAGCCCTCTTTCCTGTGAAGAAAGTTTCAGCTTCTCCTTCTCCAAGTTCCTAAAAAAGAAATGAATATATGTTTACAGTAATATCAATTACTGATATTTCACCATAGGAGTTTTTCACTATTAGGTTGCACTGTGGAATTCAATTTTCAGTTGAGCTACAGAAACCTCTGAAAGCATTTTTCATGTTCTTATATGTGCACAAACATCTGAAAGATGTTTAAAAATGCCAGACATTCCTCACAGACAAGTAATTAAGTGGAGCATCTTCATATTTGCCTACTTTGTATTTGATGATGTCATAGCAAGAACTGTGTGTGGAGAAAGTCAAAAGGGAGAGCAATCATACCCATATGAAAGAGGTAGAGTTTGCAGTGTAATAACACATCTGCCTTTTGCTTTTAATCCTTCCTCCTTCCTCTCCGACCGCTCGCAGTTTGTGTTGGCAGTGGGACAGAGGTCGACCTCGAGGCATCTTGCATGGGGAGTGCCGCAAGGGTCGGTCCTCTCGCCTCTCCTGTTCAACATTTATGTGAAGCCGCTGGGTGAGATCATCCGCGGTTTTGGGGTGAAGTGTCATCTGTACGCTGAAGATACTCAGCTGTACATCTCCACCCCAGACCACCCCAACGATGCCCTTGATGTGATGTCCCGCTGCCTGGAGGCCGTGTGGGCCTGGATGGGGAGGAACAGGCTCAGACTCAACCCCTCCAAGACCGAGTGGCTGTGGCTTCCGGCGCCCCGATTTAGTCAGGAGGTGCCATCGCTGACTATTGGGGGTGAATCCTTGCCCCCCACAGAGAGGGCTCGCAATCTGGGTGTCCTCCTGGATGCACGGCTGTCTTTAGAAGAGCACATGACGGCCGTGGCCAGGGCGGCCTTTTATCAGGTTCGCCTGATTCGCCAGTTGCAGCCCTTTCTGGATCGGGACGCCTTGCGCACGGTCACTCACGCCCTTGTCACCTCCCGGCTGGACTATTGTAATGCTCTCTACATGGGGCTCCCCTTGAAGAGCACTCGGAGGCTCCAACTGGTCCAGAATGCGGCTGCGCGGGTGGTTATGGTGCAACTCGTTGCGCCCACGTGACACCCCTCCTGCGCGAGCTGCACTGGCTCCCAGTGGTCTTCCGGGTGCGATTCAAGGTGTTGGTTACCACCTTTAAAGCGCTCCATGGCATAGGACCCGGGTACCTTCGAGACCGACTTCTGCCACCAATAGCCTCCCACCGACCAGTCCGCTCCCACAGAGAGGGTCTCCTCAGGGTGCCATCGGCCAAGTTATGTCGGCTGGCGACACCCAGGGAGAGGGCCTTCTCTGTGGGAGCCCCAGCCCTGTGGAATGAACTGCCCCCGGAAATACGTAAGATCTCCGACCTCCGGGTGTTTCGCTGCGCTCTGAAGACCCTGTTGTTCCGCCAGGCCGGGCTATTAACATAACGTTTTAAATTGGGGTATTTTAAATTTCTGGGATTTTAATTGGAGCCTAATTATTTAATGATTTTAAATTTTAATTGTTGTTTTGTTTCTGTGTTTTTAAATAGGCTGTACACCGCCCTGAGTCCTTCAGGAGAAGGGCGGTATAGAAATAAAATTATTATTATTAAAAAAAATATATTATTATTAATAAGAAAAGATAAAAAAACAAGGAGGAAAAAAAGATTTCTGGTTTCCTAAATGTTCATCATCTTCATCTTCATCTTCATCATCATCTCCATATCTATCTATCATCTATCTATCTATCTATCTATCTATCTATCTATCTATCTATCTATCTATCTATCTATCTATCTCTATCCATCTATCTATTATCTATTCTCTCTCTCACTATGTCTGTCTATCTGTCTATCATCTATCTATCTATCTATCTATCTATCTATCTATCTATCTATCTATCTATCATCTATCTATCTATCTATCTATCTATCTATCTATCTATCTTATCTTTCTCTCACTATCTCTATCTATCATTTATCATGTCTACCTGTCTACCTATCTACCAATATCTACCTACTTGTATTTGTTGTTGTTTTAATGAAAGATTTTAAACCTGCAGACATCTCTGATCATAACAAAATAAATAACTATTGTGTTTTTCCTTCTCTCCTCCCTCCTTTTCCTAAAAAAAATAAAATCAGCTGAAGGCGCTTGTGGAGGTACCCTCCGTGGGACCAGTGGAATTATTTCAAGTCCTCACTTTCCTTCAGAATATGACAATAATGCAGACTGCACGTGGACCATTCTTGCAGAGCCAGGAGACACCATTGCTCTGGTTTTCACAGATTTCCAACTGGAAGAAGGCTATGATTTCTTAGAGATCAGTGGCACTGAAGCCCCATCCATATGGTAAGTTAACACAAGAGTGAACAGTCTCACTACTTTATAGAAGGTATAATATATATGTTATACCTTCTATAAAGCATATTTGGGTGTGGGTGTGTGGGTGTGATATATATATATATATGTGTGTGTGTGTGTGTGTGTGTGTGTGTGTGTGTGTGTATTAATCACAGTTGCTGCTCACTGTAAAAAAAGCATAACCAATTCTTCTATCCCTTTAATCAAAGGGTGCCTAAATTTCTGCTACTAGATGAAACATTATGCTCCACTGTGTCTTATTTGGGGGAAAAAATATAAAAATTAAGGAAGGAGGGAAAAGGGAAACCTTATTTTAAAAAAATGCTAAATATGATGAAATGGTAGGCTAGTGCCCTCTAATGGATGGATCAAAAATTATTCCATTTGTGAGTCATCTTAACCTTTTAATAGATTGCATTTCAAAAGTATTGTTATAATGGATTGAGTTTCTTATTTTGATAAAAGAGAACACAAAAGAGAGAGAACAGATTCCACTGTAATGCAGGGATTCATTGTGATTGTACTGCTGCCAGCATGAAGTTCAATGTGGTGAAGAATTAGCAGCTGTTATTGAGGAATATATTGAAGGGTTAAGCAATTATTTTTTTTTTACAGCTGGTGGAATTTCTACAAAGAATTATATGTTTTTAATTATACATATGTCTTTTCTACAGTTTATTCTCCAATAATAATTAGATAATTTATGCCTACCAGTAGCATTTAATATCAAGAATAAGCTTAACTGACATTTTTAAAATTTGTAATTAAGTTTAACTATGAATGGTTACCATACTATAGCAGATATACCCTAAATATATTGCATAGTATTATAACAGGACTAACATTAGATTGGTTGTATGTGGATTTGTTTAATATGAAAACCTCAACATTTTAGCTGAAAATAGTGAAAGTGACAGCAAGTACTTTATATATATATCCTTACAAAAGAATATATATATATCCTTACAAAAGAAGCAGCAGTGGCTTTTGCTTTAGTGCTATATGTGGGCATTGTTTTTGTGTAAATTTTCCATTCCACCCACATTCTCTCTGCACAAAAACTACATTTTTACTTTGTTGCTATCCAAAGCTCACCCAGTGATTTTTCACTGGGGGAAAAAAATAAAATGTACATATTGTGATGGTGTATAATAGGCCAGGTTCCCAGGAGGGCGGGGGTGCATTCCAGAGAAGCAAGAGACGTCTCAGTTCAGATAACATACTTTACTTTGGCAAGATTCTGTCTATGGGTCAGGAACAATAAAGACATTTGCTTGGAAGAATCACAGTGTGTCCTTCTTGGTTTTTTCGACTCTTGTAGGCACATATATACATAAGCATACTGACATAGCAATCCAGAGAGGAATAAGGCAATTCATTGTGTTTTCTTGAGTTACTCAGAATGGAATGTTTGTGGGTTCATCTTTGTCACTTGTTCCAGGTTCTTCACAAAAATTATTTTTCAATTTGAAGAGCTTATTGTGCTGGAATGGAAAGGAAAGCATTGACTGGCAAAAGGGGTGAAAATATATACTCACACATAGAAATTACTGCTACTTGATGCTTGCTACTTTATTAAAATGTCTTGATAAAGAGAAGAGAAAGTGGAAGGAATAGATTTGGTGACTGACTGTTCTGCCCTCAAATCAGAATGATTCTTTGAAATTGGTTGAGAAATTGAGCAATATTGAAGCTATTGTCTTTCCTTGATTGATTTAAGAACTGTATTTTCTTTTATGGAAAAGACAAGGGAGTTAGTCTATGTGCTTTTTGTCACCCGAAGTCATTTTCAACTTTTTCACAAAGGACATCATTACTTTTGGCAAACTCTTTCTTCTTTCCATGAAACCTCACAAACCAGCAGTTCGGAATTTTCCGCACATTATTTCCACTATAATATCCAGTTTTACACAAATGTTTGGTTTTTTAAATTTATTTTTATTTATGTACATGTATAAGCCATCCATCTCACTATTAAATGACTGTTCTTGTTCATGCTATTGCCTTTTCTCCCAAATCAAACAACATTACAATCTGCATTGCTTAAACGTCCCTGATTTCTATGAAATTCAGCATATTTCTTGTACTTAAATTGTTCTAATGTTCCAGAATTGTTACCCCATTCTGATAAAATGTTTGTTTTTTTCAAACAAAAATTTTATTTATTTAGAAGGGGTTAAATGGGATATTAGTATAAGAAAGGAGCAAATCTGATGCCAAATCTGATGCCAACTTTTTTTTAAGTAGCAAAGCTAATTTTAACCTATTTACCACAAACTGCTATATAATCCTACAAGAACATAATGTAAATTGTGAGAGAACTGAAGCAGATGTTGATTAATGACCTTAAGTTGTTGCCTGCATAGAAATGAAGAATATATATATATATATATATATATATATATATATATATATATATATATATATATATATATCTTTTAAGAATACTATTTTTTTACTAAATGAGTGCTACTTTCAAAACAATAGGTGCTATTGTAATGTTGAAACATATGTAAATTATGTCTTTATGTTATTTTTATGTTTTGTTTTGAAAGCCAGTTTTATTTCTTCTAATTGAGCACAGACCTGACATATAAACATATAAAACTCAAGAATAATAGCTATGTTTAGTGCAATTTAATTAAAGTTAATTATTAAATAAGTTGCATAGCTGTTCAACATGACTATTTATGTTCTGATTTGATATGCATGGGTGTCATGTATCTATTCAATTTAATAGGAGATGCTGCTACATAATTAAAACCCAATCATCTGTGTTGATTTCTGTGACCATACTTGAAAGCAAATTCCTACTTTTCTACAATAAATTAGTTATTCTAATAATTAACCTTGACTTTGTTATTCAGTCTTTTTATTATTATTTTTATTCTAGAAGAAATAGTGAGTTACAGAGGGAAATGATCTGGGGCGATTTAAAACATTTTTTTTTTTTAGCAAGAAATGTAGTCACTGTATTAAAAAAAAAAAAAAAAAGATGGGAAAAGGAAGAATTAGCCTGAAAAATAACCTTAAATAGTCAGCAATTTAACTCCTTAATAATTCCATTCTTTGATTAGATCAGGTCAACCAGTGTAGGAGTATTTACAGTCAAACATGATACCTTATTTTAGAAATCAAATCTACATTTTCCCAATCTGCACTGAATGATCCCTTGGCCTTTATAGCATCTCAATATTGTGGACCAGTTCATCACATTTTTAAAATATGTAATAGGTTGATGTTTACGGGTCTTCTTTTTCTTAGCTGTTTGTTTGGGAAACACATGTAAATTATGTATTTTTTTGAGCTGAAAGTATTCTTTACCAAAGGATAATTGTAGAGTGCATAACCACACAAACTCTTTGATTCATCGCTGTTCTTCATGGCCTTTTTACAGATGCTTAGATTTTTAATAGCATATCTGAAAGCGACAAATGAAAGCAAGTTCTTTTTCACTTTCTTTTCTTCCAAAATGGCTTTATTTAAAAGAAGTTGATGATAATTGTATACTGATTTGCAAATAATTCAATAAGCGTGAATTAGGTACGCTAGCATTAAAATGTGAACCAAAACAACACCCACATTTCTACCAAATCTCTGTCATAAACCATCATTTTTTTAAATAGCCTGATACTGTTTTTGAATTGATGAATCGAACCCTTACTGAAGAAACTTGGATATGGGAGAGTCATGAAGTTAAGACTGACATCATTATTGTTGATTAGCACATAAATAATACTGGTGTGAGTAGTGGATATCTGTGGCAATTTGTCAGCTATGAAAACATATATGTTTGTTCATTCATTCATTCATTCATTCATTCATTCATTCATTCATTCATTTCCCACCTTTATTATTTTTATAAGCAACTCAAGGCAGCAATTGTACCTAATACTCCTTCCTCCTCCTATTTTCCCTCCAACACCAACCATGTGAGGTGATCTGGGATGAGAGAGAATGAGTGTCCCAAAACCATCCAGCTGGCTTTCTTGCCCAAGGCGGGACTAGAATTCAGGGTCTTCTGGTTTCTAATCTAGTACCTTAACCACTAGACCAAACTGGCTCTTAACCACTTGGTTGCTCATAGGAAAGAGTGTCTCAGATGTGAAAGTTGCTAATGGATTTGTGATATGTTCATATAACTGCATATACCTATAGACCCAAATCTGGATGCAAGGTGAAAGGTTAGACCAGAAATTGTGACACACACACACACACACAAAAAAAGCAGAATCGAGGTTTAGTGGTTTATTAGAACTGTGCAGAGCAGTCAAAGGAGAAGCTTTGCCAAGAGCATTGGTGTGATTGAAGGCCCTTCTTCAAAGTGTTATAGCCACAGTATTCTCTGGAGGAATTGGCCTCTTTCAAAGGTTTTTTTTCCTGGCTGCCTGAAGTGTTCCAGGGGTAGGTTTCAATTTTTTTACTACCGGTTCTGTGGGCGTGGCTTGGTGGGCATGGCTTGGTGGGTGTGGCAAGGGAAGGATACCATAAAATCTCCATTCTCTCCCCAATCCAGGGGAAGGTTACTGCAAAATCCCCATTTCCTCCCGATCAGCTGGGACTTGGGAGGCAGAGAATAGATGGGGGTGGGGCCAGTCAGAGGTGGTATTTACCAGTTCTCTGAAGTACTCAAAATTTCCACTACCGGTTCTCCAGAACTGGTCAGAACCTGCTGAAACCTACCTCTGAAGTGTTCTGTATTGAACCAGGCCACCAAAATGGAATTTGTTGTGCCAGGGTTTCTATTCCACTGATGGATAGATACCTAGAGAAACAGTTTTGTGGAAAGTTATAATAGGAAGGCATCTCTTACTCCATTGCTTAAATATTTACATTTGAACAAGATCAGTATAGAAATATGAAGTTTATTTGAAACCGTCGATGAAATGTCAGGGACCTTTCTAAACCATCCATGGATCACCAATGATCAAAACAAATCTATTCATCAATTGACACAGTACAACCTGTGAAAGCTTCCAGGTGTAGTTGATTTTCTTAAGTATTGAAAATGGAGTACAATATTCCATAGCTGAAAGGATCGAGAGCAGTTATTATTTTCTCTGCCTGAACATGTGCTGATGCTAATATTGCTAACACACCAAAGCATGCTGAATTTATGCGGATTCTGTCACTAAAACAGCTCTGAAAGCAAATGCTACTAAGGCTATTAATGGTAGCAATAGAGTAGCATAATTGATTGTCTCTCATACTCTCATACGTAGTTCTTGCTTAGAGATTAGTCATTGGCTAAGATCAAAATGTGTTCGGTATGCAGGAAGAACGGAAAAGAAGGAAAAGTAAATTGATGCTTAATTCATAGAGCATTAGCACTTCTTAGGCACCTGCTAATTTACTACCTCCTGTGTTAGCAAAATACAAAGGCATAATTCATATCCATCATCCCACAGTTGAATCTGTCAGGAATACCAGACTGAGCATATGCTTTTATAACTTGCATATGACCTATGATGTAATTTGCTAGTGAACAATAAATTACATAAAAGCTAGTTGGTTTCTCAAACATGAGATATATATTTATAGAAAGCTGACAGTCAATTTCCTTTGGCAATTCATAATTGGCTTTCCATTTCATTCAGAGGCAAACTATACTGAGTATCAATAAATGGGAGGGAATACAATTAAACTAAATCTTGACATAGTTCCTCAGCGTATATGGTGGAATGGGGGCTTGTAATTCCTCCTGAATTTAGAAAAGGAAAGGCCAAACCCACCTTGAATCCTCAAGAGATCTCTATATGAGCAAATTCCTGCTCTAATTACTTAGACTTTCTGTCAAAACTGATTTCTTAAGATTTTTAGCATACTTTTCAGAAGATGGATGACAGGCCTTATCAATATATATCTGATTTTCAAAGACCAGGGCGATTCATGGTCTTGTCCAATATCTGAAAAATAAACGTTTCACACAAATGCTCGTGTATTTGTTTTCCTCCAGCTTTCCATTATGCCAAAATCACTGAGTTTACGTATTCACATCTACTTCTTCATAAAAGAAACGTGGAACAATTTGAAATTGATTTGTTCATGTAACAAAGTTTTCTTAGCTGTCCCTAAACAATTTACTCCTTTTTATTATGTTGCTGAATGCATACCTTGGTATGAATCCCAGCTGGAAAATGAAGATATATTCTTAAAACAAAAACAACCCCCCCCCCCAATAACAATTCAATATATAGTAATTAATGGGTAATGTCTATAATACCTTGGTTTGGAACCAGATGGCTAACGAGATACTTCTGCAAATGAAAAACAGAGGAAATATTTGATAAATCATCCGGCAACCCATAACATTGAAGATACTGTTGGGAGGTTGTGAGACTTCAGGACAATTTAGAAATTGTGGTAATGGAAATAGGGAGGAAGAAGAAATGGCTATACCAGCCTTCCTTCTTCCTCCAACAATAGTTACTACTGAATCAAAACAGCATTTGCAAATAGAAGGAGCTTTGGATTTCTAGACTGTGCTGAGTGCAACAGGTTAAAAACAATGTTCGAACCAGAATTAAGTATAAGTGGACAGTGTCAATTCTATCTGGATTTCTTTGAGAGTCTGCTCGGCTCCGAGTTCTTGATATTTCCTTGATTTTTTGGCTTGCCACACATATTTGTGGGGAGAGGTATCAAATTGGACTTGTTTAACAAACTCTTCAAAGCCTATAGCTTAGAATGAAGAAGAGAGAAGCTGTATGAACATTTCATGAGTATTCATCATTTTTTAATCCCTACGTTTTAAGAAATATTTCACAGCTACCTTGGGCAAACAGTTGCATCATCCATCAACTCCTAAGAATGCCTGGGGGTAGAATACTCAGAGGTGGCTCTAGTGTTTTTATTTTTTAAGTAAAATGAGCAGGTAAGTCAGAGACTTTTCACCAGGCATACAATTGTTATTTGCAAAAAAGGAAAGAGGACATATACATTTGTTATTTTTTTTTGCTTATTGCAATATGCCCTTCTCAGTTTAGAATTGCAGATTTCTTATATCAGTTGGTTTACATTTTTTTCAAGTTGCAATACAATATACCTAATATAATTAATATAAGGAGTGTATTTAGTTTAATATATGCACGATATATTGGTATATATATTAACAAAAGTTTCCACTGGCTGTGATGAGCAGTCTATATCATTTTTTTTTTAAACTGAAGATTTATTTGATGAAAAATCATTGCTGCTATAGAATAACAACAATCCAATTTCTCAACATGTTTCAGATTTCTGATATTAGATTTTTGGCAGCAGTTTCCATTTATTCCCCTTTTAGAATGAACCTTCACTCCATTTTATTTATTTATTTAGTGTATGGCAACTCCACTTAAATATTAGTAAATAAGCATGGATATCAACAAAACATCTTAAACTTACTTGAAAGATCTCACTATTCACAAAAATCAGGGTATTTCCATAACAGCTTATTTATTAATGGGTTAATCAGCTCAAATGATTTTTTCCCCTTTTTAAAAAAGAAATATTTGAATATGTATGCAGTTGAGTTCACTGATTAGATTCTAAGGACAAAACTTTGCCTGCAGCATTTTAGAACTTCCTATAGTGCTCCTTGCAGGAGGTTTATAGAAAGTTGGTGTTACAACAGATTTTGGAATCAATTCATGTCTATACTTCACTTCTGATGCTTTCACTTTTGGTTTATATGTTGATTCACAAAATTTAACATCTGTCTTACCTACAGTGATATCCAGTGGGAATCCTTTCCCTATACTGTACATCTTCATCAAGTGTAGATATACACTTACACTGGAAGAGTTATCATGTCTCTAGGTAGAAAACGCCAAACGATTCATTTTTCCCCCAGTAGCCTTGGTTCATAGGCTTTTCATGGATGACCCACTATTATGAAATTGCTGAGACCCAGAATTGCAAATCACAGATTGATTTATTTTGAGCACTGGTGAATCTGATGCTTCTCACTGACAGTGATACTTACATACACAACCATAAATGAAATAATTCCTTGTTCTCAAAACAAAGATTTGGTAAAATGTATTTTGGATTGGTGGGAGCTGTATATAAGTATTACCCATGCCCTACACCAGGAATGCTCTGAAATACACTGCTGTTAAATATAAGGTTTCATGCAGAAGGTTCTAAAAGGCCATGTTTGTTAGTGTTGTGGCCCCGCCCTCTGAGCCTGTCCCATCGGAGGAAGAAAGCTCCGAGCATGAGGAAGAGGAGTCAGCCAGGCCTCCCTCTCCAGGCCCGTCCCCTCTGGCATTGTCTCAAGTGCCGGCCGAGGGAGAGGAGACAGCTGATTCGAGTCAAAGTGATAATGACACATCATTCCTGGACGCACGCCTCCGAAGGCGTGATAAACGTTTGCAGCAGCTTGGGAGGCGTGCTAGGGATTAGAACTGAGTCACTGGACCACACCCCAGAGACCACACCCCAGAGACTATATAATAGAGAGTGGTGGTCAAGGATCTTTTGTGACGAACAAAGCAAAACCTTGGAGTCACTAAAGCCTCGTCCGGAACTGCTGGGAGGAATATTATTTCTGTTTGGACTTTCTTGAACGTTCGTATCTTATCTGTCTGTTTGTGAAAATAAAGTAACTTGGCAGACGGTGTGTCTATCGCTGCCAAGTTGGAGATAAGAACTGGGTGCGTTCCAAAGTGTTTCCTTAACCCTCGACTGGCTGTGTGTGTGTGTGTGGGGACGGGGACAGATCAGTTAGTTGTGTCAGCTGTCACTCCATCCCTAACCAATGAAAACTCTTCTCCGATGCTCTACTTCTTCCATACATTGTTTATTTTTTCTTTCCCATTATACCACTGACCAATTCAATTTAAATGGGTTGATCCGCCTATTTAGAAAAGAAAAATTGGCGGTAATATCCAGAGTTTTGGTTTCTCTTGCACTCAGGAAAGGACTTGGAGGTGGGCAAAAAGGTCAGTGATTAGACTGAAGGGGTAGTCTTACAGGAAGCCAGAAAATCATTTGGATCCCAGAAGATTGCTAACATAGAACATGTCATGTCAGCGTGACATGGTCACCTTCCCAGTGCCCTACACTGATGGTCAAAACATCACAAGGCAGGATATTTGAAAAAAAACAACATTACTTCTAGGACATGGCAACTTATGCCATCCTTGCGTTGTTGTCTCTGCTACAAAAGGCACAGTGATACAGGTAGGGACATGTGAATGAGCACTCAAACATAGACAGTAGATTTTGGAAGCTGAATAGAGTTAACATAGCCTTTATATTTGTATGTAACATGCACAGGTAGTCCTGGACTTCCAACCATTCATTTAGTAACCATTCAAAGTTACAATTGCACTGAAAAAAGTGACTGTGACTTTCATATTTACAAATGTCACAGCATCCTCACGTAATCAACATTTGCATGTTTGGCAACTGGAATGTATTCATGAGGGTTGTATTGTCCCATGGTCCTGTGATCACCGTTTGTGACCTTTCCAGATGACTTCCAACAAGCAAAGTCAAGGGGGGAAACCAGATTCGATGAACAACCACATGATTCACTTAACAACTGTGGCAAAAAAGTCATAAAATGAGGCACAGTTCAATTAACAACTGCTTTGCTTAGCAACAGAAATTTTGGACTCAATTGTCATACGTTGAGAACTACCTGTACTGGGAACCCAGAAGCATCGCAGTGAGACTGGTTGGGAAAATACCGGGCTCTAATGAGCCTGGTGAAAACTCAGCCAGATGAACCACCATCGGGGGGGTCTTCGGACCGGAACTGTCCTGTAGAGACAGTGAAGAAGGAGAGGCATCTTGGTTGGCTAAAGAGGAACAGGCAAGTTCCTCAGAAAACCAGAGAAAACTCTTCGATCCGATGGGGGGGGGGGGGTGGCCATTGCGAACTGCCATGAAGATGGGGTATCTGGAATAAGAATTGTGCAGGAGCGAAGAATTGGACAGAGTACTGGTACCAGGTGAGTGATTGGCCAACTCACAGGTAATAAAAGAAAAATTGGAATTTTTTAAAGTTACCCCGGCATGAAAACAGCGGCTAAATAGCATTGGGGAGAGACAATTGAGAGAGAGAAGAGAGAAAGCGGAAGTGAAAAACACTAAAGCCCAAAACAGAATCTGATGCTTAAACTTTAAATGTGGATATTGAATTTAGAGAGATTAAATTGAATATAAGAAAAAGAACCTCAAAAGAAAATATTTTTAACAGGATTGTACATAAACCATATAGAAAATTTTGAATTTTAGAGGAAGATTAAAGAATGAGAAAAGATTGTAATAGAAAAGTTTGACCAAAGATTTTAAATTAAACTTGAATTGGAATGTAAAACTGGAATTTGGATTTTATAAATTTGGACTGGACTATAAATTGATTTGGTGCACAAAGGCAAAAAAGAAGAAAATTAAATTAGTAAAAATTGTTAAAGTGGATTGCAAACAAAATGGACACTTTTTTAGACTGCTGACTCAGATTGTGGATTGTAGAGAGACATCTTCAGGAGAAACAAGATCATTAAAATACTAAAATTTTGTTTTGGAAAAAGCTTTACTTTGAAAGCCATAACAGCCGTGAGAATTTTCAAGGAGGGTTTGTTTGTCTACAAGCGGTTTGACTTTGATGATTAAAAAAGGAGGTCTGCAACACGATTTTAAATTTGAATAATATTAACTTAGAAAGATCAGTGAGAAGCAAGAAAGAGAGACTGACAATAAAGAAGAAGACAAAGAGTTGGATCATGGAAAATTAAAAGATTATGTCGGTAGTAATAATAAAAAGGAGAGCTTTAAAGATTACATTGGGATTAACAATGAAAAAAATAGAAAAGGGGGAAAGAGACAAAGAGACAAAGAAGGAAAAGAGGGTGGAATAGAAAGAATAAAAAAATTAAATGATTACATTGGGATTAACAGTGGAAATATTAGAAAGAAGGAGAAGGGATGGAAAATAATGGGAAATACAGGGCAAAATAGAGGAGTTTATGATTTTAAAACACAAAATGATTACACTGGAAAGAAAAGAAAAAGAGGAAAGAGATGGGAAATAATGGGAAATATAGGACAAAACAGGAGAGTTCAGGATTTTAAAGCACAAAAGAAAAGAAGTGGAAAGAAAAAGAAATAAAAACAGAAAGAGAGAAAGGGAAAGAAATAAAAGAGGAATGTGTTGTATATATTTAGAATTGAAATATGAATTGATGTAGGATTTATAGACGAAATGAATGATGGTAAAAAATGAAATTGTGATGTTAATTAAGTAATTTAAAATAATGGAAAATTATATGGAAGTATGAATGACATTAAATAGATTTTCAGAAATATATTTTATCTAAAAATAGAGAAATTGGAATAATTGGAATACTTTGAATTGCATTGTTGGAGATTATAAAATGCCAAGTTTTAAAAATATGAACAAATTTAATTAGGGAAATTGTAATAATTGGAGGTGAAATGATATTGTATTTTGAAATAGCTAGATTGTGATGAAAGTAGAAATGATTAAGATGTTGTTTGAAGAGGTATAAATATATATTTTTGACAAAGTATTTGAAAATTAGAGATAAGATTTAAGGATATAAAGAAAAAAAACTTATATAATTAATTGATTTTTATTAAGATATTGGAGTGTATGATTTGGAACAAGTTTTAAGGAAATACATGGTATAGAATGCTTTTGATTTATTATTTTGATATGAAACAAATGATTGTAATATTAGGAATTATGTTAAATGAGACTTCAAACTTAAGGGGTGTAATATGGAGAAGAAAGGGAAAATGGAATTTGGTTAAGATTAGAGTTAGGATGAATGGGTAATATTGATTTTTAAAAAAAGGAAGCAAGAAAGAAAAGAGAGAGAATAAATACTATGGCAAAAAGGGAATATATAAATTGTGTTGAAATGGCTAAAAATTTTTAAATTTGTGAACCGGCCAATACCCTGTTCAAAAAAAAAAATACATTGTCTCTGTGTTCAAAAAAAAACCACACACCTTTATATATACATAAAAAGAACTACCTGTACTGGGTTTTTTTAAATGTTTGGCAGTTTTGTGACTTTAATAATATTTGTGAGCGTCTGTTAAGCTTTCATATGCCAAATGTGTTGGAAATAAAACAGTTATAAGAGATATTCCAATTTTCTTCCTATGAAAAGGAAGTTCTAATCTGAACCTCTTTGCAGTGCTGACGTAGAGCTTTTCTAGTCTCATTTGTGGAGACAACAGTTTATATTGGATTAGGTTTTGCACTAGATCTAGGTTCCTTCCAACCATTGAATGCTGTGATTCTAATTGGAGAAAGTCATATGGACTTTCACCAAGCACTAAAAGTGAAATGCACAGTAAAATTGGACAGAGGAAAAGGGCACTGTTATAAATCCCAATGAACACTGCAAAGTTAGAAAGTGATGTGGATAAATCAATGGCTGGTAGAAATGTGTAAAGTATGGGATTGAGAGGTTCTGGCATGAATGGAGCACCATTCCTTAAAGGGTCGAGGAAGCCACAGTCTCATAGGTAGAGAAAAATCTGAGGAAATTCTCAAAGAAGACACATAGAGTCTTTGGGTAGTGTTTCTAAACCTTAGCAACTTTGAAATTAAAAAAAGATGTTGACACTCTAGAAAGACTGCAGAGAAGAACAAAGATGATTAGGGATCTGGAGGCTAAAACACATGAAGAAGGGTTTCAGGATTTGGGTATATCTAGTTTAATGAAAAGAAGGACTAGGGGTGACATGGTAGCAGTGTCTCAGTATCTAAGGGGTTACCACAAAGAAGAGGGGATCAAGCTATTCTCCAAAGCACGTAAGGTCAGGATCAGAAGGAATGGATGGAAACTAACCAAGGAGAGAACAAACCTAGAACTAAGGAGAAATTAAGTGTGAACAATTAATCAGTGGAACAACTTGGCTTCAGAAGTTACGAATGCTCCAACACTGGTGGTTTTTAAGAAGATGTTGAATAACCTTTTATCTGAAATGGTGTAGGGTTTCCTGCTTGAGCAAGGGGTTGAGCAAGGTCCATTCCAACTCTGTTATTCTGTTCTGTTCTGAAATATTTGGACTTCCATTCACAGAATTCCCCAGCCAGTAGGATGTCTGGAGAATTTGAAAGTGATGATCCATTCCTATTCCTCAAAAGATGAGAAACACTATTCTAGGGGATGAGACAATCTCAGTGCTTCAAGAAGAGCTACAGAGACGAGTGCCCTCTTTGAATGCATTGCAAAGTCTTATTAGAAGATGTCATTTGGGGGAAGTGGGCAATTTTCTACAATTAGATGATGGTGTTCTCAAGACTTCAGAGTTGGTAGTAGAGAAGATGATTGTGGTTCATCTTTCAACTATTTCTGACATATTTGAAAACAGTAGATGGCATGGAAGAGAACAGATAGTAAGAGATTCATTTTACTTCCTCCCAGAAATGTTGATCAATTCCCCTCCCTTTTCTGCCTGGGTTTTATAGAAAAATGTGGGTGTTTGTAGAAGGGAAATCCTCTTTATCTCTTCTTTTTCCATCTGTCTTACACAAAACAGCCTCTTATCTCTAAAGCATTCCCTGCCTAAGATAAATCAAGATAAGTTATTTAAGGCAAGCAAAGAATCATTTGTTCTCTGTTATCTATCTTACTCCATCCCTTTTTTCATTGACTGGAAGGTATGGTGTTTTTTCATTCATGTTTGAGAAGCTCCACATGCTTCCAGCCTATTTATTTCAGAGGAGTAATTTGGGAGTAGAAGCAAGAGATTTATAAACAGAAAATATGAGGTAAACTTCAGCTTTTGGAGTTCTATGAGACACTGAATGAAAGTTGAGGGGGTATCTATCATTGAAAATTTTGTGATAAAAAATGTTAGAGGGATCCTGGGATTAAAGAAAGATAATATAGGAAGTTCTAAATAAGCCTCTCAAACCATTTCCCCATTAAAACTAAATCAAATCAGCAATGCCTCCATAATGAAGATGTGACAAACCTATGGCCTCTTGTATCTCTGCAAAGCCTTGGGTGAAGGGGAAAATATTAAATGCATAGGGAATAATATTAACTATATGTAATAAGAATACAATTTAATGAAATTGAAATTTAATGAAATCAAATTTAGTTTTTGTTCTGGTTGTATGACCTTTTGGAAATGCAACCCCTGACATCCAATTCAAAGATCAAGTATTGCCTTCAGCCTGAAAAAGACTAAATTTCCCTGACATAAGAGCACAACATTGCATAAATAGCTGCTCTCAATTAAAAAGTCAGTGTCCTTCAGAAATGTCACCAACTATGTTTCCTTTCCTACAAAATGGCTTAGTTTGATAACAAAAACTAAAGTTTCATGCCTTAATGGTTTCATCTCCTTGTTAAATGTGGATATTTTGGTACAGAAACCAGAAGTAGCAGGAAGAAGAGAAGAATGCTGCCTATAATTTGGATATAATTCATTGTAAACATCTAACTACATTGTAAATTTTCTTTGCAAGATAAGGAATTAAATTTTCAAGGGATACCATTGGGACTTTGTAAAGAAATTGGAAAGAATAATGGATTTGGTGAATGATGATGATAATGATGATTGTCAGATGTAAATGCCTTATTCTCTAATGTGTAAATAATGTATATATGGAACATCAGGGGTTAACTTATTACTTGAGCTTTAATGTATTCATATTTTACCACTCCCATTCCTGGCTCCACCCCTTGTATATAAAAGGAGCCATCCTCCCCATTTTCCTTGCTTCTATCTTGAATATTCAGCGAATATAGAATGCCTATTATGATTAAAGAGAATTATATTTAAACCTATAACTTCTATTATCTTTATTGAGTCTGATCCTGAAAATATTGCAACAAGCTGGTAGCAGAGGATGGTTAATTGACTCAATAAGTAATTAAAAATGTCCAAGAAAGATAGGCCCAACACCAGGGCCTACAGCAAAGAAATAGAAACTGATCAAGAGATGATCAACGAATCCACTAATGCGATTTCGAGAGAATCCGAAGAATACACCACTGAAGAAGAAGAACTGATGAGTGAAAATAACGACCAGGAAGAAATCGAGATAGAAAATAACGAACTCAGGTCAGAAATATTAAAAATACTAAAAAGCCAAAAGAATGATGAAAGCCTCATCGCGGACCTCCAGGAGATGCTGAGGAACAGCGGAGCAGCGAGAGAGAAAAACATCATTAAAGAAAAACCCAAAGATCAAAAAACTGTGAGTGAAATGACTACTGAGAAAATAGTTGTAAAAAAGAAAAGATGTGACCCCGCGCGAAATTTTGAACGGCAGCCATCTTGGTTTCAACGAACTTCAAAAGAGAGTGAAGCAGAGCCAATCAAAACGCTCAGTTCAAAATTTCTGGCGCGAAAAACGCTATCAGACGAAGAAAGTGAAAAAGAAGTCTCAAACTCTTCAGATGAACCAAAATCAGAAAGTGAAGACGATTTAACAAAGTCTCAAGTAGAGTCAGCAATGAAAACACTTTTTGCTGCTTTTGGGCCAAGATTGAAAATTTCTAAGACATCAACGAAGAAGCAAGCAATCAAACCGACAACTCAAGACCTGCACGCTCCCATCCTGACTTCGAAAACGACGACACCCGAGCCCAGAGAGCCATGCCGATTCCGTCCTACACCGCAGACAGAATCGAGTGCCAGCACACACAAGAGAAAGAGAAGAACCGCCGCCATCACCAAAGCCCCAAAAACCGAGCCAGAGACCGACTCATCTGAAGAGGAGCGGATCGAGAGAGCTGAAATGGAGAGAACCTTCCACAACGGCGCCAAAGAAGAAATGAGCAACGCGCATGTGCAAAACTACGTAGACGGCCCCGAAAGACTTGAACTGGCCAGAGAACCGCGCAGACTCGTTACAAGCATCCCAATGCCGTTCTGTAATTTCCTGCACTTGAGAGACCACGGACTGCCTCAGGTTGTAAGTAATGGACAAAATAATGTGGGGAACTTACCCAGTGACTTCCCAAAACTTAGAGTTGATGGCATTAATTTACAAGAGTGGTACCAACAGCTTCAGGTTATTTTTATGAAAGAAAATTTACTATTCTTTATAACTAGTCCTCCAAGAAGACCTTGGACTTTAAAAATAGACTGTTTACATCATAGAGCATTTTTCATAATAATTTCTAGCGTGTCTCCTGCAATGTATCATAGCATCAAACCAAACCTAACTGTATCAGAAATAATTCAATGCATGTTTAATCTATTTCACAGCGATAGCGTAGCCACAACCACAAGAATGTCTAAGGATTTCTTTTCTTCTAGAGTGAAACCAGGGGTTTCTATAAGTGAACATTTGATAAATCTAAACAAAATAAGAGCTGAGCTGCAATTGAGGGGGGAAGTGATTTCAGATCAAACTATGAAAAGTGTTATTATCAATTCACTTGATCCATCATGGGATAGCTTTATGTCACACTTAGATACCATTAATTTGGGATATTTGTCAATAGAAAGTCTATCTAACAAATTGATAGCAGAAGACAATTCAAGAAAAAATCGTTCCAGTAACCAAACAGAACACAAATCTTTTAGGAAAGTAGTCTTTCAAGATAAATATAATGAGGCCTTTAGATGCCACAATTGTGGATCCAGGGAACACAGTAGAAGAGACTGTCCCAAAGTCCCAAGGGAGAGACATAGGCCAGAATATAGGAGCAAATACAATTACAGACAATCTTCCACAGATAGACACAAATATAGAAGTCCACCAAACTACAGAGAAAGTAGAGGGGGTAGAGAAAATTCAAAAGAGAGAAAATCTGGGTCACTAAATGGGCTAAATAAACAAGACAGCACCAAAACACAACAAGATGAGAACAATAATTGGCTTATTGATTCTGGTGCAACAAATCACACCACTAATAACAAAAGTATATTATCTTCATTTACAGAAGATAAGTTTGTGATAAAGGTAGCTAATCAAGAAAAGGTTCAAGTGTTAGGCAGAGGAAATGTGACCTTGCCTGGTTTAGGGAAAATAGAGGGGGTATTATTAATCCCAGAAATACCTCACAACATACTAAGTGCTATAAAACTAAGCAGAGAATCTGACATCAATATAGTTTTCTCAAAGGGGAAAGCAACTATAGAAAAGAACAAAACAAATGTAGGCACTGTGATGATAAAAGGGGGTCTACCCTATCTGATAACCAAAGAAAGATGGTTACATAACATTGATTCAAATATGGAAGATTGTATTGAAGCAGATGATGAAAATGTCAGTAACAGTGACAATGATGAATGTAAAATAACTCATGATAACAAAAATACACACAATGAGAAGAAACCAAAAATAGGTAAACCAATTCATGATGAGTGTGCTCATATCTTACATAGGAAGTTAGGACATGCAAGCTTTCCTGTAGTACAAAAAATGACTGAACACGCAGAAGGTGTAAAAATAAAAAATTGTGAAAATTATTTAGAATGCTCAGTATGTAAATCCACCAAACTAAAAACCAGTCCTAGACCAAAAAAATCTAACAGATCAACTAACAATATTTTTGATTTGGTACATATGGACTTAGTTGGTCCATTAACTCCATCAATTACCTATAGAAAACGTTACTTCCTAACAATAGTGGATGATTACAGTCGCTATGGTTTTGTTTACACATTAAAGCACAAGGATGAAACCTTTCAGAAATTTAAGGAATTCTACAAACGCATAGAAACACAACATAATATCAGAATAAAACAAATTATGACAGATAGGGGATGTGAATTCATGTCTAAAGAATTCTCCCAATGGTTAAAGGATAGAGGGATGCTACATTTCACGTCCAATCCATTTTCTGCCTTTCAAAATGGGATTGCAGAGAGAAAGAACTCCACACTACAAACCATGATTAGATGCACATTAGAGGATGCTGGTTTAGGCAAACAATTTTGGTCAGAAGCCTTACATTATTCAAATTACACTCAAAATAGAACATGGTCCAGTATTGTGAATAAGACACCATATGAGGTGATGTACAATAGAAAACCTAAATTAGCACACATGCACATATTTGGAGTTACTGCAGACGTGCACATACCTAAACAATTGAGGAGAAAGGGAGAAAACGTATCCAGGAGATTAAGATTCATGGGATACGAAACTGGAACCAAAGGGTACAGATTCATCGATAATAATAACAAATTTATAGTATCCAGAACAGCTGTGTTTCATGAGCAGGCCAATTGGTCTAAGTTGCACCTTAATGAAATTTTTCCTAATAAAAGCAAAGATAATATATCTTGCAAGGAAGGAACAACAGAAAATCAAAATATTAACAAAAGTAAGAACAAAACCAAAACTTGGACAAATAGTCAGCATAAAATAAAGACAGACACATTAACAAAAAAGGAAGCCAGATATTTGCATGACAACCATAGCAAACCTGAAAGAAATATTAGAAATAATAGAAACCAAATACCAAATAAATACAAAGATTATATTATGCATATGGATGGAGAACAAATAATACCTAATACATATGAGGAAGTATTGAAACTTCCCCGTGAAGAAAGAGAAAAATGGGAACTAGCTATGGAAAAAGAAATGAAAAGTTTACAAGGATTAAATGTATTCACACCTGCGATCGCACCTAAGGATAAAACAATTATAGGTACCAGGTGGATTTATAAAATTAAGAATTTAGAAGGAGGTAATACCTTATACAAGGCCAGACTAGTTGCACAAGGTTATGCACAAAAATATCCAGAAGACTATACTGACACATATTCACCCACAGTGAGAACAGAGAGTGTCAAAACAGCTCTTGTAGTAGCATCTGCACTCAATCTAGACGTGTTTCAATATGACATACAGACTGCATACTTACATGCAAAATTAGATAAGGAAATATATGTAAGAGCACCACACAGTCAATACACTAATAAGAACGAAATTTGGTTACTAAATAAGAGTCTGTACGGATTGAAGCAATCTGGCAAAAGATGGTACGATTGTTTGGTAAAAGTACTAAAGACCATGGATTTCAACGCCACCACTGCTGATAACTGTTTCTTTGTAAAAAAGAGTAATGATCATATTGAATTTGTATTAATTTATGTGGATGATATTTTATATATTGGAAAGCATAAAGAGAGCAGGGAAATCTTTGTAAATAAGTTAAACGAACACTTCTCATTGAAATCACTAGGTAGAGTGAATAAATACCTTGGTGTACAAATTAACAAAACAAAAAGGGGATTCAAACTTACTCAAAAAGATAAAATCATTGAACTCCTAAACAAATGTAACTTAAATAATGCCAAAACATGTGACACACCTATGCAAACTGATTTTCTTAGAAACAATGATGAATCTTCCCCTGAGTTTAAAGACAACACATTTTACAGATCAGTTATAGGTTCACTCCTTTATATATCTAATTGGACTAGGCCAGATATTGCATTACCTCTCAATTTATTGTCAAGATATGTTAGCAAACCAACCTTGTATCATTGGGAAGCTGTCAAAAGAATTTTAAGATATCTGAAAAGTACATTAGATTTTTGTTTAATATTGGAACCCAATAATGACAAAGAACCAAGAATTACTTGTTATGCTGATGCAGATTGGGCTGGTGATACATCATGCAGAAAGAGTACCTCTGGTTATGTTTTTCTATTGAACGATTGTCCAGTTTACTGGTATACTGGTAAACAAGAACTGGTAGCCACCTCTACCACAGAAGCAGAATATGTTTGCTTGTCTAAAGCTGCAAATAACCTTGTATGGTTCAATGATTTGATCACAGATGTTTGGAAGAAACCTACTTTACCATTTATTATGCATGAAGATAATAAAGCGGCCATTGAAATTTCTAGATCCGATGCAATTGGACAAAGGTCCAGGCATATTGATATAAAATTTAAGCACGTGAGACAACTATCTCAAGACGGATTCATCAAAGCAATACATTGTGATACTTCTGAACAATTAGCTGACATATTAACAAAACCCTTACCTTCTAAACAACACAAATATTTAACTTCTAAATTATATGTATTATATTGTCCTGAATCTGAATGTAACTGGTGTTGTATAACGAACCGGCATTTAGAGGGGGATTTGTCAGATGTAAATGCCTTATTCTCTAATGTGTAAATAATGTATATATGGAACATCAGGGGTTAACTTATTACTTGAGCTTTAATGTATTCATATTTTACCACTCCCATTCCTGGCTCCACCCCTTGTATATAAAAGGAGCCATCCTCCCCATTTTCCTTGCTTCTATCTTGAATATTCAGCGAATATAGAATGCCTATTATGATTAAAGAGAATTATATTTAAACCTATAACTTCTATTATCTTTATTGAGTCTGATCCTGAAAATATTGCAACAATGATGATGTATCAGAAACCAGAATTAAATATCTATAAATTGTTTTATTCTACCCAGCTTCCTTGCTGTTTTGTGTTACCCTCCACCTTATTATTATCAGTTCACAACAATATGAAATCACAATAGCCAGTTCTTTAGCTGGTGTTGTCCTTCATATTTTTATCCCAGAGCTATAATTGCACTCAACAATGAACTAAAGGTCCAACGTCAGTCAGCTGTTGGACAGTATTACTTGGTCTGTTGTGTGGATGTTTGGGTGGTATAGGGGTGGAGAATTATGGTGGATGGGAGTGTGTTTGGGGATTGTTATGTGTGTTGGACCTGGTCTCTGAGTGTTAAGTGAATTTCATTGTATGGGTATACTGTGTATACACGTACAATGACAATAAAGTTGTTGTTATTGCTTCTGTTGTTGTTAGTATCATCATCATCATCATCATCATCATCATCATCATCATCATCATCATATGCACTGCATTCTTCCCAAGAACCTAGATGTTGTAATGTATCCATCTACTATATGTGCAGATCCAAGGATTATTGTAATGCTTTTGTAATTGAAAGATGGACATTTTGGCAATGTGCAAATTTTCTAAGTGCCATCCAAGATTGCTATCTAGTGTACCAGTAACCACTTGGACCACCGCAGTTTGTTTATGACATAATCTTTCAACTTTGATTTTCAATCAAGATACTTTGTAATGTTCTCCAAATCTTTGTCTTCAATTCTACTCTCTTTGGTATTGCTACATGAATTGACCTCAGTTCCTTCTTTTCAACCGCTGTATATCTGTTGTGTTGTATTGTGTTGTGAGCAGAGGTGGGTTTCAGCAGGTTCTGACCAGTTCTGGAGAACCAGTAGTGGAAATTTTGAGTAGTTGGGAGAACCGGTAAATACCACCTCTGACTGGCCCCGCCCCCATCTATTCTCTGCCTCCCGAGTCCCAGCTGATCAGAAGGAAATGGGGATTTTGCAGTATCATTCCCCTGGAATGGGGTGGGAATGGGGATTTTACAGTATCCTTCCCCTGCCATGCCTACCAAGCCACACCCACCAAGCCATGCCACACCCACCAAGCCATGCCCACAGAACCGGCAGTAAAAAAATTTGAAAACCATCACTGGTTATGAGTCAAGACTTTGTATTTGGAAATCGCACAATATTTTATTATTTTGATTACTATTACATGAAAACAACTTCTGAAAGTTCATTTCTCCATCTTGCTGGAAAACATTCCTCTAGGAAGCACTCCACATTGGTCTAAAGACCAAAGTAATGTATGCAAAACACACATTCTCTTCTGTTTGCTCCTCAGCACTTCAGTGGGTCCACCATTAGATGAATGTTCTTTAAATCCAGAAGCTTTGTGGGGGTTTGCAAGGAAAACAAGTTTTAAAGGATCTAGCAATTCAAGTATGAAAAATATGGGCAGTACAAAGTTCCTTTTGGTAAAAAAAAAAAAAAAAAAGTCTTTCCTACTTTGACTTAAAAGGAAAATCTTGCTTTTTTGCTTTACCAAATCTCCTGGCTTAAATTCTTAAGAATATAGGAAAGAATATAGAAAAAAAACGATCTCCTGACTTCATTCATATCATAGTAAATTGCACACACAAGGATATTTGTCTATGTGCTGCTTTGTGCAAAGATTTATGCACCTACACCAGCCCAGTTTTGACAGCAGGGATCAGGGATCAGTCATGCTATCTTCAAAATGTACGATAGGCTCCAGGGCTGATGAATTATTTTATGGAGATAAACTGTTTAATCTGAAACACAGCTGCAATAGCCTCAAAAGTGCAAGAATCCTAAAAGGAGAATGTCTGTGTGTTTTGTGAATTTTTTTCTTCCATACCCCAATGGCCCAAACAGATTCCTCTCCCCCCCCACACTCTCTTTCTCTGTCTCTCCCTTGCCTCAAAGAACACAATCGCTTTGTTAGATTTGGAGGAGTTCTTCAAAAGCTTGCTGACTGTTCTGAAAAGTTTTGATTGGCAGCAGCCATACTGATTCTCCTTTCTCTTGGGATCGCGCCACTTCTTCCCATCGGACAGAATGAAACAGCAGCAGATTGTGTCACGAAAGGGCAGCAGATTGGGAGCTCTTTAATTAATTGCTATTGTACTTTTACTTGTGAGGAAAAGAGGTTATGGAATTATTATTATTTTTTTCTTTTTGCCTCTGGCATTGAGTGATTGAGCCGGCTTTGCGAGGGCAAACATTTGTATAGCCCACCACAATATGTATGGGTGTGACATTTCAGTAGCAGTCTTGTCTGGCCCCGCCTGGGTGGATGTCCTTGGTTATTCTAGCCTTCTGCTCTTCTCTGGCCAGCTCCATTCATAATGAATATGTTCTGACCTAGGCTCCCTGAGTCAGTAAAACACACAAGTAGTCCCAAAAACCTGTTTTATTTTAACAGCTATTAATTCTGTTCATTCACAGATGAGACCCAAATAGTTGTAAAGAGTCCTTTGAGATAAGGTTGATACCCACCTTTATCTCCCTTAACACACTGCCAAAGACCTAATTGACAGAGCCACACAGAATCCAGAATCAAACAGAGCTTCAGACTTTAAACTGCACAGAATCAACAATGTTGCTTCCTGCAAAGGGCCATGTGCCTTTACTCCTCTTTTAAGTGTTATGGGAAAGGCCAATCATCTCCAAGCCCTACTCCCAAGTCGTCCCTTTTGTTTTAACTGTTCTTGCCTTCTGGCAGCTCTGCACATGCGCGCACTGGGAACAGGGTCCCTTGTTTCTCTGCCTCACTGAGGCCCGAGTCTGGAGGCTCTGAAGGCAGCACGTACCTCCCAGATGGCCCTTTCTCTGCCTCCAATGCAGAGCCCTCGTCCGAGCCTTCCCCAGAACTCCAGGACTGGCCCATGGTCCTTCCCAGCCTCCTCACTGTCCAACTCTACTGCCAGCTCCGCAGGCTGCTGGGAGACCACAACAGAATCCTCAGGTTGGTATTACAAGCCCTAATAGCACAAACTGTTTTTTTCTCTCCTAGAGAAGGATTTGAGAATGTTGTTACAAGAATTAGACAAAATTTTGATGGGCCAAGAAAAAGGCATGATTTCGAAAACTTATAAATTGCTGATGAGAATAGAGATAGGTGATGAGATAATTAAGGATACAATGATTGCCTGGGGAAAAAAATTTGGATATTCAATTCATTTAGATGAATTGGCAAGAGATCTGGTGGGAGAATATGAAATTAGTAGTCTCTACGGCATACAAAGAAAACATCTACAAGATGATATACAGGTGGCATCTTCCCCCTGATAGACTAGCTAAAATGTTCACTGGACAATCTGCGGAATGTTAGAAATGTGGGTTTGAGCGTGGCACCTATTACCATCAGTGGTGGACGTGCCCGAAAGCAGTAGAATTCTGGGGGGAAAATAAAAAAATGGCTGAATGAGATTTTAAATCAAAAGATCGAATGGCGTCCAGAGACATGCCTGCTCGGCTCCAAGCCAGAAAGTATTAAAAGAGACTTATGGTATCTTGCATTACACATCATCACAGTGGCGAGATTGATGTACGCTCAACTTTGGAAAAATCAAAATATCCCATCAGATATTATAAAGAAGATTTTAGACTGTGCGGAAGCAGATAAATTGACCAAAAAATTAAAAGACAGAGACCAAACACAAATATGTTTATCTTGGGAAAAATTCTATAGGTGGCTAGAGAAGAGGAAAATATAACCCAAATTAGATGAGGAATTATATCTATTGAGAAACTTATACTATACAAGTAAAGTGAGGTCGGATAGACCTAATTGTTTTATAAAGGTATACAAGATGTTCTGTCTTCTCCGGATTATAATATAGATATACAGCACCGAATACTAAGTTATTAAGATACTGCTTATAGGTATGATTGCTTTTTTGTTTGTTTGTTTGTTTGTTGCTGTTGTGTTGTCTTGTTTGTTATTTATATGATGTGTTGTTCTTCTTTTGTTCTTAATGGAAAATGTAAATAAAGATTTTTTTTTTAAAGAGAATGTTGTCCCAAAGGTGCTTTTCCAAAAGACAAATGGGCTTTCTCAGTTATTTTTTCCTTGAAAACGTTTGGCTTCTTATCCGAGAAGCTTCTTCAGTTCTTTTTCCAAAACCAGCCTTTTGGAAAAGCACTTTGGGGGCAATCGTGACCTGGATGATTGAAAATCTCTATAGACATTTGAGAATGTTGCTTATTTTCTACTGGCGGCAGTACTGGGGCCATTTCATAAAGTCTACAGAACAGAGACAAGAGAAGAGATTTCTGCCATGGACCCATAACAGTCTTTGTTGACCTAGTGCATCTTTAAGAAACAGACTGTCCTCACTACTTCTTGAGTCACTCTTGCCTCTTATTTGCACTTGAGAGAGTTCCTGATATGAGCTCAGAGCAGGCTGTTTCAGAGAAAACCCCACAATTGTCTTGGCCTAAAACTTTATTTATTTATTTATTTATTTATTTATTTATTTATTTATTTATTTATTTATTTATTTATTTATTTATTAAATTTATATACCGCCCTATTCCTGAGGGACTCAGGGCGGTGAACAGCGAACGATAAAAATACATGTAATACAAATGTTAAAAAAAACCAATTAAAGTATACTAAACACTCTGGTCCTAGATAATTCAAGACATCCCAGTTTAAAATAAAATCAAAAGCAATATAAAGGGAAAGTTAGGCCAGGCCAGCCTGCTGAAACAGGAATGTTTTGAGGGCACGGCGGAAAGTGCGCAGATCCGGAATCTTCTGTATCTCTGGGGGGAGCTCGTTCCAGATGGTGGGTGCCCTCACAGAAAAGGCTCTCCCCCTGGGGGCCGCCAGTTGACACTGTTTGGCTGACGGCACCCTGAGAAGCCCCTCTCTATGGGAGTGTACTGGGCGGTGAGAGGCTATTGGTGGCAGAAGGCGGTCTCATAAGTACCCCGGTCCTAAGCCATGGAGTGCTCTAAAGGTGGTAACTAAGACCTTGAAGCGCACCCGGAAGACCACAGGGAGCCAGTGCAGCTCGCGCAGGAGGGGAGCCACATGGGAGCGCCATGCTGCTCCCATAACTACCCGCGCGGCCGCATTCTGGACCAGCTGGAGCCTCCGGGTGCTCCTCAAGCGGAGCCCCATGTAGAGAGCATTACAGTAGTCCAGGCGTGAAGTGACGAGGGCATGAGTGACCGTATTTAACGAGTCCCGATCCAGAAAGGGACGCAACTGGCGAATCAGGCGAACCTGATAAAAAGACCTCCCGGCCACAGCCGTCAAGTGTTCTTCTAAAGACAGCCGTGAGTCCAAGAGGACGCCTAAGTTGCGAACCCTCTCCGTGGGGGGCAATGACTCATCCCCAATAGTCAGTGATGGCACCAACTGACTATATCGGGACGTCGGAAACCACAGCCATTCGGTCTTGGATTGGTTGAGCCTGAGTCTGTTCCTCCCCATCCAGATCCGTACAGCCTCCAGGCACCGGGACATCACTTTAAGGGCATCACTGGGGTGGTCCGGGGTGGAGATGTATAGCTGAGTATCATCAGCATACTGATGATACTTCAGCCCAAAACCACGGATGATCTCACCCAGCGGCTTCACATAAATGTTGAACAGAAGGGGTGAGAGAACTGACCCCTGTGGCACCCCACATACAAGGGGCCTCGGGGTCGACCTCTGCCCCCCTGTCAACACAGACTGTGACCGATCAGAGAGAAAGGAGGAGAACCACCGCAACACGGTGCCCCCCACCCCTAACTCTTCCAACCGGTGCAGCATGATACCATGGTCAATGGTATCAAAAGCTGCTGAGAGGTCTAATAGGACCAGGACAGAGGAGCAACCCCTGTCCCGGGCCCTCCAGAGATCATCTACCAATGCGACCAATGCCGTTTCCGTGCTGTATCCAGGCCTGAAGCCCGACTGGAACGGATCTAGATAAGCCGATTCATCTAAGTACTGAGGAAGCTGTCGCGCTACCACACTCTCAACAACCTTCGCAACGAAGCGAAGGTTAGAGACTGGACGGTAATTAGCCAACACTGCTGGGTCCAGGGAAGGCTTCTTGAGGAGAGGCTTCACCACCGCCTCTTTCAAGGTGGCGGGGAAGGCACCCTCTCTCAAGGAAGCATTTATAATCCCCTGGAGCCAGCCTCGTGTAACCTCCTGAGAGAACAGCACCAGCAAGGAGGGACACGGGTCCAATAAACATGTGGCCGTGCTCAGTCTGCCCAGTATCTTGTCCATGTTTTCCGGAGTCACAGAATCAAACTCTTCCCAGGTAATATTCTCAAGACTTGCCTCCATCCTCCCTCCCGAATCTACCCAGTCAGAGTCCAAATTTTCCCGAATCTGAGCGATTTTGTCATACAGATATTGTACAAAGTCCTCGGCTCTACCCTCCAAGGGGTCCTCCCGCGCTTCCTGGTGGAGCAGGGAGCGGGTCACCCTAAACAGGGCGGCCGGGCGATTATCTGATGACGCAATAAGAGCGGAAAAATAGTTACACTTTGCCGCTTTTATTGCCACCAGGTAGGTCTTAATATGAGACCTTACCAGTGTTCGGTCAAATTCAGAACGGCTGGCGCTCCAACTGCTCTCCAGGCGTCTTTTCCAGCGTTTCATCTCCCTCAGCTCCTCGGTGAACCAGGGAGCCAGGTGAGATCGACGCCGGGTTAGAGGCTGCAAAGGCATGACCCGGTCCAAAGCTCCAGCGGCCGCCCTATCCCAGGCAGCCACTAGGTCTTCAGTCGAGCCGTGTGCCAGAGCCTCAGGAAATGGCCCAAGCTCCGTCTGGAACCTATCCAGGTCCATCAGGCGCCTGGGGCGGAACCACCTCATCGGTTCCACCTCCCTGCGGTGGGGTGTGGCGGTTCGAAGGTCAAAGCGAAGGAGGGAGTGACCTGACCATGACAAGGGCTCGATCGCTATATCCCCTATCTCGAGACCACTCAGCCACTGACCAGAGACAAAAACCAGGTCCAGCGTGTTTCCCCCGTGTGAGTAGGACCATGAACTAATTGGGTCAGGTCCATGGCCGTCATTTGTTTTCATTGTGTCTCAGGATATGCTAGTCTGGTCTTTGAGAGTTTTTTTTTATCCCTAACCCTGTTTGGGGAAGTGAATGGGCAGTACTTGTGATTTATTTATTTGTTTATTTGTTTATTCATTTAAATTCATAGGGCCACCCATCTCACTATTGTGACTCTGATGGCCCTCTAGGATCCAGTGAGTTTTAACATCTTTGACTCTGGATGGGGGACTGTTAAGGATATTGTTGTGTTAACCAACCAGCAGAGCGTAGAGCACAGGGAAACGGTGCTGAGAGCAATGAATAAAATACATACAAACTGGTTTATCAAAGTTTTTACTTTGTAGTGAAAAACAATCTCATAGTCTTTAATCAATCCAAGTCTTTGCCAGTCAAATCAGTCCAGTGATACAAAAGTCTTCTTACCATACAAAACAGCAGTAGATAATAAATAGCAGCACATTCACGCTGGTAACAGATCACGATGGTAGCATATCCACCCACGATGATAGCATATCCACCCACGATGATAGCATCTCCACACACGATGGTACCATATCATCAATTACTACATTTCAGCTCCCTTCTTAAATACAGTTACAACAGAGCTTATCCAATCAGGATACAATGACTCAGCATTACTTCTTAAAGTCATAGAATACATATCCATGTTAAAGTCATAGAACATATATTGCCTGGACAACCTGTTAGACAAACACCATATCCTAACAGGGACCACTGTCCCAGACAAGAGATAGTGGACAATTAGTGGGGTCTTGGATTTGCAGCTCCTGCTAAAAGAGCAAATGGAAGCTATAAATTAGGTTACTATGGGAATGGGTTTGCACAAATTCACCTTGTGCACCAATTACACCCATTCCTGGAGCAGGATGGCTTGCTCACAGATGCTCCTTAGCAGTAGTACTTGGACTAATATACCGCTTCACAGTGCTTTACAGCACTCTCTAAGCAGTTTACAGAAATTTAACAATCTCTTATCAAATGTTCAGGCTGTATTAACTGCTATCACACAGGGATTGATTGTTGCTTGAATGAGTAGGATGGATGCTTAATTCAATTTAAGGCAGTTCTTCTTTAGAAGAAAAGCCTCTGTTTCACCCACGTTAGATATGTGATTAGTGTTTTCTATGTGATGTATAAGATACTCCGCTCACATGATATGCACAGGGTGACAGTGAAGTTCTCCATGATCCTGGTTTAAAAGATGAGAATGTTGGTTTGGTAGCACCGTAAACCCAAACTGCTGAATTATTCATAATCATTATGATTGTGCAAATCCTTTGAGAGAAGTGCTGCAAAGCATCCCTTTTCAGATAGCTAATGCTGCCTGTTAGGCACAAGGAACCAGGCCAGTACCGGGAGTTGTTCAGAGTTATTTCTTTATTGTTGCAATGCCTATTTACAAGAATCTCACCAAACCGGCTACATTCGCTTGGAAAGGGTCAGATAAAGCTTCAGGGAATCAGGGAGGTAAGGCCTGAATCCTTTCTACTGTGCAAGGACTCTAAATATGGCCCCCTCTTCATACCTCCCCCACCCCCAATTCTGGATGAAAATCCCACCACATCATCACATTCGCCAGCTGCTTTGGAAGCTCTTCTCAACTCTTTCCATATTGCCTGCTCTGTCTCTTGCTGTGATGGATGAAAGAGGAGACTTATCTCCATACTTCTTGTTTCATTGTATCACTGCTATTAAATTGGAAGGTCACCTAATTAAGAAATATTACAGGTTTGAGCTACAATTCTAGAATTTGGCCTTGCATTTATTTATTTTTAAAGAGTGAGTTGGATCTATGTTTGGCTGCCTGGATAAGACCACAGTCCTTCAAGCGTTGAGGCCAGAACACTGGATGCAGATGTCCCACAATGAAATGTCAAGTATGAGAAATACACTTTTGTGTTCAGAGGATCTAATCTAGAACAGATCCTCTTTGTTTTAGGCATAGAGTTAATATTTATCTTTGAAACTCTGTATTAGTGAACTTTGGCAAAGTATTCACCAGAAGCTCCAGATACTGTAGGTACAAACATTTTAGTTCTGCTCTTAATCATAGCAGGTATTTTCAATTAGGTACCCTCCAGATATTTTACAACTCTGAGTTTTAGCCAGAATAGAAATACATTAAGTTGCTTGTCAGAATGGATGGCAAAATACAACATGCATTTAAAATGTCACGTGTGGGCTATTCCAGTTTATTAAACCAGAGATGATTCTGGTTTAGATTTCCATACAGGGTTCAAGTGGACTTTAAACTTCCCTTCATACAGAACTGATTTATGCAATTCTTTTTCCCATGCACATGTTTTATAGAACAGCTGCATTCTGCACATTTAGTGAGCCATGTTGTTTAGCTCTGAATATGTCAGTCAAGAGAACATTTCTGTAGAGCACGGGTGTCAAACTCGCAGCATCACCATTGCCATCAAGTGACATTTCAGGATGGTTTTCTCATTCGTGGAGCTGGGTGGGCGTGGCCTGCATCCCGTGGGCCACCTGTTTGACACCCCTATTGTAGGGACATACATAATACTCTTCTATTTAATTCATGTGTTTCAACAGATTATATTAAATGATTTTGCTCCATGCCACATTTCTTTATTGCATCCATAAGGTGGTTTTCTCTAGTTTGGTATTCTCTTAATATGTTGTCTGACCACTTCCAGTAATATTCAGCTAGCAAAGCCATTAGTTCTGCCAATGAGGAATTCTCGGGGTTGTAGTCAAAATATCCAGAAGATGCCAACATAGGGTAGACCCATGATGGCAAACCTATGGCACGCAGAGCCATATTGGTGGGCACGCAAGCTTGCCTTAGCTCAGCTCCAGTGCGCATGTGCCCACTGGCCAGCTGATTTTTGGGCCTTCTGGGCCCTCAGGAAGTCAGGAAATAGGCTATTTCCGGTCTCCAGAGGGCATCCGGGGGAGTGGGGAAGGCCGTTTTCACCCTCCCCCGGCTCCTAGAAAGCCTCTGGAGCTGGGGAGGGCGAAAAATGGGCCTCCCGGTCCCACTGTGCCATTGCGTGCCAAAAGTGGGGGTCGTGCAGGGTGGTCACGTCCACATGCATGGGGGGGAGATTGAATTATGGATGTGGGCATGCATGCACATGATCCTCCCACGTTCCCCCCGCTTTTGGCACATGATGGCAAAAAGGTTAGCCATCACTGGAGTAAACAGTCCATAATACATGTGATCCTCAAGGCAACTCCCTCCCAAATGCATTCAGTTTCACTGGCATACAGGCATTATAACTTATCGAAGATTCTCTTATTCACACTTTACAAAGAAATAAAGACAGTCAGTTCCATATACCCTTTTACCCAAAAGATTCAAACCTAACTTATAAAACTGAAAAATGTGATGGGATATTTGTTCATGAGATGATTATCAGCATACTCTAATTTAGTTGGAAGCTACTGTCATATAAATGCTGAAAAAGATGAGGAAAAAAGAGAAGCCTCTGAAGAGAAACTAGACTATTTGTATAATAGCTACTTATATTAATTAGATGCAAGACAAAAGAGAATGTATTTTTCAATCATTTTCACAGACCTCAAATTCTTCAGCATGGCTATTAAAAAAAACCCTTTATGTTACCCAAAAAGTGTTAGATTTGGATGTGAAAAGTTCCAGTTCTAAATATTACTGCCAGATTAATTTACAGAACAGGGCAGTTGAAAGATAAGAATAATGCAAGGGTGGCAATAATGTAAGAGATTTGGTATAGCTATTTGGGATCTGAGAAAAGAATCACCCTCTTAATACTCATTATTTCAAACAAACATAAAAAGTATGTGCCTTTTATTAGCTGGTTTTAATGCTTCTTTGGCAAGGCACATGCTAATTATTGCAGACATTACAATATAATATTTATTAAAATGAGCAATTACTTTACATGCCTATTAAGATGAAGAAACCTTTCTGTGTATTCTGCTGTCTAAAATTGCCTTTCTAATCTGTTGTATCAATGAGCTGAACTAATTTCATTAAAGTAAGCATTTAGCTTTTCAGCCTTCCCTTTCAAAAAGAACTGTCTGACTTCCACTTAGCTGCTTTGTTTGCACATCTGTTGTGCAGCATACAGATGAATGAACAGGCTATTCTTTCTTTATTTCATGAAGCAGAGTCCTTTCTCTCATCTTGTGAAATTAATTACTTGATTAAAGCAATATCTATTTATTTAGAAAGAGTAATAGGCCAAGCAGGAAAACAAATGAAGTTCCAGTTATGCTAAATCTGCAGTGTACTGCAGCTGGAATTCAGATTAATTACCGTCGAGCTTTCATCCTTCACTTGTTTTGGTGCAGTGACCAGCCTTCATAGGCACTCTGTCAATTGTGTGTGTGTCTTCTATTGCTATTCTTCTAAACTGGGTTTGTAGAAAGCACATAAATGAGATAGTCACCCACTTAGAACTCTTTCCTACTGGAAAAGCAAATACCCAATTGAATTGAAGGCTACCACTTTACAGAAGATTATAAATCTAATTTAGTTCCCTATGACCAAATCCTAGATAGATTTATTTACTTATTTAGTGTCTGGCTCCTACATAGAGTACAGTTTCTTTAAGGGAAGGGAAATTGGATTTCAGCCCTTGAACAAAGGAGATAGATGTACAATACTGCACTCTAGCCACTGCAGTGGTGGTGCAGTGGCTAGAGTGCAGTATTGCAGGCAAACTCTGCCCACAGCCAGGAGTTCGATCCTGATCATCTCAAGGTGAGACTCAGCCATCCATCTTTCCAAGGTCATAAAAATAAAGACCCAGATTGTTGGAGACAATATGCTGAGTCGGTAAACTGCTTGGAGAGGGCTGTGAAGCGGTATATAAGTCTAAGTACTATTGCTATTGCTATATTTTAAAGAGGCATTTACTACATGCTCACCTCATTGTGTCTCTGCCCAGTTTTACAACTGTTGTAACTTTTCCAAATCATACCAATATTTAGATTAAGAAAATAATAACTTCATTGTTGTCTGGTTCTTTCACTTTCTATCTCCCGACCCATTTTTTTCTGTGAAAAAGAGGATAAATTTGAAGAAAAAAAAAATTAGGTGTGATCTCTCTCTTCTTTGCTTCCTGAACATCATTTTAAGTACTGAACAGGATATGTTTCGGTAACTTATGAAGAAAGTAGTAAATCCAAACAGTTTTAGCTAGTTGGTAGTTTGCGGCAAATCAGTGCTAAAGTGAAAAAAATATAACTGGATCGAACTTAACTATAACATTCAAAAGAGAGGGGGAGAAAACTAGGTAGAAGAATTAGTCCATATTTGTTGAAAGAGATTAGATTCATTATCCACAATCAGCATGTTCATATTTAATATATTGCTTGAGAGGCATAACTAAATTACAGAAGGATTTTATTCATCTAATCGTAGTTTTTTTAAAAAAAAATTCACAATCTGATGTAGAATGTCCCAAAGGTGCTTTTTCAAAACTCAACCGAACTAAGGAAAAACAAAGTCCAATTGCCTTTTGAAAAAGCATCTTTGGGACAACCATGATCTGGGTGACTGAGAATCTTCATAACCATTTGATGCAGAATATCTTCTGTATATCTTGTTTTCAGAAACAAAGATGGAGGACAATGACTATGCCATTTGTTGCAATCTGCTAAATGTCTTTTCTCAAGACTCTTATTATAAACACATAAAAAGTGATTCTTTCCTCCCACAAGCTTTCCTTCTCAGTTTTTTCTTTCTTTTTCCTTATTATCTAGATGTTCATTTCTCCTATATATTTATTGCTGCATCTTAAAAAGGTGCTGGCCTTCGGCCTTTTGAATGAGGTCTGCATGCTTAGTCACCTTTGCTTTGTTCTGTGTCTGTCTTTTGACTGCTGTTTAACAGTTGAAAGCATAGATAGAACTGGTTTATAGACATTCCTCACTGCTATTCAGAGGTGAGTTTCAGCAGGTTCTGACCAGTTCTGGAGAACCGGTAGCGGAAATTTTGAGTAGTGTGAAGAACTGGTAGTAAAAATCCTGACTGGCCCCACCCCCATCTATTCTCTGCCTCCCAAGTCCCAGCTGATCGGGAGGGAAGGGAGTTTTTACAGCATCCTTCCCCTGCCACACCCATCAAGCCATGCCACGCCCACCAAGCCACACCCATAGAACCAGTAGTAAAAAAATTTGAAACCCACCACTGCTGCTATTATATATTTTATATAATTTCACTTGATATTTTGGGCAAAAGGAATAACACAATCAAGGCAGCTATTTCAGTGTAGCCAAGATGGGTTTTTATTTATACACCAGAACTTGGAAAAACTATATATTTCTTGGACCAACTATACCGTCCCTATGCTATTTTATTTAAGGACTACTTTTGAAAATATACATAGATGCAATACTATGCATGATTCAGAGCCTTGCTAGTTTAGGTCAAAGGTTCATGTAACCCAGAATTCCGTGTTGCATGCTAACTGCAGTTAGATGTAGTCAGGATATCACAGGACTGTAATAACTCACTAAAGCTGTTGCTCCTTGGCGGTTGGTATTTAAAGGATGGTACAACAGTGATCCAGGAGAATAATATATATAGCCACCATGAGACTAATGCATCTAAAGATAAGTGAAAACTTTGGAAGCTTCTTCACTTAGCTTTATTGCATGAGGATAACATAAGATGACATCACAAGCCTGCCACAAGAAAAGGCAAGGTGGGCTACATTGAGATTCAAACCAGGTTTTTTTACCTGCTAAGCAGTCAAACTCATAAATGATCTTTTATTTCTCAGCACTTAACGTGAGGCCAATTTTGGTAGCTGAAGAAGCAACCAAAATTGGCCTCAAGATCAATGCCAGGAAATTGAAGATCATGTATGTGAGCTCCACCACATAGATACGGAGAATCACACTTGGATCACAGTGACTTGAGGAAGTAGAAAGGCTTTCCTATTTGGGTAGTGCAATCACTCAAAATGGAAATGCCGAGAAGGATATCAAGTGCCGTATTGGAAAAGCTACAGCTGTTTTCCAGAGGTTGAATAAAAACTGGCCCTCATCATCTATCTCAGTGAAACTTAAATTCTGTTTGCTTACCACTATAGTGAACTTGACAGCCATTTATGCCAGTGAAGCATCACTGAGTGGAATGGAATGGAATGGAATAGAATAGAATAGAATAGAATAGAATAGAATAGAATAGAATAGAATAGAATAGAATAGAATAGAAAACAGTGTTGAAAGGGAACTTGGAGGTCTTCTAGTTCAAACCCCTGCTTAGGCAGAAAACCCTATACCAGTGATGGCTAACCTTTTTGCCATCGCGTGCCAGGAGAGGGGGGGAGGGTCATGCATGCACGTGCCCACGTGCATGTGTGTGCAATCCCCTCCCCCTCCCCCCCCCGCTCCTGGCACATGATGGCCTGGTAGGCCCGTTTTTCTTTCTTACCTGGTTCCAGATCCTCTCTGTGTATCTGGGAACGGTGAAAACAGCCTTTCCCACTCCCTTGAAGGCCCTACGGAGGCTGAAAAAGCCCATTTCCCAACTCCCGGTGGGACAGGAAGTGACATTTTTTGCTGTCCCCAGCCTTCAGAACCTCTCTAGGGGTCTCTAGGAGCCTCTCTAGGAGTCTCTAGGAGCCTCTCTAGGAGTCTCTGGAGGCTGGGGACAGGAAAAAACGTCACTTCCTGTCCTACCGGGAATGGGGAAATGGGCCCTTTGAGCCTCCATAGGGCCTCCAAGGAAGTGGGAGATACACAGAGAGGATCTGGAGCCATGTAAGAAAAAAAAATGGGCCTTCCCCACCTCCCCCAGGCCCTCCAGAGGCAGGAAACAGCCTGTTTTTCTACTTCTGGTGGGCCCAGAAGGCCCGAAAATCAGCTGGCCAGCACGCGCATGCACCCCAGAGCTGAGCTGGCGTGCTCACTAATATGGCTCCGCGTGCCACCTGTGGTTCACCATCATGGCCCTATACCATTTCAGACAAATGGTTATCCAGCATCTTCTTTAAAACTTCCAGTGTTGGAGCACTCACAACTTCTGGAGGCAAGTTGTTCCATGATTAATTATTATTTATCCTTAGTTCTAGGTTGCTTCTCTCCTTGATTAGTTTCCACCATTGCTTCTTGTCCTGCGCTCAGGTGCTTTGGAGAATAGTTTGACTCCCTCTTCTTTGTGACAGCCCCTGAGATATTGGAACATTGAGTTAATCAACAAGACACTCAATGTCTTCCAACAAAGATATCTTCACAGAATCCTAAAGATTCACTATTTTGACCATAATTCTAATGAAGAAGTGCCCCGAAAGAGTTTCTCCTGCAAACTACTTAATGTTGCATGCAGAAGACTTCAACTTCCAGGTCACATTCTCCCTTTGGAGAACAATCAAACCCCCAAGATGGCAATGAGGTGGACTCTCCCCCACCCCTGATGCCAATGACCAAGATGATGTCTTCAAAATACATGGCGAGAACATTTGTGGAAGACTTAAAGACTCTAAACATCCCATGGGAAGACGAAGTGCTCCCACAAGACCAAAATTCTGGAAATCCCTTGTTGGACAATATGCTACATAACATGGGAGGAGCTAATGCTAATATGAATCACTCAAGTTGGATTAATGTTTTTCAATGTGTAGATGTTCTACATTTTTAAAAAATTCAAAATAAAAACTCTGTGGGAAGAAGGACAGGCTAAAATTTTGTTGTTGTTGTATTAGCATTTTCTTCCCTTGAAAATATTCAGAAAATACTGGTAAGTCAGGACCAATTCAATCTAGTTTGGATTATGAATGTCTGCAAAAAAAAAAAAAAAAAAGCTCAGAAAGCAGCAAGGACCCATCGATCTGTAATATAGATGAAAAATGACTCTTGCTACAAAACAAAACAAACAAAACAAAACAAAACAAAACAAAACAAAACAAAACAAAACAAAACAAAACAAAACAAAACAAAACAAAACTGTTGCAATATTTTCAGGATCAGACTCAATAATAATAGTAAGAGTTAAAGGTTTAAATATACTTCCTTTTATTTACAATAGGCATTCTATATTCACTGAATATTCACAGATAGAAGCAAGGAAAAGGGTGAAGGTGGCTCCTTATATATACAATGGGTGGAGCTATAAGTGGGAGTGGTGAATTATGAATACATTAAGAATTGAAGAATAAGTTAACCCCTGATATCCCATTCATATACTATTTACACATTAGAGAATAAGGCATTTACATCTGACAAATCCCCCTCTAAATGCCGATTCGTTATACAACACCAATTACATTCAGATTCAGGACAATACAATACATACAATTTAGAAGTTAAATATTTGTGCTGTTTAGAAGGTAAAGGCTTTGTCAATATGTCAGCTAATTGTTCTGAGGTATCACAATGCACTGCTTTAATAAATCCATCCTGAGACAATTGTCTCACATGTTTAAATTTTATATCTATATGCCTGGACCTTTGTCCAATGGCATCGGATCTAGATATTTCAATGGCTGCTTTATTGTCTTCATGCATAACAAAAGGCAAAGCAGGTTTTTTCCAAACATCTGAAATTAAATCATTAAACCATACAAGGTTATTAGCAGCTTTGGATAAACAAACATATTCCGCTTCTGTCGTTGAAGTGGCTACTAGTTCTTGTTTACCAGTGTACCAGTAAACTGGACAGTCATTTAAGAGAAAAATATAACCAGATGTACTTTTTCTGCATGATGTGTCTCCAGCCCAATCCGCATCTGCGTAACATGCAAGCTTTGGTTCTTTATTATCACTAGGTTCTAATACTAAACAAAAATCTAGTGTACTTTTCAGATATCTTAAAATTCTTTTAACAGCTTCCCAGTGATACATTGTTGGTTTACTGACGTGTCTGGATAATAAATTGAGTGGTAAGGCGATATCTGGTCTAGTCCAATTAGATATATAAAGAAGTGAACCTATGATTGATCTATAAAATGTGTTATCCTTGAATTCAGGAGAAGATTCATCAGTATTTCTAAGAAAATCAGTTTGCATAGGAGTATCACAGGGTTTGGCATTGTTTAAATTGCATTTATTTAAAAGTTCTATAATCTTATCTCTCTGAGTAAGTTTGAATCCCCTTCTAGTCTTATTAATTTGGACACCAAGATATTTGTTCACTTTGCCTAGAGATTTCAACGATAAATGCTCATTTAGCTTATTTACAAAAGTTTCTCTTCTCTCTTTGTGTTTTCCTATATATAAAATGTCATCTACATAAATTAATACAAATTCAATGTAATCATCACCCTTTTTGACAAAGAAACAGTTGTCAGCAGTGGTAGCGTTGAAATCCATGGTCTTAAGTACTTTCACTAAACAATCATACCATCTTTTACCAGATTGTTTTAATCCGTATAAACTCTTGTTCAGTAACCAAATTTCATTTTTGTTGGTGTATTGACTGTGAGGTGCTCTTACATATATTTCCTTATCTAGTTTTGTGTGTAGATACGCAGTCTGTATGTCATATTGAAATACATCAAGATTGAGTGCTGATGCTACCACTAGAGCTGTTTTGACACTCTCTGTTCTTACTGTGGGGGAATAACGTGTCAGTATAGTCCTCCGGATATTTCTGTGCATAACCTTGTGCAACTAATCTAGCTTTGTATAGAGTATTGCCTCCTTCTAAGTTCTTAATTTTATATATCCACCTGGTACCAATAATTGTTTTATCTTTAGGTGCAATTGCAGGTGTAAATACATTCAATCCTTGTAAACTTTCCATCTCTTTTTTCATAGCTAGTTCCCATTTTTCTTTTTCTTCACGAGGAAGTTTTAACACTTCCTCATATGTATTGGGTGTTATTGGTTCGCCATCCATATGCATTATGTAATCTCTGTATTTATTTGGCATTTGATTTCTGTTGTTCCTAATGGCTCTTTCAGGTTTGCTATTGTTATCATGCAAATATCTTGCTTCCTTTTTTGTTAGTGTGTCTGTCTTTATTTTGTGTTGGCTATTTGTCCAAGTTTTGGTTTTGTTTTTATATTTGTTGATATTTTGTTTTTCTATGGTCCCTTCCTCATGGGATTTTGTATCTTTGCATTTATTAGGAAATATTTCATTAAGATGTAATTTAGACCAGTTGGCCTGTTCATGGAACACAGCTGTTCTGGAAACTATAAATTTGTTATTATTATCAATGAATCTGTACCCTTTGGTGCCAGTTTCATATCCCATAAATCTGAGTCTTCTGGATACGTTTTCTCCCTTCCTTCTCAACTGTTTAGGTATGTGTACGTCTGCAGTGACTCCAAATATGTGCATGTGTGCTAATTTTGGTTTCCTATTATACATTACTTCATATGGTGTCTTATTTACAATACTGGACCAGGTTCTATTTTGTGTGTAATTTGAATAATGTAAGGCTTCTGACCAAAATTGTTTGCTTAAGCCAGCATCCTCCAATGTGCACCTAATCATGGTTTGTAATGTGGAATTCTTCCTCTCTGCAATCCCGTTCTGAAACGCAGAAAATGGACTAGACGTGTAATGTAGCATTCCTCTATCCTTTAACCATTGGGAGAATTCTTTAGACATGAATTCACATCCTCTATCTGTCATAATTTGTTTTATTCTGATATTGTGTTGTGTTTCTATGCGTTTGTAAAATTCCTTAAATTTTTGAAAGGTTTCATCTTTGTGTTTTAATGTATAGACAAACCCATAGCGGCTATAATCGTCTACTATTGTCAGGAAGTAACGTTTTCTATAAGTGATTGATGGAGTTAATGGGCCAACTAGGTCCATGTGTACTAAGTCAAAAATTTTGTTAGTTGATCTAGTAGATTTTCTTGGCCTGGGACTAGTTTTTAGTTTTGTAGATTTACATACTGAGCATTCCAAATAGTTTTCACAATTTTTTATTTTGACACCTTCTGCGTGTTCAGTCATTTTTTGTACTACAGGAAAACTGGCATGTCCTAACTTTCTATGTAAGATGTGAGCACACTCATCATGAATTGGCTTACCTATTTTTGGTTTTTTTTCATTGTGTGCATCTGCATGATCATGAGATATTTTACATTCATCATTGTCACTGTTGCTAATATTTTCATCATCTGCTTCAATACAATCTTCCATATTTGAATCAATGTTATGCAACCATTTTTCTTTTGTTATCAGATAAGGTAGGCCTCCTTTAATCATCACAGTGCCTACACTTATTTTATTTTTCTCCAAAGTCGCTTTTCCCTTTGAGAAAACTATATTAATGTCAGAATCTCTACTTAGTTTTATGGCACTTAGTATGTTATGAGGTATTTCAGGTATTAACAATACCCCCTCTATTTTTCCTAGACCAGGCAAGGTTACATTCCCTCTGCCTAATACTTGAACCTTTTCTTGGTTAGCTACCTTTATTACAAATTTATCTTCTGTAAATGAAGACAATATATTTTTGTTATTAGTGGTGTGATTAGTTGCTCCAGAATCAATAAGCCAATTATTGTTCTCATTTTGCTGTATTTTAGTGTTGTCTTGTTTATTTAGTCCATTCAGTGAACCAGATTTTCTCTCCTTTGAATTTTCTCTGCCCCCTCTATTTTCTCTGTAATTTGGTGGGCTTCTATATCTATGTCTATCTATGGAAGACTGTCTATAATTGTATTTGTTCCTATATTCTGATCTATGTCTTTCCTTTGAAATTTTGGGACAATATCTTCTATTGTGTTCCCTGGATCCACAATTGTGACATTTAAATGTTTCATTATATTTTTCTTGGAAAGCTACTTTCCTAAAAGGTTTGTGCTCTGTGTGATTGCTAGAACGATTTTTTCTTGAATTGTCTTCTGCTATCAATTTGTTGGATAGACTTTCTATGGATAAATATCCTAGATTGATAGTGTCTAAATGTGACATAAAACTATCCCATGATGAATCAAGTGAGTTGATAATAACACTTTTCATTGTTTGGTCTGAAATCACCTCCCCCCTCAAATGCAGCTCAGCTCTTATTTTGTTTAAAGATATTAAATGCTCACTTATGGAAACCCCTGGTTTTACTCTAGATGAAAAGAAATCCTTAGACATTCTTGTGGTAGTAGCTACACTGTTGCTGTGAAACAAATTAAACATGCATTGAATAATTTCTGAAACAGTCAGATTCGGTTTGATGCTATGATACATTGCAGGAGACACACTAGATATTATTAAGAAAAAGGCTCTATGGTGTAAACAATCTATTTTTAAAGTCCAAGGTCTTTTTGGGGGACTAGTGATAAAAAATAGTAAGTTTTCCTTCATAAAGACAACCTGGAGCTGTTGATACCATTCTTGCAAATTAACGCCATCAACCCTTAGTTTTGGGAAGTCACTGGGTAAGTTTCCCACATTATTTTGTCCATTACTTACAACCTGAGGTAGTCCGTGGTCTCGCAAGTGTAGAAAATTGCAAAACGGCATGGGGATGCTCGCAACGAGTCTGCGTGGTTCTCTCGCCAGTTCATGTCTTCCCGGACCGTCTGCGTAGTTTCGCGCATGCGCGTTGTCCATTTCTTCTTTGGCATCGTCGTGGAAGGTTCTCTCCATTGCGGCTCGCTCGCTCTGTTCCTCTTCGGACGAGTCGGTCTCTGGTTCGGCCTTTGGAGTTCTGACGACGGCTGCTGCTCTTCTTTTTCTTTTGGGGGCGTTGGCACTTGCTTCGGTCTGTGGTGTAGGGCGGAATCGACAAGGCTCTCTGGGTTCGGGCGTCGTCGCTCTCGAAGTCAGGATGGGAGCGGGCAGGTCTTGAGGTATCGGCTTGCTCGCTCGCTTCTTCGGTGGCTCTTTGGTAATTTTTAGTTTTGGCCCAAATGCAGCAAAAAGCGTTTTCATTGCTGACTTTACTTGGGATCTCGTTGAGTCATCTTCACTTTCTGATTCTGACTCTTCCGAGGAGTTTGAATCCTCTTTTTCATTTTCGTTGTCTGATAACGTTTTTCGCGCCGAAAATTTTGAACTGAGCATTTTGATTGGCTCTGCTTCGCTCACCTTGGAGGCCTGTTGAAACCAAGATGGCTGCCATTCAAAATTTCGCGCGGGATCACATTTTTTCTTCTTCGTAATGACTTTCTCTGTAGTCATATCACTCACTATTTTTGGGTCTTTAGGCTTCTCATTAGTGATGTTTTTCTCTCTCGCTGCTCCGCTGTTCTTCAGCATTTCTTGGAGGTTCGCGATGAGGCTTTCATCATTCTTCTGGCTTTTTAATAGTTTTAATATCTCTGACCTGAGTTCGTTATTCTCTATTTCGATTTCCTCCTGGTCATCATTTTCATCTATTATTTCTTTGTCTTCAGTGGTGTATTCTTCGGATTCTCTCGAAATTGCGTTTGTGGATTCGTTGATTATTTCTTGTTCTGTTTCCATTTCTTTGCTGTAGGCCCTGGTGTTGGGCCTATCTTTCTTAGACATTTTTAAGTTTTTATTGAGTCAATTAACCATCCTCTGCTACCAGCTTGTTGCAATATTTTCAGGATCAGACTCAATAATAATAGTAAGAGTTAAAGGTTTAAATATACTTCCTTTTATTTACAATAGGCATTCTATATTCACTGAATATTCACAGATAGAAGCAAGGAAAAGGGTGAAGGTGGCTCCTTATATATACAATGGGTGGAGCTATAAGTGGGAGTGGTGAATTATGAATACATTAAGAATTGAAGAATAAGTTAACCCCTGATATCCCATTCATATACTATTTACACATTAGAGAATAAGGCATTTACATCTGACAAAAACAAAACAAAACAAAACAAAACAAAACAAAACAAAACAAAACAAAACAAAACAAAACAAAACAAACACCCTGCAAAAGAAATATAAATTGTGTGTGCCTGCTTTTTCTTAGAAATGACTGAATTTTCTTTCCTGGTCCAAGCAGATTGGATCCATTTGTCCAATATGGCCTCCATTTCACTTGGTCTTCCAATCCTTCCTTGCAGAGGAGGGCCCTGAAAAGCATTAGGAAAGAAAAGCGGTGTTTGGGATCACTAGTATGTAACCTCTTGTTAGCTATAAAAACAGTGAGCTCACTAACACCATTGCGTAGATTATTTCTGGCTTTGAAGCAACCTGCTAAATGTCAGTTCACTGAAAAGAATGACAACATGTGGAGACATGAGAAGCTATGCTCAGTGCTAATCACCCTGCAATCAGCAGTACTTTAACTGTATGAATGGATTGATTTTAATAAGGTTAACATCTGTCACTTCCCAATATACTTAGCATTAAGTTCATACATATCAGAGTCTTATTGTCAGGCTTAAGATTGGCAACGGCAAATAAATACCATCACAAATGTCAACATCTTTCGCATATGTTACTAATTTTTAAAAAAATACAGAAATAATGGTATTTATTCCTGCTTTTATCACTATTCAATTCACATGCCAAAAGAGTTGGGCTGTTGCTGCTTCCATACTGCTGCCAAGAAATATGTGGCCATGCCTTGTCAAGGGAACCTTTATTTATCTTTTCAAAGTTGATTTAATTTACCTGCTTTCAAAATTCTCCCAATTGGCATTCCTACCTTAATTTGGCCAGATATTTGAAAGGAAAGATATTTTAACCTATTAGGGGGAACACTCTGCATCAGTATGGACCCAGCCCCAACATGATGCTCGTTGCAAACCACGACTGAAGGACATTCCTTGGTACTGAATATCTGGCTTCAGTGTTGCTATGGATCAGAAGAAGGAAGTATATTCGACCCACCATGTAATCTACCTCCACTCTTAGAATATGATGAGGTTCATCCTATACTGGTGAAACCTCTTTTTGAAGGTGGGTTGTGCTATAAAATGGGTAGCACTTGGAAGTTGGAGCTGGTGAGAACTACAGAAGGGAAATATTATTATTATTATTATTATTATTATTATTATTATTATTATTATTATTATTATTATTATTGATTAAGTTTTTTGATATAATAAATACTGGTTCAATAGTGTTAGCGTGAACCAGATTAATTTGGTGGTGATTGGCTGCAATTTATTAACTTGACTTCTCAGAAATCACTTGTTTACCCAGAAAGTGATTTTGAAGACAACCATTTCAAAAAGAAAAAAAAATGCTTAGAAACACACCTGAGAGGGTATGGAATAGTATTGCCTTGGGCCCTCTATGAGCCCCCATTAACTTCCATTTTTATTGATTTTTTTATTCTGATTGTTTTGGAGAGGGTGCTGTTTTGTGCATCACCCAGGGCTGTTTTATAATATGGGTTACTCTATAAGCCTTTCAAAACTAACAAATGATCATCATCATCATCATCATCATCATCATCATCATCATCATCATCATCATAAAATAGCCTGTTGCTATGTTAGACGTAGATCTGTTTAAAACCCAGTTTACACTATGCAGGCTGGCCAAGAGAATGCAAAAATATTCTGTGGGAATTTCTTGGGAAATATTTCTTGGGAATCTGTGTTGTTTTATCCTTTTGGATTGATGTTTTGCCCTTTTTTGCAGGATCTTTTTCTCCGCAAAGAGCCAATGTCTTGATTGCCTCAGTCCTGGGCTGCAAGCACAAGGCAACATATGTCTACTTACCCTGCATTAAATTCCATTGAATGAAATGGTTCTTACTCTAGAAGTCTACATTTGGGACTTCTAGTTGTCTTCAGTACTGAATTTCCACTGCCTACATGTGAATGGAGAACCTCTATAGGTTCAGGAGGTTTTCACAGCAGACACTCATTCTGCTCACATGGCACCCCACCAAAAAGAGGAAGAGGACGGAATATTCTTCCTTACTCCCCTGAAGCCATGGCTGTGACTTCTCTTCCATTCCTGACTCATTTCAGCCACCTGCATTCATGATTTCAATTTCTCTTACTCTAGTCTAGTACATTTAATGCTAGATGTTGAAGACCACACTTCCATTCTTTGAGGATCAAACAGCATTGCAACTGTATTCCTATAAAGTATTTGAATTTTATATAGAATTGTACTTTGGGGTAAAAAAAAAATTAGCCTTAATCTAAGATTGAAAATAAATCTCCAAACTGCATGGATTAAAGATGCCACAGGAAGGGTTGTTATTTGTTTCCTAACTCAATCCAAGTTTTAGGCATGTTTTCTCAAAGCTGATCTATTGGAAAGTGTTGTGCTCTCCATCCAAATCTCATGAAATCTCTATCTGCAGAAACCATTTGTTTCCGTTGTGGTGTAAATTCCACCTCTTATGTACTTGCTGTGAGGTCACTACGGAAGCCCAAAGGAGTGGGGTTTGCATCACAATGGCACAATGCACATTTTATCATTCTTTCCTCTTACTCTTCCCTTCAATAATGGTAATAAGAGAAAACTTCTCTTTCCAGTGATGAGTATTTTCAACAGGAATACTTCAGTACACAAAGTTTTATGAAATTTGCTTGGAGAGGGGACAATGTGTACTTTATTGGAAAAAGAACTGTAAATACATTATTATTGAATTAAAAACTGCAGTGACAATTCCAAGTGAAGCAATTGGCTAACAAATATTCCCGTAACTTTTGGATATGGGAATTTTTGCATATTTGTCTTCTGAAATATAATTAAGGGGGAGCTGCCAATAATATCATTTTTTACAATTTGCTGTGACAGTTGTGGAATATAAGCTTAAAAAAATATCTAAGCCTAAATATCAGAACTGAAAGAAAACCCCAGGAAGTATTTCAAAGGAGCACCAGGAAGAGTATTAAAATTTAAGAGCAGAATTTTAAGCTAAATGTCACTTTTTAATGTTAGGAGAAGCACTCTGGATCTAGCTTAATTAGATGATTAAAACTCTGGTATATAAATGGCGAAATTAGACAAAAGATCATTTCTGGTGCAGAGGGAAAATGTTCAGAAAGGTAAAGGTAGTTAACATTTTTAAATTATTAAGGATTTTTTTCTAGATAATCCTTTCACCAGATTTCTTTTCACAAGATTCAGCATGCTAACTGCAGCAGTTTTGCATATAACACAGCTAACTGCATCTACAAAGTGCTGCTTTTTGCTTTCTGGAATTTCTTGTATGTTGAAAAATGAGTGAAAACTTGTTTTAGCTGACTAAGTAGTAGTAGGTGGTGGTATCTATTATTCACAAATGTCCAGGGGCAAATATAAGAAACCATGTACTGAATTAAAGCTGAATGGATATCTAGTTGCTGATATGTCCAGAGGTGAAAGGAAAGTTTGATGCTGGAAATCTATGTGTGCCATTAATATGTGGAATGTCAGAACCAGAAGGCAGGCTTGTTGTTAGACCAAAATGTCAAGTGTGAAGATGGGCAATCTGAAAACCAGGAAAATAAAATGGGCTGGAATGGATTATTGCAAATCAAAGAAACATCAGTCTTTTATTGCAAGCAAATAAATGTTAAAATACCTACAATGGAGTCCCTGGAGCTCTCTGGGCTTGGTGGTGTTCTTGCGGACTTACTTACCAAACTAAGTAACATAATCAATGCTAGTAGGGAGTGGGGTTTGCTTTTATTTTTATTTTATTTTTATTTTATTTTTATGTACTAGTGGCTTGCCCTGTCAATGTTGGTGGGAATAGTCTTGGTGGATTTATTTATTTATTTATTTATTTATTTATTTATTTATTTATTTGAATGTCAAACAAAAACGAGAACAAGAATAAAAGAAAAAATACAATGACAGGGACGATAGGCACGATTGTGCACTTATGCACGCTCCCTCTACTGACCACTTAAGTATGAAGTAAGGTCCATGGAAGTCAATTTGTGACTGAAACTATGAAAATTTGTATCTGAGACAACTGGATCAAGTAGAGCATTCCAGACTTTGGCAACTCTATTACAGAAATTATACTTTTTATAGTCAAGTTTAGAACGATGTACATTGAGTTTAAAGCGGTTGTTTGCACGTATATTACTGCGATTAAAAGAAAAAAAGTCATTTACAGGTAAAGCATTACTACGTATAATTTTGTATGCAATACCTAGGTCTGACTGCAAGCAAGACAGTTCTAAGTTATCCAAACTGAGAATTTCAAGCCTAATCGCATAGGGAATTCTATTGTGTACAGAAAAGGGCAAAACATTTCTGAACCCACTTGATTGTACTGATGTCAGATATAAGGTGGTGGATTCCAAACAGTTGAACAATACTCTAAGATTGGTCTAGCGTAAGTTTTATAAGCTCTAATTAGCAATATGATTTTTGAAGAAAAAAAGCTTCGCAAAATTAAATTTACAACTCTTAATGCTTTTTTAGCAACTGCTATTACAATGAACTTTGGAACATAGGTCATCAGAAATAAGTACACCTAGGTCCTAGACAAAGTGAGGGTCATCTCCTAGATCAATACCACCTAGCTCAGTGATGGCTAACCTTTTTGCATAGCATGCCAGGAGAGGGGGGAGCGGGGGAGGGTCACGCGCACACATGCCCACGTGCATGTGTGTGCAACCCCCTCCCCCCCACTCCTGGCACATGATGGCCTGGTAGGCCCATTTTTCTTTCTTACCTGGTTCCAGATCCTCTCTGTGTATCTGGGAACGGAGAAAACAGCCTTTCCCACTCCCTTGGAGGCCCTACAGAGGCTGAAAAAGCCCATTTCCCAACTCCCGGTGGGACAGGAAGTGATATTTTTAGCTGTCCCCAGCCTCCAGAACCTCTCTAGGAGTCTGTAGGAGCCTCTCTAGGAGTCTGTAGGAGCCTCTCTAGGAGTCTCTGGAGGCTGGGGACGGAAAAAACGTCACTTTCTGTCCTACCGGGAATGGGGAAATGGGCCCTTTGAGCCTCCATAGGGCCTCCAAGGAAGTGGGAAAGGCTGTTTTTGCCGTTCCCAGATACACAGAGAGGATCTGGAGCCAGGTAAGAAAAAAAACGGGCCTTCCCCACCCCCCCAGGCCCTCCAGAGGCAGGAAACAGCCTGTTTCCCTACTTCTGGTGGGCCCAGAAGGCCCGAAAATCAGCTGGCCGGCGCGCGCATGCGCCCCAGAGCTGAGCTGGCGTGCCCACTAATATGGCTCCGCGTGCCACCTGTGGTACGCATGCAATGTTCGCCATCACGGACCTAGCTTATACTTGAAATTCTGATTACATTTACCAATATGTAAGACAGAGCATTTATTAATCGAAATTTGAAGTTACCAAATAGATGACCATTCAGACACATAGTCGAGATCAACAGAATTATCTGTAGTATTAAATAATTTTATGTCATCGACAAACAGGATGCAATTGCTTTTAAGAGCAATAAAAGACCACATAAGTCGTTGATATAGAGCAAGAAAAGTGTGGGACCTAAAATGCTGCCTTGTGGAACACCACTGTTAACTGATGCAGGATTAGATGGTGAGTTCCCTATTTTGACTTTCTGCAGTTTATTAGACAGAAAAGCAGCACTTGTGCAAAGGTCCAGAAATGCCATAAGAGTTTAATTTCAAGAACAGTTTATCATGTACTAGTGTATCAAACGCCTTACAAAAATCTTATGTAAATTGCATCTACAGCTTTACCTTGACCAAGATATGTAGTCCAGATGTTTTTACAGTGCAAAAATTGTAAATTACAGGATGAGTTTTTCCTAAAGCCAAACTGTTTGTCAGATAGCAAGTTGTTTGTTTCTAAGTAGTGAACGATAGATTGGTTTATCATTGATTCCATAACTTTGCAGGTAACACAGCACAGAGAGATTGGTCTATAATTTTCTACTGACCTAGGGTCACCCTTTTAAAAGATTGGTATAACTAAAGCTAATGACCATAGATCAGGCAGAGAACTAGTTCGAAATGATACTTCAAAAATTGTACACAAAGGTTCAGCTACGATGGTAGCAAGCTTTTTCAAGAAAAAATAACATAATCTATCTGGTACTGTGGATAGTTATGGTTTTAGATTACATAATGCTAATTCAACATTATCTACTGTAAAATTAATATTCAGCAATTTGCTACAACTATTTGTGATTCGACTTGCAAATGAGGGACTGCAACCATTGCTATCCACAAAAACTGAACTAAAAATGTATTGAATAGATTGGCCTAACCAACATTGTCATTACAATCAACCCTGTTTTGCCCTTTTAGGGGTGAAATCACTTGTGAGTCTTTAAGTTTTGAGTTAACAAAGTTGTAAAAGGTTCACATAGAGTTTGAGTTTAATAGCTTTTCCCCCTGTTTGAAGAAATAATTGGTTCATTCACCTTTAATTTGATGACATAAGGCTTTGTAGTGGCTTTTGAAGTTGGCAACATAACCTATCTTGTTCCACCAAGATATTGTTCTTGTGGTTCCTTGATTGCGTTGTTGTTTATTTTTGATAGTTGGTCTAATGTTAATCTTGGTGTTAGTCTCCACTCACCTGGGTGTTGATTTCTGGTGAGGAGATGTTTTGGATTTTTTGTTTCCTCTTTGGCTTTTGGATTGTCTTTTTTTATGGTATGTAGATATTGTTTATCTCTATGTGCCTGTTGATGTCTGATTTGCACAGAAATGGAGCACAAGAATTCTATTTCAGAAAATTAGAGGGATCACATTAAACGCTATGCACAGATGGAATGATAAAAGACAAAAATGTCATAGAAAGAAAAATAAAAGAAAAAATGGCAGAAGTACATGGGACAATTAAAATTAAAAAGAAGGACCCCACCCAACTCACCATTACTGTACTTATAAAGATAGCTAGCATCAGATGTTTTGGAAAGTAACATTTAATGGGTAGTAGAAAATATTGCTAACAGAAGAGTTGCAGGAATTGATGAAATACCAGATGAACTCTTTAAAATCCTGCAAAAACTATTTTAATGCTGCTTAAAGTTTGTAAGCATATGTTGGGAAAATAACAGTCTAAAGATTGGAAAACATCCAACTGTAATCCAATATGAAAAAAGGCAGTGCTATAAAATCATCCAACTACTGAACAATTGCTCTTCTATCACACACTAGTGAGATAATATGTAAGATTTTGCAATTAGACTTCAACAATGTCTACATTGTCTTTCACAAGTATACTTCAACTTCAATGTCCTCCATAATGTCAGTATCAATGTCTGCAATGTCTTCTACTACTAGATTTCTACAATGGATTGAGACTTTCCAAAGGTACAATCTGGTTTCTGAAGACAGTGAAGCCCCTGAGATGAAACTAATGCAGCTGATGAGAATAGCAGAATAGTTCCAAATAGACATTTTATTTTCTCTATGGAGGTTCTATGAATATTTAGTCTATGGCCATTTAATTTTGCTTTCTTAGTTATACTAGTTTTAAACTGTACAGACTACAATTGTGACCAATCCTTAAAAATATAAATGTACCGAAATATCTCACCTACAGATTAAAAACTGTGTGATGACCCCAGAAAGCAACAGTTTGACTAGAACATGATGCAAGTAATTGGTTCACTTGTGGGAAGGGAGTATAGAGGGCTATGCAATGTCATCCCATTTATTTTACTTATACATAGAGCTTATCATGAGAAATGTAGTAGAAAAAATAGACTGGTATTGATATGTCTGGGGAAAAAAATGTGAACCTCAAATATGCTGAGGATACCACTTTGTTGGCTGAAAGTGAAAACATTTAAGGAATCATCTGTTGAAGATGAAAATAAAATGTAAGGGAGCAAAAGTCAGTGTGGCGCTTAATATTGAAAGAAAATTATCAACTGATAGTGCCAATCCAATGTAGAAACAGTGCATGTAATAACATGCAATATCTTTGTCTTCTCAAAAATCCACTAGTGGATTTTTCATTTTTATTTCATGACTACAAAGAAATATTTGCTTCTTTAGGAAAAACTATGTCTAATCTAGACAATCTAGATGTTCCTAAAATGGTTCCTATTTTCAAAACTAGAATTATAATATCTGACTGCGAAAGGTTTGATTATTGAGCTAGAGTCCATAAAATTGACCATCAGATATGTTAGACAAAGGGGGAAAAACAATATTATTCAACTGTGGTGCTGGAGAAAAGAGATACAAGTACCCTGGATAGCTGAAGAAACAAATTATTTTGTTCCACATAAAATAAGAGCACAAGAGTTCAAGGGAAACAATAATAATAAAATTAAAGCTTAAATAATTTGGGTATGTATTGCTGAAATCAAGGAACTTTGGAGACATCCCTGAAGAGAGTACAGGAATTCAAAGGAGCAATTGCTGCATTGTTGTCATTATGTCGCAAAGAGACAGAAGCAACTGATGAATTAAATCATAACTCTACCATCATAGCATTTGATGCTGTTTGCACAATGATGTCCAAATAAAATTCTGGAATGCTTGAGTTTGAACCGTGACTTTAATGGAAAAGACATCATATCTATTACAACCTTTAAAGAAACACCAATGAAAGAGTTAATTTCATGCAAATTTGTATCTCCTTCTCTAAAGTCTGAAGTTAAAAGATCTGCCACTTCAGCTCTGGAGAAAATGAAAAACTAAATGTATATTTATATACATGTATTTATGTATGTATTTATATAAATGTATTTGGAAAATAACAGCCTGCAGTAGATTAAAATAAAATATACGCACTACACCTATATACCATATACACATATATTTCATTCCCCATTTTGAATATGGAGTGGGTGTGGAAGTATAAAGAGCCCTCAGACTGCATAACTCAAATAAAAGACAGACCACACAATAAAATCTCTGCGATGTTGGTTAGATAGACAAACTTCGCAAGTTGGTGCTTATTTTCTTGTAATAAACAGAATTATTGGCATCCCGACTCTTGACAATTACTCACAAAGATTCAAATTGCAGATGGCATTGACATACTTGTATGAACATTCTGCATGTTCCCAAAATGGAGAGAACGTTCCTGATAGGACTCTTAGTCAGATGCTCAAAAGGAATCCATAATTAGCATTCAGGTGTTTGCAAGCCAACTTCACTGCCTAATTTGGGTTTGCAAAACTCCCACAATTAGATTAGTTCAGCCTCACGTGTATAGTAGCTCTGCTGAAATACCATTGGAATTAATTATCTTATCTCAGATAAGAATTCAAAATTATATCCATCATGATACATACACAATAGGGACATTGTTGTTTTTCTTCCATCCAAAGCTCCTATGAATTTGCATTTATTATGAAATATGACATTGTTTGTATCAAAAATACATTTCAGCTTTTTCCATTGGTAGACCTAGGGCAAACACCTGCTTTCACTCACTTCCTCTCTTCCCTTTCACCAGGAGGTGCAGTTAGCAAATAATAGATGATGATTTGTTTCCAATGTATACATATTATCTGCACAGTGCTTGTAAATACAATATTTTTTTTATATTTTTTTTGTTTTTATATTTAATGATGAGGTCTGAAAAACTTCGTATGTTGCTTTGAGATATCTTTTTAAAAGGGAAGCTTGAACAATATTAAACAAATATTCACAACATACAATAAACTATCACATGGTGTAACTCTTTTAATGTATCCAGAATGCTGAAATAACAATAGCAATAACACTTAGACTTCTATACCGCTTCGTAGTGCTTTATAGCACTCTCTGAGTGGTTTACAGAGTCAGCATATTGCCCCCAACAATCTGGGTCCTCAAAGACAGCCATTCCAGGTTTTACAGCTTCAGGGAAGAAGTTGGCACACATAAGCAAACTTGTTAATATGTCTTGCTTGTAGAGTGTGTTGTGCAAATGCATGTAGGCATCTATAGAGGTCCTGCTAGCACAAGGTTGGGCAAATATTTTGGAACAAGAAGCTACCTGAATCACTTACTGTGAAGTGGTCCTTAGAGGAGGTCCACCCTATGGGCAGAATGATCGGCAGACATAAGTTTGTTGCTCCCTTCATAATGTACTACTTATGTTCCCTGCCACATTCAAGAGGTATGGAGGCATCTCACAGCAGTAATTATTCCTCTATCAACTTCATGCCTTGAAAATATTGCTCTGATTACCCACAGTGCTGTGGGTTATGTCCCAAATAACTTTGAAGTGATTTCTGCATGCATTATGAGGCTTCCGAACATATTTCAACCAGCGGTCTTCTGTATTGTTTGAAAAGTATTTCTGAAGCTCAGGGGACTTTCAAAAAGCCCTTTGTAGCACAGAACAAATAATATTTGAACAGAGGAAATGGAGTGATCCAAGACCATGTATGCCTAAAGGACTCTCTGAATTGTAGTCGGGTAATTAGCAAAGCATTTCACACCCATGAATATGTATCTGAAAGCAATAACGAAACTGCTCTTTCCAAAATATGTACGTGTATGAGCAGTGGTGGGCTCCAAATTTTTTAACAACTGGTTCTCTGCCCTAATGACTGGCTGGGTGGGCATGGCTGGGGAGTCATGTCACTGAGTGGACATGGCCAACTCTATGTCACTTGTGTGGGTGGTACCTGTATGGGACAGGCAGGGTTGGGGAGGGAATCCAGGGGTCTATGGTGGGAGGGAGGTGGGAGGAAAGAAAGATCCAACCTGTTTGTGCGCATGTGTTTGTGTGTGTGTGTGAGAGAGAGAGAGAGACTGAGTCAAGCTAGACTGGGAAAGCTGGCTGTGAGAGGATGAGAAGCTGGATAAGGAGCAGGAGAAGTGGGCAGCAGCTAGCATTGAGGGGAGAGTGCCACATATAAACGGGAGCTGAAACAGTGCCCCCTTCTCCCTCTCCGTCTCCGTTTTTCAGCCATTTTTCAGGCCATTTTTCGGGATGTTTTCAGGTAATTTTTCTGGCCAAATCAGCCCAAAAAACGGCCTGAAAACGGCCTCACTGCCATTGATAAGTTCCTAACCTGGTTGTTAAGTGAATCTGCACATTGGCTTTGCTTGTCAGAAGGTCTCAAAAGGTGATCACATGACCCCGGACACTGCAACGGTCATAAATATGAACCAGTTGCCAAGCCTCTGAATTTTGATCACATGGTTGTGGGCATACTGCAAAGGTCATGTGAAAAATGGTCATAACTCACTTTTTTCAGTGCCGTTGTAACTTTGAATGATCACCAAATGAACTGTTGCAAGTCGAGGACTACCTGTATTATCAATAATGGTGAGGGTTTGTTTCAAATTTTTTCACAGGTTATAGATAGGTAGCCTTTGAGTTATGACCACAATTGGGACCAAGTGGTTGTTAAGTGAGTCATGCCCAATTGAATAAACTTTTTTTTTTACCACAGTTGTTCAGAAAATCACTGCACTTGTTAAATGAACCATATGGTTGTTAAGTGAAACCAGCCTCCTGTTGACTTTGTTGTTAGAAGCTGTTTGAAAAGCTCGCAAATGGTAATCACATGACACCAGGAGACTGCAATTGTTGTAACAAATAAATACCAATTGCCAAGCCCCCAAATTTTGATCACATGACAACAGAGATGCTGTGACAGTCATAAGTGCGAGGAACAGTCATAAGTCATTTTTTTTCCAGTTATGTTGTAACTTCAGACAGTCACTGAACAAATGGTGGTAATTTGAGGACTACCTGCACTTGCCTTTTACCTTAGTCATGCTTATAAACAGTCACTCACAATTTTCTATCAAGAAATTATTTAGCATTTCACTGCATTAGTCCTAGCTCAGGAAAAGGAAATACAGAATGTTATAATGACTAATGACATAAATCCAGAAATCCTTATTCTGGACAATAAGTTTTGATTCACTGAGAATTTGATCTCCGGCTGAGCCATTAGATTTCCAATCACAGCTGATCATGGCAAGCCTCACCATGTTGTCTGTAGTGTGCCAACACCTAGAACTAATGATTGAGTTGCAGTAGCTTTTCGATACTTGTAGTAATAAGTTCTCAGATATTCAGTGGCAAGCAAACAGTCTAAAACCAAGTCTGATGGAAAAAAAGCAATAAATTGTTTCTGTTGCCAACACTGAGTTGCCCTTTGCATCACACGGGTGGCAAAAAGAGATATAAGAAATTGTGCATGGATAACAATATGAATACAACTGTAAATAGAATTTCATACATAGCAATTTGTGTTTTTTTTTTTTAGTGTCCCAACAATAAATTTACCAGAAGTACTTAGATTCTTGTCTGCCTGGAGAAGGTTGACAACTTACTTAAAGAATGACTTACAGACTTGTGCCATATATACACTTTATATATGTTTCATATATTGTATGTACATTTTTATATTATACTTTTAGAAATAATTATAGTGTATTTCTCTATATGCAGCATGACATTTTCTGTAGACAAATACTGCATTTGTGGAGTGCAACTGATTTGTTTTTATTGACTTCATCATTTAGAAGAAAAACAACACAAAAAATCTGATTACATAAGAAAAATAGAAGAGAAAGACTGACCAATGACATCCCTAGCAACAGTAGCTGTTCTTACCAGTCATAATAGATGCACGTTAAAAAGAACATTTTGGTCATATTTGATCTAAAATGTTATTGCATTAAAATATATAAAAATACAAATGATGCTAAGTAAAAAAACACTACTTGGGGATAATTTCTCAATTTCTGCTTTCTGCATATTTCTTGATGAATGTATTGTTAAATGTCTATAAGTGCATAAGAATGAAGTGAAATAAATTCAGTGTTTAAGATCCTTCTATTACAAATTATAGCAGTGCTGTTTCGTTTTGAACTTATTGTTGTATCGGATTCTATCTGGCTGCTAACAGAACAGATGTTCCTGTCAGATTTGATTCATCCTCTCTTTTCCAATAGCCTAAGCACCTTCCAAATCTGTTCAAGGATGTTTGGGGAGATCCTCAAGCAGATGTTCTAATATATTAAGTATTAAATATTTAAGCCTGTTGCATATTTACTGTAGTGTAAGTGCTGAACCTCATTAACATTTATAGCTTCCTATGTTCTGTCTAAACTCTCTGTCAGATCTGGCCCATGCCTGTTTCAAGTGTTCATTTAGTAAGTGACTGTGACCTCATATCCTTACACTTAAAGGGTAAGGCGGCCAAAAACAGACACACTTTTAGTGTCTTGAACTGAATTATGAGGTTACATTTTAGATTTTTGAATTCATTAGAAGTACAAGTAAACATATAATGTACATAAATAATATGTTAATATCATCGGAAGAAAAGGTGGCCTGGTTGAGATCAAGTGTTTGGATTCTACTCCAATTTAGCTGTCCTCTGAAATAGGCCCATCTGATGTGTATACCATTAGCACAAAATAGCTATTTGGAAACATCTAAATATCCATGAGAGACATCCCACTGCAGATGGCTGATAAGAAAATGCCTCTGCCCAACTGACCTGGAGCAGAGCATTCTGTGCCGTGGTGATGTTAATTCTGAGCTATCATTGTTAATGATTCCAGTTTCAAATTCTGTGCCTACCTTCAAAGAGATTTGGATTGTGGGTTGTACCGATGGTTGAACATGTTCCCGTTTTATTTTGATTTTGAAAGTCTGAAACACTTGAGCAACGTTCTTGAACAGAAATAATGGGCTCCACCAGCAAGCGACTGTGGTTCTACAATGTTCAGTCAGATCTGAGTGGTATTTCTTGTAACATATTGCTGAATAAAAGCCCTGTGTTTCCCCATAAGGAAATAAAACATAGTCCCTAATTTTCATAAAGCAGAACTTCAACAAAACTCTCTTGTGTCAATGGAAAGTATCTTCTGGTTTATATCCCAAATGTGCTTTTTCAAAAAACTTTGTTTTTCCTGGAGAAGTTTCTTGGATGAGAAGTGAAACGTCTTCAAGAAAAATCAGAAAGTCAAGTTGCCTTTTGAAAAAGCATCTTTGGGACAACCATGGTCTGGATGACTGAGAAGCCATAGACTTCTGATTTCTACTTCAGTCTTTTCCCCAAGGACAGTCTTGGTAGTGAGGTTGGGTGATATTGAGGAAAGATTCAGAGAAAGTTTCAGGGAAGAGAGAAGATGGCAGATAAAATTATTTTATTTTTCTTTTGAATTCTTACATTGATCAATATTAATCCAGCATTCATTGGAGGATTCATCCTTTCCTATCCACTGTTTAAAACTTCTCTCAGGTGAGTTGCAAAATTTTGCTTTAGGGCTGAGCACATAAATCAATTTTTGGGAATTGGGAATTCAGAGACTGAAATTAACTGCGATCGATCACAAAACTGTTGCTGGTTTTGCTTGCCAGATCAGAAATGGTTGAGTTCTAGAATGACATCAGGAGCTTGGGGAAAATTTGCAGCATGGAGCTCTGTCCCATTTATAATGTGGCTATAAAAATGTATAAAAATACTTACTTCCACAAACTACATATAATATAGGTAAATATAATATGGACTGGCTTTTAAAGGCTATATAACTGTGATGGCGAACCTATGGCACGTATGCCCAAAGTGGCATGTGAAGCCATGTCGACTGGCACGCATGGCCTTGCCTGTTTGTCTTCTGGGTTTCTGGCATGCATGCACGTGCAATGATCAGCTGTCCTTGGCTTGTGTGGCAGTGCCAAAAACTGGTGTGCACATGCACGCTGGTCAGCTGATTGTCAGGTGTGTATTTGCGCCAGCTCCTGGAAGTTCGGCTTTTCCAGAGTGCGATCCCTTCACGTGTGTGGCAGTCCTGAAAACTGGACTGTGCATTTTCGCCAGCCAGCTGATTGTTGGGTGCGCATGTGCGCCAGAACCCAGAAATTCAGCTTTTCTGGAGCACAGCCCCGATGAGCGCGCGTGCAATGTTTCCGTGCAACCTTTTTGGCACTCGGTACTATAGCGGTCATCACTGCTATATAAATTTTGCCTTTAAACAAACTAGTTCCGAGGCTGAAAAGGGGAAATTTCTAAACAAATCAGCATCTCTAATTCATAGAAAATGAAAAAAAAAATCATGTTGTTCTGTAAACTTAAGATTTAGTTTGTATCCTCTAAGAATTCTGCTATTGTAAATGCTAGAATATAATCTGTTTAGGCAGTAAAGTCAGCATATTTCAAATGTCACATTTATTCCATTTAAAGTTATACAATTTTTAATCTGATATATTGATGTAGAACATATGGCCTCGGTAATTCTAGTTGTTAATCAAAAAGGTAATTTGTATAGCTGAGCATCAGGAGAAGATCAATGGAAGCTTTTTTATTATTTTTTTCCCTTCTTCAATTATTCTCTCTTGTTAGTATTAATGCTAAACATTTATTTTAGCTCCAGCAGTGAGCATTTATTTTCCTGTAAACAGTATAACTCTGGCAACAAATCAATGTGGAAATGCAGAAAATAATTTAAGTTCCTTTTGGGGTTCCTTGTTGAATGATGAAACAATACTTTAAAAATGTGTACTGAGAAGAGGTTTCTGTTGCAGCAGTAAACAAGCACAAACATTATTATTTTTTTTTGCAACACTTTTGTTTGAAAACATAATCTTTAGGGATTTATCTCCTGTTTTCTCGGTGCTTCAGTGTTGGAGAGAAAAAGGATAAATTAGAGTTTTAAATCAGGCACAGAAAATACAGCTCTGATGTCCAATTCACGTCAACTTTATTTGAAAGAGAATCATTGCTTAGTGTAGTACCATTATTGTCCCAATTCTCCATCTAATGTAAATGTGATTCATCAGTAGCCACAGGTATCTAGTCTTTGAAATGCATGCCAGAAAAATGTATTGCTTTCTGACAATTAGAATTAACTGATATGCAGGTAAAAGGCTAAGAAGGGATGGTTTGGGCCATTTCTAATCTGTGCAAGTTCTTCAGCCCTATTCTCACTTTAGCCTTTGTAGTTTTTCGTAGTTTTGTAGTTTTTTGGTCTGCCACCTGAACCTGCGATCCCCTTCCCGATTCCAAACATGGGGTGTGTGCAGAAACAAAAAAAAGTGTACCGTGTTTCAGGCGGTAGATCTGGCCAGGAGGAAAGAGAAGTTGAGTCTGTTGAGAAGGAGGACGGGGGCGCGCGGCTCTGCAATGTGCAGAAAAACACTTTCAGGCGGCAGCACTACAATCTCCTCCCCGAATCCAAAGCACTTCCCAGTTCCCCGCTGCACATTGCAGGGGAACTGGCCGCCACCTGAAGTACAACTCTTGAGAATTGCATTGGGGAATCTGGGCAGCGATGGCTGGAAAGGAGGAACGTTTCCCTTTAGGGGCTCCCATTCAGCTCGGCTTGGCTCCTGGGCACAGAGAGGGCTTAGGCAGCAGCGGCGGTGGCTCCTCACATTGCTGGGGAGTGAAGTCAGCGTGGCCAGAGGGGTGACCAGCCGCAAATCGTGGCATCCGCCTTGTCCCCCAAAGTTGCAGGGCAGATTCCCCCACCCCACCCCAATTGTCCCAAAGAGGGAGGATTGTTCCTTAGGCTGTGCCCCAACCCAGATCCCTGACACCTGGAACTGGCCGAAAATGGCCAAAGGGTGGGGGCCGGTGGGTGGGCAGAGCTAAAATTCGGCGTTTAAGACGCACCCAGATTTTCACCCCCTTTTTGGGGGTAAAAAGGTGTGTCTTATACACCAAAAAATATGGTAATTACTTTTGGGGTTGTTTATACAACGTGAAAAGACTGTTACTGCCCTGTTTGAAAAAAAGGGGGTTGTTTTACTTGTGAGTAAGCAGTGAAGGCTGGGTCAGAACAATCTTCCTCCTCCTCTCACAACAACAACCTGTGAGTAGGTTAAGCTGAGAGAGAGTGATTGGCCCAAAGTCACCAGCTGATTTTCATGTCTAAAGTGGCACTAGAACTCAGTCTCCTGGTTTCTAGCACAGTGCCTTAATCACTAGGGCCTACGTACATAAATTTCTTGCTTTCTAAAGATTGTAAATGGAAATGTAACCTCTCCTACTTAGCTTACATAGATTTAGATGGGTAGTTATTCAAGAATAAAGTCCCAGAAATGCTCCATTCCAGTTAGGGAAACCTTTGTATTAACCCCTGATTAGTTAGAACATTTTGTTCTTAGATGAAGTAGAGCATAAGCTAATTCCTCAAAAGTTCTGCAGATGAAGACTTGATGTAACACAACACAGTATGACTGAAAATTCAGAATATTCACTCAGAAAATTCAAAATTGTAACTTCTGATGTTACAAATAGGAAGGGGGAGAAACTCAAATCTCACTCCTTATTTTTTTCCAGTTGCCTTCATAACAATTAATTATTGTATATAATTGTGGAAAGTTTAACCACAAATAAGCTTACCCTGAAATTTCAACCAAAGCCCATGAAAAAATGTTTCCTCCATGGATAATCCGACCCTTGAATTTTTAGCGACAGGTGGAAAACTGCAAACTGTTTTGTCATCATTTATAAAACTGTGCAATTTTAATGCCTTGATGGGCTTTTAAAAAAATCTGAGCTCTAGTCTGCAGATAAGATGAACCCAATTTTGGGGGTTGTACTTTGGAACCTAAAATTCTTGGTTTATCCATCTCTCTCTCTCTCTCTCTCTCTCTCTCTCTCTCTCTCTCTGTATATATATATATATATATATATATATATATATATATATATATATATACATACACATACACATACACATACACATACACATACACATACACACACACACACACACACACACACACATATATATATATATATACTTTTAATCCTTACAGCAATGTTTTCTCACTTTAACCTTCGATTAGGAAAACAGAAATGAAGATGCTGTAGGTCAGACTTAACAAACTTTGTGCCAGTCCTGAAATAATGCAATGTTATATGTAAGGAAGGTTCTAAGGAGAAATTCCCATTATAAACCAATGAAGCCAAAAAAAATATAAGGCAATAATCAAATCCAGAGGAAAGAGAATAGGATAATTAGTCAGCTCAGCTCAGCTCAGCTAATATCTATTACCTGCTTGAATAGGACACTGGGTTTCCACACGGCTATATTGCAAGAGCTATATTGCAAGAGGATACTTAGAATAGAATAGAATAGAATAGAATAGAATAGAATAGAATAGAATAGAATAGAATAGAATAGAATAGAATAGAATAGAATAGAATAACAGAGTTGGGAGGGACCTTGGAGGTCTTCTAGTCCAACCCCCTGCTTAGGCAGGAAATCCTACACTACTTCAGACAAACGTTTATCCAACATCTTAAAAACTTCCAGCGTTGGAGCATTTACAACTTCTGGAGGTAAATTGTTCCACTGATTAATTGTTCTAACTGTCAGGAAATTTCTCCTTAGTTCTAAGTTGCATCTCTCCTTGATTAGTTTCCACCCATTGCTTCTTGTCCTGCCCTCAGGTGCTTTGGAGAATAGCTTGACTCCCTCTTCTTTGTGGCAGCCCCTGAGATATTGGAACACTGCTATCATGTCTCCCCTAGTCCTTCTTTTCATTAAACTAGACATACCCAGTTCCTGAAATCATTCTTCATATGTTTTAGCCTCCAGTCGCCTCATCATCTTTGTTGCTCTTCTCTGTACTCTTTCTAGAGTCTCCACATCTTTTTTACATCAGGGTGACCAAAACTGGATGCAGTATTCCAAGTGTGGCCTTAGCAAGGCATCATAAAGATCACTTCACGTGATCTTGATTCTATCCCTCTGTTTATGCAGCCTAGGACTGTGTTGGCTTTTTTGGCAGCTGCTGCACACTGCTGGCTCATATTTAAATGGTTGTCCACTAGGACTCCAATATTTCTCTCACAGTTACTACTATTGAGCAAGGTACCACATATACTGTACCTGTGCATTTTGTTTTTCTTGCCTAAATGTAGAACCTTACTTTTTTCACCACTGAATTTCATTTTGTTAGATAGCACCCAATGTTCAAGTCTGTCAAGATCCTTCTGTATCGTGAGCCTATCTTCTGGAGTGTTGGCTAATCCTGCCAGCTTGGTGTCATCTGCAAAATTGATGAGTTCCCGATCTATCCCCTCAGCCAAGTCATTGATGAAGATGTTGAAGAGTATTGGGCCTAAAACAGAGCTCTGGGGTACTCCACTGCATATCTCCCTCCATGTAGATGCAGTTCCTTAGAAAAATATCATGTGAACGATGGCTTGAATATTGGGCTTTCCTTGCTTCTCCTCTGCCTGTTTTCCCTCTTCCTCCCTGGAATCAGTTTTATAAAATGTAGACTAGAGGTTTAGTGAACCTGCACCCTTCGGGAGAATGATTATTGTTTTGGCCATCAAGTCACATACTCGATCTCTGATGTCATTAGTGCAACCAGCAAATTAAAATATTGCTTTCCTAATGACCATGTAGCTAATGCTAGATGCACTTATTAGCTTTCTCCAGTTCTATGAATTGGATTATATGAGAGAGGCTTTATGGGAAAAACAACATATGAATTACAATTATTTGAACTTCTCAGCATGGGTTCAATTTAGTGGATGAGTCAGCTGGCCCTGTTGTGTCAAGCAGAAACTTTGCAATCGGCACAGTTATATTAAATGTCCATATGCCTCTTATGCACATACGTTTGCGCACAAAACCAAGTGCTTTGTTGCAAGCTCAGAACAAAAAACTCCACGCAAAAGATTCCATTGTTATGTCACAAGCTGGTTTTGTTACAGTAGGACAAAACTCAAAATAGCTTGAGTGATTTGATCTTTAACAACAATAACAACAAAAAAAAGCCCAACAACCTTGAAATATTTTAAATGTCCTCTGATTGGGAACAGTCAGAGTATACATAGAGTAGCACGTATCATAGAGTAGAAGGCCTTGAAAATAATAGTCAGACACTGTGATATATGTACAGGTAGTCTTCCACTTACGACTGCAATTGAGCTGAACATTTCTGTTGTTAAGCAAAACATTTGTTAAGTGAGTTTTGCTTCATTTTATGACTTTTCTTGCCCCAGTTGTTAAGTGAATCACTGCAGCTGTTAAATTAGTAATACTTAACAGCTGCAGTAAATCTGGTTTTCCTATTGACTTTGCTTGTCAGAAGGTCGCAAAAGGGGATCACATGATCCCAGTATGCTGCAACCGTCATAAATAGGAGTCAGTTGCCAAGTGTCTGAATTTTGATCATGTGACTATGAGGATGATATAATGGTTGTAAGTGAAAAATGGTCACAAGTTATTTTTTAGTGTGTTGTAACCTCGAATGGTCATTAAATGAACTGTTGTAAGTCGAGGACTACTTGTACACTGTGGTGGCACAGTGGTTAGAATGCAGTACTGCAGGCTGCTTCTGCTGACTGCTGATTGCCAGCAGTTTGGCAGTTCAAGTCTCACCGGCTCAAGGTTGACTCAGCCTTCCATCCTTCCGAGGTGTGTAAATAGGACCCAGATTGGGGGCAATATGCTGACTCTCTAAACTGCTTAGAGAGAGCTGTAAAGTGCTGTAAAGTGGTATATAAGTCTAAGTGATATTGTTATACCTACTAAAATCAGACTTGTGTAGGTAACAGTTTTTGCTGTGACAGTAAATGAAAATGAATGTTGGGTTCATATGTCTCAAAAATTAGGTGTGTCATTTTTTCTGCTTGCGCCCCAAGATTCAACCCACTAACTACTATTTGGAGATGCAGACTAACCATTTTAACTTCTCAAACATCTAACCATTTTTCAAAGATTTGTCCTCATGATGGAACCTTTGTCTCATCCCCAGTTCAGAGGGGAGGTGGTTTATATTTGAACTTAACCATTCTAATTTTAAAGTAAATTAATGTTGTTGGTTTAACTTCTCTCGTGATCAGCTGCATTCCTATCAGCCTGTTTTGGCAGGCATATCACCTCCCTTCCCCTGCACAAGGATGCAGGTTGTAAAGTAGGGGACTTTACATCTTGAAGTCGTGGTTAGTGTGTTATGTAGCACTAGCCTAGATCCTATGAACAAAGATTGAAGGAGCTGGTTAATCTTGAGGCAGGAAGATTGAGGGAGGATATGATAGCATCTTTGAATACTTGAAAGGATGAGACATGGAAGAAGTCAATGATGTGTTTCCAATTGTTCAAAAAAAAAAAAGGAGAACAGCTTCCTATTAGTGTTAGGAAAAAAAAACAGAAATAAATGTTTTAAATGATAAAGACAGTTTGACATACAATCCGAAAAGTGTTAGATTCTCCTTTGAAAATGTTGAAAGAAAGGGTAGACAGCCATCTGTTGGTAATGCTTTAAATAGGATCTTTTTAAAAGGAGGGTGGATTGAATGGCCTAAATAGGCCTTCCAAAGGGATGATTTTATGGTCCTTCCTTTGCCCTAAGGCTATGCTAATTGAAAAAAAGAAAAGTGAGGAAAGATTAGATTAGATAGTATGTTCTTTTAAAAAGAGCACCAAACCTCATCTCCTCCACATTCCTTTCAAATCAATCACGAGCTCCTCCAGGGCAGGTGAGCTTGGCTGAGAAGTCCTCCAGTCTCTCCACTGACGCAACTAGTTTTCTTTCAGACAGATTTTGGTAGGCCTCTTCTTGTAGGTCACTTAAGCCTTGCAGTCCATCAGGAACATGGAAGGTCTCCCTCCCAATACTTGGGGCCTAGGCAGGGGTGGGTTCTACTTACCTTTACTACTGGTTCGCAACAGGGGCACACGTGTGCATGTGCAGAAGGTTCCTGATGATGTCAGGGTCGGTGGGCAGAGCCTCCCGCCGGTTTCACTACCAGTTCTATAGAACCAGTCTGAACTGGGGGCAACCCACCACTGAGCCTAGGTTTCACCTCTATAGCTGGTTTTTTTTTGTTGTTGTTGTTGTTGTTTTTTTGCAGGAAAATGAACAAATAGTCTAGGACTGGTCAGTTGAAAGTCTCATTTTCTGCCTGGTGGAATGAGAACATTAGGAAAAGTAAGACTATTAAGGAGGCTGTCCAGGTGAGAGGTCTCATCCTGAGAAGCACAAAAAATCTTCACTGCTCTGCCTTTACACACAAAAACTCTTATAGATGTTAGGTTAAAGCATTCCTTTGGTGCAAAATGCATCATAAATTAAATTTGCACAAATAAAGTACATAAAAATACACACGTAGAGACACATAGACACAGACACACACAGATACAGACACAGACACACACAGACACACACACACACACACACACACACACCAAAGAGCTCACCAAACAAATCATATTATCCTCCTCCTAAAGGAGAATAGTTTATTAAATTTAACCCAATTTCCTCATTCATCCAAGAATCAGAAATATTGGGAATGACTTGCTTCTGAAGTTTTCAGATTTATTCAAAATGAGACATTTAAACATCAGAGGTGATTCCAAGCTCACTTTTTTTTTTAACTTAGTAAGTCTGAACAAAATTTGTTCTGCACATTTGTTGTACTCCTGAAAATTCAGAAGCTAGAAGATTTTTTTGGTCCATGTTCCTTTTATATCTGCTCACTTTAAAGTCCATTCTATCCTGTTTCAGCATTGATTTACATTTTATGCCTGAATGTTTTCACTTATATTTGTACTGATTTTTTTATATATGTATAAAATTTGAAAGTGTTTTTCTTACTTTGACAGTTTTTGTCTTTCTACCAATTGTTCAAGCCAGAATTTGTTTGGGAAAAGCAAAAGTAATTTATTTGTTTGTTCATTTTTCAATGAAATTTGTTTAAGCCATTTTGGCATATATATAAAGTGCAAAAGTCACAGAATATCTACGTTTGAATTAGTACATTATTCTATGAAATGCAGATCAATATAGGAGCTCTCTAAACTTTTATCATTTGTGGACAGCAATATATCAGTTAGGATATGTCTAAAGATCTGCTATTTATTTCCACTGCTTGCACGTTGAGAGCATTTATTACTCCAGCCAACATTCAATTTGTATGGAGCCTTCTGTTCCATTCCAAACTACAAAACATTGGTCGGTTTCCATCTCTGTTGTCACTTCTGATATAGTTTTTGAACTCACACACTGGGCCATTCTTCTCCATCTTTCCACTGAGATTCTAGAAGAAAAGAAATCCATCTTTTTTCAATTTCTCACCAACTCAGCCTTTCTGAGAGCATTGTCCAAATCATGACATTGAACTGGGCTTATCCATCACAGACGGTAACATTGTCAGAACGGTTAAGAAAGGCTGAAAAGGGTTGTTTCTGGATACAATGAGCTTTGGATGCTATCTTTTGGTGAAAATGGATTGGGGGCAAGGTGTGTCCAAATAAGGTGGTTGCTATATCCAGAATGACTCCCATAATAGAACTGAATCAGGAGTGGTGAGCTGAATGCTTTCCCCCTTCCTGAAGTCCACTCCCTTTAAATCATATAATTTAAAAGTTGATTGTATTTACTGATTTATTTGACGTATTCCCTATCACGTTTGCCAAATCCCATTAACTCCTTAAATGAGGACATGACCTGCTGCTGTTTTTTTCTGTACTATCCAAGGCCATTACTTACTTCCACCTTCCATAAGAAGAGGCCATACGTACAAGCTGGGTCCAAAGAACTGTGAAATTACTCCTCAGAATTTGGTGAGGCTTTAGACCAGTTCTCATAAAGCTGGTTTGGTTGCCTGATCATAAGCAGCATTTGAAATGGTGGTATATTTCAAGTACCTTTTGGGAAATGGCATGGAAGTCAACTTTTTTTAAACATAGTCAGACACTCTAGTTAGCTAGTGCAAACCCACTGCATGAGTCATAAAGTTCAATTGCTCTATAATCAGAAAGAAAGATGTGATGTAGGCCGACTGACTTCTGAACAGTTTTTCCTGCTGCTTGCCGTCACATTTTCGAAAGCTTCTGTTCCATTTCAAAAATGCTAGATTCTGTAATATAATTTCTGCAGTGTTGATGTTCTCCTCAATTCTGTAACATTGGAACTCAATCTATCATAGCTGTTAAGCACATATTGTGACCACGGTTCACTGAATGGATTCTTTCATGCCTAACAGAGTTGGAAGATCTTCTAGTCCAACTCCCTGCTCAAGCAGGAGACTCTAGACCAAGGGTGTCAAACTGGCAGCCTGTGGGCTGCATGCGTCACACAAAGGCCATGCCTACCCCAGCTCCACAAATGGGAAAAATGCAAAACGTCACGTGACGGCAACGTGACACAGTGAGTTTGACACCCATGCTCTAGACCATTCCAGACAAATGGCTGTCCAATCTCTTCTTAAAATCTCCAGTGATGGAGGTCCTATAACTTCTGGAGGCAAGCCAATCCACTGATTAATTGTTTTAACTGTCAAGAAATTTCTCCTTAGTGTTCTAGGCTGGTTCTCTCCTTGATTTGTTTCCAGTCATTGCTTCTTGTCCTGCCTTCAGGTGCTTTGGAGAATACGTTGTGCCTCTTCTTTGTGGCAGCCTCTCAGATATTGAAAGACTGCTATCATGTCCTTCTCTTTGTTAGACCAGACTTGTATGAAGGATTCTAGTTATACCATGGTAGACCTCTTGAAGTTGGATAAGCAGTCCTTGATACGATCCAAAGAAGGTTCTCAGTCAAAGGAGCATTTAGTGATTCCCCTAATTAGTATGGGCAATGGCAAATCTTGCTACTTTTTCTTGTAATCTTCCAAGCAGCCCAACCACTAAAGAAGATTTATTGATATTATATGAATATTTTCTTTCATGTAATAATTCTTGGCAGTATTGTAACTTATCAATGTAACAATAAACTTTGACGGATTAATATAAAAGCCCAGCCAGCAAGTGGGAACGGATTAATATGGAGCTCAGCCAGCAAGCGGTGGCTTGAAGTTTTCATAAAGTAAGTGTTGCATTTTTTTTTCCATTTCTTTTTTCTTGCAAGTCTAATATATTAATAATTATTTTAGGATCCTTTGTTAGGGGATTTTTATGATAAATAATAGAGCAGTAGCAAATTAAGAGAAAGTAGATGTCTAGCGGAACTGAAATGGTACTTTATTGACCCAGGCTCGCAAGAACAAGAATCTGTGGTGGATGCAGGTGCTTTTGTTTGTGATTCCTGCAGAGAGTTTCTTCCTCCCTGTTGTTTCTTTATGATTTATCTAGGAGCATGAACAATTTGTTAATCACAGGATATTATTTAATCAGCAGGACAAATGATATGTGGGTGTTGAAAAATATTTCTAAACCACACATAATTGATCTGGGAGAAGCAAAGCAAAACGGGATTTTTTTAAAAAATAGCTGAACTGAGCATTTATTTTTTAATTTAAGCTTCTAGTTTTTTAAGAGCCAAGGCAAATGTTCCTAATTCTTGCCCAGAAAACATTTGTCTGTAGGTTTTTTTAAAAAATGTGCCTCTAGATCAGGGGTTGGCAAACCGCGGCTCCGAAGCCACAAGTGGCTCTTCGGGCTCTCTGCCACGGCTCCCTGTGCCATCACTGGTTCGCCCCGCCCCTCTTATTTCTTTTTTGGACTCCAGCCCAAAGCGGCAGGAAATGAAGGCTGCCTTAAGTGAAAGCAGGTACAGGGCAGCTTTGCTCCTGCACTGTCCTCCTCCCTCCTCCTTTTGTAACCCCCTGGCCAGCTGTGGCTGAGCCAGGAGTAAACACACATGTGGAGAGACCCTCTTTAAGTGAGCCGCTGCTCGCCCTGCACACGCCTTTCCTGAGCTTTGTCACTTGCTTGAGGAGGGTCTCCCCGCCTGTGTGCAGCTCCCAGGTCAGCCAGAACTGTCCCGGGCATCCTGAGAGGAGGAGGGGGAAGAGGTTGCCAGAGAGTGCAGGAAAGAAGCTGCCCTGTATCTGCCTTTGTGCCACATTTGCACATAAGGCAACCTTTGCTTCCTGCCACTTCCTCCCTTCGTGTGCGAACGCTCCCGGCTCAGCCACAGCTGGCCAGAGAGCTACGAGAGGAGGGGGGAGGAGGACGGTCACCCAAAGGGAGGAGGGGAAAGATACAGAGAGAGAGAGAGAGAGAGATACATAGAGAGTGATACATAGAGAGAGGGGGTGAGAGAGGGAGAGAGATAGGGGGAGAGAGACACAGAGGGGAGAGAGAGGGAGAGAGGGAGAGGGGGAGAGAGAGAATAGTTTTGTGGCTGGGTAGGCATGGCTAAGTGGTCATGTGACTGGGTGGGAGTGACATCGAGTTGGCCATGCCCACCCAGGTTTTGTGGCTCCTGGTGTGTTTTTTTTTCTGTAGGAAACTGGTCCAAGTGGCTCTTTGAGTGTTTAAGGTTGCCGACCCCTGTTCTAGATCATCATGCATGAGGGTCAATTTTTTATAATTGATTTCAGAGAGCCTATATAATTCTTTCTTGAGCTGTAGGATTTAACATTTGTGAATAGAAATGCAGGTAGTCCTCATTTAGTGACTGCAGTTGCTTCCAAAGACTTAGTCATTAAGCATAGTTGTTGCCAAGTGAATATGAGAGCCCAAATATTATGTTGCTAAGTGAGACATTTGTTACGTGAGTTTTGTCCCATTTTACTTCTTGCCAAAGTTGTTAAGCGAATCGTTTGCAGTTGTTAAATTAGTAACATAATTGTTAAGTGAATCTGGCTTCCCTGTTGACTTTGCTTGTCAGAAAGTTGCAAAGGGTGATCACATGACCCTGGGATACAGCAACAATCTTAAATATGAACCTGATGTCAAGCATCTGAATTTCGATCACATGTTCATAGGTATGTTGGAAAGATCAGAACTGTGAAAAACAGTAATAAATCACTTTTTTTCAGTGCCATTGTAACTTTGAACAGTCACTAAACCAGGTGTGCTATTCAGCAGGTTCTGATAGGTTCTGGAGAACTGGTAGCGGAAATTTTGAGTAGTTCAGAGAATCAGCAAATACCACCTCTGGCTGGCCCCAGAGGGGGGTGGGAATGGAGATTTTGCAATATCCTTTCTCTGGAGTGGAGTGGGAATGGAGATTTTGCAATATCCTTCCCCCAGGGGTGGGGAGGGAGTGGAGATTTTACAGTATCTTTCCTCTGGAGTGGGGTGGGAATGGAAATTTTGCAATATCCTTCCCCCAGGAGTGGGGAGGGAGTGGAGATTTTGCAATATCCTTCCCCTGCCACACCCACCAAGCCACACATCGCCCACTAAGCCATGCCTACAGAACCGGTAGTAAAAAAAAAATTGAATTTCACCACTGCACTAAACTAACTGTTGTAAGTGGAGGACTACATGTATTCAAGAAGTGGTTCATTCATCTATAGCCCCCTTGCAATTGTCCTACAATGAAGCATTCACAGGCACCTACAAATGTATCTAACAACCTTAGAAGAAAAGAGTCTTAATAGCAGTATATAAAATTGTAAAGGCCTTGAAAAAAGAATCTTCAAGGCTATTGTTTGTTGAAAGGGTATTGTGGAAGAAGATCTGTTTCTTTAGGCAATAATATTAAGCATAACATATACAGTACATGTCAGATTGTACTATACAAGGACAATTTTCTGCTCTGGAAAAATCAGAATTTCATAAGAAATAGTAGGAGTTTGTAACCCGGATGTATGCAAGCATGATTTATAGATGTTCATGATCAGATGATGTCCATTTCATTCTTACATTGGCAGCGTCAGTCATTAGTATTTTTGTTTAACCTTAGAAATGTCACCAGCACAGCTAGAAAGGCTGACAAACACCTGAAAAGGTCAGATTAGTTCCATAACTCAGAGAAAATGTCTGAGAGTAATGACTTTAGGTGCAAGATCTGTTTAAAATAAACAACTTTTTTTGGTAATGTAGATTAAAATAACGTACATGCTACCATTCTGAACCTCATACCTGGGAATAAGCAAAATTGAAGGAGACTCTCTTATGACTACACAAACATAGGAATTTTCAGGCTTGTATAAAATAATGGGGCTTCCAGAAGAGCCACACAGTAGCTGACTTTTTTTGTGTGTGCTGGAACTGATTTTTGTTTCAGATTGCTGTACAGTACCAACATCTCTCTCTCTCTCTCTCTCTCTCTCTCTCTCTCTCTCTCTCTCTCTCTCTCTCTCTCTCTCTCTTTATTTTCTTTGTAGGGAAAAAAACCCCCTTAACCCTTAGTGAGAATAAATCAAGAGCAATGTCTTAGCTAGCCCAACTTTTCTAGAAGCAATAACATCAGAATTTAGGCAGTATATGGTCTAAAAACACAAAATCTGTAAATTACTTTTCTAGGACAAAGACCAATTTAGATTACAGTGAGAAATTAATGTGAAATATTTAAGTCAGGGCTGGCAATCTGCAGCCTGTGGATCATAGATGGCCCCAGCATTCTAGATCTATCGCTGCCCCATGGAGTGAGCAAAACTGAAATTTGGCATGGGTGGAGGAGATAAAATGAATGCTTTAAACTTGCAAAGAACTTCTAACACCGCTGTCCACCCAAAATAAAAATAAATGTCAAAATCTCGCCCATTTTGATTCCTTATGACAAATCTAGGTTACAAAGTCTGATTTATGTTTCTTCAAAATGGCATCTTTTTTTAGACCCAGGTGACGCCATGAATCTCAATATCAATCAATTAATTCCCTTAATAAAAATGATAATAAAGATCAATGAGTAAACAGAAACATATTATTTCCAAGGAGAAGCAGAGATGATCAAATTGATTCTTTTATCCAAAAGAAGAGAATATATTTGTAACTTTGTTTCTATTTGGAAATTGCTTCCGGAAAATGAAATTTTGATTTTGTTCTTGCTGATTAGATAGGTTTGTTGTTATAGAAATGGCTAGTATATACTGTTGTGTAAAAGTAAAAAGTCAAGGTTGTAATCTTGTTATTTTCTTCTGTGCTAAAGTGTGTTGGAAGTCGGTGCCTTTTTCTTTCCTCTTCCCTCTTTACACCATTTTTTTTCTTTTTCTCTCCCCCTCCTCCTACTTTTCAATTACTTTTTTGAATTTCTCTTTGTATTTTATATTTTGATAAACTAATAAAAAATTAACTAGAGTTGCATTGCAAAAGGGTTGATATGTTGCTCATTAACTGAATTTGTTATTCTGAGTCCTATAACCAGTGGTTTTATTAATCAATAAACATTGTATCTCGGTGCATGGCATAAGCAATCTCAAAATTCAACATTACTGCTTTGCATTATGCAGCTGTAACAAGTGACCAAACCTTTTCAAGTTTCCACTCTCTCCCTTCCTCCCTCCCTCCCTCCCTCCCTCTCTCTCTCTATCTCTCAACATATATTTTGCATGCAGGACTAATTGTCATTAAACCCAGGAGTGGGAACCAGATGCAATCGCAGGACAGATCATGTTATCAGCAGATTATTATTTTTTTATTCAATTTCTATAGCTGCCCAACTCAACCAAGTGACTCTGGGTAGCTTACAATTCTAAAATTACAAAACAATTAAAATATTTTTTTTTTTAAAAAAAAAGCCATCAAAACAGGTTATGACCAAAGTTCTTCTAATCCTACTTGCTTAGTTCCTACACAGTGACATCAGTCATTTCTTGGGAGGTAAACAGAAATCATAGAGAGACAAAGCACACTACAATCATTGTAGTACAATGGATAGAGGAAACAATGAACTTTCTCTGTTCTATCTATGCAGCTGTATATATTTTCAGGATCTATTGATCAAGATTTTGTTACTTTATTACTTTCAGTTTCTAGAGCTGTCATTCTTCAAGATTTATTACTTTCAGTTTTTAAAGCTATCATTCTTCAAGATTCATGTCTCTGAGCAGTAAGTCCAAAGGTAGAGTTCTGAATGGATCATAGAGCAGAGAACACACACATTCATTCCTGAATACTAAGGTACCATGCACTATGTCCACTATGGATCCACAACAGACATGTCATCAAGCTGACACTTACAGTAATTGGCTTATATTCAGAATGATATTGGGTTCATTATCAAATACTCTGCTAAAATCAAGATATGTTATGTCTGCAGCATTCTCACCATCTACTAAATCAAGTTATTTTTAAAAAAAAATTCACAAAGCTATGGTTCCTTCTTACATGCTGAATTCTAGTAATTCAGAGTTGTGCATATGAAATGGATAGCCTATAAATTAACCAAATAAATAAAATAAGTAAATCATCACTGTATTGTTTTCAAAAAGTATTCAGATAAATTGATTTATCTAGATTCTTTTCTAGAATATTTCAAAGTACTAACAAAGTAATTTCTTGGGTCTTTCCCCCTTTTTGCAGATAAGAACAATGTTTTCCTCTTCCAGTTATCTGGCATTTTATCCATTCTTTAGGTTTTCTCAAATATTATGAGACTAGGGTTTGGTCAAATTTTCATCAAGTTCTTTGAGTATCCTAGAACAGGGGTCTCCAAAGTTGGCAAATTTAAGACTTGAGGATTTCAACTCCCAGAATTCCTTAGCTATGCTGGCTGAAGAATTATGGGAGTTGAGGTCCACAAGTCTTAAAGTTGCTAAGCTTAGAGATCCCTGCCCTAGAATGTAAAACAAAAATCAGTAAGCTAGGCCTTAACTGAGGCCTCTAAAGTCTATATGAAAATGGCAGATAGTGAAAAATTGTAATATAATATGTATCTTGACAAGGTGCTATATAAAGAAGTAGAGATCACAAATGGAAATTTGTCTTTGTTTTAGGTATTAGGGGCCTCCACAAAGATGAGCAACATTAAGTGTGCATCAAAGATAAATCATAAATTTTTCATGTGATGTTTTAGTTTCCTAACTTTGTGTTTTTATAAGGATGCTACATATTGCTTTGGTATATGTGTCTATGTGTTCATTTAATTTAACGTTAATGTTTGATTGTGTAAGCAAGTGGTGAGTTCAGCTGAATGCATCTTCACTTTAAATGAAAGGAAGAAAAGGGAGCTGAGTGAAAAGTTGCCCCATTTTTCCCACTTGGGGAATATCTTTCTCTATATTTCTTTTGATCCTATGAATCTATTGCTTTCATTTGAATGTAAGAAAAATAATATTTCTCTCTTAGGAAAACATATATCTCTTTTATGCATGAGCCTGTCAGTGTTTCCTCCAACCAAGCAATTGGGGGAGTTGGGGGGTGGGGGTGGGGGGAAGAGACACAATTATGCATCATTTGTTTCTTCCACATTTTCAGTACATGCATTGGATCTTAGCCATTTCTCCTCTCCCAAAATGTTTTGCATACAAGAATACACTACCTGGTTTTAAGGTATGTTTTTTTTTCCCCATTGAAGGCTGTGATGATAGCATAACCATAGAGTTTTATGCCACTGTTTTTTCTCTATTGCTGCAAGAGTTTAGGATTATTAAACCAAATGGTGTTTATTTATTTATTTTTTGATTTGTATACCGCCCTACTCCCGAAGGACTCAGGGCGGTGAATAGCCAAGCAATAAAATACATAAATACACAAAATTTAAAACCAGATAAAATCAAATTAAATCATTTTGGCCCAGACAGATTAAAACACCCCAATAATTTAAAAACAGATTAAAATTTACATATTAAAAGAGGGAGGAGATTAGGCCAAGCCCGCTTGATGGAATAAAAAAGTCTTCACAGCGCGGCAGAAGGTGCGCAGATCCGGAATCCTCCGTATCTCTGGGGGGAGCTCATTCCAGACGGTAGGTGCCCCCACAGAGAAGGCTCTCCCCCTAGGGGTCGCCAGCCGACACTGTTTGGCTGACGGCACCCGGAGGAGTCCCTCTCTATGAGAGCGTACTGGCCGGTGGGAGGCTATTGGTGTGTGTGTTTGTGTGTGTTTTCAAAAAAAAAAAGAAGAAGAAGATGACATTGGCTAGAAAGTGACTAGAAGATCGACTTTTTGGATAAGGTTGCCTTTGAAATCTATTTGAGTTCAGACAGAGGTACAAAAGATGAGACAAGTGGCCAAAAGTGGAAATAAAAAGGCATGCATGGCTGTCAAGAGCAATGCTTCCAGTATGCTTTTCAATGTAGCTGAATGGGAAGAAAAAATTACTATTTGGGGGATGGGGACAAAAGCAGAGGTGGGTTTCAGCAGGGTTCTGACCAGTTCTAGAGAACCGGTAGCGGAAATTTTGAGTAGTTCGGAGAACCGGAAAATACCACCTCTGACTGGCCCCACCCCCATCTATTCTTTGCCTCCTGAGTCCCAGAAGGAAATGGGGATTTTGCAGTAACCTTCCCCTGGATTGGGGTGGGAATGGAGATTTTACAGTATCCTTCCCCTGCCATGCCTACCAAGCCACACCCACCAAGCCATGCCATGCCCACCAAGCCACACCCACAGAACTGGTAGTAAAAGATGTTGAAACCCACCACTGGACAAAAGGACAGTGGCATGGAAATATAGAAATATGGGCGACTGAAGCTGTATCAGTGAGTACAAATGCTGCATGTAGGAGAAGGAGTGGCAGAACCTGGGAGTGGAGTTAAAAGAGGAATCAGGCCAGGAGTGAAATGCTCCCGGTTCGGACCAGATTGCCCAATCTGGTACCGATGGCGGAGGGTAGTTCGGAGAACCAGTAGCAAAAATCCCTGCTCCTCCCCATGCCCAGCTGAGCCGCGCGATCATCAGAGGCTTTTTTTTTTTAACTTTTAAAAGCATTTTTTCTTCGGCCTAAAAAATGCTTTTAAAAGTTTTTAAAAAAGCCTCTGATGATCGCGCGGCTCAGCTGGGATTGTCAGAGCCTTTTAAAAGCATTTTTTTCTACAACATCTCAGCCAAAGAGGAAAATGCTTTTAAAAGGCTCCGACGATCCCAGCTGAGTTGCCTAATCATCAGAGCTTTTTAAAAGCATTGTTTTACAACCTGTTTGGCTGAAGAGGTTGTAGAAAAAATGCTTTTAAAAGTAAAAAAAAAAAAAAGTTGGCCACACCCACCCAGTCACATTACCCCCCCACCAAGCCACGCCCACAGGACCGGTAGTAACAAATTTTACATTTCACCACTGAATCAGGCTAGAATCCCTATGTAATCACAAGTCCAACCTCCCTTGAATTCAATTGACCCTTATTTACTCCAAACAGGTTCTAGCCATTAGCTAAGAAGTTTCCTGTGCATAGACTGTTTACTAATAAATCAGTTTAATTGGATAATTCATATGTGTGGACCTGATCTTCTACACCTGAGAGGAAGGCTCCTTTGAAGCCTTTCTCTGCTGTAGAATTTTCTTCTCTAAAACGCTAGAAAGCAAAAGAGATATACAGTAGCAGTAGCAGTAGCCCAGGCTTCACATATCATACAAAATTAGTTCATTTTTACTATAGTTTGTTGAATAAAGAAGAAACAAGCCAGAGCCAGTATTGAAAAGTTACCGAAGCATCTTTGGCCAATTCCTGGTTTATTTTTCTGTTTATTTATTTATTTATTTATTATCATTGCTTAAGAGCTTCCTTATTTGTACCTTTCCAGATTGGTAAATAACTTGAGTGGAGAAAAAAAAGAAAAGAAAATTCAAACTAATGGTTTAACGCAGCAGCAACACATGGTTGTAGTTACTGCCATATAAAACATTGCAAACATCATTCGCAGGGTTTGATTCCATATGACACTAAACCGTTAAACCCCATTGACGCTAAAGAGTCAATATGACATTATAAGTTATTATACTACCTAAACTCAGCCAATAAGATAAGCAGTATAGGTAATCTTTGACATATGACCACAATTGAGCTCAAAATTTATGTTGATAACAACTTAACTGTTGTTAAGTGAACCACTACAGTTGTTAAATTAGTAATACACTTATTAAGTGAAGCTGGCTTCCCCATTGACTTTGCTTGTCAGAAGGTTGTAAAAGGTGATCACATGAGCCCAGGAAACTACAATGGACATAAATACATGGCAGTTCCCAAGCGTTCAAATTTTGATCATGTGACCATGTGGATGCCACAGTGGTCTTAAGTGTGAAAAACGGTCATAAATCACTTTTTTTCAGTGCCATTGTAACTTTGGATGGTCACTAAACAAATGCTTGTTAAGGACTGCTTGTAAAGGAAGAGAAACTTTGAGCTGAAGTGGTTATGAATATTATACAAAGCAGATCACTAACTGATTTTTCCCCCCAATTCTGTCTGAAGTTTTACAAATCTGATTTTCTGGGAAATATTTAGAAAAGTGATATAGCAAAATGAAAGAAATCAGAGCACAAAAACCCCAGCCTCCATCCCACCCCTAAGCCCTATGCAACAGGAGCTCTATGGAAGCTTTGTATTCTTTGAAGATTAACTGTCACAAAAATAAATCAATTTAATTTTAAACCAGAACCCAGAATACCTCAGTTTATTATGTGTTGTTTATAATTACAATTCCTTTAAAAACTGAAATGAAACTCTCACAGCTGTGGATGGTGGAAAAATTATGCTTGTTGTGTTTTTGAAGATGATTCATGATGTTTAATGGACCTAATAAATTACGTGTTAAATTTCACATAATACTTATTAAGAAAGACAGGGAGCAAATGCTGTCTGACAACAATGAAGTACTTTTTTAAAAAAAACAAAAAAACAAAAACAAATGCAGAATCATAAACAAGTGCATAAACTTGTTTTCCATGTAGTCCTAAAGTGTGAAATTAAGAGCATTTTCATTACGTCAGGAGATATGGCAGGCAGTATTGGATTTTTGTGCATTGCAAAAGATTAGACACAATAGCATTTCTATGTATTGAAAAGTGGAAGTGGTTTGTTTGTTTGTTTTTCGTGCTTTCAGTTCCTGAAACTCCTATAGCTCCTATAATAAAACCTTTTCTTTATTTATATTCCTGAACTTCGGTAGAGATGAAGTTAGAGATGTCTGGTATAGATAGCCTGAGATTTAGCTGAAAAAGGAGAATTTAAAAGAGGTTTTCAAAAACTGGGAACCATTTGTTTTTCTAGGACTAACTCGTTTCTTCTTTTTTCTTTTTTTTCCAAAAGACCCTTCTGGTTTCCTCCTAATTTCTGATTCAGTTTTGCTGACCAGATACTGTCTGCTGATTGCAGAAACTCTGTTTTTTAGTCAGTGAAACCTCTTTTAAAAGTAAAAATAATTCTGGGCCATTTTTTTTTTTTGAGCAACAGTAAAAAAAAAAAAAAAAAAGTCATATTAAGTTTGTAACAGCAATAAATTAAAGGAGAAAGTTCCAGTCCCAAGGAGTAAATGGTGACATTCTCCAAGGAGAATATTTAGAGGTTGAGAAACATAGCAGGCATGGCATGGGTATGGATTTAATTTATTTATTTTATTTTTATATATGTTTTATTTGTAATTTTCCTTGGACAGCCATACAAATTTTGTGGACAGTGTATTGGCTGGGTCAATATACGTTTTACACAATGCTAACAATAATAATACAATTAAATATACATAATCCTAATCTTCCAACTTCTAGCCTTAACCTGCATGTTATAATTATGATAGATTTTTTTTATATATCAGTGTGTATAATACTATTTTCCCAATTTGGACTCATCTTCCACCCCCACCCCCATTTGTTGAGGTTCTTTTACATTCACATCTTTGTCTTTAAACAATACCATTCTCTCTTTATGATTCTTTGTCACTTTCTTTATGAATACATTTAAACATCAATAATATTTCTTCATACAATGTATTTGTTGCCCCTTGCTGAGTCACTAATATTTTAATATTTTAAAAATTACTCAATTTCCACCATAATTCCAATATCCCAATTATCTAGAAACACCAATATGGGCAATTATTAATAAGGTTTAATCAGTCCCAGGATTATATATCCAAGTCTCCTAAATAATAATAATAATAATAATAATAATAATAATAATAATAATAATAATAATAATAATAATAATAATACAACTAGGTATACCTAATCATAGACTTTTATCTTCTAACCTTAATATGCTTATGATTATAGTAAATTCTGTTATATATCAATATGTGTACTACTATTTTCCCAATTTGTACTTGCTACTTCTTTCTTTTAGTTTTTTATATAGTCACCATATTGAAAGGTATTTTATCTCTATCCATCATCTCTTGCCCTTTTTAAAATTCTATCATTTATTGACTTTTTGGTAACTCTTTTATATTTCTCTCTTGGAATCTTATATCTCTTTCTAACATTTTTATATAAACTAAATATTCTCTCTGCCTTACCCCTTGTCTCCTTCTGCTGCATCATTTGAGTACCCATCCATAAGCCTTTAGTTATTTTGTGGAGATTTTTCTTTTCTCTCTCTATTCTATTGTAAACTTTTAAAGGATTATCTATTTGATTCATATTTATTGTTACTATCTCTTCAATATCTTTATCTTCTTGCAACTTATTTTGAGTTGTCTCCTCCACCACTCCTTCTGGTTTCTCATCTGTTTTCTGAATATTATGTTCATCTTTTCCCTCCATTTGCTGAGGATCTTTGACACTCACATCTTTATCTTTGAACAATCCCATTATCTCCTTAGGATTCTTTATTACATTTTCATATATACTTTTAAGCATCAATAACATTTCTTCATACACCTTTATTGTCCCGTTGAGTCATTTTGTAATAGTTTAATATATTAAGAGTTTAATATATTAAGTTATAGTTAAACTAGTGTAATAGTTTAATATATTAAGATTTCAATGTCCCAATGTCTAAAAACTCCAAAAAAGCCAATTATTAATAAAATTTAGTCAGTTCCAGAATTATACCTCCAAATCCCCTAAATTTACAGTCCTTAAAAGCTATTTGATAATTTACAGTCTTTATAATTTTCTAGTTTACACCTTCCCAATTGTCCAAATTTTAAAGTCATATGGATGTTCTGTCAAGTAGCATTAGTAATCCAAATCCAAATTAGCCCACCAAATTTCCTCAAGTTTTTCAAATCCACCATCAGTGAACAATTTCATTAGAGTTTTAGTTATTTGCAATTCAGATTGTCTTAAAAATCTTCAAAAAGCTCACTAAATATTTCCAAACATCCAGATCGCCTACTGAAATAGAATCAAGGTCAAGTGGCCTTCCAGGTGTTATTTACTTTCCCTCCTTTCCTTTATTTATATTAAGCAATTATCACTTAGTTGAGTTTCCCACACTACAGTGATCTTCTTCCTCCAGCAGATGGCTCCCCTGCTCCAAATTGCAACATTAAACAGCATGCAAAAAATAACAGCTGACTGTCAACAGATCAAGTGGGGGGTGTTAAAAGTAAAAATAAGAAAAGCAGTTTCTCCCAATAATCACTTTTCAAGTTGTTGTTAAACCTTTTCCAGGTTTTCTATGTTTTAAAGCTTCCATTAGACATTTCTTTCGTATCTGAGTCTTTGATCATTGGTTTCTCCATGTATCCAATCGCCGCTTTCTTAACGCTTGAAGATTATGTTTTGGAATTCTTTTACTTGGGTTAAATCTCTAGAATAAAAGTTGGAAGTTATCTCACCTAGTTTTAATGCTCTGTCCATCAATCACTGTAGCACATAATCTTATTGTCATAGTTGTCACAGCTTGTGACTTGCCAAAATGGCTATTGTCTCTGCTGACATTCAGGAGAGCTTTCTTTGGATCTAACAATGAAATTATGGTTTCCTCGTGATCAATAAAAAACACCTCTCCTTTCTTCACCACCCCTCCAGGGTGGCTTTGACCCCATAGGGTCTCCTGCCAAGCAACTGGTTTTCATGGAGCTCGGCAGAGCTCTGCTATTTCCAGCCATTCCTGCCACGACACCAACTGGTCTCCAGCTATTTATCTGATTTTTAAAAGGCTGTGGGGATGCTGCTAGAAAAGGGAAATGCAGAAGCCTAACTGTTCAAAAGTAAACCTATTAAAGTCAATAGCAGTAGCACTTAGACTTATATACCGCTTCACAGTGCTTTACAACCATCTATAAGGGGATGGGGTGGCTCAGTGGCTAAGACACTGAGTTTGTCAATTGAAAGGTCAGCAGTTCAGCAGTTTGAATCCCTAGTGCCACATAATGAGGTGAGCTCCTGTTACTTAATTTAATTTAATTTAATTAATCATATTTCTATGCCCAGCATGTCCCAGCTTCTGCCAACCTAGCAGTTCGAAAGCACGTAAAAAATCCAAGTAGAAAAATAGGGACCACCTTTGGTGGGAAGGTAACAGCATTCTGTCTGCCTTTGGCATTTAGTCATACCAGCCACATGACCATGGAGATGTCTTCAGACAGCGCTGGCTCTTTGACTTTGAAATGGAGATGAGCACTGCCCCTAGAGTCGGGAATGACTAGCACATATGTGCGAGGGGAACCTTTACCTTATAAGTGGTTTACAGAGTCAGCATATTGCCCCAAACAATTTGGGTCCTTATTTTACCCACCTCGGAAAGATGGAAGCCTGAGTCAACCTTGAGCTGGTCAGATTTGAACTGCCTAATTGCAGTCAGCCGGCAGTCAGCAGAAGTAGCCTGTAGTACTGCACTCTAACCACTGCACCACTGTGGCTCATAAATCTGATTTCCAAGAAATTGTGTCTCAGCTGGAATCTGAAGATACAATGAAACTAGATCTTTTGATGTGGAAAGTTGGGATACTCTGATGTGATCAACTTGACTGGAATGAAAGAAAAAGAGGGGAAAAGCAGAAAAAAATGTGGAGAAGGTTTAGAAAGATGGCAGCTTGTTTATTTACTTATTAAATATATATGCCACCCATCCCACTGGGACTCTTCAGTTGTCCTTCTGAAGAGGAGAATTGAAGAAAAAAGAGAAAAAAGGTGAAAGGGAGATAAAGGAAAATAAAAGAAGCAAGAAGGGCAAGGTCAACAAAAGAAGATAAGGAAAATATTTGATTTCCCAAAAGCTCCTTTAAACAGGATCCCATACAGAAGATATGACCCAATCCTTTTTTCTTTATAACTATCATCCCTGCACTTTGAACTTTGAACTCTTCTTCTTCTTGTTTGTCTAAGTTGCCATATCCACTTGTTTTCCAAAATAAATTTAGTCTACCAATAGTGGTTATTTATTAATTGTATCATGCTAAAGAATGTTTTCTCTCATTCTTACTTATGTGACCATCTTTATAACATAAAGATTTGATATTGAAATTCAATTAGAAATTAGTAATGTGTCACCTTAACTTGAAAGATTTTTGATAGTTGAATGTTACATGTATGAAATTCAATAGTTTCAAGACAGATTCTTGACTAACTTTGCAGAACTGCAGAACTAATGCCTTTAGGCCCCATCATGGCTCTTTGCTGAACAGATATGTGGTCTGACTGAGTAACTCCTGAATATATGAACACCTCAATCTTGTCAATCAATTTGGGGAAGATGTTAATAAGCCTATAGGCTGTAGTTTGATAAATGCAGATTCCTGACACCACTCTATGGCTTCCTTTACATAACCAAAGCAATAAGATAGCAATGTACTCTATCCCAAAGGTGCTTTTTTTTTTTTTTTTTTTCAAAAGGCAACTGGATTTTCTTGTTTTTTCCTTGAAGAATTTTGCTTCTTATCCAAGAAGCTTCTTCTGAATGGTGGAGAATGGAAGGATTTATATTCCTTGCAGTCATCTGGTCATTAGGACTCTCAATGAGAATCACTGAGGTCACTTGGAGGTTTATCTATGCCCTCAGGGTCACCTAAATAATGCAAATGGCTGTGGAATCTTCTTGGAACTGCTGAAAGGACTGTAGTGATTCCCAGTAATGGTTGTCCCAAAGATGCTTTTTCAGAAGGCAACTGGACTACGGGAACCAGGAGCACTACTCAGGTGACCCTGAGGACACAGGTAAATCTCCAAGTACTTCAACAACCCTCTAAAAGGATTCAAATTACCAGCTATCTGCAAGGAATATAAATCCTTCCGTTTTCCTGTCAGAGCTGAAGAAGCTTCTTGGATGAGAAGTGAAACATCTTCAAAAGAAAAAACAAGGAAGTCCGGTCGCCTCCTGAAAAAGCACCTTTGGGTCTGCTGAAAGTGTTGAAGCGTGAATCAGCTTTGTCCCCACCCCCCCGGGGAAACTGTAATTAATTAGAGGTGGATGAATCTTGTTTTCCATGGAGTATACTCTCAAAGAAAGAAAACCCGAAGTATATATTCTAAGAAACATTTTATTATAAAAGTACAAAACTAGCTAACTACATCTTACCAGCAGGTATTATCACACAGACGGACAAAGGAAAAATCAGGAAGTTAGAAAAGAAAGAATGTAGACATGCGCAGTAGTCCAATATCTCACAAGACCAGCCTTATCTCAGCTACAGATAAGTTCCCTGGCCAGGCTACCATAAGTCTTAGAATGGGAGCTCAGCTGGCAAACACTTAACGCAGTGACAGAAAGGACTGTGTTTTAAATAGGAGATGGGTGGTATCATATCCCACCCCCTCTGTTGAGAGAGGCTTGTTCAATTTTAATGTAGATGGCCTCTTTGACCCCTCTTTCAAACCAGTGGTCCTTTCTGAAAAAGCACCTTTGGAACCACTATGACCTGGATGACTGAGAATCTCCACAGACAATGTCCTCTATGCAGTGGTGGGATTCAAATAATTTAACAACCGGTTCTCTGCCCTAATGATTTCTTCCAACAACTAGTTCATCAGACTGCTCAGAAAGTTAACAACTGGTTCTCCCGAAGTGGTGCGAACTGGCTGAATCCCACCACTGCCCCTATGTCACCATTGCATGCTTCCAAAATTGATATTTTGCATATTTGTTTTATCAGGAGAAACTGGAAGAATTTTGTAGCTAATACGTGAGCATGTCCTATACGGTAGTGGGAGATGTGAGATTTTTTTAAAAAAACATCAATTTTTAAAATTTCTTTTGTGCTTTAATTTCTGCTTTCCAATTGTGCAATGAATCAAGTAGTGTATTAGTAAGCATTATGGGGCATTATATTTAAAAATAATTCCAAACAAACATGCTTATATATTTTTTAAAAATATTATCTCCCATTTGTAATTTAATCTTTGTAATTTTAAAAAGCTAAGTTAAAAACATTTCTTTTCACTCATGGGTAAGCATATTATGATATTTCCCTATAATAATAAAAAAAGCCCAATGCTAAGAGACAGGCACATCTTTAAAATGTAATCAATTAAAATGACTTTATAATACCCAATTGATTTAATTTGCAATATAAAAGGGATTATGATTTCCACACGTGTAAATATTTATGAATGTAATAACCAAATACAGTAAATCATTACAACTGAGAATATTGTTAACATACTTAAGATGCATTCAGTATTCTTTTCTGTTTTAATACCACTTTTAATTAATCTACAAACTTCTGGAAAATTTTAAATGAAATGTGACTTTGGTTCTGAGTCTGTAAACTCAATGGGATTATTTGCTACCTTTGTCATCCCATTGTTGTTTTCTTTAAGGTTGAGTTTTTTGCTTGCTACTGGGTTCTGTTTGTCCATTAATTTCAGAATTTATGATCTTACTGACTTCTGTATTGTGTTACTTTTTTTCACAATAACCCAGATTGCTTCCCCATTGACTTTGCTTGTCAGAAGATTGCAAAAGGTGATCACATGACCCCAGGACACTGTAACCATCATAAATGCATGCCAGGTGCCAAGTGTCTGAAATTTGATCACATGACAATGGGAATGCTGCAACAGTCGTAAGTTTGTAAAACAGTCACAAGTCACTGTTTTCATCACTGCTATAACTTTGAATGGTCACTAAAGGAATGATTGTAAATTTAGGACTACCTATACACAATCTGATATGTATGGCAATCCTTGTCTAAACACCCCTTTTTGCTCCGTTATATGAAAAGCAGCAGTCTGGTCAATGAAGACATGTTAAAAGAAGCAAAATCAGTTATTTTAAAAAAATAAATAAATAATAAGTAAGTAAGTAAGTAAATAAATAAGTAAAAATATTTTATTTTTTAATAACAAAATTTATTATTGAATGAATATGCCATCCATGTTGCTGTCCAGAGTGACTTTGTGTTTCTACTCTGTCTTCCTATTCAGCTTGAGGGCTTTAATGCTTCAATAAGAGTATGTTCCTTCCTTCTGCAAAATAAATAATAAAATAAAATAAAATAAAATATTTCAAGTCTATGTGTCCTATAACTTTGTTTCCCTTCCCCTTTTCCCTACTTCTGTCTTTGTGTATAAAAAAGGATAAAGTGCCATTTTGTCACTCTGCACTCTGTTAGTCTACAAGTGTTAAAATTGCCATGTTTGGAGGCCCCTAATGTAGAGTACCAAATCCCGCAAGTAGTGGTATGTCATGTTAGCTATCAGAAAAAGGCACTTCTGCCCACTTAGCCCTGACCTTCCTGAGGGGGTACAGCAGGAGTGAAATGCACTTACCTTCGGTACTGGGTCACAAATGTGAGAGTGTGCGCATCCTTCACACATGTGCAGAGCCTTCTGTGCATGCGCAGAGGGTAAAAAATGGGATGTGATAATGTCCGGGTGCATGGGTGGAGCCTCCCACTGCCGGCCCTACAAATTGGGCAAGCTGGATAGATCCGGCTGGATTTCACCACTGGGGTACAGTCTAGGAATACTGAAGTAGCCCCAGAGTCTGAGGCATGATGTCCTTCTGCTCCTTTTCCAGGAGGCACCTTCCAGCATCCCCTGAGCAATTTACCATCATCTCTTTTCACCTTTAAAATAGTCTTCCTCCCACAAAGATTTGCTGTGCCTGTGTAAACCTTGAAATGTTCCTATGTAAATTTGTATATTCCATTCTGCCTGTGTAAGAGCCAGTCCTTGTAAAACTGAGACTGATGTGGTGAGAAATCCATATACTAACAGAATCTTGGATATGTTTTCCAAATCTGACAACTGTGATGAGCTCCCGAAGTGATATGGATGTAGCCTGATGGCAGTTGCTACTAGGAGAAATTGTTTGAGTAATAGTGATCAGTAGCAGAGTGGTATGCCTGCCTGTAATTATTATTACCCTCTTCCATCCTTATTTTCTTAAAGTGGATATTTCTATCGAGAATTCTCCTGCAAGTAAGAATCATTTGACTAGATTCTAATAGTTTTAAATTCTGTGATCCCATCTTCTTCAAAATTTCTGGTGGACAAATTGGTATCCATCAGTTTCTCTGCTACAAGAAATATACCCCAGGGTACTATTTCAGTGTGATATTTTCTTGTTCAGAGGCTGCTTCCAAAAAATTGTTCCATTCTCATAAATATATAGCCCTTTTCCAATATTGAAAATATTCAATATTGAATATTTGAAGAATTCAAACCCTTCAAGTCACTCTGTTTTTCTTTTCAAGACACCTAAAATACAGAGAGCGCTCTCATATATTCAATATTGTACATGGGAAAATGGATTTATACTGAAGCTTCTGAGGACCGTCATGTCTGTGGAGATTCTCAGTCATCCAGGTTGTCCCAAAGGTGCTTTTTCAAGAGGCAACTGGACTTACTTGTTTTTTTCTTTGAAGACATTTCACTTTTCATCCAAGAAGCTTCTTCAGCTTTTCTCCACATCCATTTGCACTACTCAAGTGAAGCTGAGAACAGACAAATCTCCAAGTGGCCTCAATGACTCTCTAAAAGAATGTAAATGACAGCTGTCTGCAAGGAATATAAATTCTTCCATTCCCCACCATCCAGTCAGAACTGAAGAAGATTCTTGGATGAGAAGTGAAATGTCTTCAGAGAAAAACAAGAAAATCCACTTGCCTAACGAAAAAGCACCTTTGAGAGGAGTGTCATGATTTTCATAACGTATATATTGGAATAGTCAGGATGATCAACCCTGTGTCAATAATGTAAATCAAGTGAACACCAGTGGTTCCTTGGTCAACTGGAACCAATAGTGGGATTCAAAATTTTTACTACCGGTTCTGTGGGTGTGGCTTGGTGGGCGTGGCTTGGTGGGCATGGCAGGGGAAGGATACTATAAAATCTCCATTTCCTCCCGATCAGCTGAGACTCGGGAGGCAGAGAATAGATGGGGCGGGGCCAGTCAGAGATGGTATTTATCGGTTCTCCGAACTACTCAAATTTTCCACTACCTATTCTCCAGAACTGGTCAGAATCTGCTGAATACCACCTCTGACTGGAACATATGGTTTTAGATTTCAGATGTGGACAGAATTTGTGAATATTTATCACTATTTATTTATTTAAACAATTTATATTTTATTTATTTATTTGCTTCCCATTTTTATTAGTTTTACAAATAACTCAAGGAATCAAACACATTTTATTTACTGATTGATTTGGATCCCTCCTTTATTTATTATTTTTACAAATAACTCAAAATGGTGAACGTGTCCAACATACCTTCCTGCTACTATTTTCCCCTTATGAAATGAATTGGGCAGAGGGAGAGTGACTGGCCCTAAGTCATCTTGCTGGCTTTCATGGCTAAGGTGGGTTTTCTGGTTTCTAGCCTGGATCCTGGCTAGAAACCTGGCTAGACCAAACTGGCTTTAATTGTCACCTTTCTCACAGCAGTGAGTCTTATATAATGATTTGGGAGGAGCGTAATGTGATGTAGGTTTTATTTTAGAAGACCAGAGGAAGAGTTGCTGCCTAGGGAATGATCAGATAAAAGGCAGAGGAGCCTCCAGCTGAGTAATGGGCAGAGAAAGAAATATACAAAGGATCTGCAATACCTTATCAGGCTGTAAAAGAGAGGGAGGAGATTTGTACTTTCAGATTTGCAAGATTCTGTTTACAGAAATAAAATAAAACAGAATTAGCTCATCTGGTAATGTTTTCTGTCTGGTCTGCCTAAGAACACTGACAAGGAGACACAGGTTGGGAATGGAGAAGTATAAAATAAAAGACCAATTCTCAGAATATAAAATCTAGGTTCATTTTGGATTTGCCCATTAGAAATGATTATGACTACAGAAATAGTATATATTGTTGGATTTTAGATCAAAAGGTTATCATATTTTACATTTTGTAATTGTATCGAAAAACATTGGGAATTATTCTTTCTTTATTTCTGTTCATTTTCTTTATTCTTTTGGACCTTTCCTCCCTATCTTTTTCTTTCTTAATATATATTTTTAAATATTTTATTTTTTTCTATAAATTTAATAAAAAAATATATTACAAAAAAAAAAAAGACAAATTCCCAGGATCATCATTTTTATCATTGTCTCTGCTGCTCAAATGGTTCCCTTCAGCTTTTTTAGAAAACAAGAATGCCACCTAATATTTTGTTCAGAACTGTTCCTATATGTTGAAAAAAGAGAGAGAGAGAGAGAGAGAGCACAAATATCATTTTGGAAAATCCATGTTTCTTAATTAGTTATATCCCTACAGGATTCATTTTGCGGACAATATGTTCTCAAAATTCCACATGTTCTCCAAAGGATTCAAGGTTCCTAAAATAAAGAGAACAGACAAGTATAGATTTATACTACTTCTATCCTTTATATGTTTTAATGTTCTTCATGATTTTTTTTAAATAAGAACTTTGTCCATTTGATAATATATTATGTATTCTTTTTTTAAAAAGTATGTTTCTCAGTATTTTGATTCAAAATCTTGCTTCATAAAGATTTTGTTAACCATAAATTGTTAGATATTTCCCAGAGTGGAATTTAACTGTTTCACTAAAGCAGTAATCACTAAATTTGCACATTGTATTAAGCCAAACCAAGCAAATCAAATTGTAGATAGTCTTGCTGTGATTATTGAAGTAGTATGTATAATGTGTGGGAACTGCTATTATGATCAATTGAAAAACTGAACCAGAGAGCAAAGATAGAGCAACACGCTTGAAAAAAAATTGTACAGTTAATTGGAAAATAGGAATATAATGGCTCAATTAATCACTTTTCATTGTAGAGCTTTAGGAATCTTGTGAAAACAGATGTGCAATTCAGAAAAAAACAAAAAAAACAAAAAGCGCTTGCAGGAAACAAGGGACTGAAATGTTAAGGGATTGTTTACAGATGTAGATTGAAGAAGACAATTTTTTTTAAAAAAAAAAAAGAATGAAGAGTCTGGAGAAACAGGTGGGCTATTTTCCCACTTGTCCAAGTATTTTATAAATCACCTGAAATGACTGTTAAAAATTTCTATTCTATTCTATTCTTAAATTAATTCAGACTTATGTGCTTAATGTTTCAAATGCTATTTGAAACCTTTTTTTTTCATTACTGTAGTCCTGAGTATTACTATTACTTATTTATTTTTTATTTATATCCCACCTTTATTATTTTTACAAATAACTCAAGGTTTGAACATATCCAACATATCTTCCATATTTTCCTCACAGCAACAACAACCCTGTGAAACAAATTAGGCTAAGAGGGAATGACTGGTTCAAGGCAACCCAGCTGGCTTTCATGGCTAAAATGGGACTAGAACAGTCTCCTGGTTTATAATCTGGTGTCTTAACCACTGGACCAAACTGCCTCTCTTATTGTTATTGTCAGTTTTATATTTTGATTATGTATAATTATCCGCTTGGGGATTTGGAGCAGTTCAGGATACAAATGCTATTTAAAAAGTGAACAAAACACAACTTTGTGAGGAATTTTTGCTGTCATTCCAGTTATCTATATGAGGCTATTTCAGTACCCACTTTAAAAATAGCACACATTTTTTATGCAATATAAAGCAATATTAATGAATAATTTATTCTCCTCTTAAGGTCGAAATGTTGCCAATGTTTTCTAGATAGCATAAGCACTGTAATCAATTTTAGTCAAAGAGAGTATTCTTTCAGCATTTTACATCTGCTTTGTCAAGCACTACCCATGAAATATTGGTCGTTTTTGAATTAGATAAATTTTTGTACAGAAATCCAGCAGTGTATTGTTTTAACTATAACTGGTTTTTCAGCAGGTAACAGAAAGATGCTTAAGACTTGATATCTTAAAAATGACAAACTAGTTTGTCTGATTTATGTGTGCAGAATATGTTGTTAAGTGGAATTAGACTTGAGTTTCAGGATGTTACATAATGCCAATTGGACCTCATCTGAATCTTGGAATAAACTGCTTCTTCCATGGCAATGCATACAACCTCCTAAAAAAATAGTGAAAGGGATAGCCAACAGGCTCTTAATCTAGCAGGCATTCCTCAGTTCTTGTGATGATGTTGTGTTCATGAACCAGAATTGGTGAAAATGTGCAGATGTGAGCCAGAAATTCACATGCTATTGTTTTGTAAACCTCTCAGCTGCACAAGGCCTCCAAATAAATTGCTAAGTATCTGTAAATTGGATAGCTGAGAGGGGAAAAAAAGTAGGAACTTGCAAGTGTTTACAGAGAGAGGGAGAGAGGGAGAGAGAGAGAGGGGGAGAGAGAGGCAGTCAGGGAGGGAGGGAGGGAGAGAGGGGGGGACTTTGAATTCTTTGTTCAGCAGTGGAAAGTCAACTGTTGCGCAATCATTCTTGTCTTCAAGAAAGTCTGACTGAGAATTTTCTGCCAATTCAAGCCATACGTTGAATAAAGAATTAAGGTATGGAAAGCTATCATTTACTGTCAGCTTCTGGTGTGATAGATGTGTGGGTGAGGCAACAGCTTGTGAGTCACTTCCCTAATCAAGCTCCATGAATATGGCCTCCATTTGAGAAAGTTTCATTACAAGATTTCTGATTGACAAAGTCAGGTTTGATGTTGATGGGGTCTAGAATCTGCAACAATGACCCTCCTAATCTGGTTTAGTCTTCCTCATCTATAAAAAAGAGGACAAGCATAATATAAATATATTTCTAAAGTCTAATGTAGGTGTTTTGACATGTCAACAAGGTAGACGTATACAATATTTTAGCTATATTTTTCAAAATCCTTTTCTGAACCATCGGGCAGCTTTATGTGTTCATTGTAGCATTGAGGTCAATGAATTGTTTTCTCAATGTTACAACACAAATGGAAGTATTAAATACATATATAAATGATCTACAGAAATCTAAAGGCCAGGAGTTAAAATAATTATTTCCCTGAAGAGCTGTCAGAAAGTACTCACACTAAGTGTATGCCAGAGTACAAAAGGTCTGTTAAAATTAGATGGCCTTTGAAACAGCCTTGTAGTCTAGCATTAGTTTTTCATTATGATTATTAAATGTTATAGGCTTGATTTAAAATAGCTTCTCAATGTTTTTTTTTTTTTTTTACTTTGATTTATATGTTGCCCTTCTCCAGAGACTCAGGGCGGCTTACAATGTGTTAAGCCTGTTCATCTTTTAGATTGGAACATTGCAAAATTATATAAGTAAATTAGATCTGGTGTACTCGTGTACTAAATATGCAACTGAACGTTATATAGAACATGTATTCCTAAACAAACCTCTTGATACAGGAAAAGAACTTTTGCTTCTAATGACTGACAACAGTATACATGAACACCCTTTGCTTGCAAACAATACATTCTGAATGTCCCTAATTAAGAGGTTTGGCCCTAATCCATCACCCATTGAAGCCAGAACAAAAGTGAACCAGTATAACGGTTGGGATGCTGCATTAGGACTGAAGAGGCCTAGAGGATAGGCTAGAGGACTGGAGAGAAAGATTCAAGTTTGTCCTCAATTGTGAAAACTGTGTGGATAATTTTTAGTGCAGTTGCTATTTCTTAGGTCAATCTATCTGACAATATTGTTGTAATTTCTATCATCTGCCTATCTGCCTGCCTGTCTATCATCATCCATCCATCCATCCATTCATCCATCCATCCATCCATCCATCCATCCATCCATCCATCATCCATCTCTATCTATCTATCTATCTATCTATCTATCTATCTATCTATCTATCTATCTATCTATCTATCTATCTAGTTAGCTAGCTAGCTATCATCTATCTAATCTATCATCTATCTTCTATTTATCATCCATCTCTCCATCCATTCATCAATCCATCCATCTCAGAAAGCAACTGCAGGAGTTTGATTACAGCCCCTGTATAACAATGCTTCAAACACTAACTTTGCCTTTGCTACACATTGCACTTATTTTCTACATAGACTACATAGACTAACATCAGAGGAAAAGGCAGGGATGAGGAATGATTATTTTTGGTTTATAGTTAAAATTTATTCCAACCAGAAAGGTCTGGAACAATAAGGGCTAACATTAGATCTGTTCTCACCAAATTTATAGACATTTTCTCTCTCTCTCACCCCCTTCCCTCCCCTCCTCTGTCTCACAGACACACACACTTTTGACACATGCATGAATTGTTCTTTTCCCTCCACCTGTATGCATACAAGTGGAATGTAGGACTTTTGTACAATCACATTATGGCAGCTTTAAAAACTGACACTAGCAATCCCCAAGGGGAAGACAAAGGGCTCAAAAAACCTTTCTGCTGCCATCTCACTCTTGTTCCTGTGTACTGTGTTCCTGCCTCTAAATCTCAACCCACAAGACATTAAGAAAGTAGGCTGAGTATATTTGGGCTGCAGAAAAGTTGGGCCAAAGTAGATCGACAGCAAGCTTTTAAAAAAATCCATATTTCCACCCATATTATACAGCAATCTGTTTTCTAGGCCTCCTGTAGAATGCACTGGAATAAACCTGACTGCTTTATTCCAAAACCAATATATGTGCATGAATTTTTTTTTTTTTTTGAGTTACCAATTTGCTCCTGGGAATGTTTATCTTATTTTTATTTAGCTCAATAGTCTCTCTTAATATTTTTTTTTTCTGATCATGCGATGATGGACATCATTATACGTGGTTCTCATAACTGAATCAGACCAACGTTTAAGAGAGGTGAGTGTGTGTCTGTGAACAAACAGTGGACAAACTACAATGCAATAGCCAGTGAGAACTCCCAGCATCTCTCTACTGAACAATCGTATTTGCATGTTCATCTCCTGTTCATATTTTGTACAGCTATTGAGCAAAAGAGCCACTGAGGGTACATATTTGAACATTTCTAGATTAGCTTGCCCATTTTTTTTTTAATAGATCTTATTATTAGAAATGTTGTTAGTACTGCCAGGATATTACTAGGATTTATGACAACACTTCTACAAAAGGATATTACAGAGAAAATTTGTTTTCATATATTTATCACATAAACGTTTAGCATCCATATCAATTAATTTTCAAAATGGAAATATAGCCAAATGAACAAAATAATATAATGAGGATATGCACATACAAAAAAACCCAAAACCCTGTTGAAAAGAGATGTATTAATTACATTGCGCTGGCCAACATTTCATGTGGTGTTATTTCTGAAGAGATAAGTGTTTCCAAAGAGTTTTAAATTCGGATTAGGGTTTAGTGGATTAAGTTAAGTTAATTTAGTTAACTTAGTGGGTGATTACATAAAAAACGTTCTCTCTTTTTCTCTCTCTGAAAAAACTTTCAGGTGCTGCAAATCGGACTCTGTTCATGTACCTTGTGATTAATATTTATGAATCGCACTGGAAAATGCATTGCGGCTATCATTCTCATTGGATCAAATTTTAGCAGAATGTGTTAACTAAGCATTTCATAGTCCTGCATGGCTGCATGTTTGTTGATTGATTTGATTTATAACCCACATTTCATTCAGGAGAAGAAAGCTAAGCAGTCAGTGATTCTAGAAGTATTTTGTGAAAGTTCAGCCTTCATTATCAAGTCTGGAATCAGCATTGCCTTTTTAATTTAAAATAAAACATGCAGACCATAGTTTGTTAGCCTCTTCCTTAAGAAGCTTAAAAATCCATATTTTCCTATTGTTTTTTCCTGCCTTCCTCTTGTTACTAAACTACAAATGGGAGTGAATCCATCAATGGATTCACTACATCAATGTTTGAAAAAGACCTTGAAATGAATTTGGCTTTTTAGTTACCATTACTTCTTCTCATACCGCCCCTTTCTCAGACTAGACATTTTCTATGGACTGGAAGTACTTAAGTACCACATGGGGGATAGATGTACAAGCGCCAAGCAATATTTTAGTGTAATTCATACCAAAAATGAACACTGATTTTTCACAACCCATCCAAATAGGAAAATGGATCCCAAATAAACCCTGACTTGCCTTTATTTCACACACCTTCCCAAGTGATAATGTTAGGTGGAATTGAAAGAAAAGCTAATAACACTTTAATTCTCTTGCAACTTTTGAGGATTTTTTTTTAAAAAAACTCAGATATTCAGTAATCCCTAATGAGAAATATACAAAGTGAAAATGCCATATGCTTCATGCCCTGTTATGCCAAAAAAAATAAATGCCAATAAATAATACTGCCAATTAATGTAACATGGCGTTGTCTAGAAAATAAGGACATAAAATTATTATGCAGAGGTAGTTGTTAATTCCAAATAATACATTAAAAACATTTAAATGAAATGTGCCGCCATTCCTTTTTGTTTGCATTTGAACTGTATTATTAATTGTTATAGAGTATCGTTATTGATTTTCATTATACAATGAAAATTTATACATTTGTCACAAATTGTGACGAATTGTGACAAAAAGTGACAAATTGGCAAAAAATCACAGGACACCTGGCAGTTTACAATAATACAAGGACAACATGCAAAATTTAAAAGGCACAATATAAATCTTGCATCAAAAAAATAAACAGTAATAAGCATTGCAGTAAAATGGCACCACCCTGGGTAACATCAGTTCTCAAAAATCGGGATGATCAATTTGGTCTTGGAAGCAGGGATTCCTTTGAATTGCTTCTGTTTCTGGCAAAATTGTCAACAGATCCTTTGGTCGTTTATGGAAGGAGTATTGTGGTGTAACAATAGTGTCCTCTACTGTTTTGCAATCTGATTGCCTCAAGCTGTACTTTGGTAGTATCTCCCATACTTGCATTGGCAAGAGTGAACTGTCAGCCTTTGTTCCCTGCAGAGACATAAGTCACTAGAGTTGGCTCTGCATTATCAGTCTCAGCTCCTGATCAATTTTATTATTTCCTTGTCATCCTTCCCATTCTTCTCCACCTTCTGTTCTTCCTTTCTTCTCCACATATGTGCCTCCACATATGTGCTGCCTCCATATATGTACTTCCACATATGTGCCTCCCTGTGACATCTGGATCTTCTCTTTCCTTCTGCTTCCAGCTTTTCTAACAATCTTCTTCATGTCTTCACACTTCTAAATACTCTAGTCCAGTACACTACCTTCCTTCCATTTCTCATGGTTATCAGTTTTATCTTCCTGTTTTCTGCAGTGCAAAATTTCCTGTTCTCTGCTGAGCAAAGTGATTTCAGCCGGGCAAAAAACTCCAACATCCATCTTTCGATAGCAGTCCAATTATAAACAAAAACAACTTCAAATGAGTTCTGGAAGAGATATAAATAATAACATTAAGAACTTCACAAAACCCAAAAGCACCCCTCATTTCCCTAGTACCTGCAAACATCACATGTATTTAGTCCTGCAAGGAAGGATAAAAAATTATGTATTGTTGCAATATTTTCAGGATCAGACTCAATAATGATAATAAGAGTTAGAGGTTTAAATATATTTCTCTTTAATTATAACAGGCATTCTATATTCACTGAATATTCACAGATAGAAGCAAGGAAAAAGGTGAAGGTGGCTCCTTATATATACAAGGGGTGGAGCCAAGAATGGGAGTGGTGAATTATGAATACATTAGGAACCAAAGAATAAGTTAACCCCCGATGTCCCATATATACATTATTTACACATTAGGGAATAAGGCATTTACATCTCACAAATCCCCCTCTAAATGCCGGTTCGCTATACAACACCAATTACATTCAGATTCAGGACAATATAAGACATATAATTTTGATGTTAAATATTTGTGCTGTTTAGAAGGTAAAGGCTTCGTCAATATGTCAGCTAATTGTTCAGAGGTATCACAATGCACTGCTTTGATAAATCCATCTTGAGACAATTGTCTCACATGCTTAAATTTTATATCTATATGCCTGGACCTTTGTCCAATGGCATCGGATCTGGATATTTCAATGGCTGCTTTATTATCTTCATGCATAACAAAAGACAAAGCAGGTTTTTTCCAAACATCTGAAATCAAATCATTAAACCATACAAGGTTATTTGCAGCTTTGGACAAACAAACATATTCCGCTTCTGTGGTCGAAGTGGCTACCAGTTCTTGTTTACCAGTGTACCAGTAAACTGGACAGTCATTTAATAGAAAAATATAACCAGAAGTGCTCTTTCTGCATGATATATCTCCAGCCCAATCCGCATCTGCGTAACATGTAAGTTTTGGTTCTTTATCATTACTAGGTTCTAATACTAAGCAAAAGTCTAATGTACTTTTCAGATATCTTAGAATTCTTTTGACTGCTTCCCAATGATACATTGTTGGTTTGCTAACATATCTTGACAATAAGTTGAGTGGTAATGCAATATCTGGCCTGGTCCAATTAGATATATAAAGAAGTGAACCTATGACTGATCTATAAAATGTATTATCCTTGAATTCAGGGGAAGATTCATCAGTGTTTCTAAGGAAATCAGTTTGCATAGGAGTGTCACAGGGTTTGGCATTGTTTAAATTGCATTTGTTCAGAAGTTCAATGATTTTATCTTTCTGAGTAAGTTTGAATCCCCTTCTAGTTTTGTTAATTTGTACACCAAGGTATTTGTTTACTTTACCTAGAGATTTCAACGAGAAATGTTCGTTTAGCTTATTTACAAAGGTTTCTCTTCTCTCCTTGTGTTTTCCTATATATAAAATATCATCTACATAAATTAATACAAATTCAATATTATCATCACTCTTTTTTACAAAGAAACAGTTATCAGCAGTGGTAGCGTTGAAATCCATGGTCTTAAGTACTTTTACCAAGCAATCGTACCATCTTTTGCCAGATTGCTTTAATCCGTATAGACTCTTGTTCAATAGCCAAATTTCATTCTTATTAGTGTATTGACTGTGTGGTGCTCTTACATATATTTCCTTATCTAGTTTTGCGTGTAAATACGCAGTCTGTATGTCATATTGAAATACATCAAGATTGAGTGCAGATGCCACTACTAGAGCTGTTTTAACACTCTCTGTTCTCACTGTGGGGGAGTATGTGTCAGTGTAGTCCTCCGGATATTTTTGTGCATAACCTTGTGCAACCAATCTAGCTTTGTATAGAGTATTGCCTCCTTCTAGATTCTTAATTTTATAAATCCACCTGGTACCTATAATCGTTTTATCTTTAGGTGCAATCGCAGGTGTAAACACATTCAATCCTTGCAAACTTTCCATCTCTTTTTTCATAGCTAGTTCCCATTTTTCCTTTTCTTCACGAGGGAGTTTTAATACTTCCTCATATGTATTAGGTGTCATTTGTTCACCATCCATATGCATTATGTAATCTCTGTATTTATTTGGTACTTGATTTCTATTGTTTCTAATAGCTCTTTCGGGTTTGCTATGGTTATCATGCAAATATCTTGCTTCCTTTTTTGTTAATGTGTCTGTCTTTATTTTGTGCTGACTATTTGTCCAAGTTTTGGTTTTGTTTTTATTTTTGTTGATATTTTGATTTTCTATTGTCCCTTCCTCACAAGATTTTGTATCTTTGCATTTATTTGGAAATATTTCATTAAGATGTAATTTAGACCAATTGGCCTGTTCATGGAACACAGCTGTTCTGGAGACTATAAATTTGTTATTATTATCAATGAATCTGTACCCTTTGGTGCCAGTTTCATATCCCATAAATCTTAATCTTCTGGATACGTTTTCTCCCTTTCTTCTCAACTGCTTAGGTATGTGTACGTCTGCAGTGACTCCAAATATGTGCATGTGTGCTAATTTGGGTTTCCTATTATACATCACCTCATATGGTGTTTTATTCACAATACTGGACCAGGTTCTATTTTGAGTGTAATTTGAATAATGTAAGGCCTCTGACCAAAATTGTTTGCCTAAACCAGCATCCTCTAATGTGCACCTAATCATGGTTTGTAGTGTGGAATTCTTTCTCTCTACAATCCCGTTTTGGAACGCAGAAAATGGACTAGACGTGAAATGTAGCATTCCTCTATCCTTTAACCATTGGGAGAATTCTTTAGACATGAATTCACATCCCCTATCTGTCATAATTTGTTTTATTCTGATATTATGTTGTGTTTCTATGCGTTTGTAGAATTCCTTAAATTTCTGAAAGGTTTCATCCTTGTGTTTTAATGTGTAAACAAAACCATAGCGACTGTAATCGTCTACTATTGTTAGGAAGTAACGTTTTCTATAAGTGATTGATGGAGTTAATGGACCAACTAGGTCCATATGTACTAAGTCAAAAATTTTGTTAGTTGATCTGTTGGATTTTTTTGGTCTGGGACTAGTTTTTAGTTTAGTGGATTTACATACTGAGCATTCCAAATAATTTTCACAATTTTTTATTTTGACACCTTCTGCGTGTTCAGTCATTTTTTGTACTACAGGAAAACTTGCATGTCCTAACTTCCTATGCAAGATGTGAGCACACTCATCATGAATTGGTTTACCTATTCTTGGTTTCTTCTCATTGTGTGTATTTGCGTGATCATGAGATATTTTACATTCATCATTGTCACTGTTACTAACATTTTCATCATCTGCCTCAATACAATCTTCCATATTTGAATCAATGTTATGTAACCATCTTTCTTTTGTTATTAGATAGGGTAGGCCTCCTTTAATCATCACAGTGCCTACATTTGTTTTGTCCTTCTCTAAAGTTGCTTTCCCCTTTGAGAAAACTATATTGATGTCAGAATCTCTGCTTAGTTTTATGGCACTTAGTATGTTATGAGGTATTTCTGGAATTAACAATACCCCCTCTATTTTTCCTAGGCCAGGCAAGGTCACATTTCCTCTGCCTAATACTTGAACCTTTTCTTGATTAGCTACCTTTATTACAAATTTATCTTCTGTAAATGAAGACAATATATTTTTGTTATTAGTGGTGTGGTTGGTTGCCCCAGAATCAATAAGCCAATTATTGTTCTCATTTTGTTGTGTTTTAGTGCTGTCTTGTTTATTTAGTCCATTCAGTGAACCAGATTTTCTCTCTTTTGAATTTTCTCTACCCCCTCTACTATCTCTGTAATTTGGTGGGCTTCTATATTTATGTCTATCTGTGGAAGACTGTCTATAATTGTATTTGCTCCTATACTCTGACCTATGTCTCTCCTTTGAGATTTTGGGACAGTCTCTTCTATTGTGTTCCCTGGACCCACAATTATGGCATTTAAAAGCTTCATTGTATTTTTCCTGGAAAGCTACCTTCCTAAAAGATTTGTGTTCTGTGTGATTGCTGGAACGATTTTTTCTTGAATTGTCTTCTGCTATCAATTTGTTAGATAGACTTTCTATGGATAAATATCCTAGATTGATGGTGTCTAAGTGTGACATAAAACTATCCCATGATGAATCAAGTGAATTGATAATAACACTTTTCATTGTTTGATCTGAAATCACTTCCCCCCTCAAATGCAGCTCAGCTCTTATTTTGTTTAGAGATATCAAATGCTCACTTATGGAAACCCCTGGTTTTACTCTGGAAGAAAAGAAATCCTTAGACATTCTTGTAGTGGTAGCTACACTATCGCTGTGAAACAGATTAAACATGCATTGAATTATTTCTGAAACAGTTAGGTTTGGTTTGATGCTATGATACATTGCAGGAGACACGCTAGATATTATTAAGAAAAATGCTCTATGATGTAAACAATCTATTTTTAAAGTCCAAGGTCTTCTTGGAGGACTAGTGATAAAGAATAGTAAATTTTCTTTCATAAAGACAACCTGGAGCTGTTGATACCATTCTTGCAAATTAATGCCATCAACTCTAAGTTTTGGGAAGTCACTGGGTAAGTTTCCCACATTATTTTGTCCATTACTTACAACCTGAGGTAGTCCGTGGTCTCGCAAGTGCAGGAAATTGCAAAACGGCATGGGGATGCTCGCAACGAGTCTGCGCGGTTCTCTGGCCAGTTCAAGTCTTTCCGGACCGTCTACGTAGTTTCGCACATGCGCGTTGCTCATTTCTTCTTTGGCGTCGTCGTGGAAGGTTCTCTCCATTGCAGCTCGCTCGCTCCGCTCCTCTTCAGACGAGTCGGTTTCTGGCTCGGTTTTAGGAGTTTTGATGGCGGCGACTGCTCTTTTCTTTCTTTTGTGTGCGTTGGTACTTGATCCGGTCTGCGGTGTAGGGCGGAATCGACATGGCTCTCTGGGCTCGGGCGTCGTCGCTCTCGAAGTCAGGATGGGAGCGTGCAGGTCTTGAGGTATCGGCTTGTTCTCTAGCTTCTTCGTTGTCGCTTTGGAAATTTTTAATTTTGGCCCAAATGCAGCAAAAAGCGTCTTCATTGCTGACTTTACTTGGGATTTCGTTAAGTCGTCTTCGCTTTCTGATTCTGGTTCTTCTGAAGAGTTTGAATCTTCCTTTTCGCTTTCGTTGTCTGATAACGTTTTTCGCGCCAGAAATTTTGAACTGAGCATTTTGATTGGCTCTGCTTCGCTCACTTTGGAGGCTTGTTGGAACCAAGATGGCTGCCATTCAAAATTTCGCGCGGGATCACATCTTTTCTTTTTCATAACGACTTTCTCTGTAGTCATATCACTCACAGTTTTTTGGTCTTTGGGTTTCTCTTTAGCAATGTTTTTCTCTCTCGCTGCTCCGCTGTTTTTCAGCATTTCTTGGAGATTCGCGATGAGGCTTTCATCATTCTTCTGGCTTTTTAATAGTTTTAATATCTCTGACCTGAGTTCGTTATTTTCTATTTCTTTGCTGTAGGCCCTGGTGTTGGGCCTATCTTTCTTAGACATCTTTAAGTATTTATTGAGTCAATTAACCATCCTCTGCTACCAGCTTGTTGCAATATTTTCAGGATCAGACTCAATAATGATAATAAGAGTTAGAGGTTTAAATATATTTCTCTTTAATTATAACAGGCATTCTATATTCACTGAATATTCACAGATAGAAGCAAGGAAAAAGGTGAAGGTGGCTCCTTATATATACAAGGGGTGGAGCCAAGAATGGGAGTGGTGAATTATGAATACATTAGGAACCAAAGAATAAGTTAACCCCCGATGTCCCATATATACATTATTTACACATTAGGGAATAAGGCATTTACATCTCACATGTATTTTTCAGGAGGACAATCCATGGAAAGGGACCTGGAAAACTCTTACCAGTAATCACCTTGATAACTGGAACATCTTCTTACCTTCTCATTTGAGCCAAAAATGTATAACAGAATGTCAGTATACAACATGAAGGAAGCTTCTGAGAATCAGAATTAAAAGCCCAAGTAACATCTTTGCCTCTTGCATTCCTCAAGGCAAATATTGAAGGCTGTCTAAAAATATATGGCTGATAACTACAACAAAAGAGGGATCATCAGTTACAACTGAAAATTACCCTTTGTGATTATGTCCTAGTGGGTTATACAGATTGAGAAAATGATGTCCTTGTTTTTAATGCAAATGCTAAGGGATGGAAAGTTGGCATCAGTATTTATGCTGTACATATGCTGTTAAAGAAGCATAATTTAAGTCGTAATGAGGTTAATACTTCTGTACGAGAATGTGCTCTATTATTCCAGTACTCAACAGGCAAGCTCTGACACAGCAAACAGCTAAATTGCTCCATGGCAGAAAAGCCACCAGACTTGCCAGGAAACATGTTAGAGGCCAACCAGGGTGTTTAAGGTTCAGTAGTTACATGTCCACAGTCCTGTTAGGAAGGAATTCCCCAATGGACACAATGGCTACTCAGCTTGTGAGCAAGAGCAACTCTCTCAGCCCAACCCACTATACAGTATTGTGGTTTTGGAATAACGGTATTTTGGGGGCAGGTTACATATATGAGGAGAAACAAGTTCTTCTTCCTCCTCCTCCTCCTCCTCCTCCTCCTCCTCCTCCTCCTCCTCCTCCTCCTCCTCCTCCTCCTCCTCCTCCTCCTCCTCCTCCTCCTCCTCTTCTTCTTCTTCTTCTTCTTCTTCTTCTCCTCCTCCTCCTCCTCCTCCTCCTCCTCCTCCTCCTCCTCCTCCTCCTCCTCCTCCTCCTCCTCCTCCTTCTTCCTCTTCCTCTTCCTCCTCTTCCTCTGCTTCACTTTGTTGGCTACAGTGTTGTCTTACCAGACATGATGGAGATGATGAATGATTTCAATAATACACCCATTTCTTTCTTTTTTTTAAAAAAAAAAACAAAATCACAAAACATTTGACATTTCTTAATTGATATTTTCACTCTGCATGTAAAGATTTCTAAAAACACGCACACACACCTGGAATCATATACTTAGCTGATTTCTATAATTGCTGTTCTCAGATGTATGTTTTGTTTCAGTTAAAGCAATTGTGCTGCATATTTACCCATATCAACAGCAAACTGCCTTTGCAATCCATAAACACCCATTAAAATAAATGCCCTTGTCCCCTGAAACAGTGAACTGACATGATTGAACTTGCATAATGCGGCCTCCAGTTAGACAGGAATGTTTCCAAAGCATACTCCACAATCTCAGTATTATAACCTTGTCTATGGTATATATTTAAATGTTTCTCCAGTTCTGTCTTGCAGGCAACTGATTCTACATGCATTTAGAAGGAATTTTCTTTTGTCTGCACCCTCCATCCGATAAAATTTTGCTGTGGAAGATTCTGGGTTTCCAGAATTATCTTTGAAAGGAAGAGTAATAATTATATAATTGATTACTTAGTCTTATATTGCCTTTGGATCCCTCCCTGTTTTGAGTTTTTGTGGGAAAGCTATGGATAATCAGTGGAATGTCGATCTCAGAAAAGACAACTCAGTCCAGATGTGGAGCAATTTGGGGGGAAATGGTAGCAAATAGATTCTGATTTAATTACCTCACTATTGTTTAGGCTGGGAAATTTGCATTACAATTTTCCATATTTCCATATTTCCAGGCGTGCCTCGGCCCCCATGACTCTTCTCATTCCCCGGGCTCTCCAGAGTTGCAGAGCCCAGGCCTTAGGCATAGTGTTTCAGTGTGTTTCAGCAGTTAGATATTTTTTTTTATTAGTCAGCTTTCTAGTATATGACTGCCTTACTATAATATTACACTGTATCTCTTATAAAAAATAAATAAATAAATACTAGAATACTAACAAGAATTGCATATCAGAATATTCCAGTATTCTTAATTAGGTTCCATTTATTTATGAACTGGATTTTCTAAATTAAAATCATCTTTAAAGAAGATAATATTATACTGATACATACTCTAACTAATGAGTGAAATCAAATTAAATGTCATATTTTGTATTATTGATTTTTTTAACTGCCTATTCTATCTATCAATCTATATCTATCTCTCTTGATCTGTCTATCAGTCTCTTTCACTCTCTCTCTCTCATCATCTGTCTGTCTGTCTATCTGTCAGCTAGCTAGCTATCACATTTGTATAGCTGCCTATCTCTCAAAAAAAAAGCAACTCTGGACAATGTATAAAAATAGAGATTTTTTTATTTTTTAAAAAAGAGATAAACACTTGAAATAATCCAAAGTGGCTGATAGAAGGAGCACACTCAAGAAATGCCTATTAATGGTTCATTAATTATGACCCCTACACTATTCAACATATTTATCAACAATTTGGATGAGTGAGTTAGGGAATACTGATTCAGTTTGCAGGTGACACAAAGCTGAAAAAGATGGCTATAACTTTATAGAGTATGAAAAGAGAGAAGATGAAAAAATACCTAGATATTGGTAGTGGACAGAATAGGATGGAATTTAAAAGACAAAAAAGTTCTGCATCTGAGTAGGAAAGCCATGTAGGATAAGAGATGCTGATCTGGCAAACGTGAAAGCAATCTCGGTCTCCTTTTCAACCAAAATTAAATCTGAGCCAGTAATATGATACAGTTTCTACACATTTAAATGCTTCTTTTAGATATATTAACAGGAACATAGAGTCCAGATCCCCCAAAATAACCATTCTCGGTTTTGCCTTGGTCAGACCTATTTAGGTATTTGTGTCTAGTTTAGTGTCTGGTTCAAAAATGTCAATGATAGATTGGAGCAAGTTCAAGAGATGGTTATCAAAATGGAAAAGGCATTAGAAATCAATGAGAAAAAAAAATTAAAGATGCCAGTTAAAGGTTGAGCCTAGAAGAAAAATGCCTGAAGCGAACATTTTTTTTTTTTAAATTTGATTTATATGCCGCCCTTCTCTGGAGACTCAGGGTGGCTTACAATGTGCTAAGCAATAGCCTTCATTCTTTTGTATATTTATACAAAGTCAGCTTATTGCCCCCACAACTGGGTCCTCAATTTACCTACCTTAGACAGGATGGAAGGCTGAGTCAACCTTGAACCAATTCAACCAATTTTGAATTATCAGGAAGGTTGTCGCACAGAAGAAGGAGTGGATTTGTCTCAAAGGTGCTTTTTCAAAAGGCAACTGGACTTCCTTTGTTTTTCCTTGAAGACATTCAATGATGAAGCTCTTGGATGAGAAGCGAAATGTCTTCAAGGAAAAACAAAGGAGGTCCAGTTGCCTTTTGAAAAAGCACCTTTGAGACAAATCATGACCTCGATGACTGAGAATCTCCATAGACAAGGAGTGGATTTATTACCTATTGTCCCAGGGGCAGATCTAAAGCCAACAGGTCAAAACTATAAGGAAGCAGTTTCACAGTAGGCATCAGAAGCAACTTCCAGACTATTTCAGCTGTCAGCAACTGGAACATCCTTTGCTGAAATAGCATCTGGAGGATCATCTGTCAGGGATGCTTTAGTGGAGTTTTCACTGAGCAGGAGTTAGATGACTTCTAAGATTACTTCTAATTCTATAATTCCATAATTCTATGATAAAAGTATGTGATCCAAGTGTGTAACCTCCTACAATTATCTACCTTTATATAAGGTTAGACCACCATTTTGGTCCAAGAGCCATATTTGTTTTTGTTTTTTTTTTTTTAATATCAGGTGAGAGCCAAAAAAAATACATATGGCCAGGTCTAGTAAGAGGGGGACAGATCTATAGAAGGTTGGTTAATTTTATTTAATTCAGTCAGTATGATGATTTCCCATGTATTTAAAAGTATTCCCTTCTGAACATTAACAATTATAGTTCAGTTATACATTTTGGAGGGGCTCCAAGGGTCTCTCCAGTGAGTTGGGAATACTAGTGCTATCTGTGCCTTTAATCTTTATTTTTCAAGATGCAGTGCTAACAGCCCAATGTAGAACTATTTCCCAATTCCAAAGTTATCCAGCTATTGAATCAATTCATTTTTTTAAAAAGCTATATGGGGAAAAATGTTTTGTAGGCATGTTTTCCTAACATTTGCATCTTTTTAGGCAGATTTCCTCCTGTTAGAGACGCTATATAGTTAGATATATACATACCTATGTTAGCCATCCATTAAAATATCTAGCATTATATTAATTCAATCTTTTCAATATAACAAATCTCAAAAATTACAGCTTTTCACTTTCAACAGCTCAGCATTTTTCACTATGCTCATAATTCTTCAAATTCTGAAGAATAGGCAGATTTGATCAAATAAAATAGCCAACTAGGTCATATAATCATTGAGATTAAAATATTTCCCAATGATGGCGTGCACATAACTTTTAATTTACAATTGATATTTATTTTGTAGGCTGATATAGTCAGCATGGTGTGCTGATGTTCTACAATGATATTTTGCAGTCTATGACCCAAGACTTGGATTTGAAATTTGAACACAGAACAAGATATTTTGTATGCCAAACTAAAGCCGCCTGAAACATTTGGCTTATTTTTATACAGTATTTGCAAAAAAAAAAAAAGTGATTTTTTTTTTTACCCTGATAATGCATGGGATGTATTTACTTTTGTGTTATATTTACCTTTCAAAAATGATGGAAAGAATATTCAAAAGGTATGTATTTTGTCGCAATTACGTTATTCAGAATTCTTCTTCAGTCTTAAAATAGTTTTATGTGAATCAACATGGAGATGAATATTCATGCCACATACTCATTATCCCTCAAATGTTATAGGTTTGATCCAAACTAAGCGAGCAGCAGTTGGGGTCCATTGAAGTTAACGAGGCAACTTTTTAATGATTTCTTATCTATTGATTTGAGGAAGTCTAATTAACTTGGCCTGGAACTAATACAAGACTGTCTGGAACGGAATTGTAGAAAGTAAACTGTAGGTAGTTTCAATCTGTGGAACTGGATCTTAGTTCAGTATGTGAAGACTACCCTGTTGCAAAACTCTCCCAAAGTGGCCCAGTTATAATGGAAAAATGTTTTAAACTCTTTGGCTAAGCCGGCTTCACGTACAATATTTATACTACAACTTGTTCTTCCATTGGCATTGTGTTGTTCATTGATTTCAGTACTCTCTTCCTTGATTCTTGATTCCTTTTTGACTTCGGCTCTTTAATGAACTGTCCTCCAGAATCTTGTCTGTGTTATACAACAAGCATAAGTTTAATTCATCAAATGACTTTGGGCATTAATATCATGAGGTTAGCATTCTTCTGAGCAAAAATAATCAGCCTAACACCACCAAAATCTATCAAATGTACTGGCTGATATTTGTACATCAAAAGAAAATATTGTTCCTGCCCCCAATTGGATACTAGTTGTATTTATTTTATATTTTTATATATTTGATTGATTGATTGATTGATTCATCAATCGATTGATTAAATTTTTTGGCTGCCCATTTTACCACAGGTAACTCTGGGTGGCTCACAATATTAAAAAGACAAAACTATATAAATAAAGTACTACAAAAATACAAAATACAATACATATCCCTAGCTAAAATATGAAGAGGGCGGGAGAAGGATAAGGGGAGGGGAAGGGGAATTTGTTATTAATCTATGAACTACCCCCAGTGTGAAGTCTCTCTTTTGGGGCTCCAAGCCAACTGGCAGAGCCAGATATTTAAACGATTGCACGTACTTTAAAGTCAAATTTAATGAAAGCAATAAGACCTACTTCTGAGTAGATTTGTATGAGATTACACAATATATTTGCTACACCTATCCAAATGACATCATCAGGTCTTTGGAACCAGGTGGCAAATAACTGGGTTCAGCTTTTAATCAAAGTAGCATATGCAGTCAATTCAATGGTATGAGATACAAAAACAGGCAAGACAGAAAAGAAATTAATAATGTCAAAATGTCAACCATAAATAATAATGCTCATTTATCTGCCTCTCTAAAACCCTCAGATCATCACTTTTCAGTCTTTCTCAGCTATCATGTTTGCTCCCATGAATTCCATTAAAGGTTAAGAGTTTTTGCAGAGTTTTTGCAAACTCTAAGATACTGATTTTATAGGTCCAATGAAAGAAGTATTGGAAGCAGTTGTATCCTGACACCTAGACTTCTTCACTTACTTAAAAATGTGCATTAAAAATTGCAGAATGTAAAGCCATATTCACAGGCTCACAATACAGGTAGTTTTACAGGCAGGCGGGTTAACAGTGTGTAAAAGCATGCAAATCAGTAGAAATTTAGCTCTCTTGGGTGTACAAATGCAGCAGAAAATAAAATGGTATGTATGTTTTATTGCAGCTTTGCATTCTATTTTTAAAATATTGATGAAACTATATATTCTTTGCAAATACTGCAGCTACTCTCTTTGGAATATTATAATCATCTTAGGACAAAGCTATATGGCCCAAGAAAAGACAGAGTAAGATGTCTTGCTTTATAAATGTGTTATCAAATTTGTGTTAACACTTAGAAACTTAGAGAGATTTTTCTCCAAGATGACCTTTCCTTTAACTGATCCTTTAACTCAGGGGTGGGTTCTACTTACCTTTACTATCAGTTCGCATTGCAGATCAACTTTGATGATGTCCGGGTCAGTGGGCGGAGCCTCCCATCGGTTTTACTACCGGTTCTAGCGAACCGGTCCGAACTGAGGGCAACCCACCAGTGCTTTAACTCTAAATTTGAAATACAGTTGTGTACTGATGATGAACATGTAATTATCACAATGTATAAACTTCTGTTGAAATTTAAAACAGAGGAAGAACTGATTAAAAATGATGATAATGTGAGCTAAGAATTTTGGCTATAATATACAGTGGGAAAATATGTGGTTTAAAGGGTTGAAATTTACATTGTGTTATGATCTTGGAGAGAATTTTTATAAAATGATGTATCACTGGTACATAATGCCAAAGAAATTCTCTAGAATTTTTAAAGGTGCTTCAAAAATATGTTGGAAACATGCACAACATGAAGGGACATTTTATCATGCTTGGTGGACATGTAACAAAGCTAAAAAATATTGGATTCAGATACATACTGAACCATTTGATACAGACATCAATACTCAATTGAAGCCTGATTTTTTCCCCCCTTTTGGGACTAATGGATTCACAGAAAAAGTCAGGGAAGATTATTTCATTACATGATTATTACAGCACAGATCTAATCTTGCGTAGCTTCTTCTCTGGTAATATTGAACTACTAACTAGAGCATACAAAACATTTGCTAGACCAATTCTCAAATACAGCTCATCTGTCTGGAACCCCCGCCCTGAATATTGGACATTAATACAATTGAGAGAGTCCAGAGATATTTCACGAGAAGAGTTCTCCACTCCTCTGCTCGCAATAGAATACCTTATGCCACCAGAGTTGAAATTTTGGGCTTAGACAACTTAGAACTACACTGCCTTAGGTCTGAGTTAAGCGTGGCTCATAAAATTATCTGCTACAATGTCCTACCTGTCAATGACTACTTCAGCTTCAACCACAACAACACACAAGCACACAATAGATACAAATTTAAGGTAAACCGCTCCAAACTCTATTGCAGAAACTTCAGCAACAGAGTGGTCAATGCCTGGAATGCACTACCTGACTCTGTGGTTTCTTTCCCAAACCCCCACAACTTTAACCTTAGACTGTCTACTCTTGACCTCACCCCATTCCTAAGAGGTCTGTAAGGGGTGTGCATAAGCATACCAGTGTGCCTACTGTCCCTGTCCTATTGTCCCTTTTTATTTGTATCCATTTCATGTATTCATAATCATGTTTTATACTTTTATCTGTTATCTTATATATGCTTGACAAATAAATAAAATAAATAAAAGATTACTATATGCACAGAAGATGGGGGGGGAGATACTACCCACTGTGAAGGAATGATTGGTAAAATTAATAGGCTTTGCTGTTGGCTCTCCTCTTTCCTTCCATTTTTCCCAGCATTACAATCTTCTTGAGAGTGCTGGGTTCTTCACATAATATGTCTGAAGGAGGATAATTGGAGCCTGGTCAGGGAATTCTCAAGTGGACTGTGCATTGTGTACATATGTTTACTTCTACAAGTGAGAATTCAAGGTTGATTTGTTCAATTATCTGTTTGGATTTTCTTTTATTTTACTGTTTTTGCTGTTCTCTTTTCCAACACCAAAATTTAAAAGTCTCAATATTCTTCCTGTCCTGCTTCTTTAAAGTCCAACTTCTAATTAAATAAAGTATATAGAGAGATTACCGTGGCTTGCACAGTTCTGATCTTGTAGGTACAGACAATTCATGGTACGTGACTGCAGAGCTTCTTTCCCAAGTGCTAGTCTGCAGTGTATTTCTTGAAGTCTTGTTCCTTTACTGTTGATGGTGTTTTACATACCCGTATTTCAGGGGTGAAATGCTCCCGGTTCAGACCGGGTTGCCTGACCAGGTAGTGATAGCGGCGTGTGGTTCAGAGAACCGGTAGCAAAAATCCCTGCGCCCGCCCCCCACCATGCCCAGCTGAGCCGCACGATCATCAGAGCCTTTTTTTTTTTAACTTTTAAAATCATTTTTTCTACAACTTCTTCCGCCGAAAAAATGCTTTTTAAAGTAAAAAATGCCTCTGATGATTGCGCGGCTCAGCTGGGATCGTCAGAGAGACTTTTCAAAGCATTTTTTAAAATGATCAGGCAACTCAGCTGGGATCATCAGAGAGACTTTTAAAGCATTTTTTTCAGTGGAAGAGGTGGTTTAAAAAATGCTTTGAAAAGGCTCTGACAATTCCAGTTGTGTTCCTGATCAGCAGAGGCTTTTCAAAGCATTTTTTTGCATTTGCAGAAAAAATACTTTGAAAAGTCAAAAAGAAAAAGTTGGCCACACCCACCCAGTCACATTACCCCCCACCAAGCCACACCCACAGAACCGGTAGTAACAAATCTTACATTTCACCCCTGCCGTATTTTTCAGAGTGTAAGACGCACCTTAGTTTGTGGGGAGGAAAATAAGAAAAAAGCTGATTGCCAGGTGGATGGGCCTCAATCAGCCAAAGCGGTTGTAGAAAAAATGATTTTAAAAGCCTCTGACAATCAGGCAACTCAACTGGGATCATCAGAGGCTTTTAAAAGCATTTTTTCTATAACCTCTTCAGCCAAAGAGGTTGTAGAAAAAATGATTTTAAAAGCCTCTGACAATCCCAGCTGAGCCACGCGATCATCAGAGGCTTTTTTTTTTTTTTTTTACTTGTAAAAGCATTTTTTTCGGCCAAAGAGGTTGTAGAAAAAATGCTTTTTTAAAAAAATAAAAAAGCCTCTGATGATTGTGCGGCTCAGCTGGGCATGGGGGGGCAGGTATTTTTGCTACCGGTTCTCCAAACCACCCGCTGCCATCGCTACTGGCTCGGGCGATCCGGTCTGGACCAGGAACATTTCACCCCTGTCTGAGATATATCATTTAAGAGCAGGCTTAATAAAGTTTGCCTGTTGTAGGTTAAGCCGTTATCACTTTGGAAACAAACAAACAAAAATCTTTTTGGGAAGAAGCAAAGTATCATCATATCTCTTCCATGAGTGATTCACATATTCACTTCCCATCAACTTTCTTACAGCTTTGATGCCACAGTTTCTGATTTGAACATCCATAAGGGCATCATGGTTTATGTGGCATGGCAAATGATGTTCCTAATACGCAGCCAGAGTTAAAACTGCCTTGAGGAGCATTGTTTTTCCATTCACTGGTCATTTCCATCCATTTTGACTCAGCCTCTGTAATTAAGGTAATAAAACTATTTTAGGTAGATCTAAGAATTCCTTATTTGAGTCTGATTCAAGATGACAGGGTTTTTTTTCTAACTCCAACATTTCCTAATTTTAGTTGTCCCCCATTCAGAAACAAAATTAGGAATAGACATTTTGGGTTTATCTATATGCTATTGCAATTTTTTTTTAAAAAAGGAAATATTCAGTATTCAAAACATTCTTTTAGTAGGTTTGAATTACATTGTGTCCCTTTGCCAAGCTATTTAACAGTCTTTTTTCAATCAGCAAGCTACTTTTTGTATTTATGACAGATTGGAGCTCAGCTCCTTATCCAGTAGGTGTCAAACTGAAGGCCCGAGGGCCGGATCTGGCCCACGGGGTGCTTAGATCTGGCCCTGGAAACAGCAAAGGACTGGCCTGCGGTGCCTCTGCCAGAGAAAACAGAGCTTGGGAGAGCCTCCGGAGCTCCATTTTTGCTGGCAGAGGGTTGCAGGAGGCCATCACAGCTGAAAACGGAGCTTGGGAGCCCGTTTTTGCTGGCAGACTGCTCAGGCCATCACAGGTGTCCCTGACATGAGGGATGTCAAGCTGGCCATGCCCACTCTGGCCACGCCCACTCCGCCCCCCCCGAGGTCAAACACAATCCTGATGTGGCCCTCAGTGAAATCGAGTTTGACACCCCTGCAGTAGACCAAACAGAAAAAGAGTAATTTTGTTGAAAAGTTAAAGTTTTCCTGGAGCCAGGCTTAATTCCTGATGATGAGGTGGACACACTTTGTAAAGGCCTATTCAAATAGTCATTTATGTATTTATTTATTCATTCATTCAATTTATTTAAAACATTTATAAAGGATTGGGAACCACTCATTTTATATGAAACTCTGGGTGCTTTCCAGTCAACAGTCATGAAAAGTGGGCATCTGATGGAGTTCTGTGAATGAGTCTCTCTTTTGGCTTTCAGAGTATATGGGTAACAGATTACACAAAATCAATTAAGATTGATTTCAAATAATGAATTCCATTATTTTGCCAGTATAGATGAGAGCCTAATAGTATATTAGTAATTACCTCTCATGTTTCCCACTTGTGTAAATGAGTAATAAACTATATAAGTGTGTCTAGAAAAAAAAGTCATGTTTCAGCTTCATAAAAAATGGTGTGCCACATTTTGTCAGCTCAATTTTAAAACACATTTATTTCTCATACATGAAGAAATGCTGAATCCTGTTTCTCTCCTTTGAATTACAGATGAGTAATTGCCATAGCAACCTCAAAATGTCAGTAGATAGCCAGGCACTCTGCCTTCACATTTCTTACGTATAATTGGCATAGCATTGTTTCCACTTGAAAGGGCCTAGAATGGACTTGTTTAGCATGACAAAATATGGTGTTTCTGATGGAGTTAGGATATCTTCTATATTTTTGCAAGCTGCATTGCCAAAAAGAAAAAAAAAGTGGGGGGTACAGAAATGGTGAGAGAAAGTAATGATGGCTTCCCCATGGTGCTGGACTGAATAATTCATTTTTAATATGAAAATATGTAAATGAATCTTCACCACACATTTATGTTGGGAGTTTTCTCAGGAAACCCATATAACCTAAACTTTGATGACGTGAAGACAATTTTCTAGAAATCAACTATATATCTATGAGTATTTTTCGATGATAATGAAAATGATCATGCCTTAATTTGCTTCTTGCTTGAATTTGAATTCAGAACTCTCGTCTAATATCCAATTTACCCAGGGAAATAAGCAGGACTTGACTGTAGGGGCACTGCAATGGCCATACCTTTGGGGACCAGGTGTATGTACCATTCTACATACACTTCTTTCCCAACTTTGAACAGTTGCTGGTCATTAAGTAAGAACTACATCTACTATATGCACCTTTAAAATTGATTCATTAGCATATCAACTGTTGTTCTTTCTATAAAGAACCCTTTAATGTTATAGAACTATCCAGATCAGATTATTGCAGTATGTTTTATGTGTGCCATCAATTCAGAAGCTTCATAATATGGTCAGGAATTGACTGGAGCCCACAGTGGCAATTTAATGACAGAATAATAAGTGATTATTCCACTTAATAGGCTTATATCTCAATCATGTTTTGCTTGTTAAAAACCTTTCAGAGTCCTTCAAAATATTTTCACATCAGGAGCTTTCAATAATTCCAAGGAGAAATAATTTAGGATTTTCATCAGCATTAAAAAAACAAACAAACCTGCATTATTGGCCATCTTCTTCCTTGCAGAAGAGTCTCCTTCACATTTTGACCAATTGCCATTTTTTTTTTAATTGAATTTCTATACCGCCCTACTCTCGAAGGACTCAGGGCGGTGCACAGCCATGAAATAAAACACATAGATATACAAAATTTAAAATCGAATAAAATGAATTAAATAAATTTGGCTGAATTAATACCCATAATTTAAAATACCCGTATTTTAAAATACATTAAAAATTTAAAATTTACACTTAAAAGGGAGAAGATTTAGGCGAGGCCAGCTTGATGGAATAAAAGCGTCTTCAGCTCGCGGCGGAAGGTGCACAGATCCGGAATCCTCCGTATCTTTGGGGGGAGCTCATTCCAGATCGTCGGTGCCCCCACAGAGAAGGCTCTCCCCCTAGGGGCCGACAGCCCACATTGTTTGGCCGACGGCACCTGGAGGAGCCCCTCTCTGTGGGAGCGTACTGGTCGGTGGGAGGCTGTTGATGGTAGTAGGCGGTCCCGTAAGTAACCAGGTCCTAAGCCATGGAGCGCTTTAAAGGTGGTAACCAGAACCTTGAAGCGCACCCGGAAGACCACCGGGAGCCAGTGCAGCTCGCGCAGGAGAGGTGTTACATGGGAGCTCCACGTTGCTCCCATAACCACCCGCGCGGCCGCACTCTGCGCCAGTTGGAGCCTCCGGGTGCACCTCAAGGGGAGCCCCATGTAGAGAGCATTACAATAGTCCAGACGAGAGGTGACGAGGGCATGAGTGACTGTGCGTAACGAGTCCCGGTCTAGAAAGGGACGCAACTGGCGAATCAGGCGAACCTGATGAAAAATCCTCCCGGTCACGGCCGTCAAGTGCTCTTCTAAAGACAGCCGTGAGTCCAGGAGGACGCCCAAGTTACGAGCCCTTTCTGTGGGGGCCAATGATTTGCCCCCAATAGCCAGGGATGGCGCCAGCTGACTATATCGGGATGTCGGAAACCACAGCCACTCGGTCTTGGATGGGTTGAGCCTGAGCCCATTGAAACCCAGCTGCCAACTTGCAAATATGTTTGCATCTCGCTCATAATGGATGAGGCAGAAAAATATTTAAATCATGTTTGGTAGCCATAGAGTTGTCATTTGGGCAGACTGAAAGATTCTTATGGTAATCGTGGAATCTGCACTTCTAGAATGAGAAACCCATAATATACATATTGTGTGTGTGTGTGTGTGGGTTTGTGAGAGTGGAAGCCATATTGATGGTTAGATGTGGGAACTAGGGTTTCCCAAGGCAGCGATGCTGAAAATATCAATAATGAACCACAGTCTAGAACAGTGATGGTGAACCTATGGCATGTGTGCTGGAAGTGGCATGGAAAGCCATCTCTCCAGGCACGCCAGCCGATGCCCATTGCTCTTCCGGTTTCCGGCGTGTACATGCATGCCGGCCAGCTGGTCTTCACCCATGCATGCGTGCCAGAAACCAGAAGACCAGGTGACCGGTGCGCATGTGCAAGCCAGAAACCAGAACAGCAGCTCCCCGGTGCACACTTGTGGGAGCTCCGGAAACCGGAAGAGCAGGTGACTGGTGCACATATGCAAATCGGAAACCAGAAGAGCAGCTTTCTGAAGCTCCCACATGGGAGCGCTGGAGAGCTGCTCTTCTGGTTTTCGGCAGTTCCCCGCACGCCCGCACCTGCTCCTGTTTCGGCACTTAGTATCGAAAAGGTTCACCAACACTGGTCTAGAACTATGAAAAATGGAAATCATAGTTCCCATATAGGTGTAGGAAAGAACCAAGAGGAAAAAGAACCAAAAAGCATATAGGAAAAGACTCATTTTAATTTGGTTCCAGAGAAATCAACATTTTGATATGTCTTCCATATATTCAAGATTATTTATTAAAAAATGGAATCTTTAATATTCAATATCTGGGAAATTTCAGCTAATTCAGGGCCACTTAAAAAGGGAAACCTGATAGTACATAAGTTTCATAGGTGAGGATGGGGGAAGTTCATAGAATAAATAACTTGCTATGCTATGCTATTGCAAAGTGACAGATATATTTAGAAACCTCTGCAACATCCAAATAGCTAAATAAATATAGGCTTCTCGTTCCAACTTAATAGAAGTCTGCAGGGAATTTGAGGAATGGCAAAATTTGTTTTTGACATCACCCCCCTCTCGCCCCCTTGACTTAAATACTTTTGTCTGACCTCAGGACACAAGTACAAAAGACCAGGGAGGTTTGCGTAGCAATGTTGTGACACACAGGTTGACATTTTTCATTACCCTGCTTTTTAGCAGAGACCTTTGTCTAACTTTGGCGTTGGCGAGTTGGCATGTTGTGATATTCTAAGGGCATTTTCTCAACTGGCTTGTTGCGCCTCTCATTCATTCTTACAGCTTAAATTTATTCAAGCTCAAGGGGAAATTAATGCTAAGCAATGTGGAGAAACGCAGAGGCTCTTTAGAAGGGTGCTTGATTCCCCTCTATTTCTAACTGTTGAATCTGGGCCTTAAGGAGAATATGTAAAAATTTAGCCTGGCAGGAAAAAAAAATCCAGTCTCCCAGGTCCCAAGGACCTCCTATGTAACTTACAAGGCAGCTGGGAGAAAGGAATGAGAAATTATGATGGGTAAAAATCTTTGCATTGTGAAGGGTGTCATTTAAAAAAGAAGTCTTGCTATTGGCATTATCTACTTTCTTTCTTTCTTTCTTTTTTAAAAGGATGGAACTAAAGAACTATGAAAAAAAAGTTTTGCTTTTGATGATATTTGGGAAGTGAATAGCCTTGGTCTAAATTACACTCACTAGGAGGAAGCAAGGGGATGTCAGGTACAGTACAAAAAATCAGTACTAGTTTGTAGCATAGAAGATTTATTCATGCCTATACACAAGAATCTGGTCAACTAAAGTTTAACAGTAAATTGGTGCCAGATGAGGGTCAATGGAATTCAGGAGGGGTTGGACTGGGAATACAACAACTCTAAGATGATAACATGTTTAATTCTGCCCCATGATCTGCCTGCTCTTCACCTACAGGGAAGTGGGAAGCATAACCCCAGTTAAGCAATTTTAATCAAGGAGATAGTTAAACTCATGTTTAATTCTCACAATAAAATTGTTAGCTCTAAATGTATATCATCTTTGGCAGAATTACATCTGATGGAAATGTGTTTGTAGGAGAAAGTAATGCATACAGAAGAGAGATATCACTCACTTCATTTATTTCTAAGCATATATCAGTGCAGAAGTTAGATTGCAAAACTATGCTTTTCATCTTTCCTATTTCAAGCGTCGGGGAAATCAGGAGATCCAGGCAGTCCAAATGAGTATAAAGATTTATTTCAAGCTTAAGCTTTTTACCAGAATCTGAGCTACTAGCAGTCAAAGCAAATGAGCGGGAATTAAGACATTCAAGGTGGACTGGACTCAATGGTGGGTTCCAACCAGTGTTACTACCGGTTCTCTTCGCGCATGCGCTTTGCACACGATCACCAAACTTGCGCTCTGCGCAAGTGCGTTAGGTTTCTGGCCAGCTGAGGTGCGGCAATCCACTCTGCCATGACTATCAGCTGGACTAAAAACCAAGAAATAAAGGTAGGAATAAAGTGGGGGCAGGCGGAAGGGCCCATTTCCCAGTCACAGAGAACCGGTTCAGTGACGTCACATTGTCACTTCTACCGGCTTGGCCGAACTGGGCCGAACCAGGAGCAACCCACCACTGGCTGAACTTAGATCTCTTGCAGGTGTGCAGGGATTACTGACTAATGACTCATTTGACACCCCCCCCCCCTCAGGCTTAGCCTGGTCATCTCCTGTATCCTACTTTTTGAAGAGGTCAGGCTGTTTATTCAGGGTAGCTCCAAATGTGGGACTGCTTGATTTCATTACAGCACGGTCTCCAAACTTGGCAACTTTAAGACTTGTGGACTTCAACTCCCAGAAGTCCCCAGCTATCAGAGCTGAGGAATTCTGGGAGTTGAAGTCCACAAATTTTAATATTGCCAAGTTTGGAGACCCCAGCATTACAGCACCAGCAATTAGCGCGACCAGGGTAGCAACCAATTTATTTTATTAAAATATTAAATATCAACTCAAACTGGTAGGAAACCACCACCACACCCGAAATCTGAGTAGTTTTAATAGATTGCTAGCAGAGATTTTAAAAGATACTAGAATCTTTTTTAACATAAATCATTGGCTGCCACCTTTTTCCCAAGCTCAAATTGCTTTCCTTTCCCAAAAATGCTTACATTTTTCTCCATTTCCTGTCACCTAGAGTCAATTACTACTTCTCAGAATTGCTTATCTACAGTCTAACCTGATTTTTTACTTTATAATATAGCATTTCAAATGATTTCTTATCTTCATAACAATAGAAATATGCATGTGCTGCTTTTATAGTTACAGAGAACACAATTCTCTTGATTTGAGATTATTACAATTTTCACTAGGTTGCATCCAACATTATCCTAGCTGATTTCTATTCCTGCAGTGAGGCTTTCAATTAACTTTTTATTGTTTTAATGTTTTTTGTTGTTATGGTTTTGGACAATTTGTTCTACTTTTTGAGTTTTTAACTTTGTAAGTTACTCAAGAGTCACAAATGTGAGACAGAGGTCTATATAAATTTACCAAATAAATCAGTATCATGTGGTGTGGCTAATAATATTTTTGCTCCTGTTCTGATAAATAAAAATGATACAAGTTGAGTTATTTGAAAGAAGGGGGGAAAAGAAGCACAGAAATAAAGAGATGCATGGCGCAGCCATTTTGCTAGGTCTGATTTATTTTAAAAGGTCTTAGGCAGAAATTGTTCATCCTTTGCCATAAGAATTGCAAGCATCATTTTGCATAATTTATGGAAATGGAACTTCCTGCAGCTTAATTCATATAAAGGTAAGAATGATAGGTATTCAATGTTCCAAAAGTTTATTACACAGTTTGACTCAACAATCCTTCCCCCTTCAACCTGTTTTCTTCACGGTGCAGAAAAGATCACCCGGTATCCTCTTTCCATTGCTATGCTGCCATGGTTATGTACATGCTAGGGTTAAAGTTGGAATATCCAAAGCAGAGGTGGGCTTCACATAATTTAACAACCGGTTCGCCCAAAATCGAATATGTGAGCGCATGTGCTTGCTTGCTTTACTCATGTGTGCCTTGCGCACATTCACACTGCGTCAAAGCCACAGTGATTGTATAGGATAGGATAGCTTCACTCGTGCACGCACCTTGCGCACATGTGCACTGCATCAAAAACATGCCAATTGTATAGGACAAGATAGCTTCGCTCATGCGCATGCCTTGCGCACATGCGCGCTGTGTCAAAAACACTGCAATTGTATAGGACAGGATAGCTTCACTCATGTGCGTGCCTTGCGCACATGAACGACATGTCAAAAACAATTGTATGAGACGGGATAGTTCCGGGATGGGTGGGCGAGTACAGCCTCTGGCTGTAACTACCGATTCACCTGAACTGGTCCGAACCGGCTGAATCCCATCCCTGATCCAAATACCTTTCCCATGGAAGCTTTTGATCCTAATTACCCCAATATTGTTTCAATAGCCCTGAAGTCTCTGGGCCTAATGTGATGTAGAAATTGTTTTGTTGCCAGGCATCCTGTTTTTGCCAGCTGTTTATTTCTGATATTTGCCGCTGCTTAATAATTTTGCTAGATGAGCCGAATGGCACATTGCTTGCTGAGATTTGGATATAGGGATTGGCTGGGATTACGTTGCATGGAAACTATAGTGCAAATTACCCCAGTAATTTTCCAACACGAATAATATTGATTAGATCCCTAAAATTGCTAAGCAATTACCTAAGCCCATCAGTCACACAAAGTTGTTGCTGGAAACTCTTGATAAAAATGTTCCTGAGGATGGCTGCGCTTCAGAGATTTATGTTAAAAGGGGCAGAGGAGAGAAAACTGCAGCTTTGCCAGACTTGACTACCTCTTATTGCATTCACTGATACCTATCAGATTACAGAAAATCTCCCTGAGCATTTTTATAGTGTATATGGTTGTTTGTTTGTTTGTTTGTTTGTTTGTTTGTTTGTTTATTTATTTATTTATTTATTTATTTATTTATTTATTTATTTATTTATTTATTTATTGGTTCGATTTATATGCCGCCCTTCTCCGGAGACTCAGGGCGGCTTACAATGTGTTAAGTAATAGCCTTCATACTTTTGTATATACCTGCTTAGAGGGCTTTCGGACCTCCCTAAGCAGTGTTCTTTTTTATACAAAGTCAGTTTATTGCCCCCACAATCCGGGTCCTCATTTTACCTACCTCGAAAGGATGGAAGGCTGAGTCAACCTTGAGCCTGGTGAGATTTGAACTTGCAGTAATTGCAGGCAGCTGATGCTACTTAATAGCACTTTAGTCTGCTGCGCCACCAAGGCTCTTCCTACATTCCTTGTTAAATTCAAAAGTAAAAAAATCAAAAAGGTGTAGATTCACTGAGGTTAGAGTTCTAAGAAATAATATCCAAAAGAAGTAAGTTAAATGTGTGAGAAATAAAAAATGGCATTATTGCTATTTTTCTTCTCTCTCTAGTCTTATATGGCTCCCCCGTTTCTGATTTCCTTCTCTCCTTCTTCACTTCCTGCCCCTTCTCACTTCCTAGACCTCCCTCCTAGTTTTAAATCACCTTCTTTTATTATTTTCTTTTGAAAAGGATAGTCTGCCCTGACTTTGTCCACTTGATCAAAGCATGCTCTTAAAAAAAAAGAAAGTCATAAACTTGGAAAAAAAAAACATAACATTGCCACCATATGTTGCCTTATTCTTTTTATACCATCATTCTAATGTTAATTATAATGTAAAGGAGAAAACCAATTATGTAAATAGTCCCGAATATGACCGTTTTTCATATCAAATATCATGTACTGAACTTTACAACCTGCTTCAAAAACAAATTTTGTTTGAAGATGGCTTTTAAAAGATGAATTGGATCTGAATAGTTCATTTTATTGAAGAAATTTCACCTTTATATTGCTCTTTGATTCACTGGAGGGAGTGGCAGAAACTCAGAAAGATGAAAGTGACTCAGGGAATACAAGATATATATTTATATATATAAAAATTACTAACCAATATCAGTTAATTAGAGAAATTGCCTTTTTTTATGAGCTGTTGAAACCATCGTTTAATGAGTTCATTTCTAAGTTTGAAATTATGTTCCCCACATCTATAAATCAAGTGGCTAATAACCCCTTTGCTTTAATAACTCAGTGGTTTTTTTCAGGTTTGTTCATACACTTCTAACTTCATTGATCCCAGATATAAATAAAAAGTCTTTTGAGGACAGATATATATGAAAAAAAATCTGAAAGTTATATTATTTGGATGGAATAACACAGAGGAATTATGTTAGACATGAGAGACATCAAATCTGACATAACATGTATAGGAAATTTCACAGGAAAATTTCTGGGTTTTCGCATTTGAGAATGTTTTATATCCAACAAAAAAAAAAAGTTTTTCTTTTAAAAACAAGTTGAAATCAAAGTTCTCTTCTATGCGAGTATTTGCCCAGATCATTCCTTTTATCTTCACTGCTTTCGTTATTCCTGTTTATGCTGAAAAGTTGGTAACAGGAATAAAATCTCAGCCAGCATAGTGCCAAAGAGTCATCCTAGAGAGCAAAAGACTATTCTTTAGGCAGACTACATATTACTTTAAGGTCCAGGGCAGTGGTGAAATCCAATTTTTTTTACTACTGGTTCTGTGGGCATGGCTTGGTGGGCGTGGCTTGGTAGGTGTGGCAGGGGAAGGATACTGCAAAATCCCCATTCCCTTCCCACTCCTGGGGGAAGGATATTGCAAAATCTCCATTCCCACCCCACTCTGGAGCCAGCCAGAGGTGGTATTTTCCAGTTCTCCGAAATACTCAAAATTTCCACTACCGGTTCTCCAGAACCTGTCAGAACCTGCTAGGTTTCACCCCTGGTCCAGGGGTATCAAGCTCACATCGTCACTGCGGAGTCATGGGACATATCGGGACTTTTCCCCTTTTACTAAACCGGACGTGGGCGTGGCAGCATGTGACACATCCGGCCCGCGGGCCGGGAGTTTGACACTCCTGATGTAGTCAGTGGAGAGAGAGAGAGAGAGAGAGAGAGAGAGAGAGAGAGAGAGAGAGAGAGAGAGAGAGAGAGAGAGTTTTCCTTCAAGAATAATGAAGATAAACCTTTAACATTTTCATTTCTACTGTACTTTAATTCTGAAGTGGATTGGAGGGGAATAGATGCAATTGGTAGTACAGTGGTCTAAGGCACCCTGTTATTAAGCTGGTTATTAAGACCAGCTGCCTGCAATTATTGCAGGTTCGAATCTCGCCAAGGCTCAAGGTTGACTCAGCCTTTCATCCTTTCTAAGGTAGGTAAATTGAGGACCCAGTTGTGGGGGCAATAAGCTGACTTTGTATAAATATACAAAAGAATGAAGGCTATTGCTTAGCACATTGTAAGCCACCCTGAGTCTCCGGAGAAGGGCGGCATATAAATCAAATTAAATAAAAAAAATAAAAAAATTAATTATATATACAGTTTACAGTAGCAATGATTGAATCCCTATTGGGAATGTAAATTTCCAGACCTTGGATCTCCACTATGACCCTCTGGGTAAAGCAGCCTCTTTCAGGCTGTTCCTAAGTAGATGAATAAGGTAGCAGATATTTCTAGATGCTGATACACATAACGTGGCCTTATGGCAAAAGAAGGAGCACGATGGCTCATGTGGTTAGAAAGCTGGGTTGACAATGTACAAGCCCATGTTCGAGACCTGCTGTGTGACAAGGTAAGCTTCTGTCATTCACTCCAATTCCTACTGACCTAGCAGTTCAAAAGAATGCAAAGGCAAGCAGATAAATAGACACCACTTTGGTGGGTTCATTAATAGGAACATGAAAGGACCCCCCCAAAAAAACTGGGCATCTCCCAGGCAACAGTGATGTCACCAAATGATCCTTTCACTAAGTGCCTCAGTGCTTAGTGAAGTATAGTATGACAGAGGTGGGGAAAAAAACATATGAACAAAGTTCTGCTCTGATTTTTTTAAAAAAAGGTAATGAAGATTTCATTTCTAATTTGATTGGTTAACTATGATCATTAGGGAAAGACTAGGGGGAATGACCCTGTTCTTGCTTCAGGGATATGTAGAGGCATTAGTAGAAGATTTATTTTTACACCCTTTCAGTGACATGAGTGTTTCTAATTGGGCCCCATTCTTATTGTTTTGGGTAGCAGCAGAAACAGCTCCATTGTTCTTTTCCTAGGTCTTCTTTCATATTCCCCGTTTAGGGAGTGAAATCAGAGAAAGCATTCAGCTTCTCTCAGGGCTTGTATTTATTACACCTCTCTTTTACACTTTTCTGTTCCTTTCCTTGTTTGTGAGGCCCAGAATAACATTGCAAAAGGGAGGAAGACATTTTCTGGGAAAGTTTACCTAGGAAACATTTGCCATATTTGTCCTGCAAGAATCCATGGAATCACTAGGTGGCAGCAAGGAGTGAGGATTTACAATCTCTCTTCACTGCACTGTGATGTGCATTAGGGTAGAGAACCAGTTGTTAAATTATTTGAATCCCACCACTGTGGGTATCTGTGCATGTGAGATTGATCTGATACTCCTCACTCATTCAAGCTGCCCAAAGAACATTAAATTTAGCAAATTTAAACACCTGTCTTCCTTGAGATGTTATTGCCATTAATTAGTGCAGCACTACATTCACATGGCTAGATTGCTTCCTCTCTTATGGGGTAGTTTCTTGTGCAGCTTAATCTGTACTTAGTAATACATACTCAGAATATGGTATCACATTTCTCTATGTCTAGACATATAGACAGACTGTCTAGACAGACTGTCGCAGTCTGTGTTGGCAGGGGAGCAGAGGTCGACCCAGAGGCCCCTTGTATGTGGGGTGCCACAGGGGTCTCTCCTCTCGCCCCTTCTGTTCAACATTTATGTGAAGCTGCTGGGTGAGATCATCCGTGGTTTCGGGGTGAAGTACCATCAGTATGCTGATGACACTCAGCTGTATATCTCCACCCCGGATCACCTCAATGATGCCCTTGAAGTGATGTCCCGGTGCCTGGAGGCTGTATGGATCTGGATGGGGAGAAACTGACTCAGGCTCAACCCATCCAAGACCGAGTGGCTGTGGTTTCCAATGTCCCGATATAGTCAGTTGGTGCCATCACTGATTATTGGGGGTGAGTCGTTGGCCCCCACGGAGAGGGCTTGCAACTTGGGTGTCCTCCTGGACTCACAGCTGTCTTTAGAGGAGCACTTGACGGCGGTGGCCGGGAGGACTTTTTATCAGGATCGCTTGATTCGCCAGTTGCATCCCTTTCTGGATCGGGACTCGTTAAGTATGGTCATTCATCTTTATCTTTATCTTTATCTTTATTCAAATTTCTATACCGCCCTCTCCTTTCGGACTCAGGGCGGTGAACAGCCAAAAAATAAAACATTTTATATACAAAAGTTAAAATAAATTTAAAATAATTAAATAAATTTGGCCCATTAATTTAAAACATTCCAATTAAAACCATATCAAAATTATTTAAAACCAATCATAAAATCAGGACAGCCTGGCTAACTGAAAAAAATAGGTTTTGAGAGCCCGATGAAAAGTCCGGAGGTCTGGGATCACTCGTATCTCTGGGGGTAGATTGTTCCAGAGGGTGGGTGCTACCACAGAGAAGGCTCTCCCCCTGGGGGTCACCAGCCGACATTGCCTGGCCAACGGCACCCTGAGGAGGCCCTCTCTGTGGGAGCGAACTGGCCGGTGGGAGGCAATTGGTGGCAGGAGGCGGTCCCGTAGATACCCCGGCCCTCAGCCATGGAGCGCTTTAAAGGTGATCACCAACACCTTGAAGCGCACCCGGAAGTCCACCGGGAGCCAATGTAGCTCACGCAGGAGAGGAGTCACATGGGAGCGCCCCGTCGCTCCCATAATCCCCCGCGTGGCCGCATTCTGCACCAGTTGGAGCCTCTGGGTGCACCCCAAGGGGAGCCCCATGTAGAGAGCGTTACAATAGTCCAGACGAGAGGTGACGAGTGCCTGAGTGACCGTGCGTAGGGAGTCCCAATCCAGAAAGGGGCGCAACTGGCGTATCAGGCGGACCTGATAGAAGGCCCCCCTGGCCACGGCCATCGTATGCCCTTCTAAAGACAGCCGTGCGTCCAGGAGGATACCCAAGTTGCGAGCCCTTTCCATGGGGGCCAATGATTCGCCCCCAATAACCAGCGATGACGCCAGCTGGCTATACCAGGACGCCGGCAGCCACAGCCACTCGGTCTTGGAAGGGTTGAGTCGGAGCCTGTTTCTCCCCATCCAGACCCGTATGGCTTCCAAACACTGGGACATCACTTCCAAGACATTGTTGGGATTGTCATGCCCTCGTCACTTCCTGCCTGGACTACTGAAATGCTCTCTATATGGGGCTCCCCTTGAGGAGCACCTGGAGGCTCCAGCTGGTCCAGAATGCGGCCGCGCAGGTGGTTATGGGAGCGACGTGGCACTCCCATGTGACCCCCCCTCTTGCACGAGCTGCACTGGCTCCCGGTGGTCTTCCGGGTGCACTTAAAGGTTTTGGTCACCACCTTTAGAGCACTCCATGGCTTAGGACCGGGGTATCTATGAGACTGCCTTCTGTCACCAGTAGCCTCTCACCGACCAGTACGCTCCCATAGAGAGGGGCTTCTCAGGGTGCTGTTGGTCAAACAGTGTTGACTGGCGACCCCCAGGGGGAGAGCCTTCTCCGTGGGGGCATCTGCCATCTGGAACGAGCTCCCCCCGGAGATACGGAGGATTCCGGATCTTCGCGCTTTCTGCCGTGCCCTCAAAACATTCCTTTTCCAGCAGGCTGGCCTGGCCTAACTTCTCTTTTAAATTGCTTTTAAATTTTAAATTTGTCTTATAAATTGAAGTGTTTTAAATTTGTTTTCTGGGCCAAAATATTTAATATGTTTTAAATGGTTTTTTAATGTTTGTACTATGTGTATTTTATTTTTTTGGCTGTTCACCGCCCTGAGTCCTTCGGGAGTAGGGCGGTATATAAATTTAAATAATAATAATAATAATAATAATAATAATAATAATAATAATAATAATAATAATAATAATAATAATAAAGAATGACTGCTAGCCTGTCAGCCCCTTCAGAAGGAATTATTACAACATTATTATTATTATTATTATTATTATTATTATTATTATTATTATTATTATTATTATTATTATTATTATCCACTCATTTCACAGTTTGAGGCTTGAGTGAGAAATGCATTTTGGCTGCACCATTGTAGGTAAAGTGTTACTTCTCTTGAAACTGTTGGTAGTGGTGAAAAATAGATATTTTTCCTGAATTTTCATATGCATATAAATAGATCTATGTTTGCAGTTGACAATCATTCTGTACTCAAGAATATGTGTAAAGGAGAAAAAAAATATGTATGCAATAGTTTTTTTATTTGTCAAAGCATTTGTATTTTCTTTTAGTCATAAGCCTTCTAGAGCAGCTCAAAGAACCAATATGATATTTACTATTAAACAGCAAAATCAAAATCTGTGAGGTATCCAAGGGAAATGGAGAACGATAAGAGAAAAAAGTGGCTGAAGATGCAGCATTAGGGACAATTGTACATAAAAGATAAAATCAGGACTCTTGAGTTGAGATCAGCTCCTGTTGACTTCACAGTCACAGAATATAAAGTTAGTTTACCACTGCCTTCCTCTGGGATTTTTCTTCCAAATGTTCTCTTGTTTGTTATCTAAATCTCAGGACCTTGCCATCATACTGGTGGCTATTGTAACCTCACTTACTAACTAACCATTTTATCCTGGTTCTAATCCTGCACAATTTTACAGCAAAACAAATCCCTACTTCTTCATACTGTTCCCCTTTGAATCGTATTCCTTTATCCAGATTACTTATTTACTGAGTTGTTATTTAACTTGTACATATCTCTATCTTTCTATAATACCTAAACCATCATTTATTATCAGATATGATTTCCATCACAAACTACATATAAAATAAAACTTAAGTCCCAGTAGCATATCTGTCTATAAAACTTAGAGAATTAAAAACATTAATTCTATGAAAAACCATTAACAGTGCTATAGAATAATTGCGGCCTGCACACTTAGTACCATTCCAAGATTGTTGGTTATTAATATATTATTGTATTTTAACAGGTATGATTAGAGGTTAAGTTTTTTTTTTTTTTAATTTCAGCATAACTTTGTTGACTTAGAGGACAACACACCTTGGCTTGGAGAATTGGAGAAAACAGTAGTTTCGCCGCCTGAGCAAAATATTTTGGGGTTCTCTAGCTTTACATCCATCAGAAGTTATGTATTCTTGCAAGAGATCTTCCGATCAGAAACTAAATATCATTGGAGGGACACGTTAGTCCTTCACTATTTTTTAACATCATTATTTCTTCTTCTGCAATGAGATTTTGGCATGCTATTCGTCTGTGAATTGCATTACATTTGCTCCATCTTTCACAAAACGTACTTGACATGAAATGACAAAACAGCCTCACGAAATTATGCAGAGAAACCTAATATTAAGTTAGCTTGAAAGATGACAACCTTTCCATAATTTTCATGTGACAGGAGTAATTAACAGAGGAATGATTTTTCTTATATTTATACTTTGTCTCCATTTCAGGTGTAAAGATATACTGTAATTGATAAAAGAAGTGCCCTATCTTTAGCAATAGTTGCATTAGCAGTGTAATGTTTAATATCTATGGGGATTCTCACTCATCCATGTCATGGTTGTCCCAAAGATGCTTTTTTTTTAAAAAAAGGCAATTGGACTTTCTTTGTTTTCTTTCTTTGAAAGTGTTACACTTCTCATCCAAAAAGTTTATTCAGTTCTTCTTCAGTTCTTATTCAGAACTGAAGAAGCTTCTTGGATGAGAAGTGAAACATCTTCAAAGAAAAAAAAACACAAAGAAAATCCAGTTGCCTTTTTTAAAAAAGCACCTTTGGAGCAGGGGTGGATTCTAAATTTTTTTACTACCAATTCTGGGGATGTGGCTTGATGGTCATGTGACAATTACTTAGGATTTAGCAGAGGTACTGGTCTACCAGGCTTTTAACTGCTTGCAGAGCTGTACCGATCTACCCATTTATTTTTGCAGGCACCGATCTACTCATGTATTTTTGCAGGCACTGGTCTACCCATTTATTTTTGCAGGCACCGGTCTACTCATGTATTTTTGCAGGCACTGGTCTACCCATTTATTTTTGCAGGCACTGGTCTACTCATTTGTTTTCTTTTAACACTGATCAGCTGTAGGGCGGCCCTTTGAAGTTTCAACAGTTTTTTTTTCCCTATAGCCATCAGCTGGGACTCAGGAGGGAGCAATAGATTGGGGGTGGGGCCAAATAAAAGGTAAGAATAATGCGGGAGGTGGGGGGATGGGGGGAGGCAGGGGTGGGAGAAGAACCGGTTCGGTGATGTCATATCGTCACCGCTACTGGCTCGGCGGAACCGGGAGGAACCCACCACTGCTTTGGAGTGAGTATAATGTTTAGTTAAGTATAGTTGCAGAGAAATCCAATTCAAACTCCTGCTTAGAACTGGAGCCCTTGAGATGGGTCAAGCATTATCTCTCAGGGGAGATAACAGTGAAATCCATTAATGTAGAGAGTGGGATTTCTTTAGATCCAATCTCTGCTCCCTGCAAATCATCTTCCCCTGATTTCTACTTTTAATCACATCTACAAAGCATCTCAAGGATAGGAGATGTGATCAATCAGATGATATGGGACTATATAGCTTTCATCTTCTCTAAAATATGGAAAGCTGAATGTGATAGGAATTGGAATCTACTAAGATAAGACCTGAAAGGCCATAAATTCTCCATCCCTTAACATACAGCTTGGAACGCTTTATGATCAGAAATCAAGAGTACAGGGAAAATTCATGTACAGATAAATGAACCATTCAGATAGCCTAGATCAGGGGTGTCAGCTTAGGCTGGATGCATCATGTGCAGACCACGCCCTCCCCAGCTCCACAAAGAAAGAAATGTTGCAACATGTCATGTGATGGCAATGTAACGCCGTGAGTTTGACTCCCATGGCCTCGATGGATGGAAACATTGATTTTGGGAGTGAAGCCTTTGAGTGAGAAAGATTCTATCCCTCAAAAAATTCAAGTAGAAACTATTGTTCAGTCATAAAGTATAAAAGATAAACCAAGAATAGGGCATCTCCTAGAATCTTGTACCATTAAACCTCAGTGATTAAAAGACAGGTGGATCTGAATGAGATTCAATCTTCACAAAATTTTATTATACAGAAATGTATAATAAATGTAAAATGTGATAATGAAGAAATGTGTTAATGGTTGGATAGTACGGAGATACATTTTTATAGTGTCATTTTTGCCTAAGTTTGATGCCGGTTAAAAAAAAACCCCAAACATTTTATTATAGATCCTTTTTAAGGATGTGTAATCTAAACTTATTATTATTATTATTATTATTATTATTATTATTATTATTATTATTATTATTATTATTATTATTATTATTTGAATTTGTATACCGCCCTACTCCCGAAGGACTCAGGGCGGTAAACAACCAAATAAAATACATATAATACAAATGTTAAAAAACCATTAATTGGCCCGGAAAATGAAATTTAAAACATCCCAAATTCATAAGACAAATTTAAAATTGAAGAATTTTAAAGAAATTAAAAAAGTTTAAAAGAGAGGTTAGGCTAGGCCGGCCTGCTGGAAAAGAAATGTTTTGATGGCACGGCGGAAAGCACGCAGGTCCAGGATCCTCCGTATCTCCGGGGGGAGCTCGTTCCAGATGGCGGGTGCCCCCACAGAGAAGGCTCTCCCCCTGGGGGCCGCCAGTCGACATTGTTTGGCCAATGGCACCCTGAGGAGCCCCTCTCTATGGGAACGTACTGGTCGGTAAGAGGCTACAAAGTAAGAAGGAAATAAAAAGGTAAAGGTAAAGGTTCCCCTCGCACATATGTGCTAGTCGTTCCTGACTGTAGGGGGCGGTGCTCAGCACCGTTTCAAAGCCGAAGAGCCAGCGCTATCCAAAGACGTGTCCGTGGTCATGTGGCCGGCATGACTAAATGCCAAAGGTGCACAGAACGCTGTTACCTTCCCACCAAAGGTGGTCCCTATTTTTCTACTTGCATTTTTTATGTACTTTTGCACTGCTAGGTTGGCAGAAGCTGGGACAAGTAATGGGAGCTCACCTCATTACGCGGCACTAGGGATTCGAACCACTGAACTGCCGGCCTTTCGATCAACAAGCTCAGCATCTTAGCCACTGAGCCATCGCGTCCCTAAGAAGGAAATAGATTAATACAATTAAGATATAATTTTGAGGTTGTGTCCAGAAAAAATAATATTTGACAGTAACTGTTTATTTTTTAATTTTATTTATTTATTTCTAATACTGTTCTATTACATGTTCATTGTTTGGGCTCTTGATTTTTACTTAATAAATGAAGACGTGTTAGTGGATAGAAGATGGAACCAGATTCATTGGCTTTGTCTTGCCAATTCCTTGACTTGCCCACTTCAGCCTCTTTCTTCTTGTAAATAAAGATGAGGATGACATTTTTGTTGTTGCTGCTGCAAACTGCTTTCCCCTTTATTTATTATTTTAATTAAATAATCTAATTAATGTTAGAGTTCAGGGAATCTGAGCAATACCAGAGGAGGTTGTTCGTGAGCATAGCTAGACCTATGTTTGAACTGAACGCACATCTAAGATTTCTTTATACTCTGTTAGCCTTCTCAGGTAGTCCAGACAGGAAACACACAACTAGATGAGCTAATTCTATTTCACTGTAAGGCTACATTTAAAAAATCCTGCAAGTCTGAAACTAAAAATCTCCCAATGTCTCTTTTACTGCTTGGTAAGTTATGGTGGATCCTTTCTGAGTTTTTTTCTCTTCCCATTAGGCAGTTGTGGGTTACACCCTCTCTTATCTGATTGCTCCACTAGGTAGTAGCATGGTGGCTCACGAGGTTAAGATGCTGGACTGATGATTGGCAGGCTCACGTTCAAGACCCAATTGTTGCTGTAGGATGGGGTGGGCTCCCGTCACACGCCCCAGTTCCTGCTGACCCAGCAGTTCAGAAGCAGATGACTACAAGTAGATAAATGGGTGCCACTTCAGTGGCAACTTAATGGAGACATGAAAGAACCCCCTAACTGTGTATCCCGCAGGCAACAGTGATGTAATTGGTGATTGTCACCATTCAATCCTTTCAATCCAGAAGTGCTTCAGTGCTCCCAATATGACTGCAGTCGTAGTAGTTCCCCAGCTAGCATCTCTTCTCTCCATCTCTTGAGCTCATCCCACCTACCACTACATATTATTTCTGGTAGGATATTTCTTTAATTTTTTACATTATATTTGGTGGGGATTATTAGGAAGGGATGGAAAAGATGTCCTTATTTAGTTTTCTTGGCCACAGAAAACATGTGGCTTGCCCTTGCTTTCTTCTGGAGGATCTTCTTGACATCTTGGTATAGCTTACAACTCTGGAGTTGCAACCCATTTTAAATTTGAGACTCTGAAAAGTTCAAAGAAAGGGTATGCCATATTCTCAAATACAATGATGTAGTACTTCAGCAGTGGCATACATCTGCAATATGTATGCCTATATGTTGAGCAGCATAATATTTTTTTAAAAAATGAAAATTGATCTATTTTCCTAAGGTGGCTAAAGCTTCATATTTCATTTGTGAGTCTTAAAGGCCTTCTCCAATGTTGGTAGTGATTTCTGATTATTTAGCTGTGATTTAAAAAAAATAATAATAATATCACAGACCACGGTCATTTGGTTTCTGCAGAAAATGTCTAAACAGAAATAAAAAGACCTTATGTAAAAATATGTTATTTGCGGGTTGTGGGAATAAAAATCCAGAATCTCTGGAAGATATCAGGCTGAGAAACCGTCCTCCATTTTATATACCTAATAGATTATGAAGTGAGATTGAAATATTTGATGGGAAAATGTGTGATGGCACTTTCAAATGTCTCCAAGGATGTCACCTTAAAGAAGGCCAAGACTTTTTCTGCCTTGCTCTAAAGTGCACTACATGGAATAATGTATTTAAATTATAAGAAAAAGACAGGTATTTAAATTACAGGAAGAAGACAAGTTCCGGTTGAAATGTCAGCAGAACTTTCTAAGAGTAAGAACAAATTGCAGTAGGACAGATTATCCCGAGAGGTGATAAACTTTAGTCTCCATATTGAAATGGAGATGAGTGTCATTTGCCCAGGATACTTTCATTTGGATTCCTGTACTGGACAGGGGATTGGCCTAAATGGTCTTTTTCAACTCCATAATTTTCTGGAAAACTGTGCAGGAAAAACATCACCTACTCAGTGTTTCAAAACTAACTCAAGCCTAATCCCCTAATGGTGCAGGTCAGGACCAGTGGTGAAATTCAGCTGGTTCTATCCGGCTCGGGCAAACTGGCAGCGCCGGCGGTGGGAGGTTCCGCCCACCCACCTGGACATCATCACGTCCTGCTTTTGACCCTCTATGCATGTGTGGAGGAGGTGCGCATAGCAAGTACACACGCGTGCACATTTGCAAACCGGTAGCGAAGGTAAGTGAATTTCACCCCTGGTCAGGACCTATTCACACAGACAAAAAGTGAGAATTTGTATTACAAACATTGGACTAAAACAAAACAAACAACAACTATGTCTCTGCAGGTTATTGATTCAGTACAGTAGCCCTCGTTGTATAAATTAGCCCATTGTTGAAATCTGGAACAAAAAAAGAAGAAGAAAAGATTAGTTGTTCTCTTTCTTTTCCCCAAACTAGCTTCATCCCAGCATTGAATTTACTTTGATGAATTCCCTGATAGAAACTGCTTCGAAATTAAATCCTTCAAGATGAACCCTGTAAGACCTTTCCTATTTCATAATAATCTGCTCTGTTTTTCTATGACATTATTACAGCATGAAAATGTCAAAAACATTTGCCTGCATACATCAAGAAGGAAAAGCCGAAAGACAACTCAATGTTTCTGTGTGCGTGCTTTGTAAGAGAAAAGGTTATTGGGATGTCTTGTCTGCGTGCTTCTTTAATACTTCCATCACTTTTACTGATGAAGGTCAAGAGTCACCTGAAAATGTACTTCTTTTCAAATTCCCAATTAACTTAATTTAAAGCATCCATTTGCAAATGTCTGTTTGGATGAATGTATTAGATAAGGTTCTGTATTGTTTGTGCCTGTGAACTCCTAACCAAATACATACGACTATGGCAAACTCTGAAGGGAGTGCAAATGTTTGTAAATTGAAGTGAAAAGCAAGTCTTAGTAAAGGCTACTTTACTCAACCTCACCTCCATGGATCTTATTACTGGTGTTTGTAAAACATTATGGGAACCCTCATTGGCTAAAAGACATTGGCTACAAAATATGTTTTGTAGATGAGATAAGCGCTTAATTCTTCTCCATAATATCTAGCTTTCGGTTAGGAATGGTTCCTGGATAAAATTCAGATGCTCAATGGAAAACCTGTGCATTTTAGGCTTTGCTAGAACTGCCCTTAAGTAACAAATCTAAGACTAAGGTATCATGTCCCGGTGTTTATCATTTGCTTTCAAAAGGGTCTCTTCCAACCACATATTTATCACCCATTCCAATTTTAAAATTTCATAAGATCTTTGCTTTAGCCAGGTTGGATAGTATGCCCTCAGCAATCCTTCTTGGACATTTTAAAGGTACTCCTATGCATCTTCAGTTATGTCCAGTGGTGGGATTCAAGTAATTTAACAACCAGTTCTCTGCCCTAATGATTTCTTCCAACAACCAGTTTACTAAACCGCTCAGAAAGTTAACAACTGGTTCTCCTGAAGTGGTGCAAACTAGCTGAATCCCACCACTGGTTATGTCCATGTGGAAATGGTTCAGTATAAATTTCAGGTCATAAACTATTATACTGTTCCCTATAGGTGACTCTAGGCAGACCCTTATATAACCTGTCTTGAAGAAATTTCCATTTCTAATTAATGTTTCTATCTAATGTTACTGCTATCAGACAGGACTCAAAAATAACCACTCAAGTTTCCCAGCTCTGGGCCACCATTTATACAATATGTGCCATTACTTAGGGTAGGAACTTCTTGTAATAGTATTTTATTTGGTTTTGTTAATGATGTTCTAAATTATTATAATCCTTAATATGATTATACTTATTGCTTTTCTCTAGTACACATACACAAATACACAAAGAATGTGATAACATTTTTGTTCAATGCCTGAAGATTCTCAGTTACCATATCATGGTTGTCCCAAAGGTATCCTGTTTCCCCAAAAATAAGACATCCCCTGATAATAAGCCCAATTGGGCTTTTGAGTGCATGTGCTAAAATAAGCCTCCCCCCGAAAATAAGCCCGCCCCAAAAATATTTAAATACAGAGCTAGAAATCAGGTAAGACAGAAAGAGGATCCCCATGGGGCGCATGGATCTTGCTCCATGCACCTCAAAATAATAAGATCTCCCCCAAAATAAGGCCAAGTGCTTATTTCAGGGTTCCAAAAAATATAAGACAGGGTCTTATTTTTGGGGAAACACAGTACTTTTTCAAGAGGCAACTGAACTTTCTGGTTTTTCTTTGAAGATGTTTCAAAGCTTATCATCCAAGAAGCTTCTTCAGCTCTGACTGGATGGTGGGGAATGGAAGGATTTATACTCTTTAGGACAGCTGGTCATTTGCATTCTTGACTTGCTAAAACAATTCACTAAGATAATGCAATGACCAGCTGTCTTCAAGGAATATAAATCCTTCCATTCCCCACCATCCAGTCAGAGCTGAAGAAACTTCTGGATGAGAAGCAAAATGTCTTCGGAGAAAAACCAGAAAGTTCAGTTGCCTCCTGAAAAAGCACCTTTGGGATTTTTGTTCAGTATTTTGTTAATGTCTGACCTTAGGGCTATAATAAAATTTAAAACTGAATATAGCAATGGAGGGCTAGGCTCAAGATTTCCTGGAACAATAGCCTTGAGTCAGGAGAGCCATTAGGTTGTCTAACAGAAGGAAAACATCATAGAGAGAATCTTAGTTCTCTGGGAGGAAAAATGAAAAGGGAGAGCCATGAAATTGGCAGTAAAGTCGATGCACTGGCTAAATTTACTGGTTGAACTAAGTTCACACCCCTGGTAAAAAAAGGATCCTTGTGGATTTTACTCCCCTAGTTGTTACCAACTACAGGGGGTGGCACTGATCTCCATTTCAAGACCATTGAGTCCGAAGACCATTGTCCGAAGACATTTCCAGAGTTACCTTCACACTGAAGTGGTACCTATTTACTATTCATATTTGCATGCTTTCGAACTGCTAGGTGGCAGGAACTGGAACGAGAATTAGAGCTCACCCTGTCATGTGGCCCTTGGGTCTCGAACCTGGGCTGCCGGCTTTCCAGCCGACATGCCCAGTATCTTAACTGCTGAGCCACCGCGCTGCCTCACCCCTTGGGGGAAAAGTACAATTTTGGAAAGAGGGGGGGAAACTTCTCAAAAAAATTGGGGTGACCTAATGATAAATGTATATTTATTTATTGATTTGTAAAATTTATTGGCCGCCCCATCTTACCACATGGTAACTCTAGGTGGCTTACAATCTTAAAATATGGTTTGGTTGCCAGAGTTTTTATTTAGTTACCATTTAAATAGAGGTTTGCAAACTGGGCTGCCAAAGACTAGAAAGTTCCTACTTCATGCCTAGGAGAAAATGCTGACTGCTCCCACATAGAAAATCACTGGTGTTTTTGTACTTGATGGTCTTAAGCTCATAGCAGTGGCTGAGAAACTTCATGAAGCCTTTAGAGATAGGATAGTTCTTGAGACAAGAGTTGGCAGCAGCATAAGAAGAAATACGATACAGATTCCATTCTCTTTGGGTTTGCACTGTGAAATTTAATATAATGCACATACACAGTTAATACAGATAGTCCTTGACTTACAACAATTTGTTTAGTGCCCATTCAAAGTTATGACGGCACTGAAAAAAGTAACTTATGACTGTTGTCACACTTATGACTGTTGCAGCATTCCTATGGTCACTTAATCAAAATTCAGATGCTTGGCAACTGACTCATAATTATGACGGTTGCAGTGTCCTGGGTCATGTGATAACTTTTTGTGGCCTTCTGACAAGCAAAGTCAATGGGGAAACCAGATTCACTTATGAACTGTGTTACTAACTTAACAACTGCAGTGATTGACTTAATAACTGTAGCAAGAAAGGTTGTAAAATGGGGCAAAACTCACTTAACAAATGAACTCACTTAGCAATAGAAACTTTGGGCTCAATTGTGGTCTAGGATTACCTTTATATAACTTCATACAATTTTAATTCTGGTTTATGTTAATATTATGTTATTTAAAAGTTGGGCTCCTAATTCCTGTGCCATTCAACTTTTTAAAATCTCTTTACAACTTACAAAGAAAATTGTAAACTATTAAATTCCTGTTTTAAAATGTATAACTCAATTCTTCAATAATTTTAAATTTAATCCATTGCAGAATCAGTTAAGAAGCTGAAAATATTGCCAATCTATTTACAGCTTAAAGTGACTATACAAAAGCATTTTTTCTTTCAGTACTAGAAAACCCATTAAATAACACAAGAGTTAAATCAGAATTTCCTTCCAAGAAATTGCACTGCCTTTTCTGTTTATGCTGATAGATACTTGATGTTATCAGTGAGGACAAAACACATTACGATAGGAACTAAAGAACTGGCATGCCATTAAGTTGCTCTTCAATGGTTAATTTGCCAAATGTTTTTAAAACAAAACTTTTTAAACTCCAAGAAAGAACTAATTCCAAAACTATTGTTGATAGATTCGTGACTAAATGAAATTAGTAATAATCAGGTGTGGCATTCTGCAGAACTTCCTGAGATAGCAAGCAGTTGCTTTTAAATGGCCATGTTCATACTATGCCACTTTGTCCTTTCATATATTACTTAGTTAATGGCCACTGAAAAGTCTCCATTTCTGTATTTTTCTTTTAGAAATACATCTCGAGTTTCTCAAACATTGTGCTACTTTGATGATTCTTCGGTGATAAGGATTCTGTAATTTCAGAAACAAATATTGCATTCTTACTCAATAATAAATGGTATGAGTTAAATGTTCTATTGAAATTGGGTGACAGTTTTATACACATGTTATAATCACTCAGGAGATCATTAGGAAAACCTTTGCAAGCATAGATTTTCAAATGAAAAAAGGCCCAAGAAGGAAGGTTAATGTCTACTGTAGCAAACTATCCCTTTTTCTTAATCTCTCTTCTCTCTCAAATCATATTTCTGGTAAAGGAGGCCCAATAACTCATCAGAATATAATCCAATTGATAAATTGTAAATTGTTCCAGCTGATGAAAAGACTTCAGGATCTGGGGAGGATTCCATACCATTACAGCTGATAGTTTTATTTCTCCAGAGTGATAAACAGATATCATCAATATAATGTAATTGTTTTGTGAAGAAACGTCTGAGTTCATAAAATCTGTTTTCCTCTAGACCTTTATATTAATGTGACTGGATGCTTGTCCCTTGAAAAGGAGGGCTGCCTAAGCATACTAAGTAATTGAGATTAGACAGATAGATTGCATAATATGATAAGGAGTATGGATTTGAAAATTAATGTATCAAAGACCAAGGTTCTTATACTTGATAAGAAAAATAAAAGTGAAAAGTTGCCAATTATACAGAGTTGGTAAAAAATGACAGCAAGTAGACAATTCTGTGTACTGCAGTGGAATATTTATTAAAAGTTTTTAAACAGGAGAAAATATTTTTAAGTTATGCAAATGCTGGTAGAACCTTATGGATAGGATAGGGTATATTACAAGAATGAGCAAAAATGGCTGTGTATAAATAGGTATTTCTGTCCACTTTGTTGTGTGGAAATGAGTAGGATATATCAAATAAAGCAGTGACTGTGGAAATGGGGTATTTGCAGTGAAAAAATGGACTGTGGAAACTTACGGGGTATTTGCAGTGAAAAAATGAGATGAGGAGTAAAGTCAAGAATCTGTAGCTTCTGAATGAATGTAGATTGAATAAAAGTGTGAGTAACATTATAAAAAAAGTAAACTGAGGTGGTTTGGTCATATAAAAAAAATAGAGAAAATGACTGAGGCTTGAATTGCAAAGCAAGCAATATGAAGATAAATTGTTGGAGATGAAGAGGAGAACTAAAAAAGTTGTGGTGGGATGGAATTGATCAGCTCCTCAAAAAGATAAGATAAGAGAAGTTTAAAGTTTTAAAAGAAAGACTACATGAAGCAATCTATGGATGTTTGAAAACTAGCATAAAGTTACAAGGATACAAAGATATGGGGCAATGTATGGTTAATGGTATTTATGCAAACTGGTTTCACCTACAATTTTTTTCTATTTTTTTTTTTAATCACATGGCTTTAATTGCTTTGGCTTAACTCCTGTCTGTATTTTGTATAATGCTAGTATGCAAAGTTAGCAACAATTTTTAGACGAAGATGGATGGATGGATGATAATTATCATTAAAGGAACAATTGACCTAATGTTCAATATATGTTTACTTGAGATTTTGTACAAGACTTGTGGAATGGTATATATAGCCCTGTGAATCTCTATAGGTTCCAATGGTTATAATTGCAAGACTTTCAGGCTGATAATATAATAATATAATGGGTTTTTTTTTAAAAAAAAATGCCAGTCCAGGAGCAGATGAGTCCCATATCAGCAAAAAATAGATATCATCATTTACAAAATTTATTGAAGGATTTATATCATGCTGGATATTTTAAGTTGGCATGTTATTTTATTATTTGATTTTGCCAAATAACATTTAAACAGATGTGCAAAGTAATAAATATAATGTAAATTTCACAAGCATTTGACTGCCAATTTTACAGTTTCTATTATGCACACATATTAAACTATTTTATGAGAACTAATATAATTGTTTAAACTTTCACTAGTTCTAATTTTTATAGAAATGTTACTATATTTCACTAACTACAGTTACAGGGAATATAATTCTTTCTAACCATAACCAAGGAATGATCTCATTTGCAGTGCAAATACTAAATTAAACAATACAACAAATTAAAAGAAGTTGGATTTGTTACTTGATAGTAAAATTCTTATTTTATAAAACTTTAGGCAATGTACTATTTCAGGTATTAGAGTGTCTTTTATTACAGGTAGTCCTTGATCACCCTGGAATGTGGCAAAAAGGGGCATTTTAGGACCTTGCAGCTGAGGGGCTGCCTTTAGCATTTCTTTTGCTCCTTCTTCACAAAGGGTCAGTCTGGACATGCCTTGTAACAGGGGTGGGTTCTACTTACCTTTACTACCAGTTCGCAGCGGGGTCGCATGCGCGCTCTTCTGCACAAGCGCAGAAGCGTTTTGATGACGTTGGGGTCGGTGGGTGGAGCTTCCCACCGGTTTTACTCCCAGTTCTATAGAACTGGTGCGAACCGGGGGCAACCCACCACTGCTTTGTAAGAGGCAGACAGCAGTGTCAGAGAGAACAGTGTGAAGGATCACTGGCATGTCAGAATGCAGGATAGTGAAGAGAACTGGGCTGCTGGGTGTGGGGGGGGGCATGGTGGTGACTTCAGGATGTGCAGTGCTCTTCACACTCTGCTCTGGTTTCTTGGATATCTGACCCTTCATGGAGTGAAGAGATTTTGCACCAAAGTGTGGTAGCTTCTGAGGCATCTAAGGGCATAGATGGGGGGGCGGAGAGAGAATGGTGGGTGGGGGTAATTGCAGTACCCCTGTGGTTTCATGTGCCAGTGGGCTGCCAAGTATCTGAATTTTAACCATCTGATTGCTGGAATGCTACAATGGTGGGTAATTTCGAGTGCTGGTCATCTTCTCAGTACCATCATAATTTTGAATGGTCACTGAGCAAATGGTTATTAATAGCAATAGCACTTAGACTTATATACCGTTTCACTGTGCTTTACAGCCCTCTCTAAGTGGTTTACAGAGTCAGCATATTGCCCCAACAATCTGGCTCTTCATTTGATCAACCTTGGAAGGATAGAAGGATGAGTCAACCTTGAGCCAGTCAAGGATTATCTGTATAGATATCTGAGAAGATTGTGGAGGGCTAATTTTTTCTACTCCCATATTGCATATCTTGTATGCATGTTCATGTTTCTTTTTTCTACAAAATAAACACATAATTGAGAGATAATATTAAACCATGGTTTGGCTTATCAAAGAAGAAGGTGCTTTGAAATACAACAGCAATCATGGTTTTCTATCTGCTCGTATGTGACTTCATAGACTCTCGACTAGCTCCATTCCATAGAAAGATGGCAGTGCAATTATGCAATGGTGATAATTCAGACATAACTGCACTGCAAAATACCACTTGATAAAAATAGCTCATCAAAATGCTGATTTAGCCTTAGGATTGGTAGGTATTTTTCAGCATTGTGTGTACATTCCCTGGAGCCCAGCAATTGTGCTGACAATTGCTCTTTAAAATGTCTATATTTAAATAAATTCACTTTCCCTAAAATTCAGAATTGATGAACTATGAATTCCTTTGTGAAATCGAGGGATGTGTAATTCCTAATAATACATTTATTTATTTGGCTACAAGTATTCTGCCTTTAAAGTCTTATAAGAACTTAGGCAGTAACTCTGGGATCTGCAATTTAGTTTGGGAAATGTAAATTTACTTAAGGAAACAAATTATTCTCTGACATCTCTAGTTCCATCATGAAAGTACGTTTGCAGTTTTGAGTTGTGCCTGAAATTAGTTACTTTCAATAAAATTTGGATAGGAGATATATGCATTGTTTTTATTTCCAAAGGAAGAGTTTGGCTGAGTTAATAGAGCTATTATAAAAATTAACAATAGCAAACATACAGTACATAAAGACTTTTTAAAAATATATAGTAATATTTTTTTTAAAATCAATCTATCTATCTCAAGGGGTGGCTCAGCCAATTTTATTATATACATGTTGTGCATTAACAATAAAGGTTTGAAATTTGAAATCTATCTATCTATCTATCTATCTATCTATCTATCTATCTATCTATCTATCTATCTATCATCTATCTATCATCTATCCTTGGACTTTTTCTCTGGCATGTTATGCCTCCTATGTGTAACACAAAGAGATTCATGTTGGATCAGATCAAAAGTCTCTCTAATTCAGCATTTATCTATCCACAATAGCCAACCTGATACCTTTGAGAAGTCCAGAAGTAGAATTTAATGTTTAAAGGTGGTTTGCTATTGGAGTTTCCCAGCAACCTGTGTTCGTACATTCCAGCTTTAAATCCTGGCAAAAACATATTACTGTCATGACCTCATGTAGTCCTCAATTTATGATTCCAATTGAGCCTGGAATTTTGGTTGTAAATCATTGTGGTCTTTCAGCAGGTCATGATGTGACCTGACTCAATTTTATAATTGTTTTATGATAGTCTTGAAGTAAGCCACCCAGTCATTAAGTAAATCCAACATATTCAGTGGGCTGTTTTTTGCTGTTTTCTGCTGGAAAAGCCCAAAAATTTCACAAATCACAATCACGTATGAGCCAATAATAAATAAAAGCCAGTTGCCAAGCATCCCAAATGTGATCACATGCCTATTGGGGGATATATGTGTACAACAAAAGTAACTTTGAGGTCTGGTCATAAGGAGCTTTTTTGAAGTCTGTCATAACTTTAAACTTCGTTAAACAACCAGTGGTAAATCAAGGATTATCTTTCAAGGACTTTGTTCTCATGAATTTTATAATCCAATTGTAAATCCAATGTGGTAGTTATTGTTTCATCTAATATTAGCACATTCCATTTCTTAGCTATGTGTAATGTGATAAAGGGTGTCCCTAATTTAATAAATTGTTAATTTAAATCTCTGTTTTGTATCATATTATTTGTCATTACACTACATTATGGAAAAAAAATTAGCTCAGGTACAAATTGTTACCCTACAGGAAGCCAATATAATATGCAAACTTTATAAAGTTTGATCCTGACATTGTGAAATAATGAGAAACACTTATTAAAATGTAACAACTATGGATAAAACGAAGTATTCTCGACCTTGCTTGTTATAAGGAACATAATTAAAAACTGGTGATTCAATAAAGTGAAATTTTCTTTGTCAAGATGGATTTCATCTAGTTAATGGATTTCTTCTTTTGCATGGACAAATTGTCAAGTCATGGTGACATGTGTGAAGAAAAGATAATTTGAATCCATCTGTACTGAATATTTACCAACTTTCTGAGTTACCTGTTGTTTCTTATGGGCTTTCTCACAAGTGCTTCAAATTGAATTTGTTGCCCTATATACATAGCAGCCTGGGAATAAGGCTAATTAAAATTAGGGGAAATTACCTCTCTGTAGCTGGAGGTAAGACTGTGCTGTTTAGATTATACTCTGTCTAATGTTTCATCTCATGAGTTCCCATTTTCAGTATTTAACACATAGTATATGCTCAGATTGCTTTTGTATAAAGCAATATAAAGTACCCCAATCCAAGTAACTACTGTATACAAATCAATCTCTCTCTCTCTCTCCGCCCCTCCCTCCCTCTCTCTCTCTCCCTCTCTCTTTCATCTATCTAATCTACACACACACACACACACACACACACTCTATAGGGATATATAGGAATAATCCTATATTTCTATATCACTCACTTAACTTCAAAGTTTGAAATGCAATCGTACTTATAAAGCCCAGTATTTTCTCTTTCTTTTAAATCTCATAATGCAGTTGACTTAACTAAGAAGTAACAGTAAAGCAGGAGAAAAGCACAGAAGGAAGCCTGCACGTTGTTTTAACTGTCAAGACATTTTCTGTTTCCTTTACTGATTTTGCCATGCTTTAAATGAGAAGAGCTTAAATCTTCATTAGTATGATTACTTTGCTCCATAACGTCATCCACAATATGGCATAATTACTCTTCAGTGTATGCTTGCTTTATCAGTTCCTCCATCCCTGAGCTTCTCTGCAATTTCCATCAGCCCATGCTCCAGTGTTATTTTAGCTTCAGTGCAATTCAACTTTATATCAATTTCTAATTACACTAGTAAAGTATTCCCCTAACAAGTGGCAGCAGCAAAAACCTCTAGTGAGGTTGCTGTAGTATTTAGACTAAAACAAAATAACAAGTTCAGAAAAAGAAAGTTAGGAATGGGGAACATTTCTCGGGAGGAAGGGGCTATGCACTGCTAACAACTGTTAAAGCAAAATTAGAAGATTTGCTGCAATGAACTATCTCAAGAATTTGGAAAGAAGCTGACAGGTTTATTAAGATTTGCAAATGTAGAGATCCTCAAATGCTTTTTGTTTTCATTCCGTAAAGGAAACATAGTTTTGTAATGTTCTGCTACACCTTAAAGGAATTAAAATCTCAGTAATGGGGATCTTGTGCTTTCACTTTTTCCTTTACTTTCTCTCGGATTTTGGAGCCTTTCATTTGTTTCAATAGGTGATTTTACTTTTGAAAGTGCTGAAAATCCATTTGCAGAAAGATAACATTGAAAGAAAAGAGAGCAACATTCTGAATGCATTTTCATTTAAAAGTCATGGTTCACATTTTCCAGGAAACACCAATGTTCTCCCTAACATAAGAAATGTTGATCTATCATAAATATGTCTGTTATGACACCTGAGCAGATCTTTTATTAGCGATATTTATAGTAGAGTTTATAGTAGATGTGGAAAAACAATGTTTTGAGATTAAGACAATGCATCTGGCGATTACATTCAGATATCAAAGCTTTTGGGTTCAATTATCATTAAGAATTATTTCAAGTGACTTTAATTTGAGAACCAAATTAAAAATTATCCTGTATCACCTAATTAAATTCAATCTACTAGATCAATTATCAAATAGACTTTCAGATATTCATGGTATGTCCTAAAATATCTGGAATTTTCCCAGTTTAGAAATATTCCAATAAAGTTTTACGCTTTCACTAGCATTTTTACAAGCTGTCGATCAGAATTATATATGCACTATACCCTTTTTTTCAGTAACTACATTTTCCAGGTTTTGCAATGTAAGCAACAATCAAACAATCATTGAAGTAAATTGGTTTGTTTATAAAATTTTTAGACAAATATAAATCTTGTAAGATGATGCTTTTATTCAAAATAGTGCTATGCTTAGCGCTATTGCTTAGCACATTGTAAGCCGCCCTGAGTCTCCGGAGAAGGGCGGCATATAAATCAAATAAATAAATAAATAAAAAATAGGGTGGGCAACGAACCTGTTAGCCTTATACAGTAGAAATAGCAGCATTCTAGCCAGTCTTGGCTAGTCTCTAAACAAACAAATAAAGGAGAATATTTGTAGCTCAGAGTTGGCATGAGGGGTCCTTGGTACTCCCTGAGCTTGCTTGTTTTCTTACAGACATTTCATTACTAGTGCTAGTCCTAGCACTGATGATGTTACCTAGTTTGAGTAATGAAATGTCTGCAAGAAAACAAGCAAGCTCAGAGAGCACCAAGGACCCCTCAAACAAACAAAGTGCTGGAGATCTTCCATCTATGAACCAACATATCTCACCTCAAATGCTAGGACTATTAGCATGGGAAATTGAAAACTATTGAAAAAAAAAAAAATCTCCAAAGAACTCAAGGCAAATCACTCCTTTGTCACTATCAAGAAGGTCATATGAGTTCGTCTGTTCACCAAGGGTCAACTTCATCTTTAGAGAAACATTGAGGTTTTTCTGAAGCTATATTTTAGTTTCTGTTGAAATTAGCTTGGTGAACCTAACCTAAGACCAGAGACCAAGTCTTTCTATGGCTTCCATTTTAACCTTTTTCTGTCACCTTCTTCTCCTTTTGTTATAGGGCAGGCTATAGGGCAGTGTTTCTCAACCTTGAAAACTAAAGTGTGGACCTTACCTCCCAGTATTCCCCAGCCAGCCAGAATTTTGAAGTTCACTCATCTTAAAATTGCCAAGTTTGAGAAACACTTCTATGGAGAAAGGATAGATAACTCTTTCAAAGCCTTGTACTACCAAGCCAATGAGCCTTGGTAGTACAGTGGTCTAAAGCACCCTGTTATTAAGAACAGCTGCCTGCAATTACTGCAGGTTCGAATCTCGCCAAGGCTCAAGGTTGACTCAGCCTTCCATCCTTTCTAAGGTAGGTAAATTGAGGACCCAGTTGTGGGGGCAATAAGCTGACTTTGTATAAATATACAAAAGAATGAAGGCTATTGCTTAGCGCATTGTGAGCCACCTTGAGTCTCCGGAGAAGGGCGACATATAAATCAAATTAAAAAGAAAAAGCCTGTCTTGCCAGAGATTTCCAAAATTGGTCTAAGGAATATGTGCAATTATGCAAAATCTCTGGTCAAAAGCCAAAAGCCACATGTCCCAGGAATCTGAAGGAAAGAAAAGAATCATCAGAACATTTTGCAGTACTTAGTTTATGTGAATATTATGATAAGAATAGGTATAATCAACAGTCTCTGTAGCATAAATGGAGAAACAAAGAGAAAAGTAATAACATGAATGAAATTAGCACCTTTTCACTTTATGATTCATGAGTCCTCATATTTGGTACACAATGTGTGTTACATTAAATATGTAAAGAAGAAAATATTTAATTAAACAGTTATTCAAATAAAGATAAAACAAATTAAATACGAAACCTCTCTTATAAGAACAAATAATTCTAACTTTTGAAGTAACTTTATTGTAAATTTGGATTTCCTGTTAAAACGGTAAGAGGAGCAGAGAGTAAAATTATTTAGATAATGAATTGAACAAACTAATTACATCAGTCTTTAACAACTTTAGTTGACTGTCAGTTGAAACCTTAAATTAGGGTTTAATAAAATAAATGAGTGTATTTTTTTTAAAAAAACACTATTGGTATGCTAGTAAATAAAGCCCCCCTCATTTGTGATCTTATTCAGGAGCGGGGAGCAGACCTGGCAGGTATCACGGAGACCTGGTTGGGCCATGAGGGGGGAGTTCCCCTCGTGGAGATGTGCCCATCAGGCTTCCATGCATTTCATCAGCTGAGAGCTCAGGGCAGGGGTGGGGGGGTGGCGGTCATTCTAAGAGAAGGTCTTGATCCGAGGGAGACCACTGTACCTCAGATAGCCGGATGTGAGTCCCTTTTTGTGAAGTGGGGTCATGGGGTGCAGATGGGTCTGTTGATCACGTACCTGGCTCCCTGCCACGTGGCAACGACCCTGCCCGAACTCCTCAATGTTATAGCCAAGGTGGCGGCTGATACCCCCAGACTTGTGGTCATGGGGGATTTCAACCTGCCATCCATCGGTGAAACATCTGAGGTAGCTCGGGAGTTCATGGCTTCCATGACGGCCATGGACCTGACCCAAGTAATTCACGGCCCTACTCATATGGGGACACACACTCTGGACTTAGTTTTTATCTCTGGTCAGTGGTTGAGTGGCCTTGATATAGGGGATGTAGATATTGAACCCTTGTCATGGTCTGACCACTCGCTCCTTCGACTTGACTTTCTGACCGCCGTACCCCGTCGCAGGGAGGCAGAACCGACCAGGTGGTTCCGCCCCAGGCACCTGATGGACCCTGATAGGTTCCAGATGGAGCTTGGGCCATTTCCTGAGACTCTAGCTCATGACTCGGCTGATGACCTGGTGGCTGCCTGGGATAGGGCGGCTGCCGGGGCTTTGGACTGGGTCGTGCCTTTGCGGCCTCTGACCTGGCACCGAACTCACTTAGCTTCTTGGTTTTCCGAGGAGCTGAGGGAGATGAAGCACCGGAAAAGATGCCTAGAGAGCGGTTGGAGGGCCAGTCGTTCCGAGTCTGACTTGACACCGGTAAGGTCTCATATTAAGACCTACCTAGTGGTGATAAAAGCGGCGAAATCTAGCTATTTTGCCGCTCTTATCGCATCATCAGATAACTGCCCAGCCGCCCTGTTTAGGGTGACCCGCTCCCTCCCCCATCTGGAAGCGCGGGAGGACCCCTTGCAGGGCCGAGCTGAGGATTTTGTACAGTATCTGGATGATAAAATAACTCAGATTCGGGAAGACTTGGCCGCAATGGGGCTGTGTATGGTTCTCCTTTTAAGAATCGTATCAGGCTTCCTTTGCTTTTCAGTGATAGTTTTTCTTTATTTCCTTTTTTTCAGATAATACTTAATGATGATTTACTTGTATCAATAGGAGGAACATCCAAGGGATTTCACTTACTTAGCTAAACCTATTCAGTTTGCCATATTTTCCCAGCTACTTTGCTCTGATTTCTGTTTAAGTGAAATGTAACGGCAGTTATACTGATTTTGCTAGACCGATGCAAGATAGTTTTGCTTTGCCTCAGTAAAACACTTCACCAAAGGTGGTGTGATTCACCTTGAGGTGGAGGAGCAAAGCTGTTTGCTGATGAAGTCTTCTGTGCCACCTCCTGGCTGTTTATCAGAAAAGGTTGATGTGGAAGAGAAAATTGCCTTGCAAATCCCCATAAATCAATTCTAGAATTGCAAAGACCAGAAGAGAAGCAGCAGGGCAATAAAGCAAAGTGACAAACCAACATGGCTCATTGTTTTTCCTCTTACAGGTAGTCCTCGCTTAGCAACTGCAGTTATAGGTAATCCTCAATTTACAACAGTTCACTTATAGATCATTCAAAGTTACAACAGCACTGAAAAAGTGTCTTACTACTGTGTTTCACACTTAGAACTATTAAGTTAACAATTAACAATTGTTAATTTAACAATTAAGTGATTTAATTTGCATGCTTGACAACTGGCTCACATTTATGACGGTCGCAGTGTCCTGGGGTCATGTGATCAGCTTCTGCGACCTTCTCACAAGCAAAGTCAATGGGGAAGCCAAATTCACTTAACAACCATGTTACTAATTTAACAACTGCAGTGATTCACTTAACAAATGTGGCAAGAAAAGTCATAAAAAGGAGCAAAATTCATTGAACAAATTTTTGACAGCAGCCTAAATTTTGGGCTCAATTGTGGTCGTACATTGAGGGCTACTTGTATAGAAATGGTCAAAATTGAATAAAGAAATAGAAACAATAAATTAGGATTGGCAACTTGACAGCTAAAGGCCGTGGCTGCTAAGAGGAAAAAAACATATGACCATGACAGGCTTATTGCCTTCAATTAAAGAAATGTGTTCGGTATGCAAAAAAATCCTGCGAGCGCTACTTCCCTCTTTTCTATAAACTCTGTCAAAAGTCAACTGAGAAGTGTGCAAATGGAGATCACGTAATCATGGGTTGGTATAACAGTCGTCAATGCACACTGGTTGTGACATGCCCTAATGGCAGTCATGTGACTATGGGATGCTGTGATGGCTGCAAATGTGAGGATTGGTTGCAATGTTTTGTGCTGTCTTTCACCATTGTGCAACTTTAAATGGTTGTTGAACAAGTCAGCTGGTGAGCCAGGACTTCCTGTACGAGTAAGGGGAACAAATTACCTCATTAGTAGAAGAGAGATGTTATGCTGGAAGCTTTATTGAAATAAAGCACCACTTTGATTTTTGCACAGCCTGGAGATTCCCAATGGTGGAGCTGTTTAGTTTTTCGAATTCAAATCTGAGCTAAGCAAAGCCCGTGAGTTTTTGTGCATTCTCAAGAGCATTCTGCAATATTTTGAATTGTTTTTATCCAGCTGAGCTGGCCTTATTTAACAAACTATTAATTATATCATAGCACTTTATCATCATCTGTAATTGCATAACAGCAATTACAGTCATCCTAAATCATTTTGAAAAATTTCTATAAAATTTGCCCTTTTATTATTCCCTTTTTAAGCTAAGATTCCTAGGCTAAATTCCTTCCTGGTCCAGGGCCAGTTCAGTTTTTTAATTCAATCCTGGGGGGAATCTAGTTCTTAGACATTAATATCAAGTTATATTTAATGATTGGGTTATAGAGAATGTTTACTCGGTCTTCTTATCAATTCACAATTCCCGCTGCCTATCTTTCTTTCATCAAAAACGCTCATTGGAAGGAATAAAGGAATAGAGTCAGGCAAAACAGACATTCAAAGAGTGACAAAGATAGGAAAGAGTGCTTTTGTTAATTCCTATTGTTCTTCTTCTTTATATTGCTTGAAATAGATACATTAGGTCAGATTCCTGTGCTTTTTCTTTTACAATGACTTGCCTATTATACCAATACCAGGGTATTTCCATATAACCCACAGATATCAGGATGAAAAGAATCAGTAAGGGACTGCAGGGTGATTGCTACTGTATTTGCAAAAATGTTTCTTGCAAACTTTTAAAGTTTTTCGTGCAAGTAATTACAAATACCTTTGGGTTTCTCAGTGACTAATAAAGCTAGCATGAAAAGAAGTACTCTCAGCTTCCTAACAATATAACTTCAAAATAACAGATGCCCGGGCAGGTGCTAAATTTTTATGTCAGACATAAAAGATTTTGTGAAATACACACATGTAGTTTAATTAGCTATTTTCATCTTTGTAATCAGTATTCTTCTTTTCTGGTCTTTTCTCCACAAAGCCTCCTATTCTGGGGGCAACTCTACAAAGAGACTTACAGCTGTGCTGTTATCATTGATATCATTATTGTAAATATAATAAAGGCATTTTTAAAAAAAGAGAGGAAAAAGCAACCTCATTCTGAAAAGCACAGCTGTGAGGTCCATATCTCAAATTTTCCTGCCATGCTGATAAATAATACAAACTGTCAATTAAGTGGGAGTCTTTGTAAGAGGCTCACTTTAAAAGAAGATAATGATAAATCATTTGCAAGGGTTAATATTTGAATATTTAGTGCCACCTCTATTTCAGTAGCAATTTGTTTTCTTAAGAAAATAAATATATATTTAGTGCAAGGTTAATTTTTAAGAGTTTTTTTTCCCCTGGAAATGGCAGTAACTGAAAATATAGGTATGGTTACTATAATTTTCATAGGGTGTAATTAGAAATTAGCCATCCAGAGGAAAATGGCAAAAGCATAAAAATGACAAGTAAAAATCTGTATGTATTTAAATTGATTTTCTGACTGTTTTGATAAGGCCAGAACAGTTGCAGATTTTGGAGGGGAAAGCACCATTTTCCTACTGTGTGACTGAAAATGGGGATGCATTCAGGCAGCGGTCACCAACTGGTGCTCCATGGACCACTGGTGGTCCACAAGAAAATTTTGGTGGTCCGCAGAAAAATTATTTGCATTTTTTATATTGCATTAAATGAGGAGTCCTCAAACTACGGCCCCTGGGACAGATACATGCAATGAACGTTTGTGTTGCTGCAGAGAGTCTCCCCCTTCGGGGTCTTTTTGTGTGGGTTGGAGGGGGACAGAAATTCCAACTTATGGTCTGCTTCAGCCTCCTGGTGCAGGGCTTTGGGTGAAGGCTGGAGGAAAGTGCCACTGGTGGCAAAGAGCTGGAGGACATTGTTTCAGTGGGACTTCATCATGGCCTGGAACTGGTTGACCATCTTAGCCTGCTGAGCCTCCAGGTGCTTGTACCTGGCCTTGCACTCCCACAGGTCTTCCCTCTGCTTGGAAAGCCTATGCTCATAGTCCTCAGTGAGGTGCTTCTACTGAGTCTCCTTCTCAGTCAGATCCAATCTGAACTGAGTTGTTTTGCCAACTCTTTCTCATGGTGGCTGCTTACCTCCAACAACTGTTCCTGTTGGGGCCCTAAGGAGCCCGGGAGGGGAGGCGAGGAGTGGAGGGGAGGGGAGGGGAGGGGTGAGTAGAGGCTGCCAAGTTGTCCCTTGACATGAGTGACATTGAGTTGGCCACTCCCACTCAGTCACATGACCACCTAGCCATGCCCACCCACCCACCCAGTCATTAGACAGATCATATTAGTGGTCCGTGGGGTTTAAAATTATGAATTTAGTGGTCCCTGTGGTCCGAAAGGTTGGTGACCCCTGCATTAGGGTTTTAGGGATAACATTCTCTCAGGACATCTAAAGGAAATTGGGAAGTTCCTTGTGCTGCACCCTGGCAGCTTCATGTGCAAAGGCTTCTCTAACCACAGGGACAGAAGTTCATTGGCATCTGTACCTATAACCGTGACTTTCAGTTTCAATATTTGGTGGTGATAGAAGGTTTTGCAGTAGTGAATACATTTCTAAGTTGATCCGGATCAACAGAGGTACCAGTTTATTTAACAGAAATTTTTAAGAAGATAGGAAATCATTGGTTTCGGTTTGTTTGTTTGCCTCTTCCGACTCTGTGATAGGAATCATTCTTATCACACACTTCAAATATTGAAACCAAATATGCTACAATTCCTCATCAGAGTTTTGGTATCTTTTGGTGTATGTATGTATGTGTACATGTAAAAGTGTTTGGGAAGATATGGCTTAAAGAACTGGCAGTGTAAGCAACATGTTAGTTTACACCAACTGTAATTGTCCAAATGGAATTAGGATGAGTTAACTGGTGAATTATGACATGTCACTAGTGTAATGTATAACATCACTATTTTGTGACACTATTCTGTTGGCAAATTAGTTATAACTTTGATAACAATGTTTTATTTTTATGCCACACCTTTCTCCCACATTGTTACTAAAAGTTTCATATTTAATACACTATATAAAATGCTGTGAACTTTATGGATTATATGAGTATTTTAACACCCTACTTTTCCTTTCAAATTTTGCTGAATAAAATTGAAAAAATAAATACTTGAAAAATCCAGTTAAGTAACCATCTTAGTTATAGCCATCAAAATGTCCAAATTACTTTGTTAGCCTGCATGTTCTCCAAAACACTCTATTATATAAAAGCCATGAGGCAGATCAAGAAGCAACAACAATAACAAAAGGAGCTAAAAAAAAAAAAAAACCCTTAAGAAACTAGATCACAAAAGGATTTTTTCACAAAGAAGTTAGGACTGTTCACTATTTATAACAAGATTAAAAAAAAAAAAATGCATACACCATCTCTTTTCCTTTAGATAGTCTGCCAAGATGAAAATAGAATGAAAAAGGAATTAAAGTGTAACATGAAACAAGCAAACCGAAAAGGTTGACTTGTTAACATAAATATATTCTTATAAATAATTGAAAGGATAATGATGTACGTTCATTGCTATTGTATTAGTATAGTGAAGAATAATGATGATGATGATAGCAACTTTAAGCATTGTGAGAGATAAATGTTAAATTGGTAAATAAATTGTACGATCTCAGAAATCCAGGATTTGATGAGCTTATAGGATAGGAATGGATGGTAGAGGACAGGAAGGTCTTGAGGAACGTTGTCTATGGGGTCGCGATGGGTCGGACACGACTTTGCAACTAACAACAACAACAAGGCTAGGAATACAAATGGGTGATATTCGTAAGATTGCCTTACCTTTGTCTTGTCTTGTTTTGTTTTTGATTCAGCAAGAGGTGGGATCTGATTTGCATTGATGTTTAGTTGTACTGACCTATTTCACTTCCATCTCTTATCTTATTGCTATTCAATATTTACCCAATTTGCACTGTGTACATCCAAAAGCATGTGACAGTTTGCCTCTTTCTGCAAGGTAGAAAAAAGATCTGTTGGCATTATATCTGTTCTGCTGTCCAATATTGTCTGATACTTTAAGTTCTTTCTTTCTGAATTTCATCCAAATAACAGATCTGAAAGGAATAGCAGCAATGTTTTGTGTTTTGCTAAAATATTCTTACCCATCAAGATCTTCAAGTTGAGCAGTCTTTTAAAATCATTGGCCTGAAGGCACTCCTCCTTAGTTATACTTACTGTCTAACAGGAGAAATGAAGATTTAACTGTCTGTGTTCTTCAGTGTGTTTTAAATTTATGGGCACTTTCCACCTTTATTGGACATTACACAGATTCTTGCCCAAACAAACAAACAAACAAACAAACAAAAAACCATGTAAAGCCACATGTAGCTTCATCTTAAGAGCCTGAAGCTAGTATCCTTTCTTGGAACAATAAAAAAAAAATCAATTTGTTACATCCTCAAGTTTAATGTTCCACTTTCAGTAGGCAATAGATGAAATACATCAACAAAGGTTTAGATCTGTAACGTCCAACTGTACACAGATATTCAGTGTATTCATTAAAATTGCGAAAAGCCAACTTCGAATTAGGAATTGCGGTGAATTTCATGACTGTTATGTATTCTGGATATCAATCTCGTTTCAAGGACCATCTAGGACAACAGAATCAATTCAGGGGAATTTTTATTACACAGAACAATTATTGATATTAATTTATTATGTATTTAATTATAATTAAAAGATTATTCTTTTAGATTAAATATATTATAGAGTTTTAAGTTACCATACATGGCAGGGAGAGCTCACTTAGAATTAAAACTAGACCACTCAACAATTCACTACGAAAGTTGCTAAAGTTGCCTATACCCAAACAAAAGGTTAGATCAGGGAGGCCAAACCTTTTGGACTTGGTACGTAAAACATTCAGAAAATGCCCAATTTGACTCTGCTGGAAAGTCTCAACCAATTGTGGTGACACACATGTCAGGTTTGATAGCACTGGGTAAGATACAGAAAGTTCTAACACTGCTTTTGAAGAACAAAGCACTTATGGAAAAAATTATCAGTTGTATTGCTTTCCCCCACTGAGATCTCAAGGATTTTGGTAGCTTCTTAGTTTTGACAAATAAATAAACAATTAAATTGTCACTAATTTTGGCCCTGCGCAAGAAACATTTCTCATTATCAATCTGTGTGATTAAGCAAATAGTCTCCTAGGTGTAGATGTCAGGAAATGACTCAAGAATGTTTCTACGCAAATCTTGAGTTCCACCAGAGAGTTGCAGTTCTTCTATTGAAGATGCTGATGCCCTCAAGAAAAATGTTTTCAAATACACCCAGGAATATGCAAACTCTTATCCATCAGGGTTGAGGTAACATGTTTGGTTTTAAGTTTAATTGATCCCAGTGATCAATGGTCACTCTCCACTTTCTCACATTAAGAAAATAAAAATCTAACATTAAGATGCATGTTAGGAAGAAACTTTCCAGGCTGAAGTTCTTTCTGATATTATAATTTTTAATGGGGGAATTTACAAGTAAATTATTAAACAGCTTTTTTAAATGAATAAGAGTTAACATATTTTATTTCCCTCTTTTCCATCTCTCTCCCAAAATCAAAAGAGATACAATCCAGCAATACCTAGGGAAACATATTCATACAAAAGTAGAGTATAGCTGTTTTCACATATAACACAAAATCATGTAATTTGTCTGATTTTGGCTTGGTATATTGTAGGAACTCAACTGTTGTGAGTAGCAAATCATGATTGGAGCTTAGCATGAGCTCAAACCAACACAATTTAATACTTTTGAATAACAGATTGTACAGGTAGTCTTCAATTTACAACTATTTGTTTAATGGTCACATTCAATAGCAATGAAAAAAGTGACATATGACCATTTTTCACACTTACAACTGATCACATGATCAAAATTCAGATGCTTGGCAACTGGCTGATATTTATGATGGTTGCAGTGTCCCGGGCACAACTTTCTGAAAAGCAAAGTCAATGGGGAAGCCAGATTCATTTAACAACCATGTCATTAACTTAACAACGGCAATGATTCACTTAACAAGTGTGGCAAGAAAAGTCATAAAATGGGGCAAGACTCACTTAACAGCTGTATTGATTAGCAACAGAAATTTTGGACTCAATTGTTGTCGTAAGTCGAAGACTACTTGTAGATATCATGACCTGTCTGAATCCAGATTATGGTTGAAGGAATGACTGTAACTCTAAAGTCCCTACAATAAAATTGTACTCAACTACACACATTTTAGTATTATGTATGAATGTATTGTTATGTATTATGTCCATAAGACCTAAAAATTCTGAGCCCCAAAAAATCTTGATCTGATTGCAAAAATGAAAACAGTAGTAGAAAAGCCTCTTTTGGGATGAAATTGGAAAAATCAATCAACTAAGGAAGGCTTAATTTCCTTAGTAGAATAGAAAATATTCTTTAAAATGAATTTTACATTTTAAATATCTTTGGACTCCTGGACACAAAAGGCCTAAACCCGCATTATACTATGCACTCAAAGCAACAAATTGAAATATGTAAGGAGTAAGTTCAGACAATGCTGAGTTGGTTCATCTGCATGGGATGCTTGCAAAATGCCTGTTTTATATTTGGCTTTTCCATGCAAAGAGCCTATGGATATGATTTACGTTATTATTCCCGTCAAGATTTATGCATTTGTGAATTGAGTTCAATACACCTACAGATGCCAAAGGAGGTCATGACTTCATTATATTAACCACAATGCCAAGTATATAGTAAACAAAAGTCCTCCAAGTTAAAAAAAAAAAAAAGGAAGAAAGAAAGGAATTCTTTACACAACAACTTCCCTGAAGGGCTCTTTACTCTCAACTAGCAACCATTTTGGGCAAGAAACATAGCATTGTATTGAGAAACCATATGTGGAAACAAAGAACTCACAAGTGTGCAGTTTATTGCATTACCACCAGGGGTGAAATGCTACCGATTCAGACTAGTTCGCCTGAATTGGTAGTGAAAAAAATGCTACCGGTTCGGGCAAACCCGTATTTCTGACGATCAGCTGTGCTGCACGATTTATATTCACTAGAAAGCAGGAAATCTTCCTTTCTAGCAAATCTAAATCACACGGCACAGCTTTCCCCCCACCCTTACTTTTCTACTTACCTTTGCCGGCTCAGAAAAGGCTTCTAATCCTCCTTTTTCAGTGCTTCACGGTAGCGCCTGCGGTGCGCCTGCATGCAAAGTGTGCGTTTGGCATGCACCGTGCATGCACACGAAGCAAACCGGTAGCAAAGCGAACCGGTCCCGTAGCAGACTTCAGAGCATTTCACCTCTGATTACCACTATTGTGCATCATTGCCATTCTTTATATTATGAATTTGTGAAGTTATTTGTCTGTCATATAGCTGGTGGTGAAGGAGGGTCATACTGAATCTATATAAGGTCTGGGTTCTGGTCTGTTTAATCCTAGTCAAAGAGTCCATCAAAGTCATTTCCTATTTCAGGGAAAATTAGAATACGTCCTCCAAAATGACCAATCACCTTTCAATAATTTAGCTGCATTCTTCTGCTATGACTGTTCTATTGTATCTGTGGTCTTTCCATGAACTATTTAATTTTTGCTGCATAGAAAAAAATGCATAAAGCAACTCTGATTTTCCTTTTATCTTACAAGTGTAAGGATGCAAATAAGAGGTGTTGAGGGAAAGAGTGTTAAATATAAAATAAATATCTCCTCATTTACAAAAACCCTATTTTGATGTAATGATGAAGCATGCTAAACTAAGAATGTCTCCAGAAATTTCTTTATCTTCTTGTGTGTCAGGTTTTGAAGTTGAGATGCAATGTTTTAACTGTTGATTACTGAGCAATCACACATAACTCTAAACTGTAAACTATGGTTTAAAAGTCACAATGCCTTCATTCACACACACACAAAAACAAGCTACCACAATACAAAGCAATCTGACAACTCACTCTCTTGACCCTTGTAAATAAAATTATATACAAAACTGTTGAATATTTAAGAGCCAGTCAAGGATAACTGTCATATACAGTAGCATAAGAAATAATATTATACGGGGTTCCCGTTCTTTAAATAGGATCCCTTTATGCAATAAAGGTTGTATTTTTTAAAAAATAATATTTCACTTTTTAAAAATATTACACATAAAATTATATCTTGAAGGTCAAACTTTAATTTAACTACATGATTCATTTCCTTTTAGATTTATGTAAAGCAAAAGAAGCTACTACTAGTTTTCAGGCTTAAAACAATACATACAAAGTCCAAATTTCCATGGCAAAATTATGTTTTATATTGTTCTATTTTATTCTTGATTTTATATTGTCCTATATATTCATGCACTTTATGATTTTAACCTTTACTTCATGAAAAACAGCCAGTAAATAAATGAACTCTGGACTTTAATAAGACAACTAATAGACAATAGCAAAGACTTAGCATTTTTGTGTCTCTAAATGGTTGTCTTGTTTGGTTTAATATATTATCACTTTTTTTTTTCAATATTTTTTGTTGCTGAATATGTTTATATGCAAGTAGTCAACTGTGATGCTTTTGATGGAGTTATTTCATAGAGACAGTTCTTTGGATCCAATCTAAAAGTGCTGATTTCTTAAAGCTAAAATAAAATGTTTTCTTCAAAATGTGGTTTTATTTTTTTTCAGGATTGCTAGACACATTTACCTCCATAGTTTTTACTGAATGCAAAGTAACTTTCACTTTCCCGTATAGCCAACAATTGTGGGCCACATTTTGTATTGATATCTATAATTCATGTTACACCTCTTCAATATGAATTACCAGTTTCATTAATCTCATATTGGAGGTTTAGCAATATGAACAGAAAAGTAACATTTTTGGTGTATTCCAAACTTCTTGCTCGTAATTTTTATGTTTGATTTGTTCACTAAGATATTCTCCAAATAAACATTTTGTTCATAAAGATAGGTTTTGTATAGCATATTGTCAACATATTTCAGTTCATTTAATGACCTGCTTTAATATAATGTGAAATTATTTTAACAATAGACACAAAGTTAGATTGTTTGTGGATTAAAGTCTCATTTTGAGAACTAGAAAATTCAAAATTTGGCTGAGTGTGGGTACATTTTCCAGAATGCGCTTGTATAAATGAGATGCTTTCTTTATCACTTAAATATATAATTAAAGGTACAATAAATGGGGTCAGGATTGTCCAGAATAATGCATAGATATTGAGAATATAGTATTGAATGCTATCTCTGTTCACACTGAATATGCATTGCTTTCTAAACTTTGCTTTATCAAAATAATCAAATGAAATTGGTAGTTGCTTTACAATTTTCAAGTGACCACTTTTTTTTTTTTTTTTTTTTTTTTGTAGGTTGACTGGCATGAATCTGCCTTCACCTGTTATCAGCAGTAAAAATTGGTTACGGCTCCATTTCACTTCTGACAGTAATCACAGACGGAAAGGATTTAACGCTCAGTTCCAAGGTAAGAATTACATAGGACTCTATCAGTAGAAAGAATCTGTTTTTCTAAATCCGATAGAATAAATGTTGAGACTGAAATGCTCTCCTTTGTACTTATGCACCTGGGAAATAAACAGATCCTTGCAAAAATGGATCGACAACCATTCTCACTCCAAAAGTGGAATCCAGAGATTGAGATTTGTTTAAGACCCTTGGGATTTCTGCAGTATTTCTTTTAAAAATTAATCCCCGTGACAAAACCATTATATCCTTTTTTTTTTTTTTTTTGGCTTTTTTGTGCAAAGCTTGCAAACCTCTTGCCAAATCATAGAGGTACAAGGCAGAAATTGTTAGAACAAAAAGTCTCTTCAGATGAAGCATTATTTCTTATTTTCCAAAACTCCTCATTATTCTTGACAGCAAAAATAATGTTTGTTTCTATTTTTTTCCTCTATGTAAGAAAGAATTGGTAATCTGAACTTAGTCAATAGTACAACGACTTGGTGTTTTTGATTTCTTTATTCCATTTGTCTCCGCTGAAACACAAAATAAACTTCCCAAAATGTAGCGTATTTTGGAAAGAACGTTTACAAAGACTGGTGTAAAATGACAACTTCCATACCATTTATGTGGAAGATTTTCAAATGCATGTGGATGATGGCACAACAGCGGATCAAGCAAAGTGTTAAACTAGAAATATAGACCTTGTATAAATTGATTTCAGTGTGGTTCGAGAAAGGAATTAGATAATTTCCCTGAATTACTTGGTATTTCAAACCACTATTCTAAAGATTTTTTATTTTTTTTTAAATGTGGAAAAGCCAGTAGTTGGCATCAAAATAACTGATTTGGAGGGTTGAGGACTGACAATGAGGAAGCTGGAAAGATGTTGAAATGTGAAGATGGCCTGAATAAGAGGATTTAGGACAACCAATTCTTTGGATTAAAAAAAAAAAAGACTTACACATGCTACATGTGTAACCTGGTCATTACATATTTTATATAATGACCAGGTTTATGCATCTTACTAAAACCATAGCTTAAGCAAGATTTATTGAATAGACTGCAGTCGGATGGTTTTATACACAATAATGTCATAAACCATGGTTGACAATATATAAGATCTGAATAATGGACCAATCTAAAAGGAACGTGCCACATAGCATGATGCAGAAACCAAACCAAACCACATACAGGTAGTCCTCAATTTACAACCACAACTGAGCTCAAAATTTCTGTTGCTAAATGAGGCAGTTCTTAAGTCAGTTTTGCCCCATTTTATGTCCTTTCTTTCCACAATTGTTAAGCGAATCACTGCAGTTGTTAACTTAGTAACATGGTTGTTAAGAGAATCTGGTTTCCCCATTGACTTTGCTTGTCAGAAGGTTGCAAAAGGTAATTGCATGACCTGGGACACTGCAACCGTCATAAATATGAGACAGTTGCCAAGCGTCTGAATTTTGGTTGTGTGACCATGCAATTGCTGCAATGGATATAAGTATGAAAAACGTTCATGTCATTTTTTTTTACTTCAAACAGTCACTAAATGAATGGTTGTAAGTTGAGGACTACCTGTAATTATAGTAACTTTTTGTTATATCGGGGAATATGAGTTCAGTGCTTTTACTCTTCATATAGATCTATAATATATAAGCAGAAGTTTGATGGATTTTTCCCAACTGAGAAATTTATTTCTCAGAATCAACTTTTGTGATTACTGTAATTTAGTGAGAAAATTAGAAAGAAAGCAAATGCTTCCATAGGTAATTTCAAAATGTCTATAATTCTGACTTTTTTAAAAATCAACTTTTTTAAACAGAAGATTCCAGTTTTGTTTACATTTGGAAATAGCTTCTGGACTTTATGCTCGAAACAGAAGAAAAAAAAATGAAACTTTGACTGTAGGTTTTGAGGATTGGATTAATCTTGTAGCTGTAAAAATGGCTTGTAGTTACTAGAAAGGCAAAGCAAAAAATTGAGATTATAACTATACTTAATATGTTATCGCACTGAAGAGTTGGAAGTCACTGCTTTTATTTTCCTTTTCTTTTTGTCTTGCACTCTCTTTTCTGTTTTTTCTGATTGTTACTTTCATATGTATTCTATACTATAAATAAACTCTAACTTTAAAAAAAAAAAAAAACCCAAAATGTCTATAGTTTCAAAAATATCTAAATACATAAATAGCTTTTAATGTATAGTGCCTTGTAATGGAAGTTTTTAATCAGTGGTGTCATCAAAGTAAATAACCAAAACCTGTGAGGAGCAATTGTGAGCAGAGCACAAACTCTGCTGGATCTAATCTCTTTAGGAAAAGCTGTTTGCAGCCCTAAAATTCTTAACATAACCATCCACTTCAGTGCATTGCACTGTGATAATACTAGGACTTCATTGTATTGAAAAAAAATTTTTTTTGATTGAACCCTAATTTGATTGCTTTCAAAATAAGTAAAGCCTCCCCCTGTTTAATATAATAATAATAATAATAATAATAATAATAATAATAATAATAATAATAATAATAACAACAACAACAACCTGCCCTTTTTCTTTCTGAAATCGCAACTTAAATGCAGGAAAAAAAGAACTTTTTTTAAAACCACTGTTGTGTTTTATTGAAAGTTAAAAACACACTTTCTTCCAAAACTTTTGATGCATGTTTTTTTTTCTTTGTCTGAAATTTAAATACCTCCACATGTTTTTTACCATTTAACATTTTACCGTTTGCCCACCATAAGCCTATGTAAACAAGGATTACAAACTCTAGCTGACCAAATTATGGAGGCTGAAGCCAAATACCCCAATTCACTGGCCATTATTTTGGGAGATTTAAACAAGACAAACTTAAGGAAAGAGCTACCGAAATACTTTCAGCATGTCAATTGTCCCACTAGAGGCAAGAATACTTTAGACCATTGCTACACAACACTAAAAGATGCTTATTGGTCTTTACCACGAGCAGCTGTAGGACACTCTGATCATTGCATGATTCACCTTGTACCTGCTTACAGGCAAAGACTTAAAACCACAAAACCAACAATTAAATCAGTGGACTGAGGAGCCAAAGTTAAAGCTACAGGCTTGCTTTGACTGCACTGATTGGAATATTTTTGAAGAGACCTCTGCAGACCTGGATGAACTCACAGATGCTTTAACATCATACTGTATGTCAGCTTCTGTGAAGACCTATGTGTATTGACCAGGAACTTGCGAATATACAGTTAACAACAAACCTTGGTTCACAGCTAAACGTAAGCAGCTATGTCGCTCCAAAGAGGAAACCTACAGAAAAGGTGATAAAATGCTGTACAATCAGGCCAGAAATGTATTAACAAGGGAGATCAGAGCAGCAAAAAGAAGTTACTCTGAAAAGCTAAAGAATCAGTTCTCAACAAATGAACCAGCAAACATGTGGAAAACTCTTAAAAATATCACTGGCTACAGCAAACCTCCTTCCCAGGCTGAAGGAAATCAACAACTGGCAGATGACCTGAACATGTTTTATTGCAGGTTTGAAAGGAAACTACAGCCACCTATATCTACAACCCGCATCTCAGACACACCAACAACAGCCAAGCCTCCTACCGCTGACCCCATCCCATTGGGCTCACAACCCCTAATGATCACAGAAAAGGAAGTGCAAGACCTATTTCACAGACAAAAGCCAGGAAAAGCTCCAGGCCCAGACAAGATAATTCCTTCTTGCTTAAAAGTCTGTGCTGACCAATTGGCCCCCGTCTTCACCCATATCTTCAATAAACCGCTAGAAATATGCTATGTTCCTTCTTGCTGCAAATGCTCTACTATCATCCCAGTGCCGAAGAAGCTCACCATCAACGAACTGAATGACTACAGACCAGTTGCTCTAACATCTGTAGTCATGAAAACCTTTGAAAGGCTAATGCTGTCCCACTTGAAAATCATCATGGATCCACTTTTAGACCCCTTGCAATTTGCATACCAAGTAAATAGATCAACAGATGATGCTTTTAATATGGCTCTGCACTACATCCTACAACATCTTGAATCTCCAAAGACCTACACAAGGGTCCTCTTTGTAGACTTTAGTTCAGCATTCAATACCATCGTTCCAGACACTCTTCTAACTAAGCTAAACCAGCTACAGGTACCTGAACACACTTGTAAGTGGATCATAAGCTTCCTAACAAACAGGAAGCAGCAGGTGAAGCTAAGCAGAATCACATCAGATACCTGTACAATTAGCACAGGGGCCTCCAAGGCTTTGTGCTCTCCCCACTTCTCTCTGTTTACCAATAGCTGTATCTCTAACAATCCATCTGTTAAACTACTGAGGTTCGCAGATGACACAACAGTGATGGGTCTCATTCGAGACAATGATGAATCCGCATACAGATGGGAGTATGTTGAACAACTAGCCTCATGGTGCAACCGGAACAATCTGGAACTGAACACACTCAAAACCGTAGAAATGGTGGTAGACTTTAGGAGAAACCCTTTCATACTTCCATCTCTCACAATACTAGACAACACAGTATCAACAGTAGAGACCTTCAAATTTCTAGGTTCTACCATATCGCAAGATCTAAAATGGACAGCTAACATCAAAAACATCATCAAAAAAGCACAACAAAGAATGTTCTTTCTGCGCCAACTCAGAAAGCTCAAACTGCCCAAGAAGCTGCTGATACAGTTCTACAGAGGAATTATTGAGTCTGTCATCTGCACCTCTATAACTGTCTGGTTTGGTTCTGCAACCCAACAAAACAGACACAGACTTCAGAGGATAATTAGAACTGCAGAAAAAACAATTGCTACCAACCTGCCTTCCATTGAGGACCTGTATACTGCACGAGTCAAAAAGAGGGCTGTGAAAATATTTACAGACCCCTCACATCCTGGACATAAATTGTTTCAACTCCTATCCTCAAAATGACGCTATAGAGCACTGCACACCAGAACAACTAGACACAAGGACAGTTTTTTCCCGAACGCCATCACTCTGCTAAACAAATAATTCCCTCAACGCTGTCAAACTATTTACTAAGTCTGCACTACTATTAATCTTCTCATCGTTCCCACCACCCATCTACAGCTTATGACTGTATGACTGTAACTTTGTTACTTGTATCCTTACGCTTTATATTGATATTGTTTCCTGATTGCTTATTTGTACCCTATGACTATCATTAAGTGTTGTACCTTATGATTCTTGATGAACGTATCTTTTCTTTTATGTACACTGAGAGTGTATGCACCAAGAAAAATTCCTTGTGTGTCCAATCACACTTGCCAATAAAAATTTCTATTCTATTCTATTCTATTCTATTCTATTCTATTCTATTCTATTCTATTCTATTCTATTCTATTTTATTCTATTCTATTCTATTCTATTCTACTACTCTGCTCTACTCTACTCTACTCTACTCTACTCTACTCTACTCTACTCTACTCTACTCTACTCTATTCTATTCTAAACTGGAAATTCACACAAAACCCTTCTAACAAGCAATGATAAAAAATGAACATAAGTGAGCAAAGGTGGTTTTTTTTAAAAAAAAAGAATGAAATTTAGTTTAAAAAAATTAAAACCTTTAAATCCCTGTGTGCATAAGGTTTAATTATAGGTCTGCAGCTGGGCAGAGATAATTCAGATGTTGCAATAGTGAAGTGACCAGTGGGTCAATTCCTGTCACAACTGATCAACATTCATTTGATACAAACAAAACAAAACAAAACAAAAACCCTTACACTTTCAGGAAAAAGCTAGGAAGCAAAATAATATTTTAAAATTCAATGTGAGAAGATCAACATCTTCCTATAGCTGATCAGACTAACTGTTTGACTTTTCTTCTTTAAAGTAACAGGCAATTCAGCCTCATCACTGAAAGTGGATTAGTGTCATCCTCAACATATGAAGGTTGTCATTTCAATACAAGTGTTTTCTCTGAGCCTTAATTTATCCAGCTTGCCGTAAAAATATGTATGTTGATCTAAAGGGCCTGGGGTCTGGAAAATCTACAGCAGAAGCATTTTAATGAGTAATTTCAATGAACCCATCAGCTTCTTCTTGGTCACATGCATAAGCCATTAGACAATGATGAAGGGTTTTTATCATACTGTCTCTCAGAATCACTGCCATGTTAATATTTTAAGGCTTTGAAGTTTCTAAAATAATGCAAAATAAAATAAAATTGAGATTCTGGGTTTATTAAAATTAAGTATATTTTCTGAATATAATTATAATTATAATATTAAGTATATATTTCTGAAGTATATTTTTCTTGATCTTCAGACTTAATGCAAAACCTACTATAATAAGGCAGGACCAGGTAGTCCTCAACTTACAACCATTTGTTTAGTAACATTTGGAGTTACAACAGCACTGAACAAAGTGACTTATGACGAATCCTGCATGCATTGTCATGTGATCAAAATTCAGGTGCTTGTCAACTGTTGTATATTTATGATAGTTTCACTGTCCTGACATCATGTGCTCACCATTTGTAATCTTCCCAACCGGCATCTCTGAAAAGCAAAGTCAAAGAGGGAAGCCAGATTCAGTTGACAATCACACGATTCACTTGATATCTGCAGTGATTCGCTTAACAATTGTGGCAAAATGTTTGGAAAAAGGGACACAATTCACTTAACAACTGTCTTGCTTAGCAAAGGAAATTTTGGGCTCAATTGTGGTTGGGGATTACCTATATAACTCCATGATTGCATGGCTCAGAAGTGTGGGATCATTACTTGTAGGCTTAGGAGTCACTTTTCAATTGTTGGAAGTAAAATCTTGTTCGGTTCCAAGCCAGGAGAAAGAGGCTGAAAATAAAATGGAGGCAGGCCGCATGGAAAGAAAGTCTCCATTTATTTGGATTCCAGAAACTTTAGGAACAGCAGAATGTTTCTGGGGTGGCTGATGAATTGGCTGGGTGAGTGGATTTTTACAGAGTTATGGTGTTTTGAGATTGAGATGCTCCAGGGGGTTGTGCAATGTAGTGAGCCTTGTGTCTTTTGCTATTCTAATGGTGGTGGATAAATCCTGTTATGTCCTAAAGGTCCTGTCCTGTCCTTAGAATTTGAGTGGGGGAATGTAGATTTTCGGAGTCTTGTTTTTCTTCTTTTTAATCCCATCCAGCCTTCTGTGGAAGCTTGTGGCTGTAGGTATTTGGTTTATGAATAGATTGGTCCAGTCTTTCTGAAGCCAGTGCCCCTTTTCTTAAGTAACAGAACTTAACTCTTGTAGATTATCTTCTGGGCATGTCTAGAACAGCTGCTGTGGACCTGCCTAGACTTAATTGGCCATGCCTTACAAGACACTCTTTGCACAAGTCTGCCATTGTTGTGAAGGTGTCTTCAGTTGCAGCTTCATTTTTAAACTTGTTTGCTTGAGAGTTGGGGGTAGTTTTGTGTGTTTGTGTATGTGAAGGGAGGGTAGTTAAATTGGCAAAACTGCAAAGACATGAATTTGACTTTTGGAAAAAGGGGCTGAAACTTTCCAAATGTTGCTATCTCCCGCTTCTTCCCCACCTATATTTAAGATACTGATTTTAAAAACTCAGAGAAAGTCAACCTTAATTAGTGCTTCATGTATTTCAAATGTAGTCAAAACAGAACGTTTCCCTGCCCCAAAAAATATATATTCATTTTTAATCCAGTCCAGTCCCAGATACAAACAAGTAAGAGTGTTCTATTAATCATTAACTTTAGGCCTGACAAGAAGCCTTTCCTGAGGAAATAATCTAATAACATATTATGTCCAGTAGGGTTTGTGATTTAGTGACATCTGTAATACATATATTTTTAATTGTCAAATGCCCAGAGTCATTTTTTTAAAAAAATTAGATTTATATGTGCCCTTCTCCGGAGATTCAGGGCGGCTTACAGTGCGTTAAGCAATAGCCTTCATACTTTTGTATATTTTATACAAAGTCAGCTTATTGCCCCCACAAACTGGGTCCTCAATTTACCTACCTTAGAAAGGATGGAAGGCTGAGTCAACCTTGAGCCTGGGGAGATTCGAACCTGCAGTAATTGCAGGCAGCTGAATGTTAATAACAAGCTTTTAGTCTGTTGAGCTATCCAGGCTCCTGGATAGCTCAACATTAAGATGGGCAGCTATAGAAATTGAATAAATAAATAAATCTGCACTACATGAGTTTTGATTATTTCCTTTGATGACATCACTGATTACCATTCATTAGATTTTTATCCTATTTTTTTTTCATTTTTAGTTTACAGTGTAACCATACCCAATCTTCCCTCTGATTTGCCTTTCAACAACAACCCTGTGGGGTGGGGTGGACTGAGAGAGAGTGACTGGCCCAAAGTCACCCAATTGGCCTTCATGGCTAAAGCAGGACTGGAACTCACAATCTCCTGGTTTCTAGCTGAGCACCATAGCCATTACACCAAACTAGCTCTTTTTCCAGGATTTATAGATTATAAAATTATACCGAACTGACTCCCTTATAATGTGATAGATTATAAATCTTATTTATTTATTTATAGATTATACATGAGTATACAGTACACTAAAGTACTTTCACATCACTGTAAAAAAATTGACATTTATCTCCCAGGGAGCAGACCTAAGGCGGATCCATTAAAATGGCTAAGATTAAAATGATGATTGAAGGAAATAGAACATTTCCAATTAATTTTTATGGGCATCTTAATGAATTTTTACATATTGAAGTAGCACCTCTGACTGATAGTCCTGTTGATTATCTGTAATAACACAATCACTTTGTGTAAGTCATTAGTCTGAAGTGTTTAGTGAACTCTATGGACTGTTGGTTTCCTTGAAGTCACATGGTTAAAATTATCTGAAACCACATGGAGGGTTTCTTCATAAAGCTTGCTCTTGCTAGAGATTCAGATTTTATGAGATGACAAATATCTAAAATGGAAGGCATGACATGTTTAGAAGTACTGAAAAACAGAGGTGAACCAAGTCACTGAAATGGCATAATTAAACAATCCCCCATCTAGGAGATATATTGATAACCCTTTCCTTTTTTGTTACGGATTAGCACATAGGCCATACCAAAATACAAAATAAAATATTCAGAATAAAACATAAAACATGCCACAATAGAACTACATGTAAAAGTGAAGTACAAGAAACAAATTAAATAAAAAGGGATAAACAAGGAATACAATGTCACCCCTACAATTTACCCCAGTGAGTCCCAAATGTGTAGATCTCAGCCAGACTGTTTTATTGAAATAAAGGACTGTGTTGTCTGTGATTTTTGGGTTTCGGCCAGTGGTGGGTTGCTCCCGATTCTGTCCAGTTCTTTAGAACTGGTAGTAAAAGCGGTGGAAGGCTCCGCCCACCCGCCCAGACGTCATAATTGATGATCTGCGCATGCACAGAAGCTTCTGCGTGCACATTCCCATTGTGAACCGGTAGTAAAGGTAAGTAGAACCCACCACTGGTTTTGACTGCACATGAATATGTAGTTCTAATACAGGGAGAGCTTCTTCACTGGAGACAAACACCTTGTGTATCTAATTACAGTTGGCCAACTAAAGTTTTCAATTCAATATGAGGGTCCCAATAGTTTGTTCATCTAATGCATGATCCAAGATACTGGTCTCTCTCATATTGATAACCCATTTGCCTTATGTCCTTTTTTAAAAAAATCCTACATTTCAGACAATAATTATTTCCTAGAATGACGCACAGCAATTAAAATGTCAGAAGATAAAAATGAAAAATTTTTTTTAAAAAAAACATAAAACTTAAAAGTGTGGGGAGAACAAAAGGAAGGGGAGACTTCTCTAAGGCCAGAATGCAGTGGTCATCTATAAGCTACCCTTTGGCAGCTCCAGCTTGGCTACCATCCCTTGGTGACATGCTTGTGGAATAGCAATTGGTGTTTCCTGATGGATGAAGCCAGAATGCATTCCTCTTGGCTCTCTAACTTAGAGCAACTTGTCAATAACGCAGCATCTTGGAAGGACAGAGCTGTTTCTTTTCCGGATAGTGTCAGGGCAAGGTTGGTCTTGCTGTTGCCGTGACATTTTCCTTGGGAGGCCATAAGTCAGTGGGGATGCAATCATATGTCATAGTCAGAGAGACCAAAGCAAAACAAAATATAAATATTGATGTTGTGCAGCATTTTCAATTCGGACTCCAATAAGCAAGCACGGCATCTGTTTGCAGCATTATAAAACAGCCGCTCCTTTTCCCCAGGTTTCCATACTTGCGTTAAGAGGTTGCTGAGAACATGCTTCCTCTGAATCACTTTTTGGAGATTATATTATCCAAGTCCTAGGTAATATTGCTAGTTTTCAAATTAATGTTTGCCAGTGTTTGCCAAATTATGGTTATTCATTAAAATATATGCAGTGATAGACGCAGTCCTGTGCACAGGTTAATCTTGTTGAGTTTGTTAAATTCCATGGAACTCAATTAATCTTTCTGCAGATTGTTCAACTGGATTTTAAAAAAAGGTAAAACAAAACAAAACAAAGCTATGAATGAGCCGGATTTGAGATGATTGTGACTGTGCAATTTCTCTTTAGATAGATGGCAATCTTTGTATTACTATTTGATGAACCAAGCATTGTTATTTCTTTATGGGAAAACAAGCATATTGTATCAAATTGTAGGGCTAATAGTCCTAAGCAAGCCATCTGATCTAAACTGGATGTTCAGAATTAATTTAGTTTCAGATGTTTGAAAGATTGATTAAAAGAGATTAAGCTACCATTCTGGCTGTGCTTTTGTAGGCCACACTTGCCAGTGAAAGTTGTAATATTGAGAATTTATCTTTTATTCAATGCTGCTTCTCATATACAATTGCTCTGGAGCTAATTGAAAGTGAAATGATACCTATTGTTGGTTACTCTCAAGACACAAATTTCCACTTTCATTTGAAACAGGTTGTTCAAAATAAAACTGATTTGTCTCGCATTACTTGTTGAGTGCACCCTTTCCTAGACACATAAACACATGATAATAATCAATGATAATATTTGGCTGTCAATTGTGATTTTCTGCTTTGTTGAGACGCATTGTCTTTGTAACTTCAGGATAAAATAAAACTGATTATTGTGTTGAGGAGACAGAATCAGAAGATTTCAAGACTGAGGTAGGACAATATCTAGCACTAAGTCTAGCACTTAGACTTATATACCACTTCACAGTGCTTTACAGCCCTCTGTAAGTGGTTTACAGAGTCAGCATACTGCCCCAACAATCTGGCTCCTCATTTTACCTACCTTGGAAAGATGGAAGGCTGAGTCAACCTTGAGCTGGTGACATTTGAACTGCTGAACTGCAGCTAGCAGTCAGCTGAAGTAGCCTGCAGTACTGCACTCTAACCACTGCACTCTAACCACTCTAACCAATTATAGAGCCACCTTGGCTCTATAATTCTATAATTAGAAGAGATACGAGCAAAAGCATAGTCACAGCAGTGACATCTTGAATCTTTTCAAGTGATCTCACATATTAAGGAGCTGTTACACAGCCTTAAACAGAAGATAAATACAGATAATATATAGGGCCCGGATTTTCAATTAAGTTCTCATAATTATTACTGGATAATATAGACTGTTTTCTGCCTTATTTGTAAAAAATTAAAAGAGTAGGATATGGATGGATGGATGGATGGATGGATGGATGGATGGATGGATGAATAAGATTCAATGAAAACATGTTAACAATCCCAGATGGGCATACTTACCCGCATACCTTGATTGAAGAATATTATCTACTAAATATTTTTTCTATACAGTAGTGGCCAAAATTGTGAAAACCTTTTGAGAAAAGTATATTTTTGAGGTTTGATGGCTAATAACACCAATATTTTTGGGAGTTTCAAGATAATCATATTTCACTGCTGGAATGGCCTAGGTATAGGCCAAATCTTAACCCAATTGAAAAATCTATGGAGCTGACTAAAGAAACTTGTAGTTAGAAGCGACCCAGCAATAAAACAAAGTTAATAGAAGCAATCATTCAATCTTGGTTTCACATTATAACAGCTGCAGAACTAAAAGACTTGGTTCACTCCATGGGAAGACGTTGTAAGGCCGTAATTCATGCTAAAGGTTACCCAACTATTAACTGACATGGTGATAATTTTTGTATATCTCGTTTTTCCTACTTGTTTCACTTTTCTTCTTTATACTGTAGGTGCTATTCTAATAGCAAATCCTTCATAAAAGCTATTGCATTACATTCTTGATTGAATTATCTTTCCATTGATATATATTTTTATGGTACTACTCAAAAAAAGAAAGTGGTGTTATTAGCTAGTTTTAGAAAATACACTTTTCCCAAAAGATTTCCACAATTTTGGCCACTACTGTAGATAAAGTTTAGGCTTACCTGCCTTGATGTTTCGAATCTATGAGAACTGAGAATCTGTCTGCACAATAAAAGAGAGAAAATAAACCACTGCTACATTATTTTCCTTTCAATGTTTTGCTTTTAGCTTACAGTATAGATTGACTTACGTTAATGTCAATAGGAAAGAATTCATTTACAATAGTAGGGAATTCAATTTACTAAAATATACAGGAAATAATTAAGAAATGTAAGAAGTATAGTTTGCATGCACTTCCTTCTGCAGCTAATGAGGCATATTATTAATCACATGGCTTGTGGGCATGCACTCAAGTCAGTAGGCAAATATGAAAGATTTGAATTTGTGAGTTGTGACATGCTTTTCATCTGATTTGTCTTTGTGATTTATACTGAAGCATCTCAGCGACCCCAGATTTGCATCTCACCAACTTTTGGTTTTCCCTTTTCCTTTTACCTTCTGACATTGAATCTCTGACAGTAGTGAGGTAAGGGCTGCCAAAATTATCACATGGAAAGAGGAATCTCTGGCAAAAATTCCTGAAATCAGATTTGTCTCTGCTTTTGTTGGGGAACAACCAGTGGTGGGATTCAGGTAATTTAACAACCAGTTCTCTGCCCTAATGATTTCTTCCAACAACCAGTGTGCCAAACTACTCAGAAAGTTAACAACCGGTTCTCCCGAAGTGGTGCGAACTGGCTGATTCCCACGACTGGGAACAACTCATCTATTTCTCTTGGAATGACGCCTCAGTAACTGTAGTTTAAGATAATCTCAACATTAAAATAAAATAAAATAATGTAAGTATCCAATCAGGAAACCATAAATCCACATAATTGCCTTCCCAAAAATATATTTTTTTTTGTCCAGTACCCAGAGGTAAGTAAAGAAAGAGCAGCTACATTAAAACAATTAAATCCTGTGGGTTCTCTTTAGTAATAATATCTAATGTACAAGGATTTACATATGGTTACCCATAACATATGTAGCAAAGTATACATGTAGTCCTTGTTAGTGACCGTAGTTGGGACCTGCAATTCAGTCATTAAGTGAAGCAGTTGCTAAGTGAAAATGTAACTATGCTTATGATCTTACTTCAGATTTCCTTTGCTTTAAAGGTTTTTCTTTAAGTGGAACAAATACAAAAACTGCTATCATAATATACAGTATATGAATCTTGATACAAAATTCATTTTCAAAACAGAACAGAACAGAATAGAATAGAATTATTTATTGGACAAGTGTGATTTGACACATAAGGAATTTGTCTTGCATAATTTCTCAATGTACATTAATGAAGGTATCTTCAGCTACCTCTTAATATTCTTTAGGTAATACATTTTGAAAGGTTTTTGGCCACTAAATTGGATATTTTATATTTTGCATAATGACCTGATTCTATTAAACACCTTCATTTCTCTATAACCATCAGAATATTTTTTTCCGGTTCACATAATATTTGAATTACCCCAATTTATTGTATAAATAAAATATTTAACAGATAACTGTGTTGGTGTTATACATTTAGGTAAAGTTTAGTAATAATCATTAAAATGATTTGCATACTATCAAACTCAGCCAAATAAATTATTTTAAGTTCATGAGTTTGTCTCATCAGGCATGCAAAAATTAGGAGATGAAGGACATTCTTGATATGTTTCACGCTGCATTTTCATTACTGGTGAAATCATTTAATTGGTAATTACATTAACAGAAGATAAAAATCATAAACTAAATAAAGCATTCTACAGGAAATAAAATCCCTCAATACTTGAACTAGAAATGATTTGAACCATGCCAAAACCTTTTTTTCCATATTCAGTGAAGCTAACACTACAGATATTGGCATTCAAGCTAGTTTATCAACCTGCAGTCTTATATTACGCCTGACACCATTTCAGGAAAACAGAATGTTCAGCATAATTTATTCTAGGTAATACTTTTTGGCCAATGGATCAAATTTATACCATGCCAATAGAAGAGAATATTTGTAACACAGGGTTGAAGTGTGGAGTCCTTGGTGCCTTCTGAGTTTGGTGATTTTCTTACAGACATTTTATTACCATGCTAGGTAATACCATCAGAGTAATAGATGTTATCTTTTTCTGAATCTTGCAGATTGTATGAGTTATCATCTCTCCATTAGTCAAATCTTTTTATAGTCTCGTGCATATAAATATTTAATATTGAAGCAAAGAATGACAAATATGAACTAATCCTTTTTTCCCCTTTTTATCTCATACTTTTAATGTTCTGCTTAAAATTAATGATCTCTTTATAACTTGCATGCATGTGCTGAACCAAAAACTTTTCTGCAAACCATCTGGGAATCTCACTTCTTCAATAGACATAGTCAAGCCATAAAATAATATAACCCACTCTGTCACCCAAATTAAGTAGTTGGTTTGATAATACAGTTTGAAAGTTGGTACTGCCAATCCATCTTCTTTTTTTCAGATCTGATAAAATCTAAATCTTAACCCTCAGCTTTCTTTGCAGAATTAACTCGATTGCTCATCTCTGCTACTCATTTTACTTCCTATTGCAATCATTTGACATAGGAAAATAATCATTTTTTTTCTGCCGCAATTCTTGTTAACAAAAGTTTCTCCATCTTAAAATAGCTTCCATTATATTTTTAAGAATAATTATTGTTGAACAAATCTTTGTTGTTTTCTGTTAAGTAAATTCCTAGGTTCTTGACCTTTTTAACAGCAACATTAAACACCATTATTTGCAGTACTTATTACTTTTTTTCTTCAAGTAAATTCCATCTAATCATTCGAGTCTTGTTTTTATTAATCCAATATCCTGACACTGAACTATATTGCTGTATGTGTTCCATTATCAGTTCTAGAAATTCCCTTGGAAGAATAATTGTCAATAGTGCATTTATTTATTTTTAATTTGCTAATTTAATTCCTATAATTCTATCTTCCCAATCAAGTTCAAATGCCAGTAGAAATGAAGAAGGAAAAAAAGAGACAACTTGTTTGTCCCCTTTGTTAAAATACACTTTGTGATAAAAGTCTGTTTACAAGCAGAATTATAAGCAAGATGAATGTACAACCATTTTTGCCATGGCATTTGTGTTACAGAAGTCTCTGTTTCATGGCTTCAGAAACTCAAATGTTTCCTGCATTATCTTTACTTATCAGTTTTCAACCTAGTTTCCCATTGGTTCCATTGGCTTCCTTGGAGTCAATATGCTTATCATGAAGCTTTGCATTCTGTCTTAGAACAAGTTTTTTGATGTAACACAAGAGATCAACTTTCCTGTATGTACATTAATATTCTAGAGAAGTCTACCTAAAAGTTAAAATGGATTAACTTTTGCTTAAGTGGGCAAAATCTGGTCCAGCCACAAATCGCTTCAGAGCAGAATGCTTCAAACATATCTTTAATGGCTTCTGTTTCTTTATGCTATAAAAGTGAGAATCCGACTAGGTTTCCCCCCCTCCCCTACTTTCTTCACCTTAGATGCAATCCAAGTCTTCTTGGCAAGCCATCACTTCTTTAGTTATTGTTTATATTTGGCCAATGGGAAACTAATTGCAGCTTTATTTGCCAAGTTTGGCTCCTTGTTCTTTTAACTGCTTCTTATCATAATGTATTTGTTTCAATATTAACAGCCTATAACACAGAATAAAAAGAATTGGACGGGACCTTGGAGGTCTTCTAGTCCAAACACCTGCTCAAGCAGGAGTCCCAATACCATTTCAGACAAATGGTTCTTAAAAACTTACAGTGATGGAGCTCTCACACTTTTGGAGGCAAGTTGTTCCACTGATTAACTCTTCTCACCCTCAGAAAATTTCTCCTTAGTTCTAGGTTGTATCTCTCTTTAATAACCTTCCACTTATTACTTCTTGTTTTGCCCTCGGGTGCTTTGCCTCCCCTTCTATGTGACAGTCTCTCAAACATTGGAAGACTGCTATCATGTTACCCCTAGTCCTTGCCTTCCTTAGACTAGAGCATACCCAGTTCCTGCAACTGTTCTTCATATATTTTAGCCTTCAGCCCCCTAGTCATCTCTGTGCACTCTTTTCTAGAGTCTCAACATCTTTTTTGTATCATGGTAACCAAAACTGACACAGTATTCCAAGTATGGTCTTACCAAAGCAGTATATAGCAGTACTAGTGTTATGTGTGCATATAAATACTAGTAATTCACTTACTTCACTTTCAGCCTGATCAGTGAAGAGAGCTACCCCCAATTATTTCCCACATATTTTAAATACACTCCAATGTCACAGCAATTACAGAGACTCATCAATTTACAACCGTTAGTTCAGTGACCTTTGGAAGCTACAACAGAATAGAAAAATGTTACTTATGACTTATCCCTTGCGACCATTGCAGCATTCCCATGGTCATGTAATCAAAATTCAGGCACTTGGCAACTGGCATGTAATTTATGACAGTTGCACTGTCCCAGAGTCATGTCATGTGGTCGTCATTTGTAGCATTCCCAGACAGCTTCCAACAAACAAAGTCACATTCGCTTAATGACCATATCAGAGGTGGTATTCAGCCGGTTCGGACCAGTTCGAGTGAACAGTAGCAGGCACTGCGGGTGGGCCTGCCCCCGTCCACCCGCCTAGCGTAATTCCATCCTATTTAATCACGTTTTCGAGGCTGGGTGCATCACGCAGGCAAAGCATACCAGTGGTAAGAATATGTGAAACCCACCGCTGGACCGCATGATTCACTTAACAATGCAGTGATTCATTTAATGATTATGGCAAAGAAGGTCATAAAATGGAAAGTAGCTCACTTAACAACTGCCTTGCTTAGCAATAGAAATTTGGGGATCAATTGTGGTCCTTGGTCAAGGACTACCAGAAGTCTAGAATTAGTGATTGCTAGACTACAACCCCCAAAATGTTTCTATGTTAAATTGTATTCATTGTTGCCAATTATAATGTTTGAATTATTATACATCAGCTGTTACCCCCCCGCCTCTGTTTGACCACTTTGACAAATTCAGGGTTTAACCAATTAGTACTTCTGAAGTCCAACGCTACATATAAACAAAGCTGTATTACATACATATTTACTGAAACTCTTCAGTAAGAAAAGCCTGTGTGCAGAAGGAAAATTGAACACTGTGATCAGAGCTTGTCCTTAGCCCAACCCTCCCCCCATTTATTTTAGCTGGAGGGCACAATCCATGCATTTCAATAAATGTATATGTTTTTTATTGTAATATCATCTACTAGATCAGAGCAAATTTCTTATGAGTCATTCACTGTGGGGCTATTCACTATGGCTTTGTGTGATAGTGTGGGTGAAATCAAATTAGTTGTCAAAATATGTTTTGCCTTTTTCAGAGACAGTCAAAAGTAGAAAGCAGGTTCAGTGATGAGAAAACATGTGTTAAATCTACACGTGCTGCTTTTTTTAAAAAGGTTATTGTTACTCAATATGTGATTATATAACCAGCGTAGAAATTGCTGTAACACAGAAGCTGGTCCTGAGTTGGAGAGAGTTGATCCCTCATGAGATCTCGCAGCGGGATTCCTTTCACCCTCCTTTGCAAATTTATTTTAAAGAAGCCTGCTGTGAAATTGTTCCCCCAGCAGGGTGGGGATAGAGAGCTCTTAGGGACAATTTTTCTTTCTCGTTTTGCTATCTACTAAGGGACTGAGCATTGGTCAGCTTCTAACTACACAACTGAGAAAAAAAGCTTTCTGAAATGTGAACTGTATCACTCAAGTCATGTAAGAACAAGCTGTTAAAAACTACACGTAGGCTGAGCTGTCTTCTCAAAGCAAACGTGCACCAATTCCCTTTACGCACATAAAAAGCACACATCAATACAAATAGGATAGAATAGAATTCTTTATTGGCCAAGCGTGATTAGACGCACAAGGAATTTGTTTCTGGAGCATAAGCTCTCAATGTTCATACAACAATTGTGATAAGCAACATAGTCATAAGATAAGGAGATAGGTAATAAGGAAGATGAGAATAATGGTGGTAATACTGACAGTGTTGTCGGAATTAGTTGTTTAGCAGGGTGATGGGATGGGAGAAAAACTGTCCTTGTGTCTAGTGTCTAGACATACAGTGCCCTATAGTGTAGTTTTGAGGGTAGAAGTTGAAACTGTTTATGTCCAGGATGCGAGGGGTCTGTAGCAGAGGTGGGATTCACTTACCTTCCCTACCAGTTTGCAAATGTGAGCACACGTGTATACCCATACAACGAAATTCACTTAACACCCAAAGACCAGGTCCAACACACATAACAATCCCCAAACATACTCCCACCCACTACAATTCTCCACCCCTAAACCACCCAAACATCCACACAACAGACCAAGTAATGCTGTCCAACAGCTCACTGATGGTGGCCCTTTAGTTCATTGTTGAGTGCAATTATAGCTCTGGGATAAAAACTATTCAGAAAACGTGTGGTCCGAGTTTTAATTATCCGCTGAAGTCTGTGAAGAAATATAGGTAGTCCTCAACTTAGGAACCACAATTGTGGCGAAAATTTTCATTGCTAAGCAAGACAGTTGTTAAGTGGGTTTGGCTCCATTTTACGACCTTTCTTGCCACAGTTATTAAGCAAATCACTGCAATCATTAAGTCTATTTGGCTTCCCCCATGGACTTTGTTTGTCAGAGGCCAGCTGGCAAGGCTACAAAAATGGTGGTTCCATGACTCTGGGACAGTGCAACTGTCATGAATACATGTTAGTTGCCCGGTGTCCAAATTTTGATTATGTCACTGTAAGAATGCTGCAGCAATCCTAGGTGTGAAAAATGGCCATAAATCACTTTTTCCAATGCTGTTGTCATGTCAAATAATCACCGAATGAATGGTTGTAAGTCGAGGACTACCTGTAGCAGGACAACAATCAAGTACAGTTAGTCCTTGACTTATGACCAAAATTGACCCCCAACATTTCTGTTGTTAAGCGAGACATTTGTCAAGTGAGTTTTGCCCTATTTTACAATCTTTCTTGACGCTGTTGTTAAGTGAATCACCACAGTTGTTAAATTAGTAATGTGGTGGTTAAGTGAATCTGGCTTCTCCATTGACTTTGCTTGTTGCAAGGTCAAAAAAGGTGATCACATGACCACAGGATATTGGCAACCGTTAAAAACATGAACCAGTTGCCAAGGATCTGAATTTTGATCACGTGAGGGTCAAAATTGATCACGTGAGGGGATGCTGCAATGGTCGTAAGTGGGGAAAATGGTCATAAGTTACTTTCTTCAGTGCTGTTGTAATTTTGAACTGTCACTAAATGAACTGTTGACTACCTGTATAGCCTTTCTTTGTTCAATGCTGGACCAAGGGAAAAGAATACCCCAAACCCTCCAGAAATATATCATATCATTCTTCCTACTTCCTTTTCTAGAACTGTAGGCTTGGTTCAGCTGTTCTCTAACTCTCTCTAGGAAGTTTTCTGTCCAAGGTTTTCTGAACCCTGTATTCCTGTCTGCCTGCTAAGTGCAATCACATCTGCTCAGACCACAGGCTGGGAAAAAGGACTTTCGTGTCTGTTCAAGGAAGGGGAGACAGCACTTTCTGAGTCATCTTCCTCCCACAAATGTGCTCTTTAGATCAGGGACAGTGGAAAGTCATGCAGAATAGGGATAGAAAGTCTTCAGAGAGGCTTCTCATTTCTGCAATCAGATGTTTCCACTGAACTAACACTCCTATCGAGACCTTGTGGAAAATCTATTCATGCAAGAGCACCTGAGCATTCTGTGTCCTTTTGAAAGGCTTCCTGGTTCATTATTCTGAGTCAACCAACATTTAATAGAAGCAGTGTTTGGATATTAAGAGCCTTGGTGGTGCAGCGGACTAAAACTGCTGTTAAAGTAGCACTTAGCTGCCACCTGCAATTACTGCGAGTTCAATTCTCACCAGGCTCAAGGTTGACTCAGCCTTCCATCCTTTTGAGGTAGGTAAAATGAGGACCCAGTTTGTGGGGGCAATAAGCTGATTTTGTATAAAATAGAACACCGCTTGGGGGGGCCAAAAAGCCCTACTAAGTAGGTATATACAAAAGTATGAAGGCTATTGCTTAATGCATTGTAAGCCGCCCTGAGTCTCCGGAGAAGGGCGGCATATAAATCAAACTAATAAATGAGTCGGGGAGTATGCAGATTTGATTGGCCATGGATAAAATAATAAATTCCACACAAAGGGATTAATTGCCAGTATTACTTAGGATAACAGGAAAGGAAACATCCTTTAAAACATCCTTTAAAACTCCATCTCTCTCTCGCCCTCTCTTCCTCTCGCCCTCTTTCCCTCTGCCTCTCTCTCGTTCTCTCTCTTGTACTTTATTTTAATTAATATCTTAAATAAATAAAAGTGTTGATGTGTGTGTATTTTTCTGTCCCAATTTTATTAATGTTTCCTGGGCTTTGCTATTTAAGTGCAAGAAGATTATTCAGCATTTTAATATGCCATATTTCTTTGTTTTCTGTGGGATGTATGAAAAAAAGGAAGGTGAGAAGAAATTAGCCATTAGGAGTTTTCTGGAATGAAACCATAAATCATGAGGCTTGCATATACATGCACAGACATCCATATAACACTCAGCAATGAGAGACAGAGTTTAGGGGAATTGCATAATGGATCTTTTATGTCAGGGGTGTCAAACTCAAGGCCCAGGGGCCGAATCCGGCCTGTGGGGTTCTTAGATCTGGCCCACAGGGTTGCCCTGGAAACAGTGAAGGATCAGCCCCACGGTGCCTCTGCCAGTGAAAACGGAGCTCTGGAGGGCCACAGTGAGTTGCAGGAGGTTGTCACAGCTGAAAACAGCTTGCAAGGGCTACGGGCAGCCCTCCCAAGCTCCGATTTTTCTGGCAGAGGGTTGCAGGAGGCCATCACCACCGAAAATGGAACTCAGGAGCCAATTTTTACTGGCAGAGTGCTCGGGCCACCACAGGCACCCCTGACATGAGTGACGTTGAGGTGGCCATGTCCCCCCTGGTCACCCCTCCAGCCCCATAAGGTCAAACACAATGCTGATGCAGCCCTCAATGAAATTGAGTTTGACACCCCTGTTTTATGTAGTTGAGTGGGTGTGTTTGAGGAGCGATTGCATTTGTGCATGGGTATACATTTATAAATGCACATGTATGTGCAGAAAAATGCCTTATCTTGTGTCTAATATATCCTTAGGTCCTCAAATCTTACCTGATATTATTACAATGTGTGGGTTATAGAGAGTTCATGCATTATGCTTATATCTTAGCACAGGTATAAATCCTTTTACTTCAAGACCCCTGCAACAGCTCATACCTCCCAACATAACTGTTCCTCTTTTAGCGGTCTCTGCACCATAGTATGGAAAGGCAAAGTGTGAATGGGATAAGGTAGTATGAACAACTAACTTTTAGTGGCAACACTATTTCCTTCCAGAGAACAATTACGAAAGGGTAACCATTTGTCATTAGCTCAGGGCCCTATTGGTTGAACTTCAGCAGCTTTTGGAACAACCAGAATACCTTTGTCTCCATTCCATGCGGAATGAATGGTTCTGCACCTCTCCCTTCAAATTTTCAGGATATACTATGTGTGTTTGACCTTTTTCCAAATGATCTGAGCTATTAATATAAATTAGAATAAATTGACAGCTGCCTGGTCATCAAGACATTATTCTTCCTCAATTTCTGAACCTAAAGAAAATGCCTAAGATTGCTGGAAATCAAGCAACATTTAATATATTATGGTTGGTTGTACAGTCAGCCAGATGTTAAGACTGGATTTGGCATTTTTATCCCCTTATCAAATCCTTCCCAAGGAACTGGGATAGGCAGATGTAATTGTAGGATCCAATCAAGGTTGGTCACCGACAGGGGTGGTATTCACTTACTTTCCCTACCGGTTCGCAAATGTGAGTACACACACATTCACGCATGCGCCCAGCCTTCCGTGCATGCGCTTTGCTGGGGCGTGCGCCTTCCACTCATGCACCCAGCCTCAAAAACATGCCTAAATTAGAGGGCATAGAGCTGGGGCAAGTGGGCAGGCCCTCCCACGATTTCCATTACCACCGCAATTTTCACTACCGGTTTGGATGAACCAGCTGAATACCACCTCAGAGGTTTAGTCTTTTGGACTCATATTGGAGCCCATCCTCAGATTGTCTCACCAGAATATGGTGAGGGAGACATATTATGATGACAGAGAAGTTCCCCAAGGATGGGCTCCAGCACAAGTCTGAAAGCTCAGAAGACTAAACCTCTGGTCTCGGTGAACAACCCAGATTGTATCCTGCAACATAATCCCGGCAGGATGTGTATATTTGCCTTCATTCTCAAATGTTATTGTTTAATAATATAAAAGGATGTTGCAGGATATAAACTATTCTGAGCAAAATTGCTTTTTGCAACTGTCTGATGGTGATTTTGTCAATGCCGATGGTGTTGAAGCTATGCTCCAGATGTTTTGGGATTGCACCCAAGGCCCCTACGACTATTAGTACAACCTTTGCCTTCTTTGGTCACAGTCGTTCTGTTTCTATTTGCAGGTCTTTGTATTTTGTTATCTTCTCCACTTCTTTCTCTTCTATTCTGCTGTCTCCATTATCTCGGATAATGACACGACACAGCATTTCGCAGCAAGCATCTTTCTCTGCGAATGTAATCATGGTTTCATGATATGGTGGTGAACCTGTGTGTGAGTCTGTAGGGAAATGTGACTTATTTGAATCAGGGACTGGGAGGTAAAAGAAGGCAAGAGTTTTTAGCGCATGCTGCATACATAAATGGGAACAAGCTGGACATTTTTTTTTTAAAAAAAAAGGTAGAGATAGTGTAACAAACTAGAAATTGACTAGAGAGTTTAAAGCTGGATCTGTCGATAAGGTTGTCCTTGAAATCTGCTCATAAATTCTGAAGGCAACATTGGGAGGCAAAGTTCCCACGAATTGGGAATTTTAGCAAGGCAAGACAGAAGGTCTGTGCCCTAGCTGAGCCAAAAGAAGATCAGCTTGACTGCCTAAGGAGAATGAGGTTTTGGAAACACTAATATGGTGCTGAACCAAGCAAAAATGTAATGTGTGGTGAACCAACTATCTCCCTGCACAAGAGAGGATTAGGACATGTTAGTTCACACACCTGTTTGAATTCTTTTTTTTCCCCAAAAAACGATTATTTGAATTTTCAAATGGTGTTAGGTATGACCTGAGTATAGGAGCATACGTGATCTATAAGCAACCAAAAGCAGAAGAGAGGCATAGTTCTCCCTTTTCAAATGTCTATGGAGCTTCTCAGGCATCCAAGTCATGGTTGTCCCAAAGGTGCTTTTTCAGGATGTTGTCAGAGCAAAGGTGCTCTTGAAAAAGCACCTTTGGATTCTCCCTCTTTAATATAATAATAGCAGTTGGACAAAGGGGAAAAAAAAAGACAAAAACCAATGATGGTGTATTATATACATTCGTGGGGGCTACCCTGTAGAATGCTTGATAAAATTGCTTTTTCTGGTGTCCAAGTTTATGAAGGTGGCGGTTAGTGTCACTCAAAATTGTTTTATGGCTTTTCTGAAAAGGAATGCAGTAACATAGCTCTTGAAGCAGATAGTAATGTTCTGTTTATCCCTACATTATTTTCTTGGAGGACAGCCCAATACATATACAGGTAGTCCTCACCTTGCAACCACAATTGAGCCCAAATTTTCTGTGGCTAAGTAAAACATGTGTCAAGTGAATTTTGCCCCATTTTACAATCTTTCCTGACATAGTTGTTGAATGAATCACCGCCGTTGTTAAGTTAGTAACATGGTTGTTAAGTGAATCTGGCTTCCCCGTTGACTTTGCTTGTCAGAAGGTTGCAAAAGGGAGGGTCAGATGTCCCTGGGACATTGCAACGGTCATAAATATGAGTCAGTTGCCATGGGTCTGAATTTTAATCACATGATCATGGGGATGCTGCAAAGGTCATAAGTATGAAAAACAGTCATAAATCACTTTTTTCAATGATGTTGTAACTTTGAATGTTCACTAAATGAATTGTAAGTCAAGGACTACCTGTGTATCTCTGCAGTAGTGATAATTACTATTTTTATACAATAAGATGTGAGATGAAATGGCGGTGATGCTGTAGAGCAGCCTTCCATACCTGGCCCTCTACAGATAGGTGGGTTAATGACAAATAGTCCCCATCTAGTGTGTCACAAACAAGCTGGGGATGATGTACCATTTATTCTATCAAAGCTGTAGGACGCTCCATTTGGAGAAGGATGTAATAGCATTATCAGCCCAGCACAATGCTGAAGCAGATTGTCATCTTGAGTTTTTGACACTGATAATCAGCAGGAAACAAGGCTGAAAAAGTATCATTAACAATTAAGAAAGACCCTTTCAGTAAGTAAGAGACAACCAGACAATTGGGATGGTAGGAAATGTGTTGACGGTTTGTAATTTGTCCCTCTCTGCGCCTCACATAGAGACAACAATCTAAAAAAAGTGACAACGCTTTTATATCTCCTATGAAATTCTATAATGACATCATTAATAGCCATTTGGGAATTTGAAGCACATTGAAGAAAGCTGTCAGTGTTGCTTTCTCCTCTTCGCCACCCCCAAAGAACAGAGTTCTCTGATTTCAAAGGCTTTTTAATGGAACATCCCTGGGTCATCCATTCATTTCAAAAGGTTTACTAAGGTTTGCTATTTTGAAAACCTGGTAGAAAGAAACTTGCACAAAAGGACCCCAATATAACTAATAATACACCAACCAACATCTGGAAACTACTTTGGTAAATGGCTTACGAGCAGCAACATGTTCAAAACAAGTTCCCAGGCCAGATCAATTGCAACTAAGATATCAGAAGATGTTTATAGCACTGCTTTCATAAATGATCCTGAAAGTTATTTTCAAGAAACATGCCACTTCTTGGTGTGACTTGGTATGCTTTTTTTTGGGTGGGGGGGAGATACATATGGCTTTCTATGTAATGACACAATTTGGACACCACATGGAGATAAAGAGCTGTGCTATCTATCTTTGATGGATGAATTACCTTAAGTGTCTACTGGAAGAAATTTATGGCAAAAAATATTTTGGACTATGGTACTATTTTCACTACACCATTGTGCCCAAAATATGGCTCACCTAAAGCAATCAAATCACTTTGAAGATACGAAGTATTTTATTTGCATGGAATCAATAAGTCTCTGTCTCTATGTATTTGTGTGTATGTGTATGTGTGCGTGGTTGTGTGTATGTGTATACACCTATATACACACAAACATCAACAGATACACACACACTGACACAAACATTTCCAAGCGAAGCTTGGGCACTTTGCTGAGCAGCCCTGAGCAAAAGCAGAATCACAGCCAGAAATGGTATTCCATTTCCCTCTTCCCCTCTGGCTCCCATTTTCTTTTTGTGAAGTAATACCAATAGCCTCCTACCGACCAGTACGCTCCCATAGAGAGGGGCTCCTCCGGGTGCCGTCGGCCAAACAATGTCGACTGGCGGCCCCCAGGGGGAGAGCCTTCTCTGTGGGGGCACCTACGATCTGGAACGAGCTCCCCCCGGAGATACGGAGGATTCCGGATCTGCGTACCTTCCGTCGCGCGCTTAAGACGTTTTTATTCCATCAAGCTGGCCTGACCTAAACTTTTCCTCTTTTAAATGGAATTTTAAATTTGGTTTTAATTTATTGGGGTTTTAAAATGTCTCAGCCAAATTTATTTAATTAGTTTTATCTCTATTTTAAATTTTGTATCTACATGTTTTATCTTATGGCTGTTCACCGCCCTGAGTCCTTCGGGAGTAGGGCGGTATACAAATTTTTTTTTTAAAAAAAAAGTATCTTTTAGATGGTTAAAGATATTGTTTTATTGATCTATGCGCTAACCCTAAAAGCATTTCTGGTTGAACGGGAGGATAAAAATGCTTAAATAAATGTTTGGAATTTTTAAAGAGAAAAGCTTGGGCACAACATGAAACATAGAAACTGGGAGAAAAACCTAAGTAACTTTGTCTTACTTTGGTTAGCTCATCATCTTTCCCTCTCTGCGGAGAATTTTTCCTACAAAAAAGAGATTGATGAGATACAGGCTTCATTTGATTAATGTGTCTCTTAAGCTCCATGAAATCACCGAGCTGCTTGCTTAAGACATGTCACATAGGAAGAACATTCCTCAGCTCTTCCTGTTGATCACTTATACAGAAATAATAAGTTTCAAAATTGTCCATTCATTGTGGTGCATAAATGATTGTAAGCACTAAAGGAAAAACAACAACAGCATGATGGGAAAGAGGCAACCCATTTAGTAACTTGTACTTTGAGTCAGATTTACTACAATTCATTGCAATATCTGTATCCATTTTCACATATCATAAAGAATATTCTGCAAGTTAACAGAGGAACAATTGAGAATTTTTGATAGAAGAAAAATTATTTCCCTAAAACTTAATTTTAAAAGATGATAAAATCAAATATTTACTTACGGGCAAACACATTGATACCTTTTCATATTAACTTGAAGAGTTCTTGAGGGCAATATTTCTTTCCATATGAAAAAAATGTGCAGGAGTCTGAGTGTGACTGTTTTGTTTTCTTTTTACAGTGAAAAAGGCAATTGAGCTGAAATCGAGAGGCGTCAAGATGTTGCCCAACAAAGACAACAATCACAAGAATTCTGTTTGTAAGTTTGCCACTTTTTCTTTCAAGGATTAAGTCCTAAATCCACAACACTTTAATAGATGACCAGAGTTTTAATGTAAAACATACAGGATGATTAAAACATCAATTGAAAAAAATATATTAAACAAGATACACAACAGCCACCATTAGATTGTTTTCTGTGTTTTGTTGATCTGTAAATTATTGACCTGTTATGCTATGTTATATTTTGTTACACAGACTTCCATGGAGGTACATACACTAAATTAGGCATCATTCAGGCCCATCCCACCTCTTCCTTTTGGTCAGTCCATTGGACTCTTGTACATGATCTTGCTTAGGGGGGAATTCGGCTACAGGAGTGTGTGCCACCAACAAGGGGTGAGGCAATAAGGACATGGAGCTATTAACCTAAAAACCAACAGTCTGGGCCTATTGGTCCTCTGTTTCTTCCTCAGAGAGAGGAATAATTGAATAATCAGTTTGCAAGAACCAGGCTGAAATGGCTAGATAATAGCCATTTCAATAGGAATGTAGGAATTTATTTATTTTTATTTATTTATTTCATCAAGCATGTATTTTATGACAGATACAAGTGTAAACATAATTATAAATACATGAAAAGGATACAAATAAAAGAAAACATTAGGACAGGGATGGTAGGCATGCTGGTGCGCTTATGCATGCCCCTTACAGACCTCTTAGGAATGGGGTGAGGTCTACAGTAGACAGTCTAAGGTTAAAGTTTTGGGGATTTGGAGAAGAAACCACAGAGTCAGATAGTACATTCCAGGCGTTGACAACTCTGTGACTGAAATCGTATTTTCTGAAGTCTAGTTTGGATTGGTTTACCATGAGTTTGTATCTATTGGGTGCTCTTGTATTGTTTGGTTGAAGTATTCATTGGCTGGTAGGACATTGTAGCAGATGATTTTATGTACTATGCTTAGGTCAGACCGAAGACGGCAAAGTTCTAAGTTGTCTCTCTCTCAGCTACCAATACAATAGGTCTTGATTTGCTAGATGCCCAGAAAAGACATTTGCTACTCTAAGAAATGTCTAATACGCTAAGAAATGCCTTAGGATAATCCCAATGTTCCCTTCTGTATATTCTTACAAAATTACAGTACAAAGACAATGGAAGAGAACAATCAATGCAATTTCCACAGCAGTAATATTTCAGATATTTTAATGGTCGTCCTTCAGCATTTTATTTTTATTTTATTTTTATTTTTATTTATTTTTATATGCCGCCCTTCTCTGGAGACTCAGGACGGCTTACAATGCGTTAAGCAATAGCCTTCATGCTTTTGTATATTTTAAACTGTGGGGCACTTAAGGCAAGGCTTTTATTGTGTACCTGCCTTGTCTTATTCTAAGAATGTTATGAATCACCCTAGTGTGTGTTTGTGTGTATATGTGTGTGTATGTCTGCGTACATATACTGCCAATATTTCTACGTACAAATATTTCTGTCTCTCTTTTTCTGAAAGAGAAGCATTTATTAATTAGAAGAAATGGCGGTAATTGCAGAATAACTTTCTGCAGATAATGCTGGGAGCTTTTTTTTTTTTTTTTTTTTTTTGCCAGAATCATTTTTGAACATAGAGACAGATTAGAAACCTGTGCAGCTGTGTCAGCCAGGGATTTACACGTGGATTCTAATTGCATATTCTGGATCGGTTGTCATTTCTGGCGGTACAGCAGCACACTGTATATAGTAATAGAGTACACCGTGTCTTTCACCCACAGATGAAAAAATTTGGGGAAATAGATTTAGTTGGTGGACAAACTTCAGCTAAAAGAAAGCTAAGAAGTCTTTACTTGGGTGAAGTGCAGTGGTGGGATTCAGCCAGTTCGCACCACTTCGGAAGAACCGGTTGTTAACTTCCTGAACAGTTTGGCAAAATGGTTGTTGGAAGAAATCATTAGGGCAGAGAACCGGTTGTTAAATTACTTGAATCCCACCACTGGTCAAGGGACAATGCTGACACTGACTGATGAGCGTCACTTCTTCATTTTTCAATAATTGTGGAAGAACAATCAAGGTTTTTATTTTCTGTTCCATTCCCATTTTTTAATGCATTTTAGAAATCTAAAAAACCAAACTGACCAAAAAAACAGTTGCTTTGTATTACTATTATAAAACAATTATACAATAATTGTATTGCATGCACACATAATCACACCTTTACTTTATTATTCAAACTTTCTTCTTCTGCTTTGTCTGATTTTTGAAGTGACAGACAGCCTTGTCCTAGTATTACTAAGGACGAACCTCAGAGAATTAGAGGTCACAGTGTATTTAAACAAATGTCTGCTTCATGTAGCTCTATGAAGTAAACATCAAATCTCTGTTGACTATTGAGTGAGTTCCCAGGACTGCATATTTAGCATAAATGAATTTGATCTTTCAATAATGTTTTGCATAAAGGGATATCTTTGGTGTGAACTTATTAACTAGAATTTGCCGTACTTTAGAAATTGTTGGTTTTGGATATAGTACTCATGAAGGAGGTGTGTGTGTGTGGTGTTTTTTTTTTTTTTTTTTTGTATGTGCATTTGACACTGCACTTTCTGAAGGCAGCAAATTCTGCCTATGATGCAAATCTTTTAAAATGTAGCATTTAATTACAGAAAGTACAAACCATTGCTGATCAGACTATCCATTTGAATTATTAATGGAAATGGTCAGCTAATTAAATTCAACTTTTCACTAATTCATTATTGTCACCAGATCTATAAATAATTCTTGCCAGAAATATTACAATATTACTTGTTAGATGCACTTAGACTTTATTGCAAAGTTTCTCTGCAGGAGTCTGGGTATGAATGTGAATTGGGGAAATAATCGGGGAAATAATAATCTTCCTGGAAAAAATCATTAGGACAAGAAGGAAGAATTGGCATTCCATAAGGCACAGCCAGTTATTATATATATAGAACCAGTTTGATGCAGTGGTCAAGGAATCAGACAAGAAATCAGGAGAATGTGAGTTCTAATCCTGCCTTGGGCACAAAGCCAGCTGGGTGAGTTTGGGCTAGTCACTTTCTCTCAGCCCTAGGAAGCAGGCAATGGCAAACCACTTCTGAGAAACCTTGCCAAGAAAACTGCAAGGATTTGTCCAAGCAATTTCTGAAAATTATACACAGTTGAATGGAAATAAAAAAAAGGCAAAAGCACTAGCTTATTTGATATTTTTACAGCTGTGTACAATAGCTAGAAGTTTCTTGCATAGGGTACCTATGACATTTTGCCATAATAACAGAACACTTTATTATATACATATTATGACACATTGCTGTGTTCAGAAAGGTTAGGGCTTGCCTTCTCCAATGACTTTGTGGCAGATCACCTTGCTTTATTGTCAAACACGGACGGTTTTGTCTACGTACTCAGCTTCCTCCCTAATCATAGGTGAAAATTGGTTCTCTGAATAAGACAAGGAAGGGATATCTAAAAGGAAAATATTCATTTGCTTGCCATGGCCTGCAGGCAGAAATATTGTTGAATATTCTCCGGCTAGTGCTGCTTGTTTACTTTTATAGTGTTGATGTTCCATTTAGTGCAGAGATGAAGAAAATTGAGTTATTCTTAAGGCGATGATTTTTGCCATGTAGAGTCAAAGAACAAATGGCTTTACAGATTCAGTATTGATCCGCTGTAACACATTTAGATGAATTGATGGTACATGCTGTGTTACTCAGCAGCTGATACTCAAACAGCTAATTCTGGGCCACAATATCCCTGCTGATTCACCGCTGGATGTATGCGCAATAGGGGGTAAAAAGTATGATTTGTTTGGGGAAAATTATAACTAGCATAATCCATAGGGATAAACACTTCTTACGATAAGCATTGTGGTACAGTTGTGTAAATATCTGCCTGATTTATCACTGTCTTCTTAGCACTATGTGACTGTTTTGAAAAATTAAAATTGTACATTTCATCAATGTCTCATCCTAACCCCAAAATACAACAAACTGTTTTTTAAACATTTTCTATGTGCAAAATATGCGGGGTACATGAAGGCTGAGGCCTTCTGAATAGCTGTTGGGGATACTGCAAATTCTTGTGAGATGCATCTTTATACATTTATCAATAGAAGTAAGATTATGTCACGCTGATCTGGCTATGCAGAGACTATTTTTATCCCTTTAGCGATCACTTCCTGTTTGGTTGATATTGTCATTTATTTCTTCATCTTAGAAGAGTGAATGTATCTTTCTTCAGATGTGGTTGAGAGATTCAACACAGGCCATGCTAGCCAGAATTATTCAGGGCAGCTTCTGTAATGTCACACGATCCCTTGTCCTGTACATTTCATGAGGATTTTCATTAAAACTTCAAGCTTTCTCTCCTCAAAGGTTACAAAAAAGTGAGTCACAGGAACTCTTACATGGCCTTCTTGCATTTTCATTGGATAGGTTGAGTAGCCATATAAATTTGATGAATAAGTGCATAATAAAAAAACATGTTATTATTGGTGGTGCAGTGGTTAAAATGCCTTTTCTTTCTTTTTCCTTTTCTTCCTACACTTTTCTCTGCCCTTTTCCTTCTTCTATTTTTCCTATTATTGGTTTTGTCTTTTTGTATTTTATAATATAAACTAATAAAAAAGGGTAATATATGTGACTATGGCAGATAATGGTCATAGGTGCGAGGACTGCTTTTTTTTCCAGCGCTGCTGTGATTTTGAAGGGTTGCTGGATTATAGGTTGTAAATTGAGGACTACTTCCATTGTTTGTGCTAAGGGTATCTTACTGCCCTCTCACACACAGGACCTGATGTCAGATGTTGTTGTTGTTGTTGTTGTTGTTGTTGTTGTTGTTGTTGTTGTTGTTATTATTATTATTATTATTATTATTATTATTATTATTATTATTAGTTTGATTTATATGCCGCTCTTCTCCGGAGACTCAGGCGGCTTACAATGCATTAAGCAATAGCCTTCATACTTTTGTATATACCTGCTTAGTAGGACTTTCCCCCCCCCCTGATAGGTGTTGGGGACACCTACCGTGTTTCCCCGAAAAAAAACCCCTGTCTTATATTTTTTTGAACCCCGAAATAAGAGCTTGGCCTTATTTTCGGGGGGGGGGGTCTTATTATTTTGGGGCACGTGGAGGAAATCAGAGGAAATGGTGGGGACTGGCTGCACGTGTGTTTAAATACTTTCGGAGAGGGCTTATTTTAGTGCATGCGCTCAAAAGCCCGATTGGGCTTATTATCAGGGGATGGGCTTATTATTGGGCTTATTTTAGGGGAAACAGGATATATATAAGAAGGAGGTCCTTGGCACCATTCCAGAGTTGTCTATCTGACACTCTGGTCAAATAATTTTGGATTGATCCAACACTTCTTAAATACGGGTAGTCCTAAACTTACAACAGTTCATTTAGTGATCATTCAGAGCTGCAGTGAAACTGGAAGGTGCAATTTATTATAATTTTTCTCACGTATGACCATTGCAGCATCCCCATGGTCACATGATCAAAATTAAAAACAGAAACAAAAACAGAAGCAAGCTAATTCTGTTGACTGCCAGGAGTTTGATCCTGACCTGTTCAAGGTTGACTCAGCCTTCCATCCTTCCAAAGCCTGTAAAATGAGGAGCCAAATTATTGGGGCAATATGCTGGTTCTGTAAAGCACTTAAAAGGGGCTGTAAAGCACTATGAAGTGGCATATAAGTCTAAGTGCTGTTGCTATTGTTATGTCGCTTCCCAATTTGATGGGTCTCTGCAATGATGTTATTTTGGGGGGGGATTTTGTATCCTCTTTCACAGGGGGAACCATAACTTTGCTTTGTTTTGTTAGCCTACACATTACACATAACACACCTACACATAACACACACATACATATAACACTTGCTTTCAAAGATAAGGGTTCTAAATATAGATAGTATTGTTGCTGAATGAGGAAAAAACAAAATGACGCCTTGCTTAATTTTGTGATACTTTTGCTAAGTTGGTGAAAGAATGGGAAAGGGAAAGCAATCACTAAAACATTACAAGAAGTAAAACAGAATAAAATTTTGGCTTGACTTGATGACTGGCGCATCTAATTTAGGGATTGTTCCCTCTGTTTTCTTAGTTTTCCCATTCTCCTGAATGTATATTTCCAGACGAAATTCATAGATGATTTCAAATAGAGCCTAGAATTGTTTGTCTAGTCTGTCTTTTTATACAGTTCTTGATCATTTGAAATTATCCTAAGAACCTAAGAACTGCCCATATGGAGATAATATAATATACCTAAATAATATAATAATATTTATATTTCTAAATAATATAATAATATTTAATAGAATAGTAAATAAGAGATGTAAATCAGATGTTAATATTATGTTGATTGAAATACATTGAAAATAATCAGGATTTCTCACTAGAACATTGTTCTTTGGCCCCAAAGAGGATTAACAGGATTTCAGACTGTGTCCTTTGACTTATAATGCATAATCCAGTTTTATAATTTAAAAGCTCAATTATGCAGTGGAGATGACTAAAAAAATAAAAACTCAAGAATCTCCAGAAAAAGGATCCACTAACAATCAGAGAGCTAGCTATTTATGCAGTTTATGGAACAACTTTTTGCCTAGTCCCTCCATCAAGGATTACATATGTTATATCAGCTACCTTTTGTTTATATACTGTACACTTGGACAAGTTTTTAGTAGTTGGGGATTTCACTGACCTTAATAAAAGGTAGCCAATAATTTCAATAACTTATTAGTGCTCAACAATCTACAAATTTATAGGACAGAGAATTGGAAAGCTTTATATTTTGGTGATGAAAGTAGGAGTCAGGTTTAACAAAGGTCTTGTACTTTTATGTTTTTATTGGTTTATGTTATTGAAGAAATTGGGCCTCCCTTTTCAAAGGATACTAGGGTATAAGAAAACAAGGTTCATGGATGAAAATGAGGTTCATGGGATGAACTTGTTGAAATAAAACATTTATGTAGCTTTGCGTCTTGTAACCAGCTCTGGGTGGCCTCCAATTAAAAGTAAAACAACATTTAAAAAAATAATAAAACTATTAAAAAAAATCACATTAAAAGCAACAAAACCTGGTGCCAAGTCATGTACAGATAGTCCTCAACTTACAACAATTTGTTTAGTGACTGTTCAAAGTTACAATGGCACTGAAAAAAAGTAAGTTATGACTGTTTATCACATTTACAAATGTTACAGCATCCACATGGTCACATGATCCAAATTCAGACACTTGGCATATTGATTCATATCGATGAAGGTTGCAGATTCCCGGGGTCACGCATTCATCTTTTGCAGCTTTCTGACAAGCAAAGTCAGTGGGGAAACCAGATTCACTTAACAACCATGTTATTAACTTAATAACTGCAGTGATTCACTTAACAACTGTGGCAACAAAGTTCATGAAATGGGGCAAATCTCACTTAACTAATGTCTCACTTAGCAACAGAAAACTTGGGCTCAATTGTGACCTTAAGCCGAGGACTATCTGTAGACTCTTATCCTACCACTTAGAAGAAAAGCCAAGTTTTGCACTTGGACTGCAAGTTGTTTTCTCTGCTCTAGAATATGTATGTTGTCTTCTTCTGAGGACCTGACTACAAATTATTTCCATAACATAACATTAACATAACAATTAAACAATTAACATAACAATAACAATTAAAAGTCTATTTCAACAAATCTCTTAATTCTTCTTAATGTCCACCTCCCTATAGCTAATAGATTCACTTCCATGCTTTTTTTCTGCAACACAATTTTACAATCCTCTCTCTTTTGCTGGTATGAGAAGGGCTCTATACACCTTGCAATATGTAATTGTTTATATACATTTAAAAAAAATGTATCCTTTCAGATAGAGTGCTCATATATTTTGCAAAAAAAGTCAAAAGACAGGAATGGCAAATTGAAGAGGTAAAATACTTAGGAGTTGTTCTTCAATGTATTGTTGGACAGGAAACACAAATTTCATCTCCCTATTAAACTTGGGCTAATGGGAGCTCTGAAACTTGGGTTTCTGTTAAGGATAAACATCTCCGTACTCTCCCTTTGATCTCTCTCATTGCACTTGGGTCATGTCTCATTTTCTCCTGAACAATTTTTGTTAAGCTTCCTTTTTCTGCTTCTTTGCTGTAGTACTGGTAATAACTTTAGGGGTTTGCTTGAGTGTTTTTATCTTAGAACAATTTCACTTGATTCCAGGAATGGGGCTGTTAGTCTTCACAACTCTTAATGATAGACTGAAGTCTCAGATGTATATGTGACCACTGTCTTAATATTACCCAGCATAGAATCTTTCTCTTCTCTGTATATAGAGATGACAGTGGCGATGATTTATTTAAATCTGTTATAGCTGCATGTGCTGGAAGATTCTATGTATCAAATCCAGAAACAATGACAGCAGTTAAAAACATATAGCTACAGAGATAACCTAGTAAAACAATTCTTATACCATGTTTCCCTGAAAATAAGACCCTGTCTTATATTTTTTTGAACCTTGAAATAAGTGTTTGGCCTTATTGCCGTGCACTCAAAAGCCCGATTGGGCTTATTATCAGGGGATGTCTTATTTTGGGGAAAACAGGATAGTTGCTGAGATGTAAAGATTACTTGGATCATTTGCATCTTTGTAGGTGTTTCTAAAGTTAGTGAGCATCCATTTCCACCATCGTATTTACCGAGGGCCTATCAACCGCTCAATTAATGTGCATATCATCAATTACATCATTAATAGCATTCATAATATAAAGGTTTGATTCCTAAGTCTACTGGATGTTGTCCTGGGTAGTTTCTCTATCAGATTTCTGTAACGGGGTCATGTTTCCCACAAAACTCTAAATTTTAAAGGTGTGGGTTTATGTAAAAGGGTATCCCTACAGCAGTAACCCACCTTATTTTACTTCGGCTGATATGTTCTACCTCTAGGGACATCTGTCCATAGTATTCTGGATCCAGGGTCTTTGCCCTAGGAAGATATTATTATCTTATCTCCGTCTGCTTGCTCACTGTCATTAGGTTTCTTCAAATATTGGGAATATCTCCTGGTCAGCTCCATAGCTAAAGCCATGTTACACCCAGACTGAAAGATTACAGCCCTTTCTATAACTTAGATAGGTAATATGCCCCGTGGAGGGTACAAATAAATATCTTACAAACTTTCATCCAAGAAAAGCCAAATGCCAAGAGACAGATAACCTTTTAAAGTCAAGAATGCATTCTATAAGCCCATTCCCATTTTGTGGTTTCTGCCATAAAATCTAAAGCATTTGGCAATAATGGTAGGCTGGGATTTGTCATGGTACAGCTGGGCTGCTGTAAGTCTGCCGTGTGTGAACTCTGTGAGCTTCATGGGAGCACAGAATTTTCAGGGGATTGTATGACCTTTGCAGGTAAAATGGTAAAAATTTAGCCATCCTCTTTTCTTGAAGAATATTATTTGCAGCAATCCACCTCTCAATCTGTAGCTGTATAAAAGTTAACTCCCCTGCTGGGCCAGAAAATAGTTGTTCTCGTGCCCATTACACACTGTGGTGCAAATAAAGTACACAGATAACTTTCCACCAAAACATTGTGACCTGCATTAAGCTGATGGACAGAAATTCTCCCTTTGTCATCACTATAATAATTTTAGGATTCTGTTAAGGTGATTCTGAGTAAGAGACACTTCTCGGTCAGCAGGAAAAAAACTTTGAAGGGAAGAATTTTATTCTGAACTGCTGTACAGCCTAAGTAATATATCCTTTTGCCATATTTCTTGATGTATCCAACTCTAAATCTTTCATTACTCCCATACCTGAATTGCAGCAGTGCTGCACAAACATGAAATACTAAGCAGACAATGTAACAGCTGAAGTTACGTTGGAGAACACCTGCGTTTATTTATTTGATTTATCTCCCAACATAGTCAGTTTGACTCTTTCCAGCTTACATGATATAAGAACATTTCAGAGCATCTGCTATGAGCCTCAGAAATAAAAGCAGTTCAAAGCCAAGCCAAGCCAAAGCAGTTCTAACCAAACTAAACTAAATTAAAAACAAAACAAAAGAAGGGATGGTGCAACCTTAATTAGAATGGCTCAGCCTTCATCAGCTTCCCAGAAAGGGCCAAACAGTCTAACTGGAAGAACATTCTACCAAAAAGCAGCACCTCCTGGCTTCAGCCTCCTATAGTACCTGAAAGTGGAGAACTAGAAGCCAAAAAAAAAAAACATCGCCAAACTTTTTTCATTTGTATGGCTTCCTCATTCAACCAAACAAAGCTTTTTAACTAATGTTCCAGTGATTGCTTTGAGAGACTTGAAAGGACAGGTAGGGATCATCATGGAGAAAATCTATCTATGTGGTTATTGGCAGTTGAAAACTACTTTTTTTTATTTAAAAAGTTTTTTTTATTTTATAAACAAACAAACAATACAATACATAATCAATCATTCAGTGTATCATCTGAATACATCTTTTGTGTCTTCTTCTTACTCCTCCAATATTTATCATATCTTAATATTATCATTTCATTTATTATGACATTTCCCCCACATTTCTTACTTCTCTATTAATACATTTATCTATCTTTTTATTTTGTTAAAAATTATACAACAATTTTATCCCCGCACAACCTTCAACCCCCCTCCCCCCACACACCCCCGACTTCCCAGAGCAAAAACAAGGTATAACATTTAACAAACATAAGCTAAAATATGCTAACTTACTACAAGATTCAAAATTCCCTCACACTCTTTAACTCCCCTTTTAAAGATTATTCATCAACCTTCCTTTTATAAATTCTCTTATCACATTTCACATTTGTTACTAAAATCCTTTCCATACCTTCTTTTTCAGCATTACTCCCTAATAAAATTCTAAATTAAATATTTATCCTCTTTGGTCATTAATAAACCACTTTCCAATTTCTGATTGTTCAACATTACTCCCTTGTAAAATTCTAAATTAAACATTTTAAAACTTTCTTTAAAGCATGTCTTTTTTAAAAAAATATATTATATTATTAATCCATTGAGTTAAGTTATGTCTAACTTAAACATTTCGTCACATATACCTCTTAAAAATACTATAATCTTAGGTTAAACATTTTAAAATCTCTTAATACATCAATAAGACATTCTTCAAAATATAAGTTTCAAAACTTTTTTTAAAAAGCTATCCATTAAATTTTAAATTAACCATTTTAATACTTCAATAAGTTTTAAAAAGCTATCCAATTTTAATTAAGCCTTTTTACTTCAATAAAACATTCTTCAGAATATAACCTTAAAGATACCGTTAATCCATTGGGTTAAGTTATTTCTAAATCTTGAGTTCATTCTTCAAAATATAAATTTCAAAACTTTCAGGAAGCTATCCATTAAATTTTAAGTTAACCATTTTAATACCCCAATAAGTTTTAAAAAGCTATCCATTTTTAGTTAAACATTTTTACTTCAATAAAACATTCTTCAAAATATAACCCTTAAAAGGCTATCCCTTAAATTATATCCAAAACTAAATATAATAAAACACTTCCTTTATATCATTGTCTTAAGATAAACTTAAACAATACTAATTTCAGTAAACTTTTCAGATTTATTACTAAGATCCTCCCCAAAAGAAATTAATCTTCCATTCTTCCTTTCTTTCTATATTTTTTCCATTCTTTCTTCTTCAATAATACTTTCTTCTTCAGCATTGCTCCTCTCCCTGCTTTTATTTTCAAGAATTTTTAAATTTGGATTTGAAGTTGATGTATCTTTGAATTTGTTCCTTCTTAAAATTAATTCCTTTAATTTGGAACCCCCATTTCGACTCTTCCTGCTTATATAATCAGTCACTTCATTCCTCAAATCTTGATTCTGTCTGTAAAGCCAAGGATTATCACGGTGAAATTTATCAATCTGCAGTAAAGAGTCTACTTGCTGCTTTTCAGTTGATTGCATGGAAGCCTCTACCAAAACCTCTGTTTCCAGTGTGCTAACCTCCTTCTTAATCCTATCCTCCAAAGTCACATTAGCCTGGTTAATTTCTTCCTCTTTTCCAGCGAGCAAATCATTGTTATTCTCCAAATTTTGATTTTGAACAGTCCTTTTAATTGATTCTAATATAACCGAAGTATAAAAATTTAAGAGTTCTTGTAAAATCTTTACAGTCACAACTTGTGAGTTTGCTGACTCATATAATAATGATTCTCCATCCTTGATGTCAGCCATATTTCAATTTTCCCTTTGTATTTATTCAGCTATCAGGTCAATAAGTCCAATTATTTTCCACACAATTTAAAAGTGTAAATTAGTTGAGGTCAATACATAGTCTTTTCCATTCCATTTCCACTTTAAATCTTTTTCTTGATGTGTAATCCAGTAGCTTTAACAATGTTGCAAGCATTAACAAACACTTTCACTAATAAGTTTCATTTTTACGCACTCAGGCACCATTTTTCCCCTTTTAAACGGAGTTAAAGTTCAATACTTGCATTTTTTGTTCTCCTGATTTTGCTCTGCCAGCATCCAAAGTCGAAGTTTCGTATAATCCTTAAAATTGATTGCTGGTGTGGTCGCGACGCCTTGTTCTGCATAAAGCAGACTTGTCCTGGATCCGGAGCACTGAAGGGCTTTCAGGGAGCTCTCACCCTGCAAACCCCAGGCTTAAAAAAAAAACCTGGGGGTCTAGGGGAGCTCTACCCAGACCCTTCTGCTCTTCACTCCCCCTTTTTCCCTGGGGGAGAGTTTCAAGCCGCTAGACAGCTGATTATCGCTGTTCTAGCGGCTAATGGAATCACAGGGCTGGAGCGCCTAAAGGAGCGTCCATCGGCATTCGCAGAACCACCGGAAGTCCCGCAGTTGAAAACTACTTGATGGCACATAATTAATCAATAATTTAATCAATCAGGATTTTAATGCCTTTAGTGTCAAAAGAGACTTGAGATTTCAAAAGAGACAAGAGATTTCTGTTTAATTTCTGACTAGTTTTTTTTGTTTGTTTTTTTAATTTTGACTCCTGTCTGTCAGCTCTGGAAGGTATCTTTATATCTGGCTAGCTGAGAGTCCTACTGAAGAAACTTGGCATATATATATACTAACCCAAAAGATCTGATTACCACTCTTGGAATGATTTCCTTTCCAAAAGCTTTATTATAGTGATAAAGTACTGTATTTTTCGGAGTATAAGATGCACTGGAGTATAAGACGCAGCTTATACTATATGTTGTACTATGACTTGATCATATCATTGCATAAAGAGTAGGTTCATTATTGGTGTTAAGATTTTACCATTAACACACTCTGTTTAATACCCTTATTCCCCCAAAGAAGAAGGATTTTTATCTTAACAATTAAATATAAAAGGTGAAGTGGTTGCAAAGAATGTTATTAACTGAAAAAAGTGTTATTCATTGCCACTATTAATGTACTACTAAAAAATTAATGTGCTCCTGCTAGCTCATTCTTGCTTCAGTAAAATGCATGTTGGAGTAATTAAAATACAAATTATTTAAGTATGTAAGAAGAAAACTTACATAAGGAGGATTGTTTAACCATTAAGACAACACATTTTTTCATACAATGGAGTCTTTTTTAAGATAGTAGTGATTAGCATGCATGAAATTAACATTCTATTTTCAACAGGTATAAAAGTAATAGCAATAAGCCATTGAGTAATTCCATTGTTGATTAAATCTCTTGACTGTTGATTCCTATAGTCTATATATTCTTCGGTGTGTATATACCCAATAAAACTATGCAAAACAATAACAATTCTAAAATAAGGAAAGAACACTATATGGGTAAAAAGATTATATGCATCCATATTTTCCCAGTGTTTTCCCCCCTCATTGGTACTTCTTCTGGACTAAGATTTGGATCTGGGTCTATCAGCCTTACCAGGTACGCCAAACAGGAAACATAATGAGCTAATTCTATTTTATTGTGCATCTACGTTAAGGGAATCTTGCAAATCTGAAAGTACATCTCTCCCCCATCCCATTTCCTTCACAGTCTTTTCTTTGTTATTGAGGGTCTATCTATAATTACAGCCTTCTCAAAGAAAGTTATTTTTTTTTAAAGGAATATGCTAAAAAATTGGGACCACTGTCTTTTTCACAGAAATAGATCCCGGGATCTAGCTTTCTTTGACATTCTGGAAGACCAGGACTTGATAAAGTATGTTTTCTTAGGTTTTTTTTTTTAATTGTTAGAATTCCACTTTAGATAGATAGCTGTCAATTTCAGCATTAAAATACTTCATTCAGTATTAGTCCAACATGAAGCTAATGGTTTCGTTCTGCCCTTGCTGAGAATTGTAGATGTTGCAGTGGAACTACTTTTGACAGTGGGAAAAATAACAGCAGCATTAAACTCTCACAGCTGCATAAAGCTTTAATGAAACAAGAGGGATAATTACCCAGATCTACTTTGTTCCATCATAAAATGTAATAATACAGATTTTCCCAAGTGTTAAAAATGTTAGCATTCTCAACTATGAAACATATCCCTGTGTAATAATATTATGTAATGTTATTTTATTAAATTGTGGAAATTGCTCCATAAATCAAATTAGTAAATTATACTTGTTTCTGCAAAATAGGCCATTGTCACTGCAGGAGCTAAAATATCCTTCAAAGTATTGTTCACAAATCTAGCTGTGAAGAGAAATGCTGTCTAAATGTATTTGGGAATAAAAGCATCACTTGCCAACTAGAAACAACACAAGGTGCTTGGTTTGTCAATTATTAATATTAACATATGACTAGCAGAGATAATTTCTGAAGTAACTAGGAAAAAAAAAACAATCAATGTATAAAACAATGAATCATCCTCAAGGATTTGGAGGAAATAATTGTAGAAGCTGAAATATCTAATATTTTATGAATATACCTTACATATGTAATATCTAATGAACAGCCTTTTGAAAATAGGACATAGAATGCATATACTCATTATTTTCCTGATCCACTGAAGAATGAAGGGCTCCTCGTTGAAGATCAGTATACAGCCAGTCCTTGACTTACAACCACTCATTTAGTGACTGTTCAAAATTACAACGACACTGAAAAAGTGATTTCTGATAATTTTTTCTTATGATCAGAAGACTTATGATCATTGTAGCATGGTCACGTGATCAAAATTGAGACACTTGGCTCATATTTATGATATGAGCCAAGTGCAGTGTCCCAGGGTCATGTGATCATCTTTTGTGTGACCTTCCGACAAGCAAAGTCAATGGGGAAGCCAGATTCACTTAACAACCATGTTAAAAACAACTGCAGTGATTCACATAATGACTGTGGCTAGCAAGGTCATAAAATCAGGAAAAATTCACTGAGGAATGGAAAGGGAAGGGTTTGGGGGTCAGAGGGTTAGTATCGGCTATCTGTCAGGTTTCGATGTCATCTCAAATAAATTGCACTCCCAAACAATTAATCTTTGCTGAAATATTCCATTTATTGAGTACGACAGATCTGGCCCTGACTTTGTCGTAGCCGATACTAACCCTCTGACCCCCAACCCTTCCCTTTCCGTTTCTCAATTCTCATCTTCTCATTGGCCATCTTCCAAGTCAGTCTCCCCAGCTTTTGACCTCACCCCACAGGAATGTTCCCCCCACCATCCCATCTCCTAGGGGATATTATCTACAGAGAAATAAGTAGGTGAAAAGTCAAGCCTCGTCTTTTTATGGCAGCATCAGAAATTTTGGGCTCAATTGTGGTTGTAAAACAGGACTATGTAAAACAGGACTACGTAAAACAGTGGCTCACTCAAGCCAGGCTCACTCAAACCAGATGTTTCAGAAGAATACAAGGGCAGGGGTATTGAAAGATGCCAAGCTATCTAAGACAGTTGGCAAGGCCACACTTCTTTTGTCCAGTTTCTGGCATTAAGGCATTCAGCAAGGTAATCATAAGCATGATATCCTGGCTAAAAGCCTGATTTAAATTGATGCAAAAAATCAGCATCATTCAGATGCAACTGGAACTGTAAGGTCCATACTTTTCCATAAGCTTTCCCAGAAATGGAATATTTGAAATATCCAAAGATTTTTATACCTGCCATATCAAAGGAAGATTTTTTTTCAAGTTAACTTTAATCACTCCTTTAGACATTTGGTTGTTGTGGTGGTGGTGATATGCTTAAGCAACCTAGAAGAAATGCAAGATGTAAATCTAACACACATAAAAACATATGTAGATTCTAACACATTAAAGCAGAAAGCAAAATTATTCAAGCCTGATGTTTCATGACTTAAACATGGAATAATAGAGGCCTTGGAGGTCTTCTAACCCAATCCCCTGCTCAAGGAGGAGACCCTATACCATTTCAGACAAATGGTTGCCCAGTCTCCTTTTCAAAGCTTCCAGTGATGGAGCACCCATAACTTCTGAAGGCAAGCTATTCCATTGGTTGATCGCTTTTATTGTTTCTCCTTAGTTCTAGGTTGCTTCTCTCCTTGGTTAGTTTCTATCCACTGTTTCTTGTCTTTTTGCAAAGAATGGATTGAATCTAGTGGTATATATTTCAATATGTGTGTTACAATTTCCTTGTTCTTTGAGAATAATGAGCAGTAGCTGTAACCCAAGCATTATAAAAACCTAGGACTTGAAATTCTGAACCCACAATCCATCAAGGTACTGTATATCATCTAACACAAAGGACTTCCATGTGAGTAAAACTGTGTAGGATTGACCCATAAATTGGTGCTTTTGATTTTGATATTGCTTATCTGACATTTACTACTTCTCAAAACTCAATTTGTTAAGGTTGACAACAACTTTATTATGAAAAGCTTGTTATGAAAAATCAAGACAGGAAAAATGAGGATACTGAAGGCAAATCACCCTCATTATGGGATGATGATAATGCATTGTAACTAGAAATCAGACAAAAGAGTTATGCAACTTCTTATTTTTCATCTTCATCTATTCAACCAGATTGTCACTTAGTTCTCCTATTTTGTTTAGCTTTAATTATGAAGTTGAATGGTAAGATAAAAAGTATGCTCCCATAACCAGCTTTGTGATATATATATTATTAAATTCAGTCAGCTTTTTATCTCAGCATTACGTAAATAGTGCCATAATGAAAAGTTGTGGAGGGTTTTTTTGGCCTTCCTTTATTCATAATGAGATCTTATCCTTAAATGTGTTAAATCACACTGTAGGCAGAATGCCCTAGACTGGAACAAGAAGTTTTATAATAATTCATCATGAATAATGCCTAGGCATGTCACCTCTGTAGCAAAAATGTAGCCTTATATGATTTGCAACAGCTTAAGTCTGTATTAGTTTCCCTTAAGCCAAAGAGTCAGGCGTATGTATGTTTCGTAGCTAATATACCCTCTTTCTATAGAAAATCAGTTTTCCATAAGAATAATTTAAATGGAGAGAGAGAGAGAGAGAGAGAGAGAGAGAGAGAGAGAGAGAGAGAGAGAGAGAGAGAGAATGAATTATCTATTAGCTACTCTGATTGCTTTTTAACCTAGTAAATGCTTGCCTCTTGAGGAAATGGTGCCCTGGATGTTGGATTGCTGATCCCTAAAAAAACAGTTATGGATGGTTGTTAAGAGTGGTATTAGAGAGATTGTCTAAACTTTTCCCACTTGGTGTTTTCTGCTAAAAAATCTTTCCCTTCCATCCAGCAGTTTTCATCACTCTCATGCAGGGCTGGAGACATATATTTACCTTGACAGATACACAGCTAGAGCGTGCTGGGCACAAAAAACATATTGGAGTTGCTGCATATGTTTTGAAGTGCTAAAACAGCAGGCGGGATAGGGTTAAGTGCTGCATTACCTCTCGGTGCTCCACATTGGAGGCTGCTTTTCTAAACAAGCAGAGAATCTCTTTGAGGAAAAAAAAGTGGTAGCTTACCAAACAAGAGGCAAGCAATGGCAGTTGGGTGTGACCATCTAGTCTCTGAACTGAGCTGCTGACCAGATAATTGTTTTCATGCAAAAGAGATCTCACACACAATCTCTGCAGTTTATGCAGCTTGAACAAAAAACACAGCCTGTTTAATCTAACATTAAACATTGATTGGGGTTTAATAATATCAACATTGGTTATGTATTGTCAGAAACAAACTCACCAGTCAGAAATTTTACAAAGCCATGAAGTGAAGCAGCAAGCAGCTTATTATAAAATACGTTCTTGCAAGAGCAGGTGGCCAGCTATGTGAGCCTACAGAGGAATACATTTCTCCAGCTTTTTATTCCCTCTACCCAAAATACCAATCCCGCCCTGCAGCCCCTGTGGACAAAGACCACAGGGTTGCAATTTTCCTGAAATGCCTGTTTCTCCATGAATTTCCCCATGCTTAATCTGTTTCCCCCTCCTTTTGCCCAGTTCCCCTTTTTCCAGACTACCTTTTGTACCTTTTTAAAAAAATTCTTAACCTATATTTCTTGTTTCCTTACAATCCTTGCAACACAAGCATAATAAATTGAGGCAAGCAGTTAATTTCTCTACTATGTACTAGACCCGTGATGGCGAACCTATGGCACGCGTGGCAGAGGTGGCACGTAGAGCCCTCACTGTGGGCACGTGCCCCGTCACCAGCTGCTGTTCTGGTTTCCGGTGTGTTAGCTGAGCACTGGAAACCCGAAGACCAGTGGTGAAATCTGAACTGGTTCGCTGGCTGTGCATGCGCAGTACACACCATGCACCAAATGTGAGGTGTGGGCATGCAATGCACGCCAAAAGCAGGCATGCGGTAAGTAGAACAGTGTGTGAGGGGAGGTGATCAGCTGTGACACACAATCTTTTTTTTTTACTTTTAAAAGCATTGCTTTTAAAAGTAAAAAAAAAAAAGCCTCTGACGATCAGGCAACTCAGCTGGGATCGTCAGAGCCTATTAAAAGCATTTTTTTTTACAACTCTTCGGCCAAAGAAGTTGTAGAAAAAATGCTTTAAAAGGGAAAAAAAAGCCTCTGATGATTGTGCGGCTCAGCTGGGCATGGGTGGAGGGTAGCAGGGATTTTTGCTACCGGTTCTCCGAATCACCCACCACCATCACTACCGGATTGGGCGATCCGGTTGGAACCGGAAGCATTTCACCCCTGCCAAAGACCAGATGGCCGGCACATATGTGTGCATTGGAAATCTAAAGACCAGATGACCCACGCGCGCATGCGCATCAGCCAGCTGGTCTTCCGGTTTCCAGCACTCCAGCGTGCACACACATATGCATGCGTTCTGGTTTGGGCACTTGGTGCCCAAAACATTCACTATCACTGTACTAGACTGTGTAGTTAGGGTTAGCAGACCCTTCCTGTTTTCCAGACTTGATCTTTTTACCATTAATGTCCTAATGTCCTACTGAACTTTTAAACTCATGGCTCTCAAAAATTGCTTTGTTTGCAAAAACAACACTATCTCCATCAGTTTCTTACAGCATGAAATGGAGCTGATTGTGAAAGTCAGCCAAAAGTGGATGGAATGCTATGCAGGATAGTGATGGGTAAACCTTATTTCAGCGGAGATGATGCAGTGTATGGAAACTGTAGTTTGAATTAAGTAATCGAGTGACCAGAAATTCCACTTGGGGTGTGAATTTTTATTTCCTATGCTTTGCTCAGGTAACATGATCTAGTTACTCATTCCAATCTGAGTCACCAACTAGTTAGTCACTCACTCCAGTCAGATGGGTGATGGACTGGTGGTTTCCACTTGTTTGTAGAGACAAGGAGAGGTCTCTGAGCTTGGTTTCTTTTTTGCAGATGTTTCATTAACCAAACTAGATAATATCATCAGTGGTAGTAGGGAGTAGGGTTTGCCCTCAGTTTATATTCTTGTGGCTTGCCCTGTTAGTGTTGGTGGGAGAGGTCTTGGTAGTTCTTCGGTTGGGCTGTTTACTGTTAACTTGTTTGGCAGTTCCTTGATTGAGATATTGTTTATTTCTTGATTGTTGGTCCAATTGTTAGTGTTAATCTATGCTTATTTGGGTGGAGAGGTGGTTTGGTCTGTCAGGTTCCGCAGGAAAAAAAAACGCCAGCCAAACGATGTTTAGGTTTGAAGCATTTATCTTCTCCAGCACTCACTGACCATCCAAGCAATAAACAATGCAAAGAAAGGATTGACAGAGCTAAAATCGGGTGCTCCCCACCACCTTTAAACAGTTCCCGCCATCACACCCCCTCTCCTACATGCCTGCCCCATCACCCAGTGCTCCCGGAAGTGCTGAGTCACTCTGAGTTGTCTCACAGTTGTAAGTTTTGCTTCTGAGGCTAGCCTGCTGCTGGAAACATTCTGAGGCAGTTCTGGAGGCCCTGTAAAGGGCTTGACAATGTCCAGCTGTTTGCAGCAAGGCTGCCTATCCTGGGATCGGCCCCTGATGGTCTTTTCTTCCCTTCCCCGAATGGCAGCTCCGAGCTGAGCATGCAAGAGCTGACAGGTCTTTGGACAAAGGGCTAGTTCTTACTTCCACAATAGATCATAGCAAGAGGAGAAAGATAAGGTGTTCCAGCAATTCAGCAGTATGCTACCAGCAGTGGGGTGTCAACATATTTTATATATATGGAGAACACCTGCTCAGACTGCTGGGTGGTACCAATAGGTAAGAGAATATTAGGAGACTATAGCCAGATCCAGCCATATTTGAGCACTGCTTGCCCAAACTGAGACTGGACCTGTCTTGTTGCTTCCTTCTGGATCACTTTGCGTGCTAGCAAAGTGATCCATACAAAGCAAGAGAGACTCTCTTCTTAACAATGTACACCAACCAAAGTGTGATTTGTTTGTTTGTTTACGTAATTCATCTCATAGGCTATACAAAAAAAGAAACAGAAATATAACTAAAACTTAAAAGATCTGAAAATAAAAAGAACAAAATTATACAAGTTGGATAAAGGGACAAGTCAATACAGAAGAATTACACACAGAGATGTAACGATGGTATCAGGAAAACTAAAACTCAGATGTTGGGTTGAGGAAGGATGCTATAACATCAGGAAAGGTTAAGTTAAATAAACTCACATAAAAGGAAATGACAACAGTTAATATACCAGCTGCTTAGTAAAGATAACTAAATACTTAAGAGAAAAAGGCAAAATTACTCCTTTGATATTTTTGTTCAGTGTTCTCAGACAAGGTATAGATTTTCATAAAAGAGGAACAGAATACTAAAAGATGAAGAGATGTGATTGAAGTTAAATTTAAAGGAAACATGATTAGGGAACACTTGTTTAGCTTTGAATGTATTTAAACCTCTAGTGTTAAATGAATTATATTCTATAGAAGGATATACTCTGTTCATTGGCTGGATCTATTTTTATTATTGTGAAATACTGAAATACTGGTAAAGAAATAGATAACTAGAGGAAAGAATATTTTATTTATATTTTCAGAAAAATGAAAATGGAAGAGAATCAAAAGAATTATACATCATTCTTTCTGACTTGATACAAACAGTTCATAAAGAGAATGAAGTCTAAAAATCTTGAAAATGATGTGGAACTTAACAGAAATTAGTGTGGAGCTATTAACACAAGACTTGCACACTAATCTACTCTCCTTTTTAAAAATTGTACAACATAATAGATTGTGGGACTGCTGTAGACATAATGTAACTTGATTTCAGCAAAATTATGATTAGCACACTACTTAAGCATAATTGGATATAGAGCTAACTAAGGTATCACATTCCAATGGTCCTTCATGAAGTCATGTTGGACATTTAGTTGGATGCCACAGTGTTCAATCTACTCCCTATATTTTTCAGTCTTGTTATTAATGTTTGAATGAAAAAGTGAGGAAACATGTATCAGTTTTGCAGATGACACAAAGTTGAGTGGGGTGGGTATTACTCCTGAAAATGGAAATGATATTCAAAATCATCTCGATAATATGCAGGAATGGGCAGAAAATAAGAGAATGAAATTTAGCAGAGAGAAATACAGTATTCTTTCCTTGGAAAACTAATCAAATGTTCAGATTTAGAATGGTGAAGGATTAAATTTTCCAGCTGAAAACATAGTGGAAAATTAACTTTTTTCTTAACATTTCCAAATGAAAATGCAGGGGAAAAAATCATTAGAAGAGTAAGGGCATTTGATAGTAGGATCAACTACAAAGAGAGAAGGAATCCCCTTTTTTGCATATGTTCAGTCTTCAGAATTCAGATTTATCAGGCACTGTTACACTATTTGTCTTGACTTCATTGTAAGACTTTTATATTTCTAACAAAATTGAAAGAGTTTTTGGTAGTTACACTAAACTTTCAAGTTGGTAAAATTTGAAGAGAAAACCTAAGAGCAAAGCTATAAAAGGTTTAACTGTTTCTGCAACACTTAATAGAATCCCTTGGAAGTTAATAGAGTTGTGCTATTGCTGTGCTTAATCGATACAAAACTAGTAATTTTTTTTTCTGCTGGGAAAAGAACATTAGAGATGACATGAAAAAATCTTAAAAGCTGTATTAATAATGAGGTAAAGCAATAGACGGATAATACATGTCTGGGCCATGGATCTATTTTTCAGAGAATTGTAAAGGCTATGCAAGAAATCCAAATTGTCTGAATTGTCATATTTCTAGTATCTATTTACTATCTTCCTTTTATTCTTACTTCCTGCTAATGGGAATGAAACATTCACAAGAAATTATTGCATAAACAAATGGTGATATTGTGGGCGATTTTTGAATGAACACCTCTACAGATGTCAGGAAGCATTGCCAGAAAATGTGGTGGAGGTGAAGGTTCAGGTCTCTTTGGTTTTGCCTTGTAGGAACTTAAACCCAAGTTTAAAAGGCTGTCTTAATTATTCACATAAATTAAATACCTTATTCCAGACTTTTGCCAGCATTGCAAGTAATGTTTGGAGAACGCTTTGCTTCCAAGCATTCCAGCAGGATACGTTCAAGTACTCCTATGAGAATTCTGCCTGCAGCTCCAATAAACTAAGCCATCCAAGACAATTTTGAACCATGACTGTTTATAAAGGAAACAAAATTCGCTCAAATGAATAGAGCTTTAAGGGACAAATGCTTGATGCTTTAACAAAAAAAAAAAAAGTGGCAACTTTTTGTAGTGGCAGAGTTGCAAAGCATTTCCTGAAAAAATATGAAGTGACTGAAGTGCCTCCTGGATGATGGGAACTGGGGAGAGAAATTTTGCCTTGCTCATGGTAAGCTTAAATTAGTTGGGTGTCTTTACTTTGTCATTGGGTTTGTTTTCTTTACCTGGTACCGGTAAAGAATTCCTTCCAGCAGACTGAAATCTACAATAGACTGTGGCACTCTATGTGTGCATTAGGTAAATTATCTTATGTGTTACTCACTATTTCTTGTGATAAAATATATAGGCAGTCTATCCTTAATCTTAAGGAATGAGGAGATTCAGATTTCAGCATATGGTAAGAGAATCCCCAGACCAGCCTGGAAAAATAGGACTTAATAACATTTAGTTGAATGAGAATAAGAAAGAAAGAAGATTCAGACTGCAGTATAAAGGAGTACTTAAATTTCTCAGATATCTTTCTCTGAAAGGAAATATATTTTTGATTATTCTCTCTCTCCCCCCCTCCCTTCCTCCTCCCTCTCTTTCCCTCTCTGTCTCTTTGGCATACTGTATATGACTCTGAATGACTTACAGCTCCTGTTTTAAAGCTGTCCCATCTAGTCTTATTAGATTTTAAAGTGGTGCCTGCACCTCTTTCTTGCTCTCTCTCTCTCTCTCTCCCACCCACTCCCTTAAACCAGGGGTGAAATCCAGCAGGTTCTGACAGGTTCTGGAGAACCGGTAGCAGAAATTTTGAGTAGTTCGGAGAACTGGTAGCGAAAATTTTAAGTAGTTCGGAGATCCGGTAGTGGAAATTTTGAGTAGTTCTGAAAACCGACAAATACTATCTCTGGCTGGCCTCAGAGTGGGGTGGAAATGGAGATTTTGCAATATCCTAACCCCAGGAATGGGGAGGGAATGGGGATTTTGCAGTATCCTTCCCCTGGAATAGGGTGGGAATGGACATTTTGCAGTATCCTTCACTTGCTATGTCCACCAAGCCACGCCCACTGAGCCACACCATGCCCACTAAGCCATGCCAACAGAACCAGTAGTAAAAAAAATTAGATTTCACCACTGTCTTAAACATTTGGAGGACTGATTGCTCTACTTAGGATCACTCCTTGTTGTAATAATGAGAGATCTTCTAGCAGTATATAGACTCCAGTCAAATTGATTTCTCATAGGCAGATGATCTTAGACTGCTGTTGATCAAGATTCTGTATTAATTTTTCAGCTATTTTTGTGCCATTTTGTGACAAGTGGCTATAGTACCCCAAGACTGAATGGGAGGACCACACAGATACCACAGATATTTATTTGTTTGTTTGTGTATTGTCTCTCATGCAATGCATCACCAAACTTTTTAGATTTTTTTTAATGAAGTTTAAAAAACATAAAAAGAAAATGTGGGAGATCATCCCCTCTAAAGGAAGCTTCAGCATCTGTCCATGGACAGAGGAAATTTCCATCAATCATGTCTGATTCTTGGAGATGGCCCATATAAGTTCCTGCAGTTTTCTTGGCAAGACTTTTCAGAAATGGTTTGCCATTGTCTCCTTCCTAGGGCTGAGAGAGATTAACTGGCCAAGGAGACGCAGCTGGCTTTGTACCTAAGGCAGGAATAGAACTCACTAGTTTCTAGCCTGATGCCAAACTGGTGCTCTAGAAAGATTATAACAAATTGTACAATTACACAATTTGTATAATGATCTCAATTTAAGTAGGAAATCCACTTCTGCTTCCCAAAGATTGTTCTTTACTCTTGCGTTTGAATTTAAAAAGTGTGGATTTTATCCAGCAGTTATTTCTACTACACCAGGCATTGTTATCAATATACTTTTTAAAAAACTAAATTATAATCAGTGGTATATGAAATGTGTCCAGGTGAAGCTTTGGAATCTCTGCAAACAGCTTGCATCTGTTATGGTGGCATGATGCCTATACACAAAAGACTTGGGAAAATCCAAAAGTCTGCTTGCTGATTTTTGATGAAGCTTTTTGACAAGGATAATTAAGTTCAAGTAGTTATTTGGTATCCAAATTTACCAGGTTTTTTTTTTTATTCAATTATTCTGTAGATTACTTCATGAGGTAAAATAAAATAAGAACACTCTGTTAAATCAGTTTCTTAAAACTGTGTATTGTTTAGCTGTTTGTTTTAAAAACATGTAGAGAAAAGCAGCAATAATAAATTATAAAGAAATCAATTTTGCAAGATTATAAGATTTGTAAATAAACTGATTAACTTGGCAGTTGGTAGACCCATTTACAACATGACATTGAGGTAAAAGGCTTAGAAGATCTTTTAACAATAACGAAAACCTGATTTTAAAAACAAAACGTTTTTACAAACAGTTCATGTATATTATGGAACAAAGATCCACATAGTCATGCCCTAGCACCCAATATATATATTGAAAGAGACCGCCCTTGAAGTCCGTAGACTCTTATCTGGTCCAAATTTGCCTCAACCATTATTTGACCAGATTCTTGTGTATAGGTTGCATGGATAAATTTATAGTGCTTTCTGAACTTTATCCTGGTTCCTGGTTTCTTGCGCTTAAGAGGTGCTTGATTATGTTTCTGAAAGTAGAAAGATGTGTTAAAAATGTTTGAGAGAATGTTTTCCATAGTTTGGGATTCTTGCAGGAAACTGTTCTCTCCCATGTGCTCAACATATGAAAAAAAACAGAAAACAGAGACGTCTTTAAAAAAGTTTTGTCTCTAATCTCATTATCTGAACTGGTTAGTGGTGACATAAGTAGTTTTTCCTATAGTCAGTCCTCAAACTGTGGGACATTAAAGGTTAACCAACTTCTGCAGTTTTCTCTGTCATAGTCCCTGCCCTTCTCTGATCTTTTTGGCCTAAACTGTTAAAACATGGCTCTTCACCTAAGCTTTAGAGTCATAATATTGGGGACTCTATTTATGTACGTTCTTATCTGGCCCTTGGTTCTTTACTTCCCCTCCCCACCTTATACTATATTATCTTAATGAACTAAAACCCTTGATGGTACAGTGGTCTAAGCACCCTGTTATTAACACAGCTGCCTGCAATTACTGCTGGTTCGAATCTCTCCAAGGCTCAAGGTTGACTCAGCCTTCCATCCTTTCTAAGGTAGGTGAAATGAGGACCCAGTTTGTGGGGGCAATAAGCTGACTTTGTATAAAATATACAAAAGTATGAAGGCTATTGCTTAATGCATTGTAAGCCGCCCTGAGTCTCCAGAGAAGGGCGGCATATAAATCAAATTAAAAAAAACAAAACAAAACTATGAATGTTTATATTGGTTTTCTATGTGTTGTTCATGGCCCAGAATTATGTATTAAAATAGATGGATTTATACATGGTTTAAAATAATAATCTTAAATTGTGCCTGGAAAACAGTTGGCAACTATCAGCATATCACCATCAGGCCAAAGTTCTGGATTATTTCTCCTAAAAGTTTCACATAGATAATGGACACCCATTGAATGTGCCAGATCAAGAAATGAAGCTTTCTGTATGTGACTGTGGTCAATCTTCAAGCACACTTAGCTGAAAACTCATGTAGACCCTTAATCCTTTGTCAATCTGGTTAATGACAGAATCATAGCCTTAAACAAACTGCAGAAGTCAATAGTAGTGCAGATTTTGTCAGTTATATTATTTCTATCTTTTTTCGCTGTTGTTATATATAAATTAATGATAACAACAAAAGTGAATTTACTTTTCATAGAAGAGTAGAAGCTTACTGGACACTTTACAGCTTATCAAGTGCCTGCTGTTTACAAAAGAAAGCTATCTTGTTTGAGGAGGTTGTGATTCTTCTTCTTTTTCCTCTTTCTTCTTCTCCTTCTTCTCCTTTTCCTCCTCCTCCTGCTTTACTTTTGATTTTGAAAACAAAGTAATAAACATTTTCATAAAATAGATCTCTTGCAATCTTCTAGTTTAAATGCACTTTTGATGCAAACATGTATTTCTTCTGGCTTAATCTTCCATGCTTATTGGTGAGGCAATTGAAGCAGCCCAGACACATCATTTATTGATTAGGAAGCTGACAGCATCACTTATGATGAAATATCACAATGTCCATCATGATGTTATTGTCTTGTTGCTTTGACAAAAACACTTTTTTAATCACTTTATCATTAAGAATGATGTTGTCATTTGAATTGTTCATCAACCAACAGAACACAAAACAAAAAGAAATAATCATTATGTTTCCAAGGTATTAAGATCCCTACAGTGTCATTGCAAAAGAAACAGATTAATTAGCATCTTTATTTTTATACATGTAACTAGCAAAAGAAGGGAAGTGCTAACATTTGAAGTAATTTCTGAAGAGATAGATTGCGTGTGGGATGCACGTTGTTATATGCCTCTGTTGTTCGCCTCTGTGAGGTATGCTAATTCTTAATTAGTTTTTCCTTTTTTTATTTTCACCAATAGTTTTGCAAATGTAATTATCAATAGTTTTGATCTGAAGCAATCTTATTTCAATTTGAATTTTAAAATTTGTTATGAATGTTTGCTATAGTTAGAAAGTAATTAAAGCACATGTCCTGCATAGTTTCTCATCTCAGCATTGCTTTAAAATGTATTTTCTTCTTTTAAAATACTCCAGAATTATATTTGGAAGTACTATTAATTTGGAAAGGGTGAGGGGAATTGCTACTGTTTTTTCAGTAATCTTTTTTTTAATATATAAAATAATTTTTATTAAACAGTTTGTCTTTCAAAACAACACAAAAACAATCACACATATATAAAAACAAAACATGTCAAAACGTAATGTATTGAACATTACATAACATTAACGGTAATTTTACAGCATTTCTTTTCAGTAATCTAATTACAGAAATAGATGAAATATAGAGGGGCTGGGGAATCTAATGGCAGCAATTCCTGCCTCATTCATAGAAAACATTTTTGCAGCAAGTTCCCCCCCCCCCAATTTTAATTCATTATATTATAGTAAATATATACATTAAACACACTGGAGATAGACAGAAGGAGAATAAAAATGAAAGACAAATGCTGTTATTTACCTGAAAAGGAGATTACTGGAAAACAAACCTCTGTTATTGTACTTTCAGCAAAACTAAAGTCCTTTCTATTTAAAAATATTTGAAAATCTTTCCATGTAAAACCAGGTTTATGCTTAAACAGATGCTTTAAACTGAATAGATAACTTTGTAACCCTCATGTACTATAGACTGTATATTGTATAATACACTGTATTTTTATTTTTAAAAAATGCCTGAAATTTGTTTCATAACTAAGCACCTTAAGGAAAGCTTCTTGAATGCCTCTTTCTTGCTCTTCCTGAGCACATGAACTAATTCAGATGTCCAAAAAAGAAAAGAAAAAAAGTCATCAGTTGCAAATCTGGCATGCATAATTTCCTTATGTCATGGTAGTAATTCTTCTACCCCAAGTATCCATAAGGATTGGTGGGTTATTAAACTCCAAGTGCTATAGAAGCAGATTGTTTTGGCCCATTTTCAAACTGACTATGGTATCAAGGCTGCTTTGACCACCTTGCTGGATAATCTTTATTTAAGGACTGATAAAGCGAATGTGATTCATTTGGTTGTTCTTGATCTCTTTATGTATTACCAGCCATGTGCAGTGTTCTGTTAGCAATTCAATCCCTGATGCTAACCAGATTTTAAAGGACAGCTGTTTAAAGTCAATCCAGGCCTTGCCAGACCTGCAATTGTAAGTTGGCATGGTAACGTGACATTGTGCCTTAGAACCATGTTGCTTAGCAATGAGCCCACAGTTCCAATTACCATCCGCAAATGAGGACGACCTGTACTTGAACATATTATATTCAATATTTTTTTCATTATAGAAAATAATTCCCCATACCAGCAAAAATTTGTTACATAATCTGAATTATATGTGAAATATATGGTGTTTTTCCCCTCAGCCTTAGACACAAACAGAATAACTATTCTGAACTGTGTAGGCAGGTAAATGATCCCTTAAAGATACAACAAACAAGAACAAATCCATATCAGTCTTCCATTTCAGTTTTAAGATTTATTGAAAGAACAGTGGAAAGAGGGTAGAAGAGAAGGAGAGTGGGAGTAAATAAAATCCTATGTCATTAATTTGGTCTAGTTAGACCTATATACCCAAGGCCTACTTGGGATCCTCATTCAATAGCATTTCTTACACTGATTTAAAGCTCAACTTTCCATATTTGTTAAAAAGAGCTAGCATACCTCTAATTTTAATAAATTATATTGCTGCCATATATATTTTTTGTATTATATTTTGTGCGCAGCTACATATATAGGCTGGCTGAGAGCTTTATATGAGAATGATCTGTTTCAGTCAGCTCGATTTTGTTTCAACTATTAATATAATTATGCTCATATTTATGAGAATATATGCATTTTAAGGCCAACTCATTCATGGGACAAATTGAAAAATTGTCCCCCAAATGAGTTCATCCTAATTTAATTGATTTAATTAAAAATTAAAATTCTGTCTCAATTTATGAAAACATAAACTTGCAAGAAAACTGATGAAGCTTCTTGGATGCGAAGTGAAACATCTTCTTCCTCAAAAAGTTGCCTTTAAAAAAAGCACATTTGAATTGCAGGAAAACACTGCTGTAAGTGTAAAATAAAAATTCAAATGTCACAGTTCACTATTTGAAATTTTCATTGTAACCCCTTCCCTTTTCACTGATCTCTGATTTAAAACAACTTGACAGCTAAGTTTGTTTCAACATACCTAGGTACTTTCCTTTCCTGAATAAGCTTCCTTATTTCTATACCAATTGTGGTGTGAATTTTCTAATGAGAATATGTATGACAATGTACATATATTTCATACTTCAAGGAAGATATGTTGATATGTCCTTTATTGTTCCTTATGTATGGACACTAATCTTTCCAAACTAAAACAGACTACTTGCACCATTAAACATATACTTTAAGACCTAATAGGGAAAAACTGTCTTAATTCTCTTTTTCTCCACACAAGCTATCTCAGCTTTGCTGTCTTCTGCTTCTCTGGAATGCATTCCCTCTCTCCTGGGAATCCAGACAACATTCCATTACAATATAGAATATTGTACCAAAATGACAAATCCCTGAATATTTTTCAAGGAAAGTCTATGAACAAGATATTATGTTATTTACTGGCTCTTTTTCTCTTGGGGAGTCAATAAATATACGTTACTTATTGTGACATAATTTTAAGCCACATTTTACTCTTCATAGCAAGAACATGTGTGCTGATGTGAATCCTATTTAAATGAAACAAAAATTGCTCAAAGGTTCTGAGATCACGGTGTTCCTTTTTTATTCAGCAATTTATGAAGCTTGAAATGAGGAACACCCTCACACAAACCTGGGGATTGATGCTGAAAAGGTACTGTGATATATTAACCATGAAGAGTGACTTGGAAACGGTGTTGAAAAATAAGAGAGTATGTTCAAAATAGTTCTAGAGGACTTATATATTGTACGTTAAAAATAATCTTAGTAGAGATTGAAAGATATATAGTTTGATTATGATTTGCTTCTTTGAATAAAATCAAGGAAAGAATCCAATATAGTTAACATAAATTTTGGTGTGCTGAAACTTTTATACATAATTTTGTGATATATGATGATCAGATTCTCTGGAAAGTCACAAACCTCCCAAAAATGTTTCTTGTTTTTATAACAAAATTAAATCAATTGGCTCAATCTTGCATATTTTCACTATACTGTAGAAGTGATTATTATAAGTTCTATTGGGAATTCTAGAAGTTTAGCAGAGCTGAAGCAGAACTATATTTCACATCCATCAAATTTTGAATTATAGGCCTTTAACAATACTCCAAAAGACTACACACACACACACACACACACACACACACACACATATAACAAACTAATCTAAAAATACGAGTTCCAGGTATACTAGTAAAGAAGGAAGCAGACATACTGCGAACTCCGGAACTTAAGATTTTAAAATTTTAAAAGAATTAAAATTTTATTTTACTAAGCTTTCGTCAGCCATCTGCTGACATCGTCAGAGTATTAAACTACCATTACAGAGATCTCTGCCTTTATATGCCATTAATCAATTAGTAGTTGATTAATACTAATTTAATCAACTAGTTTAATACTAGTTTAATACTCTGATGATGTCAGCAGATGGCTGACGAAAGCTTAGTAAAATAAAATTTTAATTCTTTTAAAATTTTAAAATCTTAAGTTCCGGAGTTCACAGTATGTCTGCTTCTTTCTTTACAAACACACATATATATATAAACACACATACACACACAGACATACATACCTATATATATTAAAAAGGCTAAATAAAATATAACTAGGATACCCTTTCAGTCAGATATTGTAAGGCTTTTCTTTTCTGTCACATTACAATTTGTTCACAATCTTTAACATTTCTCAGAGCCACAGTTCAAGGCTTGTGTATAGTTGTGGGTCTCAGGCAGTGGTCGCCCAGGTTTGGGTGAACCGGTAGTGGCAGCGGCGGGAGGCTCCGCCCACCCACCAGTATGTCATCATGGACACTCTGTGCATGCGCAGAAGGTTCTGTGCATGTGTAGAAGGGCCGTGCGTGGGTGAAGCATGCACACGTGCATGCTCACAGTTCCGAACTGGTAGTGAAGGTAAGTGGAAACCACTACTGGTCTCAGGTTATAAACTATATTGACATTAAAATAGGACAAGTTCCATATCTTTGCCAGAATTTCCAAATCCACCTTCTCACCAGCCTCTGGAAGGCATGGAGATATTTATAAGCCCTTAAACCCAACTGTATTAGACTGCTAATAAGTTCCAAATTTACAGCTATGGTAAGTGGAAGGGCCATAATCAATTGCCTGAGAATCAGTGTGTTGAGTTTTCTGTACTCTGTATGAACAAAAAGACCAACTTTTTATGTTGGGGGATGAACAATTTTCTTTCTTAGGTGTTCACACTTTGCATTAAGGTATAATAAGATTTGACTTAGAGTGCTGTGCAATAAACTTGGTGTTTGTGTGGTAAAACTATTATTGTTAATCCATAATTGTTAGGACCTTGTTGAGGAAGAGTGTGCGGATAGGTACTTTCTGGCTATAAGGTCACCCTGGGGTTGAAAGAAATCCTAATGAAAAAGCACTTGAAAATAAAAAGGTTGAAGCGCTGGGGAATCTGAATGGGGGCGGCAGATATAAAACACAACATTTTAAATGTCCCATATTGGCTTTTCAGATTAGCTGATGCAGTTTGTCAGAATTTCGGAGTGAAACCTATTCTTTAAGTGGTTGTTGTGTATATTGTTTGATTCTTGATACTAATTATAGTCATAATTATGTATTTTTAAAAAAAGATGACTAGGTATTTCCTAAACTTTGCTTGTGAAATATAATTTTCTCACATTTTTACCTGGGTGATACAATTAAATTAAATGTTAAATCTATCTTCTAAAAATGTGTCACTGATCATTTCCAGTTTCTTCTGCTGTCATAATTTCTACCTATTGAGGCTGAAAACAAATCTTGCCACAAAGAAATATAAAGAAAAATGTTAATGCATATTAGATTTCTCATATGCTAGATATTTTATGTCTTTCCAAAATAATAGATTTGCCAAGGTAGACATTCTAAAGTCTTGAATGTTGAAATGTGTAATAATGACTTCAGTCTCAGTGGTTTATGGAGGAAATAGCACTAGATGCCAGAAGTTGGTCACTTTGAAGAGCTTTGTTCTCTATATGTGTGCCCAACTATGTGTATGCAAAAACACAGCATCTCTCATCATATATAAGTTCTGTAATGTTGTCATTTCAATAGAAATTGATTTTTGACAATGTTTCAGGTGTCAAGATTCAGCTTTCAGCTAAAATTCACTATATTGTCTCAAGAAATCACAGTAAAGATTTCTCATTTGAGGGTGTTAAACCCATTTATAACCTTGCTATGCCCCTCCTGTGAACCCACACAAATCCACATCATCTTAAAACATTCTTAAATGTACTATAGCCTTAAAGAAAATAAATTAACCATTTTCCACAACTAGTCGTAATTTTAATGCCATTGTTTAATGTGCATAGTCCATTCCTGATTTTCAAAGTCATTGTGTGCACTATGTGACACTCTGACCATTTAAAGTACAAAAGTCCGTCAAGCCAATTCCTGGTGGTGGTTTTAATTCCATAGAATAACATCTGACTGCTTAGGCCTTGATTCAGTCCCAAATACATGGATTTCAGGGTGAAATCCTGTATCATACAGTATATCCTGTAGCATATATCCTGTGTAAAAATGGAGAAATTCCCACCCTTCTCTCCAAGACAGGATGTGTAAAACAGGTAAAAACCCTGAACATGAGATATCTTTCTGCTTTGAGAGCCTAAGGGAAGATGAATTATATTTACCATTCTGCAAGATCCTTGTGAAAAGTTCCCAAAGAAGCACTATTATTGGATTAGTGCCTCCAACAATAATATTTTTTATGCTTTTGATACATTTTCTTTGAGTTTTATTGTTATTGTTATCAAATTTTGTTGGAAATTATCACGGTAGCTTTGGTTATAAATGTAATAATCAATAAATAAGGCTGCAGAAGTCCAGCTGAACCCTAAATGCCAGCAAGGGTTTAGATATTTGCAGACCTGATGTGGTAACCCTAGTGTAAGTAGGATGAAATGTCATGAATCGATCAACACCATTTAATTTGTCTCCTGTGTGAAATATAAATCTATGGTTACTCTTAATCGAGAGACATCGTAGCTCAGTGGTTAAGATGCTGAGTCTTAGACTATTAAAGGTCAATAGCTTAGCAGTTCGAGATCTGAGTGCTACGAGACAGAGTGAGCTCCCATCTCTTGTCCCAGCTCCTGCCAATCTAGCAGTTTGAAAACATGAAATGCAAATAGATGAATAGGTACCCCATATAAACATGCAGAAAGGTAACAGCGTTCTGTGTTTTGCCATATGCTCTGTGCTGTAGCATGATGTCAGGCTGGCCACATGACTGGCCCCTAGAGTTAGACACCACTAGCAGAGTAAAACCCGCAGAGATAGCTTACTCTTAATGGATAATGCATTGAACTTTTCATGATTCTCTTTGTCTTTCTAAAAAGTTGTATTTAAAGTATAGCTTATCAACTGTGATAGCTCATTCTTTTTCTATTACAGTGAGTCAAGGAGGAGATGCTGTTGCCTCAGATATGTGTCCTGACCCAGGGATTCCTGAAAATGGGAAGCGAACAGGCTTGGACTTTAGGTATTTCATACGGATTTATGTTTGCAGATATTTTTATTTAGCTGTATGTGAAGCTAATATTCTCATTAAAAGCTATCAGTTTGCATTAACATTATCTATAACTTTTCTGTGACAATGACATAATCAGGTTGGTAATTACACCTATCCATGGATAGTCTTTGCAATTAAAAGTGAATTGCACTTTATTACTTTGCAATTAAAAGTGATTTTAAGCATGCTTTGACACTTCTAATAGTGGCAGGTTTGCTACCAATATTGTTAATATTTAATATGCCTTAATATAAATCTTGATTATACTCAAAATTACTAGGAGCATTCAAACTGACAATTATACAACATTTTGTATAATAGTTTGAATTAAGCTGTAGTGGCACAGTGGTTAAAATGCAGTATTGCAGATTGACTCTGCCCAAGCCTGAAGTTCGATTCTGACCAATTCAAGGTTGACTCTGTCTTCCATCCTTCCAAGGTTGGTAAAATGAGGACTTAGATTGTTGGGGGCAATATGCTAACATTTGTAAATCATTCAGAGAATGCTGTAAAGCACTGCAAAGTGATATATAAGTCTAAGTGCTGTTGCTATTGCTAAACCTAGACATTTTCAGGAAAAGTGTTTGCCACCACGAAGGGTGCTTCATACACCATTGTACTCTCTACTATTTCTCACTTTCATTCTGTATTCAGGTATTGTAAATTTCTTGTCTAAAATTTCTCAGCTGATGATTTTGGACAATAGATATTATAACTACATCAGTATATAGTGAAGCATGAGATTAAAAAAAAAACACTTTGATTTCTAATGAATATTTACTCCTTCCCTGAGGCTTAACATTTCCTTTTTCTTGAAATATAAATACCAAAAAAAGTTCTTAAATAGAATTTTCTGCTTTGGGGTGGAAGGGAGTAAAAAAAACAACAACAGGGAGATAAATTTGGCCATTCTATAATGCGTGCAAACTTTATTCTAAACTGTGCTGTTTTCTGTAAATTTGAGATGGTGCAATTATTTACATTTCCTGCTTACTCTGTGCCAATTTATTTTGCTTCAGTCACAATGGCTCTGAAGCACTTTTGACAGAGATGCAGTGTTCCTTAATCATCCTGCTAAGGTGGAAAAAAGAACAGGCTTTTTATCAAACTTCAGCTCTCTTCAAGAAGCTGGAAATAACTCCTCTATCAGCAGGAGGGCAGAAAAAGTAATTTAGAAAGACCAAAGAATTCTATCAACTAGAAAAGAGGGCAGTTTCATAGACAGGGAAGTTACTCGCCTCTTCAGTTATTTCCTCTTTCGTGGCATTTATTCGGTGTTGGACTACAGGGCAAAGGGAAATAATAAAACTGGAATCCTATTATCAATGACCAAAGTAGTGATACAGCATGTCAGAACAAGCTAGTGTCTAAAGTTGGAGAGGCATTAATGGAACAGCCCATCATTTGTATGTATACAGTCACAGGCAAAGACAGATGAATCTGATTCTTCCCATCTTCCCAAAAATTTCCCCTTGCCCAAATGCCTTTTGTATACTGATTTGGATCAGAGGTGCATTTGCAAAATTCAGAGCACTGCGAACACTAAAGGATAATTACATTTAGAGGAAGCCCCTGCAAATCCCTTCCTGTCCTTAATTAAGTGTTCTACTTACAGGAAGGAAGACCATTTCTACCTAAGTTAATGGACATAAATTAAATAATGAAGAGTTTGTTGCATGAGCTAGCGTAAAACAGTGCAGGCATGTGCACATGTAAAAACACTCAGATATAACATAAAGGGAAAGTAGAAGCACAGATATGAAGTGTTATTTGTTACACAGAAAATTTAGATTTTCCCTATAGCCAATGCTCCTATATCTTTTCCCTATCTTGTTATCCAAATTGCAACTAAATTAACCTGAAGATGTGGTTCAGTCTTCAGGATCCCAGGTTTATCATAGCATAGTATTTTTGGTAAGTGGGAGAGCAAAGTTAAATAACATTGCTTAACTGAACAACTGATTCCTTATATATGTGGTACTATGCATTAAATAAACCTTTGTGGTCACTAACAGTCAAATCCAACTTGAAGACACATTAGTATCATCATCATCATCATCATCTATTAGGATGCAAAGTTACTTTTTAAATCCCAATGTAGGAATCCACATATATTTCAATCATTCTATGAGTTCAAAACATACATGTATATAATATCGTCTGTTTTCAAAATTCCCCAGTGTTCTTATTTTACTTGCTTTACAGATAGCTTGCAGGGAAATAAGAGAGCATAATGCTATCCTTTATGCCTAAATATGAACATGAAACAGAAGTTTGTGTACTGAAGTTTGTGTAATAACTGAATATTAAAGCAGTCTGACGTTTTGTGTGAAATTTGTTTATATATGAATAGTATATTCAGTTACTGGAAACTAAACCAATTGAATACAAATGGATTGCTTCCTTAACAAGCAGTCATAAGAATGTGATTGTTTAAAAACCATAATCTTTTAAAGCATTACAGAGCAGGCAAAGATAATGGTAAAAAAATAGCTCCTGGCTCTCATTATCCATTAAATAAAAGAGATTTGTTCAAGCAGTCAACTTTGTTGCCAGTATTGTCATAATTTTAGTTGAGAAGAATGGCCATCTCATTACATTATACTCTGTTTACATCACTTAATTGCAACCACAGGCTTGTAATTAACTAAGTTATAGCTTTGGTACTTAGAAATAGTGAAATTATCAATATAGTTTTGTTCCTTGAAGCAAGAATCTCCAGTTCACAGTACTTACTTTTTAAAGTAAAGAACTTTAAGAATTCAGATGCATAAATGAAAAAAAAAAGTTCTAGGAAGTATTTAGCTAACTAACCAGGAAACAAATTAATTAAAATATTGGTTTACTTTGATCAAATATGCTTAAATGCAGAACAACTAGACACAAGGACAGCTTTTTCCCGCATACCATCACTCTGCTAAGCAACTAATTTCCACAACACTGTCAAACAGGGATGGGTTCTACTTACCTTTACTACCGGTTCGCAGCGGGGCCACATGCACATGCTTGCTTCGCTCGCTCACTCACGCGTACTCTTCTGCGCATGCGCAGAAGCATTTTGATGACATTGGAGTTGGCGGACGGAGCCTCCCGCCAGTTTTACTACTGGTTTTATAGAACCGTTGCGAACCGGGGGAAACTCACCACTGCTGTCAAACTATTTATTAAGACTGTATTACTATTATTCTTCTCATCCTTCCTATTACCTATCTCCTTTTCTACTTATGACTATAACCTTGTTGCTTGTATCTTTATGATTTATATTGTTTTATTTAGTTATCTAGTATGATTTTGATTGCTTATTTAGTATCCTATGGCTATCGCTAAGTGTTGTATCTTATGATTCATGATGAATGTATTTATGATCACTATGATCATGATTTATCACTAATATATTTTATGTATACTGAGAGTTATCCACTGAAGACAAATTCCTTGTGAGTTCAATCATACTTGGCCAATAAAGAATTCTATTCTATTCTATTCTATTCTATTCTATTCTATTCTATTCTATTCTATTCTATTCTATTCTATTCTATTCTATTCTATTTCAAATGTAAGATAAAATATGTCTCACTTGACAAAACAGTGCTAAGTGTTTGAGGCCTAAATGTGCAAAATTCTAACTTTTACTATTTTACCATTTTATTTTTTTCTTTATTAATCAAAAACAAAAGGTTTCTCATCTATCCAATGAAACTCTGCACAATAAAAATACTGTATAAAACATTAGCAATAAAACTGCAAAAACAATAAAGACCTGGATTGAGCCTCCCTCACTGAAAACACCAAATATCTATGATATTCATCCATCATCCAGAGCTCCCCAACTAAAAACTCGATGCCTAGGAGAAAAGCCAGATCTTTGTGGTTTTCCAAAATGCCATAGGTTGGAGTTGCCTGAACCTCTGGATGGAGCCTATTTCATAGGGCAAGCACCATGATACACTAGCTTGGGCCCACTATGTGCCATTGCCTCACCAAGAGGACCTGGAGCATGCTCCCTCTGCCAGATCTGATGGGAAGGGAGAGGTGGTCCTAGAAATAACCATGCCATGCTGGCCTTCAAAGAAGTTAACCAGTACCTTGAATTATACATGAAATCATACTGGGAGCTAATGCAGCACATATAAAAGTGGTATTGTGCATCCAGATGAAGCTTCTGAATGAGTTTCAAGGCCATGCCCATATAGAGCACATTCCAATAGTCCACAGCATATATATCCCATAAACATGTATGAACATGTAGCAAACCATATGAGTAATCAATGAAGTTCTTGAGATAATCAGTTTGGTATTCCTAAAGGGTTTTATATCACATTATTCATTGACAAGGGAAAAGTCTTTAGGAGTAAAAAAGAGTACAAAAAGGAGATAGACTTTGGACAGTATTAAAACTGTATCCTTCAGTCAATGAGCCAGCACCTAGCAAACTTATCGATAATATGTCTCAGTAATGACATCAGTGAATGGTGCTTTCCTTACTCTTTTAATGCAGACCAAGTTAAGGAAAACGATTGTTGCATCCCACTGTCTGAATTTCTTCTCCTACCAATTGTCATTTTCTGGCACAAAAAACAAAAAACAAAACCCAACACCTTTTCCTTCCAGTATGATGTGGCAGGGATAGGTGAATATATGTGGTGCTTAGTCATCTGTCAAGCTGCCTAACAAGAGACACACACCTAAGTTCTTCACACTTGTTATTGGTCAATTATGTGATTTCTGAATAAGGATCTAATATGATATGAAGTAGGGATAAGGGATTTGATAATAAGAGCTCCATCCTTCATTCTGCAGCAAGAAATTAGACAAAGTTATGGAGGAAAAATGATGCCATTCCCCAACCCAGCAAAAAAGGAGGAAATAGTAAAACATGGGGCTGCCCCTGAAAAGCATCCAGAAGCTCCAGCTGGTGCAAAATGCAGTGGACTGCTGGTTTTATGCAGATCTCAGTGTGCACATTTATCACGTCTCCTGCGAGAACTTCATTGGTTGCTGATTTGCTTCCGGGTGCAATTCAAGGTGCTGGTTGTCACCTTTAAAGCCCTTCATGGTTGGGACCAGGTTATCTGAGGGACTGTCTCTTGCCAGTCAAATCTACCCAATTCACTAGAGTGGGGAGGCAAGGAATGTTACTGGTCCTGTCCCCTAAGGAGATACATCTGGTGGGATCCAGAAAAAGGGCCTTCTTCATGATGGCTCCCTCTCTCTGGAACATCATCCCCCTCAGAGATTAGATTGGCCCCCACTCTAAACCTCTTTCGGAAAGCCCTGAAGATGTGATTCTGCCATTAAATGGCAGAACCACATCTTTTGTGTGCTGTTATCAGGGTGGGGTGGGGGTTTATTATTTTTCTTTTTTATTATTTTTGTTTTTATTTCTTTTATATTGTGTTTTTATGACCTTGTAATCTGCCTTGAGTCGCTATGTGCAAGCAAGTGGCAATATAAATTTTCTAAATAAATAAATAAATAAATTTGATTTTATTGGCCACCCTACTCCAATGGACTTTGTATAACTTCAGTCGTTATTTGCCTATTCATAGATAATACTTTTTTTTAAAAAAATACACCTATGTTTTAAATAAAATAAAATGATTGTAACAATATTAAAAATAAATAAGCACCGAGTACTGTTGATACAGCTTTTAAAAGAGGCGAATGAATACATATCTCTACCCACCTATATCTGTATATGTGTCATGTGTGTAAGAGTGACCTTGGGAGTCAGGAGGAAGAGACGTAGCTAGACAACATCATGCAAAAGCAGAGGTGTTGTGGGAAGTGTTTCTGAGGGCACCCTCCTAGTTTTATCTTTGGAAGGAAGGGGAAGGAATACTTTGTGACTTGCAACATTGGTGTTATCTCTTTTAGGTAATCCAGACAAAAAGCACAACAATAATACAGTACTAGAGTACTAGCTCTGCCTTTTATTGTAAGATTACATTAACAGAATCTTCAGGGAACAGAGGACAGCCTCTGTAGAATATTACAAAAGCAAATTCTCTTTCCTTCTGAGTTCATGTAAAGCACATTTTCCACATGTTGATTCCATGTAGATTATAGAGCAAGCCACTACAGTGGTCTTTGGGAAAGGATGATAGCAAGGACATGCAATATAACACCGATGCAAAAACTGCATCCTCAGCAGCTGGCTCTGTATTAAAACCTAGCAACCCCATGACATTACTAAGTCTTACTTTTATTGTTCAAGAAATTCCAGCATGGCTATGCAGGAGACCGCCATGCTATGGTTCTTGCTTATATGAATGTTAAATAGTACTCTGAGGTTTTGATATTGGTGAAGAAGAAGCCCCTGCATATCAGTGGCATTTAAGAGACCAACTACTGTCATTTAGTTAGGAAAGTGGAAGATGGACACATATACACACAGAACCACAAATGATCAACAAAAAGCATCAATGTACTGTATCTCTAGACTATGGTAACAAGCAGTGACTTGTCATCAATATACTGTTCATCCTAAGAAGATGAAATCTATCAATGCTTCAAGTGGCTTGTACATATTTGTTCAGTCTCTGAATATCTGAGTAGGGCAGATAATCTATGCTGTGATTCAATCTAATTTAGCAAAGCAAATACATTAGTGGTGAAGGGAATCTTTTGAAAATCTTACATCTTTTTGCAGATGTTTGCCTTACTCTATGGCTACTCTATGGCTTTCGATTTAGATAGAAATATCCATTAAAAAAGTATAAACAAAAGCACAAAGATTGTCAGTGTTCCTTTAATGATGAAAATTGCATAAAAACATTCTTTGAGTTTCTCCTTCATTACACATATCTGGATAACCTTTATAGTATATCAAGGTTCTTATTTTCAAAAATTACAAAAAAATGTCTGGTTGTCTTTTACTTTCTTTTAAACATCCATGTTTTGGGTCATAGCCTTGATTAAAATAAAAGAGTTACTGTATAGATGAGAGAAAATAACAGTACAGAAGGGATTTGCAGCATAAGCGTGACATAGTATAGTTTTTCCTCTTGTCAGGATGAAGTAAATTACTGTATTTTACTTTTCTAAAAAATTGTGGTGTACACACGACAAAGAAAAAGTTTTGTATTAATACATTCACATAAAGACTAGGAATTTCTCAGGAGAAAAATGGTTGTGCTTATTAGACTGGGCTGCAATACATTATTCAAAGATTCTCCCAGACTGAAGAAAATTATTTCTGTAATGAAATTAATTGGAAAAAGAGAGAGTTTATTTTAAAGCCTACAGAAGAGCAGAGGCGGTGCAGTGGTTAGAGTGCAGCACTGCAGGCTATTTCAGCTGACTGCTAGCTACAGTTCGGCAGTTCAAATCTCACTGGCTCAAGGTTGCCTCAGCCTTCCATCCTTCGAGATGGCTAAAATGAGACCCAGATTGTTGGAGGCAATATGCTGATTCTGTAAACCGCTTAGAGAGGGCTGTAAAAGCACTATGAAGTGGTATCTAAGTCTAAGTGCTATTTCTATTGCTATATGACCACTACTGGCTTAACACTGATGGTCCCCCCCAAAAAAACTTTTCATAGTTTAAACTATGGTAATGACTGAGACTTTGATCATTTCAAGTCTTTCTCTTTTGTGATTTTAGCAATTTATGTTTTATAATTAAAAAGAAGGTGTAAGCAAGCTTCCTTTATCTTTGTTTCCTCCTTCCTACAAAGAAAGCTACCTAGAAACTAGTGCTTTAAGTATAGTAAAGCAATTTAAATTCTGTGGTGCCATGACAATTAAACTACTGCCAGTAGTGGGTTCCACTACCTTCATTACTGGTTTGGAACAATGAGCGTGCACATGTGCACGCTTGCTTCGGTTGTGCATGATGCTTTGGCGCCTGTGCAGAACCTTCTGTGCATGTGCAGAGCATCCGTGATGATGTCCAGGCAGGTGGGCAGAGCCTCCCGCTGCTGCCACTACCGGTTCGCCCGAACCGGAGCGAACTGGTAGAAACCCACCACTGACTACTGCTCAGTTACTTTCTCTTATATATCTTTATTCCTATTTTGCATTTTTGTTCAAATGGTATCAGCCATTATATATTAGACTTTGAATCTGCCAAAGATTTTTCTTCCTTTTGTCTGCAGTTAAAAAACACAACATTTGTTTTGAATAAAGATTTTTTTAATGGTCAATTTTTGGATTCATGGTTTGATCCTTTGAACGAAATCAAGTTTGCTTATGACTTCTAATCTACAAAGGCATCTACACAATACTCCACACAATACTCTAAAGAGTAAATATTTGTCTGTTTTCCTGAACTGATAAATTGCATAGTAATTTGAAAAGTATAGTATGAAAACAACCTTTACACTTGCCAGTTCACAATTTTAAAAAGATCCCTGTTTTACATTTTTCATTATTGGTCATCATGGGAGTGTCGTTCATAAATTTTAACTTTAGATTTCTTTTAAGCTCTGGCAGGACTCCTCAGATACTATCATTAGTGGGGAAGTTGTAGTTTTGGCATTTAAAAGTGCTGATAACTGATGCCTTGACCAAGCATTTAGTCCTATTTCTTTATTAATGTTCTAGTTTATAAATAATAATAAACTTTGAGCTCATTGTTAAAAGTATTGGAGATTATCTACTGTTTTATTATTATTATTATTGCGTTTAAGGAAATAAAAGAACATATTTTTTGGAAATGTATCTAGTAACATGATTTGAAGAATTGGGTGAATTTGATTAAATAGCCTTTAAATTTTAAACTTCTTAGACTTAGAGCAGTAATAAATACCAAACTGACTACAGTATTCATGCTGTGAAGATATTTCCTTTAGAACAGTTTCCATCTGGAAATGGGGGGAAAAAAGGTGATTGAAGCATAAGGCATGTTTGTTTATTTAGATTTTTGTAAACCAAGGAGAAACTCATCTATCAAAATTTTGCCTGCCAAAATTGCTCGGTCCATTTAACAATTTCAAATCTGCAGTCATCTTTCAGAGACAAGATATTGGCAATGCAACCTATACTCACCAGTTTACTTTCATACTTAGCATTTTTCTCCATTGGCAATCAGGTCCTTCTATCCCTTTCCCAGGTGAACAGCCCAACCTGGCCCAGGCACACCAACATATCTCACTCTTTTAGAGGGAGATATACAGTACACTTTAATTATAAATAATGGCTTTATAATAAAGCCATTTACTATAATCTTTATAATAAAGATATAAATCAAATTAAACAACACATCATTAAAACATTAAAACTTATGGTAAGCAATATGTCTAAAAATGTTCCAAGACTGGTTTTTTTGACCAAATGGCCCCTCACCAATCTTGTTGCCTCATAAACATGTCCTCTACAGGCCAAGTCAGAGTCGTATGGAGTCTCCCTCCTGTGGCAGCCAGGATACAATCTCTAGGGTGAGATACCACCATCGCTCTTCCTTGAGGTCAATCTCTCTCTCTTTTTGAAGGACTCCAGCCTTTTTTTCCTTGTAGCTGCTTCTTTTCACTGGCTTTCAGTCCTTTCTTCTGAGATGCTCGGATCTGCTGTCCTACTCTTCAGCACTCTGATTTAACTCTTCCTCCTGAGGACTACATTTCCCAGAAATCTCCTCCAGGGCCTCTTCCTGTCCCAGTTCCAGGGGTAACTAGCCAGCCAACAAGGGAATGCTGCTAACGGGACAGGCTTCATTAAGATCTGTATCTTGAATTTAGGAAGTTCTCATCTATCTATATCAGAATGCAATTGGGGGGGGGGGGTTTCTACTTATCTTTACTACCGGTTTACAGCAGGGCTGCGCACATGTGTGCGCTTCGCTCTTCTGCGCACTCTTCTGCGCATGCACAGAAGCGTTTCGGTGACATTGGGGTCGGTGGGTGGAGCCTCCTGCCAGTTTTACTACCGGTTCTATAGAACCGGTGCGAACCGGGGGCAACCCACCACTGAACGCAATTTGATGAAAACAGGTCTACTGTTAGAAAAATCTTACTGTCCCCCCCCCCACTTAATTTGTAGTTTTATTTTCTTTCTGCATATCTGCAAGCCACAAGAAATTCTTCTGGTTTATATTTTTAGCAAGGTTTCTTTTCTTTTTTTTTAACTTTCCTACCACACATCCGTATATCCAGAGAAGAAGAAAACTGGTTACATGTTTGCTTTGATGATAGGAAAAAAAATGCTATTTCAAGAATGATCTTTGATTTGAATATAATAACTTTAGTTTTATAATGCTATAAACCTGTTGGTATCTTTTTTTTTCTCCTTTTCCTAGAGTTGGTGCTAATGTGCATTTTACCTGTGATGATAATTATGTGCTCCAAGGAACAAAAAGCATTACTTGTCAAAAGGTGACAGATACCTTAGCTGCTTGGAGTGATCATAGGCCAATTTGCCGTGGTAAGTATTGTTCAAGATGGAAGCTGGTGGGAAGCTTTCTGCCTTCATCTTCATTAATTAGTTATATACTTGATAGGGCAATGGCCCCCATTTTTATTCAGGCTGCACATTGCTCTTACCAAAACTCAGGAAATCTTTGGGAGTCTGAGGGTAAGAACCATCCCAAAGTTTTTTTGTTTTTTTTTTAAATGCAAAAAAGTACTGAAATCTGTATTTGAATAAAGTCTGATCCTTTATGTTAGATTATGCCAAACCTCTAAAGACTAACTCCCCTGCCTTTATGGAAAATTACTTATCCTTTGAATCTTAAGCTTTTAAAAATTAATTACATCCCTTTGTCTGGCACATTTTGCATGATATATAAATACTCAATTAACATGCATTGCTCTATATTTATTTTCTATGTAGTGAATTAATTATCAGTTAATTAATTATTAAAAGATCTTTGTAGCTCCACAGGTACTGTGTGATAATTACAAGCTATTTTAGCAATTAAGGTGATTTAATTCTAATGTACTATTCATATTAACAAACATCTTAGTGTATAGAAATAAAATATTTATCTTGATTTCCTTTTAGGCTGTGCTCAAAGGAAAAAGAATCAACTATATATTAGTATATGTACAATGTTACAGGTGAAGGACCTCTAATGTTTAACTTAATTACTTGAAATTTTGCTTGTTCATGTAGAAAGATATTGAAAGGTTAGAATATTGATTCTAATCTCAAATTATATGTATTCTCATATTTGACATTTGCCATAAATTGTTCCAGAGGAATTAAATCACTTTATTAATTACCAAAATAGAAACAATATTAATTTCTTGGTATCTCTAAAATAATTGTCATGAGTTTGTATACTTTAAATATGATGCTACCGGTATTTGCACATTAATAAACTTCAAGAAATATATGAAAACACTTGTTGTAATGTTTTTTTTTTTTTTCTGGATAAACAGTTGTGATCTCTAAATCCAATATGAGTGGCAGAAAGAATGAATCATTAGCCATGGATATTTATTTATTTATTTTATTTATTAATGGAACTTGTATGCCACCCTATCTCCAATGGACTCGGGGCAGCTCACAACAATTAAAACAAAACAAACCATTAAAACAAAAATCCAGGTTAAAATTATATAGCTATATATATATAGCTAAAATATATAGCTATATTCAATATATATAATTCTCTCTCTCTCTCTCTCTCTTTCACACACACACACACACACAAATACAAATACACATTGTTTAATGACTATCATTGATAAGGAATGAATTTTGTGACAACTAGTTCTTATGATAAACATATATCTAATTCTATTTTGATCATTAAATAATTAATTTAAATGATAATTTTGTATCATATAAATACTATTCATCATACTGTTACAACAAATTATTTTACTTTTAGTTCAAAAAAAAATATGACTTTAATGATATGAATACAGTTCCATTTATATTACTGAGTCCATTCACATTTTAATTCCTCAGATTTATTATGATTTAGTGATAGTATTATGATTTCTTCATGTTTAAATGGATTCCAATTAGATGAACCACTCAATTATGAGAATCTTTGTAATAGAACATTTATAAAAGTAATATCTTCAGTGCATTTCTTGATAGAATTCAGCTTGGCTCTATAATAACTTCACTGCATAAATAAACAGTTCCTCGATTTATTTTTGATGCTTGTGGGGTCTTGTGAATAAATTAACATTGACAAAATTTTTTGAAATGAACTGTACATTGCTTATTTTAATCTGTTTCCAAGATTTCTAAGTGAGAATTGTAATGAAGCAGTGATGAGCTTTCATACTGAATAAGTTTGGTTTATTTTCTATGGCTTTTTCTATTCTTGTCTAGCTTTACTATTTTGAAGGTGTAGCACAGTTTTCTCTGGTTCTGATATTTTATGGCTGTTACCTTCAGAGGAAAGTAAGCTTTGTGATGTCCCTCTCACAGTTTACTGGCAACTGAACTGGATTGGCTGGGCTTTTGTATTTGAAGTTGGCAAGCTGATCTTTGATTGGTCCTTATCTGAGGAGTCCAAAAAAGATGGTTCCTGAGCAGAACAAGAGAAAAGTAGACCATGACCATTTAGCCTTGTAGCTCATCACTGCTTCATTGTTGCCAGCCATTAAAGTCTATACTAGAGGATTGTAATTTTTTGAGAATTGTTTCATTACATATTACATTAGCACAATGTGGCATAATTGCACAGAAAGTGTAGCATAATTGCAAAGCATAAAATGGAGCATAATTGCAAAGAAATGTAGTTGTGATTGGCCACATTCAGTAAAATAAAGACATAAACACTGTTCTTTCTTTATGAAAATAATGCTCTTTTTAAATTCTTTATAGACTGCTATCCATAGTTCTAGTGCAACTGGAAGTTCTGTAGCACATTTATAAATTTTAAAGAAATGTAATAGCTATCCCCACATCAGGTAACTTTCAGTATCCTGCTATTTTCTCTTTAAATAAATGAGCATCTCTAAAATCTCTTCTATTTCATGCTTTCCATATTTTTAGCTAGAACATGTGGTTCTAACCTCCGTGGTCCGAGTGGTATTATCACATCACCCAATTATCCTGTTCAATATGAAGACAATGCACACTGTGTATGGGTTATAACAACCCTTGATCCAGAAAAGGTATGTTTCCCATTTTGTAGGTTTCTAAACAATTACAATGAATGTACTGATATTTGCATAAATAAAGCATTTTTCTTTTGTTTTTAGTACATAATAATTTACATGAGATTTGATAACATTTTGAATATACAAAATATAGACCACAAAGTATTCATATGTAATTTTGTTTCACTTCCTTAATATGAATGTGAATTTATGTCTTAGTGATTACTTAATACTATGTATACTTTTGATGTCAACAATGAAGTCATTTTAGAACTGCAGTAACTTTTCTGTTTGCAGACTCCTTCACAAAAGCAACTGTGACCATTCAAAGATTTTAGTTTGTGATGTAATCTTTCTGCATTAACAATCATGTTCTATTTGCCATAGTGCCAAAATTGGTTCGTAATAAGACTGAGATGTCTTTTCTCTTTAAGCTTAGTCTGATCAACTTGGTGTATTAAATTTCTGAATTAACAGCATATAAGAAGCCAGAAATTGCAGTGTTTGATCTAATTATTATAATTTCATTGTTCAAAAAGGGGCAATGTTAACTATAAAAGCAGAATCTTAGATGTTATGTTTGCCTACATTTAAAAAAAAAAACACATTCTCTATCTTCCCCTTACATTGTAAGAAAAGAGAAGTAGAATGGATATTCTCAGAACTCGGCATCAACAGACAAATATTTATTTTAATGGTCACTTCTTGAATTGCATTTTATGAATTTATAGATTAGCCAATTCAAGAAAACTTCTTTTTGTCTCTATCATTAAACATATTGCTTTTTCCTGTAGCATTATTTTTCCCACATTTTAGTAGTACTAAGCTATTCAGGTTTGTTCTCTACTTGTTCAAAAGTACTCTATTTTAATGCTCTGCTTATTTTGAAGGCTTTCTACCATGTGTTTCCTCTGGGTCCTACTAATGTATCTGCTGAACATAACCCTACTGAGTCATTTCTTAGAGGTTTATAGCTTACAAATAGCTGTTTTGTATTGGTTTTTTTTTCCTAATGGCTTTAACTAGGTTGTGCTGCAGGTGTTTTAATTTGCAGTTAATTCCTGAGGTACTTTAATTTTTGTTCCTTTGGGGTTTTCCCCCTTCTTAATATTTTCCATTCTGGGATAATTTCCACAACCCAACTTCATTAACTATTACTTTGTATTTCCCCAAATTTGGGTTACAGTATTGCCTGTTCTTCCTTTCTGTGGCTTTTTCTATTCAGCTCTAACTGTACTGTTCTGAAGGAACGCTGGGTGTAGCATAATTTTTGGCATCCATTCTAGTATTGTCTTGACCACGTAGAGACTAAAGGATACCTGTAGCTGCTCTAGTAATCATTGATTTTTAGATGAAATTAATTACACTGAGCCAATTTCAGTTTGGGGTCCAGTCTGGCTTGAAGACAGGATCATCCTAATACATGATTTCCTTCAGGAAAGATACAGAAAGAGTGATTTCATTATCCTGCTTGATCTTTCAGCATGGTCTCCTGTCTTCAGAATTGAAGGGATAGTTTCATAGAGTTAAATTAAGTAATTATGGCTCTGAACATTGACAGATATACCACAGGGGACTATTTGGATCCCAGTGATATTTAATAGCAACATAGAGGTACTGAGAATTCATCAGGAATATGAATAGTATATAGCACATATAACTCTGCCCTCCTCATGGGATATACATGTGGAAAAAAGTAGGGGAAATAAAATGAATTTAAAGTTAATTATATATTCATATTTAAATCTGTACTCAATGTGCTATTACTTTGATTGTCTTAATATTTTGTGCATTTGTTAAATCATTATTTACAATGATGTTAGTTACATAAATAATTAGTTACAATGTTATTGCCCATCTTCTTTCTTTGTATTTTATAAATAATACAATTTTTAACTTGAAATTTTGGAGAAAGAAGCACAATACCACTCATTTCTACAGCATGAGATATCAAGATTAAACTATGCCAAAGATGAGCATTATTGATTATGCAACATATTTATCCCCTTTGCCTTCTAATTATTCCAACTGCTACATGGCAGAATTTTAGCAATGAAAATAAAATGGCTTCTGATACTGAATGTTGGTACAAATTAGTCACTGTTCTTTCTGTTCTTTTTTTTTTTTTAATAATCCTACCACTATGTAAAGAATGAGTTTACAGTGCTAGAAACTTGGAGTTCTGGTCTTCCCTTAGGTACAAAGCCAGCTGGGTGACACTAGGCCAGTCACTTCCTCTCAATCCTGGGAAGCAAGCAAGGGCAAACCACTTCCAAGTGGTTCGAAAAATAAATAAATAAACTTGCAAAGAAAACTGCAGGGATTAGTCTAGACCAGGGCTGTCAAACTCCTGGCCCACATCATCTGCTGGCCATGCCCATGCCCGGTTTAGCGACGGAGAAAAAAGCCCTAATATGTCACATGACGCTGCTGTGATGCCATAAGTTTGACACCCCTGATCTAGACAGTCACCAGGAGTCAATACCAGCTTAAAAATTCCATCCTGTTTGCACCTCCCTTTTACTAGTTTTGTTGAACTCTTTGAAACCAATTAAAAGAAGGTTGATAGGGTACAAGTATCTTTTTTTTAAAATTTGATTTATATGCCGCCCTTCTCCAGAGACTCAGGGCGGCTTACAGTGCATTAAGCAATAGCCTTCATTCTTTTGTATATTTATACAAAGTCAGCTTATTGCCCCCACAAACTGGGTCCTCAATTTACCTACCTTAGAAAGGATGGAAGGCTGAGTCAACCTTGAGCCTGGCGAGATTCGATCTTACTTTAATTGCAGACAGCTGGTATTAAATTACAGTGCTTCTGTCTGTTGAGCTAAACCAGGCTCCTAAAACCATCTTCTGTGGTTTTCTCGATCATATTTAACGCAGGGAATTATAGAACATTTCAGTTTGGCCCTGTGTGCTAGGTAATGTTTTATGTCAAAAAAATGACAAATTATTAAACAGATATCCCAATTTGAATGCTTTTGTTTCTAAATCCACATTAACATGACATCTGGGCAGTCTTAACGAGAAGAAATGATTATGGTAAACAGCATCACGCTTCAGGAATTTTAAATATTTTTGGTTGAAGCATACATCTGTAGTAACCATGAATTATTCATAACCTGCCTTTGAATCTCGTTCATTTCCAGTTACTCCTTTTCCTTCCTTTAACTTTTGCTTTCTGTTCAGTAGAGATTTGAAAGTCCCACAACTTTGTTTTCTTTTTTTTTGTATATGTTTTATTTTTAATTTTTTTTTTAAAAAAAATTATCACATGTCCCATGTAACTTTGCCTCAGAACATTTCCATCATATCATATTAATAACCCCTGCCTCCAAATGTTCTTATTCTGTGATGGAAAAGAGCAAACAGTCAGGTAATAATGGGTAGATAAATGGTCCAGCAGAGAATTTTCCAAAGGAAAGATAAAATAAATGCTAATTCATTTAGAGCAGAAGCTTTAACTGGTTTTAATAGCATCAATTTATTTTTGTTTTTAAAAGCATAACACTTTAGGGATTCTGCAAATTGGGAGGTTGGCACCAATACAAATACAAAAACAAAAACAATCAAGCATTTACATTAGAAATTAGTGTCACCACCTAGCTGAATGAATTCTCTAGGGTACATAGTTAAATAAAAGCATCAGTTTAAAGGTAAAAAAGGGGGGGAAAGACACAATTATATTAGGATATTATAAGATGAATTGTCTAGATCAAGAAATTGCAAGAGAGCAATCAAAACAATTAAAATAAATACTAGGTTGGATCCAACTTCTTTTGATGGAAGCTTTTTGAAAATGGAGTTCTGTTGGCAGAAAGGGCAAATGGATATTTGCTTATATTATCATTCTTCTGCAGTTTGTATCATCATCATTTATTGTGTTATTACATTTCCAGGCTGAATTTTACTCTCTCCTCTCCCAAATTTCTTTCTTTAAGCAAGTGATAAGGCTTCCCATCTCACAACAGTGATCCTAAGCAGTGAAACGTTACAGCCAGGCAGCACAACACAATTTCTTAAAACAAACATTGTGCCTCCACTCCCAATGATCTCAATTGGTCTAGAAGGATATTCATCATTAATAATATTTAAAGCCACTGAGAGATCAGCGAGGGCCAGGTCACCCTATACTCATCCTACACCTGCCATAGGTCATCAGCAAACTTGACTAATGCCATCTCAGTGCTACAATCAGCTCTGAATCTGACTGAAAATAATCTGTTCCCTGAAAAATTGCAAGGCAACCTTCCATTAAAAGAGAGTAGTTGGAGACTGGACAAAAAATTCCCAATTTTATTGGGTCCAGCAAGGCCATCTAAGAGGACAGATTATTCTCTCCACAAGGCAAGCAGAACCACCCCCTCCTGGGAGGCCTTAACCAGCACAAACAGATATGGATCTATGTCTGTCAGAGTATATTCATGAACTGGAATAGGGTATAGCAACAGGTCAGCCAATGAGGGCTGTTTGATAACTGAAACAGTATTTGTTGTATGGGACCATAAGAGACAGTTTGAAGCCTGGGCGTGGCTTAACTGTTCTGTATATAAGCTTGAGGGCACTAGCTTCTCTCTTCTCCATTTTGTGCTTTCATTTTGTGCTTCCATTTTTTTTTTTAATTTGATTTATATGCCGCCCTTCTCCAGAGACTCAGGGTGGCTTACAATGCATTAAGCAATAGCCTTCATACTTTTTGTGCTGTTTTTGTATTTGCTATTTCTCTTCTCTACAATGTGGAAAAACCTACAAAGGTATTGTATACCTTATGTGTTGATTATGTATATTAAAACATTTTTGAATCCTGCTTAATAGTCTGCCTGTGTGTGCTGCAACAAACTCTGAAAATATCTCCATGGACTAACAGGCTCAAACTGTTCCTGAAGAACTGTGCCAAAAGCAACTTCCTAAGACTTACACATTCAAACAGATCTGAGCAACTTTGTTTGACAGATACTTGGAAAACTCCTTGCAGGTGCTCTGTAAATGTTCCCCTGATCACTCCTTGCCAAGGAGGAACCTTTATTTATTTATTTATTTATTTATTTTATTTATTTATTTATTTATTTATTTATTTTTAAATTTGTATACCGCCCTTCTCCCTGAGGACTCAGGGCGGTGAACAGCCAAATAAAAACATAAACTACAAACATTAAAATACAATTAAAAATATATATATAAATTTGGCCCCATGATTAAAAACAATAACAAACAATTAAAAACATTTTAAAAAGTGTTAGGCCAGCTCGGCTTGTTGGAAAAAGAAGGTTTTAAGGGCACGGTGGAAGGCACCTTGAACAAGCTTCCAGCCAACCAAATTGTCAGTACAACTACACTAAGTAACCCTTAAGACAAGCTTCTATCTATCTCAGTCAGATTCATTCTTTACTTTTTATTAGTGATGTTCTAGATATCTTTTATAATTCTTCATCAACCCGAGTTCTACTGAAAAATCAAAGGATGAATGCATGCACCTAAAGAGGCTGCAGAAGTGTGATTTGATCCATGTTATGTCTCATTACATCCCACAATTGGTCATTTCTCAACACATGTAACAGTTGTGGGGGAGATTGGTTCAACTGGGGAAGTTTGGGAGAGCTCAAGATTGGAATCTTTTTGCCTTAAAGCTTCCTGAATCGAGCTGAATCAAGCGGTATAAAAATCAAATAAATAATAATAAAGAAATAATAAGCAAAATCAAGCCATCATGGATATTTGCAAAGCAGGCTGGAAAAGCAAATGGCATCATGTGTCATGAAGACATTGCAGAAATTATGAGAATTATGTACATTTGGCAATGTGATTTGGAGATATTTGGAAAGCTTAAAACCAGGTTATGGAGGATCACATTGTGGTCTATAGTTTGCACAATATTTACCTCTGTCCATATAAGCCAAAAGAAGATCTAGTGGGTCCTGTAATAAAGTCATTGTTATTAAATTGTTTTTCAAATATGCAATGTCGATATGCAATATTCACTTGTGCAGGACAGACTTTGTCATTCTGAGCAAACTGCCAAGGAGCTGATTAAAAATATGATTGCATAATTCTGTATCTTTCCATGCTTGTTAATTAAATACAAACATTTGTATACCAACCTTTTTAAAGCACAGTTGCTTCAAACCACAAAGCTTTTCATTTTGTCAGTATTCAATATTCAGTTGCAAACCTGTTTTATTGCCTGCTTTTTCTTTATAAAGGAAAATGTCCAGTGGACTCCAATGAATTTAGTTTCTCCATCTAGAACTGAAAGTTTAAAATACAGAGAATAATTAGCTAGGGCATTTAGGGATTGGGTAATAGGTGGACATCTATGTGGTTGCTTCCACTTTTCAGTGCTTCCTAAAGTGATTATATAATGATCCATTACTGCTAACCCCATACCTTTTAAAAAGTCAAATTTTAATTAAAAAAAAAAACTTGTATTGTTCATTGTTGTTAATATTGGTGCCATCGTGTAGCTCTTGGGAACAAACTGTCCAAATGTATTTGCAGCAGGAAATATATTACAAGGACTATGTCAGAAAAGTTTTGAAAAACATTTCAACATTTATTATGGATAGGCTAAATCTAAAATAGAACAATGGATGTTGGTTTGATTTAGAAAGAATTATGATAGATACCTCATAAATTGTTCTGTAGGATAACAGTTGATTGTTTCTTATTCTGAATTTGATGTATTCCTCACAGAGTTAGGATTATATGAGTTGGGTGCTATATAAATCATATTTATTAATTAATAAATAAATAGAATGCTACAAATCAAGGATAGTTAGTACTTTATATCATTCGGCATTAGACATTGTGTTCAATAATCTAAGTATAAATTCAGTTTTAGATGTTCAGTAGGACGAATAGAAAGCCAATGCTTTTTGCTCAGAATGCTCAAATTCTATTTTTGCAGAATGAAAAGAATAAAGTTAAGATGAATTTATATAAAATGTAATCATAATTAAAATGAATTTATGGTTTTTTAGGAAGAGAAGTTCCAAATGATGAATAGACTAGAATAGACCGACCGGACCGACCGGACCGGACCGGACCGGATCAGACCGGACCAGAATAGAATAGAATAGAATAGAATAGAATAGAATAGAATAGAATAGAATAGAATAGAATAGAATAGAATAGAAAGATAAAAGTAATACAACCATACTATGTGGGTAAATAGACATTAGGCAGTACTGTGGGAATTAGGTGTTCAGCACTCCAATGGCATGAGGAAAAAAACTGTCTCTGAGTGTAGCTGCTTTGGCATGCAATACCCTATAGTGGCATCCCGAGGAGAGAAGTTGAAACAGTTTATGTCCAGGATCTGAAGGTCTGTAGATATTTTCTCAGCCCTCTTTCTGGCTCGTACAATATACAGGTCCTCAGTGGAAGGCAGGCTGGTGTCAATTGTTTTTTCTGCAGCCCTAATTATCTGTTTAAGTCTGTATCTGTACAGACTTAAAGAACAGACATATCCGTACAGACATTTATAGAAGTATAAATGACAGACTCAATAATTTCTCTGAAGAACACTGTGGAAGTGAATTAGCAGCTTCTTGAAAATTGATACAAATTTTCAAAAATCTTGTTCTTTAAAAAAATAAAAATCTCAAGAATGTCTTGTGTACTAGATGTGGGATGTATGATGTATTTCTAAAGTAGTAAATGGGGGGTACATGGGGAAATAGAGACAGCAAGGCCCCAGTTCTGTCTTCCAGGCAATTTTTCTTGGACCCCCCCCCCCAAGTATTATGCTACTTTCCATCATGCCTGAAATAGAATTCAACTAGGGATTCATTACAGGGGTGGGTTGCTACTGGTTCACCCCAGTTTGGGTGAACCAGTAGCGGTGATGGTGGGAGGCTCCGCCCACCTACCCACACATCATCAACAATGCTCTGTGCATGAGCAGAACCTTCTATGCATGCGCAAAAGCACCTCATGCTCACACGCTCCCAATAGCAAACCAGTAGCACTGGGATTTGAAACCCACTACTGATTCATTAGTTTTTGTAGCTGAAACAAAACAGCCAGTTCTTTGATTCAGATTCAACTAGTCTGAGAAACAAACTCTTGTTCAAGCAAAACAGGTCCCCTTATTCTCTGTGTGGTAAAAAATGATAAACACATCATGGCAGTGAGAAAATCAGTAAAACTAAATTCCTTTTTATCTAGAGACTGTTCACAAATGTAATTGATAAACTGTGTAATCTGTTTTTTACAAGTATTTCTTTTCCACATCAGTTAATTATTGTTAGCTGATTCTATAGCATCTTCTTTTAGCATTGATTCATTCTTGCTGCCTATCAGGCAAAGAATAGGAATATGTTAGTTCAGGTTGGACTCCTGTTTTGTTATTCATATTGGTCCTATAGCCTAGCTCAGCATTTTCTTATATGCTGTTTCTAACCTCGCAGTACCTTGTATCAACATAATGCAAAGGAGTTGTACATTTGCCAAAAGATGTTCTGCCTGCAGCAATCATCTCTGCATTATACCCTTCATTTATTTAACAGGCAATTTTGATCTTCGTACTCTTCCCTTGGTCGAGTGTGTGAAGAAATAGGTTCCAGCAGACTCCTAATAGTATTTTCATAAAAAGGGTTGTAAGAGGTGCTGAGCTCAGGTATTGTCTTACAGGTTCTCAGTGATTCAATAATCACTGTGATTAAATTGAGCTAAGAGTTTCCATTTCATTTCATTTATTAAATTTTTATACCGCCCCTCTCCTGCAGGACTTGGGGCGGTGAACAGCCAGGATTAAAAAACATACAATATAAACATTAAAATACTTTAAAAAATAATTAAATCTATATTGGCTTCCCCCAATTTAAAACCCCTTACCCATAAAATTAACCAATTAAAAATTAAAAGTCTTCAGAGCCCGGCGAAAGGTCCGGAGGTCCGGGATCAGTTGTATCCCTGGGGGTAGCTCATTCCAGAGGGCGGGTGCCCCCACAGAGAAGGCTTTTCCCCTGGGGTCGCCAGCCAACATTGCCTGACTGACGGCACCCTGAGGAGACCCTCTCTGTGGGAGCGTATTGGCCAGTGGGAGGTTATTGGTGGCAGAAGGTGGTCTCGTAAATAACCGGACCCTAAACCATGGAGTGCTTTGAAGATGAGAACCAATACCTTGAAGCGCACCCGGAAGACCACCGGAAGCCAATGCAGCTTGCGCAGGAGAGGTGTTACGTGGGAGCGCCATGTTGCCTCCATAAGTACCCGTGCAGCTGCGTTCTGCACCAGCTGGAGCCTCCAGGTGCTCCTCAAGGGGAGCCCCATGTAGAGAGCATTGCAGTAGTCCAGGCGGGAAGTGACGGGGGCATGAGTGACCATGCATAAAGAGTCCCGATCCAGAAAGGGGCGCAACTGGCATATCAGGCGAATCTGATAGAAAGCCCCCCTGGCCACGGCTGTCATATGCTCTTCTAAAGACAGCCGTGCATCCAGAGGACATCCAAGTTACGTGTCCTCTCCGTGGGGGCCAATGTCTCGCCCCCAATAGCCAGCGATGGCACCAGCTGGCTATATTGGGACGCCGGCAACCACAGCCACTCAGTCTTGGAGGGGTTGAGTCGGAGCCTGTTCCTCCCCATCCAGACCTGCATGGCCTCCAGGCACCGGGACATCACTTCAAGGGCATCATTGGGGTGGTCTGGGGTGGAGATGTACAGCTGGGTGTCGTCAGCGTACAGATGGCACTGCACCCCAAGCTGATTCCAAACTGATGCTTAATCAGGGTAATGTGAGGCAGTGCTGGAAAAGACACCTAACAGGAAAGTTGCAAACAAATAAAAGAGAAGGTTTTCAACGTGTGCTGCTGTAACCTTGCTTTAAAATTTTAAAACTGTGAAAACATAAAACACAGTGTGGAAATTATCTTCTAGCCTTTTGATTTTGTAATTTATAATTAAACACATGCTATTTTCAGGTTTCTAAACTGTCATAATTCCCACTAATGTCCCTCCTTCCCTTTCTCATTTTTTTTTCATGCATGGAGCAGACCTGAATGTCAATCATACACACTTCAGTGTTTTTGTTCAAAATTCAGGGACGGAATTTGAAGTAGCTGTCAAACATTCAATATTTATTTATTTATTTATTTATTTATTTATTTATTTATTTATTTATTTATTTAATTTTTATACCGCCCCCTCTCCCGAAGGACTCGGGGCGGTGAACAGCCAAGATTAAAAAACATATAATATAAACATTAAAATACATTTAAAAGAAAATTAAATCCAAAATGGCTCCCCAATTTAAAACGCCTTACCCATAACCCTATAATTAAAACAAATTTAAAATTTCCACATTTAAAAGGGGGAAGATTTAGGCCAGGCCGGCTTGATGAAATAGAAGAGTCTTAAGCACGCGTCGGAAGGTGCACAGATCCGGGATCCTCCGTATCTCCAGGGGGAGCTCGTTCCAGATCGTAGGTGCTCCCACAGAGAAGGCTCTCCCCCTAGGGGCCAACAGCCAACATTGTTTGGCCGACAGCACCTGGAGGAGCCCCTCTCTATGGGAGCGTACTGGCCGGTGGGAGGCTATTGGTGGTAGCAGGCAGTCCCGTAAATAATCAGGTTCTAAGCCATGGAGCGCTTTAAAGGTGATAACCAGAACCTTGAAGCGCACCTGGAAGACCACCGGGAGCCAGTGCAGCTCGCGCAGGAGAGGTGTTACATGGGAACTCCACGTCACTCCCATAACCACCCGCACGGCCGCACTCTGCGCCAGTTGGAGCCTCCGAGTGCACCTCAAGGGGAGCCCCATGTAGAGAGCGTTGCAATTTAGCCTTAGTTACTGCAAATGTGGCCCCAACAGAATATTATTTTTTTTATTTTTTATTTTTTATTATTCATATTTCTATGCCGCCCACTCTCCAAGGACTCTGGGCGGCTTACACCAAAGACAGTATACTAAATAGCATATTGCCTCCAACAATCTGGGTCCTCATTTTACCCACCTCGGAAGGATGGAAAGCTGAGTCAACCTTGAGCCGGTGAGATTTGATCCGCTGATCTGCTGAACTAACAGTCAGTTGAAGTAGCTGCAGTACTGCACTCTAACCACTGCGCCACCTCGGCTCTCGAAATACAGTAAGTCGCCCAGAATTACCCTGTGGCAATAGATAGATAGATAGATAGATAGATAGATAGATAGATAGATAGATAGATAGATAGATATGCAGGTGCTAGCAGATCATTAGTTGATTTATATATTTATGCAAGAATTATGAATATACTTTCACAATTTTGCAAAATCATACACTGGAACAATGCTCTGTGATCCATCTGTTCACATTATTATTTGTAAATGCTCAGTGAAGGCACAAATAAGTATGTATTCCTTTTTTTTTTCTTTACTCAACCTTACTTAGTTAAAGTCCACATATCTTAAAGTTGCCAAGGTTAAGAAACACTTGTCTAGTCACAGATTCTAATGTCAATTTATGTAGTTAGTTTGTATGCTTCTGATTGTTATTATATTCATAGCAGCTGAGAACATAAAGCATTACAGCATCCATGGTATAAAATTTATACAATATTCAAAAGGGATCCACAAACAAAATATCAAAACCTATTTCAATATAATGACAATATTTTAACAACAGTAGGAAAAACAAGAAAACAATAACAACAACAAACTTCTGGAAGGCCAGCTAGCAAACGAGACCATGCTAGCTGAAAAGGGAGAGTTCTAGAGCAGGGGTGTCAAACTCGCATCGTCATGGCAGCATCATATGACATATCGGGACATTTTTCTCCTTCGTTAAACTGGGCAGGGGCGGGATCAGCACATCCAGTCTGTGAGCCGCGAGTTTGACACCCTTCTTCTAGCGCATACAGTAAGTGTCATGTTGGAGAAATAGCATTTTCTGATTTTAGCTCTCCCTAGTACATAGAAATGGGGCACCAGCAGCAAACCTCCCCCTCCTAGAAGGATCTTACTTGGTTAAATTGATTCAGATGGAAGTAGCAGTCCTGGAGGTATATTGCCACTAAGCCAATATAGGGCTTTCTCAATCAATTTGTTTGAATTGCACCAGGAATTTATTGAAAACTAATGCAGGAGATGCAAGATAGAAGGAACTGTTACATGCGTGTCCAAGTTTGGCTTATGGTCACTCATTCACACACTCACAGCCCTATAAAACAGCTACACGAATAATAGAATAACAGTTTTGGAAGGGATGTTCAAGGTCTTTTAGTCCTATCCTCTGCTCAAGCAGAAGATCACTTTCAACCACACACTAAGGCACAACTGGTTCTTTAGAATACATGGAGACCCAGTGAATTTAAAACAACAGTAAAACTTTACAATCTTTTAGACAGGTTTCCTGGCTTTGGGCCAGTGTTCTTATGGGCCTCCTTGATCTTTAGGTATGACAACTTCATCCTAAGCTCATAGAACATAACTGTAATATATATGAGCCAATCGGCAAATAGGCTGCTGCATTTTGGATCAACTCTAGTTTCTGAGTAATCTTTAAAGGCATCCCCATATAAAACACATTGCAGCAATCCAACCATGTAGTGATGATAATATGAATCATTATTGTCAGGTCTTCCTGCTATAGGAAAGATTACACCTGTCTTATCAGCCAAAGATGGATGATGTCAAGACAATGCAAAACAAAACAAAACAAAACTCCAGTCATTTTAAAGCTTTTTAAAAGTCTCTGCAATGTCCCATAGGCAGACCCTGCCAAAGTGAACATATGAACTGAGCATGTTGGTGTAAACCTAAGAAAACTCTGTAGATCAATTAAGGAGCCAAAAGCTTCAATCACAATTTGTACAAGTTGCCAGTCATCCACTTTCCAGACTGGGAAGAAGCATTGATGAAGTAGTGTATTATATAATTCCTTTCCTCCCCAAACCAATTCTTCCCTGAGCTGCCTTGGAGACTGAGGATTTATAGAGCCTCAGAGTGTTAAAAATTACATAGGGATGGTGGCGGTGAGTGGGCAACAGGACCAAAATAGTTGCCACTGCAATCTTATGAGTTTCTCAGGGGTTGCTGTATCCATAGGATTTCCTGGTGGATTCTAATCCTTTTTTCATTCAGTCAGCATTATTGACTGAAGCAGTAATTACCAAATAAACATACAGTGTGCAGGTAGGCCTTGACTACAACCATTCATTTAATGACCGTTCAAAGTTACAATGGCACTGAAAAGAGTGGCCCTTTTTCACACTGTTATCATTGCAGCATCCCCATGGTCACATGATCAAAATTCAGACACTTGAAATAGCGGCTAGAGTTGTTTTTGCTAAAAATTGGAAAGGCAAGAAGACACCTACTGATGATGAAGTTATTAAGAAAATTATGGACTGTGCTGAAATGAGTAAATAGACATTTGAAATTAGAGAACAGAAAGATAAACAATATTATTTGATTTGGGATTTGTTTTACCAATGGTTAGAAAATAAAGCATGGAGATGAAATATGAAATATGAAATTAATGTAATGATAAAATAATATGAAGTGTTTTCTTATGATAAATAATGGTTAAATGAGTATAATAACATAAAGCGATATGTAAAACTGTTAAATAAGAGAAATTAAACAATAGGTAATTTTGGATATGGGATTGTGTACAAAAGAATTTTAACCGATCGACACACTGTCTGTGATTGTATTTGAATGATGCTGGTTTTATGTTTTGTTTTTGTTTTAAATATTTTTTTTTCAAAAAGAAAAAAGAAAGAAAAGAAAATATAATAATAATAATAAAAAAATTGGACTCTTGGCAACTGGCATGTAAGTATAGAGGTAGCAGTTTCCCAGGGTCATGTGATCACCTTTGGTGACCTTCTCACAAGCAAAGTCAATAGGGAAGCCAGCTTCACTTAACAAGTGTGTTACTAACTTAACAACTGCTGTGATTCACAACAATTGTGGCAAGAAAGATCATAAAATGGAAAAAAATGTGCTTAGCAACAGACATTTTTGGGCTCAGTTGTGGTCATTAGTTAAGGACTGCCTGTGAGTCGTATGGCTGAAGTCATGCTCATAGTCCAACAAATTCCCCAACTGTGATAGTCTAAAATGCAACTACCTGTTTGGTCATAAATTTTTGTAATCACTTTGTTGTATAATCAATAGGAACCCTGTGTTTTGCATATGTCTGGCATAAATTTGTTTCTTGTGGCTTAGCATAATCAGTGTTCTGAGACAGGTTTGAGATTTTTCTACAGCTCTGAATCTAAATCTGAAATATATACATACAACAGCAGAAAATACATTAATTTTATACAGGTAGCCAGGGTGATATTTTTAAAAAAAAAGAAAAAGAAAAACAAGCTACAGGAAGATTAGTTTGTTAAATGTCTGGGAATGTATTTCTGATCAAAAATATATGTCATGCAGAGCCAATTTTTGCTTTTCATTTCATCCAAATAATGTATAAATATGAGAAAGAAGTATGTTGATTTTGACAAGACAAAGTCTAGAACAAAGTGAATAGACATGAGTAGTGGAATGTTTTGTGTGAATAGGGACTTGAATATTGATTAATAAATACAATAAGACTGATATATAATGGAAGTAAGGTTTGATTTAGAATAAATGGATTTAATATATAAAGAGTCAAAACCAGTAGCCAAATGCAAGTAAGGCTTAGGCCCAGGATATCTGTCGGACCACCTGCAACCAGCATCGACCTCCCATCACCCGGTGCGTTCTCACAGAGAGGGCCTAGTCAGGGTGCCGTCGGCTAGATAATATCAGCTGGCGACCCCCAGGGGTAGAACCTTCTCTGTGGGTGCGCCCACCCTCTGGAATCAATTTCCCTTTGGTCTTCGATTGGCCCTGGACCTTCGTACCTTCCGCCGCGAGCTTAAGACATGGCTGTTTAAATGCCCTAGCCTGGACTAATGGGGTCTACTGCTTTAAATTGGTTTTAAATTGGTTTTAGTATGTTTCAGTATGTTTTAATGTGTATTTATTGGGATTGTTTCGCTGATGTGAGCTGCCCTCAGTCCTTTGGAGAGAGGGCAGCATATAAGTCCAATAAATAATAATAATAATAATAATAATAATAATAATAATAATAATAATAACCCAAAGGGCTACCCCGCTATTTAGAAATTCTAAATTTGCCAGACTTGAACATTTTGACTCTACAAAAAACCACCTTACTCGGAACAGCTTACATCCTCTGACGATATCTTAACAGTTCCTAGGTCCTTGGTTAGGACTCGAGCTGCTGAGCTATTAACTAGCCTCAAAGGCTGTGAATCTCACTAAAGATTAACCAATAATAATAATAATAAATACACAGAGATAAATCTTAAAAAACAGGAGGAAGGAGAGCTGCACTTACTGCTTGGGCATGGGGCTGAACCCTGTCTTAGTCAGGATTTTTGTTTTTCTTTGTTTATTTTGCATTAAAGGTTTAACACATACAAAGGAGGGAAAGTTAGACTTAGCAGAAGTGTAATGTAATTTAAATATAGAGAGAAGATGTTACTTAAGAGTTATGTGGAATAAAGCAAGACATAGGGTCAAGAATACTGAATTAATGTGGATAGAATATGCATGTGATTGATAAGTACAAGAAAAATTATATTGAGATTGATCATAAAGAAAGAGTGCAGAAAAAAATCACATTACAAAAAGAAATATATAGAAGAAAGAATGAAGGAGAAGACCATGAAAATTCTGTTTGGATTGAACAGGGGAATAGGGTTATATTACTTTGTGAGCTGCTCAGGATTGTGGTTATAGTACAGGATGCAGGGCTATATTTCTCTTTTAAAACTAGCTGAATACATGCCATTAAGAACACTGGCATTCTGATACTGATGTCCTTTCTATGTGTTCTGCAAATCCCCCCCCCCCAAAAAAAAACAAATCTTCATACTTTTGCAATACAGTATCAGATTTTAGCTTCTGCATTTGCCTTTATACAATAACTGACGACTGGAGACATAGTAGTTTCCCAATCAAATGAAATATATATAATTAAAAAAGTTTCACTGGGTTATGCACTGGACCTTGCATAATAATATACTTTTTTTGGAACGACTGGAAAGTAACAGTTCAAATTGCTTTGGGAATATGAGAAATCATAATAGTCATTGCTGAATGACCTAGCAAATAATAAAGCTATTCATTCCTGAGTAATCTGTGGGTATTTAACCATATAAATTTCTCTTTCTATTAAGGAAAAGTTCTCATGGCAGCAAAGAAGAATAAAATAAATGTGATATACCTTTTGCTAGATGTGAGGTACTCAAGAATTTATTTGTTCTTTCAATCTTACATTGCTTTGTAGAGAAAAGCAATTGTTGCAGTTGTTGAATTTCTACTTTAAAGAGTTCATGTTCCAAAAATAGATCACATTTAAATGGCTGGGGGAAATACACTTTAATGTAAGTTATACTTTCTATTAGTGGAAATGATTTTGAGGATAGAGCAAAAATTTGCCTGCAGCTTGATCAAAGTAAGAAAAAAAAAAGTAGCATACATCATTTTAGATTCATTTTCCCCCCATCTAAGCTTTTCATATTATCTGAAAATAGTACTTCTGGCTGAATTATACTCTCATTTACATATTGCACTGTAATTGCCTGGTGGGAGATTTATTTATTTATTCCAGTTTTGGCACCACCCAATACCAGAGTAATTCAAGAGAGCTCACAATGTAAGAAAACTGAATATAAAGACAATATAATGAATAAATACAATATATATTAAACCCCTCTAACAAGGGGAGGAGCATCTTCCCTACCTCAAGGCCTGCAGGGACTCACAGGTCCTTAAGACCTTCTGGAATGCCAAGGTCAGACCTGTTCAGATCTCAGGGAGGACCTATTTATTTATTTATTTATTTATTTATTTATTTATTTATTTATTTATTGGTTAAATTTATATGCCGTCCTTTTCCGGAGACTCAGGGCGGCTTACAATGCGTTAAGCAATAGCCTTCATACTTTTGTATATACCTGCTTAGTAGGGCTTTCGGCCCCCCCAAGCAGTGTTCTTTTTTATACAAAGTCAGCTTATTGCCCCCACAATCCAGGTCCTTATTTTACCCACCTTGAAAGGATGGAAGGCTGAGTCAACCTTGAGCCTGGTGAGATTCGAACTTGCAGTAATTGCAGGCAGCAATTACTGTTAATTGTGGGGCGGCACCATTACAGAGAATTTGCCTTTCCTGGTGAATTCAGTTTACGTATCCAAAGAGAAAACTAGGCCAGTTTTGGAAAACTTGGGGCCAAATACTTAAGGAAGATTTTGGGACGATGCCAAAGATGCTGTGAATGATCGAAACCCCTGGAAAACACTTGCTGCCCAATGCGCTCTGCATAGGAGATGACGATGATGATGATGATGATGATGATGATGATGATGATGATGATGATGATAAGGACAATGTACTAGTATGCAGTTACTGATCGAATAGAAACCGCAGGAGATAATCACCAGATAAATAGGTCCAATACCATGTAGGTTTGCTAAGTGAGAAATGTGGTAAGTGAGTTTTGTCTTGTTTTATGCCTTTTCTTGCCACATTTGTTCAGTGAATCACTGTGGTTGTTAAATTAGTAACATGCTTTCTTCTGTGGGCATACATATCCTAGGAGGCACTTTTCCCCCCAATAATGAAGTGTTCCATCCTACTGTTTCTTTTTTTTTTTCATCCCATAGACCCAATCTTAATTTAACCACATAGAAGGTAGAGCCTTTTAAAGCATTTTATTGGAATATTTGCAAAGTTTTCTTCCTGATGTTGTTTTTAGTTGGAATGTTTTTGCTTTTGGAAAATCAATATAGGCTTCATCCTTTACAGGAAAAGTAATTGGTATTTCCTCATTTCTCCAGAAAAACACAAAGCATCCTTGGAACTATTCTGACTTTCTTCTAGTCCTTCAATTTAGAGTTGTGTTACAACAAAATTCTGCAATGAAATCAATTTACAGGCAATTTTTTTTGCCCCAAATTTACTCCAATTCATTGATATTTCATTTTCTCTTTCTGTTCAGATCTTTGATAATGTCTCTCAGTCACTGTATTAATCATCCAAATATTTTTGTAGCCCATCACTTAACTTTCCTTTTGCTCAGTAAGCATGTTCTTTTCAGTTTTGTTTTTTTTAAAGGCTATATTCCATTCCTTGAACTTATCTGGTTATTTCTGCTTTCATTAATGATTCAGTTAATCTTTTTTGACAAAATGGGTGGACATTGTAGTTTTCTTGTATTCTATTGATCTCTTGTTCAGCTTAACCCTCTGGAAAACATTCATCTAAGTTTTTTTTTTTTTTAAAGGGGTGTCTTCTAAAGTTTTATTACTTGCCATATTATATCTATCATCTCATTCCTTTATTTATTACCACCGTGTGTGTGAAATATATTATTCCGGATACAGAAGAAGATAGCAAAGACTTTTAAGACTGCAGCACTACAATTAATTGCTTGATGAATTTTTTCATTTCGATTGATGAACCCTAACTTTGTGTAATTACATTTTGTGGTATTTAAAAGTTGTTCTGTGATAATATGTACCACGTTCTCCACTATGCATTTACCATATAAGAAAGCTGAAGATTAAGTGGGTGGTAGTGTATTGAATTTCATACTTTTGTGCAAATGGAACATTAAACCGAATCCCACAAAATACAAGGGTTTGAGTGCATGTATTTATTTATTAGCTGCAGTTACATGAATCCACACATAACTAAATTGAGAATAACAAGTGCACCTGTATCTTATTTTCAGTGAACTATCATATCTGTCAAAATATGTCATGTATTATTAGTTTACAAGACCCAGATTAGGCATACTAATAAAGACTAACAAATGGCAATGGAATCACATAGCCTTCCCAAATGTTGACAATTAGCCAGAAAAGTACAACTGTCAGTCTGTATAGACTGGACATCTCTTTGTTGTTATTTTTTGCCTTTAAATGTAATAACAATAGCAAGTAGAACCAACAGAAGGGTTTTCTTTTAAAAAGGAGGAGGAGGAGGAGGAGGACAGTGACAACAAAATACAATATATCAAGGGTTTTCATATATGCATTTTTGAATGTAAAGTTTTACACAGCACTTGTAATAAAGTGCTGTGTAAAAAAAAGGATCATTGTTTACATTTTTGTAATAAAGGATCATTGTACAGTATTTTACTGTAATAATCCTTGCCATACTGTATGTCTGTAACGTCAAAGAAACTTCTGGAAAGTCACATCTATTTGCTTTCTTTGAAAGTTAGTGGAGCTCAAGCATTTCCTTTATGGAGCACCATAAACACATACCACATTGATTATACTCTTTTCTTAGCACAGTCATTATTTTACGTATTATTGTGCTCTTATTATCCATTGGCCTTCTTTCATTTTGAGTATCATTTTACAGCATAAAACTGTGCTTAATTCCATTCTTTGTTGTTGTTTTGTAGTAAAGGTTTTTTGTTTTTTTTAAACACACAAACAAACATACAATGCATCTTTTCTGAACAGAATATTGGCCCGGTTTTAGATTTATACAGATTTTTGTTCATCTTTAACACCATTTTTATATATTCAATTTTTCTCATATTATTTATTCTCTCTAATTTTAAGAAACCAATATTACCTTTCATCTTAACTTCTCATCCTGATATAGTTCATTTTTTCTTTTCCCTCCTTAAAATTTGAACCCCTAAATTTAAATTCACATAACATAATACCATCCCCAATTATTACCTTAAATTCTCTTATTCTAATCACCAATGATTCTTTTATCAACTATTAAATATATTCAATAAAAAAATCAATTAAGTATCAGTCTTACTCCAATACTTCTACATTTAAATTCATATAACATAATACAATTCCCAATTATTTTCTTAAATTCTCTTGTTCCAATCTCAAATAGTTTTTCTTTATCAATTGTTCCAAATAATACACTTCAACATTTTTATCAAAACCAATTAAATATATCTAATTAATTCATAATCCAATATTATTTCAGCTTTCTGTTCTTATTTAGTTAAATTCCAAATATATAATTAAGAATATTTCATTTATTACAATCCCCTTCATTAATTAAAAATATTCCAATTATTACATTTCTTTTTCTTTCCCCTTCTTCTTTTTTTTATTTTAAAATCCTGAACTCTCTTTTCCCTTTTTCTTATCTTCCCTGTTAATCCCAATGTAATCATTTTGTTTTTTAAAATCATAAACTCTTCTATTTTGCTGTATCTTTCCCATTACTTTCCATCCCTTTTTCCTTTTTTTAATTTTCTCACTGATAATCCCAGTGTAATCATTTAAATTTTTTATATTCTTTCTATCCCACCCTCTTTTCTTTTTTTTGTTTCTTTCTCCTTTTTTTATTTCTTCCATTATTAAACTCAATGTAATTTTTAAAGTTCTCCTTTTTATTATTACTACTATTTAAATCATTTAATTTTCCACAATCAATCTCCTTGTCTTTGTCTTCTTCTTTATTATCAGTTTTTATATAGTTTTTTTTTAATTTGATTTATATGCCACCCTTCTCCGGAGACTCAGGGCGGCTTACAATGTGTTAAGCAATAGCCTTCATACTTTTGTATATTTTATACAAAGTCATTTTATTGCCCCCATAATCTGGGTCCTCATTTTACCTACCTTAGAAAGAATGGAAGGCTGAGTCAACCTTGAGCCTGGTGAGATTTGAACTTGCAGTAATTGCAGGCAGCAGATGTAAGTGGATGTTAATAACAGTGCTTTAATCTGCTGAGCCACCAGAGCTCCTGTTCTTTCTAAGTTGATATTGAAGATTTTTTTAATCTTCCTCCCTTTAAAGTTTCCAAATTAAAAAAAGAATCTTTTTGGGTTCTTAGTTCTTCTAATTTTTTTTTAAAGTTCTCCAAGTATTTAAATCCAAAACAGACAAATTTCTAACGGGTTCTGTTGCTTTATCACTTCCGTCTTAATCTTCTTCTTCCCTCCTTTCCCACACCTATTAGCCACTATTATAGCACCAGGAGATTTACAATTGTTTTAAAAATCTTTTTTTCCCTTTCTGCCAATGAGTTAAATATCACTCATCCGGCATCAATATTTCGCTCAGTTCTCTCCTGCACATTGCTTGGTCCAGTTGCCCCAGTTTACTGGGGTCATAATGCCCCCCTCCCCCCCCACTGCAGAGTCAGAGAGAGCTTCCTCTGATCTCTGAGGAACTTGCCTTTTCCTCTTGGTCTTCCGAGGTGCCTCTCTTACTTCTCTGTCCCTACAGGACAGATCTGGTCCAAAGACCCCTCTGCAGCGGTTCATCAGCCCGGGATTTTGCGGGGCTCATTAAAGGCCACTAATCCCCGACTGTCATGTCGCAACGCTTCCAGTCAAATTCCTTAATTCCCTACTTTGTATGCATACATACATACATACATACATACATACATACATACATACATACATACACTTCATGCATGCATATCTTTACTTCAGTGTAAAAGAATATGATTTGTGAATTACTTTTAATACCTACATTTTTAACACTGCCATAAAAATAGATGTGTCTTTTATGCCTGTGTAACATTTTCATATATGATCCCCAGAAGCCACAAATATATTCTTAAGTCAACTATGGATTGCACCAGTAGTTCAAACTTCACAAAAATAAAAATCTTTTTGCTGTTTAATTAAATTTCACTTTCTATTTGCATAGTTCCCCTTAAAAACATATTCATTACAGCATTGACAAAGAACTGGAAATATCTAGACAATATCTTGTTTAGCTTTGGGATGTATTATATTTAATTTTACTTTTTCTTTTTTTAAAAAAATCGCATTTCATTATTTCCTCTTTTTCATCTAACTGCTTTAGAAATATTCTCAAAATGTCAAATAACGTTTCTTCTTTGTTAGTAATTTTGTTCCTGTTAACAACCATATTATAGTACAGAACTTGATTTTTGAAGTCCTTTTATATAATCAAGAAATGTAGTGGAACAAGTCAGCTTTGCATTGTTTTTAAGCTTTATCTGTATACTTCTATCACTAATAAAGGTAGATATTTGTAGCTCAGGGTTAAATAGTTGTAGCTCAGGACCCCTCACTTCTATAACTTTAAAATATTATATTGTATTTTTTTAAACATATATACATATTTTCCAGAATTTTAGGAAAATTATATGTATATAATTACACTATATTTCTTTTTATTAATTAAATATTTCTGCCTTTTAACACTTTTACATGTCCATGTTAAATATATTTGCATGTGCCTTTTTTCAGAAATCTACAGATCTGTAGGGACTTAGTTTTACTTTCAGTTGAATATATACCTGTCAATATTAGTTGTTGACTGTCCCCATCCTGGCATTTTCCAGGCTATTGGCCAAGCTGGTACTTCTCAAATAACAATTAACACCTCATTGGGGTTAGATAAGAGTTGCTTGTGGCTACGTAGGGATTCTAGGTTAATGCCTCTTTTAACTCTGCTCCCAGCCTCTACTAGTCCTTCTCCTACATCTCCAGATACACTGGTAATTTAACTCCCAAAAATTTGACTCCTGGTGACTGATTGGACAAGTTACTGGAGTCTTCTTGACAAGATTTCTGGAGGTATTTTGTCCTTGGCTGCTATTACCTAGCAACTGGCTCAAAGTCACCAAGCTGGTTTCATGCCTAAGGTGGAACTAGATAGAACCAGGGATGGGTTCTACTTACCTTTACTACCGGTTTGCAACAGGAGCGTGCATGCACAGATCGTCCATTATGATGTCCGGGTGGGTGGGCGGAGCCTACCGCCACTTTTACTACCGGTTCACAAGAACTGGACAGAACCGGGAGCAACCCACCACGGGATAGAACTCATGGTTTCCTAGTATTTAAACTGGTATCTCCATTACATCAAACTGATTGTTTACATACTGTACATACATCCTGAAGGAAAATGAAGCTGCTGTTAAGTGTTGTTATACATATCATTCATAATACAAATCTTATTGGCTTACCAAACTCAATTGGCTTACAAATATAATAAAACTACTGTAAATAAAATATTCTTCTTTTATTTCAACATAAGCTGGAAAAGATCACATTTTGCTGTCTTGGCTCCTCATAAATTTCCAGCTCAACTGTTATGATGATAGCAACTGATATCATGATTTGGACAGTTGTTTATGCAATGATATTGGAAGTCACCTTGATTTAGAATTTAGAATTATTTTCAACCTGTGGTAAATTCATATAGCAATTCATATCCTAAATATTATTTTTAATTATTACTGACTAGGAATAACATGGGGTGCACTATGTTTTGCATTAAGAGCTGCAAAATTACTCACGGTGGTATCTTGTTGTTGATCTGACACGAAAGATGCTTTATTTAATTCTGAGGACAAGTTTCAAATAGGTTGTTGTCTGATTGCTTTATTGATGCAACAAAGCAAGTTTTCTTTAAAAATTAATTCATGCAGGTATAATTTTAGTTTATTGCAATGGAAAGCTTGGGAAGCAAATTCTACACAAGAAAATATTTCAAAGTATTGCCTATTACATTTTCCAATGGAAGTTATGCCAGAAACAGAAGTTAAATCTTCAGTTAATATATATTTCAGATTTACATATTCTTCAACTTTTAATACACTCTTAATTTCCAAATATGAAGAAAATGTCCAAATGACTATGAATCATTTTGTATAAAAATACTCTGTATAACTCTAAAATATTTAGATATATTTATGGAAATAGTATGTTCTGTGTTTATTTATATGTATAAATATGGCAAAATATTATCTATAAAGTCATTGTTGGAACAGAATACTAGTCCTACTAGAGTCTGCCAGTCTGTACCATCACAGCTGTGATTTATCCGGGTGCACATTCTCATTTATCTCTAGTTATACAGTATGTATGTGCAAATCTGTTCAGCATTATAAAGTATGAACTTATGACATACAAGCATTTATTTCCCTAGGTTAACAATTATTCAGAGAGTATAAGAAAAGGAAAAAAAACGAAAAAGGAAGTTGCCAATTGCCATTCACTTTGAATGAAATCACAAATCATTGTTTATATTCTTAAAATTTAGCACCAGCATCTTGTGACATCTATGGTAGTTCATAAGATCAACACTGCACAATACTATATATGGAATGACAGGAAACTGAATGGAGGGGAACTATTTTGCAAAGAATACACAGGCAATTAGATAAATATAATGTCTCTTTTCAGAGGCATTTAAAATACAGTAGTCAGGAAACAGCTTCTACCTGTGTCAATGTGTCAGTTGATTTGCTATTAATTTTTAATGTGACATATTTTAGGTTATTCAATTTATACAATAGTAGTTACATTCTGAATTTGGAAACATTTTAAAGCTTTCTTTTCTTAATATATATGCTAGTACTGCTAGTACTGTAGTATGGTAACTGTTTTAATCCATTTTGTTTTAATATGGCAAAAACTTCTTTATCCAATAACATGAAACTCTAAAGTTATAAACATTCAAAACATCCTTATTAACTGTTGCTGCTTTGTGATAAGATTAAATATTACATTGTACATTTTCTGCAATTTTATTCTGCTTTAAAATGTACTTCTTTACAAATAGTTGATTGTTAAATGTAGAAAGCATATAAACATTTAAACAGATGGAAAGAGGTGAGTTAATAAATGAAATGTTAGGGACCTGACTAAGTAGGATGAAGCAGAATAGAGCTGACAGGGACCTTGGAGGTCTTCTAGTCTAACCTTCTGAACAAGGAGGAATCCTGTACCATTTCAGATAAGGGACTATCCAGTCTTTTCTTAAAAACCTCCAGTGATGAAGCACCTAAAACTTCTGAAGGCCAGCTGTTCCACTGGTAAATTGTTCTCACTGTTAGGAAGTTTCTCCTTACTTATTTTTTTATTTTAGAAAATTTATATTGCCGCCTACTTGCTCATGGTGACTCAAGGTGGATAATAATATAGTATAGTAGTATAGTATAGTATAGTATAGTATATTAATGTATTTTAATATGCGTTTAATATGTATTTTAACATGTTTCTTACTTGGATTGAGATTGTATATCTTAATTGTTGTGAGCCACCCTGAGTCCTATGGAGATAGGGCGGCATATAAACCTAATTAAAATAAAATAAATAGTATAGTATAGTATAGTATAGTATAGTATAGTATAGTATAGTATAGTATAGTATAGTATAGTATAGTATAGTATAGTATAGTATAGTATAATAATATAATATAATATAATATAATATAATATAATATAATATAATATAATATAATATAATATAATATAATATAATATAATATAATATAATATAATCAATATTGCCTTTTGGTGCTTGTGAAATAAATTGATCCCCTCTTTGTGGCAGTCTCTCAAATACTGAAATACTGCTATCATGCCAACCCTAATCCTTCTTTTCTCTAGACTAGCCATACCCAATTCCTGCAACTGTTCTTTATATGTTTTTGTCTCCAGGCCTTTAATCATCTTAGTTGCTCTTCTTTGCACTTTTCCCAAAGTCTCAACATCTTTTTTGTAATGTGGTGACCAAAACTGGATGCAATATTCTAAGTGTGGTCTTACTAAAGATTTATAAAGAAGTACTACTACTACTTCACGTGATTTTGATTTCATGCCTCTGTTTATACATCCAAGGATTGTATTACTGTAGCTTTTTTGGCTGCTGGATGATTTGTGTGGGAATCTGAAAGCCAATTTCCCATCATTAGAACTTTCTCTATAGAGTTTGGTCTTCACATTATGTGTCAGGTATGCAAAAATTTGAGCCTAGTCATTTGTGCTTCAAATGAGAACTCTGGGTTGATTTGTTCAATGATCCATTTGCTTATTGTCTTGGTTGTTCATGATGTTCTTAGAAATCTTCTCCAACACCAAAGTTCAAAAGCACTTTTCTTGTACTGCTTCTTCAAAGTCCAACTTTCACTTCCATAGAGTAACACAAATAATACCACGGCTTGCACTGGTCTGATTCTTATAGTCTTAGACATATCACAGCATCAAGATTGGTTTACCAATTGATAGACAGGTCATATTTGTTGACTGTTTGTTTATTTACTGTTGATCCTAAAAGACAGAAATTATCTACCTTATTGTGTCTTGATTGTCAATTCTAAAGCTGCTTTTGATACCTTCCATCCTTAGTTTGATAATTTTAATATTTATTTTTAGTCCAATTTTTTTCACTGTGCTACTTGATTGTTTCTTTAATTGAAAATTATAGAAAAATTACCAATTAAATTTGCACACTGCACACTTTCAGTTTATCCTTTATATCCAGATTAGAGTAAGCACACACCCAATTAGCTCAGCTAACAAAACAAAAGATAGCTTGATGTTTATTTATTGTGTGTGTATGTGCTTTTGAGTCAGCCTTGACTCCTGGCAACTGTCTGGATAAGTCCCTACAGTTTTCTTGGTAATATATATGATGTAATTGGAGAGAGATGGTCTTCAGATGCTATGCCATGAAGGGCTTTAAAAGTTAAAACCAACACCTTGAATTGGACCCAGAAGCAGAACAGACTCTCAATCAAGGCCCAGATGACCAGGCTCAAATTTTCTTATGTTGGACACATTATGTGAAGACCCAACTTTAATGCTCTAATGCTGGGAATAGTGGAAGGAAATAGTGAAAGATTGACCAAGTACAAGGAGGATAGACTCAGTTACAGTAACAATGAATGTACAGTTACAAGACTTGAAACCACAAGTTAGGGAAAACATGTTCATGGAAAAAAAATATGTGGTCACAAGGAGGTGAAAAGAGCTTGATGGCACATAATCAATCACAAAACAGTCATATACCTTTATGGAGTATCCACAACTATTAGAATTTGCTGAGCTCAACATCTGAAACAATGAGCTATTGATCCAACCATTTTTCTAAATCTAAAGTATGCCATTGAAGTTGTTTGGCTTTGAGGGACAGGTAAAGTGTACTATTCTATGTGACTTCCCATTATTTTACATGCCAGAATTTCTTATTTCTTTATGGTGATTTCTGCACAAAAGAAAAAGACACAAAGAAAGAAGTGAGTAAGAACAAAGAAGGCAGAAGGTTATGTGCCATAATTTTCTTTCTTTCTTTCTTTCTTTCTTTCTTTCATTATAGTGTTTAATTCAACCCAATTCCTTTTTAGAGACACTCACTGTTTTAGAGAAGCATTGAATTGACTGAAGTATACTTTTCTGATTCTAATAGGTCATAAAGCTTGCTTTTGAAGAATTTGAGCTGGAAAGAGGATATGACACTCTTACAGTAGGAGATGCTGGCAAAGTGGGAGATACAAGAACAGTTTTATATGTGTAAGTGCATTACATTATTCATTGGAAATTCTATTTTGCTTCTTTTTCCAATTCCTTAGACTACATAGCCAATGATTTTTGTCCCAATTGTATTAGTGGGACTCACCCAGTGAGTTAGAACATTTCTGTAGATTGAATAGAATCTTTGCAAAATTACAAATACCCCAATACTTTTCTAACTTTCAACTCTATTGTTTATTTGTTTTTTTGTTTTTTTGCAGTCTGACAGGCTCCAGTGTTCCTGATCTTATTGTAAGCATGAGCAACCAGATGTGGCTCCATCTACAATCAGATGACAGCATTGGCTCACTAGGATTCAAAGCTGTTTATCAAGGTATGTTTCAGATTGAATTAATGTGAAATTGTTTTGAGAAGAGACATAAAACTAATACATCAGAAGCCATGCTGCCAAATGTTCAGGAAACTTATATATACATACATACATACATACATACATACATACATACATACATATATTTCCTCAGGTTTTCGCGGGTGTTTGTATGTAGCTCTTTGGTTATTCGGGTCTTCTCCCCCGTAAAATTGGAAGTGTCTTGGTGACGTTTCGACGAAGTCTCATTCGTCATCTTCAGGCTGGTGTTCTCGGCTTCGTGCTTCCAGGAGCAATGCTATGCTCCTGGAAGCATGAAGCCGAGAACACCAGCCTGAAGATGACGAATGAGACTTCGTCGAAACGTCACCAAGACACTTCCAATTTTACGTGGGAGAAGACCCGCATAACCAAAGACCTACATATATATATATATATATATATATATATATATATATATATATATATATATATATATATATATATATATATATATATATATATATAATATTACTGTGTTTCCCCGAAAAGAAGACCCTATCTTATATTTTTTTGAACCCTGAAATAAGCGCTTGGCCTTATTGCCATGCGCGCAAAAGCCCGATTGGCTTTATTATCAAGGGATGTCTTTTTTGGGGGAAAACTTGGTATAAACTAATTATGCAGCAAACAGAATGGTTTGCTTCTACATTATTTTTTGCTTCAACTTCAGTGCCGCTCATTTCTGAAGACTCCAAGCTGCTTTCAATTAAAAATGATTTTAAAGGGGACACTGTGAAAAAAAAGCAATAGTATTAATGAATAATACTATTATTATAATAATAGTATTATTATTATTATTATTAATGAATAATACTATTCAGTATCTTTTATAGCTTGATAGTAGTCTAGGGATGAGGTTATGGGAGACATCACTGAGAAGCTTTTGCTTGGGATCCTTATAAATGGCATTCCTTCAGATTTGAAACCATCACTAAACTCTTGCTATTCTATCATCCCAGTTGGTCAGATACAAGTTGGAAAGGGCAGTTTTGAAGATATCCAGGGGCTAAAGCCACATGGAGCTTAAATGTAGACAGTTCTCTCGAATTGCACCAAGAAGCTGACTGGCATTCAGTTCAGTTCCATACCAGTAAAGTTAAGTGAACAGTCATTGGCCATGTAAAGTCAATTACAATAGTCTTCCAGTGAGGTGACAAGGGCATGAGTGACTGAGAGCAAACTCTATGTTCCTAAATTGGCCCAAATTGGAATCCCTGTTTTCATTATATAAAGACCTTCTTGGCCACATCTTCACAAGGAGCTCTGAGTCTGTGTCCATATCGTAAATCATATAAGGAACTGTAGCTTTAGCAAATATCCAGAATATACTATATTTTGCTTACTAAATCCATAACATTCTATCCTGCTACAATTCAATCTGAGAGTGTTTCTCTTCACCCAGACCCTAATAGCTTCTATTCATTGGGTCAGCATTTCTGCCCAGCTTAGATATATAGCTGGGTATCAACAGCACAGTGATAATACCTCATTCTGTGCCTACAGATGACTTCTCCCAGTGGTTTCATGTCAATAAAGCATCAGGAGCAACAGGAGCAAGGACTATGGCACCTCATAAGTTCCCTATGAATTGGCCCTCCCACTACCACCAACTAGATGCAATCTTCAGAAAAGGGGGCTATCGCTGCAAAGTAGGACACCCCCCCCCCCCTTTCTTTGAAGAAAGATACCATTGCTGATGCTTTCAAAAGCCATTAAAAGATCAAGTAGGAGATTTGGTTCCACATCCAGGCCTGACACCCGGAGTATTTCATCCAAGACTATAATTGTAACCCAACCATTTTTGTCCTTTTTCATTGGAAATTAGTGAATAGCTATCTAAAACAAATAGGTTGAGGTGGGGCATTTATTTCAATACAGGATTATGACTAATTGGCCAATGGAAAGGTTTTACAGTCTCTGAGGGCTACGGCCTAGATGAGAAGGAAAGGAGAAAAACTTTCAGTATTTTAAATATTAGTCTTGTACTCACTGATATTAAACACATGTGCTTTACTATGGACAATTGTTAGCTATAAGTTATTAGAAGGTTATACAGTGGGTTTTTTTTCTTTTTCTTCCATGCAGGATTATCATAGCAACAAAGATGCTTTCTTTCCCATATAAATGGATTGGTTCAGGCAGTTAGAGAAATTTGTAATAACTGTATTCATTTTCTGTGGTTTCAAAAGCAAAATGTATTTTTTGAGCTATTCTGTCCAAACCTACTCTTCCTTCTCCTTCTCCATTTTTGTTTTCATATCTTGGTAATCTGGGAAGGAACTGAATATTCAACTCTAAGAGAAGATGATTCCAGCAGGCTTCATTCCATTAAGTCAAATATTGGATCATTTAATAAAACCTATATATTTATTTTAAATGGACATATAAGATAAATCTATGGGTGCGTCATTCTGAAGAATTCATAATGAACGCAATTCTATAAACAGAAAAGCTTTCAAAGGGCATCTAGCCTATGAGATATTTTTTTCAGTGCAAACAGCAGTTTCAAAGGGCCAATTTGAAACTTGACAGGACAGCAGAAAGAGTTAAATTCCCTCTCCATACTTAATGCATTCCCAGTAATTATTGCCCTCAGCTGATAAAATCTATCTGTGTAGGTATAGATAAAGATGCCCTTGAGTTAAACTCAACTGTTGGTGATTGCATCTATTTCTTTTTCTTGACAGTGTTGTAGAAATGGTTTGCCACTGCCTTCTCCCAATGAAGTAACTGCATGCTAAATGCAACAATACATTTATCTAATTAAAACAACAACAATAACAACAGCAACCTCACCATCATTCTCTCCCAGTTACAATTTCCTACTTCTAGGTTACAAAAAAGAACTAAAAATAAATATTTTATTCATTTTGTCAAAAAAAAAAAGAAAGAAAGAAAGAAAGAAAAACTATGATTGACAATTCCACTCAGATGTTTCGCTGGAATTTCTGTTCAAAACACGACAGAATTCTAATCCAGGAAATATGATTATTTGAGTCAAGGTTATGAAATGAACTAACTGAAAAGGTAAACTTAGAAAGTATGAAATATTTTGTTTCCATCTTTAGAAAGTGAATTATATCACACTAAATACATTCTGCAATCATATAGAAACTCTTCATGAAAAGAGACTCCAATGCTTCAGACTATAGTCATTTCTGTGGGTTATTAATGAAAACTGTTCTATTGACTGTATTATTCGGATAACACTTTTCTGGGTATGGAATCACTTGATAAAAAAATAATAATATTTTTTAAGCATATAAGCCTTATATTGGCTTGGTTTTTTTTTTTTTTGGAGCCACCAGGTTTAAAGCTGAATTCAGCAATTCATGTATATGGTTTTTCCTGTTTTATTTTGTTTTGTTTTGAAACAGTATTTTTAATCAGTATTATCAGCTTTGATAATAGTTGGGAAACTGTTGTCTGTCTGCCTGTCTGTGTGTGTGAGAGAGAGAGAAAGAGAGGGAGGGAGGGAGGGAGGGAGGAAGAGAGACAGAGAGAGAGACAGGGAGGAAGGGTGGGAGAGAGAGAGAAGTGGGGGAGAGAGAGATGTCTGCTATACATCCTTTATCTGGTTGCTGATGTAAAAGATAAAGAAGTAGACATAATTATATAAAGCCTGGGATTATGAAGCCATACGCCATATTAACATTTCATAAATTATCAGAGGAGGAGTGGAAAAGCTTCTTCTTCTCCCAGTATGCACAAATGAGCTTTCCATAAACTGTAATACAATATTTGCATCTGAGAAGAAGCAAAAATATATTAAGCGATAGAATTTCAGGCTCTTTTGTCAATAGAAGTCTTTTTGAACTGTCAAATTCTAATTCTATGGCACCTGATGATAAAATGTATTTCTGTAAATCATATTTTGTATAATTTGCCATAGCTATTTAAGTAGCAGCAGGGAGTAAATTAAAGTAGATTTCCTTCGTGCTGTGCTGCTGGATCACAAAAAATTAGGCTATTTTTAGAGGCACATTGAACATATGCTTTGCGTAAGATGGCTCATGCTTGCAACATTTGCACACAAATTCATCTTTGACATCAGAATGAGTTTTATTTTATTTAGCACTATCAATTTCCCAGATTATAATAAGAATTATCAGAAAGCAATTTCTTCTTATCTAGAAAAAAATATGTTAAGATTTTAAGCTCTATTTCTAGAAGCTCTGGAAAAAAATCAGAACAATAATATTATGTGATAAATGATGTACTGCTAAATTGTACAATGAAGGAAAAGTCAGAAAATTGATATGGACATTTATTTGGTAATTAAAAGGTTATTTTCTGCCTATTTTAGCCTATTATAACCAAGAAGTATTAATTTCAATATGGTTATTTTTTAAAAATAATATTGATCTGAAAAATGAACTACGGTAATAAGAAGGAAGATTTAGAGATTTTTAGATCAGACCACAGTTTAATGTATTTAATCAATGCATTTTTTAAAAATCCTATTAATGAATTGTTGGGAGAAATAAAAATTAAAGTGTTCATGATCAATGCCCCACCCTGAGAAACATTCTCATTGTACTATGGCTATATGTAGCCTTGTCCAGCAAATCTTTGTGAAGTATAATAATGTAATAGCAAAGTAGATTCAACATAGTCTTACTAAAATTAAGAGAAAAACTATTACTAAATAGATGAAATACCTCAAAATAATTTTTATGATATTTAAAATATGGTGGAATCAAAATTAGTTTTATGCTGCTGTTATTCAACTATGATTTTGTATGACTATATGGTATAAATAAATTACATGGAAAAGTCACATGTACAATATTTCAGCTTCCCTTTCTTTTTTAGCAGAGAATTGCATTATTCAAAGAAGAGTGAATAACCTTTTTGGATCAAGAACCACATAAACATTTGTGCAATGTGCTGAAAGCCACATTTAAAGAAATAAGCAGGGTGGAACAGTAAATGTCTGAATGTCCAAAATGAGGGAAAGGGGTATTGCATATTCATGGGTGCACACAAACACACCTTCACTAATGGGTCTTTGCAGTTTGAAGCATATACATTCACAACCAGCATAGCCATGTGTTTAACCACGATGAAATGTTTTCCCCTTAATAAATGTAAATTGAAGAGTTGAAAATCACTTCTGATTGGCTGGTTATGCGCCATAATCACTTAGCAAACACATTCTTATATTCCCCTCCAGGATAATCTGCCCTCAACCTGGTCCTTCAGGTCTTCCAACAGTACATCCATCCCACTTTCATTGAGTCCCTCCACCTTTTCTGAGCACTGCTGGATGCCTGCCAATACACAGATAAATAAATTCAGGCAGAATTTTTAGAAGCTGTGTCCTTTTTTTTAACCTATAACTAAGGACGGCAATTGCAATATAGTCAAGGGTTGGCATGTTAAGAACAGGTATTCAATTACCGTAACAAATGACAAATTCAACAGAAAACATGACAGACACAGTGAGGCACAATCTAAAGTTCAAAGCCCAGCATAACAAGTTTAAGAACCACAAAGATGAAGCTTGAAACATTGTTCTCAGTGCTCTTTGTCAAAGGAGGAGGCCAATAAATAAACCAGGCTGAGATATCACTGGAGAAGTTCAGTTGATGTACATTACTCATTGGAGTCTATTCTCCTAACAGCCTGCTTTACAAATGGAGGATCCAATTTGGGACTACTGCTTTTAAGACTTTGTATAAGGTAGCAAAGCCTGGAATTTTTTGGTAAAGGAGGGGTAATGACATTATTCAAGATCAGGAAAAAGGGATAATTGGCTTAAATATTTTAACAATCAATGTACTAGAAAATGAAGTAAAATCACCTCTCCAGGCATTATCAAGTCAGAAAATTGCAGGAATTAATGGAATATATATATATATAAATAAGACAAGCAACAGAAGTAGTAGTTAATAAAAGTCCTAAGCAAACCATGCCATCAGATCTGGAAAAGAACACAGATCAGAAAGGTCCAAAGAAGTCTCCAAAGAAAGGAGATTTAACAGAATGTATAGATTATCATACACTATCCTAAATTTCTCATACTACCAAAGTAAAAGCTTAGGACCATTCAATATAAATTAAATCCCTACATTTAGAAAAAAGATGTCAGGTACTAGAGCTGATTTTAGAAAGGTCAATGGAACAAGTAATATTGCTGATACACCCAGGATAAATGAGAAAGTCAAAAAATGCCAAAGAGAAGTTAATGTGTGTGTTATTAATTTCACACAAACCTTCAGTAATATCAAATCATGTCAAGCATAAAATGTCTTTAGGAAAATATGAATCCCAGAACCTCATATTTTCTTCATGCAAAAAAGTATGCCCAGGTCAGGAAGTCACAGTCTGGACAGAACATGATGAAAAGGACTGTCTCCAAGTCAGCAAAGGAATGAGAGTGCTTATTCTTTCAGTCTACATGCTAAATATATACTGAGAAGCTGGATTGGAAAAAGCTGAGTGTGATTTAAAGTTGGAGGAAAAAATATCCATAAGCTGCACTATGTTGATGATTATCCTTTGATAGCTGAAAATGCAAATGATTTACTATTCTAATAATGAAAGCCAAGAAGCACAGTGAGAAAAAAAATGGGCCTAAGATTTAAATATGCAAAACAGAAGACTAATAACAAGTATAGTAACCAGCTGTAGAATTAACAATTAAAATTTTGAAGTGATGGATAGGGTGTGTGTGTTTTTTTTTTTTAGGGTTGACAATGAACAGTAAAGGAACAAGCAATCAAGAAATATATCACAGATTAGTACAGTTACCAATAATGGCCTTGGAAATGATACTTTGACACCAAGACCTACCTAAAAAGATCAGAATTATGCAGGCACTGATTTTCCCTATGGAAAACTTGGATATTAAAGAAGTAATTTAAGAAGTGTATTGAAGCTTTTGAATTTTGGTATTAAACAAGATTCTTGACAATTCCATGAATGAACAATAAAATAAACAAATGTCTCATAGAACAAATCAATGCAGAGTTTTCATTTGAAGTAAATGAATTTTCTGATATATATGCCTCTTGCAAAGTCTTGAGATGATTAACATTATGTATAAGTCTTTGAATACGAGATGGGCAGCAAATAAATAAATAAAATTATATTATATTAGATAGAAGGAAAGATTATAAGAATGTAACTAGTACCAATGTAGAAGGACTGACTTGCAGTGGTGAGGGGTGTACTGTTGAAAGACTCAAAGTACCAGATTGTGGTTAGATAAACCTGGAGAAGTTTTGCTAAATAACACCATCAGCATTGACAAAATCCTCAAAAGTCAATTGCAAAAGGCAGCTTTACTTGGAACAGCTTAAATCTTTCAAACACTATGAAACAACTTCTACCTATCCCAGGACCTTGGGAAGAACTTGATAGGTAGATAAAAATGCCAAATTCAGTCTAAACATCTGGCTACTTGTGAGATGAACAATGATTACTAAGCCTTTCAGACAGCTAGCTTAAACTTTCTAGAAAATGATGAAACCATAGCAATCAGTGTGTTCAGAAGATCGGATACTTAAATAGTTAAAATGTGAATTACAGCGTTCACATTGCCATTTCATTTTATAAAAGATTTTGAGAGACTTCTTATAGATTTGATCACTGAAATTTCATCTATGCTCCATTTTAGATGTTAGTCTTTACAGTTTCTTGTTTGTTACAGTCTAAAAATATGCTCTTTTACCCATCACTTCAACCAGGTTAATTGCTTGACATCAAGGCAATTTAATTTTAGTCCATTGGACATGAGGTCTACTGCTAATTAAAATTTAATTAAAAGTATGTGTATTTCTGTAAGATGATATAAATAAGTTGTCGGTTCAACAGTTCACAGGAAAGGAGGGAATAAATTATTGTTACAAATCAGTTTCTTGTCGTAACGTTTTTTGCAAAGGATGAGAAAAACCTGTAGTTGGTTATCACACACTTCAAGCACAAAGGAAATGTTTGGTGTATTATACTAGTATTAGAATACAGATGATGATAGTCACAGTGAGATTAACCTAGAAATAGCACTTCTGCCAGGTAAACATTTCTAAGAAATGCCATAAGTGCCATAATCTAATATCTGTGTTCCAATATCAGAGGGGCTGCCACAAAGAAGAAGGGCTAACCGGTTCTCTAAAGCACCTGAAGACAGGACAAGAAGCAATAGATGGAATCTAATCAAGGAGAACAGGGACATGCTGACTCAGTGGCTAAGATGCTGAGCTCATCAATTGAAAGGTTGGCAGTTTAGCAGTTCGAATTCCTAGTGCCACGTAATGGGGTGAGCTCCCGTTACTTGTCCCAGCTTCTGCCAACCTAGCAGTTCAAAAGCACATAAAAAAATGCAAGTAGAAAAAAATAGGGACCACATTTGGTGGGAAGGTAACAGCATTCTATGCGCCTTTGGTATTTAGTCATGCCAGTCACATGACAATGGAGACATCTTTGGACAGCGCTGGCTCTTTGGCTTTGAAACAGAGATGAGCACCGCCCCCTAGAGTTGGGAATGACTAGCACATATGTGCAAGGGGAACCTTTATCTTAATAAAGGAGAGAAGCAACCTAGAACTAAGGAGAAATTTCCTAACAATGAGAACAATTAATCAGTGGAACAACTTGCCTCAAGAAGTTATGGGTGCACCAACACTGGAGGTTTTCAGAAGAAATTGGATAACCATTTGTCTGAAATTGTATAGCAATAGCACTTAGCCTTATATACCACTTCATAGTGCTTTATACCTGTCTCTAAGTGGTTTACAGAGTCACCATATTTTCCCCAACAATCTGGGTCCTCATTTTACCCCTCTCAGAAGGGTGGAAGTCTGAGTCAACCTTGAGTCGGTGAGATTCAAACTGCTGGCAACCGGCAGAGTTAGCTTGCAATACTGCATTCTAACCACTGCACCACCGCAGCTCTAGGATTTCCTGCCTGAGTAGCAGGTTAGACTAGAAGGCCTCCAAAGTCCTTTCCAACTCAGTTATTCTGTTATATATATATTTTTTCACTTCTAAGGAAGGACGGCTAAATCACTAAAAAAATGTAACTCCCCAAATCTTGAAGTTAAATGGCCTGTGCCAGAAATTGCAAATGGGGAGGTTAGATACAAGGGATTCATGGCAGTTGTAAATTGGCCCACAATGTAGGAATGCAAGAGTTCGGAGATGGTACAGGGATACTTCTTTCAATAGTAGAAAGTTGAAGTTCCACGTAGAGAAAAAATTACTTCATCCTGAGCCAGGTTCAAACAACACAGGACAATTGCTCAATGGCAAAAATAGAGTTTATTTAACAGTGAAATGAACAGCTTAGCAATCGATGAGGGCCATGAGTTTTTAAAAGACAGGATCAGTAATATTGATAGGAAAGTCTAGTCTTTGTTTAGGAAATGTGTGAAGACGTCTGCCAATGTGTTTGCCTCAGAGGATTAAGCTGGGTCAAAGTAGTATTTTCTGCAGGGTAAAATAAGCTTTGCCCCTTTGTGTGTCCAGGTGTTGGCCTTTGGGTGATGGATCTGGTGTTGGGAGAATCTCATTGTGTGGATAAAGGATTTCTATATGTCAAGTGGATGCCTGTATATGCCAATTTCCTAGTGGGACACATGTTTAGTCAGTTTTACCATAGAAACAGGCAGAAAGACTTAAGCAATCTTTGTTTTATTGTTTAGGGTTCACCAACAGGTTAAGCCTGGTGGCCAGCATTGGTGAGTGGTGTGGACAGCAAGGGTGGCAAGAGTTCTTTCCTTCTGATGAAGGCAAATCCAAGATATTGGAATAAAATTGAACATAGTCTTGTAGCAATCCAAGGATCTCAGAGAAATAGAACTGCTCACAATCAGGAATTGAGCACTGAAATTAAAAACAGAACTCTTGACTTCTAAGCCTATATAAATATATATAAATATATCTTTGGTTATTTGGGTTTTCTCCCACGTAGAATTGGAAGTGTCTTGGCGACGTTTCAACATAGTCTCATTCGTCATCTTCAGGCTGGTGTTTTCGGCTTCGTGCTTCTAGGAGCAATGTGTGATCGCAGCAGTTACTTCCTTTTAACTGCCAGTGGGGGTGTGAACTGATTGGGTGGGAGCTTGGCTGTGTTTTGATTGGGTGGAGGTGTGTTCTGATTGGGTGGGGGCTTGGCTGTGCTCTGATTGGATGGGGGGGTTGGCTGTGCCCTGATTGGCTGGGTGTGTGTTCTGTTTAGGTAGGGGCTTGGTTGTGCTCAGGTTAGCCTGAGTTGCAGGGGGATTTGAGCTGGTGAGCTGTGTTGCTGTTGTTTGGCTTCGCGTTCGTGATCGTGCCACTTCTTCATGGTGGGTGTCAGTTTGCTTTATGTATGGATTGGAGGGGTTTAAAATGGCTAATGATGCAACTGTGGTCTGGCTTCTGGTTTGTGGTCGTGCCTCATCGGTGTGGATTTGGGTTTGTTTTTTTGCGTGGATGTGTGGTGGTGACATCCTGTGTGGTTTTTGTGAGTGTGGGTCTGGTGTCATTCTTAGTGTTAGGGACTCGTTTGTCAATAAGGGCGAGTTTCCAAATGGCTGGTAGGCGGGAGGTATCATCTCGTTTATTTATGCTGTGTGGGCGTTTTTCTATCTCGATGGCTTCTCTGATTATTCTGTTGTTAAAGTGTTTAGTTTTGGTGATAGTTCTGGTCTTTTTAAAGTCAATTTCATGTCCTGTGGCTCTAAGGTGCTGGACCAGGGAAGAAGTTGGTTCTTCTTTTCTGACTGAGTTCTTGTGTTCTTCAATGCGTGCACTTGTTCTTCTGTTGGTTTGTCCGATGTATGTGGTGGGGCAGGCAGTGCATGGGATTTCATATACTCCTTGATTTTCTAACTCAATTTTGTCTTTGGGGTTTCTTAGGATGGTGGATATTTTTCGGTTTGTGCAGAATGCTTTCTTGATGTTGTGTTTGTGGAGGATCTTGCTGATTCTGTCTGTGGTGCCTTTTATGTATGGTAGGAGGGCTTTGCCGTTTTCTTGTTCTCTGTCTTGGATTTTAGTGGGGGTTTCTTTTTGGATTAGGTTGGTAATCTTATTTCTTTGGAATCTGTTGGATGTTAGTGAGAGTGTGTAGTTCGGTTTTTAGGTGTTGTTCGTCAGCTAAGCATTTTGTCCTGGAGATGAGTGTCTTGGCTACGGAGTTGATCTGTGCTGGGTGGTGATCTGAGAGTGTGTGCAGATAGCGGTTTGTGTGTGTTTTCTTCTGGTAGATGGTGTGTCCTAGGGAGCCATTGGATTTCTTGTATACTAAGACATCCAGGAAGGGAAGTTGGTTGTTAGCTTCTGTTTCCATGGTGAACTGTATTTTGGGGTGTAGGCTGTTGAGGTCTGTGAGGAAGTTGTCCAGTTTTTCTTTCCCGTGTGGCCAGATTATGAAAGTGTCATCTACGTATCTGAGCCAGAGTTTGGGTTTGTGATCAGATTTTTCTAGAGCTTGGGTTTCAATAGCCTCCCACCGGCCAGTACGCTCCCACAGAGTGGGCCTCCTCAGGGTGCCGTCCGCCAGACAATGTCGGCTGGCGACCCCCAGGGGGAGAGCCTTCTCTGTGGCGGCGCCCGCCCTCTGGAACAACCTCCCCCCAGAGCTACGTACAATAACAGACCTCCGGATTTTTCGTCGGGCCCTGAAAACCCATTTATTTCAACTAGCTGGGCTGGCTTGAGTCAAATTTTAAATGGATTTTAAATTGGAATGTTTTAATTACGGCCAAAATTATTTAATTATTTTAAACAGTTCTTTTTTAGATTTTGTATGTTTTGTATGTATGTCTTGTTTTTACTTTGGCTGTTCACCGCCCTGAGTCCTACATTGGAGAAGGGCGGTATAGAAATTTAAACAAATAAATAAATAAATAAATAAATGTGTTCCATATATATATATATGTGTGTGTGTGTGTGTGTGTGTGTGTGTGTGTGTATGTGTATGTGTATGTGTATGTGTATGTGTATATGTATATGTATATATGTGTGTGTATATATATATATATAGATATATAGATATATAGATATATATATAGATATATATATAGATATATATATAGATATACACACACACACACACACACACACACACACACAGAGAGAGAGAGAGAGAGAGAGAGAGAGAGAGAGAGAGAGAGAGAGAGAGAGAGAGAGTACAGATGTAAGCAAGTCTCTCTTTATTTTGGGGGCTCTCATTAAAAATCTTTGTTCTACTCTGTCAGTCTTCCACTGTAGAGGATCTGTTACAGTAAGTTTCTCCATCAGCTGACTCTGACTGCTGCTTCTGTATCTAGTAAGAGATTACCTGACTGCTCCAGAACAGAGCAGGTGTATTTTCCAGTAAATTCTACTCTTTCAGGACTTCATCTGTAGAGAGTCATCTGGCTCTTGAGTTGCAAGGTCAGAAGCGCTTAAGCTCTGTGCCTCCAATTCAGTCTCACTCCTCAGACTGGCCCCTAGCACTAAACAGCCAGAAACGGATTTGTTTGAGCTGTTTTTAAGTCTTCCCAGAAGCCAGACTGTCTTTAGGAAGACAGACAGCACACCTTCTCCAAGATTATGAAGTGTAAATGTTCCAGGTCTCTGATAAAATTCAATTACATAGAGACTTCGGTGTACACCTAAACACAAGTTACATTATTTTCTTTTATTTGGCTTGTGCACAAAACCTTTTCCCGTTTCTTTTGAAAGTTTTCCCTTAGGCTGAGTCTTAGTTGTTTACACTTCTTGCACCAAGGTGCATTTTTCTTGGCTGTTGTGGAGTTTCAAACAAAATAAAGAGTATTTTAAACAAACGTTTTTGGTGTCACTTTATATCTTAAAGGTTGTAATCTGGTAAAATGCCTCTGTAGATTGACTGTCAGTTATTGGGCTTCTAATGCTGTTGTGTTTTCAGTTAACAGTTAGGGTTGTTGTTGTTTTTAACCATTTTTCTGTATTTGGTATTTTATTAGAATTTTACAATATTACATGCCTCTAAACTCTAAATGGAAGGCATTGTTTATTTATTAATTTCAGGGGAAGTTCTGCTGGTTTTTGACAGATTCATCATTCCCTTTCATGAGATATAAAAGGCACAAGGGTAATTAAAGCTGAAACAGCATCCCTCATGTTCTCTTTCTCTCTTTGCATATCAAACATGATTGCTGTTCTTAGGACACATTTATCTCACTAGAATTTGCCAAGAGAGCAATGGCGATCATTCAGATCTGTTATTGCATTTTTTTAACTGATTATGAGTTCAGTTATGGGCTTAAGAGTTCCCAGTTTTTTTTGGAAATGGCTTCTGCGATGGGCTTCCCTCTTTATGCTGGAGAGAAAACCAAATACAAGAGCTGATATACCAGAATGCTATCTGCCATTCTCTTTAGCAGGGGTCTTCAAACTTGGCAACTTTAAAATTTGTGGACTTCAACTCCCAGAATTCCCCAGCCCTGTTCTTTAGCAACCCCTTCATCCCATACTTGTAGAGTGCTCTTTGATATCCATGACAGTCTTCTTTGTTTTTCTAATTGAAATACAAGTTGTTTGCAGAAGAAAACTTTCCATATTCAGTTAATACAGGGGGGGAAATGTTTTATTTTTTTGGTTTTAATTTTGATTGGAAGTATGCAGCTTTATAAAAAGTGTTTCAGATCGCTAAAATTCTGGTGGTACTTGTGATTGGGCAGTACTACTAGTAGGAAAAATGTGTATTAATGTTATTTCTAATTCAATTCTTGGCAGTGGTTATTTTTTTTTTAAATACTTTATTGAATTTTCCAATTTTTAAAAAGACAATGTACAATCACAATCTTGATCCGAGGTGCAGTGTTTACACATTTCATAGATCAAACATTAGGTGAATTCCATCCATAACTATACAATATACAATTCTATACAATTCTCTATATTTCTATACAATTAAGTCCATTTCGGGTGTCTAACAAATCATAGCCTATTATCATATTTTTATCCTATTCTTTAACCAGTTATACCAAATTCCCCATACTTCGTAGTACTTAGAGTTCTCTTCATTTTTTAGCTCGCTCGTCAATTTAGCCATCTCTGCGCACTCTAGAATTTTATTTATTAATGTTTCTTCAGAGGGGGTAGAGTTGGATTTCCAGAGTTTCGCAAAGGCTAATCTAGCCGCAGTAATAATTTGAATTGCCAGTTGGGTTTTATTGTTGTCGAGACCATCTTCAGTCATACCTAAGAGGAAGGATTCCGGGGACAGGGCTATCTCCTGGTTATTTTTTTTATTCCCTTTTTTCTCTAACACATTTTTTAAAATAATGCCAGTTACACTTCCTCAATACTTTCCATGACAATACCAGACAAAAAGGCATCTTTGTATGTGCCATTATAATAATCTAACTGATACATAATGAAGGTACAAGATGATCAAAGCAATCTGGGTTTATCCACAGGTGGGTGAATTTTTATTGAAACTCCAGTTTATTCTGATTTCCACATTTCTCAAGGTCAGATCTATCTGACTCAGTGGATCTGATTGCCACACTATTCTGTTACTAGATGTAATAGATCTCACAGAAATGCTAGACTTGTTTTATTAAATTGGCAAATAGACACCAAAAATGCAACTTCATTCTATTTCTTTAGCTTATTTCCAAAGTTAGAAAAACTGAACCAATGGCAAATTAATCATGAGACAGTCTCAGAGAAAATAAGGAAAGAATAAAAATAATTGAGATCAGCTCCCAAGCTATTCTAAATAAATTTCTTTCTCTAGCAGTGAGAGGAAAATGTTTTTTTTTTCCTTTAAAAAGGGTACAAAATACAAAAGAAAAATACTCTTCATCTTGGAAGCTTTTTGAAGCATGACAGGTAGTTTCTAATTGTAAAAATCAAATATCACACTTCAAATAAGCAATGATTTTCTTTACACTACATTCCCATTTTTTTTGTCTCTTTAATTTTCATTTCCAAATCCTGCTATTTTTACTAGCCAGTCTTGACTAGCATTGATTAGTCAGCGAGACCGACATTGAATAAATTGACTAACCTAGATGAATGACTGATGATAGCTCTTTTCATTTTCTAGCTCTGTGCATGTTAGTAACTTTGCTTTTCCTATGAAAATCAAAGGCAGCAATGAAATGGTAACATAACTGAAGGTCAATTTAAGGCAATTTTGAAGGTCAAACATAACTGAAGGTCAATTTAAGGCAATACTTGTTAAAATACGATGGGCTCCAATCTGTGCTTGCCATGATTAACAAGTCTGTGGACATTTATGGCAAAAAGAAGCATGGTACAGGTAGTCCTCTTGTTACAGCAACTGAAACTGGGATTGCCATTGCTAAGCAAATGTGGTCATAAAGCACAATGTCATGTAACCACATCACGTAGCAATGACAATCCTGGGAATGAAGGTTGCTATTGTAAACCCAAGACATTCAGGTTGTTAACCAGAAAACAGAGTTCCAAGTAAGGATCATGGGGATCCTTACTTGCTTCAGGGGGGTGGGGGGAGCCTGCAAGGCCTGGCATAGGCTATGCATGAGCTAAAGGCTGTGGGAAGCAGGATAGGAATGAAGGGAGGTTGGGGGAGAAGGAGGGTACTACACAAGTGAAGAGAGGCTGGAGGTGGACTTATCAGAACATCTTGCAACCTTTCCTGCGGGCTTCCCCATTGACTTTGCTTGTGGGAAACCAGCAGGGAAGGTTGCAAATAGTGACCACAGGGAGCTCCAACCATCATAAATGCAAGCTGGTTACCAAAATCCTAAATCATAATGTGGTGACGATGGGGATTGTGCAAGGGCTGGAACTTTGAAAAGTGATTGTAACTACCACTCATTCACTGCTATCACAATGCTGAACAGGTGGTCGGTAGCAAGGGCTGTCTGTATGCTCTTCTTGAAACACTTGATTAAAAAATACTTGGCATCCCTAATGACAAGCAGTATTGATAATTTCTCTTCTGTGCTACACTTGATTTACTAAATGGAACTGCAGGTGGTAATTTGAGGTGCTTCATCCATTTCATTGATAAGATTGAGTGGCACATTAATTTAAGGATCATGGTCTCTGATGAGGTGCAGATCAATTCTTCAGCAGGATCAATCCTGAGGCTGTGGCATCTCAAAGTCCCGCTGGCATGAAAAAAAAATCTTTGATATATAAATGACTGACACATTTTACTAAATTGAATGGGGGAAATATACGTAATATACTTATCATACTCTATTTTCTATAAGAATATTGCCATTTGTAGTGAATTCAAGTTAGAGGACTGGAACATGCAATCTATTGTGTATTCTGCAGTCCTTTTTTTCTAAGTGGTCCTCTCCTAGAAACAGCGAAGAGTCTGTATGCAGGGGGACGGATGGAAAGAAGGAAAGAAGGGATTTCAGTATATCTTATAATCAATGCCTCACATTGGAAGGAAGGGAGATTCTATACACTGTTTTGCTTTTGTTTGGTTCTATATTGGTAACTGTGTTTATTAGTGTATGGAAAAAATACATTCTCCCTTCATAAACAGAATTCCAAAAAATGGCAATACAACAAGTTTCACATTATGTCTATCACCAAATAATAATGCTGTATCTAAAGAAGACTGCTTCTTTAAAACACCCTAATTTTTTTAATTTGGGAGTTCAAAATGCATTTATATAGGAAAAATATACAAATCCTAGGACAGCAATGAATTGAATGTTTGTGAAATTAGAATTGGCTGTAGTGGAAACTGATGAAGGAGACCATGTCATCTAGTGTACTAAATGTTTTGTGTGAATGTGAGAGAACAGATTAGGGATTTTATAATGTGATATCTCTATCCTGGCATTCTCCAGATGCTGTGTGGCTGCAACATTTTAGAATTTCCATACAGATTACTAAAAATTGATATATCAGAATGAAACATACAACATAATTTTGCTACATGAGTAAATATTGAAGCAATATAAGCATTATCATGGGTGGATGCAGATCAGTGGTGGGTTGCCCCTGGTTCACACCAGTTCTATAGAACCAGTAGTAAAACTGATGGGAGGCTCCGCCCACTCACCCTGATGTCATGAAAATGCTTCGGTGCACGCACAGAAGAGAGAGCATGCACGTGTGAACGAAGCAAGTGCGTGCGTGGCTCCATTGCAAACCGGTAATAAAGGTAAGTAGAACCCACCCCTGATGCAGATACTTTTTTGTGTTAGTATATTAGTGGCAAACCAGAGAATATATATAGGGGTGTGTGTGTGTGTGTGTGTGTGTGTGTGTGTGTGTGTGTGTTTCAAGAACTTCTTTCAAAGCAAGTGATTTTTATGTGTATTCCTTTCCTGCTTCACACAGCAGTAAGTGAAGAATAAGAAAGCCTACTTTAAGGCAGACATTTTAGCAACAATTTTCTCTGCCTTCTCAAATGTGTTTCCAACTTGGAATAGGATTGACAATCTGAATGACTGTCAAAATACTATCAGATATTTTCAGTAATAACCCAGCCATCTCAATCTTCTTTAATAATATATAGTAAAATTAAAAAAAAATTACCCTAGAGAAATTTATGTTAATTCTTTATGATTGATTTGCATCTTCATGGTAATTGACACAATGAGAAGTGCTCTTAAAAGTCTATTAGAGTTCTTGGGCTGCTGAAAAATCAAAGTTTTAATCTCAACTCTTTTGAACACTTCATAAATAATGTGGACAAATTAAAAATTAAGTCTGAAAAAATGATACTAAATGACTTCTTAGAAGTAAGGGAGAGTAAATGGATGTGGAAGTAAATGGAAATGGTAACTTTCCACTTGGATAAAAATATACCCTGATATTTTTCAATTTGCAAAGAAAAGGATAATATGGATATTTCAATTGGAATTGTCAAAAAAATGCTTCCTGTTGGTTTTCAGCAGACATTTGTGTTGGTTTCTTTGAAGAATGGAAATATTGCCAGATTGTATTTGCCAAGTAGTATTGCCAGTGGAAATTTATAGTTCTCAGCCATGTAATTTCAAAGCACTACTACTCAGCAGTTACAAACTAGATCTGATTAGATAGTTTCCTGTTATATACTGCAGATGGTTTTTTTTTTTAGTAATGTTAAAATATCACCAATTATTGCTGTTTTCAATTAGCACTGTAGTTTTAACAATATTATTTCTCAATTCATTGTTAGATAATGTATTTTTAGTATTTCACAGTCATTTAGCTCCATCTTTTACTCTTTCTCTCTCTCATGTACATAAACAAATTTACTGAAAATAACATGCTTGATGAGATGGGCTCTAATCCATGAAAATATATGCCATTATGAAGCTCATTTCGTTCAGATTTGGAATAAACAGAGATAATTGCCCTGAATTTCCCATTTTATTGTTTGGGTGAATTTCACAGAAAAGATATTTTCTTGTATTCCAAATCAAGAGGAACAGTCCATTTACAGAAGAAGTCTTCTCATTACGTGCCTGTGTAAAGCACTCCTTTGTATCTGCTTTATTTTGCACAAAGTTTCTCTACACAGATCAAATACAATAACCCAAAACCTCTTTTTTCCCCTGACAACCATTGAAAGGACAAAAGATATTTCAGCAGCTGCAAAAGCTAATGGAACTGTCCCTTGAAGTTCCAAGATAAAGCTCTTCATAAGGGAAGATTAAATCAGTTATATATCTTAATGTGGGGAAAAAAAATGTTATCCCAACTGCTTTATACTCTCCTAGTTAGCACTTGCTCCTTTCTTAAAGTTGTGCTAGTTTCAGGCTTCGTTGAAAAAAAAAAAAGTTACTGAATCATTAATGTTGTGTAGCAGACCATATATGTGAGATACTGTATATATCTAACATAAAACCAGTGTACAGTACATGATAATTATGCCATGGAGAATTGAGATCATATATGCTATTTCTGCTCATTCAGTTTCCTTGAGAACTGAGGTGTAGATCCATATGAAGTACAGCAATGAGATGGTTCAATCTTATGTCTACAATTCAAGATTTTCATATACTGTACAAACCTTCTTCATGGAACAACAGTTTGTGATATCACTCATTTACTGCTTTGCCCATTTATGTATTTATTGGATTAATAAGTTATATACCACCAAGAGAAAATTGCCAAGTTGAGTAACAGTAGAAAACAGTGTTGTTTCGTCAGGGGTCAAGTGACAGAGAGATTGATACTGCCAATGATAAAATATGATAAATCTGATCTTTAATCAGTAGAGTACATCGATTGAAGTGTTTTGCTCTATGCTGACATATTCTGGAGATCATTAAAAATAATGCTTTAATCTTTTGTGAGAGGGGCATGCCTTTACTCCTGACAACTGCTTGGATAAGATCCTGCAGTTTTCTTGGCCAGATTTCAGAAATGATTTGCTGTGATTTGCCATGGATTAGGGCTGAGTGAGATGTTGACCGGAGGCTACCCAGCTGGCTTTGTGCCTCAGGCAGGACTAGAACTCAAGGTCTACCTGTTTCTACTTCAGCAAACTGTCTTAGGGTTGTATTTTTACCCTGTGTCTGGAGTCTGAATAAAAGTTGAAGTTAATAGCCAAACAACACAGAATTACTTTTTTTTGTCCAGAAACTATTTGGTTCTGTATCTGCTCTAATTTTAACTCTGGAGTTGGATTTTCCCAAAGGAACAAAAGCATAGTTTCCAAGTTATAATGGAATCATAGCTATTGCTGATTTGCCAGTTGTGGCCAACAGGTACCTTTGCCAACCTTGGATGGTGTACCAGTTGCAGCTCTATCTTGAGTGGGAGACTCTGGCAACTATAACTCACTCCCTTATCATCCTAAAGCAGGGCTTAGCAACTATGGCACTTTATGACCTGTGGACTTCAACTCCCACAATTCCTGAGACATCCATGTTGGCTCAGGAATTCTGGGAGTTAAAGTCCACGGGTCATAAAGGGGCTTTAGTTGCCCAATCCTGTCCCAAACTATATTATTACTTGTGGTATAACTTAAATCTCTTTTATATTAACCTGCCCTTTAGAACTGCTTATGAAAGAATCTTAATTCTTCTAGGTAATAACCTTGCATCCCTTTGAAAAGTATAAATTGTTTTCCCCTTCTCCATTTTCCTTTTCTACCCGAAGCATTTTGCATTTAAACAATACATCCTTACAGGACTTTTCATGTTAGCAAGTTTATTTGTTTGTTTATTAGATTACAAGTCTGTCTGACTCCAAACACTTTGAGTGGCTTACAATTTCAACATCAAAGAATACATTTAAAAATATGAACACTCAGAGCCCCTTAACAAGGCCAAAAACAAATCGCCAGGTATCCCACAAGCAATTCCACCTAATCTGGGACCTGAGAACAGTCTTACCATTTGAAGAACAGGCTTTCTCCCCCACCCCTCTCTTGGGGGCTGTTGTTCCAGAGGGCAGGTTCATGGCTCTCGGAGGATTTTCATGATCTGAAAAAATATGATTCTATTAAGGCAGGCTCAGGTGAATTGATGTATTTTTGTAGCCCTATCACACTGCTGATTCATGTTCACTTTGTGGCCAACAATTTATGACTCGATTGCCCAATAAAATAACTTAGGAGCTACCTATGTTGTCCTTTGAAGTCTTGGGCTTCTCCCTGTAATCTTGGCCCAGAAAGAAGAATATCTTTATGAATTTCTGACCGAAGGTTAACTTTGAAGAAGTCTTCCTTGGCCAGCAAATAATCCGAACTTTTGGTTTCACACAGAGAGGGCTTTATCTTATTGTCTGTTTTCAGGGTCAGGATGAAGTAATGATAGAGCAGTTGCTTTGAAGTCCATGCAGAATGCCATTTAAATTCTGTCAATTATTTTCCCCTTTATATAGAAATAGAGAAAGGCGGCTGTGGTGATCCTGGAGTTCCATCTTACGGGAAGAGGACTGGGAATAGTTTCCTTCATGGAGATTCTCTTACTTTTGAATGTCAGGCAGCATTTGAACTGGTGGGAGAGAGAATGATCACATGTCAGCAGAACAATCAGTGGTCTGGCAATAAACCCAGTTGTGTTTGTAAGTTCTCATCTGTTTTCTTATCACTGTATTGATCTCTGTCTGTAATTTACAGTCATTTGCAGCAAAAATTTTGAATATCCTCTTCACTTGGAATGCCGGCTTGTGGGATATACTCGTTTACTCTACTGTTTTATTATTCATGTTCTTTTCTCCTTTTACAAATAGAGTTTGATTTAATTAAAATATCTTCTTAAATAAAATATGTGAGAATAAGCTTGCCCTATAAGTAGGAGAGGAGAAAAAAAATAATAATTTGGTTTGCATTGTAATTAAAGCTTGCCCATGCTGTGTTGTATTTCAAACCGCAATCCAATTATATAGAGATATTTGAATGTATTTTAGTTGTGTCATATTGTTTTACATTTAAAAAAAAACCTCTACATGTTAAACTTAATACACAAATGATCACCCTTACCTATAAGACATACATCAACAAGTTTATTGAGAGAGGATTCCATAATGGCTTTATTTTAAATTTAATGAGGTTGCATACATCATTGATTGAGAAATCACATTACATAATACAGACCATAAGATAAAACTTGGGTTGATTGTAATGTATTTTTGATAATCAATTTTTTTTGTTATTTACACTAACTTTGGGTACTATTAGATGGTAACTTGTGCTTTCTCATAGAGAACTGAGTTATCAGTTGCTATTGTTCTTGATTATCATGTTCAACAATAGTTGCAGCATGACTAAGAAAACATGGAAAGAGAGCTTTCACTTGCCCACCTATATTTTAAATTTTTTGAGTGTCCCTGATTGTTAGGAATTTTTCTTATGCTGTTTGAGATATAATTCATCACTTGCCCTCAGATCCTATGAACAATGTAGTTATTTGTCACAAGAAAAATGACATTAGCTTCTTCTTTCAGCCAGCATACAAGCATTACTTGTACAAAGAAAACTTTAACATATACAGGTAGTCCTTGACTTATGACCACAACTGAGCCCAAAATTTCCATTGCTAAGAAAGACAGCTGTTTTGCCCCATTTTACGACTTTTCTTGCCACAGTTACTCACTGAATCACTGCATTTGTTAAGTTAGCAACAGGGTTGTGAAGTGAATCTGGCATTTCCATTGATTTTGCTTGTCAGAAGGTCGCAAAAGGTGATCTTATGATCCTAGGACACTGCCACCTTCATAAATACAGGCCAGTTGCCAAGGGTAAGTGTGAAAAATGCTCATAAGTCACTTTTTTCATTGCCATTGTCACTTCAAATGGTCACTAAATGAACAGTTGTAAGTCTAGAACTACCTGTATTCATAAGGTCATACCCAATGGCAGTAGTATCCCTGCTGGAAGCAGAGGAAGATGTCAAAAAAAAGTCACGATATCAGTAGCAACTGGTTGGACAAGCCCCAAGCCTTCTCTCTATATGTGTGTATTTGTTGTGGACTCCTGAGCTGCTTAAGAAAGTCATTCCAAAGTCAATAATTAAGTAAGCCAACATGATGACTTTAGGAGAGACTCCAGTGCCAAATCTGTTATCAGTTCAGTGAGAGATTCTATTAAGTACCAGGACAGGTAATATACTAAAATATGCATACGGTTTTGAAATCTAGGAAATAGAAGGCTTGGTATTGGCCGGCCAGCAGTCAGTGTATTCTTGATCTCAGCCCTGAAATACATCCTTTCAATATGAATCAATTGCCAATAATCTCTTGGTAAGAGAGAAGCTGTTTTTATGTATCATAACCGTCTTACCTTCTCTATTCGTAGATAGTATGTATAACAGGCCCCAGCAAGGTAAGAAGATTGTTTTCCTCACCCACAATTGAATTGTTAATATCTTTGCTTTATTTTGAGCCAATATCCTATATAGGCCCTAGACCCCTGGTGGTGAATGGCACACAGAACCCTCTCTGTGGGCATGTGCGCCTTCGCCCCAGCTCCATTGGGTTTCTCCAGGGAAAGAGAGGGTAAGAGAGAGAGAGAGAAAGAGAGAGAGGGAGGGAAAGAGAAAGAGAGAGATAGAGGGAAAGAGAGAAAAACAGACAGAGAAAGAGAGAGGGGATGAAGAGAAAGGGAGAGGGAGGGAAAGAATAATTATATTACAAAAGTTTTTCTTTTTTATTGTTGCTAAACATAATATTTAAAAAGCAGAAAAAAATGAAGGGGCATAAAAGTGCAGTTATCATGTTTGGTTTTTTTTTTTAGAACAATTAGCTGAACTCTGCCTTGTTTATCATTATTTTAGGTAGTAAAACCTCAGTATTCAGGTTATATTGCTGTGTTGGCACTTTGCGATAAATAAGTGGGTTTTGGGTTGAAGTTTGGGCACTTGGTCTCTAAAAGGTTCGCCATCACTGCCCTAGACCATGATTGATTTCCTTCCTTCCTTCCTTCCTTCCTTCCTTCCTTCCTTCCTTCCTTCCTTCCTTCCTTCCTTCCTTCCTTCCTTTCTCTAGCCTGAAACCACATTGCAAAGCCAGGGAGATGAAAATCGGAGAATTCTTAAATGTCTTAAATATCTAGTCTCACTTCCCCTTTATTTACTTATTTATTAAATTTATATGCCACACATCTCCCCAATAGGGCAAGAGAGTTGACTGCTGGCTAGCTAATACCAATGCTTCTATTTCTTAGATTTCTAAACAGCATGGATATATCCTGAGACTCGTTTATATAATGAGTTGTGTTCTAGACAGCTTTCCCTTTTCATCGCATGGACTGTTGATATTTTGTTTTTCGTTTTCCTTTTGCAGTCTCATGTTTCTTCAACTTCACAACACCTTCAGGAATTATTCTTTCACCAAACTACCCCGAAGAATATGGAAACAACATGAATTGTGTATGGCTGATTATTTCTGAACCAGGGAGCAGGATACATCTTATTTTTAATGACTTTGATGTAGAGCCTCAGTTTGATTATTTGACAGTGAAAGATGATGGGTTTTCTGACCTACCAGCTCTTGGTACTTTTTCGGGCAATGAAGTGCCTTCTCAAATTGCTAGCAATGGACACATAGTACGCCTTGAATTTCAATCAGATCATTCAACTACTGGAAGGGGATTCAATATAACCTATACTAGTAAGTACTCATTTTATTTTTCAGACTAAATAAGCTAGGCTTCATAGAACTAAAGTAAGTATTTATAAGATTTAATTTTGGAGACCTAATATAAACGCTTCACAGAGGATGAAGCCGGTAGGAATTGATATTCCTTGATGCTGGCTGAATCAGGTCAGTCATTTTTAATTTATATTGCTTATCATGTGTTAATTTAGTACTGTATTTCCATTTAGATGATTTACATAATTTCCCCCTTAAGAAATTAATAATTTCTTCATTATTAATGAAGAACTGTACAGAATTAGCAGAACAATAATCCTGAGAAATATAATTGTGCATTCACTGAATTTATTTCTAGTAAGCATATATAATTGTGTACAATTTATGTGGTGGAGATGGCTAGAACATTCATTCATTCATTCATTCATTCATTCATTCATTCATTCATTCATTCCCATTGTCAGAGCAATTAATACTTTTTTTTACTTCTCCAAATTGTAGTAATGTCAATTTTCTCTAGCAGCTTCAGTCTGGTTCAGATTTATCATATTTTATCTTTGGCAATATCAAGTGTCTCAGAATTGTCATTATAATTGACCAAAGTAGTTAAGTCATCATATCAAACATGAAAACCAATGATAAATCTGTGATAGAAATTACATAGAATGAGCTTGTATGCATTTAGTATATTGTAATAGTGATCTATGTATTAAATGGAATTGCCCATGTCTTTTCTTGTAAAATTTAGCATTTGGTCAAAATGAGTGCCATGATCCAGGAATCCCCATCAATGGAAGGCGCTTTGGAGACAGATTCCTTCTGGGAAGTTCAGTTTCTTTTCATTGTGATGATGGCTTTGTGAAAACTCAGGGCTCAGAGACTATAACTTGTGTATTGCAAGATGGAAATGTTGTATGGAGTTCAACTGTCCCACGTTGTGAAGGTAAGAACTTTAATATGTCTTCAATTATAAATCCAATAATGTTGTTTACACTGTTTTAATTATCCTAGACCTGGTAATTTTCCATTTGGTACCCTTATGCTTGACATTTGAGGCTATTCTTGAAAATTCAGGAGGATACTAACTGGAACTGTGTATTACTGTATATCGGTATTACTGTATGTCAGTATTTCATAATGTATAATATACAACAGTGGTCTAATTGTTTCCAGGTCAGGTTCAAAGTGGTTCTATCAATAAAATTAATGTTTTGTGATAAAGGTATTAGAAGGTCGTAGTCCTTTTCCAGATTTTGCTACCTGAATTACATATTTTCCAAGTGCCCCCATAATCTAAGATGTGATGGATCACTACTCTGAGAATGGACTTTCAGTAGTTGCTGTCAGCTCTAGCTGTGAAATACATTTTCAGGAAGAAATATTTATGTATTTCTTATTAATATTTTCTATTTTCTTGATCAATTTTAATTTCTTAGTACTTGAGATTGTTGCAATTCTAAATTTAATCTCTGTTCACTATTTATTTATTATGATGATTATTTTGCTTTTGCTATCGTCCATTGATTTTAATATGTTAATTTAAACTTCTGCTTTTAATTGGTTTAATACAATAATTTTGTTCCTTTTTTATGGCATATCAATTTGATGACTAATAACTACCGAGTGATGAGTCAGTCTTAAAATAAATGCATATAAACATTTGTTTTGATTTATAAATTTGTCTTGTATTGCACTGTTTTCATTTGAGCTGTGTCTGATGAGCTATTTTATAATTCACCTTTAGTCCTGATTTTTAAATCTGTGTTATTAAATAAATTATTAAATAAATAAATCGAGATTAAAACCAGAGAGGCTGAGTCAGTTTTCAGAGGTAGCTACGATCATCCACCCTTCTCCACATGCAAAAGTAAATCAATGAGAAAGCTTTTTAGACTTTTTATTGAAAACCCAGAGAAATTCCTATAAATAGAAATGATTGAACAGGTTTAGAAGGATTGTTTATGGAAATACTTTCAAATCACACAAAATACTCTTTCACATTTAATTCTACCATTTTCCCCCCCAAGATTTGATTTCATCAAAGAATAGCTCTTAAATGTAATGGCTTAACTTGGTTGGAAGAACTCCTCATTTTTTATGACAGACATTTGCCCCTCTTCTGGCAATTGGAAACTCAATTTCGAAATCCCATTCCATCTAGATAGCTGGAAGACAATTTAGTATGATTATGCTTGACTGGCTGAAAGAAAGGTCTGAGTGAAACTAGAACATAGGCATTTCTCCACTTTAGTTCCAGTGAAAGAAAAAAAAAAATAAGATGGAGGAGGGAGACAATGGAATCTGTAATTCCATTTTCTCAATTTTCTTCCAATGTCCAAAGCTATATTCTAGGAGTGTTGCAACCCGTTTGCAGCAATTATTACAACATTGTCAAAAGTCCCTTCATTTGGCATGTTCTCTTAAATCAATTTTAACATAAATTTGTCTTATTTTAAATCTCAAAAATGCTGAGAGCTGAATTCAATGTTGTTGGATAAAATGGGGTTAGATAGAACCCAAAGCCAAATAACAATAATAATAATCGGTGCGACCAAAGGGAATTATGTATTAGGCCAGAGTGAAATGTATGATATATGAATTAATATTTTAAAAAACAAATGAAAGAATAAATATAATTATTTTGCCTCTTGTAGCCCTCAGGTGCTTCTAACTACAGGTAGTCCTTGACTTACAATTTTTAGTTTAGTTTAGTTTAGTTTAGTTTAGTTTAGTTTAGTTTAGTTTAGTTTAGTTTAGTTTAGTTGATTTGTATACCGCCCTACTCCCGAAGGACTCAGGGCGGTGAACAGCCAAGCAATAAAATACATAAATACACAAAATTTAAAAACCAGATAAAATCAAATTAAAACATTTTGGCCCAGACAGATTAAAACACCCCAATAATATAAAAACAGATTAAAATTTACATATTAAAAGAGGGAGGAGATTAGGCCAAGCCCACTTGATGGAATAAAAAGGTCTTCACAGCGCGGCGGAAGGTGCGCAGATTCGGGATCCTCCGTATCTCTGGGGGGAGCTCATTCCAGACAGTAGGTGCCCCCACAGAGAAGGCTCTCCCCCTAGGGGCCGCCAGCCGACACTGTTTGGCTGACGGCACCTGGAGGAGTCCCTCTCTATGAGAGCGTACTGGCCGGTGGGAGGCTATTGGTGGTAGTAGGCGGTCCCGTAGATAACCAGGTCCTAAGCCATGGAGCGCTTTAAAGGTGGTAACCAAAACCTTGAAGCGCACCCGGAAGACCACTGGGAGCCAGTGCAGCTCGCACAGGAGAGGTGTCACATGGGAGCACCATGACGCTCCCATTACCACCCGCGCGGCTGCACTCTGCGCCAGTTGGAGCCTCCGGGTGCTCCTCAAGGGGAGCCCCATGTAGAGAGCATTACAATAGTCCAGGCGGGAGGTGACGAGGGCATGAGTGACCGTGCGTAATGAGTCCCGATCCAGAAAGGGACGCAACTGGCGAATCAGGCGAACCTGATAAAAAATCCTCCCGGTCACGGCCATCAGGTGCTCTTCTAAAGACAGCCGTGAATCCAGGAGGATGCCCAAGTTGCGAGCCCTCTCCGTGGGGGCCAATTATTCGCCCCCAATAGTCAGTGATGGCATCAACTATATCGGGACATCGGAAACCACAGCCATTCGGTCTTGGATGGGTTGAGCCTGAGCCTGTTCCTCCCCATCCAGATCCGTATGGCCTCCAGGCACCGGGACATCACTTCAAGGGCATCGTTGGGGTGATCCGGGGTGGAAATGTACAGCTGGGTGTCGTCAGCGTACTGATGGTACTCCACCCCGAAATCACGGATGATCTCGCCCAGCGGCTTCACATAAATGTTGAACAGGAGAGGCGAGAGGACCGACCCTTGCGGCACCTCACATATGAGGGGCCTCGGGGTCGACCTCTGTCCCCCTGTCAACACAGACTGCGACCGGTCAGAGGGAAAGGAGGAGAACCACCGCAACACAGTGCCTCCCACCCCTAACTCTTCTAACCGGTGCAGCATGATACCATGGTCAATGGTATCAAAAGCCGCTGAGAGATCTAACAGGACCAGGACAGAGGAGCACCCCCTGTCCCGAGCCCTCCAGAGATCATCAACCAACGTGACCAATGCCGTTTCCGTGCTGTACCCGGGCCTGAAGCCCGACTGGAACGGATCCAGATATGTCGTTTCATCCAGGTGCTGGGGGAGCTGTTGCGCGACCACACTCTCAACAACCTTCGCCACAAAACGAAGGTTGGAGACCGGATGATAATTTACCAACATTGCCGGGTCCAGGGAAGGCTTCTTGAGGAGAGGCCTCACCACCGCCTCTTTCAAGGCAGCAGGAAAGACACCCTCACCCAACGAAGCATTTATAATCCCCTGGAACCAGCCTCGTGTCACCTCCCGAGAAGCCAGCACTAACCAGGAGGGACACAGGTCCAATAAACTAGTGGTCGCGTTCAGTCTACCCAGAATCCTGTCCACGTCCTCAGGGGTCACAGGATCAAATTCATCCCAGATAACATTCTCAAGACCTGCCCCAGTCCCTCCCCCTGAGACTACCCAGTCAGAGTCCAGATCTTCCAGAATCTGAGAGATTTTGTCATATAGATATTGAACAAAATCCTCGGCTCTACCCTCCAAGGGGTCCTCCTGCGCTTCCTGGTGGAGCAGGGAGTGGATCACCCTAAACAGGGCGGCCGGGCGATTATCTGATGACGCAATAAGAGCAGCAAAGTAACTACATTTCGCTGCTTTTATCGCCACTAGGTAATTCCTAATATGAGATCTTACCAGTGTCTGGTCAGATTCAGAACGACTGGCCCTCCAACTACTCTCTAGGCATCTTTTCTGGTGCTTCAACTCCCTCAGCTCCTCAGTAAACCTAGGAGCTAAATGAGATTGGCACCGGGTCAGAGGCCGCAAAGGCACGACCCGGTCCAGAGCTCCAGGGGCGGAACCATCTTACCGGCTCCGCCTCCCTGCGGCAGGGTGTAGCGGTTCGAAGGTTGAGACGAAGGAGAGAGTGATCAGACCATGACAAGGGCTCGGTGACTATATCCCCTATCTCGAGATCACTCAACCACTGTCCAGAGACAAAAACCAGATCCAGCGTGTTTCCCCCCGTGTGGGTAGGGCCATGATTTAACTGGGTCAGGTCCATAGCTGTCATGGAAGCCATGAACTCCCGAGCCACCTCAGACGCCTCGCCCACGGACGGTAGGTTGAAATCCCCCATGACCATAAGCCTGGGGATATCAACCGCCACCACGGCGATGACATTGAGTAGCTCGGGCAGGGCTGCTGCCACGTGGCAGGGAGCCAGGTACATGATCAGCAAACCCATCTGAACCCCGTGGCCCCATTTCACAAGGAGGGATTCACAGCCGGTCGTCTGAGGGACAGTGGCCTCCCTCGGTTTCAGACCTTCCTTAATGATAACCGCTACCCCCCCCCGCCCCTCCCCTGTGACCTCGGCTGATGGAAAGCAAGGAAACCTGGAGGGCACATTTCAATGAGGGGAACCCCCCCTCCTGGCCCAACCAGGTCTCCGTAACACCTGCCAGGTCCGCACCCCCCTCCTGAATAATATCACAAATGAGAGGGGCTTTATTTACTACGGACCTGGCATTGCACAGCATCAGCCGAAGGCCCAGGCCCTGAGGGTCTATGCAACCTGGGAGACGGGTGGAGCTTTGGGGGCTTTTCATTTAGCGACCATTACAGCACCACCAAAAAAAAGTGATTTAGGACCATTTTTCACATCTATGACTGTTGCAGGATTCCCATGCTCATGTGATCAAAATTTGGATGCATATATTTATGAAAGTTGCAATAGCCTGGGGTCATGTGACCACCTTTTATGACCTTCTGACAAGCAAAGTCAATGGGAAAGCCAAATTCACTTTACAACCGTGTTAGTATCTTAACAACTTCAGCGATTCACTTAAGAACTGTGGTGAGAAAGGTTGTAAAATGGGTAAAAGTCACTTAACAACTGTCTCACTTGGCAACAGAAATTTTTGGGCTTCAATGTCGAGGACTACCTGTGATCTAGAAAAAAAAAAAAAAACACCAAAGTTTTAATAAGAGACAAATATTCAGAGTTATGAATGCTTTTTCTGCCGGTGACATTTTAAATTCTCAAGCTTGAAAATATGTCACTGAGGCATTTGAAGAAAGCACAATTTAAAAGATAAATAATTCAATTCCAATATATTTCTGAGAATCAAGTGATTCTTCTTTCTTTTTTTAAAAAAATACACTCTTTCCTAAACGCAAATGTTGTAGAATAATTCAAGGGTTTTTCTATTCTGGTAGTATCACAATAGAACACAATATTCCCAGTATAAATAGCACTGGCTCAACTTACATGGACAATATATAAGCATACTAGACTGATACAAATTTAAAATCAAAATGAATTGAACATTCTTTGAAATATGTTCATTTATTAATGCTAATATATGGATGTCCATCGACACATCCTGAACTGTGACGTATAAGCGTATGAATTAAGTGCTTAATATACTTAATATCATTATAAATACTAATGATAATATAGAAAGTGGCAGGAAATGTGATATTTTGTGTGTGTGTGTATTAAAAAAAATCATAAACTAATGCTACAACAGGATGAAACAAACATGAGGAACAGTGAGGAACTAAATTTAATGGCAAGTTGGCTGCATATATAAGATAGTCACATTTAATATTTGATTATCTTTCACATTTAATATTTGATTTAATGTAATTGAGGGAAGAGAGCAGGAGGATAGATTGAAAGACTTGGTGTGGTTGACTCAAGATCATTCCGTTGTCACCCTGAGCAGGAATTTTGCTGTTATACTTCTAATAATTATTTTACCTTAGTCATATTTATTTTATTTTATTTATCAAATTTTTAAAACTGCCCAATGCAGACAAATGTACTGAGATTGTGATCGTGAGGCAAGCATGATCAGGGCATAGCAAATTCACAGTGGACTATATGGAGCACCAGCGTTAGATTGAATAAAAGCAGTGAGTAAAATGTGTTCAGTTGATAACAAAGGTTGTTTTTCAAGTAGACACTGAAGTCTATTCTGCAGGTAGTGTTTGTGACAAACTAAGACGATTAGACAAGACAGAGCCAAAGGATTATTTGTCATCGAAATTGCAACCTATTTTAAAATTCAGCCATAGAACACTTGAATTTAATATGACTATATTTTAGTGTAATTGACACCTCAATTTAGTTGTTATCATTATGATTTGTTTTTCAGCACCGTGTGGTGGCCACCTGACCGCATCTAATGGCATTATTTTGCCACCAGGATGGCCAGGGTACTACAAAGATTCATTAAATTGCGAATGGGTCATTGAAGGCAAGAAAGGGCACTCCATTAAGATCACCTTTGATAAGTGAGTAAAAAAAACAACAACTAGAAAATGCTTTGTTGTTGATATTTTTTCAGCTCGATAGAGGGTCTACAATGTAGATGATTATATACAAATCTATGTAAATAAAAAGTTACTTACAAGAAGACCGAAAAAAATAGAAATGTGGATTGTTCCAACTGATGGTTTCCAAACAATCAATCATAAGAGGAAGAATTTACATCAGGGCATAAGTGCAGAGAATAGTGAAGAGGAAGTTTGCATCTCCTCTCTTCTTTATTCAAGTGATTGGCAGGGTTCTTAAATCAGTTAGACAAAGTGACTGTAGCCATGTCGTTCCCTTTACAGTTTATCAGACCAAAATAGGAGAACCATTAGTCACTTAAAACTGGTCAAAATATCCAAGGATAGGTAGGAGGTGATAAATGTGAGCAATACAAAAGAGAAGTTTAGACAGTTTATTGATTATGAATTCTGGGAGTTGAAGTCCACAGGATGTAAAGGGGCCATAATTGCCCACCCTTCAAGCAGAAACTGCTTGGAACAGATTTCAAAGAATTAAGTTGCACCTGCATAACGTATCGAGTTTTGCTAATGGAAAGTATGCAAAAAGATACATGGTGAATGATAGACTAGAAGAGGAAAAATCATGCACATGGTGAAAAAACTTAAATTGATAAGAAAGACATTGTATACTATTTAGAAAGAGGAAATGGTTGCAAAGGATGTAGTCAAAGAGAACAAAAATAGTTAAAACTGAAAGAGACAAATAAAATGAATAGACATGTTGATGGAAATGGAAAAGAAGGAGTGAGGAGGAGTCTCCAGCAGAGGGAATGGAATTAAAAAAGGGCAGAGAGAGGGAGGGAGGGAGGGAGAGTTGGGTTAATGTCCCCACTTCTATAACTTTAGTTTAAATAATATTAACAAATGAACTAGGAAAATAATCCTTGGGATGAGATCTTTTGTCATACAGAACAGACAGAAATGTACCAGTTCTTGGTCCTACCACTCCATAGCTGTGCTCATCCGGGTAAGATGCATATTGTTGTGGGAACAGATTTAAAAGATAAAGCTGTTGGATTTCTATATTGATCAATGGTATCAAAGTTTTCTTATTGCAATTTTCTGCATAATTTCAATATTTTGCTTTTTTGGAATATTTTGTCAAATTTTACTTGAACAAGTAAAAAGTCTGGTTTTCTTTAAACATGAACTCTTTCCTGAGTGTTCATCTATGTAGGTAGGTAGTAACACTCATACTCACCACTCATAGTGGTGAACAAGCTCATCAGACCCATTGTAAGCTTGCTTGAAATAAGTTGCCTTGTGGAGAAGCTAATCCATAGAATACCTTATACTCAAAGGAAACACCATCAGGAGACATCCTTTAAGGTGTACAGGGTGGTCCTCGAGTTATAATCACAACTGAATCCAGAACTTTGGTTACTAAGCAAGGCAGCTGTTAAGTGAGCCGTGCCTAATTTTATGACCTTTTTTTTTACCATGGCTGTTAAGCAAATCACTGTAGTTAAGTGAATCATGGGTTCTTTAAGTGAATATGGCTTCCTCCAGATTATCGCAAGCCATCTGGCAAGGTCACAAATGATGATCACGTGACCCCGGGATGCTGCAACCATCATAAATACATGTTGCTTGCCAAGTGCTCAAATTTTGATCAGATGATTATGGGGATGCTGTGACGGTTGTAAGCATGAGGAACGGTTGTCACTTTTTTTTAGCGCTGTTGTAACTTCGAACAGTCACTAAATCGATTATGACCTGTATATTGTTAATCCTTGAATTTGTAGTTTGACAGAATTTTGTTTGGAAATTTGAAGAGGTAGGGATGAACATAATTTTAGAAGTCCGGTTCATTTTTTTTCTCCCTCAGCAAATCACCGAGAAATATTTGAACATAAGAACGTATATTGTAGATTTCTGGACTATGAAAATAGGGATGCATCTGAATTATGGAAAATGTTGTGCCAATATAAAAATGAAGGTTGTTTGCTCAGTAGAATAGGTATAGCATGTTATGGAAATAAACATTCATGAGAATAAATGGATTGCTTAGCAAATTGTTCAACAGTGAGCAGAGAGTAAACAAGAACATATGCATTTCCCTTGGTTCTTAATGCTGCTATGGATAAATGCATAAGTAATGCTTGTAATTATTTGTTAAAGTTGTGTTGGCTGAGGATGTGAATGAACACGGACTTTTGTACGCAGATCATTCGGTTCTTGTTAGCCGATAATCCAAATGGTTTTCAGCAAAGGTCAGATTGCATGATGCAATGGAGCAGGATTCCAAGAACTGATTTATCAAAGACAAAGCTGGTGGTGTTTGACCGGGAAAATAAAATTGCAAACACTACATAGACATCCCTCAAAGTCAGTAGACAAATTTGTATGCCTCAGTAGTATTTACTAAAGATGTTAAAAGGAATGAAAAAGAAAAGCTCAAGACATGCAAAATGTAGCTGTTTGTTCCTGGTTCCTTATGAAAAATGAATGTTTGTCCAAAGAAGTGAAAATGGCTCTGTGTAACAACATTCTTGTGCCCTCTTTATTATATGGAAAAGAAAGTTCATAAGCCAGGTCAAACAGGAGTACTTCAGGAACACGGGACCTTTTGCCACTATCCTTACCTGAGATCAAATAAATCAATCCCATGATAGATTTCCTGGATGTGTCTCTTCTTTAACATCTCAAACCCTTTCTTCATCTCTGAAGCCAAAAGGTTAAGAATCTTGCACAGCAAGACTGCCGTGTTTCTGCATGAATGCTTTCGGGGATGCTTTGTAAACAGGAGGGGAAAAGGCTTGATCAGACAAACAGAAGCAAAGGGCTTCTACTGTTCTAGTTGGAAAGGCTGTCAGATGAATCTACAATATTTAGACACAATCAGATGGTGTTACACATAAGTCTAGACCAGCCACATGATGGAACTGGGTTTATCTGATGCACAAATAATAATAATTTTTTTAAAATGTGCATTCCCAAGGTATGGAAAACTTGACTGGAATAAAAGAGAATGGTTCTTTTAGTATCAATTTGGCAACTGATATTTTGTGTAACTCTGAAAACTCAAAGTGCCACTTCACTCATTTTTCTGTTTTTAGTTGTTACTTTGATTAATTTCACCATAAGGTTAATAATTTTCTTTACTTAATGTCTAAACATCGTTGAACAAATACTAAACCTCTAGTATGTGTACAAGTGTAAAGATTTAAAAGTCCTTTGCATCTAACTCTCAGTTATGTGGAAGTGGCAATATCTTATGTCTTTCATACACACTTTTTTAGAAAGCTATTGTATAATGTTATATATTAACTAGAGTATTGGTCGGTCTAGGCCAGTCTTTCTCAATATTGGCAATTTTATGCAGACCTCAACTCCCAGAATGTAACTAGGTAATTCTGGGAGTTGAAGACCACATATTTTAAAGTTGCTAAATTGGATTTTACAAATAGAAAATATGAGTTCTACCACTGAATTATGATCCCTAGATTTCATATATATTAAATCAAACAAGTGGTTTATTCATTTGAATGTTATGTTTCATGTTTTCTGAGTTTCATGAGATCATAAATGGCCTTTGATCCTTCCAAATGCCCTAGCCCATCCTGCTTCCATAGATATAGTTTGCCAACTATGGTGGATTGTGTATTTTCCTGTAAAATATGAAATCATTATAAAACATAAGGAAGATATGAAGACTAAATCAATTGTGTAACTTCTACTTCTTATCAGAAAAATTATTGCTAGAGATTCCAGAAACATGCCCTGAATTGTGTTTATGATTATTCTGATTTATTTAGTTATTATGCTACCTACTTTGCAAATCTACTGAACAAACTTATCTTTTGTTGTTACAGATTCCAAACAGAAGTAAATTATGATACATTGGAAGTCAGAGATGGACCAAGTGGTTCATCACCATTAATTGGGGAATATCATGGTACCCAAGCACCACAGTTTCTTATTAGTACTGGCAATTTTATGTATCTGTTATTCACCACGGACAACAGCCGTTCTAGTGTTGGTTTCTTAATTCACTATGAGAGTAAGTCTGATCTTTTTATGATTTGTTAGCCACTGTTAACTGTATAGAATGGGATATACAGTCGGGATGCGAATGTTTTAGATAAATCAAGCGTAAAAGTTTTGTACCAATATAACACCTTGTTTATATTGGGGTTCCAGTGTAATTGAGCAGTAGCCCTCTGTCCATCTTTATGAATAGAATGGGAAATCTTCATTTGCAACAGCTGTCTTCAGTGTTATTTATGTTCAAACCACTCAGAAACTGCCACCTTGCATATAGCCGATACACTGAAATTGATTTTATACTTTCTGATTTACAATAATAATTCTGATATCTAGAAAAGCATACAGTATTAGCACCAGCAGCAGTTTTATTTTTCATGCACACCATAAACTGAAGGTAGCAGATGGTCATGATTAGATAATTAGGTTCAGTTTACAGGGTCAAAATACTCAAGCAAATTTACCAAATAAGTAGGGGTCCTTTTTGCAAACATGCATCCGGTATAGGGATTGGTAACAGAGAAATAAAAGTTGTTCAGAGCAGTGAAAACTGCACTGTTGTAGGTAAACATCAGGGGGTAGGAAGATGCATTAGGTAATTTGACTAGCAGATTGCTGCAAAAATCCAGAAATGACATGATTAGGACATGAATCAATCATTTGCTGCCTCTCTTTAAGGAACTGATGGATCCTATGAACATTCATGAAATCAGAGTTGCAAATGTTGGTTGTTTTACCAATGAAACTCCCTCATTGATTTGGATTAATATGGAGTAGTCCCACAGTTGGAAAGCTTGGAAATGGGGGTGGGAGATCTTCCCCAGCTACTGAAGGAAGATCCCAAAAACCCAACTTCCTGTCTTCCATTTCCAGTGCTTTGAGTCTATATTTGTGAGTTAAAAAGAACTGCAGCAGGAAGTTCCCTAAGTGCATTCCAAAAACAACCCTCGTTTGGGTTGAACTGTTTTAACCTTTTCTCTATCACTGCAGAGCTTTATATTGTATGTAATGCCAATCTAAGACTGATGATGGAATCATTTGTCTATGAGAACAGAGCCTCAAGGGACACCTCTGTCTTCAGATCATCAGCTCTACCTGAATAGAAACTAAATTCTGTATCCTGCTCTGCCAGCTGGGTTGTTATGAAGGACATGGCATTTCAAACTGCTCCTAGTGGAACAATCTCATTGAAATCCCCTAGGATAAGGAGCCAAGGGTAATCAGCTGAGATCATTCTGGCTAGTTCAGGAAAAGAAACTATTATGCAGCAGAGAGGATGGCCACTTATTATACTCTATTCTGTCTTGGGTGGTCAGCTGCAGCAGCAGACTTAGAAATAACTTTATTTTCACTTTGAATGTACACCAATCGGCATACATTAAAATGAGATTCTGTTGCATACAAGTCTCACCACCTCCAATATACACTACATAAACATGTCAATAAATAAATAAATACAAAATTATGCATATGCCCTCATACCCACATATATTATATGACACAGAGAAATAACACTGTCTAGTTCGTATGCATACGTGTACATGCTGAGAAAAATGAATCTTGCGAGTTTACCAGATGGATGGCATAGAGAACAATGCTGTTATAGCAGGGGTGTCAAACTCAAGGCCCGGGGGCCGGATTCGGCCCACAGGGTGCTTAGATCTGGCCCATGGGGCCGCCCTGGAAACAGTGAAGGACCGGCCCACAGTGCCTCTGACAGCAAAAATGGAGCTTCGGAGGGCTGCGCATGGCCCTCCCAGGCCCTGTTTCCAGCCATAGCGGCCTCCTGCAGCCCTCTGCCAGTAAAAATGGACCTCAATTTTGGTGGCAGAGGGCTTCAGGAGGCTGTCTCAGCTGAAAATTGGGCCAGGGGGTGCATGTGCGGTCCATTTGAGTTCCATTTTCACTGGCAGAGGGTTGCAAGACGCCGTCACAGCTGAAAATGGAGATCGGGAGCCTGTTTTCACTGGCTAAGCACTCAGGCCACCACAAGTGCCCCCGACATGAGTGACGTCAAGCTGGCCACGCCCACCTTGGCCATGCCCACCTCAGCCACCAAGGTCAAACAGAACCCTGATGCGACCCTCAATGAAATCAAGTTTGACAAACCTGTGTTACAGAATCTGGTAGTGTTGCTAGAAATACTTCGAAACCTCCTCCCAGAGGGGAGCAAAAGAAACAGACCATAAAGTGGGTATGTGGGGTCTCTAACAATGCTTTAAGTTCTAAGCACATAACACTTATAAGCAGTATCCTTAATAACGGGAAGCAACCTTCCTATAATCTTCTCGGCTGTCCTTACCACTCTCTGTATGGACCTTCTGTCTGAGGCACTGCTGACACCAAATCAAACAGTGAAACACTCTCAATCATGTCTCTGTAAAAAGTGGCTAGGATAGAAGGAGAAAGAAACATACATTAATTAATATATAGTGTGGCCACCACTTCTCAAAACCTAGTCTAGCAATCTATAGAATAGCCTATTGGCTGAAGCTAAGATAGACGAATGCCTTCTGTTCTATGTTGCAATTTTTTTTTTTTTGATACATAGTATGTCAGCATTTTAAGCCAAGGATAAATTACGAGTGATAGATGCTTTTACAGTACACCAACTAGTCTGGCATTTCTAGTGGTATGTGGGAATGACCTTGGAAGATGAGGCAAGAGATGCTGCTTAGGGAATTGTCAGATAAGAGAGGACATAGCCTGTAACTGCATTATAGGCAGAGAAAGAGGCTCATAAGGAATCCATCCTAAGTTCTCAGGCTGTAAAGAGAAGGTGGGAGATTTGTACTTTCATACACAAAAGATTCTGTTAATGAAGCTTTATAATAAAGTAGATTTAACTTATCTGGTCACGTTTCCTGTTATGTAAATAGGTTTTCTTGGCGGGAAGTTTGAGCTAACTGACCATCAGCTGATTGGCTGACCATCACAGCTGCAAGGTATATAAAGGGAGCTGTTTCCCTAGGTCAGTCGCTGGGTTCTCACCCTACAATAAAGAGCTGTTGTCACTCACTGCCTGGCTTGCTGCATCCTCATTCACCTAAGTTAACATTGGCAACAAAGGTGGGATATGAGGCCAGAAGCCAAGGAAAGAGCTGAAACCACATTCCGAGAGAAACATGGAATGCCCGAATCCAGAATCCAGCCAGGTGAGCGAGCAGAGCACCAGAGAATCGCGAACGATGTCTGCCTACACCCCGCAAGCTCCTTTCAACCCCAAGGAAGAGAAGTGGGGATCCTACATGTTCCGGTTCAAGTGCTTCATGGTGGCCAACGACCTGCAAGGACTACCGGACGTTCGGAAGAATGCCCTGTTCCTGAGCCACTGTGGACCCCGGGTGTTCGACACAGGTGAAGCCTTGTTGGAGCCGAATTTGGTCCACACCATATCATGGTCAATGCTGCAGACCCTGCTGAAAGACCACTATGCCCCACGCCTTCCAAGTATGTCCAGCGGTACAAGTTCCAGCAAAGGCTGCAGTAGGACAGCGAGTCAATCAGCGAGTATATTGCTGCCCTGCGTAAGGGCACAAACCAGTGCGAGTACCGAGACTTGGATGAAATGCTCCTAGAGCAAATAATTTGCGGAGTGAGGGACAGCCGACTACAACAGAGACTACTTGCGAGATCGAACCTGACCCTGCACATCGCACTAGATGAAGCAAGAGCCCAAGAGTTGTCCGTAAAGGCTGCCGAGAGATTGCAAGGGACCACCCAGGGCCGGACAGCACAGAGGTCGGCGACTGTGCACCGTGAAGCCATAAGCACCGAGAGCAAAGGGGAGTCCGAGGAGGAGGTCTACCACACAGAACAGTCCAGGCCGGACTGACGGGGACCCAGGGATGACTGCGCCAGATGCAGAAGGCCCCACTCCCGACACAACTGTAAGTTCCGAGATGTGATCTGCTGTTTCTGTGAGAAAAAGGGCCACATCGCTCGAGTCTGCAGGGCCAAGCAAGCACGAGGCTACAAACCACGAGGCCAAGCCTGAGACAGCGCTGCGCCAGAGGACTAATAAAGATGGTGGAAGCCGGAAGGGCACGAAACTTGAAGACGTCGAGGCCTACACTATCCGCATCAGCCAGACCTGCACCTCTCCCGGAGAAAAGACCTACACTGCAGTCGAGATTGAGGGACGTGAGTGCCAGATGGAGATCGACACGGGATCCCCCATATCCATCATGTCGTGGGCTAACCTAAAGAAAGCCATCCCCAGCGCACACAAGAGGCAGCTCCAACCACAGCAGCGCCGGCTAAAGGACTATCAAGGGAACTGGATTCCCGTCGAAGGGATGGCGAGTTCCAAGTGCGATATGGGTAGTTCAGCGAGAAACTGCCCCTCACCATTGTCAGCAGCAAGCTCCCGAGCCTCCTGGTCATGGACTGGTTTTGAGGTCCTAGAAAAATTCAGAAATGCTGGTCTCCGGGTCAAACGCAACAAATGCATGATCGCGGTCCCCTCAGTAAAGTTCCTAGGGTACCGAGTAGATGGCACCGGCATACACCCCACTGAGAGTAAAATCAGGGCAATCCAGGAGGCCCCCACCCCTAAGGACAAGGCGGAACTAGAGGCGTTCCTGGGACTGTTAAATTTCTACGCAATTTTCCTAAAAGACAAGGCAACAGTGGCTGAACCCCTGCACAGACTGTTAGCCAAGAAGTCAACCTGGAAATGGAGGAAGGCCGAGGACAATGCATTCGCGAACATTAAGAAATTGCTGTCAGCTGAGAGTTTCTTGATACAATACAACTCTACACTTCCCCTTGTTTTAGCTTGTGATGCATCCCCTTTCGGTGTGGGAGCCATCCTGAGCCATAGACTCCCGAATGGCCTAGAGGCACCCATCGCCTACTACTCCCAAACTCTGTCAAGCGCTGAGAGAAATTACAGCCAGCTTGACAAGAAGGCCCTCGCCGCCGTCTCCGGAGTAAAAAAGTTCCACGAGTACCTATTCAGGAGGGACTTTGACCTGATCACCGACCATTGCCCACTCCTGGGTCTCATCGCAGGAGACCGACCAACACCGGCAGCCCTATCGCCCAGGATGACACGCTGGGCCATCTTCCTTGCAGCATACTCTTATCGCCTGGTACATCGACCAGGGGCGGACATGGGCAACACCGACACACTCAGCCGATGCCCACTACCAGACTAGCTGGAAGACCCCACACCTGGCATCCCCATTCTGCCTATAGGCGTATTGGACTAGGGGCCCATTACATCAGCAGAAGTAGCAAGAGCCTCAACCAAGGACCACGTGATCTGGACAGTCGCAAGTTGGGTGATGAGGGGGTGGCCAGAGAAGACTGGGGGCGGGGAATTTAAACAGTACGCGAGCAAACGGGACAAGCTAACCATGCAAGGGGGGTGGCTATTATGGGGCGATCGGGTTATTGTTCCCTTGTGCCTAAGGGAAAAAGTCTTAACACTGTTGCATGAGGGGCACCCTGGGATTGTTTAGATGAAGGGACTAGCCAGGAGCTACGTCTGGTGGCCCAACATGGATGTAGACATTACCGAGTGGGTGGGGAGATGCCAGCCCTGCCAGGAGTCTAGGCCAGACCCACCAACAGCACCGGTGAGGGAGTGGGAAAGACCCAAGGGGCCCTGGTCCAGGATCCACTTCGCTGGGCCGTTTCACGGACAGACCTTTATGTCGTAGTAGATGCCTTTTCAAAGTGGCTAGAGATTAAGCTCATGAGGGCCTCTACCACCAACGTGATTATTAGGGAACTGAGACAGTTGTTCGCCACCATGGGTTACCGGACATCCTAGTGTCAGACAACGGGCCCCAATTCACGGCCACACAATTCGAGGGGTATTTAGCAGACTTGGGGGTCAGACACGTCCTCTCGGCCCCGTTCCATCTGGCTAATAATGGGCAGGCTGAGAGATTTGTAAGAATGGCCAAGGAGGCACTCTCATGCCTAGGCCCCGGAGACTGGCAGGAAATAATAGATCGATTTCTAACAGCCCAGCACTCCACACCGTGTGCTGCTACAGGCCGAAGCCCGGCAGAGCTGTTAGTGGGAAGGAAGCTCCAAGGGGTACTGGATAGGCTGAATCCTAACTATTCCCCCGAGGTTTTCAAGGGGGGTGGAGAGGAAGCTCAGGAAATTCACCATAGGGACGCCAGTACATGCCAGGAACTATGGGAAGGGCCCACTCTGGGAAGCAGGAACAATCACAGAAATCACGGGGCCCAAATCATACAGAGTAGACATGGGGGACGGGAGAGTTTGGCGCAGGCACATAGATCAACTGAGGCACAGTAGACATGGGGGACGGGAGAGTTTGGCGCAGGCACATAGATCAACTGAATAGCCGCAGACGCCGAGGAAAACTTCAACAAACTGCTCCCTGACTACCAACCAGAACCACAAACTACGTCAAGCCCGAGGGCAGCGGAGGACTTAGCTGACGATCCTGGCATCCAGCACCACCCCATCGAAGAGTTTCCACTGACCGGGGAAGTTGCCGCCCACAAAGAGATCTCGGAGGTTCCATTGGTGGAGCAGGGAGAGACAGGGAGTCCCTCCGACCTGCTCGACGCCTCCCCTCCAACTGAACTGCGCAAGTCGACCAGGATACATACATGCCCTAGTCACCTGAGAGACTTTGTATGTAAATAACACCCAAAGTGACTTCTGGGAGGGGAGGAGTGTTATGTAAATAGGTTTTCTTGGTGGGAAGTTTGAACTAACTGACCATCAGCTGATTGACTGACCACCACAGCTGCAAGGTATATAAAGGGAGCTGTTTCCCTAGGTCAGTCGCTGGGTTCTCACCCTACAATAAAGACCTGTTGTCACTCACTGCCTGGCTTGCTGCGTCCTCATTCACCCAACTTAACATTTCCTGTTTGGTTTATTTGAAAAGGCTGACACATTAGAAAGCAGGTTGGAGGGCCCATCTTCATTCTCATCTTGACTGTTTTGATTAAACCACAACTTAGAAAATTAGAAAACCAACACATAGACTGCCCAGCTTGACCCTGCGATTAACACATTGCAGCCTCTCACAGTGTTGCTGAGTAAAATGTCATTGGGTTTTTTACAAATCAAATCTGCTTTTCTCAACAAATAAGATCAATCCATCAATCAGTATAGAGTGGAAGGGACCTTGAATGTCTTCTAAGTCAACCCCCTGTTCAAGGAGGAGATCCTGTACCATTTCAGACAGGTGGCTGTCCAGTGGTTTCTTAAAAACCTCCAGTGATGAAGCACCCACAACTTCTGAAGGCAAGCTCTTCCGCTGGTTAATTGTTCTCACTGTTAGGAAAAGACAAAAAGATAAAATTTAAATATGTGAGAGGATAATTTAAAGAAAGAAAACAGGAAAATTGGATGCAATCTGTTAGATATATTTTTGATATTCATTTAATTATTTGCTTCCTTAAATCAGTATTGGAGTTTTTTGGTCCTTGTTTTTTAAAGTAATGATTATGGAAATAACAGTAACAAAAATATTTGGGATTTTTTTTTTTTAAATTTAATTTTGCTTGGAATTGTTTTCTCTGTCCTGATCAGGTGTCACACTGGAATCCGATTCTTGCCTTGACCCAGGAATTCCAGTAAATGGCCACCGTCTTGGGAATAATTTCAGTATCCGATCTACGGTAACATTTAGCTGTGATCCAGGTTATACTCTGAGTGATGATGAGACACTTGTGTGTGAAAGAAACCATCAGTGGAATCATGCACTGCCTAGCTGTGATGGTAAGCAACAGAAGATACTATCAAAATAAGGACAATATCACAATTCCATCTTTTCATATTTTATGTATTAATAAAGTCCAGAAAAATTGAATTATTCAGGTTGCTTGTTTTTAAAACTCCTTTTGTGTACGTAAGAACCTCTGCCTTACCTGTTCCCATTGATGTATGGCTTCCTGGGAAGCATAAAAGCAAAATAATGTATAATTTTATGCTGTAGTTATGGTAGCAGTTATTTACTTACTTTAACTTTTCCGAGCCACATCTCCCAAACTGACTGATAAAACAAGCATAATAAAGCAAAAATAGGTTTTGCAATAATGCATTTATATGATATGATATATTATGATAGGTTATCCATATACTATACTATACTATACTATACTATACTATACTATACTATACTATACTATACTATACTATACTATACTATACTATACTATTATTATAAATATATGTTATTAATAAAACCAATATAATCAATTTATACCAGAACATCTAAATATCTTAGTAAGACTTATTTCACAAATGAGATTTTGCAACTTAAAAAAAAGCAGTATTTAACAGACTCTAGATGAGAGATATTTCATAACTATATAGCCCCTTTTGAAAAACCATTGTCAATCAACTTTAAAGGAGCAGGCTTTGGCTAATGAATTTTCAGGAGGTTGTAAATTAGTTGATACAAAACAGGCAAAAACAAGTTTGGAAGGGTTTATTGTTGTTTTGTAAGTTTCTTAAAAGTACCTGGGGCTAATTAGCCAGATCAACTTACTTTTTCAGAATGTTAGTGGAGGTGTATAAATTTCAAAGGGAGGACAAAGTTTTCAGCACAGACCAACATTTTTCAGAATGCTGAAACATATTTTATGGAAGTGTCCTATAGAAAACTTTAATGACATATTGAGAAGGACTGATAGGATTATGTGCTTTGTTATATGTCTATAGAGCTATAGAATATTATAGCTGTTCTGAAAATTATGCTGTAATTTAATACATGATCTAAATATATAGAGTCAATTACTTTAAACATTCTTTAAAAATACTTAAATAAGCTTGGTGCTGGTTATAAAAAATGAAGATGGGATTGATAGCTTGTCTTAGTTATGTTGAATCCTTTTTCTTACCACCTGGCTTAGAATGCAATCAATATTTAGAACAAATAGAGAAGCATCAACATATTTCAAATACAGTCTGCCTTATTTATTGTCCAGTACTGTTTAGATAAAGGATTGCTGGGGATTGGAGACAGTGAGAAGGTAGGAAAGAGAGGGAAATGGCCATATACACAACCCTTTATTTTTAGGTTGAAAATGTTGTGTTAATCATTATATTATTATTATTATTATTATTATTATTATTATTATTATTATTATTATTATTATTATTATTATTAATTTTATTTCTATACCGCCCTTCTCCTGAAGGACTCAGGGCGGTGTACAGCCTATTTAAAACACAAGACAAACATCAATTTAAAATTTAAAATTATTAAATAAATTTGGCACCATTTAAAACCCCAGAAATTTAAAATACCCAAGGCATGGCCACATGACATAGCCTTTCTCTCTTAAACCTCCCATAGGCAAAGTGAATTAGCTTCTTTCCTCCTTCTCATCCAAAATGAATATTTTACATCTTCTCCCAATGTAAGCATTGCAGTATATACCATGGGGTTCACTTTGGTAGCAACTGGCACAAAGGCTGAAATCTTTCAGGCTTCTCTAGGCTGCTACTTGCTGCTGCAATCATACCCTGGTTTTTAGTCACTGCTGATTGCCTTCCATGCTATTTTGGTTTGTGGTACCAACAATTACGACATCACTAGTAATATAATGATTCAGATACTTTTAGAAAAGCAGTAGACTTGGATCAGTGGTGGGTTTCAAATTTTTTTACTACCGGTTCTGTGGGTATGGCTTGGTGGGCATGGCATGGCTTGGTGGGTGTGGCTTGGTGGGCGTGGCAGGGGAAGGATACTGTAAAATCTCCATTCCCTCCCCAATCCAGGGGAAGGATACTGCAAAATCCCCATTTCCTCCCTATCAGCTGGGACTTGGGAGGCAGAGAATAGATGGGGACGGGCCAGTCAGAATTTTTACTATCATTTCTCCGAACTACTCAAAATTTCTGCTACCGGTTCTCCAGAACTGGTCAGAACCTGCTGAAACCCACCTCTGACTTGGATCCTTCTAATCTAAACTGACCTACCTGTCAAAGCTGTTCTAATTTAGCATGCTATCTAGGAATCTTTCTGCTCCTTTAAGAGTTTTATTGTATGTTCTCATTTGACTAGCTAGTTCAAATATGTCAGGATAGCAGCATTCAGTAAATATATTAGGTAAATATTAAAGCATAAAGATACAGGGAAAATGCTAAATTATAGCTGCTGCCAAACTACATGTCATTTATTATGCAAAGTTGAGCAGTTATTATGATAAATAATCATTCACATTAGCCTATTTTACTTCTTTTAATCTTCACAGAGGTTCAGTTTTGATAAAAAATAATAATAACACAGCTGTGATGAAAAGCATCTTCTGTTCCTTGAAAACCAAAGATGATAAAAGAATTTAAAAATCTGTACTCCAACAAACCTTTAATGAAACAGTGCAACGAGCGTATCATAAAGTTGTTTCATATATTTGGCCCTAAGCCTAGATCAAAGACAATCAAATAAATTTAAAATGGTATTTGTTTTTACAGATCTTAATATCAAGCACTCATAATTAATCTACAACTCAGGGAAAATTAAGATAGGAAAATAATTTGGAGTTGATGCTTTTCATATAAAACTATTTCTTTCTCCTATGCATTGTAATCTTATTCCCTGATCACCAAACCAGTTCTGACTGTCTACACACTGTTTACGCACTGTATTTGATAATGTAACCAGCTATCTTTCTGATAGAGACCAACATATTCTATTTTTCTCTTGTTATTCTTTTTGACATATATTCTTGTAAAATTCTTTATTATCAGATTGCCAAGGAAACAAGACAGCCACTGGCAATTCTAAATAGACTCCTAATGCAGATGTACACATTAATCTGACTACTACTGCTGTTTCTAATCAGTTCATTTGCTGTGATGATGTTTATAAAATTTCTATTTCAGCAGGAACCTATTATGAGTATGTAACATGGGGATCATATAGGGTAAATGTTTCCTTCCTTTCTTCCTTCCTTCCTTCCTTCCTTCCTTCCTTCCTTCCTTCCTTCCTTCCTTCCTTCCTTCCTTGCAAATTTTGCACTATTGATTAGCACCTGTTCATAATATGTCTCCCCAAAATAAAGAATCATCCCTCTTAATTTTAAATTGGAAATTATTTTCTTTTGAATTAGCTCTATGTGGTGGCTATATTTATGGAAGGAGTGGAACTCTTCTGTCTCCAGGCTTTCCTGATTTTTATCCCAATTCTTTAAACTGCACATGGACAATTGAAGTTTCTCATGGCAAAGGTAAGAATATTGTGTAATGGCATCCCGCAAAGAGAATGCCTTAATCAAAAATGCAAACTTACCCATGGTTACTTAAACTATTTGAAAGACAAATAGTTATGACAGATATACGTAAACATACAAAATATATTGGTTTTGAGAATTGTACAACTCTAGTATAAAATGGTTATGACAATGAATATGCTTAGGGTTAGAGTAGAGATTGATGAATATTTTTTTTTATTTTCTTTACTGTCTCAATATGATATGTTCCAGTGGTGAAATTCAATTTTTTTTTCTACTGATTCTGTGGGCTTGGTGGGCATGGCAGGGGAAAGATACTGCAAAATCTCAATTTCCACCCCACTCCAGGGGAAGGATACTGCAAAATCCACATTCCCTCCCCACTCCTGGGGGAAGGATATTGCAAAATCTCCATTCCCACCTCACTCTGGGGCCAGCCAGAGGTGGTATTTGCTAGTTCTCCAAACTACTCAAAATTTCTGCTACCAGTTCTCCAGAACCTGTCAGAACCTGCTGAATATCACCCCTGATATGTTCTGAATATTATCAATGAATATTCTGTGATATAATAGACATGCAATAGTAGCAGTGGGTTTCTACTTTGAACAGAAAGAGTTTACCATGAGCAAAATCAATTTTGGAATAAAAGACCAGTTGAGACATAAAACCTTTGGCAGTAGCTGCTCTCTTAATTGCAGTAGCAACTGATCTCACTCACTGTAGAACTATAGCAAGCACTGTAGCACAGCCTGAAGTGGAGAGGCCACAGCTGCATGGGATTTGAGATGTGACTTGGCTATATGACATGACTCTTTCAGCATCTACCATGATAATGCACCTACTGGCATTCCCTTCCCTGACTCAAAAGACTTGTTTTGGAGGAAAGGAGAGGCAATGGCAGCTTTAGGACTGAGGAAAGTATAATGGCATTTTACTTGCTGGGATTCTCATAGTGGAACTAAGATCAATGCTAAACTCTTAGCTTTCTAGGGTTATCAGTGGTTCAGCTCAAGAGTTCTGATTGCAAAATAGTCTGCCGTATTTAAATTATCCCGAATCCCAAAAGCAAAACGTTATTTTCTCGTCCTTCTAGGTGTTCAACTGATCTTCCACACTTTTCACCTGGAGAGCTCCCATGACTATCTGCTCATCACGGAAGATGGGAGCTTTACGGAACCCGTGGCAAGATTAACAGGATCTGTTTTACCTCCAACCATTAAAGCTGGGCTCTTTGGAAACTTTACTGCACAACTTAGATTCATTTCTGATTTTTCCATCTCCTATGAAGGTTTTAATATAACATTTTCAGGTAAAGATGTGCAAATAGTTGCTTTGCCAATTATTTATACTTATATTATGATTAAATAGCAAAACCAAGACCTGATGGCCTAGAGGTGGAGCTCTTGCCTCACAATCAGGAGGTTGTGAGTTCGATCCTAGGTAGAGGCACATGTAGGGTCTCCTGCTTGAGCATGGGGTTGGACTCGATGACCTGCAAGGTCCCTTCTAACTCTGTTAATCTGTTAAATATGAAAGGGGGTTAGGTTCTATATGTTTACTAATAAACTGCTTAATCTAGTTCTTTGTTACTTTTCTTTTTAAAGTGTTCTCAGCTCAGTGCATATGTATTTACTTCACTGGAAGTTCTATTTATAGTGATTTTATTACATTAATTTATTTGATTTTTTATGAGTTTTAGTTTTTTAAATGTGTTTTTTTATATTCTGTAAGATGCCTTGAGTCGTCATGGGCGAATAGGTGGCAATATAAATCTAATAAATAAATAAATAAATAAATTTCTGTAGCATCTCACTTGTCTCACTGAGACAAATTCAAAGCCCTTTTGAAGTTGTTGTAAATTTGTCATTCTTCTTCATTGAGCTAAGTCCATTGCTCATTTCAAGAAATTACAAAAACAATTTCAGAAAGTTATGCATAGAACGACAGTTACTACTTTGGTTACCAGTTACTTTGAAAACCAATAAAAATATCTTGTTACATCGTAATGTTTCTCCAACTTACTCAGTCTATTCATATAAAGATTTTCATTTCATTTTTTTATACATATACATAAGCTACATTCCATGAAGTTGAAGGTCAGAGTTGTGATAAAATAAAAAATATTTGAACGAAACAGGAGCAAAAATGGAAATACTGCTTTGCTTAAATATTAGGGACTTAACAGACAACAACATTCTGCCAGAATAAAATGTTTTTATTATTTGAGAAAAGTTATTCAGAAATGGGAATATATGCATTTCATAGCCTATGCTATCAATATAGAAGAAGCTATTGGAAAGTTCTATATTATATTACAATCAGCCACATGCCTTCTTCATGAGAAGGTTGCAATGAAAGAGCGGTATGGGAGAAAGTGACTTTGCATGCATCCTGACCCCAAGACATTTAGGGTTTAATAGGAGCTATTGAATTGTGCCTGGGAAAAAATTAACAACAAGGGGAGCTAGAGCTGGAGAGTATAAAAGTTCTGTAGAGTATAAAAAATCAGGAAGAAAGATCAGAAAAATTAAAGAGAGAACACTACTGATAGTATATTATAGTCTTATCCAGCTTAGATGGAACTTTCAATTAGTTTCAACATATGACTTTCAAAACCATTTGGGAAAAACCACATTGCAATTCATTCTATGTCCGTTTGTCAGAAGCACAACATTTTTGAGACAAGCCAATGGATTTTTGAACAGATGAAAAAAATACCTTTAAAACATTTGTTTTGCCATTTTCCTCATGCCTGTTTGTAATCATGGCCGGATGCATTTTTGCTTTTAGATATGCATATGGCTTTTACACAGTGTGATCCTTTTTTCAAAGATCATATGATGAATGTGACAATTTCTCCTAGTCAGTTAAACTTGGTTACTAACTCACAAGCCTTACTAGTGCCTCACTCTGAATGCATTCCTGTTGCCAAGGGAACTGTGTTGACGTTTTTCTGTTTTATTATGTAGAAGTAGCAATTTTATTGCCAGGAATAATGCATTGTATTGATTTACCTATATTCTCACATTAGCCTAATTCCATTATCAAAAAAAGATTAATGAAAATAAAATTTAAAAAAACTTCAATATGATATTGAAGTTAGGCTCAAGAGTGCTGGTGTTTACTTGGGGAAATAAGATTTACGCACAATATTTACTAAAAGAAAATAAAATAAACCAGCACTACTATTTTAAAAATAACCAATCTGTCCATTTAAATTACTTAATTAACACAGAGATAAATGCATTGTTACATCTGAACTGTAATGAATATAATAATATATTGAAGTTTTGCGATAATTGCAATAATTGCACATAGATCAAGGTATTGTGCCATCTGCAGATTTGATTGTGAGAAAATAAAATGAGACACATATATTAGAAAAGCAGATGAGAGAAGGAAAAATGGTCAAAGAGAGCTTCAGCATTTTTTATATCTTGAAACAATGTGAATACAGGTTAACATAACATCAGTATAATACAAATAGTAAGAAAGTAGAAGAAACAATTCATGGATAAGAGATTCAATGACCATCAGATTTAAAAGGAAAAATGTATTGGGAGAGATTTCCCAGAAAAGAAGTTGTCAATATAAAAGTGAAATCCTTCATAACACCAAAACAAATCTCACTAAAGCCACCTTTTTCACAGCCTATTTGCACTTAGCATTTTACTTTATGGATTTGTAAATTTCTGCCACTACTTTTTTTAATCATCTACCAATTGATTATTATCTACTTAACTGGCCAAATATACTAGTGGAACCCCAGAAAGAGACAGAAAAGCTAAGGTGATAATATTGAAATAAGTGTATCAGAAGTGCAGAAAACCTTGCTGCATGGCAAATTCACTTGATTTCTTATTTCAAGGGTTGTGGATCATAGCACACTTCTAACATATTAAGGTTGTAGAAAAATATTCTATTTCACTTGTACTTGATATTTCACCACATATTTTTACTAACCATTGCTAGGATCAGTGCATTATATTTACAAAGCAATGTATAAGGTTTTCTCTATGTGTTTGTGTTTGTATGTTTCCTGCTTTACTGTATAAAAACAATTTTTTTTTCTTGACTACAAAAATATATCAGGGGAAAATATTCTGCAAGACTTATTTTGACTTCCCTACCGGCTTGACTTTCAAAGACTGCAGTTCTATGCAGTAAGATGAGTCTACACATGCAAATTAATTCACACTGATTTATCATTGAGAAAGAGAGAGAGCGAGAGAGAGATGAAGGAAAACCTTGAAGAAAATAGTGGTGGGTGGGTATATTGCCATGAAAATGTTTAAAATTCAGGGACATTTATTGATATATTTTTGTCAGCTACTAACCAACACTCTTTAGGCAAACACTGTAATCCTTTAAGTCATTGCAGTAGTTTAGCAGATAAAATATCGGTTTCCTTCCTTAACACCAAATCAGAATTCTTTATTTTTTTGTTTGTTTCATTCTTGGCAAATGCTGGTCTAATTCAGATGCCAATACAACAATTAGCATTCTGAAAAGTACTCCAGTAGGTGTTTCATCTTTAGATTCGGTGTCACACAACAGCATTGAGCAGTATAACAAACGAAAGAGAAAAGCAGACTTCAGGTTGCCATTGTTGCAAGACACTGTAGTAAATAAACTGTTTCGTGAGCATCAGTGTGTTTGTGTCTGTATGGAAATCAGGATAGAAAAAGCAAATGTGCCCACTTTCCATTTCCCATGCATTCCACCTAATTTCCCATGATTAGTCTCTTTGTATATGCTTAAATCTATATGCAGCTAATTATTATTATTTAAATAAAGTAGAGAAAACCCGGAGACCAGGGCTTCTCAACTTCTTTCTAAAACTAGGTACGACTAGGTAAGAGAAAGAAAGCTTAAGCATACAATAGTCGCCGGCATCCTAACTTGCTACCCAACCGTTTTGCTCAGAGGAACGGATGGATGGGAGGAATTTGTTCTAGGATTTTTTCTTTTTCCTCCATAGCTTCCTGCCAGATCTGGCCTGTTTTTTTAACTTCACTTTCTTTCATTAGCTTCTTCCTCTAAATCAAACCATTGGTTCCATTGTCAGCTACTACATAAAGAAAAAAGATAATGCCCTTAAGGGACATCTCCTTCCCTTTTCTTTCTTGGAAAGATGCATTTCTTCTTTTATTGCTTTCTAGCACATGACCATGTTATAATATTCCGTACAATGTTATGCTGAAACAAGAGACACAAGGTTACACCGTTCCTATGTACATCTGCAATATTTCTTTTTCATTTGTATACCCTATGCTGTTTGTCATTTAACTGAGTAAATTAAAAGCATCTTAGACTTGAAGTTGACTTTTGATGACTCCCTGGCCCCTTTTTGTAGTTTTCATGACAGCAGTATGGATCTAGCTGTCTAGTATGAATAGCAGTGATATAAAAACAAGCAAAGGTGCATCGTGATTCATATTGAGAACTCCAGTGTTTGGATGTATATACATGCATACATACATACATAGGGAATAATCCCATATATACATGGAATAATATGTATGCACATTATTTACTATAAGAAAATAAAATAAACCAGCACTCATATTTTAAAACTAACCAATCTATCCATGTAGACTACTTAATGAACACAGAGATTCTTTCATTCAAGTACTAATGAGGTTCAATCCAGCTTAACATTTCAGACCTAGACAAGGTCAATCAGCTGTTGCTATTTGTGGAGATTTTGGTTATAATATTATTTATAATAGGAAAGTAGGTACAGATAATCATCGAATTACAATCACAATTTCTATTGCTAAGCAAGACAGTTTTTAAGAGAGTTTTGCGCAGGGGTGAAATGTAAAATTTGTTACTACCGGTTCTGTGGGCGTGGCTTGGGGTAATGTGACTGGGTGGGCGTGGCCAACTTTAAAAAAAAACTTTTCAAAGCATTTTTTCTAATGCTTTTAAAAGCCTCTCTGCCGATCAGGGAACTCAGCTGGGATCGTCAGAGACTTTTCAAAGCATTTTTTTTACCACCTCTTCGGCCAAGAGGTTGCAGGAAAAAAAATGCTTTGAACAGCCTGTGATGATCCCAGCTGAGCCACGCGATCATCAGAGGCTTTTTTTTTTTTTTACTTTTTAAAGCATTTTTTCATTGGAAGAGGTTGTAGAAAAAATGCTTTTAAAAGTAAAAAGAAAAAAGCCTCTGACGATCGTGCGGCTCAGCTGGCCATGGTGGTGGTGGTGGGGGCGCAGGGATTTTTGCTACTGGTTCTCCGAACCACCCGCCGCCATCACGGGAGCATTTCACCCCTGGTTTTGCCCCATTTTACGCCCTTTCTTGCCACAGCTGTTCAGTGAATCACTGCAGCCGTTAAGTGAGTAACACGGTTGTTAAACGAATCTGGCTTGCCCAATCAATTTACTTGTAAGAGGATTCCAAAAGGTGATCACGTGAACCTGGGACACTGCAACTGTCATAAATACCATATGAGCCAGTTTCCAAGCATCTCAATTTTGATCCTGTTACCATGGGAATGCTGCAATGGTCATAAATGTGAATAATAGTCATAAGTCACTTTTTTCAGCGCCGGCATAATTTCGAAAGGTCACTAAATGTACGGTTTTCAGTCGAGGACTACTTGTATACATTTAGCAAATATCTCTGCATTCAATATTGAAATCATTGTACAATTTAACCGATTGTTCTGGGAGGTCTAAGTTCCTCTTGCACTGGGTGGTGGGGGGAAGCAAGATGGTTTTTCTCAGAATACTTCGTTTCATCTTTATTTTTGGTTTCTTGTTGGAAGAATATGACCTGGAGCCTTGCGATGACCCTGGAGTTCCTGCCTTCAGTCGACGCATAGGCTTTCATTTTGAAGTTGGAGATTCCCTGACATTTTCTTGTTTTCCTGGATATCGTTTGGAAGGTGCGATCAAGCTGACCTGTCTGGGTGGTGGCCGTCGTGTATGGAGTGCACCTCTGCCAAGGTGTGTGGGTAGGTGGTCACATGCTTTCATTTCATTCATCCAATTGTTTCTGGCACATAAAGCGGGCAAAAATTAAAGGTGTGAAAAAAAAACCCCATTAATTTATGTGGCATTGATGTATACATTACATTGTAGTTTGCTAAATTACTCAGGAAATGATTTTAAATTCTTTTTTCTGGTTATTGATCATAACGATTTATTTGATTAAGTAATACTTTTAAAATTATCTTAAAAATAATAGTTAAATTAATAACTATGGTACAAATAGCTGTTTTTCTGACATGAAATGGTCATAGACAATAAATACATTAAGGAATGGCAGTCTATAAATGTTTCAATTTTGATTGTACATATTATTTACCAGGGTATAGAAGCTTTCATAAACAAAATTTGATTTGAATATACCCAACAATTCACATTAATTGTTAGGTTGAACATTTCTATTTTTTTTTCAGAAGTAATTAACACGTGTGTAAGTTTATATATGAGTTTGAATGCATATATCTTTCTCTTTTTTCAAAAAGTAAATAAATTATAAACAGAAAAATAGTACTGATTATATTTACTAATTTATAAATTCTGTTCTTTCAGGATTATCAATATCTTGTGCCAAACTTTATTTGTGTGTGTGTGTGTGTGTGTGTGTATAAATGAATGTTGTAACATTTTTACTATCATTCTTATGATGAATTAATGCATACTATAGCGTATAGTATAAGTCTTTTTAGACTTATTCCATAAATGGCATAATAGAACGATCACTATAAATCTACACTTGCAAAAGGGAAGTTTTAGTGTGAAACTTGCCAGAAACTTTTTTAATTACTATATTTCCCTAAATTCTATTTCTTTTTTTTTCTGTAAATATCAGGAGATTTAAATTGTGATGCCTTTATTTTCCTGCTGAGAACTTCTTCTTTTTTTATTAATGATAAACAAACATACATATACAACATACACACATTAAAAACAAACTATACATAACAAACTGTACACTAAAATCAAGTCATGCAACTTGAGCTTTGTGAATAGAGCTACATCGGTAATTTGTATATCTATTTATCTATCTATCTATCTATCTATCTATCTATCTATCTATCTATCCTTCATTATATAATATATATAATATATAATATAATATATATAATTCTATTTCTTTATCTTTTTATATTTTTTTAATGACTCAGTGTACCATTTTATCATTTTTCCTGTCACCAAAGGGTTTCACCTCCAGTTCTGCAAAAGCTCATACATTATTTGGGAGTTGAGGGTGAAATCTTTCTACCTCAGGTGATGGATAAAGGGGAAAATAGGCTTTTTTCCTCCTCATCTTTCTTCCAAGCACAGGTAAAATAGGAAGCTCAGGGAAAGGGAAAAAAAAACTGATGAAAATAAAGATTTCTGAAGGGTCACACAAGCAACTTGCATTTATAAGGCAACAGCTATAATTATTGTGCTGTTATAATGTTCATGGCAAGGGCAGCATTAAAAGATATTAGAAATAGGGCAATAAGAAGGGAGGTGTTTTTTCTTAAGTTGGAGATTGAGACAGGATTTTCTGAACTCAATTAAGAGTCAAGGTAATATGAATAATATACATGATCGGACTATGGGTAAGTGTGGATATGCCTGTAGAAAATTGTTTTTTGAGCTTTTTCCTTCTTCCATAAGTGATTGACATTATCAAAGCAAACTACATCAATTAACTAGAACTTTTATTGTAGCTTTTAAAAAAGAGAAATAAAAAAATTGATTATGTGAAATCCATTGTTGTCAGTTAAACAGGTCAATTCTTTACAAACTTGTTGTTTGGCATTCCAAACAGAACATAAAGAGCCATAGAGATGACTTTAGATTATAATGCAGAAACAAATTCAAGAACATGTTTTAAGTCCAGGGAATGAAGAAAACATTAGAACAAACCTCAAATTGGCTCCCCCTAGACCAGGGGTGAAATGTAAAATTTCTTACTACTGGTTCTGTGGGCGTGGCTTGGTGGTGGTGGGGTAATGTGACTGGGTGGGCATGGCCAACTTTAAAAAAAAAAAAACTTTTCAAGGTATTTTTTCTACAACCTCTTCAGCCGAAAAGGTTGCAAAAAAATGCTTTGAAAAGTCTCTGACGATCAGGCAACTCAGCTGGGATCATCAGAGACTTTTCAAAGCATTTTTTTTACCACCTCTTTGGCCAAGAGATTGCAGAAAAAAATGCTTTGAAAAGTCTCTGACGATCCCAGTTGAGCCGCGCAATCATCAGAGGCTTTTTTTTTAACTTTTAAAAGCATTTTTTCGTCAGAAGAGGTTGTAGAAAAAATGCTTTTAAAAGTAAAAAAAAAAAAGCCTCTGATGATCATGCAGCTCAGCTGGGCATGGTGGGGAGGGGCAGAGATTTTTGCTACCAGTTCTCCGAACCACCCGCTGCCATCGCTACCGGATAGAGTGATCTGGTCCGAACCGGGAGCAAAGCACCTTTGGGACAACCATGACCTGAATGACTGAGAATCTCCATGGACATCTTTTTTTCATCTTCTTTTTATCTTCTTTTTCAATTTGTATAGGCTGGTTGGAAGCATATCTCCTTTTGGCACCTTTAATGAAGTTGAGTTTTCTTTCAGTTGACTGGTAACCTTCTAACACTTGCCTCCCTCAGCTTGGCCAAGCTACTTCCAAAAGTTTGTGTATTTGGTTTCCCTTTCTGCATTTAGTAGTCCAACCCAGGTCAGGGTGAGGATTTCCCCTTCAATCCTCTCCTGTTTTCCCAGTGGCCTCTTGAGGAAGGAAGTCACTCTTTGCCTCAGGTTACCTCAGAATCTGCACCTCATATGGAAGGGCTGTTTGGACTTCATTATTCCATTCATTCATAAGCTCCATCCTTCAACCCTTACGCCCTTTACATAGTACTATTTATTTATTTATTTTAAAAAAATGTTCACATCCATCTCCCTCAGAGATTATGACTCCAAATACTATTGGATGTTGGGGTGGAATGGCTGAAAGAAAAGGATGGTTGAAGTACTCTTGAGTTATGAGCTGAGGGAAGGGAAAATCTGCAAAGCAATAAGGGAAGACGTAAAACCCCCATTACATAAGAAGTAGGGGGAGGAAGTAGACATGTCAGTGTAAATGTGAAGGGGGAAAGGGTAGCGACTAGATGTGAAAGCTGAGGGGGGATGGAGAAAAGAAAAGGGAAAAAAGGTGGGAAACAAATAAAACCTAAAATTAATAGGAAGAGAGACCTGTAAGCAACCAACTGGAGCAGTGGAAAGAGATGCAAGAGGTAGAAAAGGCAGTGGCTATGGTACAGCCATTGCCTCTCTTAAGCAAAGAGAGGCAATGGCTGGAAGAAAGTGAAAAGTTGGGTCTGGGAAGAGATGGGGTACAACTGGTCATAGCAGATGTACCATTGAACTCCGTGTTTTGCATCTTTTATCTGAATGAGGCTGATGGATTGTTGAGCTGAAAATTGAAACATCAAACCATCAAACCAGTTTACTTTGTACAGGACAGTATATGTTAACCCTCAATAAGAGGATGGGAATGCTGAGTTAAATATGGTTTTGCATATCTATTCTGTTCAAATAGCTATCAAGAACTGTTAGCTTCATTAACCCTAACCCTAAACTTCTCTCTCCTATTTGCCCAATTAACAGCATCTGTTCTGAGATTGCTTTGATTCAGCCAGAGTTAAATTTCCCAGCCTCTGATTTTATACCTTTATATTGCCCTTGTCCCTGATCATCCATTTTACTGTGGGTATTCCATCAGTACCTGTAGTCTTCCAGCTTGGTAATTACCAGAGTACTAATCTAACTTCAGCTTCTAGTACTAGAAATTCTTGTAAGTAGGAAATACCTCCTAAGGTATCTTAGATGTTGACATCTCTGTTGTACCTTTCAGCTTCGTTTGATCTTGTTTGAATCAGTTATTACAATGGTGGGCTTATACATAGGTCATTTTAATAGTTGTTTCACAAGTGAAGCCTGCTCATTATCAAAGCTAGAACCTAAGATAACTTCAAATTTCAGTGCTTCAGTTAATTTAGAAATCAATGGCTTGAATGTGGCTAATCAGAGTAATCAAGTCCTTGAAACTAAGGAATGAGCCATGTCTTTGAAGGAAGTTGCATTACTAAGCAATAATTAATTTTAAAAAATTCTTTTATGCCACACGCCAATTAATCCACCACAGAGCCCTCAGTTGATATAAGATTTTAAATATACCTTTCTCTTTTTAACTAAAAGATTCAAAAGCATAGTCTATTCTACCAAATAACAATGAAGACTATCTCCTTTCATTCTAACTCAGTGTTATCTTGCTGTGTTTTTTAAAAAAAAATGAAGGCCACTGGATTTTTAAAAAAATATGTTAGCAAATGCTCCTCTACAGTTTCAATGGAATACTTCCAAACATAATGGTGATTTTATCCTTTTGGATGTACATAGCTTTGCTTTTAATTTTACTTTCATGAAAAGAGCCATGGAAGATTATGTTTAAATATGATTACTGCTGCGAGACTATTATATGCACAAAAATGGAAAGACTCTGAAATACCCACGTTGGAAGATTGGTTGATGAAGATGACAGAACCAATAGAGATGACAACATTAACTTGTCTGATTAGAGAAAGATCAGTAGGTACATTTATTAGTAACTAGAAACCCTTTATAGACTTTTTGATGAAAAAAGAGAAAAATGAAAGTGTGTTTATGAGCTTGAAGATTAGAAAAGGTAGCTTATGGAAAGTAGGAAGTTATGATGTAACCTTAGGAAGGGTAAAATATAAATCCATTTAAAACTGCTGTCCAAAAATTTAGAAACTGACTCTTTCTAATCTTTTCTTTCTTTCTCCTCTTTGCTTATTTATTGCCTTATTTTCTGCCTTATTCTGCCTTATTTTCTTTGTTACTTTTCTAATATTTCAATTGTTTTTATCTTAATATTTTATTTAATAAAATGTTAATACTTTTACAAAGTATTAACATGTTTTTCAGGGTTAAAATACATTTCTTAGTAGTTTCAGATGTTTTTAATTTGTTGTATTACCTTTTAAACTCTTCGAAAAAATGGCAAATCTTTTTTTTTTTTTTTTTACCTGAAGCAGCTCTCTTATTCAAAAATAGCTCTTTGGTATTTATAATAGATATATTGGATAATATAAAGAGTTTTTGCAAGAAGTAATTGCATTAATTAATTGTATTAACTAATTAATTAATTAATTAGAATGCTAAAACTGAAAAAGTATAATAAGTCAGAATATATTTCTTAGATTAATTTTACCCAAATATGATATTAATGCAGGTTGCTTTTTTCTGTCATTTTTTTAGGGTTAATAACATTACTGGAATTAAGTATGAACTGATAACCTATTATCTAAACATACATGATGAAATGAAAGAATAATAAACTAATTCCTGTACATTCCATCTCAATCTTGTAATTATTCATATGCCAGATATGTATTGTAGCTTTTATCAGTCCTTATTTTAATGTTTTCTGCCTAAAAAAGGATCTTTGGAATTTATCAATGAAAGAGATTTATTATTTATTTATTTATTTATTAAACAAATGTACATTGCTGTCCCATTCGCATGGAGTGATTCTAGGTGGTTTACAAAATAAAAAATCCATAGTACAAAAGCCTGTAAACTCCTTATCCCATGCAGCAGCAACAAACAAGATCAAACCAGCCACATGATCTGTGTCAATCTGAGGTCACTGGGCCCGCTGACAAAATGATGTCTTTAAGGCCTTCTGGAAAAATATCAAGATGGAGCCAGTCTTATTTCCAGAGATTGATATTCCATAGGGAGGGAGCCGCCACAGAGAAGGCCCGTTTTCTTGGTTCCACTAGGTAGACAGCATAGTAACTTACTAAATTAGTCAAACTTAATAAGTTGGAAATCACAGAGGGCAGGCAGCATGGAACAAACCTTAATTTGGGGACAATCCAGAATATGGATTGTTCAGATTATAAATTCATTCCACATTTAGTTAAAATCGTATAATTAGTTACATTATTGCCATCCATTCTCAGTCCTTTATATGTTTGGAATTGAAGTTGTATACTAATTTTGATACTGAGACCAGTTTGATCTAGTGGTTCAAGCACCAGACTAAAAAGTGGGAGAGTGTGAGTTCAAGTTGTGCCTTAGTCATGAAAGCCAGCTGGGTGACCTTGGGCCAGCCATTCTCTGCCTCTACAGAGACATCATTTCCTTAGAGTACTGCGGAAAAATCAGGTGGAACTAATGATTTCTTTCTATCAGTCCATGATAGAAAGTGTCCTCACATACTATATGGTACGCTGGTTTAACAGCTGTGGACAGAGAGGCACTACTGAGTGATCAGTTCGGTACAAGAAACCATTGGTTGCCCTCTAACACCACTGGATGACATCGCCAGGTCTCGCTGTTTCAGCAGAGTAAGGAAGATACTTAGAGATAATTCACATCCTGGCCAGTGTCTCTTTTCACTTTTACCATTGGGCAGAAGACATTGAAGTATAGCCAGCTGGACAAGCAGGTTTAAAAACAGCTTCTACCCAGGGCTGTCAGACTCCTAAACACAATCACAATCACTCCATATACATATGGAAATGTATGACTAGGTTTTTTTCCCCAATTACTTGTATAAGAATTATTCTTTATATAATTTACGTTGTCTTGTATTTTCTGTTATGGATTGCACCAGTAGAGGTTAAACCAATTTTGTTGTATACATGATGTACAATGACAATAAAGGAATTATTATTATTATTATTATTATTATTATTATTATTATTATTATTAATAATAATAAAGCTTTTTTCTGCACTATTAGCCCTTCTTTAAAGCTGAATAGAAGGAAGTCATCTTTACTCTTTGTTTACTTATTCTTGAATGCTGAGAAACAATTATAGGAGTCCTCAACTTACAACCATTTGTTTAGTGACTGTTCAAAATGACAACAGCAGTGAAAAAAGCCTATGACCGTCTTTTACACTTAGGACCATAGCAGCATCCCTATGGTCACGTGACCAATATTCAGATGCTTGACAACTGACTCACTCATATTTATGACGGTTGCAGTGTCCTGGGGTCATGTGATCAATTTTTGACAACTTCTGACAAGCAAAGTCAATAGGGAAGCCAGATTCATTTAACAACCCTATTACTAACTTAACTGCAATGATTCACTTAACAACTGTGGCAAGAAAGATTGTAAAATGAAGCAAAATTCACATAATAAATGTCTTGCTTAGCAACAAAACTTTTGGGCTCAATTATGGTTGTAAGTTGAGGACTACCTGTATATGTATATTCATTAACATTATTTTTATGTGTATATTTCCTTAATTTCATTGCTTTAAAGAGTATAGTGAGACAAAATGCAGTTGGAAAAGAAAAGAAACAGCAGGAAAACCATCTACATACAAAGATTCAATTAATTTTGATCTAAATATAGGAACTTGTTAATAAGAAAGTGGTAATGGGAATGTCAAATAGTAAAAAAAAAATTGTTCTAAGCAAACTACTAGCAAATGACATTTTATACTTACCTTACTTATACTTTTCTTACATACAGAAAATATATTTTATAGTTTTGAAAATATTCACTTTTTAAAAAAAAAACTTTTGAAACAGATAATTAATCATTTTTGTTTATTAATATGTCTGTTTTATTTAGCTGAATGTGGAGCAAGTGTATCTGGGAATGAAGGAACATTACTATCACCAAATTTTCCATCTAACTATGACAACAACCATGAATGCATCTATAAAATTGAAACTGAACCTGGGAAAGGCATCCACTTAAGAGCCAGAACCTTTAAGCTGCACGATGGTGATACTGTTAAGGTAAATATTAAACCATACACTCACATACACAGCAATAATACAACCCATCCAATCCTATTTCAGCATATTTTCTGAGTTTTAGTACTTGAAATCAAATTTCTTTGTTTTTTTTTTTTTTTTTGTTTTTTGTTTTTTGGTAATATCAGTTCTGAGATTCGGGGACAGTCCTGAATTGGTGATTTGTGGAATTCCACTTGAATAGACCTTGACTTAAAGAAAGGAAATGCTAGGACATTTGTTATTGTAAATCCAAGTTAACTTTAACTTGTTTTATATGTGACTTTGTCTCATTCTGACCTTCAGTGTGTCCATGTTTGGATCATATAGTACATATGACAAACTTTCTCCAAAGATTGAACCTCTGATGCTCTTCAGATATGTTATCCCAATACATCTGAAGAGTAACAAGTTAAAAAAAACCTATAATTTAAGGAGTAATTTAAATAACTGTACAATCTAGCTTCTCAGTCCTTGTCCTACTGACATTTGATATTTGCTTTATCTTTTTTATTTATTTATTTACAATATTTATAGCTTGCCTCAAAATATTTTGCTTGCCGCAAAAACCGGACAGGCACCTTAAAGTCATTCTGAACAATGCAATATATACACTGTTCAAATTCCAGTATAAAGACAGCAACCATTAAATAGTTAAATGTATACCCACCTTTCCTCAAGGTATTTCTTTCTCTCATTTTGTTATGAAAGCAAGGCTCCTGAGACTTAATAGCCCCAAGCCAACTGGGTAATAACTTATTCTGTCCTGACTTCCTTGCTAAATTTGAGAAACAGAAACTTACCTACTTTCCATAATCTGTCATACAATATTTTTCTCCTTTTGTCTAGATTAAAAACCCATGCTGTCAACAGGGACAGCATAAATGTAGGGTCAAGAGAGGAAACCTAAATTTAGAAAAGCCGGGAGAGGAATAGGTTTTCAGGAATGGCTGCGGATCTGCATCTCTGTGAGAAAGAAAGATATAGATTTGTTGACATGTGATCATTTTTATACAAGGTCTTTTTTCTCATTTTCACTCTTACTTGATCCTCCTCCAATTATTTAGTCTTCTCTCTAATACATTTACCCCACTTGCAAACTATTAATTATAATCATTAATAATTATATTTTTGTAACTGTTAATAATATGGCTCTCCCTGTCTTTTATCCTTATAAGCAGTACCTTCCCCTTGCCTATTTTAGTGCTATTGAGAAATGCATATATATGTGTGTTTTAATATATTAGGCAGAGTTACTGGAGAGACTGAAAAATAGTAGAACTGGAGAAACTCAATCAAAAGATTCCTGGGAAAATTACAGAAACATTGCGAAAGTGAAAATAACATGTACAGATAGTTCTTGGGTTATGACTATTTATTCAGCAACCATTCAAATTAATGACAGCATTGAATAAGAAGGATTTACAACCAGTCTGCAAAAATGCAGCCATCACAGTGCACCACAGTTATGTGATCACAAGCTGAGCATCTGGGTACCAAACTTATGATTTTACAATGTTACAGTGAGTCAAAGTTAGATTATCATCATTGCAACCTTCCCTGCCACTTTCCCACAAGCAAAGTCAATGGGGAAACCAGTAGGGAAGCCACAGGTCATTCTCACCACTTTTTTTCCAATGGAGGCCTGCTATCCTATGCTCTGTAGTGACCCTCACTGGCCCACTGGCACACATTAGTGCCTGCTCTTGAACCCTTACAGCATACCTCTCGCCTGCCTATAGCTCTTGCCTGTCACGCTGCTTTCCTAGAACTCTAGTTACAGTTCTCTCTTAACCACTCATATGATCTCTGGGTAACAACAGCAACTAAGACTGCCCAAACGTATGTCATTAAGAGATGCAGCCATGTGGTTTCACAGTTTAAGACGTGACTTAGCAACATATTGTATAATCTGATCCTAATTGCCATTGAAACTTGAAGGGTATCTGTAGCTTGAAAATCTTTGCACTCAAGAGTGGCTTTCTTTCCCTCATTACTATAAACTCCAATCCCATTAAAGTGGAAAGAAAAAGAAAAAAGAAAAAGAAAAGAAACAGTAAAGTCACTTTAATAACTGGAATTATAGAAAGGCATAATTCAAAACTTCTTGCAGTGATTTCCATGGTAGATTTTATCTCCTCCTAATAGTCTAGCTTATTTGCAGATTTCTTGAGATTATACATTTTATTCTGTTTTACTCATTCATTTATATTCTGAACTTTAATACTACTCCTATGGTTTATTTAATACTAGCTCCTATGTTGTTTTTTTTTTAAAAAGTATAGCTCTCTAATATTCTTTCTTTTCTTTTCTTTTCTTTTTTTTGTATAACCTACATTTTATATAACATTCTTACAGAGCTTCAGTTCCATCTGAGATCTGTCTGTTTTGGTCCACTATCAATTACCTCTCCTTTATTGTCTTTGTTGCTGAGTTAGTCTCTCTGACTCAGCTAGACTTGACCCTTTTTATTATAGTCATAGACCAGTATAAGGCCCTTATGGTATTGAAACTGTTCCCAACTAAGCTTTAAATATTGGCAATATCTAACATTCAAGGATATTTAAATAATGCTATTGTTTTTAATATGGACTAGTATACTAGTCCAGGGGTCCCCAACCTCTGGGCCGTGGCTTACTACTGGGCCTTGAGCCTTTCAGAAGTGGGCTGTGGAAGTGACGAGTGACCATGCATGAATACATCTCCACTCGTGTGAGCAGTGGGTGACCGTGTATGTGTGCTCCATTTGTGGGGCCATCCCCCCCTTCTGATGGTCCACAAAGCCGTAAAAGTTGGGGAGCTCTGTACTAGTCCATACTAGTATACCTTCTGTTTCACAGCACCTACCATCTGCAATAACATTTTCCTTGAAATCTGTATATCTACACCCCAGCCATCATCTTAAAAAACCCTAAAAACCTAGCTCCTCAGATACAAGGCCAGGAAATCATATCAACCCACCTCTGAATCTGAATGGTCATTATTAGTCTTAGAGTGTTTCATCATGCCCAACTGACATGACCATTTGTGCAATGTTTTAAATTGTTATTTTGTTGTCCTAACCTTTTGAAGATGTCTAGAGTCTCCTCCTCCTCCTCCTCCTCCTCCTCCTCCTCCTCCTCCTCCTCCTCCTCCTCCTCCTCCTCCTCCTTCTTCTTTTTTGAGGTGGGAATGAGCAGAGAAATAAATTTAACAATTAAGTTTACACCTCCTGTACTAATTCTAGACTGGAACTTCAATATGCATTCATGACTGAGGAGGAGAAGGCCATCTCCAAGGTTGTGTCAGCCAGTTGCAGCTCTAACATGTGAGGATAAGAATAATTCCAAGTCTTGTCATCACACAACAGGACTACTGCACTGACCTCTAAATGGGGCTGTCATTGGAAACCACCTGGGAGCTACAACTGGTACAAAATGTGGCCGCCTGGGTGCAGTATGTGTTAACCACCAAGACAGGGGTGCGTTCTACTTACCTTTACTACCGGTTCACAACGGGATCGCATGCGCGCGTTCGCTTCGGCCATGCACACTCCAAGCTTCTGCACATGCGCAGATCGTCTATGATGACATCCCACCGGTTCTACCGGTTCGCAAGAACCAGTCCGAACCGGGGGTAACCCACCACTGTACTAAGAGCATATTACACTGTGCTGGCTGCCAATAGGTTTCTAAATGCAAATCGAAGTATCTGTGGTGATTCTATACACTCTCACCTCATTTAGCTGTTACCTTGGTTTGCAACCATTTGCAAATATGATGGTACTAAATGGTAATAAATTATTTTCCAGGCACTATGCACATTTACAAATGTAATGCATCTACAGCAATGCAGTCACTGACAGTAATGCCGGTGTGGAGAATTATTTGAATGAGATGGCAGCAACCAGTAATCTTTGAAGGGCCCCCTTCTCCCTCTTTCCCTCCCTAAAAATCTATGGAAATTCTCAGTCATCCAGGTCATGGTTGTCCCAAAGGTGGTTTTTCAGGAGGCAACTGGACTTTCTTGTTTTTTTCTTTCTTCTTTGAAGACATTTTGCTTCTCATCCAAGAAGCTTCTTCAACTCTGACTGTATGGTGGGGAATGAAAGGATTTATACTCCATGCAGACAGTTGAAGAAGCTTCTTGGATGAGAAGCGAAATGTTTTCAAAGAAGAACAAAAAAACCCAGAAAGTCCAGTTGCCGCCTGAAAAAGCATCTTTGGTACAACCATGACCTGGATGACAGAATCTCCATAGACTTTTGCCTATGTACTTTGGGATGAACACCTTTCTAATGGTGTGGGAGTATGAATGATTTCCAGAAAAATTGCAGACTACAGGAACCATTTGCACTTACGTTTGAGATGCAGACAACACAGACTCATCCCCAACGGCCTTGCCCTATGCCTCTCTTCAACAGTGACTGGACACAGGGCAGAAACATCCTGCAGCCAAGAAGGCTCCACACCCATTTGCACTACTCAAGTGACCCTGAGGACACAGATAAACCTCCAAGTGGCCTCAACGACTCTCTAAAAGAATGCAAATGACCAGCTGTCTGCAAGGAGTATAAAACCTTCCATTCCCCACCATCCAGTCAGAGCTGAAGAAGATTCTTGGATGAGAAGTGAAATGTCTTCAAAGAAGAAAGAAAAAACAAGACAGTTCCGTTGCCTCCTAAAAAGCACCTTTGGGTCTCTCTCTCTGTTATTCACTTAGTGACCATTTCACTTGGAATTGGCTATTGGAATGGAACTCAGCCACTAAATGAGGAGCGGGTGTAATGCCCTTTATGTCTTGGCACTAAAGTACCTATAGAATCACTGAATTATCTGTTTAGAATTGATTTGTCCAGTACATTCACTGCAGGAAAAGCTCTTGACGCTTTCATGTATTTGTGATGGTGGGGAAGGGATACAGAAGCAAGGCAAAGCAAGGCAGTGTTTTCTACAATGGTAGAAATTTTTGTTTGGAATAATGAGGAAATGGCACAGAAATTATATATGAATATAAATACGAAAAATGAACCAGACTGCACAACAAAATAATACACAGATATCCAAAAGTAGACCTGGCTCATTGGGACCTACATCAGATAAATATCTTGTGTATAAGAAAATTCCTTAACATTATGTGAATAAATTATAAGGAGAAATTTTCATGTTATACTTCATTCATTCCTAATATTTTAATAGTTTGTGATTTTTTTTTTATTCAGCCGCATAAAACTATTTTAACATTGTTCCTATTTATGGACTAATTTTGTGAAGAATGATTTCAAAAGTAGTTCGTTCATGTATGTATTATTTTCTCTCTCTGTTTGTTTGTGTGAACTTCAGCAGTAATAGGGTTTAGAACCTAGATTCTTTCCTGCAAAGGAAGGCATAACTTTTAATTTAAAATTTGGCTGATAAGAAACATGTCAAAATTGTACATACTGTACAAATGTATCCAAAGTGTCTTTCCAATCTGCTGATAACATAGACCAGCTTTGATTGTCAGATGAAGATCAAAATGGAACTATAGATATAGTTATTTTATCCAGTACTTTTCTATTTTATGTTCTTGCAACTGAAATTAAGAAGTGTTTAAAAATGTTTAATCAGGGCAAAGAGAAATTGGCTCATTTCAAATAATGATCTTGGATATGTGCATATAATTGAAACATTCAGGTCAGTGTGGTTCTTAGTTTGGGAGTTTAGTTCCACCCCACCCCCACATAACTGTTCAGAAGTTCAAGTCTTCATTCCTTCTATGTGACTTTAGCCATTATAAAAGCATAGCATGAATTAAGGATATTAAAAATAAATTCAAGTTTCTTAATCCAATACTAAAAATAAACTTGGTGCTTTTTGCCAGGGTTCTGCTTCAATTCTTTTTAATTCATTTAGCGGTGATCAGACTGGTGTATGTTAACCCCACTCCCCCATCAATGTGTTTAGAAAAAGCATTTTCACAAAAATGACATGTAGCACTTTCAAACTTTTGAAACAAAAACTCTGAAGTGGGTTCTGAAGACAGAAGGAGATGGAATTGATAAATAACAAGGAACTGAGCCATAAATACAAACTTGTTTTTATTTAAAAAATGGCTGGATGGGAAGTAATGTGTTATCATGTAAATGAGCTGCATAGCCAGTATATGGCAAGCAATGAAAAGGATTGTTCTCTTTTCCAATGTTTTGTTTGGAAATTTTGATGGTTTTTAGTTAATTGTACATGAACATCTGTTAGATTGCAATAGCTTTAAAATAGTTTTTTTAAAAAATATGTTAAACTTTATTGTATTTTATTTTATAGATATATGATGGAAAAGACAGTTCATCACGTTTGTTGGGAACTTTTACAAAAATGGAATTACTAGAACTCATTCTCAATAGCACATCTAACCATTTATGGATAGAATTTAACAGTAACGGATCAGATACAGATCAAGGTTTTCACCTCACATATACAAGTAAGTAAGAGGGGAACGGGGAAAAACAGAGTTACAAAAAAGCAACTGAGCTATGAGCGAAGTTTAACACAAAATCCTAAGAACTATTATTAATACCTACTGTGTTTATGAGATTGCTTCTTAATTCCTTTCAATTCTGGAAAAAGAGAATCCTAAAGATAATGCTTAAAAATAATTTCCAATATCAGTGCATTATTTTGTGAACATAACAGTCAATGTAAATAGAAAAGAGAGAGACAGGTTGGTGCAGTGGTTAAGTTGATGGCCTAGAAACCAGGAAACGGTAAGTTCTAGTCTTGCCTTAGGCCTCAAAGCCAGTTGGTGATTTTGAGCCAGTCACTCTCTTTCAGCCCAAATCATGTCACAAAGTTGTTGTGGGGAGAATAAGAGGAGGAAGAAGTATTAGTTATGTTCACCGCCTTGAGTTGCATATATAAAAAAGTGGGATATAAATCTAAAAAAAAAAAAGATTATGTATCAACCCTTGTTAAATACAGTAATTACCTGTAGATTTGTAATGTATGTGTAGGTTTTATACAATTGAATATTTAATATTATACTGTTCTGTTAAAATAAATATTTGTATTTTGGCAATGCTAATGTTACTGGGGTTCATTGGTCTCTAGCTTCAACAATCAAAATAGAAGAAAGGCTCAATATTAAAACTGATGGTAGATTTCCTTCTACCATCAGGCAAAAAGTTATGAGAATATTTGTTCAAAGTACAAACCAGTCACTTTTATTTTTTAAAAAAGGTACTTGTCATTTTCATTTCCAGAATAAATTTTTATTCTATCTTCTTCCAAACAGTTCAACATAGTGCAGATGAGGTAGCTGGAAAACTATTAAATGGATTAGTTCTCTTGGAAAGCTTTTAGTCTAAATGGAATATCTCTTCTTTTTCCTCCTCAGCTTTTCAACCTAACAATTAATAAGGTATTGTGTGGCACAATGAGAATACACACACACACACACACACACACACACACACACACACACACACTGTTCACCATAATTATTAATGACTACAACAGTAATTCTAAATTGTCTGTTATTAGTTGCTCTTTGAGGGAATGTGTGAAGATTATCCCTCAACTCTGCTATTTTGAATCTATTTCTCTCTAGATTTTATTTTAAAAAAATAGCACTAGCAGACAGCTCAGATGTGTAATCAAGAATGAAGGATATTGGCATTAACTCTTTTCATTATACTGTTCTCACCAAAAAAAGTGCTCTCTTAGAAGTGATTATTTGGTCTAATAAGGTTCGTGTTTTTTCTTCTGTTATGTGAGATATAATATGGATGTCAGGGTTCCGATTGATAAACCCAACCCAGCGAGCACTTGACGAGACGATCTAAATTCTTAATTCAAAGCTTTATTGAATACATCATTTCGGCACAACATGAAAGCAAAACCAGCTCTGCTTAATTTCCACGGTTTTCTATAGTTAAAGAATAGTTTCTCCCCTCCTTCCCACTAGTACAGGTCACATTGTCCAATTAGGTATCTGAATATTGTTTTAGAAAGTCTTCCAAGTCTTTGTTGACCATCTGATTAGATGAATTTGGTTCCCACGGGATGATCTCTTGTTGTTGCCTGGAACTGGCATTCCAAACCTGATTTTCCCTCCTCCCTTGATTCTGTGGCAAATTGAGAAGCAAAAATGGCTGCAACAGCAAAGTCACTCTTTGAACTTGACATTGGAGTATTTTGAGGTTTTTTAGAAAACAGCATGTTTCCAATGCAGATCTAATTTTTGGGTTTGTTTTTATTTTATTTTTTTTCTCTTAAAGTCCTAAAACTCAGAAATCTTGGTTTTGTTAATCATAGAGCTAACTTAAGCGTGAAAGCTAAAGTTTGCTGACAATATTTTTACTACATTTTATTCTTCTATTTTATTCATTAAGTCTTTCATAGAAATAATTTCAGACACCCTAAAAGAAAAACATTACATTATAAATTGCAGGATACATTAACGTAATAAATTAAATTTTGTTCCTATATTACTGTATGGTGAGGGCTAAGAATTCCTTCTTTTAAATTAGTTAGGATTCAGAATTTCTCAGGGTCATTTCTCCTTTTTCAAAAGTTTCTAAGTAAGGTCTGGTTCTAAAAGTGGCATTATTGTCCTATTGTTTTTTTTCTGCTTATACAAATGTGCTTTGTGTTGAGTGGTTACACAGGATAACAAAGATATTGCTTCCTGAACACTTTTGAGTATCTTACATATTTTTGCTAATCACTGCTAATCACAAAAATAACCTGTAATTTAACCTATCATATACTGTTTATAGAAATCTTCTGTTTTTACACAATAATAATGTAAATCCTTCCATACCTGGTGGCTATGTTGCACACATGAAATAAACATACAAAAACATGGAACTGTTGTTGAAGCACATCCAGTATACCAAATACAACTGGAATATTTGTGGAGATCTAAAAATAGTGGCTCCTTGGATTGGAGTTTGGATGTACCAAGTACTGTTGTTACTTATTTGAATGGAACAACCATGCACTCAAGTCACATTACATTAAAAATAAATGGTCACTCTGAAAGAATTTGGTTCCAGGACAGAAAAATGTGGTACATGAACCGCTTGTTGACCGGACTAAGTTATTTTTCTCCGCTTCACATAAAACGTGGGCTGATGAAACATTTTGTGAAAGCGATGAACAAAGAAGGTGAAAGTTTTCATTATTTGAGACAAATATTTCACAAAAATAACTGATGGCAAGATTAAGGAAGGCATTTTTGTTGGTCCACAGATCAGATATATCATCAGTGACAAGCAGTTCGAAAATTTGTTAGTGGGACCAGAGAAGATCACCTGAAAATCATTCAAGAATGTCACTGAAATTTTCTTGGCAACTACAGAGCACCAAACTACATTCTGCTGGTTGACAGCATGCAAAACCAGGAAGTACAACATATCACTGAAAATTCATTTTCTTCATTCACACTTGGATTTCCTTCCTGAAAATCTAAGTGCAGTCAGTGATAAACATGGTGAAAGTTTTTATCAGGACATTACCACAATGGAAAAATGAAATCAGGACAACTGGAATTCATTAATGCTGGCTGACTATGGTTGGACACTGCAGTGAGATGCGGTGTTGTACTCTAACACTGAGTAAAAACTAAAATCAGCAGGAAAACACTTTTAGCCCTATTGAATGTATGCAGCATGTTAGAAACATTATGCAATTAAATATGTAACAGTCTTTAAAAGTTTATTTCATGTTTCTCAAGATTCCCACATGATACAGTTTTTCTGAAATTATATTTTTGTTCAGATTGAAGGGGTCTATCATAAACATCAAAAGATTTTCAGGATGCAAGATTTTTGGAAAAAATATTTGTTATCCAGCATCTATAATATGCTGCAAGATAGGTGCAAGTATGGTCCTTCCATCCAGTGCTTGAAAAAGTACAGCGTCATATGGCCGAACCTTATTATTCATTTATTTATTTTATTTATTTATTGGAATTTGTCAGACAAAAACGAGAACAAGAATAAGGGAATAAAAATACAATGACAGGGATGATAAGCACATTAGTGCATTTATGCATGCCCCCTCTACTGACCACTTAAATATGAAGTAAGGTCCACAGAAGTCAATTTGTGACTGCAACTGTGAAAATTTGTAGCTGAGACAACTGAATCGGGTAGTGCATTCCAGACTCTATTACAGAAATCATATTTTTTACAGTCAAGTTTAAAATGATTTACAATGAGTTTAAAGTGGTTGTTTGTGCATGTATTATTGCAATTAAAACAGAAAAAGTCATTTACAGGAAAAACATTACTATGTATAATTTTGTATGTAAACCCAGGTCTGACCGCAAGCGACACAGTTCTAAGTTATCTAAACAGAGAATTTCGAGCCTAATAGCATAGGGAATTTTATTGTGTACAGAAGAGTGCAAGACTTTTTTCGTGAAGTACTTCTGAACCTGCTCAATTGTACTGATCTCAGATGTATGGTGGGGATTCCAAACAGTTGAACAATACCGAACAGTTGAATAAAAAAACAGTCATGTCTTTGATCTGTGAGCTACAGGTGACAACTAGCGAGAATCTGTTGTTCCGATTCCACAGTTTCTCTGCTAATAGCTCCTCCCTGGCAATCGGTTTGGGTCTATTGATTTGTGTGGTAATCTTGTTGTATGGCTAGTTCAGTTTTCTGGATTCCTTGTTTAAGTGCATCAGTTGAGCATCTTTGTTAATATGCAGTTTTAGTGTAGTCTGGATATATATTTGTTGGTATGTTTGGGGTAGAGATGAAGCATGTGGGGTATGCATGGCAATCTGCAGGTTTCCTGTATAAATAGTTATATAAAAGATATATAAGCCAGTAGAAAACTCTTAGAATATAATGGAAATAAAGTAAACTCTGATTGTCAAGCAAATACTTCACCTTCTATAAAAATGTGGCTTATTGAAAAAAATGTAGTTTTTTCATGACAGAATGTTTTTTTTTTCCTTCTTGAAATAATCACATACCATAATATTTTTTTCTATATTTCTCCCCCAAGTAGTATTGGTGGTAAAGAAAGCAAGTGTTCCTGTCATTTTAATGTTATAGCAAAGCTACAGACATGGAGGATTTATGATCTGGTCTTTCCTAGAAATCTCAGTGTAATTTGTTTTGTTTTATTTTATTTGGAATAACATTGACTATTTGAGTTTTCATACAAAAGGAAAGGGAAGGGAAGGGAAGGGAAAGGAAGGGAAAGGAAAGGAAAGGAAAGGAAAGGAAAGGAAAGGAAAGGCTGTTAAAATATCAATTAAATTAAAAAAACAAATAAAATTAATAATTAATCAACAAGTTAAAAGCAGTTATCTAAAATACCTGTTTGTATGGTTTAAAAAAATAAAGGTATAATAATAAAGATATTAGGCCCTGAAACTCTTGTCCGGTGAGTGCATTTCAAACAAACTGTGATGGCAGTAGAGGAGGTTGTGCTTTGAATTGTTGCTAGACAAGCTCACAGCAATTGTTGATAAACTTCTTCACATGATCTCGTTAAGAATGGAAGTTCATATAAAATTAGGCACTCTTTCAAATACCCTGACATAACTATTTAAAGGTAATAACCAGCAATCTATAACTTGCCCTATCAGATTAGCTGCAATCAAGGGTTCCCCTATCCCAGGTAACTCTTGCTACCATTGCTCTTGAATTGCGCCAACTGATCTGCTAGCAAACCTCCTTCTTGCTGCTTTCCTGCCACTCCTGTTTTCTACATCATCCTCTCCCAGCTGACTTGCTACCCCAAATCTCTTTTGCTTTGGTGCTCCTATTCTTGCTGTTACTGGTGTGTGTGTGTGTGTGTGTGTCTGTGTGTGTGTCTGTGTGTGTGTTTTGTACCAGCTGCCTTACCAGCCAAAATTTTTTTGTCCTGCTGCCAGCTGACCTGTTGACTGAACAATAGTTTCTCCAAACCTTGTTCCATACTATCACTGAACTCCTGCTGACAGCCTGAGTCTCTGTAATATTCTGGCCAACCTGATAACTGATCTATGCTGCTGGCAACTCAACTCTTTTTTAGAGTCTATACCACCCTCCTTCTCTTTGGGTTTTTGGGGGCTTAGGCTGTGCAAACTGGAACTCTTACCAGTGCATGGTGTTTTCTACATTCTTCTAATAATAGAGCAACCCACTCCCCAACCTCTCTTAAAAGCCATCTGTACCCCATCGGATATTTCTTATCTTCAACTGCTTCAAGTCAAACTAGTTAACTATTCTTTTCTTTGCAGATAAGGTATGTCAGCTGAATGTTTAAGTTTTTAGTTCATTTTTCTATATAAATATTAACATCAACAAACAGAGTAGAGAAATTTTAGAGAAACCTATGGAAGTAAAACCAATGTAATGATCTGTTAAGCCCAATGCTTTCAATGAGTTTTTAATTTAAGCTATAGATTGTGCTGTTGCCTGATATACTACTGCATTCTAGAGCATGGTAGTGTTGTCCTGAATTTGGAGTGTGTGCTAAAAATTAATTTTCCCTCCCTTACTGGAATAGCTTAACTAGCTCACAATATATGTCATGTTTCTCTATATGTGAGAGTAATAAGCAAATATCAGTTACATTATGCTTATTTACAATTTTTATTTTCCCCAAATCATTTTGGAGAGCTGGTTGTTAATTTATGATAACTAAGAAGTAAACCTAGGTATTAACACTGACATTTCAAAATATAAAAAATACCACAAGGAAAATTTGTAAAACATGGTGTAACCATATTTATGGAGTTTGCCTCATTGTACCTTAAATTGTTTATTTTTTCATCTTTGAAAATAGAGAAAGATATAAAAATTGTGCATATTCTATAACATCCATTGTTATTAATGCAGACACACTCAGGATTTCTGTGTATAAATTCAAACACAAACGTATTGGAGCAAAAAATAAAATGTGTACTTCTTCAGTATTATTTCTGAATTTGAAGTAAAGTCAAGATTACATCTGCAGCTGCAGGGTTCTTGGTGTTTGTGCGTATATGTCTTAATAATTTCATGAGTATTTTTTCCCAATTAAAACTTTCCTTGCCATGATATCAGTAGTCACTGTGGAGAGTAAGTGATATATCCTCAGGCATCCCTGCAGTTGGGCCTATCTTTAAACTTCTAAAACCAATTGGAAAGTTTTGTCACTGCAGCATTAGGTGACATTATTCTCTGTTGTCTGGCTGGTTACCTTTAAATTTAAAATGGTGTTGAAAATCAAATAAGAATAACCTTATACACTCGGTTGCAGTAAGTAAGAAATGAGACACAGAATTTGGGAAATAAATTAATTAGTAACAATAATATACAGTGTATAGAAATCTTAAACTGCAAGTGAATTAACTATTTGACCATAAACTAGATAAGCAGAAAATAATACCATAGAATGTGATTTAAAATTCCATTGTTTTATGTTACTACATGATTCAATACATACCTCTTATTTATTATTCAAGATCTTCAGATTTGAAACTTTGTTTCTTATCTTTTTGTTCTATATTTTTTCTACTGATTCTTTTAAATATTTGTCATCACTAATAGTTTAAATCTATTATTTCAACTTCTGCTTGAAATTAAATTCCCCACTATATTATATTTTTTGTTATTTTCCCTCTATTTAAGCATTATTGGGAATTATTGGGAGTTTTAAATTGTCTCGGGCAAAATTATTTAATTGGATTTTAATCATGTCTTAACTTTTGTATTTATGTGTTTTATTTTGTGCCTGTTCACCACCCTGAGACCTTCGGGAGTAGGGCGGTATACAAATTTAATAAAATGAAAAAAAAAATGAAAAAAAAAAGCTAGGGTCGCTAGAGATAAACAGAGTGTTTCTGAAATGTTTTGTTGTACTTTACAACTGAGACAGGATAGTATCACTTATTTTTGAAAAATACTATAATATATAGGCTTTGCTTCAATGTTGAAGGGATGGATACTGGTTAGAAATCCAACATCTTCTGGAGAAATGCATTGAGAGCCACACACTGGAACAATCATTTAACAACACAAAATACTAGGAAGAGTGCCATTTTGTTAGTTCTGCTTAATTAGCATATACCATCCTTTTATCACTAGATTCAATTTTTGAGAATTGGACACCTAACAATTGTCTTCTGGCAAAAAGTAGGGTTTTTTATTATTATTATTATTTTCATTGTGTCATATCCAAACAACTAAATATAGAGTTCAGTATAGATTGATGATAACCCTGCAATCTTTAGGGAAGCCTTCACATTCCACCACTGTCAAAAATCATTCAGAGTAAAAGCACAAGGTAGGCTTTCCATAAGTACAGCATTTAGCTTATGGTACTTTTTGACCTGGAGTTATACTTTTGCTTGATTTTCAGTGCTGCCTAAGGACCTCTGTATTTTGATATGAGTGGAGTATGTTTGACCTCTCCTCTCCTCTCCTCTCTTCTCTTCTCCTCCCCTTGTTTTTTTCCATGGTCATATATCTTTGATTACACATTTATGTAAATGTGTACATGTAAAAGCCTAACTGATATGGAAATAAAAGTATCTTAGACCAATCAATCAGAATAGAGCTGGAAGGGACCTTGAAGGTCTTCTAGTCCAACCCCCTGCTCAAGCAGGAGACCTTATACCATTTCAGACAAATGGCTATCTACTCTTAAAAAATCCAGTGATAAAGCACCCACCACTTCTGAAGGCCAGCTGTTCCATTGATTAATTGTTCTCACTGTTAGGAAGTTTCTCCTTAATTCCAGGTTGCTTCTTTCCTTGATTAGTTTCCATCCATTGTTTCTTGTCTTGCCTTGGAAAATAAGTTGACCCCCTGCTTCTTTGTGACAGCCCCTCAAATATTGGAATATTGCTATCGTGTCACCCCTAAGTCTTCTTTTATAGACTATTCATAACCAATTTCTGCAACCATTCTTCATATGTTTTAGTCTTCAGGCCTTTAATTATTTTAGTTGATCTTCTTTGTACTTTTTCCAAAGTCTCAAGCTCTTTTTTGTAATGTGGTGACCAAAATTGGATGCAGGATTCTAGGTGTAACCTTACTAAGGATTTATAAAGCAGTACTAAAACTTCACATGATTTTGATTCTATGCCTCTGTTTATACAACCAAGGATTGTATTAATTTATTTGGCTACTGATGCACATTGATAGCTCATATTTAAGTGACTGTCTACTAGCACTCCAAGGTGCCTCCCACAGTTACTGTTTTTGAGCCAGGTTTTGCCTAATTTGTACTTGTACCTATGGTTTTCCTGCCTAGGAAAAGATATCATTTTTTTTATAATACAATATATTGTATTATACAAGATATTGTACACTATGAAAATAAAGTAGAAAGGATGCAGATTTTATCTTACCATTTTTATAGAACAGGACTAATTAGACCACTGCTCATAACTTTGTACCAACAAGAGTTACCTTGAGGTAAAATGGGCATCCATTAAACTTTAAAAATAAATAAATAAATTTCATAGTGGGAGGTTTATCAAATAAGAATGAAAAGGATATTAGGATCATGTTAAAATAATAACTGGAAATATACTAAATTTCATGATTATTATCATGACTAAAAAAAGGGCAGAAAAAAAGTATTATAGCAATATGATAAATGAAAGTTTAAAGTTAATATTTCATATAAAAGGAGAAACAGCTTCGGTTACCATGGCTACTTTCATTCCTACAGGAATATGTTGTGAATTAATGACCACTGCCTGATATATAAAAAACAGGATTGTAAAGAAGAAATCTCAGATTCCTGAAGAAGACAGAATATAATTTTAAAAAAAAAATCATTTCAGGATTAGGGATTTTAAAAAATAATGTTTATTTGGTCAAGGAACAATAAAATTTCAAATATATAATACTAATGTAAAATCAAATGGGTGAGGTAAAAGATTAACAAAACAAACAATCTCTATAATAAAAGTGTACATAAACATAAGCTATTGAAATGACATATTAATAAATGGGAAGTATATGTCTGAAATAATGCTATCAAGTAAAAATAGATGTCACATAAAGCAAGAACGAACATGTAAACTTGAAGTGACTAAAAAAGCAAAAGAGGTAATTCCTGTGACCAGTTATGACCTTCCTTAACTGTGGCACCATAACATTTGACTACTAAACAGGTAAGGAAGTATTTTGAATCTTATAGAAGAAATTTCCCATAGAAATTATGTGGCTTCCTGGAAATTTACATATTGGAGGCAGAATATAAGAAGACTAATATTTTGCAGAATTTACAGTATAACAATATATGATAAATGGACTATAACTTGTCACCATATGGGAAGGTGCACTCAGTTAAAAGAATGTTGGAATATCTGCCTTGCAACAATGTGGATGGTAAGAAATTATATATGCCTCTGAAAAATGCTGCCCCAGACTTGGAAAGATAGAATTTGAAAGTATTTTGCTGGTTGTCAAGTGCCCTTGTTTATCCAACTTTTGTCATGTTGGGCATTAATTTCTCTTCCTCCAGGAGGGTGATTGCCTGGATTGTAGACATTTGGGCATTTGCTGTTCCGTGGAATTCAATGAGGATTGATCTCAAGAATTTTGTTTGCACTGATTCAGAATTAGAGTTAGATGAGTTGATAACAGGAAACTTGCAAAGTGATGGATGGATTGAGCCAACATGGATCGGTCTATCTAGAGGCTAATTTAAACAATTGGACAATTTTCTTCTTGAGAGATTATATGACCAGGCAATATTCTTTTAAGAGCTGCTTGCTCATTTTTGTATTCGGTCCACATTCATTCAGCACCATTTTTTTCTTGACCTTTTCTTCCTGTTTTACTGCATGCCTTTTTATGTACATTCTTTCCATCGCATCTGACTTCCTTTTATGTTTCTCCTCACTACCCAGTTCTCATTTCTATATAATAAATTAGGCAAAACAATTTTATTTTCATTTCTTGTAGCGCAACTGGCCACTATGTACTCATTATGTTTTTTTTACCAATATTTACACACCTCAAAAATTCTCAAACTACTTTCTCATCTTAGCTAAATAATGAGCTACTTTCTATAGCTTTTTTTTCCTATTTAACTTGTAATTAACAACTTTGTTCCTTATGCTAGCCGTCTGGTAAACTCCTAAGATTCATTTTTCTCACCATGTACATGTATACATCTGAATTAGACTGTGTTGTTTCTCTGTGTCATATAATATATGTGAGTGTATATATAATTTTGTATTTATTTAGTCATGTTTATATATTGTATATTGGAAGTGGCGACTCTTTCAGAGCTGTATGCAATGAAATTTCATTTTAATATATGTCAATTAGTGTACATTCAAAGTGACAATAAAGTTATTCTAAGTTCTAATTGTTCATCAAACGTATCTGTCAAACATGCTACTTTCATCTTTGATATTTATTTTAAGATCCGTACTCCTTGTTGCATCATGAAATATATCTAATGTTTGTTTTAAGTCATTTGGGGTTTCAGTCAACATCATTACATCAGCTGCACAGAAAACTACACATAGATTCTCATTACCAATCAACACACCTTAAGCATTCAGTACATATTTACAAATAAATGTATTACACAGCCAAGGGCACATCACAAAGCCTTGTCTTATTCCCTGTTCATTGTTGATTCATCCATCAAGTGTTCAATTTCATTTCTCGCAGATTTTTGCTTCCAGCATATACCATTTTTGTTGCGTACAGCAACCAACCTGCAACTCTGTATTTTCATAAAATGTTCTATATTCAAAACTTTTTTTTTACTTTATCATATTTTCAAAACCAAACATGAAATAAGTGTTAATCTGTCACATTCAAAGATTTCTCAGTGACTTGTTAAAGACCCTAAACGTCACACATTTTTGCACTATCATCTTTTATCCACATCTTTTTATGCACAGTAATAGTTTTACATTCAATAGTTGTCTTTCCCTTTGTATAAAGAATAAATAATACCATTATTACAATGGTGCGGCCTAATTTCAGTCTTCACACACATGTTAAGCAAATCAAACAGCCACTCCATAAACAAACTGCATCCATATTTTAACATTTTAATGCTACCTACCTTTATTTATTTATTTATTATTACAATTTATATACCACTCTTCTCCCAAAGGACTCAGCAGACCTCTGCAACCCTAACATTTTTTCTCATTCTCAACTCATTTTTACTTATATTCCCTATTTTTAACACTTAGAGAAGTGTGTTGTCTTGTAGAATGAGGAATAAGTTTTAAAAGTTTTAAAGCATAAAAGCATTTTATAGAGTTTTCTTTATATTCACATCTCATCCTAGGATTTTAAAAAACCCTAAATGCTGATTTTTAACCTTAGTTGTTTTCTTTTTATGTCCTAGTCCAGAGGTCTTCAAACTTGACAGCTTTAAGACTTGTGCACTTCAACTCAGCTGGCTGGAGAATTCTGGGAGTTGAAGTCCACAAGTCTTAAAGCTGACAAGTTTGAAGACCTCTGGATTAGTCACCAGTATTAGTGTCTTCTACTAATCTGGTTAGGAAAGCATCTGATAGAAATGTCTGTGGTAAGAATAAATTGTGCCATTTGAGGAGGAGGAGGAGGAGCTCAATTACCTTTTGAGCCCTTTGAAAAGTCCAGATATGGCACCTGATTGACTCTTTCCCTATTAACAGTTTGTTATCAAACTGTTTCATTCTAACCAAGCCAACTGATGGTAGGGGGAAGGGAAATGACCTCAAAAAGTTTTTAATTAAAGCATACACATACATACCTATACGTAGGTATATATCATAGCATTGTGAGCTATCTTTAAATTATGCATATTAACCTTAGTTTCAGCAGCAGCTGCAGCAAACTGCAGATAATACCTAAATGATACCATGCCATGCAATATAAAACAAATGATGCTCTTTGTACTTGTGATGCAACATCTTTCAAAAGTACGTATCTTGCAGCATTTGTGTGATGAGCTCAAGCACATATTATCATTTGTGTCATGTCTGCCACCTCGCGCCCCCCCCCCCGCCGTGCCCCCAGAATGCCCTATCTGATTTGCTACTCCTACATTTTATTTGAAGCTTGAAAGAGGGAACACAGAATGCAGGAAATTTGGCCAACCATGATTGCAATAATGTTATTTAAGGTGGTCAGCATTTTGGAATTATAAAAATGGAATTTTAAGAGCTCTCATAGCGCAGCAGACTAAAGCACTGTTATTAACATCAGTTGCCTGCAATTACTGCAAGTTCAAATCTCACCAGGCTCAAGGTTGACTCAGCCTTCCATCCTTTCTAAGGTAGGTAAAATGAGGACCCAGATTGTGGGGGCAATAAGCTGACTTTGTATAAATATACAAAAATATGAAGGCTATTGCTTAACACATTGTAAGCCGCCCTGAGTCTTCGGAGAAGGGCAGCATATAAATCAAATAAAAATAAAAAATAAAAAATACAGTCCACTCTCTATATATACCTCTGAACAAGGTTACTGTCTTGTTAAGAGCCATCTCTTTTCTGAAAAGTAAATCCATCATTTTTATTATTATTCCTTTTCTATGGCAGAGCAAAACTGCAAAGGCATGCAAGTCTATGACTACAGTTTTAGCCCTGTGAACACTTGATTTATATTAAATCTTTTAAACATAGGTGTGCTAAGTGATCATATTTTTCTCTTAACAAATTTGACATGCTGTTAAATATAACACTTTGGGCCTGCAGTATATCACTGCCTATATATTGGAATATGTTCAGCATTTATCACAAAAAGTCATGTGTGATCATGCTAGGAGCACACCTATCTGACTTCCTTCTAATTTATTTTGTGATTGATATCTGTTGCTGAGATTCACTAGAAAGTTTAGACTGCAGTAATTTAAATCACAGATCACATATTCAGAAATACTCATTTAGTTTCAGAAGTTGTATTTGGCTACAATCCAAGTAAGAATATAAAATGATCCTTGGGTGCTGCTGCAGTGCTTTTAACTATTTTAAAAGAGTTAACTCTACTGTGCTACAATGAAATTTCTTCAAATCTTTTTTTCTCTTTTCTACTACCACTGGGTTTTAGAAATTTCTGATGTGGTGCAGAAAAGTTAATGTTGTTACTACATGAAAATTTAGAACTGCCTGAATATATGAAAAGTCATGCTGCGTAAATTTATCCTTAAATGGAAACTCGGCAAAATCATTTGTTAAATATTTAACCTTGCAACAAATCCTTATAGAAGAAGTGTATAATAGATGAAATATATAATACAAGGAAAAGGCAACTAGTTACATATTCAAAAAATACCCAAGTATGGGTGATGCTTCATCGCTATTGCAAAATCTGTGATTTTTTAAAAAAATATTTAAATCATTTTAAATTTAAATTTTAAAATGTATGGGTTTTGGCAAAAGCCTTCATTGGACAAAGTGAGTAAAACATAGCAAAAACATACATATCGTGGATGCTTCAAAAATAATAAGAGAGAAGCACTTCTAACCTTTCACAAAACAGCACTTTCTATTCATTAAAACATTATCTTTTATTAAGCTTTCTACACAAGATTAAGGGAAAAAATCCACAATTTTAAGAAAGTTTTTTTAAGGAAAAATAATAATTGTGGCTGCTTTAATTCTGATTCTAGCAAATTAATAGCTAGTTTTGGCATGGTCCCTGGCCTATCTCTTTTCTCATTTTTTATAAAAGAAAAAGGATGGCAAGAGGGGGAGATTACTTAATAGCAGAATACTCCTTCTAAAATAAGATCTGTCTCCAGATTTGCCATGTGATGGCAATATCCTATCAATTTTAAGCCCTCCCAGAAAGACCATAAAATTGTAGAATTGCCTACAGAAGTTGCATGAGAAAAAGAAAACACAAATAACTTTTTTTTTCTTTTTACATTCTCCCACCTACATCCCATTGTATGTTGATAGTTCATTTGGAATTTTGAAGATATTTGAACTAGGGCTTATGAGTTTCAGGGGGAAGGGGGAAATAAACTGAAATCAGAGAAAACAATTTTGTGCCAGGGAACTACTGCTGATATTTATAATCTTTCCCCCCACCTCTGAGTTTGGGTATTTATCCCCTTTGATTGCAGCACTATACAAAACAGCACAGTTCTTTGAGAAAGACCCCCTTCTTCATTATTCAAAGATGTTGCTTTTTTATAACACACACACACACACATACACACACACACACACACACACGCATCTGAAGAGAAACTTCTCTTATTGATATCCTTTCTACAAATGAGTTACTTCAAAGAGTGTTGGTCATCCTACACAATTGATACGAGAGGAGTTCTTTAATATTTGTACTTCCTATCTATATTTTTCTATACCTGTGGATTAGAAGAAAATACTATTGAACAAAAATAACATTGAAAGTGCTACCCAACCATAGAATAATGAAAGGAAAAGGTTTCTTGGATAGAATTGGATGTCACATCACCAATTTTGTCTCCTTCCATGCTAAGAGGATAACAAAATTCATTTGTATTCTTTCTAGTCAGATTTTTTAAATTAGTTTTTTATCCTGCCTTCATTATTTTTAGAAATAATTCAAGATGGCAAACATACCTAATACGCTTTCCTTTTCTTATTTTCCCCATAACTATCCTGCTGAGGGAGAGTGACTGGCCCAAAGTTATCCAGTCAGCTTTTATGTCTAAGGCAGGACTAGAACTCTCGGTTTCCTGGTTTCTAGCCTGGTATCTTAACTACTGGATCAAACTATCACCAATGCACTCATGCATGCATGAGTGTATGTATATATGCACACATACAAACACACAATATAGACTGTCAAATTTGATGTGCTTGTACTACCTTTAAAACTAGTATTCCTACATGCATGAGCTTCAAGTTTGATGAAAAATGATGGTAATGTTTACATATGTTTTATTTATTGCTACACATCCGCTATCACTCTGTAGTCTGCCTGGCTATCCACGATCCCTTATCTAAAACAACAACAACTCCATGAGATGAGTTCCCTCATTATGTCTTTTCTTAGAATTTAATTGAAGTGTGGGAAGCCAGGAAAAGTACAGACACTGGATTGTAGAATGATACACCTATTCTTCATTTTGTTTCATCTAAGGTAGGTATCAGAATCTTATAACCAGACATGCGTTTTGATGTTGTCTTCTCTTTTTATAATAGTTTGAAAACAAAATTTAGCCATCAAGTTGAGGAGAAACACAAACTCTACATTGATATTTTCATTTTAAGATTTTTGGTATTTTGTTGTGCCACTATTAAAAAAACAACAAGCATTGTCGTTTTTGCACCATAACAAAAATTGCACCATAACAGAAGCTAGATTATAGTTCCATCCCAAAAATGTTGATGCTTGTTACCTGGTTCCTTTTTTTATAAAGCAGCTTCATAATTACCTAAATGTATTAGAAAACCTGCTTAGTTGTTTGTAGCAAACAAAACTGAGCAAATGTATAAACTCAATATGTAAAGAGAATTTCTATTGTTTGTTTTCCCTTGACAGGCTTTGATTTAGTAAAATGTGAAGATCCCGGAACACCAAACTATGGCTACAGAATCCGTGATGAAGGGCATTATACAGAAACAGTGGTTTTATACAGTTGTAATCCAGGCTACACGATGCATGGTAATAATATTATTACCTGTTTAAGTGGTGATCGAAGAGTTTGGGACAAGCCCTTACCTACTTGTATAGGTAGGTAATAACAGAAATTCACAATATAAATTTGGTTCTTGTATATGGATCAGTATTGCACTTTTCATAATATTTGAAATAGCATATAATTTGTCTCAATTTCTTCAATTTGTTTTGGTATCCATACTGAAATTAGAGATGTGTGAACTATTTCATAAAAATTCTGTTGGTTTTATTGAATCTCCTTTGTCATTTCTTGAAATTCACTGATACTTTATCTTAATAGCTTGAATTTCATTGTAGGAAAATGTGTCTTAACTGATATGTTATTTAGCTTGAACTTTACTTTAGTAAAATGAAGTAAGATTTAAAAATGTATATATTCAACTGACAATTTTTTATCCAAAGTTTTTGTTCAAATTTCACACATCAAAACTACTTATGTTTTCTATAAGCAAGAATCCCTACATATTGAGAAAAAATGTCAAGAACCACAAGCTACTTCTACCCAACACTTTCAGCTACACAAAACATTTCTTTTCTTGGTACTAATGCATGACTATAATGCTTACAGAATGGGAAATTATCAGAGAAGTGTAACAAAATCCATCATTTTTTATCACACCTTTCATTTGACATTGACTTTTACAGGTCCCTAAGCTTAATTTAGTAGTTTACTGGAAATTTATTTATTTATTTCAAAAAATTACCCCTGAAAGGTAAGGATCTCATTTATAAGGTAGAACAGATAGTCACTATAGAAAATTTTCTGTAATCCTGAACTCTACAAGATCCCATTTTGTCCTGATCTAAATTCATTAATTGGAATTATTTTAGTCTTTCATCCTTTTAATTTTTTGAAACTCAAAGTAGTTTGGCACAAAAACAGTGCCTGAGGACCCACAACAAGTTAGCCAAACAAGTTGTTTGATATTGGCTTAGCATATTGCATAAATCCAGCCAGTGATATTTAGAAACTATTATATGTGACTTGAATGAAATCATTTTTTTAATAAACCTAGTTAAAGCATTGCTTAGTATAATACATGACTACAAATCTGTGTGCAGTTGGTAGAAAACTAGGTAAGTGCATAAAAACTAATTTGAGCCTCTGTTGCTTTGCTAACTTTAAAAGGGAGTTTTCAAATTTATGAATGTTTGATCTGACTCTATATATTGGGACTGAGATTGGGAGAGATATGCAGAAATGGAGACATCAAAATTTAAGTACATGCATACAGGAAGAAATAACTCAAGTTGTGATCTAACGATTCAATACCTCTCCAAACACTTAGAGATTGAGAAAGAAACAGAAAGTAGAGGAGGAGAAATATAATTTAATAGGCATGACTGAATCTTGGTTGGAAAAATTTATGAGTGGAATGAAGAATTGAAATCTAATAGTTATTCAAAAGGAGTAAGTCAGATAAAGGAGAACTGCATTATATTTGGGGGGGAAAGTGGAAATCTCTATTGATATCCAAGAATTTGAGCATAAGGGTTTAGTTAAGAGTTCCTCTCTGAGGGAGATGAGTGGTTGTGTGAAAAATAAATAAATACATAAAATTAAAAAAGAAAAACAGCAACAATATTATTCTGGGTGTCTACTATAAAATATCAAGTTCCTCTGAATCAGACTTTTAAGAGAGAAGAGTAAAAATGGGAAATTGGGTCCCCAAAATTCCTTAGTGGTTTTGCTGTGTCATTTTCTAGAAAATTGAGAAAAAGGTAAGGGAATCAGAACTCCTGTAACTGTTTCTAGACAATAAAGAAAAGCTGGCTGAAGAGATAAAAGCAATGGAAACTTTGAGAAGAAGTAACTATGTCTTATTGGGATTCAAAATCACTACAGAAAGAGAAATTGGAGTACAATTTACATGTGCCCTAGATTTTAAGGGAACCATTTTCAGTAAGCCTAGGACAGATTTTATGGCCATAATCCTGAAAACAAAGCACAGGAGATTTGGGGGCTTCTCAAAGATAAGATACTGGAAGAACAATCACACACCAAATAGGAGGTGGTTTAGAAAATATCTATAAATGTAAAGTGAGTTTTTGATTGAGCTAAGAGTTAAAAGTCACCTATAGAGAAGACAGAAGTTGGAGATAATCATCAGAGAGTTGTATCAGTAAGTACATAATATCTGCAGGAAGAAAGGTAAAAAAAAACTGATACAAAAAAGAAACTAGGATTTATAAGGGCACCTAAAACAACAAAGATGAAAATCATATGAGAAACAATTGAAAGCAGTGGATACGTTTAACCCAGACTGTGGAGATAGGATACCCATCTTTAAGTATCAGAAAACTGTGGCACAGAATATTGAGTAGAATTGTTTAGAGTTACTCCTGAAGACTGGGGGGAAGGGAGGAAGCAATGGTTCAAAATACAGATAAATAGATTTTGGTTGAATGTCTGTAAATCTTTCCTAATGGAACAGACTGTTTTGAGAGGTAGCAGATTCCTCTCTATTTAAAGACAGACTGAATTGTGTAGTAATGGATTGCTGCATGGATTAGGGCCGTGATGGCGAACCTATGGCACATGTGCCACAGGTGGCACATAGAGCCCTCTCTGTGTGCACAAGAGTCATCACCCCAGCTCAGCTCCGCCATGCATGCACGCACGCCTCCTGCCAGCCAGATGGTTTTTGGGTCTCTGCCGTGCATGCGCAGTGGGCGGGGTGCATGTGTGAGACACGTGTGCATGTGGGGGGGGCGGGGTGCATGCGGGGAAGTCACATGTGCATGTGCAGGGGTGGTGTGTACATGCACGGGGTGCACATGGGGGTCACACATGCGTGATGGGGGCTTGCACACGGGGGTGCACACAAATGCATGGGGGGCACACATTGCATTATGGATATGCATGCACGCACGCTTTTGGCACTCAGTGCCAAAAAGGTTACCATCACTGGACTAGGGAGTTAGATTTGTAAGTTCCCTTCCAACCTATCTATTCTATGGTTCTGCAATTTACGTTGGATCTGAGTTTTTCTCATATGTGTAAATAAATATTATGTCATGGAGAAGATGGTCTGATTATTTATTAGGTTTAATTCCAATGTACAGGATTTTTGTTTTACTTTACTCGTTAGCACAGTATGTAAATAGTGTTCTTGGAAACTGAATAGGTTCTTCTGGATTGTCCAGATTTCCTTTGGTCATATGAAGTTTCTTTCTTTTTTTCTTTTTGCAAAGAATCATAAATTTATTCTTTAACAATACCATTTTATCTATATTATCTGTATATTAGCAGAAAAAAACAAATCATATACTAATTATAGTAAGAACAAGTAGTACAAGAAGAAAAAAAACAGTGAAATTATGTAAATTATAAAAGTCATAAATATGTTCATGCAGATTGCTCACATTCGAGACATAAAGTCGATGGAAATACTTTCACAAGCATTGTAGAAGTAGAATCTCATATATAGTTTTGATATATGCAATACCAAAACTATTTTACCATTGTTTGTAGACTGAATATATAGCTGAATATAGAAGACCATTTAAAAAAAGTAAAAACAAAAAAAAGATACTGTTTCCTATTCCAGATTAAATTAATATCTATTAAGAAAGAAACTATTATTTTTGGGTTCATTTGAAGTCCATCAGATTTTTCAGAAATAATCAGGTTACCTTTTGTGGGAATACAAATTGAGTTTTAACATTTGCTGCTTTACTGCAGGAATTTACAATTTAATGCCTACGGTCACCAGTATGCCTGCAATCAGCTCCCTTGGTGCTTTCCAAGTTCGCTTTTCCATTGGACTTCACTTCTTTCTAAATTAATTCTTATAACTTAAAAACTAAAAAAATATACAGTATATGAAAAGCTGACATAGAATCAAAATGAAAACTCTGACTTCTTTTTATTTAAAAAATGGCTTTGATATCATATGCATTCTCAAAAAATGAAAATCATAGTGGTTGCGGAATAATGCTGTTTGAAAATGTGCATACCTGTCCATTAAAAAAAGACAAAAAGAAGCTGAGCTATTAAGGAATATCCTCCAGCTGTAGATATTAAAGTGGGAACAACTTCACTAATTTGTGATTTTGGGATTTACCACTTTTCTCTCTCTCATTTTCTCTTTTATTCTCTCTCTTATTTTCCATCTTTCTCCCTCCCTCCCTCCCTCTCTCTCCCCCCCTTTCTCTCCCTCCCTCTCCCTTCATACTTGAATAAATATGCTGTGCATAGATGTATACATCATTATAGCTATAGAGCCTCTGGCAGAAGAGCAGTTGGCCTGGAGTTGAGATGAGGCAGAGAAGTGGAGAAAAAAATACATGTATAGTCAGTGTCTATAGTCAGATTACATTAGAAAGGTAAATTTTAAACCCTTTTTAAAACTAATAAGGAAAGGGCCAATATGAGCTCTAACAATAATTTATTTTACAATATGGACCTTATCCAGAATCAATTTCATGTCTGATAGATTCATGACAGGATCTACAGAAGAAGCCACATTTTAGATATAAGGCTGAGGTGTAAATATTTGAGCCATGTAGAATTTATATATCAAATTGAGTACCTGGAGTACCTTAAATTGGGCTTGGAAAACAGTTGGCTACCATTGTAGATATCACAACATAATGATTATAAGGTGCAGCTTGCCAATCATTCTGCAGCATTTTGGACCAAATACATTTTTTTTAAGAATGACATTATCAAGGTATGTTTTACCAAATCTAGGTCCCTTTCTTCAGATAGGAATGTAACTAATTAGCCAAATTTGATTAAAAAAAACCATTCTTTGCCAGTGTTATTATGTGGCTATTTAATATCAGTTCTGGATCAAGAAAGATCCCAGGCTTTCTTTTGTAGTCCTTGTTAATTGTTTTTAAAGGCATTAATTTGACTGAAATCTATAACTACTATAACTAAACTATAACTTTAAAGCAGTATTTTTATATGCATGCTCCTAAAGTATAATTATTTCTAAATAAATATGACTAGCAAATAGCAAGAGTAAAGAGGAGTCTGCAAACAAAGTTTAGTGAGAAAGTTTAAGTTGATTAGGTGCTGTCAAGTCAGAGCCATCTTGGTAACTACATGGACAATTTCTCACCATTTTGACTTGTCTCCATTAACAACTTGTAGCTCTTCCAAGGACAGTCCTGTAATTTGTTTGATCTCATCCATCTCACTTATCAATTGCCTTCCCCTACTTCTCCTTCCCTCAATCTTGCCAAGCATAGTCAATTTTTTTCTAGTTCATTATTCATTCTCATCACAAATCTAAAGTGTGTGAGTTTCTGCTGTCTGATTATTGCCTCAAGGGAGCAGTGAATCTTTATTTGATCCAGGATGAATTACCAATTCTTCTTGCAGTCTGTGGTACTCTTAATAACTTAACTCCAAATCCATATTTGAAGGCATTTATCTTTTCTCATTCTTTTTCAGTGTCTACCCTTCCCACCCATACATTATCATGAAAAATATCCATTACCGTAAACTATTCTGATCTTTATTGTCATGGAAATAATCTTATCATTCATAAGGCTGTTGAACATCATTATTATTTTCTTCTTTAGGATTAATCAGTCAAACTTTAGTATTCAATTCAAGTAATAGGATCCTCATTTTTTGCCAAGAGCTATAAATTTATGTCTAGTATTACTTTTATCTTGTTGGTTTTTACTAGCCAGGTTTTTTTAACAAAATAATTTTACTTTAATAACAAGTGATTCTTATTTTTGGCTTACAAAATGATGCTGACTGAAACTAAAGTTGTTGTGGTTTAGTTTTCTGTTTTAATTTCAGCTATCATCGCTTGAATCTTACATTTGTTTTAATATAATTGTTATATAATTTAAACAGATTTAGAGAAAATACAAATACTTATAATCCTTTTCCTACTTGAAAACACTATTCCAAATTGCTTGTTGTAAACATTCTTCAGAAGAATTATGAAATATATAGGCATGACTATTAATATATTCCATATTCTGGGGTGATCTATACAATAGAACGGCTTGTTTTGGTAAATTAAGCGGAGGTAAACCTCATGCTGAAAGCCAGTTTGATGTAGTGGTTAAGGCTTCAGATTAAAAACTGGAAAATCATGAGTACTAGTCCTGCCATAGGCACAAAGCCAGCTGGATGACCTTGGGCCAGTCACTTTCTCTCAGCCCTAGGAAGGAAGCAATGACAAACCACTTTTGAAAAAACTTTTGAAGAATACAGAGATTTGTCAAGGCATTCTTAAATAATTGGAAATAATTAAATGGAAGAAATAAAGCATGCTATACTATGCTATTATTTTTATCTTACTTTATCAATACTTACTATTTGGTTTTATGATACCCTTCCTTTTTTAAATCTGCCTGTTTATTTGATCTATGTATGGCTCTATTTTTCTTTATAAGAGCTTAAGCAAAATTCTGTTTTTTTTCTGAGGAATTAGATGCTGCAAGAGAATTTCCATATTCTCTTGCAGCCTCCTTCTTCAGTATAACATACCAGTCTTTTCTAATATTTACAAGCTTTAAGTCCATATATCTTGACAGAGAGTTGTTAGCATTTTGATACTTCATATATACACTTTCATGAGTATTTCACCTGTAGCAAGTGCTTTCCAATCTATTGGTTGTTGTACCTTTGTATCTCACTCCCTAGTGGAATGAGTTCCTCAAAATATTTTATTTCCACAAAAGTATCTTTTATTTTATAGTTAATTGATTAATTATGTGCCATTAAGATGGCGTCAACTCTTAATGGCCACAGAATTGATTTTCTCCAGGATATCCATTCTATGATATCTTTTGTAAAAGTTTTCACTGTAGTTTATTCGTCTTCCTTTAACTTATCCTTGATGTATTTTTTTCTGTGGTTAAGTATCACAACACTTCTTTATCTTTAAAACAACTCTTACCTTTCTTTGCTTATTATTTTCCTATATAGTATGTGATATTCTTGATTGAGATACCTTTTGTAATCCTTTCCTGCTGTATTATGAAAGATAGCATTCAATTATTCTATGCTTTTGTTGTTGCCCAAGGCTTTTATCTAATATTTTGCTTTGACTTTCATAATAGTTTGTTTTGAAACTCACTTTGATCTTTCATGTTTGAAATTTTAGGAATACTCCAAAGTTTCTTTTGCTTAAGTTAAATACAATGCATCTGTTTCCTATATTGATCTTTTGATTAAACGTCTAGATCCAAACTTCCCAGAGTATCTACTATATTTCATATTCTGATTTTAACCAGTTTATTTGTCATCATAATTTATGTTTTGTTCAACAATCTATACCTAAAAGTGTCCTCCTAATAGCACCTTTCCATCTTCTATTGCATCGAGTTCTATTTGAGAAAGTTTGCTCAATAACTAGAGGAAGGCTTCTAACCTCAGTGAAACTCATTATAGGTAGTATTCAGTTAACAACCACTTGTACAACAACCATTTGAAGTTATGACAGAGCTGAATGAATGGTACATACAACTGGTCCTCAAAGGTCCAGCCATTCCACCATTCCTACAGTTATGTGATTGAGATTTGGGTGCTTGGCAACCACCTTGCACTTATGAGGGTTGCAGTGTCTCATGGTCAAATAATTGCCATTTGTGACCTTCCCTGAAGACTCCCACAAATCAAAGGGCAAGCCAGCAGGAAAAGTCACAAATAGCTCAGGTAAGTCTCCTACACCTGCTAGCAGCTACCTCAAGCCTAGATCTACTTGTGCCATGCAATAACAGCCCATTACACACCTTCGCGCTCCCTCCCCTACCCCACACTAGCCACCCAAGACTTGTCACACCACACCAGGCTATTGCATTCTTGTATGCCCTCCCCTGCTCCACAAATATCACACCAAGCCTCCCTTTCCTCGCACTGTGCTAGACACTCATATGCCCTTGCACATCCTCTTATTTGCCTGCCACCCTGCTCACAAGCTGCTTTGCACTGGCAACTCACTGCTGATTTGCCCACTGAATGTTTGCTTGTTGGTAGCCCGGGAAAAGGTTGTGAGGAGATCATCAATTAATTACCCAATAAACTTGCTTAATGATGGCAATGGGAACTGCTGGAATTGCCATCACTAAGCAACGCAGTCACATGATATGTTTTACAACTTCTTTGCTTTGTGACAGAAATTCTGGTCCTAATTAACACCATTAACTGAGGACTACCTGTATCTGCCTTTCATAAGTTTGAACCGTGTTTTTACATGGTTCAACTTATTTAGCAACAATACAAAATTGAATTTTCATTTGCCATCTATTGGGTTTGATTTAGAAGTTCATTCTCCTGTATGAGTTAGTTTCTTCATATCTGCAGAATAGCATCTGTACTTAACTTGGATGTTATGGAAGACTCTTAGTCCATATTTTCTATTTTCACCATATCAAGACAGTCCAAGAACTCCTATGAGCATCAGTGTCAGAATGATTTCAATTACCAAACCCATATAATATCAAGTAATAATCCTTTGAGAGTAAAAAGAAAAATAAATAAAGTGTCCTTCAACTCCATTCAGCATATTACCCCCTTTTCTTGGGGGTAACATGCTGAATGTGCTAATTAATTTTATTGGCAACAATATGGAATTCTTTTGCTATTGCCTTTTTCTGAGAAGTTTTGATTCATTGTTGTTGTTATTGTTGAATTTCTCATCTAGTATATAGTTCTGATATTTCCTGCTCTTCCATCCAAATAGTAATTTGTTCTAATCTAGTCCCTGAAAACCATAACAAATGTTCTTAACAGCAAGAAATCAGAAGCCTTCTACTGGTGGTGCTGTAAGAATCAAAAGTGGCAAGTAGATAGAACTCTGCAACTGTGCTTGTGGCATCTTTTATGATTAAAACATTGCTTCCTTACAGCTTGAACTCATATTGAACTCATATTATTTGAAAGTTGAACTCATATTATTAGTATATCAAAATACTGTCATGTAATTTTCATAATAGGGAAGCTATCAGGTTGAACTTTTCCAGTGAATTCAGCTTCTAGAAGAAATTGTCAGAACTTGGAAGCTAAGCCAGATCAGACTTGTCTAATACTTGGATGAGGGATGAGGGAACCACAGGGCTATTCCAGGGCTATTAGCTAGACTGTGAAGTTCATAAAACATCCTTAAAGAAGACAAGGACACAAGAGTGTTTTCAGAACACAAGAGTCAAGTTCACACTGAGACTGTCTTTATGTTTCACACATATTCTCTCTTCACAGTCACAAAATCTTGGAAGGAGATATGGAGACTGTTAAATCGATTATGATGCATAATTACAATATCAAATACTTTATAAGATAAAATCTGAATCTGTTCCCTAAAAAAAGTATTATTTCTTTTTTTTTCAGCTGAATGTGGTGGACGAATTCATGCTGCTACGTCTGGTCGTATCCTTTCTCCAGGTTATCCAGCTCCATATGACAACAATCTACACTGCACTTGGATTATAGAAGCAGACCCTGGGAGAACAATTAGGTATGCATTTTTCAACAAATTAAAACATATTAACAATTAAATATTATGTAGTTTTATGGATAGAGTAAAATATGTGATTAATGTACATTTCCTAAATCATAGATTGATACTGATGAATATGAATGAACCTAAGAGAAGATAATTGATGTAAACAGTTCTAGATAGAGCCAATGTGGAATCCTGGTTATGGAGCTGAATGAGATGTGCTGACATGTGGATCAATCACATTCTGCTGAGACAGACCCATCTTATAGTGGGGGTCTATCACTTATCACTAGAAGTAAAAAGCAGTGCCAGAGCTGACCAACATAATCTTGTTATGGTTTCTTATGCAATACATTACAACCATTATAAAGTACATTTCCACAGCAAGGAAAGTGTACATATTTCAGCTGAAGGAGAAACAGAAAAGCACAGAAAGTATTTTGGATGTAATTTCTGAGAAATGAACAAAAAAGATACAAATTAGAAATTACTAGAAAGTTAATAAGTTGTTAAAGTTTAGCTAGTATGTTTGGTGTGTAATATTTATTTAGTTAATTTAATTAATTATATTATGTTTAATTTGTATTTTTAATTCTAAAATGTTACTACTGTACAGCCAGCAACTGTGACTACTTCAATAAAAGCATAACCTCCTGGAAATTTTACAGCAGATGTCATTAAAAAAAATAAAAATAATTGATCACTTTTTAACAGCAGTATGAATCTGGTGGACATTTTTGTTTTATTAAGATAGTCTGTGTCCTGATTTATTGCAGGTTTACGGATATCAGCATCATGCTCCAATGTCCACATTCTGACATATAACAGATTACATATTTAATTTTTATCCATCGTATATGATGCCTAAAAAAAAGTAATTCCAGGATTGTCAGATTCGATTTTAGCAAATAACCCAATTTGTGATTATTAGGCTAACTTATATTGCATGTTCCTTTTTCATTTCCAGTCTGCATTTTATTGTTTTTGATACTGAGGTGGGTCATGACATCCTCAAAGTCTGGGATGGTCCCATTGAAAGCAACATTTTGCTGAAAGAGTGGAGTGGTTCAGCTCTTCCTGAGGACATTTACAGCACTTTCAATTCGCTGACCTTACAATTTGACAGTGACTTCTTTATCAGCAAATCTGGCTTTTCTATCCAGTTTTCAAGTAGGTGAAGTTGTATTATCCTTACATACTTCTTGCTTGCTTTTTGTGTGCTTGCTATTGCTTCTTTATATGCCTTGGAAATTGATTTTGCAGTGGTAATATTTCAGAGTCTCTTCATGGGCAGATCATGTATGGAAGTCGGTATCATGTAGTGTTTAACAGATGGCCTGTGTTCTCAAGTCCTTTAACCACAGTAACCCACTCACTAGGTGACTTTGGTCCAGCAATTCTCTCTCAGCCCAACCTCTATCTCGCAGATTATTGTTGTGCAGATAGAATAAAGCAGAGGTGTCAAACTCCTGGCCCGCGGGCCGGATGTGTCACACGCTGGCCACACCCATGCCTGGTTTAGTGAAGGGGGAAAATGTCCCAATATGTCATGTGACACTGCCGTGATGACATGAGTTTGACACCCCTGGAATAAAGGGAGATCGCCCTGCAAATTGTCCTGATGTCCTGAAGAAATACAATCAGATGATTTGTTGTTCATGTTCTTGTCATTATTATTGAATTCAGTAACCCAAACCCTGTCTTTAATATTTAGCAACGAGGCATTGTTTAATTAATTGTTAGAAGCAGAACATAGGTGGTGTTGATTTCAGACTTCTGGGATGCTGCCATTAGTCTTCTGATTGGGTTTCCTCCTTTGTTTTGTTTTAGATTTCTTAGCAGGAGCCTGTGTAAAGTTGGATGGGTTAATGAGGAAGGTGGAGTGCTGGGACAAAGCAGCAATTATTAAGCACATGGCTCAGGGCTGAAAAATAATTATGGTCTCACAGCTGCATATCAGCCCGTCTATCTTCCTTGAAAATAAGCTACTGCTGTTTTTGTTTGGGGGATTTTTAAAATAGTATCTTTATAAGGAATTTTCATAAGGAATTGAGAGCCAGTTTAGGCTAGTAGTTAAGGTGCTAGCCTAAAAACCAGGAGACCATGAGTTCTGGTTCCCCTTTAGCCATGAAAGCCAATTGGGTGACCTTGGGCCAGTCATTCTCTGTCAGCCCAGCCCACCTCATGCAGTGCTTGTTGTGGGGAAAATAGAAGGAGGAAGATGTGTTGGATATGTTTGCCGCCTTAAATTATTTGTAAAAATAAAGGTAGAATACAAATAAAAACATAATTTAAAAAAATAAAATTAATCTGCATATGGACTGCATATGAGTCCATGTTCTGCTTTCTAATGGTGGCAGGAGATCTACAAACTAGATTGTACTCACAGACACACACACTCAGACACATAGACACTGAGATTGATGTCTTCTATGATGACATATTTATGCTGCCTATTCACATATACACAAGTTGTTTTACTATGCTTTATTGTCTCCATTAAATACACAAACAGAGAAGATTTACTAGAGAAATGCAAATGTCTTCTAATCACAAAATGTTTGGACCCCATCAAGGAACCATTGTCTTGTCTGCTCAGCACAGCATGTAAAACACCGTGAGGACATGAACTGACTAGTGTGATTATGTTAATTGTTATCAGCCTAACACTTTTCATTAAAACTTAATTACCATTTAATCATGTCTAAAAGGATATAAAATGGAGTTCAGCATGCATCCCTGACCTTTACTCTGCAGGGTTAAATGTATTTAAGCTAGTTATTAGAAATCTTATTAGAAACTGAGGTACTGGCTAAATATCACCTATCAAAGCATGGAAATGTTGATAGGTATAGGTAGGTATTAAATTTCCATTAGCCACAGAAAATTTCTGGTCTTAAAATATTCAAGCTCCTACAGTTAATTTGTTGCAGGTTTATTGACAGACTTTTATTTTGCTGATTTGTGCATTCTACTGTCTGCTCCCACCGCCACTTTCTGAACCAAGAGATCCACTGGTGGTCCTCAGTTTATGACTGCAATGGGGAATGCAATTTCAGCATATGCTGTGATGGTCATACATTGAGGCACCCACATAACTGGACCCAATGTCCTAACCCTTTTTATGGAAGTTGTTAAGTGAATCACATGGTTATAAGTGCAAAGCCATTCTTTCGGATGATTGGTATTTTGCCAGAAACCAGCACAAAATACTGGAAACCAACAGAAAAATTTGCAAATTTCAGTCCCGTGACCATGAGATGTTGCAACCAGTCAGCAAAGCACTCAAAAAGCAGTCAAGTCACCACTGAGGGGGACTCAACAATATAGCCATAAAGCATCCTTTTCCAAGGCGGTCATAATTCTGAGCAATTGTTGACTAGTTGTAAGTCAATGACTACAACCAGTATTTGTTGGAAGTAGTATTAATACCAGTTAGAAAATTAATTTTAAAAAAATTGGCAGCAATGCTTATGAGCATACCAGCAGGAGGTGTTGAATGTTCTCTCAGCATTGCCCTTCTGACATGGATACAGTAAAATGTATGGATCTTTTCTCTTTTCTTTGGTTACCTAACAGCAAAGGAAGAGTTTGTGTTTTTCACCTCCTGATATATTTTTTTTGTTGGGTTTGAGTTTCAGAGATTGCATAATTTCAGCAAGGAAAGAATGAAGGTATGATGAAGATGTAAAAAGTGAAGTTAGGTTTTCTTTTCCTCTTGAGTAATGGGTACAAGTGCACATAGATAGAGCAGAAAAGTGAATATATGATGTTTGTTTCCCAGTTTGAGTCTTTTGCTCAAGTAAACCAATATTAGGCTGTTTCTTTTGATTATTTCAGGGTTGGTGGACAGGTGTGTGTGTTGGGGACGAGGTTTACAGGACATTTATGTTAAAATGAAACTTTGAAAAAGCTTCCAAAATGTTTAGAAAAAGTAACAAAAAATGCATGGGTATCTATTTGGACATATTTTAAATTTTTACTGTATACTGTCATTGTCATTAGTATTACTGTACACTATTGCTATAATGCTATACACAGGTTGTCCTCGACTTAATGAAACATTAAAACTTATAATAGATCCCCCAAAAAACTACATACATTGGTTTTGTTTCATTTATAGACATTTGCAACACCTCACCCCATGGCCATGTGACTTTTTTTCCAGAAACTGACATTCCAGCTTCTGGGAAAATCTGCCCCGTAGCAAACAGTAGATTCACTTAATGACTACAGTTTTGCTTAATAATTGCTGCAAAAAATAATAAAATCAGGTCCAGTCACATGACTTACTTTATTACCATAATAACTTACAACTGTAAGTGCAGGCTCAATTACAGTCATAATTCAAGGATTTACCCATACAAGAATTTCATGCTGGTAGTCCTCCACTTACAACCAGTCACTTAATAACTGTTCAAAATTACAAAAACCTCAAAAAAAAAAGTTACTTACAGCCCATCTTTGAGAATCTGACTGCCATACTATCCCCACAGTCAATGACTCCATTTTGAATACTTGGAAATCAGCTCACATTTACAACCTGCTGCAGCATTCCACAGTCAGGCAATTGCATTTTGTAACTTTTTTTTCATTTTCTGGCAAAAGATGCGACATAAAATAAATTCACACATATACTGTAATTACTGGTTTGCTTAATAAACATATAGTTTGTGTAAAAAAATATAGTAAAAATAGGCATAAAATTAAGTTCGGTCATGTAGTACCTCGACTTAAAACTGCAATGACTTACAACTGAAATTCTGCTCCCAATTGTGCTTGGAAGTTGAGGACCACATATATCATAGCCTAATTATTTTATTTAAAGTGTAATTTTTAATTATTATTTTTTTAAAAAATCCTCTCTCTACTTGAAATCTTTGCTAGAGATGAAATGTTGTGGTCACTGACGACGGGGTCAGGAGAAGGGCAACATTTTTAGGAACTGTTCTGTGGTTTTTCATTACAAGAGTTTTTGTAGACACAAAATGGTTAGGAAAGAAAGATTTCAAAACTTGTTGTTGTTAGTTGCGAAGCCGTGTCCATCGCGACCCCATGGACAACATTCCTCCAGACCTTCCTGTCCTTTACCATTCTTTGGAGTCCATTTAAGCTCACGCCTACTGCTTCAGTGACTCCATCCAGCCACCTCATTCTCTGTCATCCCATTCTTCTTTTGCCCTCAATCGTTTCCAGCATTAGGCTTTTCTCCAGTGAGTCCTTCCTTCTCATTAAGTGGCCAGAGTATTTCAAAATACACATGCAGAAATTGCTATTAAACACCTGTTAGGAAGTAGACTGAATCTATTGCCCAAAGACAGATTAATATTTTTCATAATAGTCAATCTTGAATTCTCCTATTCATTAGTATCTATAGTTTTAGAAATAATTGGAATCAAGCTGTAGTACTCTAATGAATTGTGTTATGTCTACTTTGTATTAATACCTCATCAGCAAAATTGAGTATTGCAACTTAGTGTAATAGAGTGCAACTGCTCATAGTAATTTCATCAAGTTAATGATATCCTAGTTTACAAAGAGTAGGTGATCATAACATTTCTGAGAAAAAAAGGACCAGGTTAATAACTTTGTGAAAATACTTATCAACCAAACAAAATGCTGGAAAACATTCATGTAAAGGGGCCAAAGCACTGCATTACTCCCATAAAAGGGAGCTAAATTGTTTTGTTTTTTTTTTTTTTTTTTTTGGGGGGGGGGAGGATGGACAGAGAAGCTAGCAAAAGAAAGATTGAAATGGGTTAGAACTGGCTGAAGAATGCAAAGAAAAATATTGAGGAAAAGGTTTCCTAGTTCATCCTTATGGGAGAGGACTTTGGACACTGGTTCAAAACATTATTGACTGCTCCATTTTAAATCTCTGTTATATGAGCCAGAACAGCACATACACAATCTGCCCAGTACTTCCCTTACCTAGACATAGATTATAGATCTATAGATGAGGAGGCAACACACGGATACATGTGCTGCATTTTGTTACAGAGGAGAAAATATATTCCTGTTGCTATTTATTTTATTTATTTATTTATTTTATTAAATTTCTATACCGCCCTTCTCCCGAAGGACTCAGGGCGGTGAACAGCCAGAAGATAAAACACAGGAAATACAAAATCTAAAATAAATTAAAACAAATTAAATAATTTAGGCTGAATTTTAAAATACCCCATAATTAAACAGATTAAAAATTTATGTTTAAAATTTAAATTTAAAAGAGGAGATGATTTAGGCCAGGCCAGCTTGATAAAATAAAAATGTTTTAAGCGCGCGACGGAAGGTGCGAAGATCCAGGATCCTCCGTATCTCCGGGGGGAGCTCGTTCCAGATCGTAGGTGCCCCCACAGAGAAGGCTCTCCCCCTGGGGGCCGCCAGCCGACATTGTTTGGCCGATGGCACCCGGAGGAGCCCCTCTCTATGGGAGCGTACTGGCCGGTGGGAGGCTATTGGTGGTAGCAGGCGGTCCCGTAGATAACCAGGTCCTAAGCCATGGAGCGCTTTAAAGGTAGTAACCAAAACCTTGAAGCACACTCGGAAGACCACCGGGAGCCAGTGCAGCTCGCGCAGGAGAGGTGTTACATGGGAGCTCCATGTTGCTCCCATAACCACCCACGCGGCCGCACTCAGTTGGAGCCTCCGAGTGCACCTCAAGGGAGCCCCATGTAGAGAGCGTTACAATAGTCCAGACGAGAGGTGACGAGGGCATGAGTGACTGTGTGTAGGGAGTCCCGATCTAGAAAGGGACGCAACTGGCGGATCAGGCGAACCTGATGAAAAATCCTCCCAGTCACGGCCGTCAAGTGATCTTCTAAAGAAAGCCGTGAATCCAGGAGGACGCCCAAGTTGCGAGCCCTTTCCGTGGGGGCCAATGATTCACCCCCAATAGTCAGCGATGGCACCAGCTGACTATATCGGGACGTCGGAAACCACAGCCACTCTGTCTTGGATGGGTTGAGCCTGAGCCTGTTCCTCCCCATCCAGATCCGTATGGCCTCCAGGCACCGGGACATCACTTCAAGGGCATCGTTGGGGTGGTCTGGGGTGGAGATGTACAGCTGGGTGTCATCAGCTATTGCCAGGAAAGATATTGGAAAGAATGCTAGAAGCCATGCTCTGCATGATGTTCTATCTGTTTTAAGTAGGCATTGAACAGCTTTTATTACAAAATTGTCATTTGTCTTCCCATCTGTTAGACATTAATAAACACAGACAGTGAAATGCATGGAATAGGTCTCAACACTCTAAAACTACGTATACCTTTGCAGGTGAGATTTTTAGATAGAAAAATAGAATTAATCTCCTGACATCTTGAACAATGAATCAGAGTATGAAATAGCTGTAAAATGTCTAGCCAAGTAATATTTAAATCATCAGCACTCTAAGCTGCCAACAGACCACGAGGGCAGAGTGGCAAGTACTTAATGGTAGCATATGCAGTATATGATGAAGTCATTACAGTATGTACATGTCATCATTTTGGCATCATTGTGGTTTGTTTCAATGTTAATGAATAATAGGAATGCCTTTGGGCAATATTATTTTTTAAAATATATTTTCCTAGTATAGTTTATGGCATAAGGTAAAGTCTAACCCAAAACATTCAGCAATTTTAGATGTAACATTCCTATCTTTTAAATCATGGTTTATAAAGTTGTGAGAATTATTTTGGCTCTTCACTTTTTCCTCCATGTTCTGGCTTTGATTTACAGTTCTTCATTTACCTTTTCAGGGAAAAAAATAAAATCAAAGAAAGACTGTGTCCAGACAACCTTGCTTTCTGCAGCATGATTTTTCTTTATTGCTTTGGTTATTTGTAGAATGGCAGCGTGCAGTCCATACCTCTTATGTCTGCTCAGTGTTTATTTCAAACACACTGAGATTATTTTCCAGCATGCAATCTCTCCATCTCTTTTCCTTACAGAGATAATTGGAAGAAAATCGTCTAATATGATGTATTAGAGTAGGCAGTTTCCTAGAAAAGCAATCCTACTTAATAACTTTCCTTTCAAACTTAGGCAAATAATGGTATACAATGCTGTTGTTATAAAATGTATGATGCAATGCAAAATCTTCAATATTCAAAACGTATCTCTTATACATTTTGTTTCATGATTTCTTTGCAGCATCGGTTGCATCTACTTGTAATGATCCCGGAACCCCACAGAATGGAAGTAGATATGGAGACAGCAGAGAGCCTGGAGATACAATAACCTTCCAGTGTGACCCAGGGTATCAACTCCAAGGGCAGGATAAAATTACTTGTGTACAACTGAACAATCGATTCTTTTGGCAGCCTGATGCACCAACGTGTATAGGTATTGAGATGAAATGTTGGGCACTTTTGAGTTAAACTAAAGTATACTCCCTCATGATATTCTCAGTGGTCATTCAGGGTGATACTACATACATTTCATGCATCGGCTATGAATCTCACAACTTACTTTATGAGAAGCGATAAACTTCTATTACCGTATTAGTAAATATTGATAAGCCACAACATGTTCGTAGATGGCTTATTTGTGTTCTTAAAATCTCAATTTCCTTTCATTGGGTATTCTGGATGTGAGTTTCCTAGAGTATGCATCTGATTACAATATATATTTTAGCTTAAGAAGACCTGTAAAACCTGGATTTGAGGGGTTCTTGGTACTCTCTGGTTGTTTTCTTGCAGTTGTATTATTACCCAACTAGATAACATTTTCATCATTATTGAAACCTGGATTTGTCAATTACTCTTTTTAATGACTGGTTCACCAAAATGAAAGCTAGTTCTTTCCTGCAGCTCTTGAGAGCTGACAATCAATCATCCTATCTCAAATAGCAGTACACTACCAAAATCTGGGACATATGCCAGCTGATCAACAGAAGATCCTAGAGCTTCAAATATTAATTTACAATGCTATATGTCTGAATACATAAAGGCTGCACCTACTGCATTGCAGCATTTAATGTAAACTTCAGGAATAGGCAATTTTTGTAGAATTTTGTAGAGTTGTAGTCCTTGTTGGCATTTCTTGTTATCTTAATCCACAGTGGTTTTACCATGTTTATAAGAGTGTACAGTGCCTATAATACTTCTGAAATAGATAACTGGTTTCAGTATTACAGTATTGTTTAGATCTCTTTCAAATTATCTTCTCAAAATATAGAAATTGTCAGGGCAAATTAATATTCATATTTCATTGAGATAAATAGAGTCCATGCCTAAGAATCCTGGAGGTAGTGACAGGAAAGTGCTGAAAGACTGACATGGGAACGTGAGCAATTGCTCTACATTCTAGTAACTAAGCTGATGGATACAGTGGATGACCATTACAAAGCCTATGCTAGAATAATCAGAAATAGGCAGAAACAAAAGATTGTCTCTGACTTCATCTGCAGAAACCCAGCCAACTTTTTAGGGCTGTGAACCAAATGCCATGGTCTTTGGTAGAACCAGCTGGTGCATTAATATAACTGAGCTCCATTATGAGCAATTTGCATCACTTACCGTGATCCCCTTCCCCCCTCCCCCCAGATTCAAGCTGGTCTTCATACCATTTTAGGAAATACTATTCTTGAGTTATCTTGTCCACCATTTAAACAGATATTTACATATCTGTTTGGATTAATGTAACTGATTCTCATAATTCATGTATCTGGTCTTATTTTTGCCTATTAGACTCCTGCTTAGTATGCTTAGGATTCTTGAATTCTACCCTGCCAGCCTTTCCTGAAATCGTAATTGTTCTAGTCAAAAAAAAAAAAAAAATCCCTATCACTTTAAAGAGCTTAAAGAACTATTAGTGGCATCCTTGTGTTAAAAAGCTATGAACCCAACTACCTTGAATATTTATTTGCTTTCTCCAACATCCCATATTTAGTCAAGATAAAGCAAAAGGCAGTGATACTGCATATCCAGTGATTTTTAGAAAAAACAGATTATCTATTTCTCTTTCCCTATGGGAACTTATTTTCTGTTAACCCTGGACTGGGTATTTAGAAAGCCTCAAAATATTTTTGAATTCTGAAGAATTTGATGTGGGAAGTCAAACTGATGCTGCATTGAACAAAATGAAATTTTTGATAATTCCAAGAATTAGATTTCCAGGTTTGGAGATGGCTTCATATGGACTAGGATGCCAGAAGACATCAATTTAAATTAACAACTTAATAGTTTAAATTACAGTCTCTCTGGATCCAGAATGTTTGTTGGAAAATATTAGAAGAGATTTGAAATTTTATTACAATAAAAACCTAAAAAGGAAGTGTGTTGTTATGTTTGACCCAGTTTTTTAAAAAAGAAAATGACAACATGGGTTGACTAGTATTGTTACTGTAATGAAAATTATAAATGTTCTCTCCTACTGTTTACAAGAACCCTAATTTTAAGTGCATGATTTAAAATTTAATTGTTTACCTGAAAGGGAATTATGCAATTTTATTAAAGATTATAATTATAACATCAAAGACTAAATACAAACTAAAAAAAATAGAAGAAATAAATCGTAAAAGTAGAAAAGTCAGAAAAAGTAGAAAGCTCAGGGAAAAAAAAGGAAAAATAGAGAAATAGAAAAGAAAGAAGAGAAATAATAAAAAATAATTAATACATAACAAAGTGTCTTTCCACCTTTATAAATGGTGAAGTGGTATATTTCATAACAAGTATAAACAAGTTTAGTAACTTCCCACTTTGTCAAATCCAACAAAGATCACTTCTTCGCATACATTATCTCATCTCTCACCTTTAAGCAAATTGATTAGCATTGTCATTTCAGCATATAAAAACAGACCAATTAACACCAAATTGGTCTGCTTCTATACCAATATAATAGATGCTTCATAGCTAGCCGCTTTCTCTTTCTTCTGGTTTTAGATAATGCATATGGAATAGTTCAGTTATTTCTGTTGCTTTCATCCTTTGAAGGATCATTTTCCAACAGATTTGATTATTTTTATATTGGTTTTTTTCTTTGTAATCTCACATAATTGATCTACTCTATCACTTCACATCATAATATACATTCACATGTGTTGCTTGGAGATCCAGGTGTAAATAATCAAATAGAGAAAGATAGGAAAAAAATGTGGAATAATTGACAGAAATCTGCAGATTATGTTCTGCATGACAATTCAGACTGCAGTCCTTTGGCAGCTGAGGAAATGTCCCAAGGAGCACAGGCTTCTTCTTTGTGTCCCTCATTCTCTCCTGGGTAGGGAAATTCTTGCCTCTCACCTTCTTCAAGGCTACATAACTTGTGCTTTCCAACTTTATGAAAGTCTAATCTTGTAAAGCTGCAAAGGAGAATAAACAGGATTTCGGTTCCTTGACAAAGAGACTGGAATCCAGCAGATCCAAAGGCCACCTTCTGTCCTTGCTTTCCGCTATGCTGTCCAATGCAGCAAACATTTAGACAAGGCTGAGAATTAGCTTAAATTCAGCATCTCTTTTTGAATGTAGTAGAATAGAAACCTTTTTTCCAGATATATGCACAAGGTCAGGTAGATGCAAACATCTCTCCATTCTGCTTTTTCCCCTCTCCCATTCAGTCAGGCAGAGAAATGCCTGGAGTGCTTTAACTTCATTATTGGGCTGCTTTATTAAATGGGAAGACTTTTCATACTCGAGAATAAATACTGCACTTACTCATTTCTTTATACGAGAGATTTTTATTGTACTTACAATTGTTGTGATAAATACTTGAAAATAAGGTGTCAGAAAGAAATGTATATGAACCTAAATTATTTTGACAGTTTCCAGTCCTCAGTTTTGACATGTGATCATTTTTATGTCCTTATTCTTTCCTGTGTGACAGCTGCATGTGGTGGAAATCTTACAGGTCCAGCAGGTGTTATTTTATCACCAAATTATCCACAGCCGTATCCTCCGGGGAAGGAATGTGACTGGAGAATAAAAGTAAACCCTGATTTTGTCATTGCTTTGATATTCAAAAGGTATTATTTCAAGAACTGTGTTTTCTTTTAAAATGTCACATTCAAAAATTGCACAATACATTAATGAGCCTGGCTAATTACTTTTTAAAACTATGCCATAGGCAGAACTGAATGATGTGGGTCTGAGTTTTTAAGAAATATTTAGTTTTTTTAAAAAAAAAATTTGTAGCATGCTAATTTTAGGGCATAAATATTGTAATGTTTAGGGGTTGCCCATTTTAATATGGTGGAAAACTATCTTGAGAGTGTTCAACAATAATAATTGGGGGAGGGGTATGCTGAAAGAATGAGACTTGGAAGCTAATTGCTGCCTATCTATGCCTTATATCCACATCAGTACTTCATGATACATAAAACAAGTAAGGACATGAGAAAAATATATGAGTCACTAAAGGATCCATCTAATCTTACATCCATCAGAAGGCATTTAGTTTCTGCCTGTCTCTACCTTTTTCCTGTGATCAAATTATAGAAGTGCCAGATGTAGCCTATCTCTTATAGTGTCAGAAAAGAAAAACAATTATGTTGAAGAAAGCTTCCATAATTTGAAACTGCTAATGCAATAACTTGATTCAATAGAGTAGTTTAGTTTTTCACTTAACGTCTTTCATACTCCCAGATACAAAACATAATATTTTAATAAGGTTCTAAAAACCAAGTCATTGCATGACCAGAATGAAACCTCATGTAAACTTCCTCAAGTTTCTAAACTAATCCTGGTTTTGTGTAGTGGAATTTCTTACTAGTATGTGATTATAAGGCTGAATTAAGTAAATTAATCACCTCTTTTTATGTTGTTTTTATGAAGCTAGATTTTAAAAAAAATACCTCGAAAAAAAAAAAACCTTACCATATATTTGTAGAGTGAAAAACAGTGCAATGAAATATTTCACAAATAGGCTAATTTACAATGATAAACCACTATCAGAACACTACCTAGAAAACTGCATGGATGCTATCACTAGGAATCAAGTTCAATATAAACTTAGTTTAATTCATAACTTTTACTTGATTACAAAGAAGCATGGTGGTTCATATGGTTAGGACGCTGTGTTGCAAGTTAGCAAACCTGCATTCAAGACCTGAGTGCTGCCATGGGGTGGGGTGAGCTCTCGTCCTTCCTCCAGCTCCAGCTACGAACATGACAAGAACACCTAACTGGGCGACCCCAGGCAACAGTGATGTCACCGGCTACTCCTTTCAACCTGGAAATGCCTTGGCGCTTCAGACACAAGTGTGATGCAACTTGATTACCAAGTAGATGCTGCACCAAGGGCAGACTCTGTCTTTAGCTAGCCCTTTTTGATGTGGGAGTTCCTGATGACAATCCCTTATGGCCTCATTACCTCAAAACTAGATTACTCCAGTATTCTCCTTTTGAACTGCATTTGAAGGTTATCCAGAAAGTTCAGCTGTAGTGAAATATAGCAGCCCACATACTAGTGGGTAAAAAGCCATTTTAGCAGCTTAGTCCTATCTTTTGGGCACTACGTGGGTTACCTGTATGTTTCTGAGTACAATTCAAAGTCCTGGTTTTGACCTGTATATAACATTGGATTATATTACTAATTGGAACTTTGTTCTCCAAGGAGAATTTGCCTACTCATTTGTGGTCAGCTGGAGAGCTGAGGCACATTTCCTTTCTCTTCAGATGTTAGAGGGGTGGGGGCAAAACAACCTCATCCTTCTTGAGAGTGCTATTCCTTAGGTTCAGACAGCCCCTAAGTATTTAGAGTTTATAAATGAAGCAAAAATATTGCTATTCCATTAGGCCAAGGAGTCTTTCATAGTGAGATTTTTTAAGGACACTTGATTGATATTTTTATATATGGCAACCCAATTCAAAATGAGTCTGGACAGTTTACAAGGCAGTCCTTTAACAACTGGCTCCTTCACAATTACGAGTTAATGAAAAAGTAACTGTATGACCAATCCTCACATTTATGACTTTTCAGGTCTGTAAAGCAAAGCAAAGATCAAAGATCAAAAGCACAGTCAGTGTTTCACTTAGTGACTGTTTCACCTTAGTGCAAAATTGAAAAACAAGATAAAAATATCAACCTTGACTGTTTCTGACATTTTTATTTCATTTATCATATACAAAGTGACAACAGAAGGTCCATAATAATGATTCAAATATTCCCAGTTGAAGGGGAGTAACTTTTCTTCTCTTCAGTTCCCAGTGATGATGACTTTCTTCTTCCACATTAAATTAACCAGTTAATCATTAACAGTTGCAGCAATATATTAAGAACAATTCAAAAACCAAAACATTACTTACAATGTTTATTAGGATATGCCTGTGTTTTATATATTAACTGTGTAAACCCTATATGTCTACCCCAAAGTAAATTGAGGTAAAAAAAATAAGTAAGTTCAAAGTAATTGAAATAATTGTATTCCCAAGTCACTACCTATAATATCAAAGGTTTAAAGCACAAGAAATATTCCAGAAAATATTTATCTGCCTTTCTTTGTCAAAACCTCATATTATTTTATCTGGACTTAAATAAATTATAACTTACACCAGGAGTCTGCAACCTTAAACACTCAAAGAGCCATTTGGACCCATTTCCCACAGAAAAGAAATACTGGAAGCCACAAAACCCTTCCTGTGCCTGCCTATTTCTTGAGCAGCCACAAAACTAGCATATGTAGTTGAATTAAACATTCTGTTTTCCTCTGAAACTTTTCTTTTCTTGGATTTTTCCATGGTTGGCCTACCAGGGGTTGAAAAGCTCAATAAATTGCATGCTGGCGGGTGTTGCACATTTGTGGTTGTGACGCATATTTAGAGTGCCAGGGAGCTACAGCAGAGGGGTGAAAGAGCCACATGCAGGTCCAGAGCCACAGGTTACTGACCCCTGACTTACATTATTTGAAATTTTATCTCATTTAGCTATTAATCTGTACGAGTAGGTTTGCATCCATGAGGGACCATGCCCTAGAAACAGTTACAACTATTTTCTCCTAAATATATTTCAAATATTTATGTATATTTTTTTAAAAAAATAGTGTCTACTGGTTTTACTTTTCTCATATGACATTTCTGATCAATGTTGGGCAAATAAGATTTAGTGTTAGCGCCAAACCTCTTCCTGCTGGTTTTAGCAGTGGCAGGAGCTATCAGACCACTGTGATACAAGTTTCCATTTTTTTATATATATATCTAGAAAAGACTGAAGAAAGACTTAGAAGCAGAATTACTGTTTATGCCAAAATTTGACTTGCAAAAATAAAGAAGAAAAAGGGATGAACAGAAAACATGGAAATCAATAGAGTATAAATTATAATGCATACATTGCTGTTTGGAATCTTTTTGTGAGAAATAAATGCAAATGTAAAGGAAAAATAATTGGAACACTTCTGTCAGTGATGTCTTTTTCTCCCCCCTCCCTCAAATCCAGAGACATTTTATTTTCTTGGTTTTCTATTTCAGTTTCAACATGGAACCTAGTTATGATTTTTTGCATATTTATGAAGGAGGAGATTCTAACAGCCCTCTGATTGGCAGTTTTCAAGGCTCCCAGGCCCCAGATAGAATAGAGAGCAATGGCAATAATCTTTTCTTGGCATTTCGGAGTGATGCTTCAGTTGGCATGGCAGGATTTGCCATTGACTATAAAGGTAAATTTAAAACAATATATATATTTACCATATTATATAATATGAAGTTCATCTGTTTTATATCTAGTTTCAATGAAGATGAAGTTTGTAGATTTATAGCAAAATTAGCAATAATGATATGGGATCGGATTTCTAATGACCCAAAGTGACAAATATCATTAATGGCCCTTTCTAGAATAGTGCTCAATGATAACATCATTAAAATGGTTGCATACTACATTCAGAAAAAAATTACCTTAGTTATATTGGGCTGATTTTATAAATTATTCTTATCTTAATTGTACTGGATATATTTTATAAAGTAGTCTCAAACATTACAAAAATGTGTTTTATATCAAATGTGTTGCAGCTACCTTATTGAGAAATAATATAAAAGGGCTCTCTATTATTATTCATAGTTTAATGTTCCTACATTACATTTACCCTTATTTCGATACTAATTTGGAACTGGTTAATGTTTTTTTCCATAACTACTTTCAAGTTTCATTGGAGGCTGGGCTGAAACCATTTAGATAACTCACAAGAAAATCTAAGAACTGAGAATAAAATAATATTTATGGATGGCATTTGAAAGCTAATGCCAAACAGCATTTCAACATCTCTGCTTATTCACAGACTAGCATTACTTATAAGATAAACTTCAAAAGTTTTATTTATTTTTTATTCTGCCCTGCCTAATACACAATTTGACCCTCCCTTTTGAGCAAGCTGGTTGTGTCCTTTGGTCTTTTGTTTTTAAAGACTTTTGTTAGCTTGCTCTTAATTTGGTTTCTTATTTAATGAAAATTAACTGTCTTTCCATGATTGGTTTGCTTTTAAATTCAGTCCAGTCTTCCACAGTTTTTTTCTTTAATGTTTTCATTTGAATGATATAAAGTCCTTAGACATTCTCCTATTTTTCCAAATATTTACTATTGCCCACCTGCATACAAGTGGGGGACAGAGAGGGGAGAGAAATTCTCAGTTTCAAACCAGTTTTGAAAAGCAACAAATTATAAACATCCCACTGGTTTGAAAAAGATATGAGGTTCTCTAAAGAATTAGTCAAATTACATACAGATAGGATAAAAGATGTTTAAAGGCAAAGCAAGGCCTAGCATATTCACTGAGAGTTATTTAATATTTATGGATATATAATATACTCATATCTGCAATTTGGGCACAAATTATTTAAGGAGTGCATATACTTTTCATTTAATATAAAATGAGTTTTTCCACTATATAAAATATATATCTTTATTTTCTGGCAGATATTTATTACCACTTATAATGTTTAATTACATAATGCTATTTGATTTTTTGCCATAAGAATGTTCCATAGTGCAATTTTGCTTAGCTCATTGGCTAATTTATTTAGTTTTGCTTAAATTACTATATCTGCATAGAATTCACAAGATTTTTTTCCTAAGCAGTAAAACAGCAAAGTCCTAATGCTTTGCAAATAAAAATAAATAAAATGTTCATGACAAACACAATTTTTAAAAGGCACCCCAAACAAATTTGTTTATAACAGTTGCTTTAGCATTGTAGAAATGAACAAATATATTGCATTCATTTCCCTAAAAAGTGGCCATTTTACAGATACTGCTAAGCATAAATTCTTAAAAATTTAGGCATTTTTATCATCTTAATTTATGGAAATTGTAATTGCTATTTCAACAGAAATTGATACTATATATTGAAAAGTCAGTCCCATCAAATTCAATGTGACTTAACTATCAGGAAATATATACTGAATATTAGGAGTAACTAAACATGCAAGCTATTTTTTTCCCCCTGTGGAAAAATTATTTGCAAATATTTGCAAATAGTATGCTCATTAAACTTTCAGATCCTTTTCTTATTGGTTATTCAAAAGGATGCTATGGTTGGTGATGTTGAAAAATATGATAGATTCAAGAAAACTGTTAAGGCTTCTAGTTTCTGACCTAGTTCAGCTGACAAAACTAACCAAAGCAATCTCAGACCTCATATCATAACTGAAAATTTGTCTGAAATGTATCCTCATAAACAATATTGTCTTTATGTGCAGTTATAATAGTAATTTCAGATTAAATTCTAATAATCCCAATCTATTTGGTGAAGAAAAAGGTGGATGGATGGATGGATGGATAGATGGATGGATGGATGGACAAATTTACTCAGCTAGATGAAAGTGAGATAGGAATTAAGTAAACTGTTAGCAATGACTTTATCATTCCTGGAGTGGATTATATTGATTCAACTTGATTCCTCTGTTTTATTTTAAAGTGAGTCTTAACCCTCTTTCTCTTTTTCATTAGAAAAACCACGGGAAGCTTGTTTTGACCCTGGCAACATAATGAATGGAACCAGAATTGGAACAGACTTTAAACTTGGGTCAAGTATTACTTATCAGTGTGATTCAGGTTACAAGATTATTGATCCTTCTACTATCACTTGTGTGATTGGTGTTGATGGAAAACCTGCATGGAACAGAATCTTGCCATTTTGTAGTGGTATGTATGAATCCTGGGGAGGGGGATATGAGAAATTGTATTAATAATACTACTATTCTTATTATTCCCTCTATTTTGGGATTCTGACAATATTCTGCTAATGCGGTAGAGGAACTGATGAAAGAGAGCAGGAAAAGCTCTTGTTTTCCTTCTTATTTATTTTAACTCCCATATCTACTATTTCCGTTTAAGGTGAAATAAAAAAAGAAAAGACAGAGAAGTGGTCTTGATGGGGGGATCATAAGAGAACTTGCAGTAAAATATCATGTACATGGAATAATCTGGAAAAATCATCAGTTTTCCTTTTTTTAATTTAAAAAATGTTGAGAATTTTATTAGGCCCATTTTATGTCTATGGAATATACAGTGCATTCAGAAAGTATTCAGACCCCTTCACTTTTGTCAATTTTGTTATGCTGCAGCCTGATTCTACAGTTGTTGAAATTCATTTTTCTCTCATTAATCTACACTCAGTATCTCATAATGACAAAGTGAAAACTTTGAGAAGAGAATTTTAGAAATGTCTGTAAATTTATTAAAAAGAAAAAAACTGATATATTACATTGCCATAAGACCCTTTGCAACAACACTTGAAATTTAGCTCAGGTGCCTCCCATTTCTCTTGATCGTTGCTGACATGTTTCTACATCTTGATTGCAGTCAACCTGTGGTAAATTAAATTGATTTGGAAAGACATATACCTCTGTATAGAAGGCCTCACAGGTGATGTACTGTAGCAGAGAAAAAGCCATGAGGTCAAAGGAACTGCTTGCAGAGCTCAGACATAGGATTGTTGTAAGGCTCAGATCTGGGGAAGATTACAATAAAATTTCTGCTGCACTGAAGGTTCCTAAGAGCACAGTGGCCTCTCTAATTCTCAAATGGAACAAGTTTGGCACAACCAGGACTCTTCCAAGAACTGGTTGCCTGGTCAAACTGAGCAATCCAGGGAGAAGGGCCTTAGTAAAAGAGGTGAACAAAACCCCAATTCACTCTGATTGAGCTCCAGAGATTCTGTGTGGAGATGGGACAGAGTTCCAGAAGGACAACCATCACTGCAGCCCTCCTCCGATCTGAGCTTTATGGCAGAGTGGCTAGACAGAAGCCTCTCCTCAGTGCAAAACACATGCTAGCCTGATTGGAGTTTGCAAAACAGCACATGAAGGACTCTCAGACAGTGAGGAACAAGATTCTCTGGTCTGATGATACCAAGATTGAACTGTTTGGCCTCAATTCTAAACATTAGGTCTAAAGGAAACCTGTCCGAAGGTGGGTTTCAGCAAAATTTGAAACCCACCACTGAACCTGTCCAATATCATTCCAACAGTGAAGCATGGTGGTGGTAGCATCATGCTGTGGGGGTGTTTTTCAACAGCAGAGACTGGGAGTCTGGTCAGGGTTGAGGGAAAGATGAATGGCGCAAACTACAATGAAAATCTGTTCCACAGTGCTCAGAACCTCAGACTGGGCCAAAGGTTCACTTTCCAACATGACAATGATCCTAAACGCCAAGCCAAGACCACATAGGAGTCACTTAAGGACAACTCTGTGAATGTCCTAGAGTGGCCCAGCCAGAGCCCTGACTTGAATCATATTGAACATCTCTGGAGGGACCTGAAAATGGCTGTCCATCGACAGTTACATCCCACCTGACTGAGCTTGAGAGGATTTGCAAGGAATAATGGCAGAAAGTCCCCCAATCCAGGTGTGCAAAGCTTGTCATGTCATGCCCAAAATGTCTCAAAGCTGTAACTGCTGCCAAAGGGGCTTCAACAATGTACTGAGTGAAAGATCTGAATATTTATGCCAATGTGATATTTCAGCTTTTTCTTTTTAATAAATTTACAGACATTTCTAAAATTCTCTTTTCACTTTGTCATTATGGGATATTGATAGTGTAGATTAATGACAAAAAAAATGAATTTCAATAACTGTAGAATCAGACTGCAACATAACAAAATGGACAAAAGTGAAGGAGGTCTAAATCCTTTCTAAATGCCCTGTATGTTATATATATAGACATTTGTAGATTCAGTACTATAATACCAAAGATGCCTTGATAATAGTAACAATTTAGAGAATTCTGGATAAGGTAGACAATAATATGATCAATTGTATGACAGCATCCTATGTCAAGTCAGTGTTGTAAGTCCACAGAGGAGCTTTCCCTAGCCTGGTATTTAAATCTTAAACACAGTTCACCCAAAGCCTGTATGATTTGGACTTGAAGCTTCCTATGTTAGATACTTAAATATTGTGCCACATAGCTAATTTATTTAAGGGATCAAAACAAACAATGTTGTTTCATATAAATAGTTTCATGTTCTTATAGAATAGATTTAGCATATGGACAAAAATGCCTCACTCCAGTCCAAAAAATCAACCACAAAAGTGCCTCACCACAGGCACAAATGAAGTTGCTTTGTTGTTGTTGTTGTTAGTTGCGAAGTCGTGTCTAACCCATCGCGACCCCATGGACAACGTTCCTCCAGGCCTTCCTGTCCTCTACCATCCTTTGGAGTCCATTTAAACTCATGCCGACTGCCTCAGTGACTCCATCCAGCCACCTCGTTCTCTGTCGTCCCGTTCTTCTTTTGCCCTCAATCTTTCCCAGCATTAGGCTTTTCTCCAGTGATTCCTTCCTTCTCAGTAGGTGGCCAAAATATTTGAGTTTCATCTTCAGGATCTGGCCTTCTAAAGAGCAGTCAGGGTTGATCTCCTCTAGGAATGACATTGCTACTCCAATTAGAAGGATTGTCCAAATTTTTTTCATCTGAGATGCTACCCTTGGTTTAATGTCATACTTTGGTAGAATATTTCAGTTTTACAGGCTTTCCTGGAGCTGAATTATTATTGGATATATTTATATGAGTTTTGAAACATTATATATGAATTGCTTTAAGACTAATTTAGCCAGAAGTGTCTTAAATAACTGTTGCAAAGGTCACTGAGAAATAGAAATGTTCTCTCTTGGTAATTTCTCATTTATCTAAAATCTTTTCATTTCTTCTCCAAGCTCTCTTACATGTTAAAATCCTTTCCATTGCTGTTGAGTGTCCTTCATTCCAAGGCCTTTTATTACTTATTCTAACAATAATGAGGACAGTAATACTGAGGATGAAACATTAATAAATGTTATAAATAAATATTAATGCACTTTAAAAAATAGAAAATAATTACTCGAAGCTAGCAGATGGCTTCATTTTGCTAGGCTATCTTTATATTAAGGTATTAGAACAATACTTTACAATTAGAGCAGATAATAATAGGTTAAAAATTAGACATAGAAGCTTATCTATTAAAATACTATAAATAACTTCACAACTTCTATCCAGTGTCATGATACTCAGATTTTCGATATGAAACCAATCCATATTTAAAATACAAAAGGAAAATAGTTATTTGAGAGTGACTCAAACTCTGTTTAGAATGTTTTGTTTCAGCAGATGTTTCTATGAGTGGAAAATGGGTTGAGAAATTTATTTTGCTGATTCTCTATTCTATGCACACACAGTGTGGCCATAGGGAATTGAGAGATATTTTGGCGTAGCAGGGATATGACTACAGAAGAGAGAAGGACATCAGTGAAAAATCATATTTTCGCTATCTGTTCATTGAATCATCCATTGAGCCAGAAAGCCTTCAAAACTAAAGGAATGTACAGCTCTTGGAAAATGTTTTGGCTGCAAAAAGACTCATTTTTTGCCAAATGATGTTGTAATTTACAATCCTCATTTTTATATTTTAGCAAACTACATGGAAGCATAAGTAATATATGTCCATGTTTATCCACATTTTAACATCTGATGCTAACAGAAAAATGTGTGGTTATAAAGCAGTATTGATTTGATGTGATCATTTGACAAAAATATGTGCATATTTATAGTAGAAAAATATTTCCCGTTTAGGTGATGATAGTTTTCCAAACAAATTGATACAAGGTATTAATGCCCTTTTCAAAATCTGAAGTTTGAATCTTCTAGGTATGAAGATCTCCCAGACTGAAATATGTAACTGGGTTTAGAAATCTAAACTTATTTATAAGACTTCAGATGGCATGTAGATCCAAAGAATTGCAAGTAGATTTCTGTTTCACACTGATGTATTTTTCCCCATAAAAGTTGAAGCAACTTATTGAGGAGCAGCACTGTCTAATTTAAGAAAAATATGTCAAGCTATTTTGTATCAGGTTCCTTTAAATTACAGTTTGTGACAGACTCAATTGAAATTTGCAGCCTATCTATGAAAAGAGACAAATTCAAGGAAGAAATGTCAATTAGCCCAACAAAGAAGTCTAGGAATGATAGCAAAATAAGACCTCTCAGTAAGGTCTGAGAGTAATGTTCTTGTGATCTGTCAGATCACTTGAGAAGATCTCATTTTTGTTAATGTCAATTTGGACTAAGGCTTATGGACTATACCTCCTATAACATAGAAATACTATGAGGCATAGTAATACTAGGGTGTAGATAAAATAGGAGAAGAAGATGAGTCTTCTCACCTCCACCCCAAAAAGAGTTTAGGATCTCTCTAATATTAATTTCATCTGATATTTCTTATAATATATACTACTTTTTAATTAGGCAGGCTTCCCCTCAGAGCAAATTGATTTGCCTACAGGTATTCTTCGATGTACGACCACAATCAAACTCAAAATTTCTGTTGCTAAGCAAGACAGATGTTAAGTGAGTTTTTCCCCATTTTACAACCTTTCTTGCCACAGTTATTAATTGAATCACAGCAGTTTTTTAAGTTAGTAACATGGTTATTATATAAATCTGGCTTTCCCATGATCCTGGGATCCTGTAACCATTATAAATACATGCCAGTTGCCAGGCATCTGAATTTTGATCATGTGACTGTAATGGATGCTATAGCGGTTGTGTGAAAAAAGATCATAAGTCACTTTTTTCAGAGTTGTAACTTCAAATGGTCACTAAGTCAAGTAATGGTTGTATTTTGCTTAAAGAGTTTTTATTTTGTTTTAAGCTGTAATCATTTATAGATGGAAGGTCAGTAGTCAATGGAAGGCACATAGCTTTAGGTTTCCAAATAAATGTTTTTAAAATTAGCTATTTCCAATTTATTGATCCGAGTTCCGACCCAAATTTTCTCATCACTTGTGGGTTCCAACCGGCGTTACCACTGATTCTCTTTGTGCACACGCTTTATGCGCAATCGCCACGCACATGCTCGCTTTGCTCACATACATGCCAAACTTGCGCTCCACACAAGGGCATTAGGTTTCTGCCCAGCTGAGGTGTGGCAATCTTAAAAAAGAAGAAATAAAGGTAGGAATAATGCGAGGGCAGGTGGAAGGGCCCAGCTCCCAAAGAGAACCGGTTCGTTGACATCACCGCTACCGGCTCGGCTGAACCGGGAGCAACTCACCACTGTTTCTCATGCAATGTTATCATTAAATAAAAACAATGGGAGATTTAGTCACTAGTTTGAGCCTACAGTCTCCAAGGGTTAAGGAACTGACTCTTGGCTGGCCATAGAGTAACAACAAGTTTGAAAGCTAATTAAAAGTATAGAAGGAAGAAAACAACTATACATTGTTACGGAAATTAAAACAAATTGCAATCTTGTTCAGGGCCATCTTAATTCCACTGCCCCTAAGGCAGTAGGCTGTTTTATCTAGTGCACTAAAAAGAGGAAATGTTACTTCGGCATAAATTCCTTGGTTCCTTGAAGATTTCACCTCCCATAGAATTTGTTCGATGGAGTACAGTATATACCTTTTGTTTGGCATAGGAAGTGGTGAATGGGAATGACAATATTTAAGGAAAAACCTCTCCCAATTTTTGTTTTTAAAGGGGATCAGTGGCAATGGGAGTGAAGTGAAGTGCACATGTAACTCTTGGCTGAAAGAAATTTAATCATGCTGCATGACTATTCCAAAACTGTCAGGATTTGCAGATGCTAAATGATGGATTCATCAAAAAAGTGGTTGCTAAAATCAGGCAGTTATCTAATCTGTGTCAAAAATTTACTTCTTTTATTTATAAATTTACATTTCAACACAATAATCATGGAGAATAAAGCAACATACAACATGATCACTTGTGATATTAATCATATATTATAACTTGTATTATTATATAATATCGGTAAATTAATTGTGCAGTGAGCAGGCTGAAGGCAAATGGAAACTTTATTAGTATCAGCCTTTCCTCATTAAGGGGAATAGCCACGAAACATACTTTGAGAAAAACAAGATGCAATTTAGATGGCGCTTTTAAGAGACACCAAGATTTCAGTTTAAGTACATTTTCTAAATTGTAATTATCCTTGAATACTTATTTCAATGTCAGCTTGTATTGAATTCCATTGCAATTCTAATACGAGATATTTATATATTACAAGAAGAAGTATTATTTTTTTTATTTTTAATTACAACTCATTAATCTGATTTAATTTTTCTGTACTTACACATGCACTTTCTCAGCTCCCTGTGGAGGCCAATATACTGGATCAGAAGGAGTAGTTTTATCACCAAATTACCCTCAGAACTACACTACTGGGGTGACTTGTCAATATTCAATTACAGTTCCTAAAGAATTTGGTAAGTCTGACTTTTCACTAAGCCTTTATTGTCATTAATTCTTGGTGGTATTATTGAGATACAATTTGCTTAACAAAGTTTCAATAACACCTCAGTATCCTAGGATTGGATTAGCTAAAGATTATTGTTGTTTATGAATTTAAACATCACATTTACTTTATTATTTGCTTATTCACTTATTTACTTATTAGATTTCAGCCTGCATTTCTGTTTTATTTTCCAAGACTAGCCTATAGAGATAAAGCCATTGGTGGGATTCAGCCAGTTCACACCACTTCGGGAGAACCGGTTGTTAAATTTCTGAGCAGTTTGGTGAACTGGTTGTTGGAAGAAATCATTAGGGCAGAGAACCGGTTGTTAAATTAGTTGAATCCCACCACTGGATAAAGCAAAATATGTGCTAAAAGGCACTTAAAATCAGAATTAAGGTAGGATACTGAAAGAAATTAAGATTTGACAAAAGGTATATATTTTTATTATCTTCCTGAACATCAAGCGGATGAAAGTCAAATTTTACTTCCTAGGGAGTGCAGTCCACTGCCAAGGAGTTCTTCAAGAGAAGGCTCTTTCCTACATAGTAGATATCATGGTGACTGCCAGAATTTGTTCTGAAATAAATAAATAATATAATTCACATCTGAGAGGCAGAATTCACTCCTCAGCATGGCTATATTTAGATAGTAAGTAATAAAAAAGCATTTGCAAATACTCCAGCTCTGAGATAAGGGAGTCGTTTTCAATTCCCTTCAGGATAGGGAGAATCAGAGGGGAGGGAGTAGTGGTGAGTTGCTACCGGTTCGCCCCTGTTCAGGTGAACCGGTAGCAGCGGTGGAGGGAGGCTCCCATCCACCCAGACATCATCAAATATGCTCTGTGCATGCACAGAAATGGTGTGCACGCGAGCGAACCGGTAGCAAGTGAAACCCCTGCTGGGGGGAGGGCAAAATTACTCCACTGAGTCAGCACTTGGCATGAGTAGTAATGGTCTCCCTTTGTTGGTTCTTTTCTCAGATTTGTCCATATTTTGGAGATTATATGACAGAATATTGGATGATGTTTATCTTTACTATTTTGTCATCTGGTGGATTATTGCATCAAATGCATTTAAGGGCTACTACGTAAACTGAATATTGGTAATATAGCAACATTAGGAATCATAACATCTGACATCCTTTCCCTTCGTATGGTGCTTGCAAGAACTCAAATCCAAATAAAAATAATTAAAACTCTTAATTAAATCAGCCAAAATCTCACAAGGTTTGGAAATCTTGTCAGAATTTGGTGTTCCATCTGAAATCTTATAGATTTTAAAGACTGGAATATACACATATAAACATATAGCTCTATATACCTATGGTCACAGACACTCATGCACCAGGGACTACTTATAACAGCTTTGTGAGTCACTCATCATAGGTTTGGAACAATTGGGACTAATATATTGGGAGACCTTTAAAATAACACATGGATTTCCTAGTTTGTCCAGAAAGCTACTAAATACACTCTAGGTCTTGGAATAGCCAGGAGACAGTGAAACTATTATTTATTGCATGAGCTTGTTAACATTTAAAATGCAGCTGCATTGTTGTTATTTTTTTCCCCAAAAATAAACAACTCCAACATAACCAGCACCAGTGCAAAGCTTCAGGAACAATATAAATATAATAACAGTCCCATTTTTATTAATTTTTTTCCTGCACTTTGTGGCTTCAGACACAAACATAACCAAGTAAGAGTTGAAGTAGAATCCACAATATTTACAGAATAATAATTTTCATTGAGTTTAGACCTAATGTAATTTATTTTGCAAATAATTAATATTTCCTTTTGTTACTCATGTTTTATAGTTGTGTTTGGACAGTTTGCATATTTCCAAACAGCTCTAAATGATGTAGCGGAATTATTTGATGGAGAACATCCTCAAGCTAGACTTCTGAGTTCACTTTCTGGATCTCACTCAGGTAAATAGTACATCTTAAAAAAACATAAATAACACCAAAACTGACTTAGTTTCTTAAATGTAGAGTTTCAAATCAGCAAAACATAATGTGCCCTTGTTTGCAAATATTCAGAGTGTTTTATTAGGCAATGCAAATATTATATCAGATATTAATACTTATTTTGGAAATTGGCAGAAACTAATTTTTATGCATATAGCTATATAAACTCATTCATAAGCAATCTCATTGATACTTCTATTTTACAGTCACTTTCCCTTCTCTGATGATTTGGGAGATATTTTTTCCGTCACCAATTGTTAAACTTTATTTAATATCAGATTATATAAAAATACTAATAATTTCTTAACCACATTTAGTCAATTTCATTGAGTATCTCATCATAAATTAAGGATGACGTGTGTCTGATTATTAATTAATTGATTATCAAATGTATTATTAATCAATAAATAATAATTAAAATTTTGTGATAAGTAATTGATAATCAAGAATTAGTCACATTTCATTCCAGCAAATTATTAACCTTGATTCATAATTATGTTGCTAACCAAAAGTATTTGGTATTTGTGTAGTCATTTCCTCTGTTCCTGATGCTAAGAGATATGTGCTAACTTCCAAAGAAGCTATCAGTAAGCTTGGGGAAATCTAACATATTTTATAATAAACACCCACTTATTTAGTAAGTCTTCTGCTGCCCATTTTTCAGTTCACTCCACTCCAACCTGTTGTAGCAGGTCCCTAGCCTTCCAGATCAAGGCCTAGGGAATGGGTGCAAGGAGTCTGCCATTGGCAATTGATTCTACCAGTGTGATTCTTCTGTCAATAAATAGACATTGATGAATTTCACTCAAGTTTTTCAGAGCTCTAAAACCTCTTCAGGAATTTACCTGATAATTGGGTGAAATGAAAATCTAATTGAGAAAGGTAATGGTATAAAGTATTGTAAATGAGGCCGGGGCAAATGAAGCAAAGAACAGGAGTTTTTTGCCACTTTGAGAGCCAGTTTGATCTAGTGATTAAGTCACTAGGCTAGACAGCAGATGACTTCTAATCCGACTTTAGCCATGAAATCCACTTGGGTTACTTTGGGCCAGTCACTCTCTCTTAGCCCAGCCCACCACTCAGGTTGTTGTTGGAGGGAAAATAAGAGGAAGAAGATGTGTTGGATATGTTCGCCACCTTGAACTATTTGTAAAAATAATAAAGAAACAATATGAATGAATTAATGCATAAATGAATATTGTTGTAATTTATAATAGAGGTAAAACCAAATAACCTCACTGGTGAAGGAAAAAGAAATTTAAAGAAAATAAATGTTTCTGAATCAAATGCTATTTAAAACAATTCTGTTCAATGTGCATAAAATATATAATGGAAATTATATATTATTAAGACATAAATTGTATAATGATGACTTCTATGGTCGGTCCTTCCTTCCTTCCTTCCTTCCTTCCTTCCTTCCTTTCTTCCTTCCTTCCTTCCTTCCTTCCTTCCTTCCTTCCTTCCTTCCTTCCTCCCTCCCTCCCTCCCTCCCTCCCTCACTTTCAGACAACAGTGTTTGATGTCCACATATGCAGAAATAGGTTTATATTTATTTTGTTTATGCTCCCTTCCCTGTCTTTCTATTTCTCATATATAGGAGAGACCCTGCCTTTAGCTACATCCAATCAGATTCTCTTGAGGTTTAGTGCCAAGAGTGGAGCATCTGCAAGGGGCTTCCATTTTGTCTATCAAGGTATTTCTCTTTCCATTCTCCTTTCCTACATTTGGCTGTGTCACAAAGTATGCTTATTTTGCCATTTGGAATGGAAAATGCAATAAGATATGTAATTTCATGTAACCTTAGCTACTACCTTTCATCTCAGAAGCTATATTTCTTGTTTTGGGATCTATGAGACCAGAATAATTAAAATATGATGTGAGATATCTATGAAAGATTACATGGTGGATAACTCACAACTTGATTTCTCACATTAAAGATTCTGGATTCATTAACTGAGCACCTTGTGTAGAACACTTATGTGGAAGATATTCACGCCCAAAGGGGGCAGCAGAAGCGAAGTTCAGAGAATACGCATAGGTAATCCAATTCCAATGTTTGTTAAATTCAACTGATGCTGAGCTCTGATGCTCTTGGAAGGCAGAAGACATTTGATAAGTGTCCATTTCTGTCTTTTGGACATTAGGATGGCTGATTTCTCCAACTCCTTGTTTTTTTTCAACATAAAAAACAAAGAAAAGGTGATTTTCTGACCTCTCCAGCTATGCAAAATAGAGTTATACTATATTTCCTATGAGCTCTGGAATTATGTCCCAAATTAGAAATACTTATAGAAGCAATATTGATCTTCTTGTTATTTCTAAAGTATCATGAGTAAGCAGAACATGACTCTCTATTTTATAATACTTTTTGCAAGAAGAGTTACAATACTGTTACTTTAGCAAAATATCAATGAAGTTAATGAAAAATTTATTTACATAAGCATTCAGTTTGTTTCTGGATAAAAGATCTAACTTCAATATATTCAACCTTGGCCAGGCTGTGGTTATTACCAATACAAAACTATATGAATATCTCTTTACAAAAAAATCAGTGAAAATTTTAACTTAATACATATGTTTGGATTCCAGCCTAAGGCTAAAATCCATGGTAATTTTCTTGGAAATACTGGTAAATTGTTTTCAGTTAGATATATAATATTCTGACTACAGGTGGCTGGGATTCTGCTGGTATAACAGAAATTCAGGGCCAAAGGGCATAAATCTAGTTCTTTTTACCCATTATAGTTACTTATTTATTAATGCATTGATGCATTACTTGCTATCCTAAATATTTTATTTTAAAAATGCATTTAACATAGGAATGTAAAATCCATATCTGTCTCTGAAATTTTTTATTAAGAAAAATCATATTTGCAGATATTTTTAGTATTCTTTTGCTTGATATTTGCTTTTTTCCTTAATGCCCAGAAAACAGTACAATGCAGCAAAGTGATTGATTGATCTACATTTAAGAGTTCTTTAATTTAAAGAAGTTTAATATCATGGAATGAAATGTTCTCTTAGTTTTTCTATGAAAAGAAATAAGAAACAAACAACCACTATATTGGAATTTTCAATCTTACTGGGAAATTTTCCAGGACTGGTTGCTTCTAAATACCTTTAAGAGACACATCCACTTTCTGAATGAACACCTTTACTCTGGCCTACAAATTCAGTCCTTGTATTTCTCACCTAGTATTCCAGTCTGACTCAACTCCATGTTCACTTTTCCACTACGCTGACTTCCATTTGTTACATAGGATTGAAAAATGAAGAATAATTACTATAAAAATGCACTTAATGTCCAATGCTATTTAAGATTAGCTTGTCCATATCAGAGTTTAGAATTAGATTGAGGATTAGGAAGAGAAAAAGAAGTCTATAGCTAACATGATTGCATATTCTGAACAGAATTGTTACAAGATTCAATTTCTATCCTTAGATTTTGATATAATGGAGGTTTTTAATGCCATTTTCTCTATTATGTATTTCATTTTCTGTCATAAAAGCTATCTTCCTTTTTCTCAAAGCTGCATTTTTCTATATATTACATTGCACAGAAAATTATGATTAGCAATAGCTGAGGCACAAATGATGACCTCACCTGTGCAAAATCCCACATTATTGACATTTTGTGATGCTAAAGTTAAATGTCCTCACATTTTCAGTACAATTGTGTTTTAAAGGGAATAATTTGCATTCATTTCCATAATTATACTTGAACTTGCTTCAGAAACAGAACTGTACAAGACATTAATGTATAAATCCATATAAAAATGCTTTATACATTGCTCTGATAAAAAGCAATCAATCATTCTCAATTTCAATGCCTCTTCTATAATGTCTTTCTTTCTAAGGTCTATGTTCACTAAAGTTTGACTGAATGTTGCAGTATGGCTTTCTATCAGTTCTTGAAGAAGTTGGTGATTGAATTTGGTTTCCATTGGCAACTGTAGCTTTTTCAGTGGTCATCATTTAAGCATTAATCATTGCATATGATCAGATCAGTACATAATAAATGAAAATGAAGAGGATTGTGGGAAACTGCCAAATGTAGGTTATAGGTGGAATATTTGGAAGGGAGAGTGGAGGATGCATTCTTCTATTTCTATGAATAGATTTATTAGTAATTTTTGATTTCATCCAGGCATTTCTGACTTTTTCATAGTTCTATACTTTTTGATTGATGATAGAGTGAATTTAAAAGAAGGATGCAGTTCATATATTGGATGCTTCTTTAGTCTCTACTGTTGAGTTTTTAGGCAAGCTATCAACAATCTGAATTACAATCCGGAATAACATGGAACCTGAACAACCTCAGTAATTAATCCCATATCCAACTGATACTTATTTCAAAGGGAACTTGTGTTTTATAATTATTCTCTCTGTGTGGATTACTAGGCATAGCTATATTTCACATTCAGACCAATAGCATTTTCTGAATAACTCTCAAAATTTTAAGAGGTACTGTACTGTTCCATGGACATTTTTTTTCCTAAAAAAAGCAGTATGATAAATCATTGGAAGATTGATTGAGGCATTGTTAATGTCATTAGTTATTGCATATGCTACCCTCTCAAGTTATATAAAATTAAATGCTGCTTAAGAGGATGATTTTAATATCTTGTCTCTGTCTGAATTAGATATTCAGAACAATAAGGGCTTAGTACAACTGTGGCTTGTTTGTAACTATGCAATATACTGTAATGTGGCTGCTACAGAGTAACATCTGAATTGTGAAATGAATATTTCTGCATCATTTAGTGTTAGAAGAAAAAGTACAAAGCTGATTGTTCAAATGCAGTTCATTTTCATTTTTCCATTACCTGTAGTAGAAGCTATCAGGACACTCATATGTCATTTTATGATGGTTGCAGTGTCCTGGGGTCATGTGATCCCCTTTTGCAACTTTCTGACGAGCAAAGTCAATGGGGAAGCCAGATTCACAAAATGAGGCAAAATTCACTTTAAAAATGTCTCGCTAAGCAACAGAAATTTTGAGTTCAGTTGTGGTCATAAGTGAAGAACCACCTATAGTTTATCTCAACAGACAGAATGGCCAAATTTCATGCACAGAATAGCAAAAGCTGCAATGATTTCCCGTAGCATTTTCTTGATTGGGCAGAACCAAAGTACTGAAGTTAGATGAGCAGTAAAAAGCACAACCTTTTTCTTACTGCCTTGTAAGCTCAATTGTTTCTACCTCTTTAACCTCAGAGGTGCACACTGTGGCAGTAGCACTCTGTTTTAGGCTTTTTCTGCAAAGCTAACCACCAAAGCATAGGAGAAGATATGATTAAAAAATGGAGCCTTCTGAAATTTGACCTGTATCAAGCACACCTCTGATTGCAAGCCTCTACAATCCCATAGTCTAATATCCAGTAATTTGTTGTCTATTGTATGGTATGCAAGCCTACGTATACTTATATTAAATTTCTATTTCTCACAAACATAACTACACTAGTTATTGTTAGTTGCGAAGTTGTGTCCAACCCATTGCGACCCCATGGACAACGTTCCTCCAGGCCTTCCTGTCCTCTACCATTCTCTGGAGTCCATTTAAGCTCACGCCTACTGCTTCAGTGACTCCATCCAGCTACCTCATTCTCTGTCGTCCCCTTCTTCTTTTGCTCTCAATCTTTCCCAGCATTAGGCTCTTCTCCAATGAGTCCTTCCTTCTCATTAGGTGGCCAAAATATTTGAATTTCATCTTCAGGATTTGGCCTTCTAAAGAGCAGTCAGGGTTGATCTCCTCTAGGACTGACCGGTTTGATTGCCTTGCAGTCCAAGGGACTCACAGGAGTCTTCTCCAGCACACTAGAGGATATCCTTAATTGAGAAATAAGAGCAGTGACTTGGTTTACTTTTTGCTGTGAAAGCATTGGGAAAAAGTTATTTCTGTACTTTTTCAGCTCTCATCAGTATATTTAACATATGCAGAAAGGTTTATTGGAAATATTAGAAACAGTTTTAATATTTAACATTCAACGTTTTAATATTTTTAACTTTCTAATTGTCTATATTGTTATTTATGATACTACATGCTACCCAGACTCTCTTGATAGTGAGATAGGCAGCATATAAATTTAATAAATTACTAAATAATAAAACATGTATGAATTGAGCAAATTTACCTAAAAATAAAGATATTCTTTGAATTGGTGGTACTTCTCCAATAATACTTCTTTTTTCATGCAGCGGTTCCACGAACAAGTGATACACAATGCAGCTCCGTTCCAGAGCCAAGATATGGCAGGAGGATTGGCTCTGAATTTTCAGCTGGCTCTGTAATTCGCTTTGAATGTAGTCCCGGCTACCTTCTCCAAGGCTCCAAAGCTATCCGCTGCCAGTCTGTGCCCAATGCTTTAGCACAATGGAATGACACAGTGCCAAGCTGTGTGGGTAAGACTTATTATTTTTAGGTTATACATTTCCAAGTCAGAATCTATGAACATAAATTAAGAACATTATTAGTTTTATTAAATAGTATTAAACAAATAAATTTCCTCACTCTTGATTAATGTAGGCTACATCCAGTTTAAAAGAGCAATATGTCACCTTGATTGTAATTGAGTACTAGCTGGTTGACAGATAGAATAGATTTTGATATAATGATTTATTACATTTACGTAGTGGATGCATAGTTTGCTCAATTCTTATTATCGTTATGACTGCCTCTAAAACCTTATGTTTAAGATGAATCTCTGGTAATTAGAAATATACTATAATTGGACTGAAACTTGCTTTGTAATATTAAATGACTAGTGCAATTGAAAAGTAACAGTATTTTAACTTTACAAATGATTCTGATTGCATTTTATTATATCCTGAATCAGAATGGCCTTGCTTAGCAAACTGCTTGTTGTGTTTTATGTGTGACACTTTCCATAAGAACTGTGTCTCATATCAATGCTCCCTTTTCTTTTCTTTTTTTCTTCCCCCCCTTCACATCCCCTTTTCCCCACTCCTTTTCCCTCCCTTAATTTCCTATTTTCTTTCCTTCTTTGTATTGTATATAAAAAAATAAAAATGATAAAGATGGGGGGGGGGAGAGAAAAAAAAGAACTGTGTTTCCATTTTGGATTCAGTTTTTGTTTCTTTCCAGATATTTGTAATTTGCAGTTCTTTGCACTGATAGGGATAGTATGCCCATAGGGGAAAAAATGTTAATTATTTGAATTATGATAATATCAAACAGGTAAAAATTGACTCATGACTATAATTGGACCTGCAGTGATAGTCCTAAATCATGCCAGTCATTAAGTGAGTCATCACATGTACAACTCAATTTTACAACTTTTTTGCATTGGCTGTTAAAGCGAATTACTATGGTCATTAAATGATTCATGGTCAGTAATGCCCAGTGGGCATATTTTGCCAAAACACAGAAATAAACACTAGTTTCCAGTAAAAAAAAGATTGCAAATCATTGCCATATGACTACCAAGCAATGCAAATCACCGTGAATACAGGCCAGTTGTTGAGCATCCAAAATGTGATCATGTCATTGTGGGGGGAAGGAGGGGAGCAGCCATTGGAACTTTGAATGCAGTTCTTAAGTATCTTTTTTTTGAGTCCATCATAACTCTGAACACTTACTAATTGACTGGTCATATGTCAAGGACCTGTATTTCTAAATTAAGTTATGACAAAAAAAAATTCCTTTCCTTGAAACTTTTATAGCTAAGATCATTAGCAAAAAAAAAAAAGGGGGGGGGTAATTGATATAAAGATTAATAATAAGGAAAACCAGAGTATAATAACAGGTTTTTAGACCTCAAAATCTTTATCTGTTTTCCTATATTCTACTTTATCTGTTTTCCTAATACTTTATCATTATTATTTTTTTACTATTGTTGTAGTCCTTATCCTTTTCTAGTCCTAAAAAACATTGCCTGAGTTTTAGAAAACTTGGTCTGAAACGAAGGTCAAAATAGGAAAAACTGCTTGAATTTAATATGACATTATTGTGACATTATGGATTTAACATCCATGGACATTATCAGAGAAAACATAACTGGTTTTTTCTACATGTAATTCTGGAAATGGGAAAAGCACTTTTTACAGCAAGTGTTCTATTTTTCTTGCTTTATAAACACATAAATGAGATTTAATTCCTGATTTTAATATTACTTTCCTTCTTTGTCAGCAAGGTTTAAGCTTTATTGTTACTTCAAATTCAATTTTCTTTCAGTGCCATGCAGCCGGAATTTCACTGAACGCAGAGGTACTATACTGTCTCCAGGTTACCCTGAACCTTATGGTAACAGCTTGAATTGTGTGTGGAAAATCATAGTGACTGAGGGATCAGGTATTCAGGCAAGTCCATATTTTGCCAACAGTGGAATATAAAATACTTCAGAATTAAAGACAAGATATTACTAATTTATTACTCCTGCTCTAAGTCCCTAGCTAAATGTAAGCAAAAAGAAAAACAATCCTTGTTTTGCATTTTTGTATAGATTCATTCACAAATTCAGAATTCTTCAAGCCCCCACCCCCACTCCTTCTGCATGTAAAGTAGAAAAGCCAAAATTGCTTCTGTTCACCACACTTACTTCAATGCAATTTAGTGGAAATTGACTTTAATTAAAGGAACTTGTTTGGAAATCAGTTTTTATGCATATGTTGATCATAATTTACTTCACTGGTGTACCATATGCTACCAGATAAAGCTATAATGATTGTGACATCTTAATGCAGTTCTTTAAACTGAAGGAAGCTATGATATATTTATTATATATTTATGTACATATGTTATCAGAAGGAAACAGATTGACTCTGAAGATATTGTGCATAGCTGTTGTTATGAAGTTAATGTGACTTGTCTTCTTTATGAGATTTGCTTCAACGAGGCCTTCATATCATTCTTGAAAGATACTGTTTATAAATTAAAGAAACATTTTAAGTATTTTAATAAAAAACATACTATTCAAGACAATGAACACTTTTTTTTTAAATAAACCCTTCTGGATTGAAAAGGCAAACTATGTCACTGTCGTATGTCATATGTGTGCATCTATGAGATATATGTAGCATGTATATCATTATGCAAGAATGAAATAATGAAAAAAAAACCTTTTCATATTAAAAAACAATGAAAAAATGAAAAAAATACTTTTAATTTATACAATCAAAAATTACTTTTAATTTTAATTACTTTTAATTAAAGTCTTTGTATTCAGGAAAGCTCATTAAAAGATGCTATGTCTATTAAATAACTTGTACAGAGCTTAATTTTAATGCATGTTCATTTTCATACAGCATTACAATTCAAATTAGTTACAGAGAGAATTTGCAGATTATAAAAGGGGATTTCTATCCAAAAAACTCTTCAATCAGTTCAAGATATTTAAAGTCAAGATCTGAGTTTAGAAGCTTTCCTGAGCTGTGCTAATAAGTTTCACTGGAGCTTATAACTAACAGTTTCCAATGCCCACCAGGCTTTGTCACATCTACTTTCATACGTTACTAACTTCTTGTTCAATATGTAAACATTACATTAAAAAAATCTTTAAACCAAATTACATTGAGGCCCCTTTAAATCAAAAATTTAATTAGGATTGTCTTCTTTTAATATTTGAAACATTTTTCTTAACCTTTTCTTAACCTAGAAATTTTCTAATGCCCATAAATACTCCTATATTCATATAAAATAAAATAAAAATAACCTTGATCATATTTTAATGGCTAGTCATCTTTCAATCTTTGTGATAAATGAAATGTTTGTTCAAAAATCTATGGATAATTTCAAAATAGTGATTATTCAGTGATGGAAATAAAATTCAGTGGAATAGTCAACATAGTTTATGGGTAAATTTTTGGTGTATAAGTATGCATTCCACACTTATTTTGTTAGGAAGTTGCAAGTGGATGTTATCTGGGCTACAAGGGGGTAGGGAGGGGGTATTCCGTTGATTACTGCCTATCTAAGATGGCAGAGGAGCAAGAGAAGGAAAATAAATGAGATTAAGTAAGTAAATTGGCCTTAAAAATATACTTCCTGGAATGTTTTTATATTCACAAATAGTGTTTCGATCTAATTGTGTAGTTCACTAACTTTTTTCCTCCCAAATTCTTCCTTAGTAGAGATAAAATTTACCTCAAGTTACAGATGCTTCCAGTTAGGCTATTTAAGCAGAACTGTATAATTCTTCTTGTTTTAGTAGCATTTCAATATTATTTTGGTTTAGTATATGCTTTATACTTTTGGTCTATAATTATAAAGATGTATTCAGTGGGCACTTTCCTCATTGCTGAGTTAAAGTGTTATACATTTATTCTTAAATCAGCAAAAAATATACTAAAATTAAATTTACTATTCCTGTTTTTAGTTCCTATTATGAATAAATTCCTTCATTAATTGCTTCTGGTGCTCTGTTGATTTTGTGATAAGTAGCATAAAGCAATTAAAAGTAGTATTTAAGATTTCGTTCCCCTGTCTTACTTTTGTTTATGCAGACAATAAATGTAGACTTCCAAATTCCTCCACGCTCTGTAAAAGAGCAGTAGTAGTAATGGTGATCTCATTTTTTCATTGCTATTTCAGGCTAATACACTTTTACACTATTTTCCTGTTATGATATTTATTTATCTAATTCATATTAGATATTACCCATATTACAACCAAATGACTCTGAAGACTGAACAAAACAAAACCAATACAATACATATCTAAAATCATTATTGTTAGCAATTATTAAAACATTTTAAAATACTAGCAAAACAGATAAACAAGAATAATAGATGAAGGGATGTTAATAATAATGGAGCCTCTTCACTAGATCCCCCTTCTGGCACAACTAGGTCTTGAGGGATATCCAGAAGTTAGAAGTGACAAGGCCATCCTGTATTCAAGTAATTCAAGGTTTTTTTGTTTGTTTGTTTGTTTTTGTTTATGTTTTTATGTTTAGCACCCAACTTTGATTCCATCCAACTTTCCCTCTACTGTAGTGGATGTTAAATTCTAAATCTAATAACAATGGTCATTTGAAGTTTCTGACTTGACGAAAAAAACATTTGTTTACAGCTAATAACTACCGTAATTAACTCTTTTTTATTTATGGGATGGAAACAAACTGAAGGCAATATCAGAGATAGGAAAAACGAAGATTGCCAGGACATATTTGTACTGTAGATAAATGCAAGTGGTTGTGTAATTTACATTGCTGTTTTTGTTGTCAAGTTTATTATGATGTACTTTTCTGAAAACATAGTAATTATCATGTTTAATGAACACTCAGTGGTATGGTTTTCACAGATACAGGTAATAAACTTTGCCACTGAGCATAATTGGGACTCTCTTGAAATTTATGATGGTGGTGATATGACAGCACCAAGGCTTGGAAGCTTTTCAGGTATGTAGAAATCTATATTACCTTTTATTGGCCAGAACATAGATGCAAGCTACTCAAGTTTCTCTATTTCTTCTCTATGCACAATACGCTCTTGTGTGCCACTTCCTCCTAGTACCTTAATAAAGAATATTATTTAAAAGAATATGAAATGCTTTGCATAATACTTTGTAGGTGCTGAGTATTAGTATATTCTTTTATTGAATGCCTTTGGATATACAGCAACAGCTGTGATTTATCTTAAGTGCTTAATTCTTGTTATCAAAGTCTAGCTGTTGTAATTATGGATGGAATATGTCCATACAGAAATTGACATGTTGTGAGGCAATAGAGCAACATATTAATTCTGTACACAACTTGCAGCTCAGTTTTTATCTTTATTGTGCTATACAAGAATACTTCAGTGAATAGTAATCCTAATAAATTCACAAGTGCTACTCAGACAAAAAATATAGAATGATTATAATGAGTTAATTTAGCTCTATATGTTAACATAAAATATGTTCCTAAAATTGCATTTGAAATTTTAATATAAATCTAAGTGAGATTGTATTAAAAGGAGGATGTGGGAGATGTATATTCAATGTATATTAAATTTAAATTTATATTGAATTTAATATGCTGTAAAAATATAGTTAATAAAACTAAAACATATTCCCAGGTGGTTAATAATTATAGCATAAGTATACTTTTTTTTGATTCACCATAAAAATATTCTTCGCTTACATGTTGTTTCTTTTTAATTAATATGACTTTTGGTTTTCTGTAGGTACTACAGTACCAGCACTATTGAACAGCACTTCCAATCAACTTTATTTACATTTTCACTCTGATATTAGTGTAGCAGCAGCTGGTTTTCACCTGGAATATAAAAGTAAGATGTTTAACATTATTTTGCTTGCTAAAATAATGTATATTTTTCCTATAATGTAGTGCACGGTATCTATATGTGTTGCATGAAAACTTCTAAAGTATTGTTTAGATTAATAACTTTATACATTATACAGTTATCATATTAAAATGCCTATTCTTTTCTTTAAAGTATTGTGCTATGTATTTGAAGTGCTTATATATGAAGATTTAGACATTGATAAGTATACACAAATTCTGTTGAAAATGAATTAAGGCTTGGGAAAATTAGGCTGTTACATTTGAGATGTATCTTTTGAAATGCAGCCACCCACATGGATTTGTACAAGTCGAGATTTGAACACATGTCACCTCACTTGCTGGAGCTGCATTGGTTGTCGATTTGCTTCTGGGTCCAATTCAAGGTGCTGATTGTCCCCTTTAATGCCCTACATGGCTTGGGGCCAGGTTATTTGAGGGATCATCTTTTCCATGTTACATTTACCCAGCCCACCAGACTGGGAAGGCAAGATATAGTATGTTACAGATTCTCTCTATTAAGGAGGGCCATCTAGTGGGACCAAGATGGCGGCTCTCCCTGTGGAAAATCAAGCCCACCAAGATAAGATTGACTCCCATCTTGATAACCATTTGGAAGGCCCCGAAAACATGATTTTTCCAGTGGGCCTGGGGAACCAGGGTGATGCAGAGCCCATCAAATAGTTTGTTTGATTGTGGAGTAAAATTTTATTGTATTTTTTATTTTAGGTTTTACTTTTGTAAGCTGCCTAGAATCACTATGAGTGAGTTGGGGAACCATATAAATTTTCTTAATAAATAATAAAATTAATTAATTAATAAAACCAGACTCCCACCTTCTGTCTACATAGTACACTTTACCTAATATCAAATTTAGTGATCAATATACTGTATATTCATCTAGAATTTATCAATTCAGAGTCAGCAACTTGATAGCTAATATTTGATAACTGAAGAATACTTTTCATTTTCCTGCTTTTATGTTCTTTTCAAATGTTTTCATATATCAGTAACTCATCCAAATGTAATACCAGTTTTACTATAGATACAACCTTACATTTCTAATGTTTAATATATATTTCTAAGGTTGAATATAGGTTGGATTATCCAATGTTGCATTTTAATATGCAAAAATTAAATTCTCTTGTAGAAAAACAATAAAGAACATACATGAATTGATGGTTATTAGAAGTACGCAAATTAAGTCATTAAACATTCCCATAGCATTGATATCCATCTCCTCTTAATGAGCAATTGTATGCAAGCAAATATACTGATAAGCACCAATGGAAATACTTATAATTGAAGTAATCACTATTATAGAATGTTAATGTGTGAAAATTTTTGGAAAGGCCAGATCTCCAGCTGATGATAAGTATTCAAACTAACTATTAGCCACAGGAGATTTTAATTCTGTGCTTGAATTTCTCTATTCATTTATAATTGTATGCAAAGCTTCTAATTCATATAAATCAATTTACTGAAGACATCAAATGAGTGTGTGAATCTTAATGCATATAGGTTGAGAGATAGTAATTTATGATATATTTTAGAATTACCTGCTGATGCTATTCTCTGCGTCAGATTTGCCATCTGTTGATGTTAGCTTATATACTTAGGGTTAGATAATTTCAGATATATCTCATCATCATTATTTGTATACTTTTTACCTTCCAAAAATGTCATTCAAGGACACTAACAGTGAAAATAATCAGGTACAATACAGATGAATTAAAAGTACTATTAAAGTATAATTAACAGCATATAATATAAACAGCAAGAAAACAACTGCTTTGAAATGTTTTAACCGAATCAGTCTATTATTGTATAAGTAAATAAACACATAAATATCTAAAACAATGTTAGAATCTTTCTGGCTACAATGACAACAGTAACAAAATACCTTTCTGAAAGGAAATAGATTAAGTATAAAGCAAAACTTAATAGGGCATGTTATATTGCAGGTCTCATCAAGCAAGAATTTTCTGCTGAACCTTTTCCTGCAGACTCACAAGTGACTCTTAACTAGACAGTCCTAAAATCATTAATGATTTTCAAGGATAAAATAAAATCAGTGTTTTTAAATAAGAATAGAAAAAAACTGGCAACCTATATCCTGGTTAACAACTGATACAATGTTTTTTATACAAATGAAGCTTATAGAAGTTATTCAAGAATAGTTGAAAATAAAATTTGTTGTGATAGTCTGACCTTGAGGCAGCAAATGAAGAACTAGCTATTATCAGATTCAGAAATTATATAAACACCATGTGCTAATAATGAAATGATCAATAGCAATGCTATTTTTTTTAAGAAGGGAATCATGCATGGAGTCATGGTAGATATGAAGATATCTGAACGTATCAACCTAGTGTGTAGCTGCTCTTACAGCAAGAGCAAGATGCTCAAAATCCTTAGGAAATGAAAATACAACAGCAATGTGGTACATAAATCCATGGTAAGAGTTTATTTGAAATACTATGTAGAAACCCAATCACCAGGTCTATAAAAGAAAATCATGAGGATGGAAAACAAAGGCAGAAATATAAAATTTGGGGCTTTTCAACAAATGCCTTTTTTCATTTCTGTACAAACTAGAAAAAACCTGTAGATTTTATGAAAATACTCAAAATTATACATCACTCCTCTCTTGGTCTGAGTTTATAATATAGAGCTGTGATGGCGAACCTCTCTAGGAGTCTCTGGAGGCTGGGGACAGCAAAAAAGTTACTTCCTGTCCAACCGGAAATTGGAAAATGAGCCGTTTCTGGCCTCCGGAAGGCCTCCGACGGGGTGGGGAAGGCCATTTTCACCCTCCCCAGAATCATAGAGAGGCTCTGGAGCCTGGTGAGAGAGAAAAATGGGCCTACCGGGTCATCACATGCCGGGAACGGGGGGAGGGGGTTCACACACGCATGTGCAGGGGTGGAACACATAGAATTATGGGTGTGGGCACACGCATGACCCCCCCCTTTCTGGCATGCGATGACAAAAAGGTTAGCCAGAGCATACAATTTACTTTTATAGCTAATAGCTGGTATATTTATTTACTTATAGTGAATGCTTTGTTACTACTGGTAAAAAATGCAATGAATAAATCCAACTGGGCTATATCCTGAATTCTTTTTTTGTACATGAAATACCTTTCTAATTACTCAAGAATCTCTAGTTCAACAGAGGTTTCTGTTGGAAGAAGAGAGGAGGAGGCAGTTTTACCAATTGTCCTTGCCATAGCCTCTCTGTCACTCTACATGCTGTTCTTCAATCTTCAGGAAAATATTTTCTGAAATGAAGCTGTAGATTTTGGGGAATTAGCAAACATTTTCTGTTTTGCTTTTCTACAAGTAGGAACATTGTATGAATGTGTGAGAGCATGGGGTATTAGTAGTCTATGAGCATAGTACAGATAGATGATACTGTGTGAGAGTGAGAACAAGACTTAAGTAATTTTGATATTGAAACTATTTATAAATTTATATTTCCAATCCTAATGCACAATACTTTATAGTGAATCCTGCTATAAGTAGCACTTACATTCATTGGAAATATTTAGCAAAGTATTAGACAGCCATCTATTTCTGATAACTCTGTTTCTGAATGCATAGAAACATTATGCAGAACAAAACCTTATTAGTTTTTTGGTATCTCTATGTATAAATAAAATGTTTACAGTGTGGGTAAAGGATAATAATACAATCAGGCAGCTGGCTGCATAGAAAGCAGTTTGGAAAATGCAGTAGCATTCAATTCCTTTGATGGATGTTAGCATACTTTGGTTTGAATATAATCTGAAGATTAAAATGGAGGCAAATTAGTTTGAAGTACTCTTTGCAATGATATTGTGACTTATGCTTAGAATATTTCTTGTACCCTGTCCTCTCCCTGGGTGACTTCTTTAAATCAGTTTCATCCCTCCAACAATTTAGTCACAATAGTTTCACTATCTATGTATTTCTCTTTTTCATGGCTTGTATAATTGATTGAATATATTCATTTAATTGATCAAAGAGATTCAAAATACTTTTCCTGTATAGTGTAAGGAGAAATCAATAACTAGTGCAAGATTTAATCCATTCAACTAGTATGCAATAATACGTTACACTAGAATGATAAAAAAGATTACTGAATATTTGAATCACGTCCTCAGAGACTTTTTTTCAACTTCATTTAATCTGTCTCGCAGCATTTGAAAGGGTATACAGCTCTATTTCAGTGGAGATGACAGATCAAAAATGTATAAGGAAGAAAAAAAAATAATAATGAAGAAAAGTTTCCAAGAAAGACTTCCATTCATATTGCACCACTGCTTCATTGGCAGGAATCCTTAATGAGGCAACTGATCAAATGTATGTTATGATGTGGAGTGGAGCTTAAGTCATGATGTCACAACCAAGTTTCCTCATTCTGATGTCATGAATAGATGTTTATATACAAATGTGCCCCATAATAGTAGGCAAGAAAGAAAACAAAATTAGTCTTTTTCCAATTCCCCTTTTTTGTCCCTTTCTTGTTTCTAATCATAATATCAGTTTGCCGCGCCCTTTTTTTTTGACAATTAAGTTTATCTCTGGAATGTAAATTTCATACTATGTTCAGACCAGATTCAAGGGCTGTCATAGCCTAGCCTCGAGTTAGCAAACTGTGCAATCTTGACTTTATGAAAGCCCTCTAAAGCCTTATAAAGATGTTATGAGGAAAGGAAATAAATATGTCTGTGTATTGTTAATCAGTCATTTATTTATTTAAAACATAAATCATAAATTAAACATAAATTAATGCCATCCATCTTTTAACCAACTCTGTGTGGCTCCCAATCATATATTAACTTTTTGAGATTTAAGTCTGGGGTAGAAGACCATTTCCATCCACCAGTTCCCATTTTACAGCTCCAAAAATAGCTTGCTGCTGAAATTGAGCAATGAAGCTCTTACTTTTGAATGATGCAATTTTTAGATGTTGGAGACCAGGGAAGGGGAAGAATTGGTACATGGTAAATAAAGGATGCAATAGCTGACTCCATTTTTACTCTTCAAGCCTTGTAAAATCTGGAAAAAAAATCTTTATTGCTATCACCATGTCTTATGCACCAGAGACAAATTCCTTGTGTGTCTAATCATACTTGACCAAATAAAGTATTCTGTTCTGTTCTGTCCTCTCCTGTCCTGTCCTGTGTCACTGGATACAGTCACTATAGCATCTCAAAGTCTTTTCCCCAAATGCAAAGCATTGCACTGATACATAGATAGAAGGTGAAAAAAGATTTCTCACATTTGCCACTCAGGTCTTTGAAACATGACTTGCTCACATGTTAAAGTTTTAGGTTGCAAGAAAATGTGATTTAGAGGATTTTCTTCAACATGGAAAAAAGTTGGTCATGCTAAACAGAAGCAAATGGTTTCTGTTCACTGGATTAGGCTTGTTCTCATCGACTCAGAAGAGGAAAGATGTATTTGCCATTTTCAGGCCGTTTTCAGGCTTTCACCTGAAAAACAGCTGAAAAGGGCCTGAAAATGGTCAGAAAAATGGCCTGAAAAATGGGTGGGGACAGGGCCAGCCAGTGGTTCGATTTTCCAGTTCTCTGAACCGCGCAGAATTGGAACAACCGGTTTGGACGAACCGGTCCAAACCAGCAGCAGCCCACCTCTATAGACAGTATCTATAACTTATAGATACTGTCTATGGCTGTGATGGCGAACCTATGGCACGCATGCCACAGGTGCCCTAGGTCAGCTCCAGCACGCATGTGTGTGCTGGCCAGTTGATTTTCAGGCCTTCCGGGCCCGCGGGAAGTCAGGAAATGGGCTGTGTCCAGCCTCTGGAGGGCCTCCGTGAGGGGGAGGCTGTTTTTGCCCTCTCCAGGCTCCAAGAAAGCCTCTGGGACCTGGGAAGGGTGAAAAATGGGCCTACCAGACCCATCAATAACCTTTTTGCCATTGTGTGACAAAAGTGAGGGGAGCGTGGGGCGCATACATGGCGGGACAGGGCATTGAACTTTGGGTGTGGGCACACACGTGCGTGACCTCCCGCACTCCCCCCCACTTTTGGCATGCGACGGCAAAAAGGTTAGCCATCATTGGTCTACGGCAAAAGCACTAGGTCCTTCTTAATCCTTGGTCAATATTTTTCCCCCCTTTTTTAATTCTAAAGGTGAAATATATTTGGAAACTTTATCTGAAAAGGAGCAGAATAAATTATTTTTATCCTCACCTAATGTTGAGATAGAGAGAGATATAAAACATCTTATCTATATTGCCAGTAGAGATCTATGTTTTAGATCTAGGGATGTAAAACATGTTGCCTTTCAAATGTGACCCAGTCAGGAGGGTTAATAGTGATGGATGTGGGGAGATATAGTGAAGGCCAGACATTATTTACCATTTCTTCAACACAATCTAGAATATGTTTCACCTTAGCAATGGTAGAAATACATTCTAAATGTGCTGTGATATGAATCTGATCTCCCCTCTATAGATAGTATCGCTATAACTCAATTCCTAAATGCTTATGCAGTTAAAAACACACTGACATATTTAATGTCCATTTGTGTGTGGGTGCTGTGGGTAGGTGTATTCATTCATTTATAATTATGTGACTGATAGCAATGGTAATGCTATTTTTATGATTATGATAGACACCTTTTATTTAGTGTAAGATGTCAACCATATAATCAGATTGTTTTCCATGCTACAAGCCATCATTAGTGGCGGAAACGCCCAATTAGATTAATAGAAGAATTAATTAAATTCATGTCTCAAAAAGACAGTAAGATAATTAAGACTTTATAAATATATGCAATTGTGATTATATAAGGTTACAAACTTTATATGAATATATATCATTTATATGTGCTGATATACCCAAACATGAGTATGAATACATAGTGTTGGTTTGTGGGTTTCTGCGTGTGTGGGTGTATATATCTATGTATATTTGTATCTTCAAGTCACTGTTGTCTCCTAGAGACTGCCTGAAGTAGTTTCTGGAGTTTTCTTGGCAAGGTTTTTCAAAAGTGGTTTGTCCTGTCTCCTTCCTAGGACTGAGAAGGACTGACCAGTCCAATATTATGCAGCTGGCTTTATGCCAAGGTGGGATTAGAACAGGGTTGCACAATTAATTTTCCCAAGGGGCTACATGAGAAACTGGGACTGTTACGGAGGGCCACTGCTGTTGTTGCCACCCCATCCTCCATTGCTGCATCCCACTCCTGATGCTGCTTCTGCCCTGCCACCAATCTGCTGCTGCCCCAATCCCCTCACCGATCCTGCTGATGCCAAGGGCCAGTCTGGGACTGCCTGCTGGCCGGATGTGACCCGCAGGCAATAAAATGCCCAGGTTTGGACTAGAATAATGTTTTTATTTATTATTTATTATTTATTAATTCAATTTGTATGCCGCCCCTCTCCGAAGACTCAGGGCAGCTCACAATGCATTTAAAATCATTATAAAAACATTTAAGAATTAAAAACATTAAAAACATTAAAACTCATTCACACCATTCATGGCCAGATCTCGCCGGATCGCAAGAGCAAGATCAACGGCCCCAGGCCTGTCGGAAAAACCAGGTCTTCGCCGCTTTTCAGAAGGCCAATAGGGTGGGGATGGTCCAGACCTCAGAAGGTAATTGGTTCCAGAGAGCTGGGGCAGCCACAGAGAAGGCCCTCCTCCATGGGCCCACCAGCCGGCATTGTTTAGCTGACGGGACCCGGAGGAGACCAACTCTGTGGGATCTTACCGGTCGTTGGGAGTTATGCGGTAGAAGGCAGTCTCGAAGATACCCTGGCCCTGAGCCATGTAGGGCTTTAAAGGTAATAACCAACACCTTGAATTGTGACCGGAGACCAATAGGGAGCCAGTGCAACTCACGAGAATTGATGTAATGGGGGTGTACCTAGGTGCACCCACGACAGCTCGCGCAGCTGCGTTCTGGACCAACTGTAGGCTCCGAACACTTTTCCAGGGTAACCCCATGTAGAGCGCGTTGCAATAATCTAACTGTGAGGTGACAGGGGCATGAGTGACCGTGAGGAGAGCCTCCTGATCCAAGTAGGGTCGCAATTGGTGCACCAGGCGAACCTGTGCAAAGGTCCCCCTAGACACAGCTGTCAGATGTTGCTCTAATCTTAGCTGTGAGTCTAGGAGGACACCCAAATTGCGAACCCGTTCTGAAGGGGACAATTTCTCTCCCCCCCCACCCAGAACCAAGGATGGACAGTCAACATAGTCTTTAGGAGGCAATACCCACAGCCACTCGGTCTTGTCTGGATTAAGTCTGTTCCAGGTTCCCTCCATTAAACATTGCCATCTTGTGATACTTAGAAAGAATGCATTCTGCATTAAAATTATATATATGTGTGTGTATGGGTGGGTGTGGGTGTGGGTGTGTGTATGTATACACACACACACACACATATACACATATACATATATTCATTCATTGATGTGATGGGTGTCAAACTTTCATTCATTCATATCACGGGTGTCAAACTCGCCATGTCACATTGCTGTCACATTGTTTTTTTTCCCTTTCACAGAGCTGGGGAGGGCATGTCCTGTACATGATGCATCCCATGGGCCACCAGTTTGACACCCCTGATCTATGTAGCTATATACCCTTCTTTGGGTTCTATATGTATGCTCTATATTTAGTACAGCAGAAGTTTTTTTTATATTTTGAGTATTTCTAAACAACAGGATTGTATTATTTACAATCATGATGTAAAAATGAATGTAAATTATAATACATAATCATCTATAAAATAGAAGGCACAGGCTTTTTTAATAGTGCATCACATTTTGTCCAGGGAATTTTATCTTTATTAAAGTGAAAGTGAAATGTAGTCTATACTAATACACTTTTAGAACTATTAACAAGATGGCACTGCTGTGAGCTTTCTTGTCATTGATGGCAGTGATGCCAGAAAAATATTACAGGTCACAGTAATGACATATATAGATGAATGCCTAGTGCTAGACCTGGAGTGGCAGAAATATTTAATAAGCTGGAACTGGGATGAGATCACCAGGAGAGTTATCAATATTGACATTAATGAGTTTTATGTCCTGTGCCAAAAGAGTGAGCTGACCTGTGAAGAGCATGCAGTAAGCAATTTCCTATACAAGGAAGGCATGTTACCCTTGAAAACAGCACTTGCTATTCATAAGTTATGAATAGGAAGTACAGTATGTAAAGCATGTGCTCTAAAGAATTCCTCATCTTGTTCTGCCCTAAGCCTTTGTTAGCTCTATTTATTTTTCATTTTAAAACTCAGTTCATTCTGAAACAAATCATCAACGGAGAACCTATTTTATCATATTGAGAGATTTGCCCATGCATGCAACCAATGGTATATTTAAAGTATAAAGACTAATTCTTTCATTTTTGTTCTGAGATCACTTGATTTACTATATCATTATATTTTAAATTCAGTTTTGTGTCATCATATTCATAATTGCTTCAGTTTGAAAGACTAGTAGTAAATTGCTGTAAAAAGAATTTTTAAAATCCTATGCTTCCTTTCTGCTACCCTCTTGAATCTTCTTTTCATTTTGGATTATTAATCACTGTTGAGAACTTCCTGTTTTAAAATTTGTACAGTAATTAGATAATCAAGATATAAGCAATAAAACCAAAGCAATATGATCTTAATGTACTTTTTTCCCCCCCTTTTATTTATTTTAGCTGTAGGTCTTGCTTCCTGCCCAGAACCTGTAATTCCTAGCAATGGATTTAAAATTGGTGATAGATATATGGTGAATGATGTTTTATCATTTCAGTGTGAGCCAGGATATACATTGCAGGTACCTGTACTCTTTTTAAAATGGTATATATATATATATATATATATATTTCTTGCGTTTTACATCCTTGGATATAAAGTTTGGGCTACCATATCTGGGATGCTAACATCTGAATGATCATTGGTTGGCAGATCATTCTGTTTTTATCAACTGGTTTTGGAATTCAGATCTGGTAGTTTTAGCAGAAATAGGTATTGTAATGTATTCTGTTGATATTTTTGTCATTGAAAAACTATATTTTGTATTTGTATTTAGATTTCTTTTGTATACAGAAATTTTGTATTTAGAAACAGATAATTCTCTGATACTTTTTAATCTCTGCTTGAATAGAACTACATACATTCAAAACATTACATACTTATTTTTATTTCATTAATATAAATGAGTTAAAGAAAAGATTATAACAAGGGAAAGAAATATATTCTCTGGTATGAAGAAATACAAATTTTATAATAGGTGATGCAGCCAATTAAAATCATTGAGATAAGTTTGAATTAAATTTAGTCCAATTTAGTTAGACTCATCTGTATTGTTGTGAGCAGTTCTTAGCATAATCACACTAATTCTACGAAATATTAGTATGAAAATGATCTGAAGGAATACCACACCGGTGAAGATGATTTCTTCAACTATCTCATCCTCTATGGTTGAGACTTTCCAGAAAGGCTGATTTTTAGATTATATTGCATTATCTTTGCATCACTTAATACAAGTGAACCAGGGTTAAATCTGATCCTTTCTGCATGCAAAATATATATGTATCATTTGGCTATTATTTGTCTCCCAAATAATTTTGGGGAGATTTTTATATCTTGGTTAATAAGGCCAGTTTGACTTTACAGCACAATGCATAATGTAGAACTCTGCAGTAAAAAATATTTTTATACTCGTCTCCCTCTATGCATATTGCTGTTTCATTTATTTTCAAACAGATACACATCGAGTTAAACTTTCTGAGTTTCTTTCTTGCTCTTATTTGATTATTAATCCATATTACACTAAGATTTTAATACATGTTATTGTTCCTCTGCTAGATCATTCACAAAACCAGTATGATCATTCTATAATTTTGTTTGCATCAATGAGATATCATCTTGAAAAATTAAAAAAAGAGTTGATTTGCCTAGTTTAGATACTTAAGTCTTCATCTGACTATTAAAAAAAAAATAAGCATTTAATTATACCATTTTTACAATCTCTGTTATGGGAAAGTAATGTAGAATAAAATGACAACTATAAACAGAAACATTTGAACATTCAGCCATTATTGCTCTCTTTCCCATTTCTTACTCTCAGAGCAAAATTCAGCTTTCTGCCTGCAAGCAAGGCAAGGCAAGGCAAGGCAAGGCAAGGCAAACAAGGCTGAACCCTTCATTGATTTACATTTTTTATAATATCTTTATTAAGTTTTGACATCATACAATAAAATACAAGCTAACATAAAAGGGAAAGGGAACAGCAAAACAAATTAAAGGGGTAAAAAATTCATCAAACAAATCCAACTAAAGAGACCTCTGATTTTCTTTTTATACAGAGATGTTAACACTACAACTACCTCTCTGTAAATTTAAAGAAAAGATACTTTTGCAAAGCAAAGCAAATGATGATCTTAACCTTAATAAATAATGTTCAAATAGTGATAATAAACACTTATTGACAATGATACAATTTAAAGTCTACAAATGTGAATACATGCTCAGTTGGATTTTCTGCAAATTTCACAGCTACTATGCAACATGGGAGCTTCATAGGGAAGCGCAAGTGGCCACCATTCATGCAAGGGGAGCTTCGTGCATGCACATGCACACACTTGCTGCCTGCATGTCTTGGTTCTGAACAGGCTAAGACCCGGTAGTGGGCCATGGCCTGGAGGTTGGAGATCCCAGCCCTAAGGCATATACTCCTTTCTTGCTCTCTGTAGGGAATCAAGGAAGATGTACCTTTATCCCATATAATAAAACTACCCTGATGGAGATCACAATATCTCTCTGTCTTCTATTTTACAACTATCACAATATCTTTATATCTTACCAGGACCCTGGCATATCTGTCCAGGTTGTACAATTTTGTATTATCTTTTGCTGATCAATTCTACCCGCAGTTGAACTTAAACACAAATTTTGGACATTGTCATTGCTATTTGTGCTATAGTTAATATAAAAATTATGTAATTTTATTACATATTAAAAAATATTAATAATTGAGTTCTATTTTATTGTTGTGCCCAAGGGCCAAGTTTGATTTTATTTGGTATTCCCTCCTATTCAGGAGTTTAATATGGTAGCATAGGTTCAACCTATAGGTAGATAATGTTTCTATATTAAGTAATACTTCATTATTTGAAAATAAAATAGGGACTCAGATACAAACATTTAATAATAATGAACAAAGTTACCTTTTAATATCCAATTATTTGTTATTCAATGTAGAACTGAGTTCACAGTCTTCCTGCACATAACTTAGTTGAAAAGGGAGTTTCTCTGGTCATGTTAAATAAGTGGTGATCAAAAATCTTTGTAATCTAATACAGATTACCCCAAGGCCTACCAGTACATCCCAATTTCTTTTCCTTTTTTTTTTTGTTTTGTTTTGTTGCATTGGTGCCTAGTTCTTTTGGAAGCCATCACTCATACAGTCATATATACAAAAGTCCTATTTCTACAAATACTGTATTTGTATTGTCACCAAAGGGGCAAAGGACAGTAGGTGGTGCTGCTGGTATGTGGCCCATTGATTTCACAGGTTGCCATTTTTGTGGACTTCAATAGCACTCTCCTCAAAGTTGGCAATAATTGTTTGAGGGAAGACTTGATTATTAAAGTATATAATTTGTGCTTAGTAGTTTTTATTTAAAGGCACATTTTCATTCTGAAATCACTTTTGAAGTTGGAAATTATTTTTTTAAATTAACTTCCTTGAAATGATTCTTTGGGAGAGAAAAAAATCTTCCCTTTGGTAATGCAGCAAAGAATGTAAATGAGAGTGTCATGTTACTTTGCAGTTCTATATAATAATTTAGTTTAAGATTCTGGAACAACTTCTTAAGACTTGTAGCACAACTCACTTTCCATTTTTAAAGGAATTCTAATTAACTTAAAAGTCTTTTATTTGTCCTTAATTAGAAAACTGTCATAGGTAATAAAGTATAAGGAAAGATTAATTGGCAAAAGGATTTTTCTAAAATCAATAGTGAGAACCATTGTGTCAAGTTGCTAAATGAAAACTTCAAAAATGGGACAATGTTGCATAATTATTTTGTTTTTGAATTTTTTAAGGGACGTTCTCATATTTCTTGTATGCCTGGAACAGTTCGCCGTTGGAATTATCCTTCTCCTCTCTGCATTGGTATGCATATTTAAATATTTTTATTCTAAGTGAATGTTGTTGAGAATAACATCAGTAAAAAGTAAAAAGTTTAATTAGCTGTTTCTATTTTTGTTCCGCTGTTATCAAAGCCATTTAAATAGAAAATATCCGGTTGCTTAATGGCTGAGCTCCTAATTCACATTTCTGATTCACATTTCATTCTAGGCATGAAGTACTAGCAGCTTTTCTTGCGTGGGCAAAAAAATCCACCTGCCGGTATAATATATAGTACTCCATACGGCTTAAGCAAATGAAATAATCTGTATAAATGCTAAATTTTATTACAGTCAGCATTAAGAATATGCATATTTCAGTGATAGCACCATTTCTTTAATGATTGTTTTTGTTCAAACAGAAAATATATCTGAAAGTTTTTATCACTGCTTAAGTCCTTATGCAAAACTGTGTTGCAGCCTTTATCTTCTTTATTCCTTGTATGCAAATTGTATCAGGAAAACTCAGAAGTCATGCAGAAGATCTACATGGCCAAAATCTCTGTCATTCTGAGTGGAATGCAAAGAAAAAGAACATGACAGAACAGAACACAGTCAATTTACTCCAGTAGATAAAGAACTACATAGTCTAGAAACTAAGAGGCATGCGGTTCTAATCCTACTTTACTTAAAAAGCAAACTGGGTAACATTGAACCAGTCTGTCTTTCTCAAAAAGAGAGAGGGAGGGAGGGAGGGAGGGAGGGAGGGAGGGAGAGAGAGAGAGAGAGAGAGAGAGAGAGAGAGAGAGAAAGAAAGAAAGAAAGAAAGAAAGAAAGAAAGAAAGAAAGAAAGAAAGAAAGAAAGAAAGAAAGAAAGAAAGAAAGAAAGAAAATCATTAAATGATTGGGAAAAAAAATCATCAAATGATAATTTCAAAATGCAGATTGTACAAAGAAACAGAACATATTCAGCTTGTGCAGGATTCACGGGAACATCTGTAAAAATCATCATGTACAGTACCAGTACATGATACTGGGGGGAGCACAGAATTGAAAAAGTGGTCGAAAATGAGCAGAATAAAATATAATTTTATAAAATTTCCAAATACAGACTAATAAAGTCTTGGTTCATAAACAAGGCTGGAAAAAAGAAAGTGTGAATAATTGAAGTGGCAATACCATGGCATAGTAGAATAGAAGGGAAAAATTGGAGAAGTTCACAAAGTATCAGGAACTGAAAATTGAATTTGAAAAATTATGGCAAAAAGTAGTGGTGGTTGTCCCATTGGTTATTGGCACACTGGGTGCCATACCCAAAACTTTTGCATGGCACTTAGAATATCTGTGCAATGAGGAAATTTCCTGTTGGAAGAAAAATCCATCCCGATCCAATCTGGGAGACAAATGCTAGAAATAAAATGGAGGCTGATTGGGAAGAAGAATTTTGTTTATTTGATTTCTGGAAACTTCAGTGACAGAAGCATGTTTCTGCAGTGGCTTAGGAATGGATGGATTTTTATAGGGTTCTGAGATGCTCTAGGGGGGTTGTGCAATGTAGTGAGTCTTGTGTCTTTTTCTATTCTAATGGTGGTAGGCTAATCCTGTTATGTCCTAGAGATCATGCCCTGTCCTTATAATTTGTGTGGGGGATGTGAATTCTTAATTCCATCAGCTGGAGCTGAAGGTGTTTTGTTCATGAATAGATTGGCCCAGTCTTTCTTAATTGGCACCAAATATCCATCTCTAAAGACTTCAGGCATCTGCTGGGGCTATTAAGAAAGAGTTGGGCTGCTTTCTGCCTTTAAGAACATGTTTCTCCATTTCTCCTTTGGGAAAATATAATATTCTGCCTCTCTTAATATAAGAATAAAGCAGGGGTGAACTGCTCCCAGTTCGGACCGGATCGCCCGATCCGGTAGCGATGGCGGCAGGTGATTCGGAGAACCGGTAGCAAAAATCCCTGTGCCCCCCCCTCCTGCATGCCCAGCTGAGCCGCGTGATCATCAGAGGCTGGTTTTTTTTACTTTTAAAAGCATTTTTTCTACAACCTCTTCGGCCGAAAAAATGCTTTTAACAGTTTTTTAAAAAAGCCTCTGATGATCGCACGGCTCAGCTGGGATCATCAGAGACTTTTAAAAGCATTTTTTTCTGCAACCTCTTCGGCCGAAGTGGTTGTAGAAAAAAAAATGCCTTTAAAAGCCTCTGACGATCCCAGCTGAGTTGCCTGATCGTCAGAGGCTTCTAAAAGCATTTTTTTTCTGCAACCTCTTCGGCCGAAGAGGTTGTAGAAAAAATGCTTTTAAAAGTTTTTTTTAAAAAAAGTTGGCCATGCCCACCCAGTCACATTACCACCACCACCACCCACCAAGCCATGCCCACAGAACCGGTAGTAATAAATTTTAGATTTCACCCCTGGAATAAAGAATATTTTAATCCAGGGAGGGGGGCTTCCTACACTGTTAATTGCAAAATGTCACACATCCGTGCATATAATATGCCGATACATTAAGTTCTTAGGAAGAACTCCATGTATAGGAAGGCCAACACTAGCTAAAGAACTGGCAGCTGTGACTTCATATTTTTATGAACAGATAGTAGTATAATATAAAAACAGTGCTGGTATTTAACATAATATCCCATATATAGTCTTATAACTGAAAATATAATTACTTTTTTTCTATGCAACTCTATATTTATTCACTCCACTGGCTTCCCCCTTTGCATAAGTCTCTGACATCCTACCTTGTGTAAGCTGAAAAAGAAAAAGGGAGTGGGCATACTTTAATAATGCTTAACAATTCCCATTCATTCTCTTATATAATTTTCCTTGACAATCTAAATAGTCCTAATTTTATAAATCCCACATAGGCAATCTCTCTCCTTCCTCCCTTTTAGACAAATTGCTGAGCACATTGTAAGCCGCCCTGAGTCTCCAGAGAAGGGCGGCATATAAATCAAAATGAAAAAAAAAAATGCTCAAGCTACTCCCACTGGCTTTGATCAATAATTTAGAAATGTTTGTACCATGGGTCTTCTTCCATGTGGCCTTATTTCACAGTTATAGGAAAAGTTTGTGGGGGGGCAGTTGTGTTATTAAGGGAAAACGTGCACACAATACTCAGTATGGCTCTTTTCCCTTATTTCCTTATGTGCTAGTTAGAGAAGGAGCTACAAAACTTTTAGCAAGTTATGAGCACCTTGAGTGTTGCTAGGCTTTGTGAAAATAGGACATTCAGTATCCGTGCTTTCACTTTTTGAGTCATCCAGTTATTCTTCTACCTCTTGCAACTAGCATGGGCCAAGCATATAAGGACTGTATGACACAGAGGGACTCCACTAAAATCTTTTATTTCAGGTTTTTATAATCTGCTGGTTGCTTAACTAAATTGCTTTGTGAATCGCTGATTTACAAACTTTCATTTAAATATTTATTTAAACCTTTGCTGTCTTTCTTTTCCATTGCTCTTTGGTATGCCAATTATATGATAAAGGTAGACGTGCTGTATTTTCCTTTATTCATTTGGCTCCAATTCATTTGCAGTGAGAGAAAAAAAATCTTATTTTTATTGTGATGCATAGCATGTTTAAGAATAATTTCTCATAATCAGGTGTTTTCAAATTGAAACGGGAAGCAATCAAATCTCATAGAAACATGAAAAGCAGTTAGATTTATTTTGTAACAAGGAAAAATTAAGATGTTGTCTGCATGTGTTTTATACTTCAACACCCCCCCCCCCTGCATTTTCCAACAGCAAAAGGGGATTCTTTTGCTATGCCAGTTGCATTTTTAGGTAATACAATTTGCAAAAACATTATGGGCAATTATGCAGCTGACGGGTTGCAGAGAATCGTGTCCTTCTGCAAAGAGTCAGAAGGCTATTTTCAAATATCAACAAGTAATTTTATAATGAAACTAGTGTTTTATTTATATTGTCTCTTGGTTTGATATTTTATCTTTTAATATTGTAAGCTGCCTAGAGTTCTCCTGTAGTAAGATAGGTGGCCAATACATTTTAAAAATAAATAAAAAATAAAATAAAGTATGCTCAAAGATTGTTGTAGTGATTTCAGAAAGCAGTTGACGTGTTACCTTTTTTTTTTTTGAGCACTAGAATGCTGATTTAGATATGTAGCACAAAAACATCTTGAGTAACTTGAATTTTGTGTGGAGATTTGTTTTTAATTTATTTAAAACATTTATATAGTTGCCCATCTTATAACCAACTCCCATGTAATTTTTGACTGCCCCTGTACTCAGATTTGAGGGAACATCAGCTGGGCAGGATCTTTTACGCCAGCACCCTTAAATCTAAAGAGTGCTTCTTGCAACATTGTTTGTTAGGTTCTAACTTGCAGCTGGTGAAATGGATTACCAAATTTGCTGTAAAATTGATGGAAAAAAGGACAAAGTTAGTGCAGCAGAATGTGGTAGATTGCAGGAAAGATCACTTGATTTAATAATGTAATTCTAATAGTAGTTTTAAGACTGATTGGGTAGATGCAGGGGTGACATTGTAATATAATTTTAATCATATTTAATTTGTATCTTAAATTATTGTATTCTATTCTAATTTCATTCTAGATTGTATTTCACTCTAATTTCATTTTAAATCGTGTTTTATTCCTATTCCAATTTCATTTAAAATTGTTTCTACCAAACTTTTGTAATAATTGTCTCTGGAGCGCTGCACTTTGATATGGCCCAAGGGCTAATCAATAAATAAATAAATAAAGATTATAACCAACTTTGGGCAGCTCCCAATCAAAAGTTAAAACAGCATAAAAGCCATATTAAAACTATAAAAACTGAGAGGGTAAATGAATTTCATTACAAATAAAAGAATGTAAGCCAAGAGAGAGAAAGAAAAGTCTTTGTAGGATTTAATATTTGATAAGTGTTCTTAAAGAATACACATGCTTATTCCTTCTGTCAATGTAATCTATAGTGATCATTTTAATATTATAGCCTGAGACTGATGGTGGAAATTTCATCTTTTTAATTAGCTTTATATACCATTGATAGAGGGTTTTTTTTTTTTTTTTATTCTGGAAAAAGTCTCCAGCATATATATTGATTGCTTATTGATATGTTCAGTTTTCTGATCTTAAAATAATGGATAGGTATAAAAATCTGACACAACAAATAGAAACTTATTTGTACAATAGTTCTCCTGCATAGATCGGCATCAATACAAGTTCTTTACTAGCACAAGTGAAGTGAACTTTTGTGTTTGTGTGCAGTTACATCAACACTGTATAACTATTTCTTCATAAGATACACAATTGTTGGATGACTTTTATGGTATACTTTCATATACTTTCAATGGATTGTTTGTTTATTATAGCCAAATGTGGTGGCACGCTGACAAACATGGCTGGCATGATCCTGAGCCCAGGTTTCCCAGGAAATTATCCTAGTAATCTAGGCTGCACATGGAAGATATTATTACCTATTGGATACGGTAAGATTCCTGATTGAAGGACATCTTTTTATTTATCCATTGGAATCTCAGTTCCAAAATTATGCTGGTTTTTTTTTTTAATTTCATCCACTAGCCTGATACATGTATTCAAAAGTAAATAAATCAAGGTACTAATAATAATTCTTTTAAAATATCTTTTCTATGTGCTGCTTTATTCAATGATTTCTTTTTTAATTGAAAGTTAAATAACACTTGGAAACTTTCTGTTCTAGAGTCATTAACTGCTGATGCAACTTCCTTTACCCATTCTCCGGCTGCCTTCCCTAATAATGGCTGTTTTAAATGCAATTCTCAGTATTAGGTACAAACAAGAAATGGATCAGGCTCTACCTGGTATATTTGGAAACATTATTTATGCAATTACTGAGACTTATTCTGAGTAGCTTTAATTGACACAAAGGCATAAAATAAAACAATATCTAATTCAATTAGGTGTCTCCTTTCCTAGTCCTCTAAAAAGAGGTCAGGTCCTCATGTGCATGTCTTTCCTTTTTCTTTCCCTGTGTCTATGGAGGATTTTTTTGTATTATTCATGAATGGTAAATAATAATTCAATATCATATGCTAGACTGAAAGTTTTAGGCTGTTTTTTTTAATTGATGTATTATTATGAAGAGTTTGAATTTGTATAAACTTCTGTGCATTCATTTTGTAAATGCAGTTATTTATTTTGAAAAAAATAAGAAGTAGTGAGATAACTATGGGTACATGTTCTCCAAAGAAAGAAAAAATGTCTAAAATAAAATAGAAAACTTTTTTTTAAAGGTGGTGGATTGTGAGATGTAGCTAATTAAACTTGGCTCATTTAGGTCAGTATTCATTTACTTTTCTGTACTAACAGCTTTCTTTCATTACATGGATTTATGTAATACAATATACTAAGAAAAGATAATATTTTACAGTAAAGTAATTAGTTAAGTTAATTAGTTTGCTTGAAATAAATCTTATTATGATACTATGTTCTTAATCATGAAGTTTGTGTAATTGTGATGTCTTGCTATAGTTTAGAAATCTGAATAGTTTTGACAAATTGCTTTCTGTGAATCCCATTCATCCATTTCTGTTCCTGTGAGTTACAAAATTACTTTTTGTTGATAATTAAGTGGGGCCCAATTTATAAAACACAGAGTTTTTTTTTTTTTTTTTTTTTTAAAAATGAGCAACACATAACTCAGTTCGATAAACAAGATTATCCAGTTCTCTATTGTTTCTGTATCAATTGAAAATGTACACCTTCCCTTTTGGGGACCTTCCTAGAATATTCTGATATATGATACAAAATGCGCTAGTCACCTCCCGTCTTGACTACTGTAATGCTCTCTACCTGGGGCTGCCCTTGAGGACCACTCGGAGGCTTCAGCTGGTGCAGAATGCGGCCGCGCGGGTTGTGATGGGAGGGTTCTGATACTCCCATGTTACACCCCTCCTGCGCGACTTGCATTGGTTACCGGTTGCCCTCCGGGTGAGATTCAAGGTGCTGGTGATGACCTATAAAGCCCTATATGGCTTAGGCCCAGGATATTTGTCAGAACATCTGCAGCCAGCAGCATCTTTCCCACCGCCCGGTACGTTCTCACAGGGAGGGCCTTCTCCGGGTGCTGTTGGCTAGACAATGCTGGCTGGCGACCCCCAGGGGCAGAGCTTTCTCTGTGGGTGCACCCACTTTTTGGAATCAACTCCCCTGGGGCTTCGGTTGGCTCCTGACCTTTGCACCTTCCGCCGTGAATTAAAAACATGGTTGTTTACATCGCCCAACCTGGACTGAGGGGGTTTGATTATTTTAATGGGTTTTAATATATGTTTTAAATTTATATTTATACATTTATGTATTTTGTATGTATTTTATGTTTCATTGGGTTTGTTTTTATTGTTGTGAGCTGTCCTGAGTCTACGGAGATAGGGCGGCATACAAATCACATAAAATAAAATAAATAAATAAATAAAATGGGCCAGAGAAAATTCAAGGTTTGTCCTTGAACTGCTTACAGATATCTTTGGTTCATGCAACTATACAGACTCTGTACAGCAAATTGTCTCCTTTTTCATGAAAAACTATACAATTATTTTTTAAAAGATTAACTAGATTATGCCTATAGATTTAGCAAGAATGGCAGTTTCCACATATTCCTTCTTTCTTGAGCAACCACAATTTTTTTTTTGAACGGAATATCTTATGACATGGGAGATATTTACATGGAAAAGGAATCCCCTCCCCCCAAATTGTCAGACTATAGAATATAAAAATGTGCAATTTCCTATTGAAAATCATATTTGTTTTCTCCAAAAGTCAAATGATTGAAGCATATTGAGGTGGTGATGTAACTGCAGCTTAAAGAATATATATTGACTGCAGCTTCCAGGCCTAAGAATCTTCTGTAGCCCTCCCATATTGCCTACCTTCTCTACAGAGATGAAAGCAAAACCATACTCCTGATCCCGAATACATAATATTTCTGTTATTGAAGAATATAGAGCAGGGGTGTCAAACCTGCGCCATCACAGCAGTGTCATGTGACATATCACAACTTTTCCCCCTTCACTAAACTGGGCATGGGGTAGCCAGCGCATGACGCATTCAGGCCGCAGGCTGGGAGTTTGACACCCCTGATATAGAGTGTTTGATGTAGTAGTTAAGATGCTAGCTTAAAAACCAGGAGACTATGAGTTCTAGTCCCATCTTAGACACGAAAGCCAACTTTGTGATGTTGAGCCAGTCATATTCTCTCAGCCTAACTTATCTAACAGGGTTGTTGTTGTGGGGAAAACAGGAGGATGAAGAGGTATTAGGTATGTTCACCACCTTGAGTTGTATAGGAAAAAAGATGGGATAATAATCTTTGGGGGGAAAATCATTAGTGTACATTAAAGATGAAATTTACAGAATGGCAATTCCTAGGTTTAAAACTTGATAATTATTCTGCTGAGATTATATCTTGCTAAATTCACTATATTATACTATATATAATATATAATTTAACAACCTAGTTTTGCTTATTATCTATAAAAGATATGCACTCTGGTTTCTGAACAGTTATTATTATGGGTCATATAGTGTTACCATATGCATTTCTTTTAATCAGAATAAGCAAAACTAGTACAATAATTTTAATGAACTCTGGGGGAAAAATGTTGACAGTATTGAACTATCCAATGTTAAACTTAGAAAAATTAACTAAGTTTCTTGTTAACTGGGAATCCAAGCTGGAATATACACATCTGGATTGGATAATGCAGTTTGCTTATCTAATTGCTGCTTATGTTTTTTTTTTTTTAATCTACAATATACTAAACTTTCATATTTTTTATTATTTTTCTACATAGGGGCACATCTACAATTTCTGAACTTCTCCACTGAAGCTAACCATGACTTCCTTGAAATTCAGAATGGGCCTTACCACACCAGTTCTATGATTGGCCAGTTCAGTGGTACAGATCTTCCACCATCTTTATTAAGTACAACACATGAAACTCTCATCCATTTTTATAGTGATCACTCAGAAAACCGACATGGATTTAAATTTGCATATCAAGGTAAGTAATGAATGATATAAACAGCTTCAGTTATTAGAGGAATGACTTATCATGACAAGATTTTTTTCATTCCATAATTTTTCAAAAGGCTGGAATTAATATGCATTTTTTTTCTCTTGTGCTTCCTGGTTTTTCTTTGAATTTTTAAAAAAATCTGGCTTTTAAATGGTATTTGTTTTGAAAGTTTTCTCCCCTTCCTGAAAAACAGTAACATGACTTTCTAAATAAATTAAGATAACTATTCCAAAAAGCTGTTCAAATATTATTTTATTAATATTATGTTATGCTGTTCAATAAATTTGATTCTGGAAATAAATCAGTTGGTTCTTTTGGTTGTTACGTGTAAGGATTATTAACTGCAGAGGTAACCTATAGGGCAGTCTATAAATATTTTCTCACAAGTCTATTGAACATAATGCTGGAGTAAGGAATTTGTAGGTTGTGGCTAATATTTCTATGAATGTTGCACTTTTCAAAAGATGAAGATATGGGGAAATGTATGAAATTAAAGTGAATATTATTGAACTCAAGAATAATCCATACTAGTTTGTTTTTTTTTCACAAACAAGCGTGTGCATTCAATCTTTGCATATGAAAATGGAACAATTAATGCATTTAGGAATAATGAGTAACCATACTAGTAGTCCTCTGGAGTTATGGAATATTTAGATCAGGATAACCATAACCAGAATAACCAGTTTTATATTTGCTGACAGACACTTCAAAGTATGAAATAAAATCTTAAGAATAAGGACAGTATTATGCTTTTTAAAAAACTAAAATCTTTATATAACAGTATTACTTGATAATTACCACTGGAATTGGGTAGGTATAGCCTATTTTAGGCTAATTTCCTTGAATAAATTAATAGCAATGTTCAAAACTGCATTTGTGTAGAAAATATTATCATTTGTGTTAAAAAAATGAAGTCTCAAAATATAAATATATAACATTAATTTGTAAGCTGAACAGTGAGAGTCATCAAACTGATCGTAATTTATGCTGTGTATTACAGGCCTAATTAACAAGTCATAACACTATCCATAAAACATGTCAGGTGTTTTTTTTTCTTCTTACTATCCTAATTTACAAGACATAATATTCCAGTGATTTATATTCCAAAACTTCAATTTATATACCTTTATAGAGATCAAAATTGTGGTTGTATGATGTGTATGGGCTCACACCTTTGCTAGGTAAAAATCTGAATGAACCTGAAGATACTCTGTTAGTATAAAAAAAAAGGAATAAGAGATCATTTTCTGGACCAAAAAGAGGAAACAGTAGCAACCTCAAGTCTTTAATAAGATAGACTATAATGTATTGTAGAATGATAGTGCTGAGCTAAATAATGAAAAGAGACCTATTGTTCTAAAATGTGAACACTATCTGGGAAAATGGCTACAAGTGAAAGCCTGCTCTGTTCTTATTAATTCCTTCTGTGACCTTTATCCCTGATGATTGGCAGGCCTATAAGGAATATGACAGTATGAGCAGGCCAAGCTAAGCAGCCATTTTACTCTGTGATTATGAATATTTGAAGGAACATCTAGTTTCATAAATTCATTCCTATGCTTGCATATTGCTTGCAGAAGTTTTACTTTGGATTCACAAATTGTGATTCCAATTATTGGGCCAATATTAGAGATATGAAAATATAAAATCAAACCTGCAAATCATTAGACTATTTTTAGATTTATTTAATATTGTATAGGAATCTATCCTGAAGTTTGAAAGCAAATGTTTGGTATGCTAGCTTCATCATTGCTCTAATTTCATTACTGACCAAGGGTTTAAATCTATATATAGTTATAAATGTATGATTTTATTAAAGAATGTTTAAAAGAATGTCAAAACTAATACAAACTAAACTAAACTAAGAATAAGAAAGAGAAAGAGAAATCAAAGAGATAGGAAAACAAGTAAAGAAAAAATAGAAAAAAAGATATGAAAAAATAATTTCTTATTTTCTTTACAGCAGTTATAAGTACAATTATAAGTCTTATTCTATGTTTACAACATCCTACTCTACTTTGTATAATCCATTGCATTTAATCATCCAAACCATATATCATAAATTCAATATTTATTGTTCCGTGCAAAAAGTCTACAATGAGTTTCCAGTTAGCAGTAGATATTTTCTTTTCTCTACCCAAGGCAAAAGGACAAAAGGAGATATACACACACATCTTCATATCTATCTATACATATATAGTAATGAAGTGAAATCCTCAACTGGAAGAAAGTTGCTTGTCTGTATTAATTACTTTGATACAAATATTTAGCAAGTTATAGAACATTTATCAATTTGTTTTATGATTTTTAAATCTTTTGAGGAAAGAAAATATTTTATCTTTTTTCCCCTCAGCTTATGAATTACAGAATTGTCCAGATCCTCCCCCATTTTATAATGGATATATAATCAATTCCGATTACAGTGTGGGCCAATCTATCTCTTTTGAATGCTATCCTGGATATGTATTAATCGGTAACTCTGTGCTCACTTGCCATCATGGGATCAACAGGAACTGGAACCATCCTTTTCCAAAGTGTGAAGGTAGCTTTTGTTCATGTTATGATTGTTTACATTCCAAGATGTTCTTATAGTTAATGTGTTCAGGAAGAAAGAAAAAGAAGAAAAGTAAAAATAAATCAAGTAGATATATGAAAATCATGATTTGTTGCAAGCCTCATAACAGTTTCATTGGTAATCAGAATTGACAAAGAAAGACATTTTTCTTCAAAAGTGGAAAGTAGCTGATACAATTCATACCACATTCTGTCATGTCGCCTCCCTTTCTTTCCTTACACTCACATACAACCCACATTTGTGCCTCTTGTGATGTTCATAAAACAACCAGATGATGCTGATCATCTTGGAAGTTACCATTTCTAAAGTTACAGGTATCACTGCCATAGGCATATTCCTGATACTAGAGGGAAAGAGAGAATGAAATGAGCAGCAGCAAGGAATGGAGAAAGGAGGTTAGAGTTTAAGGCTTTTAGAAGGATAGGAAGCCATTTTCGATGTGGATTTAGCAAGGAGAGAAGGATGAGTGGATTTTTTTTAAAAAAAAGTATGGGTCATAACTCTTGCCTTTATATTGAAAACAGTTGTAAAATAAAGAATTTGTTTGTCTTACCTGTCTATCATTGTATTAAATGTGGCACATATCTGCATTTCTTTTATTCCCTCAATAAATGAGAGTTGAAATACCATGTCAGATTCCTGCTCAGATTTTTATGTTTTAAATCACAGAGAGGGGACATTGATTTGGAGGTATGACAATAGGATAATAGGTGTTTAAGCTCGACTTTTTCTTTAGGAAATAAACAATAGAATGGGGGCAGAGTGTTGCAATATTTTCAGGATCAGACTCAATAAAATTAGTGAGAGTTAAAGGTTTAAATATACTTCCTTTTATTTACAATAGGCATTCTATATTCACTGAATATTCACAGATAGAAGCAGGGAAAAGGGTGTAGGTGGCTCCTTATATATACAATGGGTGGAGCTATAAGTGGGAGTGGTGAATTATGAATACATTAAGAAGTGAAGAATAAGTTAACCCCTGATACCCCATTCATATACTATTTACACATTAGAGAATAAGGCATTTACATCTGACAAATCCCCCTCTAAATGCCGATTCGTTATACAACACCAATTACATTCTGATTCAGGACAATACAAGACATACAATTTAGATGTTAAATATTTGTGTTGCTTAGAAGGTAAAGGCTTTGTCAATATGTCAGCTAATTGTTCTGAAGTATCACAATGCACTGCTTTAATAAATCCATCCTGAGATAATTGCCTCACATGTTTAAATTTTATATCTATATGCCTGGACCTTTGTCCAATGGCATCAGATCTAGATATTTCAATGGCCGCTTTATTGTCTTCATGCATAACAAAAGGCAAAGCAGGTTTTTTCCAAACATCTGAAATTAAATCATTAAACCATACAAGGTTATTTGCAGCTTTGGATAAACAAACATATTCCGCTTCTGTCGTTGAAGTGGCTACTAGTTCTTGTTTACCAGTATACCAGTAAACTGGACAGTCATTTAAGAGAAAAATATAACCAGATGTACTTTTTCTGCATGATGTGTCTCCAGCCCAGTCCGCATCTGCATAACATGCAAGCTTTGGTTCTTTATTATCACTAGGTTCTAATACTAAGCAAAAATCTAGTGTACTTTTCAGATATCTTAAAATTCTTTTAACAGCTTCCCAGTGATACATTGTTGGTTTGCTGACGTGTCTGGATAATAAATTGAGTGGTAAGGCGATATCTGGTCTAGTCCAATTAGATATATAAAGAAGTGAACCTATGATTGATCTATAAAACGTGTTATCCTTGAATTCAGGGGAAGATTCATCAGTATTTCTAAGAAAATCAGTTTGCATAGGAGTATCACAGGGTTTGGCATTGTTTAAATTGCATTTATTTAAAAGTTCTATAATCTTATCTCTCTGAGTAAGTTTGAATCCCCTTCTAGTCTTATTAATTTGAACACCAAGATATTTGTTCACTTTACCTAGAGATTTCAACGAGAAATGTTCATTTAACTTATTTACAAAAGTTTCTCTTCTCTCTTTGTGTTTTCCTATATATAAAATGTCATCTACATAAATCAACACAAATTCAATGTGATCATCACCCTTTTTGACAAAGAAACAGTTATCAGCAGTGGTAGCGTTGAAATCCATGGTCTTAAGTACTTTTACTAAACAATCATACCATCTTTTACCAGATTGTTTTAATCCGTATAAACTCTTGTTCAACAGCCAAATTTCATTTTTGTTGGTGTATTGACTGTGAGGTGCTCTTACGTATATTTCCTTATCTAGTTTTGCGTGTAGATACGCAGTCTGTATGTCATATTGAAATACATCAAGATTGAGTGCTGATGCTACCACTAGAGCTGTTTTGACACTCTCTGTTCTTACAGTGGGGGAATACGTGTCAGTATAGTCCTCCGGATATTTCTGTGCATAACCTTGTGCAACTAATCTAGCTTTATATAGAGTATTGCCTCCTTCTAAGTTCTTAATTTTATATATCCACCTGGTACCAATAATTGTTTTATCTTTAGGTGCAATTGCAGGTGTAAATACATTTAATCCCTGTAAACTTTCCATCTCCTTTTTCATAGCTAATTCCCATTTTTCTTTTTCTTCACGAGGGAGTTTTAACACTTCCTCATAAGTATTAGGTGTTATTGGCTCACCATCCATATGCATTATGTAATCTCTGTATTTATTTGGCATTTGATTTCTGTTGTTTCTAATGACTCTTTCAGGTTTGCTATTGTTATCATGCAAATATCTTGCTTCTTTTTTTGTTAGAGTGTCTGTCTTTATTTTGTGTTGGCTATTTGTCCAAGTTTTGGTTTTGCTTTTATATTTGTTGATATTCTGTTTTTCTATGGTTCCTTTCTCATGAGATTTTGTATCTTTACATTTATTTGGAAATATTTCATTAAGATGTAATTTAGACCAGTTGGCCTGTTCATGGAACACAGCTGTTCTGGAAACTATAAATTTGTTATTATTATCAATGAATCTGTACCCTTTGGTGCCAGTTTCATATCCCATAAATCTGAGTCTTCTGGATACGTTTTCTCCCTTTCTTCTCAACTGCTTAGGTATGTGTACGTCTGCAGTGACTCCAAATATGTGCATGTGTGCTAATTTTGGTTTCCTATTATACATTACTTCATATGGTGTCTTATTTACAATACTGGACCAGGTTCTATTTTGTGTGTAATTTGAATAATGTAAGGCTTCTGACCAAAATTGTTTGCTTAAGCCAGCATCCTCCAATGTGCATCTAATCATGGTTTGTAATGTGGAATTCTTTCTCTCTGCAATCCCGTTCTGAAACGCAGAAAATGGACTAGACGTGTAATGTAGCATTCCTCTATCCTTTAACCATTGGGAGAATTCTTTAGACATGAATTCACATCCCCTATCTGTCATAATTTGTTTTATTCTGATATTGTGTTGTGTTTCTATGCGTTTGTAAAATTCCTTAAATTTTTGAAAGGTTTCATCTTTGTGTTTTAATGTATAAACAAACCCATAACGGCTATAATCGTCTACTATTGTCAGGAAGTAACGTTTTCTATAGGTGATTGATGGAGTTAATGGGCCAACTAAGTCCATGTGTACTAAGTCAAAAATTTTGTTAGTTGATCTAGTAGATTTTCTTGGCCTGGGACTAGTTTTTAGTTTTGTAGATTTACATACTGAGCATTCCAAATAGTTTTCACAATTTTTTATTTTGACACCTTCTGCGTGTTCAGTCATTTTTTGTACTACAGGAAAACTGGCATGTCCTAACTTCCTATGTAAGATGTGAGCACACTCATCATGAATTGGTTTACCTATTTTTGGTTTTTTTTCATTGTGTGCATCTGCGTGATCATGAGATATTTTACATTCATCATTGTCACTGTTACTAATATTTTCATCATCTGCTTCAATATAATCTTCCATATTTGAATCAATGTTATGCAACCATTTTTCCTTCGTTATCAGATAAGGTAGGCCTCCTTTAATCATCACAGTGCCTATATTTATTTTATTCTTCTCCAAAGTCGCTTTTCCCTTTGAGAAAACTATATTAATGTCAGAATCTCTACTTAGTTTTATGGCACTTAGTATGTTATGAGGTATTTCAGGTATTAACAATACCCCCTCTATTTTTCCTAGACCAGGCAAGGTTACATTTCCTCTGCCTAATACTTGAACCTTTTCTTGGTTAGCTACCTTTATTACAAATTTATCTTCTGTAAATGAAGACAATATATTTTTGTTATTAGTGGTGTGATTAGTTGCTCCAGAATCAATAAGCCAATTATTGTTCTCATTTTGCTGTATTTTAGTGTTGTCTTGTTTATTTAATCCATTCAGTGAACCAGATTTTCTATCCTTTGAATTATCTCTGCCCCCTCTATTCTCTTTGTAATTTGGTGGGCTTCTATATCTATGTCTATCTATGGAAGACTGTCTATAATTGTATTTGTTCCTATATTCTGACCTATGTCTTTCCCTTGAAATTTTGGGACAATCTCTTCTATTGTGTTCCCTGGATCCACAATTGTGACATTTAAATGTTTCATTATATTTTTCTTGGAAAGCTACTTTCCTATAAGGTTTGTGTTCTGTGTGATTGCTAGAACGATTTCTTCTTGAATTGTCTTCTGCTATCAATTTATTGGATAGACTTTCTATGGATAAATATCCTAGATTGATAGTGTCTAAATGTGACATAAAACTGTCCCATGATGAATCAAGTGAGTTGATAATAACACTTTTCATTGTTTGGTCTGAAATCACCTCCCCCCTCAAATGCAGCTCAGCTCTTATTTTGTTTAAAGATATTAAATGCTCACTTATGGAAACCCCTGGTTTCACTCTAGATGAAAAGAAATCCTTAGACATTCTTGTGGTGGTAGCCACACTATCGCTGTGAAACAAATTAAACATGCATTGAATGATTTCTGAAACAGTCAGATTAGGTTTGATGCTATGATACATTGCAGGAGACACACTAGATATTATTAAGAAAAATGCTCTATGGTGTAAACAATCTATTTTTAAAGTCCAAGGTCTTTTTGGGGGACTAGTGATAAAAAATAGTAAATTTTCCTTCATAAAGACAACCTGGAGCTGTTGATACCATTCTTGCAAGTTAATGCCATCAACCCTTAGTTTTGGGAAGTCACTGGGTAAATTTCCGACATTATTTTGTCCATTACTTACGACCTGGGGTAGTCCGTGGTCTCGCAAGTGTAGAAAATTGCAAAACGGCATGGGGATGCTCGCAACGAGTCTGCGTGGTTCTCTCGCCAGTTCATGTCTTCCCGGACCGTCTGCGTAGTTTCGCGCATGCGCGTTGTCCATTTCTTCTTTGGAGTCGTCGTGGAAGGTTCTCTCCATTGCGGCTCGCTCGCTCTGCTCTGCTTCAGACGAGTCGGTCTCTGGTTCGACCTTGGGAGTTCTGACGATGGCGGCTGTTCTTCTTTTTCTTTTGGGGGCGTTGGCACTTGCTTCGGTCTGTGGTGTAGGGCGGAATCGACAAGGCTCTCTGGGTTCGGGCGTCGTCGCTTTCGAAGTCAGGATGGGAGCGGGCAGGTCTTGAGGTATCGGCTTGCTCGCTTGCTTCTTCGGTGGCTCTTTGGTAATTTTTAGTTTTGGCCCAAATGCAGCAAAAAGTGTTTTCATTGCTGATTTTATTTGGGATTTTGTTGAGTCATCTTCACTTTCTGATTCTGATTCTTCTGAGGAGTTCGAATCTTCTTTTTCATTTTCGTTGTCTGATAACGTTTTTCGCGCCAGAAATTTTGAATTGAGCATTTTGATTGGCTCTGCTTCGCTCACCTTGGAGGCCTGTTGAAACCAAGATGGCTGCCATTCAAAATTTCGCGCGGGATCACTGTTTTTCTTCTTCGCAATGACTTTCTCTGCAGTCATATCACTCACTATTTTTGGGTCTTTAGACTTCTCATTAGTGATGTTTTTCTCTCTCGCTGCTCCGCTGTTCTTCAGCATTTCTTGGAGGTTCGCGATGAGGCTTTCATCATTCTTCTGGCTTTTTAATAGTTTTAATATCTCTGACCTGAGTTCGTTATTCTCTATTTCGATTTCCTCCTGGTCATCATTTTCGTCTATTATTTCTTCGTCTTCAGTGGTGTATTCTTCGGATTCTCTCGAAATTGCGTTTGTGTATTCGTTGATTATTTCTTGTTCTGTTTCCATTTCTTTGCTGTAGGCCCTGGTGTTGGGCCTATCTTTCTTAGACATTTTTTAAGTTTTTTACTGAGTCAATTAACCATCCTCTGCTACCAGCTTGTTGCAATATTTTCAGGATCAGACTCAATAAAATTAGTGAGAGTTAAAGGTTTAAATATACTTCCTTTTATCTACAATAGGCATTCTATATTCACTGAATATTCACAGATAGAAGCAGGGAAAAGGGTGTAGGTGGCTCCTTATATATACAATGGGTGGAGCTATAAGTGGGAGTGGTGAATTATGAATACATTAAGAAGTGAAGAATAAGTTAACCCCTGATACCCCATTCATATACTATTTACACATTAGAGAATAAGGCATTTACATCTGACACAGAGGATAAAGGGGCATTAAGAAAAAAAACGGCTCAAGGAGAAACTGCCTCTACAATAATACCCAGTGCACACAATATTCATTTCTAAATCAGCAATGTGATTTCACCCAGAAACTTTCTCAATATATGCTGAATTCCAGATTTTGGCTGTTGGGAAAAGGAGTTGCTGGAAATATTCAGTTCCCTCCTCCCCTTCTCGATTAAATAGCTGATCTGCAGAATGTGAAATAGTTTTCAAATAGCTTCATTGCACATGCTTCTTTGTTTAGAATTATCTTCAATTAATTGCTTGCAATGATTATTTGGATATCCATAGTTCATGTTAATTGGTTGGCTCTTTGGTTCATGCACCTGCATATGTAAATTTAAACATTCAAACTATGCTAATGATTCCTTATTTATATTTTAAAACATGGCTTCTAACTCACGTCACTTATATTTTAGTTGATGAGCTCAGAATTTCTTCAAATTACTTTGAAATCTCACACATGATATATAATTGAATAGAGTTAACTATTCTATGCCATGCTTAGAATTAAAATTATTTGTAGCAAATGCCATAATTAAAATAATATTTTAACATTTATAAATGAAAGTCCTTGGGGGGAAAAGTGTCCACTTTGTCATGCAGAAAAACCAGATGGGAACCTTCAAAATAAACTGTATCATGCTTAGATATCTACTTAAAACTAAACATATGACATGATTTTTGTTGTTGTTGTTGTTGTTGCCACCTGGCAATGTTAATTATTTGCAATTAAAAAACCAGTTTACAGTAAATAATGCAATTGCCAGGAGTATATTTATTACAGAGGTTGGGCATATTGCCACACTGATCAACGAATGGCAAGATGCACATTTCAAATTAATTTAAAAAGAAACATATACCTTGCAAATTTTAATAATGAGGTACTTCTCTAATGTACAGTAACTATGGCATTATGTGTATCCTGTCACATTTATCATGTTCGTTGAGTTATGAAAAATTGATGATGAGTTTCAGTACACTTCAAAACATCCTTTTTGATTTTTAAAGTCCTACCCTGCCAAAGGCTAAGGTGTCTGAAGCAGCTACAACAGCAGCTACTTGCTATTTCATTTAATGCCAGCAGAGTGCAAAGAGAGACTGGCAAGTGATGCAGTGATTTGTGCACTGCCAATAACTTAATTTATAACCAAAAATGCAGTCATTGGCAGTGAATCGCAGAAGCTGCCACTGCTATTCATTGCAATTATTGTGTGCACGTGACTCTCTTTGCTGTACCATATTTCATGGCTGATGGGGAGAATCTCTTATTCCTTTTCTGAGCTGTTCATATACTGAGATCCTTTTTTATAACTCGCACCTTTGCCAGTTGGGGAGGTGGCCAGCAGGATCAAGGCTTTCTTTACTGCTGCCTGATTATGATATCCTGTCCTCAGAGCAAGCCACCTGATATTAGCAATGGATGAATCACATACTTTTAATTCACGTTGTTTCACATCTGATTACCCATGATTTTGTCAACTGCCGTTTGATGCTCAGTGCTAAGTATATTTGCATGTGCAGCAGTGTTATGTGTATATGTAGGAAAGTAATAATATTTGCCGGCAGAAAACTGTTTTAAGCATGCATGACAAAAAAAAAAGAGAGACAACAATTGTAAATGCAGAAAGTTATAACACATTCAAAGAACTACAAAAACTAGAGCATAATATTTTTAATCTGCAAATTGGTTGTAGATGGTAGATTTAACCAAGGTTTAAGCAAGATTTAAACAAGGATAGAGTTTCTAAAATGGGAAGGGGTGAGGAAACTAATATTTCCTGGACTGAATATAACCAATAAGGCAATCCTGGCTGGCTTCCAGCCTCCGTTCGATCTACCTTTTAGCACTTAGCTTAGTAAAAAGCTAATTGCTCTGGGGACGTAAATTTGATAGGATTGCAATGTGGAAAAAAATTGTATTTCATGCAGTGGGATTAACCTTTCACTTGCAACATTTTTATGATCCTTTTCAATATTTTCCTCAGTGAGGCAAGTAACTTTTTTTTTAAGAAAATGATTAAATGGAAGGGTTTTTTTTTTTTTTTAATGAACCTAATTTCTGGTAGAAATGTTTGTCTGTGTATGTATATATGGGTATTTGTAGTTTGAATGACTGTGTGCATGTTATCTGTATGCTATTTCAATTTAATACCAGAAATTGTAGATCCTATGTAAAAGGTGATTCTCCATGTCAACTTCAAAGCATCCCTACACTATCATCATGTCTTTTAATTGATTGCTATTGAATTCTTTTAAGGTGCTGGTTTACCATAGTTACAAAACCCAGATTATTCTATTTAAACTGCATTGTCTATTGTTATGAAAGATGATGTATTTGTTATTCTCTCACTTTGGATTTTGTTTTATATTAAATGCAGCAGGCAGGGATACACCAGTTTCCAAAAGACTAGATGGATGGATGTTATCATTTTTTTCTTTCTTTTATCAGCTCCTTGTGGATATAATGTAACATCTCAGAATGGTACTGTGTATTCACCAGGATTTCCAGATGAATATCCAAATTCAAAGGATTGTACCTGGCTTATAACTGTAGCTCAGGGTCATGGCATCTACATCAATTTTACATTACTCCAAACAGAATTGGTGAATGACTACATTGCAGTATGGTATGTTAATATCTTATAATTGTGAAGGGTGATATTTGGGTGGTTTTCCCATCTTTATGTGACTAAATAAAACAAAAAAAATATATGATGTGTAACTGTAAGCACATGTTCCTGTACAGCAGATTTTGTTTAATTAGCAAATTTCTTGTTCTGCTTAGCAAGCCATTTTTCAACTCAGAAGTTTCAGAAACTTCTTGTGAGAAAAAATAGCTTTATCTATAAGGATATAAAAACACTATCAAGGAATTATACTTTATTTTTGCATGGTATACTAATATGATTTTGAAAACTTCTCCAAATTTATTTCTGTCCCATCTTATACTGAACAAATCACAATAAAGTTAATTTGAGTTAATGACTTGTGCCTTTCTTCCCCTTTAATGGCTCTTTTACAATTTCCCTAAAATCAGTTCTGCGTTTTTTACAATAATTTAAAATAAATTTTATTTTAAAAAAGTAAGAAGAAAATATAAAGACTTCCTTAACTTTAGGAAGTCACACATAAAGCATTCAATGACAAACTAGTTAACAATTTAGAGCTGTTTAGATCAAAAACAGCATTTTAAAGCAATTTCCCATAGCATGCTATCCAAGACGACATAAAACAAATTCAAGCTCTGAAGAATCAGCTGTTCAAAGAGCCCAAATATATACACAATAACTAAATTTCCACAGATACAAGAAACTTCAGAGGTAACAATTATCAGAAGTTATTTTAATACATTCTGAAGTAAATCAAAGATCTAGTTGTAGATTTTTGGCTAAAAATTGTCTCTACCTTAGGGGGGGAAAAATCTGAGTTCCCGAAACAAAAGATTTTTCTTCCCTTCCCTGGTGTTTTTCAGTTTCCTGTAGAGATGAAACCTTTAATCGGGGGCTTAGAATTAATTTTCCTGGTCCAAGTAATCTATGTCTCCTTTAATTTCAATAGAAGAGAATATCTGTAGTTCAGAGTTGAGTTTTGGAGTCCTGGGTGCTCTGTAAGCTTGGTTGTTTCCTTGCAGACCTTTCAGGACCCAACTAGGTGACATCAATGCATAAGCTCAGAGAGCATCAAGGATTCTACACTTCTTTAATTTCTCCAGAGATGATGCTTCCCTTCTTCTTAAAGACAAACTCTTTGATCACCTAAATAGTGAGGGATTTTCCAGAGGAATCGTTGCTTTCTTATGTGAGGAATGATAATGTCACACTCAAGAAGAACCCATTGAAAAAAATTGTGTACTTCTTGCTTGGGAAACAGCTGACAGGCTGAAGTACTACAAAGAGTAGGTTGGTTTCACAACATCAGCAATGGATGAAGTCACCTCATAGTGAGATGGACCGCAAACAAATTTAATAAACAAACAAATACATAAATAAATAAAATGAAAGAGCTGGAACAATTTCAGGACAAAAATAATACTTAAAATGCTTTTAAGTATTTTAATACTTAATACTTAATACTTAATATTTTTAATACTTTATTAAAATACTTTTAATACTTAAAAAAAAAAGATTATACTTTTCACAATTAAGGGTTGTTCTTAAAAGTATGGACAAATTTGAATACAAATGAATCACTATGCTACAATTGTTTAAATTAGGCTCACTTCCCGAAGGTTTAAAGCTGCTATCAACCTACAATACTGTCAATATAAAACTTAATTACAATATTTTGCTGAAACTGTTTTGTTTCTGGTTTTCCTAGGGATGGCCCAGACCAAAATTCACCCCAGCTGGGAGTGTTCAGTGGAAACACAGCTCTGGAAACTGCCTTTAGCTCCAGTAATCAAGTCCTTCTCAAGTTTCACAGTGATTTCTCCACTGGAGGATTCTTTGTTCTCAATTTTCATGGTCAGTATTCTTTTTCTCAACTAACAAATCATATATGTGTGAAAAAGATAAGGAGAGTCAGACAGCATGGGGTGATTTAAAAGAATATTTTATTTCTATTGTTGTCAGAATAAATTAGATTACTTCAATTGGCATGATATTCCTTTAATGAAAATCTTTATCAACCATTATTATCTGCAGCAAAAGGAGAGGCAAATATTTAATACATGTTACTTGGCTTTGAATATTTTTAGAGAAAGCCCTAAACACTTAATCCAGACTACACACTTCTAAGTAAGCCTTAAGGATTTGGGGGTATTAGTGAAACACGTTGGTATTCTAATTTCCTGTTAAAAAAGCTTGAATTGTTCAGACATGGGACATTTTCTCACTTGAAGCTATAGAATGACATCATTTCTGCTGATATTGTCAGAAAAAAGAGACCCATACAGCAAGAAGTTTCTAAAGAGACTGTTTGTGTTATTTAACATGCTTTTTATTCATTTTCATTTTCTCACAGACTTATTTTTGAGAAAGGACACTAATTGTAAGGAAAGTAGATGAGATATTTGGCTATATTGAAATGGCAAGAAAGTAATGAAGGAGAGCGTGTATGGCATATGTACATTTCTATACATGCACTTACTTCTCAATAAAAAATTAAAGTTAACAAAATATTTTCTTTTGATTTGTACAAAGGTAAGCATATATGGATACTGTAATCCCAATATTCCACCTGAGAATATAGGCCCATATGATCAGTAGCTGTAAATAATATATTTTTCACATCATTCTTTTCACTATTGCCTATTTTTCACAGATGCCTATTTTTGCACATTTTCCTCAAATATTGTTAGGTGGCATTCACCTTATAGTGAAATTTGTCTTCAAACTATTATTAATCCAGTTTTCATCTGATTCCATAGCATATCAGCTTAAAAAGTGCGAGTCTCCTCCAGCAGTTCCACATGCTGAATTGCTTGCTGAAGATAATGATTTTGAAATAGGTAAAAATGTCTATACTACCCCATGTATATACTTATTGACAATTCAGACTACTACTTAATTGATGTTATTAGTACATTTCAAATGTTCTGTTTTCCTGAAACTTGTAATTATTACTAAAATGTTCCTAATGTTGGAAGATGTGGTTTATTTGTATTTATTTATAGTATATTTTAATTTTTTAAAACACTTTTTTGATATTTTTTATGTATATTGTTGTTTTTAAACAGTCGCTTGGTCGATTGTCGTTGTGAGCCACCCTGAGTCCTTGGAGATAGGGCGGCATACAAATTTTATAAAATAAAATAAATAAAAATATTTAGATGGAAGCACTCCAGGTTTTTTTTAAGAATGCTTAATGTTTTAAACATTAAATTTCTTAAAATGAAACTTAGTAAATCTATATTAATTATCCAACCCCCCATCTTTATATCTACTGTATTCCACTCAGAGCTTTTTCAGCATAGAACAATGTAGAAATACCAGTATTAATAATCAATCAAAAGCGACAAACACTGAGGCTACAGGTGTAAATACACAGTATAGCACACATTTATGTTGTTTGATTATTTCCAATACAAGTGTATTACACGATCGTTATTTCTTTTATGGTGACATATTTTTCATTAAAAAAAGTGATTCCAAATTCCAGTTCTCCTGGTAGTGGGGCATATTGGCTGGGGAAAAAATGGCAAGATTGGAAAGCACACTCCAGATACAGAGAAATTGTTGTAAGAAAACAAGGAATGTGTATACTATAAGTTCTTTCATAAAACAAATGCATTTCAGTGGGAAAATTGTAACTAAAAAGCAGAAGTTAGCAATCATTCCAGCATGTTTACAAGATTAAAAGTCTAGAAATTGAAATTGTGTTAATGATGAAATCCTAAATGTATATATAAGTCTTGCTGAAAAAGCCTTGTTAAAGGCGGACAAATGTAGTCCTGTATAAATATTTCAGATTTAAGTGCATGTTAAAATTATATTAAAATCCCATTGAATTTAACAAAAAAAAAGTTGTATGATATTCAGCCCTTTGTTTTTAGTGGAAATAAATTGAATATGTTACAGGTAATCCTTGACATATGACTGTAATGGAGCCTGCCCATTATGGTCATATGTTGCAAAGGTTCTAAAATCTCAGTTTTGAGATTTTACAGAGAGTTTTGACAAAAACTGAAAGTAAAGATGGAAATGATGATAGGAAGTCCCAAAACTTTAGGAATCTGAGTTGATCTAGCCATGTACTTAAAAAGAAAAGCCAAAACTGCACTCCCCAGTCTGACCCTGAGTGAATACTGTAATCTGGTGCCTTTCCTACCTTTAGCTAATTAATTAATTTATATATTTCTGAAAATAAGACTGAATGGCCAATGTGAAAATGATAATTTCCTCTTCTAAACTGAAAGAATGGAATACTTATGCTGTAGGAAAACCAATTTTCCCTTGTGCAAAAGGCAAGATAGATAGATAGATAGATAGATAGATAGATAGATAGATAGATAGATAGATAGATAGATAAAGCATTTTTCATATCACATTTTAGTGAAAGATACCAACTAAATTATCAGCCTTAGTATATCCATGTGCCATATAGCATTCCCTGATCATGTTTAAGCAGTAGTAGTTTTTTTAAATACATTTTTGCTATATGCTGCAAGCCCAATCAAAGTCCAGTTTTAATGCAGGCATGCTCTCAAGCTAAGATAGCAAGCCTGCATTCTGGTCCACAAAGACATACATGTGCATTAGCACACATTTTTATACAAACTTAAGAAGAAAATGTAGAGTATGAATGGATGAATTTGCTGAGATAGCTACATTGTTTTGTTTAATTAGAGAAAAGACAGCATGTTTATTGCTGACAGGGAAATCCTTTATAGACCTTTTATGTAAAACAACAACAAAAAAGAACACGATCTATGGTTTTGATGATTAGTTAGAATAAATTTTAGAAAGAAGAAAGCCATGGTGTAATCTTAGAAAAAGAGGTCAATCTAGAATTGTACTTATAACTTCTGTAAAGAAAATAAGAAGTTACATCTTTATATCTTTTTTTTTCTTTGCTATTTTTCATCAACCTTTTTTTGCACTTTAGCTTTCTCTTTTATTTCTTCCTTTTTCTTTTTTCCTTCTGATTTTATTTTGGTTTGTATTTTTTTTCTCATTTTTAAAACTTTCTGTAAGATATATATATATATATATATATATATATATATATATATATATATATATATATATATATATATATATATATATATATATATATATATATTCTCAGGTTTTCGCGGGTGTTTGTATGTAGGTCTTTGGTTATTCGGGTTTTCCCCCCCGTAAAATTGGAGGTGTCTTGGCAACGTTTCGATGAAGTCTCATTCGTCATCTTCAGGCTGGTGTTCTCGGCTTCGTGCTTCTAGGAGCAATGTGTGTGATCGCAGCTGTTTCTTCCTTTTAACTGCCAGTGGGGGTGTGAACTGATTGGGTGGGAGCTTGGCTGTGTTCTGATTGGGAGGAGGTGTGTTCTGATTGGTTGGGGGTTTGGCTGTGCTCTGATTGGATGGGGGGTTGGCTGTGCTCTGATTGGATGGGTGTGTGTTCTGTTTAGGTGGGGGCTTGGTTGTGCTCGGGTTAGTCTGAGTAGCAGGGGGATTTGAGCTGGTGAGCTGTGTTGCTGTTGTTTGGCTTCGTGTTCGTGGCCGTGCCATCTCTTCATGTTGGGTGTACATAAAGCAGACTGACACCCAACATGAAGAGATGGCACGGCCACGAACACGAAGCCAAACAACAGCAACACAGCTCACCAGCTCAAATCCCCCTGCTACTCAGATTAACTTTAGCACAACCAAGTCCCCACCTAAACAGAATACACACCCATCCAATCAGAGCACAGCCAAACCCCCAACCAATCAGAACACACCTCCTCCCAATCAGAACACAGCCAAGCTCCTACCCAATCAGTTCACACCCCCACTGGCAGTTAAAAGGAAGAAACAGCTGCGATCACACACATTGCTCCTAGAAGCACGAAGCCGAGAACACCAGCCTGAAGATGACGAATGAGATTTCGTCGAAACATTGCCAAGACACCTCCAATTTTAGGCGGGAGAAAATCCGAATAACCAAAGACCTACACACACACACACACACACACACACACACACACACATATATGTGTGTGTGTGTGTGTGTATGTGTGTGTGTGTGTGTATGTGTGTGTGTGTGTGTGTGTGTGTACAGTTAATATCTCGGGTTTCTTCCCGTTTAATGGCTATATATATTTATATATATATAAATATATATATTTGATGTGTGGATCTGGTTGAAGCAATGATAGAAAGATATGGAAAGTTATGTGTGTGTGTGTGTGTACAGTTAATATCTCGGGTTTCTTCCCGTGTAATGGCTATATATATATATATATATATATATATATATATATATATATATATATATATATATGATGTGTGGATCTGGTTGAAGCAATGATAGAAAGATATGGAAAGTTATGACAAATAAATGTTGCTGTAATCTAGATTTCAATATGTTTCAATTCACTTTTCTTTTTAAATTATTTCAGGAGACTTTGCCAAATACAAGTGTCACCCTGGCTACACTTTGGTTGGAAATGACATGACATTCTGTAAGTTAAAAGACCAACTTCAATTTGAGGGCTCTCCCCCAGTTTGTGAAGGTATGTATGCAATGACTGTACCGTATAGAGCAGGGGTGTCAAACTCAATGTCATTGAGGGCCGCATCAGGGTCATGCTTGATCTTCGGGCGCTGGGGTGGATGTGGACATGGCCAGGTGGATGTGGCCACCTCGACATCACTCGTGTTGGGGGTGCCTGTGGAGGCCCGAGCACTCTGCCAGTGAAAATGAGCTCCGTTTTCCTGGCAGAGACACTGCGGGCTGGTCCTTGCTGTTTTCCATGGTGGTCCTGTGGACCAGATCTAAGCACCCCGTGGGCCAAATCCGGCCCCCGGGCCTTGAGTTTGACACCTCTGTTATAGAGAGATTATGATTAAAAGGTTTTCACATATTGTATTTGATTTTTAAATTTGCTTTAAATCAAGAATGTGATATTTAGGAAATATAATGAACATGTATTGAAATGGGTTCTTAGTATAAAACTTTATTTTTGTTTTCAGAGGTTTGCTATTTGAAACAAGCTATTTCTATATCTTGTTTTACACTTCATTATTCATGGACGAGTAGACATTTTAATCCAATATGTGTCTCTTTGTCAGAGTTTTTAAAGGAGTTATTATAAAAGAACATGTAATCAAAACAATTTAAAATAGTTTTCCCTCTGTGATTTCTATCAATCTCTGTCCATGGGTAACATAGAAATATGCTAATTTTTTTTTTAAAAAAAACAGGGAATAGTTTTAGCTCTGATGGGAGAGAAATGGAAGGATTTCAGAATAAATATAAGTAAAAACAGAATACTGTTATCATAGACATTGCACAAAATGTCAGAACCAAAATAATGAGAAGAATTTTTTAGCAATAGATACTGTGCCCTATATAAGATGAGGTGGTATAATATTAGAGGCAGCAACTCAGGTGACAAAACATAGAATAAATTGCAGTTCAGTTTTATATGAAAAGCACAATAAATCTGTCTTTTTACTGGGAATTCTAGAACCATGCTGCAATACTTTCAATGTATGTGCCGAGCTTCCGTATGTCTTGGTATCAAGACTATCTGCGAGGGAACATGTGTTTGGGTCCAGTGGTGGTTAACTCTTCCTTGGAGGAAAGGGTGATTCTGTCAGCTGATAAGAAGGTGGTGGTGTTCCCCCTTTTCTCAAAGAGCCATTGTTTAAGCCAGCTAGTCTGGACAGTTTTTGTCCAGTTTCCAATCTTTCCTTTCTAAGCTCTGCAGCTTCAAAGAACTCTAGATGGACCAGATTATCTGGACCTCTTTCAGTCAGGAAGTGAGGGAGCATTAGAAAATAAACTCTTCCTCGTTTGAAATTTAGAACTCGCTTTTCACTCAAATGTGTTCAATTTTTCATTCAGATATTGTTGGCCCTAAAAGTTTCAAGAGACTTGTTTGATATCTCCCAATTTAACACTGCAGGGGTATTAAGGACAAGATAATATTCTTCATTACTGTTCAAATTTTAAAGTACATAAAATAAAAATAAAAGTCTAACATTTGAAATCCCTGTAAGACTTTATAAGACTTCAAGACTATAGAATCTTCTATCCAGCTTTTTCCTCCTTCTCCACCTTCATCTACAAGTGATTAAATAAATACTGTATTATTATTTCTTTTGTACATGTCTTCTTTCTTCAATTATATTATTAAATATTGTCATTATAGTATAAATATGAAATATGAACCAAGAATCTATAGCATTCTGACGAATAACTGGCTATTCTTCTAGGAATGGTGTAGGGCAAGGGTGTCAAACTCACAGCCCTCAGGCAGGTTGCATCACGTGGTGGCTCCTCCCCCACCCAGTTTAGCAAACGGGAAAAAAGTCCCGATACGTCACATGATGCCGCTGTGATGCCGCGAGTTTGACACCCTTGGTATAGGGAGACCTAACAACTTCTAGGGGGCTAAGCAAATACATGTGATGTTATGATAAATTTATGTATATTTTTTGTTTCATGACAATCTTTTTATTCATTATATTACCAAAAATAGATCCAAGCTAAGTAGATTCAAGTAAATATTATTCCTTTAATTTTAGTTCACATCAAGGTAAATGTAGTTTATGTATTCAGATCTAGTTTCTGAAGCATGCAGGGTTTTATGAAAGTAACATCTGTTATAATATATCTTGTTTTGAGGAGAAAATCTGCATTTTTATTGATTTTGCTTCAATAAGCAATAAATTTTAAAACCAGAGTGAACATCTTTCTTCATATTTATGAAAAAGTGGCAATTTAAGAAAGTAAACTCCTTTAACCCACCCCCACCCCCTATTTTTCCTGTCTTCCTTGTATTTTATAGCACAGTGCCCAGCGAATGAAATTCATACAGAGTCGTCTGGTGTAATCCTCAGTCCAGGTTATCCAGGAAACTATCTCAATTCACAAACTTGTGCCTGGACTCTTAAAGTTGAACCAAATTATAACATCACTGTTTTTGTAGAATCATTTCAAAGTGAAAAGCAATTTGATGAGCTGGAAATCTTTGATGGTGAGATTCTGTTTTTATTTGTTGGTTCAGTAATGTGGAAGGAATTAAAGTTCATATGGTCCTTCTAAATGCTTCTATTTAATGTTTTTCCAGTTCTTTCCAAAACCAGCCTATGTATTTACTGTTACTCTTGTAAAATCAAAAGGTCTAAGATTTTCCTACTTCCTTTCTTTTAACAAATATTCCCTTCCTACTAAGAGCAATTTACTGATTTACTGATCCAAGTTTCAAGTCATAAGGAACCCTGTTTTTAACCGATTTTGATCACTTGGTATGTAATAAAAAGAACAATTACTAATACTTTAGACCACCTTATCATAGAATTTGATGACAAGTCTGTGTTCTAATGCATGCAAATAATGCACTGCATACAATTTTCAAATTGTCTAAATGGTACTAATTACATGAATCCATGTTGGAATTCAGATCCCATTTTAATTTGACAAACACTGGTAAAATGTCTCTTTAGTGTTATTAAAATAATTATTATTTTGAGGCATTTCCAATAACACTAAGGTATGTGACAGGATTATTAACATTTTGATATATTTTGTGCAGGTTCTTCTGGACAAAGCCCTGTGTTGGTTGCCTTGAGTGGAAATCATACTGGGCAACTTAATTATACAAGCAAATCCAATCAGTTGTACCTGCGTTGGTCAACTGACCATGCAACCACTAAAAAAGGATTCAAGATACGTTATTCAGGTTAGTAGTAAATTTAGCATTAAAGTTCTGCTTATAATGTGCTCATCAAAAAGAGAAGATTTATCGTAGAGTTACTGATAAACTACTGATTTCTAGTTAACCTTTCCAGAGATTTGCCAATCAGAACAGATAATACTGGGCTGAAATAACCAATTACCTTATTTAAAATTACTTTGTCCCTACATTAATGCCTCCCTATGTTCAATTGCTAGTTTTGTATACCACTTTTAATATTTAAATGAAATATAAATGTAATACACAACTACCTACATATACATATACCTATATAATTGTTAAACTTACAACTTTTTAAAATAAAAATTCTTATAAAATTTCTAGGTTTTTATTTTTAAGTATTTTGATATTTCTTCTACTGTCTATCAGTGTGTTCAGGAATTCCAAATATTTGTTGATTCCAAATGATTGCTCTCACAATAAATAAACATTTCACCCATATTTAATACTCATGATTTTTATGAAAAAGCTGGTGCAAAATGTTTTGGTGTGGTTTAACTTAGCTAGTCAAAGACAGATGGAGAAACAATTCGCAAAAGTTTTCAAAAGTCAGGGAAGCTTACATTTGTAATTACTTTTGTTCACATTTTAAAAATGATTGTAGCCTGTTCTTTGGATACATTTTCTGTATCAGAATACTATGAAATATTACCGTTTTCTGAGAGAAAGAGAGGGAGAGGGAGAGTGGGGGAGAGAGAGAGAGAAAGAGAGAGTGGGGGAGGAGAGGACAGAGAGAGAGAGAGACCACTGCAGGGAATGAAGGGAGCTGTGAAAACTGGAAACGTATTCCATTATTATAACTGACTATATGTGAATGACTAGATTTACTCCTTGATTTTCTACTGTACCGATATTTTATATGGTGTGTTATTTCTATATCAAAATGTAGTTACCGATGGAACCAGAAATGTACATTTGGATGATTGATGATTTTCAAAGAGATCACACCTCTTTCTACTCTTGTTAACTCTTTTTCACTGCCAGATATTGAAGCATTTGTATGATTCCTTTGTCTTATTTTTAACCTACGTAAAAATATTCAGATATGCATTCCTTGCATACAACACATTCCTATGTCAATTTAAAATGTTATGAAAGGAAGATGATCCCAGTAATTTAGGGTTATGAATTAAATTTGATATTCAATACAAACAACTTTTTGTAGTCTACCAAAATGGTTTCTGTTGAAGTGGGCTAAATCTGAAAGGAAATAATTATTTAGAGATAAAACCTAAGGGCATGGTATTGAATAATTACATCACCAAAACTGCATGTTTCTTTGGGGGGATAAAAAAAGGAACCAATTTATAAAATAAACATCATTTCATAATGCAAACGTGCATATCTGCATCTAACATCATGATGGAAATGGACACAAATGCATGTTTCATCTTTTTTTAGCATCAAATTCCTACATATTATAGAATTGTAATAACTATATTTACTTTCTACTTTTCTATGTCATAAAAATAATTTGCAGGTTTTAGAATAATCTCACATAGGAAGTTGTGGGAGCTTCATCACTGGAAGCTTTCAAGAAGAGACTGGACTGCTATCTGTCAGAAATGGTGTAAGGCAGGGGTGTCAAACTCAATTTCATTGTGGGCTGCATCAGGGTTGTGTTTGATCTTCGGGGGCTGGGGGGCATGGCCAGGGGAAGTGGCCATCTCGAATCATTCATCGAGGCTCTGTTTTCAGCCACAACAGCCTCCTGCAGTCTTCTGCCAGCAAAAATGGAGCCTGGGCCCACCTGGCTCTGTTTTTGTCTTTGACAGACTCCTGCAGCCCTCTGCCAACCTCCCCGAGCTCCATTTTTGCTGACAGAGGGTTGCAGAGGCTGTCGTGGCCGAAAATGGAAGCCAGGAGAGTAGTTCATGGCCCTCTTGAGCTCTGTTTTTGCTGGCAGAGGCACCACGGGCCGGTCCTTCACTGTTTTCAGAGCAGCCCTGCAGGCCAGATCTAACCACCCCATATGCTGGATCTGGCCCATGGGCTTGAGTTTGACACCCCTGGAGTAGAGTCTCCTGCTTGGGCAGGGGGTTGGACTAGATGACTTACAAGGTCCCTTCCAACTCTGTTAATTTGTTAAATCAGTGCCATATAATCATGGGTTTATTTTAAGTGAAATTTATTTCCAACTTAGAAATATGTTATTTTTAAATATATATGCCAGTTATATGAAAAAACAAAACCTGAAAGTCATTTTATAGGGGAGATGGGTGGCATAAAAATTTAAAAACTGTAGATAGATAGATAGGTAGGTAGATAGATAGATAGATAGATAGATAGATAGATAGATAGATAGATAGTGTTGTGGCTCCGTTGCCTGAGCCTGGGCTATCGACAGATGCAGACTCTGAGAGTGAGAGAGAGGAGTTGGCAAGGCCTCCCTTGCACGTCCCCACAGCCACAGGTGGACAGCGATGAAGAAGATAAGTGCTGGCTGGACCCTCAGCAGAGGTGCAGGGAGAAGTGTGCGCAGCAGAGGGGAAGGCATGCCAGAGATTAGCTGAATCACTGGACCACACCCCACAGGGTATAAATGTGGGTGTGGTGGCCGGTTCAGTTTGTGATGAGCAAAAACTGGAAATAATCCATGATCTCTGTGTTACTGGACTTTGCCTGCTTTATCGGACTGTATTTGGATTAATCCTTGTCTTGTTGAAACTCTGCCTGTTTTATCGGGATGCTTGCAGTCTAATCTTTGTTTTGTGTGAGTAAAGTCTGAATTGGCAGCTAGCCACTGGGTTGCTGCCAGCTTTATCTTCAAAGAGTTTTGTCGTGTGGCTTATTAACTCCGGACCGTCTGTGGGGGTGCGTGTGTGGTACGGGGACAGAACAGATAGATAGATAGATAGATAGATAGATAGATAGATAGATAGATAGATAGATAGATGGATGGATGGATGGATGGATGGATGGATGGATGGATGGATGGATGGATAGATAGATAGATAGATAGATAGATAGATAGATAGATAGATAGATAGAAGTGTGAACATCTTACCATAATGTTACTTTTTATTTTAAAAGTGAACAAAATATCAGTTCAATTAATGAAAAGGGAACAATTTTCTCCACAGTACAACGTAGAAAATTTAGTAGTACTTTATGAAATAAATACCTTTTTTTTCTATCTGAAAGCATACTAACTGAAAGCATACTAACTGAAAGCTAATTACAATTTTTATGTTTGTATGTGGTTTAATGTATCCAAAGAAAATTGCAGACTGTCTCAATAGATTGCAAATGAAAAGGGGGAAAAATATCACAAAAAAGACTAACAGTATTGTTTGTCTGACCATCTTTATTAGCGTTGCTGAACAAATAGCAAGCTAAATATCTTCAACAGGTTACTTTTTATACACTGCTCTGATTTTTAGCAGTAATAAGTTCTAACAAAGAAGAGTTATATAAGTGATTATACATATATATATATGTATGTATGTATGTATGTATGTATGTATATGTATATGTATATGTATATGTATATGTATATGTATATGTATATGTATATGTATATGTATATGTATATGTATGTATGTACAGTATATGAATGATAGGCAGTGTCATTGATAGATTTATTTTCTTTCCAGAATTATTTTACAATTCTACTTAGATTAATCGTATGTATAACAAGTATGTTGAGATGCTAATCCTATAAAAGCTTCCTTTTTTCTGTAGTCAAGACCTCTCCCAAGCCAGGGATGCCTAGCAAGGCAAGGCCTCTCTCTGCCTTCTAAATCGACATGATATTGACCTTCATAAAGCACAAGAGAAAAACACTATTCTGAAAATGTAAAAAAAAAAAAAAAAGGATTTTATTGTATAGTTATCTTGTTCAAGGATTAGTTAAAAAGTACAAAATCTTCCTATGGATGTTGAAAATTTGGAAAAGACATACGAAGCACTGTTATTTCCAAACTGCAAATGAATAACTTTTTAGGATACAAATGCCTAGCTGTATGCATAAGGCAAGCAACTCAGTAGAATAGCTCAGCTTAAACTTTCTCCTGTTTCACAAACAGCATGACCTGAAAAGCTGCGTAGTTCTCTTCATGTCATGTAAGTTTTACATCAGATGCAGGAGAGACAGCAGGAGAAAGGAAAAACAGTGAGCAGCAGGGTAAGCAATTGGGCTTGAATCTTAATAAGGAAAGTCAATAGCATAAAAAATGGGAAAGGAAATGGGGGGCTCAGAAAAGCTATTGATGCTATGGCAGCTGTGATGGAGCCAGCAGGCCACCACATAACTATCAGCCTATTGGAATGATTTACTGCCTCCCTGCTTTCCTCCTTGTTTCGACAAACGTGACTTTGCACAAGGTTTGGCAAATAGCATACGTCCAGAATATTGTGTGGAGTTTGTTGAAGTGCTCAGTGACAGAGTCTAAAATAAAAAGCATTGTTGCAGAATTCAGTCATCACAAAATGCAATGAGAGATGCAAACAAGTCTCATGAAGGAAGAAAACAGTAACAGTCAGATGAAACTTTCAGGATACAGTTGTAACGGTATGCAGGAATGATCTTGGGAAACAGGAGGAAGAGCCACAGACTAGATGTCAGTTAGATAGGAGGAAGCTAAGTCTTCAGAAGGCCTGGGTCCATGGAAAACATCTCAGAGGAGACCCTCCCTAATTTCTTGGACTGCAAGGGCAAAGGGGGAGAGACTTGCAAGATTCTGTTCATGTGAACTTATAATAAGTTTAGAGGTAATACTTCTAGGCATTTTCAGAGTGCTACCTTACAAGGTTGACAACAATGCACCTTGATCATTTAATTTTAGTGAGGATACCTTTAAATGAGAGTGGACTCCTGGCAACTGCCTGGACTAGTTGGCAACATTTACAGAAGTGGCTTATTGATGCCTTCTTCCTTGGTTGAAAGAATCAGTGGCCCAAAGTCCCTCCTCTGACTTTGTGCCTAAGGCAGGAATAGAACTCACAGTATGCTGGTTTCTAGTCTGGTACCTTTCTGATGAACTAAATAGATTAAAACTAAGATCAGTGTGTTAGTTTTACAGATATAAGCTATTCAGGTGTAAAGCCTGAAATAGAATGACTAAATTTCCGAAGCTGTGAATCTTCTAAAGCAGGGCTATCAAACTCTCCTGCCCATGCCGGTTTAGCAAAGGGGGAAAAAGTCCCAATACGTCACGTGACACCGCTGTGATGATGTGAGTTTGACATCCCTGTTCTAAGCATTTTAGCTGTTTAGGTTTTAATGAAGAAGGTTTCAGTAGCAATGAGAGCCACTTGATTCACTTCCTCCCACTATACTGTCCCAAACCACTTCACAGAGACATTTATATGCCATAAACATTTTTCCTTCTATATTCAATGCTTGAACACCATTTTAGCATTACATTTTCATTCCTTCATTCATGTTCTTATGTATTTTCAGAAATTTGTTAGAAAACACTTTTGCAAATACAGATGAACTGCAGGTATACTAAGGACTTCTGTCAGCTAGGTGAAGGAAAGAATGAGCAATGGAGAAGGGGAAGATAAATATCAGGTTTCTAAGCATTCAGTGATGACCTTCCCAGTGGTATAGATGGAAATATATCAGGTTTCTCAACAGTAACCTGAGGGAAAGAAATGAAATATGAATGTTCACACTGAAAGCAAAAAAGGAACAGCAAAATAGGCTATTTTCCATTGACCCAACGTCCCATTTAGGAAGTAGGATTATTGCTCACCTCACTCTGTTATTGAACTATACAATTTTTCACAGGAGTTTTTCACAGCAGTACCTGGAGATGTTGATATTGAAACAAAAACTTTCTTTAGAGAAAGCACTGTTTATCGTGCAGCTATGAATCTTCCAGGGGGTTTGTTCAGGACTACTTTGACCTTTGTTCGCATCTCCAATTAATTTTGTAAGCCATCCACAATCACAGACGTGAGATGGAAGGCAATATAAATTTACAACTAAATTTACAATTAAAATAAATAAAATAATAAATAAATAGCTACTCAATACATTTTCAGAATTAATGATTACAGACTACAGTGGCTCCAAACTAATTTTTCAGTGGTGAAATCTAAAATTTGTTACTACCAGTTCTGTGGGCGTAGCTTGGTGGGGGGGGGGTTATGTGACTGGGTGGGCATGGCCAATTTTTTTTTTACTTTTAAAACCATTTTTTCTACAACCTCTTCAATGAAGAGGTTGTAAAAAAATGCTTTCAAAAGGCTCTGACGATCCCAGCTGAGTTGCCTGATCAGCAACTTTTTTTGACCTTTTTTTTAACCTTTTTTTTCTTTTAAATGCCTCTGACAATCAGCAACTCAGCTTGGATCATCAGAGGCACTTAAAGGAAAAAAAGGATTTTTTTTCTTTTAAAAGCCTTTGATGATCTCAGCTGAACCGCGCGATCATCAGAGGCTTTTTTTTTTTTTTACTTTTAAAAGCGTTTTTTCGGCCGAAGAGTTTATAGAAAAAATGCTTTTAAAAGTAAAAAAAAAAGCCTCTGATGATTATGCGGCTCATCTGGGCATGGGGTGGGGGCAGGGATTTTTGCTACCAGTTCTCCGAACCACCCGCCTCCATCGCTACCGGATCGGGTGATCCAGTCCGAACCGGGAGCATTTCACCCCTGTAATTTTCTAATATCAATCTTTTATTATCGAGAAGATATACTGATGGGAGAAAATATTTGTACCTTAGACTTTAACTGTAAGGTCCTTGGTGCTCTCTAAGTCTGGTTGTTTCTTGCAGATGTTTCATTACCACCCTAGATAACATCATCAGTGAACTGAGCAGGTGTGTTTGAAAAATATGTTGACAATGCCTGATGTTAAATCTTTAAAGCCATAGGCAAGAGAGCAGAATTTCTTATGGTCAGAGATATATGCCAAATACCCCCTGTAGCATTTTACTGAAGCAAACAATTTTATTCAAATTTTGAATAATGTTATTACAGTATTCAAATACTTGCATACTTTAGGATTGAATGTTTATTGGCATAAAATGTCTTTTCTGTCTTAAATATACAATGTTATATTTATGCATGGATGCTTTTATAACATAATGCTATGTATGTTTTCTAAAAGATGTATTCCTCTACATACAGTAGCTGTTAATTCTAAATAAAAATACATAGAATTTCAATCTAAATTCAAATGCAGCATTTCCATAACAAATATCTGCATATAGAAATAGCAACACCAGAAAAACGTAAAGAAAAATTACCAATCTAAATGATGTAACCTTGACTGGAAATTTGACCATGCAACTGGTAGTAAGTGACATGAAAAGCTAATGTGGTAAACAGGAGAGGTTTTTAGTTTTCCGCTGGGTTGTTTACACTTTCTGTGGCAGCTTTTCTATAGAGATAGTGTCACTTCATTATTCAGGCAGTTACTGATAATTTTTTAGAACAGGCTTTTTCATATAAAAACTATGAAATGAGGAAAATTGGAAATGCCATTAACACTTTGACAAAATTGTCAGATAAAAAAATTAGAATTATTAGCAGAAGGGGGTCATCCACAATTTTCTTATTGAGAGATAAGTTTATTACAGTTTTTTTAAGGTTCCTAATCTTTTCAGTGCAAATGACTGAAAAGAAGCATATGATTAATGATTACAAAGACCATGGAAGAGAAAAGCTCAAACAACTCTGATTATAAACAGACTGAAATTAAAGTGGGCCCCTACAGCACTTGATTATTCATGGGAGCACTGATAAACCCCTACTAACACTGTATGCTAATACATACAGTAAGAACCTTTTATAAAGAGACATCTTCACTTTTTAAAGTTATAAATATTATTATTTCCTGCATAATGTTTTAATAGATTTGTTTTATCTCCACTCACCTGCAAGGTGGAGAACCAAAGGTGTGCATTAGGTGTTCCTTATGGTCATACATGAATGTGTTTGTTTGTTTAAAAAAATATGGCTGTGTGTGTAGAAAACAGAAATTTTGCCAGAACTGATAACAAAGTCATTCATTAGATAGTTTTCCAATTTTCCCATTTTCTAGTTATTTTTTTAAAGGCAATGGTCCTCTTAAAAGACATGGAAACACCTTATATTTTATTCATTGAGCTTTCTTTTTCTTCCCCATTGTCTTCTTCCCTGTGCATGCACAAATATCCCTGCCTTCCATATTATATTTGGATGTCTTATGCAATTTTGTTGTGAGGGGGGGGGGGAGAAGCCATAGGGAAGGAACTGGAACTGAGCAATACTGTATCTTGAGTTGAATTTGACGTCCTAAATATGTTCCCCTTGCATTTTTTGAAGAGGTAACTAAAGCATTCATTTGCTTTACCAGTTATAGCCCTGTCTGGTGCTGTAGCCCTGGTGACATTACTTCATGCCTTAATCAGCATGAGGCTGGACAACTATAGTGTGCTCAATCAAGCTGCCTTTGGAGACATTCGGGAAGCTGTAGCTGATGCACAATGCAGCAGGCAAATTGTGATGAGAGACAACCCTGCCAGTGTAAAATAATACCTTATGTAGAGTTGTGGCTAATACTTCCAGTGTCCAATTCAAAGTACTTTCAACCTCTAAAGCTCTATATTGCACATTTCTCAGGCAACACCTTGCCAGAACTGAGTTGTTTGGTGTCATCATTGAGAGAATTCTCTCTCCCTGCCACAAAATAAACAGTGTGTGGATATGAAGAGTGTGAAAAAGGAGAGATGGGGGTGGGGATTAGGCTATCAAGCCATTGGATCCTTCTGACTATTTTTCTAAGTTCATCAAAGGGTACTATTCTGAAGTCAAATATTGAAATATGACTACAGATTCTCCTCCCTGTGCGGTCTGAAAATCTGATAAATTCATTGCCTTTCAGAGTCTCAATTACCTTTATTTCATCAACCATTTTCTCTAAATTGGCAAGGATTAGATTCAGGGGAACAGTCTTGAGGACACATGTCAGATAATATTTGACCAGATTTTAGATTACTGGTTTATATTTGGAAAGTGTTGCTTTATACTAGACTAAAAAATTGGTCCAAGAATATGCTGCTGATTCAGCTGCATATGATGATATGTCTTCATACTATGGTATATTTAATTATATTTGTGTGTTTTTAATTTCTTATGTATTGTATTACATTACATTACATTACATTACATTACATTACATTACATTACATTACATTACATTACATTACATTACATTACATTACATTACATTATTGTAAGTTTTCCTGAGATACCAGTGTTCACTGTCCTGATATTCAAGTTTTCCACAAAAAGCTTGCTATAATTCATCAAAAGTCTTGATTTGGAATAGATTAGTGCGTTTATTGCTTAATCAAACACAAAGTTCAAACTTTGACTATGAGTTATTTAATTATTTACTTATGAAACATTTTACTTTAAGGGGAAACAAATTACAATCCAATTTTTGAAAATGTGTATCTTCTGCCTGTGCAGTAGACCTGATGCAAACGAATATAGTGTAGTGGTTTATTCAGTACAACAAACAGGAAACAACTCATATAGATTTAATATATGCCTCAATACAGAATGAGACTTTATAGTGGGAAAAAACACTCCGGGACTACCCCAGTAGTGAATGTGCATACCATTTGATTAATGTCAAGATTATATCAAGATATTTTACACGCAAGGATTTTAACAGCTTTAATATTTCCCTAAACAAATTTGTAATTAAAATTTAAAATTTAATAGTGGATTTAAATGCCTCTTGTCTGAAAGATACATTTCTTAAATTAAAAAAATATCCAGGTTTTAATCTTTAGACGAAATATAAGTGATGAGTTGAGTATCATTCTTTACATGGCTTTGAAGGAAATTTAGATTTTACAAGAGTTGTCTTCTGACTTTTTGGTAATATATTGCTTTTAATTTTATTACTTTGATCCTGTATAGCTCCATACTGCGGCTTAAATCATATTGTGAAGAATGGTGGAATTGTAAATAAAACCAAGGGCACAGTTGGCAGTATAATTCGCTACTATTGTAAGTCTGGATACAGGATAATTGGTCATAGCAATGCAACTTGCAGACATCACCCAAATGGCATGTATCAGTGGGATTCTCCTCCACCTCTTTGCCAAGGTAAGACTTAACCGTGTGTGTGTGAGAGAGAGAGAGAGAGAGGGGGAGAGAGGGAGGGAGGGAGGGAGGGATTGAGGAGAGAGAGAGAGAATTTTGGCATTTAGGAGCTGACAAATTTCTGATCCTGTTGTTCCAAGATAATTAGGTATTGTACCATTTGAGTTTCTAAGCCAACAGAACACAAAGGGTTCTCTAAGACATGCTACAAAAAGTATTCAGTTAATATGGCAACTGAAACACTGAAGAAGAAAAGGGGTTGCTTTAGCAAGTGTTCAAGCCATTATATCATTTCAAAAGCAACTCTAATCTTGAAATTTCTGCTTATAATATAAAATGAAAAAATTGCTTGCAAACTATGCCAACAAATATGATTTCATGAGAAGTAAGATTCCCTGGCAGCAGAAACTGATGAGAAAAATGGGTCAGGTGTTAAAAAAAAAAAAAGGCACTAAAAGTTCAAGTCTGACGAGGAAAAGCAATGGATACAGTGGAAGGAGCCAAAATGGCTATACTAAAGGACTTAATGAAGATCTGAAAACTGAGGGAACTTATATTGGATGGCCTGACCAAACATCTCTTCAGTATCTTTGAGAAATCCTATAGTGAAGTATCAGCTGACTGCAGAAGGGCTAATGTTCACCCTGTCTTCAAAATGGAGAAAATAGGACCTATATAACTCCAAATCAATGTAGGAAATTTCTATAAAAGTCTGTAAAGGGAATAATATGTATGCACCTTGAAAACAATGCTGTCATTAGCAAAAGTGATTCTGGATTTGTCAAAAGCAAATTTTGTTGGACTATTTAATTTCTTAATCCGATAACTTCCTTAATAGATTGCAGTAATGCTGTAGACACGATCCATTTTGATTTCAACAAAGCATTCAACAGGGTTTATCAAGATGTTCTAATTGTAACCTATGAAGTGTGAGCTATATTGCATGTCAATCATGTAGATACACAACTAGTTAACAAAAGCATGCTCAAAGCATTATCATCAAAGACTCTTCATCAGTCTGGAGTCAAATACACCAGACTGAAAAGTGAAGTTCAGTATTCTTCACTAGTTTTTACTGCTGACTTGGATAAAGACATAGACTTATCAAATCTGTAGATAACACAAAATATTAATAGTATTATTAACAGGACAGAAAGGCAGAATATGTTACCAGTCCCAACATTTAAGGATGTAAGTATGGTGCCACCACAAAAAAAAAATGTCCCTTAGGATGGGGACTTCTTCTGTATGTACCATTGTTCCCCCAAAAATTCAGTTGCTCCCCCCAGCTTCTTGCCCTAAAAACATGTTTTTGTCAGCAGGTCTAGGATTTTTATTATGTGGTAGATTTTTTAAATGTTGTAAGTGCCAAGGGTCACCTGTGAATTAGTTGGGCAGCTTTATAAATTTCTTAAATAAATACATTCTCAACACATTGGAAAATGAAAATGGAATGAACATTAGCAGAAACAAATACAGGTTTACTTAGGCAGTAAAAATCAAAGGCACAGGTATAGAATAGGAATACTATCCTAACTTGGCTTGTGAAAGGAACTTATGAAAAAATCTTAATTGCAAAGTTGTTTGCTAACTAAACATGAATAGCAATCCTGGAGTTATGACCATTTGTTCAGCAACTGTTTAAAGTTACAATTGCACTGAATGAAGAGATTATGAATGCTCCTTGAAATTAGGGTCATTGCATTGCCCTGCAGTCACATCAGCAAAATTTGGGTGCTTGGCAATCAGCTCACATTTATGATCGGTAGCAGCACCCCATGGTCATGTGATTATAGTTGCCAACCTTCTCTGCTGGCTTCCCACAAGCAAAGTCAATGGGAATTCATCAAAGAAGTCACAAGTCATTCAGGTAAGTTTCTCCCCTCCCCCCCCCCCCCAACTTCATTGCATGCACCATATATTCCTTTCCCCTTCACTCACTTGCAACCACCAGTGCCCTCTTTCCTTGGGCCTTTCTGCACATGCACACATGCACGCACCCTACCTCATGTTTCCCTGCCCGTCTTGACCTCACATCAAACTGCAGCAACCCCTTAACTTTGTGTGACCTGTGCTGGGCCTCCGAGGTTCCTCCCCCCCATTACTTCCATGATCCTTACCTGGGGTTCTATCCCGCTGAACAATCTGCTTGTCATGAGGTTACTATAGCAACCATGACTCCCCAGATTGCTATTGCTAAGTATTGTGGTCATGTGATGTCACAAGCAGTGGCAATCCTGATTGCAATTGCCATTATAACTCAAAGACTACCTGTAATTTCCCTCATCATAGCTACCTTATCTGAAATCTTCAGAATGTCTTCTAATAAATGTTTCTCTTGTTTCTCTTTTGCATTCATCCCATTCAACTCCTCTTCCTCTTGCCTATACACACAAGGCACAATTTTCCTCCTGCCACACTTGTCGCTTTAAATTTTCTCTCCTTTCTGCCACCTACTATAATCTGTTGCTATTACTTCTCTGGGAAGGTAGAAATAGCATTTTAGAACAAGAGTATTTCCTCTTCTCACTCAGTCCTTATTGCCTGCCATCTTAAATTACCCAAAATGTAATTTCCATTTTTAATGTTAGGTAATCTAAGAGGCAGGATTGACATGGACTGAAAACTGTCTTGGCTTCCAATTCTGAAAGATAGCTTACCTGTCACAGAACCTTGATAATGCCTGAGCCTGCTGCAGATGATAATCATGCTAATAAGTGATGAAATTGTATCAAAATTTGAATTGTATTGGATGAGCCATACTTGACTCATACTTGACTTTCTTTTTGTTATAGTTAAAGTACAGATTTTCACAGAATAATTTTGTTCCTAGCATGTTTAGGAAGCTACGTTGTTCTATCCTAGAATACTAACCAGTCTCTTGAAACTGATCAGCATAGACTTGTTTTAGTTTATTTTCTATACGTTTGTGGATTTTTCCCCAGAGCAGGCAATTTCATTATGTATGAAGTTGTAGTATTGATTCCTCTGGTATAACTTGTAATTAAGCACCATGATTGTACTATAAACAGTGATTGGAATCTAATGTGCCTCTGTTCATTATTATAAAAAATTGTGTAGTTCCTTTCTCTGCCAGTATTATAATAGTTTGAATTTTCATAGGCACACATCTCTAGTTGCTTGGGTTAAGCTGGCTAGATCAAAAGCATTTTTTTTAAAAAAAAATCTCATCTGGTCAAATGACAGCTAATAATTGTTTTACTATAACACAAAGGATTTACTCTCTTTCAAGGTATTATAATTTATTGTTACTGCTGTTACTTTTAAAAACTGCAGAAACTGAAGAGCTTACAGTTCATTCGGAATAATTATATCTGAAGAAAATAACAATGGTTATTTGATCTATATTTAAAAGATTATTTATTTTAATGTTTTCAAATATTTAATTGAATATAGAGTAATCCTTAGTGATAATCTACTAAAATCAGTAGATTTAAATTTCTCATGGCTAAATAAAGTTTAACTAATTTTAATGACATTAAATCTGGTTCTATATCATTAAGAATAAATGCATAGTGTTATATACACAGATTGCAGAACAAATTATACACCAAAGTTTGTAAAAATTGTAAAATAGTAATATTTTTAAATTATTCATATAAGTACCATTGTCTAATTGGCCAAATTATTCATAATATATGGAAATGTTTCAAAGTGCAATAATAGTATAGGCAATCCTCATTTAGTGTTGGTTTCATTTAGTGACCATTTGCAATTACAATATAACAATGGTGTTATGTACACAGTCCCCTTGCTGAACTGTGTATATAACACCATGAGATATTCTATGTATTTTATTCTTAATGGTTTGATGAAGAAAAAATAACATTACAACCAATTCTCACATATATAACCTTCACAGGTCTGTAAAGCAAAGGAAACCTTAAACAATATAATAAACACAGGAGATTCAGGCAGTTCAAATGAGTATAAAGATTTAATGCAAGCTTAAGCTTTCTATAAAAATCTGACCAACTAATGGGTCAAAGGAAATGAGCGGGAGATAAGAAAGTCATTCAAGATGAGCTGGACTTAGATTTCTTGGGGGCACACAGGAACTTGTGACTTATGATGCGTTTGACCCCTCCCTTGGGCTCAGCCTGGTCACCTCCTACAGGAAATAATGTAAATCAAGTATATAGGAAAAGCTACTTAAAATATATTTAAAAATAAATCAAGGAAGTCAGGATTGGTTAATGCATTTCTCTTAACATAATAGAAGCAGGAAAACGGGGGAAAACAGGGGGGAAACCTATGGAATATGGAGTAGAAAAATTGTACTAATTGTGGTAACGTTGTATCTTTACAAAATATCCTAGTTGTTATATCAGATTTTGCACAACTATTAAAAGTATTTTTTCAGCAGCATTATGAAGCCTGTAACACACATATTGGGTTTTTTTTATCTACAGAAGTAAAGAATCATACTTATGATAACTTTCTGAGTCTTTTTCCCCCTTAATTCCCCTTTTCAGCTGTATCCTGTGGTATTCCAGAATCTCCTGGAAATGGTTCAGTTTGGGGTAATGAATTTATTTTGGGCAGCAGAGTGATATATGAATGTAACGAAGGCTTCAAGCTAGAACCTAGTCAACAAGCAACAGCAGTGTGTCAAGAAGATGGATTGTGGAGTAATAAAGGAAGACCACCTGTCTGTAAACGTAAGTATTGATTTTTTTAAAAAAATAAAAACAGTACAGTGTTGTAGAGTAAGTTTTAGTTTATGTTTCTGACTGTTCACTATAATATTTTAGCCTATTCTAATGACTTCCTCTAAAGCAGCAATAAAGTCACTGAATCAGTCGGATGGGTGGCATAAAAATGTAATAAATAAATAAAACTAAATAAATTTCTATATCTTGTTTAGTACTCTTTAGCGAAGAATTAATTTATTCCCGACTTAGTAGAAAATTAGTTAGTTAATACATTTCTCATGCCATGATGGTCTCCCTTCAGATAATCTTACTTCAGTGATAATCAGTGAATATTAACCCACTGAAATTGAAAACATAAATTTGATATATCACAACTACCCTATTTCATTTTTTTAAAAAAAATTGAGATTGCAGTTATGATGTTCTCCTCTCCTGTTTACTTGCTTTTTTTTTTTTTTTAATTTGATTTATATGCCGCCCTTCTCCGAAGACTCAGGGCGGCTTACAATGTACTCAGCAATAGCCTTCATCCTTTTGTATATTTATACAAAGTCAGCTTATTGCCCCCACAAACTGGGTCCTCATTTCACCTACCTTAGAAAGGATGGAAGGCTGAGTCAACCTTGAGCCTTGGCGAGATTCGAACCCTGCAGTAATTGCAGGCAGCTGGTCTTAATAACCAGCTTTAATAACAGGGTGCCTTAAACCCCTGTACTACCAAGGCTTACATTGATCTACTTCATATCCAACTGTACTTTGGAACTTTTGCCTTCTGAATTTCCTACATATTGGGAATCCTATTAATTTGCTTTGGAAGTATACTTTGGAAGTGCAATCCTTAAACATCTGATTTGGCATCCTGGTAGGATGAACAAGTGCCCACTAATACTTCCCCCTTTGCATTCTGCTTAGATAGATTACAGTGACAAAGCTGATACCCTCAACCTTTCTTCCTGCAGTGTTTCTGAAATCCTGATACAGCAGAGGAATCACATTGACATAGTCTCTTTTTTCGTGCAGGCTTAAATGCTGCTGATTTTATTGGATGAAGTTGGAAGATTGATATAATGACTATTTTTTATACAATCTTGAAAACAAACTTATTCCCTGATGTTGTCATCAGATATTTCTATTCTGCATATTGTGTAAAACACTTTTATCCTTATTTTGTCTTTTAGCAAGGCAAACCTTGCCAATTTCAGCTGATGATAAAATTGCATCCTTTTCTTGTTTTCCTGTAGAAACAGATCATTATCAATCAAACTGTGTACTGTAAGCGGAGCAAAGAGTGGATATCAGCAAATATATTATAACATCATCTAAATATTCCTTACACCAGAAAAAAATATATCAAAGATTACCTAATGAACATCTATGTAGAAACTTAACTCCTGTACTACACGTCTATGCCACATCAACTCAATTTTTAATATGCTGTTATTGTTTACCATTCTATAAATTTCTTGAAACTGAGTTGTTTTTTGTAGGAAGAATATATATATGTATTCTTCCTACATATATACACACACACACCACACACATACACACACACACACACACACACACACATCTATCTATATATATATACCTTGTTTCCCCGAAAGTAAGACATCCCCTGATAATAAGCCCAATTGGGCTTTTGAGCGCATACGCTAAAATAAACCTCCCCCAAAAAATAAGCCCTCCCCAAAAATATTTAAATGCAGAGCTGGAAATCAGGTAAGATGGCAAGAGGAACCCCATCGTGCTCCACGTACCCCAAAATACTGACCTCCCCCAAAATAAGGCCAAGCGCTTATTTTGGGGTTCAAAAAAATATAAAGGTCTTATTTTCGGGGAAACACGGTATATATATATATATATGTGTGTGTGTGTGTGTATGTGTCTTTAGCCAGGTTCTACCTACGTAAACCAAGATATTATGCAGCCCTAGTTCAGTGAAATCACAATTCACTAGTTTCTGGGCTTTTTTTTCTTTTTCTGGCAGTGTGATTTCACTGAACTAGGGCTGCATAATATCTTGGTTTACGTAGGTAGAACCTGGCTAAAAAGACATACACATAAAACCTACGAAAAAGAAAGAAAAACATACATGCACACACACACACACACACACACACACACACACACATATATATATATATATATATATGTAAGTTTTCATGGGTATATATGTGTGTACAGTTAATATCTCATGTTTCTTCCCATGTAATTGTAAACATCCTTAAAAGGGTAGTAGCGACGTTTTGACAAAATCGCATTCGTCATCTTCTGGCTGAAGTTCTCGGTTTGGTGCTTAAGGGCAAACTGTGTGATCGTAACTGACGTTTTTCTATGAAAAGAGGCAAAGGTGTATTCTGATTGGTCGACAGTGTTGTATTCTGATTGGCTGATGACATAGCTGTATTTTGATTGGGTGGAAGCGCTGTTGCTTGGTTGTGGGTTAATGGATAAATTATGCTGGAAATGGTGGAAACACATGCATTATGATGAATCTTTGATCTATGGTTTATATTTTGTGTTAAGATTCGTCTGTCTATGAGAGCAGGTTTCCAAATAGTAGGCAGACGGGAAGTGTCATCACGTTTATTCATACAATATGGTCTTTTCTCTATTTCAATGGCCTCTCTGATTATTCTGCCATTGAGATGTTCTATTTTTGCAACTGTTAGTATACAGTATATATATATATATATATATATATACTGTATACAGATACATGCACGCACACATGCGTGCGTGTATAGATGTATACATATAAATATATGTACACACACACGTATGTATGTATGTAGGTATGTATGTAGGTATGTATGTATATATGTATAGGCTTCCAAAAGTTTGGAAACAGACTTGTAGCAAAGTAATTCTATTTATATTTATTTCTATTCCAAAAGGGAAATTAGTTATTGTTTATGATAGGTTTCTACTTTCTAAGTATATTAATTTTCAGAAAACATAGCAGTAAAATGACACATGGTTTGTTTGTTTGTTTGTTTTTGTTTTTGTTTTTTTTTGCCTGGAAGAAACAGAAAAATTATTGGGTTTTTTTTTCAGGGGCCTCCAGTGTGAAAAAATGGAGAGAAAGAGACAAGTTCTTAATAATGAACCATTAATGAAAAATCACTTTTATAATACATTGTGACTTTTATTCGATAAAAATATGGGCACAATTTGGGATCTACATGAGACATGCAGCATTGCAGCAAGAAGGAATGCAATAGAAAATAGCCTTTGTTACATGTTATTACACCATAATGCTGGAGGATTTAATATAATTTATTACGTCATAAAATTACATCATCAGTTCTGACAAGATAGCAAAGCAAATTTCTAGCGAAACCCCTAGAAATTATAGAATGATAGATATTTCCAAGTTTTTTAAAAAATCAGGATTGAATCCGGTTTTGACCATGTATATGAATATAAAAAGCAATCTCATGATATGATGTGTAATCATGATGAAAATATTATATGCTTGGTGCACTGTACATGAACATAGACATCAGTTCATAAAAATGTCAGCAGAAATAAATCAGCATAGAAAAAGGACAGGGTTTTTTCTCTTTCTTCATGTAGATGAATTTGACATTCCTGAATCAGATCTCATGTGTAAAAATAATGTCAGTGATGTCTGTGATGTACAAAAGGAAGGCTGATAGATATCTAAGTAATTTGCTCTAAATATGGCATCTATGCAACAGTTTGTATTTTAATTCAAGAATCTAAGTAGTTCTGATAAATCAGAAGAATATTAAAAGATAACAATGCACAAAGAACTTTTTAGTGTCGCAAGTACCTATGAACAGTGCTTTATATTAATAATTATGCTTTAGTCTTTTTATTCTTTCCATATTTTTAATTTATCTACCATGCAAAGAGAGAAGATCACACTAATAATGTTGGGCTAGTCACATTTCCCAGATAAGCACATCTTACACAGTCGTCGTGAAGATAAAAATATAGAAGAACCATTTTTTTCCCCATTCTGAGCTAGAAAAGTGGGATAACTATAAAAATTTAAAAATAGACCTATAAGCACTGTAAGATGATTCCTTGTCCAAAAATGTACAATTACTTCAGTATAGTAAAAGGAGAAAAGGAATATTCTGCATAAGGATATTGCAGTACTCTTCATTTTTGGCATGAGATAGGATGAGGTGATACTTTATAAGTATAATTTGACTGACATTTCTTCAGCCAAAATACTCCTGGATTATTGTTGAAGGCTCTGCATCCTTAATAAGCTTTTTGGTCAATGATTGAAAATGAAAACCTCCCAGAAAAAAAAAAAATCCAGTGGACCTGGAAAACTCAAATACCTGACTTGAAGACATTTTCCCATTTCTGCTCCTGGACTCGTTAGAAAAGATTTATTTATTTATTTATTTTTGTTTACAAAAGAGAAGATGATAGGCCACTTGGTTTTATTTATTTGATGGCTACACTGTCATAATTAAAATAAAACCTCAGTAGTTCATATATATCAATAGAAATACAGTAAAACATCCACAGTAAAATAAAAGAAGAGCAATTTATCAAAAACAGCCACACAGTAATTAATCAGTGAAATGGTGTCAGTTCATCTCCCAGCAAAGGTTCTTCAAAATCCATTTTCATTTCAATCTTTCCTTCTCCGCCCCCCCTTTTGATACTTTATCACATTCACAATTTTCATAGGCACTTTGTTCTCTCTGTCTCTGAATGCTCTTCTGTTCATCAGCTTCTGTGCCATCATTATGCTTTGTTTATCTCCATATTTACAGATATATGAACCATAATCCCACTTTTCTTTAATGTAAAAATGAAATAGTGATGATGTGTGCCCCATTCTATCAGAAAGATAAGGTTTGATATTCAAATTGGTACAAAGAACTGAATAGATTATATTTAAAAAAATGTTTTAAAGGAATTGCCGTGCAGTTTAAAATTTCATGAGATAAATGCATTGTTAAAAATTGCACCTGCATTACTCATTAGGCAGGAATTTATTCTTTTCTATAGTCTCCACTGAATATAGACTAAATTTGGCCATGATACTAAACATACTACAATATGCATCAAAGAACAATACTGCTTCATCACAGCATGTTTTAAATTTTAAAATGAGCAATTATTTCTAAAAAAAAAAACATTTCAAGAATTGTGAATATCTACAATTTCCTATGTCTAAACTTAAAAGCAGTTTCCCCATTAGTATTTTTTTTTTAAAGAAACATGATGGGCACTATAACATGCAGCTGAATAATGTTTATAGCATGCTCAATTTCACAAGAAAAAATTACTGGCATCCAGATAATGATTCCTCTTCTGAGAAATAATTTAAAAAACAACAACAGCCCTATAATGCAGGACTTTTCTTCTTTCACAGCTGTGATTTGCACCAGCATTGAAAGTCGGCTTTCAGAACACGTCATCTGGAGGCTGATTTCTGGGTCAGTGAATGAGTTTGGAGCACAAATCATGTTGAGCTGCAGCCCTGGTTATTGTTTAGAGGGGCAGAGACTCATAATGTGTACAAGTAATGGAACTTGGAGTGATACTAATGAGAGACCAATGTGTAAGGGTAAGAAATCTTTATTCATATATTGTTCAGTTCTGTTTAAAGATAATTATCACCAATAACTCAGATTCTAATATTTTGTAAAATCTTGCTGTAGATAGATGATAGGTAGGTAGGTAGGTGGGTGGGTGGGTGGGTGGGTGGGTGGGTGGATGGATAGATAGATAGATAGATAGATAGATAGATAGATAGATAGATAGATAGATAGATAATAACATTGTTCAGTAACCTCTAATACATCTCCTGGTATCAGTACATGTAAATTAAAAACCCTATTGAGAACCCCATTTGTACATATTTATATTTACCAACTCCTAGCACTTTTAGTGGAAAAAGTATCAGTTTCCAGCTTCTGTCTGTTGTAAGGAGAACAAATGATGATCAATTTTAGTTCATTAAACTAACAGGGGGAAAGAAAAACAAATTTTGGATGTTCATATCAGGACTTTAGTTCTCAAGCAGAGTCTCTCAATTTTTACGTTTAGCGCAAGCTGCACTAATTTTTTTGTTAAATCAAACCATACAAATTTCATAAATATATATATGATTTTATAAATGGCTTTTAAAATAAATGGTTAGTTCAAATTTTGCTATGTTGAATATTGTGATAATGCTCTTTAATTCACTTTCTTCTTTCTAGCTCCAATAAAAATGGGAAACTTCAAAGTGTTCCAAAGTTGTTTTTTGTTTGTTTGCTTAAGATTTCCAAATGCATCCAAGTCTGGTCCCAATTTTTAATTTATGAGCTTCTTGTTGCTGTCATGCTGCAATTACTTTATTTTACCTTTTCAGTTATTTCTTGTGGAAGTCTTCGATCTCCACCAAATGGAAATAAGATTGGGACTATGACAATTTATGGAGCCACAGCAATCTTTACCTGTAACACTGGATATACACTTGTTGGGTCTCATGTGAGAGAATGCTTAGCAAATGGACTTTGGAGTGGAACGGAAACACAGTGTCTTGGTAAATATTTATAAAGAGTTGGATTATAGCATTTGAAAAAAGTAACATCTTGGCTGAAGGATGTTTTTCCATATTTAATCTTTTTTTAGGAAGTGATATTTCCATTAAAATTTGGGATTTATCACCATGTGGACTTTTTTTTATGTTTTTAGTCATTCAGTTTAAGGCAATGAGTTCCTTAAGAAAAATATCAGATATTTCTCAAAAATTTTCAAATAATTCATAAATAGCAAGGTCCTTGGCCACAATACAATTGATGACCAAATAATATTGATTAAACTTCATAGCTTCAACACCAGCAGTTAATGAATTTTATGATCAAGGCATTTTGCAAAAATAATTTTAAAAGTACAATAAATATTAAGGGCCCCAGAATATACAGAAGTATTTATTTACCAATATAGAGGCTCCCCAACTCAGATGACTATGTAGGGATTACTTTAACAAGAAAAAATGATTTAAAAGGAAACAGATCATAAGCACCCAGGAGATACATTCTAAACAATACAACAATTTATAGGGCTACAAGTCTGCCCCAAGGCCTCAGAAAAGAATTTTCCATGACTTTCTGACTATCATCAAGGTGGAAGCCATATGAATTTGGGCATGGAGGGGAGGAGAACAAGATGATACTGTCCCCAAGGACAGGTGCTGTGACAGAGAAGGCAAGTTTCCTTAGTCCGAATACATAAGAGATCTGAAGCATGCCCACTCTCTCAATCTCTCGCAGAAACAATTAGAGACCTGCAATGTAGCCTGACTCTGTTTCCTCCCATCCAGACGTGCATAGCCTCCAGACACTGGGTCAAGGTAGAGAGCCACCTTGGAGAAGCTGTGCATAAAAAGTTATAGAAAGAAAAGCAGGCATGAGACTGGGAAGCAGAGAAAGTGTGAGACAAATCTCAGGCTGGTTCCACCTTAATTCAGTGGACCATATATTGATGATTACTGAACCTAAACCAACTGTTAAGCTCATTCTGCAGATCCATAGTGTTAAACAAACAAAAAAAAAAATGGGACATTGAGTCCTAAGTCCTACCATAAGGATATTATGATTGATACTGCTGAAAGCTGGTAAGAGATTCAAGAGCTGTAGGATGGATGCACCATTCCCATCCTGTCTCCACCAAAACTCATTGACAAGTGTGAGAAATGCTGTCTTCATAGTGTTTCCTGGCCTGAAACCAGATGAAAAGAGATCTACATATCTGTTCTTCCAGTATTTTCTGGATATGTTGTTCAACCAGCTTCTCAACAATCTTCCTCCAAAAGTGAAGTTTGGAGACTAGACAGAAATTAGTCCAGTGATGGCTTCTTAAACCTGCCATTTTCAGCTACTTGGGGTTATCTGTCTCTATTTTATAATCCCAAAGCATCTATAGCCAATTTTCTGTTTTCCATGACTAACACTACTGCTCCTCGAGACTGAAGATGAATTCATTAAGCCACTGTGAAAGAAAATGTATCTATTACCTACTGTGATCTCAAATACTGGAAAAAGTATATATATAAAAAATTAACCTATTGGTTTGTCATCTGATGATATAGATTTTTGAAGAAAGAGTTTCAACAGATAATCATGAAATATAGGCTTATTGCAAAATCAAGTTAGGATTAAAAATATTGATTGCATTATTAAAAGATAAAATCCAGTGTTATAACTCTCTAGTTCAATTTGGGTTCATTCCTAAAAGAAATTTAGCAAATCCAATTATGAAGCCATAATGCTACTTGTTCTAAATATAGTCTGCTAAATTGGAGGTTATGTAAAAGCCTGAAATTCTGCTGCTAGTAAATGGAGGAGGTTTGTGTGTTTATCTGGTGCCATGCATCTATCTGCAATGCTGTATAATTTTCCGCTTTCATTGAAGCTTGAAGGAAGGCCTGAAATACAATAAAACTTCACTAGCTTTGAACCTCACTGCGTAGAAAATATATTTTCCAAGCCAATTATTATTGGAAATAGAATTTGGAAATAAATTAATTTCCCTAATTAATCAGTTCTATTCACTTGCAAAGCAAAATAGCTTCAATGGATCAGTTATGATTATTTTTTTTAAAAAAGGACATCAAGCAAAGATGTTAATTCTTAATTTATCTGGATTTATTATGGATGAATTAGCAGTTTCTATCAAAGGGTACTACACAAAATAAACAAGGCACAGAGAAAAGTGTCTCTGGTTATTTTAATCATTGAAGCTGGCATCTTCTAAAATCTGTTATAATATCATAGTCATTGAAATTCACCAACAAAATTCTTTAATGTAAGAATGTCAGTTTAAATGTTCATTTCCAATTTGAACTTCATAAATGACTTGTCATTGTGATAGGCATATTATAACTAAATGGCTGATTTTTTAAATTCTGCCCTTTTAAAAAATACTAATGTACTATGAAAAATTAATGATAGTCGTCACAATTTAATTCAAGTATGTGAATCACAAAATAGCTGCATAGATTTCATAGCTAAATCTCTTTCTCTCAATACTGGACCAATAGAATTCATTTGTAAGTATCATGTGAAAAATGAAAATAACAGTGATTTATTTTTATCTATTATGTTATGCAAACATACTAATTACAGTTAATAAAATAGTTCCTTCCTCTTTTTTTAAATGTTTTATCAGTGTGGATTAGTGATGAGGGGGAATTGGAATAAGGGATTGCTGTGCCTGTTACAATATCAATTAATCCAGAACTCCAAAAAGTAATTCAGATAAGGAAAATCTTATAAATCACCTCATTTTAGTTTTAAATTTCTGCTCTCTTTTTCCTACATTCTAAGATTGGCTGCATTATTCAGTTCCCCATCGTGCTAACTTTCTATATTTTCTTTGAAGCTCAACAGTCTTCACTCAAAAGAATAATAAATTTCAATTAGCAGATTCATTTTTATATTATGGTAAAATCATGTATGATGTTTATGATGTGTGAAAGGCAATGTATTTTTTCAGATCTCTGGAAAAGAGAATTTCAATAGTATATGATTTTGGTTAAAGTATAATGTCATATATAATAACTGATGACCTTAAGCTTGAATAAGCGGATAGTTTTTTATGTTCCCTGAAAGCATTGTTTATATGTAGACTTAGGGTTGCCAGGTGTCCACTATTTGAGCGGACAGTCCACTTTTTTCACATTATGTTCACTATTTTTTTCACAAAATAGTGGACATTTTTTTTATTCAAAAGCTTTATGATGAAATGGTACGTAATCTAAAGCTGTACAGTCTAAGAGAATAAGGATAGGAGAATCACGTTTTGTCTTTTTTTTCATAAGTTAGAATGAGACAAAGATCGAATGCTCATTGCAATAATCACATTTTACACAACAGCGCAAAAAATGCATTAAAGCAGTTATCTTTTGATATCAAAAATGTAGTGCTGAAGGTTTTTGCTGAATTTTCGAATTCTACGAAGAAACGAGAAGAGTTGAAAACATTTTTTGAGTTTTGCGAGTCAGAATTCCATGAAATTTTGCGCCATGTTCCAACACATTGGTTAAGTTTATTTAAAGCGGTCGAAAGACTTCTTTTAAACTGGATACCTCTAAAATCATATTTTATTTCTCTTGGATCTGATGAGTGCCATAAGGTTATCTGGAACCTTATTTCGGATCAGGAAAATGAACTCGCAAAGGATGATGAACCAACAATTTCAGAATTGTATTTATATTTCACGCACTTCTTCATGTCAATAATGCAACCCTACTGAAGCTGGAAAGCAAGAAAATTCTTGCATGTGATCTTCACATTATCATGTGTAAACTGCGTGATTCTTTGCAAAAAAAATACAATGAGCAGTTTTTTGGAATGAAAGTTTTATTTGCCTTGCGTAAAAAATATTTGCCTGAGAATGCTGTGCAAAAGTTCAAGAAAGAAGCCATCAACATGTATCAAAGAGCCATTGCATACCTAGAAAAGTGGTATAATTTCACCATAATTCAGTATATGAGACACTAAGTTGTTTCAATCTAATTGATCGCAATAATCCTCCAACTTTAGAAGAAATGACGAACATCTGGTTATTATCACCATGGCGAGAAGAACTTCCACCCAACACTCTCTTCGATGAAATTTCTGCCTTAGAAGAAGTTTATGTTCATCTGCAGGGCGATTCATCCTTGATAAGTGGACATACTTTTTCAAGAAAGAGCCAGCTCCGAGTTTACTGAAACTGTTCCAGTATTGTGCATCAATTCCGGTATCAAATGCAAATGTTGAACGAATTTTCAGCGTCATGGGAAATTTGTGGACTGACGAACGTAACCGACTGCTTGTACCATCAGTTCGAAGTGAACTTTGTATATTTTTTAATATTTCTCAACATTGTACTGAAATTAAAGAATTATTCCTTAAACACAAAGAATTGATCAAAGCTGCGCAGTCAAATAAAAAATACACATGACAGCAAAGTAAAATGTAATTTAATATTTTACATATTATTATCATATATTTGATGTTTTGAATTTTAAGGAAAGTTTTGAAGTGATTATTTTAATACGTGTTAAAATGTTTGTAAGAAAATATATAATTTAATTGTAAATTTTTTAAATATTTTTTTACTACTTAACCCCCCCCCCCCCCCGCTTGTCTGCTATTTTTGGGAAGCAGACCTGGCAACCCTATGTAGACTGCTTGAAATACTTAAGGTATAATTTGGCTTGATTTACATATCCTTTGCTGTATTGGCTTTGTTTCTTGAATCCCTAGACTATTTAGATATTTAATCCCATCAATTTCAAACTGAGAGGAAATTAGTGAATCTATCAAATGCTATGATGTGTAACTGAAATGAATCAATTTGCTAATGGATACTGTATGCTTCCTAACTTTTCTTTTTCAGATCAAAATATATTTTGAGTTAGCTTAATCCTGAATGAAGATTTAAATCTAGTATAGAAATACTAGATTTAAAACAATTTAAATGTCTTGTGTCTTGTTTCCATAAAGCTATATGTTGGGAGGCATATGATTATTAATTTCCATACAGGTTTATTTTTTCTTTTTCCAAATTGGTCCCTTTCCAAATAACATAGATTAGTGACTAATGGGTTGTGGAACAATAGTAAAACAGGAAAATCCAGATTAAAGTCCATCTCCAGCCTTGGAAGCTCACCTAATATCTTTGGACCAATCAATCTTTCTCAGGTAAACCATTCTGATAGAAAATTAAAGGAAAAGTGTTATTTATACCTCCTTGAGTTTCTTAAGGTATACATAGGTATTCGAAGTGGATTTTACAAATTTCCTTGGTACTAAACAAGATTAGTCTTAACTAGCTATATAAAGTTACCAAACTTTTTTTTTTGTGACAAATGCATATTGATAAAGGAAAAACATTGTAAATGAAGAACTAAATAACTCATCACCAATGTTTTGTAGATTTATTGCACAGTGAAGAGGACAAGACTGCCTTTTTGCTTAATACTGTTATCAATTTCTGTGTGGCTTTTACATCTGTGTCTCAGCATGTGTGCAAATTTATTGCTTCTTTTTTATTTCCTTCTTATTTTAGCTGGACACTGTGGTTCTCCGGATCCAATTGTAAACGGTCACATTAGTGGTGATGGTTTCAGTTACCGTGATACTGTGGTCTACCAATGCAATCCTGGTTTTCGACTTGTTGGCACATCTGTTCGGATATGCTTACAAGATCACAAGTGGTCTGGGCAAACTCCGGTTTGTGTCTGTAAGTGATACTTTTCATCTGATATGTCCTAAGCACATAGCTAGGTCACAATGATAAGATATAATCCTTTGCACAGGAATGAGGGTCACACGTGCAAGAGGAAGCATTGATACGATTATACTACATGGATGCAATAATATTCATTGATAGCTGCTGCTTCTGGTTCATAGGCCTAGCATAGAATTGTTTTCATCTCTCATAACAAAACTATGCCATGAAAACTCAGTCCCCACGCTGTTCTGCAAGCAATTCCATAATGCATGATTTAGCTACTAAGGTATTTGACATAGGTCAAAATATAATAAAGAAAGTCAAGCAGCCCTGATACTCTATTATATTAATTTCAAATAAAAAAGCCAGTTCAAATCTTAAATTGCATTTCCCCATCTTTAATATCCCTGTCACTCCTTCCTTAGACTATATAGAAATAATAGGATATACAGGTAATCCTCAATTTATAAAGGTCTGTTTGAAATTAATTTAGCGACTGTTTGAAGTTATTTACAACCTGCAGTCACATGACAGCAATTTATGTTTTTTTGCTGGAAGCTGACATTTACTTCCAGTTTCTGGCAATAAATGCCCATTGCAGACAATGGCTTACAATCATTGTGTTCACTTTATGACCATTGTGTTCACTTAACAATCACCCCAAAAAAGTCATAATCACATGATGACAATGCACTTAATGACCAGCACGATTTATGACTGTAATTCTGACTCAATGATGGTTGTAAGTGTAGGACTACCTGTAACAACTCAAGACAGAGAAAGAGAGAAGACTTTTAACTTTTCCATATTGTTATTCACAGTGTCTAAAAGAATTATATTACAGGGTGATAAGTCTGAATGATAGATACATTTGCCAGAATATAATTCATATTTAATATGTAGCTGTTAAAGTAGCATACTTTAAGAATTTGATATTTACTTCTCATCGTGAAAACACATAATCATCTGATTTGAAAGTTATTAGTTTATTCAAAGTATTTAATGCAGCTGCATAGATTTGGCGTGTTGATATGAGGTATATACATCAGGAATTCTATATTTATAATAATTATATTAATATTCAATAGAAGTATGGATATGATTTTATATGAATGATCACTGTAATTATCATGGGCCACAATCTTTATTTAATCAATTTCTATGTCACTCAGTCATGAATCTTGATAGCTCACATAACATACAACTATTGTTAAAGAATCCCTTCTTTTATGAGCAGTGAAAGAACTACAGAATAAAAAATCATGGATTTTTTTCCCCTGACTTTCCAATACAACAGTTGCAGAGTGTTGATCTGTCAAGAGGTTGGCAATGTGTGACAATAGTAATGATGATGTGGTAAGACTAGACACAAAGTCTAAGACCTTTTGTTTCTAAAAGACATCACAAAAACAGCATCTGTCAAGAGTAATGATGGGTGTAAACAGGACTTGACTGAGTAGAATATGCATTTGCGGAAAAGGACAGTAATCTAAGCACAACTGTCTTCACTATTACAATTTTTACTGACAAACTTAAATTTATATTATAACACCATTTCACATATAATCTTTTCTGGCAATTTTTCAAATTATAGGATTACTAGTGAAGAACATGTCAGGTAGCAAAATCCTTACCATGTTATTAGCCCAATGCAGATTATTCAGGACAATGATTTTTCAATAGGTATCAGTTATAATAGCTAAAATTGAAATAAACATATGCAAAGCAATATGCCTCCAAGTATCAGATTGACGTTATAAAAAAATAAATGAAGGAAAAAGGCGGGGGGGGGAGAGATCGATGATGATTATTATACTTCTCGACTGACAAATGAGAATGCTGGCCTAGCAACACAGTGTGATCTGGCAAGGCATTATTTATGTTTCCATTTTATCAATTTGATCAATGACTAAAATGCAATAAATAGTACTTCTATTTATTACATATAAAAAATACTAACCAAAATTATATCAAATTGTATTAGCCTAGCAGGAAATTAGATACCATGGGCACATTAAATTGTGCCCATGGTGTCTTCCTGCATATTCCTTCGATCTAACCTCGGGGATTGTGAAATCCTCTGGAATATCTTCCAGGGATTAAGAGTTTGCAACTGAGACTGGAAGCCTCCTATGGATTTTTTGAGTAAAAATGAAAAATCTTGTGATTTATGGTTTTGATGATTAGAATAGCATAGATCACTTAGAGAGGACTATAAAACACTGTAAAGCTGTATATAAGTCTAAGTGCTGTTGTTATTGTAGAAAGATGCAATATGATGTAACTTTAGAGAAAGAGGTTAAAATATACCTGTATTCACAAACTCCTGTGAAGAATATTGGAACCACCTCTTTATATCTTTTCTTCTTTCTTTTCTATTTTTCTTATTATTATTATTTCTTCTTCTTACTTTATATTACTTTGTACTAGTTTTTAATCTCCTTGTATAAAAGTTTTAATAAAGAATATGAACAAAAAAAAGGGTGCAGTGGAAAGAGAAAACTTGTTGCACAAGTAGAAAAGTCAGTTTGCATGACTTTGGTTGAAGCCAACAATTATTAATCATTTACAAATATTTTTCAAAAATGAAAAAATACCACAGCTGCAACCCAGCGCTTTGTATTGAAATGAGCTCTTTCACCCACCAAAAAAAGGACAAAAAAATAAACTGAAAGAGCAAGGAATTTCCTATAGGGATAGAAGGGATCTTTGAGAAATAAACTCATCAGTTTATCTTCTAGATGTCTATACTCTTTTGTCTTATGTTGTAGCAGTTAATTTTGAAATTTCCCTGTAACAACTATGTCTTGAGATGGATCACAACATATTCCCAAAATATCAAATATGCTCATAGTTTTCATATGCTGCTAACTTAATCTCTCCATTCACTCATAACTTCTGGTTTATAACATGACAGCATAGAATTTATCCTGAAGACAAGTCCCTGTCTTCGATTTACAACATATTCTGAACTTACTTTCAACAGCAATCACATGTGGTCATCCAGGAAACCCTTTGCATGGTGCGACCAATGGCAGTGAGTTCAACTTGAACGATGTTGTCAACTTCACCTGCAATACAGGATATTTACTTCAGGGTGCCCCCCGAGCACAGTGCAGAAGCAATGGACAGTGGAGCAGCTCTTTACCTACTTGCCAAGGTAAGTCAGTTACAATAGGATTAGTGTATTACTCTACCCTATTAGTGTATTACTTTATGAAATTATGAAATACTTCATGAAAATTTTCCCCTTATATTTTGCACATATTGGCAACTCTGTCACAATGAGACCTAGTGTCTACTGAAATCTTTAAATGGTAGACTCATAATCTACTATGCAAACTACACAGTCATCTGAGAATAAAAATCCATTGTATTGATTATCTTATTCATATTAGTATCGTACAAGGAAAGGTTTTCTTTTAGTTATAATTTTAAACTTTAGGATATTTAGAAACAAACTCATTTTATTAACCCCCCACCACCACCACACATATTTTTTTAAAAAATCCAAAATTCAAAAAAGGACCAAGTTTTTGTTTCAAAATATATTCTTAAAAATCATTTTAAGAATATTGTAAACCCATATTCTTCTTCCATGTAAAGATTGGCTCCCAATATCTTAAAACACAGATTATAATACTGGAACAAAATAAATAAAAATGTTTACTTGTTGTCACTTATATACACAACTGAAAGGCATTAATGGACTATTACATTGCAAACCAAAGAAAGTATTTTGATTGAAAAGGGAAGAGAGGGATGGAAGGAAGGCTTCATTAAAATAAAAACTTGGAGCAAAGGTGCATAGTGTACTAGTTTTCTCAATCTTCATTACATAGTGAGAAAAATTCTCTCTGATTTTACAGTGGTGAACTGTTCAGATCCTGGCTTTGTAGAAAATTCTATTCGTCACGGACAACAGAATTTCCCTGAATCTTTCAAGTATGGAAGCAGCGTGATATACCACTGTAAGAAGGGGTTCTATCTGCTAGGATCTTCCACTGTAACATGTAAAGCCAATGGTTTATGGGACAGATCATTACCCAAATGTTTGCGTAAGTATCCAACAACTGTTTCTATTTTTTTCATCAGAAGACCAGAAATCTCACTTATCACAGGGATGCATGTGAGCTATTCTTACAGTGAATTCATTGTGTGGCAAACTTTGTTTTAATTTTCACCTTCATACATATTTTCCCACTCACTTTATTTAGAACAGTAAGTTAGCAAGGACATTCATAAACAATACCCAGGTAACACAGAGTAAATAGTTTGTTTATGTGAAATTGTTCACTGTATACAGTACAAGTAATGGGGATAGGAGTGGTACGGTGGCCTAGAGATGAAGCTCTCACCTCACAATCATGAGACTGTGAGTTCAATCCTAGGTAGAGGCAGATATTTCTTTCTCTGGGCACAATGAGAATATATCTGCTGAACAAAACTCCTCATTGGTGACAGGAAAGGGGTTCGGCCATTAAACACTCTGCTAGATCCATTCACCCTGCAAGGGATTATGGGGGCATTAAAAGATTATGATGACAATGTTACAAGTAATGGGGATCATATATATCTATATCTGTATATATCTCTATCTCTATCTATCTATCTATCATCTATCTATCTATCTATCTATCTATCATCTATCTATCTATCTATCTATCTATCTATCTATCTATCTATCTATCTATCTATCTATCTATCTTAGTGGACTCAAGTTCTCTCATCTTGTTCATTTTTGCCTTATATACTGACTTAATAATTATAAACTTTTTAAAACTGTGTTGCTGTTCTTTGACAAATGAACACTTACAGTCTTTTCTTTTGTTCATCATAGCAATATCTTGTGGACATCCTGGAGTGCCAACAAATGCAATTCTATTAGGAGATAAATTTACATTTGGATCTGTTGTTCAGTATTCATGCACAGAAAGGCAAACTCTCTTGGGAAACTCTAGTAGAGTGTGTCAGGAAAACAGCCGCTGGAGTGGGACACTCCCTCATTGTTCAGGTAATTTTGCGAGGGATTAATTGTGAGCTTCTAACATATTTCTAATGTTCATTTGCTATTTTTAGCAGAAGTTTCATTATTTTATTTAACAAAAATGGCTTCTATGGCTGTGAGACTCCTAAACTGGGTAAGCGCTCCAACATATCCCAGGATTGAGATCAGAAGTCTCTGTCCAGAAGAGTGCAGTGCTAGGAATAGCTAAGATACTGTACAGAACCTTAAATTCTGAGGCCTCTTGTAGAGGATTCATGATTGAGGAAGACACAGACCCACCCATAGGAGAGAGACGGGAATAATGATATAATACTTTCTAATAGAAAATCTGACAGGCACTACAAATTTATATTTTATACAAAGAGAGCTATATGATTGGCATAATAGTTGAAGGATTGTTCAGCGAGTCAATAAGTAGTTAGGGAATTAGCTAATTTGGTGTATTTTGAAAAAGTTGAAAACAAAGCTAGTGTTTCCAACATCTTTGTGTGCGATTACAATTCAAAGTGAGCCTCGATATTGGAATCATGGCATAAAACATCTGTTACTACAGTGGTCCAAAATAAGATGAGTCTGAAACAGTGTGCACATCCCAATTTTAAATGTAATTCTGTTTATAATTTTTAGGAAACAATCCAGGATACTGTGATGATCCCGGAATGCCCTCTCACGGGTCTAGACTCGGTGATGAGTTCAAGATCAAAAGCCTAATACGTTTCACCTGCGAAATGGGCTATCAGTTGAGAGGTTCCCCAGAAAGAACATGTCTTCTTAATGGATCTTGGTCTGGATTGCAGCCAGTCTGTGAAGGTTTGTAGTAGCAATAGCAAGTTCTAACTCATGTGATTGTATAAATATACTAAGTCTCTTTGGGAGGGGGGGAGGGGAAAATTAAACTACTGTACTCTATTTACTTAAAAATAGAGTTTCAAATATATTTAAATATTCTTAATCTCATATTTAAATATTCTTAGTCTGATAACTTGATCCTTGATCTGGATAAGTGGAAACCACCTGTTCTGTTCTGAATATACTCAATTTTACATTAATTGTAATTAGGAATTTGTTTTCTGCTCCTGGTTTTACATACTACTCTCATTCTTTTGACTGTCGGGGAGGTCAGAGTTTACCATTACAGTGAGAGAGATTTTCCCTCCAAATACATTTGCTTCTCCGCAAGAAGATAGAAAGAAACCAGCTCTAGGCTACCTAAATATTTTTTTCTAAATTTACTCTTTTTTATACCTCAGGTTAATCAATGTATAGCTTACTCTCATTATGTGTGTGTTTGTGTGTGTGTGTGTGTGTGTGTGTGTGTGTGTGTGTGTGTGTGTGTGTTATGAGGAAATAGAGATAATTGTTGCAATCTATCTGCTGCCCTCTATTCAATAGCAAATAAAACCTTGGTTTATAAAGTTGGGGAAGAGGACTCTGAAGCAGATAGGGAGTGGCAGAGGAAAATCTCCTCTCCATGGAACAATTTAACATGAGATAATTTAAGAGAGGGACAAGTAAATTGCAGCAGGCCTTGTCTTGCTTTAGGCTTAAGCCTTCTCAAATTAGAAGTCCTTGAGACTGGAGTGGGCCAGGTGTGAAATCCCAGCAACTTGCCAGCCAATCAGCATTGAATTGTCCTACAGCGAGTTGTTCTGGGCGAGTTGGCCATAGTGAATTGTCCTGCAGTGAGTTCGCCACAGTGAGATGGCTTGATTCACAACTGGTGCGCCTTTATGCCTTTACTCTTCCCATCCTGTTTACAATCTTTTTGGACTGTTGTCTTCTGGCAGAAGATACAGAACAATTAAACTCGGACCACACGTTTTCTGAATAGTTTTTATCCCAGAGCTATAATTACACTCAACAATGAACTAAAGGGCCACCATCAGTGAGCTGTTGGACAGCATTACTTGGTCTGTTGTGTGGATGTTTGGGTGGTTTAGGGGTGGAGAATTGTGGTGGGTGGGAGTGTGTTTGGGGATTGTTATGTGTATTGGACCTGGTCTTTGGGTGTTAAGTGAATTTTGTTGAATGGGTATACTGTGTATACACGTACAATGACAATAAAATTATTTATTTATTTATTTATGATAACTGAGGTCTTGTGATCATCATTTTTGCACTTCACAGCCAGCTTCTAAGAAGCAATGGAAAATCAGGCAGTAGATGTCTTGCTGAACAACCTTGTCACTTAGTAACAGAATTGCTGGTTCCAATTGTGGCCATTAAGCAAGGACTACCTGTACTATATTTCTTGTTGTTTGTTAATCTAATGAAAAGTTTCTGAAGAACCAATGTAGTATGTTATCAAACTTGCATCCTTTCAAGCTAGGAAAACAAAAGACAACCAGTAGTCACACTATTCCAAGCAAGGCTGCTTTGACAATGCTTTGCAAGTTGAATGTAGCTACAAATTGTTGGTACGGGTAAATGAAAAACAAATCTTGTCTAATTAACATTGCTGATGGGCATTGTTAAAACATTTGCCTTAAGATAGTGAAATAGAATAAGAGAACGCTAAAGACAATTAATAGAAATGTGAGCTGAAGGGAACTTTTGCTCTGGATTCAGATTTTGTCCTTCACTCACCTTTTTTTCCCCTTCCCAAAGTATCTTAGTATACATTCACCCCACGTATAGAAATTATTATGACCCTCTTTTATTTTAATTTATTACAAGCGCCTATTCTCCTTTCTGGTTAGCAATCCATCTTCTTATAACTTCTTTCATACTAGTAAAATATTCCTCAGTTCCTTCATCAGTTGAATTCATGTATAGTAGTTAAATACTATGTATCTGAACATTTTCACATATGGTACAATAGTGTGCATTGCAAAGTCTCTTGTGAAAATATATATCATTTCTAGACATCATTAATTAAACAAAAAATCCAGAATTACATTTGGATCCACACGATAGCCATTTTCCATTTCTCTCAGATGAATTTGTTTCCTCAAATCTTCACCTAACCCTCTCCCTAACATTGGCATGTTTCCTTTTGACTCGGCTTTGTTGTTAAATGATTTTTGTTTTAGCCTTTTCTTAGAGGAAATATAATTGGGAACAAAATGTATTTTCCCTCCTGTCATTTGTTTTACCACAGCAGAAATATTGGTGGTGAAATTATGAAGCATACTCTTGAGGCAATAGACTAGAGTTCTAACTCTTCCTAAATTGGAAATTGTTTGATTAGGAGTTATGCAGCATCAGAAGGAAGCTGCTGTATGTCTGAAAATAATCATGTGAAAAAACATTGCAAAGAATCTGAGTTCTTTCAAACTTAAACACTGAGTATTGATTCAACAATGGAAAATTACTCTATCCATTTCTAGGATATATCCTGGGAACTAAACCATGATGTGTGGCTGTGTGTATATGTGTGTGTTTCTGTGTGTGTGTGTGTATGCAAATTTTAAAAGATGGAAAATATTCTAGTGTTCCGAATAAACCCACTGTTATATTTTTTGCTTTGTGCTTCATGTTTCCAAATCTATGTAGACGATCACTTTCATATGTAACTAATTACCGGTAGTTATTATGATTATATTAGCCCAATCCAAACATTATTTTTATTCATGTATACCGTAGACCCATTAATGACTGCAAACAATAAAAAATAATTGTTTTTCAGGTTTTTAAATGTATGCACTTCTAATAGAAAATAAGTTTACTTTCTTTTGCTTCTCCTGCCATCTTCACTTTTGACAGCTGTATCTTGTGGAAATCCTGGAACACCTGCCAATGGCAAGATAATCTATAGTGATGGGATTTCGTTTTCCAGCTCAGTTATCTATGCCTGTTGGGAAGGTTACAAAACTTCTGGCCTGACAACTCGCCATTGTACAGCCAATGGGACATGGACTGGCAATGCCCCAGACTGTACAGGTTGGATATTGATACCCTGTTAACAATATACTTCAGTATTAAAAATAACATTTGCATGGAAAGTGTTTGGGAAAAAAAAGCATGATAAAGTAAGTTTGTTATCATGTTCACTTGGATGGAAGTCCCAATGAAATCACATAAAATTTAGTGAGTTTGCTTAGGTGCTTAATGTTAGATTGCTCTAGTTTTATATGTTCTATACTCTAAGACACATAAACATAGATTGCATTTGCAGGTAGTCCTCCACTTACAACAGTTCATATAGTGACCATTGAAGTTACAATGACACTGAAAAAAGTGATTTATGACCGTTTTTCACACTTGTGACCACTGCAACTTCCCCATGGTTGTGTGATCAAAATTCAGACACTTGGCAACTGATTCATATTTATGATGGTTATACTGCCCTGGGGCTACGTGATCCCCTTTTATGACCTCCTGACAAGCCAAGTCAATAGAGAAGCTCCAGGTTCACTTATTTAACTACTAATTTACTAGAGATTTACTAATTTAACAACTGTAGTGATTCATTTAACAACTGTGGCAAGAAAGGTCATAAATTAATATTACTTATTCATGAATATTATTTATTCATGAATTTTATGAATATTACTAATTTACTTAACAAATGTTTTACTTAGCAACAAAAATGTTGGGTTCAATTGTGGTCATAAGTCAAGGACTACCTATACTTCCAGAAATTAAACTATGCTATCAGATTTATTTTGCCAGAAGGAGATCTATGTTATTATGTAAATTAACCTGTTAAACATGTTGGTCTTACCTGCAAGTATTATATAATGGCATACAGTTTTCAGTCTAGTATACTAGTATTTTTTTTTTTTTACTAAATGTAATCTACATTATGTTTTATTTAGATCCTTACATCCTTTTCAATAGTATAGTTTCATTTTTCAATCCAAGTTTCCACTTTGCAGTCCATCTATGCTCCTAAATTAGTGAGATTGCTGTAACACAGGTTAGAAGTTCTATTTTCATGACAGGGGTTCTTGATTATATTTATGTTCCATCAGGATTCATCTCTACTATGTAGACATATTCACAGAGAGGCTGTTTTAAAATTCCCTTGGTTTAAAGATTGTGTTTCAGCATGGGGCTGCTTGAATATGAATGTAAATTACACAGTTGTACTAGCAGATTTCTGACAATATCTATTATGTATGTAAGCATATTTGCTGTAGGATACTGTTTCTTCAAAAAGAAAACTTTCTTGTTGTTTCCTAACTAGTGATCAGTTGTGGAGATCCAGGTGAATTGGCAAATGGCATTCAGTTTGGAAATGATTTCTCATTTAATAAGACAATAACCTATCAATGCAATCCAGGCTACCTGATGGAACTTGTTGGAGCATCCACCATCCGCTGTACCAAAGACGGAACCTGGAACCACAGTAAACCCATTTGTAAAGGTTTGGGCTTTAATTGGCATATAAATATTATTCTACCATTGCCTGAATAGAATTAAAGTGTGATATTTGTAAGGAGCATTACCTTTAATAATTTTAAAGTAAATTTAAGTGGAAAGCTTTTAATATATTGCTATGGGTTTTTATTGACTTAAGGAAATGGAAATAGTTATGAAATGGTTGTAATAGTTTATTAATAAAGAAAGAATTTGCCTACTTGTCTTCTCTGTTATTGAAAAAAAAGCATTTACTATCCTTACATTGGAAAAGAGTATGATGCAATTTACAAAGCATTTAAAGGCCAGGTGAATTTAGAAAAGGAAATATAACTATCTTGCCACTACATCATGAGGAGTCAATTCATTCCTCCAAGTTCCTGTGAAACAAAATTTAAGCAGATTTTAGAAGCAAGTGATACAGATGTTTCTAGTATTTATAATATCACAATCAGTCCATAACAAATGTGAAGAGGTACATAGTTTTAAGTTAAAACTGCACAATCAGCTAAATTCAGAACAGTGAGAATAAAATTAACTCTCCAACATTAAGACTAAAGGATTAAATTAAGGTCTCTCTCCTATGAATGACACCAGCAGTTTATTTTGAGAGGTCACTATATCTTGGATCCCAGGATTAGCCAACATATTATGGCAAGAAGGCATTCTCTTTATTCAGTGAACTGTGGTCTAAAGAATGTAATATTTTATAGTACTTCAGTGTGCTCTACACACCATAACCTTTCTTACTACTAAAATTATATTATTAAATGATGATTGATCAACTTTCTCAGGATATGTGAGATAGTCACTAAGCTGTAACCAGAATCTTCTAGTGTAGAAGCCATTACTTAGATAGACATGAGTTAGTTTCATCTTTCAGTTTCTTTTCTCTTCTACTGCTTTGGCAGACTCTTCACATTTTATCTGCAAAGCTAAAGAAAATGTCTCTTGAATCATCAGTCTTTGTTCTTAATATTGGTTTTCAGTGAGGACAAGTTAGAGAAAGTATAAACTATCTTGAGTCTTAGGGTATGTAGGTCTCATTCCATAAATGCAAAAATGTCTATCTAATATCTAATATTTCTTATAATAAGTTTTTTCTTATTTTTTTATGTTAAATTACTTCCAAAATAACTCTTTATTTTAACTATCCTTCACCATTTACTCCAACTACAAAATAACTCTTAAAGTTTCATGAGAAAAATATTCTTATGATACTTTGTATTATTCCTTCCCCAATCCCAAAATTCACATTTCTTTACACTTTACTATTTCAGTAGATAACAAGGAGATACTGAAGCTCTGTTTTTATCATGCTTCACCATTTATCTCCTGGGCATGCCAACAATGTACAGTGTATATATTTGATTTTAAAAAATACAACTAGAGCTCTTTGAGCCAATATTATCATATAGGAATCAGGGAAGAGGAATAAAATTCTACACTCTTCATTTGGAGAAAAAGCATCCAGAAAAATTATATTTTACCCCCAATTTCATAACATGAATGCCCTTGAAGTGATGTCCCGGTGCCTGGAGGCCGTACAGATCTGGATGGGGAGGAACAGGCTCAGGCTCAACCCATCCAACTTGGGCGTCCTCCTGGATTCATGGCTATCTTTAGAAGAGCACTTGACAGCCGTGACCGGGAGGATTTTTCATCAGGTTCGCCTGATTCGCCAGTTGCGTCCCTTTCTGGATCGGGACTCGTTACGCACGGTCACTCATGCCCTTGTCACCTCCCACCTGGACTATTGCAACGCTCTCTACATGGGGCTCCCCTTGAGGAGCACCCAGAGGCTCCAACTGGCGCAGAGTGCGGCCGCGCGGGTGGTAATGGGAGCGACATGGCGTTCCCATGTAACACCCCTCCTGCGCGAGCTGCACTGGCTCCTGGTGGTCTTCCGGGTGCGCTTCAAGGTTTTGGTTACCACCTTTAAAGTGCTCCATGGCTTAGGACCTGGGTACTTGCGGGACCACCTACTACCACCAATAGCCTCCCACCGGCCGGTACGCTCCCATAGAGAGGGGCTCCTCCGGGTGCCGTCAGCCAAACAATGCCGACTGGCGGCCCCCAGGGCGAGAGCCTTCTCTGTGGGGACACCTACTATCTGGAATGAGCTCCCCCCAGAGATACGGAGGATCCCGGATCTGCGCACCTTCCGCCGCGCTTTAAAGACCTTACTATTTCACCAGGCGGGCCTGGCCTAATTTTCTCCCTCTTTTATAAAAGATTTTTAATTTTCAAATATCTTTTAGTATTTTATACATTCAATTTTAAATTGGTTTTAAAAGTTTGGGGTTTTAAATTTGTCGGGGCCAAAATTATTTAATTTGATTTTATTCTACTTTTAAATTTTGTATGTATGTGTTTTATTGTTTGGCTGTGCACCGCCCTGAGTTCTTCGGGAGTAGGGTGGTATAGAAATCAAATCAAATCAAATAAATAAATAAATAAATAAACATTCTTTATTTTTATAATTTATAACATGTAATTTTTACAACACAGTGTGTCATATGAATAGAAAGACTGGATACCAATTTAGGAAATAAATAGAGTGTCTCCTTGCTCTGGGCAAAGGAGCAGAGCTGTTTTACTAGATCCATCCAAAGCAACTGCTTCCTCCATTGTATGTCCATAACAAAGATAGAGTTGCTGTCATGCATGATGCAAATGAGGAGCAATCCTTTCAATGAAATGTACAGAAACACAGAATAGAAAGAGCATACAACTATAACAGATTATCAAATGTATTTGTACTCCCATTCTGAATCATCTTTAAATACTTTATTATGTTTTCTCTTTTAAATCTGATAGTTATTACCTGTGGGCCACCTCCCCACGTCCTGTATGGAAAGGTGGAAGGATCTGATTTCCACTGGGGATCAAGTATAAGTTACAGCTGTGCTGATGGGTATCACCTTTCCAATTCTGCTATCCTTTCATGTGAAGGTAGAGGAGTATGGAGAGGAGAAATTCCACAGTGCCTACGTAAGTTCATTAAGATTATACATTTTTTTAAAATATACCTACTGTTTCTTATTGTAATGGTGCACATTTATGGCTGAGGAGATAGCAGGAGTTATTGGGAGTCAGCAGGAACTGAATATTATGTACAAGGTAAAAGCAGGCAGGACAGCAATTTCTCATTAATGCAAATGAATTACAGCTGGGAACTGAAATTATAATTAACTCTTTCACTTTGAAATTCCATGCAATATTCAAAATACTGAATGTGGAGTTCACTTTTGGCTATTTTACAAAATTTAGATCCTCCCAAGAGCTAAATATATTTTGGTTGCAATTAAAACACATTTCTGGATAAAATTATCTTTTCCTGCCTATCACCTCTGGCTATTTCTATGCAGCCACCCTACCTTATCATCCTACCCCTTTTTTCTTTTGGTATAGATTCTGCTTTTGTCCTAATATTGCTAGCTTACATGATATCAACCAGCCATTCTTCCACTTGGCTAAGGAGATGGTATACAGCCAGCAACTAGCAATGGCCTGCTTGCCCCATTCTTTCCTCACTATATTTGTTTTTCCATTGGGAAAGCGGTTATAACTAACATACTAGCAATTGGGCAAGGGGAATGAATAGAAGCATCATAAACCTTTGGCTGCAGGAGAGAAACTGCCTATATTGCTACAGGTCTGGATAATTAGCTAAATCAATACTTAGATTGCTAATCTTTGCAAACTGTACAGAATCCTCACAATGTTAAGGAGACACAGTAATCTCTTATTGATTGATGTTTAAAGGTGGAAAATCCTTAAATTGTCCAAAATAATTCATTTTAAGGGCTCAAAACATCCTCTATGTATCAAAATCATTATTTATTTTTAATTGAAATATATACAAGAGATCTTGGTGAAATAATGCATATAGATATGCATTATCTGTATTGGATTATTCATACACACATACAAAAGCCTTCTGAATATATATTGATCTATTTCTGCAAAGTTTCTGCAAACATTTATGAAAACAAGACTGCTTTCTGTTACCCAAACATATTGATGGAAAACATTTTTAAAGGTAACTTATAATTTGTCATGAAACCACCATCATTATTTAACTATCTAGGATGTTCTGGGCAAATCTAGAAAATCAGATCTTTCTGATGATTTGGGCAACATAATTTTTCAGAACTTGTCAGGAAGTTGTTTTGCTATCTAAATCCATAAGGGAAAAATCTCAATGGAAAACATCCTTTGATTGATTGATTTTTTATAGTTTTTTCATGTTCCAACCCCCATGCTGTCCATAATGTACTCACCATATGTCCATTTCCTCCACAGATATAGTTGCATTAAGCCTTGTGATTCACATTTCTCATGGATTCTCTTCATTTTTTTAGTCTTGGAAACAATTTAGCATTCATCTAACTCAAGAATGATCTGTTTGATACAAGTTCTTTTTATCATGAATCAACAAATGATTCTCTTGTCTATTTCTTCTTCTTTGAGATCTGAATTAATATTCTTTCTGTGTAACAGCTGTCTTTTGTGGAGAGCCTGGTGTTCCAGCTAATGGAAGACTCAATGGTAAAAGTTTCACGTACAGATCTGAAGTCACTTTCCAGTGCAGGCCATCTTTGTTATTGATAGGATCTTCAAGGAGACTTTGCCAAGCTGATGGTACATGGAGTGGAATTCAGCCCACATGCATTGGTAATTTATTCATTTATTTGTTACCGTTGAGCAGTAAAAAAAGAAAGAAAGAAACAACTTGATTAAGTTATTTGGAAGGGATTTGGAAAAATATTTAAAAAGGCAACAAATGTGGAACAATGGTTGATCGTATTTGCATGGTGATCTTCTATCACCCAGTTTTATTAATGGTTCTTTTTTGTGCATAGTCAATGCATCTTTGCCTGCTGCTAAAGGAACAACATGTAATGCTACTCTACTAGTATCTTCTTTCCAATATGAATATGAAATTTCTAGTAAACATAGACTAATCTTGATCAGATGTAACTTTCATCCTATTAAGAGGGTATAAAAAGTATATCCCTTGTACTGTCTATTGATATTAAAACCCCGAGTTTCAGAGGTTTTCCTGCACTTCCATTTAAACATTTGCACATCGTTCATTGTTATAACTCTGTTGCTAAGCAGATATAACTAAAATGTCAAGATTTGCTTCAGAGAATGTTACCTTTGTGACATATTTATTTTCATTAAATGATGAAACACTGTTAGATGTAAATACATCAGTTACATATGTGACAAATGGTAGGAGTTTCTCTAAAACAACCTTAAGAAATTGTTCCATCCAGTAGAGTACCAGGCACAGAATCATTAGAAGGCTGTGGTAGTGCTCAAATCTGACTTGAGAAGGATTCTTACATCAATCTCTCTTCAGGTGCCTACCCACCCCAAATGAGTGGCAACTGAAGGTGTTTTACAGGATGGGGCAACACATCCTAGAAATGACTCTGATGTCCTGTGCTACTTTTGTTCTGGCCACTCATTTTTCAAATTTCCCTGTTGATGAACAATATGTGAACAATCTGCTCAAATTTGTTTGTTCACAAATAGATTTTTTCATCTAATCACCTTTAAGAATGTACTACTCAAAAGTACACATTTGGAAAATAATGAAGATGAGGCCAAATGAACAGGGAGTCTTTTTGGATCCAGATCATTTGCATTCCTTCCCATATTTTCAGCAATTATACAATCAAATGTATATCTGAACAGGGGGTTATGTTCACATTACGGTAATGCATTAAGACCCAAAATGGAACCTATGGGCTATTGTCTATTTATTATTCGTCACTTATTTTAGCACATTATAATTCCATAGCATTCAGAGTTGTTTCATTCCCATTTCCTTTCTTTCTTTTTATTTTTAGCCAAGCTCTCTTCCCAGAATATCAGACTTTTTTTTCCAGGCTTACCTCCTTTTGCTTCAACTTAATCATTTCCCCAAATTGGGTTTATTAACCATGCTATCGCCCCTCTTGCGTACCTGCCTAGTAATGACAAAATTCAGCCAGCTATCAGTATAAGACAAAGCAGTGTGACTGTCTCCTACATATCACAAATAATACAGAAATTGCTCAGTCCTGTATATAGTATTTAGATGACCTCATCTCAATAGCTAGGTGTTGATTTGTATTTTGGCACTGTTGAATTAATTCTTGGCTTAAAGGAATCAAAAGAGCACAATTCTTTTGAAGCCATATTCTTCTCCATCTGAAATAGCTTCATTAGGTTGAAAAGAATCTGATTTTTGCTTCTCACATTTATCTCTGTAAAGCAGCAGTATTTAGTAACCATATTAATCTATTCAAGAGCAGCTCACTTCACTAATGCAGCACTGAAATGCTAAAGTGCTAAAAAAAAAGAGAGAACAAAATATGATTGCTGTGTAGTTTTAGTTATTGTTCAAAGTATTTATGTATTAAGTATTAAAACACACAGTGATATTCAGTAAAGTGGTTTCAGTTGTTGAAACTGGCCAACAATTACTATATGGTATTTATATGGCAAAGAATAGAATACCCTATCCAAGAGAGAGAGAGAGGAAATGTTGCAGATAGCTGATCAAAAATGTCCCCAATCTCAATCCTTATATTTCCATTGATTGCTGTGTAGAGATGTTTATCAAATTTACCTAATTATTTTTTTCAGCAATCTCTGTACATATAGGAATTATGGAGTCATCCCACTTTTTAAAAAAGCTCTAATTGTAGAAACTCTTGTGGAAGTTGTGGAAGAATATAGATTGTTGAGGAGCAAAGCTACATAAAAGGGACATACTTCCCCCTACTCTTGGGCAAAGCAAAGAAGACAAAAATAAAGGTGTAGGAAGAAATGCTTATAAAGGAGGAGGCAAACTGAGTAGAGAATTTTTGGACTTCCATAGTCAATGAGTGACCTAGAAACATAAGAAAACAGCATATGTAACTTTGTGTTTGAGGTCAGAAAATGTCCAAGACTAACTAGCCTTGTTCGGATTTATCAAATTGCTTCAAACCGTCCTTGTTTTCTGTGGGAAAATTCCATGGTATTTAGTTAAATTACTATACTGTTAGAAAAATATTCTTAAGATCATCACTTCAATTAATTTTAATGTTTTAAAATCTTATGGTGGCAGGAGGGGAAGATTTTGCATGTTCCCTCACAGGAGAGATTCAAACATTAAAATTTCCACCTGCAATATGAGATATTATATAGTCTCAGGAGAGTTGTATGGCACACATTTTTCTTTACCATAATAAACTGGTTGTGGTTGATTGGACTCACGACAAAAGGGCTGTAATCGTGCTATAGCATTTCTTTGATTTATAGGCAAGCTGTTTAAGGGTAGTACCAACCATACAAATATTTGGACATTCATTCTCAAAGGGAGGTGATGTTGAAGTAAATCTTAACTTTAATTAAATATTCTAAGACAAAATGTTTTATAATAATAATAATCCTTTGTAAACAGCATTTCCTCAAAAATGGCCCTCTCTCCTTTTCAAGCTTCAAGGCAGGCCTACAGGTACTTAAAAAAATTATTATTATTTTCTGCTGGAGGAAAATTGTTTTATTTTCCCATTAGCAGATGCCTAGTCAAACTGCTGATGAAGCTAAAAATCCCTTGATTGTTCAAGTACTTTAAAAAAAAAATCCTTGTGTTAGGCTCTCAGCCCCCTGACTGCTGAAGCCTTTAAGATTTGCTTTGTAAATAAGTCCATTATATATCCCAGTGACTGATTGAACTGAAAATCAAACAAAAATGCAGTAGTGTACTGTATCCTAATTCTACTTCATGAGATTGCAAATACCGTGCCCTGTAAATTACTAGGAACTACTGAAATATCACCATTACTATAAATAAGTATATGAAGAACTTTTGTACATAAGAATATTTAGTGTTCCTTCGTACCCCAAATTCTATTTCCTTCTTTCTCTTAAAGGATTCAGAATACCTTGTCCCCTGGGCAGTCCTTTATAATTATTTATAAGAATGATTGGCATTCCTGTTGCTAGATCCCATAATCATCATCATCATATACCAATTACCAATTCAGTCAACAACAGCCGAATTAAGGAATCACTAAAAACACTCCCATTAACACTGACAGGACAAGCCACTTGTATATAAACAGAGCGGAAATCCCTCTCTTAGAACTGATTTTGTTATCTAGCTGGCTAATGAAACATCTGTAAGAAAACAACCAAGCTCGGAGAACACCAAAGGCCCCACAGTTCAACCCTTAGCTACAAATATTCTCTTTTATTGGAATAATCATCATATTACAAAACTCTTCCTTAACATTGACTACAATATGTACTGATGAAATCACCACCATCAGAACATTTTTTTTCCTTTTTTTAAAAAAGGCTACTTTTATTAAATACATGTACATTTTTTTACAGCTGAAAGGCACTGCCATTTTGTTGCTTTTATTTTTTTTAATAATAGCATCATTAATATTGTTGTTGAAGTTGTTCAGGAATTTGATCTCAATAGGGTTCTACTAACAATGTGAGACTGACAGTGATTCTTTCCTAATTCTTCCTTCCGTAAACCTGCATGCCTCCTGAATAGATACCCTCATGAATGCCCTAATGAAGTGGAGCAAAGCATAACAGGGGAAACTGGCAGTCACTGCCTCTCTTTCCTCCAGTGGGGAACTCACTGCTGGATCCCCCAGTTTCCTCTGCCATCCTCTAGGTGAGATAGGCAGCACATAAGTTTAATAAATAAAATGAAAATATTTATTGGTCATGGTGCCCTGAGAAACAGAACTTGATCTAAACTTTAATACTTATTCTAGTTATGGTAGTATGAAGTCTACATGTTCACATAGCAAAAAATAACCTGTTTCCTCAATAATCTCAATGTTTCATTCATAATCAAGTTTTAAGAAATAATTAAAGAGTAAGTAGCTTTAATAACAATATCCTATGCCTACACATACAAAAGTTTTGTTTAAAGACATGTGTAAACATATGTACAGATTTTATGCCATTAGAATTAAAAGAGTGGTCAAATGTTCAAATGGATCAATACAATAAATGCAGCATAGTATTGAGTACTATTGAAGGAAGCCTATTTCCCATATGTTGCTACAATCTTCCCTGTATTCCTTAAATCTGATCTGGAGCGTTGATCAGGCTAACATAAGTGATTTTATAAGTGAGTCTGTTCCTTTGTCCATGCTGGACCTGACCTAGAGATTGTGCATAACAGGAGGATTTGAGATTTGCTTCAAAACAATTTGGTAGGGTTTAGAGATTTACAAAGAAAGCAATTAATTTCTGTGATCTGATCCCAATACTTTCCTTCTACATTATATGCTTACATAATGCTTGATGTCCTTGATTCAGTAAAAAGTGTGTCTAGAATTAATTAAGAGATATAACTTTAATTTTCCATTCAACCCACTATCTGTTATCACTTTATTAAATACACTTTTTATTACGGTCATGGCTTGAAAGTACACATATTCTTTCAAAATTTGAAAATAATTTTTAAAATGACCTTATTCTTTAGAATCTACTAATCCATTTCATACCTCATATGTTTTCAACTACAGATCCTGCTCATAACAGTTGCCCAGACCCTGGAACACCACATTATGGAATCCAGAATAGCTCCACAGGTTATGAGGTATTGTTCAGGGTTTATTTTTGCTATTGTATTTTGAGTATTTGTGTTTGTATGTTTTTACATATCTTTGATTCCTGACATCAGCAAAATTTACAGAAGTGGTTTTCCATTACTTTCTTTCTAGACTGAGATACAGTGGCCAATCCAAGGTCACTCACTATCTTTATGCCTAAAATGGGGCTACAACTCATAGTCTTTCTATTTTTAAACTGTTGTTTTCACCATTAACACCAAATTGGCTGTCATTATATAGTTTAGGGTGACCAATTTTGATTTCCCTGGAAAACTACATCTTGTGCCGTCTTAGTCTTTTCTTCATCAGCATTTAAAATTCTTTATCATTTTTATTGGGAATAAGGAGAACTTCGCTTAACTGAAATATCAAAATGAACAGATCTAATTTGTGGTTTGCCATCTATTGTGTGAACTGTATCTCAGTAATTCTTTAGTTAACATCTTTCTTAGAGTTTTCCAATGCACTCATCCAAATGTAATTTATCTTGAAATATAAAAATCTTGCTAAATTTGTGCATAAGAGAAAACTGCAGATCCAGTCAATACATTAGGAAAAAGAGCATACAAAATCATGTTGAACAAATATTGTAAATAATAGAGGAAATAGAGATACGGCTGCATACTTTTATACTTGTAATAACATAGATTGTGACTGAAGGTAAATATCACATTTGTCCATCAGTACATTTTGAAATGCCTGTTCCATCATTTTCATGATGTCTTCTCCATTAATTCATCAGGAAATTTAAATGTAAAGCTATATTGCAACATTCCCAATCAAAATGTAAAAGCACATTTTCCCCCAAGTAATATTAGAGTTATAGACCAAGGAATTGGCATTGATTAAATAAACAACAGAATTATCCTTCTGCAGATGCATGAATTCATTAAAATCTATTACAATAACTTTGCAAAGATCTTAGAGTAATTAAGAAGACAATGTGCTTCTTCTAGGCTGTTGATTCCTGTCATATATTATTATTTAAAATGGTAGGACAACACTATGATTTTGAAGAAAATATTTCCAATTTTCCATTATAATTATAATCCGATATGACTTCTTGAGATGAAACCACTGATCTTTATTCTCCAAATACAACCCCCATCCCAAAAAAGGGGGGAAGAAGGAGGAAAAACTATATGTTGAATACAAGGGAGTTGATTATTTGTTATAATTATGTTGTGACAGACTTTAGATTCAAACATCATTTGTCTATTCCTTACTGCAGACCTCTTACTCTAAACATGCAGTGATGAGCAAGGCACCCATTCATATACAGAAATTGACAGTATAAGTAGTTTAATTAAAATTTAAAAATTTTGTTTTTTAAAAAGAAAAATAATTTGTTTTTAACAATTTTCCATAATTTCTCCTTTTTATTTTTCAGGTAGGGAGCAGGGTCTTCTTCAGATGTAGAAAGGGTTATCATATTCAGGGCTCTACTACAAGAACTTGTCTTTCAAATTTAACTTGGAGTGGCATACAACCTGAATGTATTCGTAAGTAAAACAAAGCAGTCACTAACATGTTTTTTTTTTTTTAAAAAAAAGCAAGATATTATTCATTTTTTAAATATTTGACATTACCTACAAACTGATTTGCCTAATATGTTCCAATGGATCTGAAACAATCCTGGTGGTTTTTTTTTTTTGGGGGGGGGTGAGGGGGCAGGATATTTACATACAATGTAAACCACATGGTCGATAATTCTAATGAAATCAGTGACTGCTCTAAATTTCTTAGATTTCAGCTTTCCCAAGTTTAATCATCTGTATGACTCCCTAGATTTGGAAATTCTGAATTCTAGGTATCTTTCCTTTGAAGATAAAATCTTAAAAAGTCTCCCAATTGATTATCTATTGTCAATTTACTGACTCTTAGTTACCACAAAATTTCCATGATAATCTCCCAATCAATATCTGCTTATTATTATCGGTACATGTTTCCATTGTGGTTTCCCAGCTTTTGTTTGCTTCCATTTTTTTCCTTTTTCTCCCCCTATATTAACATACATGTGCATGTTGATAAAATAATGAGGGGGGAGATAAAGTTGTGAATATATAGCTATGCAGTTGCAACAAAGCTGTTTTTTTTTTGTCAGTAAAATATTTGCTTTACTTCCCCAATTTTGCTTTATATCCAAAGATTGAGTGCCAATTTGTCATCTTTTATCCTGAGAAATGGATGTCATCCAGTGTTTTCGGATTTCCTGTCAGTTAGAAGCCATCAAAATGTATATTTAGAAAGTATTTTGATGGAAAACAAAATTAAACTTAGTTGCTTATCTTATTTCAAATGAAATGTTTACAAAGGGAAAAACATTGTTACAGTGTAGCCATAGCCAATGTAACATAGTAGAAACTTATTTTTAGTAGTTCATAATAAATATATTTAGCAGAGAAATCATTTTTGAAATGGGCAGAGAGAAAACAGATCCCTAAATAACATTATGGATCACTGCCTAATTTGCAAAATACTTTAGTTTCTTGTTTGTAATCTCTGTGATTCACGCACATGAATATTCTTGAATTGAATTGTTTTCTTAGTCCATGAATGCTCCCACCCACTGTGCATGCTAGAAGGATTTACGATTTATTTACCTGAATTCTTTTTAACTGTGGCTGGGAATGTTTTATCTTATTATGAGAGTAGACTAATAGTTGACTTATTTCAATTATGTTTTCCATTGTATTGTTGATCGTTTTCATGATTCCCATTGATGTTTTTTTTTAATGTTTCAGTGGATTGTTTTCTGCCAATCCTATTGCTTATTTCTATGGCCTTGAAGGCCAGCTTTAGAAAATGGGTTAATCATGTCAATAAGCTGCCATCCTCAGATAGGCAATCTTTGTCTTTCTGTTTGATTGAGGGCCATCCCAGTTGGCTTAAGTCATTGTTGCTTCATAAACCAGATATAAGGCAATCATACATATTGGTTCAGCTAGCCAAGTAGCAAGGTGAAAAGGCAGTCTAAATGATTGAAGATATCAGTATTAAATTGCAGAAAACCTTCTGTTTCAGTTACATTGGTCAGAGAAATGTCACATAACACCAGTGCAATTGTAACAGTGGAGAAATACTTGAGATAACAATCTCAGCTTTGAAGCACTGAGGTCTCGTCTAACCATTGCTAAAGAATACACTCCATGGGTCTAGAACAGCCATATACTGTGACTATTTTCCTGATGAGGAAATAATCAAATGGAGGATCATTAAATTATCCTACGCTATGTTGATGGTATCAACATCCTTGATAGTTGATACCAAATAATAGCAAGCATTCAATGAGATGTAGGTTTTCTACATTGGGAGAGTTATCTCTTAAGTTTTATAGAAAAAATGATGAGACTTTTTTATTCCTTGACTGGCCTCTATGCTTCATAGCATACAGCAGCTATATATTGGATTAGTTTTCCTCTGAGCTTCTTGGACAGGAAGGTAATCAGATGAAGCTGAGGGGAGGGAGAAGAGGCAAGCTAGGGTCCTGCAGAAAAGAAAAAAAGTAGAGGCAGGATGATCTGGGTACCCAAGTATTCAGTGGGGAAAGAACTGGGCATTTCTTGTCTTTATGAGAAAAAAAGTCATCTTTAGTGTATACATCAGGTTATGTTTTTCTGGGGATAAATTTCATGGCATCTCTTGAACATTTCTCCTAATATAACCTGTTGCTATGATTTCTCCTAATATAACCTGTTGCTGCTGTCTGACTTAGATTGCACCCCAGTGGTTAGCCATATAATTCAAAACATGGCTTTGAGTAAAGACTGGCTCTTCCACATCAAAGCCAATGAGCTTGTAACTTGGGAAACCTGGCCCATCATATGGGACTTTGGTTGATTGAATCCGATATGCACAAACTGCCATCCTTGAAGAGAGACAACGGCTTCAAGATTCAACATCCAGCAGCTGACCAGTTCCTAAGTAGCAACAACATTACAGGCATTAAAAGCATTTCCCCCCCCCCTTTGGTCAGGTTTTGGGCATCCAAAATCTTCTCAGGAAGACTATTGTACGCATTATTTTTATTGCAGATCTTGCTTCTCAGAAGTTAACCTATTATTGTATTTAACTAATATCAGTTGCCAAAGCATTGTACAAAGACTAAGAACAATTTAAAGCAGTCTAATCCTGCTTTAAGCAAACAATAAGCAAATGTTAAACACCTAAACTGGAGAAACAATATATATACCAGTGGGTTCATAAAGCACCCTGTTCCAGGGTTTATTATAACAGCAAAATCTTCAAAGCTTTCCTGAAGAGCTAGGACCAAATGAAATTCAGGGACAGTGCTATTCCAAAGAGTAGGGGTGACTGCAGGTAATGCACTTCTTCCATCCAGAAGCAGACATTGCCTTGTTGATGGGAACAGAAATATACCTGCCCTTCCAGATCTTACTGGATGGGCAGAAAAATCAGAAAAAGAAGGTACCATATATATTCAGGCTCCAAGCCATGTAGGGCTTTATGGGTGAAAACCAACATAAATAGCTCCCAGAAGTCAAGCAGTAAGCTCTGCAAAGTAAAGTTGTCACATGAGTGAAATGAGAGACAATCACAACTAGTTGTGCTGCACACAATGCACCAAGGAGTTCTATGCTATGCTGAGATTTGGACTCAGTGGATCATAGTATGGCAGATCGACTGGACTTCATACAACACAAGAGGCAAAGCCTATTTTTAGAGCTGTAGAGAAAACATCAATATGGAATTTGAGGCTAGTGAAAGCTTTTGCTTTTTTTCCTATTTCATTTCTCTCTTCTATCATTAATGACTGGTTTGAGATTTTATCAGCTCTTTAAATTCAGCATTTGAAATCTTCCATCTCTTAAAAAATTTACTTAGCAGTGATTAGTGCTTTCCATAGTTCAACTGAACTCAATACTGTATATTCAAACTATTTTAAAGGTAATTTTTAGAAGGCTTCCACAATGCCAGTACAATTTTTTGGGAATATTTTTATTGTCTCATCCATTTTATGTGTTTTGATGATGAAGCTGGCTTCTCTGTAAAAAAAAAAAAAATCCTATACCACACTGTGCAAGTGAGTAGAGAACTTTCAGAATTGAGCCATTATGCATAATATTCCATAAGAACAAGGAAATATTGTACCCCTGTATTAGCTTCCTATTCATGATTCCACTTTTCACTATACTATGATACCATTTTGCTGATATATTTTCTTCTTTAATGAGTAGGCTTCATTAAAGTCTACTCCAATTCTTAGCTACTTGGTGAACTTTACACAAATGCTGCTGCTTCTACTTTATAGTTTTTCACAGCAAGGATTTTCAGTTTCTTCAGAGAGAATTATCTGTTTAAGAAAGATTAATACATTTCATTCCATGTGGGGCCTTTCTGATTGGACAGTAGCTTTATAGACATAACTGGTCGCAGCCATCAACCTTTGTTCCTTCTTCCTGCCTCACTATCCAGGTTGCTTTGATGCTTGCATCATTAATTGCCTTAGCATACTTTACTAGTCTTTCTTGAAGGTGATACAAGAGACCACAATAAAGAAAAGCAGGTTGCTTGCCTGTAACTATAATTGTTTAAATAGCCTTTCATTTGCGTGATTCTCCTATTGACTGGGGATGGGTGGGGAGGCGTTTGCTCAATGAATTTAGGCAGCTTCTTCAGGCATGCACAGTAGGATGGAGCAGTCAAGGACCACCACAAAAATGTTGGTTCAGAATGTTTTCAAAAGAATAATAAGCCTGTTTGTGGAAGTACAGACGGCCACTCCAAGAGCTATAACTGCAGTTAAGCAGCCTGTTTTTTTTTCTTCTCTATTACCTTGTTACCTCCTAATGATTGTCCATGCATCATGTGCAGGACTATGTGGTGTGTCACAGCACATTCAGTTTCAGCTTTTTCACATTTCTCTCTTACATTGTTTCTTTATTAACAGCATGGAGAAATATGTAACAATGATATGCTAATAATATGTTTTGCCAAGCAAAAGTGTAAAGTAATAAAATGTTTGTCACGTATCCTACAAATGGTCTAATTTCTGCTGTTATTTTAGAGTATTTCAATAGCTTTTAAAACTTTTTCAGCTCATGGTTGCAGACAGCCAGAGACGCCAGCGAATGTAGATGTAAAAGCAATAGATCTACCTACACTAGGCTACACTCTGGTATATACGTGTCAGCCGGGATTTTTTCTTGCTGGTGGATCAGAACACCGGACATGTAAACCAGACATGAAATGGACAGGAAAATCACCTGTTTGTAAAAGTAAGTCACTGATAAATTAATGGTAAAGTTTAATAGTTTATAAGGTCCATTTTATTTAAAATGTTTAAAAGCTATCATCTATCTATCTATCTATCTATCTATCTATCTATCTATCTATCTATCTATCTTATCCTATTATAATCATATTATATATTATCTTCCTGAGACATAGAGACATCAAATAATGAGAACAAATAATGTCATCTATATTGAAGATAGAAATTAATATCTAAATATTAATATATATATATATAATATTAACTTATTAATATTATTTAAATATTCCACAATACTAACATATAATAGATATTCATCTGTTGGACTGGCCACCTAATGGGAAACTTTTGCAAAGAGTGTCATGAGCTGTTGAGACATCTTGAAGTTGCTTAGATTCCAAGGGTAGCACTCCCTCTTGTTTTCTGTTGCTACCTCCAGAAACACCACTAGTGAAATGTTGACTTACTAAAATTTCTGCTCAGCAAGGAGAAACAAGGCGGAAAGGGGGAATTTTATTTGCTGATATTTTACAAAAAATAGTACTATATATTTTTTTTTAATTTGATTTATATGCCGCCCTTCTCCAGAGACTCAGGGCGGCTTACAATGCGTTAAGCAATATATTGATGGAGAGGTGATCAAATTATACAAGTAGTTTTAGAAATAAGGCAAGTTCTGAGGAGTAATTATGTCTTTCATTTTGCTTTAGTTATTGAAAGTTTCTCCATGCTGAGAAAGTATGATTGTTTAGGATATTTTGTGGATACTAAGCAGATAGAAATTTTGATCACATCAGTCAGCAATTTTACAAAATAATCTATGAATGTAGGTTGTCCCTTTCCTCTTCCTTTGTATTAATAATCTTGAAATTAGAGAAGGTGAAAGGAAGCAATTTAGATGTATCTCATATAGCTCATGTCTCTCAGATTAACATATTTTATTAGAAGGCAGGCAGCTTCTGTTTTTTTTAATAACATTTGTTAATTGGAAAAGGTACAAGCAGATTCCTTTCATCTCAGGTATTAATATTACCAATTAAGGAAACATGAGGGTTAGATGGAATTTCAAGGAAGCACTATAAATAATTGCCCAGATGTACAGGCTTTATAATTATAAAAATTAATACTAACAAATAGAAGGATTGTTTAATTTATCCAGTAGAGTGTCAGAGTTAAGATGTTAGACTAGGAGTGGGAGAAGTAGGTTACTAAGTGACTTTGGAACAGTCTGTATCTCAGTCGAACATTTTTCACATGATTGTTGTAAAGATGAATAGGAGGAGGAAAATGTATGCCTATAAGCTTCTGAATAAAAGGCAAACTATAAATCTGATAAATAAATGTTATTGATTCGAGGACAACTGCCAATATATAAAGTTATCCTAATTTCTTATGGGAATAAAAGATTTGCTCCTTTTGGCAATAAATGTTGCCTACATGTTTGTTTCTACTTCAAGACTTTACATTCATAATAAGAAAAGAATGTTTGTGGCATTTTGATGCTGGTGGAAAAAAAATCTTGATTCATCCTTGAACATGGAAAAAGCCTCAGCAGACATTATTGATTTTATCCACAAGATGAAGATGGTGTAAATACTATGCTCAGGATAAATTATTTATCTTTTGTTATCATTAATAGACAAGTAGCAAATTAGAGCTACCTCATTTGTAATTCTAGTAATACTTTCCACAAAGCATCTGGTATTTACAACTATGAATCTTAAATTCTCAAATGGGAAAGAGGAAAGTTGATACTAACTAGGGTCTATGACAATTCACTACAGCCAACTTGCTACAGCCAACTCACCACAGCCAACTCACCTCAGCTAACTTGCCATGGCCAATTTGCCATGGCCAACTCACCATTGGACAACTCATCACGGTCATCTTGCCCTGAGAACTCACTGTGGGACAAGAGCTACACTAATATCAACGGAATGGTGGAATAAAATCATTTATAAAGGATACAAAAAGACGGAAAAAAGGAAATGTGAATGACAAAAAATATATTTTTTATTTTAAATAATTAAATTGAATTGTTATATTGTCCATGATGAGTTGTCCTATAAGCGAGTAGTCCATGGTGAGTTGTCCCATTCTGACTAAAACTATGTATTATGCTGCTGCTCCATCAAGTTCCTGAAAGCACAGTTGGAATGAGTAGAAAACAACTGAACAAAATTGAATTATAAGGAACAGGAACTAGGATTTATGTAATAGGAATAGGAAGAAGGGGGAAGCAAAATACACATTCAACTGAATAAAGAATTTAATATATCCTTGCTTAAAAAAAGTACTGATAATTATCTTCAGTAAATTGCAATTAAGGCATCAATTTAATAACCTGTCTTGGGTTATGTGTCTTAAATTTGGTAGTAGTTGTAGGCCTCACTCTCTTCCTCTTAAATTGGTTGGGAAATGGTTTGTGGATGTTACCTGAGGGAAGTAGGCAATTTATCTCATAACTTCTACTTTTCTTTTCTGAATCTATTTTCTGGATTTTTTTTCTTTTGGTCAATCTGTCTTCTTTAACAGTCTTCTCAAAGTTACTCCTCAAGATCTTGAGGTGGCTTTTTTGATCAAATGACATTACTTCAGAATTATACTCATAGACATACACATATCATGCATAATTAAGTCTATTAAGGCTAAGAGGTTGCTAGGGCTGCCGCCTGGAGCTGATCAGAGGAGAAGTGAAACAGAAAGTTCTAGCCAGGGAAATTTGGGTAGAAATTTGGGTAGAACAGTGAGGAGAAGGAGTTAAATATGAAATTTTGGAGGAAATTTATCCATATGCTTGGTGAAGTTTCTGAGGGTTTTTCTAGCTTGAGCTAGCTACTTGACTTCCTGTTCCAGCCCCTGAGAAAGAGGAGGAGCTCAAATTCAAACTTAAAAGAGTTTCTCCCCTGCCTCCCCCCCAAAAAAAATAAAAATCATTGAAATAAGAGGGACAATTCTTTTTCTTTGCCTTTTGTCTGGGGACTGATACTTTGTAAAAGTATTTATAAAAGTTCTGGAATTGGGCATGATCAGTTTCTAGCCAAGTTTGGCAGTGACACCAAACTGTTCAGAGTGGCAAAAGCAATAAGTATCTCTGTGCAATAGGGAAATGGGCATCAAAATGTCAAATGACATTCAATATTAACAAGGACAAAATAATGCATGTTGGAGCCAAAATATTAACTACTTATACAAACTAATTACATCAGAAATAACAGTGATTGATGAGGGAAAAGCTCTTGGAGTAATGGTAAACATTTCAATGATGGTTTCAACAGGGTGTGCATCTGCTGTAAAAAGGCCAAAAGCTTGTTAGGAATAATTAGAAATGATATTGAAAATAGAGATGCCAACATTGCAATGCCCTTGATGTAAATCAACAGTGTGAACACCTCTGGAATATTGGAATATATGATATAGTTCAGAAAAGGGCAACTGAGATGGAGAAGCTTCTGTATGAGGAAAGGCTGGAACATTTGGGACTTTTTAGTCTAGAAAGCAGGTGAATGAGGGCACATGATTGAGATGTATAAAATTGTGCACAGTGTGGATAAAGTGGACAAGATTAATATGTTTTCACCTTCCCAAAGTAGTAGAACCAGAGATTACCTCTGAAGTTGAATCCTGGAACCATCCTTAGACAAAAAGAAAAAAAATACAGACCTTTTAATTAAACTTTAGAATTTGCTAACAGAAAATGAATGTCAGATAATAGTTTGGCTGGCTTCCAAAACACTGGATAAATTCATGAAATTCATGAAAATCAGTGGCTATTGGCCTTAATGGCCTTAATGGTAGTGTGACTGCCTCTGAAGGCATCTGCTGGGAAACCAGGGGCTTCCTTGTGTAGTTTGTTGGCTAATGTGAGAAGAGATTGGTGGACGACATAGACAGCAGGGCACTGCTTATGTTCTTATTTTAAACTTTACCTCTACTTTCCTGAATAGTTCATTTTCCAAAATAGGTTTTATTCATTTGCATGTCTAATTAATAAACATGCCATTTTATGTATCTTTTAAGCATGTGTATTCTTCCTCTAAGATGGTAAGCAGGAGATTTTATTGTCAAGCAACATCCTAAAGTCTCATATGTTGGTTTGTGTTCACTCATGCTTCCTTCCTAATGTCTTTTAGTGCTATAGGCCTAATAATGGAAACATTCTTCTTTGAAGAAAGGGGGATCTGATTCTGCTGCCTTGACTTGTAGCTTAGACCACTTTTAGAATATCTCTCTCTCAAAACTGATTTTATGTCTCCATTTATGGAAGAAAATAGCTTTTTACTTGTAACTGTTGGCTTGTCAAGAATCATATAACAATAATACTCCAATCCACTACGGTAAAGCCCAGCTTGCTTCAGAAGGATATCACCACAGCTCTTGATGTTGCTTGCTATAGGTTCGTACAGGTGATCTGGATAATCTGAAAGTCTTCATGTGGTCTCCCTTTTATAGAAGGATGAGAAATAAGTAGCCATCATGTACTACAATGTGAAAACTTTATTTGCAGTGAGCTAAGAATGAGCAATCTACTGCTTTCTAGGTGTGTTAAAGTAACATGCTACCCTACTGCATCTGGTGAGAGTTAAGGATTCAGGACTATCGGCAGAGTTATAGGTTGCCGAGTCTTAATGCAACACATACATTGCTAATCTCTATGTCACTGTCTTAGTTTTTCATGTGTGTCTTTTATGTTTATATAATACAAGTTCAATATGTAAATAAACTTCCTCTGAACATCTGCAAGAAATCCACTTGTAAAATAAATATGAAGTTGATGTTAAATATAAATATGATGTTTTTCACCTAATGAGAAACAAACAAGCTTTCCTATAAATCTATATGTATTTTTTTTTTAAAAAATAGAAATTAACATATAAGCAAAAGGGGAGATTTGATGAGAATTGCTCTTTACAGCTCTATGCTTTCTGGATTCAACACTTTAAAGATAGCTTTTGTTTCTTTTTGTTTATTACTGTTCTTAAAATACTGGCCCTTTCCAAATAGGAACATGATAAGGCAGGACTATTTCCTGAATGCCTGCCTATTTTTCCTTATTGCACATCAGGAAATCCTCTTTCCTACCTAATCATAGTCTACATTCCTAAACACAGGTCATTAGCCATTGTGAGTTAAAATGCATTGAATTATGCTGCTACTAGATTAGCAGGAGATGCACTCCAAGATAAAAGATTTGCATATGTAGTGCAGCAAACTTGAATTGTTTGTTATATAGTACTATTACCAAGAGGTTTTCCAACCACTGGTGCATAGTAAGAAATATGATCATAGTCCTGGCTGTTTCTGGCTTATAATTATGTCATTAGTTTAATAGAATTTAATTATAGTTTTTCATAAAGACATACATGTACACCTTCATCATTACTAGTTTAAGGCTCTCTGTTACAGCACTGTGGTTGATATAAACATTATTTTTTTTTTAGAAACGAGATCAGCAATTATCCCCACCATCAGCCAACTTGCCACAATGCAAACTTTGGAGTCCTGAAAGTTTTATTTTTTTTTTTCTGATAAGTATACAGAACTATATCTGGTTGAATATGTAATACAGATTTTAGCTATGTCTACCATAAATAATAGGTGTATCAGAAAACACACAATTGCCTCAGTCAAGCATTATGTATCAACAATTAAGAATATGTTTATAAAAATGATAATTTGTCTTTTTACTTGTAGGTAAAGGAGTGAGAGAAGTTAATGAGACAGTAACTAAAACACCAGGTTTGTATACGAGAACAGTTTTAGAACTAAGCACCTTAAGTTCTTCTGCAGTTTCTCATACAATAAAAAAACTTCTAGCCTTTATCAGAACACTTCATCACTGATATAAAAATTTACCTAAATACTGAAATATAAGTTCAATTGTCTGAAACTGCACTTTTTTAAAAAAAGGTACCCATTATTTTGGCATTATTTAGGGATATTTTCATTACCCACACACATTCAAAACATGTGAATAGGGTCTGGAGGCCCATCTCTGCCACTTTATGCAACCTTTCTGTTTGGAAGGAATATTTTATTTTATTTATTTTATTAGTCCAATTTATATGCCACCCTTCTCTGTAGACTCAGGGCGGCTTACAATGCATTATAGTATTTAGTATTTAGTATTTATTAAATTTTTATACCGCCCCCTCTCCCGAAGGACTCAGGGCGGTGAACAGCCAGAATTAAAAACACACAATACAAATATTAAAATACATTAAAACAAAATTAAATTATCTTTAGCTTCTCCAATTTAAAACCCCTTACCCATAAAATTCACCCAATTAAAATTTTTTAACCCAGCCCGGCTTGCTGAAATAAAAAAAGTCTTCAGGGCCCGGCGGAAAGTCCGGAGGTCCAGAATTAGTCGTATCCCTGGGGGTAGCTCATTCCAGAAGGCGGGTGCCCCCACAGAGAAGGCTCTTCCCCGAGGGGTTGCCAGCCGACATTGCCTGACCGACAGCACCCTGAGGAGGCCCTCTCTGTGGGAGCGTGTTGGCCGGTGGGAGGTTATTGGAGGCAGAAGGTGGTCTCGTAAGTAACCGGGTCCTAAGCCATGGAACGCTTTGAAGATGAGAACCAACACCTTGAAGCGCACTCGGAAGACCACTGGAAGCCAATGCAGCTCGTGCAGGAGAGGTGTCACATGGGAGCGCCATGTCGCCCCCATAAGTACCCGCGCGGCCGCATTCTGCACCAGTTGGAGCCTCCGAGTGCTCCTCAAGGGGAGCCCCATGTAGAGAGCGTTACAGTAGTCAAGGCGGGAAGTGACGAGGGCATGAGTGACCGTGCATAGGGAGTCCCGATCCAGAAAGGGGCACAACTGGCGTATCAGGCGAACCTGATAGAAAGCCCCCCTGGCCACGGCCATCATATGCTCTTCTAAAGACAGTCGTGCATCCAGGAGGACACCCAAGTTATGCGCCCTCTCCGTGGGGGCCAATATCTCGTCCCCAATAGTCAGCGATGGCACCAGCTGACTATATCGGGACACCGGCAGCCACAGCCACTCAGTCTTGGAGGGATTGAGTCGGAGCCTGTTCCTCCCCATCCAGACCCGCACGGCCTCCAGGCACCAGGACATCACTTCAAGGGCATCATTGGGGTGGTCTGGGGTGGAGATGTACAGCTGGGTGTCATCAGTGTACAGATGGCACTGCACCCCAAAACCACAGATGATCTCGCCCAGCGGCTTCACATAAATGTTGAACAGGAGAGGCTAGAGGACCGGCCCTTGTGGCACCCCACAAACCAAGTGCCTTGAGGTCGACCTCTGCCCTCCAGCCAACACAGACTGCGACCGGTCGGAGAGATAGGAGGAGAACCACCGTAAAACAGTGCCTCCCACTCCCAACCCCTCCAACTGGCGCAGCATGATACCATGGTCGATGGTATCAAAAGCCGCTGAGAGGTCTAATAAGAACAGAGGAGCAACCTCTGTCCCGAGCCCTCCAGAGATCATCAACCAACGCGACCAATGCCGTTTCCATGCTGTACCTGGGCCTGAAGCCGGACTGGAACGGATCTAGATAGACAGTTTCATCCAGGTACTGCGGGAGCTGTCGCGCAACCACACTCTCAACAACCTTCGCCAAGAAGCGAAGGTTGGAAACTGGACGATAGTTTGCTAAAACAGCTGGGTCCAGAGAGGGCTTCTTGAGGAGGGGCCTCACCACCGCCTCTTTCAAGGCGGGAGGCAAGAACCCCTCACTCAAGGAAGCATTTATAATCCTCTGGAGCCAGCCTCGTGTAACCTCCCGGGTAGCCAGCACCAACCAGGAGGGACACGGGTCCAATAAACATGTGGTTGTGTTCAATCTCCCCAGCATCCTGTCCACATCCTCGGGAGTCACAGGGTCAAACTCATCCCAGATAATTGTCTCAAGACAGACCTCGGACAACCCGCCTGTACCTACCCAGTCAGAGTCCAAGCCTTCCCGAATTTGAGCGACTTTATTGTGCAGATAATGCGCAAAATCCTCAGCACGACCTTGCAAGGGGTCTTCCCGCGCTCCCAGATGGAGAAGGGAGCGAGTCACCCTAAACAAGGCAGCTGGGCGATTTTCTGCCAATGCGATAAGAGCGGAAAAGTAATTACACTTCGCCGCATTTATCGCCACTAAGTAGGTCTTGATATAAGACCTCACTAGTGTACGGTCAGATTCGGAGCGACTGGCCCTCCAACTACTCTCTAGGCGTCTTTTCCGGCGTTTCATCCCCCTCAGCTCCTCGGAGAACCAAGGAGCTGGGCAGATTCGGCACCGGGTCAGAGGCCGCAAAGGCACGACCCGATCTAAAGCACCAGCGGCCACCCTATCCCAGGCGGCCACCAGGTCTTCCGTCGAGTCGCGCGCCAGAGTCTCAGGAAATCGCCCAAGCTCCATTCGGAACCTATCAGGATCCATCAGGCGCCTGGGGTGGAACCACCTGATTGGTTCTGCCTCCCTGCGGTGGGGCATAGCGGTCAGGAAGTCAAGTCTGAGGAGAGAATGGTCTGACCATGACAAGGGTTCAATAACTATATCCCCTGTATCTAAGCCATTCAACCACTGACCAGAGACGAAAACCAAGTCCAGCGTGTTTCCTCCTGTGTGAGTGGGGTTCTGAATTAACTGGGTCAGGTCCATGGCCATCATGGAAGCCATGAACTCCCGAGCCACCTCAGATGCTTCACCGATGGACGGCAGGTTGAAATCCCCCATGACTAAAAGCCTGGGGGTATCAACCACCACCCCGGCTATAACATTGAGGAGCTCGGGCAGGGTCGCTGCCACGTAGCAAGGAGCCAGGTACGTAACCAGCAGGCCCATCTGCCTCCCATGGTCCCACTTCACAAGGAGAGACTCACAACTGGCTATCTGAGGTACAGTGGCCTCCCTAGGATCAAGACCTTCCTTTACAATAACCGCCACCCCCCACCCCTACCCTGGGCCCTCGGCTGATGAAATGCGCGGAAACCCGGTGGGCACATTTCTACGAGGGGGATCCCCCCCTCCAGGCCCAGCCAGGTCTCTGTAATACCCGCCAGGTCCGCTCCCCCCTGCTGAATCAGCTCACAAATGAGGGGGGCTTTATTAACCACGGACCTGGCGTTGCACAGCATCAGCTTAAGATCCAGGCTCTGAGACTCCGGACAACCCAGGGAACGAGAAGAGCATTGGGAGCCGGAGCATGTCACCGCTTGGAGACAGCGGATGCATGCCCCCACAACATGATATGGCCCCCTACTCCCACCATACCTGCCCCTCCCACCCACGGTCCTGATGACATCGCCCTCTTCCCTACCAACACCAACCCCCTCCGATCCCCACTCCACACCTCCCCTAGCGCGACCCTGTGCCGGGCCTGGTCCCCTCCCCAGCAAATCACCCTCCCTATCCTTTGCCAAACAACCCTCCCCCCTCCCAAAACCCCTTAAAAGATTGGCAAATGACAATTTTAAAAAAACCCTCAACCCCCTCTTCGCCGCATGCCACCTCTCGGGATTCCAAAATCCGTCATCGAGGTAGGCCCTCGATAAAGTGGAGGGCCAATCCTGCGAGAGGGGGGAGTCTCGCAGAACAAGAAGCTCAGCTGCTGAATACATCTTGCCACAGAGGATAAGTGACCATGTCCCAAGGGTCAGATGGAAAATAAGAGGTCCAAAAGGGAGCAAATAAGGTGGGGGCATCCAAAATCTGAGGTCCAAAGTCCACTGTCCCCTCACCACAGTGGGTAGGATCTCTTGCCAAGTCGACACAGTTCAAGGGGGATACAATCCAACCACCGTCTCACAGTGATTGGTCTGATGGTCAGTCCCCTCTACTAGTGAGATGGAAGTAGTGAACCTTTGCAATATCAGTACAGCATAAGGGGTTAAAGTCCATAGCCACCCTCTCACAGTGGCTGGTTTAATAGTCCACAACCACCCTCTCACGGTGGTTGGTCTGATAGTCAGTCCCCTCTGCTGGTGAAGTGCAGATAATACCATACCGACTCCGCTCGAGGGGCACAAAAAACCAAGACCACCCTCTCACGGTGGCTGGTATGATGGGCAGTCCCCTCTGCTGGTGGGATGGAAGAAATGTACCGGCTCCCATAATCTCGCAACACAATTTACAGTCCCCCTCCACGGCAGGGCTCTGATGAATATGAGCCAGATTTCATAGCAATAGCCTGCATACTTTTATGTATATTCCTGCTTATTAGGGCTTTCGCCACCCCCCCCACCCCAAGCGGTGTTGTTCTATACAAAGCTGGCTTATTGCCCCCACAATCCGGGTCCTCAATTTACCTACCTCGAAAGGATGGAAGGCTGAGTCAACCTTGAGCCTGGTGAGATTTGAACCTGCACTAATTGCAGGCAGCTGACAGCTAAGTGCTAGCACTTAACAGCACTTAGTCCGCTGCACCACCGAGGCTCTTATGAAAGGGATCTAGGAGTGCTAGCGAAAAACCACTTAAGAGTGAGAAAGCAGTTGCTTGCAGCTGCCAAAAAAAGCCAATACAGTCCTAGGCGGTATCAACAGAGTGTCAAAATAATGTACTCTGTTAGTACAGCTTGATACTGTTTTAGTAAGACCACACTTGGAATACTGCGTCCAATTTTGGTCACTGCGATATAAACAAGATACTGAGACTCTAGAACAGTGTTTCTCAACCTTGGTAGCTTGAAGATGGGTGGACTTCAACTCCCAGAATCCCCCAGCCAGCATTGCTGGCTGGGGGATTCTGGGAGTTGAAGTCCACCCATCTTCAAGCTACCAAGGTTGAGAAACACTGCTCTAGAAAGAGTCCAGAGAAAAGTAGCAATGATGATTAGAGGGTTAGAGGCTAAAACATAAAATGAAGAGTTCCGAGAATTAAGTATGAGTAGTCTAATGAAGAGAAGGATCAGAGGTGACATGATAGCAGTCTTCCAATATTTGAATATCAAAAAGAAGAGGGTGACAACCTAATCTCCAAAGCACCTGAGGGCAAGACAAGAAGTAACGGATGGAAATTTACCAAAGAGAGATCCAAGTAGAACTAAAGAGAAATTTCTTGACAATAAGAACAATTAATCAGTGGAATGGTTGCATTCAGTGCACCAACACTGAGATTTTTAAGAAGAGATTGGGCAACCATTTGTACATAATGATATAGGGTCAAGCAGGGGTTGGACTAGAAGACATTCAAGGTCCCTTCTAATTCTGTTATTCTGTTATGATATATAGAGCTGTAAGTGATTAAAAAGTGATTTCAAAAAATATTCTGAACCTCATACATGTACATTGTGCACCTCTTCACTACTTATTAATATAAACAGATCTTTTCCCCACCCCCTTGCAAGCTTGAAAAAAAGATAATGCCATGTTAAAGAGAAAATCACCACCATATTTAATATTAATACAACTCTTAAAACAATGGCCCCCTTTTCTGGCTTGTTCAGAAGCCTGAAATAAATTAGGCCATTCTAATGCATAAGAAAAAGGTGTGCTGTGCTTGCATGTACAGCTTGGCTTGGTAGACAGATAGACAGAATATCTTCAATCATGGGATTTCCCCATGCATTCTCTAGTTGCACAGCCAATGCATAATTTTATCATCATAAAACTAGATGGCATTAGTTCTAGAACTAGAAACTAATTGCTAGAAGCTAAAATCTAGAACTAGATTTTAAAAGATCCATACATTATATATTAGAATCTAGAGAGACTATTGCTTTATATCAGACAATGTACTATAATGGAGAGCCTTATCATAAAAGTAGGAGTTAAACACACCACAGATGTCGTATGTAAAAATTATTCTGTTCCCATCTTATAAATAGTGTGCTAGAGAAAAGCAAATATATTTTAAAAATCAAATTCATTTCATAATGCTGCATATTTTAATTTGTTCAGTTTTAAATTTCAGCTTCTCCTGGATTTGCTTAACTTTCAAATTCATAACCCTGGCCTCAGAGGAGGATTTACAGGATTCACAGAGAAAAATACCATGTGACAGTAATGTGCAAATCAGCCAGGACATGATTTGAAAATGGAAAGTTTCTACTAAAATTTGGGATCTGAAATTGAAATATAATAAATTTAAGTTCTAACTGTGACCATTGATTCTATAAATAGGCCTTCCTCTTGAAACACAGTAGTCTTTGGGATTCTCTTCTTCCTTACTTTTCTTAAACAAAAACAACTTTTCAGAAGTTCTTGAATTCTGATTCAACCTGTCACAGATTAAAAGCTGTCACATGAGAAAACAAAACGCTAACTTTAAATATGTTCTTATTCCAAAGGATGTCTAACAACACCCATAGATCTTCCTTCCTTATTGTTTATTTATTATACAGTTCTTAGTGTAGAGTAAGTTTTGAAGTCTCTGTGGGCCCTCACAAAACAAAATAACAACACTAGCAGCACTTACTTTCATTGCCCAATGAAGTTTTCTCTGTACTGTAGCTTACCCAGGTACTAGTGAAACATATATCAATGCCAAGACAGAACAAGAATTTAACTTGCTCAAGTATGTTTATATAATTCTCACCTAGATGTTTCAGCCTGAGGGCTAATTAGCCCATAACGCTACAAAATGAAAAATTCATGTCACAAGACTAATGTTCTTAATTATCCAGCTACCTGTGCATTCTTTTCAGTGGTGTTATAACCTTACAATGCTTTCAGTGTGTCTTCAGTGTTGAATGTGCAATATGTCTTTTTAGTCTTTAAACAAAATGTGCTTCCTGTCTCTCTCACCTACCAACAAAACTAAAATCTGAAATTAAATTGTACTTAATTTGCACAATATAATTGATACCATGTTACATTACAATCCACCTATTTTCTTGCTAACTGAGAGGTTTTGGTTTTGCTTGTCTTCCAAATAATGAAAGAAAACCAAGAATCCGTGGCCACCTTACCACCATGAGGAAAAGAGGCTGACAAATAAGCTGCCCTATATTTTAAACAACAAAGTTACCATGAGAGTAACCAATATGGAGGACACTGTCTTATTGTAGGCATGAGAATCAGACATCCCATTAATTCTTCATGAAAATTTTAAACTGTGCACCAATATCCAATTTTTCATGTATGATTCTCAATGAAATAAATGGGATTTAACTATGTCTACCATTTGTCAAGAATGCATCCAAACTGTCTTGAGCTTTTTTTTTCTAATGGATGAATGCTTTTCTTAACTAAAAATGTAATACTGTTCCAATTCATTATTTCAAAAACATTTCATTACAATGACCAATGTCACTGTACTTTTTTTTAAAAAAAAATTCTTTTAAAAAAGCTATTTCCTCGTATTTTTTGGAGAGCTGGAAAAGAGATTGAAATAGGGAGAGAGAGAGTGGTTTCTTGAAATTTATTTTAAAACAAATTTAGTTAATTTGGCATTTTCCTACCTATCTATTCATTATAGGGACATTTTTTGGGGGAAAGAAATATGTATATTGGGCAAAATTATGTATTCAGAGGAATACAGGGGAACAAATGTATAGGAAAATGTGTGTGTATGCTTGTGTGTTTATAAAATCATGCACATTTTGGGGGAGGGGATACTGTGAAAATAGGAAAAACAGAGTTTTAAATGAAGAAACTTAAAGGACTTGGAATCAATGCATGAAATTAGTTTATTTTTATTTGAAATCATTCATGGTACAACAGAAAAAATCCTAAACTTCTATACATCAAGGTTTACCAGAAGTGTTATCATTGATATATTAATATTTTAGATTGACAAGTATTACCAATTATGGAACCACCTGTGTGTGCCAGCTATAATAATGTATTGAATAACTTGTTGAATAAAAAAAAAAGGCATCTGTTTGTAGACCAAGGTGATTTTCTTTTGTATTTCTTCTTCAGTTCCCTCCGATGTATTTTTTATAAATTCACTGTGGAAGGGGTTTTATGAGCATCTAGGGAAAAGACAAGTTGCAACTCTTACAGTTGACTGGTTCAATGCTACAAGCAGTAAGGTGAATGCTACTTTCATTGATGCATCCAGCATGCAACTTAAATTATCAGGTGAGATTAAAAACCGGACATTTGTCATCGAAGCTATCCAAATGGTATGCTGATTAAAGGGTCATGGACATTTCATGGATATACATTAGTCCTTGTTTAACAACCCTAATTGAGACTGGAAACTCCATCGCTAAGCAAAGCAGTTGTTAAGCAAAACATTGTGTAATCACCCTACTTAGTGATAACAGTTCTAACAGTCCTTTATGCAGTCGTTAAACAAAACATACAGAGGTATTTATACTTCACATGACCATGACTTGCAATCTCCTATCATATTTCCCACTGAATTTACTGCAATAGGTGTTAAGTGTGAGGATGGGTCATAAGTTATGTTTTTTAGAGTTATTGTAATTTCAAAGAGTTACTAAACAAATGGTTGTTAAGTGAGGACTACCTGTATATGGTATTTCAAATCCTAATAATATACATACAGTATTATTTCAGAACCCTATATGTTAAAAAAGGTGTCTATTAAGTGCGCAAAATCATCAGATGCTTGATGAAAACAAAACAAAAGGAAACTACATTTTAACAATTGTATTGCTATAGTTTGGACTTTATGATTTCCTAACACACTAAGTTAGTTTTTTAGATAGAACTAAAGTCTGTAGTTCAGCTTTATTATGACTTTCAGTATCTGCAATTTCCATTTGAATTTTGGTTTGGGTATACATAGTCATAATTTTCTTTTGGTACTCTGCAGCCCATTTTAATCTTGAATCATTCCCTTTTAATGAGAATGGTAAAACATGGTTTGTTTGTTTTTTACTGATAATGCAAACATTTATGTGAAATATGTCATATTTAAAATGTTTCAGCATCAGTTGGCCATTAATAATTTTAGGTTAATATGCAACTACTTTTATTATTACTTTTTAAGAATAGCTTGTCTTTTCAATAGCATAAATTTAGAATGACAGCTAGGTTTCCGAATGTATATTTAAATTAAAATTCTGTGTACTTTTTGTAAATCAATATTCAGTTTGAAAGTACCGCATTTGTCCCTTTAAAAGGAATAAGTATTTTACTGAAGTGCTAGAAATAAAGGAAAAACATTCTATGGAGAGGTGGTTAAGACACTGCCGAAATACAGACTCACAAGTCCAGTTCATATTTAATTTGGGAAAATTAGGACTTGTATTGGACTTTGTAATATTTGAAGGCCAGAATTATACGTGATAGGCTAATCATTAAGTAAAATATTGTGATACGTCCTGCTGATTTCATCATTGCCACATCTTTACTAGGGTATGTTATAAAAACATTGCCATGACATTCAGGTAACATATGGTCTAGTTTAGAAGCTTTACTGTAACAAAGTAGGGATTTTATTTGCCTTGTTACACGTTTGCATAGCAACCACTAATTAGTCCTCATTTTATATAAATGAAGTTGAAAGGGTAATTAAACTGATTTTCACATACAGATTTCTTGAACACATATGGTTGTATAAACTTGATTTCAAATAATCTTTTATAGGCACTTACAAGAAAGAAGAAGCTCATTTGCTTCTGAAAGTCTATCATGTTAAAAATCCTAAAGAAGGTTTTGTAAACAAGCTTGAAAACGACAAATGGGCATTGGATGGCTATGTAAGTAAATACACATCTCTGAAAAAAAATGTTAACTGTATTGAACAGTTTGAATAGTGTCACTAAGTATGAGACATATAATTATATTTTATATAATATTGCATACCATATAATTTCCTTCTTTGAGTGGGATCTTACATGAATGCATATATATTATACAGGTAGTCCTCGACATACCCCCACAATTGAGCCCAAAATTTCTGTTGCTAAGCAAGACAGGTGTTAAGTGAGTTTTGACCCATTTTATGACTTTTCTTGCCACAGTTACTAAGCGAATCACTGCAAGTGTTAAGGTAATAGCAAGTTTGTTAAGTGAATCTGGCTTCCCCATTGACTTTGCTTGTCAGAAAGTCACATGTCCCCGAGACTCTGCAACTGTCATAAATGCATGGCAGTCGCCAAGTGTTTAGATTTTGAACATGTGACCATGGGGATGCTGCAAAGTCCGTAAGTGTGAAAAATGGTTCCAAGTCGCTTTTTAAACTGCTGTTGTAACTTAAAAGGGTTACAACAGCACTAAATAAATGGTTGTAAATAGAGGACTACCTGTATGTGAGATCCCCCCCTCAAAAAAAAAAGAGAGAGATGGGCAAATCATTTAAAGGCAGAAAATGCATTGATGCAAGTGAAGCATCCTTTCTCAATGTGTGAAAGCAACCAAGTCCTCTGGAAGGCTCGGGGTAGTTGCTTCAAAGTTTTTCTTTAATGATCTGCACATTTGTGTGCATACACTTGCAAAGTCTTCTTCTGGAAGAAACAATCAGAAAAGCAAACTGACTTTTGAAGCATCCTTGAGATGTCTACCAGAGGATATAGCTGCTATAATGCTTCAAGTAGAGATAGCAATAGCACTTAGACTTATATACCACTTCAGAGTGCTTTTACAGCACTCTCTAAGTGGTTTGCAAAGTCAGCATATTGCCCCCAACAATTTGGGTCCTCATTTTATCAACCCTGGAAGGATGGAAGGCTGAGTCAACCTTGAGCCTGGTGAGATTCGAATTGCCATAGTTGTAAAAATCTCGTATTTGTTAATTATATTACACATTTAATTGAAAATTGTTATCAATAAAATTATGAAATTACATTGGTTGTACTTGAAAGTATTAGCAATCACATATCAATTGCTCCTCCTTATTGAAAAATGGGGATCCCTCAGAATGGGACAGGTAGTACTTGCTTAATGACTGCCTTGTTTAGCAAACATTCAAAGGTACAAGAGTTGAAAAAAGCCCAGCTGTGCAACCAATCCTTGCCTTTATGGCCATCATAATGTCCTATAAGCCCGTGATTGCCATTTGGGAGCTTCATAAACAGTTTCCAACAAGCAGAATGAGTGGAGAACCTAGAAGTAGAAGTTGTGGTCCCATGATGTCTCATTTACCAATGAAAGCAGAAGTGATATCATTAGTCTGGCATAGTTATGTGATTTTTCACTTAGCAATCATGGTCCCAGTTGTGGTCATTCAACTACCTGAATAGGTTTCAAATGTTCAAGTATTTCTGCCAAGGATGCATATACTATAAGAGTAAGGAAAACAAAAGAAAGAGACTTTCACACAACATCCAAATGTTTGTGAAAGAATAACAGAATTGGAAAGGACCTTGGAGGTCCTTTAGTCCAACTCCCTGCTCAAGCAGGAGACCCTATATAACATTTTAGACAAATAATTGTCCAATCTCTTCTTAAAAACCTCCAGTGGTGGAGCACCCACAACTTCTGGAGAACAGCTGTTCCACTGGTTAATTGTTCTCACTGTCAAGAAAAGAGAGAGCAAAAAAAAGGAAAAGTCTACTTCACTGTGCCTACCTATCTTCCTCTCTTCCTCTGTATCTCTCTTCCTTCACTGAAAGGGCTAGAGGAAGATATGAAATATAGCCATCAACTATTACTGAATAATACATGTAACATAAGCATGTGCAAGCTTTGTAAATTTCTAGGATCTGCTTCAGAAGAGGTACTTTACCCTCTGTCTCATACCTACTGTTCAAATCATCTGTGTGTGTGCGTGCGTGTGTGTGTGTGTGTGTAGATATCTCATGTACAAGAACAGTTAATACACATATAAAGATATATGGCTTCAATAATGCTTTCATTTCAATTATTAATAAAGTCTGATTGTTTAAAATATTTAAATATTTTTATATTTATCAGTCATCTTGAGTCGCATGGTTGAGTTGGACAGCTATAGAAATTGAATGAATAGATAAGTAAATGAATAATATGGATAAATTAATAACATTGCAAATTGTGGATTAGTTCATTCAGTCAACAAATTGGTTTGAGGCAGATTCTTTCTGTTTCAGGTATCATCTGGGCTTGAAAGAGGCGTCTTTACTTATCAAGGTGATATACATGGAAAAGATTTTGGAAAATTTATGTTCCAAAGAGAAAGTAAGAATGCCTTTTGAACACTCCATAGTATATTGTATGTCACTCCCATTAAATTATGTTACTTCATTCAGTGAGCAAACAATTAGAACAAATATTTGTTTTGCTGAATTCTTAACAAATTTGTAATTCACCTATATTAGATAAAATGTGATGTTATGTATCTATTTCAACACTTTTGATGCAGCTATTTCATTTTTGATACCACTGCAACCTAACTGCAGATTGCTTATATAAAATCTCTCAGTATAAATATTTATGAGGCATAGATAATGTATGATGATGATTTTATCCTAGTGCTTCAGCAATGCAATCCTATGCATGTTTATTGAAAAGTAAGCCCCAATTATGTTCACTGGGACTTACATTGATTGCAGCCTAAAATACTTTTACAAATTATTAAAGTTTCCATTTGATGATGGAGAGCATTCTGTGCCATTTAAATTACTTAGGTTCTTTTGAATTTTGCATGTCTTTGAAATGAAAAGAAAATAAATTTCAGTTTCAAATCTACCAAGGATTTGATATATCTCTTACATTTCTAATAGGCCATACCAAATTGTTTTGCATCTTACTGTTTGATCCTAGGATAATGAAAATAGAATTATTTTAGAGGACAGAGTTCAAAGGATGTTCCCCTCTTGGACACCTGGGCGAAGAAACTCTGATTCTCAGATTTCCCCTCAGTCAGTTTTATATACACATGCACACACCTTCCTGAAAATACAGTGTTGACATGATCCTTTATTTAACTTTCAGGTCCTTTAAATGTGGATGCCGATCACTCCAATCACAGCTATGGTACAAATAGCAGTTCTGTGGCAGCTGCCATTCTAGTACCCTTCTTTGCTCTAATATTATCAGGGTTTGCATTTTACCTCTACAAACACAGGTATAGTAAACACCTTATGATGCATTTAATGTTAAATATGAAAAACATTAAGTAGCATTGTTCGTTTCACATGGGTTATTTATTTATTTAGCATATGGCATACAATGTCGGGGAAATCTGCATGCTAGACACAATACAGTCCTGACAGCCTAAATTGCTAGTTCATTCTGTTTGGTGCTTGGGTGGTATCCATGGTGCACAGCAGGGAATGAATGAGCTTACAACAGCTGACTAGCTGTGCTCGGGTGGTTGGCTCTTTCAAATTCCTCTGCCGGTCTCACCTTGCCTCACCTTGTGTTGCATTGCCTCACATAGAGCAGGACCAACACCGGCTTCTACTCTTTTCACACACACAAATGAAGCTTGGTTTTTTTCCCATCAAAGTGTATCTACTTACAATATTTCATGCTTTACAACTCCTGGATGGGCAGGAGCTAGGGATCAAGCTATGGAAACTCTATCTCATGGAGCTGGGCTCAAACTGCCAGAGTGCAGACCATTTCTGGCAGTTCCTGCATCATTAAGACACTGTGCCACTGTGTCCCCTTTCAACATGGGTGACATGACCTCTTATTTTCAAGTATTAGTTAGCAGATTGTTTACACCAATTCAGGTTTTCAGATATCTTTCTAGGATAATCTAAAGGAAAGTAATATTTCAGAAATAACTAAGGTAGCATAGAATTGTGCAAATTCATCCTTCTCACTTCAGAAATAACTTGAGGATCCAGGAGTATTTCCAATTTAGAGAATGGGTCTTTCACAGACAATATAGCTCCATTCAAAAAAGGCTTAACTCTAATTCTATAGGCCAATTTTCTACTCACCAACAGTATCCTCCTGGGTCTGGTTTTAATTGCAGGTTGTTCATCTTTGTTATCAAACTTGGGCGTTGGCCAAGACAAACAATTGCTTCATTATAGTTGTTAGCAAAGGGAATTGATAAGGTTGTCATCTGCATACTGATGGAAATTCACTCCAATATTCTGAATTCTTTCTCATAACAGTAATGTGGCTACGAATGGATTACTGAACAAAATGGAGCTTGGAGTCTCTGAGAATCCCATTATGGATACACTGGGAAATACAATACAATTTATTGTAAAATGATGTCAACTATGTGTTTTACTAAGGGAAATTTCTGTCATCCAATTCCTTTGAAGATGTCATCCACCAAAAGATCAGAGCAATCTGAGTCCCATGTCATCGCTGAATCTCAATAGAGTTGGTCCAATGAATGTTTCTCTGGAGTGGTGAGAAATTAGAGTGGTCACTCACTTTCCCCAGCAGTTTTCAATCAAGAGAAATATTCTTTAATAATGGTTTTATCATTGCTTTCATTAGGCAGGGAAAGACACCCCTTCCTGCAAGGCAGCTCAAATTACTTCTCTGAAATTGCTGGGTAGTTCTTACTCAGATAGTTTTCTTAATCAAAAATGTCATAAAATATATGATTTTTCAGTAAGGATGAATCAACCAGGTGTTTAGACTGAATATGGCATGTTTGTCCCTCTATTGAGACCATCCCAAGGACCTGAGATAGGCAGATGTTGTTTGATGATGTTAAAGATATCATTGCAGGATGTAAATTGTGGCAGATAAAGCTGCCTTTTGCAATGACTTAGGGGTGATTTTGTCAGTGCTGATGGAGTTTTAGCAGTGCTCCAGGTGTTTTTGAATTGCACCAAAGTGCCTATCAGTACTATTTTTGCTTTCTTTTGCCACAGTTGTTCTACTTTTATTTGCAGGCTTTATATTTTGTGCAATTTTGTACAGTTTTTTTTCTTCTATTCTGCTGTTTCCATATATTGGAAAGTCCATATATCACATTAATATACTGTATACAACAATGTGAAATCACAGCTTCAGTTCTTTAGCTGCTGTTTGCCTTCATACTCATTGATCTCTTCCCAAAAGCCTAGGATGTTTTAATGTTTTGGCATAGTATATGTGCAGATCCAAGCAGATTGGCCTATTGTAATTGACAGATGGAAATTTTGTCCATGCACAATTTTCTAAGTACTGTCCAAATTTTTGGGTAGGGCATCCAGTCTACCAATAACTACTTGGACCACTAAAGCCATTTTAAGCCATCATCTTTCAATTCTGATTTTCAGAACTTGAAACTTTGTGATCTTCTCCAATTCTTTCTCTTCTATCTTCTGGTATTGCCACAACAATTATCCACACTTTCTGCTTTTTAACTACAGTTAAATCTGGTGTGTTATGTGCCAAGACTTAATGAGTTTATTTAGTAATTTATTCATCACAGCATCACATTTCTACAGTGTCCTACTGACCTAAGTAGGTAGCTTACAATTTTAAAAAAGTTTGTATTTGGAAATCCCACAATATTTTAGCCTGCTCATTTTCAACTATTTTTTTTCAACTTTATGATCTCACCAATTTTTTATTACTGGAACATGATAATTTTTACAGATATTCCAATGAATTACTTTGGCTACTCGGTTACACCATTGTTTATAATCAATTTTTGCAGTCTTCTTTCCCAAACTGAGTATAAGATCTACTGTTTCTTCTGCTTCTTTGCACAATCTTATTCTTTGAATCATTTGACAATTTTTCAGTTCTGACCTTGATTGTGTTAGTTTGAATAGTGGGCTCTTGAGCAGCCAAAATCAAGTCTTTCTCATTTTTTAAAAATGTTCCAGTTGTAAGACATTGCCAGATTGTACTTCAACCATTTTTCCCTTTGTTCTTTTGTAGAAATTGACCATATTATGCTTTTCATTGCCAGTGTTCTCTTTGTGTTTTTATTACATTATTTCAATATGCATGGTTTTTTTCCATGTACAAACAGTGAGTTCCAATTTTTAACTTGTCTTTTTACATAATCCTCCAGTGCATACTTTCCTTCTTCAATAGTTTGACTTAAAGTAAACTTTTGCCTCTATTTCTGTGGGGCACAAATCTGTCAATATCACTATGGGGATGTAGTGCATATTGAATAGTCATTAGCTTTCTTGCTTTTTGGTCCAAATTGTCCAGTTCAGCTTGTGTCCAATTAATAATTCCAGCAGTGTATCTTATCAGAGGTATTGATGGCTTTCATGGTGTTTCCACCATTGAATTTTTCCTTTGGCATTTTTCCTCACTTTTGAGATGTATTCTTTAGCAATCATATTTTTAACTTGTATATGCTTGATGTTATCTAACTGTAAAATGTTGTATACTTGTAGGCTTCATCCTGATGTCTCCTGATGGTTTGGCCATTTGGCATTTCAATTCTTTTTCTGTTTTGTGGGTTTACCTTGATTTGATGCTACAATAGCATATTTGTCTAGGTCAAATTCCATTGCTATAGCTGCTAAAAATTCTTAGGATATTTGTCAATGATTGGATTTCGATTTCTGCTTTTCCATAAAGTTTCAGATCACTTGTATAAATCAAATGTGAGATTTTATTAGCATTTTTTGCTGTTTGGTGGCAAAGATTTGTTTTATTCAAAATAGTAATGACAAGGATGATAACAAGTCATCTTGAATGATGCCTCTCCTAATGTTGACTAGCCAATCACTAATTCTGTCTTCCACTGCTTCATTATTTTTTTATAAACATTCTAATGTTTTCACTGACATCAGTTGTTTCCAAACATTTGACGATGTGATGATGATGATGATGATGATGATGATGATGATGATGATGATGATTTTATTACAAATCAGGGAGCTTGCTATTTTCCAAATTGTTTATTAGCTTCCCAATGGGCTCCACTTAGGCTTTATATGCATTTTATATGCATAAAATCCATATTAATGCAGTATTTGTATTTATTTATATGCAGTATAAACTGCATAATGCAGTACTTGGGGCACTGCCACAAAGAAGAGGGGGTCCAAAGCACCAGAAGGCAAGACAAGAAATGATGGAAAGTAATCAAGGAGAGAAGCAACCTGGAATTAAGGAGAAACTTCCTAAGAGTGAGGACAATTAACCAGCGAAACAGCTTGCTTTCAGAAATTCTGGGAGCTCCATCACTGGAGGTTTTTAAGAAGAGGCTGAAATGGTATAGGGTCTGAAATAGTAGTATAGGATCTCCTGCTTGAGCAGAAGACATCCAAAGTCTCTTCCAGCTCTATTCTGATCGATTGAAATAGGATTGCCTGAAATTCAGTGCTTTGTTTATAAGTCTTCATATAGCTCTTTTCAAGTACTTCCCGGGTGGTCTAGCATGTGTTGATAATACATTTGCTTTGCAGGGCAACAAAGTTAGTCTGAAGAAGTGACCTGGAAAAATCTTTAAAGAAGCTGTGTGCTTGCCATTATTAAGGGTGCAGTTGCTTCTAGTATTTGAGTAGAGGCATTTGGTTCACGCCAGCATACTTACAGAAGTGCCCCTTCAAATGATGTGTACTGCTGTAATATTTGTGCAGCTTTTCCAAATGTACATTTATGTGTACATTGTTTTGCCAAATATATGCCTTTTTATATGCAGTCCTCAAGCCAAGACAGATGCTAATTTACATCTACTGCATTATCATTGGTGGCCAGCTACTGATTGAAGCCTATTTACCCAAATCTGTTGCTAGCGTTACAAGTGACAGTGCAAACTATTATGTACATCATTAGCACTGGCTTATGAAAAGAAGTACTGTAAATCCCACTGATATTTTTTTTTAATTCTATAGCATTTTACCTGCTGAAATCTATTTTCACAATTACAAAAATGGGAAATAACCTTGAAGATATTTCTTGCAATTTAGTAGGCTTTTAGTCTTAAGGACTGGAATGAAAACATTCAAAACCTACCAGAAAGCAATTCCCATCTGTTAAACTCTATTTTAGGCAGCATCTATGATTGCATCTCTCAATTAGTCTAAATAATTAATCTAGTAGAGAAATGAGAATATTTTCATCCTACAATTTAGTATGCAAAATAGCTAGCTGTATTAAAGATGGGTGTTTTTTTCCTTAACATAGTAATTGAGAATGTTATGAATGGCAATGATAGTATGCTTTCTCTATCAGTCTTTGTAGCTCTTCTTTCTTTTTCTATCTGGAAGAAACATGTTTCCAAATTTGTCATGTTGGTCACCATATTTTCAAGATACATGCCCTAGTTCAATTCTTTTTCACATGGAAAATGCTGAAGAATTTGTCATTTATTCTTGTTACTATTTTGCACTCTCAGAAACCCATATCAAGCGGTAGGAAAATCCATTTAGTTGAGTGATGTGAATAAAACAAAAATTACCTTAGAATGTTTTTATGCTATCCTCCAGAAACTAAAATAGGATGAGAAAAGACAAACAAAAGCAAAGATTTTAACCATAGAAAATAGCAGATTTAGCATCAAAACATAAATAGAACCATTACCATATTCTAAGTTGTAGATGGTAATATGGTAAAACAGTATTAGCATGTGCCAAAAAAGTTGCTGAAGGTTTATGCTGAATGAGTCTTCCCAAGTATTCCTCAGATGAAACCCTAGGGCAGTGATGGTTAACCTTTTTGGCCCCAAGTGCCAAAAGCACAAGTGTGTGCACGCATAATGCAAGACACACATGACTCCCTGTGCCCCATCCCCCATGCAAGCATTTACAATCCCCTGCATGCACCCTGCCCCTCATACATGTGCATGCGACCCCAGAGCATGTGTCCCGCACCCTGCGCATGCATGGCAGAGACCCAAAAAACCAGCTGGCTGGCAGGAGGCACACCCACATGTGTGGCAGAGCTGAGCTGGGGCAACGGCTTGCATGCCCGCAGAGAGGGTTTGCCATCGTGGCCCTAGGGTCATAATGCTCCAAATTGCTCCTGTAATTTTAGAAAAGGTGTATTGTGGCTTCTCATTTCAAACGGAAAGGTTGGACAAGGTTGTTTTCTCCAGGTTTTAGAACCCAGCCTTTTCATTGACTTCTTAGAAAAGATGTTACTAGTCAGATAAGAATTTGGATTAATTTATTGAATCCCACAATAATCTGGAAAGCCCTGTTAGTACTTGTTTTGATATATGAGAAATACTGGGTTAGGGTTTATTTTACCATTCTGCTCCATGCTTACTAAGCCAATTCCAATTCAACTCTCTGAATATCATGCCTTGATAAAAAGTAAAAAGTTAAAAAGTAACAGGAGTATGCAAATTATTTCTGCCACATTTCCAGCAGTTGAATCTCAGATCTTTTTCTCTCCTTTTTTTTCCTTTCTACACTTGCAGAACAAGACCAAAAGTACAGTACAATGGTTATGCTGGACACGAAAACAGCAATGGACAGGCATCATTTGAAAATCCTATGTATGATACAAACTTAAAGCCTACAGAGGCAAAAGCTGTGAGGTTTGACACAACTCTGAACACAGTTTGTACAGTGGTATAGCCTTCAGTGCCCAATTTGACTGATTCATAGCCATACCTCTGATGGACAAGCAGTAATTCCTTTGGTGCCATATACCAGTTTCCCTTCTCCACTTGACTTCACTGCTGTAATCTTTAACATCTCCTGGCATAGATGCAGCAAGGCTTTTTTTTCTGGAACCTCGGTCTTCTGGGGAATCAAGACTAAGGCGATGTCTTTGTCTCAAAGGTGGATTTGAAATACCTGGCTGTATTTGCTCCAAATTAAGGCACACATTCAAGGAAGACTGCCAAGTCATATCCATCTGTCATATTTAAATGCCTCAGACTTTCACATTTGTATGTGGCTGGATGCCTTTCAATGCAATCTTCTGGGCACTCGGATCACTCCCTTGGGACCTATAACAAACAATAGCACCATAAATTATCCCCAGGAATAAGAACACTCTGAAGGAGATTTAAACAAAACCAATCAAAGGAGACGACAAAGGAGAAGATGACAAACTTCCTCGGGGCCTGCACACATCTCCGAAATGCTTTACCATTGAGACCTTGTTCACAATACAGCCGTACAGTATATCTCAAATGTTCACGTAGAAGGCAATCTACAAACTTCCCAGTCAGCTGTTGTATTGCAAAATGTTAATGCACAATTTTTTGCACTAGTGTGGTATGAATGAGTAAGATACTGGTTAAAAAAACAAACAAATATACAGGGTTTATACACACATTGTATATAAGCATTTGGCCTTTTTTAAAAAAATCCAGTAAATCATTCCATGACATTTTTTTTTCTAATATGTATGTTGTACAACAATCCATTTACTTAATCCTGCAAGGATAATTCATGAACAGAAGGAGACTATATTCTGGTTGGTTGGGTTTTTTTTTATATATATATATAAACACCAGAGCTAGGAATAAGAATAATTAAATGGATTATGAAGAGAGGGGTCCCATATCTACTAAACATTAATCCCAGTATTGTTTCTTCTCTGATGTGATTCATTACTGTCAGTGTCATACTGTATAACAGCAGGGGGGTCAGGCAGCTTCTGCTGCTTGCCATGTACAAAATGTGAATAGTAATTTATTTTAAATAGTTCATAAAGCCTGTGAGCCTTGTGCTCATAAAACAGTCTTCCTTTTTTGCATTTGTTTTCCATCTTTTATTCTTCCCCTTCACTGACATGAATTTCTGCTGTACCATTATGCTTTCAGAGGCATAGAACTTGGAGCTCAGTCATATTCAACACAGCAACTTCCCAGAGTAACCATGACCCTTTTCCATGGGTTGTATGGGTGTGTGTGTCTGTGTGTATTTCTGTGTGGGATTGTTTTGTTTGCTACATTTTTAACCAATACTGCTTAATGCTTTTGTAATCATACAGCTTGACAGAGCAAGTTTGAGATTTAGAGGTATTTTTCAGTATAATAAAATGAGCATAGCCTCTCCCCCCTCTCCCAAAGGGGGAATGGGTTACAACAAAAATAATTGACAGATTCTTGAATCATATAATCCTTTGATAAATATCATTGATTCAATGTGGCAGACCTACAGCATGGATGCCACAAATGGCGTTGGCATAAGGAATCTATAGCACTGTTGGACAAGATTAATTATACCTAGACAAATAGGTATGATGGAATCAGACTTTGCTACTCTCTACTCCTTTGCTTAGTGAGAACAAGGCATAGGAGTCTCATTGTATTGTACTGGGCAATAGAGGGTCACCATCTCATAGTTTAAAGTTCAATTATGATTCAACTTGCCCAAAATGTTGACTGCAACTTTGATCAATTAAGTCAATCTCATTGGTTACATCCAATTTTAGCTTGCATGCAGTTCTCTGGACAGTTATGCAATGATGTGCAAATACCTAATTCATCCTGATGGATTTAAGGACACGTGCTTATGCACTGTTATTTATATTATTACAGGATAAATCATTGCTATTATTTCTCTTAGCTACAGTGGGACAATAATGAGATATGCTACCACTTATTTGGAAGGAAAGAGAAAGGAAGGAAGGAAGGAAGGAAGGAAGGAAGGAAGGAAGGAAGGAAGGAAGACAAAGAAAAAGAAAGAAAGAAAGAAAGAAAGAAAGAAAGAAAGAAGAGAAAAGAAAAGAAAAAGAAAGGCTTTTAGGATTGTTCTTCCCCAAAGTTTCTTCAAGTTAGTACACAAGACAGGTTCTAAACAGCTGCACAATTAGCTCCTCACATCCTCAGGAACACTGGGCTTACGTAAAGTAACAGCCCTAAGATACATTAAATTATTTTTGAAATGGAAAAATGGAACAGATTTTCAAACTAAATTAAGTATATTGCAAGGACCTCTTTTTGTGTTGTTAAGTGGAAGAAAACCCTTGGCAATCCAAATTCCTGGATGCCTAAAGTAGCTGTTTGGACCTTGGCCGTGATTTTGTCCACCCTCCCTCTCAAAGTTGGTTTCTTTGCTTTTAATTCTTGTTGAACACTTTAATGATTAAATACATTACCAAAAATTCAGTGTTAACAGGAAAGATGATAACTTTATGTTATATGGCAAGAAAAGTTTGCAAGGCAATCTGATCAAAATAGAAAATGTTATATAGTTTTGATGGAAGATACCAGCAATATCAATATATTTTGCTGTCCGCTTGATTTTTTTTTAAAGTTTATTCTTATAAACTTAGGAGATGTCTAGACACATTGCTTTGCTTCAGATGCTGATAACCTATGAATATGCCATGTGCATTTACAATTTTATATGATCTTCAACAGATGTTTGCATTCTCTGGAAGGGCAGCAGTGTCAAGCTATATTTCTTGAAGTCTTGTATTGTTGTCCACTGGAGAAAGTCAAACTGTCACTGCTGCCTTTGTAGTCACTTTATCTAAAATTATACTGATGGCAAAAGTAACCAAAGTTATTTAAAAGAAAAATACATACAACATTGAGAGAAATAACTGATTTTTTTCTAACTATTACCAAGTCTGGATAAAATGTAAGAAGAGGGAATTTTTTACAATAGTGTTATCAGCATGTGTCATTGATTCAGAGATCTACCTGTGCTGATACAGTAAATGCAAAATATCTCCTCTCTATGAGGAGCCTGATTCATTGCTTTGAAGTCAGCTGCACGGGGGGAAGGCCCACTGGATGAGCTTCATCTATTGAAATGAATTGGGAGAACATTCCAGTTAATGGAGTGGCATTCACTGACCACAATGAATCACAAAATTAGAATTATAGTTTTGCTTTTTGTTTGGTTTTTTCTCTTTTATAATGTCTTTGTTTAAGATCTTGACTAAGCTTCACATGTATCAGTGAAGTATAATTATATCACAAAGAGTAAGGTTGTTTATGCTACAATTAGAAGTCATCAACAGTTTACCTGATGCAGGCAAAACCATTTCAGTTGGAAATATTTCATTTGAGTTGGTACTAAACTTTCTGCAGGCCCACTGATACTGGTGAAACTGCAGGAAACAGCTCGTTTTGCACGTACAGTGTATCTATCTAATAAAAATAGGTTTGTAGAAAGGCTTTTTTTGGGGGGCTCACCTCTGTGCCTATCTCTAAAGAGTTTTTGTGTTCCATCTGTTTTTGTTACAGTCACATTGTATGCACTGACCACGTTTGATCTTCCATTTCTTCCATTATTTTCAGAGCCCAGATCCTCAAGTGCCACCTAAAGTCTATTCACTTGAGTAGGGCTTGAGCTGCAGAGCAACTTGAAAACACAGCCAAGTTCCCTCAGTCGTTGTGGTATTCTCATGCCAAAGCAAGTAATGCATTTTTTTTCCTATGAGGCATTTATAGTTGACTCTTCCCCAAGAAGTCTCAGATTGATTATGATAAAGCAAAGATGAACATGCTAAAAGAAAGAACAATTTAAAAAAAATAGGTAATGTGCTTCAAAGCTGTTTAAATCTGCTTGTATTACCCATCTTGCCTTTCTCCAGGCTAGCTGCAATAATTTTTTTTCTTCTGTAATATATTTTGTAAACTAAACAAAAGCTGTCATTCAAGAAGGGGGAGGGGGAAGCTGGCATTATGACCATCAACCTAATTTTCATCCTCAGTACTCCATTCTGCCATTTCACCTCATGCTGCTGTGACATGAAGTAGGTGCAAAAGAACTTTTTTGTACAGAGATATATTTTTTATGAAACATTTGTAAAATTATTAAATATGCTGTACTTTTTGATTAATGTAGGTAAATTGTTAAAAAAAAATGTTTTTACAATACAAAGAAAGAAAATCCTGTAATTTTCCCAATACTGTAAAATGCACCATCTTTAGCTGATTTTTTTCAGTTCTGAATCTATTATACATGTATTAATATTAAAGTGGCCTGTTTAAAATATACAGTAATTTTTTGGGCAAAACAAAAAAAAAGTATAAAAGATTGTAATATAGCCTGTGCAATGCCACCTATCTTAAAAGCAAATCAAAATTCTAATTAAATATTTAATTTTAGATTTCCAGATTATTGTATGGCAGTGTATTGTTGTTAAAAAAATATCTTCGACTTTTCTTTCAGTTGTCAGAATTTCTACCAACCAACTTTAAAATATAGGGCAAATATAATCAAAGTTAACTTGAAAAAAGGATCTATTGCTGCTCTAAGAAAAATATGTATCCTCATTTCTCCTTGCAATTTGTACTGCACCTGTGCAAAAGAATACACATGAGGATTAGGGTCTGGCAACTATCTTAATATGAAACCAGGAGACTACAGAGTGTGTGTGGGGGTGGGGGGGGTGTCAGATGATTCTTGATATAAGGTAATATTTATCTTCCTTCCTTCCTTCCTTCCTTCCTTCCTTCCTTCCTTCCTTCCTTCCTTCCTTCCTTCCTTCCTTCTTTAAAAAAATTCCACATCTTTTTAAGGGTAAATGTTAAGTTTTCCTAATGACTTTGGGCCTTTCCTTTCTCTAAGACATATCACCTGAAAAATAACTCTTCCTGGTTTTTATTTAAGAAGAAGAGCAGGAATCACATTGCTCATTCAAGAAGAGTTGTCTGTCACAGTGTGATGCATAGAACAGAAATACTGAATAAGGACCCACATGGGTAACTATGAGACGATGCATGTTGGAGATAACCCAAATATAACAATGTGGCCAAAGCACAGATATGTACGCACAGATTCTTGCACAGCTGTACAATTGCTCCATTGCTGGATAAGTGAAGGGAAAGCAAAGAACAAATATGTGTCCTGTGAGAGATCAATGCAGAACTTGTATTTTCTCTGGTTAATGGCAATATTAAACATCTTTTAAAGGTGGTAGGTATAGGTATAAGAGCTTAACCCAGCCCTGATCTGAAATGTATCAATCTTATTCCTCACTTAGTCGCTTAGGAAACAATCCTATGGAAGCGTAAAAAATGTTAGATAATTCAACTTTTCCCCTTTTGAGGCCAGATATTTAAGCATGTATTCGTGGAGAAAGGGGAGATTGCCCTCCTGAATAACATCCAGTATGGGTGATCCTAATTTTGAAAAGTTTTAAAATAGGTATTATTCTTGCCGGGATAGAGAATTTGGTAAAAGATCTGATGGATTCTTAGCCCTTCCTCTTTGCCTTTCATTGTGTCCCCAGTTCCATGGAAAGTTTAAATCATCCATTTGTCTGTCTTAAATATTTTTCCTTCCCAAATGACAAGAAAGCCCCATAAGTGGATATAAAGATTTTAACATTCTCCTATTTCTACGTTATTAAAGTGAAAGTGGGCTTTGCATATTACAGAGCACTCCAAGTTTGAAGATCTCTGAAGAGATCTACGGTTTGCTTCATTAACCCACTAGTAATCTCACAGAAATCAGAATAATAATTTCACAGGACAAGGATTCACATCATGTTATATCTGTGCTGTGTAAATTTAACAAATTTATCTTTCAGATTCTGTGGAACCAAGTCACAAGATCTGTAGGCGGAGAATATGAAGTTGATGACTGAACGGTTAAAGGTTTTATGATAATTCTGAAAAGGTTGTCACAGACCTTCAAATTTACAATATAACTTTTTGCAATCATGCTATGAGAGATATTCACCCTTTTTGTTCAGAAGCTAGAAAATAACTGAGGTTCTGTAACATTGTTAGAAAACCTATAATTATTTATTCTGAGCAATGGTTATATTGCAGATGATACAATGCAGATTTTTTAGTAAGTCACACATGGCTGACTCCCATTGAATTGAATAAAAATATTTTCAAATAATTGATATCTTTGTGTTTAGTGAACAATATCTAAAAAGTACTTGTTCACTACCTCAGAAAACCTCTCTGCTCTGTCACCATCCATTATCAACCAAATTAAAACAAAACAATAGCCTGCAAACTTTTGGGAAAAAAAGTTATCCAAGTATTTTCCTTTCCTGGCTGCACCTGCTAATTCCATAACAAAACATTGCTCACAAATGTATCCCTCGAGAGATGTTACACAACTGGCGATGTTCACAACAGAAGAATTATGATTAAAGCTGCACAAATTAGAAAATAAATTAATCAAGAGGGAGACATATATTTCAACTATTGCAAATAAAAGAAAATGGAATGGGGGGGGGGGAAGCAATACAAAGATTGCCAGGAACTCTAATTTCAAAGACATGCTCATTAGTCTATTGCTCACTACATGACTTGTTTAGCATTTTTGAAACTTAAAACCCCCATATTGACATGATGTGGGCACGTTTTAAGGGGTGTTTTATTTTATGAGGCACTCTATATTATTTTCAGTCCTAGATTATCCTGTTTCTATATGCCAGCAATGGATTTAATAAAACAGATCCAGTCCCTTATGAATGGTATTCCAAGATTATGATTGGGTAGATAATTAGCTAGGAACAATCTACAGTAGATATATAAAACCTGTTAAAATGCCAGTTTTTTGAGATGTACAAAAATCAGACCAAGATAAATCGCTTCAGAATTTTTTACACCTGTAATATAACATATAAGTTGTACAACTGATTTGAAAAACAAACTGAAATCTTTCATTGGGAAAAATAACAGTTAAAAATATACAAGAATGTGGTTGCATAAGCATAAAGTTCAGCTATTCTTCTAGGATTTTTCTGATATTTACTTAGTTGCCTCTTACAGCAAAAGCCATGGTCTGCAAAGAGCTTGTAAAGCATCAAAGGGATGTCATTATTGGAAGGTATGAGTCAGGAGAAGAGTACAAAAAATTCTAAAACATTGGATATACCATGGAACACATTGAAGACAGTCATAAACAAGTGAAGAAAATATGGCACAACAGTGACATTACCAAGAACTGGATGCCCTTCTAAAATTGATGAAAAAGAAGAAAAAAAACATCCAACTCTTGCTGGGCTTGCAAAAACCTACATTCAAAAGCATGTGAGGAAATGTGTTATGGTCTAATGAGCCCAAAGTTGAATTTTTGGGTCATAATTCCAAACAATATGTTTGGCGCGAGAACAACACCGCATCACCAAAAGTACACCATACCTACAGTGAAGCATAGTGGTGATGGCATTATGCTTTGAGGTCGCTTTTCATCAGCTGGAACTGGGGCTTTAGTCAAAGTAGAGAGAATTATAAATAGTTTCAAATATATTGTTGGCATGAAACCTTCAGGTTTCTGCTAAAATGCTGAAGATGAAGAGGAATTTCACCTTTTGACATGACAACGACCCAAAGCTTACTTCCAAATCAACAAAAAAAAATGGCTTCACCAGAAGAAGATCAAAGTTTTGGAATGGCCCAGCCAGAGCCCAGACCTGAATCCAATTGAAAATCTGAAGAGGACTATGCTCAGGAGATGGCCTCTCAATCTGGCAGATTTGGAGCACTTGTACAAGGAAGAATGGATGAAGACTCCCAAGACAAGATGTGCTCCACGGATTATGTTCCTACCCCAAAAGACTGAATCATCATCTTTTAACGACCCTATAATTATTATTTTTTTAATTTGATTTATATGCCGCCCTTCTCCGGAGACTCAGGGAGGCTTACAATGCGTTAAGCAATAGACTTCATACTTTTGTATATTTATACAAAGTCAGCTTATTGCCCCCACAAACTGGGTCCTCAATTTACCTACCTTAGAAAGGATGGAAGGCTGAGTCAACCTTGAGCCTGGTGAGATTCGAACTTACAGTAATTGCAGACAGCTGGTGTTAATCACAATGCTATCAGTCTGATGAGCCACCAGACCCTGTTGGCCCTCTACTCCCTTGCGGAGTAGAGTCTGGGCAACTGAATGGAGCTAGCAGAGTGTTTAATGGCCGGATGCCCTTCCTGTTGCCAATGCGGAGTTTTGTTCAGCAGATATAATCTCATTATGCCCAGAGAGAGAAATACTATCCTCTACCTAGGGTAGAACTCACAGCATCCTGATTGTGAGGTGAGAGCTCCTCCTCTAGGCCATCGCACCACTCCCCTCAAAAGACTGAATATTGTCATCAAAATCAAAAGATACTTCAAACAAGTATTAGTTTAAGGGTATTATTTATTGTTATTTCCTCCATAAAATACTTCATTTGTTTTTCAATTGAATTATGCAACTTAAATGTTATATTAAAGGTGGAAAGAATTCTGAAGTGATTTATCTTGGTCTGATTTTTTTTTACATCTTAAAAACTTGCCAAGTGTAGACTTTCCATATCCGTAGCTAGGTCTTCCCTAGAGTGGCTAGGTATCCAGGCTGCGTATTTATGTCACAGAAAGGAGATAGGAGAAACATTGCTATCTCAGACCAGAAGTTCAGTGTTCCATCATGCACAGCCAGAGGTATCCTGAAAGCATATAACGGAAGGGAAAGGCAGCTAGTATCATTTTGCCCAGCATGGAAAAGAATGGGAACTGACCAATGGTGAAATCTAAAATTTGTTACTACCGGTTCTGTGGGCATGGCTTGGTGGGGGGGGGGGGGTAATGTGACTGGGTGGGCGTAGCCAATTTTTTTTTAACTTTTAAAACCATTTTTTCTGCAACCTCTTCGGCAAAGAGGTTGTTTAAAAATGCTTTCAAAAAGCTCTGACGATCCCAGCTGAGTTGCCTGATCGGCAGAGGCTTTTTTTCTTTTAAAAGCCTCTGCCAATCAGGCAACTCAGCTGGGATCATCAGAGGCTTTTAAAAGCCTTTGATGATCCCATCTGAGCAGCTCGATCATAAGAGGCTTTTTTTTTTTTTACTTTTAAAAGCATTTTTTCAGCCGAAGAGGTTGTAGAAAAAATGCTTTTAAAAATTAAAAAAACAAGCCTCTGATAATTGTGCGGCTCAGCTGGGGGGAGGGAGGGATTTTTGCTAACAGTTCTCTGAACCACCTGCCTCCATCGCTACCGGATCGGGTGATCCGGTCCAAACCGGGAGCATTTCACCCCTGGATCTGACCTCCTGTTTTCACACAAATGTATTGATAAGGTAAAGGTAAAAATTCCCCACACATGTATGCTAGTTGTTTCCAGTTCTAGGGGTGCTTACTCAACTGTGAAGAATTAGGCACAGAAATCTCTCCGACGTGGAAAGATAACTCAAAAAGCTACACCCCCATGATTATGGTGATTCTTTTTATCACATGTGAAAACCAGAACATAGCTACAGTACAAACTTGTAGTTTTACAAGCATAAAAGGCCCGTTTCCATTTATGTACACAACATAGTGCCTGTTTAACTCTCTGAACTCTCATTTAATGAAACATTTTCTCCGATTTTTACAATGACAGCTATTCCCATGCAGCCCGTTAAGCCAGCAGGAGCAGAGCACAATCCTTGGGCCAGATGCAGTCCCCGGATCCCAATCTGAGTCCTCCAGAGCATTCTGCCAAACTTGGAAAATAAGAGCTGATTCTCAGTTGTGCTGAGTTAAAAAAACAACAGCCAACAATAACAAGGAAAATAGTTTAACTAAACCAAGATTCAATCAATTTTTAGTTAGTGGAATTAGCCACAATTGGCTAAATTGGCACACTGACGTACAAACAAAGAGGCTGTATTTTGGATTGCAGTAGTCTATGAAGCAAGCCAAAATCTGCATCCTGCACTGGTCCAATACCAATCAGAGGAGAAATGCTATAGCATATTCTTTGTCTGTCTATTCTAGAATTCAGAATATGTTATGCCAAAATCTACTCTATCAACTCCCTGGAGTCATTTACGTTACTAAGCCTCCCACATTTGCCTCTCAGGTATGAACTGCTAGAGAGTGGGTAGTTGTTTCTATCAAATTGGAAATAGACATATAAAAATAGAACAAAAGAGAGATATTTTACCTCTCACATTTTTGTATTCTTGTAATTGTTTTCCTTTTCCTTTTAATTTTATTTGCTGCACAGAGTCAGCTGGTGAGACGGGCAGCCATTACAAATTGACTCAATCCATTAATAAATAGTAAAAGAAAGTGCTGGTAATAAGATAGAGACACATTAGTACTCGGGTGAAAAAGAAAAGGAGAATTCAGACCAACTGTAAGTTTATAGTGCAGAATTAGAGAATGAAAGGAAAAGAGCTGTCTTAATTTAGGTCAGAAACTCATATGAAATATCACAGACAGGTAAAATAAAGGAGGTCTACTGGGAATCTCTCTACCATAGATGACTGATTAATAAAATATGAAACAACAATGACAGCAACAACAAAATGGCTTATAATCAATTGTGCCTCTCCACAAGGATCATAGCTCTGTTGGGTGAGAATACAACTGGAATGCTGATGGAATGGAAGTTCTGGTGAAGCCCTGGCTGCCCCTGCAGACTTCCTTAAAATGACGCGGCCTCCTGAAGGTATCTGCACATTCAGTTTTCATGTCAACTGGAAATCTGCATTTGCACAAAGCCTTAATGTGATTACAGCTTTGGACAACAGAATTTCCTTCTTGCTCTGCTTCTCCAGTAAATTTGCATGCAAGATTTAGCCCATTCAAAGTCACAGGACCTTAACAACCAATTCCCACACAAAAAAATGCAGTAAAAAATAGAAGTAAGGTCTGACTTGGGGTGTCTGGTGGGTGAGGAGTGCTTAGTTGGGATGGGGACACTGTCTAGGATAGCTTGAGAGGGTGAGTGTATGGGAGTACCTCACCAGGAACCCAAGAACCCAAAGAGCTCTGGAAGGGGCTATTTATGGATTGGGTTCTTTATTAGGTGATGCTATCAGGGCCTTCTAACCTGGAGACGAGTAAGTATGAGTTGAGGGAGGGGCAATTTGGGGGGCTTAATGGTGGGTCAGAACATAATAATTGCAATGGCGATAGGGAGTGATATGGTGGAAGACATGAATGGGGTCTTAGATCACTGTCACATTCTACCAGACCCCTGTATTTGACTCTATTTCTTAGCCTGCAGACCTTCAGAGGCCCTGGCTTTCGGCTATTCTTGCAGAACACCAGGTTACTCCTCATCTGTAATCTTACTGTATCAGGCATGTTTCATCAAATCTGGTGGGGCTCTGAGAAGGCTATTCCCTTTTCAAAAATAAGCATGTCCAGGGAACAGCTGTGGTGATTCTCTTAGGCACTGCTGTGCAGTTTGCTAGAGTGAGACTCTGTTATTTCGGTTGGGCTCTAGGATCAGTTGGGATTGTTGCTATGACAGCAAACTTTCTGCCAAACACAAACCTGTCTTTCTGAGCTCCTGGATTCCATGGCTGGAATTGGCATTCCTGAGCTTTTGGTTCTAGGGGACTTCAATTTATCTTACCTGGAGGCAGGTCTAATGCCTCTCAGGAGATTAGGAACACCATGATGGCCATGAGACTAATCTGGGTCATTCAGGGTCCAACACGTGATGATAGTCCTACACCTGATCAAGTTCTCTTGTCAGAACAATGGCAATATCATCTGGAGTTGGGGAGATGTCTATTGTTTCCCTCTTATGGTCAGATCACTCTCTTGATAATCCTTGGGTTCTCTGATGCTGCCCCTTCCCTCCTTGCAGGAGAGGAAGGACCAAGCCTTCTGCAGAGGGGGAAGTCCACCCAGAAGGACCTTGACGATCTTCTGAATCACCCAACCAAAACTGTGGTTTATAGTTGGAATGAGAGGGAAACAGAGTCTTAGGAACTGAACAGCCTCTTTCCTCCCATAGATCTCTAATCTCACCTTCATTTACAGAGGAGTTGAATGAGATTACATGGTTGAAGGATACATAGAGCATCATTGGAAGGTGGCAGGAGTGAATGCTTCAGTTCAAGCCTAGTAAAACGTATTGGCTCTGGTTCTAGGGCCAGATTATGAGAACATTCCTTCTTTTGTTCCAGATGGGATTGCACGATCCCAAACAAAACCAGTAAGATTTTATTCTTTAATGGGTGTGCTAATGATGTGATGAGTGATTAGATATGTTAGAATTGCTTAACTAAAATAGAATTAAATGAAATGAAGTTACATTTGTATTGTATACAAACTTACACAAACAATAAAGTATATTTCCTTCTTAAAAAAAAAAGAATTCTGCCATGGCTTCTCTCGCAAGCGAATCTGGGCATTTAGCTTTCAGGAGGACTCCTGGGAACACACAATAGTTTTTCTGACAAAATTCTGATGATACAATGGAGGACAGAATTTGCACTTCATTTGTTAAATATCTAAGATGGCTATTTTAATGCATGCACTTCAGAATAGTTCTGGGCAGAGAAACCAGTGGTGGGTTACTACCAGTTCATCCCGGATTGGGCGAACTAGTAGCGGTGACAGCGGGAGGCTCTGCCCAACCGCCTGGACGTCTCTTCGCAACCCACAAGTGAACCGGTAGCGATGGGATTTGAAACTCACTACTAAGAGAAACACTGGTTTTTCTGCAGGACTTCTTGGAAATCCTAATTTTCAAATGTGCAGACCTACTTTGGTCTGCACATTTATCCTCTTCTCCTCTCTACATAAAAAAAAAAGATACCAACTTCTCTTTAGTTTGTATAAATCTTTCACTTTTACTTAAAAAACATCTCCAGCCCATTTTTCCTCCCCCCCCCACTATTTTAATATCTGCTGTTACCAATCAAGAGTAAAATATTCCTTATGTTTTCACACAACGCGAACATCTCTTTAAACTCAAGAAAGGATGTGAATTGATGAGCTCATTTCAGAGGATTATGAGTAGATGGTAGCAAACTCCATCTACCTTTATTGCTATTATTTTGTTTCCCAAAAGGAAAAAAGAGAGAATTGTCCTTATTATCCAGGGACACATTGAAATTGTTTCATAAGATAGAAAAGAATTTACCTTCTCTCCCTCTCCCCTCATGTGCCTGTTTTGAAAGCTAGGGAATGAGAAGTGCAACTTTTCATTCTCAGATTAATTAAGTACTTATGACATCCATCTAGCTAATCTTAAACACACATAAACACACAGGGAAGGAGGGAGGGAGGGAGGGAGAGGGAGGGGGAGGGAGGGAGGGAGGGAGGGAGAGAGAGAGAGAGAGAGAGAGAGAGAGAGAGAGAGAGATTCTTCTGACCTATGTTGTCTTATTACCTCCAGAATATATAGGAACTAAATCAGATGTGAAATCTAGTAAACTTATTTTTGGCATTGAAGGATGACAGAAATTTCCAATCGCACTAAAATCATTAATCATGAAGTCAAATCTATGGCTCGACAGTTGCCTCCTCGGTAAATCTTTCCATTTCTGAAATGAGATGGTGAGCTTATCTTCTTGTTTTAACCTTAGGATGGCCTACTTCCAGAAGTCAACAATAGTGCTAATGCATCAGGAGTCTTCTATATAAAACCCTCTAAAGGCCAAGCAAGTCTGACAGCCACTATGACATCCCAGCGTTTTTCTCATCACTGTGTCCTCCTTCCTTCCTTTGAGTTCTCCCAGAAACATAGAAGGACTCTGTACAAGCCAGACCATTTTTATCCAGCCCATAATATTGCCTGCCAGGTAAGCAAAGGCGAGCTTTCCAAAGTTCCCCCTGGATTTATGTGAAGGTCATCCAAATTCCTATGGGGAAAAATTAGATCTTATTACTATTATCACTCAATCTGACATCTTGAGAACTATTTTCCTACCTCCAAATGAACAGTTACTGAAGCAGAAAAAAAAGTAGTGAAAGCACAACATTGGGAAGTGAGACAGATTTTGTATTTACAAAGATTGAAAGATCCAGCCGCAACCAAATGAAATATTCAGAAAGATTACCCACAATGGAGGAATGATTGGGGAGAATTATGGAACTTCCTGAGATGACCAAATTGACTTCTTTGATTGTATGTATGTATACATTTGTTGATGACTGAAACCCCCTTATGGACTATTTTTAGATTTTTTATTTTTTTTTACTAACCTGCCTTTATTACTTTTATATATAGTTCACGGTGGAAAGCAGTACTTCTTCCTCCATTTCTTTCCCCATGAAATAATCCTGTGAGGTGGGTTGGGCTGAGAGAGAGTGATTAGCCCAAAGTCACCCAGCCAGCTTTCATGACTAGAACTCCCCTTCTCCTGGTTTCTACCCTAGAGCCTTAAACATTAGACCAAATTAGCTGTTTTGCATAAAACAGAAAAAAAAAATGATTTGCGGCTTTGATGATAGATCAGGATATATAAAAGGAAGAGAATTATGATGTATCCATAGTAGTGGTGAAATCCATTTTTTTTACTACCAGTTCTGTGGGCGTGGCTTGGTGGGCATGGCAGGGGAAGGATATTGCAAAATCTCCATTCCTACCCCACTCTGGGGCCAGAGTAGTATTTGCCGGTTCTCCGAACTACTCAAAATTTCTGCTACTGGTTCTCCGAACTACTCAAAATTTCCGCTGCTGGTTCTCTGAACTACTCAAAATTTCTGCTACTGGTTCTCCGAACTACTCAAAATTTCCGCTGCTGGTTCTCCAGAACCTGTTGGATTTCATCCCCTGATCCATAGGCCAGAGGTCTTCAAACTTGGCAGATTTAAGACTTGTGGACTTCAACTCCCAGAATTCTCCAGCCAGCAATGGCTAAGAGGTAAATTTATAATTGAATTTATAACTATTGTAAAAAAGAAAAAAAAAATTGGAAGCCATTTTTTGTATCTTTTTTCTTTTCTTGTACTTTTAGCTTTCTCCTTGATTTCTTTCTTTTTGTTTTATTTTTCATACTTTATATCATGTTATATTTGCTTGTATCCATTTTTATCTTCTGTTTTTAAATAAGTAAATATAGGAATGTGAGCCAGGTGAGGACCAGGGTGAGTCTCAACCTCTCCAACCCTCTTCCCATCTCTTGATTTGGCACCTGCAGGATTTCCCTCTCTAATAATATTTATTTATTTTATTTATTTATTTTATTTTTGCGATTTATATGCCGCCATTCTCCCAAAGGACTCAAGGCTGCTTACAACAACAATCAATAATACAAATCACAAAATAACAAAATAAGTTAAAAACCCCTTAAAAACCATATTTAAAATTATTACAGTTTGTGCAACCCCTAGCAGATCAAGTTATTTGACAGAAGAGCCACATCTTCAGTTCGCGGCGAAAGGAGAGGAAGTCTGGGGCTATCCTAAGCTCGGTGGGCAAATCATTTCAGAGGGTCGGCGCTCCGACAGAGAATGCTCTCCCCCTGGGGGCCGCCAGTCAACACTCTTTGGCCAACGGCACCCTGAGGAGGCCTGCTCTGTGGGAGGGCATGGGATGGTGGGAGGAAGGCAGATGATGGTCCTGCAAGTACCCCGGGCCTAAGCCATGTAGGGCTTTATAGCTAAGCACCAGCAGCTTGAAACGGACCCGGAGAGCAACCGGCAGCCACTGCAGCTCACGCAAGAGAGGTGTTGCACGGGAGTAACGAGGTACTCCGGTAACTACCCGCACGGCCGCATTCTGGACCAGCTGGAGCCTCCAGATGCATCCCAAGGGCAGCCCCATGTAGAGGCCGTTGCAGTAATCCAACCGAGAAGTAGCAAGGGCGTGGGTGACTGTGGCGAGGGCATCTCAGTCTAGGAAAGGGCGCAACTGGCGCACAAGACATACTTGTGGGAAGGCCCATTAAATATACACAAATATACACAATTTAATTTAATTGACGTTTCTAAACTATCTAGCTCCCAAATTATTTTAAAAGTACAATAAATACTGGGAGCTGGGGAGAAAAATCACATCCAGCAAGTGGAGGAAAACCACAGAATAATCAATATTCCTCCAGTTCACATATCACTGAAAGGGAACCCACCCAAAACCATTTACCCCCAGGCCTAGAAAAACAGTGAATTGTTAAAAAGCTACCTGAAGGCAGACAAAATACCATGGAGATCTTTAGAGAGATGTTGTTCCATAAGGCAAGTACACTGGCAGAGTCAAGTATTGGGACACTGAGTAGACCAGCCCTGTTGATACTAATAGGAGAGCTAGACACTATAGGAGAGATAGGCAGTTCCTTTGCTGTGCAGGGTCTGATACCCCATTACTCTTGTGCATTCTGGACTGTCTGTAGCTTCTGTGTTGTCTTCATGGACAGCCCTATGCTGCAACACACTGCATATTCCCACACCAAGGAAACAAAGGCATGAGTGATTGAGGAGAGCTTCCCACTCAAGGAGTGGGTACAACTTAGGGGTGGGTTCCACTTACCTTTACTACCGGTTTGCAGTGGGAGCATGCGAGTGAGCACACACGCTTCTGCACATGTGCAGATCACCCATAATGACATCGTGGCGAGTAGCTGGACCGAACCGAACCGAACCAGGAGCAACCCACCACTGGTACAACTGGTATATAAGATGAACCTGTGCAAAGGCCTTTCTGGTCATAGTTGCCACCAGTTCCTTGACCAGAAGGTGAGAATTCAGGAAGATTATCAAGTTGCAGACAAATCAGAGAAGGGCAGTGTAGACCCACTTAGGACTAAAGATGGAAAGTCCCCAGAACGGGAGTGATCAAACACCCAAAGACATTTGGACTTAGAATTGAAACTGAGACTCATTTAGACCCCCAAAGTTTTTGGGCATTGTAACAAGGCCTCAACAACAATATTTGGGCCACCATGTATTGAGATATACAGCTGAGTTATCATCAGCATATTGGTGACATTTGGCCCCAAATTGATAGATGACCTCCCCCCAGAGCCTCATATATATAGGTGTTAAACAAAAGGGACAAAAGCATCAAGTTCTAAGGATTCCCATAAATTGGGGTTTTGGGGTTTGATCTCTCTTCCCTCCCCCACCTAACATGGAATGGAATGGAACTGACCACAATGAAAGGAGGAAGAGAGCCATTGTAAGAAATGCTCCCAGTTTCCATACTCCACAGGTGGTCATAAAGAATGATTGATGTTCTGAGAAAGGTCAACAAAGAGTGTGTTCAGTGCTGCCTGTCCTGAAATATGATTGAGGAATCTAGCTAATCTATTTCTTCCAATCACCTTCTCAAGAACTGTTCCTAGAAAAAGAAGATTAGAAACTGGATGAAAATAGAACTGATAGCTCCAATAACAGAACTTTAGGAGGGAGTACAATTGCTACTTTCAAGGCAGGTATGACCCCCCCTCTTTCTCTCTCCCTCCATCCCTCTCCCACTCCTTCCCTCCCTCTCTCCCTCCCTCCCTCCCTTCCTCTTTCTCTCTCTCATATCAACACAAGGGCCTAACCACCTATTACTGCCTAAGCCACTCTTTACAAGTCAGGAGAAACAAGGACCTAACAAGGGCCTAGTAGCTCAGCAGACTAAAAGCATTGTGATTAACACCAGCTGTCTGCAATTACTGTAAGTTTGAATCTCACCAGGCTCAAGGTTGACTCAGCCTTCCATCCTTTCAAAGGTAGGTAAAATGAGGACCCAGTTTGTGGGGGCAATAAGCTGACTTTGTATAAATATACAAAAGTATGAAGGCTATTGCTTAACGCATTGTAAGCCGCCCTGAGTCTCCGGAGAAGGGCATCATATAAATCAAATTTCAAACAAACAAACAGGTGGTCTAATCTTGGCCACTTCCTCAAATTCACAGGATCAAAATCCTCCTACATAACCAAGCCAGACCGTACCTCTGCCACTAGAACTGGATCTGTATAGTCCAAGCAAATCGAGTGCTCTTATTCACTAGATGCCTAGAACATGTTCACAGTGATCCAACAGAAAAAGGAAAACTGAAGGTGGGCTACTCATCAGCAATCAGTAGATATGCTAGGGTGGGCAGTGGGGGAACCCTACCTTTGCCATTCTTATTGCCACAATGCAATCCCTAAAGTGGGTTTGTACTGTATATGTACTTGGCTGGATTCACTCTGTTTTCCTCCAGTAGTGCCCTGGCATCTCTACTGATCATCACCTGGAGTTCCTTGAAAACCAAAAAACTGATTCAGGATCAATAACTGGAGAAAGGCTGCATAAGAGTAACCCGGTCAAAGACCCATTCCAAGAATCTACAAGGGCTTTGAAGACAAACAGGTCATAAGATTCAGGGGCATAACCCCAAGCATCATCTGAAACTTCTAATAAATGTTATCTCTATAATGGCTCTACACTCAGCAAAGGATATCAGAGAGTGATCTGATCAAAGCAAAGGCTGATATGAATGTCTATGGAGAATCTCAATCATCCAGGTCATGGTTGTCCCCAAAGATGCTGTTCCAAAAGACAACTGGACTTTCTCATTTTTTTTCCCTTGAAAATGAAACATTTTCAGGGGAAAAAACAGGAAAGTCCAGTTGCCTTTTAGGAAAGCACCTTTAGGGTGATATTAATGTTCTCCACCTTGGATTTATTATGCAATGATGGACTATGATGATAGCAGCTATCAGAGATGCTTCCTTCCTCCTGGTGGCAAACTGATGGCAACTTTCTATTTTTACTTTTTCTCAGTGCTGGAGTGAGAGCAAGGTATTTTGACAGAAAAGCTTAGAAACATCCAACCAGCCTGGGGTAAGTCAAGAGTTTTAACTTGCCTCGGGACAGTTTTCTCCTATTTTTTGGGGGAAGAAATATAACTCAGAGCTTTTCACAACCTTTTTTTTAGCCTGGAGGACCCCTTGAAATAATGTTCAGGTGTCAGGAAAGTGCTGCATAAAAATTACAAAAAAGTATGAAAACTTCACAATTCAATTAGCTTCCAATTTACAGAATCCACATTTACTTTGGCAACGTGACAGGCCAGCAGCTGAGCGGCAGTATGTAAAAATTCCCACTTATGTGAGCATTATGTGGCTTGAAAAACATGTATTTTTTTCCTATTATAATCTCTCACAGAGGAAGCCCACACTACAGGGAAAATGCATGACCACTGATGTATGTAAAATAAAAATCATATTGAGAATGCCCAGTATTGCCTATATATCCAGACCATCATGTCTATATTAAAATCAGCTTAGAAACCCTGTATTATTTTTAGCAACAGGTTGATGCATCCCACTTACTGTTTCCACCAACTTGCAGAATCAATCCAATGTCCTGTGTAAAAAGTCATGAACTTATAAATAATCAGCATGGAATACCAACATTTCTGGTCAAATATACTTGATGAGGGATATTGGAAGATAAAGGTGAAGCTGGAAACGAAAGAACAAGGAGCACATGAGGTAAAATCATTCCAAGTACCCTACTATTGATTGTACATTTTGTGGTAAAATTCTCTGTGGAGAACACCTAAAGCAGGGGTGTCAAACTCGTGTTGTCACGGCGGTGTCATGTCGGGGTTTTTTTCCCCTTTGCTAAACTGGGCATGGGCGTGGCCAGCGCATGATGCATCCAGCCTGCAGGCTGCAAGTTTGACAGCCCTGATCTAAACATTCAACCAACATGGAAGTTTTGGGAGGGAAGGCATCTAACTGAAGATGATCAAGATTGCCAGAGTCATAAAGAAGATTCCCAGGGCAGAATGGAGAAGTCTGGTTTGAGATCATCAAACATCGCATATGATTCAGAGCTGGTTTCCAGCCTAAGGCCAAATGTGTTCCAAACTTTCTTTCTGTCTGCAGGGACTAAAAGATGCAGCTCTCTTTTCTCAAGTGGAACTATGTAAAATTCAGACAAACACGGTCAATTCTAAAGTTAAAGAAGACTCCAGTAAATCAGCCCACCCACCAAACAGGCATTGAGCTACCAAGCATCTGAGCTGTAAAGTCTTAGACTGTGGAATCTTTCAGTTGGGAACTTGAGCAGAAGGCTGAATTAAAATGATTTTTCTCTCTTGCCTAAGTTAATGCACTTTCAAGTTTTACTATGGAAATATGAAAGCTGAGATAATCATTCCTAAGAAACAGACATCTACAGTTAAATCTCCTGCTCTTTCAGCTGAGCTTCCCTTCTTTTGCTTACGTTACACCTTTCAGAACTTTTAAATACTACGCTGCAACAAAGGCATTTTTGAGCGAAAAAAAAAAGTCAACTGAAGTGCAATGAAAAATGTCACCACGTCCAAAAGCTCACTTTTGCATCGTATTATCTGATCTCCCTCCTTGATAGATTACTATTTTTTTTTCTCACCATACTCTTCTTCACTGTAACATTAATAGAACCTTACTGTACATCAGTAAGGAATTAAAATATAACCAGCTCCAATACAAGGAGAAGGAGTTTATAGGAAAACCAACACATTCTGGACCGCATTCCTACCAAATCAAAGTAGTCATCATATTCTCCATGTGCTGCAGAAGCTGCAAATGAACACGGTCATAAAATAAGCAATTACCTGTTCATTATCCTTAAAATTTTTATTATAACAAATCCTTGATCCTTTGGAGATCACAGCAAGGAATCTAATTGGTTCCAGGATCTCCAGAAATCTATGGGAATTGTGGGGCCCTTGTGGCCCTCTGAGCTTGATCGTTTTCTTGAAGATGTTTCATTACCAAACTAGGTAACCTCATTAGAGCGAACCCCACTTCCTTCTATGACATTACCTGATGATAGGACCCCACAGTTCAACCCAGAGCTACAGATATTCTCTTCTATGGGAATCATCTGAGTGAGCTGCCTTCTGCTTAGTTTGGCTGCCGCTTGATCAACTGTGCCTGTTCAGAACGGCTGATTATGCCGGTTTTCCCAAACCCTCCAACACTGGCTGTGTTTAAATGCAGCTGTTCCAGGCAGCAGCATCTCTGCCAAGTGAATGTATGCCTTGTGGTGGATTGCTTACTTTGCAATCAATTAATAACTGCCTAATAGCTTAATTAAACCTTTCATTGCCTAAAGAGATTTTAAAAAAAACCCTCACTTTTCCCACTATTTTTTTTTTTTCAGGCTACAGGGCAATGGAATTAAGGCTCCCCCTTGTCGACAAAGAATTTTCATTCGTATTTTTTATTATTATTTTTATTAAAAGAGTGAAATGTAAAATAATAATAAAAAAGTCTGCAGGAATAATGACAATACAATGAAAGGGGAGAAAAAGCCCAAAAATATTATGGAGGTTAAATGAACTAAGATAAACGAACTAATGAGCTAAGATGGTAGGCCATCTGAATTTTTAAAAAATCCAATCATACTCAGACACGCATTTCTAAAAGAGGCACTTCTAAATATGTTTCATTTTGAATTCAAAACTGTGTCCAGAACTTTTGGAAAGGGCAAAAGCCAGGAGTCAACTGAATTTATATCTGTATATTATTAAGAGAAGTGCAGAGATTTATATTGGATGTCATAACACTGAAGTTCAACGTTGTTTGATTGTCCTATTGTAGAAAGTCAGCATCCACTCACCCTCTTAGAGAATGAAATATTTTGGAGAATATTAAAAAGGCAGGATAGAATATTTCCCCTAAAGGAGAACTGGGAAAAAAATCTTAAGGGAGGCAGAAAACCAGCACCAGTCTCCCTGCCCCAAACAGAAACTGAGGAGGCCATCTTTTAGAAATGCAGATTTGGTAATCCATTCAGAAAGACTGGGTCAGACAGAAACCCCAAATAAGCAATTAGGTGAGACAAGATTAGCTCAGACAAACACCTAGGATTTGCATTTCCCCTTTTGCCTATAGACCCAGCCATGACTCCTACAGGATCCCATAGAAATAATAAAAAAAAAAAGGATAAAAATCCACCCTACTCTCAACTCCATTTTGTCAGCTGTCCCAGAGCTGCATGCTGTGGGTATGTGTTGGTTCTGTTCACCAATAAACAGAATCTTTCTTTCCAATCAGCCTCCATTTTATTCCTGGCTTGGAACTGGACCTGGATTTCTTTCTTCCAAGACTATCCAGAAATTGTACTTTGAAAGGAAGAGCCCGTTGTGTGCGCACAGGAAGTCTCACTTTGGCTTAATTCAAAGCCGTGACTGCTGGCAACCTTACAGAGCTTCTGCAGTCAGCCCTAGAAAAGCAAAGCTGGACAGACAGATAAATCACTTGCTGTGAAAGGGAACTGCTAAATCTATCCATTTGGGAGAAAATGCTTTTCGCACTGCAGTTTAATTGTTCTTTCATCTTCAGATCCAGCAGATATTTCCCAATTCAAAAGAGGGGGGTGGGGTGGAGAGGATGTGGCTCTTTCAGTGATTTTTAAGCATCAGCAGCAAGCCTACTTCCCCTCTGTGAAGCAATTTATTTGATATTCAGAGTCCTTTTTAGAAATTTATTTATTTTACTAACTTTATTTTTAAGCGTTTGCAGAAAAACAGCATTCATGCTAATCTAAAGCCAAACGGTGGCCTTTTGTGCTGAAGGTGTGCACTCTAATCTGATATTAATGGTCAGATATTATTCTGTCATTTCTCTAATTTGCCTTTTTGGGCCGTCACTGTTTAAACTGTGGCTTTTTTCCACTCTGCTCTCATCAACCAGGGAGAAAGTATTAAGATTATAGCCTAAAAAAGCCAAAGCTCCATTTTAAGCTCCGCTTCTGATAAGCTCGTTCTTTATAACTGGATCCTTGAGTGTGCTTTCAACGTACCTGCAGAAGGTCTAAAGATAAATGCACGTCCGATGGGGGAAAAAAAAAACAGTTTATAGCCTGAGCTCTGTTCAAAGGATGAAGAGATTCAGCAAACCTCTATTTCAAAGGCTCAGGTTACCAAGCCACTGTCAATCACTGAGGACTAATAGCTGCCATCTGACTTTCTTTAGACAAATGTACTTTGAACCAAACATGGAAGAATAATTTATATTGCCAGCTATTATATTGCCTGGATATAACTCTGTGTTCCTCGGCTGCTCTTTGCTTCAAAAGTTGCTTCTTTTTCTCAAATGTTCAGTTTCTTTCTTTAAAATAGACACGACAAATTGTAGGAATGCTACTTAAAAAGAGAAATTCAGCCACCCCTTCATTGCTTTGACACAGATGGAGATCCCACAGTTAGTTGCTTCTCACTGAAGTAATTGCTCTGAAGTTAGGACAAGGCAGTGAGACGGTTGTAGTGTCCTAGCCTCATATGATCATTTTTTGCAAATGCAAAGTCAATGGGGAAGCTAGATTCACTTAACAACCGTGTTACTGATTTAACAAGGGCAGTGATTCACTTAGTTGTTAAAGAAAGGTCATAAAATGGGGCAAAACTCATGTAACAACTGTCTCACTTAGCCACAGAAATGTTGGGCTCAACTGTGGTCATAAATCAAGGACCACCTTGAATAAAATTCACCCTTGTATTGAATTAAATTGATCCAACAAAGGAGACTATTTATAGCTCAATGTTGAAACAAGGGGTCCCTGTTGCTTTTTGAGCTTGGTTGTTTTCTTGCAGATGTTTCATTACCCAAACTAGGTAGCATCATCAGTTTCCGCCCTGAGTTAAATTGATCGACTGGATCAAAGGGGGAATTGTCCAATCTAAATCCAAGAAAATCTCTTCTCCCAGAAGAATGAAACCTGGGGTTTCATGAATAAAATCCTGACACCTGAATCATATTATTTATTTATTATTTTATTTTATTATTCATATTTCTATGCCGTCCACTCTCTGAGGACTCTGGGCGGCTTACACCAAAGACAGTATACTAAATAGCATATTGCCCCCAACAATCTGGGTCCTCATTTTACCCACCTCGGAAGGATGGAAGGCTGAGTCAACCTTGAGCCGATGAGATTTGATCCGCTGATCTGCTGAACTAGCAGTCAGCTGATGTAGCTGCAGTACTGCACTCTAACCACTGCGCCACCTCATAATTAAATAGATTTTTTATACAGCAGGTCCTACTGTCTGTGATGCTTATATGTACTGTAGCTAAACAGGGGGAATGTATGTTAATAGTTTAAATTGCTATCTACTTAATAAGAAGTGTGTGCTTTTGGACTTGCCCTTTCTCATGTATTCCCATTCAGCGATTTCCTTACAGTGTTTTGTGTTCCATGAAATAACATCGTCTCAAAAGCAAAACAATAACTCGATAGCTTTAGTCATTTCTTGTCATAGTTGTTCAAATGATGTAGTTACAATAAACATTCAGGGGGAAAAAATGGTTGGAAAGGACTGAAACAAGCTACTAATATACTAAAATTCACACAATTTGTTTAAGCAACTCAGTGAAAGAAATCAAGAGCTACATTTGCACTTGGGTTAAATTTACTTGTGTTTTAGCTTTTGGGTTTTTTTTTCTTACACTAGCTCTCTTGCAAGATCAATCTGTTTGGCTTATAATTTAATATACTGTGTGAATCCAGAAAAATGGATTAATTCAGTAACTTGGTTAAGCATGTCACCACAATATCTGTTTTGGGCGAAACGTCTTGAAGATATGCTGTGTTGTGCTACATCAAACCCATCACTGAAACCACTGTATCAAAACCAAGGAATGGTCCCTTATAATGAGAATTGAACAAGAGATAAGGTGGGCAACTCTGGGAGATTTTCGAAGTGGAAAAGATAATAGAACTTTGCTAAAACTTCATACAGAGATGAGTTATGCCCCAATGGGCAGGGAGCTGGCCTACACTAGCTCATTAAACCAGCCTTGCAATTTGATATAGTCTTTGGGGGTGAGGGCAGCCAGCTTAATCCCTTAGGACAAGATGGTGAAAAGTACTTCAAAATAACATCCATCCTTGGCTTTTGAGTGGCATGCTGGATGCTAAAAAAACATAGGTAGGCCTAGGAGAGTTCCCATTGAGGGCCACACAGGATGGAATTTGTAATACTTGAAATATGGTTTTTGCAGTACTGTTGTTCTAGTTAACTAATGGTTTTGACAGTTCGTAAAAAAAAAGTGCATCCTTTGCCAGCAATTGATGATGTAAAAAAGATTTTCCCAATCAAGCAATTAACTTCAAAGGGATTATAGCAGATACTATTTATTGTCAGCTTAATGCCTCTGGTTTTACTGGAAAGCATGTATTATTAAGCTGTGCATTGATTCCATCAAGGACAGAAAGGGAAATCTTTGCTTTGATTCAATTAGGGAAAGATGCTAGTGGAATCATTTTTTGCATTGATCTAATCATGGTTAGAAAGTTATCAATGGGAAAGCCTTGTGACTGTCCTGATCTTTCTGGCTCTGCGGTTGATAGTAAAGAATGGAGTTGGGAAGAGAGGAATGGCTCAAATATGTGCAACTTTTGGATATGCTTAAAGAACTTTTATTCCTTTACCGCTCAATAGGAAACACTCATTGTGTTTCATAACTGCAACCCAAATGGGAGCTCTATATACGATTTGGGATGAGATATTTGCACTAAAAAATTATACTTCTCAGAGACAAATTTCCCTGCTCTTGAATCAAAGTGTCAATGCAAAGCTATCGTAGAAGCTTCTGCTTTCAAAATGATCACAGTACAATGAGGTTGCCAGGACACAGCCTGATTGAATAAAATGCCACATAACTAAAATTCTCAATTTGAGAATTATATGAACTTCAATTTTGCAAATACCTATATCTATATATATATATTCTTAATAATCAAAAGTTTAGTTTTATTTATAGTTGATTATTTTGGTCATATTTGACTAATGCCTCAAATTGGAGCTTAGACTTAATTTAGTTGGTGAAATAGGAACAGCGTCTAAACTAAAAATTAAAAATGCACATTCCTTTTGGCTAATGACAGACAATCAGTCTCAGAATGAAATAATCTCCAAATTGTTAATATAGATGTTAATAAAATTGGACCAGAGTACAACCTTGTCTCCTTGCCACCTGTAAGTAAGCTTTTTTTTTTAAATGCATCTAACCTGAATTCTGCTATCTTGATATAATGTCTGTATTAAGTAAGATAGGTACCAAGCTCTCTACTTCAACTCAGCATTTTGATGGTCATCACTCTCATAAGAAAACCCTTAAGTCTATAGAAGCAGCAAATAGTTTGTCTTTTACAAAAACAGGCATGTTTTCCCGCTAGGAACATTAATATATAATTAATATAAAACTTTGGTCAATGGTTGATCTCTATTTTCTGTAATGATCCTGACCATTTATTAAAGCAAAGAGTGTCAAGGTAGCAGGTTAATTTTTCATTTGGATGTCTAACATAGAGTTTTCCCCAAGGTGGCAGCAAGCTAATCTGCCTATAATTAAAAAGGTCTTCCATTTTTTCCCCTTTCTTATGTGAGGGAATAATTATAGTCCTATTTCAGCCCAAGGGGATTAAATCAGAACTATCTATTATAGGAAATAAAGCCACAAGTACCCACCTCCCACTCCATCTAGGTTTTGTTTGAAAAGTTCAATGGGCATATTACCCAGCCAGGAGCCTTGCCTGATTTTACTTTTAAAATAAGCTGAAGATCTCTTTCTCAGTTTCTGGTCTCTCTTTGAGATAGCAAGCAGCTTTGATCTGATGTTGTTTTGTTATATTCACAATAGGACTACTGCTGCTGCATAAAAATAGATCGGATTTCTTTTCTCCCCGATCTTAGATGGTATACAGCAGTGTGCAACTGAGGGAGCCCTGAAAGCCTTGGAAATCAAATTCTAAAAGGTCTTAAAGTTTTTGTGTAAAGAAGTATTTATTAATTTACCAGAACTCTGCCTCAGCTTTGTTTCTTCTATAGAGTTTTATAATTTTTCCTCTGTTTTAGTATCTTCCATCTTCGGTTCATTAAAACTTGGTATAAGAACTGAATCCCTTAATTTTCTTTTAACAGTAGTGGCACAATCCACGTTAAACCAGCTGGAAGGAGTTGCTAGTTCAGATGCCAAGGTTTTACTAATTAGTTAAATACTTAAAGACTTTTATTAATTTTGTTTTCCTGTAAAACTCCATCTTTTATTAGATATGATCTAAAATTTAAGGTCTGAGTAGAGTTCAAAGTTGGCTGAATGATTTTTTTTTTAAATGTTCTGATTGAACAATCCTGAATGTATAGTTGTATTCCTGAAGAGAATCAGGAAAGAAAAGTGAATCAATGGATTTTATTATTAGTTAGCATTTTTTAAAATTATAGGATGATCATTGTGGTCTGATCCCAAGATGATATTATTATGATTCATCTCAGCTACAGTTTTAGACTGGATTTGGGATTTTTATCCATCTATTGAGTTCTCCTCAAGGACCCAGGATAAGTAGATGTTGTTGTTTGATGATATTAAAGGTGTCATCACAGCTATTCTGAGTAAAGTTTCCTTACATAATTGACTGGTGTGATTTGCTCAGTGCCAATGTATTCAAGTGGTGCTCCAGTTGTTTTGGATTTGCATCCAAGGCACCTATTACTATTGGTCCTATGCTTGCTTTCTTTTGCCACAGTCATTTTATTTCTATTTGCAGGACTTTATATTTTGTGATTCTCCAGTTCTTTCTCTTCTCTTCCTCTGCCTCTGGATATTACAATGTCCATTAACCAGATTTTTTTTTTTTTGTCTTTCTTATCAACAATTGTTAAGTCTGGGTTGTTTTGTGTTTGAATTTTAAATTCTCAGGACAATTTACCTTCTTCCTTTTCTCTTACTTTTGTGTCTATTTTGTGGTCCCAAATGATATTTGGGCAAATGATATTTCTTGCAGATAGTCCAATGCACTATTGTTGCTATTTTGTCATTGTTGCTGTTATTATTATTCCATACTCTGGGTAGCTTGCAAATTCAAACATAAAACATAAAAAAACCAATATACAATCCCACAGACTGCCAACATTAAAACAAACAGTAACAAAACAAACCAGGAGCTCCATAAAATCAATCCCAGGCCTGTCGCAAAACCAGTTTGTAAAGCACTATGAAGCAGTATATAAGTCTAAGTGCTGTTGCTAATACTGTGCTAATATTCCAGGACATGAGCAAATGTCCAAAGGGGGTCACATTAAAAATAATTTTCCCAAAGGAGGTAACTTAATAGATGTTAACAAATAATCTAGAACAGGGCTCTCCAACCCCCGGTCCATGGACCAACACTGGTCCGCGGCATGCCAGTAACTGGGCCACGCAAACAAGCAAAGTCCCATCTGCGGGATGCAGGCAGCACACAAAACCACACCCTCTCGAGTCCGCAGAAAAACCTTCCTTCACGGAACCAGTCCCTGGTGCCCAAAAGGTTGGGGGCTGCTAATCTAGCACACTTGATCAAACCCACTAGTATGATATTATCACCTTGTGTCATCAATTCTTAATTATTACCATATTTTCCAATATGGCATGGAACACAAACCTCAGATGATAAGCAGAAGTGTGAAGTTTAACTTTCATGTTTCATAGTGTAAATAATTGTCTTTGAGAATTGGCACTGGAGCTATTCAAAACATACTTTCCATTGCATTAGTTTGGAAATATATTAAATCACGTGTCTCCGACTTTTCTCAGATTTGATTCCAGATTTAAATGTAAAAAACACAGGATCTTTACTCAAACTTTGTGTCCCTTCATATTTTTCCTCCCTTGCTACATTGCAGAAAGCTATTTTATTCTAATAAGCATATTGGCTTGTATTTTACATATGTTGGCTCTTTGGATTTCAATTTGTTATTGCATTTTTAAAATATTGCTAGAGACCCAGGATAGTTTTAACCTCAAAGGTAGAATATGATTATTATTTTTTTGCAATAATCTAAAATTCTTTTGTGAAGGCCTACAATAAAGCACATCTAAAAATATTAATATAGTCACATATTTGATCAAATCAAGGTTACTTTGTTTACAGGGTTCTGGCAATCCTCATGCATGCATTAATAGTACAGAGTGCGATAATATTGCAAGTGAATTGACAGAACTGTATTCCAATCCCAAATTAAATGCAGAAATTATCCTAGTTAGGTAAAATTAAATTAGAATTCATGGAGAAGGGAAACCCATGGTAGAATATGGAATGTGGAATCTAGGGGTATCTTTAGCAAGTCAAGATTTCATCAGAATGGTGTAATGTGCTAACACAATGCAAGCTTTACCCCTTATGTATCTGAAAATGATCAGAAAACAAGACTGTTGAAGATCAAATAATCTACATGCGCTAAGAAAAATGCCAAGATGCTACTGTCATTTGACATTAAGATATAACAGCATGTAATGAAGATGTCAACATGGTATATAAGCCTTTTCTAACTTGTTGCTAGGGGGGGGGATGTTGAAAAAAAAAGGATACTCTGTCAAAATGCAGGATACTCACACACTACATTTAACCAAATATGTGACTTTTTTGAAAAGTATCTGATGAAATAATCCTTTTTATACCATTGCCTTTTCCTTGGAAAAGAAAGGACGCTGAAAGAGGAATGATAATCTCCCCTTTTCAACTGTCTCGCATATTTCATTTTTACATGCAACTGTTCCTATAGTTTTACATAGTGCACAGTCAGAAGTTACTTTTTTCCCCATTAGCTTCATCCAGGTGAGACATAATATGTAATATTGTATGTGGATATTAAACAGTTATCATTAAAAGCAGGGCTTTGATTTAACTGAGATGACATTTCAACAAATTTATGTAGCCACTCACTGCAGCAATGTGATCTGTATGGGGTGCAATAAAACAACCCATAAAACACAATTTAAAACAATTTAAACACAAATGTAAATAAGGCTACAAGAGAATAGATACACACAGTGTAACTATCTCACATTCTCCTTATTTCCCTGGGATTCTCAAGTCTGCTGTACTCGAAGAATCGTGTTTTGAGGGATTAATTCCACAATTAAGAATCTCTATCTCAATTTCATGGACTTCTATAACTAACTTTGAGCCTCAACTTGGTGGAAAGAAGCCACTTTTAATTTCAAAAATGTAGTGTTAACTGTTGTGGCTTGAGCAAGGAGTTGGATGAGAAGACCTGCAAGATTCCTTCCAGCTCTATTATGAATTGAAACATCCTAAGTCAGGGTGAGAAAGTATGACCATAAAGCCTCAAGCCAAATTACAAAATAGTTATTCAGGACAGAGAAGGAAAACTAGATGGGAAGCAAGTCTGGTAGTAAAAATTTAACATGGTCTATTAAGTGGGGAGTTGAATGAAGAGGCAGGACTCCGGATAGTAACTTCAGCTCTTTATTTTAAGGCTTAGTAAAACTTCTCAGCCATCTGTCCGATAGCTCCCTCTTTTAAAGAGACCTGTCAGGCAGCCTGGCCACTGACATTGCTTTATTTTCCCGCCGCTCAAATGGACCAATGAGTGCCAGGTATGCTAATGTCTCTTCCGAGACCAGACCTGAATGAAGCCTTTGCCCCAGGCTTCACTCCCTATTTACATATGTAACATAGTCTAAGTCAGTGAAATGTGAAAGGATAAAGATGAGAAAGAGCTGATATACTGGGGCAGCAATGCATCCTGAATATGCATTTCTTCCGTTGAGGAGCACATGTCTGCTTTTTGTATTACTGCCATCCTGGTAGATTCTGTTGTGAGATCAGAATACAACATCTCTTTCCTGATTTCCTTCCTGCAGAAGACTAAATCTAGCCCTTGCCCCTCTGGCATCAGCATTCAATTTTGATAGGAGGAAAAAGAGATCGGTCCCAAAGGTGCTTCTTTTTTTTTTTTCAAAAGGCAAGTGGGCTTTTTTTTCTCCTTGAAGACGTTTCACTTCTCCTCCAAGAAGCTTCTTCAGAACTTCTTCAGAACTGAAGAAGCTTCTTGGATGAGAAGTGGAACGTCTTCAAGGAAAAACGAAGTCCACTTGCCTTTTGAAAAAAAAAAAAGAAGAAGCACCTTTGGGACAACCATGACCTGGATGACTGAGAATCTCCATAGATAGACACATAGACAAAGAGAGAAGTTCAGGCAAGCCATGAACCTAGAAGGGACACTTTTAAATCCCCTGAATGCAAAGTACTCCTGATTTCAAGACACTTTCCTAATGTAGAAGAGCAGGGAATGTATCCCAGTTCTGCAGCTGCTAAATATCATCTCTCTTTCTCACTGTTTCTTGTGAGAAAGGAAAAAAAATGGGAGGAGAAAAATAACTGAACCTGCAGGAAAATGCCTTCGTCTTTTTTCCCCCCTTTCTATTCTGCTTGTAAAAAGCACAACAGGCTTTGACTAAAGCAGCTCCTCTCATATGGGATCCGCCCTCCCATTGTGGTAGGATTAGTTCAGGGCTTGTTGACTTCCCCTTTTGAATAAATTCTCTTTTCTTTTCTTTCCTTTCTCCGGGAGCATCAGTACTGCAGGGCCGAGAGAAGGCCTTGTGCAAAGCCTTGGCAAAAGAACTTTCCTAGAGGGAGTTATGAAGCATTAAAGCCCTTCCTTTTGAAGCATTAAAGTCGTCTCATCCTTATCCAGGCTCTCTCGGCTGGTCGGAATGCACATAACAGCAAAGAGAAAGCAAAGAGATTGTCTCCTAGGTTTGTGTGCAAAGGCTGCCCAAGATTGCACTACTACTGAAGACTTTGCACAACCCTCCTGGGAAGGCCCTCTTTAGGTTTTGATTCTTCAGCCTCTTGTTTCCTAACAAGGTCCTGCCACTATCAAGTCGCCTCAGGGGAAGCTGTGCTCCAGGGACAGAGAACTGAAGCACCAGATGGATTTTCCAGTGTTATGATGTGGCCATTATTTTATTATTTTTCGCCTGGTTAGCACTCTGCAGAGACCAAAAGGCAGAAAAATGCAAGTCACGTTTTGAAAGAGTGCAGGTAGTTCTCGACTTATGGCTACCATTGAGCCCAAAATTCCTGTTGTTAAGTGAGACATTTGTTAAGTGAGTTTTGCCCCCATTTTACAGCCTTTTTCACCACAGTTGTTAAATGAACCACTGCCGTTGACAAGTTAGTAACCTAGCTGTTAAGTGAATCTGGCTTCCCCATTGACTTTGCCTCTCAGAAGGTCACAAAAGGGGATCACATGACCTTGGGGACAGCAACAGTCATAAATATGAGCCAACTGCCAAGCATCTGAATTTTGATCACCTGACCATGGAGATGCTGCAACAGTCACAGGTAAGAAAAAGGGTCATAAGTCACTTTTTTCAGTGCCGTTGTAACTTTGAACTAAATGGACTGTTGTAAGTCAAGGACTACCTGAATAACAAACCAGTGGCTTGACGAAAGGGTGTTTGTGACCTAGGATGGGCAGCTCTTACTTACAAAAACCATATGTTTGTTAAATAGAACACTGAGGGGAAACTAAACAGGAGAACACAACGTTCATCAGATGGATTAAAATGCTTCTCTATCCAGCTTCACTTCCCAATTGCTTTCACCAGAGGCCTGACAAGCCACCCCATCTTCATTCCTGCTAACATGGAGATGTGAAAGCAATTGATATGCAAAAGGAAAAAATAAATGTGGTGACTCTGCCACAATTATTTCTGAAATGCACCACAGGCTGCCTGACCGGCTGTCATGCTTCTTTCACAGACTAAGATCAAAACTAAGCTGTTTTATCTGGAATGGAGTAGCAGCATCTTTATTACAATTACCGAACAGCATTTAATATAATTTTAGTAAGAGGTTACACGGTTCAAATTAAAATACATAAACAAGTTTTGGGAGATTGATTAAAGTAAATTAAAAAGTTCGGACCGCTAACCTCCAGATTGAAAAACTAGAATCCTGAAAAGCCAAATCCTTAAAACTAGGTGACTAAATTATAAAACTACAATAAAAATTAAAATATTGAAATACTAGGCAATGGAGTTACTAAACTATGTGTGTATATGAGTTATAATTGAATTATTGCAGTAACAAGTGGGATCCAAGAGAAAACATAAAGCAGCATAAAATAATGTTGTATATTTATGAAGCCCTAAATTTAGGAAACTAATTTCCTGTGTGAAGCAAGAGCAGTTGAAAGAAACTTTGTGACTGTCATGGAGATGTTATGGATTTGGTCCAACAATGAAAAGCAAAGAACACTTTCTGTAATCAGCAATGGTAAAAGAGTAGGGTATAAGTTGTGGTAGAAAGGACAGCCAAGAAACACAGGAGCTATAGTCTCAAGCGAAGACAAATATATGTATCCCAGGATAATGTTGCAGGATCCAATCTGGGACCAGAGGTTTAGTCTTCCGAGCTTTCGGACTCATGTTGTAAATAAACCCTGTAAATAAAGGGATTCTTCCAGAACAAATGCTTTCTCCTACAACTTGATGAGTGGGTTTTTCCACTAATCTGTGCTGGAGAAGTGGCACTGCAGAAGCTTCATAATAAATCCACCCTGGAAAACACAGTTAGATATATTCTAAACAGTTAAATTGTTATAGTTAATATAAGTATATCATTAATATTGGCCAGCATGGAGATGCATCTGGGAATAGCAATGCTTAAGCAGTTAGAAATCTAATCATTTTTCCTCTTTCCAGAAAGAAGACACATCTTTATTAATAAATCACAATGCAATATTTAAACTTATTGCTTGACTTCAAAGGAAAAGAAACACTGAGAAATATTTCCTTAAAGCACACTGAATGATTTTTTTGAAAATTTCCTTTCTTGTTCTAAATAATGTTATTCATTTGGAACATTTTATCATGCCTGGCCTATGAAATCTCTCTCTCTTTTTTTTTTTCTTTCTCTCTCTCTCAGTCCCCCAACTATCTATCATCTATCTATCTTATTAAAAAAAATATTCATTATATGCTGAGTTCACTATTTATCAAGACATATATTTATGACATGCTAATGATGAATCTTTGTTGAAGAATGGCTTTGTATTTTAAGCTTCAGTAGATTCTTCCATGTCTCCATCCTAAGCACCTGCCCTATGGAAGGTATCCTGAAAGGAGAGGAAGCAGCTGAGAATCAATCCAAATGCCTTCTCACCTGAACCTTTCTCTCTTTCTCCATATGACTGAGCTAGTGTGGTATAAGATAAAGGTAAAGGTTCCCCTCGCACATATGTGCTAGTCATTCTCGACTCTAGGGGGCGGTGCTCATCTCCGTTTCAAAGCTGAAAAGCCAGTGCTGTCCGAAGACTTCTCCGTGGTCATGTGGCCAGCATGACTAAACACCAAAGGCACACAGAACGCTGTTACCTTCCCACCAAAGGTGGTCCCTATTTTTCTACTTGCATTTTTTACATGCTTTCAAACTGCTAGGTTGGCAGAAGCTGGGACAAAGAATGAGATCTCACCCTATTATGCGGCACTAGGGATTCGAACCGCTGAACTGCCAATCTTTGGATCGACAAGCTCAGTGTCTTAGCCACTGAGCCATCACGTCCCTATGTGTGGTATAGTGTGGTATAGTGGTTTCAATAACTGGACAAGAAGCAGAGGAGCCAAATTCAAGTCCATCTTGAATCATGGGAGCTTTGTACCAATATCTCTTCTTTGGTCCATCCAGGCTGTTGTTCTTCTTGTTCTTTGCATGATCCCTATCATATCATGGGGTCTGCTGTTTTGCGTTTCTCCCGCCACTTTGCCTGGCCTGCAGCACTGGCAGGGTGTATGCCTACGGCTTGCATGTCTTCATGCCGGCAGGCCATCCATTGATTTTTCAGTCATCCTTGGGGCCACTAGCCAACGGGGCTGAGTGCAAGTGCCTGCCCCACTGTGTATTCCACACTAGCTCTGACCACGTTTGTACTATCGCAGCCTCACTTCTCTCATTTTGTCTGAAATGGGGGGAGGTGTGTCTTTGAAGGCCTTCCAGATGTCTTTGTTCATAATGTGATCCAGCTGTGTGACCTCCCCCCCCCCAAATTACCAGACAGGCTGTTGTTATGAAGGTAAAAAATCAAAAGAATTTCCTGGCAGAAAACATGATGTAAATCAAATCAACTAATAAAATGCCCTATGGGAGAGACCCCGAAGGTCGGGCTACCAGATCTGGGCTCCATAATTGGGGACACAGACTACATTAATTTTATCTCTTAGCATCTGTAGTCATCCTGATTTTTCCTATTGAAAGGACAGGAGTAAGCAGTGGTGGGATTCAGCCAGTTCGCACCACTTCGGGAGAACCGGTTGTTAACTTTCTGAACAGTTTGGTGAACTGGTTGTTGGAAGAAATCATTAGGGCAGAGAACCGGTTGTTAAATTATTTGAATCCCACCACTGGAATAAGACTAGTAAGGTCTACTTGAACAAACTCAGGGTGATCAGCTGGGTTGTTCTCCCTCCCTGCTCTACCCCACCCCACCATCAGTCAATGCAATAATTAACATCGTGAGAAGGATCCTTGGAGGGAGAAATAAAGAAAAAAATATGGTTTTTTTTTCATTTAAGGTCTGTCTTAAAAATCGGCTCAGCGTCTTTATTGGAGCTTTGCCACCAACTGCCATGTTCTTGTTCATTTGTTTTTAACAATGGTTATTCTACTTTAAAAATTTACATTTTTAAACTCTAAATGAAAATAAGAAAGCCACTTTTTTCTATTTTTTGTCCCCTGCCCAATAGCATTAGTTTCATCCTTAAAAAAATAGAACCAGCAAGGTATTACTTTCCGATGCCATCATCTGACTGTGCTCTGCATCTGACCTTGGGCAGAATATTCTGTCGATATTCTTAATGCATCTTATTTCGTATTAAAACGGAGACAAAAGAAGACTGCGACCGTGTGATTGTAACTGATATTCCAGCCTGTCACTGAAAGGAAGTATTAGCCTGGTCCAAACCAGGGACTCTGATTATCTCTTATCAGTTGAATGATAAAGGAGATTTATAAAGGCAGCTTACAGAGCTGAAAACTGGGCCCGATGAAAGGTTACCTTTAGAAATACGTACAACTGTTTTTAAATGGTAAAGTTCCTTAAAAAAATAAAGCTTATTAGTGAAAGAAAGAAGCATCTAAGCAATTCACTTCAGAGGGGGGCTTCCCACCTTAGTTCAGCACCCGGATGTTGAATCCCATCACATAGTTAAGCAGCAACTACATAGTCAGAGTCCCTCTGCAATTTAATTTGTCATTTTTATGTGTCCTGCTCTTACCTAAAGCAAACAATGAACAAACTAGAATAACGGGAACTCTGACAGTCTGCTAATTACAGCGTCAGAAGAATCAGTTTCTTCCCCCCCCCATTAACATTAATAGGACTTCAATATACTAATGGAAGCTGGTGTTGTTGTGTTACAATAGTCAGGATTAATGCTGAAATCCCATTCACACCTTAATGGCAGTGTCATATTATTCAGTGTCATCTGAAGAGATTATAACATGCGGTTTTCTGTACGAGACAGCCGCACATTTTTATTTTAATCTCTGGAGAACACCAAGTAATGACTATATCAAAAGAAAACAATCTTCTTTGAAAGGGGAAACTATGAGATAATTCAAGAAATCTGCAAAAAAGGAAGTCCAAGATAATTTGATAAAGAATTATAAGAAAAAAAAAAAGTGTATTCCAAAACCACTTTTTTTTTTCTTGGCCAGGATTTAAATACAACCACTGGTCCTCAAACTGTTGTCCACTCTAGACTTTATATTAGGAATAATACTGAACTTGTAGGCACTTCAGGTAGCCCTCATCCATTTCATCATGGCTTAAAAATATTGAATAGTTTAAAACTTCATCTTCTGGTGATTTAATTAGGACTGTCATGCTCAATTCCTTACATTGAGCTGTTATTCTGAACCTTTGAAGTAGTCTACCACAGGAGAGTTGATAGTCCTCGACTTATAACCACATGGAACCCCAAATTTTCATTACTAAGCAAGACAGTTTTTAAGTGAGTTGTGCCCCATTTTACAACCTTTTTTCACAATTGTAACTCACTGCTGTTGTTAAGTGAATCTGTTTTTGCTGGCAAAGGCACCATGGAGGGGTATTTCACTGTTTCCAGGGCAGCCCCGCAGGCCAGATCTAAGCACCACACAGGCCGGATCCAACCCATGGGCCTTGAGTTTGACACCCCTGTCCTAAAGTGTCCTGTATCATCTTTTCAGCCAGTGCAAAGCTGGATGGTGCAAACATTTACTTTCAGTGCTTAAAACATCATTATTATATGTGTTTAAAGCAGGGGTGTCCAATCTTGGCAACTTTAAGACCTGTGGACTTCAATTCCCAGAATTCCCCAACCAGCCATTCCCCATGTTGGCTGGGGAATTCTGGGGGGTGAAGTCCATAGGTCTTAAAAGTTGCCAAGTTTGGAAACCCCTGTTTTAAAGCTTTACCATGCCTAGAAACCCCTTTCCAAAATAGGCATCAGTCCCTTAATGAGCTACACAAAGCCTGTTACATCCTTTATACTGATGCTAGTTGTGCACCTCAGACTAACACTGTTGGTAGGAGAGTATCACAAAACACTTAGATTTAAAGGGAGAGGTTGCTAGATCCCCTGTTTCTCATCGGCAAATTAGTACTGCAGGTACGCTTTCTCTTATTTTATGAGTGTACCTCTGATTAAGATGTCTCATCTGAAAAGGACACCTACATGATTCAAAGATTATACCCCAGCCCTGTGCAGTTGTCAGGTCTGCACAAAACCCAGTGTACCAAGGCACTTCCCTCCACAATGCAGAGGTAGGGAGAGGGAAGGAGACAGATGCATGATAGATAGTTGACTGGAAATAGACCTCGCCTTTCATGGAGTCCTGCTGTGGATACAGCTCTGAAGGTTGTCCAGCCAGGTGACTCTTCCTGCTCCCTGCCTAATTCAGTTAATGATTTGCATTTGTAGCATTAATATAATGTTCCTGATTCATGATGTACTGAAACAGGTACACTAATTCGCTGAATGATTTATACATCCTATGCTTTAATACACTTCCTTGGCTAATGGAGGAAATTGATTATCTTACATAGAAGGTTTCTGAACATCATGCCTTCACCATTTATTACAAATGTAATTAGCATCTGTAACATTGCATCATATTTTATGGCATCAAGGTTCTTTGATTTTGCTGTTAATTGCCAGTTGCCTTGGCTTAATCACATTAGGCCTTTCAATCTTTCCAAGAATTCAGAAGTATGCTCATTATTACACACAAACATATATTGTTAAAAGATTTACACTATTTTTATCCAATATTGTTTTGAGGAAGGAGAATATTAATATGGGGTGATTTCCAATGAATAACACAAATAAATCACGAAACAAATAACTGGATAAATAGAATAATAAAAAACAAATCTTGCCTTGTTTAAAAATATAGAGTTTTAATCAATCATTTATATGATATGTAAATAATATAACACTGAATCTTATAATTTTAAACCCTGTGGGAAATTCAATTTTTGGGGGGTGGGATAAATTTAGCATAGTCAGATTTCGGTGTAGTTACAGGATCTCATCCCAAACGTGGAGAGAGTTAAAAAATGGATTTACAATAAAAACAATTAAATGAACAGGGAGATCTATCTCACAGTTTGAAAACATTCCGTGTGTATATCATCCTTCTATATATATATATATATATATATATATATATATATATATATATATATATATATATATATATATATATATATATATATATGTTAAAAATGCAAGCGTCTCCAAATTGGTGAGACTGAGTTTGCTGGTATGTAGCATATGTTAATATCCTTTAAACATAAATTACAAATATTATTGTGTGTACTGTACATGCCATTCACCTAAAATAAACAGGCAAGTGATAAGTAGAGGGAGTGAAGATGCCTTCAACCCAATCTACCTCATGGTCTGGAATCCTCTGCTGGCCTAACAAGTCAACTAAGGTGGGCAAGTGCTACTTGCTGAACATGCTAAAAGCAAAATACTATGGTAAGGCACAATTTTTCAATTGAAAGGAACCATGAAGAAGAGGGAAGGATATATTGAGAAGGTTGGTAGATTGATAACAATCTAAGAGGCAAAAACAACCTAACCAGCAGCAGCATGCAGGCAGGAGACAGGGTTTTAAATCTGCAAGATGGTGGTATGGCACTGTGATCCAAGTCAATCCAAGTCAATCCAAGCCTGTCAAGTATTTGCAAACCATTGGCACATGTGTCATATAGACACAAGTGGAGGCAGAGAGTGTCTCCACCCGTATGTGGAAAGGAGGGGCTTACCCTGAGTATAAAACCCCCTCCAACCTTTTCCACCTCGCTCTCTCCATCTCTCTCTCTTCATGTTTGTTCCTCATGAGACTTGATCTCTGTTGTACATAGTTAATATGATTTATCATATGAATAAATACGTTTAAGACATTTATTTATGCATTTGCCTCTGAACTCTTCTATGCTCCTGAGTGTTTTTATGATTCCAATTCCACAAAGCCAAGCCAAGCCAAGCCAAGCCAAGCCAAGCCAAGCCAAGCCAAGCCAAGCCAAGCCAAGCCAAGCCAAGCCAAGCCAAGCCAAGCCAAGCCAAGCCCAGCCCAGCCCAGCCCAGCCCAGCCCATCCATGCCTATCCAAGCTAAGTCTATCCAAGCCCAACCCAACCCAGCCCAGCCAGCCCTTTTGTACATGGTGCCATGTTGATGCCCCTACAAAAGGGGCACAACTTGGATTGTGCCAGCTTGTCTCCTCCTCCTACACCTACCTCGCCTTTTCCAGCAATTGGTTGACGGTGCTTGGTATTCATGAGATTTCATTCACAGGAGAGAAAAAAAGAAACTAAACTGGAAGTTTACCTCCAGTGGTAGAATGGCAGAATGCCCCACTGGATACCTGAGCAGGTCAACATGTCAAGTAGGATTTCTACATACAACAGCAAAAAACTAGCCTTGATCTTATCCTAAAGGACAAGAGGAATTAATCCTCTTGAGTTAATTAAAACTAAGTCAGTGTGATGGGCCTCCAATTCTGACTTCAGTTTTTGAATTCATTGCTATGTTTCCATCGTATTGTTAGGTTTTAGGCCCCAGCACGTCTCATTCCAATCTTCAAACAAAGGGTAGGAGATATGTCTCAGCAACCTACTGTCCTATGTTTAGCAAGTTCAGCGCAATCAAGAAGCTCTCTCCTAGCCATTAATATTAGAAGTCAGGTACTGACTTAAAACTAGGAACAGGTGAGATTCAGAAGGTGTGGGAGAGACCACACTTTTCAGTCTCCCTAGATGGTGGCTTTATAAATTTGGTCTTGAGCAAAGTACCCTTATAGTTACATAGCCACCAAGTTACCAGGCTACAAGGACCAATCTTGGAGTACTCCATGGTGCTACCATCCCCTTTATGACTTAAACTTTTCAGGAAAGGGCAAAATATTGAATGCATTGGAGTATTGAATATATTGTCTTCATGACTAAATAGGATCTACTTTGAAATATCTATTTCTCTATCCATCCATTCATCCATACAAATCTATCCATATATTTACACATATTTGTGTATTTGTATGTAAGTGTGTGTGTGTGTGTGTGTGTGTGTGTGTGTGTGTGTGTGTGTATGTATGTATGTATGTATGTATGTATTTCATCCATTTTATCAAAGGCTCAAATCAGATTTCAGTCCAATTAAATTAAATGGAACTTTATTACTAATAAGGCTATTTAGAATTGCCTCTTAAACTGAATTACAAAAAGTTTTTTGTGCTCATTCAAAATCCTACAGACTTCCCTGTCTTTTTCCTCCCACGTAAAGCTGTAAAGCATGTACAGGTGGCTGATTTTGCACAGATACATGTTCAGCCCCAGCACGACTTAAAGTTGGAGTATGTGAAATGTAAAATGAAGAACAATTCTGTCTCTTTCCTCCTGATACATGAGATTTTTTTTTTCTCAAGGCAGTAGAAAAAGGAGGTCGGTACCTAATTTGTGAGAAGCTGATCATCTGCTTGAGACTGGACGCAATTATAGTAATGTCTGACCATTCCTTTTACATGGACTGGTTCACTTTTAAATTGAGATACCAGAGGACATGTTGGGTAGGATGTATATTCCACCACTTGTCCTCTTGACCCTTTCCCAACAGGCTTTATAACTTTCAACTGGGAAGTTATCCTTATCTTCTAAAGACTATAACTTTGTTGCTTGTATCTATTGGAAGAAATGTCCATCTGGATTCAGTTCCAAGTGGGTAGAAAGACACTGAAAACATGGAGACTGCTTGGAAAGTTGGTTTAATGATGAAGCAGGACCACATGGTTTGAGGTCCTGGGCAAAAAAGTACATGGGTGAGAGAGAGAGAGAGAGATTTCAAATTCAGAGTCCCCTCTTGGGCTTTGAATTTGAGCTTCCTGTTCCTGTGGCAGGCTATTGGCTGCTGTAGGGGTCATAACTAACCTTATAGGTTTTCTGGGTCAAGCTTGGTTGAATCTTGCTGGATGATGATGATGCAATGAATGGGCTTTGGGCAATTCCTATTATAGCTTAATGGCTTTGTCCTGGTTTGGATCTTGAGTGAAGGCTAATCCTATCATGTCTTGAGGGCCATGTTTTTTGTGTTGTAGATAAACTGGCCCAGCCTTTTGTCTTGTAAATAACCAAAGTATCTGCTTGGGGCAGGGAGCTGGGGCTGAGTTTGTCTTTAGAAACATGTTTACTCTTTAGGGAAAATATAATATTCTGCCTTTTTAATATTTCCTAGAATATTTCATTTTCCTAGGAGAGGGGTGGGTGCTAACTTCCTACATATATTATGATTTATATTGTTTTATTTAGTAACCTAGTACAGTTTATGTTGATTACTTATTTAGTATCCTATGACTATTACTAAGTGTTATATCTTATGGTTACTGATGAATGTATCTTATGATGATTTATCACATGTTGCTTGTGTGTACACTGAGAGCTTATGCACCGGAGACAAATTCCTTGTATGTCCAATCACACTTGGCCCCCCAAAAAAATCTATGTCTATGTCTATGTTATTTGAGATACCTTAGATAACATAAATGTCTCTTCAAGGAACAGAAGGATGCTCCTTGCTTTAAAGGAAGAAATGATTGGACCTTCCTTAAGAGGTCTGCTATGTACCCCCTCAGAGAAGGGCATGTCTATATTCAAACATCTGACTTCCTATTTAAAGGTAACCAAAAGCATGGTGATTTCCCAACTACAAGCAGTCATAAAAAATACAGGTTATTTGGATCATTCAAACTGATTTCCAAGTAGGCCACAGGGCCTAGGCTTTATTGGATTTCCTTGCTCTCTCTGAAACTTTTAGTACCATGAATCATATACTTTTTCAAGGTTGTTGGTTAGCTTGTTTAATTTTTAAGGCTGCCCATCCAGCCACAGCACTGGGAGATTCAGGGGCAAGAGGCCATGCTTGGACATGCCTCACTTCCCACTCCTCAAGTAGAGTTCAGAGGTGGCACTTGAAGGCAGCAACTATCCTATGAAACGGGAACTCTTACAGAATCTCCGGGATGGCTGGAGGTCTGATACCGACTCTCTTAGCATTCAAGTGATGCTCTAGTCCAGGGATGTCAAACTTGCAGCCCATGGACTGGATGCATCACACGCTGGCCATATCCACACCCGGTTTAGCTAGGGGAAAAAAGTCCCATGACACTGCCATGATGACACCCCTGCTCTAGTCTCTTCCTCTTTTAACATAATGTGGCAATGATCTGGTTTCCCTGAATAAGTGCTTATAGTGCAGAACGACTTTGGAACAGGAACAATAAATTGAAATTGTATTTATTTATTATATATTACTTATATCCCCATCTTTATTATTTTTTTACAAATAACTCATGGGAGCAAATGTATGCCACACACCTTCCTCCTCCTGTTTTCCCCATAAGCAGGTAATAATGGACTGCTCGTAGAGATGGTGATGGGTGTGTGTCAGAGGTGGGTTTCAGCAGGTTCTGACCAGTTCCAGAAGCGGAAATTTTGAGTAGTTCAGAGAACCGGTCATAAAAATTCTGACTGGCCCCACCCCCATCTATTCTCTGCCTCCCAAATCCCAACTGATTGGGAGGAAATGGAGATTTTGCAGTAATCTTCCCCTGGATTGGGGAGGAAATGGAGATTTTACAATATCCTTCCCCTGGAGTGGGGTGGGAATGGAGATTTTACAGTATCCTTCCCCTAACATGCCCACCAAACCATGCCCACAGAACCGGTAGTAAAAACATTTGAAACCCACCACTGGTGTGTGTGTCATTATTTATTTAGCTCAAATACTTTGTCCACCCAATGAGAAGAGAAGACTCCTTGGAAAAGCCCCTGGTGTTGGGAAAGATGGAAGGCAAAAGGAGAAGGGGATGGCAAGGATGAGATGGTTAGACAGTGTCATCAACACAATGAACATGAATTTGGACAAACTCTGGGAGGCAGTGGAAGATGGGAAAAGCTTGGCAAGCTATGGTCCATGGGGGTCACGAAAGGTAGACACAGCGACTGAACAATATTTATTTTATTTAATTTATATGACAGCCATTTCACTATTAAGAGACTCTGGATGGGCTTACAATGTCATGAATAGCCATATAAAACAATTAGAAGGTTAAGAAGATTAAAACATTATGCATTAAAAATTAAAATATTAATATTGACAACAGAGTGGATAAAAAGGAGCAATGCATAAATAGGGTGTAGGTGGGATCTTCTCCTAATCTATAACCCCTTCCAGATTGGGAGGTCCCCATTGGGCAGGACCCATGGAGATATTCCAGGGACATGATTGGTCTTTCATGCCCAAATGGAGCTTTATTGCCTTAAAGGAGCAGAGGCAGTTTAGGGGTGGAAGCATCTTTCATCAGCTGATATGTCAGCTGCATCTATCATCTGGAAGAAAATTGCTTTCAACAGGTGATACCCATGCTCCAGGCTGGGCTACTGCAATGCACCTTATCTAGCTTGTCTCTAGAAATTTTGATTAGTACAGAATATAGAAGGCAGGCTGCTGTCATTTTTTTTCTTCCAACATTAATAATATAGACATATTCAATTAATTTTGAAAGCAAATAACACTGTACTGGATGATTGCCTTTATCGGTGAATCTATCATTTTGCCCTTTTTTTTCAATCAATAAAGAAGTTAGACACTTTGAATCTTATTTTGTATCTACTATGAAAACAGAAGTATATTAACGCCCCCCACACCGCAATTCAAGGCTCTTGGGTATTGAGTGGCATGTCAGGGACCACTCTCTACAGAAAGTAGCTTGTGCCAGGGCAAAAGCTCAATATCACTTCATTTCATTTCTGTTTAATTAAAATGAAATATACTTAATATGTAGTAATGGAGACCTTTCTGCCTCATTAAAAATTGTGATTCGTTAATAGTTTCAGGGAATCTCCAGGGACAGCATTCAAGGCTTTTGGGGACCCATATGATGATTCAGGTTGGACACATCTGATTAAAAGGAATGCCTTAATCTATGTTACTGACAGATTTATTAGGGAGAGACATAATATAGAAAGAGATATCTGTAATCTGTGGGGAATACGGCTACATATATTTAAACTGTACATTTTTTAAGGATCTTTCTGCAGAAACTTTCTGCATGTCTTCGTCCCGTTACATCGGCCGTCCCACCTAGTCAGACAGAGGAGGCATGTTGCAGACTCTGTCAGTTAAAGAACTCCGAATGGGAGTATCCAGGAAAAGGACCTTCTCTGCCATGGCCCCTGCTCTGTGAAATATTCTTCCCCGCCTCCCGAGTTGAGGCAGGTCCCCACCCTCTTGGCTTCAGGAAAGGAGTGAAAACATGGCTCTGTGCCCTCATGTGGGGAGCCCAGAGAAGCACATAGCTGTGGGAATAGCTACTTTCCTAAAAGCCCTCCCTTTCATCTTTTTAACTAATTTTATCAGCCTTGCCTCTTTTTAAAAAATTCTAACTTTTATCGGTAAAAGTAAAGGTTCCCTTCGCACATATGTGCTAGTCGTTCCCTACTCTAGGGGGCAGTGCTCATCTCTGTTTCAAAGCTGAAGAGCCAGCGCTGTCCAAAGACATTTTTTATGTGCTTTTGAACTGTTAGGTTGGTAGAAGCTGGGACAAGTAACGGGTGCTCACCCCATTACACGGCACTAGGAATTTGAACCGCTGAACTGCTGACCTTTCAATCGACAAGCTCAGTGTCTTAGCCACTGAGCCACCACATCCCATTTTTCTAAGTTTTATACACTGCCTTTATATTTTAATATTTTACTGTATACTACCCAGAATTCCTCTCTGAGGGAGATGGGCGGTTCAAAAAAAAATGTGAAAAATAAAATCTTTCAAGTGACTATAGCATGGTTTATGAATAAGAGCACCCTATGTCTTACTCATCTCTAGAATCACAGCTTAAATGAAAGCAGGTGGACTTTCTAATTTCATCTCTCTGGAATTTCATAACCTCATTGAGCTGAAACCGTTTGCCTCAAGAACAATCTGGATTTTGCCTGTGGTCCCCTACCCAGGGCAACAAGCTTTAAGAACTATCGATGGCCTATCAGGTGCCACACAATGAAATAAATAATTCCCTGCCTGCATGGTGTGGATGATGGAATGCTTTCAAAATGAAAGGGGGGCACACCAACTGACTTTGCAAGAAAAAAATCTGTGCGGGAGAGATGTGAAATCCCTAAAGCCTTCAATTCAGAGTGTGGAGCCTGTTAAGAAAACAAATAGGAACTTAAGTTTCATCGCTCAGGAAAGATCAGATAAATCAAGCGCTGGTTCAGTTGCTATAGGAGGCTGATGGCACTCCATTCACAGAAGATCTATTGCAAGAGATACTAACAGATTTTCTTTAGTGATCCTTTCAGTATTGTGAGCCATTCCTCCTCCCCCCCCCTCTTAAAAGGAGCAAGTAAAAAGATTGATGAACATCTTGGAAGCTTAAGGTTGTAAAACAAAAGTGTATTTTTTTTTTGATTGGCTAAGAGAATGAGAGACTTGAATGTCTTCCTTTGTCGAAATGTTTTGAGGAATGATACTGAAACTTTGTTGAATGTTGAATCTCCAGTTAGGATTTGGGAAGTTTCATCATGGTGAGCTTTGAACCGAATCTTGAAAAATGATCCAGTGCTTACTCCACTTCCAAAATTGATAGAATTCCTGTCGGGCTGCAAAGTAACATCCAGCATAATTTTATTTTGAGATCGTCAGATCAACTTGGTTTGCATTTTAATGAACTCACTCCAGGTAAGTCCTCAATTTACAGTATGTTTACATATAGTGTAAACATGCACTATATGTTCATCTAGTGATAGTTTGAAGTTACAATGGCACTGAAAAAAGTGACTGACAACTGGTTCTCTCACACGCACGACCATAGCAGCATCCCCACAATCACATGATCAAAATTTGGGAACTTGGCAACTGGCATGTCCTTACAATGGTTGCCGCATCCCAGGTCATGTGATTTCCATGGTGCCGCAGGTGTTAGAATGCAGTACTGAGGCTACTTCTGCTGACTGCTGTCTGTCTGTCTGCAATTTGGCAGTTTGAATCTCACCAGGCTCAAGGTTGACTCAGCCTTCCATCCTTCCAAGGTGGGTAAAATGAGGACCTAGATTGTTGGGGGCAATAGGTTGACTCTGTAAACCTCTTAGAGAGGGCTGCAAAGCACTATGAAGTGGTATATAAGTCTAAATGCTATTGCTATTGCTATTGCTATTGCTATTGCTATTGCTACTTATGTCCTTCCCAGCAAAATCCATGGGGGAAAGCTAAACACAGTTGTTTAATGTTAACACTTAATGACTATGCAATTTGCATAACAATTTCATTGATCACTTACCCACCTTAAAAAGGTCACAAAATCAGATGTGACCCACAACTGTCTAATTTCTACAACTATATAATGAGGATTTTTTAAAAAAAAAAAGAGAGAGAGAGAAAGAGAGAAATATTAAAGAAGCATTGTCCAGAGCACTTTGGGGAAAAAATGCTGGGCTTTAAAATAATAAAGTTCAATTATTTCTCTTTCCAAGTTGATGCATTTGACTTTAAGCTGGTATTTCTTTCTTACCTCAGTTCTTAATGACATTAAATGGTCATGTTTTAAAACCAGTGATGTTTCACATATGTATATCAGGAAGATATATACTGTAAATGGTAGGTAACCTCTTTACTTTTCTGAGCTAAAATATTGAGTGCAAAAAAAAAAAACCTTTGGTTAGTAAAAAATCTTAGAGCTGAAGATATGTTCCTAGCCATCAATTAAGGAGAAATTGCTCTCTAGAGTTACAATAAAAGGCACTGAAAATGTATTAGGATATTTAATGAAACCCTGAAGCATATGTTGCAGTCTATCAAATAGTATAAATGCATGCAGAACAGAAATATTTGCTGAGAACTCTAAAAATCCTTGGCCAGCATTATATTTCCTATCAAAATTTTCCTTGAAAAAATGTTTAGAAGTAACAATCACCTGAATATGGTTATAAGGTCCATGGGAAATGTTTGAACCAGGATGCATCAGGCTTTGTGGAGTATGTTGGAAAACAATCAGTAGTACAAGAGAGAATGGGTATCATTTCCAAACTTCAACATCTTCCAGATTTGTGGACTTCAACTTTCAGAATTCTCAATAATGGCCATATTGGTTGAACAAATCTGGAAAATGAAGGCATCAATTGGTTCTCTGTGTTGGGAAACTCTGGGGTAGTCAAAGCAAAAAAAAAAAGCATGTATAGACCAATTTTTCCCCAAATTTTAAAATGTATATGGGTATATCATCTTGAGTTCCTGAACAAAAGGTGGAATATAAAACTAATAAATTTATCCATCTATATATTTTAACTTAGCAAAAATTACAGAAGAATATGGAGTACTGAAAAAGCCTTGTTTTAAACACTAAGGATTAATTCAAAGTTTCAAGCGGAGTAATCAAAATCCATCCATCTGTCCATTCCCGCCCCCATCTAATCTATTTATCTCTATTCCTATATTTATTTCTCTCTAAAACTCTCTCTCTCTTTATCTCTCTTTCTATCATCTACCTATCGATTATAATTTACTACCTGTCTATCCTTTCTCTACACACACACACACACACACACACACACACACACACACACACACATACTGTGGTGGGATTCAGCCAGTTTGCACCACTTCAAGAGAACCAGTTGTAAACTTTCTGAACAGTTTGGTTAACTGGTTGTTGGAAGAAATCATTAGGGCAGAGAACCAGTTGTTAAATTATTTGAATTATTATTATTATTGTTCAGACTTCTATACCGCTTCATAGTGCTTTACAGCCCTCTCTAAGCGATTTACAAAGTTAGCATATAGCATATTGCATATTAGCATATTGCATTAGCATTAGCATATTGCTCCCAACAATCTGGGTCCTCATTTTACCCACCTCGAAAGGATGGAAGGCTGAGTCAACCTTGAGCCAGTGAGATTTGATCTGCTGATCTGCTGAACTAGCAGTCAGCTGAAGTAGCTGCAGTACTGCATTCTAACCACTGCGCCAGTTTGGCTCGGTGAATCCCACCACTGCACATATACATATACATACATACACACAGAAACACACAATCTACATTTATTTATATTTCTTTGTTTCTCTATGAATTTTACGAATGGCATGTATAAAAAATGTAATCATCTGAAACAAGCAAGATACATTAAGATTACCTTACCACCCACGTTTGAAATTTGACTTTAGTTGCTTCATCTCCTTATTTTCATTGTTTTGTTCTATAGGAGGTGATCTTTTTCCTTTTTTTTTTAAATTGAAGATTCTTTCATTCATTTTTGGACCCTTTGATTTTGATTTTCTGATTTTTTGAGATGAAAAGTGGCATAAAACATGTAACCAAAAAACATGCAGCCAAATATACAAATTATGTCTTAAAATCCCATAGCTGAGATTAAATTTAAGATTTGTGTCAGTAGTGGGTTTCAAATCCCGTCGCTACCGGTTTGCTCATGGGCACACGTATGCTCACACGCATGCATAATGCTTCTGCCGCTACCCGTTCACCAAATCCGGGGCGAACTTGTAGAAACCCACCACTGATTTGCGTGTATGTGTACATGCGTATGATATGCATGTGGATATGCACTCGGGTTTTTCTTAGGCAAAGACAAACTTTCTCTCTCTCACACACACGCAATAACCCCTGCTGTCAGAGAATGTCCTCTCTGACTTTCATCAGCTTCTGCTGTGGCTCTGTTCTCTCAGGTAGTCAAAGCAGGTTTCCTTAGATGGGTCCTGAGTGAATACTTGGGCATAAGCTCACCTTAGAGAGAAACTCTCAATGCTGCACACAGCCTGTAATTTTTCATGGTCACCTCCAGGACAATTTTACACCCTCTTGGAAGAATCATCAGGGAGCCCCTCTGCAAACATAAAGGTGACCCTAAAACAGCAGAGAGATTGCATTAAAACAGCATTCAGTGTCGTGGAATCAAAGTTTTATGCATAAGACTGCTTTAACTGAATTAATTAACTGAATTAACAACAATCTCCTCACCTTTCAGATACCATAGTGGCCCAAGAGGAATTATTCAGGTATAAATACAGGTAGTCCTTGACATACGAGTACAACTGAGCTAAGCAAGATAGTTGTTAAGTGAGTTTTGCTCCATTTTACAACCTTTCCTGCCACAGTTGTGAAGTGAATCAATGTAGTTAAGTGAGTAACGTGATTGTTAAGTGAATTTGGCTTCCCCATTGACATTCCTTCTGGTCAGAAGGTGGCAAAAGGTGAACACGTGATCCGGGATTCTGCAACTGCCATAAATATGAGTCAGTTGCCAAGCATCCAAATTCTGATCATGTAACCAAAGGGATGCTGCAATGGTTGTGTGAAAAATGGTTGTAAGTCACTTTTCTCAGTGCTGTTGTAACTTTGAACGGTCACTAAATGAATGGTTGTAAGTTGAGGACTACCTATATCTACATCTCAATTATCTTTGAATTGATATCTAGACCAGATAGGAGCTTAGTATTAAACATCACGAGATAGAAACTGGATGACAAAAAATAATACGATGATTTACCATTCTTCTAATCCATTCCTTGGTTATTGTGAGTTGGTGAATTATCCTAACTGGGCTCCCTTTGAAGATAAGCAAAGATAAGCATTTAAAAATAAGAAGAAAATAATAAGAATATTCCTTAAGGATTTAAACCCCCCACCACCATCACCATATCTTATCATGTCCCATTTTGATTTTGCAGTTGTGTATTACTAGAAAAACTTACTTCAAGGGATTTTTAAGGAATCAAGGGCCCAAGTTGATATGCATTGCAAGAGATGGACAAAAGGTATCAGCTCCAACCCCTTCAAACTCACTGACCGTTTGGGCCCAGCACCAGCTCTGGAGGAAATTGCATTGCAGAAGGGAAGCAAGCAAGAAACAAACCTGCGACCAGATGATGAAGACACTGTCACAATGACCACCATGACATCCATTTGCCGATGGCCTTTCAGATTTTTCTTTAAACCGGCCTGTTGTTGTTGGAAGAAGGCCTCCTACGAAAGGAGGAGAACTCCCACCTCAGGAGATAAAGGTTTCGGCAACTTCTTTGGCTTAAGATGCTTTGATGGTTAACATTAAATGGAGATTGCCTTGTGAAGATGATATTCCATCAGAAAAGGGGTCAGTGAAGCAGAATGTATTGGTTCACTTCAGAATAATTTAAACCCCCCCCCACACCCACCCACACACCAGTTGCTAAGCAACAGCTTAAGAAAGTTACTGGTCGCTGAAGCTAACCGACCCTGTGGAAAAAATTATAAACAGGTCATGTGACAGGGAAGGAAAGAGAGTTCCAGGATGATCAGAAAACAATGATGAGCCCGGAAAGTGGATCAGGCGATCTGGATGGCAAAAAGAACCCAGAGAGCTGTCACATTTATGTCACAGCTGAAAAACCTCTTCAGACAGGGCTGAGTCCCGCTCCCAGCAGCCCTTGGTCATGTCCTATCCCAGACCAAGCACACAAAAATACACTATTTAGTAAATTCAAAAGGATTTAAATTTGTATACACCTCATAGCACTTTACAGCACTCTCTGGGCAATGTTCAATGTTGAAGCATTATTTGCATATTGCCCCCAACAATCTGGGTCCTCATTTTACCAATCTCAGAAGAATGAGAAGGTCGAGTCAATACTCAGCCTCATCAGGTTTGAACTCCTGGCTGTGGACGGAGTTTGCCTGCAATACTGCCTTTCAACCACTGCGCCACAAGAGCTCTATATAAATGAGACTCTCAAACACACAGATATGCTGTATGTTCAGTAAGTTTGACCTACAAGAGTCCCAAATCAAAAGGGTACTCAAGAGAGTAGTCAGGTGGAGTTGAGGGGCAGAGCTTGTAGCAGATCCATCAGCTGGTCCAGGTCCTATTTTGAGAAGAGGAGAGTCTTGTTCCAGTATATCCTATGGGTGACTGCTCTATACAGAATGTTGAAGGTATGGAGCAGGGGTGAAATGCTACTGGTTCGCACCAGTTCGGGCAAACCAGTAGTAATAAAAGCTACCAGTTCAGCTGAACTGGTAGTAAAAAAAAGCTACCAGTTCGTCTGAACCACTATTTCCGATGATCAGCTGTGCCGTGCGATTTATATTCGCTAAACTTTCTAGCACAGAAAGTTTCTAGCTGTTTCCCCCCCCCCCATTGTTCCACTTACCTTCAAATGGCCCCTTTTTCTGTGCAAAGCATGCATTTGGTGTGCACTGCACATGTGTGCATGCAGCGCATATTTGCCGCACACTGTGCATGCACACTGTGCATGTGTTTGTCACGCACTGGACAGCAAATTGATAGCAATCCGAGGAGGATTTCACCACTGGTATGCAGGTAGTCAATTAATATATTTTTGATTCCTGTCATCTGAAGTCTAAGATGAACACTAATGTAATAGAATATGGGGTAGAGGACAAAGTATTGATTTTTTTAGGTGAAATGATCCATACAGTGGCATCTAAAACCTTACAAATCAAATCATACAGTATACTCTTTGCTGGTTTCTTATCTATCTGTGGTTATTTTATTATAACTATAATAAAATTAAACCACAACAAATGTTAGTAATAATAATGAATTCTGTTGTAAAGGCTGTCATCCCAACAAACAGATCGTCTCTTTGTGATCATTTAACAGCTTCCAGGAGTCTTGCTGTGGAAACAACGAAGATTAGTTTCTCAGTGGACATCTGAGGGCTGCTATGCAAGGAGATAGAAGGCTGGAAGGAAAAGTTAAAGTGAGACATCAGTTTTTTGTCCTATTTACAGCCCTGAAATCGTTAGCCTCCACCCAACCTTCATAGTTTCCATTCATTCCGAGTTCTTTTTCTCCCTGGAAAAAAGATGAGTGGTGTTTCCAGGAATGAAAGCATTTGACTCATATTGGGTTAGCTCCTGAAGACCGCAAAGTGTATGACTGCTTTGTTAGAAGAAGTAAGCTCTTCTCTAGACTAAGGAAAGGTCAAAAGACTTGGCATTCTCTCTCTAATGAGCATACTTGGGAAGAAACCTCCTCTGGCATGAGAAGGAATGCATTTGAATGATTCACAAAGTCACAACTCTCCAATGAAACCTGATGAGAAGAACCCTTGAGGTCAGCTGGTATCACATTAGAGCCTTTTGTCATATATTTTACCGATAATAACAGCCATAACAACCCTGAATATCTCAACAGACAGAAAAAGAAGAGCAGAATAAATTCACCCACAGTCGTCATCTTCTTTTTATAAATCCAAATGTGACTTTTTGACAATGATAGAAAATGGAGACTTCAAACCTAGGGATTTTACACTCAAAAACTGGATCGCAGTTAACTCTGCGTAGGTAGGAAGAGTTTTTATTTTATTTTATTTTTGCGATTAAAGTGTTTTTTAGAGATTTATATGAGATATGTAGCAGCTTTTAAATATCTAAACCAATTGTTTAGACCCAGTCATAGATTCAGATGGGATTTGTTTTGCTCAGGTTATCAGATTTTTTTTACAAACTTTTCTTGACTATGCTTAGATAACATATATCACTAAATAAAACCACCTGGGTAAAAACCTATAATCCGTGTCTCTAAATGGGATGGACATATAGAGGGGTATGATTGTAAAAGGACAGCCCTTTAGTTTATAATGGGAAAAATGGTTGAGTGTTACCTTATAAGTGAATTTTAAATTCACTAATCATATATTATATTTAATATTTTTACACAGATTGATTTGCCATGGGTGTTTTAATAGTTGATATGTTTTGTTGTTGCAAACCATCATGAGCCTCAATGAATTTGGCAGTGTACAAATCTAAAAATAAATGAATAAATTAGATTGATTGGCTTTGATAGTTGCAATAGTAAATAGCATTGCTTCTTGTTCTTCCCCTAAGCAACAAAGGATCTTGTGAGAATTCAATCTCTGGTTATTCTAACATGTTATTAATAGCAATATTTTTAAATCAAAGTGTGTTAGAAAATGTGACTATCATTGATTTATTTGATTTATAGTTAGGGCAGATGTACAATATAAACATCTCTACAAAAAGAAAAAAAACATTTTTTCCTAGGTTTTCATTAATTTTAACCCCAGCAATTATATTTTTTCTAAGCTGTGGTCTATTTAGAGGTTGAACCAGTATAAACAGGAAAAATCTTGACTTCATTCACCAAAATCAAAACCTCACATGATAGTGACATATGGTTGAGAAGGGATTTGAAACAATGGTACTGACTCCATAATTGTTTTTTTTTTTCCCTTCATTTTAGCCTTGTGATTAGGAACACATAATTATGGCTGTCTTGGGGATATGTAACCAAAATTATATTTTATCCAAGGTTCTCAATATGATTATTACATATTGCATTTCATGCACTTAATCTAGGAATCTTACTTTGCAGGAACCAACACCTATTACAAATGAACAATTCAATTTGGCTACAGATGCTATCAGAATGTGATTGCTGCCTGCAATTCATTCACACAGAGTTAAGTATGTTTGTTGATACAATAGAAATGTCACTTAATTTGTGCTTGCTGTGCTCAATTTATGGCAATTATCACAATGCAAGCATTAATTAACTTAATTCATATAAATAGTGTTCTGTATCTACTATATAAGGTGAATGAGTGAAGTCAGGCCTTATCATGTATTCATTCAATTACTTCCTCTTTAGATTTTTTCAACAGGCAACAAACTCATATTAAGCCTAGCTTGTTTTCTACAGTGAAACCTGGGTGCCACTGGTAGTATTACAACAGTGCAGCCCTATGTCATTTTGCGTCCTGACATGGAGCTACTTACATTCTTCCTGCAGGTTAAGATATCTTTATCTTTTTCTGTAAAGCACTATGTGGTGAGTAGTCCTCAAAATTTCTGTTCATGGCTAATATAGAAACTGTTATAAACATCAATGGTAGATTAATATCCAACAGTTCCAGGTTCTCTTGCTTCATCTATGTATGGTTTGTTCCAGTAGCCCACTTGCTGTCAGATTATCCTGGTTCCCCAACATCTGATGTAGATCTTGTTAAACTGAGTGATGTCTAAACTGACATGACTCTTCAAATGTAAGTAGGCACGATAAAGCATTAAGGGATCTTTGCCCAAGTACCCAATCTCCCACATCAAAAGCAGTGTTCTAACCACTGTGCTATCCAGCTGCTTGAGTCAAGGATCTTACACAAATGGCATACCAGGATGATGGTACTGTCCCACTACTGTTCAGCATAATCCCAAAATAATACCAAAGACTGAATATGGATACAAGTTCAAGAGTGGAACTACCATCAATTAACTCCTCTACATGGTTGACATCAAGCTATATGTGAAAACTGAACGAGACGTTGATCCACCTGATACGGGTCTGCAGTGAGGATACTGAGATGTCATTTGTACTGGAAAGATGTGGGCCAGATGGTTGTCAAGAAAGGGAAAATAGTTAGGACTGATGAGGTAGAACTTGGAACTATCAGCGGGTCACACAGCAGATATACAGACTAGCTATAAATATTTTGTTATCCCACAGTCACATGGGAACCACAATGAGGAAGCAAGGAAGATAGGAGTATCCAAATACCACCAAAGAATCAGACAGGTCCTGAAGAGCCAGATCAATGCCAAGAACAAGATCCACACTATCAACATGTATGCCCTGCCAATTACAAGATAATCTGCTGATATAATGAGCTGGCTAAAGGAGGACATGGAAGCAGCTGATGTGAAGACCTGGAAATATCTCACAATGTACAGTGGCTTCCATGGCAAAATGAAGCCCTACATGGGATGTACCAGAGCTGAAATGGAAGACATTGGGTAGCATCAGTGGCTGGAGAGGGCTGGATAAAACAGAGCTCTGGGGCACAGATCATTGCAGCACAAGAAACAGGCACTAAGTACCAGATCCACAGAAGCAAGGGTCTACCACATTAGACAGAAGTCATGGTGCAGACTATGCAGAAAGTTCTCAGGGATAGCCCAACACATTGAACAGGATGTACAATGCAGCAGGAACAACATATACTGAAGGGCACAACTAAGAAGTTGTGGGAGCTTCATCACTGGAAGCTTTCAAGAAGAGACTGGACTGCCATCTGTGAAAAATGGTGTAGGGTCTGCTTGGGCAGGGGGGGGGTTGGACTAGATGACCTACAAGATCCCTTCCAACTCTGTTCATCTGTATCTATCTGTATCCTGAACTTTTGCATAGGCTAGACCCGTGATGGCGAACCTATGGCACGCGTGCCACAGGTGGCATGTGGAGCCATATTAGTGGGCACGCCAGCTCAGCTCTGGGGTGCATGCGTGCGCCGGACAGCTGATTTTCGGGCCTTCTGGGCCCACCAGAAGTAGGGAAGCAGGCTGTTTCCTGCCTCTGGAGGGCCTGGTGGGGGGTGGGGAAGGCCCGTTTTTCTTTTTTACCTGGCTCCAGATCCTTTCTATGGATCTGGGAAGGGCGAAAACAGCCTTTCCCACTCCCTCAGAGGCCCCACTGGCTACTCCCACACCCAGTTTAGTGAAGGGGAGGAAAACCCCAATACATCACATGATGCTGCCGATGTGACAATATGAAAGGGCCCATTTCCCAACTCCCGGTGGGACAGGAAGTGACGTTTTTTCCTGTCCCCAGCCTCCAGAGACTCCTAGAGAGGCTCCTAGAGACTCCTAGAGAGGCTCCTAGAGACTCCTAGAGAGGCTCCTAGAGACTCCTAGAGAGGTTCTGGATGCTGGGGACCGCAAAAAACATCACTTCCTGTCCCACCGAGGGTTGGGAAATGGGCCCTTTCAGCCTCTGTAGGGTTTCCAAGGGAGTGGGAAGGCTGTTTTCAACCTTCCCAGATACATAGAAAGGATCTGGAATCAGGTAAGAAAGTAAAATGGACCTACCAGGCCATCATGTGCCAGGAGCGGGGGTGGGTGGGGTTGCATGCGCATGCGCGTGGGCACATGCATGTGCGACCCTCCCCACCACCACCCCTCTCCTGGCACGCGATGGCAAAAAGGTTAGCCATCACTGGGCTAGACCCTACCAAGTCCAGATGGGAGATTTCACAGAAAGTCTGAACAGAGCTAAGATTCTGTGCATTTCTGTGAGGTTTCCAGATCTAGAGAGAGAGGCAGATCTGTCTGACCAACCAACCAGATGTAGGTAAGGACCAGAAGACAGCAATAGTGATAAATACAGCAGTGCCAATTTACAGCAGCTTCCTATTGAGGTCCCGGGATTGAGGAAGGCACCGAACACCCATAGAATAAGAAGGGATTTTTTAAATATTAAATTTAAAAAGGGTTTAATTTCTACCTCGGTTTGTTTGGCTTTTCTTTTTTTAAAAAATAAATAAAATAAATAAAATAATGTGTTGTCTATTAGCCGTAACATGTAAATGGTGTTAACCATCATATTTTCAGACATTGTTTGCAACAGTACTAATTGAACGAAGTTGTTTTGCTGCAGTATCCTAAGAGGGTTTCAATGCACTACAATTCAACCCTGTATTTTGTTTGTTTCCTTTGAAACATTACCGGCATTCAGAAATATTAGAAATGCTGTTTAGTCTTATTTTAGGAGTTTAATCCCTGAGCTTCTGTGAAAAACAAAATGGAAAAATCCATCTAAAGTGCAGACAGCATTTCTTTGTTTTCTTGATTTTGATACAAGAAGTATACAAACAAGGTATATATATATATATATATAATAAAACAGTTATTATCAAATGTCTATTTCTCCAGGGATTGGTGTGCCTGTTCTTTTATTAAAAACAAGCGAGAATGATTGTAGCAATACATTTGTTACAAACTAGTCTTTCAATCCTTCTGATAGCTTTTATCTCAACTGGAAATTGGATTAAGGCAAGCCTTTCTTATTTCTAAGATCATCAGCAAAGCCTTTCATCTACAAATTCATATACCCATCTGCTTAAAATTCACGACATAAAACAGAATATCCAATTTGACAGACAACTCGCATATCTTTTGTGTACAGTTCTATTTGGATCGTTTTCAAACAAGTCTCAATATGCAGGATGTTATAATGCAGTGTGAAAACACAAATGGGCAAAACCTAGAAAATATCTTTTAGCTACAAGTGTATTGAATCAGAATATATAAGAATAGCATAGCATAGCATAGCATAGCATAGCATAGCGTAGCGTAGCGTAGCATAGGATAGCATAGCGTAGTGTAGTGTAGCATAGCATTCTTTATTAGCCAAATGTGATTTGACCAGTGGTGGTAGTCACTTACCTTTGCTACCGGTTTGCGAATGTGAGCACGCGCACATGACATTCTGCGCATGCACAGAGCGAGAGTGATGACATCCGGGTGGGTGGGCGGAGCCTCCTGCCACTGCCGCTACCGGTTCGCCTGAACCGGTTTGAACCGGTTAAGAGCCTTGGTGGTGCAGCAGACTAAAGTGCTATTAAGTAACACCAGCTGCCTGCAATTACTGCAAGTTTAAATCTCACCAGGCTCAAGGTTGACTCAGCCTTCCATCCTTTCAAGGTAGGTAAAATGAGGACCCGGTTTGTGGGGGCAATAAGCTGACTTTGTATAAAAAAAGAACACCACTTTGGGGGGGGCGAAAGCCCTACTGAGCAAGTATATACAAAAGTATGAAGGCTATTGCTTAACACATTGTAAGACGCCCTGAGTCTCCGGAGAAGGGCAGCATATAAATCAAACCAATAAACAATAATAATAAACCGGCAGAATATCATCACTGGATTGGATACACAAGGAATTTGTCTCCAGTGCATAAGTTCTCAGTGTACATGCAAACAATAAGTGATAAATCATGATCATAGTCATCATAAAAATACATTCATCATAAATCATAAATCATCATAACACTTAGTGATAGTTCTAATGGTTTTCTGAGGGTAGGACAATTCCCTACATGCATGAATTTTCCTATCCTTATTGCTACCCTCATTTCATTTCAGTAAAAATGAGCTCCTTACCTTGAGTGAGAAAACTTGTGTACAAAGCATTGACCTCCTGGAAATGATTGAAGCCAGATCACCTTAAGCAAGAGTCAGGAAATATATATAAGTAGTCCTCGACTTACAACCATTTGTTTAGTGACCGTTTGAAGTTACAACAGCATTAATCAAATTTTGGATGCTTGGCAACCAGCATGTATTTATGATGGTTGCAGAGTCCTGGAATCACATGATCCCCCTTTTGCAACTTTCTGACAAGCAAAGTTAATGGGGAAGCCAGCTTTGCTTAACAACGGTGTTACTCACTTAACAACTGCAGTGATTCCCTTGACAGCTATGGCAAGAAAGGTCACAAAAACTCACTTATCAATTACCTCGCCTAACAGCAGAAATTTTGGGCTCAAGTGTGGTCATAAATCAAGGATTACCTGTACATAGCTTTTCCGTGATTTCACAAACCCATTTTCCCCCTTACAGCTAAATCCTGGATCATGCAGAGAAGCATCTTTGGGAGCCATCGGCATTGCAGTAATAGATATAATACAAATGTCTATAATCTCACCCATAGGTTCAGAATGATACAAATAGAAAATCATTGTCAATTGGTGGTGGTTTTTCATCCCTTTTACCTCTGTGCCCTTCAACTCTTCAAATGTGGTCAACTAGGAGAGGTTCCCTTCCAGTGACAGGATGGAATGATTGTGTCTTCAGGCTAAGTAATGATTTTCTTCTCAACAGAGATTATTCTTACCTTGATATTCAGTGCCCGGTAATCATGCATCAAATATTAAATGTATTCAGGAGATCTGGGGTGGGCCCTTGCTTTGTCTAAGGTAAAGGTTCCCCTCGCACATATGTGCTAGTCGTTCCCGACTCTAGGGGGCGGTGCTCATCTCCGTTTCAAAGCCGAAGAGCCAGCGTTGTCCAAAGACGTCTCCGTGGTCATGTGGCCGGCATGACTAAATGCCAAAGGCACACAGAACACTGTTATCTTCCCACCAAAGGTGGTCCCTATTTTTCTACTTGCATTTTTACATGCTTTCGATCTGCTAGCTTGGCAGAAGCTGGGACAAGTAACGGCAGCTCACCCCGTTACACAGCACTAGGGATTCAAACTGCTGAACTACCAACCTTTCAATTGACAAGCTCAGCATCTTAGCCACTGAGCCACCACATCCCTATTTGCTTTGTCTAATGGGGCATAAATACTATAAAACAGGGGTGTCAAACTTGCATTGTCACGGTGACATCACGTGACGTATTGGGACTTTCCCCCCCCCTTTGCTAAACTCGGTGTGGGCATGGCCAGCGCGTGACGCATTTGGCCCATGGCCCGCAAGTTTGACAGGCCTGCTATAAAACATCTACAAAAGCAGGAGAAAGTATTGAGGGTGAGAGAAAAGAGAACTCTCTCTAGATACAATCAATCAAGCAGATGGAAAAGGCCATTATGGAGCTATCAGAAAAATGGACTCCTGGCCCATCTTGCAAGCCGTTCAGAAAAACAGAAATTCAAATGCTTCCAGGAAACCCTCACTCCTGTCTGGGGCTTCTTCTCTCAGAATTCTCATCTTCCCCCCCCTTCTTAGCTTTAAAACTCATCAGAGGAAAGTCTCATTGATTTTTGCTTCCTTGACTGTGCTCTGCAACTATGGGACTTATGTGTCCTGGTACAGGTAGTCCTTGACTTGCAACAGTTTTTCACACTTATGACCATTACAGTGTCCCCGTGGTCACATGATCAAAATTCAGACGCTTGGCAACTGGCATGTATTTAGGAGAGTTGCAGTATCCTTGGGTCATATGATCCCCTTTTGTGGCCATTCCACAAGCAAGATCAATGGGGAAGCCACATTCGCTTAACAACCGGGTTACTAACTTAACGACTGCAGTGATTCGCTTAATGACTGTGGCAAGAAAGGTCGACAAATGGGCAAAACTCACTTGACAAACATCTTGCTCAGCAACAGACATTTTGGGTTCAATTGTGTTTGTAAGTGGAGGACTACCTGTGAACAAAGGCACTGTGCTGCATACACCATTTATGGAATGAAAGTAGTTTGGAGAAGGGATTGCAATGATGTGGGGGACCTATGACTATGGAAAGAGATAAGCAATTTTTCTGCTGTCTTATTTCTGCTTTTTTAAATGTAAACATGTTTTATAGGTGTTTTTTTTTTTTTTAATTTGATTTACTGTATATGCCGCCCTTCTCCGGAGACTCAGGGCGGCTTACAATGTGCTCAGCAATAAATAAATTTGGGTGAAATTGCCAGGAATGGAGACTCCTGAAAAGGAATCACAGCCTGAAATTGCATTCAGGTGAGTGCAAGTGGACTTGGGCTCATTTTTTTTTTCAACCCTGGAATGTTTTTAAAGAAGAGAATGACCAACACATTTAATATATTTCTTGAGACAACTGAAGAAAATCCTTATTTGCCTCTTCTGAGAACCAAACCTGCCAAATGTTACAATGTCTTTCAGAGTATGAGATTTCTTCATAATCCATTTTTCATGTCATGCACTAGCTCTGAAATTGATGACACTTCAAAAAAGATGGCAGCTATGTTTTGTCCACCTTCACTACCACTCACTACCTTCACCCAGGGGTGGGATTCAGCCGGTTCGTACCAGTTCAAGCGAACCGGTAGTTGTGACCTGAGGTGGGCCCGTCCCCGCCCACCCCCCCCGGCGCTATGCCATCCTATTTAGCTGTATTGTTTAAGTCACATACATATGTGCAAGCATGTGTGCGAGCAAAATACATGTGCAGGAGGCCACGTGGTTCAGCCCAGGGCTACAGATATTTTTTCTATTGGAATTTATTTATTTATTTATTTATTTTATCAAATTTATATGCCGCCCTTTTCCCGTAGGACTCGGGGCGGCTCATAGAATAAAAACAGCATAACAATAAAACAATGCTAAAAACAAACCCATTTAAAATCCCCAGACAATTAAAACCTCGCAGCAGATCAGGGAATTTGCTGAAAAAGCCATGTCTTCAGGTCGGCACGGAAAGTGTGGAGGTCGGGGGCTGTCCAGAGCCCGGTGGGTAACCCATTCCAGAGGGTCAGTGCAAATTGTCTGATTGGGGGAGATAATTATTTCTTCCCCCTTCCTCTTCCACTGCTTGGTACGCTTCAGTGGGAGAGCAATCTGTATCAAGATGGAAAATGTTTTAGGTATGTCTCTTGACAAGAACTGTCCAATTTGGGAATGGTTTCCAGATTTTTAACTTAGTTCCTTAATCTTTATAGGCAGAAGCAGAAATTCTATAAAGAAATATAGATCTTGGGGCTGCCACAATGGATATATTTTTCTGTCAGGCTTTTCCTATGAGATTTCTCAAGGCCTTTGGCTATTGTTCATTAACAATAATTAATTAACCACAGGGGGGAATTTATCAGCCACAGAAACAATGCTTGCATGAGTCAGTGATACACGTCAAAACGTACTTTATCTGCACATCTGCTTGAAAAGTTGGACAGGTAGTTTTGGTGGAGACTTAATTAAGAATCATTTCTGGGGGAAAAAATGTTCTTAAAAACTCTGAAAACTGTAAGACATTATCTCCCTTTGCGAAGCAGTGACAGCTTGCCAGCGATGGAAAGTAAGTCATCTAATTGCCCAGTGGTTAAAAGGATTTTGCTTGGGTATTCGTCATTGTTGAATCAGGTAATTGGAGAATGAAAGAATATCAGCCTTCACAGATTGAAGAGACTGCAGGCATCGAGATAAATTTTCTGTGGGACAAAAATACCCTTAAAACCAGACTAAGTCATGGCTCAAGAATTGTTCCTAGATCTCTTTTGTTGCACACCTAACGCAACATGCTTTCATAGGGAAGATATATGAGTATTTGGGGATTTTGCTGGGGAGGGAAAAAAATGTTAATTTATAACCTTTATTTCCCTTAGTGTTGGACTTCCTTCTCCTTTGCATAGTGGTAGGATGTTTTCTCATTTCTTATTGCAGGAGAATAATTAGAGGCTCAGAACAGAACTCAAAATGAAACTCTGCTGAAGTTGAATGATGATGTCGGAAATAAGATTTGTACATCTGTTCATAATGGCCTCAGTCAGTACTTTAAAAATTAGCTACATGGCTAGTAGGAGTCTGAGAAAAAAAAAAGATGTGGGTGTTTTAAGAAGTTAGTTCATAATACAACTCTTAAAGTAGAAACAGCTTTATTTCTAGCTTATGCATAAGACTGAAAAGCATCTGGCTGCTTACATTAATAGCTGAGAGCCGCTATGCTTGTAAGAGAGCCAAAATACTTTTTTTGAATCTTTTCTTAGGAGTATGCAACTTTAATGCAGGCTGAGATACATCATATGCATGTTTTTAAGCCAAAATGCCATCAATAATCAAAATAATTATATCTGTAGCTCATGAAATATCTCTGATCTGCTTTTCTTCATTTTCTGCTTGTTTTTTCTTGGTCAGCCATGGTAAGTTAATCAAATAAGATGTGAAAGAGAAAAATAAGATGCCTCAGAAGCATGAGCAGTTAAGCATCCATCTGTAAAAAAGCCATTTCTAACTTTGTTTCTCAAGAAGAGCTTACTAACTTTTTCACATTTGTGGGGGTCCTTGGTGCTCTCTGAGTGTGATTCTTTTCGTGCAGATGTTTCATTAGGTAACATCTACAGCAGGGGTGTCAAACTCACGTAAGCACGGCATTGGCACGTGATGTATCGGGATTTTTCCCCCCTTCGCTAAACCAGTCATGGGCGTGGCTAGCACATGACGCATCTGGCCTGTGGGCCGGGAGTTTGACAGCCCTGGTCTACAGTGTTAGAAGGGGGTGGGGTTTGCTCTCAATATATATACAAGTGATTTGTTCTGTCAATGTTGGCAAGAAATCAACCTAGTTCAGAGATATCAAAGAACCTGACAAATATTTTCTTCTTTTCGTATTTGGTTAGATGAATTTTCATATCTCCATGATAAGTAACTATGCTACAGGCAGAAGGTCCTGGATTCTGCCCCAGGATCTTATGTTCCCATCACTTTCTTAGTTTCCTGGTCAATGTTACCAAGGCTTTCAATATGAACTGTCTTGCTTCACGCTTGCTCCTTTTTTGTTTTTCAGCAATTTATGAATACTGCTTTATCTTGCTTCATAACTCATACCTTTGATAACACAGCTGCTGTGATATATTACAGCTAGAGCAGTGGGAATAAATAATATAAATGTACAATTGAATTAGAAGGACTTTAGGTTGCTATGATAAGGACAAGCCAGAATGTGAGATATTCCCTACGTGAATGCAGGTTTTCTTCAGAATTTGCTTTCTTTGATAAAACTGCTATGTAACATATTATAACATTCATATTGTATTGTGCAATTGTATGTTTGATTCATAGGGTTCATCAGCATGTCAATACATTAGAAGAAGAACAATTTTAATAGCACCAAAGCACCAGAGGTAAGACAAGAAACCATGGGTGGAAAGTAATTAAACAACGAGAGAAGCAACCTGGAATTAAGGAGAAACTTCCTAACAGTGAAGACAATTAACCAGTGGAACAGCTTCCCTTCACAAGTTGTGGGTGCTTCATCACTGGAGGTTTTTGAGAAAAGACTGGACAGTCACCTGTCTGAAATGGTATGGAGTCTCTTCCTTAAGCAGGGGGTTGGACTAGAATATTGTCAAGATCCAGTGGTGGGATTCAAATAATTTAACAACCGGTTCTCTGCCCTAATGACTAGCTGGGTAGGTGTGGCTTGGTGGTCATGTGACTGTGTGGGTGTGGCCAATTCAACGTCACTCACGTCGATGGGTGCTTCACCTTAGCTGTTACAATGTAATAAGGGTTAACCGGAGAGGCAGTTTCTGTAAGCAGGGCAATAAAGATTAGGCTAGAAGCAACACCAGAATGTTTCCTTCCTGCCTTCTTTACAGGATTAGCCCCATAAAGTGGAAAAAAACAAAATAAGATTTCTTCCAACAACCGGTTCTCCCGAATAGGTGCGAACTGGCTGAATCCCACCACTGTCAAGATCCCTTCCCACTCTATTCTGATTGATTGAAATAGTACTGCCTGCAATTCAGTGCTTTGTTTTTAAGTATTCACAAACACACAAACACAAACAAAGAAACAAACAAACACACACACATACACACACACACACACACACAAATGAACAGACACTAGGACAAGGGATTGGATTAGAAGACCTCCAAAGTCCCTTCTAGCTCTCTTCTGATTGAATAAAGGTACGACCATACTACCATAATGGTTATTGTATATGTCATGACAGTCATTAATTGGATCAGTCACATGACTAATTCAATTTTACAGCCTTTTTTGTGGCAGTCATTAAGCAAATCTATTGCAAAATCTAGGACTACCTGTATAGGAATGATATGGGGTTTTTAATACTTTTGAGTTAGGAAATGAGCTCTGTTAAATCTTGTCTTTCTAAGAAATTTCTGACTAGTTTGGCTGATTACTTCTTCCTTTAGAGGTTAGAGGAATACCGAAGGGGATCAGCTACCATTGACTTACTCCTCAACTTGCAAATATAATGGAATCTGCCCATTATAGTCACAAGTTATGTTGGTTATTAAGCTAGGTGCCCACGTAATTGCCTCACTTAATAACCCTGCTGTCTCTAATGCAGCTGTTAAATGATTGTGTAGGTCATTAAATAGAGCACAGGATTCCTAGGGTATAGGAGGTCTAGTATAGGCTCTGCTCCACAATTCAACATGGCTGTCTCAGGCCTTGTCTATCCCCTGAAGCATCATGTGGGATCCCTTGAGAACCCTGCAATCCTTGGCCCTGCTCCTTCCCTCTACTGGGTTTCTACAGCCCTTGCACTGGGCCTGGACCACCTGTACATAAAGTGGAAGCAGTAAGTTCTGTTTTTAAAAATTTTAGGACAAAGTTTTGATAAATTCGAGATGGATTATAGGACAAAATAGCAATAGCAAATAGCACTTAGACTTATATATTACTTCTATACTATACTAACCCCTCCATCCGCAAGGGATGGAAGGCTGAGTCAACCTTGAGCCTGGTGAGATTTGAACTGCCAAATTGCTGTCAGTCAGCAGAAGTAGCCTGCAGTACTGCACTCTAACCACTGTGCCACCGTGGCTCATAGATATAGATAGTCTCCAGTTTAAGAATGAATGTTCCTAAATTCTATCCTTAAGTCAAATTTTATGTAAGCCAGAACAGTAGTATTGTATAATACTGCATAAATAGCATTGTGTAATAAATATGAACCATTGTGTATTTAACTGAAATTTTTCTACAATAGGCTCCTTTCTTAACTATGGGTCATCTTTAAACTGTGGAATTCTTAACCCAGGAACTTGGAAAGGGAGCACAATAAGTGTGTGAATTCCTAAAAAAAAAAAAAAAAAGTATTGATTTAAACAACTGCATTAGCCCAAAAAGAATGGAGCATAGCAGGGGAAGCCAATGTGATTACACAAAAAGCTTAGTGAAGAACTGCAAACAAATACAGTAGAAGGAAAAGGGAGAAGTCACCAAAGAGAGGAAGATCTAAACTGTTAGCAGAGTATCAAGAAAACTCAAACTCTGAATGAACTGAAGTTGGTGAGAGATACTATAAAGAGTTACTAGATCTTCTTTAACGATGTTCGAAATAAAAGGAGAGGGAGAAAATCAATAGACTAGCTGTTGTTCAGTGAGGACAGTCAAGTGCTAATAGTAAGGAAGAGAAGATAAAGCTACTAAATCCTATTTTAGTCCAGTCTTCTCCAATGTGCCTTCTGAGAAACTGAGATGAGTAGGGTGTAGGGACACGATTAAAGACATTTGAGCCCACTCTATATCCAACCGATTGTACAGCTTCTTTACAGCCCTATTCTGGGCTCATCCATCTCCTGCTGTTGAGGGCTCAATGGAGCAAAAACTTGTTCTGGCAAGGGAATTTTGATATGGCTTCATTGGATTTAATTTGATTTTTAAATGCTCATTTTCTGGCTTTGCCTGATACATTGAAGCATAAACTCGCCAAACAGGCTGGCTTCATTCAATATGCAAAGCCCAAAAGATTTATTTGCTACCAGGGCCTGAACCTAGTTACAACCCAGCCAATATTTCCTTGGTTTAAATTCAAGGGCCTGTTTTGCCCTGTCCAAAGAATCTAAAAGTACTGATAGTCTGCAACCCCTTCCAGGCTGAGTCTCAACTGTCACTTCGCTCTGGGCCTTGCCTGATCTCCTGCCTATCATCCTTGTATTCTAGCAGAACCATCACGGAAACAAAATCCCAGAAAGAATCATTACTTACAAAAGGCTTGAAAGGAGAAAAGAAGGCCTCAGGAATTTATCTATGATTTATGAGGCAAAGGCAAAGTTGATCTTCTGGTTTGAACTCCCTATGAAGCAATGAAATCATGGTTTTCTCTCAGCTAACCTTCTCAATAGGTTAAGAAGGACCACAAAAACAATCCCCTTGTCCTCTTTAAACTGCTGGTCCTATGAGACCCAAGCAAAACATCCTCCCTATCAATGAACTCTTCACTCACCTCTTTGCCTTCGGTCTCATCTCTCTCCTAGAAGATTTCCTGGAACAGGAGACAGCTGGTGGAAGGAGGAGAAGAAGGCTTCAAAAAGCAAATATATGGGTCAAGCTGATGGCCAAAGCTAGCCCTAGGCTCTGCCTCAGTTGACCATTTCCAATAAGCAACCGAGCCAGAAGATCATTGAAAAGCAATTTGTTAGAGCAATTTGTTTAAAAGCAATTTGATAAAGGGGGAATCTGGAGAAATGGATTACATTTACTTTTTTAGTTTGCACAACAAAGAACTTCAAAGCAAAAGTTGATTGATTTAGAAATAGGCATCTGCTCAGTTACATCCCAAGAATTACAGCATCCATAATATGTGAGCATAGCCATAGAAAAGAGGATTGTATTCTGGTAAAAGTAAAAGAAACATTTGCAAAGTAAAAACCATCAAAATGGGTTTGGGTAAGATACATTCTCAGTGCTTCCCAAGGTTGGCTTGATTATTTTCTTTGCTCATAGATCCTTGAGAACAGCTAGAAATGAAACTCTTATCTACAATGTATTGAATGCTCTCCTACCAGTCCTGGTTTCTGAAAGAGAGGCTTTTTTCTTGGAGGGTAAAGCTTATGGGGAATTATTAGCAATACAATTGAAAAAGCAAATTTAAAATACAAGAAAACCCATGTTAATTAGCCAGTGCCACAGTATTAAAAAAAAACAAAAACAAATTTCAAGTATTACGAAGTCCATCCTCTATGGCCCTCAAAGCCAATGGGAGAAATAACTGCTTGAGCCAAGGAGATTAGCTTTTTCCCCCCACAAAAGGTTGAGCTTAGTCAATTAGAACTTGACTAAATTCTAGTCAACTTAGTCAGTCTAGTCAGTTTGGGGGGGCTGGGAAGAGGCATGAAGGAAGGCAGGTAGGTATACTAGAGAGCCAGGCCCAAGGTAGTCTGCAGCAATAGGCCCTGGGAACAGGGGTTTAGGGACATATCTATGGGCAGGAAGGAAAGTGGCAGGACAGGAAGATCTTGAAGGCGATTCTTCTGCAAGAAGACACTGGGTGTTTGTCAGGATGCTGCTTCTCCCTTCTGACCACCTCTCAAAGTTGGATTCCATCTTCCTGTTGAACACTGAACCTCCCTTCACTGGCTGTGATTTCCTTCAGGGGCTAGACAACCATATGAGCAGACTGGAATCAAAAATACTAAACTGTTCCAACTTTATGATGCACTTCAACTTGAATGGAAAGTATAATGTTGAACATTGTACAATGTTCAGTACAATACAATACAATACAATACAATACACGTTCAGATCATTACCAGGAAAGAGCTTTTTGAAAAATGCCTAGTTGTGAACAAATAAGGTGCTTTGAAACACTATTTTCACATCTACGGTATTTTTAGTAGCAATTCAAGGAATTTTCCTAATGAGGACTTCCATGTCTGAATATAGTGTCTTTCTTTGTACCTTTGTACTCTATAGCAGGGGTCTCCTAACTTGGCAACTTTAAGTTTTGTGGACTTCAACTTCAGCTTTGCTGGCTGAGGAACTCTGGGAGTTGAAGTCCACAAGTCTTAAAGTTGCCAAGGTTGGAGACCCCTGCTCTATAGCAGACAGTTAATATTCAAATATCCTTATTATGATTCCAGAAACCTCTTTTGAATGCATTGCTTTATATTACTTTTTCATTAGCTGGAATACATACAAGCATAATAGTGGTATCAACCTATTCTTGATGTGGTCCATTAAAAACCCAAGAGAAATGCAAGAGATAAGGCTGGATCAGTGTTATCCACTTCTCTTTTCTGAGAAAGATAACAGCCTATATATTCTAATCATATATTTTAACTTCAATTGCAAATCCTGCATTCAGTGCCTTTGAATTTAATGCCACAGGCAGATGCATCTTGCACCTTTTGGGAATTTTCTCATCATTGCTTCTATCAAGGATGCCCATTTTTTTCTTGCGCCAAGGACTACGTTCAGCTTTTGCATAGCCCCTTGGCAGTTGCATAAAGAGAAATGGGAGAAGAATACAGAACAAAGCAATAACAGTAACAATGTAATATTTATTTATAAAATGTATATGCTGTCCAATTTGTTGTCCAAAGTGACTAATTTCATACTTTTACACCTAAATGTAATTATATTCAATTTTGGTAGCATGAAGACTCTCAGTCATACCGTATAGTTAATTATTTCCCTCTTGGCTCTCGTTAAAAATTACCTAGTTACCTAATTTAAGTAATGGAACATCTGCATAAAAACAACCAAGCTCAGAGAGCCCCAAGGACCTTTCATTTCAACCCTTGGCTACAAATATTCTCATTTATCGGTTTCATCATTCGATTAAGTAAGTCCAGCATTAGAATCCTTATAAATCTCATGTTATTTGCTTAGCATCCATGGCTAATAATTTCTTTCTCATGAACAGAAGAACATATGATGGAAAAGCTTATCTTTATAGAAAACCAGGAAGAACCCAGGTATAAATCCAATAGGCCCCAGGAACCATGAAAACGATACAGTCCATATGTTTCTCCCCTGCAAACAAAATAATAAAATAATAACTGTAAAGCAAGCCTTCTGGCAACAGAGGTGAACTGTAAGTGAATAAATAATAGATGACAAATAACGTATTCAGCAAAACCTTCCTTTTGTTGTTTCACAGCTCACGGAAGGTTTATAGGCAGATTTTGTTCATTAATTTGTTCTTGGCAATGGTGCCATGATTCTTCTTGAGCTGTTGTTGTTGTAGAAGAAATTTACACACATTTCCTACAAGTAGTTTTGCTTTCACATGCTTGCAGTATTTGTTAGTTCAGGAAGGAATGCCCGTTATTGTTTCAGTCCCTTGACAATCCAGCAATGAAGGAAACTGGCACTGTAAGAAGGTTGGTGGAGCTGCCAGACTGCAATTACATTTTCAATGGAGTCATCAGAAAACCTTATGTTCGTAAACCTGGATGTGAAGCACGGTGGGATAAACCAAAGGATGGGACACCCATTCTACTTTATTAATTCTCCATTTTATTTTGGTTTGTCACACAATCAGCCAGATGTTCCAATTGGATTTGGCATATTTGTCTACCCACTGAATCCTTCCCAAGGACCTGGGATAGGCAGATATGGATGTTTGATGGTGTTACGGGTATCATTGCAGGATGTAAGCTGGTTCAAGTAAAGTTGCCTTTTGCAATTGTCTGGTGGTGAATTTGTCAATGTCGATGGTGTTCAAGTGCTGTCCTAATTGTTTCGGGATTGCATCCAAGGTGCCTATTCCTGTTGGTACTATTTTTATTTTTATTTATTTTTTTAATTTGATTTATATGCCGCCCTTCTCCGGAGACTCAGGGCAGCTTACAATGCATTAAGCAATAGCCTTCATACTTTTATATATTTATACAGAGTCAGCTTATTGCCCCCACAAACTTGGCCCTCAATTTACCTACCTTAGAAAGGATGGAAGGCTGAGTCAACCTTGAGCCTGGTGAGAGTCAAACATACAGTAATTGCAGACAGCTGGTGTTAATCACAATGCTATTAGTCTGCTGAGCCACCAGGCCCATTTAATTTTGCCACAGTTGTTCTATTTCTATTTGCAGTTCTTTCTATATTATTATTTTCTCCAGTTACTTCTCTTCTATCCTGCTGTCTTCAGGTACTGCCACTTGCATTATCCAGACTGATTTTTTTGGTCTTTCTTATCAACAATTGTTAATTATGATGATGATTGCGCTTTCCCAGACTGAAAGCAACCCTTTTCTTCTTCTCCTGAAACATTCTCCTCCAACCCAAAGAGCAAGTGGCCACTCGTCTTTTTCATCTGCCTGTTAGCTGGTTTGATCTGTCCGTCTATGTCTGATTTGTATTCTGCTTTTCTGTAGCGTATGCAGAATTCGGTCCTCCATTGAAGTTCCCATAACAGAAAATGTTGAGGAGAGGCATCCATGTGGGTGAGGGTGTGAAGGGGGAAATGACAAAAGCAATATCAAACCACTGGCTAGAAGGTCCTTCCCCTTTTTTTTTAATGTGTTGTGGCACTGCATGCACGTATGAAAGGGCCAAAGTTTATTCCAGCATGACATGACGTTACTTTTGTTGTTTTGCCTCTGTCTGTGCAATAGGTTGGAAAAGAAGGAATTACCAGCTCCAGGAATAATCACAAAATTGAGGTCATCTGGGTCCTAATTCAATAGTTGAACTACTCCAGCTCAAGCTATTCCCGGGATATACGAAAGAGGCTTCCTTAATTTGACCTTTAAAAATAATGAAATTAAAAGCAGGCAGATTTAAATAAGATGGATGGCAGCACTGCCATTTTAGAAACCATCTCCCTGAACGCTTAATAAACGCCCACTTAAACCTGTCTGTCTTGTAATGTCTTGAGGTAAAGTTTTCTCTTGGTTCAGTTTCAAAGGGCAACAGAGAAACAGTAAAGCTGTGCTGCATTTTTTTTTAAAAAAAGTATTACTTGGTTGAGTATTTCCCATTGCCCCCCATTGACAAATAAAACTGATTAATTGATATGTCACTGAAAAATGACAGCTCTTTTAACCGCAACATCTTTTGTTAATTCTCTATTTTTTTTTTAAAAAAAGTCTCCTTTGTAACTTTTTTTTTTTAACAAATACTTCCAATCATTTTTCAACAGCAGCCCCCATTTTCCTTAGTCAAAGCCTAGGAAGAAGTTGAGAACAAAATCAAACGCCAAAGTGCCACCAAATGAAAGGATTTAAATCAGAAAACCAAGGGTGTTACTGCCATCCAAATACAGTTAGTCCTCAACAGATCGCTTAGTGACCATTCAAAGTTACAACATCACTGAAAAAAAAGTGACTTATGACTGTTTTTCACACTTACAACCATTACAGCATCCCCATGGTCACATGGTCAAAATTCAGATGCTTGCTAACTGATTCATATTTATGATGGTTGCAGTGTCCCAGGGTCATGTGATCATCTTTTGCTACCTTCTGACAAGTAAATTCAATGGGGAAGCCAGATTCACTTAACAACCGTGTTACTAATTCAAAAAGTGTAGTGATTCACTTAACTGTGGCAAGAGAGGTTGTAAAATGGGGTAAAACTCACTTAACAACTGTCCCACTTAGCAATAGAAATTTTGGTCATAAATCGAGGATTATCTGTAATGGAAACAATAGTGAAGAGATTCAGTGAAATAGTCCTCCCAATCTTTTTGGCCAAGGAATAAGAAGCTTAGACATTTTTAGCAACAAGGATGTGAATAACTGTAGTATCTCTTGCTGAAGCACCTCTACTTTTATATAATTCTAAATATATATATATTCAATTATAGTCATCTTTCCAAGTTACAAATGCAAAATTATTACCATTTGTGGAATTATCATTTGTGGAATGTTCCACAAAATCCCAATTTTGCAGAAATAATAGTCTTCTTGTTAAATACAGCATCAGCCAGATTCCTAAAAATGTGCATATTGGTAGGAATGTGTCACTGCATTTCTAATAAATAAAAAGGGATTTAACATAATCCCTTTAAGCCCACCAAAGTTGCAGTTTTCTTTTTTTCATATTTTCCTTTAAGTGTGTTCTTTAAACTGTGCAGGGCTCTGTTTTTTTCTTACACTTGACTGACCAAGTTGCTCTTTTTAAAAAAAATCGAGCAGCTTGAAGATGGATGGACTCCAACTCTCAGAATCCCCAGCCGGCCTAAGAGTTGAAGTCCACCCATCTTCAAGTTGCCAGGGTTGAGAAACTTTGCTTTGACCCATCCTGGGAACATCACATTTCTAGTTTTATAATTGCCAATCCCAAGAACAATCTTGGAAGGGAAAATGAAACAAGGAGCAGCTGAAATCACAACTTTTGATTTCTGTGCATTTGGTGTATTTCCAGTGACAATCCTCCTCCCCATTTTGATTGAATATCATTTTCTGATATTTTTAAAAACAGTACATATTTAATACAACGATATACCTGTTTGGAATGTTTGGGGTCAATTAGATCTAAATGCTTGTTAAATCCAGTGGTGGGATTCATTTAACAACAGGCGAACCGGTTGTTAAATTGCTGGCTGGCCCCTCGCCTCCCTGCCCCGCCCTTCCAGGAGTCTTCACATGCCCCATTTTGGCTCCCAGGTAAGTGCAGGGAGGCCTACTAGGCCCAAAACGGGCTGGGGGGGGCACAGCATGCCCCCCCCTGTGGCCCATTTTTGCTCCCAAGCGGTTGCAGGAAGCCAAGTGCTGCCTGTCACACACCCTGGCCATGCCCACCATGGCTACGCCCATCCAGCTGATCATTAGGGCAGAGAACTGATTGTTAAATGATTTGAATCCCACCACTGTTTAAATCCAAATGTATATGCCAAACATGCTAAAGTATTATTTGTGTAAGTTTGCAAATGGCAGACGTTGATCAGAATGATGTAAAATGTTTCTAATTAGCTAAATGGACAGCTTTGGAAATGCTTTTGAGCTTTGCTCATTATTTGGAGTGCAATGCAAAGTAATACTTTGTCCATTGTATCCCAAATCCACTATATGGGGGTTAATTGAAATTGAGGTTTTACTGGATGCACATTTTTTGCAAGCTATGTTGCACTTGACACAAAGTGCAGCTATTATTATTATTATTATTATTATTATTATTATTATTATTATTATTATTATTATTATTATTTCAATTTATATACCGCCGTTCTCCTATTGGACTCAGGGCAGTGCACAGCCAAGGATAAAAACATACCAATACAAAATTTAAAATCAATTAAAAGAATTATACAGCTTTGGCCCACTATTTAAAACAATCCAATTAAAACCCAATTTACACTTAAAAAGCTAAAAAGCTAAAAAGAGCTAAAAAATGCATGTGCATGTGCACTATTATGCATGTGACACAAATTATTTAATCTAATGTATAATTTTAATATAATCTATTTTTTCTACAATATTTTTCTGGGGGTTTCTGTAATCAAAATATATGGAAGGAATCAGACTGCTTAACCCTTTCAGTCAACTAAGTTCAATACCAGACTAGGTATTTTTGCCTCCTCCATGTATTTTCAGCTACTACTTCCAGCATCCACTACTTGATGAAATTAATGGGTCCAAAATATCTCCAGGATGCCAATCTACCCGACATCTATGTGACGCCAAGCTAGACTTACATTATCATTATTATTGTTGTCAATAATAAATGTTCTATTCCACATTGCATATAAAATGTAGATTAGAGTATTTTGTTATAAATAAGATGTCATAGTGATGGATTTCCCTGTAAATAATGCTGGAAATAAGTCACCTTCCCTTTAGATCACAATTTTAATTATTTATTTAGCTCAACCAACTTCTCTTTCCTTGTAATATGAAAAATATCTTCTTCTTTTTTGGGATACTAAGCAAAATGTAATAGTTAATCAGGAGCAATAAAGCCATTTGAATTTAAAGTATAGATTAAAACTTACTTTAAGCCTGGATATGGAAACCATATTTTGAACAACTATATTGAACATAGCTTATTAACAGTCGACATACAATAATTTGCTCAGGTTTTATCTGATCTGTTGCTTAATCAATCTCTTTTTCCTCTTTATCCTTCTTCTTCATATGTTTCCCAAAGCTAGCAGTATAATTTTGGATATATCTAACCAGTTGGATCTAGTGTTAGGTCTACAAAAGAGAGCTTAAACCATGATAGATCACCTCTTCAACTCTCCTCAACCCTTCCCAGCAGATTTATACAAAAGTCATCTGCTTCCATCTGCCAGAATGGGACAACTTGCTGCAGTTTTTTTTGCCATGGTCATCTCACCCTGGCTAACTCGTCCCAGCCAACTCGCTCTGGCCAACTTGATGAAGGAGAACTTGACTTGGCCAATTCACCATGGGATAACTTGCCGTGAGACAATTTAATGTGAGATAATTGTACTGTTATCCGCCCCTGCATTTTCAATATTATTTCATTTTTCGTCATTCACATTTCATTTTGCCCCTCCTCTAGCATCCTTTCTTTAATGATTCCATTCCACCATTTCTTCATGCACAAGTTGGGCATGTCAAATTGTCCTGCATCGATTTGGTCAGGGTGAGCCAACCAGGTGAGTCGGCTGTGGCAAGTTGTCCCAGCAAGGGTGGGTTCTACTTATCTTTACCACCGGTTCGCAATGGGAGCACACACACGCACTTGCTTTGCTCGCGCACACACCTTGCTTCTGTACATGCGCAGATCACTGATGATGACATCTGGGGCGGTGGGCGGGCCTCCCGCTGGTTTTACTACCGGTTCTTGTCCGGTTGCCCACTGTCCTAGACCCATCTGGTCAGTCACTCTTAATCCAAATCACATCACCACATCTGATCACATCACATCTAATCATGCTAATGTGAAGGTTCTTCGAAATTTGGAGGCAGTTATTTCATTTAAATATCTATAGAACAGAATGTTTGTATGAGGGGTCTTTGGTGTTCTCTGAAACAGCCAAGCTCAGAGAGTACCAAGGATCTCTCATTTCAACGCTGAGCTACAATATTCATCTTTATTGGTAGAATATTTGTAGCTCAGAGTTGAACTGGGTGTGTGTGTGTGTCCTTGGTACTTTCTGAGCTTGGATATTTTCTTGCAGACTTTTCATTACCCAGCTAGGTAACATCATCAGTGTAACATACCCACATTTAAATATCATTCAGGTCTGAAAGAAGGAGCTTGGATACTCAGCCACAGACATTGGGTTAAGAGAGTGACTTACAGGCACCAAAACCACTCTTAAAATCTAAGCAAGTTAGATTCAAAATTTCTTGTTCGTAGTGGCAATCTTCATTCTGCAGGCAATTTCTTTCCAGATTTTCAAATTGAGGACTCGGGTCATCAAAACTTAATTCCAGAAACTAGTTTGTAACTCTATTATCTGCAGTTTGAATCCTTCAATTTGTTGCCATTGGAAATCATTTAATTCCATAGTAATGTTGACTACATTGAGATACTTGATGTAATTGTCTGTTCTAAATTTCTGAATCGATTAAATCTTCCACCAAATAGACCAATTATTGAGTTTAAAATGTGCTGGTACGTTATATTCAAAGGCTTCATTTCGTTTTGCACATCCGAGCTGACCTTAGTCAAGGAAAATACTTATAAATTTTAGTCCCCACATCTCGTTTGAAAATTTGAGGTTTAATTTCAAAGACTTTTGATATATTCTAACATAACATCAAGACTTTGGCCCAAACCTTGTTACTTTAAGTTCAATTCACTCATGTGAACTGGTAGGTCTGTGAAAAATATCAGTGCACTGACCCATGTACAATCACTGAGCTGAGGAAAATGTTCCAATTTTTTTATTCTCCACGTATAACTTAATTTCTTCCTAGCACTCCATAAATCTTTTGAAGACTTTTCCTCGCCTCTCATTGTTGTGGATCAGCAGTTCACGGTAAGTTGATTCAATGTCCTGCAATAGTGCAGAAAATCACTTGGAAGGAGTTGAGCAGTTACTAAATGCACTAGTTTTGTTACAACTGTAATTCCATCCTGTACAGGTAGTCCTCGACTTATGATCATAATTGAGCCCAAAATTTATGTTGTTAAGCGAGACAGTTTTTATGTGAATTTTGTGACCTTTCCTTGACAATTGTTAAGTGAATCACAATTGTATATTATATTTGTATAATTGTACAATTTGTATAATTGTTCGCAATTTTATATTAGTAACACACTTGTTAAGTGAATCTGGCTTCCTCGTTGATTTTGCTTGTCAGAAGGTCGCAAAAGGTGATCACATGACCCTGGGACCATCATAAATATGAGTCAACTGTCATAAATATGAGTCAGTTGCTAAACGTAAGCGTGAAAAACGGTCATAAGTCATTTTTTTCAACTTACAACACTCAGTAAATCAATGGTTGTAAATCAAGGATTACCTGTAATTTTACAAATCCTGCCTTGGCACACAACATTCCCTTGGTGGATAAATGGATAATGCCCTAAAGCAGTACTACTGGATATTCAATAGCTTCCATAAACAGCTTCACAAATCCAACCTTTCCCCCACCATTTAGACATGTCAATCTGCGGAGCATTTTTAAAGCAAAGTTGCATATCTTGTTTTCTGAAATGCTTGTTGGCAGTGTTTCTAGCTTTACCTGCTCTTCTTCTTGTGGTCTGACCATTGGAAAATCTAGCAAAGACAGCCACCGAGCGGAAGAAGTGTCAGCGGTGGTTTCATCAAAGCAAAATGAATATATATATATATTTACAATTATTTAAGTCTCCTTTTAATTCATGTTGTACGTCAGAGATCATTGCCATCACTCTGTCTTTAATGGCATTTCTGCTGAACTGGTAAATCAAACGTGATAAATAATATGGTAGCATCTTTATCTTGAATTCCTTGAAACAAAAAAAGGTGCACATTTTAGAAGGCTTTCTTTAATAAATTCTCTTTCTGCAAAGCCTTTCCATGCCGAGCAATGGAGTGAGCAATTTTGAAACTTGCTGATGTTAAATTCATGGGACTTCTTAAGGATTCCACGAAGTAATTTGATTGACTGTTGCTGAGAACTGTACACCTTTTTTTCCCCCTCACTTTTTTCCAAAGACCAGTGATGGTTTATTTCAAAATGTCTTTTTACATTGCACGTTCTGCTTACTATTGTTTCATGACACAAAAGGCACAATGATTTGCCATGTCTATCAATAATGACTAACTTCTCAGGACATGCATTGTGAATGCTTTAACCTTTCTTTATCACTCAACTGGGATTTTTTAAATTTGAGGTTCCCCCATAAAAGTGCTAATACATGAAAGAAATAAAAACTCCATACTAACAATTTTAGAAGAAATGAGTAATCCTTGTTTTAATAATTACACAATAACATCAAACAGATATTTGATTATTATTTATTGTATTAACCAACTGCTAAACCAGGTCAACTTGACACCAATAGATAATTTACATTTCATAAGTTTAACATACAACTTCTATAATTTTCCAAGAATTCTCACAATTTCAAAATCCATTTCTCCTGACATTTCAGCATTCATGATATCTCCAGAGGAATTAAATTTAATTAGCAAACACTATGATTCTTATATGTCTATGGTATCACATTTACATTCAATAAACAGTGCAGTTTATTATTTTAATTTCATTAAGTTCTTGGCCGTAAAGCTGTTTTTGCTTCAACCTGTGGAGGACGAATGTTTAAAAAAAAATTCTACCACAGGTTTATTGCCAAATAACTTAAGCAAACTCATCATATAGTCCATTTGCTTATTTATGGAGGGCCTTGCTTTTTTATGGAAAGTACTTCATAAATCTGCAACTGGATCTGCAACTGTAAATTGTAAGTTATCTATTGGTTTCAATCTGATTCCTCTTAGCAACAATTTGTTGCCAACTTTTTCAGGAATAACCAATTGCTTATTTATAATACTTGTTTTCTTACCTTTGCAGATCACATGCTGATATGCATGATGAGGACCCAGATTGTGGGGGCAATAAGTTGTCTTTGTATAAAAACAAAGAACACCGCTTGGGGGGGGAAGCCCTACTAAGTAGGTATATACAAAAGTATGAAGGCTATTGCTTAATGCATTGTAAGCCGCCCTGAGTCTCCGGAGAAGGGCGGCATATAAATCGAACCAAATAAATAAATAAATAAATTTTAAGGCCTGGTTGATGCAGGGTTGCATATTTCTTGAATTTTTGTATGTTGTTTTAGTGGTAACTTAAACAGGGAAGATAGTTGTTGTTCAGTGTTGGTAAACAGTCGCATGTTATGGAGTATCCACTTTGACACACATGTCATAAATTAGCTATCACTGCCCTAAATACATACAATGTCTACCATGTAATCATTATGACTATCAGGGTTATTCATTCTTTCCTGGTGTCCATGATGAAGTAAAGCTTGAGACTGCTTGAGTAAGTAAAGCTTGAGATTGCTAGCTGGTAAGAACAGTCCTCACTGCTTTTATTTAATTCTTAATTTTAATTATATATTATATATATATATATATATATATATATATATATATATATATATATATATATATATATATATATACATACATACATGTTTATACTTATTCCTGTTACCTTGTATATGTTTGACAAAATAAATAAATTATATCTATCTATCCCTTTATCTCTATCATTAAACTGTGAGCAGGGCATAAAATGAGCAACTTTAAAAAAAGTTCATAGTTATATATGAGTTTTTGTGTGTATTCATTCACAAATTATTTCCCCTTATCTAAGCACTCAGCTTCCACAGTCATTTGTTCAGGAATAATTTTGATGAGTTTGTTGAAACTTTCATGATAGGAGAGGCATTTTATTCTTCCTTGAGAAATATTATTTACAACATATCTCACCTAGTATCTCTGCAATGAGTAACGGCTTTCTAGAGCAACTTCTGCATGTAAAAGAAGCCGCATCGGTGGTACCTCCTAAATATACCTGCAAATTTAGCTTGAGAAATGAGAAACAATTCTGAGGGTAGCCTAGAAACTTTTTGTAAAACATAAAGCCAGCTTCCTGGAACAATTTATTCACTATGGCATTTTGGAGAAGGATAAGTGAATATCATCCCAAATCCTATTCGTCATTAACCTCAAAACTGCCATTGCCACATTGGTGGATAAATTAGCAGCATGATCTATGGATCCATAACTTTATAGGAGAGAAATGCCCATGTATGCACATTGTTCGAAAAGATCAACGCTTGCTAGAGCATATGGGTGGATTTTTACAGCTTTGTATTTTGGATTATAAGATATACAAACATGTTTGGTAGACATATAAAACATTTTATTTCATTTTAATTCTGGATAAGCGATAAGAACTCATGTTGGGATTTTAGAATGTGTAGGATACTTCCTGCCAATTCTTATTTTAAATCTCTGGCATGTGTGATCAACTTTCTGTTATTGCATTTATACTTCATTACAATATACAAGCATAAATAAATCCCCTCTCCACTTGTCTAAATGGTTTTATTGATTAATATACAGCAGATCATATTATTTATGCTTTAATTAGCACTTCAGTAGTTAATAGTTTATTATTGCTTGCATATTTGTTCAGAAACATTAGCTAATTCCCTAATCTATTAACACATTCTACAAATCCGTGATTGCTTTATCACATAATTGCTCATTAAAGTCAGTAAATATTAACAAGACCTTGGCTCAATTATTCATCAGAACATTGTTTTGCAGTCCATAAATAAACACATCCATATTAAGTGTTATTCTTCACTCTTCTTGTGCTAAAATGTTTTGATTTAAATCCTTTGAACTTTCTTGCATTTTACTGAATCATAAAAGAGGGGTTTTCTTTTTTTTATAAAAGTGATCTTTTTTTCTGAATTCTAGTAGTAGTATTTTTCCCCCAGTAAAATTAGAACCTGCAATATCATCCTCTATAGGCAATTCTGTCATCTACTTTTTAAAGTCCTGGAAATGAAGATTTAGCATTCAGTGTAATTTTTATTTAAATTTAGATTCAATAAAACTAGCCAAAGGTCTCCAGAAGAGGGAAGATGCAACAAAAAAGAAAAGCCAAGGTGATGGTTGTGATGATGATATTTATTTATTATTAAATTTATATACAGCACATTTTGCAGTCATGCAACACTGGGTGGCTTACGATCGGATTAAAAATATTAAAATAGTCAAACAATAAATATAACATTAAAATTAACATAAAGAAGCTAAGATGGGGGAGTATAGAATGGAATAGGGGTGGGGTACTTGTATTTAATTCAGTAACCACCTCCAGGGTTGATATGCCCCCATTCGGGTCTTAGGTCATCTGGTAGGTGCAGTGTATTGAATTCCCACCCCTTTTGAACATGTAGCACTCTACATACAGTGAGATTGGGGCTTTAATCAGATTGCAATGGGCTCTGCTGAAACAAACTTAATAGGCTTAATAGCAGTAACCCAGGTTTAATAGCAGTAACTGTGAGAGGGATCTTGGAGTCTTAGTGGACAACCAATTAAATATGAGCCAACAGTGTACAGCGGCAGCCAAAAATGCCAATGCAATCCTAAATTGCATTAGCAGAGGGATACAATCAAGATCAAGTGAGGTACTAATGCTACTCTATAAAGCCTTAGTAAGACCACACCTGAAATACTGCATCCAGTTTTGGTCGCCACACTATAAAAAAGATGTTCTCTCAACATCTAGAAAGAGTGCAGAGAAGAGCAACAAAGATGATTAGGGGACTGGAGGCTAAAACATAGAACAAACGGTTTCAGGAACTGGGCATGGCTAGTCTAGTAAAGAGAAGGACCAGGGGAGACATGATAGCAGTGTTCCAATATTTGAGGGGCTGCCACAGAGAGGAGGGGGTCAAGCTGTTGTCCAAAGCACCTGAAGTCTATACAAGGAATAATGGATGGAAACTGAACAAGAAGAGATTCAACCTTAGAAATAAGGTGGAATTTTCTGACAGTGAGAGCAATCAACCAATGGAACAGCTTGTCTTCAGAGGTCGCAGGAGCTTCATCACTGGAAGCTTTCAAGAACAGACTGGACTGCCAGAAATGGTGTAGGGTTTCCTGCTTGGGCAGCGCAGGTGTTGGTGTTGGACCAGAAGACCTCCAAGGTCCATTCTGTTAATCTAAACACAGGGTTAGGCTAGTTTGACAATTGGCTCAATTCTTACACTGGAAGCTGGAAAGGGCAGAGTTAACACTCCTCTTGCACTCCAGTGCCTTCTGTAAGTATGAGTTGTAGGAAAACTTCCTTCCTGGCACATCTAGCAGAAATTCAAAGAGAACAGAATCCAACTCATTTGTTTTCAGCCTGGTCCTCCTTGATGCCAAGCTCTGAAGATCTCCTAAGGGGAACAGGAATGTGACTGCTACACTCGCATCCTATCTGTATGCAAATGTTCTGCATTGGAAGTAACCATCTGTTCACCATTGATGTAGTAACCACCATTGATGTCTAATTCTAATTCCTTCCATTCCCCACCATCCAATCAGAGCTGAAGAAGCTTCTTGGATGAGAAATGAAACATCTTCAAAGATAAATCAGAAAGTCCAGTTGCCTCTTGGAGGGAAAAAAAAACATCTTTGGGACAACCATGACCTGGATGACTGAGAATCTCTATGGACAACCACCATTGATGATATCCAAGTAGAAGGTAACACCAAATAAACCTAGCTGACCTTGAAAACCTAACCAGGAATCAGACTGGTTGGTTCTGGGATATGAGACCACCAGAAAGTCCAAAGCTGGGGAATAATATTAATGTTTTAATGTTTCTGTCTCTGCTTTTATGATGTTGTAAACTGCCCAGAGACACCAGACAGTGAGATGGGTAGCCTATAAATTTAACAAATAAAATAACCTGGTAACATCCCGAAGAAGGCAATGACAGGCTAGTTCAGGCACCATTTTTGAGTAGCACGTAGTGGTGGGTTTCTATAGGTTTGCCCCGGTTTGGGCAAACCAGTAGTGGTGGTGGCGGCGGGAGGCTCCACCCACCTGCCCAGATGTCATCACAGACACTCTGCGCATGCGCAGAAAGTTCTGCGGATGTGCAGAAGCACAGTGTGCAAGTGAAGCAAGCACACACGCACGAGAGCTCCTGGTTCCGAACTGGTAGCGAAGGTAAGAGGAACCCACTACTAGTATCATGTGATGGGTTCACATAGTCTCCTAGGAGCCCGGTGGACTCAAAAGCAGCGTCCTGCATTCACCAATGTTTGTTAAATGTTTGAAAAGAGTTGCTTGCTAAAAACCAGTCCAAAAGAACCTCACCGTCTTAAATGTGTATCGTGTTCATTGCGAGGACGTGTTCGCTCCAAGTGCTCCCTCGCAAGCTAAGGCATCTTCACTCGATAAACAAAATTTACTATGCTGACATGAGTTACTCGGGAAGTCTAATCTTAGATTGCAATGCACAACCACTTGGGGAGTTTAAGGAATTCAATTAGTGCCGAGCCTTTTCTAACTAACATCATTAAGCAATGTTCCCGGCGGATAAAATATAACTAACCTTTGCCTACAGCAGACGCACAGGAGCCCCCACACTGCCTTTCAGATGCAAAATCTTCAGCTTCGGTGGCATCCAGAGGAAAGCTTCTCTGCAAACTGCAAATAAAGCTGGTGGCAAGGGGAAGACTGGCTTCATTTAGTGCCCTGATTTAAAGTCCAAAGGCATCCCTGCTTGCTAAGGAATAAAGACCAGGAGGAGGCTGTCAGTACTCACCAAGGTTTGAGATATAATTAAAGAATAATTTTAACTATGAAACTTCCCGAACTTTTATTACAGTCTCATTTCGCTTTTCAGCTCGGGTGGAATTTTAATCCCTCTTTAAAGGATGCCTCTCGTTAAAGGAGGCATCCAAAGGCTTTTATATTTCTAATGAGGAATAAAATTGTGTGTGAATGCCGTTAAGGTGCATGAATTTTAAAGCATTTAGTGAAAAGAAATACTTTGCAGTGAAATCTCAGGCAGGGGCAACTCAAGCGAAGGATAGCTGCTGTAACAAGTTGCCAATAGAGGTAGTCCTCATTTAGTGACCATTTGAATGAAAAAAATGACTTATGACCTTTTTTTTTCACACTTACGACCGTTGCAGCATCCTCGTGGCCACATGATCAAAATTCAAATGCTTGGCAACTGGTTGATATTTATGATGGTTGCATTGTCCCGGGGTCATGTGATCACCTTTTGCAACCTTCTAACAAGCAAAGTCAATGGGGAAGTCAGATTCACTTAACAACCGTGTCGCTTGTTTAGCAACTGCAATGATTCGCTTAATGACCATGGTAAGGAAGGTCATAAAATGGGACAAAATTCACTTGACACCTGTTTCACTTAGCCACAGAAATGTTTGGGCTCAATGGTGATTGTAAGTCAAGGACTACTGTATATGCACGCCCACGTGTGCTATGAAGGATATTTTCCCCTACTATTTTGACCCTTTAAATGGAATAAGGATCATAGTTAATACAGCTGGGCATGTTTCAGATAGATTTGGAAAAAAAAAGGTCTCAAAATGTGTGGGAACATAAATGCGGCACCTCTTTAAAGCAGCACATCTTTTTCTAGGTTTCCATATTAGCTTGAAAATAGATGTGGCTCCTTTAAAGAGTCAGAGCATTAAAACAATTGTATTTGAAAGTGATTCTTAAAGTAGCCATATCTCTGGAAAAAGCTGAAAAAAGAGGCAAATATATATATATATGCATGCCTCAAAGAGATAATATGTATATCCTCCAGTCCATCTGAAGTACTTCTGAATCATTTTAAAAGCATGCACAGTCCTAATAAACCCACTGTATTTATAATGACAGTATACACAGCAAACGATATGACCATGCTGGATTTCATATCCCAAATCACTAGTTGAACACTTCCCAAGCGTTTAGGACTGCGTGATGTATTGGCAAATTATGCGAGCAGATCCCAGTAAGGTGGCCTTCTGCAGCTGACCAATAGTGATCTGGTCAGCGCCAATTGTTTTTAAGTGCTTGCCTAGGTCTTTAGGCACAGCACCCAGTGTGCCAAGTAACACATTATTATTATTATTATTATTATTATTATTATTATTATTATTATTATTATTATATATGAAAGGGAAGAAGAGAGCTGAAAATCAACCAAGGGAAGTTCTCCATACATTAATTACAGAAGATGAAACAAAAGAAGCAATTCAGAAATTACAGGGGAATAAATCCATAGGACCAGACAATTTTCCTGCATTATATTATAAAACTTCTCAAGACCTTTTGATTAAACCATTAACTCGGGTAATGAATGAGATTCAACAATGTCAAGTACTTTTCTTCATCATGCTAAGAAGCTTTTAGTCCTTTCATTTACAAAAAAGGGTTTGGATTTACAAAAAAATCCTGCTCTTTGCTCAATTTTCATATTATGTCCAGAGTTTACAGATCCATTTTTTAAACTGAATGTAGATTACAAGGCTTTTTTTTTTTACAGTTATTGCAAAGAGATTAAATGATATTTTAAACTGAAATTATACATCCTGATCCAGCTGGGTTCATTCCCAAGAGATATACAAGAGGAGATATATTATTTCTATTGATAATATAAACCAGAAAAGTTAGAGAGCTATTATGACTTTTCTTAATGCAGAGACCGCCTTTGCTAATTGTTAATAAAAGTCAGAATATACACCTGGGGATAAAGCTGAAGGTTAGGAAAGTTAATCTCACGTTGCATGGCAGTCATAATTTAGATAAAGGAAATCAGAGGTATGTCTTTGCTATTAAACCTTCTTTCATAGCCTATCAATCTGCTAGAAATCTTAAACATACTAGAATATACTTAGTGTAAAATACATCAATTTTGCTGCCTTTTCAGCAGGGGCACATCGCCATCCACTTCAAGAAGGGGGCACTATCTCTTCCATTCTTATAATTTTTAATCACCTCCTGAATCTTGCCACACAAATGCCTCCTGATTTCTTGAAAGGGACCAGTTAGTCATGGATCCAAGATAGAGGTGGATGAACTCATGCTACCAAGAACTACATCTGAATACTGTAGGGCAGGGGTGTCAAACTCACGACGACACATCGCCACGTGACGTATCGCAAGTCCCTCCCCTTTGCTAAACTGGGAGTGGGAGTGGCCAGTGCATGAGGCATCTGACCCGCAGGCTGTGGGTTTGATGCCCTTGCTGTAGGGAAACATCATTTACTCTATAAATGCTTGATCACACTTCACTGTACCATCTTTTTCACTTCTTGTTCTAACTCCTTTTCTGGTCTTTTGAGGTACAATCTGCATGCTCTCATATGAGGTATGTACTCCTGCATCATTGTGTAGTTCTTGACTTCACCGTAAACACTAAGTGGACTGTAAACATTGGAATATTGTAAATATAAACTCTTTTACATCTTCTCTTTGGGTAAAAGTTATATTGATTTATACCTCCTTTCTACAGCCTTGGTGCTCATTGCCTCATAGAGGTGCAGAAAAGGGACACAAGGGTTTCACCAAATTGTTCTCTCTCCCCCCCTCCCTTCTGCTGGAAGGAAGAAATTCATGGAGATAAAATCCCGCTTCTTTTGTGTTGTCCCCAGAAATGATCTTCTGGAATGGAAACTATCTCAAGAAGGAGCATCCTGGAGCCAGACCATTAAGCCCATGTGAAATATATATATATATATTCCTGTCTGAGGTCATGAAACAACAGTGTTTAGTTTTAGCTGTCAATTGCTCCATGGTTGAATCTCTGTGGGCCATAAAAAGAAAAGGCAACAAATTGTGAGGCCCTTATAATACTAATAGTGCTTTAATTATGCAAGCCCTTCAGATATGGAATATAAAAAAAGTTTTCAAGATTGAAGGTGACAGCAAAATTAAAGGCAAGGGTTGAATTCTCATTAAAATATATTCCCTCTAAAGTGCTTAAGGAAAAGCATGAGGTACTATACTCATATAAATTGTAAAATTGACATATTTTATAGGATTCTCAGTACAGGTGCCTAATGTACATTTTACTGGGTCAATAACCCATGGTTACTAGTGGAACATTGATATTTGAATGTTGCTTTCCAATAGGCAAAAGTTGCTTTATTGAAATTTCGTCAGGACATTTTAAAAAGAAAATCAAAGCTAGCTTGCAATACATTACAAGACCCACTGGGTAAGTACAAAGAAAATCTGTAAAATGTTATTAGGTTTATTTTATAGCAATCAGTTCTGGTAACATATAAGCTGTGGTGGTGCAGTGATTAGAATGCAGTACTACAGGTTACTTCTGCTGACTGCCAGCAATTCAAGTCTCACTGGCTCAAGGTGGACTCAGTCTTCATCCTTCCCAGGTCGGTAAAATGAGGACTGAGATTGTTGGGGACAATATGTGGACTCTGTAAACTGCTTAGAGAGGGCTGTAAAGCACCGTGAAGTGGTATATAAGTCTAAGTGCTATTGCTATTACTATCAATAGATGGGCTATCTAATGGTTATCATCTTGTACCAATCAATTAATGCATTGCTTTAGTGTTAATAGTGAAAGACCATTGCCCAGAGGTGGAATATGTTCTTTGCATTCCATCAGCTGCAGGTCTTGCAGTGAACCCATTAGTTGCCAGCTCTTCCCGATACCACTGTCTTCCATCCCTGCAGAAGTAAAATAAAACTGATTGTGGAGACATTCACTGGTGGCAGAATAGTTTCTTATCAAACAGATTAAACTCAGCCAAAATTTCCTATCAGTCTACACCCCTCAAGTAGCGCATACAGGTGACAACATGTGTGCAACATCCAACCACCTTTTATTGCTGGTTACTAGTAGTATTAGCCCAGGAAATCAGTGTCATGTAGGCTGTTTTCAATTCTATCGCAATGTTATACCAACACAATTTTGCCTCTCTAAAGGCACTCCATCCCCCTCTCTTAATATGTTCAAATAAACAAGGAAGGAGTTTGTCTGCAATATTTGTACTCATTTCATTCTTACTCCGGAAACTCCTTCAGGTTTCAGACACATACTGTACACACACAAACAGCTTCTTGGGAGATAATAGCAGCTTTAGCAATGTAGCAACAGAACTAGCAATGTAGCCAGAACTGTCAAAGCAAAGGTTTGCTTGCAAATTTGTTTTCAAAGAGGAACATACAGCGTTCCTCCAGGACATGAAGACTCATCCAAAATCTGTCCAAGGTTCAAGAACCAGGACAATGTTAAAGCCAGGGTAAAGTTGTCAGCCAGCCCAAAGGGTCTAAGGTCCAAGAGTGGAATTCATACACAGGAATCACGCACAAGCTAAATGCTGTTTTCAATGAAGAGAACAGAAGTAAAGAAAGTCTGTGATATAGGTTGTAGCCAGCTGTCACTAATCAGAATGTTTACTCTGTTGTTTGGCAGGTATCCTAATAGACTCCCTCTGTTCTACTCTCTTCTCTACTTGTTTGGTGCGAAAAGACAGGAAGGCTTTATGTCATCCTGACAGGTCCTTCTGTTCAGGTGATGGATCGACCTCATGTGATGCTTGGCTTCGTCTTTCCTGCTGTTGACTATCCACAGGCTCAGCTGGACCAATTTCTTCAGCTTCTTAGAATCTGAGTCAACAGTCTGGGCCATTGATAGACTCATGTCTCTTTTATCTGATCATTTCCTTGGCAGTGATTCTTCCTTCTGTCCCACAAGGCCATTCTCTTTTCCTTATAACAAGTAGTTACTCATGTCTCCTTTCACTATTCCCCCTTCCTAAGGAGTGTACTTTCCATATCTAAGGAAACCACTTGATGAAAATAAATGTTCATTTTCTACACTTATCATTTTTAAGTGCCACTTAGTCCTACTCATAGGGAGAGGACAGCTATCTCTTGAAGTGATCATTGGTGATCATTCAATATAAAAGACATAAGGACCCATCATTTTCTCTCAATCACAGAAATAAGTAAATGCAGATTTTAAGGCAGGGACCATCCATCCGACACTCATTAATCTATGTTTCTGCTTCTGAATGTGATCACCAGATCTCCTCAATGTTGAGTTACATAGATAAAGAGAGGACTCAAGAACACTCAAGGCTGCGAACAAGAAACTTTCACAGAAAGGAAGCAATAATTAAGGTACATAATGGCATTCAAGCAAGAGAAAGTGCTTTGCTTGTCCTTTTTCTATAGCCCTCTTTCTATTGAAAAAGCTTCACTTGAAAGTTGGAGTACTCTAAAATGACAATTGGTGCAGAGATATTATGAAGTAGGGAAGTTGAGTCATTTATAAGAATTTTTCAGTTGTACAAATATCTATTTATGATGGGAAGCTGCTCTTTCTTATGCTGGTGAGATGTTGTGCAAGGAATTGTAACCTCATTCAGAGACAAGTAGTTACAGTTATTCACACGGGGATCCTGACTGTGTACATTATTTTACTTCTGTATGTTTTCTAAACATCTTGTAGATTTCTATCTTGCCATAGGGAAATGAGATTTAAAGATTCTCATCTCGCCCCATATATTCATGTACTTTTTGGGAAAAGAAGCCTGGTCATCTTTTTTTTCCATATAAATAAATGCATTTTGTTTTGTTTTAAGTTATTAGTTGCATGCAAAATACAAACATTTTTGATATTATTAGGTCATTCTTCACATCAGGCTTCTCCTCTGCCCATGTAGAACAGTACGGAGATGGCTTTGAGCCCAGAAAAACAGGAAGGTGTGAGAAAGAAACTAAAGATTGATACCAGTGTATTAGAATTAAAATATTTCCAAGTACTGATTGGGCTAAGAAGTTTAGAGAAGTTGGATCTAGCTAGCAGTTGAATGAGAGGCCACCAGGAAATATCAGGGTTATAGATATAATTGGAAAATGGGAAAAAAAAATCCTGGAAGTAAACAAGACAGATCATTTCTGTACTGAAGCCAGGAAAACCGCATGGACATCCAATAGCATCTACAGGGCAGGTTTAAAAAGAGATGGTGATCATGACTGTATGACCAAAGAATGCCCATATTATAAGTAGGTTGAGTCATGGATCTTCAAAGGAATAGGGCTTCAATGGTTTAGTTCAGGGGTCTCCAACTTTGGCCACTTTGAGACTTGTGGACTTCAACTCCTAAAATTGAACTGAACTCTGGGAGTTGAAGTCCACAAGTCTTAAAGTGGCCAAGGTTGAAGATCTCTGGTTTAGTTGACTCCCCCTATAGATCCTCCACTACCCCCTCTGTGGACTTTTCCATGCAGTCATTAGGAGTTGAATTCAGTTTGGAGATGAGATTTCACTTGACTTGATATTAATAGGGAGATACGACATAAAAGTTAGGAGTCAGGAACCAGGCCTACACTGTAAGTTGATCAAGTTAGTTCTCTATTGTTGCAGTGCCTATTTACAGGAATCTCACCAGACTGACTGTATTCTCCTGGGAAGGATCAGAGAAGGCTTCAGCGACTCTGAAGGTCTGCACCATTTTCTTCTGGCCAAGGACTCTAAGCTTGACCTCCTCTTAATACCTCTTCCCACTTTAGCTTGAGAGTCCACATTAGGTGACCAAAATAATTGTTGGTTGTTCACCAATACAGTATTGTTCTTTTGAATACATTCTTCATGTGGATCCATTTTAGAAAACAAATAGCAAGCAGCCAAGTTTAATCCAATGGCATCATTTACATAAAAGGCTATCATGTTTTGGAATAGATGCTAGTTCAACACTCTCAAATTTCTAAAGTGATCTAATTAATATTCATTAACGTGCATCTATTAATCACCTTCAAACTGCTGCCAGCAGCATCTGAAATTTGCCCATTGACAAAAAGCTGAAGAAGTATGAATACCTGTTATGAATCTCCACACATTCAAAGTACACTTTTTAAAAAACAAAACCCCAAGGTGACAGGTTTCCAGAACTAATTTGTTTTTATGTGTAGTAGACAGGCTTTAATTCCAAATGTATAAAGCTTTTAATCTGCCACCTTCCAGACACTGGTAGGATTTACCAAATAGCGTTTTACTTCGAACATGTCTATTATCTGCCTAAATTTCTGTTTGTTTCTGTAGGGGAACCAAGAACTGTAAATCAGCTGATGGAAACTTACTTGATAGCATTGTAGGAGATCATTTTGAATCAAAAGGATGGTATCGTGTTTTGTTTTTTTCGAAGATGTCTCTTTAAAGTATCATGACTCCATGAAAGAACAACTGCAAACACAGAGAGTAATGTGTGTCTTCTTCCTTTGACAAATATTGCCGTGTTTTTTACATCACTTCTAAGTAGTAAATTTTATGCATGAAAGTATACAGACTTGCAACAGAAGATGTAACTCCCCCTCCCGTAGTCTTTAGGGAAGTGTCTACATGCTCTTCTCATCAAACATTTAGAGTTGCGGCAGGTATATATATATATATAATCTCTCTCTCTCTCTCTCTCTCTCTCTCTCTCTCTCTCTCTCTCTCTCTCTCTCTGTGTGTGTGTGTGTGTGTGTGTGTGTGTGTGTGTGTGTGTGTGGTTAAAAATGTTTCCACAGATGAGGTAGTTGAATTAGAGAAGCCAACTGAATTACAGAAATAAGTAAAGTACATCTTCATGTAATTTAGAGATGAATAACCAGTGAAGAGGGACGTGGTGGCTCAGTGGCTAAGATACTGAGCTTGCCGATCGAAAGGTTGGCAGTTCAGGGGTTTGAATCCCTAGTGCTGCATAATGGGGTGATCTCCCGTTACTTGTCCCAGCTTCTGCCAACCTAGCAGATCAAAAGCACGTAAAAATGCAAGTAGAAAAATAAGGACCACCTTATTTATACCTTACAGGTAGTCCTCGACTTACAAAAGTTCACTTAGTGACCGTTCGAAGTTGCAACAGCACTAAAAAAAGTGACATGACCATTTTTCCCACTTACAACCATTTGCAGCATCCCCATCGTCATGTGATCAAAATTCGGACGCCTGGTAACTGGCATGTATTTATGGCAGTTGTAGTGTCCCGGGATCATGTGATCACCTTTTATGACAAGCAAAGTCAATGAGGAAACCAGATTCACTTGATAACTCTGTTACTAGCTTAACAACTGCAGTGATTCACTTAACAACTGTGGCAGAAAAGGTCATAACATGGGGTAAAACTCACTTAATACTTGTCTTGCTTAGCAACAGAAAGATTGGGTTCAATTGTGGTCATAAGTCGAGGACTATCTATATAGTGGGAGTCTCCCTTCCACTCTTCTCCTTAAATTGGTGTCTGATCTGTCTTTCCTTTGCGAGTGCATTTTCATATCTGGTTTTAGGTTGATGGTGTTGGAACATGTAATGAAGGTCAGAAAGCAGGTGATTGGTGTTTGGAGAAGAGCTGGACTTGGCGTCCTCTGGCAGTGGCTTCACTGCCTTGGATTGAGACTGATTGGTAGCTTTGAAGATAGTAGCTTGAGAGAACATAACCCAAGAGAACATAACCTGTGAGAACTTACTTGGGAGCTTACTGGTGTTGTTCTATGCTCAGTTTTCAGCACTGCCACCCAACTGATTTGGAATGTGATTTAAATTGCCATCTGAGCTACTCTCTTCAGCGAAGCGATTATTGCAGCATAACATTAACTTCCTATGGCAGGTGCCAATATTGGCAAAATGTCTGGCACAAGAATTGGAGCAGGGGAAGATGGAATGGCAGAAGATGGAGGCCAGCTTTTGGGCTGCAGTTGTAGTGCTGGGGCTGATTTAGAGATATTGGGAAAGACAGTACTGCAGGTTGCTGGTATTAGGCCTCTATAAAGGGAAAGGAAACAACTGAAAGGAAACAACTGCTACTACCATTCTTGAGAATATGATGAACTATCAGGCTTGTGAGGTAATCCAGATAACAAGCATACCCAGGAGTATTATCTCTCTCTTTATTGTAAGGTTACATTAACATACTGTAATATTGCAAGTCTGAAAATACATATTTCGCTCTTTGCCTTTACAAAACTAGGGAGGGTTTCTTTTATGAGATGTTTTCCATAACCCCATTACTTCTGTAGCCTCAGCTGCCTCTTAACAGACTGTTGTCTAGTCTACAGTTTTTCCTCCTGTCTCACTACATACAGAATAACAGAGTTGCAAGGGATCTTGGAGGTCTTCTAGTCTGACCCCGCCCCCCCTCAGGTTGGAGACCCTATATCATTTCAGACAAACTGTTGTCTAATCTCTTCTTGAAAACCTCCATGTTGGAGCACCCACAACTTCTGCAGCTAAGTTGTTCCACTGATTAATTGTTCTAACTGTCAGGAAATTTCTTCTTAGTTCTGGGTTGGTTCTCTCCTTGATTAGTTTCCACCCATTGTTTCTTGTCCTGCCTTCAGGTGAATACCATTATGTGAACCCAGTCACAGAGTTGGACAAAGATAGCCAAAGGTGAGGCTAACTGTCCAGCTGTTGATCACTCAAATGGATAGGATGAGGCGAATTAGTGATTGGCATTAATGGAAATGTTCTTCAATGCTGAGGTTTCCTTACTGATGGTCTGGGGAGATGTATAAAATAAGGGGGATGAGTAGGTGTGGTTGGAGTTACTGGTGTGAATGACTTGCCAAATCACTGGCACCATGTTTGGGAGGTTACTACAATCATGAGTTTGCAATTTAGGGAATGAGTATTGAGATGTTTGGAAGCCTGGAGACCATGAATGATGGAACTGACAGGTACAGTATAATGAGCGAGAGTGGCACAGTGGTTAGAGTGCAGTACTGCAGGCTACTTCTGCTGACTGCTGTCTGCCTGCAATTTGGCAGATCGAATCTCATCAGGCCCAAGGTTGACTCAGCCTTCCATCCTTCCAAGGTGGGTAAAATGAGGATCCAAATTGTTGGGGGCAATAGGCTGACTCTGTAAACTGCTTAGAGATGGCTGTAAAGCATTGTAAAGCGGTATATAAGTGGTAAGTGCTATTAGTATCACTATAATCATTTGTAATGAGTCAGGATTGAGATGGTAGAAACAACAGTTATGACATTGACTGAGAAGTTGATGATAGACATAATTTTTAGCCTGGTTGCCTCATATCTGGGTTCCAGTGGCCTAAATGCTAATAATCCTGGCCTTAAAATGCTGATGGTGGTCCGAATAAAACAAGAACATCCTCTGTCCACAAGGTGTTCTGATAGCAGCAGTGCTATGGTTATTGAAAGGGACCTACACCTGGGGAAAAAAGCCACCCAGTTCTGCAATTTGAGATTCCTCCTGGAATTGCAGATACTGATTTCTTCAGAAAACCAAGAACCCAGAATCTTTCTCTGTATGGCAGTTGCAGGACCTCATAACACTAACTCATAGCCTCATCTTTCCTCACTTTGGACTACTCTACTGCACTCTACATGGCTTGGCCTCTGAAGATCACTTGGAAGATTCAGCAAGTCCAGAATGCAGAGTCCATTTATTGGTTGGCATTCATTATCACAAGCACATTACATCTATATTTTATTGTCTGTCTGTCTGTCTGTCTATCATCTATTTATCTATCTAGTTCTCCACCCATCTCACCATGATTTTATTTTTAATGTTGTATACTATATTCATTTTAAGTTTACTATGGGTGTTTTATTTTGATTGTTCCTTATCTGTTTTAGCTTACAGTAGCTGAATTAGCTTAGCTAATTTAGCTATGTAGCAGTTGCTTATTACAATGTTGTTGAGGGTTTTGGTTGATTATTAACAGGTACATCTTTGATAAACCAATGGAAATAAAATAGTAATATGCAGTCAGGTCCAGAAATATTGGGACATCGACACAATTCTAACATCTTTGGCTCTATACACTGCCACAATGGAGTTGGAATGAAACAAACACAATGTCCGTTAACTGCAGACTGTCAGCTTTAATTTGAGGGTATGTACATCCAACTCGGTGAACGGTGTAGGATTTACAGCAGTTTGTATATGTGCCTCCCACTTGTTAAGGGACCAAAAGTAATGGGACAATTGGCTTCTCAGCTGTTCCATAGCCAGGTGTGTGATATTCCCTCATTACCCCAATTACAATGTGCAGATAAAAGGCCCAGAGTTCATTTCAAGTGTGCTATTTGCATTTGGAATCTGTTGCTGTCAACTCTCAAGATGAGATCCAAAGAGCTGTCACTATCAGTGAAGCAAGCCATCATTAGGCTGAAGAAACAAAACAAACCCATCAGAGAGATAGCAAGAAAATTAGGCATGGCCAAAACAACTGTTTGGAACATTCTCAAAAAGAAGGAATGCACCGGTGAGCTCAGCAACACCAAAAGACCCGGGAGACCACAGAAAACAAGTGTGGTGGATGACCGAAGAATTCTTTCCCTGGTGAAGAAAACACCCTTCACAACAGTTGGCCAGATCAAGAACACTCTCCAGGAGGTAGGTGTATGCGTGTCAAAGTCAACAATCAAGAGAAGACTTCACCAGAGTGAATACAGAGGGTTCACCACAAGATGTAAACCATTGGTGAACCTCAAAAACAGGAAGGCCAGATTAGAGTTTGCCAAACAACATCTAACAAAGCCTTCACAGTTCTGGAACAAAATCCTATGGACAGATGAGACCAAGATCAACTTGTACCAGAGTGATAGGAAGAGAAGAGGATGGAGAAGGAAAGGAACTGCTCATGATCCTAAGCATACCACCTCATCAGTGAAGCATGGTGGTGGTAGTGTCATGGCGTGGGCATGTATGGCTGCCAATGGAATTGGTTCTTTTGTATTTATTGATGATGTGACTGCTGACAAAAGCAGCAGGATGAATTCTGAAGTGTTTCGGGCAATATTATCTGCTCACATTCAGCCAAATGCTGCAGAACTCATTGGACAGTGCTTCACAGTGCAGGTGGACAATGACCCAAAGCATACTGCAAAAGCAACCAAAGAGTTTTTGAAGGGACAGAAGTGGAATGTTATGCAATGGCCAAGTCAATCACCTGACCTGAATCCCATTGAGCATGCATTTCACTTGCTGAAGACAAAACTGAAGAGAAAATGCCCCAAGAACAAGCAGGAACTGAAGACAGTTGCAGTAGAGGCCTGGCAGAGCATCACCAGGGATGAAACCCAGTGTCTGGTGATGTCTATGCGTTCCAGACTTCAGGCTGTGATTGACTGCAAAGAATTTGCAACCAAGTATTAAGAAGGGAAAGTTTGATTTATGATTATTATTCTGTCCCATTACTTTTGGTCCCTTAACAAGTGGGAGGCACATATGCAAACTGCTGTAAGTCCTACACCGTGCACCTGAATTGGATGTACATACTCTTAAATTAAAGCTGACAGTCTGCAGTTAAATCACATTGTGTTTGTTTCATTCCAACTCCATTGTGGTGATGTATAGAGCCAAAGATGTTAGAATTGTGTCGATGTCCCAATATTTCTGGACCTGACTGTATATACCCTGCCTCCAGTTACCCTCTAAATTCCTAGCCGCACATACATTTTAAAAATGCTTAAAGGAAGCGCCATGTCAAAGGTTAGAGATAAACTTTCAAAAACATACAATTTCTGATGTGCTTTTTCAAAGATCTAAGTTGGAATCCAGTTGAACTGGCAGCACGTTGGTTTGATTTTGAGGGTCCATTTATCGTCATGATTTAATCTGTTCTAATACTATCTTTCTTGGACTTACAGTCCTTTCATTGTGCCATTTGTTTACACTGGTCTTTTTGTAAATTATTATTCTGACTTCCTTCTGTGACATTAATGGTGCCATGGCAACAGAGAACATTCCCGATGGAAGCCATCAATTTCCTGAAATGATGCATTTTGGGTAAATTGAATGATGAAAAACCACAAGAATGGCTTCCCTAGTTGTCATTCATAAAATGAAGGCACCCCCACCTCCCAGCAGCATGGGTGAATGGAAGTTGGATGTTCATTCAATTTCTCATTTCTTCCTAATAAATGCACCTTGACCAAATTAATTCAGAAGTAGGCTAAATAATTAATTAACTCAGAAATGTTGCCACCAGCAGAATAATGGAGAAAGTTATAAGCAGACAATAATCTCATGCATGCTCAAGGCATGGGTAAAGTCTCCAGAAATCCTTTAAGCGTTGTTACCAAATTTTATGTTGCAATTATTCATGTGGTAGAAAAGGGACATTATACAAAGAATAACTCCATGATTAATTCAGCTAATCTTTGAACTGAATATTTTATTTAATAAATCCTTGTCCTACTTCTCAGAGGACAGCTCCTGGCTTGCCAAGAGTGGCTACATGTCTTTGGTATCATATCACTTTTTTTAAAAAAACTTTTTTATTGGTTTATCAAATTATAAAATATAAAGAAAATTTCAAAAAAATAGAAAACTAGGAGGAGGGGGAGGGAAAAGAAAAAAAGGGTGTAAAGAGGGAAAAGGAAAGAAAAAGGCACCAACTTCTGACTCTCTTTAGCACAGTAGAAGATAACAACATTAAAACTGCAACTTTCTACTTTTACACAACAGTATGTACAAGCCATTTCTATAACAATAAACCTATCTAATTAGCAAAAACAAAATCAAGCAATTTCAGAATAGAAACAAGGTATATATATATTTACCTTTAGATATATCTTGTTTCTATTCTGAAATTATATTATATATTATACAAAAATACATACATACATACATACATACATACATACATACATGCATGCATACATGCATACTTTCTGACACCAATTCAGACTTTGAAATGGTACACTGGTGTGCATCCGAGGGGCTGTCCTTCTTTTGCCAAGAGGGTGAAATGTTTTCTAGCAAAGAGAAAAATGCTAAGGGAGGTCAGGTCTCTTTCTGTCTTAGGAATTTTATAACCCAATACTTATCCCCTGGCAATTTCAGATGAGTGGCAACAAAGAAATTCATTTTTATTTGCTTAGTTTTAGCAGCAACAATTATACTAACTGGGTGCATAAATTCTTCATGAGCATATTATGCAGATAAATAAGATCTTACATTTTTAATGCTAAGTGTCCCTTCCAGGCTCTTCCTAGTTAGTCTGGAAGGCAAAAGCGCAAATTGGCAGACATTGTCCTTTGTGGCAATGGGAGGAGAGGACTGGGCTTCTTGAAAGGGCCCTGATGGTCACAAACGGATAACTCCACCCCAGTTCTGTCAATGAAACATAAAAGAAACAACTCCTAATTGAAAGCTTTGTTTCCTTTTTATGATAGATAGATAGATAGGTAAATAGATAGTTAGATAGATAGATAGATAGATAGATAGATAGATAGATAGATAGATAGATAGATAGATAGATAGATGATAGATCCGTGATGGCGAACCTATGGCACACGTGCCACAGGCTGTCACCCCAGTTCAGCTCTGCCATGCATGCATGCCTTCCGCCGGCCAGCTGGTCATTGGGTCTCTGCCACATATGCACAGGGGTGGGGTGCATGTGGGGAGCACCTGCACATACTCAGGGGCCACACACATGTGGGGGGGGCATGCATGCATGCAAGGGGTGGGGCACATGCACGGGGGCCACACGTCCATTGCATTTTGGGGGTTCGGGCACACACACGTATTTGCGTGCACACACATGCTTTGGGCACTCGGTCCAGAAAAGGTTAGACATCACTATGATAGAGATAGATAGATAGATAGATAGATAGATAGATAGATAGATAGATAGATAGATAGATAGATAGGCAGGCAGGCAGGCAGGCAGGCAGGCAGGCACATGGATGGACAGACAGACAGACACATGGACGGACAGACAGACAGACAGATGATAGATAGATATAGATAGATGATAGGCAGATATAGATAGATAGACAGACAGACAAATAGATAGATAGATAGACAGACAGTCAGGCACATGGACAGACAGACAGACAGACAGACAGACAGATGATAGATAGATATAGATAGATGATTGGCAGATTTAGATAGATAGAGACAGATGATAGATGATAGATAGATAGATAGATAGATAGATAGATAGATAGATAGGGATAGATAGACAGACAGACAGACAGACACATGGATGGACAGACAGACAGACAGACACATGGATGGACAGACAGACAGACAGATGATAGATAGATATAGAGAGATGATAGGCAGATATAGATAGATAGAGACAGATGATAGATAGATAGATAGATAGATAGATAGATAGATAGATAGATAGATAGATAGATAGATGATATATATGTAGAGAGAGGGAGAGATAGATGATAGAGATTATGCACGCACACACACACGTTTCAGACTAATAGCTTATGGCAGCTGCTTAATGAATTAAAACTTCACTGAAAGACACCCACAAAGAATATGTGTGAAAAATTGAAATGACAAGGTTGGGAAGGTATCTTTATCATAGATATCTATTCAGGAAGCTTATTATGCTAAGGGTGAAATGGAGAAGTATAAATTTGCAGAGCAACTATGGTGATATGGAGAATGACAGTTACAGTCTTATTTACTGATGATAAAAAGAAAAAACCCTTACCTAAGCACAAGTAAAACCCTACTGGAAATGTAACAATTTGAGTTTGCTGTAATTAATATTAATATTCATTTGTGTCAGTGCCATTTAGACAATCATGCTCTTCGACAGCATTAGAAAAGATAAACTTGGCATTTTCCTTACTGCATGGAGAGGACAGTTAGATAATCTTTTTTTTCCCCCTACTAGTATGGGAGAAAATAGGAGATCCTGATTTCATGAATGCTATTATCTTTGGGGTGGGGGTAGGGGTGGGGGGGGAAGAGCAGAAATAAAGGAAGTCCCTAAAACTACAGAATGATTCTCTGAGAACTAATCCAAGAAGGCAGGTAATAAAATATTGGAAGGTTTTCATTGGATAACTGTTTCCAGGTAAAATTTGCTATCCAGGTATATCCCAAATTGAATGAAAATGTGTGTGATGCATTGGAGATATTGGTTTTATAAACCGTAAATCGGGCATCTTTTATAATGTATTTTGTTTAAAAACAAATTGAAAACTTTCCACACTTAACAATGATTTTGCCATAAAATATACTCATCTCCATAAGAATATGCAGAAATATGTCAGTTTAATATGCAGAACAGGAGGAAGATGTATGAAAATTATATGTTCACAAACAATTTACTAGTCATTTAGAAAATAGATAGAAAATAATATTTATACCTCAGGGTTGAACAGGGTTGAACAGTGGGGGCCCTGGTGCTCTCTGAGCTTGTTAGGCTTTTTTGCAGATTTTTTGTTACCCAACTAGGTAACATCATCAGTGTTAGCAGGGTGTGGGAATTGCTCTCTTATCTCATACTAGCCATTATCCTGAATAACCAAATTCCAAGTCCTTTTGTGTGCTCATTTTCAAGAAAGGTGGGCATCACTATTTCTGTAACAGTAAACTGAATGATATTATTCTGTGTTCTAATTTTTAAAAAATTAGCTAGATTACATCCTAATAGGAGCATGGGAATTCTGGTTTGCTTGATTTTTTGAGAAAGAAAAATCCTCTTATTCATATCCTACACTATTCTTCTTAGGTTTAGACAAATATCAATTTTGTTTCATGTTCTCACTTACTGTGTTAGGATATCACCCAGGGGTGAAATGCCTCTGGTTCGGGCCTGTTTTTCCCAAACCAGTAGTAAAAGCGCTGCTGGTTCACCTGAACCAATAGTAAAAAAAATGCTTTAAAATGTAAAAAAAAAAATTCCAATGATCACGCGGCACAGCTGATAGTTGGAACTTTTTTTTTTTTTTACTTTTTAAAGCATTTTTTACTACCTATTGCCCGGACCGGTATTTTTGTGTAAAGTGTGATAGTTTGTTTTTGAGCTCTCTGTGACTCTGTGAGGTTCCTGCTTGTTGCAGTGGCCATTTTGTGTGAAGCCCAGCTGCTTTTGAATTGTGTGTGAATCAGTGTGTAGCTTTTGTGTTATTTTTGTGTAAAGTATGATAGTTGGTTTTCCTGGTCACATGACCACCAAGACACACCCACCCAGTCACATGACCACCAAGCCATGCCCACCCAGTCACATGACCACTAAGCCACACCCACCAAGCCACGCCCACCAATCCACTCCCATAGAACCGGTAGGGAAAATTTTTGAATTTTACCACTGATATCACCACTGTTAACTAGGAAAAGATGACCAAAATTGTTTGCACACCTTTGAAATTTCTTTACATGTTTGGTATTTAGTAATGTTGGGTAGATTTTTCTCTGCACATCAACTTCCTGACTGACATCCAGTAAACCTAAGAAATTAAATTCCATTTGGATTTTTAGAGGTGGTATTACAGCAAAATAGTTCCCACCCCTGCTTCTGCTTATTAACTGCATAAGATCCTGCAGTCCTGCTGTGATCTTCTATGATTTCAATTCTTATTTGATATGCAACATTGCATAGCCAGGTGATCACTGTAAAGAAAATACAAGAAGATGTACCAAATCCAGATGATTTTTTAAAAGAATAAATGCCATGCTCTCAGTTTGATCCAGCATTATTATATAAACTCTGAGGAATGAATTTATATGTATGGGCAGGACTGATCTATGTGGCTGCCAGTAACAAAAGAATCCTTAGCTGTGTTTGGACATTTCTTTCTTCCTTGTAGCTTTTCATAGAAGGAAATGTGGTGATTCAGGATACCCAGAGGTATTAGGAGTGACATGATAGCAAAGAGGGAGTCAAGCTATTCTCCAAAGCACCTGAGGGCAGGACAATAAGCAATGGGTGGAAACTAATCAGAAACCAAGTTGTAACAAAAAAATCACTTTCAAAATGCTCTGTGTAGGACCAAGCATTGTTTCCAGCAACATTTGCCAGCTGTGTGCAAACTTAAATAGGCTAAAGGAGTGGCCAATCAGCCCCAAGCCTTACTCTCGAGGAGACCTCCTCCTGAGTAGCCACTCTTGCCTTTTGGCAGCCCTGCGTGCTCGAGCATTGAGAAGAGGCTCCTCCACTTCTCTCTCTTCACTTGAAGGAGCCTCTGGAGGTTCTGAACTCCCTGGCTGAGTCTCTGCCTCTGGCACCACATCCTCTTCAGCCTCCTCACTGTCCGACTCGAGCGCCGGCTGCACAGGCTGCTGGCGCGACACCACACCAGCCTCCTCATCGTCAGATCAGCCACAATCCACACAGGCCTCTGGCAGGCCACAACAGCAATACTACATTTTAACCACTGCGCCACCACAGCTCATACTAATGAAACTAATGAAAGTGATAAAGAATACACAACTGCCCAATATCATTAGATCTAGCAAATATAGAAAACTAGAAAACAATTCTCAAAAGCTGCCTTTTTTCATTGTTTGTGGAGCCTCCTGACTTTGTAACTTCTAAAGATTATGCTTTAAATGAAACTGAACCAAATGCCGCAGAGGTAGAATGTTAACAGTGTCGTCAAGTACAAGTAATTTGGAGTCTGGTTTTGCTTACTCAGTCATTGTAGAAAGAACAGCACACATAGAACACCAAAACTTCTCAGACATATGGGACCCTAAAACCTCTTTCAAAAGGCTTTCATCAACATTACTTGGTCTCTTTACTGTCATTACATTTCTTCCATTCTGGCAGCTAATTACATTAACATCAATTTACAGGTTCTACTCACACAATCAATTAGGAGCGTTCTCAAAATGACAGGTTCAAAGCACAAGGAGAAACAGGGAGATCGTTCAAAGCAAACCAGCTCCCTCTGCTCAATTTGGTACTGCACGAACAGCAACAAATCTCATGCCGACTGCGAATTATGGATGTTGCAGCAGAGCACAACGCATCTGACGAGCGCCTGGTTAACTTGCTGTCTGATTTAATCTTCCTGCTTTTCCCCCTCTAGGGCCATTTTGAAGCCTCCCCTTTTCCCCAAAGAAGAAAACAGTAGAATTAATTATGCTAGATGATCCAATTCTCTGTGTCAGTTGGATCTCTGAAGCTTTGCAGAAGCTGGATGGATAAGAAGCAGCACAGATGTCCTCTTTCAGAGTAAAGCAGGCCAGATAATGACATCCCATTTTCTCTTCCACACAAATGTCATTGGTTGACTGATTGTGTTCTGTAAACAATTAGAAAAAAACCCCTCTGATTTTCATTGTCTAATAGGAGCGTTCTTTCATTCCCAAATAGGAGCATTCTCCAATCAATCAGATTAATTAGAAACAAGTCATGTGTTTTTGATGTACAGGTCTGGATCCGGGTGGGTTCTACTTACCTTTACTACCAGTTTGCATCATGCCCTCAGGGTGGGTTCTAATTTTTTTTACTACTGGTTCTGTGGGCGTGGCTTGGTGGGGGGGTAATGTGACTGGGTGGGCATGGCCAACTTTTTTTTTTTTACTTTTAAAAGCATTTTTTCTACAACCTTAAGAGGTTGCAGAAAAAGATGCTTTTAAAAGCCTCCGATGATCAGGCAACTCAGCTGGGATCACCGGAGGCTTTTAAAGGCGTTTTTTTTCCTACAATGTCTTTGGCTGAAGAGGTTGTGGAAAAAATGCTTTTAAAAGCCTCTGACATCCCAGCTGAGCCGCGCGATCATCAGAGGCTTTTTTTTTTACTTTTAAAAGCATTTTTTTGGCCGAAGAGGTTGTAGAAAAAATGCTTTTAAAAGTTAAAAAAAAAAAGCCTCTGATGAGGTGGGTGGGATAGGTGAGCGGCGACCGGGCTGAGGACCAGTTCTGGGACGTGGCCAGCCAATGTTATTACCAGTTCTCCAAACTACTACAAATTTTTACTACCAGTTCTTGCAAACCGGTGTGAACCGGGAGCAACCCACCACTGATAACAATGAAATCACCTACTGTAGTTGTATCAGGCAGGATTTTACCTATAAAGAAAACACTGATATGTTTGTTCTCCTTCTAAAAGAACCTATTGAGAAATGTGAACATGCTTCCTGTTTCTGTCCTTGTGAAATCCTTGGCAAACTGCCGGCCAGTTCTATCCCACTGAAGGGATGAGCCTGCTAGCTGATTTTCACAAAGTCATACTACTAGCAAATACATGAATATGTCAATTTATAGTATGACGCCTGGCTCTTACGTTTTGCCTCTAAAGCTCAGGAGGGGATTTATTCACTTCCAAAGTAATAGAAAATCAATTTGAATGGTGGCCACCAACCATATCCTTTCCATTTGCAGTCATAAGTCAGCTTGCATAGCTAAAGAATGGTGCCTGGCCATAACAATCCTTCTTTTTAAGAAGAGCAGGAAGATGAGTTCACTGTCCACTGTTGTCCTATTGATTTAACAAACGTGGACTAGAAATGTTTCCTGAAAGCTGCTGAATTGGTTTAAGGGAAAAATATCATGGAAGATTTCTAGACAGGCTTTAGTAGATCTACTCTTCTTTAAGGCTTAGTGTTGTATCAGCTGACTGAAAAATGTGTTCTCAATCATCTAAAATAGCTTCATGTATTATATTATAGACTCTAAGCAGACTTTTGACTTCCTGTTCAATGGCTTGTCATCTTTTTCTTTATGGATTTACTTTGAATATCATTTCAGATTAGGGCACAGAAGCAAGGAAAAATAGGATTAACAGCAAAGTATGGAGAAGCCCCCTCAAGTGTTGGCTGAACATTCTGCCAGAGGGCTGGGCTTCTCTAATTCCAGTTGATCAATTTCAACCTTGTTGAAATGGAACATCACTGACAACTTGCAACCCAATTAATGTTCTCCTGTGATGTTGTTGCTGGCTTTGAATGACAAGCCAGGCATCTTTAAGGAAAAGATTCTGGATATGGATGCCCAAACTGAAGATAACAACCTTTCTATAAGGTATGATTTGGGAAAACTTAAGAATAATTTTAAACCAGCTAGGTATCATGAGCAATTCATGATAGACAAGTTACCATCAAGAGTTTTTGACCACAGATTCAGAAAGAAAATTCAGAAAGAAAACAACAATAATATTTACAACAATAATTGCAGAATTATTGCAGGAAAATTACAACAATAATTGCAGGATACAATTATTATTAACTACAGAAGAATGAACAGCATTACAACACCTTCCTCAAACAGAAGTCACTCTGAAAGAATGGGGTTGGCTGTTGATTTTCTTGTGGTCTGCCTCCATGTGTGTAGTCAATACTGTACCTTATGTTTTATTTTTATTTTTTCAATAATGTTCCTTGACTGTTATAAAAGATATTTGAAATTTTAAAATACCTTAGAATACTATCATTTTACTCTAGAGTTGACAAATCCATTTATCACCAACCGTGAAATTTGATAAATTCAGGCTAGATTTAAAAAATGGACACTTAGGAGTGGAGGAAAAAAAGGAATAATCAGGACAACAAAACAAGAAATATGGCATATCAAGACTATTTATGCTGGAAGATTTACAATTAAGCTGTGTGTGGGCGGTCAACTTTTGATCTTACTCTTCTAGGATTCTTAGATTAAGGAAGAACCTCCTGTATACACATTAGAAGCAGCTGTTCTTAATCCACCCCAAACCCCTTTTGGTCTTCCCAAACTAGCTAAAATTTTGAAACTGGTCAGTCCATGGGACTGACCACAGCCTTTGTTTTATCTTTGCTAGATAAAGAAGTTAGCAGAAGTTATGGCATAATTTTCCAGTGGAATGCTGGTGGCTGCCAAACCTCACTCCTGTCCCTCTTGTCACTTACTCAATTTATAGCATATCAAGGTCTGCTTCACAGTTTCCACTTCCAAAATAAGATTTCTCTTTATTCCGGGAGTGTCAAACTTGATTTCATTGAGGGCTGCATCAAGGTTGTGTTTGACCTTGGGGGGAGGGGTGTGCGGCCAGGGTGGGCATGGCCCTCTGACATCACTCTTGTCAGAGCCGCCTGTGGTGGCCTGAGCACTCTGTCAGCAAAAATGGACTCCTGAGCTCTGTTTTTGGCTGTGACCAGCATCCTGAAACCCTCTGCCAGGAAAAATGGAGCTCAAGAAAGTCCTCCTGAATTCTGTTTTTGCTGGCAGCGGCACTGTGGACCGGTCCTTCACTGTTTCCAGGGCAGCCCCGTGGGCCAGATCTAAGCACCCTGTGGGCCAGATCCGACACCTGGGCCTTGAGTTTGACCCTCTTGCTCTATACCATTTTTAAAATCTCTGCAGCTTTTTATTTGCCTTATTTTGATTCCCCATCTCTTCCATTTTCTTCTGCTTATGTTATCAGGTTATTTCCCCCATTATCATGGGCTTATTTCTGTTATGTCCTTTTCTAATATTCTTCCTCTCTATGGTTCTTCAATTCTCCAAATAACCTTTTCTTCAAAGCCATATTATAAATCCTCAACCTCTGGATCATCATCAAAGCTCAAGGAACCACTACTGAGCAAGTCATCAGTTTTGTTTCATGTACTTTCACCCACTTTTCATTTCTGCTCCTCTGATTTGGCCTCAGTCCTCAGACCTCCTTAATTCCTCCTCAGGATGCTGTAATGGAGCATGCAAACATCTCACTAAACTCTGTATTCTCTCTCCCACCCCCCGCCAAATATTAGTGGAGGCTTCTAGGAGAAAGGAATTCTTTAAATTTTGGAGGATTATTAGTACACCTATGTGGGAGATGATCAAGTTATTTGAACACAAAAGATTCTTCCTTGATTTAGCAACTGGGTCATTTATTTCATAGTTAAGTTTCAGTTAAATTACACAATAATCAAGGGCATTGGGTTCCAGTGTACTGTCAATGTTTGTGTTCAAAAGGACATGAAACCACATTCAGGTTCACCTTTCAATGTCATCACTCATTATTGTGTCTAATAACAAATGGAGGTGATTAGTATCAAAATTATTAGCTTCGCATTGAGCCTTCAAGCAAGAAAATGAAATTTGTTTTTTCAGGGGAAACCTCTAAGTTTGCTCCAGTATGAAAAAGAATAATCAATAAGGACTGAGCATGCTTAGTATCCATAGTGTGATACCAGCTTTAAAATGATGGGAGAAGAGGGAGGGAGTAGAATGTTCTGATCTAAGGTTATGGGTAGCTGGAGATGAATTGCACACTGAGGTTAGGTGAAAAGATTCAATGCAACATTTTCTTGCAGGTTCCATGTTATCTATTTACAGTCACCTTTTATCAGGGAATCCAAGAAAGCTTATATGTAGAGAACAGGGGTGGTATTCACTTACTTTCCCTACCAGTTCGCCAATGTGTGAGCATGTGCGCACGCGCTCGTTTATGCGTGCGCCTGGCCTTCCATGCATGTGCTTTGCTGGCACATGCACCTTCCGCACATGCGCCCTGCCTCAAAAGCATGCCTAAATAGGATGGCATAGAGCTGGGGCGGGTGGGCAGGCCCATCTGCAATTTCCGCTACTGGTTCGGGCAAACGGTTTCAAACCGGCTTAATACCACCTCTGGTAGAGAACCACATTAACAGATTTGGAGGAACTTTACCAATAAAGGAGAATTCCAGCATTTAGTTGTAGAGTTTGTTTCTTAATGTGGGTTGGGCTGAAACTTTGAGATCATCAGATCTGGGTTGAGAGAACCTAGATGGCCCAGCAGCAGCAAATGCAAATAAAATCCCTCTAATTCTTTGCTATCACCTAGTGGCTGTCTGATTTTTGCAGCCCAAATCTGCTACAAACTTCATGTTATCCTGACAACAGTGAAAAAATACTGGACCCCACAGAGTGTGCATGGCTCAGGGTGGTCTTCAAACTGGATCTCCTCAGAACTTATTGATAATGTTAACTACTGCACCATCCTGGCTCTGATCTATGTAATTGATCAAATTGAAGTGCTTTGACTGAAAACAATTGTGTCTGATGAAGTTGCATCACTTCATTATCAACTACATTATTATGTACACTCTTGCTATAATTTCATCGGTCTCTCAAAGCTTCAACAACCTTTAATGTCTATGAATTGTTTTTATAACATAAATTTCTGTATAAGTCAATTTATCAAGAACCACTTGTTGTCCACTTTTTTTTTTTTTTTTTGGTAGCATTACATTCTTCTGCAGTTTTGTTATTCACCCCAAGATTTACTGTATGTACTAGGTGGAGTTATCAAGAAGTCGATAAGAGAGTGGTATTTGTCTCACCATTGGTTTCTTATTGCTAATGGGTTTTTTTGCTACTTGCAGATCTTAAAGTAATATAACTGTCATCCTTTTGACCATTTTTTCCCCAGATAGTGACTTCCTATTCCCTTCCATTCCTTATCTTTCCATGCTGAGCTTGATGGTCTGGACTGGATGCTAACTGGGAGGACCATGAGAGAAAAAAGGGCCACCAGTCCTACGGAGTCCATGCTTACAGTTCCATATTAGATTTTGCTACTGATCACAGCAAGGGCAAGGCCAACGGGCAGCTTCTTCTCATACCTGTCTGAATAAGTTTCATGTCCAGACCAAACGGGTGAAAAAAAGCTTGCATTATGTGACATTCCTTGAGTGGAAGCAAACCTACTACTCACTGGCAAGTAAATTTCTTAAACAAACAAACAAACAAACAAACAAACAAACAAACAAACAAACAAACAAACATTATAGGTATCAGTCACCATCCATTCTGTAACTTTCTGTGTCACAAGCAGACCTTGAAAGAAGGAGCCAAATGTTAAAAATAACAAGGTAAACAATTCAATATATTTAAACCTTAAATCATAGCATTTTAAAAATGATAGTAATCTTATGGCCTCAACAGCCTTATCGCTTCTCAAATAATACTTACCGAATTGGAAAGAAGGAAGAAAGTATAATATATTTGTGGCAGACTGATGGTTAAAGATGCTGAAATATAGTGAGATTCAAAACTGTTTGCATTTCATGATGGTTTCTGCAGAAGAGTTGAAGTCTTGTGAGTCACTCTAATACCATTATTTTTCTGCCAGGCCTTGCAGAATTTTAACAGCATCATTTTGGCTATTCAACAATTGCCCGGCATTCATTCACATATCCTCTACATTGGCAGTTAGATAAAATGCACTTGTCAAAGTTATATGTTTGGATGAGTTTTCCTTATGAAGTCAATGAAGAGGAAACAACTTTATAAAAATTTAAAATATTCTCTTGCAAACACTCAAAAAGACAAAAACAGCACAAAAAAGGCAAGAAGTTCTTACTGTTAGGGAAGTTCAGAGGTGGTCTGCTGGAAGAGAAGAACAATGTTCAAATTGGCAGAAAGTATTTATTCATTTAATTTATATGCCACCCAACTCACTATCCAAAGCGACTCTGGGTGGCTAAAATATGCAAAGACATTTCTCAATATCGACTTTGACTGAAATATGTACTTTAAAAAAGAACAGCAAACTGTTGGGCAAAGTTGGTCTTCCTGATTTAGGGACTCTGATCTCTTGAGTACAGTCACAAAATCCTGAAGCCCAACACTACCCAATGGACATTGGTCATGAAAGCCTACACCAATAAACAACAACTGATCTAATTTCATGGCAGATACCTTGTTAGTGTCTAAAGTTTATAAAGTTCAATTCTAGCAAAATTAGATACATTCTCTACCTCTGTGGTGGCAGCACTATTGATGGATCAAGGAGACCACACCATTTCAATATGGATAACAAATGTCACAGTGGTGACATTGCTGGGGAAGTAGGCTTTCTATCCCTAGGAGTGTGTGTAAGCACTCATAATGTTAAATATTTTTTTTCCTAGAGCAGTGTTGGAGAACCTTTTCAGCACTGAGTGCCGAAATGGGAGCGTGTGCATGCCAGAAACCAGAAGAGCAGCTGCCTGGTGCGCATATGCATGCTGGGCAGCTGCTCTTCTGGTTTCTGGCACATGCATGTGCACCAGCCACCTAGTCTTCTGGTTTCTGGTGTGCATGTGCGTGCAAAGACTAGCTGTCCAGTGTGCATGCGGCCACCAGAAACCAGAAGATCATCTTCCCGGCACGCACATGCACACCGGGCAGCTGCTCTTCCAGTTTCCAGAGTTCCCGCACATGTGAAGACCAGATGGCTGGTGCACTGGAACCCAGAAGAGCAATGGGTGATGGCTCTCATGCCCGGAGAGATGGCTCTGCGTGCCACTTCCAGCACGCGTGCCATAGGTTCGCCATCATGGTCCTAGAGAGTCTACTAGAATATTGTTTTTTTTTGTCTTTTGACTCCGAATACCAGGATTCAAATGATTACTAGTAGGGATGAAGTTTAGAATAGAATAGAATAGAATAGAATAGAATAGAATAGAATAGAATAGAATAGAATAGAATAGAATAGAATAGAATAGAATAGAATAGAATAGTTGGAAGGCACTTTGGAGGTCTTCTAGTCCAACCCTTGCTCAGGCAGGAAACCCTATACCATTTCAGAAAAATGGTTGTCCAATCTCTTCTTAAAAACTTCCAGTGCTGGAGTATTCACAGCTTCTGGAGGCAAGTTGTTCCACTGATCAATTTTTCTAACTGTCAGGAAATTTCTTCTTGTTTCTAGGTTGCTTCTCTACTTGATTAGTTTCCATCCATTGTTTCTTGTCCTGCCTTGTTTAGCTAGCACTCATTTTTCTGAAAAAATAAAGTAATAAAATCTGTCACCAATTTGAAAAAGTAAGAGTAATTGGGACCAGTAAATGGGAAAAATGTTCACTTCTTTTATGTAATCAGTAGATAGTACAGAACATCTACTGGTCCCGTTTTCATAAGGAAGTGAACATATTTCAGAATGTTTCCAAAATCTATGCAGTTTCCATGTGACATCCTAGTTCCTTTCGTAACTTTTTTCTAATTTTCCTCCACAAGGTTCTTTTTGCCGGTTAAATGTGGATACAGATGCTTGGTGGATTTCAGGATTGTTTTGCCTGTTGTGCTATGTCCACATTGTCTCAGCTCTCTTCTCAACAGTAGCTTCTGTGAAATAAAGCACTCCTCAACTTTGATTTTATAGAGAATTCAATCCCATTTGTCCTGCCCTTCTTCGGATTTTTAATTTCCTTGTGTTGCTTGATCTTTTTCTTCCTTGTTTGCTTGTTGCCATTGTGCATACATCATATTTATGACAATTTGCATGCTTTTCTTGCGTTTTCTTTCTCTCCTTATGCCTTCATTTACATCTGTTTAATTCATTCAGTTCCTTTTTGTTTGCACTGTAATGTTATTCTATCATTTCGCAGTCTGCAATAATTAAGCAACATGTTTCTGCTGTTTGATTGTTTTTACATAATAAGAACTGATTCCAGAGGGGTAAAAGGTCTCCTGGAATGATGAAAAGAAATCCATGTAGCAATTTACTTAATTGGAACTGAAGCAGTTAGTTATAATTAAAGCAAAATTAAATTAAATGTAATCTTTGACCTTGGAAGTGTATAAGGCAGTAAGGCGGTGGGTATGCTTTGCACTAATAATATGTTGGTGGGAAAGCCATTGCTTATAAAAATCTAATCTTTTTTATAACCATTAAAATTAATGATATCAATCCAATATTCAGGAACCTATTACCACTAAATCTTTGCCGAGTAATAAATAGTGAAAAGATGCAATGGAGCCTTTGTCCTTCAAAATAATATTTTACAAATTGTGCAGAGCAAGTATGGTATAATTCTTCCTTTAAAGAAGAAGAAGAAGGAGAAGGAGAAGGAGAAGGAGAAGGAGAAGGAGAAGGAGGAGAAGAAGAAGAAGAAGAAGAAGAAGAAGAAGAAGAAGAAGAAGAAGAAGAAGAAGAAGAAGAAGAAGAAGAAGAAGAAGAAGAAGAAGAAGAAGAAGAAGAAGAAGAAGAAGAAAGATGTGCTGAAAGAAAAAAAGGAACCCTCAAAACAGAAATATTCTGGAATAATTGTAACATAATTTGGTAATATTTTTTTCTGTTGCTATGCTATGAACTAGAAAATGCTTTTTGTCAAAGGTGGCAGGCGTTCATAAATATTTTGTATTTTTCATAATCTGATCATTAATTCTGATTATTTGCCACAAATATGAAGTCCAGGTCACATGGAAATGCCCAGAAAGTTCAGATATGACATAGGGGTTTCTCTATCTGAATTGTAAGGTTTAATTCTTCTGAGATTAAAAGTGCAATGTTCTTTGGGAGAGAATCTTGAATGTAAATGAGCCTTAGAAGTCTTTCAATTTATCCACGAAGACCAAAACAGTTTTCTACCACTTAGGCAAATTAGAGACAATATGAGAATAATCATGAATATTCTAGAATATTATGAAGCTCACTTTGATAAGCAGTTGGCTTTGGTCTTTGTGGATGCGCAAAAGGCTTTTGATCATGTGAGCTGGCAGTTTTTATTAAGTTTGTTACATCATATGCAATTTGGGGAGAATTTTACTTAGGCAATCCATGCAATTTACTCGAAACAGTTTGCCAAAATTCTGATTAATGGGGATGCATCTGAGAAAATTTGTATTGAGAAAGGTACTAGACAGGGATGCCCACTTTCTCTGCTTCTATTTATATTAACACTGGAACCGTTATTGAGAGAAATTAGACGAAATTCGGGAATAAAAGGACTACATATCAAGAACTAGCAGTATAAGTTACAAGCATACGCCGATGACCTTGTGCTTGTACTGGAAGACCCTTTTATATCGGGCCCAAATTTAATTTACAAATTAGAAAGATATGGAGCGGTGGCGGGCCTAAAAGTAAATAAGGAAAAAACCAAGGTCTTGATTAAAAATTTGACAATAAATCAGAGGAAGGAAATAGAATTGAACTTGGGATTCCAAATCATAAAAAAATACAGTATTGAGGCATTCTACTATCTGCTAAGTATTCGACAATTAAGGAGGATAATTATTTGAAACTTCTCCAAGAAACGGAACAAGACTTAGAGAAGTGGAAGAAGTTGCAGGTTTCTTTGTTAGGTAGGATTACGGTCATAAAATCTTATATTCTCCCAAAATGGATTTACTTATTTTACACAGCCCTAGCCAGATTGGACAATAATTTTTTAAAACAATTAAACCAATGTGTTCTCAAATATATTTGGCAGAATAAAAAACCTAGAATTAAACTTAAAATGCTCCAAGAGATGAAGGGTAGAGGGGAATTTGGTTTGCCTAAATGGGAGTATTATTACCAAGCCGTAAATTTAGTTTGGGTAAGGGACTGGATCTTGTTGAGAAGGAGATGGCTGTTGCTTCTGGAAGGTTCGGGACTGCAAGAGGGTTGGCATTATTTGCTATGGCAAGAGAGGGCAAAAAACACACGTGTTTTGCAGGTCATTATTTGAGGAATACTTTAATCATAACATGGAGGAAAATTAAAGAAAAATTTTATTCTTTGACCCCCTCCTGGCTGGTCCCGCTAGAAGCCATGACATATACCCCGCTATATAATAAAGAAAAACATCTACCTTATTGTGAGCTGCTTGATAGTTTGTTTAAAACTTGATAGGGCTGTTTAAAAACAAGAACCGAACTAGCTCTGCAGGGAACAGAAGTGGATTGGTGGGCTTATGCTCAAATTAACTCCAAATATAAAAAAGATAAGGAGCAAGGAGGTATTGATAGGACCCTGCAGGAGCTAGATAAGATTATATTAGGGAAAGAGGAAAAAATGTTAGTTAAGATTTACATTTTTTTAATAACCCGTTGGATAGGTGACGAGATCGTCAAAGACTCGATGATTGCATGGAGGAGGAATATCGGCCACTCAATCAATTTGGCAAAATGGGAAGAAATTTGGTCTAGACAATTGAAATTTTTGATGGCAAACTACTTATAAGGAAAACTTGTACAAGATGGTATACAGGTGGCACCTCCCTCCCACCCGACTATCCAAAATGTTTCCTGGACTCTCCCCAAATTGTTGGAAGTGTGGGGAGCTAGGTACTTATTTCCATGTATGGTGGACCTGCCGCAGAGTAACTGAATTTTGGAAACTCATTCAGAGGTGGTTGTTAGAAATTACTGGTTACAAACTACAACTGAAACCTGAATTTTACTTATTAAACATCAGGCCAGATAAAATAGGCACTAGCAAGTGGTATCTGATTGTTTATATCACAAATGTGGCTAGAATATGCCTCGCCCAAAACTGGAAGGGTAAAGATCTACCGTCTGAAGATATGATTATAGGGAAAATCATGGAATGTGCAAAAGCCTAACTAAACTTTTAAGAGATCAAAAAGATTCTGCATATTTCCAATGCTGGGAACTATGGTATGTTTGGTTAGATAATAGAATAAAAAGAGGACTATGCTAGATTAAACTTTTATTTTTTTATCTGTTTATTTAGATTGAATGTTATGTATTGTGTAATATACTCACTGTGATCTGTTTGTTGATAAATCTTCTGTTTGAACTTTTTTTAAAAGAAATAAAATTTATATAATTAAAAAAAAAAGAAGACTTTCAGTCAAAAATGAAGCTTTAAGGTTTCCAACAACTCTTGATCTGAGGAAATGCTTTCAATCCAGGGAAAACAGAAGACGTGAAGAATGTGACTGATATTTAAGCCATCTAAATTACAGTTCTAGATGGAATAAACGAGTTCCAGGCATGCACATTAGGTCTAATCTAAGAAAGTGCTGGGTTCTAGCAGAAAAAGCTTTCTGATATAGGAAAATAAAAAGAGAACTGAATCAGAATATAATTACAATCCAAACTGATTGAAAAACAGCAACACAAAATTCAGATTATGCAATCAACAGCCATTCCTTCTTCTTAATTCAACCTGTGTAAAGGAAAAGTAAAGAAAAAGTAAAGGAAAAAAGGGGAAAAATTATTTATAGCTTTCAGCCTTAAATATGCTTACTCCCAAGTATTTTTGAATTAAATCAGCTGTACATTTTCTATAAACATTTAGACGTAATATTTCTTTACTTCAAACATCTCGCCAAGGCTCAAGGTTGACTCAGCCTTCCATCCTTTCTAAGGTAGGTAAATTGAGGACCCAGTTGTGGGGGCAATAAGCTGACTTTGTATAAATATACAAAAGAATGAAGGCTATTGCTTAGCGCATTGTAAGCCGCCCTGAGTCTCCGGAGAAGGGCGGCATATAAATCAAATTAAAAAAAACAAAAACAAAACATGTATGTATCATTTCCCACTAAAAATCAAAGTTAAATTTACTCATCAGAAATGAGAATGAAATATTATTATATTATATTATATTATATTATATTATATTATATTATATTATATTATATTATATTATATTATATTGTTATTATTATTCATTATCTCTTTATAAAGGATGCAGAATATAGTAGAAAATGCATATGTAAGAGGAATTAGATATATATATATTAGGGTATATAATAGGAAAAATATTAATAAGTTTTGTCATAGACACAAAGAGTTTTTATTTAAATATGTATAAATTATATAAATTATTAATTTAATCCTCAACCAGTGCCCCCCCTTTTTTTTTCAGGCCATGGGCATAAAGTTAAAATATTTCAAAAATTTGGGATTTCTTCTGAGGTATTAGCTGGAAAGAAGTCATTTGCAGTTGATTAACATCATATTGTGGTGTACTGTCTGAAACATTTTTTTTTTTGCTGTTCCAATTCTATTTTAAGTTATTCTGCCTGGAAATCTGGCATTATTTATTTTCAATAATTACTATTCAGTTTTAATATTGAAACGTAGAATGTGTTAACTTCTTTTTCAACTAAAGCACAATGTTTTTTTTCTTTGTGAGATTTATCTATTTTCAAAGAAAGCAAGGAAAAAGATTGATAAGTCCCAGGTTTCATGTTACACAGTTAGAAGGTATAGAATCAGTTTAAAGGTGTAGAGCTATTGGAATTACTTCATTTCTTAAATGTTACCTTTTATTATTCCTGAAGGCAACACAAATTATGAGAACCAAATCTCCCAAACACTAAAGGTAGGGGGAAGAGGGTAGGTGAGACCTCCACTCAAAAGTAAGCAGGAGCAGCAATGCGAACTGCAAGATGGACAGCATATACATGTCATAATAAACAAACAAGCAGATTAATGAATAAATTAATAAGCAAATAAATAAAACAAATAAGTAAATAAAACAATTGCACCAATGCAGATGGCAGTGGCAGGACTATGCTATACAATTACATTGTGTCTCCTGGGGTTTGCTTTTTATCTGTGATGTTACAATGAAGTTAATTGAGAATAACTAATGACATGTAGAAGGCATTTTGTTATAGGACTGGTCTATTATTATAGGCTCAACATAATGCATATTTTCTTAATTTAGGAGTTTAACCTTAGGTTAATGATGAAAGGCAATGCAAGATGAATACTTTGAAATAATTCTCACTAATTTAACTAATTAGGTTAATTTGACTGATTAAGATGCATAACATAATATTTACTCACTTCCAGCGTGTTTTGCATCAGTAGAATATTTGCAGAGACTGAGTAGTGAGCAACTATCCATTATGCTAAATTCTTTTCATAAAACCAGATACCTAGGAGATATATACCTGTAGACAAAAAAATCATTGTTTTTTCATATGTTAGACCTTGATTTCGGAGAGGCTTTTGAAGTATTCCAAATTTTATTTTAAAGATTCCTTTTACGTAATATCACTAAATAACAGAATGGCTGGTTCTTTTCCTGCCATAGGAAAGATATCTTAGTGCAAGGGTTGGTGGAAGTTTTGCAGCTGGAAATATAACAATTATTTCTTTTCCAGATGTTATTCTTGCTCAGCTGTGGCACTAGATGATATATGGACCGGTTCCCACATGAGCCTGCATTATTTGAAACCTTAAGAATTGTTATCTTCAACCACTTGGCATGAGTCAAAAAGAGGACTGTGAAAATATTTGTAGACCCTTTGCATCCTGGACATAAATTGTTTCAACTCCTACCTTCAAAACGACGCTATAGAGCACTGCACACCAAGACAACTAGATACAAGAACAGTTTTTTTCCTGAATGCCATCACTCTGCTAAACAAATAATTCCCTCCATACTGTCAAACTATTCACATTAGGCTGCATTACTATTGCTATTGGTCTTCTCATTGTTCCTGTCGCCCATCTCCTCCCACTTGTAACTGCATGACTGTAACTTTGTTGCTTGTATGATTTATACTGATTGTTTCCTAGTATGATTTGATTGCTTATTGTATCATATTACTGCCACCAGGTGTTGTGCCCTGTGATTCTTGACGAGTGTATCTTGTCTTTTTATGTACACTGAGAGCATATGCACCAAAGACAAATTCCTTGTGTGTCCAGTCACACTTGGCCAATAAAGAATTCTCTTCTCTTCTCTTCTCTTCTCTTCTCTTCTCTTCTCTTCTCTTCTCTTCTCTTCTCTTCTCTTCTCTTCTCTTCTCTTCTCTTCTGATATAACAAAGATTATAATTTGAATCAAGAGTCAATTTTGAACTCGTGATGCACTCACACTCAAACACACATACACCAAAGTGCATGTGCACATACACACCCCATCATCATCCAGTATCTGTCTTTTTTGCATAGAACATTATTTGGATTTTCCAACTGCAAATGTATTTAAGGTGAAATAAAACACTGATGTGAATTTTCAAGTTGATTGCTGAAAGGAGAAACAAAAAATCAGTTTTGCTCATTCCCACAAAGTGCTGACAGCTGATGTATGAAAGATGCTCAGCATCCTCAATTTTGTTGAGATGTCATTCTAGTGCACACAGCATCGTACGAGCAAAATGCGACCATTTGATAAACACCCCTCTTCTCGACTTGAAGCAGCTATTATTCCAGCAAGGACATAGATGTTATTATAAACAAGCAATGAAGTGAGAACTGTTTCATTATTTGATTGTAGGTCTACAACTTGAAAATGTAGTGTTCAATATCATTATTGCTGAACTACAGATTCCCAAGTTTTCAGAGACAAACAAAAACCATAACCATAGCTGGTAGTTCAATTAGGACTGCTGGTCATGGAAGGTCTCTGTCTGTCTGCAGAAGGAGATCGTGGTCCAGTAGAAGCATTTCCTGAAGCTAGGGAAGAATGAAATAGTAAAACAGATTTCTTCCTTTCTCCATAGCCTCTTCGGCAAGATAGGCAGCATAGTAACAAACAAACAAATAGCCTACTGCCCTATGTCTCATGTTTTTTGGGGCATTTTCTCAGCTTCCTGAAAGAGAATGGGTACAAACAAGTATGGTATAAGTGGAATCTGGTCTTAATGATAACCAGTTTGGTCTAGTGGTAAAGGTGCTGGCAACAGAATCCAGGAGATGGTGAGTTATGATCCTACCTTAGGCATGAAAGCCAGCTGGGTAACTTTGGGCCAGTCACTCTCTCTTAGCCTAGCCCACCTCACAGGGTTGTTGTTGTCGGGCAAATAGGAGATAAAAAGATGATTAGGTATGTTCATTGCCTTGAGGTGAAAGTAAGTAAATAATTATTCTTTCATTCTAATTTTGTTTATTTATTAGATTTCTACACCACCCAACTCACCTATGTTTAAGTTTACATCAGGATAAAACCATGCAAACAGACAAATAAAAGCACAGACTAACAACAGAATGCAATAAGTTAAAACTTACAAGTAGAAATAAAAAAAAAGCAACCAAAGTTAAAAATTCAAAAGGGTAAAAGGTTAAAAAGGCAGTAGGGATGTCCTCAAGCCACCAGCCACCCCCAGGACTGTTTTGCACTCTGAGACACCTCCCTATGCTAACTGGCAAAGCCAAGCCTTAACACTCTTCTGGAAAATCAGAACAATGAGGGCTTACCTCAATTCTGGGGTTAAGCTGTTCCAAAAGGCAGGAACAGTAGCTGATGCAACCAATTATTGGCTGATCAATGGCAATAACACAGGCAACCTACAAAATTACCCCTGCAATCAATCAGAATACAAGCTCAAATTCAAAAACCCAGAGAGGGCATAAAACCAGAGCACTCTTCGCATTTCTTCCCTTTTTTCCCCCAGGACCTCAAACCGTATGGTCCTTTCCATCATTCAAAACCATCTTTCCAGCAGTCTCCATGTTCCCAGTGTCTTTCTACCTCATTTGGAACTGAACCCAGATGGACATTTCTTCCAACATAAGAAACTAATGCAACATGGTTATTTTGTTTTGCTTTAGAAGCAGCATGCCTGGGATGTTTTGCAAAGCATTTTTTGCTTTGTGCAAAACCTCACTGAAGTCAAACACTTCCTTGAAGTTGCACTCAAGCCTATTAAATCATCATATTTAGGGTTTTTTTTTTTAATGCTTGATCCTACTCTACCCCTAGATTGTTGTTTTAAAGGGAGTTTAATTTTGCAAATATACTTATTTTAGATGTTTTTCCCATGCTTGACAGGATTTCTTCTCTACAGTTTTCAGCGTGATTGAGGTTAGAATGTTAGTGGCATAATTTCCTCTGTTGTTCCAGTCCGATTTCTCCCATCCCTCCATAATAACTCATACAGAGTTTGCAAGATTTGAAGAATGACAAAAATCCATCGGCAGGGATAACAAAATGGTGGGCTGCTCAAGTGCAAAACACTTCTGGCGTACCATACACAATGCTTGAAAGGAAGGAGAAAACTTTCACTTGTCTTCACCTAGAGATCTGCTTCAGTGTGATGATTGCTTTACTCATCAAAACATAGTTCAAAATGGCGAGGATGCGTCTAAAAAAAGGGGGGGGGAGAGAGAAATGTCATAATTCTGATGTATTATATATAACCAGTGATTGAGTTCACTGAAAAGAATGGAGCAGTTTTCTAAGTCAGTAGAGCATAGGTAGCCAATTTGATGCACTCCAGATATTTTGGACTTCAAGTCTTCCCGGGTTTCAGTCAGGACAATCACTGGCAAGAAATTGTGAATTCTGTAATTAAAATAGGATGAGGTTGCCTAGATCTGTTTAGAATGTATTTAATTGATTTCTTAAACCTAGCTTTTATTCACTGCTTTTATTTTGTTAAAAAAAAGTCCAGAGTAGTTGGCAATAAATACATCTAAGGAATACTGTAAAATAATTAAATGCAAACCACAAGCTTTTACTTGAGAAGGTAGAACTTGGAAATAATGCAAAATGAAGGCAAATGCATGTGGCCCAGGATAATATTGCAGGATCCACTGGGACTGGAGCTTTACTCTTTTGAGCTTTTGGACTTGTGTTAGAGCCCATCCTCATGGAACTTCTGTCTCACAAAAGAGAAGTTCCCTGAAGATGGGCTCCAGCACAAGTCTGAAAGCTCAGAAGACTAAACCTCTGGTTCTGGTCCAATCTGACCCAGATTGGATCCTGCAATAAAGCAAGATTTTTGAGCTGTAGTTGTAAGAAAGTAGCTAAGGGGGTGGTTGAAGAAAACATGTAAGTCAGGATTCTCCAACCTTTAAAACCTGTAGATTTCAACTCCCAGAATGGACTTGAAAGGAAAGGAATCACATATTTCCATACAAGAAGGGCATCCATTCTTGGCAACTTTTAAGACCTGTGGACTTCAACTCCCATGCTGGCTGGGGAATTCTGGAAGTTGAAGTCCACAGGTCTTAAAGTTCCCAAAGTTGGGCACTCCTGATGTCTTAATGTAATGAAAGGATGCAGTTTCTGTATGCAATAACCAAGTATCCTTTTCTCCTCTTGCAGTCATTGGTGTCCTCCATAGCAGGGGTCTCCAATCTTGGCAACTTTAAGCCTGGTGGACTTCAACTCCCAGAATTTGCTGGCTGGGGAATTCTGGGAGTTGAAGTCCACCACGCTTAAAGTTGCCAAGGTTGGAGACCCCTGCTCCATAGTGTATGAATTGTTCATAGCCTCTGCCTACAACTGCACTCCCAAAATGGAAGGCCATATCAGGATTCTTTCATGATATTTTCCTAAAATGTCTGAAACAGTGCTGTTTAATCTAACAGATATTCATTGTCTCCTCTCTGTCCTTATCAGAGAACAGTGATCTTTCTTCTTTCTTTCTTTCTTTCTTTCTTTCTTTCTTTCTTTCTTTCTTTCTTTCTTTCTTTCTTGTTTATGACAATGTCATTCATTTTCAAGATAACAGCACTAAAAATGTGTGGACATGAAAATAAGAAGTTTTGGAGAGTAGTAATAAAAAGTAATAAGAAAATGAGAAGTTTTGAAAAAAAGAACTTCACCCTAAGAACTTTTGGAGAGTAGATAAAATGGAAAAAGACATCCTGGAATCAATGTTACTTTGCTTGTCTTAAATTTATATTAGGGAAGGTTGGATGCCTGTCTCATGTGTGATTTTGATCCATTAAATGGAGCTAGTGGCTTTCTAATTAGAAACAACTTTAAGTGGGACTAGATTTTTTCTTTCTTTCGTCTAGAGAAGAGTTAAACACAAAGAGGCAGGATAATTACAACTCTCTAATGTTTGTGCCTTACATCAATCACACTAGATTTTTCTGTAGGTAAATAACTAAGTAAAAATAAACTATGTTGCTATTTAACTTGTAACCTGACATAGTTGTGTGACTTTACACCTGGTCACAAAACCCCAATATCATATCACGCAACTACTGCATTAGAACGATGATTAAAAGTCCGTGGCAATGTTTTTCCTTTTCTACACTTGTATTAAGAGGCTGGTAAAATGTGAACAGGAAATAGCCAAAAGTTGCAATCTTAAATTTATTGATTAGTAATTAACTCTAATTGAATTTTAGGCTGTGTTGTTTTTGGCTACAAAGGGAAAAGATGTGTCAGAATGTGTTGGTGTTTTCTTAAAATCGTTTAGGGATTAAAAGGATTGCATGGCTACCATGTTAGGAGTGTATGTGTGTATGTGTCTATGCCTTTCTATGTGTGTCTCTCTGTCTGTTTGTATGTACATGTAATCCTTGACTTTCAACCACAATTGAGTCCTCCATTACTGTTGCTAAGGCATTTGTTAAGTGAATTTTGCCCCATTTTATGACATTTCTTGCCACAATCGTTAAGTGAATCACTGCAGTTGTTAAAGTCAGTGACACAGTCAGAAAAGAAGATCACATGATGTTGGGACTCTGCAACCATCATAAATATGAGTCAGTTGCAACGTCAAGCAACGTGACCAACGTGAACTTTAATCACGTGACTACAGGGATGCTGCAACAATCATAAGTCACTTTTTTTCAGTGCCATTGTAACTTAGAAAGGTCACTGTTGTAAGTCAAGGACTACCTATATATATGAATCAGGTGGAAATTGTAGCTATCATCACCATCATCAGCCTTCAAGAGCTCAAGGCACCATATACAGCACTTTTGGTGGGGACCTTGGTGCTTTCTCAGCTTGGCTGTTTTCTTGCGGATATTTCATTACACAGCTGGGTAACATCACTAGTGCTGGCACAATCTCTTCTGGTTTTATTCTCACATTGGCAGCCATGCGCAATATAGTTGGAGTGGATGACTGTCCCTAGGTCATTCTGTCTGCCTTCATAACTAGTGGTGGATTATATACTTGATTCTCCCCATCTTAGTTCAGCACCTTAACCTCTGTATCATCCTGATTCTCAGATAATGAGATCCACAAATAGTGAGTCTTCTTTATGACACTCATAGTGCACACGAGAGATTTTGAAACAACCATTTGAAAATGTCAAAATGCAGCATATCTTGACGTTTTCCTCCCATTTCTTGAAGCTGGTAGTTGATCACACCAGAACTTATGGCTGCCTGCATTGTAACAGGAAGCTGGCAGAAGTTCCACATCTGGTGACTTATAGAAGCATCTTTAAAGACATCACTGCACAATATTGCAGCAGAGAGATAATTGTGCCACAGATGGAATGGGAGCTATTATCCCTTTTCATGTTGCATGCCGCTATCTTAATAAAAAGCTGGTTCAAGGAAGGTGGGGTTTTGTTTTTATTTTAGATTTTTAACCCACTTTTCTTTTTCCATACACAACTCAAGGCAGCAAACATACCAATACTCCTTCCTCCTTCTGTTTTCCTCACAACAAGAACCCTGAGAGATGAATTGGGCTGAGAGAGAATGACTGGGCCAAAGTTACTCAGCTGTTTTCTTTTTTTAATGCCTCACAATTGGTTTCTAGGTTTCCTGAGTCTCTCACGTGCACTATGAGTGTCATAAAGAAGAGTCACTATTTGTGGATCTCATAATCCGAGAATCAGGATGATACAGGGGTTAAGGTGCTGAACCAGGATGGGTTGAATCAGTTTCAAGACTTTTAACTAAGAGGGCAAATTAAAAACAGTCTGTATAATTATTATAATTATAATATTACAAATTATAAAATAATACAAATTATAATTAACAGGAATCCTGATTAACCACCATTTTATCAAGTACTTAAGAGCTGAGGGCTTGACAGCACAAGAAAACAACAGACAATTGCCAACCACCAACACATCAATTAACCAATAGGAAAGCATCACATAAATACAAAGCATAGAATAGCCCAAGAGCACATATTCTCTGAAGATGGGCTCCAGGTCAAATCTGAAAGCTCAGAAGAGTAAATCACCAGTCCCAGTGACCAACCCAGATTTGATCTTGCATATAATTATTCTTCAAAATCTTTATTAATTCCTACTTTTTAATCAAACACAATTGGTAGGCAAACACAGGTTGTTTTGTGAGAAGTGTATCTGATTCTGATGCCATGGGGGCGGGGAGTGGGGGGGGAAGGATATTTCAGAACCATTTTGGACAGTGACTTCTGCATTAGCCACCCAGTTCTTTGTGGCATCCTCTGGCTAGCTGGCTGGCAGGCAGGCAGGCAGGCAGGCAGGCTACCAATCCGAGAGGTGGATGTTGCAATGTGAAGCACAGAAGAATTGGAGAGATTGTAGTAGATAAGTGGTCATCCTTTTCCGATTTACATGGGAAGCAACTTGTAAGGCCAGTAAAACCCTTAATAAACACACTGTAATCTCATTAGCACTTCAAGCCATTTAGACTGATTCCATTTGATATCTCCTATTATGCATTTTGCCTCTTATACTTTTTCTTTATTTCTATTTTAACAAACAGCAACACTGACATCCAGTGTCTAGTTAAATTAATAACAGTGGTGTAATCCCTGTGGATGTTCTAGATAGTAGCATTTCTTATATCTGGGAAGTTCTTCAAAAGCAACAGTTGGCTAACCAGATATGACTATTTAGATAAATATTGATTAAATATGTATTTTGATAGGCAGAGGTATATTGAATAATCAACATCAGTATTGTTGCAAAATTGATTTTCTACCAACCTCAACAAGCAGCCTAATCCTTTATAGGAAGAGTGATGATTAAATCAGAATAGACAGTCAAAGTCATGTCTTTCTTCCACAGGTGCATTTAATGAAGAATGTTGTCTTTCTTATCTTGATTTCATGGGTTACTGAATATCACGTTTCTTTAAAAAAAATATTATAAGGAAACCTGGAACTAAAGAAGGGCTTTTGAAAATAATAAACGTGTCATTAATTATGCAATCGGTGAGACCCAAATATATATAGATATATTCCCACTTTGTAGTTGCCCTTTGCCTCGCAGAAAATTGTTTTAAATGGTAGAAGCAGCACTTGCAAGGATAATGCAGGAATCCATAAGCCTGTAGAGATCAAAATTCAAGAATGAAAGCACCGTGAGTTAGGAACAGAGACAGTGTCATGGTGATAAAAACTAAACAGAGCTGTAGAGAAGAGAGGCAATCCTGAATGATTCACGGTTTATAATTAGCTGTGGGTTAGAATATTGTCTCAGATTCTAGGCAACAGAAGTCATAGTTATTCTTAATTATTTCCTGCTCCACAGAAGACTTTGCTAAATTCCAAATCATGTACTGGATTGTAGATTTTGAATGGGTAACAGTGGTCATTGTCATAACATTGGAAAGCTTTGTCCTTACTACAGGTATTTCTTAACTTACATTCGTTAGTGACTGTTCAAAGTTATAACAGCACATAAAGTAATTTATGACCAGTCCTCATCTTTGTGATTGTTTCCAGGGGTGGGTTCTACTTAGCTTTACTACTGGTTCGCAACGGGTGCGTGCTTGCGCTTCTGCACATGCGCAGATCGTCCATTATGACGTCCGGGCAGGTGGGCTGAGCTTCCCACTGCTTTTACTACCAGTTTGTAAGAACCAGACAGAACCGGGAGCAACCCACCACTGCTTGTTTCAGTATATATATATATATAATTTTTTTAAATTTATTTTAAAAAATAAAAAAAAATTGGGCATTTGGCAATGTTTTTTTTTTAAACCAACCAGGTTTAAACCAGTTTTTTTAAAAACCAACTTTATTAACCAATTTTATCTGGTTTCAAGTACAAATTGGCTTGTATTTATGATGGTTGCAGCGTTCTGGGGTTATGTGATTGCCGTTTGCGACCTTCCCAACCGGCTTATGATAAGCAAAGTCAATGGGGGAAGTCTGATTCAATTAACAACCACACAATTCACTTAAAAAAATATTGCGTTTGGTTTAACAACCATGGCAAAAAAAATAAAAGGTCATAAAATCAGGCACAACTTGCTTAATAACTGCCTTGCTTAGCAGTAGAAATTGTTCATCTCAATTAGGTTATAAATCAAGGACCAACTGAAATTTCTCCTGCCCTGTCCTTCTCATGTCTCTCCATTATCCTTGTCAAGAGTTTAGTTTCTGAAATTTACCTTTCGACTTGGAATGTTTTAATCTATGACAAATTTTCTAATAGATGGTGGGTTATGCCAAAAAGTATGCATTATGATATTATAACAGAGTAATGGCCACATGATTTATGCTTGAGTTGAATGTTACATTAGTGTTATTGGCATAATCCACATGTAAATCAGATTTGACAGTTTGAGGGATTATTACTTTGAAGAGCTACTGCATGACATGGTGTAGTTTGTTGCAGCTGGTCGTTCATGGACCAGCTGGTACGTGTATTTGATTGGTAAATGGTACGTGTATTTCACTTTATTTATTCTATCTGAATATGTATGCATTGCTAAGTAATGCATACATTGGGGTGAGAGAAGCCTTTTTCATGTTGAAGATGAAGGGATGGAGGGATATAGATAGATGATAAATGGATAAATGGATGGATAGAGAGAGAGAGAGACAGACAAAGAGACAGAAAGACAGGATGTCACACTATAATTTAGTGGTAGGAAAATTCTGAAGCATCACATTAGCCTGGCTTGGTATGACAGTGTATTATTTTAAATTTTAGATCCTGGACAATTGTAGTCACACTCCAGAAGTCCTCTATTGACCAAGTCTTCTGTGTTTGATTCTTTAGGTCTTTATGACCATATTTTTTTCTGGTTTTCTCTTAGGTCTTCTAATCATACTTATTCTGAGTACATAATGTATTTCTACATATGATGGTAATTGGAAAAGTTCCGTTAATTTAAATGACAGGCCAGTTCAAAGAATGATGTCCTTGCAATTCAACATTGAAAAACCAGATGGTTATTGAGATAACACAATTGAAGCTCTGAAAAAAAAAGGTATTGAAGCAAGTTTATGGCGACAAAACAGGACTTACCATATATCACTTGACTAAGCTCAGGAGGTGGTTTGTGCAAGCGTCTGTTTCTCCAGATTGTGTACTTTATGCATAATAAAATGGGGAAAATATTTTTGTAGTTTTGATTTCTGCCTTTAAATAAATCTGAGTAGCAATAGAAATAAACTTTTTTTCTTTTTTCTTTTGTTACCAAGATTATGGCTGTTCTTCTTAGTCTTATGACCAAACTCCAAATGATGAGAGCACTCCATAATAAGACCGACTATGGTTTACAAACTCTAGAACATGGGCAAGAGTCTCCAAATCTTGTTGGGATGACTGTCTTGTACACCATGCCAGTTCTCCAATCTAAACTTTCCATCTCAACACTGCCCATCTCTGTTTTCCCTTCGTGTTGCTTTCTGAAGCTAAGCTTCATGACTGAAGGACCTACTAACAGTATTCTGAGGGCAACTTTAGAATAGAATAAATAGAATAGAATAGAATAGAATAGAATAGAATAGAATAGAATAGAATAGAATAGAATAGAATAGAATAGAATAGAATAGAATAGAATAGAATAGAATTCTTTATTGGCCAAGTGTGATTGGACACACAAGGAATTTGTCTTTGGTGCATAGGATCTCAGTGTACGTAAAAAGACAAGATACATTCATCAAGAATCATAAGGTAGAACATTTAATGAGAGTCATAGAGTACAAATAAGCAATCAAATCATATTAGGAAACAGTCAATATAAATCGTAAGGATACAAGCAACAAAGAGTGGGGGGAGATGGGTGATAGGAACGATGAGAAGATTAATAGTAATGCAGACTTAGTAACTATTTTGACAGTGTTGAGGGTGTTGAGTATTGAATGGCAGATTTGAACGGACCAATCAGGGACGAGAGCGGAAAATTCAGAGTAATGTCAGTGGCTGAAGTCGCGGACAGCTCCTAGCTATAAAAGGAGCTGCCGTGGCTAGGATTCCCCATTGCGATTTACAGAGCTAATAAAAGTGTTGATTCTACTGCGTGTCCTGTCCATTCTTGTGCCCACGATTTAACAGAGGGAATTATTTCTTTAGCAGAGTGATAGTGTTCAGGAAAAAACTATTCTGATTTGCAGTTGTGTTGTGGCCCGCCAGCGGCCTGAGCGGATCATGGCTGATCCCGACGATCAGCCACGATAGTCGGGATCAGCCACGAGGAGGCTGGTGTGGTGTCACGCCAGCAGCCTGTGCAGCCAGCGCTCGTGTCGGACAGACACGACTCAGAGCCTTCAGAATCTCCAGAGGCTCCTTCAAGTGGAGAGAGTGAAGTGGAGGAGCCTCTCCTCAATGCTTGAGCATGCAGGGCTGCCAAAAGGCAGGAGTGGCTACTCAGGAGGAGGAGGTCTCCTCGAGAGTAAGGCTTGAGGATAATTGGCCACTCCCTTAGCCTATTTAAATCACACGCCGTTAGTAAGTTTCTTGCTAGAAACAACTCGTATTTATTATCAGAGTATTTTGGTTTATCATATCTTGTTTTCTGGGCTGGTTGCCAACCTTTGCCGGTCTTGTTTATTTTTGCTACTTAATAAATTTGATAAGGACCGTTGGTGTGTGTCAATATCCTTGGAAATCCGGAGCTGGGGCAGAACAAGTTGTTCCATTGCGTCATTTTGAGGGTAAGAGTTGAAACAGTTTATGTCCAGGATGCGAGGGGTCTGTAAATATTTTCACAGCCCTCTTTTTGACTTGTGCAACTTTCAATACTGCAAGAATGTAAATTTGCTCATATGATTTCCCCTCCTATATTCCCATAGAACTCAAAACTATATTTTACATATCAACCAACTGGGTGTTCTGAGAGGCATATTCATAGGCTTAAAACTAGGTTTTAGGCTTAAATCTAAGTTGTAGTTTAGATTTCAAAACAGGGATCACAGAACCTCTGTTCTTTCCTTCTTGCCAAATACAATGAAACAACAGACCACTGAAGCAAATGTCTTCTTAGTGGTGACACATTGGTTATGGAACAGATGGGACTTGCCTGCTGCCACTTTTATGCTATTTTTATGCTATTATTTGACATTGGGTAAAACTATTTTTACTTTAAACTTTACCGAGGATTAAGATTAAAACAATGTACAGATAGTCCTTAATTTACAACAGTTCAATTAGTGAACGTTTGAAGTTACAACGACACTGAAAAAATTGACTTATGACCATTTTCCAGACTTATGACCCTGGCAGCATCCACATGGCCATATGATTTACATTTGAATATTTGACAACTAGTTCATATTTATGATAGTTGCTGTCTCCCGGGGTCATGTGATCACCTTTTGCGACCTTCTGACAAACAAAGTCAACGGGGAAACCAGATTCACTTAGCAACCGGGTTGCTAATTAGCAACTGCTGTGATTCACTTAACAAATAGCAATAGCACTTAGACTTATATATAGTACTGCTTCACAGTGCTTTACGACCCCCTCTAAGTGGTTTATAGAGTCAGCCTATTTCCTCCAACAATCTGGGTCCTCATTTTACCGATCTTGGAAGGAAGGAAGGCTGAGTCAACCTTGAGCCCGTGAGAATTGAACTGTTGAACTGCAGGCAGCCGGCAGGCAGCAGAAGTAGCCTGTAGTACTGCAGAAGTAGCCTGTAGTTCTTTTAATGTCGCAGGAAAAATCATAAAATGAGGCAAAACTCACTTAACAAATTTCATAAATTCTGGGCTCAGTTGTGGTCATAAGTTGAGGACTAGCTGTATTTGTTTAAGCCTAGGAACTCTTGTTTAATGTGTTTTAATACATTACTGATTGTTTTATTCGTTTTATTGTTTTATACTAGAAGTGGAAGCTCTGGTTCAAAAGTGACTCTTGAAATATTGGATGTAATCCCTTTAAAGGTGCCTTCGAGGTAGAGCTTTATTCATCTCAACCTCATTCACTTTGGGGAACTGATTATGTAAAAGGGCTCTGCCTCTCTGGCAGTAGAGGATAATTGAGCTGAACAGGACCAGGTTTGGCATAGTCGAAGAAGCTTACACAACAGACTGAAAAATGGGCCGGATATAGCAACATGCTACAAAGGAAAATAATCCAGGAAAAAAAAAATTCCCACTGAATTCCCCTGCAAAAACAATGGTCCAAAGGTTTGAACTATTTCAGCTTCTCCATTCTAAGTCAACCTCCTAATCATGTAATCAGATTCCTAAATTGGTCTTAGGAATTCCAAAGGCCATTATCTGAAGGTCACCTTCAGGAAATGAGGGGAGCTGAATGTCAATTTGCAAAGCATCCCTGGCCTGCTCTCGAGTTGCCACAGGAAAGGGAAGATGGGAAACCGATGAAACGGCATGGCAGCCAAAGACAGATGCACATTCATATTTATCTTTCTCAAGGCTGTATCCCAGGGTTACTTATAACAGCTGGATGGGAGTGATCTCTACAACCCGTGAAATTGCTCCATTGGCGAATGTGATTGATGACACACCCTGGGGAGGAGGGGAAAAACAGAGTCATGATTGGGGCCATAAATTACGTGGGGTCAGAGCTGGCTTCACTTGGGAACGTGCCGACATGAAGCTCCTAATAAATAACTAGATTTCTTCTGAAGCTTGGCTCGAGGCTCATGATTTAATTAGAGCATCCATCCGAATCCTGACACTATTTTTCCCTTAATATAATAAAATATATAATATAATATAATAAAATAAATAAAATCATCAGGGAGCAAATTACAATAATCTAATATATTGAATTAATTTGATTATTAACTTGATTGATTGTTTTTCATGGTATGAACAAATGCAGATTTTTCCTGAATGGCATCACTTCCTGTTTCTGGCCTTGCCTTCCTTTTGAGTTCTGGTTTACAGCAACTCACTGAAGTGAAAGGCCAAGTGAAGCTCTCATCTTCCCACAAAAGAAGTTGCCAGTTCTTGTTTCTATAATAAACGCATTTTAATAGGATCAAGAGACACTCAGAAAATGTCTGCAGTAGAATAGCAATATAGTAGCATAAATAAAATGCAAGGCGAATGCATTCATCCAAGACTCAGTGGGCCATGCTGTTAACGGAGCCTGCCAGGTGGCAGATGAAGAAGCAGCATGGTGTTCCATGCCAAGCAAGCGCAGGAGGAGAACTCTGTTGGATTATGATGGTATAAATGCAGGAGGAGTTGGGTAACACTTGTTCCAACCACAGTAACAAGTTTGATGAAAGGACATCAGCTTTCGTGTGATACAATCAGCAGCCAGACTGAGGTAGGATCTAAATTTGGGTGAGGCAGGAAGGGAGGAGGAAACAAATTGGTTATGCAGATATCTCTTTATTGTTTACGTGTTAAATTGTTATGACGCCCATCTCCCCCATAAGGTGACTCCTCTAGGTGTTACAGATTATAAAAGTATATTTACACACACATATCTTCAAATTAAGACCACAAACTGAGCCCAACATTTCTGTTGCTAAGTGAGAGAGTTGTTAAGTGAGTTTTGAGCCACAGTGGCGCAGTGGTTAGAGTGCAGTACCGCAGGCTACTTCTGCTGACTGCCGGCTGCCTGCAATTTGGCAGTTCGAATCTCACCAGGCTCATAGTTGACTCAACCTTCCATCCTTCTGAGGTTGGTAAAATGAGGACGCAGATTGTTGGGGGCAATAGGCTGACTCTGTAAACCGTTTAGAGAGGGCTGTAAAGCACTGTCAGATGTAAATGCCTTATTCTCTAATGTGTAAATAATGTATATATGGAACATCAGGGGTTAACTTATTCTTTGGACTTTAATGTATTCATATTTTACCACTCCCATTCCTGGCTCCACCCCTTGTATATATATAAGGAGCCATCCTCCCCATTTTCCTTGCTTCTATCTTGAATATTCAGCGAATATAGAATGCCTATTATGATTAAAGAGAAATATATTTAAATCTCTAACTTCTATTATCTTTATTGAGTCTGATCCTGAAAATATTGCAACAAGCTGGTAGCAGAGGATGGTTAATTGACTCAATAAGTAATTAAAAATGTCCAAGAAAGATAGGCCCAACACCAGGGCCTACAGCAAAGAAATAGAAACTGATCAAGAGATGATCAACGAATCCAATAATGCGATTTCGAGAGAATCCGAAGAATACACCACTGAAGAAGAAGAACTGATGAGTGAAAATAACGACCAGGAAGAAATTGAGATAGAAAATAACGAACTCAGGTCAGAGATATTAAAGATACTAAAAAGCCAAAAGAATGATGAAAGCCTCATCGCGGACCTCCAGGAGATGCTGAGGAACAGCGGAGCAGCGAGAGAGAAAAACGTCATTAAAGAAAAACCCAAAGATCAAAAAACTGTGAGTGAAATGACTACTGAGAAAATAGTTGTAAAAAAGAAAAGATGTGACCTCGCGCGAAATTTTGAATGGCAGCCATCTTGGTTTCAACGAACTTCAAAAGAGAGTGAAGCAGAGCCAATCAAAACGCTCAGTTCAAAATTTCTGGTGCGAAAAACGCTATCAGACGAAGAAAGTGAAAAAGAAGTCTCAAACTCTTCAGATGAAACAAAATCAGAAAGTGAAGACGATTTAACAAAGTCTCAAGTAAAGTCAGCAATGAAAACGCTTTTTGCTGCTTTTGGGCCAAGATTGAAAATTTCTAAGACATCAACGAAGAAGCAAGAAATCAAACCGACAACTCAAGACCTGCACGCTCCCATCCTGACTTCGAAAACGACGACACCCGAGCCCAGAGAGCCATGCCGATTCCGTCCTACACCGCAGACAGAATCGAGTGCCAGCGCACACAAGAGAAAGAGAAGAACCGTCGCCATCACCAAAGCCCCAAAAACCGAGCCAGAGACCGACTCATCTGAAGAGGAGCGGATCGAGAGAGCTGAAATGGAGAGAACCTTCCACAACGACGCCAAAGAAGAAATGAGCAACGCGCATGTGCAAAACTACGTAGACGGCCCCGAAAGACTTGAACTGGCCAGAGAACCGCGCAGACTCGTTACAAGCATCCCAATGCCGTTCTGTAATTTCCTGCACTTGAGAGAACACGGACTGCCTCAGGTTGTAAGTAATGGACAAAATAATGTGGGGAACTTACCCAGTGACTTCCCAAAACTTAGAGTTGATGGCATTAATTTACAAGAGTGGTACCAACAGCTTCAGGTTATTTACATGAAAGAAAATTTACTATTCTTTATAACTAGTCCTCCAAGAAGACCTTGGACTTTAAAAATAGATTGTTTACATCATAGAGCATTTTTCATAATAATTTCTAGCGTGTCTCCTGCAATGTATCATAGCATCAAACCAAACCTAACTGTATCAGAAATAATTCAATGCATGTTTAATCTATTTCACAGCGATAGCGTAGCCACAACCACAAGAATGTCTAAGGATTTCTTTTCTTCTAGAGTGAAACCAGGGGTTTCTATAAGTGAGCATTTGATAAATCTAAACAAAATAAGAGCTGAGCTGCAATTGAGGGGGGAAGTGATTTCAGATCAAACAATGAAAAGTGTTATTATCAATTCACTTGATCCATCATGGGATAGCTTTATGTCACACTTAGATACCATTAATTTGGGATATTTATCAATAGAAAGTCTATCTAACAAATTGATAGCAGAAGACAATTCAAGAAAAAATCGTTCCAGTAACCAAACAGAACACAAATCTTTTAGGAAAGTAGTCTTTCAAGATAAATATAATGAGGCCTTTAGATGCCACAATTGTGGATCCAGGGAACACAGTAAAAGAGACTGTCCCAAAGTCCCAAGGGAGAGACATAGGCCAGAATATAGGAGCAAATACAATTACAGACAATCTTCCACAGATAGACACAAATATAGAAGTCCACCAAATTACAGAGAAAGTAGAGGGGGTAGAGAAAATTCAAAAGAGAGAAAATCTGGGTCACTAAATGGGCTAAATAAACAAGATGAGAACAATAATTGGCTTATTGATTCTGGTGCAACAAATCACACCACTAACAACAAAAGTATATTATCTTCATTTACAGAAGATAAGTTTGTGATAAAGGTAGCTAATCAAGAAAAGGTTCAAGTATTAGGCAGAGGAAATGTGACCTTGCCTGGTTTAGGGAAAATAGAGGGGGTATTATTAATCCCAGAAATACCTCACAACATACTGAGTGCTATAAAACTAAGCAGAGAATCTGACATCAATATAGTTTTCTCAAAGGGGAAAGCAACTATAGAAAAGAACAAAACAAATGTAGGTACTGTGATGATAAAAGGGGGTCTACCCTATCTGATAATCAAAGAAAGATGGTTACATAACATTGATTCAAATATGGAAGATTGTATTGAAGCAGATGATGAAAATGTCAATAACAGTGACAATGATGAATGTAAAATAACTCATGATAACAAAAATACATACAATGAGAAGAAACCAAAAATAGGTAAACCAATTCATGATGAGTGTGCTCACATCTTACATAGGAAGTTAGGACATGCAAGCTTTCCCGTAGTACAAAAAATGACTGAACACGCAGAAGGTGTCAAAATAAAAAATTGTGAAAATTATTTGGAATGCTCAGTATGTAAATCCACCAAACTAAAAACCAGTCCCAGACCAAAAAAATCTAACAGATCAACTAACAATATTTTTGATTTGGTACATATGGACTTAGTTGGTCCATTAACTCCATCAATTACCTATAGAAAACGTTACTTCCTAACAATAGTGGATGATTACAGTCGCTATGGTTTTGTTTACACATTAAAGCACAAGGATGAAACCTTTCAGAAATTTAAGGAATTCTACAAACGCATAGAAACACAGCATAATATCAGAATAAAACAAATTATGACAGATAGGGGATGTGAATTCATGTCTAAAGAATTCTCCCAATGGTTAAAGGATAGAGGGATGCTACATTTCACGTCCAATCCATTTTCTGCATTTCAAAATGGGATTGCAGAGAGAAAGAATTCCACACTACAAACCATGATTAGATGCACATTAGAGGATGCTGGTTTAGGCAAACAATTTTGGTCAGAAGCCTTACATTATTCAAATTACACTCAAAATAGAACATGGTCCAGTATTGTGAATAAGACACCATATGAGGTGATGTACAATAGAAAACCCAAATTAGCACACATGCACATATTTGGAGTTACTGCAGACGTACACATACCTAAACAATTGAGGAGAAAGGGAGAAAACGTATCCAGGAGATTAAGATTCATGGGATACGAAACTGGAACCAAAGGGTACAAATTCATTGATAGTAATAACAAATTTATAGTATCCAGAACAGCTGTGTTCCATGAGCAGGCCAATTGGTCTAAATTGCACCTTAATGAAATATTTCCTAATAAAAGCAAAGATAATATATCTTGCGAGGAAGGAACAACAGAAAATCAAAATATTAACAAAAGTAAGAACAAAACCAAAACTTGGACAAATAGTCAGCATAAAATAAAGACAGACACATTAACAAAAAAGGAAGCCAGATATTTGCATGACAACCATAGCAAACCTGAAAGAAATATTAGAAACAATAGAAACCAAATACCAAATAAATACAAAGATTACATAATGCATATGGATGGAGAACAAATAACACCTAATACATATGAGGAAGTATTGAAACTTCCCCGTGAAGAAAGAGAAAAATGGGAACTAGCTATGGAAAAAGAGATGGAAAGTTTACAAGGATTAAATGTATTCACACCTGCGATCGCACCTAAGGATAAAACAATTATAGGTACCAGGTGGATTTATAAAATTAAGAATTTGGAAGGAGGTAATACCTTATACAAGGCCAGACTAGTTGCACAAGGTTATGCACAAAAATATCCAGAAGACTATACTGACACTTATTCACTAACAGTGAGAACAGAAAGTGTCAAAACAGCTCTTGTAGTAGCATCTGCACTCAATCTGGACGTGTTTCAATATGACATACAGACTGCATACTTACACGCAAAATTAGATAAGGAAATATATGTAAGAGCACCACACAGTCAATACACTAATAAGAACGAAATTTGGTTATTAAATAAGAGTCTGTACGGATTGAAGCAATCTGGCAAAAGATGGTACGATTGTTTGGTAAAAGTACTTAAGACCATGGATTTCAACGCCACCACTGCTGATAACTGTTTCTTTGTAAAAAAGAGTAATGATCATATTGAATTTGTATTAATTTATGTGGACGATATTTTATATATTGGAAAGCATAAAGAGAGCAGGGAAATCTTTGTAAATAAGTTAAACGAACATTTCTCATTGAAATCACTAGGTAGAGTGAATAAATACCTTGGTGTACAAATTAACAAAACTAAAAGGGGATTCAAACTTACTCAGAAAGATAAAATCATTGAACTCCTAAACAAATGTAACTTAAATAATGCCAAAACATGTGACACACCTATGCAAACTGATTTTCTTAGAAACACTGATGAATCTTCCCCTGAGTTTAAAGACAACACATTTTACAGATCAGTTATAGGTTCACTCCTTTATATATCTAATTGGACTAGGCCAGATATTGCATTACCTCTCAATTTATTGTCAAGATATGTTAGCAAACCAACCTTGTATCATTGGGAAGCTGTCAAAAGAATTTTAAGATATCTGAAAAGTACATTAGATTTTTGTTTAATATTGGAACCAAATAATGACAAAGAACCAAAAATTACTTGTTATGCTGATGCAGATTGGGCTGGTGATACATCATGCAGAAAGAGTACCTCTGGTTATGTTTTTCTATTGAACGATTGTCCAGTTTACTGGTATACTGGTAAACAAGAACTGGTAGCCACTTCTACCACAGAAGCGGAATATGTTTGCTTGTCTAAAGCTGCAAATAACCTTGTATGGTTCAATGATTTGATCACAGATGTTTGGAAGAAACCTACTTTACCATTTATTATGCATGAAGACAATAAAGCGGCCATTGAAATATCTAGATCCGATGCAATTGGACAAAGGTCCAGGCATATTGATATAAAATTTAAGCACGTAAGACAACTATCTCAAGACGGATTCATCAAAGCAATACATTGTGATACTTCTGAACAATTAGCTGATATATTAACAAAACCCTTACCTTCTAAACAACACAAATATTTAACTTCTAAATTATATGTATTATATTGTCCTGAATCTGAATGTAACTGGTGTTGTATAACGAACCGGCATTTAGAGGGGGATTTGTCAGATGTAAATGCCTTATTCTCTAATGTGTAAATAATGTATATATGGAACATCAGGGGTTAACTTATTCTTTGGACTTTAATGTATTCATATTTTACCACTCCCATTCCTGGCTCCACCCCTTGTATATATATAAGGAGCCATCCTCCCCATTTTCCTTGCTTCTATCTTGAATATTCAGCGAATATAGAATGCCTATTATGATTAAAGAGAAATATATTTAAATCTCTAACTTCTATTATCTTTATTGAGTCTGATCCTGAAAATATTGCAACAAGCACTGTAAAGCAATACATAAATCTAAGTGCTATTGCTATTTGCCCCATTTTATGACCTTTCTTGCCACAGTGGTTAAGTGAATCACTGCAAGGTGTTAAATTAGTAACACGATTATTAAGTGAATCTGGCTTCCCCATTGACTTTGCTTGTGAGAAGATCGCAAAAGGTAATCAAATGATCCCAGGAGGCTGCAACTGTCATACATATGAGTCTGTTGCCATGTATCTGAATTTTGATCATGTGACTATGGAGATGTTGCAATGGTCATAAGTGTGAAAAATGGTCATACGTTACTTTTTTCAGTGCCGTTGTAACTTTGAAAGGTCAGTAAATGAACTGTTGTAAGTTGAGGACTACCGGTATATTACATATACAGGTTTGATGTGAGACAGATTACTAGTACCTTATCAATTAACTTCAATGGGTTAAAAACCCATTGTATTTACTGATACAAGAGAATATTAGTAACTCAGGGCTGAACTGTGAGGTCCTTAGTGCTCTCTGAGCTTCATTGTTTTCTTGTAGACACTAGGTAACATCATCAGTGGTCTGATGATGATTCTTATCATTAATGATGTTACTTAGTGTGGTCATGAAATATCTGCAGGAAAACAATCAAACTCAGAGAACAGCAAGAACCCCACAACCCAAAACCTAACAGATACGCTGGATTTTTAACACATTAAAGTTGTTAATTAAATTTGTTAATTGATAAAGTACCTGCAATCTGTCTTGCAGCTTACCTGCATCTGCCTATCCCTCTTACCTTTCCCTCCCTTTCTGCTCCTGCTGCCTCAGCCAAGTTTCATCCTACATCATCCTCTATGCATCTGATGAAGTGAGATGCAGCTCACGAAAGCACCGAGTTATGTGTCACAACTGTCTCCCCCTTTGAGTCATCTGTTATTTTCTGAGGCAGTGAGTGATGCTTTCCCATCAACAAGGTTACAATAAGTTTTAGTGTCCAGTCTGGTTGATGTTTAGACATTATGTGAAGGAAAGTTACCGTTGTGTCTTTTGTTTTAGCAGCAAAATAGCTCGGGATTACCTGTGCCAGAGCTTGGTTTAAAAACAAAAGACTATTTTCTAACTTTCCTTTCTAAGGCAATTGATATCTCCTACTGTGGCTATATATTAAGAGCAGAAAGTTTTTTGAAAAAAAAAATACAATGCTTCTTTGAAAAAGAAATAATGCAGCATCAAAATACCACACAGCAGCATCCTTTGTCTCAAGTGAATTTAGGCTTCAGCCACTCCACAAAATTATTAGATTGGTAGAACAAGATAGAAATCTGGATGAGCTCTACATATCTCCAAATCATTGTTTCTTGTTTATATATTTATTGGTTGTTTTAAGATCCCCCCCCCCCATTGTTTGGTTATTAAGTTATTCAAGTCAGATTCAACCCCTCTCATCATGGACTATGTCAAGGGAGGAAGATGATCCTTACCTTACTAGACTAATCTTCTATATATATAAAAGCCAAATACCAGTCACTCATCACGAAATCTCCAGAACGGTAAAGCTACAAATTTGAAATTTGGCACGTATGTTCCTCTTGGCTTCTAAGAAAGGATTTTTTGAAACAACCATCAGATCACTAGTATTTCATATACAGTATTATATTCACACGCTCTGAGGCTAAGGAGCTAGACATTCTACTCCCCCTCCCCAACTGAAAAGAACTCTGTTCCAACTGCCAGTTGCTTTATATTAACACACTCTGATGCTACCCCTTCGCTAAACCAGGCGTGGGCGTGGCCAGCTCATGACTCATCTGGCCTGCGGGCTGGGACATTCTACTCCCCCTCCCTCTCTGTTCCAACTGCCAGCTCTGATGCTATGGAGTTACACATTCTACATTAAGTTTCAGGCTGCAAGTGTCAATTTATCATGCCCGTAGCGAAGCACAGGCATCCAGCTAGTACTTTATATTCGTGTAAAGCGGATATCCTGTCCGCTTTATATCCTGTCCTCACAGAAAATGGGGATGTTTTTTGACAATAAGGCAGATCTCCAATAAACCGAAGGAGTAAAAATAATTAAATACAGTGCGGTCTTATAATGAAGGAATCTGTGTTGTTAACTTACACGGATAATTCTAGCAAGAGAGAAAGACTTTCAGCAACATTCAATAATATTGCTAATATGTCTTGTTGAAGCCTTATTTGAGCCTGAAGTTCATAATGATGAACTCTTCAAAGTAAGGAGAAAACTTCTGTATTTAAAAAAGTTGAGTTCATCTCTCTTGAAAAGCATGCCACATGGAATGGCCAGGGAAGGTCTTTTCCCTTAAATTATGAAAGTACAGGGTTTATTTTTTTTTCTATTGTGCTCTGAAATCTGACCTAAATGAATTAGTTAATTACAGGTAGTCCTCGACTTACGATCACAATTGAGCCACAAGTTTATGTCGTTAAGTGAAACACGGGTTCAGTGAGTTTTGCACCATTTTAAGACCTTTCTTGCCACAGTTGTTAAGTGAATCACTGTGGCTGATAAATTAGTAATCTGGATGTTAAGTGAATCTGGCTTCCCTGTTGAGTTTGCTTGTCAGAAGTTTGCAGAAGGTAATCACATGACCCCGGGACACAGCAACAGTCATAAGGATGAACCAGTTGCCAAGCATCTGAATTTTGATCACATGATCATGGGGATGCTTCAAAGGATGTAACTGTGAAAAACAGTCATAAATCATTTTTTTCCAGTGCCGTTGTAACTTTGAACGGTCACTAAATAAACTGCTTTAAGTTGAGGACTACCTGTCTGTTACAGATGCAGGTTTGATGTGATTACTAGTACCTTATCAATTAATTTCAATGGGTTAAAAACCCTTTGTATTTACTGATACAAGAGAATATTAGTAACTCCCGTATAAAATCATTTAATGAATTGTTTGGTTTGTATGGAAACAGTCTTGGGATGAATTCAATACTATTTGCTGGTTGGGTAATAATTGTCAATCTTTTAGTTCCCAAATTATCCAGCTTCCCGGGTCTTTTCGCAGAGCCATGCTGAGCCTAATCTCAGAGTTCAGTTAGGCTTCTTGTAGCTGCCTAAGTTGAACGCTAAACAAGACCTTCTCTCCGTCAGATAGTGAGGCAGCAGCTTTTCATTAAGTCATCGGTCAGCTGTGAAGTTTGTTCTGCTAAGGCTTGGTGGGTCTGCAAGCTTCACTGATGCAGTCAGTGTAGCTTGACATTTTATGGCACGAAACGAGAATTGAGTAGAATTTGACATTTGCTTCCCTAATGCCACTGAGCTGCCAGAACACTCATATTTTGGGGGAACTTCAAATAAAGATAGAATAGTTTTTTATGGGGGAGGATAGATGGATGGGGGGGGATTTAAAGATGGAAAATGGATGTCCTAAGTATCACAGCAGCCTAATGCGCCCAACATGATTGTGAATTTGTCAAAAGCGGCACTGAAGTTACAAATGGGCTATTTTGTTGTGGGTTTTGGTGACATGATCTGGGAATACTCTGTGGGTTGCACATGTCCGATGGGCCATGCCATGAGATGCATAGACTTGATTTAAGGCAATGGTGATTCCTAGTCATATAGAGGTCAAGCAAATAGACTTCCTCCATTCCATCCTGCTAGAAATGGGACACACATGAACAGACTGCCCTTCACACATGCAGGTTAATTTTCTTCTTATGGAAACAGAGGATCAAACATTCAAAAAGAGAAATTATAGATACAATATTACTGAGCCATGATGGGTGCAGTGGTTAGAATGCAGTATTGCAGACTAACTCATTGCTCACTGCCAGGAGTTTGATTCTTCCCTCCTTCCTTTTCCTTCCTTCTCTTCCCTCCCTCCCTCCCTCCCTCCCTCCCTCCTTCCTTCCTTCCTTCCTTCCTTCCTTCCTTCCTTCCTTCCTTCCTTCCTTCCCACACTGGTGGTCTTCACTTCATTCCACCTCCTCCATCTTCTGGGTGGGCTGGGAGAGTCTTCAGATTTGAAGTGAACTAACAAGTCAGCTTCTTTTCAGTCTGTAGAAACTGAAGGCCCTCTGGCTCTCCAAAGAAGCTTCGGGTAGATGCTTTGCTTGAAGCATCACTCGAAGCAAAATATCTCCTTCAGACTTTTTGTCAACGTTACACAATATTCTGCTTCCAGATATATTGCTTCAGCTTAGCAACTTTTGAGGATATTTTTATTAAGTGAAAATAATTGTTTTCACCACACTGCAATAACATATAGAATTTTTATTAATTTTTTAAAAAAGATTCTCATTAAATGGAATACTAAACACCTCACCTATAATAATGGGAACTAAGCAGATTGCAAAAATTCAAGATGTATGGCCTAGATATTCTTAGCGTAATATTGACTTAAATTAACCAACTGGGAAAATGGAAAGCAGGGGGGAGGGGTCTTTTTTTAGGCTATTTTTTTTAGACTTCAGAAAAATACATGACCTCAGGTCAAGAAGCAAAAGGGTAAGAGTGTTGTTAACTAGCAGTAGATAATGAAGCTGTTTGTTATTGGAAGTAGTTTGGAACCAGATTTTAAAATCCCAAGTACCAACTAACAAGGGAAGAGGAGTGGACTCTTTTCTTGCTTTCATTTATTCATTTGCAAATTTGGGTGTTCCTTCTCCTCATGCATGCACCTTTGTGTACAATTTTCCCAATATGAACGTTTCAAAATATATTTTTGCTCAAATAACCTGTTGTCTTTTATGGACTTTTGCAAGAACTCTCACTTTTTCTGTGGGTTGGGTTCAAAAAGAAAGCGTGTCAAACTATTTGAAAAGTGCAAATGTCATTGTGCACTGCTTCAACCTATCAGGAAGGTGCAAAATCAGATTAATACACAAAGATTTTCATGAAATCTATTTCTTGTCCATCCCTGATGAGTATGAATCCCACCTCTTGACACCCCAACCTTTTCAAGTGGCTGTTTTGCTTTTAGGATGTTTTCATGATGAATGAACTGCCTTGATACTGAAGGTTTTTATCTTTGTTTATGAAAACAATTTCTAAAGCTGCTCATTCAGTTACATAAATGGGTATTTTTACATTCAGTATTTATTTGGACCATGCCAACATTCCATGTAGGTAAGCAGAGAGCTGCAGATGGAGAGATGGAAAGACATAGAGATAGACATGCGGGTGGGTGTTAAGAAAGATAAAACTTTTTTCTGAATATTAGGAAAACTGAGAGAAAATTTATCTATTGCAACTGTTAATGATGTGTACACACACACCCATGCACACCATATAATCAGTTCAGTAGTGGCTTTCAAATCCCGGCGCTACCGGTTCGCTATCAGTAGCGTGCGGTGCTTCTGCGCATGTGCAGAGCGTTTTTGATGATGTCTGGGCAGGTGGGTGGAGCCTCCCGCCACTGCCACTACTGGTTTGCCCAAACTGGGAATCAGTTACTAACTGGAAATGTTCGGGGAATGTGTCTCCTGAACATATCTATGGGATGGAGTTTCTGAAAGGAATTCCAACAACTTCGGGGACACATCATCTCTGGGTATCTTGCAGGAAGTTCAGCATGCCTCATAATTGAGGAGGAAAGCAGGGAAGCAGCAAATAAGATAAAGATATTCAGCTGAATCCTGGGACTTTTGTCTTTTTGTCATTGCATTTTGGAGTGAATGGTGGGTCTGTCTTTAATCTGACTTGATGGAAAATGCTCCTCCATGGGAATTTATGGAAACTGCTTTTAAAAAACTGGAAAAAGACCACACAACTTGAATATATGTCACAGCTTTTGGTGTTATGTATTCTGGAGTTGCCCAAGACTTTTATATTGACTCGGGGAGAGGGGGTGATCTATGTAATTTGCTTTACAATGCCAAATTTAATTTCCATTTGTCATCAGTAATTTTAATTGGAAATGAAACCCAGCATTGCCAACAATAAAAATATCCTACTAAGATATATTGCTTATATTCCTTTTAATATTTTAACTTTAATAAATAAAGCCAATCGATACGGAAATTGGAATTAATGAATGCATTTCCCTATATACATTTATAACAATCATTTGCCAACCCTAAAAGGAAATCTATATGATTACATATGCAGACATGCTGTTAATTCATTAATAGTGTTTAAGGAGTTAGTCCAAATCCATCAAGCATCGTTTTGGTAGAACACTGATTTACATAAGAGGTAGCTGCATAAATGTGATGTTTTATGGTTATATAACTTGAGCACAATTTAAAGTTCCAAATAAAAATACCATTACCTCCAACTTGGTTTCAGAGAGGACAAACTTTTTTTTAACTGTTGGTAGTAGCAATAGCACTTAGACTTATATACTACTTTACAGTGCTTTACAGCCCTCTCTAAGCAGTTTACAGAGGCAGCATATTTCCCTCAACAATCTGGATCCTCATTTTATCGACCTTGGAAGGATGGAAAGCTGACTCAACCTTGAGCCGGTTAGGTTCAAACTGCTGACAGTGGGCAGAATTAGCCTGCAATATTGCATTTTAACCACTTGTGCAACCATGGCTCTGTAGCTAGGTTTAAAAACCCTATTTGCTGAATTGAATCCATTCAGTCTCTCCATCATGTACATGTTTCAGTGCTCATAGTTAACTATATATTTACAAAGGAGAGAGAGAACTTCACCTCTACAACAATTCAATAATCAGGTTAAAGGTGTTGTCTGCTATTTTGCACCCTGTTTTTCCTTTTGACTAAATGTCGAAGTTTTTATTCAGAGCCTTCAAAATAATGGATATAACTATTATGATTCATCCCACAATCAGCCAGACATTCACACTGGATTTGGATTTTTTTAAAATCCTTCCCAAGGACCTGGAATAGGCAGAAATTGTTGTTTGATGATATTAAAGATATTGACTCAGGATGTAAGCTGTTACTTAAAAAAAAAAAAAGCTTTCTTGTTGAGTTGGGCATGTGGGCTCTCTCACACACATATACACTGTCATGGTTCCAAGTAACATATGCATAGCAAACAAAACTCTGAGGCAGGCAATTTCCTCAAAGAATAGGTTGACTGAATATGTCATATTGGCACAAGCTGGTGAAAACTGACTCTGATTCTTCCCATGGTTTTCACCTAGTTAAAAGTAAAAGCATGTCACTTTCTCAAAATAAGCAGTCACATGGTCCAATCAGGATGCTGTCCAATTGCTAGGTGACTCCAGCCCCCTCCTTCCGAGCACCTGCAGCAATGTCCTTGATTCCCAAGAGAAAAGTATTTTGTTTTGATTACAACACCCCAACTATCTCCGTTCCCCCCTCCCTATCCTTCTCCTTCAGTGTGTCAGCACTGAAGTTTCAAAATGGCCTCAGTCAGGAAAGCTTCAGGGTTGACATATACATTCCACAATATTACAAATTACATTTTGGTAATAGAAGTAGCTGAAGTTCCTTATTCTCAACAATAAAGAATTGACATGGAATTGCATTACAGCCAGTCATAAAATACATGTACAGGTAGTCCTCAACTTACAACAGTTCATTTAGTGACTGTTCAAAGTTACAATGTCACTGAAAAAAGTGACCATATTTCATACTAGCAACCATGGCAGCGACCCCTTGCTCACATGATCAAAATTCAGACACTTGGTAACTGACACATGTTTATGAAGGTTCCAGGTTCCCAGGATCATGTGATCACCTTTTGTGACCTTCTGACAAGCAAAGTCAATGGGGAAACAAGTTTCACTTAACAACTATGGTCCTAACTTAACAACTGCAATGATGCACTTAACAACTGTGGCAAGAAAGGTTGTAAAATGGGGCAAAACTCACTTAACAAATGTCTCACTTAGCAACAGAAAATTGGGGCTCAATTGTGGGTGTAAGTCGAGGATTAACTATATTATACTTTTCGTTCCAGTATAATTTATTAAATAAAAGCCCAGGAATATAGGTAGAAATATTTGCAATTCAATTTAATATATTTCCATTGTTCCTGAATTCAGCCTGATTCTTCAGCCCCCCCCCCTTTTTTTTAATCAGCTGATACAATATTAGAGAATCATACATCCTCCCCATAATGATATTTTGACGATGTATTACATTAATTAATCATCGAAGCAATCAGTTAAGTTGATATATCAGTGAAAGTGTGTGGTGATGATGCATTATTGCTGGATAATGCTGACCATCGTGAACAGCAGCCGTGTTCTTCAACATCTTAATAAAATATTTTCATTCGGAATTTGCGGCTCTGACTCCCTACAGGGAGTCAGGCAGCAATATATATATATATATTTCCTGAGGAAATATTAGGACTTCTGCTTATTTCCAACTGCATCCTACAATTTTTACAATCCGAGAGGAAGCCTTCCCAGCCCTTCTCTAGCAAGGCAGAGAACATTACATTTTGGTGCTGTGCTTCTTTGGGATTTGACTGATCCCAGACCAATTCTTTTGAAACATAATCTATTAAGGCTGGGGAAGACTGACAGCAGTGAAGGCCAAGCGGCTTTATTCCAGCTCAGTAGCGAATACTTTAAGAACAGCAGTATTGAAAAGGACCCACATTGGGTTAGTGTGTGTGTGTGTGTGTGTGTGTGTGTGTGTGTGTGTTTTCTTTTTATGTTGTTCTTCAAAATCCTTTAGGAAAATCCAGCTGGTCTGCTGCTCCTTGTATAGCTATATAAAAGTAGCTGAGGGAAAAAGGAGGTTTTCTTTGTGCATTTATAACTTTCAAGGTACCTTCATTTTCTCTGCACACCTTGTCTTTCCTGTGACTAGTATCTTCTCTCCTGCCCCTTCCCTGTTGTTGTAGACACTTTAATTTTTGCAAGCTTTTTTAAACTCTCCATGGCAGCATAAGGTACGATTGTGTTGTTGCAGTGTCACTCCTTCCCCTTCCTTTCTTTGGGTTTCAGGAATGGAAGTTTAGCTTATCTAGTGTGTTTCCTAGGATTTTTGTTTTTTTAGGACTGTAGTCAAATAGCAGCAGAACATGCAAATAGCCCTCAGTTCATTTAGTGACCGTTCAAAGTTACAACGGCACTGAAAAAAGTGACCTATGACCATTTTTCACAGTTACGACCATTGCAGCATCCCCATAGTCATGTGATTAAAATTCAAATGTTTGGTAACTGACTCATATTTATGACGGTTGCAGTGTCCCAGGGTCCTGTGATCACCTTTTGTGACTTTCTGTCAAGCAAAGTTAATGGAGAAGCCAGATTCGCTTAACAACCGTGTTACTAACTTAATAACTGCAGTGATTCACTCAACAACTGTGGCAAGAAGGGTTGTAAAATGGGTCAAAATTCACTCAACTATCTCGCTTAGCAACAAAAATTTTGGGCTCAATTGTGGTCATAAGTCAAGGACTACCTGTATTGAAGATTTCAAGGGTTACCGAAAAGAGGCTAATAGCCATTGGCTTAACATTCTCTCCTCCCATTATACTTCATTAATGTTCTGCGTCACAGCTAATTTGCACTAATTTTATTTTCTGTGAGAAGAATGCCCATGAAAAATTACAGGAGGAAAAACTTTATGGAACATCAGACTATAGCAGGGGTGTCAAACTGGCGGCCTGCAGGCCAGATGCGTTATGTGTAGGCCATGCCCACCCAGCTTCTCAGAGGGAAGAAATGTCACAATACGTCAAGTGATGGCAATGGGAGGTGGTGAGTTTGACACCCATGAACTACAGTGATGTGGCATGCCATCTCAGAAAAAGAAAATAGATTGGCAGTTCATTTAATATATTGATAATCTGCTTTCTTCCAATGTGGTTGAGGTCTCTTCCCAGCTTTGCCCCATTCATTCATACAATAGTGAGAATGAGTGGGGCATAATTCTTTGAAGAGTCTTAAATGATAAGTGTTGTTAGACCAGGATTTGAACTTACCCTTATCCCAGCGCTTCATTACTGCTTAACTGCTTACTGCTTAATGCATTGTAAGCCGCCCTGAGTCTTCAGAGAAGGGCGGCATATAAATAATAATAATAATAAAAACTGTGCCTAGTTTTAATAGTACTCTGAACAAGATTCCTTAATGAAGGTTATCAAATGGCATTAGTGTTTCAGAATGTCATCAAAACTGCAAATGCAGCAAATTTAAGCAGGCTAATTAGAGGAATCTCTACAACAGGAAGCCGAGTAGATATCATGTTCTTAATTCATCATGTTGGAAACAGATAAATACTTTTCCTGTCTCTGCTGTCATATGGACTCAGCTGTAATTGCAGTTGTCCAATTACAGGGAGTTAAATAGGGCTACAACCTTATCCGAGATCCTACTTACACAAACCAGACAAGCCATTAGTCATTGATTGGCTAGAACTGAGCTAACCTATGAAATAATTTTGTCGCTAAGTGATTTGTTCATTGGCCAAAGTCCCCTTTGCTTACTTCTTAAATAGGCCTAGAACTATACATCTTGTATCATCACTGGGATTGTGACAAAGATAATATTAAACAACAACAACAACAACAAATGACAAAATGACAAACTTCTGTTGCTCTGGAGAAGACAAAATACAAGTTTGTATTGTCAACTATCTAGATTGGATGAAACTTTCTTCTAGTCCAAGGACAATAAAATGCTATTCATTCTGGAGAGGATAGATGTTCAAATCAGTGATTGTCATGGTTGACCTCTCTGAATAGTTATGTTCTCTTGTATAATCCTGCCAAAGAATCAATGCTTTTGAATTGTGGTGTTGGAGAAGACTCTTGAGAGTCCCTTGGACTGCAAAGAGATCAAATCAGTCCACCCTAAAGGAAATAAACCCAGATTGTTTTTGAAAGGACAGGTACTGAAGCTGAAGCTCAAATAATTTGGCCACCAAGTGAGAAGAGAGGACTCCTTGGAAAAGATCCTAATGTTGGGAAAGACGGAAGGCCAAAGGAAAAGGGGACGGCAGAGGATGAGATGGCCAGATAGTGTCATTGATGTAATGAACATGAATTCGGGAAAACTCTAGGAGGACGAGGGGGCTGGCGTGTAATGGCCCATGGGGTTATGAAGAGTTGTGCATCACTTAGTAACCAAACAATTTTTATATTCCATATTGTCCACTTGGAATACAGTTCTCTAAATTGACTGTACAGTTTCTCCAACCTGATGTTTTCCCAAAGTGTAAGGATTACACGACCTAAAATCCAAGCCACATCTGAAAGTTATAGAGCAAACACATTGAAAAATGCCAATCGAGAAAGGCTTCTCTGTACCTGGGGGCAGAAGTTCAAAAGACTTGTGTGAAAGCTCCTGCGCCACTCCCTTTGGGAGCCATTGTGCTCTTGGGAAACCAATGAAGAGGGTACAGATAATCTTTGAGTTACAATCATTCATTTAGTGACCGTTCAAAGCAGGGGTGGGTTCTAAATTTTTTTACTACCAGTTCTGTGGGCATGGCTTATTTTGTGGGCGTGACTTGATGGTCATGTGACAATTCTTTAGGATTTAGCAGACATACTGGTCTACCAGGCTTTTAACTGCTTGCAGAAGTGTACCAATCTACTCATTTGTTTTTGGAGGCACGGTCTACCCATTTGTTTTTGGAGGCACCGGTCTACCCATGTTTTTGGAGGCACCAGTCTACCCATTTCTTTTTGGAGGCACCAAAAACAAGGCAGTGTGGAGGTCTACCACCACACTGCCTTTTAACACTGATCGGCTGTAAGGCGGCCCTTTGAAGCCCCGCGGCAAGAGCTTAAACAGTTTTTTTCCTTCTAGCCAATCAGCTGGGATTCAGGAGGCAGCAATAGATTGGGGGTGGGGCCAAATAAAAGGTAAGAATAACGCGGGGGGTGGGAGGAGGCGGGAGGGCCCAGCTCTCGAACAAAGAGAACTGGTTCGGTGACATCATATCGTCACCGCTACCAGCTCGGCCGAACCGGGCTGAACTGGGAGGAACCCACCACTGGTTCAAAGTTGCCGCAGCATTGAAAAAAGTGACTTACAACCGGTCCTCACACTTACGACTGTTGCAGCATGCCCGCAGTCATGTGTTTGTTGCTATCTGACAACAAACATGTACTTATGATGGTTGCAGTGTCCCAGGATCATACGATTTCTATTTGTGACTCTTCCCAGCCAACGATCAACAAGCAAACTCAATAGGAGAATCCAGATTCACTTACTGACTGCATGATTCACTTAACAGCTGTAGTGATTTGTTTAACAGTGGCAAGGAAAGATTGTAAAATCGGCATGATTCACTTAACAATTGCCTTGCTTCACAAAGGAAATTTTGGTTCCAACTGTGGTCATAAGTCAAGGACCATCTGTACAGGAGGAACAATGAGCGTTGCTATATACATGAAGCCTTTCCCCTCTGCTTCACTGAAAGGAAACATATTTTTCCTTCTGGAAAATATCTCGAGTTTTTCCAGTTTTGTCTTCCTTTTAGGAACAAATAGGAGAGCTCCATTTCAAAAAGGAGTTAAAGGCATGTAAAGGGTAATCTCATAATTAGAACCTGTATTTATTACAGGTTCTTTTCCCCTTTTCCCCACACCATTATGGGAATCTCCCTTCATTTTATCATTGCAGCAAAACTGTGTGATACATTTCGGCTAAGAGGAAGTGACTGGAAGTCAGTGAATAAATTTCTATGGGTGAGGGAGGACTTGAACCTGCACCTCCCAATCCCAGCCCTACACTTAACCATTGCACCCCATAGACCAATAGCATCCAGATGTCTCATGAAATGGCTGTAATGCAGTGAAAAAGTCCTTGGTTTACCTAGACCTAGCTTTTGCCTTGATGGTTCAATGCTGTAGACCAGGGGTCTCCAACCTTGGCAACTTTAAGCCTGGAGGACTTCAACTCCTGTTGAGTTGATGTCCTCCAGGCTTAAAGTTGCCAAGGTTGGAGACCCCTGCTGTAGACTACGGTTATGAAATAAGACATATTTGTTCTTTTTGCTGTCTCTGAGAAGACACAGAGCAGATGTCTGGAGAAACTCAATTTCTGAAAAAGAAAACCTTTCAAAAATGAGTTTATATGCTCAGACATTGTTCCGTTTTGAGCCACAGGGGGCCATCTTCTTCTCTTCCCTGTTTTTTCCTAATTGAATGCTTATCTAGAACTAGTCACCTGTTCAAAGTAGATTTTCTTTCAAGGCATGGTACATGAACTGTTGAGGTTTGGGAATTCAAAGAAGGAAAGAAAATCAAGTTAAAAGTTGATGGGACTTGTTCTTTCGGTTCCTAAAATGGAAACAGACCACGTAGTGACATTTCTGTTATTTTTGTGTAGATAAGTATTTTAAAAATGTTTTGGTTAAAATAGTCATGGGTAGCTACAAGGTTTTTAGACTTTCCCATTAAACTAACCCTACTGGCTGAATATGATGGGAACTAGATAGAATCTAACAATTTAAAAGACTCCAGGAAGAAGCAGATTCGTCTAAATTGTTTCTTTTTTTAAGACAAATTGTTTTTTAGGGAGGACAAAGCTTCCTGTCTATCTTTGTCCTCCCAAATCCATTTCAAGTTACAGTTATGTATTAATGTTTAGCATTCATCTCTCACAAGGCCATGTCTCCTAAGCCTATTAATCAAACACACATTCAAAATAATGCAGGGATATTGACGATTCCTGCCAATATACTTATATATTGTTCAGAAAAAAATGATGGTTTTCTATCATATGGAATTTGTCTGCCTTGCCTTGGCAAGAATAATAGTCTTCCAGTTAAAAATAAGATAGCTGATATTTTTAAAAGCAAAAAACCTACTATGAACAGAGTTATAAGCAAATAACCACTTGATTTTTATTTTTATTTTAGCAAATGGAGAAGGAAAGAATTTCACAATATTTTTGATTGTAGAGCCTCAGTGGTGCAACAGACTAAAGTGCTGTTAAGTGCTAGCACTTAGCTGCCAGCTGCCTGCAATTAGTGCAAGTTCGAATCTCACCATGCTCAAGGTTGACTCAGCCTTCCATCCTTTCGAGGTAGGTAAATTGAGGATCCGCATTGTGGGGGCAATAAGCCAAGGGGGGGGGGCTTAGGGGGGCCCGAAAGCCCTAATAAGCAGGTATATACAAAAAAGTATGCAGGCTATTGCTATAATGCATTGTAAGCTGCTCTGAGTCTACGGAGAAGGGCAGCATATAAATTGGACTAATAAATAATAAATAAATAAATAGAGATACTTTCTCTAAACATTCCTTGGGAGTAGTGTTTGCTATTAGTAGGGGCAATAATACATTCTTCTTTTTTATAGTCACTGCAGCAGCAAGTATGCTAAACATTGTTAGAAGGAAAATCCATCTGATTCAATTCAAAGCTGGGAGAAAAATGCTGGGAACAACATGGTTGGATTGGAAAGATGGTTTATTGAACAGAACCACAAAGACAGTTCTGTGTAGCTGAACAACTGGTTGAATGAGTGGATGGATCTTTATAGGTTTATGTGACTTTGAAGTTTGACATGTTCTTGGGGAAGTGCAATGAAGGGGCTTGTGTTCTGAAAGGGTAATTCCTATTGTGATTAATGGCTTTCATCCTGTATTGGATCTCGGGTGAGGGGCTGCTTCTAATCCTATCACTCTGATTTTGTTAGTTGTCAAACCTTGCTGCAAGAAGTTTTGAAATATCCTGTCTTGAATGGATTTCTGCCTGCAGTGTTTGCTTTGCTTATGAATAGAGCTATCTAGATAGTTGTCTTTCTCTTTCAATAAGCTCTTTATCTCTTAAGTGCTGTGGGCTATTAAGAAAGACCTGGGGGCTGCTTCCTGCTTCTAAAAACATGTTTCTTCATTTCTCCTTTTGGGAAATATAATATTCTGCCTTTTTTATGGTAATATCCCCCAAAATATTTCATTCTTCTGGGGGGGACTTCCCACAACATGATAGCAAATTAGCAATCATTTTGTATTCTACAACATTGCCCTTAATCATGTCTTGCTCATATAGTCATCCACTTTTGGAAGAGATATGGTGATTTTGACTGCACAAGAGACACCACAGTTATAGTACCTCCCCATCATTTCCCTCGTCTTATTATCCAAATCATTGCCCAGCCTTATAAATTTGAGATTTTGGTTCAGCTTTTGTTACACAAAAACCTCTCTGGTGGCTATTTGAGGGTACCATCTGCCTTTCTAATCCAGTTTAAAATCCCGCGATGGACAAGCTCAAAATCACCTCAGTGTAATCTGGAATACCACCCTGGATCTTCTATCCAAACATGATGGGGAGATGTTTTGATGTTATTTGTTTCACAAAGGAATCAAGTTTCCTGTGTAGTGCATCGAACTTTTGAATGAGTGATGGAAAAGTGGGCTTCAGATAACAAATGATTAGCAGGTTGATTCCTTTGAAATGCTTAGTTGTAATCATCCTAACTACCTTAATATATCCAATGGGAGCATGGAGAAGGATTGGTGATAGAACTGGATTATTAATGATGAATATGATGACTGTTAATAGGATTGTTAAGTCTGGAAGTATAGGGAAACAAACGCTAACATTTCTTTCATCACATTTTCACAAGCAAGTATGTGGTTTATTTTTTTACAGTCCATATGGAAACCATTCTTACATTCATAGACATTCTTCCTGAAATATTTATAACTGTACAGTTTCCCAATACTTGCATCTTTCAGTCTTCTGTAATAAAATAGAGTTTTGTATATTTTTGCTGCTATATTCCTTTTTCTGCCATTTCCTTTAGCACATATATTTTTGTATATAACAACACACACAAATACACACATACATTATCTATCTATCCATCCATCCATTCATCAATCCATCCATCCATCCTTTGGAACTGCTTTGAAAAATTCAGAAAAATATAAAACACCAAACTTAATTGTGTTTTTGCTTTTTGCTTTTTTTTTTTGAATATGTTTATATTCATTTAACACAAATAATATCATAATAGTAGGTTTGCTAGAAGAATGGTTATTTTGAAATGAATTGAATTAATAGGCACCAATAATCAGATTAATTTTCCTTAGCTTTTTTTTTTTCTATGAAAAATAACATTAAGTTCACAAATAATCATTTAGTTTCTCCTTTTGGCTGTAAGGTACGGATTTATATTGTTTTTGACTCTGTGATATTAAAACTGATAATATGTCATACATGAGATGAGTATGTCAAATGGATAAAGAAATGATTCCATCACTTAGGATTCTCTGTTTTTTTTCTCCCTCTTATATCCCTGAAACTATGATCTGATATTTCTTACATCCTTTGGTATAGTTTTCAATAAGCAGAAAATACTCTTTTTCACCTTTTCTTTGATTTATTAAAATGATAAACTTTTCTAATATATGTGCCACATTTTCTGAGAAATCACAATGTGGTACATTGGAATATTTTCCCCCAATATGTCTGATGTTATATACTAAAATACATAACCTACTCATTCTCCACACAACATGCCTTTTTTCCTTATCATAATATTGTCCTACCATATTTGCTTATATTATGCTACTTTGCTACTTTATTTTCAAGTCTCTTTTTTAATTTGCCTTTTATTTTACCAAAAAGGCAGATGAAAAAAGAAATATCAAAGCATATTATGCTTTATACAAATAATATATCCTAGTTTTTAAACAAGATTTTGTTGAATAGTCTAATTTTAGGATCATAAGAAATATTCTTAAGGGTCTTTAAGATCTATCGCTTTTAATATTTTAATATAGGATATTCCAACAACTCTTTCGGAAACCTTGCAAATAACTAGTATCTGTACTGCTAATATTTTTTAATTGTTGGGAGTATGGGTAGAATCATGAAGATAGCATGCTGAGCCAATTGCTTTCTTTCTGAACCAGCTCTTTTGATAGTTTTAGCTTCTCAAATTTGGCTGGAGCCCTGCTAAATTAAAGAATGAATAAAAAAGATGTCTTAAAAAGGAAAGAGGGGCAGAGGAATTGAAGTTTATATGGTCAAACAAACCAAACTCAGCAGAAGCAGCCCAAGAAGGAGCTTAAAAATTAAGAATCAGAGTCGACAAGGTTCGGATTTTGACTCAATATAATGTATGATGAAGCAATTTAAACAAGATTAAAAGTCAAATGGCACAATACAGATGAAAAAGGCAATAGCCCAAGCACAAATACATCCACGCTTCAACAAACATGTCATACTTCCTAACCCAACACCCAAAGAAAGAACCAGGTCTTCAGATCTATTTAACTGATGACTAAATTGGGGCAACTTGAACCTTTAAGAAGATAATGTTCCAGAGAACAAGTGCTATGATAGTGTTGGAAGAAATATCCAGGTCCAGTTTCAAGCCAGGAGAAAGGCATTGGAGACAAAATGGAGGCTGGAGGCTGATTGGAAAGAGGATCCATTTATTGATATAGCAGAACCACCAAGCATGTGTGATTTTGAGTAGTTGACCACATGGAGTTGAGAGTGGGGGTATTTATACCTTTTCTTGGGGTTTGAACTTGAGCTCCCTGTTCCTGTGCAAGAACATGTATTCTATTGGCTGTTGTCAGACTCCCATGGTGCCATGTACAAATCCTAGGAGTTTGTCTGAGCTATGTTTGGTTGAAGTTTGGTCTGCTAATGCAATGAAGGGGCTTGTTGGGGAATTCCTATTGTGGCTGAGGGCTAATCCTACCTTTGTGCAGACCTTGCTGTAGAGAATTTGCTTATGAATAGAGCTATTTATCTCTTTCTCTCTTAAGTACTGACATCTACTGAGGCTATTAAGAAAGGTGGGGGCTGCTTTCCAAGAGCATGTTTCTCCATTTCTCATCCAGGGAAATATAATATTCTGCCTTTTTAATATTTCTCAAAATATTTAATTCTTCTAGGAGAGGCATGGGTGCTAACTTTCTACAATAGAGAAGGTCTGGCTCCCCTCTGATGATATTATTTCAATGGTGGGACCAGGGCTGTCTTAATGCATGGGCCTGATGGGCACTTGCCCATGGGCCCCACCAGCATAGGGGCCTCATACTAATTTGTGTATGTTAACCCTTCAATGTGCCTTGTATCATATAAATACAGCAACTGTATGGCTTACTGAGTATTATTGTGTTTTTCAAGCCTTGTGTATTGTTCAAATGTTTATCATGTTGATTAGTTGTTGCTGCACAGCATGTTTTTAATGTTTCAACACCAATTTTGTTGGAAGTGCCAATAAAATAAATATATGTTTAATTTTATCGACCATTTACATTTTTATTCCTGTGAGTAGTTGTCGTAGGGGCCCCAATACACTGCTTTGCCCAGGGCCCATAATGCTGTTAAGATGGTCCTGGGTGGGACCATTTAATTGTACTAGATGGACAGAAACAGTGGAAGAAAGATAGTCCCTGCACCTTGAATTGCACCTGGAAGCTTATCAGGGGTGGGTTATACTTACCTTTACTACTGGTTCGCAATGGGATTGCGCACTCACGCCTTGCTTCTGTGCATGTGCAGATTGCTGATGATGACATTGGGGCGGTGGGTGGGGCCTCCCACTGGTTTTATTACCGGTTCTTGCGAACCGGTCTGAACCGGGGGCAACCCAACACTGAAGCTTATCAGTCAGTAGTGCAGTTCACACAGCAAAGATGTGGGCATACTTAAGGTGTGTCCATAATTGCCTGTGCTGCTGCATTCTGGACCAGCTGAATTTCCCAAGAGATCTTCAATGACAGCCCCATGTTATCTACTGTCAGGATTAAGACTAAGCCTTAAAAGACCTTGACAGTATCTCTATATCAGTCTCCAGTCTAGATGTACAACTGGGTGTCAATAGCATACTGATGATACCTGATCCTGTATCAACAGATGACCTGCTGCAGCAGCTTCATCAAAATGTCAAATAGAAGACTGAAAGCACCGAGTCCTGTGAAACTCTGCAAGTTTGGATGTCTCAGGCACAACCTCTCCATTTAATCAACTGAAAGTGGCTGTGTAGAAATCAGGAGAACCATCACAACTCCCTGCCTCCTACTCCCAATCCTCACAATTGATCCAGGAGGATACCTTGATTGATGGTCTTGAAGAGAGGAAGTAGCATCCTGATCATTGCACTACAGCCAGCCCACCTCTTCTGGAGAGAATCAACGAGCACAACTTTATTTATTTATTTATTTAAATGATTCATTTGCACACACACCCCATCAGAGGCATCATAATATAGAAATCGCTGGGTCTCTGTATTATGTGCCAGCTTGAAACCCAAATGAAAAGCATCCAGATAATCCAAATCTTCTAAGGAGCCTCTGAAGCTTCAATCTGACCAAACTAAAAAAGTTAGAAACTGAATGAAACATTTGGGTTCAGCAATGGTTTCTTGATGACCACTGAGATACAAAACCACTTGGAGATTATGTTCGAACAAATTAATAAACAACTTAAAGAAATGTTTAATCAAATATCACAAGTCATCAAGACTGCTAGCAAAACTCATTGCTATTGGGAAAGTTCACAAAGATATTACAAACATTATACTGCATTTGGCAGATGTCCAGTACTAAAACAGAAGAGACCATTTGAGATTTAAATATATCCGAGAGGAGAATATAATACAGACTAATATAACTAGATGTCTTATCTCTTCTTCCTTATGACCACTTGCCTTTTGCTTTCACACAAAGATGCCCACAGAGTTTTTTCTCCTAGACTCACCAAAATGCAAACATTAAGAAATGTAGTAACAAGATTTGTAAAATCTTGTGTAAAATAAATGTGTCAAGAGCTTGTCAGCTGGAAAAAAATAAACTGGGATGGAACTTTCAAAATCATAGCCCTGTTTTGAAATAGCAAAGAAAAGCATTTAAAGAATTCACTAAATAATTATTAAGAAGAGAAATATGGTACAAATAGGGGTTTCCTTTTACACTAGCTATATTTAAATCATGAGGAAAGTAAGATAAAAGAACATTTAGTAGCTTGTGAAACATACATATGTTGAATTTTCTAGAATACGAGTTCAATCGCGGTTAGGATCTAAGAGAAAAAAAATAAGGAGAGCACAAAAGACTTCATTAAAGCTTAAGTAGGTAAATAATTGGCTGAGAAGGAAAAGGCATAGCAACTTCCATTCCATGTTAGACATTGAAATTTCTAGCCAGATGTTACTCATATATAGGCATGAAATGCAGAATATCTCTGCAAGGGTTATACTGTGCATGCAAAATGAAAATAAATAATGGTATCTCACATATATTATACCACTGATGTCAGAAAAATCCCAATACGGTATTTTTTAAATTTGGAACATTTCCGTTATCTTTTAACTATATTCTTGTCACGTACAATTGAGATTTTATGGAAGCTCTGATTATTGTTGAGTTACATGCCAGATGACCCTTGTGCATTTTTTTAGAATTAAGATCCTGAAATGTAATTATATATTTAAAAAAGTATTTTCTAATGGATCTACAAATTCTTTTGATTTCTCAAAAGTATACAAAATTTTAATTCCAAGAAGATTAACTTTTAAATCTCCTTAGCAAGTAAACTATTTTGACTAATGCAATAATTATAACTCTGAAGGCTAGGTAAGTGCTTAATGAAACAGGCCAGCCTTTCATTAAAAAACCAAGCTTTATTAATATTTTCTATTATTCAGTAATACACATTTGCAGAGGATTATCAAAACTGTTTTTCTTCAGATATCTTTCTTGTATGCTCTTAATTCTCAGCAAGGTTGCATGCAGCTGTGAATGTACCATAGATGCCACCTATGGTGACCCCATCTAACTTAACTTAAGATTCTTGTAGGGTATTTAAAAAAAAACTAAAAAGGAAGTTAGTCTCCTGAAAATCAAATCAGTGACCTAAACCAAATCTTAATTTGTAAGAAAAGTTTTGGTTCATGGAGGCATTTCAAGACAATAAAATGATGGACTACAGCATCCCAGAACTTGTTTGAAAACATGCTCATGTGCCCATTCCCTAAAAAAAACCTCCAGAGGTGATAGACTATACAGGTAGTCCTTGACTTACAATAGTTCATTTAATGACCATTTGAAGTTTACAATGGCACTGAAAAAAGTGACGTGACCATTTTTCATACTTATGACCAGTGTAGCATCCCCATGGTCAGACGCTTGGCAACAGACCCATATTTATGACGGTTGCAGTGCCTTGGGATCATGTGATCAGCTTCTGTGAACTTCTGACAGGCAAAGTCAATGGGGAAACCAGATTCACTTAACAATTAGGTGCTAACTTAACAACGGCAGTGATTCACTTAACAACGGTGGTAAGAAAGATCATATAGGGCAAAATTCACTTAACAAATGTTTCACTTAGCAACAGAAATTTTGGGCTCAGTTGTGGTCAAAAGTCGAAGACTTCCTGTAATGGTAAACAATACCAAGGAAGCCTAGCTGGATATTGACATGGAACATCTTAATTGCATTCTGGACCTAACTAGGCCTAACACACACCATTGCTGCATGATGATGTAGATATGTATTTATTTAATTTCTTAAGCCACCCATCTCAGTCAATGACTCTGGGTGGCTTACAATTCAAAAAATATATTACAATTCACATACAAAAACTTTTTTTAAAAATAAAAAGCAATAGAAACATTCACAATAAATATACACACCAAGTGACATACTTGACCAGTTAGTAATAGTTTAGTTAGCAATTTTACTAACTAAGCTGCCAGGATGAATGTGGAAGAGGAAATATCTAGCCCTTGTGCCCAGTGCATAAAAGTCTTTCTAAATCATTTACTTGCCCTCACTTTCTTCCTTCTTCAAAAATGGGGGTGGGGGGGGAAATCAAACAGAATGAATACTCAACTTATGAATGCACAAAAACAGTGGTGGGATTCAAATAATTTAACAACTGGTTCTCTGCCCTAATGACCGTCTGGGTAGGTGTGGCCATAGTGGGCATGGCCAGAGGGTGTGACAGGCAGCACTCGGCCTCCTGCACCCCACTGGAAGCAAAAACGGGCCATGAGGGGCACGCTGCACCACCCCGTGCCCCGTTTTGGGCCTAGTAGGCCTCTCTGCACTTACCTGGGAGCCAAAATGGGACATGTGGGGACTCCTGGAAGGGGCGGGGAGGAGAGGGGAGGGGAGGGGCCAGCCAGAAATTTAACTACCAGTTCGCTGAATCCCACCACTGCATAAAACACTTAGAACCTTATGGGTGATTCTCCATAATGAATGCTATAGAAGCGGGCATTCACAAAACAGCTCCTATGGTGGATGTGCCTAGTCATACAACAACAATCCCAAAAGTTAAATGGTTGTGGTTGCGAGGGAAAAATAAGTCCTAACTTATCTAAGAACTACACAACAAGGTACAAGCCAATTTTTTTATTTTGCCAAATTATTTGTATATTAATGATCAGCTCTATCACCATGGCTATTTATGTATGTATGTATGTATGTATGTATGTATGTATGTTTCATGTTTCTAGACCTTCCATTTTTCTCAAGGAGGGTCTCTGGGCAATGTACAGTAGTGGTGGGTTCCTCCCAGTTTGGCCCGGTTCTGCTGAGCCGGTAGCAGTGACGATATGATGTCACCGAACCAGTTCTTTTTGTTCGGGAGCTGGGCCTACCCCCCCCCTGCGTTATTCTTACCTTTTATTTGGCCCTGCCCCCAATCTATTCGCTGTCTCCGAGTCCCAGCTGATCGTCTGGAAGGAAAAAAACTGTTTAAACTCTTGCCGTGGGGCTTCAAAGGACCGCCTTACAGCTGATCAGTGTTAAAAAGCAATGTGGTGGTAGACCGGTGCCTCTAAAAATAAATGGGTAGACCAGGATGCTCCAAGAACAAATGGGCAGACCAGTACCTCCAAAAGCAAATGGGTAGACCAGTGCCTCCAAAAACAAATAGGTAGACCAGGACACTCCAAGAACAAATGGGTAGACCGGTATAGCTCTGCAAGCAGTTAAAAGCCTTGGTAAACCAGTACCTCTGCTAAATCCTAAAGAATTGTCACATGACCATCAAAGCACGCCCACAAAATAAGCCACACCCACAGAACCGGTAGTAAAAAAATTTAGAACCCACCCCTGATGTACAATACATAATTTGTACAGTACAAATTATGCACCATTCAGCCCCTTTTGTTGCAGTTATTTTGTGGGAAGATTAAAATTAAAGTTGTATAAAGTCAAAGTGTTTGAAAGTCAAAGAAGATGGATGGGAAGAATTAATCAAAAGACAAGAGGGCACGGTTTGTAAAATGTGCTTTTATTATAGAGATACTTTGGGTTTGAAACCTCCATTTTCTCCCTTGCCCTGCCAATATCTGTGCCCCAAAATATTCCACAACATGGAACCCACTACATATAGCAACAATTGCCCATAGTTGAGATCCTATGCCTAAAATATGCTTTAATGTTTGATTATAGATTTATTGAGTAAATGAAAGGCCACTAATAAAGAGATCTCATTCATGGCAAAGTAAGGGCTTAACTTTAAAGTGTTAAAAAGGAAGCAGACCTGTCCTCTTAATGTTCTGAAATATGACTGATGCACAATACAAGACAGGCAAATTCATATTGTGAAGCAGGTAGATGTGAATAGCAAGACACAAAGCATAGATTATTAACGAGCTTCAAAAGCAAAGAATCGGTTTATGAAAGCATTGCTACATTGGAGGTCATCCAATTTCCGAGATAATTGCAATTTCCAGACAGAAAGGACAGAAACAATAATGTTCTGATTACAGGTATAGACTTAAAGTTAAAAAAAAACAACTTTTTGATATTTCTGGTGCAGAAAACCTTATTTTCTAACAATCCGGTATTTTTTCTACAGATTTTTTTTTTTTTTTGAAAAGTAACATATATAGTTTTCGAAGAGCGGAGTCCATCAAAATAATTTACTTACAAATCTATGGCCATATGTTTATACATAAGTGTGTGAGAGAGATACCTTATTCAAAAGGACAAAGCATCTTAAAGGAACCCTGTTCTATCTGTCATCTATTTGTCTGTCTGTCTGTCTGTCTGATTTAATTTAAATTAATAACAATGAACTTTTGTTTATTAATTTGTTTAACTTTTTTGGGTTTTTGGACAACATTTTATCTTTTAATATTGAACATGATGCATTTCTGTTCTTAGCATGTAGTATCTGTTATGGTAAATGTCCAAAAAGTAGAAACAATAAATTATCAGAAGGGAAAACTGTCAGTTCACAAATTCATACAGTCTCTCTCTCCCTCTCCCTCTCCCTCTCCCTCTCCCTCCCTCCCTCCCTCTCCCTCTCTCTCTCTCTCTTATCTCTCATCTATCTTGTATGCTGCCCATCTTGTTTAATATTATGAACCTATATCTTGTGATCACCAAAGAACAGAGCACAGATTTCTTTAACTTTAAAAAGAGATAAAAATCTAATACATTGATGACCCACAAAAAGCCCAAAACAAAGTCACAGGGAGGGTGATAGAAAAGCGAAGGCAGGCAAACCAACTGCACAGTGCAAAACATTTTGTTATTTGAAGTGCCAGCAGCAAAATTGCCAGCAATACAAAATGTCTCTGGTAAGCCATTCATGATGTCATACATTGTTTCCTGGGATTTAAAAGGGTGCTCTTTATTTGAAGCTGCTGCAATCAACACTTTGTCAATGGGAGCTGTGATTTCCCAAAGCAATATGCTAATGCATTTTACATTAGTGCTAATGACAGGTTTGTAGCTGGGAGCTCCTAGGGAAATCTGTACCTTCTATCAGTCTGGAATCTAGGATACTAGCACACCGCATAGCATCAAATCATGCTAGACGATTAACATCAGCACCAGGGAGCTGGTTATCTAACTAGGGAGCCTACTTTGATAGGGCAAGATATGGGGTTGTAATGTATTATTACTTGTTTATTTATCACATTTACACCTTGTTGCAGTGCCAAAGGACTCTGGGCAGTTCACGGAGATAGAAATACCCACATATCTACAATCAGATTAAAACTTAATATAGAAATATATAAACACACACCCAACAAAGGCTATTTTGTCAGTCTCGGCTCTAATAATATCACAATAGATCATCTTCTTGAAGTACTGTGTCTTGAGCTGCTTCCGGAAAGTAATTCAAATGGGAATGAACCAGGGGTGGGTTCTACTTACCCTTACTACCGGTTCACAGCGGGAGCATGCGCGCTTCTGCGCATGCGCAGATCACCCATGATGGTGGGTGGGTGGGCGGAACCTCCCACCGGTTTTACTACCGGTTCTATAGAACCGGAAAGAACCGGGGGCAACCCACCACTGGAATGAACCAAATCTCTGTTGTTTAAGCAGGATGTGTGAGTCCAGAACTTTCATGTCAGAAACTTGTTCCAGCAGATCAAGAGACACCACTAGGGCAGACAGAAAACTCTGGGGTTCAATTATTAGAATGTTTCTTTCTTTGGATATAAGTGAAGCCAGCAAAAATGCTAAAGCTCCTGCCTCTATTTATCCCCACAACAAATCTGTGAGGTAGGTTGATTGAGAAAGAGTAACTAGCCTAAAGTCAGCCAGCTGATTTTCAAGACTAAGGGAGGCCTAGAATTCAAAGTTCTTATACCAAACTGGCTCTCTTTCATCCAGTTCCTCACAGCCTGTAGGCAATGGAACAGGACTTCAACAACACCTGGCCTGAAGTTATGATTTAAAGCTGAGCACAATAAGCATATTGATGATATTGAATCCCAAGCTGTCAGATGACTTCATCTAGGTGCTAATTAGAAGCTGAGAGGATTGAGCTCCGCAGCATTCTACCAGGGAGCAACTATCAGGTCAATGTCTTCTCCTCCTATCCCATCAACTGAAAACTTCCAGTGAGGAAGTAACCACTGCAAAACAATATCTCCAATCTCCAACCTTGGTACCGAAGGCTACTGAAAGATCTAAAAGAAGCTCATCTTGTACTTTCCTTATCCAGGTCCTGACAAAGTCACCCACTAGTGTACCCAATGCTGTCTCTGACTCCTGTCCAGATTATTGACTGACTGAAGATTATTTGTTTCCTCCATTGCTCCATAGCTGATTTCCCACCACTCCCCATCAATGTCTCTACAAACTTCCCTATAAAAGGAAAGTTGGAGACTAAGCAGAAGTTGTCAAATATCTTCAGATCTAAGGAGGCCTCTTAATGAACAGTTGCATCACAGTTTCCTTTGTGGGCTGTCAAGGCATGATAAAATAAAAACCTCTTAGATCCAGGAAACTACCTCCCCTACCCCTCTCAAACCTCCACACACACCATTTGATGGAACCAAGAAGGGCAAGGATCCATCATAAAGGGGCAGAGGCACCCTAGACCCCACCTAGCCAATTTATTAGAGACCATGTGACAAAAAGAAACCGAGGTAAGTTGGCAAGACAGGTCTCTAGACTCATCACCTAGATCCTGCCCATGGAGCCTTGCGTGAATTGGGTAATTTTGCTGTTAAACTGATGTGCTAAACTGATAATAGCAATCAAGCAGAATTTTGGATGGTAGCTTTTCCGTAACGGAGAATTAGCCACCCTAAATATTCCCATTGGACTAATGCAATAAGAAAGGGGAAATATAGATGCTATTCCTTTTTTTAATCACCATGAGGTAGGCCTAAATGCGGACACTTATCCACACTTGGTGAGAATCATGCCTAATTTTTCTCCAGTGATGCTCTAGGCAATTTCTGCCATTTCTTCTCCTGGTGGCTGTCAGTAAGCCAAATAATTATCTGGGATCAGCCAACAGAGAAATGCCATTCAAGAATGATTTTCTCAAGGGCCTGCTTTGCCCCATGTTGCCAGCAATAAACCAGGCCCTCCAGAGGTTTTCCCATTTTCTGTTGTAGACTATCAGGATGTGCTTGTGCAGGTAAATTCCTCCAACATAGGTTTTTTAAATTTGTGTGTGTGTGTGTGTGTGTGTGTATGTGTGTATGTGTTTGTGAGTGTTGGAGGCACGTTCTACACAGGATTTGAATCTTGAGCAATTTTAAACAATATGGATAGAAAACTAATTCTAGTAGCAGAGGTTGCCTCAAATCACAACAGATAATGCGAACTCTGCAACTGAGGTCAAGGTAGAATGCAGTTTCTTTACATGTTGGTTGTATCAGGAAGTTAAACTTTTCTGGATCATACAGCAATACTGTCCCCTTTCCTGTCCCTATATTCCTTCTCTATAGCTTAAGGCAGAGGTCTTCAAAGTTGGCAGCTTTAAGACTTGTGGACTTCAATTCCCAGAATTCTCCAGCCAGCTATGCTTCTGGGAGCTATGCTTCTGGGAGTTGAAGTCCACAAGTCTTAAAGCTGCCAAGTTTGAAGACCTCTGCCTTAAGGTAAAGGTAAAGGTTCTCCTTGCACATATGTGCTAGTCGTTCCCGACTCTAGGGGTTGGTGTTCATCTCTGTTTCAAAGCCAAAGAGCCAGCGCTGTCCAAAGACATCTCCGTGGTCATGTGGCCAGCATGACTAAATGCCAAAGGCGCATGGAATGCTGTTACCTTCCCACCAAAGGTGGTCCCTATTTTTCTACTTGCATTTTTTACATGCTTTCGAACTGCTAGGTTGGCAGAAGCTGGGACAAGTAATGGGAGCTCACCCCGTTACATGGCACTAGGGATTCGAACCGCTGAACCATCGATCTTTCAATTGACAAGCTTAGCATCTTAGCCACTGAGCCACCACATCCCTACTTCTTATAGCTTATACGTAGGCAAAAAAAATGTATACAATCCTTACACTTAGGGAAAAAGGTACTCTAATGAAGTGGACAGGACTTGCAGGAAACAGAGAGCTCATGAAACTGGGCCAGGAATCATATTCAACCCCGGGGATTAGATTTCCTACCCTATACATAGGCCCTTCATTTATGAGATGGAGATTCAGAAGAGCTGAATTAAAAAGACAATCATATTCAGGGTACCAAATAAGAGCTACAAAAACCTGGATGTCTTCTAGATGGAAGTAAAAAAGGTCAAGAAACTCTTTGTTGAGGCTTTCTAGTTGGCTGGATTTCTTTGCAAGCCAAATCTTATAGCTCTGTGAATGTTATTTCCTTCATTTTTCATTTTTTTTTTTTGCCTATATAGCAATATAGGCTATAGCACTTAGACTTACTGCTTTACAGTGCTTGTATAGTCCTTTCTAAGCATGTTGCTCCCAACAAACTGGATCTTCATTTTACCAAATTCATAGCAGAATATAGAAATTCTTCTAAGTAGATACAACCAAACAAATGCAGAACTACTATAAACTTTTCAAACGCATGTAAATCTTCTTTCTTTAAACCAGGAGTGAAATCCAGCAGGTTCTGACAGGTTCTGGAGAACCGGTAGTGGAAATTTTGAGTAGTTTGGAGAATCGGTAAATACCACCTCTGGCTGGCCCCAGAGTGGGGTGGGAATGGAGATTTTGCATTATCCTTCCCCTGGAATGGGATGGGAATGGAAATTTTGCAGTATCCTTCCCCTGCCACATCCACCAAGCCACACCCACCAAACCACACCACCCCATGCCCACCAAACCACGCCCACAGAACCGGTAGTAAAAAAAATTGGATTTCACCACTGCCTTAAACTTATAGGAAAAACTCTCTCTGTTAACTGCAATGTAACATTTATGTTTGTGATTAATAAAGCCTGTGGAACCCCTTTTAAAATATTTGGTAATACTTGCTCTTCAAACCTGTAGTAACTTTCTGGATTTTCTTTTTTCTTTCTTTAAATGCGATCAGATTTTCCATTATCTGAAAGAATTTTTTAAAAAAGCAATAATAACACAGATGGAACTCTATGAATTTAGAACTGCTTAGCAAAACCAAAGGATAAAGGAGCCACTGACTTTCATACATGGATGCAACTGGCCATCTGGCAAGTAGAACAAATGTTCTGTGAAGTTCATTTTGATCAGCGTATAGGGAAAATGTATCGGAACCCTTTTGAACACTGCACAATAAAAATAAATGAATGCTACAATTATTTACAATAAAGGCAATTAGGACATGCGCTTCCAGGAATGTAACTTTGGTGACTCTTGTTTTTAAAAGCAAACTATATATCTTCTTGAGAACCAGTTTGGTGCAGTCATCAAGAAACTGGGAGATTGTGAGGTCTAGTCCTACCTAAGGCATGAAGCCAGTTGGGTGACCTTTCCTAGGAATAAGATGGCAAGGGCAAACCACTTCCAAAATCTTACCAAGAAAACTGTAGGGGTTTGTCTGATTTATATCTACAGTATCAATGTACAGTCATGTCATATTTCTGAAATCCAAACCAACTATTATCTGTTACAGAGAAGCTGATAAACCACACTTTAGAATTTATGTTTTGCAATAGCTGAGATAATTTCCTGGTTTCCACTGTGAAAATAAGGATGACCATCTTTCATGGTCTCCCAGAGTCAGCACTGACACCAAGGAGATTTGAGTTGACTTTGGGTTCAGCATGACCTTCTGAATGCACAGGTCTGACTTTCCTTGTCCCTACTGTGGGGAATAGCATATAAGACAACTCATTTATTAATTCAGTCAATATCGAGGCTTATTGCAGGTTGTTTCTGCTTACCTTGACAAGTGCTCTTCCCATGGTCCATCTGAATAGTGAAATAGCTTGTGATGGGCTACTAATCGCTCCTCCCTGAAAGTATGCTTTTTGTTTCTTAAATTGACATCAATATTTTGGGTCATATAGATTTATAGACACTTGAGGATGACACATTATAAGAGTATATATACTGCTGAGCATGCAACATCAGCCTTTTAAAAAATGCTTGTATTTCTTGTCCTCTAAGCTCTGATTAAATTTGGATTATTGAGTGCAAATTATATATATGAAAAACAGTATATATGGATCTACTGGCAACAAGCATAGTTGATATTCATTATCCTGTGTATCGTCCAAGCCAATATAATGGAACATTATCTGAATTAAAGTGTCCTATGGTTTATTAACAGACATGAATTTAAATACAGAAAATGGCTGACTGATAAAATTATTGGAATAAATCTCTGTTCCTGTAGACTAAACATTGCCAATATCATAGAATTAACATTGCCAATTTGACAATGCCAATTTAGAAATATGGTAGAGGAAAATAACCTTTAAAATGCATATAGAAGAACAATGATGTTTCCTTATTTTGGTTTCTCCACTTGTTTATGGAATGGTGGAAAGAATGATGCAATAGAGTGGCAATGGCTTCCAATTGCTCTAGGCATTTTCTGGGGAAAAGAATATAAGATTTGCTTTCCAGGCATTTCCTGCTCCGAAAATGAATTTTGATAGCAATATAGAATGTCATTCAAGAAGCAGGAAATTGGAGCCACCCTTTGACTATCAGTTGACCTTTAGGAAAAAGGAGGAAATGGAAATTGCTGCTGTTCACTAAGTTACATAAAGCTAAGTTAAATAAATATAAGAACTGCCTTCTTAGAATTATGGTGAATATTTCAGTCTTGCTCTAATGATCACATCCTCCTTTTAAGAGTAGTTAACGTCATTCTCTTTTCTCCAAAAAGTTTGTGTTCACGAAGTGGCCCTCAGATCTACTGGCTACTACTTTTAGTATATAAGTACAATTTTCAGGGTTTGTAATACCACTTGCTGAATCAGGGTTACTTAACTTTGCTTTTATTTCTCTCACATCTATACTGAGTTGAGAAAATGGCTTAGAGTCAAATGTTCTTTGACTTAAGCTGGTATCCTTGTCACTCCATAAAATCCTTGTAGTTTACTTGGCAATAATCCAGAAATGGTTTGTCATCTGTCCATCTATCTATCCTATCTGCCTGGTCTCCTCTCTATGTGTCTGTCTTTGTGTGTGTCTGTCTGTCTCTCCCTGTCTCTCGCACACACATCCCCATACCCACACACCTATCTATATTGTATAAAAAAAAACCTGCCCATCTCCCTGATTGCTTTTTCCCAATCTGGTGGTGATTACAGTTTGCAGGTGGACTCCATCCACCTATTAACTAGGCATTATTAGCTTTTTGAGATCAGCTAAAGCTGGGAAGTTATAGCCAGTTAAGCACAAGGACTTAGACATTTAACATCCCTCTAAACTAGAAGGCAGAGATAGTGGGTTAGTTTAAACTCAGTCTGTGTTCACTTCTATTGGTGGCATATATTAAAATATTAATATGTGCTAGTTTTTTAAAAGCAATATAAAATATTGTTACTTTTCAGAGCTTTCCCTACAAACACACATTTAGCCATTTTCCCTCACCTGTACATTTTTTAAAAAAGTCCCTAAAAATCAACACAATTTGCCTAAATGACATACCCGAATGTCTTAGTGTGCCACCTTTGAACCAGGTGGCACACTTTGCGATAAATAAACTCTTGAAAAGCAGAGTCACAACAGTCAGGCCATATTCTGTTTGAGTCATGTCTTCATACCACAATGAACTTTTTTTTTTTTTAATTTGATTTATATGCCGCCCTTCTCCGAAGACTCAGGGCGGCTTACAATGTGCTCAGCAATAGCCTTCATCCTTTTGTATATTTATACAAAGTCAGCTTATTGCCCCCATAACTGGGTCCTCAATTTACCTACCTTAGAAAGGATGGAAGGCTGAGTCAACCTTGAGCCTTGGCGAGATTCGAACCCTGCAATAATTGCAGGCAGCTGGTCTTAATAACCAGCTTAATAACAGGGTGCCTTAAACCCCTGTACTACCAAGGCTCTAATGTCTAACTTGCCTAATTTATATTTATTGTACATTAAAATGAATATTATTCTTTGAAATACATTTGGACAGCACAAGTTATGGAAACACTGACCACAACCAGAAAAATTCCACTAGGCAGGTACCTAGTAAGATTTGGGATTAATTACCTTGGAACAGAAGTTCTTTCTCTGCCATACCATAATATTGTTTGTGATCTGAGCCTTCCAAAGTTTCAGAAGTACTTTGTTTTATGAAGTTGTTTTTTGAATAACCCAAGCATAAACGCACAGATATAGACAACTAGCAGAACGCTCATGCTTTGCTATGAAACTATGTGATCGGGTGTGATAAATAGATACTTAAAACCTGAAACTTAATGTAGAATATGTAACTCCGTAGTATCAGAGTGTGATAATATAAGGCAACTGGCAGTTGGAACAGAGTGGGAGGGGGAGTAGAATGTCCCAGCCCACAGGCCTAATGAGTCATGCTCTGGCCATGCTCATGCCTGGTTTAGCGAAGGGGTAGCATCAGAGCGTGTTAACATAATGCAACTGGCAGTTGGGACAGAGTTCCTTTCAGTAGAACATCTAACTCCTTAGCATCAAAGTGTGTGAATATAATACTGTATATGAAATAATAATGATCTGATGGGCATTTTGAAAAATCCTTTCTTAGCGAGCACCTAGAAGCCAAGAGGAACATTTGTGCCAAATTTCAAGTTTGTAGGCTTTACGGTTCTGGAGATTTCGTGATGTTGCACGAGTGGTTTTCGCTTTTATATACTGTATATAGTCCGCATCATTTGCAAAAATCTAATCGCCAGTAGTTGGGTTTGAATTAATTTTGAGTTCACTGAGGAAGATGTAGCACACACAGAGATTTTACAAATTTGCTTCCTAAACACTTGGGGATAGTGAGTTTGTGGATATGTAATGATTCTATGCTGAGTCCTCTCTTGACTTTTCTTTTCCTAAATCTTTCATCCCATTCACTCTTCCCTCATATACTTACTGTATTTTGTGGCCTATTGGTCTAATCTTCTAGGGCCATATACCCTTTTTTAGATGCACCTTCATCCCTCTCTTTTCATTCATGACTAAGTCACTGTCTGACATGCAACGTCACCTTTGTCACAATGTGTTGCAGATTTGTAGAGGATAGAAAATAGTAACAAGTGCACAAAGGAAGGATGACACTCTTCTATATTGAACAATTTATTGACATTTTGCTTGCAGGCAGTTTGATTTGCCCCATAAATTGCTTTCTAAGGGATTTAGACCAGTGCTAGTCTTTTCCTCCTACTCTTGTATATTATCTGGTGAGCTCTGGATTCTCTTATGAACCATTTTCCCTATGAGCTGGTTAAATACGTATTGCAGCCCAATAGACTGACTGGACCTAGTATTGTCTCCACCCCAAAATTTATCCACCTACATTATTTTTATAAATAATTATCCATCCATCCATCCATCCATCCATCCTCCATCCATCCATCCATCCTCCATCCATCCATCCATCCATCCATCCATCCATCATCTCATAGTATATACACACAAACTCAGAGTGGAAATTTCCTTTTATCCTTCTATAAGGTGGTATGAACAAATGACCATTAGTATTTTTATAACTTCACTCCACCTCTCCAATTATAGGGCCTAAAATGCAAGACATTTAGCCATTTTAAATGAGATAATTTTATAGCTCAGAAATACTATACCATATCTAGCTTTAATTGTTTCCTTGTGATGCAATGCACAACACAATGTAATTAGATTTAGAAGCTAACATTGATTGTTAGCATGTCCAATTAGTGAGCAATTTGCCTTGTGTAGAAAATTATTGAAAAAACATTTCTATGCTCTTTTTTGGAACCTGCACTGTAGATGCAGAAATCTTATATAGAAAACAGTTGAACTATATCAAATTAAAGTTCAGTTATTTGATAGGTATTGCATTTAACAAATTGCAAAATGTCCTAAGGCTGATGAAAAGTTTTCATTTAGTTTCAGACTCAGCTCTTATTAATTTACTAAACAATTTCCTGGAAGGCAAAATGGCCTTTTTGTTTGAAGAACTTCTGATTATTCCTTGACCACTGAGGGAAAAGAATTGTTTCTGGGAAGTGGCTGTTACGTTTCATAAAATACTAAATTACTCAAGCCAGTAGACTAGTTGGAAAGTCCCATTTTATTCTCACAGCTTTTTCTGGCCATACCCCAGAGTCGCAATAAATGTTTGTCATCTGCAACATTTGCAATATTAGAAAATAATAGTTACTCTCATTATATTTACTCATTATAATAATGACTTTCAAGTCCAGTCTGGAAACAACCGAAGAGTTCATTAACGTTTACAATACATTCAGTTGCTCCAAATGGTGCCTGATAGATGGCTATATAAATTCAATCATTTTATATCAAAAACTGACATCCTCGACACCATTTTCAGAAACAACATTCTGAAATATGGGATTTAACCTTAACGAACCAGGGTTTCCATGAACTACACTCGTTGGGTTGCTTTAAATCAGTGTTTTTCAAACTTGGCAACTTCAAGAGGTGCGGACTTCAACTCACAGAATTCCCCAGCTAGGAATTGAAATGAAAGAAAGGAAGGGCCATCCCATCTCTATGTTGGCAGAAAGACTACACATGAGCAAGAAGTGAAAGAGAAAAACAGGAATCTTTGTTTACAGAATATCTGCATAACAAGCAGCAGCTGAGCGAACATGTTTTGAAGAGCTGGAAGTTCACCTTTCAGGAGAAGCTGAGAAGGTATTTGAAGACCTAAGTCAAGAAGAGAAAGATGCTAGGATAAGAGGGTGAGAAAGGAAGCAAATTGAAGACCTGGTCCATAAAGCCATCAGTAAGCAGCTAGGGATAGAGGAGGCACATTTTAAGAAGGTGAGAGTGGAGAGTTTGTGGCTCTGAACTATTTGTCCAATAGCTGATTGGATAGTTGCTATTGTACTAGGTAGTCCTTGATTTACAACCATTTCTTTAGTGACAATTCGAAGTTACAACAGCACTGAAAAAAGTGACTTAGGACTATTTTTCACACTTTTGCAGCATCCCTATGGTCATGTGAGAAAATGTTTGACACTTGACAACTGGCTCATATTTATGATGGTTGCAGTGTCCTGGGTCACGTGATCCCCTTTTGCAACCTTCTGACAAGCAGACTCAATGAGGAAGCCAAATTCACTTAACAACTGTGTTACTAACTTAACAACAGCAATGATTCACTTAACAACCATGGCAAGAAAGGTCATAAAATGGGGCAAAACCAGGGGTGAAATGGTCCCAGTTTGGACCGGATCACCCGATCTGGTAGCGATGGCGGCGGGTGGTTCGGAGAACCGGTAGCAAAAATCCCTCTCTCCCCCCTCCCCGCCCATGCCCAGCTGAGCCGCACGATCATCAGCAGAAGAGGTTGTAGAAAAAATGCTTTTAAAAGAAAAAAAAAGCCTCTGATGATCAGGCAACTCAGCTGGGATCGTTAGATTCGAGGTTGTAGAAAAAATGCTTTTAAAAGGTAAAAAAAAAAGATTGCGCGCTACAGCTGATCACCGCCCCTCGTGCGCTGTCTTACTTACCACAAGCCTCCTTTTTGTGTGCACTGTGCATGTGCATCTCACATTTGGTGCGTGGTGCGCACTGCGCATGCTCAGCCAGCGAACCGGTAGTAAATCGGTTCAGATTTCACCACTGGGCAAAACTCAATAACTATTTCACTTATCAATGGAAATTTTGGGCTCAATTATGATAATAAGTCAAGGACTACCTGTATAAATTACAGTGTTATCAGCTGGACAGCAGAAGAGCTCACTGAGAAACAAGATGTCAGGGTTCCAAGTAACAACCCCAATGAAAGAACACTCCGTGGCTTGAGTTTCCTCAAGGTTACATTTTATTAGAGATGTCATATTGGCACATCTGGGAAAACCCCGAATCTGAAAGCTTCCAGGTTTTCCCCACCCAAAGAAATGTTAAAGTCCCTGCCCAACACCCACAAGTCCATCACATGGTCCAATCAAACATTGTTCCAACTGGAGATGCCTCCCAGTTCCAGCCTTCTAGATGTAGGGCAAGTTGGCCTTGACTTCTTGAGAAAGGAATGTTATTATGACTATGATATATAGTCATGCTCCATACAATCCCCCCTCCTAGTTTCTCACAGTAGTAAACGTGGCAGGTCTGAAGGGCTAATAGAAAAGATGACTTCCAAGCCTGACACAAGAATTGTTAAAAAGTCAAACCATCATAGCTGACAAGCAATAATTTATGATAAAGCCTGTCATTGGTTTATTTTTTAATCTGGGGGGGTTGGAGGATGAACTGTTGTTCAGAAATATATTTTTTACACAGACACGCATACAAAATCAAATATGCTGGATAGTTCTAGCTATAACATATAAAATTCAAGCAATTTTATTTCAGTGGTGCTATGTTCTTTTCAATCTTTACATATGGTTTTAATATTTTAGATTTTTTTTCATTTACAGACATAAAATGGAAGACAATAATATCAGAGGATACTTTTCACAGCAACCTTAGTGGAGGGTATCTTCTTGATTGCAAAAGTCAACACCAATCACCTGAAAAAAATGTTATTTTGAAATAATGTCTACTTCAATTTCCCATTATGTAAACTGCATCATGCATTGAGAGGTAGACACAGAGACTCGGTGAAATGTATTTGCTATCCATATAAATTAGATTTATACTAGTGGCAGCATTTCTGGAATACAGCGGATTGTTTAACAATATCTGCTTTCTGGTAATTGATCAAACAAATGAACTTACCTTTGGGCAGTGTATATTTTATTTATTTATTTATTTATTTATTAAATTTTTATACCGCCCCCTCTCCCGAAGGACTCGGGGCGGTGAACAGCCAAAATTAAAAACACACAATACAAATATTAAAATACATTAAAACAGAATTAAATTATCTTAGGCTTCTCCAATTTAAAACCCCGTTACCCATAAAATTCACCAATTAAAAATTTTTAACCCAGCCCGGCTTGCTGAAATAAAAACGTCTTCAGGGCCCGGCGGAAGGTCCGGAGATCCGGGATTAGTCGTATCCCTGGGGGCAGCTCATTCCAGAGGGCGGGTGCCCCCACAGAGAAGGCTCTTCCCCGGGGGGTCGCCAGCCGACATTGCCTGACAGACGGCACCCTGAGGAGACCCTCTCTGTGGGAGCGTGTTGGCCGGTGGGAGGTTATCGGAGGCAGAAGGTGGTCTCGTAAATAACTGGGTCCTAAGCCATGGAGCGCTTTGAAGATGAGAACCAACACCTTGAAGCGCACTCGGAAGACCACTGGAAGCCAATGCAGCTCGCGCAGGAGAGGTGTCACGTGGGAGCGCCATGCCGCCCCCATAAGTACCCGCGCGGCCGCATTCTGCACCAGTTGGAGCCTCCGAGTGCTCCTCAAGGGGAGCCCCATGTAGAGAGCATTACAGTAGTCAAGGCGGGAAGTAACGAGGGCATGAGTGACCGTGCATAGGGAGTCCCGATCCAGAAAGGGGCGCAACTGGCGTATCAGGCGGACCTGATAGAAAGCCCCCCTGGCCACGGCCGTCAAATGCTCTTCTAAGGACAGCCGTGCGTCCAGGAGGACACCCAAGTTACGCACCCTCTCCGTGGGGGCCAATGTCTCGCCCCCAATAGTCAGCGATGGCACCAGCTGACTATATCGGGACGCCGGCAGCCACAGCCACTCAGTCTTGGAGGGATTGAGTCGGAGCCTGTTCCGCCCCATCCAGACCCGCACCGCCTCCAGGCACCGGGACATCACTTCAAGGGCATCGTTGGGGTGGTCTGGGGTGGAGATGTACAGCTGGGTGTCATCAGCGTACAGATGGCACTGCACCCCAAAACCACGGATGATCTCGCCCAGCGGCTTCACATAAATGTTGAACAGGAGAGGTGAGAGGACCGACCCTTGTGGCACCCCACAAACCAAGTGCCTTGAGGTCGACCTCTGCCCTCCAGCCAACACAGACTGCGACCTGTCGGAGAGATAGGAGGAGAACCACCGTAAAACAGTGCCTCCCACTCCCAACCCCTCCAACCGGCGCAGCATGATACCATGGTCGATGGTATCAAAAGCCGCTGAGAGGTCTAATAGGACCAGAACAGAGGAGCAACCTCTGTCCCGAGCCCTCCAGAGATCATCAACCAACGCGACCAATGCCGTTTCCGTGCTGTACCCGGGCCTGAAGCCGGACTGGAACGGATCTAGATAGACGGTTTCCTCCAGGTACTGGGGGAGCTGTCGCGCAACCACACTCTCAACAACCTTCGCCAGAAAGCGAAGGTTGGAAACTGGACGATAGTTTGCTAAAACAGCTGGGTCCAGAGAGGGCTTCTTGAGGAGGGGCCTCACCACCGCCTCTTTCAAGGCGGGAGGCAAGAACCCCTCACTCAAGGAAGCGTTTATAATCCTCTGGAGCCAGCCTCGTGTAACCTCCCGGGTAGCCAGCACCAACCAGGAGGGACACGGGTCCAATAAACATGTGGTTGCGTTCAACCTCCCCAGCATCCTGTCCACGTCCTCGGGAGTCACAGGGTCAAACTCATCCCAGGTAACCGTCTCAAGACAGACCTCGGACAACCCGCCCGTACCTACCCAGTCGGAGTCCAAGCCTTCCCGAATCTGAGCGACTTTATCGTGCAGATAATGCGCAAAATCCTCAGCACGACCTTGCAAGGGGTCTTCCCGTGCTCCCAGATGGAGAAGGGAGCGAGTCACCCTAAACAAGGCAGCTGGGCGATTTTCTGCCGACGCGATAAGAGCGGAAAAGTAATTACACTTCGCCGCCTTTATCGCCACTAAGTAGGTCTTGATATAAGACCTCACTAGTGTACGGTCAGATTCGGAGCGACTGGCCCTCCAACTACTCTCTAGGCATCTTTTCCGGCGTTTCATCCCCCTCAGCTCCTCGGAGAACCAAGGAGCTGGGCAGATTCGGCGCCGGGTCAGAGGCCGCAAAGGCACGACCCAATCTAAAGCACCAGCGGCCGCCTTATCCCAGGCGGTCACCAGGTCCTCAGTCGAGTCGCGTGCCAGAGTCTCAGGAAATGGCCCAAGCTCCATTCGGAACCTATCAGGATCCATCAGGCGCCTGGGGCGGAACCACCTAATTGGTTCCGCCTCCCTGCGGTGGGGCATAGCGGTCAGGAAGTCAAGTCTAAGGAGAGAATGGTCTGACCATGACAAGGGTTCAATAACTATATCCCCTGTATCTAAGCCATTCAACCACTGACCAGAGACGAAAACCAAGTCCAGCGTGTTTCCTCCTATGTGAGTGGGGCCCTGAATTAACTGGGTCAGGTCCATGGCCGTCATGGAAGCCATGAACTCCCGAGCCGCCTCAGATGCTTCACCGATGGACGGCAGGTTGAAATCCCCCATGACTAAAAGCCTGGGGGTATCAACCACCACCCCGGCTATAACATTGAGGAGCTCGGGCAGGGCCGCTGCCACGCAGCAAGGAGCCAGGTACGTAACCAGCAGGCCCATCTGCCTCCCATGGCCCCACTTCACAAGGAGAGACTCACAACCGGATATCTGAGGTACAGTGGCCTCCCTAGGATCAAGACCTTCCTTTACAATAACCGCCACCCCCCACCCCTACCCTGGGCCCTTGGCTGATGGAATGCGCGGAAACCCGGTGGGCACATTTCTACGAGGGGGACCCCCCCCTCCAGGCCCAACCAGGTCTCAGTAATACCCGCCAGGTCCGCTCCCCCCTCCTGAACCAGCTCACAGATGAGGGGGGCTTTATTAGACACGGACCTGGCATTGCACAGCATCAGCCTAAGACCCAGGCTCTGAGACTCCGGACAACCCAGGGAACGAGAAGAGCACTGGGGGCCGGAGCACGTCACCGCTTGAAGACAGCGGATACGTGCCCCCACAACATGATATGGCCCCCTGCTCCCACCATACCTGCCCCTCCCACCTACGGTCCTGATGACATCGCCCTCCTCCCTACCAGCACCAACCCCCTCCGATCCCCGCTCCGCACCTCCCCTAGCGCGACCCTGTGCCGGGCCTGGTCCCCTCCCCAACAAATCACCCTATTGCTAAATCTGTTGACAAGCTAAATCTCTCCCCCCCTCTTCCTTTTCTAATATATATTTTTATTAAAAAACTTTACAAAACACATAAGAACTAACACAAAGCGATAAAGAAGGAAGGAAGGAGAGAGTAACGAAGGAAGGGACAGAGGGACAGAAGGAGGGAGGGTGTGGCAGGAAGGAGGGAAGGAGGGAAGGAAGGAAGGAAGGAAGGAAAACTTCTGTATCTGTGCAACAAATATTTACAAATGTTTATAAAAAATCTCTTACTTTGTGGTTACAAAAAACCTCTCATTTAACCTATTGTCCATTTTTTTTTCTACTACCAAAACCATAAGTCATGAAGGTCCAAAGTTGCTTTTTCAGGAGGCAACTGGTCTTTCTTGTTTTTTCTTTTGAAGATGTTTCACTTCTCAAGGTAGTGCTCCTGGTTCCTGTGCACCCTGAGGACATAGATAAACGTCCAAGTGCTTCAATGATCCTCTTAAAGGATGCAAAGTACCACTGTCTGCAAGGAACTATTCCCCACTATCTTGTCAGAGCTGAAGAAGCTTCTTGGATGAGAAGCAAAACCTTTTCAAAGAAAAAACAAGAAAGTCCAGTTGCCTCTTGAAAAAGCACCTTTGGGACAACCATGACCTGGATGACTGAGAATCTCTACAGACTTTAAGTCATGAGGGCATTTTTTTCTCTCTTTCATTCAAAAAGTCTTTAAGGGATTTCCAGCCTACTGTCAATCCTTTTCCTTTTTCCTATTGCATAGTTAAGATGGTAAAAATTCCTGCAGCTTAAATTGAGTGACAACAGAATGAAGGTGACAAATACCAGGTTACACCCTGACCACCCAAATAAATAAATGTCAGGTCAAAGGCCATTACTATGATTGCCAAACACCCACATACTTCTACTCCAAGGATTATCTTTTCCTTAACGATATGAAAAATGAGATTTAAAATAAATCCAGATTAGAGATCCAATCCCCATACCAACAGTTTTGTGACTGTCTTACTGACAATAGGAAGGAATATTACATGGATGGATTCCCCCATTCTCCCTCCCTCTCTCCCTCTCCCCCTCCCCCCCCCCCGAATATGTTAGTTAAGGAAAGCAGACATGTTGCTGGCCTCATTATAGTCCTTCCTAAATACCCCATTTAGGACTTTGTGGAGTAATGAAATATCCCCAACTCATTTAATGATCTGGAATTAGAATCGTGTCACCAGTGGCATTGTTAGGTAAAATAGAGCAGAACTTTGATTGCATAATTACGTCTGCCATTTTGACTTTTTGGACATCCTTTCTCTGGTTTTCCCAGATGCCACCACTGTTTCATGATGGTTTTTGTTGATGCTTTCCTCAGACCTATTAGCATTAACAAAAGACTTCTAACAAGGCTAAAACATATGAAGAACGGTTGCAGGAAGTGATATGTCTAATTTAATGAAAAGAAAGACTAGGGGTAACATGATAGCAGTGTTCCAATATCTAAGGGGCTGCCACAAAAAAGAGGGTGTCAACCTATTCTCCAAAGCACCTGAAGGAAAGACAAGAAGCAATGGGTGGAAATTGATCAAGAAGAGAAGCAATCTAGAACTAAGGAAAATTTCCCTGACAAGAATGATTATTTAGTGGAACAATGTGCCTCCAGAAGTTGTGGGTGCTTCAACACTGGAGGGTTTTAAGAAGAGATTTGAGAACCCTTTGTCTGAAATGGTATAGTGTCTCCTATATGAACAAGGGGTTGGATTAGAAGACCTCCAACATCCCTTCCAACTTTGTTATTCTGTTATTCTTTCTCCCTGCAGATTCCCAGAGAGTCAGATCTGTGAGTTTTTTTCCTTAGATTTTTATGACAATTTGCATTTCACGGGACTGTAGTGAACACACCTCAGAAGAAGTGGCTGACGCATAAGCATCTAGGAAAACATAATTTACCAGTCTGATCATCCCAGACTATAAGGAAAGTATAAGAAATAGATGAGGCATTTGATGTGAAACGTTAAGAATTAGTGTTAAGAATGAGCTTAAGGAGATCTCATTTCTGCAAATTCTACTTAGGGGCATTTCCAGGAATGTCAATAATTGCTCATAATTACACATCCAATCATGTAGAACAGAGTTTTTCCTTATCTTGCATAACTGCTTATTCCACAGAAAGTAATAATTGATTTCCATAGAAAATTAATCTACATATAATGTAAACTAAGTGAGCGCTTTAATTATCAATGCTTTTTACAAGCAGGCATTGGCACCATTCTGCTAGCGAAGGGAAGATGTTTTGTACTGCAGCATCAACGAGACAGTAAACAGTTAGACCATAAACTATTATTAGCACATGACTTTGTTTGCTGCTGTTATGACAAGTCATTTTTGAATGAAGGAAATCAGAATATTAATTGCAAACGGTGTGGCTGTTGATGCAGCAGTGGGATCTACCCAGTATCAAAATGATTAACTGTTATAGGCACGATTCCTCTCCTTTAGCCATTGCAAACTATCCACCATAACTATTTTGTCTCGAGCTGCAGAAGAGACCAGACACTTGGCTTCCATAGATACAACTACATGGCAGTTTCTGAAGACCTTGTCTTGTGAAGGCGAATATACATGTCCCAGGATAAAGTTGCAGCATCCATTATGGGCCAGTCACTGAGATCAGAGGTTCTTTCTTCCAAGTTTTTGGAAGATGGGCTCCAGCACAAAAACTGAACCTCTGGTCCTGGTGACAAACCCATATTGGATCCTACAAACTTGTCTGGTGTTGAAAGAATGTTAGTCCCATTGACAGAAGGTCAGTTTAAACAAGGAAAGTGAGCTGGATTCCGCCAGTTGTGTATTGCTGTTTCAGTCAACTTGAAATGCTTTTCAGATTTGTGTTGCTTCTGCCAATAAGGTTTTTTGTTTGGCTAGATATTCTAGTGTTTTTCTTATGTTGAAAGGTAGATGGTATGGATTTGCCTGTTCAAAGGTCACCACCTACTTCTAGATGTTGTCCGTTACTAGGAAAAATGTGACTTGCTACTAACATTCTCTTGCTGCATTAGTCATGAATGGAGCTCATTTGTTCTTGATTATTCCCTCCTATTTCATCTGATACTTTATTTCTGTGCTTGTCAGCACTAGACCAATATTCAGAAATAGCCTGATTGATAGGTAATAAGCATGAAGCACCTCTGTTAACCAGGGTACTTGATGAGTGAAGACACCTGTCATTCCAAGCACCCACCTATACTTACCCTATTCTACCCATCCCACATAAGGGAGAATGATTGATAGGAGTTTCCATGCCAACTGACAACACTTGGTGAGAGGGGCTAAGAAACTGGAGGAACCCACCAATCAGATTCCTTGTCTTATCCTATTTTAAAACATTAAAAAAAGTACCAGTCATCAGTCTTGCTATCTTAGCAGACTAAAGGTTGGGAAATGGAGCACCAGATTTTATACCAGCCTACGCTTCTTCTGGCTCAAGGACTGGTGGATTGCACTCTAATCTGAACATCTGACTTTGCCCTGAAATTTAAGTGTTAAGAAAAAACTCCTTAAGTATTGTTCATCATCCTTTCTTGAAACTTTTTCCCCTGTTGTTTCCTTCCATGGTCAGAAAGCTGTTTGGTTTTAACAGAGTGAAATGGCTTTCTCTTTTTGGCGTCAACAGAAACACTTTTTTTGTAGAGAATAATTCTGAAAGTGTCAAATAACGAGCTCTGAGTTGGGATAAAGAAAGATTCCTGGCACTCTACGAGAATCCTTGTCTTCTCTTCTTTTTGTGCCTGTCTTTGTGAAGACCTTCTAGCTAATTTTATTAACACTTTTTTTTCTTTTCTTTTCTTTTTTCCTTTTAAAGGCCACACTGGTTGGATGGATCTGCATATGGTTTGCTGTAATTAACCATTGTAACTTGCTTGTAAATGTGTGGATCCTTAAGAGAAAATTACTCATGCAGCAGAACCTCTTAACAAATCCAAATTTGTCCCATTTTACTACAGCCGTTTAAAGCATCTTTTAGCAGGCTTATTAGTGTAAAGAAAGAGAAATAAGAAGGGTTTAGTATTTAGTGGACTGCCCACTGAAAGTAACAGCTCTTGGATGATCTTGGCTGAGCTTAAAAATTTACTAGTTCCCATTTACCTAAAGATGTAAATAGTACGCCAAGAATTCCTAGGTTAGCCTGGGAACTTAAAAAAACTCCAAGAAAAGGCAAACAATCAGTGTACTGTTGCCAAGGAAATAACAGAGGGAGGAAGTGTAATGGGATGTGGGAGGCCATGTGGTCACCACATGTCAAGCTTGAGGTAGACATCACTTGTATATTTTATAATATACTACTCATAATAGTAATATATTACACCAAGCATACTTAGTTAGCTTAGTATAAATTATAATAGATTAAAAGTCAAATCTTCAAACATGTATGCCTTTGAATTTTCCTGGAAACTCTTTTAATAAATGATAAAATTAAATAAAGAATTAGAAGCTAGAAGCTCACTGCTTGGAGGAAATGTACATATTACAGATCACAAGAACTAGGAATTATGTACCAACTGGTGCATGCAATACTTTGACATTAACCCATGCAAATTTACAGATTATTGTTAAGATAAGTATGATTAATTTGTAATGAATAGTCCAATGGCATTATCAGGAAGACGTCTATTCCTCTTCTGTTCCTCCAAATAACTAAATCAATAGCACTACATTTTTACACACAGTTTCATTAGAACAATAATTGTTTCAGGATTGCTTGTTCAGTTAAAAACAGAAGAGCTTTGATGTTCTTCACTTGATCAAATCCTTTCTAGAATGGGAAACGGGTCATTTTTCTCATACAAAAATTGGATTTACCGAAACACCAATGATTCTTGTAACAAGGATGGGAACTCATTCAAAATATGAGTTCAGAAATCTGCACCCACCAACCTGCCCAGGGAATATTTCAAAAAGAGCCACCTAGAGTTACCCCAAACAGCGAGATGGTGGTGTATAAATTTAATAAAATAAAATAAAATAAATAGAAATAAATTAAGGAAGTGTTTGCTGTATCTAAGGTCAGTGTGAAGATCATTCTTTCACATACTTTTTTTTTTTGCTTCTCTCCTAATCCAAAAAAGAGTAAAGATTAACTTCTTTGAAATGGTTAGAAATAGAATTCCCTCTCCCAAGTCTCTTGTATTTGTTAGACCATCCTCCTTCAGTTTGATGGGGGAGACATATTGCTTCCAATTTCTTTATCCAGAGGAGAAGAAAATTTCAGAAGAAAATTTACTCATGAGTGGAATAATCTTGCCATTATCCTAGGGCCAATCTTTCTGGAAGGGGTGGGGCCCTCTCTTTCATTACATCATGTAAGAGGGGTTAAAGAGGCCATCTACATCAAAATTGAACAGCTCACTCTCAACAGAGGGGGAGGGATACGACATCATCTATCTCCAATCTACAACACATTCCTTTCCACAGTTCCAAGAAGGCTCCACACCAATTTGTACCACTCAGGTGACCCTGATGACACAGATAAACCTCCAGGTGACCTCAACAACCCGCTAAAAGAATGCAAATGACCAGCTGTCTGCAAGGAGTATAAATCTTTTCATACCCCATCATCCAGTCAGAGCGGAAGAAGCTTCTTGGATGGGAAGCGAAATGCTTCAAAGAAAAACCAGAGAGTCCAGTTGCCTCTTGAAAAAAAGCACCTTTGGGAAGATATCATGACTGGCTGTCATTTTGACGTGAAAGTGATTTGTTGTGGCTGCTGCTGTCACTGTCCTTTATATTTCACTATTTTTCTATGAAGGACATTACATTGTCACATAACATCCTAAGGAGATATGCAGCTACAGTTGCCTTTATTTATTCATAAACAATACATCAGCATAATATTTTCCAAAGATCACTCTGTGTTTCTGTATGAAAAGAGGAAGGTGGTAGGGTAGAACTGTAGGATTAGTTAACCTGTTTTCATCTTCAAACTCCATCCAATGAGCATATAATTTTCTTGTTGCTTTTTGGGGAATGTTTAACTGAACCCTATAACAGTGATCTGCGGTGAAATGTGGTCTGGACCCCCAGGAGGAAGGGGTTACTTTTCAGAGGGCAGAGGCAACTGAGCTTGGAAAGGAGGAGGGTTAAAATTGCTCCATCCTAGAGATTCCCAGAATATATCTATAGTTATGCAAATGGTTGCTTTAGTCAGGCAAGATTCTGTCTATTCATGAAGAACAATAAAGTACTCTTAAGTAACTCCACATGTCATTCTTGGGACCTGATGAATCTTTGAATAAAGAGTTGGTTCAGCAATAAGTGATAATAATACAATGTCTCCAGGAAACATTTCCTTTAAATTACTTGCATAAGTGTTAGATATGCACTGACAGTAGTATACAATCATTTGAAGTAAAATTGATTATACAGTGTGCAAATTGCCTACATCTGCAAACAAGGAGAGAAGCATGGAAAGAATGATGTACTCTGGTTTAATGTAGGACTATCAAATATGGGCTGGGAAAATCAGAGATGTAGAGAGCCCTAATTCTTTACTGCCATCTAGACTTTTGGCTGAACCACTAATGGAGTTTCTGCTCTCTGCCACTCCACTCCCTAAGCTGTGCCTGTTCTATGAAAGGCTTTGTAAATGATGACCTTGAATTGAAACTAAAAGCTGAATGTGAATCAATGCAGTTCCTATTGTAGCAATGACACCTAAGCAAGAGTCACCTTCAGTGAGAAGACAACTATATAATTTTGAGATAGATAGATAGATAGATAGATAGATAGATAGATAGATAGATAGATAGACAGACAGACAGATAGACAGACAGACAGACAGACAGATTTATTACTCCTTGGACCACCATATTTTGAACACAATGGTTTTCAAAAGCAGCACCATGTTGGACTTCCAGTGGCACCGCAGGCATTGGAAGACGTTCCTTTGGGAGCGCCAGCTCCGGATCGCATTAAAACTGCTAGAACAGCGCAAATCAACTGTCTAGCGGTTTGGATACTTTCCCCTTGGGAAAAGGGGGGAAGGTGAGCAGTCGGGCAAAGGTAGAGCTCCCCAAGACCCACAGGAACAATTCTGGGGCTCGGAGGGTGAGAGCTCCCTAGAATCCTGACAGAGCTGCGGATCCGGGACGCTTCTGCTTTAAGCAGAACAAGTCGCCGCGACCACCCCTGCAACGATTTCTTAAAAAACATCAATTCAAAAGCAGGCAGAGCAAAGGCAGGAGTGATTATAACCACAAGTACTAAACTTTAACTCTGATGAGCATTACTTCCTTCTGAGATCATTAAGAGGGAGAAAAGAAAAAGGGAATGGAAGATGGTGCCATAACTTTAAAGGGGTATGGAAAAGTGAAAGTTAAGAGGAAAGTCTCGTTAGCGCTGGCAGCCCCATTCAAAATTAATGGACTTTACCTCAGAAGAATTAGATTTAAAGATTAAAGAATACAGTACTGACTTTTTACAAAGTATAATATTTACAACTAAATGGACTTATTGATTTGGCTGTGGAAAAAGTGCAATTTGAAATTTAGAAAATGGCTTCAAAACAAATAAAAACTGGTGCTCCTAAAAGTTCTGGGGGATCACCAGCTTTACCATCTAAAATGCAGTCTTTGCCAGCGGATTCACAAACACTGACACTTGAAGCCCTTCAGGAGGCTTTAAAGGTGCAAGCCTCTGTTTTAGAAGGAAAAATCACATCTGTTCTCGAGGAGAAAATTAAAAACGTGTCTGAGGAGATGGCTGAAATTAAGGAGGTAATTCAAATTCAAAATAAAGAAATAAGAGAAGACATTGTTTCGGCGCTTCAGGGTCTGGCAGGCCATATCGAATCGTTGGAGGAAAGGGTGGAAGAAATTAATCAGTCCAATGTGAGTTTGGAGAATAAAATGGGTGAGGCTCAAGCCAAGATGGAAAAGGCAGACGCAGAAGTTACAATGATACAATATAGAGAGATGGAGTTTGCCCTGAGGGTAAAAGGTCTGAGAGAAAACAATCAAGAGAACTTGAAAGAGATTTTTGCAGAAGTCTTCGCACAGCTAATTGGAGATTCAAAGGTAGAGATTAGATGGCAAATAGACAAAATTTACCATGTCAATTCATGGCTTGCCAGACAGAGACAATTACTAAGAGATATTGTAATCTACTTTACTATGCGGAGGACACGAAATGAAATTTTACAGGTTTCTTATAAAAACAAACTTCAGGTGGCAGGACAGGAGGTTTTAGTACTGAAAGAAATCCCCCCCAAAATATAGAGAACTAGGAAGGATTATGCCTTCTTGGTCGAAGAACTCAGAAATCGCCAGATAAAGTACAGATGGGAGGCTCCAGCTGGATTAGTGGTGAACTACTCAGGAGAAAGATATCATCTCAATACAGTTTGGAAGGCAAGAGATTTTTATATCAATGTGCTAAAGGCTGGATGCCCACCATCTCCAGAAATTAGAAGAAGAAAAGAAGCAGAGGTGGCAAGAAAGGGGGAGAAAGAAGGGCTTCAGGCACAAGCTCAAGGAGGGGCCTCAATTACTCAAGAAGATTTATTGCAACTTTCGGATACTGTTCAAGCTCTAGAATTATTTGAAAAAATAGAAGAACCAAAGGATCAAAGACAGACTTGAGCGGCATAAAGAAGAGGAATTAAAGATACAGCAAACTCAGTCGACAATCCAAGAAATTACAAATACAGAAGCAGTGGGAGGAGCAAGGCCAAAGAAGAAAATTCAGGAGGATTTTCAGTTGATGCTCCAAAAGCTTCAAGGTGCCAAAAATGGCAACTAAATTTTTAACCTGGAATGTTAATGGTTTAAATTCACCGCAAAAGAGGAAGAAAGTATTTCATTATTTGAAACAGTTTAAAAATGATGTAATTTGATTGCAAGAAACACATATTAGAACAAGAGACCAAAAGTATTTAATAAATGCAAGATTGGGAACACATTTTGTTGCATCCGCTCCAGAGAAGAAAAATGGTATAGTTATATACTTAAAGAAAGACTTAATGGCTAAATTAATTGAAGCAGATGTTCAAGGAAGATATATAGCAATTGAATTGTTAATAGAAGGGAAGAAAATACTCTTAATTGGAGTATATGCACCTAATCAACAACAAGAAAAATTTTATAAGCTTTTGCATACTAAATTAATACAATGGGATTACAAATCGTGTATATTACTGGGTGATTGGAATGGAGTATTGGATACCCAGAAAGACAAAAAAGGACTCTTGCAAAATACCCAAATGCGTGCTAAATTGCTCAAATCTTTTTTTAATATGATGGATGATATGGAACCGAGAAATATTTGGCAAGAACGGAATGTTGAAGAACAAGATTTTACATTTTTCTCTGACAGGCACCAATCCTTTTCTAGAATTGACTTTATATTAATTACTAATGATTTTTTTTCTAGGGTGAAGAAGACGAAGATATGTCCAAGAATTTTAACTGACCATAGTCTGGTCTGGATGGAACTAGAACATGGTAAGGGTCTTAGGAGGTCCTGGAGGTTAAATGAAAATTTATTCAGATATGAGGAAAATGTGAAAGAATGTAAAAAATTAATGAAAGAATTTTTTGTTATGAATATGTATAAGGGCACAGCCATGGAAATGGTTTGGGATGCAAGCAAAGCATATATGAGAGGTATTTTAATATACTTGAACAATACATACAGACATAGACAGGGATTAAAATGGACGGAGTTAGAAGAGGAAATAAAAAAGAAAGAGCAGGCATTAATATTGAACCCAGTGGATAAGAAAACAAAAGAAGCAATTACACTATTGCGAGGGCAGTTTAATATGTTGATGGCAGATCAGGTTGCAACTAATTTGCAATATGCTAAACTTAATACCTTTTGTAATGCGAATAAACCAGGTAGGTGGTTAGCATATTTGTTAAGGAAAAAACAAAAGTTACATGCTATAAAGAAAATAGAATACAAAGGTAAAGAGGTGTATCAACAAAATATGATTAAAAAAGCATTTTTAGAATTTTATACGAGGTTGTATGCTAGTGATAAAATCCAAGATATAGATATAGATAGATATTTACAGACAGAAAATATTCCTACAATTACAGATGAGCAAAGGGAAAGATTGAATCAACCGATAACCTCTGAGGAAATTCTCTTGGTAATCAAGCAGTTAAAAGTTGGTAAGGCTCCTGGAACAGATGGTTTGACAGCTGTTTATTACAAAAATTTGCAGTTAGAAATGGTGGAACCACTTAGGGAACTATTTAGTAAAATACAATTTGGAGGAGAAGTACACCCATCTTGGAGAACAGCCTAGGGAACTAAAATTAGGCATTATGATTATAGACTAAGAGCAATTGCAGATAACTTGGTTGTTACTTTAACCCAACCAGTGCAATCAGCTATAGGCTTAAGGAATATAATTAATCAATACGGACAAGTATCTGGATTTAAAATAAATATGGGGAAAACAAAGATAATAACTAAAACTATGACTATAAATGAAAAAAATGAATTAGAAAGAGTAACAGGATTTGAAATAGTAAAAGAGGTCAAATATCTAGGGATTTATATTACAACTTCAAATGTAAAATTATATAAGTATAATTATGAACCATTATGGCAAAAAATTAAGAAAGAGATGGACAATTGGAAAAAACTACAGTTGTCTTTGTTGGGAAAAATAGCAGCAGTAAAAATGAATGTTTTGCGTAAATTTTTATTTCTTTTTCAAATGATACCTATACTTTAAAAAGATGCAAATTTGAGGGAATGGCAAAAGGGTATTAATAACTTCGTTTGGGCAGGGAAAAGACTGAGAATAAAATTAAAAATAATGTAAGATATACGTGAAAGAGGAGGTCTTAAAATGCCCAACCTAAGACTATATTATGAAGCAGCAGCCTTATCAGCAATCAGTGACTGGATTAATTTAACAGAAGTAAGAATATTGAATATTGAGGGATATGATTTGATATATGGATGGCATGCCTATTTATTATATGATAAGAAGTGGATAAGACTTTTCAAAGTCATATATTAAGGAATGCTTTATTGGTGTCTGGAAAAAGTATCAATACAAATTAAATGATAAGATACCTATATGGGCAGTACCCAGACATGCCATAGAGAACATAAGTGCAGAACAAAAACAAGAGGTTATTACATATAAAGAGCTTCTTAATATGGAAAGAGGTACATTACAGTTAAAGTCTTTGAATATATTCAAAGAAGAAAGGATAATTCAAACTTGGTTTCAATATGGACAGCTACAAGTTAGATGGAAAGAGGATCAGAAAATTGGTATCATGCAAAATGAGGAAAACTTGGTAAAACAAATCCGAGATCAGAGCCAAATGCATATAAAAAGGTTGTATAACATATTGATAGAAATAGATTCAGAAACAGAGTTAGTTAAAGATTGTATGATAAAATGGGCACAAAATATTGAGGAGCCAATAATGATGGAAACGTGGGAAAAATATGGGTTAGAAATGTAAAATTTACACAAGCCCAAAATTTGAGAGAAAAGTTTTACAAAATGTTTTATAGATGGCATCTAGATCCTAAAAAGTTAGCTTGTATGTATCCAAGTTTGCAATTCAAGTGTTGGAGATGTGAGTGTGATGATGCCACGTATTATCATTTATGGTGGACATGCAAAAAAATCAAAGCATTTTGGATAAAAATATGGTGGATTACGCAAAATATTCTTACTCCACAGCTGTTCTTGCTGGGTATAATTACAGGTTGTACGGTTATAGAGACTAATTTGATTTTAAATTTAATAACCACAGCAAAATTTTTGGTGGCGCAGTATTGGAAGAAGGAAGACGTGCCTACTATTGAAGAATGGACACTAAAAGTAGTGAACTTAGCAGAGATGGCCAAAATTTCAGGGTATTTGAAGGACCATTCAAATGAAAGATGTATTTTGGAATGGAGAAGATGGATTGACTATATTCAAAACAAATATCGTATTAAAAAGTTTCAAATAGTTTATGAATGAATAAAGAGATTTTAGAAAGTATTTAAATTTAGTCATGTAAAAGAGGAGTTAAAAGTACAAGAGGGAGATAGGAGTCTATAGATAGTTAGCATATGTTAGTATATGATTGTTAAATGTTATACCCTGTATTTTGCTCTGGGAAGTCGGGGGGGAAGGTTGGGGTGGGAGGGGGGAGGGGGAGGGGAAAACATTTGTAAAACTTTTTAAAACTTTTTAATAATAATAAAAAAAGCAGCACCATGTGGACCAAAGCAAGCCTTTTAAAAGCAATGAAATATACTGTATTTATGGGGGGAAACAAAGGAAATGTATTTTAATGTGTACGTACAGCCCACATCAAAATTTGGATTATATATCCACACCCAAATTATTACACTTTGTTGCCTTTGCACCAACCTACATTAAGAGGTTGGCATTTCTGAATTCCATTTCTTTCTTTCCGGGAATTTCTCATGATCAGACCAAACCTATATCAAGCTTGTGCCAGGCCACATACTGAAAAGGGAAGCTACCGGTATTTTAAAAATGGAATAATAATAGTAGTAAAAAATAATGGAATATCCACAAACACCATATCACATCAAAAGCCACAAAAGGGGGCAGAATTTAATTTTACAGTCAAAAGGAAATTTAAAAGGAGAAATAACTTCATGCATTTTAGAGTATTTGCCAAGCAGTCAAAGTAGAAGTGACTTTCCTTTCATGAATGCAATTAGCATGCATATGGTATTATAATATAAATAGCTTATGTGGGGGAGGCTCAACAGCTGGTGAAAACCATGTGGGTGCGAAGGGAACTTTAACTCATTCTCTCCCATCTTGTGTTGATAGAAACCATTTCTCCAAATGTGCTGATTAGCATTTCAAAATCAGCTTTCACTGACGTCATCGGGATCTGATGGGATGCAATATTGTTGGCAACCCTGACACACACCAACTCCTCAATTTATCTATACAAGGTTCTTAAGCCTTTATCATGGTTTCTCAAAGAGTAATAAATCTAATCCGGTCGAGATCCAACAATAAAATAGAACAGAGTTAGTCACTAAGGAAACACTTTTAAAAAAAAAACTAAACTAAACAGAATCATATATTTGCACCAGAGTTCACATACCTACAAACATTTTCGAGAATGTTGTGTGTGTAGATGTTTCTTTCAGGGAGATAGATTTTTTTCCCCTTGATCCTTGAGATAGATTGATAGATGATAGAAGATGATGAATGGATGGATGGATGGATGGATGGATGGATGGATGGATGGATGGATGGATAGATAGATAGATAGATAGATAGATAGATGATAGACAGACAGACAGACAGACAGATAGACAGATGATAGATAGATAGAATATATTTCCTACAATTTCTGTCTCAGACTTCTTTCTTTCCTTGACAGAGAAGAGTCCTAAAGCTCTCCCTGAGGTCACAATATGCAGTCCACAATGTATGAAATGCTTCAAGTACTGCTATGATAATTATTGTGAATCTGGCATTTGTAGGCTGGGGAACATGAAAATAGTTGAATAAGTGTCTACAGCCTTGTTCTCCTCATCTATTGCTGACTGGAGGTCAGATAGAATTTTGTTCAGGCTAATGAATTGCCCGGCATCAGGAAACATTAAAATAGTGATGTGCCAGGGACTAGCAAGGACAGGCAGATTCATATCAAAATGTAGCCATTGACAGTAGTTACAAAAACTACTTAGTTCTTAGTTGTTACAGAAAAGACTCCATTTGTTCCACTTCGCATTTATTGAAGTGCTTATGTTCACTTCCTTAGCGGCTTTATGAAATATGTCTTTAATCAGATACTTTCTGAGAAATTTCTTTGACTGGCTTCTTTATGTTCATGGTATCATACTGTATACATCTTTTCTAACAAGGCAGAACTTGTTGTGTATTGCTACTACTGTCACCAATGAGTACGTGGCAGATTTTCTACCTATGCTAATGTGAAGTTTTATATGGCTGTGCTTTTCATCGTTTTTTGTTTTTTTTATTGGTTGGGCAGAGGGAGAAAAAATTACAACATTTTGTAAATGTAACATTTTTATTTCTGTACCAATGTCTCCTTTCCCTGTAGCCACTCACTGACAACACTGCTATTGCCTGGCACCATTAGCATAGAATGTAGTTGCCTTGTTATTGATGGCTTCCTCCTGCTGTATCACACACCCTTCCTCATGGGCTGATTGAAAGGTCAAGTTGCAGAGGAGGATGAGGACAGGGGGAGAATACACCTCTGATGTTCTTCACAATCCCTCCTCTGTATGTGTGACCTGCAGGCTGATTACTTATGAACATGGATCTACTGCTCTTTAAAAAAAAAAGCACTTAACCCACATTTTTAAATAGCCCAACTGACAGGTCATAGGCATGAAGGAGGACTTAGATTTGAAACAGGACAAAGATGTAAGTTGAGGAAGCACCTCTAATACTCCTTGCAACTGCTCTCTGAGACTGCAACTTGTCATCTAGGCTATTTTAGAACAGGGATAGTCTCGTTGAGAAGATTACATGTTCAGAAAGAGTTTGATTATGGCACCACAGAGGCATGGAACACTTCCTATTCCTGTAACCTGTTGGAACAACTTGACAGGTGAGTAAACATCCTTCTATATTTGCAGCTTTGGACTACCCTACATTAAGGGGTTATTGGATATTTGGCAGCTGGCAGGTGATGCTTGTAGAAAGGGAAATGAAGCTAGAAGATTCTATCAATCACTTTCCTTATCTGTCATTAAAACTGTAAAGATAGTACAAATTCCCAACCCAATTAAGATAGCAAAATATACATTGTTCTACTTTTCTGCTGGATCAATAATTCATCGGTTATTTTTTTTTTTTAAACAAAATAGGAAAAGAGATAAGATGTAGAATCCTGCTCTTATAAAATCCTGGATAGACAGAAGTTCTGCCTTCTTACGTGGGAAATCAATTGAAATGTCCTTGTGAAAGCTGAAATATGTTTCAGTATATGAATGGATGCTTTTTTGAAAAAAAACAACAACAGATCAAATGCAGGTAATTGAATAAGCTCCTCTTATTCAATATCATGGTTTTAAGGCATAATGAAAACATATGATAATATCAAAATATCCAAAGGTTTCATTTATAAATTTTAACTGTTGCATCTTGTAAACCCAGGGGTAGGGATTTTTATTTGTTTTCAATATAACATGGCCAAGGATGTGCTAAAGTTAGAAGCATTATATGAGTCCATTAGTGCCAAGTTTCATCTTTCAAGGTCTCTTGGGACAACTAAAATAATGGCAGAATTTAAGACATACAGCACTAATGAAGTCTGTTTTATAACCCCAGAGCTATGGTCTTGCACCAGTTTGACAAAAAGTAATTATTTTCTTTATTTTACCCAAGGGCTGACATTCTAGCTGAACAAAATATGACAGAATATGTGTTGACCTAAGTGTGTGGAATAGCCAAAAAAGATATTACTTTTAAACACCCATATAAATTCAAACTGAGATTAATTGCTTCATTGTATGGCATCATAAAGAATTAAAAGACATTGTCTCTTGTTTTTCCTGGAAAACACAGCTTATTTATTTATTCATTTATCTGTACCCTGCCTTTATTATTTTTACAAATGACTCAAGGTGGTGAACATATCCAGCACACCTTCCTTCTCCTATTTTCCCCACAAAATCCTGTGAGGTGGGCTGGGCTGGCCCAAAGTCGCCCAGCTAGCTTTTATAGCTAAGGCGGGACAAGAACTCACACTGTCCTACTTTCTAGTCTGGTGCAGTGGTGAAATCCAAAAAAATTTTCCCTACTGGTTCTGTGGGTGTGGCTTGATGGGCATGGTTTGCTGGTCATGTGACCAGGTGGGCATGGCCAACTTGTCATCACTCACGTAACTCACTGTTAGAGCCAGGAGCTGCACATTCTGAAGCACATTCTACCCTTCTGAAGCTTTGAGTTTCCCTCTGCCATCTGGCTTGGCTGCCCAAGCGAACCTTGGAGTCTTCTCTTGCCCTGCTCTCCATCCCGGAGGGCCACACATCCCCCCCACCAATCCTCCGTACAAACCGCCCACCCCGTTTCTGCAAAGGGAGAACCCCCCCTTGCAGAGCAATCCAAATTGGGGAGGGGGATGCTGCAGAAAAGTCCGTCTTCCACCCGGGCCTGCGTACCTCCTGTGCCAGCTCCGTGGAGCTTGGGGCTGCTAAGCAGTCCACTGGCTTCCCACCCAGCCACCTGCCACTCTGGGAACTCGGCCAGTGGAGTCCGGCATTCCAGGGGAAGGAGGCTTGGCCGCAGCACCGCTTCCCGTTGGTGAAGAAGCAGAAAGAGAAGTGTGGAAGCCACTGGAAACTGGGCAGGCAGCAGCCCCCCTCACAGGGAGAGGCCCAGGCCCAGGTGCGCCACTGCAGAGCCCGCTTTCCCTTCGGCCTGGGCAGTGGTGCTTACTCGGTCAGGCCAGTGTGGGTAGCCTTCACCTTGGTGCTCCCTTTCCTGCCACCTTTGTGTGCTGTGCTTGGAAGGGGCTGCTGCCACCAGTCTCACCACCTCCCTCCCAGCCTGGCTGCAGACAGCCTCCTGGAGCACTGTTGTGGCACCGCCATTCATTTTCTTCCTTCTGCTGTGAAACAGAAGTGAATGGTGGCACTGTGGTGGTACTCTGGGAGGGCAGGTGGACATTGGCAGCCAGGTGGGGAGGGAGGGCAGCAAGGGAGGGTGGCAAGAACAATGGCGGCCCCTTCCAAGCACAACACTTGGAAGCAGTGGGCAAGGGAGTGCCAAGATGAAGGGCTTCCCAAACTGGCTTGCCCAGGTAAGTGCCACTGCCCAGGTCAAGGGAAAGTGCTGTGGGCTCTGTGGTGATGCAGCCAGGTCTGGCCCTCTCCCCACACATGAGGTTTCTGTCTGCCCAGCCACCAGCAGCTTCTGCATCTCTCGCTCCTCTTCTTCACTTGCAGGAAGCAGCGCCGCAGCCAAGCCTCCTTCCCCCAGAGCGCTGGACTCCACGGGCCAAGTTCCTGGAGTGGCACTGGCAGTCAGGCGGGCCAATCTGGAAAGACAGCAGGTGGGTGGGTGGGTGGGTGGGAAGCCAGTGAGCTGATTCGGAGCCCCAAGCCCCTCAGAGCTGGCGTGGAAGGCACACAGGCCCAGGTGAAAGGCAGCCTTTTCTGAAGGATCCCTTTCCCCTCTTTGGATCGCCCTGCAGGTGGGGGGGGCTCCGCCTTTGCAGAAATGGGGCGGGAACATGTGCAGCAGCCCCGGGATATCCGCCTGCCCTCTCGGAGCACCGCTGCCGCCACCCCTGTCAGCATCTGCATTTTCACCAAGGGCCGGCCGCCCACACACTGGCCAGGGGGTGACCTCGGAAGGCAAGTGGGCATGGGGGACTGCTGGGAAGGCCATGTGGAAGGCAGGCAAACATGGCAGGGCTGCAGGGAAGGGAATAGGCTGCTAGCTCCCTTCCCCATGACCCCGACATGCTTGCCTGACTTCTGTGTGGTGATGAGTGGCAACTGGGGCACCAGTTTGGGGGCATGGCCAGGCAGTGGTCGTGACCCAAGCCAAATGTCCACTACTGGTTCACCTGAATCAGTCCAAACCGGTCGGATTTCACCCCTGGTCTGGTGCCTTATTCACTAGATCAAAAGGGTTCTCAATAATAAATTGGATTGAAATAATAATAAAAATAATAAAGATCAAGAATTTGAATACATGTCCATGTCTTTAATGTGTTCTCTTTCATGCTCCGCCTCTCCCCTCTCCAGATGCATATGGCTTCATTCAGCTAAACAATTTATTATATATTATAATAAATACATATATTATTATATATTTAATTATTTAGATTTTATTTATATTTTTATGACACCTTTATTTGTTTATAAACAACTCACAGCACCAAACATATCTAATACTCCTTCCTATTTTCCCCACAACAACAACCCTGTGAGGTGGGCTGGGCTCAGAGAGAGTGACTGTTTGGTCCACATATAATCTAAGGCCTGAGAGTAAAGTTACTTCTTAAAGCACTTCCCACTTGATGTTAAGTAACATCTTCAGCGGGGGTTTTGGGTGAAGTGCTTTGTTCATTTATATGGTTGAATCACAAGGCTGTTTGAATCACTAGTCATTCTAGTCTTGTGATTTTGTGATTTCTGGCTGGCTGCTATGAGGCAGGGAATTCAACTGGGGAGGGGGCAGGCGGTTCTATTGTTGGTTGGTGATTCAGATGGTCTGCGTCAGTGGTGGGTTGCCCCCAGTTTGCACCAGTTCTATAGAACCAGTATTAAAACCGGCGGGAGGCTCCGCCCATCAACCCCAATGTCATCAGAACGCTTCTGCACAAGTGAAGCGAGCGTGTACGGCCCCATTATGAACCGGTATAAATAGAACACACCCCTGGTCTGCGTCCTTATTGGTTCATACGCCTGTTCTAAGTCAATGTGTTTGTTGATGGACCCTTTGGTAGAATGCCGGGCTTTGATAAACTCACATGCCTGATGGTTTTGGCATGGCCAATGACTTTGGCTTCATCCCAGTCAAACCAGTGTGGTTTCAACCATTGTTAGTTGCCTAGTATTGTTGGGAAGACATGCCATTTACAGGAAAAGGATAAATTAAAGTACAGGTAGCATTCACCCTGAGTGGCATTTTGGATCCTGGCTTGAATGGCAGAGGAGAAATTCTGTTGAATAGGAGACAAAGAATCCCAAGCGTAAGTTTTGGTGAAAATCCTCCAAGAAGTTTTTGAAAAGAAAACACATCTCATCTTTCTCTCTTTGTCTTTGCATAATTTTTATTAGCATATTCAAAGGGTCAGTTCTCCTGCCTAACAGGGAAATAGCCAAAGTGTACCAAAGGGAGCAAAATACCCATCTTAAAGCTGCAGTATAAGTGGAAAATTGAAGACAATTATGTGAGGCTTAAAACAAAGACCTCCAAGGTAAATCCTTGTTCCTTTAAATTGATTTTTTTTTAATCCAGAGGATATATATATATATACAGAACAACTGAGAAGTCAGTTTGTAGAGTATTTGGTCAACTAATTTCACTCCTAAATTTCTGAGGCATCGGTGAATTTATGATTGGAGGCAGAAATAGTATATCAAATAGATCAAATCCCATCAACTGTGAGAAACGGTATCCCAACAATGCTCTGCTGTTTTTTTTTTATTATTATTATTATTATCACTAAGCAATAAAAGAACACATCATTGCTTCAGCCATTCTTATTATCTGGAGCCCTTATCTAGGTCATTCCTTCAGGCAAGAAACTCTATAATGTGATATCAAAGTAATATTGATTAGCCTGAACATAAAGGTAGAATTCAACTGTGAAAGGATTTCTGTTTATTATTATTATTAAATTTAATGCTAGGACTAGAAGACTAGGCAGTACTGGGATCACAGAGCTTTAATATTCCTTCAAAAGTAAAAATTACAATATGCTTTTGAACCTCTGTATCCTCTATATCTATTTTATGGCATGGTCCATGTTTCAATCAAATATACAAGTGGGAAATGATTCTCATTTTGCCATCTGCCTGCATTTGATCTCCTTTTATTGCCCACTTGGGATAACAGTTTGTCTTTATTGTTGTGTGCATGCAATTCAATCATCTTCAGACTGGAGCTTCCCATAGGCGGAATAAGTCACCCCCAATTCTGAGCCAAAACAGGACAGATTCCATGGGAATACAATCTAATCCACTCTTCAAACACCACTGCTGATTTTAAGAAAGCCACACTTTACATTAAGCTTAGCTTGGTGAGACTGAAAGCTATACCAGACAAGAAGAAGAGAAATTCTGGGGGTCAAGCTTTGAGCTCTTACTTGGTGTTGAGTAAAACAGAAGTTTCAGAGTTACGCAGGTAACAGTGATATAGAAATGATGATGCTGATGTAAGATTGCAGAGTTAAAACTTGTGGCCTAATTTCAAATACTGAACAATTAGAGTGACCGATGGCTATTTTTTCCCTACATTTTCAGAAAGGTATAGATCAACAGAACCTTGAGGTGGTCTTCTTTTGTCAGATGTCTTGAATTTGAACCAAAGGGGTCATGACCCTTGCTGCTCATGCTGAAGACTGGAGTAGAAAAGGTTGTTGGATGCTGCTAAAGAATTCTACCTGCCCTTTGCCACTGAAGATGATGAAAGAGACTTCAGGGGAGACTGCTGAAAGTGAAAGTGCCACTGATTCTGAACTTCCAGACAGATCTATCTTTCTACTGCTGCAGAGAAGTATTGTTTCTACATATTCTCTTTCTAAGCAAACCAACATGCATATGCATCCCACCCCAATAAACCTAATAAACCTCAGTTGCCCACAGATTATAATTATAAAACTAGTGGCTTCCTCATCCCTGGATCATTAGATGAGAAGAAGGTTGTCATCTACCTGGGGCAGAATATGACTAAATAGATACCCATGAGATTAGCAGCCTCAGCCTTATAAATCCTCATGTTCTAGTAGCATATAAACTGCACCAATCACCAATTGAATCAGAAGGACATAGAGACATGCAGAACTTGTTGTGTGTGTGTGTGTGTGTGTGTGTGTGAAAAGCTCACTAACTATTTTAGTGAGGTGAACAGCATGTGTCTATCTTTCCTACTGCTGCTTCATTTTACAAACAAGATAGAGATACAAAATCAAAGATCAGACAAACAATAGTAATTATTTAAATGTGTAATGCCTGCCCATTCCATAATCCAAATGAACTAAGAATTAAAGAAGGAGGAAGCCAAAAAAGTGGAGATCTGGGGAAAGGTAGAGATCATTCAAGAAATGTAAATCAAATAAAAAGGGTAGCAGAATAAATCTACTCTTGTGTGTGAGAACGGACAAATAAAACAATAAGAAAGTTATCAACATTATATGAGGTGATTAAGGGTCAAGATCGCTAAAGTAAAGTGAAAGAATACAATGTGGGATTATTTGATCAAGGTTAAAATAGATATTTTATCTCTACTAACCCTTAATGGATTTTTGCTGATCAGGACTAAATGAAGAGGTTTTAAGATTTGTTTATAGATAAGAGATGGGATATGGGAAGAAAAGATGTTTTGTTCTATTTTTTAAAAAAGTTGATAAGTTTTTGTATATTTGTTTATATTTGTTGTACGAAGGAGGAAGTATTTTCTTTATATATTTATTTTCTTTTTGTTTGTTATACTTTTTTTCTAATTTTCTTTAATTTTAAAAAAATCTGTATACAATGCTTTTTTTTGTTCTTGTATTTTTCTTAGTTTGTATTAGTTTTTAGCTTTTTAATGGTAATGTTCAAAACAATTACTATTTAAAAACAAATCATTTTGAAGTGTTTAAATGTACTTGATTCAATTTGACACATCACACTGATTAGAAAATTCCATTAGATGTAATGTGAAGGAGTTCTGTGATTGAATTCCCTAATCAAATCTCTTGTTTATGCTTCACATATCATGTGTCACTCAGTATGTGTGGGGTGGGAAGAGTTATATAATAAACTGTAACAATGTGATTCTAACCTAAACCGGTGCTATTTAAATAATCACCAATTAACAATGAAGCCAAATTAGATTTACTTTGCAGAGCTAAAAGGGCAGAAAGCACTGTTTTATTAGATGTCTTACGTTTGTCCTTTGTTGTGCAAATCTTATCCCGTTGACAAATAATGTTAACAAAATTTAACAAAAACATCTTTGGTATGAATATAAAAGCTCTCTTTTCTGTACCAAGTTCTAACGGAGTGTTTTTTTGTACCGTTTAGTACAAAAAAGTACTTGCCTTCTTTTTCATAGCATTTGATATCCTTTGCATTTTGATAAAATGGGCATGCTCCTTTCACTCTATTAGTTCTAAAGGTTGCTCAGCTAGTCTTTCAACCCGGTTGGCAAGTCGTAAAAATCAGTGGTCTGAACCATGTAAGTATGATCATTATTTGTAAGGTCCTTGAAAATAATGTTACATCCAAAGCGGTGATTGCGACTGTTTGAATTTAAAAAGTAATCGTGCCTCAATTTGTTTAAAAATCATATCAAGTAAGTTGCAACTGAGAACTTTATTAAAATATATGAATTAATTTTTTCTTCATATACAAGTGAACTTTTGAAGTAATTTTTGTGAATTCAAAACAAGAATATAAACAAAGGCTTTTAAAGATAACTACATTCAATCACTACACATGGTAGGATCAGGACTATGCCAGTACAGTAAGGAAATTATGTGGTTTTTTAAAAAATTAAGCTTTGTTCTACCTTCTGAATTTATTCAGGCAGACTCCTGAATAAGGGATTGAATCCTTAAAAAATATTGGTTGGACATGCTAGTACAATCTCTGGACCGTAGCCAATAAATACTACTATTTTGAGACTTTAAATCTAATTTAAATCTAGTTTGCTTTTGCTGACACAATTGGAGCATGAGAAGAATGATGTAAATTCTTTTTTTAATTGTTGTTTTCTCTTTTCTTTTCAATTATGTATACTACTCTGAGTAATTTTGGAATTAGGCATCCTTAGCTAAATATTTTTTCTAATCTCCCTCCAACTGTTAATCCTGAAGACTGAGGACCTTCTATGAACTATAGTAGCCTTCTCCAACCAGACCCCACATCTATGGATATCAATTCTCAGAAATTTTGACATCGGCTAAAGAACATGGGATGCGGTAAAGAATAGGGACGTGATGGCTCAGTGGCTAAGACGCTGAGCTTGTCGATCGAAAGGTCGGCAGTTCAGCAGTTTGAATCGCTAGTGCTGCGTAACGGGGTGAGCTCCCATTACTTGTCCCAGCTTCTGCCAACCTAGCAGTTTGAAAGCATGTAAAAAATGCAAGTAGAAAAATAGGGACCACCTTTGGTGGGAAGGTAACAGTGTTCCGTGAGACTTTGGCATTTAGTCATGCCGGCCACATGACCATGGAGACGTCTTTGGACAGCGTTGGCTCTTCGGCTTTGAAATGGAGATGAACACCGCCCCCTAGAGTCAGGAACAACTAGCACATATGTGCAAAGGGAACCTTTACCTTTACCTTAAAGAACATGGGGAGATCATACTCAGAATGGAGAAGGGGGAGGGATATGGGACAAGTTGTAGATGGGCACTGATGAAAACTGTGTGTGCAGATTTAAATAAACATCTGTTTTCTACTAAGATAGCATCATCCATGGATACTCTAGATTTAAAACAGTATCTCTCTCGTGAAAAGATTTGGAGGGTGTAAGCATTTCTTTTATATTGCAAGCTTCTGATTCATTGGTACTGGAAATGAAACACTGAACTGGACAATTGTCTAGTCTGAATAAGTAACAAATAATATATTATATCCCTATGCAAATTTGAAGCGATGCAAATTGAAAAGCCTCTTCTGAAAGGTGGGTCAAATAGTGAGAAGAAAGGAAAGAAGAAGAAAAAAGACCAAATGCTCGATCACTGGAGTGTATGTACAAAAAGACTTTGCTTTTTATTAAATATCAAAGGCTTTGTGTGCTACCTATACCACCATCTTTTTCAGAAGAACATTCAACCTATTCCATCTGGACAGCCTGTGGTTTTGAGTAGATTGTTACAAAATCAGACTAAAAATATGTGGACTTTTCTAAGATACAGTGTAAAAAGCCCATCTATGACCAGAAGAAAGAATAGCTGTGGGTATAAAAGAAAACTAGCACTTAAATTTGTAACAGCCAATAGTTGGAAGTAACCTAAAAGGACAGTGCATCTCTGGAAACAGTATCCAGAAATGTGTTGCTGGAGCAAATAAAAGACATTGCTATTCATCATCATGTTTTCATTGCTGCCAATAAACAGGACACTAATATAAGAACACCCTGTTAATCATATCATTCATATCGCTGGGCAACGTTATTTATTATATATCAAATTTCTTAACCGCCCATCTCCCTCATAGAAAGGGACTCTGGGCAGTATACAATTTAATCAATATAATAAAAAACTTTCTTTTTATGGCCCTGTGAGCTCTTAATTCGGGGTAGAGTCGAGGATATTGGATGGAGCTGAGTGTTTACCAGCCGAGTGCCCTTCCTGACACCACACAGGGTTTGTAGCAGATATTTTTTTTCTTTGCACCCTAAGAAATATCTGCTGCTACCTAGGATTGAACTCTCAAACTTTTGAAATGGAGCTGAGTGTCTTCACCACTAGGCCACCACGCCTCTCTAATTTAATCAGTATAATAAATTATGAACCAGGTAATTTAAGATTATTATTTTTAAAAAAGAATGTAGAACGGAATGTAAAAAATTGCAAAAGATGGAGAGTTCCAAGATGGGGAGATATTGAGAAGGCATATTGAGAAGACTGATCCTGACTGTCAGGAATAATAAAGATATATTCGTGCCAATCAAGCTATTCTTAATCAGAGCACTCTATATTATGTAAAGCACAGTAAAGGGTGACATACATTCCTCACTGATTCATTGACTATATAAGTTTTTCTCATTCGCCATTTCTGTATAATTTACACAGTAATTGTGAATTTCATTTTCTCTATCAGATCTATTCTTTAAATTTGAATTTTCAGATCCACGTTTCTCAATGTATCATGTGACCTAATATTCACTTCAAATTTATTTATTTATTTATTTATTTATTTATTTATTTATTTATTTATTTATTTATTTATTTATTTATTTAATTATACTTATATGCCGCCCCTCTCCCGAAGGACTCGGGGTGGCTCACAGAAGTTAAAACAATAAAAACAATAAAAACAACTACTAAAATAATCAAATTAAAATCTCCCAATTAAAATCACCCATCAGATCAGCAAATTTGTTGGAAAAGCCATGTCTTCAGGTCACGGCGGAAGGAACAGAGGTCGGGGGCCGTCCGGAGCTCCGTGGGTAACCCATTCCAGAGGGTCTGTGCGCCCATGGAGAACGCCCTCATCCTGGGCGTGACCAGCCGACATTGTCTGACCAATGGCACCCGGAGGAGGGCAGTCCTATGTGAGCGGTGGGAGGCAGGGAGAATGTGATCCTGCAAATACCCCGGGCCCATGCCATGAAGGGCTTTATAGGTAAGTATAAATCATTCAGGGATCATAGCTTTGTATGATGTTCAATCATTTCTCCAATAAATACATGATCAACAACAACTTTCCCCCAATTCTCTGACACCAAATCTTCATGAACGTTGAACAAGCCACAACACCATTCTAAAAACAAGCCAATATGTATTTTAATATTTCTTCAGTTATATAACCTAGATACTCCTGAACTTACAACCACAACTGAGCCCAACATTTCTATTGCTAAAAAAGGAATTGTCAAGTGAGTTTTGTTCCATTTTATGATCTTTTTTGCCATAGTTGTTAAGCGAATCATGCAATCATTAAGCGAGTCTGGCTTCCTCCATCACATGATCTTGGGACAGTTCAACTGTCCTAAATACCAAGTGCCTGAATTTTGATCATATAACCATGGGGATTGTGATGACCTGGGGCATGGCACAGAGATAACACAGGCAGCTGGCAGTTCAAACCACCCCTTTATTGTTCCAAATTTCCCCAAATGCTCCCATGTTTCTGGCAAGTCCCAGACCAAAGTGATCTCTCTCACACACCCCTCAAGCAGCCTCTAGCTGCAAATAGTCCAGCCCAATGCTGTGAGCACCTTGGATACAATGCAAGAAAACCAGAAAGAATGCAAGGAATCCAGGAAAGTTCAAATGTCAGCACTCAACACTCCAGGAATTCAGCATTTCTTCCCGACAAATGCCCCTCCCCACAGCATCTCCATAAGATTCAGTCCCCAGGTGTGCCTTGTGAAGAGGGGCATCTCTCTCCTCCTGAGTAATTGGGTCAGTCTGCACTGTTCTTGCCTTGTCTCCACTCTCTGTGCTCGAGGATCAGGAGGGGGTGATCATCACCTGAGCTCTGTCTCTCATGCTCACTTCTTAGCCTCTCCTGGTCATCCTGCCCCCCCTTCCTCCCTGCCTACAAGCCATCCCAATCCTGAAAGACCCTGGCCTGACTGGGCCTGCTCCTCCCCATTTTTCTCCCAAGCCAACAAAGCTGCCCCTTCGATCTCTGTCTGCTCCAGTTCTGGCTCATCTTCCTTCGCCAATTCAGGCTCCAATGGGGGCATGATCATGATTCTGCGACAGTGATAAATGTGAAAAACAGTCATATGTCACTTTTTTCCCCAGTCCTGTTATAATTTTGAATGGTAACTAAAGGAATGGTTGTAAATTGAGAACTACCTGTATACAATCAACCGATTTTTCAACAATCTTACAACATTGGCAACTTCATTTTCATCATATGTTTTTTCTTGGACATGAATATTCACTTTAGCTTTACTCTTTGATATATCACTGGCATTTCAATATGATTTTTTTTTGCCATATTCCTTCATCGCTTTCTCCCCCTATTCCTTCATAAAAGTTTCATCACTGATCATTTTGTTCACATATATTCTTCAATCATCTCTCAGGTCTTTTTAACTTACTTCTAAATTTGTTTCGTTCAGTCAACACAGCATTTTTACTCTCTCATTTAAAGAGGCTTTATTAGGAAAACTACTTCTCCGGGCTTCCACTTGATGTCGCCGTGAGAATGGTTGGAAAATAACAGGCTCAGCTGAGCCTTGAGAAATCCAGCTGGTAACTGCTGTCAGGAGACCCAATGGGGTCATAGCCACCTTGTAGGGGCAGTGAAGGAAGGAGAGGTGCTTCACTGACCATGAGGAACTCACAATTTCCTCGTTAGGTCCGAAGCAAGATCTCCTGAATGACAGTATGGACAACGGCCATTTTTGGCAATCACAAGCTGAGACAACCGGGACCACAAGATTTGTGTTGGAGCAGTTCATAGACAGAGAATTGAAACTGGGTGAGATAATTACCAACTTTTACTCTAAAGATCTGATTTAAGTACAAACATTTTAAAAGATAACTTCCAAGCCTAAGAAAGCGGCAATTAAATACACGTAGAGTGAAAAAAAACACTGAAAATCAAGAGACAAAAGAAGCTCAAGGGAAGCTTTAAAACTCAGAAAGTTTGAAAAAAGCTTAAACAATTTGAAAGGTGATTTTAAGGAGAAACTGTCTTGTTTATTTGTATTTCTAAACCCCCTGGATTTATCAGATAATCAGCTGTTTTTTGACAGACTGATTAATGTTGGATTTGGGAATAAGAGAGCCATCTACTGGAAGAAGAGAAGTACTACAGTACTATAGCTGCAGTATACTCAGTGAAAAGTCAGTCAAGATAGAGCCTTGATAGTACAGTGGTTTAGTGCACCCTGTTATTAACACAGCTGCCTGCAATTTCTGCTGGTTCGAATCTCTCCAAGGCTCAAGGTTGACTCAGCCTTCCATCCTTTCTAAGTGAAAGGTGAAATGAGGACCCAGTTTGTGGGGGCAATAAGCTGACTTTGTATAAAATATACAAAAGAATGAAGGCTATTGCTTAACGCATTGTAAGCCGCCCTGAGTCTCCGGAGAAGGGCAGCATATAAATCAAATTAAAAAAAAATGAACTCAATACAATCAAAGCCTAATACACAAAATAGAAATAACAACCTCTGGAAGCCAGCCTGACCTTGATTTTATGTTAGAAGATGACTTGAATAATTTGAGAATATTTAATGAGTGTTTTCCCTTCTGAAGATTTCTAAAGGGAACTAACTTGCAAATAACTAAAGTTTATTAAAATTGGCTATTGGATTATGGATCTGGAAGATTGGAGGAATCTAGTGATTAACTTGGATTTAGACTATTAATGTTATTAAAATTATTAGACAAAAAAAGAAAGGTAATAGAAGAAAAGAGAAAAGAAGGAAAGTTAAATAAGACTTTAAAATTTGGACAATTGGGAAGATATATAATGGGAAACTATAAGGCTGTAAATTACTAAAGAATTTTAAAGATCATAAATTTAGGGGTTTTGGAGGTATAATTATGGGATTGATGAAATTTTATTAAGCAGGAGTTTCTAAATATTGAGATGTTGGAACTATAGAAATATACTGAGTAATTTTTATTAAATTGTTATAAAATGGATTTACAGGGGATAATAGAGGCATATGAAGAAATATTCTTGATGCTAAAAAGTGTGCATGAAGCTATAAAGAATAATAAGGAGACAAGGGGATTGTTTAAAGACACAGAAATGTAGAAGTCACTCAAGAATTAGGGGGGAAAGAAGACTAAGATATTCAAGAAATAGATGAGAAATTAGAAGAAGCAGTGGAAGGGAAAAATCAAAATGAGACACAAAAACCCAAAAATAAAGAAGAGAAAGGATTAATAAATCAGAATCAATTAGATAACTCCTTAAAAACTTATAATAGGACAGAGAGAAAAGAGAAAAATCTCTTCAAAAAAAGGAAAGATTTAGAGAGAGAAAAGAAAATTCTCTTTAAAAAAGGAAGACTTGTTGATGGATGTTCAAATAATACAGCAGAAAGAAAGGGTATCCAAAAGGGAATGTTCAGTAGGCATAAAAATATCAAAAAGAGCTACAAGATTCCAAGAGAGAGAGATAAAGGCTGACTAAAAAGTCAATAAATGATGGAATTTTAAAAAGGTTAAGTGAGGATGGATAATGAGAAAATATATTAATAAAATGGGAACATACAAATAGGGAAAATAGTAGCATATATAAAACTAAAAATACGTTAAATTTAGTAGATGGAAATTTAGGATTAGGTAATTTAATTGTATTATTAACATTAATAGTGTGTTAAAGTACATTGTGAATTTAAAATATTAAGAATTAGAAATTGTGGGGATTTTGAGATACACTCCTGGGATTGATTAAATACTGTTAATATTTGGCTTTATTAGTAATCCTACACATTTGGAATATTGAAGTTATGGTGGAATAATGAGTAATTCTTAAAATATTAAATATTAGTAATTTAGTAGGGGATAACAAATACATGGTGCAAAGAAATGTCTAAATGAATTAATGGGGAAAATCATAAAGAATTATCATAATGAAGAGAGAATACTATTGTTGAAATTGGAAGATTAGGATTACACATATTTATTTGTATTATTATTGTTAGCATTGTTTTAAAAAGATTTGACCCAATCAATACACTGTCCACAAAATATGTATGGTGTGAAAAGAAAACTGAAAATAAAACATGTTTTTTTTTTTAAAAAAAAGGAAAACTACTTCTCCTACCCATACATTTTTAAGTGCAAGTTAATTATGTTCTACTATTTATTAGATTTGAAATGCTTCATTATTGCTAATAGCAAAAGCATTACTTTGCAAAATTGTTCTTTTTCAAAATAAGTAATGTATAGACCGCTCATAAATAAATGGTCTTTTTGATATAGCTCCCAATGAGATCTGCTCATGGAAATTAATTTAATCCAGTGCTGGATTTGTACTTTATTTTTTAAATTATACATTGCACACAATGTATCTCATACATTAATGAATAAAAGCTACATCTGTTTTTCAGAATGCATCATTTATATAAGGATGATTGGCTTCCTATGCTGACAAGTGATTTACAATCCAGCCTAGGGTGTCATCATTTTTGTTAATGTTACATATAACAAGGTTTATTTTTTCCCCTATTATGCTTGGTTTCCTAGCAGGCAGAAGTCTATGATACCTATAATAGATAGCAGCTCTTTACATTCCAATTGTGAGAGAATATCATGAATAAATATTGAGTTATTTATGGAATAGAATAAATATAGAAGAAAGCCTATAGCAAATAAGCATATTCTTCTGTAGAAAAATAAGTGTGCGTACTAAATGTTATCAGTGCTCACTAATTTGCAGAACACCCAGAAACTTGGGTGTCTGATGAGGTGGGCTACATACCTAGACCTTCAGCTAAATGCAACAGACCAGGTCACTTATGGTGGATTTTAATACAATTTAAACAATTCTGTCTTAACATTTTTATACTGAGCTCTTAGAATTCAATCCTCTCAATGTAGGCTGTGCATTTAAATGGGAATTCATGTCTATTTAAGAAGAGTTTTTTAAAAAAACTCATCTAGGTTTCCAAATTGCCCATTTCTTCAGTTCATTCACCTGCTTTCTCTCCCACTCCTCATCAGTTGGGAGGGGAGATTTGCATAAAATGATGTAAAAAGCACTTTCTTCTGAGCAATCCTATAGAAATGACAGTTTAAATAAATTCAGCAAAATTTCTAATTTTATAAAAGGGGGGAAGGGAAAGAAAAGAATTGTTCATGCCTTCTTATTCAAATCCATACATTTTGTGGTTCTATGAAGCTTCAGATGCAGATGGGGAATGCAAATTACCATATTTTTGGTGTATAAGACGCACTCCCCCCCCAAAAAAAAGTGGGTGGAAGTGTCTGTGTGTCTTATAGAGCGAATGTTGCTGAAGCCCTGCCCACCCACTGGCCGCCCATCCACCAGGCTTTGCCTCCCAGCAATTTGCCTCCTTGCAGCAAACAGCAAACATCCTGGTCAGCTTCAGCACAGCCTGATTTAGCACGAACAGCTGATTGGCAGTTGGATCTGCCTCCCTATCAGCTGTTCCAGGCTGCAGGGATCGCCGCCGCTGCCCATTGCCGCTGCTGCCTATCGGTGCATCTGTGCATCCCATTTTCGGCCTCCGTGTGCCCCATTTTCAGCCTCCGTGTGTCCCATTTTTGGCCCGTTCCAGGCAGCAGGGATAGGTGGTGGCGGGGATAGGCGGTGGGAGCAGGGATCCCCACCACCTGGAATGGGCCAAAAATGGGGTGCACAGAGGACAAAAATGGGGTTCAGCATGGAGGCTGAAAACGGGACATGTGGAGGCTGAAAATGGGGTGCATGGAGGTGGTGATGTTCAGCCTGGAATAGCTGATAGGCGGTATTCTGGGAGACTAATCCAACCACCAATTAGCTGATCTTGCTAAATCAGGCTGTGCTGAAGCTGACCAGACTGTTTGCTGTTTGCTGCTAGGAAGCAAATTGTTTGGAGGCAGAGGCAGATTTTTTTCCCATGTTTTTCACCCCAAAAGCTAGGTGTGTCTTATAGTCTGGAGCATCTTATAGTCAGGAAAAATACGGTAGCTAAATTTGGTTGATACTCCATCTCCTAAACCCTAATTTGCCCCATAGGTTTCGTGAAACAAGTATCTTCTTCTGTGCTTCAAGATATAAACAAATTGTATATTTAAAACACTTGTCATATTGAAACTATCTTGGTCTGATGTTGCAGATGTGAATATTACCATTTTTAGAAGTTGCCTCAAGGATTCCTAAGATGAAAAATACAAATATTGAATCACTTTGTCTTAAAAACTTAACACATTTATTTATTTGAAAAGATATAACTACTGTAGATAATGATTCACAATAGGACTAGACATATCCACAAAAGTATCATTTGGGGCTGTTTTATAAAAATGAAAAGATATAATTTATGTGTTTAGTTAAATATATGAATCATCTAGGCAGGGCAGTTTCCCCAAATACTTATTTCTTCTTTCATGCCTGTTGCTTCAGAACAATGGATTTTTATGGATTTTCTCCCAATCCCGGAACAACTATTTCTCCATAATTGTCTTTATTTTTTTCTGTCATGTCCTCATGTTTTCATCTTATCTCCAGAAAAGGCAGCTTAAACACATCTTTAGCCTTCTGGCTTAAAAGTAATGTTTTTCCTCTTTTCCAAGTAGAGATTTTTACATGGATAAGATATAAAAATGCTTCATCCACAGAGTGGGGTTGCAATTAGGGACTGGAAAATGTTCAGCTCCTATATGTTAAGGAATAAGAAAGAACACAATCACCAACGATGACAGGGCACGCCACTTGTATATAAACTGAGAGCAAACCTCACTCCTGCTAGCACTGATGATGTTACCTAGTTTGGATAATGAAACATTTGCAAGAAAGCAACCAAACTCAAGGAGTACCAAGGACCCCACACTTTAAGCTACTACAGAATGCCCCCCTCCTATAAATCCTCTTTGTTAGGAATCCATCAAATGCTAACTAGCAGGAATATAATTGGGCAATCAGAAAATTTCCTGCATAGTGGACAAACTAAGAAAAAGCCATGTTTTCAAGATGAATGGGTTTAGTTATGTTTCAAAATTTGCATTAGGCTTTGTTTCCTGTTATGTCTGGCAAACTTCATCAGCAATTTCCATGTAAGTGGATTCAACCACCAGTTCATTTTGAAAAACTCTTTCTTGTGTTTTATTAGGTCTCACTGTGATTCTTCATCATTAAATTAATGCAACTTTGACCCTTTTCGAGCTTACACATTTATCTTGTATCTTCCTTTCTGGTAATGTAGAGTGGGATGGAGACAAGCAAGAAAATCCATTTAAAAAAAAAATGGGTGTGTACTGTACCTGTGGGTCTGTGTTTGTATGTGCACACTTGTGTGTGCATGTGCACACATCTGTGTGTGTGTTTAGTGCTGGGGGCGCTGAGATATTAAAACCTATGCCAGATATAGATTAGAAGAATAGAAATAAAGATAAGAGATAACTTTATTTTCCTCCTTCTTTCCTTCTTTCATTCCCTCCCTCCCTCCCTCCCTCCTTCCCTCTTTCTCTTGAAAGAACTTCAGACTTTTTTTTTTCCAGGAGAAGCAATTAGTGAGCAAAAATTAGACCAGTTCAGGAACTGATTTAAGTATTTCCTCTAGATTGAGTCATAATACAAAGTTGGAAGGTATTTGTATCAGCCATATCCTCAATCCACATGAGACTTCCCTATATGACATTAATATCTCTTTTTCCCCTGGGAAATTATAGCAGCACTTGAAAGGAGCTTTCTGATGTCAGGTCTCCTATCTGAGACTGAAGCTTTTCCTCTGAACTAGAACTCTAATTAACTGGTGGATTAGAATTTGGCTTGGACAAGGTTATTTCCAAAACTGCTTGTGCAATTGTCTTTCCATTGGTGAAAAGTGCTGCAATTCCCTACATTGTTTTTTCCTGTTTGTTATATAGTTAGCTAGTTCTATCTACACTGTATACATTACAATTTTTTGGCTTGAAACCATTTCAGACATAAGGGAACTGACAGATAAGAGAGTGATTTCAAATGCAAAACTGCCAAATGAAAGATTCATGTAGAGCAGTTCAATTGAGACATTTGAGATTCATTGGGTAAATCATCCATCAGCGCAGCCTATGTAAAGCATTGTCTAAAAATGCCATTCCAAAATGATCTTTTAGCTTTTCCCTACACCCGAAACATTTAACATTATCTCTATACAATCTACTGAAGCGCAGGAAAATCATTCGGAAATGGAAGTCCTATGTGTTTGTTGAAGGCAGAGCAAATAATTATTCAATCTCGACAATGACAAGGTGGCTTTCCAGATAACATAACGGGTTATGGTAGTTCCTGTCATTACTCAGTAGCACTTTAGTTATCCTAAATTATTAATTACACCTGTGTCAGATGTAATTGGGTTGAGCTTTTTTAACTACAGGAGAAAATATTTTAATAACTGTTATAACTATACTGAGAAACAATTAGAAGCCCTCAGTGATTCTAAAGCCCTATCATTTGCAGAATTTTTACGACAGAAATAGGAAAAAAGAGCCACAATCTCTGTCCTGACTGTTTAGTATTTATTTATTTAACTTATACGCTTCCCAGGTTACCTAGAGGCAACTCTAGGCAGCTTACACTCAATCAAAGCAACAAGATGAAACATTAAAACAAAAAAATATTAACCAAAATTGAAGGATTTATATTCTTTGCAGTCATCTAGTCATTAGCACCATTCTCAGAAAGAATACTAATGACCAGATAACTGCAAGGAATAGAAATCATTTCATTCTCCACCATTCAATCAGAACTGAAGAAGTTTCTTGGATGAGAAGCAAAACATCTTCAAGCAAAAGGAGAAAGTCCAGTTGCCTTTTGAAAGAAAGCACCTTTGGGTTAATAACAAAGGTGGTATTCAGCAGGTTCTGACCAGTTCTGGAGAACTGGTAGTGGAAATTTTGAGTAGTCCGGAGAACCGGTAAATACCACCTCTGGCTGGCCCCGCCCCCATCTATTCTCTGCCTCCCGAGTCCCAGCTGATCAGGAGGAAATGGGGATGTTGCAATAACCTTCCCTGAAGTGGGGTGGGAATGGAGATTTTACAGTATCCTTCCCCTGCCACTCCCACCAAGCCATGCCATGCCATGCCCACCAAGCCACGCCCACAGAACCGTAGTAAAAAATTTTGAATCCCACCACTGGTTAATAAGGACATATTTTCCTATTATCCTTTCCTAGCTGGTTAAGTGGGATAAAGTTTAGTGGGAATTTGAATATTTTTTAAGAAAATGCCTTAACCAACAGCCTTAAAATTATTATTCTTGTACCAAGACCAACCTAAGCATCTTTCAGAACCGTAGCTCTTCACAGCTCTTGTATCACCTCCTATTTTGCCCTTTGTGGGTTTTCTAAATCAGGATATCCCAACTTCAGAGCAATTTCTTGGCTTGAGGCAGGCGGAGACTGCTGGAGGAAAGAAGACTGGCTTTCATGCGTTCAGTTAACTTGGCAATTTAAAAAAAAATAGAACTAATAGCTAACAATTAAAATAGTCAGTTAAAAGGAAGTGTTAGCCTTCCAAATAAATGGAATTTCCACAATAGAAGTGGCTCCATTTTGAGCTCCTCCTACAGCAACAGTAAGGGAACTTGCTTCATTGTATTCTCTGCCTGAGGTTGGAATTTTGTCTCAAAATTAAGGGAAGAAAAATGGAATTCAATGATACCCAGATAATGAGAATGCTGTTGAAATGTTAGATGCCAACATTGTTTGCTTTTATTTATTTTATTTATATGCCATCTTTATTATTTTTTGCAAATAACTCAAGGCAGCAAACATATCCAAACACAACTTCCTCATCCGATTTTCCCCACAACAACAATCCTGTGAGGTGAGTTGGACTGAGAGAGAGAGTGACTGGCCTAAAGTCACCCAGCCAGCTTTCCTGGCATAGTCTCCTGTTTTCTAGCTTGGTGCCTTAACCACTAGACCAGATTGAGTCTTGCCTTGCAAGACATTTTGAAGAATGTAGAATGCTGACAACTGTTTGGGTCAGGTAAAAATTCCAAGTCAAAATTATACATTTTAAAAATATAATTATAGTTTATCTGTACGGAGACGTAATCTATTTATCCATTAACTCAAGGCATCAAATTTCTCCCATTTTCAACAAATGTATTATCAGGAGCTAGGATCAAAAGTCAAGATGATGACCACCACTGCTTGATGAACCAAAGGTGCTTTTTCAAGAGGAAACTGGACTTTCTGTTTTTTCTTTGAAGATGTTTCGCTTCTCATCCAAGAAGCTTTTTCAGCTCTGACTGAATGGTAGGGAATGGTTGACTAAGAATCGCAATAGACAAACTGCTTGATGAAAGTCACCATACTTGTTCTGTCCCCCTTTCCCTACACAGGCAAACTCACAACCAGGCACGCCTGCCAAGGTTTTATTATGCAATCAGACTAGAATCCCTTGCAGATAAGAGTTTTGGCAGTAAACTGCGAAATGCCTGCCAAGTCAGTTTTCCCTCACAGTAAGCAAGAGAGTTTATCCTCAGTCGGGTCCAGTAGGAAAAAAGTAATCCACGAAGCAAGAGTTAGCCAAGGTCCAATCCAAATATGTACAAGCCAGATTTCAGGTAACACGATGTGACTCTAAGGTTTTTAACTTTGACTGTCACAAAGCCTGAAGAGCAATCACACCCACTTTTATTCCTTGTGGGGTGTGGCTCAGTGACTCAGCTCAATCTCTGGCCCTCCCACGCCTCTTTCGTTGCTGCGCACACTTCTCCCACCGACGCTTCCTGGGATCAAGCCAGGATTCATCATCCTCGTTCCCTATCGGTGTTGTTGCGATATGCTTTCCTCCTGGCATATCCCAGGCTGTTCCTCTTGGCCTTCGGATGGAACCTGAGGCATTGCTAGAGAGGAGGTTCCTGGAGAGGGAGGCCTTGTCAGTTCCTCCCCATCACCTTCTGAGTCCTCTTCCTCTGTTAGGACAGGCTCGGGAGTCGGGGTCACAACAATACTGATATTGACTTTTCCCTTAAGTAAATCAACTATTTCCCATGACACAATAAATTTTGGTACAGAAATATTTCACATTTCAACTTATACAACTGTACTTCACCTATAATTATTTTCCAAACCGATTTTACCTTACAAGTGATACCAGTCCCAAAGAGATGGGGTCTTATTCAATAAACTCTGGAATTTAATTTCAACCTACCAGTAGCAAAAGGAAAGTAAGACTGATAGAAAATATTTCATGGATTGGAACTGGATTTAGCCATTTATTTGTACAATAGGCCCGTTGAACATGGCAATTGCATTAAACCTGCTATGACAGACAGAAGCACAAGCATCAAGAATGCAAAGAAGCAATTACTGACAGACAGTCCCGGTGGGGTAATGCCTGTGTGATCACAAAGAGTTGGAAACCACCAAACAACTAAACAACATCCTTTAATTATATGATGTTATCAAGATCCAGTGAGACCGAACTTTTAACATTTTACATGTGTCAAAAAATTATAGAGCAGAAAGACATCAACAAGAATGGAAGATGGAAAGGTGATTTTAAAAAAAAAACTGAACACATTTAATTACCTTGGCTTTTTGTTGTCAACTATAAATGAGGTTATCAGTGGAAACAGAGCAAGATCCAGAAAAGGAAAGGAGCATTTCACACACACACACACACACACACACACACACACACATATATATATATGATTTCCAAGAGGCAAAATATAAGATTTATGAAAGTCCATTTTTCCATCTGTCATCCAAAAAAGAAGAAAAAGGCAGGAGGCAATAGGAATTATTTTGGAAATAGATGTCTGAAAATATAGTTTCGCAAAAGTATCAGGACCAGCCTCAGGCAACCTAATTTATGTAGCCACCTGTCTGGGACATGGAAATACATTATGCTTGACCCGAGGTTGCCGTTTCAAATGACAGCCCCAAATCCTGTTCTTTACACTGCTTTGTGATGTCTGAGAACCTTGCTTTAATTAGGCATCATTAAATGGTACCTATGGAGTAAAGCTAAATGCACCATCCTCTCTATTCGTACATGCACAAATTATATGCTTGACCTTGATGGCTTAAGGAGATTAAAATAGGATAAATAGAAGTTCCCAAAGCACCATTGTGTTCAGGTGTATCCACAGAATGTCCTGGTTGGAATTTTAATCTTACTATTTCATTTATGTAAATGTAGAATTAGATTAGAGTTGGGTAATACTTTTTGGGTAAGATGGAACATCAGTAACTATTTTCTGCAAAGTTCTGCCGTATTTTAGTTATTTATTTACTTATTAAACTTATAGGCCGCTCAACTTGCCTAACTAAAGGTGACTTTAGGCTGCTTTCAATCAATAAAAACAACAAGATAAAACAATAAAACAATAAACAGTAACATTAAAATTGATTTTAAAATTAACAAAGATGAGGAGAAAGGAAGCAAGATGCACACAGGTAGAAGTGGAGTTTTATCTTAGTCCATTAACCATCTTTAGAACGATGTGCCCTCATTGTGATTCCAGGCCAATTGACCAATCCCAGGTCTTCAGGCTGTTTTGGAAGGCCAGACAGGTGGGTGCAGACTTCACCTCTGGGACCAGAATGTTCCAGATGATGGGAGCCATAGTAGAAAAGGCCCTATTATAATAATATTATAATTGTATTGAGAACTTGCAGAAATTCTTCCGGATGAGTCGAATCTTTAAACCAGTTTGATAGGATCTCAGTTATGATCTCCAGCATACAGTATGTATTGGTTGAGAAATTGATCGTTAAATGGCTTGTGTGATCTGCTGTCGCCGGGGTGGTGGGTAATTTTATTATATTATATTAATATTATTTGATTCTTTTTTATTAGTTTTATTGTTTTAAATGAGGTTTTATATTCTGTAAGCCACCTTAAGTCGCATGTGTGAATAGGTGGCAGTATAAATTCAGCAAACAAACAAACAAACAAACAAACAAACAAACAAACAAGCAAGCAAGCAAGCAAGCAAGCAAGCAAGCAAGCATGAAGTGTCCATGCTGTCAGGGTTCCAAGTAACACCCCCTACGCATTGGGCTTTCAGGCCTGCCAAATTTACTACTGTGGAAAACTGACACATGCCTTGTTCAGATTTGGTCTCTCCTTATCTATAAACCAATACAAAGTCAAAATTATAAAGATATTGATGGACAGTTAAATCCTCAAATCCAATCTTTTGCTTAATACAGAGATCCAAATCAAAGCAGCTCAGACTGTTGGAGCAGCTGGCCTTCAGAAGTTGTGGGAGGTCCATCACTTGAGGTTTTTAAGAAGAGAATGGATAGCCATTTGTCCAGAATGGGTTTCCTGCTTGTGCAGGGGCTTGGATCCAGTGGTGGGATTCAGCCAGTTCGCACCACTTCGGGAGAACCGGTTGTTAACTTTCTGAGCAATTTGGCAAACTGGTTATTGGAAGAAATCATTAGGGCAGAGAACCAGTTGTTAAATTATTTGAATCCCACCACTGCTTGGATCAGAAGACCTCCAAGTTCCTTTCCAACTCTTGTCATTCTGTAATGTCTCTCTAGCCTCCAATTTATTAAAACAAATCAGCGAAAGAAGATCTTTCACCTCTCAAGGTCATTTGTTTCATTGTCAAACAGTTCTTAGGGAGATTTTCTTAATATTCAGTTGGAACCTGTCTTCCTGTAATGTCCATTATTTCATGATTAACATGTTGAAGCAATGAAAAAATGACTTTGTATGACATCTTTTTAAGCATTTGAAGAGTGTCAATACCCATTTCCTGTCTTTTTTCTCAAAGGCTAGATATGTCCAGTTTCGCAAATACTGTTCTCAATACCTAATTTTCATGCAGCAGAGAATATATTTTCTCCTTCAAAAGAAGACAGGTATTCCCTCTATCAGGACTGTCTCTTAAGTACTCTAAATGCAGTTATCAAATCCTGCTCCCTATCTTTACTCACACCCCACTTCCTTTCAAATAAATATTTCATGCACTTTGCAGCACAGATAAAAACATGCAAATGAATGGGCTAAATGATTCAAAATAGACTTGGTTGAAAGTTTCATTAATACCATTCCAGTTGAACATTAAATGAGCACTGCCTTTTATGAAAAGCAGTAAAACACTCAATTAATTTATGTCTTCAGATAGGAAGTGTTCCTTCAAATGCTGGCTAGGCTTATAACATATAAAATGGCAGTTACTGCCTCACTGAGTGATGTACCCCAAAACAGTCATTTTGGCATGTTTAATTGGCATTGGTTGGAATAAAAAAAGGGCCATAAAAATTCCTTTTCTGAGGTTTGCTGAGCTTAATGTGAGCAGATTATGTCTAATAATAGTCTTATTTTTCTTTCTTAAAGATGTAGAATCAACAAGCCTTTACTAATGTTTTTGGATGTGTAAAAAAAGATCAGCTTTGTGATTCTTCTGTATATTAACCAGGGATACCTGAAGATTTCACTTGGTGCCCAGATCTTTCAGTGAATTGTTTTCATTCCCATTTCCCAAAGTAGGATAAGGATTTGCAGTGTCGTTGTTATTTTATTTTTGCATTTGTCTATATTTTGAATTACAATTCTTGGTTCAAAAACAAATTAGATTTCTAATAAACTGCATGCACGTTGATTTTGAAATAAACTGATGTCTTTTCTGAGAGTTCACAATATTCCTGGGATCTGTGCCATTAAGATAATTGTTAGCAGGGGTGGGCTGGTGCCGGTTGTAACAATCAGTTCACAAATGTAAGCACCCACGTTGTCCTTCCGCGCATGCTCGTGGCATTAAAAAACCTTGCGATTATATAGGACATGATAGTGCCAGAGTGGGTGGGCGGGGCCAGCCCTGGTCAGAACTACTGGTTCGCCCGAACCAGTCTGAACTGGCAGAAGCCTACCACTGATTGTTAGCTAGAGCAATCAGTACACATTAGATACCAATGATATTATTTTTTAGAGTTCAAATGGAATTGTAGAACAAAATAATAAAAAAGAAAGAACAAAAGAAAAAAAATCTTTATAGTAATTATTCAGGAATAATTTTCTACTGCTCAACCAATTCAGCATGAAACCACATGACCAATGATGGGACAAGATTTATTTGTTAAATGTATTTATTATAAATATCCATATAGATATAGATATATGAGACATTATCTCACATACATGACTCTGAGTGGCATGCAAGTGAAAAACATTAAAACAAAATAGTCCAAAACAACAACAACAAAAAATCTTTATAATCTTCAGGACAGCACACTCACTTTTCCTAACAGTAGAACCACTTTGCAGGCTCCATATCACCATCACTGAATCCCCAGGGCAGATAGCAAAGCCATGTCTTCAAGTCTTTTTGGAAGACCAATGTTCAGGGTCAGTCTGACCTCAAGGGAAATGATGATGAGAAAAGAATTTCTTTCTGGGTCCCATCAGATGGCATTCCTTCACAGGTGCTGGACTGATGGGAGGGGTAGACAAGATTGGGGAAAAGCAGTCCTTCAAATAACCTAACCCAGGGGTCAGCAACCCGTGGCTCTGGAGCTGCATGTGGCTCTTTCATCCCTCTGCTGTGGCTCCCTGTTGCCAGTCGGCTCCACAATTGATAGGGCTTTCGGTTAAGACAGGTTAAGGAAAAAGGATGCCGCGCTAGGAGGAGACTCTATGGTTGGGGAACTGGACTTCCGGTTGGCTCCAGAATTGAATGGGGGGCTTCCAGTTAGGATCTTTGTGGCTCTTTGAGTGTTTAAGGTTGCCGACCCCTGACCTACACAATCTTATAAAAACTCTATTGACCTAAATCTATAATGAGATGCTCCCTTTCCAAGGAAGCTAAAAATTTATTCACTTCCTTTCTTTCCTTCTACCTTTTTTCAGCATCACTGCCTTCTCCACAGATCTAAGTCTTCACGTTTGTCCAAAGTAGGAGAAATGGATCCCGCCCTTGAGTGAGACTTTTGAGTTGATTTGTTCAGTGATCCATTTGCTTGTATTCCTGGCCATCTATGGTATCCTCAGCAATCTTCTCCAACACCAACATTCAAAAGTATCAATATTCTTCCTGTCCGGGATTTTCAAAATCCAAACTGAGGATTTTAATTTCCCCACAGTTGCATAGATTTGCCATGTGAGACATCCAGGTGGGGAAAAAAAAAAGTAATGCAGAAAGGAATAATTTTCAAGTGATGTTACACCTTGTTTCATTCAAAAAGCAACTTGACCATAAGAATTAAGCAGAGAAAACACACACACACCTCTCATAGAAAAAACAAGCAAGGAAATACTTAATCTTCCTTTCCGTGGTATGAACTATTGGCATGTTCAAGCACCATAATTAGTGCTTTTCCTCTGAAGTGTCTTGATTAGGTAAAGATTATGCTAATCATCTAGCTAGCAAAGCCTAAAAGCACTTTAATAGTCTTCTGGGAGAATTTTATAGGCCAGCACAGGAGAAGCAAAGGGGAAAAGATATCAGTCTCTCTATTCTCTTCATTGAGACATATCTTGAGGGCAGGAATAATTTGTTTTCTAACACTTTGAGTCTGTTTTGTGTTAGAATAAACAGAAAAGTTGGGTGTCAATTCAATAATTAACATTATTTCTTATAGGCTGATGTCAAGCTAGAAAGCTATATGTTTATTGTAATACAATACTTCATGTCAGGGGCCGCTGCAAAAATAACACATACAAAAGCAGTCAGGCTTTGAGTTATTTTATTTTTATTGATGTATATGCCATCTGTCTCATGGTTTCAGGTAGTTCTGGGCCAACTCTGTATGGCATGGCCACTATTTGGATATTTTTGTTATTCCCCAGAGATATTTTCCTGTGACTTTTCTTTTCTTTTCTTTTCTTGCACACTCTATTTTAACCTTTCCCTCAGGTTTTTGAAATTTAGAAAATTTGAATACAGAGAATGGTTAGAAGATAAAATTGGAGTCTCTGTCTCTGAACCTGGACCTCTTATTCATTCCCCAAAGAAAGAAACCTAACACATTCTTGGGCTCCCAGCAGCTGTTCCAGTGTAACATTGTGCAGGTCACAATTAAATCTCCTACAATTCAAGAATTAAAGTTGCCCTAGAGAATTTGAAAGGAATTCTCTGGCCTAAAGACAGGGGTGAAATCCAGCAGGTTCTGGAGAACCAGTAGCAGAAATTTTGAGTAGTTCGGAGAACCAGCAAATACCACCTCTGGCTGGCCCCAGAGTGGGGTGGGAATGGAGATTTTGCAATATCCTTCCCCTGCCACGCCCATCAAGCCATGCCCATCAAGCCACACCACGCCCACCAAGCCATTCCCACAGAACCGGTAGTAAAAAAAAATGGATTTCACCACTACCTAAAGATCCCTTTATCTTATATTGCTGAGCACCCTAGATGGTACATTATTGGCCACTTTGCAATTTCTTGACACTTTTCAGGGACAGCCCCTTGTAAAGTACACTGAAAAGAACACAAGATGACATCAATGAGATCTTATAACCATAGGACTAACTCCAACTTGGCCATTTAATCAGCCAGAAAGGACAAGAGTCAAGCAAGCATGTAGTAGCCCATGTTCATATTACTTCCCTCCTTCCCCCTCCCTTTTCTTTCTTTCCTTCCTTCCTTCCTTCCTTCCTTCCTTCCTTCCTTCCTTCCTTCCTTCCTTCCTTCCTTCCTTCCTTCTTTTCTTCTCTCTTCTCTTTCTTTCTTTTCTTTCATTTTTGTTTTCTTCTTTCTTTTCTTTCTTTCTTTTTCTTTCTTTCTTTCTTTCTTTCTTTCTTTCTTTCTTTCTTTTCTTTTCTTTCTTTCTACCATCAAAATAGAGTCTTGAAGAAAACTGAGTAAAGAGCAATCTGTACTCTGTTCAGTTCCAGATTAACAGAATTGCAGACACACCAGTTGTCATGTGTTATGTATGCAAGTGCTAAAACTTGCCCATTTGGGAATTTGGGAAATTGTAATGCACCAGATATCCTCAGTGCAGGATCCACTTTTGCTTGGATTTAATTCCATTCCATCTCAGTATTTAAATCAATATTTCAAATGGAGCAGTGAGATAATTATGTACCAGTTTCTATGAACTTTTCAGTGCTTTAGTCTTTAAGAATGATCTAGCTTTCCTACTAATTTTGCCCTATTGAGGAGAAAAGTAAAAATAGTTCTGGACACTTAAAAGAAATATTTTTAGAGGCAGGTTTCTTTCACATATCATATTCTAACCTACATAGAAATTGAATTCTATTTTTAGTCTGCTAGATAATGGGAAAATGGAGTTCTGGGCTTCCCTAATAACATTTAAGAATCAGAAATGAGTTGGGAAAAGCAAGCCCCAAGGTGTATCTGGGCATGAAATAGATTGGATGGTTCAATCTAAACCCAAAAAACTATTAATCATCTCTGAACTGTGACCAAGATGAAAATTTGCAAGTAGGTGAAAGAAGGTCAGTCCTAATTAGCGAATAAGACTGGAGGAAGATTTACCATCTGGAAAACAGTCAAGAAATCATAAATTATTTTTGCATTAAAAAACCCCCAAAACTTATCTATATGTTTTCATTCTACACAGTCGAGTGGGGCCATGCAAAAGATAAGGACCTTGTTTTAAGGCTGGTATAAATGTGCTATTTCCTAGAAACCTCCCCTCAAAAATCGAAATGGTATTTGAGCCTAACTCCTATGCAGATGTATAAATCAAAGCATCTCTGACAGATGGCTCTCCAGTCTCAATTCCTGCACCATCTTATTGTCCCACAGCTCTTATTGTTAAGATGGACTTTTTAACATTTGGTTGAAATCTGGCCTCCTGTTCTGCAGTCCGCAATGAAAGGGAATCATGATCTCCTTCTGTTCCACCTTTTCTGATATTTGTACAGTGCTGTCAGAATCTCACCTCAGCCTTCTCAATAAAAGACCTCTTCTTTTCCTTCAGCCTTTCTTCAGAAGATTTAGCTTCTAGCAAGCTAATAATCCTAACTTTTCTTCTTTAAACCTGCTCCAATTTTCTGAGTCCTTTCTAAACCATGATACTGGGGACTGAATAGAGTATTTGAGATGAAATCTCACCAAAGCAGAAAAAAGTAGAAGCAGTAGGAAACTACTTCCATAGATACAGTCTAAAATTGCTTTCGGCTTTGTGCAGTCTGATCGCACTGCTGTCTCAAATTTAATTTACAATCAACTAAATTTTTTCCTAAGATCTTTTGTGGAAGTACAATTAACTGGTTACATATTTTCCATCTGTGCAACTGATTTTTGTTTTCTTGGTGAACAACCTTTTCTGTTTAATTCTGTCACTTCAATCCATTTGAATAACTTATAAAGACCACTTTGAGTATTAATTCTATCTTCTATGGTAATTAACTATCCTGATCAATTTATTATTAATTATGAAACCGCCTCATTCAGTACCACTTTTGAGTTTGATGAGGGATATTGGTGAGCGCTCTTTAAGTATACATTTCAAATCAGTTATGCATCAATTTAATTATCATTCTGTTAGCCCAAAATTTATTTAGCTTACTTATCAACATTCATAAAGACCTTTGTCAAATGCTTGGCTAAAATCAAAGTATCTTATAGTCACAGCACACATAAAGATGTATCATGTGAAGACATGAATTAAGATTACCCAGACATGTTCTAGAGCAATTGATGACGTCTAATCATTACTACATTATAATTCTAATTGTTCAATATTGGTACAGAGCAACCAATTTATAATTTTATGGAATATTCCTAGGTACCTAGGTTAGAGTGACTTGGCTTGGTTATTACCTAGATCTTCCTTTTTTCTTCTTTTTGAAGAGTTGAACATTTGCCATCTCCAAGCCCCTGCCAGTTCAGCGGCTCTCCAGATAATCTTTTCAGAGATATCCCAAAGGTGCTTTTTCAAGAGGCAACTGGACTTTTTGGTTTTTCTTTGAAGGCACTTCGCTTCTTATCCAAGAAACTTCTTCAGCAGAGTTCTCTTTCAGCAGAGCTGAAGAAGCTTCTTGGATGAGAAGTGAAATGTCTTCAAAGAAAAACCAGAAAGTTCAGTTGCCTCTTTAAAAAGCACCTTTGGGACAACCATGGGATAATCATGATCTGGATGACTGAGAATCTCCATAGACATTTTCAGAGATTGATTACATCAAGATTTGACCAAGCAAACAGCAAGTTATTTAAATACTTCAGAATGCAATTTTGTAAACTTAACTATTGCCTATTCCCCTATGGTGTTTTCATTAATCGGAAGTTCCAATCTCTTCCCTTTATTATCACAATTTTCCCACATATCTATTTTTGTGTTGGAAAAGACTGAACCAAAATAGGAATTAAAGTAATTCTGCTTTTTTTTTTGTTACCTTTTTGCTGTCTTCATTGAGCATACCGATTTTTTTCTTTTTATTCTGAATATATTTTATCTAAAGAAGTGGCTTTTGTTATCCTTTACTTCCTTCGCCAACCTCATCTCATTGTGAGTTTAGCTTTCCCGATATCCTACTTTCAATTCTAAGCTATATTTTTGTACTGTGCTTTGTGAGCTGGCTGTCATGGGTTCTTTTAAAAGGGCTAGTGGAAACCTGGAAGAAGATAAAACTTCTGTTACCAAAAAACAGGCACTTTATTATTTACTTACCGTATATACCAATATAAACTGGATATTCACATCCTAAAGGCAATGATTTATTATTTCATCAAATCTTCTCCTGATAAAGTTTTAGAAGTTTGTTCCCTTTCTGTTCTGACTTAATCCCCTGCAATGAAATTTTAGTTCCAATCTTGAATCTCTGTGTACTTGTCAAGATTTATTTATTTATTAAACTTGTCTGCCGCCCATCTCTCCAGAGGTGACTCCCTCTGCCCAAACAGTCAATTCTTTATTTCATCCCTGTTTATTCTCACTCCTGGATTATCTATCTCTTTACATTTTTATTGCTTTACAATTTAAAATTTACCATCTTCTCTCTCTACCCTCATCTCTTCTCCTGAGTTACTTGTTTTGCTTCTTTCTGCTTTTTCTTTCAAGTGTTTGGGCCTGAGGAACAATTGCCTCAGTAAGACAGTAGTTTCTGCTCCCTCAGCCTTTACCTTTCTCCCAGAGATCTCCGTGGGAATTCTCCCCTAGAATCACTTCTGGAAGCCTTTCTCTTCTTGCCCTGGTCCTCATTGATTCCACACAACTCTTTCTGGCTCTTCTTTTCTTAGGCCCTAGCATCCATCACAACTCTTGAGTCTGCATCACAAAGTGAGGAAAGAGGAATGCTGCCACTCCTCTCCAGTGGTCTTCTCTCCCTGATCTGCTTTACCTGGAATTTCTGAAGATTTTTCTGCTGAATTGCTTACCTCTTGTCTCTGAATTGCCTCCACTATACACCCTCACACTGCAACACCAATGTTTCTCCCCCCAAAATGCTTTCTCAGCCTTTAGATATTATTTTCTATACTTTGTGACTTCTGGTCCCTTCCCTTCCCTTCCTTTCCTTTCCCTTCCCTTCCCTTCCCTTCCCTTCCCATTGGCAGAAAACCATTTTGACCATAGGTGGGTTCCACATATTTTTACCAGCGGTTTGCCCTGCCCAGGTACACATGCTTGCCTTGCGTGCATGCGCACCTTCCGCTTATGCGCCCTATCTTCCATGCATGCGCTTTGCTCACATGCGCACCTTCCATGCATGTGCTTTCTTCGTGCGTGCACCTTCCGTGCATGTGCCTGGCCTCAAAAACGTGGTTAAATAGGACGGCATAGCGACGGGGTAGGTGGGCCAGCCTAATCGCGATTGCCGCTACTGGTTCGCCCAGTCTGAACTAGCTGAATGCCACCACTGATTTTGACATACCCTAAGGCAGGAGTCTCCCAACTTGGCAACTTTAACACTTGTAGATTCCAACTCCTGGAATTGGCTGATTGAGGAATTCAGGGAATTGAAATCTACAAATCTTAAACTTGCCAAGTTTGACAAATCTGCTCTAAGGAATAATTTGACAATTGTGCTGTGTCACACTTTAATACCTACCAGTTCCAATTCCCCTTTTCAGAAAAACTCTTCTGTAGGAACCACAGGGCACACACTTTGTTCGGAGATGCTCAAAGGTGGCCATGGATACAGGTGACAGTCAGAGAGAGATTCTCATATTTGTCAACTTTCCAGCTTCTACATGATATCTTTTTTTTTATTTAAAGAATTCCAGTAAGCTTTTTGTTTCACAAAATCTCCCTATTAAAATATATAGCAAATACCAATGAGCCAGAACATACTTTTTTTTCCCCAAAATGCAAAACTCAGATGTAGCAGAAAGGAGTTATGGCAATTGTCATGTAGAAATAGATGTTGATGCTCACTGAAGTGAAGGAGCAAATTCTATTCTCAGAACTAAAGACCAGGTTATCCAGAGAATCAGCCACTTGTACAGAAGACGAGGGAAATTATGATCCAAAAATTGCCAGTGATGAATTCCTTTGTGTTGACCTTGTAATTGTGAAATGGAGAAACAGGAAATTTATGTCTGCTCAATGCTACTACAGGGGGAAAGAATCAACTTCCCTTCCACGCGCTCCCTCTTCACTTCATCCCAATTTAAATCCTACATCAATTTAGCCACTTGGATGAAGTGAGCTGCAGCTGACCAAAATGTATACCTTTTAGTAACGTTTGTCAGGCTGAAAAGGTGCTATCAGGCTCCTTCTGACTGACAGGGTAGAGATTAATGCATTATTGAAAATTCATTGTCCCCCCTCAAGAAAATATAAACATCCAGTCTCTCAGGGAAAACTAATGGACAATCCTACTGCAAGATTCTAGTTCTCTATGTGGAGGAGACGGGTTATTTGCTAGTTTATTTACATGAAAAGGTGTTAAAATGATCCTTTATTGCAACAAGGAAAATGATGCACACCAACTAATAGCTATGCATACCATTATTTTGAAATGCAACAAAGAGAAGAAATCCTTATATCTCTCTTTATTCTTGGTAAGAAGTAGGAAGAAGTCCTCAATTTATGATAGTTCAAAGTAATGATGGCCTTGGTGGAAAAATGACTTGGAGTACTGGAGAAAAAAAAATGCATGAATACAAATAAATAAATAACGCTGCCTACCTATTTAAGTTTTGTTTTTCGTGGCCAAATTCTGCTATGCTCTATGTCAAATTAGGCAAACTTTAACTACCCACTGTTAAGCCACCACCAATTAATTGCAGTATATTATTCTCTTTGTCTTTTATTTTTATTTTTTTTTTTACTACTATTATTGTTTTAATGCTTTTATTTGCTGGTCTGTGACTGTAATCAAGACTGGTTGATGAATTAAGTTTTGTTTTCTGATGTATGGAAAAGACCTTTGATTTTTCCTTGGTTTGGCCCTGCTGCATCTCAGACACAGGCATGTGAAACAGAGGTGCTGATTATGTTTAAAGTTACCTGTAGCTTTATTTACCTCTAAAGTTATCTATAAGTAACTTCAGTTTAACCACTGAAGACTCTTATGCCGATGATGGGGCCTGCCATTTGTGCTAAGTGACAAATGTCATATAAGCAACGACTTGACAAAGGTCAAAATCTTTCTGAAAAAAAAAAACAGAATCGCCTTACAGAGACATGACATTCATCCACCTTAGTTAATACAAGTAGCTAAATGAAATAGCATAGAGTACAGAGCTACACGCAGGCTGAACAAAAGCGTAAACAACAAAGCTCTAAGTCTACTCTAAATAAGAGTTTGCTGAGAAGGTCCTCTGACTCAGTGATGGGTTTCAAACAGTGTTACTACCGGTTCGCTTCATGCACGTGCTTCACATGCCAAACTTGTGTTCCGCGCAAGCGCAGAGTATTACAGAACAGCTGAGATGTGGCAATACGCTCTGTTGCGCCTTTCAGCTGGGCTAAAAATGACCGAATAAGATATGTATAATGCAGGGGCAGGCAGGAGGATCAAGCTATCCGTCAGAGAAAACTGATTCACTCTCAGCTCACCATCACCGCTACCGGCTTATCCGAACTGGGCCGAACCAGTAGAAATCCACCACTGTTCTGACTAAGCTGGAATCAAGCCAGACATCTTATGCAATGAAAAATCTAAAAACACCATAGATCTTTTTCTTTGTGTACAAGAAAGCAAATTGAGGAAACATTTTAATTCCATCATGTTGCTACATAACATGTGCACATCTTCTGTGACCCCTGTGTTACATCTTTAAAGCTTAATCCTTAGTTTCCCTCTCTTAATGTTGTTTCTTGCCAATACCATTCAATTCCTTTTTCTCATCTTTCATTGCTATGCCTTAATTATGGTTGTATGATGTCTTACAGGAAGAAAATTATGAGAAAGCAGCAATTCTATTAAGATAATTTATCTTAATACAGATAATTTGTGGGGAAATAAAGTACATTGGAATATTCTGGTATAGATTAAGGACTTCATCCTAAAAGCTTAATGCTGCAAATTGCCATGTCAGCAATATATAAAAATACAGGCAGTCCTCAAGATATGATCACAATTGGGACCAGACTTTTATTCCCTAAATGACGCAACCATTAAGTGAGTCATTATATTTATATATAACCATATATAAGGACTCTAGGCAGACTCTTATATAACCTATCTTGAAGAAATTTCCAGGTGAGGATTGTGATTTCTATTTAATCTACTGCTTTCAGGCAAGAACTCAAAATAATCACTCAAATTGGCCAGTTTTGGGCTACCATTTGTAGCTTTGGGCTACCATTACTTAGGATTGGTCTTGTAATGGTATTTGGTTTGAATTTATTTTATTAATTATGTTCTTAAGTATTTCTAGAATCCATTGTACTTATTGCTTTACTGTTATATACATATATGTATGTATATGTGTGTGTGTATAGATAGATGATAGATAGCAATACTTCTTTTATTCAATATTTTGTTTGTATCTGGCCTTAAGGTTATAATAAATTTCATTTGATTTGTATTGTCTGTCTTATGGTTCATATCTTATGGATACTGGGATGCTTTTTTGGGGAACACTGTAGGACAGGGGTGTCAAACTGGCAGCCTGTGGGCTGGATGCAACATGCACAGGCTATGTCTACCCCAGCTCCACAAACGGAAAAAAAAGTCATGATAAGTCACGTAACAGCAACGTGACACATTGAGTTTGACACCCGTGCGGTAGGAGATGACCAGGATGAGCCCAAGGGTGGAGTCAAATGTATCATCCTTTGGAGGCTCTATGCCTCTGTAAGAGACCTAAACCAGCCCCCTTTGAAGTCCATTGACTCTTATTTGTTGCCAATTCACCGTGCCCATTAGTAGTTCAGATTCTTAGGTAGAGGTTGCACAAAACAAACCTGTAGTATTTTTGAAACCTATCCCGATTCCTGACTTCTTACACCTGACAGCCACAGGACTACAGCAAAGCAATCCTAGGTTCCTGGTACAGTCCCACAAAATCATGATGCTTCAGCCATAAACTTCTTTTTTGACTTCTTTTGTCCAGAATTTTGTTCTGCCTTCAGATTCGATGTCCTTTTAAAGAAGAAAGGCTTCAATTCTCTATTTTGAGCTGTTTCAGAGAAACTGTGCAACTTTCCATGCCAGGGGATCAAGTGGATCCTCCTGATATACTATCCGAATGCCTTCATATCATCTGATACTGATTGTATCAGGACAGTTTTAGTTTCTGGACCCAACATGGGTGAAATTTGCAATGACAGTTTTCCTTCTCCTCTGTCAGATCTTTCATTGCAGTAACAAAGCTCAAGGCACCACCGCATATTTTATTATCCTTGCTTGCTCAAAGTGTTTTATATATATAGCAGCAAATCTTTCATCTCAAAAGGACTTGCCAAAAGCTAGAGAGGTCAAGGAATGACAGGGTCATGAAATATCCAGCAGAATGTATAATAACTTGCTTCTGTCATTGCCCTTTTGAAAATTTTCTCCTGAGCTTGATTAGCTAAACTCTTGGACAAGTGAACAATTTTTTTCCTCCCAAGATTTAAGAGTGTCATTGCACTTGCCCATCATTTCTTAAAGTCTGAGGTTTCTGAATGAACAAATAAACAAATCTTAGGATTTGTTTATGCATTTAATAAACTTTGTCCTCTACAATTTAGTGTTCAGGACATCAGCTAAAATTAAATTTTAATCTCTCTTTTTTTTCCTCTCTCTCTTCCTCAACTCTTCCCACACCATTAACCTCTAACTAATGTATGCAAGTTTTTATAGTAAATAAAACAAACTAGAAGCAAATAGGAATAAATATTTTTCAGCTGTACTTTAGTAATTAAAATTTTGTTCCCAGATTGAGAAATCCATGTTCAAATCTCACTTTAGAATGGAGTCCAGTAGTATCAATTGGACCACTTCTAGAATCACAGACTTGGACACGGCTATTTAGATTACTGAATCTAAATCAGTGCTCCAAGCAGCAGCCCATTTAAAGCATCCTAGCAATCCATCCTGTTCTTGAACACATTGAATGTAGAACTTACTTATCTAAGTAATTGTTTCCAGCCTAGAAACTCTCCTGCTGCTGGGAAGATTTTTCTTCATTCAGTTGGAAACTGCCTTTCTGTAACTTAAACCCATACTCCATATTTTGGTCATAGAGAATAGGTCCTTCTGAACCCATCAGCATGCTGCATAGGGTTGTTGTGGGAATAAAATTGGACATCTTAATTTCACATAGAAAAAAATAGCAAATAATGTGATCAATGGCATTGTTAATCCAGCAATTTTCTCTTTTCTAAAGAGTAAAAATTCATTGAATACGTCCTGCTTGCTTCTATTGTACATAACTGCAAATGATTGTATGTAATTAAAGAAATGCCCAACATTTGTTGATCAAAGACTATTTCACCTTGGTACTAGAAGGTATAAATAGATCAGGCCTTAACAGTGCTGGTCTGTGTAGTACTTTGAATGAGAACTACAAAGGAAGGTCAGTACTGTTAAGGATATAGTTGTGAGATAACTAGGACTGGTTATGAAGCAGAGCGTAGAGTTTTGCGCACGGAAATGGTGCTGAGAGTACTTGTGAATAAACTGCATACAAACTGGTTTTTAAAGTATTTTACTTATAGAGCAAAGCAAAAGCATAGTCTTTTACCAATCCAAGTCTTAGCCATGCATAATCAATCCAGAGATACAAAACTTCTTACCGGTTCATAGAACAATACATGAATCATTCAGGAACGATATTAAAACAGTTGATAAAAGCAGTAATAAATAAACCATGATCAAATTGACCATGTAAAGAGATCAAAGATATTTACAACATAGCAGCAGGTAAAAATATGGTATAATGTCCACACACTGACCACAATCAAGCTCTCCTTAAATACAGTTGCTACAGAGCTCATCCAATCAGGATGCAGAATGACTCAGCAATACTCTTAAAGATATATTATACATATTCATACTATAAACATATAATGTTGGTTTATATATTTCCTGGCCAACTAGTTAGACAATGACCATTTCCTAACAAGTACTGTTGGCTAGACTTGGAATTTAAAAAGCATCCCAGAAGAAGGCAGTGACAAACCACTTGTTATGACAAGAAAAATTTCTGGGATATGTGCAAGTAAGTCACCAATGGTACAACTTGATTTGGAAGTGACTACTTTCCTTTTTATAATAGTTTAACCACTATTAAGCATGACAGTTAACAGAAAGTACATACTCATAGGCAAGAAGGTCTGATGCTAAAATGTAACAAAATAAAGTGCTTCCCATCATGTTTATTGAATATGGTTTCTAACTGTTGGTCATAGAACACTGGATGAATTAGTATAGAAGGATGGAGGATTTTTTTTTATGTTTTACTATTACACCCTGATAATTTTACCAGCACATTTCACAAGCAGCTGGTCATCAATAACTATTTTTGCACAAAGTGTGTATATTTTACAACATGAAAAGTTGTTATGCTTGAAAGTATAGTTATCCCCTCTTTGTTATAAGAGGATTTTCAGGTAGCTCCCACATTAATAGCTAAGAGTTAAAAACTACTCAGTAAACTTTTTAAAACTCATCACTTTTCAACATAATACACAAAAGTATAGCAGCAAGATAAAGCACAAAGCAAAAACAATCATCTTAAAAATCAGTTGTTGATTAACATTTCAAGTAAAAGTACTACAGGAAGAGTTGTAAAATGGTCATTATTGATATAGAAATCAATAGAGGCTTACAACTATTCTTTTTTAAAGTATTTTTTTATTTTTTTTCCCAACATAAATATAAAATATATCTTTCAAGAGGAAGTCTCGATCCGGTCACAGATAGGTACAATCGCTTACATTTAAAAAAAGAAAAAGAAAAAAAAAGAAAAAACTCCATTCACAATTTCCCATTACATCTTTTAAAATTAAAAATCAGAACTTAAAAAAAACTTTTTTAACATGAATTCTAATATCTTGATCAGAACTATTCTATTATATTACCACCAATTTAATTTCCTAAAAAAGAAAGTCTTAATTCATTTTTATATCCATTCATAAATTCAGTTATATCTGGTTCTTTCCCAACTTCCCTTCATTAAACCTTTTAACAATAATATCAAAACGTAATTTTTTTAAAAAATATATATATATATTCTAACCTCTTAATTTGATTGATTACCTTACAATTGTATCACCACACATCTTAATTTCAAATTGAATACAGCTCTATTTTTGTTTCAATTTATATGTGAAAGTTCTATCTATATTTCTTAATATCTAGATCCTTTCAACAGATCTCTGAATCTTAAGCTTTAACAGTTTACCTTTAATTTTACACATTTCATATTAGACAAATTTATCTCAACACCAGTATCCTCCTCCATACCTCCGATTTTTGTTTGGCTGATTTCTAGCATGTTCTATTTTGGCTGATTTCCAGCATAATCTCCTCCATACCTCCTTCCATTGTTTGGCTGATTCCCAGCATAATCTCCTCCAGACCTCCCATTGTTATTTGGCTGATTTCCAGCACATTCTATTTTGGCTGATTTCCAGCATATTCTCCTCCAAATCTCCATCTCTTGTTTGGCTAGTATTACCAGCATGCTTTCCTCCACTCCTAGATCTATTATTTTGGCTGTTTTATTTGACAAATTCACAGCCTATTACATAGTTGCTTTTTCAACGTATTCTCCTCTATATCTCCCCCCAATTTTATATAAATATGTATTTCAACAACTTTCTTCTCACATATTTTCTCCTAGGTTGTAAATTCCCCTTAAAATCTTCTCCCTTCATATTTATTCTTATTTTTCTATAGAAATCACATTTTTTTCCGCTTTAAAAATCACTTTCCTCTATTTATTCAATCTGCAAATATTTCTTATTGAAATTCAAAATTTCATTTAAGCATTAGGATATTTAAAGAGTCATATTTTCTTTCAATCATTTATAATCGTATTTCATGACCAAGTTAATATTTATATATTTATATAGTCAAGTTCAGTAGAAATGGAAGTAAGAAATAAAAAAGAAGACAGAGAGAGAGAGAAGAAAAAGAACAAAAGTAAAGAAGAGAATAAGTAAGGAAGAGAATAAGAAAAAAGAAAAAGAAAACAAAAACAAAAACAAAAAAGAAAAGGGAAAAGGAAAACACCTCCTAACAGTATTCAGACCTCAAATGAGCATTAATCATTACATTTCCATTTTAATCAAACTCTATTATTTTTCTTATCTTGCTATCCACTATATTCCATTTCTTCTTTTTCCAATCTGTCCAAAACTATTCCTTTTCAATTTCAATGTTATCAGAGTTAAAACTTCTATAAAGTTTAGTTCTTTTATAGTAACTATTCCATATATGGTATCATCATCTCTACTTCTGTTGCCACGCCTTTTTCTTTTGTTGCTGCGCCTGTTAGTTCAGTTTTAATTGTTCCATTTTATTTCTATCCATCAATAAATTCTCCAATAGACAGGTTGGATATCTCCAGAATCAAACCTCCTTAATTTTTTCCAAAGTAATAGGTTTAATTTCCAGAAAAATTGAGATGAGAAACATAGTACATCATTCTACATGATGATACCAAAGTATGACTATTTAAACTTCTGACAAGCCTTGGCCAATCCTAGTTGATATTCTTCTCACATCTCCAGATCCTTTTGTACTTTGGTGTCATTGCCTCATTCATTTGACATGGAAATCCATCGCTTGTCTTTCTCAGTTGACAACTGTTTCTTGTTTTGAGAACATTCCATCTTAAATCTTTTTAGATGTTCTTACACATGATGCATAAGGTCAAATTTCCTAGAACCACCATTTGCTCTCCATGGCCTACTGTCTTTCATATAACTCCATTCATACTTTCAAACAAATTTCTCTAACATCTGTATTTCAATCTGTAAATCAAACACTTACCAAGCAATATCTGTGGTAACTCCATGGTAATACAGGTAACAGGTCCTAAACTATTGTGTAGTAAATTATAACCCATATGTGTGCATGGACCAGTTCTGATTGAAAATCCAGATATTTATTAGTTTGATTTATTTATTAGTTTGATTTATATGCCGCCCTTCTCTGGAGACTCAGGGCGGCTTACAATGTGTTAAGCAATGGCCTTCATACTTTTGTATATACCTGCTTAGTAGGGCTTTCAGCCCCCCCCCCCAGCGGTGTTCTTTTTTATACAAAGTCATCTTATTGCCCCCACAAACCAGGTCCTCATTTTACCTACCTCGAAAGGATGGAAGGCTGAGTCAACCTTGAGCCTGGTGAGATTTGAACTTGCAGTAATTGCAGGCAGCTAGCAACTAAGTGCTACTTTAACAGCACTTAGTCCACTGCACCAGCAAGGGGCATATTAGGATTGGATTGTGCTCTCCTTTATCATCTCTGCATTTTTGTATAATAGCTTTTTAAAAGAGTGACACAAAGAAGGGAAAGATCATCAAGATATTAGATACCAAATTAGGTTTCTGAAACTCAAAAGTCACAGATTTCATCATTATAATCATTTGCTCTTCAAAGAAACCAGATATACACTTGAGAAAAAGATGGGACTCCTCCTCCTCATCATCATCCTATCTTTATCTGTCTTTATTTGTTTCTATCACTTGTTTCTCCAGCCCCATCAGGCATGTAGAGAAAAGACAGGTTTAAAGAGATATTCAGTTTATAACATTCAGTTCTGCTCTTTTATTTGAGGATTTGTAGGAACATCAGGCAGTACAGGCCTTATACCAACCATGGTTCTCTTTTTGAGATTGAGAGACAAGAACAATTAATCAGTGGAACAGCTTGCCTCCAGAAGTTGTGGCTGCTCCAACACTGGAGGCTTTTAAGAATTTGCTTGAAATGGTATAGCGCAGTGATGGCTAACCTTTTTGGCGCCGAGTACTGAAAGCGTGCACGTGCACACCCATAAAACAATGCATGCAACACCCCCCCATACGCCCCACTCCTGCACATGCATTTGTGACCCCCAGACATGCATGTGTGACCCCCCTGCATGCCCCTCATCCCCCGTCCCCCACACATGTGCGCGTGTCTCCCGCATGCTGAGTGACAGAGACCCAAAAAGCAGCTGGCTGATGGGAGGCACCTGCGCATGCGCGGCAGAGCTGAGCTGGGGTGACAGCTCGCATGCCCACAGACAGGACTGTGTGCCACCTGTGTATAGGTGTATCACTATCACGGGTATAGTGTTTCCTGCCTAAGCAGAGGGTTGGACTAGAAGACCCCCAAGGTCCCTTCCCACTCAGTTATTCTATTCTATTCTATTCTATTCTATTCTATTCTATTCTATTCTATTCTATTCTATTCTATTCTATTCTATTCTATTCTATTCTATTCTATTCCATTCCATTCCATTCCATTCCAAATGTTTCTCATTTGATCAGGTGGTCTTTGCATAAATGATGAATGGCTCTTGACTTAAATGCCTTTTTCATTCGGTTTTAATTTTCAAAATAGCCATTTAACCCATCCTTTTCCCCCTTCTATTTCTAAAACAATGTAAAGTGGTCATAGCCCTTGGGATGGGGAAGAAGATTCTAAACTGCCATTAAACTTGCACCTTCCATTTTCCTATTCTGGACACTGATATTTTGAACGAGGCACACAAAAAGTCCATATTGATTTCCTTCACTTATCTATAATTGTTCTTTTCCTCCAATATAATTCTAGTCCCTGGGTCTTAAGCCATTGGGTGGTAAAGCAAGACTGATATATTTTTTTTCTTACCAGATTTGCTTGGAAATAACTCTCCTCTTTTTCCTTTGGCTGTTAGTAACATAAAAATAGTAACAAACCACTGGCCACAAAATCATTCAAGCCCAGTTCCACAGCAAGAAATCAATCCAGTTTATCATGTCATATTGTGGCAATATAAAGTTAGCTGTCACCAAAGAGTAAATGTGGAAACAAAAGCAATAAAACTTTTTCCTAATGAGGAAACTTTTCTGTCCCTTTAACAGTGTTTTACCTGAAAAATCCCATGAGAGGAGGCACAGCTGGTTTATCCCCAGAATCTTGAATGTACAAATCAAGATCATTAAGCTGTGTATTACATCCTGATGTCTGAACGTGGTAGGCTCTTATTAGGCATATAACCCATGGACATAGGTGCCTCCGACTAAACATTCACTTACATCCTGATGTATATTGATGTTTAAGAGGCCTGTACTTTAGAAGAAAAATCAATTCTATTAGGGTTTGTTGGAGATATTTTTGTTGCAGTGGAACCTCAACTAACTATTCCTGCGAATGAGAAATGGGCAAACTACCCTGTTTCCCTGAAAATAAGACATCTCCTGATAATAAGCCCAATTGGGCTTTTGAGCGCATGCGCTAAAATAAGCCTCCCCCCAAAAATAAGCCCTCTCCAAAAATATTTAAACGCAGAACTGGAAATCAGGTAAGATGGTAAGAGGAGCCCCATCTTGCTCCACATGCCCCAAAATAATAAGACTTCCCCCAAAATAAGACCAAGTGCTTATTTCAGGGTTCAAAAAAATATAAGACAGGGTCTTATTTTTGGGGAAATGCTGTAACTTGTCTTCATAGCAATAGCAATAGCATTTAGACTTATATTCTGTGCCATAGTGCTTTACAGCAGTGATCCCCAAGCTTTGCGGCCTGGCAGCCTGGTGGCCTGATGGGGGGAGAGGGGAAGCGGGCCGCATGAGTGGTGGGCTGGCATGCACACACATACAAACATACATGCAACTTGACTAGTTGAGCTGTGTGCACATGTGCGTGTGTGACAGAGCACCACTCGCATAAGTCAAGCTGTACATATGCACATTGTCCTGATGCTTGCACTGTCCAGTAGTGAATATGCCACGGCCCGGAAGGGGGCCACAGCCTGAGGGTTGGGGACCCTTGCTTTACAGCATTCTCTGGGCAGTTTACAGAGTTAGCATATTGCCCTCAACATTTTACCAGAAGAATGGAAGGCTGATTCAACCTTGAGCGGGTCAGGATCGAACTCCTGGCAATGGGCATAGTTTGCCTGCAATACTGCTCTTTAACCACCAGGACCACCAGGGCTCCTGGATATTCATATCCAGAATAAATATGGTCTCTTTGCAACACTCCAAATCTTTGAAATACTCTTTCTGTCTTATTATTTTATTCTGCTCAGTTACCCTGGTATTGATTCAAACAGAAATAAATGCCCAGAACTCTCTTTGCTACATATACTAGCAGTCCTTGATCCTCTTGCTCGCTCTTTCTCTCTCTCGTTCTCTAGGGAATCTTAGATAGATAATTCTACTTCCATTTACTCTTCATTCATGCTATTAAAGTAAAGACCAGTAAGGGTTGTTTATGTGTCTACAGCACAAGACACATTATTGTCTGCTTTCTGCCACAATGATCCAAGAAATTTATGATGCATTTTTAATTCCTTGATGGTCTGGTGCATCATTACCATCTAGGGGAAAAGAGATGATTCTTGGCTTACTTTGGTTCATGTGAAAGAGGCTTTTATTGTTAGCATTATCAGGACACGGCCAGTTCCTGATTCTCATAGGCTGCTGTGAAATTAATGTACTGTACTATCTCAGATGGAAAAAGGACTCTTACTACTGAATGGATGTCCCTCTTGTGATTTTTCCCCTCCAATGGAGATTTCTATCCTTATTCCCTTAAGCATTTCTTGAGAATTGTTTCTGGTGATACTTTTTCATTTAACTGATTTATTATTGGAGGTGGCCAGAAGGTTCTATTAATAATGTTATTCTTTCTATCACTCTGACATGACCTTGATTGCCAATATTTCCTGATCTGGAAAAGCTCATTGGGAAGAGATTCCTCATTATTATTATTATTATTTTCTTTTCCCTGGGGTTAGGAGAACCAAGGAAATGGAAAGGGCTTTGGCTTTCAATCTCTCTTAACCATAGGGGAAGGCAATCTGCAAGAAAAGACTAACTTCAAACCATGTAGTGACATGCTTCTAGCATGTTGGGAGCATGCCTGGCATTGTGGCTCTGGTACACACAGTACTAATCCAGAACAATACTGATACCAGTTTCTGAAACCCCTTAAACTGGCTTGCTGTGCCACAGAAGGGAGCGCTTAACCCAGAAGAGAGGAAAGAAGAGCGCATGCAAACAACCAAAGTAGCATCTGAGTGGTATCACTGTACATCCAATGCCCCTTTATGTGTGCTGAGGACAACCCGCAGGGTAGACCAAGATCTAAGACTGGCAACTTCACTACAGCATTGCTGATGTTGCCCACAGCTTCTTGCTATGAGTAATGTGAGATTCCCTGATCCATACAAGTGCTGTTCATCCTGGAAGCTCCTTTTACATGCCAAGCTATTGGTGGGCTTTTCCAGCATGTATTGAGGGATTCTCCAGGGCCACCCTGAAGTCCTCTTTCCTCAGAGACTTCTCAGTGAGCACTTCAGAGCTCCTCTTAACCTTTACCTGGATTGTGAACTCTGAGGAAGAAAGTTGAAAGAGACATGAAATAGAAATGAAACAACATGGATCCTTTGTTTAGGCCTAAAAAAGGAGGGAAACTATTATTATTATTATTATTATTATTATTATTATTATTATTATTACTACTACTATTATTATTATTTAATCTTTAGTGAGATTCACAGACTTTGAGGCTGGTTAATAGCTCAGCAGCTCGAGTCCTAACCAAGAACCTAGGAACTGTTAAGGTATCATCGGAGGATGTAAGCTGTTCCGAGTAAGGTGGTTTTTTTGTAGAGTCAAAATGTTCAAGTCCGGTAAATTTAGAATTTCTAAATAGCGGGGTAGCCCTTTGGGTATTGCTCCAAGGGTTCCAATTACAATCGGGACAACACACGATTTCTTTTTCCACAGTCGCTCAACTTCAATTTGCAAGTCCCGGTACTTTGTAATTTTTTCTTGCTGCTTATCTTCAATCCGTGCATCACCAGGTTTTGCAATGTCAATGAACCATACTTTTTTTTTTCTTTTCAACTATTGTTATGTCAATAACAAAAGGTGTGTTGTGGACCAAGTGCCTGACAGTCTGAATCCTGAAGTCCCACAAGATCTTGAGTTTCTCATTCTCTAAAACTTTCTCAACCTGATATTCCCAGTGGTTTTTGCCGTACTCAAATCCAAACTTCTGGCACAATTTCCAGTGTATGATCTTAGCAACGCGGTCATGGCGTTGTAAATGGTCAGTATGTGAATTAACACTCTCTTCTTCCTTCATCATAATCCTGATGGCATGAATTATGAAGAAAGTATTCCCTTCACCTTTCTGATGAACTGCTCCAGTTTTGCTACTGCATTTTCCCTCACACCATGCAGGAAAGCAGGGGAGAGGAAAATTGTAATCTTTTCTTTACAAACAGAAATGAAAATCTCTTTCTTGATTAGAATAGGAAATTGAAGTCTCTCTCTCTCTCTCTCTCTCTCTCTCAATCTGTCCCCATTCTTTTATTAATTAAACAGCACATAGAATATGATAGCTCATTTCAGGCCTACAAGGCCATTTACCACAATGCCTGCAGTGTATTGAAATAAACATCTATTTCAATGAGCAAAGCCATGGAGAACATAATACAAAGGGAGCTGAATTAAATGTATTAACATTTAAAAACCAAAAGTGAAGTTAAACAATGAGATTTTACGCACCCCCTGAAAGACCTAAATTGGGCTGCTGGTTATCTCTTCTGGTTTGTTTTTTATATGATGAGATGACAGAATGCTTGCTAAAGATGGGTACACAGCGCACATATATCTTGCACTGCACTAGTGAGGAGGTAAAGGTGTCCTCTCTTGTATACCCACTAGGTTAGGAGAACCCAAAATAGGCATCCCTAGAAGAAACTAAGCTAAAGAACCTAACACAATTCCCTGATTTCATTCTGATAGAGATAAACAACATCTATGTACCAGAGGTGGGTTTCAGCAGGTTCTGACCAGTTCTGGAGAACCGGTAGCAGAAATTATGAGTAGTTTGGAGAACCGGTAGTAAAAATTCTGACTGGCCACACCCCCATCTATTCTCTGCCTCCCGAGTCCCAGCTGATTGGGAGGAAATGGAGATTTTATAGTATCCTTCCCCTGCCATACCCACCAAGCCACGCCCACCAAGCCATGCCACGCCCACCAAGCGGTAGTAAAAAAATTGGAAACCCACTACTGCTATGTACCATTCAAAAGAGACAATCAAAAAGCCAAAAAGGAAACAAGACCAAAACACTTCCTCGCCAGCCAACAACACCAGCAATCAATACACAATCAAGGAACCACCAAACAAGTTAACAGTAAATAATAGCTCATTTGAGGAACCTCCAAGAATACTCTCACCAATATTGACAGGGCAAGCCACTGGTATGTAAAAAGAGAGCAAGCTCCAATCTCTGCTAACACTGATGATGTTACCTAGTTTGGTAATGAAATGTCTGCAAGAAAGCAACTAAGGTCAGAGACCACAAAAGATAGCTATTACAATGTTAGAGGTGAGGCTAGATATGAAGACCCAGAGAATTTTGGAAGAGGAGGTTTGGGACTCCTAGACTCCCCAGATATCCACTATATTGTTCTTTCCCTTTAATTTTAAATTTGATACAATTTGATTTTTAAAATAGTTTTTTCTACATGAAGTTCTTTGCTTAGTACGTATATCAAAAACTTGGCTGAAACTTAGATGTTAGAGTCCTAAGGCAGATGTATTGTAATTTTACCTTTCTACGTAGACATATTTGTTGTAATGTATTTGTTATCCAATTAATTAATTTATGTAGTTATTAAAGGCATTTATAGAGCTGTCCAGCTTACAACCAATTCTGGGTGGCTTTTGATCAAAAGATAAAACAGCATAAAAACCATAGTAAAATTATAAAACTAACATTTATTGCTTAGCGCATTGTAAGCCGCCCTGAGTCTCTGGAGAAGGGCGGCATATAAATCAAATTTAATATATATATATATATCAAAAACATTATAAATCACAAAAACCTGGTGCTAAGTCAAATGTCTGCGATATAGCCAACTAATTTTATTCCGGAGTTTGGGCTTGGCAATTTCAACTAAATATAATAATTTCCCATGATAAAAAAGAATTAGCACTCTGTTTTGTCAGTAACTATCATTGTCAAGAAAAACTGTAAAAATAATGTCAACTTTCTTCAAATTCTGCTTTTAGGGTCCTGAAACCTCTATGAAATGTATCAACTGAGTTTATTGCAATATTATTTGTTTATATAGATCATTTATATCTTTGATATTGAGACACTAGGTGGGAAACAAATCACAAAATACAAAACAAAATTAAAACAATCAGAACACAATATACAAGGCACCATAACAAACTCACATTACCTATATTGGACTCAACTAACATGCCAGCCCACTTCTTGGGGTAAGAGCCAGATTTTAAAGCTTTCTAGAGCCCCAGGAGATCTTAAGCTCTTCAATTTTCATCAGGGGAGGCTTTGCCATTGTGTAAGTGCTATGGAAGAGAAGGCATGTCTCCTAGGTCCTATCAGATGACCTTATTTAATAGAGGGTAGCTAGAGTACACTCATCCTGTGGGATCTTATGGAAAGGGAAAACAAACCAGGGGTGAAATCCAGCAGGTTCTGGAGAACCGGTAGCAGAAATTTTGAGTAGTTTGGAGAACCGGCAAATTCCACCTCTGGTTGGCCCCAGAGTGGGGTGGGAATGGAGATTTTGCAATATCCTTCCCCCAGGAGTGGGGTGGGAATGGAGATTTTGCAGTATCCTTCCCCTGCCATGCCCACCAAGCCATGCCCACAGAACTGGTAGTAAAACAATTTGGATTTCACCATTGAAGCAAACCTCAAGAAAAGGTAAACCCGCTAATAAATTGGCCCTGTGACATGCAAGGCTTTAAAGGTGATAACTAGCATCTTGAATTGTACTAGGAAGTACCAGTAAAGGAGAATATTTGTAGCTCAGGGTTGAAACAAGGGGTGCTCTCTGAGCTCGCTTGTTTTCTTGAAGACATTTCATTACCCTAACTAGGCAACATCATCAGTTCTAGTAAGGAGTACAGTTTATATTCTGGGGTCTGTGTGGATGGGGCGGTCTTAGGGATTCTTTTGTTAGGCTGTTTACTAATGGCTCTTTGTCAGTTTCTTGATTGGGGTATTGCTTACTTGTTTGTTGGTCTGACATTGACCTTGGAGTTAATCTATGCTGATCTGAATGCTGATTACTGGTGGAAAGGTTCTGGTGGGGTTCTTTTCTCTTTTGGCCTGGTTGATTGTCTCTTTTACATAGTCTATAGATGTTGTTAATGGCTATGTGTCTATTGATGGCTGATTTGTCAGAGTGCCAGGCTTCTAGAAATTCCCTGGAATTTTCTTGGATTTGGCCTGGTCTAAGATTGTCACATTTTCCCAATTGAAACTATGGTTAAATCTGTCTATATGTTGTGAAATTAAAGAATGTTCATCATGCCTTCTGACTGCCAGTTGGTGTTCATAGATGCGTACTGCCAGTCTTCTGCCTGTTCATCCTACAGAGTGGTTGTTGCCGTTCTTACATTGTAATGCTGTAGACGACTCCTGTTTTTTCTTCTGGGGATGCTGGGTCTTTTGGTTGGCTTAGGGTGTTTTGAAGGGCTGAACTAGGAAGTACAGTGGTAACCATGCAGCTTTCACCACAATAGTGTAGCACAAGTGAAACTATACTTGTGCACATGAAACTATACTTGTGCACATGAGTTCATTCTGGACTAGCTGAAGCTTCTGGATATTTTCCAAGGTTATCTTCATATAGATTGCATTGCTGCAGTTCACCTGGGGCATGAGAGACAGTGAGCAATGCTTCCCAAACTAGGAATGGATGCAATTGGAACATTAGATGAATTTGTCAAAGGCTACCCTGACCCCAACTGTCACCTGTTTTTTGCGCAGGAGCCAGAAGTTCAGAAGGACTTCAAATCGGACACCAACTCTGCCTGCACAAGCACTCCCCTGTTGAAAGTTAAAGATGAAAAATCTGTAGGTCTAATATATCTCCAATAACGTAGAGGCAACCACTGGTGTGATGCTGCCGATTTAACAACCAGTTTGGTGAGTGCACACTTTCCACACGTGTGCCTAAGGCGCTTGCACATAGTGCTGAAAATGGAGCATTTAGAATCTCAGCTGCTTACCTTTCAAGTCAGCAACGGTAAGTAGAACAGTGAAGGGGGGAATCAGTTGTGCCGCGCAACTGAGATGAGCTACAAAGCAGGAAATAATGGACAGGATAGAGTGGGGATGGGTGGGTGGAGGGTAACTGATTGTCGGAGCTACTGGTTTGCCCAAACTGGTCCAAATTGGCTGAATACCACCTCCGGAGGCAATTGGATAATGTAGGAAAAGGAAGAGAAAATATGCCTTTGAATTGAAGAAGTTTCTTGGCGATTATGAGGACCCATCCAAGCACTTTTCTTGGTGATGATCAGGCAGTAGTTCTCCATTGCCTTCTTCTTGAATATTGTATACCAGTGATCAGAAAGTAAGGAATCTGGGGAATCTCCAGTGTTACTTTAGAAGAAAAGTGGGACATGTTTTAGGGGATAATGGAAATATTTTTCTCCCTTGTCACTTCCTCTTGCTTCCACATCTGCATTTTAAATCAAATAATTAAGAATCTCTTTCAGGTAATTAGTTATGATTATATGATCTTATATAGTTTGTATAGCTATCTGGGACTGATAGTTTGAATTAAACTTACTTAATATGCATAACAGTGTAAACCATAACAAATTCCCAACTAGGGCAATATAAAATAGAATAGTAGTCCTGGAAGAAAAACAGCAGAATATATTAGCTAAACCAGGTCCAATGTAGGACATACAAATTATCTCCTATAGACATGCAATAATGGCTAGTTGATATTTTTGTTAAAACCTGTCATGTTAATTAATGGAATAATGCTAGAAATAGTGCCTTAACATATGTTTCACTTAGAGACAGAAATTTGGGGATCAATTGTGGTTGTGAGGTCAAGGACTACTTGTAATTAAATCTCTCCATATCGTAAACATTCCTATTTATTTCCTTGCCCTTTTAAGCCACTATGAGAGAGTTAAGAACACAGGCTTAAACAGGAACAATTTTCTGACTTATGGGCCTGATTCAGCATCAACACATTTTCTGCAAGGAATCCAATTCTACCAAGACCCAGCTGCAGGGGTGGGCTGCTGGGGGTTTGCAGGGGTTTGGGAGAACCTCTAGCTAAGATTCTGTGCAGTTCAGAGAATCCCCCAATCCCACTCCTGGCTCACCATGCCCACCCCACCCCGCCACTCCCAGAAGTCCCCACATGGCCCGTTTTGGATGCAGGTACATGCAGGGCATGCACGGAGGCTCAGGGAGGGCGAAAAACAGGCCTACCGGAAGGGCCTCCGGAGCCTTGGGAGACCGTTTTCGACCTCCCAGAGGTTTGAGGAAAGCCTCCAGAGCCAGGGGAGGGCAAAAATACCCCCCCAGCTGTGGTACAAGAGGGTGACTAGGCCCCGCCCATCCAGCAACTGGGCAGAGAACCACTTGCTAAAATTTTTGAAGCCCACCCCTGCACAGCTGCCATGCTGTTAGGTGTAATTTTCATTGCAGGATGCAACCTTGGTTTGCAAATGGTATTCCTCTTGTGCACTGGAATCCCCCCCCCCCGCATCCTCCAAATCGGGTCTTGTAGAGATTTGGGGGTCTATTGGAGAACTAAAGAGCCCTTCCCTTTGTTCACTCCCAATTCCTGCTACTAAAAAAAATAACCCAGACTAAAGAAAAAGTGTTTTTTTAATGGGGATGATAATTTCTAGGGAATTAAGAGACCCTGAAATGACCCATGAATGAATACAACTCTTTTATTGATGTATTTATGATAACATATGCAGCATAGCAGTTTTTCTTCTGGGAGTTTAAGGCAGCACTACAGACATCCTCCTAATTTTATTTTCACAACCATTTCAATTTCAGAAGGTGTGGCCTGCTTTTTTAAATCCTGCTTAAACAGGTTCCTACCTACCCGACATCTTTTTCTGTTCCTTTTCCCATAACAAACAACATTTAGTGGGAATGTGGGCCTATTTTATATTTAAGCCATCTAAAGAGAGAGCTTGGCTGGTATATATTTAAAATAAATTCAGTTTAAACATTTGAGGATTAATGAAGTTATTCGAGGCTGGGTTTCCCCCCCCCCCTTTTCCTTCTTCTTGGTAGGTTATTGAATGTACTCTGTAAAGCTCAAATGTGAATTGGTGTACTGGAGAAATGGCTTTTTTTCCCTTGTTCTTCCTTAATCCCTAATACTTTAAAAAAAAAAAGAAAGAAAGAAAATGGTTTGCCAAGCTGAGCCCTATGTTTTTGTCAGATTGCCCACAGAGCTGTCAATAACACTGCAAGGATTTCATTTCCACCTCTAACGGGTATTGTGAAATAATGTCCTTTCCAACCTCACTGGGCTTCGGCTTTGTTTTTGAGGCTTAAGTGCATAAGGAAAAAAAAAAGCCAGAAAGCATGGCAACTAATAACTTGTTAATGCCTAACAATTACAGCACTGCACATCCCTGTCTCCATCTGCATGTCAGATAGTCAGTTTGGCTTACTTAGTCCATTCATACATTCTGATGTCACATTCACAAAGTGACACTTTTGACTGGGAACTCTCTCATTTTGAAAAAGTAATTTTCAATAGAAAAATGTGCAGCATTCTTTTATATTGAATAAATTGGGGTTTGTATGCCTGGGTGGGAAATATCCAATAAATTAAATTAAATTAAATGTAAATTAAAGTAATCCTTTCCTTTCCTTTCCTTCTTCTTTTCCTTTTCCTCCTCCTCCTCCTTTTCCTTCTTTTTTCCTCCTCCTCCTCCTCCCCCTCCTCCTCCTCTCTTTTGCTACTTGTTATGCAAATATAGAAAATCATGCCATCCACTGTTGGGAAGGAATTTAAATACTGAAAAGAGCAGTTTTCAATATGTAAAAGTTATCAGCCTTCTGATGTTATTGAAATAAAGCAGCTACCTGAAATAAAAGAGCAAGTCCATTTTCTACAAACCCCTCTCCCCCAAAAGGAACAGTATGTAGCACATTTCCAATTCATCATAAATTTGTCATTAAAAAAAAAAAAACATGCTGTCTTTTGCAACACTGCATGCAATTACATTTAGTGGCTCTTCAGAACGTTAGAGCAAAAACATCTTCCACATTTCAGACCTTTGAGAGTGCTGATGATTCATTTGTTATTTATTACTTTATTCGGGATTTTTAAAATGTTCTGTCTGCTAATGGAAATTTATCAACCTGGCATTCAAAGGCATTATTCATAAAGCCATGGGTGATTTACCCCATTTTTATTTGTATGAAAAGGCAGGTGACAAATCTGCCCTCCAGATGCTATATGGGAAGAACACAGTTCTGTCAGACACTATGGGTTGAATATATTTTGCTTGAAGCTGTGCGCATGGATTATCAGTTGATCAAGAACTGAAATGACCATTGGATTGATTCCATATGGTGTATATTTTGGTATTTATGGCATGTCAGCAGTTCAATCGTGACAGGGCTCAAGGTTGAGCCCTTTCCATCCTACCGAGGTCAGTAAATTGAGGACCCTGATTGTTGGGGCAAAATGCTGACTCTGCAAACAATTTAGAAAGGGCTGTAAAGTGGTATATAAGTCTAAGTGCTATTGCTATTGCTTTGACAGCTGTGACTTTGGATGTCTGATGAATAAGGGGGTAAACATTCTCTATTTCATTCTTTCCTATCAATTTTTAATCTGAGATTCATATTTAGCCAGTTCTCTCCCATGATGCTCTTCTGCTTCTCTAGGTACTCTTTTCAATCAGCAAACTTCTCAAACCACTTCCTAGAACAAGTGAACATAAGCTCTTGAAACCTTGAAAGCTCTAAATATCCTTCTCTCATTCTTGTGAGGCACATTTTCCCCAATCGGTAATATTGGGTTGAAGTACTCAGCAGAAGCTGAAGATGCACTCTCCAATGTGGACATCAATTTTCATTGTGTCCCAACCAATAACCTGATGAAAGTCTTTTCAGAGCTTTCTGGAAAGTCTCAGATCTCAGTAATTCTTTAGGACCTAAGAAAAAAGAAGTTCAAAATATGGGTTTCCCCCAGATGTTGTAGATTACAACTCTTACAGTTCCTTGCCATTGGTCATGATTGCCTCTAATTATCCTGGTAATTACATAATTTTGTAATTCCCTCTTACATAATTTTGAGCCCTTGTCCTATTACCTGGATCAGTATTTGACTTGGTTTAGCACTCTTTCAGAACCATGCTACACTTAGGATTGGAAAAGGGAATTTAGTACTCTTTCAGAAACCATTTAACTCATTAACAAGTAATGACTGTTTACTAGCACAAGTTACCTCCATGCTGGTGACCTATTCTTGGGCAATCTGGAAAGAGATTAAACCTGAGGTTCACATCTGTCCAAGCCCACCTGATCACACAGTATGGACAGCACTGGATGGTTCTAGTTCCTGCCACCATATGATCCCCAGGGGATCAGAAGCAAATCCACCGATTACTTTCCTCAATTTATGATTAAAACTGTAAGGAAAACAATACTCCCAACACTGGGGCAGTGCAATTTATGCCAGCATATGCTTCTTCAAAATCAAGGCTTGGAGGAAAACATACTCTGCCTTGAGGAAGAATCTCATGTCACCCCAATTACATTCAGGAAGCTCATGAACATGATAAGCATGATGCAGCTGACAGTTAAAATGCAGTGCTTGTGATTAATGAGATGGTAAGCAGCCATCAAGGCTAGAAGCTACTGTTAGCCTTATAATATAGTTCCCTTTTAAAAACCATTTGAGGTGAAGGTATTAAATTAAGACTGTAGAGACTGAAGTTCAAGTCTAGTCTCAGTGATGGAAGCTTGCTACTGTAGCTGACTCTCGGTGTGTGGCTCTTTATCAATCCAAAGTTTTGAGGGGGAAAATGGAGGGAGTGCTATGAGCATCGATTTCTAGTTAGAATGATGGTGGAAAGGCTTGAAATAACTGTAACAAATAAAGAGATAAATTGGCACTCATCTTCATACATGATGGCAGTGAATTGCACTGCTGAAACATTTGTTATGTGAGAAAAGACTTCTTTTTATCAGCCTTAAATCTTTCCATATAGTGTGATGGCCTTGAATTCTCTTTATCTAACAAATGGCCTCAAATTCAGTATCTGCAAGAGAAAATAATCTCTTTTTACATTTATTTCACATTGCCTTTGATTTTATCATCAGGTTTTCCCTACCCCATCTTCGCTGTAAAGTCAGATAAAAAAGTTCCATTGTTTGAGGTTTTCTTCATGAGGGAACTACATTAGCCTCGCCAAACCTTCTTCACTTACTCTATCCATAATAATGGTTAAACTTTCAGAAAATGGCAGTCACTTTCCCTTCTTTTTTAGGACAAGTAATATGCTTGGAACTGATTGCTTCTACCATTTTATTTCTATAGTTTCCCCTAAAGACTATTAGAAGTTTTAATAGGATGACTCCAATTTATACTGATACTCTGAGTATGAACATCTAATCAGTCTTCCTTAAAATGTTAGCAATAAATAAATAAATAAATAAATAAATAAATAAATAATAAATGCTAATCGTATTTATTATTTATCAATCTTGATTTTATATTGGAGTTCTCATCTTTATTTGTCGGATTTGGATGCTACCCATCTCATTCATGGAGTGACTCTACAATTAAAAGCTAAAAATCATATAAATTCAATTACCTCAAAAAAGGGCTAGGTAAAAATAAAACATTTTAAAATATTTTTAAAAGTAAATAGATAGGGGGAAGGCCATCAAGGTGCCAACCATCTCCAGGGTTGCCTGCTGTTAGTGACTGATGAACAGTAGGCAACAGTTCATTCTGTCAGATGATTCAGAGGAGGTGGGGAATGATAATTTGGAACAGCATTTCCTATCCTCGGATTACTTTAAATCTCTTGCCTACCTGTTGCTCTTGCCTCCTAGGTTTAAAAAGGTTATTTGTAACAGCATCAGAAAGGAAGAGAATGCAGGCAAATGAACTTGAGGTTTCCAAAAAGCTGTCTGTCTAACTCAGCCTCCAACTCAGAATTGATAACATAATTTCATGATCTTTGGATCTGGAGTTGAAAATTATAAACTGTGAAATTGATCTCCAGTCCAAGTTCTTGAAACACAAAGTGCAGAAGCCACATTTCACGGCAAATGCTTCACTAGTTTAGCACCCGCATGCTAAAATGTACTTCATGGGGGAATTAGAACCCTTGGCCACTAACATAACAGCAATATAATTTCTAGATCTGAATGTCGGTGCTTTTATAATTCCAGTTATAAAACCAGCATAATAATTAACTGCATAGTAATGTCACTATGGTAAACTGTAAATCAGTCTTAACACCAGCCTCAGAAAGACTACAGAAGAGAAATATGATTGTCCTATATAAAGGATTTATTCCAGATAAGATATGTGAGCTGGGTTCTAAACAAATGTATTCTTAATTAAAATGCATGGATCTGATAATGATGCTATATATTTTTTCTGCTGTAGCATAATTATACATTTCTCCAATATTAAAAATCTCTTGGCTGGATCAAGAGGCACCCATCGTTAAAATTTGATACAGACAGCTCTGCCTGCTGGGACCTTAGAAGGCAGTTTTGATTTTGAAACCATCCCTGAGAAAGTGAGCCCATTCAAAACTGCAGGAGCCAAGAGCCACTGCAGTCAGCTTTTCAAAACAGAAGCTAAGTTATGTTAATAGAATGTATGCAAAGTTAAAAAGGATCAGGAAAATAAAACAGAAACAGAGAAAGAAGAAGGGAAAATGTTAGAAATGAAGGAAAAGTTAGTTGATGAAAGAAAAGTTTAGGCCATGTTTATGGAGAAAAGAATAGGGATGTGGTGGCTCAGTGGCTAAGACACTGAGCTTGTCGATTGAAAGATCAGCAGGTTTGAATCCCTAGTGCCATGTAACGAGGTGAGCTCTGGTTACTTGTCCCAGCTTCTGCCAGCCTAGCAATTTGAAAGCATGTAAAAACTGCAAGTAGAAAAATAGGGACCTTTGGTGGGAAGATAACAGCCTTCTCTGCGCCTTCGGCATTTAGTCGTGCCAGCCACATGACCATGGAGACGTCTTCAGACTGGCTCTTCGGGTTTGTAATGGAGATGAGCAGCTCCTCCTAGAGTCAGGAACAACTAGCACATATGTTACCTTTACCTTATGGAGGTAACATACTTATGGAGAAAAGAAAGGAGACGGGGCAGGAAAAGTTTATAATTTTAAAGATATTTCTGGAAATAAGAAATCGGCTGTAAAACCTTTGAATATTAGAGAAATAACTATTTGGATATTTCATTTTTTAACTATGGCACTTTCCAGATTATGTTGGTGCTGCTATTCCTTTCAGCCTTTTGGTCATATTCACCTTACCAGCAAAGATAACAAGAAGGAATGAAAAGAAACAGAAGAGATGAATATTTGGAGGTAATAAACTGTCTAGAACTAGGTGGACATGCCAAACCTTTTTAAAGAATCATGGATAATTTGAAATTAAAGACATTCTGTTGAAGGAGGCTGATCTAATTAGGTAAAACACTGAAAAAAACCCATATTTAGAAAAGGAAAAGAAAGGACCACCAATTGCAATGGTTAAACAATTCATTTCATTAAAAGTTATTCTTTTCTCTCACCCAATTGTTTACTTCTAATAGGCCCAAGAATTAGGAACCCAAGCTGACTTTTCAGGCCAATTCATGACACTTGTCTTGCCCTTTCCAATTAAATAATACCTCTTCAGAAAGGCAGCCAACCATGTCAGGAATTTATAATAAGTTAATGTTTTTGCAAATTGAGCAAACAGTGACCTATCCAGTGAGACAAAAACACAAATCTGACATAAGCAATGACATTGTTACTAAGAAGAAATTTTATTTCTCAACTTTATCTGTGATGTTTAGAATTCATTAATCTAATGTTCAAGAAATCTAGCCCTCAAGAAGTATCCAAACAGACCACGATAGCCTTCATGTGCAAGCTGGAAAATATTCAAAATAGTTCTAATAGAAAAGACCTCATCAGATTATTTATTTATTTATTATCCAGTATTATTTATTTTTATTAGCAGCAGGTCTCTGGGATCTGCCCCTCCATTATTCAGCTAATTATTTGTAATTGGAGATGCCAAAAGCTAATCCTGGAGACTACCACAAAGAAATCTCTTTTGTTCAGAAATATCTAGAAGTTCTCCAAATATTTAGAGTATCTGAGATGTGTGGCAATTAGAGTTTAGGTTATTTTTATCTTAGATGAAGAACTTCAAGTTACATCTGTATGTTCCAGATGGCCTGCTAAATTAGTGGGACTTCAGCATAGTTCAACAAAATATTGTTTTAACCAATGTTAAGCTTTTACACTGTCTTCCAAACCTGGCATATGATATCCACGACTATCTAGAGAGGGAAGTATATGTTAGTATGAGATGTATCTCATTTCTACCCTCTAAGTAATTTGGCAAGTACAGTATTAGTTAAACTTAGTTTTTATTAATACTCATTTCAAGTTGAAAATTAGTAGGTTAATTGTCCATGCTTTAATTTGAAGTGAACTGATTCTCTTAATTTAAGAGAAATGCTAAAGAGTATATATTAAAATGTGGATTTTCTCTTCTCTTTGAATTACAAAGAGAACAATTTCTCCCAGGATCATTTTGCTGTCAGTTTGGAAAGAAACAATGATATGAAGTCTACGTAATTTAGAGTTGGTTTAATTGGTAAAGTTTACCAATTTAATTACAGTATCCTCTTAGTTTTCAAAGAAATCTTTTCCCAAATGAACTACATTTGAGAGTTTCTATTTAGAAAGGAAATACGTACATAACCAAAAAAAAAAAAAAGCAAAAAAAAAAGCACAATGTGAACATTCGATATGTATCTAAAGGTAAAGGTAAAGGTTCCCCTCGCACATATGTGCTAGTTGTTCCCGACTCTAGGGGGCGGTGCTCATCTCCGTTTCAAAGCTGAAGAGCCAATGCTGTCCAAAGACGTCTCCATGGTCATGTGGCCGGCATGACTAAACGCCAAAGGCACATGGAACACTGTTACCTTCCCACCAAAGTTGTCCCTATTTTTCTACTTGCAGTTTTTACGTGCTTTTGAACTGCTTGGCAGAAGCTGGGAAAAGTAACGCGAGCTCACCCTGTTATGCGGCACTAGGGATTCGAATCACTGAACTGCCAACCTTTTGATCAACAAGCTCAGCGTCTTAGCCGCTGAGCCACCGCATATATCACCCCAAATATCACCCCAAATGCTATCTATTTCAAGACATAGAATCAAAGAGATTTCAGAACTGGTTGCAGAAAAAAAGAAAAAATGTGGTACAGAATGTAAAAGAGGCGGCCTTTGTTCAGCCTGCCTCTCTTTGAAGTGGCCCCTTGCATTGGGAAAGGTGCTAGCTAGCCTCTTTGTCTTCTGAGACCAGGGACAGCTGTCTCTCCTGGTTGCTAGGCAACTCTTCCAGCTGAATCTACACAGACTGATGGTTTTCTTCATCTTCCCAGTCTGAGTTGGGCCCACCATTTTTAATCTTTTTGTATTAATTTTTTTAGCCTTTCCAAGTGGTGCAGATTTAGCGAGGTGGTTAGAGAAGTGAACTGTGCTTCAGAAAAGTTGTGGCTCTTTTTGCATGGATATTTTCTCGCCCTAAACTTTCAGCTGCTTTGGCTGGCTAGTTAGAAAACATGCATTCCAGGAAGTTTGCCAAGTTTAAGATGAATGTTGGGTATTAAAGGATTAATCAAATACCATCTTGACCAGATTATAATTCTATAATTTTATTGTCCTTTGCCTCTAACACAATTTACTGTTGGTGGCATTAATTTGACTTTAAAGTTGCCCATCCCAGCCAGTTTGATTCTATTCCAGCTTTTATAATGATCCCCATTTAAATGCAAACACACCAAATCAAGACTTATAAGGAAAAATGCTGACACCAAGAAAAGAAATAGATGAATCTTTTATGGAAAAGCAAAAAAAAAAAAAAAAGTTTCTAATGGAAAGAAAAGATGGAAAGAAAAAAAAGAATGGTTCCAGGCTTGCAGGTGAAAATGTCAGTCTAATGTTTACCAACTGAATTCAAATCAACCCATGCATTAAAAGTAATTGACAACTGTAATTATTCCTCCTGTGTGACCCACAAATTATAACAACAGAAGCAGAAATCAGTGAAACAGAAGTAAACTAAGTGCAAAGAGAACAATCATACAATAAACGGTTCCTCCTGGTGCCACAATTCTTTTCTTTTAAAAGCCAAATATATTTATTATGCCTGGATGGCATTTGAAATGATTTTGACACATGCTTTGGTCATTGAGCAAGGACAGCACCACTCTTCCTTTCTTTAACAGAAGTTAACAGAACAATAGAGTTGAAAGGTCTTGGAGGTCTTCTAGTCCCACTTCCTGCTCAAGCAGGAAACACTATACAATTCCAGACAAATGGCTGTCCAGTCTCTTCTTAAAAGCCTCCAGTAATGGAGCATCCGCAGGTTCTGGAGGCAAGCTATTCCAATGATTAATTGTTCTCACTGTCGGGAAATTTTGCCTTAGTTTTGGGTTGCTTCTCTCCTTGATTATTCCAGTATATTTATTTGGACATTCAAAGAGCATTTCACAAAAGTCCCTCATCAAAATTGTTCATGCAAGCTTAGTATTGGAGGGTTGAAAAGACTGATGCCAGTTTTAGGTTGAATCTCTCTTTGATAAGTTTCCATTTGTTGCTTCTTGTTCTACTTCTTGTTCTACTTATAATGTACATTAAAATGCCAATGTGAACAAACACCAGCAAGAGTGTCTCTGGATGACTGAAGGAGAAACACTGATGATGTATAACTTGAGTTGGCTATATTTGGCCCACCTGATAAAGGTAAATGACAATGTCTAAAATCTCAATTTTGTTGGACTCATCCAGAATATTTGGGCCTACCACATAAGCCTGGGGTGGAAAAATGCAACCGCTTTAAGATAGCTATTAAAAGCTACTGTAAACTCTAAAGCAATGTTGCCCCTCCCTTTTTTTAGTTTGCATGGAAACCTGGGAAAAGTTGGGGGTACCTGAATAAATAACACACAGTGGCTGCATTTGCACTGTAAATCTGCAAACATTTACAGTTTGTGCTGTTACCTACTTATGAAATCAACAGTGGCAGTTTGACAGTCCCGATTCCATAAGCATTCCCAAGGAATTTTTTGGGGATCAGTTGTTGGCTACAGTAATTACATTCAAGAGGAGACAAGATGCAAGCATGACAGCATTGTCAGTGTCTCTGAGCAGAAACACAATGAAGCAGAAGGGTATCTGGGGTATTTCTGCACCAAAGTAACTCATGACAGAGGAAGTTTGTGACACTTTGCAACAGAAACAAAAGCAAATTCCCATTATGGTCACGGTTTGAACAACTTGAAGAATCTAGCATACTGCTAAATAGGAAGACTTGCAAAATGGCAACAACTTTCTTTGCAAAATGAAAAAAGGGGAAATTCTTGACCATTTATGTTACTCTGGAAAAACACCTTCCTTACTCAATATGGCTTTTTCAGTTTTAGAAGACAATTTAAATTTGTAGAGGTTCTTTTAACATTTAAAATTATCAGGGAAAAATACAAAAAGCCAATATGTTGAATTGGCTAGAATGCTAGATTCTATCTTAAAAAGCCCATGCTCAGCCATGAAAGCTTTCAGACCAATGTGATTGTTTTTGTGAGTGTACAGCCGGAGGAAGAAATACTGTGCATGCTACCTTGTGATCCTAGATGAAAAATGGTATAGAAATCAATAAAACAAGTAATTTTCTCTTCAGTCTGTGTAAAGTGGCTCTACTTTGCCTTGAGGGTTTGTCTTGATCAGCAATCTCAGTCAAGGTAATGCCTCAACCTAGAAAGTCAAGTTGTTCTCTCGTTCTCTCTCCCTCTCTCTCTCTCTCTCCCACCCTCCCTCCCTCCCTTTCTCTCTCTCTTTTATTTAAAATTACAACTATAATGATAAAAAAATTAACAGAAGCTAAGAAAATAAAGAAAAACAGAAGGTGCAAAAAAGAAAATAGAAAAAAATGGAACAGAAAACAATGTCGTGAAGAAAAAGAAATATTAAAAAAATATCTTTCCACTTCATCACAAATATAAACCATTTTAGTAACATATTGCCTTCTGTTAAAATACAACAAATAATCTCTTCTTCCCATATCCCATCTCTTATCTATAAACAAATTCATAAATCATTGCAGTTTCAGTCCTGATGTCACACAAAAGTCCATTAAGGTTCCAATAGACAACAGCATATCTATAGAAAGTCAAGTTGTTCTCCCTTGATATGACTAGCAAAGCACTGAAGCAGCAAATATAGAGGGGCCCATATTTTGGATTCAGATTAAGGTTGAGTAGCTGCTCTGATTTAGTGCTTCATCTCAAAGGGGCACTTTGACCAAAATGTTACTCTTTCAAAGTGTTCCTGCAAAGCTCTGATTTCCCTAATGGTTGTATGTGGCATAAACCATTGGCACAATGGCCTAAAAGCATAACCACTAATGACAATTCTTGGTTTCTAATCCTTTGAAACATCCTGCTTTTCAGGGGCTGATTTGTCAGAAAGTTTGCCCCCTGATTTTGTGATGCTTTATATCAGGGGTGTCAAACTTGCGTCATCACGACGTTGTCATGTGATGTATTATGACTTTTTCCCCCTTTGCTAAACTGGGTGTGGGCGTGACCAGCATGTGACGCACCTGGCCTGCGGGGCATGAGTTTGACACCCCTGCTTTATATGATATGGCTGTTATTGAATGTATATAGATAGTGTTAGACAACTCAGTGCAGTTCCTGAGTTGGTACATATCACCCTCCAATGGATATGAAATCTACCAGTTTAGGGGCCATCTCTCCTACATCCTCTATAGTCTTCAATTGCATTAAGAACACTTAATCATTGAGCTGGTTGGGCAGTTGCTAAACTAATGGATCCAAACATGTAGTTCATTTTTAAACAAAAGTTAACTTGGCGTAAAACAATGCTATTTTCTTGAATTACAAAGAAAGAAATGATTGACACCACACAGGCTCCTGCACATTCAGCCTGAAGTGATGTATCTTTTTTTTTTTTTTTGGAAAACATGTTTAAATAACTTCTGGTGGCTTTTGATACATTGGAGAGCAATAGATCTTCTACAGAGAAAGCTGCTGAGACACAGAGGTTTGTTAATATGATTGGCAAATTTACAGCACTGGAATTGGCATCCTCCACTAGACTAGATGTTGTGTACCTGACGAAGTATCCACAGCAGCATGAGACTGAAGTAAGTTACGGGGGGGGAATGACACAGAAAGAAAATATGTTTCCTCATGGTTCAGTCATTTGTACACTCAGTTCTGTATGACAAGAACAGAACGCTGTGCTAAAGAAGAAGCGAAATCATGAATATAATAGTTACACATGTAACCCATTTTAATTATCCTCCATCTTCTCAAATGTATCTTCTGCAAAATATGCAGTATTTCTATGTAGGAATTTCTTTACAGCATCATAATATAGGAGCTTATTTCATCACTCAGTATTTTATGTCTGTAAAGAAGGAAGGAAGGAAGGAAGGAAGGAAGGAAGGAAGGAAGGAAGGAAGGAAGGAAGGAAGGAAGGAAGGAAATGAAATGAAATGAAATGAAATGAAATGAAATGAAATGAAATGAAATGAAATGAAATGAAATGAAATCTTAGTGCTGTGAAAAATCCAAGACCTGATACTCACAATTACCTATAATTTTTATCACTATCTTTAAAAAAAAAATCTGTTTGTTTCAGGTGGGATGGGAAATAAACTACTAATTTGGTACAGCTATGATGGCTTTTTATGTCATTCTCATGACAGAGAAACCTCTTTGTCCATTGTCTGTCTTGCCTATTATAGCTTTAGAAAAAAAGCTAATTACAGCACATTAAAACCTATTTATTGTATGTTCCAGTTGTAAACAGGTCAACTCAGTTTATTCATGCTGATTTTATAAAGCTAATGACTATCAGTAGCTGGGATGAATCTGACTATAACTTCAATAAATGAGCCAGGCTTTATATTTTAGTTTAAGAAGATTGTGTTGCAATGTCCAACACATGTAGCACAGAGAACCAATTGAGATGTCCTCATAAAACATTTAAGTCCACATAGAAACTTTCTCCAGTGGATCATCAGTACCTCTTGCCTGAAGCAATACATCTTACAATGTGGTGTAACATTAGATGTAGAATGTTGAAGCTCATTTGGTATCTTCAAACCAGTCACTGATGGTCAGACCAATGTATCTCAACATAAAAATAAAATTTGAGTGGATGGGTGGGTGGCTGAATCCTTATAAAAGTAATATAGAGTATCAATTCAGCAAATAGTATACATACATATTGATGGCTTGATAGATTATATGCCAATAAGTCAGTTGACTCTTGGCAATCACACAACTTTTCTTCAAGATGATCCGTCTCCTACTAGATTTTTCAAATCTTCCAATGATGGAGTGTAACTGAGTCCATCCACCTGACTACAAGTTATCTTCTTTTTCTCTTTTCTCCCAACTTTCCCAGCATTGTGGATTTCTCAAGGGATCTGGGTTTTCACATAATGTGTCAAAAACCAGAATAATTTGTGCCTTGTATTCTCAAGAGTCTTCTCCAACATTCAAATACCCTTTCGTTAATACCCTTTCGTGTTTCTTTGAAGTCCAACTTTCATATCCATAGAGTATATATATCCCAGAAATACACACAAAGCACACATTGAAAAGGAGCTCTACTCATCCGTAGGAAAACCCTGTCAATTAGTGATGGCTCTTGACAGCCATGATGACAAGGTGAAAGTGGCATCTTATGCAACATGCAGTTACGAGTTTCACTAGCTGTTCTTTCCCTGAACCCCAATGGACAGGTTCCTAAATCAGAGGTGAATGCTATCACAGACATAGCTGTAAAGCACAGACAGAGCTTTAAAGTCACACCAACGCAGACTATAATAAACTTGCCTGTGTCCTAATTGCCTTCTTGCCCAATTAAATCCAGCAGAATTCGTGATTATTTTTACAGCTTTACAGAAGCCATTTCACACAAACCATCCTAATTTCGGGAAACAATTATTTAATAGGCCAAGCATCCCTCAAGACTCAGATAATTAATTGGATTCTAAATACTTTGTCTTGGTTATTCTTCGGGTCAAATTAAATATTATTTTAATTTGTAGCAAATGGTATGTCCTCTTTTTTTTTCCTTACTCAAAAATAATCTGGAAGGAGTCAGTCCAGGGTGTAAATTTATTTCAAAGGCTATGGGGCTTTAAATCCCCATGATGTTCTTGGGAATTAGACATTTACAACTGGCAGGAAAAAAAGAAAACATTTGTTTCTGTGGAGGCTTTATTTCCCTTTGAAAATTGCCAGATGAGGACCTATAAACTGGACTGGGAACCGTATTGAAAACAAAATATCCTAATCCAATCTGAACAGAGTATATTTTGGTTCTTTTTTTGTAGAAAATGTCATAATAGTTGTATGTCATGAATTAAAAGTAGTTTGACTCTCACAGAGAGATATTACACCTTGTGTTATTTTATATGTTTCATTGATAACCTAAAAAAAGGCGGGGAGGACACATACATAGGGTACCGTGTTCTGTTCTGGGTACCACATTTTCAGAAAACTATTGACTCTTCAATAGTTTTGAACATGTTCAGAATACAGTGACAAAGATGCTACAGGGACTTGAGGACACATTAAAAAAAACCTGGCATATTTAGTCTAGGAAAAATAAAACTGATACTAGCATGATCCTAGTATTGAAGTACATAAAAGAATGCTATAAGAAAGTTGATTAGGAACTACTTTCTTTTGTCATAGAGAGTAGGATAAAAAATCATTGGTAATGGTTGCAGCTACCTAGATTATGCTTAAATATAATGGAAAACCTCTTGATGGTACAATCCGGACAACAATGGAAATATCTTATTTATGAAGGCCATGGGTTCTCCATCCCTGGAAGCTTTTGTGAAGAAGCTGGACAACCACATCTCAGGGATGGTTAATTGGTTTTCCTGCACATTGCAGGGGGTTGGACCAGTTAATCCTTGTAGTCCATTCTGACTCCACAATTCTATTATTTGTTTTGGCCAGCATGGTGCTGTCCTGTCTCCCTCCCCACTGCCCCCCTGCAGGCCCCCAGAGAATTACAATGCTGATTCGGCCCTCTAAGAAATCCAGTTTGATACCCCTGTCTTAACTGTGCATCATACCATTTAGCCTCCAGGCCCCTTTCATTTCTGTGGCTCTTTTTCCCACTCTTTCTAAGGTCTCAGCATCTTTTTTATATCATGGTGACCAGAAGTGGGCACTATATTCCTTGGAAATAAACATGAGATGAGGGTCTGGCATGCCAGCTTCTCATATAATTTTGTTTTAATTCAAAGACTCCAAAGTGTCCTTTAAATCTCAGATGAAACTGGGATCTAGTTGCTTTAAATGTTTATGCCTATGTTGACCTTCTGTGAGGTAACTAGCACAACAGTATAGTGTAAGGTGATACCATTCTCTTCCATAAATTTAATGCCATTATCTGTACTCAAAAGAAATTAGGTTCTTTTGCTTGGGTATCTACAGAGAGTGTCAGTTCCAGCTAATCTGTCCCTGTTGTCCAATTGAGGAAACATTCCTTAATAAGCTTCCTTTACTGGAGGCACATATAGTTAAGGTGAACTCTTAACACTATTATCTTCCAGAGAATGTATACTCACCTTGCATCTGCCCAAGATAGAAATCCATACGAGAATTCACATTCGTCACAATTTCTGCTAATGTCCACATAAAAAGAACGTTACAGAATGACATGTTTTCTGCAAAGGTCATATGAATGGGAAAATGATTCATAATTTCCCTAAGCTTCTGCCTCCCAAATGCCCTTTGGAGAAACCATCTACAAAAATGACTGTGTTTGAGAATAATTACCTCTAAAGTTCATATAAAATGTACACTCTATGGAAGGTGGGATATGAAAACATTTTTTAAAAAAGAAAATGGTACAAAAATGTACAAGTTGTTCAGAACAGAGTAGTAACCAAGCATATGGGATCTAATGTGTATATATTTCATATGTATATTGCAATGCTATTGGCTGTACTCCTTTTGCTTTTTTACAAAACCTGCAACATAAAACAAGGTCTCCAAGTTTCACATCTGCTCATGTCTGTTCACACCCAGAGAAAAAAAAGGAACACAGCTGTGATGAATATAGACCCACAAGATTCTGGATTTGACACCAGTTTTATCACTTAGTACACTTCTAGAGATAACCAATTCAACAACCGTCTACAAGACTATTCATGATTAAGTGAGAATGCTGCATTTGTGGTTCTCTAGGTATATGCTGAGGGAGTTCATATGAAAAGCAGAGAAGTGTTTTGTATTCTTTCTACTGAACAATCTTCTTGACCCAAAGAAAAATACTGATGCATTGAACAAGAGAACTCAGCTCTACTTGAAACAATTACATACACATAAAATAAAGCTCATCTATCCTTTGCTCACTCAATTCTGCAATTGGCAAGTTGGAAAGAAGAAACATTCCTTTTGTGTTATCACATTAAGCCAGGTTTTCTTAAATCTAAATTGAATACAATTATATACAGTGTGTGTGTGTGTGTGGGTGGGGGGGGTGTTACCATCAATGTGTGAAATTGGGCATTTTATAGAATGCCTAGGAAATCTATAGAATGCCAGAAATGAGATGTCGAAGTATGAAACATTTAATATTTCACACATTTCCTAGGCATTCTATAAAACGCCAAAAGGCATACCAGTAAAGTATAAACGTCTCCTGCAAAAATGCCATTCTGCCTTCCTTGTTTCAATAAGTAAGTCAATACTGGTCTTTTCTCTTGGTTTTTTTTTTTTTTTAGTAAGAAAGTTCTGTATTATATTTCACATTTTCATATAAGTCTTTTCGATAAAGGGTTTAGGTTAGGGTTAGGGTTAGGATGAAGATTAGGGTGAGGGTGAGGTTAAGGGTTAAGATAACCCTAACCCTAATCCTCACCCTAATCCTAACCTTAACTCCTAACTCCTAACCCTTAACCCTAACCCTAACCTTAACCCTAACCCTAAACTCTCATTTAATACTTTGCCTAAATAGTTCTTGTCATTCTGCGTAATGCCTAGGTATGAAATACAATGCCTAGGAACTATATATAGCATATTAAAACAATACAAGCATACTTTGCCTAAAAAGTCACACATTCTATAGATTTCCTAGGCATTCTATGCAATGCCAGGTTTCCCACATTACCAGTAACATAACAAATATACAAAGTATTATTATTTTGTTGGAGCACTTTCAGAAGCAAATTTCCACCCCTAACTAATCCAGTGCTTTAGAGCAAATGTTTAGGTACAGGACAGATTGTGGGGATGGAGGGGAGGATTAATTCTTGCCTTGAAAAGGCAGTAGACTGCTCAGGAAAAAAGCCAATTTTATTTCTTAATCTGAGTAATCAATTTGCAGTTACAAGGAAAAACTGAGCCAAGTTAACAAACTGGTCACAAAGGAATGGATTGCTTGTTGTTGTTTTTTGACGAGATGGATTTTCTTTGGGTTTGCCTGAGTGACTGATCTCTGCACACAAATTAAAAAAAAAACAAAAAAAACCTCCTGACGTCATCAATAATATGATTCAGTTTGCACTGTCAAAAGAGCAATGAAGATTTGGGATTCTTTTTCTGTGTAACAACGAAAGGCATCCTTCATTGCATCTTTACTGCATTATGTTGTCCTATGCAGATTATGGTGATGGAAGAGAATTTCCCTCTACAAATTATTTTTCCAAAACTCAAAATAAGGCTGCTGAAAGTACCCTTCTCCATTTGTTTTAAGATAAATGTTGAGAGGTATTTTCTGTGAAAGGGAATTGTTACTGCATGGTTGAAAGAAAACAGCCAAATATATACTATATTAAGAAAAACTGTTTTCAAAATATGTAATTCAGACAAAAATGCAAAAAAAAAAAAGTCCTTATTGAGAGACACAAATAAAAGCAGGTGTAGAAATAGACATGTAACTTGTCCCTCCAACCAACAGATGCTGAAGTGGGAAGAATTAAAGACTAAAAGAAATGGCATATGGGGGAGAATGACACAGACATACTAGCCATTCCAAGAGCAATATTTATCAGTTAATTTAAATTTTCTTTCATATAGCTAATAATGTTGAAAAGATCAATACTGAATGTTTTATCCAGTGGTGGGATTCAAATAATTTAATAATTGGTTCTCTGCCCTAATGACCGTCTGGGTAGGTGTGGCTGGGTGGTCATGTGACTGGTGGGCATGGCCAACTTGATGTCACTCATGTCAAGGAGTGCCTCACTTAGCCTCACCACACCCAGGCTCACCCCTCCTTATCATGCCTGGCCTTGCCTTGCCGGACAGCTCGCTTTGCCCAGCTCCTAGCCTCAAAGGCCTCAATGAGATACAATTTCCCTCTCTATTTATTTACTACTACTGAACATCTAAAATACACTATTTAATCCTATGTCTATATGTAATATGTGCCTAGTACATTTTGACACTGTTGATCCCCTCTCCCTAGAGCGAACTTAAAAAAAACAAAAACTAAGTACTGAAGCAGTAAATTTAAACATCACAGATTGCGTATATCCAGAACATATCCAGAGTGGCATCTATGCAGTGGGGTCAAGAGAATCAAAATAGTGGATGCCACCAGAGACATCAAAGTCCTGTGAGTTCATAGGAGTATATGATGTAAGTGACACATTCAAAAGGACAGGTTTTGATTCTTCTTCACACGGGATCGCCCGGCAGCGAAGAGGGAGAGGGAAAAGGTGGTGGCTGCTAGCAGAGAGGGGAAAAGGTGGGGTTGTTGCTTCTGGGAAAAGGGGAGCCAGGAAGTGTCTGGGTCCAGCTTCTCCCGGCCTCTCTTCCTCTCACAGTTGCGTGTGCTCCAACTGGCATGGACTGATCCGCAATTTATTTTTTTAAAAAAAATCTAAAGAAAAAAATGAAAAAAAATGTTTTTATTCAGAATAAGTTGAGAAGTATGCTTTGGCAATTTTGTCTAGGTGCACTGACATTTGTGCTACAAATAAGGAATGAAGGAAGATAAATGGATAAATGAAGGGAAGTATAGATGCATAAATATACCATGTTAATATACCATCTGGAGACTTTACCATCTTTAGACTTTAGAGCAAAGTCTAAAGTCCAGCTGAAATGCTTACGGGATTTCCTCTTCACTGATGATGATGCTGTCACTGCTCACTCTGCTGAAGACCTTCAACAACTTATGGACAGCTTTAGCAAGGCCTGCCAAGACTTTGGACTAACAATCAGCCTGAAAAAAACACAAGTCATGGGTCAGGATGTGGATTCACCTCCCTGTATTACAATCTCTGCACAAGAACTGGAGGTCGTCCATGACTTTGTGTACTTCGGCTCAACTATCTCTGACACTCTCTCTTTAGATACTGAACTGAATAAACGTATTGGTAAAGCGGCCACCACATTTTCCAGACTTACAAAGAGAGTATGGCTTAATGAGAAGCTGATGGAACATACAAAGATCCAGGTCTATAGAGCCTGCGTCCTGAGCACACTCTTGTACTGCAGTGAGTCTTGGACCCTCTACACATGACAGAAGAGAAAGTTGAACACCTTTCATATGCATTGTCTCCGATGAATTCTTGGCATCACCTGGCAGGACAAAGTTCCAAATAGCGCAGTCTTGGAACATGCTGGAATTTCTAGCATGTATACACTATTGAAACAGTGATGTCTACGCTGGCTGGGCATGTTGTGAGAATGGCTGATGGTCAGATTCCGAAAGATCTCCTGTATGGAGAATTAGTGCAGGGAAAGCACCTCAGAGGGAGACCACAGCTGCGATATAAGGATATCTATTGTTAATGGACATTAACAACTGGGAAACCTTGATCTCTGATTGTTCAGCTTGGAGGCTAAAGACGCAGCATGGCCTTCTCCAATTCAAAGAAACACTTGTTCAGCAGGCAGAGGCAAAGAGGCAGTCCTGGAACCAGCAAAATCTGGCAGCTGGACAGGGGACAGAATATATCTGCCCTCAGTGTGGAAGGGATTGCCACTCTCGAATTGGCCTTTTTAGTCACACTAGATGGTGTTTTAGGACCTCTTTCCAGAGCACGATACCATAGTCTCTTGAGACTGAAGGATGCCAATGAATGAATATACCATATACCAGAGCAATTCTGCAGCTGCTGGGAAATCACATGTTCCCTGCTGCTGCCAGGCCCAGTTGCAGAGACTGGTCTTCCTGGGGTGGCTCCAATACAGCGGCTAGTGGCCCATGGTGGTAGTCACCTGGCTCGGATGCCGAAAAGGAAAAGGAAAGGCTGAACAGTGCAGGTGCAGAGAAAGGGAGTAAGTGAGCCTCCCTGTTCCTGCTCCTGCTCCTGCTCCCCTCCCCTCGGGTGACATCAAGGCGTGAAGCAGCTCTAGTAAGCTTGGGTGAGTGGCCAGGTGGCAAGATGAGCTGCCTAGCAAGGAGAGACTGGGAGGGAAGGGCGAGGCTTCAGCCGGTTCACCAAACTGAGCAAACTGTTAGCTACTGGTTCTAGTGAACTGGTGAGAACCGGCTGAATCCCACCACTGGTTTTATCTTTCCATTTAATTGTGTCACATTCTCAGAAAATGCCTGGACATGTCCCTGCAGTTTTCTTGGCAAGGTTTTGTCAGAAGTGGTAAGTTTTGTCAGAAGTAGTTTGCCATTGCCTTCTTCCTATGGCTGAGAGAAAGTGACTGGCCCAGGGTCAACCAGCTGGCTCCATGCTCAAAACAAGACCAGAACTTGTAGTCTCCCAGTTTCTTAGCTTGACTGCACCAAACTGGTCCTCCAATATTCCACATTTCTGTCTAATTGAATAGTTTTCCACACCTAGATTAAAATAACTTTTAATTCTCAATAGATTAGAAAAATGGACTGAAAGCAACACAATAAAATATAAGTAATAAGTGCAAAATTATTCATTTAAGAAGATAACACAATGGCATATACTACTTGTGAAAAAGACAAGTAATATTAATTAGCTTCAAATGAAACTTGAGTTAATAGTGGGAGGTAGTTGTGAAAATCCAAAGACAAATCCTAACTACATCAACTAAAGTCTACTTTCTAAAATGTAGGAAACAATTAGTCCAATTTATTCTGCTTTGATCAGACTACAGTATATGTTTAGGGGTCACACTTTAAGGATTCAAAGGAACAAGAACACAATCACAAACGTGCAACAAGAAAAATCAGAGGACTAAAAATTAAGTTTTTATGAAGAGAGGCTAGAAGGAGCTTGGAAAGTCTTGAGAAAAAAATGACAGAAGGAACCTTAGATAAGACTCTTCAAATATCTGAAAGATGCTGTAGATCAGAAGGTCAAGGTTTTCTTTCCTTCCAAACTACAAAACACGAAATAATGGATTTAAGTTACAGATTCCAATTGATTTAAAGCAAACTCCTTCCTCAGAAGTAAGAAGAGTAAGAGAAGTCTAACAGTAAAACAAAAATCCAGAGAGGCTTCTCTTCAGTTGATGTGTTCAAGCAGAGGTGACCTGCCAATTGCTTAGGATGCTTTAATGTGGTACCTGTGCTAAGCAAGTGGTTAGAATCATTGTTCTATATGGCCTCTTCCAACTCTATCATTCCATGACTTGCTTGACAGTGAAAATTGAATTAGTACCTTTACACACATATAAACTATTTAGTTTAGAACACTAATTTAAATATTTCACTTTTATTTTTTTTTCCAGTACAAAGATGGTAACACACTTATAGATCTGAAGACAGATATGCATTTTTAGGGCTACTGTACAAGTAGTCTTTCATTTGCCATTCATCATACGAACTTCTGAATTGTTAATGGTTATATGCATGAATTTGGCTGCTTTGGGATGAATAATAAAACCTCATTTAAAAATAAATGTCTATAGGAACTAGGAGCCTCAGTATACTATAGAATATCTATTTTCATCCTGAACATTATATCCATGTAATTTCCTGACTTGAATTGCAATTCCTTGGTGCATATGGTACCTTATAAGAGAGGTAAGTAAAAGAAACATGAGGAAAATATATATAAATATACTATAGATTATGTTCACAATGATTATTCAACTTTTGTATGCATCATTCATGGGTTTTTAACATTTTCCCAAAAGCTTTCAATCAATTAAAAATTTAATTTATTAAACCAGTCCACAAGGAAGCCACTTCTTGAATCAATAAATTCTCTGGCTGTCCTTGTTTCTTCATTCCATGGCGTCTACCTCTTATCTTTTCCCCTAGGCCACAACTGATATTTAACGAAATAATGAAACAACATTCTTTGCTTGTCAGCAAAAAAAAAAAAAGAGTTTTGCAAGAACAGGTTTGGATATTGACCATTTATTAATTAAAGTAAATTATAGAACCTATGGGATTATCATAAAAAATGCCTCTAACTCCTGAGTAGGAATCCTTGAATAGAAACTCATAATCGCTGAGGTGGAACTTGGGGGTTTCTTCTGAAGGGCAGTGTCTGGTCAATTTAGTGATTTCTCCAAATCTTGATTCAACTAGGATCAGCAGCTTCAGCAAGCAATCCTGAAAAACTCTCTGAAAAGCAAGTTATTTCTCAACATGAGTTCATCCATAATTTGTCTATTGGACTCTCAGTTTCTCCTCATTCCAAAGACTGTAACTGATACAGTATAATTACTGAATCATACATCAATGTTCCAAAAGGTCTACTATTTTTTTCTTTTGAAAGACTTTTGTAACAACAGCGACAACAATGATAACCATAAACTATCTCACTTGTGGTCAATCAGTGTCTACCTGGAACATTACATTGTCAGATAAACTTGCTTATTTGCTTTCTAAGCCAAACTGTGTCTATCACCTCCAATACAAAAAGCTTACATTCTGGGTATCTCAAGTTTAAAAAGATATTTATTTGTTCGTTTATTATCTATTTGGTATATCTCTTATCTTTGTGATAGAAGGAAACTTTACTCTATTGTTACATTATTGTAACAATTGTCTATTGTTACAATAAATACATTATATTTGACATAGATTTACCTTTTCATTGCCATTAGGGCAACACCAATGATGAAGTCCTATCTCTCTCACAAATTAAGGTTAAGGGAGGCTGCTATATGAGATGTTACCTGGAATACAGGTGAGGCAGTAGGAACTAACCTAGGTTGTAAACCCAGAGGGCTTCTGGTAGAAGAGCTTTGAGCCCCTATATAATCTTAGCCGTGCTATTACAAACTGTATTTAAATTTGATTAGTTATAGATTTTGTCCTAGTCCTGCTTATTTTTAATCCTAGCTCCATCTAGATTTTGGAATTTGATCCCTGCAATGCTATTCATGCCAAAGATTTAGGATAATAGCAATAGCAATAGCATTTAGGCTTATAAACCATCCCATAGCACTCTCTGGGTAGTTTACAATGTCAGCATTATTTGCATATTGCCCCAAACAATCTGGGTTCTCGTTTTACTGAACTCAGCAAGGAGGGAAGGCTGAATCAAACTTGAGCCCCATCAGGATTGAACTCCAGGCTGTGAGCAGAGTTAGCCTGCAATAGTGCACTTTAACCACTACTGCACTTTAACCACTATGCCACCAGGGTTCCTAATGACCATCAATTGATATAGCATGATCATGTTTCATGATCCAATTTCTGATTCCCTTTAATTGAATCTGTGACATTCTGCTGACTCCAATTCGATAGTTTTGCATTCCTAAATTCCCTAGTTCAATACCAACTAATACCAGTCTGAGTTGCTAATGTTGGATTAAATAGGTCAAAGTTCTGTTTCCAAAGAAGGAAAGTTCTTTGTTTATTATGTATTTATTATTTATTAAGAAAATGTATATGACTGCTCAACTCCCGGTGTTTCTCATCTCTGCTTGTACATTCCAGGCACCATAAAAAAAAAAAAAAAAAAAGCCAAGGAGCACATTTTTTTCCTCACCCATTTTGTAAGACAAATAATCAGTTTGCCATTTTTTTTAAAACAGCTACCTGTCCAATCTCCTGAGAAGTTTTTTTTTTTTTTTTTTTTTTTGCATCTGATCTCTGAAACTGTTGCCTGCAGTAGCTGTTGTTTCTTGTCTGGGTTTTTCTGGATTATTTTCATAGAATTCTGTTGTAAAGATTGGCACAATCCATATGATTATAGTGATCAAGGCAACTTGTAATCTAAATGGAAAAGTGCAAAGCTATGCACTGAAGAGAGAAATGCAAGCCTAACCCCCCCCCCCCCCCCCCGCTCCCAATGTTATTAAATGCTTCTAACTAACTGGCATCATTTATTTGAAGCCTGAAAAAGAAAGCCAGTGTTTTAATCAATGAAAAAACAAAAGGTTTAAAAGGACAATGTAACTAGATTGTTCCCTCGTAAATCCCCTTTTCATTTCCAATTCATTATAAAGCAGGCATAAAACACCTAACGTTGATAATTTGAAAAGCACAGTAACCTTTTTTGAGATTACATTTAAGAAACATCAGACAGGCTCAAAGTTTCCACTGTTCAAGGTTGAAGCGATACTTCCATTCATAAAAAGAGAGCATTAAACTTTAGTAGCAGAATGCTATTTTAGCAGACAATTCTGAGGGGGAAAAAGAGCTGTCATTTATTGTGTGGCAAATGTATGTTTTCCCAGAAACTAAATGCTAACTCTTTGAAGAAATCTACACCAAAGTGGCCACAGATTGGGAAGAATCATTGGTTTCAATGATTAATGGAATCCAGAGTTTTGCTTCCCTCAGCAGAGAAAAAAGAGAAAAGGGTAGAAAGTGGGATGTATATAAGAACAAATGTAAAACCAAAAAAAGGCTTGTTTAAGGTCAGTTCATATCTGTACCTGTGGTGGAATGAGATCTGGATTCCCAGGATAGAGATGTTGCATCACAGAAGGCAAAGAGGCAGCAGAGCTTAGAAAGTTTGGTAGGCAGGAAGAGGGTTGAAATGACTCCTCCTTAGTGATTCCCAGAGTATATCTGTAGTTATGCAAATAGTTGCTCTAATCTGGCAAGATTCAGTCTATAGGCGAAGAACAATAAAGGAAAATAATCTTAAATAACTGCACGGTACTTAGGGCCTGTCATGACTTTAACCAAGAAAACACATCGCATGGCCCAGGGGTGAAATTCACTTACCTTCACTACCAGTTCACAAATGTGAGCACATGCGCCTCCTCTACACATGCACAGAGCCTCCTCTACACATGTGCAGAGGGTAAAAAATGGGGCGTGATGACATCCAGGCGGGTGGGTGGATCCTCCCGCCACCGGCACTACCAGTTCGCCCGAGCCTGATAGAACTGGCTGAATTTCACCCCTGCCATGGCCCCTCCACATTTGCATATGGCCCCAGAAGAAGAACAACAACCACCACAACAACACAGTGCATCCCCTATAACAGGGGTGTCAAACTCATGGCGTCACGGTGGTGTCATGTGACGTATCGGGACTTCCCCCCCCTCGCTAAACTGGGCATGGATGTGGCCAGCATGTGATGCATCCGGCTCACAGGCCAAGAGTTTGACAGCCATGCCCTATAATATCTGTAAGTTGTGGGTGCACCAACACTGGAGGTTTTTAAGAAGAGATTGGACATTTGTCTGAAATGATATAGAGTTTCCTGCTTGAGCAGGGGATTGGACTAGAAGACCTCCAAGGTCCCTTTAAACTCTGTTATTCTGTATGTACTACAGAAAGATAGCATTGCTGATGATTTAGATATCAGGAAGAGCTAGAATAGTCACAATACCTATCAGAAGAATTACTATTTTATCTCATATCTATAATATGCTTATATACATTATTACCTACCACAATTACTTAGGGTAGTAAAATTCTCACCACAGCTTACAAGTGATATAAAGAAAGTACATCTCCACCCCGGACCACCCCAATGATGCCCTTGAAGTGATGTCCCGGTGCCTGGAGGCCGTGCGGATCTGGATGGGGAGAAACAGACTCAGGCACAACCCCTCCAAGACCGAGTGGCTGTGGTTTCCAGCGTCCCAATATAGTCAGTTGGTGCCATCACTGACTATTGGGGGCGAGTCGTTGGCCCCCACGGAGAGGGCTCGCAACTTGGGTGTCCTCCTGGATACACGGCTGTCTTTAGAAGAGCATTTGACAGCTGTGGCCAGGAGGACTTTCTATCAGGTTTGCCTGATTCACCAGTTGCATCCCTTTCTGGATCGAGACGCCTTACGCACGGTCATTCATGCCCTTGTCACCTCCCGCCTGGACTACTGTAATGCTCTCTGCATGGGGCTCCCCTTGAGAAGCACCCGGAGGCTCCAATTTGTCCAGAATGCGGCCGCGTGGGTGGTTATGGGAGTGACGTGGCAAGCTGCACTGGCTCCCGGTGGGTGTGCTTCAAGGTCCTGGTTACCACCTTTAGAGCACTCCATGGCTTAGGAGCACTCTAAAGTAAGAGTACCACTTAGGAGCGGTACTTACAAGACTGCCTTCTGCCACCAGTAGCCTCTCACTGCCCACAGAGAGGGGCTCCTCAGGGTGCTTAGAGAGTGCTGTAAAGCATTATGAAGTGTATATAAATCTAAGTGCTATTGATATTGCTATTACAACTTCTACCCCAACAAGTACATAAGTTGTAGCATTTGGTTGAAGATGTGTTCATGCATGTTTTGTAACTTGTCTCTCTTCCCCTCATGTGGACACTCATATCTAAATCACTCTCCAATTCCATAATGCAGGATCTATATTAATTGCTAAATTATCTAATCAGATGTGCTCTCCTATCCAATTATTTTCACCCAAAGATAATAAAATGACTATACTTATCCTGTGGAGATTCTTTTTCTCATTTGATTCTCAAGAAGTTTTGTTTTATTCCCCAAGGCACTTTCATTATACTTTTGGAACGGAATGTAAAAATTATACATTTGGGAGGATGGGGGTGGAAGAAGAATCTTTATGATTACCTTTAAAAGACCCAATTTCTTATAATGCTTGATGGTTCCTTATCATGCAAATAGGGAGAGACAATACAAACTTCAAAGAGAGGTCTGATGAGAAAAAAAGCCTATTTAATAAATTTATCTCAGTTGGAGTTGCCTTCATTTTAACTAAGCTGCTTGATATCATGCAGATATTCTTGTTGAACTATAGATATGCCAGAAACAGATATTTTTTTAGAAATTTAAAACGAACTTCAACAAAGAATGGGTTGTGGTAAAAAGTTGGGATATCAACATCCTTCTTAAAAAGAATAAGAATCAAAGGAAAGTGATCACATACCCATATATGGCTTTGAAAAGATGACTAACAGAAAAAAAAATGGAAAATGAACATCCGGTATTTTAAATACAATACAAAGGCAAAAGTAAATAAGGCATTGATGCATTCATGTTTAGAACATAACAATATCAAAAATACTTGCTTTCTCTGAAAACAAGGAGGAAGAAGAGTATTAGGAATTTTTAAAAACTTTAAAAAAAATTATAATATAGGTAGTCCTTGACCTACGACTGCAATTGAGCCCAAAATTTACGTTGCTAAGCGAGGCAATTTAAGTAATTTATAGCTCATTTTATGATCTTTTTTGCTACAGTTGCTAATTGAATCCTGCAGTCATCCAATGAATCTGAATCTGGATCTAATCTTCCCTCATTAACATTGCTTGTCGGAAGCCAGCTGGTAAGGTTACAAATGATGACCACATGACCTCAGGACAATGCATAAATACCACATGCCAGTTTCTAAGTGCCTGAATTTTGATCACATGACCATGGGGATGCTGCTATGGTCATAATAGCAATACCACTTAGATTTATATACCACTTCACAGTGCTTTACAGCAGCGGTCACCAACTGGTGGTCTGTGGACCACTGGTGGTCTGTGGCAAAATTTTGGTGGTCCGCAGAAAAATTATTTGCATTTTTTATATTGCATTAAATCAGGGGTCCTCAAACTACGGTCTCTGGGACAGATATGTGCAATGAATATTTGTGTTGCTGCAGAGAGTCTCCCCCTTTGGGGTCTTTTTGTGTGGGTCACACAGAAATTCCGACTTGGGGTCTGTTTCGGCCTCCTGGTGCAGGGCTTTGGGTGAAGGCTGGAGGGAAGTGCCACTGGTGACAAAGAGCTGGAGGACCTTGTTCCAGTGGGACTGCATTCTCAATGAACTGCTTCTACTGAGCCTCCCTCTTGGTCAGAACCAATTTGCACTCAGCTGTTTTGCCAACTCTTTCTCATGGTGGTTGCTTAGCTCCAATAACTCCTTCCTGTTGGGGCCCTAAGGAGCCGGGGGGGGGGAGGCAAGGAGTGGCTGGGAGGGGAGGAGTGAGTAGAGGCTGGCGAGATGCCCCTCAACATGAGTTACATCGAGTTGGCCATGGCCACCCAGTCACATGACTCCTAGCCACACCCACCCAACTGGTCATTAGGCAGATCATATTTTAAATCCGCTGGATTTAAAATTATGAATTTAGTGGTTCCTGAGGTCCGAAAGCTTGGTGACCCTTGCTTTACAGACCTTTCTAAGCAGTTTACAGAGTCAGCCTATTGCCGCCAACAATCTGGGTCCTCATTTTACCCACCTCAGAAGGATGGAAGGCTGAGTCAACCTTGAGCCTGGTGAGATTCGATCTGCCAAACTGCTGGCAGTCAGTGATCAGCAGAAGTAGCCTACAATACTGCACTCTAACCACCGCTGCTCAATAAGTGCGAAAACTGGTCACAACTATCACAATAGTCTCTTCCTGGAGTTGCTTTGTGGATCCCTACCCTTGGGCAGATGTACATAGTGGGCTTGCTTTGGTTGCTATGTGGCAGACACTTGTCCGACTCTTTCCCTTCCACGTTCTGTGAAATCTTCCTGACCCAACTCCATTTTTGGGACAAGGCCTCTTGTCTGTTTGAACGAGAAATCCTCTCCAATTCCAGAGAAAGCAGTCAGTTTCCCAGGCAACAATCAAGTAGTGAATCTCAAGAGAGAAGAGATGCCTGCTCATTCTGTGGTGGGTTTCATCCATCCATCATTTTATTTACAAGCTAAAAGTTTACTTTCCAGAGCAGATCCTACTGCCTAAATTTTTGTCCCATTTTTCCGTTTTTCACTTTTTCACTGCTTGTTTGAGTTGGATAACCTTCCCAGCCAGCTTCGAATTCTTACACCTTTTGCTGAGGCATATGAAATAGTTTCATTTTATTCCATGGCTAGTACATTGATTCAGGACCTGGCCAACAAAATGGCAAAGTTAAATTACTTAAAATTTAAATGATTTAAATGATAATTATTCTAACATTAGATTGTTATATATTGGAGCTTTATTTATTTAAATGGTGCTTTCATGGATCTTTTCAAGAACTTTTCATAATCCTTCACAGAAGCTATAAAGGTAAAATTAATGTCATTCCTCTATCACTCACATAAACATCTAAATTTATTTTGGTATCTCATTACAGGTAGTCCTCAATTTACACCAGTTCATTTAGTGACTATTCAAAGTTACAATGGCATTGAAAAAAATGACTTTCGACCATTATTCACACTTATGACCATTGAAGCATCCCCATTGTTACGCAATCAAAATGTAGACACTTGGCAACCGATTCCTATTTATCACAGCTGCTGTGTCCCAGGATTACGTGAGCACCTTTTGCAAAGTCAATGGGGAAGCCAAAGTCACTTAACAACTGTGTTACTAACTTAACAGCTGGGCTCAATTGTGGTCGTAAATCGAGGACTACCTCTATAAATATGTACCCTACATCAGTGCTACCACATCTGAGCTGTAAAAATCTAGACAACCACTAGAAGGCATCAGAAGGTTAAGAATCTTCTGTATCTCGCTGCTGCCATCTAGTTATTATCTTACATTTGTAATTGTTTAGCCGGCCCTAAAGATAACACAATATTGCTTCAAAATTTAAATGGATGAAAACAACATTTAAGCTAGAATGAAATCTACCATCTATTTGTAGTTCATCTTCTTGCGTAAATCCTATATTGGAAATGAGAAACTCCAGATGTTGCTCAGTTATATAAGACAGCAGCCTTTGTGCATCATGTCCAGTGAGAAGAAGTTCTAAGAGTTTTAGTTCAGAAAGATCTAGACTGCCACAAGTTTTCCATTTCTGTGTTATAGAAGAGGGAACACTTCACTCCGATGAGAGAGATGTAATTATTCTTTGTCATTTAAACACTTGATCACCAAACCATAAACAGCTGGTGGTGCATAACCATCATTCTCATTTGAAATCACAGCACTGTTTCTCCTACTTTAAAAAAAATCTCCAAGCTCGTTACATTTTCTGCCGCGACCATATTCCTTTAGACTTTAAAATTGCTAAATAAAAACTAGAAGGAATTGTACCACCATCTGAAATCATTATCGTGGTTATGCATCACCAGCTGCTTAGAGTTAAGTGATTTATGTTCTAATTGGAACAGCATAATTATCTCTTTCCACATAAAAAAAGTATAGAATTCCCTCGCTCCCATTTTTCTTTTTTGCCCTATAATAGATATGTGGTTATATGTTTCGGGATTAATGTAGCAATTTACCAATGGCAAATATATTGATCATAGGAACATAAATAGCATTAGGATTGTTTTATATTAGGATACCCTCTTCTGCATAATTATATAGGAGTACATCCCACTGAGGAGGGCAATGTAAATCCCATCTGCATTGTTGCCAGGAAAACTACAAGAAATGTCTTTATAGTTTTCTAAGATCTTTTTTTTTTAACTGAATCCCATGAAATTTGGTAAGATTTTCCTCTGAGTAAACATGCATGGGGGACTTTCTGAATTGCATTTAAAAATTATAACACTTCCTTGCTGGGGAAGAAAACTTCATTTTGTGGTAATTGCTCGTCATCTTTCTGTTTCTAATTTTATTTTTTTATTATTTAAATTTCTATACCACCCTTCTCCTTTCAGACTCCTTTCTCCCTTCTCGTGGTAAATAAAATGAAACATGTCTGGAAGTTGGAATTCCTTTTCAAAATCTTGGGTGTTAATTGTTGACATCCTATGGAAACATAGAGTGAGTAAAAAAAAATCTTGCTTGCAATAGAATAATGAAGGCCAATTTTTAAAGATTCTGTTATTTTACTCTTTATAGTCCTATTCGGATCCAAGCCTGAAAAAAAAATTAACCAACGTTATTATTGCTTCCAAAAATAGATGATTTTCCCATCTGTTCTTATGGGCCAAAGTACCAATATTTCACCAGTGCTTAATCTCCAAAGGTCCAAACTGAGTTTGTGCAGAGACCAATTTGACTTGAGCTGATTTGAAGGCCATACTAAGAGCCTTGGTGGCGCAGCAGACTAAAGTGCTGTTAACTAGCACCAGCTGTCTGCAATTACTGCAAGTTCAAATCTCACCAGGCTCAAGGTTGACTCAGCCTTCCATCCTTTTGAGATAGGTAAAATGAGGACCCGGATTGTGGGGGGAATAAGCTGACTTTGTATAAAAAAGAACACCGCTTAGGGGGCCCGAAAGCCCTACTAAGCAGGTATATACAAAAGTATGAAGGCTATTGCTTAACGCATTGTAAGCCGCCCTGAGTCTCCGGAGAAGGGCGGCATATAAATCGAACCAATAAATAAATAAATAAATAAATAAATAAATAAACACATACATACATACATACATACATACATACATACATACTATCTGATTGCTGGGCTGAATCTTTCCTTCAAAAACCCAAAACTTTACTTGGCTGTAACAGAAAATCCACATGTGACCTAAAGTTATTACTCTTTAGAGAAGGACTTAATAGGACTTTGAACCACTTTTTTTTAAAAAAAAAGAAGAAAGCATTCTTCCCCATTAAAAAAAAATGGTTTCCTAACTATAGTTTGCTTTTTTATGCAGTTTTCTTTCTTTACTGAAGGACTGAACATAGGTGGAAATGTTCAAGGTATATCCCTTGTTTCTCCCTTTTCACTTTCCCTTGCTATTGCCTCTTTCCTATCCTAAGACAGTGACCAAAAACTTCTCCTTGGAGATGAAATTATACCTTCTGTAGAAGACCAAGCTGATACAAATCAGTTGCTCCTGTTCCCTGAAACCATAAAGCAGCTGTTACCTCTTGAAAGCTAACACTTTCCCATTGTTTTGGGATCTTTTAAAGCTTTTTTGGGCCTTCTGCTTTCTTCCATTGACTATCCCACCAGAGCAGGGGTTAAATTTACTTCCCTTCCCTACCGGTTTGCCAATGTGGCCACCAGTGGTAGGTTCGTCCCGGTTCCGCTGAGCCGGTAGCGGTAACGATATGGCAATAATCCAGGCAATAATCCTTCAAAGTGTTAATTGCAGTAACAGACAGTTCCTTGGGATACTTGCCAGGCCAGGAGCTTCCAGTCACAAAACTGAAAATTAAGTTCTAGCGAACAGACTCTGAGGCACAAACCATGATAAGCAAATCTTCCGAAAGATATCTGAATGGTTGTCTCCTGCAACTACCCCTTCCCTTTCTTCCTATTTATTCCCCAGCTAGGGAGGGCCATTCAATGTCCACGTGTGCCTTTCTTCCCGAGTTGGCTCCTTGTTTTCAGTCCTCTCCTAACAGCTCTGCACATGTGTGCATCTGGAACAGGCCCCAGTTGTTCGTCCTCACCACTTATCTCCAATTCCGAAGGCAGCTGGGAAATATCAGACGGCCCTGACTCTATCTCTGCTTCCGATGCAGAGCATCCATCAGAGCCTTCCCCAGACTCCAGGACTGGCCCAAGTTCCTCCCCAACCTCCTCATCATCCGAGTCTGCAAGCAGCTCCGCCGGCAGCTGGCGGGTCACAACAATATTTTAGGGGAAACTGTATACAGGAGCAGTAAAGTAAATGCAGTTCTCTGCACCCCAATGCAAACCTGTGATATCTTTGGAGGAGAGTCACCTAAATATTCCTCATCATCATTACAACAGACAGCCTAAACCCCGTAAGTTTGTTCTTCCCTCAATTCCTCAGCCTTCTCTGGCTGAAGAAAAAAGAAAGAAGAAGTCAGCATTGGAGTTGCTGCAGTTTAAGGAGATATATATTATGTAATTAATGAAGTAGCATTATATATTAAACAGTGCAGTTCAGTAGTCAAGATGATAGACCGAAACAGGGGAAACTCAGCTTGAAGTTCACTCTTGGTCACGGACACTCGCTGAATAAATTTGGATGAATCTAGTTCTCAGCTCTCAAGGGGGCTATTGTTGGGGTAAGATGAAGGAAGATGCTCAGCAGGTTTCTTGAACTTCAGAGGGAAACGCTACAAGGTTGTGAGGGAGGGGAGAAGAGAAGGAGAAGCAGCAGCAACAAATAATAGCAAATATGGCTCTTCCACACACAAATATTGGATGGAATGAGTAGCTAAGTAAAAAAGTAGGACATGTATTTCTGTTTCCACATTTTTTGGTTCATTTTTGGCTCTCCTAGCCATAGGACAAATCAGATTTAACTGGATTTTGACTGAAGGTGAAAATCTAATTTGAGGAGGCCTCTGTCTTTCTAGGACAAAAGCAGGTTTCCTTCCAAAAGTGTCTAGGATGGCATCTACAGGTCCTTGGGGCTTTGCATGTGGTTCAGCGTCAAAAAGCAGGTCTTGAGAAAAATAAAAAGCAAATCTTCACTGCTTCGCTTTTCACTTTTCCATATATGTAAAATGTCAGATGGGGTGGGAGGAAGAGTGGAGTGACTGACAAGGGAAAAGATCATTTTAACAAGCTTCTCTATAATCAAAAGCTACATAAATTAAAGAGGAAAAATTATCATTTATTATTTCCTTTGGGAAGCACCACGTCCAGGTCCATATCCTAATTAGAGGACAGCGTGAACCTGTTTTGAAAGCTCGTAACCTCGGGGAAGTCTCAACTCTGAGAACCCATCAAGAATTTGGCTATTCTTAGTCTTCTCTTGTCACTCAGATAAAACCGCATCATTCTTAATAAATTGCCCTCATAGCTGAAACACTGTAAGGTCATCTTGGTGGAATCTTTGCAAATTAAAAACCATTTGATGTAGTCGGGCCGGTATTATTGAAAATAATCTTATGCGCCAGCTTCAAAAGGTTTTCTAATTTTAACTGGATTGCCTTCCTCAGGTATCTCCGGCTTGCCATTCCAATTGTAAAGATCGTTGAACTTCGCTGACGACACCAGGGCCGGCTGCAAAGATTTCCCAATTACAAAAATTAAATTACCCATGCGATTTTGTAATGCTGTAGACATACTTTTGTTTTCACCTATTAGTCAAGCTCATGTACAGTTTTAGCTTGTAAGCCACTGATTATGGAGGAAATTGCCCAGAGAAAACTAGAAATTTTACAATTTCAAATACAAATCTAGAGAAATATTGCAATGACTTTCAGCTGTCTGACACTGATAGAAGAGTCTAATTTGTGGCTCTGTTGTTGTTTTTTCTCTCCTATTTCAGTATTGCTCAAAGTGGTGGAGGAAGGTATGGGCAGAGAACAATTTTTAAGGTTACTTATGCTCTAAAAGCAACTTTATTTTCCTTAGGTGGCTGAAATTGAAATAATTCTATTAATGAAAAGGGAAATATAGGTGATATGCACCAACCTTTTTACTACAGATCTGCTTTTTTCAAAATATTTTACAGATAGTCCTCGATTTACGGCCAGATCTTTTATAATAATTCAAAGCTACAATGGTCACAGAATGGGTGCTTTATGGTCTCTAAAGCACCCCTGGCCATCATAAATGGTCAGGTGACCACATGTTTAGTGGATTAGCTTTACAGCTGGTTGTGGCATTTGGAGGTCACATAACTGCAATTTGCAATGTTTTTTGCAGGGGTTTGGCATTCTTTTTTTTTTTTTTTTGCTGGAAACCATTCAAATGGTTTCATCATCTTTTTAAATGAATCATCATCATCATCTTTTAACAACCCCATAATCCCTTGCGGGGTGGAGTCTGGGCAACTGAATGGAGCTGAGTGTTTACTGGCCGGATGCTCTTCTTGTCGCCAATGCGGAGCTATATTCAGCAGATATGTTCTCATTGTGCCCAGAGAGAGAAATATCTGCCACTACCTAGGATCGAACTCACAGCCTCCTGATTGTGAGGTAAAAGCTCCACCTCTAGGCCACCGCACCACTCGGCCATTCAAATGAATGGGTCTGCATAATGACTGTGGTGTTCACTTAACCACTGCTGCATTCACTTAACAACTACTGTATTCACCTAATGGAAAATTACTTCCAGGTACATTGGTTCCTTGACTTGTGACTGTAATGACTTAGACTGTATTTCAAGTCCCAATTATGGGTGGGTGGAAGGGAGGGAGGGAGGGAGGGAGGGAGGGTGGAAGGAAGGGAGAGGAGAGAGAAGGGGGGAGGGATGGAGTGAGATAGACAGACAGGCAATGACTGGGAATTAGAGAACAGAAGCCTCAAAGATGCTTTTTTCAAAAGGCAACTGTTTTTTTTTCCTTGCGGAAGAAGAACAGAAGTCTGTTTTAAAGCAACTTGAAATATTGGAAGCATGATTCTACTTTTTTACTTAGATGCATTATAATAAATAAATTTTATAACTGGACTTATTTTTTCAAATATTTTCTTCCTGACATTTAATTATGATAATTTTAATATAATAACTTAAAATATAATATAATAACTTAATAATAACTTTTAATATAATAACTTAAAAAAAGTTCTTCCTTTTTAAAAAGTGCCTATTTTTTTTTTCCCATTCTTGAAAATGTTATTTCTATGTGAATGAAAATCTGTTATTACCGGTAATATTTTATCCTCAATGTAACTGAATTGAAAAACTATGGTTTTTTTTTCCTCTTATTCTCAAGCACAACCAATTTGTTATTTTTATTGGCCTTTCATTTTTTTACTAGTATGTTCGAGAATAAGTTGGAACAGATGCTACTCACAGAGAACAGCATATTTATAACAAAAGCTAATTTTATCATTTGCTCTGCTGTAGGTTCAAAATTGCTTTTGAATTTAGTGTTTAATTGAACCAAGAATATTGATTCAAACTCGTAAAGATATGATAAAAACAAGAGAGTCAGTAATGGTATTTGACTGAATGCAAAACTGACAATAGTGACCTACAATATGTAAAGAAACAAAACCTAATTGATAATGAAATTACAAGTTTGGGTTAAACTCTTAAAAGATTTAACTCCACTCTCAGTAATAGAAGCTCCCTGGATCAAATTATCTGTCACAACAATTTACCTTACAAAGTTGCTATGCTGGAAAAAAAAATGGAAGAGGAAGTACTATGTAGATCCTCATAAGGAAAAGTAGGATGTGAAATTATATTTGTTTGATTTTTATGCTGTCTTTATTAGTTTTATAAATAACTCAAGGCAGCAAACATACCTAATACTCCTTACTCCTCCTATTTTCCCCACAACAACAACCCTGTGGGGTAGGCTGGGCTGAGAGAGAGGCACTGGCCCAACCAGTCTCACAACCAGCTTTCAGGGCTAAGGAAGGGCTAGAAAACTCACCATCTCCGGGATCACTTGTTCCTCACTTACTTCAGTGAACTGTTTTCGTTAGAAAACAGGATTATTTTGCCCTTCAGCTGAATTTGTTTTCTTAAACTGTGTTACTAATCTATTTCGAAGGAGCTGCTGCTTAGAACACTAGCAACAAATTAAACTTTAATTCAAAAGGTCACGGATCTTTCTCTTTCTGTCTTTAGATGTCCTTTTGGGATCTTCATCTCTGCATTTATGAATGCTTTTACTCTACATCAGTGTTTCTCAACCTTGGGAACTTTAAGCTGTATGGACTTCAACTCCCATAATCCCCCAGCCACCATGGGGAAGTTTCTATGCAGAAGCATTTGTCATACCTGACTGGGGAATTCTGAAAGTTGAAGTCCAGATGTTCTAAAGTGGCCAAAGCTGAGAAACACTGCCCTAGATGACAAAAGGCAGGTATCTGCCTCACTGTCCGAACTTAACAATTTAGCTTTATCATCCATCCATCCATCCATCCATCCATCCATCCATCCATCCATGTCACATTTCTATACCGCCCATCATATTTTGTGCGCTAAGTATTTTTAAGCCATATCATACTTCTAAAAAATTCTTTTTCTTTGAGTTGGGACCTTGAATTATGTTTGTTTTCTAAGATCTGATATCCTAGCACAGTGATGGCAAACATTTTAGACACTGAGTGCCCAAACTGCACGCATGCACGTGCCCAAACTGAAAGGATGTGCGCACGGACACACAGACATGCACAAATGCGCAGCAGAGACCCAAAGACCAGGTGGCCAGTGGGAGGCAGAGCATCCCAACACTGGCAGTGCGGCAAGTGGTAGATCTTTTTCTTTCGTGAGCTTCTGTTTCATCATTTGCAGGGAAATAGAATAGAATAGAAATAGAAGCTCATGAAAGAAACACCATGGAGATCTAATCTGGGGCAATGGCGCACGTGACAGCAGAGGGGGCTCTGTGTGTCACCCCTGCCATGCTTATCATAGGTCCGCCATCACGGTCCTAACAGTATAATTAATTCAAAATATGCCTTGAATTTATATTCCAGAAACAGGTTGCATTTGATCATTTTATTGTACTCCAACCGCGGGTTGTAATTTACAAGGGCCTCAATATGTTGTTATGTTACATTACAATCCGCTCATCAACTGTTTAAATAGTTACAAGGTACTTGATAAGAATAATGGGGATTCATTTCATTCCAAATGATATAACTGTCTCAAGTTTTTATGTTATTTTAAACAGTTCAGCGGTTCGAATCCCTAGTATAGGTCTCCTGCTTGAGCAGGGGGTTGGACTAGATGACCTCCAAGGTCCCTTCCAACTCTGTTACTGTTACATGTAAAACTTATCATTTTAAAAAAGCATTCCAAATAAATGTGTGAAACTGATAATGTAATAATGTTGGTCAGTCATCAGGACCAGAGGTTTGGTCTTCCAAGCTTTCGGTCTTGTGCTGGAGCCCTACCCTCTCTAGCCTTTGGCTATTCTGTGTGTGATATTTATGTGGTCCCTGTTGTGTGCGGCTTTTTAGATCTTGATTAGGGTGCTAATGGCTGATTAATAAGTCACTGGCTGTTGTTTCCTTATGCTGCCAAGCGGTCATCTCCTAAGTACTTAATAAGCTGTGGTAAATTAGCACTCCTATTGAATGACAAGGGACACATTTCCCAGGCTTCAATCACTTCCCCAGCTGTTTTTGTGCCTGCCTGTTCAACAATCTTAGTAGCTGCAAAATTGAATGTATGTCCTTCTTTATTGCAATGTGAGGCTAACAATGAGTTTGGGTGTCCTCGTCTGATGGCTAGCTTGTGTACTTATTCATTTTTGCTGTGATAGAGTCTATTTTGGTGTATCATTCAAATTCACTCCCTCTGAAATCCATCATAATTTCTTTTACATCCCTAGTTTAAAATATGCCATGTCTCTTCAACTTTCAAATAATTAACCTACCCAGCCTGCATTATAGACTACAGTGGCATCCATAAATCTGATTTCTTTTATATTTACTTGACAAATGCTTTCGCTGTTGTCACTGTGCAATGGCATTTGACGTGCTTCTGATGAAAAACAGTCCTGTTCATTCATTTTGAAGAGGTTGTAGGTAGAATGTGTGAGATATTTTTAAAAAATAAAAATAAAATGAATTCTAAATTGTAAATATTGTCTCATTTGCTCTCTGATCACCTTATTGCCACAACAGCATTTATACGGAAATAAAGGATTACCTTCAGAAATAGTCAGGCTACCTCTCTATTTATATTTTTGCATTAGTATTTAATACAGATTTTTGAAAGCCCTGTTTCTTTGTACCTCTGTCATAATAAATTCTTTGCAGAAAGATCTGGAAAGAAAGTGTGATCGTTCTTTGTGTGTTTGGGCTTTGTGTGTTTGAGGTTTGGTTGAATTAAAATATGAGATTAAAATATTTTCTGCACTGAATTGATGATATAATCGATGGGGTTCCAAAATGGTGGCATTGGCTGCAGCTGCTGCAGCTCTAAAGAGTTTTAGGATTTTGCAGTTGAAAGTGCAGGTTTGAATGATTCTTTGGGACTTGTGACAAGAAACAGTATTATCAAACTCTTATATGACCATCAGTCTAATTTGGACTTGGTGATATTTAGCAAGAGAGGAACTATTGATAAAGGCTGTTCTAGAGAATCTGTGTTGCTTTGAACTGCTTCAGTTGAAGGTGTCAGCAGCAGAAGTGTCTGTGGGTTGCGCGGAGGGTGTGAGATGGGCTACAATCTCTGAAAGTACTTGGCAAGTACTTGGGTTGTGGAGGCAGCAGGGAGCACTAGTCATCTCCCTCCAGTGCTTAGTGTCTTCTGAGGTGGAGTGATCAAAAAAGGAAATGAGGCAAACGGGGAGGGCAAACAATTAGGCTAATCCATATCACATATCACTACTATCCATTTTGCTTGCTAATGTGCCCCTTAAACCCTAAAACGGATTATGTGAAGCTAGAGTTAATAACAAACCAGCAAGTGAGAAACTGCTTTGTCATCATTGCAAAGGAAACGTGGTTAAAGAATTCCATCCCGGATGGTGCTGTTAGTTTGGGTGGACTTTCAATATTTCAGCTTATTTTGTTTTGAGAGCGGGCATCAGAATTTCATTTTTTAATGTTGTTAGTTTAGTTTAATTTATTAAATTTCTATACCGCCCTTCTCCCGAAGGACTCAGTGTGCCAGTGTGTTCACAGAAAAAAAATGACAACAAAGTTTATCTTATCTTATCATCTTATCTTATCTTATCTTATCTTATCTTATCTTATCTTATCTTATCTTATCTTATCTTATCTTATCTTATCTTATCTTATCTATCTTATCTTCTTATCTTATCTTATCTTATCTTATCTTATCTTATCTTATCTTATCTTATCTTATCTATCTTATCTTCTTATCTTATCTTACCTTACCTTACCTTACCTTACCTTACCTTATCTCATCATCCTATCCTATTCCCACCCCACCCCATCCCACCTCACCTCATCTCACCTCATCATCCTGTCCTGTTCTGTCCTACCCTGCCCTGCCCTGCCCTGCCCTACCCTTCCCCACCCTACTTTACCTTACATTATGTTACCTTACCTTACCTTATCTCATTTCCAGACTGGCTTTTATGAGTGTTCAATGTTAGGAATTTCAGAACTGAACCCCAAAAGAACCCCATGCCCACTGGATAACACCAAGCAGAAACAGATTTTTGCATCACAGCTCCAGTCAATGCTAACTTTAAATTAAAAGACGGATCAGGCAGTCAATTACTACAGCAAGCCAAAAGTAACTGAAGAAAGATACCACATCACCCAAGGCATGACTGTAATCTGGGATTTTCATCCTCTGTTCAGTCGCAATAACAAGTGTTGACTGTGTTAAGTCATGCTGCGTTTAAAATCCCAAAGTCCTACGGGTTGGCTGGAAAAGTCTTGTCAGATCTACAGGATTAGTATTTTGGTATTCATCACCTGGGTGGCTTAAGCTAGCAGAATACAAATCTACTGACTTCAAAGGAGAGTTTCATAGACAGCCAAACAGGCAGGGCAATAAACAATGACAAAGAGAAATTGGATCCAACAACTGAGTGAGCAGAAAAAAGGCAAAGCTACCATGAAGCAAATGATCATACTAATATACCAAGGCTACAATAAAGTGCTCAGAAGTGTTTAGAGGCTTAGCACTGGTCCACTGAACCCAGTTACAGAGGATGTAAAATTTCAGGATGAAATAACTTAATTGCTCCCAATGGGAACCATTGGAGAATTTTAATAAGAAAAGAACAGGTCTGTCAGAAACTGAGCTATGCTGCAGTTAGTAATCTTGCCAAAGGTTGCACATCTGTACCATTGAAAGGAGGGAGATGTTGCCTTTTCTTGGCATTAATAGCAGTAACCAAAAGGGGGGAAAAAAAGAATTTCAAAAATACTTCAGTGTTGTTGAATTCCTTGACATCAGTAGGCAATAAGATGACAAAATACTGGTTTCATTTCTCTCTGCCTTATAATACCTGGATCATTAACTTTCTGAGACTGTTTTAATCAACCTTTTGTTTCTGCTCTGCCATTAATTTGTAGACAATCTTTTTTTTTTAATGTGGATGAATTTACAAAAGAACAATAGGTTATCCCACTTCTTATTATAACGCACAACTCATAGACATGTGCTAAAGGAAACTTTGGATCTGGGTAGTATCTGGCCTTGTTAGATTTATTGAGTATATTACACCTACAAAGGAACTGATTTACAGTGAATCAGTTTAATATTTATTTGTTTAAAATATTTATATGGCCATCCAACTTGGACAATATGACTTTGGGCAGTGTACAAAAGGAAAAAAAAAAAAGCAAAAGTCAACAAATACTAAAAATGACAGATATCATTAAAGACAAGTACACCGTAAATGGTGAACACAGTTAAAATGCACCATAATTCCTAAAAATGGAGTCTCCGTTCTGGCCAAAAAGCCAGGGAGAAGTCCCAAGCTTTAACCATCTTCTTAAAGGCTGTGGGGTCAAGGCCAGCGATATATCATGAGAAAATTGTTCCAAAGGCTATGTTCTGCTATTTCAGTTTAATAGACCTTGAAATGAACTAAGCATGAACATAAATATCACCTGAGCACATTTCAGTCAACTCAATGAAGGCAATATAGATTATAAAAAAAAAAATCCTACACATTGATTATTAACTATGTGGTTTAAAGACTAGCTATGTGACTTAAATTATTGAAAATTTAAGCTGTGATTTCTTTGCTAAGGTTATCCTGGAAATTGGGGTGCCACATTGAAAGGAAGACTAGATAAAACATTTTTTTAATTAAGTTGGGAAGCCAAACAAGATGAAGCTTTTTCTTGGGATAAATTTGAAGCTCGGGATATGAGACTTCAAGAAACTTCCAGAGAGTAAGCTACAGGCCATGTCTAGTCAAGCCAAGTAGAATGCTAGTTGATGGAATGACCATTTGGGTTAGATCTGAAGATCATTATATCTCTTTGGGAGGATTTTGGAAGAAAGTATAAAAAAATGTAGTGATACAGCTTTCTCTCTTTTTAATATATATATTATATATATATATTTGTTTTCTCAGGTTTTCGCGGGTGTTTGTATGTAGGTCTTTGGTTATTTGGGTCTTCTCGGCATGAAGCCGAGAACACCAGCCTGAAGATGACGAATGAGACTTCGTCATTTTTCTTCCAATTTTATGTGGGAGAAGACCCGAATAACCAAAGACCTACATATATATATATATATATATATATATATATATATATATATATATATATATATATATATATATATATATATATATATATATATAAAACAGTTTTTTAAAAAAACAAACAAAAACAGATATTTACATCTTCTTCTTTTCAACATCTTCGCATCAGTAATCCATATTTATACATTTTCTCTTTCTTGTTTTAATATATCTTTTATGCATATATTTCCAGTATATCATATATATACCGTTATAATATATTCTCTTAATCTAAATATTTTATTTACATTTAACATAAACAGGTACCTAATTTCCTTTCCACAATTTTTATATCTTCCCATTTGTTTCCATATTCCTCCACCTAATTTAATCATTGTTTAGTTTCCTTTTGTCCCCCCCCTTTTTTTTCCCCCTTCTCCTCCAACCATTTATACCATTTCTCCCAGACTAAGTAATATTTTATTTCATCTTTTTCTTGTATCTCCTTTGTCAGCTTATCCATTTCAGCACACTCCATAATTTTTCTAATCACCTTGTCTTCTGATGGTATGTCATTGTTTTTCCAGTTTTGGGCAAAAACTATTCGTGCTGCTGTAATTATGTAAATGATTAAGTATCTTTATATGACCCGGTAATTATTCCCAGTAGGAAAGTTTCTCTTGAGTCCAACCAAATAACAATGTCTTCTCAAATGAGTTATTTCAGATCTTAGAGAATTGTATTTGCCAGTTTCTTCAAAAAAAAATTAGATGCCTAAAAAGGTAATTCCAGAGCAGTACTCACCATTGCCCACTGATGGATGGCAACATTCAAACAACAGTTCTAAGAAATATATCTCATTCCTTTGGCCTGTAGTTTCTTTCAAGCTATGCTTGAGGTCTTTAGTAAAAGAATTGGGAATTTTTAATGAGGAAATCTGAATCAGTGCAGAATGATTTTTTTAGAACAAGTAATCCTTGATTTACAACCAAACCTGAGCCTAGGGTTTCTGCTGCTAAGCAAAACAGTTGTTGATTTTTGCCCCATTTTATGACCTTTCTTGCCACCGTTGTTAAGTGAATCACTGCAGTTGTTAAGTTAGTAACACTGTTGTTAAGTGGGTTTGGCTTCTCCATTGACTTTGCTTGTCAGAAGGTTGCAAAAGGTGATCGATCACATGACCCCAGGACACTGCAACCATCATAAATACATGACAGTTGTCAAGTGTCCACATTTTGATCAAGTGATCACAGGGATGCCGCAACGGTTGCAAGAGTGAAAACAGTCATAAATCACTTATTTCCATGCCATTGTAACTATGAATGGTCACTAAACAAATGACTGTAAATTGAGGGCTACCTGTACAGTTCTTTCACAACTGCACCAAGCGAATACAGCTGTAGGGAATGCAAAAAGGATAGAACTATGTCATTTGACAAGAGCACAGGCTGGATTGTGAAGGCTTTAATGGAATACTGTACATATTTCATTTAGCCATACATAGGGGGCACCATGGTTAAGGATTGTTATGTCCAGTTGAGGGTCTTTATCTGGAAATAAAGTGCAAACTTCCCCTTTCACAGTCCTTCTATATTGGAAACGCATAAGAAACACACTTTCTAACCCAGGAAAGGAGGTTTATCACAGAGAATAATAGCAGCCCTTTCAATTTTCCAGGATTATTGTAGGAGATGACCAGGCTGAGCCTGTGGGAGGGATCAAACTGTTATCAGTCATGAGTCCTTTTGCCCCCACAAGAGATTCAAGTCCAGCCCACTGTGAAGTCCTTATTTACCGCCAAATTGCTTTAACCGTTAGTAGTTCAGATTCTTGTAGAGAGCTTAACCTTGCAATAAATATTTATCCCCATTTGAACTGCCTGGATCTCCTAGTTTCCCTGGCATTTGACACTCATCTGAACTACTAATGATTAAAACAATTTGTTAGTAAGGAATTCACGGTGGGCTGGACTTATATCTCTTGTAGGCACAAAGGGACTCATGAGTGATGACGCGTTTGACCCCTCCCTCGGGCTCAGCCTGGTCATCTCCTACAATTATTGGAATATACTGTAAGGGAGAGAAGCTAGCCAATCTAATAGCATATTAAGGCAATGTTGCAGTTCAACCCTTTTCTTAATATTTATTCACAGTTTATTGAAAGAGCCACAATTAGTAATGTCACAAGTATCAAACTATAAATTGGGGTGTACATGCCACAATCGTTGGAGTCACACATAACACAAGCCCATAATTAAAACAGAGACTGAGCTGAGCTACTGGAAATGTTTATTTTAAATGATTGGCCTTAGCTGTTCCTTGCTGTAGTTATGATGTGGTGGTGGTGGTGGTTGGTTTTTTTTTTTTTTTTTTTTTTTTGCATAAGTCTCAGCTCATTAGTTTACAGAAAGTGTTTACTACAAACCACAACTCAAAATGGCAGAGATTACACTTTTCATTAAGGTAAAATCCAAATTATATTAAGGTTTACCTTAAGCTGTGAAGGGAGTGATCAGTTTTTTAAAAAATGAAAACACACTTTCACTGTTTCACCAGGACATCACGGGGACATTTAGAAGAAGGGATACTTTATTTTATTTATTGGATTTTTATGCCAACTTTATTATTTTATAACTAACTCAAGTCAGTGAACACTCGTAATACTGCCTCCTCATCCTTCCGCCCCCCCCACCCCCAAACAACAAAGTGAGTTGGGCCTAGAGAGAGCAACTGGCTCAATGTCACCCAGCAAATTCCATGCCTAAGGAGGGACTACAACTCCCAGTCTGCTGGTTTCTGGGCCAGGACCTTCACCACTTCACCAAACTGGCTCTCTTATTCTAGCTTCCCTTTTTCCTTTCCAAAGACAAGGAAGAAAATGGTAATGAGGGGTTGAAATTTTTGCTGTAATTTCTAAGATTTTTTTTTCCCCTGTGAGGTTGTGTGTTCCTGATGTGTATGTTTGTGTGTGTTCGTATTTCTAGATTGAGGATAGGAGCTGTCAGAAAACAATGAGTAGAGCATCCTCAAAATGCTATTTTTTCCCCCAAACTGTTTCTTCCCAATGGAGCACGGGTGTCAAACATGTGGCATCACTTTGCCATGACATGACGTTTTGCTATGTTTTTCCCATTCGTGGAGCTGGGGTGGGCGTGGCCTGCATGTGACACATCTGGCCCACAGGCTGCCAGTTTGACACCCCTGCAATGGAGGAATCAATAAGCAATCTTTAATAATTAGGGAAAATGTGTCAGGAATAGATGGGTAAAGAAATGTATCCTGTTTATTTTATCCACCCTGTCTGAGATTAGAAGTTCAGCTATATCACTTGCCCCCTTTTATTCCAGAAAATAGAATAATTACTCCAGGCTAGCTGGGAATTCTGAATTTTCTTAATTGTTTCTCAGGATTCTTAGCTGATCTTTATTTTTAACCTTCACATTGATAATAGACGGATATTATCTAGAAGTAGCCATAAAACTGTTTTTAGATTTAAATATTGTAGAGATATTTCTTAATATTAACAGTAGAAATAAAATATTCTTTTTTTCTAATTTGGTCATCATAGTTTTCTTTTATTGATTTACTGGTCTAAATTCTAAGGCACAAGTTACTATGGAAACACCACAAGAACCATTTGGCCTGTAATATTTTGCTTTGCAAATGTGATGCTATAGGTTTGATTTGACATTCCACCCCATTAAAGGAAAGAAATTGAGTATTCAAAATAAGAGGCCCATCTTGGGGTTATTCTCAAATAAAATTAGTGGTTGGTGAGAAGCTATTTAAAAGGGGTTAGTGGAGAATAGATTATTGCAAAAGAAAAAGAAAAATGGTAAAGGCAGATAGTCTGCAGAAAGTGAGGATCGTTTAAGAGAGGCTAGAAAAGGTTTGGTTGGATTGAACTTGTGAAGGCTGACACATTTAAGTGGCATGAAACCATTGTTGAGGAATAGGTGCCAAAGCATCTATGTTCACATTTTGGACAGAGAAGATTAATGGTTTGAGAGAGAGGTGAAGGAATCCATGTATGTCAAAGTGGAAAATCCTCCCCTCAATAGAGGTGGAGGCCTCAGACCAGTGGTGGAATTCAAATTTTTTACTACTGGTTCTGTGGGCGTGGCTTGGTGGGCATGGTGTGGCTTGGTGGATGTGGCTTGGTGGGCGTGGCAGGGGAAGGATATTGCAAAATCCCCATTCCCACACCACTCTGGGGCCAGCCAGAGGTGGTATTTGCCGGTTTAGTTTAGTTTAGTTTAGTTTATATAATTTGTATACCACCCTTCTCCCGAAGAACTCAGGGCGGTGAACAGCCAGCAGATTAAATACAGAAAATACAAAAATTAAAACAATATTAAAAACCAATTAAATCAATTTGGCCCTCAGTTAAAACACCCCCATATTAAAACCCATAATTTAGCAATTTAAAATTAAAGCAATTTAAAAAGTATGGTCAGGTCAGCCCGGCTTGATGAAACAAAAACGTCTTTAAGGCATGGTGAAAAGTGCGCAGATCCAGGATCCGCTGTATCTCCGGGGGCAACTCGTTTCAGAGGGTAGGTGTCCCCACAGAGAAGGCTCTCCCCCTGGGGGCCACCAGCCAACATTGTTTGGCTGACGGCACCCTGAGGAGCCCCTCTCTGTGGGAGCGTACTGGTCGGTGGGAGGCTACTGGCGGCAGAAGGTGGTCTCGTAAATACCCGGATTCTAAGCCATGGGGCGCTCTAAAGGTGGTAACCAATACCTTGAAGCGCACCCGGAAGACCATTGGGAGCCAGTGCAGCTCGCGCAGGAAAGGTGTTACATGGGAGCGCCGAGTTGCCTCCATCACCACCTGCGCAGCCGCATTCTGGACCAGTTGGAGCCTTCCGGTGCTCCCCAAGGGGAGCCCCATGTAGAGACCATTACAGTAGTTCTCCGAACTACTCAAAATTTCCACTACCAGTTCTCCAGAACCTGTCAGAACCTGCTGAATAGCACCGCTGCCTCAGACCCAATCTGTTCCCATCTTTTATGCTGTTCTTGCATCAGTCCTTTAGGGGTTCACCAGGGAAGCCACACTTCCCTCTAGGATAAAGGATTGAAGAGTTGGAATATTTACATCCCAATGACTCTCTATCTCTCTACCTATGGAGCTTATCTAGATTTGGTAAGAAATGAAACCTTCCTGGAGGAGGTATATGGGGTCCCCCTTAACCACCTTGCTTAGACTGAAGAAGCCACTTGGATAAGCAGCAAAGCATTTCAAACCAATAGGAAAAAGTAGTCCAGTTCCCATGATTCAACTTCTAGACTACTCTACTTGGATGACTGAGAATCTTCATCGATCGCCATATGTATGAACAGTGGTTGTGAATACACTAATTCATTTTGAAAGTCAAGCTTGTCTTACTACTGTCAACATTCAGAATTGAACAGTTCTTGATTAAAACATGCAATTGGAATGTTTGGTGTCTGATAGGACATCATATCAGATACCTTCTGCCTGGTGCTATCCCCACTTGTATTTTATGGGGAAAGAGACTTCATTTTGTAAGGCATAATAGTAATAGGACTTAGACTTATATACTGCTTCATAGTGCTTTACAACCTTCTCTAAGCGGTTTACAGAGTCAGCGTTCTGCCCCGAACAATCTGGGTCCTCATTTTACCGAGGGTCCTCATCCTACCATCGGAAGGATGGAGTCAACCTTGAGCCAGTGAGAATAATAACATATCTGTGTACCAATACTGTTCCAGAGCCAACTTAAACAATTTAGCAGCAAACTACGGTGTACAGCAGCCTCTCTTTTTGAAAGAAAGGAAGTGCAACATGAATTTTTTTCCCATTTCCTTCATCTTTATGGAAAGATCCTCTTTTTCACTAATGCAATTAAACTATTCATGCTTTCCTTGAGACACAGTTGGATTATCCCTACGGGGTGTGATCCTGTTATTTCACAAAATGTCTCAAGAATATGTATTATTATCAACCATGGTAACCTTCTGGAAAGTCTGGGGATTGGAGGTATTTTAATCTTACCTGCCTGGTTGATTCTCAGAAATAATTCTAAAGGATAAATGTTCAATCCCTTGGCATTTATTCAATAAAAGAAAGGTTCTTTTCAGTTCCTTAGGTTAGGTTAACATCTCCTTAGCTATGAGGCAGTATGGATGATAAAGATTTGATTTCTCCTTTGGATTGAGTTCAAGCGACTATACCCAAGTCCCAAATTAGTAATGAACTGAATAAACCTAAGCTCACATGGCACCAAAGGAAGCTGTTTCAGTTGCTTTATTTGCAATAACAGCTTCATTGCTAAAGTGCTCCTTGATCCATCATGGTCCCTGGAAATACAAAAAGTCCTTTTACCAACTATGATAGGTAAAAGAGCTCTGATAATCTGATCTCAGCTTCCCATCCTCCAACAGCATCTCAATTAGCTCACCAGAATTCACTCTGTAGATGGTACCACTTCCGTATTGTTCCAAAAGCTTCAAAACTGTAGATGCCATTCCTAACTCATTAAATTCTTTGTTTGGGTGGAATGAGACAGATTGCAAGGGAATATCTAGTATGCACAGAATTGTGTGGACATGCTTAGAATTGAAGCTGGGGTTCAATTCAAGGACCTCCGGGGATCCTTCCAACTCTATTCTGTTCTTCTGTTATTCTTTCTACGATCATGTGTATGTATCCATCACACTGAGCCCAATGAAACTCTGAAATGGTATTGGATCTCCTCCCATAGGCAGGGGGTTGGACAAAGATCTCCAAGCTCCCATCCAACCCTATTATTCTATATTCTATGTACTAAAACTGAACTTTAGAAGAGAAAATATTCATAACTCAGGGTTGAACTGTGTGGACCTCAGTGCTCTTTGAGCTTGGTTATTTTCTTGCAGGCATTTCACCAGTAAACTAGGCAACATCATCAGTTACAGAGCATTCAAAAGAGACAATAAAAAGCTAAGAAGGAAACAAAAAGATCAGAGCACATTCTTTCCTGCCACCGGCATCCTAATAAACACGGATTAATACCAAGCAAACAATCAATGAATTTCCAAGGAGAAAACCACCAATCCTAGCATGGCAAGCTATTTTATATAAACAGGGAGCAAAGCCTACACTCATCAACACTGATAATGTTACCTAGTTCAATAATGAAACATCTGCAAGAAAACAACTTAGCTCAGAGAGCACCAAGGACTCCACAATTGGACTTTGGTTTTACTTGTAGGGTACTGGCCCCTTGAACTTCCCAGCTGAATATAGCAATTGCAATATGATATTCCATACCCTCAAAATGATGTTATAGAGCATTGCACACCAGAACAACTAGACACAAGGACAGTCTTTTTCCCGCATGCCATCACTCTGCTAAACAACTAATTCCCATAACTCTGTCAAACTATTTACTAAGACTGTATTACTACTATTCTTCTCATCCTTCCTATTACCTATCTCCTTTTCTACTTATGACTATAATCTTGTTGCATGTACCTTTATGATTTACACTGTTTTAATTAGTTTCCTAGTATGATTTTGATTGCTTATTTGGTATCCTATGACTATCACTAAGTGTTATATCTTATGATTCATGATGAATGTATTTATGATGACTATGATCATGTATATCACTAATATATTTTATGTATACTGAGAGTTATCCACTGAAGACAAATTCCTTGTGTGTCCAATCATACTTGGCCAATAAAGAATTCTATTCTATTCTATTCTATTCTATTCTATTCTATTCTATTCTATTCTATTCTATTCTATTCTATTCTATTCTATTCTATTCTGGTCTCGTCTCGTCTCGTCTCGTCTAGTCTATATCTAGGCTCCACATTCTAGCTGCTAGGACAGTCTAGTAAAGTTATACTGAGTCAAAAGCATACTAGGATTGCAGCAAGAGCTTTCCTGTATCAAACACCATGCTTGACAGCTGTGTGATGAAGAAAAAGTAACTGAGATTCCAAGGCATGCTTTCTTTTCTCACTCATTTCACTGGTTATACAAAAGTCCCTGCAAATAAGTAACTGTTTCCTTTTTTTTTTTTTTTTTGCCTTGAATCCTTCTGGTTGTTAATGGGATCCAGGGAATGAGGTATTCTCCTTACTAGAAACTAATGCATTATTGCCTAGGGCACCAGTTTAATTATTTAGGGACCAAACATTAAAACATAATTGTTTTCCTCTGAACCTTCACCAGCAGAGTTCTTCGTTCTTCTCTCCCTTCCCTTCATTTCTTTTATTATGCTTACTCATTTCTGCCGGGAGTTTAAATTGTTTCACAATTTTTACAATGCACAAACTTCAGCCAAGAAAGTAGGAGGATAAATGGCTGGGAGATTGCATCCCTCCCCATTCCTCTCTGTCCTCATTTCACATCCCCAAATAAGGAGGAAAAAGCTGCGTTCATGGAACGAGAAAGAGCAACCGGAAAAAGACTTTTTAAAAACCCTTCATCAAAATAAGTCCTTGTAGTCTTTTTAATGGCACAATCTCCTTTCCATTGGTAAATAAATGTGGAATCAAAAAATAAATTGTTACTTGATAGTGGGTGTGAAATCTTAGTTTGTTTCTGATTCAGCCTCATCATTTCACGTTAATGACCTCAGGCATGAAAGTTCTCCCTTGAAATGAATATCTATTTGATTACCAGCAAGTCCATCTAAAAATTGTATGAAATTGTGGTCTGCTTTAAACTCTGGTGTTGTCTCTTGAAAGAATAATCAAAATTTATTTCAGATACTGTATATAAGTAATAATCCACCAATATATCAGGTTTATGTCCAAGAGGTGGTTGGGGGGGGGGGTTGTCTCTCTCTCTAGAATGGAAGAAACTGCATGGCATTCCTAGAAGATGAATTGGAGGCATGGGAAATTTGTAGTATTGTCCCTGTGAGTCTGTGAGTCATAGCCTGTTTGATCCATGTTGATTTTCTTTTAGCAAGCTGGACTCTAAGCAGGCTGTTAAGGATACAAGAATGTTTCTCGAGCAGCAGAATAACAGAATAACAGAGTTGAAAGAGACTTTAGAGATCTTCTAGTCCAACTCCTTACTCAAGCAGGAGACCTTATACCATTCCAGAAAAATAGTTGTCCAATCTCTTCTTCAAAACCTCCAGCACCCACAACCTCTGGAGGCAAATCATTCCACTGATTAATTGTTCTCACTGTTAGGACATTTCTCCTTAATTCTACATTGGTTCTTTCCTTGATTAGTTTCTATCCACTGCTTCTTGATTCTCCATTGCCATTTGTAGAAAAGCTGAAGAAGCTGTTATAGAAGAATTTCTGCTACTGTTATGTATCCAATGCAAGACCAGTTATAATGAAATAGAACTTTAAATATGTCCAAGGAACAGTACTCCTTAGATATCCCAAAGGTGCTTTTTTGACCTGCCTGATTGAGAGTCTCCATAGACACTCCTTAGATGGATTAACATGAGATGTTTTATTTACATGCTTGGTCTCTAGCCTGTGATAATGCTGGAAGTCTATCTCTCACTTCCATTTTTCTCTCTCTCAACAAAGTAAGTTAAACTGTCCTCAGCTAAAACCATTGAAATGTTTGCCTTTCATCCAGAGTATGCAATGTTCTTTACTGTTGATGACTTTGTACATCTGCCCTATCTTAAGAATGTATTATTTTCACAGTGAGAACAGCTCAGTGCATAATCAGAGCAACAGGAGCTTGTCACCTTTAATAGAAAGTGACCCATAAAATTTGCCAGATCATAATCTGTTGATTGATAGAAAGGAAATTTTAAAGGGAGCACTAGAAATTGTATCATCATTAATACTTCAAGCAGGCTATCAGCATCGACATTCATGGAGGAAAATAAATGGAAGGCCTTATCAGAAAAATGTGACTTACAGGTTAGTCTTTTATATGTTCACAATAATGCATAAATACTAGATAAATAACATAAAGAACAAGCATAAACAGTAAAATCACTCAGGATAAAACTTAAGGGAGGAAATATTAGAGATTTATTTGGGAATGATAGGGATACATTTAACAGCAGAAGAGCTTCTTCCAAATCAGTTTAACTCCTGATGTCTCCTTAGGGATCATTTGGGATGCTACCAAAGCATTTATGAAGGTTTTGCTAATCTCTCTAGCATCAAGTAGGCAGAAAGCCATGTGGAAACAGAAGGATGTATTGCTGAAAGATCTGAAACAATTAGAATCAAGGCATCAACTCAAGCCAGGTTGGACTTAGGACAAAAGACAAAACCAACTACCGTATTTTTTGGATTATAAAACACACCTTTTTACCCCCTAAAAGAGGCTGAAAATTTGGGTGCATCTTATACTCCGAATGTAGCTTTTTCGAAGCTTTTTTTCAGCCCTAATGAGGCATTAACGAGGCACTTGTGAGCAATCTTCCCAGCTTTGCCTGCTCCTCGACTCTCCGCTGTGCTTTAACAAATCGCTTGGGAGTGAAGCGATCTCCATGCTTTGCTACGACACTCAGCTGTTCTTTAGAAGCTTTTTTTCAGCCCTAACTAGGCGCTAGCCGAGTGAAGCGATCTCTTCCTCCCTCCCCGGTGCTTTGCCTGCTTTTCTCATTGCTGCTTCCTCTCAGCTGTGCCTTAGAAGCTGTTTTTTATCCCCAAGCAGGGGATAAAAAACCAGCAAACTAATGTGCTGATGCTGACCAGACTAAGGACGCTAGCCAGATGAATAGGTAGGCAGATTTTTCCCCCCTATTTTCCTCCCCAAAAACTAAGCTGCGTTTTATACTCCAGTGCATCTTATACTCTGAAAAATACGGTATATTTAACAGATTTACAGAATTGGAAGGAGTAAAACCAGTGGTGAGATTCAGCCAGTTCGCAATACTTCGGGAGAACCAGTTGTTAACTTGCTGAGCAGGTTGGCAAACTGGTTGTTGGAAGAAATCATTAGGGCAGAGAACCGGTTGTTAAATTACTTGAATCCCACCACTGAGTAAAACATAAAATTCAGCTTCTATCTCAATTATTTCGACAAAGGCAATGTCAGATAAATTGTTGAGTTATCTAAAAGGAATAGGATAAAAAAAAATATTATTTCTGTCTGGAATGGCACTAAGCAGGTTTCTGCAATGAAAGCTATAGTATGATAGGATAATTTGTTGACTATCTTTCCAGATTACTTAGTAAATAAACCTATCTGGAGAAGATTTAAAACAATTTGAAGAAAAAATAATTTACAAAGTTTACAGGTGAACAAAAATAAAATCCTTAATCAACCTATATTGGTAGATATGTTGTGGTGGAAGTCCATCTATAGGAGTCTAAGCCTTTGATATTGAAAATTTAAGATCAAACAGCATTTTGCAAAAGATTAATGGATAGACCTTCTGGGAGATTGGAATAAATAACAAAATAACACAAAAAAGTAAATTACCAATTACCTTTTTTTTACTTATAAATGGGTAAATTGGAGTTTCTTGATACATGGAGATATAAAAATGGCAATTCTATGCCTTCTTAAAAGGCATAGATCGGTCTTGAGAATAGACATGATTTTGATTTCTAAGACTCTGTCTAATAATGTTTACAAAGTAGAGATATTACATTTTCAAATCATAATCTTTAACTTTTCAAAAGAGACATGGATCTTTTAGGTGGAGATTAAATGAGAAGTCATTACAAAAAGAAAGAGTGGGGATTGGAAATAGAAATTCAATGAATTTTTGAGAATACTGTTAATAAGGGCACAGAAGCAAGAAAGTTTTGGAATGCAAGCATAGATTTTTTTAAGAGATTATTTTATACCATGCAATAGTGTTCTAAAAGGAAATGGCAAGAGAAAATGCAGATGATTTTGGAAGAGATTTTAAAAAGTATGAATTTTAAAAAGAATTCTAAGGATGAAAGCTGTAACTCATCAAATTAACCAAGAGTAGTCCTTTCTTGCAATTTACCAAGCCAATTGCCTATGTTAATGGTGAGACAGATGGAAAGAAAGAAAGATGAACAATCCAAAACGAAGAAATTTTGAATTTCAAAATAAACCGGGGAGATGGTTGGCTTACACACTGAAAAAAGTAAAAGAACAGAAAGTGATATTAAAATTGCAAGAAAGGACTACTCTGATAACAAATGATGTGAATATATGAAAATATATAAAGCTGAAGAAATTTCTTCAGAAAAATTAGATGAATACTTGTATAAACAGAATTTACCTAAGATTATAGATAATCACAGACTAATTTTGAATGGACCTATGACAATAAGGGAGCTTTGTGAAGCTATCAAAAAAAATTAAAACAGGAAAGTTACTTGTTTTAGAAAGATCTAGAAGGGCTGATGGCTTCTTATTACAAGTGTTTTGAAGAGGAGATGTGTTTTTACAACCATTTCAATAAATACTAAAGACTATTTTGCAGACTGGACAGATTCTTCATAGCTGGAAGGAAGCTGATATAATCTTAACACCTAAACAGAATATGGTTCTTATTTTAAGAAGAAATTATTGACCCCTATCTTGGTTAAATAATGATTATAAATCGCTTACAATGATTTGCCATGATTACTATGATTATGGTTATTATGATTACTGTGTCCAGAAATGACTGGACAGCCACTTGTCTGGAATGGAATAGGGTCTTCTGTTTGAGCAGAGGGTTGGACTAGAAGATCTCCAGGGTCCCTCCCAACTCTGTTATTCCTGTTAAATTTTGGCTGAAAAGTTGAAAAAATTTTTGGAGGGTTTCATCCATGAAGATCAGGGTGGGTTTTGACCTAAAAGACAATTACATGATGATATTAGAAATGCTGTGAATATTCTGGAATACTTGGAGCAACATAATGAAAAACATCCTCCACTGATATTCTTAGATGCAGAGAAATTGACAATTTGTACTGGACTGTTTTGTTTGGAGTCCAAAAACATATGAACCTTGGAGATAATTTTATTAAATGGGTAATTATAAATTATTAAATTTATAATTCTCAGAAAGCACAAATAATTGTTAATGAAGAACTAACAAAACATTGGGAGATTCAAAAAGGTATAAAACAAAGGAAAGTACATGAAATTCAGTGGCTTCCATAAAAGGGATTCTTAGCATTATTAATCAGAAAACATTAGGCAGCCATTATATAAGTGTCTCCACTTTTGTTTATTATGAGACTTGAGGTATTGAATAGCAATATAAGATAAAATCAGAGAATTATGGAAATGAGGATTAAAAAAAGATTTTCATAAATTAAGGGCATTTGTGGATGATTTAGTGTTAATTTTAGAAGAGCCACTAGAGGGAGTAGAAGCATTAATGGGAAAAATTAAAGGACTTTGATATATTATATTAATAGGTTTCATAATTAACAAGAAGAAGACAAAGATGTAAAAAAGAAAAAGAAACCAGAATATCAAATAGAAGTGAAGAACAACCTGAAAGGTCATTTTTTCATGGAGGACATGTAACAAAATTAAAGATTTTTGGATCCCAATATCTATTTGATACAGAGGAATTTAGAGATGAATATTCAGTTGTCTATGGATAAATGTTAAAATGGATAAAAAATTAAAAAGAAACCATGGAAGATGATTTCAGTATATAATTAAAGCAATGAGATGACTGGATGCAGAGAGATGGAAAGATTCAATGCTACCATCTTTGGGGGAATGGTTGATGAAGTTGACACATTTTGCTGAACTGGATAAATTAACTTCTTTCATTAGAGAAAAGACATTATCTACATTTTATTGGAGACTGGAAGCCTCTTGTGGGTTTTTGCATAAAAATGAAAATAATGAACTTGTGACTTAGAGTTTTGATGATTAGACAGGAAGGATTATAGGAAAAAGAGTAATATGATGTCATTTCAGAGAGAAAGGTCAAAATATATGTGTGCTTATAATTACTAGGAGGAATATCAGAAGCTACTCGTTTATCCTTTTTTCTTTCTTTTCTTTCTTTCTTTTTCCCTTGGACTTTTTGCTTTGCTTTGTTTTTTCCTCTCTTACTTTATATTAGTTTATGCTAACTTTTATCTTCTTATTTAAAAGTGTATATGCATGAAATCTTCCTAAAAGAAGGAGGCAAACATAAAGGGCGACTACCCCACATCTGTGGTGGCATCTGATTAAACCATTAGCTACTTGCACGATCCATGCACAGATGTTCATACTTCTTCAAATAGGAAGGTTTCAGAGGGAGTCCTCCCTCCTGCCAGGCCTAATTTCCTTGAAATACATACCAGTAATTGCTGGCATGTTCCATATGTATATATTGTGCATTTATAATTCACATATCTTTGCAGTCTATATTTTATTTTCAGAAAAACAAGCTTAACAAGCTGGAAATCAACAGGTAGGACTTTAAGAAGAAGCAGATACCCAGAAAGAAATTCATCCATCACACTCTGTAAGTAGGCAGTATTTCCTCTCGTAATGTTTAGTTCACTCCAGGTAGAATGTTTCGTTCTCTCCTTCTATTTATCTAGGTTCAATAATATAGTATATGTCTATGGAGCTTCTCAATCATCCAGATCATGGTTGTCCCAACGGTGCTTTTTCAAAAGGCAATTGGACTTTATTTTTCCTTGAAGACGTTTCACTTCAGAACTGAAGAAGCTTCTTGGATAAGAAGAAAAACTTCTTCAAGGAAAAACAAAGTCCAGTTGTTGTTTTTTTGAAAAAGCACCTTTAGATCAATATGGTATACTTTTGGCTTTCCTATTTCCTCCTCTTCTCTCAAAATTTTTGATGGTTATCATTATAAGTTCTGGAGACCAAGCTTCAGAATAACTTACGTTCACTGATAAAACATCAAACACAATTCAAGACTGATAAAGGAAAATATTTGTAGCTCAGGTTGAAATGAGGGATCTTTAGTGCTCTCTGAGCTTGGTTGTTTTCTTGCAGATGTTTCATTATCCAAACCAGGTAACATCATCAACGCTCTGATGATTTTACCTAGTTTGGGTAATGGAACATCTGCAAGAAAACAACCAAGCTCAGAGAGAGCACCAAGGACCCCACCATTTAAGACTAATTGCCAGTATACTATCTAACAAAAGAATAGCTAGCCAACCCCTTTGACACTGTCTTATTTCTTATTTGTTTATGCATTGGCCTCAATATTTAACCTTTGGCTGTAAAACACTTTTTCATTTTTTTCCCCTTGCTTATTTTTTCTCCAAGAAGTACTAAGTCAATGATTGTAAGGAGTCAAAACAAGGAGATGCAAAAGATCATATTGATTTTGTGCCATCTCTGATCACTTTTTTGCCATGATTTGAAATAATCATGGTAGGTAAGGTAGGTAAATTGAGGACCCAGTTTGTGGGGGCAATAAGCTGACTTTGTATAAATATACAAAAGTATGAAGGCTATTGCTTAACGCATTGTAAGCCGCCCTGAGTCTCCGGAGAAGGGTGGCATATAAATCAAATTTTTTTAAAAAAATCGGTCTAAGTGCAGATTTCAGACAAAACTATTTTTCGTACTTAAGACCTTTGATATTAAAGGCCAGAATTCTTTTGTTTGTACATTTTAATTGTCTGTCATCTGGAATAATAATGACACCTCTCTTCTGTTTTAGAAGAATCTAAATATTGGTTCCTGCTGCTATGATATATGATTCCATCTACAAATTTTTCAAGGCATCCAATTGCTAGCTACAATTTCAACTTGCTAAAAATTAAAATCCAATCTGTCTTCCTAGAATGTAATCCTTTCCTTTCTGTCAGCAATATAAAGCAGAAGTTGAGCCTCACTTTATGTACTGAAAAGCACCACAGGAATGATTGAAAAATAAAGATGTTCCTGAAATATAATGAAGTATGCAACTTGTCTTACAATTCACCCTTAATAATGTTGCAGTGTTTGGTTTTCTGCTACTTCTGTTTGAGAATAAATAAGTTGATGAGGCTAGGCCACATATTTTAGAGGTCATCTCAAATGAAAGCCGCAGAACCAAGGTATCCCAGTCATTTATTTTATGTTCATCTCTTACCTTTCCAAACTCTAAACCAGGGGTGCCAAACTCACGGCATCATGGTGGCATCACGTGACGTATTGGGACTTTTCCCCCCTTCGCTAAACCAGGCGTGGGCATGGTCAACACATGATGCATCCAGCCTGCGAGCCAGGAGTTTGACAGCTCTGCTCTAGACTGAGAAATAAATTTTAATCTCAAATGTTACCCACATGTTTAAGGTTTAATAACTGACTTTACATCTGTTCTAGTTTGAATTAATTTAAGAAGATAATAGGTGATCAATTCCCATTATTTTATAGTGAGTCTTTTATAATTTCTTTCATTGGTTTGAATTCAGATATACAACATTTGGAGTAGAACAATGACCAACTTATTTCTCAATGGGTTCCAAGACTGAATCTGGTTCAGTCACCAGGATCAGAGGACTCTTCCGAGCTTTCGAATTTATGCTGGAGCCCATCCTTAGGGAACTTCTCTCTACTGGAGTCTGAAAGCTTCGGAAGAGTAAATCTCTGGTCCTGGTGACCGATCCAGATTTGATCTTGCAACATTGTATGTATAAACATGTACATTCGCCTTCAATCAACGGGTTTCCTTCAAAACAGTCTTTGCAACACTGCATAGAAAATCTTCCCTTATCTTTCTACCTTCCAAATATATTAGTACAATAATCCTCAAATATTAGCTAATGGTCCTGCTGGCTAGAAGTTCTGGGAATTGCAAATTCAACCCTTTGCTATAGCAGCAGTCTAGGAGTAGTTGGCATATAGCATTTATTTTAAAAGAAAAAATAAAGTCATTTTTGTTGCTAGATAGTATTTTGGAAAACAAATGGTGTTTTGGGTGTCGACTGCTAATTTTTAAATTTCTTCACCTGATACAGGAACATAGAACACAGAACAATAGGTTTGGAAGAGACCTTGGAAGTCTTCTACTCCAATCCACTGCTCAAGCAATGCAAAAGTTTAGGCGTGCCTGGTCAAACTGTATGTTTCAGTCACTCCTTAAATTAAGAAAAGCTCATTCAACATCTGCCTGATACAAAACAAAACATCTTTCCAATAATTGGACTGTGGGCTTACTTTTTTATGTGCAGCTGTTTATAGGATCAAAATTAGGAAATAGTGAATTTAGCAAGTGCAGAAGCTTGGGCGATCTTCCAGTTGATTTGGTGTTTCTTTTTTTACTATATTTTTAATGATATCCAAGTAGGGGATTGAATTATTTACAGTTAACCAGATAAAAACAATTCCCTGGGTGAACAAATAAACCGTGACTATTGTTTTGCCTGCTATCAACAAATATGGGGTTTGCTAAACAGCTGTCTCAGCATTTGAAAGTAAAGATAATTCAATTTTTACCAAGCAGAGGAAAATCTCTGTTTCCAGCCAGCAATTTCAACTGTGAGAAGCATTGTTAAGAAAAAGAAGTTACATAGAATCGTTGAAGTCTGAAATATCAAGAAAAACTGCTAGAGCAGCCTGCAAAATGGTTAGTAGAGGAAAAACAGACTCTACAAATCATTGTAATGAGCTGCTGAAAAATTTAGTTGACAACGGAGGAGTTGTCCAAAGTTTTGCTATACGGCATTGCTTATATAACACTAATGTAGATGCAAGAGACATGAAGAGGAAACTTTCTTCAACTTCTGCCAAAAGTATGTAAAATAAAACCCTGATAAATCCAGTGGTGGGATTCAACCGGTTCATACCACTTTGGCCTAACCAGTTGTTAAATTGCTGGCTGGCCTTTCCCCTCCCTGCCCTGCCCCTTCCAGAAGTCCCCATGTGCCCTGTTTGGCTCCCAAGTAAGTGCAGGGAAGCCTACTAGGCCCAAAATGGGGCGTGGGGATACAGCATGCCCCCCCATGGCCCGTTTTTGCTCCTAGGAGGCTGCAGGAAGGCCTACTAGGCCCAAAACAGAGTGTGGGGGGGTGGCGCGCCCCCTGTGACCCATTTTTGCTCCCAGGGGGTTCAGGAGGCTGAGTACTGCCTGTCACACCTCCTGGCCATGCCCACCATGCCCACGCCCACCCAGCCAGTTATTAGGGCAGAGAACCAGTTGTTAAATTATTTGAATCCCACACTGGATGAATCCAAAACTGTTTAGAACAAATTTGTGTGCAACAATTGAGTGCCAAATCAATCAGAAGTATATATAAACTTGGGCACCTGCTATATTCTCTGTTTCCTTATGTTGAATCTATAAACACCTGCACACCAATAGTAACTATGCATTCAAATTTGCAGAAAGGCGTTATGTTTAATTATAACTAAAAAAATTAACATTTCATAGAACGTAGTATTAGAATACTTTATGAGCACATTTACACTCTTTATTAAGGCTCTGAAATCATGTTTCACGTTAAGATTTTGTTGTTTGTTTAAGATTTGTGTTCTCACTGTTCACAGGCATTGAATATGGCTCACCCATTTCGGCACATTCCAGTACTTTTCTAATTACGTGCTCTTCGGATGGCAACTTTTTCTCCTTCCAATGTTGAGCGAAGGAGATTCTCGCTGCTGTTATTATATGTGTGATGAGGTATTTCTTCTTATTATTCCAAATTTGGTCCCACTCGTTCAAATTTATGGTTTGTCCAAAATTTTTGGCCCATGCTATCATTGGGTCCTTGACTACCTCCTCCATCAAATCATACTCTACCAGATAGTTATATAGTTTGGCGAAAAATTCATTGTCCGTGCCCATCTGTAAATTTTTGCAATCCTGGCTGGTGCTAAGTGCCACCTATATATCATCTTGTATTGGTTTTCCTTATAGGTTGTTGCCCTGGTCATTTTAAGATTATTATTCCAAATTTGGTCCCACTCGTTCAAATTTATGGTTTGTCCAAAATTTTTGGCCCATGCTATCATTGGGTCCTTGACTACCTCCTCCATCAAATCATACTCTACCAGATAGTTATACAGTTTGGCGAAAAATTCATTGTCCGTGCCCATCTGACGTTAGAAATTAATGACAGAGAGGAAACTGATTTACTACAGTGTTTGGGATATGTGGTATGAGTGGTTGAAGAAAAGAAAAGCGAAGTGAAACTCGAGAAAGCTAAAAGATTAAATGGATGATTAATTAAATGAGTATATGGATATGAGTTATACTACCGGCAGTAGGAAATAAAAGGGAGTAAAGATGCAACTTTATGTAAATAAAATACAATATTATATATTAAGGATTACAAAAGTAAGAAATCCTATGGGCAGTATTTTTTAAATTAAGACAATGAACTAATACCATGTAAATAACAATGTAAATATTATGAAGGTACATCTGTATGTGTATATCAACACCATGAAACCGGAAACGGTGGAATTGTACTATAATTCTTAAACAATAAAAACTTATTAAAAAAAATGAATATGGCTCATCCATGAAAGTGAGATAAGGTGGACATTCCAAGGATAGTGTTTCTTTAGATAAATATATTCTCAGAAATGTTGCCCTAGCAAACAAACAAAAGGAATGAAGTTCCTTATATGAAACGATAAGAGTTAGAATAACTACATTTTAAATAGACTTCTCCTTCACCTTTTCTTTTCAAATTCTCCTGCAACCCAACTGTAATTGCTGTGGGAATTGTCCCTGAGAGATGTTTCCATTGCAGCAGTACCACCACTTATACATTTATGTTTGCTCACTCTTCATCTACTTCAGAGGATATGTGTTTATCTTGTCTTTAACCCTGTGCTGAAAATTTCTGCAACTTCTTCTCTTATTTACTCTGATGAAAGAGGAATAGCTTTCAGAATTTATTGCAAAACATCCATGAAATTCTTATGGCCGTAGCATGACTTTTTACATTTGTTTAATTACAAGGTAGCCAAATAGTCTAATCTTTCCTTGTATAATGATTTGCAGCCTCTCTACAATTATCACACTACCAGTTAAATCCCTAAGGGCAAATATCATGAAGGAGCTCCTCCTGTTGGCTTTTTGAAACTTAGGATTTTCAACAGCCACAAAAAAAAAAAAAAAAAAAATCACAAGTGTGGAAAGTTGTGTTTAAGCAACCGTTTTCCAATCATCAAGTGAGCTCAAAAGAATCACACACACACACACACACACACACACACACACACACACACACACACACACACACACAAATTAGAGTGAAATTCTCAAATATCCGGAGAATAAGATAGGATATTGAAATTTTTTTTAAAACAAAAATTAGGGGAAATTGCAAGAATGATTGCATTCCAATATTAGTTGGGTTACAACCATATATTTGTGATGGCAGCTTGGTGGTTAGGTTATAAACACTAAGATCAGTGGGAAGTGAATTGTCAAAAGTCCAGCAAGGTTATTTGTCCAAATGATACTCACAGCACATTTTCCTTTATCCACATCTTCTGTACTGTACATAGAAGTGTGACATAATAAAGAGAGATATACAGATGTAAATTCTGTATATCTCTCTGATAACTTCAGGGAAGGCGGGCTGTATACAGATAATCCTCGACCTATGACTGCAATAGAGCCCAGAATTTATGTTGCTAAGTGAGACATTTGTTAAGTAAGTTTTGTCCCATTTTACAATCTTTCTTGCCACAGTTGTTAAGTGAATCATTGCAGCCATTTCGTTAGTAACACAGTTTTTAAGTGAACCTGGCTTCCCCATTGATTTTGCAAAAGGTGGAGGATGCAAAATGTGATCACATGATCCCGGGATATTGCAACTGTCATAAATACATAAATATAAACCAGTTGCCAAGCATCCAAATTTTAATCAGGTGACCATGGGGCTGCTGCAATGGCCATAAATGTGAAAAATGGTCATAAGTCATTTTTTTCAGTACTGTTGTAACATTGAATGATCACTAAATAAATGGCTGTAAATCGAGGCTTATCTGTATACCGTTTGGAGCATTTCTACCATCTCTTCTTGCATCACCACTCTATGCTAATGTCACCTAAAGCTAATATACTGTACACACTCATCTAAAGTGTAATGATCCATGAGTTCAGACACAGTAGTTATTTATTCATTTGCTTCATTTTTCTATCCTGCCTTTTATATATATATAAGTAACTCAAGGTGGCATAACTCCCTAATCCTTCCTCCTCCTATTTTCCCCGCAACAACAACCCTGTGAGGTGAGGTGAGTGACTAGCCCAAAATCATCCAGTTGGCTTTCATGACTAAGGTGGGATTAGAACTCAACATCTCCTAGTTTCTAGCCTGGTACCTTAATCACCAGGTCAAACTCTAAACCTTTTTGGTAAGGATGAAAATTTGCCATAATAAGAGAAAATTAGAAACATCTGTAATTCCACATATGAAATATCAGATAATAACTGCACCTACAATATATGCAAAAAGGTCTCTTGTAATCTGCTGCTTTTGTAATTAATTTGGCAGAGTTTCAAGGGATGGTGTGTTGTTATCTTGCTATTTCCACCTCTTCAGTTTTTAAAACCAGGCAAAGCTGCAATATGAGATGTGGTTTTATTTTGTGCACCTAGTGCACTCACTGGAACATGCATCCATTTTTCTTACATATCTATTTTGTTGCTGACTGTCATGCTCTATGTCAGAAATACAGTGCAGGAGTTTCAAGAGTGGATTGAATATATTTTCTAGGCAAAGCCACCTTTTTTAGAAGCTTGACAGCTCTCCAGGAAAAGGTGCCATGTTTTAAAATAGGAATACTGGGGAGTGAGCGTGTTGCTTTATCATTCTAACTGGCATTGCTTTATAATTCTACAGTAATTCTCAATTCTCTTCCTAGAGTCCTTTCCAATGGTCTTGAATAACCAGAGGGTAGAAGTCAGACCTTCTGCCTACAAGGCACCAGTTCAACTAGTAAGCTACAGCCCTTCTCTTCATCTCAGAAATGGGTGAGTATTGAGAGCAGAGAGCAGTTTGTGGGAATCAAAAGAAATGGTTATATCAAGTTTTGGAGTTTGCTATATTTTCCCATTGAGATGCTTCAGGTCAGTCAAAAGACAGAACAAAGAATTGGAATTTAACCTGTGTTGAAAAGAGATGCTGGTCCTTGGTCCTGTCTCAGTTAACTTTTTATCTATGGAGCCCAGGCTCACCAACTGAGAAACAAATTATAGTATTACAAATGTGAAAGATCGAGTTTACCTGCTTAGTTGTAACTGACAGCCAGGATGGATAGTCACTTTTCTGTTTTTCAGTTGCTAAGTCATGTCCAACTCTATGACTCCATGGACCATAGCACGCTAGCCCCCCACCCCACCCCGTCGTCCACTGTCCTCTGTAGTTTGCCAATTCATATTTGTTGCCTTGATGGCACTATCTAACCATCTCATCCTCTGCCTTCCCCTTCTCCTTTTGTCTTCAATCCTTCCCAACATGAGAGTCTTTTCCAGAGAAGGAAAGAGAAGGACTACCTGTATAGTTAAACTTCTTTAAGCTCATAGGAATTGACCCTAGAGACCTTAGAGTTTTAGGAAACCTGCCTGCATTTCATTTACTTGTCATGTTTCTGCTTCAAAAATTACTTCGTCATCCTGAGACATAAATTTTCTTGATAGCTTCTGAACAACTGTCAAATAACATTTTATTATTTGATATCTATGTTGTGTCCCATGTCACCTGTTGATTCCCATCTCAGGGGACAAAAGCTTTGGGATTTCTCAAACTTGGCAACTGAGGATCAACAAAGTAATTGGGCTGTCTGGTTCCACTGGATGCTAAGGAGGAACTAAAGCCCAGTACCAGGCTTATTTGAATATATTCAGTCCAAGTTGGCAGAGATGATCAGACTGGATTATAGAAGGGTATCACACTATGATATTAAATTTAATGATGTACTGGGAGGGGGAAAGTCTTTTGGCAGTTGGAGTCAACAAAATTGATCTACAATGCATCAGCTTAAAGAACTGTCGCTTGTGGAAGAAATGAAAGTGTCTATAAACAACAGGGAGTGACTCAAGTCAAAAAGACAAACTATACATGGGGTGAAGGCCACTGAGCAATTGTTTTACAGGCACATCGTCATGTTGCAGGCTTAATTCATAATGGCAACACCAAATGCAAAAACATCAGCTGCTGCAGGAAATTAGGGCATTGAGCTCTTTGTAGCACTGTGCACCCAGAACGGAGGTCTACCAGTTTTTGAAAAAGTGAATTATCTGGTAAAGATATCTGCCTCTCCCTTTCCATCCTCTGTACCTTCCCTTCCCCCTTGCCTTCCCTTCCCTCTTCTCTTTCCCTCTCCCTTTCCCTTTCTCTTTCCCTTTCTCTTCCCTTCCCACCCCACCCCATGTGGAGGAAAGATTAATTGCATCCACATGCTGGGATTTCCTCCCTCTAGGCCACCTAGGATGTTGGACAATTGAAGACATCTACAGAAATGGAAGCCTTGACTCCTCCCAGTGATAGAAGGCTGGGCCATTCAGACCCATCTACTCAGTTCCCAATTTGCCTTCCAAGGGTCCTGCTTCCCCATTAAGGATAAGACCAGGGGTGAAATCCGGCAGGTTCTGATAGGTTCTGGAGAACCGGTAGTGGAAATTTTGAGTAGTTCAGAGAACTGGCAAATACCACCTCTGGCTGGCCCCAGAATGGGGTAGGAATGGAGATTTTGCAATATCCTTCCCCCAGGAGTGGGGAGGGAATGGGGATTTTGCAGTATCCTTTCCCTGCTATGCCCACCAAGCCACACCCACCAAGCCACATCACACCCACCAAGCCATGCCCACAGAACCGGTAGTAAAAAAGAAAATGGATTTCACCACTGGATGAGACCCTCAGATTCCATCCATCAGGAAGTTAACCTATAGTGCTGCCATAGAGAAACATGTACATAACCTCTGAACTGAAGAAGTTGATCTTAATTTATATAGTTCATTGATTTGTTTAACTCATTTTGCCTGCTTAATTGAACCAGTTTGTTAATTTGAAGAGTTCCATTTGCTAATGCTTGGTAGATAAGATTTATTTTTTTAAAAAAATAAATGCTTTCATAGCTCACATATTTAAATAAATAAAAGATGACTGGGAAAATAGATTAATTTTTTTGTTTTCTTTTGTGTTGAATGAGTTTATTTGCTGCTCCTCAGAATGCTGAGGGACTAGAACTCAATAGCCTGACCCTTTTGTTACTTGCTGGCCTTCCTTTTATTAGTTTATGGAGTGCTCTCACATGGGAAACCTCTTTGACTGTGGCAATAGACACAAAAGGCCTTTTAGTTTGTGGTGTCAGAAATACAGCTGCCAGAGTTTTCCATTTTAATTTTTTGTACTTGTGCCACCTGAGTGCTATTCATATTTACCAGGCAGCAAACTTTATTGAAAACTGTGGGATTTTCTTCCAAAGATATACAGATAAGAATGCCCTATTGAGTAAAGCAATGGAAACAGTTTAGAAATATATGCACTAAGATCCTATACCTATTCAGTAAGGAAAGCCCATGGGGACCAATGGGATCAGTAGATGTGCTCAAAGGCTCAAGGTTCATCCTAATATTCCATTAACCATGAAGATACCTCACATATTTTAAGAGGGCCTGGTCTCATAAGGCAGCCTTTCTGCATCCCTAGCCTTCAAGGGGAGCAGTGAAATTAATCCGTAGCTTCTTTAGTTAATTTATGTTAGCTAAAATATTATTTTAAGTCTTCCCCCAAAGTAGAAATGATCCTTCACAATGTTAGCAATGATAAATCAGGGACTAGAATCATCCACGTTCCTACAGGCCAGCTGAGGCTATTGCAGCCAGATACTTCCTCCTGTTCATGGATCACTTTGTTTCATATCCATTTTGTCTTGGGCTGAAGGGGAAATTGGACACTTGTTCCCCAAAGAGGCCTTTCTGCTTGTATAATGCCTGATTCATCTTGCAATGCAGGCATTGCAAGGTTTTCTTATATATATTGGGATATTGATCTTTGAGATCTGTCTGTCTGTCTGTCTGTCTGTCTATCTATCTATCTATCTATCTATCTATCTATCTATCTATCTATCATCTATCTATCTATCCAGATATCATCTGCCTGTCTGCCTATCTGTCTATCTAGTTAGCTAGCCAGCAATAGAGAAAGGGGGAAATAAATAAATATAGATGGTAGACAGAAAAAGATTTATATATTTAATAAAATATATAAAATCATATTTCCCCTGTTAAATGTTCTTGGAGTGATTCATCTCACAAAGACATCAGAGTTTTTCTTAGTTTGGTGATTTAGCAGCAGAAAGAGAAACAATATCCTAGCCAAAGGAAAGGTCTGTCCTTTCTATAACGGAGGGGAAGAACTCATGGCTTACAAGCGTTGGAGGAGAAATTTAGAAGCTGCCTACACCTTCTAAAACATCTGCCATTCTATTGGATCCCCTAGCAGTGTAAAAGCAAGTTGCCAATTATATAATTGGAAACAATAGATCAAATGCCCCAAGGGAGCGCCAAATTCTCTTTTCAGAGGCTTCCCTCCTGCATTTGTATTTAGTGTTTCTCTTCTAATTGGTAATTCCGCCCTAGCTTCCGAGATTACTAAATTCCTAATAGCTCTATAATTTACTGGTACAAAAAGAAAGAGAATTAATGAAGATAATAATGAAGATGATAATGCAGCGGCTCGCAATTGGAGTAGGATAAAGTAGGATGGGGAAGATCAGAAGAGTACAAATACAAAGAACTCCCAAGACAACGTAATTAACTATAGGCTTTCTGTCAAGTGTTAATATATCATGAAAGGTAGTGTGAAAAGATCCCAAAGAGTTGTCATTAGTATCTAAAAGATGTTTAGATTCCAGTGTTCTCTTTCCCTTCCTTCCTTCCTTCCTTCCTTCCTTCCTTCCTTCCTTCCTTCCTTCCTTCCTTCCTTCCTTCCTTTCTTTCTCCCTCTCTCTCAGCTCATGTTCCAAATTAAATAAGGAATAGAAATAAAGGTTTTTGGTCACTGTTCCATTTTGGTCAAAGATGACGGCCATGGACCTGACCCAACTAATTCATGGCCCTACGCACACTGGGGGAAACACACTGGACTTGGATTTTGTCTCTGGACAGTGGTTGAGTGATCTCGAGATAGGGGATATAGTCATCGAGCCCTTGTCATGGTCAGATCACTCACTCCTTCGCCTTGACCTTCAAACTGCAGCACCCCGCTGCAGGGAGGCGGAACCGATAAGATGGCGCCTGATGGAACCTGATAGGTTCCAGATGGAGCTTGGGCCAATCCCGGAGGTTCTGGCTCACGCCTCGTCTGGGGACCTAGTGGCCGCCTGGGATAGGGCGGCTGCTGGAGCCCTGGACTGAGTCGTGCCTTTGCGGCCTCTGACCCGGCGCCGATCTCGCCTGGCTCCTTGGTTTACCGAGGAGCTGAGGGAGATGAAGCGCCGGAAAAGACGCCTAGAGAGCTGTTGGAGGGCTAGTCTTTCTGAATCTGACCGAACACTGGTAAGATCTCATATTAGGAGTTACCTAGTGGCGATAAAAGCAGCAAAATGTACCCATTTTACTGCTCTTATTGTGTCATCAGATAATCGCCCGGCCGCCCTGTTTAGGGTGACCCACTCCCTGCTCCACCAGGAAGTGCGGGAGGACCCCTTGGAGGGAAAAGCTGAGGATTTTGTTCAGTATCTGTATGACAAAATCACTCAGATTCGGGCAGGTCTGGACTCTGACTGGATAGATCCAGCGAGGGTGACAGAGGCAGGTCTTGAGACTGTTATCTGGGATGAGTTTGATCCTGTGACCCCAGATGACGTAGACAGGATTCTGGGTAGATTGAACGCGACCACATGTTTGTTGGATCCGTGCCCCTCCTGGTTAGTGCTGGCTTCCCGGGAGGTGACGCGAGGCTGGCTCCAAGGGATTATAAATGCTTCGTTGGTTGAGGGTGTCTTCCCCGCCGCCCTGAAAGAGGCGGTGGTAAGGCCCCTCCTCAAGAAGCCTTCCCTGGACCGGCAGTATTGGCTAATTATCGTCCAGACTCCAACCTTTGCTTCGTTGCAAAGGTTGTTGAGAGTGTGGGTGCGCGACAGCTTCCCCAGTACCTGGATGAAGCGTCGTATCTAGATCCGTTCCAGTCGGGCTTCAGGCCTGGGTACAGCACGGAAATGGTATTGGTCGCGTTGGTTGATGATCTCTGGAGGGCTCGGGACAGGGGTTGTTCCTCTGTCCTGGTCCTGTTAGACCTCTCAGCGGCTTTTGATACCATTGACCATGGTATCATGCTGCACCGGCTGGAAGGGTTGGGGGTGGGAGGCACCGTTTTACGGTGGTTCTCCTCCTTTCTCTCTGACCGGTCGCAGTCTGTGTTGACAGGGGGGCAGAGATCGACCCCGAGGCCCCTTATATGTGGGGTGCCGCAGGGATCGGTTCTCTCGCCCCTTTTGTTCAACATTTATGTAAAGCCGCTGGGCGAGATCATCCGTGGTTTCGGGGTGAAGTACCATCTGTACGCTGACGACACCCAGCTCTACATCTCCACCCCGGACCACCCCAACGATGCCCTTGAAGTGATGTCCCAGTGCCTGGAGGCCGTACGGATCTGGATGGGGAGAAACGGGCTCAGGCTCAACCCATCCAAGACCGAGTGGCTGTGGTTTCCGACGTCCCAATATAGTCAGCTGGCGCCATCGCTGGCTATTGGGGGCGAATCATTGGCCCCCACGGAAAGGGCTCGTAACTTGGGTGTCCTCCTGGATTCACGGCTGTCTTTAGAAGATCACTTGACGGCCGTGACCGGGAGGATTTTTCATCAGGTTCGCCTGATTTGCCAGTTGCGTCCCTTTCTAGATCGGGACTCGTTATGCACAGTCACTCATGCCCTCGTCACCTCTCGTCTGGACTATTGTAACTCTCTCTACATGGTGCTCCCCTTGAGGTGCACCCAGAGGCTCCAACTGGCGCAGAGTGCGGCCGCGCGGGTGGTTATGGGAGCAGCGTGGAGCTCCCATGTAACACCTCTCCTGCGCGAGCTGCACTGGCTCCCGGTGGTCTTCCGGGTGCGCTTCAAGGTTCTGGTTACCACCTTTAAAGCGCTCCATGGCTTAGGACCTGGTTACTTACGGGACTGCCTACTACCATCAATAGCCTCCCACCGACCAGTACGCTCCCACAGAGAGGGGCTCCTCCAGGTGCCGTCGACCAAACAATGTCAGCTGTCGGCCCCTAGGGGGAGAGCCTTCTCTGTGGGGGCACCGATGATCTGGAATGAGCTCCCCCCAGAGATACGGAGGATTCCGGATCTGCGCACCTTCCGCCGCGAGCTGAAGACTCTTTTATTTCATCAAGCTGGCCTCGCCTAAATCTTCTCCCTTTTAAGTGTAAATTTTAAATTTTTACTGTATTTTAAAATATGGGTATTTTAAATTATGGGTATCAATTCAGCCAAATTTATTTAATTCATTTTATTTGATTTTAAATTTTGTATATGTATGTGTTTTATTTCATGGCTGTGCACCGCCCTGAGTCCTTCGGGAGTAGGGCGGTATAGAAATTCAATAAAATAAATAAATAAATAAAATAAATAAAGAATGTCTCTATGCTTGAGTGCATTCTATAAGGGTCACCAAAACCTGAGAAAATTCATAAGCAGCCAGGGACAAAAGTTTGGGTTTTTTTAACCCCCTTGTCTTATCATGTGAACTGAAATATGGTCTGTACTACTCTGTCCCAGACTGTGTATCTAAAATCATTCTGTTTCATGCATGCTTCCCATTTTTATGCCATTTTTTTTCAAAAAATGTTAATGAAGGACTTGTGGGTTGAAGAGTTTGAAGCTTTGTTTGTATAGAATTATACAAATTGCAGTTTTGCCTGCAAATATTCTTCACATATGAAAGCTGTTTGTGTGTGACTCGATAAATACACAACACTTCTGAGGGGCAAAATTGAGGGGGAGAATGTCTTTCAGTCCATATGAAGCAAAGCAACCTACATCTTATTTCCTGGATGAAATCTACAAAGCTGTCCTTTGCTCTGCACAATTCTCTGTTGTGTAAATTCTTAGCTTAAAAATGCAATGAAAAATATGAGAATTGTGTATTGCTTGATTGGGAGAAATAAGATACAGAAATTAAAGCCAGCTCACTTTTTTTTTTTTTTATTCAAATCACTAGGCACATTTAGAGACTAGATGACATGGACTTAAGGCTGAATTATTACTACTGACTTCTTATTGTAAACATTCTTATTTGTCCCTATCACAGACATTATAACATATTCTGACACTATGGAGTCCTTAGTGCTTTCTGATCTTGGTTGTTTGCAGATGGTTGGTTGCTTGCAGATATTTCATTACTCAAGTAGGTAACATCTTCAGTGTTGGTGAGTATGGCATTTGCTCCCTGTTTATATAAGTAGCTTGCCCTGCTAGGATTGGTGGGATGTGAGTTTTTCCCCCCTTGGTAATACCTTGATTACATTATTGTTTTCTGTTTGTTTGTTTGATTGATTGATATTAGTCCTTGTTTATACCATAATGGGTTGCTGGAGAGGATATGATCTGGTCTTTTTTTTGCCTTCTTAGCTTTTTATTGTCTCTCTTGAATGGTGTGTAAATGTGATTTATGTCTACCTGTCTGTTGATGGTTGATTTGTCTGAGTGCCAAGCTTCCAGAAATTCCCTTGCATTTTTGGATTTAGCTTTGTCTAGGATACTCACAGTTTCCCAGCTGAGTCTGTCCGTGTATTGTGGAAATTAAAGAATTTTCATTGGATTTTTTTTCACTGCTAGTTGGTGTTCATGGATGTGCTCTGATAATGTTCTGCTTGTCTTTCCAACATAGTGGCTGTTGGAGTCCTTAGACTGTATATTGCAGATGACTCCTGTTCCTATTTCTTGGGCTACTAGGTCCTTTGATTTACTTTACAAATTTTGGGGAGATTTAATTGGTTTGTGTGCTACAGTGATGACCTGTGTTTTTATTAGTCTGCTGGTTGTTTCTGTGATGTTTTTGATGTAAAAATCAGGTGAGATCTAATTCCTAATTAACTGGATAAGATAAGCATTAACTGGGTGGGAAATACCCTATAACAGTATTCTATCTATAGGTTAGCTTTTTATTGCATAAGCTTTGAAAGATTTAAACAAATCTCACAAGGATAAAAATACAAAATGCAAAGTAGAAGATAGAACAAAATATTCTAGGAATATTCACAACCCATTATGAAAAGGAAATAAAATACTTAATCATCCACATTTTAACAGCAAAGAGAATCGTCTTCGCACAAAGTTGGAAGTCGGAACATATACCATCAGAAGATAAAATAATACTAAAAGTGATGGAGTGTGCAGAGATGGATAAACTCACAAAAGAAATTCAAGAAAGAGAGGAAACGGATTATTACCTGGTTTGGCAAAAATGGTACAATTGGTTGGAGAAAAAGAAAACAAAACAAAGACAAGAACATACCGGGGTGAAATGCTCCCGGTTCGAACCGGCTCGGGTGGCGGGTGGTGGCGGGCAGTTCGGAGAATCGGTAGCAAAAATCCCTGCCCCCGCCCCGCATGCCCAGCTTAGCCCCGCGATCATCAGAGCCTTTTTTCCCCTTTAAATGGCTCTGACAGCCAAGCTCTGACATCCCAGCTGAGTTGCCTGCTAATCAAGCAACTCAGCTTGGATCGCCAGAGCCATATAAAAGAAAAAAAGTTTCTTTTTTTCTCCAGCTTGCTTACCTTAGCTGCTGATCGCATGACGATCGCAATCCGTGCATCAGCAACCAACTGAATCTCCCTGCCTGCATCGGTGAGCAGCTCTTTCTGCCTGCCTGCGTTCCTGCCTAGACTTGTGGACTTCAACTCCCAGCAAAGCTGGCTGAGGAATTCTGGGAGCTGAAGTCCACAAGTCTTAAAGTTGCCAAGGTTGGAGACCCCTGTTCTATTGGGTAAGTTTTTTTCCCCTTTGGGAGCTTTAAAAAAAATAGTTAATTGGGGTTTTTCTTAGTTGTTCTTTTTTTAGACCTAGCCATTTAAAGTTTAGGAAGTTTTAAATTTAACTGCTTTTATATAAAAATAAAAATAAAATAAAATAATATTTGTGCAGCTTTCTGTGATTTAGTGTGTTTCTGTAGTGTTTCACTCTAACTACACAAACACACAAAATCTCACAAAGCTGTATGTGGAATTTTGTGTGTGTAAAGTGTGAAAGTTGGTTTTTTGGGCTTTTTGTGGCTGTGAGAGGTTCCTGCTTGTTGCAGGAGCCATTCTGGGTCTAGCACAGCTGCTTTTACATTGTGGGTGAGCCAGTTGTGTTGTGTTGTGTGTGTGTAAAGTGTGAAAGTTGTTTTTTGGGGCTTTTTGTGGCTGTGTGAGGTTCCTGCTTGTTGCAGGGCCATTTTGAGTCTAGCACAGTTGCTTTTACATTGTGGGTGAGCCAGTTGTATTGTGTTGTGTTTTGTAGGTTAAAAAAGGGCAAAGAAGTGACATTAACTAATTAAGCCACGCCTACAGAACCGGTAGCAAAAAAATTTAGATTTCACCCCTGGAACATACTGACTAGATAGGAATTGAATACCACCAAGAAAACAAATAAAACAAAAAGAGAATTTAAAAATATCATTATATAACTACATAAAGGTGTTGAAACATATATAGAGAAATATAATCTACCGATGTGATTATTTAAAATGCAAGTTTTATTTGCATATTTATTTGTTGTGTATGTTGTGTATTGCTTACTTGTACTTGTTTGTTTTTCTTTTTTAATTAATAAAAATTAAAAAAAAGAAGATAGAACAAAGTAGAACAACTACTAATAAAAGCATAAGTAAAAAAAATTATGATGGAAAATATATGATAATGAATATTCCCCTACTTTTTCATTCATTTCCCCAGCTGCTAACCAAACTTTCAGTTTACTCCCTTCTTAGCTTTTTTTAAAAAAATTAAACTTAGTTTTTTTAAGGCCGTACATTTATAACTTCTCAGATTAAAATGATTCTTATTTGAAATAACATAAAATTACTATAAATGTATTAATATTAATAAGTGCTAATACCACATTAGAATGCCTTGGCAAGACCACACTTGGAATACTGCATTCAGTTCTAGTTGCCATGATATAAAAAAGATGTTGAGACTCTAGAAAGAGTGCAGAGAAGAGCAACAAAGATGATTAGGGGACTGAAGGATAAAACATACCAAGAACAGTTGAAGGAATTGGGTATGTGCAGTTTAATGAAAAGGTCTGAGGTGGGGGTATATGTGACATGATAGTAATGTTCCAATATTTGAGGGCTGCCACGAAGAAGAGGGGAACAACCTATTTTTCAAAGCAGGACAAGAAGCAATAGATGAAAATTAATCAAAGAGAGAAGCAACCTAGAACTAAAGATACATTTCCTGACAGTGAGAACAATTAACCAGTGGAACAGCTTGCCTCTAGAAGTTGCGGGTGCTCCAACACTGGAGACTTTTAAGAAGAGTTTGGACAACCATTTATTGGGAATGGTATAGGGTCTCCTGCTTGAGCAGGGGGTTGGATTAAAAGACCTCCACGTTTCCTTCCAACTCTGTTATTCTGTTAATATCTTAATATAATCAGGTATTGTTAAATTTTAATTAAATCTAGTATTTTTATAGATTTTACAGTCACTCTAATATAGCTATTTTTTAAGTTATAGCTGACAACTGTATGGACATTTTTGTACACTTGTTATTATGGCTTATGCTTATCGAAAATCAAAATTGTTTTGATTAGAAATTAACTCTTAAATGTAAAATCTACATGAAAATTCACATTTTCAATGTATTTTTCGGTGTATAAGACATACACCCCCCCCCCAAAAAAATGGATGGAAATGTCTGTGCGTCTTATAGAGCAAATATTGCCCAAGTCCCGTCCCCCCAGCCCCCACCCTTCGGCCTCTGCCTCCCAGCAATTTGCCTCCTTGCAGAAAACAACAAAGAGCCTGGTCAGCTTTAGCACAGCTTTATTTAGCATGAGCAGCTGATTGGTGGTTGGATTTGCCTCCCAGAATACTACCTATCAGCTTTTCCAGGCTGCGGGGGATCACTGCCACCTATTGCCGCCTCCGCGGCCCCCATTTTTGGCTTCTGCTTGTTCCATTTTCGGCCTCCACGTGTCCCATTTTCGGCCCATTCCAGGTGGCAGGGATAGGTGGCAGTGGCGGCAATCCCCGCCGCCTGGAACGGGCTGAAAATGGGACACGTGGAGGCCGAAAATGGAACAAGCAGAGGCCAAAAACGGGACATACTGAGGCCAAAAATGGGGCATGCGAAGGCAGCGATAGGTGGCAGTGGTGATCCCCGCAGCCTGGAACAGCTGATAGGCGGTATTCTGGGAGGCCGATCCAACTGCCAATCAGCTGCTCATGCTAAATCAGGCTGTGCTGAAGCTGACCGGGCTGTTTGTTGCAAAGAGGCAAATTGCTGGGAGGCAGAGGCAGAATTTTTTTCTTGTTTTCCTCCCCAAAAGCTAGGTGCGTCTTATAGTCTGGAGTGTCTTATAGTTCAAAAAAATATGATAACTTCAATTTTGTTTTTAAAAATTGGTTTTTAAAAATAGATTTTTTAAAAAAATATATAAATGGAGTGAACTTTTTGAATATTCTTATGTGTCTCTTCTTCTCAATCTCTTTGACTAACCAGGCCAGGTAATCAAACTCCTTCACACCTAACATTATCAAACTCTCAATTTTTTATTGAGAAATCATACAGAAAAGGATCTAATTAATTAAAATTGCTGAGGCCCATGCAGTAAGTCCTTTTAGGTACGTCTAAAAAAAGAAAAAGGGGGAAAAAAGATTATATGCTACATAGAGCCTATTCAGAATCATCTTCATAATGAGACTTTGTCAGCTCAGGGATTGAGCTTCCCAGTCTGGGATTGCCATAACATTCTCTCTGTTTAAACAATCATATTTATTGTTTAGGCTTTTATTGTTTTTATTGTGTGAAATAAAAGCGAAACAGTCAAACATCGTTTGGAAAGCTGCCTGAAGGCTCGTCAAATTCTCTGAGGCATCTGAAAATCTCCAGCCCCTATGTTGTTCCCCAATCCTTTTCAAAATTCATTTTGATTACTTAGAAAATGAGACAAACGTTTCTTTCTTAACCTTCTGAAATGCAAAATTCATTTCCCCGACGGTTTCAAAAGCCTGCAGGGACAGGAGGAAAGGATGAAAACCACTGATGTAGAAACAATATTAGGAAGATCTGTCTGGGTTGCCATCAGGGTTTTCTCCATAGCATCATATGCTCACAATTTTGATTTAGCTGGGATCGCACAGGAATGAAGGTGGACCATAAAATATGCATCCACTGTGAACTTACCTTTCTGTGTACTGCCTTTTCTTGGAACCCCCCCACTCCCTGACTCCATGTAAGAAAAAAAAGAGAGAGAGAGAGAGACTCAAGGTGAACATTTATTATTGAATGACGGATTCAAAGTGCAGTTCAGTTCTATTATGATCAACAGAATGTAGGTTGCATCCTTACACTCCTTAGCACTCTCATTAATTTAGATTGAATCTGGTAAATCCACATAGGAATGATCCTTAGTTTTCTGCCTTTTTATGGGTTTGAACACATTTCTCTGAGTCTGTTTATTTTAAATACTAGAAAATAATTGGTAAAGAAATGAATGCATCAATCGATGAGAAATCTTCAGTCAAGGCTGCTGATTACATGAACTGCATTATGTTGTTGGTATTATAGATGCTGCATGCACTCGTCACTAGATCTTATGACATCCTGGAATATAAACTGGTCTGACAGCAAAAGTGAGCCCCAGATAAACTAAGCAAAGACAAGGGTTTCCAGAGTAACAATCAACTCTGCACTACTGAATTTTAGTTCGTCAACATCAAGAAACCAAGTACTATTATCCATGCAGCTATCTTGAGTCTCCGTTAATATCTGGAAGGGCCATCAGTTCTTCACATCTGGATGAGCTGAATTCATCAGTGGTGGTTGCAAGTACAGTATTTGAGTTGCAATGATCACATATATACACTGGATCAGTCTCAAAGGCTGATTTCAATAAATATTCTAGGTTTAAGTTCCTTGCTTCAAAAAAACGAAAATGGCTTAGGATGAACATATTTCCATATTTCCCCTGCCCTCTCCCCCACCTTCCTCCAATAGGACAGCAGGTCTCTGCCATATTCATAAGTCACCCATTCAATTTACCCTCCTGGAAATACACATTCTTCTGCCTGTCTAGATCACAAAGCATGCAGCTGAGCCTCTTTCTATCTTTACTATCTATCTTTAAGAACCGTGGTGGCACAATGGTTAGAATGCAGTACTGCAGGCAAATTCTGCTGATAGCCGGCTGCCAGCAATTTGGCAGTTCGATTCTCACCGGCTCAAGGTTGACTCAGTGTTCCATCCTTCCAAGGTTGGTAAAATAAGGACCCAGGTTGTTGGTGGCAATAGGCTGACTCTGTAAACTGCTTAGAGAGGGCTATAAAGCACTGTGAAGCAATATATAAGTCTAAATGCTATTGCTATTCTGAAGAGAACAAGTGCAATTCTGATTGTACATAGGTTGTACAGATTAAGGTAAAGGTAAAGGTTCCCCTCGCACATATGTACTAGTCGTTCCCGACTCTAGGGGGAGATGCTCAACTCCGTTTCAAAGCCGAAGAGCCAGCGCTGTCCGAAGACATCTCTGTGGTCATGTGGCCAGTATGACTAACCATCAAAGGCGAACAGAACGCTGTTGCCTTCCCACCAAAGGTGGTCCCTATTTTTTACGTGCTTTCGAACTGTTAGGTTGGCAGAAGCTGGGACAAGTAACGGGAGCTATCCTGTTATGCAGCACTAGAGATTTGAACTGCTGAACTGCTGACCTTTTGATCGACAAGCTCAGCTTCTCAGCCACTGAGCCACCAAGTCCCATACAGTACACAGATTAGAAAGATTTAAATCCTTCCCAACCAGCTCATTCATTGTTGGACTTATTTCTCCTGATATCAACCCTTTGAGGTAGCCCAGGGAGGAAACAAAAACCATGAGTACTAATGCTACTTTTATTGTAATATTACAGTAATAAAACTTTGCAAATCTGAACGCACTTCTCCCCTCCTCTACCTTTACTTTCCAGAGAACTAGGAAGGGCCTCTTCTGAGTTACTTTCTCCACCCTCATTCCTCCTTTGGTCTCAGATTTCATTTCTCAGATCGCTGTCTAGCCTGTGGCTTCTCCTTCTGTTTCCCAAGATTATTTTCATAGCCCATTACACACATATAGTAGGTGTACTGCACACATCTCCCATTCAAATCTCAACACAAAGGGCCAAGTGATGCTCATGAAGCCAACCTATAGATCAATTCTAAGACACGGCAATTCAATTGTCCTTGCAATTATCAATGAGTTCTTTTGCTACAAGGTGTGAAAGTGTTCATGACCACATATTAGGACTTTCTTTGAATGCCTCCTCAAAACTGTTTTAGCATACACACTTTCTATCTTCCTTGTATAATAGCCTGTTGTGAGTCAAGTGAGAAGATTTGATAGAGTGGGGGATAGGGGACTGGTTCCATTTCATATTTTAATGCAAGCTTCAGTAATTTTGTATTTTTAAATAATACTGTGCAAAGTTTGGAAAGATTTGGAAAGAAGAGTTTAGGAGCTTAAATGGATGCACCAACTATTTACTATTTATTAAAACAGCCTGACTTCTTTCAGAGCCAGTTAAAATAGTTCCACTGCCTTAACCGTGCTTTTTTTTTCTTCACCCCAAGCTTTCGTTGAAATCTATTTTAATGAGCAACAGATACTACGCTTGCAGAAAGCCCAAAACATATTCTCAAATCACTTTTGAAGCTTGCATCATCAGCATCAGATCAACAATTACTGCTTAGGAAAAGTTTGTTCCAAATGAAGTTAAAACCATGACAATAAATGTTAAGACCACAATGTACCCGAGGAAAAAAAATATTTTTAAAATTATTTTATTAGTTTTAAAAGTAAAACAATGGACATTGCTCAATGTCTCTGGTTTCTAACATTTACGTCAAAATCAAGTTAATAAGTAGTCTATTCCTTGCTCTATATACAAATTTACATATCTCCCACTTCATTATATATCAAGTATACAGTATTTTACTTCCTAACCAACTATGCATGTATTTAATAAACCAATATTACATTCACAAGTTCAATATATATTGATATATTAATATACATTGATATATACATTTCCAGACATTCGTTATCTCTTGTTTTTGGCATTCTTCCTCTTATCTAACCAATTATAAAATTTATTCCAGACTTCATAGTATTTTGATTCACTTTTGTCTTTGAGTTCTAAAGTAAATCTGTCCATCTCTGCACAGCTGGAGAAAAATATTTATATGAGACCAAACTGGAACTCAAATGTCTGATTGAAAAAATACAGATTTTAGTGAATTTTTTAAAAAATAATAATCTCAGATTCATAAAGGAATGAGATAAATCCAATTTAAGATCAGAATGGTCCTAAACCATGGTTTAAAAAATTAACAACTAAAAAAAATGGTCCTAACAAAGAGAAAGACTAGGGGTGAGATGATAGCAGTGTTCTAATATTTGAGAGGCTGTCACAAAGAAGAGGGTGTCAGCCTATTTTCCAAAGCACCTGAAGGCAGGACAAGAAGTAACAGATGGAAACTAATCAAGGAGAGAAGCAACCTAGAACTAAGGAGAAATTTCCTGACAGCGAGAACAATTAATCAGTGGAATGGCTTGCCTCAGAAGTTATGAGTGTTCCATCACTGGATGTTTTTAAGAGATTGGACAACCATTTGTCTGCAATGGTATAGGGTCTCCTGCTTGAGCAGGTGGTTGGACTAGAAGACCTCCAAGGTCCCTTCCAACTCTGTTATTCTGTATTCAGTACTCTGGTGAAGGCAAGAGAAAAGAAGAATTGGCTGGTTTGCGATCCTTAAATCTCTCCGATCATTTGCTTCTAAGACCATTCCTCACATCTCTGAAAGCTTCTCCTGCATTCCCAGAATGACTTCATAAAGGTTGCCATGGTTCCTGTTAGAGACACATTCCTTGTGACTTTTCTTTTGGTTTGCAATCACAAAGCATCCTAATCAGGCCCTGCCAAAGCCTGCATCTTAGTTGCAAGCTCCTGCTCATTGTCAGCCTTCGGAGTCTCCCGGTGTGCTCTTCATCCCTGCCACCGTTGTCTTCATGCTTGCTCTCTGAGCTCAGACAGAAGGTTACAAAGTGAGGAGGAACAACAGCCTCTGCTGTGCTTTTCCATCTGTGCGAATGCAATTCAGAGAAAGACAGGCAGACAGGCAACAAAGCGGTAATGGACCCACAGAGACTTGGTTGACCCTCAGGCAGAGGTAGCCTCGGATTTGGTATTTTGAAAGAAAAAGAAAGATATCTGTGACCAAGACGGCTTTGATTCTTTTTCCTGAGCGTAGTGAAGAGCAGGGTTTGTGTGTGTGTGTGCACGCATGTGTGTACATTTCTAAAAAATACTTAAGTTAACATTTCACACAGGTTATTTATACTGAAGGTTCTAAGTTTATCACTCTAAAATAATAATGCTACAAATATTGGTGTCTTCAGGACTAGCTTCCTACACATTTGTCACAAAGTAAATACCCGCTTACTTAATCTAGTCTTTGGATGAACCTCACATCTATCAGCATGCTTTACAAGTCTATATTATTATCTTTTAGATCACTTTATGGAGATACTTGGCAATGACTTCTAATAAGTGATAGCATGCAGAGTCATGTTTCATTCACACCTGGGAGACCTGTGCTTGCTTAAAAAAAATAAATAAAAGCCCTTTGTCTCACTCATGCTAATAAATTCCTTGGCAAACATAGTAACAGACATCCTTGTATGTTTAGAATTCTTGAAGCAGAAATGGATGAATATTGATAAGTATTTCTCAGTTACAACTAATCTCTTGAAGACAAAGGGGAATATTTCAGTGCTGAAAAAGAAGACATCTGGTGAGATTTTTGTTTTAAGGTACAGATAAAACAATCACAGGCAAGTGGCTAGACAATTCCTAATGCAGTTTCGCAATGGGCAGAGACGCCACTGTTCTCATTTCCCACAAAAGAAATCTGTCTGCGCTAACTTCTAGCCCCCCCTCCCCCCGAACTTAACTGGTTGCGCTGCAGGAAGCCATATTAGGAGAGTTAGACTGTTAGTTTTCTGTCAGAATCTCATTGCTGAAAAATCATTCTTGGTCATGCTTCAGGCTTTTGTCACGGCCACCTAAGCTCACTTGAGGATAGTCTGGAGAAAATTCCTCCATTAGCAGCCTTTTCTTCCCTCTTGAGATGTTGTATAGTTTGGAGGAGGTTAGGATTAGCTAATTCAGTGGACAGATGCTATGCTTGGTTACATAGCTGGGAGGTAGACTCAAGGCCTTAGACTGTTATTACCTACTTAGGAACTAAATTCTTTGGGGATAAGTTGGATTTAGTGAAGATCAAGGCCAAGGAGGAGGGAGCAAAAACCTTGCCTATAGGATAGAAACAGTAATGCGAGACAAAATCCTTTACTGCTTTTCATTTTTAGAAATGTTCATCGCAAAAATATTATTCTATTGTTATCTTTTGACTCTGATGAGTCTTCAACTAAAACTGGGAGATAATACAGCCAATCAGTCCTGTGCCATAACAACTGCTTTGGAAACAATCCGAATAAAAATTCTTCTATGCAATGCTAGCTGTTACAGAAACAAAAAAGCTGAGAAGCATTCTTTGAACCGTGGAAAAGAAGGAAGGAGTATTAGGAAGACACCAAGTTGGCTTCTCCATTATAGGGGTATAAGAAGGAGGGGAAGAGAAATGCAGTCAGACTTGCTAGATATTCTGGTATAATAGCTTATCTCAATATCTTAATAATATACTATATATATATAAACATAGCAGTTATGCTCATAATACATACATTGGATCCCAGAAAGAAATAGGATAATCTGTGATTCAAGTCCTGGTGGGATGTTCTCTCAAGTACAGATTTTAAATATCTCAGTCTAAAAGGGGTATACAATTGCCAAACAAAACATGAGCCCAGTGGTGAAATCCATTTTTTTTTACTACCGGTTCTGTGGGCGTGGCTTGGTGGGCATGGCAGGGAAAGGATACTGCAAAATATCCATTCCCACCCCACTCTGGGGCCAGCCAGAGGTGGTATTTGCCGGTTCTCTGAACTGCTCAAAATTTCCGCTACCGGTTCTCCAGAACCTGTCAGAACCTGCTGGATTTCACCTCTCCATGAGCCTATCTTTGATTGCTGGGGCACCATATTCTTCTCATGATATGGCAAGTGTCAGATACTGGCCGAGCCAGGGGGAGGAATCAAGTGGGGAATTAATTTGGAGTCTTTACATAGGCAGAAGAGGGCAAGGTCCAACACACACACCCTTGAATCCCGTTGATCATTATCTAGTCTGGCTAGTCTGGGAAGGTTCCTGTGAAATTGGTATGAACAATAAAGTTGCTAATTGAACTCTTCACATGTGGATCTGTTTGTTTGCGCCTGACAGCAAGTGATGGAAGGACCTAAATATGGCTACGAAATCCAATGATTTGCTCTAGATTGGCCCTTATTAGGAATTGCATCAAAGTCACTAATAAGTACTTTTTGTGAGGAAAGACAAGAGCTATTTTTTGCCAATAATGTCTCCATGTCTCCAGATCTAAGACACTCTGCTTATAAATGTCCTCTCCCTGAAATGCAGTTGAGCATAAGTGTTGAGTGGAAAACCCATGCTGTAAAATAACTTTGGTAAATCGGCTTACCCAGGAGGTGGGCTGAGACATACTTATCTGTTCAACTAAACTGTTAGTGAATAATTCCTCAGAAATCTTTATAAGCATTGCAAAGATTTGTTCAGTGTTGATGACTGTAAGGAAACGTGGCTTTAAATGAATTATAATTGACCAATTTTAGTCAGAAGGCTATTAGCTATAGATTTTGCAATTTTAATATAGTTTTTTTAAAATATGTATTGATGTACTCTGTATACTGTGAAATTTGGTTCTGTAAATATATAAAAAAATACTTACTCCTTCTGAGAACATTCTAGGAAACAATAATTTCATAACATTAACACCCAACTGCACTGGTTACCCATTTGCTTCTGTATCCAATTCAAAGGGTTGGTTGTCATCTTTAAAGCCCTACATGGCATGGGTCCAGGGCATCTGAGGAGATGCCTCTCCCCAATAGGACAAGCCCACCCCACTTGCGCCAAAGGAAGAAGCCTGCTATGGAACTGAAGCAGGTGGGATCAAGGTAATTAGCCTGACTAGGTGGCTCAGTGGCTAAGACACTGAGCTTGTTGATCAGAAAGGTTGGCAATTTGGCGGTTCAAATCCTAGTACAGGTCTTCTGCATGAGCAGGGGGTTGGACTAGAAGACCTCCAAAGTCCCTTCCAACTCTGTTACTGTTACTGTAAAGAATCTTTACTGCTGTAGCCCCATCCCTGTGAAACATTCTACCACTGGAGGTGAGAACTGCCCCCTCCCTTTTGGCCTTCTGGAAAAGTATCAAAACCTGGGTTTGCTGGTTAGCTTAACTACTGAACATGGATGACAGGCTAAGAAGACCTCACCGCTGTCCCATGTGGCTCTTGATTGTCTTAGTTTTTATTTTAATCACAGTTTTTAATGTTTTAATCTCTGTAATTTTTAATGTTTTAATTTTTTTTTTACTTGTTTTATGAGTTGTAAGCCACCTAGAGTTGTCTTGTAGGGGAGATGGGTGGCATAAAAATCAAATAATAAATAAACAAACAAACACTCTTTCCTTTTCTGCTCCAGCTGTCACTAGAGAACAAGCAAGAGCTGCAGTGGCGGCTGTCCCCAAAGACCATATCATTGGACAATTGTTTTGTACTGATTAAGTAGACATTGCACCAACAAAAGCTTACATCAACCATTAAGGTAGAGTTCCTTACACAAGCTTACATCAACCATTAAGGTAGAGTTCCTTACACAAGGAAGTCTTCAGGCTATTGAAGTGGATAGAAAGTCCCTTCCTGTCCATTCATGTGAAACACCTGGTTGAGAAATTGAATATGATGATAAGCAGGATGGCTATCCAGGAGTGAAACTGGAAGCTGAATCCCACCATATTTTTTAATGAAAACAAACTATTTTGGAGTCTTGATGGTGAAACGGTTTGTGTAAAGCAAACAGGTTTTAATCTTTCTACTGAAATTCCCATTAGAGAAGACTCTGATTATTATCAATGTTTGGCTGAAAGGTTTTTGTGTGCCCTTTACATGGGGGCTGAAAATGATAATAGAAATAATTTAGTACAGCCTGCTGACCACTTTTACAAATTCCTTGAAAGGTGACCACCAATCTTTTTTAAAAAAAATAATTGCAGGAAAGAGGAATTGATACCCTCTATTAACAGAATTAACAGTTGAAAAGGACCTTGGAGTTCTTCTAGTCCAACCCTCTTCTCAAGCAGGAGACCCTACATCATTTTAGACAAATGGCTGTGCAATCTCTTCTTCAAAGTCTCCAGTGATGGAGCACCTACAACTTCTGGAGGCAAGCTGTTCCACTTGTCCTCATTGTCAGGAAATTTCTCCTTAGTTCTAGGATGGTTCTCTCCTTGGTTTCCGTCCATGGCTTCTTGTCCTGCCTTCAGGTGCTTTGCCCTCTTTCTTGTGGCAACCTCTCAAATATTGGAAGATGGCTATCATGTCACCCCTGGTCCTCCTTTTCACCAAACTAGACATACTCAATTCCTGCAACCATTCTTCATAGGTTTTAGCCTCCAATCCCCTAATTATCTTTGTTGCTCTTCTCTGTATTCTTTTTAAAGAATATCTTTTTCAATATCTTTCAATATCTTTTTCATATTGTGGCAACAAAAAGTGGTTACAATATTCCAAGTGTGGGCTTACCAACGCATTATAAAGTGGCATTAACACTTCACATGATCTTAATTCTATCCATCTATTAATGCAGCCTAGCATTGTGTTGGCTTTTTTGGCAGCTGCTTCACACTGTTGGTTCATATTTAAGTGATCGTCCACTAGGATTCCAAGATCCCTCTTGCAGTTACTACTATTGAGCCAGATATGAATAAAAGACTCTGAACACTCTGAATAAATCTGTTCCACTGTTAAACACTGAAGAACTTTCCAATTTTCCCGATACCATCTAGAGAGCAAAATTGGCTATAGAAAGACACTTATGAGATTATTATCTCCAGAAGAAAATGGGGACAGGGAATCCTGACATAAAAAAAAAAAAAAAACCTTCCCCCCATGTTTCCATAATTAAACCTGCAGAAATATAATAGAGCCATTTAGTTTGAGATGTTTACAATTTTATAATTGGATTACAGGGAGAGGAAGTCCTGGGATCAATTGAAAAGTTGTGAATAAATGAAGCATGCTCAAGAATTGTAGGAATCCTGTGAACAAATTCTGGATTGATTTTTATTTTAGCTTCCCAGATTTAGTAGTATTCAGTTTTAGGTGTTTAAAAGAATCTGATCCTGAATCATACAGCACACCTTGCTAATACACTGTTGCATTATTTATATCATCCATTAGGAACTTAGCATTAAAATCTATTATTGATGCATTCCATTACAAATTTAGGAGTAAATATGCACCCCATCCTGCCATTTATTTGGTTGTAAATGACTGGCGTTCCCTGGTTCATTATTTATGAAGGCATTTTTGCATTTCCTGGGAAGGGCCTTTTCATTAAGAATTTTTTAGTCTTTGTGCACTAGCTCACTTAGCAGATTTGTTGGTGATGTACTACGGTAGATGTTGCACACATTTTTAAAGAGTTCTGAAAACAAACTGCACCCTATGGATAAAGACTGGATATTCATCCCTTTCGGTATTCTGATCTGCAGATCAGCACTGGATTCATCCCCAATTGCTGTTAATTAGCCGTGGTGGTGCAGTGGTTAGAGTGCAGTACTGCAGCCTAATTCTGCTGCCTGCTGGCTGCCTGCAATTTGGCAGTTCAAATCTCACCAGGCTCAAGGTTGACTCAGCCTTCCATCCTTCCAAGGTGGTGGGTAAAATGAGGAGCCAGATTGTTGGGGGCAATATGCTGCCTCTGTAAACTGCTTAGAGAGGGCTGTAAAGCACTATAAAGCAGTATATAAGTCTAAGTGCTATTGCTATTGCTCATTCTGTGGCCAGGGAAAATTTCTCTCCCTGTTTTTTTCCTAATGAGAGAAACAATAGTTTTGATTTAAAAGATTCTAACTGGGCAAAAAAAAAAAAAAAAAAAAAAACCACTGTCCTTTCCTTTGTTTGATTTAGTTCCATCTATATCATCAGTTTCCTTACTTGTTAAATTTTTTGCTCTTGAATTTATGAGTTTAAACTGCACAATGCACAGCTTAAGGTCTGAAATTACAGGTAGTCCTTGATTTACAACAGTTCCCTTAGTGACCATTCAATGTTACAAAGGCACTAAAAAGTGACATGACCATTTTTCATACTTATGACCATTGCAGCACCCCCATGGTCACATGATTTACATTCAAATCCTTGACAACTGACTCACATTTATGATGATTGCAATGTTCCAGGGTCATGTGATCCAGTGGTGGGTTCCAACCGGCTTTACTACCGGTTCTATTCGTGCACGTGCTCTGCACAAGCGCGTTAGGTATCTGCCCAGCTGACGTGCGGCAATCCACTCTGCCGCATCTATCAGCTGGGCTAAAAAAGAAGGAATAAAAGGTAGGAATGACGCAGGGGCGGTCGGGAGGAGAGAACCGGTTCGGTGACGTCACATTGTCACTGCTACCGGCTTGGCCAAACCGGGCCGAACTGGGAGGAACCCATCACTGATGTGATCACCCCTTGCAACTTTCTGACAAGCAAAGTCAATGAGGAAACCGGATTCAATGCATACAACACATCCTATTGTTTAACCATGTCCAAGGAACTCACACTTTTGTGTAATGTGTGAACCTGTCTTTCTTTGCAGGGTGCATTTTTAACTTTATAGCTTTAAATGCTTGCTACTCAGAAAGAATTTGAGATGCACATTTTACATGTTCTCATTTGACTTATTTTTATGGTGCCACGTAATGCCACACTTACAATGCATACAATAAAAAGAAGCATGGAACAGCACAGTCTGAAGATTATGAATATCAAAGGCACAGTATAAATTTTATGGGAGAAAATGTTTTCAAGCAAGCCACACAAAATCCACAGTAGTGATAGCTATTTGGAGTCACATGTGAGTTTGTTATTTGTATTGCCTCATTTTTGTTTTGTTTTGTATTTTAATATAGCTTCTAGAAAATATCCTTTGCTGGCTGACATTCCGTGCAAGGTCACAGAACTGGAGAAAATTGTAAAACTTTTACACTGAACCTTTTTACATATACAATAGACCAAACATGTGGTATTAGTTTCAAAAGCTTTGCCTTTGACGTAGACACACCTTCTTAACTGTTGAACAGATTTACCTGTCAAATGCAGAATAAAAGGCATTCATTATTCACCAAAATATTTTGTCCACAATTCCATGCAAGGAACAACTTAGCAAAGCATTTCTCATACGTTCTGGCTTTCTTCCTGTTTTGTTTTAAAGATTACCTTCATCTCCTGCAGCTCAAGGAGTACTTTATATTTTAGTAGCTTGGCAACCGACACTGGCCTTTATAATCAGAGAAAACTATGTGGGTCTCTAATTCTTCCCTAAGTTAAAAGGATTTATAGGATGTGGGGGTTAGGGGGGAGAGGACTCCTGTCTCACCAGAGCAGGGAATGTGACACATTAACAAAAATTCAAAGTTGGTGGTGATTTAGAAATTTAATCTTGGAGCATAAGGTTGAGGATGTTTTTTAGGTGAACTTATAGAAAAGGAGAAAATGGAAGGCAAATGTGATGTAGCAATTGTTTATTAAAGGATGGTTGTCATACACAGCAAACTCAATGATGAAGATTCCCATTATACTGTACATTCCACTGGAGGAAATTTATCCACGCACGTATTCTTGTGTGCAGGTAGACAAACCCTTTGTAAAATATTTATCCAGCCATTCATTTGTTACATTTAGGTGCCAAGAAGATCTGCAGCAGCCAATCTTATTTTCACAATAATTCTGTGAGTTAAGATGGACTGACCCAGTAGCTTTCACTGCTTAATGGGGATTTAAAATGGGGATTTAAACCAGAAGTGCTTCTGTTCGAAGTACCATTGGGGGGAAGAATGGGGGATCTGGCTCTGGGACAGCAACACTGCACTACATCCATCAGTGCAAAATGGTAGCATCACACGTACAAGCATTTGGATTAGCTGATCAAGAGATGTACAGGTAGGCCTCGATTTACAGAATTCATTTAGTGACTGGTAAAAGTCACAACAGCCCTGAAAAAAATGACTTATGATCATTTTTCACACTTAACAATCATTGCAGCATCTGCATGATCACGTGATAAAAATTCAAACACTTGGCAACTGGCTCATATTTATGACAATCACAGTGTCCCTGGGTCATGCAGTCATCTTTTGCGACCTTCTGACAAGCAAAGTCAACGGGGAAGGCAGATTCACTTAACAACCATGTTATTAACTTATATGGGCATTTAAGTTGAGCATTTAATAAAATCCTTTGAATTCTGCAACCATCCAGACAGCTAACAGCAAAGTGTAGTCAATAGCCTACAAAGTGTAGTCAATAGTGTTTTGCAGGTCTGATAGAATAGCCATAGAAGCACCCTGTTCTGTGAAGGGATTCCACTCACTGCTCCCATTGTCTCCAAGAGATTGTGGAGTGTGCAAAGTTGTTTTGATTTAATAAAGTCAGAATGTTGGAAACAATACGGATTATTACAAAGGTATATGAAGATGATGCCTATCTCTGGATTTCCATCTTTTCATAAGGCCAATTAGAGTAGTATAATTAATGAGGAACACCTGGGATTAAAAGCAGAGGTGGGTTTCAGCAGGTTCTGACCAGTTCTGGAGAACCGGTAGTGGAAATTTTGAGTAGTTCGGAGAACCGGTAGTAAAAATTCTGACTGGCCCCGCCCCCATCTATTCTCTGCCTCCCAAGTCCAGCTGATCAGGAGGAAATGGGGATTTTGCAGTAACCTTCCCCTGGATTGGGGAGGGAATAGAGATTTTACAGTATACTTCCCCTGCCATGCCCACCAAGCCACGCCCACAGAACTGATAGTAAAAAAATTTGAAACCCACCACTGATTAAAAACAACAGGTGTCCTCCTGCTGCATTGTAGGAGGAATTGTAGTAAAGGAGTTGTGGTAGAATGCAGTCCATCTTCCCAGGACTGAGGAGCAGCATTCCAGAAGAGCAAAGGAAAAATTTAGATCGTTTGAGTGGGAGTAAAAGAGTCAGAATAGCTCTTTCCTAGGAGTTCTCAGAGTATGTGTTTCAAGGTGTAAGTGTAAAGTAGCTTGCTTTAGTTTGGCAAGTTTTCTGTCTATGGGTGAGGAACAATAAAGGAAACCGCTTGGAAGAATGTCTGTGTGTCCCTATGACTGACAGATATCCAAACCTGCATATATAAAACCTGCATAGCTGAAGATAGCCAGTACTGGAGATTATCAACACTTGAAAACTACTTTTTTTTTTTTTTGCACCAAAATACCTACCTCCATCTTTGTAGCCTGGTGGCATGCTCAAAGTGAGAACAACCTGTTGATTGTAGCACTAACTTTTAGGAAGAGAAGCAAATTATCACCCCGAGGACTTGGTTATTTGTTTATATCCTGCCTTTATTATTTTTTATAAATAACTCAAGGCAGCAAACATATCCAACACGCCTTCCTCCTCCTAGTTTCCCCACAGCAATAACTCCATGAGGTAGGATGGGCCAGTGGTGAAATGTAAAATTTGTTACTACTGGTTCTGTGGGTGTGGCTTTGGGGGGTAATGTGACTGGGTGGGCATGGCCAACTTTTTTTTTTTAATTTTTAAAATCATTTAAAAGATCGCTACCGGCAGCCCCCCACATGCCCAGCTGAGCCGTGCGATCATCAGAGGCTTTTTTTTTTATTTTTAAAAGCATTTTTTCTTGGGCCGAAAAAATGGTTTTAAAAGTAAAAGAAAAAAAAGCCTCTGATAATCGCATGGCTCAACTGGGCATGGGGGGGGGGGGGACAGGAATTTTTGCTACCTGTTCTCCGAACCACCCGCCACCATTGCTACTGGATTGGGCGATCTGGTCCGAACCAGGAGCATTTCACCCCTGGGATGGGCTGAGAGAGAGTGACTGGTTCAAGGTCGCTCAGTTGGCTTTTATGGCTAAAGCAGGACTAGAATTCCCAGTCTTCCAGTTACTTTAACCACTCGACCAAACTAGCGCTTTTAGGGAGTAACTCTGCCAGCAGTATGACTCCATTATATTCTTCAATTGAGACTTCAATTGAAAATGACTAGATTTTAGAATCTGTTTCTCACTCCCACCGCATCACCAATGCTTTCATTTAAAATACTTGATTTTAGGGCTTAGCAGCTAAATAGACATATTGCTGCAAAGCCAGCTCGTGTCTAATCATTTTGATGGTGATCATAAGCTGTGCAAAACATAAAATGCAAATAATGAAGATTTATTATACAGCTCAGTTTCATGCCTTTGATTTTAATCACCAAAGAGATTTTAGACATAAAAATAAACATTTACTGTGTTCCACTATTTTTAGTTCATTTTTTAAAAGGGTATTAGAAAAATGTAATGCTCCAAACTTCAGTTTTTATAAAATTGATTCAAACCCTTGTGGAGGGTTTATAAAACTCGGGTAGGATTAATAATAAACCTGCCTAAACTAACAAGCCAAGACCATTTGTCAAATTTACCATTTCTTGACACTTAGCATTTCAAAGCCGTACTGGCTATTAATGCCAAGCATTTATGTTTTCTAAAACTGCAAAAGCCTGATAGGCTCCCAATACAGTACCTTGCACAACAAACACACTTTTCAGATTTATGCGTTAACTGTTTATTCTGCTTTTAAAAATGGGAGGGGCTTCCTAGCACAATCATGTAACCCTTCAATCTGATTGAGAAGGGAGAAATCTTCTCATTGGAAACTGCTCTGTCAGCAGGAATAAAGATGAAAGTTGTTCTTCTGTAAGAAATGTAATAGATTGCTTTATGACCACTTATGGTTTCATGGAGAAGTTATCTTAATAACTCCAACTTTCTGCACTCACAGTTGGCATGTAATTTGATTGATTAATTGCAACAAGATGGACTCTAGGCAGTGGTGGGTTTTGCCCGGTTCCGCCCGGTTCCGCCGAGCCGGTAGCATGATGAAATGATGTCACCAAACCGCCCCCATGCCCACCCACCCACCCCCGTGTTATTCTTACCTTTTATTTGGCCCCACCCCCAATCTATTGCTGCCTCCTGAGTCCCAGCTGATGGCTAGAGGGAAAAAAACTGTTTAAACTCTTGCCACGGGGCTTCAAAAGGCCGCCCTACAGCTGATCAGTATTAAAAGAAAACAAATGAGTAGATCAGTGCCTGCAAAAATACATGAGTAGATCAGTGCCTGCAAAAATACATGACTAGACCAGTGCCTGCAAAAATACATGAGTAGACTAGTGCCTGCAAAAATAAATGGGTAATCGGTACACCCTGGAAGACCAGTACCTCTGCTAAATCCTATATAATTGTCACATGACCATCAAGCCACACCCACAAAATAAGCCACGCCCACAAAATAAGACACACCCACAGAACCGGTAGTAAAAAAATTTAGAAGCCACCCCTGACTCTAGGGTGGGGTTAGAGAAAAGCTCAATGGAGCTACAAATAATACAGCCCTGGGGTTACTGGCTATATTTTCACATCAGTGTAATGGAATCCGCTCTGAAGTTGTGGACCAAGTAAGCCACAAGTTAATATATCTTTCTATGGGAGAACTAGGATGTTTCTATCTTCAGATAAATAAATCTACTCGAGATCAGAGGGTAGGATTTGAATTGGAGAAGAGGAAGTGGGATGTGTTTCTCCTTTTTAGAAATAGCAGTGCCAGTATTGATATTCTTCAAGTTGCATGCCATACAATGATCAGCAAAGAGAAACATACACAATATTCTTTTAGATGCAGTTTTTGGATATGTGATTGTTTATTAGAAATATTGAATTGGAAATACTTTTGTTCTGCAGTTTTATTCTTAAACTGGCAGCCCGCAGGCCGGATGAGTCACGTGCAGGCCACACCCACCCCAGCTCTGCGAAGGGAAAAAGACATCACGATACATCATATGACTGCAACGTAAGGTGGCGAGTGTGACACCCGTGTTCTAGAACTATCACATCTGGCTTGCCAAAATCCAGGTCACCTCTACCTACATGGCAGGCAAGAAATAAGCTAACATCTGGATTGCTTCAGCCTAGAAGTGTTTTCCCTAGATATTCCTGCTTTACTATCAGAGCGTATCCTTTCCTGTGTTTTCAAGAAAAAGTTGCCCCATTCAAGGCAAGTTAAATTCTAGTCTTTACAACTAAAGTTCTCATGAACATGACCAGCTTTGTACTGTGTACATTAAGTTTCAATTTGTTTATTGGACTTCCGTTTTCCTTTCAGCAACAGGTTTCTAACAGGTTTTTAAAATGTGATGTAAAAGAAGAGAATATAGGTCAGGTGTTTCCAACCTTGGCAACTTTAAGACTTGATTGGGGAGTTCTGGGAGCTGAAGTCCACAAGCCTTAAAGTTGCCAAGGTTAGAAACAACTGATATAGATAGATAGTCTTATGAAGGAAAACTATGTTCTTCAAATAAAATAATATAGGGAAGAGAACCTTCTTGGTTTGTGTTTGCTTTTATCTGAGTGAGGAGGATTTTGGCAGTTCCTTGAAGTCATATTCCCTATTTTTTTTTAAATGGATAAAAGGAATTCCTTCCCACTTTAATCAGTACTGATTTTCTGCTTTTCTACCAAAGCTTATCTTATATCAGTAAGCAGAGAATTAGCAAATGCCGCTAATGAAAGCAATTATTAAATTGTAAATAACCTACCTGGCATCACTTATAAATTTATTAACTGTGAATTATGTTTCCCTGAGATTCCAGAGATAATAGAAACTTTACTCTAGAGTACTAGCTCTGTATTGCAACGATAGAGGGCAGCTGGCTATCTCTGTGCAATATAATTTCAGTTGACTCTAGAGAACTCATTCAGAAGCAATCACGGTAGTTTTGTCAGACTAACAATAACGCCGTAGCAACTAAGAAAATGCTTGACACCCATCCTGAGTGAAGAACATATGTCAGATAATTATCTCTAAGAGAACTGGCTAGCTATGTTCCATCTAAGTTCCAATGTATGAATTTCTACATACTTGAAGGATTTTTTTCCCCTCTTGTTCTGGCATGCTCAGTTTTCATTACTTTTATTGACTGAAAATAGAAGTCAGGTTCCAGTACTTTCACAAACGAAAGTAACTTTTGTGTTAATATTGAGACTAAACTAAGAGTGGAAAAGGAAAGCATTCAGACTGCAATGAAATGAAATTTGTCTAATCCGTTACAGTGATACCTTGATACTCATTGTTAATTGGTTCCAGGAGGTGTGATGAGTACCAAAAACAATGAGTACCAAACAAATGTTTCCTATAAGGGAATGTAGTGAGTTACAAGGCAACCAACACAGACAAATTCTAACTTGTGCATTGAGTACTAGGACAAAATGTTTGCATCAAGATGCTTTCAGTACCAAATTCAATGAGTTTCAAAGTAGTTGAGTACCAAGGTACCACTGTACTTCCTAACCTTCTATGGAAAGCACACATACACACACACACACAAAATCAGTTCAGTCAACATACTCATTTTTCTAGATTTCATATATCAGATTTGAAAACAGACCTTCATGCTCTCATCATTCTCAGTTTACTTACCGATGAGCTCTGCATGGGGTTACCTTTGAAATTATGCCTTTGAAACCTGGAAAATATAATCAGTGAAAAAAGTAGGAGTTTAGTGACTGATGGGTGTAGGTCACCAGAGAGCATATTTTACTGCATTTCAGGCCTTAAATCAGTTACTGGCAGGTAAATTCTCCTACCTGAATTGGTTGCTTCACTGAAGAAATGTTTACTCATATCCCACTTTTATGAAGAAAGGAGACTGAGAATTAGGAAGTTGCTAATCCAAAATTTGGAGTAACTTCCCCTCAGATTTAAGGTTTGCTCTCTCCCTTTGAACATTCTGGAAACTATTGAAGACAAATTTTCCAAAGACTCTCTGCTAGAATTGTTTGCTATTCCCATATTTAAATTATTCCACTTAGATCTGTTAATATTATTTTATTTGGTTACATTTTGTTGTATTGTGTTTTTTCATAATCATTATAATTTATTCTTGCACTATAGCATTGTTTAGTTGTTTCATTATTTTAATTGTGTTTATTGCAGATATTTTAAATATGGTGGATATTTTTGTCAACCGTTTTGTAAAATTCCACAAATCAGTATTGATTCAACAGAATACAGATAAAATTAATGAATAAATAAAAAAATATCCCTATTATATGAAGGACATAGCAATTAATTAATTGGTTAGATAGTGTCATCCATGCAATGAACATGAATTTGGGCAAACTCCAGGAGACAGTGGAGGACAGGAGGGCCTGGCATGATATGGTCCATGGGGGTCACAAAGAGTTGGGCATGACTTAGCAACTGAACCACACAAATGGCAATTAATTGTAAAGATGATTTCCTCCCTTTATATGGAACATGTTCTGCATTAATTGAATACAGACTGACTTAGTTTGCATGAGTGAAGACGGCTTTAAATGTAGGTTTGCTTTCATCCCATGTGGGAATGGGGAATCTGATTTTAAGGTGCAAAAGCTTCTGGTGTTGCATTTAGCACTTTGGTCCACATTACTTTAAATAAATGTTCCTTTTTCCAGAAATCATGCAATTGCTACAGCCCTAGCAATCATACCTAGGTATATACAATTATTATAAGGAGCTCTAGTGATGCATCGGTTAGAATGCAGTAGTGCAGGCAAACTCTTAAGTTTAAGTTGGTGCTAGAAAAATCTTCAGGCTTTCAAAATCTTGTTCAGATGCCCACCAAAAATCTTAACTCTTATTTTATCCTTATGAGAAACAAAGTCCTGTTCTGTGAATAAAAGTATTTTGCCTTTGAACCAGTGGTGAAATTCAAATTTTTTTACTATCAGTTCTGTGGGTGTAGCTTGGTGGGCATGGCAGGGGAAGGATACTGCAAAATCTCCATTCCCATCCCACTCTGGGACCAGCCACAGGTGGTATTTGCCGGTTCTCCAAACTACTCAAAATTTCCATTACCAGTTCTCCAGAAACTGTCAGAACCTGCTGGATTTCACCCCTGCTTTGAACTGAGACTCTATTTATGAACGCCATTGCTTTCTGGAATTCTAATCCTTAATCTGTGAGTAAATTGATTAAATGGGTTAATTAATAAACTATTAAGGGAATCAGCAAGCCAGACTGATTCTAACTTGAAAGTGTGAGAAAGTTAGTAGTTGAGGCCACTGATCTCATGGAAGTAGTGATATATTTCTTGCAGTTTTTTTTTTTATTGAAAAGTTTTATGAAAAATACAAACATTTTCACCCCCCCACCCTTCCCCCCTCAACCCCCCCTCCCCTTCCCACCCTCCCTTCCCCTCCCTCCCCCCACCCCCCTCCCTAGACTTCCCAGAACGAGCACAGGGTATAGCATTCACAAACCAAGAACTAAAATGTGCTAACAAATTATTACATTTCATATTCTCCCTAGGTCCTTAACTCCTTATAACTCAGAAAAAACAAACATAAACTACTTAATATTATTTCATTCATAAGCTTATTCGGATACTTCTTCTGTATGTAATCAATCCATTTTCTCCATTCCAATATATATCTCTCATTTGAATGGTCTTTAAGGTATGATGAAATTTTTGCCATTTCCGCCAAATGCGCAACTTTTAATGTCCATTCCTCAATAGTAGGTGGATCTTCCTTCTTCCAGTACTGTGCCACCAGTAACCTGGCAGCTGTTATTAAGTTCAAAACCAGCTTAGTCTCTATTACAGTACAATCCGTAACTATTCCCAACAGAAAAAACTGTGGTGTAAATTTAATTTTTTTCTTCAAAATATTTTGAATAATCCACCATATTTTTATCCAAAAAGCCTTAATCTTTTTACATGTCCACCATATATGAAAATATGTAGCATCTTCACACTCACATCGCCAACACTTGGGTTGTAAATTTGGATACATACAAGCTAGTTTTTTTGGGTCTAAATGCCATCTATAAAACATTTTGTAAAAATTCTCCCTTAAATTTTGTGCTTGTGTAAATCTTACATTTCTAACCCATATCTTTTCCCATGTTTCCATCATTATTGGTTCACCTACATTTTGTGCCCATTTTATCATACAATCCTTGACTAAGTCTGTTTCTGAGTCTATTTCCAATAATGCATTGTACAACCTTTTTATGTGCATTTGACCTTCATCCCACCGATGCCCTTGATGTGATGTCCCGCTGCCTGGAGGCCGTGCGGGCCTGGATGGGGAGGAACAGGCTCAGACTCAACCCCTCCAAGACCGAGTGGCTGTGGCTTCCGGCGCCCCGATATAGTCAGCAGGTGCCATCGCTGACTATTGGGGGTGAATCTTTGCCCCCCACAGAGAGGGCTCGCAATCTGGGTGTCCTCCTGGACGCACGGCTGTCTTTAGAAGAGCACATGACGGCCGTGGCCAGGGGGGCCTTTTATCAGGTTCGCCTGATTCGCCAGTTGCAGCCCTTTCTGGATCGGGACGCCTTGCGCACGGTCACTCACGCCCTTGTCACCTCCCGGTTGGACTATTGTAATGCTCTCTACATGGGGCTCCCCTTGAAGAGCACTCGGAGGCTCCAACTGGTCCAGAATGCGGCCGCGCGGGTGGTTATGGGTGCAACTCGTTACGCCCATGTGACACCCCTCCTGCGCGAGCTGCACTGGCTCCCAGTGGTCTTCCGGGTGCGATTCAAGGTGTTGGTTACCACCTTTAAAGCGCTCCATGGCATAGGACCCGGGTACCTTCGAGACCGACTTCTGCCACCAATAGCCTCCCACCGACCAGTCCGCTCCCACAGAGAGGGTCTCCTCCGGGTGCCATCAGCCAAGTTATGTCGGCTGGCGACACCCAGGGGGAGGGCCTTCTCTGTGGGAGCCCCAGCCCTGTGGAATGAACTGCCCCCCGAAATACGAAAGATTTCCGACCTCCGGGTGTTTCGCTGCGCTCTGAAGACCCTGTTGTTCCGCCAGGCAGGGCTATTAACATAACGTTTTAAATTGGGGTATTTTAAATTTCTGGGATTTTAATTGGAGCCTAATTATTTAATGATTTTAAATTTTAAATTGTTGTTGTGTTTTTTGTGTTTTTAAATAGGCTGTACACCGCCCTGAGTCCTTCGGGAGAAGGGCGGTATAGAAATAAAATTATTATTATTATTATTATTATTATTATCTCTTATTTGCTTTATCAGATTCTCATCCTGCTGCAAAATACCAATTTTTTGATCTTCTCTCCATCTGGCCAGCAGCTGTCCATATTGAAACCAAGTCTTAATAATCCCTTCTTCTTTTAATTGTTCCATGGATTTTAACTGTAGTCTGACTCCTTCCTTATAAAGAAGTTCCTTATATGTAATCTTATCTTGCTTTTGCTCTAAATTTATGTTCTCTATCGCGTGTCTGGGTACTGTCCATATTGGTAACCTATCATTTAGTTTATATTTATACTTTTTCCAGACACGCAATAGAGCATCTTAAGACCACCTCTTTCTCTAGTATCTTGCAATATCTTTTGTTTGACTCGTGGTTTCTTCCCTGCCCACACAAATTTATGTATGCCCTATTTCTTGCAGTTTTTAAGTTCCTTTTGGTTCTAGATCAGGGTCCAGTCCTAGTTGATTTTAATAAAAGCAGTTGACCTCTTGTTATTTTCTCCTAATAAATAACATATGATGTCAGAAATGAAAATGAATTTCTGTGCAGTGATGGTTTCTTACAGATCAAGGTTTGGCAAAACAGTTGTACTCCCTTGTTAAAAGAAGAAAATGAGAGCCAATCCATAGACAGAACAATGCTAGATAGTCAATTGTAACATTACTAGCAATAGCAGTAATTGTGAGAGGGATCTTGGTGGCACAGTGGTTAGAATGCAGTATTGCAGGCTAATTTAGCTCACTGCCAGGAGTTCAATCCTGACTGACTCAAGGTTGACTCAGCCTTCCATCCTTCCGAGGTCAATAAAATGAGGAGACAGATTGTTCTTGGGGGCAATATGCTGACTCTGTAAACCACTTGAGAGGGCTGTAAAGCACTGTGGAGTGGTATATGTGTCTAGGTGCTGGTCAAGGTGCTATAAACACGGCTTTGACCCTAACAAAGGATCAAGCAGCAGACAAAAAGCTCGAAAACAAGGAGAGACTATATGTAAACAGTGCAGCTGATGCAATATGAAGCATGCCTATAAACAATGTTTATTATATGGGCAGAAAAGTCACAACTGTGGAAAGTAAACCACATCACAGAAATATGCAAAATTATATACACGGAAGGATCAAAAAAGTATGACTCTGAAGAAGATTATTTCTTTATAATCAGTATGGATGGAGCTACAAAGAAGGCTAGGCTGATTTATCCATACATCAGGGTTAAAATCCAGCAGGTTCTGACAGGTTCTGGAGAACCAGTAGCGGAAATTTTGTGTAGTTTGGAGAACCAGCAAATACCACCTCTGCCTGGCCCCAGAGTGGGGAGGGAATGGAGATTTTGCAATATCCTTCTCCCAGGAGTGATGAGGGAATGGGGATTTTGCAGTATCCTTCCCCTGCCATGCCCACCAAGCCATGCCCACCAAGCCACACCATGCCTACCAAGCCACGCCCACAGAACCGGTAGTAAAAAAAATTGGATTTCACCACTGCCATACATCAAAAGTATCTTAAAATCCAACAATAGATTATTACAACCACAACCACATGCCATCTCTTTCCAGTTCCATCTGAAAATAAAGACACATATAATAAGTATTATAAGAAGGAACACCAATGGGTTCAAGTGCAATTAATTCCCAATATTTGGCTTTTGATACATATCTTTATAATGCAAATATGGAGATGCCTGTCAAGCAAGTAGAGTTTCAAAGTGGAATAAATCATCCTTTCTCACATCTATACATTACAGATGTTACACACATGATGTTCTCTGGTTCAGCTTATGGTCACTCATTCACACACTCACAGGCCTGGAAAATTGCCACACTCAAACTATTTTCAACTGAACACTGAGGCACAAACAATTCTTTAAAATACATGGAGATCTAGTGAATTTAAAATAACAGTGAAATTTTACTGATTATAAAGCATATCTATTGTGTCCTACAGGCACAGATATTCTCTCTCATTCACACTTACCTAACATCCACAACTAGGCACTAGCCAGAGAGATGGAAGCCAACAAGTCTGGGATCCAAAAAACTACTCAAAGAGTGGGGAGGCTTCAGGACCCCTTTTTATCCCCCAAAGACCTTGCTTTGTTGATGGGATGGGCTTCCTATGCAGGTCCAACTCCTTTGTTGGTGAGACTTGGGGAGGGCTTGCCATGTGCTCAATCCCAACTTTTGTCCTTTTGTTTCCTTAACAACTTGGTGTCCTTTCCCTGAGGGAGCTTTTCCTGGCTTTTGTCCACTCTGCTTATGTGTCTTCACCAATTTTAGGCATGGTGGCTTCAGCCTAGTCTCACACAGGAAATAGGCAACACAATTTAATCTATGAAATCTGGAAAGAAATTTAGCCAGCTTGTAGAATGGAATTTTAAAAAGAGGGGATTTGAATCCTACATTATTAATGATAGACAGTATGATATGTCTCTTGAAGATGGCCTCCTCCACTTATCATTTTATGAGGTTTATATAACAATCATTTTGAAAATGGGAAACTTCCATTCATGCAACTTATCACCTAATATATTGTTCAAAGATTCTAACTCAGCTCTAGCATGAAGGTTGCTGAAGGCATTACCATTAAAAATTTATCTTGTACAATCTGGCATTATGAAAGGATGCCAGGTACCTAACCATATTAGATTATTGATAATTAGTTTAGTAATATACTCTGAGAATTATGAACTGCCTCTAGGGGCTTTGTTGGATACAGCAGAAGTATTTAATATAATATGCATTACTTTTTTGGATGAAGTTATGAAAAAATGGATTTCTATCAAATATTACTTCTTGGATTAAAATTTATTATATTTGGCATTTTGTTGGAGTAATAACTAATAAGATTATTTCCTCCCCAATTGTGATATTATAGAATTTGTTGAGGGCGAATTTTGATTTCTTTTATTAGACAATGCTATGATATTCAAGGTATGCTTGTGGGAAGAATCTAACAGAAGTTGTTATTTGTAGATTGTATTTTAGACTTTTTAAACAGTTATCAATTTTTTTATGTTACAATGCAATAAACTAAAATAAATAAAACATTTACTTGGTGATAATATTTCTATGGAATTAAGTTTAAAAATTGGCAGTTTGTCTTTGTATATATTCTATTAAAGAGATAATTAATTAGGATTGGATAGGATTGGATAATTATTCATAAAGAAATATTTTCTTGTACAACCTGAATATTTCAAATTATATGACACAGATTAATGGTGACATTAATACATTATTAAAATGCCTATAATATGTAAAAATGTACATATATAATATGTAGGTATCTGCCCTTATCAATCGTAAGGGTAATATTGTTTTACAACAATTCTTCTGCATTGATTTAGTGATATATATTGATATATATATTGTAAGGCAGATATCTTTGTTAATTTTACTTAGATGTTTTAAACAAATGGATAAATCAATAAATTCTTCCTCTCAAAGTTACCGCTTTCATATATATATTTTCCTCCAATTTTTCTGATTTGTAATTACATCATTGGGCATATTTGTTATTTTCAGCTCCATAATTGGAATAAAAATGACATTGCTTATAGACCATTGTGGGAATAATTAGAGCGGTATTATTTTGCATCTTTGAAATCTCTCCTAGTACTAAGTTATATCTTGTATTTTCAGCATGAAGTTGATTAGGCATCTTCAGATGATATTGTGCAAGAAAATAAATTAATCTCTGTTCTTAAGAGAAACTGACCCTTTAGAATAATTCTTAGTTAAAAGTGGCATTTGATATATATATATAATATCAACCCTGAAAATGGGGTGATTTCCCTTCATCAGCTCTTAATTATACTTTAAAACTTTTGAAAGGTGACAAAAAGAGTAGAATTTGCCAAAAATAGTTTAATGGCAATATAATTAGCTTAAAAAAAACAACATCATTTGTTGTGCTCTTTGTTTGAACAAGACATTTGGCTGCTTTGGAGATCCCTCTGGTACTTAATATATTAGGGAACAAATATTCTTGAAGGCATATAGGAGCAAAACCAAATTAGAAGATGGAGGAGAGACTTAATGGAACAAGGAATAATCCCAGAAGGAAACATGGCTGAGGGATCTGATCTCCCCTATATTATTTGGAGGACACTGAATAGGCTGAAAGTGGGAGTGCCTAAGTGTAAAACCAATATGCTCAAGTGGAGGTTGCTGGTAGATAACACACTGTGCAAAAGTGGAGAGACTCAGAGTCTGGCTCATTTTTTGATTTGTCGATTACTACCAGTAAAATGCACCGAAAGTGATCTGTTTCTGGCCAATAATAAAACTAACAAGGTGGCCTCATTTTGGTAGTTCAAGGTTTGATATAGACATGAACTAAATAAATATTAGATAATTTATGTATTTATGTATTTATGTATGTATGTATGTATGTATATATGTATATATGTATGTATGTATGTATGTATGTATGTATGTATTTATTTATTTATTTATTTATTTATTTATTTATTTATTTATTTATATTCTGCTTTCATTATTTTTATAAATAACTCAGGCAGGCGAATATATCCAACACACCTTCCTCCTATTTCCAACAACCGTAACCTTGTGAAGTGGGTTGAACTGAGAGAGAGTGATTGGCCCAAAGTCACCCAGCCAGCTTTCATGCTTGAGGTAGAATTAGAACTCATGGTTTCTAGCCTGGTGCTTTAACTAATAGGCCAAACTGGGAAAGTGGGGGAGGGGGAGAGAGAGAGAGAGAGAGAGAAAGAGAGAGATTTTCTTTTTATTTGTTGTTTTATTTGATTGTTAAGTACCGCTTTCAGCGAGATAGGCAGCTATATAAATTTGATTAATAAATCAGTAAATGGAAATACAGTTATCTTTCAGTTTTCCTACCTCTAATGTTATGATGCAGTTCTCTAGTCAGTATACAAAGCCACTAGGGCTAATGAAAACACTACACAACACACAAACACCCATACATGGGATGTTTTCCAACGATGTGCATGCGTCAAGGAAGATGTAGCATAAACACCGTGCTTTGCAACAGCTACAGCTACTAAATCTGTGAGTATAAAGAACTGCCAGTGATTAAAATTTTTACAGTAGATCCAGTAGAAGAGGAGACTGGAGCTTAATGCTTCCCCCAAATGATTTACAACATTGTGGGTATAATAAAGTTGGGGAAAGTTTTTATCCTACCTATCCAGAACTTCCAGTCTTAACACACTGAAAACTTTACAGCTTTCTCAAACTAGTGATATTTCCTCAATCAAAACAAAGAGCATTGAGTCAATCAGTTCATTATGTGTCTCAGAAAATAATGGTTAAACTACGGTTGGGCAGCTATGACAACTTTATGACCTGTGGACTTCAATTCCCAGAATTCCTGACTCAACTATGCTGGCTCAGGAATTCTAGAAGTTGAAGTCCACAGATCATAAAGTTGCTATAGTCATCCATCCCAAGGTTAGATTCTTGGAAAGAGGCAGTCAAACCTTTACAGGAAGAGATTAAAGTAATCAGTTCTAAATTACTGCAAGCAGAGAATTCACAACCAGTCAGAGCAATTCAGATAAAATTGCTAACCGACAAAGAGAACCAAATGCAATGGAGACATTCTGAAGAATCAAAGCAAGATGTTAAATTAATGCTTTTATGAATGGATTTTATGAAGGGAGTAAATTATTTAGCATCAAATTAAATTTTACCAAAGAAACCATTAAATTGTTGAACTTCATCTTCAGAAGAAGATAGTAAATCTCCCCATATGTTATTGGACTCAAAGCCAATAAGATTCATCCAAGGAATATTATTTCTCATTTAGCTGAATTACTGAAAAATAACCAGGGACTTTGGCAAGATGAATACAAGCTAATTTGGCTGCAATTGGTAGTATTAAACTTTTTTTTTTTGAACCGTTCATTAGAAACCCTTCACAAGAAGATTTTGTTTCTTTACAAAATATTTGCAGCAAGCTGGAATAAAATCTAAACAAATGCTTCCTAGTGAAGACTGTTTTTTTAAAGATATAACTACAATAGCAGCATCACCATAGGACACACCAATGTGTTTGTTTTTTTTGTGGAGTACAGATATTCTTCAGTGACAAAATGCATAGACCTTTTGCCTGACAAAGAGGGAAGAAAAGATTATTTTAGTCAAAAATGAAAGCAAGCAAAGCGGAAAACATTGTTCTTTTAACATGAGTTCAGAAAAAGGCTTTTGTATCAGGGACAATATCAAACCTATAAAATTGCATTTCAAATTTCCAAAATGCTGACTATTATTGCACCAACTCTTTTATTTGCTTTAATCCAAATATGTGACCAATTTCCACTGTTGTCCAGGAAGGATGATAATACAAACTCTATCCAAAACATATTGGCATGCAATTGCACAGCAAAGGTTTAAAGAAGTGAGGCTTGTGCTTATGTGAGTTTGTAGTCTAGTTTTCAAGTTATTAAATAATTATTTTGCAAGACTGATTTCTCTGGAAATTTCTGAACAAACAGTATGTTCTTTTTTTGAGGTTACCCCAAAGAAGTCTAGCATATAGAGATAGAGATATACTTTGGGAGATATAGTATACCTAGATATTCCAAAGGGTTTGTATATGTATGCTTGTGTATACGTGTGTGCATGTATGTATACATACATATACATACATATTCTATTGAATGAACACATAGATGCACACACCACACATGGAAATGTTTATAAGAGACAACAAACTTTGAGTGTTTTGTCCTTTATGAAGAACAATATATCAAACTTAATCTAGAAAATAATATTTCAAGAGTTATGTTCCCGCATGGAAACAAAAAAAATCTCACTTTAAACTGGACAATTCTCTGTTGATCCCATTTCTAACTCTTTCCTTATTTCAAAATAAAAATATATGGTTTCCAAATGGTCAAAAATTGGTTGTTAAAAGATCCTTCTGCAAAATCCAATCTTGGAATATTGAAAAACAGCAGTGAAACTCAAGTTCAAATGATTGCAATGAGCAAATCCATGTCAACTGTGACTTATCTGCCAGTAACTGACACCCTCATCTTCCCCCACACCCAGTGCATTTTTATGATGCCTTCTCCCTCTCCTGGACACAAGTAAATCCTGGGCACAAGTAAACTCCACTTTTACAGTTCCCTATGGTTAAAACCCAAAGGCTTTGCCTTTGAATACCTCTTCAGTGAATAGTATAGAATTCCAGCAAAATCTATCTATCTATCATCTATCTATCTATCTATCTATCTATCTATCTATCTATCTATCTATCCCTAGATAGATAGATAGATAGATAGATAGATAGATAGATAGATGATGGACAGACAAACCGACAAACAGAAGTGATAACAGATATGTCTTCTTAAAGATCTTCTAGCTATCATCCATCCATCAATCCATCCATCCATTTATCAAATTTATTTACTGCCTATCTCACAATTCAGGTGACTGTAATTTTAATGATTATTACTACACTTTGACATGGAGATTCAAGAAGAGTTGAAGGTAGCATAGAAACTGTAAGGCACTGATTTTCACTCTAGGAGAGGAATAAATAAGGAAATAAATATCTCATATATACATATATTTCAAAGCCATTGGAACTCTTTTTGGGAAAGTAAATAAGCTTACACTGCTGTTTTAAATAGTCATATTTTACATTCCTGGCCTATTTGAAGCATCCACTTAAAATATACACAATCTGCAGGCGATATATGGAAATTAAAATGGATGGAAATCCAGGTTCAAAAGGAAAAGGGGATACAGAGAGCAGTGATGTTGCCCTTTTCAACAATTTTAAAAGCTTCCAGGAAATGACATGATTGATTTCAAGAAGGGTCAACCAGCACATTCACTCAAGCTCCAGTTCATTATTTCCCTTTTGGATCCAGATCACTTCACAATCCTAATAAATATTTACATAAACTTCCAAAAATAATGACTAAATAATAAATTCATAGAGTCAATCAGCGGCATGAAATGACATATTTAGATTCATTCCATTTCTGGAAATTAGTTTTCGCTCTCCTGGAATTTACTGTTAAGACATATGGAGAATCTAAAAAGAATTGTTTAGAGTAGACAATAAAATAAAATGACAGAATTATTCTACATTAAATTGGGTCCCAGTAGATTTCTGGGTGCAATTCAAGGTGCTGGTTACCACCTATAAAACTCTTCATGGTGTGAGATTATTCTCTTCAATTTTTTCTGTCCAGTGAAATAGATCCCGCAGGGAAGGCATGCCCCAGATCCCATCTATTAACCAGCATCATCTGGTTAGACTCAGGAATAAGGTCTTCTCTATCACAGTGCTTGCCCTTTGGACGATTGTACCATTTGGACCATAGAGTCTTGATAGTACAGTGGTCTACACACCCTGTTACTAACACAGCTGCCTGCAATTTCTGCTGGTTCGAATCTCTCCAAGGCTCAAGGTTGACTCAGCCTTCCATCCTTTCTAAGGTAGGTGAAATGAGGACCCAGTTTGTGGGGGCAATAATCTGACTTTGTATAAAATATACAAAAGTATGAAGGCTATTGCTTAACACATTGTAAGCCGCCCTAAGTCTCCGGAGAAGGGCGGCATATAAATCAAATTAAAAAAAAAAAATTGTATCCCAATAGATTCATTTTTCCCTGACCCAGTTGCTATTTTTTAAACCTTTGAAGACCTTTAGTTTGAATAACTCTGACCTTGGAAATAACTTCTGAGGTCATTTTACTGACCTAAGAAGGCTAGAAGACTGAACCAATCTTGAACTGGTCAGGATTTAACTCCATACTATGGGTAGAGTTTGCCTGCAATACTGCATTCTAACCACTGTGCCACCAGGGCTCCTTTTCCCTATTATTTAATGGAATTGATTGCACCATTGAGGCCAATAGCAATAGCACTTAGACTTATATACCTCTTCATAGTGCTTTTACAGCCCTCTCTAAATGGTTTACAGAGTCAGCATATTTTCTCCAACAATCTTAGTCCTCATTTTACCCACCTAGGAAGGATGGAAGGCTGAGTCAACCTTTGAGTCTGGTGAGAATTGAACTGCTGAACTGCTGGCAGCCGGCAGTCAGCAGAAGTAGCCTGCAGCGCTGCATTCTAACCACTGTGCTACTGCGGCACCATTGTTCATCTTCTTATTCATTATTTTTGGAGAAGGAGATACTCTCACATATATACTTACACTGACACACACACACACACTTTTTAATGACTTTACTTCCACTCCTTTTTAATTTTGAGCGCTGAATATAGTCCCAATGTAGGGAAGCACAGAAAAGTAAGCCCTGTTAAGACAGGAGACTTAATTTTTTTTTAAAAAAAGAAAGAAATTCTTTTAAGCTATTAAGAATTGGAAAAAAAAGTGTGCGTACACTCTTGTAAACTGTGCTACGAATTTATGGATAAAAGAAGAGTATGGGGGGAATGGCAGAATTCCAGCTGTTGGCAGCATAAATGCTGTTGGGCAACATAAATTTTAAAAAATACAGTAAAACGTCTTCTGTCTCAATGCCAGAGGTCAGATGCAATGAGGGAAAGTCAGCAATACTTGTATAATAAAGAAGACATGGAATAGAGATGGTGTCGATTTTCTGACTATTGACAGTGAAAAAGGGAAAAATATACTTTTGGAAACACAGCTCTTTTTATAGTTCAGTTAAGTATTAAATTTCTTTCCATCATGTTATAAAAGAAATATAAAAAGACCAAATTGTCATAGTATACAAATGCATTGGAATGTTTATAAAGTTCCAAACTCTTTTTCCCATGATTAAAGGTGTCTTTTGAAGTTCAATCCAATCCTGTGATTTTTTAAAAAAAATTTCTTAGGGAAAAGAAGCAAGCAACTAAAAACAAAAGACAGCCCAAGACCCTTCTTTCTACAGATTCTGACATATGGCATGTTATTGTACAAAATGTATATATACTGTATAAGATTGCAGTACCATGACTTTCTAAATTGATTGTGAATTTCTGTAATTCCTCCCCCCCCCTTTCTGAGGAATGAAACTATAATTTCATTGGAATTATACCCATTGATAATTTTAATCATTGTGTTTTAATCTTGACATTTATTTATTTATTTATTTATTTATTTATTTATTTATTCGATTTATATGCCGTCCTTCTCCAGAGATTCAGAGTGGCTTACAATGTGTTAAGCAATAGCCTTCATACTTTTGTATATACCTGCTTAGTAGGGCTTTCGGCCCACCCTTAAGCGGTGTTCTTTTTATACAAAGTCACCTTATTGCCCCCACAATCCGGTCCTCATTTTACCTACCTTGAAAGGATGGAAGGCTGAGTCAACCTTGAGCCTGGTGAGATTTGAACTTGCAGTAATTGCAGGCATCTGGCAGCTACTAAACAGCACTTTAGTCCGCTGCGCCATCAAGGCTCCTAGCGCAGGGGTGGGCAACTGTGGCCCTTTTACAACCTGTGGACTTCAACTCCCAGAATTCCTGAGACAGCTTGGCTGACTCAGGAATTCTGGGAGTTGAAGTCCACAGGTTGTAAAAGGGCCACAGATGCCCACCCCTGTCCTAGCGCCTTATGGTTCTGCAGCGGGCCACTGCAGGGCTGTCCAGATGAAATAGGGAGCAAAGGCGAGAATGACCTTTCTGTCAGGGTTCCCACTTGGCCAGTTGTTGCGTGTTTGTTTGTTTTTGTGTCCACTTGGAGAAACTGCATTGCAAGATGAGACGGAGCATGCTCCAAAAAGGATGGAAAGAATCAGCGTAGAGAAGATGTGTACCAAATGCGCTCGGCTATTTGGTCTTTTTGCATAAGTGTATAAAAGCATCAAAAGGTTGCTTTTCATGCATAAAATATATTCATTTGCTAAATATCGTGCAAATAACAGCCCGGAGGTTAGAAAATATTGACCTATTTTCTCCCTTGTTTCTTTCTATGCTGGAGAAAGTCAACCTAGTGCCATCATGCAAGGCCTGCTGTTGCTTTCTGAGAGAGCAACCCTGTCCTTTCCTGAAAGTTCATTTCTTTAAAGACCCCAAGGGAAAGATATTTTCCTTCCATCAAAGGACAAGTTGCTTCATGGAAATAATTCATGCAATCAATCTTATTTTCCCTTTCCTCCTCACCATTCTGACATTATGAGGAATTTCATTTTGCTAGCCCCCTCCCATGCCTTCCTAATTGACTCAAGGCAGTTTACATTAAAAGTTAAAACATTTAAATATGGTGAGATAAAATAGAAAATAGCATTAAGATCAACATAAAACCCATATTAAAAGTATTAAATATTAAAAGGAAGGCTGCACAGAAAGTTTCTTAGGACGTCTTAAATACCTCTACAGAAGGTTCATCTACAGCGAGTCTGTTTAGGAAGTGAAGTGTGAAAAAGTTGGGTAGCTTTTGAAGGCTTTTGTTTACACCCAACAAACTCCCCTTCAGTGGTTGGTTCTTCTCTCCCTGAGGATTTGGGTAGCCTCTCAGCAGCTTGTGTTGTGTTGATAGCAGATGCATCGTGTGTACATGTGGATATGGAATTGCAAATGAGTTTTGAAGCTTTCCTGTTTGTGATGTGTGGCTGTGTATGATTACACTCTTGTCACCTACCTGGTAGGAAGGTAGATTAGGTCAGAAAAGGAATATCTGTGTGGCTGCTGAGAATATAGGGGGAGGGAGTTGCAAAGGGAGGGGGGAACATTTCAATGAATTTGTCCATTTGGGACCAATTGGGATCTAGGTTTTTCTGGAATCTGCCCATGAACAGTCTAGGCAAACTGTAGGGAGACACGGCTCAACATGACACAAAGAAATCAACCCACAAGCATTTGCATTTGATGATTCTACATGCAGGGCCAATGAGATGTAGAATAAAAAACTGAGCAGAATACAGATTGTTCTCAAGAGCCGTTGAAACGCAAATGAGAAAGCATGGTAGACATGCCTCATTAATTCAATCCACCTACAAGCTAAATAGACTCAAACTAATGGCTGATTATGAACAAGTCATGAGCAAAAGGCAGATTGCTTTCCTCTATAAACCGATTGAAGGAAGCTTTACGAAGAGAGGAGACAGTCCAATAATGGCTGAAAAATGGCACAGGTGACAATTTTTGGGCCAAACATTCTGTACTTTAATGTAACCCAGACATGAAAACCCAGTTTTTAAAAATCAAGTTCCCTATGGTCAGAATAGTGAAAGCAATGATATTCCTTATGAAATTCTATAGGAGCAAAAACTGAATCCTGAAGAAACAGGAGATAAAAATAATGGATGCTTTTGAGCTTTGGTGTTGGTAAAGACACCTGAGAGCCTTGGTAGTACAGTGGTTTAATGCATCCTGTTATTAACACAGCTGCCTGCAATTTCTGCAGGTTCGAATCTTACCAGGCTCAAGGTTGACTCAGCCTTCCATCCTTTCTAAGGTAGGTTAAATGAGGACCCAGTTTGTGGGGGCAATAAGCTGACTTTGTATAAAATATACAAAAGAATGAAGGCTATTGCTTAACGCATTGTAAGCCGCCCTGAGTCTCCGGAGAAGGACGGCATATAAATCAAATTAAAAAAAAAAAAAAGAACACAATGGAACAGCCAAGAAAAGAAACAAATAGAACATCAAACAAATTCACCTAAAGTTCTCAGTCTAGTCACAAATGACCAGACATGAATGATCTTACTCTAGACACATTATGCAAAGACCGGACTCTTTGGAGAAGGCTTTCATGTTGTTAGAAGAGAAGAGGTTGAACATCTGGAACATGAAGGGGACTCATTTGCAGCCTGATTGGAAGAATCAGATTAGAGACTTTTTGTCATGGAAAAAATCAATGTATGTGGATGACAGAAAATCAAATGGACATGCCTAAGTAACCAGAGCTTTTTACAATTCAGGAAATATTTTCTTATTCGTGTGGTGCAGTGTAAACTAATTGCTTTTCTATATGCATTTCTTAACAGTCCAAATTAATTTCAAGGTAAGTAATATGTAGGTGGGCTATAAGCAGCATGCAATTCCTTGAAATTGTTTTCAATTGATTAAATTGATACCATGAGAGAATGTGCAATATATTTAAATTGAAACTGATAGTAAGGATGAGCTCTCTAATCAGTGGTGCAATAAAAATTATTACTATTAAAGTAAGTAATCAATTTTTATTTTAATTGTTGGCAGTAGGAAGGATCAAATTGTGAAACCTACCATCAGGATAAATTCTAAATTTGGAGATAGTTGATTTCCAAAATAATTTTAACCGATTTTTAAACATAGGAGGTTTTTTTTAAGAGAGTAGTCCAAACAAATTAAACAATGACTTTTAACAAATTATATCTATTGTGTTTTTATTATTTTGTCAAAAGTATTTCTGGCTATTGAAATACTGTAAGGTGCTCATCTCCATTTCAAGGCCATTGAGCCAGTTCTATTTGAAGACATTTCCATGGTCTGGTGGTGCATGGATCGCTGTTACCTTCCCACCAAAGTGGTACCTATTTATCTACTCACATTTGCATGCTTTTGAACTGCTAGGTTGGTAGGAGCTGAGGCAAGGATGAGAACTCTCCCCATCATATGGTATTCAGGTCTTGAATAGCATAAACTATAACTGTAATAAATTTTGAAACATAAGAATACAGATAAGTTCTCAGTTAATACAGTAATTGAAATCAAAATTTCCATCGCTAAGCGATGTGGTTATAATGTGTAATGTCATGTGTCTGCATCACTTAATGACAGCAATTCTGGTAGTTCCTGTTACTGTTATTAAGTGAAGACCATATGGTTCATTAACTGAGGACCTCATGTGATCATGACTTCCAACATCTTATTGGCTTCTCCATTGATTTTGCTTGTGCAAAGCTGACAGGGAAGATCATAAATCATGATCATGTAACAAGCAACACTATGGCAATTGGAAGTTCAGTTTGTTTGTTGCCAAACACCTGGATCATGCTAATATGACTGTGACAGCTGGAACTTTCATTCTGAACTGAAGGTTCATTCTCCAAACTTGTGGGTTGCTTTCCGAACATTTTGTTAAGATGCTAGGTAGCATTTTCAGCAGAGTTTATCCCCTAAAGTCCACTGAAGATGTTACTTAGCCTGGTAACGAAACATTCAGAAATCAACCCAGAAGCTCAGAGAACAAACCTTCACCCTCATCCTACACCTGAGTTAGGATGTTCGCCACTATTGCAAACTGTTAAGATTGTCAGGATATCTCGTAATCTAATGTCTGTTGAAACTTAGTTGAACATTCTAACACAAAGTAGGCAGAAATTAGATTAATTAAATTATAGTGGATCATTATGTCACCTAATATCAAATAGGAGAGGACAGATGGCCCATACAATGGAATGATATGCATATACAAATACAGATCTATACCTGAGTCACTACAGTGGGTTTGGAAGTTCACCCAATCTAATTTAGACCCCCCTCCAAAAAATGGGGGGGGTTGTAACAGGAACTTAGAGATCCTACTGTAAGTCATCCAGACACCTAGTAATAGACTCACCGATTGTCTTCTCCTGTGCCCTCCGCTTGCTGTAATATTTTTGAAAAATATAGGGCTAGACCTACCTTGCCTGTGTTTATAAGACTATTATTTTGTTTAATTGTTTAATTCTTTTAAAATTTAAAATTTTGTATTGGAATGTTTTTTTATTCTTGGCTGTGCACCGCCCCGAGTCCAGCAGGAGAAGGGCGGTATAATTTTTTTAAAAAAATAATAAATAAATAAATAAATAAATTTTTAACTCAGACAATAAGTTATAGTCAAAATAACCCAACACTGATGACAGTTATTTCTGAACACTTAAGATTTCTCAAGTAGATGATTTATTGATGTTATAATTAAAAATCAAAGTGTTAAAAATGTAATTGAAACCCATTAGTAACGAATGGACCTTAAACTGTTAACAAAAGCCTAACAACGTGCTTAGCGATGTAAATAAATCCAACTAAAAATGACAAAAATGCAGAAAATCAAAAGAAAAAGAAAAGAAAATCCAGAAAAGGGCAGGGAGAAGAGGGTAGGAGATATACCACAGCTGGAGAACATGTGGTTCTCCAGTTATTGTTGGAGGCCAGCAGTCATACTGAGAATCAGATTTCCTACTCTACTTTAGACATTAGTTGAAACCTTGTTTTATCCACCATATGGTGATGGTCATTCAATGGCTTTAGAAAAGGATTGGATAAAGACATGCCTGTGAAGAACTACTAATCTTAAAACTCAGTGTTATCTCCAGCATGTCCACACTTCAAATACCAGTTTCTAGGAAATAATAGTCAGGTGATGTTTCTCCTAACATTATTTAACAATGGAAATTCTGGTCCTGGTTGTTGACTGAGGACTACCTATATCAGTGATGGCTAACCTTTTCCGGATCAAGTGCCCAAAGAGTGTGCGTGCATGCGAATGCATGTGCGCGTGCCCAAATCTGCACATGCCCCCACCCCCATGCATGAGTGCATGCCCCCCCCCGCACATGCACGCACGGCCCCTGCCTGTGCCCCACCCCCCGTCCCGTACATGCGCAGCAGAAACCTGATGACCAGTTGGTTGGCGGGAGGCGCGCGCATGCGGGGCAGAGCTGAACTGGAGTGACGGCTCGCGTGCCCACAGAGAAGGCACCATAGATTCGCCATCATGGACCTATATGGTGTAACTGAAGTTGCAAGAGATAGGGAGATACATTACTTTGCATTACCTTCCATTCATTTGCAAATTTTATCCTACCAGATTTGGATGCAAGAGGAACTGAAAATGACTAGTTCATTTTCAAAGAGTAATTGTTCCCCTTTAGGCACTTACATATATTATGCATCTTCCTTTATTAATTCACTGTTAATAATTGGGAGTTGCTCATATCAATGCTAATTTGGGTAAATCTTCCATTTCTTTCACTAAATTTGGTATTCAGTCTTACTCTGCATAATTTCTCACATTGCTTAGCTTCCTGGACTAACTTTGTTTTTTTTAAAAAAAACTATTATATTTATGGTAAAAACCTTTGGCTGCTCCTCAAGTTATATGGTAGAGGTATATCCAATGAACACAAATTTGGTTCAATCCTATTATTGGCAGCTTTTAAAAACGGAGCAAATTCAATAAGGAAGCTTCCAAATTCAAATTGCCTAAAAGTAAGATTTATCCTTGTCATTGATTAGCAGGGGAAAGCAAAACGGTTTCTCATTTTTAACAGAATGGGATGTAATTTGTGTTCACCATAAGGACTTCTAAGTCTGATACGAGGGATTCCTAACCTCAAAAAATATGTGCAAAAATAGGTATGCATGTATATACTATAATGTTTATTTAGAACTGATATGTATTTTGATGTGGACGTTAGTAAGTCACTTGGTTATATTCTACTTCTCCCTACCCTTCTTATTTTATAAACAATAGTTAAAATATTGTTGCAATGGCTCAACACTTAAACATGCTGACCTTGTTAGCTGTAAAGCTGACAGCCTGGGGTTGAAGATCCAAGTGTCGCACAATGGAATGAGCTCCCATTACTTGCCCTGTGTTCTGCCCCACTCACACCTGCAACAGGAGTGGGTTAGACTTACCTTTATTACCAGTTCGTATCACGCCTGCGCATGCGCAGATCACCTATGATGACGTCCAGGTCAGTGGGTGAAGCCTCCCGATGGTTTTACTACTGGTTCTTGCGAACCGGTCTGAACCAGGGGCAACCCACTACTGACATGCACACACATAGTTATGGTTTAGTGGGTTTATTAATATTCCCGCACAACTCCCTTCACCAAAAATCCAGAACTGTCCCAATTAAGTCCAGCCACCAAGCAGACCAATGCTAGTCCACAAAGCAACGGCCAATGAGTCCACAAGGCACTTGAAAGTTTGCCAGTCAAAACAAACCCACCATACAAAATTAAATCCACAATACAAGAGGGTTCACAAGGCAAGAAAGGTCCAAAATTCACAATGCACAATCCAAATCAAGGCACGGTATCATTCCAAAGCAAGGCAGGAATTGCAACGACCAGAAAACACACTGCTAGGAAATGAACATAATGTTCCCAGTATTGTCGCCATCTGCCTGCTATGCTAAATAGCCAGCTTCTGGCACAGCCCATCAAAAAGAGCAAGGCTTTCTCGTCATGAATAATATGGATGACCTCCTCTGTATGTCTTTCTTAGTGTATTGTTCAGGAGTTTTATTATGTAAATCACTTAGAGTGGGTTGGACTTGGGTGTTCTGGAAGTTGGTATGAATAAACAAACAATGATTTATAGATCACAGTGGCTAAGTTCACACAACTAAGTTCGCCATAGTCTAACCAATCACAGAATAGAATAGAATAGAATAGAATAGAATAGAATAGAATAGAATAGAATAGAGTAGAGTAGAGTAGAGTAGAGTAGAGTAGAGTAGAGTAGAGTAGAATAGAATAGAATAGAATAGAATAGAATAGAATAGAATAGAATAGAATAGAATAGAATAGAATAGAATAGAATAGAATAGAATAGAAGTAATGGACTTTGGAGGACTTCTAGTTCAACCTCCTGCTCAGGCAGGAAACCCTATATCATTTCAGACAAATGGTTGCCAGTGTTGGGGTCAGCCAGCAGCCTGCAGAGCCGGCAGCGGAGTCGGACAGTGAGGAGGCCGGGGAGGAACATGGGCCCAATTCTTAATTAGTTAAGAATGACTTAACTAATATGTGGATACAATTAGTTGCTTTTTTCGCTGCTCAGATATTTTCCTGTTTAGATTATTTTTAGAAGTAATCTCGTCAGTTTCTGCTTTGCCTTGTAGTGTCACAGCAGCCTAGTGAGAGTTGCAATTTAGGATTTGAGTTGCATGCTCAACCACTGGATGCCAAGTAGGTATCTCCTAAGTGAGGCCATCGGGTGCTGACAAATTGGACCCCTTATTACAACACCAAAAATAATAATTCAGGCAGCTTCGAACCCCCCCCCCTTCCAGGGCAATACCAGTCTGGGTTCCCAATGGGAAATGTCTCCTCACAGAGAATGGTTGGAGAAAGAAATCTACAATTTGGAGCAATCACAGTAGATACAGTTTGCTTTGCACAAAACCCAATGGTGGAACATTTGAGCTAGCAACCTCCATGTCTCAAGTTAAATAAACAAACACTATTGCCATAGCAATGTTCTCATTGGAGGAAACCCTGCTGCAATGGGCTGGGAATTTTTGACTGGCAAAGAGTAAAAAAAAAAAAAAAAAAAAAGCAGTTTAATTAGAAATATAAAACAGATTATAGAGAGCAACATTATATCAGTTGGTCACATTCATGAATATGGGACTTTAACTGGGGTATTTGTGGCTATTATTCTAGGGCTCCTGCTCCTGTCTTTTTAAAGAGATATATAGGCACTGCATCGTAGATGGCATAATTGGAAGATGTAGAGTTATTACTGTAACCTTCACTAGATGTCATTGGCAGCACTTAAGACCATGGCCTTTTCAACACTGGCACAAGTCACTTGAGGGGGCAGGTAATATGAATGGATGTTTTGGAGAGCAATTTCTCTCTGCTTGCAGCACAGCCAGCAACAAGCTACATGACAACGATCAGGTCTTTGTTTTACAGCAACATACAAGGGAAACCAAGCCCATCTTTAGTTAGCAGGATAGTTGGCCCAGCATGCATTAGTATGCATAAGACAACCCTATGAGTATATCAGATAAACATACAGGCAGGCCCATTTTCTGTCAAATTTTGACAAATTATTTTTCAAAGCAGGCAAATAATAAATTCAGCACTGGGCATTGTGATAATTATAATCAACACAATGTATATGCAAGTCCACTGTCTTCAATATCCAACTTTTGTAATATATACAGTATATGTTATACAATGAATGGTGCGGTGGCCTAGAGGCGGAGCTCTCGCCTCACAATCAGGAGGCTGTGAGTTCGATCCTAGGTAGATGGAACTCACTCTGGGCACTGTTTCTCTCTCTGGGCACACTGAGAATATATCTGCTGAACAACACTCTGCATTGATGACAGGAAGGGCATCAAGCCATTAAAACACTCTTCTAGCTCCATTCACTTGTCCAGACTCGACCCCGCAAGGGATTTGGGGGTTGTTAAAAGAAGATGATGATGATATATATTTTATACAAGCCCCCACTACTATATATATATATATATATATATATATATATATATATATATATGTATGTATGTATGTATGTATGTATGTATGTATGTATGTATGTATATGTATTCAAATTCCCTAAATAGCCATTTTTGGTATACATCATTTCTAAATAAATACTCCAGTGCATTTGAGGTGGGAATACAGGTACCAGCACTATGGATATATCAGTTGCTTCTTTCTGAAAGCCATCCATGATGTATCTCTCTTCTGTCCATCTTAGAGTTCTCCTGATCATGCCTGCTGACACTCACGCTGTCATTGTTCATTAATCCCACAATTAAAAGGTAAAGGTTTCCCTGTCAGTTGTGTCCAACTCAAATACACTGTGCTCATCTCCATTTCGTGGCTGAAGCAGCCAGCATTGTCCGAAAACAATTTCCATGGTCGTGTGTCCAGCATAGCTATATGCCAAAGGTGCACAGAATCCTGTTACCTTCCCACTGAAGTAGTACCTATTAATCCCAGGGGACCAGCACCAGTCTGTGGCATGCCAGAAACCAGCTGCATAAACAAGCGAAGCCCTATTTGTGGGATACAGGCAGCATATGAAACCACGCCCCCTCCAGTCCGTGGAAACACCTCTCTCCACAGAACTGGTCCCTGGTGTCCAAAAGATTGGGGGCTTAATCTACTTGCATTTGCATGCTTTCAAAATGCACAATTATCTAGATATAATTATCCAAGCTGGTGCTAAAATGCAGCGTTGTTGTGTTATTTCATGATATGCAACTGATTGTGATCCTGATCCTTCACATACTTAATTGGTGAGTGAATGCCAAGTCATTGTGGTACAATGCTATCTTAACAAGATGCCAAATCAGCAGTGCTGACCCCATGCATTTATCACAGCCAATCATCTTTTCCTAATTCGTATTCACCCTTCTCATGTTTACTGGTCTAGTTAGAAAATATTTCCTTCCAGACAGCTTCATACTTCAGTTGCCATCCTTTTTTCTTCCCATTTCAAAACCATGGTCTTCTATTTACTGCTTATTTACAGGTTTTGACTTTTTAGTTTTGACAGACTATTTCATTTTCAGCTATAATTAGGCAATTTATTGTTGATTCAGAGTTTAATATCTCATTAGCACTGTCTATTTCCAATTGGTTATAAATGATGACATTAATTGAGTGCTGAACTGATACTGCCTTATTCATGTTGTCCTGCCAACTGGGAAGAATACAATTTGCATCTGTATATTCCCTTTTAATAGGTTGCAAATATGTACCACTGCAAGACAAGAGAGAGAACATCCTTTTTCATTGGGAAAAAATAATTCCTTCAACAGAAGGCTTTTGTGAGCAGACACGTGCTGAATACCCTTTCATTTTGGTGTATAACTCAAAAGATAAAACAGAGACTATATAGATTTGTTCTATTCTTCTTGATCTTCCCCCTAGACTTTATTTTAGTTTTTGTAGAAGGGCTCAGATATATAAAAGGCATATATTTCAGCATTATGGTTTCAGAATTGCTGCAAAGTTGGGTGTGAGCTGGTAGCAATAAACATAGGAGTATTTTATCTCCTATGTCATCATTTCATCAGTGGTCTTCCGAGTGCGCTTCAAGGTTCTGGTTATCACCTTTAAAGCGCTCCATGGCTTAGGACCTGGTTATTTACGGGACCGCCTGCTACCACCAATAGCCTCCCACCGGCCAGTACGCTCCCATAGAGAGGGGCTCCTCCGGGTGCCGTCGGCCAAACAATGTCGGCTGTCGGCCCCTAGGGGGAGAGCCTTCTCTGTGGGGGCACCTACAATTTGGAACGAGCTCCCCCCGGAGATACGTAGGATCCCGGATCTGCGCACCTTCCACCGCGCGCTTAAGACTTTTCTATTTTATCAAGCTGGCCTGGCCTAAATCTTCCCCCTTTTTAAATGTGGAAATTTTAAATTTTTAAATTTGAAATTCGTCTTTTTATAGGGGTATGGGTAAGGCATTTTAAATTGGGGAGCCATTTTAGATTTAATTCTGTTTTAAACGTATTTTAATTGTTTATATTGTATGTTTTTAACTTTGGCTGTGCACCGCCCCGAGTCCTTCGGGAGAGGGGGCGGTATAAAAATCTAATAAATAAATAAATAAATAAATAAATTTCATGCATATACAGGCAGCAGGAAGACAAATTGGGGACTGAGTGGCCAACTCCAGGGGTGAAATCCAGCAGGTTCTGACAGGTTCTGGAGAACCAGTAGCAGAAATTTTGAGTAGTTTGGAGAACCGGCAAATATCACCTCTGGCTGGCCCCAGAGTGAGGTGGGAATAGAGATTTTGCAATATCCTTCCCCAGGAGTGGGGTGGGAATGGAGATTTTACAGTATCCTTCCCCTGCCATGCCTACCAAGCCACACCCACCAAGCCCACAGAACTGGTAGTAAAAAAATTTGGATTTCACCACTGGCCAACTCCCATTGATACGCAATTCTGCAGTTTATCTTGTAATTTGAAAAGAAAAAAAACCCCTTGGTTTTCCTTTTATCTATGACATTATCTGTGCTATAATGTCTTTATATATGCTTTCAATTTATGGTAGCAAAAACAACACAAAAAGCACAACCAGGTATGATGCACACATTACTTAAAGCAGTAAAATGTGAATATCAGAGTTGAACCATCCATTTGGAGCTTGCTAAATTCAGATGATAATCAATCACTGTGTATTCTTCATGTCTTTCTAAGTGGCAAAAATCTTCACAGCAGGATCATTTGATCTTAGACATGAAGTGAAGTTGCAGCCTTCCATTCTTCAGTGATAAGGATACTGTGACATTTTAGATCAATCTGTACTCAGCTTTGTACAATCAAACCTACATGTTGGAAATAATGAGATTGTAAAGACTGAAATGAAACACTGTTTTACTTAGGTGAGAAATGCTCCTCCAACATGTTCTTATTCTGTTGAAAATGAATATACCGAGGAGAAAATGTCACTCATCTGGTTTATAGACAACTAAGTATAATTGTTGGTATGCCATACGACATGAAGCCATAAACTAGAGTTTATAAACAGTTCCTACATTCACACAACTCAATAACCAAAGCAAACCACATTATTAGCAGTGTGAGTTGTGAATTCATTTAAGTGTCTCACTGTTCCAGCTCTTCCTTAGGCACAGAAGTCGGCTCTCACTTTCTCTCAGCCTTTGATAGGAAGTGTTTTGGAATTGGCTTGTTCTCACCAACATCAGAAGGATGTGATATTAACTTCTTGTTTGTCAACTCAAGTGTTTCAGAAATACAGAGTAGGTAGAAAAACACTTGTTCGGCTATTAAAGTCTAACATACATTGAGGTTCTACCACACTATTAACCTTCAAGGAAGAAAAAGTGTGAGAGTACACAAAGCAGAAAACATGCTAACAACACACTAGAGGGCCAGTTTAAGATGTAGAACCCAAATCAACCATTAGGCACAGATAGGCTTTTAAGAGGCCTTTTTAAAACCTTGATGTTCACTCCATGCAAACTCATTAGAACTTAATAACCATTTGTTTGATTCATAGAGTAATAATGGAATGGAAGACAAAGAGCCTTCTTGCTTTCACCATGTACTTTCTTGAAAACAACTATAAAGAAGTGATCCTGGGTTAAGAGATGCATGGAAGTGTCCTTTCATTGTAATAACAGAATAACAGAGTAGAAAGGGATCTTGGAGGTCTTCTAGTCATACCCCCTGCTCAGGCAGGAAACCCTATACTTATGATGGTGAACCTATGGCACATGTGCCAGAAGTGGCACGCAGAACCCTCTTTGATGGCATGTGAGCCATCGCCCCAGTTCAGTTCTGCTGTGCATGCATGCATGTCTCCTGCCAGCCAGCTGGTCTTTGGGTTTCTGCCCCGCATGCCTGGGGGAGCACGTGTGGGGGCAGCACACACATGTGGGGGAGCATGCATGTGTGGGGGCAGGGTGAGTGCTGGACCCGCATGCACATGCATGGAGTCACATGCAGGGGGGCACACATGCATTGCATTTTGAGGGTTCGGGCACACGCTTTGGGCACTCGGTCCAGAAAAGGTTAACCATCACTGCCCTATACCATTTCAGACAAATGGTTCTTCAATCCCTTCTTAAAAATTCCAGTATTGGAGCACCCACAACTTCTGGAGGCAAGTCGTTCCACTGATTAATTGTTCTCACTGTTAGGAAACTTTTCCTGATTTCTAGGTTGGTCTTCTCCTTGATTAGTTTCCATCCACTGCTTCTTGTCCTGCCTTCAGGTGCTTTGGAGAATAGCTTGACCCCCTCTTCTTTGAAGCAGACCCTTAGATATTGGAACACTGCTATCATGTCGCCCCTAGTCTTTCTTTTCACCAGACTAGACATACCCAGTTCATGTAATTGTTCTTCATATATTTTAGCCTCCAGTCCCCTAATCATCTTTGTTGCTCTTCTCTCAACTTTTTCTAGAGTCTCAATCTTAATCTTTCTAGTGACTTTCCCAGCATTATATAAATCAGGGGGGTCAAAATCACATCTTCACGGCGGCGTCACGTGATGTATCAGGATTTTTACCCCCCTTCACTAAACTGGGTGTGGGTGTGGCCAGCACGTGACGCATCCGGACCCTGGGTCAGGAGTTTGACAGCTCTGATATAGATCATTCAAATCCCAAGGAAAGATAACAGAAGGAATATCTACCATTACTGTTTTTAAAGTAGTAAATACAGCTTGTTAAGAAAGCCAGAGTGATATGTGTTAACAGGAAAAACTAGCATATTAACCTCCTTACCTACCTTGCAGCTGTAGATTAAGGACCCTGGGAATTAAGAAGAACTTTAAAAAAAAAAAACACCTCTTTTGCAGGAAAATAAAACTTTTAGGACCCTGGAGGATACAGTGACTACCACTGAATATTCTGAACTTTTAAGGACAAACTTGCATTAGATGACCTGATTGCTTTTATGAAGCTTGAAGGGCTATGTAGATATCATTTGGAATACTAAAAGTGGCTTAAAAAGAACAAACACCATTTTGTTATTTAAAAGAGGAAAAAGGCCAGGAAACTGCTAATTAGAATTAGGAAAAGAAGAAGTTCCAGTTGGCTATTTGACTGGAAATTTTTCAAGCAGGACCAATGGAAAATAATAATCTGTCAGTTATAGAAAAGTGTCATAAACAGATACTATAAAAATCGCTGAAGAGTGCTTTGTAGATCCAAACAGGATCTGAAGTTTAAACTTCAGTTGTCTTGATTCTGGAAGGAACATTTGAGGTGTATTATTATTATTATTTATTAAATTTATATATCGCCCTACTCCCGAAGGACTCAAGTGTAGGGATATGGAATGCCAAAAGTCTTGAAAATCCACAATTTAGGATTAATATTACCTATAGATGACATATTAAATATGAATCGAGGGTGGAAAGGCTAATGGGGAACTAGTCATAATCTACAGGAATTAGTTTTCAGTTTTGAAATTGTCACTTAACCATGTTCCATGATAAGTATTTCATCTCTCTTTACATCAGGGATGTCCATCCTTGACAATTTGAAGACTTGTGGACTTCAACTCTCAGAATTCCCCAGCCAGCATGGCTGGCTGGGGAATTCTGGGAGTTGAAGTCCTCAAATTTTAAAGTCACCAAGGTTGGACACCACTGCTTTACATTTAAGGGGGAAAAAACAGGGGAAAAAACCCCTTAGAATTAGCTGGGAAACTTTGAAATGGGTCTTTGATTCTCTATTTCTCACTCATCGTTTTTTAAAAAAATCTTTTGAGGATTATTTCTGGTGAGTTCTAAAATGATAATTTCAAAACAGAGAGATAGGTAGACAGCATTTTCCCTGACAGAAAGCCAAGCTGTCAGTTCATTGTGCTACAGCCGCTGTCACACAGCTGCACAATCATCCTGCCACAGGAAAATTGCCTAATGGAAAGTAGTCATAGAAAGAGAAAAATAGGCTTGTGACCTTTTCAATTATTTTCTCATGGGCCTTTATGTCACTGTTATGTATAACCCTCTAAACAATGAGGGTTTATGCAAAATGAATGCAAATAGGGCCGTCTCCTAGCAATGTGTCCAATTTAGGTACCAGTAAGAAAAAGACTGATTAATTTTGTCAACGAAGATGCAGATAAAGTGTGCTTTTCCATCTTGTTGATAAGATATTCAACACAATGCAATCCTGAGAGTTTTTGTTACAGTTAGATTATTTCCTCCCCAAAATGATGATTTCAAAATCTACCGTGTTTCCCTGAAAATAAGACCTCCCCGGAAAATAAGCCCTCTCCTGAAAATAAAACCTCTCCTGAAAATAAGCCTTCCCTTGAAAATAAGCCCTCCCTGAAAATATTTAAACACATGTGCAGCTGGTCCCCACCATTTCCTCTGGTTAGGGTTAGGGAGACAGAGCTGGAAATTGGGCAAGATGGCAAGAGGAGCCCCGTCTTGCTCCACACGCCCCAACATAATAAGATCTCCCCAAAAATAAGGCCAAACATTTATTTCAGGGTTCAAAAAAAATATAAGACAGGGTCTTATTTTCAGAGAAACATGGTAAGAATGATGCCTATATTTTTAGCTTTTAGATACATGTTTTGATTCTCTCTGGTTTGTATCCCAGATGTGATTTCAATAAAGAAGATCAGCATTTACTGGAGTTGCAAATTTAAAAAAAAAGCAAAAAAAAAAAAAAAACCCCACTCAGTTTTGTGTAGCTATCTGGGACAATATTCCAGATATCTCTGTGAAGGAGATGGGCAGTCTTTAAATATGATAAATACATAAAAATAAATAAGTAAACACCAGTATGGAATGGTTAGCTTTTGCCTTACACATCCCTTAAATCTCTTCAAAAACCCTTCCAAGACACAGCTGTCTTCCCAAACTTTAAGAGATGGTATTATACATTCTACTATTTTCGAAGGATGAAACTAATTCAAAATAAATAAAATAAAATAAGATAAAATAAGATAAAATAAAATAAAATAAAATAAAATAAAATAATAAAATAAAATAAAATAAAATAAAATAAAATAAAATAAAATAAAATAAAATAAAATAAAATAAAATAAAATAAAATGGCAAAAATTCATACTCTGTGCTCATAAAGTTCCAAATTCAAATCTAACTTGGCAAGCAACTGCTTTTTTGTCGAAGTGGGCCAGATCATCTGACCTGGTCCAAATCAGTTTCCCTAACCTCATGGCCCCAGTATCAAGCTGCCAAAAAAAAAAAAAACATTCCCTCAATAAAACAGAAAAGTTCTTAAGCTCTTAGGACACATTGTGGGGAGTGTGGAGTGGATTTCAGTAAATTAATTCTATAGCCACAAAAGGACGATTCCTCAGGCCTAACTCCATGCACACATGCATAGGATTAAAGCTTTAAAGTTTAAATGAATGACATCGTAATCAGGGGAAAGGATTTGTTCCTCAGATCAAGCTAAAGCTTGGTAGATGACAGTATGTTGTCTTTTAAAACATAATAAATATGTATGTATGGCTTCCTTGCAACTATGGCTATGCGGTGGGAATTATTCCCAAGAGTGAGAAAGTCTTACTTAGTGAATTAGTGAACAGAAAATACTACATCAAGCTAAAGACAGAAGTGAAAACATTAAGGTAGTTCGTTCAGGAACGGAAGTCCTACAAGTAGATCTTCTTAAAGTATATTCAGTATCATAATCATGAGGGCTCCCCCGACCCCCCCCCCCCCCCCGTTATAACTCTACTGGAGAATAAGCCACATTCATGCTATGCCAAAACATGTAAAACTTACTACACTTGCAACAACGAGCAATCCCATCCTTCTGGAAATCATGTTGTAACATTGGTGGAAAAGGGATGTTTGTTTGCACAGTGTGACCCATTATATTGTCTTGGGATGGCTTTGCAGATACCAGATGCAATTGCATAAAGGTGGCCAGGAAAATGCCATTAAATATGCAAAAGAGCCTGGTGGTGCAGCAGACTAATAGCCTGTTATTATCATTCAGCTGCCTGCAATTACTGCAGGTTCAAACCTTACCAGGCTCAAGGTTGACTCAGCCTTCCATCCTTTCTAAGGTAGGTTAAATGAGGACCCAGTTTGTGGGGGCAATAAGCTGACTTTGTATAAATATACAAAAGGATGAAGGCTATTGCTTAATGCATTGTAAGCCGCCCTGAGTCTCTGGAGAAGGGCGGCATATAAATCAAATAATAAAAAAAAAGATCAATTAGAGGTCTTCTGCTTTCTTTCTAATATTGTGTTTCTGCCTTTGTAACAATTAGGGCTACCACGTTGGGTGGCAATGCTCCATGGGGCTACTAGTTACTCATGTAAGAGCCAGTCAAATTGTACATATCAATACATTGATAGCAAAAGAGCTGATGTAGTTCCCATCTTCAAAAAAGAAAAAAAAATAGATCCAGGAAACTACAGACCTATCAGCCTGACCTCAATACCAGGGAAGATTCTGGAAAAGATAATCAAACAATGAATCAGCGAACACCTAGAAGCAAACCAAGTAATAACCAAAAGCCAACATGGGTTTGTCAAAAACAGATCATGCCAGACTAATCTTATTGCATTCTTTGACAAAGTGACAAAATTAGTGGACCAGAGGAATGCTGTCGATATAATTTACTTGGACTTCAGTAAAGCATTTGATAAAGTAGACCATAACCTACTATTAGATAAAGTAGAAAAATATGGGTTAGACAGCATTACCACCAGATGGATTTGTAACTGGCTGACCAACCGCACTCAACATATAGTCCTCAATGGAACTACATCTACATGGAGGGAAGTATGCAGTGGAGTACCCCAGGGCTCTGTTTTAGGTCCAGTGCTCTTCAATATCTTCATCAATGACTTGGATGAGGGGAAAGATGGGGAACTCATCAAATTTGCAGATGACACCAAGCTGGCAAGAATAGCCAACACTCCAGAAGATAGGCTCAAGATACAGAAGGATCTTGACAGACTTGAACATTGGGCGCTATCTAACAAAATGAAATTCAACAGTGAAAAAAGCAAGGTTCTACATTTAGGGAAGAAAAACAAAATGCACAGGTACCGTATATGTGGTACCTTGCTCAATAGTAGTAACTGTGAGAGGGATCTTGGAGTCCTAGTGGACAACCATTTAGATATGAGCCAGCAGTGTGCAGCAGCTGCCAAAAAAGCCAACACAGTTCTGTGCTGCATAAACAGAGGGATAGAATCAAGATCACATGAAATGTTAATACCACTTTAAAATGCCTTGGTAAGGCCAGACTTGGAATACTGCATCCAGTTTTGGTTGCCACGATGTAAAAAAGATGTTGAGACTCTAGAAAGAGTGCAGAGAAAAGCAACGAAGATGATCAGGGGACTGGAGGCTAAAACATATGAAGAATGGTTGCAGGATCTGGGTATGTCTAGTTTAATGAAGAGAAGGACTAGGGGAGACATGATAGCAGTGTTCCAATATCTCAGGGGCTGACACAAAGAAGAGGGAGTCAAGCTATTCTCCAAAGCACCTGAGGGTAGAATAAGAAGCAACGGATGGAAACTAATCAAGGAGAGAAGCAATTTAGAACTAAGGAGAAATTTCCTGACAGTTACAACAATTAATAAGTGGAACAACTTGCCTGCAGAAGTTGTGAATGCCCCAACACTGGAAATTTTTAAGAAGATGTTGGATAACCATTTGTCTGAAGTGGTGTAGGATTTCCTGCCTGGGCAGGGGGTTGGACTAGAAGACCTCCAAGGTTCCTTCCAACTCTGTTATTCTATTCTATTCTATTCTATTCTATTCTATTCTATTCTATTCTATTCTATTCTATTCTATTCTATTCTATTCTATTCTATTCTATTCTATTCTATTCTATTCTTCTAAGGAAATTAAATGACTCAGTTCCCCTCAGTCTGAGGGGATTTAAACCAAGCCTAGATTTAGATCCCAGAAGACCTTCTCAAAAGCAGCACCTGCCCTCTGGAAGGAGGCTACCCACAAAAATCCAGAGAGCTCTTACTCTGCTGGTATTTTGGAAAGCCTTGAAGACTCAGCTCTTCCCCTGGGTTTTTGGGAAGGGTGATTAAAACTTTTATCTGAATAACATGGGTTTTTCTTCCAGTTTGTGCCTGTTCTCTGTCTTTTTATCTGTGAACCAGCCAGAATCGCTGGCTGTTGGGCAGTGTAAAAAAGTAATAAATAAATAAAAACACTTTACATTTTGCATGGAATCCTTCAGCCTTATTTTTCCTCTAGTCTTTCTTCTACATATAAAATATAGTTTCTTATGATCTCCCTATTGATTTCAGAGAAGTGTATTGGAAAGATAATATACTTTGTAATTACAGAGGTAATTGTTTATGAAGGTGTAACTAAAAAGGCTACTTCCCTCCATGACAAGCGTTTTAAGTCTATTTAATGCATTTAAAGACAAGGGAAAGTGTGTATTTTTTTTAACCTGATAACACATCTTGTTTATTTTCTATCAATAAGATACACAAAATGCTCATTTTAAAAAACAAATGTATACTAAGGATAATATATTTATCCTAATTTTTCTCCTCAAGAAAGATTAACGTCATTTGTAAAGTAATTCACCTTCCCTTTTTAATGATCACTCATTATTTTTTTAAAAAATGAATTCTGGTTCCATAAACAGAATCTGGCTTGTACTTGCTAACTTCTACCTATGTGTTTTTCCTTTCTCAGCTGAATTTGCACCCATAAATGTTCTTCTAATGGGCTACATGCACATCTTGTCAAAAAATAATAATTGAAGAGCCATTATAAATCCAAATTTTTAGAGGATCCTAAGGATTAGCTTCATATTTCTTTTGCAATGCTATTAGTAATTATGGAACAAGTTGCAGAAGCAGAGTGGGTCTGCAAACTGTTACAGAGGAGATTGCACTAATAAAACAAGTATATTCCCAATAAAAACAAACCTCCAGAAACAAAGCAGCTAATAATTTAAAATAGCTCGGGGAAGTTCACACATTTAGTAATATTTCTTTCCATAGCGTGTTAAAAACCGCAGCATATATCTGTTACATAGTAAACAAATCATTGTCATGATAAACTAAATGCAATGAATTTAAAGGTATCTTAAATTATAATACAGAATAATGCTTGTACTGAAAATGTTTGGTGGATAAAAATAAGAAAGGAAAGTTATATGCAGCAAGTTTGCCATCTACTGATCAATGGAATATTTTGAGTCTTGGAAAAAAAATTGCATGTCTATGCAGGTAGTAAAGCAAGGTACCTTGAAAATTCACTTGCTGGTGTATCTTTGACACTGTCAAACTTTTCTATTCTGCTGGTTCTTTGGAATCTATCTAAATATTCAGTTGAAAAGCACAGAGAAAACCAGTATTGATTTTAATAATAATACAGTATAGACTCTGGCAAGCTGACTTTATGTTCTACTGAAAAATGTTGACATGCAACATTGTAGGAAGCATTTGCCATGTCCTGAAAGAAGCAAGAACTCACAATCAAGAAGAAACGGATGACTGGACATGGAGACATTCACTGGATTCAACAGAGTGAGGGGCTGAAACATGAGACTGAATCCTGTCTTTGCCCTACCAACTCTCTTGAGAACTTGTAACTAATGAAACTGTGACTAAGATTAGTATTTGTTTGTTTGTATCCCGCCGCCTTCATTATTTTTATAAATCATTGAAGGCAGCGACCATACCCAATGGACCTTCCGCTTCCTATTTTACCCACATTAACAACCCTGGGAAATGGGTTGGGGGGAGAGGGGGGGAGGGAGGGAGGGGAAAGAGAGAGAAAGAGACAAGAGAAAGGAGAGAGGAGAGAGGAGAGAGGAGAGAGGGAGGGAAAGAGAGAGAGAGAGAGAGAGAAACTTAGCCCAAAGTCACTCATGGCTAAGGCAGAACTTGGACTCAAAATCTGCTTTCTTGCCTAGTGCCTTAAGCATTAGATCAAACTCTTGGCTCTTTTTTCCCATCAATTTGAATTCAGTATATCAAGACTTGGAGTTATCACTTACCGAGACTGTCTCTCTTTTGCCTTGATTCCATGATTGCTGTCATAGCAACCCTGGTGAAAAAGCTTACCATTACGATCAAGGGATATCTATAGGGGCGGATTCATATCTGATCCAAAGTAAATTCTGTGTGGATGACAGCATTGAATGGAATCTCCTAGCATCTTTTTTTTTTCCCACTCAAAAAGCATCTGCTTGGAAATTGCTAATTATATGAAAGAATTTACCAACAAACATTTATCTATGAAAATGTATCTTTGAGGAAATGTGCCTGAGAACTATTAGTCTTTAGGAAATATTTTACAATATAGTCTCCCACCCACCCACCCCAAATCTGCTCCGTGAGGGTGTATATGATAGGTGAGCCCTGGCAGTTGTGGATATGTTGCTTTTGGATTTTGTTGTTGTTGTTGTTGACTTGGTATGGTTAGAGATTTTGTTGACACTGTATATTTTAAATTTGCAATGTTGGGGTTATTTTAGAGGAGGAATCTGATTATGCAGCCCAGAGTATGTTTAGGTGAGCTATATAAATCTGATTAATAAATGAATAAATATCACTGAGGGAATCATTAAAAGCTTATGATGCATTGCTTAATATTAAAAGAATGAATACAATGCAAAGAATTGTTTATAGCTGCCCATCATATTGTTGAAAATTCTAAACAACTAGATAGAAAACAATAAAATGACAGAAATAGAATGCCTCTCTATTACAAGTTAAAACAGTTAAAACAAACTGGATTTCTATTGATCCATAAATTCCTGCTCCCTTCCTCACCACACGAAATATAAAATCAGGTGGAACATGCTGCCTTTGACATAAAAATATATATTGGGTTTATTTTTGTCTGAAAACGGGCTAGCAATACTTGCACATTTTAGACTGTAAGCACATCAAACCCAATGCTTCCTAAAACCAAACCAAGGAACAATATATTGATCTGCTAATGTCTTCCTGTTGATAATCTTCAGACAAACCTGGATCTAGAGGGAATGATCAGTTCAGTTTAGGCTGGCCATAACACTTTACAGCTGGGGTGTCCAACTCGCATTGTCACGGCAGCATCTCGTGACGTATTGGGACTTTTTTCCCCTTTGTTAAACTGGATGGGGTGGGGCCAGCACGTGACGCATCCGGCTCACGGGTCGCGAGTTTGACACCTCTGCTTTACAGTTTCTACCCACCTCTATGTTAATAATTATTATTTTTCAATTATATTCCTTCTTAGTTGCAGGATTTGCCACATGGAACAGCTTCTCCTTAGATATCCAGGTGATCCTTATGCTGTCAGGCTTAAGGCCTGGAAAAACTTGGATTATCCCATAGGTCAAGTTGTTTATGAAACCTGATATTGGTGAATGCAAATAACTGAGAATTAAATATAACAGACACCTTCCATCATTACCACTGCAGCAGTAGCTGCACCGGCAGAAATCAGGTATTAGGCAATTATTTATAATCTGTTCAAAAGCTGACCATCCATGTAATTAGAATTGTATTGGTCCCATCTGCACTTTACTGCCTAACTCTATGTTCTTTCATACACTGGAAGAGGGAAAAAAGCAGAGAACGGAGTTAAGAAGCTGATTTGACTGTATAACAAGGGTGGGCAACTACAGAATCTTTATGACCTGTGGACTTCAATTCCCAGAATTCCTGAACCAGCCAAGGCTCAGGAATTCTGGGAGTTGAAGTCCACAAGTCATAAAGTTGTCATAGTCATCCACCTCTGTTATATACAGTGAATAAAAAGAGCTTAACTATACATTTTTCTCAACTTTCCTCATTGCATTGCATCATTGATCGAACCATTCCCAGAAAAGATGGTTGAACATTTCCTTCAATTTCCTTTGTATAAATATCCTCAACAATATAAAGAATGGGGCACAGCATATTTTAAAAATATAAATGAACTGCATGCCATGTCCATTCAAACGGTAAGAAAACATTCCTATGTTACATACACAATGATTTGATATATTTAGTAAATGAAAATCGGGCCTGATCACTAAAAAAAAGAAAAAAGAAGAAATGAACTGTAGTTTGCCTGTGTTTTGCATTGATTTTTATTGCAAAATTTAATGGCTCTCTTATGAAGGGATATTGCTCATGAAGGAAAAAAAGCCAAAACCAAATTCTTTCCAGTTCTGTTGATATATATATTCTATTGATATTAAGCTAGTGGATATTGAGCAATTGTTGCCATTTGAAAAGCGAAACCCAGAAATCCCCAATTTTATTTTTTATTTATATCGCTATGGTATTATTTTTACAAATAACCCATGGTGGCAAACATATTCAACACACCTTTCTATTATTTTTCCCACAACAAGAAGCCTGTGTGGTGGGTTGGGTTGAGTCAGAGTTAACAGGCCCAGGTTCACCCAGCTGACTTTCATGTCTAAGGTGGCACTAGAAATCACAGTTTCCTGCTTTCTAGCTTGGTGCCTTCACCACTAGACTAAACTGCATGTTTATATTGAGAATCTCAGATTCAAGGGGGTGGGGAGATAGTACTTTAAAAAAAAAGTATACGGAAACTCGGGTGTACTGAGAAAGGAAGAACTGAACTTCAGTTCTGCTACTAAGTAGACATTAGTCATATCAGTCAAACGGGAGAAGGCCTATTAATCAAAAGCAATGCTAAAATGAGCTTCATCGAGAAGAATTCTGCCAGGAAAGATCTATTCCAACACTATCAAGATATCCTTCACCATCACCAGAAAGGTATGACCTCTGTTGTGAAGAGAAATGAAGCTCGAGTCTGAAAAGGATTTTTGAGAAATTTTCCAGCGAAGGGAAATTTCTTTTTTTTTAAAAAAAAAATAATAATCTTTATTTACATTTATCATTAAAAAAGAAGACAACACACCAGATAAATGACAAACAGAACAACAAAACAAATAACATACATGCCTATAAGTAGTACCTTAATAACTTAATATTCGGTACAATATATCTATGTTACATTCCGGGGAAGGCAGAACAACCTAATTTACATTTGTAAATCAATTAGGTCTATCCGATCTCACTTTACTTGTATAATATAAATTTTTCAATAAATACAACTCCTAATCTGGTTTGGGTTATAGTTTTCTCTTTGATAGCCAAATATATAGTATTTTCTCAAGATAAACATGTTTGTGTTTGGTCTCTATCTTTCAGTTTTTTAGTCAATTTATCTGTTTCCGCACAATCCAAAATCTTCTTTATAATTGCTTCTTCTGATGGGGTATTTTTATCTTTCCAGAATTGAGCATATGTTAATCTCGCTGCTGTGATAATATGTAATGCAAGGTACCATGAATCTTTTTTAATATTTTCCGGTTTGGAGCCAAGCAAACATGTCTCTGGTCGCCATTCAATCTCTTGGTTTAAGATCTCGTTAAGCCACATTTTTATTTTTCCCCAAAATTTTACTGCTTCTGGGCACATCCACCATTAGTGATAGAAAGTGCCACACTCAAACCCACACTTCCAGCATTCAGCGGATTGTCCAGTAAACATTTTGGCCAATCTATCGGGGGAGAGATGTCATCTATATAGCATCTTGTAAATATTTTCTTTATATGCCGTAGAAACTATTAGCTTCATATTCCCCCACCAAATCTCTTGCCATTTTTCCAGATGAATTGAGTAACCATTTTTTTCCCCCCAGGCAATCATTGTATCCTTTATTATCTCATCGCCAATCTCTAACCTCATCAACAGTTTATAGCTTTTAGAAATCATGCCTTTTTCCTGGCCCATCAAGATTTTGTCTAAATCCTGCAAGTCAACATTTATACCTTTTCTATCTCTGTCTTTTTTATATTTTGATTGGATCTGTAGATAGGTCCGCCAATCCAATTGTAGTCCCTGGGAATTCAACTCCTGTTTTGGCTTTAGCTCTCCTCGTGCATTCAGCAAATCTTTGTACATTAATTTTTTCACAGGTTATATAATGTTGGATATGTCAATTTCAAGCACATAATCAAGAAAATCCCAGGATCCCTTGAGAATGCCAGATGAGATGATAATTAGAAAGAGTGTGATAGCATCTTTTAAGACTAATACATTTTATAAGCTTTCAAGAGCTGGACTGGAAAGTGTATGAGGTATAAAAAATCCATTTTGTCCAATGAGATGCTTCATTGCTGTGTTGCAGCTCTGTTCCAATTCTCCTCTATAATCTAGCACTTCCATTCCAGTTCTCCCCTTCTATCACCAAGCCTCATGCCTGCTCTCGATGATGAAACAGCCTGCTAAACTATGTAGCATCATTTCAATCCCCTCTTTTTTAAATTTTCCTTCTATTTCAATAGAGGAAATAGAAGTAAAAACATAGCCCTAACTTCTATAGGTTTAACTGTAATTCTGATGTAAACCTATACACTAAATTTTTACAATGCCTTAGTGTGAACCATGTTTTCATGCTTACATTTTATTTTGACAAGGTTTTGCTCCTTGGTTGAATAAAATGGGTCCCCCGCCATAGCATTGGGACTTTCCTCAAATGCATCCCATTGGAGCACAATCACACTGAAACAATCACACTGAAACAACTGGGGGGGGAGTTGTATCATGACGTCTCATCTCATCACCAGTGTATACCTGAGGGCAGCCTCAAATCATCCTTAGCTGCTCCAGTGTTAAAGGACTTTTTCCTTCTTGCTTCTGAAAACGCAATTAGCAATAGCAATACCATATTTTCCCGAAAATAAGACCCTGTCTTATATTTTTTGAAGTCCGAAATAAGTGCTTGGCCTTATTTTCAAGGAGGTCTTATTATTTTGGGGTGCGTGGAACAAGACGGGGCTCCTCTTGCCATCTTATCTGATTTCCAGCTCTGTCTCTCTAACCCTAATGAGAGGAAACGGCAGAGACCGGCTGTGCATGAGGTTAAATATTTTCAGGGAGGTCTTATTTTCAGGGAGGGCTTATGGGGGAGGGCTTATTTTAGTGCATGCACTCAAATGCCTGATTGGGCTTATTATCCGGAGAGGTCTTATTTTCGGGAAAACAGTGTAGCACTTAGACTTATATACCGCTTCACAGTATTTTACAGGCCTCTCTAAGCCGTTTACAGAGTCAGCATATTGCCCCCAACAATTTGGGACCTCATTTTACCCACCTCAGAAGGATGGAAGGCTGAGTCAACCTTGAGTCTGGTGGGATTTGAACTGCCAAATTGCAATCAGCCAGGAGTCAGCAGAAGTAGCCTACAGTACTGTACTCTAACCACTGCACCACCAGGGCTCAGATATTTCGCCCTATGTAGCTGGCCATACAGTCAGGTGATTCTCTGAAGTCCTGATAAAAGAGAATGTCAACACTGATGATGTTACCTAGTTTGGTAATGAAAGGTCTGCAAGAAAACACCCAAGCTCAGAGAGCACCAAGGACCTCACTGTCTCTAAACTCCACAGCCCATCAGTTATTGGGATGTCTTTTCCTCTTCAGTTCCTATGCACCATCCTCAGGACCAGTAGTTGGGGATCAAGAGAAGCTAAATCATTCAAAACAGCTTCTGTCCCTTTATCCATCAGGTTTCCAAAGTGATCTCCTGCTTGCATGGGTTTGCCCACTCAATACAAGTACATTCTTTCTTTCCTCTTCTCCTTGCTTGCAGAAATACATGTTCAGCATATGCCTTAAAGATACAGTTTTCCCACATGCTTTGGTGCTTCAGAATAGATTGCATAAAAATGTCAATACAGCTCCGGTGTTGAACTCTTTAAAGCAGATTTGTCTTTTCCCAAGACAACATGGCAAGTGCATGATCCCAGCCAAAGATATGGCTACTTCAAAAATTTGCCAAGAGTGTCTATATTTGTGCTCCCACAAATTCAAAAGCACTTTTTCCTAAAACATTGCATAACCCTGCTATTTAGTATTTCCATTCTCTACACGAGTTCTACATTTTTAATTGTATTATTAATAATCAGTGCAATTAATTTTAAGCTAATCATTTTTTTTATCCATAACAGATTATTTTTCCTCGGATAAAACTGAAAATGACTAAATGATACCCCAGGGCTGAGTAGCAATCTATTAGTTAAAAAAAAAATATGTAAGCTGATATTTTCAGTTCTTGACTCTAATGGAGTAGATTAGAAGCACCGCCTAATTGGATGACCTATGAGCAAACTTTTAGAAGACATGTTGCTTGACAAACCGACATCCTATTTAAGAATTTACAACAATTTATAGTCCTTTCAGAATACATTTATGGGAGCATTGAATATTTTGAAGCTGGTTGATTGGAATAAATTCAGGACCCACAGAAAACTCTTCTGAACTACAAAAGAAACAATATTTCTTCGGTAAACTGGGTCTCTAAAGCATTGGGTTAGAAAGACTATATTTGTTTGTTTGTTGTATCAAATTTATAGGTAAAGGTAAAGGTTCCCCTCTCACATATGTGCTAGTCGTTCCTGACTCTAGGGGGCGGTGCTCATCTCCATTTCAAAGCCAAAGAGCCAGCGCTGTCCGAAGACGTCTCCGTGGTCATGTGGCCGGCATGACTAAATGCCAAAGGCGCACGGAACGCTGTTACCTTCCCACCAAAGGTAGTCCCTATTTTTCTACTTGCATTTTTTACATGCTTTTGAACTGCTAGGTTGGCAGAAGCTGGGACAAGTAATGGGAGCTCACCCCATTATGCAGCACTAGGGATTCGAACCGCTGAACTGCCAACCTTTCAATCGACAAGCTCAGCATCTTAACCACTGAGCCATCGCATCCCTGATCAAATTTATAGAACTGCCCAATTCAACTGACTCTGGGCAGCTTACAAAAAGGAACCTGATCAATTTAAAATACCCCATAAGATGACATATCCTGATAAAACTAATACAAGCCCTCAAAGAACAGGGTCTGATGATACAAGACAACTAGAAATAGTCATTTTTCGTCTCAGTCTGGGGAAAGAGACAGATCTTCTAGGCTTGCATAAAAGATCAGAGCAACATAACCACTGTGGGCATAGTATTCTAGAGGACAGCAACCATGATGAAGAAGGCATGCTTCTTGGGACCCATTAAAACATAGAATAACAGAGTTGGAAGGGTTTTTGGAGGTCACCTAGTCCAATCCCTTGCTTGAGTAGGAAACCCTATACCTGTGATGGTGAACCTATGGCACACATGCCACAGGTGGCACGCATAGCCATATCTGTGGGCACACCAGCTCAGCTCTGGGGCACATGTGCCCGCCGGCCAGCTGATTTTCAGCCTTCTGGGCCCACCAGAAGTAGGGAAACAGGCTGTTTCCTGCCTCCGGAGGGTCTTGGGTGGAGGGAAAGGCCCATTTTTCTTTCTTACCTGGCTCCAGATCCTCTCTATTTATCTGGGAAGGGTGAAAACAACCTTTCCCACTCCCTCGGAGGCTCTCCAAAGGCCTGAAACGGTCCATTTCCCAACTCCCGGTGGGACAGGAAGTGATGTTTTTTGCTGTGCCCAACCTCCAGAGACTCCTAGAGGGGTTCCTAGAGACTCCTAGAGAGGCTCTGGAGGCTGGGGACTGCAAAAAATGTCACTTCCTGTCTCACTGGCAGTTGGGAAATGGGCCGTTTCAGGCCTTTGGAGAGCCTCCGAGGGAGTGGGAAAGGCTGTTTTTGCCCTTTCCAGATAAATAGAGAGGATCAGGAGCCAGGTAAGAAAGAAAAACAGGCCTACCAGGCCATTGCATGCCAGGAGCCGGGGGGGGGGGGAAGGAGGGTTATGTGTGCATGCGCAGGGCAGGGCGCATAGAATTATGGGTGTGGGCACATGCGCGCGTGACCCTCCCCCGCCCCCCTCTCCTGGCACGCAATGGCAAAAAGTTAGCCATCACTGCCCTATAACCTTTCAGACAAACGGATGTCCAGTCCCTTTCTGAAAGCTTCCAGTGATGGAGCACCCACAACTTCTGAAGGAAAGCCATTAAAGGACATTGTTTCAAGGATGGGACCTGGAGCATGTCCAGGGTAAGCAGAAAAAAAATAGGAGAATCATCATCCTTTAGGCAACTGAATCCTATACCTTGGAGGGTTTTATAAGTCACGAGCAGCATCTTGAATTGCAGCCAGTTTGGTCTAGTGTCAAAGTGCTGGCTTAGGAATTAGGAGACCACGAGTTGTAATCCCACCTTAGACATGAAAGCTGGCTGACTGGTGTTGGACCAATCACTCTTTCTCAGCCCAACCCACCTCACAGGGTTGTTATTGTAGGGAAAATAGGAGGAGGAAGGAATATTATGCATGTTCACCATCTTAAGTTATTTATAAAAAAAAATAAAAATAGGTGAGATAAAAATCTAATAAACCATGGTAGCCCAGTGGTTAGAATGCAGTATTGCAGGCTAGCTCATTGCTCACTCCAAGAGTTTGATTCTGAGTGGCTCAAGATTGACTCAGCTCAGATGATTGTGAGAAGGGAATTCTAGTCCAGGTAAGAGTACAAATGATGCTAAAAGCCACCAGATTGGTATCAATTCTGTCTGGGAAAGAACAACCCCATCCAGAAGTAAAAATAAAAAATTCCTGACACTGGAAGACCTGTAAACCCATAGCCACTCTGCATTGTCAAGCTTGAATTTAAGCCTATACCTTCCTGTCCAGATCTTCAATCAGAATAGAGCTGGAAGGGACCTTGGAGGTCTTCTAGTCAAACTCATTGCTCAAGCAGGAGATCCTATACCAGGGGTGTGAAACTCAAGGCCCACAGGCCAGATACGGCCCACAGGGTGATTAAATCTGGCCTGCGGGACCAGCCTGGAAGTAGCAAAAGACTGGCCCGTGGTGTCTCTGCCAGCCAAAAGAGGTGTGGGGGAAGCCCCTCGCATCCCAATTTGGCCAGCAAGGTGGTGCTGCAGGAGGCCATACAGGCCAAAAACGGGGCAGGGGGTCCTACATGCCCCCCACGTGCCTCATTTTGGCCGGCAGAGTGCTGCAGGAGGCATCCGTCCCATCTACCCCTCCCCCTGCCAGCCTGCAGAGGAGAACTACAATGCTCTTCCGGCCCTCGAAGAAATCCAGTTTGACACTCCTGCCCTATACCATTTCAGACAAGCGGCTGTCCAATCTCTTCTTAAAAATCTCCAGTGATGAAGCATCTACAACTTCTGAAGTCAAGCTGATCTTCCCAGTTTCCACAGACTGCAATCTTCACAGTCCCCAGGCACTGAGACATTGATAAAATTGCTTTCAAGCTTTCCCTTATTAAAAACAATTGCCACTGCATTTCATTTTGTGTCTTTCCAGTTTCAATAAGAAATGAAAAAGGAAAGGCAATTTTAAATGTAACTTGTAAATATAGATGCAACGTGTGTTTTTGATTCAGTGGGAAAATGTGACTATAATAAATGGTACTCCTTAAATATTAAAGAACTGAACCAAGTTCAAGCAGGACTGTAGAAACCTCTTCCTTAACAAATGCAGTTTGATCTATTACATATACATCCCACTTACTGTAGATTTGTTGCTTCGCTACTTATTGAGGGATGAAGAACTCTCTGAAACTCTTTTCGCTGAAGGTCAGCAAGATTTGTTTGGATGTTAAATCAACAGAGATGTAAAGTCGAAGAGAGTCATTTTAAATAATATAAGGCATCATCTCTTTCCTGTCATCAAAGAAAATGGATGCTCTTCAAAGTGTTATTATCTCTTTTAGAACAGGTAAAGTAACAACCTCTTTGGCATAATAATGAAAGCTTTAGATTTGGTGTCTATAGGATAAAAATAGATGTGTTTAAGACAATGGATTTTCACAGGCTTCACTGTATTAAATGTGGGCTGGCTGGGTGAGGCCCTGATTTCTAATGACCAGAAGGCAGACTTTGAATCTATTATATCTACTTTTGAAAAATTCATGTGAGGTTGTGAATTGACTAGAAGACATTTAAAGCAAACTTGGTAAAAAAAACCTAATGCACAGCTGTCAAACTCACTGCATCACATTGCTGTCATGTGACATTTCGTGACGTTTTTCCCATTTGCAGAGGTGGGGTGGGTGTGGCCTGTGCGTGATGCATCTGGCCCACGGGCTGCCAGTTTGACACTCCTGACCTAGTGGGTTTTACCACACAAAAAGTACTGTAGATCTAATTAGACTACTCTTGCAGATGATGGGGGCCATATGAAAATCCAAAATCCTACTTTCAACATTGAATGAAAACTCTCTTCCATGTGGATTAAAAAAATAGTTAGGCTTTAATTATAAGTGCATTTTAACAGCATTGGTCTGTATCTGAATAGGAAGACATCTCAGTTCAGGCAAATACAAGCTCCTTTTCAATCCCTAAACAGGTCAGGTGCAAAGAAATCAAAGTAATAAATGACCACCTGTGTCAGGATAATCGGAGTTTTAAAAGATTCTGTAGGAAACAATGTCTCTTTTGATGTGCAAAAATATAAAGTTTAACCATGCGAGGCACAAATATATAATGCACCAATGAGAAATGGACACACTGTGGTATGCATCTTTATGAATAATGGAACCACAGTACAGAAAATTAGCAACACATGGACAGCAAAAAGCAATGGCATATTGTTTTAAAATTCTGGAATTGGGAGAACTGCAGCGCAGGCATGTCTCTTGCATTGTGACAACTTTCCTTCCTCACAGCACTTTAATAAATAGCACTTAGATTTATATGCTGCTCCATAGTACTTTGCAGCACTCTGAATAGTTTACAGTGTCAGCATTATTTGCATATTGCCTTCAACAATTTAGGCTTTCTTTTTACCAACCTTGGAAGGATGGAAAGTTGAATCAACCTTGAGCCAGTCAGGATCGAACTGCTGGCCGTGGGCAGAGTTAGTTTGCAATGCTGCATTCTAACAACTGTGCCACCGCAACTCCTTAAGGTCAGTTCAAACAAAGGAGAGGAAATCATAGAAACAATGGCAGAGGATGTCATTTTAATATAATGTTTATGCTTATGGCTAGGTACATACATGTGCATTTCTACCACATAAAAAGAATCTTAGTCATTGTCCTCTACAGACTCACAGGCACCGAGAAAACATTTCAAATAAATAAACTGGATCTACAACAACTGTTGTGTATGTAGTTACCGGGGAGCTACTTTTTACATATATAGCCTTCATATATGCAGCCAGGTTGTCTCAGTGGAGGGAGAAAAGAGGAGGCCAAGGATGGAAGGGAAAGTATACAGCAAAATATTAATGGTGAGAACCGGCAGCAGCAGAAGAGATTTGAAGGCAGGTGGAGATCAACTATTACTCAGTAAGGATTAAAGAAAAGAAGAGTATGAAAAGAGAAGTGAAGTGAGAAACCTACACAACAAAGAGGGACAGGAACATTGCTTCTAAAAGCAGTGTGTGACAGATAGGGTCCCAACAACCAGGGATGGGTTCAAAAATTTTAGCAAGGGGTTATCTGCCTGGTTGCTGGGTGGGCATGGCCATGGTGGGTGTGGCCTAATTAACCTCCTGCACACAGCGGGGGGGGGGACATTTTTGCCCTCCCTGGGTTCCAGAGGCTTTCCTCAAGCCTCCGGGAGGGCAAAAATGGCCTCCCCAGGCTCTGGAGGCCCCCTGGAGGCTGGAAATGGGCCCGTTTCTGGCCTTTCTGATCTTCCAGAATGCCCGTTTTTCACCCTCCCTGAGCCTCCATGAGTGTCCTGCACTTACCTGCATCCAAAATGGGCTGTGTGGGGACTCCTGGAGGGGGCAGGCTCTCTTGAGCTCTTTTGCCAACTCTTTCTCATGGTGCCTCACCAACCTCTACTTGCCCCTCCCCTGCCAGCCACTCCTCGCTTGCCTACCCGGGCTCCTTAGGGCCCAACAGGAAGCAGTTGTTGGAGCTAAGCAGCCACCACGAGAAAGAGTTGGCAAAAGAGCTCAGTTCAAATTGGATCTGACCAAGAAGGAGGCTCATCAGAAGCACCTCACTGAGGACTAGAAGCATAGGCTTTCCAAGCAGAGGGAAGACGTGCAGCAGTGCAAGGCCAGGTATTGGCACCTGGAGGCTCAATGGGCTGAGATGGTCAGCCAGTTCCAGGACATGATGCTGTCCCACTGGAACGAGGCCCTCCAGCTCTTCACCACCAGCGGCACTTCCCTCCAGCCTTCGCCCAAAGCCCCACACCAGGAGACTGAAGCAGACCCTGAGTCAGAATTTCTGCCCCTGTCCGACCCACACAAAAAGACCCCGAAGGGGGAGACTCTCTGCAGTAACACAAATGTTCATTGCATGTATCCGGCCCAGGGGCCATAGTTTGATTTAGTGCAATATAAAAAATGCAAATAATTTTTCTGTGGGCCACCAAAATTTTCTCACGGACCACCAGTGGTCTACAGACCACCAGTTGTTGACCGCTGTTCCAGAGTATGATTGAATCAGATCCGTTAGCTGAAGCTTTAATTCTGACAATGTAGAGGCCATACCTGGGCCTTCTAATTGCCTCCAAGGTATAGACACTTGGACAAGAAGAAAGAAAAGACATGTTTCAAGCTAAACCATTCAGTTGGTAGCTTTCTAGCTAGATCTGATTGATTTAGCTAGAGGGGGTGACTTGAGCTGATTATTTCATTCAATATTTTTTTCTTTTTTTAAAAAAAAATATTTTATTAACTTTCAACAGTTAAACAATTCTTATTTACCTTTTGTGCACAACTATGACCATTTACATATCTTAACTCTACAATTCACCTATACTCTATACATTTTTACTAAAACAATTTCTACTTTATCTGGTTTTCCCCCATTTTTCTGTTTTCGATCCAATTGTACCATTTCTCCCATATGGCGTGGTATTCTGAGTTGATCAATCCTTTCAATTCAGATGTCAATTTGTCCATTTCAGCGCAATCAAATACTTTTTTAATTATCAAATCTTCAGAAGGTATATTTGTACTTCTCCAACATTGTGCAAAGGCCAGCCTAGCCACAGTTATTATGTGTAAAATGATATATGTTTTTTTTTTTTTTTTTGTCACATTTCCTTTTCGTTATCCCTAGGAGAAACAATTCTGGGGTCTATTCAATCTGGAAGCCTGTTACTTCCTGTAACCAACAGTGAATTTTCTTCCAATGTTTTTTTGTTTCGAAACATAACCACCATGTATGAAAGAAGGTACCTTGCTTTTGTCCGCATTTCCAACAGCTGGGAGCTTTCTAGCTAGATCTGATTGAAGTCAAGTGCCAAGGGGGTGACTTGAGCTGATTATTTCATTCAATATTTTTTTTTCTATTCCAATACATATTCACTTTATCTTATTTTGATATTAGTCATTAGACTAATCATTAACTAATAAGCTAAACTAAACGCTTCTCCTATTTGTACTCAGTGTTTAATTCCAAGATGGGAGAGGAGGCAAGAACCCAGGAATGATAACAAGGGAATTAGCCATGACCAGCTGGGTGATCTTGGTCCAGTCCCTCTCTCTCAGCACAACCCACCTCACACAGTTGTTGTAGTGGGGAAAATAGGAGGAGGGGGGAGTATTTGATATGTTTTTCACTTTGAGTTGAGTAAAAAAGGCAGGATAAAAATCTAATAAATAAATATGCTTAATTAGAACTATAGCCGTATTTTATAGGCTGCACCTTAACACCTTGTATTTTACTGGTTGGAAATACTATGGCATCAAAGAGGCAAACATCCGAATTATAATGTGAAAAATTCCTCAAATTGTAGTTCAGGAGCAATAGGAAGAGACCAAGCTCAGAGACAGAATCCCTGCTTTGCGTGCAGAAATTCACCAAAATAATAAGAACCAATGTGATTTAGCAATCAGAAGAGGGGGAGTTGGATTGGGAGCCGGGTAACTAGGTTCAACTTCAAACTCAGTCTTAAAAATTCACATTCACTTCCTACTTGTTCAGTTGCTAAATCATGTCTAAGTCTTTGCAACCGCCATGGAGCATAACACACCAGACTCCCCTGTCCTTCACTGTCTTCCAGAGTTTCATGTTCATTGCATTTGGTGACATTATCTAACCACTTCATTCTCTGCTGTCTCCTTCTCCTTTTGCCTTCAATCTTTCCCAACATCAGGGCTTTTTCCAATGAATCCTCTCTTTTCATTAGGTGGTCAAAGTATTTGAGCTTCAGTTTCAGTGTCTATGCTTCCAAAGAAAGGGTTGATTTCCAATCTGTTGATTGACTGATTTGAACTCCTTGCATTCCAAGGAATTGTCAGGAGTCTTCTCCAACACCACAATTCGAAAGCATCAATTATTTGGCGCTCAGCCTTCATTATAGTCTAATTCCCACAGCCGTGTATATATATTGGAAAGCATATATATGTGGATATGAAACAGTAATAATTATATATATATATGTGTGTGTGTGTGTGTGTGTGTGTGTGTGTGTGTGTTTTCTTTCCTTTTCATAGGCTTTATGTGTATTTCTCTTTAGCTTACATTCTTCCTATGTAAACTAAGATTTTTATGCAGCCCTAGTTCAGTGAAATCACAATCCACTAGTTTCTAGGCTTTTTTTCTTTTTCTGGCAGCCAGCAAACACTCTGCTGCCCATTGGGAGACTAAGGAGACTAAGCCCGAAATAGATCTATCTTAGTCTTTCTTGCAGAAAGTAGCGGAATTTTTGAGCAGTTCGGAGAACCGGTAGCAGAAATTTTGAGTAGTTTGGAGAACCGGCAAATACCACTTCTGGCTGGCTCCAGAGTGGGGTGGGAATGGGGATTTTGCTTCCCTTGGAGTGGGGTGGGAATGGAGATTTTGCAATATCCTTCCCCTGGAGAGGGGTGGGAATGGAGATTTTGCAGTATCCTTCCCCTGCCATGTTCACCAAGCCACGCCCACCAAGTCACACAATGCCCACCAAGCCACGCCCACAGAACCGGTAGTAAAAAAATTTGGATTTCACCACTGGCTAGTCCCATTCCTTATAGAAGCTATTAAATATGAAGATAGTTTGGAAAATGTTTACTTGATGGTATCATATCATCTTTAACTCTATTGTGACTGCCTTGCATTTTCTTTTATGGTTTTCATTCTCTTTGACTGTCACTGTTTTTACTGTATTTAAGGAAGTCTGTACTTTGTATGGGTGTTCTAAGCGGCTTGTGTCTTCTATGGAACCTACCAAGGAAGCAAGTAGTTGCATTTTTGCACACATGTGCAGGCAGTGGTGTTCAACTTTCCAGAATAGCTATCTCAAGAATCAGGCTCATAAGCCTATTATTATTGTGATTATGTCCAACTTGCAGCAACTGGTGGTTTTTATGTAAAAACGTCACTAATATATCCTTTGTTCTATCCTTTCTTTCTAAATTGTGCCTCGGAAGCATGATTTCATACTGCTTAACTAATCAGCACAAAATCAGCTATGGAAAGCTGTTATTCACACCAGGAGCCAAGTTATTTTACCCCATACTGAGTACAGCTGAGGTCTCGGCCTCCTTATAGTCTTGTCTGAATTCTGTAAGTGCCTTTGGCTCCATCACAAAGCTGATTGCAAGGCCAATGCACACACACGCCTTTTGTTGGGGGTAATATATCGATTTTTCCCAGAGATAGCTTGGAATGCTATCTATTTCTCATGTTTTCCTATTATCACTATCTGCCTCCTCAGGCCAAACCGTCCTCTGCTTTTCTTGTGCTGTTTTTACAGCCTTTGTGTACTTAGCACAAACCTGCAGCAAAACAACACCCAGGCAAGTGATTCTGCCAAACTGCTGCCAAAACCTGATTGCCTGAAATACCCAAAGGACCTCCACATTACAACGTTTAGGATGAAGTTTTGCCAGTCACTGAGAGATACAAGATAGCCGTCCCTCACATTGGAAATTATTGGTGTGATTCTTGCTTAACATTCTTGTAAGCATTTGGGGAGTATGGTTGTGCTCATTATATATAGCCTGATTTCCTTTCATTATCTCAATTTACTTGCTTCATTGTAAGCAATATTTCCAGGAAAGACGTTACTTTCCTTTTTTTAAAACTCTAAGCTTTGACTATATTCTGCAGACTGTGAGGTCCAAGGGAATCTTAGAATTAGTTTTATCTTGCATGGGAACAAAAGATAATTATACAAGACAGTGATCTGTAATTTAAGTATCTCGTTGAACGTTAGCACTCAGAAGCTTTAGAAGGTAGGGCACCAAGCTAGCAAACTAAAAGTGGCCTTTTTCTTTCCTTTTATTCTGACCTGGGTATTTATATCCGCATAACTTCAAAATATATTAATTTTACCCATCATTTGCTCCACCTTAAGAGAACCACACTTGTGTAAATGTAGTTGAGGCTGTAGAGAATGGGAGAGTATGAGCTTAATCCTACTTTAGGCATGAAAGAAAAAAGCTGGGTGGCCTTGGGCCAGTCATTCAGTCCTAGGAAGAAGGAGGCCAGTTCCAAAATCTTGCCAAGAAAACTGCAGGGACTTATCCAGGAGGGAAGACTGATTGAAAGACATGATCTCTCCTCAAAAAAAGTAAAATGTTCCACCTCTGCAGCTTATGAAGTTTTCAGCTACTATTTCCTCATAATACTTCACTTCCATCTTTTTTCTCCACTGTTTTTTGTCAGTTTGATTTTAGGGAAAACATAAATGCTAAACTGAAAATTTATTTTTTTCCCATATTTATTCACCATCATTCACCGTGATCTATTTTTTCCACTTTGTTCGTGTTTATTGTGCTGTTTACCATGTGTCTCTCCTATCTCTTCAGCAGAGCCTAATATTCCCATGTCATTTAAGTAAAGAGGTACAGATGTGTATTTGCATATACATGGCTTTGAAAATATGCAGTAAGAGTGCACATTAATGCCGTTACAGTAATTCACACATTCTTTGACCACTTTGCAAGGAATTAGAGCTGTTGAAGGAAACAGAAGTTTATTTTCAAGCAAAGAACTGCAACAGACAAAGTGAAATTTAATATTTCCTTGCATTTCCATGTTTCAGCAGTACTTTAGAGCAATTCTGATATGCCAAAAATTGTTATAAGTTTGTTCATTAAAGCAGATCAAGTTTGGTTGGCATAATTTAGGTAGGTAGGTAGGTAGGTAGTTTTCAGAATACCAAACATTTTATGAAAACAACCAAAAAAGCCAAATGAAATGAAAATATTTCCCTACCTTTCAGCTGATATCAGTTTTGTATTGCCACATCCCATGACATCTTTGAAGACTAACAAAACAATTATAAAAGATTCCTGACAATTAAAACGTCACTTGGAAATCTTTTAAATGAAACACAGCATAGAGATGCTTTACCTCTATTTAATAAACCTGAAATAATTCAGTATAGCCACCACCAATTTTTTTTAATGAAAAAGCACCTTTGTTTCTCCTTTTTATTTCTTTTGGGGGCAGTACAATTATTATGAAGTTGAATAAAACTCAGAGAATACTGTGGAAGAAATCTCAGTCTTTTAGAAAGTTAGGTGTTGGACTACTGAATTATAGTGAAGTGAACTTGCTGGGAAGGTTGTTGTGGGGATAGGCAAATCAACTGGCATCAAAGGCAGAAAAAGGACATTAGGACAGGAGCTATGATGGATGGAAAGCAGAATGAAACAACAAAAAGAGCAAACCATCCACCTTTGCTAAATAAACACCAGTAATGTGTTGTCCTAGATCAGGGGTGTAAAACTCATGGCCCACAGGCCAGATGCGTCACGCGCTGGCCACCCCCATCCCGGTTTTAGCAAAGGAGAAAAAAAGTCACAATACATCATGTGACAATAACGTGACAACGCAAGTTTGACACCCCTGTTCTAGATCCTAGGAACTCCACACAAACGTTGGATCTTCTCAGTAGCAAAGTTCTGCTACTGACCATTTCAATATCTCTCCCCAAGAAATCCTGGCAAAATCATGAACATGATTTTGCCAGGATTTCTTGGGGAGAGATATTGAAATGGTCAGTAGCAGAACTTTGCTACTGAGAAGATCCAACGTTTGTGTGGAGTTCTATGATTAGAAACTTGTCTTAAAACTATAGTCAATTTTGCCTGACTCATCCTCCCATTTTTCTTTTGTATTGACCTTGGGCTGCAACATTTCCATTGTTCTCTCTGTCTGCCTACTTCTGAATCATTAATGAGAAGTTGAGAGGGTTCAGCTTTGAATTTAGTCAGCAGCAGAGGCTTCCTGCTTTCCAAATTAGCACAATCTGACACCCGCATTTAGAATAATCAGATCTGTAAGAAGGATGTCTGTTTGATCATATTTGATACTATTACTTTCAACAATTCCAGTAGTCCCACTTTACCGAAATAACATGTAGCATAAATGAGAAACTTCCTGATAGGAAGCGTTCACTCATTCACAGGAAAGCTAGATAATTTTTGAAGAGAAAATGACTTGGACAGCTAGGGAAAAAAAATAGATTATCTACAATGGTCAGAATGCTCCTTCATTTTAAAGAACAGATTTATTTCAGCTATCTCTTAGGCAGTCTTTTTTTTTTTAAAAAAAAGTGCACTTTACTGACACACCATTAATATGATGCTAGACTTTGGGCTGCATGAAAACAGATAGGCAGTTAAGAAAAAAAGTAAAAAAGAGAGAAAATTTTTTATCAGCATTCTATATCTGTTCTTCTAGACGCAGGGAAAATCTCTTTGATTTCTCCAAGATGTATTTCTCAGTTAATGTACTTCATGCCACAGATTTTAAACTTGGGTTTTTATCAATTGTATCTAAGAGTTGCTTTGCTCAACTCTGTGGCTAAGGTCAGGGGCATCCTTCAAAAAAGCAGGGTCAAATGCAGCTCTTTCTAGACTTGATATTCATACTATCTGCTCTGGCATGATGAAGATAAAATAGCTACTTGATTAACCCCTCCTCCCCAACCCATCAATTCTTCCCAAGATTGCTGAAAGAAAACTGATTGACTGCATGATGTTTCTTCTATATCTGCAAGATACAGCTTGACCAAATCACGACATCAGCGTGTTCAGACCATTACAGTTCTTAGATTTAGATTCTAGCAGTTCTTCTTGTAGCATACTTTATCCTGGCCTGTAATTATGCCATGGAAGAAGGCTGGTTTGAAAAGCATCAATAAATCAGAGTTATCACTGTATTTCCCTTAATATAAGATATGGACAAGTAGTCCTCTATTTACAACACAACTGGGACCAGGATTTCCATTGCTGAGCAAGGCAGTTCTTAAATGAGTTGTGCGTGATTTTACGCCTTTTTTTATTGCCATGGTTGTTAAGAGAATAAGTGCAGTTCTTAAATAAATCATATGGTTGTTAAACAAATCCAGCTTTCCCAGGGACTTTATCGGAAACCAGCTGAGAAGGCTGCAAACGGCAATCACATGACCCTGGGATGCTGCAACAGTTGTAAAAACAGGCCAATTGTCAAGAGCCAGAATTTTGACCGTGAGGATGGTCATAAATGTGAGGATTGGTGGTAAGTCACATTTTTCAGTATGGTTGTAACTTCAAACAGCCAAATGAATAGCGGTTAAGTCAATGACTACTTGTGTGGCAGCTTCTCCCTCAACAAACATCTAAGGACTACCAAGTGGAAACTCTCTAGAGCAGGGGTGTCAAACTCAAGGCCCAGGGGCTGGATTTGGCCCATGTGGTGCTTAGATCTGGCCCACAGGACCACCCTGAAAACAGCGAAGGACCAGCCCATGGTCCCTCAGCCAGCAAAAACGGAGCTCAGCCTGTTTTTGCTGGTAGAGCACTTAGGCCACAGGTGCCCCAGATAGGAGTGACACTGAGCCCATCCCAGCCCCCCAAGGTCAAACACAACCCTGATGCGGCCCTCAATGAAATTGAGTTTGACACCCCTGCTCTAGAGCTTTCCTGTTTCTTATTCACTATTAAATTACAGTCCCCAATTTGGTAACAGCCTTGAAGGGGATCTTGAAATTTAATCCAAGATTTCTAGGGAATCACTGTGGAGTTCAGAGTGTGAACTTAAGATGAGAATGAGCATGGGCTGGGATATTAACATCCTAGGTTTGTGTAAACATTTGGACATCCTATGGAATACATACTGCTGAAGAAATCAATCTATTATTTGATTCCAGGAGTGGAAAGCAAACAACAGTGAATTTAGGGGGAAAACTATATCTGAAATATCCTAAATATATCCTCTCTGTGCTGAACTTGAACGGCTGATAAGCTATGTGTACATATTCGCCCGTGCACAAGTAGATTGGTACAAGATTTAGGAAATTTGCTAAAGCCACTCACAAAATTCTTCAGCGGACTTTGCCACTTACATTTGAAATATCTAGAATGGTCTAGACACTAACAACTATTTCAACTCGCTGGCTCTTAATTCAGTGTTTTATATCCCTCATGGCTTCAACCTTGTAGCCATCCATTTATGGAGGTTGAATTTTTAAGTGGACAGTCCATTATATTGCTTTAGACTCCCCGTTTAATTAGTAGCTCTTGTTGCATTCTCAACTATTTGTATGGAACAATATCCCAAACTCTGATCTGCAGCGCAAATGTAAGAATGGCAATAGAGCTAAAACATCAGATACTAAATGATGAAAACCCTTTTTCAGCTATAAAGAGTGTAGAGATTGAATACTTGTATCATGGCCTTTTCTTGGTTCTAGAGTGGTAACTGAAACAATGAATTTAATTAAGTTATGAATAAACATTTATAGGAAACTTCACCAACAATCCTGCTTTCCTGCCCACTCACAATTCAGTACCGCAGGGTTCATAATACATCCCTTTGTTATTTCAACTGAAGAACACCATGTCTGAGGTATTATAAGCAAGGTCTTAACTAGCTGATGCCTGCATAGTGAACTTATTGATGACACTATCATCTTCAGCATTCTATTGATTATGTAAGAATGAAAATAAGGAGAAGTTAATACATTCCATCTGGCCAAATATCCAACCTCCTCCTCACCAGAGGAGCCAGACGAACAGTGTTTCTCTCATAAAAAATATGGTGAGATAATTTACAATAACCAGCTTAGTCATTCCTGTGTTACAGGAACTATGGTAGGTTTTGGAGTTCATGGACATTTGGTAGAAAATGGACAATAGGACTCATGGCTGCTGGCTGAGTAACCAGGGCCAGCAAGCCTTGCCAAAAGTAAATGTAAAGGAAAACCAGGGGGCAGTAGAAGAAGCCAGAAGAGCTATTGAATTGTTTATATTCGGAAATCAGGACCCTGTTCTTTAACTCAGAAACAACAAAACTCTCTAATGAAAGAAATAGAAGAATTGAAATAAAGAATCACTGAGCATCTGAACACCCCATTTTTAGTCTGTACAGCTTCCTGCAGCACCCTGCTCTCCCCACCACCCCCCGCACCCCATTTTGGCCAGCACGGTCCATCCCATCTTCCCCCACCTCCGTCCCCTAGCTGGCCTGCGGAAGAGAATTACAATGCTGATCCGGTCCTCAAAGAAATCCAGTTTGATACCCCTAGCCTAAATTGGGCATATTTCTCCAGACATCTCCCTGCTTTCTTCAGGTCCACTATTTTTTCCATGGCATTTTTCTTGTTAGCTCATCCTCTGATTTCACCAAACACATCAGCAGGATTTTGTATTTACATTTCTACCAATATTTAAAAAATACATAAAACTCTGAGTAACATTCATTCAACTAATCAGTTTGCTTTGCTTTTCCTTTGTGACATCATGCCTCATAATATTGCTGACAGATAGATGATCTCACAAAAGAGAAATAAATAAAACTTTAGGATGGATCTCTGTGTGGGCACCTTACTTAGTTACTCAGGATTGCTTGGTCAGATTTGCTTTTATTTTTATATAGCTTAGGTTTGATTTACTTTATAGTATTTATTTGTTTGTTTATTCATTGATTTACTTAATATCACACCTATTTATTTATTTATTTATCATACTATCTATCTTATTTATTTATCATATTTACTATATTTGTTTATTTAGTTAAAATTAGTTTAGGTTATCTTAGTTAGGGTTTAGTTTAGCCCCATCATGGAGACTTTCCTCTATTATGCAGGGAAAGCCCTCTTTGAGGTAAGAGATCTTCAGTTTTACTTATTTACTTGTCAACTTTCATGTCTGACTCTTTGATTTAGGATTCAAAGAGGTAACATGACAGATAACATGGCATAAGTAACGGGATCTGGAAGGAACTATATTAACATTTGACAATGAAGTAAAATATGAATCAAAGGAATCTAGGAACAAGCAAAAATTAGTTTAGAATAACTTTTTGACCCTGAATAACTTTTGAACATGAATATTTAAAAACTATTTCCAAATCTTTTAGGCCCTTTCTTCGTGAGTTGTGTTAATATCTTCAATTTAAATCCACAAGACAGCCTTCCAGAAGGGCTTGGAAACATGGCTCTGTGGCTTTGCTTGGGATGCACAGAAAAACACACAGTCATGGGACTCTCTAGAGCCCTCAAATCCCTCTTCCTAATTAATTTTTAACATTGCTTGCCTCTATTAAATTTTATATGTGGGGCTTATGTTTTTAATATTTCATTTGCAGAGCTCTTATAGTCTCTCTGGGCAGGAGATGGGCAGTTCTTAAATATGATAAATAAACAAATAAATAGGATGAGTCCTATTCTTGTGATTCACTGAACTGCACTGGCCATTAGTCGCGGTTAAGGGCCATAGGGATGAAGCACCCAGTAGCCAATAGTTAGTGAACATTGTCACTTCACTATCCTATGTCCCTCTTTAGCACTGGAGAAGGTTCAGAGTGTCCTTCACTCCTTTTTCAATTCACCAGGTGGATGGGCCAAAGTAGTGGGAAGGAGAGAGAGCCCCCCTTTCCTACTGTTTTTGGCTGTGACAAGTGGAGACCATATTGTGGAGGGTATGCTGTCCCCTCCACCATATACCTGCACCCATAACAAACAACCCATTTGTTTACATCATCATTTGTGCACAAAAAGATAATGCCTCCTCTGCACACACACAAAAACAAAACCCTATGAATATTTCAAAGCAGAAATATTTCCAGAACTTTATATATATTAAGAATCCAAATCAAATTTTAATATAGTTCCTTCCAGATCCCAATTTTGAGATAAAATAATTTCTTAGAAGGATTATATGGATCATATGCAAGATTAATATTGTTTTTAAAACTCTATTTAGAGCTAGAGGATCAAATGTTTATTCCTGACAGACTTTTACAAATAGAGCAAAATAATAATTGTCAGCGGCTTCATTTGTGATCAGCCTATTTAAGGATTGCTTTGTCCCAACTACAAATCAGTGGTAGGTTGCCCCTGGTTCAGACCAGTTCTATAGAACCGGTAGTAAAACCGGAGGGAGGCTCCGCCCACTGACCCTGACGTCATCAGAAGCGATCTGTGCATGCGCGTGAGTGCGATCCCATTGTGAACCAGTAGTAAAGGTAAGTAGAAGCAACCCCTGCTACAAATATCAACATTTTGGTTTGAGAAAGCCTATAGTATATAAATCATTTTGAAAACTAGGACAATTAGATTACCTTCCTCCAGTTGGTTTGCCCTTAATATTCATAATGTTTTCTTTTCGCAGTACTTTCTCCAGAGCTACAAGAAACATCAAAGAGACAAAGGTGAACAATGAAGCATATTGTTTGTGCGGGTACCTGTAGCAGGAGTGGGGATAGAAGGGCAGTCCTTCCTCTGCACCACAGAGGGGAAAAAACCCTTCCTTCAGAACTACTGTCTTTGGGAGAAGCTCTGAACTCCCTTTAGGCTAATGGGAAACAGCAAAAATATCTGTTTCCCTGCATTAATAACACACCCTGACATTGCATTTTAAATGGACTGGGCCATTTGCAATGACCAGTCTTAAATTACTGTGTCATTGGTGGCTTAATATGCCCTAAATGAATGTTGTGTAATAGCAAAAGTGTTTTTCCATTAAAATACAGAACTAGAGGAGACGAAAGAACTCAATAAAAAACACAAGGAGAAGATGGCTAAGAAAAATGCCATGATAAGAGATGTAAGTAATTCACTTTCCTTACAATCCTGTTTTAAGCTTCTCTTTTTGTTTGCTTATTTGTATTCTGTGATTACTGAGTGTTTCTTGTAGAAGAACTACAAATAATATCAGATCAAGAAATAAACAAGGAAGATTAAGAAGGCACTGGAAATAACAAAGCAACAAATAACACTATAGCTAAGAAGATCAGCAGATATGAAACTCGAATTGCAAATTATAGGCAGAACCTCCAATTTCAATCCAATCAGAAACATTTCAACCAATCCATCAGTGGAGAGACAGCACTGAATCAGTCAGTACCTGACAAGGAACAAACCATGCAATTCTGCATGCAGATATTAGATAACTCAAAGAAATACAATAAGGACACAGGTTGGTTTAAGGATAAATAATAAATAATAAAATAATAAAAAGCTGAAATAAAAGAACTTGTAATAACAGTAGAAATGGGTAGAGAAAAGAGCAATGAAAATCAAGAATTGGTCAGCATCAAGTGAAGATGAACTGCGTGGTTATTGGTTGAAACATCTGACTAGTCTATTCTCACTCGTGGCCAAGTGGTTTAATAATATAGTGCAAAGAAGTAAAATTTAAGAGTGGCTAATATCTGGCAAAAACTACCTGATAATGAAAGATCCAGTAGAAAGGCCAGTTCCAGGCTACCACAGGCCAATTGTCTTCTTACAACTTTCAAATTACTATCTAGGGTTGTACCTGATGTAGTTCAACAGTATCTAGTTGAAAACAAGCTCTTTCTACCCAAACAGAAAGGAAACCGCCAAAACAGCAGAATAACAAAAGATCAGCTCTTAGTTGAGAAGATGATTCTGGAAAACTGCAAGAGAAGGAAGACCAACTTGAATGTAGTATGGATTGATTACAGACAGACGTTCAACTCCTTGCTATATGACTGGATAATCAAATACCTAGAAATAATAGGAGTCAGTAGAAACATTAGACAAGATGTGCAAAGATCAATGGCACAATGTTAGACATGACTGCTGATGACAGAATGAGAGAGTTGACATTAAAAGAGGAATTACCCAAGGAGACTCAGTATCACAAATACTTTTGTCATTGTATTTATTCCTCAGTCAACAATGCTGAATAACTCAGGCCATGGCTATCAAACATCAATAAAATCTGCCAGGCTACCCCACCTGCTTTACATGGATGATTTGAAGCTAAATTGGGGGAAAAAACACTATCTGAAATGGAATCTTTGTTCAACACTGTCCCTATATAACACCAAAATATTGCAATGGAGTTTGGACTGGACAAATATGCAATGCTTTTCATTAAACAGGGGAAAGAGTGAAAGCTGATGTAATCAAGATATCCCATAGAAATAATATCAAAGAGTCTGGGTGAAGAAGATCACTATAAATACTTGAGTATCCTTCAAGTGGACAACGTGAAGTAAAAAAAAATGTTAGAAATGAATACCTCATGAGAGTGAAGATCTTAAAATTCAAACTCATGGAGGAAATACCCTCAAGACAATCAACTCCTGGGAAATCTCCATCATTAGATACCCTGCTGGAATAATTGACTGGACTCAAGCAAAACCAAAGGTCCTTGATAGGAAGATTAGAAAAATAATGGAAAAAATTGAAAGATGGATACATAAATAAGGCAGAATATCAGCAGATAACCCGAATCTGAAAAGATGAAGTTAGGAAAGCAAAGGCTCAGAATGAACAATGACCTGCAATAAAAGTCAAAGATAATTTTAAAAAGTTTCTTTCAATATATAAATAACACTTGTTATATAAATAACAAGAAAAATATAAAAGAAACAATCGGTCCACTAAAGAGAGAAGATGGTAAGAAGTAACAGGTTGTAGAGAGGAAACAGAACTGCTTGCATCAGTCTTCAGGCAAAAAGAAACTATAGCCCAACCTACTAAAAACATAACTGTAAAAGACAGACTAGGAATAACAAATTAAAATAAGCAAGAACACCTGCTTGATCTTGATGAATATTAATCACAGGGACCTGTTGTATTACATCCCAGAGTTTTGAAGGAGTTGTCAGATATTATCCTAGAACCATTGTATTATATCTTTCTAAAATCCTGGAGCACAAGGGAACTACCTGAGGATTAGAAAAGAGCTGATGCAGTTCCCTTCTTCAAAAAAGAAAGGAAGGAAGGAAGGAAGGAAGGAAGGAAGGAAGGAAGGAAGGAAGGAAGGAAGGAAGGAAGGAAGGAAGGAAGGAAAGAAAAAAAAAGAAAAGAAAAACAGACCCTGAAAACTATAGATCAATCAGCCTATAGATCAATCAGATCAGAGCTGTCAAACTCCCGGCCCATGGGCCAGATGCATCATGTACTGACCATGCCCATGCCCCATTTAGCAAAGGGGAAAAGGTCCGGATACATTTATTTATTTATTTATTTATTTATTTATTTATTTATTTATTTATTTATTTATTTATTTATTTATTTATTTATTTATTTATTTATTTATTTATTTATTTATTTATTTATTTATTTAATTTGTATACCACCCTTCTCCCAGAAGGGACTCAGGGCGGTGAACAGCCAAAATTAAAAAACATACAAATGCAAAAGTTAAGATAATTAAAAGAATTAAATCATTGGCTACCCAATTTAAAACCCCAAATCCATAAAATTTAAAATCCCAATTAAAAACCATTTAGGCTAGGCCGGCTTGATGAAATAAAAATGTCTTCAGGGCTTTACGGAAGGTCCGGAGGTCCGGGATCAATCGTATTCCAGGAGGCAGCTCATTCCAAAGGGCGGGTGCCCCCACAGAGAAGGCTCGCCCCCTGGGGGCCGCCAGCCAACATTGCCTGACCGACGGCATCCCGAGGAGGCCCTCTCTGTGAGAGCGTATTGGCCGGTGGGAGGTTATCGGTAGCAGCAGGCGGTCTCGCAAATACCCTGGCCCTAAGCCATGGAGCGCTTTAAAGATGAGAACCAACACCTTAAAGCGCACCCGGAAGACCACCGGGAGCCAATGCAGCTCGCGCAGGAGAGGTGTTACGTGGGAGCGCCACGTCGCTCCCATAATCACCCGCGTGGCCGCATTCTGCACCAGCTGGAGCCTCCGGGTGCTCCTCAGGGGGAGCCCCATGTAGAGAGCGTTACAGTAGTCCAGGCGTGACGTAACCAAGGCATGAGTGACTGTGCACAAGGAGTCCCGATCCAGAAAGGGGCGCAACTGGCGTATCAGGCGAACCTGATAAAAAGCCCCCCTGGCCACGGCTGTCATATGCTCTTCTAAAGACAGCCGTGTGTCCAGGAGGACGCCCAAGTTGCGAGCCCCCTCTGTGGGGGTCAGTGGGTCGCCCCCAATAGCCAGCGATGGCACCAGCTGGCTATACCGGGACGCCGGCATCCACAGCCACTCGGTCTTGGACGGGTTGAGCCAAAGCCTGTTCCTCCCCATCCAGACCCGCACGGCCTCCAGACACTGGGACATCACTTCGAGGGCATCATTGGGGTGGTCTGGGGTGGAAATCTACAGCTGAGTGTCATCAGCGTACAGATGGCATCGCACCCCAAAACCACAGATGATCTCACCCAGCGGCTTCACATAAATGTTGAACAGGAGCGGCGAGAGGACCGACCCTTGCGGCACCCCGCAAGCAAGGCGCCTCGAGGTCGACCTCTGCCCCCCTGCCTACACAGACTGCGACCGGTCAGAGAGATAGGAGGAGAACCACCGCAACACGGTGCCTCCCACCCCCAGTCCCTCCAGCCGGCGCAGCATGATACCATGGTCGATGGTATCAAAAGCCGCTGAGAGGTCTAACAGGACCAGAACAGAGGAACAACCCCTGTCCCGAGCCCTCCAGAGATCATCCACCAATGCGACCAATGCCGTCTCCGTGCTGTACCCAGGCCTGAAGCCGGACTGGCACGGATCTAGATAGACGGTTTCATCCAGGAACTGTGGGAGCTGTCGTGCAACCACACTCTCCACAACCTTCGTAACAAAGCGAAGGTTGGAGACCGGACGATAGTTTGCCAAAACGGCCGGGTCCAGAGAAGGCTTCTTGAGGAGGGGCCTCACCACCGCCTCTTTCAAGGCGGGAGGCAAGAAACCCTCTCTCAGAGAAGCATTTATGATCCTCTGGAGCCAGCCTCGTGTTACCTCCCGGGTGGCCAGTACCAGCCAGGAGGGGCACGGGTCCAATAAACATGTGGTTGTGTTTAACCTCCCCAGGATCCTGTCCACATCCTCAGGAGTCACAGGGTCGAACTCATCCCAGATAACATTCTCAAGACCAGCCTCAGTCACCCCGCCGGGATCTACCCAGTCAGAGTCCAAGCCTTCCTGAATCTGAGTGATTTTATCGTGCAGATACTGTGCAAAATCCTCAGCCTGCCCTTGCAAGGGGTCTTCCCGCGCTCCCTGATATAGGAGGGAGCGGGTCACCCTAAACAAGGCGGCTGGGCGGTTATCTGCCGATGCAATAAGAGCGGAAAAGTGGTTACGCTTTGCCGCTTTTATCGCCACTAGATAGGTCTTAATATGAGACCTAACTAGTGTTCAGTCGGATTCGGAGCGACTAGCCCTCCAACCACTCTCTAGGCGTCTTTTCCGGCGCTTCATCTCCCTCAGCTCCTCGGAAAACCAAGGGGCCGGGCAGGTTCGGCGTCGGGTCAGAGGCCGCAAAGGCACGACTCGGTCCAGAGCACCGGTGGCCGTCCTATCCCAGGCAGCCACCAGATCTTCAGCCGAGTCGTGAGCCAGAGTTTCAGGAACTGGCCCAAGCTCCCTCTGGAACCTATCAGGATCCATCAGGCACCTGGGGCGGAACCACCTAGTCGGTTCCGCCTCCCTGCAGTGGGGTGCAGCGGTCGAAAGGTCCAGTCTCAGGAGAGAATGGTCCGACCATGACAGGGGTTCAATAACTATATCCCCTATATCCAGACCACTCCGCCACTGACCAGAGATAAAAACCAAGTCCAGAGTGTGTCCTCCCACGTGAGTGGGGCCATGAATTAATTGTGTCAGGTCCATGGCTGTCATGGAAGCCATAAACTCCCGAGCCATCCCAGACGCCCCACCGGTAGATGGCAGGTTGAAATCCCCCATGACCAAAAGTCTGGGGGTATCAACCGCCACCCCGGCAATAACGTTGAGAAGCTCGGGCAGGGCCGCTGTCACGTGGCAGGGAGCCAGGTACGCGATCAGCAGGCCCACCTGCATCCCATGGCCCCACTTCACCAGGAGAGACTCACATCCGGCTATCTGAGGTACAGTGGCCTCCCTCGGATCAAGACCTTCCTTTATAACGACTGCCACCCCCCCCACCCCTGCCCTGGGCCCTTGGCTGATGGAATGCGCAGAAACCTGGTGGGCACATCTCTACGAGGGGGACCCCCCCCTCTTGGCCCAACCAGGTCTCTATAATACCTGCCAGGTCCGCACCCCCCTCCTGTATTAGCTCACAAATACATCATGTGATGCTGCCGTGATGACGTGAGTTTGACACCCTTGAATCAGATCATCAAATTTTTATTATCTTTGACTGGAATACCTGGGAAGATATTGGAAAAACAGGTCTGTGAATATCTAGAAACAAATAAAATTATAATGATACAAAAAAGATGTTGAGGCCCTAGACAGTGCAGAGAAGAGAAACAAAGAGGATGAGTCTGGAGTCTAAATCGTACGATGAGCAGCTAAGGGAACTAGCTAAACCTAAACATAAGGAGGAATTTCCTGATAGTGAGAACTACTAAGTAATGGAATAATTTGTCTTCCAAAGTTGTGGTTACTCTATCACTGGAGGTTTTCAGGAAAGGATCAGACAATCAAAATGGTATGGCCTTGAGCAGGGGCTTGTACTAAAAGTCCCCCCCCCAAGGCCTCTTCCAACCCCATGATTCTGTCTTATACCTAATAAAATCCAGAAATAAGCAAATGTGGATGATTTCCCTTATTTTTAAAGGCCAAAATGATATTTGCAAAAAAAGATTGATCTCTTATAGGTCACTCAGAATGGCTGCAGTAGCTTTATGTATTTGAAACTTAAGCCAACTATTCCTTTAGCTTTACTGTCATGAAATATCAATTATATATTATATAATTGTATAATTATAGCACCAATGCATGAATAAATGAGGCCTTGGCACCATTTAATAATGAAGTTCAAAGCAGCTACTTATATTGGATCACCGTTTAAAGAAAGATGTTTAAACATATACTTGCTACTTCCTCTGCCTTTACTCTGTTCACTTAGAGATTTGAAATACCTCTGGAACAGAAAGTTCAAAATCCAATGTAAAAGACAGGACTACATAGGCATTCTATAAGAGTTTATGTCTGTTGAAATTATTTCCAATGTTTTGGGTCAAGTTTTGATTATTTATTTTTATCTTGTAATTTAATAGGGCACTACGATTATAAATGGCTTTGAAATAATATATTGAATCAGAATAGTACAGTTTTTTAAGGAACTTTTATAATCTACTTCTGACTTGGGCAATAAATGTCAACAGTAATCAAATCTACTGCTCTTTTATGGATTATTTCATTCTATAGAACGTCCTGCATTGACTAAATAATCCTTTAGTGCCCAGTGTAAGTATATGTTCTTCATACACATAGAGTATCATTAACCTGTGAAAATCATTATCACCAAAAGTAGACATGGCAACAACCTGGCCATCTTTAAAGGGGGATGGATAAATTCATGGAGGATGGGTCCTTCAAGTCTATTATTACTGAACACTCATTGTTGCATTGTTAGGGTCCATATGATCCCCCAACCTTGAGTGGACATGGGGAGGAGAGGCTATGTTTCCATCTTCTGCTTACAGGCACCCCAGAGAGAACAAGTTAGCTGCCATGAGGAACAAACACTGTGCTAGGCTAATATGGACCTTAGTCTGATTGATAACAGGATGTTATTTTATGAAATTATATTTGCATCCTTCTATATACTAGGGATAACTCTCCAACCCAAACAAAGTGCATCCAAAGAAGCTTCTAAACGGTGATTTGCAATTGCCAGGCACAAGCAACCAGAATTACTTGCGAACAGTCTCAAGCAGAAGCTTTATTGTTAGTCATCCATGTTACAAGAATCTCAGCAGACTGACTGTACAGGTAGTCCTTGAGTTATGAATGTAATGGAGGTTGCCCATTCCATTCGTAACCTGAGGATTCGTGGGAGTGAATCTCATACCTTGAAGGGGATCACTCCCTCCTTTCGCCCATGCATTCGCTAATTGAATGTGATGCTCGTTAAGTGCACATGAGATATTTCAGGGTGGGGAAGGCCATGGGGAGGGGGTCTACTGGTGGAAGGTAAGGCTACAAGAATTTAGTGTAGATCAGGCCTGTGCTGCTTTCTACAGTGCAAGCCGATCCCACTCTTAACACCTCCCTACAGTCTAGCTGGAGATTCCACCACACTGTTTGGCTAGTTTACAAATGTGTGACATCCAGTTACTATCTCAAAAGTATACACATCTCTGGAATTTAATCAGCTCCCCCTCCCCCCTAAAAAAATATTTGTGCAAGCTTTCAGATTATTCATGCAAATGTTCTTTGCCACTATTAGTCTTCTGCATGGGAAAGCAGACTTTTTTACATCCAGAAATTCATGAATCTCAAATGAGTTATTTTGAACTGTCTCACCAATTCCTTTCCATATCTTTTCAAATGTCAGGAAGTCATGCAGCTGAATTTTCACTGATGAGCACTTGAACCTAAGTAATATCAACCCAGCCTATAATATAATCACTTACCCATAATTGCTGCAGCTTAGATGGCCTACAGGACATGCAATGCTGGAGGAACATTCTTTTCAAACCCTGAACAACTCTGCCAAGTGTTTAGTTGAAGCAATCAATTCCAAGGAGCAAACAGCAGCTCCTTGGAAAATGTTGTTGACGGCCCCAAACAGATTAACCCTGCCTAAGGTAACAGAAAATCCTAAATGCTGAGCTGTTTTCCGATATTCTACACTAAACAAGCCGTGACTGAAATGGAATATTTGCATTACATGTAAAAGAAACCTTTGGGGAAGAAAATTGAAGCTTAAAAATAGCCGCCTGAAAATTCAATGTGATATGTAGGCAGAATACTTTTTTTTTTTTTTTTTGACATAGACATGCCTTTTAAATACCTGCACTATGCTAATTCAAATGCTTTTTTTAATATCGGGTTATGTCCATTCAAATGGATTTATTTTCTGCTAGTTTGCTTGCTTGCTGAGCATTCTGCAGTTGATTCCCATTAATATAATCAGGGTGTTTAATTATGTAAATTCTTTACACATCAGAGTATCCTGCTCAGTAGAATGTACAATTAGCTTCTAATGAAAGATCTATTTGACACTAATCAAGGATTTACATTATCAAGTGCAATGGGAAGAGAGAGAATTGTTTAGAGCCACCGTATTTTCTTGCTCAGCCAATAGCTATTCAGATTTAGGATTAACATCGTCAGGTTAGATACAATGCTTATTTTAAGCAGTGAGGTCTTGAGAGTTTGTAATTATGGGGTAACTTAACTTGATAAGCAGAAACTGCAGCCAAAGAAATTTGCCTGAGTAAACAAGGACTGAGAGGGCCAGTGATGCATCTGAGTTAATTCCTTGGCCATTGAAATCCTGCCATTAAGGGCCAAAATTGTATTTACTTATTTTATTAATCCAAAGAATTCTGAGTAGTAAACAAAATAAAAGCAGAGAAATTCATTCAAGCAAATAGCCAACAAAAAATTCACCAGGGCTCAATATAAAAAACTCAAACCCACTTAAACACATATATCTGTGCCAGAGTCCCATACTAACCTCCCAATCCCAATACTGGAGGAAGAGCCAGGTCTTCATGGCCTTGTGAATGACCAATAGAGTATGAATTGTCCATATTTCAGGAAGGAGACCATTCCTTAAGGTAGGTATCATAACAGAGAAAGTGCCCTTTTGGTGACCCATCTGATGATGATGTTGTTTCATCATGCCCACTTTGAGAAATCTGGTGGAGTTGCCAAAAACCTCTGGAGAAAAGTGATCCCACAAGTAACCCAATCCCATGCCATGCTTGGCTTTAAACATGAACAACCAGTTTTTGGGATTGGTGGCCAACTGGGAGCCAACACATTCTGGAACGACTGAAGTTTCCGAGTGCTCTTCAAAGACAGCCCATGTATGTGCGTTCAGTGATACAATTCAGAAGTGAAGAAAGGCATGAGTGACCAACAACAGTGCCTCCTGATCCAGGAATGGGTGCAATTAATGCTCAAGATGTAGTTGGGTGAAAGTTCTCCTGACCATGGCTGCCATCATCAATTTGAGCAAGAACCATGGCTTCAAGATAATGCCCAGTTTGCACATCGACTCTGAGTGGGGGAGTGTAACTCCATTCAGGGTTAATGATGGCAAATCATTAGATCTGGGGGACCTTAAAACCCACAGGCATTCACTCTTTACAGAATTGAGCAGAAGCTACTTCTTCCCTATCCAGACCTGCTCAATCTTCAAGCACTGGGAAAACACCTTGGCCAGCCTGGGACAAACATTTATAATGGTATATAATCAATGTATCAGCAAACTGATTGCGAGGCTTGTAGAGGTCCTGGGCAGGAATGCACAGGCTAGGAAAGTTGCAGAGCATTTGATAGCAATACATTTCTAGAGAGGCTTCTCTTGTCTGGAGAGAGGGAGCAGCAGACTGTTGGTGCAAACAGAAGTAAAGTACCTTAGCGAGCAGGATGGCTTACTAGAGGTGGAGAAAAAAGCATATTCCAAGTAGACAGACCATAACACAATGCCACACAATAACTTGAAAAGTATCAAGGGATGAGAAGTCAAAACAAAGCAAACACAAGAACAAAGCTTCATGATGCACAAAACAGATACAAAAATTGCTTCCAGCAATGGAAGGCATTCCCTATGGGGTTTAAATCCTCTCTCTGCTTAGCAGGCTTTGCCTGCTCAGTGATTACTAATAATGAGGGTCTGAGCTAGCTTGCAGCATCAGTACCTTGTTACTTACTCAGAAGGCACCTTGCTTGGGGTGCAAGATTCCCAGGCTGAGAGATTTTGTCCAGCTTCCTGGAGTTTGGAGTCTGAGGCCATTACAATATAATGGGTAGGATGTAACAGGTAAAATGCTGGATTAGGATTGGGAAGATCCAGGCTCAAATCTATAATCAGTCACGGAAGTTCACAAGGTGAGTTTAAATAGTTCGGAATCCATCAACCAAAATTAGCTCACTGGATTATTGTGAAGTTCCTACAATCCTAGGAAGGAGCATGATATATGTCAATTAGTGTTCCTGGAACAAGAAGACAATATAAATCAAAAAAATAAACAAAGACATTGTGGTGTAGTGGTTAGTCTTTAACTGGGAATAGGGAAACCCAAATTCTAATCTATACTCAGTCACCAAAGGACATTGGGTGATTGAAGATCAGCCACTTCCTTTCAGCCCAACCTATATCAAAGAATTGTGGTTGTGGGGACAAATAAGAGGAGGGAACACTGTACACTTTCTGGAAGTTGTATATCTAATATAAACTACAGGATAGAAGTCCAATAAATAAAATTTAAAAGGCAATAAAAATATAAGACCACCTTCCATCACAAGCAAGAGTTAAGTAAAATTGGAAGCATGATTAAAGACAGTTTTATGAGGGATTTGCATGGATGCATAATTTTTTTTTCAACTACTGGATGATCAAAATGAGAGTTTGTAGTTTATTAACAGATAAGGACCATTTCTCACTTGATACACATTAGCTGTATTTACAATTACAAAGTTAACTTGTATTTCAGTGGTATTTTTAGCCTCAGAAGCACCTATGTTATTAATGAGGTATCATTAAATCCCATGACATCAAAAAATCTACCATCAGTCACATAAATATCTGGTATCAATAAATAAAGACTTCCCCTGTCTGGACCCCTAAGGAGTGAGCATCTTAAGGAGGCATGTTGGGATTCCACTTTTCCAGTATTTGAGCAGATGGTTAAGACAATATTTTTTATCAAGCTCTAAGTTATTTTTTTAAAGATTGTTTTTAATTGTATTTATTGTGCCATATTTTATACACTGTAAATCTTATGCCACTTTGTGTGTAATAAACCAAAAGATGTAGGAAATGACCAGGTTGAGACTGTGGGCAGGGTCAAATGCATAATCAGTTTGGAGTCACTACACCCCATAAGAGACCTTTCAGAGACTTCCAGCCCCCTCCAAGTCCATTGGCTCTTATCTGGTGCCGATTTGCCTTGACCATTACTAGATCAGATTCTTGTGTATAGGTAAACCCATAGTGCTTTTAAACTCTATGCTGGCTCTTGATTTTTTGCTCCCAAAAAAGATGGGACATAAGTTCAACCATAGATTTCTACAGGAGGTATGATGACATTTAGAGATGAGAGACTGCTTTGCAAGAGCCTTGATAGTACAGTGGTCTACGCACCCTGTTATTAACACAGCTGCCTGCAATTTACTGCTGGTTCGAATCTCTCCAAGGCTCAAGGTTGACTCAGCCTTCCATCCTTTCTAAGGTAGGTGAAATGAGGACCCAGTTTGTGGGGGCAATAAGCTGACTTTGTATAAATATACAAAAGTATGAAGGCTATTGCTTAACGCACTGTAAGCCGCCCTGAGTCTCCGGAGAAGGGCGGCATATAAATCAAATTAAAAAAAAAAAAAAAAAAGTTGGTGAAGCCTTCTCAGTGAACAGGAGCACTGCTCTAGAAGTGTTTGCATATGAGTGCCTTTGTGTAAGGTTGGGCCCTAGGGATAAACTGGTTCTGTTGTTGGGCCCTAAACTGGTTCTGTTGATGATGTGTATATTATCCTGCTGCCAGCTGTGGTTATTCAGGAGCTCCTGTTAACTCCAGACTGGTATTGGAATTTTAGAGCTTAAAGATTTCCATCTCCATGCCCTGGAGACAGTATTTGGAGTAGTTTTTGACTTCATGCCCCCTCCCCCATAGCATCCATAGTATAGCCCAGATAATTTAAACTCCACTCCACACAGGTATAAACACACTTGATCATTTTATTCTTTTGATCAGATGAGATATGGTCTGAATAGGGAAGATCTAAACATCTGTCCTTTGCTGTGTCAGATCTCTTCTTGGTCTGATCTTGGAGATTGTTAGTGTCATGGATTCCCTTGAATGTAAAAGAGGCATTTTAAATGGTCCATCCCAGGCATCTAATGGCTCTTAATGATTTTGTAGGTATTCTTGGAAATTCTCCTGATGACTAAGTGGACAGCTTGATTTTGGATCTGATTGATTTCTGATATAAGTAGACAATCAGGAGGACTCTTGCTAATCAGGAGTCTCTTCTCATACATCAATCCTGACATCTTTCTGGCTTTCTGAGAAACTTTGAAAATTAAGCAAGTGAAAAAATTCCTAGACCAACTATGGAATAAGACCAGAAGTAAATGCAACCAAGCACTAGTATGAGTCCAGATTTGCAACCCATAGTAGCAGTAAGAATAGCAAAGCATTATTTTTTTGTCACATTTTGTATCTGCATATTCTTGGGTAATCCAAGCCATTTGGGGAAAAAGAAAGGAAGATAAAGTTCCTGCAGATCTTCTGCATGGTTTTACAGATTTCTTTGCCACTGAAGTTGCTTGCATTCATCTAATTCTGATATTGATTGGGCAGAGCTTTGTGAACTTGTGAAGTGGCGCAGCATTTAAGATGTGTTACCTGGGATCGTGTGAGTTTGTGGGACTTGAGGACTTAAAATAGCGTACCATTGTCTCCATGCCATGCTTGGCCTCTTGGAGTAACTATCCTGGCTGTGTGAACTTTGATTGAGGAGGTAGTGAATGCTTCTCTGAGAGAAGCTGTAATGTCCCCCTCGTTTTGTAGATAAACCAAAATCTAATCTCATTTTACTAAACACAAGTATGGTGTTCAGCTTGATTATTTTATAAACTGGAGCAAATAAAATTTGATGCTCTTGGGTCTCAGTAATACTTCTGCTCTGTGTAGGAATTGGACATTTAGTTGTGTATTCTACCTCCGTTGCTTCTCTTGGTATAAGAATTCATAGGAAGCCTTCTCAACGGATAAATCTGAATTATCCCCACTTTCCGGACAAATAAAATACAATCTAGACAAATAGCATAGTACACATTTGAGTGCCTAGGTTAAGATAAATGTGATTAAGATTAATTTAACTCTGAAGCTGATTTATATTTTAAAAGGCCTTCTGGTTTTATTCCTTCACACTCTTTCAAGTAAACTTACGGGCTGTTAAATAAATTTTCTCTGGCTGGAGCATCCCTTAGGACATTTCACTGCATAAATTACAGTGAAAAAGGTAATGATTCTCTTGCCTTGAGCTGGGCATTTGTTGACTATTTGGACACATCCATGTTGCTTTCTTGGCAACGATACAGAAATGGATTTCCACTGACTTTTGGGAATTAGGGTTAAACGAACACGATCCTTCCCTGCTTTATTCCAATGCATTCATTAATTGAATGCACAGGTTGTTAAATGCGCATGAGGTATCTCAGGGTGGGGAAGACCCTGGGGGCCCTAGTGCTTCCAAGCACCCCAGGCCTCCCACGACCCACTGGGATATTTCATACTCCCTGCAGGCCTTTGTTCTCTGTGCCAAAGATCTCATGCTGCTCTTTAGCAAAGAGGACAGAAGCCTTCAAAGGCATGATCTCATGCTCCTTCAGTCCTCTGATCTCTTTACAAAAGGCTTTTGGCATGGAGAACAGAGGCCTGCAGGGTCGCGAGATCGTATCCCTGAAGGCTTCCATCCTCTTTGCTAAAGGCTTTTGACACAGAGAACAAAAGCCTTTGGGGGCATGCAATCTCACGTCCCTGCTGGCCTCTGTTCTCTGCCACAGAGTTGGAGAGCTTGGCACCACCATCCTGCACACCTCACTTGCTGTACGTACTTTCCCCAGTGGAAAGCAAGAGAGAGCAAGCATCTCCATGAGGCAACTTCCAGGAATGGCCAGGTTTGTTGCCTCCATGGGGCTTAAAAAATAAATATGAGTTTTTCCAACTTCTCACAAAAGTTGCCTCATGGAGTTGACACCCGTCGCCTTCTCCTCACTGAGGAAAATGATGACCTGAGAGGATTCTTCTTTGAACATTCTCTAAGTGAACATTCATAACTTGAGGAATACTTGTATAGCACTGGAGTTTTTAGGTGATTTCCAACTGATGTGAGTTCTCTTTTCTAAGCCAGACAAGACAGTCTAAATACTGCACATGAAAATCAGGTCTAGCTGAAAGTGGATTTAATTCTCCATACTTGACATTCTTATAGCTGAAGTTGCACAGTTAAGATATTTTTAAGATTACTTAAAATTTTAATCTGCTTCTTTTTCTTCACTAGATTTAGTGGCATTTATTTGGGAAAGCCCTAAGAAGGACAATTTAGATTCTTCTTGCTAAAGCTTGTAGTATAGAGGCTATATGACTTCCTTGGTTGAAGCAACAAAGAGGCAAGATGATTTACCTTGCTGAACATTTCAGGCTACTGTGAAACTTTCCTGAGTTTCTGTAAAAGGATTTAGAGTTAACCTGAGGGAGGGAGGGAGAGAAGAAGGAAGGAGGGAAGGGAGGAAGGAAGGAAGGAAAGGACTTGAAAATGAGATAAAAGGATCATTAGAAAGAAACTCAAAATAATTCTGCCTTGATTTTGCTTAATATAAGATGTAGCAGAGACAAACTTGGACAGGCTTTCAAGACTGAGATTAGCCCTTTGAGGTAGATCAAGTCAAGAAACAAATATAAAGAAAGCTGCATATGCAGTGCACAATAACAAAAGTCTTGAACAAACATTCTAAAAATGTATTTAGAAAATGCAGGTCAGCTATCCAATATGAAATAGTTTATTAAACAATTATTTATTAAAATTGTCTGAGCCCACAGCCCTCTAAGAGCAGATGGACTCTATCCACTAGAACCAGTATTGATCTCATTATCCATTGTATCACATAGAGGAATGTTGCATTTGCCTAATTGCAATTAGCCTTCATTATGTCAGCACGACCAGCCTCTGATTACTGAGCTGTGAACGGATAACAGGAATAGGAGCTCTCTCATAATATTAACTGCAGTTTTGATAATGAAATGGTTGGAGAAGATGCAAAGATGCAGAGAACCCACAAAGTCCACGACCAGCTACATTCATAATGGCATCTCTTCAACCCATGCTTTTGCAAGGGAAGAAACACAACTCAACCTTGCTTTAAAAGCATCATCACAGAATCTGCAGCAATGGAGCCTTTGAATGTAATAAGCAGTCAAGAGAAATAATTCTCAGTTCTCCAATATGTTCCCAAATAGCCCTGCCATAACTTCTTACCTGAGAGTCTGTAGAGCAGGGATGAAATGCTCCCGGTTCAGACCGGATCGCTCAATCCGGTAGCGATGGTGGCGGGTGGTTTGGAGAACTGGTAGCAAAAATCCCTGCCCCCCCCACCACCGTGCCCAGCTGAGCCACACGATCATCAGAGGCTTTTTTTTTTTACTTTTAAAAGTATTTTTTCTACAACCTCTTCCGACGAAAAAAATGCTTTTAAAAGAAAAAAAAAACTCTCTGATGTCTGATGATCCCAGCTGAGTTGCCTGATTGGCAGAGAGGCATTTTTTTAAAAGCCTCTCTGACATTTCCAGCAGAGTTGCCTGATCGGCAGAGGCTTTTCAAAGCATTAGAAAAAATGCTTTGAAAAGTTTTTTTTTTTAAAAAAAGTTGGCCACACCCACCCAGTCACATTACCCCTCCCACCAAGCCATGCCCACAGAACTGGTAGTAACAAATTTTACATTTCACCCATGCTGAAGAGGTTCTCAGTCATCCAGGAGGTCACGGTTATCCCAAAGATACTTTTTCAGGAGGCAACTGGACTTTCTTGTTTTTTTCTTTTGAAGACATATCCTGTCAGAGCTGATGAAACTTCTTGGATGAGAAGTGAAACGTCTTCAAAAGAAAAGAAAAAAAAACAAGAAAGTCCAGTTGCCTCCTGAAAAAGCACTTTTGGGTTTTTACCTGAGACTCACTTTAGTGAGAAAACTAAATAAATAACCTTCCATCGACTAAAGAAAAAAGCTACCCTCTGCTACCAAAAAGGCTCTAGCTTCTAATCACACCCCAATTAGTCGGTGTGTGGTATATTGATATGCCATAGACCCATCAGAATTATTTAAAGGAACGTTAACGTTACATTAGAGGACAGTCCTTAAAATCACCAGCCCTACTTGATTGGCTGTCAAATTATCGATTGAGAGCTATTGAAGGATATTTTTTTTTAAAAAAAGAAGAAGAACTAGTATTACAAGGTAGTCCTCAACTTATGACCTCAATGGAGCCCAACATTTCTGTTGCTAAGCGACAAAGTTGTAAAGTGAGCTTTGCCCCATTTTACAACCTTTCTTGCCACAGCTATTAAGAGAATCGTCTGACTTCCCCGTTGACTTTGCTTGTCAGAAAGTCACAAAAGGGGATCCCATGACCCCAGGACACTTTATCCGTCATAAATAAGAGCCAGTTGACAAGGGTCTGAAGTTTTGATCACGTGACCACAGGTATGCTGCAACAGTCATAAGTGTGAAAAATGGTGATAAATCACTTTTTTCAGTACCATTGCAACTTCTAATGGTTACTAAATAAATGGTTGTAATTCAAGGACTACCTGTATAAGCTTTGTGCACTCATTCCAGATAATATCAAGATCAGCTGAAATTAATTATTTCCCCCAAAATTCAGAGTATAAAGGAGCACTTTCATTTGGATAATACCAAAACATAAATAATGATGGGCAGGCTTCTTTTTTTTTGCCTTGGGGAGAGGTACTGGAGCTGTGGTGGCTCAGTGATTAGAATGCAGTATTGTAGGTTAACTCAATGCTCACTGCCAGGAGTTCGATCCTCACTTGTTCAAGGCTGCCTCAGCCTTCCATCCTTCCAAGGTGGGTAAAATGAGGACCCAGATTGTTAGGGGCAATATGCTTACTCTGTAAACCACTTAGAGAGGACTGTAAAGCACTGTGAAGCAGTATATAAGTCTATGTGCTATTGCTATTGCTATTACTACTAGGTAACCATCTGTGCTAAGAAAAAACACATCAGCAGTCGTAATCTGTCATTCAGAAGCAAGATGTGTCTATAAGCCCTCCCAAGGAATGAAAGAGCCTTGGTACTACAGTGGTTTAAAGCACCCTGTTATTAACACAGCTGGCTGCAATTTACTGCTGGTTCGAATCTCTCCAAGGCTCAAGGTTGACTCAGCCTTCCATCCTTTCTAAGGTAGGTTAAATGAGGACCCAGTTTGTGGGGGCAATAAGCTGACTTTGTATAAATATACAAAAGTATGAAGGCTATTGCTGAGCACATTGTAAGCCGCCCTGAGTCTCCGGAGAAGGGCGGCATATAAATCAAATTAAAAAAAAAAAAAAAAAAAAAAAGTTAAACTAAGAATCTCAACTTGCCTGAAATGAAACTAAAGTGGAGTCATTCTCATAATATATCAGTCTGTTTCACTGGATCCCAAGCTACAGTCCAAAACTGAATGGAAAGAAGAATTAGAAAGGCTCCTCAATTCTCTTTCTTTCTTTCTTTCTTTCTTTCTTTCTTTCTTTCTTTCTTTCTTTCTTTCTTTCTTTCTTTCTTTCTTTCCCACCTTTATTATTTTTATAAATAACTCAAGGTGACAAATATACCCAAATATTCCTTCCTCCACCTCTTTCCCCCACTACAACAACCATGTAAGGTGAGTTGGACTGAGAGAGAGTGACTGGCCTAGAGTCACTCAGCTGGTTTTCATGGCTAAACCAGGACTAGAACTCCCAGTCTCCTGGTTTCTAGCCTGAGGCCTTTCACCATTAGACTAATATGAAAGGCATGGTGATTCTGTATTCCTTAACATCACCTAGAACCATGATGGTAAACCTATGGCACGCGTAGGGGTGCACGGGGATGCGCGGGGGGTGGAGCGCATGTGGGAAATGTGTGCGCATGTGCAGGAGGATTGGGCATGCATGGGGGGGCAGGAGGTCACGCACACATGCGCGGGTGGTGGAAGGACCATTTTTAGGCCCAGGAGGGTGCAGGGAGTCCTACTAGGCCCAAAATGGGGGACGGGGGCTGCATGTGCATGCACATGGGGAATGTGGGGGGTTATGTGCATATGCGCAGGGGTGGGGGAGTGTGGGGATCATGCGTGCATGCATGGGGGGGCACTTATTGCATTATGGGTGCCGGCACACGCGTGCGCTTTTGGCACATAATGAGAAAAAGGTTAGCCACCACTGACCTAGAGTTTCATGAAGGAATGAAATAAAAATAAGTCTTGTAAGTTCTTCAGGTCAAGAGTACCTGTCAGAGCCCCATATTTTGCAAAAGTTGCACATCAGAATAAGTTGCATTACTTTTCCCTCAGTTCTAATACTTTAAGGCAAAATAGCACCCGCTATTGCATCTTTTTTCAATAAAATCTTTACAGGTAGTCAAACATCTGTTTTTAAATATTAAAATGTAGTGATTTTTTTAAAAAAATATACAAACTTGAAAAATGGGCAAAAGTGCTTCTTTGGAACAGCAATGGGCAATTCACCATTTGCAGTTTTGTGTGTTGCCAAGATAAATTTTTGATAGCCTCCAGTGTCTCATAAATTCATAACGGAGTTATCTAGTGACGAATCCTGAATAATAACCTGATTTTCATCGACAAAGGAAAGCATTAAATCTCTACTAGGAAAATCATGCCCTGCATGTTGGCTTCCAACCATTATCCTGTCGACTTTAAGAAGGAAATTTTCTGCACAGAAAAGCTTTGATATGTAAATAAAGGAAGCACAATCAGAGATGATGATGATACGATGATGAAGATGACAATTTCACTTTGCTTTAATAGAAATGCAAAAGAGCATACGGTTTCCTTTTACTTGCTTTCCTACACTGCCTGGATTTTTATTTATTTATTTTATATTTTATAAGAAAAGTCGCTGAGTTCTCAGAAGAAGCAAGAAACAGCAACTTGTGGTTTAATACCAATCTAAAATTGCTAAAGCAAACTGACTGTAGGCGTCACGAAAGAAAAAGAACCAGAATGAAATCACCTGTACAAAGAACCTGCTGAAGTCCCAGGTGCATATAGCTGGACAAAGTTGAAAAAGAGGTCAAAGAAGGAATACTGGAATTTTCATATATAGAGTAGCTAAAAAAAAAAACCAAAAAACCATGAGAAGGATGAGCTGAAGCACAAGAGATGATACAGTATCCTAAAAGCCCAGAGGAGAGATGTGCACAGATTAAAGAAGAAAAATAGTCCCACATAAAAAATAAAATCAACCTCATTGACTTCTGCTGTTCCCAGCAATCATAACAACCTGCAATTGCAAATTGTATTTTTCACTTCTGAAGAAAGCAGTGATGAAGAACAGGGAACATACAATTGAAAGTTATTGTTCTTTGTTGTTCGAAGTCAATCTTTTTTTGGTGAGGAATAAGTCACACAGTATCTTTAATCATTTCGGTCCTTCAAAATAAGGGGATAAAAGAGCAGAGAAATAAATGGAAATAACACATAACACTTTTAAAAATATGTTTCTTAATGTATTTAGCTCTGTTGTACACTACCCACTACACTCTGTCACTCGGTTGTGAGATGAGCAACTCTATGCATTGTTTTAATAATTAAAAATGTTTGCTCCATTCTGTACCTTTTATTATTTTACTTTAGGAGAGAGAGTAGCCCAAAGGACCTTCTACAATACAGACTCCTAAGATCATCATAAAGATTACATTTATTTCACTGTTTCCAGGTCTGCAGAACTCTAAAATATTCTTGTTAAGATAAAAGATAGAAATTTTTAACAGGTAGGAAAGAGAGCATTAATACAAAAATACAATTGATCTACTCAGTGTTTCTGAATTTGCTTTGAAATCTTTAAAAATTTAAAATCACTGGGAGTCAGTCCACATACAAATTTGATAGATAAATAAAAATTACATGAAGAGAATATTTGTAGAACAGGGTTGAGTTGTGGGATCATTGGTGCTCTCTGAGCTTGGTTGTCAGCAAGAAAACAACCAAGCTCAGAGAGTACCAAGGTCTCTCCACTCTGTTGACATCTAATTATCTAGGGTTGTTACTGAAATGTAAGATCTTACACACCTCCCATGCCTTCAGCCCTCATGCAGTTGATCAAGAAAAGTGAACAATAGAAAGATATTGTAATATAGATGGAGATGCAAGATCTGACACCCAAAGACTTTTATAGTACTATCTCCCAGGAATTTAGAAGGTCTCAGTTGAGCACCATCAAACTCAGATTAGTTAGCTAGTTCTAATTAAAAATAGTTTTAACTAAGAACTAAGGAGAAATTTTTGCCAGTGAGAATAATTAATCAGTGGAATGGCTTGTCTTCAGAAGTTGTGGGTTCTCCAACACTGGAGGTTTTTATGAAAAGATTGGACATCTATCGTCTGAAATGGTATAGGGTCTCCTGTTGAGCAGGGGGTTGGACTAGAAAACCCCCAAGGTCCCTTCCAACTCTGTTATTCTGTTATCTGAGCCAGAGGTTTGGTTAAAAAAGAATTTCAGTGCTCCCTCTCTGCCTTTTGAATAACTCTCATAAGTGTTGCTACCCGCCTTTATGTCAATCAAGGCAGGGGTGAAATGCTCCCAGTTTGGACCGGATCGCCCAATCCGGTAGCGATGGCAGCGGGTGGTTCGGAGAACTGGTAGCAAAAATCCCTCTCCTCCCCACATGCCCAGCTGAGCCGCGCGATCTTCAGAAGCTTTTAAAAAAAAACTTTTAAAATCACTTTTTCTATAACCTCTTCGGCCGAAGCGGTTGTAAAAAAAAAATGCTTATAAAAGGCTCTGAGGATCCCAGTTGAGTTACCTGATTGTCAGAGGCTTTTTTTTTTCTTTTAAAAGCAAAAAAAAAAAAAAAAAAAAAAGCTTTTAAAAGAAAACAAAAGCCTCTGACGATCAGGCAACTCAGCTGGGATCGTCAGAGCCTTTTAAAAGCATTTTTTTTTCAACCTCTTCAGCTGAAGAGGTTGTAGAAAAAATGTATTTATTTATTTATTTATTTATTTATTTATTTATTTATTTATTTATTTATTTATTTATTAGTTTGATTTATATGCCACCCTTTTCCGGAGACTCAGGGTGGCTTACAATGCATTAAGCAATAGCCTTCATACTTTTGTGTATACCTGCTTAGTAGGGCTTTTGGGCCTCCCTAAGCGGTGTTCTTTTTTATACAAGGTCAGCTTATTGCCCCCACAATCCGGGTCCTCATTTTACCTACCTTAGAAAGGATGGAAGGCTGAGTCAACTGTGAGCCTGGTGAGATTTGAACTTGCAGTAATTGCAGGCAGCTGACAGCTAAGTACTACTTTAACAGCACTTAGTCCACTGCGCCACCAAGGCTCCTTAAACTAAAAAAAAAAAAAAAAAAAAGTTGGCCAAACCCACCCAGTCACATTACCCCACACCAAGCCATGCCCACAGAATCGGTAGTAACAAATTCTACATTTCGCCACTGAATCAAGGTATGTGATTGGTTTGAAAGTTCCAAATATTTATGGCCTGGATTTTAAACCTACAATCTTACTTGAAGGATTAAAAAAGGGAAGTTTTTCTGTTCCAAGCTGTTCATGGACACAGCTTTCCTACAGAAAGTGGAACTACCGGTATATTCACTCCATCACACTGTGCTTAATAACTCTTACTATTATGTACAGACATGGGAAATTTAATAGAAAAACCTGCCCTTGGGGCTCGATTCTCTATACTGCAGTCATAACTTTGAAGTTAGCTACTAATGTCAGACATTATTTAATATTGCATGTTACAAATGTTTATTTTGCGTTTTCCACCTCCCAAGAGTATTTTCCCATGATGTGCTGAAACTAGAAGTTTTTTTTTCCCCACGTTGAACAAACCAGTTAGTCCTTTTTCAAAAAAACCTTTTTCAAAAAAAAAAAGGAAAGGAAAAAAAAACCTCCCACAAATAAACAACAACCAAACAACCATTTTTACTTTTATTATGCTAATTCTACCCATAGGTGAAAGAAGGAAATGAGCTTTTATAGCAGTCGTTTTAGATGATGGTCGTGCCAAACAGGGCCGGATTTTCCTATAGGCTAACTAGGCTTCAGCCTAGGGCCTCAAGATCAAGAGGGGGCCTCAAGATCAAGAGGGGCCTACATTCAAATTGTTAGCAAAATTAAAATTACACTTTCACTATAGGTGAAAGGGCCTCATAAGTGGAATAGCCTAGGGCCTCTTTTCATCTAAATCTGGCCCTGGTGCCAAAGCACACTGCAAGAGCAACCTATGTTTCTAAAGGTTTACATGATTTATGTTAATTAGTTCTTGTCAATTTTAAAAATGTTGCTTGCACCCTGTTATGTATCTAATTTTGGAGGGAAAATTAGAGTGGGAAAAAGCTTGATGATCATTGGCTAACACGCTTAGCGAGTAGCTACAGTATATAAGGCAAGCTGTTCTACTGTAAAGTTGCTGGATTCTCACTGTACATTAAAGAGTTGTTGTTCACTTCGACCTGGCTCCTGGCTCCTCACTCACCCGATCTAACATACCCCATAATGCCATTTACTTGGAATGGAATAATAGAAATAGGTGCTGTCTGACTAAGCAGCTCATACATATATTTTGCATTGAAGGGGAGGCAGTGAACAGAGACACCAGATGCAATTCTGACAGTTCTATAATCCAAATAAAATGTAAGTCTGAATCAAACCGATAAATCCAAGTAACATCCCAAGGAAGATAAAAAATATTGAACAAATACAAAGATGTGAAGAAGAAAAAAGATCAAATAAGGAAAGCCTTTTAATTTTATCCTATTCTTAGTTAATTGGAATTCCTATTCTTTAGTATCTAATAAGTATTTGTTTGTCTTCTGTTGCCTTTTTCTTTTTTCAAAAAAAGAGTTAAGAATAAAAAAGATTGAAGCTCCATTTCAGGTGCCAACTGTTATGTGATAACTTTATCTCATTCATTCATTCATTCATTCATTCATTCATTCATTCATTCAATGATTTATATAGTTGTCCATCTCACACAAATAACTCTGGGTGCCTTACAAGATTAAAAGAAAACTCTTCAAACATAACTCACAGCCCTCAATGATAAACAATGGAGCACACTCACCTTCAATAGACCTACATACTGCTTCACAGTGCTTTACAGCCCTCTCTAAGCAATTTTACAGAGTCAGCATATTGCCCCCAACAATCTGGGTCCTCATTTTTACTGACCTCGGAAGGATGGCAACCTCATCCACCCCCTGACCCACATGCTATCACAGTTTGACTCCAATCTGAGAATAACCGAATTCTTAACTTCACCTCAAAAGAAGTTGTCCGTGAACTACATCTGTATCGATAGAAAAGAATATAATTACGGTAACTCATGATTGAACCATGGAATCCTTGGTGCTCTCTGAACTGGCAGGGCAAGTTACTGTACTATATATAAAAAGGAAGCAAACCCCACACTCACTAGCACTGATGTTGCTAGTTAATTAGTCTGCAAGCAAACAACCAAGCTCAGAGAGTACTAAGGATTCCTCTACATGTGAATTTTTGCTGTAGTGATTAATTCTGTTACCATTTTACTCTATCACAGCATACTATAAATAGGACCGATAAGTATTTGTTACTCCAATGCTTATAAATTTAATGTAAAATGCATTCCTATTTAGCTCTAGAGTGGCATGGTGGCCTAGAGGTGGAGTTTTTGCCTCACAATTAGGATGCTGAGAATTCGATCCTAGGTAGCGGTAGATATTTCTCTGTCTGGTCGCAATGAATTAATGTCTCCTGAGAACTCTGCATAGGCATCAGGAAGGGAATCCAACCAGTAAACACTTGAGCTCCATTCAGTTGCCCTGACTCCACTCCCAATGCAAGGGATTATAAGGTGGTTAAAAGAAAAAAAAATATATTCCCATTTAGCTTTAATATTACCAGCGCGCTGACTCAGTGGTGGACATGAATTAAGGTTTTCACAGCTTTCTCCCATGTCAGCATTTCCATTGTCCAATTTTTAATTTAATCAGTAAGGTTTTAAAGGTGGAGAATTTATTACAGGTGTAAGCATTGCAGAATTATGTACATTTCTAACCTTCCTTTTATCGAGGAATCAATGTACCTATATATTTGATGTACAAATAAGTGTGTGCAAATTCCAATACAGAGAATTGTAATCAGATTTCCACTTGACTCTGTAAGTTTATTAAGTGTCCCCTAAGAACCAAAAATCTGAATTGCAACCATACAATATCCATGTTATTAGCAGGGATTATCTTAGAACATTATAAATTAAGACTCTTCTCAAGATAAAGACTTGGTCATAGTCTATTTGTCTGGAATGAGATTATTGCCTAATATAATATTCAATAGTACTATTATATCTTTCAGTTAGAAAACAGGACATGCTGCTTTTCATGTTTATTAATATTTTACTAGTTTTCCCTTACAGGTGCTACTTCTCTTACATATTCTGAAAGTGTTTTTCTTTAATTATGTACTTTATAAAATATGTACAGTACATTGTCTCTATACTGGGTTGCATTCAGAATTTTGTTTCCCTGAAGGAGTTGTACGCAAGTAGAGTTTTCTCCCTTCCAGTAGCCTGCAGAATTTCCCTGATGTTCAGGAAGATTTTTCCAAAGCTTCTACTGTAGATTTTTGAGGCATGTAAGTGATTCTTGAATTTTGCCAAACACATCCTATGAACTGTATTTCACAGTTGACGAATTATGGCTATAATCTGAAATTCAGACCCAGTTTATGAAACTATGGAAATAATCCACATTGGTATCTTGATTACCTCTATAGGTCCAGGTTTATTTACAACTGCTATATGTAGAAATAAAGAACCATATAGAGATCAGATGAATAGGTGTAGAGTACTATGTTAAGGGAAGAATAGCCAAAAATGACCATCACAAAATTTAATAAAATAATTTATGAACATTTCAGTTCTAAGAGTATGATAGCTGTTCTCTCTCTCTCTCTCTCTCTCTCTCCCTCCCTCCCTCCCTCCCTCCCTCCCTCCCTCTCTGTGAATTCTCTGAGAGCAGAATTTTAGCCCTAGCAGTATTCCAATATCTAAGGGGCTGTCACAAAAAAGAGGGGCTCAACCTATTTTCCAAAGCACCTGAAGGCTGAAAAGAAGCAACAGATGGAAATTAATCAAAGAGAGATCAAACTAGAACTAAGGAGAAATTTATTGACTGTTGAAACAATTAATCAGGGGAAAAGCTTGTCTCCAGAAGTTGAGGATACTCCAACACTGGAGGCTTGTAAGAAGGAATTGGACAACCATTTGTCTGAAATTTTATAGGGTAGGGTCTCCTGCTTGAACAGAAGGTTGGACTAGAAGACCTCAACTTAAAACCACAATTGAGCACAAAATTTCTATTGCTAACAGAATGTTGTTAAGTGAATTTTGCTTCATTTTACGATCTTTCTTGACACTGTTGTTAAGAATAAGAATAAGAATAATTTTATTTCTATACCGTCCTTCTCCCGAAGGACTCAGGGCGGTGTACAGCCTATTAAAAACACAAGACAACATCAGTTAAAATAGTTTAAAATTATTAAATAAATTCAGCTCGATTTAAAACCCCAGAAATTTAAAACCCAATTTAAAATTGTTATGTTGATAGACCAGCCTGGCGGAACAACAGGGTCTTGAGTGCACAACAAAACACCCAGAGGCCGGAGATCTTATGTATTTCCGGGGGCAGTTCGTTCCACAGGGCAGGGGCTCCCACAGAGAAGGTTAAGTGAATTGATGCAGTTTTTAAGTTAGTAACACATTTATTAAGTGAATCTGGCTTCCCCCATTGACTTGGCTTGTCAGAAGGTAGCAACAGGTGATCACATGACCTCAGGACAGTGAAAACGTCATAAATATATGCCAGTTCCCAAGTGTCCAAATTTTGATCGCATGACCACGGGGATGTTGCAAAGGGTCATACGTGTAAAAAATGGTCATTGGTCACTTTTTCAGTGCTGTGGTAACTTCAAATGGTCACTTAATGAATGGTTGTAAGTCGAGGACTAAGTGTATACCTGTTTTGAACAAGCTGCACTGTTGGTATGACCCTTAGCCTAATTCAAGGAATAGTTTGTGACATTGCAAGGCAATTCAGGTATGACTAGCCCTGACCTTAGTTGATCTGGTACCAATTCAGACTTTTGACTGAATTTGTTCTACTGAATCATTCAGTGTGACTGTTTCATAAGTTGAACATTTGCAAAGCCACATGGTTTTGTGTTATTTTCTCCTGGTTTTAACTTTTTCAACAGTTCCATTGATTTCTTGTGTATTTTCCTTTGGGATTTACATTCCACTGAAAATGAACGGAGTGAGAAAGATGCTTTCCTGCAGTGATAAAATGTTCCAGAAAACTGATGATTGGATAAGTAATAATTTCCTCTGTTTCAATTTGCAAGACAAATAAAATAACTGCAATAAGAACCAATATACAGTTTTGCCACCCCAAATTGTATAGCTAAAAGTCTGTAAAGGTTCTCAGTCATCCAGGAGGTCATAGTTGTCCCAAAGGTGCTTTTTCAGAAGAAAATTGGACTTTTTTGTTTTAAAGAAAGTCTTGTTTGTTGTAACTTTGAATGGTCACTAAATGAACTGTTGTAAGTCGAGGACTACCTGTAATTGTGAAAAGGTATCCAGTCTTTATATATTTGCATTAGTTTTCTCATAAAAATAAGGCATTCTGCCAGAAACCTTTGCCGATCCTATCTTCCCTTATGAAAATAATCAAATTTTTGATTGGGAGAAATTTCCACTGAGAGAACGTAGAGGAAAGTTTGGTCTGTGAATTTGCTCATCTTGGTTTTTGTGATCTGATAGTAAATATAGTAAAGGAAATAGTTTAGTAAATATCCATCACAGTGGGACTGGTTATGCATAACATTCAGATTTTCCTGGGAAATGATAGATATAGGTCATAGAGAGATCTGCAGAAGAAAACAACAAGCAACTACAGTTATAACAATTACAATGGGCCAAGTTGTTAAATCGGAATGCTGTGACTGAAATTAGCCCCTAGTTATTCTCTGAGCTATTTAAAGGTATTAGGAAATGTCTTTCTGAATATATTTTTTTCAGAAGTTGCATGAGGAAGATTCACCCAAAGGACCACAGAAAAAGAGGTAAGGCTGTTCTCAGTAAAAATGCCTTTAAAAGAGTTAGAAGGAAGGGAGCACTATTCTGTGGCCTTAAAAAATCTATTACAAGATTTTGCCATACACTTACCTTACTTACAAATTCTGTTTAATGGGTTCCATGCAGGGAGCAGAGTATGGGAGAAAACTATAAAGATAAAACTATAGCAATTTTCACAGTACATAGGAGTATGGAAATGTAGTGTTTGATTAACATGAAAAATATAATATATGTTCTTTGTAATTGAATGTAATTATATTGGGGCTTTTTAAAAAAATTAGCGTACTTTTCGGAGTACAAGATGTACTTCCCCCCCCAAAAAAAGTGGGTGGAAATGTCTGTGTGTCTTATACAGTGAATGTTGCCAAAGCCCCGCCCACATCCACTGGCCCCCACTCTTCGGCCTCTGCTTCCCAGCAATTTGCTGTTTGCAAACAGCAAACAGCATGGTCAGCTTCAGCACAGACTGATTTAGCACAAGCAAGTGATTGGCGGTTGGATCAGCCTCCAGGAATACCGCCTATCAACTGTTCCAGGCTGCGGGGATCGCTGCCACCCATCGTTGCCACCACCGCCCATCATCGCTGTCACCTATCGCTGCCTCTGCGTGCCCCAGTTTTGGCCTCCACACATCCTATTTTCGGCCTGTCCCAGGCGGTGGGGATAGGTGGCAGCGGCGATTCCCACTGCCTGGAATGGGCCGAAAATGGGATGCACGGAGGGCAAAAGTGGGGCACATGGAGGCCAAAAGCGGGATGCGTGAAGGCCAAAAATGGGGTGCACGAAGGCGGCGACAGATGACACTGGCGATGGGCGCCAATGGGCGGCAGTGATCCCTGCAGCCTGGAACAATTGATATGAGGTATTCTGGGAGGCAGATCCAACCGCCAATCAGCTGCTCATGCTAAATCAAGCTGTGTTGAAGCCGACCACACTGTTTGCTCTTTGCTGCAAGAAGGCAAATTGTTGGGAGGCAGAGGCAGATTTTTTTTCCCCTTGTTTTCCTCCCCAAAAGCTAGGTGCATCTTATACTTCGGAGCATTTTATAATCCGAAAAATATGATATAATCCTGACTGCCTTTGTTGCTGTTGTGTTATGACCACATGATTATCAGTGCAGTTTATTCAATGCTTCTTTGCTATATATAGATTGAACCTCAAACACCTAATTTTCCATACATCCAGCCTTCCTATTATTTATTTAAAGCAAATGCTGCAGAGAAAGACACTTAAGATTATATACCACTGTTTATACTTTTCAAAAAAATAATTATATGTAGAAAATTGCATTTTCTCTCATTCTTACACACATAAACACACATTCAATGACCATTCAAAATCCAAATCCAAATCCAAATTATATCTTTCTAAAGAAATGTAACCTTCGGATACCACAATTCTAATTTTACTCAAAGCTGCTGCTGCTTTTGTTGTTTCTTTTCTTTTCTTTCCCTTCCCTTCCCTTCCCTCTTTTCTTTTCTTTTTTCCTACATGTATTTGTCCATCCAGCTCAACCAAAGTGAGGATGAGCTGGGTGGACAAATAAATTGAGAGCCTTCCCCAAAAAGCTTTCCACTAAGCTGCATAGAAGGATAGAATCAAGATCATGTGAAGTTCTAGTTCTGCTTTACACACCTGAAATATTGCATCCAGTTCTAGTCACCACAATACAAAAAAGATGTTGAGACTCTGAAAAGAGTGCAGAGAAGAGCAACAAAAATGATTAGGAGACTGGAGGCTAAAACGTATTAAGAACAGTTACAGGAATTGGGTACGTCTATTCTAATGAAAAGAAGGACCAGAGGGGACTGTTGCAATATTTTCAGGATCAGACTCAATAAAGATAATAGAAGTTAGAGATTTAAATATATTTCTCTTTAATCATAATAGGCATTCTATATTCGCTGAATATTCAAGATAGAAGCAAGGAAAATGGGGAGGATGGCTCCTTATATATACAAGGGGTGGAGCCAGGAATGGGAGTGGTAAATTATGAATACATTAAAGTCCAAAGAATAAGTTAACCCCTGATGTTCCATATATACATTATTTACACATTAGAGAATAAGGCATTTACATCTGACAAATCCCCCTCTAAATGCCGGTTCGTTATACAACACCAGTTACATTCAGATTCAGGACAATATAATACATATAATTTAGAAGTTAAATATTTGTGTTGTTTAGAAGGTAAGGGTTTTGTTAATATATCAGCTAATTGTTCAGAAGTATCACAATGTATTGCTTTGATGAATCCGTCTTGAGATAGTTGTCTCACGTGCTTAAATTTTATATCAATATGCCTGGACCTTTGTCCAATTGCATCGGATCTAGATATTTCAATGGCCGCTTTATTGTCTTCATGCATAATAAATGGTAAAGTAGGTTTCTTCCAAACATCTGTGATCAAATCATTGAACCATACAAGGTTATTTGCAGCTTTAGACAAGCAAACATATTCCGCTTCTGTGGTAGAAGTGGCTACCAGTTCTTGTTTACCAGTATACCAGTAAACTGGACAATCGTTCAATAGAAAAACATAACCAGAGGTACTCTTTCTGCATGATGTATCACCAGCCCAATCTGCATCAGCATAACAAGTAATTTTTGGTTCTTTGTCATTATTTGGTTCCAATATTAAACAAAAATCTAATGTACTTTTCAGATATCTTAAAATTCTTTTGACAGCTTCCCAATGATACAAGGTTGGTTTGCTAACATATCTTGACAATAAATTGAGAGGTAATGCAATATCTGGCCTAGTCCAATTAGATATATAAAGGAGTGAACCTATAACTGATCTGTAAAATGTGTTGTCTTTAAACTCAGGGGAAGATTCATCAGTGTTTCTAAGAAAATCAGTTTGCATAGGTGTGTCACATGTTTTGGCATTATTTAAGTTACATTTGTTTAGGAGTTCAATGATTTTATCTTTCTGAGTAAGTTTGAATCCCCTTTTAGTTTTGTTAATTTGTACACCAAGGTATTTATTCACTCTACCTAGTGATTTCAATGAGAAATGTTCATTTAACTTATTTACAAAGATTTCCCTGCTCTCTTTATGCTTTCCAATATATAAAATATCATCCACATAAATTAATACAAATTCAATATGATCATTACTCTTTTTTACAAAGAAACAGTTATCAGCAGTGGTGGCGTTGAAATCCATGGTCTTAAGTACTTTTACCAAACAATCGTACCATCTTTTGCCAGATTGCTTCAATCCGTACAGACTCTTATTTAATAACCAAATTTCGTTCTTATTAGTGTATTGACTGTGTGGTGCTCTTACATATATTTCCTTATCTAATTTTGCGTGTAAGTATGCAGTCTGTATGTCATATTGAAACACGTCCAGATTGAGTGCAGATGCTATTACAAGAGCTGTTTTGACACTCTCTGTTCTCACTGTTGGTGAATAAGTGTCAGTATAGTCTTCTGGATATTTTTGTGCATAACCTTGTGCAACTAGTCTGGCCTTGTATAAGGTATTACCTCCTTCTAAATTCTTAATTTTATAAATCCACCTGGTACCTATAATTGTTTTATCCTTAGGTGCGATCGCAGGTGTGAATACATTTAATCCTTGTAAACTTTCCATCTCTTTTTCCATAGCTAGTTCCCATTTTTCTCTTTCTTCACGGGGAAGTTTCAATACTTCCTCATATGTATTAGGTGTTATTTGTTCTCCATCCATATGCATTATGTAATCTTTGTATTTATTTGGTATTTGGTTTCTATTGTTTCTAATATTTCTTTCAGGTTTGCTATGGTTGTCATGCAAATATCTGGCTTCCTTTTTTGTTAATGTGTCTGTCTTTATTTTATGCTGACTATTTGTCCAAGTTTTGGTTTTGTTCTTACTTTTGTTAATATTTTGATTTTCTGTTGTTCCTTCCTCGCAAGATATATTATCTTTGCTTTTATTAGGAAATATTTCATTAAGGTGCAATTTAGACCAATTGGCCTGCTCATGGAACACAGCTGTTCTGGATACTATAAATTTGTTATTATTATCAATGAATCTGTACCCTTTGGTTCCAGTTTCGTATCCCATGAATCTTAATCTCCTGGATACGTTTTCTCCCTTTCTCCTCAATTGTTTAGGTATGTGTACGTCTGCAGTAACTCCAAATATGTGCATGTGTGCTAATTTGGGTTTTCTATTGTACATCACCTCATATGGTGTCTTATTCACAATACTGGACCATGTTCTATTTTGAGTGTAATTTGAATAATGTAAGGCTTCTGACCAAAATTGTTTGCCTAAACCAGCATCCTCTAATGTGCATCTAATCATGGTTTGTAGTGTGGAATTCTTTCTCTCTGCAATCCCATTTTGAAATGCAGAAAATGGATTGGACGTGAAATGTAGCATCCCTCTATCCTTTAACCATTGGGAGAATTCTTTAGACATGAATTCACATCCCCTATCTGTCATAATTTGTTTTATTCTGATATTATGCTGTGTTTCTATGCGTTTGTAGAATTCCTTAAATTTCTGAAAGGTTTCATCCTTGTGCTTTAATGTGTAAACAAAACCATAGCGACTGTAATCATCCACTATTGTTAGGAAGTAACGTTTTCTATAGGTAATTGATGGAGTTAATGGACCAACTAAGTCCATATGTACCAAATCAAAAATATTGTTAGTTGATCTGTTAGATTTTTTTGGTCTGGGACTGGTTTTTAGTTTGGTGGATTTACATACTGAGCATTCCAAATAATTTTCACAATTTTTTATTTTGACACCTTCTGCGTGTTCAGTCATTTTTTGTACTACGGGAAAGCTTGCATGTCCTAACTTCCTATGTAAGATGTGAGCACACTCATCATGAATTGGTTTACCTATTTTTGGTTTCTTCTCATTGTGTGTATTTTTGTTATCATGAGTTATTTTACATTCATCATTGTCACTGTTACTGACATTTTCATCATCTGCTTCAATACAATCTTCCATATTTGAATCAATGTTATGTAACCATCTTTCTTTGGTTATCAGATAGGGTAGACCCCCTTTTATCATCACAGTACCTACATTTGTTTTGTTCTTTTCTATAGTTGCTTTCCCCTTTGAGAAAACTATATTGATGTCAGATTCTCTGCTTAGTTTTATAGCACTCAGTATGTTGTGAGGTATTTCTGGGATTAATAATACCCCCTCTATTTTCCCTAAACCAGGCAAGGTCACATTTCCTCTGCCTAATACTTGAACCTTTTCTTGATTAGCTACCTTTATCACAAACTTATCTTCTGTAAATGAAGATAATATACTTTTGTTGTTAGTGGTGTGATTTGTTGCACCAGAATCAATAAGCCAATTATTGTTCTCATCTTGTTGTGTTCTGGTGCTGTCTTGTTTATTTAGCCCATTTAGTGACCCAGATTTTCTCTCTTTTGAATTTTCTCTACCCCCTCTACTTTCTCTGTAATTTGGTGGACTTCTATATTTGTGTCTATCTGTGGAAGATTGTCTGTAATTGTATTTGCTCCTATATTCTGGCCTATGTCTCTCCCTTGGGACTTTGGGACAGTCTCTTCTACTGTGTTCCCTGGATCCACAATTGTGGCATCTAAAGGCCTCATTATATTTATCTTGAAAGACTACTTTCCTAAAAGATTTGTGTTCTGTTTGGTTACTGGAACGATTTTTTCTTGAATTGTCTTCTGCTATCAATTTGTTAGATAGACTTTCTATTGATAAATATCCCAAATTAATGGTATCTAAGTGTGACATAAAGCTATCCCATGATGGATCAAGTGAATTGATAATAACACTTTTCATTGTTTGATCTGAAATCACTTCCCCCCTCAATTGCAGCTCAGCTCTTATTTTGTTTAGATTTATCAAATGCTCACTTATAGAAACCCCTGGTTTCACTCTAGAAGAAAAGAAATCCTTAGACATTCTTGTGGTTGTGGCTACGCTATCGCTGTGAAATAGATTAAACATGCATTGAATTATTTCTGATACAGTTAGGTTTGGTTTGATGCTATGATACATTGCAGGAGACACGCTAGAAATTATTATGAAAAATGCTCTATGATGTAAACAATCTATTTTTAAAGTCCAAGGTCTTCTTGGAGGACTAGTTATAAAGAATAGTAAATTTTCTTTCATGAAAATAACCTGAAGCTGTTGGTACCACTCTTGTAAATTAATGCCATCAACTCTAAGTTTTGGGAAGTCACTGGGTAAGTTCCCCACATTATTTTGTCCATTACTTACAACCTGAGGCAGTCCGTGGTCTCTCAAGTGCAGGAAATTACAGAACGGCATTGGGATGCTTGTAACGAGTCTGCGCGGTTCTCTGGCCAGTTCAAGTCTTTCGGGGCCGTCTACGTAGTTTTGCACATGCGCGTTGCTCATTTCTTCTTTGGCGCCGTTGTGGAAGGTTCTCTCCATTTCAGCTCTCTCGATCCGCTCCTCTTCAGATGAGTCGGTCTCTGGCTCGGTTTTTGGGGCTTTGGTGATGGCGACGGTTCTTCTCTTTCTCTTGTGTGTGCTGGCACTCGATTCTGTCTGCGGTGTAGGACGGAATCGGCATGGCTCTCTGGGCTCGGGTGTCGTCGTTTTCGAAGTCAGGATGGGAGCGTGCAGGTCTTGAGTTGTCGGTTTGATTTCTTGCTTCTTCGTTGATGTCTTGGAAATTTTCAATCTTGGCCCAAAAGCAGCAAAAAGCGTTTTCATTGCTGACTTTATTTGAGACTTTGTTAAATCGTCTTCACTTTCTGATTTTGGTTCATCTGAAGAGTTTGAGACTTCTTTTTCACTTTCTTCGTCTGATAGCGTTTTTCGCGCCAGAAATTTTGAACTGAGCGTTTTGATTGGCTCTGCTTCACTCTCTTTTGAAGTTCGTTGAAACCAAGATGGCTGCCATTCAAAATTTCGCGCGAGGTCACATCTTTTCTTTTTTACAACTATTTTCTCAGTAGTCATTTCACTCACAGTTTTTTGATCTTTGGGTTTTTCTTTAATGACGTTTTTCTCTCTCGCTGCTCCGCTGTTCCTCAGCATCTCCTGGAGGTCCGCGATGAGGCTTTCATCATTCTTTTGGCTTTTTAGTATCTTTAATATCTCTGACCTGAGTTCGTTATTTTCTATCTCAATTTCTTCCTGGTCGTTGTTTTCACTCATCAGTTCTTCTTCTTCAGTGGTGTATTCTTCGGATTCTCTCGAAATCGCATTAGTGGATTCGTTGATCATCTCTTGATCAGTTTCTATTTCTTTGCTGTAGGCCCTGGTGTTGGGCCTATCTTTCTTGGACATTTTTAATTACTTATTGAGTCAATTAACCATCCTCTGCTACCAGCTTGTTGCAATATTTTCAGGATCAGACTCAATAAAGATAATAGAAGTTAGAGATTTAAATATATTTCTCTTTAATCATAATAGGCATTCTATATTCGCTGAATATTCAAGATAGAAGCAAGGAAAATGGGGAGGATGGCTCCTTATATATACAAGGGGTGGAGCCAGGAATGGGAGTGGTAAATTATGAATACATTAAAGTCCAAAGAATAAGTTAACCCCTGATGTTCCATATATACATTATTTACACATTAGAGAATAAGGCATTTACATCTGACAGGGACATTATAGCAGTGTTCCGATATTTGAGAGGCGCCTCAAAGATGAGGGGGTCAAACTATTTTCCAAAGCACCAAAAGGCAAGACAAGTAACAATAGTTGGAAACTAACCAAGGAGAGAAGCAACCTAGAACTAAGGAGAAATTTCCTAATGGTGAGAGCAATTAACCAATGGAATAGCCTGCCTTCAGAAGTTGTAGGTGCTCCAACACTGAAGGCTTTCAAAGAGACTGGACAACCATTTGTATGAAATGGTATAGGGTCCCTTGCTTGAGCAGGGGGTTGGACTAGAAGGCCTCCGAGGTCCTTCCAACTCCATTATTCTATAAAAAAATCTATGAAATTTGTAATTTACCATAGTTACCACAATACGAGACTGAATAAAGAATAATAAAGCATTAAAAGGATAAAATGGTGATCTAAACAGAAAGGACACCATCCTTTAATTGGTGCTCCAACACAGCACAATCCAAAAGCTTGGGGAGCGGGAATTTCCCTAATTGATCAAAGTGATTAATAATAATTAATAACCCATCTTGCTCCTATGCTGCAATAATGAATTATGAGAATTATGCTGTGGGAACAAATGCATTTTTAAAATACTTAATATGTTTGCATTTTATTGTATCCCGCCCAATCACTTGCTTATTTGATGGGCAGCTATCAATTAGATAAATAGATGCAAGAATTTGATAGAATGAATGTATAGTATGTGGATTGTGTATGTACAGTAAATGAGTGGGCATGTGCAAAAGCAGTATGACTCATTAATCAGTTAATTGTGTGCTTTTCTGTGTATCTAGTGTGGAAAAAGGAATGGAAAATTACAGTTTTCTTCCTTGTTTCATTACATATATACATGAAATAATACAAAACCACATTCAATAGCTTACAGTGATTTTCTTGTTATAACTCACATCTACTTACTATGTTTAAAGGGAATATCCTAATACATTCCTATTACCATAAGTATTTATTTATTGCACTGGCTTCTATTCCACTTCAGCCTGTTGATTCTGAGCAGCTCACAAAGCTCAGTTCAGTAATTCAGGTTTAAAGCATTGATAATCCAAAAAAAGAACAATAATTTTACCTGCTCATCAATATGGTAGCACTTTATCAGAGGAAGAAGAATCCCTCCTAAAGAATCAGACCTTCACAACTCTCCAAAATATTGACAGACATCTGGCCATCTTTATCTCAGCAAGGATTTATGCTTTTATCATGTTTTTAACATCTTCTCCAAAGACTCCTGTTTCTTGTTTTCATTTTTATTTTTCCTGGAGATAGCATCACTTTGTAGTCAACTACCCATTGTAGTACTATCCATTGACAACTCTAACATTTTGAAAAAAAAAGTACACTGTTCAAACTGAAGACTGTCGGAGTTGCTCATCCTCCTCATTCTGCTTTGTTTTTTTTTTTCAAAAAATCATATTTTTGACAAATTCTATTAAATTCATGTAAAGTTGCTGTAGGGTGCACTATTCATAAACACATTAGCTCCTCCTTTTTTCTTTTCTTTTGCTTTTTTAGGTACCTTTTCCTCCCTGAAAAATATACTTCAGAGTTTTCCTGACACAGAAAAATAGATTGTAAAGTATCAGAAATTCAACATTTAAAGGGAAACCGTATTTAAAAAGAGATTTCTCAATTTTTTTAAAGTAAAAGGTATGTTGGACTTTCAGTGATATTCAGTATTATTGACCATGGTGAGTTGGCCTGAGAGGGAGTGACTGGCCCAAAATCAGCCAGCCAGTTTTCATTTCTAAGATAGATTTAGAACTCACCGTCTCCTGGCTTCTAAACTGGTGCCTTAAACAATAGACACTATAGCTAGATAGCAATAGCACTTAAACTTATATACCGCTTCACAGGGCTTTACAGCCCTCTCTAAACAGTTTACAGAGTCAGCATATTGCCCCCAACAATCTGGGTCCTCCTTTTACTGGCCTTGGGAGGATGGAAGGTTGAGTCAACCTTCCATCCTCCCTGGTGAGATTTGAACTGCCAAATTGCAGGCAGCTGGCAGTCAACAGAAGTAGCCTGCAGAAGTAGCCTGCAGTACTACACTCTAACCACTACGCCACTGTGGCTCATGCTGTATATAGATGCTGTATATAAGTAACTATTGAGTTATGATCACAATTGAGCCCAAAATTTATGTTACTAAGGAAGACATCTGTTAAGTGAGTTTTGCCCCATTTTACGTCCTTTTTTGCCACTGTTACGTAAATCACTGCAATTGTTAAGTTAGTAACACAGTTGTTAAGTGAATCTGGTTTCCCCATTGACTTTCTTGTCAGAAGGTCACAAAAGATTATCATGTGACCTTGGACACTGCAACTGTCATAAATATGAGTCAGCTGCCAACTGTTTGAATTTTAATCATGTGACTGCCATGGAAATGCTGCACCGGTCGTAAGCGTGAAAAATGGCCGTGAATCACTTTTTTCAGTGACATTGTAACTTTGAACAGTCTCTAAATGAACTGCTCTCAATCAAGGACTACCTGTATGAGCTTTCTTGGTGTCTAGGAAATTGCCCTGGTACAAGGTGCAATGATGACTGTCGAGCATCAAGAAGCACTTGACACCATGACCACGAACGCTGAGCCATGGATAACATACCTGCCGGGGGGGAGATGGTTCACACAGGTGTTGGTGATGGGGTTAGGTCTAACGGCTAGGAGTTTATGGTGCACAGGTGTTTATGGGCATCGCGTATGAATAGTGGAATGAACTGTGGACAAACAGCTCCAACGAGGACAACATGGATGACGTCACCACTGTGCGCACGGATTAAAGCGGTGGGAAGTGTGAATCCTCACAGCTGTTTGCGCTTAGAAACAACCCTATAAAAGAACCCTAAGTTTAGCTCCCGGTAGCCGCGTCTTTGTTTGCTTTGCATTCCGGCTTCCGTAAAGAGCTGATGTCACAAATTAAACCAAGATACTCCGCTTTCTGAGTCGAGCGTATTCCTTGTGTGTTTGTGATCACGGTCCGAGGGAGGCTGAGAGGAAGACGCGGCTCCCTTGTTCACCAAGCTTCAGCACCGGAGGGGCGCCATGGCAGAGGGCGTATCCGTGGAAGCACTGCCTGGGGAGACACTGGAGAAGGAGGAGGAGGCAGGGGATGCTGCTGCTGCCGAGGCACCTGAGATGAGTGAGCAGCTGGTGGTGCGACCAAAGCAACAAGAGCCACGGAAAGAGGTCGCCGCGGAACCACGGAAGGAGGTGGGACGTGAGGACCAGGAGTCGCAAGGACTCGGAACGACTGCTCAGGCTGGTGTGGGACATTGGTGGCACATTTCCGCCTTGACCGGGACGTGAGTACAAACTCCACCCCATACTGGCGCTCAATTCCAAGGCTGGAGGGAGTGGCAATGGGTCGAGGATGAGGACGGGGAGTGGAGTTACTCCACTGGCCCGGGGACAACTACTATGGATGTTTTACGAGAAAGGTTCGGGGAGGCTAGCTTTTGAGATGCGCCCTCCTGGCAGCCTTGGGCACCCAGCGTGGATTCCTCTGATATTTGGCAGGGGGTGGGGTGCTGGGAAGCAGTGCTGGGGGCAGACTCCGTCTTGCTAGCCCAAAGTTTAAGCCCGAACAATGCACAAGACGGGCGAGCGGGGAGCACCTCCCAGGGAGTACTGGTGCTGTCCAGTCAGTCAGTGGGGATGGTGTCTGCATGCCAACAAGAGCTGTTCCGCGGCCAGGCAGAGAAAGAGGAGTGGATCACGCTACGGATGGCCAGTGAAACCAGAATGAAACACCACAACCCCGTCAGTTAGACCCATTGCCTATGTGGGGCCCCAGGATGTGGACCCCTCAAAACCCTTGGGGCTTACCTCCAGTGCAAGCCACTTTCGACGGATCATCAGAAAAAGTGGCATTGTTTCTCAGCCAGATAATTAGCCATATGGATCTAAATGGCAGGCTGCATCCCTCACAATGGTCCATGGTGGTTGCAGTAACAGCTGTATTCACGGGCGAGGCTGCTGATTGGGTCACTGACCTGCATAGCGAGCACGCTCATGAATTGACAGATCTCGGACTGTTCCTGGAGGCGTTAAGAAACCGGTTCAAAGACGAGACCCGGATTCAGGTTATCAAAGGGGCACTGGTGAACCTCAGACAACTTGGTCACCCGGCCAAGGATTATGTTAAAGAATTCCGCAACCTGGCTGGGAAACTACGGTCTTGGCTGGAATGCCTCCTTATACATCAGTTTCAGTCGGGACTTGACAGAGAGATAAGACAGGCTTGTGTTTATCGGGGAATAGGACCCCGCCTGTCAGAGTGGTACAAAGCAGCTGTCAGCTTGGATGTGGGGTTGTGGGAATTTAGGCCCCAGAATGTAAACCAAAATCAACTGAGGCGTGGACCTGTTGGGCAGTCCGGTGAAAGAGGTATGGTCAGGCCATCCCCGTTTTTTGGGGCCGCAAGCGGTGAAGCGGGTAGACGACCATTCCATTGCTTCAGGTGTAACCAAGAGGGGCATAGAGCAGCTGAATGCCCCTTACTACAGATTTCCACCCCACCCCACGACCACCAGGGCTAAGTACTGCACCACAGGAACGGTCTGTACGAACACCAGAACTCTCCAGGGTGGCAACCCATACCTCCTTGTTGGAGACAACAACACATGCCATCATAGGTCTCGCATTCCCGAGACCATGGAAAATAGTGACAATGAAGATGAAATACAGGATCCTATGGTAAGTGACCCTATACGTCCATTCCTAATACCAGTAACCTTATGGCATCCCACAACCAATCGGGACTGCGATCAGGAGGCATTGGTTGATTCTGGATGTACACGATGTCTCATCCGCCGGTCCATAGCGGAAGCATTAGGTCTCCGGATACTGAATCTATGTACTCCCATTAAATTTGAACAGGTAGATGGAACAATACTAGTGGAATGCCAACTGCTAGTGTAACTGAACCAGTGGTTTTGAAGATAGGGGAACACCAGGAACATATCCATTTTATAGTCATAACACAGATGATTGAACCAATCATCCTTGGTCTTGCGTGGTTAGACAAATGGAAACCACACATCTGGTGGGAGGGGGGGTTTCGCAAACTGAGACTTCCAATAACAGCAGAACCTTGTGTTGGACTACATTATGAGGTGATGCCCAATCAGAAGTATCCCCAGGTGTATAATGACCTTGCCCAGGTATTTAGTGAGGATGAATGTGACACGTTACCACCACATCGAGACACGGATTGTGGAATTGAACTAGTCCCTGGGGCTCGGCTACCAAAACCTTGGATGTACTCGATGACTCCAAGAGAACTGAAGGAATTACGAGAATACATAGATAAAAACCTGGCGAGGGGCTTCATCCGCCCCAGCCGGTCACACCTAGCAGCTCCAATCCTATTTCGAGAAAAGAAAGATGGGGGGTTATGTTTATGTGTTGACTACCAGGGTTTAAACGTTGTTTGGGTTGAACCGCTGTATCCTCTACCCTTAATGACTGACCTGTTGACGACCCTGACTACCAGGACTTCTGACTGCCAAAAGGCGTTTGAAAACCTCAAACGTCTGTTTGCCAAAGAACCTGTTCTAAAACATCCAGACACGTTACAGCCATTTGTTATACAAGTGGACGCCAATGACGTAGCCGTTGGGGGCGTCCTCCTACAAGAAGATACAACCAGTAGTCTAAGACCCTCTGCATATACCTCACGTAAATTTACGGCAACAGAAAGAAATTGGGCTATTTGGGAAAAGGAGGCCTTTGCTATGAAATGGGCATTAAAGACTTGGAGACATTTACTAGAAGGAAGTACACAACCGTTTGAGGTCTGGACAGACCACAAAAATTTGGAGGCACTTCAGATGCCTCGGAAATTATCCCCAAAACAGGTCAGATGGGCACAATATTTTCAACGTTTCTGGTTTTCCCTTAAGTACAAGCCAGCAGGGAAGATGTTCTTGGCTGACGCTTTATCCCATATGCCTCAATACCGAAGCAAAAGAGATGAGTTATTACAGGCTTTAATCCCACCCATGAGTACAGAGGCATGCGCTCTGGAAAGTCAACAAACCCGTGATTGGCTATTGATGCTACGAAAGGAACTGACAACTGATAGGTGGTTACAAGACAATCAATCATTTGTAACCCATCGGGATGGATTAGCATGGTGGGGAGATGAATTGTATATCCCCGTTAAATTAAGACAACAAATATTGAAACAATGTCATGACACTAAAACGGCAGGACATTTTGGTTTCCTGAAGACTTTACACCTAACCAGGAGGCAGTTTCAGTGGCCTAAGATGTGAAAAGATATCGAACAATATGTCCGAGGTTGTCACATCTGTGCTGTCTCCAAACTGAGGCCTGGGAAACCTTTGGGGTTACTGCAAACAGTAGCCGAACCGAGCAGGCCATGGGATGAAATCTCAATGGACTTCATTGTAGACCTCCCTAGTAACAGAAGGAATACAGTAATATGGACAGTGCTTGACCTTTTCTCGAAACAAGCTCATTTCGTTCCCTGTAAAAGGCTACCATCGGCATGACGGCTAGTCAGAATGTTCCTTCAACATGTTTATCGCTTACATGGGGTACCTAAACAAATCATATCAGACAGAGGAGTACAATTCACCTCCAAATTCTGGAGGGGATTTCTCCAGGACATTGGAGCAACACAGGGCTTAAGTTCTGCATATCACCCTAGCACAAATGGAACTGTAGAGCGGACCAATGCCATGGTGGAACGTTGTTTACGTTCCTACATTTCATACCAACAAAGAGATTGGGTGGATTACTTACCCTTCGCTGAAACAGCATATAATAACTCAGTACATCGCAGCACTGGATACACCCCATTCCAAGTCATCATGGGACGAGAATTTCCAGCTATCCCCGAATTAGATCTCCATACCCCAAAACCTACCATCCTCATGATTGGTCCTGCAGCATACAGAAGATTTGGCCCCTAGTAAAGAAAGCACTAACTAAGGCATCAGAGGAATATAAAACCCAAACGGACAGAAAACGAGCCTCCTGTCCGTCGTTCCAAATTGGAGACCAAGTGTATCTATCAACCAAGTATTTAAGATTATGACTACCAAGTAGAAAATTAGATCCCAAATACATAGGCCTTTTTCCCATAATAAAGATTATAAACCCGGTAACGTTCATGTTAAAATTACCTCCCCTACTCGGAAAAATCCATCCGGTTTTTCATTCCAGTTTATTAAAACCAGTTACCATACCTCATGGTCCACTACAAACACCCCCAGGTCCTGTGGCGGGATCACATTACGAAATTAGAGACATCATTGACTCCAAGTACTGTAGGGGCCAGTTACAACATCTAATTCAGTGGACAGGTTACCCAGACACAGAAGCCTCATGGGTCCCAGTATATGATATAAACGCCCCACGACTATTAAGGAGGTTCCATAGGGACAACCCCCACAAGCCACAGCCAATACGTGACCACTAACAACTGTTTGTTTTTCCTTCCCCTGTAGGCAGAAACCTGGTAGGGGAAGCTGCCTGTCGAGCGTCAAGAAGCACTCAACACCATGACCATAAACGCTGAGCCATGGATAACATACCTGCTGGGGGGGAGGTGGTCCACATGGGTGTTGGTGATGGGGTTAGGTCTAACAGCTAGGAGTTTATGGCGCACGGGTGTTTATGGGGGTCGCGTGGGAATAGTGGAACAAACTGCGGGCAAACAGCTCCAACAAGGACAGCGTGGATGATGTCACCGCTGTGCGCACAGATTAAAGCAGCAGGAAGTGTGAATCCTCACAGCTGTTTGTGCTTAGAAACAACCCTATAAAAGAACCCTAAGTTTAGCTCCCAGTAGCTGCGTCTTTGTTTGCTTTGCATTCTGGCTTCCGTAAAGAGCTGATGTCATGAATCAAGATACTCCGCTTTCTGAGTTGAGCGTATTCCTTGTGTGTTTGTGATCACGGTCCGAGGGAGGCTGAGAATGACATTATCAGCCAATCAATGCTCTCCGTGCAAAATAACAGGAGTCTGACAGTCTGTTGATGCTATTTACCAAAGGTTTAGTTTTTAAAACAAATAAAGCAAAGTTGTTCCAACTCACCCGGTTGAATGACCATGCCAGATTCTGCTGCTGGACTGCCATTTTGTTCTTCCCTTGGATTCTTTGCTTTTAATTTAACTTTAATTAGCCACCCCAAATCCTTAGGGATTAGGAAGGATTAAAAATTCTGGGAAATGAAGAAACAAATGAAGAAACAAACAGCTGACATATGTAAACATTTTGAGCAAAGCTCTCCCCTCACCCCAAAAAAAATAAATACCTTCCCCGTGGATCATTTTTTGGGTAGTTTGGTACAATTAATATTCAATTATTCTTTTAGGAAAATGGTCATTGCTACACTTATTCTTTTTAGAAGCATTCAATCATATGTTATTGTGCAAATGAACTTTGTTTACTGTCAGATTGCACATTTTATGGGCATGTTTGCTCCTAAGTGCTATTATCTTTAAAATGAAGTGTCCACTGGAGGATCAGTGAAAGACTTTATCCCTCAACCAATAAAATCTCTTGCCTCAGGCCTGGCTGTTCCTGTAGATTACTTGGTGCTCTGGGAAATCTCTCAGGAGCACCAGAAGAAGCTATATGGGCAACCATCATATCCATCTTTCTGCTAGTTGGAATCTACAATTGGAGAACAGCGTCTTCTCAAATTCATGGTCCCCTTTTCTTAATTTATTCAGTGAAGAGAAATTGTATAATAATTTCTCAAGAGCAGTACTCTATATTTTTGACTACTATCTGAACAAACTTTGTTTGTGTCCAGTCTGTCACCCATTTTTCCCTCCCTGGCCAGAGGCATGCAGTAAGGTCAAGGACAAACAATGAAACAAGCCACTGTGATACAACGTCCACCCCTTTTGTACATGTTGTACATGTCTCATGGATGTTCAAAGGGGCAGAGCTTTCAGCATTGCCTTCATTGCATCATTCATAGCATCATTGCATCCATGGGGTCCTTGATGCTCTCTCTTCTTGATATCAAGAATACCCCTATCAACACTGACAGGGAAATTATGTCATGTCCATAGAGAGCAAACTCCAGTCTCTTCTTGCACTGATGATATTACACAGATGTTACACAGTAATGAAATAACTGCAAGAAAACAATCAAACTCAGAAAACAGCAAAAATCGCACAGTTCTTCCCCGAGCTACAAATATTCTCTTCTATTGGTATTCATTTCATTTGTTTGAGAAAAGCTTGGATTCTTTCTGTTCCTAGCCAGTGAATTCAAAATATTGGCCAAATGCACTTCAGCGGTGACAATTGAAACCCTCAAGGTATTGGGTTTGGAAAAGACCCAGGTATCTGAATAACAGACTTGTCTCTTAATCTTCCTTTTTTATATCTTTAAGTTCTATCTTGAACTTTATCTAAGTTATTTACATTTGATGGGTTCTGCATTAAACTGTTGCAATTTATTGTGACCAAGCTGATGTGAATAATCTAACGAAAGGCACTATCTCAGGGTACAATTATGTCCATAGATCGTTTGCTAGAAGTGAAAAGTTGCAACATCAATACCAATTCATAATGTCTAGATGTCAGCTTCCCTGATCTGGACAACCTTCCTTTTAACCTCTTTATCTAAATGTCATCACTTCATTTTGCTATCCATTGCAATTTTCTGAAATAAGCATACATGGATTTCTTTGGCTGTCCCTTTGATATTGATTTTGTGATCAAGTCATAAATCTGCGCGGAGGCTATCAAAAAAGTTTTTGACTGAAGCCCATTCTGTAAGTGATAAATGTATAATTCTCTGTCCCTTGACATTTCTTTCAGTATGCCAATTCCCCGTGTATTATTTTCAGGAGTTATTGCTATAACATGATATTTAATTAAAAGAATTGAGAAGACAAGAGCAATAGGTATATGTGGGTTATTAAGTTAGTCAATAAAATCAGAGTAAAACAGTATAAAATTTTCTATACAAAGACAAACATGTATAAAATGTCTTCGAATAAAGGGTGGTGCATTCAGGCACCCATTGCCCCTATATTTAGGAAAATGGGAAGAATGCATACCTGCATACCTTCTGCCAAACCTTTAACTATGAAGATATTTTAATTTAATTCAAAAATAATTTTACTTTCTTGCCAGAAGCTGTGTCTAGTTCTTGCATGATCAGAAAGGCAGGGAGGGCAAAAGCGAAGGAGGATTTTAAGAAAATAACATAAGGCAGCTGGATCACCTTGAACCAGTTTCTCTTACCCAGCCCAACACACCTCACAGAATTGTTGCTGTGGGGAAAATAGGAGGAGGAAGGAGTATTAGGTATGTTTGCTGCCTTGAAGTAATAAAGGTGGGATAAACTTCTAATAAAGAAAGAAATAAAAATAAAGAAATAAATAAAACTAAAATTGAAAATACTGTGTTTTCCCAAAAATAAGACCCAACCAGAAAATAAGCCCTAATGTGTGTCTTTTGGAGCAAAAAATAATATAAGACCCAGCCTCATTTTTGTGGAAACACGGTAGATACTTTTTAAGAACTAGAGTAAGGCAGTAGCCTCCAGATCAGAGTCAGAAATGAAAGACAACTAAATTGAAAGGAGATGATGAAAATCCTGAAAAATATCAGTCTAACCAAAATAAGTCTTTTAAAGAAGGAAAAGATTTAAAAAACCAGAATTCTTCTAATAACCATCTCCTCATCTATTGTCACTTGTGATCAATACTTTATAAGTGCAGCAAGCTGGAGTGTCGAGTTAAATTCCCTACTCTCCAACACTTTTAGTATTAAAAAACTTTAATAAAAAGCATATTTTTTTAAAAAAAATAATAGAATTGTCCTAAACTTAGTCTAAAATATTAGTAGTAGTCTTTTTAAAATTAATTCTTCTAAATCAAATCAGGCCTTCAAAACGTGCACAAATTTTCATAAAATGGAACTATTAACAATTATGGATAATTCAGCTAAATAAGATTAAGTACAAGTGTAGTTTTCTGCATGCAACCGAGTTTATATGAATATACTATCTAAGGCATCTTTCTGTCTCATCTATTGAAGAATAAAAATAAGTAATGTAAGTACCAATCAAGACAAAATAAATATGATGGTTGTTCTTAAAAAATAAAAACTATAGTAAAGAGTAAGATTCTAGGTATACATAATGATTTTTCATCAAAAAAGAATGAAACAATATGACATCAGCTTGATACCAAAGTACACGTAGAGTTCCTTCCTTGAAATTTTTGATAATCCAGATACTTTTAGAGAAATTGTAACCTAATAATCCTTGAGACAGTCTTTGTGACAAGAAATGTTTTTTTATATAGATGGATGAAATTTTTGAATCAGGACATGACATAATGTTATATCAAATAATAAGTGTGAAAGTGACATATTCGTCAGGGTGACAAAATAAGCTCATGACACTTCACAGGAACATGTGAAGTGAGAACTTCAAAGAAAAAATTCAATCAATCTACTCTCTAAAATATTATCAGGTACAAGTTTTGTTTTTGTTTTTCACAAAAGGAAACCAGAAATATTGTATGTTGGGTGAATTTGGCTAAATTCACAGAACGGGTTTTCCTTTTATGTCAGAGTGTTTCTGTAGTTCACGTCCCTTAAAGAAAGACAGTTTAGTATTTGAGTACAATTTAAATAGGGATATTAACCAAGTTACTTTAATACCATCAGAGTTTTCACCAACAGCTCAGTCTTAATATTACCTGTTCATAAATGAAGTATATTTCTCCTCAGATGATTTCTTCCCCAAAAAATATGTTTAATTTTTACAATCATAGATATCGATACTTTTCCTCATCAAAATACTCTTTCTTTTGGTATTGTATTTGTAGATTTTAGCTCTGCATTTAACACAATACTTCCACATAGACTAGTGTCTAAACTTATGGATCTTGGACTTTCTTATTCAATCTACCTTTGGATTATGGATTTCCTGTCTGGCCGCTCTCAGAGGGTCAGTTTAGGTAATCATATCTCTTCAGACCTTATTCTTAACACTGGTACACCACAGGGTTGCGTGCAGTGGTGGGTTCCAACAGGCTTTACTACCGGTTCTCTTTGTGCATGCGCTTCGCGCGCAATCACCTTACTAGTACAGAATGAAGCAAAATAGCTTGAAATTGGACATACTGAAGGACATTTTTTAACAATAGACCTGAAGGTTAATTTTAAGAGTCTCTGCCCCTATAGGCAGTCTCTATTTAAAAGTTGTTGTGAAAGAGGAACAAGCTTTTTCAGTGAAGATTGAGACTGATCTAAAAATGGATTTAAAAATGACTGACTACAAAGATAATAAGAAACAACTGTTATACTGGACATACAAAAGAAACCAGCTGTTTTCTTAATAATTAAAAAGGAGATGCAGCAAACCAAGAGAGTAAGATGGATAATTTTCCTATATATATCCTTTCCTATAGTCTTATTTTTTAATTCCTTTTCTATTTTTTAAAACTTTCTCTTTTTTCTCTTTTTTTTTTAGTATTAGATTTTTTAATCATTGTAGTTATAATTTTTAATAAAAATCCTGTTTAAAAACTGTTCAGTGAGCCTTTGGATTCAAATGCAAACAATTACTTTGAAGTGTGAGTGTATGACCATAGCACCAATCTACAACTTCTTAAAAGGAATGTGTCTTTCATTGGGATTACATAGCAGCTGTGGAGGGTGAGCCGGCATGCAATTTCGAGATAGTCAGAGTTTCAGATAGGTGTTAATATTCATGCTCCAAAGCACCACACAGTCTAAGTAACTCTTCACAATGGCTCTTAAGGAACATATGTTGCTGCTGTTGATGAGCTGCTCTCAACCAGAAAGCTTTACTCTAGAGGCTGAGGTAAAGCTTACCTTATGTTACCTTATTTTTACTCAGCTGGTGTCTTGGGCCAACCAGTGCAAACTCAAAAGCCAGGCAAACACAACTTGAAAGACTTTATTGCCATGCCATTAATTTCCTCAAGAGTAACCAGGGTTAATTACCTAGAGAGCATTTAGAAATTGTCTTGAGTTGTCAGCAATCTGACGCAGGAGGAAAGATAGAAGTGGAATATGAGCATTATCAAACCTTAACGGCCAGGTTTGAGCAACCAGGAATTGCCTAAATTAGTCAAGGTCAAGGGACTGAGTGCATGGCAAAGAGAAAGAATAATGGGTATACAGTTTGAGACTCAGATGATTGTTTGCAGAAGAATCAAGGGTTTTTATACTGTGTTTCCCTGTTTTATATTTTTTTGAACCCCTGAAATAAGCGCTTGGCCTTATTGCCATGTGCTCAAAAGCCCAATTGGGCTTATTATCAGGGGAGGTCTTATTTTGGGGAAAACTGGGTACCTTTTTCGTTTCTATGGGGTCATGTAGGAGCCATGGCTGGCTCTATAGGCAAAAGGAGAAATGCAAATCCTAGGTGTTTGTCTAGACTAATCTTGTCTTGCTTAATTGCTTATCTGAGGTTTCTGTCTGACCCAGTCTTTCTGAATGAAAATCTGCATTTTTAAAAGCTGGCCTCCTCAGTTTCTGCTTGGGGCAGAGAGACTAGTGCTGGTTTCTGCCTCCCTTAAGATTTTTTCCCATTTCTCCTTTAGAGGAAATATTCTATCCGGCCTTTTTAATATTCCCCAAAATATTTCATTTTCTTGGAGGGTGGGTGGGTGCTGACTTTCTACAAGCCTGAAGCTACTCTTACATAGACCTTAGGGCTTGACTTGATTTTTTTTTTTTTAATTTGATTTATATGCCGCCCTTCTCCGGAGACTCAGGGCAGTTTACAATGCATTAAGCAATAGCCTTCATACTTTTGTATATTTTATACAAAGTCAGCTTATTGCCCCCACAATCTGGGTCCTCATTTTACCTACCTTAGAAAGGATGGAAGGCTGAGTCAACCTTGAGCCTGGTGAGATTTGAACTTGCAACAATTGCAGGCAGCTGATGTTAATAACAGTGCTTTAGTCTGCTGCGCTGCCAGGGCTCTTTAAAGGGCTTTATTGTCCTTTTCTCTTAAGGAGATATGCTGATCACCCTTTTACTTTTCATAGCTGCTGGTGTATCCTTGGGTGCTAAGTGTCTGCCCGAATCGGGTGTCTCGCTATTTGAAGCACATCTCACCTGCTCAGGTTTGATAGCTTCTTGTTAATATATTGAATTTAGTAGCTGGAACAATAAAGTGTACAATAGGCCAGAACACACAGTTGTAGTTGATTAGTTAGAGAGTGCTGACTCAAGCATGAATGCAATGTGCTCTATGATTGGTTGCCATAAGTACAAAGGGGGAGTTTCCCTTTTTGCCCTCCTTTTTTTCTTCTTCTGTGTGTCCTGTCTACTGTTTTAGATTGACCTCATGATGTTCCTGGCTATCTTATGTTCTTCCTTTTCTGGATGATGACAAAGACTGCTGTACATTTAAGTGTTAAAATAGTTATATTTATATAAAAGACTATAAGCTTGTGTCAATGTCTCCTACTTCATCTGGACAGCTTCTGTGCAATTTCTTGACACTTCCAGAGCTGCTGCAAGAATTTGATTGAGTACTGACTGTTCAGCTTCTCATTCATTGCATTCAAAAGAGCCCATAGCATCTAGTGTTCATCATGCCTGATCTAGTTTATAGGCCATCCAGTATACAGGCAGTCCTTTACTTATGACCACAATTGAGCCCAACATTTCTGCTGTTAAGTGAGACATTTGTTTAGTGAGTTTTGCCCCATTTTATGACCTTTCTCAGTATAGTTGTTAAGTGAATCACTGCAGTCGCTAAGTTAGTAACCCGGTTGTTAGGTGAATCTGGCTTCCCCATTGACTTTGCTTGTCAGAAGTTCACAAAAGGTGATCACGTGACCTTGGGACACAGCAATGGTCATAAACATGAACCAGTTGCCAAGCATCTGAATTTTGATCACATGATAATGGGGATGCTGCAAAGATTGTGAAAACCGGTCATGAATCACATTTTTTTTTTCATTGCCACTGTAACTTTGAATGGTCACTAAATAAACTGTTGTAAATCAAGGAACTTTACCATCTTTCACCTGGTGCCAACAAGTTTTGATCTAGGTTTAAATGCATAAAATCATTCATCATTAAATTATATTGAGAGTTGGTCTTTACCTCCTTCCAAAGTACTCCCCTTGCTTAAAATGTGTCACTCTCACTGTCATTCTGCTTTCAGATAATCAATTTTGACCAAAGATCTGGAGAAAAGCAAATAGCAGCTCCTCCACCACAAAAGGAGCCAAAAGCCTTTCCCTTCCTCACCAAAGTTTTTGGCAAGCTTTGCTCGAGGTGAACAATACTCCTGGGCAATGCTTGTGAAAGCTTTCATTGATTACTGTGGCAAAAGTTGAGCAAGCTTAACAAGGTCTACTGAAGAACCTATGTATTGCTGCAGATCTGATAGGTCTACAAAGCTGAGGCACCATATCAACCAAATCCAAATCCAAAAATAAAATGGACAGCTAACATCAAAAACATCATCAAAAAAGCACAACAAAGAATGTTCTTTCTGTGCCAACTCAGAAAGGTCAAACTGCCCAAGGAGCTGCTGATACAGTTCTACAGAGGAATTATTGAGTCTGTCATCTGCACCTCTATAACTGTCTGGTTTGGTTCTGTAACCCAACAAGACAGACACAGACTTCAGAGAATAATTAGATCTGAAGAAAAAGCAATTACTACCAACCTGCCTTCTCTTGAGGACCTGTATACTGCACAAGTCAAAAAGAGGACTGTGAAAATATTTACAGAACCCTCACATCCTGAACATAAACTGTTTCAACTCCTACCCTCAAGAAGACACTATAGAGCACTGCACACCAGAACAACTAGACACAAGAACATTTTTTCCCCGAACGCCATCACTCTGCTAAACAAATAATTTCCTCAACACTGTCAAACTATTTACTAAGTCTGCACTACTATTAATCTTCTCATCGTTCCCACCTCCCATCTCCTTCCACTTATACTGTATGACTGTAACTTTGTTGCTTGTATCCTTACTATTTATATTGATAGTGTTTCCTGATTGCTTATTTGTACCCTATAACTATCATTAAGTGTTGTACCTTATGATTCTTGATGAACCTATCTTTTCTTTTATGTACACTGAGAGCGTATGCACCAAGACAAATTCCTTGTGTGTCCAATCACACTTGGCCAATAAAAATTTCTATTCTATTCTAAATGGACCACTAGATTAGAGAGTGCCCATTCTTTCCTGCTATCTTGTGCTCATTCATATATTTACCTCATACCATGTATTGATTTTGCACAGCTAAGTGAAGAAATGTACAGGTAGTCCTTGACTTACAATCGTTTAGTAACCATTCAAAGTTACAATGGCACTGAAAAAAGCGACTAATGACCATTTTTCACATTACAACCATTGTAGGATACCATTGTCAGCTGATCAAAATTCAGACCCTTGGCAACTGGTTCATATTTATGATGGTTGCAGTGTCCTGGGGTCATGTGATCACCTTTTCTGACCTGACAAGCAAAGTCAGAGGGGAAGCCACATTCACTCAACAATTGTGTTACTAATTTAACACCTGCGGTGATTCACTTAGCAGCTGTGGCAAAAAAAAATGGTGCAAAATTCACGTAACAACTATCTCACTTAGCGACAGAAATTTTGGACTCAATTGTGGTCGTAAGTCGAGGACTACCTGTAGTCACTTTATGGATCTGCTTCATGCAGCAACTCCCCTTTGCTTAAAATTTAGAACATAACCAATGCCCTGCTGAATCAGATTAACAGAGTTGGAAGGGACCTTGTAGGTCATTTAGTCCAACCCCCACCTGTCCCACCGACCAAGCAGGGGACCCTACACCATTTCTGACAAATGGCAGTCAAGCCTCTTCTTGAAAGCCTCCAGTGATAAAGCTCCCACTATTTCTGAATCAGACCCTTGGCCCCATCAAATCCAGCAGTCTATTTTTAGAGTGGCCTACCGTCCAAGGTAGCCACACTGCCATCAAAGCTAATAGCTGTTGATTCCTCACTTGGTTGAACTGAGACACTCTGAAGATTTACAGAGCTGTACTTAATCTTACCACACAAAGCACAATGTACTGTAAATCCATTTACAAGTAAAAAGTGTCTAAACCCCGATGGTAAAATCCCCCCTTTCTTTCTGTAGCCCTCTTCAAATCTTGCCACACGCTTAATGACTTGAATTCATCACCTTGAGAAAAAATAGGGATGCAAGCCGATGAGTGAAGGTGTATGAAATTGTCAGCAGCTGCAGTATTTCAGATTAATTTCTAAATGCTGACTTTTGACATTTTGCTGGCAATAGTCAAATTATTTTCTGCTGAACCTCATTTCATTTGATAGAAGCTGCAATCCTTAGCAGTATACTTTCTTGCAAGTCAAAAGTTTAAAGAGACTTATTTAACAATAAATGCCTGGGTTGAGATTAGTCCTTTTTCATAATTTCAAAGGTCAAAAATCTGTACTTAAAAGGGAAGGGAATAGAAGAGCTCCATACACGGACTGTGCTCTTTTTTATTTTTCCTTTATTTTGCTTTTTTCCCTTCCCTTTCATATTTATCCTGGTACAGTTGAAACCCAAATGCATTTTAAAAATAATTAATTGATTAGTCAGTTGACCATATCAAACCAAATGCACATCCAATTTCCTCCAATTTTTTTTTAGTAACCTTGGGTAAATATTAAGCCATGGACAACAAAGAAGAATTCTCAAGATGTTCATTCTGTTTGTGAGTGGAGCTTAGTTTAAAACTATTCTCAGTATTCTTATACCCTATAAAGAACAGGTAAATTAAATCTACATTAACTCACTGATTCTTGCTACACCGATTAGCTGCCTCATCTGTTTTCTGACATGCCTTCAGGTGTGAAATAGAGACATTTGATGCAAATAACATGTTGATGAGCATACATCATAATCGTCCATACTAGATTTAGCATTACTAATAATAAAAATTGTTGCACTACATGTTAAGGTTTCTGCACATGTATGAAATAAGCTTCAAGGAATAACCTACTGTAGCTTTGATATAATCACAATGATTTCATTATCTCTAGGGTTTAAAAATATTTGCTGTGTACTAAATTAATTCAATTTTGGAGGCATTGTGGTTTTTATTACAACTATTTTTTTTGCAAGTAACTTGATATTTTTTAAATTAAAACCACTCATTTTTTTTCCACTACTTGATAGAGGTAACTAGATTGCAAACCACCCTGTGACAAGATGGTAGACAAGAATATAAATAAAAAATGAATAAATCTGCTCTCATTTAGTAGTCATCCTAATTTTGGTGTCTCAGATATGGTAATTTTACAGCTTCATTCTGATAATGCCAAGAAAATGCTCTCTAGGAACCCCAGAAGGCTTAACAGTTTTGATTTGTAAGCTGCCCAGAGTCATTGATTGAGATAGGTGGCCTTAGAAATTGAATGAATGAATGAATACATACATACATACATACATACATACATACATACATACATACATACATAGGAAAATTTGAGGTCAAGACTGTGGTATATTTATTACAATGAAAGAAGCTGTTAAATAAAAAGCAGGCAGTGTGATGCTTTTACATAGTAACAAACATTTTTCTGGCTGTTTGTCAGATGCTCAGTTCTCATGTGCAAGACTGATCTTACAACTAGAAGTAGTCCTCAGCTTACAGCCATTCATTTAGGTAGCATTCAAAGTTACAATGGCACTGAAAAAAAGTGATTTATGATGATTTTTCACACTTACAACCATTGTAGCATCCCCATGGTGATGTGATCAAAATTTGGACACTTGACAACTGATTCATATTTATGATGGTCCTGAGGTCATATGGTTACTTTTTGTGACCTTCTGACAAGCCAAGTCAATGGGGTAGCCAGATTCACTTAACAACTGTGACAAAAATGTTTATAAAATGGGGCAAAGCTCACTTAACAATTGTCTTGCTTAGCAACAGAAATGTTGGTTCAGTTGTGGTCATGAGTTTAGGACTACCTGTGATGTGAGATGGAAGTCTGTCATTTGTGGATACAATAGGGATCTATTCAGATCTCTTGGTTTTTTGATCATTAAGAGCCTTCTCTCATAGCAAAACTGATACTATTGTCTAGTATTTTGTTTTATATTACTTATCCATATTTATTTATTTATTTATTACATTTATATGCCATCCATCTCACTATCAAGCAACTCCGGGCGGCTTGCAACTTCATCAAACCAATAAAACAATTAGAACATTAAAACATTAAATACTAAAAGTTAAAACACTAAAAATTGACAAAAATACTAGCTTTATCGCCGAAGTCATTCATTCCTTGGCTTGCATTTTCATTCTCTTCCCAAAATTCCCTTTGCCTTTGTTGTATTCTTTCAGAATTATTTAAGAAATGTCTTTTCCTCCAATCACAGCTTCTGACAAGTAATTGGGATTTTTCTCACTGTCAATTTCCTGCACTTGAAGATCTTTTCCATATCAAGATTGACAAGCTGTCCCTATTCAGAGTTTAGCAAGTCAGCAAAGTATGAGACAAAAGGAATTGAAAGAGGAAAAAAAGTATGATTCTGAAACTATCTGTAGTTTTGTTTTTTAAAAAAATTGTAGAATTGCATTCTCTGAGAGTTTTCAATAATAGATCTCCAGAGACACTCATCTCTTCCTTGTTTATGGCAAGGGTCTAGGTTTTTTATGTATTTTTTTTTAAGTTAGGATAGGAAAAATCAAAATATAATACTTCAGGGTTGTCAGGGAAACACTAGAATTTTCTACCAAGCAGGAGAGCCCGAGGGCACAACAGTGTGACAACTGCATCTGGAAGAAAAGAAGGTGGTATCATTTAATCTTATAGAGAAAGTTCATATTCCTTTACCTGTTTTTATTTAACAACCAACATATGGGCTTCTTCTATGTAGGTTCCTCAAAAATAAATTTAATTTGGCTTATTCCCCTAAACTCAGAACTGCTGGGAAACAGAGTGACATAAAAATACTGCGATAATGTAAATAAATAAATAAGAATAGCCATGCTTTATATATAGAACTGAATCTCTCTCTCTCTCTCTCTCTCTCTCTCTCTCTCCCTCCCTCCCTCCCTCCCTCCCTCTCTCTCTCTCTCTCTCTCTCTCTCTCTCTCTCACACACACACACACACAATAATCACACCTGTGCTTGAACTGTGAAGATGTTTGCTGAAAGCAACTCTTTTCACCAATCATTTTCCTCAATTAGTCTTTACTCATTCCGTAGACTGGTTATTTGTTTGTTAAATTTATTTGTGGTGTAAGGTTTTCGAGTGCAGCTCAGAATCTGATAAAGCCAATGAAACGCTTAACATGAGGCAACTGATCATCAGTTTTATTTCTGATCAGAAAGTAAAACTGGGCAACCTTTTATCTCCCACCTTAAACAGAGCAGGCAGAGAGAAAAAGCAAAAGCCGAAGCCACCACTGCCGCCGCCGTGTGCAAAAACATTTTCTCGAACTTCTTATAGTTTACACAGCTTGCACAGATCGTCATAGTGTTAGAAACATAATTTCATATCCATTAGTTCATGCAAACCTCATGATTTTTCTCAGCGCTCTGAAAACAAAGGACCTCAGAAGAGGGAAAGAATACATTTTCTGGCATATAGCCCAGAGCTTTGTTAGGGGGTGCTATCTCACATTAGGCATAATTCACATTTTGCATTTTACAACAAGTTACTTAGCTAGGCTACTTGGCAGCCTGGAGGCTTTATCTATGCAGATAGAGCATTAAGTCACAATGTAGGTTCTCTCAGCAGCACGGAATATCAAAAGTTGAGTTAGGTACATACTGAACATGTTCTGATCCTTTCAGTGGCCTATCTTGCCATGGGGCTAATCTAGATAGTTTACAATAATAAAAAAGGAAGACAATGAAAGGAGTGCAAACAGAACTGAAGTAAAATAAGAGAACAATAAAATAAGTGATGACAAAGGAACAAGAAGAATACATCAATCTGATAACCAAAAAGATGGACCAGTGGAAAGCAGAGACCAAGGGAGAGGAGGTGGAGTCTGCCATCAATCCAGCAGCCACCTCCAGTGTTGAACTCCCCCATTTGGTTCCCAGGCCAACCAGCAGAACCAGGTATTCATGTTTTTACAGAAGGAGAGAAGATTGAGGGTAGATCTTTCCCTAGAGCAGAGCTGACAAACTTGTGGCCCGTGGGCCAGATGTGTCATGCGCTGGCCACATCCACGCCTGGTTTAGCAAAGGGAAAAAAAGTCCCAATACGTCAAGTGATGACGCCGTGACTATGCAAGTTTGACACCCCTGCCCTAGAGGACAGGATGTTCCAAAAGGAGAGTACTGCAGCAGAGAAGTCTCTTCTTCTGAATCCTGCTAGTCAAGATTCTTTGACCAATGGGATGCAAAATAGGTCCTCTATGCCAGCACAAATAGGACAGGCTTGTCCTAGTGGGGGGAGATGGTTCATCAGGTAACTTAGAGCTATGCTAGTATGGCTTTAAACATCATAACCAGTGGTGGGATTCAGCCAGTTCGGGCCAGTTTGGGCGAACCGGTAGTTAAATTGCTGGCTGGCCCTGGCCCTCCCCACCCCTTCCAGGAGTCCCCCTGCGGCCCATTTTTGCTCCCAGGAGGCTTCAGGGAGGCCTACTGGGTGCAAAACAGGGCATGGGGGTGCAGCGCCCCTCCCCCGCAGCCAGTTTTCGCTCCCAGGAGGCTTCAGGGAGACCTACTAGGCCCAAAATGGGGTGCCGGGGGCTGCGGTGCGGCCACCTGCGGCCCGTTTTCATTCCCAGTAGGCTGAAGGGAGGCCTACTAGGCCCAAAACGGGGTATGGGGGGCGGGGCACACCCCGTAGCTCATTTTTGCTCCCAGGGGAGTACAAGAAGCTGAGTGCTGCCTATCATACCCCCTGGCCATGCCCACCATGGCCACACCCATCCAGCCAGTCATTAGGGCAGAGAACTGGTTGGTAAATTATTTGAATCCCCCGTTATCATAACCAACACCTTGAACTGCCCTTGGAAGCAAACCAGTAGCCAGTGAAGTTCTCAGAGCAGAGGTAGCATATGGGCCATTCTAGGGGCCCCAAAGACTGCTCTCCTTGCCACACTTTGCACCAGCTGAAGTTTCCAAATGGACTTCAAGGATAACCCCTTAAAGTGTAAGACTTCTATGTGTCACACAGATTGTTGTGGCCCGTCAGCAGCCGGTGCTAACAAAGTCAAAACTATGAATTTTAAGCCCAGAATGACTGCAAAACCTGGTCAACTAACTTAGATTTAAGGCTTATAGCTGTTGAGAAGACTCTGGCCACCTTCGTCTTGTCAGAGAGATGCATTAAATTCATTTGTTCTCCCAGTGGGTAATAGAAGCATTGCAGTAGTAATTTCTACACATAAAGGGCAAAAGAAAGAACAAAATGGTACCACCTGCCCTATTGTGTCTACTTCCTCAGTTATTGGGACCCCTGTATTTTTAAAACTTGCTACAGAGTACAGATAACATTAAACTGGGCAAGAATAAATGCCATCCTATATTTAAGATTATGGAGATTACATTGGTAGTTAGATTGCAGCCTGCATATCATAATCTACAATTCCCCTAAAGAGAGATAAGTATGCCTTATTAGTTGCTGGGAAAAAATCTAGAAATCTGTTGAATAATATACATCTTTTCATTCTTTTGGAGCCACAAAATAAGGAAAGAGCTGGAGAGAAGTCTATAATTTATAATTTAAAATAGAGTGCTTTCATCCATGAGTTAACATGAAAGTCTTGGAAAATTTATTGAGAATTGGCTAAATCAATATGCAGACACAGCTTTATTGCCAGATGTATCCTCCATACAGCTCAGGACTATCTCTCAACTCAAAACAGCAGCTGGTAGTTATTTAGCAATTTTGATGATAGACATTAGAAAACTGCCTGAACTTTTTCAACAGGTAAATTAAAACTCATACAGGAAGTTGTGGATGCTCCATTAACTGGAGGTTTTTAAGACGAGATTGGATGGCCATTTAATACAGGATCTCCTGCTTGAGCAGGGGTTGGACTAGAAAACGTCCATGGTTTTCTCCAACTCTGTTATTCAGTATTCTGTGTAGGCCCTTGATTTACAACTACAGTTGGGACTGAAATTTCCATTGTAAGTCAGTGAGGTCATAAAGGGAGATGTAACATGACTGCACTGTCTTACAACTGTAATCTCAGTATATCAATTGTGCTTGTAAACTGAGAATCATGGGTTGTTAAACAAGTACCCATCCCAATCCAAGCTATTCTTGGGTTTGGTCCTTCCCAGTCCTGAATCTCACTAAGGTAGGGGACTGCCTCTAACTTTCCTCAACCACTTAACTCCTCACATCTCTGCCCTTTGTCTGCCCTAGACCCTGTCTTGTGGGGCAGCAAACAACCCCAGAACTGTGTTGCTGTCGGGGCCAACTCACCCCAGGAAGCATTCAACACCCAGCTGCCTTCTCTCTTATCTTTTGTGCCCAGATCCTGCCACAGGGGCAGAAAAAACTTTCTGCCTTTGCTATCTCCTTTCATTGCCTTTGCTGCCTATTTTTTGGATCCAGCTTCTCCAGTGAACATTTCCTAAAGTTGCTCTGCCTTCAGAAAGTTCATCCATACATTCCATTACATTTCCCAGGGTATGGCGAGCTGTCCCAAAGGTCCATTTTCCAAAAGGCAATTGGAGTTTCTTGGGGTTTTTTTTTCCTTTGAAAACATTTCGCTTCTCTTCCAAGAAGCTATCTACCATAGGTCAGTTGTATAGCCAATAGCATATTTTCTCTGAGTTCCCTAATACAGCAGACTGACATGAAATTCCTAATTTTGTCTAAATATTTGCTGTATTAGATTCCCATAGAAAAATCATTTCTGCTTTTGTCAACTTTTAGTTTAATTATAATTGACCAAAAGGACCTTATGCTAACATTCTCTAAATATTTCAAACTCATTTCCTCCATCATTAATGCATAGCTGGATAGCTCTGGATAGCTGGATAGCTCTGCAGACAAGGCACTGTAATTTAACACCAGCTGTCTGCAATTAAAGTCAGTTCGAATCTTGCTAGGCTCAAAGCTCAAGATTGACTCAGCCTTCCATCCTTTCTAAGGTAGGTAAATTGAGGACCCAGTTTGTGGGGGCAATAAGCTGACTTTGTATAAAATATACAAAAGTATGAAGGCTATTGCTTAACGCACTGTAAGCCGCCCTGAGTCTCCGGAGAAGGGCGGCATATAAATCAAATTAATAAAAAAATAATAATAAAAATAAATGTACAATAACAATAATTTCATTTTCGTGCACATTGTTAAGAGGAATTAAGACAAGCACCCAAGTTGTTAACCTACAAATTAAGCCAAAAAGGTGCTAAAATATTTGATTCCTCCAGTGGTTGGAATAAAGCTTTATCCAATGGCTTCCCAGACCAACATCCACAATAGAAAAGATTTAAAATACATTTCTATAGTCAATAGAAATTGTCTTTAACTTGTCCCACAGCCTCTCTCTTGAGATGAAATCAAAAGGCAATATAAAGACTACAAAAGTAATATCAAGCTTCTTGTTGGCCAAGGCAAGATATGATACAATCTAATTTAATCATATCTTTGATAGAATACTCTGTTTTAATTCTTGTCTAATGATGAAAAATAAAGGGCATATATAGGCTGCTTGTTTGTCCAGAGTACAGGTAGTCCTCATTTAGTAGCCACAATTGAGACTGGTAACTTGGTTGTTAAGCTAAACAGTCACTAAATGAAACTGTGACTGTGCATATTATCTTAAATCAACTTTCCATGGCTTGACAAATTGCAAAGGTAAATGTGACAATTGGTCACAAAGTTACTTTTCTTTGTGTACTGTTACTGTAACTGTGAACGGTCATTGTCCAAGGCAGTTGCTAAATGAGGACCATCTGTACAATTAGTAATTTAGAGGAAACATTTCATGAGAATTTAAAGGTTAACCGTAAAGAGGAAAAACAACAATGTAAAGGTATGATACGTAATCCTGAGCAGAGTATATACAAGCAGAGCCATATGAAGTGTGATACAGTCATATTTAATTAAAAATACACTTTTGTCCATGTTAAGATTTGGTGAGGGGAACAAATTATTTGTACTGGCTGAATAAGAATCCTTTGAAGAGGATGGCCATCATCTCATCTCTTCACACAACTGCAGGCAACTGTCAAGGGAAGGGAAGGGAAGGGAAGGGAAGGGAAGGGAAGGGAAGGGAAGGGAAGGGAAGGGGAAGGAGCGTTTTCCAATTCATAATATTGAAACCACATACTGGAAATCATCTTTTTTGAGCTGTCTTGGTAAATTGTGTAATGGTCAGTTGTGGGAACTAATGATACTGTTATTGTTCACAACTAAAGCTCCCACATGATATCTGAAGATCAGGCTTGAGTGAGAAATATGTGAATAGAGCAGTAAGGTATACATTTCTGTTACTGTCAGGATTCCGCCATCAATGGTAATGATGTCTTATTCAAGCCCCTAATTACTTCTTCTTCCATTTCAAGTGCCATTTCAAAATTATGACACTTCTGAGTCCTTTTCAAGTTAGCTTGATTTGTATTTTATCTCCAACGTTCTAAGCTCCATCACCATTTACTGTCTGGCTAGCTATTATTCCACCGAATAGATTATGTATCTCAGGAAAAAATATCAATGGAATGTATCATACTTACAGCTTTGAAATCCCTTGTCATCTTATTATCATAAAAATCAATGTGTTGCTTGGTGCTGATACATGAAACTCCTGTGAGGCTGTAGATAATGAAGGTGCTCTCTCTGCATGGTAGATGACTTAAAATCCATGAAACATGCAGATTTGCTGGCATCTTTAAAAAAAAGAGTTCAAAATATGGTAAGCACTTTCTAAAAATATATATATAATGGTCTGTAGCACTCTCAAAAGTTTCTTCTCTTCCTCCTCCTCCTCTTCCTATTTTGGATCTTTCTTCTTCCCTCCCTCCCCCCCCCCCGTTAATTTAGTAAAATATTTTACATATGTAATAAGAAATACATTCAAAGAAAAAGATACAGTAAATGTGAAAGAGAAAAATAAAGAAGAGACATTCAGGTTTTTAAAAAAACCATTGCTTAAATGCTACATTCAAAATACCCAACACATTTCTCATATTATCTATTAATAGTATTTTAGATTAAAACATATGATGGTTTTTATGAATAAAGTCCTGTAAAATTATTTCTTAAACTTTCAGCCAAAGTGATTGTAAACAACTTATAATCCTTATTTAATAAAGATATTGGTAAATAATTTCTTGTTGAAGTCTGGTCCTGACTTCAGCCTAGCTGTCAAGTCTAGCTGTCAAGAATAATATAATATTCATTGCTTGTTGTAAAGCCTGTAAAAGTTAATCCTCAAAGCATTTGTAATAAGAAGCCAAAAGGTCATTTGGAACACAGGCCTTTGCTTTTTAGTCTTTTTACTAGCTTCCCTAACTTCACTTATTGTTATAGGCAGTAGTGGGTTCCACTTACCTTTGCTACCATTTCGGAACAGGGAGCGTGCGCGGCACTTCTGCACATGCACAGAGCATCCGTGATGATGTCTGGGTGGGTGGGCGGAGCCTCCCGCCACCACCACTACTGCTTTGCCCGAACCAGGGCGAACCGGTAGAAACCTACAACTGGTTATAGGTCTATTCAAAATTTGTCTCTGAATCTTTGTAATCTTTAATAAATTTTATTTAGGTAAATATTTACCGACTTTTTCCAACGAAATTTCTTGACCTTTATGTAAAGTAGATTAATACTGGTAAAACACTTTTGGCATATTTATATTATCTGTTATTACAGTATTTCTTTTCTTTTTCCTTTTGCAATGTATATGTCAAATTATTTCCCTGGCTTATTTGCAAGTTCAAAATGTTTTTCTTTTGCACAATCCATCTTTATTTCCATCTCTCTCACTGTTAACATAGATAATTGCCTCTGTAGAAGATTAATTTGATGCGTAATAATTGTTCTCCCTGGGGACTTTTTAATTTTTTTTTTAATCTCACCCAAAATCACTTTTATTTTTTCTTGCCTTTTCTTTTTAAATTCACTGTTATGCAGCATGAAAGATCCTCTTATATAAGTTTATCTCACAACCCAAACTGTTCTTACTTCTGTCTCTTTACTAAGATGATTCTCAAAAAATTCTTTTCACTTCTTTTTTTTTTTTTTTGCAATCCTTGTGGACTTCTGGTGAGGACATGGTGAGCTAGGTGCCTCTGATGGAATTTGTAAGCCTTCTATGTCCTTGTGTGAAATCACTGAAGTTGCATTGTTTGTGAGAATTTGATGCTTGAAGGAGATGAGGGTGTCTTGAATATCTGGTGGAGCTTCTAATAGTCATGGGTTCTGTGCTCATAATTTGTGAATTATAATCAACAAGGGAAAAAAACCACACTCATAGCCCAATTCATGAACCACTTAAGAATTTAATATAAGTCCTACTATCCATGCTATGAGTCAGTTATCATGCTGTGACATCAATATTTTGGGTATCAATATCTGAGAATATTATTACCTTTACCTGAGAATATTATTCTATGCATTCCTATTACAGAGTAAGTTCTGTTACTATCAGCATCTAAACCTGCATGGACTTTACCTACTTTTGAACATGATAAAAAAAAGGTTGAAGGAAAGCCCTTAATTAATAAACAACATAATTTTTATAAAACACCATAGCTTGTTCTGCCTTTTCAAAAAAAACCTTTTGTATAGCATTTTCAAAATGTACTTAAGCTACATTTGTGTTGTTTGGCTAGTTGTACAGTCCAAAAATTGAAGGAAAAACAACTTGTACAGAGTCATCCCTAGGCAAGATGGGCAAAATAAGAAAGAAAGAAAGAAAGAAAGAAAGAAAGAAAGAAAGAAAGAAAGAAAGAAAGAAAGAAAGAAAGAAAGAAGCTATATCAAGATATGAAAATCAAGGTATTTCAAGAAAATGAGATATGATAAATGAAGATGCTTGCCAAATGTTTTCTCAGAGCTACATATATCAGCACTTTCAAGTGTCAGGAGATTCCTTGTATTTGTTTTTTACAGTTTATATCCGTAAAAGAATTTTGTAAATCACATCATAAAGTTGACAAAGAAATCTCCAATCATTTCTGGATAGTCATATTTCTTCCTCTCAGTACTCATGTTTCTATCTGCTCATATATTTCTCATTACCACAGCTGAACATCCAGTGCTAATATTATCATACGATTGTTAGGTATATTAAATAGAACAAGTAACAATGATAATTTATAGCAAATTGATTACAGTGGACAGCAGTTGAAAAATTGATTTGTGAAACTTCTGTTTCACCTACATCAGTTTAATGTAGTAATTTTTATCTTTGGAATGTTCTTTTTGTTTCCTGGAATATTCTTATTAAATAATTTGACTCTCAAAATGTTTTGCAAGCAAGAAAAAATATATGAACATTGAGTTTAGTGCTGTCTTCAAGAGACATTGTTCCACTCAACATAGTACAGACTTTCTGTTTCTGTTCTCTGCTATATGACTTGTGTTTCCCAGAGCAAAAAGGGACATAGATATTCCATTCAATAAAATTTGTTCTTATATAATATTGTATACATAACAATTTTATTATATTCTTAGTGCAGGCATTAACTGGGACTGATAGTGGTGTTAACAAGAACCTTTATTATGAGCCAACAGGCTGGAAAAAAACAACAGGGCTAACTCTGAGGTAACATGACAGCTCTTAAAATACCAACTAGCTGTCAGAGCACAACCAATAGCAAACACAGATACTGCCGCATTTACGAGGCCACGCCTCTTAGCCAATCCCCGGGCAGCGTCCCTTGTTGCCGGGAGCTGCCGAACACAACACTCCTTCACCCCCGGTTTGAACAGACATAGTCCTTAAGATACTTGGGGCGCCTGCGCAGGCGAGATGAACGTCTTAGTGCAGGCGCGGCTGCCGGGGGCGGGGCGGGATCAGGAACAGGCGTGGCCAGCAAATCGTCCAACACCGTGGGAGGTACAGATGCCGCAGGTAAGTTTCGTGATGGGCTGTGGCCGCGGGGCTAGAAGGTAGTGCGTCGGCCACAGGACTGTATCTGGGTGCTGCCGCTTCTTGAGGCCCAACACTCGGGTCGCCGTTGGGCAAAACGTCAGGCAGGGTATCTTGCCGACCTCTCAGTTGGTCCACGTGTCGGCGCCACGTTCGCCCATCAGTCAGTAGGATCCTGTAAGAACAGGGGCCCGTTATAGCAGTCACCCGACCCGGCAGCCAATGTGGTTCGCCCCCTAAATTTCTGGCAAAGACTAGGTCTCCTTCCTTAAATGCCCTGAGCCCCGGACTGGTACCCTGGTAACCATCAGGAGCGTAGGTGGGATGCAAACGATCCAGTACCATTCGCAGCCACCGTCCCATCAAGACCTCTGCAGGACTCCTGTGGGTGAGTGGGCAAGGAGTCGCGTGTTGGGCGGACAGATATGTGGCAATCCTCTCCTGCCAGTCACCAAAAGTTAACCAGGTCAAAACTTCCTTGGCAGATCGCATAGCCCGTTCAGCCAAACTATTTCCAGCTGGGCGGTAAGGGGCAATTGGGGCATGATGAGCTCCCAAACTCGCAAGGAAAGACTGGAAGGTGGCAGAAGCAAATTGCAGACCATTGTCAGTTACAACCACATCAGGAATCCCATGGGTGGCGAACAGGCATCGTAGCACCCACACAGTGGCCTCGGCAGTAGTGGTAGGCATGAGTTCCAGCTCTACCCACTTAGACAGAGCATCCATCACGATTAAGAAATGATGACCTCGGAAGGGGCCGGCAAAATCCAAATGCAGTCGAGACCAGGGCCCACGGGGAGCTTCCCATTCCCTGGGTGGGGCGGATGGAGGGGCCGGACAGGAAAACTGACAAGGCTGGCACCCGGAAACCCATTCAGAAACATCACGGTCGAATGAAGGCCACCAAACATAGCTATGCCCTAACTCCTTCATACATACAATGCCGGGGTGGCCCGCATGTAAACACCGGAGAACCCCAGGCTGGAGGGACGGGGGAACGACTACCCAATGTCCCCACAGTAAACACCCCAATTGAACAGAAAGCTCGTATTGGCGATTTCGAAAAGGGGTAAAGACAGAGGGGGTCTGTTCCAATGGCCACCCCCTACTAACCCAGCGGAGAACCTGAGATAGGATAGGGTCCCGGAGGGAATGGGCAGCAATGTCTGTGGCGGTCAGGGGCAAAGATGACTCTTCAACTAGGAGGATGGGCAGAGCCGGGGAGGGGTCAAGCACCGGGGAAGGTAAAGGTGAACGACTCAGGGCGTCAGCATGAGGGATAAGTTTACCAGGTCGGTATACTAAGGAATAGTTATAGGCGGCCAGAAAGACAGACCACCGGGACATGCGGGGGGACATGACCACAGGCATTTGGCGGCCTCCATCCAGCAACCCTAGCAGGGGCTTATGATCTGTTACTAGCTCAAAGGACCTGCCGTATAAGTACTCATGAAACCTTTTAATTGAAGCCACAGCCGCGAGAGCCTCCCGGTCAAGCTGACTGTAGTTTCTTTCAGCGGGGGATAATGTCCTAGAATAAAACGCTATAGGGGCTTCTAACCCGTTTGGAAAACGGTGACTCAACACCGCATCTATACCGAATGGTGACGCATAAGCAGTCAGGGTAAGGGGCAAATCTGCACTATATTGGACTAGGACTGCAGATGACGACAATAGTTCTTTAACCGCGCGAAAGGCATGGTCATCTACTTCCGTCCACACCCATGGGGCCGTCTTGGACAGCAAGCGATGGAGGGGTTCCGCCACTGTGGCCTTGTGGGGCAAAAACACATTATAAAAGTTTAAAAGCCCCAAGAACGACTGCAACTCAGCTCGGGAGGTGGACACCGGTGCGTGCTTGATAGCCGCTACCTTGGTGGGGGTGGGACGGATTCCCTTACCATCTACCAAGTAGCCCAGGAATTCTATCTGGGGAACGCCAATTTTACATTTGTTTTTGTTCAATTTTAACCCCGATTTCCGGAAACGAAGGAAGACATCCCTTACTCGCTCAATGAGCTCGTCCTGACAAGAAGCGGAGACGAGCACATCATCGAAGTAAGGGACTACTCCTGGCAGGCCCTGCAATAACCGCTCCATTAGGTTCTGGAAAGGGCCCGGGGCAACATTGACACCAAACTGCAGGCGCCGACACTTAAAAGCTCCACGGTGGGTTACGATGGTTTGAGCTTCCGCCGAAGCATCATCCACCGGGAGCTGCTGGTATGCTTGGGCCAAATCTAATTTAGCGAATATAGACCCTGAGCCTAGGGAATGGAGTAGGTGTTGAACTACAGGAACAGGGTAAGGATTTGCCGTCAATGCCTTATTAAGGGTACATTTAAAATCACCACAAATCCTAATAGACCCGTCAGGTTTGATGGGGATCACAATGGGGGTTTCCCATTTGGAGTGGTCCGTGGGTTCTAAAACCCCCTGGGATAAGAGTTTGTCGAGTTCAGCGTCCACTTTCGGCCTGAGAGCAAAAGGAACTCGGCGTGCCTTCAGTCTAATCGGGGCAACCCGTGGATCCACATTCAGGGAGATGGGAGAACCCACATACTGACCCAGGCCCCCATCGAATATGTCAGCGAACTCATTTAAAAGGCCCCCATATATGTCCACCCCCGTGGAGTGAATTCCTTCGATCTGCAATCCTAACGATCGAAACCAATCCATTCCCAGGAGGCTGGGAAGGAAACCCTTGACCACAATCAACGGAAGGGGTCCCACAAACCCCCTGGTTTCAACTAAAAAGGAACCCTGACCCAAAATTGGAATGAAATTCCCTTGGTAGTCCCTCAATCTGACCGGGCAGGGTTTTAACTGGCTCTCCCGTATGGTTGGTAACAGCCTCTTTAACACCCCCCATGACACAATAGACTTTGCAGACCCCGTGTCCACCTCCATCTGGCAGGAGGCTCCTTCAATGTTCACAGTCATGTAAAGTTTGTTGTTGGATGGAGATCTTGAAAGGGCATTCACCTCAGTGATGCGGCAGTTGCACGAGATGGAGAAACACTTGTCTTTAGCAGAATGGCGAGGCTTAGACACAGCAGCAGGTTTTGGCAGGGATCGGCATGCACAAGCAATGTGGCCCAGTCTCCCACAACGGCGACATGTAGCAGAACGGAAACGGCAGGTCGACCTCAGGTGCAGGTCACCACAGCTGAGACATCCTGAAGGTGGAGTCTTCTTAGGCCAACATTCTTCCTTGGGCCGGGGCTTGGACGACTGAAGGCAGTCGATCTCAGTCTCCTCATCCGTAGACCCTTCAGAGACAATGTCATGCAGGGGCACTGCGGAAGAGGTAGCGCCCCCGGAAGGGTAAAATTTCCGAATGTCAGCAGTGGATCTCTCAGCCATTTCAGCCGCCTGGGCCTCCTTGATCGCGGTAGGAAGATCTAAGTTCCGTTTGGCCAGTAGACGCCTCTGCAACCTTATGTCCTTAACACCACACACCAGCTGTTCTACAAGGGCGTCATCCAGGTCGCGGTACTCACAATCGAGGGCAGCTGTTCGCAATCGAGCCACGTAATGGTTGATGGTCTCCCCCTCATCCTGTAGAATTTGGCGCAGTTTAAACCTCCGGGCAATGCGGGACGGTGCGGGGGAGTAATGGTCCTTCAATTTAAGCCATAGGACGTCCCAGGCCACGGTATGCACTGGGGTAGGTGCGAACAATGCCCGAGTGGTCGCAAAAACCTCTGGCCCGCAAGAATTAAGGAAATGCGCCCTCTTCTTACCCCCGGAAAGATCGGTGAAATCGTTTGCTTCCAAAAAGCATTCAAACCTTTCCATGTAAGTGTCCCAAACCTCTGAGGAAGCATCGAAAGGGGCAAAAGTAGGCGGTGCCATTAGTAGTTCTCCACTCCTCGTCGCCAGTATTATATTCTTAGTGCAGGCATTAACTGGGACTGATAGTGGTGTTAACAAGAACCTTTATTATGAGCCAACAGGCTGGAAAAAAACAACAGGGCTAACTCTGAGGTAACATGACAGCTCTTAAAATACCAACTAGCTGTCAGAGCACAACCAATAGCAAACACAGATACTGCCACGTTTACGAGGCCACGCCTCTTAGCCAATCCCCGGGCAGCGTCCCTTGTTGCCGGGAGCTGCCGAACACAACAAATTTACATAGCAAACATGCAAAATTTGGATCCTCCTTTGAATTAGAATTTCTTAGCATGCAGCTTCCAACAGGATCATTTAATTCAGCTCTTTTCTTTATATTACATCATCATCATCATCATCATCATCATCATAATCATCATAAATCTCCTCAGCTACACCTTTCTATGACAGTTCCCTGGAAAGGACTCGATAGGTAGACAAAAATGCCAAATCTAGACTGAACTGACTGTGCGATGAATCAATCCCCTCCATAGATACTCCTGTATCATGGGGGAGGGCCTACAAATGTCTGTTACAATTGGATAACACCTAGCATGGATAAGTTAAAGAATGTGATTAGTAAAGAATACATCAAAAGAGTAAGGAAAATGCTAAAGGCAAAACTGAATGGTGGAAACATCATCAATGCTATCAATACTTGGGCTGTACCTGTGATATGTCCCACTGCTGGAATTGTTATCTGGACAAAAGCTGAACTGACAGTTTGTACTGAACAACAATAAATAAATGGTCCCAGTATTTATCAGCACTCTGGGTGCCATACCAAAATATCTTGGGAAATGTTTAGATAAAATTTTCATCTGTCAATTACAAAAGGCCACACTGCTTGGATCTGCACATATCCTGCACCATACATTATGACATCCTCAATCCTTGGGAAGAATGCAATGTGTATGAAGGCTAACACCAGCTGACACATTTTTGTGTGTATAATAATGATGATGATGATGATGAGGAGGAGGAGGAGGAGGAGGAGGAAGGAGGAGGAGGAGGAGGAGGAGGAGGAGGAGGAGGAGGAGGAGGAGGAGGAGGAGGAGGAGGAGGAGAAGAAGAAGAAGAAGAAGAAGAAGAAGAAGAAGAAGAAGAAGAAGAAGAAGAAGAAGAAGAAGAAGAAGAAGAAGAAGAAGAAGAAGAAGAAGAAGAAGAAGAAGAAGAAGAAAAGAGGCATGGGAAGACAAAGCATTACATAGCCAGTACATTTAAAAAAAAAATAGAAGGGAAAACAAATAATAACAACTTCTGCCAATGGCTAAGAGCAGGAAAGTTGAAGAAAGAGACAGAGGGGCTAATTCTGGATGCACAAGACCAAGCCTTAAGAACAAATCCATATAAAGCCAGAATTGAGAAGACAGCAACAGATAGCAGTGCCACGTCTGCAAAAGGGACGTTGGTCCTACCATGATACGCCCCTTCTCGTTGAGTGGAGACAGCAGCCAGACGTGGGTTGTGCTCATTGGTCAGAGGTAGGACTGAGCCTGGAATTCTTTTCCAAATCCGCCCCCTGTTGCTAGGGCTCCCAGCTTTTGTCGAAGGAAGTCCAGACTCGGTGTGTGGAAAGAAAAATTAGTAAACAACAAGTCAATAACACTACGACATGGATGACCAGACTGAAATCAGGGTGGGGCTGGCTGCTGTCTCCACTCAACGAGAAGGGGCGTATCAGGTAGGACCAACGCCCCTTCTCCCTTGAGGGTGGAGACAGCAGCCAGACGTGGGACATACCAAAGATCACTGTCCCATTTCACGGGAGGGAACAGTCTGGGCAGAACACCCCTCCCGAGCTCCAACACGGTGCAACACCCTCCTCCCAAAATCAGCCTCAGGAGAGGCGAACTTATCCAGCTTATAGTGTCTAATAAAGGGGGAAGGAGAAGTCCAAGTTGCCGCCCTGCATATCTCGTCCAAAGAAGCCTTTGAAGCCCATGCCGCCGTGGTCGCAGCACTTCTGGTAGAATGGGCTGTGACAGTGGAAGGAGGGGGCAACGATCGAAGTTCGTACACCGTTGTAATCGTCGCACGGATCCAGCGCCCCACCGTGGAAGAAGTCACTCGTTGACCTAAGGAAGACGGTAGAAAGGAAACAAACAGTGACTCTGTTCGCCGAATAGCAGCAGTCCTTTGGATGTAGAGTTCAAGCGCGCGACGGACATCCAGGGTGTGTAACTGACTCTCCAATGGGTTGGAAGGCCAGGGATAAAAATCTGGAAGAACCAGTTCCTGTAAACGATGAAAGGGAGAGTTAATCTTAGTCACAAATGTAGGGTCTAATCTGAGAACCACCCGATCCTCATGAAACATGCATAAATCATCTCTAATGGATAGCGCTGCTAATTCGGAGATTCTGCGCGCCGAGGTGATAGCCACTAAAAAGGCTACTTTGCCGGATAACAGACGTAAGCTGACGGACGCAAGAGGTTCGTATGGTGATCCCATAAGGGAGTCCAGCACGAGGGAGAGATCCCAGGAGGGATACCGATGTAGTACAGGTGGACAGAGGTTGGTCGCACCCCGGAGAAACCTTCGGATCAGCGGCTGCTGAGACAACGAATGAACAGAATTATATGCCAAGATAGAAGAAATAGCTGCCACGTGCCTCCGGAGGGTGTTTGGAGACAGTCCCTTGTCCAAACCCGACTGCAGAAAACGGAGGACCTGTAAAATGGAAGCCTGAAGAGGGGAAAACCCTTGAGTTGCACACCAAGAAGAAAAGGATCGCCAAGTAGCGGAATAAATCCGTTGGGTAGACGACCGCTGGGATGCTTGGATGGTATGAATTATGTCAGAAGGGATGTGGTCCCGATGTAGAGTTTCCCACTCAACCGCCAAGCGGTCATCTGAAGCCACTGAGGGTCGGGATGTAGAATTGCCCCTTGGCTGAGGCAATCTGGAGTATATGGGATCCTCCAAGGAGGGGACACAGAGAGATGTATGAGGTCCGCAAACCACGACCTCCTCGGCCAGTGTGGTGCCACCAGAATGATCTCTGCCTGCTCCAGCAATAGCTTCCGAATTACCCTCGGAATGAGGGGAAATGGCGGGAAGGCGTACAGTAGGCCCCGTGGCCAAGGGGAGCGTAGGGCATCCACTGCTTCCGCCTGATTGGAAGGAAAGCGGGAAAAGAAGCGAGGTAACTTGCAGTTCTGATGGGAGGCAAACAGATCCACCTGTGGACTCCCGAAACGGGTGATTATTTCCTGGAAAAGGAGAGGATGAAGGCTCCACTCTCCATGGTCTATCTGTTGGCGGCTCAGCCAGTCCGCTGTCACGTTCGAGACGCCCGAGATATGGTCCGCCTTCAAGGAGGCCAGATGCCTCTCCGCCCACAGGCACAATCTCTTTGCTTCCCGCATCAGTGAAACGGATCTGGTGCCGCCCTGGCGATTGATGTGCGCCTTGGCAGAGGTGTTGTCGGTTAGGATCAACACGTGTTCTCCGGAAACTAGAAGCTGGAATGCTCGAAGCGCCAGGTAGATTGCTCGCAGCTCCAGCCAATTGATGCTGCGGGTAGCCTCGACCCTGGACCACGTGCCCTGAGCGATCTGGGTCCCGCAGTGAGCTCCCCATCCACATTTGCTGGCATCGGTGGTCACTGTTACCCACTGAGGGTCCAGGAACAGACAGCCCTTGGAGAGCATTGGAGAGAGCCACCAGCGAAGGGAGGAGAGTACCTCCCTTGGAACTGCCACCTTGGTGAGAGAGGATCCCTTGCCCGTTCTCTGAAAAGGCAAGAGCAACCATTGAAGGTCTCTAAGGTGTAACCTGGCCCAGGGGACAATCGAGATGGTAGAGACCATCTTGCCTAGGAGTTTGGAAAGAAATAAAGGGGAAGCTCTCTTATCCCTCAGGACCCTAGCTACCATGGATCTCAACGCGGCCTGCCGATCCGGGGAGAGAAACACTCTACCTTGTTCCGAATCAATGATAGCCCCCAAATGAAGGATCCTAGTCGAGGGTTCTAGGTGGCTTTTCTGCACATTAACAGAAAACCCGTGTGATGCCAGTGTCTGAATTGTAAGGCGGAGGTCAGACAAGGCCTGCTGACGGGAAGACGACATAAGGAGAATGTCATCCAGGTAGCACTGGAGACGGACGGCTTGAAGCCTGAGGTGGGCAGCCAAGGCCGCTAAAATCTTAGTGAAGCTACGGGGAGCAGAGGAAAGGCCAAAGGGCAAGGCCGTGTACTGGTAGTGAATCCCAGCATAACAAAAACAGAGGAACCTCCTGTGAGAAGGGAGAATCGGTATATGGAGGTAAGCCTCCGTAAGATCTATTGAGCAGAGGAGATCGCCCCTCCGAACGCCGTCTAGTATGGAACGTAAGGATTGCATTTTGAACCTTCTATAGATTACAAACCGGTTCAAACGTTTAAGGTCCAGAATAGGTCTCCACCCACCCGATGACTTAGGGACTAAGAAGACCCGAGAGTAAAACCCCTGCCCCGCCTGATCACAAGGCACACGTTGAATGGACTTGATGGCCAGTAGATGGTTGATAGCCGCCTCCATGAGGGATCTACGCTCGGCTATCTGGGACAGGGGACAGCGAGTAAAAGACAAAGGGGGGGTGGAAACAAATTCAATGGCCAAACCCGATGAAATGGAGGCCCGGACCCAGCAATCCGAAGTAGTACTCTCCCAAGCTTTGGCGAAGAAGCCCAATCTTCCGCCAATGGGAGGATTGAAGGTACTACTAACGATGGCGACGGATGGAGCGACCCCCTCCCCCTCGAAAGGGCCGCCGGGAACCGAAACCCCTCCCCCTGGGAGGTCTGTCCTGGAAATTCCTCTGTCTAGGGCCTAGATACCCCGAATGGAAATTACCCGTGGAACGGGAGGGACCCAAACCGCCTTCCGAAGACCTCATTGGGGGACGCGGACCATAAGGAGAGAAACGGGGTTCCCCTCTACGAAAAACTGCAGGCAAGATCTTTCGTTTGTCCTTGGTTTCGACAAGAAACTTGTCCAAGGCATCACCAAATAGCTTTGTGCCTGAGACCGGAACCGAGGCTAGGCGCCACTTGTGCCTGGCATCCGCCTGCCAATGACGAAGCCAGACCAAGCGGCGGGCGGCAACAGAGGAGGCCATGGACTTCGCTGCAAATCTCATAGCGTTTAAAGTGGCGTCGGCGGAAAATTGCACCGCAGCCACAATCTTGTTGAGGTCTTGCTTCAACCTTGAGTCCTCAGAGGCCATCTTTTCTTGCAGCTGGCGAAGCCAGAGAAGTGTGGTTCGAAGGAGGCCGTGGCCGCTGACTTAATGGCCCATGCTGCCCCCAGGTGGGCTCTCTGCAGGACCTGTTCAGCCCTGCGTTCCTCCGGCCTTAGACCTTCCTCAGGATCACCTGGCATAGTGGAAGACGAGAGCAAGGCTGCTACAGGGGTGTCAACGGAAGGAACCTGCAGCAGGGAGTCAAGGTCCTGGGACACAATGAAATTCCTTTTGTCCGTAGAGGACGGCACCGGAAGAGAGGATGGTGCAGACCATTGTTTACGTATAACCTCTAAAAAGAGAGGAGGCGTAGGAATTGCAGTTATCGGTTTAGGCTGTTCAGCAAACAATGGGTGTAATGAGCCTGCGACAGCCTCAGGCTCTGTAGCGGGGGAAGGACCCAACTGGGCCGTATTTACTGCCTTAAACAACAAGGATTTGAAGAGGGCCTGCGGAAAAAGGCCTGTAAAAGCAGGCTGATCAGGAGGTAAGCCCTCATCCTCCGATAACTCTGGCTCCGGAACCTCTGTGTCAGCCTGGATGGCATGATCACTGACACAGGAAATCGCCGGAGAATCTGACCCCGCCAGAGAAATTGCATCCTCCATGTTAAAATCGTCGATAGGTTCCTCAGCCACAGATGGGACTGGCTGGAGATGAGGCGGTGTCTTAGCCGGAAAACCACGCTCAGCCAAGGATTGCTGCACAGCCACAGAAATCATTCTTTGGATATCCTCAGGCCGCCAACTAACCTGAGCTTGGTCATGAGCCGGACCGACCTCTGTAGAGGTTCAGGCCGGAGCAGAAGATGGGGAAATTAGTAACCCCGAAGGGACGGGAGCGATAGACTCCACAGCCGGAGGCATGACCATGTCCAAAGAGGAACCCCAGACATCAGTTGACTCAGCTGACAATTGAAAATCTTGTATCGAGACCTGGTCCGAGGTCACAGAAGTTTCATGTCTAGGGACATTAGGATCAACCCTGAGTCTCCTGGGGTGAGCAAGTTCAGACCTAGGGATGCCCTTACCCTGGTCCTTGCTAGACTTATTCTGACCCAGCCTTGATTTGGGAACCTTGTCAGTGCCTGTGTGCGAATGACTCAAGAGAGGTACATCCTCATGTAGCAGGGTATGTTCCTCCCTGATTGAGGCCACTGACTGTGCCTGAACAGTGGCTCTGCGGCCATGTTTTGATTTTGCCATAGACTTAGGCATGATCAATTGCCCTGCACTGGAAAGGAGCCTCTGTTTGAGTGTAAAAGAATTTTTAAGCCCTTAGACTCCCAGACTAAAGCTCTTTAAATTGCCTGAGAGACTGTGTGAGCGATCTAGATAGATCTGATAGACAGATGGCCTTCAGAGAGGGAGGGGCTTAGGCGCCTCAAATGGCGCGAGCGCAAAGTCAGGCTGAAGAACAAGGGCTTCGAGAGCCTCAAAATGGCGCGGGCGCGAAGCCCGATAAGGTGCAAAGTCTCTTGCCCAACGTCTGCAGCGCCTCCCAGCTGACGTTAATTAGCCCACAATAGTTTAGCGCTGATAGTTAGTCCTTAATAGTCTGGAGCTTTAGGAAGGGCGAAAAAACCCCTAAAAAGGTCCTCTCCGCTAAGCCCCGGCAATCCGCTAAACAGCTGCGGGCAATTATCGCCGAGCGGAGAGCGACAGGCAGGCGAGACGGGCGGAATGCTGAGAGCGCGAAGCTCTACTTGTCCGGAGACAGCGCTGCTAGCAGGGGCTCAAAACAGGGGCAGAGGCAGACAATACGTTAGTGAGGTTCCCGGCACAGATTAATTGAATGACAGTCGGGAAACCTTAAAGCCGAAAAGCGGCTAAACGCTGAGAGCGCAAAGCTCTATATGAAGACAGCAATGGGCACTGTAAGGCACAGGGGACAAAATGGCGGTCCGCAGCCTAATGAGGGAGCGCAAAACAACTCCGCTGACTGATCTGAGGCTAATGACCCCACCCCAAGGGAAAGGTCTGCCGGACCACCCTCCCCAGGGGAGCACTAGACTCCGCTGACCAGCCTAAGGTACTGGCCGTATCGTTAATGACAGAGGGAGTTAATGAAAGAAAGAAAAACCTGAATATCAAGGGAATCTCCTGCAGACAGGAATCCAATTCAGATCAGTAGAATTATCCAAAAACAACAGTCCAATGGTCAACCAAGTAATCAAGCAGAAAGGGAATAGCTCTAATACACAAGTAATCAGAGCCACAATCCACACAACTGTCCAGTCTGATGACTGAGCAAAAAGCTGGGAGCCCTAGCAACAGGGGGCGGATTTGGAAAAGAATTCCAGGCTCAGTCCTACCTCTGACCAATGAGCACAACCCACGTCTGGCTGCTGTCTCCACCCTCAAGGGAGAAAAACTGAAGTAGATCACTTGGCTAGCTACTGCAACAAGACTGCACAGATTAACTACAAACAATGGCATGACAAAGTAGCAACAATGGTGTACTGGAAGATCTGAAAGAAATACCATTTGCCTGCAAGCAAGAACTGGTAGGACTATGAAATAGAGAAAATCATAGAAAATGAAGAAGTTAAAGTGCTCTGGGACTTTAGAATTCAAATCAACATACACCTGCCCCATAACACCCCAGACTTAACAATTGTTAAGAAAATCAAAAAGTGTGGATAGTGGACGTGGTGGTACCTGGAAACAATAGAAGAGAATAGAAAAAACTGGAGAATACTGATGTGGAAATATTGTAAAGAAGGAAATTGTAAAAAAAAAATTGTTTTAAAAAATTATTTAATAAAAATTATTTAAAAGAAAAAGAAAAAACTGGAGAAGATAACAAAATACAAAGATCTGCAAACAGAAATAGAATGACGGTGGCAAAAGAAAGCAAAGGTAGTACCAATAGTAATAGGTGTCATGGATGCAATCCCAAAACAACTGGAGCACCTCACTTGAAGACAATCAGCATTGACAAATTCACCCTCAGTGAATTTGTCAACAAAAGGCAGCTTTACATGGAACATCCTGCAACAATATCTATAACACCATCAAACATCCAGATCTCCCTATCTTAGGTCCTTGGGAAAGACAAAAATGCCAAATCTAGTCTGAACATCTGGCCGACTATGCAGCGAACCATAATAATAATTAACGGCTCTGTGGTACATATAACCATGATTATCGCAGGAATATTATTACCAATTAATGAGCTACTCATTAACTGTGACTCATTATAATTCCCTTTGCTTCTGTTTTCCTTTGTTCCTTTTATACAACAGTTTCACATCCTATTGTCTACTTAGCTGCTTTGTGGTTATTTCAAAGCATGACATTATTATTCACTGAAGTAACTAGAGAATATCCAGTTGAACCCAGCTGTAACAGTAGAGAAAGTATCTTCATTATATGACAAATCCATCTTTTTTTATATGATGGCATCTTAACTAGAAGTGTCATATATTTTATAGCAGTTATTCTAAAGGGGCTATTTAAATATACAATTGTGGAGCTGATAGGTAGTTATAAAAACAGATTTGCTTCCAGCCTCTTAAAGAGCTCTGTGAAGTTTTATAATGCTCTTTAAATATTTAAAAAGAGCCCCTTTCTTAGACAAGTTTTAAGTATAAACAAATTGTATTAATTTCTTCTTTTTCCCCTACCGTGGAAGAATTCTTCAAGGTTTAAAAAAATATTAGGAGAACTGTTATTCTTCCAGATCACCAAGTGGATTTTTCAAGGGGCATAACCATGAATGCTATATATGTGTGTCAGGTTCCCAAGAACCAAGAAAGACACGTAGCATTAATTCTGAATGGTTTCCTTTATTATGCCTCATGTACTATATAGACAAAAATCTTTCCAAACTAAAGCAGCTACTTGCATCATTAAAGATATACTATGAAAATCTACAGGGGGGAGCTGTTTCAATTCTCTTTCTCCCAACAATTTTCTAAACTTCCCTGTCTCTTCAATCTTTGGAATTATGCCCCTCCCTTTGGGAATCCAGACTACCTTCCACTACAATATGGTGTGAATTAAGTAGTTCCTGGTTCCAGTGTTTTCTTAGCTGTGAACATTATATGGTGGTACAGGGGTTTAAGGCACCCTGTTATTAAGCTTATTAAGACCAGCTGCCTGCAATTACTGTAGGGTTCGAATCTCGCCAAGGCTCAAGGTTGACTCAGCCTTCCATCCTTTCTAAGATAGGTGAAATGAGGACCCAGTTTGTGGGGGCAATAAGCTGACTTTGTATAAATATACAAAAGGATGAAGGCTATTGCTGAGCACATTGTAAGCCGCCCTGAGTCTTCAGAGAAGGGCGGCATATAAATCAAATTAAAAAATAAATAAATCTAAATATCTCATATTAGGCAAGCTACTATCTTTATCTCTTATTCTAAGATAGGGACTACTGCTGATTTATCTATAAGGCTTTTGCATGCAGGACAGTAGAAATGCATGTAAAACCAAGATACTCAAGTGACAGGTTTTTAGAAGCTGGAGGAACCATGTTTAATTTGTTGTGGCTCTTGCTGTTTTGAGTGGAGGACTGCAGTGAAGAGAATTCATTGTATGAGTTGAGTTTAAGCATAGTAAGGTAAAAACAAAGGAGTCCCTGCAGGTTTTACTCTGCCATCTGTAGCTGACTTTAGGGGGTGCTGCTCATCTCCATTTCTTTAAGGCAGGGGTCTGCAACCTTAAACACTCAAAGAGCCATTTGGACCAGTTTCCCACAGAAAAGAAAACACCGGGAGCCACAAAACTTGGGTGGGTGTGGCCAACTTGATGTCATTCACTCCCACCCAGTCACATGACACACCCCAGCCATGCCTACTGAGGTTTTGTTGTTCCTGGTGTTTTCTTTTCTTTGGGAAACAGGTATCTCTCTTTGTTTGCCTGTCTGTCTGTCTGTCTGCCTGCCTCTCTCTGTGTGTCTCTGTCTCTGTCTCTGTCTCTCTGTCTCTGTCTCTCTCTCTCGTGTGTGTGTGTGTATGTTCCCTCTTGAACCATTTCCAAAAACAGGCAAGGGTTGGTTGGTTGGTTTTTTCCCAATGTTGTTCTTTCTTCTTCTTTGGGTGCTTTTTACCATATGGTTTAAAATAGAGTCAGTTCAGGTTCCGAGATAAATAAAGCTCTTTTGTCCCCCTGCTGTGGCTCCCTGTCAGCTGAACCCACCACTGGCTGGCCCCGCCCCTCGCCTTCCCCTCCCACTCACTCCTCGTCTGGCCTGAGAAGGTAGGGTGCTGGTGGGGGATAAAGACTCACTCCATATTCCAGAGCGGGAACAAAGCGCCCCTGAACTTGCCTCATCTCATGGGCACTTCTTCCAGCTCTTGTTGGTGCTGTGTGCACCTCGGTCGCTTGGGGAGACATGCAACTTGATCTTCACCCCGAGATGCTGGCCTGGCCTGGCTGTGGCCAACATCGCTCCTGTTGCCACCTCCATGGCCTGCCCGCTCCTCTCGCAGCACCTTATGCATCACAGTTAAGTTTAGCATGCTTCACAATGGGGGAGACGGCGTCCCCTCCTCCTCCTGGAGCCCATTACAACACAGAGTTTCGGCCGCAGCCAGGCCAAGGTCTCGGGGTGGAGAGCAAGTTGCGCATGTCCCTGACCAAGGTGCGAGCAGCACCAACAAGGACTGCCAATATCTGCTTTAAGCCATTGAGCCCATGTTGTCTAAAGACATTCCCATGCTCATGTAGCCAGCATAACATTATGCCACAGCACAAAGTATATGATGAAACACGGAACATTGTTACCTTCCCACAGAAGTGGTACCTATTCATCTACTTTCATTTACATGCTTTCAAACTGCTAGGTTGGCAGCAGTGGAAGCAAATGACAGGCGCTCACTCCATTATGTGGTGGTAGGACTTGAACTACCAGAGCACAGAACTTCTCCAGTGTCTTTTTAAGCCACTGAGCCAGTGGTGGTTTGCCCCCAGTTCGCACCGGTTCTATAGAACGGGTAGTAAAACCGGCAAGAGGCCCTGCCCACCGACCCCGATGTCACCGAAATGTTTCTGTGCATGTGCAGAAGAGTGCGCGTATGCGTGCATGAGCAAAGCGTGTGCGCGCAGCCCCATTGCAAACCGGTAGTAAAGGTAAGTAGAACCCACCCCGGCACTGAGCCACTGCTTAAGTGCAATAGTGGGGTGGAAAACAATTTGAAATGTATCATAAGGCAAGACTATTGAGACACTGAGTAGATTATTTCCATAGGTCTTGTTTTGTTTTTTCCCTAAAATAAAATAGAAAATTCAAGCACTTATTTTCTATTTTGATTTTTAAAAACAATCCCACCCTCCAAAAATCATGGCATGAATATTGGTGTGTTACTATTGAAATTCGGTGCAGCCTATTCCTGGTGAATGGAACTGGAAAATTCAGAATCTCCATATTTAATTTAAAGGATGGAAATCTTTCTGTTGATGCAGATGTTTCCAATTATCAACTGATGCTGTCCTGATCACAAATAACACATGAGAATCAGGAATGGAGTAATTTTGCAGTATTTGTGTGAAGAGGCTGGTATGTTTCCAGCCAGCCACACTTTTTATGAGAATATGGATTATTTCTTGGTTGCACATTTTTTTCCCATTTACCGTATTTTCCCCCCAAAAAAGAGGGTGAAAATCTGGGTGCGTCTTATACTCCGAATGTAGCCCCACCCAGCTTCTCAAATAGTGGTTTCAGAGGCTGAAAAAAGCATCAGAAACAAAGCTTCAGAAAAGAAGCCCCCAAACAGAGCTTCAGAAAAAAAGAAGCCCCCAAAGAGAGCTTCAGAGGCTTTTTTTCTGAAGCTGTTTCGGATGCTTTCAGACGTTTTTTCTGAAACAGAGTTTCAGAAGTTTCAGAGACAGGGAAAAAAAGCAAGGCACAGAGCTCACAACCAAGGAATCTGTTGCTAAAATTCACTTCTGGGAACAGCTGATTGGGGGTATTCCGGGAGGCCGATCCACCTGCCAATCAGGTTTTTTCTTATTTTCCTCCCCAAAAACTAAGGTGCGTCTTATACTCCGGTGTGTCTTATACTCCAAAAAATATGGTAAGTATCAATCTGTTGCTAGATAAGATTATTTGCATGCACAGAAATTATGCATAGCCTGTTTGGCATTAGATTACCAGTTTATTGACTTCAACATCTAACTACACATTAATTGAAAACACATTCATTTCTATCACACAGGAATGTCAAAACTGCTTCTTTTCAATCCAGGTATCAGTTTTGTACAATTAAAATATATGAAACAGTGTCCCTAATAGGCAGTACAACAAAGGAATTTACCATTCTAAAAAATGGAACACTTGCCCTCACCTGAACCTATGTACAGGTAAGGTTTACACACAGTGCATAGTCTGTTTCAAACCCTGCTATTTCCCCCAAGCTTTACTCCACATAGCATACCAAAGGAAGTCCCAGGAATTAGATGCCATTATATATTTCATCTGATCCTTGACAGCTATCTCCTCTTCATCTAAATTTAACAAAGGACAAATTCCTTAGAAGCAAATTGAGAGATAATTTGAAATGTGTGATCATTCTTTTTTATTGTCTTCTTAAATGACAGAAGGAAGAAATGAAGAAAATATTAATAAATGTGCAGAGGGAGGGAGGGAGGGAGGGAGGGAGGAAGGAAGGAAGGAAGGAAGGAAGGAAGGAAGGAAGGAAGGAAGGAAAGAAAGAAAGAAAGAAAGAAAGAAAGAAAGAAAGAAAGAAAGAAAGAAAGAAAGAAAGAAAGAAAGAAAGAGAGACAAGGAAGGGAAGACACGAGGAAGGAAGGGATTCTCCATGCTGTTTGATAAGGAAATTCTCCTTCTCCTCATCCTCATCCTTCCCCTCCACTTATAAATTTGATTATCATTTGATTCCCAACAATTCTGCCTTTTCCTCCACAACATCTACTGCTGTAATTCCACATGAGATTTGATAGAATGTAGAAACACCCATGCCCCATTTTGAAGGAACGCTTCAACATCTAGCTATAATAGCAGAACTAACTAGTTCTTGTGGGTGATTTTCCCTCCCTCCTGGGTTTTCTAATAAGAAAAATATTGAATCTCTAAATTATGATCTGACAAGGACAATTCTACTACTTGCCTTAGAAAAATGATATACAGATATACAGAAAGTACCCCACAGATATAAGAATAACTTTAAATAATCATAAGCTACGGACTCAAAGAGATGAGTCTCTGTGTGTCCTGCGGTGAAGCTACCGCTGACTCTTCCATGCACACAACAAAGCAATCTCCTCACAGGTGCAGCAGAATTCAACAGCATAAGAGACATTTAAATAAAACGACCCTCCCCCCATCCCTTAACAAAAAAATGCTCACTGCAACACCTGCCTTTGCAAAAAGAAAAAGAAAAAAAACAACCCCTCCATCAAGCTGATTTTCCAGCGGATTGATCCCTCCTTTTTGATGGGACTTCCAACTGGTTGATTTCTTGGGCAATTATTCCATTCTTCCCCTTAGGTTGCTTCATAGTAGGCAAAGCTTTTCCTTTGCCCTCTTTTTCTAACTATTGTTCCAAGCTAAATTTCCTCTGCTCCTCTCCCTCCCTCCCTCCCTCCCTCCCTCCCTTCCTTCCTTCCTTCCTTCCTTCCTTCCTTCCTTCCTTCATTCCTTCCTTGTCTATATTTATTTATCCACAGCTCCAAGGCTTTTACAGGAAGTCCTGGGTTCACAACCACTAATTCAGTGAATATTTACAATGATCCTGAATGACTAGCACTTATGACCCCTGTAATTCTGGCCATCCCAGAACCCCACAGTCACTGGATCATCATTGGTGACCTTTCCTATGGCTTCCCACAAGCAAAGTCAATGGGGAAGCCAGCAGGGAAAGTTGCAAGTCACTCCTGTAAGTTGTTCCCCCTCCCACCATTTTTTCTCCTGGAGATCCCAGGGATCTCATACTCCATAGCACATGCCCAACTACAGCACACACATGTACATACAAACACATACACTGACAAACCCCTGGCTGGCCATGCTTATAACTGAACAGCAGCCCTGCCATACCTTACTTCTATCATGCCATGACACAGCAGCCACCTGTCCACCTGGTCATGCTCCATTGCACTCTACCTGGTGGCACTGCATTCTTCCTGGCCATACTACATTCTACCTAACCACATTGCACTATACCTGGCTCACTGAATTTCTTGTCCACACTGCATTCTATCTAATCATACTGCATTCTACCTGGCTACATTGCATTCTTTACATCTACACTGCACTCTATCTAACCACACTGCACTCTATCTGGTTTCACTGCATTCTTCCTGGCCCGATTGCATTCTACCTAACCACACTGCATTTTAATCCAGTTGCACTGCATTCTTCCTGGCCACATTGCACTGTCTGGCTGCACTGCATTCTACTAGGTCATACTGCACTCTACCTATCCACACTGATCCACATTCTGCACACATATAATGTGGGGCCACACTGCATTCTTCCTAGTTGCACTGCATTCTATTAGATCATATTGCATTTTACCTAGCCACACTGTGTTCTACCTGGCTGCACTGCACTATACTTGGTCACATTGCACTGTATCTGACCGCAATATCCACCTGTCCACATGGATTGGGTAAAAATTTGCAGGGCAGATTTATTAAGGGCTTTTATTTTTGAAGAGGTAAAATTATTTTAAGCTGGAGGAAGTGCAGTGGAACAACGATGGGAGAACGGTCCATTTCCATCTCCTATTTGTCAGCAACTCATGGGCATCTGGCTGACTGCTATGCAAAACAAAAGGCTAGACTAGGATAGGCCTTGAATGGATCCAGCAGGATGGTTTCCATATTCTTATCTGACAATATGGAGTTTTCAGCCTGGTTTTGCATGTGATACCTGGCCAGGGTATGTAAGAGGAACCCATATACTCACTTGCTTCCTTGGAATTATATCATCTTGATGAAGAATAAGCTACTGGTCAGAAGTACCAAGGAACAAATTCATAGGTCAGTCTTGAATCATGAAACAGTGGTGATCTTCTGAATTTCTGTAAGGGTAAGAGAAATATTTGGACTCCAAAGAATGCTTAGCAAGAAATATTATTTTCAGTTGAAAATAAGTCTTTTTCCCCCCTCTTAACCAATTATTAGTTGCATCAGGTTTCTTTCAACTTATCATTTGGGTGACCATCATATTTCTCCCAGGATCTCAGAAATAACAACCTTTTCATTATTCTTAAATAATATTCACTGCCTCAAGAAAGTTTTCAGTATGCAATGAATACAATCTTAATTATTGAGCCGGTAACCTCAATTTGTCCTGCCAGGCTCTCAAATACATCTTTATCTTTATAATTGAGGCATAAATAAATGTTGATCCTCTAGAAGATAATATTTCAATTAATTAATTGGTAAGGAAATTGCAGACAGCAATGGAAAGCTAGCGAGTGCTGAATATTTGAGTATCACTCAACCTGGTCTTAGATGTTTATGTTACTTTTTGGCAAGCATAACCCTGATGTTCCTAAAGCTTTGATTGTCTTCTTGACAGTTGTAGCTTACTTAGAAGTTACAGAATACTAGAAATATATTCCCATATGCTTTCTGAGGAACAGCACACCCTGTTCAGGATCGGGTTTAGTGGAAAAATTGTCTCATGAATCAATACTGTCAAGGAATGTGGCCACACGTAAGGATTTAGATGCTTTATGATACCTTTTATCCCTCCCCTGTGAAACGCTGATTCCAGCATCTATAGAGCAATGTAACCTCTGATGGTGTTCTGGACAGTCTCCCTAGATCAAAGTCAGGCTATAATTCTTTCTTTAAGAAATACAACACTCTGAGAAGTTATCCATCTTTCTATCAGCTGAAGAAAATCAAATGAAAGTAAGCAGTCTGATATTTTATCGGAGGCTGAACTTTGTGCCTATGCTTAGTGTTTATTCCTTCGTTTATTTGAAAATGTTAGCTTTTTTCATCATGCTGTCATTCAAAGTGACTTTATCTCGTTCATTATAAAATGTGCATTTTACAACTAGTAACAGTCAACCACTTCAGTATCACATACAGACACTTAAATGAATGAATAAAGTGGAAGAAAAATCTTAAATTCAGCAACAGTGAGACATCTGGTAGAAAGAGTCCTAAAGTTGATTAAAACACCCAGATAAAGTGAGATTAACACCAAGACCCAACAATAGACCAATGAATAAATCAACAATCAAGAAGCAAACGGTACCCCAATCAAGAAACTACCAACTCAGACAAACAGTTTAACAGGAAACAACAGCTTAATCAAGGAACTACTAAGAACACTACCACCAACACTGACAGGGCAAGCCACTAGTATATAATAAGAAAGCAAACCCCTCTCTCTTCTTTCACTGATGATGTTATCTACTTGGGTAATGAAATGTCTGCAAGAAATCAACCCACTTCAGAGAGCACCAAGGACTCCATAGTTCAATCATGAGCTACAAATATTCTCTTCTATTGGCTCTTTTTATAGTTTTCCAAGCAGACCAACATTTGAACATGAGAGCACCAAGAAGTTATGATCTTTTCATAATTATACTATCCATCAGCAGGTACTGTATGTATGCAGAATTACAATATCCATTCTTTGAAACAAATATTATAATAAGGAATTTGTAAAACAGAGATAAAAAAGAAATACTGTTATGGTAACTGTTTGATAACTTGATAAATTTCCAAAAGAAGCCTCAGAAATTAATTGATTTCTTAAAATTGGTTTCAGTTTTTGTAGCAACCCAATAAAACAGCTCTATCAAAGTAATTCAGATATCAAATGGTAATTAGAACTTCTAAGGATGATTTTATTTCTTATCAGATTCTAAATTAATTACTCTTTCCAGCCATTTTATAATACCTCCTTCTTTCTAAAATCAAATTTGTGTTACTACACTTGCAACATCTACCATTTGACTTTTCTATCTACTGAGATAATACATGGAATAGAAAGATCTAATGGGAACCAGGAATATTTAAGAAAGAATGCAGTTATTTGGACAGCATTGTACATCGCTTATGACTATGCTTTAGTACAATATGACTTTACCTTAGTACAATAAATATGAAAATAAAGTGAGCTTGATTCCTAGTAACTGATTCCAGGTATTTCTTTGTATATCATTTGCAATGATAGAACAGAATAACAGAGTTGGGAGAACCTTGATGTCTTCTAGTCCTATCCCTTGCACAAGCAAAAGACCCTACACCATTTCAGCCAAGTGGCTGTCCAGTTATTTCATAAAATCCTCCAGTGATGGAGCACCCACAACTTCTGAAGGCAAACTTTTCCACTAGGGAATTGTTCTCACTATCAGGAAATTTCTCCTTAGTTCTAGGTTGCTTCTCTCCTTGATTAGTTTCCATCCATTTTTTCGTTTTGCCTTCAGATGCTTTGGAGAATAGGTTGTCCCCCTCTTCTTTGTGACAATATGAAGTAGTTCATCATAGCTTTTTTCCTATGTATAGGAGATTTCAGGTGGGCCAATATTCCTTCCCAAAGAAAGCAGTGCAATGGCTCAGCTATTCAAATTTGGAAATTAGACATTACAAAAACTCTTTCCAAGGAAAATGACATAGTCAACATAGTCATAAAACCTTTATTCATTCCAAACTCCATTGTGTTTGTAGTCTTCATACTGTAGTTACAGCCTAATGCAGGGGTGTAAAACTCGTGGCCCGCAGGCTGGATGTGTCACATGCTGGCCACACCCACATTTAGCAAAAAAGTCACAATACAGTATATTACGTGACGCCGCCGTGATGATGCAAATTTGACACCCCTGTCCTAATGGCATCACCAGGCATATGATATGACACCTTGTTGCTATTTCCAATCACATGCATATTCTAATTTGTGTAAGTCCTGCTAATTTTTAACTCTACTCTTCTTAAACCTGTCTTTGCCTCTAGTACTGTTTACCAACCAATTTGTGCTTTGATGTCATATGTCCTGATCTCGGGTTCAAGAGACCCTTTCTATTGTCTGTGTATGGCTCAACTTCTGAGATCAGATAAAGTCAAAAAGAAGTATTCTTAGCAATGACAGATCCTAACTGACCTTGTCTAAAAGCTAAGCAAGGTGGTTACTATTTGGATGAGAATCCACCAGGAAAGCTCAAGGCCTGGAGGCTAGATTGGAAAAGCCAAAAAAAACCCCAAAAAACAAACCACCTCAAAAGATGGCAAACCATTCTCAGAGCTGAGCCCATAATAGTCACAAAGAGTTGAGTCCACCTTGAGAGCATTTAATCTGCTGCAGAAACTAGGAATGCAAAACCATTCTTATGGAAGAAATCTGCATTCTGAATGGGTTATTAGAGGAAGAGAAGAGGAAGAACAAGTAACAGGAGGCAAGAATTAAATCAAAGATTATGGCAAACTATGATCCTCCTTTGCATAAGAACTCAAGAAGTAACAGATGGGGAAACGTACATCTGATTACCCCTAAACCAGTCAAACTCGCAGCTCACGGGCTGGATGCGTCACGTGCTGGCCACATCCATGGCAGGTTTAGTGAAGGGAGGAAAAGTCATGATACGTCACGTGACACTGCCGTGACAACGCAAGTTTGACACCCCTGCCCTAAACGGAGCAGAGATGTTAGAAAGCAAGGGAGAGAAAACTTAGTATTCCCCTTAAGAATATTCATGGAAGTCCAAATTGCAATCCTAAATACCTTTTTTTCAGAAAACTATACATTTACATCTGAAAAGATCTCATTCAAATTTGTCTAAACAGTCTAAATTATGTTGGGTTGCTCCAAGGAATAAGCAAATGTAATTCTGAGTAATAAAAGTTTTTTTTCTTTTTAATTTATAAGACAGCAGTCTTTTATGTCAAGAAAAAACAGACATTGATACCCTTTTACTCATAAATAAGTCTTTTTTTTTTTTAGGAGATCTTCTGAGTATCATGCCTAGGATCTCAATAATCACAGACTAGGATGCAAATTAGATGAACAATGGTTATACAGACTCATCTTTCTTTAAAAGTCGAATAAACTCAATAAAGCTTCCTAAAACTGTTGCTGTTTCTCAAAAATGAAGAAGTTGGAATAGATCTGAATTTTAAAGAACAAAAGGAGAAGAGTAGGGACATTTTTTTTTTACTCTTGCCAACAACCATGGATGGATGGATGGATGGATGGATGGATGGATGGATGGATGGATAGATATAAAAGTGGCATGGGATGAGATGGGAAAGAGGGTCCTGAATCTACCAGTCCAGTGGTGGGTTGCTCCTGGTTCTGTCCGGTTCTATAGAACCGGTAGTAAAACCGGCGGGAGGTTCCGCCCACCCACCACCACATCATCATCGGTGATCTGCGCATGCGTAGAAGCTTCTGCACATGTGCAGAAGCGTGCACACTCCCGCTACAAACCGGTAGTAAAGGTAAGTGGAACCCACCCCTGCACCAGTCCCACCTTTCCATGCTTTTGGGATACCAATTGAATGTTCTTGTTCTATGTTCAATTATTGTTCTCACTGGAGGTGATTTTGAGTAGGAGAAACCACTGTTTCCATAAACTACTACTACATAAAGCTGTAAAAACAGAAGCCCTATCTAATCTTGTTGCTGGAACTAAGTAAAGCTCAGTCATGTAGGCAGTACAAAATATAAATGTAACATATTTATCAAAATACTTGTCTCCTGACTCAAGGAAAAGACAAACGCCTGTTAATGAAGAATAGAGGAAATGCCCAAAGCTACTCTCAGGGTGAACAAGTCTGACATTTCAGAAATAGGATAATGTCTTCTGCTTCTAGAAACTGCCAATATAACAGCAATGCTGGCTCCATCTGAAATGTGTTTCTTTTTAAAAAAAAAAATAAACATCACAGTCGCTAGTGGAAGTAGCACTGAAGGAAGATGTAATATGGTGTTTTGCCATCAGTAGCCAGCTGGTGACTAATAGATTGTGGGATTCAGAGGCAATGAGCGTACTAATGAGGAAGAGATAAAAGGATTTTATTAACTGAAAACAAATCAACACTCATCTGCAAAGTAAAAAATCATCTTACAGCCCTTCTGCTTGTTAGGAATTTCAGAACTGAGGGTGGGTGGGTCCCTGGAACTAACATGTATAGTGATTTGCACCTTGGCACCTTCCAAAGTTCACACTGAGTCCACCTGCACTCACCTTTATACTTTTTAAAGTACATTCATCAATCCTGGCAAGGATCATAAGAGTAGTTTGTTTAAAATCCACAACTCCACATCTTCCTTGCAGCAACCTGAGGACATTTCAGCATAGGTATTTTTGGGGGCTGTGTTCATATATACCCCTTGCGGTTCATTTAAGGAGTATATTTCAATTACCGTATTTTTCAGAGTATAAGACGCACCTTTTTACCCCCCAAAAGGGGGTGAAAATTTAGGTGTGTCTTATACACCGAATGTAGCCCTGCCCACCCACTGGCCCCCACCCTTTGGCCTGTGCCTCGCAGCACTTACCTCCTTGCAAGCAAACAGCCCCTTTCAGCTTCAGCATAGGTTAATTAGCACAAGTTGATTAGATCGGCCTCCCGACTCTCAGCTGATTTGCTCTCAGCTGTTTTGCGCTGGGCTCTGTTGCTAGCTGCAAAAGTGCTGGAGCAGATTTTTTTTTCCCTAGCTATGCTGAAAAAACGAAACTGAAAGTAAAGCAGGCTCTGCTGCAATGTAACAAAATGAGGCAGAGAGAGATTTCTTTTTCTTTTTGCTCACCAAAAAAGGTAGGTGCAAACAATGGGAAATGTAGGGCAAAAGAGGAGAGTTCAAGATTTTAAAACACAAAAGAAAAAAAGCTCTATTTAACTAGGGAATTGTAATAATTGAGATACTATTAATTGTATATTGTGTTGAAAGCAGAAATGGTTAAGTTGTGGTTTGGAGGAATATATGGGGAAAATTATTTGGTTATTATTATTGGTAAATATAATTAATTTATTTGTAAGAAATTGGATTGCATGGAAATAATTGGAATATTCATGTTCATATTGATTAATATACAAAAAAAGATAGTTATATAAGTAATTGATTTATATAAAAATGTTGAATTTGTATTAAACAATTGTAATATTAAATAATTAACCAATGTGAGGATGGATATAAAAATAGATGACAATGGGAAGGGGTATAATATAGAATAGAAGGGAAAAATTGAATTTGATTAAGATTAGAGATGAGAATGAAGAGTAATATTGGTTTTTTTAAAAAAATAGATGAGGAATAAATATGGCAAAAATGAAATATAGAAATTGTAAATTTAATTGAAATGACTAAACACTGTTTAAATTTGTGAACCAGCCAAATACTCTGTTCAAAGAAAATACATTGTATGTTTGTATGTGTGTTTGTCTAAAAAATTAAAAAAAAACTTTTAAAAAAAAACAACCAAAAAAGGTAGGTGCGTCTTATACTCCAGTGTGTCTTATACTCCGAAAAATATGGTAAACATCATTCTTACCCTGTGCTAGGTTGCATAAAGATGTAACTTAAGCAGGCTGAAGGTGATTATTAGGTCCATAGTAAAATTTATGATTTCTACAATTCATCTTGGGTTTGTACAGAAATCTACCCAAAAATTCCTACAGGTACAATGGAAAAAGAGGTACACTATTCTTCTGTAGCAGACTTGGGCATTTTATGGCCCCTCGGCCACATCTGGCCCTTTGGTTGTCTCTTTCTGGCTCTTATGTGTTGCTTTTATTTTGAAGGCAACTGCTTTTTTCTTTTTTTAATTTGCCTAGTGGTGAAGACACTCATCTCCCACTTGGAAGGTTGAGGGTTCAATCCTAGATAGCAGCAGATGTTTCTCTCTCAGGGCACAAAGAAAAAATATCTGCTGTGTGAACTCCACATAGTGTCAGGAAAAGCATCCAGTCAGTAAACACTCAACTTCATACATTTGCCCCGATTCTACTCCAAATTAAGGAATTACATCACAAAAAAGGGGGGGTGGGCGACTAATGCGTGCATGCATGCTTACGTACCTTCACAGCCCTATTGGTTCAGCCTTCCACAACAGCCGCAGTTTCTCTTGTGGTCTCTTGGGGCCTCTTGGGAAAATTAATTGCCCACTCCTGTTCTATAGTGTCATTTTATACAGTATGGGAGTTGAGACTTTGTCATATACTCCCCATCTTTTAAATGATTCAAATTTAGTTTAGAATTCTTTGCTGCCTGGCGTCATGCAGTTATTCTTATGTATTTATCTCAAACAGTACAGGGTCTCCTGCTTGAGCAGGAGGTTGGGCTAGAAGACCTCTAAGGTCCCTTCCAACTCTGTTATCCTGTTATTATATTCTGTTATATGTTTGTTACATGCCAGAAATTTACAATCCAGATGGAAACTGTTTGATGTTGACCAAAACAAGACTAGGCATCTGTGGGTCATAAATTCAGGATTTTCCTGGAACGCAAATTCCACTGACCAGTTTCCAGAACACATCTGATTATTTATTTAATAGAGTATTAGAATGCCCAAAGATTGTTCAGAGCTATTTCTATATATCCAATAAGTTATAGAATTCCCGACAGCTATTAACCAGTTTAAATTAAAATTACAATGGTATGCTGTGCCATTTGTGTGTTGATTTGACATTTTCATCATTTGGGTACAGTTGGTCCTACACGTTATTATACCTAATAAAACATTTGCATTGTTTTGCGCAAAGAACTGGAGGGCCTTTTACAATATGTTAAGTATTAGAGTTGCAAATGAAGGCTATGACTTTATTGCAAGATTGATTCTGCCTCTATTGCCTCTATTGTGAAATGAAGTCAGATTTGCCCATAAGTGTATTTCTGTATATCTCAAACAATTTGAGTTCTCGCTTTATAATGCATTATTTCAATATCTCAAGGAGTCTCTAAGCAGTTACTCTTCTTCAGCTAAAGGCTTCTTCTCAGGAGAAATGGTACTTACAGTTGTAGTTTATGTCACCAAATAGAAAATGCCACACCGAATAGATACAGATAGCATTTTTTAAAAGAAGTAATCCTTAGGACAGTGATAGTTTGTGCATGAAAAATAATGCACACTTCAGTACACTGGGGTCATATAACTATAGTGTCTTTAAGTGTTCATAGCACTCTTGATTTCAAGTTAGTCAGTCAGTCAATAAGCTGTTACTTCATGTATGGTCTTCTTGAAATCAATTACAACCGGTAGAGAACAGCTTTTTCTTGACAGCCCATGGCTCTTATTTGACATTGTCACAGTAATTGCCATTTTATTTTTACATTTCCCACTAAATGACATTTAGAGGGGAAAATGACTGCTTCTGGCATCCTCAAGTTGTTTATTATTTGACAACCAGAATCAATTTGCTTCTTTTGCCTGTCAGGACACAAAATCAGTTTCTGAAATTGATATGCCATAATTTATTGGGTCAAACGAGAAATATAGGTATTAAAAAACTATAAAACTTTGAATTGAATTACTTTCCCCTTCTCTGACTTTTTTTTTTTTCTAACCACTGAGAAGGCAAAAATAAGCAAGTACGTTTTAGTATTTGTGTACGAACGTTTCTGAAAAACCATCTGCCACATGCCAGTTTGAAATAAAAATAGTTGGCATCCCAGGACAGGAGAATATCAAGACAGGAAATTGTGAAACATGCAATTGTCAGTGAGTTTCATTCTAGCATTGTATCCTTACTGATACTTTGCTTCTGAATGCAACATAAGAAAAGATTATGTCAGCTTGAGAGCTCTTCATTTCTTTTGCTTTTATTTTATTTATTAAACTTTTTCCCCACCTTTATAAACTTTATAAAAAAAACTCAAGGTTTAGAATATATCAAATATTCCCTTCTTCCTCCTATTTTCACCATTAACAACTCTGAGAGGTGGGTTGGACTGAGAGAGAGAGAGAGAGAGTTATTTCATGTAGAGTAAGTAAGCACACTACAAGCCATCACTGTGCAGAAACCATTTTACTAGAGAGTGAGTAATACAACAGGAACAGAAAATGCATCACAGGAACAGTAGAGATGAATCCTAGAGTGGCAATGTGATACAGGAAACAATTACAATAGAGAAGAATGATAGCGCTGCATATAAGATAGACATAACACTTGTTACAAGAGTGACTCACCCAAGGCCTGCTTTTATGCCTAAAACTGGGTTAAAACTCACGGTCTCTTGGTTTCTAGGCAAGCACCTTAATCCCTACCCCAAACCACCTTTTATTTAGTCCTGCCTTTTTCTTTATTATATGACCCCCACAATAGGCCTCTGTGAAGCAACTTAGATTCATTTCAGCTAATTGAAGTGATGTATTTTACTCTGCTGAAGTGCAGGGATGATTACATTTGCCTTCTAAAGAAATACAGGTGGCAATTTAAACTGCTTCAGGGCGGTGTGGTGAGAGGAGGTCCCTCTCAAGTTTTCTTCCCAAGTGCTGGAGGATCTTTTCCAGGTTGATTATCTTTGGGATTGTACACTGTGTGCAATGAAACCTCCTAGCAGGAAGAGCTCCAGCATGTGCTGAGGTGGCTCCAGGCTGTCCAGCTTTGCTATATTGTCCAGAATTGCTTATAGTGCATGCAGGTAATAAATCAAGTGACACAATACTTCTGGTATGTGCTTGGAGGAGCCTCCTTCTCTCCTAGACTGCTTCCTTTAGTAAGAGCTGAGGAGGCATCAACATCTCTTCTAGATCTCTGTGTAGGGCCTTCAGGCTGCTTGCTAAAGCCAAAAGATTTGATCAAGAATTCAACAATGCCTCTATCACAGTGCTAGAGTTACACAAGGCAAGCCATTTTCTACCTGTGCTCTGTCGTTGCCTACAGCTTTCACTAAAGCTACCTGGTGGAGATGACATCAAGGGATCTATCAGATAACAGAACTGATAAAAGAATAACAGAGTTGGAAAGGACCTTGGAGGTGTTCTAGTCCAACCCACTGCTCAAAAAGAAAACCCTATATCATTTCAGACAGATGATTGTCCAAACTCTTCTTTAAAACTTCCAATGTTGGAGCACCCACAACTTCTGGAGGCAAGTCCTTCCACTGATTAATTGTTCTAACTGTCAGGAAATTTCTCCTTAGTTCTAGGTTGGATCTCTCCTTGATTAGTTTCCATCCATTGCTTCTTGTCCTGCCTTCAGATGCTTTGGAGAATAGGTTGATCCTCTCTTCTTTGTGGCAGCTCCTTAGATATTGGAAGACTGCTATCCTGTCACCCCTAGTCCTTTTCATTAAACTAGACATACCCAATTCCTTCAACCGTTCTTCATATGTTTTAGCCTCCAACTGCCTAATCATCTTTGTTGCTCTTCTCTGCACTGTTTCTAGAATCTCAGCATCTTTTTTTATATCACGGAGACCAAAACTGGATGCAATGTTTCAAGTGTGGTCTTAACAACCTATCAGTTACCTATCAGTTGGCCAATTTTCCCTTACACCATGGGCAATTGTGCAATGTTCAGTGAAGGCACCCAGCTTGAAGGCATTCAGCTTTCTCACTTGTAACAGTGAACCAAAATAACTGGGTTGTCTTGTGTTACTTTGCTTTTGAAGCTTCCTTTAGCTATCGTACAATGTGACAAAGCTATATATATTGCTTAGCCTTTAAAAGGGAGCGGAATGATGCAGCTTTGTGCAACCAAGTGAAGGTTTGTCAAAGTGAAGCATCCTTTCAGAGCTTCACTCCATCCTAGTTTTGGTTATACAGAGAAATAACAGAACATAGAATTTGGTTTAGAAGTGTCCTGGCATCTGCCCTTTGAGTGGGCAAGGACTCAGGCATCCCTTATTTAAGACTGTATTAGTGAAGGCCAGAACCTTGAATTTATTTCTGGACTGAAACATAGTTTAGTTCTTGTTATAGAAATATCATGTCCTAAAAAACCATTTGGAACGTTTGATGTAGATAAATGGATGATGACACATTTTTGGAATTCTTTTCAACTTTATGCATAATGGACCTGACTGAAACTTAAGAATGATGACTGGAATCAAATAACAGCACAACAGAGAACTGCTTATTGAACAATACCTGAATGTAAAATATGTTGTTTTTTATTGGCATGATTGGTAAAAGAATAGGTCATTATAGTTAAACAAAATGTAGGCCAAGGTCAATAAAATGGCTCAGAATACTGTTGATGCTTTTAAGCTCACTATTTCAAAATCATGAAGGATAGGCAATATATGTGTTTATGTTTTGTCACCAATAACATTCTCCTGTGAGTACATATGTAGATTAACAAATATGTTTTGAAAAGAAGGAACACTATTTTCAAATTATTTAGGAGACTAAAAGAGCCTTTGTAAATTAAAGAAAGTTCCAGTCTTAATAATTTATTAAATTTTACTATATTAAAAGTATAGGCCACCCAACTCCCAGCAAGATTGGGGGAAGGGTTATAATTGTTAAAACATTGAAAAACAAAGAATGGCAGGAAAAAGAATGCAGCACAAAGACAAAAGACCAACCATGTCAAAGAAAATAAACCCAGGAAATAAGAAAAAACATCAGTCATCTATCTCAAAGGCTTGGGTGAAGGTAATAGGTGTGGAATAAGCAACAGCAAACACCACAATTTACCAAACTGCTTGAAAAGAAATTCACATATTTAATTATTCATTTAAGCATCTGCTTGCTTAAGTCTTGTCTTGTTTACTCATAGTCATGTAATATTTACCTGCATTCCACAAAATGGAATATATATGGTTATGTCTTTGCCAGGTTTCCAGCAATAGTGTTTATGCTTTGTGTACATGCCATAAATCAGGATCTGCGGGCTCTCTGCTATATGTACATATGGAAATATAACTCCCAGAAAGAAGGGGATTCATAGGAGAGAAGGCCAACTTTCTGATGTGCTGGTTCCAAATAATTTTTGGCATCTGTCCTTTGAGCAGGCAAGGGCTCAGCGATCCCTTATTTAAGACTATATTGGAGAAGGCCAGAACCTTGAATTTATTTATGGACTGAAACCTGGAAAAAAAGAATGGAAAAACCATATAGGATTAATATAATAGAGAGACAGACATATAGACAGACATTTGGTCGCTAAAGCTAAAACAAATTCATAAAATTATTTCTTATTTTAATGTTTTTCAAAGATAGACAATGGGATAACAAGATATATGTCTTGTCTTATATTAGCTTATTAGCCTTGTCTGAATTTGTACATTGCAAGACAAAATTTTGCACCATTTAGGGACATGGGCATATTTTTTGTCGGGAAATAAATAATTCAAATAAAACAAATCTGTCTGCCCTGAGAATGTTTTTATTAAAGGGGTTATGTAATGAAAAAAGATCTCCCAGTGCAATAGACAATATATAAGTCTTTCAAGTATTCTGTCCCCAGAGCTCTTACCATTTGAAATCTCCGGATAAGCCCTGCCACCATCCCCATTCCTCAAATGACTTATGTCTCCGCAGAGGGCCATAGTTTCAGTCTCTCTCCACATTTTCTTTGCATTTTGGAAGGAGGCAAAAGGATGTAAAAATAACTGGGTTAAACATTAATCACACTTATTTTGCTTCTCATTTCCTTTCATGGAAAAAGTTCGTACTGCTCGATTTTTTTTCCGTATTATTATGACCTAGGTAGGTATCAGTTCTGATCCTTTTGAAATGACTAGAGCAACTGAGTCATATATGGTTTTGTCATCCTGACAAATGCTGCCTAATATTATTATTATTATTAGTCATTATGCATATTTTTCTATTAAAAAAACCCCTAAGATCCTCTCCTCTGGCCATTTCACGTGAGAAGAATTACAAATGAAGAGAAAATGATTCTCTGTCTATTCCCATAATAGACAAATTATTTATCATGAGTTGTGGGTAACACACAAAAATCCGTTTATAAAAGCTATGAAAATGCAACAAGCAAACCCTATCTTACAATTTCTATCAAATTACCCTATTGATCTGGTTCTGTGGATCATTTGAATACACTGTCCCCCAATGCTTTTTGTCATCAAATAATGTTTCAGATGATGGACAAAAAGTGCCATTCCCTGAAAATGTTTAAAAAGGACGTGTAGCAATCCAAGCCAACAACACAATTCTCCCTGTCTTGCAGTTCTGCTTCTCAACTGCTGGTGCCTTATTTGTTTGAAATCTGAGCAGGACAGTAGCCAACCTTCTAACCTAACAATTCTGAACATAACGTAACAGCTGATAACTTGTTCAGTTATTAATTGACTTTAAAAAATAAATGGGTTGCAAAATTTTAAGATTGAAAACAGATAGTTACTGATAAACCCTTTTCCCCTAATTTCCACTAAGAATGCCACTGTACCATGATGTCTGGATTTAGCAGGTGCCTTAAATTCCTGCTGTGTTCACCCTTTCCGAAAAGATTGAAAGGGGAGTGGTACAACCAACTGTCACGCACAATGGGGCAATTGAAGCTCTGCAGGAATGAGGGAGGAAAACACACCTACAAGAAGGATCTCATGTCTTGGCTTCAGTGAGGGGAGAAAATGTCCATTGGCAGGCAAAGTGCCAGTGTGATGCAGGTGCTTTGGAGAGAGGCTTGCAGAGATGCTGGATGGGAATACACAAACATTGCAAAAGGAATACAGTGCTTAGGAGCAATATATGTGCAGCAAGGCTTGTAAAAATATTAGGAAGGCTTAAAGTCTGTAGAGATTCTCAGTCATCCAGGTCATGGTTGTCCCAAAGGTGCTTTTTCAGGAGGCAACTGGACTTTCTTGTTTTTTTCTTTTGAAGACATTTCACTTCTCATCCAAGAAGCTTCTTCAGCTCTGACAGGATAGTGGGGAATGGAAGGATTTATATTCCTTGCAGACAGCTAGTAATTTGCATCCTTTTAGAGGATCGTTGAAGCACTTGGAGGTTTAACTATCACCTTGAGGCACAGAATATAAATCCTTCACAGCTGAAGAAGCTTCTTGGATGAGAAGTGAAACATCTTCAAAAGAAAAAACAAAAGTCCAGTTGCCTCCTAAAAAAGCACCTTTGAGATGATCAGGAAGGCTTATCTGGAGAGATGGCATCAGACAGGCAGAAGGAGGCAAGAGGGGAGGAGTTGGAGAAGCAGGAAAAATAATATGCATATGCCCACAGTTTACTAGAGGCTAAAAAGAAGGTGTAATCCTGGTCAGACTGTCTCTAATCAAATACCACACAATAATAAGCTGAAAAGTAACAAGGGATGAGCCAGAGATTTGATCAGGAGTATGTGGAGGTCAAAATGAAGCAGGAATCAAGAGCAGGAATTCAGGAAGTACAAAGCTAGATGCTAGGGTTGCTTCCAGCAATAGAAGGCAGTCTCTGCCCAGTTTAAATCCTCCTCCCGCCAAGTGTGCACAGCTGATGCTTTCCCTGCTCAGTGGTTTCCAACAATGAAGCACTGGGCTTGATGGCAAAGTCAGGACTATGTCATTTGCTCACAAGGCTTTTATTTTTGCCATAGTAGAGCAGGAGGCCAGAGGGATTCTTGCTTCTTGGGAGCCTTGTTTGCTAAAGAGGGATTAATGGTGGCTAAGGAAGGACCTGATTGGGTACCGGTATTAGATTCAGTGGCTGTTGAATCAGTAGGTACAGCACCCGGTGTGACAGTGAGAAACAGGACAAATAAATACAGAGGACCCTTACGAAGCCAATCTAGTAAAGTTATGCACATGAAATCCTTGCTTAAATTTGATAAAGGTTGTGTTGGGGTGGGAGCACTGTAGACCCCAAGCTGCTAATGAGAGGCTCCCAAGATAGTGAGTGGTATTTTTGGAGATTCATGTCTATGAAGATTCTTAGTCATCCAGGTAGAGTTGTCTGGAAGATGAATCATGGCAACTGGACTTTTTCTCTTTTTTTTCCTTGTAGAGTTTCAACATGCTGAGTGAACCTTTAAATATCTCAGAATAGCTCCAAAGGAGTTGTGAAGATGGGTCCTTCATTTGCTTAATAGAACTATTAAGGAGATTTCACACAGATTTTCTATGTGATTGATAATGTCATTCCAAGGCACTGGATGGCTTCCAAAGTTACAATTCTGAATCACTAGGCATTGTATGAATGGTGAAGAAAGAAAATGGTCCAATTCATCCCAAGCTTGAATTTGGGCATAACGGAACAACACAGTACACAAATCATTTTGTATGATGTAAAAAGCAACAATGCAAGAAATAGGTGAATGAGAGAATTCTTAATTTTGTATCCCAAAGGTGCTTTTTCAAGAGGCAACTGGACTTTCTGGGTTTTCTTAATTAGTTATCACCTTCTGTTTTAATTAACAAACAAACAAAAAACCACCACCCAATTCTACAAATCACAGCATCAGAATCCAATTGGCTACAAAAAAAGAAGCAAAAAGTTCAGATGTGCAACCCAGTTCACAAGAACACTTTCAGGAGCAGATTGCGCAACAGGCCAATAATTATAGCTTTTTAATATACAGGTTAAACTTAGAAAATTAAAGAGAAGAGATGTGTCAGCAAGGTTTGATCTGGTAGACATACAATCAGAATAGAAAATCAAAATAGGGAATAAATTCAGAAATATATGCAGAAAAGGACTTGAGAAGCGATGGGAAGTAAACCCGAGGAATTACAAGAAAAGTTAAGAGACATTTCAAAGAGGCAGAGATCAAAGTGGCTTTTGGAATAAGCTATAATAATAATCAAGGGAAAATGGAAGCCTTGGACATCAAGAAGGACATGAAATGATTTCCAACTTCAAGCAAGAAACAACAAGGAAAGAAATCTCAAACAATTATGTTATCAAATAAAATAATAGGGAATATGATATGATCAACAACAACAAAACAACAATAACCCACAAATAATTTTATAAATAGAAAGCAATGAGATTAAATGAAAATGGGATTGTAAAATAACAGAAGCATTTTCACCAAGAAAATGTCTTTAGAAACTGGTTCCAACAGAGTGAATTACGAAAAGCAGTGGACTATGGTTTTAATAGACAATCACCAGACACTGACAAAATACTAACTGAACTGTTTAAATCTATAGGTGAACAGGCAATTAAAGTAGTGACAGCTCCTGCCTTTGTTTGCTATCCAAAGTCCTATTGGTTAGATGGATATAGTTTAATAAACTTTAATAAGTTTATTTAATAGGTTTCATAAACAAATAAGTTAACAAATATCAGAGAAGATGGCATGGCCCAAAAAATTGGTGAATATGTCTGTACTGAAGAAAAGGGAAGAAAGATGAAGAGGTGTGCGAATTGTTACATCATGCTTCACTTAAATAATTTTTTGTTTCTCAACTTAAAAAGAAAAAAATGGATTTATATATATATATATATATATATATATATATATATATATATATCCAGCTTTTGTGGCTGCCCATATAAATAAATGACTCTGGGTAGCAGACGGAGTTAAAACAAAATATTTTATAAACACATTACAGAAGTTAAAATGTACAGCAGCTGGGCAACATCAACCCAAATCACTAGCTTAAACAAAGTATAGAACCCTGCAGACAACTGAAGCCCAAGCACAAAACCAGGTTTACAAAAATTTTGTGAAAGACCAGCAGAGTGTAGCTATCCAGATCTCTGGAGGGAGAATGTTCCACAAACTGGGCACTGGAAAAGAAAAGGGAAAAGAAAAAGGCATGTTTTCTAGATCCCACCAAATTCTTTTGGCCAACAGGACCCAAAGGATGTCCAACCTGCCTGAGTCGATTGGATGGGTAAAAAGCTTCAAATGGAGCTCTACAAGGAGACAGGAATGTCAAATGGATACAAAGTTTTCAAGAAAAGCAGAAGGACATGAGATATGGTTATTTTGTGCAGATATATCTCACTACAATCACAACCGATTCTCTGTGAGATCAACCAACTAATACAGGATGGATAAGAAGAACAAGAAAATATAAGAAAGAGGTTTAGCTTTGCTTCACTGACTACACCAAAGCTTTTAGTTATGTAGATCCTGCTAGAAAATGGAAGATTCTGAAGTTAATAAGGGTGTCAGAACATTGGATTATTATTTTTTCTGAATAATCTTTAAAATGAACACATAGCTACTGTAAGAACTGAATTTGAAAGAGCACAGTGATCTCAAGTAGGAAAGGGAGAGACATAAGGATGCCGATTATTTCTGGAGCTGCTTTACTTAGAGCAAACTTGCTATAAGAATGTCAAGATTGGAAGAAGCAACTGCTAGAATCAAAATCTGAAATGATATGCGGATGTCGTAGCTTTCCTAGCTGAAAATAAAGATTTTTTAAAAGTGCTTGTTATAAAAATGAAAAGTGAAGAATTTGAGTTAATGTTATGCATTAAGAAAGCCAAACTAATATGAGTCTGCAGGCTTAAAGAATTTAAGAATGGACTGAGAAGAAAAGAAGATACCGGATAGTTTTTGTTTTCTTAAATTCAGGCACAGAAAAAGGTCAGTGGGCTGTAAAACAAAAGAAAAAAGGGAGAAAGAGATTAATCCTATGGAATAAGGCAGTGACAAATTCGTCTGTGAAGGCTGGATGCAGAATAAGAGAAAGAAAATGCTTTTGAATTATGCATAGGAGATTTATTGTTCTTCAAGAAGGATAAATTAATCCTGGAACATACAGAGACTGACAACTTTTTGTAGACAATAGTACTAGAAAAGTAGTTGTCTTGAAGTTGCTACATCCTCTTGTAATGTCTACCCAGAGATGAATATGGAGACTACCCATGCCAGGCTCTGAAACAACTACATTAAATCTTCCAGGAGGAAGGGCAGCTTTAACAGTTCAAGTATAGGAGTTTCTTTTCTAGTGTCAGAAGCCCCCCTTTTAAATGCTAAAAAGCATGCCTGCATGAAAGGGGACATGGAAGAGCACAAAGTGTCACTTCAGTGTGGTTCCATAAAGCAAAATAGAAACCACCATGTTCTACTGAACTTCACTGCCTTTGCATGGTTTTTGTGCATTTGTATATCACAAAAACATTTCCATCAAGGTGACCAGCAGCTGACTCATTGTTCAATGTTATAATGGCATCCATTCCAGTGATTGGAGGCAAGGCAATGTGCTTTGCATCATCCTAACATATACTAGGGCCGTGATGGCGAACCTATGGCACGCGTGTCAGAGGTGGCACGCAGTGCCCTCTCTGATGGCACATAAGCTGTCGCCCCAGTTCAGCTCCGCTGCGCATGTGCACATGCCTCCCACTGGCCAGCTGGTCTTTGAGTCTCTGCCGTGCATGCACAGGGGGCGGGGGGCACACACTTTGGGCACTCAGTCCGGAAAAGGTTAGCCATCACTGTACTAGGATTTGACTGCAATTCTATACAACCAGAATAAGAAACTGCATTCAGCAAAGGGCCAAAATTATATCTGGGATAGGACCATTAACATCACTTTCTCTGCCATTTCTCCATGGAGAAGAGAGGGGTGGGGAGGGGAAGGTCATTGTTTCTTACATTCCCTTCTTCACAACATGAGAAACTTCATGGTACCAAAACGCTGTTCCTCAGAAGGCACCAAGAAGCTGTTCTTCACAAGTTCTGAGTCATTGCAGAACCAGAGTTGGTGTGACAATTAGCTAGAACCTAGCTACCTTTCCTCTCTGTTATTTTTTTTAAGCCTCCAAATGTTTGCTGTCCTCAAAAGAAACATTTACTTAGTATTTTCTTCTTTCCCTGATATTGCTAATTTATTTCTGCCTGTATTTATCACAGCAAGACAGCCCATGTCTCATTCCATCATCATTCCAGAGATATTTCCTTAGCTAAACAGAGAAACAGAATGACCGCTGGTGGGCAAAAAAGCAGCGGGAGTAGGAGCAACTTTCAAGTTTCTGCCAGCTTCCCCATTGAGTTTTCTTGTGAGAAGCTAGCAAGGAGCATGAGAAATCCTTCCTTCCTTCTTTCCTTCCTTCCTGAATGGTTTAATAGAATAGAATACAGCAGCACAAATAGTTTTCTCCCAAAACTGGAAAAACAATGACATACCATCAGAAGACAAGGTGATTAGAAAAATTATGGAGTGTGCGGAAATGGGTAAGCTCACAAAGGAGATACAAGAAAAAGATGAAACAGAATATTACTTAGTCTGGGAGAAATGGTATAAATGATTGGAGGAGAAAGGGGGAGGAAAAGGGGGGGACAAAAGAAAACTAAATGGATAAATTAGGTGGAGGAATATGGAAACAAATGGGAAGATATAAATTGTGAAAAGGGAATTAGGTACCTGTTTATGTTAAATGTAAATAAAATATTTAGATTAAGAGAATATATTATAATGGTGTATATATATATATATATATATATATATATATATATATATATATATATATGATATACTAGAAATATATGTATAAAAGATATATTAAGATAAGAAAATGTATAAATATGGATTACTGATGCGAAGATGTTGAAAAGAAAATGTAAATATCTGTTTTTGTTTGTTTTGTTTGTTTGTTTTTTAAAAATTGTTTAATAAAAATTATATACAAAAAAAAGAGACAATGCCAAACCAAAAAAAAAAAAAGAACATAGAAACATAGAATTCTTTATTGGCCAAGTGTGATTGACCAAAGACAAGGAATTTGTCTTTGGTGCATATGCTTTCAGTGTATATAAAAAGAAAAGATACATTCGTCAAGAATCATAAGGTACAACACTTAATGATAATCATAGGGAACAAATAAGCAATCAAATCATATTAGGAAACAATCAATATAAATCATAAGGATACCAGCAACAAGGTTACAGTCATACAGTCATAAGTGGGAGGAGATGGGTGATAGGAACAATGAGAAGATTAATAGTAACGCAGACTTAGTAAATAGTTTGACAGTGTTGAGGGAATTATTTGTTTAGCAGAGTGATGGCGTTCGGGAAAAAAACTGTTCTTGTGTCTAGTTGTTCTGGTGTGCAGTGCTCTATAGCATCGTTTTCATATATATATATATAATATAATATATAATTAATAATTATAATTATATATAATTAATATATAAGAAGTTCTTTCTTTCTTTCTTTCTTTCTTTCTTTCTTTCTTTCTTTCTTTCTTTCTTTCTTTCTTTCTTTCTTTCTTTCTTGGTGTAGATGCTGCCAGCTTTCTGCATCCCTTCAGTCAGGTGTTTATACCTTTCCTGGTTTATGGCTAATTGCTTTGCTTCTTTCTCTCTGAACATTTGGAATCCATTTTTCTACCATTTGTAGAAAAACCTTCCTAATTCCAGGTCACCCCAATTATAAAATGTATTTTTCTAATCGTCCAGGCAGGCCTGAAGTACATTCACAAGCCCCTCTGGCACCACCACATGCTCTTCATGTCAAGTGCTCCAGCAGCCCATTCTGCTGCCAGGCATCAAGAAGGCCTGCAGCTGCCATGGTGCCCTAGTTAATTGTATGTTGAAATGGCAGGAGATAAAATACCTGTAAAAAAATCAGACTTAGATAAGTGGTTTCTCAAGATGTTGCATTGCCTAAAAACCAACGTTCAATATATGAGAAAGGCTTAGAAAAGACACACACAGTATTCTCTTTTCTGCACCTTCATTTCAATGTAAATAAAGATCTGCAATCTCCATCCCTGCCCCAACTTCACACACCACCACCACCCCTCGTGTAAAGTAGTAGTTTGAGGCAAGAATGGGTGGGTTTGATTGGCCAAATTTTTATAGACATGGAGATTGATCAGATTTGCAGAGTCCTTCATAGCCTTTCCATTTTTTTCCTTAGCTTCTTATTTCTCTCTTATTATTCTTCTGACTCTTCAAATGCATACATTAACATGATTACTTCCTTCCAAATTGGAAGGATACCTTTAGCATTACCACTGTAACTTGCATGCAACCCAACTCCCAATGACTTTGAATGGTTCACAACAATCAAAGAAATTACAAAAAAATCCATTCTAGAAAGCAGGCACCAGTGGTGGGTTGCCCCCGGTTCAGACCAGTTCTATAGAACTGGTAGTAAAACCGGAGTGAGGCTCTGCCCACCCACCCTGATGTCATCAAAACGCTTCTGCGCATGTGCAGAAGAGCGCGAACACGTGCAAGTGAAGCGAGCACACGCGAGTGAAGCGACCACGTGCGCACGGCCCCGTTGCGAACCGGTAGTAAAGGGAAGTAGAACCCACCCCGGCAGGCACTACTATAGAAAAGGCATACTTACAGCGTCGTGATAGATGACATTGCTTAAGCGGAGGAACCAATAGCATGCCAATCCTGCTGGACTGAATCAGACAATTTGGGGGGGGGGGTTCCCTCAAATAATCAGACCCTATGAAATATAGGATTTCACAGATAACAACCAGAATCTTGAACCAGATCCAGAAGCAAACAGACAATCAGTGTAGTTTGCAAAGCAGAAGTGGTACATGGGCATAAGAAGGCATGCCCATTACTGCTTACAATGCTGCATTCTAGACCAGTTGAAACTTCTGGGTGATCGTCACTGGGATTCCTATGTAGATCGCATTGAAGTAGTCAAGCCACAATGTGTCTAGGATATTAGTGACACATTTTCCAGAATCTAATTTTGTTGACCTTGAACTAGGAACGATGAGCAGTTAGTCCTGGAAATTGTAACAGTTCTTGAAATGAAAAAGAAATACTGGGGAACACAAATAAAGAATATGCTCATGAAATGAGCTGCAATTGGAAATATTATACATTTCTTGGTTCCCCTCATCAATAGATGATATCCCTACCATGAGATTTAGATATATTGTATAATAGAGATGAAGAAGAACAAAAAATGACATTTTGCATGGCTCAGCTCTTCTTTTTCAGCATATCAATTTGGAAGCAATAAATACTTTATAAGAAGCAAAAGTATCTCATTTAACAGTTGGTTCCTATAACTATCTGGTTGTTTCTCCATTTAAAACAGCAGCTTTGCATTTCTACTGTCCAGGAGTTAATATATAAGAATGAGTGAGCCATAATAGATAAAAAATTTTGCTTAAATACATTGAAACAAAGCAATACTGTCAACGTATTTTGTGTTCCCTGATGCATTCCTTTTATTTTATATTACAGCGCTGAGGTTAAAATCAATGTCTTCTGATTTATTTCAGAACAATACCCAGAGACATGATAAAGAGATTAACAACATGCCATCAACATCACTTTTACCAATTACCACATGAAAAATGAGGAAAGGAATTCAGAAAAGAAAAACCAAGAGCAAAACCTCAGCAACCTATAAATCAAAGATAAAACCTACTTTAGCAAACACTGTTATGAAAATTGGCTCCACTGTTGTTTAATTTTACATACAGTAGTAGTAGTAGTAGTTATGTATATACTGCAGTATATATTTGTAGGTTGTTATGGGGTGAGATTTGGACTACTTCAGATAAAGTAACTCTCCATTAATTATCTCTGAGTAAAGTGCCAGATCATATGACATTAGCCTGATGGGACTATATGTCAGTCTAATGTCAGGTAGATTACTTCTTTTGAAAAGGATAAGCTCACAGAGCTAATACTTTAGATCAGGGATCTCCAATCTTGGCAACTTAAAGACTCGTGGAATTCAACTCCCAGAATCCCTCAACCAGCCTGGTTGAGGAATTCTGGGAGTTGAAGTCCGCGAGTCTTAAAGTTTAGATCAGGGCTGTCAAACTCCATGGGCCAGATGCGTCACGCGCTGGCCACACCCATGCCCGGTTTAGTGAAGGGGGGGAAGTCCCACTATGTCACGTGATGCTACCGTGAATTTGACACCCTTGGTTTAGATCAACTGAATTGTCAGTCAAGTGTTTAAACCAGCTGAGCTATTGCAACAGGAGTTTAGTTTGCCTAAAACTGGGGAATTATAGTGTATCCAATTAAAACAACTTTTGATTTCACAATTAGGTCCAGATGCTTTAGCAGCCTGTAAAACTGCCAAAGTACTAGGAATATTGAAATGTGTTTTGGATTATTCTAAACCTGCAGTATTTTTAAATGGACAATTAAAGAGTTTTGCTAAAATGGATAGTGTTATTTGTAAGAACTGTTGAATAAAGAATTGGAGTACCTTATATTAATAAATCAGTGCTTAAGAGTCTTAAGTATATTTTTTATGATTTCAGAACAGACTCTTTCAGTATAATTGTTTTCAGGCTTTCTGGAGTTGTCAAAGTGTTTTTTTTTTTTTAAGTATTTTTAGCTTTGTTTTCCTGTAAGTATAAAACAATAGCAGTGTCATTTTCACATATAATATTTGCATGAGTTTACCCTATTATGATCCAGTGTTGGTTTAATATATACAAGTTAGTCAATATAGTGCAGAGGAAGTAATGTGATTTAAAATGTGAATTAGATACCAAAAATATGGAATTTGTTCTTATATAAAGCACTGTGAATCTATTACATAAATGGCATAGCAAAAGTATTCATTTATTTAAAATGGACAGATGGACAATGGCATCACTGACTTAACAAGGTTATATTGAAGAACTGTGCTTGCTTTTTCCTTATGAACTGACTTTTTTTCAATATAATGGAAAGCCCAATCAATATTTTTTAGGGGTGTCAAGGTGTACTGTTATATTTAACAACTTAGACATTTTGATATGTATCTAAATTCTTGTTTTCCTTTGTACCTTTTTTCCTTTTTTTCTATACTAAGCCAATAACTATAAAATGTAGTTTTTCTTGTTCTGGCACTTTGTAAGCCACATATATTAACAAATCTTGCTCTAGTGTGGTTTGATGATCCAGAGCTGTGCTTATACTATAGACAAAATATTCAGGACACAGTTCAAACAGGCACCCATCAAAGTCAACAGGCTCTTGTAGAAGTTTGATCTCTCTCTCTCTCTCTCTCTCTCTCTCTCTCTCTCTCTCTCTCTCTCTCTCTCTCCCCCTCCCTCCGTCCCTCCCTCCACAGAGACGGGTGGGGGAGAATCCACCTTTAAACAAAGAGAATGCATTGTTCCTCCTACAGCTACTGAATTATGGCTCTTCAGGTTTGCTCTGGCAGCTTAGGAACTGGGTGTGGAGTAGGTTCCAGCACCATGGATAAGGTGAGTTCCACTGTGTGAATAGCAGCCCTCGATTTAGCCAAATTTATGTTAACCAATGCACCAATAATTATTTACCTGTCATTTGACTTACCTATTTTTTCCTGTGATATCCGATTTTTTGTTCTATAGAGTATTACTGGACAACATAGTTGGGTTAGTTTGTTGCTCTTCAGTTGTTCCAAAACACTATCCAATCAAATAGTTAAAGTGATATCTATTTCATAGTTAGCTTATTGTAGTTTTTTCAACAGATTTAGAGACCCTCTGGGCAATTTACGATTAAGAAAAGTAAAATACAGTACCAATAAGAAACAGATCATAGGCATCCAGAAGGCAAAACTATTATATAACAACTATTTCAACTACCACTTTGCCCAAGGACCAGGGAGAACAGCCAAGTTTTCAGTGACTTCTGAACATCACAGTGCACATAACATTTATCTCCCCTAAATTGTTAAAGACAGAAAAAGATAAATGATATGACTGCAGTTTTGCAGATAAAATGTGAAGAAAATACAGTATATCAATTTGCTGGGTTTTGGCTACAGAGTGGGGAATGAATACTAATAATCCAGTGTGGGTTTTGTGGGGAAAATAGGAGAAGGAAGGAGTGTTGGGTACGTTTGCTGCCTTGAACTGACCAAGTATATATATTTAAAAGGTGGCATTAAAATATTTTAAATATATTATAGATAAAGGCAAAATATGCCATTCTCTTTTTGCATTTCCTCATCATGTTCTGTTGCATTATCATTTCTTTCCCTATATAGTAACTGCCTAAATTACCAGGGCTCACGAGGCTCCTTTGCCAAATTTTTAACACTCTTGTCTTGTTTATTTATTTATTTATTTATTTATTGATTTGATTTGATTTGATTTGATTTGATTTGATTTGATTTGATTTGATTTGATTTGATTTGATTTGATTTGATTTTTATACCACCCTTCTCCAACAGGACTCAGGGCGGTGAACAGCCGAGATAAAAGATAACATATAAAATTTAAAAAACAGTTTAAAAGACATTAAATAATTTCGGCCCACAATTTAAAACAACCCAGTTAAAACCAATTTAAATTAAAACCGAAGGATGGGATCAAGCCAGCCCGGCTAGATGAAATAAATGAGTTTTCAGGACCTGACGAAAAGTCCGGAGGTCTGGTATCGTGCGTATCTCTAAGTCGTTCCAGAGGGCAGGTGCCGCCACAGAGAAGGCTCTCCCCCTGGAGGTCACCAGCCGACATTGTCTGGCTGACGGCACCCTGAGAAGGCCCTCTCTGTGTGAGCGTACTGGCCAGTGGGAGGTTTAGTGTGGCCACATGTTTATTGGACCCGTGTCCCTCCTGGTTGGTACTGGCCTCCCGGGAGGTTACACGAGGCTGGCTCCAGGGGTTTATCAATGCTTCTCTGAGTGAGGGTAGCTTCCCCGCCGCCTTGAAGGAGGCGGTGGTGAGGTCCCTCCTTAAGAAGCCTTCCCTGGACCTGGCTGTATTAGCAAATTATTGTCCTGTCTCCAACCTTCACTTTGTGGCGAAGGTTGTTGAGAGTGTGGTGGCGCGACAGTTTCCCCGGTTCCTGGAGGAAATGGTTTATCTAGATCCGTTCCAGTCGGGTTTCAGGCCTCGGCACAGCATGGAAACGGCATTGGTCGCGTTGGTGGATGATCTCTGGAGGGCTCGGGACAGGGGTTGTTCCTCTGCCCTGGTCCTATTAGATCTCTCGGCGGCTTTTGATACCATCGACCATGGTATCATGCTGCGCCAACTGGAGGGGTTGGGGATAGGGGGCACCGTGTTGCGGTGGTTCTCCTCCTTCCTCTCTGACTGGTCGCAGTTCGTGTTGACAGGGGGGCAGAGATCGACCTCGAGGCACCTTGTCTGTGGGGTGCCGCAAGGGTCGGTCCTCGCTGGTTATTGGAGGTGAATCACTGGCCTGAAGCCAGACTGGAGCAGATCTAGATAGACAGCTTCATCCAGGTACTGTGGAAGCTGCCGCGCCACTACACTCTCAACAACCTTCACAATAAAACGAAGGTTGGAGACTGGACGATAGTTAGCCAAAACAGCCGGATCCAGAGAGGGCTTCTTGAGGAGGGGCCTCACCACCGCTTCCTTCAAGGCGGCCGGCAGGACACCCTCACTCAAAGAAGCGTTAATAATCCTCTGGAGCCAGCTTCGTGTAACCTCCGGGAAGCCAGCACCAACCAGGAGGGACACGGGTCCAATAAACATGTGGTCGCGTTCAGCCATCCCAGAATCCTGTCCATGTCCTCAGGAGCCACAGGATCAAACTCTTCCCAGATAACACTCTCAAGACCTGCCTCAATCATCCCGTCCAGACTTACCCAGTCAGAGGCCAGGTCTTCCCCAATCTGAGCGATCTCATCATACAGATACTGCACAAAATCCTCAGCTCAACCCTGCAAGGGATCATCCCGCGCTTCCAGATGGAGGAGGGAGCGGGTCACCCTAAACAGGGCAGCTGGGCAATTATCTGATGACACAATAAGAGCGGCAAAATAGCTAGATTTTGCCGCTTTTATCGCCACTAAGTAGGTCTTAATATGAGACCTCACCAGTGTTTGGTCGGATTCAGAACTGCTGGTCCTCCAACCGCTCTCCAGGCATCTTTTCTGGTGCTTCATCTCCCTCAGCTCCTCGGAGAACCAAGGAGCTAGGTGAGTTCGGTGCCGGGTCAGAGGCCGCAAAGGCATGACGCGGTCCAAAGCCCTGGTGGCCGCACTGTTCCAGGCGGCCACCAAGTCTTCAGCCGAGTCATGAGCCAGAATCTCAGGAAATGGCCCAAGCTCCATCTGGAACCTATCAGGATCCATCAGGCACCTGGGGCGGAACCACCTAGTCGGTCCCGCCTCCTGCGGTGGGGTGTAGCGGTTAGAAAGTCAAGTCGAAGGAGCAAGTGGTCAGATCATGACAAGGGTTCAATGACTATATCCCCTGTATCAAGACCACTCGACCACTGACCACTAAAAATAAGTCCAGAGTGTGCCCGCCTGTGTGAGTAGGGCCATGAATTAACTGAGTCAGGTCCATGGCCATCATGGAAGCCATGAACTCCTGAGCCACCTCAGACGTTTCACCAATGGATGGCAGGTTGAAATCCCCCATGACCAAAAGTCTGGGGGTATCAACTGCCACCTTGGCTATGACTTATCCCTGCTTAATCCTCTAGTTTGACCCTGGTAAACTCAACAAGACTGCATGCACCTGTGCCTGAAACAGCTGCACACTTTGAAAATGCAATTCAGCTGGAATAGTTTTGCTGCCTGTTGTAAGACGACAGTAAATTGTTAGGCATGCCTGTCTGTAAATTTTAAAAAGCAAAATGACAAGAGATAATAGGCCTCGAGTGATTGCTCTTCCAATAGAAAGCCATAAGAAGGAGGAATGAAATGAGATTAACAATGTTATTGCTTGCAGCTGATTACAGACACAGTTGTACCTTGGCAAAAAAAAAGAAAAGAAAAGAAAAGAGTTTTGCAAAAAGATCTAAACTGCACACCTGGAGAATAAATGGCCAGGGTATTGAATAAGTGAAATCTTTTAAATATTTGGACATGGTTCTCCACAGCTCCACCAAAGGCATTGTGCACCAAAATTATATCACACAAACTGCTGGGGGAAAAAAACATGACCACAATTCAAGCTTTTCACTTCACCAAAGGAGCAATGTTGAAGCTACATTCAGCTAAGGCTGGTGAAGAACTACTTTTGATGCCCAGCTAGGACCTTACATTTCCTTTACTCCTCATGAAAGGATCCAGTCTAAAGTCCTATATTCCAGGCAGCCCCTTGCATTCCAAATGCAGTATTATGAAGAAAGGCAGGGTGTCTAACGTTGAAATGGGGCATTTTTATGCTTAATATTATTATTATATTATTATTAAAAAATACGTTAAGAGGGGAAAATGAATAAGTTTACTATGTTCAATTGTTTAATATATTATAATTGTAAGACTAGAGAATTAATATCAATGTAGTGAATGATGTTGTAAATTCTGATGGTTATTGCACAGAAATATTTGTACCCAGAAGACATACTGTTTAAGAGAAGATAGAATATTTGTATTTTTTTAAAAAAAATAAAAACTTTTTAAAAAAATAAAGTTGAAATGGGCTCATGGACTTGTAGCATAACACACTGGTGAAGTTTTCTTCCCACAGCTTTGAGTTCTTTCCTTATTGAGTTCAACCACAACCCATATGGGTCAGCACAACTTCACGAAACCTTCAACATCTCAACTTTCCCAAGGAGGTGTTGCTAATGATGGGTTATGAGTGTGCCCTCATCTCATTTGAACAACATATCAAAGACCTAGAAGGTCAACAGGATCAATCTGCTCTATCTAAGGTTTTTTTTTGTTTATTTGAGCAGTCAAGCCCCTTTTTACAAGCCAGTGAGATACTTACACCACATGACAGTTTCCAAAGTCCAAAGAGCACTAACTTTAGCAGGCCTCAATGCTCTCCTCATAGCACTTTTGGATGGCCAATACATAAAATTCTCCAATGAGCTGAGTCTGTGCCCCTGTGGACAAGAAGCTGTTGAAACTACAGTTCAAGCAAGGGATGAAATCCAGCAGGTTCTGACAGGTTCTGGAGAACCAGTAGTGGAAATTTTGAGTAGTTCAGAGCACCAGCAAATACCATCTCTGGCTGGCCACAGAGTGGGGAGGGAATGGAGATTTTGCAATATCCTTCCCCCAGGAGTGGGGAGGGAATGGGGATTTTGTAATATCCTTCCCCCAGGAGAGGGGAGGGAATAGGGATTTTGCAGTATCCTTCTCCTGGAATGGGGTGGGAATGGAGATTTTGCAGTATTCTTCTCCTGCCATGCCCACCAAGCCACACCCACCAAGCCACACCCACAGAACTGGTAGTAAAAAAATTTGGATTTTACCACTGGTTCAAGTCCTGATATACTGTACTGTCTATAACAGGGGTCCCCAACCACCGGGCCATGGGCCACTACTGTGGCCTATTCAGTACATGGCCATGTGAGAGGTGGGCTGGCGCACATGTGAACCTTTCAGAGAATAAATTGCAGAGAAGGAAGAGCATGCATGGTCCGGCATTGCATTTTTTCCTTTGAATCGCCCAGAGGCCATCCTAATGCATTTGAATTTGCAGAAATTTGAACAGCTGTTTATAGATTCTAAGAAATGTCTTAGATACACAAGAAAAGGGGAAGAAAAGAAAAGTGAAGTGAAGGGAGGGAGGGAAGAAGGAAGGAAGGAAGGAAGGAAGGAAGGAAGGAAGGAAGGAAGGAAGGAAGGAGGGAGGGAGGGAGGGAGGGAGGGAGGGAGGGAAGGAAGGAAGGAAGGAAGGAAGGAAGGAAGGAAGGAAGGAAGGAAGGAAGGAAGGAAGGAAGGAATTGTGTGCTGCCTTCTGCATTTTATTATCAAAATAACTTTTTTTATAGAGGCCACCTTAGCTACTTCATATAGCCTTGCCCATTTGATTACTCTTTATTTACTGTTTACTGATTTACTGAGTTACTCACTTGGTTAGTTCCTATTTTTCCAGGTTGCTCAACTCCTACAAGCCACCTGATGGTTTAAAACATGCAGCAGAACACCACAAATACAATGAAAACCATATACAGCACAGTAAACCATAAGATGGTATTCTCCCTGCAGCCACAACCTTTACTAGCTAAAGCTCTGTGAAACCAAGGTGCAGAACTTTCTTCTGGTTATTGGAAATGTCATTGGTGGTCTTGGAGTAAGAAAAACGAGCCAGTTTAGAAGGCTGTTTGGCTTCTCTTATGCCAATGAAACACTTCTCCTAAACCTGCAGTGCATTCGACCTGCTGCTTCAATACGAAACATATTAGATTTAATAACATTGCAAAGCTAATGACTTGGCATCTTTTGTAACTACCCTGCACAGCCTTAAAGTTTTATGGAGATTAGGAAGTTGCACAGGAATTATTTAATATGCTATATTGAATATATTCAGCTTAATATACCAGAGCTTCCGGGGTTACATAAGATCTGGCTTATATAACTTTCACGTTATGCAAATGCTTCCCCATCTAAAGTGTTCAAGGTGAGTAAAACTGTCTGTTCTGTGCAAAGTTGTCCAGCAACACGGAGTGAGGTGGACAGCTTCTCTTCCGAGGAAGAGGCTTCCTCCCTCAGTCACTTGTTGCCATAGTCACGCCTCGAGGAGCGTGTAAAGCAGGTTGAACTGTCTGTAGCTGCCATCTCAAGAGTTTTCTCTGCACTCTTGCCATCCACCGACAATGACTACAATGCTGTCATGCCGATCCCTTCTCCTTCTTTTTTTCATCTAGTAATTAAGTCCACCTTCACCCACCAGCAAAATGCCACCTTCAGGTATTATATATGTATCTTGCTTTAGGAAGCAGTTGATCCAGTTCCAATAGTTGTAAAAAAAAAAAAAATCAGTTATACAAAGCTTTCTGGAATAGAACAGCTACTTACACACTAGGGAAGGCCTAAATGATATATTTCACCTAATAAAAATCCATTCTATAGTTTTTTTTTTCCTTCCTCTTTTTTCTACACTCAGGTTAAAAATTGGAGTTGAAATGGGAAAGCAGGGAAAGTTATGGGTGCCCTCTCCTAAAGAGGTCCATCTGGTGGGATCAAGAAGGGGTGTCTCCATGATGGCTCCCTCCTTGTGGACCATCTTCCCTGTGAAGATAAAATTGATCCCAGTTGATACTCTTGTAAAGTCCTGAAGATATGGTTTTGCCATTGGGCCTGGGGACTCCAGAGTGACCTGAAGCCCATCAAGTGCCTGATTAGATTGTTGTCACCAGAAGGGTGGGGGGTTGTTGCTTTTCTATCATTCTTGCAAGCTGCCAGGAGTCATTGAGAGTGGGTTGGGCAGCCATATAAATTTTCTTAAATAAAAATAAGTTAATAAAAAAATAGTCCTGAATTGGGTCTTCTGCTTAGTCCAAAATGGTGTTTCTCACAGGGGTCAATCTGATGCCTCTGGAGTACTCATAACTAAAAAATGAACCCATTCGCTGTTCCACTGCACCTTGTATTGGAAGCTATGTTGCATAATGGTTTGTGGGAATGGCCTTGGCAGATAAGGGGAAGAGATGCCACCTAGGAAATGATTAGATAAAAGAAGTGTGTGGGGGGGAGACCCACAACTGAGAAATGGGCAGAGAAAGAAATTTAGAAAAGATCCTATTTTATTTTATTTATTGGTTTGGTTCCATAACCCAACAAAACAGACACAGACTTCAGAGGATAATTAAAACTGCAGAAAAAAACAATTACTACCAGCCTGCCTTGCACTGAGGACCTGTATACTGCACAAGTCAAAAGGAGGGCTGTGAAAATATTTACAGACCCCTTGTATCCTGGACATAAATTGTTTCAACTCCTACTCTCAAAACGACGCTATAGAGCACTGCACACCAGAACAACTAGACACAAGAACAGTTTTTTCCCAAATGGCATCACTCTACTAAACAAATAATTCCCTCAACACTGTCAAACTAGTTACTAAGTCTGCACTACTATTAATCTTCTCATCATTCCTATCACTCATCTCCTCCCACTTATGACTGTATGACTGTAACTTGTTGCTGGAATCCTTAAGATTTATATTGACTGTTTCCCTATGACTATCATTAAGTGTTGTACCTTATGATTCTTGACGAATATATCTTTTCTTTTATGTACTCTGAGAGTGTATGCACCAAGACAAATTCCTTGTGTGTCCAGTCACACTTGGCCAATAAAGAATTCTATTCTATTATCATGTGGGAAAAAGAGACAGTGGGAAATTTGCACTTTCAGATTTGCAAGATTATGTTAATGTAGCCTTACGTTAATCTTAAATTGAATTTAATCATCTGATTTTGTTTCATGTCTGGTCTACTTGGAAGGCTGATAGATGTCCTCCATGTGGAAGTAACATTGAGTTTTCCAGACTAGCTCTTGAGAGGCCTGTTCCCCATGAATTCACCCAATCTTCTTTCAAAGCTCCCCAAGTTAATGGTCACTATGTAATGTGGAAGTTGTTTCTACGGGTTAATTAGGAGCACCTGAAGATGTGCTTCTCTCTGACTGTTCTGCATTTCCTTCCAATCAGTTTCATTAGTATTTTGAAAGAAGACAAAACAATTCTTGCTTGTTCACTTTCTTTATGACAAACAATGATGTTTTCCTCAGCCATCTCTTTTCTCAGCTAAAGATTGTTCTGGTAAGAAAAGTGTTTGAGCCCTCTTATAAGTTTGATTCTCCTCTTCTATATTTTTTTCCAATTCTATTTTATCCTTTTCCAAACACGACGAGCAGAAACGTAGCCAGCCTTCAAGATGTGGATATATCACAGATTTATAGAACACCATTATAATCTACAAAAGGCAGTGTGGTGGGTCAGTTGTTAAGATACTGGGCTTGTTGGCTGGAAAACTGGCAGCCTGGGTTCGAGACCCGAGTGCCACACAATGTGTGGCAGCCCCTCAGTTTTGAGCTTCTGAGCATGCGCAAGATGGTGGCCGCTCCCTGAGTGCTGCGGTCAGATGGGGGCGTTTTTGGACGTTTCGGGGTGTCGAGGGGGGTCTTGACCATCAACGACCCCCCGTTTGGCTGGATGAGACTGGGGTGAGCGTTTTGAGACCTTTCTCGCCCCTCAGGGTTCACCCGGAGTCGACCGAATGGAGAATTGCAGCCCTGCTGCTACCACGCTGCTGCCGCGTCCCAGCTGAGAAGGGAGAAAGGTGGCTTACTGGCTGTGAGAGAACGACGGCAGCAGCAGCGGCGGCGTTGCTAGCAGCGTTACTAGAGGCATTGTGAGAGACGAAGGCAATGGTGGCCTTGATGGCGGGGCTAGCGACGGAGGGGATTCCAGCAGCCGGTTTCTGGCTTCGGGTAATGAGTGAGAGACCCCTTCAGGAAGATCCTGGCGGCTGCAGAGGACCTGGAGGCCTCCGAGAAACGTACTGGAGGCTGGGACATGGCATTGGGTTATGTTACCAGGAAGAACTGGGGGTTTTTACTTGGAAGAACTGGGGGAGAAAGGGCTGGTGGCCAGCGGAGGGGTTTCTCTTCCTGTTGCATTGAGGCCAGCCCTTCTCTCCCCCCGCCCCCCCCTCCCTCCCGGACCTTGTTTAGGCCGTGAAATGGGCTACCATCTGGCCCCAGGTAAAGGGGTTTCTCCCCCCCCTCCCCTTCCCTCGTATGTTTTGTGTCTCCTACTGGAACTTTCATATTGGTGCGACTATAAAGAGCAGGGACTGTCATCTTTAACCCCCGGATGAACTGACTGACTGAACTATAAATCATTCTCTCCAACCTTGGGACAACCATTGTGGCAACCACTGAGGGGGTCGTCTCTTTTACATCATGAATTCACCACCGGAAGGATGGAACATTTCTATCTCTAGGGCTATTTAAGGGCCTCCCGCCGTGAGAGGGCGGGCTGGATGTCATTCTCCATTGGCTGAAACTGTGAAAGACCCCTCAAACTGTCGTGAGAGGACAGTGTATTTACCGGTGGAGCCACATGGCTGTGTGTTACATCTGATTTTGGGATTACCAAATGGACCCCTGATTATGATCTCCGCCTCCCTCGCTGTAACCTAAGATGTATACTACCTATGAACTTCTTGCACTGCGAGATTCCCCCCTCTCGCAGATCTGGCCCTCCACATTATCGAGGGCCTACCTCAAGGATGGGTTTTGGGACCCAGAGAGGTGGCATGTGAAAACCAGGGGGTTGAGGGGTTTTTTATCAAATTTTTTAATTAAACTTTTAAGGGGTCCCAGGGAGGGGGAGGGTCGAATTAGAACTCGGGTTGTGGGTTTGGGGGAAAACCCACAAGGGGTAGGGTTGGGTCTGGCCTCGAAGTGCAGTGGGGGGGTGGGGGACCTGGGGTCGAGGGGGGTGTTAGAGCTCATCTGGATAGTGTTTCAAACATCAATACTGTGAGTGGGAGGGGTAGATATGGCGGGAGCAGGGGGCCATATCGTGTTAGGGGAGCGCACACCCACTGTCTACGAGCGGTGGTGTGCTCCGGCCCCCTAGGCTCCACCCGTTCTCCAGGTTGCATAGACCCTCAGGGGCCAGGCCTTCGGCTGATGCTGTGCAATGCCAGGTCTGTAGTAAATAAAGCCCCCCTCATTTGTGATCTTATTCAGGAGGGGGGTGCGGACCTGGCAGGTATTACGGAGACCTGGTTGGGCCACGGGGGGGGGTTCCCCTCATTGAAATGTGCCCACCAGGTTTCCACGCATTCCATCAGCCAAGGTCACAGGGGAGGGGCAGGGGGGGTAGCGGTTATCATTAAAGATGGCCTGAGACCGAGGGAGGCCACTGTTCCTCAGGCGGCCAGCTGTGAATCCCTCCTTGTGAAATGGGGTCACGGGGTTCAAAGGGGTTTGCTGATCACGTAACTGGCTCCCTGCCACGTGGCAGCAGCCCTGCCTGAGCTACTCAACGTCATCGCCACGGTGGCGGTTGATACCCCTAGGCTTATGGTCATGGGGGATTTCAACCTGCCGTCCATGGGTGAGGCGTCAGAGGTGGCTCAGGAGTTCATGGCTTCCATGACAGCCATGGACCTGACCCAGTTAATTCATGGCCCTACCCACACAGGGGGAAACACGCTGGATCTGGTTTTTGTCTCTGGACAGTGGTTGAGTGATCTCGAGATAGGGGATATAGTCACCAAGCCCTTGTCATGGTCTGATCACTCTCTCCTTTGTCTCGACCTTCGAACCGCTACACCCCGCCGCAGGGAGGCGGAGCCGGTAAGATGGTTCCGCCCCAGGCGCCGGATGGAACCTGACAGGTTCCAGATGGAGCTTGGGCCATTCCCTGAGGCTCTGGCACACGCCTCGACTGGAGACCTAGTGGCCGCCTGGGATAGGGTGGCCGCTGGAGCTCTGGACCGGGTCGTGCCTTTGCGGCCTCTGACCCGGCGCCGATCTCATTTAGCTCCTTGGTTCACTGAGGAGCTGAGGGAGTTGAAGCGCTGGAAAAGACGCCTAGAGAGCAGTTGGAGGGCCAGTCTTTCTGAATCTGACCGGACACTGGTAAGATCTCATATTAGGAATTACCTAGTGGCGATAAAAGCAGCGAAATGTAGCTATTTTGCTGCTCTTATTGCGTCATCAGATAATCGCCCGGCTGCCCTGTTTAGGGTGACCCGCTCCCTGCTCCACCAGGAAGCGCGGAAGGACCCTGTGGAGGGTAGAGCCGAGGATTTTGTTCAGTATCTGTATGACAAAATCACTCAGATTCGGGAAGATCTGGACTCCGACTGGGTAGTCTCAGGGGGAGGGACGGGGGCAGGTCTTGAGAATGTTATCTGGGATGAGTTTGATCCTGTGACCCCTGAGGACGTGGACAGGATTCTGGGTAGACTGAACGCGACCACTTGTTTATTGGACCCGTGTCCCTCCTGGTTAGTGCTGGCTTCTCGGGAGGTGACACGAGGCTGGTTCCAGGGGATTATAAATGCTTCGTTGGGTGAGGGTGTCTTTCCTGCCGCCTTGAAAGAGGCAGTGGTGAGGCCTCTCCTCAAGAAGCCTTCCCTGGACCCGGCAATGTTGGTAAATTATCGTCAGGTCTCCAACCTTCCTTTTGTGGCGAAGGTTGTTGAGAGTGTGGTTGCGCAACAGCTCCCCCAGCACCTGGATGAAACGACGTATCTGGATCCGTTCCAGTTGGGCTTCAGGCCCGGGTACAGCACGGAAACGGCATTGGTCGCATTGGTTGCTGATCTCTGGAGGGCTCGGGACAGGGGGTGCTCCTCTGTCCTGGTCCTGTTAGATCTCTCAGCGGCTTTTGATACCATCGACCATGGTATCATGCTGCACCGGTTGGAAGAGTTAGGGGTGGGAGGCACTGTGTTGCGGTGGTTCTCCTCCTTTCTCTCTGACCGGTCGCAGTCTGTGTTGACAGGGGGACAGAGGTCAACCCCGAGGCCCCTCATATGTGGGGTGCCACAAGGGTCAGTCCTCTCGCCTCTCCTGTTCAACATTTATGTGAAGCCGCTGGGCGAGATCATCCGTGGTTTCGGGGTGGAGTACCATCAGTACGCTGACGACACCCAGCTGTACATCTCCACCCCGGATCACCCCAACGATGCCCTTGAAGTGATGTCCCGGTGCCTGGAGGCCGTACGGATCTGGATGGGGAGGAACAGGCTCAGGCTCAACCCATCCAAGACCGAGTGGCTGTGGTTTCCGACGTCTCGATATAGTCAGTTGATGCCATCACTGACTATTGGGGGCGAATCATTGGCCCCCACGGAGAGGGCTCGCAACTTGGGCGTCCTCCTGGATTCACGGCTGTCTTTAGAAGAGCACTTGACGGCCGTGACCGGGAGGATTTTTCATCAGGTTCGCCTGATTCGCCAGTTGCGTCCCTTTCTGGATCAGGACTCGTTACGCACGGTCACTCATGCCCTCGTCACCTCCCGCCTGGACTATTGTAATGCTCTCTACATGGGGCTCCCCTTGAGGAGCACCCGGAGGCTCCAACTGGCGCAGAGTGCGGCCGCGCGGGTGGTGATGGGAGTGACATGGCGCTCCCATGTGACACCTCTCCTGCGCGAGCTGCACTGGCTCCCGGTGGTCTTCCGGGTGCGCTTCAAGGTTTTGGTTACCACCTTTAAAGCGCTCCATGGCTTAGGACCTGGTTATCTACGGGACCGCCTACTACCACCAATAGCCTCCCACCGGCCAGTACGCTCTCATAGAGAGGGACTCCTCCGGGTGCCGTCAGCCAAACAATGTCAGCTGGCGACCCCTAGGGGGAGAGCCTTCTCTGTGGGGGCACCTACCATCTGGAATGAGCTCCCCCCAGAGATACGGAGGATCCCGGATCTGCGCACCTTCCGCCGCGCTGTGAAGACCTTTTTATTCCATCAGGCGGGCTTGGCCTAATCTCTTCCCTTTTTAAATATGTAAATTTTAATCTGTTTTTAAATTATTGGGGTGTTTTAATTTGTCTGGGCCAAAATGATTTAATTTGATTTTATCTGGTTTTTTAAATTTTTTGTATCTATGTTATTTTATTGTTTGGCTGTTCACCGCCCTGAGTCCTTCGGGAGTAGGGCGGTATACAAATCAAATAAAACAAACAAACAAAACATAAAACAAACAATGGGGTGAGCTCCTGTTCTCTCCCTAGCTCCTGCCCACCTAGCATTTCAAAAGCATGCAAATGTGAATAGATAAATAGGTACTACATTGGTGGGAATTTAACAATGGTCTATGACATCATGCTGGTCACATGACCATCAAAATGTCTGGACATCGCTGACTCAATGGCTCAATGGCCTTGAAATGGAGATGAGCACTGCCCCCTATAGTCAGCAATGACAAGCAGAGTAAAATCTGCAGGGATCCTCACTTTACCTTATTATAATCTACAAGGAAATCATGAAGTTTACTTTTGGGTGATTTATTATTATGTCTTGCTTACTCAAATTGCAGGTATCAGAGGGGAATAAAACTGCACCACTGTAGGATACAATGGGCAAATACATGCTGAAACATAACTTTTTAAATCATTTTAATATAGACACTTCAGAAGACAGTAAAATGCACAGTGTCAATTTTGAGGATAAAGTATTTAAAGCTCGTCAAAGTTACTTTGTCGGTAGTTTGATATGAAATGATTTTCTTTATTTTTCATATTAGTCGCATAAATATTTTGAGAATGGGTTTAAAGAGCTTCATGTACATTGAGCGCACCAGGCCAACAGAGCGCAACAGAGAAAAGGAGAAAGATAATGATCTATTTTTTTTTCTTTCATAGAGAGTTCCTGTTGCTAAGGAACCATTTCCTTTTATTTCCTTGCAGATTTTCTAACACGGGACCTCTTGGATAGTAAGAACCACAACGTGGTATCATATAGTGTAAAATGATACTCTATTACCTGGAAATTGGAATTTTAATAACACACCTGAGGGATTGAATACTTGCAACACTGGATGAACAGAACAAAACCAGTGAATGTGACTGCATATGGGTGCAAGCACAAAATCACATTTTTCCCCTAGCCCTTTCTCTTCATCTCTGAGCCTACTACTAGTTGTCCTCAAGTAGTAGGATGTACCAGTAATTTTTAATTAGTAGTCATCATCACAATTGGTTTTTTTTTAATTGAATCAGCAAGAAAGCTAAAATAAATGTTTAAGAAAACATTTTACAGAAATGTTGTACAACATTTGGTTAATGAGTTTATATTTTACAGCTTAAGTTACCTTGTACTGTAGAGGTAGATATGAATAGACTTGAGGAAGGTATGCAGGAACAGTCAAGGTGAAATAAGACACCACTCAGTCCTGAGTATGTGATAAAAAAAGAGAAAGAAGCTCAGATTAACCCCACCTTGAACCTGTGTGATAGAAGAGAAAGCAGAGTGAAATTCTGGTAGAGTTTCTGATAGATGCTGCTATTATTCCTTGGAACAATAAAGTGACTTCCCTTAACAGAATAACAGCATAAGAATAGAATAGAATTCTTTATTGGCCAAGTGTGATTGGACACAAAAGAAATTTGTCTGTGGTGTATAAGCTCTCAGTGTACACACAAGCAATAAGTGATAAATCACTATCATTATAATAAAATACAGTCATCATAATCATAAGATACAATACTCAGTGATAGTCATAGAATACTAAATAGCAATCAACATAAATCATAATTGGATATTAAATAAAAACAACATAACCACAAGATACAAACAAATCATGACAGAAAGATAATAAATGGAAACAATCAACATAAATCATAAGATATAAACAACAAGTTATACTCATAAGAAGCTAAGGATATAGATAATAGGAAAGATGAGAAAGATAATAGTAATTCAGCCCAACTAGATTGTTCGACATCCCAGGGTATAAGACAGTGTTGTGGGAATCAGTTGTTTAGCAGAGTGATGGGGGAGGGAGGACTGTCTTTGTGTCTGGTTGTTTTGGCGTGCAATACCATGTACCATTGTCTTGAGGGAAGAAGTTGAAACAGTTTATGTGTCAGCTTCCAAGCTGCCATAAGGAGAGGAGAGGCTTGAACTTTCACCTACTTAATTCCCCTGAAGAACTGTCTCCACGGAGATGGCATTGGTGAGGGCGGCATTACTGTGAACTGACGGAGATGGGATGACAAGAGTGGCTTGGAAGATGGCCAATGAGACGCAGAGAATTGGGAACCGGAAAGGGAGGTTTTCGGGGGGGGCAAAGTTCAGTGCTAACTACGCATTGAGTCAGGGTCAGTTCGTTATGCTCAATAAAGAGAAAATTTTCCTCAAAGATCGGACGTTTGGAAATTCATTTATTTGGCGATAACAACGAAGCTTGACATTATGTCCATTGGAAGGGACCTTGGTGTCTTCTAGTCCAACCCCCTGCTCAAGCAGAAGACCCGGCCTTTACCATTTCAGACAAATGGCTGTCCAATCTCTTGTTAAAAACTTCCAGTGTTGGAGCGTCCACAATTTCTAGAGGCAAGTTGTTCCACTGATGAATTGTTCTAACTGTCAGGAAATTTCTCTGTAGTTCTACGTTTAGTCTCTCTTTGATTAGTTTCCACCCATTGCTTCTTGACCTGCGTTCAGGTGCTTTGGAGAATAGATTGGCACCCTCTTCTTTGTAGCAGCCTCTCAAATATCGGAACACTGCTATCATGTCACTCACTCCTAGTCCTTCTTTTCACTAGACTAGACATACCCAGTTCCCGCAACCATTCTTCATATGTTTTAGCTTCCAGTCCCCTAATCATTTTTGTTGCTCTTCTCTCCACTCTTTCTACAGTTTCAACATCCTTTTTTATATCATGACAACCAGGAGTGGGTTCTACTTACCTTTACTACCAGTTCGCAATGGGATCGCACGCATCTAAGTTCCATATTAAACAAACAGCACATTAGAAGTCTAGCTGGGAAAAAAATGTGCTTTGATTTTGATTTTGTGTCTTGTGAGTCTGGAAGGAATTTCCTGTGAAGGCTTATAGTTAAGAACATTTTAATAGTTCAGTCACAATGTTTCCACAATAGGATGGTCACTCAAAGCTTTCTTTTCTCCTTATTGATACATCGGTGGCGGAAGATCAGGGTCAGTTGTGAAAATATCAGGAAAGCTTCATTGTTACCTAATATCCTGTAGGGAAGAACAATTAAGAAGGGAGAAAAAGTGTCAGAAAACAGCTTTAGCCTTCCGGAATTGTGTATGTACACACACACACACACACACACACACACACACACACACACACACACACATTAATCTCACCGGCTCAAGGTTGACTCAGTCTTCTATCCTTGTTGGGGGATGGATTGTTGGGGGCAATAGGCTGACTCTGTAAACCACTTAGAGAGAGCTGTAAAAGCACTATGAAGTGGTATATAAATCTAAGTGCTATTGCTATATATTTAAGAAGACACTCTTTCTTTCTTTCTTTCTTTCTTTCTTTCTTTCTTTCTTTCTTTCTTTCTTTCTTTCTTTCATCTCAGGGGAAAAGAAAAGATCATATCTGTTGTTTCTATTTCTGTAATCATTATCAACATTTTTAATTTTTTTCAATTAAATAAAACCAAAACCCAACCTCTGAAGTAGAAAGAAATCCAGACACAGCCTTGGGTCCCAGTGATTGAAAGAGACTATCAGCAATTCAGTGAAATGCAAAGAATTTGATATCCATGGTGTTTCAGAAGTTAACTTCTATATACTCAGTATGTCATGAATCAGTTGAATTTGGAAGAGGATGGGGGCAGAGAAGAGGAATATTGCCACAAGAAATGCTATTCATTGAAGAAAGTTCATCTGTAGCAAAATAGTTCTAATCTCTGGGTAACAAAGGGGCTGCTTCAAGATATAAATCACTAGTAAATAGGCAGACATGGAAGTATAATATTTGGCTCAAATTGAAGGGCAGGATCTGCGCTCAGGAGTACTTTTATATTTTTCTACTCTTTCCGGAACGTGGGGTTACATTTTGCTTAAAAGAGAAAGAGAGATTGACTAGAGGAGCCGTGAACTCTTGTACGCAGCTTCCGAGGAGTCATTTCCTTTGTGTTTAACGGGATTTTCTTGCAGGTAATCAAGGTTACTACACAGTCTTAAATGCTGGGAAAAGAATTAACTCTGTAGAGGAACTGAAGAATTATTTTTGACAGATTAGCATCTCTGTATCTATAGATCTTTCACCTCTTCATTCTAGTTGGAGAAGAAATTGGATTCTAAAGAAAGAAACACAATGAATGAACAACACATGGTGGACAACTGACTTGTAATTTCCCCCTTGCGAATAAAGCAGAGAGCATGTCCAAGGAATAAATGGGTTTGTTGTTTCCATCTGCAGTCCTCTGCTCCTAACCTCAGGCATCCTTTCCAGTGTAGTTCAGGCCATTTCCACACCACTGATTGTTTCAGATATTATCTCAGAAAGAACTATGCTGTAATTTCTTCCATACTTCAAAAGAGAGAACACAGTGTTGAATTAGACCACAACTCCTATCGCCTTCAATGTTTCCCTGCTAGGCAGTAGCACTTCCGATACTTTGGTTTGTTGGCGAGTCAGAATCAAATAAAGTCTGACTTTGAGTAGGTACTATGAGAAGGACAATAAAAATAACAAGATTCTTCTGAAGGGTTCCAGAAAGCCTTTGCTGGCTGATTGCGAATGGATGAAGAGCAAAGCTACTGTTCAGTTCTCTTCAATTTTTTTTTCTCAGATAGGAAATGAAAAAAAAAAGTCTCCCACAAAGTCTATGGGCTCATGAGAGAGTTTAAGGAAAATAACCGAGCACAAAGACAGAGAAGTTCTTTCTGAAAGATGTTTTCCTCTTCAATTAAATCTTCTCATCTGCAATGGATGACTTTCAGTCGGTTGCACCCTCTCAACTCTAGGAAGCAGGCAGTGGCAAATCTCTTCCCCAATCTTGCCAAGAAAATTGTAGGGATGTCCAAGCAGTCCCCAAGAGTCAATGACTCAGAACCATACATATGTGGGGGAAAGAATACAATTCCCTATCCTATTTAACTTAACTTAGGCAGAGGAAAGTAGATAGACAGATAGATAGATGATAGATAGATAGATAGATAGATAGATAGATAGATAGATAGATAGATAGATAGATAGATAGATAGATAGATAGATAGATAGATGTGGAGGGGTGGGGGAGATGGGGTGCGTGTGTGTGTGTGTGTGTGTGTGTGTGTGTGTATCTCAGCGGTGAAATCCACTTACCTTTGCTATATAGATGGCCACTAACTTTCTTCTGGCATATTTTCATTCATCTGTACAGGACCTGAAAGAAGTAATATATAACAACCTTTTCTCCATCTTTTCACTACAACAGTTTAAAAAAAAATAGATATATACTGTACTAACTCAGACAGTTTTAATACTTTTGTTAAAAGCACCCACTTGCAGGAAATAAAATATAAAGGTCCCTCTCTATTAGTGTTCTATTAATTAGTCTGGATAATTTGGCAATTGAAATAAAAAAAAAGAATGCTCTCACCTGGTTTAAACATTATAGGTTGTTAACAGGTAGGGTGAAATTCTTGTAAGTTGGTTCCAGGAGTTTTACATTTGAAGGTTTAGTCTCTGGAGTCCAACAAAGGAATCACCTCTGTGGGAAGGCAAGCTTTAATCTCCTTTCCCTCTTTTGAAGTTGAAGTTTCCCTGGAGGCACACTGACTCAAGACAGAACCTTTTGCTCCACCTAGGAACATCACATTTAGAAATGCGGCGGCTTTCTGATGGAGGGTACGAAAAATGTGGAGGTCTCAAAGGCTCTGCAGTTCCAAAGATGCTCCGTTGGGACCTGCCCTTATCTAAAGCCACAATGCCAAATCTTTCTAACATGCTTGGTGTTTGCAACTATAACCTTAAATTAACACAGCTGTACTTGATTCAACCATTAAGGACTCACACTAGGTGTTGAATAGACTTGTATAACAGCACGTCAAGATGCTGCTGTGTATAGGAGCAATTCATTGGCATGCTCTCTGGAACATCTGCAAATAGTTTCAAGCATCTACACCGAGCTGCCAATTTTACCTTTGGCCTGTCTCAAAAATGTTTAAGTTCCTAAAGCAGCTTTCCTCAATTTAGCAATTTCCACATGAGTTTTGATGCCACTTCCAAGGTTCACCATCAATTTATTGTGTTGGCTGGAAAAAGATGTGTTGGAAGGTATCATACCTGGATAGTTTGGAAGTTGCCCAATGATTTGTAAGTTTCCAAAGTTGACTAGAACCTTGCCAGCCAATTTGGCAGGTGTGTGTATCTCTGTGTCTTTGTGTGTGCATAGAGAGAGAGATAGAGACAAACAGACAGATAGACAAACAGAAAAGATCCAGTTAAACGGATTTATGGCTACTCATGCCTATGCATAGGAATATTCTCAACTCATGGTTAGCACCTGCTTGGAATTAGATAAGAAGTCAACCAAATTCAAGGGAGGTTGGATTTATTTTGCTTGTGGCTACGTAGTGATTCTAGGCTGATCCCTTTTTTAACTCTGCCCCCAAGTTGTGCCACTCTTTCTACAATGGATGGGTGGATGGATGGATGATATAGAAAGATAGAAAGACAGATAGACAGACAGACAGACAGACAAACAGACACACAGACAGATAGACACACAGACAGACACACAGACAGACACACAGATACCCAAGCAAAACAAGATGATATAAAAGACCAATTCAGATACTTATCACAATAATACTTAAAATAATAGAGGATTGCCCTTTTCTCTACCGTGCATTTTGAATATTATGTCAACTTTCCCAAACTGGTGACCCATAAGTAGAAGTACAATCCTCAGAACGCTCAACCAGTTAACTGAGGCAGAATCAATTACTGCAATAAGCTATGTACAATATGTACAAAGGTTGTCTAAATACTCATGTGGGCATGAGCAGGGCAGCTTTCCGTGAAGCAGGAAACAATATGCATGGAGCTTTGGTGAACAGATACATTCTTGTCTAACTCATGCAACAATTTCTTTTATTGGCATTCATTGGGGAAGAGCAAAGGATTGCTTTGCGGTTTCACTTCAGATTGCAAATATCCTGGGCCAACATGACCAAGAGCTACAGTATTGGTGTATATGTGTGCAAGTGTGTGTGCTAGCACACATTTAACATAATAGAAAAAGCAATAAATGGCATAAATTAAACAGTGTGAAAGTTACCGATACACTCTTAAATTTTGAATCAGTAGTAACGTGGTCGTGAAGCAGCCACACAAAAGCTCTAAGAATTTCCTGTGATTTATTTACTTTATTAAAGGACTATAAGAATTTATTAAGATCTTGAATGAGTTGCCAGTAATTTAAAACACACTCATTCTGTCTTAGCTTAAAATATGAAACTTGAGTTACATATACATACATACATACACACCAGTGGTGGGTTTCAAAATTTTTTACTACCGGTTCTGTGGGTGTGGCTTGGTGGGTATGGCATGGCTTGGTGGGCATGGCAGGGATACTGTAAAATCTCCATTCCCACCCCACTCCAGGGGAAGGATGCTGTAAAATCCCCATCCCCTCTCCAATCCATGGGAAGGTTACTGCAAAATCCCCATTTCCTCCTGATCAGCTGGGACTTGGGAGGCAGAGAATAGATGGAGGCGGGGCCAGTCAGAATTTTTACTACCGGTTCTCTAAAATACTCAAAATTTCCGCTACTGATTCTCCAGAACTGGTCAGAACCTGCTGAAACCCACCTCTGATATATACATATATAAAGTTATGTGACCACAACACTTAGTGATGGCAGTTCTAGCAGTTCTGATTGCCACTGTTAAGCGAGGACCATGAAGGTTGTTAAGCAACGATCTCGTGTGACCATGACTTCCAACTTCCTGCTGGCTTCCCCATTGCCTGCTTGTCAGAAGCCGGGAAGTAAGGCCAGAAATTTTAATCATGTGACTATGGCTCGCTGCAACCTCATAATTGTGAGCTGGATGCCAAAGGCCTGGATCACAGTCACATGCCTGCAGGGATGCTGTGATAGCCAGAATGCCAAGGACTGGTAATAACTGTCACTCATTCAACATCATTGATAATTTGAATGGTCTCTGAAAGAGTGGTTGTAAGATGGCCACCTGTACTGACCTCTGAGTGTTCCACTGCATCAAAACAAGGCAAGAACAACAGTTGCTGTAACTATTTTCATCCTGTTTATCACAATTCTTCAAAAATAGGCTCATTCCTCAAAACAGAGCATAATATCTGTGCCGAGTCCATAGCTTATAGAAAGTCTATATGCACCCAGAACACTGTACAATAGAAGCATAGCAAGGATTCAATGGAGGGGGCCAAGGCTTTTAAATGTATTCTTTTGTCCCTGGGTGCAACAGGTGCTCGATGTGTTTCTATATAAAACAGCTTCTTTCAATTAAACCAATCTTTAGTTTATTTATAGCAGCAAAATTAGATAAATTTCTTACCATCTTTAGTCTTTTTTTTTCGCAGCAGCAATGCTCTGGTCAGTCCTGCTTTCCAAATAAGCTTCTCCTTTCTTTAGTTATTGATCAGGATTCTTTTTCACAGCAAGGACTGTTTTGAGAAGTGGGACTTAAATTGGGGTAATAATCACTGTAATGAAGGGGTTTGTGTATGATCAGATGTGGAAATGAAAGAGAGAGGGAGGGAGGGAGGGAGAGGGAGGGAGCTGAATTCAGTGGGTCTTATTGTTAAGTGTCTCCAGTTGTTTCCCACAAAAAAAAAAAAATCAATACAACTAAGGAGAGCAGAACCTAATCAATCAAATGACAATTATATTTTTAAGCAGACTGCAGAAAAGGCAGGAGTTAAATGATGATAGATCTATCTAGACATCAGAATAAAAGCAACAATAAGATAAATAGAAAACTTGTAGGTTGTTCACCGTAATCAGAAATCTGATAAATTCAGTTTCAGTTTCATGCCTCACCTTATAGCGAACCAGTTACATTTGGTATTTATTTATTTATTGGTAAGAGACCACTTTGTATCTAATAACTTAGATGTTTATTTTTCATTCCCATTTATACCTTCAATACTTCGGGATTTTTTAATCACCTTGAAGAGTAGGTTGGGATGAGGGAGTCATGACAAGCTAAATTTCAACTAATTGATGCTCTCCATGGGTTTCTTAAAGGCCTTGTTTGCAACACAACAGCTTACACAATTGCAAAAGTATCTGTTACTGCTGCAATGATCTAGTTGTATGCGATCTAAATGATGCCTTAGAAGAAGCTTTGGCACCATTTGTTTGCTAGCATAAAAAAAATTCACTGCAAATGTGACAGGCTGAAAAATAAACTGTGTGTGCCAACATCAATTTGTTTAAAAAAAATAATTAGTCAAACACAATTTCCAACCAGAACGTTCAGCTTTGTTTACTATTATTTTAGATATCTTTCTGCTGTTTGGAGAGCTTTATTTTGATGAAACAGTTTTCAAAAGATTGTTTTTAAAAATCTCTGCATTTCCTGCCTTGGCTTCTTCAAGGAAAGTGTTAGGAACTCTTTTTGTTTTCCCCCTGAGCATCCAAAGGAAGTCATCCATGAGGAGCAGGGGGGAGTAGGACAATTTGCCACAGCCAACTCGCTGCAGCAAACTCCCTACGTCCAACTCGCTGAGGGACAACTCACCATGGCCAATTTGCCATGGGACACCTTGTTGCAGGACAATTTAACAATTATATTTAATTATTTTAAATAAATAAAAATTATTTTAATTTTTGCCATTCACATTTAATTCTGCCCCTCCTTTTGTATCCTATTCCACCATTTCTTTGATATTAGTGTAACTCTTGTCCTGTGGTGACTTGGTGTGGCAAATTGTCATAGAACTGGAGCAGGGGCCTACTCCAAAATATTCATTATGCAACCATGTGATTGAAACCCTGTTTCTTTTTTAAATGTAATTCATATTTTAAAAGGGTGCAAAACATTGCATTTGTGACCAGGATCTTGACATTTCTGACACACACACACATACCCGATGCTGTTGCCCTGATACTTTTGTAGGATATGAAAAAAATCAAAAATAAAATAGTATGTAGGTATATAGGTTAGAAATGCATATAAGTAAAGATTCAATTTTGCTTAGGCAGGGGGTTGGACTGGATGACCTGCAGGGTCCCTTCCAACTCTGCTACTCTGGTAAATTTGTTAGATATTATTCTGCTTTAAGATAGTTGGAGAACATGATGAAAGCATACCAATATGTAACAATGTTGTGTTAGAATGGATCTTTTGTTTTAGGACCCTTAGAAAGAGGCCTTGAAAAAGGGGACATTCCTTAATGCTAAGGCAGTAGAGGTAAGAAAGAGCCATGCTTGCAAATTATTTTATGGGTAGTTATGGGGAGATGTTGATGAATATGTAATTAGAGAAAGAGATGATGTTCTCTCTAAAAGGCGCTTCGGATTAGCCGTGATCGGTCACTGGATGCGATGTAGGAGGGGCATGGGAGCGCGTCGGGATAGGGAACTATAAAATGTAATGCTTTTGAAAATTCAGGTGTGGTTTCCTGGCTCAAACTCCTTGTTGAGGTCTGCTGGGACACCACCCTATTTTGCAAAATTGTTTTTATTATTTTCTTTTAATAAAGTCTCTTTGTTTTCATCGACCCATGCTTATTGGTTGAATTCATTTCCAACACTTTGAATTAAACAACAATAATGCAGTTTATTTAATGCCAAAATGATGTAAACTACACACAGTTTTATTGTAATGTTTCTGGTAGGAACTCCCACACCCTTGCTAACTCCTGCATCTGGTCTAGTTCAGATTGCCCCAGGAGCTGTTGATAGAGTTTTAAAGAATTATCGAGTCTGTCATTTGTAACTCAGTAACTCTAACAAAACATTAAACAACTGTGGAGAGGCTAAAGCAAACAAAACATTCATAAGAATAAAAATGGCAAGTACATTAGCCCCCACATAAAAATTCAGGGGGAGAAGGAGAAAAGAAAGAGAGGGGAGGAGGGAAGGAAGGAGGGAAGGAGGAGAGAGAAACAAAGAGAGAGAAAAGGAAGGAAGGAAGGAAGGAAGAAAAGAAAGAAAGAAAGAAAGAAAGAAAGAAAGAAAGAAAGAAAGAAAGAAAGAAAGAAAGAAAGAGGGAGGGAGGGAGGGAGGGAAGAAAGGAAGATAAAGAAGAAAGAAAAAAGAAAAAAAGAAAGAGGGAGAGAGGGAGGGAGGGAGGGAGGGAGGGAAGAAAGGAAGATAAAGAAGAAAATGAAAGAAAATGAAAGAAAAAAAGCAAGAAAGCAAGAAAGCAAAAAAGCAAGAAAGCAAGAAAGAGGGAGATGGGAGGAAAGGAAGGAAGGAAGATAAAGAAGAAAGAAGAAAAGAAAGAAAAGAGAAAAAAAGCAAAAAATCAAGAAAGAGGGAGGGGGAGGAAAGGAAGGGAGGGAGGAAGATAAAGATGAAAGAAGAAAAGAAAGAAGAGAAGAGAAGAAAGAGAGAGGAAAGAAAGAAAGAAAGAAAGAAAGAAAGAAAGAAAGAAAGAAAGAAAGAAAGAAAGAAAGAAAGAAAGAAAGAAAGAATTTATGAAGCTGGAAAATTGAGTACATTTTCACTTCAATAATAATGCAAGTATTTTTTGCATAATGAGGTCCTGTCTCATGTCTCAGATTTTGCCACTTCTCCTCCTTTCCATCCCCCATGCCTCTGTACCACCCTCCCTGCCTCCCCAAGATATCATAATCACTTCAATATACCTGCAAGTCATACTTGGTATGTATCATAAAAATGTACTTTTTATAAAAATGCAAATGCTGCCACTAGATGGCAGCAAAGAGATACCCTACTGTTGTCTCCTACAGGTACCTTAAGCAAAGCACATCTTCCCAGCTGATTTTCTGAAGAATGCCTCTGTGCAATATCTCCCAAAAAATGTCATGCTATAGAGCAAGGGTATCAGACTCAATTTCATTGAGGACCGCATCAGGGTTGATCTTGGGGTGATGGGGTGGGCGTGGCCAGGGTGGGCGTGGCCAGCTCAACATTATTCGAGTTAGGGGTGCCTGTGGCGGCCCAAGCACTCTGCCAGTGAAAATGGTCTCCTGAGTTCTGTTTTTGCCTGCAACGGCCTCCTGCAACCCTCTGCCAGTGAAAACGGAGCTCAGGAGGGCCACAGGCAGCCCTCCCGAGCTCCGTTTTCATTGGAAGAGGTACCGCAGGCCAGTCCTTTTCTGTTTCCAGGGCAGCCCCATGGGCCAGATCTAAGCACCCCGTGTACTGGATCTGGCCCCTTGGACTTGAGTTTGACACCCCTGCTTTAGAGTTTCAAGTCTTTGCCATTATCCTGACAACTGGTCCATTGAACACTACAGTTTATAGCAAGTAAGAGCTTTGGTAGTACAGTGGTTTAAAGCACCCTGTTATTAAGACCAGCTGCCTGCAATTACTGCAGGTTCGAATCTTGCCAGGCTCAAGGTTGACTCAGCCTTCCATTCTTTCTAAGGTAGGTAAATTGAGGACCCAGTTGTGGGGGCAATAAGCTGACTTTGTATAAATATACAAAAGGATGAAGGCTATTGCTTAGCACATTGTAAGCCACCCTGAGTCTCCGGAGAAGGGCAGCATATAAATCAAATTAAAAAAAAAAAAAAGTAGGCATCAGTGGTGGATTTCAAATTTTTTTACTATCGGTTCTGTGGGCGTGGCTTAGTGGGCGTGGCATTGCTTAGTGGGTGTGGCTTGGTGGGCATGGCAGGGGAAGGATACTGTAAAATCTCCATTCCCAGCCCGACTTGCCAAAATACACCCAAACACTTTGGCGTTGTGTTGGAAATGTAAATCAAAAAAGGGGACATATTACCACACTTGGTGGAAATGTAGGAAAGCCCAACACTATTGGCAAGATATAAAAAATATTATTGAAGAAATAATGAACATTCAAATAGAAAATAGTCCAGAATTCTTTCTATTTGGCATGATAACGGCACAACATCTTAAGGAAACAAAATATCTTATCATACATATCTTGACAGCAGCAAGACTACTGTTCATGCAAAACTGGAAATCAGACCAACTCCCATCCAAAGACAAAATCGTTGCAAAGATAACAGAGTGTGCTGAAATGGACAGATTGACGCTGGAACTCCAGGAAAAGGAAGAAAGCGAATACTATCTTGTATGGCACCAATGGTATCAATGGCTGGAAAGGAAAATCAGCAAAAATGTAGAGGACAGAAATTAGGGTAAAGACTTATATAAGGTGATGAACCCATAAGAAATGTAAATTTGTAGTGTAAAATTATAACATTAGACATTTAATAATTACTCTTTATTAAACTATATAAGCTCAATGACATATATTCTGTTGATGACAAAAATGTATATGTAAAATGTTAGGTGGGTTTGTAGGTGGTGGGTTTTTTGTTTGTCTTTGTATTGTATTGTATTGTATTGTCTTTATATCTGTGTTTATAAAAAAAAGTAGGCATCAGTGGTGGGTTTCAAATTTTTTTACTATCGGTTCTGTGGGCGTGGCTTAGTGGGCGTGGCATTGCTTAGTGGGTGTGGCTTGGTGGGCATGGCAGGGGAAGGATACTGTAAAATCTCCATTCCCTCTCCAATCCAGGGGAAGGTTACTGCAAAATCCCCATTTTGTCCCTATCAGCTGGGACTTGGGAGGCAGAGAATAGATGGGGGCCAGGCCAGTCAGCACTTTTACTACTGGTTCTCTGAACTACTCAAAATTTCCACTACTGGTTCTCCAGAACTGGTCAGAACCTGCTGAAACTCACCTCTGGTAGGCATGCATACTTACTTATTTCCTCATTTCCCAGAAATCTCTCAACACCTGGCTATGTCATCAGACCTAAGGGGAGGGGTGTGTCTCAAGGGGCTCATGACAGCTTGAGGTGGTTTCATTGATGATCAAATCTCTTTGAGTGTGCCTTTTTTTAATATGACTGTTTGACAGATTTATTGTTTTTATACTTTTTTGCTGTATGCTGCCCAGAATCATTTCTAATGAATGGATGATGATGATATAAATTTGATAAATGAATGATAAATATATACAATGGCATTTTTAATCTCCCAATAATCTTTTAAGCGCTGTAACCTACCTGTCTCTTTCATAAGACAAAATTTATAAACCTACGAAAATTAGGATTGAAGCCTATACGAAATATACAAAGAAAGAAACATAGCAAAAGGCCGTAAAGCCAGCTTAGACTGGACCTTAAACTTTAGGGAACTTTCAGTTCTTGTTCTTAATATAATGACAGACATTTCAGAGCACAGAACTGCGATATTTATTGATGTCCTACCTGGAGGTGACAAGCGAAATATATTGTCCAACTACAATTGTAGTGATTTTCAATTGTGTTTCCTTTTAGTTTGCACAAAGCATTATCACTCCCAGAAGCTTTCACTCTTTGCTCTCTGGAGCAAGACTTCAGCACAGCATTTGGAAAAGAAGTTAAACAAAGATAAAGGTGTCGTGCAGCAAAATTTCAACCCTCCCAATATTGTGTTGGGGAAGATCAGGGTAGTTCCGTAAATAATGCCTTGAAATGTCGATGGATCTTTTCTGCAGAAAAGAAGAAAATCTAAAAAGAAGAAAATCAGTATAATTAGCGGTGTTTGCAGGCTAACCAATCAAATCGTAGGCAAGGACAAGAAGGAATCCAGATTCTTTTGGAACACCAGGTACTTGATTCACAGAGCTATGGTGGGCACCTGCAAGTCGATTTATTTATTTATTGTATTTATTTATTTATTGGTTCGATTTATATGCCGCCCTTCTCCAGAGACTCAGGGCGGCTTACAATGCGTTAAGCAATAGCCTTCATACTTCTGTATATACCTGCTTAGTAGGGCTTTCGGCCCCCCCTAAGCGGTGTTCTTTTTTATACAAAGTCACCTTATTGCCCCCACAATCCGGGTCCTCATTTTACCTACCTCGGAAGGATGGAAGGCTGAGTCAACCTTGAGCCTGGTGAGATTTGAACTTGCAGTAATTGCAGGCAGCTGGCAGCTAAGTGCTACTTAACAGCACTTTAGTCCACTGCACCACCAAGGCTCCTATAAATCTTGGGGGAACCCATAAGGTAATTCTCTTGCTCAGAAAAATTGTACAGTAGTAGGTTTATTTGTTTTATGTATTTATTTATTTATGAAATGTATATGCTACCCAGCTCACTATCATTCGTGTTTATATTATGCTCAATTGTCATTCATGCAGCTATGTTTTATATATAGTAATAAAGGAATAGACATATATGCTGTGGGGTCTTTGGTGCTCTCTGAGCTTGGTTGTTTTCTTGCAGACATTGCATTACCCAGGTAACCTGATCAGTGCCAGTGAGTGTGAGTGAATGAATGAGCAACCCTCCATGGGTAATTAAATGTCTGCAAGAAAACAACCAAGCTCAGAGTGCACCAAGGACTTCAAAGTGCATAAAGATTGATGGTTAGTTAAATTCTCATTCCACCTATATAAACAGTAAAATAAATTCCCAGTAATCATTTTGCAAGTCTGATAAATTAAAACTTCATTTCTCAAAAAAATAGCCTGATTAGCCAATGAAATTCTTGGTGGCCTATCTTTATGTGAACATTTCCTCAATAGCCTGCATAAAATACTTATTTAGAATTAATACCAGTAATAGAATGCCTCTTAAAATATAAATCAATCAAAGGCTAATATTCATTTCAATGGCATTCATCATACCCAAGCAGCTTAATGGAATTTTAATCCATTTTAATGTCCATAGCAGTTTTATCTATAGAACTTCACTATTGATTTCTACGTATTTTGATATGTTTTGTATATACAATCCTAAATCTCTAATAAGTTATAAAACTCAGCATTTCACATTGATGTAGCAATGTAACAAATTGAAAATGAAATAAATTCTTTTTTTAATGTTTATTTATTCATTTAATTCAATATATATGCCTGCCTAACTTGCAAAAGTGAGTCTGGGTAACCAACACAGTTTAAAGCAGTAATATAATTAATAACTGGTACCAATAATAACAATAAGTTAAGGTAAATTAAAACCAGCAAAGTCCACCAATCCAAGTTTAGGCCCTGATCTCTCAATAGGTCCAGTGATTTAAGTTTCCCTTCTTCATCGAGGATATCCTTGTATGTACCCCATTTGTACTCATCTCTCCTGTTTGGTGCCGCCAACGCTTCCATGATGGAAAGCCAGTTGGGTACTTTCGTATAGATCTTCTGTCTAATTTCGACCCACGTGTGAATAAGGGTCTCCCTAATTTTATGTTTATGAAAATAGGATTTTTTCTTGTTCTTTATATCCCAAAGGTAGGAGTGCCATCCTTCTAGAAGGTCATGTCCTTCCAAGGTCAGGGTTCTCCTATCTTGTAACTTGATCCACTCCTTAATCCAGATTATTTTTGCCGCCTTTTGATATAGTTCCCAGTCAGGGAGCCCAAAACCTCCCAAATTCCTTTTCCCTTGGAGTATCTTAAAAGAAATCCGCGATTTCTTGCCCTCCCACAGAAAATTCCTGATATGTTTGTTCAAGTCCAAAAAGAATTTTTTATCTAAAGATAACGGAATGTTTTGGAATAGGAACAAAATTTTTGGTAGGATATTCATTTTAATCGCTGCAATTTTACCAATCAGAGACAATTTGAGCTTTTTCCATCTTTCAAGATCTTGGTGTGTTTTCTGCAGAAGGGGGATATAGTTATCATCTTTTAATGAGGAGAATCTCGCGGTGATCCATATTCCCAAGTATTTTATTTTCCTAACTGTCTGGAGGCCTAATAAATCTTCCAATTCTTCTTTTTGAAGGTCTGTCATGTTTTTCACTAATAATTTAGTTTTATCCTTATTGAGTTTAAGGCCGGCCACCTCTCCATATTCCTGTATTTCCTGCATTAATTTTCCACCGGATTCTAATGGGTCTTCCATTATGAGGGCTACATCGTCAGCAAAAGCTTGGGTTTTGAATAATTCGTTCCTAATCTTTAATCCTTTGATATCATTATTAGCTCTTATTTTTCTAAGTAGCACCTCTAGCGCCAAAATATATAATAAGGGAGACAGGGGGCATCCCTGCCTCACTCCTTTTTGAATCTGGAACAATTGGGTTCTGTCTCTATTCACTAGTATATTTGCCCTCTGGTTTTTATAGATATTCTCAATCATCTTCCTAAAGTTAGTACCGAATCCCATTAGGTCAATTTGATTTATCATAAACGTCCAATTCAAGTTGTCGAATGCCTTTTGGGCATCGACAAACATTAAGGCCAGCTGTTTTTCAGGATGTTGTTCGTAGTATTCAAAGGTGTTTAAAACTATTCTCAGATTGTCTCTGATCTGTCTCCCTGGGAGAAAGCCATTTTGATCCTTGTGTATCCACTGATTTAAAAATTTTTTGAACCTCTCCGCAATTATATTCATGAACAGTTTATAATCTGCGTTCAACAATGAGATAGGTCTGTAGTTGGATATCTGTTTCGGGTCGGCACCCTCTTTCAAAATAAGCGTCAAATACGCTTCCCTCCACGAATCTGGAATTGTGATACCCGCCAGAGCCTCATTCAGTATTTCTAGTAACTCTAATTTTAGGGCATCATCAAATTTTTGGTATAATTCCCCGGGAAGACCATCTGGGCCTGGAGTTTTATTCTTCTTTATTTTAGAAAGGGCCGTTTTTAATTCCTCTATAGTGATCTTTTCATTTAACCTTTCCTTTTCTTCTTCAGGGATTAACGGTAGATTAGCATCCAACAGGTACTGTTCTACCTTGTTTGACGCAATTCCTTCACTTTTATATAAGCCTTCGTAAAACTTTCTTATACTCTCCAATTTATCTTCTTCCTTCGTCAGCAAATTACCCTGGGAGTCTTCTAATACCAATATTTGATTTTTTTCCTTCTCTTTTTTTAGTTTATATGCCAGCCATCTCCCTGATTTGTTAGCGTTCTCAAAACAATAATGCTTGGTTCTTTTTATTTTTTGCGCCATTTCCTCTTGGTCCAATAAGTTCAATCTATGTCTCGCCATCGACCACTGTTGTTTGGTCGCCTCATCTCCCGGGCATTGCTGGAGTTTATCTTCAGCTTGCGATAACTTATTAGTGAGCTCTTCTCTAGTCTTTCTTTTTTCCTTGTTTTTGAAAGCGGCATATGAGATGGCAACCCCTCTCACATATGCCTTCATAGTGTCCCAGACAATTTCTTTGGCTGTCTCTCGATTTCCATTTTCTATGAAGAAGCGTTTGACTTCTTCATTCAATTTCAGTATAAACTCTTCTTCATATAGCAGCTTAGTCCTTGGATTGGTGGAACTATTTTCAGATCAACTCAAGATTCCAAAAAGACAGAGACAAATTTGGTATAGCAGCGAAATTTGGGAACTTTGACAAAATTATTTGGGGAACAGATAAGAAAATGTTATCAAAAATCTATAACTTTCTATTAGATGAAGATAGGGCAGAGTCCATAGCAAGAAATCAACTGAACATCTGGGAAAAAAATTTAGGACATAGACTAAATTTTAATGATTGGGAGATAGCTTGGAATAGAAACTACAAAATAACTAAATCGACAACGTTTAGGGAAAATCATTACAAATTGTTACACAGGTGGTATCTAGCCCCAGCGAGGCTAGCCAAGATGTTTCCAAATCTCTCCCCCACATGTTGGAAATGTGGAAAAACGGTCGGTACCTTCTACCACCTATGGTGGACCTGCCCTGAGACTAAAAAGTTCTGGTCCAAAATCCGACACTGGCTCTGTGAAATAACGGGACAGGAGGTAGACCTAGCCCCAGAGCTTTTCCTCCTAGGCATAACCGAAGAAGGCTTCAACAACAATAAAACCCAACTGATAATCCAGATTATAACTGCGGCTAGATTAGCTTTCGCAAAATGCTAGAAAAACAAATTTATGCCCTCAGAAGAAACTCTAATAAATAAGATCCTAGAGTGCGCAGAAATGGCGAAACTGACAAGTGAGTTAAAAAACGAGGACAACTCAAAATATTATGACGTATGGGGTATTTGGTACCACTGGTTGAACAATAAGACGAAAACATGACCTTAGAATTTGACTTGGCACATGTATTATAGTTGTATTGTATAAAATAATGTATAGTTAAGGATGAAGTCTTTTTTTTTTAACTTTTGTTTCACAATATTGTATAAACACTGCACCTCCGGAAGGAGAGACAGATTGTATATTTTCTTTTTTGTTTTGGAAAACTCAATAAAGTATTTAAAAAAAAATAATAATAAAACCAGCAAAGTCAAACAAAAAAACAACAACAAACAACTGATCTTATGAACTGAATATTTTTCAAATTGTGGAAACACCCATATCAGTTTAGGAGATGAAATAATCTTCCAATATTACCAAAATATCACCAGCATATAAAATTATTTATATTTTGAATCAGCCAATACAATAATAATAATAATCACAAAGCTTCCTAACACAAATGCTAATGGTGCAAGAATTATGTCAAAAATCAAATGAAAAAAATAGACACTTTTCATACAGTATGTGCTACATTGTAATACAATTGTTCCAGAAATTAATCAGTTTATTATTACTCTTGCTGTTGTTTACAACTAGTAAATTCCAGCCTATCCAATAGAAAGGCAGGGATCATATCTATGCATAACTTGCTTTATAAAATTAATATGAACCATGTCAAAAGTTTTGTTAGCATCTAAAAATATTAATATAGCAGAATCCAATTTACCTTGAGCTATGTCCAAAATTACTATTAATAAATGTGAATTACTCATTGCTTGTTTGTTTTTAATAAATCTGAGAAGGATAAATTATGTATAGTAACACATTCTGCCATCACTCTAGCCAACAAATTTCCATTTCCCTACATATTTTTTTTTTTGAACAACCAGTTGTCTGAATAATGACATTCATATGAACATTCACCTGTTAGAGAATGCATAGTAATGCATATATTAACGATATGGATGGGAAATCCATGTGAAACAGCATTGCATGCCTATCAACCCTATAAGGTTTTTGTAAGTCACAAACAGAGAAATGGTAAAATTTGCATAAATGGTAAAGGCAGTTTGTTTATTGTGACTGTATCCAGTAAACTGCTTGGATTAGTAGACTATGGGTCTGATTAGCCCTAGGCCCATCATAAACTTCAGAATCTCACTAATCCATGGCTTGTTGAAACATATTTGTGTGAATAACATTAATTATGATGAGGAGTCCATTTGGGGTTTCCACCACACACTTAAATTAAATCTAAATGAAGTGTTACAGATTAGAAAAGAAGGCCAATGTCCCAATTTTGCTGATCGAACTCCAACCCATGACAAAAAAACAACTTGCATGGGAAGAGCAGTTTGTGGCAATTCACTCCACAACTTTTAATAGGATCACCACATTTGGACCACAAAAATCCGTCTGACCACTAGTCAGTTGTAACCCTCACTCCCTACTTGTTAAATTCATATTCTTTGCTGCCATCTTATATACGTCTCGATGGTTCCACTCCAGACCTATTGGTGTTATGAAGATTATACTTGCCTTTTCAGTAGCAGGCCAAGGGTCATTCTTCAAAGAGTAGATAGGGCAAAAATTTGATCTCACCCCATCATTTACATTAACAATTAAATTACATTACATTACATTACATTACATTACATTTCAATAATATTATAATGTGTATGTTGGATTTATCTAATATCTATCAGCTGAACAATTATAATATGGTGAGAAATGTTAGGGAAGACATTAATCAAGGTTTTGAGATTCTTATAGAACTCTGGATTTTCAGGTTGCTTATCACTACAGTTTTTAAAAGTGTGTTGTAAGAGTGTTGTGGCTTAATTAGACACAATTCCAAATGTTTCTTGGGGTTTTGACAGCTGTCCAGATATATGTGTCTAAAGAAAGCCTTGCTAGCATTGATAGTGTCTTATCCAAGGCTATCTCAAGGAATAAAATAACAGAGTTGGAAGGGACCTTGGAGATCTTCTAGTCCAGCCCACTGCTCAAGCAGGAAACCCTATAGCAGTGATGGCTAACCTTTTTGCCATCGCGTGCCAGGATGGGGGGGGGAGGTTTGTGCACATGCGTGCCCACACCCATAATTTTATGTGCCCCGCCCTGCACATTCGCACGCAACCCCTCCTCCCCCCCCCCACTTCTGGCACGCGATGGCCCTGTAGGCCCATTTTTTCTTTCTCACCTGGCTCCAGATCCTCTCTATGCATCTGTGGAGGGTGAAAACAGCCTTCCCCACCCACTCAGAGGCCCTGCAGAGGCCCAAAACGGCCCTTTTCCCAACTTCCGGTTGGATAGGAAGTGACTTTTTTTGCTGTCCCCAGCCTCCAGAACCTGGAGGGATAGAACCACCTGCATTTCACCACTGGTTTTAGCCTTCAGTCTCCTAATCATCTGTTTGGTTCTTCTCTGTACTTTTTCTAGAGTCTCAACATCTTTTTTTTAATATCATGATTACCAACATTGAATTGACTACTCCAAGTGTGATCTTACCAAGGCATTATAAACTGGTAATAACACTTCACATGATCTTGATTCTACCCCTCTGTTAATTGGCTTTTTTGGCAGCTGCAGCACACTGCTGGCTCACATTTAAATGATTGTCCACTGGGACTCCTAGATCTCTCTCACACAGTTACTGCTATTGAGTCAGCTATACCTATGTATTTGGTTTTTCTTGCCTAGATGCAGAACTTTACTTTTCTCACCATTGAATTGCATTTTGACAGATATCCAAAGTTGGAAATAGTAGGTAGGGAAAGCCTACTCTCCACTAAAGACTCCTGGGAAAATAATATTAGTATCAATTTCTATCAGAACATTTCAGATTGTTTAAGACAGTCTCAGTATGTGCTGTGCATTTTGACAGAGCACAGTTTTACCAGACAGTGAATTGAAAGAAACAATATAAATAGTTAGTAAAATAGTTTAGACTAGTTTAGACTTTTTAAAAAAAAAACTTTCAGAATTTTTCCCTTGATTAGGCCTTCCCATTGTTCCCTATGAATAATAGTGGCAAACAGCAATATTTGCTATCGTGCAAATATATTGTTTGGTTTTTCAATAAAGATGAGCAACGAACTCTATTGCCATCAATCCAGATGGCATTTCTCATTGCTTTTTATTGATCTCCAAGGTCAGAACAAACTATCTCATTGACATCCAATGAATGAAATTTTGTAAAAAAAAAAAAAAAGAATTTTTTTAAAACTGGGAGATATAACGAAAAGGAGTGAAACTTCACTGTTCTTTAATTTGACGTACACAATTTTTTGCCTTTTTCATCTGCTTACGAACCCAGTAGGAATCAATGAAGATAGAAAGAGCAATTTGTTCACAGCTAAGACACTGAAATCAGATTGTCTGCAATTAAAAAGTTTTTTTTTTTTTTGAAATGTTTCACTGTCTTTCATGGAAGTAAATGAGACACAAACATGCATAATGATAATCCCATTGCAATGTTGCAAACAACTAAAACATTTACATGTCACACAATGGCGATCTGTCCAATTCTCACTCTGCAGATGTCCACGTTTTCCCAAAATGATCAGAATAATTGACACCAACATCCTTATTAATAAGTTGAGCAGCCAAGAATGTAATAGGACAGAGAGCTGAATTTCTTAGAAGCAGTTCTTTCCTTGTCAACCGATCAGATTCCTTGCAAGAAAAAAACTTGGTAGAGCTATTCTGCAAATTAACAGTTAGATCTGTGTCTAGCACATTTCAGGAACATGAAATGTGTCTGTAAAATGGCTTGGTTGTGATGTGATTCTGGTTTTTTTTTTCCCCTCTCTCTACATGATGCATTGTAACTATTCAGGCCAAAATGCCCCATTATAATTTTTTCTAAGTTGGATCCAGAGCTCTGGTTAATAGATCTCTGCTTGTGAAGAATAGGAAAACATGCTCTCAGAACCTGCTAATGGAAGGGGGGGGGGGAAATGATATTTCTCCCCAATTTCCATAAGACCGTCTCCCACACATGTCCTAAAAAAATCTGGTTGTGGGACTTAAGGAAGATGGTAGATGTTCCCATAAAGTGCAGGAAAGAAAGGAAATTAGGAAAAGCAGACTTTGACTGTTCACTGAAAGAATCTCTCCCGAAAAGGGAGACTTAAGCTTCAAAGCCCATGTTTGCAATTCTGTGGTGTTCTTTCTTTTGCAAGCCATAGTTAAAAATGTTTAACAGCACGGAATACAGAATCAGTTCAGCATAATTTCAGACACAGTGCCAACATGTCAGTTAATCACAATTATTTTGGGTAAGACTCATTTATAACACGCCAGAATAGAAAGCTGGGAGTAGAAAGGGAGTGCAAGCACTCAAACTATAAGTAATAGAAGCAGAATTGTAAGCGGGGGCGGGATCTCCTTCTCCTCTTCCTCTTCTTCCTCCTCTCTTTGATTCACTCTTGGCTCCTAGCAACTGCCTGGACTACACTTTACATCAGATAATATTCTGATGCTAAAAATGTTTATTATTTCTTGATGATGTGTTCAGACATATGACCAGAGGTGGTATTCAGCCGGTTTGGATTGATTCAGGCCAACCGGTAGCAGAAATCGCGGGTGGAACTGGTAGCGGAAATCGCGGGTGGAACTGGTAGCGGAAATCGCGGGTGGGGCCCCGGCTCTTTGGCATCCTATTTAGGCACATTTTTGAGGCTGGGTGCATGCGCGGAAGGCATACATGTGAACAAAGTGCATGCGCAGAAGGCCGGGCGCATATGTGGAAGGCCGTGCATGTGTTTGAAGTGAGCATGCGCATGTGGGGCAAACTGGTGGTAACAAAATGTGAAACCCAGTGCTGCATATGACCCATTAGTAGGAGAAGATGGGCAGAAGATAATGGGGGAGGGGGGATCAGAAGATAGCAGAGCTACTCAACCATATATTTCTTCCAAAAGGGGAGTTGAATTCAGCTATGCCTAAGAGAACAAGTGACACCAAGATGGAATGACAATTCAAAGCAAGTAAAAAGATAGTTGAACAGCACCTAGCCACCCTGAGTATTCAATATCTATCACGTTTCAGCAGGCAGAGAAATAATATCCATAGGACTTGAGGGACCTTGTGGATGTCATCTCAGAACTGCTTTCTGTGATCTCTGAGAGGAAAGGAGACACGTGGAAAATACAATAGTACCAGAGAACAGGAAAAGCGCAAATATTGCTATCTTCAAAAAGAAGAAAAAAGAGGACCCTAGTAGCTTCAGATGAATCAACTTGACATTGAAACCAAGAAAACCTCTGGAGAATAGCATTTGACAATACCTTCAGTGAGTTCCCACTAAAAAGATGGCAAGGTGTGTATTGGACTACACTATCACTTAAAGGAATACAAAATTGGTTGAACATTCAAACCCAATCTATATATTGATGGTACCAAAAATTCAAGGAACATAGCCTGGAACAATGGGTCCTGTTCTAGGCTCAGGACCGTAGAGCATATCTATAAGTAACTCAGATAAAAACTTCTTGAATGAGAAGCAAAATGTTCTCAAAGAAAAAAAAAACACTTTTGGGCCATCCTGTAATGGGCAACACCAAAATTGCCTTTTGGAAAAAACACCTCTGGGCCACCCTGTAGTGAGTGTTTGTTGCTTTCAGTGGCTCCTTCTACAAGGCTAGAGCATAATGAATGAAGTCCTTCAGATCTTGTACATCATATCATTTAGGTCTTTAAGGTCAAACCCTAAAGCATTTTTTTTCCAGAAAAAAGCAGGCACTATATGACTACAAAAATGTGAATTTAAGGACTGAAATTAAGTAGCCAATAAGCTTCTAGCAGCATTTGACGCGATACATTTTTCTAGGAGCTTTTTGAGCCATACTGCCAAGGTTCCAAGTGATACATCCCCAACAATGAGAACACCAAGGCAGGCATATTCCTCAAAGAACATTTTATTGGGACGTATCAAATAGGCACAGACTTGGTAAAAGATCAGCTCTAAGTTCCTGCCGGTTTTACACCCAACTAAAAGTAAAACTTTGTCACTTCCCCCCAAAGTCACCAGTAACATGGTCCAATCAGCATATAGTCCAGTTGCTAGGTGTCTTCAGTCTCCACCTTTCGAACATCTGCATGAATGTCCTTGATTCCCAGGGGAAAGTATTTTATTTTGGCTACAACATCCCAGTTACCTCTATACCCCCTCCTACCCCTTAGCTCCAGGCTGTGACAGCCCTGAAAGCAATGCTAAGAGAAACCTCCTTAGAGGAAAGCTACAGAAAAGAAAATGGCCACAGTTAGGTCAGCTTCAGGATTGACACATACATTTAGAAGGACCTGTGGTGGCACAGTGGTTAGAATGCAGTATTGCAGGCTAACTCTGCCGACTCCCAGCAGTTTGAGCCTCACTGGTTTAAGGTTGACTTAGCCTTCCATCCTTCCCAAGTTGATAAAATGAGGACTCACATTGTTGGGAGCAATATGCTGACTCTGTAAACCCCTTAGAGAGGGCTGTAAAGCACTGTGAAATGGTATATAAGTGTAAGTGCTATTGCTATTGCTGGTCTAGAATAGTGTTGGGAAACATACACACCAGGGAGCTGCTCTACCAGTTTCTGGCGCTCCCATGTGCGTGAAGATCAGCTGGCCAGCACACATGCGCATGCTTGGACCCAGAAGAGCAACAGGCAATGGCTGGCATACCCAGACAGATGGTTCTGCCTGCCACTTCCGGCATGTGTGCCATAGGTTTGCCATCACAGGTCTAGAAGATATAAGAACAACTATGAGTGAGCAGGGGAAGCTAAACAGGGAGAAAAATATTTTTTAACAACTCCAATAAAATTAGAATGTAAATCAACTGTAGATTGAACATGACTAAATAGAAGTAGTAGTAATTTATGCATAGTGCCAAGTTAATTAATAAAATTTGCAGAGAAAATATGGAAGCAAGGGCTAATGGCTTAAATTGCTTTAGGAATTAAATCAATCAGTAGAGTACAGCTCCATCAATGTCTTTAAATGAAACATAGGCATAGCTAAATGAAATCTCAAATTTTCGAGAGTATAATGTATGTGTCTGGGTGCTAGACAATGAATACATATAATTGTTGGGAAATTACTGTGGGTAATTTCTATCTTAATTTGGACCCTCCACATTCCCAATCAATCAGAGTAAGCATACATATCACTCACTTCAGCTAGCAAAAATATAGCTTGATGTTTACCTTATTAAACATTTTTGTTTTATTAAATATCAACAGGTAACTGATAATGTAACAAAAGGCAAGCAAAAGGAGAGAGAAAAAGAAATGAAGAGTGTGTGGGAGATTAAAAAAATAGAGGAGTTGACTTCAATCATGTATATTTTCTGCAACTATCAGGAGGCATTACATTTTCCAGAGCCACTATGAGTAATCTAAATGGACAGCCTCAAAGCGAGAGGACTTTGAGAATCAAAATCAAGTGAAGTATTAGTACTGCTTTATAAAATCTTAGTATGACAACACCTGGAATGCTGCATCTGGTTTTGGTCACCACATGACAAAAAAGATGTTGAGACTTTGGAAAAGTGCAGAGAAGAACAACAAGGATGGTCAAAGGTCAAAAACATATGAAGAACGGTTGCAGGAATTTGGTATGTCTAGTCTAGAGAAAAGAAGGACTAAGTGTGACATGATAGCAGTATTCCAATATTTAAGGGGCTGTCACAAAGAAGAGGGGGTCTACTTATTTTCAAAAATACCAGAGAGCAAGACAACAAACAATGGATGGAAACTAATCAAGGAGAGAAATAGCCTGGAATTAAGGAAAAACTTCCTAACCGTGAGAACAATTACATAATCAGTGGAATGACTTGCCTCCAGAAATTGTGGGTGCTCCATCAATGGATATTTTTAAGAAGAGACTAGACAGCCATTTCTCTGAAATGGTATAGAGTCTTCTGATTCAGTAGAAGGTTGGATTAGAAGACCTGCAAGGTGCCTTCCAGCTCTATTCTGAATTGAATTGAGTTGATTTTTCCCCGCTTCAATTCTTTTTATTATATAACTTTCCATCCCAATTTTGTGGCAGAAAAGGGTGGAAAGTAGGACACCAGGTGATTCCCTCCTATATTCTTTACCATAAAAGTAATATTTATTTATTAAATGTATATGCTGCCCATCTCCTCAATATGGCAACTCTGGGTGACTTACAAATCATACAAAGATAAATAGAAAAACAGTTAAAATGTTAAAACTTTGCAAATTAAAAACAATTTTCAACTATTAAAAAAAAAGTCAGGAACCAAGAGATGGACAGTAAAGGGATGGGGTTTTTTTACCCCATCAACCACATCCAATACTGAGACCCCTTTTAAGACCCAAAACCAACTGGAAAATACCTTCCAGAAGGACAAAATGGTGGGTACAGTTCTTACCTCCAGTGATAGAGTGTTCCACAGGATTGGAGACACAACAGAAAAGGCTCTTCTCTTTATTCCCACTCACCAGAATTCCTTGGCAGATGGAGTCCTTAGAAGGCCTTTTCCATTGATGCCAGTGGAATGACAGGCCAAAGAAATTTCACTTGGAGAAGGATGGTTATAGAAAAGAAACTGGCTGAAGTTTTAAAAATTAAAGGGGAAATACAGATGACAACCCCAGAGAATGACCTAGAAAATGTTTTTTTGATGGACCTACAAAAGAGGCTTGTTAAACCCTTGAAGAAGGCTGTGAGATGGGATAAAGATAAATTGAAAGAAACCAAATCCTACTACAATATTAAATGAACTAAAAGTTAAGGCTATTTCAAACAAAAGGAAAGAATATAACCTTGGTTTATATGATCAAGATTAATATAAGACTTTTGTTTGCAAAGCTCTAGCAACCGTTTATAGACTTTTTGCTGGCATCAGGATTTGAAAACTTGTTGTTGTTGTTTTTTAATTTGATTTATATGCCGCCCTTCTCTGGAGACTCAGGGCGGCTTACAATGCGTTAAGCAATAGGATTGGTTTATAGCTAAGGGTTGAAATTGGGATGAAGAGATATTTGTGATCTTATAGAGACTCAAGAGTTATAAAATTTGTCTATACTTGTAATGAATGTTGGGAATCACTTCTTTATATATTTCTTTTCAATTTCTTCAGTATATTCTTTCTTTGCTCTATCCTTCCTTCTTCCCTCCTTCCCTCCCTCCTCCTTCCCTCCCTCCCTCCTTCCTATCTTCCTTCCTTCCTTCTTTCCTTCCTTCCTTCCTTCCTTCTTTCCTTCCTTCCTTCCTTCCACATATTGTTCTTTTTTACTATTCTTTTTCTTTTTTTAACTTTAGTTTGTACTAGCTTTTATTACTGTAATCAAAACCCATAATAAAAATTACATACATAAAAAGATAATTTTGTCTGCCGCTGACTCTTTACATTCAATACACAAATTGGATAGCTCCTTTCAAGAAGTAACAATACATTTCCAGCATCAAAAGCAACTCATTCCGTTATTCAAGTTTTTTAATTAAACAGTAGGGAAAGTGAAGACTTATTTAAGCCAGTTGTGAGAGATATGAAATTGAGAATATCACCATGCATTTCAAAAACTATGATTAATAGCAATAGTGCTGCAAAGAAGATTGGTCACCATATCTCAACCTTTTTATATATCTTAAAAAGGTTGAGATATGGTGACCAATCTTCTTTGCAGCACTAATTTAGTTAGCACATTCATCAAATGGGTAATTCAACTTATTTCCATGTTCTAATAATTTCTATTCATATAGGAACACCTGGGTGGATGAACATAATGACACATAAGAACATTAAGCCTGTTATCTATTAGCCTAATTAAATGCAATTTTAACTTAAGTCTGTGCTGAATTGCTTTGTTCTAGAACGGGGTTAGGGTGGGGAGAGAATGAATGGAGAGGACAAATTGAATCTAACCCACTGAATATCAAAGCTACATTGGAAAACAGTTTCCTATTTGCCTGGTCCTTTCTTATGACCAAGAAGTTGAAAAACAAAGGACAAAGGTGTTTTTCTCAACAGTGCCTGCAGATTGGGTTAAACAGTTCTGATTTGGGGCACTTTCAACAAAGTTTTTGGTAAAAAATAAACCGATTGGAAGCCGCACAGAATTGGCTAAAAGATGAACAGCCGTATAAATGTTTTGAATAAACAAACAAAAAATGGGATCAAGGAGTGGCAGTTCCTTTTCCTTCAGTTTTTTTTTTCCTTGCATTTGTTTACTGTTTTACTCGAGTTATAACAGTTAATTTAGTAACCATTCGAAGTTACAACAGCACTGAAAAAAGCGACTTATGACTATTTTTCACACTTAATGACCATTGCAGCATCCCCATGGTCACATGATCACGATTCAGACACTTGGCAACTGACTCCTATTTATGACGGTGGCAGTATCCTGGAGTTATGCAATCACCTTTTGCGACCTTCTGACAAGCAAAGTCAATGGGGAAGTCAGATTCACTTACTGTAATAGCTGTGTTACTAGCTTAAGAGCTGCATCATGTGCTTAACAACTGTGGCAAGAAAAGTCGTAAAATGGGGCAAACCTCACTTAACAACTGTCTCGCTTCACAACCGAGTTGTGGTTGTAAATCAAGGACTACCTGTAATTTGTTTTTGCTGCTGCGTGGTTTACTTTTTTTTCATCTCATTCATCTGAGCTGAAAGAAGGACCAACAATCCCTTCCCTCTTTTGCATGAAATGTTCACTCCTGGGCCATCGCTACTCACCCTTCAGCAACTATGAAGAATGGGACCTCAGTGTGACATGTTGTAAGGTGGCTGCAGCAATGCTGTAGGTACCACAGCCATCAGTCTGCTTTAAGCACAATGAAGCAACTGTTCTTGGGGTAAGGAGTTGAAAGTGACTGTTCCTTTATGGTTCCCAACATTGAAAACTGCAGTTCACCAACTGCAAGAGAGTCAATGAGTTCTCCATCCAAACGCCAAAGAGACAGAGAATATCATGATCCTTTGTCTTGGTTCCTTCTGGTTGCCCTAGAACTCTACTACTCAGTTCCAGAAGTAGCAGAGATCAATCAATTTTTCAATCTTTGATTACAACTACCGACCAGAACTGAGCAGCAGGGAAATTTGTCGACATTGAAGGGAACTTGATGAAATTATTTCCACACTATGGTCAAGGAAGAAGGAATGGGTTTTCTTTTCTCCATTCCAATTGCTATAGCTGATTGGTTGATTAAACATAATGGGAATTAATATTAAAGGTGATATGGTGTATAAAGCTGAGTGTATAAAGAATAATATGAGACCATATGGCATAATTGAATCCAATTGTTCTGACCCAGCCTTCGCAAGCAATGAGAAACCACTTACTCATGAGTAAAACAACCCCCTTTTTAAAACGGGGCAGGAACAGTCTTTATTTTTTTTTTTAATTTGATTTATATGCCGCCCTTCTCCGAAGACTCAGGGCGGCTTACAATGTGCTCAGCAATAGCCTTCATCCTTTTGTATATTTATACAAAGTCAGCTTATTGCCCCCACAAACTGGGTCCTCATTTCACCTACCTTAGAAAGGATGGAAGGCTGAGTCAACCTTGAGCCTTGGCGAGATTCGAACCCTGCAGTAATTGCAGGCAGCTGGTCTTAAGCAGCTTAATAACAGGGTGCCTTAAACTCTTGTACTACCAAGGCTCTTATTCACGTTGCATAAACAAAACCAAAAATAATGAGTCACAAATGAGAGTCTTTTCCCCTTCTGAAACAGAGCACGGACAGTCTCTGTTCACATAAGAACTCCAGATAAAAAATCCTTCAATGATTAAGCCAAGCAGAAACAGTCCCTGTTCACACCAGCTGAGGCAAATTCACTCCTTCTTATTTCCCAGCAGGGAGTCTCAGTTGGCACCTCAAATACAGACCAATTAGTCCCAACAAACCTGGTTCTGGTAAAGGAATCTGACTTGATTGATGTACACTGGAAAACGAATGGGTGTCTGCGACAACAGGCCACTCCCAAACCCCTACTCTTTATTTCCCAGCCAGGAAGGGGCTGGCTAGCATCTACGACTTCTTTTCCCTGAGAGCCATCTTACCTTCCATTGCTCTCCTCTCCTCTCTACTCATATGCACTTCTGGGATGAGCCTCTTCTGTTCCTCCCCCTCATTCAGCTCAGGTCTCGAAGGCATCTGCCTCTCCATCTGGGGGAGGACGGAAGACCCTGGCTCTGCCTCTGCCTCTGATTCTCCTTCCTCATTAGGGCCTTCCAAAGGCTCCAAAGCCAGCCCAGACTCCCCCTCCCCCTCCTACTCCTACTCCTCATCTGACTCTGCTGCTAGCTCTGCTGGCAACTGATGGGCCACAACACCAACAAAGGAGAATATTTGTAGCTCAGGGTTGAAATCAGAGGTGGGTTCTAAATTTTTTTACTACCGGTTCTGTGGGCGTGGCTTATTTTGTGAGTATGGCTTGATGGTCATGTGACAATTATTTAGGATTTAGCAGAGGTACTGGTCTACCAGGCTTTTAACTGCTTGCAGAGCTGCACTGATCTACCATTTATTTTTGCAGGCACTGATCTACTCATGTATTTTTGCAGGCACTGGTCTACCCATTTATTTTTGCAGACACTGATCTACTCATGTATTTTTGCAGGCACTGGTCTACTCATTTGTTTTCTTTTAACACTGATCAGCTGTAGGGCAGCCCTTTGAAGCCCCGTGGCAAGAGTTTAAACAGTTTTTTTCCCTCTAGCCATCAACTGGGACTCAGGAGGCAGCAATAGTTTGGGGGTGGGGCCAAATAAAAGATAAGAATAATGCGGGGGGCGCGGGGGGGGGCAGAACCGGTTCAGTGACGTCATATCGTCACCGCTACCGGCTCGGGAGAATCGGGCCGAACCGGGAGGAACCCACCACTGGTTGAAATGAGAGGTCCTTGGTGCTCTCTGAGCTTAGTGCTTTTCTTGCAGACTTTTCATTACTGATGATTATTGATCATTACCGCTAGCACTGATGATGTTACCTAGTTTGGGTAATGAAACATCTTCAAGAAAACCATCAAGATCAGAGAGCACCAAAGACACAAACACACATACGTAACTGAATCCTTGTAAGGATGCATGCCTTCCTACCAAAAGTTGCCCCATTTAAAAGTTACATTTGATAACTTTGATATAATATTTTGGAAGGTTATGGGGACTGATGTAAGAGTAAGCTTCACAAAATACTGCAGCATTTACTTCTCCATATGGGGGCAAATCTTTGCTTTTAAGCTGAACTGAACTGGGAATAAGCCCCACTAAAATCCATACTAATAGGTTTTAATCAAAGAGGATTTTGTATGCTTGTTGCCTAAATTATCATAACATTCCATCACATCATTTCTCCCCTAAAAGATTTATATATTACGTTGTTCAAAAGAATGAACTCAGGAATTCGCTCTTTATCTGAATTTGCTATTGTGGAAGAGTTAACTGTTGAAAATTTTATAAGAGAAATAACGGATACACAAATATCTTAGTATTCCCTTTTGGGAGAAGCAGTGCTATGTGAAATACAGAAAATAAATAAATAGTAAGCCAATGGAATAAAAAACATGAGATATGAAAAAGAACAGCATCCATTGTTCCTTTCCATATCTTTTATCTTTGCAAACAACCCTTGCTTCCAGCATATGAGTGTGTTTGTGTAGTTAGATAGATGATAGACAGATGATAGATACTGTATAGATAGATGATAGATAGATAGATAGATAGATAGATAGATAGATAGATAGATAGATAGATAATGTAGATATAAATGATATAAAGATAGAGATAGATTGATAGACATAGCAATAGCAATAGCACTTAAGACTCATATACAGCTTCATAGTGCTTTTACAGTCCTCTCTAAGCAATTTACAAAGTTAGCATATTGCCCCCAACAATCTGGGTCCTCTGGGTCCTCATTTTACTGGCCTTGGGAGGATGAAAGGCTGAGTCAACCTGGAACCGGTCAGAATCGAACACCTGGCAGTGAGCAGTGAGCAGTGAGCAGTGAGCAATGAGTTAGCCTGCAATACTGTATTCTAACCACTGTGTCACTATGGCTCAGTAGACCCAGACATACAGATAAACATAGATATAGATGTAGATAGATATACAGTATATTGATGTTTTTATAAGTGTATATGTCCAATTCATTCAGAACCCACTGATCTAATTTCTTCTTTTACTTTGCACACTAATTCAGTAACTCATTCCCACATACCCAACATTGGCTTTCACTGTAACAGGGTGAGCAGAAAAATGTCATCTTCTCAAGAAACATTTGTCAGCTTTAGAAGCCATATTAGCACCAGATGCTTCCCCGCTGCCAACTTCTTGCACTTGGGAAAGTGGGAGTGGGATTTAGAGGAGTGATTGTAGTTAGACATATTAGCATTCTTCCTTTCGATCAAGGTCATGCTGTTTATGCACCTGGAGGAGGAGAAATTGAAGGGATGGCTCAAGTTGGGACGATGATTGGGCCATGTGACAGACTGATGGGTACAGGGGCTGGATTTGGGGTTTTGGTTTACTGAGGGAAAACCGGAACTCTCAGATTTGGGTTTTCCCAGATGTGCCAGTATACCTACTTAAATAAATGGAACTTTGAGAAATGCCTGCCTCGGAGTTTTCAATTGGAGTTGAGGACTTGCTGAAATGCTGACAATATTTTTTTTTTAAATTAGACATATTATCCATTACTATTATACCAGAATAAGCAGGCATTGAAATTTTTCCATCCACATGCACTTTCATAAATATTCAACCAACGTAGACAAATTCATCTACTGCTCAATCTAGCTTTTACCCATTTATATATAATCTTCCATCATTCCTTCCAATTTCTCTGGTGTATCAAACATTCATTTTCAGATCCATGTTCTCCATTGCATCATATAGTCTACCAAGCATTCTTTTCTGTGATTTTAGACAAGTTGATTTTACTTTGTTCTTTTTTCCCCCAATTCAGTAATAAACTTTCTTTCACATATTTATATAGAATATTTCTAGCTCAGGGTTGAAGTATGGGGTCCTTGATAGTGTCTGAGCTTGGTGGTTTTCTTGCAGACATTTCATTACCCAACTAGGTAACAACATTAGTGCTCAAGAAAACGACCAAGCTCAGAGAACACCAAGGACCCCACATATGTATACATTTCTCACTGATCTGCTGCAGAGCAAAAGTATGGTCTCTGGACTCCTTCCATAGCACATAGCTACACTGAACACCATGTATGCTTTTCATTCTCATATCTTTTGATGTTTTGAATGGGATTCTCCAAGTACCTTTCCAGGATTTTAGCAAACTCATCCGCTGTAGCTTTTCCATTCATTCTTGTTATAATGTTGAATGAATAGGTTTCAACTCATATAACAAGTCTTTTTCTTTCTGAGCAACCGATCCCATCCAGAAACAACCAGGTGATTTCTTAAATCTCTGAAACTGATGCTGAGGATGGGCAAAGTAAAAGGTAGAATGAGGTGGGGGCCCCACTCCTTGTCTCATTAATGGAAGTTATGCTCATCCAGGGGAGCAGGATGGTTCGGCAGTTAAAGATGCTGAGCTTGTCATCTGGAAAGCTTTCAGCCCAGGTTCAAGACCCAAGCACTGTGTGATGGGGTGAGCTCCCGTTACTTGCTCCAGCTCCTGCACACCTAGCAGTTCAAAAGTATGCAAATATGAGTAGATAAATAGGTACCACTTTGGTGGAAACATAACAGCATTCTGTGCACCTTGGCATATAGTGATGCTGGCCACATGACCACATATCTTTGGACAGTGCTGGCTCCCTCGGCCAAGAAATAGAAATAAGCAACACCCTCTAGAGTTGGACACAACTTGACAAGGGAAACTTTTACCTTTATGTTCATCCAGACATGGACCATCATCACTCTTATTTCTTCAGTGCTTCCTACAGCTCATTCTTCTTTCACTTCAATAGGTTGCATGATATTTGAAACTGTTTGTCCAAATGCCAGCATGTATTAATGCCTGGTAAAGAAATCTGTGATTTATTTCTGTCCCAACAGATTGCTGTAATAATGCTGTAATTGCTGTAAGAGATGTAAAAAAAAGAGATAATGAGCAGATCTTTGCTTCTGACCCTTATTAAGAAATAATAAGTATGCTATTTTGTCCTCCTCATTCTCAGATATTATTTGAGATTTTTAAATGGAATATTATATATCACTTATCACATCTATCATCTATCTATCTATCTATCTATCTATCTATCTAGCTAGCTAGCTAGCTAGCTAGCTAGCTAGCTCATTAAAAATCATATCATATCATACAAGGGGTGGGTTCTACTTACATTTACTACCAGTTCACAGAGGGGCTGCTCGTGCATGCTCGCTTTGCTCATGCGTGTGCGCGCTCTTCTGCGCATGCGCAGAAGCGTTTTGATGATGTCGGGGTCAGTGGGCGGAGCCTCCCGCTGGTTTTACTACTGGTTCTATAGAACCGGTGTGAACCGGGAGCAACCCACCACTGTATCATACACAGACACACACACTTTCACAAACACATTCACATATACTACATTTCATTATATAGGATATAGGAAAAGGATACCTGATAAAAGATATTGTCTCTTTGATACAGCCCATCTTTATAAGATATTCAATTCAGTGCAGTCCAAAGAATTTTGTAAAGTCAGATTTGCAGGAAGATAATTTCAAAATTTAAGAGTGATTCCTGTCTTTCTAGCTATTAGATATACATCTTGATTTTCTCCGATTTGTACTACAAATGTGGTTTCAGTAATAAAGCCCGGTATTTATTGAGATTCCAAAAGCAGCCATAAACACTCTGTTCTGTGTCAATATCTAGGAAAATTAACAATAGTGTGAGACGGATGGTTCTTGCCTTGCATTTCCTGTCTCTTCAGACCGTCCTGAGATTGCTTTGTCCAAGTTTCTTTTTTTTAATGAAATATTTTGTTATATGTTTGTATCAATGAAAAGCACATCTTTCATTACATAGGACAGAAAAATGAATTTCTGTTCCAAAATATTGTACCATTGTTTGAACAAGGACATACAATACTTTCAGGGGTACCAAATTATTTCTTTGTTGATGGTAACTTGACTGCTATTCTGAGATATAATATTTCCAATGGGAAACTAATGTTGCCTACTTGAAATTCAACCACGTAAATGGATTGTATCTGGAAGCACTTGGTAGATTGAAATCAGTTGACAGGGAGCAAGAGGGGTGACGAAGCCTGAATCAAATTGGAATCAGAAATAGGACAGTATGTTAAAAATAACCATTTGCCTCTGCAATGTTATTCACTGCAATGGGTATTGTGTGGCAGCTGTCAATACAGAAATTGTGCAGGACTCCAAGTTACATACAGAAGAACATGCAGATTTACAAAAATAGTACCTTTTGTCATATTCATTGTGAACCTATTTCAAGGAAAAGCTCCATGGCAAAATTAAAGGTTAAGATAAAGGTTTCTCTGTCCAGTCATGTCCGACTTAGGGTGGGGTGCTCATCTCCATTTCTTCGCCAAGGAAGACATCATGGTCTAAAGATACTTCTGTGGTCATATGGCCAGAATGGCTATTGGCCAGAGACACACAGAATGCTGTTACCTTTCCACCAAAATGATACCTATTAATCTACTCACATTTACATGCTTTCAAACTGCTAGGTGGGCAGGGGCTGAGGCAAGGAATGGGAGCTTAACCCATTGCATGGCTCTTGGGTCTCATACCTGGGCTGTCAGCTTTTCAGCTGACAAGCTCAATATCTTTAACTGCTAAGTCATCCTTCCCCTCACCACCACCAAAATTATACAATGAGAAAAGAATTCATACACCTATAATCCAGAAATAAATTGATCTCCCTCTAGGAGCACTTTTTATATGACAATGTCTATTGTCTATCAATGGACAGACGACATAATAGTTTTTTAACTTATTTTTCAGCCGAAAGTTCAAAAAAGTTGCCCTGACTTATACTATTCCCTTTTTTTAAATTAGCCTCGCACCCTTGTTTTAAAATACTACTGAAAAAAAATGCAACTGATAGCTCTTTTTATCTGTTTTGTGAGATCATCCCTATAATTATGATATCCCCTATGACCAGCTTCTAATTCACAGAAGATCCAAGAATCAAAGACTTCAGGCTTTTTTTTTTTCATTAAATGACTAATTTTTAGTTACCAGAGTGATCTCACATCCTCTTGATAGTATTGCCTTAGAAGGGAAAATGCCATCCAACTAAAAGAGCAATGGAGCTATTTACAGTCATCAAAATATTCCCTGCATTTATCAACACTGGTTGAATTTGCATGTAATAGGGCCTCTGAGAGGTGACTTTGATTTGCTTCTCCAAAAGCTTCTCGCTGCAGAGGTGATGTAAGGTTCCTTATCAAAGCAAGGCAAAGCAGACAGACAATGCCACACACCTTTAATGAAACATACCACACTACCTAGAAATCTCCTGGATCTCCTTACTAAAGAGGATAAGAAGAATGGTTGCAGGAATTGGGTACGTCTAGTTTAATAGGGGGGGAAAGGCTAGAGGTGACATGATAGCAGTGGTCCAATATCTCAGGGGCTGCCACAAAGAAGAGGGAGTCAAGCTATTCTCCAAAGCACCTGAAGGCAGGACAAGAAGCAATGGATGGAAAGTAATCAAGGAGAGAAGCAATCTAGAACTAAGGAGGAATTTTCTGGGACAATTAATCAGTGGAATAACTTTCTTCCAGAAGTGGTAGGTACTCCAACACTGTAGGTTTTTAAGAAGGGATTGGAGAACCACTTGTCTGAAATAGTATAGGCCAGGGTTTCCTGCCTGAGCAGGGGGTTAGACTAGAACACTTGCAAGATTCCTTCCAATTCTTTTATTCCTACCTAAGACTTGCAAAAAACCAGAAGAAGCTTTGTAAGAGGTGCCCAGTCTCTTGAAAAGCCTGCTAGAGAAAGTTAAACAAAGTACTCTCCATCAGTATCAAAGCCACACTCAGAGGCAGCCAACTAAAACATTCTCTGGAGGTGCCCCTCAAAGTCAAAAGAAGTTTTTGTGTAGGTTGTTCTGAGATGGAGCTGTAAAGCAAGGTGGATAATTTGCTTTTCACCAAGCAGCTTCAACACCTTGATCTACCCCCGTGAAACAGCCATCTGAACATGTGTCCAGTCATAACGTATCATGCTAAACTATGATTGACCAATCATTGCTATCCTACTGAGAGTCTTGGAATGGACCCTCTCCTTCCCTCTTGATCTGTCCCCGTCCCCACACACACACACACAGCCAGTCGAGGGTTAAGGAAACACTTTGGAATGCACCCAGTTCTTATCTCCAACTTGGCAGCGATAGACACACCGTCTGCCAAGTTACTTTATTTTCACAAATAGACAGATAAGATACGAACGTTCAAGAAAGTCCAAACAGAAATAATATTCCTCCCAGCAGTTCCGGACGAGGCTTTAGTGACTCCAAGGTTTTGCTTTGTTCGTCACAAAAGATCCTTGACCACCACTCTCTATTATATAGTCTCTGGGGTGTGGTCTCTGGGGTGTGGTCCAGTGACTCAGTTCTAATCCCTAGCACGCCTCCCAAGCTGCTGCAAACGTTTATCACGCCTTCGGAGGCGTGCGTCCAGGAATGATGTGTCATTATCACTTTGACTCGAATCAGCTGTCTCCTCTCCCTCGGCCGGCACTTGAGACAATGCCAGAGGGGAGGGGCCTGGAGAGGGAGGCCTGGCTGACTCCTCTTCCTCATGCTCGGAGCTTTCTTCCTCCGATGGGACAGGCTCAGAGGGCGGGGCCACAACACTATCCCCCACCGCAGGGCCCTTCCCCCGGGTCTGACGGTCGGGATGGGGTCGGGACGGGAACTGTTCGTGGAAAGCCCGCACCAGGTCAGGGGCCTGAACGGCAGACGCGTCCACCCAGGTGAAATCCTCGGGCACGTACCCCTTCCAGGCGATGAGGTATTGGAAGCGCCCCTTCAGCCAACGGGAGTCCCGGATACTGTCCACCTCGTACGTCGAGGCGTCGTCCTCGTCGGCTGCGGCTGGGGGGGCAGGCGTCGGCGGGCGGCGGAGATGGCTCGCGGGGGCCTCAGGGACCAGGAGGGACCGATGAAAAACAGGGTGGAGCCGCATGGAGCGGGGTAGAGTCAACCGGTAGGCCACCGGATTGATGACCGCCTCGATAGGGAAGGGACCGATAAAGCGTTGGGCCAGTTTCCGTACCGGCCGGTCCGTGGGGAGGTGTTTCGTGGACAACCACACCCGATCTCCTACTTCCAGCGGTGGCGTCGCCCGGCGGGCGCGATCGGCGAACCGTTTATAATCCTCTTTCGCCCGGATCAGCTGCCGCCGCACCAGTTGCTGCACCGCCTGCAGCTCTGAGAGGAAGTCCCGGGTCTCGGGAACAGGGGAGTCCATGATGGTCAACGGGAAAAGCCGTGGATGGTATCCGACGTTGGCATGGAACGGGGTCATCTGGGTGGAGGTGTGTTGGGAGTTATTAAAGGCGAACTCCGCCAGGGGAAGGTACTCGGCCCAGTTGTCCTGCTGCTGGTTGACAAAACAGCGGAGGTACTGCTCCAGTATGCCGATGACCTTCTCCGTGCCCCCGTCAGTCTCCGGATGGTGCGACGACGACAGGCACACCTGCACCTCCAGCGCGGCCATCAGGCTTTTCCAGAAGCGGGCCGTGAACTGGGCCCCGCGGTCCGAAACCACCCGGTCCGGCAGGCCGTGGAGGCGGAAGATATGTTGCAGGAACAGGCGAGCCGTGGTGCGGGCCGAGGGCAGGCCGCGGCACGGGATGAAATGTGCCATCTTCGTGAGCGCATCCACCACCACGAGGACGGTCGTGTACGTAGCGGACAGGGGCAGGTCTGTCAGGAAGTCCATGGAGATGGCTCCCCACGGTCTCTCCGGTGTCGGCAGTGGCTGGAGGAGTCCAGGAGGGGGGCCGGACGCGGCTTTGGCCTGTCGGCACGTCACACAGGACGTCACGTAGGCGTGCACGTCGTGCCGTACCCGAGGCCACCAAAAAGTCCGTGTAGCCAGGTTCAAAGTCTTAAAGAAGCCGAAGTGCCCCGCCGCGGGGTTGTCATGACACTGGTTCATGACGAGGGCTCGGAGCGGACTCGTGGGCACGTACAGCCGACCCCGATGTCTGAGCAAGCCCTCCTCCACAGTCCATGGGGACGCGGGGCCGACGTCCGCTCTCCGCTGCTGCGACCAGTCGTCCCGTCGCTGCGCTTCCAGCACCTGAGCCCGCAGGTCCACCGGTTCCTGGACCGCGGCCAAGGAGTCCGCTGGCAGCACCGTCCGGGGGGGAAGGGAGTCCTTGGGGCAAAAGTATTCCGGCTTACGGGATAGCGCGTCCGCCCTCTGGTTGAGGTTGCTCGGAATGTAGGTGACGTGGAAGTTGAACCGGGCGAAAAACAATGACCACCGGATCTGCCGCTGGTTCAACTTCCGTGCCGTGGTGAGGTGCTCCAGGTTCCGATGGTCCGTCCGCACCTCCACCTGGTGTCGGGCCCCCTCGAGGTGATGTCGCCAAGCCTCGAACGCGGCCTTGATGGCCAGCAACTCCTTTTCCCAGATGGTGTAGTTGCGCTCAGAAGGGTTGAGTTTCCGGGAGTAGTATGCGCAGGGAAAAAGAGTGCCGCCATCCACCGGAGCCTGTAGCAGCACCGCCCCAATCGCCACGTTGGACGCGTCTGTCTCCACCACGAACGGACGGCGTGGATTGGGGTGCCTCAGGACTGGCTCCGTGAGGAAGGCCTGCTTGAGGACCTCGAAGGCCTGCTGCTGCGGGGGCCCCCACTGGAACGGGACCTTCTTCCGAAGGAGCTGGGTCAACGGCAAGGTCAGGGTGGCGAAGCCCGGGATGAAGGTCCGATAGTAGTTGGCGAATCCCAACAGACGCTGGACATCCTTCACCCGACGCGGGGGTTCCCAACTGCGCAAGGCCTCCACCTTGTGCGGGTCCATCGCGATGCCCTCGGGGGTGATGATGTGCCCAAGGAACTCTATGGAAGTCTGGAAGAAGTAGCATTTCTCCAACTTCGCATAGAGCTGGTGCTCCCGCAGGCGCTGCAGGACCTGGCGGACATGCTGGAGGTGACTTTCCGGGGTCCGGGAATAGATCAAAATGTCATCCAAGTAGATCACCACGAACCGATCCAGCATGTCCCGGAACACATCGTTCATCAAGTGCTGGAAGACCGCGGGGGCGTTGGTCAACCCGAACGGCATGACGGTATACTCGAAGTGTCCGTACCGCATGCCGAACGCCGTCTTCCACTCGTCCCCCTCTCTCACGCGCACCAGGTTGTAAGCCCCTCGGAGATCGAGCTTAGTGAAGATCGAGGCCTCCCGCAACCTCTCCATCAGCTCCGGGATCAGCGGCAGGGGGTAGCGATTTCGCACTGTGATGGCATTCAAGCGCCGGTAGTCGCAACACAGGCGCAAGTCCCCCGTCTTCTTTTTAACGAAGAGGACCGGGGCCGAGAGCGGGGAGGTCGAAGGCCGGATGAACCCACGGGCCAGGTTCTTTTCCAGGAAGTCCCGCAAGGCGGCCAGCTCGGGCTCCGACATGGAGTACAGGCGTCCCGAAGGCAGGGGCGCGTTGGGCATTAGGTCCACCGCACAGTCGTAGGGTCAGTGCGGGGGCAAGCGGTCCGCCTCCTTCTCGCTGAACACGTCGGCGAAGGGCGTCAGCTCCGGAGGCAAGGAGACGTTTGGGGCAGAGACGTCCTGGCCGGCGCAGGTGTGGCGAAGGTGGTCGACACACTGCAGGCTCGGGAACGAGATGGCGTTTCTCGACCACGCCACCTGAGGGTCGTGCGCCCGAAGCCAGACCATCCCCAGGACCAAGGGAAAGTGCAGATCCGCCGTTACGTAAAACTGGATCGCCTCCTCGTGGTTTCCAATGGCGAGGCGCAAGGGCTGGGTAGCGGTTTTGATGGGCCCCGCCACGAGTTCCCGCCCATCTATAGTTTCAACCCTCAACGGAGGGTCCACTGGAACCAAGGGGACTTTGTAATGGGCCACAAAGGCCTGGTCCATAAAGTTCGTGGTGGCCCCCGAGTCCACCAGCGCGTGCGCTTGGAGCCCCTCCGACCGGTTAGCCAACAACACCCGGGTGTTCAAAATCAGGTGCCGAGGGGGCTCACAGTCCACAGCCGCCGACTCCGGCGGGGCATGGTCACGTGCCTGACCCAGAGTTTCCCCTAGGCCAGGCCTGGCCCGTTTCCCGGCAGGTCACGCCGAGACTCCGGAACAGGCCTGAGCGGTCCACTCCGCTTCCGGGGACACGAGGCGGCAAAATGTCCCGCCTCGCCGCAATAGAGGCACAACCCCCCTTGACGTCTCCGCATCCGCTCCTGGGCCGTCAGTTGAGGTCTGGCTGCTCCGAGCTCCATAGGCTCCTCAGCCGTCGCCACAAAACGCTGTGCGGTTCGGAGCGCTGTCGGTGCGAAACGCGGGGGTGCCGACGCTGTCAATGGTTCCGGAAGAGCCCGACGGGGCCGTCGCCGTTGCAAGCAGGCGTCGATACGCAGGCATTGGGTCACCAGCGCGTCGAGGGTCGGTGGCGCCTCCACACGAACCAGCTCGTCCTGCATCTCGTCGGAAAGGCCGTCCTGGAAGGCGTCCATCAGCGCCACCTCATTCCAAGCCGAATCCTGGCCTAGCAGTCGGAACTCTGCAATATAGTCCTGCAGGGGGCGCTTGCCTTGGCGGAGGTCCTTGATGCGCCTCGCTGCCGTCTGCACCCGGAGGGGGTCCTCAAACATGGTGCGCAGGTGTTGTAAAAAGCCCTGAAAGTCCAGGAGCAAGGGGCTATCTTGCAACAACAGGGGTGTGGCCCATCGGGCGGCAGTGCCCGAGAGGGAGCTGATAACAAATGCCACCCGAGCCCGGTCATCCGGAAAATCCTCCGGCCTCATTGCCATAAACAGTTGGCATTGTCCCAAGAAGGCCGGAAACATCTCCTGCTGCCCAGAAAACCTATCTGGCATGTTCACTGGGCATCTCAGGCGGGGAGGGGGAGGAGGTGGAGCTGCAGGAGCATTTCCCAAAGCAAGTTGGGCAGTTAGCTGTGCTACTTGCTGTTGCAGAAGCTGATTGGCCTGCAGTATCTGCTGTAACTGCTGCTGCAGCTGTTGGTCCATCGTGGGTTAACGATGGAGTATGGGGTGACGAACAAGATGATCTGTCCCCGTCCCCACACACACACACACAGCCAGTCGAGGGTTAAGGAAACACTTTGGAATGCACCCAGTTCTTATCTCCAACTTGGCAGCGATAGACACACCGTCTGCCAAGTTACTTTATTTTCACAAATAGACAGATAAGATACGAACGTTCAAGAAAGTCCAAACAGAAATAATATTCCTCCCAGTAGTTCCGGACGAGGCTTTAGTGACTCCAAGGTTTTGCTTTGTTCGTCACAAAAGATCCTTGACCACCACTCTCTATTATATAGTCTCTGGGGTGTGGTCTCTGGGGTGTGGTCCAGTGACTCAGTTCTAATCCCTAGCACGCCTCCCAAGCTGCTGCAAACGTTTATCACGCCTTCGGAGGCGTGCGTCCAGGAATGATGTGTCATTATCACTTTGACTCGAATCAGCTGTCTCCTCTCCCTCGGCCGGCACTTGAGACAATGCCAGAGGGGAGGGGCCTGGAGAGGGAGGCCTGGCTGACTCCTCTTCCTCATGCTCGGAGCTTTCTTCCTCCAATGGGACAGGCTCAGAGGGCGGGGCCACAACACCTCTCTTCTCTTATCATGTGCCACAAGAAGAATGTTTTTAATGTTCTGTTTGCTGTTGTCTATGGCAGATGAACAATTATGGGAAGGACACATTTTCCCTCTGACAAAGAGAAAGCTTTATTTCCAAACAAAACATTGGCCCATTGGACTCTGGTCGTTGTGCTGGCAAGGAAGGTTGGTTATTAATCATGTTGTCTGAAAGTATCTCTTAGGGCTACAGCGATAGCTGTTCAATTACAGTCAACAGCTAAAAGATCTAGGGCACAGATGCCACCAAATCAGAGAAGAACTACCAGAGCTCCATAGTCAATAACAGCTGCAATAATCTTTTTCAGTTGTTGAAACCAGAGGCTGACATTAATGAGTGTCTATAATTCCATCATACATTTAATTTATGCCAAAGCTGGAAAAATCAAACAGAAGAATGAGATGATTAAGATGTAACTGGAGCCACTAACCCACCAACGTCCCCTGAAACTCCACCCAAACAAGCCCATTCATTTCATCTCAGCATGGCAGAACAATTTAATTATTAGTCTGGCTAATACTAATGACTCCATTTTCAGAAGAAATAATAGTTGATAGTGGCCAGCTGGGAAACAGATCCCGAAGCCTTTAATTAGATGCCATTAAAGTGTTGACACTTTGGGTCAATTATATTATTGACAAGGAGAAATATCCAAGCATGCATAGTGAAAGTAAGTACAACCAATCAGGGTAATTTGTCTTGGGTGGGAAGATCTGAAGAAGAAGGAAGACAATATGTGGGTCACATCAAGGGAAATGAAGTCAAGAATGGGCACATTCTGATTTAATATTCTCCCATAAGGATTAACAAGAGTGGTCAAGGCTATCCAGTCTAATGAATTGCTGCATTAGCATAACTTTAGACAGAGGCCCAGAGATTTTATGAATCTGATACACAATGCTATAGTTAAAAATAAATACTTTGACCATTGTGATGGAGCATCCTTTCCCAAAATTTAGTGCAACCACTAGGACCAATAAGACTATGGACTTTACAGACACAGCAGTCCCTGACCTTTTTGGCTTTATGGACCAGCAACGGCAGTGGTGAGGGAGAGGGGATGGTTCTGTGTGAGCGGTGGATGAGTGTGCATTTATGAACAGCTCCAGTTGTGCAAGCAGCAGGCATGCACGCACCCTGTTTGCACAAATGGCGCTTCAAGCACACACATCCCCACCACTTGCACAAGTGGAGTTGCATGCATGCTCTTGCTTGCAGCTTGCACCGCCTGATTCTGAATGGGCCGTGGCCCACTACTGAGCCATGGCATGGAGGTTGGGGATCCCTGGTCTAACACATTCTAGAGAACACAAAGGATAGTGAAGGCTTATCAGAGAGATATTTATTCACTCATTTTCCATGTAAAATCCTTTTGTGGAGTTTGTTAGCAATGAGAAGGATGTCAGGTCAAACCTCCCAAAAAGTTGCTTCCTCTTTTTTTGTTAAATTACAGGAGAGTAGATGTTTCTCCCCGTGTTTTAAAATAATAATAAGTCCAGCATATTGTCACTTAAGGTAGAAGGCTTTATTCCCAACTACCAAATAGCCTCTCTGTTTGTGCCTCTTACTGTCATTTGTGGCTGAGTAAGTGAGAGGAAAAAAACCCAGAGACAGCATAGTCTGGCACTGGATCATGGAAAGAGGAAGAGATTGAAGATAGCCACTCTGAGAGCATATGAACCAAAGACAAATTCCTTGTGTGTCCAATCACACTTGGCCAATAAAGAATTCTATTTTATTCTAGTCTAGTCTAGAATTTCCAAGGGTGTATCTATTAGGATAGAGCAATATAGGTTCAGTGTAATAAGATTCTGTCTATAGGGTGTATATCAGGGGTGGGTTTCAAAACCTGTCCCTACTGGTTTGCTCATTGGTGCGCGCAACGCTTCTGCGCATGTCCGATCCAGGACAAACTGGTAGCAACTCACCACTGGTGTATAGAAATAAAGAACTGAACTTTGGCTGGATAGTTTTATGTTGTTCTTGGACTAGGCCTGAGACAAGATGAGGTCTGTTTTCACTTTAGACTTGAAGGTCTTTTACTGCCTGATCGATCAATGATTTATCATATCTTGACTCTAGCTCTGTGTCTGCAGATGCTACATAATTAAACTTTGAATGTAGGCCTTCTCCTTGTATTTAACCTGAAGCATATGGAAACCATCAGCGACCAAGGATTTATTTCAAGAAAGAAGACACTGACTTGTATCTGCTTTCCTAGATATCTTAATGTTCTTCTTCTCTCAGCCTGTGTTGGTTTTTTCCCCCCTCCCTCTTTTTTTTTTTTTTTTTTAATTCTCCAGCATCTTGTATTAGATTCATGTATATTTGCCTATGACTATAGACTGTAGATTTTGTATTCAGGGTGGACATTAAATCAGTCCAATGAAGTCATGAATGTTAAACTGGCACAAACAAAAAAAGCCAATAAGTTTACAGTTATTCCACATTTGAGGAAAGGAAGAACAGTATGTGTTAGGATGACGGTGGAAGAAAATTACAAGACATTTTGTTCGCTTTTATCATATTTATCATATTTAGTTTCTAAGCAGCAGGCTGTGGTGAACCAAAAAAGTATTTTAATGGGATGTCCTCAACCTGTGTCTTATGGGCACTTAGTAGAAAAACAAGGCTATTTTGGAAACATCACAGGGTTGGCATTATGCTCTCTCTATATTTTTTTCATATGCTTTGTTTACTTTGAACCCAATCATATACTGTAAGTTTCAGAGAGAGACATAAACATATATAGAATCAACATTAAAGGGTTTGCTCCCTACGCAGTCTAAAGTTCTTTCTAAAATCAGATCTCTTCATCCTCAACCAATGTGTCAACATGCGAGCTGGAGCCCCTTTATAGAGTTGCAGTTTTAATCCACTTTGTAGAGAAAACTTCATTCCAAGCTAGGCGAAGCAGTGAGGATTTGGATTGTAAAGCTGGATACTTAACAAACAGGAAACTATGACAGATGAAAGAGCAAATCTCAACCACGTGCATAAATACACCCTGAGCTTTGCAGATGATCCATTCTCTCAGAATCAAAGCAGATCTACAGTTGTTATAAAGCACAATGCCACACACACACCAGTGGGTAAGAACAATCTGATTTTCCCATTGTACACGTGTATTGATTTTTGATTGCAGGGGTTATTCTGCAGATGAAAAGCTTGTAAGCATACCGTGAACCGCTTCACTTGAAAATTAGCACTTTACAAAACAAAGCCACATTCCAAAAGTAGACTAAACCCCAGGGGTGAAATCAATTGGTCCACTTGTTGAATATTTTATGGTAAACGTTGCTATTGATAGAAAAGAATGGAATGGAGTCACTTGATGGTCCTTTAGATTTATCAGGAAATGCCTGCTGATGTAGGAATAGCAACAGTATTTTGCTTAGATTTTATTTAATTGGCATATAAATGTGAACTTATTTAATTTTCATTTTCTAACCAATTGGAAAATTCTAACCAATGGCTCCATCCCAGCAGGTTCTAAGAAGTTGGACAATTAACTCTCAAAGCTGGCTTAATTGTTGCTGTTGGAGGGGTGTTGCATATAGGCAGTCCTTACAACTACGATTGAACCCCAATTTTTTGTTGCTAAGTGACACAGTTGTTAAGTGAGTTTTGCCCCATTTTACGATCTTTCTTACCACAATTGTTAAGTGAACCACTGCAGTTGTTAAATTAATAACACTGTTGTTAGGCGAACCTGGCTTCCCCATTGACTTTGCTTTTCAGAAGTTCGTAAAAGGTGATCACATGACCCCGAGACACTGCAGCCATCATAAATCAGTTGAACCAGTTGCCAAGCATCTGAATTTTGATCATGTGACCGTGGCGATGATGTAAGAGTCATAAGTGTAAAAAATGGTCATAAGTTATTTTTTTCAGTGCTGTTGTAACTTTGAATGGTCAATAAATGAACTGTTGTAAATTGAGGAGTACCTGTACTGCAGAGAGTTGATTCCTGTGGCCTCTTCCAGTTGCACATGCAATTTCATGTTTCTATGTATTACAAATTCAAATCTTTGACGTTTGCTTGCCAAATTAAAATAATGGCACATTAGAGAAACGTCTACACAAATGCATACTGTATGGTCATGAAACTGCATTTACCTTGAGGAAATTGAGGTAACTTGTGTAAAATTATAAATAAATATGCTTGGAGAATGTATGTTTGGAATAATTTCTAAACAGCACTATGGAGTTAAACATCTATTTTTTTAAAAAAATCAATTTGGGTGAGTTTTCAAAAATGATATAATCTAAATACGATTGATTCTCATTGTTGAGAATATTAGAGAACATATTGACATCTGAATATTAGAGAACATGTCACCATCATTTCTATTATAAAACTGGTCTCTATAGTAAAATTGTTGATCGCACTGAAGGGGTATGATTTGTCCTTCCTGAAACAGAAATCCACTTAAAATGTTTTCCTGTACAAGAACTGGGAGTAGTACAATGAATAAATTAATATTGACATTAATTGAATGGTCTCACTGAGATTAAAATGGCCTCCCAGTGTTAGTGCAGATTGAGTCTATCAATCCAGATATTACTAAAATTCTCGTCATGACCTATAGCTGGGCGAAATGGGGCACCATAAGGCAACAATTTTTGAATCAAAGTACCTCAAATGGGCTAACTTACAGAATGTGTCCAAAATCTGGGACCCATGACTCATGAGGGAATGATATTTGAGAAAGTTATGGCTGCTTCAAAGCTACTGGCAGCTGCTAAGCTGCTGGGACAATAGTGATCATTTTCAATGTACTATGGCGGTTTTTTCCCAGCAGTCTCACAATTCCTTGCTCCCAACCCTACCCTGGAATTGACTCACCCTGTGGTTCTTAAAGAAGCAACTTTAAAATGCACGAAGAACAGCCTTCCTCCTATGCTTCTTCAGAGAAACCTTGCGAGGTGGCTTGAGATGAATGAGGAGACAAGACAAGATGGAGGTAAAGGGAAGGTAAACTAGAGAATATGTGGCAAGCAGTGATTACCGTGTGAGTTCCTCAACATGACAATATCCACCTCAGGAACAAGATCTCAAAGAGAAAGAGTGAGACTAAATTCACAAGGGCACCCAAGTTTTTGGAGGAGAGAAAAGGAGGGGAGGGGGAGGAGGGGGAAGGGAGGGGAGGGAAGGGCGAGGGAGTATTTCATTGCCAGATTCCCACAAGGAAACTCAATGGGGCAGCTGGAGGGAAGCTGGAGTATCTCCCCTGTTTTTTTGCCTACTTATGGTCATTCTGTTTCTCTGTTTAGATAAGGAAACGCCTTTGAAATGATGACACAGTGGGACATGGATTGTCTAGTTATTCGTAAGTCTGTAGCAGCACAAACAAATGGACAATATCAAATGGATTTATTTTCATTCATGAAATAGAACTATTTATCTATCCTCTGTATTGCAGCCCAAACATGGAGAGGGGGTGGGGATGGGAGGGAAGAGGAGGAGGAAAAAGAAGAAGAAGAAGAAGAAGAAGAAGAAGAAGAAGAAGAAGAAGAAGAAGAAGAAGAAGAAGAAGAAGAAGAAGAAGAAGAAGAAGAAGAAGAAGAAGAAGAAGAAGAAGAAGAAGAAGGTGGTAATGATATTCATTTCTTATGATCAATAAATCATCATCACTTGGGCTTTGTTAGCCATATTATTTCTATTGTCATGTTTTTTAAGTCTGTTTAATATGTTTTGTTTAGCAATTCAGTGTTACAAATTTGCTCTCGGATGTTGATTTATGTATTTTCACTGCCTTTAGCCTTCACTTGTTTCCTTATTACCATTCCTACTTGCTTTACGGTTTCTGTTATTTGTTTAAAGAACAATGGATTAGAAAGGAAAGGATTTATTAACACTAAATGAGCAGGCACATACCCCCAAAAAAGTGTGAAATTTGAAAATAGAAGAGTATGTGGATTAAAAGCTGCTCTGGTTATTGATAAAATTTAATCCTTTCTGCTGAAAATGATATAGGTTTTTTTTCTTGCTTTTTCTTTCTGGTATTCATACAACATCAAGGCTACTTTTCAAAATAAGGCTCTGGAAAAGGGGAGAGGAGAGGCAGAAATGGTTAGTTAGTGTCAACAATGCAGTGAACTTGAATTTGGGAAAACTCTGAGAGACAGTGGAGGATGGGGAAGGCTGGCATGCTATGGTCTATGGGGTCACAAAAAGTCGGACATGACTTAGCAACTGAACAACAAAAATGATATACTCTCTCAAGTTTGTAATTTGGATACCTAGAATATACAGAATAACAGAGTTGGAAGGGACCTTGGAGGTCTTCTAGTCCAACCTCCTGCTTAAGCAGGAAATCCTACACCATATTTTTGTCTTTTTGTCTTGTGTTTTTAAATAGGCTGTACACCGCCCTGAGTCCTTCGGGAGAAGGGCGGTATAGAAATAAAATTATTATTATTATTATTATTATTATTATTATTATTATTATTATTATTATTATTATTATTATTATTATTATTCTCCAAAAAGCTCCTTCCCTCTCACACAGTTGTGGTAAAAAAAAACAAACCAGATTTCATATTATAACAGAGATCAGCAAAGTCCACAGTAGACAGGAATATATTTGCCAACAGGTAGGATCATGTCATCCACATAAGAGAAGTTTAGATACTCAGTATTTTTTCTAGATTGGGGGAACTTTATGCTCATTTGATAGCATAGTTAGCAATAGCACATAGACTTATATACCACATCACGGTGCTTTACAGCCCTCTCTAAGCAGTTTACAGAGTCAGCATATTGTCCCCAACAATCTGGGTCCTCATTTTACTGACCTCAGAAAGATGGAAGGCTGAGTCAACCTTGAGCTGGTCAGGATTAAACTGCTGGCTGGGGGCAGAGTTAGTCTCCAATACTGCATTCTTGGTGGTTTTCACTAGAGTTTCCAGCTGCAGAATAGTGAATATTTGCTCCATCAATTTCCATTAATTCTGGTTTTAGGGAGGTGTCACAAAAAGGGAACCAGAAATTGTCTATGGCTCTGGAGTTGCACTGTGATGGCTCAAGGGATATTTAAGGCATTACCACACACCAATAGCAGCAAAATGGCTTGACATGGGAGCAGGTGGGCAAATCATGTTAAAAATATTTCAAAAGACCCAATCTGGTGAACGTCTTCCACTGCCCATTGTTATCTACCTGTTACCCCCAATGCTAAAGTTATTAAGAGAGATAATCAAGGAAAAATAAAACGAATAAGCCCAGGCTTTTCACTGAAGCTTCTCTACCATTTCCAGCTCTCTGAGGAAAGATTGAAAGAATGCTTATATCTTCCAGTTTTCACAGCGGTTCTGTGTTTTATACTTCTGGTCAAAGGTCAGGCGGGAATGAAAGCTCCACTTACCAAAGAGATTAAAATAGGATTAAGTGTGCTCATTTCTCAGGAAACAACATTTAGACTAAATCTTGACTTAAGGCTACAATTATCCTATATATAGTAACCCGGGAGAAAATCTCCCTTCACTGGTTTTATTCCATAGTAGAGCAAGCACACTGTGTCATAGTTTTGTTTTTTTTTTTAATTTGATTTATATGCCGCCCTTCTCCAGAGACTCAGGGCGGCTTACAATGCGTTAAGCAATAGCCTTTGTACTTTTGTATATTTATACAAAGTCAGCTTATTGCCCCCACAAACTTGGTCCTCAATTTACCTACCTTAGAAAGGATGGAAGGCTGAGTCAACCTTGAGCCTGGGGAGATTCGAACTAGCAGTAATTGCAGGCAGCTGGATGATAATAACAGGCTATTAGTCTGCTGTGCCACCAGGCTCTTATAGTAATTCTGAAAACTATTTTCATGTACTCCTATTCACGCTGTAAGGATATGGTGTGCGTATGTCTGGGTTTAAGATCATTCCGGTCAATAATCCAATAATAAAACCAATATAATAATTCAGAGAATTTTTTCTATAAATGAAGTGAAAATATGTTGTTAAACAAATTCTATGAGATGGGGAAAACTAGTGAATGAAAGACCTGGCGCAACCATTATGCACTGAAGTGACGTTTTTATGCTAGCACACTATTACTTGCGTCAACCAAATTTCTAACACATTCACAACACTGGGTGGGCAACCTGCATCCCTGGAGCCAGATGAAACCCTCAAATTTATATTCCAAACCTCGGCGTTTCCATTGGCCTTGACAGCTGAAAACCAACTTTATTTATTTAGCGTATGGCAAATACGTTAAGAAGCGTATCACAATTACATTCTCAGTGAGCAAATATGAAACTATTTACTCTGTTTACCAATTCAAAGGTAGACTATTAATATAGCCAATATACGATGGAGCTGCATAAAGAAAGTCTCTGAGGTTTCCCTGATATGTGCTTAAGGACACAATATGTCTCACTGTCTGCTTTGCAGCATCACAGCTACAATCGGAAGAGGGGAGCTTTCCTCATTTAATGAAGAGGCTAGTGCAGGGGTCAGCAACCTGCAGCTATGGAGCCGCATGTGGCTCTTTCACCCCTCTGCTGCGGCTCCCTGTCACTCAAAATATGTGTCACAACTGCCAATGTGCGACACCCGCTGGCACGCCATTTATTGAGCTTTTCAACCTCCGGTAAGTCAACCATGAATAAATCCAAGAAAAGAAAAGTTTCAGAAGAAAACAAAACGTTTAATTTAACTACATATGCTAGTTTTGTGGCCGCTCAAGAAATAGTCAGGCACGGGAAGGGTTTTGTGGCTCCCGGAGTTTTCTTTTCTATGGGAAATGGTCCAAATGGCTCTTTGAGTGTTTAAGGTTGCAGACCCCTGGGCTAGTGCATCTGCCATGCTGAGTCATAATCCTATTGAGGACTGACCAGGTTTTACGGGTAGATTGAATCCTTTTGATTTAGCTGTGAAACAGGAAATGTTGTGACACTCTGGAGGAACAATAGAGGCCCATTCTTGTGTCCAGGCCTGAAGCAGATTGAAGTTGTTAACCATCAAGTTTCTGGCAGTCCTAATAGGTTCGATATCTGGAGAGAAGCCCATTGTTTATAGCATCAGTGATATCTGTATTGATTGGCAGGTGAATATTACCAATTATTTTGTTATAGTAGAGCATTTGTAGATGTGATGGAGAAATATGACTCGAAAACTGATACAAAGAAAGTGGGAGTAGATCTTATTGTACAAAAAAACCAATAGCACTATGAATGGAAATCAATATAAATTGCAGTGTAAACTTTGTACATTAGCACCACCTCCGCCAAAAGTAAACATTCCTCCAAAATCATTATGTGTCCCACAGGCATGATGTGGCCTCTCCCTCTTTGAGACAGGCCCTGTGAAGCACTGCCCATGCTTATCAAAATGGGTTCACTCCTGCCTTAATGTAGATCTCAAGAGAAACATGTTTTCCAATTGTATGGCTATTTTTGGCATCTTCAGTTATGGATTGTCCCATATGAACCATCTCTGACCCTCAGGAAATTGGAAAAGATGGGCTCCAATGGGTAGCTCCTTCCTCATGATCCTAGAAGTCTGATTTAGAGAACAATATTGATGTGTAGCAGGGTGAATTTTTTTTTTTTTTTGGTTTTTTTTTTAGTTTTCACATTGCTATCCAACCTCAGTTCAAAGATTCACACCATGTTGTGTGTCAGGGTTCCAAGGAACACCCCAGACAAAATAAAACTCTGAGGCCTGAGGTTCCTCAAAGTTCCAATTTATTAGAGATGTCATGAGCCTGAGTGGCGTAGGAGGCTAATGCCTCCTACTAAGGTAGCATTTAACATCCAGCTGCCTGCAATTACTGCAAGTTCAATTCTCACCAGGCTCAAGGTCGACTCAGCCTTCCATCCTTTCTAAGGTGGGTAAAATGAGGATCCGGTTTGTGGGGGCAATAAGCTGACTTTGTATAAAATATACAAAAGTATGAAGGCTATTGCTTAACGCATTGTAAGCCGCCCTGAGTCTCCGGAGAAGGGCGGCATATAAAAATAAATAATAATAATAATAAAAAAAATATGTTGGCACATCTGGGAAAACCCGAATCTGAAAGCTTCCAGGTTTTCCCCACCCAGTTAAGAGTTCACATCCCTGCCCCACACCCACAAGTTCATCACATTGTCCAATCAACTCTTCACACTCCACCAGATACAATCTTCAGGCAGTCTCCATCAGACACAGGCAAAAGTCAGGCAAAAGTCCTTGAGTACAGAATGTTGTTATGACTAACTTTCTACCACTCCAACAACAACCCCCTCCCAACTTTCCCAGATAAAATATGTGGCAGTTTAGAAGCAAAAAGAAAACTGTCTTCCAAAACTGACATTGTGTATGTAACCTGCTTGCCACCCTTTTGGTAGATTGTCAATCTTCATCCTTGCAAGAGGGAAAAGCCCCTCATGGAGACTGCACAGAGAGAGAGGGGGGGAGGGAGGAAGGGAGGGAGGGAGGGAGAGAGAGAGAGAGAGACAGAGAGAGAGACAGAGAGAGGGGGGAGAGGGAGAGAGAGATGCTGTAAGCCACATACAGAGTGGGAAAACCCAGTTCTTAGCTCTGCTGGAAATAAAGCCCATTTAATCTTTTCAAAGCAAAGATCTGTAAACCAAACCTGGAAAAAAACTAGGGATTACATGAATACTCCAAAGAGTCTGATTAAAATCTGGAATGTCCAGGTCTCAGAAAAAAATACGGGTAAGTAAAGCAAAGAAACTCTGATTTCAAAATGTTATTTCTAGCTAAAACATCTGGACATGAATTTGCTCCACGTTTATGATACCTGTTTTCTCTGTTGTGCTAAAGTCTTGTTGCCTCGTGTTCTTATTTTGCTGTACAAGAGAGGGAATTGCCTTTAATTTCAGTCTTTATTACATACCTCGGGCTGTTCAAGGAGATACGTTTTCCTCCATACATTCTTTTTTTTAAATCTGTGATTAATTTGAAACATCAGTCCAGACTCTTTTAGGGCAGAGAACACAGCATCTGAAGCAGACTAGCATCATCTTGTGTTCTGCCTGGAGCATTAGATTTTCTTTCAGATTTACATTTCTTTTTTTAATTGGTTTGTAAGAGGCTGATCTGGGCAGCTGCAGAGAGGTACGGACATGACCTTGAAGGGATTATTTAGGAAATGTTACAGAAACAAGAAGGGCAACAGCATTTCTTAAGCCTCGGGGAAGGAGACAGTGTTAGAAAGAACTTCAGTCTGGCTCCTTTCTGATTAAGGGAGAAGGAAAGAAAAACACAAGCGGATTACAGGCAGTCCTTGATTTATGACCATTCATTTAGTGAGCATTTGAAGTTACAAAGGTACTGAAAAAAGGGACTTATGACCAGTGGTGGGTTTCAAATTTTTTTACTACCAGTTCTGCAGGTGTGGCTTGGTGGGCATGGCTTGGTGGGCGTGGCAGGGGAAGGATACTGAAAAATCTCCATTCTCTCCCCAATCCAGGGGAAGGTTACTGCAAAATCCCCATTTCCTCCCGATCAGCTGGGACTCGGGAGGCAGAGAATAGATGGGGACGGGGCCAGTCTGAGGTGGTATTTACCGGTTCTCCAAACTACTCAAAATTTCCACTACCGGTTCTCCAGAACTGGTCAGAACCTGCTGAAACCCACCTCTGCTTATGACCATTTCTCACACTTATGCCTTTTGCAGCATCCCTACGCTCATCTGCTCAAGATACAGATGCTTGGCAAACAGCATGCATTTATGATGGTTGAAGCCCTGGGATCATGTGATTAATTTTTGCGACCTTCTGACAAGCAAAGTCATTTAACAGCTGTGTTATTAATTTAAAAACAAAAGAGCCAGGGTGGCACAGTGGTTAGAATGCCATATTGCAGGCAACTTCTGTTGACTGCCAGCAGCCAGCAGTTCGATCCTCACTGGCTCAAGGTTGACTCAGCCTTCCATCCTTCCGAGGTTGGTAAAATGAGGACCCAGATTGTTTAGAGACAATAAGCTGACTCTGTAAACTGCTTCATCATCATTGGCATCCTTCAGTCTCAATAGACTATGGTATCGTGCTCTGGAAAGAGGTCCTAAAACAGCATCTAGTGTGATTAAAAAGGCCAATTTGAGAGTGGCAATCCCTTCCACACTGAGGGCAGATACATTCTGTCCCCTGCCCAGCCCCCAGATTTCACTGGTTCCAGGACTGCCTCTTTGCCTCAGCCTGCCGAACAAGTGTCTCTTCAAATTGGAGAAGGCCATGCTGCGTCTTTAGCCTCCAAGCTGAACGATCGGAGGTCAAGGTTTCTCAGTTGTTAATGTCCATTCCCAGGGCCTTTAAGTCCCTCTTGCAGAGGGGGAAACCACTTAGAGAGGGCTGTAAAAGCACTGTGAAGTGGTATATAAGTCTAAGTGCTATTGCTATTTAAAAGCACAGTGATTCACTTAACAACTGTGACAAGAAAGATCACAAATTGGGGAAAAACTCACTTAACAATGGTCTTGCTTAGCAAGATAAAAGTTGGGCTCAATTGTGGTTGTAAATCGAGGACTACCTGTATAGCTCTAGTCATCCTATATAGAGCTTCTGATCTAGTCCTACAGAGTGGCGGCAGCAGCAGCTCTTTAATTTGTCTCCTTCAACAAAGAAAATATTTATAGTGAAAACAGTGATGAAATCTGAACCGATTTACTACCGGTTCGCTGGCCACACATGCATGCCACACACCAAACGTGCGTGCATGCCCAGTCCTCCGACGATCACAGCTGTGCCATGCGATCGTCAGAACCTTTTTTTTTACCTTTTAAAAGCATTTTTTTTACTACCTATTTGCCTGAACTGGTAGTAAAAAAATGTCTAAAAAATAAAATAAAAAAAAAAGTTCCGACAATCAGCTGAGCAATGTGCAATCATTGGTACTTTTTTAATTATTATTTTTTAAAGCATTTTTAACTACCAATTCCAGAGAACTGGTAGTAAAAAAAATGCTTAAAAAGTAAAAAAAAATAAAAGCTCTGATGATTGCGCGTTGCTCAGTTGATCGTCGGACTTTTTTTAATATATTTTTTTACTACCAGTTCGGCGAACCAGTAGCATTTTTTACTACCAGTTCGGGCAAACCTGACCAAACCGATAGCATTTCACCTCTGAGCGAAAGGGAGGAGAGTCTCCATTTTGTCTCTTTAATAAAAAAAAAAAAGTTTAAGAAATATTTCATTTATCTTCCAAAGGGAAGGGGGAATTGCTACTGCACCTCTGAAATATTCATCTGGGAAAGTGTATGATTGAAATTAGTTCACAAGGACCTGAAGATGTTCTTAAGGAGATGGAGGGATGAGAGATTTTTATTGGACATCTGCCAACCTGACACTGAAGTCTTTTAAGCTTTTCTTAAAGCACAAAATGTTGACAATTCCCATTTAATGAAGAAGCCCGACATTTAAAATGTCCTCAGCATAGCCTAAGGCAGTGAAAGATCATGTGGAAATGTTGCACATGTGTGCACTCATTGTGGCCATGCTCCTGAAAAGCTGAACTTCCGGGTTCTAGCGCACATGAACGCCCAATGATCAGTTTTCAGCACTGCCGCATGCACGAAGGACAGCTGATCGTGCATGCGTGCCAGAAACCTGGAAGACGAACAGGCAAGGCTGTGAGTGCTGACTGACATGGCTTCGCATGCCATTTTGTTTGGAGTTTGGAGGGGAGGGTGGCTCAGTTGCTAAGACGCTGAGCTTGTCGATCAGAAAGGTCGGCAGTTAGGCAGTTCGAATCCCTAGTATAGGTCTCCTGCAAGGGCAGGGGTTTGGACTAGATGACCTCCTAATATCCCTTCCAACTCTGTTACCATTACATCCACTTTAGGCATGCGTGCCATAGTTCGCCATCATGGGCCTAAGGGAAGAAAGCAGGGGTGAAATGCTCCCGGTTCGGACCCGCTCAGGCGAGTAAGTAACGATGATGGCCGGTGGTTCGGAGAACCGGTAGCAATGGCAGCTGGAGGCTCTGCCCACCAGCCCCATTCCCCAGACTCGGGGAATGCACCATTCCCAGACTCCTACTGATCACCTTTCTCCCGCGGCTGGCTGTCAGGGAAGGCAAGCGCCCGAAAGGTACCGGAGTCACTCACTCTCCTTCTTGAATGAGCCGCTCTGGTCCACGTGCTGGCTGTGCAAGCGCACATCCAACCTGCCGCTGAATTAAATAAACTGTGTGCTTGCGCAGCCGGCATGTGGACCAGAGCGGCTCATTCAAGAAGGAGAGTGAGCGTCTCCGGTACCTTTCAGGCGCTTGCCTTCCCTGACAGCCAGCTGAGGGAGAAAGGTGAGCAGTAGGAGTCCGGGGAATGGGGCGGGTGGGCGGAGCCAAGGGAGAAAGAAATTTTAAAAGTTTTCCTACCGGGTTCTGTGGACGTGGCTTGGTGGAAAGGGGTCTTGTGACTGAGTGGGCGTGGCTGTGAGTGACATTGAGTTGGCCACGCCCACTCAGTCACAGGACATCCCCCCCAAGCCACGCCCACAGAACCGGTAGGGAAAAATTTTAGATTTCACCCCTGGAAGGAAGATAACCTGATTTGTGCCTGAGAAATTATGAGTTATGCTGATTGAGCCCAAATGCTTATCTAGTACAATTTTGATTAACAGTTAGCCAACCAGTTGCTACAGAGAAGCCCCACACCCATGACATAAGCAGCATGGCTAGCACATCACACCTAGCATTGAAGGGGCTAGTATATCCCTGATTCTTTTGTAGTTGTTTGTATTACAGGAACAATGAGAACTTTCTCCACAGGTAGCAACAGGCAGTGGCTACATCGTAGAATCTGACACCAAGCATTTTTTCTAAAATTCTACTTCGTTTGCATTATATGATTTTTAAGTATCTTTACATCTCGGTTTTCTCTATTTCTCTTTCCTTTGGAAAACAATGAAACAGTTCCCTTGAAACCAATTTTGGGGAAAGTTAATAAAAGCACTCTACACTTTGGCTGATGAAACCTATAAAATTACACAAATCCAGCATTCCTTTAAAAAAAAAATGCTGGATCCTCTTTCTCACGGTTCTTAACTTTGCTGTTTCAAAATATAGGAAATAAAGGTTTTTTTAAAAAAATAATAATAATGAAATAAAGGAAAGAGCAGCTTCCCCATTCAAAAGGCAATTCAGCTTTCTTGGTGTAGCTATTAGAATTCTGAGGAATTCAGGATTTAGCTGCCTTTCCTAAGAGTGGAATTCTCATCAACTGAGAAGAGGAGGAGGAGGAAGGGGAGGGGGAGGGGGAGGAGGAGGAGGAGGGGGAGGAGGAGGAGGAGGAGGAGGAGGAGGAGGAGGAGGAGGAATTGAGACAATGGCCAGCAACAGTGTATTCATTCTGCTGTATTCTAGCAGAATTCAGCTAGTTAGAGAAAGGCTACAAAAGTGAGACTTACGATCGGTCCTCACCCTTCGATCAGTCCTTGCATTTGCATTACAGCAGTTTCTATGTACAGACTGTACAGTCACATAATCATGATTGGGTGCTTGGCAACCATTGTGCATTTATGACCAGTCCTCACACTTATGACCGTCACAATGTCCCCCGCCATCACATGACCATAATTTGGCACTCAGCAACCATCATTTATTTACAACAGTTGCCAGCATCCCATGGTCATTTGGCTGGTAACTTTCCCAGCCACCTTCTGGCTAGGAACATCAACGGGGAAGTCAGCCGGGAAGGTCTCAAGTCATGGTCACATGATGTCTCCCTTAATGACAAATCTTGATCCCTATTGTGATCATAACTCGAGAACTACTGGTATTATCTTGCTTCCTGAGGCTTCAGCCAGGGGTGAAATTCAGCAGGTTCTGACAGGTTCTGGAGAACCGCTAGTGGAAATTTTGAGTAGTTCGGAGAACCAGCAAATACTACCTCTGGCTGGCCTCAAAGTGGGGCGGAAATGTAGATTTTGCAGTATCCTTCCCCTGCCATGCCCACCAAGCCACGCCCACCAAGCCACACCACGCCCACAAGCCACACCCATAGAACCAGTAGTTTAAACATTTGAATTCCACTACTGGCTTCAGCCCTCTTTGCCTAAGCCACGACTCTTGCAAATTTCTGCCACGGTTATTTCCCTTCCTTTCTACAGTATGACTCTGCCGAGCTGAGCTTGGCAACAATGATCAAAGTTGCTTCCTCCCAAGAGGGTCTCCTGTCATGGCCCAAACTGCTACCCCCACAGCTGAAACGGTTCAGAGAAAGAAGGCTCAACACATTCATTTATTCAGGCCTTGACAATGCCGCAACCACTTTAATTTTGTCTTTTAGATTTGTCGTGCTTTTAATGCTGATTTTTTAGATGTTTTTATGGTATCTTCATTGGTTGCCCAGAGCCATTAAGGGAGTGTGTGGCATAAATATTTTAAATAAATATTTGCTGACTTCAGCTACTAAGTGCACCTTTGCTCTGTCACGCTGCTGGAGCGATGCCCTATCAGAATATGGGGGGAGGGGGGAAGGAGAGGAAGTTTCTCCCCCACTTGTGAATCCCAGAAGAATGGGGTCCCCACAGCTGTCTGTGTGCTTCAAAGTTGAGGGGGGTCATCAAGATTTGGAATCAGGCCATAATTGGCTCTGCATATCTTACCCTAGTAACAATCAGACGCAAGAAGAAATTGCTTACTAAATGAATAGAAGAATTCCCCTCACAAGGATGTTGTGGTGAGGAGGAAGGATTATTAACTAGGTTTCCCACCTTGAGCTGTTCATAAAAAACAATAATAAAAGAGGGATATAAATAAAATAGAGAAAATCATCGAAAATGAAGAAGCTAAAGTGCTCTGGGACTTTAGACTTCAAACAGACAAGTGCCACAGAAAACCCCAGACTTAGCCATTGTTGATAAGAAAGGCAAAAAAAAAAGTCTGGATAATGGATGTGGAGGCAGCAAGATAGAAGAGAAAGAACTAGAGAGGATAACAAAATACAAAGACCTGCAAACAGAAATAGAATGACTGTGGCAAAAGAAAGCAAAGGTTGTGCCAATAGTCATAGGGGCCTTGGGTGCAAGACCAAATCAAATGGAGCTCCAAAGGTGCTTTTTCAAGAGGCAACTGGATTTTCTAGTTTTTTCTTTGAAGATGTTTCGCTTTTCATCCAAGAAGCTTCTTTAGCTGAAGAAGCTTCTTGGATGAGAAGCGAAACGTCTTCAAACAAAAAACCCAGAAAATCCAGTTGCCTCTTGAAAAAAGCACCTTTGGGACAACCATGACCTGGATGACTGAGAATCTCCATAGATATTTAACTGAAGCTCGATTTGAACATCATTGGCATTGACAAAATCACCATCAATCAATTGCAAAAGGCAGCTTTACTCGGACGAGCTTACATCCTGTGACGATATCTTTAATATCATTAAACTACATTTGTCTATCCCAGGTCCTTGGAAAGAGCAATGTCACTTAGACTTATATACCATTTCACTGTGCTTTACAGCCCTCTCTCAGCCGTTTAGTCAGCCTATTGCCCCCAACAATCTGGGTCCTCTTTTTACCGACCTTGAAAGGATGAAAGGTTGAGTCAACCTTGAGCCGGTGATGATCAAACTGCTGGTTTGTCGACAGAGTTAGCCTGCAATATAGCATACTAACCATTTCATCGCCACCGCTCTTCAGAACTTGATAGGTGGAGAAAAATGCCAAATCTAGTCTGAACATCTGGCTGACTGTGCAATGAACCATAACATGTTAAGAGCCCCACTGGATCAGATCAACAGCACACCAGTGGTGGGATTCAAATAATTTAACAACTGGTTCTGTGCCCTAATGACCAGCTGGGTAGGCGTGGCTCGGTGGTCATGTGACCATGTTGGTGTGGCCAACTCAACATTACTCACATCGATGGGTGCTTCGCCTTAGCTGTTACAATGTAATAAGGGTTAACCAGAGAGGCAGTTTCTGTAAGCAGGGCAATAAAGATTAGGTTAGAAATAACACCAGAATGTTTCCTTCCTGCCTTCCTTACAGGATTAGCCCTGTAAAGTGGAAAAAACAAAAACAAAATAAGATTTCTTCCAACAACCGGTTCTCCGAACTGATTAGAAAGTTAACAACTGGTTCTCCCGAATAGGTGCGAATTGGCTGAATCCCACCACTGTAACACACTCAGCTTTACATTTCACCAGCCAGTCAGATGCATTCAGGAAGCTCACCAGCATCATGGAGAAGTAAATGAGAGCCTCCTTCGATGGTTGTTCCCCATCCATTTATATTCCAGGCCTTTCCTCCCCTTGAATGCCAACCGCCACTGTATCAATAGCCATGAACTCGTTTGGTATTCTTTTCATGCCCACTCCCTTGGCAGCCATTCGAAGGCAGCAAATTCCAAGGTTTAACTGCTACACTTTGGGAGAAAGAAACGCCTCTTTGTCTCTGCCTCCCAGTTAGTTTTCCTAGATGAGCCCCTGCTGTATCCTTGTGAGAGAGAAGGAGGAAAACAAGTTGCTTCATGCGTGGACATATATATTTTGTAAACATGACGCCTGAATGAAACACACAGATGGAAGACTGTAGAAGTAACGGATCAGCATGGAAGCGACTGCTAGGCAGCTGCACCCCAGGATGAGGTCATCTGTAAATGGGCAGCTGAACGAGGGAATAACTATGCAAATCAGATATCTTCCAGGAAATGCAATCAGAAACTTGTTTGGAAAGACACTAGCAGTTCATTCACTGCGTTAAAAAAAAAAAAAAAGGAAATTTATTTTTATGAAATGACCAAAATTAATTTAAGACCGAGCTTTGGTCTATCCACCGCTTGCAGTGGCATCTATGCCAGATAAATCCAATTTGCTGTAGGATTGGAATAAACTACTGAAGCCAATGAGAGATCAAAGAAATAAAACTGTTTTGAACTCTATGTGCCAATTGCCACCCAAACTCTGACAATCAGCTAATCCCATATTGCCACCTAGTGGCCAAAGAAGAGCAGCGCATAGTTTCCATGCAGGACCAATCTACTATACTTAAAATAGGCATATGGAAAAAATGCGGATTATCTATGTTCAGTCCTTGTTTCCTGCAAACCACGTATATTGTGCAAAAGAAAAGTGTTTAATATTTCATGCACCAGGCATTTTTATTGACATGCTCAGTTGCTTACCAAAATGCTGCCTACCTAGGGCCATCCAGTTATTTACTGTTCTAACAGGAACAAAATGAACATGTCATTTACAGTTCTCAGGCCAATGTGGATCCATGCATGCTTTTATGGGAGTAATGAGATACAAATTGGAAATGCCTACTCAGAACCTGTCTCCAATTTCCTTGCAGTGTTTCCTAGCTGAGATCAGAATGATGTGCAGTGCAGACCCTAATCAGAGCCCATTCTGATTTAGCCCAAACAGTCTAAGCAGGAGTTTCATAAAATCAGAGCAAAGGGTCCTTAAAAATAGTCCAAAGCAATTAATCATAGGCTACTAATGTGATTACACCCCCCAACTCCACGATTAAGTATTAATACCCAAGGTAAATAGATATTGAAAATGATGGTACAAATTTTCTTTTCGGTGAAGAGTATCACAGAAACATCACTATGTTGATTGTGATGGCTCAGGGAAACAAAAGAATCTATGGCAGTGTGCAGCATACATGGATGGTTGTTGTGGACCACAGCATTTGATAAGGACTCATCACAGCTGGTGTGTGCAAAGTGGGTTGGGGCCATCTGTTTGAATAGAAGGGAAGGGAAGGGAAGGGAAGGGAAGGGAAGGGGAAGGGGAAGGGGAAGGGACGGGACGGGATGGGACGGGACGGAACGGAACAGAACAGAACAGAACAGAACAGAACAGAACAGAACAGAACAGAATAGAATAGAATAGAATAGAATAGAATAGAATAGAATAGAATTCTTTATTGGCCAAGTGTGACTGGACACACAAGGAATTTGTCTCCGGTGCATAAGCTCTCAGTGTACAGTACATATAAACAACAAAGTGTAATCCAATTTTCCCACAATACAAATGCCGTCAGCCATTGGGGGGAAAAAAAACCTAACATAAATCCTGTTCCTTTAACTAATTATAGGAATGAAAGAGGCATTTTATTGGGGGAGAGGGAATCTGGGATTGCTTCTGCCGTCTCTCACCATTAAGAGGATAGAAAGATTGGGATCCTGAGATTGAAATAATTCTGAAGTTGATCATCGTCTCACTTTCTCTCTTTTACAGATAACGCACTGATGTGCCTGAAGGAGACCAAGATGCTATCACATCTCATAGACCAGAACAATACCTTGCTAAATTGCATTACCATTATTCCCGTTTCACAGATGAAGGATTGGAAATAAATGGGAAGTGTTTGCTTGCCAGGATCTATTAAAATGTTCATGGATTCCTGTGACCTGCAGGGCTATCCAAAGCAGAGACCCAATTCAAAACGTATTACAGTGACTCCTGCAGTTACTAGATACTCTGATGGTTCCATCTTCTGCCCGGCTTAATTTTTAGCAAGTGATAAAAGAGAGACTTTCCCTGCTCTACTTTGATTCAGCGCGTCTTGAAAATTCATTTGCCTTGACAACTGCTTCATCACATGGCTATCTTTTAATTTCCCATATAGATCAACACTTGGTCTACCATCAAGTGATGATTTAAAAGCAATCTCTGGGTCTTGCTGGTTTCCTACTGTTATATTGCAAACTGAACCGTTCTGGAGGGTTTTTGATTGTCACAGTGTATTTATTACAGGTTGCCTTACAAATTGCAGTCCGAGGGGCATTCTCCTTTTTTTTAGTTACTTGTCCAGAGACTCACATCTCCGTCACAGATTTCGTATTAAGCTCTTATAGGAGGTTGTGGAGGGAGCTAGGGAAACTAAGCAGATTTACCTGCTGTGTCCCAAGTGTTCGGACATCACTTCTTTATCACTTCTTGTGCCTCATCAGAGAGGAACACTCCTGGTTCCTATGCATGACCAATTTCTCTGCGCATTGCTTTGATTTCTGTCAAGAAGAAACACGGGGATAAACAGGCAGGCTAAGAAAGAAGACACCTTCTAACAATTTTGTCTGGGAAAACAAATAGTGGATGTTTAACCTCGCTCAAGGTCATCCAGGGAAAAAGATGATCTTAGAATGCTTTACATTTCACCCAAGGGAACACCCCTGCATAATTCAATGGCTGCTGTGACATTGTAATACATAGCTGTGGATAGTTTGCATAGAGATGATCTCCACCTGCTTTCCAGGAAGAAAAAATGACATCTGAAATACATCATTTATTTATTTATTAAAATTTATATGCCGCCCTTCTCCCGGAGGACTCGGGGCGGCTGACAACCATCATGTAGAGTAAAAACAATAACAATAACAATAAATAAAGTTTTTTAAAAATACAATTAAAATCCCACAATTAATTAAAAACTCCCAACAGATCAGACAATTTGTTTAAAAAGCCACATCATGATTTGGTATCGTTAAAAACTTCCAAAATCAACATAATCACAATAGCAGCTGAAAGTCTAACTCCATTGTTTAAATAATATGAGAATTGAGACAACCCTGTAACAGTGTCAAGAGACAAGAATTTCAGGAAGGAGTAACAGAAACTGGAGAAGCACCAGGGCCTGAAAGAGGATGGATGGATGGATGGATGGATGGATGGATGGATGGATAGATAGATTGATAGATGATAGATGATAGATGAAGATAGATAGATAGATAGATAGATAGATGATAGATAGATAGATAGATAGATAGATAGATAGATAGATAGATAGATAGATAGATATCCCAAAGGTGCTTTTTTCAGCCTCAACCTGGATGATTGAGAATCTCCATAGACAGACAGACAGACAGACAATCTTCATAAGAGCCTTGGTGGTACAGGGGTTTAAGGCACCCTGTTATTAAGCTTATTAAGACCAGCTGCCTGCAATTACTGCAGGGTTCGAATCTCGCCAAGGCTCAAGGTTGACTCAGCCTTCCATCCTTTCTAAGGTAGGTGAAATGAGGACCCAGTTTGTGGGGGCAATAAGCTGTCTTTGTATAAATATACAAAAGGATGAAGGCTATTGCTGAGCACATTGTAAGCCGCCCTGAGTCTTCGGAGAAGGGCGGCATATAAATCAAATTAAAAAAAAAAAAAAAGCAAAGATGGCAATATATTGTCTTGGGACACAGGTTCTCCAAATTGAGGGCAATTTAAGGTTAATCTCCTTTAAGCTGAGCTTGACTCTTGCTGACATCATTAATGTATGCATGTAGTCATCTCAGACTCAATATGAAAATGGTTTGTCATCGTTTTCTTCTCAGATAATTTTTTAACTCTGCAACCTGAGCTGAAGTCTTGATGCTTCTAAGTAATCTCGCATCCAGATCTGATTCTGCTTAGCTTTTTAAGATCAGTCAAGGTCAGTTAGGTCTAAAAGCTGAGTCACCCTTAATGAGGAAAGCTTTCCAATTTCCACCAGAAGATTCCTAGATACAAATCCCATTAACTAAGCAGACCAGCATGGGAAGAGATTATCCAAAAAATATCTAAATATCAGGGCTAGGTAGTCTTACACGCCATTCCCAGCTTCAGTGCTCAATTAACCTACTGTGGAAATTGGGATCGTAGAAAACACCCAGGAGCATAGAAGAGTCCAAAGGCAGATGCATGAATAAATGTGATAAATGTATTTATTCATATAACAAAACATATTAACTATATACAAAGGTTGTCTTAATATCCATTAGGATAGGGGGCACACAGCGTGTGTGACTACCCTTATCAAAGATCATGTCTCATGGAGAACAAACGTAAAAGAGAGCATAGTGGAAAGGTTAGAGGGGGTTTTATACTCAGTGTAAGCCCCTCCTCTCCACATAGGGGTGGGGGCACTTCCTGCCTCCACTAGTGTCTGTATGATATATGTGCCAATGGCTTGCAAATACTTGACAGTTCCCCTCCTTGCGAGCCGATGGCATGCAAACATACAAATGCAATGCACAACAAATTTTACCCTGTGAGACATAACTTTTTACACAGATCTTTGTGCCTATCTGCTGGTAGAGGTTTTGTGAAAATATCAGCTGTTTGATATTTGGTCTGACAATGTGATAAAGATATAAACCCCATCTCTACTAGTTGCCTAACATTTTGATAGCGGATATCGATATGTCTGGACCTTTTTCCCACCGCATAGGCTTTGGCAATGCCTATGGCCCCGGTGTTGTCTTCTATAATTTGGATGGACAAAGTCGGTGGTGTCCAGATGCTAGAAATTAAGGCATCAAACCATATCAGATCGTTCCCTGCCTCTGATAAGCATGCATATTCGGCCTCAGCGGTGGAGCACGAAACAAATTTCTGTTGCCCCACATGCCAATGGATGGGTGCCTCATTTAATAGTACCAAGAAGTCTGAAGTACTCCTACGTGTCTTGGTATCTCCGGCCCAGTCCGCATCCGCGAAGCATTTTAATTGGGCCTTCTCTCTATTCTCAGGTTCCAAGCGAAGCACGTAATCTGCTGTGGTCTTGAGATACCTTAATAGCTTTTTAATGGCTAACCAGTGGAACTGGGTAGGATGTTCCACTTGTCTAGATAGCAGGTTTACGGCCAGGGCAATATCTGGACGGCTCCAGTTACTTATATATAGTAATGAGCCAATCACTGACCTAAATAGAGTATTATTTTGGAACTCTGGGCTATCCTTGTGTGCCAATCCATAATAGTCGGTCTGCATTGGGATAGCCGTTGGCTTGCTATCTTCCATTTTACATTTCACCAAGAGTTCCTCTATCTTTTCCTTTTGTGAGAGAGCAAAACCTTTTGGTGTAGTGATGATTTGTACGCCTAGGTACTTGTCCACATATCCTAAAGACTTTAGAGTGAACTTTTTTTGTAGGGTCCTGGCAAATATAATACTTCCCCCCTTGTCAGGCCCTATATATAAAAGATCATCGACATACACTAGGACTTTCTCCAGCCCCCCTTTGGTATCCCTTGTGAAGGTACATTTATCAGCTGGAGATGGATGGAAACCCAGTGATTTGAGAGTTTTGGTCAGGCATTTGTACCACAGTCTGCCTGATTGTTTGAGGCCGTACAAACTTTTCTTCAGAAGCCAGGTGTGGCCTTCCTGCCGTTGAAATCCGGGGGCACCTCTGACGTAAATTTCTTGTTTTAGATGTGCGTGTAAATAAGCAGTTTGCACATCAAATTGAAAAATGTGTTCCCCATGTGCTGCTGCGGTGACCAAAGCAGCCCTCACACTTTCCGCTCTCACGGTGGGGGAGTATGTTTCATCAAAGTCCTGCAAGTAGCGCTGTGCATAGCCTTGTGCTACCAGCCGGGCCTTATAGAGGAGTTTGTTGTTGGGCATTGGCTTGACCTTGTAGACCCAACGGGTGCCAATTGCTTTCCTCTTTTTGGGGACTTCCATGGGGATGAAGACTTTCAATTTTTTGAGACTGTCCATTTCCCGCTCCATTGCCACCCTCCACCTGCGCTGTTCTTCCTCGGGAAGCTGAAGGACATCTGAGTACGTTTTAGGGGCCATGGTAACGCTGTTGACCGAGGCAACACAGCCAATGTCCAACCTTTTGGGTAGCACCCCTTTATTGGAGCGTTTTGACCGTCTGGGAAATTGCCACTCACCATCATCATTGTCATCCGGAGCATCAGTGTTAGAATTGGAGCTGCCGGAGGTATCTTTCCAATCAAAATGGGGCGGGCCTCTGTCCCAGGCGCTGCGAAGATATGGTCGTTTAGGTGAGGCAGGAGGTGTGAAGTCACCCAGGGATTCCTTGTCTGAATCGTCAGAGTCAGGTAGGGATTCATCACCATCTGGATCTTCGCTGGTCAGTTGCTTGGAGTTTGTTGGTTCATCCTCTTCAGGTGGTGCTGCTTGTTCAGTGTCGCTTCTAATAGGGGAATAACCGGGTTCATTGGAATGAATTTTTGACCAATTTGACCCCTCCTCAAAGGAAGCTGATCTAGAGACAATGACAAGGTTATTTTTGTCTACAAACCTAGAGGCCTTGCTGCCGGTTGCATAACCTATAAATCTGAGCCTCCTTGATGCCTTGCCCCCCTTTCTTCTGAGGTGCTTGGGAATATGGACCCAGGCATAGGAACCAAAAATTCTCAAGTGTGAGAGACTAGGTTTCCTTCCATGGACCAGGAAGTATGGGGTTTGGTTAATGGCACTACTCCACATCCTGTTGACTAGATAATTAGCCATTTTGACCGCTTCTGCCCAAAAAACTTGGCTCATGTCAGCATCTGCAAGTAGGCAGTTCATGACATTCTGCAGCACTCCATTTCTCCTTTCTGAAATACCATTCTCGGACGGAGTTCGAGGGGATGATTTAAAATGGAGGATGCCTCTCTCCTTCATCCACTTTTCGAAAATCTTGGATGTAAACTCAGTCCCCCTATCACTCTGCACCTGAGCGATGCACACCTTGTGTTGCGTTTGGATCTGGTTGTAAAGATATTTGAAGTTGGTAAAGACTTCAGTTTTGTCCTTTAAAATAAATACATGGCCATAACGAGAGTAATCATCTACTACCGTTAAAAAATAACGCCCCCTACCAAGGGAGGGTCTAAAAGGACCAACCAAATCCATGTGTACCAGCTGATAAGGGTACCTTGCACGACGGGAAGAGACCTTAGGTATAGCAGCAGTTTTAGATTTTGCTGCCTTACAGATGGCACATTCCAAATAGGTATTACAATTCTTTATCTTAAGCCCATCAGAAAAATCTTGCATTTTCTTAATAACCGGGAAGCTGGCATGGCCGAGCCTGCGGTGTAATATATGAGCACAATCCAAATGTAAAGGTTTACCCGTGCATACTTTGTCAACCTTATGTATCTTACCATTACAAGCCTTGGTCTGTTCTGTAATGAGAGTAGGCACTGGATTAATGGTCACCTTAGAGTTCCTCAGGATTGGCTGAGGAGTTGTGACCTTAATGGGCTCAGCCTTAATGGCTTTGGATGTCCTAGGAGCTGGTTTAAAAGCTTCATTGGTTTTAGGTCCAGGGTCCTTGAGTTTCGACAACCTGGGGGCTGGCACAGAAGCTTTCTGCTCTATCTGGGCGTTAGCTCCCTGAGCCCTCTTGTTAGGTTTCTTGTGCCTTTTGACCTGTGCTTTTGGGGAAAAATAAGGCAAATTGTTGATTTTTACAATATCGCCAACAACACCCCCATTTTTGAAAACATAACCTCCACCCTTCTCAAAAACCAGTTTTACATTTTTATCCTCAGTCAATTTTAAGATGCTTAAAAGGTTGTTCTTGATTGAGGGAACATACAGTGCCCCTGTGACATCTCCTATACCAGGCACATTGATCACGCCTTCCCCAGTTACCTCTGCCTTGTCCCCAGTGGCAACTTTTACTGAGGACTTGAGTGGGTGTAAAACCTTAAATCGTTGCTTCGTGTTGGCTATATGCGTTGATGCACCTGAATCAAGAAGCCACAGCCCCTCAGCATCCTTTACCTGGGAGGTGTGATTGTCACTAGTGACACTACAGTATTGGTATCCTTTATGACCACCTCCCCCTCTTCCACGGCCTCTTTTATTTTTATTGGGCTTAAGTCCAGCCGTGCTGGCCCTAGAGCGAGGGCACTCCCTTTTAAAGTGACCTTGTATGCCACAGTCAAAGCAGGTGGGAAGGGTATTAATCCTTTCACTTGTGTCCTGGCGCCTCCTCTGAGGCCTAGGCCTGTGATATGCCTCCTTCATTTCTTGTTGTTCCTCATCTCTGCGCCTTAAATCTTCCTCAATAAAGCGGCCAGAAAAGTATTCTATATTTCTTTGTTCCCTAGAAACCCCTTCTAGAGAAATAATAAAGGGACTCCAGGATTTGTCTAGGGAGTTCAACATCACACTAATTAAAGTGGATTCAGAAACAGGCTCCCCCCTCTGTATAAGCTCATCCCTCATGGCTTTAAGCGTTGCCAAATGTTCCCCCATTTTGACACCAGGTCTGAGTTTATAGTTGTGGAACATTCTTGACAATCTGCTGGTTGCAGCCATATTGTCACTATGGAACAAATTATATAGGGCAGTCCAAACTTCCTGAGCTGTGAGGCCGTCTGAAAGACTGGCATACAGAGCTGTGTCTATAGAACTTAACAGAGTTGTGTAAGCTCTTTTATGCAGGAACTCAATTTCAGGGCTCCAAGGTAAAGGGGGTGGTCTTTTGATCATGTCCAGAGTATTTTCTCTTAAGAGAATTATCTGAATCTCTTTACACCATTTTTTAAAATTCTGACCACTTAAATGTAATTTTTCAAAATTATTTGGCAAAGTTACAAAATTATTGCCATTAAACTGCATGGGGAGTTGTTCAAATGGCTGAAAAGATCCTGATGTGAATGGCATTGGGATCCCTAAGCCTGGGATCGATTGCTTAGGTCTGGCTCCTTTTTGTAGTCCTTCTGTAGTTTGAAGCAACTGGGCACGTGCAGGAAATGGAGCATGCTCCAAAGCCTTTTCTTGTTGGAGCTCCGATCTCCCTCTCTGAGCTCTGAAGTCAGGTCTGGCTGGAGCCTCAGAATAGGCCCGGACATCAGCGATGTGGCGGGGAAGCCCTGGAGGAGTGGGAAGAAGGCCTGGAGATCTTTCTGGAGACTGGAGGCCCATCAGATGAGGTCCATGGGCTGGGTAGGCCTGGAAATGTCTCTGGATCTCCTCTTCTCCATCAGAGGAGCAGGATTGCAGCTCCGGATCATCCCAGCAGGGCCGGAAAGGTGCGGAGGCCTCAGCCTGGGCCTCCCTGGAGCATTCAGTGAATGGTGAGCGCCTCTGCAGTGGGGGGTGGGAGGCTGCAGGTCCATCTGGGTTCCTCCGGGGGTGGGAGGTTGGATTTGGGGCCCTCCTTGAGTGGGCAGCTGGGTCTGGGGCCTCGGGGGGGCCAGTGGGTGGTTGCTCCATTAGTTGCAGGGCAGCGACCAGGGCCTCTATGGCCTCTTTGATGTTTGCCATGGCAGGCGGGGCCTGGCAAGGGCCTTGTGGGCTCGGAGTGGTCCTCTGGGCCGCTGGAAGGCTGAACTGACTGGCTGGCGTTGTAGGCCTGGGCTGTGGAGCTGGGGAGGGCCTGGCTCGTGGTTCTGGCAAAGTGCCCAGGGGAGCAGCCATCTTGGAGGAAGTTGCCTCCGGAAGTGGCCTGGCGGCCATTTTGTTTGGCGGGAAACTGGGTGGGGGGGCAGTCTCTCTGGCGGCAGGCGCCATCTTGGAGAGATCAGGCAGGAGAGTCCTTACCGGGATGGCAGGCATCTCTGGTGCTGCCTCCTCAGGCCTCTTTCTGGCTGCTGCCCTTGTCCTCAGGAGGAAGGCGAGCGCTGCTCTGCACTCCTCTTCTGACATCTCAGCCACTTGCCTGTCCAGGCTTTCATCTGGTCCTTCTGCCCCCTCTTCGTCAGTGCTGAAGAAGCCTTCTCCAGCATTGCTTGGCTCGGCCCCTGGGATCTCTTGCTGCATCTGGGTGGCCTCTGGCTGCCAGGGTGTAGCAGGATGGAAACCCCCTTCAATGTTTTCCATCGTTGATTCAGTCTGGGGCTGCTGTGAAGTTCTCCTCCGTTGAAGGCCTCTGGTCACAACAGGGGAGCTTCTCTCACAGGTTATTTTGGAGGGCATCTTGCCTTTTCAACAGCTCCTGGAGTGGAGTTCTGCTACCATTCCCTCTGCTACCATTCTGTGGAAATTGGGATCGTAGAAAACACCCAGGAGCATAGAAGAGTCCAAAGGCAGATGCATGAATAAATGTGATAAATGTATTTATTCATATAACAAAACATATTAACTATATACAAAGGTTGTCTTAATATCCATTAGGATAGGGGGCACACAGCGTGTGTGACTACCCTTATCAAAGATCATGTCTCATGGAGAACAAACGTAAAAGAGAGCATAGTGGAAAGGTTAGAGGGGGTTTTATACTCAGTGTAAGCCCCTCCTCTCCACATAGGGGTGGGGGCACTTCCTGCCTCCACTAGTGTCTGTATGATATATGTGCCAATGGCTTGCAAATACTTGACACCTACAGATTTTGACAGATCCACATCAATTTCCTGATAAGGGCCAGGGATGCTTTTGTATACTATCGGAATGATTGGTGCCATCTTCTAATGGCTCTCAAGAAGCAAGCTTGGGCCCCAAAGCAAGAGGCCCCATGATAGATAATATCCTGTCTGCACAATGGTAAAGAATGCTGAGTCTAATTCTGTATTCTTCAAGGTTGTGTGTGCTTTTTGGCCATCATATAGTCTATTATCAAGCCAGAGTCTTATCTTTTCAAACAGGGCTTTTTGCATGCATAGGCCATCACGAGTGCTGAGGAATGGGGCTTATTTTTTTTTTCTTTCCCTCCCAGTCATCTTTAGAATGACTTCAGTGATTAGTCGGCTGGGTATCTGCAGCGAGCTCTCTTTTCCACTTCTCTTTTCTGTCATTAATAGTTAAAAAGAAACTTACCTGCCAAGCTCCTTTTCATCAAACGGCTGCGCCTGACCTTCAGGCTTTGTCACATAACTTAGAACATGAGATTTCTCTTGTTTTATAGCAGCCTCTCCTTTTTCTCCTTTACACCTTCATTTACAAGCAAGCTATATTTTACCTCTCCCTTTAAGGGCAAATCATGCCAATCATTTGTGGATGGGGAAGGCTTCTGATAGGAAAGCCAACCTCTCACTCTTGTATAAGAGGTGAACAGTAAAGCACGTTGGAATAGGTTGGTGGGGATTGATGCAGAGGTGGGTTTCAGCAGGTTCTGACCAATTCTGGAGAACTGGTAGCAGAAATTCTGAGTAGTTCAGAGAACCAGTAAATACCACCTCTGACTGGCCCTGCCCCCATCTATTCTCTGCCTCCCGAGTCCCAGCTGATCGGGAGGAAATGGGGATTTTGCTGTAACCTTCCCCTGGAGTGGGGAGGGAATGGAGATTTTACAGTATCCTTCCCCTGGAGTGGGGAGGGAATGGAGATTTTACAGTATCCTTCCCCTGCCACACCCACCAAGCCACACCCACCAAGCCACACACCCACCAAGCCATACCCACAGAACCAGTAGTAAAAAATTTTGAAACCCACCACTGGATTGATGAAGGAGGAGTTGTAGGCCACCAAATCCAGTCTAGGTGGTAAACAGAATAACACAATATTTAAAACACACACACATCGGCCAGTATAGACTCTTGGGAAGAAAGATACATATCCTTACCAGTAATCTGTTCTCCACCTAAGGATACAGGAAAAAAAAGCTTTTGGAACAGGGGAAGCAAGTTTTGCCAGTGTAGGCATTGATGGAAGAGAGTATTTGTAGCTCAGGGTTGAAGTGTGGGGTCCTTGATGCCCTCTGAGCTTGGTTGTTTTCTTGCAGATGTTTTATTACCCAACTAGATAACATCATCAGTACTGGTAGGGAATTGGGTTGCTCTCGGTTTATATACTAGTGGCCTGTCTTGTCAGTTTTGATAGGAGTATTCTTGGGATTCCTTCCTTCCCAATCAAGGAACCACTAAATTCAGTCCTACCAACACTGACAGGGCAAGCCACCTGTATATAAAATGAGAGTAAACCCTGTTCCCTACTGATGATGTTACCTAGTTTGGTAATGAAAGATCTGCAAAAAAAACCCCAACAAGTTCAGAGAATACCAAGGACTACAATATAGGCATTCTTCTACAGCCCACTAAGCATGTTGAAATTCAGTCTTGGAGTTTCTTTTGAAAAAAAATATGGGAATCGGTTTGAGATTCAAAAACAGAATTGCATCCCTTTCTTTAACTATATTATCAGTTGTTTTTCTGGATCAAATTTACTTCACACAAAATGCAGTTATGAAAATAGCAAGAGGATGGGGCAATGGAACTTTAAAGGCAGAAAAAGGAAGCTGAAAGATTATATTAGAAATATAATAGCCACCATCATAAAAGCTTTTGGAGCAGAATAGAACAACAAGATTGGATGAGCTGGTATTAGTGGAAATAGATTCAGAAACAGAGCTAGTCAAGGATTGTATGATGGGCACAAAATATAGGAGAACCAATAATGATGGAAACATGGGAAAAGATATGGGTTAGAAATGTAAGATTTACACAAGCCCAAAATTTAAGAGAGAACTTTTATAAAATGTTTTATAGTTGGCATTTAGATCCAAAAAAACTAGCCTGTATGTATCCAAATTTACAACCCAAATGTTGGCGATGTGAGTGTGAAGACGCTACGTATTTTTATATATGGTGGACATGTAAAAAAATTAAGGCTTTTTGGATAAAAATATGGTGGATTATTCAAAATATTTTAAAGGAAAAGATCAAATTTACACCACAGTTTTTTTTTTGTTGAGAATAGTTACAGATTGTACTGTGATAGAGACTAAGTTGGTTTTAAATTTAATAACAGCAGCCAGGTTACTGGTGGCACAGTATTGGAAGAAAGAAGATCCACCTACTATTGAGGAATGGACACTAAAAGTCGCGCATTTGGCAGAGATGGTGAAAATTTCATCATATCTTAAAGATCACTCAAACGAAAGATATATATCGGAATGGAGAAGATGGATTGACTATATTCAAAACAAGTATCAGACTAAGAAGTTTCATATAGCTTATGAATGAAATACTTTTAATCTTTAGTTTATGTTTATAGTGTTTTAAGGTTATAAGGAGTTAAAGACCTAGGGAGAATTTGAACCCAACAAATTGTTAGCATATTTTAGTTTTATGTTTGTGAATGCTATACCCTGTGCTTGTTCTGGGAAGTCTAGGGAGGGGGGTGGGGGTGGGAAAGATTGGGTGGGTGGGCAAGGGGGTTGGGATGGGGTGAGGGTGGAGGGGTGGGAGGGGGGGAGAAAATGTTTGTATCTTTTATAAAACTTTTCAATAAAAGAAAATAAATAAATAAATAAAAGATTGGATGAGCTGGTTAGTAGTTTAAGGCTTGGAAATGACTAGAGTTTTCCTAAGAGAATAAAATAAGGATAACCTGTTGCCTAGTAAAAGAGATGCTCACAGTTAAATTATTGCGGCTCCCAATTTGCTAGCAAAACTGTAATGCTTTGATTAAGACGATGCTTTGCATCTTCTTTTGGGTACAAGGAACAAGTAAAGTTTTGAGACTTGGGTCTTTAAACACACTTTAGACCAATTGCTCTGGGAAATATGGCTATTTTGTAAGATCTCAGCCCTTGTAGGAATCTAGGAAGCTTCTGTCAGATAATTTAAATATCAAAACTAACACTTTTTACTTTGATTGGCAGCAGCTAACCAAGATGTCCAGCAGAAATCCTTTTACATCGTTCCACAATACACAATAGTGGGTGGGTTTGGTTTTTTTTAAACCTAGATCACTGCTGGATGGGCCAAATAAGCTTTTCATTCAAAGTTCCCTTCCAGAGATGGGTCCCCAACTATCCAGCCCTTTTGAACAAATCTGAGAATGGAAAAAGAGAAGTGAATTGTGCAAATGCCTCAATAACTTATCAAAGAAATGCAGGTGTCCTTGATCACAGCACATACATAGATTTGCTTCTCAAAAAAAAATAATAATCATATTATACAGCTGTTGTGGGCCTAGCCTGTATGCCAGATTGCAAATAAAGATTTACAGTTTACACCCCTATGATGAGAGATGGCTCCTTGTCATGTCCAAAGTCAGTTTATTTCAGCCACCATCTGCTGCAGACAGGTTTTCTCTTGGGAGAAAGAATTGCAGAAATCTGCAAGGAGAGCTAAGTGGAGACCAGGTTTTTATTTTTCTCCACCAGCTTCTGATTAGTGTTTTGGAATCTTAATAGTTTTTTTTTTTCTTTTAACAACCCTGTAATCTCTTGCATCAGGGCAACTGAACAGAGCTTGAGCGTTTACTGGCCGGATGCCCATCCTGACACCTATGTGGAGTTCGCAGCAGAAAATAACTCATTGTGCCCAGAGAGATAAATATCTGCCGCTACCAAGGATCGAACTCACAGCCTCCTGATTGTCAGGCGAGAGATCTATCTCTAGGCTACCGTGCCACTCCTTGGAATTTCAACAGGAAATTTAAATAGTAGGCTATATCAGAAAAACTTACTTATTTCTGTAGAAATAGCTTTCCACATCTAAAAGTCTTTGTTAGTTTATTTTAATTATCTCCGTAGTCTTTATGCTTTACTTTATTGTGGTCATTAGCCAGTACAAGTGAGTGGATATTTGAATATTTAAAATATTCCAAGCTAAATTGATAATGCCAGGATAGTTAAGGAAAGTACAGACAAAAACTTTTGGCTAAAAGACAATATTAAATCAGAATCTAGTAAAGGGCTCCATCAAGCCATACCTAGCAAAAAGTTATTGTCACAGGTATGATGTAATGGTCACTTATCCATAATTTATTATAATGTATTATGATTTATTACAATTGTGATGATTTATTACAACTTGTGATAATTTACCATATAATAATCATAATTTATGATAATTTTTGCTATTTATGATAATTTAAGTAGGTTGATTCTCCTAATTTATTTCACTTTATGACACTATATCCAGGTCAAAATGAAAAATGAAGTATCTTATCTGACATTCTGTTTTGCTAGTCAGGAATGGGATAATTACAACATTTCAAAATTCTGCATAAAACTGGCAATACAGAACTTTTTTTCCATTGTTACTATGTCTGCATTCTTTATTTCTGTATTGTACTAAAATTTATTTTTTTATTCTCTCTATTCAAATTACACGGTTGAGTTTAATGTCAGGATTCAGCCATATGTCAAGCTTTCTTTATGATTTTTTTTATTTTTGCTTTTTTGAGATCTCTAATATGCTTAATTTTCTCCTTGTGTTCTATCATATTTTGCATTTGTAACACATTACCACCATCTTGTTTTCCTAGAGTACTGCATTTTCTTTTTATTCTATTTTTTTTTCTAATTAATTTGTGCTATACTACCATACTCCCTCTTTACATCCCTATAATCCCTTAATTTGTGATAGAGTCGGAGTGACTGGATGAAGCTGAGCATTTACTGGCCGGATGCCCTTCCTGACACCTATGTGGAGTTCACAGCAGATATTTTTTCTTTGCATCCTAATAGAGAATCATCTGCCACCTAGGATTGAACGCTCAAACTTCTAAGTGGGAGGTGAGCATCTTCACCACTAGGCCACCATACCATTCTTGTGCTTTACTACCATGATATGAGCAATTCTGAAACATATTTTTCCATAACAAGTTTTTCCATTTTAATATTTAAAGCTTAAAAGGAAGGAATTTAAATTTTGTGGGTTTTTTCCTCATAATATAGTTTGATTTTATTTATCTGTTTGGGACTGATGTGTGTTTCACAGGGGTAAAGGACTCACTCATAATATTTGTATCCTACATGCCAGGAGATAACACTGACATTATTTTAATTTTGGCATTCTGTCTCATATCACCTGTGATTGGGGGGTGGGGGGTGGGGTGGATGGACATAAGGTGAAATATATTGCCTCCCCCAAGGTTAGGTGGTGGCAGGAGAGCTAAGAAGCCACTAGCAACTAGTAGGAGATGTGATCAAAGTGTAAAGATCGATACATATTCTGTAAGTAGAAGCTTTGGATCTCAAGCGCTCCAACTTGCAGGATTGATCCAATAGCACTTGAGGCTGTACCTAGAAAAAGGTCAGAATTACTTCCTTAAAATTAATGCTGCAAGAGATGTATGTACGTTGTGATGCAAGGTTCTTCCAGATGCTGATGGGATAATGTTCTTGAGAAGCAGGATAGTCTTCTTTCCTCTGTTCTCAACGCATATTTGATTGTGAAGTTCTTTGTGTGTGTCTGTGTGTGTGTGTGTGTGTGTGTGTGTGTGTGTGTGTGTGTGTGTGTGTGCTATTTATAGGTATATTGAAAAATTGCTTATTTATAAGCCATGAAAAATGTATACTTGTCCACATATCTACCCTGCAATCACGTAACTGGTTCAGACTGAAACAAGCCAATAGTTCCTTTAACAGTAAAGCAAATTTATTCCATCCCAGATTATTTCATGACTTGCGTAAATCAGGGAATCCAGAACCTACCTACCTATCTATCTTCCTTCCTTCCTTCCTTCCTTCCTTCCTCCCTCCCTCCCTCCTGCCCGCCCGCCCTTCTTTTAACTTTTCTTTCTTTTCTTCCCTTCTCTTTTCCTTCCTTCCTCTTTTCCTTTTCTCCTTTCTCTTTTCTTTCCTTCCTTCTTTCTTTCTTCCATTCTTTCTGTCCTTTTTTGTTTCTTTCCTTTCTCTTTTCCTTCCTTCTTCCTTCCTTCTTCTTTTGTTTCCTTCCCTTTTTTCTCTTTTCCTTCCTTCTTTTTGTTCCTTCCTTCCACTTTTCCTTCCTTTCTTCCCTTCTCTTTTCCTTCCTTCCTCTTTTCCTTTTGTCCTTTCTCTTTTCTTTCCTTCCTTCTTTCTTTCTTCCATTCTTTCTGTCCTTTTTTGTTTCTTTCCTTTCTCTTTTCCTTCCTTCTTCCTTCCTTCTTCTTTTGTTTCCTTCCCTTTTTTCTCTTTTCCTTCCTTCTTCTTTTTGTTCCTTCCTTCCACTTTTCCTTCCTTTCTTCCCTTCTCTTTTCCTTCCTTCCTCTTTTCCTTTTGTCCTTTCTCTTTTCTTTCATTCCTTCTTTCTTTCTTCCATTCTTTCTGTCCTTTTTTGTTTCTTTCCTTTCTCTTTTCCTCCCTTCCTTACTTCCTTGCTTCCTCTTTTCCTTCCTTTCTTCCTTTCTCGTTTCCTTCCTTCCTCTTTTTCTTTTTGTCCTTTCTCTTTTCCATCAGTCCTTCTTTCTTTCCTTCTTCTTTTCTTTCCTTCCTTACTCTTTTCCTTCCTTCCTTCCTTCCTTCCTTCTTTACTTCCTTTCTGACAGCTCTTTCAAAACGATGCCACTTTCAGTTTTATGAGTATACCACAGGGGTTCAGCATTTGGGTTTCAGAAACCTGTGCAAAGAGAGCTAGGGGTTTAGAGAATAAGAGACTCATGAAATATGCATTGGAGAAAAGAAGGTTTCAAAGCAGCACAACATTTGTATTCCAAATCCCAAGCTGGACATTGTAAGTGCTTAAAACAGATACAAAATGATTCAGGCAGAGCAGGGGTAAAACGAGAGGAAAAGAGACGCGGCCACAAAGTTCTTTTTCCAGGTAGAGTTCAGGGTCCTATAAATCAGTGGTAAAAATGTGCTTAAGGCTGAAACCTGGCAGCTTCACTCCTCAAATTGGTGCCCATTTCTATTCTCACATTGTTCATTTTCTTTTAAGAGAGGAACAAGAAAGAGGAAAGTGGGGAAGATACTTTTAATGCTTCCATATTTCACGAAGAACTTTGTCCACAATGCTGGCCTTTGAGGTCCATAAGGAGAAAAAGGAAGGTACGTTGTCTGTCTATTTAAAGAATCCAGGGGGAAAAAAAAGTATTTCTGTGCATACCTCTGATTTGCTTCACTGGGAAATAATTAACCTTTAAAATGCCAAGGATCAAGAAGAAGAATTGTTGTCATGTGATGTTCTGGAGAACATCAGGGTGGGGTGGGGTTTCTCCATCAGCACATTGCTCATCTGAATGATGATTGAATCTGCTGATGTCATGGGTGCTACTCATCCACACCTAGGATGATCAGTTACCTATTGGGTAAAACACAACTACTAACAAGGCAGCTAGGCTGGCACTTTTCTCCCTTAATTTAAAACATAGATAAAGGGTATGTTGCTGTGGTGGGTTGCCCCCAGTTCAGACCGGTTCACAAGAACCAGTAGTAAAACCAGCGGGAGGCTCCACTCACTGACCCAGATGTCATCAAAGTTGATCTGCGCATGCACAGAAGCGTCTGTGCATGTGTGCACGGGCATGATGAGAACCGGTAGTAAAAGGTAAGTAGAACCCAACCCTGGTATGTTGGGTGTGGGTCCTTGATGCCCCCTGAACCTGGTTGCTTTCTTGCAGACGTTTCATTACCGAACTAGGTAACCTCATCAGTGCTAGAAGGGAGTGGGGTTTACCCTTTATTTATATCAAGTACAAGTACAAGTGGCTTCTACTGTTAAAGTTGATGGGATCATTGTCGATGGTGAATTTTGAAATGCATTGTAACAATTGAGGCAGGATCATCATTGCTTTTGCCCCTAACACTTTTCCCTGTCTTTTAGGCAAGGAAAAAGGGGAAGGGGGATCATTTGGTGAAGAAGCAGTGTTCGGAAGATGTCTGGATCCCTAATATGCAGACAGACTTACCCATCTACCATCGAAGTCCAGGGTTTTCATCAGGGGTGAAATCCAGCAGGTTCTGACAGGTTCTGTAAAACCAGTAGCAGAAATTTTGAGCAGTTCGGAGAACCAGCAAATACCACCTCTGGCTGGCCCCAGAGTAGGATGAGAATAGAGATTTTGTAATATCCTTCCCCTGGAGTGAGGAGGGAATGGAGATTTTGCAGTATCCTTCCCCTGCCACGCCTACCAAGCCACGCCCACAGAACCCATAGTAAAAAAAAATTGGATTTCACCACTGGTTTTCATTTCAAATTGCTTGAAATTTCAACCCACATTTCCCATTGTTTAAAAATGCTGCCATGATTTTCCAGTTGAGGAGTAGGAATAAGTCACTCTTACTCTGCTGCAGGCATTAAGAGAGGACAAAATTTGGTTCTCGGCTGGTTCCTTTGATGAAGTAAGGGAAGCTGTCCTGATTATTTTAGCAAGATCTCTGCTGTAGACTCACTCCTAAACAGAATCTACTCCTGGGATTAATAATCTCTGTCTTAATTCTTCCATGCCACAGTCTGTGAAAATGAACTACATTAAAATCCAGTAGCCTTTCGACAGCATAAAATATGTTCAAGAAGTCATGGAAATGAAATATGAAATATAAAATGAATGTTATAATATAATATTTGAAAATGATTTTTATGAAATGATAAAGTCATAGTTAAATTCCAGGTGCGATTCAAGGTGTTGGTTACCACCTTTAAAGCACTCCATGGCATTGGACCTGGATACCTTCGAGACGGTCTTCTGCCACCAGTAGCCTCCCACCGGCCAGTCCACTCCCACAGAGAGGGTCTCCTCAGGGTGCCATCGGCCAAATTATGTTGGCTGGCGACACCCAGGGGGAGAGCCTTCTCTGTGGGAGCCCCTGCCCTTTGGAATGAACTGCCCCCAGAAATTCGTAAGATCTCTGATCTCCATTTATTTCGCTGTGCCCTCAAACCTTGTTGTTCTGCCAGGCTGGGCTATCAATGTAAAGATTTTAATTGGTTTTAAATTGGTTTTAAATATGGGATTTTAAATTTGGGGTTTTATAATTGAGCCTATTATTTAATAATTTTAATCATTTTTAAATTTTGTCTGACTTTCTGCTTTTAATCAGGCTGTACACCACCCTGAGTCCTTCAGGAGAAGGGCGGTATAGAAATAAAATAAAATAAAATAAAATAAAATAAAATAAAATAAAATAAAATAAAATAAATAAATAAATAAATAAATAAATAAATAAATAAATAAATAAATAAACAAACAAATAAATAAATAAATAAATAAGATAATTTGTTAATTATGAATATGGGGAAGAAGCACAAAAGATCTGTAACCGGCCGACACACTGTATGCAATTGGAATGGATGATGGATTTATGTTTTATGTTTTGTTTAAAAATAAAAAAATATATATATTTTCAAGAAGTCAGGCAGCAAATGAACAACTTGGAGAGCAAGACCAGCCTTCCTAAACTTAGTCTGACTAAAACCTGTCCTGCAAAAGGCATTCATTTTATGCTTAATGCTTTTACAACAAACATTTGACAAGGAGTTGAGTGACAATGACAAAGTTGCCCATCCTGGATGATGAGAAAGAAGAGTCCGGCTCCAATGAGAGAACAAGTTACTTTTTTTTTTTTAATCAACGCTCAAAGAGGGGGAAAATGTAACACACTCGATACAGAGAAAACTCTGCACAACAAGTGAAAGCAGACAAGATTAACAAAAGATGCGGTATTGGTTTTTTTGATAGCCAGATATGACCTTGGTAAGGTTGTGCATTCGGCAGCTGAACATCAGAAGAACTGGCTTAGCCAAGGAAAGAGTAAAATATCACAATTATAGGTAGTCCTGGACAACGGTTTGCTTAGTGACTGTCCCAAGATACAACAACACTGAAAAAAGTGATTTATGACCATTTTTTACATTTTGACCCCTGCAGCATCCCCATAGTCACGTGATTTATATTCAGATGCTTAACAACTGACTCAGATTTTGTTGTGGCCCGCCAGCTGCCAGCAGAGCTGGCGGCAGACTCAGATGATGAGGAGGTTGGGGAAGAACTTGGGCCAGTTCTGGAACCTGAGGAAGGCTCTGATGGATGCCCAGCGTTGGACATAGAGCTATAGCCAGGACCATCCAGCATTTCCCAGCCACCAGAGAGGCAGCTGCCTTTGGAGTCAGAGATGAGTGAGGAGGAAAAACAGCTGGGGTCTGTTCTAGATGCACGTATGCCCAGAGCAGATAGGAGAGGTGAACAACAGAGGACAAGGAGTCAACTTGGGAAGCAAAACAAACGTGGATGCTGAATGGCCCCTCCCTGGCTGGGGAATACATAGGAGGAAAGGGGAGTGGTGGTCATAGCAGACAACAGTTCGCATTTCTATAAAGTTTGCTCCATGCAACTTTGAGCGATTAAGACTGCCTTGCCAGAACTGAGGTTTGTCTATTTCTCTGACTTAATTTGCAGCCTTCCAGCTGGGAGCTCACAGCCTCACATTTATCTTAATGAGCTTATAAGGACTATTGCTTCAGTTAACTCTTTGTCGGACTCTTGCCTGGACTTTCTGTTGGTGAATGCAGTTAATTCCCAATGTGTAATTAAAGAGGGGTTTGTTTGTTTTTTGCGAGGAGTCTGTTTCTTGCTTCTGTGAAGGCTGGGTCAGAATACATTTATGACAGTTGCAGTGTCCTGGGGTCACGTGATCACCTTTTTGTGACCTTCTGACATGCCAAGTCAATGGGGAAGTCAGATTCACTTAGCAACTATGTTACTAATTTAATGACGGCTGTGATTCACTTAGCAAATGGGGCAAGAAAAGTCGTAATATGGGGCAAAACTCACTTAACAACTTTCTCACTCAGCAACATAAATTGTGGTCATACGTTGAGGACTACCTGTATGAAGAAATTCAGTACGATTATTAAAAAGTAAAAAGTGCAAGAATTGAGATTTTCTTTATAACATATCCAAGTAGCAAAGAGAATTTTATTCACCAGGATTTAATTTTCTACCCCCTTCCTCCTTCTCATCCACTTTCTCTTCTCAATTACAGGCTCTGCCCAGAACACACACACACAATTATTTAATTATTTAATTATTATTTAATTTGTTTGCCACTCATCCCACTGCAAGGCAAGTCCATTATCCAGAGGAACTTTTGAAATTATTAATATTGTACACACTTTGAAAGGATTTGTGCTAAACTGATATTGAGTTAGACTCTGGGTAAAAAAAAAATTAGGTACCATATTTTTCAGAGTATAAAACGCACTGGACTATAAGACGCACCTACCTTTTTTGGTGAGGAAAACAAGAAAAAGAAATCTGCCTCTGCCTCCCAGCAATTTTGCCTCGTTGCAGCAAACAGCAAACAGCCTGCTTTATTTTCATTTTTGTTTTCAGCATAGCTTGATTAGCACAAGCAAGCAGCAGAGGCCCACACAAAACAGCTGAGAGCAAAACAGCTAAGAGTCAGGAGGCCGATCCAACCAACTTGTGCTAATTAGGCTGTGCTGAAGCTGAAACAAGCTGTTTCTTCTTGCTGCTTGCTGCAAGGAGGTAATTGATGGGAGGCAGAGGCCAAAGGGTGGGGGCCAGTGAGTGGGTGGGGCTACATTCGGTGTATAAGACGCACCTAAATTTTCACCCCCTTTTAGGGGGGGGGAAGGTGTGTCTTATACTCCGAAAAATATGGTAAGTTTTATACTTGCACATTTGGAAGCAAATCCCATTCCCATCCTCGACTTAGGACCATAATTGAGCCCAGAGTTATGATTGTAAGTTATGATAGTTGTTAAGCGGGGGGTCACCACATGACCTTGTCCAATTTCATGACCTTTTTTGCAGTGTTCATTAAGCAAATCCATTTTTTGTACTGGCCATTTTTTGCCAGAAATCAAAAATAAACACTGGTTACTTGCAAAAATGTTGTAAGTCACAGTCATGGGTTCACAGACACTACAAATGGCTTTAAATACAGGTTCAGTTTCCAAGTAACCAAAGTGTGATCGCATGAGTGTGATCGCATGAGGGGCCCCAGTCATCAGAACGTAGAATCTGGGGTTGTAAGTAACCCCTGGGAAGATCCATCGTAACTTGAATTACTGCCATGGTATATTCAGTTACAGATAAATTCATAGATACATACATATATATATATACATACATTCTTTGTTGCCACAAAGAAGAAGGAGTCAAACTATTCTTCAAAGCATCTGAGGGTAGAATAAGAAGCAATGGGTGGAAACTAATCAAGGAGAGAAGCAATTTAGAACTAAGGAGAAATTTCCTGACAAGTTACAACAATTAATAAGTGGAACAACTTGCCTACAGAAGTTGTGAATGCTCCAACACTGGAAATTTTTAAGAAGATGTTGGATAACCATTTGTCTGAAGTGGTGTAGGATTTCCTGCCTGGGCATGGGGTTGGACTAGAAAATCTCCAAGGTCCCTTCCAACTCTGTTATTCTATTCTATTCTATTCTATATTTTCAGAAACTGGTTAGCTCTTTGACACCAATAAGTTATACTTATATAGCTTGAATCTTAGGGTATAAGATACAAACAATTAACAATTAACAATGTTATCCACAATCCCTTCTACTTCACAGATATGGGAAGATGGGAATAATGACCACTTTTTGTTACTAGGGTTAGATTTGTGATCAATGAGTGGATGGTCCCCAAGTTGACATTATTGGCCTCAGCTACAGAAAAGAGGAAGATGGACTCCTGAAGGACATAAGAATCATGGAAGGCTCATTACACCCCAGATATTTTTCAAGATGACCAATAGATCAGACAAGCGGAGCCATATCTCTTTAGCTTCTTCCTCTTTATTATACACTCAAAATCACTGCCTTTAAATATACTTAATAACTTTGTGTCTGTAAAGCATTATGCCTTTCACCCTTTTGTGTATGGAGATTCTCAGCCATCCAGGTCATGGTTACCCCCAAAGGTGCTCTTTTCAAGAGGCAACTGGACTTTCTGTTTTTTTTTCTTTGAAAAGCTTCTTCAACTCTGATTGGATGGTGGGGAGTGGAAGGATTAAGGATACAACATCATCTATCTCCAGTCTACAACGCAGTCCTTTCAACGGTTCCAAGAAGGCTCCACACCCATTTGCACCACTCAGGTGAACCTGAGGACACAGATAAACCTCCAGGTAGTCTCAACAACTTGCTAAAAGGATGCAAATGACCAGCTGTCTGCAAGGAATATAAATCCTTCCATTCCCCACTATCCTGCCAGAGCCGAAGAAGCTTCTTGGATGAGAAGTGAATCGTCTTCAAAAGAAAAACCAGAAAGTCTAGTTGCCTCTTGAAAAAGCACCTTTGGGATTTTCACCATTTTATAGTCCACCACTTTCCAAGAAGAAGACTGATGCACGGACATAGAGATTTCCCTCTTAAGCAAAGTGCCTTCTAGCAATTCTCTACGGCCATTAACATTCATTATTTCTACCAAGGCATTACGTGGTGCCCTCTTCCATACCTCTTCTGTCTCTGGTTTCTGGATAGTATCGCATTTCATCTATTCATCATTTCTGTAGTTTCTTTGTCAGCCATTCTATCTCAAATAGATGGTCAGGCTCATGGATGAAAGTATTGTGACCATAGAGAGATGCCCATGCTCTTTCTTAGATCAGATTGTCAGATTTGGCTTTTGACAACGTTTGGCACTGTGTAAAATCTCATGGATGCATTTAAGCCTTCCAGCTGAGCAGCTTCTTTATTGAGAGCTCAAAATAAGGATTTTAGTTAAATAGCTTTGACATTCTTACTTGTTCCAAATATTATTGGAGCAGGGCAGAGTTAATGGAAAATATGATTAGAATTAGTAACAAAGAAGGGCTGAATTCAATATCACACAAATGAAAATTCATTTAGGTTACAAGACTTTTGGCGCTTAGCTTTCCTTGTAACATCCCAATGCGCGCACACAAAAGTACACGTACACATGTACAGCCAGTGATGGGATTCAAGTAATTTAACAACCAGTTCTCTGCCCTAATGATTTCTTCCAACAACCAGTTTGCCAAACTGCTCAGAAAGTTAACAACCGGTTCTCCCGAAGTGGTGCGAACTGGCTGAATCCACCACTGTGTACACCCACATACATACACACACAAACTGCTTTGGGGAATCTTCCATTTGAATGGATTTTGTGGGTTGTTCAACAGCCCAGGCAGATTTTGATGAACAGATCACTTTGTGGCTAAGAGGTCAGGATGCTTAGAAGATCTTGATAGGTACTTATACAAGTAGGTAAATGTCTATGGAGTTTCTCAGTCATCCAGGTCATGGCTTTCCAAAGGTGTTTTTTCAAGGAAGCAACTGGTTTTCCTTTGTTTTCCCTTGAAGATCTTTCGCTTGTCATCCAAGAAGCTTCTTCAGCCTCAACTAAATTATACAAATAGGGTTTTCCTTCGGTGGTGCAGTGGTTAGACTGCAATATTGCAGGCTACTTCTGCTGCCTGCCGGCTGCCTGCAATTTGGCAGTTCAAATCCCATCAGGCTCAAGGTTGAGTCAGCCTTCCATCCTTCCAAAGTGGGTAAAATGAGGGCCCAAATTGTTGGGGGCAATATGCTGACTCTGTAAACTGCTTAGAGATGGCTGTAAAGGCACTGCAAAGTGGTATATAAGTCTAAGTGCTATTGCTATTGCTAGATCAGATAGATTGGGTGAAATCTATGCCTTAAGGAGGAAGAGGAAGAATATATCTTGATCACTGAAATTTTAATTCTACTTCCAGAGTGATGCCCATAGCACACTCCTGTAAGATAACTGAAGCTCTTGGGACATGATAAATTAAGAGAGTTGTTCTTTGCCATAGGTTGGGCTTAAGCCAGACAAAGATATGCAGGTGGACCTCAATTTGTGACCACAGCTGAGCCCAGAATTTCCAGTGCTAAGCAAGATAGTTGTTAAGTGAGCTGTGGCCCATTTTATGACCTTTTTGGCCATAATTGTTAAGCAAATCACTCCAGTGGTTAAGTGAATCACACAGTTGTTAAGCGAATCTGACTTCCCCCATCGACTTTGCTTGTGGGAAGCCGGCTGGGAAGGTTACAAATGGTGATGACATGATCCTGGGGCTGTGCATAAATACATGCCCGTTGCCAAGCCCCCAAATTTTGATCACCTGACCATGGGGATGCTGCAACTGTCATTAAGTATGAAAACTGGTCATAAGCCATTTTTTTCAGGGCTGTTGTAACTTTGAATGGTCACTAAACAAATGGTTGTAAGTTGAGGACTACCTGTATAGACAACTTGAAGCAGACTCTCACAAGCAACAAGAAACAATAGCACAATGATGCCAACATAGGGAACAGAACTTGTAGATACTGGTAACAAACCCAGTGTCAGCCCTGGAGGTCGATATGCCAATATGATGTGCTAATATGACATCTCTAATAAAATGGAACTTTGAGGAACTTTTATCTTGGAGTCTTCCTTCATTGTTACTTGGGACCCTGACATTCAGAAGTTATGTGCCCACACATCTATACCAACAGGACCATCAGAGGCCTCACTAAGTACACACACAAGTTTAGAGACACCATCACATTTTCTTCCTCCAATGTCTAGAGGAATATCTGCCAGTAATATCTCACTAAACTTTACACTATGTAGCTGTTGAAGTGAGCTACGGTTCATGAAATCTTATGCTTTTTAAATAATATTTATTAGAAAAGATGCTACCAGAACTCCTAATTTTTGGCCACCAAAAAGTAACACCACTGCCCTTCTTAAATATCCTTCATTTTGAAAATAACAAACTTGTGCTATCAAATTTTAGACATTTTGTCAGGATGATGGAAAGTGCATTTGACCTATGCCTTGGTCATCCCTACCCTGTGTTACTAATTTTTGTTCTACTAAATAAGAAACTATCAAAATGTTGCTTTGAGCTCTATCCTTAATGTCGCCGTAGTCCCCTTAAGACACCAGCAAACTTACAACAATAATTTGGAAAATTTGGGTGTCTGCTTAAACTGAACCTAGAGTAGATATCCAATGGCAATGTCTTTGAATCACACTCAGTCAGGCTGTCTTTCTATTTTAACTGAAACGTCTCTCTTAATTTGACCGTGTCACTTAATCTTGTAGAGGTGGGTCAACTTTACCAATTTCTTTCATTTGCAACATTGCCTTTCTCCCCAGGCAAAAATATTGTTTATCCTTCTTTGCTTTCCAATTTTGGATTTTAAATAATTACCACAGCGGCCTCTTGCTGCTGCTTCCTTCCTCTTCTTTTTAAACAACCCCCCCCCACCTGATTTCAATGAATTTAATTGGTATTTTTAAAAAAACAAAATACAGCTGAAATCCAATCACCACCTACTCCTTTCAGTGCTAATAAAAGTGTAGAAGGGGTGGGGGAAGCAAACACATCATTGTTTGTCATTTTGAAAAGATAATGTCAGGACTGTTGAAGAACCATTGCTGTTTCCCCAGATTTTCTGGGAAAGAAGAGAATTCTTTTCAACATCCTTTGGATTTGGTCTTTCAACTGAAATGTCCTTTCAACTAAATTTGCCAAGCTGGTAACAGAATTCTACAGCTATCCCTTTATTGGCAGCTTAATTTGCAGCAATTAGTAACATTGGGCAACCTGCCATGCAGAACTCTACCTGCTGATTCCAGCTTGATCAGAATTCAGCTGAAGGGGCCTGATTTGTCTGGCTTCATATCAGCCAGCTGGAGCACCTAGTTGTCAGAAGAAGGCACTATGCTCTAGTCTATGCTATGGTAATGCCAGTCTAATCTGGCCAAAGTGTGAAATTATATCTTCTCTCCTCTATAACCAATGCTTGTAAACAGGTCTTCAGTTGTTCTAGAAGAACAGGAGGTGTGACACCAAAACAGACGATGAAAGTCAGTCAGGAGATCTGAAGGCACTCGGGAAGAAACTGGAACTCCATTTCCTTTCCTTGCTGTCGTAGGGAAAGATTGACACATGACAGTCTGAGAAGTTAAGGAGGCTGCAGGAACTTCCACTATTTAAATCATTGCCTCTTTCCTCCCAGTAAATACTATTATTTTGTTGCATTGTCAGCCACATGCTTAGGTTGTTTATTATTGTTAGTTACACAACAAAGGGAAATCACAGCTGGCAGTTCCTTAGCTGGTGTTAGCCTTCATGTGCATCCTAGGATGTTGTAATGTATCAGCACAGTATATATTGTAGATTCAAGCAGTGTAGTCTTTTTTAATTGACAGATGGAAATGTTGTCAATGTGTGGATTTTCTAAATGCTGTCCAAGATTTTTTGGTATGGTACTCAGTGTGCTGCTAATAACTGGGACTACCATGGCCATCTTGATATTTTGTGCTCTTCTCCAATTCTTTGTCAATATCCCCTGGTATTGCCACATCAATTATCCCCACTTCCTTCTTTTCAACCACATCTGGTGTGTTATGAATTAAGACATCATCAGTTTGCATTCAGAAATCCTACAATATTTTAACCTGCTCATTTTCAACTACTTTGTCAACAATACTATATGTTGTCCCAAAGGTGCTTTTTCAAGAGGCAACTGGACTTTGTTTTTCCTTGAAAACATTTCGCTTCTCAACCAAGAAGTTTTTTCAGTTCAGAACTTGTTCGCCATGATTACATGGGTACCAAATTTGAATGTGGTAATAGAGATGCAACAATGAAAACTTCAATGGAAGAAAAGAAATATAGCTTTATTCTGAATATTATTTTTGGTATAAGAAAATTGCTATAATATTTATATTGTTGGTATTTTATGCCAGTTCTGAGAATTAAAAGTCAGAAATTATTTACTAAAAATTGCTGGAAATGTAAGGAACAGATTGGACTTTTCATATTCTGTGGCAATGCTATAAAGCTCAACAATTCTGGAAAATGATCTACACTACATCTAAAAAGCTGATTCCATTTCAGTGTGTTAATATTCTTAGTAAACTTTATAAAACCACATATCCCTTTAAAGCATACTGAATTAGCTGTAATAATATTATATGCTTTTTACTTACAAGAATCTTATACATGAATTGTTTCAGTTTGAACATCTTCCACTTTCTTGATGTGTTTTCCTCCATATACTGTCAAGTTGATTAATTCTTGGTTGCGGTGAGATTCAGTGTGTCTTTTTTGAACTCCTCCTTACTCTTACATAAATATTCTAGCTTCTGTTTAATTGTCTCAACAAAACTCTATAGTTTTGCATACCAAGATAAAGATGTTAAAAGCACCAACAATTCCAAACTAGAAACCTTCTTTGGTAAGGAAGTCAGGAGTTAAAAATGGCTCTCTGTAATTCATTAAAGGCAATATTGTCTTACTTTAAGCGTTCTTCACAAGCTTTTTTTTGTTGTTGAAGGCATTTCTCTGTTGCTAATCAACAAGGCAGAATGTAGCATAAGAGTGGGAGTAGGAAATTTGTCATCTAAGCTTCGGATCCATTATTCATCTGACGAAGGGAATTATTTAAGCCAAAACAAAGCAAGTAACATTTTTGTTTATCCATTTAAAAGTTAAATTGTCAAAAACAAAGAGATGATCTCTGAAGCCACCAAATAGACTGTGAAGCTGCAATTTAGCAAGCTACCATTACAAATGAAAGTCTAGAAGTAATTCCCGTTAAATGGAGCTGACTAGGCATGAAATGGTTTGTGCTGCCAGAGTGACTTTGGGCAAAGAATTAAGTTCAATTTAATCCCACCCCACCCCCTCAAAAATAAAATAAAGTCCAGTTTGCTTTGAACTGATTCAGGGACCAAGTTCAAATCTTATCTAAAAAAATAAAAGTGAAACAGGTTACTTATTGGTTTTCTGCCCTGAGGCTGATGATCCACGGATAGAAAAACCAAATTTGACTTTTTTGTTGTGGTTCATGCAAAAGGATGTATCTGATGATTCCATCTCTACTTTAGTGATTTTTGCATCCACTGAAACAGATCAGTTTCTAAGTTATCATTTTGGCCAAACTGGTTGAACAGCTGGTTGAACAGCTGGGAGCAAAACAACTTCAGGATCTTCTGAATTATATATATATATTTTAAACTGGACCAGAGCCGTGGTGGTGCAGTGGTTAGAGTGCAGTACTGCAGGCTACTTCTGCTGACTGCTAGTTGACTGCAATTTGGCAGTTCGAATCTCACCAGGCTCATGGTTGACTCAGCCTTCCATCTTTCTGAGGTGGGTAAAATGAGGACGCAAATTGTTGGGGGTAATATGCTGACTCTATAAACCACTTAGAAAGGCCTATAAAGCACTGTGAAGCGGTATATAAGTCTAAGTGCTATTGCTATTGCTATTGCTATTGCTATTGCTATTGCTATTGCTATTGCTATTGCTATTGCTATTGCTATTGCTATTGCTATTGCTATTAGACAGTGTACAGAGATTACGTTAGTTGTCCTGCTGAATGATCTAATGAGGAGTGTGATTGAGGAGTGTGTCTCCAAGCTAATCTATCAGCAGGTGTGGATCTATCAGCAGCTTTCAAGCATGGTGTTCTCCAGAATTGCATGAGAACTTTGGGGTTTGATATGGTAACTTTGCTATGGTTCCACTCCTATCTCAAGGGTAGGTCTCGGATAGTTTTAACAGTCTTGAGAAATTACTGCTTGAGCTTTTAGCAAGAACAAGAGCACTTAGACTCATTGGTGGGATTCAGCCAATTCGCACCTATTCGGGAGAACCAGTTGTTAACTTTCTAATCAGTTCAGAGAACTGGTTGTTGGAAGAAATCTTATTTTGTTTTATTCCACTTTACAGGGCTAATCCTGTAAGAAAGGCAGAAAAGAAACATTCTGGTGTTGTTTCTAGCCTAATCTTTATTGCCCTGCTTACAGAATCTGCCTCTCTGGTTAACCCTTATTAGATTGTAACAGTGAGTGACATTGAGTTGGCCACACCAACATGGTCACATGACCACCAAACCACGCCTACCCAGATGGTCATTAGGGCAGAGAACCGGTTGTTAAATTATTTGAATCCCACCACTGCTTAGATTTATATACTTCCCATAGTGCTTTACAGCTCTCTCTAATTGGTTTACAGAGTCAGCATATTGCCCCCAACAATCTGGGTCTTTATTTTACCAACCTCAGAAGGCTGGAAGGCTGAGTCATCCTTGAGCTGATCAGGATCAAACTCCTGGCAATGAGCAGAGTTAGCCTCCAATACCACCACAGCTCTTTCAATGTCTTTGCTGCAGTATTTCTGTTCATATCGTCCTTCTCTTTCATATTTATTTAAGCTTCTGGAGAGTGGGGTAAACAGCAGAGAGTGTGGAGCATATCATCTTTATGTGGATAACACCTCATTCTGCTTCTTGTTTCTACCTTCAAGTGTATCATCCTCCATGATAGGTCACTGCTTCGAGTGGGTTGCAGAATATAATTGTCAGATTTCACCAATGGCACTCAGGCCTGGAAGTGTTCAATTGAATAAACAAGTCTCTTTGAGCTCAGAAAAGCAAGATTCATTAGAGAAAAAAAAGAGGTTAGAGTGACAATATAGGAATTCCATGAATAGTTTTACTTTCAGATGAAAAATCCATACATAAGTAATTCAAAGCTGCTCGACACTCATTTTCTTTCTCTCCTTCAATGTGAAGAGGAGGATGCTCATCACTTTTGAGAAGGAAGGGCAGCCTGCTTCTGAAAATCATTTGGGAACAACAGCTCCTTATCACACTGCCTTGTATGTGGCAATACCTCAGGAGGAAAGCCAGAAGCTTAAGCAGTTCCAAAAAGCAAAGGTTAGGCTTTTGTCAGATGTCCTGGCTTCGTGTGATCACCATTTGTAACCACAACTTAGCATTTGGCAGTAATTTTGGGCTCAGTTGTGGTTGTAAATTGAGGGCTACCTATATGCAAGCAAGGGCCTGTCATCCATTTTAATTCAGTCAGATTAAGGGTCCACTCCGAAGATCCAGAGACCATTCTTAAAACCTTCTCTTATGTCTCTCATAGCCTTTCCCCCCCCCCCAAAAAAATCATCTTATTTTTTTGGCACTTGGGTGGGTTTTTAAAGGGAGAATTGAATAATCTCTTACTTTAGGGGCTTTACAACATATTCAAGTGGTACCCATAATTCTTAAATTGAGAAACTGAAAATAAACACATCTAAACTGGTCAAATCTTATGACCCTGGAGTGTTTTGGTAAGAGAATTCATGAGATCTTTGCCTGAAAAATCTTCCAACAGATTTTCACCATTTTTTGCAAAATCAGTGAGGCCCTGGAATAAGATAATCAAATTACACAGGATTTGAAGCAATTCAGAAGGTCAGGTGGGAGAAGATCACCCAACCACTTCATAAGTTTTCATGATGGCTGTCATCATATGGAAAGTCTTTGACTAAGGTTTAGAAAATGCTGGTATTTTTCTCCCTGCAGCCTCTCTGAAGGTGTTGAAGACCTGAAGTTGAGCAATCTTGCTTGAAGACCACTGAAACTGGCACCACAGCCTGGTGTGCGGTTTAAGTAATTCTCAATCCTGAAACTGAATTATATTTACTTGCTGCAACTGCAATCCCCAAGTACCATGGTCAAGGTTCACTCACTCTTCTGATATCTCAAGAGACACAACACAGAAACTGTTTAGAAATTGTTTCCATCAAGTAGTCATCCAGAATTTTGTAGCTCATTTCTGTAGCTCTTGTAAAAAAGCCAAAACTTCTGTTCGTGTTTGGGTGTATGTTTGTATGTATGTATGTGTGTGTTTCTATGTGTGAATGAGTGAGTGAGTGAGTGAGTGAGTGAGTGAGTGAGTGAGTGAGTGAAGAGGAAAAACAGAGATGTTTGTGCATGTATTAGAGAAAGGAGGTGCAGAGAAAGCAAAGCAAAATATGTGTCAGGGGATAAATGTTTTGTTTACGGAGATTGAATATAAAAGAGAAGATGTACTGTAGCATTTTGCCCAGAAATCCAAGGGCAATTTTTGCTAGAAATGCTATTGATTATCCCAAATGCCAAAATGGAAGATCTAACTTAATTTGAAATGACAAAAGAACACATGTTTGGAACAGTAGAAAGGATGGTCATCGTGCATTCTAAATCCTATATCCTTTTGATGGTGGATATTATCAGTAAAGGAAAGGTGTTCTTCAAAATTTAAGTGGACAACAGCAAGCTGCTAGTTAATGCCAAGGACGGGAATTAATATCAAAAATAACCTGCATAGATTTGGCAGGTAGACAGCTGACATTAGTCTTTATTGTTGCGGGGTGTTTTTTTTAAAGCTGGAACTCTATTTGGTTGGGGAAAAAGAAAATCTTTCTTCTTCATTGGCTCTGTTTCTGTTTACATCCTCTCTTCTTAGGGATCACAAAAGACTATCTTCACCATGTGCCTGCTACCAGCCTGGCCAGTGCCAAGCCAGTGCTGGCTGCTGTCTTCCAGGTCAACCCCCCTCTCTTCCATCTGGAAGAACTGAGGAGGGACTGGGAGAGGGTCTGGGAACCAGGAGGGCTCAGTCACTCAAGCACTGGCCAATCTCTCTCTTAGACTACTGCAATGTGCTCTACATGGGACTACCCTTGAAGAGTAACCAGAAGCTACAGCTAACTCAGAATGCAGCCAGGAGGAAGTTCTTGGGGCCCCTAGGGTGGTCCTATGTTACCCCCTATTCCATGAACTGCACTAACTCTCAGTTTGCTTCTGGGTCTAATTCAAGATGTTGGTTATTACCTTTAAAAGCCCTCCTGACATGGGCCCAGGTTACCTGAAGAACCATCTCACTTGTACTGGCAGAAGATGCATGCTGCAAACCCCATCAAACAAAGAATTGGGGCCCAGGAGAAGAGCTTTTTCTGATTGGCTCCCACCCATTGAGGTGAGATCGTGTAGCCTGAGGTAAAATTTGCACCTGCCCTTTGGGCCTTTTGAAAGTGTCTGAAAACCTGGCTCTGCCAACTGTCCTGGTGCCCCGATAGGGATGTGTCTTCTGGAGGTGACTAATAGCAATAGCAATAGCACTTAGACTTATATAGCACTTCACAGTGCTTTTTACAGCCCTTGGTTTACAGAATCAGAATATTTACCCCAACAATCTGGGTCCTCATTTTACCGACCTCAGAAGGATGGAAGGCTGAGTCAACCTTGAGCCTCGTGAGATTCGATCTTCCAAACTGCAGACAGCTGACAGTCAGCAGAAGTATCCTGCAGTACTGCATTTTAACCACTGCACCACCACAGCTCTAATGTAAGACCCCACCTCCTCTCCATGTGCATTGTGCTCCCTTCCTCTCCATGTTGGTCAATTTTACTTTTAATTTAATGTGTATATTTATTGTTTGAATGCTTTAATTTTTATATTGGCCTTTTTTATTAATTGCTTCCAACTAGTCCAATAGCAATCTGTGATGACTCCCTCAGTGCTTCCCCAGATACCTCTCCAGATGTCAGTTTGGAGGAGGATGAACCAGTTCCAGGCATGTCTGGAGGGGAGTTGGTCAATGGCTCCAAGTAGCCAGCTGAGAGGGATTTGGCTGAAGCAGAGCTGAAACAGTACAGCCCTGAGGTTTCTAGGGGAGGGGGACATAGCTGCAGCTGGTCAGTGACAGGAAGAGGAACTGTACCTGATCCAAGAACATGTAGGGCAGAGAAAAGGCAGGAGTAGAGAAGGTCAGCCAGATTACTTGCAAGGAAACAGTCTTGCCCCTCTTGATGGGCTGCACCAGAAGCTGGCTATTTAGCACAGCAGACAGATGGAGGCAATGTTGGGAATGTGTTCGTTTCCTAGCTCCATTTTTTCCTGATCATTGTGATTCCTGCCTTGCTTTGAATTGACACCGTGCCTTGACTTGGATCATGCCCTGTGAACTCTAGAGTTTCCTTGCCTCATGAACCCTCTTGTATTCGGGATTTAATTTTGCCTGGTGGAATTATTTTGATTGGGAAACTTTCAAGTGCCTTGTGGATTCATTGGTCATTGCTCTGTGGATTAGCCTTGGTCTGCTCTTGGCTGGACTTAATTGGGATAGTTCTAGGTTTTTGGTGAATGAAATTGCTGGTGAATATTAATAAACCCACTAAACCATGGTTACGTGTGTGTGAGAGAGTGAGCGGGCAGCACACAATCAGACAGATATTCCCTCCCATTATCTCCCTGACTTTTTTTTTAAATTTGATTTATATGCCGCCCTTCTCCGGAGACTCAGGGCGGCTTACAATGCGTTAAGCAATAGCCTTCATTCTTTTGTATATTTTATACAAAGTCAGCTTATTGCCCCCACAATCTGGGTCCTCATTTTACCTACCTTAGAAAGGATGGAAGGCTGAGTCAACCTTGAGCCTGATGAGATTTGAACTTGCGGTAACTACAGGCAGTTGATGTTAATAACAGTGCTTTAGTCTGCTGCGCTACCAGGGCTCTCTTGAAGAGGCAAATGCTATTTCAAACCATCTAGAGATGATACAGGTGACATTGTTATTTGAACTGCTACTTTGACCAATAGTAATGGCCAAGTCATGATCAAAATAAAGAGACATTGCAAAATCCTACCAGCAGTCATCAAAACAAAAGATGCAGTATCTTTCTAGTAGACTTACTACGGGGAGGGGGGGCATCTCTGGATTACTCCACATAATTAACTATATACACATGGAGGCTTGGGAGAAAAATCTTCATGCTCTTTATGGAATATCTAATCACAATCTAATCTCCTCACTAGACTTGCCATGAAACCATTTGCCTCCTAGTCCCCATGTGTGAATTACATTAACTAAAACATTAATTGGTCAACAAAATCAAGGCAAGCTCCAAAAGTGATCTCATCCCAGCAGAGTTTATAATGACCAACCTTAACTGGTGGGCTTAGGATCGCTATGCTACTCTCTTATATTGCTAACTCTTCTTAGGATTTGCTGTAGCAGTGTTCATTTACACCCTACCCCCAAAAGGAGAAAAGATCCAGATTATAATAGACCTGTCAAGATTGAACCTCTTTGCTTCTTTCAAACCTTAATGCTTTAAGAGATGGACTGTTCCCGTAACAAAAGAACATTTCATAATTGGACAATGTGATCACCCAGGGGTAGAGAGAAGGAGAAGTTATTGTTTAACTGGGCAAGCATTTGCGTGGAAAAACCAGAGCTGGTTTTGCTTCTTCAATACCAACATGGTATATCTAACAAAGTTTTACTTTTGGGAATTCAATTCTCCCAAAAGTGTTTCCTTGTTTTGTATTCACTAATTGGACAGTTGACAAGATCTATCAAATATATTCAGTAATGGGTTAGAGGCTTGATGACTTGATTGAGGAGGAACACATGCTTGAGGAACAGGAAGGTTTCAGAGCAGATAGATCTACAATAGACCTTTATATGGATTTGCATATAAATATATTCTATTTGGCTGACAAAAAGAAAAGCTGAAAAATGTTCACCTCCATATCAATCCCAAGTTTGTATGATGCATTTGTAATGGATGGCTCTCAATAGCCAATGGACAGAACCGCACACCCCTACATTATCTTTCACATCTACATAAATTCTTTTGAAATATACCTATGGGTTGAATGGGACAATGCTGTGGCTTCTCGCCATGGCCATCTTGCCATAGCCAATTTGCCATGGCTATCTCACTGCAGCCAATCTGGTGCGGCCACAGCCATCTTGCTGTGAGCAACTTGCCCTGGGACAATTTGACACAGGACACACAAGATAACTCAATGCAATAAATGTTATCCACCACTTTTTTCAACATTTCCATTGACAATAACGGGGTGGGGGGAATCATATGATTATGAGCATGAATGTTAATTATTTGATGTAAATACTTGTCAGTTCTTTGGATATTGATTTGTGTTTACTTGTGTTATGTACAGCAATCCTGTTTTATTTCAAATTTGATTGTGCTTTCATTCTATTCCAAGTCCTTGACTATATTAAAGTTTGCTCTTGTTGTTCCTACTGTTGTGCACTTTGAAAAAGCTATGATTGAATTTGTTCACTCAAGACTCTTGAATAAATAGTTGTGATTTGAGATAAAATGTCCTCTCATGGATAATTATCTGTATAAAGACAAGAGAAGAGAAATAAATAAACACTAAGATATATCTAGAAAGAGGAAAACACTCATGATGATGGATTTTTGAATGTATGTGATTCTGTTTCTTTTGTGTAGCACAAATGGACACAACTCCTATAGCCATTTTATGAAAATACAGAGCATTGAAAGCAAGGAAAATAGAATTTTGAAAAACCTTTTTTATTTTTCACATTACTTCTTGGTCAAGGGAAGTGTGCCTTTTTAAATAATTTATATAATATTATTACATTACATTACATTACATCACATTACATTACATTACATTACATTACATATCAAATCATATCATATATTATTTGTAAATATTTATGCTTCTTCCGGATACTGTTTTAACTGTTAGTTCAGGTTCTATGAAAATTCTACTTTAAAGATGTAGTTTTCAGATCTCATTTTGCAGGACTCCATATGTGAATTAGAAACTCTATTGTTGGGGGTGCCCAAGCCTAGTATTGAATTTGATTTCCAATTCCTCAAATCCCCTCTATGTGAAGGCAATAGTTCCAGTGACCCCAAGGATGATGCTAGTGGAGTTCCTTGACAGTAAGATCAAAATGTACATCAAAGCTAAAAATAATTCCTGGTGGAAGTAAGAACAGATGTGGCTCTGAGAGTTGAGGAAAACCAATTCAATCAAGAAGAGAACTCCAGAATCAAATGCAGAAGGAGGCAATAGAAAGCCACTTCTTCAATGCTATTAAAAGATGAGAGAAGGAGAGAGGGAAGGAGGGAGGGAAGGAGGAAGGAAGGAAGGAAGGAAGGAAGGAAGGAAGGAAGGAAGGAAGGAAGGAAGGAAGGAAGGAAGGAAGGAAGGAAGGATGTGGTTTCAATATTTAAACAAGCTGAATGCCAGATTGCTTGACTGATATACCCACCTACACACCCACATACTATACATATACACTTATAATGGAAAAGAGAGATGCAACAAGGAAATGGTCAAATTATGACCACAGAAATGTCTTTGGACAGCACTGGCTCTTTGGCTTTGAAACGGAGATGAGCACCGCCCCCTAGAGTCGGGAACGACTAGCATTTATGTGCGAGGGAACCTTTACATTTACCTTTAATGTTTAAACAGGATACTAGGATTTCATAGCAAATGAGGGTGATTTTCATCATCATGTTCTCTCCTTGCTTGAGAAGAAATGTTTGAATAAGACATCACAAGTTAAATGCTGAGAAAATGGCCTAACACTTTTCAATTATTTATTCATTGAATTTATCTCTATTATTTTTTATAAGGAACTCAAGGCAGTGAACACACACAATACCCTGTCCTCCTCCTATTTTCAAATAAGCATTATGATGCCAACAAACTGAAAAAACAAGAAATGTTTGAATTTCAGAACAATTTTAATGCTGGCCTGTTTTGTGAGGGGTGCAAACTAATGCTGTAGTAATGTATTAATCAGGGATAATATGTACATAATGTATGTAGCATTTTTCTTTTTGATGCCTCTTTTTTTTAATGTTTTGTTTGTGTTGTGGTTTTTGTCCTTTTTTCCCTTTTTTGTCTTCTTTTGGTTCTTTTTTTGGGGGGGGGGTTATTTTGTATTTTAATCTTGTCTTGAACAATATATACATAGGAGAGGGAGGGAGGGAGGGAGGGAGGGAGAGAGAGAGAGAGAGAGAGATCTGAATGCTTTAATACTAGGCAAGGCAAAAACATAATTTGGAAAACTGTAAAGGGAAGTTCCCAGCTAACTTATAGGAAGTCTATCAAGGTGGAGTCTTTGAATTTATTTTTTCTTGTAACCACTTTTCTGGCTGGGCTTTCATTTCTCATATTTACTGATCTCTCCCTCTCTCTGGCTTCTCACAAATAGCAACATAGGTGCATTTCTTCTGGCTACTTTGTTGAGAAACGTATATTTTAGATTTTAGTACAAAACTCAACACCTCTGTGTTGCTGGGGGGGGGGGAACCAAACAATAACTTGGCTCTCCACAAATCTGTACTGCTCGTGACTTTGTCCCCATTGCCTTCTATTCTCTTATTTATTTGTGTCCCGCCTTTATTATTTTTACAAATAACTGAAGGCAGCAAACCTATCTAATATTCCTTCTTCCTCCTATTTTCCCTACAACAACAACCCTGTTAGGTGATTGGGGCTGAGAGAGAATGATTGACTCAAAGTCACCTAGCAGACTTCCTTGTCTACGGCGGGACTAGAACTCACAGTCTCCTGGTTTCTAGCCTGGCGCATTAACATTAACTAGACCAAACTGGATTCAATTATAGTAATTAGGTTGGGAAGCCCTAATCTTGGTTCTGAGTTTCAGCTCTAACTACACCACTGGATTTTATGGGAAGGAAGAGCCATGACTGTTGACAGATTACATTTTTTCCTTGTGACAACTGCCCTTTCTTGTTATACCCACCCTGGATTTAATACCCCTCCTAAATAGTAGCTGCACACATTGCTTTAATGTGAAATGCTTGATGAACGTTGTCAAGAGTCATACACCCAAAGAAACAAATGGATGCAAAGAGCTGTTTTTCTTAAAGGGAAGCTGACCTTTGAACCTCATTTAAACACAGTTATAAATAAGGTCTGATTAGCATATGGCAAATTTCCTGCATAAACATTTCACATCTAACAATAGCAGCAGACCAAGGGGAAGCCAGGAATGTGAAGGTCACATGCAAAATAGATGGATACCACACCAAAGGCATGCAAGCTTATGAGCAGCATAAAACATACCAGCTATAAGGGGGTTCTTTTACGGCAGCGTTTGGTGCCCAAGTTACTTGGGGTGGAAAAGGTATTTATATACACTTCCCATCAAGGAAAACAATAATTCAGGATATACAGAAATCCTCCACTTACGACTACAATTGAGCCCAAAATTTACATTGCTAAATAAGACATTTGTTAAGTGAGTTTTGCCCCATTTTACAACTTTTCTTGCCATTGTTGTTAAGTGAATTGTTGCAGCTGTTAAGTTAGTAACCTGGTTGTTAAGTGAATCTGGCTTCCCCATTGACTTTCCTTGTCAGAAGGTCGCAAAAGTTGATCACATGACCGCTGGGACACCGCAACCGTCATAAATATGAACCAGTTGTCAAGCATCTGAATTTTTATCTCGTGACCATGGGGATGCTGCAACGGTTATAAATATAAAAACAGTCGTAGGTCACATTTTTTGCACCACTGTAACTTTGAACGGTTGCTAAATGAACTGTTGTAAGTCAAGGACTATCTGTACTGGTGCTTGAATAAAATATGGTGAGATAGACCATAAGTACAAATGCTAATCACTCCGTTCAGACATTTTGCCGTATCGCAGTTTGTGCTAACCATAATTTATAATTTATAATACAGTGCTGGTTTTTAAATGTATACTAGGCAAATCACACTCAGAGATATTTATTTGCCTTTGTTTTTCACCTGCTCAGTCCTGTATTAAAAGTTCATAAATTTGCAAACTTTCCCAAGTGCGGCAAACTCTTTGAAGGCTCAACACCCCTAATCGCAATTCAGCAACAATGAATTCAAGTGTAATGGTGAAATGCAGATAACTAAAACTGCATTTTGCAAACCAGCCTCAAACCATGCTTTCATATTCTGATTTACACATTCGATCCAAGCTATGTCTTCTGAGATGAGATAGTTTATAAATAGAAAACAAATCCCAGTTTGGCTTCCTAAACTACCATTTGGCATGGAATTTGAATAATTTCAGTGGCAGTCATGACATGAAATGCTGAGCGGGAATTCATTTGTATTTGGCATAAGACAATATGTGAGCCCACTCATTGTGGCATCGTGTTATAGCTAAGCTAGGCTACCATGATTTATTCAACGGCCCATGCCTTAGCCAATCTGAATGATATTTGCATCCTATGCTTAATCCTATTTCCTATACTATCCTTAATGTAATAATACCAAATCAATGTTGTTGTCCTTTTTCTGTTGAATAATATTTATCTTCTATCTCTAAGGATAGAAGGGTCTTGGAGAGGCCCTGGGGAACTCATTCAAAGCTTGGCAGGTGGTAGCTATCTGGTGGCCACAAGCTGTGTTCCTGAAGCATAAAACACAATCTGTCTGGCCTGAGATGTAGCAATGCCTGAGGCAGAGGACACAATAGTCTTTTGCATATTTCAGATCAGAAGTCAGCTAAACGGACGTTATCTCCCACATCAGGAACAGAGTGAGATTAGCATCCTCCATTGCACTTTAGGCAGCACAGGAGTTTATCAGAAGCAAGACAAGCACTGCCCAAGAGAACAGAGCAATGGGAATGCTCTAAAACAGGGGTGTGCAACCTTGGCTGCTTTAAGACTTGTGGACTTCAACTCCACAAGCATTGTCCAAGAGAACAGAGCAATGAGAAAACATTGCCCATGAGAACAGAGCAATGAGAATTCTCTAGAACATGAGTGTCCAACCTTGGCTGCTTTAAGATTTGTGGACTTCAACTCCCAGAATTCCCCAGCCAGCATGGTCTTAAAGTTGCCAAGGTTGGGCATCCCTGCTCTAGAGAAACCCCTAAAGACAAGGGCTGCTTTCTATCTACGAAGGTAGAAGGCAATCCCTTGCTGTTATGGTCTTGCTGGACTTGTTTTCTCAGGAGGAGGAAGTAGATACCTACAAAAATAGTCCTGGAGAGGAGTATCTATGGAGATTCATCCAAGTCATGGTTGTCCCAAAGCAGAGGTGGGTTTCAGCAGGTTCTGACCAGTTCTGGAGAACTGGTAGCAGAAATTTTGAGTAATTCGGAGAACCGGTAGTAAAAATTCTGACTGGCCCCACCCCCCACCCCCCATCTATTCTCTGCCTCCCGAGCCCCACCTGATCAGGAGGAAATGGGGATTTTGCAGTAACCTTCCCCTGCCATGCCCACCAAGCCACACCCACCACACCATACCCACAGAACCGGTAGTAAAAAATTTTGAAACCCACCACTGTCCCAAAGGTGTTTTTTTCAAAAGCAGCTGGACTTTTTTTTTTTCCTTGAAGACGTTTTACTTCTTACCCAAGAACTGAAGAAGCTTCTTGGATGAGAAGCAAAATGTCTTCAAAAAAAAGAAAAAAGAAAGAAAGTCCAGTTGCCTTTTGAAAAAGCAGCTTTGGGAAAAGTGTGGAGAGAAGGCCTCCATCAGTGTGACTCTGCTTTGACTGAGGCTGATCCAGCTCACTGCCTGTACCCACTGACAGCCTCTCAGATCTGAGGTTCAGTCACTCATCTCAAGTAGAGGCATGCTTTAAGGAAAGAAGAACCAGGGGCTGAACTCCACAGGTTAGACACACAGGCTAAATGTAGGTCAGAAGGAAAGTAGCTCCTAATGAGTAACATGTCCCAGTCATGCATTGGCTTGACCCTTGACTTGGCTCATTTATCGGCTTTCCTCCCTGAGAGAAAGCCCTGACATCTTAGCTGTGTTGTGTGAACCTTGCTGGGCCATTCTTAGAAGTTAGAACTCTGAATTCTACCTACCTGTATCTCTTGCCTTTCCTTTTGGATTTGTTGCTGGTTTATTGGATTCCTCAGCTCCTTCTTCCTTTCCTTAAACTTAAACTTGTGCCAAGCCTGTGAGTATCTTTTCTCTTATGACAAGGGTTGGGAACAATGGCCCTTTTATGATTTGTGAGCTTCAACTACCAGAATTCCTGAGCCAGCCATGCTGGAATTCTGGGAGTTGAAGTCCACAAGTCATTAAGGGGCCATCATTCCCCACCCCTGTTTTAAGATATTGATATGAGGGACTCTTCTAAAAGTTCTACCTAAGGTTGCATATCATTGGACTGGGGCAGGCTTTCAGCTTGCTCTCTTATTGGCTGCTAGTGATCCTCGGAGCACTTCTCCAACCACAATTAAGAATCCTGGCTGATGTTTCCTGTTGTGTCCTTTGCGTTAATATTGTCTCCTCCAGAAAAGATACCATTGTGCAAATCTAATCCAGGACACATGCACACAGACTAACTCAGAAATTTTTTCTTTCAACTTCTGTTTGTAAGTTTAAATATTGTCAAGAGCTGAGGTGTGATCAAATTTTTGATGCAAAGGGTTAAAAGGAAGAGGAAGGGTGAGATCTGTGATATTGCAAGGCAAGAGAAAACTAGCAATCCGCAAATTTGACTTCTGTGGAAAATGAGCAGAATTTTTTTTTTCTCTTTATTTTCTGGAAAGAATACAAGTGAGAAGAAGCCACTTAGATCACTTCTCCTTTTCTGTAAAGTACATATATACTTGTAATAAAATTGCATAAAGCAGCTGAAGGCAAGATGAGAAACAATTGATGGAAACTAATCAAGGAGAGAACCAACCTAGAAATAAGGAGAAATTTTCTGGCAGTTAGAACAATTAACCAGTGGAACAGCTGTCCTCCAGAAGTTGTGGGAGGTCCATCACTGGAGATTTTCAAGAAGAGATTGGACAGCCACTTGTCTGAAACAGTATAAGGTCTCCTGCCTGAGCAGGAAGTTGGACTAGAAGACCTCCAAGATTCCTTCCAACTCTGTTATTCTAGTAGGAGAAAATAAACAATCCTTTTAGAGCAGGGCTGCCAAACATCCAGCTTATGAGCCAGATGCATCATGCGCTGGCCATGCCCACACCCAGTTTAGCAAAGGGGGGGAAAGTCCCGATACATCACGTTACACTGCCGTGATGACATGAGTTTGATACCCCTGCTTTAGAGGACGGAAAAGAGAAAGTACAAACATATTGTCAGCACTTCAACCTGCATTTACTCTAGTGCTGACATAAGAAGGAGAAGCGAAGGCGTCTGGAAAGGGACGGCTGACTTTTCACCTACTTATTTTCCCTGGAGATAATGTTTCTGAGGAGATGAGATGGGAGGGGGGAATTCCTTTGAGTTGGAGTAGATTAGGGGTAGAATGACTTGGAAGATGGCCAATGAGTGCAGGGGAGTGGGGAAGGGAAAGGGAGGGTTTTGGGGCTGGACGTCAGTGTTGGCTATGTATGGAGTCATGTTAGGATGTCGTGCTCAATAAAAAGGAGTTTTTTCTGCAAAGATTCTGTTTGAAATGCATTTTGAGACGACCACGAAACTTGACACATATATTTATTATCAATATACTATCTCAAGAGATCAGATACAGAAAAAATATAAAATAAGCTCCCTGAGTGACCAGGACTTTAAGAGTCAAACCCGGGTAAATTTTCTCTCTAAAACAAAGGTTTGTCCTTGGCTAACACAGCAGCCTGCAAAGAAGCCAAAGCTCTCTACTGATGCTGTCATAAGAAGGAAATATGAAGATGAATGGTCAGACTCTGCAATTTTGACCTGCGGTGCTTGCTGACTGCTTGCCGTCCTGCCTGAAAGCAACCTGGCACATTTCTACAGCAAACGCGCATGAACTTGTAGCAGTTCTTGAAGAAGAAGAAAAAAAAATCAAATAATTTGAGCAGCAAATGGACAGTTGATGAGAATGCTCTGCAACAAAAACTGACCATGATTACAGTTCTCCAAAAGAAAAAATGGTCAGGTGGAGAAGGAAGCCCAGTAGAGAAAAGAAACAATCAGAATTAAGGTTTTCCACCCTGTTGGAATTCAGAACAATTTTCAGGTAACTTGCAGATAACTAAGTTCTGGGCATTCAAGGAGAAGAAAAGGAGAGATTGCAAAAATAGATTCCTGTTGATGCAACCTGTCCTATTAAAAGACAAAGAAAAGAGTTCTTATGTTTAGTTTATTTGTTTATTTAGCGTATGGCATACAAGGCCAAGGAGGCTACAATGTTATGCACACTGTAGAAGTTCTTGCAACCAACAGTTGCTAGTTGATTTGTTGCACCGGTACACCACAAGAGGGCTAACTAGCTTCACACCAGCTGGCCTGCAGCATTCTCAGAGGAAGTAGTTCCTCTATTGATCGCGTCCAGGCAGATCCAGTACCAGTTCCAGCTCCCTGCATGTAATTACAGCCAGCAGTCTCCCACCACTGAAATGGTGGTATCTATCTATTTACTTGCAAAATAATAAATAAATGCTTTCAAACTGCTGGGTGGGTAGGAGCTAGTGACAAGAGATGGGAGCTCACCCTGTCCCACGGAGCTGGTCCTGAACCACCAGAGTGCTGACAATTGCTCAACACATCTTGTATCATTAAGCCTCTGCTCCAGTATGTCTCTGCATGATGGTTAGTGGCTCAATATGATCAGGAACTTCAACAAAGCTACGTTAAAAGGGGTCATCAGCTCATGAAGGATGCTATCTGCCAGAAGCAGGGATCAGAGAGGCAAGTGAACAATTCCTAAAGCATGCCAAATCCAAGACCTTGGAAGCTCAGTTGTCTTCTCTCTCCTTTGAGTCCATGAAAGAGGACTGGAAAGAGACAGAAAACTACCTTCTTGCAAGTCAATGGATGACTATGAAAATTATGCTGATAGGAGAAATTTGGTGTGATTGATCTAGATTATGGATTTCTGGCACAAGGTTGGTTACACCTGTCTGATAAACATGCATGTTGGGAGTGTATGAGAGGCTCGATTAAGAATGCTTGAACTTGAAACCAGCGAGGAAACAAAAATCCAGAACTAAGAACTGGAAATAGAAGTAGTCCTCATTTAGCAACCACAATTGGAACTGGCAACTTAGTCATTAAGTGAATCGGTCATTAAGTGAAATTTTGACTGTGCAAGGATTGGTCACAAAGTTACTTTTTCATCACTGTTGCAACTGCAAACAATCACTGAATGAAGCAGTCACTAAATGAGGGCTATGTATATAGATTTGTACAATACAAAAATGAGAAAGAGCAGTCCTTAAACCAGTGTAATATCAGAAAGCATTTTGGCTCTTAATGTCCATAGCCTGCCTTCATCTATCCTTCATCATTTAATCATATTTCCATGTGGCTTTCCAAATTCTAAAACTCACATGTGTTTTGTTGATAGTAATACAAGATTTTGAAGTGGTTATTAATGGCTTTGGGGAAGAATATTTCTCTAACCGTGGGTGTCACCGGGATTTATAATTGGTTTAAAAAGTGATAGAAAACTGGCAAACCTTTTTGTACGTGCATGTATGATTTTCCCTGACCAGTTATGCCGAACTCTAAGGGATGGTGCTCATTTCCATTTCTTAGCCAAGGGAGCCAACATTGTTTAAAGACATTTCTGTGGTCATGTGGCCACCATGACTATATGCCAAGGTGCACAGTACACTGTTACAAGCTAGGTGGGCAGGAGCTGGGGCAAGTAACAGGAGCTCGCCCCATCGCGCAGCGCTGGGGTCTCAAACCTGGGCTGCTGACAAACTCAGCATCTTTAACCGCTAAGCCATCACACCCCCTTATATTCAACATATAAGTTTCTAACATCAAGAAACATTCACTAATACTTATGTAATTAAGTACATTGTTGTCTGCACACAATTTACTACTATAAAATAGTCACAATGGAGCACTGAAGATTCCTTTAAAAGCATGTTTTATTTAGAAACAATATTCCATTAAACTCAATCAAGGTTACTCATAGATACATGTCACGATGCCTTAGAAACCGACCTGTTTGCAGGCACAAAATAACATAATTCTGTACTGAAATGCTGCAGAAGAATTGTAACTGAATCACATACTCTAAAGGGCCTCCAAAATATGTAATACAATGCTGCTTTATTGAAACAGCTGGCAAATTTTTCAGAAGAAAATACAGACAGTTACCTCTCCTGGGTCTTCTAGAAGGACATAAAAAACCCCTAAGAAATAAAACATGTACACAAAATTCCATATTATTTGTATTTCTGTTCTCTAAAATTGCCCCTGGGCCATATTTCCCTAGATTAGTGTTTTTCTAATAAAAAAACTAGGTCTGGAAACTTGGCTCAGGCTTCAAGGCCAATCCTATAATTAGGCAGAGAAAGCCAAGGATTCAAACTAATAGTATGAATATTAAAAGTTAAACTTTCAGTGTACCACCCAACCATTTTTTAATTCCCTAAAATAACCTGTTTTCATTTTTTTTGGTACATATATTTTCCTGATTTATGCTTCTTGCCGCATTTCATCAATATCTAAAATGTATTGCTCTCTTTTTAATGTAAGCACCATTGTTTACATACAGTTTTTCAATCTTTTCCCTGCAGTTTTTGCTATTTTTCCCCCTCAAACAGTACACATGTTGGTCAGACTTTAGTTAACAATAGTTGTGAGCCTCTGGGGAACAGACTGCTCAAATCCTCCACCAATACAATCTGTGATGAAAATCTTATATAGCCCTAGAAGTGGAAAGAATTAAGAATTATCATTCTCTTTTGTAACATGTCTCCAGTCAAGAGCTTTGCAGAACAGAAGCTGTTATGAGGGTGTTTCCGCAAATGCTGGTCAAGTACTATAAAGGAAAATAATTTTCAGACAAGGACAATGGTAAAATTAACATAACTTCTTAAGTGGTGGGTTTTATTTTTCTGGATTTAGCAATAGTAGGGAGCAAAGTTTCTATTTGATATCAGAACAACAACAACAACAAAAAAAAAAAAACCCCCACCAATTTTTAAAGCAGTTCCTTTTATTACTGTGTAATTTCTTCATTGAGTTTAATTAAACTCTCCAAAGCTTGATGAGCAAATTTTTAATTAAGCTCCCATAATGTAAGAGTAAACATATAAAATAGCTGGCTCCATTGGAAAATGCATTTGAATTTCACAGACTCTATTAAATATTGGAGCTGTTGCTAAAGAAAGAAAAACAGCAATGTGGCTAAAAGAAATACCTACATTATAAAAGTTTTACTTTAATTTTCATTTTATTGAAACAATTTTATGTACATTTACAGCACTTACTAGCTACACATGCTGTTCCAATTTTTCAGAGATTCAAAGGTAATTAAAATTTTCAAACCTGGAACTCAGTTTCCAAATATCTTTGGAATCCACTTCATTTAATGTCCAACTTTTTTATTTCTTAAAGAGAGAGTTGTGGGTGCTCCCTACTCACTCTTTCTGCCTATTTTTTATTGTCAGATATAATTTTTTTCTGGATCACATTCTATTTTCCACAAACATAGAAACTTTGTTTCTGGATTGTAGCCATTTCATATGTATGGAATAGTATTCTTAGTTTTTTCACTATATACTCATAAATTGACTACTTAGGTATAATCCCTATGCAGAACATATGGCTTAATTTCTTACTTTTCTGAATCTATGTTGACTAAAAGTGGGTTAAAACTGCCTTCTTATCTTTGCAGACCCATTTTCTGGCCATTCAACAAGATAATAGTGAGGTAGGCCAGAGAAAATTATTGTGGTAATGGCAGAGGAATTTTAAACTGCTTAAATTTAAACTGTGCAGCCTCATTTTCCTTTTTAAGATGACTTTGTTTGATTTCATTATAAAAGGAAGCAGCTCTCCTAGTGCACCCCAGTGACTCTTTCACACACAATTCCTCCACAGATGGTCCCTCCATGGCAGTATAATCCAAAAAGGTAGAAAGTTCTGTCCCTTGATATATAGCTATAAAAATACATAGATAATGCAAATGATTTCCCTGTTGTTCACCTTTCTCCTTGTTTTTCTTGCCTTTTTACTCCATTTTCAAAATTAACTTGGGATTTTGTAAGATTTTCTGAAGTTTAATACCCTGTTTCCCCCAAAATAAGACATCTCCTGATAATAAGCCCCAATCGGGCTTTTGAGCACATGGCAATAAGGCCAAGCACTTATTTCAGAGTTCAAAAAAATGTAAGACAGGGTCTTATTTTTGGGAAAACATGGTAATAAACATCAAGCTATGTTTTTGCTAGTGATGTTTCTTCTTGCTGTGGTCTGGATATTTATTTATTTATTAAATTTGTATATCTTTAAATTTAGCAGGGGGAACGAGGGCTTAGCCGTTAAAGATGCTGAGCTTGTCATCTGGAAAGCTGACAGCCCAAGTTCAAGACCCAAGTGCTGCACGATGGAGTGAGCTCCCGTTCCTTGCCCCAGCTCCTGTACACTTAGCAGTTCAAAAGCATGCAAATATAAATAGGTACCACTTCGGTGGGAAAATAACAGCATTCCATGCACCTCATCATATAGCCATGCTGGCCATGTGACCATAGAAGCATCTTCGGACAACGCTGACTCCCTCGGCTAAAAAACAGAGATGAGCACTGTCCCCTAGAATCAGACATGAGTGGATAGGGGAAACCTTTACCTTTAGTCTTTATCTTTAAATTTAAAATATTTATATATTTTAATACTTGTAATTAATTGTTATTTATTTATTTTATAGAAAGAGACTGGATGGGATTGTGCTATATTCAAACTAAACTGGAGATTGCCCACTGTAATTTTCCAGCAGTAGGATCTGTCACCCCTACATCCATTCCTGGAAGGATGCTCAGTCTTGCTTTAGTATTCTTCACACAGGCACTTTGAGAACATGTGGCCTTCAGAACAGAACGGGGTGATTGCTGCCACTTCCTGTATGCAATAGTGGCAAATATCTGTAGCTCGGGTGTAGGATGAGGGTGAAGGTTCACCATCACAAGAACCTCACATGACACATCCACACCTGAAGCCCTTATAAACAGAAGAACACTGACACTGACATCTCCTAAACTCTGCTGAAGATGTTACCTAGCCTGGTAACGAAACATTCGAAAACCAACCCACAAGCCCGGAGAATGAACCTTCACCCCCCACTTCCTGTTAGGAAGGCCTTTCTTGAAATGAATTTAAGAGAAAAGGAAAGAGGACAAACTCTGACCCCAGGATTTTTAAAAGAACATTTCCTACTCCCACAATTATTAGGGTTTTCTCCAAAGCCTCTATTTGTCCTGTCTCTTTGCTACTCCCACTGATTTCCTCATCATTCCATTCTGAAGTTTTATTGACATAATACAATTCTGTTTCACTACTAAATATCATGTTTAAATGACCAGGCCTATCCTGAGCTTGCTGAATTGAGCCATCATTCCCTTTGTTCATCCTTACACAATTATTATTACTGCTTTTCATTTTTAAAATATAATGTGAAGCTTTCAATTCCATTTTATTGTTCTTGGTTTTTACAATCAAACCCAGTCTGAAATTGGTTTCAATATCTATGGTTACCCATCCCTGTAGACCAAAGATAGTCAACATTTTGTGGCTGTGGTCCAGCTTGGTCTTGGCATGGCAAACTGAGGTCCACATTCATCAAAGTGGGCATGTCCATGGTAAAAAAATGGGAAAAACCAAGATCAAGCATACATTTGAGCTAGCTTTATTGAACTGGGATAAACACATGTCTATCATCCATCAAAAATTAAAACAAATCAATATAATAGCAATAGCACTTAGACTTATATACCACCCCATAATGCTTTATTGAACTGGGATAAACACATGTCTATCATCCATCAAAAATTAAAACAAATCAATATAATAGCAATAGCACTTAGACTTATATACCACCCCATAATGCTTTACAGCTCTCTCTAAGCAGTTTACAAAGTCAGCCTATTCCCCCCCACAAACAATCTGGGTCCTCATTTTACCCACCTTGGAAGGATGGAAGGCTGAGTCAACTTTGAGCCCGTCAGGATCGAACTCCTGGCAGTGAGTAGAGTTAGCCTGCAATTCTGCATTCTAACCACTGCACCACCAGGGCACTATTTCAAATAAATAAATAAATAAATAAAACAAAATAATTAAAATTAATTAACTAATTAATTGAAAACGAAAACAAACAACTCAAAGGGCAGACTGGATGGACCATTGGTTCCTTTTTTCCCACATTTCTAGGTAAATTACAGATTGTGGGATTATTATTCATGCCTTAATTTGTGTGTTTTTTTTAAACTTCCATTGTATAACACATAAATAACAAACATAACTATACTAAAGCAAGGCTTCTGAGAGCAGAAATCCTGTTCCCCTATTGTTAATTTATGCATCAATTGATAAGCTATTTGAAATAGAAACCCTTTGGGTCAGGGTCAATGTATGCCTCTGTGTTTAAGTACAGGCAAACTGATGCATTCTAAAAAGCTTTTCAGATGTTTTCAGTTTAAACTTAAACCACCCCAATTTAACCCCAAATTTCTATCATTTGAACTACACGGGTTCTATCATCTCTGATCTGTCTCATCTGTCAACATCGTCTGGTCGAGCTGTATGTTGAGTCCAGGTCAGTACAATTTCCTTCCTTTCGGAGAGTCCCTTTTATCTTGCTTTATTTCATTAAACCGATGGCAGAATCACCATTTGCTTCTGCTTGTTTCAGTTAACACTTCAGAAAAGTCCATCAAAATGTCTTCAAAGGCCAAATCGTTATGTACCCATATGCTGTGGCTGCAACACAAGCTGTGAACCATTATATGAAGGTTCAGATGGCCCCACGGTGCTCAGAGGTTGAGTTCCACTGTGAGCTTCGATAACCTTGTTTGGAAGTGCCTTATGCTTTAAATTAATTAAACATGTACAGCCCTCCTAAAACATGTGTCGTTGGATGCTTAACTTTCTAGGAATAATAGGGGTTTTTTTTCAGAAACCAAAATAAAACATTGTCATTAATTGTTCTGAATACATGTTTCTCGTGTTTTTATGTCTCACAGAATGAATTTAGCTGCCTAAAGTCTCTCTGAAAAATTTAATATAACGTAGCTTGACAAGAGCAGCCCTGTATTTGTTCTTTTGTTTTTCCAAAATTAGACTCAATATTTTTGCAGAGGAATAAAATAACTTTCGGGATTTCTTGCCATGAGCAATTTTCTCTCAGGCTTTTGGTCTATTTACCTTTTTCCGAGGCTTACAAATGTTCATTTCTGCAATTTCTTCTTGTCATGAAGTTTTTAAGCCTTTATTAATATAAAACAAATGGAAAATACACAGAAATCTTTTCTTTCCTGTTTCAGAAGCATAAAAGAAGAAACAATCCACTCTTAACACAAGCTTAAGAGAAGCCAATCTCAGTACTGATTGAAACTCTCTTAAAGTGTAGGTAATTCCTTGAGTTTTTCCAAATATCCCTTTTTTTTCCTCTCAAGAAGTCTGAGTGAGCAAGAGAGCGATAATCACTGTCATTCAGTTTACCAAAATGGAACTTCAAAATAGATCTCTGAAAATGACATCAGTTCAAGTAATCAAACAAAACCACTAAACATTAAATCAGAGCAAAGGCCTCTGATCAGAAACATATTCAAGTTCAAAATCTTCTCTACGGTGTTAAATTTGATGAACTGGGTCATAATTCGATATGTACTTACAAACCAAAAGTTCTTTCCCAGTCATCTCCAGAATAAGTCTGCCTAGGCCAAAGCCACATGCAGGGTTTGAAGTGGAGGAGCTCCTGTCTTCCCAATTGACCATTAGGTATATACCAGTGATGGCGAACCTTTTAGAGACCGAGTGCCCGAACTTCAACCCAAAACCCACTTATTTATCACAAAGTGCCAACACGGCAATTTAACCTGAATACTGAGGTTTTACTACCTAAAATAATGATAAACAAGGCAGAGTTCAGCTAATTGTTCTAAGAAAAACATGATAACTGTACTTTTATGCCCCTTCATTTTTTCTGCTTTTGAAATATTACGTTTAGCAACAATAAAAAAGAAAAACTTTTGTAATATCATTTCTCTTCCCTCCCTCTCTCTCTTCACCCCCTCTGTCTTTCTTTCTGTGTTTTTCTCTCTTTCTCTTTCCCCCTCTCTCTTTCTCTCTTTCCCTCCCTCCCTCTCTCTCTCTCTTCTCCTCTCTTTCCTCGGAGAAACCCAATGGAGCTGGGGCGAAGGCGCGCGTGCCCACAGAGAGGGCTCTATGTGCCACCTCTGGCACATGTGCCATAAGTTCGCCACCAGGGATATATATATATATACTGTACCTGGCCAGGATTATGAGTGCATATTATGCTGATTTTAGGATAGAGAGCAAACCAATGTTTATAATCAATTGCTATCTTTATACCTGTTTTGATCATTCGTGTACACCAAGCTTTCCTGTTTTCACATAAATGTCTTTAGAAAGGCATATTTCTAAATTATTCAGACATCTAGACTTATTTGCAAAAAAGTAAACTGAACCCTAAGAGGCATATTTTCAAGGAGAAATAGAAATAAAGAGATAGAGAGACGGAGACGGGAGATGGAGACAGACAGAAAGACAGACAATGGGATCGTACACAGGACAGTGAGAGCCAGTCTGGGGTAGTGGTTAAGGCATTGGGCTAGGAACCAAGAGACCATGAATACACAAAGTAATTAGGTGATGTTGAGCCATTTCTCTTGACCCTAGAAAAGTGGCAATGGCAAACCACTTCTGAAATCTTGCCCAAAAAAACCTGCAGGGACTTGTCCAGACAATTGTGAGGAGTCAACAATGCATTGTGCTCTCTCTCTCACATACACTCACACAACTCAGGACTATACTATGATTCACATGCACTGGAATGGTCAGGTATCAAATGACTCTACATGGTGTTGGAGTGGCATAGTTTGTTCGGAATTCTGAAGTTAGTAGAGGGCCTGCAGGACAAAAAAAATCTGTAATTCATCCAAGTTGTTTTAGTGACGACTTAAATCCAAGTTCTTTTCAGCTCCTGTTCCAAGGCTAAACCTCTCTGGCAGATTTAGAACACTGTTTGTTTTAAGATGTATGGTTTCACCCTTTCATTCTCTAACATAAACTCCAGATAAAAGCAGTTGGGTGACAGCGTGCTTACAACAACTCTGTGCCAAGCGAATTATTCCCTTTAAATTAGAAAGGCAACAGAACATCACCTGCTTTAACAGAGAGCAGTCACCTTATCAAGGCAAAGGCAGAGCCAACAAGGGCAAGTTTGTGGATTCTCCAATAGATGAAAGAGAATTGCTTGTTATTGGCTAATGTCTCTTCATCATCTCACTTTACTCATGTAATTAAAAATAATTTTCTGCCAATGGCAAAACACATCAGGAGCTGGAAATGAACACAATTCAGAACGGACTCATTTTCAATCTGCTTCTGCAGAAGTTCTTTGCATGTCTACAGACAGGCTTCTTGATATCTGAAAGCTAGTTAACAATGAAAAATTTTCCTTCAGGTTGCAGCCTTCTTCCTAATGAAGTAAACAGCAGCTGTCTCACAAAGGATGCAGCCCAAAAGGAGATGTAAAAACTATGCAAATTGACTGTTTGGCCTTCACCTTTACTAAATCTGTTCATTCATACAGCTTTTTCCATTCTGGGGCAAAGCTCCCAGAATCCCCTAGCCAGAAATATTGACTAGTTATTCTGGGAAGTTTTGATCCCATAGGACATGAATTTGAGGAAGTCTGCTTTAATTCTTTCCTCTTGGAGATGCGAATTCAGCAGGAATTCTAAGTAGAGGATGTGTTCCTGAACATAAAGTTATTACTTATTAGATTTTTATCCTGCCGTTACTTGTAAGTAAGGTAGCAGACATATCTAATACTCTCTCCTCTTATTTTCCCCACAACAACAACTCTGTGAGCTGAATTGGACTGAGAGAGAGTGACTGGTCCAAAGTCACCCAGCTGGCTTTCAATTTCTAAAGTGGGATTAGAATTCACAATCTCCTGGTTTTGATGCCTAAAGTGGCACTAGAATTCACAGTCTCCTACTTTCTAGGCCAGCATTTTAACCTGTAGACCAGACTGAATGCTAAAGATGAATTAACAGAACATAAACAAATAATAAAATAGAATTGAATATGCTCATAATGTAGTTTCCTTTGAAGCACAGTCCTGGTTACCAATGAATCCTCCCACATACTTTCTATATTAAGTAAAACGTACATTTATTGGAAAACACATCAAGACAAAATCCTCATTTCTATCCAAGTTACATCTTGAAGAAAGTAAAGTACATATAGCAAAAACACTTAGACTTACTGTATATAGTGTTCCACAGTGCTTTACAGCCCTCTCTAAGCAGTTTACAGAGTCAACATATTGCCCCCAACAATCTGGGTCTTCATTTTACGACTTTGGAAGGATGGAAGTCTGAGTCAACCTTGAGCCAGTCAGAATCAAACTGCTGGCAGTCAGCAGAATTAGCCTGCAATATTCCATTCTAAGCACTGCACCACCATGGCATAATAAATATGAACTTCCCTTTCAACTCTTGAACACAAAGGTTGATTTCACTAATAAAAGGCCATTGTTTAATAGACCAAATTCTTAACAAGAGAAACACCCAGCCACAAGGAGAGCTCTCATTTGCTCCAGGACTCACATAAACTCCTAAACTGGGTTTGTGTTTTCTCTAGTTTTTGTATACAACCCAGAGTACATTTAAAAAATAAATGAAAATAAGGACAAATTGAGGTTACAGTCTCTAATATTTTTAACCATAATGCTGATGATTCCCTGTTGGGATTTCAGGCAAAGAGAAAGGAACGGGTTAGGTACTCATCTTTCCCTAGATCAGAACTGCCTAGATTTAAAAATTTATGATGGTTAAGAAAATACCATGTATTCAAAGCTTTTTGAATACAGTGTTATGGGGGTTTATTTTCTGAAAGAGTTGTAAAACTTTTTCTGTACAATAAAGGAGAATATTTATAGCTCAGGGTTTAAATGAGCTGTCCTTGCTGCTCTCTGAGCTTGTTTCCTTGCAAATGTTTCATTACCCAATAGTGATGTTGTTGGGTAGTGAAACATCTGCAAGAAAGCAACCAAACTAAGAGAGCACCAAAGGCCCCTCAACTCTTTCTATTTTTCAACAGGCTCATTGCGTGCCCATTTCCCTGGAATACACCACTTCTATAAACAATATGGGCCCAGTAGAGACATCTGCTTGCCTCTGAATAGAAAGAGAATCAGACACTGTAAAACCACCAAAGAGATACAGGAAGAGTAAATTAGCATTGAAAAAAACATTTTGCAAATGATTGGGTAGAAATGCCCAGGATGCCCACCATGTTCACATTACTGTTGTTGATGATAATATTATCTAATCAGCCAACAAATATCACAATCCTTTAGATTGAGTATTTTCCCATGGTTCAAATTCTAATCAAGAATCAAGGAATTACAGAAGCAGTATTGAAAATTGAAAACTTCCAAATAATGAGAGATTTTAGTATGGCTCCAAGAGCTCCAATTAGTATTGATATTATAGTTGATAGGTCTTCTAAAACCTATCAACTTTAAAGTGTGAAACTTGATATTTTGGTACTTTTTCCATTTGTTTTTCATCCAGTTATTGTTAATATCTATGAACTGTGCTTTTTTCCCCATTTTGATAGCAGTAATGTCTCTATATTTTAAAATTCCACAAGATCTTGATCTTCTTTTCTACTAAGGTGGGCATCCCAGTTTGGGTGATCTCGATACTCTTTGTTAACTGTAAAGCCATACTTTTATTCAATATTTTAATTAAAGATTATATTATGCAAATAAAATTTATACAACTATATGAAACAGAAATACATTAAAAGAAATAAAAAATGCAACACATGCAGAAAAAGGAAAAAGAGAAAACGGGAAAGGAAAAAGATAGACAAATAATCCTTTCATACCCAAGAAATTATAATTAACAGAAACAAATTGTCACAATCTCTTAAAATACAACCAACCCACTTCATTCCATACCTCACCCCAATGTCTATAAACCTATCTCTAGTACCATGCAAGTGAACAGTGAACATCCAGAAAGGGTTATCAAAAATAACAATTTGTAAAGTTTACAAATTATATCTATGATACCCAATCTGAATCCTTCCTCTACATTTTAACAAATTCACCCCTATTCCCTCTCTTCAAATAATCAAAGTTCAATCTCTCTCTCAAAAAAGTTAAACATTACCAGAAATAACAACCAATTATTTTATCTTCGGACAAATAAACCAACACTGTATTCTTTCTTCTTTTTCAATATTCTTCCCCAATGATTTTTAAATTCCTCAAAGAAAGTTCTAACATCATTTTTTTTTTCATATTCTCTTTGTCACTTCTCTCAAAGCTCTTGACATTAATGTTGGATCCTTTTGTAATTCCAGTGGTGATGCCAACAAATCCCTTTTGTAAATCCAATATAAAAAAAAAAACCTATCCATATCAATCTTCTGGATTATCCGGATATTTTAAATATTCATCCAGTTTCATTTGTAAATTCATTATTACCTTCTGTTTCTTGAAGGCTATAATTTTTAAATCCAACTGTAAATCCATTTCAGTTTTATTCAGTGGACCTTGTTCTCCTTCAATAATACTGATACTAATTCTAATTCTACTATAGAATTAAATAATTTGAAAACTTCCTGCACTTATTCAACAAATATTTATTTTTAAAAAGCCATCTAGTGCCCTCTAGTGTTCAACCTTCAACATCATTTTATCAGTCTCCAAGTATAAACAAGGGAATTTTCCCAGAACAAAATATCCTTTCAATTAACTTCAAAGTTTAATCCATTTAAAACTTTCTAAAGGCAACAGTAATAATCTTTAATCACCCTTTTGCTATATATTCTGAAAAGAAAGTTACAAAAATTTAAACTCATAATTTTCTTTTTCAATGGTTTGAAGAACTCACCAAGCAAATACAAGCAGATTTGCAGATCTGAAGGGTTTCAATCTTCAACATTCAGTAACAACAACAAAAAAGTAAACTCCAAAGTGATTAAATGAAGTTTGATCGAATAAGTCCATAAAAGGCTATATTGACAACTCTGAGTTCGGTGGAATTCTACAATTTCCATCTATTTGCAAAAGACTGGGAAAATGCCATCTCCTCACAAAAACAAAAAGAAAGAAAAAATATAATGAAAAACAGATGTCTAGAGTATATATCTATAATCCCCAGATATCTCCTTGCTCTGAAGTGAATTCTTGGTAGCCCAGATCCAGTATATGCCATTCAACCATAATACCTCCCATTTGCCATTCCTCACTGAAGGCAGCACCCAATAAAACTACATTTTTTATATAAATGTCAGCACACAATTTTTGCAACTCTGTCTTGGCATTCTTTATTCTCAGTATGTGCAATTTTGCTACAATCACTAATGATTTCTTCTTTCATCTTACATAATCAAAACCATGCTATCATTTGAAATATGTTCAATTGTGTCTTTACTTCTCTTTGTTCACATAGCTTATTCTTTTGTTTTCGTGATTTTTCATGTTTTGATTCAGTTTCATTCTTCAAAATTCCAATTTTCAGTCAATGCCAAATTTGTTTGTTTGTTTGTTTGTTTGTTTGTAATACTTCTACCCTATAGCAATAGAAGTACTCTTGGTAGCTTACAGGTCAAATAACAAAATGTAAAACAACCATGGTGAGGTTAAAGCAAACAAAGCATTCATAAAAATAAAAATGGCAAGCACATTAGCCCCCACATAAAAATTCAGGAAGAGAGGGAGAGGGAGAGGGAGAGGGAGAGGGAGAGGGAGAGGGAGAGAGAGAGAGAGAGAGGGAGAGAGAGAGAGAGAGAGAGGGAGAGAGAGAGATTAGAGATGATAGACAGACAGACAGACAGACAGACAGACAGACAGACAGACAGACAGACAACCAGGAAGATGGTGTCATATGAACAACTTTGGAACATGGCAACCCAAATTTAAAAGAAGGTGAATAAGGTGGTAAAGATAATTTCTTTACAGACAACAGGAAATTCAGATAAAATTGAGGGGTACCCCTTCCTTGGTTTATGGGATTATTTACTTTATTCATTAAATATGAAACTCAGTCAACTGAACATTAAAAAATGCATCACAAATACCATTGACTGGTGCTAATGGTTGATACGGGTTGCTGCCAGCATCCTAGGTATCAACCAAGCACCTTCTTAAAATGTACGATGTTTTTTGCAGTTCCGCTGGTGTTATTGCAGGAAGCTGCAATTTGTTGATGTATCTTACCAAGTACCCTGATGACAATGGGTATCACTGTTACATGTTTCATCCATAGCCGTGTAGTTTCGATGGCCAGGTCGCAATATTTCATGATTTTTTCCAGTTCTTTTTCTTCGACTCTGGCATCTCCTGGTACCGCAATGTCAATAAATTGTACGTTTCAGGTTTCGACAACTGTGATATCTGGCGTGTTGTGTTCCAAGTGACAATCTGTCTGTATTCGAAAGTCCCACAAGATCTTCACCTTCTAATGGGATTATTATTATATTATTATTATAATATAATATATTATATTATATATTTATTATTATTATTATTATTATTATTATTATTATTATTATTATTATTATCTGAATTTTCCGAGCAATATGGAAAAAAGTAGGAAAGTAGGATCCTATCCTATCCTATCCTATGACAACTGTCATTCCACAGTTGTTTTTCAAAAGGTTAAAAGAAGACAGAAAGTCTTTTTCAGCTTTAGTAGCTTTTGCCAGGGATGGTCTACTAATTGCTTAAAAAGGCTAAAGTAGCAGGGCTGGCAAAGCTATCAATCAGAATAAATGTGAATACTAGGACAAGGCAGAGAGATCACTCCTGATGTGGAAAAATAGCGGCTGCTTTTATTCTAAGGATCACACTTTTTTTTAGTCAGCTTTGCTTTTCATCAGCTATTTTCCCACTTGTTTGTAGGTTTGGGGGAAGCTTCCGTAGAAAATAAACCAGGATCTGCTGTGACATTTGGTAATTCCCTTCTCACAGAAAAGTAGGCCTTTCTGTCATTGCGTGGATCTGCCATTTATGAGCTTATTTGAAGCGCAATGCCACACAGGGCTCTGGCCTAATTTATTGCCTTCATTTTCCAAGGGGCCATAAGCCACACATTGCTCCAGGAGGCTGTCATTCAGCTAATGGCGGGCCTTATATCTCTCCAAAGTGCCTAAATAGCAGCAGGATTTAAAGGTCAAGGTGTGTACCGGTTCAACGTTTGCTAATTAAATGTTATTTTATTAAGCATGGCATTTTATGTAAACATCTGGGATTGAGATGAGTTCTCTCATTGTTTTGCTTTTCATTCAGAGGCACAATCACAATCTCCTTTCTTTCTCATATAAAGGAAAGGCATGCTTGAAATTTCTTCCTTCCCTTTCCTCACCTCAGCCAGAGGTCGGTCAGATGCCCTTTGAAATATATTTTCCTGCTGGCTGGGGAATTCTGGGAGTTGAAGTCCACACATCTTAAAGTTGTTAAGGTTGGGAAACACTGCTCTAAGCCATGTTTTATCTCCAAACATTTCTGTGTTTGCTATACATCAGGGCAATTAGATGCAAGAGACAAACCTCACTGCTGGAGTAGCTCAGAAAACACAGGATCTTATGCTGGTCTATGACCCAAATAAAGATTTGATTGATTGATTGATTGAAGACATAAAATCAGTCGATCTGGGAGCAAAACCTACTTGCAAGTGAGTCATATTAACTGGAAAGTAGGGCAATCAATGCATAGGTAATCCTCGACTTACAACAGTTCATTTAGTGACTTATGTGACTTTAGATAGATGACTTATAAAGTGACTTATGACCATTTTTCACACTTACGACCATTGCAGCTTTGTCATGCAGCTAAAAGATGATTTTGTGTATTCCAGGATGAAAAACACAGAAGGCTTCTTGTGAGAAAAATGTCCATTAATTTGAGAAGCATCTGGGAAGACCACCTCCGTTCATTGAGGAGCAATCAAATGGAATTGAAAAGGGACCTTCTGGAAAACTACTTATTTCCACAACCAAGAATAAAACAAGATGATCTTTTGCAGATGATGGACTACAAATCCCTCCAATCATGTGACAACTGATTGTGAGGATTATACTACAGAACAGCTAGAAAACAACCGATTCCCTTTCCCTGTGCAGTAGCCTCCTTCAGTCTGAACATGGTGCCAATATTTGCTCTTACGTATTGCATAGAGTTCAGTTCAAAGCTCTAGAGCAGGGGTGTCTCAAACTCAAATTCATTGAGCGTCAGGGTTGTTTTTGATCTCAGGGGGCCGAGTGGGCATGGCCAGGGTGGACATGGCCAGCTCGACGTCCTGCAGCAGCCCTCCTGCTGGCGGCTCTCCTGGGTTCCATTTTTTCTGGCAGAGGTCTGTAGGAGGCCCTCCTGCGCACGGCCCACAGCCCTCCCAAGCTCCGTTTTCACTGGCAAAGGCACTGCAGGCCATTCCTTTGCTGTTTCCAGGACGGCCTCCTGGGCCAGATCTAAGAACCCTGTGGGCTGGATCTGGCCTGCAGGCCTTGAGTTTGACACCCCTGCTCTAGAGCAAACAATTACCCAAACCAGCAAACCTCGTCCCATCTTCCATCAGAAGTAGGAACTACAAAGTTTAAAACTGTCTTAGAATAGAAGCTGGAAAATCCAATGCGCCAAGTTTCAGGTAAGATGATTTCACATGTCTCATGGCAAAGGAAGAGCATCCAGTGGCTTTCCATTTAAAGGGCCAATTTATAAAGCGCCTCCTTCAAAGGCATCCTGTGGCGCACTGCTATAGAACATTTTTCCTCTATAAAAGAGGTCACAGAGATAGTGATGATAATGTGCCAATGCAGAAGGATAACAATTGAAACCTGAATGTATTTCGCTTACAAAAAAAAAGAGAGAGAGAGAGAGAGGAAAGAACAGTACTCTGACACACATACAGACCCAATTTCCGTTATCCTCTTATTGAAGGCACTTGAAGGTCTCAGTAAGAAGGGGTTGAAAAGGATGCTCAGTGGCTGATCAAGGGGACCCACTGCTTTGCCACTCATGTGCTGATCAGCTACCATGATGGCTGAGTGATTATTACAATCACTCGGCAGTTTCCAAAGATGACCAGATGGATGGTTACAAAAGGGCCAAGAGAAGTCCTCACTGATGCCCGCAAGCAATTACTGGTTTTTTGGGGGGTTTTTTGTATCTGTACTGAGCTAATAAAAAAGTTGAGCAATGCAATGAGCCATACAGAAAAGCAGGAAACTGTCTGCCACTGATTCATCCAGCTCAGAGTTGCCTTGACTGACTAGCAGAGTAGATCTAGACCGGGTGTGTCAAACTCGTGGCCCGTGGGCCAGATGCATCACATGTTGGCCACCCCCACTCCCATTGTAGCAAAGGAGAAAAAAGTCACGATACATCACATGATGATAATGTGATGATGCGAGTTTGACACCCCTGATCTAGACAGATAATCCTTGACATACGACCATAATTGAGCCCCAAAACTTCAGTTGCTAATCAAGACCGTTCTCAAGTCAGTTTTGCCCCATTTTACGACCTTTCTTGTCCAATTGTGAAGTGAATCACTGCAGTTGTTAAGCTAGCAACATGGTTGTTAAGCGAATCTGTTGGCTTTTCTTGTCAGAATGTCACCGAAGGGGATCATATGACCCCCTTCATGGCACTGCAACTGTCATAAATACAGGCCAGTTGCCAAGTGTCCAACTTTTGATCACGTGACTGAGGGGATGCCACAACGGTCATAAATGTGAAAATATTTTGTTTCAGAAAAGAGACTTGCTAATCCCATTGTATTTAGATCTCACCCTATTAGGGTTAAACTCAAGACATTTAAAGCATGACTCAAGACTCAGCATTTGAAGCATGGTCTCCACAACCACGTATGGTCCTACTCCAGTGCTGAGTAAAATATATTGATACCTTTGAATACCAAATATTAGGACAGGATGATCTGCAATAGTTCAACCATTATATACTTTGGTAGGTAGGAAACCTTTATGTAGAAGCTGGATTCTTTCCAAGAAATAAATAAAATTTGGGTTTGTTGATAAAAATCTATCTTCAAATACAAAGGTTTTCAACAACATAGCTCCCCCAATACAATATTCATGGCACCATTATTCCATAAAAAGAGTGTATTCTGGTGAATTCCATCCATTTCAATATTCTGTTTTCTGATAGTATAAGAATAGATTAAGCATTTCTGTAGCCAGTTTTGTTTTGTTTTGTGTTCAGTACAGGAGATTTCAGTCTGTTTTGTTGAATCAGTGTTTTGAACAAATTACATCTTAAAGCAAAAGCCCTACTATTTTTCTTTCACATTCAGGTTTTTTGTTTTTTTAGCTTTAAGCAATATATACAAATCCTCCAGTTCTTCCAAATTCTATATTTTTTAGGGTTCTTTTTCTTTTCCTGTTTTGTCCTTAGATAACATATAACTCTAGATCGGGGTGTCAAACTGGCGGCCCACGGGCCAGATGCGTCATATGCTGGCCCTGCCCCCGCCCGGTTTAACAAAGGGGGGGGAGTCCCGATATGTCACATGATGCCGACGTGGTGCCACAAGTTTGACACCCCTGCTCTAGATCATCTGTGGGTTATATACAACTTTCAAACAATTTACACAAGGAGTGTAAAACATGGCGACCAGCTGTTCATATTTATGCAAAATGGCTTCCCCCTGTTCATGCAGGCAGGGGGCGGGAAAAGGTAGCTAGCATTTTGCACAGATCTTCAGCCAACTTTTTGCTCATCCCCTCTAGGCAGTTTTCCAATAATGCAACAGTCCTGTGGGTCTCTACATTACCTGGGCATCTTTTGCACAGCATGTCTGTAGCAAACCTCAACTCTGCCAGTCAAAAACACACATGCAATTGCATCTCTGTGCAATGCAGTCATTACCTGTTTGTATCCTGACCTCTGATGGAAGTGTGTAAGTCATGACATTCATGAGACATGTCATCAACAATGTTTCATAATTTGTCCCTTATGCTTCTGCTCATGTTGTTGTGTTTGTTGGAAATACAAAACTGAACCTTCTTCAAACAGCTACTTTCCTGTATTTCTGGAGTTTATGCTTAGCTGCTTAAGGCAGAATGACTCCTAAAGGCATATTTGGGGGGGGGGGGAATGGTAATAAAAATTGAAAAATAGTAGGCTTTAAATACTCAGAAGCTCCACTGCCCAATGTGACATTTTCATCAAAGCATACCTGTCATATATTTTATGGTGCTTTTGAAATTGCATTTCAATATTCAGGGAATATAACATTGCAGCTACTTGTATTTGGAATTTAGATCCTGACGTGGCTTAAAGCAAGCATGACTCATGCATACATCTATGTTTTTGACACCTCTTACAAAGCCATGTAAAAGAGGTGGTGACCAGAAATACAGTAAGAATTTTCTGGGAGAAAAAAAAATTGTGTCCACCATTAGTAGTAGTACAATAAGTTACAGAAAACAGACTAAGGTGTCTATAACTCCCAAGGTGTCCTACTCATAAGATGATGAGAACAGGAGAGGAGTCCTGTTGGATCAAGTCAAGGATGCATTTCTTCCAACATGAGGTCTCATATAGTGACCAACCAACTATTTTATTTGGAGACATTCTTGGGCACAGCCTTCTTTCACTGTTGCTCTCCAATAGCTAATATTGAAGAGAGACTGCAGAGAATCCAGTGGAAAGTTAAAAGCCCTGCAATCTAGTAACTATGGGTGGCTTTAGCCCCCTAAATTAACCTAATCATATTCTAATATGAATTATGGAGATTGTGGTTGAGCAACATCTGGAAGCCACAAGCTGCTACCATTGGTGGGCTGTATCCCATGTTAATTAGAAGAAAGGAGCAAGGCTGTGTAGGGACCCAACGGATATTATAAAGCGCTGGCCCATAACTTTTTCCATAACTGTGCAACTGACCTTCTTAGTTGCCACACCATTTTAGAGAAAGACACAACAACTTTAAGACTTACAAGATACTTGCTGCATACATATCCTCCACATGTTCCAAAGCATTGGTTTCCTTTATTTATTTATTTTATTTATTTATTTATTTATTTATTTATTTATTTATTTATTTATTTATTTATTTTTATGTAATTTATATGCCGCCCTTCTCCCGAAGGACCCAGGGCGGCTTACAAGAAGGAACAAAAAAATTACATAAACATCAAGGTCAATTTAAAATTAGTTAAAATTAATTAAAAATTTAATTAAAATTATTAAAACTCACCCCTACGGATTCAACCCATTTGGTGAAAAAGCCACGTCTTCAATTCGCGGCGGAAGGAGAGGAGGTCAGGGGCTGTCCTGAGGCCGGTGGGCAGCCCATTCCAGAGGGTCAGTGCTCCCACAGAGAACGCTCTCCCCCTGGGGGCCGCCAGCTGACATTGTCTGGCTAATGGCACCCTGAGGAGGCCCGCTCTGTGTGAGCGCACCGGACGATGGGAGGATGGCAGGAGATGATCCTGCAGGTACCCCGGGCCTAAGCCATGTAGGGCTTTATAGGTGAGCACCAGCACCTTGAAACGAACCCGAAGAACCACCGGTAGCCAGTGCAGCTTGAACAGGAGAGGTGTCACACGGGAGTACCGCGAAGCTCCCGTAACAACCTGCGCAGCCGCATTCTGGACTAAGTGTAGCCTTCAGGTGCATCCCAAGGGCAGCCCCATGTACTGCATAAAGCCAAAGCACTGCATTACCTTGCAAAAGGATTGTCTTTGGGAGATTCTTTTCAATTATCAAAACATCTTGGATCAAGATAGGGGTGGGTTCTACTTACCTTTACTACCGGTTTGCAACGGGGCCGCACACGCGCTCTTCTGCGCATGCGCAGAAGCATTTTGATGACATCGGGGTCAGTGGGCGGAGCCTCCCATCGGTTTTACTACCGGTTCTATAGAACTGGTGCGAACCGGGGGCAACCCACCACTGGATCAAGCCCTAACTGCATCTTATTAATGTTTATTAGCATGGGGTTTATTCCCTTCCTCTCTGAAGTGCTGACCTGTCCTATTTTGGTCCAGGGAGTTGCCCTTGATAAAGCAGGCTGCTGCCAAATGAAGTCAGCCTGTTCTGATCCTTCACTGTGAAGTGTACAGGAATCAGCAGCCTAGTCAACTGTCTATAATATGAAGCTAGTTTGGTCTAGTGATTAAGGCACCAGGCTAGAAACCAGGAGTCTGGGAGTTTTAGTCTCACCTTAGCCATAAAAACCAGCTGGGTGATTTTGGGCCAATAGCTCTCTCTCAGCCCAATTCGCCTCACAGGGCTGTTGTGAGGAAAATAGGCAAAGGAAGGTGTTTTGGATATTTTCACTGATCTGTTTGAAAAATAAAAAGGGAAGATAGAAATAAATAAATACGAAGACAGTGGCTTAAGATGAAGTGTCTCTAAGCTAAGAGGAGAAAGAGAAGGGATCTTTGTTAATATGATGAAGATTATAAAATATAAATCTGTTTCTTCATCAGTACCACCCATTGAATTGAAAATATATTAGAAATGTTATCCTTTCTTAAATCAAGGCAGCAATAGAGGTTCTTTGCCTGGATCAGAAGCTGATAATGTTCAATCACTGGAAACCTCTCACGTTTCAACCTGCAGAACATACATTTCGAATATTCCTAGCAACTCCTGGCAATTTTTCTTATTATTCCTGTGCAGGCAACTCGGCAAAGAAATCCATCTCTGCACACCACCGGCTTTCCATCAATACCATTCACTCAATATGACACTAAAGCACTGCAGGCCAAGAGAAAATATGTTTGGTGATGCTCTCCCCAGTGGATGGTAGCGCATATAATAAAGCCACCATATATAATTCAGGCTTAAAAAAAATAGTAGGCATAAAATGTGAAGATCTGCAGAGCACACTAAATTTTCCCATTTGGTTTTGCAAATGGGGAGGAAAACATATGGAACATTATTGCCACTTAGTGACTGAACTGTATATGTCATTTTCTTTCAGCTACTATTACCCCTCTAATACTAGATTTTCAGAAATTCATCGCCTGCAAAGGGTGGCAAATGTCATAGCCTAATCTCTAATCGTAGTGAAGGTTTTGCAACTCAGTTTACTTCCTATCTATACTCTGAAAGACAAGGTCCAAGCAAACTGGGGTTGGGCACAACTGCCAGTGCCAAAATATTATATAGTGCTTGTTCTGTGAGATGAATTGCTTATTTGTTTGGGATAAAGATATGATCCCTCTCCCCTAAAATACACTGGAAAGATAGGTATAAATCCACATTTTTTGTAAGGCCACAATATCAACAAATCCAAGTGGATGTTTGAGTTGCCTTTTAAAAAGCAAGCTCAAGGGGAAAAAAAAGGAGAAAACGATCTAAGAAATGTGTTAATACACCCTGGAGTGAACAATGGATCATTATTACAGCTGCCTCTTACGCTGTTGAGTACAATAATGAATTCCTAGATTGATCTGGGCACTGTGAAATTGGCAATGAGCACTGCAGAGTTCACAGGATTCTGCGTTTCTCTTTAATTAAAGCATAAATGCCTAGCCGTTGGCTCTGAGCTTACATAGACATGAGAGTTGAGATGGATGTTTCTGGTGCAGGGACGAAGCACACAAGTCAACAGAGGCTCAGGCTACTGCAGGGATCTTCAAACTTGGCAACTTTAAAACTTGTGAACTTCAACTCCCAGATTTCCTCAGGCCTTAAAGTTGCCAAGTTTGGAAAGTCTTGGTCTAGTGCAATCTCCCTACGTCAAGCATTCAGGATGCCCCATGTAGAAATCTTACAAATTCTACAGATCATTTAGCCATCCGTTTGACAGCTGATCTGTTTCAGCTACAGGCCCTGATCTGGTACCTTGAACCCCAAGAGGTCCTCCCATCAGAACACTGACTGGGGCTTGACCTGTAAATTCCAATCTGTCTTGAAAGTTACAGGGATAAACAAAAGCACCAGTAAGTAGGTACCTGAGGGTCCTTCTTTCATCTGTCTAGGGTCAGTGAATGGAAAGTGAATGGAAAATCAAGCAAATCCAATGACCCAGGTCATTAATTCCACTTTATGGCTGCTTTAACAAAGAATCACAGCATTCCTCGCTTGATTAGTCACCCATCCTGACATGAGGCTAGCATATAATCGGGTCCAAATTTAATCAAAGTCTATTGTCCATATTTTAGTTTTGCTCAAGTGGTTTAGGCCTCAACACGATACGTTCAAAAGTCTGTGGCTATCAATAAAAACTGTGGAAGGGGAGAGGGAGAAGGGTCTTGATGAGAAACTGCTCCAGGGAGCAAATCAGTTGAAAACAAATTCATACTGCTGTTTCTTGTGTTCTCAAATACTGTTGATCACCCGATGGTTGCAAGAATATGAATCTAAGAAAGCTTTTCTCTTTGTTTTCATTTCAAATGATATTTCAAACCAACATCTTTTTGCTATTCTTTTATATATAGATTTTTTTTTGCTTTGGAGTTCAGATCAGTAATTGAGGGGAGAGCCAGGGTCTTTGGAGAAAAGTTATCTAAAGACAACCGCGAAGGAACATTTTAAAGCTTACCATGTGACTGACTGTTCTGGTTTCTGTTAAGATGCTAAGTAAAGGAATCAAAGATAATGCGGATTACGGCAAGGACCATAAGAAAGGAATAGACCTGTTCTTTATTCTTGCCATCGTCCCACAAAAGTGAGGAAGTGAACTCAGCATTAATAAGAAAACAGATGTCAATGGCAGCCTCACCACTGGGTGGCTATTTAGAACTTACATAATGCAAACATGCCATTTGTCTTTTTGTCAGACACGTAATCACAATTTACATGCAATACTGTGTGGCATGGTGAGAAATGGACAAAACGTGCAAGAATAATAACAAGCTTTAGTGAGAAAGAAACTATAAAATATGCAATACTCTGAAATATTTCCAAGTTCTCTCTCTCTCTCTTCTCTCTCTCTCCCTCTCCCTCTCTGTCTTTCTCTCTGTGTCTCTGTGTCTCTCTGTCTCTCTGTCTCTCTGTCTCTCTGTCTCTCTCTCTCTCTCTGTCTCTCTCTCATAGGACTGCCCTCCTCTGGGTGCCGTCGGCCAGACAATGTCAGCTGGTGGCCCCCAGGATGAGGGTGTCCTCTGTGGCTGCACCGACCCTCTGGAATGGGTTACCCACCAGGCTCCAGATGGCCCCTGACCTCCGCACTTTCCGCGCCGAGCTGAAGACATGGCTTTTTCAGCAAATTCCCTGATCTGCCGCGAGGTTTTTTAATTGTCTGGGGTTTTTAATTGACTAATTTTAGCACTTGGATTGTTGTGTTGATTTTATTTTGTGAGCCGCCCCGACGGGACGGCATATAAATTTGAAAAATAAATAAATAAATAAACACACACACACACACACACACACACACACACACACAATATTTTCAGTATGGAAAGTAGTGAATTTCCCATTTGATGTTTTTTTAAAGGTTTGGATCACTTTCATTCTTTCAAAACTCTCTTCAAAAACCTGGCCCTCCAAACATTTACAATCCTATCATTCTGAACCATTAGGCATGCATGTAAGAACAGCTATATATGAATATAGCATATACATTACAATACAAAAGAATACAATTTATTATTAGAGTCTTAGACCAGAAAAAATAAAAGCACTCAGTATATATACACTTAAAAATTCTAGTATAAAATAATAAATAACAACTAAAATCTATAATAAAATCCAGTGTCAATTATACATGGTCTGACTATACATAGTTGCAATCCCTAAACTGTGTGGCCCATTGTGGGTTCAACGCTAAAGGGAAATGACTAAGTAGTGCAAAGAGTTAGCCATAATTGTTATATACATCACTATGGGGGAGAAGACATGTATTTGCAACAAATCCCCAGTGCTGCTGCGCAGAATCTGGCCACCTGCGCTATAGTTATGGACTGTCCATCCTTAAGCAGATAGGTAGTGTCGGAACGGCCAGGATACCTAGCAGTTATTGGCAGAATATGTTTTTTCCTAATCTCCGTATAAAAGGAACATCTAAGGAGCATGTGACCCACAGTCTCCACCTCTCCTGAGCTGCAGGGACAGAGTCTTTCCGTGAATGGTATCCTTTTATACTTGCCATATAGAACGGCCAATGGAAGCACATGGCACGGTGCAAGTGCAAATGCTTTTCAGTGGTTTGCTGATTCCAACTGATTAAGATAGCTGGCAGGAGCAACAACACATCTAATGGCATCTGGAGCCAAAAACAGTGGAGCTTTCCCTAAGTCTGCCTGCCTCTCGATGTCCTCCACCCTTTGTCTCAAGGTTTGTCTTGCTAGATCATAGTCCATTTTGAGTATTAAAGCTGGGGAGAAGCCTAATTTGGCAAGGTTGGACTCTACAGCCTTGATCCATGATGAAGAGGCAAGTTGTTCCATTGATTAATTGTTCTAACTGTCAGGAAATTTCTGCTTAGTTCTAGATTGGTTCTTTCCTTGATTGGTTTCCATCCATTGCATCTTGTCCTGCCTTCAGATGCTTTAGAGAATAGCTTGACTCCCTCTTCTTGGTGGCAGCCCCTTAGATATTGGAGCACTGCTATCATGTCACCTCTAGTCCTTCTTTTCATTAAACTAGACATATCCAATTCCAGCAACCATTCTTTATATGTTTTAGCCTTCAGTCCCCTAATCATCTTCTCTGCACTCTTTTTAGAGTGTCAACATCTTTTTTACATCGTGGTGACCAAAACTGGATGCAGTATTCCACATGTGGACTTACCAAGTCATAATGATAATATCTTGCCTGTCCTAATTTACAGAAGGGATACTGGGTTTCATTTTTCCACCCTTGTTAATTTTAGGCATACTAGACCAGAAAATCAGTTCAATGGACGAATGTAACATTCATCCATCTTTTTTAGAGAGAATACCACAAAATGCTATTTTTGTGACTGGATGAACAGAATTTTTTAAAGAAAGGGAACAGAGTTTGATGCAACCACTGGGAGTTTTCTGGCAGATTCTTCAAAAACTGCTGAAGCCTCAGCAAAAATTTGAGACCAAACCACAAGAGACTTCCTAGAACAAAAAAAAAAAAGTCAGATTTTCACAAATTAAATCTTTCATGTTGCCTTTTTAGCTAAGTCTAACATTTTACTCTTAACCAACAAAAGTCTGTTGCTAAAATAACTATTGGCTGATTTGGAATTGAAATATGAAAGAAGAAGTTGCTAACCTTCTTGAAAAAACAAAGAGAGTAGAATTAAATATTCAGAAAATTCTAAATGGAGGTGAAGCCTCCATTTGGTACACTCAAATGTTTTGGAATTGAACTCTCATCCCCTCTGGCCAGCAGCGAGAGTTGTGAAGGACATCAAATCTGCTAGATTCTCAGATCCTATCTCAGAAGAATCTTGATTTTTTTTTGTGCAGTATGATATACATTCTTCATAACACTGCAGTATTGCACTGTTGTGATGCAAATTCCATCTCTTTACGTTTGTGTTTGTGATGGAATTCAGAATGGAGGGAGAGGCTACCTCTTAAAGGGCAAAGAGGCAGTGGAGCTTGGAAAGTTTGGTAGGCAAGAAGAAGGCAACGAACAGCCCATCCCTAGCAGTTTATTTATTTATTTATTTATTTATTTATTTATTTATTTATTTGTTTATTTATTTATTATATTTCTATACCGCCTTTCTCCCGTAGGACTCAAGGCGGTGTACAGTCAAGAAAAATATAGACACACAAACATCATAAAATTGCTAATTAAAATTGTTACTTAGTTTGGTCAATTAAATAAAACCCAGAATTAGATAACATTTAAAAAATCATTTGCATGTTTGTATGTTTAGCCCTGCCTGTTGGAACATCAGGGTCTTGAGGGCACGGCGGAAAGCATGGAGATCAGGGATATTCCGTATCTCCGGGGGCAGTTCATTCCAAAGGGTTGGAGCCCCCACAGAGAAGGCCCTCCCCCTGGGAGTCGCCAGTCAACATAATTTGACTGACGGTACCCTGAGTAGTCCCTCCCTGTGAGAACGAACTGGTCGGTGGGAGGCTATTGGTGGCAAAAGACGGTCTCGTAGGTACCCAGGTCCTAAGCCATGGAGCGCTTTAAAGGTGATAACTAACACCTTGAATCGCACCCGGAAGACCACCGGGAGCCAGTGCAGCTCGCGTAGGAGAGGTGTTACATGGGCGTAATGAGCTGCGCCCATAATCACCCGCGCGGAGTTCACAGAGTATATCTATAGTTATGCAGATAGTTGCTTTAGTCTGGCAAGGTTCTGTCTGTAAGCAAATAACAATAAAGAAACTACTCAGAAGTAACTCCATATGTCATTCTTGTTTCTTGTACGTGATATCATAATGTATCAACAAAAGGTACAAAGCTTACATTATATCAGTCAATTGCCAGTGCAATTGCCAACATTGCCAATCATTCCTCAAAGTTAAAACCAAAAATCAGATAGATAATAATTATTAAGGAGCCTGGTGGTGCAGTGGACTAAACTACTGTTAAAGTAGTATTTAGCTGCCAGCTGCCTGCAATTACTGCGAGTTCAATTCTCACCAGGCTCAAGGTTGACTCAGCCTTCCATCCTTCCAAGGTAGGTAAAATGAGGACCCGGTTTGTGGGGGCAATAAGCTGACTTTGTATAAAATAGAACACCGCTTGGGGGGGGGGCAAAAGCCCTACTAAGCAGGTACATACAAAAGTATGAAGGCTATTGCTTAAAAGCATTGTAAGCCGCCCTGAGTCTCCGGAGAAGGGCGGCATATAAATCAAACTAATAATAATAATAAATAATAAATTTTACCACTAGTAACAAAGATCAATCAAGACTCATATGGCTCCAACATTCAATTTATCTCAGAAATGTATTTATTTCTCCATCTGAACAACCACAACCTTATAACATTACAAGGCTGCCTTATCAGACTCGGACCTCAATGTATTCTTCATCTATGTTTAATTAGGGAATAATTTCCTGAGCAGGACTTAATCATACCAATGAATGTCATGGCCATTCTACAGCGTACAGTATCTGTTCAAGTATCTAGGGATTGACTTTTAACTCTATTTAGCTTGTTGTTTTAGAATTATTTAGCTTGGAATCCTGCTCCAATTAATGTACTGTAGATAAATTTGCATTTAATACCATCATAGGAATCCAGAGAAGTCACTTCCATACCTTTTTTTCTATCAATATTTGATTTATGAAAATTTGCCCTATCAGTTTATTTTCTATATCTCATAGGCTAAACCTTCTTGGCCTTTTTCAGTCTATAGGCTAATGAGGGCTTCAATTATTGAATTGCTGTAACTTGGGCCAAATAGTCATAGTGTTTCTTATTTTTCCCCCAACATATGAGGCTGCACATAATATTACCGAATTGAGTGACATAAAAGAGATTTATGTTAAGCCATTTGTTTTGGTCTAATACCCCTCTGATCCATAGACCTTTCAGTACTTCTATTAATATGCAGAGATGAGACAAGGAGAAAAGATTTCCCTTATATTATGCCAGTATGAAATCTGCAATTATACAAATATCTGAAAAATTATTGGGGGGTGGAATGTTATGTAGGATGGGGGGGAGTACTCTAAATTAGTGGATGAAATGACATAATCCTAAATACATTATTATAGGATATCAACTTTGGATATATGCATAAATAAATGAGACTAGTTCATGTCATAGAAAAGTAAAATGTAGTTAATAGTTTTGGGGGCAAATATTGAGAGTTATGTCACTACATGACATAAAATATAATAGTTAAAGGAATACAGAATAAGCCCTCGATTTATGACCACAATTGAGCCCAAAATTTCTATTGTTAAGTGAGACAGTTGTTAAGTGAGTTTTGCCCCATTTTACAAACCTTTCTTGCCACAGTTGTTAAGTGAGCACTGCAATTGTTAAGTTAACAAAGTCACAGTTATTAACTGAATCTGGCTTCCCCATTGACTTTTTGTCAGAAGGTGATCACATGTCACCGAGACACTACAACCATCATAAATATGAGCCATTGGCAAGTTTTCAAATTTTGACCCCATGACTACAGGGATGCTGCTATAGTCATAAGTGTGAAAAATGTTCATAAATTACTTTGTTCAGTGCTGTTGTAACTTTGAACGGTCACTAAATGAGACATCATAAATCAAAGTCAACCTGAATTGAAATTGAATTAATGAACTGTCTTTTCAGCAGTGAAAATACAAAAGGGAGGCCAAGATGTTTTTCCAAAAAAAAAGTTCTACATATATCAAGCTGAATGCAGATAATAAAACTCTCATTGAGAAGATTTTCCATTAATTGTATTTTTAACCACAATGATACTCCAATACTCAGGGAGATTCTTAAATAAATATGTATGCATTCTAAAAAAGCATATTCAAGAAGAGTATTTATTTTCCTTGTTGACACAGCACATGCACAAGGCCTTTCTCACTGCATGAAATCATTCCGTTGTCAGATGGGATGAAACTGTACAGCTACTGACTCCTGCCATCAGATTAGTTGTTATTCTGAATACTTCACCAACAAAGTGCATATATCAATTTCCTGCATTAGGAGAGAAAAATAGGGGTAAAGGGAAATTCTAGGTTGACTGCAATTATCTTTGTTGTTTACCCTTCAGTTTCATCTGCAGTTAGTGAAGGGTGGGATGGGAGGGTAGAAGCCAGATGACTGTCATGCACCAGGGAAATCAGGAGATCCAGTTCAAATAAGTATATGGATTTGTTGTAAGCTTAAGCTCTCTCCAAGAATCTGAACTACTAATGGTCAAAGCAATTGGGTGGTAAATAAGGAATTCACGGTGGGTTGGATTTAGATCTCTTGTGGTTATGAAGGGACTCATGACTGATGACACCTTTGACCCCTCCCTCGGGCTCAGCCTGGTCTTGGCTTACAATGACTGTTCCACTTTAATGGAGCACCGCCAAAGAAGTGGTGCTGAAAAAAGTCCAGCCATGGGCTAATTTTCCAACTAGTTGTCCTTCTTGCGTTCCCATCACCATGGCTTCAGGGTCTTGTTTATAAAGAGGAAGAAACTTGATCGTTTTCTTGAAATACAAAGTAACAGAATCAGGAATCATGGCCTTCTGTCCTCTTTATGTGGGTGAGTGCTTATAGCTCCATTGTCTCTCTCATGATCTAAACAGGGTCCTTGCTACAGAGGCCTTCTAAAATTCGGTGGCTCCTAATGACTTGAGCTTCCTCTTATTTCCACTTCCATGCCCAATTCATATGAACCAATGGTCAAGCAGGGTGTGTGAATCAAGAGGCCTGAAGGAGTTTGACTCAACTTGACCTAACTGTATTGGTTTGATTACAAACTATGCTCATGACTCACCTCAGGTACACTTGGCATGCTGCTTTTAGAGCAGGGGTATCAAACTCGATTTCATTGAGGGCCGCATCAGGGTTGTGTTTGACCTTGGGGGGGCAGGGGTCATGGGCGGGGGGGCATGACCAGCTCGACATCACTCATGTTGCGACGGCCTCCTGTAGCCCTCTGGCAGCAAAAATGGAACTTGGGGGGGGGCATGTGTGCCCCCCCGAGCTCTATTTTCACTGTAGAGGGCTGCAGGAGGTCATCATGGCCGAAAACGGAGCTCAGGGGGACATATGCAGCCCACCCTGAGCTCCACTTTCGCTGGCAGAGACACCACGGGCCAGTCCTTCACTGTTTCCATGGCACCCCCATGGGCCAGATCTAAGCACCCCGCGTGCCAGATCTGGCCTGCGGGCCTTGGGTTTGACACCTCTGTTTTAGAGTCACAGTGAATACCAGCACAAACTTTTCAGTTTCTAGGAGCATCCTAGGGTATAGTTTTTCTACAGCCGTCTCTCCAGATTTTTTTTAAAAAAAGATCTGAAATCTCAAATAATGGACATTCAGTCTTAGTCAGAACTTTACATTGTGTCTTCCTTTTACTGACAAAATCTTCAAGGGGGAAAGGGGAATAAAAGAATCACTATAAATCCAAATCCTCTTGTTCAATCAACATGTCCCTCAACTACATTAAAGCAGTGTTTCTCAACCTTGGCCGCTGGACGATGTGTGGACTTCAACTCCCAGAATTCCGCAGCCAGCAGAGCTCCAATTAATGTACTGTAGATAAATTTGCATTTAATACCATCATAGGAATCCAGAGAAGAGCTGGCTGGGAAATTCTGGGAGTTCAAGTCCACACATCATCCAGCGGCCAAGGTTGAGAAACACTGCATTAAAGCAAAGAAGGAAAAAATCCTGCCATTTTAGCAATGGGAAAATTATTTTCTTCATTCACTGACCCACACATCTCGGTCCATCCACTATAAATGTTCCCTTCACAGTTATGACTTTGGCTTCATTTTAGGTCACTGCAATACAGGTAGTCCTCGACTTACAACAGTTCACTTAATGTCCATTCAACGTTATAACGGCACTGAAAGAGCGACTTGACTATTTTTCACACTTACGACCATTGCAGCATCCCCGTGGTCACATGATCAAAGTTCAGATGCTTGGCAACTGATTCATATTTATGATGGTTGCGGTGTCTTGGGGTCGTGCTATATCCTTTTGTGACCTTCTGACAAGCAAAATCATTGGAGAAACCATTGTTTGCTTAAAACAACCGTGTTACTAATTTAACAACTGCAGTGATTCACTTAACAACTGTAGCAAGAAAGGTCGTAAAATGGGGCAAAAGTCTCTTAACAAATATCTCACTTAGCAACAGAAATTTTGGGCTCCATTGAGGTCATAAATTGAGGACTACTTGTATAGTTTTTAATATTCTGGGGAGATACCAATGGTGGGTTGCCCCTGGTTCGCACCGGTTCTATAGAACCAGTAGTAAAACCGGCAGGAGGCTCCGCCCACCGACCCCGACATCATCAAAATGCTTCTGTGCATGCACAGAAGCGAGCGAAGCGAGCCTGCGCATGCGGCCCTGTTGCAAACCAGTGTTAAAGGTAAGTAGAATCCACCCCTGAGAGATATGCATATCCAGTGGCATGAAGAAATCTAAAGTTGGTTTGATGTTTAAGCTTCCTATTTGGTTCAATACATAGAGGAAGTGGCATCAACCTATGAACCCTTAAGATCTTGTAAATACAATGCTCAAGATTATGATTGCAGTGATTTACATATTCCCACTTAATTTGATCTCTTATTCATTTTACCAAGTGTTATTGTTTGATCTAATCCATGGGAAACAAATTATTTGCATCGATTTGTATTATGTTTTCCTCATAGTTCCCTGCTTCTCCATGCACTTAATGCTGAGTAATTAAATTGAGGCTGACTGGAGGAATGACCCCCCCCCCAAAAAAAGTGAAAGCAATCAAACTGTTCAAATCAACTATACAAAAATCTTTGGTAGCAGGAGACACCGGTGACATGGCATTAGTGTTCCTTTTGAGGAGAAAACCCTCAGGATTAACACATGTGAGATATGTCATGCACCAAATTTTAAAATTAAAGGCAACCAAAGGGCAGTTTGCTAGGTTAATTCCTTTAAAGAAAGTGACTGAAGTGGAATAACTAGCAACTTTCACAAACAGGATCACCTTGTCAACTTAGATTACATGACAGTATCGTTTCTACGAAAAGAGTGAATCTCATTTTGTTGGCTGGGATCTTCACAATATTTTTTTGTTTGCTCAAGAAAGTGCAAGAGCTTTAAGGGGGGCAGGTTGATGATAAAAATGGTCATGTTTTTGAAAAGGACAAGAATGGAATGGAATGGAATGGAATAGAATAGAATAGAATAGAATAGAATAGAATAGAATAGAATAGAATAGAATAGAATAGAATAGAATAGAATAGAATAGAATTTTTTATTGGCCAAGTGTGATTGGACACACAAGGAATTTGTCTTGGTGCATACGCTCCCAGTGTACATAAAAGAAAAGATACATTCATCAAGAATCATGAGGTACAACACTTAATGATAGTCATAGGGAACAAATAAGCAATCAAATTATATTAGGAAACAGTCAATATAAAACTTAAGGATACCAGCAACAAGGACAAGAACTGTTTTATTTTGAGTAATTCATGGGATGTTTGGGATGTTTCTTTTCGTTTAAAAAGTGGATATATTTTAGGGCTCAACCAACATTATTTATTATGCTAAATACTGTTTTTAATAAGGGGAAAAAACATAGACTTCTCAATCAGAACATATGAAGTTTCTTGGAGGAGAAGCGAAATGTTTTCTTCTTCCCCAGAGAAAAAAACAGTCCAGTTGCCTTTTGAAGAAAAAAAAAAGTCATAAGTCACTTCTTTCAGTACCGTTGTAACTTCGAACGGTCACTAAATTAACTATTGTAAGTCGAGGCCTACCTGTACTGATCTTTGAAGGGGAATAACTGGAGCTTGCTAGATCCATTCAAAGCAAAGAGTTGTATGCATCAACAATTTGGTTCTCCTGCAAAATTGAAGTCTTGGTTCCTGACGGTTATGCAAAGAAAACCTCAGACTGTATGATATGAAAGCTTTCGCTCCATAGCAGCCACAGGCAAAGACATGTGAAAATGGGTTTTTGATAGAGATCTAGATGATATTGTAATTTGCCATACATTGTTTAGGTCCAGCAACTTCCTGCAAAAGATGAACAACACTGGAGTTAACCTACCATCAATATATTATATTATTGTAGCATTTTACTGGATTATATCATTATATTACTGGATTGCATATTACATCATACTGGAGGTGGTTAATGGACTGAGATAAGACCCTACTTCTTCCCTGCGTGCATCTTGATCCCTTCCTTCCCATCTTTGTTAATTTTCATGTCAATCTTGATATTAATATTTATTATTCTAATCTTTTGATGTTTTATTGCCTTGCTTTTGCTTGGCTGTGAGACATCTAAAGTCACCTCTGAACACGATGTATATGTTTAAATATTAAATTTAAATATTAAAAATAATAATATTAATATTCAATATAAAATTTAATATGAAAAAAAAAGATCCAGAAGATTCCCATTATCATTCAAAGTTTTTATCATTGACCGGCCTTACATAATAAAAAAATATAGGTTCCCTTTATGGGAGACTCTGTCTTCAAAAATCCAAGCCATATTCAGGAAGATAGATCAGAAGAAAGATTTCTCACAGCAGGAGGAAGTTGGCTTTCTTCCAGAACCTTGCTGGAAACTTCCTTTTCGCATTTCTGATTATCCATTTGGATGGCAGGCCCGCAGTGCACCCCTCAAGGACACAGCTCCTGAGCAGAAATAACCTGGATTGCTAACCATACATTGAATAGACCTGCAGGACCAAGTAAAGCTCAGGAATTCAAATAAGTGAAGGAACGAAGGAAGCAGAGCTGATCTGCCCTAGACCAAAGTCATAAAATGTAGTGCTAAAAGTTACTCAGACAGTTTAAATACGAGAACGTTTTCCATCCAGGGAAATGATAAACAAGCAAATAAAACACTCTCCTTTCTGAGATTAAGTGAAAGGGCAATTAAACTTGATTACAAAAAATAGGGAAAGATTAAGTAACCTTAACCACATGAGCTTTCTTGTGAATAGAAAGCCCGCATCTAATTTTGTTAATACTCCTGTAAAATGCAAACTCTAAGCCGAGGCATCAACAGCATCACAGAGGTACCCAAATTAAACCTAGCAGCACATCAACAAGTACAAAAGAAGAATTATGGATTCTAGTTTGAGCTGCAGGACAGAACAATGTTGTTTAATGTACTAGCAACAAGTCTATTAAGCATAACAAGGACTGGGTTGCAATGTTTGAATGGACTCCATTTTATTCCAACTCAGACATACTTTAAATTAGAGAAATTAAATTTGAGAGCAAATCCCATTCCCTACGAAAACTGATCATGTTACTTAGTTTGGTAATGAAATGCCTGCAAGAAAACCACCAAGCTCAGAAAGCGCCAAGGATACCAGGGACACACACACGCACACACACACACACACACACACACAGAGAGAGAGAGAGTACTTTAAATTTTCAGAAATTCACCCATGATTTTTATGTTCTCTTTATTCAGTTTGTTCTCCAAATTTCTGTATTCCCAATCATTTTACTTTTCTGCTAGCCTTTTTTTAAAACAGTAACTCCATCAATGCACCAGTTGGAAAATAGGTAGCTCAGGGAAAGAAAAAGATGAATTAGAAATAAATATAAGCTTCTTTTCTGGATTTTGACCAGCCATCTTCTAGATGTTAGCCCCCATGTTATACCACTCTGCTGTTGCTATAGTACTACTTGCAACAACTACAGTAGATATTGGAGACCTACAAGGCAGGGATATTAATTAAAAACCTGTTATTGTATCTGCATGTATGTGTGTTAATTAATAAGTAGTTGCATTAATTTTCTATATATGAATTCAATTTAACTTTGTATACACACACACACACACACACACACACACACACACACAAAAGTACATATGTCTAGGCAAACAGAAAGGAAAGAAATTGTTTTCCTGTCATAGCAAGATGAAAAGGCACAATAGCAAGGGAATTATTCAAAGAGTAACTTCCAGTGTGGACTGAACACCTTACAAGTTGTAGTGAAGATATCTCACTCCAGATAGGATGTATGGTTTGTTTATATATACTGTATATGCAGTGGTGGGATTCAAATAATTTAACAACCAGTTCTCTGCCCTAATGATTTCTTCCAAGAACCAGTTCACCAAACTGCTCAGAAAGTTAACAACCGGTTCTCCCGAAGTGGTGCGAACTGGCTGAATCCCACCACTATGTATATGTGTATGTGTGTGTGTGTGTGTATACACACACATAATTTATACATATATAAAAACCAGAGATGTTCAAACTCTTCCATTCATTGACCCCTTTATAAAGTTTCAGATTGTTCATTGAGCCCCAAACATTTATTATTTTCAAAATAATTATTTGTTAAATAATTTAATAAGTACCACTTTCACTAATAGCGCTAGAAATAACAACTGCAACAATAACAACTCCTTGGATGGCCTCATCAAGCCTTGGAGATCTCTATTGATCACCTTGGAGAACCCCGATGAGAAACTACAGGCTTCTCAAGGAATTGGGCATTCTGGCAATTTACATCCAGTTCTGTTTCTACAGAATATTAGATTAATTTTTCCCTGTTTCTCATCTAGAATAAGAAGGATGCCGTTATGATGTAAATAAATGCTGTTGTTTTTGCAAGATATGGAAACTATAGCCCTTAGCATTAGCTCTTAGACTGATATACTACTTCACAGTGCTTTATAACCCTCTCTAAGTGGTTTAGAGTCAAGCATATTGCCCCCAACAATCTGGGTCCTCATTTTCCGACCTCAGAAGGATGGAAGGTTGAGTCAACCTTGAGCCAATCAAGAATGAACTCCTGGCAGTGGACAGAGTTAGCCTATAATACTGCATTCTAACCACTGTGCCACCACAGCTCTATATGCAAATACTGTAAGATCAGACATGATCTAAAAGGGTTTAACAAAATAAGATTCAAGGGTTTGGAGGACTGCGATAGTCCTAAAAGTTCCATTAAAGGAAGAAATGCAGACAAAATAATTAATTATTCAAAACCAAGGCATAAAAAAATGACTGTAGAAAAAAAAAAAGGAACACGCATGAGATTCTTACTTAGACCCTACTTAGCAAAAATTTCTGACATCCTTATTCTGTGCAGTTCTCCAACATATATTCAGATACTGAATCCATATTGCTTAGGATTTTTTTTCTACACATTAATTGGCAAAGGCTGCCATATTTCAAGTCAGCACCCAGGGACATCAACAGGGAAGATGGGCGGCGGGGGGGGACCTCAAGATGGTGGCCACCACTTTTTATGTGTCCCAAATATTTGACATATATAAAAAAGAAGCATCTTTCTGTCACATTCAGAATCTTGAACTTTTTAAACATACGTACACATCCCCTCCTGATAAACTGCACTGGCAGCACACAGGTTTTATTCTGAAGAACAGCTTGGCTTTTATTCTTCCATCATAAAGACTGCTTTAATTTCAATTAATTGGATATACATCAGTTTTATATCTAGTAATGACAGCATAAATATCTGCTTTTTTCCCATTTCTTTCCCTTTCTTCTTTTTTTGCAAAGAAGAATATATCACATTTCCTGATTTGCTTTAGATCAGCTCACAGACTGACTGAGATATAAACTAGATAGCCAGGATCCCTGTGGTTCAATGGTGATTAATAAGTACAAAAAAAAAAACGTTGAAATACAGGAAAGAGGAGGAGGAGGAGGAGGAGGAGGAGGAGGAGGAGGAGGAGGAGGAGGAGGAGGAGGATTTAATATCACTATACTAGACTTATCTAGTCATGATGTAGTGTTTATGATGTAATAAATACAATTTTTTTCTTTAAAAACTATATTGTAACTTTGACAACAATGCAGTTTGTCCATATATAAACAGTGGATTCAGATGTGCAGGAAATAGTTATAGTTTCCCAAAAGAATAATAATCCACAAAAGTTTGTGGAAATCTTATAATCTTCAAAACCCAGTTTTTCTTGGCCAGTACGGAAGTTTACCCCTGCCTTTTTCTGGAAAGGCTTTCTACTTAGCTCCAGCCCCTTCTACCCCTCAGGGAATCCCCTCCAATTATTAACCAGAACCAACCCTGTTTAATTTCTGTGCCCAGATGTGGTTGGCCAGATGCCAACTGTAGTGCTGGTGATTGTACCTGAACATTGGCAAGGAGAAATTAGGTAGTGGTATATATTGCTTTCTATTAGGTGCATGGTACGGAGAAGTCTATAATTTATACACTGCTCAAAAAAATAAAGGGAACACAAGTAGAAGACATCCGAGATCTGAATGAATGAAATAGCCTTATTAAATACTTTGTTCGTTACATACAATAGTTTTGTGTTCCCTTTAGTTGTTTGAGCAGTGTATAAACTACTGTATGTAAAGAACAAAGTATTTAATAAGGCTATTTCATTCATTCAGATCTCGGATGTCTTCTGCTTGAGTTCCCTTTATTTTTTTTGAGCAGTATATTTTATGTACTGTTTCAGGATTATTTATTTATTAAATTTATTTGCCACCCATCTTGTTTCAAAATGACTGTGTGTGGCGCAAACATTTATTTTAATCACCAAATACTTGGATTATTCTTCATTTTGCCCTCTCACTGGTGAGACACCTACAGTATATAAAGTAGGATGACCTTTCTTATCTTCAATCCAATTAACCTTCAGAAACAGATGTTCCTTACCTCATCACCATTTGATATGAACAAGGACTCTTTAACCTTGGTGAGTTCATTCATCCACTCTTCAAACTTGAACGTTGATAGAAGTCCAAGATAAGATAAATTTATCCTCCTTGTCTTGGTGGGGAAAAAACGTAGGTCTGCTTAATTATATACTGTAAACTAGTAAAAAAAATTTCTACATGGAGTAGAACATTGATGTAGACATAACAGGAATAGTGATGTGTGTTTGCTGGCTTTGAAGGGGTTTTTGGGAAGGTCTTTTATTCTTTGTCATATTGTAATCTTATGTTCTTGAATATTTTTCATTGCTGCCTTGTATTTATATTCTTCAGTGCTGTATTTTTCAGTATTCCTGTATATTTGCAAATACTGTATTTTCCTGGATATCTTGTGGGTCTGTGAGATGGGTGGCTTATGAAATATGAATGAATTAAATAAATACATAAATATATTCTTTGATTGCTGTCACATGATATATGATTGTTATCTTCCTAGAGGGGAATATAAAACCTTAAATTCTCATACTATCTGGTCATTGCTTCCAAATCCCCCAAAAAACTGCCACCAAGCTCTGCCTGGGCTGAGAACAGAGCAATACACTCCCACCACCAGTCACTCTGCTGCTGTGAGTTTTTATTATTTATTTTATTTTATTATTTCAATATTGCTGGCTTTGACAATGCTTTGTTATCAATTACATTGGCTATAGAAGTCCCGTAGAGACTTGACCAATGAAAGCACCCATGTTAATTAAAAGGAAGGGCTTCTGCTCTTGTAGATTTTCCTATTGGATAAGGCAAAGGAAGTCTCCCTTTAGAAGAGTGTCTTAACAACTTTAAGATATGTGGACTTCAACTACCAGAATTCCCCAGCCAGATAACCAATTTCTCAGAATGTTCTGGGAGTTGAAGTCCATATATCTTAAAGTTGCCAAGGTTGAGTAACACTGCTTTAGAAGCAGAGCATCACAAGGCTTCGGAGACTTGTTTCAATCAACTTTTAAGTGAAGCAAAGAACCCTTGCAAAGCCCCAAGTACAGAAGCGACTTTCTCTTTAGAGCATTTAATGTAACCTAAAAGCTCAACGAATTCACTTCAAATCTGCCTTTCAAACAGGATTCCAGGGAGCCCTTCAAAGGCCCTCTTCCATCAAAGTAACAATGCTGGCACCATGCCCTTTCTGCCCTTCTAACACCTGACATGAATTAATGCATTTGTAAAGCTCCATTAAAATTAGCCTATTGTATATTATTTTGTACCTTGGGCAAAGCTATTCCGAATAGCAAGCAGCTTCTAAGTGATGATGTGTTTGCCTGAGGTAAAATTTATTTTCACACAAAATGCAACATTTTCTATTCAAGTCTGCCATCTGTTCAAATCGAGTCTCCTGCAAAACGACACAAAATAGTTGGCCTTATTGCAGTATTTTTCTTCTCTTTCACCTTTGCAGTGAAATAAAATGCACCTTATCCTCTTCCAGTCCAAAGGGAGAATGAAATGGAATAGAGCAAACAAAACATCCCAAAGGTGCTTTTTCAAGAGGCAAGTGGACTTTCTTGCTTTTCTTTGAAGACGTTTCGCTTCTCATCTAAGAAGCTTCTTCAGCATTCTTAAAGGGATTGACCCAGAGCTGAAGAAGCTTCTTGGTTGAGATGCGAAATGTCTTCAAACACACACACACACACATATACACACACACACACACACACACACACACACACACACACACACGAAAGTCCAGTTGCCTCTTGAAAAAGCACCTTTGGGACAACCATGACCTGGAGAATCTCCATAGACATTAAATAAATAAAACATATTTGTTTCCCTAAAACATCATTGTGGGCAGCCAGGAGTGGATCAATGCAACATACATTAGTTCAAGGCCGTATCTGAAAGACTAGATGACCTCCAAGGTCCCTTCCAACTCTGTTACTGTTAACTGTTAATAGTGAAAATTTGCTCAATTACAGGCAGTCCTCAACTTATAACCATTCATTTAGTGACTGTTCAAAGTTACAGCGGCATTGAAAAAAGTGATGTATGACCATTTTTCACACTTACAACAGTTGCATGATCCAAATTCAGGTGCTTGGCAACTGGCTCATATTTATGACGGTTGCAGTGTCCCAGACTCATGTGATCCTCTTTTGAGACCTTCTGACAAGCAAAGTCAGTGGGGATGCCAGATTCATTTAACAACCGTGTTACGAACTTAACAACTGCAAGGGTTCACTTAAGAACTGTAGCAAGAAAGATCGTAAAATGGGGCAAAACTCACTTAAGAACTGTCTTGCTTAGCAACAGAAATTTTGAGCTCACTTAAGGTCGTAAGTCCAGAACTACCTGTATTGCATTTTCTTCCTTGCTGCATAATAACTGAAGACCAGCTGAAAGTTTTTTTTTTTTAAAGGAATGTTAATGATGAAAGCAGATCAGCAATGGAACCAATAAAAGCTGAGGTACTTCTATTCTTCTGTCAGGGATGGTCTAGCCTGGATTTCTGCATGGAGGAGGAAATTGGATCAATAAATACTATTCTCTCTTCTCTTTTGTCAGACTCTGAACAAAACCAGCCTAATTTAGTACCTATATCTATGAAATGTTCTTTTTTTTTTTATTGCAAAAGTTTTACAATTACATTTTCACCCCTTTTTTCACCCCCCCACCACCCTCCCCAAACTTCCCATCCTCCCTAACCCTCCCTAACCCTCCCCCCCCAGACTTCCCTATTACATACTCATAACTAATAACACTAATAAATAAACCTGAACCCATCCCTCCCCCTATATAATTTTTCCTCTTTGTCTCTTTACATTAAAATATTTCTAATACATTATTTTCAAATAAAAGCTATTTGATACTTTCTAGTTTGGTATTTGTTCTGAACATATTCTATCCACCTTTTCCATTCCCATTCATAAGTCTCTTGTGAACAATCTTTTAAATACGCTGAAATCTTCGCCATCTCTGCAAAACTGGCCATCTTCAAAGTCCATTCCTCGATAGTAGGCAAAGCTTCATTCTTCCAGTATTTACCTATCAACAATCTTGCTGCTGTTATCATATACAATATTAGTTTTATTTCACCCCGTGTAAAACCCTTAACTATACCCAATAAAAACAATTGTGGAGAAAATTGAATTTTTTTCTTCAAAACATTCTGCATGACCCACCAAATTTTTATCCAAAAAGCCTTAACTTTCCTACAGGTCCACCATACATGATAATACGTAGCATCCAAACATTCGCATCTCCAACATTTTGGCTGAACATTAGGGTACATACATGACAACTTTTTAGGATCTAAATGCCATCTATAAAACATTTTATAAAAATTTTCTCTCAGGTTTTGCGACTGTGTAAATTTAACATTCTGAACCCAAATTTTTTCCCAAGTTTCCAGCATCACTGGTTCTTCAAAATTCTGTGCCCACTTAATCATACAATCTTTAACTAATTCCGTTTCTGAATCTCTTTCTAACAAAACATTATAAAGCCTTTTAATATGCATTGGACCTTTCTCTCTTATATGTCTAACCAATTCTTCCTCATGCAACATAATACCAGTTTTTTGGTCCTCTTTCCATCTCATTTGTAATTGATTATATTGTAACCAGGTTAAATTAATCCCTTCGTCCAACAGTGTCTGCAATGTCTTCAGCTGCCATCTGCCCGCATCTGTAAAAAGAACCTCTTTATATAAAAACCCCCCGAGTGACATTATATTTGTATTCCACAAGGTATGACCAAGATCCAGCCATAGCGGTATTTTATAATCCCATTTGAGTCGGTGCTTCTTCCAAACTTTCATCAGGGAGTCTCTAAGTATATGACTTTTAAATACTTTATCCACTTTATTTTCATAGAATAAGTAAGCATGCCATCCAAATTCAAGATCAAAACTTTCTGCATTCAATATTCCAGCCTTTTTATTTCCAAACCAGTCACTTGTTAAAGTTAAAGCTGCTGCATCATAATATAACTGTAGGTTTGGGAGTTTAAGGCCTCCTCTTTCTGGAACATCTTGCATAATTTTCAATTTCACTCTCGGCTTTTTCTCGTTCCAGACAAACTTATTCACACCAGACTGCCAGACTTTCAGTTGTTTATCACTTTTAAGCACCGGAATCATTTGGAACAAAAACAGAAATCTTGGCAAAATATTCATCTTAACTGCTGCTATTCTTCCAAGTAAAGACAGTTGCAGCTTTTTCCAAGTCTCCATGTCTTTCTGAACCTCTCGCCACAACACCTCATAATTATTTTGAAACAATTTCATATTTGATTCTGCAACCTGAATTCCAAGATATTTTACCTTAGGTACAATTTCAAAACCTGCCCTCCTTTCAAGCTCGTGTTTACGATCTTGTGTCATATTCTTAACTATCATTTTAGTCTTTTTTGAGTTCAGTTTAAAACCTGAAACTCTACCATAGTCTTGTATAATGTCGTTCATCAGGATTATTGATTCCATTGGTTGTGATAGGGTAACAACCAGATCATCTGCAAATGCCTTTATTCTATAATCCTCTTGCCTTATCACTATACCTTTCAAAATTTTTGAGTCCCGTATTGTATTTAGCAAGACTTCCAATGTTAATATAAATAAAAGTGGGGACAACGGACATCCCTGTCTTGTTCCTTTTTCAATTTTAAACTCTGTCGTCAAACTTCCATTAATAATAATCTGTGCTTTTTGCTCTTGATAAATTGCTGAAATCGACTGTATAAATTGGTCCCCAAAGCCCATCTTTTTTAAAGTCTTTAGTAGAAAGTTCCAATCCACTCTATCAAAGGCTTTCTCCGCATCCAAAAAGACCAGCACTGCAGAAATCTGTTTATTCTTATCAAGATATTCCAATAAGTCTATTACTTGCCTTACATTATCCTTCATATATCTGCCCTCAATAAATCCCGCTTGGTCCTCATGAATTACTTTTTGGATTACTGGCATCAACCTGTTGGCTAATACCTTCGCATAAATTTTATAGTCTGTGTTCAAAAGAGATATTGGTCTGTAGTTCTCTGGTTTTTTAGGACCAACTTGTTCCTTTGGTATCAGAGATATATAAGCAGTTGTCCAAGATGGGGGTATTTTACCCCCTTGTTGAATATTGCAAAATAAATCTCTAAGTTGTTCCACCATTTCAGCTTGTAAAGTTTTGTAATACACTGCAGTCAAACCATCCGTGCCAGGAGCTTTGGCTGTTTTTAGCTGCTTAATTGCTGCTATTATCTCCTCCTCTGTTATAGGATAATTCATTCTTTCCTTTTGTTGATCAGTAATTTTTGTAACTCTCTTATCCTTTAAATATTTTTCTATAAGTCCATTCTGCACCTCTTCTTTGGCATATAATTTAGTATAATAATCCACAAAAGCTTCTTTAATTAATTTTTGTTGAAAAATTTCTTTCCCTCCAATGTTAATACTATCAATAGTCCGTATACTTTGTTTTTTCCTCAGTGTGTAAGCCAACCATCTGCCCGGTTTATTGGCATTGCAAAATGTATTATGCTTCGCGTATTGTAAACTTGTTGCAACTTGTTCCGCCATAAGCATTTGAAATTGGTCTTTCAAAAGTTTTATAGCACTTCGTATTCTTTCATCTGTTGGGTTTTTAATAAATAATTGTTCCTTATTCTTTATTTCCATTTCCAACTCAGATCTTTTCTTTTGTCGGAACAGTCTATGTTTAGAATTCATGTAGATAAGTACCCCTCTCATATAAGCTTTACTAGCGTCCCAAACAATTTCAATTGGGGTACCTTTATTCAAATTTATCTCAAAAAATTCTTTCAAATGCTTTTTAAGTTCTATTGTATTTTTTTCATATCTAAACAAATTCTCATTTAATCTCCAAGAACGTCTCTCAACCTTATCCATCTCAATTTCTATCCATACAGGGCTATGGTCAGTCAAAGTTCTTGGAAAAATCTTTGTTCTTTTTGTCTTAATAAGTAGATCATTTGACAACAGGATAAAATCAATCCTAGAAAAGGATCTATGTCTATCGGAAAAGAAAGTGTAATCCAATTCATTTGGATTATGTATTCTCCAAACATCTTTTAGTTCCATATCTTCTTTCAAATCAAAAAAAGTCTGTGGTAGTCTAATTCTAGACTTTGCCAAGCTCTTTTTGTCTAATTTAGAATCAATTACTCCATTCCAATCTCCCATAAATAAAATAGATCTATAGTCCCATTGCACTATTTTAGTATGTAACATCTTGTAAAAACAATCCTGTTGTTGGTTGGGAGCATAAATTCCAATCAAAAGAATTTGACCATTTGCTGTAAGCAATTCAATTGCTACAAACCTACCATCTTGATCTACTTCTATAACTTTTGCTGTTAATTTTTTATTTACATAAATAACCACACCATTCTTTTTCTGCGAAGTTGAAGATATATAATGTACTCCTAATTTTGAATTTATCAGATATTTCTGATCTTGAGTTGTAATATGCGTTTCTTGTAAACATATTATATCATTATTAAATTGTTTCAAATATGTAAATAGTTTCTTCCTTTTCTGTGCTGAATTCAACCCATTAACATTCCAAGATAAACACTTAAGGGTCATCGGCCTGTTTCTGGAGCGCAGAGCAAAATATTTGAAGTTCATCCAAGAGCTTCGATCTTGCTCCTCCCATAGCTCCACTCTCTTGTGGGGTACTCTTTGCTGCCTTCTTGTCTTGTCTTTCCTGTTGTTGTTGTTGCTTTTGTTTAAGTAATTTGGATTGAGCTCTAGTTATACGTTGATCTTTAACTTCAGTCAACTGAATCAAATCCAAAATTGGAGAAGAATCCAGCAAGGGCTCACTCAGAAAACCTCCTTCTGCACCTTGCACATTTTCTAATTCCTGCTTAGGCTGTTCTTCCAATTGCCTCTCTTCACTCTCCTTAATCTCCAAAACTGTAGATGTACGTGGAGATGGTGTTCTTTCCTTAAGAATAGTACTATAAAAATGTTGTGCCTTCTCCACAGTATTCAATCGATATCCTTCTCCCTTATATCTAAAAATTATCCCAGCTGGCGCATCCCACCGGAAGGGTATCTGTAAGTCTTTCAATTCCTTAACAAGAAAACCAAATTCTTTTCTAGCTTTCAGCATTTTAGGAGGTAATTCTTTAAAAATTACAAGTCGTGAGCCCCCCACTTGTACAGAGGAGTGAAAAGATTTTTGGAGGATTTCATTTCTAATTTCTCTCTCAGTAAAATATATGACCACATCTCTAGGCAGTTGTCTTTGTCTGGCCACCCAAGAGTTCACTCTGTAAATTTTATCTATTTTGTGAAATACCAGATCAGGGTTAACTTGTAAGATCTTAGCCAGGGCTTCAGAGCAAACTTGTCTCAAGTCCTGTCTCTCCTCCTCTCGAATTCCCCGAAGCCGTATGGGGACTTCCGGTTTGCGAGCCTCGGCGACGGCGGTGTTTCTTTAAAGACCGCCAGCCCCGCCGCCTGTAGAGCCGCCCCGCGATCGAGGAGCGGCTCGAAAACTCCAAAATCTTGAAGATTGAAGGAGAAGAGATAGCAGGGTACAGGTTGAGCCCCTGTAACCCCCCAGGGAACTGTTTCTGGGGAGGAAACAGGCGTGGCTCCCTTCCAACCTGCTGAAACTCCGGGCGGCGTGGGACGTTTCTGCTAATTAGCAGAACAAGCCGGCAGCAGCAAACTCTTAAAGCGAAAGGAACTAATTTTAACAAACAACGGAAATATCAACTTGAATCCAGAAACTTGAAAACTGCAAGTATCAGTGCTTTGTTGACTTTCTAATTTAAAAGAGAAAGTGAGTGAGTGAAAGTGATTTGAAAAAAAATGGCGCCCAGCATTTGAGTTAACGAGCTAATGAAAGTGGATTTGTGAAGCCTTCCTGCTTTGTTACAAAGTTATAAAGCTGCTACAAAGTTGCTCTATCTAAAGAAAAAATTTCTTTTTCTAAAATTTGACTTTGTTTTACTTCAGCTTCACTTGATTAAATCTGGGGGACTTTTTTAGAAGCTTTTGTGGAAGAGGGAAAGGAAAAAGAACTTCCCTCTTTAGAAAAATTAGCTTACGTGGCACAATGGCTTCAAAGAAGCAGGAAGGGAAGGCATCAGGGGGGGGATCCCCCACACATAAACATCAAACGCAACTTCCCCCTGCTCAACAGTTACAAACTCAGAAAAAAGAAATTGATGTGGGAGATTTAAAAGACTTTATTTCTAAAACTTTGGATGAAAAATTTCAAGAATCTCAACAGGAAATAGATCATAAACTTCAAAAATCACATGAGGAATTTCTGCAGGAAATCAATGAAGTTAAAGATATGGTGAAGCAGAATCAAAATATGGTGACCAAAAAAATATCAGAAGTGGCGTCTGGCCTGGCAAATTTTATTGGGAAAGTTGATTTTAAAGTTGAAGAACTCAAATTAGAAGTTAATGTTAGGATGAAAGATAATGACTATAAAATTGAAGAAGCTGATAATAAAATGCAGAGAATTGAAGATGAGATTGTCATGATACAATTCCGGGCGATGGAATTTGCCATATGAAATGTTCTTTATCAGAATTCCCAGGAACCTGGATTCTGGTATATCGTTACTGTATTTTTTTTTCTCTTTCGTGTAATTTATGCGATGTCTCTACTCTGCTCAGGCTGAAGGGGTCTCTGTGATGATTGCAAAGGACAGCTCTTCCTTGTTGTTTTCAATTTCTTCAGAATGCAGCAGTAAAGTCATTTGTCAACCAGCACCAAGTCTTGAGTTTGTTTTGATGTTGCTTGCTCATAAAGCACGCATGTAACGTTGCACCAAGAAGGCTCAAGTCCCTGCATGGTAGAACTTCTCCAGTTTGATTCAAGAGCACCATTATGATGACCGCTTGAGTTTAGACCTCTGATGATTACTGATGGCAGAAAGGATGCTATGTGCTTGTCAAAATGAGTGCTTTGAAGTAATCCTTGCAACATCCTGTGAGAAGTTACATATCAACTTATATTTTACTCTATATTGTTTCCATCTTTCCTTAAAACATTAACAGAATCCACAATGGACTGAGAACCAGCGTCTCTACTGGATAATTGACAATCAAGCTGAAACTAAATTAATCAAATAAGAATAGCAAACAGGGGAAAATCTTTTACTCAAATTTCCTCAACCCCCCCCCCCAAATAAATTACCCAGACCTAATCCACATATCAAAGGATAAAGCCTGTAAACACAAATAGAGTTAATTAAATTAGGTCTCCCAGTGGAACTGGTAGTTCTGACGATCAGCTGTCCCCGCCCACTCGCACCTGCCCTATCCTGTCCTAGATTTCCTTCTTTCTAGCTGATTCACGCAGCACAGCTGATGTCCGGTCCTCCGCTGTTCTACTTACTGGGGCTGCCTTAGAAGGTAAACAGCTGAGCTTCAAATTGCTGTATTTTGAACGCTGTTGTTAAACCGGTTGCAGCCCACCACTGGACACATACCTACACATACACAACATCTGATGTGGACTTTGTCCAAATCAGCTCTCTTAGTTCAAGTCACTCTCATATCCAGGTATGCAGGTTAAGCATTAGGGGTCTTTTTGCAAAGAACTCTATTGGTAGGATAGATACCAGCCAAGATTTGAACCCCAGACACCCATGTCAAAGGGCAGCACTCTAATCACTATGCTACGCTGTATATGTGTTTGTGTGTCTCTATGTGTGTGTATAGCTTTTTTTTCCTCCACTGATCTTACACCTATAGTTTGGTAGAACTTTAAACAATGAGTCCCCAGAGCATCATTTAAATGCTAAGGAAAATATATCTTTCTAACTCAATTTTTGGCTTCAGATATTGCTCTCAAGTTGCAGAGTATCATTAATTTAGATCAATGGTGTGCTCCTGATTTTTCAATTTGGACACATTCTGAGAAGTTGGTTGATTAGCATTACCGACATAAAATTCTAGGGATTATTGCTCAGTTGTTAACAATTTTGAAAGAAAGGGTCTGTAACCCACGAAGATCAATAACACACATAAATCTAACAAAGGCTCATTTATATGGACCTTTAAAGCACATTTTTATGCTGTGCCTTTAAGGACACATTTCCTTGAAAATACATTTTTGCTTTAAGAGTTACTCTCTATTAAGCTATCTAGACAGCCTGGGAGAATAAAATCTTGGATTTGGTTGGAAGGGTAAAGTGCAGGAAAATATATAGTTCAATGACAGCGATGGAGAAAAATGTTCAGTATCAATTTTATTGTGAAAATAGATTTAAGTGCATTTATTTAATCTGCATTTCCAAACCTATCTACAAATGTCACTTAGTTATCTTTCAATGTTTGCACTTTCCCAAATCTGCTATTTTCACATTAATGAATTATAGCATTACTCAGCCATCACCATGGTAATATAAAGCTGGCTTGTATTCGTGATTTACCACCAGAGTGATAGATAGATAGATGACTATATAAATTGCTGTTGTGGAAATTGTTACTGATGCAGTTCGTCAGTCAGGAAGTTCACCAGTGTTTATCTTTGAGAATATTCAAAACCACATTAAGTAATATAATAAATTTGGCGCAAGTCAGAAAAATGCCCACAAAAATGTGCATTTGTGTTCCTGTAGATTTTTTCCTTTTAAAAGTCCCTGGATAAAAGCAAAAGAGTCCCAGTGGACAACCACTTAAACATGAGCCAGCAGTGTACTGCAGTCGTCAAAAAAGGCAACACAGTCCTAGCCTGCATTAACAGAGGGATAGAATCAGGATCACATGAAGGATTAGGAGCACTTTATAATGCCCTGGTAAAGCCACCCTTGGAATGTTACATCCAGTTGTGGTTGCCCCAATATAACAAAGATGTAGAGACTCTAGAAAGAGCGCAGAGAAGAGCAACAAAGATGAAGGACTGCAAGCTAAAACATAGGAAGAACGGTTGCAGGAACTGGGTATGTCTAGTCTACTGAAGAGAAGAACTAGAGTGACATGATCGTAGTCTTCCAATATTTAAGGGGCTGTCACAGAGAAGAGGGGAGACTATCTATTCTTCAAAGCACGTGAAGGCAAAACAAGAAATAATGGATGGAAACTAATCAAGGAGCGATCCAACCAAGAAATAAGGAGAAATTTTGTGACAAATAGAACAATCGATCAACTCCTCCTGGAATTGTCAGTGCTCCATCACTGGAGGTTTCTGAAGAAGAGATTGGACAGCCATTTATCTGGAATGGTATAGGATCACCTGCTTGAGCAGAGGATTGGACTAGAAGATCTCCAAGGTCCCTTCCAACCCTATTATTCTGTATGAGCCTGTTTTCTGGAACAACGTTCCTTCTGAGATCCACAAAGCCTCAAAAACCTGGCTCTTTCCTCTGACCCCGAGCTAGGATGGGTACACACCATTAAAGTTTAATAGTTGCTTAAGTTATGTTGGTTTCTTCCACTGGTATGTTTTCAGAAACTATAGCTCATTTCGTCAGATGCATGGAGTGGCTAAGCTGATCCAGGATTTAAATCTGTCTGACATGTAACCTGCATTTTCATAACCATCCACCTCAGCTCTATTAGAATAGAATAGAATAACAGAGTTGGAAGGGACCTTGGAGGTCTTCTAGTCCAACCCCCTGCTCAGGCAGGAAACTCTATAATATTTCAGACAAATGGTTGTCCAATCTCTTCTTAAAAACTTCCAGCGTTGGAAGATTCACAACTTCTTGAAGTAAGTCGTTCCACTGATGAATTGTTCGAACTGTCAGGAAATTTCTCCTTAGTTCTAGGTTTCTCTCCTTTATTAGTTTCCATCCATTGTTTCTTGTCCTGCCTTCGGGTGCTTTGGAGAATAGGTTGACTCTCCTCTTCTCTGTGGCAACCCCTGAGATATTGGAACATTGCTATCGCGTCACCCCTAGTCCTTCTTTTCATTAAACTAGACATATCCGATTCCAGCAACCGTTCTTTATATGCTTTAGCCTCCAGTCCCCTAACCATCTTTTGATGAAGTTGTAATTAATGAAAATTGATGCCTTTTAATTAAATTAGTGTTAGCATAGAATGGTGCTACCAGACGATTCCTGATTTGGGGCTAATATAGACTAACACAGCTCTCTTCTTTTGATGAATCGTGATTAATTTCTCTGGTTCAGACAGCACGTTAAGCAAACCATGGAAGAAAATGTCTGGATTTGCTAGCTATGTTTCTTTGTACATGTAGTCCTCAACTTACGACCATCTATTTAGTGATCATTTAAGATTACTACAGTCAACATACACTGAAAAAAGTTACTTAACCTGACTTCACACTTACAACTGTTGCAGCATCTCCAGAGTCACGTGATTAAAATTCAGGCACTTGACAACTGGCATGATGGTTAGTGTCCTGGAGTTGTGAGATTTTCGACTTTCCCAGCAGGCTTCCAACAAGCCAAATCAATAAGGAAAGCCAGGTTCACTTAACAACTGTGTGATTTGCTTAATGACTGCAGCAAAAAAGATATTAAAATTGAATGTGACTCATTTAACAGCCATCTTGTCTAGCGATTGAAGTTCTGTTCCCAATTGTGGTCATAAGTCAAGGACTACCTGTAGAGGACCCAGCAAAGAGAAGGGGGGCCTTTTTCCATTACACCTACTGGCTCCTTCCCATGAACCCCAGCTTGTCCCTTCTTTATTCTATTTGTTACAAGAGGAGAAAACCAATTTTCCTTGGTGGATCTGAGAAAATAATAAATGAGTTGTGGGTAGGAACTTTCCATAACTTGGTAAGAGGCCCACTTGCAAGGAACACTGCAGCATGCAATAATGCCTGTTTGCTGAGAAACCATAATGTAACTTGTTGTTTCAACCAAACCTGCTCTATGTGAACTCCAAGTTGGAAATCATTGGTTGAGACTCAGATTCGCTAGATCGGGGTTGTCAAACTTGTGCCGTCACGTGACGTATCACGACTTTTTTCCCCTTCGCTGAATCCGGGGCTGGGTATGGTCAGCACATAATGCATCTGGCCTGCAAACCGCGAGTTTGACACCCCTGCACTAGATGGAAACTGCGCAGCCATTATCCCATTGTCAAAGACCCCTTTCTGCAATACAGCATCATAGGATTTTCCTATCTTACTCAATCCTTTCGTAAAATCCAATCTTAGTATTATTTAACGTCAGTGAGATCTTTCTCTTACTCATTTCAATGACTTTGCTTTAAGCAGGACTAAATTTGGATTCCACTCAATAAATTGATTTCTGAATTGTTAAATATGAAGTGCCGTGGTGGTGCAGTTAGAGTGCAGTATTGCAGGCTAACTCCACCCACAACCAGGAGTTTGATCCTGACAAGGCTCAAGGTTGGCTCAGCCTGTTCTGTCCCTGTCTCCACACACACACAAACACAGCCAGCTGAGGGTTAAGGAAGCACTTGGCACGCACACAGGTTGTTATCTAAAACTTGGCAGCTATACAAGCATCAACTGCCAAGGGCTTTACTTCATCAGATAAACAGAAAATACATACAAATTGCAAATAGTCCAGTTCCAAACAAGAAACCTTCAGCAGCTTTAAGCGTTGTTCAAGTGACTAGCCAGAGTTAGTTTTTGTTCGTCACAGAGTCTTAAATGGCCACCACACTCTCTTATATAGTCTCTGGGGTGTGGTCCAGTGACTCAGTTATAATCCCTGGCACGCCTCCTTAAGTGCTGCAACCGTTTATCACACCTTCGTTGGCGTGGATCCAGGAACGACAGATCACCTCCCTCGCTCTCATCGGAGACACCTGGCTCCTGGCTAATCTCCTCTTCCTCGGCCGGCACTTGAGGCAGTGCCAGAGGGGAGGGGCCTGGAGAGGGAGGCCTGGCCGACTCCTCTTCTTCATGTTCGGAGCCTTCCTCCTCCGATGAGATAGGCTCGGAGGGCGGGGCCACAACACAGCCTTCCATCCTTTCAAGGTCAGTAAAATGAGGAGCCAGATTGTTGGGGACAATATGCTGACTCTTAGAGAGGGCTGTAAAAGCACTATGGAACAGTATATAAGTCTAAGTGCTATTGGTAGTGCTATTGGGCATTTAAATGGGATAGATGAAACATTATTGGAATTTACAAAATGATTAATACCTGTTCTAAATAATCTAACTAAGCTAACAGTTATGAATCCGGCTTTAGATTCAAGAATTGAACAGGCTAAAAAAAGCAAAACTATTCAGCTATACATGTGCAGACACACATTGATAAGGATAAATGGGCAGACACACTTTGATAAGGTTTAAAATAGAGTTGCGTAACTCTTGATTCTTCCTATACCAAGTATTGGGCTTATTGAAACATTTGTTTGTTTTGTTTGTTTGTTTTATTAAATTTGTATACCGCCCTACTCCCGAAAGACTCAGGGCGGTGAACAGGCACAGGATAAAATACAGAAGTACAAAAGTTAGAAACAATTTAAAACCAAATTAAATAATTTAGCCCACAACAATTTAAAATCCCAATGATTTAAAAACAACTTAAAATTTCAGTTTAAAAATTTAAAAGAAAGGGGAGAAAAAATTAGGCCAGGCCGGCTTGCTGAAATAAGAGGGTCTTAAGAGCACAGCGGAAAGTGTGCAGATCTGGGATCCTCTGTATCTCCGGGGGAGCTCGTTCCAGATAGTGGGTGCCCCCACAGAGAAGGCCCTCCCCCTGGGGGCCGCCAGTCGACACTGCTCGGCTGACGGCACCCGAGAGCCCCTCTCTATGAGAGCGTACCCGCCGGTGGGAGGCTGTTTGTGGTAGTAGGCGGTCTCGTAAGTAACCAGGTCCTAAGCCATGGAGCGCTCTAAAGGTGGTAACCAAAACCTTGAAGCGCACACGGAAGACCACCGGGAGCCAGTGCAGCTTGCGCAGGAGAGGTGTCACACGGGAGCGCCATGTTGCTCCCATAACCACCCGCACTCTGCGCCAGTTGGAGCCTCCAGGTGCTCCTCAAGGGGAGCCCCATGTAGAGAGCATTACAATAGTCCAGGCGGGAGGTGACGAGGGCATGAGTGACTGTGTGTAGGGAGTCCCTGATCCAGTGAATCAGGTGAACCTGATGAAAAATCCTCCTGGTCACGGCCGTCAAGTGCTCTTCTAAAGACAGCCGTGAATCCAGGAGGACACCCAAGTTGCGAGCCCTCTCCGTGGGGGCCAGCAATTTGCCCCCAATAGCCAGCGATGGCGTCAACTGACTATATCGGGACGTCGGAAACCACAGCCACTCGGTCTTGGATGGGTTGAGCCTGAGCCTGTTCCTCCCCATCCAGATCCGCATGGCCTCCAGACACCAGGACATCACTTCAAGGGCATCGTTGGGGTGGTCCGGGGTGGAGATGTACAACTGAGTATCATCAGTGTACTGATGGTACTTCACCCTGAAACTACGGATGATTTCGCCCAGCAGCTTTACATAAATGTTGAACAGAAGGGGCGAGATTTAACCTTCTGTATTGTTGTTAAGGAAAAAACATATGAGAAAATATTCAAAAAGTATAACTCTGGCACCCAGAAGCACTTATTAAGGCTCTGATGCACCTCTACAGTTTGCAGAGCATGGAAATATTCTTTTTAATCATAAGAGGAAAATGGGGCCAAACAGAATTCGTGCTGGCATCTGTACTGACAGATGCCAGCATAAAGGTTTCCCTTGCAGTGGTTTATATTTTGATTCCTAAAGCACTGCCATGAGTCCAAGGCCAAACCATTTTATAATACAAGCTGGAACAGCCAATCTGGGTGGTTAGTTTAAGGGGAACGGTTATTTTGGGCCTCAGGCCATCTCAGTATACATTTAAAAATCAGCAAGTCTAGGAAATTGGATGTTGTTTTGATTTTTTTCACTTCACTCGTTGGAGACAACGGTTACATAATGTTATTTAAGATCACATGTCTTGCATTGCCCAGACCGGGGTCATGCTTGCTAACTTCCAACAAAAGTTCTATTCTCCTGTTGCCACTGAATGGCAGGCAAAGCAGTAGCAGAAGAACTGAAGTCTTTTTTTAATCCACCGTTTCCATAGCTTCTCCAAGTTTTCTTCCTCACTTCTCTTCCTGAGAATCTAGAGTCCCTGATATCAGCCCACTGAGGCCTATAAGATACAAGAAAACATCGTCATTTAGATTGTCACTTAAGTTTTACTGCACAAAACTTCCCAAGTGCTAATTAAAATAACCATCCTCCAAAGTCTTGGTTAAATCATTTTGCATCCCAGTCAACCTGTGTCAAACCCAAAGCATTTTGAACTAGGACGCAGAAATCTATTAGCTGTAAAAGTCAGTGATTCGTTGGGCCCCATCTGCCTTCCCCCAAATAGATTCTGAGCCAGAAAGGTGGAAGTAAAAGACTATTCTTTATTTATGAGCACAACTTACTGACCTCTTAGCCAAGAAGAGAAGCGATTTGCTGCTCTTGGATACCCCTTGAAGCCTGGCTAGATGGCTCAGTGGCTAAGACATCAGAAAGGTTGGCAGTTCAGCAGTTTGAATCCCTAGTATAGGTCTCCTGCATGAGCAGGGGGTTGGACTAGATGACCTCCAAGGCATCTTCCAACTCTGTTACTGTTACCAAATATACCACAAGCAGAGCTCATTCCAATAAATGTAATAACTCTTTTAATTATATGTTATCTTCATTGGGATTTCTATTTTTATTATTTTAAAGGTATTTGTTAAGTTTTTAATGTTTTAATGCTGAAAGTCACCCAGCATTAGAGGTGTTTCTTTATGAGATGGGCAGCAAATAAAGTCAATAAACAAATAAATTAATAAAATCATTGTGTAGAAAGTCAGCACCCACCCTCCTAGAAGAATGAAATATTTTGAGGAATATTAAAAATATATATATATATTATATTTCCCTAAATGAGAAATGGAGAAGCATGTTTTTTTAGAGGCAGGAAGCAGACTCAGCCTTTCTTAATAGCCCCAAGCAGATTTTGTGCACTTTAAGGAAGACTGGGCCAGGCTATCTACAAAACAAAAGACCTTTAGCTCCAGGACAATGGGATTATCCTTCAAGAAAAAGCCATTAAACCACAGAACACAAGTCCCTTCATGGCATTATCCCTAGCAAACTTCAACCAAACCTAGGAGCTCAGACAACCTATAGAGCCAGCTATGACCCCTGCATAACCCCTACAACAGCCAATAGAATACATGTTCTTGCACAGGAACAGGAAGTTCAAGTGTAAAGCCCAAGAGAAGTATAACCCCCCCCCCCACTCTCAACTCCATGTGGTCAGCTGCACCAGAACCATGAGCTTGGTGGTTCTGTTCATCATTAAACCATCTTTCCAATCAGCCTCCATGTTTCCAATGTCTATCTCCCAACTTGGAACTGAACCAGATGGATATTTCTTCCCACAGCGTGATCCTGTTAATGCTCGTCTAAATATTCAGAAGGTGTGTTTTCACCATTCTAATGAACTTTTGAGTGCAAAAGATCAAGCAAGACCTCCCTTGACTGGTTCTTATGTGTTTAACTGCTTACTTATTTATCCCTTTCTAAGGGATTTGGGGACTGGAAACACAAAGTCTCCAACCTTTACTATCAATTCAATCAATCAATCAATTAAAATACGGTAAGAATAACTATTTTTCATGACCCCCAAATCTGCCTGAAGTGGCTAACTTAACTGCCTAATGATAGAACTGTCTTCTCTGTCAATGAAGTAAACCTTCATTTAATGTCACTCTATCCCTGAGATTTGGATTTGTTGGTTTATTGCTGTAGTGGTTGTCTTCCTATTCACTCTTTTCTCCTGGCCAGTCATAAAGCTTGGTTTATTATTAGTAAGAATTAAAAGGAATTTAGAGAAAACAATGCTGTCTAGAATGTTAAAAAAATATTATGTGCCCTTTTCTAGCCAACTGGAACTTCCATTCCCACTAAACTCTTGAACAGGAAGACCATGAATTGCAATGTACCGGTATCTCATACTTTATTATTTCTACACCCTTAAATTAGGAGGCAATGTCCAACCTCTTATTATGTGGATGGGGAAAAAACGAATGGAGTTTTCTAAATCAACATATATCACCCCCACTGTCTTGATGGTGTTTATTCAACCAACAGTTTGAAATAAAGAGGACAGCACAATATTAACACAAGAAAAACATGACCTCAATTTCCAAAAGGCAGGGGGAAAAAAATGCATCTTTCCAGAAGAAAAGAAAATGAAAATGAGTATAATGTGAGAAAAGAGGAAGATTTAATTAGGGATCAAAGAGGTGGAATAGGACAGAATTTTTCAATTTTATTAACAGCGAATCCGAAAAGACAAATACCAGATCTGCATTATAGAGAAGAAGAAAAATCTTCATTTTGAAGGGGTATTGAAGAAACATCCATGTTTCAAAATGTTTATGAAGATATTCTTACAGCAATTGATAAATTGTTCCAGCTTATCTGTCTGGAACCTGCACTGCATATCAGACATAAATACAACTGAGAGAGTCCAGAGATATTTTACTGGAAGAGTCCTCCATTCCTCTACCCACAATAATGCTACCAGACTTCAAATTTTGGGTTTAAACAACTTAGAATTATGCCGACTTCGGTCTGACCTAAGTGTAGTACATAAAATTATCTGCTACAATGTCCTCCCTGTCAATGACTACTTCAGCTTCAACCACAACAATACATGAACAAATAATAAAGGTAAACCGTTCCAAACTCGATTGCAGAAAATACGACTTCAGCAACAGGGTGGTCAATGCCTGGAATGCACTACCTGACTCTGTGGTTTCTTCCTCAAACCCCCAAAACTTTAACCTTAGACTGTCTACTGTTGACCTCATCCCTTTCCTAAGTGGTCTGTAAGGGGCGTGCATAAGCGCAAGAGCATGCTTACCGTCCCTGTCCTATTGTCCCTTTTTATTCGTATCCATTTCATGTATTCATAATCATGTTTTATACTTTTATCTGTTATCTTATATATGCTTGACAAATACATAAATAAAAATAAATAAAATAAATAAAAACCTTCAGAACTATATAACAAAAGCTCTAGCACTCTTCTTGAATAAGTACCATTCAAAATAAAACCCAAACCTCAGGTTTCTCTTTATAAGCTCCATTGCAATACATTCAGGGAAAGGGCCTCTTTTTTGCCACCCTTTTTTTTTTTTAACAAGAGAAAGAAAAAGGGGCAGTGCATTGCGCACACGAATAGTCACTCGGGACATTTAAGAAATTATATAGATGGAAAAGCTTTTATGAGAACAAACCAAGTATCACAATCTACATAAGCCATATTTAAATGTATACACTAAATAAAATAATGTCAGTCTTGGTCTAGAACTACTTCTTAAAAGGTGGTCTAAGGATCCAAGACAGTGGTGGGTTCCACCCGGTTTCGCCCGGTTCTGCCAAGCCAGTAGCAGTGACGATATGACGTCACCAAACCGGTTCTGCAGTTGCTGAAGTAGAACAAGGAAAAGATAGCTTTGGGGTTGAGTTCAGTGAAAATGACTTGGGTAGCTGGGAAAATAACAAGAGGTCAAAGGCTATAATTTTATTTGTTTACTTATTTTACAGCCCACTTCAATCCTAAAACTCCAGGCAATGTATAGCAGAATAAAATCATCCTATAAATTACCTTACGACCACTGTAGCATCCCCATTGTCACATGATCAAAATTTGGACGCTTGGCAACTGGCATGTATTTAAGACAGTTGCACTGACCTGGGGTCATGTGATCATCATTTGTAACCTTCCCAGTCGGCTTCCAACAAACAAAGTCAAAGTGGGATGCCAGATTCGCTTAATGACGGAATGATTACTGCAACCAGCCAGCCTTCCAATGAGGACCTGTATACTTCCCAGGTCAGAAAGAGGGCTGAGAAAGTATCTACAGACCTCTCACATCCTGGACATTTCAACTCCTCCTCTCGGGACACCGCTATAGGGCACTGCATGCCAAAACAACTAGACACAAAAAGAGTTTTTTCCCTCATGCCATCACTCTGCTGAACACCTAATTCCCACAGTACCCTTGTCTAAGTATATTTACCTATGTAGTTTGGCTGTATTACTTTTATCCTTCTTATCTGTTCCATTACCTTCTCTTATTGGTATCATTATTATGATTATTATTACTTTGCTTCTTTTGTATGTACGCTGAGAGCTTTTCACCAGAGACCAATTCCATGTGTATCTATCACACTTGGCCAATAAAGTATTCTATTCATTGGGTATTTATCAAAAGTTAGTAAATGACCTATTACAGTGATGGCTAACCTTTTCAGGACCAAGTGCCCAAAGCGTGCACATGAATTTGCGCGCAGCCCCGTGCATGCTTGTGCAGCCCCCACATGAGCCTCCATGCAAGTGTGAGCGCCCCCTGCACATACCCTGAGCATGCGTGTCCATCCCCATCCCTGTGCTCCACCCCCCCACATGCGCAGCAGAGACCTGACGACCAGCTGGCTGGCAGGAGATGCGCTCACATGCACAGCAGAGCTGAATTGGGGCAATGGCTCGCGTGCCCACAGAGAGGGTGCTGCATGCCACCTGTGACACGCGTGCCATAGGTTCACCATCACGGACCTATTATGTCATTCAAAATACTATTTATGTCCATATCCATGGTAACAAGTCACCAGTATTTGTGAACAACAAAATGGTTAAGAAGGATGAAGCAAACTGTGGTCTTTCTGATGTTGGCGAACTTCTATTTCCTATATTATTCTAACTATAAATTCAGTTAGAATAATCTATGGGGAGTAGAGTCTAGGAACACATGAAAGACCTCCAGTTTCCCACCGCTGTGGGTTTGAGATCTTAATTCCATGTTTCTTTTATTAATTTCAAATGTAACATTTCTTATGATGCCAAGAAATAAAGGAATAAATTTGAAAGTTAAAGATGACAGAAATTATTAGCAGAAGAATGTGCTTTTTCCCAGTGTTTTTTGTCAGCCATAAATTAGTCAGCCTAGCTGCAGAACAAACATCCCTGTAGGCAAAACGTAGTCAGCCTATTTCCTCAACCTCAGATTCTCCTTTCATCTTCAGCAGGCTCCGAATGACAGTTCCATGCTGTGCAATCACACAGCAGACTCAATGATATTCATACCTCTCCATGAAAAACATATCATCTTCTCAGTGCAAGAGATTCCTGATCAAAATGAAAAGAGCAAAAGCACTGAGACAGCAGTCAGTCATTCAAAATCCATCTTTAATAGGCCTGGGAGAGGCTTCGCAAAAGCGTCACACGTTCTGCCAGCCTTGAGGGGTGACAGAACTTTTTTCAAACTTCTCTGTCAAAAGCTTCGCTTCCATCTGGGTTTCTTTCCCACTGGGAGAGTTTGACCATTGCAGCAAAGACCTGAGACTAAAGGCAAGAAGTTGGTTGCACGGCCCTGCAGAGTGTGTGGAGAAGATCAAAGCTCTGTCCTGAAATGCACAAATCCTGGATGTATACTGAGTTCAATTCTCTCACAGTTTTCTTCCTCCTCTGGATGAATTCTGTCTGCAGAGAGAGAAAATGCTCCATGAACATAGAGGTGGCTCTTCAGATGAAGATATCCAATAGCCATACTCTTTCTGACAGCCGAATGGATTTCCAAGGATATGTTTCACTTCAATGAATGCTCAATCAAAGCAACCCTCTGGACTCACTGAAGTCACACGGCCCTCTCATTTCTTGCCTTGACTGGTGTATTTAAAGCACAGAAGCTTCCAGTTTTTGCAAGCATGGCTCAAAACTGCAAGCGATGAAAGGTCCCCCCAGCAAGGCTAACCGTGTTAGGTCTTCATCTCATTACACTTCATCACATCGCCCCTGAAATATACAATGCATTGTGATAGCAAATCAACCATCATATCCAGGCTTACGTGACTGATAAAGAGAGAAAGCTTATCTGAATTGTCCAGTGCCCAGTTGCCACAACGAGTAGGTGAGAGGGCAAAACAGATGGCACCCTCTGTTACTAATTCCTAGCTCCTCTTCAAAGTGACTTCATGGACATCCGAAAGGTGCTTTTTCAAGAGGCAACTGGGCTTTCTGTTTTTTCTTTGAAGACGTTTCACTTCTCATCTAAGAAGCTTCTTCAGCTCTGATTGGATGGTGGGGAATGGAAGGATTTATACACCTTGCAGACAGCTGGTCATTTGCATTCTTTTAACATTAAGACCACCTGGAGGTTTATTTGTGTCATCATGGACCTTATCCCTGCTGTGATTCTTGCTCATTCTGCTACTGTTCATGGACCTGATGTCTGCTATGATTCAGAAGTATCTTCTGCCCTGCTCTGTTGCCCTGAGGGCCCCTATACATTTGGGCTAGAGCAGTCAGGAACCAGCTACTGCAGTCAGGAACCAGCTACTGTCAGCAGTACATAGCAGTACATAGGCTATAAGAGCCGTGATGGCGCAATGGTTAGAGTGCAGTATTGCAGGCTAATTCTGCCGACTGCTAGTGATTCAATCCTGACCGGCTCAAGGTTGACTCAGCCTTCCTGTCAACTGTCCCATTGGGACATGCAGAAAAGAAACTCCTTATTTTACCAAGGGTATAACTTTACTGATAGAGCCATATAGGCACAGTTAAAAGAAAAGAAAGAAAAGAAAAGAAAAGAAAAGAAAAGAAAAGAAAAGAAAAGAAAAGAAAAGAAAAGAAAAGAAAAGAAAAGAAAAGAAAAGAAAAGAAAAGAAAAGAAAAGAAAAGAAAAGAAAAGCCAGTTCTGCCTTTTGGCGTGTAAAGCTGCATGGTTAAAATCTCCCTTTCTCCCCAATCCAGCGCAATCTCTTTGTTTCATAGTGCTTTTACAGCCCTCTCTAAACAGTTTACAGAGTCAGCCATATTGCCCCCAACAATCTGGGTCCCAATTTTACCCACCTCGGAAGGATGGAAGGCTGAGTCAACCTTGAACCGGCGAGATTTGAACTGCTGAACTGTAGCTAGCAGTCAGCTGAAACAGCCTGCAGTACTGCACTCTAACCACTGCACCATCTCGGCTCTATACAAATCCCCATTATGGATTCCTAGTAAATTAGAGAAGAGAAAAGGGAAAAACAAGGGGATAAAGCATGATACTAATCAGGTTTGATAATCAGGACATTTTTATTTTCTTTTACCCATAGTTTCATGGTTGCGACTTCAATCTTGAATGAAGTTGCAACTATATTGGAATAGTTGGGCAAAAATACTGTTAATACAACTCATGATCATAAACACATGAATCAATCAAGAGGCACATGTTGAAAGTAATTCAGAATGAAATAGAATAAACTCTGCTCTGCCACAATTAATTTAAAGTTAGTTCTTACCTTCTAATTGCATATATATAGCTAGGTTTATCCCAGCTGAAATTCAGCACACTTTGATTTTATTTTAGTGTCTGTTGAAACACATGAAAATCAATGAATCTTTGAGCGGTAAGAGGTCAATCGTTTATATAATTTGGGGAAAGGGATGTCTTAAATTTAAATTTTAAAATCCTGCAATTTATTGAGCTCTAGGTTGTGGCATTTTTAAAAAAAAATCCTAATGATGCAGACATTTCTATCCATGGAAGAATTCATTAGATTAAGCCATGATGATGAAATGTAGAACTGGCAGCAGCAGAATGAACCATAATTCGGTGCAAATGCTCAATGGCAGAGAAATAGTTTTCTCTATGTTCCTGCTTCCAGATGGTTGTCTGTATAAGGAGGCTGTTGAGTTATGAAAATGCCCTTCTCACCCCTATGGGTAGTCTGTGCCTTCCTCAATCTCGGGTCCTCTATAAGAACTCTGGGAGTTTGAGGTTCTGTGCAGGATCTGGATTGTTCCTAGGATTGCACTCTTCTAGACAGAAAGCTTTGAGTTTCTTCCTGGGATCTGTTGGAGTCACTATAGGAGTCACTCTAGAGCAAGAGCAAGAGCACTTAGACTTATATACCGCTTCATAGTGCTATATAGTCCTCTCTGAGCAGTTTACAAATGTCAATATATTGCCCCCAATAATCTGGGTCCTCATTTTACCAATCTCAGAAGGATTGAGTCAATCTTCAACCAGTCAGGATCAAACTCCTGATAGTAGGCAGAGTTAGTCTGCAATAGAGGTAGTCCTCGACTTACGACCTCAATTGAGCCCAACATTTATGTTGTTAAGCAAAACATTTTAACTCTTTTCTTGCCCCACTTGTTATGTGAGTCACTTCAATTGTTAAGTTAGTAATTCAGTTGCTAAGCGAATCTGGTTTTCCCATTGACTTTCTTCGCCAGAAGGTCACAAACTGTGATCACATGACCCCGGGACACTACAACTGCCATAAATATGAGTCGATTGCTAAATGTCTGAATTTTGATCACGTGACCATGGGGATTCTTCAACAGTCCTAAGTGTGAAAAATGGTCCTTTTTCAACGCTGTTGTAACTTCAAACGGTCAATAAATGAACTGTTGTAAGTCGAGGACTTACCTATAGTGCATTCTAACCACTGCGTCACTAGGGCTCCTATATATAAATTATATATAGAAGTTTAGGAGTCACCAAATTAATTATATACGAGCTTAGGAGTTACTAAACTCAGTTTAGAAGTCAATATTTAATTTAATTTAATTTAATTTCCAATTTATATACCGCCCTTCTCCCTGAGGACTCAGGGCGGTGTACAGCCAAGATAAAAAACATAGAATACAAATATTAAAACATTTAAAAATATATATAAATTTTGGCCCGAAAGTTAAAAAATCACAGACTAATTAAAAGAATTTAAAAATTTCTTCTTAAGCCAACCCGGCTTGCTGGAAAAGATGGGTTTTCAGGAACGACGGAAGGCATTGAGGTCATGGATTCTCCTTATCTCCGGGGGCAACTGATTCCAGAGGGTGGGAGCCCCCACAGAGAAGGCCCTCCCCCTGGGGGCCACCAGCCTACATTGTTTGGCTGATGGCACCCTGAGGAGGCCCTCTCTGTGGGAGCGCACGGGTCGATGGGAGGTCGTCGGTAGCAGCAGGTGGTCTCGTAGATAGCTAGGCCCTATGCCATGGAGCGCTTTAAAGGTGATAACCAACACCTTGAAGTGCACCCGGAAGACCACCGGGAGCCAGTGCAGCTCGTGCAGGATATATAAATTATGTTGGGGTATATATATATTATAATATATAAATTATGTTGGGGTTAACTTTCTTTTTCTAATCGGAGTATCCAAACAAGTGATAGGAATGTTTCAAAATTGACCAAATTTATGGGATAAACCAGCACTTGGACATTTGTGCCATGCCAATGAGGAGAAGTTTGAACTACTGGATGGTGTTATCGTGATAACTCGTCACTGCTTTGACATGGAGTTTCCTTACTAGTATTTCTAAAGGAAGAGATGTTTTAATATGTTTCCAGAAATCCAGAAATCCCTACAAATAAACGAGTTTCCTACGCATCTATGAAATGTTATTCTTTTCCTGATAATGTATACATTGATGATGTATTCCAGCAACTATACAGATAAGTATTAATGCCTGTGCACTCCATCTATATTTTTAGATGGAGATTCTTGCAGCATTCAGTATTCATTTCTACGTATGGAAGAAAAATACAATTCTACCTATCCTGGTGCTTCTGTACAAACCGTTCAAGTGTTCCAAGATACGGGTGCTGGAATGCATGAATGATGATTCCATAAAGGAAGACAATAAAAAGCAGAGCCAGCCAACCAATTTATCTAAAAATTGGTTTTCTGGCATTACCTCTCCTATTCCCAAAAAATACCCTCCAAATTGACATAGAAGTCAGTGAATAAACTCATTCCCATCCTAGCAATTGGAAGATTCTTACAGAATGGGAACGAAGTCCCTCTGCATCCTCTCCCAAGTAATGCTGAAGCAATTTCCTTACATTCTAATCCATTCATATCATTTGGTAGAGAATATAGCAATACAGAGAAATCCCATCAGCCTCTGAAAAATATACCTCAGTCAATACCCTTCGGGAAAAAAAGACCCCCTGCCCCCTTTAGGGGGGAAAAAAAGTACCACAATTCAAAATGAACATAACTGGGAGGGAGGGATGATAAATCAGAATGGTGGGTGGTAAACATGCTTTCCTGAACATTTTTTCTTATCAGCAAGTTGCGCCTATTTACATAATCTTTTGTTTTTCTCCTTCTGTTCAGTTACTGAGTGGGTTGCGATCATTTATTTCTCAAGCCAAATTACTTTTGAAGTGGGTGAGCGAGTAAGAAGCTTTTCCTGGGAAACATTGCTCGGTGCGGCAGAATGAAAAGGGAAGAGAAAGGCGGGGGAGACATCGGGGCCCAACACTTGCAGATAATCTTTTGCTGTGATTTTTTTCTAAAATTAGCTGATAAATTCTTTAGAAGCTAAACAATGCAAAAATAATTCCCTTAACTTTAACTTGTGGCACAGGAAAAAAAACCAAAACATTTTTTTAGTTTTTCTGTTCCTTAGTAGTTTCAGAATACTTTAAAATTTCCAGCTGAACATATTACTCCCATTATTTATTAATTAAGTGAACAAAGATCACATCACACTTTGTTTCCTAATGCCCAGATTGTTATACAGATTGTAAAGGTAAAGATAAAGGGTCCCCTCGCGCATATGTGCTAGTCTTTCCCGACTCTAGGGGGCAGTGCTCATCTCCATTTCAAAGTCGAAGAGCCAGAGCTGTCCGAAGATGTCTCCGTGATCATGTGGCCGGCATAACTAAACGCCAAAGGCTCACGGAACGCTGTTACCTTCCCACCAAAGGTAGTCCCTATTTTTTCTACTTGCATTTTTTACATGCTTTCGAACTGCTAGGTTGGCAGAAGCTGGAACAAGTAACAGGAGCTCATCCCGTTACGCGGCACTAGGGATTTGAACCACTGAACTGCTGACCTTTCGATCAACAAGTCAGTCAGATTTTGACAGTAGCTCAACTCATGCCAACTACTTATACTTGTTCAAGGGATGAACAGAAAGGCACCAATTAGTCTTATCCCCATTTATTGTGTAGGATGACTTATGTTGCCTTAACATATCTACTGTCAAGGAGATGTAGGACAATGTAGCAGTTTAGGTCATTGAATTACTTGGGGGTAGTCAATGTCTCTCAATTTAAGCATCTTTATGGATTTGTTACTGTGAGAATAAAAAATGAGTGGAATATACTATGTGCCATCTTGGGCTTCCAAGAGGAAGAGTGTGTAGTTATATGTACACACGCACACATGTACATATGAACACAACTAGGAGGGACTTCTTAAGGGTAGATTGATATGCCAACAGTTTACATAGCATTCCAAATATCGTGAATGCCTTTGAACACAAAACTGTTCTATTTCCGGCAGATGTTAATGTCCTACACCCAAATGTCACATGGCAAAGGAAGTTTGGCATTGACAATATCAGGATCAGGGTTAGTTACTGCTGACCTGCTCCTTGCTTCCCACTGGTTTATTTCATATTAACCAATCCTCCTCCTCCTCCTCCTTCCACTTTAGATGTTGAGGGAGACATAAAGTTCTGGTTCTTACCCTTCTGGCAGCCTCAATCATTGTTATTTGATGTTGTTGTAGTGTGCCTTTGATGTTGTCTCTCCATCTTCTTCCAGGTCTGTGTCATGTTTTTTGACCTTCTCTTCTTTTTCTATATGCCTTGTAAGGAATGGAATCCCAAGACAAAACGAAATCCGTACAAACACCTTAATCTCTTCTGGGCTTCTATCAGGATAATCCACAAGCAAAGATTTTTGTTGACCTGAAGTGTCAACTTCTTCCCTCACTACATCCATATGAGCACTTCAATTTCCACTACTATCATTTCAGTACAAAATCCACAGTTTTCAAGGGATTACTGTGGCAAAACATAAGCTTTCAAATTTCCTTCCAAGTTCTCATTCTGAACTGACTTGATATTTCCTTAGAGGCCATGATCTTGGCTTCTTGATCCTGTCTATATGCATGAGGGCAGTAAGAAGGGCATCATCTGTAGGCAAGACTTTACCTAACTCTCTGCATGCAGGCTAGTTGCTATGCTTTGACCATAGCATCTTGCAGGCTCATCCAGGTCTGTGCTTAGCAAAGAAGGCCCATGAAGTGCAATACAAAGGAGGCAGGTGTGGCTCTACAATGTAAAGAGATGAAGAGGAAAATGGCAATTCATTGCAGATGATAGGGAGCTGGTTTTACAATCCACAAAAGGAAACTTTGCTTGATGAAGTATATCGTTTTTTCATGACACAATCTATTTCGTTCACTTGCATCAGTAGATTATGCTGAAGAATTCGATGCTCTTATTCATTGTATGTCTTTTCACGTTTTTTACCTTTCAAGATTATAATCTGAGGCATGTCCAGAATTTGGGCATTCATAAAAGCTTCCATTTATCTAACGGGTTTGTTTCTTTTGCATCCAGGGAACAATGTTTTCTCTAAGTTGATGGGACAGCTAATATAATTGGACAACACTTAAATGTAATATTTCAGATGTCGTATAAATTTCTTTTGAAATACTACTTTTTCAAGAGGGTTTTATACAGTATAGATCATTCTGATCCTTTTCTACCCAGAGAAAATGCTGCTTTAAACAAGAGAACATGGATCATGAAGATTTATTCTGATATGTCAACTATTTTTCTTTCTTAATCCATCCGAATACTGAGCCAAAACTCTTTTCTATTCCAATTCCCTGCTACTCTTCTGCCTAACGTTTGAGTAAATCTTTCCACAAGAAAATTTAGAAAACCTTAAGAGTGTCTCTGGAGCTTATAAGAAAAATTATGCTGAGAGCAGTCTTCCCATCGCACACATGTAAAATATGATTTTATCATAAGATTGGTGCTAACTACCAGCTTAGTTAGCTGCAAAGAAGGGTTGAACCAATTGATGGAGATGTTACTGTTCCTTTGAACAACCAATAAATATATAAATGCGGCACCCCGATAACACAGTTGGAGTCAGCATGGAAACATCAATATATTACACTCTCAACCTCCATATCTTTGTCAGATAAAAACATAGCAAAAATAGGTGGTCCTCAATTTACAATGATTCATTTAGTGACACTCAAACTTACAATAGCACTGAGAAATATGACTTATGACCAGACTTATTGACTGTCATAATATCCCCACTGAAACATAATTAGAAGAGAGGCATTTGACAGCCAGCATGTATTTACGATACTTCGGGGGGTCCCTGAGTCATGTGATCACCATTTACCCCATTCCCAGCTGGCTTCCAACAAACTGAGTCAACGGGGGAAGCTGGATTCGCTTAATGGCCACATGATTCACTTACAACTGCGGTGCTTTGCTTAACAGCTGGGGCAAAAAAAGGTTGTAAAATCGGGCAAAACTCACTTAGCAACCTCCTTGCTTACCAACAGAAATTCTGATCCCCAATTATGACTGTAAGTCAAGGACTACTTGTACAAAGATTTCTCAATTTTGTGCTCTCCACATCTATTGGTGTTGACTCCTACAACAGGCATTCTCAGGAAGATGGTGGGCTGGGAAGACTGGCTTCTTGCCATGGGCAAAAAGATGCCTCTTATGCAGTGGCCCGAGCTTGATTTTTTTTCACAACCTGTGAAAATAAACGGCCTCTAGTTTGCCACTTTGACTACAGGTAATCTTTGATTTACTGCCATTCATTTAGTGACCATTCGAGGTTACAACGGCACTGAAAAAGACACTTAGGATTGTTCTTCACATATACAACTGTTGCAGCATCCCTACGATCACAAGATCAGAGTTCAGATGCTTGGCAACCGGCATGTATTTATGACAGTTGCAGTGTCCTTTGGCAACCTTCAAAGTTAAGCAAAGGCAAGCAAAGTTAATGGGGAAGCCAGATTCACTTAACAACCATGTTACTCTCTTAATAACTGCAGTGATTCATTTAACAATGGTGGCAAGAAAGGTCGTGAAGTGGGGCAAATCTCACTTAACAACTGTTTGCTTGGCAATGAAAATGTTTGGGCTCAGTGGTGAAATCCAATTTTTTTTTACTACTGGTTCTGTGGGCGTGGCTTGGTGGGCATGGTGTGGCTTGGTGGGCGTGGTTTGGTGGGTGTGGCAGGAGAAGGATATTGCAAAATCTCCATTTCCACCCCACTCAAGGGATAGGATACTGCAAAATCTCCATGCCCACCCCACTCTGGGGCCAGCCAGAGGTGGTATTTGCCAGTTCTCTGATCTACTCAAAATTTCCGCTACCGGTTCTCCAAACTGCTCAAAATTTCCGCTACCGGTTCTCCAGAACCTGTCAGAACCTGCTGGATTTCTCCTCTAGTTGGGCTCCACTGTGGTTGTAAATTGAGGACTACCTGTAATAAAAAAAAAATCATAATCAGAGATGCTGAAAAATCATGTGTGAAAGGAACAGCTCATTGCAAAGCTCCTGAACCCAACCTTACTCATTGAGCTGTGATTTTAATCAAATTAATAAACACTAATATTTTCACCTTAGTTACATTGTGGCTCACTGTACTCTTCTTTAAAGAAAACCCTGATGTCCCTCCCCTTTGTAAAATGAGCACCTGAACTTCTAACAGGCTTAAAAACAATGCAATTTATATTCTGGACAAGGAATTGTTTAAGCTGTCCTTCCCACCAAGTGTATATCTGTCTAAGTACAATGTGAGTGCTCAAGTAGGCTAGTGGCATTTATAATCCGGAGGTCGTTCTGAAGTGTGAAATATATTTCTAAAAAAGTTGTGATGAATTTAACAAGGGGACAAACAATCATTGCACAATGCAAGATACGAGGGAGGGCGATAAACAGATAAAACAGAAGTGTGCACTCAAGGTGGAGATGATCTTAACAAGAGATTAAACATGGATTTATGGAGGCTAATAAAGAAGGAGGAAAGGTCATTAATATCAGGTTATTAAAGTGCCTGCCTCCAACTGCAAAGAAATGAGAAACCTCAAACCATATGCATATAAATAAATGTATAACATTACAGCTTAAATGGAAACTCACTGGGAGATAATGTTAAAAATGTATTAATAGTAAAAGAGTGTATATTGTTTAAAATATGGAAATTCACTGGGAGATAATGTTAAAAATGTATTAATAGTAAAAGAGTGTATATTGTTTAAAATATATTTAAATTACTTATCCTTGGCCAAGAGATACAGAGGTTGTGATAAGGGTGAATGGTGAGTGGCTTTATTCCAGTTTTTTCTCTGCCATCTCCTCAAGGTCAGTTTAGGAAAAATCAGGACTATCCAACCTTGGCAACTTTAAAACCTGTGGACTTCAACTCCCAGAATTCCTCAGTCAGCCATACTAAATCTCCCTGAACATTCAGTCACAGCATGAAAGTGGAGGCCATGTTCACATATAGGAAGGCTATTTTCACACTGATCCTGAATACTTGGCCATGGATAGGAGTGACCAGTGGGCATGTCACAGTTTGGTAGGCAGGAAAGAGAGAACTAAAAGTCCTTTTTCAACCCTCTCTCATCTATTCACTGCATGCATAAGAGGGTTCATTTAAAGATTCTTTGGTCAAAGGAGGATAAGAAGGATGGTCTAAGAGAAAAAACAAACCCTTCTTTTTTAGAATCTGTACTCAATTGATTTCCTGAAACTCTAAGTAGATGTAGTTATTTCTTACCTAACTCTTGACACTTTTTTTTGTAAATGGGAAATATTACTCAGCTCTATTTATGATAGAATCGCAATGATTGTCAGACTTAGGGAGCTAAATTGCATCTCCAGGATGAAGTAGTGCTTCAGTCATGAATACCATTTACAAAGAGTTTTGGCACCGTACAGGCAATTCGAATTAGGATTGGAATAAATTTGAATCACACAATTAATAAGGCATCTTTGAAAAAGGTTTATCAAACACACATTTGGCTTTTCAACATGACTCAATAACTGAGGGTGGGCAGCAGTCCAGCCGTCCCGTTGAGAGGACTGGAACAGACTTGATGTCACCCTCCACTCATCCTCTATCTCAGCATGGAGGCTGTCTCCAATCATGCTTTTCTGCAGCACTTCGACAACAGTGTTTTCAAATGGCACTGGCACAAGCCCAGCCATGCAGTTTCTCTGCTGGGCTTCACTTTCATCATAGCAACATCTGTGCTGCTATTGGTTGCTGGAGAGGATGTCTGGCACACACACACACACCCCTCCTCTGATCACTGCTCTTCACAGACAATTTGGACATGTCTGTATCCAAGAAGAACAAACTCACATCAAGATGGATGTGCAAGACAGGTCTCGGGCATCACATATCTCCACTAAGCGATGTTCTGAAGTTTCAGTTCACTGCTCCCTCTATGCCTGAGCAACCGGTATAGTGGTAGTTAGGATGCAAAATAAGTGGCCAGGGAGAGGACTGGGTTTGCTTTCCTGGCACAGGAAGGAAGGATATAGAAGCATGTAGAGGGTTATGTTAAGAGGACACTCTGAAGTGGAGTGCTGGCAAGCATTGTCATCAAAGCTGAAGAACAGATTGAAATCCAGATAGCAATTTCTTAAGCCTGTTTCATTTTCAGCTGGTTTTAGCACAGGAGACAAGCAATTTAAAGGAGCCATATGGAAGACCCCTTACTGCTTATATCCACAAATGCAGTACTGAGACTCATGATAATAACTGGCACTGGGCAGACCTCAATAATGCATGCAGCAGATGACATATTCGAAGCAACCTATATAAATGAAGAAAGGATAATGATCAAGGTCTCTCGCCAGGGGCTTCTCTCCCATGTAGCTGTAGTGTAAATAAACTATACCAAAATCAGAAGACAGATTAAAATGCTGCAGGGAGCTAAATAGCACTGGGAAGCAGGTTATTCTACAGCAGAAATGAAGTTTTCAAGGCCAGGAATTATACTGCGGTGTACTGAGCAGGAGGGATACTGCAAATATACTCACACTAACACCACCAATAGTGAGTAGAATTAAGCAAAAAATAATGTTTTTAAACATTTAAAAATTAAGCTTAAATATATTTATTTATTGTTTTTATTTATTGGTTCGATTTATATGCCCCCCTTCTCCGGAGACTCAGGGCAGCTTACAATGCGTTAAGCAATAGCCTTCATACTTTTGTATATACCTGCTTAGTAGGGCTTTTTCCCCCTCCCCCAAGCGGTGTTCTTTTTTATACAAAGTCAGCTTATTGCCCCCACAATCTGGGTCCTCATTTTACCTACCTCGGAAGGATGGAAGGCTGAGTCAACCTTGAGCCTGGTGAGATTTAAACTTGCAGTAATTGCAGGCAGCTGGTGCTACTTAACAGCACTTTAGTCTGCTGCACCACCAAGGCTCCTAACCTAATATAATAACCTAATAAGATAAAAACAGAATTGGAAGGGGCCTTGGAGGTCTTCTAGTCCAACCCTTGCTCAAGCAGGAAACCCTATAACATTTTAGAAAAATGGTTGTCCAATCTTTTCTTTAAAACCTCCAGTGTTGGAGCACCCACAATTTCTGGAGGCAAGTCGTTCCACAGATTAATTGTTTTAAATTCTTAAAACAATTTAATTTTTCTAACATCTGGAAAAGATGTTATTATCTGTTCCATTTAACATTCTATTCATCTTAAATGTTACAATTTGATAAAAGCCACACCATGGTTTTGGAATCTTATGTATTCCAGTGGCCTTAGAAACTGTCCAACTTTATTTTAATTTAATTCCAGGATGGAACTTTTAGTGAATGCAGCAGACAAAAAAAGGGAGGAAATGAAGGAAAAAGTACAATAATAAAACAAGAGACAGATGCAGCAGATAAAAACCAAGGCATCTACTGATGAAACAAAAGCCTGTCTAAATAAGACAGATTGAACCAAATGATGAAATATCATAGAAAAAGAAGAAAAGAAAGCAGCTAAACCTACCAGGGCAAATAATCACACAATTTAGAGAAAGCTCTTTTTTGTATTCTACATCAATGTTATGCAATACAAAAGGTGGAAATTCTTATAGATTGATAGTTTTGGAATGACACAGTTCTTAGAAGAGGTAGATAACCAAAATTCTAAAGGCTATGTGCAATCCAGACCCCATTTTAGAGCTCCAAGTTCTAAAAACTCATGGATCATGACCACCAAGAACCTGAGTAGATGCTATGCACTCCAAGGCAAACCTCACAGATGGGCCATCAGGGGTAAGAGAGCTCAAATACCAGGTCCCTCAGGTAATGGGAACTGAGGTAGCAAAGGGAAAGAGAAAGGAAGGTTATGTGGCCCCAGCAGATGCAGCTCTCCCTTAACCCCCTCAATCACCCAAAATATCCATTTCTCTTCATTCATGTATCCTCCCCTCAGAAGATTCCCCTACATGAAAGCCTTTCTCGTTTAACTACATATACAATATGGGCAGTGGTAGGATTCAATTTTTTTTTTACTACCAGTTCTGTGGGCATGGCTTGGTGGGCATGGCAGGGGAAGGTTACTGCAAAATCCCCATTCCCTCCTGATCAGCTGGGACTTGGGAGGCAGAGAATAGATGGGGGAGGGGCCAGTCAGAGGTGGTATTTACCGGTTTTCCGAACTACTCAAAATTTCCGCTACTGGTTCTCCAGAACTGGTCAGAACCTGCTGAATACGACCTCTGCATACGGGGCAACAAAACTATGTTAGCCTTTAGATGGGAGAAAAGAAATAGAGTTGTCTGTATCTATCCCCATCTACTGGATGTTTGGATTTCTGCAACTCATATATGGTATACCTATCCCTGATGATGATTACGATGATGATGATGATAATGATATAAAGAGTAAGGATAAGGATAAGGATAATTTTATTTCTATACTGCCCCTCTCCCGAAGGACTCGGGGCGGTGTACAGCCAGGTAAAAACACAATACAAATATCACAATTCAAATTTAAAAATTATTAAAAGTATTACATTTAAGGCCAATTAACTAAAAAACCCAAAAATTTAAGAACTTTGAATTTAAAACTCAAGTAGCCATTAGTGATACCCAGAGAAGCTACCAAGCCCTCTGAGGACTTCACTTCCAGTGCATGTTGCTGATAGTGATGATGATGAGACAATCCTGACTCAGAAGTACCAATGCAGCATGAGTTAATTGTCCCTGCACTATTGACTCTTCTCTCACTCACTGCCATTTCCTATCTTTACTGCTTCTCTCAGGCCCCAGAGGGAACCCTGCACTTGGACTACCCATGTCTGGGTTGCAAAAGTCCCAACAGTCACTCTCAACAGAACTCTCTCGGTTGAGAGCTAGTATTTTTGCAGATTTATGCAGCCCAGGTAAAGTATCCCTACTCACAGTAATCATATTTGTTGAAGGCAGAGGGGCAAGGTGTGGTAGCAAGAAGAAAGTTGACAGAACCTGGAACCCAAGACATCTGCTTCTCCTGTCTGCTCAATAGTATGCTACTAATGACATCAACATTCAGGACTAAATGGGGATTTATTTTAATGATGTAACTTTTTCATCGTTCATACAGTACATACCTAATTAGTCTAAAAATAAATGCCTTAAACTTCTTGGGAGCCTAAACTATCTCTTTTATGTAATCCCTACCAAGAAGCCCTCTTCTATTATAACTCCTACCCCCCAAAAAGACACACACACACACACACACACAGAGAGAGAGAGAGAGAGAGAGAGAGAGAGAGAGAAGTCCAAGTCAACTTAATTGATATACCGAGTCACTAAAACTTTTGGAGATCATCATTATCATCATCTCCATCATCATTTAGTTGCCATCCTTGCCTAAACTATCCTAAATCTGAACTATGTAATGTTTTAAAGGCCATTACCCACCATTTGAGTGATACCGAGAATAAATTGATAACTAATACAGTCTTTCAACTGCAGGTGTAATATCAGTAAGTACCAATCAGCATTCTCTCTGTTCATTATGAGCCAATTGTAGTTTCCAAAGATTCTTCATAGCTAACCAGAAATAATTCTGTCTTGGTATGCATAAGGCAGATATTACCATAGTAACGGCTGACTCCATTAGGAATGAATGCAGATAGCCTAAGTACTCATTATTATAATCTCCTTCTGAGAATCCAGTTGCAAGTTTTATTTATTTATTCAGTCTACCCAGTCAATTAATTATCCTAGAGTAATAATTCTCAGGGCAACATGCAATAAAAGGGCAAATAAAATCTGAAAGCCATATAAAGCAAAAGCAGTGTAATAAAGCAATCCATGAAGGCAGCCATCAATTAAAAGCAGAAAAGGTTAAAATAAGTAACTCTGATGATATTTGATAAGCTATTTCGGTTGATCTCAAAATCACGCAGAAATAAAAAGTTTGGAAGCATCGCAGAAGTAAAACTAGCTAAAACACAAATCAGGTATAGAAAATATTAAAGATAAAAAAGAAAATAAAAAAGTCTAAACTACTGGGAAAAAAATTGCAAAGGAGGCAGGAAGTGAAGAGTTTTTCCCTGATAGGAAACATCTGAGGAGGAATATGTTGGAAAACCCTCCTGAGAAGCAAGCTATTATCTATCATGAGGAATTTGGGAATAAAAATGTGGATTTAGGCAACAGAACACTCTTGTCTGAGTATGTAGAGTGGCTGCCTATCATACCACATGGAACACGCTCAGATCTTTTGTGTGATAGCCAAATCTGGCCCTAGGTTCTGCCTCAGTTTACCTTCCCAATAAGCAACCAAGTTGGAAGATCATTTAAAAGCAGTTTATTAGGGTACCCTGATAAAGTGGGATTTCTCTATGAAAAAGGAGAGAGAGAACCTCGAGCCCCATGTTCCACTCCTTTTTATAATTAACACAACAAAGAAAATGCAAGGGGAACGTTGATTGGACAGGGTAAAAGTAACCTCCCCTTTGCATAGGAAATAAGTTACATCAGGGCTGTCAAACTCCCAGCCCACTGGCCAGATGCGTCACATCCTGGCCATGCCCACACCCAGTTTAGCAAAGGGGGGGGAAAGTCCTGATACATCATGTGATGACGCCGTGACGCCATGAGTTACATGTAGTCAAACATGTTAGATATTTGCATCCCATTATTACACATGTTCATGAACAGATTTAACAGATTAACAGAGTTGGAAGAGACCTTGCAGGTCATCGAGTCCAACCCCCTGCCCAAGCAGGAGACCCTACATCTGCCTCTACCTAGGATCGAACTCACAACCTCCTGATTGTGAGGCAAGAGCTCCACCTCTAGGCCACCGGGTCTTGGCATTAAAATGAGGTCTGACATCAGAAGGGACATAATTGTAAGGGAAAAGGTTGTTTGGAGTTCACAAAAGAGATAAAACAGACCCCAATTTGTACTAACAAACTTTTTCTTATCTGGAGTTAGTCTCCAGATTGTTTATCAGTTTAGGAATGTTAAAAGCTAATAAACCTGAACATCATTTTAAAAGAGAGAAAATAAATCAATTTAAAATACAAAGTAACTATATTAGTTGACCAATCACAAAGCCCATGTCATATGCCTCTTAGTGTCAGTAGAAGTTCAAGAACCTGTTGAAGATCCCTAACAGGATTTCAAGAAAGATCTGTACCTTACCTTGAAGTAAGTCCTTCTTAAAATTCTTGCTGAAGGCAGATCTGTAACAAAAAATTAGCCTATTTTTAATCAGATAGCAGAACATAATTGGCCAAATATAGGATTATCATAGAGGAATACTTAGACCACTACAAACAAGCATCCACAAAATGGACGGACCTGTTGTCAGAAGATAAGCTGAGTTTGAAATGATTGAAATTTGCTTATGTCACATTGCAAGAAAGCAAGACTCCAAAACTCATAACGCTAACCTGACAAGGCTCATAATGGCATTCTATAAAAACAATATGAAAGGTCTGCATCTTTTACCTGGACTTTCCAGGTGGTCCTTGACTTACAACTATTTGTTTGAAGTGACAATGGCACTGAAAAAAGTGACTTATGACCATTTTTCACACTTACGACTGTTGCAGCTGATCCCTGTGGTCAGATGAACAAAATTCAGACACTTGGCAACTGCCTCAGATTTATGATGATTGTAATATCCCAGGTTCCCTACAGGGGGGCTTTGGCTCCCTCTGGAGCCCACAAACAGGTAGAACTTGGCACGGGAGCATGGAGACCCACACCGCATGTACGATCCCTCCACAACGTCAACCGGACGTCCTCTCAACATCAACTGGAAGTCAGATTCACTTAACAACCATTACTAACTTAATAATTGCAGTGATTTATTTAACAACAGTGGCAAGAAAGGTCATAAAATGGGGCAAAACTCATTTAACAACTGTCTCACTTTGGGTCAATTGTGGTTATAAGTTGAGTACTAACTGTATCATCATATTTTATATTTGAATAAAAGCTCAGCTTTTTGACAGCTTATTTTAATGCATTACTTATATTTCTAATTCAATGAAAGCAACAGTACACAGAAGAGAAGGAGATTGCTTTATCCGTTTTATAGCGGTGCATTTTAAATGAAAAAAAAAATGATTGCCACCAAGCCTTTAATCAATGATGTCCTAATACTAGCAAAGCCATAATTTGATTTTTAATTCAGCACGTGATAAACCACTAGCAGTTACCTGACATACTACCATTTGGATTTGATTTCTGAGATAATTAAGAAGATATTGTTTTATGGGGGGAAATGGGAATCGCTCCATACCGCAAGAAAAATGCAGCAGTTCAAAAAGCAATGGCTGTTTTAACATGGAAATGGCTTTTTATTAGAAGCACTCCTGGGAATAAGGCATTTCCCGTGCAAATTCAGTTTCTCCAATGGACAAATCACGTTTTTCTACCGAATAGGAAGGTTGTCAGCATGCCTTACCTTTTTATTTTATTTATTTATTTATTTTATTTGTCAAGCATGTATAAGATAACAGATATAAGTATAAACATGATTATGAACACAGGAAATGGATACGAATAAATGGGAACAGTAAGACAGGTACGATAGGCACGTTCGTGCACTTATGCATGCCCCTTACAGACCTCTTAGGAATGGGCTGAGATCAACAATAGACAATCTATGGGGGTTTAGGGATGAAACCACAGAGTCAGGTAGTGCATTCCAGGCATTGACCACTCTGTTGCTGAAGTCGTATTTTCTGCAATTGAGTTTGGAGCGGTTTACCTTGAGTTTGTATCTATTGTGTGCTCGTGTATTACTGTGGTTGAAGCTGAAGTAGTCATTGACAGGTAGGCCGTTGAGGCAGATAATCTTTCTTTCGCTTTTCTTCCGCTGCTCATTTGGATTTGGCAAACAGAGACTCTTCAAGTCTTTTCTGTTCATACAAATGTCAGAGGAAAGAAAAGGAAGATATCAAAATGTACCTCAAGTAAGATGTCAGGATAGATTTGATGGAAAAACGCTGGAAAAATTGACAATGAAGCAATAAAAGTTGCAGGATGTCTAACCAAATGGCAAGAAAAGCAAACACAAGTTTGGCTGTGCTGTGTCCATACTCAGATGTGTATCTTCAATAGGTCAACAGCAATGAAATCCGTTCTTCAAAAGAACCTTCATGAAGTTGTTAACGTTCACAGAATCCTTATTCAGAAGAAAATCCTTCAAAAAAACCTGAGGAAACACACCCCACCCAAAATAAAGTCAGCAAGAAAATTTTTTTTAGAAAGAGTCTGTCTGTGATTTTAACATCTACAAAATATTACATTACTTTGATGAAATTCTTTACACAGGAGACAGGGCCTGGCATCCGTGGGGGTCAAATTCTCCAGTACTGTAGTTTGAAAACCTGGACGTCCATCAGAGAAACGACGCTGATTGATGAATCTGGAGAACATAAACGTGTGGTGAAATCCATTTTCTTTTACTACCGGTTCTGTGGGTGTGGCTTGGTGGGCGTGGCTTGGTGGGTATGGCAGGGGAAGGATACTGCAAAATCTCCATTCCCACCCCACTCTGGGGCCAGCCAGAGGTGATATTTGCCAGTTCTCCAAACCTGCCGGTTCTCCAAACTTACTACTTCTCCAAATTTGCCAGTTCTCCAAACTTACTACTCAAAATTTCCACTGCCAGTTCTCCAAACTGATCAAAATCTCTGCTACCAGTTCTCCAGAACCTGTCAGAACCCGCTGGATTTCACCCCTGACATAAACCTAGAAGGATCTGGCCTTTGCATAGTTGCTGGAGTGGATGTCAGATGCATCTTCAGTCTTCGAATCTACCACTTCAACAACGGCATACAAGTATAACAGCATACGGTCGTTAAGTGAATCTGTCTTCCCCATTGACTTTGCTTGTCAGAAGGTTGCAAAAAATGACCCCAGGACACTGCAATCATCCTAAATAAGAGTCAGTTGCCAAGCATCTGAATTTTGATTATGTGACAATGGAGATCCTTCCATGGTCATAAGTGTGAAGAATGATCATCAATCATTTTTTTCAGTGCCATTGTAATTTTGAACTGTCACTAAATGAACTGTTGTAAGTCAAGGACTATCTGTACTCCAAGCTGGCCCTCATTAAATGTGGACTCAAAAACCAGGCTAATGGGGGGAAAATGAAAGATTGCAAAATATGCCAATGTGGCCTTATAAAAGATAACAGGAGATCTGAATATCAACAAAGATACATATGAAGAGTGAAAATGAGGACAGGTCAGAATGGAAGAGTTGCATATAGATGGCTGGGATTTATAAAGATGTTATCCTCAGGGAAAAATTCTTCAGCATTGTAGTCTGAAAACGTGGAGATTCATCTGAGAAGTGATGCTGGTTGATGAATCTAGAGAACATAAAAGTAGAAGGATCTTCGCCTTACGTAGTTGTTGGAGTGGATGTCAGTTGCCTCTTCCACCTCCCAATGTACCACATTAGCAACAACCTAAAAGTATGATGATGGTAGAGGCAGAAGTGAGACATAATCTTTAAGACTAGCAAGTCTCACACTAATCCCCGGTGTTTTGCTGCCTCAGAACACTTCTGCTACACTGCAGCCAATTGATTCGTGTTCCCGATGGGTTCTTGCAATAATTATGTCTTTGTTTCCAGGACCTCACACCTGGCTTCAGCTTTCTTTTTGAGATGCTCCCCGTTTAGATAGGAAAGCATCAGTTGGATTTATTTTCAAAATCTTCTATTATTTTCTGAAGCAGAGCATTGTTACCCTTTCAGAATATATTGTAAGGTACATGCTGAGTTCAGGAACACAAGCTATTTAATCGATTTTATCCTCCTTGAGTTGTTGTTGTTGTTGTTTTCCCTAAGAAGGTGCTGGGGGTTTGTGGATAGGGTTGTGATTTATTCAATTATGTAAAAGAATGCTCCAAAATAACTTAATGTTACATCATCAACATCCTGCAGATTTTGGAGGGATTAAGACATTCTTTTTTATTGGATATAAATTTTGAACACTTTTCTCCCACAGGGGATGTAATCTTCATGTACTTTTCTAATAACCACTTTTCTTGCTGCCTTCCAGAATTGACTATAAGGTCAGTCCTACTATTCGGCGGAATGAAGTGGTGAGTTCAAGCAGATGAAGCTAGAAGATGTCTCAAATAGACACTGCATAACAGGGTCGTTGTGAGGGCAAAAATGGACTAAGGAACATGAATGCCCTCATGAACTCCTGAAGACAAGGAGCGCTATGAAGTTCTACCTGTGCTTCCATAAATAGAGCATTTTTAGACAGTTCGTCTATTTGAAATGGGCTTTGGACAGTAAAAGTCTACCATTTTCTGCCTTGTATCACAGAGTAAAATAGTGTCACAAGTAAATGCCTTATTCTCCATTATGTAAATAGTATATGAACAGGGTATCAGGGGTTAACTTATTCTTCACTTCTTAATGTATTCATACTTCACCACTCCTTTTTCTAGCTCCACCCATTGTATATATAAGGAGCTGCATACATCCCTTCTTTGCTTCTATCTGTGAATATTCAGTGAATATAGAATGCCTTATGTAAATAAAGAGAGATATATTTGAACTCTTAACTCTCGAATTATTTATTGAGTCTGATCCTGAAAATATTGCAACAAATAGCTTGGTCTGGCTCTGATCCATAGCTCTTTTGAACACTATGGAAGCTTCTTTGGACCTTCAATTGATCAAAAAGAAACTTGGAGTGACACTTTAAATCAAGTGCTAAACGGTGGCCAAATTAGATCTCTGCTGAGGTAAGAAACTCACTAGGTAATACTCTCTCACAGTTTAGCGCATACAGTGCATTTTGCCATGGCTCTTAGAGCCCAATTTATTATCTCCGTGCTGTGAGACTTCAATAGATCATATTCCTTCCTCCCCCTCAAGAAAATGCTTATCATACCTAATACATTTTGCACAATGCTTTATATATGAAAACTAAACAGTATCTTCCTAATTCTGTAACTGACTCGCTAGGAGGTATCTTCAGCCGCTAGGCAATTTTATGATGGTCTGTAATACATGGAGTGAAGGACACTGTTAGATTGAACAAACTCACAGTCACCCCTAAGAGGCTGGGTTTTATTTATCTCTTCAATCCAAGAAAAATGTGACAAAACTGTTCTTTAGGAAACCAGAACAAAAAGCAAGAACTGGACTATAAAAAAAGCAAGGACAAGCAAGGGACCAAACCATTATCCTTTGCACTGAAATGTACACTGTTCTGAAATTTAAGGTCCATTCAAACTTTACCGCTTTTATTTAGAACTCTGTACGTAATAATTCTAGTTTATGCTTCCTATTTTCTCCTTTCTCCCAAGTAAACATTTTTTTCCATCTGGCATTTTTAGATAATTCACCTGTTTGAAATGGCAACTGAGCATTAAATCACTCTTTTTTTATTTAAGTAGTAATCAGCATTAAGTACTAAGAATTAATGAAGTATTAAGTGGTAATCAGCATTGTCTCTCAGTGGATGTGTTGATAGCATTTTATTTCAAATTCAAAATGAGCTGCTGCAGCATTAACTGAATGAAATCAGTTATTCCTCCATCCCCTTCTATCCTATCTTTGCAAATAAATAGAAAATGCACAAGTGTTGGGTTATATTCTATTGAGTAAAGTAAAAAAAAATAATTTCCTTTTTAAATTAAATTTGCAAATCACTTCACTCAGATTTGCAAAACTGACTTTAAATTAAAATAGTAGCCAGTTTTTACTAAAGTTTCCCATTTACAACATTTCTAGCTCACCTATCTTCAACCTCTTTCGATCAATTATAGTATTTGCAGTTTTGCTCTACTGTAATCAGCCTTAGAAATTGTCAAATTTTACATTTTACAACGAGTTAACCAAAACATTGCCTACTAAAATCAGAAGACTGTTGTAAATATTCTGAGGATAGGAAGAATAAATTGATGTTACCCTTAAAAGCCAAAACATTGCGAAAAATGTTATCTTTTCTCTCTTGTGCTTGGCTTTCTCTACATTGTTACTCCAGGTGAGAGATGGCCACAAAGGAGTGCATATAGACAGCTGGGATTTGTAAAGATGTTATCAGGGAAAACTAATCTTCAGAGGGAGCTGAGATTAGTAGAGCAACCACCACAAAAAGGATTATTTGCATATGTTAAAAAATAAAAAGAAGAAAAGGGCTTGAGCGGACGGCTGGCTTCAGTGCTTGAAAAAGCAAAGGTGACATAAATAATATCTTGAAAAAGAAATAAACATTTGGCTAAACTATAAACTACTCTTGTTTCTGACACTTAAGAAAATGAAAATGTTATATTTGCTGCTTCCCAAATTTATAGAAACCAAAGCCAAGATTTATAACAGCTGGGTTCATTAGCTCCATAAGTGCACCTTACTGTGCAAAATGCAAACAAAACAACAAGGTTGTTTTGGTGACACATCAGAGATCTACAGTGTCCAACAGGAATTCTTTTACTTAAAATAAAAACACTTCTGCATTGGTAATAGAACAATGCAGAGTAAAAATAGAAAATTTTCATCTATAAAGAACTACAGACTTTATTGATTCAAATACTATATCTTGATAAATAACAGCCCATGAATAATAATGTTTTTCTGCACTTCAAATCACTATCTATCAAATACTGTTCTGTACTCTGTCATATTGAGAAGATTTGAGATCTGTTTTCTTTTTCCTAATCAAAACCTTAAGTTCATTTGTAAGTGACATTCAAGCTCACTGGGAAAAAAAAGAGACTTAAAAGTAATGAGCTAATTAAGCCTCTTACAGACTGATTCTTTTTTAATATATCTTTCTAACAACTTCTGATTTTTTCTTGCTAATTTAAACACTAAAACATGTTGCTCCACAATATTAAAAGCTGTCTTATACTCCATACACATCTGGAGTAATAATCAGTTTGCATCTAATATTCTGATAATTCCAATTTGACTCTAAAATGTATGAAGAACAGTTGCAGGAACTCGGTATGGCTAGTCTGGAGAAAAGAAGGACTAGGGCTGACATGATAGCAGTATATCAGTATTTGAGGAGCTGCCCCAAAGAAGAGGGGCTCAACTTATTTTCCAAAGCACCTGAAGGCAGGACAAGAAGCAATGGATGGAAACTAAACAAGGAGAGAAACAGCCTGGAATTAAGGAGAAAATTCCTAACAGGGAGGACAATTAACCAGTGGAACAGCTTGCCTTCAGAAGTTGTGGAGGTTTTTAAGAAGAGACTGGACAGCCACTTGTCTCAAATTCTATAGGATCTCCTGCTTGAAAAGGGGGTTGGACTAGAAGATCTCCAAGATCCCTTCCAGCTCTGTTCTGAATTCAATACATACAAAATGAATTACGCACATCTGAGCATGGCAAAAATATTTTATTCTGCTAACTATAAGGAAAAACATCTGACTTTGTCAAAGGTTTTGCATTCTGACTCAGAAGCAGCATGGTGCTTTGAAAGATGCAAATTCATCCTCATTTCTCTGCCTCAGTTTTAAAAATTGCAACAAGATGGGTTTCCATGTTTACCTGATGCCTTGAAAGAATCTACAGCATTCATAGGAAATTTTATGTAAAGTATTAGCATTGGAAGGTAGGAAAATTCTAAGAAAGATTTCTACTCTGCAGATTGCCAGCAGGTTTCTTTCAAGCAAAATATCTACTATAAACACACATCCGTTGATCAATTTAAAAGTGGGCAATGTTTGAGTTGGAAAATGTATAAGCAGAGTAGGGCAGTTAACCTTTCTTTCCTCTTCTTTCCAAACTACTCCGTGCATCTTCATTTCTGCATGTTTTTCTGCAAGGCTGTGGCTTTTCCCCAGTACTTCGTGGAATGACAGCCTCACCATAAAATGTTGTGTAAGTCAGTTCAGGGAGCGTTGCAATAGAGAAGTGGTCCCCAAGGGCAACCCCATGTCATTGTACATGCTCAGAGAATTGCAGGATCCAATTTGGATCAGTGATTTAGTTTTCCGAGTTTTCGGACACATACTGGAGTCCATCCTTAGGGAACTTTCTCTAGCAGTTCACCCACTCTGCTAGAGAGAAGTTTCTTAAGGATGGGCTCAGTGGTGGGATTCAAGTAATTTAACAACCGGTTCTCTGCCGTAATGATTTCTTCCAACAACCAGTTTGCCAAACTGCTCAGAAAGTTAACAACCAGTTCTCCCAAAGTGATGCAAACTGGCTGAATCCCACCACTGGATGGTCTCCAGCACAAGTGCAAAAGCTTGGAAGACTCAACCTCTGGTCCCAGTGACTGACCCAGATTTGATCCTGCAACTTTATTTTGGGACAAGTATATTCACCTTCATTCGCTCAGAGAATTTTTTGCTATGGAAAGAGGGAAAAAATATAATTACTTATAACCTTATACAATTCAAAAAGTAAACTGGATTCCTAGTTCAAGAATCCTAATCCCAATATTGAAGAGACAGTCTGATATATTGATTAAGATACTGGGCTAGAAACTTGGAGACCGTGAGGTCTAATCCAGTGGTGGGTTGCTCCCAGTTCTGTCCGGTTCTATAGAACCGGTAGTAAAACCGGTGGGAGGCTCTGCACCACCCGGCATGATGTCATCATTGGTGATCTGCGCATGCGCAGAAGAGCGTGCAAACATGCAAGCAAACCATAGTAAAGGTAAGTGGAACCCACCCCTGGTCTAGTCATGTCTTAGGCACAAAGCCAGCTGGGTAAACTTGGACCAGTCACTCTCTCTCAGCTCTAGGAAGGAGGCAATCGCAAGTCACTATTGAAATCTTGTAAAAAAAAAATATAGGTTTTTTTTAACACTGACTTGAAGTCTCTCTCTCACACACACACATGCACACACAAACACAATATTATCTGTGGCAAAATTCTTGTACAACCCTGTAGGGATCAGGTTTAGGGATATATTTAAAAAGTGAGGCTTTCACCAATATGACAAAATATGTTAAGATTTCATAATGCAAACTCTGCCCCTTTTGTATTTGCATTTGGATATTATAAAACATTTCATCATTTGTGCCCTCCCCAATTTGGCCCCCACTCATATATGAAGTGACTTGTTTGCCATGCATATAATTTATGACAAAAACTTCGAGGGTTATGTGATTTCATGGACTAGAAGGACAATATGACCCCAAAAAATCCCACTCTTTTCCCAGGGCCTTGAGACACAATAAATCCTGTCAACTCAGCCATACAACATTCAAAAGATCCAGGAGCCCGACCTAAGTTTTGAGAAGCAGAGCCATATAACAAAAACCCATAAAAAGTAACTCTATCAAAAGAAACCATGTCCATGAAAATACTTTGTCCTCTCAATAAACTTTTGTTTCTGTAGTTCCACCCTATTACATCATAGAATCCATCCCTCATCTGATGAATTGAACAACGGATATACTCAATCAATCACTTTGCTGACCAAGCATATGTATATCCAACTTCCATAAATCTATTATAGAGATTTGTTGCTCTTATTAGGGGTATTCTTCCAGTACAGTGGTGGGTTGCCCCCGGTTTGCACCGGTTCTATAGAACTGGTAGTAAAACCGGCGGGAGGCTCCACCCACTGACCCCAATGTCATCAAAATGCTTCTGCGCATGCGCAGAAGAGCACACACGCGCGTGAGCGAAGCAAGCATGCATGCGTGGTCCCGCTGCGAACTGGTAGTAAAGGTAAATATAACCCACCCCTGTTCCAGTAGCTTAATAAGCAAATGATGTTTTGATAGAATTGTGTGCTAATCTGTGTGCTTGTGTGCAATTTAAACAAACTTCTCAGGAATATGCAGGAGAGGTTTTTTTCTGCACACTCACATAAATTCTTGCTGTTCAACTGAAACAATATATCACATTCTCTCTCTTTTTCTGTGAATTTGTTGAAAACTGGGGTGATTTTTTTTCTCCATAGACTAATTCTAAGTGCTCTCTATCGGCTCTGCCTTTTTTATTCATACTCCATTTGGTTTAGTAGTTTGTTTGAATTATATCCCATCTTTATTTCTACAACTTATAATGCTAATACTCCCTCCTACGATTTTTTTCTATAACAACAATGCTGGACTGAGAGGGGGTGACTGACCCATCCTCACCCAGTTACCTTCCATGCTTAAAGATACCATGCTTTTTCAAAAATATGACTGGGTCTTATTTTCTTTTGACACCCCCCCCCCCAAAAAAAAGGCTAGGCCTTCTTTTCGAGGCTGTCTTAATTTTCCCCACACACGCCTGTCCTGTCCACCAGGCCGCTTCTTTCATGGCCAAAAAGAGTGAGTAACACAACCCACATGCCTCACGCACCCTTGCCTTCCTGTAACGGTCACTCCTGCTACCGGTAGCCGTCCACCCGAAAAAGGCTGCCGTCGTCCACTCCGGCAAGCCTAGCTGCACATGTCTTTAAATAGAGCCAAATTTTGGGGATAGGCCTTAATTTTAATGCATGCACACAAAACAGTGCTTGGCCTTCTATTTGGGATGGGTCATGTTTTCGGAGAAAAACAGTATCAGGTTAATATTTCAATAATCAGACATCTGTGCTATTAATATGCATTCTTACATTAACAAGTTAGATTTAACTCCTTCAAATCAGTTCTAAATTCCTTTCCTGTTTTCCAAAAAAAAAAAATCATGGCCCAACTTTAATTTTTTTTAAATAAATTAAGCTTTGGCTATTTCTGCTTTTAAGTGAACTTTCTTAGCAAAGGTAAAGAACTGATCCTTAAAATCGCAAATAATTTATAACAAAGTACTCTATCATTTCAAAGGTACTAGACACAGTTCTGTAGGACGAACTTCCTGTGTGCCACCAGCAACTCACTCAGGCTTAGGAATGGATCCAATGTTCTTTTCACCTCTATTAATTAGCTGCAGGGGCTCAGACATCTTGCCTTCTGCTGACAGAGATGCATAAACTCTACAAACTCTACAAATTAAACTCCAGTCATGAATTCCCCTGATCACTTTAAACCATACAGCAAGCTCAAATCCATAATCCAACAAAAGGCAAATAAATTAGCTCTCTGTGAGAACAACAAACACACAGAGCAGGGGTGGGAACAGATGCTTCACTTAACAAAACCAATGACCCGAGCCTGAATCACCGGGGGTGAATTTGCCTGGTGGAGCTCAGTGGACAAGAGGGGGAAATACATCAGTTGTCACCTCTTTCCTTGTATGCTGGGATATAAGATCAGGTGAAAAAGGGCTGAAGAACATCAAAGTAGTTCCAGATTGTTCAGAATGTAGCCAAGGCAGGAGTGGTATTCACTTACCTTTGCTACCAATTCGCAAATGTGACTGTACCCGTGCGCGCTTGCTTCTCTCGCATGTGCCACCTCCGTGCATATGAAGGGCCTTCCACACATGCACATAGCATCAAAAACAGGATGTGATTACATCCGGGCGGGTGGCAGAGCCTCCCGCCACTACCAGTTTACCTGAACTGGATAGAACTGGCTGCATACCACCACTGAGCCAAGGCCACCTCCTCTTCTGTTCTCATCTGATCTCCCTTGACCCACCCACTTGTCAAAATGTAAATGCTAATGTAAGCAATATCTTATAAGAGTTTTTGTATCACAATTTTGCAGCTGATGATTAGGAAAGTATACGAGATGCACAATTAGAATAGATAGGTAGGAAAGCCTGTAAATCTTACCACCTCTAACTGAAGGTTTCCCCCCCTCCCTTTCCATTTCCCAATCCCTGAGAGTGGCAGATAAACTAGTGATTGGTCACATGAAGCCTTCCAGTCTCCGCACAATCAATCATTCCTTATATAAAGTTCTTGCCTGGGAAAGTGGCTGGCAAGGCATGGAAATTGGATGAAGATGTGATTCTCAATCATTCAGATCATCATTCTCCCGAGGGTGCTTTTTTCAAAAGGCAACTGGAGTTTCTTGGTTTTCCTTGAAGACATTTTGCTTCTCATCCAAGAAGCTTCTTCAGTTCTGACAGAGTGGACTTTGCTATTATCAATTAAGTTGTGGCTCTGAATTTTCTTGTCTTAAACCTCTACATTCTGGCTCTGGAATCTGCTGGACCAACCCCTTTGTCCAAACCAACAAGGTGCAGCATTCTTATTTAATCCTTACAAAGAACTCCTATTTTCTGGGTATACCTGCAAGGAGTACCTACAATTGGAAAAGAAGAGAAGTTTGAATGAAATTGCAGTAGCTCTCACTGAACCAATAGTACATTCTGAATGTGTTATTAACTGCACAATTCAGCAATGTTTAGAAAATGAAGATGGGGGGGTGGCGGAGAAATTCCATTTGCTCAGTTACACCATGGTCCTGTTGAAGTATCAGCTGTATCACAGGATGTTTTCATAAAGTGGGGGGAAAGTCACTCCTTATAGATGTTAACAATCTCTTAAATGTAGATATTGTGTTAATACTGTATTTATCTATGATTGTAGCAAAAGTGAGACATGCTTTATTTTCTCAGGAAAAGTGGCATAATTTCTGCTCCACAACTCCCTTGCATTATATTGGTGCCACCTTTGTTCAATGAAAGGTTCAAATAATCAAACTTCCTATTGTAAGTGAAGTATAGTCCAGAACTTTTATTTGCATTCTTTCTTTTCTACAACCATCATTCTTTGTCATCAAAGCTGGCTGGTTACAGGTTTTTCAGTGCCCTGAGCATAACCCTTTAAAAGTCTCTCAAAACAGAGGAGCTTATTTATTATTTTTTAAAAAATATTATATGGCCATCCAGTTCACTCTCAGTGACTCCAGGCCACTTATAAATTTCAAAACCCCAATATAAAAACAATAAAAAGCAATAATCACTCCCCCCAGTGACAACAATCAAATGAGCCATTTGATGGGCTCTGTCCCTCAGGCCTGTTGGCAAAACCAGGTCTTCATGTTTATATTGTGAGGTACCATTTGTATATATTTCATTCTTCATTTATTTCCATATTGGCATTGGGATGGCCAATAGAATTATGCCCAGGACAGAAGGTCAGTAATGATACAGATGATCGTTGTTCTGTCATTTGTGGTTGTCCATAATTTCTGGAGCATTGGAAGATGAATAAGAAAAAAAGAACACCAAAGTGGACCATAGGTAACTTCCTGAGGGTGCTGTCTACTCCTTTGAGGCTTTCAGATATGAGCCACGGTGGCACAATGGTTAGAGTACAGTACTGCAGGCTGCTTCTGCTGATCACCGGCTGCCAGCAGTTTGGCAGATCGAATCTCACCAGGCTCAAGGTTGACTCAGCCTTCCATCTTTCCAAGGTCGGTAAAACCCAGATTGTTGGGGGCAATATGCTGACTCTGTAAACCGCTTAGAGAGGGCTGTAAAGCATTATGAAGTGATATATAAGTCTAAGTGCTACTCAGGGGTGGGTTCTAAATTTTTTTACTACTGGTTCTGTGGGCGTGGCTTATTTTGTGGGTGTGGCTTGGAGGTCATGTGACTAGGTGGGCATGGCTAGCTGGTCAGAGTGATTTCTGGAAGGTCCTCGCACTTACGACCAGTCCTCGCACTTACAACCCGACTCATTTGTTTACTTTTAACACTGATCAGCTGTAGGACGGCCCTTTGAAACCCCGCGGCAAGAGTTTAAACAGTTTTTTCCCCTCTAGTCATCAGCTGGGACTCAGGAGGCAGCAATAGATTGGGGGTGGGACCAAATAAAAGGTAAGAATAATGTGGGGCGGTGGGGGGGTGGGGGGGAGAACCGGTTCGGTGATGTCATATCATCACCGCTACCAGCTCGGCTGAACCGGACCGAACCAGGAGGAACCCACCACTGGTGCTACTGTTATTTCATAGAAAAGCAAGCTTCTCATATTTGATGACAGCATATCTAGGGTGAGCAAGAGAAATTAAGCACTGAAAATGTTACCTAGCTGGGTAATGAAATGTCTGCAAGAAAACAACCAACCTCAGGGAATGCCAAGGATCCCACAATTCAACCCTGAGTTACAAATATTCTCTTATATTGATAGAAATTAAATATGCAGTAATTAAAAACTGGGGACAAGAAATCCAAGACTAAAACCTCAGTTCTGCGTCACCGTTGTCTACTATACATGGGAGGAAATATTCCAACTGATGATGCTATTTAAGGCAAGGAATCTAGTGAAGAAAGTATTTGCCATTCGAAACTGGGAAGCACTTTGTTGTTTCAGCTCTGAAATATCATATTTCAGGATGATGACTTATCTAAGAGTAGCCTAGAAGCTTCAACTTTTAAACTAGTGTTTGCCAAGCAATACCCTTACACTTCCACATGAACTATAATACCTAGAAACATTTTTGTTGGTATGCTGTTAGCCAGAGAACTAGCAAAGAAAAATGCCATGCAAACATGCAGTGTTTCTAGCCAGAAAGTCAGATATGTAACCAGCAAAGTTCATTAGTTTTTTTTAGTTTTTTTTTTTTTTTTTTTTTTTTATTGAAAAAGTTTTCAAATACAAATTTTTCCCCCTTTTTTCCCCCCCTCCCCCCCCCTCCCTAACCCCCCCTCCCCACCCTTCCCCCCCTGTGACTTCTTCGTAAAAAAAAAAAACCCTAATTCATAACAGATTACTTACTCCCTCCTCAAAATACTGACCTTTACTTACTAAAAGTATTATAAATCCCCCTTTATCCATACATTTCAGAAAAGAAGAAGAGAAAAAAACAAAACAAAAAACAAACACATTATACTATAACTATTATAAAATAACTTCTAATTTAGCATAATAGTATTTTATATCTATACATTATTGCAACAATTCAAAACCACCTTCCACTTTAAAACTATGCGATAAGTCCTACTTTAATAACATTTCAAAGCGGGCTCCCCATAAAATCTAATTTAACATTTATTCCATTCTATCCATTTCCTCCACTCCCCTAAATGTATCACTTAAAAATCCCTTTTCTTAAACTAATCAATCTGTAGCTAGCTTATTCACCCACTGTCTTACAAATTTACCATACACAACAATTCTTGATATCTTTAATTCACTGCCCACACTACTTAAAAATATATATATATATATATTCCATTATATCTAAATAAAAAAAGAAAAGACAATAACTTTAAATTTATAGTCCATATAATATCTTCTTGAAGTCTTTCCACTGGATTGTTAGAACCAACATCCATAATAGGGTAACATAGCTTGCTGATGCAACAGTTTATTCAAGGTCTCCAATCATATCTGCCCCCATCAGTAGTAAACATCTTCTTATATATATAAAAGTAAAAACAACCACCCGAGTGACATTATAATTATATTCCATATAATAATAATTGTGGGTTTCATCAGGATTATTAATTTCCATCATCGTATTGGGTAACAACCCGATCTTCTGCATGTCCCAATGTGATTCTCTTGCCTTATAATTCAAGATAATTATAATATATTTATCAACACAAAAAGAAGTTTCAAAGTAGATAATTCAAAACCATCAATTTGAGGCTCTTTCCATGTCCCAAAATTACGGCAATGCAGAGATCTGCCACTATCCTCAGGATGATATTGACCAATGTGTCGCCTCCTCTATGTTTTCACATAATCATTCATATTTTAATATCACTGGCTTCACTGTTGCTTGGGTTAGAAATTTCTATTTTTGTACAACCTATTTCTTTTTTGTTTTCTTTTTGTGGGTTTGACTTCCATCCTAATTTTTTGTGTCTCGCGTTTCTTTTTTATCCCTTGTATATCCTCTAATTGGTTTCCATGCTTGTCCTTGCCTTGATAAGTCATCACATTAAAATCAGATGGCACTTCTCTCGAATTTGTAGATAATCCAGCTGGGGTATCCGATAAATCCAAAGGCAATTTATCTGGTACAGTCTCTGTCTTTAGTTCCAGCTCCTTCTGCTTATCCTGTATTATATCTGAAGACGTTAAATTCATTTTCAACCTATTTTGATAAAATTCTTCCGCTCTTTCAACAGTATTTAACTGGTATCTTTCTCCTTGATATCTCAATATAATACCAACTGGGACATCCCACCGGAATTGAATATTTCTCCTTTTTAACTCAGACACCAGAAAACCAAATTTCTTCCTTTCCATTAATATCTTAGGTGGGAGTTCCTTGTAAATCCAAATCTTTCTTCCATACAATTGCAAATTAGAATTGAAGGAATTTTGCACAATTTTATTCCTAATTTCTTTATCTGAAAAATAGATTACCACATCTCTAGGCAATTGCCTTTGCTTGGCAGTCCAGGAGTTTATTCGATAAGCTCTGTCAATCCTACAAAACACTTCCTCAGGTTGAATCTTTAAAATCCCAGCTAGAAATTCAGAAGATATTTTCCTTAAGTCATCTCTGTTATTTTCCTGCAAACCTCTAAGTCTTATTGCATATTCTGTAAAATTATATTGTATCTTTAGAACCTCTTTTTCAATCCTCTGTTGCAGAGTTTCTACATTACCAGACTTTTGATCAGCATCCATTTTGAATTTTTCTTCTGAACTATAATCCTGAATATTTAACAAATCATTTTCAGTTTTTTGAATTCTATTGTCCAATTTGTCTTGAATTTCATCCATTTTTGACTCTAGTAAATTAGCATTTATTTCCAACCGAATCATGAATTCTGACATTTTTAAAATTTTTTGCTGCAGAAAGTCAAACTTGGATTTCACCAATTCCTTAGTTTCCTGCTTAAATTTTTCAAGTTGCTGATTCACAATCTCATCCCTTCTTTCAATCTCCTCTAAGAGAAATTCTATTATATTAAAATCAGGTTTCTGGGACTGAAAAGTTAAAACTTGTTCCTTTAAATTCTTAGTGGGGGAATCCCCCCCACCTATTTTTTTGTCTGACTTCACAAGCCTCAGTGCCATGTTTCCGCCTAAGCAGGCTTTGTTAGAAGAAAAAAAAAACAAGACAAAAGACTTCCAGCCAGCAACAATCAGGCCTCCAGGGGAAAAAGAGAAAAGCAAAAACAGGAGCGGAGTTTTGTCTACAAATGTAGCCAGTGGTATTTATTCCGCTACATTGTAATAATAAAAAACGGAAGAACTTTCCCTCTCAAACTCTTCTCCAGCCGCGGCAGACGCCATTTTAAAAAAAACCTTTTTTCCTCTTTCTCTTCCTCTATTCTCTTAAGTAATTTTTAAAAGATAAGTAAAATACTTGCGCTTCAGTATTACAGGTCCAGCTCACATTTTCTTTGAGTAATCTGTCAAGTTCGCAGGCTTGCTTTTGACGCCTAGCTCTGCATTAGCAGAGGTCTCCCAAAGCCCGGAGCAGCGGCTGGGGATATGGGGCATCTCATCCGCTCCATCCCAAAAGTAAAAGAAAAACTTCTGGGACTCTGCAGAGAGTTCTACCCACCCCTGCCGGCTCTATCTCCGTTTCCTCATGGGAACGGAGTTTTTTCGAGCCGCCGTTCCGTTGTGAAGGCGGCTCTGACAGGCTATGGAAGCTGACGATCCCAAAGGAACGTCTGGCGGCGGCCAGCAGCAAACAGGAAGTCTAGTTTTTTTAATAATTGTATTAAAAGTGTTTTTTAAAAAGATAAAAGCTAATGCAAACTAATAAAAAGTAAGAAAGAGAAAAGAAAATGAAGGGAATCAATGAGAAATCTAAAAGTGTTAAGAAAAGAAAAAAGAAAACAACATATAAAGGAATGGTTTCTGATATTTTTTTTACAGCAATTTTAGGCACAATTATAAATTTATTTATTTCTCTAAAGTTACAACATGGCTTTCTTTTTCCAATAAACTATCTTGTCTGATCATCAAAATGATAAATCTGAAGTTCATTTTTTTCTGTTTTCCGCAAAAAGTCCATAAGGGATCTCCACTCTGAAATAAATATAGATACTGTCTTTTCTCTAATCAAAAATGTCAGTTTGGCCGGCTCAGCATATTTTACCATCTTCACCAACCAATTCTAGGTATTCAAGTCTTTCCAACTTTGGGCATATAATAATCTTGCTGCAGTTATCATATGTAAAAAACAATGTTCCGTGACTTTTTTCCAACTATGTGTCCATCAAAAAGACCTCTGGTCTCAATTATATATTAATCTTTAAAACTTTCTGAATCTGTGTGTATGTATTTGAATCCAAATTTTTCTTTCTTTTTTACACATCCATAATAAAATTCCCCTTCTTGTTCTTCATATTTCCAGCATGTATTTGAAGTGCCTTTATATATTTTTTGGCAAATTCTCTTGTGACATACAACAGTACATTATTCTGTAAACTTCTCTCTAAGATTATAACATGGTATAAATTTCAGTCCTTTCAACCATAGTTGAAAGTTTCCCATTGTTCCCCATATTATAACCAAAAATTTTAGCCCACTTTAGCATACATTTGTTTAATTGCTCTGTTCCAAATATCAATAGATGTTTAGCAATTATATGGTCATCATTTGTAAATAATTCCATTTCAAACTCAGTTTTACATTGTTCAAAGCCATAACCTCTTTTTGTCAAGTTCTTTATTATGAAAATGACCTGACATCTATTAATTAAGCACTAAGTCATATATACTTATTTTCTTCTTTTTTCCTTCAGCATAGATTTCCAAGTATGAATTTAATAATAATATTAAAGCTGTAGATACCTGTGGTAAAATGATACTCAAAAGAAAAAAGAAAACAACATATAAAGGAATGGTTTCTGATATTTTTTTAACAGCAATTTTAGGTATAATTATACATTTATTTTAAATTTAAATCATAAATATATACACAAATACACATATATTTATTACCTTTGTACGCCATCTAAATCTAGACAAACTATTAAAATACCACAATGACCACAAAGATAAATATTGCCAAGGTTATGATTTTCTGAGATATAATATATGGCTGTGAAAGTTGGACCATCAAAAAGGCCAAACAAAATAAAAATTGATGCCTTTCAATTGTGGTGCTTGAGAAAATTGCTGAAAATTCCTTGGAACACAAGAAGAACAAATCATTCAATATCAGTTGAAGGAAAACCACAAATGAGAAAACAAATAAATCCAGACGGCCCAGTGGAAGTACTAATAAAAGAAGCTAAAACCTTGGTACTTTAGACACACCATGTTAAGGAAAGAGCCATTGGAGAAGACCTGATACTTGTTAAAATAAAGGCAATCAGAAAAGAGGTTTACAAGAAGCACAGTGGCTAAATTTTATCACCGATGACACAAGTGGAAACTTACAAGCACTCAACAAATGAGTTGCAGATAGAGCCGAGGTTCCACAGTGGTTAGAGTGCAGTACTGCAGGCTACTTCAGCTGACTGCTAGCTGCAATTCGGCAGTTTAAATCTCACCGGCTCAAGGTTTACTCAGCCTTCCATCCTTCCGAGGTCGGTAAAATGAGGACCCAGATTGTTGGGGGCAATATGTTGACTCTGTAAAAACTGCTTAGAGAGGGCTGTAAAAGCACTATGAAGTGGTATATAAGTCTAAGTGCTATTACAATTGCTATCCTGGCCAACCGACTGGTCCATGAAAAGTTGGAAACAACTGAATGACTTTACACCAATAATGCTGTTTACAACAGAAAACTGTCTGATGACTTCCAACAAGATTTTTTTAAAATGGCCAATATTTTTTCCCACCACCACTACTGCCAAAGACTTCCTTCCTTCCTTCCTTCCTTCCTTCCTTCCTTCCTTCCTTCATTCATTCATTCATTCATTCATTCATAAGATGCCCATCTCACTATCCAAGGTGACTCTGGGCAGCTTATAATATAATATGGTTTGGAAGCCCAAACAAACCATATTGATGTGACAATTTCAAAAATGTGTCTTCCAGGTAAACCTGGATCTACATCCTAGGTTGACCTTTGAAGCAGATTAGCTATCTTGAATCATCCAGAGAAGCAGCTCCTGAATTAGCGGGATTTGCCTAGCACAGCTGGCACCAAGAGAAGAGGTAAAAGCTTGTCACAATAAAAGACCCCAACAACCATTTGCTTTACCTAATCCCCTTGAGAAACATGGGCAATGTGGACAGGCTGCTTAAATAGCATCTAGTTGGAACACTGTGCCTCAGACATTTGTTATAAGCAATTTGTAATTTTGTATTTTAAAAAAAAATAACATGACATCCCCAAAAGGTGCTCATCCAGTCTCTTTTTAAACAATTCCAATGTAGCAAAGTCCACGGCTTTATAAGACACGGGCGACAAACTCGATCGTGTCACAGGCCGGATCGTGACTTTTTTGCCTTTGCAGAGCCGGGGTAGGCATGGTCTGTGCATGATGTATCCAGCCAGTGGGTCAACAGTTTAACAGGCCTATTCTAAGACAATCTGTTCTACAGTATATGAGGAACAGTTGCAGGAACTGGGCATGGCTAGTCTAGTGAAGAGAAGGAACAAGGGAGACATTATAGTGGTGTTCCAATATTTGAGGGGCTGCCACAGAGAGGAGGGGGGGTCAAGCTCTTTTCCAAAGCACCTGAAGGCCAGATAAGGAATAATGGATGAAAACTGAACAAGGAGAGATTCATCCTAGAAATAAGGAGAAATTTTCTGACAGTGAGAACAATCAACCAATGGAACAGCTTGCCTTCAGAAGTTGTGGGAGCTTCATCACTGGAAGCTTTCAAGAAGACATTGGACAACCATCTGTCAGAAATGGTGCAGGAGGGTTGGACTATATGACCTACAATGTCCCTTCCAACTCTGTTATTCTGTTATTCTATTTGATGGTTAGGAAATGTTCCCTAATGTTCAAAGGAAATGTACTTCATTGTAAGTTAAATTTGCTGTTTCTTGTCCTACCTTCTGGAACAACTGGGAGCAATTCTCTCCTTCCTCTACATGACAGTCCTTCATATATTGAAAAACAATGACCTTCCTGCCGTATTTTCCAGACTAAATATACCAGAAACCTTCAACTATTCCTCATAGGGGTTTTTTTCCCCCTAGACTTCAAATTATCTTGATTGTTCTTCTTTGGGCAATCCTTCTAATTTGTCAATATTCTTCCTAGAATGCAGTGCCCAGAATTGAAAACAATATTTTATATGCCTTATCACTGCAGAGTAGAGAGGAAGAATAACAGATTAACCAAGTTGGAGATCTATTACCAATCAACCAGTTTGACCTATCATCTGTCTATCATAGTAAAAAAAAAAAAAAAAGCTGTCCACAAATAATCCCAAAAACAAGCTAAATATCAAAGTCCTCTGTTAATGCATTTGGGCTCTCACATAGCCCTGGAATATTTTAAGTTTAAGGGACTGTTAGCTGACCTCCTTTGGACTAGAAAAACTTCAGAATTGTGCCCACTGTGTGCTGAGCGATTGCTAAAACAGCTAAATGCATTTTCTGTATAAGAGACTTAGGAAAGATGATGCCTAAAGCCTGAAAATAGATTTGTTTGTCACTACACACCAGGGAACATCTATTGTTTGGAGAGGATTGCATAGGTGTTCCATTTATGTTTCTCCAAATATTAACTTTCTGGCTAGGGCAGTGGTGAAATCCAATCTTTTTTACTACCAGTTCTGTAGGCGTGGCTTGGTGGGCGTGACAGGGGAAGGATACTGCAAAATCTCCATTCGCACTCCACTCCTGGGGGAAGGATATTGCAAAATCTCCATTCCCACCCCACTCTGGGGCCAGCCAGAGGTGGTATTTGCCGGTTCTCCGAACTACTCAAACTTTCTGCTCCCGGTTCTCCAGAACCTGTCAGAACCTGCTGGATTTCACCCCTGGGCTAGGGGGCGCTATAATAGCAAAGCACAGAACAAAAAGTTGATCAACCAAATCAGCATGCAGGACACGCATCTCCGCACAACACACGGTTGGGATTTGGGAGGTATACGCATTGGCCCATCTTCAGCCATCTGCAACCTATACATACCCATCAACCCCTTTGCAGTGTAGGTATGCAACGACCCCTAAGCCCAGTTCTGGCCAACTCTAAATCAAGCTTAAGTGGCATTGCTCTATTTGTTGGGCACTGATTGTCCATCTGTATTTAGTGCTGCTTCTACCAAAGAAGGCCACCTTTGTTTTAGAGTAAGTTGTTTTAACTTTTACTCTTTTACAATATGCAGCTAATCTGGTCAATAATCTTCTATTCTTGTTTTGACGTGGGGCAGCATGGTGGCTCAGCAGTTAAGATGCTGGGCTTGTTGGCCAGCAGCTCAGGAAAGCCAGCAGCTCCGGTTCAGTTTGTTGGAAAGGCAGCAGCTCAGGTTCAGTTTGTTGGAAAGGCAGCAGCTCAGGTTCAGGACCTGAGTGCCACATGACAGGGTGAGCTCCCATTATTTGCCCCAGCTCCTGCCAATTTAGCAGTTGGAAACACGCGAGTAGTTAAATATGAATAGATAAATAGACACCACTTTGGTGGCAAGGTAACAGCATTCCGTGACATCATGCTGGCCACATGACCGCATGACCATGGAAATGTCTTCAGGCACTGCTGGTTCAGTGGCCAACGGAGATGAGCACTGCCCCTTATAGTCGGCAATGACTAGCAGAGTAAAATCTGCAGGGACTCCTTTACCTTTTTTTAAACTTCTTTTGACACAGCCCATAATTCCATTTTTTTAAAATTTGCAGCTGCACCCCTCTGTTGTGTCCTATTTAGCTCATTATCCCCCAAGATACTGAAATCCTTTTGGCATCCTTTGCTGTCTAGGTTGGTCCTCCCATTCTCTACTTAGGCCTTTGATGTTTCCAATAAAAGACTTTGCATATCTCTTGCGTCTTACTGGTTTCTGCTCATTTTTCCAGCTTGTTAAGATACTCCCGAATCTTGGTAGTCTCCTCTAAGATATATTGCTTGCTCCTTTCTTTCTATCATCTGCAAATTGGACAGAAACTGTATTTTCTAACCCCTCAGTCAGGCTATATATAAATATGTTAAACACAGCAAGACCTGGAAAATAGCCCTGTGATATACAAGTCAACAACTCAAACTACACAACACTCATCTTGCCATGGAGCTATTGATGCACACTCCCTGACAGACTTGGTTGTTAAGAAAAGCAGTCTCTAAGTGAAACTGTGTTGTGCTTATGATGTTGTCTTTGCTTTACAGATCTGTGAAGGATGTAAATGGGAGAATTGCTCTTGAAGGTTGTTTGTTTGTTTTCATCATTGTCACAACTCCATCCAGTTGCTAAACAAGGCAGTTGCCAAATAGGGACTGCCAAAGTCTCATAGGAGACTTTGTTGAATATTTTGATTAAGTCAAGATATTTACCACATTCCTCTGATTATAAAAAAAGGAGCTCAGGTTGATTCAAAATGAATATATTTATACGTTGCTGAGTTGCATTGATTGAATGGCTTAGTATTGCTTTACAATTTTGCTTCTGTACATTTTAATCTTATTGGTCTCAATAAATACATATTACATACATTATTTATATGTCTGTAATTTTATATTTAGACACATTCACAAATATAAATATTTATATCTATGTCTTATATTTGGATTTATGTGGTTTTGGAGTAGGGGTAGATCTAGTCCATTATCACACTTCTAGAATCAGTTTTTCCATGGATAAAGGAGCAGAAATAGTTTGACTTGAAAGCTGCTTCCAGAATATACTAAATTTTGCTGATAAATCAACAGTTTGACTCACTATTAAGAAGCTTTGGGCATAACATCATCCACACTCGTACGTTAATATTAATTTAGGAGGATGATAGCAGCAGTTTAAGAACTTAAAAAAAAAAAACTTTCTATGCCACATGCTATCAGTATGTTTAAAGCCAAGTTCTAAACTGAATAAATAATCCGGGATACAATCCAGGATTAATTGGACTTGGACTAATTGATCTCCCATGTCTTTTCCGAGAAATAAAACAAGCTCTTTGTGTCTCCCTTAAAATGAAAAATGCATAGCTCAATTTTAATGACATTTTAAACATTTCCATTTAAGAAAAGATGAAGTATTTATTTAGTATATAGCTGCTTCTGCAAAAGCAAAAATATAGGCTAACAAATCATGATTTAGAAAGGCAAGTTCTTTTATTCTTCTGTAGCTGTAGATTGGCAAAGAAATGGGGAACATCAGGAGAGCATTGTGCGTCAGCAGCTGAACAATTTTTAGCATTCTGCATTTTTACTGATTCCATTGTAAATAGGCCAAGTTAACCTCAACTAGCCATTGTAATTTCTCAGCCAATACAGGCCTGGAAAAGTCCTTTGGCTGCTGATACTAGTTTTACATTTTGGAAGCATATTGAGAGATGCAAAGGAATGAGGCTGGTACCAATGAAGGAGAATATCTGTAGCTCAGGGTTGAAATGAAGTGTCCCTGGTGCTCTCAGAGCTTGGTTGTTTCCTTGTAGACATTTAATTACCCAAACTAGGTAACATCATCAGTGCTATGAAGCTGGATTATTTTCCTGGATTTGGGAAAGGAGTGTTACAAATTTTATTAATGAAACAAAGAAAAAACAGTGCCTGTTGCCGAATTACTACAATAAGCAACTGGTCATAACTAGCAACCGTGGTTTCTAAATAGAGACATACATTGTTGTCTGTCTCAAAATATTATTCAGTCAATTCTTGTACAATTCTTGGCCCAGTGGTTAGAATGCTGTTTTGCAGACTGATTCTACCCACTGGCAAGAGTTCGATCCTGACCGGCTTAAAGTTGACTTAACTTTCCATCCTTCTGCGATCGGTAAAATGAAGACCTAGATTGTTGACTCTATAAACCTCTTAAAAAGGACTGTAAAGCACTATGGAGTGGTATATAAGTGCTATTGCTATTGCTACATTGGGATATGGTTAGAGACATGTGGATACATGCTGTAAGGCTAAACTAAAGGATATAAAAACATGAAAATTATAGCAATTAGATTAATCAATAATTCTGCATCTTTCATTCTGCAACTATCAGGCTGACTTCACAGGCAGATCTTCCTTGCTTGATGCGGAAAATAATCTGCATTTCAATGCATGCCACTTCTTCAAATCCACAGGTGTTTTTCAGAACCAAGGATGCTCTCGGACCTGCTATATCTAAGCTACTGATTAAAATGCACAGAAACAAGGGGAGGAAGAATTCGGAATTCCTGTAGGCAGGGCTTATGTGCAAAATGTTATTGTTTACTTGCATCAACTTTGCAAGAATATCTGCAGGATGAGACACAGGTTTCTGCTCCATTCATTTTTTCAATCTCACATCTTTTAATTGGATTAATGCAGGTAGTCCTTGCCCTCCGACCACAATTGAGCCCAAAATTTCTATTGCTAAGTAAGACAGTCGTTAAGTGAATTTTGCCCCATTTTACAACCTTTCTCATCCCAGTTGTTAAGGTAATCACTGCCGTTGTTAAGTAGTAACATGATTATCAAGTGACTCTGGCTTCCCCATTGACTTTACTTGTCAGAAGATCACAAAAGATTACATGATCCCAGGACACTGCAACTGTCATAAATAGAGGTCAATCGACAATCACATGACCATGGGGATGTTGCAACGATCATGTGAAAAATGGTCATAACTCACTTTTTTCAATGCCATTGTAACTTTGAACAGTCTCTCAGAGGTCTGAGCTCTGGACCTAAACCACAATTAGGATGCCACTTGCTCCGGGTTCCAAATGGTTTATTAGACCGGATTCTCAGCACACAGTGAGTTCCATCAACAAAAGCTTTGGAATAAAGTTAGCATTGGGAACTTCCACCTCCCAGCGCACTTTGAAGGCTGGAGCTGTGCCCTTCCGCACGCTGGAGCAGCTGACCATCCAGCAGATCCAGTCAGCTGATCGCTGGAACGCTGGTAGATTCAATCAGCTGCTCGTCAGCTGGCTTTCAGGCCCCGATCAGCTGATCGTTGGCCAGCATGTAGTCTGTCGGGATCAGCTGTTCATCAGCTGGCTCCGTGTCACTCACCACTTGTAGCCTCCAGCAAAGCTCTTCCCAACACCCACCTCCTGTGCTGGGGTCCCTCCCCCAAATATGGCAAACACTGGATCGGGGTTTGATACAGTCACTAAAAACAAACGGTAGTAAGTCAAGGACTACCTGAAGACAAAGGGGGTTACAAAGTTGTACTTGGTTTTTTTGTCTGAGTTTTATTAAGGTGTGCTAAATCTTAAACCTTAAAACCACCAGGCAGCATACAGTTTCAAGGATAAAATGTCATAGCGTACAACTCTCATATAAGAACAAGCTTTAAAAAAAATCCACTCTGAAACAAAATATCTGAAGTAATTTAGTATGTCTCCTATGGTGTGATACAGAAGATTGGGCCCGAAGTGAGATGTAACAGTTTTGCCATAGATGTAATTCTCTTGAATTTCTTCTTTTCTGTATTTCTTTCCAACGTGTATAGAGACTTCAAACACAGATCAGAAACCATTCCAATGTATTAAGCCTGTCAAAGAGAAGAACACCAAGAGTTCAAGCTTGAAGGAAAGGAAACTTCTGAATGTACGGATTGTAGAAATCAGCCCTGAAGGAAATATCTGTGGTATCATATAGGTTCAGTAAAAATAATAATGTCTGCCCATCTCAGAACACTGGAATGTTACATCACTAAGAAATCTTTGGGCACAATTGAAAAACATAAACAAAAACCTGACATACCTGATATTGGTAAGAAATGTAATATTATTCCTCCATAAAACAATGATAATTGTGAAGGAAGGGAGGGAGGGAGGGAGGGAGGGAGGGAGGGAGGAAGGAAGGAAGGAAGGAAGGAAGGAAGGAAGGAAGGAAGGAAGGAAGGAAGGTAGGTTCTGAGTCAATCCAAAGCAAACTTGGAACCAGGGGCATTTGTGGGTGGAAGTTTAAAGAAGTCAAGAAAACAGCTGTGACCCTGTGGATGAACTCCTGCCCCTCTTTAATGTATGTGATACATGTAAAAAAGAGGCAAAGTTTCAATTATGCAGTCATAGCTGCCATCTTAACTTCTTAATTCCCCATTCCCACCCCACAGAAACCCCTGCTTGGAACATAAAGGCTGCTCCTCAAAAGCATCTTCCTTGGTTGTATAGATGCTAAACCAGATGTATCTTCTCCTGGCTTCTAAGTTTCAGAATACTGAAAACTTGTGCATCCTCTTAGCTATGGGAGATATAGGAAGTTTTCTGTTAAAAAACAAAACACGTTAGATCAGGGGTCCGCAACCTTAAACACTCAGAGCCATTTGGACCGGTTTCCCACAGAAAAGAAAACACCAGGAGCCACAAAAACCTTCCCGTGCCTAACTATTTCTTAAGCAGCCACAAAACTAGCATATGTAGTTGAATTAAATGTTCTGTTTTCTTCTGAAACGTTTCTTTTCTTGGATTTATCCATGGTTGGCCTACTGGGGGTTGAAAAGCTCAATAAATTGCATGCTGGCGGGTATCACACATTGGCGGTAGTGACTCATATTTTGAATGACAGGGAATCGCAGCAGAGGGGTGAAAGAGCCACATGCGGCTCCAAAGCCGCAGGTTGCTGACCCCTGTGTTAGATTATTACTAAGATACAAAAATATTTGAACAGTAATAGATTTTCAAGATGGTAATTATTTACTAAAGAGGAGGGAGGGAGGGAGGGAGGGAGGGAGGGAGGGAGGGAGGAAGGAAGGAAGGAAGGAAGGAAGGAAGGAAGGAAAGAAGGAAAGAAGGAAAGAAGGAAAGAAGGAAAGAAGGAAGCTTAAAAGCATCATACATTTAATACCCTAGCAAATTTGTTTTCATATAATCTTTGTGGTTTCCATCACTTTATCAGATTCATAGAGTAAAGAAAGAAGTTTTATAAACAAGGGAAAAAGTTTTCTAAATGCACAGTTCATGTTAGCCTTGAAAAATAAAGAAAGGTGAGACAGGGAGAAGAATTGAACGGAAGAGGCTGAATTTCTGAAAAGGCTGAAGCTCAAGTTCTTAGGATGCTAATCATGAATAATAGTGAGAATAAAAGAATCCTCTTTCCAGAGAAGTGTCTCTGTCAGACCTTTTCAATGAGAGCTACCAAGAGTCTTATGTTTCCTCAAAAGGCAGTAAATCCATTATTGTGACTTTTATTATCCTGAGAGAGGCATATACTTATAGAATCAGTTGTTTAGGGGAAGAGAGGAGATGATGAAGGAAAACACCAATTCTAAAAACTAGAATTTTTACATTGTGATAAGAAGCTATACTCCTTAAATTCAAAAGAAAAAAATCTCTCTCTCCAAATAAATAGTTATTCCAAACCAGTTATTGTAAGTATTTTTGAGAACTACAGTGCTTCCTCTGCAATTGTTTTGTTGCCTTTTCTGAATTAAATGTGTGTTCCTTCCTTTCTTTCTTTTTTTTCCCTTTCTTTTCTTTTCTTTTCTTTCTTTTTTTTTTGGTTTAGCGACTGGCTGGCTTGTCCAATGTCAAGTTTAATGGAGCAATCACTGAGAGATGATGGCATCTATCAAGTTGGGGGATGAGCATAGGTATGTTCTCTCAATCTCCAAGAGCAGGAGGAGAAGGAGGAAGGAAGGAAGGAAGGAAAGAAGGAAGGAAGGAAGGAAGGAAGGAAGGAAGGAAGGAAGGAAGGAAGGAAGGAAGGAAGGAAGGAAGGAAAAGTTCCATATGTCATTGGAGCTCATTCTTGTTTGAGGAGGACAACTTCAATCTCTTCTTTTCCACTACAATAATATGAACAACATTTTGCTTACCTGTAAAAAGGCTCAAATAAATTCAGCTCCTAACCCTCTGACAGTGTTTGGACTAGTGATTCCATTTTGGCATAATGAACTCTCCAAGGGTTTTGGGCCTTCAGCATTTTTCCATACCGGAGCAGGCCAAAAGAAATCTTTTCTTAGCTGAAACTTCACAAATTGCCTGCTTAAAACAACTACTGCAGTTCAGTATATCAGGTTTTAAAGAGAGGAAGTCTGGCATAAACTTTCAGAAGCTCCATATTGTTCCAGTAAATTGTAGTTGTGCCAGATCCTAAGGGGTTTTATATCTCTGCCATAAACAATATGAATTTAAAAAAAAAAAACAGAAAGGAAACATTTCCTGAAGGGTTTGTCCTTCCCTTTTCTCCCCACTTTGCAGTTCAGTGCTGGCCTTTTCGAAACTGATGTGCCCAGATGCAGTCATTACTTCTTCCCATTCTCTTTTACTCGATGAATTTTGGCAAGTTTGTTGTAGCAATTATCCTTAGAAGATAAAGGCACAAGTTAAGATCTTGAAATGCACTTGGAAAGCTGCAAAAACATACACCGCTCTGACAGAAAACTGCACTACAATAAATAATACTTATCATCAAAACACAGACATCTAAACAGCCAGCCGGCTTCTACATGTGATAATGTGATCAGACGGAGACAACTGAAGGGAGGAAGCTGTTTTTGCTGAAGGAAGATTTCTGTAATAACATTGGGCTTTTTGATAAAACATTCTTTGCAGATGAATAGGCTTTGATACTGCTGAAGGGACTTTCTTGGATCAGGGTTTCACAATTAATGCAAAATTAGCTCTTGGGCTTCACTAGGCAAAGCAGAAGGGTAGTTCAAAAGAATGGGGGTGGGGGAGAACAGCTGGCCAATATATTTATCATAATGGGTGGATCATTACATGGCACTGAAAGCAGGATGTCTCAGAGGAACTGATGGAACCAGATAATCCTCAGAGAAAAATGTGCTTTATCATTTCCGCTGGCAATTGAAAATAAGAGAACAGCCGCACCAAACGTGTGCCTTCCAGATGTGTTTGGATTATAACAACCAAGAACCCCAGCCATCAAGGCCAGTGGCAATATCTGATTCCTCTTCCTTCCAGCTGTATCCATTCAAGCTGCTCCAGATAAGATTACAGTACAATATTAAAAATGTATCACAAGTGGTCCTTAAAAGAACCTTATAATCTTGAGTGCCATCTACTGGTGGAAAGATAGGATATCAGTCTTAGAAGGATGCAAACTTAAGGTGCCTGTGTGTTTTTGTTCTCTGTTTTTCCAATTCCTTTTTTCCTTATTTGGATATGTCTTTTTTAATATTATAATCTTAAGAATAGAGACTTGGCTTTCTTTTTGTTAAAAAAAATGATATGTACTATTTGTTAGTCGGTGGTCTTTCCAGCTAAGGGGTGGCTAACATACAATAGGGCCACAATCCTGTATGGACCCAAGAAAAATATATATACATAAAACTCTCAGGCAGAGGAAGATTAGAGAAAGAATTCCTAATGATTCAAAGACTATCCCGTGATCATTCTGTTTCTTGCATAGTCACTGCATAAAAATGTATTAATAGAAATGTGATTTCAGTGGTTCATTGATTAATTGATTGGTCATGTGCCATAATCATAATCATATGTTTATTTGTCAAGCATATATAAGATAATAGATAAAAGTATAAACATAATTTGAATACATGAAAAGAGTAAGTAAAAAAGGAATATTAGGACAGGGATGGTAGGCACGCTGGTGCACTTATGCACGCCCCTTACAGACCTCTTAGGAATGGGGTGAGGTCAACAGTGGACAGTTTAAGGTTAAAGTTTTGGGGCTTTGGGGAAGAAACTACAGAGTCAGGTAGTGCACTCCAGGCATTGACCACTCTGTTACTGAAGTCATATTTTCTGCAGTCGAGTTTGGAATAGTTTACCTTGAATTTGTATCTATTATTTGTTCATGTATTTTTGTGGTTGAAGCTGAAGTAGTCATTGACAGGAAGGACTTTATGGCAGATAATTTTATGTACTATGCTTAGGTCAGACTGAAGTCGGCATAGTTCTAAGTTGTCTAAGCCCAAAATTTGAAGTCTGGTGGCATAAGGTATTTTATTGCAGTTAGAGGAATGGAGGACTCTTCTTGTAAAATATCTCTGGACTCTCTCGATTGTATTTATGTCTGATATGTAGTGCGGGTTCCAGACTGATGAGCTGTATTCAAGAATTGGTCTAGCAAATATTTTGTATGCTCTACTTAGTAGTACAACATTACCAGAGAAGAAGCTATGCAAGATTAGGTTAACAACTCTTAATGCCTTTTGGCAATGTTGTTATAGTGGGCTCAGGCACTTAAATCTTTAGAAATGAATACTCCAAGGTCCTTGACAGAGTGAGGGTCATCTACAAGGTCATGTCCATCTAATTTGTATTTTATGTTTTGATTTTTTTTGCCAATATGCAAGACAGAGCATTTGTTGGTTGAGATTTGAAGTTGCCACTTGTTAGACCAACCTGACACATTGTCAAGGTCTTTTTTTAAAAAAAAAAAAAGTCTAGTAAACGTTGATTCTTTGCAGTCACAATGACAGATTTTATCCAAGATGATCTGTTCCCAGTTTGAGCTATCAGATCTATCAATGGTGAACTTCTTCACCACTGTAATTACAATCATGTTATCAGGCGCAAGTAACAGGACTTTAGTTCAAATCACTTTAAGTTTATTCCATGCTACCTATAGACAAGAATCTGATCTACTAACAGCCAAAGCAATAGACTTCAAGAGGGGCTTGACTTGGATCTCTTGTGGGAGCATAGAGACGCCAAACTGATGACCTGCTTGACTCTGCCCTCGAGCTCAGCCTGGTCATCTCCTACACATCCACCTTGCTACTAGTCATCCACTTCTTCTCTTTCCTCCCACTTCCCAAAGGAGGTGGGATTTTGCCTAATGTGTTCAGAATGTGATCATTTTACCCTGGTGATTTGTTCTTCAAGTGAGAACTCTGGATTAATCTGTTCCATCATCCATTTGTTTTATTTTCGTGGCTGCACATGGCAACAATGATGGCACTGCAAAATCAAACCCATGGACCATTCCATTCTAAATGTTGCAATTGTTAGCATTTAAGAAGAAACAACAGTCTCTACAGTTGAAGATCTCCTAAAATCTAATCCTAGGTGCATCCACTGAAACAATAAATGGAAGTTGGGCATTTGTTTGAGGGAAGAATGTTTACAGGGCTGTTCTGCGAAGTGCTAGAAAAGAAGGCTCTACAGTTCAAAATTACTGAACTTACTATGTACATTTTTGTCTTAAAATTTTAGAAAGAGGACTGCTGTACCATCTTGCTGAAGGGCTTAATCTAAGTACGGTGAGGCCCAAGATTCTAATCTGATGATCTTCTGCAGATCATTGAGATTAAATAAGTTTAGAAATTTGGTCACAAATCTTTGCTTTAAAAAAAAAAAAGCAGACTGTAAAGTAGACTAAATAGAGTTTTTTTGGCTTTCCTCCCTTTTTCTTGATTCCCTCCCCATGCTGTGATTCTATCTTCAGAACATATCATTGAAGGAAGTTTGACAACAGAGCTCTGACCCACAAGTAGAAAAGAGAATAGGGTTGTAAAATAAAAGAAATAAAATGTGAGTCACCTGGACATTTGACGAGAAAATATGAAGGAGGAGTGGAATTGACGTGATTGCTTTTCTTGAGAACTAGTCATTGTTTTGCAATCTTGCTGGACATTGTAAACTGGGACAAACATGTGAAAAAGAATACAGAATAACATAATTGGAGGGGACATTGCAGGTCTTTTAGTCCATCCCATTTCAGACAAATACCGTATTTTTCAGAGTATAAGACGCACCAGAGTATAAGATGCACCTTAGTTTTTGGGGAGGAAAATAAGAAAAAAGCTGATTGGTGGGTGGATCGGCCTCCCAGAATACCCCCAATCAGCTGTTCCTGAAGGTGAATTTTAGCAACAGGTTCGTTGGTTGTGAGCTCTGTACCTTGCTTTTTTTTCTGCGTCTGAAAACCTCTGAAAAAAAGCCTCTGAGGCTTTTTTTCTGAAGCTTCTTTCAGAGGCTTTTATTCTGAAGGACTATCTGTACTCTGTTCAATCTCCTTTCTTTGGTATTGGTATATAGATTAACCTCTTCCGATCTGCTGGTTATTGTGTTATTCTCCAGATTTATTAGCATAGTTTGGTTAAAACCTTCACTGATTCTTCTTTTGTTGCTTGCCATATTATTTTAGATAAAAGCCTTTCAGAGGCTTTTTTTCTGAAGCTTCTTTCAGAGGCTTCTTTCAGCCTCTGAAATCTCCGTTTGCGTGGCTGGGCAGGGCTACATTCGGAGTATAAGACACACCCAGATTTTCACCCTCTTTTTTTGGGGAAAAAGGTGTGTCTTATACTCCCAAAAATACGGTAGTTGACCAATCTCTTTTTAAAAACCTCCCATGATGGAGCTCCCACAACTTCTGAAGGCAAGCCATTCCACTGATTGATTGTTCTCACTGACAGGAAATTTCTCCTTATTTCTAGGTTGCTTCTCTCTTTGATTAGTTTCCATCCATTGCTCCTTGTCCTGCCTTCAGTTGCTTTGGAGAATAAGTTGAAGCAGAAAGAAGCAGGAAGAATTCAGATTCCCCTTCAACACATCAGCTCCTTAACTGTATAAGCATAGGAATTTAGGAACAATTGTCAAAATCAGTGTATATTTCAGCATAGGTCTCCTATTAAAAATAAGTGCTGCTTTTACTTGAGATGAAGCATTGGAGAAAGACCTGAGTCTTCCATTCCTGGTCCAACATTTTTACCACAGAACGAAGCTGGCTCTTTTATTTATTTATTTTCCAATGGCTTCAGTGGGCAAGCTTAGTGATAAAATGGTGGCATGGGTGAAAAGCAAGATGATATTTTGGATTTGGTGACACACACACACCCCTTTTTTTTTTTCTTTCATCCACAGGAGGATTTCTTTCCAGAAATCAGTGCATTGTTTCCTGCCAAAATTCAGAGGGAAGTTGCATTGATATTTTGCAGTACTGCATGGCTGAAAATCAGCAGTATGATATTTGAGAACTCCATGAAGAATTCAGCATAACTGAATAATAGAGTAACAGAGCTGGAAAAGATCTTTAAGGTCTTCTGATAAAGGAAAACGTGGCTATAAGTTGCCTATTCCATCCTAAATCTAATACCCAAAAGACATAGTAGGTGGTTTCCCTGAGCAATGTTGAACCTCAACTACTATACACCTACTCTTGTGTCTCTATGGTGGGAAAGTTTTTCATTTGTATTGACCTGAAAAGAGGCAGCTTCAATCAGATGTTTTCCAATTCAAGATGTCTGACACACACCAATATTGATAATTATGCTAATTAGTGCAAAGTAATTTGTTCTGTAGTCATGCCAACAAATGCTGGAAGAATAGAAAGGGCAGCACAATAGAAATAGGGTTTTATTTATGAGTTTGCAGCCTAAAGATAAAAGCATGTCATTAAAGCTGTATATCATATCATTGTTTTGTCTGGCGCGTTGTAGCAGGAAAATGATCCCACACATCTAATCAAGGGGGTTCCTTGGAAAGATATTTTTTGTGACCAGAAAACTAATATAGGTATGAGTGAAAGCTTTATTATGAGAGTTTATTTTCTTTGATAAAACCTGGCAAAATCAATTACAGTCCATTTCATAATTTGGACATGTTGTGTTACCTTGAGATTTAGAGGAAAGGAAAGGAAAGGAAAGGAAAGGAAAGGAAAGGAAAGGAAAGGAAAGGAGGGGAGGGGAGGGGGAGGGGAGGGGAGGAGAGGAAAGGAAAGGAAAGGAAAGGAAAGGAGAGGAGAGGAGAGGAGAGGAGAGGAGAGGAGAGGAGAGGAGAGGAGAGGAGAGGAGAGGGGAGGGGAGGGGAGGGGAGGGGAGGAAGGGAAAGGGGAGGGAAGGGGAAGGGGAAGGGGAAGAGGAAAGGAAAGGAAAGGAAAGGAAAGGAAAGGAAAGGAAAGGAGGGGAGGGGAGGGGAGGGGAGGAGAGGAAAGGAAAGGAAAGGAAAGGAAAGGAAAGGAAAGGAGAGGAGAGGAGAGGAGAGGAGAGGAGAGGAGAGGAGAGGAGAGGAGAGGGGAGGGGAGGGGAGGGGAGGGGAGGGGAGGAAGGGAAAGGGGAGGGAAGGGGAAGGGGAAGGGGAAGAGGAAAGGAAAGGAAAGGAAAGGAAAGGAAAGGAAAGGAAAGGAAAGGAAAGGAAAGGAAAGGAAAGGAAAGGAAAGGAAAGGAAAGGAAAGGAAAGGAAATTACAGGTTACAAAATTCAGATGCTTGGCAACCGGCATGTATTTATGACGGTTGCTGCACTGTCCCGGGATCACCTTTTGCGACCTTTCCAACAAGCAAAGATCAACGGGGAAGCCAGATTCACTTAACAGCCATGTTACCAACTTATTTACTGCAGCGATTTGCATAACAACTGTGGCAAGAAAGGTCGTAAAATGGGAACAATGGTCTTGCTTAGCAATGGAAATTTTGGGCTCCATTGCGGTCATAAGTTGAGGACTACCTCTATCTCTGCCAGGTTTTGAAAAATTCAATGTTCCTGTTGCTATTGCCCACAACATAGTTTACTCTGTCTGTATAAGAAAAGAAGCACTTTCTAATCCTGGTTAGTTAGAGTTTATAGGATAGGATAGGATAGGATAGGATAGGATAGGATAGGATAGGATAGGATAGGACAGGACAGGACAGGACAGGACAGGACAGGACAGGACAGGATAACAGAGTTGGATGGACCTTGGAGGTCTTCTAGTCCAACCCTTGCTTAGGCAGGAAATCCTATACTATTTCAGACAAATGGTCATCTAATCTCTTCTTTAAAACTTCCAGTGTTGGAGCATTCACAACTTCTGGAGGCAAGTTGTAATACCTAGTGCTGTATTCTCATCATTTTCTCTCCCCCACCTCTCCTTTCCTTCCCATCTTCCGACAATGGAAGAGATCAATTTACCATCTGTAGTGAGTGGTCAGGCAAGATAGCAATCACACGTACCAGTGACTAAAATGATAAATGGATTTCTTTCTTTCTGTCTGTCTTTTTAAAAAAAAAACATTCTTGACGATTCCTGTGAAAGGAAAGCTACCCAGCAAATACTCCACGCTGTGAAGATTTTGTCTCCTAATTCCAAAAGGTGTGAAGTGAACTCACCAACGATGATTCATTTAGAAAAACCTCTTAGATTTCAGATGACATGGGAATCACAGGTTGACCGATGATCGATACAGGTAGTCCTTGACTTACGAACATAATTAACCGATACAATGTAGGTAGTCCTCGACTTACAAACATAATTGAGCCCAAAGTTTCTGTTCTTAAGCAAGGCAGGTGTGAATTGAGCCGTGCCCTTTTTACGACCGCTTTTGCCACAGTTGTTAAGTGAATCGTCTGATTTTTATTTTTTTTAGACAAATCTGGCTTCTCCCATTGGCTTTGCTTGTCAGAAGCCGGCTGGGAAGTTTACAAATGGTGATCATGTGACCCCAAGACAGTGCTACTGTCCTAAATACATAACAGTTGCCAATTACCTGAATTTTGATCACATGATCATGAGGGAATGGTCATAAGTATGAAAAATGGTCATTTCACTTTTTTCAGTGTCCTTGCAACTTCAAATGGTCATTACATGAATGGTAGTAAGTTGGGGGCTACTTGTAATAATATTTTTTGGAGAGAATTAGTATTTAGCATTTAGCATTTAGCAGAGCTGTGGTGTGGTGTGGCAGTGGTTAAAGTTCAATATTGCAGGCTAATTCTGCTGACTGTCAGCAGTTTGATCCTGACAGACTAAGGGTTGACTCAGCCTCCCATCCTTCCGAAGTCGGTAAAATGACGATCCAGATTGGGATAGGGGCAATAAGCTCCTAATTCTGTTGTCTGTTCACAAGGCCCTGAAGACCCAGTTTTTCTGTAGTGGCGCAGTGGTTAGAATGTAGTACTGCAGGCTACTTCTGCTGAGTGCTGGTTGCCGGAAGCTCAATTCTCACCAGCTCAAGGTTGACTCAGCCTTTCATCCTTCCTAGGTCAGGTAAAATGAGGACCCAAATTGTGTGTGTGGGGGGGGGGGGGGGCAATAGGTTGACTCTGTAAACCACTTAGAGAGGGCTGTAAAGCACTGTGTATATAAATCTAAGTACTATTGCTACTACTAAGTACTCTTTGCCAATAAGCAAGGGGATCTAGAAATGTGATAGAGCCAGTGGAGTGGCTAGACGGATGGTTTTGATGAATGGGAATACCTCAGCTGTGAGTTTTATGTATTTTGTGATGGCTTTTTGTATGTTTTCCTATTGTTCTTAAATTGTTTTTAAATTTGTTTTCATTATTTGTGGCTGCCCAAAGCTATATATATGAAATGACCGCATGAATCTGAAATATATATCTATTTGTCTGAAAAACCTTGTTTCCCATAAATTTCATGCTATCCCCTCTCCTATAAAATTTGTAGACTGATAGAGGGAGTTCTTGATGTACAACCACAACTGGCACCAGATATTTTAGTAATACAAAGTGACTGTTAAGCGAGACCCAACTTTACATCTTTTTTTGCCATGGTTGTTAAGCAAATCACTGAAGTTGTTAAGTGAACTCTGCAACCCTTAAGCAAATCTGGCTCCCCCCCACCCTTTGAGTTAGTTTGTCAAAGGCTGGCTGGGAAGGTGGTAAATGGCAATCACATGACCCCAGGATGCCGCCACTGTTGTAAATGAATGCCGGCTTTGCCAAGTGCCCAAATTTTGATTACACCACCGTGGGGATGATGCAACAGTTGTAAGTGTGAGGACCGGTTGTAAGTCATTTTTTTCCAGTGCAGTTGTAAATTTGAATGGTCATTAAACAAATGATTGTAAATTGAGGACCACCTGTACTTCCAAGTTCAATTCCACAAAGTCTCAAAGTTTGGCATGTAAATGTCTACAGCAGTGGTTCTCAACCTTCCTAATACCACAACCCTTTAATACAGTTCCTCATGTTGTGGTGACCCCCAACCCTAAAATTATTCCTAAAACCATTGAAAAAATGTGTTTTCTGATGGTCTTAGGCGACCCCTGTGAAAGGGTCATTCGACCCCCAAAGGGGTCCCAACCCACAGGTTGAGAACCACTGGTCTACAGACACTCTCAGTCATCCAGATCATGGTGGTCCAGGGGTGAAATGCTACCAGTTCGCATCGGTTTGGGCGAACCGGTAGTGATAAAAACTACCGGTTCAGGTGAACTGGTATAAAAAAAAAGCTACCAGTTCGGGAGAACTGGTAGTTAAAAAGCTACTGTTTCGTCCGAACCAGTATTTCCAATGATCAGCTGTGCTGTGTGGTTTATATTTGCTAGAAAGCAGGAAATCCTGCTTTCTAGCGAATCTAAATCACGTGGCACAGCTGTTCCCACCCCCCTCGCTGTTCTACTTATCTTGTTAAGCCTTCTTTTTCTGCAGGAAGCGTGCGTTTGATGTGCATTGCGTATGCGCACGCAGCATGCTTTTAGTGAGCAGTGCATATGCGCGTGTGCAGCATGCAATTGGCGCACAGCGTGCATGCACAGGCAGCGAACCGGTGTCAATCTGCGGAGGATTTCACCACTGTGGTGGTCCCAAAGCTGCTTTTTTCAAGAGGCTACTGGACTTTCTTGTTTTTTCTTTGAAGACGTTTCACTTCTCATCCAAGAAGCTTCTTCGGCTCTGCTGAAAGAGAACTCTTGGAGAAGAAGCTTCTTGGATGAGAAGTGAAACGTCTTCAAAGAAAAGCCAGAAAGTCCAGTTGCCTCCTGTTAAAGCACCTTTGGGACGGTTTGGCATGTAAAGCAATCATTTCTGTTTCTTATGACCAGTTGCAATGACTGCATTGGGAGCAGCTTTACAGTCATCTTCACTGAAAAGTACAGCATCACAAGACTAACCAGTAGGTAATGCCTCACAGACTGCATTTTGCATTTCACCAGGTGAAGTCATCATCCAGTCGCATTGTCAAAAACAAAAACAAAAGACTACTCATCTCCTGGAAGCTATAATTTTCTGGCAGAAGTATAATGCTTTTAATAATCTCCCATTCCCCAAATGACACGTTTGCATCAAAACGACCGAAGTGAAAAGAATTGGGCTGTTTTTCCTGAAGCTTTCTTCTGTAACTTTGTTCTTTCAGTGCCACCTAGAGGTCTCATATTCACAAGTTTTGGAAATATCCACTTTATTTTCTCCATTAAAGCCTCCTTTAAGAACTAAGATTTTCTTTCTTTCTTTCTTTCTTTCTTTCTTTCTTTCTTTCTTTCTTTCTTTCTTTCTTTCTTCCTTCCTTCCTTCCTTCTTTCTTTCTTTTTCTTTCTTTCTTTTTTCTCTCTTTCTCTCTCTCTCTCTCTCTCTTTCTTCTCCTCCTCCTTCTCCTCTTCCCACTTCCCCTCCCCTTTTTCTACCTTCTACAAAATGAGGTTGACTACTAATCTTTATGCCTGTCACAAAGGAGAGAGCACAGCTGGAGGCCCAATGCTCTATGCCATGGGTCCCCAAACTGGGCATCTTTAGGATTTCTGGACTTCAACTCCCAGAATTGCTGGCTGAGGAATTCTGGGAGTTGAAGTCCACAAGTCTTAAAGTTCCCAAGTTTGGAGATTCCCTGCTCTATGCTGGCACGCAAAAATTTGGGTGTCAAACCTTGGTCACCTCTAAAGATAAAAATAAAGCCCAACTCCTATAAATCTCAACTTTGGATGGAAATCATTTGTGCTCTTTTCTTGGCAACATTACTCTAGTTTGCCATTGGGATTTGACTTCTCAGTCTAATGCACAGCTCCACGATTTTCTGGTAGTCTCCCATCCAAATATAAACAGGTCCAGCTCCACTTAACATTTCAAAATCAGCCACAATTGATTAGGTGCATCAGCCTAGTTGGATGGATTGGCAAAAGTCAAGGCTAAATTATAATTTTAAATGCAAAAAGCATAGGATTAGCCTGGCTGGATCAGGCCAACATTCACCTTAGTCCCATATTTTATTTCTGGATTTATTCGATTCACATCTGGCTTTTCATTCAGGAGCTTAAAGCAATTATAACAGATTCCCTCCATCTATGGTATATTCCTACAACAGCAGTTCTGTGTTCGTGTGAAGCTGGACATAGAGAGAGTGACAGATTCATAGTCTGCCAATGGATCTCTTTACCTTTGCACTGCATCCCTATCATGGAATGCTTTTGAAATATACAGATAGTCCTCGACTTACGACCACAGTTGAGCCCAAAATTTCTACCACTAAATGAGGCGTTTGTTAAGTGAGTTTTCACGCCATTTTGCGACTTTTCTTGCCGCAGAAAAGTTAAGATTGTTAAGCGAATCACCGCAGTTGTTAAGTTAATAACACGGTTGTTAAATGAATCTGGCTTCCCCGTTCGCTTGGCTTATCAGAAAGTCGCAAAAGTTGATCACGTAATCCCGGGACCCTGAGCCGTCATAAACACATGCCAGTTACCAAGCCTCTGAATTCTGATCACATGACCACGGGGAATGCCGCAATGCTCGTAAACGTGAAAAATGATCATAAATCACTTTCTTCGCTGCTGTTGTAACTCTGAATGGTCACTAAATGAATGGTTGTAAATCGAGGACTACCTGTACCTCTTCTTGCCATTGTTTCTTTGTTTGCAATTGTTATTTGAAAGCACACCAAGAGTTCACGTGTCCTCCATGAATTGACCTCCTGTTTAGGTTAGAGACAAAAACCATGTCTCAGAATACTAAACTGGTAGATTATTCATAGGCTGTTGCAGAAATGCTTTCTTTGGTCTGTGCTAGATCATCGCCTTCAGTGGCTGGCCTTACCATTTTCCTCCTTGTCCATTTTGTCCATGCCGTGCATGGTTTTATCCACTTCAGTCATATCAAACTACGTGTTTCAGAGGTGGGTTCCACATATTTTTACCACCGGTTCGCCCCACACGCATACCTTCCGCGCATGCGCCCGGCCTTCCGTGCATGCACTTTGCTCATGTGCGCACCTTCCACGCATGCACCTGGCCTCAAAAACGTGGCTAAATAGGACAACATAATGCCGAGGCGGGTGGGCAGGGGCAGGCCAACCCACGATCTCCACTACCAGTTTGCCCAAACCTGTCCAAACCGGCTGAATACCACCTCGGATGTGTTTCCTAAATCCTAAACATTTTGGTTGCCATCTTGCCTGTTTTCAATGTATAGTAATAGAGAAAAAAAAACATTTAATATACAACTAGAGACTTCAGGTAGTCTTCGACTTACAACTGCAACTGAGCCCAAAATTTCTCCTCCGAATTTCTGATCACGTGACCATGGGTGGGGATGCTAAAATGCTCGTAAGCGTGAAAAATGGTCATAAGTCACTTTTTTCAGTGCCATTGTAACTTCAAACGGTCCCTAAACAAGCTGTTGTAAGTCGAGGACTGCCTGTAATCAGGCTATTACAGTATGCCTTCTCTCTTCACGAACCTTAGAAAAATCCAAATAAAGTAGTTTCCCTGAATTCTAAGTGGGGAGGGGGGAATCTAAGTGGCTATTATAAAAATCTTCAACCTTTTGAAAATAGCATTCCGGCATGTACTAATTTCTTTACTTCAGCCAAAGATTAAATGTCATCGTAAATTCTTTCCCTCATACCTGAAAGGTAATGGCTGAAGCTTAGTTAGCTAAAATGGGCTAGCTAACAGCATAGTCAAGATGAGTTTAACCTTGTCTTCAGGTCCCAAGGATACTTCTCAAAGGCTGCTGGAATGCAAAATAAAATTGGAGTCTCTGTTTTTCTCCCCACCTCACCCCCTCCGTGTATGCGGGTGTGTTTGCTGAAAGAATATCATCAGTGAATCTGGATTGCTTTAGCTCACGGGTGTCAAACTCGACCGTGTCATGGGCTGGATCGTGACAGATCGCTACGTGTTTTGCCTTTGTGGAGCTGGGATGGGCGTGGCCTGCACGTGACGTGTCCGGCCCATGGGCCGCCAGTATTGACAAGCCTGCTTAGATCAGTGTTTCTCAACCTCAGTAACTTTAAGATTTGAGGACTTCTTACAGCCAGCATAGGGAATTCTGGGAGTTGAAGTCCATACATCTAAAAGTTGCTGAGGTTGAAAAACACTAAAGGAGAGATTAATCCAGTTTGCTTCTTTGCTTAATTGATTTTTTAAAAAATTCTTAATTTTTTAAAAAAATTAAAATATTAAAATTTTAATAAAAATATTAAAAATTTAATAATTTTAAAAATTATTATTATATAAGTAACTCAAGGTGGTGAACATACCTAATACTCCTTCCTCTTCCTATTTTCCCCACAACCACAATCCTGCGAGGTGAGTTGGGATGTGATAAAGTGACTGACCCAAAGGCAGTCAGCTAGCTTTCATGCATAAGGTGGAACTAGAACTCACAATCTCCTGGTTCCTAGGCCAGCATCTTCACAACTACACCAAAGAGCAGGTGGTGGTCATGGCCAGGAGGGCCTTTGCGCAACTGCGGGTTGTGCTCCAGTTATGCCCTTCCCTTTCCTAGACCAACAATCCCTACTCACAGTCACTCATGCCTTAGTCACTTTCCATCTTGACTATTGCAACACACTCTACATGGGCTTGAAATGCATTCAGAAGCTCCAGTTGGTGCAAAATGCAACGGCCCACATGGTTTTGTACAGACCCCGGTATGCACATGTATCACCCTTCCTGTAGGAGCTCCATTGGCTGTCAATTTGCTTCCGGATGCAATTCAACATGCTGGTTGCCATCTTTAAAGCCCTTTATGGGTTGGGACCAGGTTATCTGAGGGACTGTCTCTTACCGGTCACATCTACCTGACCCATCAGAGCGGGGAGGCAGGGAATGTTGCGGGTCCCATCCCCTAGGGAGATACATCTGGTGGGACCCAGAAGAAGGGCCTTCTCTGTGGTGGCCCCCTCTCTCTGGAACATCATCCTCCCAGAGATTAGAATGGCCCCCACTCTAGCACTCTTCCAGAAGGCGCTGAAGACCTGGTTCTGCCAGTGAGCCTGGAGAACCCAGAGCGAGATGGAACCCATTAAATGGCTCGTATGAGGTGCTGTCACCGGGGCAGGGGGGAGATTTTATTATATTGATTTATTATATGACTCTTCTTTTATTAGTTTTATTGTTTTTTATATGAGGTTTTATATTCTGTAAGCCACCTTGAGTTGCCATGTACGAATAGGCGGCAATATAAATTCAATAAATAAATAAATAAACTAACCAACTAACTGGCTACATTACTCTTTATTCAAGTGTGCTCGCCTACTTGCATGGAACCATCCTCTCTCTCTACCCCCACTGCCGCCACTGCCACCAGTCCACAAAGCCAGAAAAGTTGGGGATCCCTGATCTATATCATTTATCTACCTATCTATCTGAAAGGGACACAGTGGCTCAGTGGCTAAGATGCTGAGCTTGTCGATCAGAAGGTCAGCAGTTCAGCGGTTCAAATCCCTAGTGCCGCATAACGGGGTGAGCTCCCATTACTTGTCCCAGCTTCTGCCAACCTAGCAATTCGAAAGCATGTAAAAAATGCAAGTAGAAAAATAGGGAACACCTTTGGTGGGAAGGTAACAGCGTTCCATGCGCTTTTGGCATTTAGTCATGCCAGCCACATGACCATGGAGACGTCTTCGGACAGTGCTGGCTCTTCACTTTGAACAGAGATGAGCACCGCCCCCTAGAGTTGGGAATGACTAGAACACATGTGCGAGGGGCACCTTTACCTCTAGCTATTTAGCTATCTAGCTGTCATCTGTCATCTGTCATCTATCTACCTACCTACCTACCTACCTACCTATGTATCTGTATCTATCTATCTGATTTATTTGCCATTCATCTTGCCTCAAAGCAGTTTTATTATAGGACAAAGCTGTATGGTCCAGGCAAGTGCCCTGCATTTTTTAAATTTGTCTCCTTTCCTCAAATAAGACAGAGGAGTGGAATATTGGAATAAGAATAAACCACAAGTTTGGTCACTTCCTGTAGGTGGAATGTTAAGGAACCCATCTTATTTTTTGCTTCAGGCTTTAAAATGTATTGGGCCAGCTGTGGTCATACACAAATATATGAATGTATCCATTCAGAGACTATGCCCCATGGAAGAATACAATTTCACCTCTGAAGGAGATGGGCGATTAAGAAGTTATATATATATGAATAATCCCCACTAAAGTAAGGTGAAATTTCTGGCTCAGTCTACAAAGTCAGAGAGAGAGAGAGGGTGTTGACTTCCTGAAGTAGAGCCAAGCGAAAAACAAAGGTGTCCATTCCTAACCATGATCGTGCCAAAAAGGTGAAGATGAGTTGTGATTTCATGACATAAACTCAGTCCTTTTGCACCTATGTAGATAATGGGTAGGATTTGCACCATAACATACATCATTGGCTTCTGCCTACCTCACCCAAAGACATCTATGGTTACAAGTATAACAGCAATAGCACTTAGACTTATATACTGCTTCACAATGCTTTACAGCCCTCTCTAAGGGGTTTACGGAGTCAGCATATTGTCCCCAACAATCTGGGTCCTCATTTTGCCCACCTCAGAAGGCTGGAAGGCTGAGTCAATCTTGAGCTGGTCAAGATCGAACTGCTGGCAGTCGGCAGAATTATCCTGCAATATTGCATCACCTTCGGCTGCTACTAAGTACCAGTTCCTAAATTCTAACTTCTTGTTGGCCACACTATAAAAAGAGAAAAATAATGTGTCTAAGTAAAATGGAGTGACTCCGAGTATCCATCATTCACTTGTTTTATTGTGAGTCCATGGTCTGCCTTCTGCCAGCTGTGAAGCTGCAACGGACCGTAATTAAACATCCAAAGGGAGGAAACACAACTAAGTTAAGAGTCATTTGGTGCAGAGAGAGAATCACAAGGTCACTTTTGGAGATTTTTATTAGCACAAAGCGGGGAGGGGGAGAAACAAACAACTGTGAAACTTATGGTTTAAATGAGTCTGTGGTGATTGTAAAGTATGACTAAAGATCTGCTTGCACTACAAAACAGCAATGCCACAAAGGATAACTTAGAAGGTCATGTGTTCATCTCCTCTGATTTATCTGCAGCTGCAGCCCTCGATTCGTTTACATCGCTGCAGCATTTTGAGTTCAGCGGGGTTTTAAAAAAAGCCACAAGAGTTCACAATTCAGATTAAGAAGCGGTGTTCCTGATCTATAGCTAAGCAGTTCCCGGTTTCTACTTGCAAGACAGAGAATTGAGTTTCATGGATAGAAAGAATCATGGTTGAAATACGTAGAAGCTCGTGACATCTGCCGTGATTATGGTCTTTTATTACTGGCAAGCCATGAGACACTCCTATTCAGAGTGACGCAGGGGTGAAATCCAGCAAGTTCTAACAGTTCTGGAGAACCGGTAGCGGAAATTTTGAGTAGTTCAGAGAACTGGCAAATACGACCTCTGGCTGGCCCCAGAGTGGGGTGGGAATGGAGATTTTGCAGTATCCTTCCCCTCCCATACCCACCAAGCCAAGCCCACAGAACTGGTAGGGAAAAATTTTGGATTTCACCCCTGGAGTGATGTCATTGCCAATTGTGATGGCATTATAAGAAAAAGAGACCAAGATGCAGCCTTCAAAAAAAACAACACATAACTGTCTTCTAAACATCGCCAGTTTTCTATTGCAGAACTACTACACAAACAAAACTACAGCTTCTCTCAAGCTTTTTGTTCATCAAACACACTCGTTTCCCAACATGTTTCTTGTCATTTATGAATATTGAGCTGGCTTCGCAGGTATTTCCCTTATTCTATCACCTGAGAGAGGTTTAACATCAGGTATCTCTTCCCCATGCTTATACACGCTGATGGTGACATCGACTATCTCGCCCCCATACTTGTTCTTGACACTGATGCTGTATTTTCCAGAATCTTCTGATGACACCCCCTTAATTACCAAACTGGCATTCTTCCCTTGTTCCAGTTTAGCTATGTAATGATCACTCAGTTCGAGTTCCCTGTCATTCTTAAACCAGATCACTTCAGGATCAGGACTACCAAACACAGTGCAGGTCAGATTCAGGGTCTAAAAGAAAAAGAAGAAAAAGAAAACTTATGCAGTGGTTTTAGACAATGGGAAGTGTTACTGGGAGGTTTAGGGAAGGGGAAGAATTTTAGATCAGGGGCTCCAACCTTGGCAACTTTAAGACTTGTGGACTTCAACTCCCAGAATTGGCAACTTTAAGACTTGTGGACTTCAACTCCCAGAATTGAGAGTTGAAGTCCACAAGTCTTAAAGTTGCCAAGGTTGGAAACCATTCTTTTAGATCAAATATAACAGTGGTCCCCAATCTTTGGGGCACCAGGGACTGGTTCCATGGAGAGAGGTTTTTCCATGGACTGGAATGGGCAAGGTTTTGCATGCTGCCTGCATCCAGAAGATGGGGCTTCACTTGTTTGTGCAGCCTTGTTTCTAGGATTTCACGGCCCAATGCTGGACCCCTGGTATATAAGTGAATCCAAGAGAGGATGAGAAAAATTTCTTCCATTTATTTAACTTCAGACTCAAGCCATTGTAAATTAGCCTCACTCTGCCCTGGCACTGGTTGAAGACATATTTTTGTGTGTGCTTCTGGTATCCACACTGCAGTTCATTAGGCATATCATTGGGCATTTATTCACAATTTCTTCTTGTCTTAGGTGCAATAGCAAAAGCGTCAAGCATATTCCTCAAAGATAAATTTGCATTAGATAAACCTTCCAGGTAGCCTGTATTATAAACTTGTATGGGATGTATCATTTATGGATTGGTTGATAATGTGCTATTAAGTTGATATAAATTCTCAATAACCACAGAGACGGATTTTCTCCAAGACAGTCTGTACCCAACCTGATTTTTTGGATCTTCCAATGGGATACCCATTGCTACAACCAAGTTCAATCATCTTGGTTATCATCATCTTCTCTTCCAAGAAGTGGGTCTTCACAATTTGTCTGAAGTATGATGATTTGAGCCAGGTCATTTGTGTCTCGAGAGGACTCTGGTTGATTTGTTTGCTGATTCATCCATCCATCCATCCATCTATCTATCTATCCATCCATATCTATCTATCTATCTATCTATCTATCTACCTACCTACCTACCTACCTACCTACCTACCTACCTACCTACCTATCTTTGTTTATTTTGTGCTATCCATGGTATTCTCAGGTGTTTTCTCCAATATCAAATTTAAAAGCATCTATACGCTTTCTATCCTTCTTCTTCAAAGTCCAGTGGGTTCATACTACTCAAATGTCCTTAAAGGAGGCCCTTTTTGCTGTATACACAAAAGCTCCTATTAAAAAATAACTAAGCCGATCAAGGGGTTTTATCCATACCTTGTCTTCCATTATGGTCACAACATCCGGCAAACCACCAACCACTTTACCACGATCTGTGAACATACAAATATAAGGTTACTATGCCCTGTCTAAGTGCTCCAGCTACCTCAGAGAAAAGATGCAACAATAGCCAACCAAGTTTAAATAGCACCCGGTCCTTCTCAATCGGGAGCCCAGCTACGCTGACTCCGTGCTTTATGTGAAGCATGGCTTGCTTGAGCAGGGGGTTGGATTAGAAGGCTTCCAAGGAAGCTTCCAACTCTGTTACTCTGTTATTCTCTGAAGAAAAAAAGAAAGAAAGAAAGAAAGAAAGAAAGAAAGAAAGAAAGAAAGAAAGAAAGGAAGGAAGGAAGGAAGGAAGGAAGGAAGGAAGGAAGGAAGGAAGGAAGAAAGAAAGAAAGAAAGAAAGAAAGAAAGAAAGAAAGAAAGAAAAAGAAAGAAAGAAAGAAAGAAAGAAAGAAAGAAAGAAAGAAAGAAAAGAGAGGGAGGGAGGGAGAAAGGAAGGAAGGAAGGAGAGAAAGACAGAGAGAGAGAGGAAGAAAAAAGGAATGAATGAATGAATGAATGAATGAATGAATGAATGAATGAATGCAGCGTCCAGAAGAACACCAGCAGCCTTTGCTACCCTCCAAACCTCACTCCAATTCAGGACACTGCCCTACTCTAACAGTGCTTTAAACCCAAAGCAGCCCTCAAAAGAATTGCTTTTGATTACCTTTGCCACCCATGTCTGAAAGGAGAATCCCAGTGCAAAAATGAAGCAGGCCTTCCTGACCATTTCTTTTTAACCATAGTAAAATACCTAGTTTACATCTATCTGTTTAGCAGGCTTTCTGTACAGGTAATAGTGTGTGTGTGGGGGGGGGGGTGATTGTTGATTGATTCAGTAGTAGTAAAGAGTTGCTACAGGAAATCTGAAATGAGTGGATGTAGTCGTGACTAGAAATGGAATGATCATAAGGTCATCAGGATGCTTCATCAAAATGGCAACAGACTGTGTTAAAAAATGTCCAGAACTCAATCATGAAATAAGACACACTGCTGAAAGCTTGATGTTAGATGACAATACTAAACACATTATAGTCACAGAATAAGAGATCTGGAGTTAGATAGGAGCACTGAGATGGCACTGGCAATCTGGAATTGTTTAAGGTAATTAGATTTTTTTCAAAAAAAGAAGAAGCAAAGGCATCCTGGAGAGTTATGATGTATAGCTGGATGGAAACATAAACCCCAGATGTGGCAGCTGTGAAATGGCAAATTCTAAAATAGAATTGCAATCAAGCTTTTATATAAGTCTATGACACAACTCAATTTGGAATATTGCACTCAATTCTGAGCCTGTAGAAACCGTACAAAGAAGGGAAACAAACATTATTTGGATTCAAGGAGCTGAGGACACTGCTCATGAGGAAAGTTTCAGCTTGTAGAAAAAAGGATGAATAAGTGGAACATGATATAGCCATATAAAAACAACACCTTTGAGGAAGCTGAATGAGGAAAGATTAGAGATATGAATTCCTTTATCACACATAAACTAGAAAATTTGCTAACTCAAGATGCAGTGTTGCCTACTAACTTTGGTGGCTTTATGCTTCTTAAAAGGTAGGATTGCCACTGATTACTGATTAATTTGGTTCTTTATTATCTATTATTATCATCAGAGGCATGTATACCTCTCAATATCAATTGCTAGGAAATTTGGGCAGCAGAGTTTAGTACCCCTGTCTATTTCTTGGGAGCTTCTTATAAGCTCCCGGGATGTCCCATGGAGCAGCAAATGGATGTTTCATCAAAAACCGTAGCAAAACTAACAACATCAGGACACAAGTACAAACAAGATGGAATTCGCATGTTGATATTAAGCACACATTTTGCTTCTTCCTCATTACTAATGTCTTTAACCGCTGAGCCACTGTGCCCCTTGTTTCTAATAAGCATTACAGCAATAGCATTTAGACTTATATACCACTTAATACTTTACAGCCTTCTCTAAGCAGTTTACAGAGTCAGCATATTGCCCCCAACAATCTGGGTCCTCGTTTTACCAACCTTGGAAGGATGGAAGGCTGAGTCAACCTTGAGCCTGGTGAGACTCAAAGTGTCAAATTGCAGGCAGTCGGCAGGCAGCAGAAGTAGCCTGCAATACTGCACTCTAACCACTGCGCCACCACGGCTCTTTTTATAGAAATTTACCCGCATCACTATTGGTTCTTAAACACAAATTAAGATACCTATTGAGTTTGAGGAGTAACACTGATGCTGTTCTTATTTTCACCTGCTAATTCACTTCCTAAAATTATTCAAGTATTTAGATTTCCGTCTGCCAAGTTACTAATCATCCACCAGCTTTTTTGCACTTCCATACACATAGCAAAAACCAGATCTTTATTGTTCCCTGGAAGATATCATATATGCTTTACACTGAGTTATGTAAGTCTCCCCAAAGGCATATTCCCTTTCAAACTGGAGTGAATTTCATCCCAACTAGGTGTATTCATTTGGTTCCCCAAACATATCTAGTTGTGTAGATAAACTTGACAGAACCCCCTGAGGGGTCACAAGTGGTATGTCAGGGAAGAAACAGATATATTTATCCCCACTTAAGAATAATACCATGACAGCAAATGGAGAAAGGATCTGAGAGGACAGTCACAGTGGGCAACTGACAGCCCTAGCTTCAAATTATGGTGAATTGTTTTCCAGACTGATTGCCTAAAGTGCTTTAGGAGCAGAGGCATTGAAGTGAAATATCACAGTGAAATATCATAGCAATAGTCTAATTCTCAGTGCTCGTTGCTTTTATCTCAGTGTACCCTGCTTTGCTGCAGAATTGGGGGTGGGGGGTTTTAAATATCCATTTGGAAAGTGGGGTGATCTGCCATTATAATTTTCTTTGGTGTCAAAAAAAAAAGGCTTAATATCATCCTATCATAATCCTTACACCTATCTTTTTGAAAACATCCATAGTTTTCCAGATTTATTACCTTAGGGCAGCTCTTTTTTGGGGGGAACATTTTTCAAATAAATTGCCCAACTAGTAATACCCCTATGGAAAGGCAGACAAGCAAGTAAAAAACATGCCTTCCCACATAGTCTATCCAGACCAATGTGAAGATTGCCATCCAACGAATGCATCTATCTTTCTAAAACAGGAGTCCCCAACCCCAGGGACGTGGGTCTGTACTGGGCCATGGCCCGTCCAGAACCGAGCTGTGCAAACAGCAGGCGAGCTCATGTGCAAGCAGCTCCACTTGTGCAAATGGAGCTCCACTTATGCAAGTAGAGTAGTACGTGCTCGCGCGTGCACCTGCCACTTACACAAAACCATCCCCTCTCTTATTCCCCCCCCCCATTGGTGTGCAAAGCCAGAAAAATTGGGGACCACTGTTCTAAAATATTATGAGCTTCTTAGCAAGGGCAACCTTGATATTGTTTGCCTTTGTGCACACACAAATCCTTATCATCATCATTTTTATTTCAAAGGAGCAGATAACAATAGCAATAGCACTTTGACTGATATACTGCTTCACAGTGCTTTACAGCCCTCTTTAAGGGGTTTACAGTCAGCCTATTGCCCTCAACAATTTGAGTCCTTTTACCGGCCTCGGAAGGATGGAAGGCTGATTCAACCTTGAGCCGGTGAGAATCAAACTGTTGGCAGTCGACATAATTAGCCTGCAATACTGCACTCTAACCACTGCGCCACCATTATGGGATTCCCTAATGGAAAGAATTCTGTTGTGTACAAATACATCAGCCTAATCATATGAAAATTGTCAAGTTTGATCCTTGCAGTAGGTCAACTTTGTCTACAAATTTCCAGTTCACTAAGAAACAAAAAAATGTCATCTGAAATTTTATTTTTTTTAAACAAAAAGATAACAAACATAAGAGCACTTCTGCACTTAGTGTTTGACATTCCTTATGCCTCGTAAGCCATTTCTATTTCTATTCTCAGTTTTTGTTCCATTCCGTCAATATAATGTTGGGGGGGGGGGGGAAATCTAGTTATTTGTTGATGTTCAATTACCAAACGAATGAATTCTTTATTACAGCCAATGGCTAGCAGTTAAAATAGCCTTCTGCAGTAACCGTCCATACCATAATACAATAATGAGAGAGAGAGTAACATTAAAGCAACAGGAGACTGTATGAGACAACTAGACTCGTTGAGAGAAATTGCCTATCAGTTTTGCTGGCGTCCTCTCATTATCTTCTGCTGACGGGGCACCGGCAAAACTGATAACCCATCACTCTCCCCAGTTGCTGTTTTATAGCCTATCACCTCTATGTTTGTCTATGCCTGCTTTATTACATATACATTATTGCTCGGGTGTTCTAGTTCTAGACTATTGGATGGCCCTCAGCAATAATAAAGAATTCATCCATCCATCCATCCAATAATATCACATTATTAACTAGATAAAAGAGAGGATAACAATTTCTGAATCAAGATTTGTATTCATGTTTCCTGACCAAATGGAAAAGTGGAGAATCCCAGTCAGCCTAAGGTGGGTCAAATTGTTTGCCAACTCACTGAGCAAAGAAGCAAATCTGATTATCTCTACACACCTCATATTTCTACCACAATCATTCAGCATGTTTGATGAGAACCGTTCTTTGTATAAGACTTCGACTTTTTCATCATTCAGCCAAAGCTGCTCTTTTCATTTTTACTAGAATGCTATCTCCTGTTCTTCTGTATTCATACTGAATATTCCTTTGTTTATTTATTTACTTTCAAATACTTACTTTTCTCAGCAAAAGCAGCTTCCCTAAAGTTGGGAAAAAATGGAAAAAAATTAACATCCTAATACAATGACACTGATGGCCAAAATAAACTAATTGCAAAGTTTATGTCCAAAACAAATAAAATAAAATAAAATAAAATCTTACTTGAGCCGCTGGAATTCTTCATAGGCCTCATCGAAAGCTGCAGTGAAACATTTCAGCATGTTAGGAACTTGACTTTATGAGTTGGCACAAATGCGAGCATATGTACTTGCCTTGCTTTCCCCCCACCAACCCATCCACAGCCTACAGTGTGGTACAGAAACATCAAACAAAATCTAAAAGTAGGGATCAAAGTCAGTCTTGATGAGACGTGGAATGAATAAAGATAATGCATGTTCCTGGAACATTTCGAGCACAGAATTGATGCTTATGAATAAACCAAAGAGAAATAGGGCAGTTTCCAAAATATGTTTGACAGGGATAAAATGTTGCATGGGTGGTCAAGATTCCTACCTTGCCCAGATAGATCAAGGGTCCGCTTGTGGGCTTCCTTGCCATCAAACAGCTCAAAAGTATATTTCCCTTTATCTTTTTCGGTAGGCTCACATATCTGTATCCATGCGACTTCATCACTACCACCAATTCTCATCTTTTCACTTGAAGAAACCTTGGCTTCCCTAGGTAAACCAAGAGACCGCATTCAAGCAAATGCGCATCATTTTGATATACTTGGACATTACAAAACAGGAGAGGGATTGTCAGACCTGCCACAACCTAAACCTCTAAATCAGGGGTGTCAAACTGGCGGCCCGCAGGCTAGATGCGTCACATGCAGGCCACGCCCACTCCAGCTCCGTGAAGGGAAGAAATGTTGTGAAACGTCACATGATGGCAACGTCATGACATGAGTTTGACACCTGTGCTCTAAATAGAAACGATCATTGGCTCCATTTGTTGAAAGGCATAGTTCATTAGAGATCGAGTGTACTGCAGTAGTGCAAAACCAGAACTGAAAATCATGCACCCAAATCCCTAAGTTCTACCAAAGGTGCTTTTTCAAGAGGCAACTGGACTTTCTGGTTTTTCTTTGAAGATGTTTCATTTCTCATCCAAGAAGCTTCTTCAGGTCTGGGTCAATCCCTGTAAGAATGCTGAAGAAGCTTCTTGGATGAGAAGCAAAGCGTCTTCAAAGAAAAACCAGAAAGTCCAGTTGCCTCTTGAAAAAGCACTTTTGGGAAAACCATGATCTGGATGACTGAGAGTCTCCATAGACATTCAACTAAGTTCTACTTTTTCCTCCCTTAACTGTCCTCATTGCCCTGTCAGTGTAACCAATCAGGTTAGGCAAGATGTTTTTTTAACGGTTAGTCCAAGTGTAGTTTCTTATGTGGCCCCCTCCTTCTTCCAGCTGGGTGACCTTGAGGCAGCATCTCAAGGAGATATAGCACTTACTTTTGTTTCCCAAAACATTCCCTCCTTCATTCCCCCTCCCCACAGTTCAGGACAGTCATCGCATAACAGCAAAGCACAAGGAAGCACAAGGTGGCAGCTGATGGGGATGTTCCTGATTGTCCTAAAGTTAGTTTCAACCAGCCAGAAAGTCTCAAACAAAAGTTTAAATGCCATGTGACTCCCCCCCAAAAAAGTGCCTGTGGAAAGCTGGTGTTTAAAAAAGTAGCAATAAATGCCACCAGATATGTTCAAATCTTTCTGTGTATCTTAAACAAGCAACATATTCATTATAGTTAAAGCTGCAAATGTATACTTGTTGCAACATTGTACTGAAGTTGCAGTTCCGAAAAGTCTTCTACACTTTCATTATTGGAGGTATGCGAGCTATTTGAATATCAAGAAATCTAATAATAAAAAAAATGCTGAATTTTCTTGCAGCCTCAATACAACCTTGCAAAAGGTTGGGGATTTGCAGACTTCAATCAGAAGGACTATCTTTGACCAAAAAGCCATTGAAGCATTATATCCTCTGTACCTATAAAGAGAAGGAAATTCGGAGATAATTTTTAAAAAATCAGCAAGATCCTTTTTCAGAAAATAACATCTCCACTTGGCCTTTCTTTTAAATTCTTTCCTCTTTCATTTCTAATTTATTTTCATACTTATTTTTGTTCTATCTGTATTTCAATGTAATAATCTACATGAAGCTTAAAAGCATTTTGTTTGTTTTTCTTTTGCTTCTTTTTAAGGAAAAGCATCTCTCTCCTAGGGAGATTTCTATTACTTCTGCTGTTTATCATTTATAGTGGTTTCAGGATGTATCTTGCATTTTCAGAAAGAGAGAGAAAAGACAAGGAATATTCTAAGGGGAAATAGAGGAGATTAAAGAGAAGCTCAAAAGGAAAGCAAGCAAAAGCATGTAGCTATATGACTGGTTAATCCAAGTTTTGGGAGTCACAAGCAGGAAAGAAAGAGAGGCAAAGAAAATGAAACTTTCAGCTCTGGGTTGAAGCACAGTCCCCAATATCTGCCGATAGGGCTGGGGGAAACCCTCATTTGAAGTTTCATAGAACTACTAACACCTGTAGCAAGTAATTCTGAACTTTATAGAATTGCAGCTGCATTCAGAAGTAAGGTGCTCGCTGTGAGATACTTAGCTGAAGAATCAGAGGCATTTCTTCAAGCATATGGAGCAGCCATGAAAAATTCCAAGGAAACCTGATATTTCATCTGAAGTTTTCAAGTTTAAAAAAGTCTCTGGGAATCACAACACATTTTCCTTAACTTCGTGCTTTTGCTAATTGATATCTTTAGGTACAATGATCTTCATACAGTATTGCTTTGTATATTTAATGCTTAGGATTCAATAGCTCCTCGGTAGCGTGTGAGATCAAATCAGGAAAACAACCAGCTCACTTCTCACTGAACACACCTGGTAACATAGGTGTCCAGAACAGAGCAATCCAAATTGTTGGGATTTGACCTAACAAGAAACTGATATATTAAAAATGGTTAAAAATGTAGTGAATAGGGTGCTGTCCTAGAAACCAGGAGATTGTGAATTCTAGCCCTCTTAGCCATGAAAACCAGATGGGTGACATTGGGCCAATCATTTTTTCTCAGCCCAACACACCTCACAAGGTGGTTGTTGTGGGGAAATTGGAGGAGAAAAGAGTATTAAGTGTCTTTATTACCTTGAGTTATATTTATAAAGTAATAAAGGTGGGACAAAAATATTAATAAATAATAAGCATCAACTTCCTCAGCCAAACAGATCTGTAGCTTGAAGCCCTGTTAGATCTCCGCTTTTCAGTGGGTGGAGGATTGGCTGCTGTGGGTGGCTGCTGACTTGAAGATTTGTTCCAGGCTCCCTGCTTTGCAAGGTCCTAGGATGATTCAGGGGTGACTGGGGATTCGCAGGAAAAGCTGCCAGCTGTGCTGATGACAGTATGAAAACATAGATTGGCTCATTTGTCATGCAAAACCTATCACAGGGGAATGTAAATTTATTCCTTTTAAAAAAAAAAAGTTAGAAATGACCATCTGAGCTGTAATTTTCCTGCCTGCATTATCAGCATCGTTCCCAAAATGAGTTTTCAATAGCTACTGAATACCAGTTGACATTCATGCAGGATTCAGAACTTTGTTCTCTCTTACTTGTGATACCAGCTTGCTTTCATTTCCTCCATGTAATATTTCAAGAAACACTGCAGCCTTATTCCTTCCGGAGTGCAGTGGATCTTCAGAGGAGAAGCTGATTTACCTGCAGTCAGAAAAAATGTTGCTTATAATCAGTTTTAAATTGTAAGGCCTAACCTCTTAAATAATAACAGCAGTTTCTTAATACAGTGGATATTATGCTCAAAGTATTATGCTCTTAGTACAGTGGATATTATGCTCAAAGTATTATGCTCTTAGTACAGTGGATATTATGCTCAAAGTATTATGCTCTTAGTACAGTGGATATTATGCTCAAAGTATGCCCAAATTTGGGGGTTCAAAGTATTTCTACTTCTGCTAAAAGTTTTCCATAAAATATGCATCACCTTAAAACTATAGTACAAAAGTCTTTTGTTATATGTAAACATAAATGACATTTATTTCAAAAGTTCTTACTGGCCATTGCAGATCAATTTTTTTAAAAAAATGCTGCCATCAGAAATCTGTCTAATGTCCTCTCTCCAAATTACAAAGTATTATCTTCATTATCAAAATGGACTGATTAAGAACATTTACTATGTAATGATGATAAATATCAAAAATAAGAAAACATTATTATAATCTTCTGCTTGTTTATTCTTATAAAGTGCCAGTAAATGCCAACTTAGACATACATTTCTACTTAAGGGTGTGATACTAAATTTAAAATGATTTCGTATTGAATCATTGACTAAGAATGTGGTAGTGCCTGATAAATTCTTATTTACAGTTATAACAAACTGAATTGTCCTAAGCCTACTTCAATAAATGAAGCAAAACCTAACAGATGGAAAAATATTTTACTCCTGCCAGAGAGTAACACCTTGCTGATTCTGGGTCACCTCAAGCTAAGCACAATTGCATTTTTTTTAAGTACTTGGATTCTAACCAAATGCTAGCTACTCAGGTGATACGAATATTGCTATATAGTATTCTCTATGTTAGTGAATACTCAAAGATTTTATAGTTATTTTCTAAAACCTGAAAATAGAGAGTAACATAGTTGGAAGGGACCTTGGAGGTCTTCTGGTCCAACCCACTGCTCAAGCAGGAGACCCTATACCCGTGATGGTGAACCTATGACATGTGTGCCACAGGTGGCACGTAGAGCCATATCTGTGGGCATGCGAGCATTGTCCTAGTTCAGCTACAGCACCCATGCGCATACCGGCCATCTGATTTTTGGGCCTTCCAGGCCCACTGGAAGTTGGGAAATGGGCCGTTTCCAGCCTCCAGAGAGCCTCAGGGGATGGGGAACACCATTTTCACCCTCCCCAGGCTCCAAGAAAGCCTCTGGAGCCTGGAGAGGGCGAAAAATGGGCCCACTGGACCCACTGTGCCATCACGTGCCAAAAGCGGGGGGTCGCAGGCACATGAGGAGGGGCTGGGCACATTGAATTATGGGTGTGGGCACGTGCAACCTTCCTGTGCTCCCCCCGCTTTTGGCACATGACGGCAAAAAGGTTAGCCATCACTGCCCTATATCCTTTCTAACAGATGGTTGTTCAATCTCTTCTTTAAAACCCATAACACCCATAACTTCTGATGGCAAGTCGTTCCACTGATTAATGATTCTAACTGTCAGGAAATTTCTCCTTAGTTCTAGATTGCTTCTCTCCTTCGGATCAGGGGTGAAATCGACTTACCTTCTCAACTGGTTCAGAAGTACATGCGCTGTGTCAAGTGCGCACACGGAACCTCTGTGCATGCACAGAGGGTAAAAAACAGGTTACTTCCTGGTTAAAACCAGGAAGTAACGACAACCGGGTGGGTGGGCAGAGCCTCGTGCTGCCATCACTACCGGTTCTCTGAACCACCGGCCGCCAACACTACCGGTTCGGCCAAACTGGTCCAAACCAGGAGCATTTCACCCCTGCTTTGGATGATTTTAGCCTTTCGGAAGGCCATCAGACCTGGCTTTTTACCCAGGTGCTGGGATAATATAAGGATATTGGAAGCTAGTAGTGAGGCAACCTAAGGAGATGATAGGTGCCAGGTTTTTATTTTTCAATTTTATAGTTTATGGTAAAGGTAAAGAAGTCCCTGCCGATCAGACTCTGATAGTCATTGCTGACTTTAGGGGACAGAGCTCATTTCCCTTTTAAGGCCATTGAGCCAGTGTGGTCTAAAGACATTTCTGTGGTCATATGGCCAGCATGATGTCATGGAGCACTGTTACCTTCCTACCAAAGTGGTACCTATTTTTCTACTTGCATTTGCATGCTTTCGAACTGCAAGGCAGGATAGGAGCTCACTCCCTCATGTGGCACTCAGGTCTCAAACCTGGGCTGCCAGCTTTCCAGCAGACAAATTCAGCCTCTTAGCCAACCATCACTTGGTTTATGATTTTATGGTTATTCATTTTGTGAGCTACCCAGAGTTGTGCTTAAGATGGGTGGGCATACAAATCTAAATAAAACAAATAAAAGTGACATTTACTCACCACTGACTCTACTCAATCCCTGGATTATATCATCATATACTGAGGAGAAGAGGAGAAACAATATCCAGTCAGCACAGAACAGACTGCTATGTGGTATTCATATGAGAAAACATTAAGGTAAGCATCAAAAATACCCTAAGAGTTATTTCAGAAAACCTTACAGTTTGTATCGCTTCCTTTCGCATTTACCTGTTGTAATCCTCATAGAGATAAAGTACATAGATAAGCCTAATGAGACCAATTTAAGCGGTGCCTCTGGTACGTTGTGTCTCATTGGTGATTTTGATAAATCTCATTCATCCTTTGCTGCCTTGCTCACCAACAGTGTTGCCATTTTACAGATGGGTATACATTTAAAGTGGCAGCAAGACAGAGATCCTAAGAGGAGAAGATGGCAGCAGTTGGATCAACTGCTGAAGGAACACAACATTTGGAAGCCCAAAATCAAGCACAAAAGTAAAACCATCTTCGGAGGACCACTAACTGGACATGGTCAGAGAACAATACCTACAAGGCAATTGCTGCCTCAGAGAACAAAGGCCTAAACTGACTTTTGCTCAAGAGCACAGCCCTCTCAAAAAATAAACACTTCTGGGGAGTATCTTTTTTTTCTTTTCATGCTCTGCATTTATAAAGCTGGCAGTGCAACCTGGAGAACAGCTGCAAGTTTCAATTGCTACTGCTAATACTGCTGCTGTTTTCATTAAGTAGGAAGCCCAAACAACAGCAGGACACTTAGTCTCAAAAAGAATGGAACTGCCATTTGGAAACATAGAAGATTTTGGAAATAAGTGCAGCTTTCCGATGGACATTTTTCTACTGCTGGATATCAATATCTCAAAGGTAGAAAGGTTGATGACTGCAAAGGTGTGTTCACACACCTACTCTTTATTTGGCATCCCAGGGACACTTGTTATAATTCTCCAATTAGCTTTTTTTTTTTCTTTTAAAGAATAACAAATTTCCCCCATCCTGTTTTTCTCCAAAGTTTGCCACTGTGCAAAGAATCACAGGGCTGGCACCTCATTAGGTAGCAGATGTCACCCTACCCTCAGGAGAGTTGAGTTGTCAGCAAGAGAAGGGAAAGATTGGCATTTGTGATTGACCTCCCATATAACTCATGGATGAGTAAACTTCTTTTGTGGCTGTGAACCTATCAGGAGCCAGAGTAAAGCACTCTGGGATGACAAAGGTCAAATGGCTTATCCTTCCACAGACATTCCTCTTTCAGAAAAGGTTGCTATGGTGGATATTAGGTTGTAATTGTCCTGTAGAACAAAGTGAGGCTGCCGTTAAGGTTTCTTTCATAGAAAATTGCTATCAAGTGGAAATCTGTGAAAAATATTTTTGTGTGGTATTCTCTTCTTGCATGCATTGTTTGTGTCATGTATGCAAAACTCTGGATTAACTAATCCACTTCCCATGTTCCCATGCCATATGTTGTTCAATAAACCACTCTATATTTCATGAACTATCTGGTTCACACAATAATGTGAGACAATGACTGAGTCTCTTCAATCCATGAATGACAAATAACTTGCTTAATTTTAACTTAAACTATCTTAGTTTATGTATATCAGCAGACACCACACGGATGCCACTCTGAAATACTATAAATGTTGTCATGAGGTTGTAGCAAGTGACAGCAGGAAGTTACAGACCCCAACACATCTGAAAGATGCCAAGCTTTTCTAAAACTTGTAGTTTAGATTTAAAGGCATGAAAAAACAGGCTCTAAATCTGGTGAGGTGCCCGTACAAGAACAACCACCACAGATGGACTGCAGCGGTGCCATGTTAGAGGACAATTATGAAGAATTTGGAATCACCAAATACATCGTTCTTCTTCTTCATCCCTCCTGAATTGTGGGAATTGCCAAAGTGGTTGTGGGTAATTGCAATATTAGGCATGTGTGGATGCATGAGTGTCAGCAATTCTACAGTATGTGGTTCTAAATGGTAGGAGACAGCATACAAAGCATGGTAATAGCAATTCTGAATCAGGTTCTACTGGATTTCTGGCTCCTACTGTGCTTGGTAAATCTCCTTTCTCCATCCCAAGTCAAAAATCCAAAGGCTGTCACCTTTACTTTTAAAAGTTAAGGACCATTCTTGATGGTCCGAAGGAAAGTTCTATAGGGCCATGAGAAATGTTTTGTGGGACCTGTCTACACTAGATGCAGCACAGAGGAATATTCACATTGTATACTTTAAGAGAAGGGAAAATACTACTTCGTTCCTGTGATCTTCAGTTTTAGGATTTTCCAGGCCAACCTGTATGGCCACTGGAAAGACATTTGTGGCAGTGGCATTCAAAATATCTGGAAGACAATTGTAGCTAAATAAAATTCTTTCTCATGCTTCAGGATAATGATGAACCATTCACTTGCTCAAAATGTGGCATTACCTTTCCCTGATACGTCAAGTTCAGAAATATCCTGGCCTCTGTCATCTGATAGTGTTGCCTTATATTCACCTTGGTCCTTTTTGGACAGCTAGGAGGAAAAATACGGTAACATTATTATGACATGGAAATTAATGAAAACCATTTACAGTCAGGCTACATTTCTTCTCTCAGAAAGCAATTTTTTTTGAATTTTGCCTGAGCAGAAATGACATGAGTAGATTCCCAATGTGGGCCTAGTGAGTTGAGGCAATTATTTAACACCTTCCGCTTAAAATGAACTAAGCTGCCTATCACACTTTTTAATTCAGAAGGCATCCTAAATGAGCATAATCTATATAAATCACAAATGACTTGATAAAGCTCAGGGATTTACTCATTTTGACAGAAAGGCAATCAGGTACTAAATGCTGATACAGAAGCACTTCTGAACTTGTCTTCTCATTTTCTGTTTGCATCCATTATTATCCATTTTCATCTAAAACAGAAGACATTATCTAGCAATTGCCACCTTTTAAATGAAGTAGAGAAAGCATCCATGTAAGCATAGTTATTTGGAAGCCTTGAAATCAACAATGAATTTCAGTTATAATCCAGTCAAAACTTTTAGCCCCAGTGATTTCAGTTCTGGACTTGAATATAAATTTTATTTTCCCAGATAAATCAATTGATAATATATGTGACTTTGATTTAATCATATCTGTAATTAGGACTGATCTGAGAATGCATGAAGAGCAAGTTTCTATCTTTTTTCTTTCTTTCTTTCTTTCTTTCTTTCTTTCTTTCTTTCTTTCTTTCCTTCTTTCCTTCCTTCCTTCCTTACTTCCTTCCTTCCTTCCCTCCCTCCCTCCCTCCCTCCCTCCCTCCCAAAATGTTAAATGTTTCAAATGAGGTCATTTAAGCAGTGTTATGCAGGAATTACAACATTCTGCAATCAAAAGAAACTGAATATATTGAACAAAAATAGAAATCTAAAAGTTTGGGAATATCTGGCGATCTGCTAAATAGGGTAAAGATCTTATTTTGTTCCATTAGCTATACCATTTTGATAATGAGGAAGCTAGAAGTCAGTAAAGGTATAGTTGTAAAAATTGACTAAAGTTAAAAGGAAATCATAAAGCAAATAGAATTGCTTATGTACCACTGAAGAAAGAGTATCGCAAAAACAAAGCTAGAAAACAAGTGAGCCGGGAGACATATTTCCAGAGAGTTGAAAGAGGTGTCACTGAGCTCTTTTGCCTCTTTTAAATAGACTTTCAGAATGTTTGTTGTTTCAAAAGGGCAGGCAAACATTTTGACATAATTAAAACATGGTTCTCTGATTGTGGCTATTATAGTCAAGTACATCGTTGTTACTAAAACTTTGGTAAATCCAACCAATCCAACTTTGGTAAATCTGTCTGCACTGAGGGCAACATTTTTTATCCACAGGTAGAATGGGAGGACTGTCCATATTTTTACGTATCTGTCTCCATAGAATCATAACATCATAGGGCTGGAAGAGACCTTGGAAGTCTTTTAGTCCAACCTCCTGCCCAAGCAGAAGTCCTTATATCAGTGTTGAAATGTAAAATTTGTTACTACCGGTTCTGTGGGATTGGCTTGGTGGGGGTAATGTGACTGGGGGGGGCGTGGCCAATTATTATTTTTTTTTACTTTTAAAAGCATTTTTCTACAACCTCTTCGGCTGAAGAGGTTGTAAAAAAATGCTTTTAAAAGGCTCTGATGATCCCAGCTGAGTTGCCTGATCGTCAGAGGCTTTTTTTTCTTTTAAAAGCATTTTTTTTTTTTTGCTTTTATAAGAAAAAAAGCCTCTGACAATCAGGCAACTCAGCTGGGATCATCAGAGCCTTTTAAAAACATTTTTTCTACAACAGAGGTTGTTAAAAAATGCTTTTAAAAGGCTCTGACGATCCCAGCTGAGCTGCGCGATCGTCAGAGGCTTTTTTTTAACTTTTAAAAGCATTTGTAGAAAAAATGCTTTTAAAAGTAAAAAAAAAAAGCCTCTGATGATCAGCTGGGCATGGGGGGGGCAGGGATTTCTGCTACCGGTTCTCCGAACCACCTACCACCATCGCTACCAGATCGAGTGATCCAGTCCGAACCGGGAGTTTTTCACCCCTGCCTTATACCATCCAGGACAAATTGGTTGTCCGATTTTTTTCTTGAAAATCTTCATTGATGGAGCACCTACAACTCCAGGAGACCTGCTTTTCCATTTATTAATCTTTCTCACTGTAGGAAATTCTTCCTTAGTTTCAGACTGGCTCTCCCTCTGATGAGCTTCCACCCATTCCTTCTTGTCCTGCCCTCAGGTGCTACAGAGAATAAATCAATCCATTCTTCCCTGTGACAATCTGTCAAGAACTGAAAGACTGCTATCAGATCTCCTCTAAGCCTTCTCTTGATTAGGCTAAATAGTCCGAGTTGCCTTGGCAGTTGAGCTTCCAGATCCCTTATTATCTTTGTAACTCTTCTCCAGACACTTTCTAGGGCCTCAACATCATTTTTGCATTGTGGTGATCAGAACTGGATGCAGTATTCCAAGTGTGGCCTCACCAGTGTAGTATAGAATGGTACTGTCACTTCCCGAGATCTTGATGCTATTCTCTGTTGATGTAGCCCATTGGCTTTTTTGGAAGCTGCAACACACTGTTGGCTCATCCTTAAAGCCTTTACTTTGAATGCTATTAACTTTCTTAAATTATTAACATGATATTTTCATTAATAAATAAAATGGTGTTTAATAACTAAAAAGGGACACGGTGGCTAAGATGCTGAGCTTGTCGATCGAAAGGTTGGCAGTTCAGTGGTTCGAATCCCTAATGCCGCATAATGGGGTGAGCTCCCGTTACTTGTCCCAGCTTCTGCCAACCTAGCAGTTCGAAAGGATGTAAAAAAATGCAAGTAGAAAAATAGGGACCACCTTTGGTGGGAAGGTAACAGCATTCCGTGCACCTTTGGCATTTAGTCATGCTGGTCACATGACCACCGAGACATCTTTGGGCAATGCTGGCTCTTTGGCTTTGAAACGGAGATGAGCACCACCCCCTAGAGTCAAGAACGACTAGCACATATGTGCGAGGGGAACCTTTACCTTTACCTAAAAAGGTGTTGTGTAAACTGGCTGATATTTGTTTAAAAATATAACCTGCACGTGCCATGGCACAGGAAGAGGAAGTACTGAACATTAGCAAGAATGAAACTTTTACTTTTACATTTCCGTACTATCCAGGAAATACAGCTCTATGGTTTTGAGCTACTCAGAGGCACAGTTAGGTCCATTGTATTCATACCTTTGGAATAGTCAGGCAACAAATGCCTTTTTGAAAATCGGGTGGCTCTTTGATATTCACCCCAGCTCCATCTCGGTACCACTGCATAAAAGTCTCCTTCTTGGTATTTGCCACCTGAATAAGGACAACAGGAAATGCAATGAAAAATCCCATCCCAAGAGCCAGATGCTATAGTTAATTCTCTGTGGGTTGTGGCCTTGATAAGGCAAAAGAAAGCCTACATGTTTCCCCCATTTTGACTTCAGGTGGAAGGGAAGGGACATCTGGACATCTGTGTAGTGGTGAATGAAGACACTATTTTTATTTAAAAAGCTGAATTTTTGCACAGTTGTGTAGATGTGTGGAATTGCTCCTCTCCAAAATCAACAGCAAATTTCAGAAACTGTGCAGCCAGGTTGTGAGGTATGCTCTATGCAATTTTTATTTTAAAAATACAATATACCTGCATCTCTGCATAAATGAGACTGTAGCTAGTAGACTTTTTTTTTAAAGAATGTTTGAATCAGCAGGTGAGTTCCTGCTTCTCCCCAACTACAGTACTGTTTTGTGGCTTATGGTAGTACCACAAATACTAGGATACACATGGTCTTTCAAGTATCATCTCTTTGTCTCACAATTATGGTTTAGTCCATTGATATGTGCACTTGATCATGTTACAAAGGCCATGGATAATATTCCTCTGTATTCCTTAACATAGCTCTGCAATCAGCAATTTTATTTAAATACAGATATGACCCTGGGTCTGAGGCTAACTATTGCCCATCAGAAGGTGGGAAACAGACAGAAAGTGAAACACCCCAAAGTCTGACAATTTGGAGAGCTGAGAAAAACCTGTACCTTCTTAATTTTAAAATAAATACAGGAGTCAAGTAAGTATCTCAGTTAATCAAATTTGTTCAAAAATTATAAAGGGTTTCAGTGTGTATATATGTATGTGTTTGTATGTAAGTGTACATGTGTGTATGCACACTTTTAAGAGATATTTAGCATTAATGATAGGCAGAATTAATTCAGTGAAATCACAATCCACTAGTTTCTAGGCTTTTTTTCTGGCAGCCAGCAAACACTCTGCTGCCCATTGGGAGACTAAGGAGACAGTGGGCAGCAGAGTGTTTGCTGGTTGTCAGAAAAAAAGCCTAGAAACTAGTGGATTGTGATGTGATTTCACTGAACTAGGGCTGCATAAAAATCTTGGTTTACCTAGGAAGAACCTGGCTAAAGAGAAATACACATAAAGCCTACGAAAAGGAAAGAAAACAAACAAATATATATATATATGTCTTCTCAGGTTTTCGCGGGTGTATGTATGTAAAAAGTTAATATCTCGGGTGTTTTCCCGCGTCATTACAAGTCTGTTAGTTAAAATGCTTAAAATCCTGGCTAAAATACCAGCTTAAAATCCTCCAAAATCCCAACAAAAAACTTTGTAAGATCTTTTGAAACTCTAGCTAAAATCCTAACCAACACTTTAAAAGGTTTTTTTTTTTTTTTTTGGCAAAGTTTCGACAAGCTCTCTAACTTGTCATCATCGGGCCCCTACTTTCAGTTTAGAAGCTTTGGGTATGCTGCGAGATCGGAGTTGTCGCTTTTCTATGTTCGCTGCTGCTGACCTATGCTGATTAGCCTGCAATTCTGTGTCCTGATTGGAGGGCAGCAGTTTTTTCTCCTGCTTCATTATCCTAGCTGCAGCCTGACTGCATGTTAAAGGCCCAGCTTTCTCTGGTTCTCTATTACTAACTGTCGACTGCAAAGAGGGAAGGATTCTGGTAGGCATCACAACACCACTGATTGCCTGTTGAGATCTCAGCCTGTCTTCTGGCTCAGTTCTCTCTCTCTCTCTCTATTGCTAACTATCCTCTGCAAAGAGGGAAGGACTCTGGCAGGCATTACAACACCACTGGTTGCCTGTTGGGATCTCTGCCTATCCTCTGATGTTAGAACTCGAGTTTCCCTCAGTGCAGGTCTCCAAATACTTGATAACCTAGAAGCGTCATCTCGTCTCTTCATATTCTGCAGCTCTTTTCAATTTTGATAGCCTCCCTAATTATTCTCTTATTAAGATGTTCCTCTTTCACCACTGTTCTAGTATTTTTGAAGTCGATATTATGTCCCATGGCCTTCATGTGTTGTACCAAGGAAGAAGTTTGCTCTTCTTTTTTCACTGCATTTTTGTTTTCTTCTAAACGCACACCTATTCATCTATTCGTCTGTCCAATGTAAGATGACTGACAGGAGGCACATGGCACTTCGTATACCCCTTGATTTTGTAGCCCAAAGATAAAATTGAGCATGGGATTTATTTGGAGATAATATGCACGTGATAATACTGCAAATATGCTTAAGCTTGATTAGCATAAGCAGGAGTTCATTTGTTTTAGTGTGTTAGCTTGTTTTGTTGTTTCTGCAAAACAGCTCCAGATTACAAAATTTTTCATAAAGAGAGAGCGTACCTTTGTTTTAAATTCATACTCTGGTTGCAAGAAATGACATTTGTGCCCCTTTGGAAAGCAATTTTGTTAAAATGCATCCAAAAATAATTGTTCACCTTACACAGCAGCAGGACTTCACATTCATCAGAAACTTTCCAGTGCAAAAACTCCTCAAAATGAGGACCTAGAAGAAGAAGAAAAAAAGGTAAATATGCCATATTCAGATCTTCAGAGAATTAATAAATATGACAGGAAAAATAAAACTGGAAAGAGATTGCTCATTAAGTGACTACACCTAGTTTGTCCCTCCAGTCCTTGAATAAATGGCCACATAAATGAAAAAAATCCTTGGAATTGTGAGTAGAGAAAGTTTGTAGGACTGATCCAATTCTTCAGCAAAACAAATAAATGTTTGAGAAATGCTGGTTTTCTTTAAAGACTTAGGAAGAATGTAGGTGGGTTCATTATTCCGATTTCAAAATGAAGATGTTAAAATTGCAATCCCACAACCAAAGTGCCTTTCAGCAATTGGGTCCACTGAGGAGAAAGCCATCATATGCTGAATACTGATTTATCAACATTAAAAGCTCCTATGGTGATAAAGGCGCCACTGTTCCACATCAGAAAAACAGCTCAGCAAAAGAATGTGGGCCTTCTTTCCTTCCTTGATAAACATATTCTAAGCTCACCCAAGTTAGCTCTGAATTACGAACTGAGGCAATGTTGACTCTCCTTTGTACCCCAGAAAGTCCCTCTGGCAGAATCCAAAGAATCTGAATTCATTGTCTTATTTTTCTCTGGATTTGGGATGCATACGGTACGTTATTGCAGTTGGGTGTATCAAAATGCTGTATGCCAGAAACCCTGTGTAACTTGCCAGAGATTCTGTTAGAGGAGAAACAGAACTACTGGAATAACATATCTGAGAGCTCCTGATGTCTAGGGTGACACAGGAGATCAGCCACGGGTCACAAGGAAAATAAAATAGGCTCCCTAGTATTGACATAAGAACAAGAGGGTGGGGGGAAATGTGCAGATGGATGTTCAGGGTAGGTTTTGGAACGGGAATAAAATAAAGCAGATGAGCAAACTCTGAGGTTCCAGGTTCACCTGGAATCCCAGAAGTCCTCAGCTATCTTTAAATGTTGGGAATGATAATAGCTTGTAATGTTTTGTGTGAAAAGCTAGGACAATCAGTGAACAAAGGACTAGAGAATAATTCTATGCATAAATTATAAAGGAAATTATAATTATTAAGGAAACCAGAAAAAGTTCTATTTTGGTTCCATCCAGCAGTTTCTCCATATTACTCAAAGGCTAAAGACAATCCTCATTCTGGGGAGGGAAAATACACAGTCTTGAATTAAACTGTGATAATTTAATATTTATCTTTACAAAAGTTAGTTTGAACAATTAACCAGTGAAACAACTTGCCTCCAGTTTTCAAGAATAGATTGTCTGAAATGGTATAGGGTTTCCTGCCTAAGCAGGGTGTTGGACTGAAGACTTCCAAGGTCCCTTCCAACTCTGTTATTCTATTCTATTCTATTCTATTCTATTCTATTCTATTCTATTCTATTCTATTCTATTCTATTCTATCCTATCCTATCCTATCCTATCCTATCCTATCCTATCCTATCCTATTTGTATCCATGAATAAAATGTTGGCTTTTTAAACACAAAACTCTAAGCAAAATTAGAGGGAGGGAGGGAGGGAGGGAGGGAGGGAGGAAGGAAGGAAGGAAGGAAGGAAGGAAGGAAGGAAGGAAGGAAGGAAGGAAGGAAGGAAGGAAGGAAGGAAGGAAATTTCTAAAATATAGAAAAACTAAATGCATGTGAGACAAGTAAACAAAAAGACAGAGTGCCAAATATTATCTTTTGCTGCACTGAAAAACATTGAATTGGAATTATATTTTCTGTATTCTGCATGAAGCTCCTATATTACTTTTTAGTTTTGTCTTCCAAAAAAAAGAGCTTGGGAGCAAATCATAATCCAATGTTATTACCATTAAACTGCTTGCCTTATGGTAACAATGGCAAATGCTTCGCATGAAGCAGGAGGATACTGAATTTATTTACTATACATTAGAAATTAATCATAAAGAACATAAAATTGACAAAAGAATATAATCCAACCACATTAAATTCAGCATGTGGGCTGTTACTGTTTTCTTTTGTAGACCCAATTGTGCATAGCATTGATTACTATAAAGTGTTGTGTAAACCTTACTAATCCCAGTGTGAAGTAAGGATATGCATTTTTTTTACAGAATGTTTCTGCCATCAAAAAAAGAAAAAAAGAAAAACTATTCTCCAGCTAATCTCATTTTACCTTGTTTCCTTAGGAATTCCTTTCTCTGCAATTGGGCCTCAGCCAAAATAGCCTTAAAAGCTGAAAAAGGACAGAAGAGGAGAAATAAATGGATCAATCAGATATTCCAAAAGACAGAAAACTTATCATATACAGTCCAGGTCAAAAATTTTAGGCAACTTACCATCACCAATGAGAACCAAAGACGATTGACCCTTAGCCTTCCCATCTTGAAGCTGAACCGTGTAGGTACCTTCATTTTCAAGAGTAAAGTGGTCCATAACCATCTCAATAGTGCCTGTTGCATGGTCACACTTAATCTTATGTGTCTGGAAATTAGATAGGTCAAAGGTCATCTCAGGTATAGGATGGTTACAGATGAGAATTGTCACAGAATGAAACAGAGTGATTGACAGAGTGACTGAAATCTTGGAGACAAAATTAAGTCGGTGGGAATTATAAGTACAGTACCTTAATCTCTGTTAAGGAGTAGTCAGAGTTTAAGGAACTGAGATTTTTTTATTGATTTTTTATTTGTCAAACAAAAATTACAAATTTGAACAAGAAAAATGAGAAACTTAAACGATAGGCACGTTAGTGCACTTACTCACGTCCCCTTAGAGACCTCTTAAATGTGAAGAGAGATCCACAGAACTTAAAAATGGTGGAACCTATGGATCATATCTATGGACCTATCATAGTATTTGGATCTGTCCACACTATAACAGCAGGGAGTCTTTTTCTCTCTGTGTCTCTCTCTCAAAAAAAAAAAAAAACAGATTTACTTATCAGGTTTTCCCCTTCACCATCTCTACACATTCCTTTTTTAGATGGTATGAGAATTAAGACCCGCTTCAAATGGCAATTTTACAATGCCCCAGGCTCCATTTTAGATACTTGTACAGCAGGGAATTGATTTATGCACATGCTGTATGGCCTTTATTTAATCTTATGTATGTGAAAAACAATCATAGCTATGTTAGTCCACAGGGGAAGAAATCCATGACTAGATTAAGGCCACATAAAATTGTTCCCAGGAAGGGCATTAAAAAAAAAAATCTGTCAGGAATCCTGCTGGGAACAAATGTCAATTTCTTTCCTCTAGTAAATCTGTGGTAGGATAAATACTACCCAAATCAAAAGTGAATATTCAGATGATGTAGGATGGAAGCAGCATATAGTGCTTGGACCAAATCTGTTTTTAATAAAGAATAAAAGCAGAGAATTCTACCAAACCCTCAGAAAAGTTATTCTGACCCTAAATTGATATAGAAAACAGAAATATTAACCAGTTCATTGGGAAGACAAAATGGTAGATGCAACCAGGTAATCAAAGACCCAGCCCCCTTTTAACAGACACTGAAAACTTCTCCTAAGATATAAAAGAGGGTGGGGCTACATTGCTGGGTCACACTCACAGTTATGGCAACTTTGATGTAGGACAGGGGCCTCCAAACATGGCAGCTTTAAGACTGGCTGAGGAATTCTGGGAGTTGAAGTCCACGAGTCTTTAAATTGCCAAGTTTAAGTTGTTCTATGGGAGAATGTAACCTTAACTGTAATCTTTCTTCACTGGTATGGGGAACATTTGGGCCACTAGTTATGGTTGAGTTATAATTCCCAGTAGGTCTTGCTTGATGAGCCAATGAAATAGAATGCTGGGAGGTGTAGTTCAACAAGCTTTCTGCGCCAACTCAGAAAGCTCAAACTGCCCAAGGAGCTGCTGATCCAGTTCTACAGAGGAATTATTAAGTCTGTCATCTGCACCTCTATAACTGTCTGGTTTGGCTCTGCAACCAACAAGACAGACACAGACTTCAGAGGATAATTAGAACTGCAGAAAAAAAACAATTACCACCAATCTGCCTTCCATTGAGGACCTGTATGCATCAAAAAGAGGGCTGTGAAAATATTTACAGACCCCTCACATCCTGGACATACACAGCTTCAACTCCTACCCTCAAAACGATGCTATAGAGCACTGCACACCAGAACAACTAGATACAATAACAGTTTTTTCCTGAACGCCATCACTCTGCTAAACAAATAATTCCCTCAACACTATCAAACTATTTACTAAATCTGCACTATTATTAATCTTCTCATCATTCCCACCACCCATCTCCTTCCACTTATGAGTGTATGACTGTAATTTTGTTGCTTGTATCCTTACAATTTATATTGATATTGTTTCCTGATTGCTTATTTGTACCCTATGACTATCATTAAGTGTTGTACCTTATGATTCTTGATGAATGTATCTTTTCTTTTATGTACACCAAGAGCGTATGCACCAAGACAAATACCTTGTGTGTCCAATCACACTTGGCCAATAAAAAATTCTATTCTATTCTACAGTTCTCCATCTTAGCCAAAAAGAAACAGATAATTTATTGTTCATGTGATGTTTGCATATAGTACTTCTATTTTACCGCCACAGATCAAGAGATGAAAACTACCAACTAGAGATATTAATAAAATTCTTCTTCTTTTAATGATACATTTTTATTTAAAAAATATATTTCAAAGGAAAAGCATGTTGTGGCTCCGTTGCCTGAGCCTGGGCTATCGACAGATGCAGACTCTGAGAGTGAGGGGAAGGAGTTGGCAAGGCCTTCCTCTCCAGGACCCTCCTCTCTGGCAATGCCTCCGGAGGACACCGAAGGCCAAACGATAGGCTCAGAGCCAAGCACGTCCCCGCAGCCACAGGTGGACAGTGACGAGGAAGATAAGTGCTGGCTGGACCCTCAACAGAGGCTCAAGGAGAAGCGTGCACAGCAGAGGGGAAGGCGTGCCAGAGATTAGCTGAGTCACTGGACCACACCCCACAGGATATAAATGTGGGTGTGGTGGCCGGTTCAGTTTGTGACGAGCAAAAACTGGAAATACTCCATGATCTCTGCTTTACTGGACTTTGCCTGCTTTATCGGACTGCATTTGGATTAATCTTTGTTTTGTGTGAGCAAAGTCTGAATTGGCAGCTAGCCACTGGGTTGCTGCCAGCTTTATCATCAAAGAGTTTTGTCGTGTGGCTTATAAACACCGGGCCGTCTGTGGGGGTGTGTGTGTGGTACGGGGACAGAACAAAGCAAAAGAAATGTGTTCCACTTAGAATCTTGTTGAAAAGTATCTATTTGGTCCAATGGCAAGAAGAAAACCGTATTTTTAATCTAAAGGTATTAGGAGCTATCTGTAGGATACAGTGTTCACAACTTACCACTGTTCATTTAACAATAGTTCAAAAACCTTGGAAAAAGTAACTTATGTCCTATACTTGCACTAAGAACTGTCACACCATCCCTGTGGTCATGTGACTGCAATTTGGGCATTGGCAACCAGCTTGCATTTACAACCAGTCGCAACCTCCTACAATCACATAATCATGGGTTGCCACCAACGGGAAGCTGGATTTGCTTAACAGCCGTGTGATTTGCTTAACAAGTGATTTGCTCAATGACCACTGCAAAAATTGTCATAAAATTGGGTCCAACGTGATTTATGAACACAGTGGCTTATGATGGAAATTCTGGTCATAAAATGAGGACTACCTGCAAAGAATTAGGTTTTTGATCACAGCCATTATGCAATAAGATGAAATTCAATGGTTTTATGGCAGCCATAAATATAAGCTTATACGTGAATTTCTACCAAAAGAAATATAATTAATCTCCAGACGCAAACATCTCCTTATGGTGTGTTAATTGAAGAGGTTAAAATAATGTACAGTACTTTGAAAAATAAAAGCAGTGGCTCTGATGCCAAAGCTTTTGTAGCATTGCAAAAAATACAGAAGTTAGAAAAGAAGGGAGAAATTATAGAGTTTATTCGCACTGGAAATGCAACAACAAAAATCAACCATTACTGTCAGTCAGGATTAGGACACCACTAAAGGTATGAAAAGTAAGCAAGTTACGATTTTCTAATGCAGAATGTTTCTTGTTTAGATCTGTCTCTATATACTGTAATATAACAGTGAAATGAAATGGAAGGATATTTCATGAGACTTAAAAAGCTTTTCATGTAACTAGCATTATAAAACCTCTTCTGTGAAGAAAAGGGGGAAAATGTATGTGCATTTTTAAGTGTATTGGTGCTACTAAGACCACTACTATTTGTACATTTAATGCCAGGCATTGGAATGGAATGGAATGGAATAGAATGAAATGGAAATGTTAGGTTCAATTGTGGTTGTAAGAGGATTTTTTTTTAATGCTGCCATTTAAAACATCTTAATATGTGATTGCCTTTTTTAAAAGTATGGGGTTTTTTTTATTCAGTTATAATGTTGTTGCTATATATAAAATATTGCATTCTTTCATGACTGAATTGGACTACTTCTCCCAAGTTTCTTCTTGGGTAATATTGCGAAGCTTTCTCTCCGGTAATATTGTATTGCAAACTAAAGCATATAAAACCTTTGCTAGACCAGTTCTTGAATACAACTCAACTGACTGGAACCCGCACTTTAATACAATTGAGCGAGTCCAGATATATTTCACAAGAAGAGTACTCCACTCCTCTGCTCACAACAGAATACCTTATGCCACCAGCCTTGAAATTTTGGGCTTAGACAACTTAGAACTATGCCACCTTCAGTCTGACCTAAGCATAGTACACAAAATTATCTGTTACAACAGTGGGTCTCAAGCTTCCTAATGCCGTGACCCTTTAATACAGTTCCTCATGTTGTGGTGACCCCCAACCATAAAATTATTCCTAAAACCATTGAAAATATGTGTTTTCCGATGGTCTTAGGCGACCCCTGTGAAAGGGTTGTTCGACACCCAAAGGGGTCCCGACCCACAGGTTGAGAACCACTGTGTTACAACGTTCTACCTGTCAATGACTACTTCAGCTTCAATCGCAATAGTACACAAGCACACAATAGATACAAACTTAAGGTAAACGGCTCCAAACTTGATTGCAGAAAATACGACTTCAGTAACAGAGTGGTCAATGCCTGACTCTGTGATTTCATCACAGGTTTGCTTCATATCATCCAAATTCTATACTTACATCACTATTGGAAACTTCACTATCATTGATTATAAATCGATAGGTGGCCTCAGGTGAAAGGCTCTCAGCCTGAATCCAGAAACGCACTTCTCCTTTGTCCAAAATCTCATAGGCTAATTCAGACTTCAAAGGAACAGCTGGAAGAAAACAGCATATATAAAGCAACTCCTTGAAGACCTATCCAAAACATAAGTGCCAGTAGCTTGGCGCCTCTAAAAATCTTAATCAATACACAATAGAAATACAATGAAAGCTTTATACCTTTTCTAATATATTTTCACAGGTTTGTGGGGTCTTTGGTGCTCTCTGAGCCTGGTGGTTTTCTTGCAGACATTTCATTACTATGTAACATCATCATTGATGATTATCATCATGATGTTACCTAGTTGAGTAATGGCACGTCTGCAAGAAAAACAACCAAGCTTAAAGAGCACCAAGGACTCCACAGTTCAACCCTGAGCTACAAATATTCTCTTCTATCTGTATCACAGGTATGTATTAAGGAAAGTTCTGCATGATTAAGGACACAAACTTCAGCTGCATTTATTGCGCCATTTACAGCTCTTAAATACATAATCCAGCAAATATTAGATATATTCCATCTGACTCCATTCATCCAAATACATTTGCAAGAGTGAAGAAGATCTCCTTTAAACAGAAACTAATATTTGCATTTAATTAATAGAAGGATAAGCAAGCTGTTCTACCAAAAAGGTTTTTATTGCTTTACTTCAATCACCGTGTACAAATGCATTACTTCAGGGACTGCACATTAGATTCAAGCCTCCTACTTACTTGGATTCTTGATTTCACGGCTTAGTGTCATCAAACGTTCAAGCTCTGAAATGAAGAGCAAATTTTAACCTATTGTTTTAATATATGTTGGTCGTCAAACTAAACATTAGTTTTAAAAAAATGTACAAGTCCATGCAATACCAAGAAACTTTAGCTCAATAAAGGAACACAAGTCTGAAAATTCAAGTCTTGAAAAACAGGAGATAGGAGGCAAAATTTGGATTCTGATATCATGACACACCATCCTATGAAGGGATCAAACCTTGATGATAAACTATCTTGTGATAGAATCAAGCTTAGCTGCACCCCCAGTGTATAGCCAGCCCATGCCTTCCCCTTGGATAAAACCTGAAGAAGCACTACCATTACGGCTTCATTTTAGTTGTCTCATCCAACCACCGAATGCTTAATTTTAATTATGGTCTAATGGAAACAAATTACCATTCAACCATTGCTTTCAAAACTCGGTTATTAAAGCAGCTATAATTGATGCTGGCTATAGCTCAAATAACAAAGCAAGAATTTTTGAACTTCTTACAGCTCCAATAAAAAGTGAGAAAAATACAATAATCCAAGAAATGTAGACTCATTCTCGTGCTAAATCATAGCTTATCATAATAGTCAAAGGCAACACAAGAGTTTAAAAATAATGACCCACATTTTAATTATAAAGAAATTTACTAAAATGTAAATATGAGGTAAAATATCCACAGGTTCAGTAATGTTATCTATAACTTGTTTTATCTGCCAACATAATTCCATAGCGTATCATTTTAAAAAAGGGGTCTCATTTCAGCAAAAACATGAAATCTGGTGGAAACAAAATGTTTTTTTTTTTTTTTGGTATGTAGTAACTGTCAGTAAGCTCTCACAAAAATTGTGCAAAGCGCTGGAGACCAGGATTAGCTAGACTTAACGTATTAGAATTGCTAATAAAGTCTCAGGAAATGGAAGTAATTGCAGGGTCTGCCAATTTTCAAATGACAAAGAAATGACAAAATTAACTAGTGAAATGCACAAATGTTTTGCTCTCATTTCTATCTTTATTAGAAGCAAGCCAGCCTATTTAAAAGTTTTACTCATCTATAGAAGCAGAAATATTACTCCCTATGACAGTGGTGGCAAACCTTTTACTCACCGAGTGCTGAACAGGTACGCACTTCATGTGCTTCCCACGCATGCATGTTATCCGCGCTAACACGCAGCTCCCCATGTGCTGCATGCACAATCTCACTATCTGTGCATGCGTGCAGGTTTCACACGGCTCCCCCTGTGCGCTGCATGTGCAATCACACCATCTGCGCATGCACATGGTTTTCACGTGTGCAATGCATGTATGTGAATGCCATCTATGCATGCACGCTCTGTGCACAAGTACTCTCATGTGCATGCGCAAACACACGGGCATGCGCAGGAGAGCTCCAAAGACCAGCTGGGTCCCCTGAATTGCACTCATGCGCACCGGAGGCCCAAACACTAGCTGGAGCATGCGCACATGCGCAGCTGCAGGTGAGTTGGGCAACAGCTCGCGTGCCCAGAAAGATGGCTCTGCGTGCCAATTCGGGCATGCGTGCCATAGCTTCGCCATCACGGTCCTATGAGATACAAAAGTTGGTAAAGGTTGGCTTTGAATACAGTAATGTCTTGAAGGAATAATCCTTTAAAACTTTGTGGTTATAACAAGGAAATCCTATGGAAGACTTTGATTGTAAAATATCAATGCATATTTATAAAGCAAAAATGCCAATTCCACAGACTATTTATTTTGTAAATAGTTTTTTTTTTCTTTTAAAGAAGTATCAAACCCTTTCAGGCAAAGAAACAAGAAAATGCAGATGACAGCTTTACTCAAATGTGCAGTTTAAGAAGAAAATATGAATTTTGTTTTTACCTTCTTCATCCATAATGAAACTAGATGAGACCCCATCAGTATCACTAACAGCAACGGAGTAAGTTCCCAAATCATCTTTGTCAGGTTTTTTAAAATAGAGTTTAGAGCTGAAATATATGTTTTTAATTTAAAAACAAAAAAACAAAATTAGTATTTTGCTTAAAGGATCCATACTTTTAAAAACATTCATAAAGGAGTTTACAAACTTACTGATCTCCAGTGGTTTCAATATTAAATTTATCGGAATCATCTATCTCTTCATAAAATTTGCTCCAGGCAAAATGAGAAGCATCTGTAGTTTCTTTGCAGTCAAACCCAAGGTAAATATTGCCTTCCTCATCCACACCAGCACTGATCTCTTTTGTATCTATAAGATAGGATTGTAGTTCAAAATATAAACATTGTTCGTTCTCCCCAAATCTGAGTCCATTAAGGCTTTATTGGCTTTAATTAGACCAAACTTTCCCTTAATTGTTTCACATTCCTGCTGCAACCTGAAAGAATTTATAGAATTTACATATCAAAAAAGAAAGGCAATTTAATTTTAGAATTCTTTACAGAAAAATAAAAAACAGAGTTGCTGAAGCTGGTAATACTTCATCCAGCATATTCACAGAATCAAATGCCAGAGGCAGGCAGAGATCAATGATGATATTGCTTGATTCGGTATCCATGCAATACTCCTAGACTTGTTATTCTCAGTGCCTGCCATAGTTACCAGCACTCTTAACCTACTGCCACATCGAGTGACCCATCATCTCATCTTCTGTATTGGTTGAAGAGATTATTGATGCTACACAGTATGGATTCCTGCATCTTGCTATGGCTCCTCATCCTTCTGAATACCCAGCAAATTCCCTGTCATAATGTGCCCTGTGACAAATTTTAAGGGGGGAAATGGGTAATTTTGTTCTTTGAAATGAATCCACAAATCTCTTGATAAGCTGGAACAGAAGGAACTTGAGGTTACAATAAAAGCTGAAGGGGAGATGGAGACTTTTGAATACCATGTTTTGGATTTCTTAATCCTTGCATATTCAGCCATGTTTTAGGTGATACATTTTGGGTAGCAGCTCTGTGTTTTCTGGAATACTCCTCAATTTTGGATATTCCATGGCAGGTGGTCATATTTTTGGTCTTTTCCATGGTGGGAATAGGTGCTTCTGCTATATTTGGTTGTGGGAACATCTGGGTGAGAATGTGGTTCTGGTCAATTTTGATATCAACCTACCAATGTTTGAAACTTTAAATGGTTTGAAAAGAATGAAAGATTTTAAAAACTCTGCTTTAGGAGAAAACAAATCTGACAGCGTGAGCTCTACATTTTAAGATAAAAGATCTTATTTCTTACCAGGCTTAGCCTGTACAAGGACAGCTTCAGAAATATCAGACGGCTTCCCTATGCCAGCATTGTTCACTGGACGAACTCGAAACACGTAGTATTTGCCTTCATGTAGCTCTGTGATCTGAAAGAAGATACACAAGGAAGATTTAATAGGACACGTAAGTAGTCAATGAAACTTAAGAAATAGTGGAAGTTTCCTCTGATACTGTAATGGAATGTAGTGAGGAGGTAGATTCCCAGGAGGGAGGGGAGTAAGATGTCCATATGTTATATGTGAGAGAAAGAGGGTGAAGACAGCCCCTCCCTAATAATTCTCAGAGTATATGCTAGCTGCAGATAGATGATGTTCAATTTGGCAAGATTCTGTCTATAGGTGTGGAACAGTAAAGGAATCTGCTTGGAACAATCACCACATGTCTTTCTTGGTTTGGGGCCTGACAGATTCTCTCCGCCAAATGCATTTTTGCAAACTTGGAAATCCAAAATCTTCTCTTCCTTTATCTTACGCATAAAAAAGAAATTGTAACAAGAAAAAGCAAACACAACGCTGATTAACAAAGGGTTAGGAGAGCTATAATAATGAAGGAGAAATAACGAATAGCTGGTAGTTAAATTTATTGTTCAAAAAATAACAAAGAAAGTCAGTTGACATGGGCTGTATCTGTTGGACAGTGTTGAGTTTCAAAGGTTTACTGACTGTGGTCTGGACTGCAGATTTCCTGATGTTTCACTAGGAACTGTGTCTGGCCCCTTCCATAGCAAGATGGTCTGTTATATCAGTGGCCTCTAACCTTTCCGGCTTGGCAGACTGGTGGAGGCAGCTCTGGTGGCAGTGACAGGGGGGAAGGGCAGGGGTGGGCTGCTGGGGGTTCACAGGGGTTTGGGTGAACCTCTAGCTAAGATTCTGTGCAGTTTGGAGAACCCCCAAATCCCACTCCTGGATGGCCCCGCCCACCCCATCCTGCCCCTCCCAGGACTCCCCACACGGCCCGTTTTGGATGCAGGTAAGAGCAGGGCATGCACGGAGGCTTGGGGAGGACAAAAAACAGGCCTACTGGAAGTTCGGGAAGGCCGTAAACAGGCCCATTGGCTTCCAGAGGGCCTCCGGAGCCTTGGGAGACTGTTTTTGCCCTCCTGGAGGCTTGAAGAAAACCTCCGGAGCCTGGGGAGGCCAACTAGGCCACACCCACCATGGCCACACCCATGCAGCAACCGGGCAAAGAACCCCTTGCTAAAATTTTTGATGCCCACCCTGGGAAAGGGGATGATTTCATGAGCACACATGTGTGCCGCTTTGCATGCATTGTGTAGCACTGGGGTTGGGGACCCCTGTGCTACACAAATCAGAAACCTTCCTGGACAAGGATTCAACCCAGCATGTACAAAGGAAAAAAAAAATCAGGAAACTTGACCAATCAGAAGTAATCACAAACAAAGGACGAACAAAGGACCAGTCAGGAACCAAGACTATCAAACTGACCAATCAGAATTGGGCACAAAGAAAGAATCAATACAGAAGAGATGAGCCTTCACCAATCTGCACCAATTGGAAAGTAGCTCAGCCGAAGACCAATCAAAGTTATAAAGACAGGACCCCAGTCAGTCCCTGTTCAACTGCCTGGGATCATAGCAGACCATCTTGTTTCTGAATTTACTAAGCACAATTTTGATGAAATGTCAGGAAATCTGTTGTTTAGATCATAATCACTAAACCCTGGAGCTCAAACTAGCCCAACCAAAACAAGTAAATTGTTGACGACATACTTATTTCTGGTGAAATTACAAAATTAAATCAAAAATACAGCCAAGGGAACATTTTTTTACCTTTAAGTAATGGTGCGGTGTTGGTTTCTCATTGAAAGTGGTCCAATTTTCCCCTTCTTCCTCTTTGTAGTCAACAAAATATCCAGTAACAGGGCTGTTCCCAATATAAATAGGAGCTTTCCAGAATATTACAAGGGAGGTATTTCTAATCTCACAAAATGTAAGATCATAGGGAGGACCTAAACAGATAAAGGATAGCGCATCTTATTTAAAAAATTTTTAAAGCCAACTAGGAACAGAAGTCTGCTGGCTACCAAAGGAAATTGTCTGTAGGAAAATAGTGCCTCTGAGCATCTGAATGCCAACCTTTGGTTTAGCAATCCAAGCCACAAAATGTGCCATATTTACCACCCTCCATCACCTCCACAATGTTGCTGAAATGACAAAACTGATTTTTGCATAAAAGAATGGTATTCTGAAAAACTCCAGTGTATTAAAAAATTATTTAATCCTAACTTGAGACTTTTTCACTAGGCCCCAATCAGTAGATTCAAATTAAAATATGCAGAAGCTTGAAATCTGTTCATGTGGCTCTAATATTGTAGAGCTCACTGGGTACATAGGATATATGATCTCCTTTTTATTACAATTTCAGTTTGACCCATATATTGACCCATTTTTAATCCAAACACAATTTTGGTATGCAAATGTGGCGTTTCTTAATGGATGATCTAGATCTAAATCTCCCATCAAATCATAGAAGCAGTTTCTTACTTTGGACAAATGGCTAATGCTTAACTTCAGTTTAACATCAATTAAATAATTCATGTTAAATTAACTGTTATAATGCCCAAATCTAAGAAGAGAGTACTTTACATATTAGGACACCATTAAAAAAACAAAAACAACAAGGCCTCTTTTCTCCAAAAAGAATTTTATGGGGCATTGTATGATCTTTTAGATCTTATATATACATTTTGCAGAAATGGTCTTGCACTACCCATCATTATTTCCACAACTATATAATCTTGTTTGTTTTATGTCATAATTTGATTGTATCCTGGGTTAATAGTGCAGACAACTAAAGGTGGTCTTGTTGTAAATTACAAAAGGAGTGGTACAGCTATTCCAGTATTTTTTCAAATCATTTCTATGCAGAGATGTTAGAGTTAGAAGAGATTGAACAGCCGTTTGTCCTGAAATGTTACAGGATTTCTTGTTTGAGCAGGGGGTTGGATTAGAAGACCTCCAAGGAACCTTCCAACTCTGTTACTCTGTTATTCTCGGAAGGAAGGAAGGAAGGAAGGAAGGGAGGGAGGGAGGGAGGGAGGGAGGGAGGGAGGAAGGAAGGAAGGAAGGAAGGAAGGAAGGAAGGAAGGAAGGAAGGAAGGAAGGAAGGAAGGAGAATGACTTTGAAGACACTGACAGGGTTGCCTGTGCTATCCATCTTAAAAACTCCAGCTCATGTAGCAGAAGACAAGATAAGACCAGAGTCCCAGCAAATGGGAAACTTTCCTGTTGCCAAAGCCTTGGAGCTCCAGCTTCACAAACTGCTATGTGGAAGTTCTGCACTGTGAGCTGTGTCACTGCCAAGATGGAAGAACAATGTTGTTGGAACACCACATGCAAGGCTGATATCGGATTGGTAGAAAGGCCATTGACATAAGGGCCCTTACAGGAGCCTGAGTGGTGTAGGAGGCTAATGTCTCCTACTAAGGCAGCATTTAACATCCAGCTGCCTGCAATTACTGCGAGTTCAATTCTCACCAGGCTCAAGGTCGACTCAGCCTTCCATCCTTTCTAAGGTGGGTAAAATGAGGATCCGGTTTGTGGGGACAATAAGCTGACTTTGTATAAAATATACAAAAGTATGAAGGCTATTGCTTAATGCATTGTAAGCCACCCTGAGTCTCCGGAGAAGGGTGGCATATAAAAATAAATAAAAATAAAATAAATAAAATAAAAGGAAGGAAGAACCTGGCACCATCTTTTGAGTCTCTCTGGTTGCGAACCTAGCAATGCCACTGCAGCCAGCTCTCCATATTAATATTTATATCTCAGCATTAAAATAGCGTCCTATTAAAAGAACAAGAACAGATTTGTGCCAATCTCCCTATTTCATTATTCAATCCCTTTTATTCAAATAATGCAGGACAAAGCAGGCTGTATATAAACCAAACATTTTCTCTGTTCCAGATGCATCCGTTGTAGACAAAGGGACTGCTTGAAATTCAACAGACACCTTGCAAACATGTACAAAGGCAATAATCTATAGTAGAAGGTGAGAGAAAGGATTCTGGGAGGTAAACAACAATTCCTTCCCTATCAGCATGAGAATTGTTGTTTTCTTGATAGCTTCATTCATTTTAGATCAAAAACTTGAGCCTGAAGGCATATTTCCCCAAAACAAAACAAGCAAACATTAAGCATCAATTGATGTGTACTTTGCTTAATTATAGAGACAAATAAGCAATCCAAAGTTAACTTGGGTTAAACTTGGAAATTATCTAAATTTTACCTTCAACCTTTTAAAACAAAGTAGAAACTGAGGATAGTTTTTCCCTTCAACACCTATATGTCCCATGTTCCTTTGGTGTTTTGAATCTTGATACAAACATTTCTTTTGTGCCTGCTCCTGTTTCTCATAGTTGAAAGCCAAGTATGTTTGGGATTTCAAGAACTGACTCACTGACTTTGGGAAGGTAAAGGCAGAATAAAGATAGGGTTTTGAGAAACAGGAAGGAAGGAAGGAAGGAAGGAAGGAAGGAAGGAAGGAAGGAAGGAAGGAAGGAAGGAAGGTTCTGAGACAATTCAAAGCAAACTTGGAACCAGGGGCATTTGTGGGTGGAAGGTTAAAGAAGTCAAGAAGACAGGTGTAACCCTGTGGATGAACTCCTGCCCCTCTTTAATGTATGTGATACATGTAAAAAAGAGGCAAAGTTTCAATTATGTCTCATTTGGTTCTGCAACCCAACAAGACAGACACAGACTTCAGAGGATAATTAATTAGAACTGCAGAAAAAACAATTGCTACCAACCTGCCTTCCATTGAGGACCTGTATATTGCAGGAGTCAAAAAGAGGGCTGTAAAAATATTTACAGACCCCTCGCATCCTGGACATAAACTATTTCAAATCCTATTCTCAAAACGACGCTATAGAACAACTGCACACCAGAACAGCTAGACACAAGAACAGTTTTTTCCCGAACGCCATCACTCTGCTAAACAAATAATTCCCTCAACACTGTTAAACTATTTACTAAGTCTGCAGTACTATTAATCTTCTCCATCATTCCTATCACCCATCTCCTCCCACTAATGACTGTATGACTGTAACTTGTTGCTGTATCCTTACTATTTATATTGATAGTTTCCTAGTATGATTTGATTGCTTATTTGTATCCTATGACTATCATTAAGTGTTGTACCTTATGATTCTTAACGAATGTATATTTTCTTTTTATGTACACTGAGAGCATATGTACCAAAGACAAATTCCTTGTGTGTCCAATCGCACTTGGCCAATAAAGAATGCTATGTTTCTATGTTCTATGTTATGCAGTCATAACTGCCATCTTAACTTCTTAATTCCCCATTCACAGACACCCCTGCTTGGAACATAAAGGCTGCTCCTCAAAAGCAACTTCCTTGGTTGTATAGATGCTAAACCAGATGTATCTTCCTCTGTCTTCTAAGTTTCAGAATCCTGAAAACTTGTGCATACTCTTAGCTATGGGACACATAGGAAGTATGGTTAAAAAACAAAATATGTTAGATTATTACTAAGATACAAAAATGCTTGAACACTAATCAATTTTCAAGTTGTTAATTATTTTCATATTCAATTTACTTACCTGGTTCTGGCATGGTCCAAGCCTCACATTTGAAAAGCTCGCTGGGGTCAGACGATTTCCCTATGCCAGTAATATTTGCAGCGGCAATTTTGAATTCATAGTATGCATTTTCGTGCAAATCCTCTACCTTTACAAAAAAATGAGCGATACAAAAAAAAAAATCCAAAATTAATGTAGGTAATAACCATATGACCTCATAATAAGAGCAAACCAATTAAGAACTGTTTATTTCAGGGGTCTCCAACCTTGGCAACTTTAAGACTTGTGGACTTCAACTCCCAGAATTCCTCAGCCAGCAAAGCTTAAAGTTGCCAAGGTTGGAGACCCCTGGTTTATTTCACTTGGACTTGACTTCTGCAAAACTGAATAAACAAGATTTAAAAAAAGAAAAAGAAAATACAAATAATTACAAATATGATCAAATCCTAAAAGGGAAGATTGATTGCAACTCAAAAGTAATAATGGAAACCTCTGGTGCCCCCAACTTTTTGGGTACCAGGGACCAGTTCCATAAAGAGAGATTTTTCTCTCCAGAGGGGGCCTGGTTTCACGTGCTGCCTACATCCCGTGGATGGGACTTCATTTGTTTGCATGGTCCAGTTTCTGCCATGCCACAGACCAGTGCCAATCCATGGACTGGAAGTTGGGGACCCCTGCCTTAATGGATTAGATAGCTTTTGGCATCATGAGCATTTGTAGATGATAACCTAAAATTGCTTTATATTACACTGAGATTACCCAAGCTATCAATGAGAGGTTGCTAATTTGGAAGGTTGATACACGAGAGACAATTTTGATAATCTGGGTCATCAAAGGATGTATAATTATCATTTAGTTTCAAATCAGGCAGGAATTAAATTGCATTATGTTAACTTTCTATAGTTTTTTTTTTCTTCCTTGCATTTTCCCGCAAGCAAAGTGTCTACTTTGTTCAGATCAAACCAGTATCGATCCATTAGTTGCAACAGGAACTGATACCATTGAATGAAAGAACGGGAATAGAACAGAAGAGAACAGAACAGAATAGAATAGAATAAGACAAATCAATAAGCAAAGAAATAAGTATTGAACATTTCGGGGTTTTTTTTATAATATGTGTGTGTTTGTACGCACATCAACAGCCATTATTGTAATAATATTATTTCTATGTGTATGGTATGCTCATTAATATAGTTTATATTGGATTTGTACTTAGATAAGAAAAAATAATATTGTTAAATATGTTTTTAAAAATTATAGTGTGAAAGATACACCAAAATAAGTTACTGCTTGGTCTATATTATGGAATCTGGTGTGGATCGGCTCATCACAGCTGATATGAAATTGGCAAAATCAAGCAATATTGGCTGCAAGTATTTTTTTTTTTTTAATTTGATTTATATGCCGCCCTTCTCCGAAGACTCAGGGCGGCTTACAATGTGCTCAGCAATAGCCTTCATCCTTTTGTATATTTTATACAAAGTCAGCTTATTGCCCCCACAAACTGGGTCCTCATTTCACCTACTTTAGAAAGGATGGAAGGCTGAGTCAACCTTGAGCCTTGGCAAGATTCGAACCCTGCAGTAATTGCAGGCAGCTGGTCTTAATAAGCTTAATAACAGGGTGCCTTAAACCCCTGTACTACCAAGGCTATTTAGAGCATGCAACAATACAGACCTTGTAAATCCTCTCTTTAACAAGGGAAGAGTTGACTTCATGCCAGTTGTGGTGTTTCGCCTCCCGTTTGTCCATGTAATAGCCCAGAATATTTGATCCACCACTGTATCTTGGAAGCTTCCAGCCAATGGTCATGGATTGGCCATCGCAGTTGAGAAGGGTGATACCATAAGGGTAGGACGGACAAGCTATAAAAGTCAAGCAAACTTCTGAATAGTTCACATACAAAACAATAACATCACACTGTTTCTTTTAGACTTTGATTACATTATGATGAATTTATGGACTGACTTTTCTAAGAAATTATTGCATTTACAATGCATGTTTTCTAAGAGGTAAGACCCTTGATAATCAATGGGGATTGTCCATAATAAATCTATAGAATGGCATTTTTAACTCTAAGTATATTAGACGTTAAGTAACCAAAATATTACTTCTGCCTTTCTCTGAACAATATTTTCTTTCTTCTGTGTCTATGACTTTGTTTGCCAAAATAATTCATCCTGAAGTCTTAGATACCAAAATAAGGCTATTTTCTCCAACTTCAATTTACATATTATTCTTTGATATTTGTCTCCTTTTATAATCCAAGCCTTTTCCCCATAGCAGGTACACACAATTTCGTGTAACAATGACTCATCATGTGAAAGTTTACAATTATGTGAAAAGTCCCCATACTAGCAATGCATGGAGGCATCAAGATGGGGAAAAGTGTACATTTTGAGAGTATGGGTAGTCCTCGACTTATGACCACAATTGAGCCCAACATTTCTGTTGCTAAGCAAGGCAGTTGCTAAATGAGTTTTGTCCCATTGCACGACCTTTCTGTCACAGTTATTTGGTTAATCGTTGCAATTGTTTATTGAATTATATTGTTGTTAAGCAAATCTGGTTTCCCACATAAACTTTACTTTTTTTTTTTTTTTACTTCAAATTTATATACGGAAACTGACTGGGAAGATCACAAAAGGTGAGTCCCATGACCCCGAGACTCTGCAACCATCATAAATACATCCCAATTGCCAAGCACCCAAAATTTTGATCATGTGACCATGAAGATGCTGTGATGGTCATAAGTGTGAAAAATGGGCATAAGTCACTGTTTTCAGTGCCGTTGTAACTTCAAACGGTCACTAAATGAATGGCTGTAAGTCTACTACCCATAATGGCTGCTGCTACTGGTTACTACTGCTGAGGTTACTATGGAGAAACAGCTTCTAATGGATCAGACTTCTCCTTAATCTTTCAAAACATACGCTTGACCAAGTCCCACTTACTGAGGGCCGCCTGTACTGTGATGGGGTCAGATTCCTGCGAATTTTCACTCATCCCCACTGCGTTTGCTGCTTTCACACGGAAGATGTATTTCTCTCCTGTTGTCAGGCCATGCATGGTGAACCTGAAGAAACAAAGAGGTGAGCTGCTAGTGCTGCTTAATTTTAAAGGCATCTGCTTGGACTGTTACAAAATGAAAAGGCTTACCCTATCCATGCAACAAACAATTTATCTGTCCAAAACAGCAGCGAGGTGGAAAACTATGAATCTAGAAACTTGTCCACACTGCTTTTAAGACAGGAGGCCTGAACAGGTTGTCCATACCGATATGCCCAATGGGATTTTTGCAGACTGTTGATCAGGTTCCTACTTACACAGACAATGGACGATCAGAGAAACTGTACTTGTTTTTTTCAGAGAAGATTGCTTTATTTCTGTCTTTGGGACAGAAGACAGATCCACACTTTCTGCTTGGCCTATTGTGTTGTGGGTATGGGCACAACAAAAACAGGCCACCACTTTGTGGGGACATTCTGCCACTCCTGCACCATTGCAAATGCCTTTGTTTTCCAGCTTTAATTCAATGTAATTCACTGTTTTCCCACCTGAGCTGTCTTAAAACCTTTAGTGTAGATCAGCGGTGTCAAACTCACAGCCCGTGGGCCGGGTGCATCATGCACGCCCAACCCCGGTTTAGCGAAGGGGGAAAAAGTTATGATACGTCACATGATGACAACGTGACACCACGAATTTGAAACCCCTGGTGTGGAGATGATCTTCAACATGTCATTCCATTCCAGTAAGAGGCCCAGCTCTGATTGGCTGCAAAGCTGGCAACTCCCTCCCACCAGCAGCCAGTCACTTTTCTAAGCAGCCCTCCTGCTATGTTCTCTGCTGTTTTATTTGTTTATTTATTAATTCATTTTTTTAATTGTATTTTGTCAAGCATGTATTTTATGACAGATACAAGTGTAAACATAATTATAAATACATGAAATGGATACGAATAAAAGAAAACATTAGGACAGGGACAGTAGGCACGCTGCTGCACTTATGCATGCCCCTTACAGACCTCTTAGGAATGGGGTGAGGTCTACAGTGGACAGTCTAAGGTTAAAGTTTGGGGGGTTTGGGGGAGAAACTACAGAGTCAGGTAGTGCATTCCAGGAGTCATATTTTCTGCAGTCTAGTTTGGATTGGTTTACCATGAGTTTGTATCTATTGTGTGCTCTTGTATTGTTTTGGTTGAAACTGAAGTATTCTTTGGCTGGTAGGACATTGAAGCAGATGATTTTATGTACTATGCTTAGGTCAGACCAAAGACAGCAAAGTTCTAAGTTGTCTAAGCCCAAAATTTTAAATCTGGTGACATAAGGTATTTTGTTATGAGCAGATGAGTGGAGGACTTTTCTCATGAAATATCTCTGGACTCGTTCGATTGTATTATTGTCTGATATGCAGTGTGGGTTCCAGATGAGCTGTATTCAAGAATTGGTCTGGCAAAAGTTTTGTATGCCCTAATTTGCCCTAATTTGCAGTTCAATATTACCGGAGAATAAGCTACGCAAGATTAGGTTAACAACTCTTAATGCTTTTTTAGCAATATTAAATGCTAATGCTCACTGTTAAAGTGAGCTCTGGCACTTAGATTATTTGAGATGAGTACTCCAAGGTCTTTGACAGAGTGAGAGTCATCTGTTAGGTCGTATCCACCCAGCTTGTATTTTGTGTTCTGATTTTTTCTGCCAATGTGTAAGACAGAGCATTTGTTGGTTGAGATTTGGAGTTGCCAATTGTTTGACCATTCTGAAGAGTAGCAGCATTGTCAGTGCTGTTGAATAGTTTTACATCATCAGCGAAGAGAACACAGTTGCTTCTTATATGATCATAAAGATAATTTATATAACCTATAAAGAGTGTGGGTTCTAAAACGCTGCCTTGGGAGACACCGCTGTTAATAGGTGCAGGGTTAGATAAGGTGTTCCCTATTTTGGCTACTTGTTGCCTGTTTGATAGGAACGCAGCTTTCTTGTGGTTTCTCCAATGATGGCCCATTAAATAGTTGGATTATCCTCATCCTAGAACAGAGATGTCCAACCTTGGCAACTCTAAGAACTGTGAAGCTTCTTGGATGAGAAGCAAAACATCTTCAAAAGAAAAAACAAGAAAGTCCAGTTGCCTCCTGAAAAAGCACCTTTGGGACAACCATGACCTGGATGACTGGGAATCTCTACAGACTTTTAGCAATACAATTTGGGATGAACACCCTTTGAATGACGTCGGAGTAGGAATGGATTTCCAGAGAAAAAAATTGCAGACTACAGGAACCAGGAGCACTACTCAGGTGACCCTGAGGACACAGATAAATCCCCAAGTGCTTCAATGACCCTCTAAAAGGATGCAAATGACCAGCTGTCTGAAAGGAATATAAATCCTTCCATTCCCCACCATCCTGTCACAGCTGAAGAAGCTTCTTGGATGAGAAATGAAACATCTTCAAAGAAAAAGCAAGAAAGTCCAATTGCTTCCTGAAAAAGTACCTTTGGGACAACCATGACCTGGATGACTGAGAATCTCCAGAGACTTCTAAGTACAGTGAACTTCAACTCCCAGAATTCCCCACCAGCCATGCAATTAACCAAAATATATACATGCACATGTGGAAGAGCAAGCAATTCTTTAAACACATTATATTGCTTTTACCTGTTATACTTGATTGGCTTATGGTTACAGGCTTCCCAATGATTTGATCCTGCCACAGAATAATCAATGTAATAGCCAATCAGATCTTCTTCATGTTTTGGCTTGTCCCAGTTCACAATAACAGAGGTTTTTGTGTTTCTTGTTGCAACAACACATCCAGGGGATGATGGTGCCACTGCAGCAGAAAGAAAGGCACTTACTCTCTTCATAACAATTAACACATTGGTATATGTTTGTAAGCCACCCAGAGTCACTCTAGACTAGATAGATAGCGTATAAGTCAAATAAATGAAATAAATAAGTAATATAATAATATAACCAATTTTTCTCAAGTCTACATGTGATTTTCCTAGCAAATATTAGAAGATGCCACCATGCTGCAAATTCAAAATAATAATATTTTACAGTTGGTTGTACTTCCATCCCGATGTTTAGACTGGATCTGGCATTTTTATCCACCTATCCTTCCCATTACTAGATTCCTGAATTGGTCTAAACATTTCTAAAGAGGGGGGGAATGTAATTTTTGAAAAACGATCTTGGTTTCCGAACTATCAATTGGTCTAGGGATTTCCAAGTTGAAAATAAGTTCAGTATCCCTCTAAGATATACATTATGTAAATGTGACCTTTGGAGAAATTCACAAGGCTGACCTTGGGGAGAAAATCTCATTAAAATTCCTCCTCCCTCATTCACTGGGATCTGCCTCTGTTTGCACACAAGAAAGTTCAGGGAGGAGATGGAGCTTCTCCATGACAACTAACACCCATTTCAGTGGCAGCTGGACCAGTCCTTTGGATTTCAAAAGTGCTGATATCTGAGACACATTTGGAGCTTATGTCTCCTTCCCTAAAATCCTCAAACCCACTGTGCCAATGGCCATGTCTCTGACAAAGAAAGAATGCGGTAATCAAAGTCCCTGCGAAACGTTGGTGTATAGCACAACTCAAAGCAAGTCAAATGTGTATGTTTCGGAAAGCAATAGATCCTAGTAAATACTAGGGCCATGATTTTTACTCTGAGCTTGATAAAGTTTCTCGGCCAATTTTATGTTGCAAAACACAAGGCTGTTCATTACTAAATTAATTCTCATGGAGCTTCCCCCCCCCCCCAGTATTGTTTCTTTTTCTATATGAGAACTAGGCATCGGGGGGGGGGGCGCTCAGGATGAAATACACCCCTACTCTCATTTTCATGGTTTCTGAAACCCCACTTGATAGCTATAGCTGAAAATCAGGCAGTTTAGAGCCATTTTGAATGGGAAACATATAAAGTCTGCATTTTAAGTAGCTAAGTTAAGAGTTTAAAAAAAAAAAAAAGGAAAACTCCAAACTTTTTCAACCTAAAGAGAAGCTGGAAAATTAGGTCTTGTGCACTTTATACCCCTCTCTTGCTCAGATGTGTTCTTTCTCCCTTCAAAAGCAATCAAGCTGTCTGGCCTTGGCCACCAAGAGTTTTCTATCTATCACATGTTTTAAGCATATTTGCATTTATTTGACAGATTTATATGCTGCCTTCCTTCCAAGATTTCAAATAACCAGGGCTGGCTCTAAGCTAAGGATGAGTAGACACCAGCCTAGAGGTACCAAATTAGAATAGAATAGAATAGAATAGAATAGAATAGAATAGAATAGAGTAGAGTAGAGTAGAGTAGAGTAGAGTAGAGTAGAGTAGAGTAGAGTAGAGTAGAGTAGAGTAGAGTAGAATAGAATAGAATAGAATAGAATAGAATAGAATAGAATAGAATAGAATAGAATAGAATTTTTTATTGGCCAAGTGTGATTGGACACACAAGAATTTGTCTTGGTGCATATGCTCTCAGTGTACATAAAAGAAAATATAGGTTCATCAAGAATCATAAGGTACAACACTTAATGATAGTTATAGGGTACAAATAAGCAATCAGGAGACAATATCAATATAAATCGTAAGGATACAAGCAACAAAGTGACTACCAAAAATGGTGAAGACTTCCAAAAATCACAATTGGAAAAAAAGCAAAAAAACCCCCACCAATTAGTAGTAGACCCCATGAGCTAACGTGCCTGCTTGAGGGTTAAATACAATTTCACAGAATTATTACCATAAGACAAAAATGGGTACTGAGGTAATTTTAACAACCACTTGTCTGAAATGGTAAATGGTTTCCTGCTTCAACCAGAGGATTGGATTAGAAGACCTCCAAGGTCTCCCACACTCTTATTCTGTTACTTACTGTGCAATAGGGTGGAAATGTCTGAGAAAAGAAAAATAAAACCATTTTCCAAACCTGAAAATCGTAAAACTCAAAAATTCAAAGGAAAAAAAAAAGGAACAAGAAGGCCCTTTTTTGAAATTCCTACCAAAATGGGAGGATGAGTCAAATAGCAATAGTACTTAGATTTATATACTACTTCACAGTGTTTTTACAGCCCTCTCTAAACGGTTTACAGAGTCAGCATATTGCCCCCAACAATCTGGGTCCTCATTTTACCCACCTTGGAAGGATGGAAGGCTGAGTCAACCTTGAGCCTGGTGAGATTTGAACTGCCGAACTGCAGCTAGCAGTCAGCTAAAGTAGCTTGCAGTACTGCACTCTAACCATTGCGCCATCTCAGCTCTCAAAGGGGATGAGCCAGTTTATGAGTTTGTCTAGGGTGCCAACATGTCTACAGCTGGCCTTGCAAATAACATTTTCCTTCAATTTCCCCCTGTAATGATAATCCTGAAAATTAAGCAATGCTGAAGGTGGGCGAGTGGCCCAAGGTCAGCCAGACTTCCATAACTGGAGAAAGATTTGTTCCCGAGTCACCCTAGCCCTAATCCAACATGGAACATTCCTCACCGATGGCCTCTTTTGCTTGAATAGGTGCTGTTATTTCAGAAGGATCACTAATCCCATGCTTGTTGGCTGACAAAACTCGGAAAACATAGGATTTCCCTTCCGCAAGATCAAATACCGCATAACGAGGGGATCGGACTGGCACTTCAGCATTGACCCTCTGCCAAGTCCCACTGCCAACAACAGACTGTAAAGAAAAGAACAAGATCATTACCGCATGTACAGAGCTGCAAATGTCCTCCAAGCACTTGAATTAAAAGTACTTGAATTAATGAACAATAGCTACACAATCTTCTCTTTCTTAAATGATCTGTCAGATATGATACAGATGAGCATGGATTTGCTTGCTCTAGTTGGTGACTGTGTTTGACTTTAATTAGTTAAAACAATAAACTCCTCCCCTTTATACAAATAGATTGAAATAGATTTCATTCAAGCAGAGATTTTGATTTCTGACAATTTTGATACCATTTAGAGCAATCTGAAAAAAATATATATTGTGAGTCTTACTCAATTCTGGTCATTATATGATTTTTGTTAGCCTAGCTATTCTAGATTAGTAATACTCAACCTTGGCCACTTTAAGATAGGTAGACTTCAATCCCCAGAATTTCCCAGCCAGCTTTCTGCAAGTTTAAGTCCACACATTTTATAGTGGCCAGAGTTGACACGGCATTGTTCTAGAGCAGGACTCCCCTTGGCTTGTTTGGAATCGGGTCATGTAAGTGGAGGGTGAGCATGTGTGCACGTGCATCTCAATTTGCATGAGTGGTAGGTGCTTGTGCTCACACATGAAGCTCCATTTGTGTGAGTGGCAGATGCATGTGCCTGCCGTTTCTGCAAATGGAGCTGCATACACTCACGTGTGTGCATGCCACTCACGCAGAAACATCCTTCTCTATCCCCCACCCCCACCAGGCTGCCAAGCTGGAAAGGTTGGGGACCGCTGTTCTAGAGGATGTCATTAGTTCATTCGAGGCTAATTGTGAGCATATTTTTCCAGAAATAAAAGCTGTATGGGAACTCTGTCCCAGATAGGTGTATCAAAAGACCTTTTCTGAATCTGCACCAGTGGTGGGTTGCCCCCAGTTCAGACCGGTTCACAAGAACCAGTAGAAAAACCGGTGGGAGGCTCTGCCCACCACCCTGGATGTTGTCATAGGTGATCTGCGCATACGCAGAAGCTTCTGTGCATGCGCAGAAGCTCGGCGCATGTGCGATCTCATTGCAAACCGGTAGTAAAGGTAAGTAGAACCCACCCCTGATCTGCACCCTTCTAAGTGTATAGGGTTACACTAATTTATAAATAAAATAAATAACTTTATTGTCATTGTATGTGTATATACAATATTCCCATACAACAAAATTCACTTAACACCCAAGACCAGGTCCAACACACATAACAATCCCCAAACACACTCCCACCCACCACAATTCCCCACCCTAAACCACCCAACAGACCAAGTAATACTGTCCAACAGCTCACTGATGGTGGCCCTTTAGTTCATTGTTGAGTGCAATTATAGCTCTGGGACAAAAACTATTCAGAAAACGTGTGGTCTGAGTTTTAATTGTTCTGTATCTTCTGCCAGAAGGCAACAGTCCAAAAAGATTGTAAGCAGGATGGGGAAAGAATGTTATGCAACTTTCTCAAACAGCGAGATTCGAAGATGTCGTCCAGGGCTGGTAGCTGGAGTCCGATGATATTCTGGGCAGTTTTAATGATTCTCTGTAGAGCTTTTTTGTCGCTACAGAGCTGCTCCCATACCATGCAAGAATGCTGTATGTCGGGACACTCTCAATGGTGCTGCGATAATAGGACAGAAGTAGATGCTGAGATAGATTTATCTTCCTGAGATAGGTTTATCTATTCAGGGATGGTAAGATCAGAGCAAGTATCAGTCTTTACTATCTGCTTTAGGTAGCTCCACACATGCCCAGATTTTTTGGAGAAGGCTAAACTACTTCAGCCTCTATCCTGCTCCTACAGCTTGCCTATTCCCAAGTCTTAGCTATCCAATGTTCCCCACTACAAAAAAAGCACTTTTCCCTCAATCCTCAATTTCAGTATCATTTAAATAAATGTAACTAAAGCCATTTTTGTCTGGGAACTCTTCAACCATCCCTATTTAAATAGATTGGACAGCCATTTGACTGAAATAGTATAGGGTCTCCTGCTTGAGCAGGGGGTTGCACTAGAATAGGGGTCTCCCAACTTGGCAACTTTATGGACTTCAGCTCCCAGAATTACCCAGCCAGCATGGCTAGCTAAGGAATTCAAGGAGTTGAAATCCACAAGTCTTAAAGTTGCCAAATTTGGACACCCCTGGATTAGAAAACCTCCAATAACGCTGTTATTCTGCTAATGTTCATATTTTTTACCTTTTTGCTACTGGGCACATTATTTGACATAGATAAATCAACTTTATTGTCATTTTTTACTGTGGGCACACTGGCACATGTTAAAAATGAAATGTTGCTGCCCGCTCTCAAAAATGTACAGATACATAACATATAACACAAATACTACACACACACACACACACACACACACACACACACCCCTTCCTACAACCACGCATATAAATACCCATGTTTCCCCAGAAATAAGACTGGGTCTTATTTTCTTTTGGGCCCCAAAATAAGCACTAGGACTTATTTTTTGGGGGGATGTCTTATTTTTTTCCCATGTAAGAAGTGGATGCCCGCTTCTTTTGCTTGCTCGCGGTGGGGCCAAGTGACACAACAGTGCCATTGCCACAAGGTGAGTTGGGGGGTGTGGAGCTGCCCCATGCACCCCACATCAGCTTACCTCAGGGCTCCCGCAGCCAGGCCATCCATGCTCTGACATCTGCCTCACGGCCACAGCACCAATACACTGCTCAGCCTTCTGCTCTATTGTGGCCGCGAGAAAGCAGAAGTAGTGGGCCAGCAGCCACATGGGCTGCTGCTGCACATTAGGCTGCCAGTGCTGCCGCTGTGAGGCAGTTATCAGGGGGAGATGACATGGCTGAGGTGGTCCTGAGATAAGCTGGTGTGGGGTTCATGGAGCAGCTCCACCACCACCCTGCCTCACCTCACCTCATGGCCATGGCACCGCGAGCAACCAGATGGAATGGGCGGACAGCCAGCTGTGCAGGCTCTTAAGGAAGGCTTATTTGGGGGGAAGGGCTTATATTAGGCACATATGTAAAAAACATGCTAGGTCTAATTTTTGGGATAGGTCTTATTTTTGGGAAAACAGGGTGTGGGTCAGAGGTGGGTTGCAGCAGGTTAGAACTGGTAGCAGAAATTTTGAGTAGTTCAGAGAACAGCTAGTAAAAATTCTGACTGGCACCACCCTCATCTTTTCTCTGCCTCCCAAGTTCCAGCCAATTGGGAGGAAATGGGGATTTTGCAGTAACCTTCCCCTGGAGGGGGGTGGGAATGGAGATTTTACAGTATTCTTCACCTGCCACACCCACGTCCACCAAGCCATGCCACGCCCACCAAGCCACACCCACAGAACCAGTAGTAAAAAAATTTGAAACCCACCACTGGTGTGGGTGTGGGTATGTGTATAAATCACTGCCCATCCTAAATACATATTGGAAAAAGGAAGCTTGAGAGTTCACAAGGTTGATACTATACGGAACAAAACTGTGACCGAATCTGGATGAAGAAGGATGTGGTCCTGAAATGCCTTCCAGCCAAATGCCACTATAAAGCACAGTACCTTCTCGATGAAATATGATAATGGGTTTCTGCCATGAGGAACAGGTGGGTCCCAACTGAGAACAACATATGTTCTGCTGGTTTCTGAAGCATGCACGTTGGTGGGAGGTCCGGGGATTTTAACATCACCTAGAAGAGTAATACACTCAATAACTGTTCAGCACCAGATTAATTTCCCAGGCTAGCACTGATGCAAAAAGTTGTCTTTCCAAAATATCTCATTAGAGCACATTGCTCAGCTATTAAGGGCTCTACATCAGCTTTGTGATTTATCAAAGCTAATTTGTTTCCAGTTTGTGAAAGCCAAGCAAGAAGAGTAGCAGTTATTTTTCACAGCTGGCTTTAAAAAAAAAAGAAAGAAAGAAATTGAAGTGGGGGGGAGGAAGAGGAAATATTGCAAAAATCTCCTAAGATTTTTGTTTTACTTTGATCATATTTGAATCGCTTTCATGTGCGGTACTAAATGCCCTGATAAAGTCTTCATGCTTTATGCAAATAGGAGACAGGTTGATCAAAGTGTGGAGCCCGAGAGTTTCTGCCTCTGAAAAAATGAGCAAGGAAAAAAAATTTGCATGAAGGATCACAGCAATTAAATATAAAATCATACTGGCAAAAAAAGAAAGGGGGGGAGGATGGTGTAGAAACTACTTCTAGTTTAGGAATGACAATGAGAATCGGGGTAATATATGGCACAGGAATGAATTGTCATTTTCCTGTAGCAACTGTGGCTGTTCTCCATTTCTCATCAAAGATCAGCAGTTCAAAGAGAGGATGCGAGCTTTAAGATTCATCTGGAATGGCTCAGCTTGCCTGAGCTGGTTTAATATTAGTCCTAGTCAGAGAAAATCCCCAACACTTTTTAAATACTATCACTCCTGGGGCCGCTCTTGTAGGCATCTCCACACCTGTTTTCCTTCAAAAGCTGAACCCCAAGATATTTGGTAGACAAAATAGCTCACCACAAAAGGAAGGGGAAAAAATATAAAACTTGTGACTTGATTTGCCTTAACTATTATCACCGACGACCATTCTCTAGGCACTGAGAGAAATATCACTTTGCATTTTAGCACATTGTACCTATACATTTTGGATTGCAATTTGAATTTGGAAGAAAATCAGCCCCATGCTGATTCACTAGACTTTTCTGGGTCTCTAAGTTTCATATTCAAAAGAGCAAAAAAAAAAAGGTGTTTCTGCTCTGGGAAGACAAATGTTAAAATATATTTACACTGTGGTCTTAAACTGCATCAGCAGGTATGATTTATTGTGCTTTAAACTCTAAAGCACTTCCACAAATTGCACTTCTTAAGATTCTGGTGGAAAACCAGAAAAATTAAAGTAGCAATACCGGGATATCCTGATAACGCAAACATGCAGAATGCTTACATGCACAAAATGAAAATGGAATTTCCTGATACTCAAAACAATAATCACTCAAAAATGAATTAACTTAGTTCTCGGGTTCTTCTCCTAACTAAATTCCTCATGTAGGAAACAAGAGAGATGCACATGTTTAATTCCATATTAAATGCATAAAGAAAAGAATCTATACAGAAAAAGAAATTTGAATGTCAGCCAGTAGACTAAAGTTTTAGTAACAGCCACAGAAGTACTATGGGTATGTCTATTATCTTGCCTCTGTAGAAGTTACGTACCTTCAAAGTCGTCATAATGGAGGATAATATCCCTGCCTCCCTCCATGAGAATAGCTGAAGGTGGGGGAAAAAAACATTGTTTATATTTAAGTTTCTGTACTAATAGAACGCCTTCTGAAAATTACATTGAATCATCTTCTTTGTAGTATTTTGATTGCCTCTCAGTTATCATGGGTTTTTATATCAGCAACATTAGGCAAAGTTAGATGTTGATAGTTCTAGCATCTGAGGTTGTTAATTCAGATGATGCTAAAGGTGAACAAACCCTTAAAAGATCACCTTTTTATTCTGAACAAATTCATCGTCTGTCGCTCAAGACAAAAATGAGGCATGTGTCAGGCATAATATCATTTGTCAGTGGAATCTTTTCCACACATATTTACGTATCAAAGAGCTGGACCACTGCAGGTAATCCTCGATTTATGGCTACAATTGAGCTCAAAATTTCCACTGGTAGCTGTTAAGTGAATCGTGCCCCATTTTACCACCTTTTTTTTGGGCCATGGTTGTTAAGCAAGTCACTGCAGTTATTAAGTGAATCATGTGGTCATTAAGTGAATCTGGCTTAATGACCCATTGACATGGCTTGTCGGAGGCCAGCTGGGATGGTTACACATCACCCTCAGAACATTGCAACTGTCATAAATACAGGCCGATTGCCAAATACCTGAATTTTGATCACATGACCATGGAGATGCTGCAATGGTCGTTAAGTGTGAAAAATGGTCATAAGTCACTTTTTTCAGTGATGTTGTAACTTTGAACAGTCACTAAACAAATGGTTGTAAGTCGAGGACTACCTGTATACAGAGTGCGGGACAACTGTTGAAAGTTATTAGCCATACTAGTTCACAATGGGACCTCCACATATCTCTCTCCCTCCCTCCCTCTCTCTCTCTCTCTCTTTCCCTCCCTCCCACCCTTCCTCCCTCCCTTCCTCCCTCTCCCTCCCTCTCTCTCTCTTCCCCCCCTTTCTCCCTCTCCCTCCCTCCCTCCCTCCCTCTCTCTTTCTCTGTGTATACATAAATACATACATACATGGAAACATGCGGAAAAGGCCTTCATCCTGCAATGGATAGGCAATGGCTAAAATAAGGAGGAAGAGGAAAAGGAGGAGGAGGAGGAAAAGGAGGAGGATGGTGATGGTGATGATGATCATACATACATACATTCATTCATACATACATACATATGCTGAAATCATAACACTTATTTTAAGTAGCCATAAGTGAGCTGCCTGCAAGCCTGATTTATGGCCAGCTCAAAAATGAAATTTAACCTGCCCCACTCATTTAGCAGCAAGTTTCCTCTTTTATAAGTCTACTTAGAATTTCCCCTGAAGAAGCATGGCAATTCTTTTTTCTTACTCTGTGACCTTTCCAGGTCCACGGGGTCAAGAGCTGCCACAGCATCAGAGAATCTTGAAGGCCGGCTGATTCCTGCCTTGTTGACGGCCCTCACTCGGAAAATGTAGGAACGCCCTTCCAACAAGCCGGTCACTGGATATTTGCAGATTTTTACAGGAGCATCATTGCATTGCACCCAGTTTTCGGTACCCACTTCACATCTTCAAATAACAGAAAGATGGAGAGGAAAACTTCATTTTCAAGATTTTCTATCAATCCACTTGAGCTGTGAGAATGATTTCTTTAAACTGGCTGACTGGTGAATCAGATGCCAAATATAGTTGAAATGAAGTCAGTATAAAATAATAGGCATTAGGATAAAATATTGTAACTTCACATGTATACAGTGAGGAAAAAGGAAATTGTTGTGGATAGCTCATGAACATGGGCAACCACAATGATGTTAATTGGCTTCCAACAAGCAGTTGTGGTTCTGCTCCTTTTTATATGCACAATCCTGTCATTTTGAAGCCAGTGACTATTACTTTGGATAGCAATAAGCAATAGCAGTTAGACTTATATACCGCTTCATAGTGCTTTACAACCCTCCTTAAATGGTATACAAAGTCAGTTTATTGCTCCCAACAATCTGGATCCTCATTTTATTGACCTCGAAAGGATTGAAGGCTTAGTCAATCTTGAGCCGGTCAGGATCGAACTTCTGGCAGTGAGCAGAGTTAGCCTGCAATACTGCATTCTAACCACTGAGCTACCAGGGCTTCTGTGCATCTGATGCACCTCCTTCAAGTCCCCGAAATTTGCTTGGCAAGAGTTCAAAAGTGGGTTTTCCTTGCCTCCTTTTTAAGGCTGAGAGAAGAATGATTGGCCCAAGGTTACCCAACTGGCTTTGTGCCTGTCAGGTGTGCTTCCTTCAAAATCCAGAAAAGAATGACCCAAACTCCATGTTTTATAGAGGAAGGTACTTTTACTAGAAATGAAGTAAACACAACCACGGCTAAGCTGAAATTAAAAGCAATAGGCGCAAAAAGTGCATATAGAAAGCATCCCCTCCCACTGTCCATCGTAAATCATCCAATCCCAAAGGTCTCCCAAGGTCAGGTCTGGCAGCGTCATCAATCAGGAATGCCACGACGGTTGACCCGATAGCAACTTCAAGGATTCGGTTTCGTTTCTTCCTCCAGCACGCTTCCCCCCCCCCCAAGCTCCCTAGCTCTCCCCCCTCCCAGTTCCTATGGCAGCCAAAGCAGTAAAGCGGAGGCTGACATTGCCTAAGATGGAGCTAAAAGCAAGGTATCCATATTTCCAGACTGGTGCTTTAACCACCAGCCCAAACTAGCCCAGGCACTCTCATAAATAGCTTTTAAGCAGAATTGGATAACTTAATCCATCAAGGGCTGGTAGTGTTGAGATGCAAGGCAGAGGATTGTGTGCCTTGAAATAATAATAGCAGGGCAGCAATGGCAAGAGAGGGGTATGTTTCCGTGTCCCACTTGCAAGTCCCCTTCAGGCATTTGACAAAATTTTAAACTAAGTTGGTCCTTGACCTGAACAGCAGGACCAATTTGTTTTATAAGTTGAACATGGCGTATTTCCCAGGAAGTGAATGTGACTCAGGAATATTTGACAATTTGACCTATAGGATTATGTGGAATGGACAAAGCATGTGAAAAGCTCCTCACACATATCTTTAGCAGGTTCACTGAATATACATTCAAGAAGTGAAGTTAATGAAGATTGAACATCAGTCATTAGGGGTAAATAAGACCAGGAGAACCACTGTGGTCTAGTGGTTAGGATGCTGGTTTAGGAACCAGGAGACAGTGAGTGCAGCCTTAAAGATGGAAGTCAACTGGGTGATCTTGGGCCAATTGCTGCAGGGTTGTTGAGGGGAAAATAGGAGGAAGGAGTACTAGGTATGTTCACCTCCTTGAGTTATTTTAAAAAAATTAATAAAGATAGGATAAAAATCAAATAAATAAAATAAAATAATCCCACTATCACCTAACAAAAGAGGAAATTAACATATTAATCTAACAAGTAGGAAACCAAGAAGTAAGGAACTAAATGATTCATATGTGTAAGCCATTCACTTTGTAACTGTGATCACCAGATAGCAACTTTCAGAGAGGGATGTGTAGTGCAGATCATGCCTAATTATTATTTATTATTATTATTAATTAATTATTAATGCATAATTACAGTGACTATATTTTCTCAGAAAAAAATAAAAGAAAGACCTGTGAAACGGGGGTAAATCTAAAAGAGATGCATTAGATAAGAATTGTAATTGTGTAAACTTTGCTTTATGAAAGATAATTCAAGAGCAAAACAAAAACTTTACATATATATATATATATATATATATTCTACTAAAAATATCTAAAATTAAACAGTACATGTAAACTTATTTTTAAAAAGTACAATTCAGGTTCTATAGTTTTCACATGAATGTGAAGGATTGTACATTAAGTGGTCTCATTTGCAAGGTAAAATTTAAATGACCAAAATAAAGGACTCAAATGAGTTCTTAAAAAATAAATAAAGCTAGAAGGACAGCTTTCTGAAATAAAGGACTGACCTTTATAAAAAATGAAAAAAAAGATGTGTGGTCATTCTATCCAGAACAGGCATTTCAGATCATCTCTGCTAAAAGATTCTTCAATGGAATAATATTTTAGTGCTAATTTATCACATATTGAGCAATTAAAAGATCTTCATTTGAGTGTGCGTGTGAATCAGTTTAAAGAGACCCAGACTGATCTGGAGATTTATAACTTGTTGAAAAACTACAAAAGGCCATAAATTCCATTGAAATAAAACTTGAACAATATCATACTAACTTGCCACAGAAAGCAAAACCTACATCAAATTCAAAAACTGTCTTTTGAGCACTGATAATTTATTTGAAATATAGAAGAATTAAATGCTATTCCTTCCGCATATACCTGTCCACAAAATAGCCGATCACCGGAGCTTCATGGGTTGTATTTGGTGGTTTCCAAGTAACAATAACATAATCTCTGTTGGCATCATGGCAGCTCACATCCATTGGTGCCCCAGGGACCCCCATCACTAGGGCATCAGCATCTAAAACCCCAAGAAAAAACTCAGATAAAATCACCCTTGACACACTAGTGGGTGACAGTGGGGGTTTCCCTCACAAACAAGTGAATTCACTTTTTTCCATTCTTGAGCTAGGAGAAAAGCACACCAGCATTAATTATAATAATTAATAAGTAATTAATTATGTTGTCTTCATTAAGGGAGAATATTTGTAGCTCGGGATTGAAATGAGGGGTCCTTGGTGCTCTCTGAGCTTGGTTGGTTGATGGTGGGAGTGGTCTTGGAGGCTTTTCAGTTGGGCTGTTTAACGTTGGCTTGTTTGGCAGTTCCTTGATTGAGTATTGTTTACTTCTTGATTGTTGGTCTGATGTTGAACTTGGTGTTAGTCTAGGCTCATGTTGATTGCTAGGGAGAAGATCTTTTGGTCTTTTTTGGCTTGTTGGTGATCTCTTTTGCATAGTATGTAGATGTTGTTTATGTACATGTATCCATTGATAGCCAATTTGTCCAAACAATCAACACCCAGATGAACCTAAAAACCTCCAAGACCGCTCTCACCAACACTGACAGGGCAAGCCAGTAGACTTTAAATTAAGAGCAGACCCCTTGCCCTACTAGCATTGATGATGTTACCTAGTTTGAGAAATAAAATATCTGCAAGAAAACAACTAAGCTCAGAGAGCACCAAAGACCTCTCACTGTCTTCATTGCAGATCCCTATTCATTTTTAATAATAAAGACACATAACGATGCTGTCCTTACAGTTTTCATGCAAGTCATGTTATGGAAAATGATTGGGTCAGAATGAATTTTCCCTTCCACCAAACATCACAGGTTCTCAGGAAAAACATTCATCAAGAATTTTCCTTTATAAAGAAAAGGCCGGGCTTGGGGGAATGGAGAGTCGGTGAGTTTTAACCGATGGCTACATCAGTGAATTTAGTCATCTATCAAATCTTGCTCTAGGTTATATGTATGGAATAACATTATTCTGAAATAGAATTCTGGAACAATTCTGTTCCAAAGCAGTGGTATTCTGAAACAACTCTATATCCGTGCCAAAAAAATAAACCAAGATGGAGGATTGCTGAAAAGGTGGTTGCAGAATATAGTGGGAAAACTCCATCCTAAATTAGCCTTCTATCCTCCTAATTGTTAGAAGCTGTTTGGATATCTTTTTTGATTAAGTTATTCTTTTTGAGGTATAGAGTGAAAATAGGGACAGGGAGCATGTGAAGTTTTAAAAAATAGTAATTGTTGCTGAAAATTTGCAAGAGACTTGCAAATTGGAATAGTTAAATATTAATGTCTCCATGGTGGGTTGAAGATGAGACAAAAGTAACTATATAAGGACATGTCCTTTAAAAATATTTAGCGAGGCATCTTCTTACTTCCTTAACAAAACCTGAAGATTCTTTTATGGAAGTAAGCAGCAGGGCATTTTAAAAGATGTTATATCCTAATTCAGACTTTATTCTGAAATTCTCAATGGCTTTTTATGTAAATTAAGTTGCTTTCAGCCAAATTTGCTGGAGGATCAGTCTGAATTATTCAACAGAATCAAAAAGGCTGCACATTAAAATAGTAATAATATCATAAAAAGGAACCTTCGTATACCAGGAAATGGGCCTCCATATCCACCACTTTCCATATTGCATACCCATAACATGAAAGCATTTTAACAACTCATATTGGCCTCACATACCAATAGTCTTAAGGATTAATGGATGGATATATGAAATTAGCACACTAATCCTTTTCAGATATTTTGGATTCCAGCTCCCATTAACCCAGGCCAATAGATCTAATAGCAAGATATTTTAGGAGTTGTGTTACCAAACATTTGACTGAAGTTCAAGTACAGTGGTCTAAGGCACCCTGTTTTAAGCTGGTTATTAAGACCAGCTGCCTGCAATTACTGCAGGTTCAAATCTCGCCAAGGCTCAAGGTTGACTCAGCCTTCCATCCTTTCTAAGGTAAGTAAATTGAGGACCCAGTTTGTGGGGGCAATAAGCTGACTTTGTATAAATATACAAAAGAATGAAGGCTATTGCTTAGCGCATTGTAAGCCGCCCTGAGTCTCTGGAGAAGGGCGGCATATAAATCTAAATTAAAAAAAAAAAGTTAACAGTGGGCAACTTTAGCTTTCTCTGGTTTCCCTGGCTCAATTCTCCTGACACCATCTTTATTCTCCCGAGGTTGGTTTCTTCCTGTTGTTGAAGAGCACAGAGCAATATTGCAGAGAAAGGCAGCATAGCTCCAGGGAAGGTAGGAACAAGAACTGCTGGGCTTTTTCACTGAGAACATTGGTGCTTCAGGCAGAGCAAGAAATGAAAAACACAGCCCTACCATACACTCATGCAAAAACAAATGGAACAGCATGGAAAGCTTGCAAGTACAAGCCACGTTTTGTCAGTCGGTGAGCTTCGGTAAATTCCACTGAAATCAGCTAGATTGTTTACAAGATGGTGAGCTTATCAACAGAGCCAAAATTTCACAGAATATAAATCAACTCACCTCTATAGTGTTCTCATCTGCTGAGAACACTAGCTGAGATTTTTAGCTCAGTCTAAAAGGCTGTATAGGAAGAAGGTGTTCTACCTGCACTTCTGGCCTTAAGGATTGGTGTAATCCATCCCAGATTTGCTAAGGATTTGTCCATGTCAGGATGAGATCAAATTACAACCCTAGTTCCATTTTATATAGTCATTTCCCTTTTTTGTCAAACCAGAAAGACAACCATTCTCCTTTTCTTTCTTATGATACAAATGTGATAAAATAAATGCTAACCATGAATGCCCTCTTTAAGTTGACCACAACAAAGTTTGGCCTGTCCATTTTACAACCACCGGAACAATTTTGCAAGCAACATAGTCAAGCATTTCAAAGGAACAGATTCAACCTTTTTGGAAAGCCAAAAATTCCCCACTCCCTACCCCTTCTGATTATCCCTCAAAAACAATCAAGCAGGATCAGCTCCTGAATAGCAAGGCTGTCATACCTCTGACAAACAGAAATGCAGTATATTCATGCACTCCGCCTCTGGAAATTATGCGCAGGGTGTACAAGCCTTCGTCGTCTTTGTGCAAATGAGAGAAAGACAGTGCTGCTTGTCCTTCACCAAAGTAGGGTTTTGTCCACTTGGATTCTTTGATTAGCACATCTGGAAGACAGGTTGCACTTCAGTACGTGTTAATAAGATAGCAACGATAAAGATGTATTCTGCACTGGAATCTCCAAATCAGCCATTTTAGAGCAAATATGTTGGGAAGATGCTATCATGTTTCAGATGCTATTTCTAATAACATATGGACCTGTAGGCTAGTTTTGTAATGTTTGGTGTAGTCCTCAGACACTGTGAAGGATCCACTAATCTGTATCAATGTTACCTAATCTGAAACTTTACAATTTGTGTATTGGGGGAACTATTGAAGCCATGTCACAAAAATTTTGTCAAGCACCTGTTTCAGACAACAATAAACCTTCCGAACTCTATTGATTAACAGAGATGGGATAAATCATTTGTTTTTTTTCTCACTAAAGTCAATAGGATTTAAATATGTGTGGTTTCAACTATAGTCAGAATCAATAATTATTTCTTTACATGATTTTGATCCTTTCCAATAAAATTCACTAATTGCAATATATATCACATTAAAATTGGAAAGAGGCAAAAAAAATGACTTAAAGCCAGTGTTAGGTCTTTTGTGGAGATAGAGGTTTTGATCCTCAACAACTGTTTTGCTTAGATACCCCTTAATCAGGGGTGAAATTCAGTAGGTTTTAACAGATTCTGGCCAACCAGTAGGGGAAATTTTGAGTAGTTTAGAGAACCGGCAAATATCACCTCTGGCTGGCCCGAGAGTAGGGTGGGAATGGAGATTTTGCAATATCTTTCCCCTGCCACTCCCACCAAGCCACACCTACAGAACTGGTAGGGAAAAATTTTGAATTTCACCCCTGCCCTTAATCAATGAACCTTAAATTTTAGGTTCTGAGCTCTGCAGACATATTCCAGTCATATTGAATGAAACATGCAGAACTGTTTAAGAAATATAAAAAACCCCCATCTGGTTAAGTGACAACTATTATATCTGGGATGTAGAGCTCATGGAAAGTTGTCACAAATTTCAGCAATCCTTGGAAAATTCAAAAATGTAAAGGAAGCTCTGCAAAACACATTAATAATTAAGGTTCTTACCATCTCTGTACCATTCAACCCGAGGATGGAGACGCTTCAGTTCTGGTGTGACCAAGATGTTACACCTTAAAGTCAGTGTTTCCCCCTCCGTCCCAAAGGTGACTCCAAACCTCTCCAAAAACTGAACTTCAAAATGTGTGAAACAGAGTTCATCTGGCAGCGGCACTGGAGGCAAACAAGAATAAGGTTAATTGAAAAGACAATTGTTGAGATGAACCTTAGAAATTATTTAATATCCATCAACATGCCTTGATATATTTAGGTGTCTTTGAAGTGAAACAATGGAAGTCAAGATTAATGCATTGGCTATAAAGCTGAAAATAGACTTCCTCCTCCTCCTTACTTCCCTTTCAAAACCAATTCAAGGCAGCAAAAGTGACCACAAACACATGGGGCTTGCCAGATTCCTCCTAGCAGACCATTCATTCTCTCAAGCCTTCAATAATAGATGGCATGGGCTTGGTACTAGTCAGTGGTGGGTTGCTACCGGTTCGCCCCAGTTCAGGCGAACTGGTAGCGACGGCAACAGGAGGCTCTGCCCACCTACCCGGACGCTTCTGTGCATACGCAGAAGCTTCACTCACGTGTGCCCACGAGTGAACTAGTAGTGATGGCCGGTGGCTCGGCGATCCAGTAGCGATGGCAGAGCAAGGCTCTGCCTACCCGCCCAGGTGTCATTACTTCCTGGTAATGATTGTGCGCGCATGTGACCTGAAGGCGCGTGCGCTTCTGAACTGATAAGATAGGTAAGTAGATTTCACCCCTGGTTCCTGCTCTTAATTCTTATAGACATTATTTAGAAAGAGCCTCTATCCAGGGCTCTTGGATAAAGAGCCCCTATCCATCTTAAACTCAAAGTAGAGTGCAAATTATCAACAGGTCAAGTGCTTCTGATCCACTGGTTTGAGTTTCTAGGTTAAAACCAACACCTTGAATTGAGCCTAATACTGTAGTAAACTTTTCTGGTCACCTTTTATTAAGATTCTAAGGGGAGGAGCATCTTTGTGGGTAATGACAGGTCTAGAGTTGCTTTGAACTACAAGGAGAACTTACAGCGATAGGGAAATATTCCAACAGGGTACGGCTCTTCATCCCCTCTGTATCCTAGAAGAAAGCGACAAGATTGTGAACCAAGTCATTCAAGTATCCCCCATGTTTGTATCTGTTTCACATCACCTTGTGGCTTTACTCACTTCTCACAATCACAGCAGCATTAGTTGAAGCTTGTCCATGTACATTTGTTGCCACTGCAGTGTAGGTAGCAGTGTCATCATAGTGAGCCCTAAACAGCAAAAAGAACAAACGATGGATCACATCAAAGAAAATACTGTATTTTTCGGACTATAAGATGCACAGGTGTATAAGATGCACAAAGATTTTGAAGAGCTAAGCAAGAAAAAAAAAGGTTTTGCCCTCCCTGGCCCCCATGAACACTCTGCAGGCCTCCCAAAGCCTCTGCCCGCCTCATTTTTTGAGAAAAACGGGCCCGTTTTTCACAAAAACAGGACAGGTGTGGCGGGGCTTCGGGAAGACAAAAATGGCTGTATTCGGATTGTAGGAAGTTAGCACTCACCCCTCTCCTAGAAGAATGAAATATTTTAGGAAATATTAAAAATGCAGAATATTATATTTCCTTGGATGAGAAATGGAGAAACATGTTTTAAAGACAAAGCAACTTCCTGCCTCTCCCCACCCCCTTTGTCAATGGGCCAGAGGCAGAAATCCAATCCCCCACCCACCTTTGTCAATGGGCCATCATCTGTAACACAATAGGACCCATCTAGCAACAGAAACTCACCACATGGCACCTGGGAAGATTACATCAGCCAGCAAGGCTAGCTAAGACCCCCATACCCTGGGAGTCTGACAACCAATCAGGATACTCTTCCTGTGCCCCAGGAAGTTCAAAGCTCAGAGAGGGCATAAAACCAAGTCACGCTCAGCATCTCCACCCTTTTCTCTTCAGGAACTCAAACCATGTGATCCTGTCCACCATTAAACCATCTTTCCAAGCAGTCTCCATGTTTCCAGTGTCTTTTTCCCCACTTGGAGCTGAACCCAGAAGGATATTTCTTCCAACAATTGTATAAGACGCACCAACATTTCCACCCTCTTTTGGGGGGGGGGAGTGCATCTAATATTCCAAAAAGTATGGGTAACTGATATTTCCCTTCAAATGTGTGTGTGTTTGGGGGGGGGGGTTCTTAATCTAGGAGGCAAACAGAATTTTATCACTACACAATCCCACTACAGACCCAACAGAGCCTATCTGTCTTCTGCATGCAGGAGGGACAATTGTCAAGACATCTGGAGAGACAATTTAATGTTTAGTGGCTGTGATTGTGTTGGTTTCTAACAGGTAGTTGCTTTCTTCTATTACATTAGTTCTATAACTGAGATTCAATTTACTATAGAGCAGGAAAAGGAAAACACTACATTTGCTGTATAATAGTAGAGAAATGTGGGCAATGTGAACTACATTTTCTTGTGTATTTTTTTTTCTTTGTCAGAGTAAATGAGATCTATCCTCTCTCTTTCCTGTCATTTCCCCTGGTTCTTTCTGTTCAATAAAAGTAAGTCCCAAATGGCCAGTGCAATTGCTTCCATCACTCTCCCTTTTGTCCTTTGTCAGCCTCTCTCTCTGAAAATGAGAGGCCATGGGTTCAAGCCACCTTTGATCAGGACTGGCACAGCTGTAGGTCAAGCTATTACTTCTCGGGCGGTGAGTTACTGTAGCTTCTGGCCCCACCCAGCAACTTAAAATAACCTTGCAAGTACAGATAAAAACACTTTTGATGAGAGTACAAGATGGCATCCAGAAATATCGGCACAGAAAGAAAGTCTGCTCTTTGTTAAATTAGTATCATGGGACAGCTAAGTGTCTTGGAGTTTTTTTGACTTCCCAAGACATATTAATGGTGGAATGAAGTTTTATTAGGAATCCTGTTTTGACCCACTAGAATTCTAATCATAAAGGCAAGGCCTTTTCATCCAGTGCCTTAACATCTGATATTAGAATCAAAATTGTCCACTGCAACAAATGACTTGCTAAGAATAATAGAAAATATAGGTCCAAGCACTTTCAAAAGCTGATAGGGACTCATATTAGAATTGTGTTTTCAGTGGACCTCAAAGTACCTAATCTCCTCCCCAAAAAAATGCTTTTTTAAACTCTTTGATTCTTCTACTGATATAAATGAGAGTGGCTGCATCTGGGGTCATATTACTAAATTGTTTGCTGGGTAATAGACATCATCTTCATGTGGGTGTCTCTTTAAAGTTTCCACCCCTTTGATTGAAAGTTTAAGCATCAGATTTCCTCTCCAAAGTTCAAGTGGAGGGAGGAAAGAACTTTTGAGAACGTCCAGGAAAACAAATGTAATGTTTCTTTCATACTTGACTGGGGATGTTACGCAAAACGGTTTGAAGGACAAAAAGTGACACACAAAGTCTGTCACAGAGCTGGAGACTTTATGGTGCAGGCAAGGTTATTTTCTACAAAAGAGAGAAGGCTTATCATAGCTCTATTTTAAATGACAAGAAGGCAGTGAAAGAAGAGGAAGAAGACAAAAAAAAACTTGAGGAAAGACCTCATAGTCAGAGGATTTAGGCATTATGACACCACTCAGAAATGGCATATTCATTTCATTTTGAGAATTCATTTTTGACTCGCTTTTGGTATATATAAGGACTACAGCTCCCCCTAGAGGTATATCTTTACTTGTGCACTGCATTGCGTTCTATTAGAAGTCACAAAACCTCAGAAAAAGTGTCTTATGTTACAAAAGTACATGATACGATCGCTATTAAAAAAAGCATGAGGGATAAATGAATTAATCCTTTGAATTAAAAGGATTTCTTTTTTTTAAAAAAAAATCTTGTCCAGGAGACTCAACATAGCTAGGAATTAATCCAACTCTGAGCCTGGGGCTGCCTTGTGTTAGATTTACTCCAATTGGAGTGAATTTTTCAACTTAATGTTGCTGGAACGGTAGAAGGTAGAAGAGATTCTGGGATTTACCCAGTAAGATCACAGAAAGCCTCATGTAGTTATGGTATCAATATTTCTAGAGCTCTGTTTACTGCCAACTCCCTTCAGCCTAGACATATTAAATTTCCAATTTCCTTGAAGAAAAACTAATGGCCTTGACGATAAGCAGTTCTTGCAGTTATCACACCTGAAACAACATGCAGCTAAAGGAGTAGCACAGTAAAGAATGTGTATCAGAAAAGGAAGAATATGAAAAAGACCACATAGATTTCAATTGTCCACACTGGACCAGAGAGACTTCCTATGTATTTCCAGAAATCTATTCCATGGTCATTGTTGTTCTTACAGTGGACTTCAGTCTTTTCTTGCTTCCAAGTGGAATTAATAGAACTGGGGTGGGGAGGGCATTTCTCGTGGGAAAACAGCACAGGGCTTCTCTAACTTTAATTCCCTAAATTATTAGTTGGGTCAACCTTTCACTCAGGCTGCTTGACTGTATTGCAGAAGAATCACAGATCTGCATCATGGGAAGTCTGGCCCAGAGAGAAGCCTGAATATTTACATTCATAAAAGCAAATTAGTAAGATAGAATATGCAGGCAGGCAGGCAGGCAGGCAGGCAGGAAGGAAGGAAGGAAGGAAGGAAGGAAGGAAGGAAGGAAGGAAGGAAGGAAGGAAGGAAGGAATTAAATCAGATTATTAATGTGAGAGAATAATTGAATTTCATGACAGAATAAAATTTAACTAGTGAAAAGGTTTAAAAATGGCCTTCTGTCATTCAGTAAACATAGTTACTATGAGGATCTGACTAGATGATTCAACAAAATATGCCTAGTATAGGTATACTCCTTGGTGATTGTTAGACTCCATGCCCACTTATTTTATTATGCGTGTGCGCACACACACATACAGACACACACACACAAACACAAGTGCTAGAAAATAGTTTTGTCTTTTCCTTTTTATGGCAGCTATACAATTTATAACCAGGCAACTTCTACAGTTGCAAATGCAACTATTAGTGTATGTTGCTTTGGCAAATATATTCCATTCTGAAATACAACCATATAATGAGATGCAGGATGAAATAAATGGATGTCAGAGATTTATAAACCAAAACAAAATAAATTGTACTGGAATCTATACACATAGTGTGCCTTCTGTAGAAACAAGGAAGAATTACAGTAAGAGTTGGGAAGTCATTCTGTCCTCTTGCTTACATTCAAGAAGGAAATGAACATTTTGGGGGAGTCAAATAAGATCCCATATTTGAAAGCAGAGAGAGAGCGATAGGGAGGTAAGTAGATGATAAAGATAGATAATAAGGGGAGGGGGGAAAGAGAATAAGTAGGTAGATAGGTGATGAAAGAAATGATAGATAGATAGATAGATAGATAGATAGATAGATAGATAGATAGATAGATAGATGAGAGAGATAAATAGTTGAGAGAGATGATGAATGAATGGGTGGATGGATGGATGGATGGGTAGGTAGGTAGATGGATAGATCAGAAGGGAGAGAGAGATGAGAGGTAGAAATATAGAGATAGATAGATAGATAATAGATAGATAGACAGATAGACAGATGAGAGGTAGAGATATAGAAATAGATAGATGATAGATAGAAGAGAGAGAGAAAAAAAAATAGAGAGCTAAAGAGATAGAGATAGATATAAATATAGATACCATACTTAGAATCAGATTGACCAAAATTTAAAAGCTTTAGACTTTGAGGCAGATGTAAAAGTCCACTGAGACATCCAATTGCGCAGATAAAAAGGTACCCAGTTGCCACTTTAAAATGAGGAGACGATGCCATCGCTTTGGCTCCTAAAGAATGTTTCCACTGGAGCCAAGGAGCACTCGTATGTTCCTAGGAATGAATGTCACACTCACATCAGATGGAAAGGTTTTCTCAGCCTCAGCTTCAGAGACCCGGGAAGATGAGAGCCAAGAAACTGCTCAGTGGCTTTAAGTGGCTACATATCGGATGACTTGAAACTCAGCTCAGTGGCATGAACAGCTGAGAAGAATACTGAAATACGTAGAGAATCCTAACTGTTAGATATCCTGAAAATATCAGGCCGTTATTCAGATATTTAATAAGTCTCTGTTATGTGTGGGGGGGGAATGAACAGGAATATTTGGTGTAGCCCCCAAAACAAGTTTGCATGAAAGGAAAAGTCATTCAGCTATTAGCATTCAACTAAATCACATCCTCTGATTTGTAGCTGATTAGCTGATTTGGCAGCTAATTCCAGGGACCTTGATTTATAATAATTAATAAACAATGGCCAAAGTAGATGAAATGTCACATCTAGGATCCGTTTTTGTTTTGTTTTTTTCTTCTACGGGGCATTTGGAAGCCAAGTTGCTTGTGGCAAAGATCCAGGGGTGAATGCCACTCCATTAAATGTGTAGCAAACTGCAACTGGATTTGGGTATAATAATGAGCCAAAGGGAGGACAACTTACTTCAGAACCATAATGCACAGCTAGGGAGAGCTGGTCAAACTCTTTTAAAACCACAAACTCTTTAAAGTCTGCTCTCCTGAACTGTCCATTGTTCCTATGGAAAGGAAAGCGCACTCTCCTCTCCTTGGGGTTTCTGCTCTGGGAAAGATAGGGAGATTTTTATCAGATTTGCACTGGAACAAGGAGAATTACAAATCTCAAGGCATGGCACTTCCTTTTTTAAGATATATATATTTATTGTTTTTTAAATATATATTTATATAATAAAAGGCAGTAGAAACTAAACTCGGAAAGGGAAAGAGAAATAATGAAAGAGAGAATAGAAAGCGCAAGAGAAATCATGGCTCTTTCTGATAAAAATTCCAGGTGAAAAATGAATGCCATTAACTAGCACACTCAAATACTTTGGCCACTAATGAGAAGGAAGGACTCACTGAAGGAGAGCCTAATGCTGGGAATGATTGAGGGCAAAAGAAGAAGGGGACAACAGAGAATAAGGTGGCTGGATGGAGTCACTGAAGCAGTCGGCGTGAGCTTAAATGGACTCCAGAGGATGGTAGAGGACAGGAAGGCCTGGAGGAACGTTGTCCATGGGGTCGCACATGACTTTGCAGCTAACAACAACAACCACACACACGGACACACACACACACACACACACACACACAGGCATACGAAGGGATTCTTTTGTTTACAAAATTAAATAAAGCCCACAAAAGTGAATATAAATATTTGGTTTAATAGATTGGGACATGGTGTATATACCATGCGATTGTGTGTCAGTGCAATCCGCATTGTGAATTTATAGGCCTGTTTGGCCTCCCAGCAGCACCTCTCCTCATCCTCAAAGTTGCTAAACAAGTGAAGGAAGAGTTCCCATCTGCCCCCTATGAGCCAAACAAAGACCTTTGTCTTTTTCCAGCACTTACCTGAGGAAGAATATATCATAGATCAAAGTTTCTCAACCTTAGCCACTTTAAGATGTGTGGACTGCAACTCTACATGGGCTGGGAAAATCTGGGAGTTGAAGTCCACACATCTTAAAGTGGGCAAGGTTGACTGGAAGTTGAGTCATGGCAACTGGATGGCATTTCTTTTTGGTTTGAAGCGTTTCACTGCTTATCCAAGAAGCTTCTTAAGTCTGAATAAGTTGGTTAGGGAGACCCTATATATGTTCTCCGAGGTGATTTCATGTCTGGACAGGTTCATTAGGTGAGTAGGCAGAAAGTCGTTAAGAGTCCTTTCTCCTAAGTGGATCATTAAGTGCTCGCTTTCCTGGTGAGCCTGTGATGTGATCTTGATCTTCCTGGGGACTGATGCAAAAGTAGCATATAAAATGGGGACAAGTTGTCTCTGAGGCTCCACCTCTGTTGACGGAAGGATTTTCCATTTTGGCATTAAAGAAAAACCCCTTCACTCCTCCCTCAAACCATCAGATAGTCAAAAAGAAAAGATATCCAGTTGCCATCACTCAACTTCCAGTCAATTCTACCTGGATGACTGAGAATCTTCTTCGACATATTGTCAAGGTTGAGGAAACTGTCCACAGTGGATAGATCTGACCCAGCCAGGATCTCCCTTGCTTATGGTGCCTTTTTCATGGGTGATAAACATTTGGATGTAAGAGTTGGGTAGTGGCTGCCAGAAAGTTAACTTTCACAAAGAACCCAAACCACAATATGCATTCAACTGTAGGCAGATCTCCCATACTCTGTAACTGGCAATCTGTCCTGTGGATTTTGATGGAACTTATTTTTTGTAAAACAAGTATCAAAATTACCTTAATAACTGCTCCATCACAGATACCTACCTGTTTATATCCAAAATATGCACTCCATATTTGCTTTCGACAGTGTACTTCCCAGGCTCACTTGCAGGAGTAATCAATTCTTCATTTTTGTACCTGAGAAGCAAAACCAAAAACACAAAAATCAAAAGCTCTCAGCTTATGCTGAAAAGCAAATTGCAATGTAATTCAGGCAAAATTGATGGCGCTCTATAGTTTGACAGGAAAGGCACTCACTGCTGGCTTCATTTTCGATGACCATCAACATAAATAGAAGTGGTATTAGAAAACTATTGCAGAATCAAGCAAGAATATCAAAATCACCGTGAGTTTTCGGTAAAACTGGAAGATTTGGCATGTCTTGGGATTTGATCTATTATATCTATCTATATCTATATGTATATCTACTGTATATCTCTCTTTCTCTTTCTCTCTCTCTCTCTCTGTCTCTATCTCTATTTCTATATTTCTTTATTTATTTCTTTATTTATTTCTTTCTTTATTTATTTATTTATTTATTTATTTATTTATTTATTTATTTATTGGTTCGATTTATATGCTGCCCTTCTCCGGAGACTCAGGGCGGCTTACAATGCGTTAAGCAATAGCCTTCATACTTTTTGTATATATCTGCTTAGTAGGGCTTTCACCCCCCCCGCCCCCCCAGTGGTGTTCTTTTTTATACAAAGTCAGCTTATTGCCCCCACAATCCGGGTCCTCATTTTACCTACCTCGGAAGGATGGAAGGCTGAGTCAACCTTGAGCCTGGTGAGATTTGAACTTGCAGTAATTGCAGGCAGCTGGTAGCTAAGTGCTACTTAACAACACTTTAGTCCACTGCATTACCAATGCTATCTCTATCTCTATATCGATCTATCTATCTATCTATCTATCTATCTATCTATCTATCTATCTATCATCTATCTATCTATCTATCTATCTATCTATCTATCTATCTCCCTCCCTCCCTCTCTCTCTCTCTCTCTCTCTCTGTCTCTCTCTCTCTCTCTCTCTTTCTCTCTGAAAAGCCATTAAGTTAACTTCTCTCTTGAAGACCTGCTAGGAAAGCTGTGTCCCAGGAATCTGAGGTGGGATGAAGCTATCATTTCCATAATTTGGGAAGTAGCTCAATTATAACTTCCCAGAGCAGTGTTTCAAAACCCAAACTAGCTTTGCATTAGTTGTAGCTGAGCCAGAAGTAAATTAAATCAGCTGCCAAACATGGGTGACATCGTGGGATTTCATTGGCAGCTATGCAAAGGTTACACACAGATGTCCCCTGAGGTTAGATTTGAGGTACCCCCAGATTCTTGCTATATACACCCATAGTTTCAGTTGAATATAATTTTCACTGTTGAGTTTCAAGCTTTTATATTTTCATATCCTAATGAAGAAGGGCTATTAAAATCACTTAGGGACTTAACGACTGATTGAAGAGTTTCATCGGCCAAGTGCTCAGGGGAGGAGTGGGGGAGTGGCGGCGATTATTAGGGAAAGTCTTTGTCTGAGGGAGGCCACTGTTCCTCAGATAGCCGGATGTGAGTCCCTTTTTGTAAAGTGGGGCCGTGGGGTGCAGATAGGTTTGCTGACTACGTACCTGGCTCCCTGCCATGTGGTGACGACCCTGCCCAAGCTGCTCGACGTTATTGCCAGGGTGGCGGTTGATACCCCCAGACTTATTGTCATGGGGGATTTCAACCTACCATCCGCAGGTGAGGCGTCAGAGGTGGCTCGGGAGTTCATGGCTTCCATGGCAGCCATGGACCTGACCCAGTTAGTTCAAGGCCCCACTCACATAGGGGGACACACTCTGGACTTGATTTTTGTCTCTGGTCAGTGGTTGAATGATCTTGGTAGAGGGGACCTAGACATTAAACCCTTGTCATGGACAGATCATTCGCTCCTTCACTTGGACTTTCCAGCCACTTCCCCCCGCTGCAGGGAGACAGAACCGACCAGATGGTTCCGTCCCAGGCGCCTGATGGACCCCGAAAGGTTCCTGACGGAGCTTGGGCTGTTTCCTGAAACTCTGGCACATGACTCGACCAGAGACCTGGTGGCCACCTGGGCGAGTGCGGCCGCCGGAGCTTTGGACTGCGTCGTGCCATTGCAGCCTCTGACCCGATGCCAATCTCTGGTTCTCCGAGGAGCTGAGAGAGATGAAGCGTCAGAAAACATGCCTAGCGAGCATCTGGAGGACTAGTCAATCCGATTCTGACTGGACACAAGTGAGATCTTATATCAAGACCTACCTAGTGGCGATAAAAGTGGCAAAATCTAACCATTTTTCCACTCTTGTCACATCTGCAGAGAACCGCCCAGCCCCTCTGATTAGAGTGACCCACTCCTTCTTCGGGGGGGAGTGCGGGAAGATCCCTTGCAGGGTCAAGCTGAGGATTTTATGCAATTCCTGCATGATAAAGTCGCTCGGATTTGGGAAGGCTTGGACTCCGACTGGATGAGTCCGGGGGAGGAGACAAGGGTAGGTCTTGAGAATATTATCTGGGAGGAGTTTGATCCTGTGGCTCCCGAGGATGTGGACAGGGTTCTGGTAAGATTAGTGGCGCCATGTGTTTATTGGACCCGTGTCCCTCCTGGTTGGTACTGGCCTCCCGGGAGGTTACACAAGGCTGGCTCCAGGGGATTATAAGTGCTTCTTTGAGTGAAGGTGCCTTTCCCGCTGCCTTGAAAGAGGCGGTGGTGAGGCCCCTCCTCAAGAAGCCTTCCCTGGACCCGGCTAAATTAGCTAACTACCGTCCGGTCTCCAACCTTTGTTTTGTGGCGAAGGTTGTTGAGAGTGTGGTGGCACGACAGCTTCCCCGGCACCTGGATGAAGCTATCTATCTGGACCCGTACCAGTCGGGCTTCAGGCAAGGGTACAGCACAGAAACAGCATTGGTTGCATTGGTGGATGATCTCTGGAGCGCTCCTCTGTCCTGGTCCTATTAGATATCTCAGCGGCTTTTGATACCATCGACCATGGCATCATGCTGCAGCGGTTGAGGGGGTTAGGAATAGGGGGCACCGTACTGCAGTGGTTCTCCTCCTTCCTCTCCGACCGTTCGCAGTTTGTGTTGGCAGGGGGGCAGAGGTCGACCTCGAGGCACCTCGCATGGGAAGTGCCACAAGGGTCGGTTCTCTCGCCCCTTCTGTTCAACATTTATGTGAAGCCGCTGGGTGAGATCATCCGTGGTTTTGGGATGAGAGTCCATCAGTACGCTGATGACACTTAGCTGTACATCTCCACCCCAGACCACCCCAACGATGCCCTTGATGTGATGTCTCACTGCCTGGAGGCCGTGCGGGTCTGGATGGGGAGAAATAGGCTCAGACTCAACCCATCCAAGACCGAGTGACTGGTGTCCCGATATAGTCAGCTGGTGCCATCGCTGACTATTGGGGGTGAATCTCTGCCCCCCACAGAGAGGGCTCGCAATCTGGGTGTCCTCCTGGATGCATGACTGTCTTTAGAAGAGCATATGATGGCCGTGGTCAGGGGGGCTTTTTATCAGGTTCACCTGATTCGCCAGTTGCAGCCCTTTCTGGACCAGGACGCCTTGCGCTTGGTCACTCACGCCCTTGTCACCTCCCGGCTGGACTATTGTAATGCTCTCTACATGGGGCTCCCCTTGAAGAGCACTCGGAGGCTCCAACTGGTCCAGAATGCGGCCGCAGGGGTGGTTATGGGCGCAACCCGTTGTGCCCATGTGACACCCCTCCTGCGCGAGCTGCACTGGCTCCCATTGGTCTTCCGGGTGCCATTCAAGGTGCTGGCTACCACCTTTAAAGCGCTCCATGGCATAGGACCCAGGTAACTTCGAGACCGACTTCTGCCACCAATAGCCTCCCACCGGCCAGCCCGCTCCCACAGAGAGGGTCTCCTCAGGGTGCCATCGGCCAAGTTATGTCGGCTGGTGACACCCAGGGGGAGGGCCTTCTCTGTGGGAGCCTCTGCCCTGTGAAATGAACTGCCCCCGGAAATGCGTAAGATCTCCGACCTCCGTGTATTTCGCTGTGCCCTCAAGACCCTGCTGTTCCGCCAGGCCGGGCTATCAATGTAATGATTTTAAATTAGGTGTTTTAAATTTGGGGGGTTTTAAATTTGAGCCGAAACTATTTAATAATTTTAATTATTTTTAATTGATGTTTGTCTTTGTGCTTTTAATAGGCTGTACACCACCCTGAGTCCTCCGGGAGAAGGGCGGTATAGAAATAAAATAATAATAATAATAATAATAATGATGATGATTATTATTATTATTATTATTATTATTATTATTATTATTATTAAGAGTTGTTCAGCTTTGTCCAGAAGGGCATATAGCACTCTGCCCCCTGAACTTTTCTCAATGAACATCTCAGTGTGCAACCCGTTTCAAGCTCTGAAGTCTCCAGTCGATGCCTTCAAGGATAAAGTCGGAAGCTTCTGTGTCATTCATGTCAAGGCAACGGCATCCATCCAGAATGCCTTTGAGGATTATAAAGGGTTCTTAAACATAACCAATATAAAAGTGACATTTAATAGCTGGGTTATTACATGAATAACACTTAGCACCATCTTGAGATTCCTGGAAAGAGTCAAAGGCTTACCATTGTACAACAGGGGTGGGAAATCCTTGGACTGTACAATAAAGCCTGACAGACATCTTTTCCCACACAGTATGAGATCTCAACCGCACTAAAATTTCTGGGGCTCGGCAGATGCTTTCTTCAACCGTATACCTTTCCAAGGCCATTTTTTCTTCTACCTGTAAAGTAATTATGGGAAAATCACTCAATAACTTGGAAAGAGTCCTTGAGCTCATGCATTAAGCTAAGTGATAATATTATAGCATTTTTTTTTAATTTAGAAAAATCTATAGCCCACATGTTCATGTTTTTTTAATAATCCCTGAGGACATGACTCAAGTAAGTTATGTTATTTTATTAACCGAAATTAGTTCATTTAATTCAAACCATCACTAAATAAATAGTGTATGCTCCCACAGAGAGGGGCTCCTCAGGGTGCTATCGGTCAAACAATGCCGACTGGCAGCCCCCAGGGGGAGAGCCTTCTTTGTGGGGGCACCTACCCTCTGGAATGAGCTGCCCCCGGAGATACGGCGGATCCCGGATCTACGCATCTTTTGCCGTGCCCTAAAGACGTTTTTATTCCAACAAGCCAGGCTGCCTAACTCTTTTAATTTGTTTTAATTTTTAAACTGTTTAAATATGGGTTTTAATACAGGGGCGCTTTTAATTGTGGGCCAAATTAATTTAATCAGATTTTAATACTGTTTTTAAATTTTGTATTTCTTGTGTTTTATCTCTTGGCTGTTCACCACCCCGAATCCTTCAGGAGAAGGGCGGTATATAAATATAAACAATAAACAAACAAACAAACAAACAAACAAATAAATAAATAAATAATAGTTAGAATGTTAATAAATGCATTTAAAAATCTGCAAATTCTACAGACCCTAGAAAGGAATATTCTCCAGAAAGAATCAAGCAATGGTGTCAGTTAACCAAAGTTGTGAATGACAGGAGTGACTTCAGGCCAACTTCAACTGTTGTCATAATGAGGTTGGCTTGTTTCATTTTGCCTTGACGTCATGCTAGCAACAATGTTTTATAAATGATGGAATACAGCAGGGGTCTCCAAACTTAGCAACTTTAAGACTTGTGGACTTCTACTCCCAGAATTCCCCAGCCAGCCATGCTGGGTGGGCCAGCCAGCCAGCCATGCTGGGGAATTCTGGGAGTTGAAGTCCACAAGACTTAAAGTAGCCAAGTTTGGAGATCCTGGAATACAGTACATAACATGGCAATCCAGCCCTTGTGACTTATTCAACAAATCATGGTTCAAATAAATGATGGCTTAATGTGAGTTATGAACCCCGGTGTCAGGGGTGAGATCCAGCAGGTTCTGACAGGTTCTGGAGAACCGGTAGTGGAAATTTTGAGTAGTTCAGAGAACCGGCAAATACCACCTCTGGCTGGCTCCAGAGTGGGGTGGGAATGTAGATTTTGCAATATTCTTCCCCCAGGAGTGGGGAGGGAATGGAGATTTTGCAGTATCCTTCCCCTGCCATGCCTACCAAGCCACGCCCACCAAACCACACCATGCCCACCAAGCCACACCCACAGGACCAGTAGTAAAAAAAATTGGATTTAACCCAGGCTGGTGTTCAGCCTGTTCTGGTAGGAAAACAAGTAATTGATAGAGATTATTTTCTACTAATAGAAAAGAAATGAAAATAAGGTACCATCCTCTGTATGGCAACTTTATCCAATTGTTCTCTAGCAAGGTGTCGGGCTATGTGAAGCTCATCCTCTAAAGCAGCCAAACTCTTGACATATCGGATCCTCCTCTGTTCACTCCAGTGCAGAGACTTTTGCTCCTGACTCCTGCAAGAACAGAGGAAAAATTAATTAGGTTTCATCTAGTATCGAAGTTACCAAAATACTGCAGCAGCTCAAGGAAAGTTATGAAAGTTATCCCTTTGACAGTATTAAGTTGGAAAAACTGCATTCTGGTGTAGGGGTGAGGGCACTGGCCTGGAAACCAGAGGACTGGGAGTTCTAGTCCCACCTTAGCCATGAAAGCCAGTTGGGGCACCTTGGGCCAATCACTCTCTCTCTCAGCCCAATCCACTTCATTGTTGTGTGGGAAAGAGGAAGAGAAAGGAGTATCAAGTAAATTCACCGCCTTGAATTATTTACAAAAATAATAAAGGCGGGATCAAAATCTAATAAATAAATAAACTCTATAGAAGTGACTGAGAATTTTACAAGCTCTCTTTAATTACAGGTAAGTTGTACCTTTCCTCTAAGATGCATCCATGTACACCCCATTGTATCCTCACAAAAATCCCTTGCAGTTGGTAATGCTGTGATCAAGATTGTACGGTAAACAATGAAACATCCAATGAGGACATAGTATTGTCCAGATTTAATCAATGCTCTAATTGCATCAGACTATCTTCTTTGGTGGAGAATCTACTATCACAGGGAAGGAATTCATGAAAAAGCAGGAAAGTCCCTAGATGCTTTGCGTTGTCTTTACAAAACAACTTTCCAGGCATTAATCCCTCCTGTCTCCCACTCTACCATCTTTCTTGACACCAAAAAACCTATGTTAGCCAGCCTTCCTCTACTTTACATAACAACAAATATACAGCAAAGACATGAGAATTAATATTACCATACAATAGACTAGGGCAAATTTAGGTAAGACTAAATGGATTGGGATAACATTAATGTCTACAATAAGCTTATTTCCAATGGAATAAAGTACAGATCCAGCATCTCTTTGGTGATTCTGGGAGCCTGTTTGGGATAGGGGTTAAATATATTTAAGAAGAGGGTATATCTATTTTACCCCTGAAGCTTTCTAACATCCTTCCAAAGCTGATTACCCCAATAATGTCATGATGTCACTGGCTGCATCATGACATCACTGACTATGAGAAAAAGAAAAGGAAGGAAGGAAGGAAGGAAGGAAGGAAGGAAGGAAGGAAGGAAGGAAGGAAGGAAGGAAGGAAGGAAGGAAAAGAAAGAGGGAGGGAGGGAGGGAGGAAGGAAGAAGAAAGAGGGAGGGAGGGAGGGAGGGAGGGAGGGAGGGAGGGAGGGAGGAAGGAAGGAAGGAAGGAAGGAAGGAAGGAAGGAAGGAAGGGGATCTTGGTCCATCTCTAAAGAAATTAAACTAATAAGAAGAACATTTAGACACCTACATAAATAACTTGGAATTGCTTCAAGCACTGGAGGGGTATTTTCAGTACTAAAAATACCATTTCAAATTTCTCAAATAGCAAGACACGATTCAGATATCTGGAAAAATAGCCCAGCCTATCCAACTCATTTCTAAGCCATACCCTGTGTGCATGTGTGTCTAACCATCTATAAAATAAATATGAATTTAAATGAGCAAAAGGCTGACAGGAAGAGGAAAATATTTTCAACATTGTCACCTTTTCTACTGCGTAGTTAGTTATGCAGCATATTTGAAGAGCTGACGCTACCATACTGTCATGACAGAGCTGCTATAAAAGATCGATGACAGACATGCTGATATGATTTGTCGAGGTGAGGTGAGGTGGTTAGATAAGTGACACACACACACATACACACAAACAAACACACACACACACACACACACACACACACACAAATCCCACTTTCTCCTCTAGGGTAATCCTAATGGGAATGCCAGCTCCCTTTTTTCCAAGGGACCACATCAGAGCTGGGTTTCAGCCAATTCTGACCAGTTCTGGAGAACCAGTAGCAGAAATTTTGAGTAGTTCAGAGAACCAGTAGTAAAAAAATTTGAAACCCACCACTGGATCATATACTAATGGTACCAACTGAGGTAGTATGAGAACTAAACAGGGAAGTCTTCCCTGTCACGGCAACCATTTTGCCTCATGTGGAATCCCAGCCGATTTTTGTACATTCTGGACTCAGTTCCTCATGGTAGATGAAATCACTAACTATAGATTGGTCACTTGAACCAAGGTCAGCATTCATCTTCCTTGCAGAGGTAAGACTGCCAAGAGGAAACATGAGGATCCTCAACTGAACTGCAGAGGAACGGGATGAAGAGATATCGCCATAACTTTACTTTTCATAACCCAGTTAGGAGCAGGTCACTGATATATTTGCTGTACAGAATGTCAGTGGGCACACAGCCATTCACTACAAATAGGAGTAGAGTTGCTCAGAGGACATCTCCTGGCTTCAACTGACAGATCACCTTAAGCCTCCCCAATGATTAAGAGACAACTATACTCAAGGTAAATTGTTCAACCTTTTAACATTTAGCTAGAACCTTGCATGTTTGTTTTAAACCGAAAAGCTGACTTGTGTTTAACCCAATTTTAAAATCTATTTCTAGCATGGGAACATATCAGGTATGAGATTTAGGAGACACCTAACGCTTTGGTATTTTCGATCTAATAAATTAATGAAGAACTTGCTATGCTGCAAGTGTACGCGTGCTGACAGCTCTCGCCAGCCAATCCAACAGAGCTCTGAGGATTTGAAAATTATCAAGATAATTTATTTTCTTTCTTTTCTGGAGGTCTTAGGGAGCAAGAGGGCCCTAAGCAGTTTTTATAACAATGTTCCAAGTGACATTCAGGGTTATGCCTGAGACTCCATGTCTGTGTAGCTATGGAAATAAGCATCACTCCCCATGACCGTTAGAAGAAATAAAAAAAATTGCTGTCCAAGATCCAGTTGAGTATTCCAACTCAACATGCAAACATGATCTTTGTTTTTTCAGCAACTCTTGACAATAAAAATTTGTATTCTTTCTTTTTCCAGATGTCCTTCCCAGTTCCTCCCCTCTGGCTTTCTCCTTTATATGGACCAATTACTACTCCTCTTCTTTTTCACCTACCCTTGCTAGATCTAAGCATTTCAATCAAGGACATTTTCTCCACATGCCAGTACCCTGAAGTTGCTTAACCAATCGGTAGACAAATGTTTGGTCCTGGATACCTTCATGGTTATAGCTAAAGAAAGTTTACCTTTCCTGGTATTCCTTTGAGGCCTCTTCAGATGTCGTATAGAGTTTTCTTCTGGCACAAAGTACGCATGTTGTTTTGCCTAGACTGCATAATGTATGGTAGGCCTGTCTAGAAGCAGCCCTTCAAAATACAGAATAATACTTCTAGTAGCAGTAATCATAATAACAATGGCAGCAACACATTGAACAAGTTTAAGCTTTCTATAACTTTTGAGGCAAACGAAAAACTGACCATTGACAAATTTGTATACATCGTCTATTCTTACATTTCACATCTGCCTTTGCCTACCTTTCAAGTAGGAGAAGATAATCTAATAGGGTGTTTTATTCTGATCCTAATCTAGACCATTGCTATTTCAGTTTAGATGGATAGTCCTAGATCACATAGAGCAGAGAGATACAAAATGAAGTCTTGCTTAACCAATCGGTAGACAAATGTTTGGTCCTGGACACCTTCATGGTTATAGCTAAAGAAAGTTTTACCTTTCCTGGTATTCCTTTGAGGCCTCTTCAGATGTTGTGTGGAGTTTTCTTCTGGCACAAAGTACGCATGTTGTTTTGCCTAGACTGGATGATGTTTGGTAGGCCTGTCTAGAAGCAGCCCTTCAAAATACAGAATAATACTTCTAGTAGCAGTAATCATAATAACAATGGCAGGAACACATTGAACAAGTTTAAGCTTTCTATAACTTTTGAAGCAAACGAAAAACTGACCACTGACAAATTTGTATACATCACCTATTCTTACATTTCACATCTGCCTTTGCCTACCTTTCAAGTAGGAGAAGATAATCTAATAGGGTGTTTTATTCTGATCCTAATCTAGACCATTGCTGTTTCAGTTTAGATGGATAGTCCTAGATCACATAGAGCAGAGAGATACAAAATGAAGTCTTGCGTCCTTCAAAGGTCTTAGATATGATTCTTACACATCCGCAAAAGTATTACCAAGTTTACTCTGATAAAAAGAGGATTCTAATTGCACACCTTCAATCATATTAACTGCATTTAGTTTTAATTAAATTTTAAAGTAAGTTGCATTTTAGTTTGGCCCTAGCACCAGCCACTATTTGGAGGAGTGCAGTCTTTGACCTACCACACAAAAGTCAAATTAGTACTGAAAGTATTTCAAATAATAAATTTGAGTTTTCAGAGGGAAGAGGAAGGAGGTCAGAAACACTAAAATTCAAAGTCTATAAAGAAAGTTGTAGGAATCTGAAGCAACACTTTTCCCACTCTAGGCCTCATTTTGATTGAAATGATAAACCAACATCACATCCCCAAGGGGATGCTCCTCTTTCCAAGCATAATATTTCCAGATAGAATAATTCAGTTATCTCCCATGAGCTTTCTTCAAGGCATAATTCTGGATTTTGCATAAAATTCTCCATTTTGGAAGTTGCAGTAGCCCAAGTGGTGCTTGCATGGAGGTGGGGCCATGAGGGACAAATCAGCTGAAATCCTGTGGTCTCTTGAACCACCATCTAAAGCAGAGTAACTTGTGAAGGTTGAGATTGGCAAAGCATATTTCTTTCTTTTGTTGGAGTTCATATCTCCCAGAAGACTTATCTCAAATGTCTCAGATTTTCTGAATCCAGTGAATATTTCAGGCTCAGTAATTACCACAAGCAGTCAAGGGAATATGATGAGGATATACTTCTACTTTCCTGCTGAGAGGAATTAAGTCCCATCAGAGAATCAAATGGGAACAGAGTATGGTATCTGCTTTCAACTGCTTTGAACTGTCGGATTTGGTAGTCAAAATATTTTGATGTGAAAATTTTGTCCCAGTACTCATCGTTTGTTGCACAAGCTAGAACTTGTCGGTGTCGGCTGCCTTGTGACTCACTATATTATTCCTTATGGAAAAAAATTGTTTGGCACTCAACATTTTTGGTACTCATCACACCTCCCGAAACCAATTAACGATGAGTACTGAGGTACAACTGAAATAGGAAAATTCATGAACATTCAGAATAATTTATCAATAAATTCACTATACTAAAAACAATAAATTTAATATCTCTGACAGATATGGTGAAAATGCCAAAGTTTGTGTTCTACAAAACAAAACACAAGTTTTCATTTTCTCTGTTCTAATTTCTAAAATAATTCCTTGTTATAGTAGAAGGAAGAAGCCGATAATCCCTTGCAAAATGATGGTCAGACTGCAAATAGGAGCTGATCCTTTTCAAAATATGCTTGCAGAATCATCTTGAAACTTTTTTCAAAAAAATTGTTGCATTGTTCTTATGACAGCTCTTCGTCACCCTGAAATGTTTAGGCCCCAATACTAGCACATACATTTCCTAATGTCATCCTTCCATAATATGGCAAAACATAGAACAGGCTGCTACCTGAAGTATTGCATTCTTCTCAGAAGAAATCTTTAACTACAGAATTGATAGTTATTTCTCAGAGATGTTGTGGTGGACTACCTCTATGATTCTATTATTTTTTTTGGCACAAGTGTATTGTAATCCTGACAAAGCTATGAATTGTTGGGTAAATGTATGGACCCTACCTTGGACCTTCATTCAAATGAACTCTTAAAACCTAGCTATTCCCCCAGAGTTAGGTTTAGGGTTAAGATTAAGTTGGGTGGTGGTCCTTGGTGATAATATTGTGAATTGAAATAGTGTTGGTATTACTGTTTCTGAATGTGTTGCCATTTGTTTTTACTATTCTTATTAACTTGCTTTCAAGATTGCATGCCACTCAGAGTCACAACAGGAAGAGGGTTATGGTTAAACCTTACACATGTGGTAAGTAAATAAATCGATCTGAAACTTCCAAGGCTAAGTTAGCCCACAATTTTCAGTTGCATCCTGCTATACCTTTGAGAAGTCAATTTCAATGCTCCCACGAAAGACATTGGAACAAGAAACTGATTGTAGATCCCTATGTAATAGTACCATAGCTCTTGTCATTATTCACTTTGATTAGTTTTATAAATCAAAAGGTATGCAGATGTGAATTACTTTCATGTGGGAACAGCAGTGATGCTCCTTACCTCCTTGCTGAATATTCCTGAAGCATGTATCTAGTATCACGGTTGCGATAAGACAGGTCAAAATGCTTGTGCGATTTTTGGTAGAACGGTACTCTCTTAGATGACATGATGGAATCTGCCACTGTTCACAATTCCTGTAAATTAAAAACATTACATTTCAATCTGATCAGAGCTTTCTGGTCACTTCATCACATCCTTCAGACTGAAATGAACTATGTAAAAATATTCATTGTTGAATGCCAGTGGCTGCAGCAATTAAAATCACAAAATATGCCATCAAAATATATTGGATTAAATGTTTCATTTCACTTTTTAGGGGATGTGCATTTCAAATTTAAGAATGCTTACAAATGCATCAATCAAACTGCTCTTCAACTGACATAGCATAATATCAATGTCTTAGGTCCAATGCACTTCATTTCACTGTTTAATCATGTAATATTTACCAACCTCAAAATTTGGCCTAGGAATTGATATCCCCAGTCAAAAATCACTCTTTACAAGTTTTGTGCTTTTGTCCACAATTAATTTTCATGTAGGAACTATATAAATTTTCCAAGATTATAGAACTGAAATCATATTCACAGTTTCATAAGATTTATTCCTTACAATTTTCAAAGCAGTGTGGTTTGCTATATAACTATTTTATTTTGATAGTCTGATTATGCTAATATTACCAGATACTACTCAATTATTTTCCCTGCAAAGCATGGCCTCGACATCTTATAGTTCACTTAAAGAATTCCTCACTGTTTTATTTAGTTATGGTAATCATACAATAACCGCCAAATCTTTCTGTAGTCACTGTAAAAATGAAAAGATGGATCATTAACATCGTTTCATCATTTTTATTTTACTGTTTTTTTTTTAATGGAATTGATGGGATAACTAAAATTCCTTTTGTCCAGGGGTGAAATGCTACTGGTTCACACCGGTTCAGGCGAACTAGTAGCGGCGGGTGATTCAGAGAACTGGTAGCGGCGACAGCATGAGGCTCTGCCCACTCACCCGGATGTAATTATTTCCTGGTTTTAACCAGGAAGTAACCTGTTTTTGACTCTCTGCACATGCACAGAAGGCTTTGTGCATGTGCAGAGGGTCTAAAATTGCATGTGATGTGTGCATGCACGCGAGCGGTGTGAGCAGAGCGAGCGCACATGGCATGCGCACTTCCAAAGTAGGGAAGGTAAGTAGATTTCACCCCTGCTTTCATCCCTTTACTTGTACCTTGAGCTTCAGAACCTTCAAAAGTTTTTTTCAAGTGTGCCAATATACAGTCCTTAAATATATACTGTTTTGCTTTATTCTACCAAGAAGTCCTATATCTAAAGTGCATCTACAACACTTTCTCCTACTAGATGCAGGAATTAGGGACATTGGCTAGATGGTATCCACAACCAATGGCTAGAAAACATGGCAGATTTGTGGGGTTCTTGGTGCTCTCTGAGCTTGGTTGTTTCCCTGTAGACCTTTCATTACCAAACTAGATAATAGCATCAGTGAAAATGGTCATCATCATCAGTGCACTGATGAAGTTGCTACTTGGGTAATGAAACATCTGCAAGAAAACAACCAAGCTCAAAGAGTACCAAGGACTCACAGTTCAACCTGAGCTATAAATATTCTTGTCTATCGATACATGGCAGATCTTTTAAAAGATGTTTCTTCCAAAACTTCCCTATAATCTATCATTTGTTTCATGGACAGATTAAATATTTTATAACGCAAAACCTTTTGATTTATAGAGCTAGATAAGTCTTCTCAATATAACTTGTCAAAATGAAATATTTCACATATTCTGCTGCCCTCTCTGCCAGCCTTTCCCACTTACATCTAATCTGGATTAAGATGATGAACCTTGTCTTCTGAAATGCTTGTAAAATATTTGCTTGGCTTATTTTAAATATTGTATAACTCATCACCATCATTGCCATCATTAGCATCAAGCATGGCTGGATGTGGTCATGTCTAAGATAGGTAAGCCGGTGGGAGGAACTTTACTATTTTATGTGGATGACAGACATTCACTGAATTAGACATAAGCTAATTCCCAAGCATTAGAAGAATTCACTTTGCTAGCATGAGTCCTATTTCTGTTGAGTCAAATCCAATGTTGCATACTTACTTTCATACTGTATGTGTATATATATGTACTATGGGAAGATTAAGGATGTGGTATTATTGCCAAATCCCAAATAACAGGAGCAGCTCTACTATTAAGCAGAAGGAATGCCTCAAATCTATAGCAAAATATTTGTTATTTAACTTGCTGCTGTTGTAGATTTACTTCCAAAAAGACATAAAGGCACCTGAGGATTATTCTGCTTCAAGTAATACACTTACATGGCCAGCTTTGAGTACCAGCCACCTTGAATTAGAAGAAAGGGTACTATTTGCCATTATCTCAAGCAGGGAACAACTTGGTTCTGGGTTGTTGTAATGGTATGTGAGAACAGCCTTGGGAGACAGGAGGAAGAGCCACAGCCTAGGCAAACTCTGAAAGAATGGTCAGGATGGAAGAAGTACCTCAGGAGGGACCCTCCCTACTTTGCTAACTAGGTAAGCGAGGGGGAATGTACTTTCAGACTTGCAAGATTCTGTTACTCTGAGTACTAAAAGTAGTATTAGTACTCATGGTTGCTGCTTCTTTTCTGGATTTCTTGTCAGAAAAAGTGTCTCCTACTTGAGCAGAGGGTTGGATTATAAAACCTTCCAAGTCCCTTCCAACTCTATTATTCTGGACTTCCTCAAGAGCTGCTATTCCAGCTTAGATGAACAGGGGGTTGGATTATAAAACCTCCAAAGTTTCTTCCAACTCTATTATGCTGGACTTCCTCAAGTGCTGATATTCCAGCTTTGATGGCAGGTGAGATCAAGGATGGTGACATAAGCAGTATTGCATATCAAAACACAAGCCACACCTCTTTGCTATTTGCGGACTGGTGTGGCCCATATCTCCCAAAAATATAGAAGCCGAGATGAGACTCTGCTTACATTATGCCAGCAAAAGCAGTGAGGACCTGCAAATGCCACCACACTGTCCAGATTCAACCTGTACATTTCACTGAATGATGAATTACTTCGCCCCCTGTTCTAAATGGTTAGACTGTTGCATACATTACAACATTACATGCTGTAATGTATGCAGCATGGCATACATTACATTCTGCATTTAAGGTGATCATATTACAGTGGTTGCCGAAGCTTTCCATAGGTCAGCTTCTATGAGGATATTGGAGCTGGATCGTGTTCCCATTAAAAATTAAGATTTAGTCCCTTCGATAGAATGTAATAATTGACTTCCTCTTTATGAGAGACAAAGGGCTAATTTTATTTCCAAGCAGTAAGAGATCATGAGAGACAATTCCCATTGGTTCACCTGGGGAAAAGAGAAGACCAGACGTTTCTCTGAGTCTTCTACAAACCATCAACTAAAGGAGACAATGAAATAGAATGTCCCCACCACTGACTCACTCTAAACTTTGAGAGACAAATAAACTCTACGTAAGCCTCCAGGACAACATATATTTATCCAGTCCTTACCTAACTTGGAAAAAGGTAAGGAATTTCTACCTAAACATTGAAACTTTTCATTCTAGAAGAAGGATGGATCTGGTGTATTGATGTTAATAGTCATATCTAAAAACACAATCTTGGAGAAAACGTCATGCAGACAAAGGGCTGTGTTATGCAGTCAATATTAGTCTAGGAAATATATCTAGAAATATTTCAAATACAGAGAGTCCTTGATTTAGAGCTGGTCACTTAGTTCAAAGTTACAATGGACCTCCCCATGGGTACTTACAACCTGGTTCTGAAGTTCTGATGGCCAGACACTATCTGCGGTCACATGACCTCATGTTGGACACTCGACAGCCAACCCGTAATTATGACTGTTTGCAGCATCCCACAGTCACGTGACCACGTTTTAGGATGTTTTTGCTAAAAAATAATGGCATTTATTTCTGGATGTTGGCAAAAACAGCCCATAGCGAACCATTGGTTGGTTAATGACTGCAGCATTTGTTTTGGCAGTCATAAAATTGGGACAGGTGACTTGTTTTAAAACCATCACAACTTATGACCATGATGCACAAACTCCATTACAATCGTAAGTCGAAAACTAACTGTATTGTGGAAGTCTTTCAATCCAGCGGCATTCATTGCATGGAACACTCTAATTGCCATGCCACAATCCAAAGATGAAGTTGGTGTTAAAATGCAGAGTGTAACATGCTACAATGTTCACCAACAAGTTACCTGCAGGCATTTTCCCTTGCAACAGTCCAAGCTGACAATTAGCAAAGGAGAGAAGGGTTCAGCAAATGTAGATACAAACCAAGAATTCATGCTTGGTATTCCCCAGGAGGGTTCCTTTTCTGCACTACAGCCAAATTAAGTCTGCTGTGATGTTAGACTTTCTGTTTTCAAGCAATGAATCTCACCAGCTATGACCAAACATGGCCAAATGCAAGTTACTCTTCCTATTGCAAGGAAAAGATGGGTAGCTGATAGCCAATTGGTACTTTCAGATCATGTCTGAAAGGACCAATTATGTAGGGTCAACATGACATTTTCAGGGGCAGTTGAAACGCACTGATTTTTCACTTTAACCTGCCCAAATCTTGATAAAATACTTTTAAAAAAAAAAAAATACAGGCCCATCATGCATTGTACCTGCTTGGTTCACTGAAGTTGAAAAAGTGGGAGGAAAAAGATAATCCTAGGTTGTTATTTTTAAAGAATTATGACAGTGAAAATTATGAAATTATAATGGATCAGATCCAGTTTTTTATCAATAAAGGCCATCAAGGCAGAGATCCTGTAGCATTTAGAAGTCCATATTTTGAATGAATTAAAACCAAAAGAATGATCGTTAAACTTACACAAATGGTGAAAACTGTTGAGAACAAAAACTTCTTTCAAAAGAAGAACACAGTACAGGAAATCCATGGGACCATTTTACAAAACAGCTTCTCTTGGACAGATGCCAAGGCTTGGACTCTTACCAAAAAAGTGTTAATTAATTCCTGTGCAACTGTTTAGTGGCCGTTTGGGGGTGTTTCTTTAAACTGTTCTTTTTAATATTTAAAAACATTTACGTTAATAGTGTGATTGCCTAAACAAATCATTGGTTACTTCTTGGATGATAAATTCTGGTTGCTGTTGCCATAATTGGGGTTTTTTTTTTCAAAATCAATGGATGGCTTCATCAAATTTTGAGATAAATTTAGATGGCTTGACTCTTTAGCTTCTGCTAGGAATTTCTTTTACCAGTTCCAGTTTGAAGCAAAGCTATTTCTCCCTCTCTAAGCATAATGCAAGAAACATTTTATTTTTAGATAGTATATAACAAGAAAGTGGGGGGAAATGTAATTGTAGAGTGTAGACCGAGGAATGAACCTGGATTTGTCTGTTTCATTCATTGAGAATGTACATGCCCATCTCTCTCTCTCACACACACACACACACACACACACATATGCAAAACTATGTAATTGCTGTTCCATGCAGACTGCACAAGAAAATATGCAGGCATATAAATCTAAATACCATTATAGGTAGTCCTCGACTTCCAACCAAAATTGAGCCCCAATTTTTTCTTGCTAAGTGAGACATTAGTTAAGTTAAGTTTTGCCCCATTTTACGACCTTTCTTGCCAACACTGTTAATTGAATCACTGCACTTGTTAAGTTAGCAACACTGTTGTTAAATGAAGCTGGCTTCCCCATTGGCTTTGCTGATCAGAAGGTCACAAAAGGAGATCGCATGATCCCAGGGCATCGCTACAGTCATAAATATGAGTCAGTTGCCAAGCGCCTGAATTTTGATCACGTGACCATGGGGCTGGTCATAAGTCACTTTTCTCAGTGTCGTCGTAACTTCAAACGGTCACTAAATGAACCCATTGTAAGTCAAAGACTACCTGTATACAAAAATATGGAATAAAGAAATGGAAAAATAGCCTTTCCCTTTTTTCTTCACTCAAATGGACACGCTAAGACAATCTCAAATAGTCAGATCACATATAAATGTACTGGAAAATGCACCATGCATACAGTATGTTTTCTGGTAAAAGAGATGAGATTAAATATTCATTGATTTTATACATTCACACATACCTAGGGAGCGCGACAGACTTGCTATTTTTCAGTAGATAAAAACTGAATCAAAGAGGGAACTCAATCCCTTTACCATAAACCTGGACTCTTGCAACGCACGTTACGCGGGGCTACCGTTGAAAAGTAGCCAGAAGCTTCCGCTGGTACAGAATGTGATCCCATCAGGCGTGGGTTTTACTTAACTTTACTACCGGTTTGCAACGGGATCGCTTCTGTGCATGCGCAGATCACTTCTGATGACGTCAGGGTCAGTGGGCAGAGCCTCCCACCGGTTTTACTACCAGTTCTATAGAACCGGGGGCAACCCACCACTGGATCCCATGGGTAATTTTATGCTCCCAAAGAAGACCTCTGCTGTGCAAGCTGCATTGGGTGCCAGTTTGCTTCCAAATCCAATTCAAGGTGATGATTATGACCTTTAAAGCTCAACGTGGCATGGGGCCAGGTTAGCTACGCAACTGTCTTTGTCACATTATATTGGTTTCTACCACCCAATCAGGCAGGGAAGGTATGTTGCGGAGCCCCTCAGTTAAAGAACTCCAAGGGCAGGGTCCAGGAAGAGAGCCTTCTCTGCCATTGCCCCCACCCTGTGGAATATTCTCCCCCCCCCCCAGTGGTGAGGCAGCCCCCCACCCTCCTGATCTTCCGGGAAAGCGTGAAAACATGACTCTGCAGCCTCCCATGGGGAGCCCAGAAGATTACACCGCCGTGGGGGTGGTTAGCAACCTGAAAGTCCTCTGTTTGCTTTTTAAACTAATGTTAACATTGTTTTTTAATTATCCTTGCCTCTTTTTAAATGTTAACTTTTGCATACTCTTTTTATGTTTTAACGTTTTATTGTATACCACCCAGAATCCCTCTCTGTGAGGTGGATCATGGGCATTCCAAAATGATAAATTTGTGATAAATGAATAAGGTGGTGATAAATAAAGGAGTCCTTGGTGCACCCTGAGCTTGGTTGTTTTCTTGGAGACATCTCGTTATTCTGTGCTAGCATTGAAGATGTTACCTAGTTAGGTAATGAAACATCTGCAAGTAAACAACCAAGCTCAGTGAGCACCAAGGACCCCACAGTTCGACCCTGAGCTACACATGTTCTCCTTTACTGATAAATAAATATGACCGTTGGGATTCACAAGACAGCCAGGAAGAGGATTGATAGGAACACAGGAAACTTAAGCGTGGATCACAGCCCCACTATTCATTGGTAGGATCTGTGGGCGTGGCTTGGTTGGCATGGTACAGCTTGGTGGGTGTGGCTTTGATGGGTGTGGCAGGGGAAGGATACTGCAAAATCTCCATTCCCACCTCACTCCAGGGGAAGGATACTGCAAAATCTCCATTCCCACCTCACTCCAGGGGGAAGAATATTGCAAAATCTCCATTCCCACCCCACTCTGGGCCAGCCAGAGGTGGTATGTGCCAGTTCTCCGGACTATTCAAAATTTCTGCTACCGGTTCTCCAGAACCTGTCAGAACCTGCTGGATTTCACTCCTGGGTAGGATCCTAATCAAACCCTCCTCCTAACTCTACCGGCTACATAGAATGGGGCAGGATGGTTCCCTACCACATTTTGGTGCTCACAAGGTGTGGATTTTTAATCATTCCTGTTTTTAAAATGATTGCCTACTGTATTCCACCCATCACACTGGCCCTGATAGATGATTCCTAATTAGATACATTTTGCTGAATTATAATGTATTTTTATTTATTAAATGTGTTGGCCGCCCATCTTACCACAGGGGTAGGTCTAAGGAAGATGAAATGCTTACTATCTCATGTAAAAGAATATTGTGGAGTGAAGTTGTCACTGCTACACAATAACCATGCAAGTCAGGTATACCTATCATTGCTTCCAATTTAATGGATAGAGACGCTTTTTAAAATCACATCTGTAGGAAAAAGTTATGGAGCTGCCCTTTTATTATATCCCGGGAATTTCATTTAAGAATTATGACGAACGGATAGGCACCCTTAGAATGCTTCCACTAAAGTTAAACATGCTGACAAAAGGCAATATTATTCTACCATACTCATGTGTTTTAATTAGCCCTGAAGCTAGGCTACCCGGCAACATAATTTAGATTCAGCTGAAAACACGACCCATCAAATCCCATGTATAAAAATAGGCTTAAAGCCCACAGCAGCCCAAGATGCAGATCCCAAATGCACTCTGAATATTCTGCATCCTTTTTGTTAGACCTTAAAGGATGTGCTAATCAAAGGAAGTCACTGCCACACATCCCCAATTTATGCTATTCCTCACGAGGAGGGCTTTTTTTTATTGGCTCCTCTGCCTTTTTTCACGTAATTCTATTCTGCAGCAGGCATTGTTTAAGAAGCAAAAAAAAAAAAATCAATTTTTTCCACCCATCAGGAGACCAAGGTTTTGGGGAGGGGGGGGGTTGTTTTGTTTTTTTAGAAAATACAAAACTGTATCCTGGAGTGAACGCTAGAATGCGTCAACAGTCAGAAATGTAGCTTTTCAAAAAGAAGACTTCAAATGCAACGGAGAAAACGGTCGTGAGTTTTGATAAGTTTCGCTTGTAATTTGAAAAGGATTCCTAGATGAATTCAAATGAAAACTTTTTTATGGCTTCACTCGGTTTCTAACTTTGGCCTTAAGAGGTCTGTAGATTGAATAAAGGAAGGGTGAATGAAGCAGTACCGAATCACTTAATAAATGCAATGCTTTTCCATGATACAAAAAACAGTTTCTCCTTGCTTGCTTCACTAATAGATCTAGAGTTCAAATCTCTCCTCGGAGATCTACCTGTTAAACTCCTGATGGACTCTTGGGTAGCAGCTCTAAAGCTCCTCACATCCCATTGGCTTTAATTAAGCCCATCAATAGATACACACCCATTATGGTTTTTTTGTTGTTGTTGTTTTTCTATCTCTGCCCTTAAATTTAAAAAAAGTCACTCAATGAAGAAACAGAAAAAGCACTTTAGACAACCTGCGTTTTCTTCTCATTGGGACCATGATATACATACCGGTATATATATATATATTCTAGAAAAGAAAGACTTACTTACCTTAATTAGATGTCAAGACTTCAGAGCTGAGTGGAAGGCAGTCTGGCTCAGCTCTGGGCAAGGGAAAACAAAAATAATGTCTAAAGGAAAGCTGCTGCCCCTTTCCTCCCATTTATGGGTAGCTATTAATCTATATATAGAACCAATTGAAGAGCTCTCACAAACCAGAGATGGGTCTTTTAAGCAATAAACTATGACTTAGGTAAGTGGGGATGTCCTCATTTCCCACCTTGGGGAAAGCCTTTGTTAGAGTGGAGAGAACTGCCAATCTGTGCAATTTGTTGAGGTACAGAAAATGTTGGCAATTGGCCTGGTATATGCATACATACAAACATGCATACCCAAACACACACATACACACACACACACACACATATATATATAGGTCTTTGGTTATTTGGTTTTCTCCCACGTAAAATTGGAATTTTACGCAGGAGAAAATCCGAATAACCAAAGACCTACATACAAACACCCACGAAAACCTCAGAAAACATACACACACACACACACACACACATATATATACACATACATACATACATAGTTACATACATGTATGTATGTATGTATGTATGTCAAATAGTTGGGGCGACTCTGATAAAGATGGAAAAGACCAACTCCAGTCATTAAGTTTTGAAAATCTGATTAATGCGGAGGCAAGATTTCTCTTGCGCTCGGAGTTGTAAACTGATCCTCCCCAAAGTCTCTTTAAGAGCTGCTTGGATTATAAAAAAAACATTCTTGCCATATGTTAAGTCACATCATCTAGGTTTTTTAAAAACTGTGTGAACACAGGGAGAGATCAAGCCTGCCCAAGAGACCACTGCTCAGCTCTCGCTTCCGTCAGAGATGCCAAGCCTTCACTATTGCTAGCTTGACAAAGCGGGCTTTTTCCCTCGGTTAAATCCAGCTGCTGCCAAAACAACTATCGGTATGTGAGGAACATGAAAGAGGAAAGCACAGAATGAGAAAACAGCACATAAGAGGATTTGGGTGAGCTAGTGATCAGTACCAATAATATTGTAAGCTGCCCAGATCTACCATGTGGTAAGATGGACGGCTAATAAATTTTGCAAATAAATTAATAAATAAAATAATAGTGGAACAAGCCATCTTTGATACTTCCAGTCTCGTAGTTCCAGTGGAGTCTTAAACATGTGGCCCTGCTGATGTTGTGAAGAAGGCATCCGAGCATCTCTCGTCGGTCATATTGTTTGGAATACATGAATCTACATTGTGGATGTAACAGCTAAACATCCTTTGGAAACCAGCATTGCATTGTGGCTTAAAGCCCAAACCCTAAATAGACATTTAGAAAGAAATGTAATCATAGTGCAGTCAGATACCCATATATACAGTAGACAGACTTACAACAGTTCCTTTAGTGACCGTTTGAAGATACAATATGACTTATGTTTTTCACATTTACCACCATTGCAGCATCCCCGTGGACATGTGATCAAAATTCAGATACTTGGCAACTGTCTCATATTAATGATGGCTGCAGTGTTCTGGGGTCATGTGATCACTTCTGACAAGCAAACTCAACAGGGAAGCCAGATTTATTTAATAACCGTGTTCCTAATTTAGCAACTGCAGAAAAGTTATGAAATGGGGCAAAACTCACTTAACAACTGTCTTATTTAGCAACAGAAAAATTGGGTTCAATTGTGGTCATAAATTGAGTGCTACCTGTATTATATTCAGTGAAATGTGCTTCTGAGGGTGTCTAAGACTACTGAAGTAGCCACAAATTTAACCTGTCTAAATTTGGAGCACAGTGCTATGGAATGGTACTTAAACTCTTGCCAGATTGTGCCGAGCCCCAATTAGATTGTAAGAAAAGACACAGAAATAAGAACTAGAAGACACATTTGTTATTCGTGTAATTCAAACACTGGGTTTCCAGTCATAAGATATTGTCACACCTGAAGGTACAGAAGTGCATGACAGAAGTATAAGTAAACTTCATTTGGGATTATACAAGATAAAAGTGACCTTCCCTGAAAATCAAGATGAATGTGCTCTCCTGTGGCATATTTAGAATCATAAAACTACAGAGTTAGAAGTGGTCATTTGGGCCCTTCAGTCAAATAAAATGGATCCTTCCACGGAGTATGCCTAAATCTGGAGCAAGAGCTTTCTGCAGATTCAAATCTCTCATAGAATCGTGTCCATCGTTTTCCATTTATCTATTTGGCCAGATTTGCGTTGGAGCAACCTGTTTTTTTCTGGTAATTTCTGCATCATTCTGGAGATGCATGCAATTATATCCTTTTATGATCTGCTACAAGTATCATTTTCAAAAAAACTGATTTTCAGTTTCCTGGAAATTTTTCTCTCCTTTTTTTTTAGATATCTCCATCCTTCCGTTATATTGGGATAAGAATCAAAGAGTGAGACCGAACCTCAATGTCGCTCCAGCACAAGAGGGATTCAAAGAGGTCATTGGAAATGGAAGAGTCCTCTCCCTGTTTCTCGTGTCTTGTTTCATTTCTCCTTTTCACCTGACAACAATATATCAGATGATACATTCGTAAAATCCTATGAATTAATTCCTTCAAAGGACCTTCACGCTTCTAGCTGAGAAAAGCTGTAGAAGACAGGGCAACCAAAGGAGTATTAGAAATGAGCCAGCCCATTCTTCATTTCTTTCACGGCCAGGGTTAGTCCCGGTGCAAATACTAGTTCCAAAAGTGTTAGATCACAAAAAGCTATAAATGCTCCTTTACGTCTTGCCACAACAATCATACAGGTAGTTCTCGACTTACAACCATTTGCTTAGTGACCATTCAAAGTTACAGGACACTGAAAAAGTGACTGATGACCATTTTTCACATTTACAACCATTGTAGCATCCCCATTGGTGGGATCAAAATTCAAATGTTTGGCAACTGGCATATACCTTATGATGGTTTCAGTGTCCTGGGGTCATGTAATCATCTTTTGCGAACTTCTGGCAAGTAAAGTCAATGAGGAAGCCAGAATCACTTAACAATCTTGTTACTAACTTAACAACTGCAGTGATTCACTTAACAACTCTGGCAGGAAAGGTCATAAAATGGAACCAAACTCACTTAACAACTGTGAATTGTTAAGCAATGGAAATTTTGGGCTGAATTGTGGTCATAAACTGAGGACTACGTCTATTTAGCTTTGTCCATGCAATCAGTGTGCTTATTCCCAGTGTTATACTTGCTAATATATAATACATTCCTCACTCTTCTAATAAAATTCAGTGCCACTTAACCTCTGGATTTGTTTCAGCAGCATAAGAACCATTTTCATGCTGATACCTTCTAACATTGTGAGACTGCAGCTCCAAGCATTCCCAGCTAACATGATCCCTGGTCATACTTGCTCAGAATTTGCAGAGCTGGAGACCAACATTTTTAGAAGATACCAGAAGATACTACACATGATTTTAGGGAAGGAAATAAGCCCAGATGAACCATCTACAGTCCATAAGGGTTGAGAAGGTAGGTGGCTTGCATAACTCACACACAGAGAAATAAAATATAGGAAGAGGATTAAATGATCTCATGTACTGAGTATATAAAAGGTATTTTTTTCTCTTAATAACCAGTCCATAATATTTAATATATATTTCCTACATCTACATTTTTCATCTAATTCCTCCCTACTTCCTCCCAAATAGGATAGGATACATGCCAACAAAGACCCAGAGTATTAAAATCCAATTCTGAATATTAGCCATCCATTTCAGCTTCAGCTGAACCAGACTGTTAAAAACCACATCTGCTCTTGGGTGGGAAAAATAAAAAACAGCTGCATTCTAAATTATTGATATTATGCTCTGGTCAAATTTGTCCCTGGCAAAACATATTTTTGTCATCTCACTCTATAGTCATCCCATAAACTAGGATGTGAATTTTCACCTCCGTTCAGATTTTCCAAGTCCCGTGTCAATGGGCAATAGTGCTTAGCTGTACAAGACATTATGCTGAGAAGTATTTTAATGATTTGTTTGTGGTTGATCCAAGAGAAGTCAACAAGGAAAGGTATATAGTATGGGGTCCAGTCTCACTCCAAGCTCCTGGATAGGTTACATTCAGCAATTCTTTTTGAATAGTACAGCAGGTTCTCTCCCACTGCTAGAAGGTCAGCTTTATGTTATCTTGCCAGAGAGAACTTCTAAAGAAAGAAGAAAAAGTCTTTAAGAGTTTTAGTTAAAGCTTAAAGTACTGTACTAACAACCATCATGAAAAGGCACAGCTATTAAGCAAACATGTAAAGTGAGATAGTACCCAAAGCCAAATAGTGCCTTACTCTGCTGGGAGTAAGAAGCTTTGTATTTGTTAAACAGCAGATTAGATAGATAGTAGTCCTTGTTTATCAACTGCCTCATTTAGTGACCCTTTGCCATTATGAAAGTAACTTTACAACCTTGCACTCATGCCCTTTGCAGGTCCGTAAAGCAAAGGAAAGCTAGAGTAAAATCATAAGCATAGTTGCGGCTTTACTTAGCATCTGTTTCACTTAACGCCGAGTTGCCGGCCCCAACTGTAGTCACTAAACAAGGACTACCTGGATTTGTCTAATACTTGCAATAACGTATTAGCATGATGGGATGTTGTTGGGATTCCCAGGAAGGAGCGAGTACATTCCAGAGGAGCAAAAGACAAGGCAGTTTGCGGGAGAGAAAGAGAGTGAAGATGGCTCCTCCTTAATAGTTCCCAAAGTATGTAATTTATGCTCCAAGTACAGTACTCTGCTTTATTTTGGCAAGATTCCTGTCTAAAGGTGAGGAACAATAAAGAAATCTGCTTAGAAAAATCGCAACCTCTCCTTGGCTTTTGAAGCCTGACAATTAGCACTCCAGCTTAAACATCATTTGTAAATGTGGTTATTTGAAGAGCCCAGATAACTAAACGTGGGTGGTAACTTAATTGCTTGATTGACAGTGGGCTTTTGCAAGCTTCACCTCAAATATTGTGAAGACCTGAAACCACTTATTCAGAAAAGATGTTCCTTGATCATAGTCTGATTAAAACCTTGGGGAGTAAAATCTCTCCTGCTGATGTTTTGTTGAATTGCAAGAAACTTAGGAAAATCAGAGAACAAAGGCTGCAGGGAGCATAATATACAGGTAGTCCCCGATTTCCAACCAAAATTGAAGCCAAAATTTCTGTTGCTAGGTAAGACATTTGTTAAGTGAGTTTTGCCCCATTGTACCATTGTTCTTGCCACAGATGTTAAGTGAATCGCTTAACAGGTGATAAGTTAATAAAGTGGTTGTTTTAAGTGAATCTGGCTTCCCCATTGACTTTGCTTATCAGCAAAGGTCACAAAAGGGGGTCGCGTGACCCTGGCACACTGCAACCGTCATAAATGTGAGTCGGTTGCCAAGTGTCTGAATTTTGAACACATAACCATGGGGATGCTGCAACGGTCATAAGTGTGAAAAACGGTCATAAGTCACTTTTGTCAGTGCTGTTATACTTTGAATGGTCATTAAATGAATGGTTGTAAGTTAAGGAGTGCCTGTAGATCAAAATATATAAATCAGTGTTTCTAAAACTTTAAGACACATGGATTTCTGGGAGTTGAAGTCCACATGACTTAAAGTTGGCATATTTGAGAAACACTAACATAGGCAATTTCCAGACACCAATAAAGGAGAATATTTGTAGCTCAGACTTGAAATAAGAGGCCTCTCTGAGCTTGCTTGCTTTCTTGCAGATGCTTCATTACCCAACTAGCTAACATCATCAGTGCTAGTAAGTGTTTGTTCAGGAGCCTGTTTTCATTGGCAGAGGCTCAGACCACCACAGGTGCCCCAAAACGAGTGACGTTGAGCTGGCCACACCCACCCCGGCCCTCAAGGTCAAACATAACGCTGATGTGGCCCTCGATGAAATCGAGTTTGACACCCCTGTCCTAAAAGGTCTGAAAGGGCTTCTGGTCCTTATAATGGGCAGGGTAGAAAGTTGGAAAAGCAATATAGGGAATAATGAAGCATAGTCGAAAACTGGTCGCAAAATAAATGAATGCCTTTCTCAGCTGGGTCATCCTAAAATGTCTCAATTGTTTAATTAATAGTTCTACTTCATTTTGCATTGTACGGGTACCTCCTCCAATTCTAAGTTTCATGCTTTAGGATGGATTAACTCTGGAAGAGAAAGGCTGGAATATGATTAAGTAGTAGGAATCAAAGCCTTATGAAGTTAGATCAAGCTAAGCTTGTCTACGCTTGAGAAAAAAAAATGATTGTAAGGGAGAATATGATAGCATTTTCTCAACTACACGAGGGATCTTCACCCAGAAGAAGGTCAAGACCTGTTCTTTATCCTCCCAAAGAGCGGGACACGGAATGGAAATTTTTGTAACTGTTCAGGAGACAGAGTAGACCTAGGAAACAAATACTGTATGCTCATTCAAGAAAGCCACAAGGTCACAAAACACATGTCACAGAAAATGAAAGGATGAGGTTGCATTTAGGTCTTTATAGCCAAGTGCTGGGAGTCTTGAAACTAAAATGATGGAGAATGCTTGACGTTTGAAGAAAATGTAGATATAACAAGTATTAGAGAAACTGGATAGAAAGGAAGTTAGCAGTGTGGTTGTATCTAGATATAAATTCTATCAAAAAGACAGCAAAGGGCATAATAGGAGCAAAAGGAAAAGTACATAGAATTCCCTAGTAGATTAATCTCTTTCTTTGAAATCATTTCCAAAGGCAAGTTAGTACTGGAAATATCTAATGGTGCCCCCCCTTCCCTGTCCCCTAAGAAGCCAAAGCTGACCTTCAGATGGAAAATGAAATTAGAGAGGCACTGGAAAAAGAAACAAAAATAGTAATTGGTGACTTCCATCACTCTCACTTAGAATGGAACACTCAAGTCTATGGACACATCAAAGCGGCTAATTTTTAGATCTCTGGTGTGATTGTGCCCTAGAACAACTAATGAAAGACACAACAAAGTGAGATATAACACTAAAAGGGGAGGGGAATACAGGTAGTCCTCGACTTATAACAGTTCATTTAGTGACCATTAAAAGTTACCACAGCACTGAAAAAAGTGGCTTACGACCATTTTTCACACTTATCACCACTGCAACATCCCCAGGGTCACATGATTTACATTTGGATGCTTGACAACTGACTCACATTTATGACAGTTACAGTGTCCCAGGATCATGTGATCCACTTTGCAACCTTCTGACAAGCGAAATCAATGAGAAAGCAGATTCACTTAACAACCGTGTTATTAATTTAAGAACTGCAGCGATTCATTTAAACGGAAATGTGGCGAGAAAAGTTGTAAAATGGGGCAAACTCACTTAACAACATAAAGTTTGGGCTCAATTGTGTTCATAAATTGAGACCTACCTGTAGTGAAGAGAGAGGGAATAAAGAGATAGACAGACAGACAAATTGAATAAAGAGATAGAGAGATACAGTTTAGATAGCGATTTGGAAGATAGATGATAGATAGATAGATAGATAGATAGATAGATAGATAGATAGATAGATATAGACAGACAGACAGACAGATGAGAGAGAGATAATAGATAGATAGATGATAGATAGATAGATAGATAGATAGGTAGATAGATAGATAGATAGATAGATAGACAGATGAGAGAGAGATAATAGATAGATAGATAGATAGATAGATAGATAGATAGATAGATAGATAGATAGATAGATATAGATAGATAAGAGAGAGATAATAGATAGATAGATAGATAGATAGATAGATAGATAGATAGATAGATAGATGGATGGATGGATGGATGGATGGATGGATGGATGGATGGATGGATAGATAGATAGATAGATAGATAGATAGATAGATAGATAGATAGATAGATAGGATATTAGAGAGAGAGGAGAGAAAGAGAGAAATACTACTATGGTAAAAGATAGTAAGCAATAAAGAAGCAACACAGGACTTCCGGTTTGCTGCTTGTCGCTGCCAGACGTTCCTTTGGGATCGTCAGCTTCCATCGCCTGTCAGAGCCGCCTTCACAACGGAATGGCGGCTCGAAAAAACTCCGTTTCCATGAGGAAACGGAGATAGAGCCGGCAGGGGTGGGTAGAACTCTCTGCGGAGTCCCAAAAGTTTTTTCTTTACTTTTGGGACGGAGCGGATGAGATGCCCCGTATCCCCAGCCGCTGCTCCGGGCTTTGGGAGACCTCTGCTGATGCAGAGCCAGGCGTCAAAAGCAAGCCTGCAAATTTAACAGATTACTCAAAGAAAATGTGAGCTGGACCTGTAAGACTGAACCGCAAGTATCTTACTGATTTTTTAAAAGAAATTACTTAAGAGAGAGGAGGAAAAGAAAGAGGAAAAAAAGCCTTTTAAAATGGCGTCGGCTGGAGGAGAGGCAGAAAGGGAAAGTCCTTCCGTTTTTTATTACTACAATGTAGCGGAATAAATACCACTGGCTACATTTGTAGACAAAACTTCGCTCCTGTGTTTTTTTTCTCTTTTTCTCTCCCTTGGAGACCTGATATTGTTGTTGATTGGAAAGAAGTCTTTCTTGCTCTTTTTTTAACAAAGTCTGCCTGGGCGGAAACATGGCACTGAGACTCGTAAAGTCAGATAAACAAGAAGGGGGGGGATTCCCCCACCAATAACTTAAAGGAATAAGTCTTAACTTTTCAGTCTGAGAAACCTGATTTTAATATAATAGAATTTTTTATAGAAGAGATTGAAAGAAGGGAGGAGATTGTGAATCAGCAATTTGAAAAATTTAAGCAGGAAATTAAAGAATTGGTGAAATCTAAGTTTGATTCTTTGGAGAAAAAATTCTCAAAAATGGCTAATGGTTTTATAGAATTTATGATGCAGTTGGACACAAATACTAATGTACTAGAGTCTAAAATGGAAGGAATTCAAGATAAATTGGACAATAGAACCCAAAAAATTGAAAATGACTTGATAAATATTCAGGATAATAGCTTAGAAGAAAAATCTAAAATGAATGCTGATCAAAAGTATGGTAATGCAGAAAATCTGCAACAGAAGATTGAAAAAGAGATTTTAATGGTACAATATAATTTCACAGAATATGCGATAAGATTAAGAGGTTTGCAGGAAAATAATAGAGATGATTTAAGGAAAATATCTTCTGAACTTCTAGCTGGGATTCTAAAGGTTCAACCTGATGAAGTGTTTTGTAGGATTGATAGAGTTTATCGAATCAACTCCTGGATTGCCAAGCAAAGGCAATTGCCTAGAGATGTGGTGATTTATTTTACAGACAAAGAAATTAGGAATAACATCGTGCAAAATTCCTTCAATTCTAAGTTGCAATTGCATGGAAGAAAGATTTGGATTTACAAGGAACTCCCACCTAAGATATTGATGGAAAGGAAGAAATTTGGTTTTCTGGTGAATGAGTTAAAAAAGAGAAATATCTCATTCAGGTGGGACGCCCCAGTTGGTATTATATTTAGATATCAAGGAGAAAGATATCAGTTAAACACTGTTGAAAGAGCGGAAGAATTTTATCAAAATAGGTTGAAAATGAACTTAACATCTTCAGGTATAATACAGGATAAGCAGAAGGAGCCGGAAATAAAGGTAAAATATCGAAATATAGAGACTGTACCAGATGAATTGCCTTTGGATTTATTGGATACCCCAGCTGGATTATCTACAAATCTGAGAGAAGTGGCATCTAACCTTAAGGTGATGACTTATCAAGGCAAGGATAAGCATGGAAACCAATTAGGTGAAATACAAGGGATAAAAAAGAAATATGAGATACAAAAACAAAACCAACAAGACCAATCTACAAAGCAGAACAAAATCCGACCAGATGATACACAATTTGTAGAAAAGAAACCAGGATGGAAACCAAACCCACAAAAAGTAAAGAAAAAAAGAAATAGGTGGCATAAAAATAGAAATTTCTAAATCAGGCAACAGTGAAGCCAGTGACTTTAAAATATGAATGATTATGTGTAAATACAGAAGAGGCGACGTATTGGTTAATATCATCCTGAAGATTGTGGCAGATCTCTGCATGGCCGTAATTTGGGGACGTGAAATGAGCCTTAAACTGATGGATTTGAATTATCTATTTTGGAATTTTTTTTGTGTGTGTTGATAAATATATTATATTATCTTGAACTACAAGGCAAGAGAATTATGCTGGGGCATGCAGAAGATCGGGTTGTTACCCACTACGATGACGGGAATTAATAATCCTGATGAAACCCACAATTATTACTATATGGAATATAATTATAATGTCACTCGGGTGGTTGTTTTTACTTTTATATATATAAGAAGATATTTACTACTGATGGGGGCAGATATGAGTGAAGATCTTGAATAAACTGTTGCACCAGCAAGTTATGTTACCCGATTATGGATGTTGGTTCTACCAATCCAGTGGAAAGACTTTAAAGAAGATACTATATGGATTATAAATTTAAAGTCATTGTCTTTTCTTTTTTTTTATTTAGATATAATGGAAAATATAGACATATATTTTTAAGTAGTGTGGGCAGTGAATCAAAGATATTAAGAAATGTTGTGTATGGTAATTTTGCTTGATAGTGGGTGAATAAGCTAGTTAGTAGATGATTAGTCTAAGAAAAGGGATTTTTAAGTGATATATTTAGGGGAGTGGAGGAAATGGATAGAGTGGAATAAATGTTAAACTAGATTTGATGGGGAAGGCTGCTTTGAAATGTTATAGTAATATACATAGAAGATTAAATGTTAAAGTAGGACTTATTGTATAGTTTTAAAGTGGAGAAGTTATTTTATAATGTCATAGTATAATGTCTTTTTTTTTCCTTTTTTTTCCTTTCTTTTCTCTTTTCTCTTTTCTGAAATGTATGGATAAAGGGGGATGTTATAATATTAATAATATTTTTAGTAAGTAAAGGTCAATATCTAGAGGAGGGAGTAAGTAATCTGTTATGAATTAGGTTTTTTTGATATGAAGAAGTCACAGGGGGGGATGGGTGGGGTGGGGAGGGGGGGTTAGGGAGGGTGAGGGAGAGGGGGGGGAAAAAAGGGGGAAAAATCTGTATTTGAAAACTTTTTCAATAAAAAAAAAAAGAAGCAACACAGGACATAAGGCATTAAGACAAACACATTTATTCAGATAAATATGCAACAAAAATATTAAATTACATTGGAATAAGAAAGCAACTACAGAAGCTGTTCGGCCATTGGAAAATGGAAGTCTTAAAGATGCACTGAAGGAAGAAAGGAAAATAACAAAGAAAAGGAAATTCTGACTTCTGGCTTCACTGCTGAGGATGTGGAGCTGACATCTCCACCTGAGCTTTCCCTTTTTAGAAGGAAGACGAGATTAAGCTGTAGCAAATGCGATATATTTGACACCCGGAATGGATCATTTTATTCACACACCACTCCTTGGCTGCTGAGAGCCAGTTTGGGGTCGGCATTAAGGCCTCAGGCTAGAAACAGGCAGACCGGGAATCCTAGTCCCACTTTAGGCACCAATCCAGCTGGGTGATCTTGGGACAATCCCTCCCCGCCCCCTCTCAGCCTTAAGAAAAAAAACCAGGGAAAACTTCTGAAAAGGTTGCCAGGAAAACTACAGAAGGCTGACACCGAGAGTCAACATTGATTTTAACATACTGTACGGGTTTTTTTCCCCCTTCCAACTCTGCTGAGCTGCTGCCAGCTGCCAAACAGCTGATTGGCATGCTGGCAGCAGTGACTCGGCTCCACACTCTCCTATCTTTGCAGAACCCCCCCCACTTTATTTCATGCACCCAGAGTGTCATGCAACCCCCTTGGTATGTCGCTGAGACAGAGGCATTGGTGGGCTGCTGCCAGTTCGGACCAGTTCTAGCGAACCAGTAGTTCCGACCATCAGATGGCCCCGCCCACCCACACTCACCCTATCCTGTCCTATATTTCCTTCTTTCTGGCTCAGCTGATTTGTGCGGCACAGCTGATTTCCACACCTCCGCTGTTCTACCAGGGCTGCCTTAGAAGGAAAGCAGCTGAGCTTCAAATTGCTGTATTTTGAACGGTGCGCGCAAGCACGTTAGGCACACGCGCTCACAGATCCGGTTGTTAAACGGGTTGCAGCACACCACTGGACAGAGGTAATGAGAGGTGAGGTTTTAAGCCAACCTGACAAACTCAAAAGAGGGCTAGTATTACTCCCAAGAGTGTTTCGAGAAGTTTGAAATTGCTGATATTTTCGTAAAAGGAAGCACATTCTGTTTAACATTGACATGCATGCTCCCAGCCTAGAATTTTAAAAAGAAATTGGCAAATTGGCCTCTCTCCAGATTACCTATTTTTAATGGGGCATATTTCAGCTTTTTGTTAATGAGGCAGAATCTGGGATGTAAGCTCCCAGGATTTGATTAGAAAATCTAACTTGCTCTGTTTCCCAGTTGATTTAGGTATCTGTTGTCAAAATAATTATCATATGACCTCATCTATAGGCAATCTAAGTCACAGTAGTTATCAGGTGGCTTTGTGTGATAACCTTGCAAAGGTGTGCTTAAATTATATTTATGTTATTTATTTAGTTTTCATATTTCTGAACCACTGATTTCTTTCAAAGAGGAACTCTGGGAAGTGTACAATAAAATGTCAAAATATAATAGGGTGTATGTATATATATATAGAGAGAGAGAGATAGAGCTATAGATATAGATAGATAGATAGATATAATTTAAATTTAAGTAAATCACACAGTCATTAAGCAAATCTGGCTTCCCCCATCAACTTTGCTTGTTGGAAGCTGACTGGGAGGATCGCCCTTGGCAATCACATTTCCCTGGGATGTTGCATCCATCATAAATAAAATTCCAGTTGCCGTACGCCTGAATTTTGATCACGTGACTCTGGGAACGCTGCAGCAGTCACAAGTGCAAAGACCAGTTCTAAATTCACCTTTTTCAGTGATTTTCTAATGGTCGCTAAATGAATGGTTTTTGTAAATGGAGGACTCCTGCAGGGAGCAAGAAGAAGGACTTGGTGGCTGAGATGCCCCTTTCTGTGTCTATGATTTTAACTGCAGAAAACTTCTAAAAGCAGCAGAAATCTCCTTCATAAAAAGCTGGAGGTAGGTAAGCTGCTTTTTGCTTTGAAGGCTGCAGATTTTCTCTGAATCTATAGAACCTTTTACTCACCGAGTGCCAAACAGGTACATGTTTTGTGTGCTTCGCGAGCGAGCCTGCCATCAGCGCTAATGCGCAGCTCCTCCCTATGTGCTGCGCACGCAACTGCACCATCTGTGCATGTGCACAGCTTTTGCACGTGCCCCCACCATGTGCTGCACGCGCAACTGCACGATCTGCACCTGTGTGTGGTTTTCACATGTGCAATGCACAAACATGAATTCCATCTGCACATGCATCTGCACATGCACACACTGTGCACCAGTACTCTCATGTGCATGCGCAAATATGCAGCATTCACAGGAAAGCTCAAAAGACCAGCTTGGTCCCTTGAATTGTGCACATGCGCACCAGTCTCAACTGGTGAGACGCGCACGCATGTGCAGCTGCAGGTGAGTTGGGCGACAGCTTGCGTGCCCGGACAAATGGTTCTGCGTGCCACTTCCAGCACACGTGCCATAGGTTCGCCATCACGGCTATAGGGCAACACACTGGATGGGGATGGCTCCTTTATCCCTGATTCTCAGTAATAATGACTGATAACATCAACTAATATTAAAAAAAAGAGTGTGTTTACACAAAATGTCACGTTCCTCATTTTAATATCCGTCCGTCTGCCATGCTAGCTTCCACACTGCCCGATATGAAGGTGCCTTTCACAGAGGCTATCCAGTGAGATGTGAGGACTGAGCAGGAATTTTTAACTCACACCTTGCACATCTCCGATCGAGATTCATCCTTGGTCTGCTACTTACTTTTTAACCTTTGTTTTTTCTTGTGGGACTAATTTTGGGGACTCAGTTAGGACTCTTATAATTTGAATGGGCGAAGAAAAGCACAACTTCCTAGTTTCTAAAAGTGACAAGCGATCTAGAAGGCGTGATGTGATACCGCCCAGGAGTAACCCAAGAAAGCAGAACAAACTCTTTCCATCTGGAGCGCAGATTTCTCCCCTTCTCTTCTGCGTGGAAGGGCAAACTGCCAATCTCTTGGAAAGGTCACTTCAGTCCGGGATCTGACCTGCAACAGGCAGCTCATGTGACACATTTGAAAATGCAATTGCTTCGTTTTTGGGGATGGACCAAAGCAAAGAGTCGAGTTTACTTTTTTTCTTAACTACTGAGTGGAAAGCAAGGGTGACTGTAAATCTCCTTTGATGAGTATGGAAAGGTATGACAGGTGTTCTTATTGATCACAAGCAAATCTATTAAAATCACAGAGGGAATTGGGATTGATTTTGTTTTTTTTTTCTTTCTTTCTTTCTTTCTTTCTTTCTTTCTTTCTACCAGTATCTATCTATCTGTATCGCACCTTTATTATTTTTACAAATAATTCAGGGCGGCAAACACATCTAATACTCCTTCTCCATCCTATTTTCCCTGCAACAGAAAACCTGTGAGGTGGATTGGGCTGAGAGCGACTGGCTCAAAGTCACCCCATTGGCTTTCAAAGCTAAGGCAGGATTTGAACTCACAGTCTCCTAGTTTCTAGCCTAGTGCCTTAAACACTAGACCAAACATTGGATGTCAATGCACCCTATTCAAAAGTGAGACATACTGAGTTGACGGTGGCTTCGTTCAAAGTCAACATATATAGAATTGCAGACTTAACAGGCCTATATATTGGAAAGAAAAGGTGTCCTCTCCTATAGTGTGAGAAAAACATGTAGTTTTATTCATTTTCTTCTCTCTCTCTCTAAATATTTTACTGCATTTTATACTACTTAACAAAGATACTTTTAACAACATGAATGTTGCACAAATGAAACTCTGAGTAACTTTTAGGATCATCCCAAGTTTGAGGAAATTTCAATGAGATTTTTTTAAAATGTGGTAGCTTAGCAATGATAAATTCTGGAAGAGAATAGCTAAGAATTCATCCAGTTGGCAACTTCATTTGGAAAATCAACATTTACTTATACTTTAGGTGAGGGGTGTCCAACCTTCTTCTTCTTCTTCTCCTTCTCCTTCTCCTTCTCCTTCTCCTTCTCCTTCTCCTTCTCCTTCTCCTTCTCCTTCTCCTTCTCCTTCTTCTTCTTCTTCTTCTCCTCCTCCTCCTCCTCCTCCTCCTCCTCCTCCTTCTTCTTCTTCTTCTCCCCTCCTCCTCCTCCTCTCCCCCCCTCCTTTCACCCATAGGCTGAGGTCATATTAACACTGGCTTCAGAAGGGTGATGTCCAGAAAGAAGACTGAGTGAAAGTTTTGTCCACCAGACTAAAACTGACAGAAGAGAATATTTGTAACTCAGGGTTGACATGAGGGGTCCTTGGTGCTCTCTGAGCTTTTTATTTTATTTATTTATTTTGTCAAGCACGTATAAGATAACAGGTAAAAGTATAAACATAATTTGAGTATAAGAAAAGAGTAAGTAAAAAGGAATATTAGGACAGGGACGGTAGGCACGCTGGTGCACTTATACACGCCCCTTACAGACCTCTTAGGAATGGGATGAGGTCAGCTTGGTTCTTTTCTTGCAAATGTTTCATTACCCTACTAGATAACATCTCACTGATCACTAGTACTGATGGTGTTATCTAGCTGGGTAATGAAATGTCCTTCAAGAAAACAATCAAGCTGAGAGAGAACACCAAGGACCCCATAGCTTAAAACTATGGGGGAGGGGGCGAAGTCTGCTGTCTAAAATGATGAGCCCTATACAGCTAGAGGCAAAGAACTGGAAAATGGTGCTGCATGTATTTACAGCGTTGAGAGCACATTCAAGATGAAATGACTGGAGTTTCAAATTGTGGTGTAAATTAAAACAAAATCATCATGTTTCCACTACAGGACAATGTTTCACCATAGGGGGGGTCTAATCCTTTCCATTTATGTTTTATTTCTTTTTCTATTACTTTAGGACACTGCCAGAACATACATAGAAAATTTCCAGCTGGTAACTGTCACTTAGGCCTTAGCCGTATTTAAAAGAATAGGTACGCAAGTGTAATTAAATCAGTAGGGTTTGCAATTGATTTCAAAATGCATGCTGCCTAGTCGTCAAATATTTCCCAGCAAATGACACACCTCTCAGCAAGGGTGACAGTGGCCCGTTGCGCAATAATGTTCTCGGTTGGTTCTCGTTTGTGAACCACCGGTTGCCAACCTGCAACTTTTGTTTAGAAAGCAAAACGGAAGCGTGCTGCTGGGCAATATGGTCAGGTGCGCCAGCAGCTGTTCCTTCATCCTTTTCTATGCAAATTGTTACTGCTGTGGGAAGAAATATCCATCTGGTTCAGTTCCAAGCTGGGAGAAAGACACTGGAAACATGGAGGCTGATTGGAAAGTTGGTTTAATGACGAACAGAACCACCAGCGTTTATGATTCTGGTGCAGCTGACAAAATGGAGTTGAAAGTGGGGGGCTTTTATATCTTCTCTTGGACTTTGTATTTGAGCTTCCTGTTCCTGTGCAAGAACATGTATTCTATTGGCTGTTGTCAGACTCCCATGGAGCCATGTTGGGGTTATGTAGGGGTCATAGCTGGCTCTACAGGCAAAGTACAAATCCTAGGTGTTTGTCTGAGCTAAATTTGGTTGACGTTTGGATTGCTCTGAGGGTGATGCAATGAAGGGGCTTGTGTTCTGAAAGGATGTTGGGTAATTCCTATTGTGGCTTAATGGCTTTCATCCTGTTTTGGCTCTTGGATGAGGGTATTTGTTTATGAATAGAGTTATCTAGGTACATCTTCTTTCAATAAGCTCTTTATCTCTTAAATGTTGACATCTGCTGTGGGCTATTAAGGAAAGTGAGGATTGCTTTCTGCCTCTAAAAAAAACACGTTTCTCCATTTCTTCCTTTGGGAAATATAATAATCTGCCTTTTTCAATATTCCTCTAAATATTTCATTCGTCTAGGAGGGTGGGGGGTGGCTTCCCACATTGCAAACTCACAAACCAACCTTTGGATACACAGAACCAATGTTAACCTCGTATTTGCACCACACTAGCATCTTTATCCAAAATGTGTTTTGTTGAAAGAGAGGAGCGAGTAGCCTGAAAGAGCAAAAAGTTAGAAAGAATGGAGGCAGGGAGAGGGAGAGAAGATTACAAAAGAGGTTTCTCCCACCAAATTGGCTGCTCAAGAGTTTCCAGGCGGAGAAGTAGATGTTGCAAAATCGCCTACCGCGCACTCAGTCCTGAAGACTGGAAATATCTTGGCCAGTCCTTCCTCGTCACTGGCCTGAAGGGTTTTTGAGGCCATCACAGTGGCTTCATTGAGACCACATGGGTGACCTTGTTCTTTCCCTGAAGCTAACCAGTTCCCTCCGTAGGCTAAATTGCTCCACTGTTGCCCTGGGTGGGGGCAGTGGTGGGTTGCCCCCGTTCGCACCGGTTCTATAGAACTGGTAGTAAAATCGGCGGGAGGCTCCGTCCACCGATCCCGACATCATCAAAATGATTCTGCACATGGCAGGTTGGAGACACCTGCTCTAAGTTCACTGGTGCCAACAAAACTCTTCTCCTTGAAGCAATAAATTAGCAGGTGCTTCAGATGGCTTGACTCAATGGCTTCCCAAAGTTCTCCCAATTCTGGGACTGCCAGTGAAACAGCCATGCCTCCCAAAACACAGAAGATCTAGAAAGGCGTTTGCAATAAGAAGACCTCAAGAAGACATAACTGCCTCAGCTCTATGATGGATGCTTCATTTGCACCAATATGTTTGGTGAAACACCTGTCAGATGCAAATAACCAGGCGCATTTGTTGAGTTCAAGGCGTAGAAGAGTTTATTATTGCTACCTCTAATACAAGAATCTAGTCAACTAACAGTCAAAGCTAAATTGGCTCTATAAGATAAAGGTCAATGGAATTCACAGGAGAGCCAGAACTTACGGTAGGTCTTCTGTGACAGTGCAATGACTCCAATCTTCAGCCCCACCTTCCAGCTCAGCTTGCTCTTCTCCTACAAACATCCCTTTCAAAGACTTTGCCCATCCCTTATTTTAACCTATCAGTTTTTACAGCTCTACAACTTCTAAGAATAGGAGCAAACATTATGACTTACAATTTGCTACTTACAGTGATGAATTCTCTTCCTCGGTATAATTTTATCACTTCATTAGGTTTGATACCTGGCCCGAGTGAATCACCATTTTTACTTTGATTTCTAGCTAAATCTCATTAGCTGCTCAAAGTGGAAACACTTACGATGTTCTGTCATGTAGTGCTTGCTCCAAAAAGGAGAAAAAGATACAACATGAGCAAAGGAACTCTCTCTTCTAAAATTCTTTTAGAGCCAAACAATTATACCTGATAGCTTGGAGTCAGAACTAATGGCCAGAACTAAATGCGCATGTAGCATGTCTGGTTTTTTTTTTATAGCGTTACTGTTATTTGAACATTTATACCATTGTGAAACCAGATGGTAGATGTCAACTATGTTGGAGAGAGAAGAAAAATGCTATTAAATGCAATTGTTGGCTTCCTTGGCATTTCGGAGAGCATCTAGATGAAATTGATAATCTATTTGTACCAAGAAAATCAAACCAAATTATTGGGAATGAGTATGGGATATATAAAAAGCTGCATGAAATTATCTCAGATTTTTTGGGGGGGCTGTTTTCTTTGTTTCTTCGCAAAGTAATAATGGAGGGACTTTGGGCCCGAACTGTGAAGTGATGAGAATTGACACCTATTACTGACTGCTGAAATGCAAACCCAATGCATGCAGCATGTACCAGGCTCAGAAAGTCTAATGAACTCCAAGTTCTAGGCTTCTTCCATACAGAGTGTGGATAAATTGAGCAATTCAAAATTTGAGGTAAGGATAATCTGGGAGGAATTTTCAGCATCATCTTACATTGTTATTCAGCTGCTAAGTCATGTTGCAAACCTATGGATCATAGCAGCCTTAGAATACAGTAACAGAGTTGGAAGGGATCTTGGAGGTCATCTAGTCCAACCCCTTGCTCACCCAGGAGACCTGTACTAGGGATTCAAACTGCTGAACAGCTGACCTTTCTGATCGACAAGCTCAGTGCCTTAGCCACTGAGCCACCTAGTCAGCCAGGCCCCCCTATTGTCCTCTGTCTCCCAGAGTTTGGCAATGCCCACTGCATTGATGACACTATCTAACCATCCCATCCTCTGCTCTCCCCTTCTCCTTTTGCCTTCCATCTTTCCCAACATTAGAGTCTTTTCCAAGAAGAGTCCTCTCTTCTCATTTGGTGGCCAAAGTATCTGAGCTTCATCATCAGTATCTGTCTTTTTCAAAGTTGATATCTTTTAGGATTTGACTGATTTGATCTCCTTGCAGTTCAAGGGACTCTCAAGTATCTTCTCCAAGAATAATCTTAGATAAGATAACCTCTATTGTCAATTTCTGTATACACAATGGCACATATTAAAATGAAATTCCAATCTCCACTTTCTAAAGAAAAAAATGCTACCCACCCAACAGTGTCACCATCCCAAGGATAAAAATAATAACATAATAACAGCAGTAGTATGCAGAAGTGCCAAGTTATACAAAATGATACCAAAACTTACATACATACAAAACTTACATACTCTTTTCTTCTTCTATGTATTCAAAATGGGTTGTGTAATACAGAGAGAGAGAGAGAGAGAGAGAAAGAGAGAGAGAGAGAGAGAGGGACCATTTGAATACACAGCAGAAAAGAGAGAGAGAGAGACCATTTGAATACACAGCAGAAAAGAAAGAGAGAGAGAGAGACCATTTGAATACACAGCAGAAAAGAGAGAGAAAGAGAGAGAGAGGGAGGGAGAGAGAGAGAGAGAGAGAGAGAGAGACAGAAACAGAGACAGAGACAGAGACAGAGACAGAGACAGAGACAGAGACAGAGACAGAGACAGAGACAGAGACAGAGACAGAGACAGAGACCATTTGAATACACAGCAGGAAAAAAATACTCTTGAGAGTTAACAAGCTATCACAGAATCTAGTTGTTCTGCTTCAGGTGCCACAAAGCTTCCTCTCAGAAGGCAACAATGAAAACTGGCCATGGAGAGGGTGTGTATAGTCCCTGACAATACTGTGGACCCTGGTCAAGCAGCAGTTATAAGCCATATCCTGGACCGAAGGAAGTGAACTTCCAATAATCTTTTTTTACCATTCTCACCATACTCTGCACAGCCTTCCAGTCCGAAGCAGTAATACTTCCAAACCAAACAGTAATACAATACAACAGGATATTCTCAATCATCCCTCTATAGAAAGCAGTAAGGACAGGGGAAGGAAGATGTGCTCTTCTCGTTGTGTTGTGCTTGGCTTTTTTCCAGATAGAAAAGCACAGGAGATCATATGAAAATATTTAGAACTGCCCAGTTGTCAATTCAACTTTTTTAAATTTCTTATTAAAAATTATTATACGTGAGTAAGTCATTTTCAACTGTGATTTATTCAAAATGCTTTTGGATTTTCTTGTAAACTGAATGAACAATATAGACTACAACAGAAGGGAAACAGGTTCAGTTAGAATGCTACATTTTGATAGTCATCCCAATTCTGGGATGACTATTCTGGGATGACTGTCTAGGAGCCTGGTGGTGCAGTGGACTAAACTACTATTAAAGTAGTATTTAGCTGCCAGCTGCCTGCAATTACTGCGAGTTCAAATCTCACCAGGCTCAAGGTGGACTCAGCCTTCCATCCTTCCAAGGTAGGTAAAATGAGGACCCGGTTTGTGGGGGCAATAAGCTGACTTTGTATAAAATAGAACACCGCTTAGGGGGGGCCAAAAGCCCTACTAAGCAGGTATATACAAAAGTATGAAGGCTATCGCTTAAAAGCATTGTAAGCCGCCCTGAGTCTCCGGAGAAGGGCGGCATATAAATCAAACTAATAAAAATAAATAATAAAATAAAATAAATTCTGATAAAATGCAATAATCTTGAGATTTCCTTCACATCTCATTAGCAAGCCATACTTCAAGCCAAATGGAATACTTCATCTGGACAGTTGGAAAGTCTTCTCATGATATATACTGTAAGCATTAATTCTGGTGCCCTTCCTTTGGATCAAAACTTCACCCTTTCACGTCACGGTATATTATTAGAGCAGGGTGTTTATCGAATCCATTAAGTATGAGGAACTAATTTCGAGGCATTATGTAGAAGATTGTTCTGGTTGTTCCAAATTAAGACCACAAACATTTATTGGAGCCACTCTCTTCAAAAGTTATGGCGCCACATGGACTGCTGTTGGAAACAGAGCAAGCTGTGCACGCAATCTGCAAAACACTTCTTCATCCGCATAAAGATTTTTGACCCAACCAAGCTGAACTATTAAGAAGACCAAAAAGGGCTTCCTTCCAACGTAATAAATGACTAGAAGCTGTGGTCACCCAGAATGCAAAACCTTGAAGGCTGAAAACAGCTGCTCCCCACCCTCTGCTTGGTAATTACATTTGCTGGCAACCTGCCACAAGTGCCACACATATTAATATTGCATGGCTGAGCATAGTGAGAGAACGTCAGAAATCCACAGCTACTGTAAAGAAAACAGCTTCAAAACGTTGGCTTCTCCAAAGATATTTTTCTACATTTGGAGGGTATGAGATCATGCGTTGCATAGTTACTCAAATAGCATGGTTCTGTAAGCCTTGGTTTTGTGGGTTGTGTATACTGTCCCATCATCCCATGAAGACAACAAATATTTAGGAAAGTAAATGTGAGTAAGGGGAATAGAGAGCTGAAACAAAACTACCGTTGTACGTTCTTAGGTTATTCATTTAATACTAGAGCTGTGGTGGCACAGTGGTTAGAATGCAGTATTGCAGGCTAATTCTGCTGACTACCAGGAATTCGATTCTCACTGGCCAAAGGTTGACTCAGCCTTCCATCCTTCCAAGGTCGGTAAAATGAGGCGCTCAGATTGTTGGGGGCAATATGCCGACTCTGTAAACTGCTTAGAGAGTGTTGTAAAGCACTATGAAGTGGTATATAAGTCTAAGTGCTATTGCTATTCAATAGATCAGTCCTGATGGTATACACCAAATGTTAAATAAGAAACATGCATTTCTTTGGACTTTAAAAAGAGAAAGCCTGAAGAATAAAATATTTCAGGCTGTCTTCCTCAAATTAAGCGTGGCAAATTTGTCTGAGACTGCAGTGCCATATGCATGGGCCTAGAAAAAGTTCCTATTGACACAGGAGGACCACAGTAGTGCGCTTGTGTTCCTTCTTGTCCAGGACATGGGGCATATCTGACTTCAATTCATGATATTTTTCAGATCTTAATCCTAATTAAGGATTATCATCTTAATAGGGCGGACTGCATGTGGGCTTTAGGGTGGTAACTGATCTGTGATTTGCTGCTGAAGATTTTTTAAATAAACTTCTCACTAATTTAATTTGATTACTAAGTGTCAATGGAGATAACTCGATAAGTGATATTCAAAGACATTTCATAACTCGATAAGTTTCAGAGGCAGAGAGTTGGTCTAAATATTCAGCTGTCAATTTTGCTTATGTGTGAGTATGGTCCAAGCAGAGTTTTCTTCTAAACAGGATATAATATTGGATGTATATCAAAGGTTACTTCAAAAGTTTGTAGTTGCATTAATTCCAGGAGGAAAAGGAATTGTGCACGTCACCCTATATGTTGAATTCTTCCAATCCAAAAGCTTTCCAGAATCTAGGAAATCTATCCATCAGCAGAAAAAGGAAGGCTTTTTGGCTAGAAGATTAGAGAGGGCTAAGGTCTATTACACCTGGGATAAAAGAATGAAATGTATAGAACGGTTAAGAATCTAATTGAAAATGACAGGATCATTGCAATGTCTGACTGGAATAATTCAGACCATACAGGTATTACTGACTTTCAACCAGACTTGAGTCTGAAAATCTGGTCGTAAATTGAAACCTCACTTCATTAAGCGAATACAACAGTCACTGCAGTGGTGGGATTCAGCCGGTTCGGGCAAACTGGTAGTTAAATTGCTGACTGGCCCCGCCCCTCCCCACCCCGCCCCTTCCAGGAGTCCCCACGCAGCCTATTTTGGCTCCCAGGTAAGTGCAGGGAGGCCCACTAGGCCTGAAATGGGGTGTGGGAGGGTGCGGTGCACCACCCCGGGGCCCATTTTCGCTCCCAGGAGGCTTCAGGGAGGCCTCCTAGGCCCAAAACGGGGCATGGGGGGGTGCAGCACATTGCCCTGTAGCCCATTTTCGCTCCCAGGGGGGTGCAGGAGGCCAAGTGCTGCCTGTCCCACCCCCTGGTGGGGGTGGGGGTTTGCCAGAAATTGAAAATAAACACTGGCCTGTGTCCCAAATTGCAATCTCATGGTCATTGGACACTGCAAATGGCTACAAAGGTGAGATGGTTGCCAAGCACCCACAAATGCACTCACATGATTTTGATGGGGTGTGTGTGCAGTCCTTGTAAGCTTTAAAATGGGTGATTAGTAGGATTTTTTTTGGGATAGTGCCATAACTTTGAATGTTTAAGCAACCAGACATAAATCAAGGACTAACTGTATAACACACTCATCTTATTATTAATATAATTAATTATAAAGCTTTTAAATACTTGTTGCATTGTCCATTTGATCCACAATATTAAATTTCATGTCTTAATATACACAGAAAAGTCCAGCTTCCTGAATTTACTTTCCATCTTACTTGGACATCATTGTGGAGCTCTGTCTTAATTTGGAGATATGACACAAATTCTATTCTATTAAATTCTATTCCAAGTTTCTTTGTTTTGCATTTCCATGCAAAAGAATCCAAAAACAAACCTTTTGAATAAATAAATTCAGCTGAATTGAATGTTCAATTAAGTTTAATGCATAAAGAACTGCAGTAGTTCCCCCCAAAAAAAGTACTTTGTTTTCATTGAAGAAATAATTATTTCAAATTTCTAACAGTATTTGTAAGAAAGGGAAACTATCTGTAATCTATATTTATCAGGAGCATCTCCATTTTTCATTCTACTATACGTCCACTAGATGGTGCTACAAAATATGAAAAATTAAATTTTCTGCTAAACACAAGACAAAAATAACCTGGATACTGTACTGGGAAATGTGTCATCCTGTTATCAAGACTGACAGCTACTGCAAGGACAAAAATCTGCAAGGAGAATCGGTGCTCTAAATAGGATTTTCAATCATTAAGGCACAGCTGTACAAACATGACAGTTTGTTCTATTTTGTGCAGAAGAAGGAAAAATATCTCCGAAGTGGAAACAGGCAAAGGCAATTTGAGTGATTGAAAAATTCAGCATTTCCCCTTCTCAATCATGGAAGCATTTTAAAAATAATCTACAAGCTGTTTGCTAAGGAAAAGAAGAATAAAGAAAAAAAGAAATACAAAATCTGATGAGGAATATTCAAATGAATTGAATTCAAATTCCTTTTTAAAAACTTATAACTTTTGTTCTGTGCTTTATGTGTTTCTTTACCATATGCAAATATACCAAGTTACTCTCTTTAATGTTCTCTCTTTGTTTTTAATTTCTTCTTGCTTCTTGGAAGTTTAGGAAGCACAATAGAGATTAAGTATGAGTCACTTTGAATTTCATTTTATTTTGGGTTATTTTAGGTGTGAATGCGCACTTAACTTTTCCATGTTTGAATTCTTTAAACAGCTTATGGCATATATTCACTTTATGTTTTGGATAGAAATTAAGAATTTCACCATAGATTGTGAAGACTGTGAAGATGGTCAGTTCCAGTGCCAACTTAGCATGAAAGCTGGCTGGATGACTTTGGATGAATCACCAGGGAGGCTGGGAGTTCTAGTCCCCCTTTAGACATGAAAGTCAGCTGGGTGACTTTGGGCCAGCCCCCCTCTCTCGACCCAACTCACAGGGTTGTTATTGTGGGGAAAATAGGAGGAGGACAGAGTATTGTGTATGTTCGCCACCTTGAGTTATTTATAAAAATAATAAGGGAAGGATAACTATCTAATAAATAAATAAAATTTTGGGGAGCAAATTTGGGCATCCATACTTAGCAGGTGAATGGTAGAATGTACATTTAACAGGAATAAATGCCAGCTAGCATTTCTCTTTCTCTGAAAGAACTTTGACTTATAGTTAAGATGCATTAGAAAGCAGATTTTTCTTCTGCTATAATAATATCTGAGAAATTCATAACAGCATGGGTCTTTCTGGAATGACCACAGGATCGTGCAACATTTCTGGGGATTGCTATGAAACAAATGGCCTCATAATGGACAGACCACAGATTTAGAATTATTCAGGAAACATTTAAAACAGAGACATAGGCCAAATCCCCCAACCACCTTCGAGAGCAGCGGTGGGATACGATGGGCCCTTTATGACTTGTGGATTTCAACTCCCAGAATTCTAGGAGTTGAAGTCCACAAGTCATAAAAGGGCCCTCATTTCCCACCCCTATTCTAGAGTTTAAGAAATGCGGGGGAAAAAATTGATCAGATTTGACCTAGGATGTTCAAGACTAGCTTCTGGTCCAGGGGTGAAATCCAGCAGGTTCTGACAGGTTCTGGAGAACCGGTAATGGAAATTTTAAGCAGTTCGGTGTACCTCTGGCTGGCCCCAGAGTGGGGAGGGAATGGGGATTTTGCAATATCCTTCCCCTGCCATGCCCACCAAGCCACGCCCACAGAACCGTTAGTAAAAAAAATTGGATTTCACCACTGTTCTGGTCTATCGATTGCCCACTTAACTTCGCCACACCTGAATTACAACTCAGGCATTTCTTTGCACACTTACATGTCAGATATCCATTGGAGCAGGACTAGCAGTAAAGTCAAAATCCTCCCTGCCCTTTGAGCCAAGGAAAAGAACATTTCCACTGGGCCTCCAAACTCTAGGAATCAATTGTGAAGGAAGACTTGGCAACACATGCGTAAGCATGGACCCCCAAATGAATGTGTTTCTTTCACTTTTCAAAGAAGCCCTTGGAGGCCAGGGAGAAAAGAATCCTCATTATAGGCTTCTAGAGTTATGTGTCTTCCCCACCTCTTAATGCTTGGCCAGCCCACCCTTCTTTCAATGGCATTGCTTTAAATAGTCCATGCTTTGCATTGGGAAGATTGGTGTTTTCACATAAGTCATGTCTGACATTGTTGCGTTTGCCTTCCCACAATTCAAGTCCTAGCCAGCCCTCACCCCAGCAGCCTTGCCAATAAATCCACTGTACAGTGTATTTAAGCTTGTCTTCTTGATTGCTTCTCCACTCTCTCAGATGTCCTTTCTCCCAGTTATATAGCGGACAATGCAGCGCAAACATAAATCTGAGCCTTCCTACAGCAGCCCTGTTGTAACATCTCGGTATTGTGTGCGGGGAGATCAGCTGATCAGAAATGATAGATTCATTTCTATTCCAAACAGCTTCTAGACCAGAGTTCCTCAACCTTGGCAACTTTAAGGTGCAGAAACTTCATGGCTGACTGGGGAATTCTGGGAGTTGAAGTCCACAGAGTAAACTCTGAGAAGTATCACAGAGTTCCCAAGGTTGAGAAGCTCTGATCTAGAGTGATGATCAGCACTGATGATGTTACCTAATTTGGGCAATGAAACATCCACAAGAAAACAACCAAGCTCAGAGAGCATCAAGGATTCCTCATTTCAACCCTGAGCTACAAATATTCTCCTTTATTGAAACACTGGTCTAGACAGAACCCCAAAACCCAGCTACAGCAGAAGTCTTTCCTCAACATAAACCAGACCTACACCATTCAGGTAAGGGATAGGTATGCTTGCCAGAAACTACTGGAAGATATTGAATGTGGGCTTTTCTATGTTTTTTCTTTCCTATAACGCCAGAGGAAAACTATCTTATACTATATTAAAAGTGTCTCTAGACTTTCTTGTCCTGTTCTATTTCCTCCTCCTTCTATTTTTATTATCCTAGAAACCAGGAGATAGTGACTTCTAGTCTTGCCTTAGGCATAAAAGCTGGCTGGGTGACTTTGGGCCAATCACCAGAAGACTCTGAGTTCTAGTGCTGCCTTAGGTACGCAAGCCATTTGGATGACTTTAGGCCAATCACTCTCTCACAAGCCAACCCACCTCACAGGGTTGTTGTTGTTGTGGGGAAAATAGAAGGAGGAAGGAGTATTAGATATGTTTGCTGCCTTGAGATCAGTGGTGGGTTTCTACCGGTTCGCCCCGGTTCGGGTGAACAGTAAGTGGCGGCAGCGGGAAGCTCCACCCACCCGCCCTTACATCATCACAGACACTCTGGTATGCACAGAAGGTTCTGCGCATGTGCAGAAACATCGCATGCCAGCGAAGCGAGCGTGCATGCGCACACTCACAGTTCCAAACCGGTAGCGAAGGTAAGTGGAACCCACTACTGCTTGAGATACTTATAAAGTAATAAAGGCAGGATAAAAATCCAAACAATAAAGTTTGCATGCACTGGAAGGAGCAGATTTCAGCCATGAGTTCTACCAGCAGATGTCAAAGATGGATACAAGCAAAGCACCTGTCCTACCACTGATTTTCCTCCTTACCAGGCATATGAGATGGTGGGAATCTGGCCTGATCCCAGGTTTAGAATGACTTCTGTCATCTTATAAATGCTTCTTCCTGCTGTTTCCTGAACCTTGGAAAAGTAACCACAAGACCTGGTTTTTAGTCCCTTTCAAGCATCTTTCCCACTCAGGACCAGCCTGCCATCCATGAGAAACTCTTGTTCTTGTGCATGTTTTTCGACTTGATTTTATTGAACGTTTAAAAGAGGATTTTCGAGGCACATTTTGCAGAGCGAAAAAAGCCTCCCTGTTTGTTCTCCAATCCCAGCAGCAGACCTTTTCCCACTTTCCTGGAGAAATGTCAATTTGCTGATCTCCTTGTGCAAACCAACAGCTGCTATTGAGGTTGGCCATAATTTGGCAACACCAGAAGGACAGGCAACAGTGTTCGGGTGTAATGGATATACAAATTGTTAGATCAGGCGCAGGAACAGAAGACGTGACCAGCTCGATACATGTAACAGCTTTATTTACAATGTAACAAGTAAAAGAAGACTGCTGGCGCGCTGCCGGAGCTCTCCTTATATTCGCTCCCGGCAGACGCACCGCCCCTAGACAGGGATTCAAATCTCCCGCCCGATGGCTGGCAGCCAATCAGGGCGGATGTCCTTATAAGGACATAACACTTCTCCCCCCTTAGTCTGGACTGTCAAATCTCGTCCACAAAAGTCACGTAATCGCGCAGGTACGTCGGACGCCTCGGCACCCTAGCTGACCTGCGCAGTCTCACTTGTTCTCCGTCTCCGACCTGGATGGACGGGGCTCTGTCGTCTCCCGGCTCCCTCTCCGGAACCGGGCTTGGTTCGGCTGTCGAGTGAGCGGGGTCACCCCCAGCGCCTCCGGCCGGACCGCAGACCTTGGATGGCTGGTTCTGATGGTCTTCTTCCTGGCCTGTGGATCTGTCGCCTCGTCTCGGTGGCTCGGTTCCGACCCGGGAAGAGCGTCTGAGTCTCGGTAAGTCCATCGTTTGCTCCTCCCTGGTCTCCCGGGCGCTGCGGTTCGGTTGCGGTTCGGCCTGGTGCCGGGTGGCTGGTGGTTCTGTTTGGTGCCCTCTGGACCGGCCCGCCGGCTGCGGGTGGTGCTGGCTTGTGTTGCGTTGTCTGACCTCGCAGGGGTGGTGTTGGCCTGCTAGGTCGGGCTGGCGTTGGTCTACCCCGTCTGGTCGGTGGTGGACGACCTGGTCGGGCTGTTGTTGCGGCACTACCTCTGCGGGGCGGCGGAGGTCTCCCCTGCCGGGGTGGTGCAGGTCTACCTGGCCGGGTTGTTGTCGGCTTTCCCTTCCCCCTAGTCCCTGGTCTACCGTCGGGTGGTGCCTGGGGTCATCCGGGTCGGGGTGTTGTTTCCTGGCTGCCTCTTGTGATGGGCGGGGGTCCCTCTCGCAGGGGAGTCGTGTGCCACCCTTGCCCATGGGTTGGGGGGTGCCCGTCTTGGATGGGTCCCGGTCTACTCGCCTGGAACCGAGGTCTCCTTGGCTGGGCTGTCGTAGGCTGCTGTCACTGGTGGGGTGCGCCGCTCCTCCTCTGGGCAGGTACCGGTCTACTTGCGGGCTGGGTTGGTGGTCCCTGGCCCTGTTGTGCCCGGTGCCCACCTGGCTGGGTTGGTGGTGCCATCCCCCATGCGGTTGGCCCCGGTCTACCTCGCTGGGCTGTCGACGTGACAGCATCTGGTAGTGGGCTGGGACGACCTTGTCGGGGTGGTGCTGCTCTGCCTCGCAGGGGTGTGGTAGGCCTACATCGTCGGGGTGTTGTAGGCCTACCTGGTCTGGGTGTGGTAGGTCTACCTCGCCGGGGTGTTGGAGGCCTACCTCGCCGGGGTGTTGTAGGCCTCCCTCGTCAGGCTGGTTTTCATGTGCTCCCCCCCACCTTTTTCGGAGTTGGTCGATGTGGCGTCTCGTGAACTGTCCATCTTCCAACTCGACGATGTAGGATTTGGGGCCGGTTGTGCTGGCAATCTTCCCTTTCAGCCATTTAGGAGAGCCGCTGAAATTTAGCGCGAAGATTGAATCTCCGTTGCTGAAGGCGCGAAGCGGGCGGCTGGCGGTTGCGGTCACTTCCGGGCTGTATTGGGGGTGCAGCCGGTCCAAGGGTGACCTCAACCTTCTGCCCATCAACAGTTCGGCCGGGCTCTTGTGGGTGGTGGCGTGTGGCGTGATGTGCTGGGTGAGGAGGAAGTTGTCTATTCGCTCTTGCCAGTCCCCCGGGCCCATCTTGGTGAGGGCCTCTTTGGTCAGCCGGACCATGCGTTCGGCTTGTCCGTTTCCGGCCGGCCTGTAGGGGGAGGACAGGGCGTGGCGGATGCCCAGTCCTGCCAGGAAGGACTCCATGGCCAGGGATGTGAGCTGGGGGCCATTGTCTGAGACCAGCACATCCGGTAGACCATGTGTGGCAAAAAGGCGGCGCAGGGCTCGGATCGTTGCGTCTGTTGTGGTAGATGCCATGGGCACCACCTCGAGCCATTTGGAGAAGGCATCTACCACAATGAGGAGGTGTCGCCCTTGCATCGGACCCGCGAAGTCGATGTGGATCCTCGACCAGGGGTTGCTGGGGGTCTCCCACTTCGCGACTTCGGATTGCGGCGGCGCTGGGCGAACTTCTTGGCACGGGTCGCATCTGGAGACCCATTGTTCAATGTCTCTGTCCATGGAGGGCCACCAGACATAACTCCGTGCCAGGGCCTTCATGCGGACGATGCCCGGATGCCCCTTGTGCAGGGTCTCTAACGTCCGCCGTTGCAGAGTGCTTGGAATCAGCACCCTGTCTCCCCATAGAAGGCAGCCCTTTATGGTGGACAGCTCCTCCTGTTTCCTGGCGAACGGGCTGAACCTTTCCTCTGGCTTTTCCGCTGGCCACCCTCTGAGGATCCAGGACTTCACTTGGCGGAGTGTGGGGTCCTTTTGGGTGTGGACGGCCACATCTGCGGATGACACTGGGCAGCTGGCGTCGTCATCAATGTGAAGTAGGTGGAGCGTGGGGGCTGGGTCCTCGACCGGCTTCTTCGACGGGCATCTGCTGAGGGCGTCAGCGTTCCCTATGGCTGTGCCTGGCTGGTGCACGAGCCTATAGGAGTAGCCAGCTAGGAAGATGGCCCATCTCGTCATTCTTGGGGACATGAAGGTCGGGGTTGGTTGGTCGCCTGCGAGGAGTCCCAGGAGAGGCTTGTGGTCTGTGACTATGGTGAAGCGTCTTCCGTAGAGGTATTCGTGGAAACGCTTCACTCCAGCCACGATGGCCAGGGCTTCTTTGTCCAGCTGGCTATAGTTCCGTTCTGCGCCAGACATAGTCTTTGAGAAGTACGCTATTGGGGCTTCCGAGCCATTGGGCAGTTCGTGGCTGAGAACTGCCCCCACCCCGTAAGGCGACGCATCGCAGGTCAGTCTGATGGGGAGCGTCTCGCTGTATTGGATGAGGACGCTTTTGGACGTCAATAGTCCTTTGATGGCCCGGAATGCCGCTTCCTCTTCCTGGCCCCACTTCCAGGAAGCCGATTTCCCCAGCAGGCAGTGGAGTGGCTCAGCAACTGTGGCTTTCTGTTTTAAGAAAATGGCGTAGAAGTTGAGCAACCCAAGGAAAGCCTGAAGCTCCGTTTTGTTTTTTGGGCTTGGAGCTTCATGGATTGCTTCCACTTTTGATTTGGTGGGGTGTATGCCTGTGCTATCAATGAGGAAGCCCAGGAACTCGACTTCCTGTACTCCTATGATGCACTTGTCCCGCCTGACCCTCAAACCCTTGGCCTTGAACCGCTGCAGGACAAGCCTGAGCCTTTCAAGGAGTTGGGCTCTTGAGTCACCGGAGATGAGCACATCATCGAAGTAAGGCACCACCCCTGGAACGCCTTGGAGAAGGCGTTCCATCATGGATTGGAAGATACCAGGGGCAGCGCTGACTCCAAATTGGAGGCGGTTACATTTAAATGCCCCTCTGTGTGTGACAATTGTCTGAGCCTCCGCCGTTTTGTCATCCACTGGCAGTTGCTGGTAAGCCTGGGCCAGGTCCAGTTTCGCGAAAATTGATCCAGATCCCAGGGAATGCAGCAGATGTTGCACCACTGGGACTGGGTATGCGCTCTGTGCCAACGCCTTGTTGATGGTGCAACGGTAGTCAGCACAGATGCGCACAGACCCATCATGCTTCAGTGGGGTCACAATGGGGGTCTCCCATGAGGCATGATCGATCGGTTCCAGGACGCCCTGGGCGATCAGCTTATCCAGCTGTTCATCTACTTTAGGCCGCAGGGCAAATGGAACTCGGCGGGGCTTGAGCCTGATTGGGGTGATTCCCTTATCCAGATTAAAAGAGATTGGCCTCCCCACAAATTTTCCCAGCTTACCATCGAAGACTTCCTTGAACTCTTCGATGATGGAGTCGAGTTCGTCCCTGCGGATCTCGTGGATGCCCTGAAGTGAAAGTCCTAGCGGCTTGAACCACTCCACACCCAACAGGTTCGGTCAGCTGTGCTGCACGATGGTGATGGGTAGCTTTCCATCGAAGTCGTTGTACTTCACATGGATGGTTGCTCTGCCTAGGATTTCAATGGGGTTCCCGTTGAAGTCCACAAGTTTGTCTTTCGGGGCTTTCAGCTGGGTCCTTTTGTATGCTGGTTTCAGCTGTTGTAGGTGCTGCCAGTCCATGATGGAGAAGGCGGATCCGGAGTCTACCTCCATCTTGCACGGGGACCCCTCTGCTATCAGCGTCACGTGGAACTTGGTGGTCCCCTCGTCGCTTGTGTGAGCAATGGTGGTGGTCTGGTGCACCGTTCTGTTTCGGGGATATTCCTCCTCCCCGCGCCGGGACTGGTTTGAGGACCGTTTGGATGTCCTCTGATTATCTTTGCGATTTTCCCGGAATCGTGGTCTGGGCGGTTCCGGGGCTGGGTCTGTGGCTCTGCAGGCCTCGGCGATGTGGCCCCTCTTCAGGCATCGGCGGCAGGTCACGTCCCTCCATCTGCAGTTTGCCCTGGGGTGGTCGCCTCTGCAGCTGCCGCATCGCTCTCCCTGGTCGCCATGCTGTGGGTTTTCCCGCCTGGGGGGGCGGGACACCTTGTGGACGGCCATTTCCCCATCAGAATCGGATTGAGTGGTTGCCTCGTCTGATGAGGTCGGGCCCGACTTGTGGATCTTATGGATCCCTCTTGCTTTTACCATTGCGGCGGCTGCTTGCTCCGACGTTTCAGCCGCTGTTGCCTCGTCGAGGACGTCTTTAAGCGGGATCCTCTTCCTGCTGAGGAATTTCTTTTGCAGCCCCACATCTCTCATTCCAAAAACAATGCGGTCCCGGATGGCATTGTCCACATTGTCGAACTCACAGTTGGCAGCGAGTTGGCGGAGCGCTGCCACGAATTCCTTGATGGATTCACCTTCCCGCTGGTTTCTTTGCTGGAAGGTGAACCTGTTTGCTATGGGGGTGCCTGTAGGTGCATAGTGCTCCTGTAGGACTTCCTGCAGGTCGTTCCAGGACATCTCCTCGATGTCCCTGGGTGCCACGAGGTCAATCGCCATCTCCAGGACGTCCGATCCGCAATGAGCCAGGAAGAGGGCTCTTTTCCTCTCATCGTCGAGGTTCTGGTATCCATTGCCTCGCAGGAACTGCCGGAATCGGACCCTGTATGACCTCCACTTCTCCCGGGATGGGTCGAATGGGTTCAGCGCGGTCATCGGGGCTTGCGGGGTAGCCATTCTGGAAGTCGCTGTGGTGTAGTGACTTCAGCTCGTTGGGCGATCGTGCCGTGAGTCTTTCTCAGGTTCTCTTCTCTAGTCCTTCGTCGCCAGTGTTAGATCAGGCGCAGGAACAGAAGACGTGACCAGCTCGATACATGTAACAGCTTTATTTACAATGTAACAAGTAAAAGAAGACTGCTGGCGCGCTGCCGAAGCTCTCCTTATATTCGCTCCCGGCAGACGCACCGCCCCTAGACAGGGATTCAAATCTCCCGCCCGATGGCTGGCAGCCAATCAGGGCGGATGTCCTTATAAGGACATAACACAAATCTCCATCATTGGCTGCGTTTTCCCTAGCATTGGTTTCCCGATGGCCCTTGAAAGGAACCGCAAAGGCAGAAGAGAATCTGTTCTCATAGCAGCGTCACAGATGATTTACAGGACACTTTGTCAACAAACAAACAAACAAACAAACCTAAGCAAGAAGCTTAGTTGCACTTCAGCAAAGGCGTAGCTGTGATGAAAAGTTCCTGTACATAACCAAGGTAAGTGCCACCCAGTGATTAAACTGGGTGGCATAACTATTTGCAGAAATGCCAATGCTCTCTTTTCAAAGCAACGTTCTGTATAATGCAGGCTTGTGGTGTACCTGAAGTGTTCCTACCAATCTGTATGAAACGGTTGGACATATTCGCTCCCTTTATGCTATTTGCACCTCAACTGTAAAAACAGCCCCTCCTTTACCTGTGAAAGAAGTAATCACATACACCCCTCCCCAGAGAATGAAATATTTTGGCGGATATGAAAAGAGGAAGGATATTATATTTCCCCAAAGGAGAAATGGTGAAAAAAAATCTTAACAAAGGCAGAAAGCAATCCCAACAGTCTCCAGCAGATGCCTGAAATATCTAGAGATGGATATTTTGTGCCAGTGGTGGGATTCAATTTTTTTTTACTACTGGTTCTGTGGGTGTGGCTTGGTGGGCGTGGCAGGGGAAGGATACTGTAAAATCTCCATTCTCACCCCACTCCAGGGGAAGGTTACTGCAAAATCCCTATTTCCTCCCGATCAGCTGGGAATCGGGAGGCTGAGAATATATGGGAGCAGGGCCAGTCAAAGGTGGTATTTACCGGTTCTCTGAACTACTCAAAATTTCTGTTACCGGTTCTCCAGAACTGGTCAGAACCTGCTGAATACCACCTCTGTTTTGTGCCCATTAAGAAATCCAGGCCAGCTTTTTCACAAACAAAACATCTTCAGATCCAGATGATGGGATTAAGAATTTACATCCCCCCCCCCAAATTCTAAGAACAGGATGTGGCCTTTAGGACATAATAGGATTAACCCACCACCATTAGAATAGCTAAAGGCACCAGGCTCACTACATTGCACAAACCTCTGCAGCATCTCAGAACCCTATAAAAATCCATGTGCTCATCAAACCAATTTGTCATCTGTCCCAGAACTACATGCTGTTGTTGGTTCTGCTCATCAATAAACAAGAGTCCTTCTTTCCAATCAGCCTTCATTTTATTTCCAGCACCTTTCTCTCATCTTGGAACCAGACTGGATTTTTCTTCCTACATCTGGTTACAAGAATGAGCTAGGAGAACATTTTTATGAAGGTATACATTGCAGGGGTGAGGAACGATGGCCCTTTTATGGCTTGTAGACTCCAACTCCCAGAATTCCTGAGCCAGCCATGCTGGTTCAGGAATTTTGGGAGTTGAAGTCTACAAGTCATAAAAGGGCCATCGTTCGCCACCTCTGGTATACAGGTTCAATACCTTGTATGTATCTCATATGCTATGGAGATAGTTCTCAACCAAAATACAACAATTGCAGCCTTGTTATTTGTTTAGTTACATCTGCCTTTATTATTTTTATAAAAATCTCAAGGCAGGGAACATACACAATACTTCTTTCTCATCTTATTTTCCTCACAATAACAACCTTGTGAGGTGAGTTGGTCCAAAGTCATTGAAAAAGGTATGACTAGAACTCACAGTCTCCTGGTGATTGGCCAAAAGTCACCTAGCCAGCTTTCATGCCTGATACGGGTCTAGAACTCAGTCTCCTGGCTTTGAGCCAAGGTCAAACCAAGAAATAGCCAGTATTGGATCTAGATAAGCTGCCAATTCCAGGGCATGACAGACACATTTGTAGGTCTGCTTTGAACTACTGTATTCCCAGGTCGCAGTGTTTCTGGGCAGATCTATAGATATGGACCCCACTCTGTAGCTAATAACTGTGCTCGTATTTATTATGTCAAAAAGGGCAGCCTTATCTTGACTTGTTGATTTTGGATCAATTTGCTTCCGGCCTCTGATTCTTTCATTCTCCTTCTGAGAGAGAGAGAAAGGGAGGGAGGGAGGGAGGGAGGGAGAGGGGGGGAGGGAGAGAATATGAAGGAAAGGTCAAAGTAAGTTCTGTGTTGTTTTCACACGATAACTGACTGACAGGACTAAGCTGATCCAAGAATTACAAGTTTGATCCTGTGAGCCATCCTACAGGCTGGGACTCAGCCCTGTAACTGCAAGGGGATCCTGGGCTTTTTGCTCAGATACTGAGAGCTGCTTTGTTTCCTTCTGCACCAGAGAAAACAAGCACTGGTCAAAGGTGCTTTAATAAAAGAGAAATACTTAGCTGGCCTAAACCAGCCCAAAGATGGGGGGGGAGGCTTTGCGGGGAACGCAGCAAGGAAGGTGTTGATTCAACCCTTGTAATAACTTCATTGAATGGACTATTCCTCATGTAGTCTTCTATTTATTAAGGGTTATGACTGCTTTGCTTAGAGCAGCAAACTGGCCTCATACCTGGTGCCAACCCCAATACACCTGGTGCCAGAATCAGAACAGATCATCCTTAATTCCTTTCTCAGGAGCTGAAAGAAGGATCTCGGGTAACGCTTGTTCTTTCCTGACTTGGCTGCCAGTGTAGAAATCAGGACAGACATAGGAAACCATCTCTTTGAGCCTTTGAAGCCAGTATTTTATTTTTATTTATTTATTTATTTTATTTTATTGAATTTCTATACCGCCCTACTCCCGAAGGACTCAGGGCGGTGAACAGCCATAAAATAAAACACATACATATACAAAATTTAAAATCGAATAAAATGAATTAAATAAATTAAGCTGAATTGATACCCATAATTTAAAATACCCATATTTTAAAATACAGTAAAAAATTTAAAATTTACACTTAAAAGGGAGAAGATTTAGGCGAGGCCAGCTTGATGAAATAAAAGAGTCTTCAGCTCGCGGCGGAAGGTGCGCAGATCCGGAATCCTCCGTATCTCTGGGGGGAGCTCATTCCAGATCGTCGGTGCCCCCACAGAGAAGGCTCTCCCCCTAGGGGCCGACAGTCAACATTGTTTGGCCGACAGCACCTGGAGGAGCCCCTCTCTGTGGGAGCGTACTGGTCGGTGGGAGGCTATTGATGGTAGTAGGCGGTCCCGTAAGTAACCAGGTCCTAAGCCATGGAGCACTTTAAAGGTGGTAACCAGAACCTTGAAGCGCACCCGGAAGACCACCGGGAGCCAGTGCAGCTCGCGCAGGAGAGGTGTTACATGGGAGCTCCATGCTGCTCCCATAACCACCCGTGCGGCTGCACTCTGCGCCAGTTGGAGTCTCCGGGTGCACCTCAAGGGAAGCCCCATGTAGAGAGCGTTCATTTTGTTTTCAGAGAAGAGCAGGGTAGAAATGCTCCATTGTATTTCTTAAAACTGTAAGCTGTGGATATTCTCTGATTATGACAGGATACAAGGAAGGAGAGAAGGACGCGGTGGCTCAGTGGCTAAGTTGCTGAGCTTGTCGATCGAAAGGTCGGCAGTTCAGCAGTTCGAATCCCTAGTGCCGTGTAACGGGGTGAGCTCCCATTACTTGTCCCAGCTTCTGCCAACCTAGCAGTTCGAAAGCACGTAAAAAATGCAAGTAGAAAAATAGGGACCACTTTGGTGGGAAGGTAACAGCGTTCCGTGCACCTTTGGTGTTTAGTCAGTTGTGTACATCTTGTGCTGTGTCAAATCTCTCTAATTTGGCATTGAACATCCATAGCTTATCAGATAGGTGCTGTTGTTTTTGTTATCCACTATCCATGGAGATGCCAGAAATTGGACCAATGTTTGCCATTTAATCAGTTGGCCTGATTAAATCCATTGAGACTTGCATCCTGAACCAAAGTCATTTGTCCCACCTGCCAAGTTCCCTGATGCCTTCCAGGATAAGAGTAAAATTGGAAATCATCTCCTAGATTAACCTCTAGGGAAGAGAAATAAAAGTAAGCATACTATGTTCATAATTTCCTACCCTAGTTCCCTCAGAGGGAGACTTTTTTTGAGACAAGACTTATGGCAGAATATTAAAGGGAAAGTAAAATATGCTTCAAGGATAAACAAAAAGAAAGAGTCAACTGACAGGCTGAATCAGAAGGATTTCACATAAGGCCCACAAGCATGCCTTTCCTCCATTTCCAGGGTCTGAAATTCAACATTTGTCCTAAATAAGAGCATGTAAGGGGACACGGTGGCTCAGTAGCTAAGACGCTGAGCTTGTCGATCAGAAAGGTTGCCAATTCGGCAGTTCGAATCCCTAGCGCCGCATAATGGAGTGAGCTTCCGTTACTTGCCCCAGCTTCTGCCAACCTAGCAGTTCGAAAGCATGTAAAAAATGCAAGTAGAAAAATAGGGACCACCTTGGTGGGAAGGTAACAGCCAGCCACATGACCACAGAATTGTCATCAGACAGCACTGGCTCTTCAGCTTAGAAATAGAGATGAGCACCACCCCCTAGAGTTGGGAATGACTAGCACATATATGTGAGGGGAACCTTTACCTTTACCTTAAGAGCATGTAAAGGAAGGATATTTTATGCAAAACCTGCAGTAGGAGACTTTAGGTACCCTTGACTTACAACTCACTGTTGCTATCCATACCTCTCCTTCATGTGGAGAAGGAGGCTTTTGAATTATGCCTCCAATTTTTGGCATCTACAGTAGTTGATAAGAGTCAATTACATGAATAGAATGTAATGTTTTGGGTGGGAGAGCCTCTCTAGCTCTCCTCTCCCTCCCTGAATAAATAAATGTAATTGCTTTTTAGTTTAGCAATCCTCAAAACCACCGTGAGTCAGTGCAGAAGAAATATGTAATGGAGGCAGAGCTGTCAATGTCTTTGTTTTTTTTTTTGTGAATTACCATAGGAACCGATCACCAGGAGTGAGTCATAATGGATGTCAGAGCTTTCGATGGGACTTGGCTCCAAGTGGTTCGTATGAGTCCAAGGGTTTTGAAGTCATGGTGTGCCATAGACAGGAACATTTTCTCCTTGTTAATTCCTCTCTTATTTTGTATCAGGTGAGTGAAAGGAGAGCTTCATTTAGGGAATCTTACCTGTCTTCTAATCAAGAGAGACAACCTGCCCACCACCATCATCCTTCCTCAAGATAACACTAAATCATCCCAATGGTTTTAGCATCCCTATTATTCTTTTAAAAATGCAACTTCACAAAGATAAAAATAAAAAAGCAGGAGGCCAAACATTACAGGGTCATCCCTTGATGTCTGATGTCACCCTGATGTCTGATGTCCCTGCCATAATCCCTAATGTCACCCTTCCATAACCTCAGAAGCCAGGGAAAAACTCTGTCACAAAAAGCCAGGGAAAAACTCTGTCACAAAAAGCCAGGGAAAAACTCTGTCACAAAAAAGTCACCCAACTCTGACCTATATAAAACAAACAATACAGGAAGAGCGATCATCAAAAAATGGCTTTAATGCAGTATTATTACCGTGTTTACCCAAAAATAAGACCATCTTATATTTTTTTGAACCCTGAAATAAGCACTTGGCCTTATTTTAGGGGAAGTCTTATTATTTTGGGGTGTGTGGAGCAAGATAGGACTCCTCTTGCCATCTTTCCTGATTTCCAGCTCTGTCTCCCTAACCCTAACCAAAGGAAATGGCTGGGACGGCTGCGCATGCGTTTAAATATTTTTGGGGAGGCCTTATTTTCCGTGGGTGTTATTGGGGGGGGTATTTTAGCGCATGCACTCAAAAGCCCGATTGGGCTTATTATCCAGGGAGGTCTTATTTTCGGGAAAACACAGTATAAATGTAGAGCTCCTTGTTTGCTCAGAAAATGCCAGCTTTCTGTTGCTCTCCTATCAAAAGGTATCTAACAGAGAGATTGCAGTTCTTCATTCTGGTCTCTGTTCAGGATTGGCAGTCTTCCAGGTATGTGACACAGGTAAACAGTCATTTGCAGTAGTAACTGGGGCAAGGACATTTGATAAGAGGAAATGCAATGGTTTAATGAAGTGTTTCTCAACCTTGGCAACTTGAAGATGGGTGGATTTCAACTCCCAGAACTCCCCAGCCAGCCCAGATCATTTATCATGCAAACAAAAATCTAAGAAGACTTCTGAATTGAGGCCTGTCATACCTGAACTACAAAAATCTGGATAACCGCAGGATGGCAATAAATACAGAATATAATCTAACCCTTCATTGCTATCTTGTGGTCGTCTGAAAGTTTGCCGTTCAATAACATGGAATTCTGATCTCATTGTATTATAGGCATTTCTATGCTGGCTCCACCAGTTTTTGTGGTTTTTTTGTTTTGTTTTGTTTTTTTAAATTTGATTTATATGCCGCCCTTCTCCGGAGACTCAGGGAGGCTTACAATGCATTAAGCAATAGCCTTCATACTTTTGTATATTTTATACAAAGTCAGCTTATTGCCCCCACAATCCGGGTCCTCATTTTACCTACCTTAGAAAGGATGGAAGGCTGAGTCAACCTTGAGCCTGGTGAGATTCGAACCTGCAGAAATTGCAGGCAGTTGATGTTAATAACAGTGCTTTAGTCTGCTGCTCCACCAGGGCTCTGTTATTGTGATATCTGGTCTGGATCTCAAAAAGCCTTTGTGATGTAGACAGAGGTCATTGCTTTATGATCTAAACCTTGTCATTAGGTAGCTCTGTGTTTTAGATTCTGCTAGAGTATAAGAGTTAAGAATGCAAGTGTTATTTTTGATAGGCCTGAGATGTCTGGGTGGCTTAAGGATGAAACCTGTCTGGCTTACGTGCAAAGTGTCCACTCACCTTGCAGGTAAGACCCCAAGCAAATGTTTTAAACATGCCATTGATTACAGGGTCTCCTATCTCAGCTGTAACAGCCTAAGGACTACTTTCCAAAGTTACATTAAAGTCGTTTGACTAATAAAGCCGAAATATCTCATGATTTCTATGGGGCAGGAATATGAAAGAAAGAGGGGGGGAAAAAACTCTCCCAAGTTCGCTGACATCAGCCAGTTTATTCAGGTCAATGGTTGCAGTGGTTTCTAAGATTTCCAGCTATTGGACTTTGTTTTAGCCAGCCAACATCAGTGGTTTTGGAAGAATTTCAGAAGGATTATAAATGCTGCTTAAAGACGCATTATTTCCCAACAAAATAGCTGAAACCACAGCATGCAATTAAGGCAAAGCTTTTAAGAGGGACCCAGCCAAGGAAGAGTGCCCATTCGCATGATTCCAAACATGGCATTTGTCTTCAGATGTGAAGCGTTTCATAAGGCTTTGGAAGTATATCTTATAGCGATCTTCCTCAAGTCTATCAGATTGCTCACATTGTTTTCTTTACTTAGACCTATTGGCAAAAATAGGACTAACAATTTGCAAAAAAGCAAGCAAGAGAAGAGAAGCAGCTGGTAGTGTTGCTAAAATTAAGGGTAGGAAGCCTCCTGGTTTTGAACAAAGAGACGTTTCACACTGCTTTTGAATAGCTTGCAGAATCACTCGTGTTCTTAGAACACAATTGTAAGAAATGAATGCATACTTCCTATACACATACATGTACATCATGCCACTTTACTACTCATTCTATCATGGAGATCTATACTGAGCAACTTGATGGAAATGAAACAAAGTACTTTAAGAGCAAGTCATAAGACTTGATTGATGTTTGTTTGTTTTGTATGTTGTATTGTTGTATTTATGTTTGTTTGTACTTTTTAACTAATACATTTTTTTAAAAAAAAAGGAAATTAAGCAAAGTAGTAGGACAAATATTTGGGCTTCGCTTGAGCAGATTAAAACAGCCGGATCTTTTTCAAGTTCATCAGTGAATCTTAAAACAAACAGATGTTTTCTGTTTCTTCACGGAATCCAGTCATGCCAATTTTACAACAGAAGCATTATTTTTTCTAGTGCAAGAGGAAGCCTGAACTTTTATATGAATGGCAGGGAAGTTATCCAAATGAGAATTCTGAAAAAAGGTTCTTCTCCTTCATTAACCAAAAAACAACAACAACCCAGCAATAGCACTGGAATTAGAACAAGGAAGAAAATAAAGGAAGGAACAGAGGAAAAAAAGATCATAGATGTATTGGTGGATTGTTCTGGCCCTTCCTCCATATAAGATTTCAGATTTAATCTTATGCAACTATATTGCTAGAATATCCATCGATAATAATTTTAATGGAAGGTTCTTGAGAAGACAACAATAAAACAATTTATTGGAAATGAAGTGGAAGATGATCTCAATAGAGGTTATGCTAGTTTCACGATGATTGGAATTACCAAATAGTTTTGTTTTTTTTTTTATTTGATTTATATGCCGCCCTTCTCCGGAGACTCAGGGCGGCTTACAATGTGCTCAGCAATAGCCTTCATACTTTTGTATATTTATACAAAGTCAGCTTATTGCCCCCACAAACTGGGTCCTCATTTAACCTACCTTAGAAAGGATGGAAGGCTGAGTCAACCTTGAGCCTTGGAGAGATTCGAACCAGCAGTAAATTGCAGGCAGCTGTGTTAATAACAGGGTGCTTTAAACCACTGTAGTACCAAGGCTCTTTAAGTTTAAACCAGGGGTGTCAAACTTATGGCCTGTAGGCCTGATTTGGCCTGCGAGTTGCTTAAATCTGGCCCGTGGGGCCGACCTGGAAATATCAAAGGACCGGCCTGCAGTGCCTCTGATGGGCAAATTGGGAGATGGGGTGGGGATCTCATTAGTGAGATTTAATTGTGTATCCAGTTGTAGTCCAAATGGACCTGGAAATGTTTCCATGCAGCGTGCATATTTTCTGAATCTTTCTAGACCTTTAGCAATATATTGTGATGATTTTGTTGCATTGTTCCTCTTTACAATGGATATCTGGAATAAAATTTTAATGTTTTCAAAAAAATCTATCAAAAATGAAAAATGGGAGGGTCAGCTAAAGTATTCTACATAGAGTTAATTAATATTTCAACAGGGAAAAGGGAAACCTGAGCTGATATTGCCCAACAATAACAAAGTGTGTACAATTTTATTATTTGGGGATGAAGAAATGCCATAAATAAGGCAGACTGATTAATACATAAAGAAGACAAAAAAAGAGATATGGATGAATTAAAGAGAAGTGAATTGTTTTGTTTAAAAGTATTTTAAGATTCTAAATGTTAATTTATTATTCAACCCAGTAAGTATACTGTAAATATAATACCCAGGATGTTGTTTAGGTTGTCTTAGCTCACATTAGGCTTTTGAACATCTCTGTTCTGACAATATTAAGCACATACTCAGATCTGCTCCTATACAAAAGAGTCAAGCAGCTAAGGACTCCACATGTCTTTAATCTCTACATTATGGAATTGAGACTATTTGTGCCAGAAAGTAATCCTCCCTTTGACTGGAATAGGTGTTTTGAATGCAAAGGGGAAAAATGCATCTTGAGCCTGTGTCAAATGCCAACCATGATCACGCCCACCCCGTTCACCCCCCACCACGGCCCTCCGAGGTCAAACACAACCCTGATGTGGCCCTCAATGAAATTGAGTTTGACACCCCTAGGTAAACCATGCATAGTCTGATCCACTTCTGAATCTCACCAAATTATTGCATGAAACTGATAGAGAAATCCTCCTTCTCTGGGAGATGCAGTGTATAAGGAAATACCCTGATCAAAGTCAAACCATAGAAAAAGGGGAGGTGTATTATGGAGAAACAGCTGGATTTTAAAAATACCATCTTTTTAAAAACATAACTGTTTTGTGGATTCCAGCCATATTGGTCTATACCTTTAAAGCACTGATAATTTCATACAGTACCATTATTAAAAGTAAGTGGAAGTGAGTGAGCCTTTGTACTCATGAGATCTCTTCTCAGGCTACAAATTGTTAAGTGAAAAAAGGGTGAAATTAAAAGAAAAGAAGTTTCTCATGAATAGCCCAAGCATGGAACCCGATTACATCTTTTCACTTAAATAACGGCTTCCTTTTGTGGAACAGAGAGGGCACAGATTCCCTGTTTCATGTGTGCTCTCAAATCTCCTCAAATTTTCCCCTGCCCAATCGTTTCCGACTCTAGGGGGTGGTATTCATCTCCATTTCCTAGTGGAGGGAGCCAATGTTGTCTCAAGATGCTTCTGTGGTCATGTGGCTGGCATGGCTATATGGCAGGGGTGGGCAAATGTGGCCCTTTTACTGTGGCCAAGCTGTCTCAGGAATTCTGGGAATTGAAGTCCACAGGTTGTAAAAGGGCCACATTTGCCCACCCCTGCTATATGGTATACACCAAAGACGCATGGAGCGCTGTTTTCTCCCCACCAAAGTGGTACCTATTTATCTACTCGCACTTGCAGGCTTTCAAATTGCTAGGTGGGCAGGAGATCTTCTAATTAAGATCTATCCAAATAATAATAATAATAATAATAATAATAATAATAATAATAGTAATAGTAATAGTAATAGTAATAATTTTATTTCTATACCGCCCTTCTCCCGAAGGACTCAGGGTGGTGTACAGCCAATTTAAAAACACAAGACATTAAAAATTAAAATAATTAAATAGATTTGGCCGATTTAAAACCCCAAAAATTAAAATACCCCAATTTAAAATTATTATATTGACACCCCTGCCTGGTGGAACAACAGGGTCTTCAGTGCGCAGCGGAACACCCGGAGGTTGGAGATCTTACGTATTTCCGGGGGCAGTTCATTCCACAGGGTTGGGGCTCCCACAGAGAAGGCCCTCCCCCTGGGTGTCGCCAGCCGACATAACTTGGCTGATGGCACCCTGAGGAGACCCTCTCTGTGGGAACGGACTGGTCGGTGGGAGGCTATTGGTGGCAGAAGACGGTCTCGAAGGTACCCGGGTCCTGTGCCATGGAGCGCTTTAAAGGTGGTAACCAACACCTTGAATCGCACCTGGAAGACCACTGGGAGCCAGTGCAGCTCGCGCAGGAGGGGTGTCACGCGGGCACAACGAGGTGCGCCCATAACCACCCGCGCGGCCGCATTCTGGACCAGCTGGAGCCTCCGAGTGCTCTTCAAGGGGAGCCCCATGTAGAGAGCATTACAATAGTCCAGCCGGGAGGTGACAAGGGCATGAGTGACCGTGCGCAAGGTGTCCCGGTCCAGAAAGGGCTGCAACTGGCGGATCAGGCGAACCTAATAAAAGGCCCCCCTGGCCACGGCCATCATATGCTCTTCTAAAGACAGCCGTGCATCCAGGAGGACACCCAGATTGCGAGCCCTCTCTGTGGGGGGCAAAGATTCACCCCCAATAGTCAGCGATGGCACCTGCTGACTATATCGGGACGCCGGTAGCCACAGCCACTCGGTCTTGGAAGGGTTGAGTCTGAGCCTGTTCCTCCCCATCCAGACCCGCACGGCCTCCAGGCAGCGAGACATCACATCAAGGGCATCGTTGGGGTGGTCTGGGGTGGAGATGTACAGCTGAGTATCATCAGCGTACAGGTGACACTTCACCCCATAACCACGGATGATCTCACCCAGCGGCTTCACATAAATGTTGAACAGAAGAGGCGAGAGGACCGACCCTTGTGGCACTCCCCATGCGATATGCCTCGAGGTCGACCTCTGCCCCCCTGCCAACACGAACTGCGAGCGGCCGGAGAGGAAGGAAGAGAACCACCGCAAAACGGTGACCCCTACTCCTAACCCCTTCAACCGCTGCAGCATGATACCATGGTCGATGGTATCAAAAGCCGCTGAGAGATCTAATAGGACTAGGACAGAGGAGCAACCCCTGTCCCGGGCCCTCCAGAGATCATCCACCAACGCGACCAATGCCGTTTCTGTGCTGTGCCCCTGCCTGAAGCCCGACTGGTACGGGTCTAGATAGATAGCTTCATCCAGGTAATATCTCATTTGAAGATAAGAAACATCAGACAAGAAATCAGGAGACTTGTAATTATCCCTTCATGTTTACAACAATATTCTTCTTTCACAAGTGAGCCTTGGCTGATTTCAAAAAGCTAAGCAGAGTTACATCTGGTTAGTGTTTCAGTAGGAAAGTATCAGAAAAGTCCAGGGCTGAGTGTTAGATTGGGAAATTGAAACAAAAAATTCCCAGAAAAAGACAGTGGCAAATCACTTCCAGCTGTTCCTATGAAAACTACACATATGAAGCCACCAGGAGTAAGCTTGACTTCAAAGAGATTTTTACCTTAATTTATATAAGAATTAAAGCATACACATACACACATATACCATAATGCCAATATAAATTAATAACAAAGTACACTATAAACTTAGAAGTAAAAAGAAATGGATTCTGGATTCTGCCTTCTTTAATTGTTGGATAACCATTTGTCTGAAGTTGTGTAGGGTTTCCTGCCTGGGCAGGGGGTTGGACTAGAAGACCTCCAAGGTCCCTTCGAACTCTGTTATCCTATTCTATTCTATTCTATTCTATTCTATTCTATTCTATTCTATTCTATTCTATTCTATTCTATTCTATTCTATTCTATTCTAATTGATCTGAATATACAGCTAAGGAAGGCAGTTGTCAATGTGCTAGTAATAAAACGTGGTATTTGTTTAGAAGCAGGCACCATCATATCTGCCTATCATGTTTTTTTAAATATCTGTCTCCTTTGTGACACATGTTCTAATCTTTGGCAAGTAGGTAATGTATTCTACTAATTAATTTGCCTGATACAAAACTAATTCATTATTCTTTTTTAAATGCAGTCAGCAATAACTAGGTGCATATCTATCTAATATAAACATGTGGTCAGATATTGTCTTTTTTGATAGAAAGTACACATTAAAGAAAAAGTTGAGACTCACTGGCAATTTTAGTTGGTATACTGGGTATAGTATGAAATCTTTCCAGCTGTTGGCATGTCATCAAGACATTTAGAAGAGGGAAAAAAATATCAAAATTACACTGGCGGCTTCTTATAAAGAAAACCTGTATAAAATGTTTTACAGGTGGCACTTCCCACCCACAAGATTGGCAAGAATTAGTAAAAAATACTCCCCAATTTGTTGGAAATGTGAGGCGGATCTAGGGTCATACTACCATATGGGAGTGCTCAAAAGCAAAAAGGTTTTGGCAGCAAATAAGGAGCTGGTTAGAAGAGATGTTAATGTTCAAAATAGAAGTCAAGCCGGAATTTTTCTTACTGGGCATGATAGATGGCAAATATGACAAAAATGTAACCTATTTAATATTGCATATACTTACCGCGGCAAGACTAGCATTTGCTCAAAAATGGAAGTGTAAAGAAATACCCTCAGAAGAAGTAGTAATACACAAAATTTACAGCTGTGCAGAGATGGACAGTCTTACTTTAGAACTCAAAGACAAAAGTGAATCAACATACTATGAAGTCTGGAATAAATGTTATAATTGGTTAGAAAAGAGGAAGAATGCCAAAAACAAAGGATAATGAATGTCGGGAAATGTATATATCAATGTATATCAATATATCAAGGTATATTGAATTTGTGAATGTAATATAGGTTTACTAAATATATGTATAGCTGTTTAGGAAGTAAAATACTGTATACTTGATATATAATGAAATAGGAGATATGTAAATCTGTATATAGATTAAGGAATATATTACTTATTAAATTGAATTTGACGCAAATGTTAGAAACCAGAAACATTGAGCAATGTCCATTGTTTCACTTTTAAAACTAATAAAATATTTAATTAAAAAAAAGACATTTAGAAGAATTTGCTTTTTCTTTTCTTTTTTTTTTAAACAGATGGGTATGTGTCCAAACACAGTGCTGGACTTTAACCACCAATTCTACACCTGAAACCCAGCCCAACAGGATCTAAGTAATCTGCTTCCTTCAGAATTATGTAAGGTTGCAGCTCTTTCACTTTCCTTTAAAAAAAAAAAGATTAGAGATTAGAGGTTAGAAATTATTCAACCAGTTGGATTAAAATGTAATATTTTGAGGAGTGTTGTACTCCATTCCTCCAAGACAGAAAGCACAATCCCTGAAAAGCACTTTTACAACCTCTGGAATTCTGCCCCACACAACTGCCCCACAGCTGTCTGAAGAAGCCATGTAGACAGGTACAACTAGAAGGATACCTAACATGCCAAGTTAAACAGACCATGCATTTTTGAGGGGGAAAGAAAAATAATATTGGTCATTTGTGTTTTGAGGTGAGGTGCTCTAGCTGCCAAGAACCCTGTCTACTTCCTTGGATCCAATAAAAGCAAAAAAAAGTTTCAGAAAACTTTGCAAGATGTTATCCCAGTGAGCTCACTTTGTTCCTGCCAATGTGGAGATGGAGTTGAAATGAACGTGAAAGATTTTTGTATGCAAAATGTCTCGTAACCATGTCACAAGCAGCTGAAGAAAGGTAATTCTGCCTACACTTCTCCGCTAGGCTATCGGCACCTTAAGCAGGTGGCATTTTGTGGATTCAATGAATGTGGAGAAGTATTGGTGATTTTTCACCAATATAGTCAAAGGGCAATATTTTTCAGACAGGTCATATTATTAAAAATATCTGTGCAGTAAAAGACAGAATTTTCAATCTTTTGAGGAAGTTGGTGGAAGGAGGAGGAGGAGGAGGAGGAGGAGGAGGAGGAGGAGGAGGAGGAGGAGGAGGAGGAGAAGATGATTTTAGTAAAATAGCTTAGACCCACGATATCTACATTTTCTACACATCTTTGCTGTCCTTTACTGATTGTCTAATTGTCCGCAGTTCAAATGTCATAGGCCTAAACTAGGTGTGCTACAAATATTTTGATTAGAGAAAGGTAGAAAATTGCCCTGCTGTAAATCCATAATTTTCTGAAAAACTTAGTGGCACCTATCTTATTCCACGAAAATGAGGCTGGGCTCCAAGCAGTCTATGAAATGCCAATCTCTCTTCACAGGGATCAAAAGGTAGTGAACAAGCTTTCAACCTCAGTAGAACACCCTTTCCAAAAATATATTGAGGGCTGGCTTTAGACTAAGGTCAAGCAGGTGCTGGCTTAGAGGGCCAAAGTTTAGGAGACACAAATGTCACCCTTCCTTCCATAAACAAAGGCTGTGCCAAAGATGCCAGTCTTGGCATTGGCAGGGGGTACCACCATCAGTCAATGTGAGCTAAGGTGTCCTTACCTTCAACTGGCATTGGGCATCTTCATTGGCATCCTTTCTACTCCTTTAAAACCCCTTAGTAGCAAGACATTGTGTAAGGATTGAACAGGATTTTACTTACGATGAAGAAAACTTGGTTTCATATACAGGTAATCCTCGACTTACAATCATTTATTTAGTGACTGTTCCAAATTACAACGGCACTGAAGAAAGTAACTTATGACTAAAAATTTTTCCACAATTATGACCGTTGCAGCACCCCCATGGTCACGGGATCAAAATTCAGACGCTTGGCAACTGGGTCATATTTATGATGGTCATGGGATGGAGTCATGGGATTTCCTTTAGCGACCTTCTGACAAGCAAAGTCAACGGGGAAGCCAGATTCACTAAACACCATATTACTAACTTAACAACTGCAGCGATTCACTTAATAACTGTGGCAAGAAAGGTTGTAAAATGGGGCCAAACTCACTTAACAACTGTCTAGCTGAGTAATGGAAATTTTGGGCTCAGTGATGGTCGTAAATCGAGGACTGCCTGTAATGCCAGGATTTACCATCATTGCCCTTCCTTATAAATGGAGCCCACAAGGAGTGAGAACACTACAGTCTAAAACAGAAGTGGCCGACATAAGAAGAAATCAGTGCACGGTGTCTAAAGAGAACAAGGATGCGCCACAATTTTTCCACAGGAATCTCTTGTAGCTGCTGCTTAATTGCTGTAATGTTAAGCCTTGTGTGGGCGTAACAAGCACTTAAATAGCTGCAGTTTAGCAAGGAAAAAAAAAATTCAGCTCCTCGTTCTGGCCCATTCTGAACCTCCCCTTTTCCTCTGATTTGCCCTGCCAACCTACCTCCCTCTTGGCAGATGATGTCAACTTTATAAAACCGTTGCTAAGGGATCTTTTCAAGGCCTCATAGGTCTAGTGAACGGTCCCAGGGCTTTGTCAAAGCACAGGGCAGAGGCTATATTTAAAAAAGACAAAAGCTGTACGTGGAACTTTCATGAATTGTAGTGTGATAATAGGAACAGTATTTTGTTTTGCTTGGACAATCGGTGCCTTTAAAAAACACTTTTAAAGCACCATATCCCTTCTTCAGCAGGAAAGAAGAGAGCGGCAGCTTTGGATGTATATAGAATACAGAGATGACTCTAGATTTTGCCACTCCAGAGTGGCAGAGTGACAGAAACAAAGAATTGTTTTGGGACACAAATGGATTGGATGAAGAGGACAGAAAGTGGTGCAAACAGCGTTGAATGAAGTCCCGTCCTCCCAAAACTCTACCCTGCTCATGAAGCATTAAAGACATTGAATTATTCCAGTTTGTGTGTTTTCATTGCCTGCTTTTTTCTTCTTATAATATGTATATACTAAAGCAGGGAAGAGCAACCATTGCCATTTTATGACCTGTGGACTTCAACTCCCAGAATTCCTGAGCCAGCTATGTATCCCACAATTCCTCCCCTGCTGGCTCAGGAATTCTGAGGGTTGAAGTCCACAGATCGTAAAATGGCCATAGTTGCTCACCCCTGTACTAAAAATTAGCCTCAACAACGATTGGCTAAAAAAACATTAGATTCTACCTTCTTATTTCCATTAACATAGCACAGTTATGCTATAATACCTGTTTATTCAACTACATCTTCCTTGGGGTTCAGTGGGGCTCATGTAGGTGACCATCATATTGCAGTCTAAGATAGCAGATGTCTATGGAGATTCCCAATCATCCAGTTAGAACTGAAGAAGCTTTTTGGACGAGAAGCGAAACGCTTTCAAAGGGGAGAAAAAAACCAAGAAAGTCCAGTTGCTTTTTGGAAAAAGCACCTTTGAAACTAAGATAGTAGACTTCCAAACCTCTTTTTTTAAAAGACCTCAGTTGGTGAGATAGAACCCACCCAGGCATACTCTGGATTTTTTTTCTCCTTCATATAAAGCCTAAATAAAAATGGTGGTTGGTCAGAGCAGGGAGATCCATCATCAGCACCAATTAGGCCTCTATCATAAAGAAACAGAAAGTCCTTTGTGACTGAGCTGCAGTTTAATTTATGTCATCACTTATAGCTGCTCTTTACAAGAAGTGGGCTCATGTGGACATAATAAAGAAACATTTATTTTTGATCAACATTACTATATCATCACAGTGTTGGGGTGTGGGGGGGAGACAGGCAGAACTTATTTAGGAAATAAGAGCCGGAAAGCTGAGCAAAACCTTTCAAGCTTGAATTCCATGTGGCATGTACTTGCTGACTCAGTTTTCCCAATTAAGCGATCAACAAGAAAGGAGAACTGCAGTGACAGTTCACAAAGCCAATGTGAAATTCCTCTTAATTAGGTTGCAATTAAAATAGCTGATCTGTCTGATCTAGAAAGTTTTAGAAAGGCCTCTGATGTAGAAGATTCTGCCCTACTGCCAAACCGGCAATGATTCAATGCCAGTCATTTTCTATATGGAAAAGGAGAGTATATTTCTTCCATCTCCAGCAGCCAAATGTCTCAGGCAAAATTTGCTTTGTATTCGATCAGTGAACTGTGTTTTATTTCTGTCTCCCTCCCAATGGTGTGGGATCCACTGAACGCTTTGCACTATGATAATAGCAATAGCACTTAGAGTTATATACCGCTTCACAGCAGTTTACAGAGTCAACATATTGCCCTCAACAATTTGGGACCTCATTTTATCGACCTCAGAAGGCTGGAAGGCTGAGTCAACCTTGAGCCGGTGAGGATCAAACTCCTGGCAGTCGGTAGAATTAATTTGCAATACTGCATTCTAACCACTGCACCACCATGGCTCCAAATCACCTGAGATTAAGATCCAGGGACATTCAAGTTCAAATTCCCAGTCTCTGGGTTCACTGAATTAATCTGGTTTAATAACTTTTTCTCGTTCAAATTCGTTTCACAAAATATTTGAGAAGTTCAAAGTAGATCCATGTACAAACGCCAACTTGAACGCTAATGTCATCATACTATACTTCAGATTTGTTTACAAGATGAAGAATTTAGGATTTCTGCAAAGTCTAATATTTTCCTGATGTACAGTAAGTTTTTCAGAAAAACAGGGCAGTAATTCTTTTTATTAAACATTAAAGGGAATGCATTTAAATTTTGATTGGGCAGATTCCAGGGGAAAAAATGGAAAAATTTAGGGAGGGGGGGGGAATAGGAAACAATTGCTTCAATCTGGGATAGTAAATTTAATTCATGGCACTTGCCACCCTGACAATGTTTTAAAAAGTGACCAAAAACATGTTTGTTCCCCAGGCCTGAGAACAGTGGGGGTATCCAGCTCCTCTGGAATTTTATCCAATGAAGTATTCTTCTTTTTCCAGACACATGAACTTTGTTCTCCTTGCTTTATTGCCTTCCTTGTTTTTAATGTTGCAAGCAGTCTGGTCTTGTGCATTTGATAGCTTGTAAAACTGAATGAATGTATACATGAATGAACCAATGAATGAATGAATATAATTAAAACAGAATGGAAATAAAGGGAGAAACTGAGAACTTGGGAAACCACATTAGCACTATATCTTAACCTTAATGTTCTGCATTGTTGTGAGTTAACATATGGTATGAACTTAGCCATTCCTGCTCGTAAATCATAAAGTACACTTTGCATGAAAAGTAAACCCACCTACTTATAGCTTATTCAAGAAATTATAGCTAGGCATATGTGCGAACTAGGTTGAAAATGTCTGTTGGCATTCTGGTTGCATCTCTTTGTTGTACGTTCATTTCTATAATATATCTTGAGAAGAAAATAACATATAACACTGAAGCACACTGAAAGCTTACTTGCAATTAGTAAAATATCAAGAACGGTTGCAGGAACTGGGTATGTCTAGTTTAATGAAAAGAAGGACTAGGGGAGACATGATAGCAGTGTTCCAGTATCTCAGAGGTTGCCACAAAGAAGAGGGAGTCAAACTATTCTCCAAAGCACCTGAGGGCAGGACAAGAAGCAGTGGGTGGAAACTAATCAAGGAGAGAAGCAGCTTACAACTAAAGAGAAATTTTTTGACAGTTAGAACAATTAATAAGTGGAACAACTTGCCTGCAGAAGTTGTGAATGCTCCAATACTGGAAATTTTTAAGATGTTGGATAACCATTTGTCTGAAGTGGTGTAGGGTTTCCTGCCTGGGCAGAGGGTTGGATTAGAAGACCTCCAAGATCCCTTCCAACTCTGTTATTCTATTCTATTGTATTCTAGATATTGGGATAACATCATCTTCATTTTGGACCATATAGAGTTCTCTCTCTGCAGTTTATACCAAGAGAAATGGCCAGAATCCTGTTCAGCTGAATTTATCACATCTTCCAAACACAGCTGGCGTGCTTGCATCTGTGAATACGCTACAGTACATATAGTCCTCAACTTACAACTATTCATTTAGTGGCCGTTTGAAGTTACAATAGCACTGAAAGAAAGTGATTTATTACCACTTTTCACGCTTAAGACTGTGGCGGCATCCCCACATTCACATTGTCAAAATTTGGATGCTTGGCAACTGGCTCATATTTATGATAGTTGCAGCATCCCGGGATCATGTGATCCCCTTTTGCAATCTTCTGACAAGCAAAGTCAATGGGGAAGCCAGATTAATTTAACAATTGTGTAACTAACTTAATTGCTGCAATGATTCACTTAACAACTGTGGCAAGAAAGGTTGTAAAATAGGGCAAAACTCACTTAACAAATGTCTCGCTTAGCAACAGACATTTGGGCTCAATTGTGGCCATAAGCCGAGGACTACCTGTATTCATTTTATACATCCGTTTTATCTGAGCTCAAGTCCTGCAGTAGTTTTTTCCCTTTTACGCTCTTCCTTAAAAAGCAAAGACTTGCTCAAAGATTTTATCCCACAGAGCTCAGCTCTTTCCTCTTTATTTCCTACAAAATAAAAAAGATACAAAAAGATTATTTTCCCTCTAGCTTCAAAAGCACTGATACCATATCATCGGCTTGGCTGAATTATCTTGTGTATTTAGTCTCCCCTACCACAGGAATTGCCAAGAGAGAGTAAAACAATCTTACTAGGTAAGAGATACAGAGACCAATGAAAAGCCATGCAAAATTCTAGCCCAAAGGGAGACTGAAGTCAAAGCAGTTAGTGTTAGGCATATTCAATGGGAAAAAGTTGCAAAAATTAAAAGTTACATATCCATTTGCACCTTCTTTTCAGCCTCCAATGACCCCAATTGTTTTTCCCAGCAAACTCTTGCAGTGCTTCCAAGCAGGACCTATTTCTCTGTTATAAATATCTAAATTGATTGATTTAGCATCTAAGTGGACATATACTGTTAATCGAACAAATAAGGTTTGCAACTAGATTACTGAATCATATCAACCTTCTATTCTATAACGATAGAATCAGATGAGCCGAAAGCTATAGAATCTCTAGCCTTCTGCTCATCTCTGACTCTATATATTGTGTCCCTTTTCTTTTCCAGTTGATACACCACATTCCATAGTGTCTGAAATACACAAAACTTTATTAAGTTTTTGCCCGGAAGATTGTCCTTTAGGTCTTTTGCAGTTACCTCTATAAACATGCTCAAGGAATCCACATTTTCCTGGCTGTGTCGGTCTTTTGTATTTGTAGGTTGACATTATCTACATAAATTTGCTAATAGGTGTCTGGGGATGGGACAAAGTCAGTGTCCTACTGTCCCAATGCAAAGCCCATCGCATCAGGAAACAAGCACAAAAGTCACAGACATCATGACATCACTGCATATAAATCGTTAAATTTTTCCACTATCACATTTACCTGCAAGGGAGTGGTGTGGTGACTGAGAGGTGGATCTCACAGCCTCACTATCAGGAGGCTGTGAGTTCAATCTTTGGTAGAGGCAGACATTTCTCTCTCTGGTCACACTGAAAATATATCTGCTGAACAAAACTCCACATTGGCTACAGGGAGGGCATCCAGCCATTAAAACACTCTAGCTCCATTCAGTTGCCCAGACTCCACCGCGCAAGGGATTATGGGGTTGTTAAAAGATGATGATGATCACATTTACCTGCAGCTTTACCTTCATGTTAGAGGAAATGACACGAACAATGGCGTTGTATACATTCAAAATGTCATATTCTGGCAGAATTAGCATTACCTTCCACATATGATTGATTGGTATGGTTTATAGCGATACCAATATCCAGCGTAAGAACCAATTCTCTTAGCCGTGTGAAGATACAGAAAAACAAGGACACATTAAAAATGAAAAGACACTGACTAATTGTTTTCCATCATGGAGCATTTGCTTGCTGCTTATATTTTATTCCAATACAGCATGTTCCAAAAATACATAAAGAGCTTCGGGAAGTGTCTGCCTGGGCTTTTAAAAAACAAACTGCTAACGAATCACACTTGCTCTGCATGGAATTCACTTGAATTGTGCAGCGTCCAAAGCATTTGCGTTAATCAGCAAGAACCGGGAGCATTAACACAATCACAGAAGAAATTCATTCAGATCTTACAGAGCAACACCAAGGCAGTTTACAGAAACAATGCATAATGTCTCTGATGCATTTTTTTCTTTTAATATGGAAAAGATCCTGAACTGCAGATTGGAGTAGCAGGGAGGGAACAATTTTAACAGTCATGATTATTATAATTACCTTGGTCATGTGTTGAAGGTTGAACTTGAATATACTAGAAACAAGTCCAGCGTTCAAAGCTGATGGGAATGAAATGAGACTCGTGACGATATAATTTGGCAGCAGTCCTGTGTACCATAATTTGTGTTCAACAGCCTCTACGTTCATAGTCCCTAAGGACTGTACTGATGGGGGAAGGGATATAAATGACCGTTCTTTTCTTTTTGCATAGTTGACTGACAAAATGTACAACAATCCACCGTGAAATGCAACTCTGAATAAATGGTTGAAAGGGTTGTTTGATTGTCAAAAGGGAGTTAAGTGCACCATGTAAGAATTATGTTTTTTTTTTTTAACCTGAAATATCCCTCTCTAGTGCACTGGTCATCTTCGCTTCATTCAATTTTGCCTTCCCTAAACTGGGCTCCCAAATTATGCTAGATTACAACTCCCCCAAATTGTTTTAATTCACAACCATGAGAGTAGGAATACAATTATTCTTGTAATTACATCTCGGCTTCACCAACCATGATACAGTAATTTCTTACTTCTGAAAAGAGTTATGTGAATCAAGCATTTTGGGACTGTAGACTTTGCAAATTTAACCTGGGATGAACTCCAACTGAAGTCACTGGGATATCACCTTGAAAAGATATAGATAGAATGACAGTTTCTCTTACTCTGTTTTGCTTTTTTTTTTTTTTTTTAATCTGACTCTAGAATAGAGCAAAAACCACAGTACTGGTTGAGAACCGAATGAGACATGGAGCAAGTGAGAAAACTGCTAAGATGTAAAGTAGAGCTCTATGAATTCTAGCACTAAAGTTAAACTGATAAAAAATCTTTGTAAGCCATTCTGCTGTTGGAATAAAATAGTTGAAATAAAAAGCATCTATAATTAGAAGTCTCACGGGTTCAAAGAGGATCATTCACAGCAAGCAAACAAAAAATAAAATAAAACCACCAAAACACTTGGAGAAACTCAACTGTTTTTTTTAAAAACCAAATCCTACCAACATAATTACATTATTCAGAAAACAAGTACAGGTAGCCCTCGAGTTATGACAGTAATTGGGATTGGAATTTCCGTTGTTCAGTGATGCGGCTGTATAGCGTGAGGTCACTTGACAGCACCACTTAGCAATGGCAATCTTGACACTTCCCATTGCCATTGTTAACCAAATCCTCCCACTTTTTAGGCAAGGACACATCCTGATTCAAACCACCCCGGCTTGAACCCTCTCTGCCTCAAGCCCTACTACACAGCTGTAACTTCAAGGACTGTGTGTTAAGTACCATTTATTCAGCACTGCTCCAACTTTGAATGGTCTCCGAACAAATGATCATAACTCAAGGACTACCTGCAGGCCAGGCACTTTTGCATCGTACAACAGCAGATTAAAGACTGTTTTTCCTATGGCTTCATCATACAATCCTGCTGTATCATGAAAGGCAGCTGTACCTGATACACCGCTTTCATCAACCACTCCCACGTCTGCCACGAGGTCAATAAGGAACAGCGTATAGGGCCAGGGCTACCTATGCCTGGACACCTGACCAGACTGAATGAAACAGTGGCCGACACTGTATCCTCTTAATATGCCAACACACCTTTCCGCCTTACAGCTATGCTTTGGTACAACAGCGCTTACAGGTAGGTAGGCACAAGATGTCCCGGGTGGTGCCTTGTTTGCTTTCTATAGTTGCATCAAACTTAACATTGGAAGGGGGACAAAGTTCTAATGGGAATTATAAGCCACTTGAACAGAAAGCTAAAACATCTTAAAAGCACCTCCTCTGTCTGCTAACCAAAAGTACAAAAGAGACTCTGCTTTCATGGGAATCATTTATTCTTTTCAAGCAGTTGAAATGGGATCAGGTGTTCATTTACAAGCAAACTCATGGGGCATAAAATACTCAGTTTGATTCATTGGACAGGTATGGTCAGCATCAATCTCATTTTACAAATGCAGACTTTTGTACTTCAGACAGTGGATCAAATCCTTTCCCAGCTGCTTCTTTGAAAGGCTTCCTGGAACAAACAGGATCTATATAAAACAAAGTGCCTTTGGTGTAATTGCTCGGTTCATTTTCCATGTACTTGTAACGCATGGCGTAAAAACTTGCCGGCAATTCATTTAACCAACTTAGTGTTGAAAAATTAATGATGCCACAGGCTTGATCTGGAATCTTTGTATGAACAAAAAAAAAAAAAAAACACAACACAAAAGGCCTCGAGCAGGAAATCAATTCAGAAGTATCCCATATGTTACCCAAAGAATCAATCATCTGGCTATGATTATGTAGGCCTCACATAAAGGAAATGAAGTGAAATGGCTAGTAATTAAGTACAGATTATGGTCCTGGAAATACTCAACTGTGCCTAACTTTGAATTCAAAGAGAACACAATTTTACTAGTATTGCAGAACTTGAGATTTATATATTACTGAACTATGTGAAATAGTAAAAGTAATATTTGTCAACATTTTCATCCAATCTGCTTATTAGATTCGATTCAGTAGCATATTTTTACACAATTCTAATACAGGTAGTCCTTGATTTACAACCATTCATTGAGTGACTGTTTGAAGTTATAATGGCTCTGAAAAGAATGACAATGTTTCACACTTAGGACCACTGCAGCATCCCCAATAGTCATGTGATCCAAATTTGGACACTTGGCAACTGACTTGTATTTATGACAGTTGCAGTATTCTGGGGTTACTAATTTAACAACTGCAGCTAATCACTACTGTGGCAAGCAAGGTTGTAAAATGGGGTAAGATTCGCTTAACAACTGTCCTGCTTAGCAACAAAACTTTGGGATTCAATTGTTGTCATAAGTCGAGGACTTCCTGTACTTTCACTCTACCTCCCACTCTTCACTATCAAATTTGTTCTGGAGTTGGTTTTGAAGGGCAAATGAGCAAATCCGGAACATATAATACCAGAGAGGAAAGAAATGAAAAATCTTAACTGCAGTAATAGAAGTGTCCTTGCTTAATAGGATGAAAGCCAGCATTCTCTGCATCAAATTACTCCCAAAGCCTTTGAGAAGATATATAGCAAGACAATTAGCAGGCAGAGGGAAGATATATTAAGGAACCCTCACGAGACAATTAGGGTAATAAAGAAATGAAATGAAATAGTTGCACTGACTTTCTGCAGCATTAAAACCTACTATCCAGTTAAATGGGTAAAATAAAAGTGGAAGGTTTAGCTTGTTTGTGATGTTTATAAAATTGCTGTCTCAAACAAAATGTTGAAATACAGGAAACTGTATTTCATAATTTTTCCTTGAAATGTGCAGCAAAGCAGAATTCAGTTTATTTGGACTTATTTCCTTTATTTGTGAATGTAGTAGCATCTGAATTAATTCAGAGCATTTTAAATTGAATTAAGAGCCAGCCTTTTTCTCTGACAGATGTAATACAAGTACTCTTGATGTATTTGTGGACATTTTCCAGGCAATCATTTAAACTTAGTTGGGCATAACGTTCAGCTTCCCACTTCCTTATGTTAAAACCAGAAAGAACTATCAAGGTGACAGTAAGAAAGAAGCAGAGATCTCTGGCAGACTGGATCATGATTTTAAAAAAACAGAGGAATATAACTAAACTATCACAGTAAATCTTGATAAGTTTCACTATAGTCTAACATGAATTATTTATTTGTTTGTTTGTTTGTTTATTTATGGAGAACAATTGTTAGTAAAACCATATTTTTCCCATGAGTAAAACAAGCAAACATATTACTCAATGCTTGTCATGGCCTGGTCCTAAACTCTGAGTATGCAGAAGAAAATATAAGCAACAGTAATCGTAGAAAATGCTCACTTGAAGTTTTAAATTTCACATTTACCAGTTTTAAGAGATATTCTGCCAGTTCTGTTTTAAAAAAATAAACATATACATCTAACCATTTCACAACTGTAACGCCAATTTTAAAAGTGATTTATTTTTATTTTTTTTTAAAACCAAGGCGAATATAAATTAGTATTTTTATTTTCACTCCTGATATGTCTCATTACAGGAATTACTGGCTTCCTTTGGAAATAATAAATTGTAAAGTTGGCATCTTCTGAAAAGTATTTTAATCAGGTATTTTCTACAGCCCTTCTCTGAAATTAAATTATGCGCTTTAAATAGCTCTTTCCGGTTTCATGGTCAAATCTGTACCAAATTACCACCAGTAAAGATCTTAGACCTAACACTTTTCATGCACTGTAGGTTTTTCCCCTAAGTAGGGTAAGATTCCCATCCTATCTCCCAGTTCTTTCCTTCCTTCTATAGGTAGCCCTCAATTTACGACCACAATTGAGCACAGAATTGATGTTGCTATGTGAGAAGTTTGTTAAGTGAGTTTTACCCCATTTTACGACTTTCCTTCCCACATTTATTAAGTGAATCACTTAATTAAGTGAATCACTGCAGTTGTTAAATTATTAACACGGTTGTTAAGTGAATCTGGCTTCCCCCATTGAGTTTGCTTGTCAGAAGGTTGCAAAAGAGGATCACATGACCCCGGGACACTGCAACCATCATAAATATGAACCAGTTGGCAAGCTTCCAAATGAAAATCATGTGACCATGGGGATGCCGAAATGGTCATACGTGTGAAAAATGGTCATGTCACTTTTTTCAGTTATAACTTTGAATGGTCACTAAATGAACTGTTGTATGTTGAAGACTACCTGTATAAAACCTCCATCCACCATTCAGCTTGGGGACTGCAAAATAAGAATGTGAGAAGTGTCGACAAATTTCTCACACCTCTAATGTTCCATTGCACTGCACGCCTGTTGGTGAACGTTCCAGGGACTAGAAGACGAAGAATATAAAAAATAATAATAATAATTCCATATGTCACTACTGCAAGTGCAACACTCCAACCCTAAAATCATTTTTTTCAGTTAGCATCAGGGGTGAAATCCAGCAGGTTCTAACAGGTTCTGGAAAACCGGTAGCAGAAATTTTGAGTAGTTCGGCAAACCGGCAAATACCACCTCTGGCTGGCCTCTGAGTGGGGTAAGAATGGAGATTTTGCAATATCCTTCCCCCAGAAGTGGGGTGGGAATGGGGACTTTGCACTATCCTTCCCCTGGAGTGGGTTGGGAATGGAGATTTTGCAGTATCCTTCCCCTGCCACGCCCACCAAGCCCACAGAACCGGTAGTAAAAAAAATTGGATTTCACCACTGGTTAGCATGCTATATAAAACAATCAGTTTTGTAGAAAAGCCTATGGCTGAAATAAATTCAACCTTTTAACAAGCTGTTATTTGAGGGCTTAAGAGCTGAATAGCAGAGTTAATACTGAAAGATTTAAAATGAGTATGTTTGAATATTTAGCATGAGCTGAGAGGAAAGAATATTGGTTCAAAACCACCCTCTAGAGCTGAGCGCCTCAGTCTGCTTCTAGCCAAACTGCACCTGGATAAAGATAAAAAGAGATATGAAGTTCTTACATCTGTGTTTGTTTGTTTGTTTTTTTATCCTATCTCAAGGAAGATAGAATAAAAAACAGATTTAGGAACTGATTTTTTCACTTTTTTAAAAAAGGAATTAATTAGTTTCTGTAAGACTCTTTTGGAAACACAAGTTTGTTGGCAAGCACCTATACAATGAAGTCTACAAAATTCCTTATTAATACTATAGATGGGAGAATGCACAGGGATTCCTAATCACAATTATCCCAACAGAGTGGTCCATGGTTAATGGCATCACAAGGCAAGCTCTGCCTTTTCATGCTTGTATGTAACAGCACTTACAAAATATCTAAGGAGCAGAGATTGTATTGCAATAATGCAATACATATTACTTCCTTGTAAGTGGGGTGTTTTTTTGCTCCCAGGCCAGCAAGGTTCTTCCTCCAAGCTCAGAGCTGCTTATGAACCAGACGGGACTTTCAAAATCAGCCCTGGTTGAAGACATACTCAGTCATGTTAGGAAACAGCTGGATTTCATCTTCGGTAAGTTGGGTCTTAAAACTGTGGAAGAAATACCGGCACATGTTTAATGGGCCTGCTACATACTGGTCCCTTTCTGGCTTGCTATTAATAAATATTTTAAAAGAGCATTAAAAGAAAAGATTTCAAAGGATAATGTTTAACCAAATATCTAAAATATGGGATTCAACAATGTATGAAAAACTACATGGACTTCTGCAAAAATAAATGGTTTTCTTCCTGTGGAAAGATACTGTCAAGCCAGTTTTAAACCTGGATTGAAGAAGCACATTTATTTGAACTTGTCCTATACAGCTGGTCCTCGAATTACATCAATTTATTTAGTGACCCTTCAAAGTTACAATGGCACTGAAAAAGTTACTTCTGAACATTTTTCGCACTTACACCTGTTAAGTGGTCACTGGAATGTATTTATGATGGCCGCAGTGTCCCGGGATCAAATGATCCATCTTTTGAGACCTTCTAACAAGCAAAGTCAACAGGGAAGCCTGATTTACTTAACAACCATGTTCCTAACTTAACTACTGCAGTGATTCACTTAACAACTGAGGTAAGAAAGATTGTAAAAAGGGGCAAAATTCACTTAACTGTCTTGCTTAGCAACAGAAATGTTGGGTTCAATTGTGCTCATAAATCGAGGACTACCTCTATTGACATAAAAGTCAGATTTAATACTTCTCTGTGTGATCAAAGTTCAATTTAATAACTAAGTTATTTCCTTATGCATGTGTGGGTTTATATAATTTTATGTTTCTGTTATGTTTTTTCTTTTATTATAAAAAAATAAAAACAGAATGTACTAGTTTATGACATGAATTGCTTGGTTCTGGCTTATCACGATATGTAAACCTAACCATTACAATCTGCACAATCTTAGTGTGATCTGTGAACCAATCCATGCTTAAGTCAACTCATCATGATTAGTCAACTTGTGGCTCAGCATGACATGCCAATCCAATGATTGGATATGAAGTGTCAGTTGTGCTACTGATAATTTGAAAAAATCATTGTAGGCAGCATTTTGGAGGGCAGCTGATAGAATTAAATAAAGATAAATTAATTGAAAATATTTCTGTTCCAGATATCTACATGTATGAAAGCTGATGCTTTCCTTTCAACAGGCTTAGTAAGCAATGACTCAACAAAGGATTTAAGAAGAAAAGGGATATGACCTCTATATATAATGAACTTGACAAGTAAATTATTAACTAAAATAAAACCAGTCTCATTTACAACCCAGCACACTACCAGTGCAAAATGGAAATCAGTTGGCTTAAAAACTATCCATTTTCTTATTTGAGTAACAGAAGAATAAATTCCTCTTAAAAGATTCTGGACAAAAAAATGAAGTCTTTCAATACATTTCAAGTAAGCCACAGTTGGTTTACCTTGATGGGTATTGATCTGCAGAAGATAGTAATCTTACGCAAACAAAAGTTTCCCTTATTGAAATTTTGTCGATACGTTCATTCCTGACAAGTTGTAAAGATTTGAATATGCAAATTACAGTGCAAAACTATGTTTAAAAAACACAAATGCATGTTAAGACTAAAACTGATTATATATATTTCTGATCTTGCCTAAAAAAAGTTGCACATAAAAAAAAACAAACAAACCCAGAACTGAATAGATATATTGGTGCTTTTTTTTCACTTTCCTTCTTTTTCCAACATATACAAATGGGAGAAATGTTACTTGTTTCAAACCTTAAGTCATGCTTCTGTCAAATCACCCACAATTGTTGCACAATGCCATGTTTTCAATAAAGATTCCATTAAACTTAAAAATGCAAACAAGAAAAGATGATGAGGTGGATGATCGCCTATTGCTTTTTCATACAAGAACTTTTTTTTGCCTATTAAAACTTCCAAAATGGCATACTGATCCCTTCCCACCTTACATGCTCCTAGTTCTCCTATGGCTCCTTTCTTGCATCCAAGAGCAAGAAGATCAAGCAAAAGTTGCCTAGAAGAATCTCCTTTCAAAGATGTCTATGTACAAAGAGAACACTGACATAGCTGAAATTCCTTTTTAAAATGGGTTGTTTCCTGGTTTTTACACAGATCCAACATACTTCTAGATTGGAAAGGGACGCAGATACGGTACAACAATTAAATCTGTTCTAGCAGCTTTTCACTGGCTGGTTTACATGAGTGCCAAGAGATGAATTCTTTCCTACATGAAGTGCAGTAAGGAAGCCTCTGAACAGCTAGCCAACACTTTTAGGTGGAACACAATAATCCCCCACGATGGTGTGTGCATGCATGAACTAAAGACATTTCTGACAATGATCTCCTCTTTGCTTCTATACCCTCGAAGGAGTTGTTACATACTGCTGCCTTTCCACCTCGGATTATCTTCTGCTACTTCTATTGCCTTTGGAGCCCAACCATCATCACCACCCAAGACTGAAGAGCTTGTGCCAGCCCTTATTCATGCTTCAGTAAAAGCTCTACGTTGTTGACATCACAGATAAAAGGGACAAACTGCATGCTAAGCAGCGACCCGAACACCAGGTCATCTCTCACAATGACAGAGGACTCTCTGGCTCCCCAATTTTCTCCTTCTCTGGGAGGATAAGCACAAATGGGAGGAGGAGACCTTTAGCATCGAAGGGAGTTTTGAGCAGTTCTGTATCAAAGGTGCCTTTAGGTCCCCCGTTTGCTTCCACCTCGCCATTCTGAGCCAAGTTGAAGCTCAACATCCCAGTCCGGTTGACACAATAGATGGTGCTGCCCAATGCAGCACAGCGAAAAGGTTGGACCGGGCTGCCAGCAGGGCGAAAGGAAGCACATTGACGCCAGTGTTTGGCCACCGTATTATACTGGAAGACTTCCACTCCGGCGCTCTGCCCTTGTTCCCCACGGCTGCTGCTCACATCGAAGCGGTAAATGAAGCTCTTGTAGGCCACCATGTCAGCCGAGCGGCGCCGGCTGCTGTTGTAAGGACACTCCTGCCACTCGTCCCGCTTGGGGTCGTACTTGAGCAGCCGGTAGAAGAGGGAGCCTCCAGACACGTAGATCTCCCCGTTGCAGGTGGTTGCCTCATGAGCCACAGCAAAAGCCCCCTTGGGCAGAGGGGCCACGGGGCTCCACCGGTCCGACCGGGGGTCGTATTTCTCCACCGTGAAGAGGCATTCCCCACCCACCGCGTAGAGATACCCATCCAGAGCCAGGAGCTTCAGCTGAGAGCGTGCCTGCCCCATGGGCTTGACCTGGCTCCAGGTATCAGTTAAGGGGTTGTAACAAAACACCTTGTCCGACAGCTTGGGCCGCTGGTCACCAGGCCCGGTGGAGATCCCGCCCGCTAAGAAAAGATAGTTGTAGAGGACGCACATGGCGCATCCCTTGGCGTTGGCTTCCTCGGGCAGTCGGGTGAGGACGCTCCACTCCTGGTCCGCCTCCTGGTAGCTGTAGAGCAGGGCGCCGCCGTCCTCCAAGGACACCACCGAGGACGGGCTCTGCGGGCGGCTGCTCTCGCGGCTTTGAGGCCGACTGCCGGCGCCGAGCCGCTCGAAGGCGTCGCTCACCTCGGCCACCAGCAGGCAGGCCTTGCCGGCCTCAAGGCGGCGCCGCAGGATGAGGTCCCGCTCGGCTCCGCTCAGGCGGCCGTAGACGGTGGGCTCGCGCAGCACCTGCAGGTAGTGGTCGCTCATGAAGCGGAAGGCGGCTTCGCGCAGCTCGGCCAGCCGCTGCTTCTTGGCCAGGCAGAGCAGCTGGTAGCAGTTGTCGAGGCTGAGCTGGGCCCGCATGGCCTCGGCGGCGCAGTGCAGGGCGCAGGGCATCTGGAGCACGCGGGCGCCGCTCACCACCTCGGCCAGGTTGTCGTGCCGCACCTCGCCCATGCGCGCCGTGTAGACGTACTCCAGCAGCAGGCGCAGCGCCCCGTAGCTCACCCCTTTGAGCCGCAGGATGTCCCGCGAGGAGCGGGCGCGGAAATAGTCGCTCTTGGCCGCCAGCACCGCTTTGTGCGCCCGGATCCGCCGCCCGGATACTTCGATCACCAAATCCGGCTCTTCGGCCGGCGCCTGCGAAGGGAAAGGCTGAAGGGGCGACTCGCCGATCGGATCGGGACTGCCCACGGAGACCGGCGAGGGTTTGCCGCGGCTGCTGCTGCCCCCGCCCTCCTCCTCTTCCTCCGACTCGGGCGCCGCGTTGTTAATGTCCCACTGGTGCTTCACCACGCGGCTGCTGCTGCTGCTGCAGCTGCCGGACGAGGAGGAGGAAGGAGAGGCGGCGTCGAGCTCCGGATGCGGAGCCTGGTCATCATCGCCGCCGCCGCCGCCGCTGCCGTCGCCGGACGAGCTGAAGCAGAGCGCTGAGCTGAAGCTGCAGGGCGCCTGCAAGGGAAGCTGGGCGTTCGGCCCTTCCTCGGGCGACACGCTCGGCTCCATCGCCGGGGACCTCTCGCCGCCGCCTTCCGCGGCCTCTCCCGCCTGCGGCTGCTCCGTCTCCCCGCAGCGCTTCTTCACCTCGCCGACGCTCCCGTTCTCACCTGGGGAGAGAACACAAGACAGGGCTGAGCGATCCATCGGCCCTCCCGCCGCCGCCCCGCGGCTCAGGACAGCTGCGCTCCTGCCTTTTGCGCTCTAGTTCCCCGCCTGACGGAGCGATCGGGAGGCGAGGGGTAGATTCGCCCCGTCGCTCCCCGCTGAACTTTTGAACTGTCAAGGGCACCCAACTCTTCGGGCTGCCCGGTGCCGCTGTTTGACCAGGCGGGGCTTCCCTGGGTGGCAGCGTCGAGATTAAAGTTCAGGCGAGTCTCTCCGGGCCAAGAAAGGCGGGCCTGAACGGTGCAGGGCCTGCCTCTCTCTCCCCGCCCCCTCCCTTTCCCCTCCTGATTTTCTGATATTTTCTTTCCCCTTTTCATTTTTATCCATGTATTTGCTCAGGTATCCAAAACAAAAGGGGAAGAAAAAAAAATCACTTTCTGCTAAGCAAACATTTGGCCTTAATCCAACTCTTTGCCCATGATTACATCTCCATAGTAAGCACCAGACATGTCATGATGTGCTAAATTTAATTCTGCCCCTAGAGCAGTGTTTCCCAAACTTGGCTATTTTAAGATGCATGGACTTCAATTCCCAGAATTCCCCAACCAGTATGCCTGGTTGAGGAATTCTGGGAGTTGAAGTCCATACATCTTCAAAGGGTCAAGTTTGGGAAACACTGCCCTAGAGTAATGGTCTCCGAATTTGTCAACTTTAAATAAGACTTGTGGACTTCAATTCCCATAATTCCCCAGCTGAGCTGGCTAACGGAATTCTGGGAGTTGAAGTCCACAAGTCTTAAAGTTGCCACGTTTGGACACCACCATCCTACAGAAATGATATAACAATGACCTAGAAATCATGCAAATCTGGGTAATCTTCAAGCTTTGTTGAATATTATATGCTTATGAAGTTTAAATAATTTATTCAAAAAGTTAATTGTCATACTTTTTTGTTTGATCAGTGATGAACCAGTTGAGGTTTGTACTGGCCTCTATATTTTATCAGGCATTGGCTTTACTGTATTGCAAGCCTACATAAAGGGTTAAAAGCTTGATCATTAGGGGAAAAAAAGTGGGAGTAGTTTGCCAATTATAAATATACTTGGACCCTAGGCAGCTAAATTCATATACCTTGCCCTTTTTGGTTCACATCTCTTCATCAATTTTTTTTCAAATCCTGTTTTGCAAAAATATTAAAACGAATAAAGGAGTGAGAGAAGGTGGAATCCTGGCCTCTACTACACAGTACTTAGCATATCAATGATCTAAAGACCATAAAATTTTGGAGTTTGAAAAACAAAAGTTTAAAAATACATCTGGAAATTTCAAAATTGTATAACAAAAAAAAAAAGTAGAGAATTTTAGTTATTTGGCATTGCATTTGCCATGCTGTAACCTGCCAACATCATTGCAAGGCAATACTTCTGAAATCAAAATCTATTACAACAGCCTTGCTTCAATATTTTTACTCCAAAGGAAGATTTTTCCTGCAATAATGGATCACATTTACTGGTAACAAAGCAGCACAACTGCTCATAAAAATCTTTTTAAGACCTCTTTTAACTGTTCTAAATTGTGGGACAAATTTTATTATTCTCTTGAAACCTGGGCAATGCCCTTTGACAACAAAGGCTTGGCTAAGCTCTATTAAGTTTTGGTGGCAAATCTATATTTTAAAAACAAGGAAGGATTGCTTCAGGAAAAGCCAAATCCATCCTTTGTAGATATGGGGTTTAAACAAAACTCAAAAAATTGATCAGATTGGCATTGATAATCCTAATTATTTACTTTCCAGAGCTATTTGCACAAAATCAGAAGCAAATTCTATGTGATAGCTTGGTGAATGAAAGGGTGCTACGAGTGTGTGCTTCAACACTAAGCCAAATCAGCAATATGTGTACGGCCTGTTTAGCATGGTATTGTAATCGTATTTATTATTTCAATTCATTCTCTACCGTTCCATCCGTGAACTGCTTAAAGTTAAATAACAAGAGTAATAATTTAAAATGGTTACCGGTAAATCTAAATTTAACTAAACTAAAAACAATCAGTGTAGTTCAAATGATTTAGAAAAAGGAGATCCTAACTCCTTTTCATAAATGTGGAGAGAAAGGGAGCTAACAGCAACTTTTAAAAAATTTCCAAAAACCAATCACAGTAATTTTTGAACATTAAACAGAGGTTGAGTTTGCAGAAAAACAATTATGTAACTGTTTTCCAAAAAGCCAAACATCATCAAAGCTTCAAATTTGGCATCAAATCATATACAGATTTTCAACTCTATGGTAACTTGCTATGCAATGTTATAATACTGAAGACCTGTCAACCTGGTATCATCCTCTCACTAATACTTCTCTATTCAAACATGAATGGAAAGAGAAGTGGATTTATGGTGTCTGATAGCTTTCCAAATCTGATGTATAATTGAAATATCCATTAAGTGAGACTAACTTAGATGTCTTTTAACATTTTTATAGTTTGCAACAGTCCTATTAGAGAAGTCTAGTCCATACATATAAATAACCTGTTACAGTACCAAATGATTTATCACTGTAATTAATTTAGCAATTTATCTACTTGCAATTTAGATTTTTTTCTATTATTAATGAATATTGGATATATGGACAAAAAGGGCTTCTGGCAACAGATGGGCTACATTTCATAAAAGTCTTGGAAGAATGGCTTTGCAAGACATCTTGATAAAGTCATCTGGAGGTCTTTAATTAAATACAGAGGGAGAGGATGGCCATTACTTAAAACCACATCCAAAACCAGACCTGGATATTTTATGGCCTACCGGCCATATCCGACTCTTCAACTGTCCCTGTTTGGTCTACAAGCTTGGTAATATCAGGGCAGAGCAGCGCAGAGGGTGGCGAGGGATGGCAGTGGTCCTCCACAACAGTCCCAGTTTCTCATGTGGACTCTTGGGAAAATTAATTGCCCCCCCCCGCCCAAAACAGAAGACCAAAAGCAGTAAACGTTACAACAAGGAAAAGGTAAAAGGAAAGAAAGAAAGTGGTACTCAAGAATACACCAGGAGATGCTGCAGAGGAATTTTTTTTTTTTTTTAATTTGATTTATATGCTGCCCTTCTCCAGAGACTCAGGGCGGCTTACAGTGCGTTAAGCAATAGCCTTCATACTTTTGTATATTTTTACAAAGTCAGCTTATTGCCCCCCAAACTGGGTCCTCAATTTACCTACCTTAGAAAGGATGGAAGGCTGAGTCAACCTTGAGCCTGGCGGGATTCGATCTTACTTTAATTGCAGACAGCTGGTGTTAAATTACAGAGCTCTGTCTGTTGAGCTATCCAGGCTCCTCTGGATAGCTTTAAGGAGGACATTAATTTAAGGAGGACAACATTAAAAGACTCAGGTGCTTATACAATGCACAGAATACGGGCAAAAAACAGGAAGAACTTAATCCTAGTATAGGATGGCATATGTGATATTGTAGGTATAATTGCAACTTAGTGAGACAGGATCTATGTTACATGGCGGAAAGAATGCAGTGGACTACTTCAACTTCAGTCCTGGACCCAATAATTTTCAACATCTTCACAAATGATCTAGATCAGGGGTATTAAACTCACATCATCACATGACGTATTGGGACTTTTCCCCCCCTTTGTTAAACCAGGCAGGGGCGGAGGCAGCACATGACGCATCCAGCCCGTGGGCCGTGAGTTTGACACCCCTGATCTAGATGATAGACTAGAAGGGATATTGATAAAATCTGTTGATGCCACAGAGCTGGGGAGAAGGATGCTGATACTCCAAAAAACAGGTCAAGATTCAAAAATATCTTGATAGACTTGAATTTTGGGTCCTATCCAGCAAAATGTTGATTGATGAGAAATGTTAGGGGTCTGCATTTAGGCAGGCACATGCAAATGTTAAATGCCACCTGCCCTAGCATTAGTACTTGAGACAAAAATTTGGGTATCTTGGTAGACAACAGATTATGCGTCAGTTAGCAAAGTACCACAGGTGCCAGAAAAGCCAGTGCAGTTTTTGACTGCATCTATAATGTCAAGATAATAGGAAATGATAGCATCACTCTGTGTTGCCTTGGTCACACCACATCTAGAATACTGCATCCATTTCTGTCCTCTACAATACAGTAAAGACATTGAGGAACTGGAAAGAGTACAGAAAAGAGCAACAAAGATGGTAAGGTGCTTTGAGGCTAAACCTTATGAAGAATGGTTAAAGGAACTTTGTACCTTTAGCATAAAGAGGAGAAGGCTAAAGGGAGATACGATAGCTGTTTTTCTATATATGGAAAGAGGTTGTGGATTTATTCTCCAGAGAACATGAAGGCAGGAGAAGAACCAATGGGTTCTTTAAAGTAAAAGATCTCAACTGCAAAAATCCAAGGATCCAAGGATATTTTATAGTGAAAGATCCAAACTTGAGGAGGAATTTTCTGAATGTGAGAACAATTATGATAACTTGTGGAACAGCCTACCTCCTGATGTTATGGGTACTCCATCACTGGAAGTTTTCAAAAAAAGACTAAACCATCATTTGTTCAAGATAGTATGAGGACTCCTATACTGGGCAAAGGAGTGAGCAAGAAGATACCCAAGGTCCCTTCGAACCCTATGATTTTAAGACCCTGATTAAATATTCCTCGTTCGGGAAGAGTTCTAAAGATACAAGACCTGTATTTCACCAATGTAATGATAATAATTGCAAATGTAATAGAAAAATAATTTAGTGAGACTTTGCAATAGCATATTTACTTAAAAAGGATTTACTTTGAGGTTAATCCTACAAAAGCCTATTCACACTTAAATCCCACTGTTTTTAACACAGCTTGCTCACTAATGTGCATAGGTTGCTGTCTTTGGTCACTTAAACTTGTCAATCAATGGCAGCTCAAGTGATAAGTTTTTTTTACAGAATTTTTGCTTATATTACCTGAATTTCTTGTGATGGATGGCATCCTTTGTATTCCTTCTTCAAAGGGTTTGAGAATCTGATCTTTTTTATTATGATTATATTTGACTGTCAGTGGTGTCAGATATAGGCATTCCAAAATTGTTTCAGTGGAATAAATTAGCTGCAATACTGTATATTTTTTTCAGAACTTTTTGTTGTGACTGCAAGACTTCATTCAGCTTCAAAGAGGTCTTCTGTTTATTAGGAGGCCATTGGCTATCTTCACCACCTATATAATTAAAAAAGAAAGTTGTAATGATCATTACTTTCAGAATGAAACAAGTACTGCAGTACATGTTTTGTCTGGAGTAATTCCCAGAGAGGAAGTTTTTATTATAATTGTATTCCTTTTAATAGTGGGGTTTGAATCCCATAAACTAAACACATTATTTTTTTTTCTCCAGAGTTCCTTTGACCTGATGTAAGTTCCCAAATGGCAGTTCATTATCCTGTTTTTTTACCAGAATGAGAGAGTATAACATTTCTGTCCACTAATTAGGAAAACCCATCTAGGTATAATACCATACAATTAATCTAGCGCAGGAAATAATGATCCAGGGTCAGATTTTAAATTTTTACCCACATCAAAAGATTTATCCAGCCCATTTAATGTAATGAAGATGAAATATATGTTCACTATGCTGTGTATATGAAATAAAAATCAGGTCCTGGATCTCAGCATAAAATTACAAGACTCAACATACATAACTGTCAAGTTACCTGACTTGCTAAAACTAATCTGTCAAAAGCAGTTTGAGAAAGGGTTCACCCCAACATTTTTGCCATTGATCAGTCACTAAGTCAAGTCCGATTCTTTGCAACCCCTTGCACACCAGCCTCTGGTCCTCCTCTGTCATCCCCTTCTCCTTTTGCCTTAAATCTTTCCCAACATCAGGGTCTTTTCCAAGGAGTCTTCTCACCTCATTAGGTGGCCAAAGTGTTTGAGCTTCAGCTTCAGTATCTGTCCTTCTAAAAAACATTGAGAAAAAGTAATAGTTAAGAAGCTTGTCCTAAATCAAGTTCAGTATTAAGCAGTGGCCACATCAACATTCTCCTCTTCCATACTGCGGTGCAGACCTTATAATTTCCAGCTAATTGTGTTATTTAGCAAAAAAAAAAATGATCTAATCATGTGATACAAGATATCTTGTCTCCAAAACAGCAATGATTTTGATATTAAGATATTATCTAAAATTATATTTTAAAAGCTGATGCTAAACTGTCAATGGTATTCCAAACACACAGCATATCTTGGCATTTTTGCCATAAGGATCAAAAGCTCTTTAGATGGTTTACAGTTTTTAATATTTCAAAGTGTGATAGTTAACACTTGATTCTAATCACTTTCTTGATTATTTGTACTTGCACATCAACTTAGTGCTGATTCTTATTAACCACATAGTTAGATTTCTCCAAGAGGCTCTACTTCAACCTTATCCTTCAAGTCTTCCAATTGTGAAGCCATTTTACTAGGGTAACCTAATAACTTTACAGTTACAATCACCAATTTATTTTTATGATTTAAATTTCCTCACAAACAACGTTTCTTAGAAATGGTGCAAAATATGCAGGTCAGTTTTCCTTCAGCAGCACAATATTTCACATTATTATTATTTTTTTTTGTAAAGTTTTTTTTTATTTTTTACACAAACACACACACAAACATACAATGTATTTTTGCTGAACAGAGTATTTGGCCGGTTAACAAATTTTAGCCCTTTCAACTAAAATTACAATTTGTATACCTCCTTTTTGCCATAATATTTATTTTCATCTATTTTTTACCAATATTACCCTTAATATTTCACATTATTGTGTAAGTTTCTTTTTTAACTTTTAAAACCTTGAAAATAGATTTGAAAATAGATTTGCACATAACGGAAAATGTTGTGAATAGGAAGAGGAAGATGCAGTGGATATGTTAGCTACCTTGAATTATTTGTAAAAATAATAAAAGTGGGATACAATGAGACAAAAAACTAAAATTACTAAAGACCAAACAAACTTGTCCCTACCTTGTCAAAGTGTCCCTCATGGTACCCATATATCAAATGAAATTTCTCTTGGCAGCCTTCACAAGTGACTTAATTAGATTTCTCAAATGCATGCATGCATAAATACATACATACATACATACATACATACCCCTAGCATACTGCAAAATGAAGTGAGGCAAAGTGTTAGCCTCAGACATTATTTTTATTGACAACATGCTTTTGATTATCACACAACTCCAAAAGTCTTTTTTTCCAGAAATAAAATTGTTTTAACACCCAGCTGCTTGGGGGATTACCAAAGGGAAGTTCAGGAGATACAGATTATAACATAATCGCCACTTCATCTGATATATTTCATCTTAATTATTTGTAATTGGGCTTTAGTTTATCTGTCTCTCTCTCTTCCCCCCCCCCATCTCTCATCTATTTATCTGCCCACCTTTTTTCTTTCAAATTGAAAGTGCTAAGGAAAAAACACCTTTTAAATACTGCTGCTATGTTGCTATCTTATTTATAACTTATTCATTTATTAAATTTAGCTGCCACCCATCTCATTGTCAAATCACTCTAGAACAATATAAAAGTTAATAGAAAACAATAAGAACATTAGAAGATGTTTAAAAGAATATTAAAATGTTGCTATGCAGGAAAAAAACATTGCTGCAATTAATATCAACAATATTTGGATACTTGGAAGTATCTCAGATATAAATATTAGTCAAACACAAGTTTATTTTTTTTTTCAAAAAAGTGTGTGTGTGTACACACACACACACACACACACACACACACGACTTTTAAAAATTTTGGGTTTTACTGATTAGATAAATTGGTTATAGAAATGGCTAGTTTATACTATTATGTAACTAATTTTTAAAAAGTCTTGTATATATCACACTATTCTCCAAGTCAGTGTTAAAAACACATGCCCACAAAATCTTGGATACCTTTTCTTATCTGAGGATTACATTTTAGTTCTTCCACCAGTAGAAAGTAGGCTAGAAGGTTGTCAATTTCCTCTCCATTTCTATTTTATTTTTTTCTCTGGAGAGAATTCTTTTAAATTCTACAAGGATGCAACTGGAATGAGTGTCACTTCAGAGAAGCCATGCTCCTTACCCTTTTATAATGTTTTTCATTGTCTCATAATGACACTGTGTGTGCGTGTGTGCTAGAAAAGCCCTTATCCTGTGTAGAATATCAAAGGGAACTGTCAACATTCCATAAAATAGTTTACCAGACACCAGGAATGTCATAGAGGGTAGTTAAACTGGATCTGTGTGGTGCTAAATCTAATCTCTGGGTTAATTCCCTTGGTCAGTTAATTCAATTTTGGAATCTACACAACTCATATATCCCATGGCCCAGTTAAATGATGCAAACAACTATTATGTTAAAAGTTCATTTGAAGAGATCTCTACAGCATTGGGAACACATTCTAGAATTAAACAGGTTATACCAAATATAAATGCTTAAGTATCTATCTGAGATCAAGGTAGTTTAAAGTACTATCATTTGACTACATTAGCCCTAAAATATTTTCACTGAATCAGCATAAAATGAAAAATAGATTTCTTTTAAAACAAAATAAAATCCTATATCAAAGCAAGGATTTTCTTCTCTGTGAAATGTAATATCTAAATATGGAAAGGGTGGTTAGTTTAACTTCTGTCAAAAACTCAACTTTAGAGCAATTTTGCCTCAATAACAGAATTCATCTTAGGTTATATCATTATAGCTATTCTCAAAGTGCCTATTAAAACTTTCTCATAATCCATCACTAGTCATAGCATACTCCCAGCGTGCGTAAAACAAGTATAATTACTTCAGCTAGTAAGGATATATTTTCTCTGACAATCTCTACAACCACAGCAACAACAGCAAAAGCTTCCAACCACACATTTCACTGATGAGGACCACACATGCATAAGTACAATAATTTCTTTTAAAATATATCAAGAATGAGTTTACATTGTAACTGTTCCATTAGCAATGGCTTCAGGACCTTAAAAATGTTATAATGGAACCTACAGATTTGAGGTTAAGGTTGTTATCAAAAAGTGTATTTAGAGTGTATTGGCCTCCCCAAACAATACATTTTTAAGGATGGAAACAAGTTTTATTTCTGCTGAAGATGTAAGTTGATGCTTACTGACCACACAATATGGTCATGTGATCATTTAAAATCTTTTTGGCATTGTATATTAAAGTATATTAATAGATTTATGGAAAAATCTTTAAATATTGAATGTTAATATAATATTTAGTTAAATATCAAATCTTTGGAATTTGATGGTTTATCAGGAATTGTGGTTGTATGGAGCATGAGTATAGCAAAAAGAATTACCATTAACGAATTGGAAAAATGATATTATTCCAGATACCAAGGAAAAATTATTAGTAATGTGTGATCTGTTGTTTAAAAAAAGGCAATATTTTCGATCAATAAAATATGTTACTACATCAGACATTTTGTGATATTTTACTATGTCTTATATTATTTACTATATAGCATAGTTGTAAATTCTTTGATAAACTAGTGACTGTCAATAACTATAAAATATAAAGTACATTTTTCCTTCTTAATTTGTATCTTTAGTTTGTATTTTAATTGTTTTCAGTTTCTTTTTTAATAAGATTAAAGATTGTTTCTTTGGAAAAAAAAGAAAGTACAATGTAATTATGATATATAATTCAGAGCCAATGTCTGGCTAAAAGTCTCCAGACTCAGACTGTTGTCTTATCAAGTCTTTTATACACAATAATATCAATATATCAGATTTTTTGTGAGGTTGCTATATCTACACTCAGCTACATTATTCTCCCATTCCAAGCTGTGTCCCAAACCCAGATGGCTGGGTCATTTGTGACTGGTCAGTACCAATATGCAATCTGCTTTGCTAACAATAGATAACTAGCACTAGCCTAAAGCTGAACGTATTTCCTCCCACATTACAAAGGGTGAAATAAAGCAGAATAAAACTCTTCTTTACTTGAAGTGTACCAGTTGCCAAAATAGGACTGGTGGAAAATTTGTCCCTTCCAACTCTACAACAGAATGACCAGGTCTGATAATGAGAAGCAGAGGGGGATTTTTTTTTTTTTTTTTGCTGAGATTCTTCATAATTGCACAATTTTTTCAAACATAGAAGAGTTTAGGTAGCTCTGGCTAGACAGAAAATCTATACTTTACATGAAATAAAATGATACTCAATAGAAAGGTCATCCACTTCTGCAGCTTTTTTAAAAGGAACCAAGGATGGGGATGGGGATGAGGATGGGAATTGGGACAACCAGTTAGTGATTGTTTTAGATCACAGATAGGGAATGATGGCCTTTTTATGACTTGTGGACTTCAACTCCCAGAATTCCTGAGCTGTCCACAAGTCATAAAGGGGCCAGCCATCGTTCCCCACTTCTGTTTTAGATCCAATGCATTCAGCCATACTGACCAGAGTTAAAACTGTTTAGTCCAGCTGTCTTGCTCCAAGATATAGTTTGGCCCCATCAATATTGGGAACAACAATAACACAGCTTCTCCAAGTGTGCCTTTCTTCTGCCTAACAAACATGATGTCGAAATAGGTCTCTTCTCCAACCAACTCAACATCACTCAGATGATAATCTCTTACTGACCAGCCAATTGGTGAAACTTTTGTGAATGCAATACTAGACTCCTGGTTATTTTGCAATATTACCAAATTAAACCAATGTGAGGAGACAGATTTCTTACTGAGCTATACTCGGGTGAAATCCAGCAGGTTCTAGAGAACCGGTAGCGGAAATTTTGAGTAGTTCAGAGAACCGGCAAATACCACCTCTGGCTGGCCCCAGAGTGGGGTGGGAATGGAGATTTTACAATATCCTTTCCCCAGGAGTGGGGAGGGAATGGGGATTTTGTAGTAGCCTTCCCCTGGAATGGGGAGGGAATGGAGATTTTGCAGTATCCTTCTCCTGCCATGCCCACTAAGCCATACCACGCTCACAGAACCGGTAGTAAAAAAATTTGAATTTCACCACTAGCTATACTGGAATGCACATTAGGAGATTTTTATCAGGCATTCTCCATTATAAAATGAGAAGTGGGGAGATAATCAGGATTGAATGATGATTCTATCTAATTCTCTCTCTACCTGGCAATTTTTTTTTCAAGGAGAAAAGATTAAAATGTTGTGGATTTAGCCTTAGTAATTCAAGTTAAATGTCTATGCCTACTCCTTAGAATTGCTTCTAATTATAGTTATGCATAGGAGCATACTTCTTAATAAGCAAGATCTTGGATCATCATTGACTACAAAAAAAGCATACACAAAACCATAAGAAAGAGAACTCTTGACGTTTGGGCACAAACTTATCAGAAACAAGCAGTAGCAGCCTTCACCCATATGATCTATACTGAACAATAGTCCAACTGCAAAATAACACTGCAAAGGAAAAATCCACTAGTTCAATTCCAGATAGGGGCAAAGAATTTTGTAATTTATTTGGGTGAATTCAAAGGAAAGTTACTGATGGGACAATAGAAATAAGGTCTTAAATAAGATCGCAGAAATTTATTACTATGTGATCAATTGGGGTTAGTTGACTAATAACCCCGTTGTCTCTGTTTATGTACACTAGCTTGCCAATCAGAGTGGGTGGGAGTGTTGTTTTCACCTTGATTAAGCTGTTGTTTACTGCTTGTCTGGTGTTAATTCTGGTGTTAATCCATGCTTATCTGATTGCTGGTAAGGTGGTATATTGCTCTTTTTCTTTCCTTTGTAGCTTTTTTATAGTCTCTTTGGAATAGTGTGTTTATCTCTATGTGCTTGTTGATGGCTGATTTGTCTGAATGCCAAGGTTCCAAGAATTCCCTAGCATTTTTGGATTTAGGTGCTCAAGTCTAAGGTGCTCAAAGTTTCCCAGTTGAAACGATATGTCCATGTGTTGCAAGATTAATGAGTTTACACTAAATTCTCTGACTGTTAGTTGGTGTTCATCAGAGGTGGGTTTCAGCAGGTTCTGACCAGTTCTGGAGAACCAGTAGCGGAAATTTTGAGTAGTTCGGAGAACTGGTAGTAAAAATCCTGACTGGCCCCACCCCCATCTATTCTCTGCCTCCAAGTCCCAACTGATCGGGAGGTAATGGGGATTTTGCAGTAACCTTCCCCTAGATTGGGGAGGGAATGGAGATTTTATAGTATCCTTCCCCTGCCACACCCACCAAGCCACGCCCACAGAACCGGTAGTAAAAACTTTTGAAACCCACCACTGGTGTTCATGGATGAGCTCTTCTGCCTATCTGTCTACAGACTGTTAAGAGTTCTCACACTATATAGTTTCTTTTTGTTTTTTTAGGCTACTGGAACTTCTGATCTACTTAAGATGTTTTTTTGAAGGCTCTGGTTGGTTTTTCTTTTTCTTAATTCACAACTGAGTCCAACATTTTTGTTGCTGAGATAGTTATTGACTTTTGCCCCATTTTACAACCGTTCTTGCCGCAGTTTTTAAGTGAGTCACTGTAGCTGTTACGTTAGTAACACGGTTATTAAGTGAATCTGGCTCCCCATTAACTTTGCTTGTCAGAAGATTTACGAAAGGTGATCGATCACTTGACCCCAGAACACTGCAACATCATAACTGAGTCAATTGTCAAGCATCTCAATTTTGATCACGTGACCGTGGGGATTTTCCAGTGATCATAAGTGTGAAAAATGGTCATAAATCACTTTTTCAGTAACCCCATTGTAACTTTTGTAATTCAAGGACAACCTGATGCAGGGATGTTAATAATAAAGAAGCTACCTCAGGTGTTTATCTGTCCCCTGGTGACGCCATGAAATTGTAGTACACCAGTGATGGCTAACCTTTTTTTCTTTGAGTGCCAAAAGTGTGTGCGTGCGATAGCCCGCGTACACGTGCCCACACCCATAATGCAATGACCCCCTGCACAACCCCCTGCACGTGTGTGGGACCCCCCACATGCGGCCCTGCCCTCCTGCACATGTGCACGTGACCCCCCCCCCGCACCCCATTTTGGGCCTAGCAGGCCTCCTTGAAGCCTCTGGAGGCCGGAAACGGCCTGTTTCCGGACTTCCGGTACTTCCAGTAGGCCCATTTTTCACCTTCCCCAGGCTCCGGAGGCTTTCCTTGAGCCTCCAGGAGGGCGAAAACGGCCTCCCCCTCCCCCCCAGCCTTCTGGAGGCCCTCCGAAGGCGGGAAACGGCCCATTTCCAGACTTCCGGGAGACCCGTTTATCACCTTCCCAGAGCCTCAGCACAAACCCTGTACTTACCTAGCATCCAAAATGGGTCACTTGGAGACTCCTGGGAGGGGATGGATGGCATGGGGTGGGGCCAGCCGAAAACCAGCTGGCTGGCATGCACACATGCGCGGTGGAGCTGACCTAGGGCAATGATTTGTGTGCCCGCAGAGATGGCTCCACGTGCCACCTGTGGCATGTGTGCCATAGGTTCGCCATCAGAGTAATAGGCTGTTATTTTTTTTTCTGAGATGTTTCTGATGTATGACAGTGTTATCCTTTTCATAGCTTGTATTGGTTGTGCTGTTGTGGGTTGAGTGGTTAAGCACCTTTTGGTAAACTTGCATAGGTATTGATTTTATTGGAAGATGTTGTATAAGGTGATCTGTTTCTTTTTTCTGGTGTTCTGGGTTGCTATATTTATGCTCTTCTAAATAATGTTCTTACATAGCTCCTCTTGTGGGAAATTGGATTATTACTTTGGTAATGGAGTTCCTGGTTAGCGTGAGTCATTTTTTGATAGACTTGTGTTTCTAATTTGTCGCTAATTTGCATGATGCAATCAGTGCTGTAGAAGTCCTGTCTACAAAGAATCTTGTTTAGCTTTGCACTTAAACTGCAGGACCAGAAGAGTGCACAGGAGATTATGGGACTGGGCAGAGAGCCATCTGTTCCCTGCCCTGGGTGCCTCAGGATGAGGTTGCTATGCTTATGCTGTGCAGTCACTTGGCCTTCTACAGGAGATCATGAGTTCATTTTTCCATTTGTAATCCTCCCATGTTTTCCCAGTGCTTATCTTTTTCTATTCCATTAAAAAAAACAAAAAACCCTGGAATAGCTGCACAATGTATTTTGATTTTGTGCTGCTTAGGATTGCTCCATCTGGAGGCATTCCATCGCCAACATAATCAAAATCTCTGCATGTCCTCATGTGCTAATTTGGGGCAGGTGAAGATAGCCAGATGGATTTTTGACTCTTTCCAAGATGCTGGACTGATGCACCCAAATCCATCCCAATAGTTTTGCATCCAAAGTAATTCAATGCTCAGAATTGGGCTGTTGACTTTAAGGAGTCTCCTCCTGATTAAACAGGGCAAGAACTGCAGCCTAAGCATTTAACACAAGAACTCATTCTTTTGTTCAGAGTGAAAAAAATGTGAATAGAACAATGGGAGCCTGAATATGGCTTTAGTACAGCTCATGTTAGCATTGTTATCTGCAATCTGACACAGACCTGCTCTTTAGCACACTTTAGTATGATACAGGTGGACCTCAACCTACGATCACAATTAAGCCCAAAATTTCCATTGCTAAGCAAGATAGTTGTTAAGTGAGTTTTGCCCCATTTTAGGACCTTTCTTGCCACAGTTGTTAAGTGACTCTCTAACTTAACAGTTGTTAAGTTAGTAACATGGTTGTTAAATGAACCTGGCTTCCCCATAAGGTGGCAAAAGGTGATCACATGACTTCTGGAACTCTGCAACCATCATAAATATGAGTCGATTGCCAAGTATCTGAATTTTGATCACATGACCATGGAGATGCTGCAATTGTCATGTGAAAAATGGTCATAAGTCACTTTTTTCAGTGCCGCTGTAACTTCAAACAGTCATTATATGAACTGTTGTAAGTCAAAGATTACCTGTATTCCTCATTAAATTTAGCAGCCCACAACTGATATAGTAATCCTCACTAGATCCTTGAGCTACATCTTAAAAAAATGGTCAGGAAATATTGTATTTAGGGGTGTGCAAACTACAGTATTTTGCTTCAAAACACTTTAAGCACAACATTTAGTGTGGAGTGTTAAAGGGATAGTTTTGAGGATCCTGAAAATAGTGTGTGCTCAAATCAGCCCCTCAGAGGAGATATGATAGTAACATCACCAAGAGGTTGGGTGAAATGGCTTCTTCCAATTTTGAGGCTTGCTTTTTTTCATATGTAAAACCAGCACAGTAAACCTAAAGTACCTATTTTGCTTCTTATTTTGCATATTAAAAAAGCAGCAACTAAATTTTTGAAGATGCTACCTGTGAGGGCTCCAGGAGTAATAAAAATGTTTGCTAGATGGCAGGTGCCACTCTCCTTACAACAGACACATCACTCTGCTTGCAATATAACGCACCTGATAGATGGAGATATGTTCCTCTCCCACGTCACCCCAAAATACATGAGATTCTCAGTTCCTTCAGTTTATCTAGCCATCTTGAAAATGGAAAATAATCTCCTACATTTAATTACGGCCTATTTCCATCTTGAACATTTTTTGTCCCCAGCTGTAAGTAAGAAGCTAGAAGGAACCAGAGGGTTGCTAAATGAAATTCTCTGGCCATCTTGATTAAGGTCATGTTGTACTTATGCTAGGTTGGATCTAGATAACATTTCCTACAGTACATTAATATATCTCCTGACAGTTCAGCTTGCCCTGGGAAAGACTGCACACAGCTAGTTCAAATGAAAGGTTAATATGAAGCCAAAGACAATTGGAGGAAAAAAGTCAAACTACAAAGTATGTTTGCTATCAGAAAGATTAGACCTATTCCTGCTCTTGGTGAAAAAAGGAAGCAAAGTAATGTTGAAAGAGAATCTTTCCATGCTAGAGAACTTTCTGGATTTCTCCTTCAGTTCTTTAAGGAGTAAATATCTATATTCTTCTATGTGAAACAGCAATTTCAGTTGCAAAACAGTACTGTGGACAGGTTTTCTCAAGAAAAATAATCCCAAAGTGAAATCCTTAAAGGAGAATTCTCCAGGGATCAGTTAGAGACGGGAACAGTAGTTCCCTAAAATAAACCTATTTTAGAACTGTCCATTGGCTCAGAGATAACCTAATGCCTTTACATTGCAGCAAATGTATACTAGTGAACATCAGTTTTACCAGCCTTTTTGAGTCTGGTCTCTTCTATCCAGCTGTGCTGCAATGATGAATCCCAGAATTCCTCTTTAAAATTCTAGGAGACGTAATCCTCAAAGATTTAACCAGCTGTTGGTAAAGACTAAGTTGAGCGTCTTCAGCCAGCCATTTGCAGAAATTTATACATAGATACTTATTGGAAGCTTAGAATCTTATTCTTGGGAGGGAAAAATCTCCTATATATAATTAGTGTTACTTCTGAGTAAATATCAGGATGATTATATAATTATAAATTCATCAGCTTGGCCAGATGGTAACCTATTTTTGTCAAACACCATTTCATCTATCTTTTTTTTTTTTTGGAGACTGAGATGCTGGGACTGACAGGTTATCCTAAAATTTAGAAATCAGGCATGTTTGCTGTTGTTTGTTAATGAACCATTAGGATTCATCTAAGTGTAAGGATTGTGAGAAGCAGGAATAGGTCTTAATTTGGAGGGCAACTGCATCTACACCTTGAGTAGTGAGGCTCTACCAAACCAACCTACCTTCCAAGCCTATCTTTAGTTCCCCTAAATTCAATTGTACCCTTTACTTTGATATGCAAAAGTAACAGAATTCAAATTGGAAAGGAGAGATGGGGATTGTAAAACAGCTGTTTTACAGTAATGTTCTGGCATTTCTTAAGAATTGCTAAGTACCATGATTCAAGGAGTGGTGGTTGTCTAAGGCTTAGTGGTTTGGGGTGGGGGAGGAGTGAAGGGTCAAAACAATTATTAAAAACATTAAGACAAATCAATGACAATATGTGCTTTTTCCATAAGGGAAGAGGCAAGTTGGAATAACGACGACAGACCACGCATCAGTCTAACACAAAGCAAAATCTAAAAAGAAATCAAAATGCAAGCAACCCAACGAAAATGACAGGAAAGTTCTCTGCCTATTTGAAGGGTTTGGCGAGAAAGAGCCAGCGCAGCGGAGAGGAGGATGAATGCCCAGTGAGGGTGAGAGCATGCTCAGTGCAGCTGCGGTCCTACTGTACAGGCGGTGAAATGGATTAGTGGAAGGGGGTGGGGAAGCCAGAATCAAGGGGGAGATCTGGCTCCACAATCTCGATTTAGGAAGAGATTTCTCCCTCGGTCGTCCCTGGCTGGCTAGCTCGCTCTCACCTCCCCGGCTTCCAGGCTGCAATTCCGAACGATGCATTTACCAGGGACGAGCCAAGGCTTAGGGTTCCTCCGGGAGGATCCAGTTCGTGCAAAGCGCCAACGTCTCATCTCCCCGCTCCCCAGTAAGCAAGACCTTTCCAGCTAAAGCCCAGGATCAATCCGAATTAAATGGGAGCCGGGGAAGAGCAAGCCGGCAAAACTGCAGAGCCCTCCCCGGCTTGCTTTGCTTGGGGATCGCCGCGGGGCCCTGCGGGGGAAGCTGCGTAAAAGCGCAGCCTATTCCCAAACCCCGGCGCGCCAGGTACGGCACCCCCGCAGCGTATGGCTCGCTTCCTCTCTGCCCGCGCCCCCATCGCCGCGGGAGAAGTTGCGGGGAGCGCCCGCCTCCTCACCTTGGGCCGGCCTGTCAGGCGGGCGTCCCGTCGTCCACTCGTGAAAGCGGCTCTCCCGTCCGGCTGCAACTCTCGCAGTCAACGGCAGGCTGAGGAGGAGGCGCCGCCGCCGCCCCCTCCGACGGAGCGCAAAACCGCGCCGTTTCCGCCTTCAAGGCAGCGCGGGGAGAGATGCGCCTGACCGCCCATGACGACGCAGCGTCGCCGCCGCTGCCGCTGACGGAAAACCTCCCAGAGTCCCAGGTTTAACGTTTAGCCGGCCGCTCTGAGTTCTCCCGGCCACGCTTCGGGGAGGAGAGCGTTGCCGCGCCGTCTCCGGCTCGCCCGGATCTCCAGGAGAAATCCGCGGGCTGGTGGCTCCGCCCGCGCGCCCGCGCCTGTGTGGATGATGCAGGAGCGGGTGCCGGAGCACGCGCTCCCCCCCCCCCCCCAAAAAAAGAGGCGAGCCGCGCGTGTGCGGATGGAGACTCGATGGAGGCTGGCCGGGTCTAAGGGAGCTCGGCTCCTACCAAGCCGCCCCTCAGAGAAGGAAGTCCTTTGTTTGGAAATGGATGCTTCTTCCCGGCCGCCACCGGCGCCCGAGCATCGCCCTGCGCGCCCTTGAGCCTTTGTTTTATCCGCGGGCTGGATGGATCGCGCCTGGCGCCGCCCTGGCAAGCCCCGCTTGCGCGACGCGATCCTAACCTGTAGATTCACTGGCTTTCTTCCGAGAAACTACGTTATAGAATTGTAGCTGAGGTTGCCTAAGTTGGGTAATGAAACGTCTGCAAGAAAACAACCAGAACCCCTCATTTCAACCCTTTTCAAATGTTCTCCTTTATCAGAATTGTAGTTTTTGTTAATAGTCTAGTTGTCCTTAATTGACACGAAAAAGCCATCTCCTGATGTGCCGCACCCCATTTGGAGCTCTGGTCCCCAGAGGGAAAGTGGCTTTTCACAGTAGGTGAAAAAAAGCAAATACTGAACACCTGTGGCTGCTCCTGTGCAAAAACACAAGCTATGTATCAGGATCGTAATTGTACTTGCTTTGCTCCCTAGCACTCCATTTCGCTTTCCACGAGAGTAAGCGGGTTGGGATTGGGGTAATAATACAGTTTATTAGCATAAAGCCCCATCTCTTCTCCTGCATCCCAGCGTTGCAAGATCTACAAGGCTTTTCTCAACCTGGTACCTAATCATACTTCAAACCCAATAGGGTTGAGCTTCTTTCAGCCCTATCCCTGAGGTGTAAACATCTTATCACAGGCTACCAGAGAGATTCCCCTGCCCATGTTGAAAGTAGTCGAAGATTTTGCAAGGACAATCTTAATCTGTTACATTTCATTTCCTTCATCAAAACCTGTTGTGTGCCATCACCCATCACTTGCTGTAAAATCAGGGACCAGAAGGGGATGGGAATCAGAAATTCAGGCAGCTGATGTGTGTGTGTCCCCTCTCCATCTATGTTCAGCCGCATCCAGCACCTTTCCACTATTTCCTAAAAGGATGGACTCAGGGCTGGATTTTCCTATAGGCTAACTAGGCTTCAGCCTAGGGCCTCAAGATCAAGAGGGGGCCTCAAGATCAAGAGGGGCCTACATTCAAATTGTTAGCAAAATTAAAATTACACTTTCACTATAGGTGAAAGGGCCTCATAAATGGAATAGCCTAGGGCCTCTTTTCATCTAAATCCGGCCCTGGATGGACTATCTGGCTCCCGAGTGGACCATTCTTTCCTAAGAACTTTTTAATTCTAGAATGTAAAAAGGTCCATAATAAACAACTTTCAAGTTGTCTTATTCATACGTGAGAAACAAGATGAAGGCATGCATATGAGACACACCCTTTCCTAAATATTACCAAGACACATTTTAGCCATGATTGTGTACAAGTGGAAGACAGTGGCATTATCAGCTGAGTGAACCAAATGATCAAAAATTCAACAATTAAAATAGGAATTTACACTACTTAACGAATGCACAAATTGCTGGAAGAGTAAAGAGTCACCTGAAGAAAGAAGAAAATGGGAAAAATGACTAAATTTGAAATGCTTATTCAGAATGAAGATCATGTGTTGGGATGCATTCAAGATTGATACTGAAATAGGGCAGAGACAGAACAAATTAAATATTGCATGATCAAATCGATGTAAAACCTCAAATAAATGAGAATAATAATGGGAAGAGGTATGGGTGGAAAACCCATGAAATGTATTCCAAGGCACAATTTGGGGAAATTAGTATAAAATGTTTTATAGATGAGTATAAGTCCAAGATAGACAACCATAAAATAAGTTATTAACAGCAAATGCTGTTAAGAAAAAAATATGAATATTTTCTCACATGTAGTGATCATGCAAAAATCCTCAAAATTTAGCATAAATTTGGAAAAGTAAAATTTGCCAATAATATAAAAATGGGAGAACCAAAATTGGAGAATATTTAGCAATTGCAAAACTGATAACACAGCACAAATATTTAAGCAATAGTTAGTGGTTGGGGGAAAAGGGGGAAGGGAAAAATATGTTACTGAATGTTCCTCTTCACAGCATGTTTGTTGTTTTATTCTTTGCTTTTTGCATGTTTATTCCTGTGTAATTTTTGGTTTGGTTTATGCATTTTTAAAAAAGTATTTTACTATGAAGGGGGTGATTCCGGCAACCTTGAAGGAGGTTGTAGTAGTCCTCCTCAACTCACCCCACCCTGGATACAGCTGTATTGGACAATTATCATCCTCTCTCCAGCCCCCCTTGTTGAGATTGTGTTAGGAAGGCAATAACAAAAGCATTTCACAGGAAATGGATTGTAAGTTTTTTTTAAAGTTCCGTGATGCCTGTTAGTGTCAATTCTTATAATGACCTGGAAAACAGTTTCAGTATAGCAGATTCCTGGTGTATATAAATCAGGAATCTGCTGTACTGAAACTAAATTCTAACTGCTCAGCCTTGGTACTTGGCAAAGTTAATTCTTCGCTTATTTACACACTTGGCATTGTGTGTGAACCAAAGGATAGCAACCCATGTTTTCCAGGTCATTATAAGAATTGACACTAACAGATATCACGGAACTTTAAAAAACTTACTTTGTTCCTGGTTGTATTTCATTGAACATTTTCCCCAGTATATTACAAGTTTCATGCTCCTCCTTGTAGCTGTTTGAACAAATAACATAATAAGCTACTAATACAGTTCTGAGATCTTGTTTATTCACAGTTTATTGAGTTTATTTTAGACATAAATACATATTTGTATGGCTCAGGTTATAACAAATGTACTGTTAGATATTAGAAAACATTTGATGAAACATAGTGGCTGTCTTCCTCCCAGATATCATTATTCTCACTTGGGATCAGACACAAAAATCTGCCTAGCAACACATATATGTTTCTGTGTGGACTATAAATGTGGCTTGTATCCAATATTAAAGCAGTATTTCGGTTACTGGTTAGCATTTTAATCTATACATATATACAATTTTATTGGAGTTTTTAAAAGTTCTGTAATATAGCACATCTATTTTATAATAGTCTTGTTAGGAAACTTCCTCAGCAGCCCTCAATAACCAGAATCCAAAGAACTTAATGGAATTTTCTTTAGAAAGCTCTATCACAAACTGTTCCTCAAAGCCCTTTCAGTTTCCAAAGCAAGTTGTGTTAGAGTGTAGGAAATATTATCCGAGACAGGCGAGTTCAAAGAAATCCTGAAATTAGGGAACTAGTTTCATGTTTTATCAACCAATGGCAAATCAGTATGTAACCAAAACCTAAACCACAAATGTTTGAGGGGTGTAAACTGGGATGGTTAAGTGCTAAAAGTTAAAAATATTTTTTCCAACTTCTCTAGACATTATCAGTTCTTTTTCTTGACCTCTGCTCACTTCTGTAATGGACTCATTTGGAAGTTACTTGATAATGCGCTTGCAATTCTGAACACCTTTTCTGTAAAATTATGGCTTAAAGAACTTATAGTTGTATTTTCACTATGGGAAATTCTCATTTAGAAATGAATTCTGGGAGTACCCATGTCTGCACTAAGGAGCCAGAAATTCAAATGTTTCATTACTGCTGACCTAAAGATATATGACAAGGTTTCACATCCAGCCAAGGACACACACTTATGAAAACTACTTGTTTGACTATCAAGACAACCATCAGTTGGAACTATATATAAAAGAGCAACTCAAGAGACAGAAGTGATTACCCTTTATACCTGCTAAGCTGTAAACGTGTGACTCCACAAATATGAATCTACATTTGATTAAGTAGATAGTAAGGCTTTTAATGCTCTAATTGAGGGAAAAATCTATTGCTCATATTAAAAGTGCTTTCTAATTTATTGCAAACCAATAACTTGCTGGTGGATGCCAATCTGTTTTCTGCCTACTCTTTTTCTGGCTTCAGGAAAAGAGGAAGCCTCCCTCCTCTTTCATACACAAATTTATGTCTTCATTATTGTATAACTATATCAAATTTAGTCACAGGTAACAAACATTTAATATCCATTGATCTAATTGAATCTTCCCTAAGTGCAATGAATTCAGTGTATTACATTTGAAAGAAATGGCCATAACAGAGCTTTGTAATGTAAGTTTCCTACTAGAATTGCCCCTTCTTCAAAAAGAAGAAAAAAGATGAAACTAGGACTCTCTGTGATCCAACATACTGCTCTGCTATTATTCCCAATAAGCAGACTGTTAATTGGTACAGCTCTTTTAAAGTTTAAATTCTCATGTTCCATCCCATCCTATCAGAATATACTACTACCGGTATTACATATACAAACCTCAAGAAATCCAAATGGATAAGCTTGCAAGCTTGAGGTAAATGATCTCATCCTGCAGCTAAGCTCTGGCAAGGCTCAGGTACACCCAAGTTTTAAGACATCACATAGTTCTACAAACTCTAAAATGATGCTTAATTACCATTATCCAGAGTCATTACGATGGCTTCTGAAGTTGTAGCTGTTGGTCACGAGCAATTAAGTTTTTAACAGCAGTGATAGCACCTGTGTTTGCATCCCAGATAATTATGTAATTTTCCATTTTATTAAAAGGAAATATGTTGACTTGCTTTGATTATACAAATTCCCCTCTTTATTGCTTGGAAACAGCCATGGCATCTTCTTTCTATAGATGTAGGGCTGGGTTTTGTTTTTTTGTTTTTGTTTGCTAATATTCACATGACAAATGCACATTTGTTGACTTCAGATCGAAGTCTGTGTTAATAATATGCACTGGTAACAATCAGTGATGTATCTGGAGAGCAATGAAGTCATAATGAGTCAGTATCTTGCCAGGGCTGTGGGCCTTACATGCCCTGAGAAGGAGGAGGAGAGCTATGCCAGAGGTTCAACCATCCTGGGCAAACAAACCAATTAATTTACAGCATGGGTGCAGTTATAACTGAAAATGTTGGATGCAAAATCAACAAACAAGAGGAAAAAAAGCCAAACAGTACACCACCAAAATGGAAGATCAGGCTGGAAAATAAGAACAGCATGTTAAGATCAGATACAAGCAAGCTGGAACAGATGAAAGACAAGGAGACCAAACAACACCTGATCAAGAAAATATCAGCAAACAACAGTTACAGCCAAGAAAATCAGCAGATACAAAGCTCTAATTGCACACTACAGGCAGAATATTCAATTTCAGTCAAATCAGAAATGTTTACATCAGTCCATCAATGGAGAGACTGCAGTGAACCAGCCACATCTGGCAAAGAAAAAACAGTGCAGTACTGGGTGGAGCCATGGGACAACCCCAAAAAATACAAAAACGCATCTTGGCTAAAGGAGGTGGATAAGAATAAAACAGAACTTGCGATAACAGCAGAAATGGTGGAGAAAAGGGCAAGGAAGATCAAGAATTGGTCAGCACCAAGCGAAGATGAACTGCATGGCTTCTGGTTGACTGGTCTACACCCACTTGCTGTCAAGCAGTTTAACAACATACTTAGCAAGGAGGTGAAATTGAAGAGTCGTTAACATCTAGCAAAACCTACCTGATAATAAAAGTTTCAGAAAAAGGGACAACACCAGGCAACTATAGGCCAATACCTTCTTATCAACAACTTGCTAACAGGTGTAGTAGCTGATGTACTCCAATAGCATCTGATTGAACACAAGCTCTTTCCACCTAAGCAGAAAGAAAACCATCGAAACAGAAGAGGAATAAAAATTAACTATGAATTGATAAAATGATTCTGGAAAACTACAAGAGAAGGAAGACCAAGCTGAACCTGGCTTGGATTTATTACAATAAGGCATTTGACTCTCTGCTACATTATTGGATAATCAAGTGTCTATAAATAACAGGAATCAGTAGAAACATCAGAAGCTTTGAGCAAAGCACAATGGAAGACACAGTTGCTGGTCAATGGTGAAATACAAGGAGAGGTTAATACCAAGAGAGGAATTTTTCAAGGAGCTTATCACCACTAGAGTTTGTCGCTACATTGACTCCTCTGTCAACCATACTGAATAAGTCAGGGCATGGCTAACAACTTCAAAGAAATCTGCCAAGCTATCCCATCTCTTTTGCACGGACAATAGGAAGCTGTATGGAAAAGCACCATCTGAAATAGAATTGCTGCTCCACACTGTCCCAAGACATTACTGTGGAGTTTGGACTAGACAAATGTGCCACCTTTACCATCAACAAAGCAAAACCTGTGAAATATGAATGGAAATACTATCAAGAGTCCAGATGAATAAGTTCATTACAAATTCCTGGCATCCTTCAACATGACATCAAGAACAGTGAAGTCACAAAGTTAGAAGTGAATTTATCATGGCAATGAAGATCTTAAAATCTAGACCCAGTAATGGAAATACCAACAAGGCAATTAATAATTGCACAAGTCATTAGATACAGAGCTGGAACACTGGACTAGACTCAAGCAGAACTAAAAGCCCTGCATAGGATGATCAGAAAAAAATAATAACAATGAATTATTCCCTTCATTAATGAAGTGACAGACTTTATTTACCAAGGAAAACAGGTGGATGTGGAATGTTGCAAGTACACCAGACAGTTGAAGAAAAAAAGGTACTGGAAGAATATCTGAAGAACAATGAAGAAGATGCAATGAAGGTAGTACACCATAAAGATTTACTGAATATCGGAAAGAGCAAACTGGCCTACAAGAAAGACCAAATGAAACATAGAATAAGAGACATGGCAAGGCAAAGTATTACACAGCCAGAACATTTAAAAATATAGCAGAGCAGAACAAGACCTGCCAATAGCTAAGAGCAGGAAAGTTGAAGAAAGAGACTGGAGAGCTAATTCTGCCTGCACAAGGCCAAACTTGAAGAACAAATGCACATAAAGCCAGAACTGAATAGACAGCAACAGACAGCAAATGTGGTCCCAGCAAAGGAGTTTCATTACAGTGGACCACCAAGTTAGCTGATTGCACAGACTGATAACAAAATAGATGTTCCAATGGTATATTGGAAGATCTGCAAAACATACCATTTGCAAGTGAATACTGATGGGACCTCAACATAGACAAGGTAATAGAAAAATGAAGAAGCTAAAGTACTCTGAGACTTTAGAATTCAAACTGCTACATAACACCCCAGAGGTATCAAATGTTGATAAGAAAAACAAAAGAAGTCTGGATAAGAGACGTTGCAGTACTAGAGACAGCAGAACAGAAGCAGAAAAACTGTAGAAAATCACAATATACAAAGACCTACAAATAGAAACAGAACAAACACATCAAAAGAAAGCAAAGGTAATACCAACAATAATAGGTATCCTGGGTGCAATCCTAAAACATCTGGAGCACCACTTGAACACCATTGGCATTGACAAAATTACTACCATCAATTGCAAAAGGCAACTTTACTTGGAACAGCTCCCCCCCCCCCCCCCCCGATGGATGATATCTTAAACACTATCAGCCTATCCTGGGTCCTTGGGAAGGACTCAATAAGTGGATCAAAATGCCAAATCCAGACTATCCATCTGGCTGACCAACTATAATAATCTTATGAAAACAATATACTTTAATGTTAGGGTCTCTTTATTTTATGTTTATACTTGATTTCCTCACTATTATCTAATGCTAATCGAAATATATAAGCAGCCATATAGATAAATGAGGCACATTCTACCGCCAGCAACAGAATGTGCTATAATTAAATGGAGCACCAAAACACAAGCAACTGCCTGAATCTACTAAATTTCACAGTGGTTTCATTTTCCCTTCTACTTACTGGGAGTAACCAAAAGATTAAAAGAAAAATACATCGCTTAGTAAGTCAAACATATTTCATTCTGAATGTTTGACATTTCTTTTTATAATATTCATTTTTAAGTATTAATAATTAAAAGTTAGCCCTACCTCTTTTTCCTCCCACGTATAAATCTGTAGTATATAACCAAAAAACTTTTTTATTGTGTCTGACACTTACTCGAGAAAGTATATTACAGGTTTATTTATAGTCTCTGGAATTAAGCTAGTAGACTATCTTGGAATAATGATTGCTTTAAAAATGTTTGTGGAAAATGAAACACATGTGCATGATATTGCCTTACAAGAAATAATTATTTAAGCAAGGCTCATCAGAGAAATATTATTCGATCCTTTCCCTTCATTGGATATTTTTTAGGCTACAATATTTGAATATAAATAGTAGCAAAATGAGAAAAAATGCTTGAAATGGATTTTTTTTTCAACTAAAGAACTTTTGAAGACTCAAATATATGTTTAGATGTAGCTCTGAAATGGGCTTCTTCGAATATATCTAAGATATTTGTTCTAACAAAGTAACCCATGTAAATTCAGGACAAAGAAACCTTATAAAGAGGCCTTTGCAAACATTGATATTTAATTTGCTTTGAGATAAAAATGTAAATTCATCATGATGGTGTTAACACCAAAGCAAACTTTGCCATTGAACAAATCGCATTGTATCCTGTCAGATTTTTAACAGTGGAATCTGCCAAATCATTATTGAAGACACCAGTTCATCTGGCCGCTGCTGCTTGCATTTCTTATTCACCCTTCTGTGTCCTTGTCCTCCAGAGATGACTAAGATGGATATTGCTTTCCCCTCTCTGGATCTATGTCTTTTACTCTGGTCAGGGGAGACTTCTTTCAAAAGCTCATAGACAGCACTCTCTTCCGGCCGAGGTTCAGCTGTGTTGGATCCGTGAGACAACGTGAGTGACCCAGACGATGAAGACAAGTCACTTTTCTGAGCAATGGATCCAACTGAGCCCCCCAACCAAATGGCATTGTCACTGGGGTTGCTCAGAGAAGAATTGGGCCTCTCAGGTCCAGCACCCTTTTGGTCATCTTCTTTCAGGCCTGAATGAGGACAATTCAACCTGGATTTTGACTTGCTTTTGTTCTGCTTGCTTGTCACTGAGGCCGTTACCAGGAACTTGATAGGGCCATTATGGGCATGATAAGATACCATGCCTCTTCCTGCAGTCAAAAGAAAAAGCACACCCTCAGACACATTCATTTTCATGCAGTTTAATTCTTTTCATCAGCTGCTGGACCTATACAGCATTGAATAAAAAGTGTACAACTTGTAATATGCCTTTCATATGTTGTTAGGTCAACATTCACTTCAAATTTCAGTTGTGAAACAGAATTTTCCATGGGGAAAATTTTTCAACAAACAGAAAAACTAGCTCATGATAATAGCCAAAGCTCTAGCCTCCTATGCTCATTTCTATCTGCAAAGCAAGCAGTATTAGAGCTGCAGAACAACCTTGCAATTGGAAAATAGTACCTAATTCTACAAGGATTTATTTCTATGACCTCACCCTATTACATAAATAGACCAATGATTCTCAAATCACATTCTGACCCTTTCTTCCTGATTCTTGCTCAGGATTTAAGCATGCAAATAGATTTAATGTAGGTGTTCACTTGGCAATGAACATTATGTCTTAGTTCAGTATTATGAGTTAACAAGAAGATGCCCATCACTTACCCCACACTTATACTCCCCACCAGGAAGAAGAAAATCAGAACTGTCATTGAACAAGTTCCTGGTTTTTTTCTTAATGCCTAAATAAGGAACTGTGTTATAAAATAAACACTAATCAGTTATGAGTGAGTTAAGTTCAAGTCTTCAATTGTTTTTGTGGTTTGTTTAGCAATATATTAGCTGAATTTTATTCCTCCTACAATAGAAGAACAGAGCCAGGAGTGCTTATATCTAGTGTTTTGCAAGAGTGTCTTCAGACAGATGTATGTCAGAACCGACATCATTATGTTCTGGCTCATCAGTTTAATATATTGTCTTACCCTTATTTTAAGGGTATTATAAATCATGTTGAACTGAATTATTAATTTTGTAACTCTTTTTAATTGGGTATGTTTAAATTGGTTAAGATTTTTAAAATGGTAATCAGATTCTTTTTTCCACTTTAAAAACAATGAAAATGCAGAATGTAAACCGTATAAACATGGTTTATAATATTTAATTATAAAATCCACAGTATAGTGTTGTGTATCATATAATCCAATAGAACATACATCCTCTGGAAGTTACCATTTGTTTTTCAAAGAGGCAAAGCTGAAATTGGTATTCAGTTCATGCTTTGTTCTCTTGTTTTTATAGCAGCAGGAGTCAGGGAATCAGCTGACTGCTTTTATCTTAATTTTGCTTTTTCCGCCATCCATTGCCGAAGACCTTGTTTTCAATAAAACTTAATCTACACTTACAACACGTAATCATGTTAAAGCTGGCAACAGTGAAAGAGTGTAGATTTCACTTTTTTTTACTGAACATATCAGATTAAAGCATGGAAAATTTGGGATCCCAACTGTGGGAACATTTCTGTCATGATTCACAGTATTAATTGCTATGATATCTGAAATGTGTTGTATAAGACATTGGCAAACAATCTCTTTACCCGTTGACATATGGATTGTTCGGTGAAAATAATTGATCACTATAATGACATATTTAGCAAATATAAACTGGCTTTGTGGAAGCAAGGTAAAACCATAGCAATGCATTCGGTTTATAAGGCATGTGTAAATTTTTAAAAAATCCTCAGGAGAGTGAGTATTCCTGGTTACCAAATGCCTTCTATGTATCATGGCTAATAGATTGACAATGTGTTTTAATTTTATCCCAGGCATTTGAACATTCCTTGGCCTTTTTATAAAAGAATCTAGAACATTAAATTATTTTAATTTAATATATATACTATAGCGAATTTTCCCTTAGGTGGAATAGCTTTGGGAGGGCAGAAGAGTGCCAATGCAGAGCTGCCCATCAGTAGACCATGCTTGCTATACAGGTGTGATAAACTTTCAGCACTTTGGTCTTTTAACAAGTCCAAATAAAAAAAAGGGAAGGTAAGAGTTAAAGTTTTCAAATGTCATTTAAATGAAACAAAAAAATAGGAAACAAGATGCTAAGATTACAGCACAGGCTCTTTTGCCAACATTTTTGATATGAGCCTTCCTTTATCTGACCGCAGCATTTTTGATGAATCAGTAAAAAATTTTGTACTGATAAGAGTTTTCTTTTTACTTACAACTGTGAATATTATACTCACCAGTCACTTTGGGGATTCCTTGCAAACGAGGAACTGGGAGGGCTACTATAATCCCAACATTTGTTCCAACCAGTAACAGGCCATGGCATACTAAGAGGCTAGTCACTGAAATACGTTGCTGTCCTGCAAGATGCAGAGAATATTACATTACTCGCAAATCAGTTTTTTTGCTGTACTTGTAAAGACATTATTTAATGAAATCATGTTCTCCTCCATATTTAAAAATGTTGCTGTGGTTTTATTAGTTTTCCAAGTATACAATAAATCACTATAATACAAGGGTCACTTAGCCAAGCAATAACCTATCCTGTTTTTTTAGTTTCTGAAAACAAACAGTGAATTCACTGCGAATTCTGGACACTGTTGACTGGACACATTTAGGTGGCTCGGGGCTGGAGAAAACTAATTCATGACATGAAATATGACATTTCATTCTGTGTTTAAAGGAAATTGCTGATGGCCCTAAGGACTGATGCTAAAATTAACTATCAAATATTCATAAAAAGGAAAGTCGCTTGTTTGGGAAGTGGAATTCCAGAGCGTTCCATTAGAACTGGGCAGAGGGGCAGCCTTGAATGAAACATGAATGATGCCAGGTGATTAAATAGCATCAAATGATCACAGCTCCAGAAAATATATATTAAAAGATCCAGCCCTATTTTTATTCATGGAAAAAATGCCTTATGCAGAAAACAACTGAACAGACCTATTGTTTTATTAGCAAGAAAATATAAACTAAAGAGGCGTGTAAATATAAATTCAAGACCCTCAAAACTGTACTTTGAAATCAGTGTGTTCCAAACTTATGTATAAATCCAGTATTGTGCAACTTCCACAGCCAGCCAGTGACAATAATCAAACATGGCCTACGAAAATGTCTTCATAATGATCAGTTGCAACTGTTTTTCCCTTGCTTTTTCCAATATTTGAAGTGGAGGGCATGAATATCTGCATACAAATAATCCTGAAATGGCTAACACACAGCTAGAATGATAATGCTGCCGACAGACTGAGGAAGTTACTGGTATATGATTCTATACAGCTTGAATCTGAGGGAGGGGAAGTCTTTTCCTTCCTATCTTTAATTTGAAAAATAGCTAAGCATTTGGACCTAGATGCCCTACGCATGGTTACTCATGTGCTTGTCACCTCCCATATTGACTACTGCAATGCCCTCTACATGGGGCTGCCCTTGAAGACCACTCGGAGACTTCAGCTGGTGCAGAATGCGGCCACACGGGTTGTGATTGGAATATCCCGACACTCCCATGTTACACCTCTCCTACGCGACTTGCATTGGTTGCTGGTTGCCCTCCGAGTGAGATTCAAGGTGCTGGTGATTACCTATAAGGCCCTACATGGCTTAGGCCCGGGATATTTGTGGGACCATCTGCAGCCAGCAACAGCTTCCCATCGCCTGGTGCGTTCCCAAAGAGAAGGCCTCCTCAGGGTACCATTGGCCAGACAGTGTCGGCTGGCGACCTCCAGGGGAAGGGCTTTCTCTGTGGGCACACCTACCCTTTGGAATCAACTGCCCCTGGAGCTCCGGGTGGCCCCCGACCTCCGCTCTTTCCGCCGCGACCTGAAAACGTGTCTGTTTCGTTTGGCTGGCCTGGACTGATGGGGTTTTAATTCTAATTTAATTTTAACTTGTTAGTCTTAATTGTACTTTTAACTGTTAAATTATGAGATTTGGATTTAATTTTTTAACTTTTTATTAGATGTTTCTTAACTGTTGTGAGCCGCCCTGAGTCCGGCTGGAGATAGGGCGGCATATAAAGCTCATAAAGCTCATAAAGCTCATAAATAAATAAATAATAAATAATAAATAAATAAATAAATAAATAAATAAATAAATAAATAAATAAATAATAAATAAATAAATAAATAAATAAATAAATAAATAAATAAGCAAGCAAGCAAGCAAGCAAGCAAGCAAGCAAGCAAGCAAGCAAGCAGCGCAAAATGAATACTCCTATTTGGTAGGTAGGTAGGAAGGCAGATAGGTAGACAGAAAGGCAGACATGGTTGCCAATCAACACAAGACTCTAGATAGCTAACAATAAATATGTTTTAAATTTAAATTAAATTAAATTTTTTCATTTAATTTAAATTAAAAATAAACATAATGATTAAAGGAAGTAAAAATAAACTCCTATGGAGCAGATCCCACCCAAGTAACACAACAAAACAGATTCACCCAATTCCTTGGCCCAATGCTCAGGAACAGCCGGGTCTTAGGAAAGACCAATGAAGTCAGGGCCAACAAAATCTCAGGAGAAAAATGTTGTTCCATGTGATATGCGCTGTGAGAGAACAGCCAACCTTCTAGGTCCTATTAATGGCACTGACTTATAGAGGGGACCTGGAGAATTCCTACCCTGTCTAAACTTGTGAGATCAGCAGAAGTAATGGGAGACAGGCAGAGACCCACAACTAACTGTGCCCTATACCATGAAGGGCTTTATAGATGATAGCTGGCACCATGAATATATATCTGGAAGTCCAATCAGAGCCAGTGCAATTCACAAAGTAGAGGTGACCTGAGGCAAACATCTATGTGGCTGCATCCTGGACTAGCTGCAATTTCTAATGGTCTTAAAGGCAGCCCTATGTAGAGCACATTGCTAAAGTCCAGATATGAGGTGACCAAAGGTTGAGTAAAATGATTTCTTCAAGATTTCCTCAAGATCAACAGCCTTAATCTCCTTGCAGATAATTAGGCATGACCCTGCATCGTACTGTATGTCTCATACTCAAATCACATTCCAAATTTACACCCAAAATTTATTACAAGTCATATGGTGTCTCTGGTCCTTAATCTCAATGTTTGGGTGATTTAATCATTTTTATTTAATTAAAAAAAACATGTATAAAAAGCAAGGAAACAGAAGTCGAAAAGAAAGGATCAGACAAAAAGCAAGCTTAGATGATTTAAACAAACGGAATGAGAATCTTTCTTCTTAAATCTGCATATCTCAGGGATTTTACATACCAGTTCAGTGTAAAATATAAACGTGTCTACTATTCGTTTTTGTTTTTCACATTTACAGTACAATGAGATTGGGGAGAGGGATTTTAATCTTCTCTTCCCATACAAGATATACACACATATTACCGTATGTTCATTCTAAATGCATTGCCTAATACTAGGCAATTTTAGGCACAATACTATGCCTAAAATGCATAGTATTATAAAAAATACTATGTGTTTTACGGAACATTTTTACTTCAAAATGACTGAAAATACCTGTATATCCTGTTGTGTAATTCTAATCTGCAGTAGTTTGGTGACATTAACATCAAGGGGAGGGAGGAAAGCTCAAGGCCTGTCCTGACCCCAGGAACTACAAAAATGTTTAACTGGTAGCTCATGCTAGTTAAACAACATTGTTTCCACATGTGAAAACTGCTAACAATTATCCTGCATGCTCACATTTTGAAGGCAGAAGACCGATTTTGGAACAAACAATTCAAAGTGCAGTCAAACGGAAATCCCCTGCTTTTAAAGTGATGGAACAGTTGGGAAGCACCTGTTTGAGAACACGAACTTCTGAAACACGTAATTAATATAAGATGGCAAGTGCATTAAGTTTATTTATGTGCACCGTTCCATATTAAGTACAGAAGGGTGGAATGACTGCAGCTTTGTTCTTTTCCAATTGTTTTAGTTCTCAAGAATGACTGCAAATCAATTCAGTTGATCAATACTTCCAGTGAATATTTTTGGAATAAATTAATCCTACTTTGATCTTAAATCGATACAATTTGGACTAAAACATTTAAGGTATTAAATTGGGTTAAATCTAAATAGTACAACAACTTTGTTTAGTATGTATATACTTCCTGTGATGCAAAGTATCTTCATGAGGCAGTATATATAGATAGTCCTCAACTTATGACCACAATTGAGCCCAAAATGTAGGCTGCTAAGTGAGACATTTATTGAGTTTTGCCCCATTTTATGACTTTTCTTGCCACAGCTGTTAAGATAATCATTGCAATTGTTAAGTGAATCTGGCTTCCCCATTGACTTTGCTTGTCAGAAGGTTGCAAATATTGATCACATGACCCTGGGATACTGCAACCATCATAAATGGTGAACCAGTTGTCAAGCATTTGAATTTTGATCACATGATCATGGGGATGCTGCAATAGTTTTAAGTATGAAAAATGGTCATAAGTCACTTTTTTCAGTGCCGTTGTAACTTTGAATGGTCACTAAACAAATCGTTGTAAGTTCAGTATTATTTATACAATGTTAAAATATTTTTAATATGTAAAAATCAACAAAAAGTAAAAAAGAAACAATTTATTAACTATAATTATTGGTCATAAATAATGAAATATTCATGACCATTGATTATAGTTTAAAATCTGTACCATAATGAGATGATTTTTGACTCCATAGGTCTGTTAACATAAAGATAGCTTTAGTCCAAAAATCCAATTGAATTTTTCACATCTCTGAAAAAATAAGTAATTATACTGAACAACTATTTATGATACTGAACAACTATTTAAAATGAATTCCAAGTTGACCTTGGCTTTCAACAACATAATTCAAGTACTTTATATACTACAAATACACTATCTTCTCAAACATTGTAACATAAAACAGAAGCAAGATTTATGTAAGATGATCCAGTTAACTTGGCAGAGCTGAAATTTGAGCAGAGACTTCCCGAATTCATAGTTCTCTATGCTATATTTATTATAAATACACAGTGTAGTTACAGTGAGGAAGATTGCTGTTTCAAGGAGTTTAATGACATATTCAGTGATAGGAAGTGTTATGTTTTTCCATTTGCCATCAAGAAATACCTGTATCATACTACTAGATTAAAAAATGAAATCACACAGGTGATCTGATATCAGTGGAACAAATTAAAAACAACTTTAGATTTAGCAGAGGTCCTCAGAGCAAATCTTGTTTTTCATGAATTTCACATATAAAAAAGAAGAAAAATGGAATTTAGAATAAAATTCTACACAGTTTAATTCAAGTTGTAACATTTGTATGTAACATGGACATTAATTATTTTTGTACAGCTACATCTGAGGAAGGTACATCAAACTAATAAGTTTGTCATGGCCAGGGTATACATCATAGCATACTGCTATGGAAATCTTCAAAGGGATGTTTCACTTTGATGAAGGCTCAAGTAATGCAGACCCTTGAAGCTGCTCCTTTGCATGATTTCTTTGAGTCCTGGTGCCGCGGTGGTTAAAATGCAGTATTGCAGGCTAACTCTGCCCACTGCCAGGAGTTCGATCCTGACCGGCTCAAGGTTGACTTGGCCTTCCATCCTTCCGAGGTTGTTAAAATGAGAACCCAGATTATGGGGGCAATATGCCAATATCTGTAAACTGCTCAGAGTGTAAAGCACTATGTAAGTCTAAGTGCTATTGCTACTGAGTCTATGAGCAAAGCAAAGTGTGTTGTCTCTTCAACAAATGTTGCAGGAAAGCTGAAGCTGGTCAGCCTGGAGCACTCTTAGCATATACCTAAAGTCTTCCATGCCAGATAGTTTCAATGCATTCTGTACCCCAGAGCATGTACTGATAGCTACCAGCATAGAAACACTTCAGACAGCCTTAGAGAACAAAGGCTAAGGAGAAGCCTTGTCTTGCAGCACTGGCCTGAAACGATGAAGGTGCTGTGAATTGCTTCATCACAGGGAAATTACACTGTTTCTTTGTCTGAGGAAGAGAATCCTCCACAACACGTATCTTTTTATTGAAACAAATCTAGGTTTACTGCAGAGTCACCCCTTTCTCATAGGACTGGACATAGAATGTTTACAAAACTGAAGAGCTCCCATTGTTCTAGTTATTTATTGGGCTTTAAGTTTTTTTCCCAGCACCTATAAATATTTACAAGCTAAACAAGCTGGACCACTTGCTAGAATGTTTCCAGGTTATACTTAAAAAGGCTTAAAATATCCAGTTTACTTCTGGATTCAATTTAAGGTGGTGGTTTTGTTTTTTAAAGACAACCGGTCGCTTAGTGACTTTTCAAAATTGTGACACATACCCCCCCCCCCCCCCAAAAAAAAAGCTTGCACTCCCGTTATGCAATGTAGGCAACTCCACTCCAAATTAAAAATAAATCTATATGAAACATACAGATTATCAAGGTAAATCTCTCAATATAAAAGCATACTTGCATAAGAATCCACATATCATGAGATTATAGCCATATATTTTGGGTGTCTGAAATCATTATTTGTGGAACATGTAGGTGTATGGATATTATACTTTCTGTGTTGACAAACTCTTGAATTACCATCTCAAAGCAATGCACAAGCAATTAAAAAATCAAACAAATCATTTTACCATTTGAAAAATTAAAAAGTTAAAACATCACAATTGGCTCACACTCCAGATACATAAGCACAGAGAGCACACGGCATTTAAAAGATGCCACCATTGGCACCTGTTGTGAAATTTTCTGGATGAGAAAGCACTTCAGATTTCCCAGTAAGTTGACATATAATTACTTACAAGATGAGAAAGTTGTGGGTGTGATATACAAACTGAATGTGTGTTTTAGATGAATGCACAGTATGTTCTCTATCTGATAGACTGATGAAATCAATCTATCAGATAGATAGGTTGATTTCATCTTAGGAGCAGGAATGATCTGAAAGCATATTTTATTTAAAGGTGCTCAAATTGCATGTTATCATTTAAGGGTGACTTTTCTTAGCATATCTTGAGATGATGTTAGGCAGGTGTTTTACTCTATCCTGCTGTGCCTGGGTAAATTAATTAATCTGGGTTGTATTTATGTGTTTTTAAAATATAAGAGGATAATTAGTATCAAGGTGGATGGATTCAGTTACAGTGGTAATAAAGGCACCACTGGAAGTCCTGAAAGACCAGTTAGAGTCAGATTATCATAAATAAAAATCTGTATTGTCATTAAAGGTCAGCAATGACTTAATGGCATATAATCAATCATAACCAACAACCAAAAGTGCCTTTATCAGAGCCTACCATAAAGTATTTTTTCCTTATGGTATAGGACAGTGATGGCTAACCTTTTCTGGACTGAATGGCCAAAGCGCAGATGGGCATGTGCACTCTCAAACCTGCAAAATGCAAAACACGTGCAGCCCCCGTGCATACGACCCACCCCCTCGCATACCTGCCGCATGCCCCCCACCCCACATGCCCCCCACTCCAGCGCACGTCCCCCCCCCACACGTGTGGCCCCCCTCATGCGCCCTGCCCCCACGCAGAGACTCAAAGACCAGTTGGCTGGCAGGAGGCTCATGTGCATGCGCGGCGGAGCTGAACTGGGGTAATGGCTCGCGTGCCCAGAGAGGACTCTGCGTGCCACCTCTGGCACACGTGCCATAGGTTCGCCATCATGGATATAGGATGATAAGTCCTCCTGTTATGACCATTCATTTAGTGACCATTCAGAATTATGATGGTGCTGAATGAAGAGTGGTTATGACCAGCCTTTGGAGTTCTGGCCACTCCAGCACCCCTGCAGTCAGAGGATCACAATCTGGAGGCTTGGCAACTGGCTCGTACTTGCAACCGGTTGCAGCACTAATCATGTGATTGCTGTCCATAACCTTCCCTGCTGCCTTCCCCAAAAAGTCAATAAGGTAGCCAGCTTGGAAGCTCACAAGTCAGTGGGGTAAGTCTTCCCTACCAATACATCCTCCCTCAGCTTCTCTGGGCTCATGCCATGGTGGTCATTTATGCACCCCCATTCACCCACGCCAAGCCTTCCCGCACATCTGACACACCCATACACACACCCATACACTCTCTCCTGACTCCCACTGTGCCTCCCTTGCATCCTGTCAAGCCTTGCTGCACTTCCCTTGCACCCCTGCAAATCCTCCCAAACCTTGTCATGTGTCCCCTGCACCCCAGTGCACTCTCATGTACCCTCCTCAAGCCACCCTTGCTGTCCCTTGTCACATCTCTCTCACATCTTACACTCTCCCTGAGCCTTGCTCTGCCTCTCTTGCATTTTTGTGCATCCTCTCACACTTCCCCAAACTTTGTTGTGCTTCTCACACACCCTCACATATCCCCATGCATCTCCCACCCTTGCCATATTTCCCTCCCACTCTCATACACTCCCCAGCCTGGCAGAAGTCAGGCACCTATCTGCCGGCCTGTTTGCTCAGTACCAGAGACTTTCTGCCAGCTTTCCCACTGACACAATTGCAGGAAGCTGGACAGAAGTCACTTTGTCTTATGGCTGTATGGTTTGGTTAACAACAGCAAGCAGGACTATAGGGACTGCCATTGCTGCATTCACACTTTACAAGTACTACATAAATTCCAGTCCCAATTACCATCGTAAGTCAACAACTATCTGTAGTTGGTGAGAATTATAGAATTAAGAAACTTAATTCTAAAACTAAGATTTAACTACATCTCTAGTTCCAGATGTTCTGAAAGTGAAAAAGAACTTACCGTGATTTTTGGAGCCAACTATAGTGATGAGGAATTCATGAAATCTAAACCTTCATGCCTGCCTGTTCATATATAAAAAGGGACTACAGAAGAATGTCTTCAGACATAACATGTAAATACTAAGCAGTTATTTACAATAGCTTTTATGCCTTCTAGCCCAGTGATTCTTAAATAATGATCCAGGAAATGGATCTACTTCTAGCAATGCTCACCTAGCAATAGCTTGCCTTCTGCATGTTCAGTATAGTTAGTTACAGAATGTAGACTTGCTTTTTAATTTTGGAAACAGATACTTGTGTGTATAAATGTGCTAGATTCTACTCTTTATGAAGGAAACATTTCCATATCAGAATAGTTTGAACCTGAAGAAATGGGCAAGTAAATATACAGCAATACAGCCACGAGTGTTAATGCATTAAAAAGCACACTCCTTTTATTCTATTGCTTACTTCTGCTTTTTAGAAGTCTATTACCTACAGATCAATGTATTTGCTGTTTTGTTTTCAACTTTTTCCAGCTTTTACTATGACCCAAGAACATTTAAACAAATCCCCCTTTTTCTTGTTCCACATCAAACTAGTGGTGGGTTTCAAAATTTTTTACTACTGGCTACCACTGGCTTGGTGGGTGTGGCATGGCTTGGTGGGCGTGGCAGGGGAAGAATACTGTAAAATCTCTATTCCGTCCCCAATCCAGGGGAAGGTTATTGCAAAATCCCCATTTCCTCCCGATCAGCTGGGACTTGGGAGGCAGAGAATAGATGGGGGTGGGGCGAGTCAGAATTTTTACTACCGGTTCTCCGAACTACTCAAAATTTCTGCTATCGATTCTCCAGAACTGGTCAGAATCTGCTGAAATCCACCTCTGCATCAAACCAATCTTAGCTACAACATAATATTTGCTACTCTGTACAAAAAATCTCTATTGCAACTGTTACATGAATTGTGTGTGGGGGGACATTTCAGATAAAGTAGAAGCAGCTGAAGCGTAATTGTAATGGTGTGTGTATGTTTATCTCAAGTTCTTCAGCAGGAAAACATAGTTTACATCTCTCTTCTTGTCTTTCCGTAGCAGTAATAGCTAAGATTAGATATTTTCCAAATAGCCTTTTTTAAAAAAAATAACACACAGGAATACCTTATTTGTAAACCACACACAGGCACAGTTTACCTCTTACAAGCAAAATACTCAATCCTCTAGCACAGTAACAACAGACTGAAAAAATACTCTCCTGAGAATACAGAAACAAGTGGCTGATTTGTGTGTTTTTTTGGGTAGCCCCAAAGTTAAGGCCTTTTAAAAGTACCGGAAGAGGAGAGGAGAAAATGTACTGTTAATAAAATTACTATTAGAATTTCAAAGAACTGACAATAGATAGGTTCTCTAAAAGAGAGCAGTTAACTTGCCCTGCGGTCACAAGTGTTCCTCAGCCTGACTGGGGAGGTGGGGGGGGGGCTTTGTAAACATGCAGATTGACTTTGGAGAATGGAGAAACCCCTGCAGTTTTCTTGGAAAGATTTTCAAAAATGATCTGCCCTTGCCTTTTTCCTAGTGCTGAGAAAGAATGACTGAGCTAAGATCACCCAACTGGCCTCCTGTCTAAATAGCAATAGCACTTAGACTTACAGTATATACCGTTTCACAGTGCTTTACAGCCCTCACAAAGTGGGATTAGAACTCAAAGTCTCTCAGTTACTAGCCTAATGCCTTAACCATTAAGCCAAACTGGCTCCCTCTGATTTTCTATTTTACTATTTTCTTCATCCAGCAGTTTTTTAGAATTATGTTAACACTTGTCTTCCAGAAATCAGGTCCTTAAGGTTTCCGATTATTAGGTGATTTCCATAAGTTTTGGAAATGAAGTGCCAATGGCAGGGCATCAGGTTGCACAACCTCAAGTTTAAACCTTCAGATTTAACATCCTATGCACAAAGCAAGACTTGTTCAAACAAACAATCTGGTAATGAATAAATAATGGTACCTGATAACATATTGTGAGCAAGAGTGGCCACATTAACATCCTGGAGATGTTTAAGGGTTTCAGTGTGGAAAAGACGGAGAGTAGATCCCGATGTGAAGGCAATCCAGATCCCCACTCCTGCAACAGCCATATGAGAGATCACCATCCCTTCCTCTTGATGAGCTTCAAAATGGCACTGGATAATAAGACAGAGGCCATTAAAAAGCATTCAGTAGGAACAGTAGGAACAATAACCCATATTTAATTGTTTTCACACAAATAACTATAGACCTGTTGTGAAGGGCACCATGAACTAAACATTATCTAGCTCTAACATTATCAAGGCTGAATTGAAAAAGAGAGATGGCCACAAGTGCTTATCATGCAGTACTTAATACAAAAGAACAATGATGCAGAGACGTTCAGATATTCCTCAGAGCCAGTACCTCTATATTACAATACAGTAATATATAATAGTAGTCCCCTGTTTTATTGTGTTAAATTGGTGGAGCTTGGGTCTCATATTATAATATGTTTTATAGGCCATTATTGAAAATTGTTATCACTTCCTTTCTTCAAGGAAGTGATAACAATTTTCAATAATGGCCTATAAAACATATTATGATATGAGACCCAAGCTCCACCAATTTAACACAATAAAACAGATGGAACCTTGGAGTCTTCTAATCTAACCCCCTACTCAAGCAGGAGACTCTAAACCATTTCAGACAAATGGTTGTCCAATCTCTTCTTCTTAAAACTCTCCAGTTGTGAAGCCCCCATAACTTGGAGGAATTGATTAATTGTTCTTAACTGTCAGAAAATTTCTCCTTAATTCTAGTTGGCTCTTTCCTTAATTAGTTTCCATCCATTGCTTCTTGTCCTGCCATCAGGTACTTTGGAGAATAGGTTGACCTCCCTTCTTCATGGGAGCCCCTTAGATAATGGAACACTACTATAATATCACTCCTAATCCTTCTTTTCATTAGACTAGCCATATTAATTTACCATGTGTATCTGTCAACATTGTACCTATGGGTCAAAGCAATGCATCTGCCATTTTTAAAATGGTGATCCTTCTCCTCCCACCATGGAGACGCATGGATTTAGTATCTCTTTCCCATGGTATTTCAAAAAATACCCCAACCTTCTGGAATGGGAAGATAAGAGGACAGAAATTGGCAAATGTTGCTTTCCCATTATCTTCTCTTGGCATAGAGTGAACTTTCCTCACTGATTCAACTCACAATCTCTTTCCTATAAGTTTTTATACTTGAACATCATGTCAAAGCAGGATGTGGTTCCCTATAGTTCTCATAAACAATAACCAATGGCCATCATAATGAGCATCAATAGAAGGCATAATTAAAACATTTAGTGGGTAGCAAGTGGCTAAAAACATGAGGAGAGAGAGGAGGAGGTAGGTAGTAACTGTATATTATCCATGAAGCAATGTGGATGGTATGCAAAATTATAAGAGCCTGGTGGCGCAGCAGACTAATAGCCTGTTATTAACATTCAGCTGCCTGCAATTACTGCAAGTTCGAATCTCCCCAGGCTCAAGGTTGACTCAGCCTTCCATCCTTTCTAAGGTAGGTAAATTGAGGACCCAGTTTGTGGGGGCAATAAGCTGACTTTGTATAAATATACAAAAGTATGAAGTCTATTGCTTAATGCATTGTAAGCCGCCCTGAGTCTCCAGAGAAGGGCGGCATATAAATCAAATTTAAAAAAAAAATCAATTTAAGCTTAATTCCTTTACCATGGGAAAATAAAATAGATTGGGCAGAATAAAATTAGGGCAGAATGAAAGTAATTGGCAAAGAGACAAAATATAATAAATTAAATGGCTGAATTTCCTCAATAAATTTAGAATATACTATTTTCTCAATTACTAATTCACTGTTGTATTCGGAGTGATCTAACTGCATATGCATTGTTAACAATGGATCATGTAATGTTTTCAAGAGTCATATCATAACAAAAAATAATGTAGTAACTAACAAAGTCTAAAATGCATCCAAAAAATGATACTTGTGGGACATTCATAACTCTCATCTTAACTGAACTGCAACCCAGATTTTCAGATTGTAAATTGGCAAGCAGAATATATGCTGGCATCCAGATCTTACAATTTTTTTAACATATTTTTTTCAGAGTCTTTACTACGAAGGCATGTATTTAAAGCAGTTAAAAGATGTTAAACAGTTTCAATTATGAGTTGGGATAGCTATCCAACTCCCAAAATTTTTCTGCCCTGAAATCCTTCAGAGACAGCTAACGGCCTCCAAAACGTTGCAAAAATTCAAAGCATCTTTAAGCATCTCCATTTGCAATGGTGGTAGAAATACTGAGTAGAAGTCATGCATAAATGCTGTTATTCTAAAGGCAAAAATCTGGATTTTTCCAACTTTTCACAAAAACGGAGCCAATAAAATCCTTGAGTTCATTGGCATCCTTCAGTCTCAAAAGACTATGGTATCATGCTCTGGAAAGAGGTCCTAAAACAGCATCTAGTGTGACTAAAAAGGCCAATTCAAGAGTGGCAATCTCTTCTACACTGAGGGCAGATACATTCTGTCCCCTGCCCAGCCCCCAGATTTCGCTGGTTCCGGGACTGCCTCTTTGCCTCAACCTGCCGAGCAAGTGTCTCTTCAAATTGGAGAAGGCCATGCTGCATCTTTAGCCTCCAAGCTGAACGATCGGAGAGCAAAGTTTCCCAGTTGTTAATGCCCATTCCCAGGGCCTTTAGGTCCCTCTTGCAGATATCCTTATATCGCAGCTGTGGTCTCCCTCTGAGGCGCTTTCCTTGCAGTAATTCTCCATACAGGTGATCTTTTGGAATCCGACCATCAGCCATTCTCACGACATGCCCAAGCCAGCATAGACGTCGCTGTTTCAGTAGTGTATACAGGCTAGAAATTCCAGCACGTTCCAAGACTGCACTATTTGGAACTTTGTCCTGCCAGGTGATGCCAAGAATACATCGGAGACAGCGCATATGAAAGGTGTTCAACTTTCTCTCCTGCCGTGCATAAAGGGTTCAAGACTCACTGCAGTACAAGAGTCTAAAATCCTTGAGTAACCCCAGAATAAATCTCATAATTTATCTATGTGGCTTATGCTTATCTGAAAAGATAGTGAACTTATTATTAAAGGGAATAATAAAATAGTCCAGTGAATTATAAAATGCACACCACAAAGCTTCCAGTAATTTTCGGAGAAAAAAAATAAAAACAAAACAGTTGTGATTCCTCTGCTTCAAATCTATGGAAACAGATGGTACCACCCAAGTAACAAGACAAGTTGGGCGACAGCCAAGAAAAGCTACATTAATCTTGTCAAATCATTAATATTATTAAGCCATTTTAAAAACCTAAATGATAAAATATAATTAATTAACCTGTTTCTTTATTGAAGTCCCTATGTTAAAACTATTTAAGATAAGTAAAAATAAGGTGCATAGGGGAAAAAGTTTGCTGTTAAAGATACATCCTTAAAATTGAGTTATTTCTAGATGAGTGGTTGCTGTGAGACATAACATGTGGTAGTGCACAACATTACTGTGTTCTTCATGACTGCAATATGACATGTTAGAGAACATTAATATTAAGATAATTCAAAGCATTTCTTGGGGCCTTCAAAAGATAATGTTTATTCTAAGCTAAAAAAAAAGGATTAAAGCACTAGATTAAAAAACTGACTCAAAAGCTTTAGTATTTTTGTTTTGTTTTGTGAAAAATACAGAATCCTCTGTCTGCCTTATAAACCAATTTATGAAAGCAATGATTTTTTACCTATCAATACAATCAGTATCAGCAGGCAGCAAACTTACCCCTTTGGGAAAGGTTCCTGAATCTATCACTTAGGTAAGTAATGAAAATTTTAAATATAATTTAAATATCTTTGGGGATAATTTAAATTATATGGGGACAAGTACCTGCTCATAAAAAGAAGCTCTATGACAACCAACATGTTGATTTCTGCTCGAGTGAAACACACACACACACACAATCCTCGATTTACAACAGTTCATTTAATGACCATTCAAAGTTACAATGGCACTGAAAAAAGTGACTTATGACCATTTTTCACACTTACGACCATTGCAGCATTCCCATGGTCACATGATCAAAATTGAGATGCTTGGCAACTGGTTCATATTTATGATGGTTACAGTAGCCCAGAGACATGTGATCAGCTTTTGCGACTTTCTGACAAGCAAAGTCAATGGGGAATCCAGAGTCACTTAACAACTGGGTTACTAACTTAACAAATGCAATGATTCACTTAACAACGGTGGCAAGAAAAGTATTACAATGAGGCAAACTCACTTAACAAATGTTTCACTTAGCAACATACATTTGGGGTTCAATTGTGGTCATAACTTGAGGACCACCTAAATATATACTGTATATTCAGCAAGGAAGGAAATTGACCCTTAGGTCATAATGTTTACCTAGAGATCAGCTCTGTTCATTGACCACCCTCATTTTGGTCTTACATCCAGTCAGTCACTTTCCTTTTCCTTTGCTCATAAGCGTGGCCTTTTAAAATCAGACTTTTCGTCAATTTGGGACGGCCTTCAGTTATTAGTTGCACAACTAGTGCCCTATCTTGTTTCCTGCCTTCTTATTGCAATTGTGACATTATTTTCACAACAAATAATATATGTGGAAGTGCTGAAATTCTAAGGAGGAAAGCTAAGTGAAGTATCAGCAGTAGTCAAAAAGTGGTTGCAAGCCAAACATGACAGGAAATAGGAGCCTCTTTACAATAAAAAAATGTGGAAAGAAAAACAGAGTTCCTATCTGCGTCAATAGCAATAGCAATAGAACTTAGACTTATATACCGCTTCACAGTGTTTTTACAGCCCTCTCTAAGCGGTTTACAGAGTCAGCATATTGTCCACAACAATCTGGGTCCTCATAACACCAATAACAATAATGGTTAGTTTAAAATGCTTGCAATTTACATGTCTGCTTTAAACTTCAAGGAACTTATATAAATTTAAGACAACTATCTTAAACTCTGCATCATAAAGCAAAAACATTCTCATATTAAGATGATTTTACATATTATGGTCCATGTATTCACTGAAAAACTTCAAGCTGAGCGAAGGCAGATGTGTCCACACAAATATTCCCTAATCAGTTCATAAAAATGCCCCTGTAAACGCATGCCAACTATAGTAATTGTGCAGGCAGAAATTAAATAGATCCAAGGTTATTTTACAAATAGATAAACAGTAAAGTCATCTGAATTTGCCTACAGATTCATGCAATACACAAACAGTATATCTATCAGGAAAAATATTTTCAAGCAAACAGAAATAAAAATACAGCACAGCAATTCCATTCTACCATCAGAGTCCCCTTACGTGCCCAAGGGTATGCTTTTTGCAAATCAGTATAGCAGAAGTAAAGATGGAAAAAAATGTTCATATTTCTCCATTATCTTGCCATTATTAGGTCTCTTTCTAATAGTCCAATTCAAAAGCTGAACTATTTTTTTTCTCTATCTCTAGGGAACAACCAACAGTATAATATTCTTCTTAACCAGAGGCGCTGAAGTTCTCTTTATGATCAGCTCTACAATGTTTATTGTAGGGTTGATTTTACGGTAGTATGTCATCCACACAAATGCACTTGTATTTTTATGAAGGAGACTAATACAGTATATTGGCATTACTTTTTCCATAAGTGAGATTATTAGCCAAACACTTTAAATTTTTGAGATTTTTAAGAGGATATTTTCTCAAATGGAATTGCTTGTTGAAAAGATCATGAATCAGTTACTCCAATTTTTTCTCATTGCTGCAATCCCTAGTGACACTTTTCATGCTCCGCTGAAAGATGGGTAAATTATTTACCCAAGTAATAAAATCAACGTTTTATGTGCATCACTCTTCAGCTAAAAGATTCTTTAGCCTGGCTCTTAGTCATTCCTAAACACATACATACACATTGGAATGAATGACCTCAGGCAACAGCACATACATCCACACAATGCTCTAAAGGAATCTGTGACCCCTCCTAACCTAGAGCAAGGAGATCTACTATAATCTAACATATCTCTTTCTAACACAGCTCTCTCATACTGTGCCTTACACTTATGTCCTACAAGAATCAGTTCATTCATTGAATTCAAACTGGCAGAAATTACATCACAACATTGAAGAAGCCTAGAATGTATATTTTTAAAAATGAGAAGCATTTGCACAATAATAAATGAATCTCTTTCTCAAAAATTACTATATGACTCTGAAGCCTTTTCATTCATCCTCCAATTTAACATTTTTGTACCATTTTTGCAACCATTCTCATTCTTTATCAGACACGGAACATCTAGAACCACCCTGTTTCTCATGCAAGGGAAACATAATCATTTTCATTGCTGATGGTTGGGTGAGGGCTTCTTTCTCCTCTTGCACATACCCTCCATGCACATAAACATCCAAAGTCCTCCGGTCTTTTACACAGACCATGATAAACCATTATAGTTGTTGCTATGCTCCCAAGACATTTCTCTGCGAAACGAAGCAGCCCTAGCATTAAGCTAGCTTGGTCCATAATTCCATGCTACAGTCTTCCCCTTCCTTCAGACCAAAGAGCCTGGTATTTCTCTTTTCCTCAAGCACTATGGCAACCTTAAGAGTGCCAGCACACATTTTTATGGCTACAGCCAACTCTTTCATCCCAGTGGCGCCTGAAAGAACAAACCACTTTTTTTTTTTGGGGGGGGGGGTGATACAACAAGACATTGCATAGTTTGCATCTTTCGCTTCCCCCCTATTTATACGCAGCACAAAATCCTTTGTGATTCTCAGCCTGAAGAGCTCTGCCAAGGACTACAGAATGCTTTCTCAAGCATAGCACATTCTGTATAATGGGCCTCATTGTTCACAGAATGTGAAGGGATTTTACTGTGTTTGAGAAATGGCCGTGTTTATATATGCTTATTAAGGAAAAATGGGGATATTTTCATTTATCTGGCATATTTCAGGCTTTGTTTTTGGGAAATTTAAATTACAAATTATAATCTTTCATTGTTATAATTATATGTAATTATTGAAGGGGGAATGTATAATTATTGTTAAGAGGGAAAGCTAGCAAGCCTATATAAAGGCTACAACATGAATGATAGGCAGGAAAGCACAGATAGTGAAACAGGTGCCTTGAATCTAGGGACTGTTATAAACTCTCATTTTGAACAATGTACTATGGAAAGAAACATTATAATGAATTGTAAAGATATCAACAACAACAACAAACAACAACAAACAACAACAAACAACAACAACAACAACAACAACAACAACAACAACAACAACAACAATAATAATAATAATAATAATAATAATAATAATAATAATAATAATAATAATCTGGCAATTTAAACCTTAAATAGCATTTAGGAAACCTGTGTATTGACAAAATTTCCATTTGCCAGTAATAAAAGGTCACACTGCTTAATCTGCACATATATTTCGCTGATACATTATGACATCCTAGGTATTTGAGAAGAACTCAATGCAAATGAAAGCCAACTGGCAGTTGTGATTTCACATTATGTATAATAATACATTTTAAATCTATACATCTATTGCCAAATCTAGGTAGCAAATATACCTAACACTCTTGCCTGTGGGGAAATCTGGTGGGGTGGGGTGGGGTGGGTTTACAGAAAGAGGCAAGCCCAAAGTCACCTTACCCAGCTTTCTTGCCTAAAGGAAAACTAGAATTCACAGACTCCTAGTTTCTAGGCCAAGACATTCACCACTATACCAACTCTTATATCTTGCTTTGCTTGCATAGACCCCTTTAGGAATAAGCATTGCAAACCTGATGCTAACGCATTACCAAGCCTTTTGGATTTACCCTGGGAGTTCTTATACTAGTTACAGAGAAGGGAATTTCTTCTGCAAAATAAATAGTGACAGGATACCACACAGGACACAGCCTTGACCCTTTCCTCTCTTGCCAACATATATATTCCCTTGGCATTCTCATGAATGCTGCTTCGGCTCCAGTGGAACTAGAGACTGGCACATGTCTGTGCTAGCTCTGCTTGAGGCAAAGGCTTCAGAAAATTTCCCTTCCAGCCAACAAGGATGGTGTTTATGAAAGCTGTGATATATTTCGATCATTCCTAAAATGTAACATTATTTCTAGCTAAACCCGTACCCAGTAACCACTGAAATGAGGAGTATCACTGAGGTTGGCATGAAGCTTAGAACAAAAATATTTTCAAGTGGAGCTGACCTCAGCTTGAATCTGGGATTCCAGAAAGAGTCCAAGCATCAAAAACATAAACAGCAAGGAAGGAACAGTGGGTAGGAAGCAACAGCAATGCAATGCTGTGTGCCAAATAATTTGTTCTTATGCCTTGAAAATATTGAATATGTGAAAAAGGCTCAACTGTGCCTAAAGACTTCATTTTGTGTTGTTAGCAAACTATCACCAAATTTAAGAGCAACATGGCTGCAATTATGTTAGAAAAGTGGTAGGGGTGGACAATAATAGGGGAAAGGATGGTGTCAGCAGGGATCTAGAGGCAGGCCACCTTGGTGGCTGCCCCATCAGTACAGTTTGATTTCAAAGATCAGGATGGACCTCATATTTTCCTCTTTAAAAAAAAAAATGTTGGGCAGCTTCATTTTGCTGGTCCTATGGGGCATAAGAAGGTACTTGTTGGGCTGCCTTTTTCCTGATTTTTTCATTTTATATTCAGTATATTTTACCTTTTATGATGTTTACTAGAATGGAAGAGTTTTATGGGACTATTTGTTCTTACTGATTACAAATCATGAGAGTTTCGTGATTGAGGGTAGTCTATGAATGTTGCAATAAATAAATGCGATCCCAGCTGGCTGCATCACAGAACTGAGAAAAATGCCACTCTGAACAGGATTTAAGAAGCTGATTCTTTCTTTGCTCCACTTTAAGGCTGCATAAATAATGAAACTTGATCAAATCGAAAGCTACATGCACCCCATTCATCTATCTCAAATTCCTGATTCTCCTGCTTGCTAGCTAGCACCATCACAGAAGGAGGTTGTACCAAAATTGCTAATTCATACCCCCCTCTCTCTCCCCCCTCTCCCTCTCTCTCTCTGTGAGAGAGAGGGGGAGGGGGAGAAAGCATATTTTTGGATGAATATTATTTTCCTCAGTGATTTCCTCAGGTTTTCCTCAGAGTTTTTTTCAGAGAAAAGAGAACTAGTCTTCTGGACAATTAACATTTCCTGCAATTGGTGCTTTTATCTAAGGTACAGATCCCTGGGGATTCAAATTTATCATGCAATAGGGAACAATGAGCAGCTCACAAGAAAAATATCAGCTGAGGACACATTCGTCAGTCTGTGTTAGCTTGTGCCTTACCCCATTCTCACCCAAGAAGGCTGAAGTGATCATACACTTGCACTCCTATCTTATATATTTTATTTATTTACATACAAATGAAGTCACTGCAGCCATTGAAGGTTATGAACCATCATGGCCCATCATGTGAGTTGGTAGACAGATATTTTTTTCACTTCCCAGTCCAGAGATTAGAGAGAGTAACTAGCCCAAACCCAAACAGTTTTCATGTCTAGGGGATGACTGCAACCTGCATCTTCTTCCTCCTATTCCAGTTCATGAACCACTCTGCCACAGTGATTCTCACCCATGCTTGCACAGATATCCATATGTGCCTCTAAAAAAACACCTGTGTCTAAGGTTGTTCAGCTTATGCTCTTCTGTGTTCTTTGTACAACCAAATGGACACAAAATTTTAACTCTACTATGAGTAACAAACCTGGCCATAATGGAATCTGCTCTTACTAGAATAAAGTTTTTGGAGACCTAGTTTGGTCTAGTGATTAAGGCACCAGGCTAGAAAATGGGAGACTGTTAAATTCTAGCCCCACCTTAGGCATGAAAGCCAGCTGAGTGACTTTGGACTAGTCACTCTCTCTCAGCCCAATTCGTCTCACAGGGTGATTGTTTTGGGGAAAACATGAGGAGGAAGGTGTGCTGGATATGTTCTCCACCTTGAGTTATCTATATAAATAAAAATGTAAATGTCTGTTTGTACATAACCGCACATCTCCGAAAGTTCTTCACCAATTGCTTTCAAATTTTGACACAACGTTGCATTTGACTACAGGTGAGTTTTTATATACCTATATTATATACATGTCACACCTGTGACAGGTAAAAACATGAAAAACATTGGAAAACATTGAAAGACATTGACAAACATTGAAAAACAGCGCCTTCTGGTGGACGTAAAACCAACATGGCAGCCTCCCAGCCCTGATTACGCTCAACGGATTTCTGCTCCTTATATTTAGATTCTCCATATTGCTTCCAAGAAACTGCGCATTTGGAAGGCAGAGACGCCCGAGGGCCATATCCTGCCACCAGGCTCGGCAGGTAGGCAGCCGGCTCCCTGCCGGGAAGCCCTCGCTTCCGGCACTTCTAGGGCTGGATGGGGGCGGCCCGAGCCTGGCTCTGACCTCCCCCTCCCTTGGCTGCCCTGCGAACTAGCCTCGCCCGCCGCTGCTGCCCATCCCCCTCGCCAGCTGCTCTCGGAGCTCCCTCCAAAGAACACCTGGCAACAAGGCTGCCTGGGTCTGCCGAGCGGGAACCCTCCGTCCCTCACTTGGCCCGAATCGCGCCTGGCCCAGGGCTACCACGGGCCCCGAGGTCAGAAAGACCAGCCACTAACCGGCGCTATGCGAATCCGGTCGGTGAGCGGGAGATGAAGGCAACTGGAGCCTCGGGATCCCCTTTGACCAGCGCCACCTTTGATTCCCAGGTGGCAGTTCACAGAGCCTACACAAAAATTTCGGCCTCTGGCAGAAAAGGGGCTCCGGGGAGGCTTCGGGGGGCGGAAGCGGACAGGAGGGAGGATGGCCGGCCCTCCTTCGTTTCACCTGGAAGAGCGGGGGATTTAATCATTCCCTTGCCCTTGGCAGGCGGGGGAGGAGAACTGTGCAGCAGGGGTCCAGTGGGGTGTGCATGGCTCCTGGCTTTGCTGCTTTCTTCCTTCGGACGGGAAGCCCCAAACCAGCCTCGAACCCCCGTCACACCCCCTCCCTCCCTCCCTTCCCTTCCCTGCTATGCGTCTCCCCGTCGAGCCCCCAGAGAACATCTGTGTAGGGAGGACGGAGGGGGGCCCCGAGTTTCTGCTGTGGTGCGAAGAGCTGCGAAGGCCTGGCCTGAAAAGGTAAGGGCGATGGCGGGGGATGCAGAAGAGGCCGGGACAGAGACAGAGATAAACAGAGAGAGAGGGAGAGAGAGAGAGACATAGAAATACAGAGAGAGGGGGAGAGAGAGAGACACAGAGAGAGATACGGGGTGGAGAGAGAGAGACAGAGAGATAGAGACGGGAGAGAAGGAGACATAGAGAGATACAAAGAGAGAAGGGGAGACGGAGGATTTTGTGGTTCCTATTGTTTTTTAGCAACCGGTTCTCTGCCCTAATCACCAGCTGGGTAGGCGTGGCTCGGGGGCTGTCATGTGACTGATAAAAGTGATTGACGTCAAATTGGCCACGCCCACCAAATGTTCGTGGAGAGTTTGGAACATCAGCCTCGCTCTTTTAGCCCAGCGGAAGCACCAGACTGGGCCACAGCAACGTGTGGCCGGGTACAGCTAGTTTGTAATAATAATAAAGGTGGGATGCAAATAAATAAATAAATAATAAAAGCATCCCTGTACCATACTTTTCCTTCCATGTTAGCTCCCACTACCACATAGCCATGGAAGAGACCAGTTCTGTTTTGACATACTCCAGGATTATGATTGTCCAAGACTGTAGAATTGATAATGAGGAAAGAAAGGATACCAGTGAATATAATTCTTGCAAAAAATAATAATAATAATAATAATGGTGATGTTTGCATGTTATTTCATTTTCTACCATATCTAGCTTCAGGCAGGGGGATACCAGTGGGACTCCTAAAGGCAAAAACATGGGATGGAATAGCCAAGTTCATTCTATAAGAATAAAATGCTCTAACGCATATCACAGATCATCCCTTCTGAATGATTAATTACAGACTATTTTTCACATTTTACAAGTCACGTCAAAAACTCACTAAAGAAACCCTTTTTTATTTAAGATGGAAACTGCAACAATCATATAGGGAGACATTACCATAAAGCAAAAGTCGTAATGAGTCAGAACATATTCAAGGAGTTTCTATTGAGTTTCTTTGAAAGAAAAGGCTCTCAGGTCCCTCGTATATCCAATTTTGACATCCTGTGACAATCTGATGCAAAAAAAATACAGCCCCCCCTCCAAAAAAAATGGTCTACAGAGTTGGAAAGACAAGAGACATCAGAGATAAATATTCAACAATAAAAAAAGCTGTTCACTAAAAGCAAAAGCTTGGATTTCAGATTATTCATATACAAATATAACCAGTCTGCTCCTTTCCACATTTCTAAGCTGATATTCCTGTTTTCTCCAAGTTGATATCATAGGAATTTGCAGTTTGAAAGCATGCAAATACAAGTAGGTAAATAGGTACTATATATAAGCATGAGGGAAGGTAACAGCATTTGGAGTTTCGCTGTATGGTCTGTGTTGCGGCACAATATCATGCTGGCCTCACTCCAAGCAACACTGGCTCTTTGGCTTAAGAAATAGAGAGGAGCACTGCCCCCTAGAGTCGGTCACAACTAGAGGGGTAAAACCCAAAGAGATACTTTTACCTTAACTTTATATTCATGCGCAAGTTTGATTCAAGAACACACTTACATCTTATATAGAAAATTACATTAAAAGCCACAAAATGAATTGCTTATGTTTGGAAAGGGAATTATGCTTACCTCTACAGCATGACTTTCTGTATTAATTATAAATATCTGTCCACCAGAAGCAGCCCAGATGGTTTCTTCCATCACAAGAAGACCTCTGACAGGAAGAACTCCCAATTTCACTATTTTCTGTGGTTCTGAGTTCCAGGTCCCATCTTTTGCAAAAAGAAATGAAAGATTTAATTTAAAAAAAAACACACTTCATTTATATAATAATTACCTTGATATACTTATTAATGATAAAATATTCTTGCCTCAAATTGATTTTTTCTACTTTTTGTTCTCTTCCAAAACCATTTTTTACCAAAGTATATAGCCAGAGGGTGGGTATTTAAAAGTATCGTATCGTATGTTTATTTTGGATGTTTTTTACATTGGGTTACTTGTTTTAAAATGTTTTACTGTTTTTATTGTGATATAGTTATAGTATCGAACTGTAAGCTGCCCAGAGTCATTGACTGAGATGAGCAGCTACAGAAATTGAATGAATGAATGAATGAATGAATGAATGAATGAATGAATGAATGAGTCTTTAAACCCTTACAGAGGTATTGGCCACCCTTGCATGTCAGGGGGAAAGCTATTCAAAGCTATTTTTCAAATATTACGAGAGGAAGTGAATTGGATTGTTAAAAACAAAATCTAAGTTGTCACGCATTAGCATTTTAATGCTTCATTTTATAATTGGAAATATTCCACTAATTGCCAATCTTCCTCTTAACATTGGACAGTCTCCTTACACAACAGTCACAACACAAAGAGAAAACAGGCGTTCAAAGTAATATAAAGCTAATTCTGGACAGTAACTCAGGATTTGTCATGAATTCCATTTAATTAAATCTAATATCCTTCTCTCTGCCCTCCAGCAATGGAGAAAAGTTATCTTCTGTTTGATTTAACCAGTATTCATCTTACTGTTCAATAGCTTCCTTATTTTCTCTATTGTGTAGCACCACTGGCATTTCAACAGAGCTGCTAAATTGGCTCTGTGAACAGAGATTGTTAATTGAGTAGTGCAATGGTGCATAAACAATAAGATAAATGATTACATACTGCTTGTTTCTATCTCAGCAGAGCAAGACTAAAAATACACAGCAACAGTTAAAAGGAATTCAGTTTTAACACTTTTGAAATTAATGTTTATTCAGTGATTATTCAGAATTACAGCTATCATCAACAATTGGAAGGATCCATATAGACCAGTGATGGATAGCCTTTTTTGAACTGAGTGCCCCAAAGCGTGCGCGTTCAAACCCCCAAAATGCAACGTACCTGCGGCTCCCACATGTGCACCCTGCCCCCCGCACATGCCCTGCATGCATCCCATCCTTCGCATGCGTGTGCGCCCCCCACATGTGACCCACTCCCATGCATGCGTGTGTCCCCTGCATGTGCCCTACCCCCCCTGTGCATGCACCCCCTGCCCCCTGCATGCGCGGCAGAGACCCAAAGACCAGCTGGCCAGCGGGAGGCGTGCATGCATGCACAGCAGAACTGAACTGGGGCGACGGCTCACGTGCCATCAGAGAGGGTGCTGCGTGCCACCTCTGGCACGCGTGCCATAGGTTCGCCATCACAGATATAGACTAAGAGCAAAACAAAAACTTTTCATGATATTATCATTGTAGCAATTCTTCCTCGGGAAAAGACAGAACCCTATTCAGTATTTTAATTCTTCAACTGACAGGTGCCATGGGAACAACTGAAATATAACACATGAGCTCTCTGAATGTGAGTGTTAAGCAGCATTAGAAGCTGAGAGAAATATATCAGTATTTCATTTTTTTTCTTCTGCTGATACTTAAACAAAGCTGGCAATGCCAGGAATTGTTGGCAAACTTGGATGAAAAATATTTTGACCTGCAGAATTAAGTAGTGCAACTTGGATTCTCCAATGTCAACGTGTACAATTATTATTGGGTCAAATCCTCTGTCCCAGCCTTTATTATATATCTGACAAAATAGGTCAGCATTTCATTAAGCTGCCTCTTCAGCATGATTGGAAAAGCAGCTTGAGCTGACAAAGATTATAGTTACAAAACTGGGAGAAAAAGTGAGATTTCCTTTGTAATCTAAAGTAAGAATAATTTTGTAATTCTACTTGTATTTGCTGCAAAGGAAATTGGAAGCTTCTTTTATTTCATGTTAGTTTTTTCTTTTCCTTCCTTCCTTCCTCTCTTTATTATAACTGTTTCTTTTATGGCGTTTTAACTTTTGACTGGGAGCAGCCCAAAATTGTTTAGCAGATAGGTGGCTGTACAAATGTTTTAAATAAATAAAATTAGTTTGCAATGTTCTTGTAAAACTTTCAATAAAATTTATTTTAAAATGTTACAAACTGGGAGGCAACAAATGCTTATCTGGGAAGAAGGGAACACGGAGACCACTGTATATGCTTTGTTTAGATGTAAAAAGCGCTACATTAGCTGAATTAGCCAACTATCGTCCGGTCTCCAACCTTCGTTTTGTGGCGAAGGTTGTTGAGAGCGTGGTGGCACAACAGCTTCCCCGACACCTGGATGAAGCTATCTATCTGGACCCGTGCAGTCGGGCTTCAGGCAGGGGCACAGCACAGAAACGGCATTGGTCGCGTTGGTGGATGATCTCTGGAGGGCTCGGGACAGGGGTTGTTCCTCTGTCCTAGTCCTATTAGACCTCTCAGCGGCTTTTGATACCATCGACCATGGTATCATGCTGCGGCGGTTGAGGGGGTTGGGAATAGGGGGCACCGTTCTGCGGTGGTTCTCCTCCTTCCTCTCCGACCGCTCGCAGTTTGTGTTGGCAGGGGGACAGAGGTCGACCTCGAGGCACCTCGCATGGGGAGTGCCGCAAGGGTCGGTCCTCTCGCCCCTCCTGTTCAACATTTATGTGAAGCCGCTGGGTGAGATCATCCGTGGTTTTGGGGTGAAGTGTCACCTGTACGCTGACGACACTCAGCTGTACATCTCCACCCCAGACCACCCCAACGATGCCCTTGATGTGATGTCTCGCTGCCTGGAGGCCGTGCGGGTCTGGATGGGGAGGAACAGGCTCAGACTCAACCCTTCCAAGACCGAGTGGTTGTGGCTCCCGGCGTCCCGATATAGTCAGCAGGTGCCATCGCTGACTATTGGGGGTGAATCTTTGCCCCCCACAGAGAGGGCTCGATATCTGGGTGTCCTCCTGGACGCACGGCTGTCTTTAGAAGAACATATGACGGCCATGGCCAGGGGGGCCTTTTATCAGGTCCGCCTGATTCGCCAGTTGCAGCCCTTTCTGGATCGGGACGCCCTGCGCACAGTCACTCATGCCCATGTTACCTCCCGGTTGGACTACTGTAATGCTCTCTACATGGGGCTCCCCTTGAAGAGCACTCGGAGGCTCCAACTGGTCCAGAATGCGGCCGCGCGGGTGGTTATGGGTGCAACCCGTTGCGCCCACGTGACACCCCTCCTGCGCGAGCTGCACTGGCTCCCAGTGGTCTTCCGGGTGCGATTCAAGGTGTTGGTTACCACCTTTAAAGCGCTCCATGGCATAGGACCCGGGTACCTTCGAGACCGTCTTCTGCCACCAATAGCCTCCCACAGGCCAGTTCGCTCCCACAGAGAGGGTCTCCTCAGGGTGCCATCGGCCAAGTCATGTCGGCTGGCGACACCCAGGGGGAGGGCCTTCTCTGTAGGAGCCCCAGCCCTGTGGAATGAACTGCCCCCGGAAATTCGTAAGATTTCTGACCTCCGGGTATTTCGCTGCGCACTCAAGACCCTATTGTTCTGCCAGGCTGGGTTAGCAATATAATTTTAAATTGGATGTTTTAAATTTTGGGGGTTTTAAATTAAGCCAAATTTATTTAATATTTTTAAATTATTTTAAATTGATGTTTATTCTGTTTTTAATTAGGCTGTACACCGCCCTGAGTCCTTCGGGAGAAGGGCGGTATAGAAATAAAATTATTATTATTATTATTATTATTATTATTATTATTATTATTATTATTATTATTATTATTATTATTATTATTATTATTATTATTATTACAATCACAGCAACCCAAAGCCCATGCAAACTCTGCTGAATAGAGAGTTGCATTAAAGAGAGTGCATTGTTATGTAATGGATATGCTTTGATCTCTCTTCTTAATATATACCCAGCTACTTGTGATATAAAAAAGGAAGTTTTAAATATATGTTGCTGATAACTGACTGCACTATATTGAAAAATATACTATCCTACTATTAAGAATATTGAGAAGTTCAACTTTCACAATAAAATTAACAGAATTGAAGCAAGTACTTGGGAAATCCATGTCCTGTCTAAGATGACAACCTACCAGGCAGGTGTTTCAATATTTGTAATCTTGCTGCATAAAGAAACAAGAACTGAATATGTGTTTTGTAGATGCAAGGCTGAGAGAATCAAAATTTCTCCTCTAACAATTTCTCCATAAACAAACAAAATATTTCATAATAGTAAACCTCACACTATACTTAAAATAATTGTTGCAATAGAAGAAAATATATGTAACTCATGATTGAATTGTGGAGTTCTTGGTGGTCTTTGATGTGATTGTTTGCTTTGCAGACATCTGATTACTCAAGTTGGATTCACATTGATGAAGTTGGCTAATTGGGTAATGAAATGCCTGAAAGCAATCAACCACACTCATCAGGACACCAAGGAACCCCACTGATCATTATTTTGATTTAAATATATTAAAAGTTAACAAAGAGGAGTAAATAAGGAGCCTCATTTTTAACAAGTATATACTAGACCATTTTGAGGAAATCAATACATGGAACAGGACAAACTACTGGCTTAAACATTTAAATGTTCATTATTTTTCAATTAATGCTACAATAGTGCATGCATGCGCAAGATATAGCCTTAAAGCCATTTTATATTACATCTTAAAATAGATATATTCATGCCACCTCTTAAGAAAGATTTGGAATTAATTCTTTATGAACTAAACATGCAGTATCTACATAGACTTCCCCATCCTATTGCTCTCCAGCGGTGAAAAGCCTGCAGTTCCCCTAATTTTCAGGCCAGATTAGCAAAAGACTTACAAGAAATGGCCAGCGCACCTGAATTCTCTTCAATTAGAAAAGACTATCGGAACTGTTAAAGCTCCCGTGAAAACTCCCATCAGAAGTGTTAATATATGCATGTTTGTGGCCCAGGAACCTGTTTCTAATGTAAGAGTTTCTATTCTCAATCTGCATGTCAAAATTGAGACATGTATTGCTTATGAAATTACAAACTAAGCAGATATTTGAAATATATATGCAATGTTTGATGGTTACTGGTGCCAACAGCAATCCAAAGTGAAAATGTGAATATGAATTTAGAAAAAGAAACACAGCAACGAAATCTGTGTCTATAAATACTGCAACTCAGAAACCCTTCTGGATATCCCATAACATTCCTATACCTTCCAATTTGGTGTAGATTGCAATGTTTCCATTGACTAGGCCAGCAAATAAATGGTGAGTCTTGTATGCTAAGCTCATCACAGTAGACTTCTCGGGAGCAAAGAAGTGTTGAAGACGGATTTTCTTGGAGCCTTGACTACTTTTGTAAACAGAGATGCTATTTAAGAAGAACAGGAAATACTTTAAAAATCATCATATAAAAAGGAAAAAGGAAAACCAATTCATTACATTCAAAAGTATATAGAGATTCTCAGTCATCCAAGTCATGGTTGTCCCAAAGGTGCTTTTTCAAGAGGCAACTGGACTTTCTGGTTTTTCTTTGAAGATGTTTCGCTTCTTATCCAAGAAGCTTTTTCAGCTCTGGAGCTGAAGAAGCTGGATCTTGGATGAGAAGCAAAATGTCTTCAAAGAAAAATCAGAAAGTCCAGTTGCCTCTTGAAAAAGCACTTTTGGGATTACATTCAAAAATTTCTTCCTCTCAATGCTTTTATGTTCTATGTTTTTGTAACATCTAATGCAGGGCTGTGTGTGTGTACACATATACACAAACATATACAGTACATGTGATAGCACTGATGTGGTGGGTGGCCAAACACAATGTTGTCATGGTATACCATATTGCTGATAACTGACTCGGCACTATTAGCAAAAACGTTCCATCACACTATCTGTATCAGGTAAAACAAAAGAAATGGATATTATATGTGACTTTCCTACACACTCATGATTCTACATATGTCCACAGTCTCAAAAATAACATTATTGAAGAATTTAGAATCCAAACCAAAACCTAATAAATCTTAAGTCAATCTACAAACTCTATTTGTATACCATTTCAGAATTTACAAGAAGATAATTTGTCAGCTATGAAACACAATGCATAAATACTGAAAGACTGGGAAAAATCACAGGAATAATACATTTCTTCTAACGAAGGAAAAAGAATGCTTTCCACTTGGAATACAGTATTTTCTTTATTATGCATAATTTTTCATTATCTAGATCTACAAATCATATATCTGAGGCTTTTGAATAAATACTACAGTATTTTTCGGAGTATAAGACGCACTTTAGTTTTTGGGGAGGAAAATAAGAAAAAAGCTGATTGGCAGGTGGATCGGGCTCTCGGAATAGCCCCAATCAGCTGTTCCCAAAGGTGAATTTTAGGAACAGGTTCCTTGATTTTGAGCTCTGTGCCTTGCTTTTTTTTGCTTTTTTTTCTGTCTCTGAAACTTCTGAAACTCTGTTTCAGGAAAAACTTTTTTCTGCCTCTGAAAGCCTCCGAAACAGAGCTTCAGAAAAAAAAGCCTCTGAAGCTCCGTTTGGGGGTTTCTTTTCTGAAGCTCTTTTTGGGGGCTTCTTTTCTGAAGCTTTGTTTCTAATGCTTTTTTCAGCCTCTGAAACTTCCGTTTGAGAAGCTGGGCGGGGCTACATTCGGAGTATAAGATGCACACAGATTTTCACCCTCTTTTTTGGGGGGAAAGGTGCATCTTATACTCCGAAAAATACAGTACTTCTTTTTTGTTGGTCTACAGAACAACTGGAACCACAGTACATGGAATTTAGTGAAAGAATGAGAATGAAAAACTGAAAGACTGACCATCAGCACCTAAAATATTTAATTGTTTAAGGCCATATTACTATAAAATACTTGATATGTTTGCCTTAATTTACTTGTGGCAAATTACCAAAAATTACTATTTATTTTATTTCTGAACACATCCAGCTGCTTGCAAAGAATGGGAAATGATTTGTTTAAATGCAACATAACATTTCCTATAGGAATGTACAGAGTTTTAAATAAATTAGATCTTTCAAAATAACTGATTAATTTAGCTGTTTGCTAGAAATAACTGATTAAGTGCAAAATTGTATTTTTAGCTATCTCTTTCTCTCTCTCTGTCTCATTCATATACAGCTAAATAATCCACAGAAATGAGACACAGATATGAAAAATACCTTCCTTCTTCCATGCCTAGACAAATAGTAGGCACGCTGAGGGGTTTTGTAGCCATGTCTCCAGATTCAGGAAACATATTATTTGATTCTTTGGATTTCTCATCTTCTGGAATATAGACCATACAGAGAATTCTTGACTCCACATTGAAGCATTCAATAAGCTTTGGATTGGAGTTTTGAAATGATACAATGGCGATTTGGCCCATTTGATTAGTACAACTGCCAATCTGTATCACAGAGAAAAGTTTTACTTTATTTCACAAGCAATATCTCTTTAACCAATAACATTCATGGTAAAGTTAGTTGCCAAAAATCATTAGGTTTTAAATAGTTAAATTAAAGAGTTTCTGGAAACTGGACATTAAAAGAAAACAATTATATACGTGCCTATCTTACTGACTGAAAATACGGGAAAAAAATATTTCACTTGCTAACCACAGAGTTTTGTTCTCTAAAAGAAATATTCTTTATTTTTTTTAACAGCATTATGTATTACAAATATATACATAAATATATTTGTTTAATGTACAAGAAATAGTGACATTTCCAGCTTTTATTTGTTAATCCTACAATATAGACATAATTCTATATTGGATCATATTGCCAATGAGATTCAGTACCAGTGACTTTTTGCAAGCCATGCTGATGGTTTTAGGAAATTATTAACTTGCATGATTTCTGTTAAATATATTTCATACTTCTGCTCAGTCTACCTGTACAAGACAGTGTACAAGAAGTCACATGCCCACAACTATTTCTGATTTGTCAAATTATTTCCTGAATGCTCCTCAGTCATTCTCAGGATCAAAAGTCTCAACATTTTAAAATGTTAAGAGGGAATACACTTCAAAAGCAAGTGATGATTTGCAAAAATTCACATAGGTGAATATTGGGCACAGAAATCAACTTCAGGCCACAAAATATACTATTGTGTAATGTCAAAGGATCCACCCATGCCTGTACTTTCTTGTTAATATAGAATGGATGCTTATATCTTTCCTAACCTGGCTATGCCTCCAGTGGTGGGATTCAGCCAGTTCGCACCACTTCGGGAGAACCGGTTGTTAACTTTCTGAGCAGTTTGGCAAACTGGTTGTTGGGAGAAATTATTAGGGTGGAGAACTGGTTGTTAAATTACTTGAATCCCACCATTGTATGTCTCCCATTCTAACAATTTCTAAGAAAAGAAGTCTCAAGAAAGGCTTATAATGAGAAAACTGCCCTGCTGTTTTCATGCATTAAGCATCATCTGTTCTTTACTCTATTCAATTTTCATTTAAAAAAAGCTAAAACCAAATGAGCAGACTTTTTTTTTAAGAATACAGAGTCATCAGTACGTTATTCAGCTTTGTGTATCTGTATTTGTATCTGCATATATATACTGCATTTACTGGCTGGATGCCCTTCCTGATGCCTATGCGGAGTTCACAGTAGATATTTTCTCTTTTGCCCTGATAGAGAAACATCTGTCTCACTGCCTAGGATTGAACTTTCAATCTTCTGAGAGGGAGGTGAGCACATTCACATCTAGGCCACTGTGCCACATATCGAAACTGAATTTGCAAAAGTGAATTCATTTTCAGACTATTATTCCATTCTCTATAAATACTATTATGTGAACTTTGAAAAAAAATAAATTCTTACCCACAGAAAACCATACTCAGTAGAAAGAGAATCAGGGTCACTTTCTTCACATAAACAAGGTTCAGGATTATAAGCAGCACATTCAACCTTAACACACAAAATAAAAATCGTTAGTAAAAATCTCATATATTTTGCTATGGCAATAAATAAATAAATAATGCTTTTCTGACCCACTGCTAGTAAAACTGAAGCCAATGAGTAAAAGAAAAATGTTTTCTATTTTACAACTTCATGTGGCTCTAATACAAATGTATATTATTAACCACTTATTCTGTCTAACAGTTTTATGTTCTATGTCAATTTTGGATTTTGACATTAAGTTAGTAAAAAATGCTTACAGTCCAAATAACTGATAAAGAGGAAATAAACTTAACTTTAGGTAAAGTAATTTAGCCCATGCATGTTTCAATCTGTTCATTAGCTATTTAGCGAACAAAACTAATATTTACCTTAAATTCCTGTTGTTTGGCCATCATCACAGGCATGTGTTTCACAAGGAGTGGGTGTTTCTCTTTTTTAATCTGATTCCCATCATCATCTATACAGAACCAACCCAGAAGATTTTCATCAGCTGTAATGGCAAAAGGGAAAAAAGGAATGTCTTTGTTTTCAATGTTATTGCTATGTTTTTATGTTACCAATTAAATACAAACAGACACATATTTTCTAGTAACGGTTTCTGTAGAATAACCAAGAAAAGTATTTTCTTTTAAAGGTTCACAAAGGTGTTTTATAAAGACATAAAGGTTAATAATGGGAAGTTCTAGAGAAACTTTGCAGCCTGCTTATTCTAGAAGGCAACATTTATGCATTCAAAAGTTTTAAAAGATAACATTTTAAAAGATAACCAATATTTATAAAATCTCTATAGAGAAAATTCCCTCATGCAGATAACTATTTAAAAATGATCTTCCAAAAATATATTAACTTTGAATAGTAGTGTAAAGGAGTTTTCGCATGCACACAAAGAGGTGTGGGTTTGGTCCTTCTTCAGATATTAACTGCAGAGTATTAGGCTACGTCCAAAGTAAAATAAATACATCAGTATAATGAAAATATATAGTATTTACTATATACATTAGTATTTGGGGAACACATTTTGCATTAAAAGAATAACAAGAGGGAGAGAGAGGGGAGAGGGAGAGGGATTTTTGCCAGCAAAAAGAACCAGCATACACATAGAATAAAACAGCAAAAGGATACACAAAGAAGCTCAAATCAATGCATAATATAAATTAGCAAAAGAAGCCTGACTACCTCTAGCTTCATATTTTCATTAGAGGACTAATGTCTTCCGTGTTTCTGACCCTTTTCCACGACTGAAATAGTTAGTCCTTAGTAGCAGAAGCCAGTCATGGAGATTCCCTGCAAATAGAACTGAAATCTCTCTTCTCTCAATTGATTTCTCTGAGTTTTCTAAGTTTTGCCAAACCCTGGTCACTATCTAGGATAAATCATTTGTTAGCTCATTTTCTGTGAATGTTCCTCTCCTTTGCCACAATTATTCACAAGGCACAGTTAACTCTCCTTCAGTTTAATTTATGTAACTTTTAAGCACAGCAAAAGAAAATCTTACCTAAAGCAAGCTTAGCCATTTGTAAACTTCTGATCCACGACTGTTTGATGGCAGGTGTAAATGTATTGAACACAGCCGTAAAGAAAGTAGGCCGTCCTGATCTATTAAAATTAAAGAAAATAAGTAATAGCGCATATTCCAGTTACACAATATAATAAAAGTATGCCATATACTCTTTTGGCAGGAAGAAAACAAAGATTCATTAGCTGCAACTGTTAGCACCAAATCAATTATTATACATTCTATTGAACAGCATTAGTTTTTCTTTCAACGTTGAGAGGAACACTTTCATAACTTGCAAATAGGTTTTCTTTAATACTTATCTAAGTAAAGACCTATCAACTCTCCCAGAGTTGGGAAAGGACAAGAGGCTGACATTCATAGTCATTGTATCCCATTATTCTGACTCCATTCATAGCATAAATGATCAATGTCCTATATTGGTAACCTTGTATAGCCTTTCAGGCAATTGTGGTCTCCTTGCACTGAGAAATACAAGTTGTGTCAGAGTTGTGATACTATCCCTTTTACTGCTGCTTTGTAAAATCAAAGCTGGCAAATTGGTAAAGTATTGGCATAATGAAACAGGGTTACAGAAATTGACTAGAATAGGATTTCTTATAATTTCTGAAATATGTTAGAGAATAAGAAAATAATAAGCAATCAGGCTGAGGCGGGCACAACTGTTCATTCTCATACAAGGAAAGGCAATTTTGATTCCTTATGAAGTTCGAATACTGTATCGAATATCTAGAGAAGAAAGATTGCTGGCTCAAACTACAGGTAATCCTCAACTTACGACCATAATTGAATTCAGAACTTTTGTTGCCGAGACATTTATTAAGTGAGTTTTGCCCCATTTTACAACCTTACTTGTCATATTTGTTAAGTGAATCACTGCAGTTGTTAAGTTAGCAACATGGTTGTTAATGGCTTCCCCATTGACTTTGCTTGTCAAAAAGTCCCAAAAGGTGACCACATGACCCCAGGACACTACAACTGTCATAAATACAAGTTCAGATGCCAAGCATTTGAATTTTGATAATGGGATGCCATAACAGTTTTAAGTGTGAAAAATGGTCATAAGTCACTTTTCTCAGTGCCATTGTAACTTCAAATGGTCACTAAATGAACTGTTATAGGTCGAGAACTATCTGTATACACATATACAGAAAAGACACTGAACTAAATAAACACAGCGTCAGTTAGCTAGTGGGATTTTATTTCAGTTCCCTTGGACACCTAAAACGCTTCCTACTTCTGTAGTAATGAGGTGCATACTGTCTACACACATCTTGAACATGGTATAAATTATGAGGTACTGTTTGCCTGGAGCTTATTACGCAGCAATGGAGAGCTGGAAAATTGCTGCCAGAAAAATGTCTCACACATAAAGAGAGATCCTATCAAGATCTGCTTCTGAGCACATGGCTATCATCATTATTTTGCAACACTAAACATGATCCTCCTTTCTCCTACCCAGAAGCTACATTTTACTGTGTTGACTTTCATGCCAACTTCCCCTCAAGGGCTTTCCAGAAAATGTATGTCCTCTGTAGTTCAAGGTGGCTACTAACTTGTCCTGTTTTCCTGGAAGCTGAAGTTGAATTCGACAGCGGTCTGCAGCTCTAATTTCATCTTCTTTTTTCAAAATGAGTTTCTGTAAACCTGAGGTCCAATCATGAGCCACTGACTGATTTAAATTCTGGTGGAATAACAACAACAACAAGAACAAATGTTGAAGTTCATATAATGTTACATTAAGTTTATTTTTTCCGTCACATCAAAAACCTGTGAAACTGCACTACAAACCATTTTAAGATACACCATCAGAATTTAAGCTAAAATTTCTTTTGCAGATGCAATCTGGAAAGGCCTTCATTAACAAAAATCTACTGCCATTCTATGTAATTTTTACTTGAAAGGAACACAGGCACAGACATATTGTACAGCACGGATTAAAACAAGAGAAAAAAACCCATGTCAGTAGGATTAAATAATGCTTAAACAGACCTGATGGCTTAATGCTCTATGCTAAAGAAACACTGCTATTAACTCATGATACAAGCATATGACATTTTTCTTGAAATCACTGAATAAAAATACCTTATTGACTATCCTATGCTTAGATTGCATATATGCAAATAGATTAAGTACAACAAACTCAGCAAGGCATCGCTAATCTACTTACAACTCTACAGTTTACCATTTAACAATAATCGCATTAGCATCGCATAAAAGAGTATAGGTGTTTGCTTAATCTGGAAACTTAATTCTACATCCATTACTTGTTACCTGGTAGTTTCCTTTCAGGCTGCATATTAGTTGACTGATTTGGCCAACTACATTCAAGTCATGTAAGAGGTTCTGCAAATCATTGTACAGTTGCCCTGGTCCCATATAAAGCTTATCTGAAACACAAAAATATGCCATTAAATGTATGCATAAAGTAAGACAGTTATTAGAAATTGCAACCAAAGTTACAAGAATAGTACCTAAAGTGGATATAAAAAGTCTATACACTCCTGTTAAAATGCCAGGTTTTTGAGATGCAAAAAAATAAAATAAAAAGTCAGATCAAGATAAACCACTTCAGAATTTTTTCCACCTTTTAATACAATTTATAAGTTATACAATTCAATTGAAAAGCAAACTGAGATTTTGTAGGGGGAAAAATAAGAATAAAATAATGTAAATAATGAGGTTGCATAAGTGTGCACATTCCTTATAAGTAGGGATGTAGCTGTGCTCAGAAATAACCAATCACATTTGAATTGATGTTAAATAGTAGTCTGTACACACCTGCCACCAATTAAAGTGACTCTGATCAAGCCCATATAAAGTTCAGCTGTTGTAGGGTTTTGCTGAGGTTTACTCAGTTGCCTCTTACAGCAAAAACCATTAGAAACAGTGGTGGGTTGCTACTGGTTCGCCCCGGGTCGGGTAAACCAGTAGCGGCGGTGCGGGAGGCTCCGCCCACCCACCTGGACATCTCTGTGCATGCTCAGAAGCATCGCACGCACGCCCACGAGCAAACCAGTAGCGGCCGAAATTGAAACCCACTACTGATTGGAAAGTATCAGACAGGAGAAGGATGCAAGAAAATTTCCAAGGCGTTGGATATACCATAGAGCAGGAATTGAAAACAACTTGATGGCACATAATCAGTCTATGCACTTGCATGTTTAGTTATAGAGTGATTCAACATAAATAATTAAGCAGTCTATATATGTTTGTGTATATACACAGATTTAGGAACATTTTGCCATGTGATTTTGTGTACCTGTCTCATGAAATGGTACAAATTGAGAAATCCTATCCCATAAGGCTTTTCTTGGTAGGAAGCCCTATACTAAGAATAGTCTGTTCATGACTTTGTGCCAATTAAAACGGTAGAAATAGAGCAGGTTGGGATTTTCTCATTTCCAGCCATATTTCAACCCAGCTGTTTCCACTCTGTGAAAATAGGCACCACTGGTGTGAGAACCACCTTGAATATATTCAGGTGCATGCATGCTCACACAGACAGATCAAAAACACGGGATTGACAAAGCAATGCAGCCTGTCCTAATATGAAACTATCTGTGATCTAAATAATATGAAAATAATTGTGGTTGTTAGTGACCCAACCATTGTGTAGATGTGATCTACCCATAATGCAAGAGCAGAGTTACATAGCAACAGAAGGTTATTTTTTTTCACCTTGTCAAACATTCAGAAGCAAGGTTTTTATTACAAAAAAGAAATCAAACCAAGAATCCTACAGAAACAGAGTTCAAATAAAGGAAAGCTTTCACTAATGATTTAGTTGTTGATCTCCAACAGACTGACATAAAATAATCCCTTATTTATATTAAAGTTGGGGATCAAGGAACTATGTTCTTTTAGATTTTCTTGCTCTATAAACTTCCTGCATCTCTTTTATGTGTGTGTGTGTGTGTGTGTGTGTGTGTGTGTGTGTGTGTGTGTGTTACATAGGCTCTTTACACACTTAACAATAGTTGCCACTAACCCTGTGCTTTTCCTTGGTTACCTCTGAAATTGCCACCCACTCCCGGTTGTCAGGCCTAGTAATTGAACAATCTGAACAACGGAGGAGATTCTGATGTTTGCTTGGCATGATAAATCCAATTAAATTTACAAAACAGAATCACAAAAAAACTGCATTCTCAGTTGGACTGAAACATGATTATGTACTAAACAAGCTCACAAATGATGATGATGGGAATTAAAGTGACACTGAAATTTGATGTTTAATTATATAGAGGTAAATACAGTGATTTAGGGAATTAAACATTGTTCTAATAGATATAAAAGCATAATCTTTAACTAATCTTCTCAATTAATCTATTATGTAAAACTCATGCAATCCCCAAAATTGGCAAAGTCAATCTAAATCAGTTTCCCCAGACGTAAGTAGCACTAGTGATGTTAAAACAGTACATAAAACCATGGAGTGGAAAGGTACATCAGAAGTCACCTAGCCTGATCCTTTGCTTAATGCAAAATCTATTAAAGCATATCCGATGACTATACAGCCTCTGTTTGAAAATCTACAATGAGGGGTAAGAAACCATTTCATAAGGAAACTTGTTCCACTGCTTGAGAGCTTTTCCTGATGATATTTTTTCCCGTAATATCTAATCTAAATCTATTTTCTGAAGAGTCCTACCCTACAGGACAACAGGAAACAGTTCACTCCCTCCTCTAGATGACCTCCTTTCAGAAACCTGTACAAGTTTTGTACAAGTAGTCCTTGATTTACAACTATTCGTTTAGTGACCATTTGAAATTACAGCAGCGCTGAAAAAAAGAGACTTATAATCTTTTTCCCACTTATGACCATTGCAGCATCTCCATGGTCACATGATCAAATTCAGACACTTGGCAACAGGCTCATATTTATGACGGTGCAATGTCATGTGATCACTTTTTGCAACCTTCTGACAAGCAAAGTCAAAGGGGAAGCCAGATTCACTTAACAGCTGTGTTACTAACTTAACAAGTGCCGTGATTCACTTAACAACTGTAGCAAGAAAAGTCGTAAAATGGGGCAAAACTCATTTAACAACTGTCTCACTTAAATTTTTCAATTATGATCCTAAGTCAATGACTACCTGTATACTTCCTCTCCCAAATGGGAACATCAATATGTCTCTTAATTTAATTAATTTGATAGGAGTGCCCGATCAAATCCTGCACCTGTTAATAGCAGCGTCCCCCAAGGCAGCGTTCTAGGACCAACACTCTTCATACTATACATAAACAATCTTTGCGATCATATTATAAGCAGCTGCATTCTCTTCACCGATGATGTAAAACTATTTGACACTACAGACAATGCTGCTACCCTTCAAAAAGACCTTGACTTTGTGTCGGAATGGTCAAACAATTGGCAACTCCAAATCTCAATCAACAAATGTTCTGTCTTACACGTTGGCAAAAAGAATCAGAACACAAAATACAAGCTGAGTGGGCATCACCTTGTAGATGACCCTCACTCTGTCAAGGACCTTAGATCGAATGATCTTAGTGCCAAAGCCCACTGTAACAACATTGCCAAAAAGGCATTAAGAGTTGTAACCCGAATCTTGTGTAGCTTCTTCTCTGGTAATATTACACTATTAACCAGAGCATACAAAACATTTGCTAGACCAATTCTTGAATACAGCTCATCTGTCCGGAACCCACACTGCATATCGGACATTAATACAATTAAACGTGTCCAGAATTATTTCACAAGAAGAGTCCTCTACTTCTCTGCTCACAACAAAATACCTTATGCCACCAGACTTGAAATTCTAGGCATAGAAAACTTAGAACTACGATGCCTTCGGTATGACCTAAGCGTGGCTCATAAAATTATCTGCTACAATGTCCTACCTGACAATGACTACTTCAGCTTCAACCACAACAATACACGAGCACACAATAGATACAAACTTAAAATGAACTGATCCAAACTCAATTGCAGAAAATATAACTTCAGCAACAGAGTGGTCAATGCCAAGAATGCGCTACCTGACTCTGTGGTTTCATCCCAACCCCCCCACCCCAAACTTTAACCTAAGTGTCAGCTCTGTCCCACTGGGCTGCCATTCAGGGAGAGGAGAGAGAACCAGCCACAGGAAAAGCCACCCAGAGCCCGACGCCAATGTAGTTGCTGCATTCCAGCCACAGATGAGACCAGAATCATCCCTGAAACCCCAATACCATCTCGCTAGGCTGTGAAATGCCACAGACCCATGACGAAACAGAACGCAGCCATTTCTTCTGCCGATTCATTGTTGGGAGGAGACCAGCTGACGTTTGGTGCAATATGAAAATGACATTGCTGACAAGGCCACAGGAAATTGGAGATGGCAAACCACCATTGCTTGCTGACACGAGGAGGCTGCAAACAGGGGTGGCTGGAGGGCGGGGCCATGGGGTGGAGCTGAGAAGGGAAGCGGGAACCTTTAAAAAGTGGTGGGGAGCACAGAATGGGCATTGGTCTTACCTTAAATGCCAGATTTCTTGAGTGGGGTGACATTGTCCAGATGAGGGTTGTATCAGTCGGATCTGATGCTGGCTGAGTCATAATTTTTGACCACTCCCCTTGCTCCGCCCCTTTCATGCTCAGTTTTGACGAAGGAAGGCCACCAGAAGTATCTCCAACAGGAACCACCATTATCAGGAGGAAGTAAATCGGTCCAACGGGACAACTGGAAAAAAACTACTGAACAAGAACAATAAACTGTACAGGCACTGAGACAGAGGGAGGGGCTGGACAATGTCACCCCACTCAAGAAATCTGGCATTTAAGGTAAGACCAATGCCCAATTTCCTTGATGAGGGTGTGACATTGTCCAGATGAGGGACATACCAAAGATTTGGCTGTCTCAAGGGCGGGATGTCGAAGGGCCTGGAGAGACCCTCGCACGATGCACCTGCTGCAAAACCCTCCTGCCAAATGACGCTTCAGCAGAAGCAAAGGTATCTATCTTGTAATGACGAATAAATGGCGAGGGGGTAGACCAGGTGGCTGCCCTACATACCTCCTCAAGGGAGGCCTGAGTCGCCCAAGCTGCTGAGGTAGCAGCACTCCTAGTGGAGTGGGCAGTAATGCTATTGGGAACAGGAATCGCCTGGGCCTGATATGCCGAGGCGATGCAAGCCCTGATCCATCTACCAATTGTGGCAGAAGAGACTTTGAGCCCTAGGGAGCCTGGCAAAAAGGAAACAAACAAAGCCTCTGACTTCCTGAAGGGAGCAGTCCTTTTGATATAAATCTTTAGGGCCCTCCGTACATCTAAGGTATGCCACCTTCGTTCCAAGGCATGAGAGGGCCGGGGACAGAAATTGGGCAAAATAACCTCTTGGGCCCTGTGAAAGGGGGAATTAACCTTGGGAATAAAGGAAGGGTCCAATCTCAAAATAACTGTGTCCGGCCGGAAAACACAGAGATCCTCCCTAACTGAGAGGGCTGCCAGCTCCGAAATGCGACGGGCTGAAGTTATGGCTATAAGGAAAACCACCTTAAGGGTGAGAAAGCGAAGGTGAACCGTGCGGAGGGGTTCAAAGGGAGTCTCAGTTAAAGCGTTAAGGACCCACTCCCGGTTGTCAGGCCTAGTAATTGAACAATCTGAACAACGGAGGAGATTCTGATGTTTGCTTGGCATGATAAATCCAATTAAATTTACAAAACAGAATCACAAAAAAACTGCATTCTCAGTTGGACTGAAACATGATTATGTACTAAACAAGCTCACAAATGATGATGATGGGAATTAAAGTGACACTGAAATTTGATGTTTAATTATATAGAGGTAAATACAGTGATTTAGGGAATTAAACATTGTTCTAATAGATATAAAAGCATAATCTTTAACTAATCTTCTCAATTAATCTATTATGTAAAACTCATGCAATCCCCAAAATTGGCAAAGTCAATCTAAATCAGTTTCCCCAGACGTAAGTAGCACTAGTGATGTTAAAACAGTACATAAAACCATGGAGTGGAAAGGTACATCAGAAGTCACCTAGCCTGATCCTTTGCTTAATGCAAAATCTATTAAAGCATATCCGATGACTATACAGCCTCTGTTTGAAAATCTACAATGAGGGGTAAGAAACCATTTCATAAGGAAACTTGTTCCACTGCTTGAGAGCTTTTCCTGATGATATTTTTTCCCGTAATATCTAATCTAAATCTATTTTCTGAAGAGTCCTACCCTACAGGACAACAGGAAACAGTTCACTCCCTCCTCTAGATGACCTCCTTTCAGAAACCTGTACAAGTTTTGTACAAGTAGTCCTTGATTTACAACTATTCGTTTAGTGACCATTTGAAATTACAGCAGCGCTGAAAAAAAGAGACTTATAATCTTTTTCCCACTTATGACCATTGCAGCATCTCCATGGTCACATGATCAAATTCAGACACTTGGCAACAGGCTCATATTTATGACGGTGCAATGTCATGTGATCACTTTTTGCAACCTTCTGACAAGCAAAGTCAAAGGGGAAGCCAGATTCACTTAACAGCTGTGTTACTAACTTAACAAGTGCCGTGATTCACTTAACAACTGTAGCAAGAAAAGTCGTAAAATGGGGCAAAACTCATTTAACAACTGTCTCACTTAAATTTTTCAATTATGATCCTAAGTCAATGACTACCTGTATACTTCCTCTCCCAAATGGGAACATCAATATGTCTCTTAATTTAATTAATTTGATAGGAGTGCCCGATCAAATCCTGCACCTGTTAATAGCAGCGTCCCCCAAGGCAGCGTTCTAGGACCAACACTCTTCATACTATACATAAACAATCTTTGCGATCATATTATAAGCAGCTGCATTCTCTTCACCGATGATGTAAAACTATTTGACACTACAGACAATGCTGCTACCCTTCAAAAAGACCTTGACTTTGTGTCGGAATGGTCAAACAATTGGCAACTCCAAATCTCAATCAACAAATGTTCTGTCTTACACGTTGGCAAAAAGAATCAGAACACAAAATACAAGCTGAGTGGGCATCACCTTGTAGATGACCCTCACTCTGTCAAGGACCTTAGATCGAATGATCTTAGTGCCAAAGCCCACTGTAACAACATTGCCAAAAAGGCATTAAGAGTTGTAACCCGAATCTTGTGTAGCTTCTTCTCTGGTAATATTACACTATTAACCAGAGCATACAAAACATTTGCTAGACCAATTCTTGAATACAGCTCATCTGTCCGGAACCCACACTGCATATCGGACATTAATACAATTAAACGTGTCCAGAATTATTTCACAAGAAGAGTCCTCTACTTCTCTGCTCACAACAAAATACCTTATGCCACCAGACTTGAAATTCTAGGCATAGAAAACTTAGAACTACGATGCCTTCGGTATGACCTAAGCGTGGCTCATAAAATTATCTGCTACAATGTCCTACCTGACAATGACTACTTCAGCTTCAACCACAACAATACACGAGCACACAATAGATACAAACTTAAAATGAACTGATCCAAACTCAATTGCAGAAAATATAACTTCAGCAACAGAGTGGTCAATGCCAAGAATGCGCTACCTGACTCTGTGGTTTCATCCCAACCCCCCCACCCCAAACTTTAACCTAAGTGTCAGCTCTGTCCCACTGGGCTGCCATTCAGGGAGAGGAGAGAGAACCAGCCACAGGAAAAGCCACCCAGAGCCCGACGCCAATGTAGTTGCTGCATTCCAGCCACAGATGAGACCAGAATCATCCCTGAAACCCCAATACCATCTCGCTAGGCTGTGAAATGCCACAGACCCATGACGAAACAGAACGCAGCCATTTCTTCTGCCGATTCATTGTTGGGAGGAGACCAGCTGACGTTTGGTGCAATATGAAAATGACATTGCTGACAAGGCCACAGGAAATTGGAGATGGCAAACCACCATTGCTTGCTGACACGAGGAGGCTGCAAACAGGGGTGGCTGGAGGGCGGGGCCATGGGGTGGAGCTGAGAAGGGAAGCGGGAACCTTTAAAAAGTGGTGGGGAGCACAGAATGGGCATTGGTCTTACCTTAAATGCCAGATTTCTTGAGTGGGGTGACATTGTCCAGATGAGGGTTGTATCAGTCGGATCTGATGCTGGCTGAGTCATAATTTTTGACCACTCCCCTTGCTCCGCCCCTTTCATGCTCAGTTTTGACGAAGGAAGGCCACCAGAAGTATCTCCAACAGGAACCACCATTATCAGGAGGAAGTAAATCGGTCCAACGGGACAACTGGAAAAAAACTACTGAACAAGAACAATAAACTGTACAGGCACTGAGACAGAGGGAGGGGCTGGACAATGTCACCCCACTCAAGAAATCTGGCATTTAAGGTAAGACCAATGCCCAATTTCCTTGATGAGGGTGTGACATTGTCCAGATGAGGGACATACCAAAGATTTGGCTGTCTCAAGGGCGGGATGTCGAAGGGCCTGGAGAGACCCTCGCACGATGCACCTGCTGCAAAACCCTCCTGCCAAATGACGCTTCAGCAGAAGCAAAGGTATCTATCTTGTAATGACGAATAAATGGCGAGGGGGTAGACCAGGTGGCTGCCCTACATACCTCCTCAAGGGAGGCCTGAGTCGCCCAAGCTGCTGAGGTAGCAGCACTCCTAGTGGAGTGGGCAGTAATGCTATTGGGAACAGGAATCGCCTGGGCCTGATATGCCGAGGCGATGCAAGCCCTGATCCATCTACCAATTGTGGCAGAAGAGACTTTGAGCCCTAGGGAGCCTGGCAAAAAGGAAACAAACAAAGCCTCTGACTTCCTGAAGGGAGCAGTCCTTTTGATATAAATCTTTAGGGCCCTCCGTACATCTAAGGTATGCCACCTTCGTTCCAAGGCATGAGAGGGCCGGGGACAGAAATTGGGCAAAATAACCTCTTGGGCCCTGTGAAAGGGGGAATTAACCTTGGGAATAAAGGAAGGGTCCAATCTCAAAATAACTGTGTCCGGCCGGAAAACACAGAGATCCTCCCTAACTGAGAGGGCTGCCAGCTCCGAAATGCGACGGGCTGAAGTTATGGCTATAAGGAAAACCACCTTAAGGGTGAGAAAGCGAAGGTGAACCGTGCGGAGGGGTTCAAAGGGAGTCTCAGTTAAAGCGTTAAGGACCTTGGGCAAATCCCAAGTAGGGTATCTATGAATCGAGGAGGGCCGCAAGAGCCTGGCTCCTCGCAGGAACTTTTTTATCACAGGGTGCTGAGTGAGTGGTCGGCCGGATGGACTGGACAAAGCCGTAGACAGAGCCGCCACATGTCTCCGAAGGGTACTATGGGCCAGACCACGGTCAAACCCATCTCTGAGGAACTCCAAGATCTGGGCAGGTGAGGCTGAAACAGGATCTATCTGCCGGGAGCGGCACCACCTATAGAAGGCGAGCCAGGAGATATTGTAGAGTCTGACTGTGGATTTACGTCTGCAGGCTTGAACAATGTGAATCACCCTATCTGAATAATTGTCCTGCCTTAGACGGGCCCCTTCAAGCGCCATGCAGTCAGTTGGAGCCACTGAGGGTCCGGATGAAGAAGGTTCCCCTGACGCAGGACAATCTCGTCTGGTGGAATTCTCCAAGGGTGAAATGTGGAGAGACTGACCAGGTCTGCGAACCACGGACGGCGTGGCCAGTGGGGAGCCACGAGGATAATTTCTGCTCTGTCGGCGATGACCTTCCGAATCAGGGCCGGAATCAGAGGCAGCGGTGGAAAGGCATAGTGAAGACCCGGCGGCCAGGTGAGACGGAGAGCGTTGACCCCTTCCGCCCCTGGCGTTGGGAACCTCGAGAAGAAGCGAGGAAGCTGATTGTTCAGGTGTGTGGCGAAGAGATCTATGGCTGGGATGCCGAACCTGTTGCAAATCTGATGAAATATGTCGGGATGAATCTGCCACTCGCTGTTGTCCACCTCTGTCCTGCTCAGGAAATCCGCCTGTGTGTTTTCCGACCCCGCAATGTGGTCCGCTCTGATGGAGAGGAGGTGTTGTTCTGCCCACTTGCCCAGGCGAAATGATTCCTCCATGAGGCGCTTTGAGTGGGTGCCCCCTTGACGGTTGACATGTGCCTTCGCCGCTATATTGTCTGTCAACACCAGAACATGACGGTGTTGCATGAACCGGTGAAAGTGCGTGAGAGCGAGACGAATGGCCTTCAGCTCCAGCCAGTTGATAGAGTTGGCGAGGTCTGATGCAGACCAACGGCCCTGAGCCACGTGTGATGCAAGATGAGCCCCCCATCCGTGAAGGCTGGCGTCTGTAGTGAGTACAAGTCGGTCGTGATTCATGAAGAGACACCCCTTGTCGAGAGAAGGCGATGTCCACCAACCTAGCGATCGCCTGACTGAGAGTGGAACTTTGACTGTTGACATGGTGTGAGCTTGGCGTTTCTTTTGAAAAGGAAGCAGGAACCACTGCAAGTGGCGAGCGTGAAGGTGTGCCCATGGAACGATCTGGACGCAGGAGACCATCTTGCCTAAGAGCTTGGATAGAGTGGCCAATGGAACTGATGGAGTTCTGCGAATGAGAGCTACTAGGTCCCTGATGTCTGACCGTCGTTCCAAGGTTAGGTAGACGGTCCCCTGGGCTGCGTCTATGATGGCGCCAAGATGTGTGATCCTGGTGACTGGCACTAACTGACTTTTTTTGTAGTTGACCAAGAACCCATGGTCGTTCAGGGTTTGAATCGTGAGGTGTAGGTCGTGTAAGGCTTGCTCTTGAGAGTGAGCCTGAATCAGAATATCGTCCAGGTAAGCCTGGATTCTTACCGGTTGTTGTCTCAGGTGAGCCGCCACCACCGCCAGGACCTTTGTGAAGACCCTTGGTGCAGATGCCAGTCCGAAGGGAAGAGCCCGGTATTGAAAATGCTTTCCTGCATAGCTGAATCGGAGATACTGTCGATGCTTTGGCAGGATGGGAATGTGAAGATAAGCCTCCATGAGGTCTATGGAAACTAGAAAATCGTTGGGACGAATCCCTTGAATAGAGGTTAGTGAACACATTTTGAATCTGCGATACACTATGTATGAGTTGAGATTTTTTAAGTCCAGAATGGCTCTCCACCCCCCTGACCGCTTTGGAACTACGAACAGGATGGAATAATACCCCTGTTTCCATTGATCGTGGGGGACCTCCTCTATGGCGTGAATCTGTAGTAGGTGCTGAACTGCTTGGTTCATTAATTGACGTCTGGATTCGCTTTTGGAAGTTGGACATTGAAGAAAGCGGGTTGGAGGCCTGGAGAGAAATTCCAGGGGGAGGCCGAATTTCACAACTGAAAGAACCCAAAGGTCTGAAGATGACCTTTCCCACCTGTCCGCAAAGAGGGACAGGCGACCCCCTACTGGAGGATTTGGTAGTGAGTAACTTACGACTGCGGGACTGGCGGAAACCAGAACCCCGAAAGGACCGTTTGGGCTGGAATTGTCTGCTCCTGTCCCGAAAATATTGACGGTCCGAGGATCGATAGGATCCCTGAAGATATTCCTGCCTGGAGGGGCCTCCCTGGGGGTAGGAACGAAAGGAAGGCCTTCTGTAATATGGAGAGGGTCTTCCTTCAGCCCGTTTGTATGTTGAGGGCAAAATTTTTCGCTTGTCCCGTGTCTCTACAAGAAGAGGGTCAAGTGATTCCCCAAATAGTTTGTTTGCAGAATATGGAGCTGCAGCCAAGCGCCATTTGGCCTTAAGGTCAGCAGGCCATTGGCGAAGCCAGAGCATCCTGCGGGCTGAAACTGTAGAGGCTAAGGCTCTGGATGCAAATTTGGCTGAATTCAAGGTTGCATCAGCCGAAAATTGAGTGGCAGCAATGATTTTATTAATATCCTGATGAAGGCGAACCTCACTGGGGGGTACCCTTGCCTGTAACTGTTGAAGCCAAAGGATGGTAGTTCTATTAAAAAATGAGGCTGATGAAGCTGATTGAATTGCCCATGCCGAGGCCTGATGGTTCTTTTTAAACAGAAATTCTAACTTTTTGTCTTCTGGCCTTAGACCTTCAGAAGTATCCCCAGTTACGTATGAAGAAGAAGAGGAAAGGGCCGCTACAGGACTGTCTACAGGTGGAACTTGCAAGAGTTGAGCAAACTTTGGAGCAACAGCATAATATTTCTTATCTGAACCATGTGCAGATGCCATGGTTGCAGGCCCAGCCCACTGTTTCTTTACCACATCTATGAACAGTTGTGGAGTTGGTACATAACAAAGTTCAGGGGGGGGCTCAGAAAAAGGTCCCTGTAGTCCACCCTTTTGAGCCTCCTGCATCTCTTGAAAGTATTCATCTTCCTTTAAGGCGGCTGTTAAGCGAGCCTTATGCAATAAAGACTTGAATTTATTGGGGGGAAATAATCCTGTAAAGGCAGGTTGATCTTGGATTATCCCCTCATCATCTGATAGGTCAGAATGTCTCTCTTCCTCAAACACAAAGGCTTCACTAACTCTGGAGGCTGCAGGAGAATGAGAGCCAGTAAGACTGACTGCAGGAGAAATTCTAATACGGGCAGATCGCTCTGAAATAGCAGAGCCAGAGTGGTGACCATGAATATTGGCTGCCATTCTAGAAGCAATGGCCTGTTCAATCAGAATTCTCAATCCTTCTGGCACATTTTTTAAAGGATCTTCGGGGGTTAGCACAGGCATAGAGGATTCACCTGTTGAAGCAGCTGCAGCTGCATGGCCACCAAATACAGGAGTTGCAGGGGTCATTAATTGACTTGCAAAGGGGTTTTGCAAATTGCTTTGGTCTTGTTGAAGAACATTACCCTCTCCCTCCGAAGACCAGGCCTGGCTAACAGTTGAAATGGGAGGAGGGGGGGTAGATGGGGGGGGGGTCCCCTTACCAGGCTCAGTTGCAGGCACCTCACTAACTTGCTTTTCTAGAGATTTATGCCTCTTTGTTAAATCCTTCTCCTCAGGTTTAGAAAGGTGCTTACGTTTGGAAGTTGATTTCTTCCCAGTGTACATAGTATTTTCCTCCCCATGGGAAGAGCGATCTGCCATCTTTAGTATACTCACTGCGACCACGATGTCGACTGGAGAAATAGCTTTTGGTTTCAGTTTCGCCACGTGGTTGAAATTTGAGATGGCAACGACTCTGGCGTTAAGCACGATGGCTGCCAGGTCACACGTGAGCAGGAGGAAACTCTGCTCCGGAGGTATCTGTCTAGGCAAGCCTAGAAACGGACCTCCTCAGCGCCCCCACAGCCACGATGAGAAAAATACTGGCTGGAAATGCCACAGGGGGAGGCAAGAAGAAGCTTGCTGCCCCCCCCCCCAAACTTGCAGACTCGTTGGTGGCAAAGCGGCAAAAATTTTCCTTTTAAAATTGCCGCGGCGCTTCAATTAACCGCTCTACAGCTGATCAGCGGTTTTGGGATCGCTGTAGCGTGGGCGGCGGCCCGATTTGGCGATTTCCCTTAAAATTAGGGAATCGCTATTATTGTTGGTGGTATTGTGGTCTAGGGCCCCTTAAACAATCGTTGGTGGGATAGATCAAAAAAATCCCCCCCAAAAAAGACAGGAAAAAGAAAAAGGAAAAAAGTTCCCTTTTAAAATGGGGCTTTCAAAATGGCCGCCGCCAGGAGCGAAGCAAAGCCTGCAGCTTAGGACGCTCTAGCAAGGCAAAACCGGCAGGCTACAATAGAAGGGGGGAAAAAAATTTAAAGGGGAAGTAACAATTTTAAACTAGAGAAAATAAAAGGTGGTCAAAAGGACTTACAATTCTGTGATATTGAACAGACCTGGGCTGTATAGCCAGATCTGTAGGAGATGTTTCTCTCAGGCCGACTGAGTCTAAACTGAGCATGAAAGGGGCGGAGCAAGGGGAGTGGTCAAAAATTATGACTCAGCCAGCATCAGATCCGACTGATACAACCCTCATCTGGACAATGTCACACCCTCATCAAGGAAATTAAACAGAGCTGACAATGTTTTCATCTTCACGGGTGTTTGTCGGAGCGTGCCGGATCGCTATATAAAGACTCATCACAGCAAGCCTGTTGAATTGTTTTCTTTACTGGAGCGAGCCAGAACCTGACACTAAGACTGTCTACTGTTGACCTCACCCCATTCCTAAGAGGTTTGTAAGGGGCGTCCATAAGAGCACCAGCATGCCTACCATTCCTGTCCTAATGTTTCCTCTATTTGTATCTATTTTATGTATTCAATTCATGCTTATATTTATATATATTACCTAATATGTACTTGACAAAAATAAATAAATAAATGAATGAATAATAAAAAATAAATAAAAATACAGTTGCTAGAAAATAAAAGCAGAAGGGTCTTATTGTATTAAAGTTGTGTTACTGGTTTCTCATAAGTATCTGGACACTATTAAAATAAAGATAAACTAGCTAGGCCTTTGGTTTGAGCCAGTTCAGTTCTTTTACATTCTTATGTACTCAAACCAACACATGTACAATGAAAAGCCAAGCTAAATTAAAACTTTACCACAACATCTACAGCATATCAAAACAAGTATCCTTGGAAGCAGTGAGTTTGAAGATGCGGCAAACATAATGTTTATATTATTTCCCTAAAAAAAAAATCACAGAGAGGCAGAAAAAAATAAAATAAGAGGAAATGAAAGCATTAAAATTAAAACCTGATTTTTCATATTAAAGAAAGAGGATATAAGGATATAAATCCCGTTCCCATTAGTTAGAGTAGCACGAATTGGGACTATGTAATGTTTCAAAAGAGGTGCTTTGCAACACATGAGAAACATTAAGGCAGCCACGTCTTTTGCAAGCCTTCTGCAGCTTTCAACTATCTCCATATGTTTGTTCATGCACAGCCATTTTGCTTCCCTGAACAAAGACAGTCACAAGCAGCCCAAAAAGCAACCACATGAGCCAGGATAAAGATGTAGCTGCTTTAATGATTCAAGCAAGCTTGCTTTGTCTGCATTCCTCCACATTGCAAAATATCTATTATGCAGGACTGGTACTGCCTTTCAATGTTCTTTTATAGAGATCAAGCCAATATTGTCACAGTAATATCTTTTGTTTATAGCAACACTTAGATTTATATATCGCTTCATAGTGGTTTACAGCCCTCTCTAAATGGTTTACGGAGTCAGCATATTGCCCCCAACAATCTGGGTCATTTTATCCACCTCGAAAGGATGGAAGGTTGAGTCAACCTTCAGCCTGGTGAGATTTGAACCGCTGAACTGCAGCTAGCAGTCAGCTGAAGTAGCCTGCAGTACTGCACTCTAACCGTTGCGCCACCTTGGCTCTTTATTGTTTATCAGTAGATTAATATTGTTAGATTTCAATTTAATTCAGCAGGACAGTTTTAAGGTATCCTGGCACCATGGAATTTAACATATGTTGTGAAATAAAGAGCAGGCACATGCCATTATACACACTTTTTTTCTCTTCATAACCCTTCACATTTCTTAGAAAATCTAATCATCTCTATAAAAGTAGAACAGAGCAGCTAGCTGTCTTTTAATTTCTCCAAGAAATTAAAGAGTTTGCAAATGGCATATAAAAAGCTAAATACTTACTGATTTGGTTCATACCTCACAATAAGCTATTTGCTTAACAATGAGCATAGATCAAAATTGGCTTTAACTCAATGTAATAAGCTAGAACCCATCATTTATAAACAAGTCATATCCAGGCTTAGTGCAATGTGTAAACCCAGTTACTGTGTGCACTTAACAACGAAAACTCATTCAAGTATCAAGTGCTCATGGGATTTCTTCTGACTGTTATTGTTGCAGGTCAGAATTTCTGAGTCATGTGGGTTGCATGCCAATTGCCTTCTGTGTGGTTAACTTGCTGTTGCTTCAGCACCTAGAACTTCCTCTTCTGCTTTTTGAAATGAGTTTTTTTTTTTTTCATTTCATTCGTAATGATTTCATTCGGTCAAGGGAAAGCAATGACCCTGGCTGAGTCATTCTGTGAGTTGAATTCCACACATCTTAAAAGTTTGAGAAACATTGCTCCAATAGTTCACCTTGATAGGTTCTAAAGAATTTAGCGTTCCTCTTTCAAATGGCTTTGCAAAGAAACATACCTCTAAGGTAGTCCAAATAGCATCATAAAGTTATTAGCAAATGGTATTGGTGCTAAGGCAGATTTCGTATCTTTTCCTTCATTGTAATGTCACATAATATGTCACATAATACAATATGTCACATAATGTGCAGTTTTGCACATAAAACTGCAACCCACACAGTTGCATAATTTCAACAATAGCTAAATTGTATAGTATGTTTCATTAAATTTGGATACTGATTAGACAAGGTTTTTATTTTTTTATCTTTATCTTGTCTTTATTTAACCATTGTGTGCTTTCTCTCTCTCCTCTCTCTGGTCCACAATTCTATTTTGTGTCTAAAAAGCACCTATTCTTGTCACCACTGTGAATTTTTTTTTAAAAAAAGCTACACAAAGAAGAGATAATGAACAAGAATGTGAACAATACGTTTATAGAAAATAGTGCCTTCTAGTTGTGTTAGTAGTACAATTTAACCATTCTTAGCAAATTTGGTTACGATTTTTATAGTCTTAGTATCCAAAGACCACCAGGATGGAAAAGCTGGAATAAACAATGCAGTCCTCAATTCTAGACTGAAATGGAAAAGACAGACGGTACTATATTGTTTCGGGGGGGGGGGAGTCTTTAAAAAAAACTTTGCATGCTTTTTATATTATTTACGCTACTTCGGGAGTACCACTGTATGCAATGCAAAAAAAAAATTCTCCTTCAACTTGAGATCCATTGTTGAAAGATACTACTGGCATGTAGTTTTCTTGCCAGCACTACAGAAATGGTTAGCTACTGGCTTCTTCTGAGATTATTTATTTTTTAGTGTAATTTACAATCCTGGAAATTTCCCATCTAAGCACTAACTGGCAGCAACCCTGATTAGCTTCTGAGTATAAGCTAGCTAAAAACCAAGTGCTGCCACCTGCTGAAACATTAATGTAAGTACCAAATTAAGCTTAATACTTCAACGAAGAATTATTTCACTAACCCTTTACCAAAAATCAACCCAGACTAAAGAGCTTCTTGCATTGTTGGTTTTTGATTCTTGCAGCTTTCTAACAAGAATCAAAATGGATCATCCTTCAGCTATACAGTAAAACCAATTTTGTAACAAAAGTAGAATTTTCTTTTTATTGTGGGAAACAAGAGTACGAGAAGATCTTCCCCTATCTGTCTTATTTATAGATTTAATGTTTAAAAAATTAAAAATTGGGAAACTGTCACATAGGTTTGGAGATACAAAGGGTGCAGATTAAGTGGATCCATTTCAATATGGGAAATTCTGCAAATTCCACTGGATAATCCTGATTAATATACAACAGCTACTGAAAGCAGAAGCTTAAGAGACCTGGTCTATTTGTAAGCTTGTGTGAATGAATGCCCATGAAGCTCAAACACAAAAAGAAAAATCACTAAACAAGATGCCCAGCACAATATGTACTACAGATAGTCCTTGACTTACAACCATTTGTTTAGTGACCATTTGAAGTAACAACAGTGCTGAAAAAAGTGACTTATGATTGTTTTTCACAACTATGACCATTGCAGCATCCCCTATGTTCAGGTGATCAAAATTCACATGCTTGGCAACTGGCATGTATTTATGATGGTTGCAGTGTCTCAGGGTCATGTGATCACCTATTGCAAGCTTATGACAAGGAAAATGAATGGGGAAGCCAGATTCACTTATCAAACCTAACAACCGTAGTGACTCACTTAACAACTCTGGCAAGAAAGGTCATAAAATGGGACAAAACTCACTTAAGTGTCCCAGAAATTTTGGGCCCAATTGTAGTCATAAGTTGAGGACTAACTGTACTGCAATAAAATATATGCCAGTCTCATAAGAAATCATTCAGATGCTTTTTGAATGCAAGTAGTCCTCGACATACGACCACAACTGAGCCCAAAATTTTTGTTGTTAAGTGAGACATTTGTTAAGTGAATCTTGCCCCATTTTATCACCTTTCTTGCCTAAGTGGTTAACTGAATCACTGCACCTGTTAAGTTAGTAACATGTTTGTTAAGTGAATCTAGCTTCCCCATTGACTTTGCTTGTCAGAAGGTTGCAAAAGGTGATCACATGAGCCCGGGACACTGCAACTGTCATAAATGTGAGTCAGGTGCCTAGTGTCTGAGTTCTGATCAGGTGACCATGGGGATGATGCAATGGTCATGTGAAAAACGGTCATTCGTTACTTTTTTCAGTGCAATTATAACTTTGAACGGTCACTAAATGAACTGTTGTAAGTCAAGGACTACCTGTATAAAGATTAAAAAAAAAACTAATGTAAAGATCTTTGTAAGCATTTCATGCCCATCTACAATAAAGAAGTACATTCACAAATAATAACCGGCTGTGACTTACTTGGCTTGGCGTTGGTAACCATGATCTCAGAGGACGGCTGCAAAGGGAATCTGCAGTTCTCACCTTGGCCATCATTACTTCCATACTCTATGACGTCGACATGCCCAAGTGGCACACTCCATTTTAATAAATACCTCTGGCCACTCACAACACCACTATTTTCATGGGAAGAGCTGAAAAAAGGCCACAAAAATGATGACAAGTGGTCGGTATTTTTCCTTATATTTTTAGACTTTTTAAAAATCTTCTCATACACAAATCCAGTGCTGTGGAGTCGGAGTCGGAGTCGGAGTCGAGGAGTCGGAGGAAATTTTGGGTACCTGGAGTCGGAGTCGGAGTCGGCAAACAATGCACCGACTCCGACTCCGACTCCAGGTACCCAAAATTTTAAAAATCTAATTATATGCCAGTTAGTATAACATATTTTATATTTTAGGGAAAGAGGCATCCTAAACAATGGCAAAAAGACTGCTAACAACAAACACAACAAAGTCTACTGTTTATGAGCACTTTGCATTATCAAGTGATGGAAAACATTACGTGTGCCAATGTATTAGAAAAGATGATGATGGTGAAAAACAATGTGATGCAAAAATTAGCAGTTTCAGTGGGCCTGATAAAAATGCACCTACAAGAGCATCAAATTTGAAAAGACACTTACAGCGTTTTCATCCCAAAGTGTTAGAAGCCGTGAATGAGAAAGATAGCAATGAAAACATTGCATCTACTTCTGTGACAAAAAACGTTCAGAAATCTACTGGAGAACAATCACAAATAAGAAAATTCTTTATATCTGACAAAGTTACCATAAGGATGACACCAGAAAAATTCAAACACCACATTATTGAAATGGTAGTAAAGAATAGTGTACCACTATCCTTCTTTTCACAGACAGCCTTTTTAGGCCTAAATGGAGAAATGGCAAAAAAACTTGGTGTTTCTCTGGAAAGAGAAAGTATAAGGAAACTTATAATTGAGGAGGCCAAATGTAAAAAGGAAGAACTACAGAAAGTTATGAAAGGACGTTTTGTCTTCCTTAAAATGGATGCATGCACACGTCACAGAGTCAATTATTTCGCTATTAATGTTAGATTTGTGGATGAAAATAACAAAACAATAACACGGACCCTCGGAGTAAAGGACACTCAGGCACATCACACCAGTGATTACCTTCAGAAGTTAGTGGAGGGTGTTCTAGAAGATTTTGAAATTAAAAAGGAACAGATTTTATGTGTTGTGACAGATAACGCTTCTAACATGTTGAACACAATTGAGAAGATGAAGGCAGATGAAGAAGGTATCAAACAGATATTAGACTTAGAGGAAGACAGCTCTGCAAGTATTAGAGAAAGTTTAGAAACTGAAGAGAATGCTGACATTTTTTTAGACAACTTTGTTGAAGAAGCATTGAAGCTTGCTACTATTCATCATATGCGATGTGCTGTTCATACACTGCAACTTGCCATAAGAGATGGATTAAAAGATCGCCATGCAGCTACATTAATTGGCAAATTACGGCAAGTAACTGTTGCAGCCAGGGCCCCAAAAACAGATGCAATTTTGAAAAGACGTGCAGGAAAAGGAGCCATTTTGGATCAAACAACTCGCTGGGGAAGCACTTATTTAATGGTGAAGCGTTTGCTTGAACTTAAAGACTTCATAGAAGAAATGGACAATGAAAATCTTGCATTAACTGCAAGCCAGTGGACACAAACAAAAGAGCTGGAGAACCTTCTTTCTCACCCCTTCACTGTCACCAAGAGGTTGCAATGTGATGATCTAACCCCGGGTAAATTCCTCTTGGAATGGAAGAGCCTGTTATATCGCCTGAACAAAAATGGAGGGTTAATAGCTGAGGGCATTGCATCTCCAATGATGAAAAGAGAGAGTCTTTTGCTGGAAAATGAAATCTTGTTAGCGGCTATTTATGTCGACCCAATGAGCCGACTTTTATTGAACAGTAAACAGATTGCTACTGGGAAAAAGGCCCTCTATGATGTAGCAGTTCGCATGAAGGGATTACGACCTGAAATACCTCCACAGGAGGATGGAGTTCTTTTAAGCAATAGTTACTGCAATGCCACCCACCCAAGTCAGTGTCGAAAGATTATTTTCAGCCCTAAAAATAATAAAGTCTGACTTAAGAGCCTCTATGAAAGAGGATCTGGCAGAGGCAATTCTCTTCCTTAGAACTCTACATTGAATTGATTTGCATTTGCTAAGCCTATAACTACATTTCAAGATTAATATAAACCATTTCTAGGTTTTACAGATTTTGTTTTTGGTTCATATAGATAAGCTTTGTTTTTGTTCTAAAACAACCAAATAATGTGGTTTGTATTTTTGAACTGGTAAAGTTCCTGTTCCTGATGTTTATGCCTGCTGCTACTATCCAGCAACTTGATTAATTAAATTAATAAAAAAAATTAATAAAACTTTGTTGTTTTCATTGTGTTTGTCTTTTGCTTAAACTGTTCAATACAGTAGACTGTTGGCTTCCCAGCCAGTAGTCCTGTGGTAATGACATGTATGTTGCCTTTCTTTCCTTCAAGGAATGTATAAAATACATTCGCATATTAATACAGAGGAGTCGGAGTCGGGGAGTCGGAGTCGGAGTCGGAGTCGGAAGTACAAAAAACTGAGGAGTCGGAGTCGGAGTCGGAGTCGGAACATTTATCTCCCGACTCCACAGCTCTGCACAAATCTCCCTGGTGTATAACTTTTTCCTCTAATTCTACAAGTACTTCCCAAAGAAAAAGCCCCACTGAGCAAAATTGGATTTAGAGATGCTGCTATTTTGTTTTTTGGCATTAACAAAAACCACAAGGTATGGTTCATGCAGGTGTCATGAAGATTTTTCTAATTTTTAAAACCAAGTAAACTTCCTGTAAATGTTCTACTACATTATTTTTTTTGTTAATGAGCAAAAATTTCCAGGAAAAAAAAATTGGAGATTTATTTTTTAAAATGAAGTACAAAATGTTATCATCAAAAAGGAAAAGGCCACAATTAGTTCCCATTGTTCCACAGGACACTGCATTTTGAGGAAACACATTGATCTTGAACACAGATGGGCTATGGAAAGCATAAAAACATCAATATATGCGTGTGTAATATTCCCAGATCACATAAAGCATGCAAGGAAGTGAGAGGAGAGTGTTAAGTGAGTGGGTTAAAAACAGAAGCAGAAAAATCTTCCAAAAATCCAAGAGAGGCAAACAGCAAAAGAACTGGACTCCTGATGATAATTAATATGACTAATACTGACTCAATATGTTTATCATAACAGACTTTTTAAAAAACATATTTATTTTCATTTATCAACAAGAATAAAATACTAAATAGAAAAACAAACATCCAACACTGGATGGAACGCTCCAATGGAAAAGAAGAAAAAATAGTACTTAAGACTTATATACCACCCATAATGCTTTACAGTCCTCTCTAATCAGTTTATAGAGTCAGTCTATTGCCCCCTAACAATCTGGGTCCTCATTTTACCGACCTCAGAACGATGGAAGGCTAAGTCAACCTTGAGTCAGTCAGGATCAAACTCCTGCTGTGAGAATGCAGAGTTAGCTTGCAATACTGCATTTTAACCACTGAGCAACATGGCTCTTGTACACAAAAAATTGTGTGCACAAGAAAACCTCCAAATCCCAAATGTCTAATCTAACATTGGACATAAAGAATCCAATGCTCCAATGGATGCTGAAAAACAGATAAATAAGGAAACTATTCTGGAGAAATTTTACCCTGGCAAGGCCTGTTTACTTGAAGACAGTGGAGCCAAAGTACATATTCAGTTGCCATAGGAATGCTGCTGGGTAAGAGCTTCTGTGTAGCAAGAGATCTACTCAGCCTACATTTGCAGATATATCCCACCCACATAATTACATGAGATTATGAAATGTAGAACAAGGCATTTCACAGGAAGGATGCAAAATGCAGCAGATACGTAGGACTGTTATAAGATCCCCTCCGAAGGGAGAGCTCTTTCAAATCTACCACAGTGGATACTGAAGGTCGGTGGTATTAGAGTAGGCAATCATTTTATCAGAGAGATGTTTCATTTAGGCATTGGATCCCAAAGCAAAATGCGAAACAGCAACCCTGTATTTACACGCATTATATGTGACAGTTTCAATCAAAACTGTGGATTTTAAATCTTGTGCTTTTCTCATAATTGGCATAGACGAGGGGCCTCCACACTCTTCAGTTCATCCATCCCTTCATAAAGTTTCAGACTGTTCATCAACTCCCAAGCATTTATTATATGAAAATAGTTTAATAAATACTACTTTAATAGTGTGATGAATAGCAATAACGATAACAACCGTCTTCTCCTGGCTATATCTACCCAACCTACCAGGGAGGGGAAGCAAGGAATGTGGCGGGTCCTCTCTCCTAAGGAGATACATTTACTGGGACCAAGAAGGGGTGGCTCCCTCCCTATGGAACATAATCCCCGTAGAAATAAGATTCCCCCCCCCCACCTTGACACTCTTTTCATAAGGTGCTTTTGCCCAGAGAATCCAGAGTAGGGTGGATCCCATCAAGTGGCTTATTTGATTAACTGTTGTCGCCAGGGGGTGGGAGTTATTGCTTTTTATTCTTTTATATTAGATTTTTATCTTTGTGAGCCACCTGGTGTCACTGACAATATGTTGGGCAATCATATCACTTTCTTAAATAAAATAAACATCGACTTTTTGGATAGCCCTATCAATCCTTGTGGTTCAATATATGACCATTTGAGGAGACTGTGGCATAGACCTTATTTCTTGCTTCTATAAAAGTAATAGCAATAGCAGTTAAGACTTACATACCGGTCTGTAGTACTCTATAGCCCTCTCTGAATGGTTTACAGAGTCAGCCTATTGCCCCCAATAATGTGAGTCATTTTACTGACCTCGGAAGTATGGAAGGCTGAATCAACCTTGAGCTGCTCTGGATTGAACTCCTGGCTGTGGGCAGAGCCAACCTGCAACACTGTATTCTAACCACTGTGCCACCACAGCTCTTTTTTATATTTTAAATAAAGAGATATTTATATCTGTGAGGATTTTGAGTGGAAAACAAATAATTGAAAAGTAAGGGATGTGATCTAACAGGTTTTTGTTTTTGCTCTTTTACTTCCTTCCTTACAAGCATACATTGTGCATTTCCCTTCTTGAAGAAAAAGAAAGGGAAAGAAGTCTGTAAAGATGCACACATATTGCAGCAGTGCAAAAAGTAGCTGACCTGCAAAATATCTGATTGACATTAATCTCACAATTCTAGAGTTGGAAGAGTTTATTGTTTAGAAAAAGACTTTTAAATGAAAAAGGCTTAAAAGACTAGATACAAACACCTTTGCTTTTTGGAGATAACATCGGAGTCTTCTAATCCTACATGACTGATGAATTTAATTTCTGTAGACAACTGGGAATCTGGCATTTTTCCTTACTTTTCCTGAGGTTAAGAAATTAATAAAAAGCTTCTAGTTCTTAAATTATCTCTAACACATCTCACTGTCTCTACATCAATTTTATTTAATCAGGACCCATTCCATTCTGACCCTTAAACCATCTCCTTTAGCAATGTTATTCAATTTCCTAGTATGGTGAGTATTACATTAGGAAATGTAATGATGGGGAGGAGAGAAGTGGGTTGCAGTAACAATATAATTTAGGAGAAAACTTATTTCTGTAAGCTGCCTGAAGTCACTGTGGGTTGGGTAGCCATATAAGTTTTCTTAAGAAATAAAATATCTTCCTTCCTTCGAATCCTTGTTTCCATGAGGCCCATGCACCCCTTTATGTATTACTTTTGTTCCTTCAATTTAAAATCCTTATTTGGGGAAGGATTGGAGAGAACTAAGTTACAACTTTTCAACCTTTGATCTCAATATTTATTTAATAGATTTGCGTGCCATCCATTTCATCTAGATGTCCTACATATATTGCATTTATATATCCTACACTGTAACTTTTCCCAAAGCTAAAGATGAACATGGGATTTTCTGTGTACAGTACAATGAATGTGCTCTGCTACTAAGAGCCCTGAATTATAATCCATTGTATACATGCAACCAAAAACACATAAAATGGACTCAGAACGCACATACAAAAAAACCTTTCCTAGTTCATGTGTCTCATCTCTTATGCTTTGGCAATTATTTTAGTGCGTGACTATAAAATCTTACCGAATATGCACAGTAGCACACATGAGAACATCGTTTAACATAAACAGACGCCGTTCTTTGGTTTTCATGATCTCCCCTTTGTCTGTATAAACAGTTTCTAGCATATCATCACTTCGGATCAAGTACCGGTTGCCACTGCTGAGTAACTGAATAATACAAAAAGATTTCATAACATAGTATTTTTACATCTGAATATATTCTGCTTTAAAAATATATGAACCAGTTTCATGAATCCATAGAATTTTGTTAATTTTGTCATGAAATAAAATTCTTCCTTTACAATTTTGTATCTATAGGATCATGATAATCAGGCATTAATCAATCAATCAATCCTTCATTTCAGTCATGGATCAACATAAAATACAATGAAGGGGGGGGGAACATCCACCTATTTCAATAATAACTCTGACACTTATAAGAGATAAAAGTTAAGTAAAAGCCTGATTGCTAATATTATACTATAATATTAAAACAGTGAAATTTGTCTAGGTAAATTCTTAATGTTAAGAGTAGGACTACAGACTAAAGAGGGGGATCTGAAGGCCCACAAAAAGAACATAAAAACAGATGAATATTAAAAATAAATAAATAAGAGGAATTCTCAGGTTTACCCATACCCCGTACCCTTAATTATTTGTATGCAAATTTTAATTGCCACCAGCCAAAATCAGGCAACACTGTATGTAATTAATGGTTCCTTATCTGAGAAGATAAAATCAAGAAGAACAGTTTCATCATGATCTATAACAGTAAAGAAAGAATTAAAGTTTCTCAATTACATATATAACGGGCAGTATAAAAGCATAGATGTGGTGATCTCAATAGCTTTGTGCTACATGGACAAGTTCACATAAATATGAGGATTCTGGTTAATAGCAATAGCATTTAGACCAGTGGTTCTCAACCTTCCTAATGCCACGACCCTTTAATACTGTTTCTCATGTTGTGGTGACCCCCAACCAGGGGTGGGTTCTAAATTTTTTTACTACCGGTTCTGTGGGCGTGGCTTATTTTGTGGGCATGGCTTGGAGGTCATGTGACTTGGTGGGCATGGCTAGCTGGTCATGTGACCGGGTGGCCATGGCTATGTGTATAGGGACTACTCAGAGGGCTGAAAAAAGTCATTTCTGACAGGTCCTCGCACTTTTGACTGGTCCTCACACTTATGACCATCCTCACTTTTATGCCCGTGCAGCATTCTTAACAACCATATCACTCATTTCACAACTGCTTCTCTTCACCATGGTGACAAGATAGGGCAAAAACGTAAAATATGAGGACAGTCGTAAGTTCGAGGACTGGTCAAAAGTGCGAGGACCAGTCAAAAATAAGTTTTTCAGCCCTCTGAGTAGTCCATATGCATAAAAGGATACAGCAATAGAGAGGGATGAAGGAAGGGAAGGTAAATTAGAGTAGGAATGAGGGTAAGAGAGGGAGGAAGAGAGGAGGAGAAGGAGAAAGGAAGAGGAAGTAGGGAGGAGAAGAAGAGGGGAGGGGGGAAAAAGTAAGAAGGAAAGAAAAGAGAGAGGTGGTAGGTTTGAGGAGAAAGATTGCTGTACAATAAAAAAGATGAAAGGGAAGAAAACCAACCCCAAACAAATATAAAGATATTAAGATAAAGAATGAATTGTTAAACTTTAAAGAATAAAAGTGAACAAATATGAATAAATAGCAATAATTAGAAACAAACATACAAACATACAATGTATTTTCTTTGAACAGAGTATTTGTCCGGTTCACAAATTTAAACAGTGTTTAGTCATTTCAATTAAATTTACAATTTCTATATTTCTTTTCAGCATAGCTAGGGGGAAAAAAATCTGCTCCAGCAATTTACCTCTTTGCAGCTAGCTAGCAACAGAGCCCTCCGCAAAACAGCTGAGAGCAAATCAGCTGAGAGTCGGGAGGCTGATCAAATCAACTTATGGTAATTAACCTATGCTGAAGCGGAAAGGGGCTGTTTTTTCTATTTTTGCAAGCACCGGTCTACTCATTTGTTTTCTTTTAACACTGATCAGCTGTAGGGCGGCCCTTTGAAGCGCCGCGGCAAGAATTTAAACAATTTAAACAAAAATTTTTCCCTCTAGCCATCAGCTGGGACTCAGGAGGCAGCAATAGATTGGGAGTGGGCGGGGTAAGCGACTGGCGACCAGCGATCCAACAGAGGCAGAGGGTGAGGGTGAGTGAAGGCGTGGGGGGGGGTGAGAGAGGGCTTTGGCGATCCCTGTGAAATGGCTGTTCGACCCCCAAAGGGGTCGCGACCCCCAGGTTGAGAACCGCTGATTTTGACGTATATACTGCTTCATAGTAGTGCTTAGAGTGCTTTACGGCACTCTAAGGAATTTACAGAGTCAGCATTATTGACCTCAGAAGGATAGACAGATGAGTCAATCTTGAGCAGGTCAGGATCAAACTCCTGGAGTGAGCAGAGTTTGCCTGCAATACTGCACTTTAACCATTGTGCCACCTTAATGGCTCTTAAACCTCCCCTTAAGAACTGAGGAGGGTCAAACAACAAACCTGGCTTTGTTGCTACGCAGGGAAGGTTAATATATACAACTATCAGCCTAGTTCTCACCTAGAAGACATTATGTGAGCTCCTTTATGGGCTGGAATGTGGCTGACCTAAATTCTTTTAGCCCAAGTTTACCCCAAAAGAAATTATAGTTCAAGTAGCAAGCCATAAAACTGTCTAGAATTGTTTGTTGCCCAAAAAAATTGTAACTGGTCAGCCAGGACTAATGGAATGATTTCTGATGGGGAAAAAAACTGGCATGCAATTACTCTCTTCATTCAATAAATTGGTTATGATTCAAGAAACCCCGAGTTAATAAATTGGTTAGTCTTCGGAATGCCAATAGAGATGGTGTAAGAAGGACGCTCAGGGCCTTGTACATCTATCCAATGAGTAATGCCACTCCTGCACCTTCATCACACATGCTCCCATTTTGGCTCCCCCCCTCCCCCACTTGGGATAGAAAACCAAATTCAGTACTATCAACATGGTGGCAATTAATGTCCATGAAACAAATGAGATGTATTTGAATAAAATACATATTGGGAATAATTAGTTAAGAAAGCCTAAACATTTTAGAATCCATCAGAACTGGCAGAGTTGCCCTGCTCCAGGTTTCTCTATTATACACTGTCATTCAGTGGGACCAAAGAACTTACGCCTTCTCTGTCATCATATCTGCACCAGAGAACAGGATTCCCTCAGAGAGCTGGATGGCTCTGATCCTATTGGCCTTTCACAAGACATTAAAGACCAGGATGCTTGCACAGACATTCGGCTCCAAAGGTGGCCCCGGGCCCTTTGTTTGGTTGTTTTGTTTACTGACTGGAGGGGAATTGATTTTCAACCCCAGCATGTGTCACCATATGCTGAGGTTGATATATGGTTTGTATATTGATTTCATGAACTATGTTGTTTTGGGTTTCGATCTCTGTACATTGTCCAGAGTCACCTTTGTGAGCTCCGCAGTTGTACACATTTTTCAAATAAACAAACATTATTTACAAGAGAAATAAGGGAAAAACAAGCAGTGCAATTCTCCAAACCTTGTTCAGATAACGCTCATTCATGGCTTTGGCTATTTGTTTTATTTCACAGCGCTGATCTGCATCCCTTTTCCTTTCATTTAATTTCTCTGCCAGTGTTTCAAGTTCTGTGAGAGCCATCTGTAGAGGCAGCCTGTCTGGGTGGCCTTTAATCGTGTTCTTCAACATATCCTGGACAGAACAAAAGGGGGAAAAAAGTTTTGCCATGCTCTGACCAGCTAATTCAGATTATTTTTCTTGACTAGAAAAAGGAAGTCATTTAAACATACTGTATCTGTCTCACAACTATCATTTCCAAAGCTACAGATACAATCCTTTTTAGGATTTGTCTGCTATGTCAAGTGAGAAACACTTAACTAATTTTAGAAAGCACCATACTATCCAGTTACAAACTCTCTTGGCAATTGTTTCCAACATCAAACTGCTCATAAGAAATTAAAAAGTTTTTCTAATGCTCACATGAAATTTGCCCTCTTGTAATTTAAAAGTAATTATTCCAAAACAATGAGAAAGAACAAGTCTTCATTTTCTTTTGTATAGATAGTCTTCAACTTACAACCTTTCATTTAGTGACTATTCAAAGTTACAAAAGCACTAAACATAGTGATTTTGACCATTTTTCACCCTTATGACTGTTGCAGCCTCCCCATGGTCACATGATCAAAATTGGGATGCTTGTCAACTGGCATATATTTCTGATGGTTGCAGTGTCCCAGAGTCATGTGATCCCCTTTTGTGACCTTCTGACAGGCAAAGTCAATGGGGAAACAAGATTAATTTAACAGCCATGTTACTAATTTAGCAATTGCAGTGTTTCACTTAACAATTGTAGCAAGAGAATGGGGCAAAACTCACTTAACAACTGTCTTGCTTAGCAACAGAAATTGTGGTCGTAGGTCGAGGACTACCTGTATGACATTCTTTCAAGTCATTTGAAGAATATGATCTCTTTCCCCACAAGGTTAAAGACATCTAGCTAATAAAGGAGGATGTAGCTCAGGGTTGAAATGAGAGGTCTTTGGTGCTCTCTGAATTTGGTTGTTTTCTTGAAGATGTTTCATTACCCAAACTAGGTAACACCATAGCACTAATGATGTTACCTAGTTTGGGCAACGAAATGTCTACGAGAAAACAATCAAGCTCAAGGAGCACTAAGGACCCCTCAGATATCTAGTTCTTTCCATTTTTCTTTGACAGATTTAGTTTCCCAATGTTCCTCATTTCCCGACCATACAAGAATAAATGTTTCCCATAATTTAAAATTAACCAAGGTTGATGCAGCCTAATGCTTCGTTTGCCTTTTTTTGCAGCCACATTACACTTCTGGCTTACATATATTCACTTAATTATCATGCCAACCATGCCTAATTAGCTTGATGGTCAACATGTTATGGAATACTCTGTAAAATGATTCACTGCAATCAAGGTACATTATGTTTACAACAGTCCATTAAGGAATTGCCCAGACAAATCACAAGAAAAGAATAGTCTGACAAGCTTTAATCTTGGCAAGTCCATGTCTTATTCCATATTCATTTCAAGGAGCTAGAAAATACATTTATTTATTATCTGTTTTAGGATCTTCCCAGGTACTAGCATCAGATCCTTCCCCCCCCCCCTCATTTTGGAATGACATGGACAAAATTTGCTCTTGTCCCATTGTTTGCCACTTCATCAGTTGTATAATATTTTTCAAAGATAATATCTAGGGGTTTCGCCAGACTAACCAACTAATTCCCTCACTCATTCAAGGCCTTCATTATCAAAGAATGCACTCTAACTAGTTCTGCGTTTTAAACTCATTTGTAACATATTCCTCGACCACATTTCTATTATTCTAAGGATTCAACTCTGCACCTTCAATCTGCCCTTCACAATTTTCTAATGAGACAAATAGAAGAGACTAAAATAAAATAATTCAGGGTTTTTTTCTTTTGAACATGCTTAAGAAGCCTTATATTTTGCATCCTTTGCTAACCTCAGCCCACATATCTTCCCTCATATCAGCTCCAAACTATATGCCCATGTTCTCTCTTTGTGACTTGATCTTATTTCCATTTCTTGTGTTCCTTTGTTTTCAGAACTTCATTAAGCTTCTTGGGGCGTCTATTGCTTTTCTTGGGGATTTTTCCTTCTCATTGGAAATGATTGTAATTATGCTTCTAGTGTCTCATTTTTTAAAAGAAATTCCCACCCTTATTGAGTTCATTTTTTTTGGACTTCTCTTTCCATAGCATCCTACTCTTCTCTTTTCTGACAACATGAAAATCTGCTTTCATACAACTTCCATTTCTACAATTGAACTTTTCATCATCTGCGAAGCTGGCACTTCGGTGTAACTGCCAAGAAATGAAAGATTTTAGGGCTCCTTTAATAATAATAGTAATCAACTTACGCACTACTAGCAATCTTCATAGTTACACTAGAGATATGCCTCATCACTAGGATGTCATTCCAGGGGCCAGAAAAAGTAGAAGACAAAAGGACTGAGATTTTATATTCTTTGCTCAACAGAGTCTGACATTAGTCTAATCTGGCAACTACACATTACAATACTGCAATTTAATATGACCAGTATAAATATGTAACTATCTGTATTGCCACTGCTTTCATTGTAGCTACTGGATCAGGAGTGTTCTTGCATTCCACTCTTCTTTTCTTACAATTTACAAAAATAACTATAATTTTCATGCAGGTGACAACAAGGCATAGTATCATTTCTTGACATAGGATTTGGCAGAATAATTTATTTTTTTACATGTATAGCATTCAATTGCATCAATATCATTTAACTAGGATCATAAAACAGGTGAATATAATAATTATAGATTATTGGGGTCCCCAGAGGGACGATCACAACAGGAAGTAGCTGACGTGGTAAGAAGACCTCATCCCCGTCTCATCCACCTCTTAGTTCTGGTTTCAGTAGTTTTAAAATCTGAACCTGTGTAGTTTTAATGTTTTAATTATTTTTACACTTGATTTATAACTTGTAAACTGCCAGAGTCACCTTATATGGGAGATGGGCAGCATAAAAATTTAATGAATAAATGAATAAATAAATAAATGTATGAATGAATATGCCTAATATTAAAAATTAAAACAAAAAATTTAAAAGCTTTCTAAAGCCGTTTAAAATAATCTACAGTTGAAACCTCCTACCTGTCAAGAAAATAATTCTACTGCTTAGGCTTTAATATCAGAAATCTCTAGTTCATGCACATTCCACCCAACCTCCAAAACAATTGGAGGTTGCCTTGAGTCATAAAAACTTTTATATGCAGTTAATAGAACTTTGAAGTAATTTTTGAATGATTATGCACGATGGGGCGATAGAAAAGAAACAGCAATCAACCTGCTGTATTCTTTACTGACTGAAGTTACTAAAAATGTATTGGAAACTTAACATAAATATGATGCCTGGCACATACATGACATGATAAGACTAGTGTGTGGAAGAGCAGAGTAGACCTAATAGAATTGCTTCAACTGAGTAAAGCAACTCTGGATCATGACTCTTATCTACGATGACATGGTAAGGGTCTAAGATAAAACTCAGCTCTCAAGCTTTGGACAGAATCCTTGTCTTGCTTCCTAAGAAATGACAAGTTACTTGTGTTCATTTTCTCAGATGTTTCTCCCTATTTAACACCAGTGTTGAGCTTCAGGTAGCTCATGGTCTTCTAAGTGCAAATGTCAGTTGGTGGACTCTTGTGGAGTACCACAAAGGGAGGCCGAGGAGCTAAAAATTAGATGCTCATAATTACTTACAGAACCCAGTCCTTCAAACAGGGTTGGAATTGTATAAAAGCTAGCCAAACTAGAATGCAAACTAGCCTCCTCAGAAATAACCCTTGATGAACAGTATCAAAATTGGCCAACAGATCTGACAATAACAGAATGGGCCATCGTTGACAATAGACACAACTGTCTCCATACTGTATCCCTATCCTAAACTCAAAGTGATATTGACTTTCAAGAAATCCTAAAGTTCCTTTCAATGTTTTATAAGAACACTAGCAACACATAATATCCAGAAAATTAATGGCTAAGAAGTTGTGACTGTCATATACAAAAAATCCAACATGGGTTACTCTAAAACCAAGCAATAATCCTATGAACTAAAGAATAAATTCTGCACTTTCAGGTACAACTCAGAAATTAGTCACATAATTGATTTTCAATTAACAAAACAACTAACAATCAGATCCTATTACCATGTTAGTGTTTTAGCCATTACTATTTAGCAAGCAACCAAGAAAGATGGCAAACTCAAGCAATTTTAAGAATTGATACATGACTTGCCTGTAATAGAAGGATGAACTGAGGAAAACGTTGTATGGGCTTCATCATTAAGCCATAAAGAGTGATTCTATCAGGACTAGATTCTTGACATTGCTGTAATAAAAAAGTGAGTTTTTTTATATTAGCCACTGAGATTTTCTCAAAAGAAGTATAGATAAAATGTACATCTCATATTTTGGCCACTTAATGAGAAGAGAGGACTCATTGGAAAAGACCTTGAAGTTAGGAAAAATTGAAGGCAAAGGGAGAAGGGGACAGCAGAGGGTGAGATGGTTAGATAGTGTCATTGATGCAACATTAATTTGGGCAAACTCCGGGAGACAGTGGAGGGCAGGTGGTCTGGTGTGCTATGGTCCATGGAGTTGCGAAGAGTCTGACATGACTTAGTGACTGAACAACAACTATCTAAACATAAACACATATTCATGACTATCTTAAAGCTGAGCTAAACACTGGATGTTCAATATTTGTCAGCGACAATCTCCCAGATAGTCATGGTTACTCTGATGGTCTACAAACAATCACAAAGCAACCAAAACCCAAAATGCTCACCTTTAAAAACTCAAGGAAGGCAGGTTTTGTAGCACATGTTTTCTTGAGAATCCCCACAGCTGTGCTAAAATTGATTACATACTCACTGTAGGCATCCAGTACCATGGATTTAGAGAACTAAATGACACAATAAAAATAAACATACATTATCAGTCAGTTACAATATAGAACACATATTTCTAAAAGAGTATTCAAGATACTCAGCATATAGTCAAAACCTGTAACTTTTTAAGGATCTCTACAAAAGGCTAAATTAGTGAGGTTTTGCCGAGAAATCTCAGACATGCTATTTCTATAAAATAATATTGTTCTGGCATTTGCCTTTAAGATTATACCTTATAATTTCAGTGTCACTATGATACTGTGTTGTTAAGAGGACAGCCTGGATAGACTACAACAATAAATCAAGAAATGTCTGATTAAATCCTGTATCATTTAAGCAAGTCCATCCATCTGATGAAGTAAGGTGAAGTTCATAAAGCCTATAATACAATATGTTAGTCTGAAAACATGATACAATAGGTCTGGGAAATCTAATTCTGAAACTTGTTTTATACCTCTGTCACTTTTAACTACAATAATTGGATAGGAAATGAAAAGGAAGACAAAATCTTGGAGTTGTCCAACTACTGTAGATTGGGAAGTTCAAACAATGCATCAGAAGGCAGCAGAGGTGAATCACTTTCATATCCTTGTCAAGAAAACAAGATGGATGTGGAGACTTTAGTTTTAGGATTCACAATACGTTTTTCCTACTTGAAAGATATGCAGTTAAGATTAAAATAAAAATAAAAACGAGAAGCCTAACTTTCTGAACCAATTAGCAATCAGAAAATATTTTGAAAAATATACACATGTCTGATATTAGAGTGAGGTGGCTTCTGAGTTTATTTACCTTTCATTTGAAATTGTTATCTACATTACCAGAGACTTAATAGCCAGAAAGGTTTAAAAATGTAGCCTCTGTTTAAGATCTTAAAATTGAATGCTTCTTGTTGCTAGGAAACTATTAGCACAAACTCCAAACTGAGTCCATTTAAAAATAGATTCAATAAATGTATCAATGCATTATTTCATTGTAGGGATTTTAGGGTGTCCTAAATACTGCAAGTATACACTTAAAACACTTAGCTAAGTTTAAACTCTCCCAAACCAAGGGATAGTCATAGCAACTGGGGATGACATTGTTAAGATATTTAAATTTAGTAGCTGGAGCAGTGGGGTTGTGCAGTGAGCCAGAACACACAGTTGCAGTTGATTGTTACTAGACTGCTGATTCCTGCGTGAGGCAACCTGTGCTGTGATTGGTTGCTATGGGTGTGGAGGGGGAGCTTCCCTTTTTCCCGCTTTTTTCTTCTTTGTGCCCTGTGCGCTCTGTAATCTACCTCATGATGCTCCTGTTTGCCTGACTATCTTGTTTGATGCTTATATTGATGCAAAATGTATTTATTTATATAAAACTACAAGTTTGTGTCAAGCGTCTCTGGCTCCATTTGGATACCTGCTGCACAATTCCCTGACAGACATTTTATTAACTTTTTTTATTTTCTTCACAGTATTTGTAATTCATCCCAGTGCCAAAGGAAGATAAAATAAAAACCAAAATAGGAACACAATAAGCAAAACGTTGCCACCATTTGTCTTTAGGAGCGCAAAGGAATCTGATCTGACCTTGGGACAGCAGTTTTTGTTCTTCTTTGGAATTTCACTTATTCAGCCTATTTATGAATTAAACAGACTTAAGTGAACCCAAAGCTATGATCATTCACGTACTGAGGCAACAAAGACATCACCGATCAGTTCAACAGAATCCCACTCCGAGACACGGCTTGCCAGGGCCATCTGAAACATTGAATGGCACTGAAGAATTTCTTTAATTCGATAGAAGACCATCTTCAGTTTCCTCTCACTCAGTAATTTGGGCTCCATCTCTGAAAGAGGTTTTTCATATTGCTAAAATTAAAAGAACATCAAGTAATTATAAAAAGCTATAATCGAATGAATTATCTTCACTACTATAAACAAAAACATCAGCAATAATAAATTACACAAATGAGATTCAATTCTCCTCGTATTTATTTGGCTTCAAAATGACAATTACTTACCTCTAATATTCTTTTCAGAGCATCCACGTAGTTTTTTTCACTGTCAACCACAGCGCCTAAAATGTATCTTCGCACAACCTGTTAAAATATAATATTAGACATGGCACAATCATACACTTAATTTGCCATTCAAGGATATCTCTGCACAAACATTTATTCTCCCTCAAATAGTCTTTGTCACCATTGTCTGATAAAGCGGAGAATCTGGTCAGTTATAACTCAGTGAAACCAGAAAGACAATTTCATCAATAAAAAGTGTATCCATTATTTCAGAGACTTATTCCTTATCTTTCAACTTCATACATAGGTAGGCCTTGACTTATCATCACAATTTGAACCAGAATTTCCACTGATAAGCAAGGCAATTACTCCCAATTTTTTGACCTTTTTTGTCATAGTTATTAAGCAAATCACTGCAGTTGTTAAGTGACTCATGCGGTGGTTAAGCAAATCTGGATGACTGGGAAAGTTGTAAATGATGATGTCATGACCCGTGATGCTACAACCATTATAAATGTGTTGGTTGCTAAGCACCTGAATTTTGATCAAGTAACCATGGAGATACTAAGTTCAAGGATCGATCATAAGTCATTTTTTTTAAATGCCAATGTAACTATGAATAGTGGTAAATCAAGGACTACCTGTATACCATTTCTGCTATAAACATCTATATAGAACATCTAATTTATGAAAAAAAATACCATATTTAAAAAGAAAACTTCCAGAAAAAAAAAAAGAAAGAAACAGGGAGAAACAAAAAGGTAAGCTTAATTAAGGGAAAAAACCTGGTCAGAAGCTAAAATAATACTTATCTAGCAAACGGACATCTTAAAAAGTATACAATGGAAAGCAACTCATGTTAAATGTAATAGGTAGAAAGGTTTATCTCCCTTTAAATATAGAATTGCTGAATTAAAGATGTACTGTCATTTAATGGTTTAATGCCCGCCTGTCTCACAGTGAAGTGCAAATTTTATAAAACCCATTTCCACTATTAAATACACTTTAGTTATTCTAACATGATACTGACATCCAGTCTTTTTAAAAGTTGCACTGGTAATAGCAAAAAGAAGTCGTATTATTTAACTTCCCTCCAGTCACTCATACCCAGAATTACCTTTTGGTTTGCACTGCACTGAATAAAAATCTGTTTCCTGCAGTCCCACATTCACAGACAACTAAACCTGCTGCTTTGCTTAATTACACACCATTCTCTCCACAAAGATGAAAACAGATGGAGAAATTGCAACTCCAGAAGAAGTGCCAGTAGCTATTTTAATCCTATCTGCAAGAAGATCGAGGGCCCCTGTAGGTTTTAAAGTACTCTCAGCTAAAGCAGCAAAATGGCAACATATTTACATGTTTGGAGTTTTTATACTTTTAAATAAAAGAAATATGCATTTTGCACACGAGAAACAAAAATAATGGGTTGGGGGAAGAGTCTTCATTCATTGTTTCCACAACTGTAAATCCTAGCAAGTCATGTTTGTTCAGTATTTTGATCAAACAACTGCATACAATTTAAGTAAGCAATATGAAATAAGATCTATCAAGAAGAGTTAAAAATAGTTTTAATAGTGGTTAACAAAAATAAATCTTTCTGAACTAAAAAAAAAAAGAGTGCAGTAAAATCCAGCAAAATATATAGAAATGTGGCTGATTTTGCCACTCTGAAGAGACAGCAGATTCCTATAGCACAATTTGAACAAAATTAGGATTATAGGACAGGAAGCATATCTATATGTATCTGCCAGAATGTTTCTAAACATATACAGGTAGTCCTCGATTTATGACAATTGAGCCCAGAATTTATGCTGATAAGTGAGAAATTTGTTAAGTGAGTTTTGCCTCATTTTACAACTTTTCTTGCCACATTTGTTAAGCGAATCACTGCAGTTGTTAAATGAATAACACAGCTGTTAAGTGACTCTGTCTTCCCTATTGACTTAATCTGTCAGAAAGTCGCAAAAGGTGATCCCATGACTCCAGGACACTGCAACTGTCATAAATATGAACCAGTTGTCAAGTATCCGAATATAAATCACATGACCATGGGGATGCTGCAATGGTTATAAGTGTGAAAAATGGTCATAAGTCACTTTTCACTTTTCAAAGCTGTTGTAACTTTGAATAGTCACTAAATGAACTGTTGTAAATTGAGGACTGTTTAATCTCTATCACAGGAAACTCAGAATAATCCACAATAATGGTTTAGCATTATTTGTGAAGCAGGTTTCTATGGTCTGTAATAACAGCTGCATATAGCTCAGTTCCATAGCAAAAAAAGGTAGGATGAGAAGTCTACAAAGAATGATAGATTGACAGGACTACTTTCTAGTCTCTGGGATCATTTATCATAATTCTCCAATCATACATTGTTTTGGGGCAGTCCTTTGCAGCTGATATAATCTCACTCTATTCTCTTTAAGTCAGTATTTCATGTTCTCTATGAAACTGGATTAATTCTCTCTGTACAGAGGGCCTGCAGGTTTACTCCTATTCTGTTAAAAAAAATTCTTAAAAAACAGTGAGGCCTTCATGAATTCTCATACCAGCAAAAGAAGGTAGGAATCTCACTTTGAAATCATTGCCCAATAAAAGTCAAGTTTATTTGCTAAATTGAGCCCAGACCTTCAGTCAATTCATGCTTGAACTAAATTGTTTAATCTAGCATTTCTTATCTAGGAAAGGAATAAAAGACACACACAAGTGATTAATTATGCCATCTGGTGGCAAGCAGCAGCATGTTCAGAATTAAATGTTTTTCATCCCCATAATGTATTGACTTGTCTGTTACTAATTGCAAGATTTGAAGAAAATCTCCATCAGGAAAGAACATGTCAAAATATAAGTCACAGAAGTTCATGCAATTAAGTTGTATTTTAGTTTCTCTTCGAAGACTCTACTTAAGGGATTTATCACATGTCAGGATTTGTCTCAACAATCAAGACAATTAATTTCATTTGAATTTCAATTTTGTGAGAGACAAATGTACATAAATTAGACATAAGATGTAGCAAAGTGAAGTTACTGTTAGAAATTAAGGTATGTACAAAAAGACGGGATTAGATTTCAATAGTATCCAACACACAAACCTGTTGTTGGGATAATCCATCTGGCATTGGAGTCATGATTGCTTCTGTGTGCATGCAATCTACATCAATAAATAGCTCCTCTTCCTCCAGACAGGTAGCTCTGTTTTCTAGAAATAAATCATATTAGAATTTCATATAAAAAGATAATCAGTCTTAAAAGTATTTATTGCTCAGTTAAGATTAGCATTTGTTCCACCACTATTGAATAAAAATGTTGAATTCATTGTTCTAAGAAAAACTCAATATACATTTACCAATAATTTTTATATAGCAATATTTTTTTGAATAAATAATTCTCTAAAGTAGGAAACCTTTATACTCTGTCCATGAATCTATAATGCACAGAATGCTGTCATGCGTCAGTGCAGCTCTATGCAGGCAGGGGCTTTGTAAACCATATATTTGTTCTTCACCAATCATTGGTAAATATACTGGTCAAAAAAATAAAGGGAACACAAGCAGAAGACATCCGAGATCTGAATGAATGAAATAGCCTTATTAAATACTTTGTTCTTTACATACAGTAATTTATACACTGCTCAAACAACTAAAGGGAACACAAAACTACTGTATGTAACGAACAAAGTATTTAATAAGGCTATTTCATTCATTCAGATCTCAGATGTCTTCTGTTTGTGTTCCCTTCATTTTTTTGAGCAGTGTATATGAATGAGAAAGGAGTTTGATTGTACATTTGCTGGTTTAGGGATAGCGATGACAACATAAAAAATGTTAAATACAGAATTGAAGGTTGCTCTGAATGTGATTAACAGTAGTATAAGGTGGAAGTAGAGAATATGGAAGAATATGGAATATTCAGCAAGTGTTTTAAACTTAAGGATGAGTTAGATGGATCTATGATATATGTTCAATGTATTTGGAGTTTCCATGTGTGGTGTTTTTTTTTTTTAATGTAGATATTCAGATTGTTAACTGAGATTCGTGGCAATGAAGTAGCGGTTTGACAGGAAAATGGAGCAAAGAACTGCCAGTTATAAAATAAAAGACAAAAACTTAAGAGGAAAGAATAGGATTTGTGTCTCTTAAAATGTTTATTAAAGATGCAGAAATGGAAACATATGTTTTTAGACTTGCAAATGCTACTATAAATGTAACAGTTAGTAGCATGCAGTTCATTGTGAGGAATGTTTCACAAAAGAAGCAAAAATAAGCTCATTTAAAATCTCCTTCTGTTCATTGTGTAATATGGAAGGTAGCCTTGGATATATCAAGAAAAAGGTAAAAATAAGTTAAGTGCGGAGGGAACAGGATATTTAAAGACCGTGTATCAAGAATATACTACTTTTCTTCTATCCAATCATATCTGATTCTCAGAGAGGGCTTGGAGTAGTCTCTGAAGTTTTCTTGGCAAGGTTTTCAAAAGTGACTTGTCTCCCAGGTTCTAACCTGGTGCCTTAACAACTATACCAAACTGGTTCTTTTCAAGAAAATACAGATGCTAAATAAATGTAGACACAACACAAAAAATGAACGATCAGTATGAAAAAAAAGTACACCAAGCTAGTTTGGTCACAGATGGGGACCAAAACAAGTATGTGAAGAGAAAAGGGAAATTCAAAAAAAGTTGTAGTTGAATATCTGTCATTGATGAGATCCTGAAAGAGAGAAACTTTTGAAAGTTTTCTTTAAAAGAAATTTTGTTAAAAAAGCAGTGAGGGAAGTGGCAACAAACATGGTAAGAACAAGCAAGGAAGAACAGTTTGTAAGGACAGAAAATTTGGGGAGATGGAGTACATGGTGTTTCTATAAACGATAATACCATAGGTTTTTTTCCCTGTGCCATACCTTTCATTTCTTTGCCTTACTATCTTTTGATACTCTGTATAATATTGCTTGCCATGTGTGGCAAACTGGTGTGCATGTTGTGTATGTGTGTGTGTGTGAAGTCCAAAGATTTTTCCTCTAAGACATCCATTAATGAAATTAAGTAGTCAATTGCATGTATAACCTTTAGAGTATTTGATTTGATTTGAGAAACTGCCTCAACTGAATCGCAGAGTTGACCTATCATTTTCACATCTTCAGTCAAAAACTATAGCATGTTCATCCAGAGCAATATAATTTTAACAGCAGAAGTAACAGAAATAACATTATAATCCCAGTCAAGATCATCAATGCCTTTCCCGTTTCTGAGAGTGAAACTTCAATTTCAGTTCATTTCAATTATTCAGCTAATAAACTCAATTTAATTGCACACACACACACTTTTTAAATCTTAAGATCAATTCTATTTTTTTCCAAGAATAAGTTCAGTTAATATTTCCTTGCCTGAAAATCTACCTATGAGCTAAAACCATTTTCTGAAGCAATGTGGTTTGAAAGATACCATAAATAGTTAAAACATTTCAATGCTATTTTGCTTTAAATGGTTAATTAGTACATCGGTCTAAAAAGACGTAGCGGATGATCAGTGCATACCTTGACTAATAAAGGACTTAGTTCTGATGAATGATCGGCCTTTCTTCACAGCCGCTTTAGTTTTTTCAAGCCCGTCTTTGGTGCCCTCCCTTGCTGCTCTCATGAGCTTCTGCATCTGCAAGACAGGGACAAACAGATCCTGCAAGTTCAGTGAGTAATCAGAGTGGAATTCAAAGTGTTACAAATGTTATAGCAGTCACTACATGACAAGCACTGCTTGTAAAAAGAACAATGTCAGGTTGTGGAGACCAAAGGCAACAACCTATCCTAATGATTAATGCCTGGTCATTAATATGCCAGCTTTTTTTTAGGGCATATCTTCCATATTTATACACACAGGAGGCAATGAAAACATACACACAGTGTTTTCTAGTATTTAAGCTCCGTAACAGAATTTAAATTAGCTATTCCACCTTGCAATTTTTATACCAGCCTCTTCCATTTCTCTCTAGACCTATTTTAACATCAAGATACCAAATCTCCAAGTTAAGTTTAATATGCACAAAAAAGAGATCAGAACATTAGACTACAATGTTCTTGAAACTACCAAAACTTTTAATGCTTATTTTTATGGAACTTATAATTCACTTGAAGTAGGATGAGCATAACAAATTAACATTTATAGAAACCATCCTACTCCTTCTTTGATTGTACGAATCTTCCAGAAACTGGGGAAGGAGCCAACCAGTATGAGAATTTTCTTGCTCACCATACATGTCCAAATTTGGAGAGAAAGAAGGACAATGCTCTCAATTTTCACTTGCATTTGCAGTTTCACTCTCCCTGCTCCTTCATGGAAAGGGTTTTCCCCTCTGATTCCATAACAAGAAAAAGTAATATGCTGGTATCCCCAATTAGACGTTAACTATTTAATGCTAAAGGGTACTTATACTGAAAAAGAAAAATGACAACCACGTTTATTTAAACTCAAACTCCCCCAAAAGCTAAAATCTACATGATCTTCCAGAGAGATATCCACTGAAGAACGACTCGTCTAGGTGAATTAAACTGCAACAGCATAGCCAAAAAATCCAGTAAGAAAATTAACTGTATTTTTCATTCTCTAAATATTAAAACAGCAGTCCAAAAAGTTGGCATAAAACCCCCGGTAAAGTTATTTTAAGGTGAAAGCAATGTAAACAAGCACAGGGTGAACACATGCTATTTTTTCCATCAGCTTCGTTTACTAAAACACACATTCATTATGTCTGCGGAACAATCGTTTTAACATTTATCTGGTTAGAAAATCAACAATGTTACCTTCAGCTCATGTTTTTGCTTTAGTTGCTGAATCTCTACTCCTCCGACTGTGTTGGTCATCAGATCTTTCATCTTTTTCTCATAGTGCTCCTTTAAACGTGTTAAGTCATGAGAGAACTGCAGCACACAAAAAGATACAATCTTAAAATTTAAAGTGATTGGGCTGTATGTGCACAAACTGCTGGGGGCCAGATGAGGGGGGGGAAAAAAAGAATGGCAATGTAAAAAAAGAATATATTTTGCTCCTTGGTAGTCCTTGACTTACGACCACAACTGAGCCCCAAATTTCTATCACTAAGTGAGTTTTGCCCCATTTTACATTTCTTGCCACAGTTGATAAGTGAATCACTGCAGTAGTTATGTTAGAAACATGGTCATTAAGTGAATCTGGCTTCCTCATTGACTCTGCTTGTCAGAAGGTCACAAAAGGTGATCACATGACGGCAGGACACTGCAACCGTCATAAATACGAGTAGCCAAGTGTCCAAATTTTGATCATGTGACCATGGGGATGCTGTAAGAAACAGCAGTTGGATGTAATAGGATTGGGATATTTAAGAAACGTATGCGGTATATGGTAGAGAGCCAATTTGGTCTAGTGGTTAAAGCGGCAGGCTAGAAACTGGGTGACCGAGAGTTCAAGTCCCACCTTAGCCATGACAGCCACCTGGGTGACCTTGGATCAGTCACTCTCTCTCTCAGACCAACCCATTTCATGGGTTGTTGTGGGGAAAACAGGATGAGGAAGAAATTATTAATAGTCTATATTAGCTGCCTAGAGTTATTTATAATAAAGGTGGGATGCCAATAAATAAAAATAAAGTCTTTACTTATGGCCTTAGACCAATTATTAAAGGGACATTACAGCAATGCATATATTATCTCTGTTACTTCAACCTTCTCCAATCTGGACTAATTTGGGGTATACGGCTAAGAAAACTTTCAGCTTAACTAAAAAGCCAGCTTTGTAATATGATACACAACCAACATTAATTATACAGTTAGTAGGTATAGAGATCTCTGTTAGCCTTTTGCCATGAAAGATGGGGGGTATGCTATAGAAAAGGAAATTGTGGATAAGAACCACTTTAGACACGGCTTTCAGTAAAGCGCGCTGGAGAATCACTGAAACTAAAATACACCTTGCTTGACCCTTTTTTTCATAAAGTTCCAAGAGACAGGTAGATTTGGCTGTCTCATCTGATTTTTATCCTGGGATCCTCCTAAAGTATTTTAATTAGGAATTTAATTAGGAATTATCACCAGAGGGTGTGTGTGTGTGTGTGTGTGTGTGTGTGTGTGTGTGTGTGTGTAGAGCATATTGAGTCAGCCTTGACTCCTGGACACTGCTTAGAGAAGTCCCTGTAATTTTCTTAGCAAGCTTTTTAGAAGTGGTTTGCCCTTGCCTTTTCCTGGGGCTGAAAGTGACTGGCCAGTTACCCATGGGACTTCATGAGCATGATAGGATTAGAACTCATATCGCAACTTGTATAGTTTATTTTCTGTTTTTTAACTTCAAGGAATTAATTTAGGATTCTCAAAGCCATAGAATTAGAGAACTGAAATAATTTTTGTGTGTGATATAATTACACGTTCTTCTTATTAGAGTTTTATTCAGTTTATTAGCGTTTCCAGAAGGAGTCACATACTGTCCTTATATGTCTTGAACACTGCAATCAATTTGTGGTCAATCTGGTTTTATAGTCACTATATTTTCAATTCTTTCAGGCCAGATCTGAAGTGTGCTGAATTTTGAAAACATAAAATGAAGTCCACTTGTACTATTGGGTTGTGAAGCTAGAACATTACTTACATCTGAGGGTTCAGCTAGTTGTTACAGAGAGTTATAAAGGAATGAATTAAACACTATATTAAATATTAGGAATCATAATAAGATAACAGTGTCAAGCTCAGCCCAAGAATGACATAGAACAATCCAGCCAAAATTCAGTTATTTCCTCACACCAATAGAATCTTACCAGACTAAATCTTTACTAACCTATGAACACCGAGAGGTTCTAGGGAGTAACTATCCTCAATCTGTTCCTCTGTCTCCTATCCACCTCTGGGCTGTGTTGACTGTTGACATTCACACTCCCCTTGGAATGTGCTCCCTCCTTGCTGAGAAATAGCCACTTCACTAATCTATCTCACCACCTCTCCCTTTGTAGGTACCATTCATAAAAATAACTTCTAATAACTTCTACTAGACACTGTATATAAACTACATCATGGGATATCAGGAAATAAGAGCATCTGTATTAGGGTACAATCTAATACTTCCAGAGTACAAATCCATTTTATGCAGTGCCATGGGATATTCTACCTCTTCTTTCACAACTGCTTAACATTTTATGTACTTGTTATAGCTTGGAATTATGTAATGCAACTGGATGATATAAACATCGACTTACTACAACTTTGGGAAGCACAAATATGCTAGAAAAAGCTATCAGAATTACATACTTGTCTTCTGTGGTTGCCACGCAGAAAAGAACTGGGTATTCCATTTTTACCCTCTGAGTCGCTCTGTTCTTCATAGCTTTCAAACTCACTGGAACTCCACCCATATTCTAGAGAGCTATTTCCACCTTCATCTCCATTCTCAACATCATCATAAATCATCTCCTCTGCATCCATTAAAAATATAAACATAATTAAGTTCTATTCATGGAAAAATTCTGTCTCAAATATCTATGACTGTAAATGAAAATATTTCTTTGCTATTTTCAGTCCAAGGAATGAAAAATAATGAGAGATTTATAAGGAAAGGTCTATTATCAATGCACCAATTTTAAAATTTGGACTTCAGGCTTAGGATTTCTTACAAAATATAATCTCTAGGAAATGCAGCTTAAATTTAAAAAGCCATAATTTTATTTTTAAAAAAATCTGGTCATAAACTAAAATATATTTTATTGTGTGTATGTTTAAGAATGACTATTTCCTTCCTTTACTTCATCTCTTACAAACTCCATTTTAATTTATCTATCCATTTACTTTCACAATTCAAAGGTTATTAATGATTTATATTATTGAAACAAAAAAAAAAACCATTCGCAATTTTAAAAAAAATAAAATCTGTTTGTATTTTTAATTTTGGGCCAAATTTATATATATTTTAATTGTTTTTTAATATTTGTATTTCATGTTTTTTAATTCTGGCTGTACACCACCCTGAGTCCTCAGGGAGAAGGGCGGTATATAAATTTAAAATAAAATAAAATAAAATAAAATAAAATAAAATAAAATAATAAAATAAAATAATAAAATAAAATAAAATAAAATAAAATAAAATAAAATAAAATAAAATAAAATAAAATAAAATAAAATAAATAAATATAAATAAATATAAATATTATAAAATCATAAAACTCAAAAACATAAGCACTGGTCCACCAGGACAATTTTTCTGAAAACAAAAATTGTAAAAGACAACCTAAATTCAAGTGGAAAGTTATTCTGAAATACAGATGCTAACCATAGAATAGCACACCCTCTGTGCCTCCATGAAAACTCCATGACAGTTTGGTGTAATAGTTAAGACATCAGAAACTGGGAGACCATGAGTTCAAAGCTAGCTGAGTGACTTTGGGCCAGTTACTTTTTCTCAGCTCTAGGAAGGAGGCAATGGCAAACTACTTTTGAAAAAACTTGCCAACTGCAGGGATGTATCCAGGCCACCTCTGAGAATTGGATATGATTGAATGGAATAAAAGGGGAAAAACATGCTTCCATACTATGTAACTCATGGAAAGTGAGATTATCAGATGTTTTTCCCTGGGAAAATAAGTGTCCCTGGTCAAGTTTAATTGGACAAGATGGCCCTAAGGATAGTCTGGAGGCAAGTCATACTAGCACTTGGAACTGCACTTGGAAAGCTAACTGGAAACTAGTTCAGTTCTCCTGTGCCTGCCCTGAGTTAGAGCCCCCTGGGTTGCTGCAGAAAGGCAGGCATGCTGCACTGGTGTCTGGGCCAGCCCAGTCCTCTATTTCCTGGGTCTGTCTTGAGATAGTGGGCCACTACACCTGCAGGAAGATAGGCACACCAGCAGGGGGAGCCCTGGTATAGAGGCCTCAGCAGAGTCTCTGATTCTCTCTGATGCATCTGTCCTCATCTGCTGCTCCTTCCTCTCTCCCTCCTCAGCTCACTCATCAGCTAGCACTTGGCTTACCTCCCTGCTTGCATGTACATGCACAATCCCCGCCCATGGTGGGCAAACACTCCAGTGGATCAACCCAATTTTGGAGTTTAGAGGGTTTTTGTTTGGTTCGTGTGTTTTTTAAATAAATCATGATCTCCCAGGGAACCCTTAGCGACCTCTCATGGAACTCTAGGTTTCTGCAGAATCTCGGTTAAGAACCATCCAGAGTCATCCTAGGGTCAAAGGGGTTGGGTGAATTAAGTTAACTAATGCTATAAAAAAAACTACCTGGCAAAATAGAAACAGCTGATTTCAGTCAAACTGTGTATTTATATAATATTTATATTGTGTATTTTCCCCCGGTTAGTATGCACTAGTGGCATACAATATCACCATATATAGAATTTCAGAAAAAATATATCTACGCTTAAATGTAAAATCAAGAAATCTTTCTCTTGGCAATGATTTTTATCATGGGTGGCCCAAAGTATGAATAGGCTATGAATAATCTAAACGTTCTAAAATAACTATGGCAGGGAGCAACAATATGAAATATAACTGAGATCAAGGCATTCTATATAGAGATGAAGGACCAGAAGAAAGATCTGGACAACATATTACGTCAACACATCAGATAAGTAGTATTCCCAGAAAAAAAATTATGGGTAACAGCAGACATAAACTGTATATAAGTCAATATACAAAAGCACAAAACAACAGGTTTGAGATAACATTTACTTTTGGCAAACCCTTCACTGGTTTAGAAAAATATTACCCCATCTGTCCTAGTGCAAGAAGGGAGGGGAGATGACATAAAATGAGCAATGAAAAGAGAAGAAAATTTTCTTGTAATATTTTGTTATACTGGTACATATTCAATCTGATTTATGATAATGATAAAGAGAGAGGAAGAATCCTTTGGAGTGAGGAGTTTGCATATCAGATTGTCTACTGTAGTGTCACAACAACATCACATATCACAGACATAAACATTCAGTGGTCTTCTAGTTGTCGTGGTGGCTCAGCTGCTGGGAATTGTATTTGCACAACTTCCCTCAACCTTGAAAAAAATATGATACTCGATTTGAAGGAAAAGGTGCAGGATGGAACAACATCAAGTAAAAAGGAAAACTGTCTCTCTAATTAATTACCAAAAAATTCAGATATAAACAAATCCAATCTGGGTGATGTACAACATCAACATCAAAGACACCACTTCATAAAAATAATTAGATCCAGAATAGTATTAAAAAACAAAACCAACGCCCTAAATAAAGCCGAACATAGGTGTCTACAGTCAATCAGCTGAGACCAAAAGGATGGTGAAATGAAATGGCTTTTACTGGTTTATGGAATTGAACCAGAAGCAGAAGCTTCAACAGACCCGCCCTCGGTGACCAGGCAAGATTTGGCTAGGATGGCCAGATTCAATTTTGGCAAGGCATTGCCTGACTGGTGCTGTGTCCTGGTGCTGTATCCTGGTGCTGTGTGATTTAGGATTTTCAGTGTTATGACCATCCCTTCCAACTGAGTAATGATTATGTCAGGATTACTCCTTTTGTTAGATATCATTTCTAGGGAAGTCCATAGAGAGAGAGAGAGAGAATGTTCTAGGGAACATTTGAACATTCCATATTTCTTCTGGACCACAAACTATTGCCTGGAAACTACCAACTATAGCAACAATTTCTGGAATGGATGAGTCTATGTGTAAGTTGGGAAGAAAAACAGAACATTCCAGTGTTCTTCAGAACACAAATGCAGCCCAAAGTCACTGTTATTGGATGGGCAGACATATAAATTATTTAAGCCAACCAACCAACCAATAAATAAATAAAAGCATTCCAATCTTAACACAATAGGTTTTGTTTATTCCTAATTACTGTATTTTCGGATTATAAGACACACTCCCCCCCCCCCAAAAAAAAGTGGGTGGAAATGTCTGTGCGTCTTATAGAGCGAATATGGGCCTGTTTTTGTCCTCACTAGCATCCAAAAGCACTCTGCAGGCCACAAACGGGCTCATTTTTGGCCTGCAGAGTGCATCTGGAAGCCAGGGAGGGCAAAAACGGGATACACGGAGGCCAAATACTATTTTTTTTTTCTTGTTTTCCTTCACTAAAACTAGGTGTGTCTTACAGTCCGGTGCGTCTAATCGTCCAAAAAATATGGTACTTCCCTGATCTAAATCAACCTCAAACTAAATTTTTCATTTCGGTAAGGTTTGATTGTCCTGCCTATAAGCACAGAATTGAAAAATAGGTACACAATCCAGAATCATTGGTGAGTCTTCAAAAACCTCCACAATTATTGAATTATTAAATGCCTGGAGAGTAACCATCTTTATTAATTTTAATTATATGGAAATGAGATACATTTTCATTTCCATATAATTTTTATTAGGCCACAGTCATCATTTTAGGTGCATAATCCCTAACGTGCCATTCTAAAGCAAAACAAAGACTTCTGTCTGGATCCCCATTCTATATGACAACAGCCTAAAATATAAGAAATATTGTAGGACAGCTACGGAAAATTAAACATTTCTTTCACTTGGAACGTTTATCGGTATTTTCCCCTCTAATACTGTTAATTAAAATTGAATTCAAATTTATACCTGGTTCAGAGTCTGAATTTTCTCTTGGTACATCATCATATATTACTTCATCAGGATCTAAAACCAAAGGAGGGGAAAACCCTTAATGCATTGTTATTGGAGAGATTTCTTTTAAAAATGTGCAACACAAACATCTATAGAGTACACTAAAATAATGATAAACACACACACACATTGTTGTCTAATCAGAAGCATATTATTCATTTGATATTGCTTCACAATTTCAAGTGAGTTAACAAGATGCAAATAAAAATGTTCAAAACCAGCCTCTTGATTTCCTCCTGCAAATAAATAAATTTATTTGCAAATAAATCTGCAGACCTGTTTAATTCTTAAAAGTTCATTTATGTAAATGCATTCATTAGAACACATGTTGATGGTTATGTATCTAAATAAGCATTTTAGATACATAAGATATATAAGCTTCTAATGAATGTGTTTGCATAATTGAAGTTTGTAAGTAAACAACTGAATAGGCATTTTAGATATGAAAATGAATCTTCTATGTTGTGATTCCTCACATGATACAATTGCTCATGTGACAATTTACATTTTCAGCACTGATTCCTTAATATCTAGCCTAAGTATAACTACTACAGGCAACAATTCCTTTTTATTTTACATCTTTCTCAGGAGCATTGTTCAAACTAGCACATGGGCTCAGTTCTTGTCTGTTTCTAGTACACTTTCAGATGTCTATGAATTCATATCTGTTCTTTCTCATTTCTGTCACAGTATAAAGTTTTTTTTAAAAAAAAATATTTACAAAAAGCAGGTGAGATTTTGAGCCAAGAAGTGAATACAATCAAAACAAGAAGAGAAATTAATATCCAATGCATATATTATTTAGAAAGTCAATTCAAATTAATTTCCAAAGTTTAAATTCCTTGGATTTCCTTACAATGAAGAGGTTTTCTTCCAGATTCACTGGAGAAAGGAAACACACATCAAATGCAACATTTTGTTTTTCAGGTTTTGTTTATGCCTTTGAACTTGTACAAAATACATGCTTTCAATTTATGTGTTTCATCTAACTCACATATGTAAATAATTTCCTTATCAAGCAACTAACAAAACATTTTTAAGAGTACTAAGATATGATTGGACATAATACAATATTTATTTTTTGTGGACTATTGTAACATTTCTGCAAATAGAGAAACAATTTCTGAATTAGGGGCGCGCAAAACATATTCTTTCAAACTGTTACAAGCTTGAAATGATACGAAATTTCCCATCCCAGCAGCAAACAGACTATTCAAACATTTTAGAAGCCTTTCAATCTTAGAACAGGATGGTTCGGAGATTAAAAGAGTGCCAAGTTGCTTGAAACACTCAAACTGACATGTTTTGCAGACAATTTTGCATTGCCTACTTGGAATTTATAAATATCATCTGAATAATGAAGAGTCCAAGCATCCAGAAGATGTTGGTCCAGAGTGTAATTAATCGATAAATTCAGCAATCTGAGCCATTGACCCAAGACTATTAAATTCCTGCAGAGGAACTGTTGGTCATCCATACTCACTCTCCATCCACTCTGTATTTGCAGGATCAGCCACCCATTTGGCCAAGGCATTCTCATCTGTGCTTCCCTGATTATCTTCACTATAAAGAAAGCACACACAGAGAAAATAAAGATGATTTTCATGTACTCAATTGCCTTGAAGCACAATCTTGATTGCATCTTGACTTGGAAACTCCATTAAATTTAATGAGAGTAGGAGAATATGCAATTCCATTAATTACCACAATGTTAATTACTGAATTTAAAGAGATCTTCCATGAAATGTTGTCCTCAACAATATATTGTTACTTAAAAATATGCTTCAGAAAAAAAAATCTAAATTGCTTCTGAAAGAAGTGGCAAAGAAGCCTGAGAATCCATTGGGTTTAAAATAGTGCAGGAAAAAAGTGAACACATAAAAGAATCATCTTTGGTGAGGCATAAGTAGTGTTGAATGCAATCTTTTCAGACAAAACCTCTGACCCACATCTCCCAAGTTACCTAAAGTAATGCTAAACACAGCTTCATTCCTCCTATTCAGAAAACAGTGGTACATTTGCATTAGCACTCCCTCCCAGCCCCTCATTAGTCTGCCTCTCTTAGGCATCTCTATAGTCCTACAGAGTGAGAGTCTTTGTAACTCCTTGCCTCTGTCTAGAGGTCATCCAGATTTCTGCAGAACAAATAAGGTGTGCTTGTTTTCCCTCTCCTCATTCATCCAGGAAGAGGGAAGAAGAGAGTGAGAAAATGAAGAAAGCAGCTAGCAGCAATGCCTAAAGTCTTTTCCTTCCCCTCTTTTCTGCTGAGACCCTGCATTTTGGGGTGTCCACCAATAGGAATATCAAATATCAACAACCTCAGATATGCAGATGATACCACACTAATGGCAGAAAATGAAGAGGAACTAAAGAGCCTCTTGATGCGGGTAAAGGAGGAGAGTGCAAAAGTTGGCTTGAAACTCAACATTAAGAAAACTAAGATCATGGCATCTGTCCCTCTCAATTCCTGGCAAATAGATGGGGAAGAAATGAAGGTAGTGACAGATTTTATTTTCCTGTGTTCCAAGATCACCACACATGGGGACTATAGCCAAGAAATTAAAAGATGCTTGCTCCTGGGGAGGAAAGCTATGGCAAATCAAGACAGCATACTAAAAAACAGAGACATCACCCTGCCAACAAAAGTGCGTAAAGTCAAGGCTATGGTTTTCCCAGTTGCAATGTATGGTTGTGAAAGTTGGACCATAAGAAAGGCTGAGTGCCAAAGAATTGAGGCCTTTGAACTATGGTGCTGGAGAAGACTCCTGTGAGTCCCTTGGACTGCAAGGCAATCAAACCAGTTAGTCCTAGAGGAGATCAACCCTGACTGCTCTTTAGAGGGCCAGGTCCTGAAGATAAAGATGAAACTCAAACTCAAATACTTTGGCCAATGAGAAGGAAGGGCTTATGGAGAAGAGCTTAATGCTGGGAACGATTGAGGGCAAAAGAAGAAGGGGATGACAGAGAACGAGGTGGCTAGATGGAGTCACTGAAGCAGTTGGTGTGAGCTTAAATGGACTCCGGGGGATGGTAGGAGACAAGAAGGCCTGGAGGAACATTGTCCATGGGTTGGACACAACTTCGCGACTAACAACCAATAGGAAGGGCAACAAGATGCAGAGGAATCTATTTGCCACCATCTCAGGGTTTTTTATTTCAGGTATGCTGAAGTACAGGGCAATGACTGGGTGAAAAGGGGAGTCCAGCAAGTCTTAAAGTGCCTTCCCTATATTTATACTACTATTCTTTCCGAAATGATTATTCATCTAAAATATAAAGAATGTTGTCAATTCATCTTAAGGCTTTGCCTGTACAAAACAGAATAGAATATTCTTTATTGGCCAAGTGTGACTGAGCACACAAGGAATTTGTCTCCGGTGCAAAAGTTCTCAGGGATCATACAAACACCGAAGTGATAAATCATAAATCACGAGATACAGGTAGTCCTCAATTTATGACCACAACTGAGCCCAAAATTTCTGTTGCTAAGTGAAACATTTGTTAAGTGAGTTTTGCCCCATTTTACAACCTTCATTGCTACACTTAAATGAATAATTGCAGTTGTTAAGTTAGGAACACGGTTAAGTAACTCTGATGCCCCCGTTGACTTTGATTGTCAGAAGGTGACAAAAGGTGATCGCATGATCCCGGAACACTGCAATCATCATAAACATAAATCAGTTTTCAAGTATCTGAATTTTGATTACGTGACCACCGGGATGCTGCAACCGTTATTAGTGTGAAAAACGGTCATAAGTCACTTTTTTCAGTGCCATTGTAACTTTGAACAGTCACTAAATGTACACGATACAAGCAACAGACAGGTGATAGTCATAAAATACCAATATGAGTAGGTAATGAGCTATGCATGCTTCATATTTCATCTCCAAATGAGAAAGAAATATGCAGCTTCTGTGAAGTTTTATAGATCAATTCCATGCTTGCAGAGCTGGGCACTCTGAAGCACCTCTTGGAGACCAAATCCAAAGCACAGTAGAGCCCTGATAAAAAGCAACCTGTTTAATAATGGTCAGGGCTACATTTCTGCTTTATCTTTACTATCCACTAGCATGTGTGAAAAATCACACTCTGGTTGCCTTGACTGCCCAGAAGCTATTGAACAAGCAAACCTCTTAACTGTTTCCTCTCTCTGATTCAGTCTGATAGGGTGGCTGCTTTTAACATGATCTCCTTCACATAAAAACAAGTGCCAAAGATGAACTAATATGCCACTCTGCATCACAGCTGTTTTATTTCCAGTGTCATTGGGAAGAGACAGGGTAGGAACAAACAAAATCTCTAGGCGTTACAGGAGGACTTTCTCCTAGAAATGTTTGGGGAAAAAATGGCCTTGCTTTCATGGACTCGAGAGACTTGGTGGCTTTTGTTCAAATAAGGCCATGTGTATTATTGCCAGTATATTCCCACTGGCTCTAAATTTAGGAAATTGATTTGGTCCATGTTGCCTCGCAAATGTTTCATTTTCATTCCCCACCCACCCAAAGCCCCGATTTGAAAAACACTGTCTGCAGCTCTAAACAGGTAATGTCCACCTGAACTGCTTACAAAAGACACTATAAAGGGAAGGTTTTGGGAAATGACTCAGAAATGAGTCACAGTAATAATTAAGTTTTAGGTACAGGGACAGGTAGTCAGGCTGAAGTAGGAAGAAAGAAACAGAGATTGAAGAGAAAAAGCATTTGCTACAGGAACTAAAAGGAAAAAAAGGTTTTAAAAATCTATATAAAGCAAGAAAGTTCATTTAGTGCAGCATCTTGCTTTGTTCAATAGATGGTCAGATAGATGGTTTTGGAAAAATGGCAGGCATGACATTGCTACAGCTTGACTACCCTCAAAGAAGTAATAAGGCATTTGTAGCGCTAGATGTACCAGCCTATATCCAATAATAACATAATCAGACATCAGCCGTCTTCTGGAACAGATTTTGGACAAGCTTGTTGAGGAGCATTTATTTCATAGATGTCATTCCACCAACAGACAAGCATTATTAACCATGGTCTGTATTGTCCCAAAGGTGCTTTTTTCAAGAGACAACTGGACTCTCTTATTTTTCTTTGAAGACGTTTTGCTTCTCATCCAAGAAGATTCTTCATCAGAGTTCTTGGATGAGAAGCAAAACGTCTTCAAAGAAAAACAAGGAAGTCCAGATGCCTCTTGAAAAAAGCACCATTGGGACAACCATGATCTGGATGATTGAGAATCTCCATAGACATGGTCTGTATTGTTAAAGAAGTTGAATATGACAATGAAAAGACGGACTTGTGGAAGGATCTTATCACTTTTTCCTGAACATGTACTAATCCTGCTGTCCTCAGTTTAAAACACTACTTTTCTACTGAACTCCAGATGTACTGATACTTCAGTTATGTTATACTTTCACAATAAATGTCATTAAATATTTGACTTACCTGTTTGGAGGTTCTTCTGAACTCTGAGAATTTGAATGACCATCTTCGGCTACTATATGAACACTTGCTAAAGAAATGATACAGTCTCTCAGTGACGGTGACGTTAAGGGAAAGCATTTTAAATTAACATTCATTATAGTGATTTGTCAAATAAGATTTCCTGCTCTTAAATATTGTTCAGTGGGCTTCTAAAGGCCTCCATTAATAATGCATTTTATGAGCTCCTCTGAATATGGGATTATAAATATTTAAGTAAGCAAAAAGGGCATGCTATATCCTTCCGTGCATATATGTAAAACCCCTTTCATTTTATAACCTATGGATAGAATATAATTCTTTATTGGCCAAGTGTGATTAGACACACAAAGAATTTGTGTCCGGTGCATAAACTCTCAGCGTACATACAAACAAAGTGATAGATTCATGGATCATAGTTACAACCATTAGTCATAATATACAAGTGATAAATCATAGATAACCAACAGGAGAAGATAGTAGGAAAGATGAGAAGGATAATATCAATACATTGGGTAAATATCTTTTATAGTTTAGAAATAGAGACATTTCAAAGAACTGAGAAATACAGATAAGAGTTTCTATAATCCAATGTAGAATAAACAGATTTCTGCTTCTGCAAGAAGACTATTTCTGCTTTCCAAATATCCCTTTGCATACTCTCCAAGTTTTACCAAAAGAACCAGGCAGAGAGAATTTGAGGGGAAGAGAAGAGGGGAGGGTCCTATTAAGAATTTATTTCGTTTATTAAAAACACAATCCTAATAAAATTGACACTTTCTAGCACAAAAAATAAGTTGTCAACACCACAAAATATCATTAACAGACTACATAAATCTTATTGATATTAACAAAGATATTTAAGCTATGTGGCAGGGTGCAAAACTCAATGTCCAATCCACTGAGCAATGTGCATAGCTTTGGATTACAAAGAGGGTTCAAAATATCCAAGAAATTAGAGGACATTGACAGGAAAATAATTCTATTTTTAAAAAATATAATTATGCATAGCTCTACACTACCTTCTTCATCCACAGAAGGGTTGCGGATTATAATAGGACTGGAATACGCCGGCAATATCAATGGCAAATTGGATGGCACGGCATAGCCACAAGGCACTGGAACCGAATAGCCACTTGAGAGGGTGGGACTTATAGTTCCATCTTGTGTGGTTGGCTCTGGTGACAGCAACAGCTCCTTTTCCTGCATTGGCGAAATGGTTATGACAGAGTATGGGTTTACCCTTGGTAGGATGCCCTCTGCATTGGCTTTGGAGCTCTGCTTTTTCTCTGTTTCTTCTAGGTTTTCTAGACTTTCATTACCTTGAATACAAAAGATACATATTGCTGTCAAAGCAACTCTTCTCATAACGAGAAAAAAAAAATCAAACTTCCTCCCTCTGCAAAATGGCTTCTCCTCCCCTTCAAACCAAGCTACTTTCCATGTACTGCACTTCAGATCTGAGGGCAAAATGATGCTACATGGAGTATTTATATAGTGCTGGTCTTCGACTCCTTAAAGCAGGGGTGTCAAACACAAGGCCTGCGAGCAGTGGTGGGATTCAATATTTTTAACAACCGGTTCTGTAGGCGTGGCTTAGTTGGGGGTGTGGCTTGGTGGTCATGTGACCGGGTGGGCGTGGCTATGTGCATAGGGACTACTCAGAGGGCTGAAAAAAGTCATTTCTGACTGGTCCTCGCACTTATGACCATCCTCACATTTATGCCCATTGCGGCATTCTTAACAAACGTGTCAGTCATTTCACCACTACTTCTCTTCACCATGGTGACAAGATATGGCATAAAATGTAAAATGTGAGGACAGTCGTAAGTTCAAGGACTGGTCAAAAGTGCGAGGACCGGTCAAAAATAACTTTTTCAGCCTTCTGACTAGTCCATATGCACATAGGGACTATTCAGAGGGCTGAAAAAAGTCATTTCTGACTGGTCCTCACATTTTTGACCGGTCCTCGCACTTATGACCTTCCTCACATTTATGCCCGTTGCGACATTCTTAACAACTGTGGGTCAGTCATTTCACCACTACTTGTCTTCACCACAGTGACAAGATAGGGCACAAAACATAAAATGTGAGTACAGTCGTAAGTGCGAGGACTGGTCAAAAGTGCGAGGACCGGTCAAAAATAACTTTTTCAGCCCTCTGAGTAATCCATATGCACAAAAGGATACAGCAATAGAGAGGGATGAAGGAAGGAGAAGAGAGATGGAAGAAAGAAGGAGAGACAGGGAAAGAAGAGAAGGGAGGAAGGGAAGGGAAATTAGAGTAAGAATGAGGGTAAGAGAGGGAGGAAGAGAGGAGGAGAAGAAGAGGGGAGGAAGAGAAAGTAAGAAGGAAAGAAAAGAGAGAGGTGGTAGGTTTGAGGAGAAAGATTGCTGTACAATAAAAAAGATGAAAGGGAAGAAAACCAACCCCAAATAAATATAAAGATATTAAGATAAAGAATGAATTGTTAAACTTTAAAGAATAAAAGAGAATAAATATGAATAAATAGCAGTAATTAGAAACACACATACAAACATACAATGTATTTTCTTTGAACAGAGTATTTGGCCAGTTCACAAATTTAAACAGTGTTTAGTCATTTCAATTAAATTTACAATTTCTATATTTCCTTTTTGCCATATTTATTCCTTATCTATTTTTTTTAAAAAAAACAATATTACCCTTCATCCTCATCTCTAATCTTAATCAAATTCAATTTTTCCCTTCTATTCTATATTATACCCCTTCCCATTGTCATCTATTTTTATATCCATCCTCACATTGGTTAATTATGTAATATTACAGTTGTTTAATATAAATTCAACATTTTAATATAAATCAATTAGTTATATAACTATCTTTTTTGTATATTAATCAATATGAACATGAATATTCCAATTATTTCCATGCAATCCAATTTCTTACAAATCAATTAATTATATTTACCAATAATAATAAACCAAATAATTTCCCCCATATATTCCTCCAAACCACAATTTAACTATTTCTGCTTTCAACACAATATACAATTATTAGTATCTCAATTATTACAATTCCCTATTTAAATAGAGCTTTTTTTCTTTTGTGTTTTAAAATCTTGAACTCTCCTCTTTTTTCCTAAAGAGTAACTACCTCTTTAGGGGAAACTACCTTTCCACTAAAGGTAGCTTGCACCTACCTTTTTTGGTTAGGAAAAAGAAAAGAAATCTGCCTGCCTAATTTCTCAACGTTCCATCAACAGTAAAGCAGGCTTTTACTTTCAGTTTCGTTTTTCAGCATAGATAGGGGGAAAAAAATCTGCACTCTTTGCAAGCAAGCAGCAGAGCCCTGAGCAAAACAGCTGAGAACAAATCAGCTGAGAGTCGGGATAGAATCAAGGGGCTAATTAGCCTATGCTGAAGCTCCGCAGGCCAATAAAATTACAAAAAAACACTGAACCGTTTGTTAAATTGCTGGCTCGCCCGTCCCTCGCCCACCACTATTTATTGGCAATAAATAGTGGTGCGGACGGGCGGGGCAAGGGGCGGGGTGAGCCAGCAATTTAACAAAGGGTTCGCCCGAACCCCCTAGAATCCGCAGAATCCCACCACTGCCTGCGAGCCAGATCCGGCCCACAGGGTGCTTAGATCTGGCCTGCGGGGCCAACCTGGAAACAGCGAAGGATTGGCCCACAGTGCCTCTGCCAACACACAGCCCCCCCCCCAACTCCATTTTTGCTGGCAGAGGGCCGCAGGAGGCCGTTGCGGCCAAAAACAGAGCTCAGGAGCCCGTTTTCGCTGGCAGAGCGCTTGGGCCACCAGACACCCCCACTATGGGTGACATCATGCTGGCCATGCCCACCCTGGCCATGCCCACCCTGGCCCCCAAGGTCAAACACAACTCTGATGTGGCCTTCAATGAAATTGAGTTTGGCATCCCTGCCTTAAAGCAACTGTCTTTCCCAGAATAATGCAGTTGACTTCTTGAAGAAGGAAAGCTTTGCAATGGCCAACAAGAGCTCTTTTTTCCCCCTTTGTTTTCTCCTCCTGGGATTTTAAGGCAATCTAGAGAGCATTGAACCACACCTGGTTTCCAATTATAAAAGGAAAATGCTGAGGGCAGGGGTATGTTTTGAAGGAAGATTTGTTTCAGGTGGAAGAACAGAAAGGAAGAATTTGCAGCTCAACAGGTAGGTGATGGGGCTGGACTTCAGCAAACCAACAGGAGGCAAGCTGAAAGGGGAAGCAGAGCTCAGGAGGTTCACCACTCCAACAGAAATGGTGAGAAACTGCAGCCAGTCAACAGGTGGTAAAACACCTTCTTTTTCCACCTCAGCACAGACTGAGTATCTGCAAAGCAGCAGAAAGACATTTTGGTTTCCTCCTGTACCATTACAAAAAAAACAAAAACCCACCTCCCAAGAGGGCTTTGGGGCCTGAAAAGAGAGGTGGAGACTGGCTACAAATATTTCTATAGGTGTTACAGCAGAGGCCCAATAATAGTGAGACAGAATGCTGTGTTATTTTAAATTAGCTTGCATACAAATAGAATCCACAGCTTGAGTGTTTAATCTGTTAGGCAAACTATTCGGCCTTGAGATTTAGAACAGAGTGGAGGTGTTGAGTGCTTCAGATTGGAAGGGTGTTTCAGAGTGTACAAGGGCACTTATCTGCAATTCCTTAAACCTAATGGTTTTTTTCCCCTGGGATTGGTAACTGTTGAAGTATAAGGGGGGTAGGGGGGTTTGTCTTTTGAGAAATAGTGCAAATCACCAACAAACAGACCGTTTTTGTCTTTCCTGTGTTTTAAAGGAAAGCCTTTAAAAAGCTTTTGTTATAAATTTAACAAACTTGCTTATTTTCCTAACTTCTACCTTCACATATTATACTATATACTAACATATTGTATTATACTAAGTATAGGGTAATATAGCATAAGCATAGTAATAACACTATGTCTATACCTATGTATATATTTAAATCAGTGTTGAAATCCAGCAGGTTCTGACAAGTTCTGAAGAACTGGTAGCGGAAATTTTCAGTAGTTCAGAGAACTGGCAAATACCACCTCTGGCTGGCCCCAGAGTGGGGTGGGAATGGAGATTTTGCAATATCCTTCCCCCAGGAGTGGGGAGGGAATGGGGATTTTGCAGTATCCTTCCCCTGCCATGCCCACCAAGCCACACCCACCAAGCCACGCCCACAGAACCGGTAGTAAAAAATTTGGATTTCAACACTGATTTAAATGCAAAATAGTCGTATAACAATTCCATTCTCCTTTGTTGCCTGACCTTATACCAAGGTTTTCAGCCACCTTCAGGTTGGTAGGCTTCAATTGCTGTCAGCTGCTGTTCTAATCTGGAGAGCCCAAGTCTTGTAAACTTCTCTCCACTGAGAACCAGGCTGACATAGATAGAAAAACTTTATCAACTCAAGCAGTGACTTGTCCTGAATTACTCAACTCTCACCATTCAATATAGGAGCATTAGAAAATCTGACAATTTTATACAGTAGTCATGTTGGCCTGCTCTTGCAAATTCTTATGACAGGCAGGGCAGAGAATTCCAGAAAGCTGCATACTCTGCATTGGAGTAATCTCTGAATCTATACATTGAGAGTGTCATCTCATAGTAGCTTAATTGCATGGGCCCCTAAAAGTAACTTGCATACAGCTTTTCCTGGGACAAATCTCATTTAGGTTTTCATGCAATTAACAGTTGTAATTTTTGAGAGCCCAAATTGGTTCAATCCATGATTCCCAGGAGTGACGATTTGCATGGACTATAGAGTTACTCTCAAAGGCAATTCATATTTGCAAAAAGTAACATTCCCATTATTTATTTTGCCTGGAATCTTGTACCTATACAATTTGCCTCTTCTTGAATTGGCAAAATAGTTTGTCTGTCCGCTTCTGGTATCTCATCTCCGCTATCAAAGTCAAACTGTTCTCCTTCTTCGTCCTCTTCTTCATTAGCAGCAGTGATTGGTATGTCATTTCCTAAAACTAAAAAGTGGACATCGTGAAAAGACAAACCAAACCCTTGACAAACAATGGGTATGAAATGAGTTACAATCACACTTTTAACACTTAGCATTATAACTTAGGACATTAGGACTTCAGTATGCGTCACATATCAATCTTACATTCATCCTATGAATATCTATTTTCAAAATTATAACATATATTGATTACTGCAGAACTAGTGTTGGAAGTATATAGGAAGCAGATGGTACAAAATCAGAGATACATGAGAAGAAATGCCACTACTTAGTTGACAGCTTTTATTGCTCAAAAGTAATGTATGCAATATATTATTTTGATATACATGCAATCAATTTATCCATCATTCTTAGAAGCAAATTAAAACTATGGAACTTCCAAATAATCAATGCTGATACAGAAGAATGCAGACAATCTGCTCTTAGTGATCAGCATCCTTACACGTCCATCAAAAGGTGTTTAAAGCCAATAAGAATCTCCAATACACTTTTCAACATTTAAATCATTTCATACCAAGTTTATTTTTTATATATTTTTTATCATGTATAAGTATTCCTAAAACCAAAATGAACTACCTGGGTTCAAATAAATTTATGTCAGGAAACATTCGCAAGCTTGCCCTTTTATAACCATATATAGGTAATCCTCGATTTACGACAGGTTGCTTAGTAACCGCTCAGTTACAGTAGACCCCCTCCCCCCAAAAGCTACTTATGACCTGGTTTTAAGTTCATTGCTGCAGTGCCCATACTATCATTTGTCCTTACAATCAACTGCAGGGACAGAAAGGAGAATACAGGGTGCCTCAGGGGACAGAGGAGCTTGGAAGGCCTAGGGTGGGTGGGGATCATGAGGTAATCACATGAGCACTTAACAGCTGTCACGACTTCTGACCATCATAGGCAATCTCCATTAGTCCGCCTTGAGTTGAGGACTATCTGTATTCCTATTATATAGAACATGTCTCCAATATGAACAGGGGTGCCAAACTCACGTCGTTACAGCGACGTCACATGACGTATCGGGACTTTTTTCCCCTTCACTAAGATGGGCGTGGCCAGCACATGATACATCCGGCCCACAAGTCCGGGAGTTTGACAGCCCCTAGTATGAACATGCAATGCTTTAATATTAAGTTATATGTTAGTTCAGAGTAAACTCTGTTAAAATATTTAGCACCTCGCATTACAATGCTAATTTGATAACACACTGACTTATATATTCACAGATATTACAAGAAATAAACAACTGGCCAATTGAAAGGCAGCAGATTCTTATATAAAGTCATTAGATAAGCTCTTTTTTTAATTAAAAATGATATCAGGCATATTTCAAAGAACCAGTGATGTCAGACCTGGGTGTTTACTAGAAAAAATTGGCCTAAGAACAATACCCAGAGATTTAATATTGCTAGAGAAACTTTTATCCAAATGTGAATCTATGGGGAGTAGTATTGGAATATATTAAATAAATAAAGGTGGATTCCAAAACAGATGAGGTCTGTAGTCTGCCAAGGATGGCTATGTTATTTAATAGTTTCCCTGAGGAAGGTATCAAAGCTTTTGCCTGCTGGTGAATAAAACAATATTAGAGGCTATGTGAGTATTGATTTCTCTTGATCTTCTAGCTCAGGGTGTCAAACTCACGGCCTGCGAGGCGGATGTGTCATGTGCTGGCCACCCCCACCTCTGGTTTACCAAAGGGGGAAAAAGTCATGATACGTCATGTGATACGTCAAGTTTGACACCCCTGTTCTAGCTAAACATTTAGTCTATTTTGACTCACTTTACAAGAAGATCAAACTTTACCCGATCCCAGTCAATACCATTCTTATTTACCTTTCTTTTGTCCAGTGATGGCAATTAACAAAATAAATAAAATATGCTTTATATTTATAACTTACTAACAAAGTCTGGATTCTTACCCTCAATCAGTATTAACTGTTAATGTTATCAGCTGCTAGCCTTTTCTGACTTGGGAGTTCTTCAAATACCATTTTCAGAGCAATAAAACAAAAAAAATTAAAATAAATATTTAATAAAGACAAAACTCAGAACTTTGGCCACATATGCGTTTTTTAGGTTATCTGAATCACCGCCCTGCCTAATTTCTGAGAAGGTAATGGCTGGGGTAATTAAATGGGTACTAAATACTTTTCATCTGATCATTTTAAATGCAATCAACACCTTTAAAAAACCTATTAAGACTGGAAGGTCTTGCCTTTTTAAGAACACATAAAAGAGTTCCAAATTTATGGAAAAGTAAAAGCAAATTTATGGAAGAATAAATTTATAGAAGAGGAAAGGTTACATTTTTGTGCATACATCTCCTTAGTATGTGGGAATGACTTGGGAAGAGAGATGTTGCCTAGGGGACAATAACATAGGCCAGATCATAGCCTACAGCTGCATAATGGATGTAGAAAGCAGCTCAGAAGGATCTCCCTCCAAAAAAGGGCTTGGGCTGCAAAGAAGACAGTGGGATATTTGTACTTTCAGACTTGTAAGAGTCTCTTAATGTAGCCTTACATTAAACCAGAATTAGCTAATATGGTCCTCCTTCCAATCTGGTCTTCCCAGAAAGGCTGACACTTTCCCACAATAATCAAAACATCTATAAAAAAAGCTTTCTTGGGTCTGGAGCAGGGGTGAAATCCAGCAGGTTCTGACAGGTTTTGGAGAACCAGAAGCGGAAATTTTGAGCAGTTCAGAGAACTGGTAGCGGAAATTTTGAGTAGTTCAGAGAACCGGCAAATACTATTTCTGGCTGGCCCCAGAGTGAGGTGGGAATGGAGATTTTGCAATAACCTTCCTCCAAGAGTGGGGTGGGAATGGAGATTTTGCAGTCTCCTTCCCTGTCACGCCCACCAAGCCACACCCACCAAGCCCACCAAGCCACGCCCACAGAACCGGTAGTAAAAAAATTTGGATTTCACCACTGGTCTAGAGAGATACAAAAATGTCTTGATGTGGAGCTGCAAGAGCAGACGGACTTCTAAACATACAATGCTTTCTTAGAAATAAGAACGGTTAGGACTATATTTTCATTTTATCCTTATATTTACAATTAAATGGAAGAAATGTGTGTTGCCAAGGAAATTGCCTGCACTAACATTTTCAAGTTGCTGCATGGATTCCTTTGGTAGCCTTCTTGCGTTTCCTTTATTTATTTTCATTTGTGAAGAATAATTTATTCAAGAGGGAAAAGAATAGCTGCACAATGTGCTTGACTGAACACTAAAATCCATTTCTCTGACAGCAGTCTTTGATTTTAAAATAGGGAAGGAAACAGTGCCTTTCCCATGGTCTCCACATAACACTAGATAGAAATCAACAGGGTGATTTGATTTTAGAATCAAAATGGACGCCTTAAGACTAACATCTAGAGCTGTGGTCCTATGCCCTACACCCTGAGGAAATGTTTGATTATATTCACAAACAAGTAATTTTGACTTATGACTCATCCCTTACAGAAACAAGCCGCTCTTTGTCACACACCCTGAAATTCTATTTTGTACCCTCTGGGACTATGGGCACTCCAGTTGGCAACTTCTGATTTTGGGCCATAAAGGAATATCAGAACTATAAACTACACACAGGAGTAAAAAAGAAAAAGATATCCCAGTATGGCACACCCACTTCTGTATTCTTGCCAAGTAAACTGACTAGGCATGTCCATGAAGTCACCAGGAGCCCAGCATGACTTGAGAGATTTATCTTTAATTGGAAATATGTCCTTTCATGTATAAGTTAACAATGCACAATGCCCTGCTTACATTAGTGGGGGAAAAAGATTTATGTTCTATCTCTCTGTTGTGAAGCATGGCTGTTATATAAAAGTAAATAATTAAAGCTACTTTACTTAATTTTATTTTTCTCTGATGTTTTAAAAATTAAATACTTTGGCTTTTCCCTTTCTTTTTAAAAGACTCTTCTCTTTTAAAACTCAGAAATTCAGAGACCAAACAATCTACCAGCAGCTTCCACAAAAAGGACTATTGAGGGCTACAATTCAGAAGCTGTTCTCATTCAACTTAAATCTTGGCTCCATTTGTACCATCTTTTGTAACAGTCTGTGTGCATAAATGGGCATATCGCACAAACAAATGCCATATAATACAAAGTTCAGTTTAAGCAATATTCTTACAATCCTCAAAGAAGGCTCTGTCAGGCAGACTTCCTATTAAATTCTTGCTAAACTCCTCACTCTAAATTACATGAATTTTAATAATCCATAATTTATAAATATGACCAACAACCAGTGCACAAATTATTTTAACTATTTCTTTGTGATCATATGTAGAATTTACTTCTGAAATGTCACAAATAGGATTGCAGTCTATCAGGCGTTTTTCATTAATTTATAAAAAGGGTGCCATATTTTCTTGTATTTCAGGGTAGTAGTCTTCTTTTTCTAAATATATTTTCATTAAATAATTACCCAAAGTTGAACATTCTTCACCAAAGTTTCTGAACATTTCTACACACAGATAAAGTTTTAGAAGATAAATAAGTATGATTCATTCTGGCCGTAGCCAAAGGTTCAAAAAACAGGTTTGAACTTTTGATGCCTCTCCATCCAATGTGGTCCCAGCCTTCCCAAATCTCCAGAAAATAAATCATTTGTCTTTGGATAGTGTGGTATTTCCAGATTGTGGAACATAAAAACAATTTTCTTTACAGCAAACAAAGTATAATACAATGGAATTATTAAATCCCTCAGACTCATCCTAAACATAACTCAGAAGATCTGGATATACTATCTCACTTTAAAAAAAAAGAAAGCGTTTTTGCACTGCAAGGAAGTCATAGAGATACTGGCGCGATGATATGGAACTCCCAAGAAATTGTATAATGGAGACAGTACAATGGAAATCAGTGTTGGCAATTTCAGAAGAGACTACTATTTTATTTTACATTTGGGGTTAAACTATCCTTAATACATACTGGAAGGAAGTAACATTTGCTGCTGGGCAGCATTTTCACATTTTTTCAGCCAAATAATATATTATTTATGGCTGAATTAAAAGGCAGTGTTCCCTTTCAAATACTTAGGCAAATGGAATTCTGTGAGCATACAGAACTTGATTAAGTGTTGCATAAAAGCAAATTTTCAGTGAGTATCAGGTATCCTTGAGGTAGTATCAGGGTATTTTATGGATTCCATCATTCATGAATTCAGAGTCAGCCCAGCACTACCTGCCATGAGTACACTATATGAAACATTACCTTTGCATATGTTTCATTTTTACGCTGCTCAGAGTCCTTCTATGAGGGATATGGGTCATTTCTAAACAAGAGAGAGAGGGGGAGGAGGGAGGGAGAGAGAAAGAGAGAAAGACAGACAGAGGGACAGGTAGGTGAGAGATACAGATAAATAGACAGATACAGACAGAAGACACCAAAGGCACTATGCACTCAGCTGGGGTTTTGTTATATATAAAAATAAAATATTAATTTAGAAAAGCCTGAAACAGACTTCTCAGACTTCTTCTGATATTGGAAGTTAAGAAAATTTATCCAAGCCAGAAAGCCTCATGGTTAAGGATCATTGAGCATTAAGGAAATTGAGGCAAACCATATTTTATTCATTAAATTAAAATTTGAGGTTGCCCAACTCCTCCATAACTCTGAGGGACTTATAATTAAAAGAAAACAACATATACTAAAAAAAGAGTACTGCTGCAGAGAAAACCTTGATACAAATAAAACCAAGAAGTCAAAGGGACATGACCACCATCCTTTCCCAGGAAAACAACCACGTTTTTTATAGTTTGTGGAAATTCAAGCAGTGTGACTTTCAGAGCATAACACTGCAGAGGTCAGCGTCTGCCATCAAGAAGGCATGCTTTCTGGGTGCTGCAAGGTGACATTGTTTGCTTAATGAGATTTAGAATGTGTCCACTTTATCAGCCCTCATTGAACTGGTAAAAACATATGGAGAGAAGCAGTCCCATGAAGGGCTTTACACCAGTAGTTAATAACCATTATACGGAATTGCACCCAGAAGCCAGCCAATAACATTGCAAATTTTGAAGCAGTGGGAACACATGTCATGACACATATCATTGCCTGCACTACCACTACTCTATATCAGGTATAACTATTGGGTAATCTTCAAGGGCAGCCATAGGGATGGCTATAGAAGGCATCACAGTAATCCAACTGTGAGAGACCAAGGTGTAATTGACCTCCTTGGTCCTGAAGGGCCTCCTGGTTCAAGAAGGAGATATACCACTAGATGAACGTGTACAAAATTTATTTCTCTTTCAGCAGCTGTCAGTCCAAGAGGACCCCCCAAACTGTGCCAATCACACAAGGGGAACAGTAACCACATTGAAAATTAAACATGGACTATCCCCAGAAACAGATAATGAATCCTTACAGGCCTCCCCATCCACATCTGGAGAGGCTCCAGGTACTGAGCCAGGACTTGGACAGGGTCACTTCTTTGGCCTGGGGGCTACTGATGATTCTTAACCCCACAGCAAATAGATGGCTTCACCTAGTGATTCTATGAAGAATCAGTTAAAACCCTAGCCGGAACACAAACAGATATAGCTAATGCAGAAAAGAGATTGCAAACTACGTTTAGTCAACATTGTCCAGAAAATGATGCATTCACATATGTTTTCACTGGCTCTGTCCCATCACATATATTGACTTATCCACCCTAAATAAAAACTGCATTGTAAACAACCTTGCATTAGCATAACCATCCCACAATAATAGAGATCCAGTTCCCGATAGGAGATAATATATACCGTAACAAATGAAAAAGATTACTAGAAACAACTTCTCATCTTTAATAACCAGTGCCAACGAATGAAGTAATTCAGTGGAATCTTAAGGAAATCCAAAACATATGCTAGACACAGAATCTTCTCCCCATGAGTTTATGAAAACAAAGAATGCAGTAAAAGAAACAACAACGATGTAATTCAGAATAGTATAACAACATTTAAGGAATTATTTTAAAAACCGCCACCCTGATGTAGTGGTTAAGACACCAGGCTAAAACCTAGGAGACTATGAATTCTAGTCCCACCTGAGGCATGAAGCCAGCTAAATGGCCAGTCCCTCTATCTGAGCCCCAGAAAGGAAGCAGTGGCAAACCACTCCCAAAAATCTTACTAAAGAAATTGCAGGAAATAGGCCAGACAGTATCCAGGCGTCAACAATGACTTAAACATACAAAATAAATAAATTCAAGTATTTTAAAATGCAGGCACTTTCAATTTAGCATGAACAGCCATACTTTTTAAATTTGTATTACCTTCAGGAGGTGGTGGTGGAGGGAATCCTTCCATTTCCATTCTATTCTTCTTTCCCTAATGTGTTTTCTTTTCAATGTACAATAAATGATTCTGTAATAAAAGACAAGTTAAAACAGGTGAACATCTTTTCACATTTTTAGAACATAACATATACCATAGTGACTATGCGGCCGCGCGGGCTGTTATGGGAGCTTCCCTTTACTTCCAGTTACTCCCGTGTAACACATCTCCTGCGCGAGCTGCACTAGCTGCTGGTGGCTCTTCAGATCCGCTTCAAGGTGCTGGTACTTACCTATAAAGCCCTTCATGGCATGGGCCCGGGGTACTTGCAGGACCACCTCCTACCGGCCTCCCACCACCCAGTGTGCTCACATAGGACAGCCCTTCTCCGGGTGCCGTCGGCCAGACAATGTCGGCTGGCGGCCCCAGGATGAAGGTGTTCTCTGTGGTCGCACCGACCCTCTGGAATGGGTTACTCACGGGCTCCGGACGGCCCCGACCTTCGCACTTTCCACGCCAACCTGAAGACATGGCTTTTTCAGCAAATTCCCTGATCTGCTGCGAGGTTTTAATTGTCTGGAGATTTTAAATTGGTTTGTGTTAGCACTATTTTATTGTTATGTTGTTTTTATTCTGTGAGCCGCCCCGAGTCCTACGGGAGAAGGGCGGCATATAAATTTGATAAAATAAATAAATAAATAAATAAATAAATAAATAAATAAATAAATAAATAAATAAGCCACCCTTCTCCGGAGACTCAGGACGGCTTACAATGCATTAAGCAATAGCCTTCATACTTTTGTATATACCTGCTTAGTACGGCTTTCGGGGCTCCCTAAGCGGTGTTCTTTTTTTATACAAGGTCAGCTTATTGCCCCCACAAACCGGGTCCTCATTTTACCTACCTCGAAAGGATGGAAGGCTGAGTCAACCTTGAGCCTGGTGAGATTTGAACTTGCAGTAATTGCAGGCAGCTGGCAACTAAGTGCTACTTTAACTGTAGGCATGAAAGCCACTGGATCACTTTCATTCTCAGCCCAACCCACCTCACAGGGTTATTGTGGGGAAAATAGTATTAGAAAGAAGTAGTAGTATGTTTGTCACTTTTATTACTTATGAAGTAATAAAGATGGGGGAAACCTAATAAATAAAGTAGCAGAAGCCATTATAGTACAACAGTGCCTTATGACAACCTACAACCACAATGTGTCCTTTATTATAGGTAGTGCTTTATTTCAGAAATAGATTTAAATTTATGTTTATTTATTTTTCAAAAATCACTCTGTCCTTTATTTTGGTCATTTAACTTTTACCATACAAACAGCACAAAAATGCAGCCTCTTTCATATTCTTGTGAAAAACCATGCAAATGGAATTGTCTTTTTAAAATGAATTTAAATATACTGTTTGATTTTAGATATTTTTAGTAGGTTATGCATTTTGATAAAGTTTTTCTTGGTTTTGTTCTTGAATTTTCCTTTGTAAAAAGTTTGAAAATTTTATCCTTGTGAATTTCTTTCAGATTTTCCCCTTTTTCAGGTGTGTCCTTTATTTTTTTTTCCAAGAAAATATGATCACCATAGCCATACCACATCAAGAATCCACTCAATACCATTTTGCTTGTGTTTAATAGCAGAAACTTTCATTAAGGTTATTGATGCCAGACACTTAGTAAGTTGTTCTCAAACAAATACTGTGCCAGAAAATCTATCTTTATTATACCAACCTAAACTCTCCTTCATTTGTCCTAACATCTTCCATTTTTACGCTGATACAGAAATGACTGCCTGCAGTATAACTGTGCTTGTGTTATCATGCTATACTAACTCAGCAATTAACTCAGGCACTCGGCCAACAGCCCTTACCAATATCAAAAGTGTAAGATACTCATAAGCCTTCTCTAAGCCTATATTATGGGCTGGGGCTACTCTATAATAAAATAATTTGACAGATTTATGATTAAATGGCATGAGGCTTAAATCCAGATAAACTTAACTTCAAATTAATTCATAATCCTGAACAACAAGGAATTAAGGACAGAATTTTTAAGTTTAGCAATAAGAAACGCAGGGATTAAAAATTACATCAATAAGCTTTAAACCCAGAAACAAGCCTAAAATACCAGACTTAAAGAAAGTACGTATAGTGCTCAACTTACAACAGTTCATTTAGTAACCCTTTGAAGTTACAATGACACTGAAAAAAAGTGACTCGTTACCATTTTTCACACTTACGACTGTTGCAGCATCTCCAAGGACACATAGTCAAAATTTGGACAGTTGGCAACTGGCTCATATTTATGAAGGCTGCAGTATCCCAAGGTCATATTATCACATTTTGCAACCTCCTGATAAGCAAAATCAATGGGGAAGCTAGATTCACTTAACAATCGTGTTACTAATTTAACAAATGCAGTGATTCACCTAACAACTTTGGCAACAAAGGTTGTAAAATGGGACAAAGTTCACTTAACAGCTGTCTTATTTAGCAACAGAAATTCTGGGCTCAGTTGTGGTTTTAAGTTGTAAAGACTGTGCATACAGCTTGCTTGTTCTGCATTTCCATGCATTTTCGCAGTATATAAGGCCTTGCCAGTAGTTTATAAGGAAGAGGCACACTGCCAGTACTTCTCTCCAATTTGCTTATGATATTAGCAACTTTTGCTAGGACTGTGCCAAAATTTCTTGCTGGCTTCAGATTTTTGCTATAATCCTATTGAGAAACTGACACATCCCCATGTTAAAATGCAAAGGAACCACGTTGCATGATACAGCCTTAGAACAGGCCACAACATGTACAGTAATACTTTTTCATCAGTTTTCGTGTCTCTCTCATACGTTGGGAAGCCAACCGAATTCATGACACTGAGATGGGCGGTGAATAAACATAATAGTAAAACGTGTTAAATTCACAAATTCAAGCATTTCATTATGTGAGTGAAATACCCTAAATTTAATTTAATACAATTTTGATCTAACATGTCATGGGCCAGTTTTTGTTTGTTTGGGGTGTTTGTCTCAATTACCTATGAATCAAAGAAAAAAAGGCCATTGTTTTTGGATAATTACCATATGAAATGCATTCTTTACTAAGGGGTTGCAGAACTGACACCCACAGTGGAAATTTGAATTAAATATTACCGAGCTTGAAAAAAAAAAGAACTTGTTTTGAATCTCACAAGAATATTTTGAGCAAGCAAAATATGTTTCAATGGTTTTCAATGTTGTGATAGCCATCTTACAAATACTGAGCTGTCTATAACAACATGAATGCAATCTCAACGACATGACTATCGCTATTTTCAATGTGTATAATTTAGCAATTAATTTTCTATATCATAGATTGTTTATGTTCCACTTTTCCATTCCTTATCATATTATTTTAAGAAAGAAAAACCAGCATCAATAACTTGCTGTGTTTTTATTATCACATAGAGCTTGGTGTCATTTGAGACAAACCTATGAATAATTTGATTCTTTTAATATATTACCGGTAGTTTTCTCCTAAGCATATTTTGATTGTGGAACATTATTACAAACTGAACTAAGTTCAAAGTAAGCTTGAAGGATAAATTTTATTATTTTCTCCATAACTAAAAAAAACAGATTTTAACTAACAGTTAATTAGTTATGTTTCTGCAGATGAATAAACTTAAGTACTCCTCTTACAAAGTGATATGTACTGTTGTGGTAATAAAGTACAGAATCTAGTCAACACATTTTCTCTACATATTTTAGAATAAAATGAGGTACTTTATTTCAAATGATTCAATATGCTAATTGCCATGAATATTCCTAAAATAATATTGCAGACTATAAAATTTTTTCCTTGTGTTTTATGTTTATTATAACCATTCAAGTGAGGGGAAAAACATTTTAAACTTCTGGAAAACAATTCTAAGCTACTTTTTATATTGTAATTCAATTATTCCCATCCGCAATATGGAAGAGTAAGCAGGACAAATTTTTAACCTTGAAAGTTACCATAATATATTCAGAGGTTTGTCAGATAAAATACAAGCTTTGTAACAACTGAAACAGATTTTTCTAAACATAGAACTTCTGTGCTGCTTGTGTGGGTTAGCTGCTTATCCACCCATGGACTAAAGGATTAGTTGTTCATTAGAATTACTATTCCATAAATTTGAATCAGGACTATCAGGAGAATCATGATCTATTAATTTAATGTACTTGCATTTCTGAGGTTGCACTTTCTAGTTTATTCACTTTTTGTTAGTTCTAACAAGACAGGTTTTTTTTTTAAGCAATGGTTTAATATGTGTTTGTACGTATGTTTTGTTTCTTGTTTCACTACATTTCATGCATCTTTCAGCATGGTCTTTCTTACCAATTACAAACACAGATAGGCCACGTTTAGTACAAGTTTGAATGATGTGATATTCAATTTAGGACAGATTGTAAATTGATACCAGACTGCATTTAATGCAACCTCAAATTCAAGGGTAAAGCAAGGTAGTGTGTACACAATTTAGGTTAGCATATGTGAATTTGCAACTGTGGTTTTAAGAACTGTGAATCTTTGTGTGTGCAAAATAGAGAAAATGGAATGTCTGTCAGTACAAGTTTAAAAAAACAAATCATTACTTCATTACATTAACGCCACAATTTGATGTGACTGAATGACATGAACAAGGTCAAGGCTACAATAGGACAAGATGTTGGAATGGCTGAATCTATAATATATATTTTTTGTTTTATTTTGCTTTCTATAACTAATCTGTTACTTGTGAACCATGATTTTAAATTGTGAAGATATTTTTATATCCTTTAATATTTGATTAATATACATAAGACATTTGTCTAAAATTTTCATTGCCTGTTTGTTTGTTTTTTTTTAATTTGATTTATATGCCGCCCTTCTCCGGAGATTCACGGCGGCTTACAATGCGCTAAGCAATAGCCTTCATTCTTTTTGTATATTTATACAAAGTCAGCTTATTGCCCCCACAACTGGGTCCTCAATTTACCTACCTTAGAAAGGATGGAAGGCTGAGTCAACCTTGAGCCTTGGCGAGATTCGAACCTGCAGTAATTGCAGGCAGCTGTTCTTAATAACAGGGTGCTTTAGACCACTGTACTACCAAGGCTCTTTCTGAATAAACCTGCTTCTGAGTTGGAACCAATTACCACATTTTCCATAGAAATATTTTGAATAGTATGAATTCAAATAATGTGACTACCTCAAGAGATTTATTAACTACACTAATTGAGAACTACACATGACATTGGCTTATTGTCCTAAACTACACATTTTCCACTTAAATCCTTCCAACTGTTTTAAAATATAAATCCCAATCACCCACAATGATCAGGCTGGGGCAGGATGCCCTGAACTCAAGAGTGTATGGCACTCTTGGGCTGATGATGGTGACTGATGGTGTCACCTCCCAAGATTTGCATTTTAGAATGATTTAGAAGAAGGGGGCTGGTGTTAGTGCCCTCTAAGTTTTGGCAGCCTGGACCACTGACTACTTGGCTTCAGCCTATAGGGGCCCTGTCTGAACTACAAGCAATATTAATTATACTTAAATGCTGAAACTATTGGCTGCATTTGGCAAGTAATTGATAAGTGGTAGTTATTTGTAAGGCACCCTAACTAGAACTGTAGAATGGACCAATATGTTAAACTTTTCCTTATAACAATTAGGGTTCTAATTCAAATCAAATTATCTGCACTTTTTCCTAGTAAAGAACAAAAGTGTAGCCTATTCCTGATATTAGTTCTTACATAATTTTCTATCTATTTAAACTGTGAAATTTGGTCCCAGTATAACTCATCATTCTGTACTGATCTAATCCTGCAAATCACTTTTGTATAATATGACATTATAAATATACATTTTTTTTCTTTTAAAAAGGAAGCTATGTTACAAGATTGGTGTAAGTAGTTTGATTGCCTGTTTGCAATTTTTTTTTCCAAAATGTTTGATATTTCATCTCTGAAAAGTTTCAACCAATAGGGAAAGTAGTCATCAGGAGTTATAAGAGCTGTAATCCTAAATGTTTAGAAGATGCCTTCCCTTAACAGATTTTAATAGACTTTATATAATAATTTTAAAACCTGTCCCATTCATTTATTTTATCCAAGGGATGTACAGCAAAGGCAAACCTAAATCAGCAGCCCCAAACTTTTGGCACCAGGGACCGGTTCTGTGGAGAGAGGTTTTTCCACCGACCAAAGAGAGTGTTGTTTCGTGTGCTGCCTGCATCCCATGGATGGATCTTTGCTTGTTTGCACGGACCAGTCTCTAGCATGCTGCGGACCGGTACTGGACCATGGACCGGGGGTTGGGGACCCCTGACCTACATGACACACATTTGCATTTGGTGACGTGATCAACAGCATGAGATTGTTGGACTATAAGACCTAGAATTCACTACCATGTAGGGTCAGTGAGTTAAAAATATCCAAATCACTTTGGACTCTTCACTTTACATAAACTCTCACAAACCTGTTTTATTTAGTAAAGCTTCTCTACTTTATAGCCTCCTCATATACAAAAATCCACATCAGCCAGCTACAAATTGCAACAATTTTGGAATTCAATCTCAATAATTTGTTACAAATGCCAAATCTTAGTTCTCTATTTGCACCTGCTCAACTTTGGATTCATCCATCACATTAAGCCCTAAGGTGGCTAGCTTCTTTTTTGGTTTAATGTGTTGTTGTTCAGTCACTAAGTTGTGTCTGGCTCTTGCCAACCCCATGGACCACAGCACGCCAGGCCCTCCTGTCCTCCCGGAGTTTGCTCTAATTCATGTTCATTGTATCAATGACCTATTTAACCATCTCTTCCTCTGCCTTCCCCTTCTCCTTTTGCTTTAATTTCCCAACATCAGGGTCTTTTCCAATGAGTCCTCTCTTCTCATTTGGTGGCTAAAATATTTGAAATGTGGTGAGTAAACTCAGCTAATTGTGTACATTCAATAAATGAGAGTTAAAACAATTTGAGTTAATGCAGTATGCAAATCTCATCTCTACCTTCCTATGACAATCTACAATCATCCTTTCTGTAGCTTCACAATGGAGCTTATAGTTATTCAGGGCCCTTAAGGCCATTTTGATTCTTTAAAACCCTCCAAAACAATCGTCCTGTCTTTCTAATACTAATCCTTGTGACAGTCTCCAAACTCTTATCTTCCATCAATACATTATACTAGATCATAAATTTTAGTGCACTGAGTCATTTATTCATTTAAAGTTGGATCTTTTTGAGCAATCAGCCAATTTTCTTGCTCTAATCTGCAACATAAAATGGAAATCTGGCTCACTTACTGAGCCATGTGTGACTAAAGCGGGTTTTCCCTCATTGATGATACCAAATGCAACTCTGCTCAGATGGGTTTAAAAAAAAGAAAACTTAGGATTCTGCATGAATAAAAAATATCTCTCCATTGATAGTTTCTCTACAAAGGCTGCTTTTCTTTTCCTCAAGTGTTCATTATATAAATATTCTGGGAATTTCCTAATTCATTTGAGTGTCGAAATACACGGTGAACTGCCAGATACAGTATTTTAACAAAGTATTCCAGTTCCTAAAATTCTGTCAAGTGGATATACATACAAAGATGAGCTGATCTGAAAACAATGCTTCTAAATATTTTATCCAAAATATTTAAAGTTCATCTTTCTGTACCTGTGGCACTCAAGAGGAGCTTTCATAAAGTCATATAATATTGGAAACAGAACTTTTAAAAGTTATTAAATATACATAGGCTGGTTCCCTGTTCATCTGTAATATAATTTCTGTTCTGTGAATTATGAAATATTGGAATAGCATGATGAGCACACATTTTACACCATATAGTATCTTACAATTATTTCTTAGATTACATTACACTTAGCTTCAAACAATCTATTTCAAAAATAATGCTGACTTATCTTAAAAGTTAATATTTCAAATAAAAGATAAACATTATCTTCTATAATTCAGCAAGTTAAGCTTTCTTCAAAGTGATGCATCTTTATGCTTTCAAGGTCAATAATCAATTATTCCTGAGTAAAGTGTCTAAAATCTAAAGTAGCATTTGTTCCTCTGAACATTCTTTCTCACATTTTCAGAATCTTTTCATGTTAATCAAAGGTGATAACTAGTTGTGGCAGAATGCAATTAATCATAAATAATCATTACATTGCTAGAAAGTTGTTGAGGATAAGGCAAAAGGCTTGTCCAAGATTTGACCACATGGGAAAAGCTAGGACTGAGACACAAAACACAAATCATTCATTTGAAATCAAGAGTTCTTTCATACAGAATCACCCTTTCCAAATCTTCTCAGCCAACCAGCATTCTAAGCACACAAGACCAACAATTCATTAATTGTAAAATCTATCTCAATTCAGCTGTTGACACATTATCTAAAACAATGACATTTCCTCCCAGTCTCTCTAAACTAGAAACTTCAAGTAAAAATTATGCCCACAGCCATATTCCAAAGTGTTGGTTGGGTCAAGGATGGACACTTAACTAAAACTGACACTCTATTTCAACTGACTTAATTATACGTAGTGCATGAATATATATATTTAGTATATTTATTATAAGTAATATCTATACAATTAATACTTTCTTCCTTCTCTCGTTCAAAATTAACAATTCAGAGGCTTCATTTAACACTGCAAACTTATCTTCTGCATTCCACCTAAATGCTCCCATTGTTCTCCCAAAGACTTAGAGTATTAACTACAGTTTTTTTAGGTCCCTCTTTCAAATAATTCTCCAGCAACTCCCATTTTTCTGCCATAATCCTCAACATCGCTTCTCATACCTTATAGATGGGAAAATTGTAAATGAAAACAGTGACCTCCACCCACCCATTCTTTTGATTCTCAAAGTCTCCAGAAGATAAATCTGGCAGGTGCATAAATTTATTTATTTAATCAATGTATTAGCCAGTCCCTTGATAAGATACTTATTTTCACTTTCTAGCGTTAGTGGAATCACACAGAAACTAATTCCAAAATAAATCACAGATATTAAGGAACATTCCATGGGTACACAGACAGACACTGATGGGTCCAACCACAAGTAATGACTTCAAGTTGGCACGGGTAAAGTCTCAAGTTATTGGTAACTTATTTTTTTCAATATAAAAAAAATTGTAAGAAATTCCAACTTTAAAATAGCAGGAAAGGTCTAAATTTGCTGATAATTCAATAATGGCAGCAAAGGGGTTTTTTTCTGTAATCCCGAGGTAGGCAGGGATTATTTTAAATGAATTTTCTGTATAAAATATTACTGATTGGTAAGATCGCTATCACACCTCTTCTTCAAGAGCTCAAGTTGAATTATCTGGAAATTTCCCTTTATTTCCACAACTACCCTGTGAAACACAGGCTCAGATATCCACACCAGAACACACCTGTCAATCAGTCATCTAACTACTGCATCCCCAATCATTTCTATGTAAGGTGATTATTTACTGGGGGGGAGGGAACCCACCTCTCGCTACAGAAGTCAAGAAAGCATTTCTATAGTCCCACACAGCATCTTCTAGTAAGTCCACAATTGGGCAAGTGAATAAAACTGGTAAGAGAACAGGTCCTTTTCTGCATGTAATCAACTGTACATTTTCTTGTGCAGACTCCATCACTTTTGCCACACCCCTAGTGAGCTTCCTCTTTTGCAATAGACACTGGGGATGATTAAGGAGGAATCAGGATGTACACTTGGCATCACCACCATCTTTCCAAAGGAACTTTTACACTTTGGAAAGCTGCACTGCTGACCCCAATCACTGCGAAGCAGGCAGCCGCAGACATCAACATTATATAAAGAAATGCCTACAGACTGTCCAGAACTCAATTCCATACAGTTAAATTACTTTATTCTTAAAAACATGCCCAACCCTGGAACAACATCATCCCGCGCACATGCAGAGAGAGAAATGCTGAGCACAAATAACTCTAGACCGGAGTCAAACCCGCAGATTTAATTAGATACATTTATTAAAGGGCAACACATTAAGCATTTATGTTGGGGAAAGAAAAAAAAAAAACACCTCTCCTCTCCGTGCAGATTTACTTCTTTTTTTTTTTTAAAGGAGATCCTCCCAACACTCTTTTCCAAAAAGTCTTGCTGAGCAAAACCATTCCACAGAAAACTCTTTTTTAACAGTTTTTGGCATCTATAGCTTATGCCTATATATGAATTTTTTCACGGTGACACCATCAGTTTGCTGGATCCAAGAGGCTGCATACATACACATAGACAGACAGACACCCCACATACCCGCTGTGGATAAACCTCGGCTCCATCGGGGGAGGGAAACGAAAGGGACGTACTCGTTGGGGCTCCCATAGGGAACAACAAGTAAAACTTCTCTCCCCCCCACCACTCCCTCCGCCCCTGAGCCAAGCAGCCGCAGAAAGCTTCCTTGGGCATCTGCCTGCAAAGGGTGAACGGAGGGAAAAGGTGGGGGGGGCAGTTCAAGCTCCCCCCCTTCCACTCGGGAGCCCATCTCCACGCGCGCCTCAACTTTCTCCTCCGCAAAAGCCCGTTTCTGTCCCGGTCGCGCCGATCCCTCGCCTTTGAGGATGCCCTAAAGCGAGCACTCAACCCCTCGGCCGAAAGCCAAGCCTGTCCGGCATCGCTTTGGTCACCTTTGCAGCCTCCAGGCACTGCCACCACCACCCCTCCACTCCTCCGGCTTCACCGATGCTGAGGTCCCCTCCGAAACACGCAGGCGGTCAGCATTTCTCCCGCACACGCACGCAGGATACCCTGCCGAGCCGAGGATGTCGCTGAGACCTCGAGCATGATTGGAGGAAACCGGGGAGGAATCGCCCCCTCCGGTTGGCTCTCCCGACTGCCACTCCAGCGGCTGCTCCCGCTTTTGCAGAGGCATAGGGCGCTGTGAGAAGCAGAGCTGCGCCGCCGCTCCAGATCTTTCCCTTCCACCCTCGTACACGCATGCATCGCATTCCTCGATGCCCACGTGACCCGCCTAATTGCTCTCTATTGTACAGCTGGGCTGCGCGGAGTAAGGAGGCTGCTGTCAGCTTTTGAGTCCGGTCCAGGTTGTCCTGGCTGGTTTCTTTCTCTCAGCAAAAGAGGCTGCTTCCCCCCCCCCCCAAAAAAAAAACCTGTGCAAACCCCTCCATTGGCACTAAAAACAACTTTGGCATTTTCACCTCGTTTTCCACAACTTTCTGTGGCCCTCTGAGTAAAAGCATTAATTCCAATGGAAGCCTTCTGAGGCATCCCCACCCTGAACCGCCACTCAGTCCGCCTTCTTACACAGGCGGGGCGCTAAATTTGAGTGTTTAAGCAGTTCTGTTGGCTTACACCACAACCCGGCCGTGTTATTTATATAGAGCTTAAAGTTTTTTGACGGCCTTTTTTTCCAGTGATGCTTCCAATCCTAGATAGGGAAGGTAGTCTCCATAGACACTTAAGGGACAGTATTTTCTTAAGACGAATATAAGCAATCGAGAGTTTTGTGCCTTAAAAGTTGCTGAACGGGAGGTGTTTTTGGTTTTTTTTACTCTTACAAGAATTGCTAATTGGTAAATGGCCCAACAATAATCAAGATAATTTACTGTGTAATTCTAGAATAGTGCCAACAGGTAGCTGGCCAGTATATAAGTTTAATAAATGAACTCTGGACTATAGAAATAAATGGACTATAGAAATAAACCAACATTAGGCCCAGGCCACAAGCCAGTTGGTCAATTATTTTGTCGCAGTCCATGGGTCTACAGCCAAAATGCAGACATAACTTGGATGCTGTATTTGATTGTGCAAAATAGTATTCACTGATCCAAAAAGCAGACCCTGCACCTGTGGGGAATTATGCTAAGATAATGATGATAGAAATGATAATATATGATAGCTTGGTCTAGTGATTTAAAGCATCAGATTAGAAACTTGGAGACTGAGGATTCTAGTCCCATCCTAGGTATGAGAGCTGGCTGGTGACTGTTGGCCAATCACCCTCAGCCCAACGCACCTCACAGGGTGGGTGGTGGTTCTGGGGAAAATAGGGAGAAATATTAGGAATCTTCACCACCTTAAGTTATTTATAAAGTAATAAATGTGGGTTAAAATTCTAATAAATAAAAATAAAGAGCATTGTCATCTTTTTGCCCACTTCATAAATAGGGTCTTTTAAAGATTGATAATATGAGGTTTATGGTTCCACATTGTTGCATCTAGAACAGTGGTTCTCAACCTTCTTAATGCCATGACCCTTTAATACAGTTACTCATGTTGTGGTGACCCCCAACCAGGGGTGGGTTCTAAAATTTTTTACTACTGGTTCTGTGGGCGTGGCTTATTTTGTGGGTGTGGCTTGGAGGTCATGTGACTGGGTGGGCGTGGCTAGCTGGTCATGTGACGGGGTGGCCATGGCTATGTGTATAGGGACTACTCAGAGGGCTGAAAAAAGTCATTTCTGACAGGTCCTCGCATTTTTGACTTGTCCTCACACTTATGACCATCCTTACATTTATGCCCATGCAACATTCTGAACAACCATGTCACTCATTTCACAACTGCTTCTCTTCACCATGGTGACAAGATAGGGCAAAAATGTAAAATGTGAGGACAGTCGTAAGTTCGAGGACTGGTCAAAAGTGCGAGGACCAGTCAAAAATAACTTTTTCAGCCCTCTGAGTAGTCCATATGCATAAAAGGATACAGCAATAGAGAGGGATGAAGGAAGGGAAGGGAAATTAGAGTAGGAGTGAGGGTAAGAGAGGGAGGAAGAGAGGAGGAGAAGGAGAAAGGAAGAGGAAGTAGGGAGGAGAAGAAGAGGGGGGAAGAGAAAGTAAGGAAAGAAAAGAGAGAGGTGGTAGGTTTGAGGAGAAAGATTGCTGTACAATAAAAAAGATGAAAGGGAAGAAAACCAACTCCAAATAAATATAAAGATATTAAGATAAAGAATGAATTGTTAAACTTTAAAGAATAAAAGAGAATATGAATAAATAGCAATAATTAGAAACACACATACAAACATACAATGTATTTTCTTTGAACAGATTATTTGGCCAGTTCACAAATTTAAACAGTGTTTAGTCATTTCAATTAAATTTACAATTTCTGTATTTCCTTTTTGTCATATTTATTCCTCATCTATTTTTTTAAAAAAACAATATTATCCTTCATCATCATTTCTAATCTTAATCAAATTCAATTTTTCCCTTCTATATTATACCCCTTCGCATTGTCATCTATTTTTATATCCATCCTCACATTGGTTAATTATGTAATTATGTAATACAGTTGTTTAATACAAATTCAACATTTTAATATAAATCAATTAGTTATATAACTATCTTTTTTGTATATTAATCAATATGAACATGAATATTCCAATTATTTCCATGCAATCCAATTTCTTACAAATCAAATAATTATATTTACCAATAATAATAAACCAAATAATTTCCCCCATATATTCCTCCAAACCACAACTTAACCATTTCTGCTTTCAACACAATATACAATTAATAATATCTCAATTATTACAATTCCCTAGTTAAATAGTTTTTTTTTCTTTTGTGGTTTAAAATCTTGAACCTCCTCTTTTGCCCTAAATTTCTCATTGTTTGCAGTTTTGCACCTACCTTTTTTGGTGAGGAAAAAGAAAAAGAAATCTCTCTCTGTCTCATTTTGTCACGTTGCAGCAAAGACCCTGCTTTACTTTCAGTTTCGCTTTTTCAGCATAGCTAGGGGGAAAAAAATCTGCTCCAGCAATTTACCTCTTTGCAGCTAGCTAGCAACAGAGCCCTCCACAAAACAGCTGAGAGCAAATCAGCTGAGAGTCGGGAGGCTGATCAAATCAACTTATGGTAATTAACCTATGCTGAAGCTGAAAGGGGCTGTTTTTTGTATTTTTGCAGGCATCGGTCTACTCATTTGTTTTCTTTTAACACTGATCAGCTGTAGGGCGACCCTTTGAAGCCCCGCGGCAAGAATTTAAACAGGTTTTTTCCCTCTAGCCATCAGCTGGGACTCAGGAGGCAGCAATAGATTGGGAGTGGGCGGGGTAAGCGACCAGCGACCGGCAATCCAACAGAGGCAGAGGGTGAGGGTGAGTGAAGGCGTTGGGGGGGGCGAGAGAGGGCTTTGGCGACCCCTGTGAAATGGCCGTTCGATCCCCAAAGGGGTCGGCCTCCCAGGTTGAGAACCGCTGAAGAAGCTAAATAAGCTGCATCATTTGGATTTCTTTATACCACAGATGTCAATTGTACAGGGCCCTCATAAAACTGGGTTTTACTAAAAAAAAAAAAAAAAAGCTTGTTTTGTTCCCAAGAAAGTATACATTTCTTCCATTTTGCCATGTCTTTTTTTTTTCTAGGCAATAAAATTAAAATACACAATGAGGTACCATCAGTTGTCTTCCAAAAATAATTCAGACACAAATCTTTTTTATTGTTACTTCCATATTAATTTACATTAGCACTGAGGGGTGGAAACCATACTGCATCAGCAATAAGCAGCACTGCCACTTATCATATGTCTAATCCGCCTGTCCCAGTCAGGCAGCCTGCAAATTTAGCAAGAGATCAAAAATATTGTTCACAGAATTCCAGAAACTTAGCTTTTGTTTTTAAATCAAAATGCAACCTAAATCTCTAAACTACAATGCTTCCAAACACAAGGGGATATAGCTTCAAACATAATACTGTAGAAATAAGAGTAAAGCAAATGACTACTATAGATAAGAATGGTTGAGTATAGAGATGAGGCTTTAGCCTTTTCTTAAAACACAGGAAAGGGGGCAGTCAGAACTGGAAACAGCTGATGGCACCATGGAGAAGTCTTCACCTTTTGTACCTGCAATAAACTCTTTAAAGACAAACAGAATTCTTAGCTTATGAAATAGGATAGAAGCCTATTCATATACAGACAGGTTCCAAGCTGTTTAGGAATATATATAGAATTTAAGTTGAAACTTTTTCAAACAGGAATCATATACTCCTATCAGGAAGTACCCAACATTCAAGCTGCCACATTCTTCTGAGTGGTGGCCCCTTCTTGACCCCCACCCTGTTGCTCTTCCAAAAGCCCCCCAAAATGTTGTTTTATTAGCAGGAGGAGACCACAAATGGAGAAGGAGCTGATCAAGTGGCTGATTTGATTGTCTTATTGCTGCCATGGGGGTTGGGGGGGGTGATTTTTCATATGGGTTTTTAATACAAGGTGGATTTTTTAATGTTATAAGCTACCCAGCATTATCTGTGTGTGACTTCAGTGGCTATATACATTTGTTTAATAAATAAATAATTCTAGACCATAATCATTTTTTAACTTTCTTCAGTTGTCTAATTGGGAAAGAACTGGAACATGGGTAATACTGTAGTAGCCAGATTAATTTTTTTTCAGAGAAGGGATTCAATTGATAGATCTGCAGATGGAAAAAAAATTTTCCTTGACACTATACTAACCTGAAGATCAAGAGCAGAGGATCAAGAGGATTCCAAGGCTGTGTTCCTGTTTCTTCAAGTGGGTGGGATGGGGACAAAACTTAGAAGTCATTTAGATGATACCTTAGACTGGGGCAGATGATCATTTCAGTCGGCCAACAAGACTTTGATTGACAAGTTTAGCATGAAAGCAAATTTCCCTACTAGGAATGAAGGAAATAAAAGAATGCTGTCTCTTCTTTCCTATTTTGTTTTTATTGGGATGAGAACTGTTTGCAAAGAGGATATGACAGGAAGCAAATTAGCAAACCACTAATATAAATGAAAATTATATGCCAATGATATTGTAGTAACATATACTCATCCAAACCACTCTAGAACTGTTAATGGAATATATACAGCAGTATGGCTTAGAATATAGAATTAGATTAGATTTTTTAATCCTGCCTTTATTATTTTCATAAATAGCTCAAGGCAACAAACATATTTAATATTCCTTCTATTTTGTCTACAACAAAAACAACCCTGTGAGGTAAGTTGGGCAGAGAGAGAATGACTGGCCCAAACTCACCCAGCCAGCTTTTCATGCCTAAAGCCGGACTAGAACTCACAGTTTCCTGGTTTCTAGCCTGGTGCCTTAATCACTAGACCAAAATGATATAAAAAAGCAGTAACTGCAACAACAGAGTTTAATATTATTGCTAAAAAATCAGATACCAGGGAATTTACTTAACAACAAAAATAGAGATTTCTTTATGAATAACTATTTTCAGACTTAGAAATGTATAAAGGGAAATATATTAAGATGGAGAAAGTTAAATGGAAGGAAAAATGTTACATTTAGTTAATTAATTAATTAATTTATATTTATTTATTTAATCAAATTTCTATACCGCCCTACTCCCGAAGGACTCAGGGCGGTGAACAGCCAAGATAAAATACAGATAATACAAATATTAAAAATCCCTTAAAATTATTAAATATTTTGGCCGAAACACAGATTAAACACCCAATTTATAAAATCACGAATTAAAAATTTAAAAAATTTAAAAGAGGGGAGTTAGGCCAGGCCAGCTTGCTGAAATAGAAAACTTTTGAGAGCACGGCGAAACGTGCGCAGGTCCGGGATCTTCCGTATCTCTGGGGGGAGCTCGTTCCAGATGGTAGGTGCCCCCACAGAGAAGGCTCTCCCCCTGGGGGCCGCCAGTCGACACTGTTTGGCCGACGGCACCCTGAGGAGCCCCTCTCTATGGGAGCGTACTGGTCGGTGAGAGGCTATTGGTAGCAGAAGGCAGTCTCGTAAATACCCCGGTCCGATGCCATGGAGCGCTCTAAAGGTGGTAACCAAAACCTTGAAGCGCACCTGGAAGACCACCGGGAGCCAGTGCAGCTCACGCAGGAGGGGGGTCACATGGGAGCGCCACGTCGCTCCCATAACCACCCGCGCGGCCGCATTCTGGACCAGCTGGAGCCTCCGGGTGCTCCTCAAGGGGAGCCCCATGTAGAGAGCATTGCAGTAGTCCAAGCGGGAAGTAACGAGAGCATGAGTGACCGTATTTAATGAGTAATATCATGCTAAAAGAAACTAGTATGTTTTACTGTGGTATATCAGCCTAATACTGATTGCAAAAATATATCATTTCTTCTCTAAACATTGGAAATGCAATAAGGCTGGATGACTTTTGTAATGTTTTGTGGCAAAGCCCCCAAATTTTAGAAAATGATTTATAATAAAATGGAACAGATTTTGAAAATTAAATGTACTTTCCAACCTTCTATTTTTCAGTTAAACATTATTAAATGTTACCATAAGGTATAACAAGCTGCTTTTCTTGAGCCGTGGTGGCACAGTGGTTAGAATACAGTATTGCAGGCTAACTCACTGCTCACTGCCAGAGTTCGATTCAAGTTTGACTCAGCTTTCCATCCTTCCAAGGTTGGTAAATGAGGATCCAGATTGTTGGGGGCAATATGCTGACTTTGCAAACTGCTTAGAGAGTCCTGTAAAAGCACTATGAAGCAGTATATAAGTGTAAGTGCTATTGCTATTTTGTATACAGTAACAACAGCTCCCAGGATTTTTTTGCTTTTCATTGGCAATTACATACAATTCCTCTGTAGAAGAATAACAAATTTAAGTTGTGGGAGTCTGCATGAAAGTTAAAAGTAGCCTTATATTTGAAAAACAAATCAGATGCAAAACTCAGTTCTATGTGGAAGCTATTCTTGGATTACACTTCCACATATGGTCCTATACAGCAGCCAACATTTGGATTTCTTCAAACACAAGCTTTTAAAATTTAAGTTTGTATTGGATTTGCTAAATATAGGGAGCTTTTTAGATGAGGTAGAAATTATTGTAATTTTTAATCTTGGTTTATTAATACTGTTATTTTGAATATTTTTACTTAATCTTCTAATACTTATGTATCTCAACCCTGTGTACTTTTAAGATTTTTATATTTTTTTTCCTGACTGATTTTTAAATAGAATATCAGTATGCAGATGATATTCAGTTTTAAGTCTCTATCCCAGGCTGACCCAGTTATATTTTTGGAGTACTTTTGCTGTGGAAGGATCTAAGTGAAAAATAGTTTTCAACTTAACCCTAACAAGACAGAATTGCTTTGTGTTCTAGGCCCTCCTAGATGAGAACTTCCTTTAGTTCTCAATGGGATTGCACTGCACCAGACAGGACCAGGGCACAACAAACCATGGAGGAGGGGATATCTTGTACTCACAACTCCGGGTGGCAACCAGGACCAGGAATGCTTTTGCACAAATCCACTTTGTGCACCAACTGCATCCTTTTCTTTGTTTGGGAGCATTGCTCAGTCACATCTTGGTCCCATCAAAGAAGACTGCTGCAATGCACTCTATGTAGGGTTGCCCTTAAATATTATTCAGAAGCTGCAACTGGGGCAATGCAGGGAATTGTTTACAGCTCAATTTACCCTCCATCATAGCTTGACAAGGTGCTCTGGCTCCTTGTAGGCCATCATGTTCAATAAAAAAAATGTTTTCACCCATAGAACAATTAATGATGTGGGGCCAGATTATTTGCAGAACCATCTCTCTCTGATCTGTTTTGCCCATCTCACTAGGTCTGACAGGGTTGGTATAGTATTAGATCAGTGATGGAGAACCTTTTGGGCTTGGTGAGGCAGAAGTTCAGAAAATGCCTTACCTGATTCTGCTGGCATGTCACACACAGACCCTGAATAAGAGATAAACATTTCTCTATCCTATCTTCCCCCTCACACACATCCACACATCTAGGCCACCCTGAACAGCAGCATCTGGGCTTCGTATCATCCCGGGTTCTACTACTTCCACTCAAAAAGGCCACCTCACATTATTCCCCAAGCATGCAAGCCTTGGGGAGTGGTACAATTGCCCTGGTGGTCTAGCACTCCCCAAGATCGCTTACCTTCAGGTGGTGTTCTCTTTCGATTGATAAGCCCCTGCAGCCTACCTGAGGTTGCTCCAGGTCACATGAAGCCTTCATTCTTAAAGCGGCTTTCGAGAATGCTCTTTCTCTGCCTCTGCAAAATGCACACGTACAAGGAGTGCTTTCGAGAATAGTTGTTTGTGGGTGTTGGTGAATACTGGTGGGTCACCTAAAATGTGGCATGTCACCTTTGACACACATATGTCTTAGATGGCACCATTTAATATTGTGATGTTTTAAAAATCAATTTCAGTTGAACAATTGAGTAAAGCAAAATACTGAATTATGAAATCAAAATAAATAATTTTAAACCAGATTTAGAAATTTACAGTAATTATATTTTTAATACACAGATATGACACTTATCACAAATAATTTTATTTATTTATTTTTAAATACGGATTTTAATGTTTAATGCAGTTCTAATAATGAAAACTTTCTGGAGAAATAAATAAACAAAGATCTTTGCATAATACTGAAAAATTAAAATACTGGTAGGTGCCAAACTGAATTTCTATGGGAAAGAAGCTCCTCTGGATACAATAAGTGCATTCACATACTGCCTTATAAACTAAGTAGGAGCATGAACACTGTTGTGAGACATGAAACCAATCAGCATCCATTTTGCAACCCTCAAAGCCTTACCACATGGGCGATGTAAAATATTTTGGCTATTTGCATGGCAAAGGAGTGTTGAAGATAATTTTTTTTCTTAAAACTTCTGAGCCCCTTTCCCAAATGGGTTGCAATCCCACCCACTTTAATATGCTATTCTTGCATTCCATATCCTTATTATAAACCAATTAAGGTCCCAAATTTTGGTTTGAATTTGATAACAGCTGGCTTTCCTGTCAGAAGAAAGAAACAGTTAAAAAGAACTGTAGCTCCTTCTATGGTGAACTGGAAACTTTACTGCTTGTACTCCCCAAACAGTCCAATGTGGAAATTCAGTGTTTGTACTCTGGCCTCATGGCTTGAGTTTTATAATCACAACTGGACCACAGCAAGTTAGTAAGGCTATCATAAATAGATCACAGAATAAGTAAACTGGTAAATTTAGAAAATGTTAGTGATACATAAATAGTATAATGAAATAGAAACTACATTCAGCAACAATGAGAGACAATTCCTTCCTTGTATAATTGTGAACAAGATTAAACTGAACAACTAACATCTTGATGTAAATATATATAAACCACATTTGAAATGAAGGATGCAATTTGGATAGCATGATACCATTCCAAAAAAGATGTAGAGCTTGAAGAATACAAACCATGACATTGATTCTAGTTTTTCCTTTCCACGAATGGGGAAAAATATTGTTCTCTATAATTTACCAAGAGAGGGAGAGATTAAATGGAGATTGTCAGATGTAAATGCCTTATTCTCTAATGTGTAAATAATGTATATATGGAACATCAGGGGTTAACTTATTCTTTGGACTTTAATGTATTCATAATTTACCACTCCCATTCCTGGCTCCACCCCTTGTATATATAAGGAGCCATCCTCCCCATTTTCCTTGCTTCTATCTTGAATATTCAGCGAATATAGAATGCCTATTATGATTAAAGAGAGATATATTTAAATCTCTAACTTCTATTATCTTTATTGAGTCTGATCCTGAAAATATTGCAACAAGCTGGTAGCAGAGGATGGTTAATTGACTCAATAAGTAATTAAAAATGTCCAAGAAAGATAGGCCCAACACCAGGGCCTACAGCAAAGAAATAGAAACTGATCAAGAGATGATCAACGAATCCACTAATGCGATTTCGAGAGAATCCGAAGAATACACCACTGAAGAAGAAGAACTGATGAGTGAAAACAACGACCAGGAAGAAATTGAGATAGAAAATAACGAACTCAGGTCAGAGATATTAAAGATACTAAAAAGCCAAAAGAATGATGAAAGCCTCATCGCGGACCTCCAGGAGATGCTGAGGAACAGCGGAGCAGCGAGAAAGAAAAACGTCATTAAAGAAAAACCCAAAGATCAAAAAACTGTGAGTGAAATGACTACTGAGAAAATAGTTGTAAAAAAGAAAAGATGTGACCTCGCGCGAAATTTTGAATGGCAGCCATCTTGGTTTCAACGAACTTCAAAAGAGAGTGAAGCAGAGCCAATCAAAACGCTCAGTTCAAAATTTCTGGCGCGAAAAACGCTATCAGACGAAGAAAGTGAAAAAGAAGTCTCAAACTCTTCAGATGAACCAAAATCAGAAAGTGAAGACGATTTAACAAAGTCTCAAGTAAAGTCAGCAATGAAAACGCTTTTTGCTGCTTTTGGGCCAAGATTGAAAATCTCCAAGACATCAACGAAGAAGCAAGAAATCAAACCGACAACTCAAGACCTGCACGCTCCCATCCTGACTTCGAAAACGACGACACCCGAGCCCAGAGAGCCATGCCGATTCCGTCCTACACCGCAGACAGAATCGAGTGCCAGCGCACACAAGAGAAAGAGAAGAACCGTTGCCATCACCAAAGCCCCAAAAACCGAGCCAGAGACCGACTCATCTGAAGAGGAGCGGATCGAGAGAGCTGAAATGGAGAGAACCTTCCACAACGACGCCAAAGAAGAAATGAGCAACGCGCATGTGCAAAACTACGTAGACGGCCCCGAAAGACTTGAACTGGCCAGAGAACCGCGCAGACTCGTTACAAGCATCCCAATGCCGTTCTGTAATTTCCTGCACTTGAGAGACCACGGACTGCCTCAGGTTGTAAGTAATGGACAAAATAATGTGGGGAACTTACCCAGTGACTTCCCAAAACTTAGAGTTGATGGCATTAATTTACAAGAGTGGTACCAACAGCTTCAAGTTATTTTCATGAAAGAAAATTTACTATTCTTTATAACTAGTCCTCCAAGAAGACCTTGGACTTTAAAAATAGATTGTTTACATCATAGAGCATTTTTCATAATAATTTCTAGCGTGTCTCCTGCAATGTATCATAGCATCAAACCAAACCTAACTGTATCAGAAATAATTCAATGCATGTTTAATCTATTTCACAGCGATAGCGTAGCCACAACCACAAGAATGTCTAAGGATTTCTTTTCTTCTAGAGTGAAACCAGGGGTTTCTATAAGTGAGCATTTGATAAATCTAAACAAAATAAGAGCTGAGCTGCAATTGAGGGGGGAAGTGATTTCAGATCAAACAATGAAAAGTGTTATTATCAATTCACTTGATCCATCATGGGATAGCTTTATGTCACACTTAGATACCATTAATTTGGGATATTTATCAATAGAAAGTCTATCTAACAAATTGATAGCAGAAGACAATTCAAGAAAAAATCGTTCCAGTAACCAAACAGAACACAAATCTTTTAGGAAAGTAGTCTTTCAAGATAAATATAATGAGGCCTTTAGATGCCACAATTGTGGATCCAGGGAACACAGTAGAAGAGACTGTCCCAAAGTCCCAAGGGAGAGACATAGGCCAGAATATAGGAGCAAATACAATTACAGACAATCTTCCACAGATAGACACAAATATAGAAGTCCACCAAATTACAGAGAAAGTAGAGGGGGTAGAGAAAATTCAAAAGAGAGAAAATCTGGGTCACTAAATGGGCTAAATAAACAAGACAGCACCAGAACACAACAAGATGAGAACAATAATTGGCTTATTGATTCTGGTGCAACAAATCACACCACTAACAACAAAAGTATATTAACCTCATTTACAGAAGATAAGTTTGTGATAAAGGTAGCTAATCAAGAAAAGGTTCAAGTATTAGGCAGAGGAAATGTGACCTTGCCTGGTTTAGGGAAAATAGAGGGGGTATTATTAATCCCAGAAATACCTCACAACATACTGAGTGCTATAAAACTAAGCAGAGAATCTGACATCAATATAGTTTTCTCAAAGGGGAAAGCAACTATAGAAAAGAACAAAACAAATGTAGGTACTGTGATGATAAAAGGGGGTCTACCCTATCTGATAACCAAAGAAAGATGGTTACATAACATTGATTCAAATATGGAAGATTGTATTGAAGCAGATGATGAAAATGTCAGTAACAGTGACAATGATGAATGTAAAATAACTCATGATAACAAAAATACACACAATGAGAAGAAACCAAAAATAGGTAAACCAATTCATGATGAGTGTGCTCACATCTTACATAGGAAGTTAGGACATGCAAGCTTTCCCGTAGTACAAAAAATGACTGAACACGCAGAAGGTGTCAAAATAAAAAATTGTGAAAATTATTTGGAATGCTCAGTATGTAAATCCACCAAACTAAAAACCAGTCCCAGACCAAAAAAATCTAACAGATCAACTAACAATATTTTTGATTTGGTACATATGGACTTAGTTGGTCCATTAACTCCATCAATTACCTATAGAAAACGTTACTTCCTAACAATAGTGGATGATTACAGTCGCTATGGTTTTGTTTACACATTAAAGCACAAGGATGAAACCTTTCAGAAATTTAAGGAATTCTACAAACGCATAGAAACACAGCATAATATCAGAATAAAACAAATTATGACAGATAGGGGATGTGAATTCATGTCTAAAGAATTCTCCCAATGGTTAAAGGATAGAGGGATGCTACATTTCACGTCCAATCCATTTTCTGCATTTCAAAATGGGATTGCAGAGAGAAAGAATTCCACACTACAAACCATGATTAGATGCACATTAGAGGATGCTGGTTTAGGCAAACAATTTTGGTCAGAAGCCTTACATTATTCAAATTACACTCAAAATAGAACATGGTCCAGTATTGTGAATAAGACACCATATGAGGTGATGTACAATAGAAAACCCAAATTAGCACACATGCACATATTTGGAGTTACTGCAGACGTACACATACCTAAACAATTGAGAAGAAAGGGAGAAAACGTATCCAGGAGATTAAGATTCATGGGATACGAAACTGGAACCAAAGGGTACAGATTCAATGATAATAATAACAAATTTATAGTATCCAGAACAGCTGTGTTCCATGAGCAGGCCAATTGGTCTAAATTGCACCTTAATGAAATATTTCCTAATAAAAGCAAAGATAATATATCTTGCGAGGAAGGAACAACAGAAAATCAAAATATTAACAAAAGTAAGAACAAAACCAAAACTTGGACAAATAGTCAGCATAAAATAAAGACAGACACATTAACAAAAAAGGAAGCCAGATATTTGCATGACAACCATAGCAAACCTGAAAGAAATATTAGAAACAATAGAAACCAAATACCAAATAAATACAAAGATTACATAATGCATATGGATGGAGAACAAATAACACCTAATACATATGAGGAAGTATTGAAACTTCCCCGTGAAGAAAGAGAAAAATGGGAACTAGCTATGGAAAAAGAGATGGAAAGTTTACAAGAATTAAATGTATTCACACCTGCGATCGCACCTAAGGATAAAACAATTATAGGTACCAGGTGGATTTATAAAATTAAGAATTTGGAAGGAGGTAATACCTTATACAAGGCCAGACTAGTTGCACAAGGTTATGCACAAAAATATCCAGAAGACTATACTGACACTTATTCACCAACAGTGAGAACAGAGAGTGTCAAAACAGCTCTTGTAGTAGCATCTGCACTCAATCTGGACGTGTTTCAATATGACATACAGACTGCATACTTACACGCAAAATTAGATAAGGAAATATATGTAAGAGCACCACACAGTCAATACACTAATAAGAACGAAATTTGGTTATTAAATAAGAGTCTGTACGGATTGAAGCAATCTGGCAAAAGATGGTACGATTGTTTGGTAAAAGTACTTAAGACCATGGATTTCAACGCCACCACTGCTGATAACTGTTTCTTTGTAAAAAAGAGTAATGATCATATTGAATTTGTATTAATTTATGTGGATGATATTTTATATATTGGAAAGCATAAAGAGAGCAGGGAAATCTTTGTAAATAAGTTAAACGAACATTTCTCATTGAAATCACTAGGTAGAGTGAATAAATACCTTGGTGTACAAATTAACAAAACTAAAAGGGGATTCAAACTTACTCAGAAAGATAAAATTATTGAACTCCTAAACAAATGTAACTTAAATAATGCCAAAACATGTGACACACCTATGCAAACTGATTTTCTTAGAAACACTGATGAATCTTCCCCTGAGTTTAAAGACAACACATTTTACAGATCAGTTATAGGTTCACTCCTTTATATATCTAATTGGACTAGGCCAGATATTGCATTACCTCTCAATTTATTGTCAAGATATGTTAGCAAACCAACCTTGTATCATTGGGAAGCTGTCAAAAGAATTTTAAGATATCTGAAAAGTACATTAGATTCTTGTTTAATATTGGAACCAAATAATGACAAAGAACCAAAAATTACTTGTTATGCTGATGCAGATTGGGCTGGTGATACATCATGCAGAAAGAGTACCTCTGGTTATGTTTTTCTATTGAACGATTGTCCAGTTTACTGGTATACTGGTAAACAAGAACTGGTAGCCACTTCTACCACAGAAGCGGAATATGTTTGCTTGTCTAAAGCTGCAAATAACCTTGTATGGTTCAATGATTTGATCACAGATGTTTGGAAGAAACCTACTTTACCATTTATTATGCATGAAGACAATAAAGCGGCCATTGAAATATCTAGATCCGATGCAATTGGACAAAGGTCCAGGCATATTGATATAAAATTTAAGCACGTGAGACAACTATCTCAAGACGGATTCATCAAAGCAATACATTGTGATACTTCTGAACAATTAGCTGATATATTAACAAAACCCTTACCTTCTAAACAACACAAATATTTAACTTCTAAATTATATGTATTATATTGTCCTGAATCTGAATGTAACTGGTGTTGTATAACGAACCGGCATTTAGAGGGGGATTTGTCAGATGTAAATGCCTTATTCTCTAATGTGTAAATAATGTATATATGGAACATCAGGGGTTAACTTATTCTTTGGACTTTAATGTATTCATAATTTACCACTCCCATTCCTGGCTCCACCCCTTGTATATATAAGGAGCCATCCTCCCCATTTTCCTTGCTTCTATCTTGAATATTCAGCGAATATAGAATGCCTATTATGATTAAAGAGAGATATATTTAAATCTCTAACTTCTATTATCTTTATTGAGTCTGATCCTGAAAATATTGCAACAGAGATATAATAAATGTTTATTAAGCACAATAAAGAACAAACAGCTCCCTAGACTTCAGGTAATATGAAATAATCTGGAATTAATTCAGAATAGACAAAAGAAAGTATAGTTTCTTACAAAAAGGCAGCAGTTGCTAGTGGCTTAGGCATTTTTAAAATCACAGAGGATAAGACTGTTAATGGCTAAGTACTGATTTAGGCAGTACTGAATGCTGTTCCGGATTGAATACAGACTTTTCCATCATGGTACCCTCCAGATACACTTAATTTCCAAACTTCACAGCTATTATAGTATTTGGGAATACTGGATTACACAATCAACACCTCCAAGTAGCACCACAAAGAAATCTATGCCTTTTCTTATTCCACATACAGATATCTAGAAGTATCTGAGTGGCTACTGGCTGTGATTGACAGGAAATGAAACTAGACAGACTTCTGGGTAATTGCATTTCAATATATTAGGCAAAAAAATTATTAAACTAAAAATGCTAGAAAATATTTTTTTTTTTACTGACAAGAAAGTACATTTCACTGCCCATTATTTTAACTGCAAGCAAATAACTGTAAAACTTGTTAAATAATCAATTTAAAAAAGGAAAGAAAGCAATACATTTATTTAGCACAATCAATTACGGAGGAGCAAGAAAAAAAAACAATATAGCAAATATATTTGCTGCATAAAATACTTTAAAAATAAAGTTCTTATTTTTAGGAAGTAGCTATCCTCCATTTGCAGATGATAGATAACTGGGGATGGTAATCAATATACCAAATACACATAATTTTTGGTTGTTGACGGCAAGGAGATGTAAGGGAGACTAAAAGCATAACAACTCAATAGCAAAGAGTACAAACAACTATCTCATGTTCAACTTTATCAGTATTATTTAAGTAGGAAAGTCGTAAACCACATTTTGTAATACCTCATAGGGCAAGTAGGAAAAGAGAATGGTGCTTAATTCCTTCCCCCTCCTACTTTTCTTCATTACAAATTGCATATGATGACTTTTCTTCAAACTGAAACATATTTTGAAGATCACTTGCATGAAAAAGAACTTGGAACTGAAATGTTTACAAAATGCAAATAATCTAAGCTAGCTTGCAATTAAGAACAAAGTATAGCTGAAACACCCCAATTTCTCATATGTTATCTAGTTCAGCTCTCACATTTGAATAAAAAATGAAATTCTATCTACACATGTGATTTCATTATTAGACTACTGCAGATGCCCAACATCCACTATTCTTTCTTTAAAAAATACTCTACTCAGCTATTCTATATTTTTTGAAAAGGGTACTGTATCTCAACAATTCTACTTTTTAAAAAATACTCTAAGAGAGAAAAAAAAGTCTTATTTCTGTTGCAAATATGACCAATTGCCCCAGCAAAATTCCCATTTCTATTATTTGGACCTACTTATTTTTTTGGTGCTAAGCAGCAAAGAACCATTGCAACGGAGATCTTTTACATTTTAGTCAGAACGCATAACCTGCAATCACAGGATTATGTAATAATGCATGGCTGCTCACGTTCTACCCATCCATTTCTTGGTGTGGTGCCCGTGGTCACCAAATACCAAATATGACAGCAGGATAAACTATTACACATATACATCTTACATATGCATAAGGAATAAAAAAAAATCAAATTTAATGGAGGTGTGGCCTGACCTCTTTTGGAACACAACAGAAATGACATATATTCAGGAGTGAGATTAGTTTGATTAGTATTCTAATCAAAATAATCATTAGCAGCAGCATTCCCACCTAAATCATAGTACTGATTTGGTCAGGGGGAAAATATAGACTAAACTCTGAATTATTATAGGCAACTGAGATAAATAAGACCTCAAGGGTCCAAAGCTATGTATTGGCAAGTGAACTAGAAAAATTAAACTCATTAAAAAAAAAAAAACAGTGGCTATTGCACATGTAACTAAGCTATGGGTTAAACATCAAATGTATCTGAAATTGTTTACTAACTACTCCTGATTATAGATCAAACATTAGACATTATTCCGTACATAGTGCAATTTCTCACCAACAGAAACATAGGAAAATAATATATACTACATATATGCAACTTTTTCAGTGGCCAGTAGACAATCTACCATTTGATTGCTTCCATTTTTGCAAGCTGCAAATGTTTAATAAAAAGTTTTTGTTGTGCAAACTGCAATTACTTTGCTACTTCAATTAAAAACAAAGAAACTGGTAAACTGTCACCGTCCAAGACAGCGCACCGTTCAAAGCGGCCACAATGCGTTGTTTCGGAGTTGCCACACACGCATAGGGGGAGGGGGATGCATGGGGCCACAGATGGGTGCTGGGTGATGGGACTCATGCTGGGAGAGGAGCCAGGAAGGCAAGCCAGCTGCGGTCAGTTCAGAAGCCATCCAGGCCTGAAGAGTACTTGCTGGAGCTAGCCAGGAGCAACCAGGAACAGGAGGATGGAGCGTGCTGAGTCCATATAGCCAGCTGGCTAGCAGAAGCCAGTAATGCTGGCTAGAAACCCTTTTACTCTATTGTTCACCACGTGCCAAACTGAGATTCCAGTAAAGAGACCCGTTCTACTCACAGTGTGGCCTCTTCCTTTGCTGCTTGGTTTGGAACCTCTACTATCTAGAAAGAGATCCAATGCCTTGGTCACAAAATAAACTGCGATTTCAATATCAAAAGTGTATCACTATCCTTTTGAGAGATTGCAAACAAATGTTTATACTTCATTCATTAGAGAAATGCTAATCATTATGACTGGGAAGACCAGTCACTTTGATTAGACCCCAGGGAAAATGCAACTGAACAGAATTTTTCTGTGATTTTTCACAGAAAATAACAATGGGCAGGTTGTTATCCTCCAGAAATGATGTATCAATGAGAACATTCTAATCATTCTAAAATGTCCCTGATTGGATTTTGATCCCAATCCCATCTATATTAATGGCATTTTTGCAACTGTAATAGTTTCCTAAACAGGGAAAAAATAGAAATTGGAAAAAACTTTAGACTTTAACATTTTGTGCAGTCTTATCATTTGTCTTTCACTAATTTTACCCGGGTAGGAAGAGAAAGAGATATTTCAAAGTATTTCATTTACATATTTCCATACTGAGCTTTAATCTGAGATTCTTATGCATTCTATATTACCTATACTAAAAGAATATATACCAAACTCAATGTATTATCTTTTATAGTAGTTGTATATTCCAGATAATTTTATAGCATGCTTGTTTAAAATAAGATGGGTACTTGTATATCACAACTGCCATTAGATGGCAGTGTTCAACAACTTTCCATTGAAATACAGTATTAGGTTTTTTTTTTTTTTTTTTTTGTTTTTTAATTTGATTTATATGCCGCCCTTCTCCGGAGACTCAAGGCGGCTTACAATGTGTTAAGCAATAGCCTTCATTCTCTTGTATATTTTATACAAAGTCAGCTTATTGCCCCCACAAACTGGGTCCTCATTTCACCTACCTTAGAAAGGATGGAAGGCTGAGTCAACCTTGAGCCTTGGAGAGATTCGAACCAGCAGAAATTGCAGGCAGCTGTGTTAATAACAGGGTGCACTAAACCCCTGTACTATCAAGGTTAAGGATTAGTTTCAGCAATCCTTATATAGTAATTAAACAGTGGAATAACTATAGGTTGCTTCTTTTAAAATGCTTAGCTTGAGAAAAGTTTTAAGAGTTATAAATTGATTTTGGATTTTAGGGACTGGGATTAACAAAATAACAGAATTTTATAGAATTTTATAAATTTTCTGTCTAAAACGTGGGGATGCAAAAAGCTGGAAGCTCAACCACCTTCAATATTTTTCATAATGAAACTGCAAAACAGCAGCTTTCCTGACGTGCATATCAAAATTTGAATTTGTTATGTATTGGAAATAATCTTTAAAGTATATAGGCTTTTCTACTAGCCACTATAGAATATTGCATGTCAAAGAGAAACATTTTTTTAAAATGTTAAACCCAAATTATGACCATATTTTCAATGTTCAATTACTCTTCAAACTAAACTATACTTCATAATGTTCTAGCATTGGTGTTAAACATTTTGGTGCTTTTATAGGGAAAAATGTAATGTTACCCTTCCCTTCTCATATAAGATATTAAACTGGATTGGCATTTGGCATTCATTAGATAAGGTAGCAAACTTTAAATAGAAATTGATTTGTATATACATGAAAAAGAATTCCAAGAAGATAAGTGCAATTTTAGATTGACTAATCCAATGGGAAAGTAATCCCTATACTGGACATTCTTTGAGACAAAACCTAGAATCCTTTCTAGACTGTAATCTGTCCTACAGCTTACATGTTCAAAATAGCAAGTCCTGGAAACAGCAATGCAGGTTCTAAAGACGGACAGACAAGGCAGTTTATTTCCTGCACTTTGCTGGTTTATAGAATATTCTCACATGTGACTAAGAATGCTCGACATTTAGGACACACCTGCAATGTTTATTAAATGAGGTTAATAATATTCCCAATTAGATAGCATTACTTGAAACTAGTAATTTAGATCCCTTGATAGGCACAGCTTCATATTCCCAGCTGTGTGTCTTATTTATTTCTGACCAGATTTTACGGTTACCCGTAGAGATCCAAGTCAGTTTCAGAGCCCCTTCTTCTGGAATGTTTCTCCATTTACTTTCACAGATGAACCATTTTTCATTGTCCTACCACTAAAATTCCAGTCAACAGGAGAACAAAGTTGAAGAGTCTTTTTGTATGTCCAGTAGGGATTAAGTATGAAGGTAACAGCACTCAATCCTGTTAATACAACAGTAAAATGTAAGAGTCCCAGATTTTCCATCACAGCATTCCAATTGGAAAGACACACCCACCATATATGGTAGGTAAGCATCATGCGGCAGTGAAACATGTGGATCATTATCCACTGACTTGCCTTCCAAAAGAAAGTATTAGCCCGGCCAGCCTAGAGAAAAAGGAAAAAGAAACCCAAGTTAAAATACCAAATAGATAGAACTGAAACGTATTTCACATTTCGCATGAAACAAGAAACATATTTGCAAAGTTAAAGCATTATAGAACCTTACTACTTCCAAATTTGTTGAAAGTTATGAAAGAAGCAGGAAATCTGAAACAAAACTAGCTTGTGAGTAAGAACTTGATTAAACATCTGGATCACCTTTTGGAGGACAAAATGGAATGTCAGCAAGAAAAACTATTAGGAAGCATGCTTAAGTTCTTCCAATTCGAGCAAATTTATGTCTTTTTGTCTCATGACTGAAAAGGATCACTCAAAGGAAAAATAACCTTTTGCATATGCCAAGACAGCAACTTTATAATCCATGCCCTACATCAGTTACAGAACTGGAAAATGCAAGAGAAAATGTCCCAACACATGAATCTTGGAAGATTGCTCCAGAAATAAACTTATTCCACAACAGATCTATATTTCATCTGTGGAGTTTGTCAAATCTGTAGAAAATAGTACTGGCTACCTTTTAATTTAAATAAAAAGAGGGATGTTTCCTGCCATATTATCCTAAGTTGTATTACTAGGAAGTAGAATTCAATTGAGAAGAAAGAGCCAGTTTAATCTAGTAGTTTAGGCAATATGTTAGAACGCAGGAGACTGTGAGTTCTAGTCCTGCCTTAGCCATGAAAGCCAGCTGGGTGACCTTGGACTCTTAGCCCAACCCACCTCATGGGGTTGTTGTTGTGGAGAAAATAGGAGAAAAGTTCACCTAAACATAAAGAGATGGTCAGAAAACTCCTAGCACAACTCCGCAAAATCTAAGAAAACGATTCCTATTTGATCTTGACATCCATATTGAAGCATAATAACCCACAGTGTTTAAATTGCTCAGTTGTTCCTATGAATTTAATTGTTCCTTAATACTTTGAAAGAAATCCTGGAGATCATATCTGCTTGGAAACACCATGGTCTGACAAAGTAGTTCTTCATCTAATATGTAATAGTGGGTAGTTCATAACTAATCAAATATAATAAAAAGTATACCCAAATGTTTTTCAATTTATGTTACTTACAATTAGGTTCAAAATAGTAATAAGAATATTTTCACAAGTGATTATCCAGATTTTCAATCTTCATAAATCAAAAGTGTCATTAACCATAACTGATGTATTAATACCTATTCTCTTTTACTTTTAATATTCAAATCTAGAAAGGGCTGATTGGATTCATATAATTTACTCTTTTGTTTTCTACAGTTATTTTAATCTAGAGGAGGCTGTTTGGGCTCACATAATATATTCAGTCTAGATTGTAAAAGTATAATCTAGAATGACAGGCACCCACCAGTATCCCTTTTACCTCCTCTAGTAACATAATTTTGCCACTGGTATATGTCTGCCAATTCCCAGGGATTAAAAAAATAAAATAAAGTACAGTTTACGGCCAGAGACAAATTGTCCTTTACATATTACAATGGTTGGGCTCAAACAAATTATATTATGGCTCAGCATACTGTATGAACCAACCACCACTTGGAACCATCTATTTTTCCATTTTTCTCTCTAGCCCTACTTATTACTTGGGAAACTATACTGAGTTGGGGTTGGCAAGCTTATGGTCTTCCCAATGTTTAAGCAAAGCTTCCATCACCCCCCAGCCACAGGCTGAGCTCAGTTTTGGAGCTCAGCAGTATCTAAAAGATTACAAACTTCCTACCCGTACATTGTAATAAGCACTTGTAACACAATTTTTGACCTCGTTTTTAGATTTCACATTTACACATAAGCATGAACTGAAATACTGTCTAAATTGTTTGCATTTCTGTCATAAATGTTTACATTACAATGCTGTTTTCAATTTTCAGTCTAAAGTACAGTCTATAGTATGCTGTATAGAGAATTCTATTGTTTTAAAGGAATACTATTCATATATTCAATTAATAAAGCTGAATGACCACAAGTGACTCAAAGTGGCATATTCAAAAAATTGTAAAACACACTATCCCAATAAAGCAGCTTTAAGGGAGAGCTTCTGAACTCTTGCATATACAACTCTCCTTGTTGCTTTCTCTGCCACCTCCAAATGAAGAAGCAAAAGTTTACATGGATTCCATTTGCTGTCATTTGCTGTCATTTCCTTTATCTATCCTAATGACACATATATTAACTTCCCCTTAAGGTCTTAGAGAAAGAGAAGTTGTTATATTATGTCATGACTTCATATACAAGGTTTACACATAACTTCCTCAAAAGTTATGAACTTTTGTATGTAGTTGTAAGAAATAAACGTTCTCCAAACAGAGCTCAAGATCATTATTATTTTCTTGGATTGGTGGTATTGCAGGGCAGTCAACAAGCAATCCACAGAAATAGCAGTTTTAATCTATGGTTCCATGTCACAGGAAAAAAAATCCAATTATGTATGTAGTTCACAATATTGTAAAACGGGACACTATATGTATTTCATATAGAACCACATCTCATTTAACTACTTAAAACAAGCTCACGGCTAACAGTAGTCTTCCATTTGATGTGGTGGATCTCCCCCTTGTGCCAAACCTATCATGGATTGAAATTCTTAATACAACTTTAGTTCTTCATTGGAATGCACACTAATTATCAACATGAACTGTTTTAGGTCAGATTATAGTTCATGTAAATCAACATTCTTATTAGCTACAAAGAATTGATAACTACATGGCTAATTTCTACTAGCGTTATTTTGAGTCTCAAATGCTTCATCACTCTTCCAGTGATATTTTCGATCATCCCCAAATTGGCTGGGGACAAGTACAGAAAGTTGTTTTCCCTAACCAGGTTTATTGATTCTACAACATTTTTCCAGAACAAGTGTTTTGGATGCATTTTGTATTCTAAAACACAGTCCTAAGTTAAATTTAAAGTAGCATTTAAAGTTAAATTTAAATTGAAAGTAGTAAATTTAATAAACACAGTATTAATAGATTTAATATTTCATCTGGAAAAAGCTCAATCAAGGTAAATAACCTCTTAAAAAATGAATTATTCAATCAGGGGTTACTCCTAGCTGTTGCTCTACCACTTAATATTCTAGATATGAGAATCAGCTAATCTTTTCAAGTGTGCATTTATTATGACACTCTTCTGTAACAGTTACATCTGTTAGTAGATGAAGAACACTAGCAGTGAGGACCTCCAAGCAACTATGTATTCAGACATGGGCCTAGGACTGATCGCTCATTTCCATTCATCCTGAATGGAAATGCATACAGTAACAGAGAAGAGACGGAGGATTAGATTCTAGATAGGAGATTCAGCAAGAAAAAAGTGAAGAGTGAGAGCTGTAGCCTGAACTTGTAGAATAAAATGCCTCATTACTTGAAACAAGTTGTTGTCATGCTCTCAGACTTGCTGCAATTCTAGCCTGTTTTGCCATATGGACTTCCACTGGGGACTAGTCCAGACAAGATGTGTAATTTTATGTAGCAACCATAGCTCTTCTTTGCTCACTGCTCTCTCACCTTTAAAAGCATCCAAGACATGCAAGTGAAAGGCGTACTCATCTCAAGTAGCATTCCCATCAAAGGTATGTAATGTCCAGATTTTATGTTGGTTATCAGACCCAAAAAACCACCAAAGGCAAGAAAATGGTGAACAACCACAAATAAATCAAATGTTTTAAAGATAAAATTAGAGACATGAACGGCTACATTTTCCAGCAAAAAGAAGCCAGAGGCTATGAGACAACTGAACCAACTCCAGTCCTGCTGGGAATAAACCTTGTCAGCTTGAAAAACTGGATCTAATAGTAAAGCCCAGAAGCCAGCCACAAAACACTGAATGCCGAACACGCCTCGTGTAGTAGCCAGATTCCAAAAGACTTTCTCCTTCGTTGGCAATGAGCGGTAAGTTATACTCAACCATGAAGACAAAAAATGTGAAAAACAAAATATTCCCAAGTAAAGAAAGAAGCCAATGGCCACTAGTGCCAAACGAACTTCCCACAAAAAATAATTCCAGGCAAATATGGATCTAGATGTTGCCTCATCATTTTGAAGATTCATGTCTTCTACTTATGTTGAGGTGGTTTGGGGAGCACTTGTCAGGTCCACTTAAAAATCTTGAACTTTTGCCCATGCAGTGAGCAGCAACCAAATTCTCATTGTCACCTGAAGAAAAAAAAATAAGACAAAATGCTCTGTACAGTATAGAAATACATACATTACACATACCTAGTTCTAAGAAGTCATACAGACTCAGTTTACACACTGCATTAAGAGGTCCTTTAGTTTGGGTAAAACTTTTTGTACAACCAAAATAGCTTAGAATTTTGTGTAACCCAATAATAATTATTCAACAAACTGATTAAATAAACATCAAATGAGAATCCAATTATGCATTATTAGTAGCAGTGCAAAAGTTGCTTGGGTTTCTTGCATATACTGTACTTCTGCAATTAATACTGAGATAAAGAATCACATATTGCTTCTTAGTACCCGTCACTGGCCATATTAATCTGGCTCTGAATCCAAACACTGACCTATATAAACAAGTCATGTCTTTGTGATGGCAATTAAATGTGTAAATATATACTTCTTGTAATGAACTTATTTATGTTTTTTAAAAATGTTAGAGTTGCACGCACCTAACTATGAAAAGTGCTTTCTGAGGAGAAAATTAAAGATGGAATGGGGGATAGCTGGCTGACAAGGCATCTATAGTCGCCTTCCTTGATCTGGTGCCCTCCACAAGGGCTGAACTTATAAAATGGCCCTGCAGAACAGCTTAGACAAAATTATGGTCGACTAATTTGTGACACATTATATTATATAAATCCAGTCAGTGTAATCAGTATATGGTTTGATATGTTGGGTGAATCTAAACACTCAGGTCAATTCAGATAAACAGATAAACAGCAGGGACAGAGTTACCAGCTAAATAAAAACATAATCAGTGGCTATAGCCAACTATGGCTTCTTTCACTGTGTTTTTACCCTTACTGGATTGTATTCCACACTGTCAGGAAAATGAAGTTGCACATACAACCTTGGAGGTTACTTAGGGAACACTGAGGCCCTAATAATATGTAACTGCTATATTTTTCAGGGAGTTTCACAGGTGCACATGACTGCCTAGTCATTAGCAGGGAAGGGATGTTTTCAAGCTTTCTTCCATTATGCCTTGCAGATGGATTTAAGTAAGCACTAAGTTCCAGATGCATATTTCATTCCTAGTCATTATACATTATAAGCACATTATACACTATGATTCAGGTCTGTATCACAATAATTAACCCTTAACTGGAAATACACACAAACACATGTTGGCTGAGGATGATGAGAGTGGAACTCTCAGGACAGAAGCAACAACTAGTTCAACATTATCCGTCCTACCCAAAGATATTTTTAAAATAAATTTCTGCAGCCTGATCTTTTTAACTTGGAGATACAAAAAGGTAAGTAAAGCCATTGGCACTAGATGCTCATAATATTTTGCTAATTTCATATGAGATATTCTCCTGATGATCGTCTTCCAAAATCCTGTCTTCCTGAGTCCTTTCTCTGTACACCTCAATGCTTAAGAATACTTTTCTGGGTAATGCAGACAACCAAGCCATCCCAAATGCCCAAGACTTACCCAGATTAATTCTTGCCTAGCAACAGATTTAATATAAGTAAAGCTTTGTGAGACCTTGATTAAACGCTTAAAACCAAAAAAAAAAAAAAAAACTGTTTTTAAGGAAGAGTGGCTGCCCTAACAACTCTGAAGAAACACTGAGGGACAAGAAAAAGTAATACCATATCCTGAAAATGACACTTCCAGTTACAGGTAGTCCTCGACTTACAACCACAATTGAGCCCAACATTTCTGTTGCTAAGTGAAACATTTGCTAAGTGAATTTTGCTCCATTCTACGACCTTTCTTGCCACAGTCGTTAAACGAATCACTACAGTTGTTGAGTTAGTAACACGGTTGTTAAGTGAATCTGGGTTCCCCATTGACTTTGCTTGTCAGAATGTCACAAAACGTGACCACATGAGCCCGGTATACTGCAACCGTCATAAATATGAGTCTGTTGTGCCAAGCGTTCAAATTTTGATCACAGGGATGCTCCAAGGGTCGTAAGTGTGAAAAACGGTCATAAGTCACTTTTTCACAACGCCGTTGCAACTTTGGTCACCAAATGAACTGTTGTAAGTCGAGGACTACCTGTACTTCCTTCAGACCACCTCACCCTCCTCTCTCCTGTTCTAAAAAAAAAAAAAAACAAAAGGAATCCGAATTAGCTTCACTTCTGCTTAAAAGAATCTTCCGGAATTGTAAAACTAACAAAAGAAAAACCACCACCCAACAGGGAGAGAGAGAGAGCAACGAGCTGCCTTCATCCATGGCGGGTGGCAAACGGAAACTGGGGCTCTTCGGGGGTTTATGAAGTACACCCATGTCCTAACTTCACCCTTAAAACAAGGCTGGCAACCGAGAAGGGTTGCGTTTATTCTTACTCCCTTCCACACACACACACACACACACAGTTAAATGGATTACCACATTCTTCTTTATTCGTGTTGGATGCACCTTCAGATTATAAGACATATAACATCCAACCCTAAGTAGTAATAGTAGTAGTAGTAGTAGTAATAATAGTAATAGTAATAATAATAATAGGAAGAAGAAGAAGAAGAAGAAGAAGAAGAAGAAGAAGAAGAAGAAGAAGAAGAAGAAGAAGAAGAAGAAGAAGAAGAAGAAGAAGAAGAAGAAGAAGAAGAAGAAGAAGAAGAAGAAGAAGAAGAAGAAGTAGTAGTAGTAGTAGTAGTAGTAGTCAGGGATTGCCACAGCGAGCGAAGAAGAGGAACACACAACTTGCAGCTCGCGTTTTTTTTTCCCCTCTCCTCCAGGCTCTCCCTAATTCCGCGCTGCCACTACTATGCAGAAGCGGTCCTTACCGGTTGACGCCAAGGCCTCGGTCGGTCGGTCGGCCGGCTTCCCTTCCTCTTTCGCAACCACCCCGTCTGATTTCTGTTTTGTTTCTGTGGCTTGGTTTGGGTTGGGTTGGGTTTTTTAATAAACGTCGTTTTCCTGTGACGCGCTTAACCAACCAACCCACCCCCCCCTCTCCTCACTCCTCCCGGTCAGCCGGGTCCAAATCAACACTTTTCGGCCAAGGCAGCCTTAGCGGGGAATGCGCGCTCGTGCACAGGGCCTCGGATCCGCCCTCGTTTCCCTTTTTTTTTCTTCATCAGTCAAGCAGACAGATTGGGGCAAACCATTTGGTCGCTCGGAGAGGGGGGTGGAGGAAAAAAAGGGAACGCTGTGAGGGAAATTTCTGAGGGAAAATGAGGGGAGAGATGTTGTCCCCAGTTCGGGTCTGAGCCTGGTGGCGAGGCCAGTGAAGAATGCCAGACACTTTTGATTGCTTTTTATTGGGATAACACAAGGAATAGGGCTCCTGGCCAAAATGCCAAGAGAGCCAAGAACAAAGGATTAAGAAAGCGTTATACATTTTCACTAAAGGAGAAAGCAGGACAAGGCGGAATAATAAATAAATATCTCATAAACATTTTCGTAATAATTCTACAATTTGTTTTATTGGTGTCTAGCTGTCCCTATTCCTAAGCCTTGGCTAAGGAGTTACCTAATACACATTTTATTTGCTGCAGGAATCTCTATTCCCAATTTAGCTGAGGTCTGCAAGTTGCCTTAACTCTTTGTTGCTCTTATCAGCTTTCTAACCACCCAGAATTGTTACAAGCTGTACATGTGCATATTTCTTGTGAATAAGCAGTCTTTGTTCTTGCCAGACAGACTCTGCAATTACAGGCTTCCTGATTTACTTTCAAGTGTGTGCCCTGACTTTGCTTTACTTTAGCAGACAGCCCATCATCCCCTCCCCGCCCCACTTTGAATCTGAAAATGATTTAATTTTCCAAGATTCACCAAAATCAATATCCATGTACTGGGAGACCCCGTAGTTTGCTTACAGGTTGGAAAGGCAAAGCAGAAGGCATTGCAATCCACAACAGGTGATTAAGAGAACAATTGACTATGCCTGCCAGGGTCATTATTAGGTTCTTAACCAGTTGAAATCAGGCAACTATCCTGTCAGCAAATACCACCAGCCTTTCCATTCGTCTGGGGTGGGGGGGATAATGAAATAAACAAATTTTCTTTATATCCTACACCTGACTTCTGTTACCTAAGCAAAACATTTTACATTCGCTTTTTTAGAGTTCATTCTGATATTTTCATTCCACTTTATGACAAAATTTGCAGCTATCTTCCCAATGTGTGTAGTTCGGCTGTGGAATTCCCTCCAATTTGTCCAGAATGTGCACACAGCATTGTTGTCCAAGTAGTGCACACATACCTCCTTAGGAGTTTATTTTAACTTTATTTTTAACTGTGATGTTTGTATAGATGTTTTTATCTTGGCTGTTCACCGCCCTGAGTCCGAAAGGAGAAGGGCGGTATAGAAATTTGAATAATAAATAATAGGATGCCAATACCATATCTAGAGCTATCCTATTATGAACTGTCATTTTCCGAATGGCTTCTTGTTCTTTTGCTGCAGCAGCAATAAAAAAAAAAAAAACCTCCCCAGTCTCATTAGTTAGGATTTCCTCCACTGCCTGTATATAATGCATGACCTTATTGAAGGACCAGAGCCCACAGAAGAAAATAAGGGGTTGGTAGTTCTTCAGGTACTTTCTGGATTGTTCAAGTTCCCTATGGTTTCTAATCTTTCTTTCAGGTAAAGTGGGTATAATATAGGTGGGTGGGAGGACCACAGTTACATAACAAATCATATGGTCTCATTCTGACAGTTGTTAAGTCTATTTGTCTTAATATTAATTCTAGTGTGGGTAGCTACAAATACCTTTTGGGGAAATTTTCTAATTGAGAGAACCCCTATGTGTTATGTCCATGCAGGCGTGAGCAGAGGCTTTCCTTCTGCCACGCAAGTGCGGGACATATTTTAAAGTTATTGATTAAAGGCTGACAATTTTCCTTTAAAAGGGGCTGTCAGCCAAAAATTGCATGTTGGTTTTACTGAGTCATTATCTAGAATAAACATAGATGCTGGAAGTTTGGCTTCTCGTCTGTGTTCCTACACACACACTTTGGCGACGAGGATGGGATGTATGGGATGGGATGGGAGATGATAGTTCTCCTCTCACACAACTATGGTTCTGAAGGCTTTTGTTTCCAGAACAATAATTTAAGTCCCAATTCTTCTACTGAGGAAGTCACAGGCTGCACAGTCCAAGAATCAGGAATGGCAGATTGTGGGTGTTTATTCACTTCACTTTTACTATGAGATAAAGTGATAGGGTTATCTGTTGAGCTTCTTCAACTAGCAGGGACCTGTTGCTGCCACTGTTCACAAGCCATCCCAATGCCACAGGTCTTTCAAATGAGCCTAATTTCTGGGTGAGAACTTTCATTGCAATGCCTTCCCATTCGTGTACAAATACAGTAAAAGTTGTAGTGGGGTCTGGAAGCCACAGTGCCGGTGCTCCCATAAGATCACTCTCTATTTGTGTGAATGTTTGTTTGAATTATCTAATCCATTCAAATATATTCCCATCCCCCTCTTTAACAGTCTCATAAAGGGGCTTGACAATTAATCAAAAATTAAAGATTCAAATTCTACAAAAACCAGCCCCAAGAATCCCAGTTGTTTTCTATTGACAGAGGGCTTTAATGGATTGCTTCCCTTCTTAGGCTAACAGTCTCAGCTGTCCTGCAGAGATACCATATCCTAGGTTTTTAACCTCCTGTTGTGCAATTTGGGTTTTTGTTGTTTCAGGCACATTATAGCCTTTCCTGAAGCCCTAACAAAAGGTATCTCACTGGTAATCCAAGGAGCAATAAGTCTATTAAGGACAGATCTACTGGCTCCTGTATGTATTAACATCTTATGTTTAGATTCCCCAATTTGGACTTCCACCAGGGGTTGGGGGGGCTGGGGGAGCATTAGCTCCCTGCCCCTGGCCTCTTCATTCTTCTTTCTTTCTTGCATGGCTATAGCCATCAGGCATCCACTGTAGTGGTGGGTTTCAAATTTTTTTACTACCGGTTCTGTGGGCATGGCTTGGTGGGAGTGTCTTGGTAGGCATGGCAGGAGAAGGATATTGTAAAATCTCCATTTCCTCCCCAATCCAGGGGAAAGTTACTGAAAATCCCCATTTCCTCCCGATCAGCTGGGGCTTGGGAGGCAGAGAATAGATGGGGGCGGGACCAGTCAGAATTTTTACTACTGGTTCTCCAAACTACTCAAAATTTCCACTACTGGTTCTCCAGAACTGGTCAGAACCTGCTGAAACCCACCTCTGATCTACTCTTCCATTATCCTTCCTTTCTGCATATAGCACACTGGTTGGGTCCCTTTTCCATGCCTATACTACTTCAGATTCCCTAAACTCCCCCTCTTCACCATCCTCTTCCAGATTGTGTCCCCTTCCTCCCCCCTTTTCCTGCCTAAGGGCATCTGCTAGAAAGATAGCCTTCTGAATTTCTTTCTTATTTTCTTCTTATCCTCTGTTAGTAAAAAACTTGATCAGCTATCTCAACCAATTCTGAAATGTCTTTCCATGGACCTCCTTCTACTTTCTGTAACTTTCTTCTACTATCCTCTGCTGACTGCCCTATAAAAATAATTTATCATTATCATTATCATTTTCATTTTCTGATTGTCTGAGGCTTCAGGATCTAAATCAATATATTGTCTGAAAGCCTGGTATATTCTTTCAAGAAAAGTCCTCAGGAGTCTCATCTTTCTTTTGCCTTATTTCATATACTTTTGCAAGATTCTTAATTTTGGGAACCCCATTTTGGATTCCATTCAAGACTAAACATTGAGAATTTTGTAGCCTCATATTGTCCCCATCATCATCCAGATCCCATTCTGGCTCCGTGAGGGGGAATTCCCAGCAGTTGTCATTCTCATGCTCTTTTTTTTTTTTTTAACTGCAGCTCCATTGTCCCCGTCTCACCAGTCTCTGTTCCTCTGGTGTTAAAAGGACATCCATCCATGTCTGAATGTCTGCCCAAGTGGAGCTCTGTGTCCTTATAATAGATAAGAACAGAGTGTGCATTTTCTCTGGATCTTCCCTATAACTGGGATTTTGTTGCTTCCAGTTATAAAGGTCTGAAGTAGAAAATGGTGTGTAAACTAGCACTCGGCAGAATCTATTTCCTCCTCTTACCACTATATTTTCTCTGAGTGGAGCCTGCATCTACAGTTTCAATTTTGAATGAGAGTGGTTGTCAGAGGAGTCACTCACTGTTTGATTTTGTTGTTCCTCAGCCTCCCCACTTCTCTGGGAACTCCTTGTCTGGGGCGTACCATTCCATGAGTAAGTAGGGAGTGGCAGACCAGTCTCAGAGTCTTCCAGTATAACCGGAGGAGCACTGGTTTCTTTATAAGAAAGGGAATCAAAATAATTAACCCCTTTCCCAGTCTGGGGATAGGGAGTCAATACACACAGGCATTTACACATCAGCATATTTACACATTTATCCTCCATTCAAACTGCTTGCATAAAAAAAAAAATCCACATACAAATATTTCCTTTCATACTTTCTCCAGGCAAACCAATCATTATTATCATCATTTTAGGGAGCTTTCACAAGCCAATGAGCTCCATTTTTCCAAATCCTTTTTTTTTAAATAATAAAAGTAAAATAATAAAAATAATAATAATAATAATAAATAATAAGGCCTTTTTGTTTATTGTTATTAGAGGGTCTTGCTCCTCTCCCAAGTCTTCGAAATGACACAACATAGAAACACATATACATTACCTCCACACTCCTCTAACAGAAATGGACTATTAACAAGTTTCACAAATAAATCCAAATATTATATCTCTGTCTGTCTCTTTTGTTTCTGCAATATTGCTTTTAGTTGCTCAATATGTCCCATATTATGAGGTCTCTGAAATGGCCAAAAATAACCTAGATTGTCCAAGGGAAGTTGAGGCCAGACAGACATACAATAATGAGAAAAGGCTGCCTTTGATCCCTATATCTAATCCTCCTAATATCTCAAAATTAGCCAAAATACAACCCACTGGCACATCTTTTGGCAGCTTCCCTTTTGGCAACTCTGTTGCCCCTCGACTGGATACCTTTTTGCTACCAGTTTCCCATTTCAAAGCCAGATCTCAGGTGGATTCCTCTTATCCTCTGGTCTTTGCCTTTGCTTGCCTTTTACTTAGGGCTGGATCTCAGGTGGATATCCCTTATCCCCTGAGACGTCTCCTGTCTAGTCTTTACCTTTCCTTCACATTTTCCTCTTTCTTTTCCTCGACCGGTGCTTGTTCCTGCTCCTTGCTTTCTTCAGGGCTTCAGCCTTTGAGTCCTTTCAAGTCAGTCAGACGATGGTTAAGTGAAGCTGGCTCCCCCAGTGACTTTGATTGTCAGACCGTCGCAAAAGGGAGATCACGTCACGTGACCCCAGGACGCTGCGACCGTCATAAATGCCAGTCAGTTGCTATGCATCCAACTGTAAATCACCTGACCATTGGGATACTGCAATGGTCATAAGTGTGAAAAATGGTCGACAGTGGCATTGCAACTTTGAATGGTCACTATATGATACGGTCATAAGTTGAGGACTACCTGCACTGTTTTCCAATTTGACGGCAATCCTTGACTAACAACCGTCATGGCCAGCCTTCACCAATGCCGTATGTCCATGTCCGTACCTGGGGGTGGGGGGGAGCAACAGCCCAACTGGAGGATCAGATGTGGGGTGGGGAGAGAGCAGAATATTAATTTATTTGATTATTTTCTTCATCTGAAAAGGGGGACTGTTTTATCTCCCCACCTCACCTCAAAGTTCACATTTCGTCCATATATCTTGATATCAAGATATGCAAATTGAGGCTCCCATGGAAGACTTTCAGCCACATGCAATGAGGGAGGCTTGAGGATTGAAAGGAAATTCCTTTGTAGCATCTTTTTTTTTTTTTTTGGCCTGGGGCATTTACATTGCTCTGGCTTTGATTTGCCTCCCCTTTACGTTTAACAACCTGTTTCCTGAATAAACAAACACTGCATCTAAACAGTTAGAATAGCACTTCAAGAGAACTTAAGACGCCAGATTCCCTCCTAATTATCCACACCTACAAAGGATTTTCTTGTGGTCTTGAGTCAGTCTCCATCATTCCATGTAACTTAAACCACTACTCCAACACTGACATGTGAAGCCAAATCAAAGCCAGAGCAATGTAAACGTCCCAAGCATAAAAAAAAGGTGCTACAAAGGAATTTCCTTTTAGTCCTCAAGCCTGTGTCCTCAAGCCTATGTACGGACATATGACATCGGTGAAGGCTGGCCATGACGGTCGTAAGTCAAGGATTGCCGTCAAATTGGAAAACAGTACAGGTAGTCCTCAACTCATGAACATATCATATAGTGAGTGTTCAAAGTTGCAATGCCACTCACTGTTGACCATTTTTCACACTTTTTTTAAAAAAAAATTGATTTATATGCCGCCCTTCTCCGGAGACTCAGGGCGGCTTACAATGCGTTAAGCACTTACGACCATTGCAGTATCCCAATGGTCACGTGATTTACAGTTGGATGCGTAGCAACTGATTCGCATTTATGATGGTCACAACATCCTGGGGTCACGTGACGTGATCTCCCTTTTGTGACCGTCTGACAAACAAAGTCACTGGGGGAACCAGCTTCGCTTAACCATCGTCTGACTGACTTAAACAACGATCCACTTAACAGCAATGATAAGAAAGGTCGTAAAGTGGGTGAAAGCTCACTGAACAGCTGTCTCTCTTAGCAATGGAGATTCGGGGAACCCAGATTCACTTAGTGACTGTGTGACTGACTTAGCGACCGTTCAAGTTACAATGGCACTGGAAAAAGGAATTTATGACTGTTTTTCACACTTAATGACCATTGCAGCATCCCCATGGTCAGGTGATCCAAATTCGGATGCTTGGCAACTAACTCTTACTTGTGACGGTTTCAGTGTCCCAGAGTCAAGCGATCCCCTTTTGCGACCTGACCAACGAAGTCCACGGGGAAGCCAGATTCACTTAACAACCATGTGACTTACTTAAGATCTGCTCGCTTAACAATGGTGGCAAGAAAGGTCATAAAGTGGGTGAAAGCTCCCTGAACAGTTGTCTCACTTTGCAATGGAGATTCGAGGCTCAATGGTGGACATACATTAAATCGAGGAGTCCCCTTACCCTTGTCTTACGAGTGTGTCAATCACCGGTAATCTGGCAGGCCTTTGCTCTCAAATTCTCAATCTGGCCCTCAGTGATTGATGTCCACTGTTGGAGGATGGATTGAGTACGATGCATCTAAACTCACTTTAACAATGCTCTTGCTTAGCAACCAAAATTTTGGGCTCAATTGTTGTTGTAAATCGAGGACTATCTCTGCCTTCCTCTGCATGGCAGCCTTGCCTAGTAAACTCCTTCCCTTTTCTGGGAAATTCTCCTCTGTGTTAGAGGCACCAAAATAACCAAGATGATATAAGATCTCCTGCTGGAGCAGGGGGTTGGACTAGATGACCTCTGAAGTCTCTTCCACCCCTGGATTGCTGTGCTGTTTCAAAGCATCCTATGAAGCTGCGTCTAGTGCCAGAATTTGTGTCCTTCCTTCCTCTCCTTTTTCTTTCCCTCCCTCCCTCCCTCCCTCTATTTGTCTGTCTGTCCGTCCATCCATCCATCCATCCATCCATATATCATTCACTTTCCCTCCCTGCCTTTCTTTCTCCCTTCCCTCCCTTCCTCTTTCTCTCTTTCTTTTTTCTTTCTTTCTTTCTTCCTTCCCACCGTCTTCCTTTCTCTTCCTCTTCCCTCCCTCCCCCTTTCTTTCTCTTTCTTTCTCCCCTTCCCCTTTCTTTTTTTCTTTCTTTCTTCTCCCTTCCCTTCCTCCCTCTTTCTTTCTTCCTTCCTTCCATCCATCTTTCTTTCTCTTTCTTTCACCCTTCCCTCCCTTTCTTTCTCCCATCCCTCCCGCTTTCTTTCTTTCTTTCTTTCTTTCTTTCTTTCTTTCTTTCTTTCTTTCTTTCTTTCTTTCTTTCTTTCTCCCTTCCCACCCTCTTTCTTTCTTCCTTTCCTCTTTCTTTCTTTCTTTCTTTCTTTCTTTCTTTCTTTCTTTCTTTCTTTCTTTCTTTCTTTCTTTCTTTCTTTCTTTCTTTCTTTCTTTCCTTGTCTCCCTTCTCTCTCTCTCTCTCTCTCTAGCAGATACTAATACCTGTTCTTGGTTCAAATATCACATAAAGAACATACTCTTTTAATGTTGTAAACCAGGTTGTAATAGCTAAATTCTAGCAAAAGATAAAAAACCCCACCCATAATAAAAAAAAAATGGCATTTTGTTTATTGCATTCTCTCTTGGTTACATGTGTAATAAATGCTACATACTTATTTAAAGAATGCATTACTTAAAGGGTTTCTGAGATGGATACAAAATATTTAGGATCTAAGTGAGTTAAGAAACGTATCAACTTAATAATAACTCAGTAAAAAAAGTAGTTGCAACTATTTATATGAGATGTCAACAGTAGTTTTATCCTAATCTCTTTACTCACAAATTCTCTAGGCAAAATTCTATAATGCCTCTGTATGGAAACACGTAAATATTAACAGGAAAAATGTGTGGGTTTTTTCCAACAGTGGAAAAGGTTGCTTGTGTTCTATGAAACAAGACAGCTATAAGTTATAAATGATACACTATATAGTGAAAATGCTAAAGGGCTGATTCACACATAGAGTTAAAGTATCTAGGACAGTGATAGTGTATCAAAAATTCAGAAAATCCTAACTTAATTCAGCTGGTGATCACCCCCACCCCAATGAGGAGCAATTCTTTACATATTTATTTTTAAAAATGCAGTCCAATTGTGTGGTGCTATGTATTATATAAAGAAATGTCAAATAATTACAAAAATGAAATACGAGTAAAACAAACTAATTTTCAGAGGGTTTGAAGGCTGTGCAAGAGCACACACCCCATTCTCTTGCAGCCTCTGAAAATTGACAAGAACTTCGATTTTTGAGAATAGTTGTCATTGTTGGAGAATAGTGGCACGTCACCTTTGAAACACATGTCATGATCTAGGTCTATTCATTGTTATCGAAGTATCTATTCACCTACACACCATGTCTCATAATTGCCAAATAATAAGTTAAAGCTCATGTGCTAAGATAGGATCATTCTCAGCCTGCCAGAGCAAAAAAAACCCAGCAGGATTACCTTGGATCACCACACCATAAGGTTTGTCCTCCAGCCTTGAGGAGACTACTCAGATTTAATTCAGAAATTGTATAATATGATAGGAACATCTCCGCAAAATAGGTGAGACTTATGTAACCATATACTTTTCACATTTAATCCTTCACTTTTGAATTAACAGATCATCCATTGTGGTAACTCAAGAGATGCTTTAAGGTGATAAACCTCTTCCCAAACCAAATCACTGTTTGCAAAATTTGTTACTTTGAGCAATATCTATATGAATTAAGTCAGATTCTCAAATTGCAAGTCCTCTTGGAAGAGAAAGAACTTGGGGTAGGGGGGAATCTTACATTTTTAATATATTTCATCAATTCGGAATTTTAATGTGCTAGAAGTGGTCAGAGCTGCAATTTCTACCAAGCACATTTCCCCCTATTGATCATGTAGCAAATTAGGAGCAGCTACTGATGATGATATGACACCAGCTATAGATAGTTGGGTTGCATATATCTCAGAATTATTTCTGAGCTTCTGGTATTTTTGCCAACATGGTATGCTACAGTGTGTCCATATTCTTTGGAGTGTCTAGAAATCTACAATACAGGCAGTCCTCAATTTACAACCAGTTGCTTAGCAAATATTTGAAGTTACGACTGACCCAAAAAAGGGCATATAGACCAGGATTTGAAGTTCCGATGGGCTGCATGACTGAACTTTGGACACTTGCCAACATGTCTGCCTTTATGGTTATTTGCAACATCCTGCAGTCACAAGACTGCAGGATGTTGCCAAAAACAGGTATTTACTTCCAATTTTCAGCAAAACTGTGTCCATAGCAAACCATTGTTTGCTTAATAACTGCAGTGATTTGCTTAATGACTCTTGCAGAAGAGGTGAAAAATTGGGTCAGTCACGCAACTGACCCATTTTTATAATCATTATGGTATAATGATTATATGAATGTGATGGGCAGACTCTATTACTAGTTCAGCTATCCAGGTGATCGCCTCTGGTATTGCTTCATGCATATCTTCTACAGAACCAGAGAATGCATGTTGTCGGCAGTCTTGCACAATATACTTAATAGTTTGTGTATCAGTACCACAGTTGCAACAAGAGGAATCTTTCCAGCCCCATTGATACAAGGCAGAAGCATTTCTTCCAGTATCACATCTAATTCGGCTCAGTTTCATCCAGACAGAGCAAGGCAGATTAAAATCAGGTGGTTTGGTAGAGTTATCACTTAATGGTCAGGCAGCAACAAGATATTTCCCTCCAGGGTTTCTCGGGGTTAAACTGGGTAAAGGTGAACACTAAGGGAACTGCTGTTTTTCATGCTGGCCTAGGGGATTTCAATCTTGTGATGGACTGTGCATTATTCTGGTGAATATGGAATGCCTTGTTGTTCATCATCCTTGACCATAGCTGAGCGAGAGCTTGTTATCTTCTAATGTGGGGCAGCATGATGTTGCTGAGTACTAGTATCACAGGAATGTGATGCAATGTGCCAGAGATGATGCACATTGTCTGACGGAATAGGACATTGACCATTTGGGTGTGGGTGTTGTTAAGCCACACACCGGCAGAATATTCAGCTGTGAATAAACCAGAGCTAAAGCTGTTATTGGTAGAGTGTTAGCATCAGGACCCCAAGATGTTCCGTCCACTCTGTTCAGTAAGTTTTTGTGACTTTTTTTACAGCTGTTTTTCTGGGTGATGTCAGAAAGTTAATGATCTGTCCAATAGGTGTGGATGAAATCACCCACTATATCATTTTATGGGTGGCATGAGAACAATCTGTGCCAGATTAGGATTATGATAGGAGAGGCATTTCTCCCATGGCTCCTGAATGTCCAGTATAATGCTCTGTCCTACGCAGAGCATTATACTGGACATTCCTACACGTTTTATTGCCTACACGTTGGCAATAAAAATCAGAACACCAAATACAAGTTGGGCGGAAATGACCTCGTAGACCTAGGAGTACTCATGACCTCGTAGGACCTAGGAGTTCTCATCTCAAATGATATAAGCCCCAGAGCTCACTGTAACAGCATTGCCAAAAAGGCATTAAGAATTGTTAACCTAATTTTGCAAAGCTTCTTCTCCGGTAACATTGTATTGTTAACTAGGGCATACAAAACCTTTGCCAGACCAATTCTTGAATACAGCTTGTCTGCCTGGAATCCACACTGTATATTAGATGATTGAGCGGGTCCAGAGATATTTCACGAGAAGAGTACTCCACTCCTCTACTCACAATAGAATCCTTTATGTCACCAGGCTTGAAATTTTGGGCTTGGATAATCTGGAACTGCGCTGCCTGCGGTCTGATCTAAGCATAATACACAAAATTGTCTGCTACAACATCTTGCCTGTCAACAATTTCTTCACCTTCAACCTCAATAATACACAGGCAAACAATAGTTACAAACTCAAGGTAAACCGCTCCAAACTCGATTATAGAAAATACGACTTCAGCAACAGAGTGGTCAACGCCTGGAATGCTCTACCTGACTCCGTTGTTACATCCTCAAGCCCTCACAGCTTCAACCTTAAACTGTCTACTGTGGACCACCCCGTTCCTAAGAGGGCTAATAAGAGGGGCATGCATATGCGCACCGGCATGTCTACTGTCCTTGTCCTACTGTCCCCATTTATTTGTATTCATTTCCTTCATTCATGTCCATGTTCATATTCATCCCTGGTATCTTGTACATGTTTGACAAACTAATAAATAAATAAAAAATAATAATCCTAAACCATGATACCATCTGTTCAGTTTGGCTTGGCATATTATGCATTCCTAGCCATTATGGCTTGTGTTAGACAAGCCCAGATAGTTGTGACATAATGAAAAAACCTTGGTTAAACATCCCTGATAGGTGAAAGTGAAATATCCATATGAATTCCAAAGTCATGATCTAGTGTTGTAAAAGAGAGTGTGGATCTCACATACATTCTATCTCTTGTTCTCTATTTAATTTCATTACATTCTGTTTGATACAAACTGTAGCTTTCTTAGGTTATTTCTTAATATGGTACAGAACATAATCATGTATTTGTTTTTCCCGGCACAAAAGTTCCAGTATACAAAATTAAACTTATAACTTGTTCCACTCTAAACTGACAAGCATTTTGATTCTTATTTATTCTACAAGCTTCTGTCTTGATGTTCTATGTTCCTATACTTGTATGTTTTCCTATCTTAGCTCTTTCTTAGCTCTTTAAATCTTTTCTATTCCCTCATATTTCCAGAATTTGTGGCCAGTCTCAGTTCACCTGTACATGAAAAGCCTTTTTACTCCTACAGACTTGCAAATGGCCTTTTCTCTACTCCTTCCACCCCACATTCACAATCCTCAGTTTCTATGCTTGGATTGGCTTGCTTAGGGGTTTGCAGACTCTGGTTGGCCTATTTTCCTCCCAGTCTCTTAGGGGTCTTGCAGCTCAAGAATTGAAGTTCTATCTTGCTATCTTAAGACAACTACTGAAGTGCTTGCTTCTGGGTTAGATGTGTTTCATTTCCATATCTCTGCTATATTCCTAGCTTGATTCCTTTCTTGACATACCCATGGCAGGCCCACTGCAAAAAAATCCCCTCTCTAATTAAGGAGAGGGTGGACCTAGGCTGGGGCAATGGCTGGCGTGCCCACAGAGACGGCTCTGCGTCAGTGGTGGGTTGCTCCCGGTTCTATAGAACCGGTAGTAAAACCGGCGGGAGGCTCCGCCCACCGACCCCAATGTCATCAAAATGCTTCTACGCATGCTCAGAAGCTTCTGCGCTTATGCAGAAGAGCATGCACGCATGCAAGCAAAGCAAGCGGGCGCATGCGGCCCCCGTTGCGAACACTGTTACAACACTGATTTGCTTAATAATTCTGGCAAAATAGGTTGTAAAATTGGATACAACTCACTTAACAACTGCCTTGCTTAGCAATGGAACTTCTGGTGCCAATTGTGGTCATAAGTTGAGGACTACCTGAAATCTGTCACACCTGGATAACCCAAGTTAGGAAAGATTGATTTAGGTAAATCAATCTTTTAGTAACTCAATCTTTAGTAAATCTATCTTTTAGTAAATCAATTAGTAATCTTGACTATCACTAAATATTGTATCTTTTTATTCTTGATGAATGTATTTTATTCTCCTTATGTACACTGAGAGCATATGCACCAAAGACAAATTCCTTGTGCGTCCAATCACACTTGGCCAATAAAGAATTCTATTCTAAATGGGAATGTTAAGTCCCGCACATTTTCTCAGAGACAGTGATGTAAATAGCAAACACATTCTGAACAATATAAAAACATTATTTATATCTATCTATCTATCTATCTATCTATCTATCTATCTATCTATCTCCTGGAATCAATCTGTGAGGGGTTAGGATTTGGGGGAAGAATTGTTGCTGTCATAATTGTTGTTTTATGTGTTTAGATGTGTAAAACACATATGTAGAACATAGAATAAGAGAGTTAAGAAGGCACCTTGTGGGTCTTCTAGTTCAACACCCTGCCTATGGCAGGATACCCTGTACCATTTCAGAGCAACCTCTTCTTAAAAATCTTCAGTGTTGGAGCTCCTTCAATTCTGAAGGCAAGCTGTTCCACTGATTAATTGTTCTCAATGTTGGGAAATTTCTTCTTAGTTTTGTGTTGAATTTCTCTTTAATGATCTTCTGGTTTTTTTTCTTTTGTTTCCCATTAAAACATTGTAGGAAATTAAGTTTCCATGGCTTAACAATTTAATTTTATTGGCAAATTCTATTGATGTGATCTCTGAAAGCATCACAATCACACCATTTCAGGCACCAAATTGCCCCAAATCCATTTTGGATTTTCAGTGTACTGGAAAGGGAACAATATCGAATAAAGGAGGTTTTTTTTCATTATTTCCAAATATTCCAAGCTGTTCATATTTATTTGTGTATTTAGTCACTTACAGTCAGAGACCAGTTAATAATTTTTATGAATTTTTTTACTGATTTCAAAAGATAAGCTAAAATACAAAATAAAAGTAAAAATGACAAGAGCAAAATTTGTATCTATTTTATGTATTCAATTCATGCTTATATATATTACATAATACGTTCTTGACAAATAAAATAAATAAACAAACAAACAAACAAACAAACTATAAAGAAGACAGGAAAAAAAATTAACAACACGGGTAAAAAAGAAAAAAACGGTGTATATAAGAAGATACCCAATTAACATTAAACATACAGCCTCTACCCTGGCTGAATGTTGATAAATGGAACTCAAACAAATATAATAGTTTCCTCCTCTTGCTCGATGGGTCTACAAATAGTTGTCAATTTTCTGAGATCAGTTAACAATTTAATTATATTTATAAGACTTCTCTAAGATCATGTTAGTACACTTTTCCCCAAAATTGCCATTGGGGTAGGGCAATCTGAAGTTGCCTAGAGAATGCATTCAAGTTGTAGAAAGTTTATTTTGGAGGCAAGATTTAGTCCAAAGAGTTTGTGATTTAGTCTATGGGGATTTTCCATACTAGTGGTCACCCCGCTGTCTCTATGGAAATAATAACGTTTATTTGTGTGGTTGATTCATTGCCACAGTGATTCCACAGATACTGGAAATTTCTAAGCTGAAAATATTCTCTTAATAAACAGTTTCTATTTCTAGGGATGTCTCTAAATGAGGCTTTTATTGTGCAAGAAGTCTGCCACAGTCTCGGTTATTTAGAAAAATGTTTCTCATTGTCCTTTAAAAACCTTTTTTTTTCTTATCACTTCTTCACTATGTTTATTTTCAAAAAAACAATTCATTAATAAAGGATGATGGAAAAACTGCACAAATGTACCAGGAATGGTCAAGATGGAAAGGTCTCAGAGAAGCATAAAATCAGAAGAACTGCAGATGTTGTTGACTTGGGGATGTTGACTCCTGAGCCCTATCCAGAAAATCAATAGTCAGGAATCAGAATTTCCGACATCCCTAAAGCCAGAATAACAATGTTTCTAACTATTTATCAACTTTGCTTTCCCCAAGGTTTGGGTGGTACTAAGTTATTCAGCAGAAAAATTTTGTCAGGACGAAACATGGATAAAATTCCTAGCAAGTGATTCATTGACTCCACTCAGCCAATTTGAATTTTTCCTCAACCACAGTTGTTCATAAACACAGTCCAGAGCTGGGTATTTTAAGCAAGTTCCTTCAAACTTTTGCCCCCGCCGAAATCATCTCATGGTTTTTAAATTTTTTATTTTCTGATAAACATTTTTAAGAATATGCTATTTTTACATTAGTTCTTATGCGAGCAAGGGAAAAGCAGCGATGTCTGAAATGTTTGAAAAACTAAGATGCTGGCACCTACAAAGATATTTTAAAAAGAGTTTTATGCATCATTGACCACAGCAACAAGTTACAAAGCAAGCTTAGTGGCAGGTAGTCCTCAATGTACAACCACAATTTTCAAGCAAAACAGCTTGTTAAATGAGTTTTGTCCCATTTTATGACCTTTCTTGCTAAGTTGTTAGTTGTTAAATTGTTAGTTGTTAAGTGAATCACTGTTGTTAAGTTAGTAGCATGGTTGTTAAGTGAATCTAACTTCCCCATTGACTTTGCTTGTCAAAAGGTCGAAAAAGGTGATCACAAAGGGTGATTCTATCCTAAGCTGCTAGATCTCATTGCAGGATTCAGGAATTCAGGGCCTCTATGGTAAATCATGTTCTTCTCTCAAGTGCTTTATAACCTGCCTCATAGAAGTCAGCAGATAATAAATTTTTATTTCTCTTGGAGTAGATGGCACATTCCTTGATGATGGGGTATACTGTAATTAATTCTTGATATGGTCAGATATTAGAGCCAGTTCGATGTAGCAGTTAAGGAGCTGGCCTAGAAACCAGGAGAATGTGAGTTCTCATCTGTTTTAGGCATGAAAGCCAGCTGGGTGACTTTGAGCCAGTCACTCTCTCAACCCAACCCAACAACAAGAATTGTTTCAGGGAAAACAGGAAGAGGCAGGAGCACAGTATTGTCATGTTTACCACCATGAGTGGTATATGGGAAACAAAAGTGGGATTAAATTAAGAATATAAATATTCACTTCATAGCATATTTGTTCCATTAGATACAATTGGCAGACTGTACTGAGATGACCGGGAGAACATTTTGCGAAGGCAGCTGGGATTCACTAGAGTTTAAGAAGGTGCATAAAATACCTTAAAACAGTTCATTTAATGACTATTTAAATGCATTGGAAAAAGTGACTTACAACCATTGTTCGCACAAATCACCATTGCAGCATCTCTAGGGTCACGTGATCAAAATTCACCCAGTTGGCAACTGGCTCATATTTATGACGGTTGCAATGTCCCAGGGTCGTGTGATCACTTTTGCAACCTTCTGACCTGCAAAACGAAAGGGGAAGCTACAGTGATTCATTTAACAACTCACAAGAAAGGCTGTAAAATGGGGCAAAACTCATTCAAGAAATGTCTCACTTATTAACAGAGATTTTGGCTCAATTGTGGTCATAAGTCGAGGACTACCTATATTTTGCTGAATGTGGTTTGCCATCTGTGAGCTGGTTCCATGACTTACTTGGCTCCTTTAAGCTCTGTGTGTCTTTAGGGAGAGAGTAAATTTGTGTGTGAGAAAATTTAATTAATAACTCTGATAAAATGTGTAACACCACCTTGAAGGAGGCAGTGGTGTGCCTGCTCCTAAACGATTACCTTTTTATCTAACCTCATTAGACAGGTTCTGCCACTTTCCAGTCCCTTCTTGTGAAGAAATATTTTGGCAAAGGAAATAGAGAAAAAGAATTGCAGAGAACCTTAAGTGAAGCAGGTGATCTGGATTCTTTTCAGTTGGGTTCAAATGAAAAAAAAAAACTACATTGGTCACTCTAAACTTCATTGGAATCTGAATGGAAAAATGCAGCCCTCCTAGTTCTTCAATGCATTGACTACAATCACTTATGCTGTCCCCTTGGACCACTTAAGGCTTGGAGATAAGGGGCACTGTCTTATGATGGTTCCATTGCTACCTGAACAGGGAGTTCCCATCATCTGAAGGCAGCACAAGAAGCAATGGATGGAAACTAAACAAGGAAAAGGTCCAACCTAGAATTAAGAAGAAATTTCCTGACAGTGAGAACAATTAACCAATGGAACAGCTGTCCTCCAGAAATTGTGAGTGCTCCGACACTGGTGGTTTTTAAGAAGAGATTGGACAACTATTTGTCTGAAATGGTATAGGATCTCCTTGAGCAGCGGGTTGGACTAGAAAATCGCCAAGATCCCTTCCAACTCTGTTATTCTCTCCTGTTCTATTTACAGTAACTATGGAGGAGGACTGGTTGAATTCCTGACTGCTCATTGTGGAATAAAACATTGAGTCGGTCGAGAAAACTATGGTTCAGTTGACCGAAGAAGCATGTTGCATAAATGCAACCTAAGTGTTAATCCAATGCTACACGCCTCCCCCCCTCCCTCTTTAGCAGCACAAGGATGGTAGTGGAGAAGACATCTCACCAGTTGTCCTGGTCTGTAGGAATTTATAGAAAATATCTTCAGCTTACTTGCCAGACTAAAGCAAGCAATGCCCTGTTCCACACCCTGATCAAATCACCTCTGTTATAATTATAATATCCAATCAGAAATCTTGGTACACGATGAATTACCACTGGTGCAACCGGCTCGTATATGTGAGAATCCTTGCAATTTCCAACACATCACAATTAGAAGCTTTCCAGCTATGATGTTTCATGATCCACGCTTCTGGGTATTATGTGAAAGTGACCTAATCTACCTATCTTAACTCATAAAATGAAAACTTGCCAAACATGTTTAGGGATCTGGTTTTGCTGGTAATACATATACTTTGAGGATGTTTTTATTTTCATTTAAATCCTCCATAAACACTTGATGTGTGTAAGTAAGAACATTATGTCTTATACATTGTACTTTTGCATGTAATCATAGTCTATTATCTTTGCATAATGTTCAACCATAGTAGATCTGTCATGGATTTATGAAAGCAAAAGATGTAGTCATAAGTATTGACCTAATTTTTAATCAGTCCAATCATTAATTGTAATATCTTTAGGTCATATGAAACCTAATGTATATCTAGTTCATTTAGTACAAAATATTTTGTACCAATGTTTTTAAAGTTATTTTACTAAATTCTCCTGAAAGTCTCAAAACATTGGGAGGATAATCTGGATTTTCAACTTAATGAAATTTGTTGAAATAATGTGTGGCATAAACAATCTTTAAAATTTTAGCAAGCTGTTGGATAATTGTAGCCCAGCCTCTAATCTACCCTTTCCAGAGAAAGTTGTTGAGAAGGTAGTGAGCCTGCAACAGCAAATGGAAGGATCCAGATAATCTGGAAGGAACAGATAATCTGGATCCTTCAGTGAGGCTTCACTTCCAGTCATGAGGTGGAAATTGCTCTGATCTTTCTCACTGAGTTATGAGATAGGGCTGAGATAGGAGAAGTGTTGCCCTTCTAGTTATTTTGATAGTGTTGTAAGTTTTTTATACAAATATATTGTATTCTCTATACAGGTAGTCCTTGACTTACAGCAGTTCATTTAGTGACTGTTAAAAGTTACAACGGAACTTTAAAAAATGATGCATGACAATTTTTCACACGTACGACCTTTGTAGCAGCCCCATGTTCATGTGATCAAAATTCAGATGCTTGGCAACTGGTTTATATTTATGACCGTTGCAGTGTCCTATGGGTCATGTGCAGGGGTGGGTTCTACTTATCTTTGCATGTGCAGAAGCTTCTGCGCATGCGCAGATCGCCAATGATGACATCTGGGTGGTGGGTGGGGCCTCCTGCCGGTTTTACTACTGGTACTTGCACACCAGTTTGAACCGGGGGCAACCCACCACTGGTTATATGATCACCTTTTGCAACCTTCTGACAAGCAAAGTCAATGGGGTAGCCAATTTCGCTTAACAACTGTGGTACTAACTTCTCAACTGCAGTGAGTCACTTAACAATTGTGGCAAGACAGGTGGTAAAATGGGGCAAAACTCACTTAACAAATGTCTCACTTAACAGAAATTTTGGGTTCAATTGTGGTCGTAAATTGACCTGTACCGTTTTCATCTTCCCTTAAAATATTAGCAGAATCCACAATGGTCTGAGAATCAGTGTTTCCACTAGATAATTGACAGTCAAACTGAAACTAAATTAATCAGCTCAAGTGAACAAACTTCTCCAAACCCCCAAATAAGTTACCCAGACGTAATCTGCATATCAAAGGCAGGGGTGAAATCCAGCAGATTCTGGCAAGTTCTGGAGAACCGGTAGCGGAAATTTAGAGCAGTTCGGAGAACCGGCAAATGCCACCTCTGGCTGGCCCCAGAGTGGGGTGGGAATGGAGATTTTGCAATATCCTTCCCCCAGGAGTGGGGAGGGAATGGGGATTTTGCAGTATCCTTCCCCTGGAGTGGGGTGAGAATAGAGAGTTTGCAGTATCCTTCCCCTGCCATGTCCACCAAGCCACGCCCACCAAGCCACACCCACAGAACCGGTAGTAAAAAAAATTTGGATTTCACCACTGATCAAAGGATAAGGTCTGAAAACACAGAGTTAATTAAATTAGGCCTCCCAGAGGAACTGTGCGTTCAGAAGAATAAACATACCTACCCACACGTACCTGTCCCTCAAGTGTCGCCCTACAATCAGCAAGTAGATGCTTCACCCCGGATAAGCTCCCCTTATAAAAATCTGCTGCTGTACCTCATTTCTGTACAGCGTTCCCCTAAAGGCAAACTTTTGCTTTAAGGAGTAAATACTTCTTCTTTCTTCACAGCTGTCTGCATCTGATTTTTATTCTTGCACAGCCCCAGCTCAAATTGGAACCCCAAATTATTATTCTGACTATAGCCTTTGATACTATCAGCTCCAAGAGTTGGGAATTGTAGGCCCCATTCTTCAAAGGTTAAGTGGTCACAAAGTCCCCGACCTGGAGTGAAAAACATTGTTACAGTTACAGTATTCTTGTGTTAGCCAGTGCACAGCACAGTAAATCTAATACCTGTGCACAAGACAACTCCAGAAATCACAACTAGCCCTAAATATAGCTGCACGCATCTTAACCAAGACAACCTGATACTGTCATATAGCAGCAATATTGCAGGAGATGCATTCATGTTGGTTTGTTTTCGGGTATAATTCAGGATCCTTTTTTTTAACGGCTTGGAGTCTGGTAGAAAGCAGGAGACTGGGAGTTCTAGACTTGCCTTAGACATGAAAGCCAAATGGATGACGTTGGGCCATCTCTCAGCCCAACCCACCTCACAGGGTTGTTATTGTAGGAAAAGTAGGAGGAGAAAGGAGTGTTGGGTAACTCGGCGACTTGAGTTACTTATACAAATAATAAAGGCTGGATATGAATGAATGAATGAATGAATGCTTACAATGCAATAGAAATGGCCCACTGAAGTGAATCTGCAGAAAGTGTTTGCTAATAGTCCATAGTCTTTTTTATTGTTATTGTTAAGGTGAGGGGGGGGAAGGAGAGAGAGAGAGAGAGAGAGAGTAGTTTTTTGCAATGCATTATTTATTAATGTAATAAAAGCTCCCTGGATGAAGTTGGGCTAGTTATTTTCTCCCTCAATACAACCTCCCTTACAATGGTGGGTTGCTACTGGTTCACCCCAGTTCGGGCGAACTGGTAGCAGCAGTGGCAGGAGGCTCCGCCCACCCACCTAGACGTCATCAAATACGATCTGCGCATGCGCAGAAGTGAACCGCGCAAAATCGTGAGCGAACCGGTAGCAAAGGTAAGTGAAACCCACCCTTGCTCCCTCACAAGGTAATGGTTCCGTGGACCAACTGTTGGAGGAATGTGTGTTGTGTAGGTCAGTTTCGGCTGTCTTGTCTCTCTCTTCCCTTCCCCTGGATTCCAGGACGGGACATATATGTTGGCATTCTACAAAAATATTGTGGATTGGGCTTGGGAATAAATTTCTTTAAGTCTGGGTTCTGTCGTGTTCATTGGGCCTATGCAAAAGGCTTTGATGTTTCTTCCTGAAGCACTTTATGCAGTGCAGGAAAGGCAGTGTGCTTGTGTAGGGAAAAAGGTGATACAGTTTTCCTCAGTGGAGTTCTCCATGTGGTCCTGCAGTTTCCTCCAGCATTTGGGATAGCCAAGAGAGTAGGCACCAAAGCCTCTTCCAAATTTTGCAAATGCTAGAAAAGGCAATGGGCCACTTGTCTTCACACTTAGAAGCAAGGGAGCTTGTGAAGGAGCTTTTCTTTTCTTTTCTTTTTTTATTGAAAAGTTTTATAAGAAATACAAACAATTTTCTCCCCCCACCCTTTCCCCTTCCCCACATAATAGAAATTGTACATTTTCTTATACATAAGAAATCCTACATATACATGTTTCCCTTAAAGAAAGCATTAAAATAAGACATTTTAATTACATTCGGAGTTGCTCTTCTTCTCTTTCTCCCCTCATTCCACAACAAACCTTCTTCTTCTCCTCCTTTCTTTCCCTTCCCTCCCTCCTCTTCTCTCCTTAAGAAGGAGCTTTTCTTAAGTCAGGATTCCCAATCTTGGAAACTTCAAGACCCCTGGACATCAACTCCTAGAATGTTCCAGCCAGCATAGGAAATTCTAGGAATTGAAGTCCAGGTGTCTTGAAATTGCTGAGATTGGAAAATTCTTAGTCTTTGTCCATGCACCGGTTGGGAGATCTCCACAACTCCTAAATTTAAGTGGCTGGGGTCCTGCATCATGCTAAGATATAATCTGTGGAACAAGTAGAACACACATGGATATAGCCAAAGGTAAATCAGCCATGGCTTAACATGGTGTGTACTTGGTCACTTGATGATATTGAAATCAAAGTGTTCTTGGGTAGGTAGGGAAGAATTTAGAATATTAATACATATTTTAGCAGAGAGCAGCAAATATTTAGTGAGCACTAGAAGCAACTAGGCACGTAAGAATATTTTCAATATTGTATTTGTGGTTAGGCTTCAAGAGGAAGTTGGGCAGGGCAACAAGAGGCAGCTGTGGTTTCACATTTAGTGACTACAAGTTAGCGAGTCACTTCTATTTTAAGTTTTGTCCTTTTATAATGGATTTGTAACCAATCACATTTATAACCTTGTGTACATAATCTAGTATTTCCTTGTGGCTTGATTATAAATATAGCTTGTTTCCTGGGTATTAAGCTGTTATAGAGCAGGTCCATGTATGTGTGTCCTGACTTTGCAAACCCATAACAAAGTATTTGGACAGGGAAGTACCCATTTGTGTTGTTTGAGTAGACAAAATGCATCTCGTCTTGACAAGGAAAAGAAAAATCGTAGGTTGCAAATGGGGAAGAACATGAGTCCCCTCTTAGGGATGTTTGTCCAACAATTGTGGCTTCAGTTGGTTGTGGATGTCTTAGTTACAGTGATTACGGGAGGTGCCTGGCAAAAGGAAAACCCCAACTTCCTCATGAGTAAGCTACAGCTCCTGAGCGTAAATGCCTACAGGCAAAAGAATAGCTTAGTTTAAAGGCTGTTCTGCTTAAGAGGCAGGTGTGGAAGGTGGAGAAGATGGGAGATACCAGAGTAAAAAGAACAACAAAGAGTCAGAACTTAAGAAACTTCTTGGGTGAGAAGCAAAATATCTTCAAGGAAAACAAAGTCCAGTTGCCTTTTGAAAAACCACCTTTGGGACAAACAAAGAGAATTTCCAGACCAACTGCATGAACAGACTCCCCTACCTGTAAAGCCTGTCTGGTTGGGACCAGGCCATTTCTCAGGCCCTAAATAGAATGGAATTCCAGACACCTTTTGGTGAGAGAGAAGTTCCTTGAAGATGGGCTCCAGCAAAAGTTTGGAAGTTCAGAAGACTAAATCTCTGATCCTGGTGACTGACCCAGATTGGGTCCTGCAACAGTATCCTGGGACACGTATATTTGCTTTCATTTGTGGAATTGCAGAGTCCAGAAAGGGCCAGAGTCTTCACAAAAAAAGGCATGGCCAGTGTGCTTGTTTAGCGGACATTGGGAGCCCATTGGGGCTGCTGGTATGTTGAAGCTATCAAGCCTCAAATTCCTGCCGCATGTCCCATTTTCCTCCCTGCATTTGAATATTTTCTGTTGGAGAATGTTTCTTCTGTATTCTTTGTTTTGGACGCTCACTCTCCAAAGAGGCTGCTTGGATTTCAACCCTGATTCTGAAGCATCTCGGAAGAATAAGCTGCAGCTGGTTTTCTACAACCTTGGAGTTCAGTATTTGTTTGCTGGCGCTTGGTAACTGGCGGGTATTTATGAGTTGCACTGTCCTGGGGTCATGTGATCATCATATAACCTTCCCAACCAGCCACTGACAAGCAAAGTCAATGGGGGGGAGAGCCAGATTTGCATAATCCACATGATTCATTTAACAACTCTAGTGATTCTCTTAACAGCTGTAGCAAAAAAAAAAGGTCATAAAATGGAGCAAAGCTCACTTAACAACCACCTTGCTTAGCAACATAAATTTTGAGCTCAATTACAGTTGTAAATCGAGGATTATCTGTATGGAATTGACAAGCTTGGTTCTAGATCTAAATGTTCTCATGGAATGCAGGCCTCTAATAATGAAAATTGCCCATGCCATTCGCTGGGCAGGACTCCAAGGGCATCAGTGTACCTACGCCAAGATTGCATGCATATTTTTGGTGGCCTAAAATATATGCTCTTAATCAGTCAATCAATCAGAACAGAGCTGGAAGGGACCTTGGAGGTCTTCTAGTCCAACCCCCTGCTCAAGCAGGAAACCTATACAATTTCAGATAGGAGGATGTCCAGTCTTTTCTTAAAAATCTCCAGTGATGAAGCACTTACAACTGCTGAAGGCCAGCTATTCCACTGGTTAATTGTTCTCACTGTTAGGAAGTTTCTCCTTAATTCCAGGTTGCTTCTCTCCTTGATTAGTTTCCATCCATTGCTTCTTGTCTTGCCTTCTGGTGCTTTGGAAAATAAGTTGACCCCCTCTTCTCTGTGGCAGCCCCTCAAATACTGGAATACTGCTATCATGTCACCCCTAGTCCTTCTTTTCTCTTTACTGTTACCCACAACATATGTTTACTGTTCTCTTTTCTGTTACTCGCAACATGTGGCTTACAATGCCAAAAATCAGATCTCCTCAAAGGTCCAATGAAGCCTTTTAGTCAAAGCAGAGTTACAAAGCATGGTAGAAGCTCTGCTGCAAAAAAAAGTGTTCAACCAATCATTCTTCTTAGAAACCAAAGCGAGGTAGAAGAGTTATAACCAAGGAAGACTGCTAGAGAACGTGATTTTCCAGCATTAAGAAATTCCTTAGACTTTCTGTGGGCTGTGGGTGACGCAAATGCCTTTGAAGGAGAAAACATTGAGTGATTATTCAGTTGGGAATAAACATTAGAAACCAAAACGAAGCATATTTAATAAAAAAAATACTTCATCTTTCCAAATAACAAACCTTTCCATGTGTTAATTATTCCCTAAACACATTTTATTTGTCTTCCACTTGGATGTAGTGATGGTATCAAATCCACCCAATTTAAACTACTCTGGTTAATAAGAAAACAAAGAGTTTATTATGGTAACAGCAATGAAGGATTTTCTAGCCAAACCAGCTTGTCCATAGACAACGATTTGTGAATCGTTGTCTACGGACAGCAGGATGGGATCCCGAATAGAACTTTATGCTTAGAACTACTTCTGGATTCTCCTCTTGAAAAAGGCTGATTTTGAGGTCTGATGCTGACTGTTGGCATGGTTGGACAGACGGGTGAAAATAATTTCAACGCTTATGCAAAAAACGAGAGTGGGATTTGATTCTTGGTGGAATTTTACATTTGTTTATCTTTTTTTTTATTAGAATAATTCTACAGCAGAAATGATGCTGCAAAACTCCAGATGTTCATTAGAAGGCAAGAAGAAGTTAGAGGCTTCTATACAGGTAGTCCTCGACTTACAAAAATTGAGCCTAAAATTTCTGTTGCTAAGTGAGATGTTTGTTAAGTGAATTTTGCCCCATTTTACGACCTCTCTTGCCACAGTGAAATGAAACATTGCAGTTGTTAAATTAGTAACATGGGTGTTAAATGAATGGCTTCCTCATTGACTTTGCTTGTCAGGCGGTCCCAAAAGGGGATGACATGAGCATCATAAATATGAGTCAGTTGCCAAGCATCTGAAGTTGGATTACAGGGCCATGGAGATGCTGCAATGGTTGTAAGTGTGAAAAGTGGTCAGAAGTCACTTTTTTCAGTGCCGTTGTAACTTTGAACAATCGCTAAACAAACTGCTGTAAGTCGAGAACTACCTGCAACCTGTTATAGTAACCCTATCTATAGGTCTGTTCCTTACTTTTTTTTTTTTTAATGAAATGACTAATCGTGTTGATTCACTACAATTATCTCTACTTAATAAGGATTAATTTCATCCTCTTTTGCTACTCTCCCCCTCAAACATTGGATTAATTAGCTTGCTGATTGTGGCCTAACCATGTATGTACACAATTGAATATTTGTTTTGATAATTTCTCACATTTGTAGAGTCATTGAGCAGAGTGTCAAATCTTCTTTGCTATGCCTATGACTGTAAATTACATTAATAATTAAAAATCTGACAAATGTCTCTGCAAAAATCTAAACGCCGCTCTTGACGTTTCCTCAAGAACAATAAGCAATCTGTAGCATTTGTAACTGTCTCCAAGACATAATGATACTTGATGTGCAACAAGAACTTTAAGTAGCCTTGGCTGGCATTTTTTTGACATGACTGATGGCATATAAAGCTCGTAATGGCATCCATTGTTCCTGATGTCCATCAGGGACTGATTACTTCTCTCAACAGAATGAGAATTCAAGGAAATAAAAGTGCTAAAAATACAGTAAATCAAGGTGGGATTAATCCCCAAGAACAATTTAAATTATTTAAAATTAGACGTGGTCTTAATAGGCTCATTCCTTTCCCCATATCTCCGGAAATATAAGAATTTAGATTTTTTAAAAAAACATCCAGAATATGTCATGACTAAGACTCGGGAAAGTTTTCAAATGAGTGGGATTGTAAAGATTCATATTCTCTTATAAATAAACCAGATGTAACTTCCGTTTAGGGAAAGAGTAAGAGAGCTCCCTGGTAAAGCTCTGCATAATACATGCACAGCCATCATACAATTTCCTTTGCAGGTAAGTAAATGATGCATAATACTGAAACAGGGTAAGCAATTGTAAGAAAATAAATAAAATATAACCAAGCTAATTTATAACAATATCTTTCCCCGCATCTCTCTTACCTTTGTATGCTTACAAACTGTTCTTGTTTTTGTCCATGATCAGGTTCATTGTGCCTTTTGTTGCTGATGTTCTCTCTCTCCCTCCCTCCCTCTTTTTCTTTCTCTCTCTCTCTCTCCCTCCCCCTTCTTTCTCCTCCCCTCTTTCTCTTTCTCTCTTTCCCTCCCTCTCTCCCTCTTTTTCATCAATGCTTATGGACCACTTTCCTCTCGATTTACTTACATTTCTTCCATATATTCTACTTGCTTTGCAATTTGATTTTTATTCTCTTTATATGACCCTCTCCACAATCACTTTTGTCTTCCATCAGTATTTATTCCTTACCTATTCATTCTCTACTCTTGTTTTACTATACTTCCCTATGAAGTGAGTCGTCCCCAATGCATTTGACTTACTTTTATGCTTCTCCTGCGATGCTGAACGCTCAGGCTTGTAACTGAGCGGCCCTGAATTCCAATCCCATCCAAGGCAGCTGGGTGATCTTGGACCAGTCACTCTGACTCAGCCCTAGGAAGCAGGCAATGGCAAATTACTTCCAAAATCTTACCAAGAAAACTGCAGGGGCTCGCCCAGGCAGTCGTCAGGAGTCAACACTGGGTCAAAAGCATCTCAGTAAATAAATAAAGTTGTTATTCCAAGCTAATTTTCATGGTGTTCAGCATTGATTCATCATTGCAGACCTTTTACTGCTATCTTTCTATTAGTAATTGTAAGTCTTAAAATTTCTCCATCCATTTCCCCCTCTTTAGAAAATATTCTAAAGGGATATGTGAGTATTATTGGTTGCAATGTTTTATTGACTTTTAATGTGGAGCCCTGGTGGCACAGCAGACTAAAGCACTCTTATTAGCATCAGCTGCCTGCAATTACTGCAAATTCAAATCTCACCAGGCTCAAGGTTGACTCAGCCTTCCATCCTTTCTAAGGTAGGTAAAATGAGGACCCGGATTGTGGGGGCAATAAGCTGACTTTGTATAAATATACAAAAGTATGAAGGCTATTGCTTAACGCATTGTAAGCCGCCCTGAGTCTCCGGAGAAGGGCGGCATATAAATCAAATTAAAAAAAAAATGTTTGTAAGCCACCCAAAGGCGAGATAGATGGCAAATAAGTCTAATAAACAAGCAAATAAATAAATAAATAAATAAATAAATAAATAAATAAATAAATAAGCAAATTTAACTATTTGCCTGTCATTATGTATAACTTCCAATCGTTCACTCTATTTTTCCTATCTTGGTCTTGAATTCATTTATCTTTTGAGAGCCACCTTTTTCATCGCATCATGCAATCTACCTAATTTTTGGTGGAACCATTTCAGGTTCACAGTCAGCATCACAGCATCATGTCACACCAAAGAGCAGGTATTTCTCAGTTAATGACCATTAAGTGATCGTTCAAACTTGCAATGGCACTGAATGAGTGGTAGTTACGATTGGCTCTCAAAGTCCCAGCCGTCAGGTGTCCTGCGGCCATATAATCACCATTTGAGATCTTCCCTGCCAGCTTCCCACCACCAGTAACTGGGGACTGCTGGAAGTACTGTTGATAAGCGGCCTGGTAATGTGACATCATATGTTACTACCACATTGCTTAATGATGGAAATTACAGCCCTAATTACCATTGTTAAGCAAGAACTATCTGTAAATGCATATTCATGTCCCCAACCGAGGCACCACAACATCACCACAAATATTCAGCCATGAATACAATGAGCAGGCATAGGGACATTCTTCATTTCTTCTTGCACAGTGTCGAACCATTTGTGAAACATCCTGTGCCCCCACCCCATCATTTACTTCAATTATATGCTGTTATTTACACACTCAGCAACCCCTTTCAACCAGGGGTGGGTTATACTTATCTTTACTACCAGTTCGCAATGGGACCGCGCACACGCATGCACCGAAACTTCCTGATGACATCCAGCTCAGTGGGCGGAGCCTCCTGCTGGTTTTACTGCCGGTTCTTATGAGCCGGTCCGAACCGGGGGCAACCCACAATTGCTTTCAACCAGGGGTGAAATGCTCCTGGTTCGGACCCGATCGCCCGATCTGGTAATGATGGAGGCGGGTGGTTCGGAGAACTGGTAGCAAAAATCCCTGCCCCCCCCATGCCCAACTGAGCCACAAAATCATCAGATCCTTTTTTTTTAACGTTTAAAAGCATTTTTTCTACAACCTCTTTGGCCAAAAAATGCTTTTAAAAGTAAAAAAAAAAAAAAGCCTCTGATGATTGCGCAGCTCAGCTGGGATCATCAAAGGCTTTTAAAAGAAAAAAACCCGTTTTTTTCTTTTAAATGCCTCTGACGATCCAAGCTGAGTTGCCTGTTCAGCAGAGGCTTTTTTTTAAAAAAATTTCTTTAAAATTTTTTAAAAAGCCTCTGCCGATCAGGCAACTCAACTGGGATCGTCAGAGCCTTTTGAAAGCATTTTTTTAATAATCTCTTCGCCGAAGAGGTTGTAAAAGTAAAAAAAAAAAAAAAATGGCCACGCCCACCCAATCACATTACCCCCCCCCACAAGCGACGCCCACAGAACCAGTAGTAACAAATATTAGATTTCACCACTGCTTTCAACCATACAAATAGAACACATTCCACAATTCTATTCAAATCTACTGGCTTTGTAGGAAGCTTTTTCTGAATCAAGGAACATACAGTAGAGCTTCTTTGACACTTTCCTACTATTCTCATTGAACAAAAAGTGGGTCTCCTGCCCAGCATAACCTGCTTTGTATTTACCAGATTTTTCTATCCTAACCCTTTAGGATCTTTCAGAAAAGTGGGCAAATTGAAAACCCATCTGTATTTCAAGAGCTCCCTCTGGTGGTTGCTGCTTTGCACTTGAGGTTGGAGCCTGCAGCGTCTCTGCTTTTTAAAAGATTGGTTTCCAAGCAAAAAGCTGATATATGCACATCTTTCTCTCCGCAGATGGCTACAAATTGGGAAACACACAGGCACTATAAGCATGGCTTACTTTCTAACGATAGCAATATCATTTTAACTATTATACAATCAACAATTTTATTGGTATCATTTTGGGTCCTAGTAGCGCTTCTTGTTTGATGGTGTTTTCTTATTACTCAGTTATTTTGCCATCTGAAATGCTCTCAGAGCTAAATTATGCAGTACCAAAGGAACTGCAGTAGGAAAACCTATTTATTTTCCATATGGATTGCAGGAATTGTCTTACTGTATGTAGAAAAAAGGAGGAGAGGATTTGCTGAGCTAGATATCTGGGTTCATAATGTTCCCTTGTTGTTGTTGTTAGTTGCGAAGTCATGTCCGACCCATCGCAACCTTGTGGACAGTGTTCCTCCAGGCCTTCCTGTCCTCTACCATCCTCTGGAGTCCATTTAAGCTCATGCCTACTGCTTCAGTGACTCCATCCAGCCACTTTATTCTCTGTTGTCCCTTCTTCTTTTGCCCTCAATCTTTCCCAGCATTAGGCTCTTCTCCAGTGAGTCCTCATTAGGTGGCCAAAATATTTGAGTTTCATCTTCAGGATCTGGATTTCTAAAGAGCAGTCAGGGTTGATCTCCTCTAGGATTGACCAGTTTGATCACCTTGCAGTCCAAGGGACTTCTCCAGCACCATAGTTCAAAGGCCTCAATTCTTTGATGCTTAATATTCCCTATTATATAATAAATAGAGGAGGAGGAGGAGGAGGAGGAATGCCTGCAAAACCTTAAAGAAATTGGGCAAGTGAAATCTGCTACATCATGTCCATGTCTCAGATGTTATCAGGAAGAAACATTACTTTGAAACAGGGAGACTATCTGGTCTGGGGATGAAAAGACAAAGGCAACTTCATGAGACTGTGTCAGATAAAAATGGCTACTGTTCTTGGGGTTTGTTTGGGCCAGTTAGGGAGATGTGAGCCAAAGAATTTCCCTCACACATTCTTCCTCCTGTCACTGAAAATCAAACTAGGATAGGCTTTAAACAAAAATCAAAGTGCAATGGGAAACATCAGATGTAATAGTGTCTCTTTCCTTGATCCTCTTTTCTGAGATCTCTTTGACCAAATAAAAAAAAAAGAGCCTTTCCCCAAAGAGATCACTGCTTTCAATCAACAAACAAACACTAAACCATAGATCAGCAGGGCAAGGCAAGGTGTTGAGCCCCACCATTCCGCTCGACACTGCAACGCGGGGCGTGAGGACGGGATGGAGCTGCATCATCACTAAACCTCGATACCCTGTTCATGAATGGGATAGGGATACATTCACACACGGTGTGTGTGTGTGTGTGCACGTAGGCGCTACGGAAGGCGCTCGGGTAGGCGCATCGGGATCAGGGCTCCACGGGATAGGGGTGTCGACTGTTCGGGACGCTTCGGGAATGCAGCAGCCGGCGCTTGTTATCGCCCCGCCCGCTTCCTGGTCTGCTGTTTCGCTGGCGGCAGGGCGTTGTCCTGGGCGGTATTCGGGCCCTGCCTCACAGCTGACAGGCGCGGGACGGATATAAGCGCTACATGCCATATGCATGTAGCACCAATTTTAAATCGTTACGACTGCAGCATTTTTGGGACGAACAAGATTAAACCATGGAAGAGTCTTGCAAGGGAGAACTCAGGGTGATCTGCTGATCTTCTCTAATCAGCTGATCTTGAGCTTGGATCGTTTGTTTGTTTGTTTGTTTAAACAAATTTCTATAGCTGCCCAATGTACTTAGATGACTTCAGATGGCTTACAAAATTTTAAAAATTCCACCATACAATAAAAAAAAAAAAACCATTTTAAAAAGTCCATCTCCCCCACGACAGCAACAAAATCAAATCAGCCACTTGATCAGTTCTGTCTCCATTCGTGGTCCCCAGGTCTTCTGATAATACCATGCTTTTAGGGCCTTTCAGAAAAGCAACAAGGCAGGAGCCAGCCATACCTTGGGGGGAATGATTTTTTTTCCATTAAGAAGGGGCCACCACTGACAAGGCCCTTTTTCGTGGTCCCATCAGGTAACAATCCTTTATTTTTGCGACCTATAACATGCCCTGCCTTCCTATTCTGATGGGCTATTCTGATGAATGTAATAAGGGAGAAGTGGTCCTTCAAACAGCTTGGCCTCCAAACTATGATGCCCTTAGAAATATATATTTTCCTCTGTTTTAAACAATTGCTTGCATTTTTTTCAAACTTGGTGAGAATGGATCTAATTTTCTTTCCAACACTATCATTGGAGAGGGACATTGTTATGGGGGAAAAAAGTGTTTCATGCCTCATTTTAACGCATGTGGATAATCTAATTTTTGAAATGAAATGGGGGGTGTTAGGCTGTCGTCCTAAAACCACCTCTCTGCAAAAAGCCTCAACAAGACTAATACTTTGCTAGATAGGCTATTTTAGTTTAAAGGCTCTGGGGAATTACTATCATGATGTGACAATTTTAACCCAATCACTATAGGTCATAAAAGATTTTGCATTGAATTCATTGCCACTTTTTAAAACAATTGTCTAAACTATACTTTGCCGTTTAGAGTAGGGCACCAGTGCAGTTGCATGAGAAATTGCTTGAAGTATGCTGTTCTAATCAGCTGTTAGCCTACAGCCTTGTACATAAACCACTGATTGCACTCATGAAAGGTAGAGGGAGGGGAAGTAGTGAGACCAGACTATTTTTTCCCCAACAACTGTCCAGGACAACTGCTGTTTTTCAAGCCAAGCAGGGCTCTCCATGGTGCTGAATTAGAGTGAGGGAATGTCCTGGGTCTATTCAGAAATAACTCCATGCCTGGAAAATTTGTAGCTGAACGACAGGTTTTGTTGTGCTGGCTGAAGGGTAAAGGCTATTCAAACAAGAAACTTGTTTTTTACAAAAGAACAACTCCAAACCTTAAAAGTTTAACCAAAAATGCTCCAAAAGTAAAAGTACATCACAAAACCAAAGCAATTTTCTTCCCCTTCCTACCTTCCTTACTGTGGTGGAATGTAGTCTGGGTTCCCGGGAGGGAGGGGTGGTGTTCCAGAGGAGCAAGAGACAGCAAAGTTTAAAAGAGGCTCAAAACAGCTCCCCCCCCAGAAGTTCTCAGGGTATTTCTTTATTGATGCCAGTAGTTTGTTTTACTTCGGCAAGATTTCTGTCTATAGGTCAGGAACACAAAAGAACACTGCTTTGGAGTAACTCAGGGTGTTTTTCATGGTTTTGGAGCCTGACACTTACCTATGTGTTGTTGTAAATGGCATACAAATATTTTTATATGGTAAAACTTAGTTAAGAAATGTTAAAAGAGCAGGGTCAAAAGAAATGTTTTAAACCTGCATGTAAAATAGAAATAGAAGGAGGCTATTTTGAGTGTGTCCTTTCCAATGGCAGAAGAATTAAGTATTGCTTTTAAATGTTTCTGCGAGGGGACTTACTGGATCTAAGAGTGCAGCTTAGATTGTGTGACTCTATACATGTGACACATAATACAGGCCCAAGTCAGATAACTAACAGGTAGTCCTTGTTTAGCAACTGTCTGGTTTAACAGTTACAACAGTGACAAAAGAGAAATTTTGTGACCTATCTTCACATTTACAACCTTCGTAACCTATAAAGCAAAAGAAAGCTGAAGTAAGGACATAAGCACCATTGTAGTTTCACTTAGAAACCTTTGCTTTGCTTAATGACCAACTGTGGTTGTTAAACAAGGATTACCAGTAGTTTAGCTGTTTCTAAATATGGATAATCTCAGTCATCACTGCATCCCCAGCTAATTGCAACCTCTGGCCTGCCCCACAATACCTGAGGTTGAGGGACCACCACCTGCCCCATGGACTTTGTCTAGAATTGGGTGCAGCTGGTTTATCAGTCGAGGCTGAGAAAGGACTGCACAGCCATCATCACGACTGCATCTGGAGTTCAGTTGCTCTAGATTGTCCAGTCATTTTCCCCATAGTACGAACTGCTGGTAGGAGCAACTAAGTGTGCCTGAGGTTAGCTTATGGCACAGTGGGCAACTTTGGGGTAGCTGGCAGAAGTGGGTTTACTCGCTAATTTAGTAGTGTAGAGTTTCCATATTTTTTTAGCTATTACCTGGGGGGGTTGGGGGGACTGTGCCCGAACAGCTTCTTCTTCCATTCCAGTTCTAAACTACACTGTTCAAAAAAAATAAAGGGAACACAAGCAGAAGACATCCGAGATCTGAATGAATGAACTAGCCTTATTAAATATTTTGTTTGTTACATACAGTAGTTTTGTGTTCCCTTTAGTTCTTTGAGCAGTGAATAAACGACTGTATGTAAAGAACAAAGTATTTAATAAGGCTATTTCATTCATTCAGATCTCGGATGTCTTCTGCTTGTGTTCCCTTTATTTTTTTGAGCAGTATATATACCAGGAAATGTGCTTGGGTGAGGCACTTGTTTCGCTTGAATGCACACTTTGCTTCTCAAATAAAACAATAATAATGAACGTGACCGTTGACCAAAGAAAAATGTCCATAATTAATGGGCTACAGATGTCCTGTATCCCTCACTCATATTTGACCCATAAGTTGTATAAATCACATACCTCCATTTGTGTATGCACAATAAGAGTGTTCCCAGAAGGATTGTGGATGTGCAGGAACATTGGTGAAGCACCTCTTTTCAAACTGTTGAAGCAGCTACTATACATATTATTCCCCTACTATACATATTATTCCCCTACATATATTCGGGTACTATGTAAACCGTTTCCAGCAGTGTCTGCCTGTGTGGGCTTGCATAGTTAATTTTCTCTGTATTTCCCCAAATACAACTGATGAAATGTTAATAGTGTTATGTGGTGGCGACTAATTCTGCTTTATGTTCTATTTGTGTTAAAATGTGTGTTAAGTGGCCTGACTGCTCTCTTTGCTAAAGAAGCACAGTGCAAACTGGTTTGTGCCAAACTCTAGTGAGATATTGTTGCTACACTGAACGAAATTGCTCAATTGATTTTAGGTATTGTATTTAGGTATTGCCAATTTCTTTGATGGGTCCTTTTGGTGTGGTTATACAGCTACTTCTTGACTTATATTTGTTTAGTGGCCTTTCAAAGTTACAAGGGCACCGACAAAAGTGACTTACATCCTCACTAGCAGGGGGTTGGACTAGATGACCTCCAAGGTCCCTTCCAACTCTGTTACTGTTAACTGTTAGGACCATTGTGGCATCCCCATGGTCAATTGACCAAAATTCGTCTTTGCACACCTAATAAAGGTATTACATTGTTTCAAAAGCTTGCATCATCTATCTGACGAAAAGCAGCATGTCTTCTCAGAAATTCCTCCTTTATGGTCTGTTACCATAAAAATATAAAAAGCTTGTATCTCCCATGTAATTATACTATAAAAATAATCTGCAATCATATTAAACCATAGGCTCCAGCAACTTTTTACTTCCAAGAATATAAATATTTTGTTGTGTCTTTGTCTGCCCTAAGGTAGGGATACTAAAGGTGTCCTGTGAGATAAGAGATTAAGCAAATAAAGTTACATAAAATCACTTCTTGGTTAACCGCTTGTGTGGCCATTTTGGGAATGTCCAGCTCTCTTGACAGATAGTTTTTGAAAGTCCCTGTAGGATTTTAATTGCCCCAAAAGTTTAGGAAGCCTAAATTTAAATTCCAAAAAGATTAGGAAATTTTACTCTATAGGAAATTTTCCAGTGTAAAAGCAGTCGTTCTTAACCCAGAAGGCACAAGAAAATTAAACAAACGTTTACGCATATATGTACAGCTACTCCTCAACTTACGACCATAATTGAGCCCAATATTTATGTTTCTAAGTGAGGAATTTGTTAAGTGAGTTTTGTCCCATTTTAAGACTTTCCAGATTAATATTTGTTAAGTGAACCACTGCAGGTGTTAAGTTAGTAACATGGTCATGAAGTGAATCAGGCTTCCCCATTGATTTTGCTTGTCAGAAAGATCACAAAAGGTGATCACATGACCCTGGACACTGCAACCATCATAAACATGGACCAGTTGTCAAGCATCCAAATGACAACTGGAGAGGTCCTGCAGAGGTGCTGCAAAGGTCATAAGTGTGAAAAATGGTCATAAATCACTTTTTCCAGTGCTGTTGTAACTTTGAACGGTCACTAAACAAACTGTTGTAAGTTGAGGACTACCTGTACATAACAATCCATATAGATTTTAGCTTTGTTAGATAAGCAGTTATGTATCTCAGGGTTTCCTCAGACTCCCATACCTGGGCAATGAAAATCTAGATGACTACACTTCAATTACAATTAACATGGTCCTTGCTTACTGACCACTCATTCAACAACTGTTTGAAGTTTTGATGAAACTGAAAAAAAGAGACGTAACAACATTTCTTCATCACCATCTTCTATGGCTGCTGTAGCTTCTCCATCAGGGGTAAAATCCAGCAGCTTCTGACAGGTTCTGGAGAACCGGTAGCGGAAATTTTGAGTAGTTCGGAGAACCGCTAGCGGAAATTTTGAGTAGTTCAGAGAACTGGCAAATATCACCTCTGGCTGCCCCAGAGTGGGGTGGGAATGGGGACTTTGCACTATCCTTCCCCTGGAGTGGGTTGGGAATGGAGATTTTGCAGTATCCTTCCTCTGCCACGCCCACCAAGCCACACCCACAGAACCGGTATTAAAAAAAAATTGATTTCACCATTGTATCACGATTGCCACATGGTAACCAGGTGTGCATTTATGACAGTTGCCGTGTCCTGCGGTCAAGTGATCACGCTTTGTGACCCTCGTAGCCAGCTTCCAAGAAGCAGTCAATGGGGAAAGCCAACAGGAAATCACAATCATGTGATGTTGCCCTTAATGAACAGTGATGGTTTGCTTAATATCCGCAGTGGAACTGATATTGTAAATCTATGAGTTCTAGTCTCGCCTAGGCATGAAAGCTGGTTGGGTGACTTCGGATCAGTCCCTCTCTCTCAACCCAACCCACCTCACAGGGTTGTTTTGTGGGGAAAATGGGAGGAAGGAATACTAGATACGTTCAACACCTTGAGGTTGTTTATAAGAGTAACTACCTGTGTTCTGCCATCTAATGGTGATCTGGTGTTTTGCAGCCTCGGTATGATATCTCTACTCCTTACGATGTTCCGATTCTGATGTATTCTCAATGACCTCAGGCTACGTTAATAATGGGAAAAGCCAGTTATGTCAAAAAATTTAATAGCAGAATTATTTACAGAATATGGTCATAAACAATACAGGAACCAATTAAAAGAGGCAGCTTCATAAAAGAGCCATGGGAGAGTGGGAAAGTATTGAAGCACATCTGTTGTTGTTTTTTTTCTTCTTCTTCTTACAATTAGCCAAAGGCAGAGAAAAGATAATGAAAAAAAAAAAAAACAGGAATAAAACAATTGGCAAAGAAGTTTCAAATAAACAATTTTTTTTTTTGTTAAATGAGATATTACCGAGAAGCAAGAAATTATTGTAATGAAACATTGCACTGTATATTCTGTATAGATATTCTGCATGCTACCAAACAGAACTGCTCAAAAGAACCGTAAAAGCATGGGAAAAGAGAATTACATAAAATAGTTTCTCTAGTAGTGTAGATTTATACAGATGACAAATATTTGGCACTCAGTTTGTCCTCATTATTAACATGATTTCTTGTGTGGGTATATATATATATATATATATATATATATATATATATATATATATATATATATATATATTTCTTTAACAATAAATTAAATAACTATTTTCCTGTTTCTAACATTCCTTGAAATTCTATAAGAGGAATTTGATTTGATTTGATTTAATTGCGAGGCCACCTTGGATATTTTGGTGCATTACTCACTAAATGAACCTCTGTTTATTCCTGCACAGAAGAAGCTGTACTATAATAGTGACTTTTTGCTTATAGGAAAGAACAGCTTCAGTATAGTAGTATTTGCATGGATTTTAGAGAGTTCTTTTTAAAGAAATCCACTGTGATCTATTATTTTAAAAAAAGTAATAAATATATATAACAGAGAAGACAATGCATATATCTTGAGCCCTTTAAATGTGAAAGGGTGACAAATAACCAAAGCTCAGTGGCAAATTAATTTGCAGATATGAATGTACATCTTACAGATAATTGTACATTGAGAAAGGGCAGAATGATGGATAGGACAGAGAATACAAAATTTCAATAAGGACTTCATCTACATTTGTCATTAAGCATTGAGTATATTTTGCAGAACAGGGAAAATGCTCTGTTAAAAAAAGAGCTGGTTTTATAGATCCAAATTTATATTCAGACCAACCCTGCTGTGATTATTGTTTGGTTGAAAGAAAAAAAGGGACTCTGATAGACTCATAGCTAGTCTTGGCTGATTTCTATTTTTTTTATCTCATACTCAGTATGAAGCCATTTGATTATGAAAAGCTTTCCAGCTTTTATATTACTCAGACATCTATTGTATCAGCCATCTTAAAAAAACATGATTAGGAAAAGGATACAAAAAATAAAGCAAAAAGGAGCTATGTTTATCTTTGTGGCTTTTGTCATTTCAATACTTTCTCCCTTAATTAGTTTTTTTCCTAAGCTTCCATTCTATAGTTTAGAACTTAATTTTATATAAATATTCATGCATTGTACAGGGCCAGGAAGATGCAAGCAAAATGTAAACAACATTTCAGAACTCCATATCTTATTCAGAAAGAGAACTATGCATGGAACGGATACCTTCATTTCTTTTTCTGATTACATCATCTAGCTGATAAATCTTCTGTAGAAGCCCTTGTGAGTAAATGGAGCACAGACCTCTAGAGCTGTCCCATAATTAAAATGTATGAAAGGAATGAATATGAGAAATGGAATTAATATATAAATGATACAAACATTAGCAAGGTACGCGAGGCACTGCTAATTAAACAAAGAAACCTGCATGATGATATAATTCCTAGGTGCTAAGAGGCTCCAGTTGCAGTTGTGCAAATGTAAAACTAGTGCAAGACCATTTTTAGAGAAATGGAGTCACAACAGTCCTATTCCTCCAGCATCTTAACTAGATCAGGAGGGAGGGCTGTTGTTGGGTTATGGAAATACCAACAATATTTTGTCTTCTAAGGATTAAACCTCACATGATTGGTTATGTCATTGAAATATCTTTATCCCACCAATTGGCCCATTTTGCCTAACTAATCTGATGAAAACGAGCCAGAAGGATGTAACAGTGGGGTGGGGGGGTGGGGGGGTGGGGAAACTCACTGACAAGCCCTAATAGTACAGGAAAAAATGGCCAAAGTTATATCTCTGATTTATATCTCCTGCTGCTTGCTTGGCCACTGGAGAAGGAAGGCTGCCTGTATCTGGAGATCCACTAGAGGGTAGCAAAGTAAGAATTTAGTGGTCATCTGTACTTTTACAGCCCAGATTAAATAATTTGTTAAAACTAACAAATTAAGGAAAGATTAAGGAAAGATACCATTATTATTTTCTGAAAGAGGGAGATCTCCCCTAAGCCAATCTTATCTCAACATGTTTTGAATATCCACTGTCAATATCCATTTGTGCAGGGATTAACAATTCTACATGAAGGAGAGCTCTGGCAGGGGAAGAATTGAGTCAGAATAACATAAGCATTCGTCAGTTTGCTTCTAAGAAACGAACATATTTTCAGGCTTTCAGAATTTTTAGCTGATGATAACGTACAATGTTTGGGCCTGGAAGCCCAGCAGGGTCCACCCTAGTTAGCAGTTAGAGGGAACTTCTCCAGAGAAGCAGAGCTCTAGGCTAAACTGAAAAGCCTTGTAGAAAGACAGAATGGCAAACGGTTTTTGCATTGTTCTTAAGAAAACTGCAGGATGTGGTGTCATGCTCACTTTGAAGGCTCCTTTACATTTGTAGAAGAGGGAAATCTTTGAATAGATGCATGGCTTCTGGAATGCATTTGATACAACCAATCTTAAGTGCTTGTGTGTGACTGTGCGTATAATAGCCAAACAGCAAATTCTTGTCTTTCAAAATGCTTTCAATGAATGTTTTATATAAAAACCACATCTTTTTTGTGAATTCAGCATATATGTGCTGTAAGTAAAGTAGGTAAGAGAAAAATTAGTTTGTTGATAATGAGCTAAAAGTTACCAAATACCATTTGGTTTTACCCATAATGATATTTTCATCCTTGCATATTATTCCAAGAAAGTCCTTTCAGATCAATTATGTAGTAAAATCATAATGTACATACAAAATATTTTACTGTAATTGGCTCTAATGATGTTTTAAATGATGGGATGTAACTCATAAAGAATGTTAATAAAGATGATAATAAATGGCTGACATAAAATGGAAGACGGGTGATATAAACCATAGTCCAGACTCCTGGAAAAGGAAGTCAAGAATGGTTTCCACTTTCATTTAGACATTTGTTCCTTTCAAGCTAATTCTTTGCATGTTTACTTGAAAACAAGATGCAATAACTTTAATGAGGCTATTTGAGATATGCCAGCATAAAGACTGCTGTTTGCCATCATGCTCTAAAACTATACGTTATTAAGGCTTACAGAATTCATTGGGGCTCACTACCGTGAATATGGGTTTAGGATTAGAAAGTGTGGAAGTAAATGCCATGAAATATAGTGCTTATTTCTGAATAAATATATGAAGGACAGCATTATTAACCAAATGCAATAATGTTCATGATTCTAATAATTACACGTACATTTTTATTAAAACAAAACAAAATCAGGTTGCAACTCCATGCCCACATGGCTTGAGAATAAACCATCTGCATTTTAATGGATCTTATTTCTAAACAGATATTGTATGCATGTGAGACACTATTTTGCAAGTTTTACTATTATTTTGTCTATTGTTATTAGAATTAGAGCATTTTATTTCCCAAACTCATTAACTTTGCTGTGTCTTGAAACAGGAATATAGTCATAATTGAAATGGAAGTGATTAATTTTCAATGGTCCTGCAATATACAGTTGTATTTTATACTGTTGAAAGAGTCTTTAAATCAAAAGCACTGCAAGTCATTCTCAAATATATTACTTTTCACATTCATTCTAGACAGGGCCGAATGACTTGTGACACACGTAATAGAAAGACTAATTTTTATCTCCCTCTCCCAAATTAAAAATATAATACATAAGAAGCATGGCTTATTATTTGCCATTATTGTTTTAATCTTTCCTATATAAAAGAGATTAAATATATTGCACTTAAAAACTCAACTTGTGAACAGGTAACATTTCATTGGAATGGGCAGAAGGCATCTGGTTTACATTTTAAAGATTTTTCTTTGGAACAGAAGTGGAACAAACGGGGACATACAGTGGCAAAGGCATTCCTTCAACATATTCCCATCACTGCGTGAGCAACATACAATTTAGCGTAGAACTTTCAAAAGAGCCAAATTTACCCTTCATATATTTTGCCTTCCTTTTCAATGAGAGTATGTTTTTAAAAAATGATTTTATGTAAAAAAAAAAAAACTCAAAAGAACTTCAGACTATTTTGAATAACATTTTGTTTGTCCCGGAAGGGAATTTTTCCTTTGGGAACCTCTCTTAAATTCTTAGAGAAAGGATCAAACTATATATTATATTAATTGTATGTTAATTGGATATACACCTTTTTTTAAAAAAAAAAATGTATATTTGCTGGAGCTGTGGGTGTTTATATGTGCTTTTTCAATCTATCATATATTTTTGTTGTTGTCATCATTGCTGGTACACTAACATACATTGCAAATAGTAGAAACCGAATATTGAATACAGAAGCACCTAACTGTGCAATCACTAATTACAGCTCCGGCAAAAACAGTTTAAAATTTAATGATTTTTTTTGTGCAAACAATATTGGAGGGCATTGATGTGCAAATATGGTTAGCTGTTCTAAGCTTTCTATTTCATAGCTAGGAACTTTTTTTTTTGTCTCTGGGTATGCTATGGTTGTGAATCAAATGTAGATCATTTTATCACCCTCAGTCCCTTATCTATATAAAGGAAGGAAGAAAAGCACATGTGATTTCGCAATATTTATAAAATAAAATGAAATAAAAACATAGCAGCATAATAGGGATGTAGCAGAAGGAGAGAAAGATATATTTCAAATCTGCTGTCTCAAAGAAATGCATATTTTATTCATTTATTTCCATGTAGTTATTTCTAATTAACAGCTCCATTTGAAATAAAGTTATCTTTAAAGATGCCTTATCCCTGCAGATATTCTTGCATTTAAAACAAAACTATAAGCAGCATTAATATTGTACACTACCCCAAAATCAATTTATTTCCAAGTGCAGAAATTCTTTGAATACTCTGTGGATGGGAATATCTTAATCATCACAGACTAATAGTTCAGGAATATTAATATTTCATTATTATTGTTAATCGTTGTTGTCGTCTTCTTTCTTTCTCTTTCTTTCTTTCTTTCTTTCTTTCTTTCTTTCTTTATGCTGTACATTCCTCATGGGTTTTTGTTTTTGTTTTTTTTTTGCTTCCAAATGCAATTTAAGGCTATTTGGTAAATTCTACATAAGAGATCAGGCTCAATTTACAGTGTTCCCTCCTTCTCAAACATTCAACTCTAAAGATTCGTATCTTGAAGCTAAACATGCTTATATCAGCTTTGTCCTAAAACAGAATGCATGCTTAACAAAATATATTGGAAGAAAGGGGGATGAGGGATGGAAACCCTAATGTCTTCTTTACTTCCTACAACAGCAATCTCCAACATGTGCTCTTGAGATACATTAGGACTAAACTTCCCCATCGTTTGTACAATTCTTATATAACACTGCTATTGTTCATGCAAACTAACATGATGGGAGATGTAGTTCAACATCTATGGAGGGCACCTGGTTGGAGATTGCTGTTAAAATGTCTAGCATTTTTCAGTCATGTGACAAGCTGAAGGGCTCGCAAACTACATATTTAAAGTGCTCATCAAGGTGAAGAATCAAAGTGCTGTAGGCTAGTTTAAATAGCGGTTCTGTCTATGGCTAAATACATTTTGTTTAACAGACTGATAACAGAATCTTGACTCTGTTCTAATATTTTCTATGACTCAGAATTCTGACTTCGATAGTGGCGGGATATGTTTTCTTGTATCTTCACCTGAAAAGATTCAAAAACTTGGATCACAGCCTTTAAGAAGGCAAAAACAATAATGCATTATTCTCAGAATTTGTTAAACTTCTGTGTAATTTCTAGCTTTTGCTGTGATGTTGATCAAGAACTTAGAAACATGCTACCTTTCTTACATTCTACTGTTAGAAGCCACATGTTTTTTAAAACATGTTCTTTACGTCTGAAACAATCAAGAAACTTTTTCTTATCTTTAATTCATACTGCATAGGAAAAAAGAATTTTGGAAAAAAAATACAAATGTAAACCACAGTTCACCTTTTTTTACCTTAAGATTACCATTGAAACTGAGATATACTTACCACTCACATTCATATTTCTTAAACTGGTTACAACATCACAACTGGTATTTTAAACAAGCAAACTTTTTTTGTGTTTTGTTTTTTGTTTGAAAGGATACCCTGGAAACTCAATTGATCTAGCATTTTGAAACTTCAAATATTACGCGTAGCATCGCTTTTCAAATTAAAAAAAAAAGAGTGTTCACAAATGAAAGAAGTACAACATAAAAGAACTGTTTAAAATGTAATGAATGTTCTCAAAGAGTAAATAGAGCTTTCACATCTTGCTACAGATGATCAAAATTCTTAAGGCTTTCCTTTGTTCCTCTTTCTTCAAGTTCCTTTGCATTTTTCCTTCAGATTTCTGGATGGGTGTCCCAGGAGGACACTTTCTTTCAGGGACAGATTTTCCCAATTGGAAATGATTCCTATGCTTCTCTGTTCTGGATGAATGTTGGAGTTTTCATGGCTGGATATTTCTGTTCATCTCCAAAAACTCAGTGTGAGATGTGAGGAGAGACCTGGTGCGAGTTTGCAGTAACCAAGAGAAGCAGGATTGCCGAGCACGTGGGCAGAAAATCTAATCGGGTTCAAGGCAAAGAAACTGAAGCTGGAAGGGAAGGGAAGGGAGGAGAGAAATGGATTCCTTCTTTTCTTGCACTTTACATTTGTAGCACCTTCTACTTGAATTAGCTAATGCCTCTGGTGAATGGAGAGATGCACCCAATTCAAAGTTTGTGGTTTTTTTTTTCTTATTCCTAGTTATCGCATCATTTATAAAAATATAAATAACCAAAAAAGTAAGCTGGGTTCCATCTCAAGAGGTGTTTCCTGTTGTCCTCTGAGAACATAATTTTTATAGGTAAGGTCTCAACAAGCCCTATGCATTGGAGCTGACTGGTGTAGTCCGATCCTAATAATACAAAAAAGAAAAGAGCAGGGATTCTTGCAATGGGCTCAGCAAATTCTGAGGACATAAACAGCATTCTGTTGTGCGTCTGGCACAAAGGAGACAACAACAGGGCAGGGAGGGGGCCAGGAATAGGGAGGAAAAAAAGAGCAGGGAAGAGGAGACCAGCTGTAGAAGCACTTGCTTGGTTCCTTCGTTTGTTTAAAAAAGAGGAAGCAACGATGCAGCATCTGGGTCTTTTAAAGCCTCGTTTGGGCTTCTGGAATATAGATCTCAATGCTGTCTGCACGCTCTGTAGCGGAGTTTTGCCGGAAAGAGGCTGCCCGCTTAGCAGCCATGAGGCGTCTTCGAGCTTCTTGGCGCTGTCGGTCAGGCAGATCCAAAGACTTCTCTCGGGTGATGGGGAATTTTCCTTTAGGGGGCTTCTTTGGTACAGGCGGAGGAACCTTTCTCTCTTCCTAAGATGCAGGGGAGGAAAAAAGAAATGAAGCACAGAAGGAAGGGAGCCTAAAGAAGGTACAGTATGGGCCTCATTCAGGGACTTTCCCTGGAAGCTGCAGGTGCCTCCCTGTGAGGCATCCATGACAGTAGTGACTGACCCAAGCACGGTAGCCACTGACCAATGTTAGCTGAGTTCATGAGGATGAGGGACAAAAATGTGCATTGCCACACAAGTTCTGCCCCTCATGTATTTATGTGCAATGATGAGACCTGTTAGAGTCTCTGTTTCATCATTTTGATATCATCATGGTTTTTTGGTCTGCATTGCCCTACAGGTTGGAGCATTCTCTCCTTTATTTGCAACAATCAAGTATGTTCTCTTATCTCTGTTCCAAATATAAATATGCATTAGGTATTAATGGACCATTAATTAATTAATGGTAGCAATAGAAGTCTAGAACAGAATTTTATTAATCTCCCCCTCTCCCCTCTCCCTCCCTCCCACCCTCTTCTATCTATCTATCTATCTATCTATCTATCTATCTATCTATCTATCTATCTATCTCATCTATCCATCATCTATCATTTCTATATTTTTTCCTTTCTTCCTTCCTCCCTCTATCCCTCTTTCCCTCCCTTCATGTAGGTGAAACACTATTCCATAGGGCAGATGCTACAACAGAATAGGCACACTTCCTATATCCCATTAGGTGCCATTGTTTCCTGGAATGAATTTGTAGCATACTGTAGCATACTAGATCTTCTAGGACAAGTAGAGATAAATAAACATATGATCTCCTTGTACTCCCTTCTAGTGAACAGAATGGAGCACTAGTGTCCTGAGCACTTTTTATTTAAGTTATTATTTATTTAGTTAACTTTTAACTAAATTCATCTGACAAGAGTGGATGCAGCTAGAAATACAAATTTGAAGTATTTAACTTTCATGGAAGAGAAAACTGAATTTTAAACTCTCACACTGAAATCAACGGGGCTAATATTTAACTGGCTTTATTAATAATTCTCAGCTTTAGAGGTAAGGTGAAAACCATATAAAGACAAGTTTTATATACTAATGTGTTTCTTCACTACAAATGAGGTAGCAGCTGTGTGCACATTTCTGTGCTCCTTCTTTACTAAAATCCTGGCCAGGCTATTGACTGAACAAGTATTCAAAAAGGAGCTAATAAGATTGTGTTCCTTTTAATATTCAGGATTCATTTTGCTCAGTATAGGGAGATTGCTTTAACTTAAATTAACAAAGAGCTGACAATTCTCCAAATTAGATTACAATAATGGTCAAAATGTTGCAAAGTGATCAAACATTAGCCAAGAGCTTATGAGATGGTTCTGCAAAATATGCATCTTAACATGAAATCAAGATGACAATATAAGAACTCATGAAAATTTTGCAGTTTTGTGGGATTTCAAGGCATAATTGGACCAGGTAATTTTACCAAAGAGATGATTAATCCTTAGTATATAATTTTCACATTATATTTCTAATCTCGGTTTCAGAAAATCCAAATATTCTGTCCAATAGCAATAGCACTTAGATTATATACCGCTTCACAGTACTTTACTGCCTTCTCTAAGCAGTTTAGAGTGTCAGCATATTGCCCCCAATAATCTGGGTCCTCATTTTACCGACCTCGGAAGGATGGGAGGCTGAGTCAACTGTGAGCCAATGAGAATCGAACTGCCAAACTGCTGGCAGCCAGCAGTCAGCACAATTATCTTTGATCACTCCTTTGGGCAACCTGTGGCAACCACAGGTCAGTGGGACTACAGCTGATCTTGCTGGAACTCTCACTAGCTGGAACTTTTGATATTACCAATTATGTTATCTTACAGGACCACTTCTGAGGATTTGGAGTTGGGGGAATTATCGTGCAGTCATTTGCCTGCTTTTTGAAAGAGAAGTTCCAGTCAATAGTAGTGGAAGGGAAGAGGTCATGCCCTAGACCTCTCCATTACAGAGTGGTCCAAGGTTGAAAATTATTTCATATCTATGGTAAACTGTTGTGTAAGGTCATCCTCTGTCAAAAGATCAAGTTTCATCAGATGATAGTTGTATATGTTGTTCCTAGGCTAAACAGGAGATAAGGTGAAGTCTTATCTCAGTGCCAGAAAATTGGGATTAATTTGCCTTGGGAAATAGTTAAGCCATGAGAAGAACCTGCCTGTGGGTTTGGTTGTTAAAGTTGTTCTTTGAAATACTGAGTTGAAGAAGTATGTGTGTCTCTATTGTTTTTGTTTTTTAGTTGTATTTTAATATATTTTTTTATTATTTTCTAAGCTGCTTTGAGCTTTAGTCTGAGTAGCACATAAATTCTAGATGGAAGGAGGAAGGGAGGGTGGAAGGAAGGAAGGAAGGAAGGAAGGAAGGAAGGAAGGAAGGAAGGACTTCACTATGGTATTATGTATGCCAGCATGCCAAGAAATACCTGCCATGGTACTTGCTGTGTTCCCTGCACCTCTGGAGAGTGATGTCCACTAATGATTTCACAAGAAAAATAATTTCAGGCTTAAAAGTCAAAGAAATGCACCACAAGCAACTAGATTGTGCTTACCTTTTTTTCGGGTGATTCTATTATTTTCCATTCATTCAGTTTCATCTGATGCAGTTCATCAAACTTCATACTGACGTCTTCAATTGAGAGTTGTAACAAGTCCCAGAATCCTGCCAGGTCCTGTGAAGTTGGTCGGGGCATAGCACTGGGATCCTGCCATATTCACCAAACAAACAAATAAAAAACAACCACCACCAAATGTCATTTGTTTGAAAACTCAGGTGTAGAACATGTTTGGCATTATATAAATGGTCAAATGTTGGATGTAAGACTCAATCCATCAAAGTTCGATCCCTTGCTGAATGCAGAAATCCTTGATTAAAACATACTTAATACTTTTCTTTTTGCTTGAAAAAATCCAGGAAAGGGGGACTTCTCTCAACTTCACTTGGTAATTAGTTCAGCTATTAAATTAGTCTTAACATTACAAAGTTTGTTCTACAAATGTAACTTAAATCCATTATTCTGTGGCCTTGGTTTGTGAGAATTCCTTCAGTTCTTGGTAAGTTTTATCATAACCTTTATCAAGATAAGGAAAGCGACTGATGAATTTCTCCTGAACATCACTTCACCTCCCATTGATTATTGCCTAAACTAAACTAAAATAAGCTTAAGCATCTATCAGTTAGAAAGTACAGAAGCCCTCTATTTATGACCTGTAAGTTTGGCTATTTCTGAACAAAGATCTGGTATTGAAACAATCTGTAGCACAACTACCTAATTTTTCAGCCTAGTTGTTTTCTTAAATGAAGCTTGCTTTATCTGCTTTTGGCCACAAGAGGACGGTCTCATGCTGCTGAACTAAATATATCTATAATAACATGTATGGCTCCAGACTAATACAATTTCCTCAAAAGGCATACATAATAAGAGATATGCTTCATCTTGAGGCATCCTTAAATATAATCTTACTCAGGAAGTTATGTATCTTAAAATAATAATAATAATTACAGCAGACCAAATAAAAGGATTAAGTCCAGAGGAAGACAGCTAACAGAAAGGGCCTGGATCACGTTAGCACATCTGTATTGACTTACACAGTGCTTTGAGCTCTGATCTCATTACAGTGGCAGCATTAATCTTTAGTAGCTTGGTGCATGTAGAAAAATCTTGTTTCGGAAAAATGTGATATAAAAGGTACTTAGGCCATCTTTCCCCACCCAGCAACCTCAAGGCATGATGGATTTCAAAGACATCACTTGTCACTTTAACTGAAATAATGGGATTTGCAGATGCCTAAAGGTCATCTATCAGGTAGGGAGACACAGCTTCAGCAGTGTGTCTGTAGATCTGTATTTGTGTGTGAACATATGTCTGTTCTAGCATTACAAATTTGTGAATGAAAGGAAGTTTGGCAATTTATCATTAACTTAGCATTGATATTAAATAGATGGTAATTAATGTAAGCGTTAGGTTATACCAGTTTTTGATTTCTTAAAGAGCAAAGCTTGAGCACTGGTCTGTATTTGGGTTTTTTTTTTTTTAATTAATTTGTTCTGGATTCTTTTAGAATCTCCCCCAGTTTCAGAACAGGTATATAATACAGAGGGCTGCTGTTTAATATACAAATGGTCAGTTTTGGTTGGCTGGAATTCTTTTATTTATTAAATTTATTAGCTAAATTTATTATATTTTTGGTTTTGGTCTATGAATGTAACTCAGGAGAGTATATTCTAAAGTTCTATAATGAGCTAAAGATCCCATGTTTGGCATTGCCTAGAGATTTATAGAACACCCTTCATATGAATCCACAGGTAAATTGTATTAAGAGTCTACAACTTGGACTATGTCTCAAACTCTCTTCCATCGAACAAGTTTAAGAAAGTTGACGTCTGTATTTCTTTCTTTCAATGGTGTGGTTACAAGCAAATTATTGTTAAATGAAACATGTGTGCCTCAGCTTATTCAAGAATGACACATCATCTACTTAAAAGGAGTTGAAATATTTATATTGACTGTCTATTTACAAAAAAACTGGACAAATAACTTCTATCAGTTACATTCTCCTTAATGTCTTGAATTTCTGAATGGTAGTTGACCCGGTTATGTGGGAGCACTGGGCCTTTTCCGTGTTATAAAGATAAATACATGTTTATGTTATCACGATGTATCTTCACATCTGCCATCTGAGACTCCTGTTGGCTAATTACCAGCCTTTGATAGCAATAGCATTTAGACTTGTATACAAGATCTTTTGGGAGATTTACTGTGTCAGCATATTGCCCCTAACATTCTAGGTCAGTGATGGCTAACCTTTTCCGGACTGAGTGCTGAAAGCACGGGTGCGCATGGCTGAATGCATACGGGCGCACCCAATTCCCCAAAATGCAATGTGCGCTCAGCCCCCCTGCATGCCCCCCACACCCCCGCACACCACACCCCTTGCGCATGCACACATGGACCCCCACATGGGCCCTGTCCCCACACATGTGTGCGTATTCCCCATTCCCATGCATGCATGGCAGAGACCCGAAGACCAGCTGGCCAGCGAGAGGCACGCATGCATGCATGGCGCAGCTGAACTGGAGCGACGGCTCACATACCCACAGAGAGGGTACTGCGTGCCACCTCTGGCACATGTGCCATAGGTTCACCATCATGGATCTAGGTCCTCATTTTACTGACCTCGGAAGGATGGAAAGCCAAGTCAACCTCGAGCTCATCAAGATCGAACTCCAGGCTGTGGGCATAGTTTGCCTGCAATACTGCACTTTAACCACTGTGCCACTGGGGGAAATAGCACAACTCACAACATCTCATTACTAAAAATGATCCTCTCATGAATTTGCACCCTTGCTGCTGTTGTTTTTAAATTCTAATCATATTCCTTTTATTCAGAAGCTAGCATTCATAGTGCTCCCTTCACTATTTTTTTTTTCTGAACACCAAGAATCTTGTGAGGTCTGTTCAACTGAAAAAGAGTACGGTAATTGTCTGAGAGTCATACAGTGAGTTGAATTACTACTACTATTATGTGACTGAACAACACTGGACATGCTTGCAGACACTTCACTACCCAACCAGGTAATTCTATCAGTGCTATTGAGTGTGGGATTTACTCCTTTTTTGTATGCAGTACCTTGCCCTGCCAGTGTTGGTAGGCATGTGGTTCAAAGCACTTTACAATTCTAATGCATATGGAAAACTTAGTTTCCACTGGTCATCTTAGGTATGTAGTGAAGAACATGCACAGAAAGAATGTGGAGAAGCAAAAAGAAAGGGTTAAATCCAGTGGAAGCTTTGCTTTCATAAAATGTGCCTCTACTTGTATGGGTCGGATATTTTGATACTCTCAATGGATGTGGTGGAATTCTCTGGGATACACTAAGGCTTAGCAGCCACAACTAGCTATAATTAGGAAAAAGTGAAACTGGGTATAATTTCAACATGACCTAAAGTCACCCAATTGAATTTGTATCTTGACTTTGGACACAAGGCTTATGTTCTGCCATTATGATGCACATGTAATCACTTGCAGACCAAGATTGTTGGGGGCAATATGCTGACTCTGTAAACCGCTTAGAGAGAGTTGTAAAAGCACTGTGGAGCGGTATATAAGTTTAAGTGCCATTGCCATAGCTTCTCCCTACCTACAGGTGTGGAAGAAAAGAAGGATAAAGAGAAGGAGAAGGAGACACAATGACAAGGACAATCTGGCACGGGTGCCAATAATGTTAATTCTATGAATCAAAATCCAGCAATTGTAACTGAAGACTATGTCCATTTCATATATATGTTTTCTTGAAACCTTGGTTTGGTTTAATCTTACTGGATAGCAAATTTCAAATAGACATAGGTAGAAAAAACACTTTCTCATGCTGGTAAAGGTTAAACTGCAAATATTACAGAACGATTGATTTTAAATAAGACAGACTTATAGGTCACATCCTCTGATGCCCCCTCAAAATTTTATTTAGTTCTAAGAAAAACCAATATAACAGTAACATTGTTCTTTGCTGGCAATATTGACCAGCAGAAGCCTTCCTCATATCTAATTTAGCAATGAAACAAAGCTAATTGTAAAAGGTATTGTGGGTATTTTGCCCCAAATTGATGGGAAAGATGTCATGGCAATTTTGCTCAATAGTTTAGACATTAGAACATTTGATTAATTCTTGTAGTCTGTCAGCCTTTTAGATTAGCAGCCATTGGCTCATGATTATCATAGTCCATGTGAATTTGGAATTTATGCCAGGGAGGTAAAATTACTGATTGAAGCCAAGAGAATGCACAACAAGTTCTCATTTCCAAAAGGATTTTGGTTATTAAAATAGTTAGTGATATCATCAACAAAATAATACAATATAATTACTGTAGATGTCCATTTATCCACCTGCTAATATCCCTTGAGATCTCATTCTTTACAGTTTTTAACTACAAAGTTATTGTTTAAAGTTTAAAACAACAATGGATTTCCAGAGCTTCGAAGGTAGGCGAAAGCAAATTTTATATACAAGAATCCTTTTGGTCAAAGAATGGGAATTCTTGTTCCTCTCCTTTGAACAATCACTTTCAAAATCCCCTTGGTCCAGTATATTCCCCACTATATTCTTTGTGGTGGAAAGAATGGGGAATCTATTGCAGGGTGGATAGATGAATAAAATAGATTACTATTTTTAATATTTTATAGACCAAAACAATCTGTTTTGGGTTGACTGTACTGCAAGACAAAAATTGATAGAGCTTTATAAAATAACCTTTGATGCCCCCCAGAGTCCTTAAATGGATTTGGAGAAATTATGATTTATTCAATGTACTAAGTATTCATGCTCCACCATCCAGGGTGGAATTCCTAATTCCTTTTATTTTGATAGAGCAAGTTTTCAAACATTATTAATGTATTTTTAAAATAATGGAGTGCTTTTTTAGGACCAGTTTCTAAGTCATGCCCTCACAAGGTGATTTCTAATATAAAAATGTATATTATCAAATATAAAAAAGATACCAAACATTATTTCAATGCAATCTTATTGCAATCCTTATCACTTTATGTCCAGACCAAGGCGTTAATGCAGATCATGCTGCGATGCAATGAATTCCCAGATGACTTTGAAATGCTCATAGGTCATAGGAGAACTGGAGCCTTCCTCTTTAAAGCTCAGGCAATAGGTACTGCACAACAAGATAAACAAATAATAAAGCTTCTATGCACAAGTTATGCATGGAATTGTCTGCTTAGCAGATGTGGAATTAAATGTCCTCTGATGGAAATTAATCTCCAGATGAATAATAAAATAGTAGCATTTAAATTTGAAGAAAAATAATAAATAACTTAGAAATACTATGCAATGTTTAAAATGTTAACTTACCAAATTCTGTTGACAAAGCCAATAGAATTGCTGGAATTTTTGCGACATTAGCAACTGTGCACTTCCTACAGCACTTCGAATCTTACCTAGAACTGAAGAGGAAGGGTGAATATCAATTTATATCTGAAGCAAGGAAACAACCAATATATTTGTATAACCAAGGCTTAATCTAGATTATCCTTGCTCTTTGGTTATGAATTCAATTAGGTGCACAGGCTTTTCAAACTATATTCGAGAAAGAAAATCAGAGATCAGCTCAGCTTAAACAATATTGGAAAAAGCCACATGAGAAGCTTGAGAAAAGAAATTATTTTCTCAAGTTGCAAAGGAATCAAGGTGAAAGCATATGATCAAATCTTACTGTATACTATTTCATCCCCTCAGAAAATAATATAAAAATCCTGGCTGCATTGACTAGAATCCTATTCTCTGCTGATCTACTTTTTATGGAACATCCAGGTGTTTCTGTCACTAACATGTCAAGTTCAGTGTTTACCAGATATTCATGTTTTGTGTTGACATGCAAAATATAACTGCAATTCAAATCCCAGTGTAGAGAGTAGGATGGGCAAAACTCTACCAAAGTTGAGATTTTTGGTTGACATCATGGTGGGAATGGCTGGAAAATAGTGGAGCTCTGCCGGGCTCTATGAAATGCAGCCAGCAATTGCTTGCTGGGAGACCCTATGGGGTCAAGCCATCCTGGAGAGGTGGTGAAGAAGGGAGAGGCACTTCGTCGATCACGAGGAAACCACAATTTCTTTGTTGATCCAAAGAAAACTCTCTCAAACGGCAGCAGGGACGACGACCATTTTTTAAAGATATGTTTGCCCAAATCTAATTAAATTAACTAATTACATGTTAAAATTAACATATAATTCATTTTGAAAGATGACTTATGCAATGCATGATGTTTGAATGGTGTGTGTGTACACAGGAACATATGTGTGTAGAATATGCCATTCTTTATTACTGAGCACCTAGCTTCAACATTAATTATGAACAAAAAAATAATCTTAAACTTATAAATTGCATTTTGCAAACTGTACAACAATCACAAAAACAAGGGAAGTTCATTGTTCTACAACCAATAACAACCCTTCTTCTCCCATTCCTTTTTACTTTTGCCACAGATTGGTAAAGGAAACCATATTCAGCAAAGGTCTAAACAATTTCAATTTGGAGCCTAAATTTTCTCCATGCCATTGGGAACCCTACACTGTATAATAAAGTTTCCTGTCACATATAGCTGAGTAACAGCTAATGTTACTGTACTATGAAGATGTGGGTTTTGTTTTTTTCCCCAAAGTTTCAAAGCCCCTCTCCTTGTACAAAAATCAGTATCACATTTCTGTCTAATTCTCCTGAGAATGAATTACAAAAAGACACAAACTTTTCATATATGTCTTCTCCGTTCACACAATGTTAAAAGACGAGTGATCCCATGACTTTGACAAAAATTAGATGCTATCCATGAATTCCTTACAGTTAATCATTCACAAAGAGCATTATAGGGTGGCAATTACCATCATGTCTGTGAAAATCTAACATCTCCTTTCATGGTCTAAAAGTGATATTTTACCAGGACCATCAACACAATCACCAAGATTGTTGGTCTGAAGATATGAATTGCTGGTGCTTTGAGACAGGTATTTTCATTATGAGGTGAAAAGGTGTAATGTAGGTATACATTACAAGCTCACATCTTTTAATCAAAGGACTGCAGGATGGCCATATTCTGTAAAAGCAACCTGACACATCCATTGAATCTGCAGTGGGGAATAATGAAGCAGTATTGTAGTAGTGGGCTATATATAAGCAGTAGCTTCAAAAGTATTCTCTTGAAACAGCACACACAAAAAAGTTAATTAACTGTACATTGCAGATGTATAATTAATAGGGGTACATGGACACAAGTCCTGGAATCCCACTGGTATGGATCTTAATGAAATTTGCACTCACAAAAACTGCTGACTTTCAAGATGCATCTCTGCTTTGACTACCACAAACTTTTATTGGGAGGAATAAATCATAGAAGAACAAGAAGCACAACTGAACTACAGTATTTGATAAATGCTATCCAGTTATATCTCAAAGAACTAAATTAATAGACACATAAATACAGACATTTCAATTGCACAAATTTTCCTACAAAATCTACTAAGCACCCAATTTCACCATATAATGGTATCTGACTTGAGCTGTCTGAAGGTCATAACGTCTCCTGAAGATACATTCACCTTGTTCATCTGTTGATCGACATGCTTTACAAATTGTGACAAATTCCAAAAACTGTCATAGCAGATAAAGAGAACAACATATTCGCTAGCCTTTAAGATGTCACCAAACTCTTTGTTATTTCACATAATGTTATTACCATACCCTAGCTGGTTATTTCTTGCATGCTTTACTGAATTGAAGTACTGTAACTACTTATGACAAGATTTTCCTTTTTTTATTGCAGAATTATTATATTTTTGAATATTGAATATTGGAATAAAATGAAACTTGTACTCTACGTAGATTAAGATGAGCAGGTTGAAAGAGATTTATATAGCTCTTTTAAAATATTTTTGGGGCACGTTTTTGTTTGTCTTCAAAGAATTTGGAATGCTAAAAGTTCAACTGATTTCATGTTAGAACTAAAAAGAGAAATATTGTTTGTTTGTTTAATTACATTAAAAACATGTTTGAAGAAATTCAGTCCTTTCAGGAAACAAAGCATCATTTAAATAAATTCTATTTGTGCAACATTGAAAATAGTTTAATAAATGTTTAACTTTGAAAAATGGTTTAAAATGGAAGTACACAATCTATTTTATCTGATATAGAATTCAACTAAGTTTGCTAGCTAACGAATGGGCTAACATTGAAGAACTACTGTTGAAAAACAATCCCTTCATTTGCTTGCTTGCTTGATGAAGTTTCTCTGGATCCAACCAATTATTTCTAATGTAGAGCAAGACATGCTTATTTTTGTATTCAATAGAGCAAAAGTTCTACAACTCTTTCTGACCTGCTACCTGTTTATGTTTTACATGGAAAGAGTGGAGGGCAATTTATATTGTAGCTTTCCAAAGTCAACTTGTCTTAGCACAAAACACAATATATCTCCCTTGTAACTTGTACCTATTAGAAAATGTTTTACTCTTATTCTAGGGCAAATTGAAACATTTCTTTCCTCAATCTTCCTATTCAATGTTTGTTTCTATTGACAGGAGTTTGGACTGCTGTTGATAACTGAATGAAAGACAGACAAGTCCTTATCTATAGAAAATAATATACAATAACCAAGATAGAATATAGTATGCTTACTTCTCTAATATAACTGATAAAACACCAGTTTCGAAAACAGTTTTTCCAATTTCTAAGAATGTGTGTACTGTTCAGAACTGAAAATGCATCAATCACTTCTATTATCGATACTGGTTCTAAGTATGATTTACATAACATGCTTTGCTTATATTTTACTAACATTATACTAAACTATTTATATCTTCCGTTTGAATTTACTATCTGCCCAATTCCAATTCCACTGTCCAACTGGACAGTGTACAAAACTAGAAAAAATATCAAATCAAATAAAAACATCGTATCAGATGGACATTCCAGATTAAAATAATCATATACACAGCAAAATCAAACAAAACAAAGCAAAACAAAACAAAACAGACCACTGAACAAATAATAAATATCAACCTCGAGCCTGGGACCAAAGCCAGGTTTTCGAAGCTTTCAGGGACTCCAGAAAAAAGGGTGCCTTTCTTGTTTTTCAGAGGGTGGAAGATTCACTTCCTCAGTCCCGCAAGATGGTGCTTTATACTGGAGACCTGGACCACACCCACTCTCCCAGAATGTAGTGGGTGGGCAGAAACGATTGGAGACTCAAATGCATTATCTTAGATATCCAGGTCATATGCCAAACAGAGCTTTATAGATAAAAATCAGCACCTTGAATTCCACTCTGAAGTTGACTGGAAGCCAATGCAGCTGGTGTAACAGTGGTGACACATGGGCACACCAAGAGGCATCTGCTACTGCTTGCACAGCTGCTTTCTGAACCAGCCATAGCTTCTAGGTGGTCTTTGAGGGCACATTGCACTAATGCAATCATGAGGTGATCAGCACATGAGTAATTTATACAGATGGCAAAATTGATTGGTGGACAACAGTTTTACTCAGAATTACTATTAAGCAGCGTACAAAAAGCTAGCAAGCTTTTAATAAGAACTTAGAAATAATAGAATCCATAAAATATGTTAAGCTTCGAAATGGTATATATTTCTACTGGGCTTCTGGTATTAATTTGATCTATTTTTCTTTAAAGCTAGCAATATATAATGAAGGCAAGAGTCAAATACTTCCTAATCTAATTCTTCCTCTCTCTAAAAGCTTAGTGTATTGTGTTTTATGTTTGGAATCCCATCTGAATTCTCTTTCATATCTGGAAGTCAGTAGTTACAAGGAAACATATTTATGTGATTTTATATAGAAATGTAGAAGTTTCAGCTTTTACAAGCAAAGGAAGTACACTGGGGAAGTCACTCTGCAATGCAGTGGCAAGGTACACGGTCCATCAAAATTTCCCTCTTTTGTCCAACTCCAAAATGCAAAGTCATAACAGCCACAGTAGAGAAGGGAATAGATTAAAAACTATAAGATAAAAATAAGCACGGAAAGATATATTCTTACTTTCTTCAGAAAGATCATTTTCTTCTGCTTCTCTCTCCATCTCTTTACACCATCCTTCCATCCTTTTAGTCTCAGTGTGTAGCAGCTTCATAAACCATGACCCATCCCGTCGACATGGAGACATTCGTCCTGTTTCAATGGTCTCAATGGATGGTTCCAACCAGGGTTCAGGTGGTGGGAGATTGGAGGTATCAACCTGGGTCCTATAATCTTCTCTATAACTAAAGAGGCCTTGTGTCCGTACAGTTCTTACTGCACCATACTGAGTAGGAGTACTTGGCTCTGAATGTCTCTGGAAAGAGCCACCAAACTGAAGTCCCTTGTCCTCCATTGTTATGTGTCCAGGAAAGCCTTCAAGTTCTAAATCGGCTTGAACAGCTGCCGTTACACTGTTTGAGCGCTTAAATCGTCCATGGCTGGAGTAAAATGGAAAAACAACACACTGATCCATATATTGACAATGTTTATAAAAAGAAGGCACCATCTACTATTTTCAGGGTTTTAAGAAAAGCTTTAGAAATATTAATAACAATGAATATAAAGATTGAAAGGCACAACATGAATGGACTGCAGTCTTTACAGGATAAATGGTTATTAATGACCCAAAGCAAGATACAAATCAATTACTCAAACTTAATTTCGAAAGCAAATGTTGATTTATTCTCACAATAGAAGCTAGGAGTGTTTTGTAAATGCTACAGTGACACATTATCACTAAACTAAACAGAAATAAATGAGTTAAAAACCATGAAGTTTAAAACAGAGGGTGCAGATGATGGGGTTTGAGAAAAGATTGTCATTGTTATTTGGAAACAATAGATATCTGTGAGCACATTACTATATCTGTGTGTTTCTCAACTTTGACAACTTGAATATATGTCGACTTCAATTCTCAGAATTCCCAGAATGAAGTTGAAATTCATAGATCTTCATGTTGCTAAGGCTGAGAAATTCTGATCTTATGGGATGTAATGTAGTGAGGAGATGAATTCCCAGGAGGGAGGGAGTGAATTCCAGAGGAGTAAGAGGCAACTCATCCCAAATATTATGTGTGAGAGAAAGAGGGTGAAGACAGCCTCTTCTTCCTAGAGTATATTGTAGATGACTCCTCAGTCTGGTGTCATGGATCCACTCCCAGACCCCTCTCCAGATGCAAGTTCAGAGGAGGAGGGTGAATTTGAGTCTGCAGAAGAAAGTATGGAGCTGAATATTAGTCAGGATTGGAGCTCAGAGAAGGCTAGCCTGATGGAGCAGCCTCAGCTGTGTTGGTCAGACTAGCGACAGGCTGAGGCTGAGAGAGGTGAACCACAACTGCAGCAAGTTGGCCTGGAGGCTCCAGGTGAGGACTGAGAGCAGCTGCCGCCCCTTAGCAATGAAGAGGAGGTAGAGTTCACACTTCCTCCTGATTCAAGAACACGTAGAGCAGAGAGGAGACAGGCACAACGCTGGTCAGCTAGGTAGTCTACCTCACCTCTCATGAAGGGCACTGTCTACTTAACGCCACCCTGAAGATTAGAGTGTTGCTGGAGCAATGTGCCCAGTTCTGTGCCATTTATCCTAGCATGTTTGATTCCTGGACTGCTTTCCTGGACTATGTGTGTGCCCAGTGGACTTGGTTACCCAGTGATTCTTGCTGTGCTGACCTTGGAATCCAGACCTGCGCAACAGGGCTGCTTTCCAAGGACCTATGTGGGGGGTTTGAATAAACACCTGTAGAACTTTTGTCACATGTGCTTATGTGTGTAGGGAGAAGGGTACACATCTGGCAAGATTTTTGTCTACAGGTGTGAAACAATAAAGAACTCAGCTTGGAAGAATTACCATGTGCCAGTCTTGGTTTTGAGTCTGACATCTATACTATACATCAAGCAGATAAAAACATAGACAGAAATGGCCCAACCTACCGTTTATCATCTTCCACTTGCACTCCAACCGAATGATACTCCCGTAAGCCTTTGCTATCGTTGTCTGAATCAGTTGCTGCTTCCACCTAGTTCAAGACAAAGGAGAAATGTTTTGAAGTGAACGTGACAGTTGGAGATCATTTCTACCCACAGTGATTATGATTGCTGGAAAAGGCAGACTAAACTCTCCCAGTCTGTACGGATATGCTGATGAAAAAAAAAAAAAAACCCTAATGGCTGGCCCATCCCTTTGCCTTCGCCTTTGTTTTTGCAGGAAAGGCATGGCAGTGCAGGAGAATTAGCAACGTTAATGTTTAGTCATATATCTTTTGTGTGGGGAAGAGCAGCAACCAGAGCATTTGTGGCAAAACAGAGATGAGGCCTCTGAGAATGTTTTTGCAGCTTGCACAAAGCAAATTGCTATACAAACACTATAAACAAGATACATTTGGCATTTTATGAAATATTTTGGTCAGAGACCATAATTGCAAACAAACTAAAGCATTTGGCTAACATCCATAGCAATGATTTCTGTAATAAACACATAAAGGATAAGGAAAGATATGCAGCCATTAAGTAATAAATCCCAAGGATTTCAAATGCATGTATCTCTATCCCACATGATCCAAAATGTTTGGCCCTCTTTATATTTTATATGCCCATTGTGGAAAACAGTAACAGAATCTGGCTGCCATGTGGTAAGTATGAAGTGGATTTTAAACAAAATGCAACATTAAACTAAAATGAATATTTGATGAGGGGAAGATCATCTGAATTATAGCACTCCAGATATTTCTGGTCGGGAAATATTTAAAAGTGAAATAATATTTTGATTTCAAATACTGATGATGACAAAGGCTTAGCTAAGCCATTGGTCTGAATACTGTACATCTACTTTGAATTTGATTTTTTTGATTTTTTTAAAAAAAATCTGCTCTGTAGGCAATTTCTGTTAAAAGACAGTAGTTGATTTTTTTACCTGCTGATGTCAAAAAGGCTAAAATTAAGAATGTCACACTGGCTTATTGGTTTACATTAAGCTACATTCCTTCATATTACTGCTGGTTTACAAATTATATAAAACTACTTTATAAATCAAATAACGTCTAAAATAAACAATCCCGCTGTGAATGAAAATATAGATGCACTGCAAAATTAGTGCATAGTCATCTAATAAGCGTGCTTGCTGTGTCTTTAATCAAGTCAATATGGAAATAAAATTCTCAGATGTTCTAAATGCAGGTTTAACTGGGAAACCAAAAAAGGTTTATGAAACACATTATTTGTGTATTGTAAACAAGAACCTGCTACTTGTATTTTTGGCAGCCATAACTGTTCTATCTTTTCTTCCACAGATTACAGTACTGCTGAGGGTTTGCCAGTGGCCACAGAAATGATTTACTTGTAGACAAATAAATTTGGCTGATTTTGTGCTTTCTGTTTTATGGGCTCTATAGCCTCAGTGGGATTTGCTGAAGAAATGGCTGCAGGAAGTCTTTATCTTACTCAGCTTAATTTTTTTTTAAAGGAGACTATATCTTTGACAAATAGTGTTTGTCATTTACTGTACTTGAAAGTAAAGAATAGAGAATGAACACCAAATGCCTTGTTGCTATAGAGATTTGTTGGGTGTCTGTGTAAATTGCTAGGCAAATATATGATAGGATTCTGTATCTACACAATTCCAAATCAGTGAATAAAAAGATACTATTCTCGTAATGGGCATTAAAAGGAACAAGGAAAAGAAATATTTGAATGATGGAATGAGAATGTTATGATTAATTGTACAGAAAATAGATGAATCAAAGCATTTGATATGATCACAGCTTTGGACACAAGCACTATACATAATAGATGAAAAAAAAAGCCCTTCACACTTTCTGACTGAATAGATTCAATAGGAAAGTGGTACTTAGAAACCCAAACTAGCGGACAATCTTCTAAGCCTTTCATTATCATTTACTAAAGCTGCATGCACATCCTTAAAAAGAAAAACCTTACTGCAGTATACTGCAGTGTGAATTGTTTCACCCCTGTGTTTAATTACTGCGTAAGCCTATAGGGAATAGATGACCTGAACATTTTGCATTTATGCTAAACTGCATCCTTTCCATTAGACTGTAGCAAAGCCATTGGGCAGAAATAAATAGATGGATTTTTATCCAAACCCCATGGCATTTCATAGGCATAGGCCTTGAGTCCAATTGCTCATAGCTGCAGAAATGCTTTTGGAAGAGCTCTTTTAAATGAGACATATCTAATCAAGGAACACTTCATGGTATCTATTTAATTCAGCATTATTATCAATAGGATAGTTTTTATTTAAAGGAAACAGTAATTCCACCCTGCTGCCATATTGCCAGGAAGGGAAAGGTGAAAAATGCTATAGTAACACAGAACTGAACCTAATTAGGGAGGATGCCTACACAAGATCCAAGATTACCTTTAACTGCTTCTGAGAATCCTCAACCCTTAAATAGAATGTAAATTAAATCTAAATTAATTGTTGACCCTTCTAAGAGCTTTTCAGCATCAGAGAATGGAAACCTGACAGCCATATAAACCAATCCAACTAAACCAAACCAAACCAAGAAGCAATTCTAGGCTCATGTGGTTAGTTTATTATGATGTATGAACCTACTCATTATAGTCTAGTGCTATGGGAATCCATGATTCTATGGCTTGTGCAACAAACATTATGGATCAATCCAGCTATTATTGTGAAGCATCAACAGGAGTGTCAGTGGAGTGGAGTGTCAGAAAAGTTAAGATGGCAGATATGATCAAAGCCCCACCCTCTTTGATGCACAGCACATATCTAGAAAAGTGGCAAGGATTCAAACCATGTAGACTTGTGCACTACCTTGGCATTTTGGGACTCCCATATCCATGGAAACCCCTTGGTTTCATGAATTAACATATCTCCTTAGATACATTGATTTTTTCTTAAAATAAAAATAAACAATGCTGTTCAAATAAGTGGGTTAGTTGAAGCAGTGAACTAGCTTAAAACTGATTATTCTGACCAACGAAGCATCACTTCCATGGTGCTTATTACCAGGAATTGTTCTTTCTATTTCTTATCACTAAATGTAGAGGTGATTTTAGAAGTACCTGTGTGTTTCTAAAATAGAAGTATAAGCAGGTTCGGTGGAACCTCAATATTTGTAAAAGTTGTGTTGCAGGTCAGACCTGTAGGCATGCTTTAGCTTTTATTGATAATTTCTGTTGTAGTATGTGCTTAGAAATACAGTACTTCTTGTTACACTAGTGGCATAACATCAAAGGAACACCAAAGGAAAAAACTGTTACTAATTCTATATTCTTTATAAATTAGTTTTCTTATAGCTTCAAACTCACCCATCTACATTAGTCTCCATTGCTATGTAATTAAAACACAGCCATGAAGGAAAAACAGGGTAGCACAAAGCAGAAGGGAGGAAAAAAGAAATATTTGACTACAGTTCCCAGTTTGACAGTCGCACAGCCGTAATTTCATAATCTCTCCAGGGAAAGAGAAAGATGAACATGCTGTTCACTTGTGACTGAGCAGGATAATTTTCATCTGCAGCATTAGTGGCAGCTACCCTGCTCAGAGATGTATTCATTCATTTTATTTCCGGGCACTGCACACTGGCTCAACTCTGCTCTGCATGGTCATGTAGCCAGGATGTGAATTGTAATTAATGATAATCACTTCACACAGGGATTGTTGTTCAAGTTATTAGGGGCCTCTGAGCTGAATGACTCATCTGATATGCTTTACAGAGCTCAGATGAGTAGCTCATCCCAGAACATGTGTTAAGGACAGGCTACCTGGATCCCTATAGAGGAGCGCCGACTCTTCAAGAACTCCTCAGCCTTTGTCACAAGGATGGCCTTGTCACTGGTTCTCACAGAGCTGATTTGACTGTCCGACATGTGGCGTTGTGCAGCTGCCGTTTCCATGGCCAGATTCATAGCCTTGTTACTATCCAAACTGTCCGTGGAGTTGTACATCCTGAGGCCATCCTGAGGCCATGGGGAAATCCCCTGAGTCCGGCTATCCTGATAGGCATCCTGGGTGGATTCTGTGCTGCTCTGTGCTGTAACTGAAATGAGTGGCTTCGAGGTGGTTCGTGGGGGTACAGGTGGAGGGGTCTTTTTGTAACTTGTGTAAGTTACAGCTGGGAAAGGAATGCAGAAAAGGAGAGAAAACAGGGTTAATAAAAGGCATTGCGAGGAAACAAATTCATCAAACTTGACTCTACTACTTAAAAACTGGAGGCCCTTCTTTAATATATGCATCCATGGGTCTCCTCAGAATTAGCATAAAATCTCCCTCATATAAAGAACAGGTTGCTATAGCAACACATTCATTGCATTTCAAACCCCAAGCAACAGTGGTGGGGAGCATCCTCAGCCATTAACAAGTTAAAGGAGTTTTATTTTTCCATGCATAGGCTTGGGTGGGGAAGGTAGGATCAGTAAAAAGGGTCTCAAACCATACACTTAAGGAGGGAGACTCCTTGGAGTTTGGGCTGCATGGAAAGGCTTCTAAGATTCTGCATGGCCTAGTCTGCCAAACGGAAGTTGTGAGTGATATTGTAGCAAGCAAATAACTGAACAACAGGTCCTGTGTCTTCTTCAGTTACAGCAGGTATTTAGGTGATGATGAAGAGAAAGGATTGAAAACATGCTGAATAAAAAACCAGATGATGTTTTCCAAAAGTGGAGAACCATCTGAGGCAGCATTTCTTCTTATGCTATGAAATGATCTGCTGTCCTGGTAAAGAAGCCGGTTTCACTCTTCCCTGTTTTAATTATCCCATTTAGGCAGAATAAGGTGGCTGTAAAAGATTGTAAGCAATCATACCATGATTACAGTCAAATCTTGCACAGCTACAGTAAAATTTCTCTTTTAGTAAGAAGCATTGGAGGCTGAGAGAGAAAAAAGAAAGTTAAAGTCAACTTTCTCCCTTGGTTCTACTAATTTCTCTTCCCCTCTTCCCCTTACAAGGATTCACTACCAGCCAGCTGATGGGTGTGCGGAAGGCTGGTTATGCAGAGCTGCAAAGCAATGGGATGTTTTTTCCCCCTCAGGGAGCAATTTGCACTTTCTAGGAATTTCTGTTACCTACAAAGACATGCAGCTGTTTCATGTGAATATAGAGGTAGTTGACAGTTGACCTCTTTTGGAATTTTTGGACTTCCCAAATAGGGTTGGTCAAGTGCTACCATCTTAAAAAGCCTAACAATGCGTATCTATTGCTATTGTCTTTATTCAGAACTGGCCTGTTGCCCTTTCCTTCCACCCGAGTCATAATAGTATATTGCCTAATCAATAACTCAGAACAAGACTTCTGACTATGGCTTTATTGAGGGGGAATAATGTCAGGGAATTGTGCAGCAGGTGTCCAAATGAAGTCAGAGAGACGCTGAGGCGAATTTGTAGTTTTATATAAATAAATATATTTTACATCTACATTACAGCAAGCAAGAGAGTCAGGCAAACAGGAGCATCATGAGGTAAATCTCAGAGCGCACAGGGCACAAAGAAGAAAAGGGTGGGAAAAAAGGGAACCTCCCCCTTTTTCTCCACACCCACAACAACCAATCACAGCACAGATTGCCTCATGCAGGAGCCAGCACTCTCCAACCAATCAACCATAACTGTGTGTTCTGGCTCATTGTACAACCACATTGATCCCAGCTACTAAATTTAAATATCTTAACCAATAAACCAAAGTTTATTATAATGCAGATAGTCTTCAAATTATGACCATAATTTTGACCAGAACTTCTATTGCTAAGTGTGGCAGTAGTTAAGTGAGTCACAACAGATTTTATGATTTTATGTTAAGCAAATCATTCCTGTCATTAAGTCACCAGGGTTGTTAAGTGAACCCAGCTTCCTCATTGATTTTGGTTGTTGGAAACTGGCTGGGAAGATCCCAAAGGGCCATCATATGACCTCTTGAATATTGCCACCATTGAAAAAACATATTTGGTTGCCAAGCACACCAATTTTGATCATGTGACTGTGGGAATGCTAGAATAGTTGTTAAATACAAGGACTGGTCATAAGTCATTTTTTTTTCAGTGCCAAACAGTCAAATGATCATAAATTGAGGACTTCCTCTAGAAAACCGAAAGTTACAGGGCAAAATGGGGCTAATATACCTTTTTCCCCATTAGATGGAACAGAGAATTGAGCCCTACAGTAGTCAAATGAATAGTTTCTCAAGCCAGTTATTCTGATATCGAAGGGGGGGGGGGGGAAATAAGCGATAAATGCCTCTTCATGAAAAGGTCTTCTATTGATAGGACAGACAGAACCCACATGTTCCTGTTTTACCTGCACAAAATGGAATTGTACCTGAACAAAATTAGAAGCAAAATGGAGGTAAGTGATATGGAATTATATTAGACATTGTTAATCAGCGGTCCCCAATCTTTTGGCACCAGGGACCAGTTCCGTGGAGAGAGGTTTTTCCATGGACCGGAGAGGGTGTGGTTTTGTGTGTTGCCTGCATCCCACCGATGGGGCTTCACTTGTTTGTGCAGACAAGTTTCCAGCATGCCATGGACAGGTGCTAGTCCACAGACTGGGGATCCCTGTTGTTAATGGGTGTCTAGACTCTAGAATAGTGATGGCTAACCTTTTTGCCATCGTGTGCCAGGAGCAGGGGGGTGTGTGTCCCACCAGAAGTTGGCAAATAGACCATTTCTGGCCTCCGGAGGGCCTCCGTGGGGTGGAAGGCCGTTTTCACTCTCCCCAGACTTCTAGAAAGGCTCTAGAGCCTGGGGACAGAAAAAAATGGGCCTTCCACACCACCCCCTGAGATCCTCCGGAGGCAGGAAACAGCCTGTTTCCCTACTTCTGGTGGGCCCAGAAGTCCTGCGCACGCCGGAGCTGAGCTTGCGTGCCCACCGATATGGCTACGCATGCCACCTGTGGTATGCATGTCATAGGTTTGCCATCACGGGTCTAGAGAATGGCTCTGCCTAGAAGTCTTCAGGAGTTGAGCTCTATCTGAATGAGCCTTTACCTAGTTTATAGTATTACAAAATAATCCAGGATGAAAACACAGCAGACTATTGATTTCAATAAAGATTTCAATATGATTTATTAAAAATTTCCTTGAAGCTGCTCTTTCTCACCAAAAAAAAAAAAAAAAAAAAATACTCTTGGGAGAAGGAAGGGGAACCTCAGGAGAAAATACAGTGGTGCTCCATCTGGAAAACAATATAATGATAACTCATCTAATTTCCTTTCGAAGGTGAGAAGAGACATTGCCTTTGATTACTTAAACAATTTACTAAAAATACATATCTATTGTTATTGCAAGAGAGTGGCTGTGCTTACAAGACAGGCTTATCTATAGTTATATTAACAATAGGTGAATGTAGCCATTAAGCAGCTTACTGAATTAAAGAGTACTATGTAGTTGGAGCACATTTTTCACCTCTTCTTAAATAGAGGATATTTTGTGAATGGTACTCTAAGAGTGGCAGAAATCAGGCTTTTTCAACAAGCAAGGAACTGAACATGGAGTTAGAAAATTCTGTTTTTCTTGTGATGGTCCAACCAATATACTACGATCACATTACACTTGAATAAAAGATTGGAACAGGCTACTTATTATGTCCAATTTTCAATTTTAACCTTTAAGGCTATCAGAGAAACTGGTGGTATCATTATGATCTTATACAGATGCTAACCTCTGTAAGAGAAGTCCTTTTTTAAAAAAATTCCCACTTGCAGAAGCCCACTTCTTCATCTCCATATAAAGGGATTCTTCTTGTGTGACACCCAAAATTGTGCAACTGTTTTAGAATTTTGCTTGGTTGTTGTCTCCTCCCCTTATCCTCTCCCATTTCAAAAAAAGTATGAAGCTGCAACTTTTGGATTCAGCGCTTTGCAATAATATTTTATATGATTATTGTTGCTTAAAGCTTTATATATGTAATTTATATATGTATAATATATATAAATACATATATATAATATATGTATTTATATATATGTAATTATTACCATATATTATAGTTTCTATCTCTACTTTGATTTACTCAACAGAAATCAGAATGTGTGGCTTTTTTCTTCTCCACTGATACTAATTATTATTTTTAATAGACAAATGTTGGGGGAAAGAAAGATTCTCCCTCTCACTGCATGGGCCCCCCAATCTGGATTAGTCTCTTTGAATTTTCACTTGAGTAAAAATAATAAATATTGTATAATTTCAAAAATTCTGTGGCTTCACTTTGCTCCACTGCTGCTTTTTGGGAACCATAATTGAAAATAGCAGAATCAAAAGAAAACCACACTTCGTTCATACCACAATTCCTTGTTAACCTCTTTTTTAAATTTCAGCTATGAGATATGGCGGGATCAATAGGAATTTGAAAACTTTGCATGTTGCCTGGAGACCTTCAAATAGGTCCCAATCTACTTCTTGGCCACTCAACCAACATGATCTATCCACAAATAACTATTTTTCTTTCATTAAAAAAACAGTCTGAATCATATGCATCTACTTTAAACAACCGCAGAGTTCAGTTTTATTCAGTTTTTAAACAGTGCGCTTTTTATACATATAAATATTCTTTGTAGGAACAATGCTATAGTCTTCTCTGTTGCTGTCTTGAATATCCCGGCTCCTTTGTTGAAATTCTAGGAAGGAACAAAAAGCACAGTTATTTACCTAGACACAATTGTTTTAATACAATGTGTATGAAAGAGTGAAGAACATTTAAACAAAAGTGTGCCAATTTTAAGTTAGCTTAAGATACAAAATTTGCTTAAGTAAGCTACCAAATGTTCAGTTTAAAAGAATTATATTGCATAATCATGTTGAGTTCAACATGGGTTTACCTTAGATGAATTCATGTGATCTATAAGAAATAAAATACTTACAATGATTATTGAGAGTGTCCATTATGTTGACAACAATCTTCTTACTGCACTGGAACTAGCTAGTACAGGAAGGGAAAGGCAGCTGAAATAGAACTAGATAATTTGATATTAAAGAATATCTGGCAGATTCTAAACAAAGGTAGCTGATTTATAATATGCTTGATGGGGGAAAACATTGGCATTGTATTACAGGTCCCATCATAGATAGATCACATAGCCATTGACCCTGCTTGCTGGAGATAATGTGAGTTAGAACATCTAAGTGTCAGTGGTGTAATGTCCCTTCATCCAACTTTGCAGGATTAGGTTGAAGGACTACAGAAGACCGAGAATACTATACGTTCCAAATAATGTTTGTATTACAGTAGTGATAATTACAAAAGTAAATGTAATATGCTTATATTCTTACACTAAGAATCATTTGCAGGAGTCCTTTTTAACTCTTGCACACCATGTTATGGGCCACAAAATCTTGTACCTGTAGCATACGGCATAAACATCTTCCCTGTGTTTAATTTCTATTTGGTTAAGCTGGTGTGGAAAGAATTAGACTACTTGTCTCAAGTTTTATGCATATATTATTTAAACTAGGAATTATAGTACATTGAATATATCAAAGAGCATATGAATGAGATGGGAAATCTCTGGGACAGCACTTTTAATTGGAATGTTAGTCATGTGAAGGTCACATTCATGAAAGTGTCAAAGGCACACAGTGCAGGATCCCTCCATAAATTCAATCTCGTTTGAAAATATGAGCTATCTATGAATCAATATAACACTAGCCTAAGTAGAAAATATCTAGGCTGAAGGAGATAAAATTTCACTTGAATTTCACTTATTCTCCATTGCTGGAAAGACATGAAAACATATTGCATTTTCTGTGTAACAAATCTCATTCATCAAAGATGCACTCATGCCTTGCCTTCAAAATATTATAGCCCTGTGATGGACAAAATAAAGGAAGTATCCTTCATGAGGCAAGATCTGATCTAAAGAATTTGTATGTCAGACAGAACATATTTTTCCTGTACTCAAGATTAACAGTCAACAATCAGTTTCCAATTAACTCTTCATTTTCTTAGCAAGTATGAATGAAAAGTGAAAGACCCATGGAAAACTTCATAGCATTTGGAATATATAGCTTCAGAGATACTACATAACTTTATTACTTTTCACAAAAATAAAGGAGTAAGAAAATGAAGCCCAAACTCAGTAAAAGTTGCTACCATCATTTAATCAATTATAGAATTCAGTGTATTCTGGAAGAAAAAATGATGGGAGCATTTTTTGACAGTTGAAGTAAATAGGATTTACATCACTAAATGTGTTCTGTTTAGAACAGATATAGGACAGTCCATGCTCTAAATTTACCTCTTTTCTTTAAAAATCATAATCAATTTTGAATTATGACAATTTCATTTCATATTTCATTTTCTAATTAAATAATAGCCCTATTTAAGAATTTTTGAGGGTTGTCTTGTTCTCATGTTCCATTGAGACATTTCAATTTTTAAATAAAAATGCTGCAGCTATTGATTTTCACAATCTGATGTTTACTAAAAGAATGAAAAGGGTAGGAGAACCATAAAATATGTTTTTCCTTCTTCCTACAACTGGGTTTGTCATTCCATGTGGTCTGCAGCATCTCTATAGTTAAGCTTTCAGCGAATGGTGATGGGACAAGAGCCTTGTTCCTCAACCAGTTTCCCACAGGGCCTGTGGTCCATTGTTCTTAGTTAACAACTAGTTTTCAATTCACAATATACATTTGACACGAGGCAATGCCTTAGAAAAGAATCTGTAAAGGCTTGAGAGCTGCAACAGGCCTTGTGCAATATGATAAAGAATGTAGTTGGAATATGGGCAAGGCCAAGAGCAGAGTTGATCTTGCCATAAGAAAAACGCTATGCCACCCCTCTGCCTTCCACGTCACCCACCAACCCTGTCTGGCCTGACCTGCTGGTGAACCCACAGACCTTAAAAGCCTTTCCACTGATTCTGACATCTAGGCTGAAACTCACTAAGCGTGTCTTAGATTAAAAAATTGGCAAACACTGGCAACTCAATTAAAAACTATGAGAAATTCCTCCAGATATGAAAATTCCTTACACCCACAATAGGCTTCCCCACTCAAACCTATCACCTTGGGGTCACCACCTTAACTTACAAAAGATGACAAACTGCAAAACCCTGCAGGGCAGGAAGTCACATTTCCTCTCCAGTGGACCTGAGGTGCTTTCTGGTAATCCCTGCTCGCTTTCCAAGGACAAAAGACAGATCTCTCTATAAAAGAAACCAACTTTTATTTTCAATTCATGGCCACCTTTGATGATTAACTGACTATTTTTCTGTTGAATAAACTTCATCTCTGCTTCAAAAAATTGTCCTGTGTTCTTTGGAAAGCCTGCCTGAGATTGAACTATAGTTTTGTCAGGAACAAGCAACCAGAATCATTTGTGAAGAGTCTCAAACAGAAGCTTTATTGTTAGTCACCTATGTTACAAGAATCTTGCCAGACTGGCTATATTCCCTTGAGTACAGTCAGATCAGGTCTCAAAGCTTCTAGAGGAAGTCAGGTCTTTGCTGCTTTCTCCAGTGCAAGGACTCTAAACCTGATCTCTTAACATCTCCCTCTAGTCTAGCTAGAGATTCCACCATATCTTCTAATAATCTATTTTGGGTGTGGTGGTAAGACAGCTGAAAACTTTGCAAAGCATTAGACATTTATTTTGCCCCTTAGAATCATACTACACCCTCCCCTCCACACCCCAACTACCTTCAAACAGGCACATTTTCCAGCCTTTTTCCTTAGCAAGGTGGAGTGTGTGTGAGAGAGAGAGAGAGAAAGAGGGAGGGAGGGAGGGAGGGAGGGAAAGAGAGAAAGAGAATAACAAATGGGATGTTCCGTACAGCCCATGTAGTGCTTTTTCTGCAAACCTATCAGAAGGAGAGGCTTGATTAAGCAAGTTAGAAAAGGAGAAGCAAACCCAGGCTACTCAGTTTAGCAGCCATTATATGCCCAAGCTTCTCTTGGCAGCTTTTGGAAAAGGAACAGGATATGATTCAAATGACAAACTGGGCTTACAGAGGCACCAACCCAACTAATTTTAGTCAAGAAGATACTCAATTGAGCCAAAAGGAATTTGTACATGACTGATTACTACGGTACTTGGAAATAATTTAATTTGAAAGATGAGATGCAATTTGTTGAGGGAACGGGGCCTTACAATATCTCTGCAATGCTGTTCCTTGCCAATAAATCACTGGCTAATTGAAAAAGTAAATATATAATTAGAGAGGGGAAATGAGGGACTGTTCAGCCACTTAATTGCTGATAACAAGGTCAAATTACCATCAGGATTACCATGGTAATAGAGAATAAGAGTGGATATGAGGCTTTTGATTTCCATTTGTATTTTTTAATATACATGTCCAAAATATGACTAATTCTAGCCTTCCCTATAAACCTCCCAACTGCACCTTAGGTAGAATTATAGTATGTGTGTCTTTGCTTCATTCTTTTGAATAGAATTCAACTGTTGAGTCATTCACTGGTTTTATAAAACACACCATGACATTTGAAAAGCTCAGGGATTTGCCATAACTTGATGGTCTCCTTCACTGGTCAGCTCATCTCATTTGTCTTACTCTGTAACTGCCACAGGAGACAGGGTGACCAATGCAAGAAGACATGACCGGGATACGGAGTGAATTGAAAATACAGCAGAAGATATAACAGATGGGAAAACGAGAAGAGTTAGAAATAGAAATGGGAAAGGAAACATCACAGTGTTCTCAGAAGTGGACCTCTTCTGAGCAACCAGGGCCAAAAGAGATTTTTTTCTTATAGCCATAACATTTTAAAGCACTCTTAGAATAATAGAATAACAGAGTTAAATTGTAAAGTTTGGATAACCCATGTATCTTTGATTTAGGGAGAGAAAGAGCGAGCAAAAAGGAAAGATTAAAACTAACAAGATTAAAATGGAGGGCAAATAGAGAACATTGCTTTGGCCTTTCAAATTTTGACACTGACCACTCCCAGCACTGACATGCACACTTAACACTGGTGTGAATGTGATTCCCAAACTAAACTATGTTCCATATCCCAGCGTAATCAGTGTCCTTTTGCAAAAGCCACATGTCATGCAAACCTCCACTTGAACACTTGCATTGCAACTAGAAAACTTTGAACTACACAGAGGCCAATGGATGACACACAAAAGGTTCTATTTTAGTTCTGTTAATTAGCAATAAATTATAGTGTATCAAGTATTGAAGTCTTGAAGAAGGCAGTGAAGTACTGACAGCAGCTTGCTTTCTCCCATTTTCTAGACAATTTTTCCTGCTCTCAGATAGGAAGCAGAATTTACTGTTCAGTGCACTAAAAACTGGCACAATTTAAGCATCCGTAAACATTGTGCCATATATACTCTCTGCATTTTTGCAGAGGCTGATGTGTCAGAGCCCTGGCAGCGTTCCTGTAATTAAGCAGACTTCAAATGTGAGTCATAATAGCAGAGGTCAAGGCTTGTATTCATTTTATTAATGTTTGTATCATTGAAGTATTTATTCAGGGTAATCATCATGATGTGAGCAATTTTAATAGCAGCTATCCAGTTAAGATTGTGTGTGTGTGTTTGCATTTACAGTAAAATAAAGCCATGTATTCATTCCACCTAGAAAGTAAGAGTGCTTTCTAGTGGGAGGCATGTGTATTTTATTTTCAAAAGTAGAGAAGAAATGCACGGGTTCCCATACATTAAAAACCAGCATTTAAATATTGGATATTCCTCATGCATTCTGAATGTTCATTTACTTGTCAAATATTAAAATATTAGTCACTAGCAACTAATTGCAGTATCAGATATATGATAGTTAATATTGGACAGTATTCGATAGTGTGCTACAGATTAGCATTTGAGAACACTGAAAGCTGACACTAATCATACATCATAGTGATTTTCATCCACTTGGCCTTCAAAAACATTTTCCACATTCATTTAAACGCCTGCCATAAAGCTTTTCCTCGTGTGTCATGGATTGCAAAGGATTATGGATGCATGCTCCATTCATTCTTGTTGCTACACATATGGCAGGAGATGATCAGTAGCAGTACATATTCTTCATTCAGGGACAATTCTCTGTAAATACTATGAAAGGATCCTTGAGAAGCTTCCAGGGCATTGGAAGGTAGGCAGTTTAATCCATCACTCATGTTTGAAGTTGCCAGAGAATAATACTTAAGGCTTAACAGTAATTTAAAATTTTACGCATATTAGTATTTTTAATCTGAAAAATTTGATAATGTGTAATTATAGCAGCATTTGATTTGCAACAGTATGCTTCACGTGTAAAGCCTGCCAAAGGAATGACAAACTGCCAAATGCATCTAAAGTTCTTCAGCATTTGGGATGTTGAAATAATATTTCTTTAAAAAAAATAGTAAGAGGGTGGCAATATGTATACATGAATGGCATATATACATATTGTCATGAATAGCCATGCCTTTTTATCTTTGATATACATCAGTTTGGTGGGATTAAATGCAGGAGTCCAATAATCAAGGCTCACTGCAGTTATTATTTATTCAGCGTTCAGTGGAGGGATTCCCTCTAGAAAATAGTGGGGGGGGGGAACGGGGCGGGGGGACTCTTCTACAGACAAAATGATGCAGTCATATTTATATATTTCAGGAAAAGAGGAAAAATGATAATAGCAATAAGAATCACACTTAGACTTGTATACTACTCCACAGTGCTTTACAGCCCTCTCTAAGCGGTTTACGGAGTCAGCATATTGCCCCCAACAATCTGGCTTCTCATTTTACTAATCTCAGAGGGATGGAAGACTGAGTCAACCTTGAGCCGGTCAGGATTGAACTCATGGCAGTGGGCAGAGTCAGCCTGTAAAACTGCATTCTAACCACTATGCCATTGTGCCATATACATATTCAAAGATAACGGATGATATAAGAATGACTATATATAATTAGCAAGCCTCAACTTACTTCCTTGCCTTCTACTGTAAGCATTCTCAAGAAAGAATTATTGTCTTCACAAAAAGAAACATATCAATTGTGTTGCCAGAGCAGTTTTGATAAATGTACTGAGAAATGAGGATGTCAAGGTAGCACCAATTAACACATATTCCATCTCCAATGTTACTATCTTGTTAACAGGCTCCCACTCCTCCAAAAACTTGTTTTCATCACACTTTTAGTAATTTCTAATGAGAGGACAACTCCAGTAGAAATAGATGAGCTGACTCAGAGAAATCTTGTATAGCTCTTCTCTTTTTAAAGTATTCTCTATTTGCTGGTTTCTGTTTACTACTTCTTTGGGCTTTGAATTGCTTATTGAGAGATGGAGTTTTATTAAGGCTATTAGGTCTATTTTACTTTTTATTTTGCCAGACTAGAAACCAGGAGATCCTGAATCCCCACCTGAGGTAACAAACCAGTTGGGTGATTTGGGGCCATTCATTCTCTCAGCCCTAGGAAGCAAGCAAGGGCAAACCACGCCTGAAATCTTTCCAAGAAAACTTCAGGGACATGTCCAAGCAGACTTCAGGATAACTTGCCATGGCCAACACGGCACAGTCAACTCGCCATGGGACAATTCAACACTGCATTAATCATTTCAGTTACTTTTATTATACATTTTCATGGAAATTATTGTAACTCTTGCATTTCTGGCTTGGCTTTCTTTATTTTATTATTATTAGTCATGATTCTGTTGAAATTCATTTAACTTTTGTATTTGCTGAATTGTGGCAAGTTTTCCTATGGCGAGTTGACTGTGCCGTGTTGGCCATAGCAAGTTGTCCCATTCCAGTTTCCAGGAGTTAAAAATTAACTCAAAGCTACCACCAGTAAGTGGGGGTGGGTGGGTGGGGGGGTTAGGGTTAGATATTAAAATATGCTCCCTTTCTTTCCACAGTACTTCTTTTAACCCTTCCCAATCCAATTTCCCTTGCTAGCCAGGTACAAAACTTGGAGATTTAGCCAGCATCATAATGCTATGGTTTACTCTTACTCCAGTAAAACAAAAATCAGGAAATTGAGTTTTTTAAAATCAGATGTACTTAGTGCTTCCATATGATTGCTAAACAGTGATACAAAATTTAATTAATTTCTTACAGAAACTTGAGCTAAACTGATATGGAGATGACAAATGACCATTGAAGGATCTATCTGGAAATTATCACTGCAAATATCTTTAGGGAATCTTTGCAGCAAACAACAAATGATAAATGTATCAATAAGAATCTGTGCACCTGAAATGGAGGTCAAAGTGTAGGTTGCTTTGATCATGCTTAGTGGGACTGATTTTCAAACAGCAGACCTATTTTAAAAGTTCTCTGAAAATACAACCCTAAAAACATCAAAGAGTACACTCCACTGAAGATACCGAGGTTTTCTTTTGAAAATAAATGAACAGGATTGCAGCTGCTAGAAATCATATTTCTAGCAGCTAGAAATATTTCTAACATAGGACTTAGGCTGCAAATGGTGACCATGCAGGCCTAGGTGATATGACTTCAAGTCACTGATATGAACTGGGTACTTCAGTTCATATCTGTGTTACGTCAACACTGTTAATTCCAAAATGTGGGCATTGGCATATTTTTGCGCTTCCTATCCTGCCCACAGATTATGGAATTATAGAAAAGATACCCTTATTCCTTTAATTAAGCAAGTTTGTGATGTCTGGACTTCTTCCTGCTAAACCAACCTGAGCATATTAAATTCCAAAAGACAAATCAAAAGCAATTGTTTTTGTTAGGGTGTGTGTAAAAAGTATTTGTTGCTTATGCAACGAGCAGAGCAGAAACACACAGGGAAGGAGATAAACGTCCAGCTCGTGTGAGAAAAATACTTTATAGATAACAAACAGTCTTGGTGTAAGTAAAACAGTCCAAGGTCATAAACAGTAATATCAGTCCAGTAAGTATCTTCCCTTACCAAAGCAAACAGACTTTAGTAACTCTTGGTATACAGTACCATATAACAGACGCAGTAAGCAACAGGATACAATCAGGTATCAATCTGGAAGAAGCAGGAAGAAGGAACGCTTCTCTGTGCTGCTTATTTATGCACTGTAGCCTAATTACAGGGTTCAGCAAACCCTGATTACGTGGCTCAGTTGTTTCTTAAAGAAACAGATATATTGCCTGACCAACAAGTTAGGAGTAAGCTGCAAGCTGAACCTAACATTCTCCCCATTGGGCAGGACAATATACACAATAGATACAGAAACAAAAATACACATCCAAATCATACATTGTACAGTGGTATCAGTTACGTTTCAGATTCTTAATCCAAATCTTTCACAACAATTGGTGTGTTTAATGGCACCTTGCGCTTTGGTAAAATTATCGGCAATATTGTCCTCTGATGCGCAATATTCCAATATAATCATGTTATCCTTAACACATTGCCGAACATTCAGATAACGTATATCAGTGTATTTAGTCCTTGTCTTTACAGCAAGATTCGTTGCCATTTTAATGGCTGCCTGGTTATCTTCATAAACTGTAATAGGATAATCCATTTTGAATCCAATATCTTCCATCAACTGTTTATAATAAATCAGTTCAGTACATGTAAGTGATAGACAAGAAAACTCCGCTTCCATGGTAGACAAACTGATGTGTTTCTGGCGAATTGATTTCCATCCAATCAGGCAGTTATCCAACATGATTGCTATTCCAGACGTAGATTTTCTGGCAAAACTGGCATCAGCATATGCCTTTAACACCATATTGGCATTTGGTTCTAAATACATAGCAAAATGCAATGTTCTTTTAAGATACCTAAGAACATGCTTAGCAGCTTGCCAATGCCTATCAGTAGGCTCTGAACTATATTGTGCTAGTTGATTAACACTAAAAGCTATATCAGGCCGTGTCCAGTTGCTCAAATACGACAAACTGCCTATTAATGATTGATACAGTTCTTTACTGAACTGTGGACTCTGCAAACTATCCTGCTGGAATTCCTGTGCCATAGGAGTGGCACAGGAAGTCTTGGCAGGTTTACATAATTCCATCCCATATTTTGTCAACAATTTGCAGATCTTATTAGATTGTGATGTTTTAAATCCTTTAGATGTTTTCAGGATATCCAGCCCTAGATAATGCCGTATATGTCCTAAATTTCTAAGTTTAAATTTTGTTTGCAACTGGCCGATAATCTCTCTGGCCTCAGCGTCAGTTCTGGTAATTATGGCAATGTCGTCTGTAAAGAGTAACAAGAATGAAACACATCCATCCTGTTCTTTTTTAAACAGACATTTATCTGCTACGCACTCATAGAACCCAATGTTATGTAATTCCTGCACTATACATTGGTTCCACTCATAACCTGATTGCCTTAAACCATATAGGCTTTTTTGTAGCCTCCAACACTCAGTTCTATCCTGTGTATCATAACCAGGAGGTTTCTTTATATATATTGTATGCCTCAACGGAGCGTTCAAGTAAGCTGTCTCGACATCTATATGAGTAATAGAGCATTTATTTCTAGCTGCCCAAACAAGCATCGTTCTCAAAGTGCTCACTCGTAGACTTGGAGCAAAAACCTCATCATAGTCTCTATCTGTCTGTGAGAACCCTTGTGCAACAAGCCGAGCTTTATGGGTTACTACCCCATCTACACTTTTCTTTACCTTGTAGACCCACCTACAGTCTATAAGTTTCTCATTTGGTGGTCTTCTTACAACTTCATAGACACCAAGCCTCTTCAAAGAATCAATTTCTCTATCCATTGCCTCTTGCCAGGCTTTTTGCTCTTTTTCTGGATATAAGTTTATATCATGATAACTGGATGGTTCAATATCTACTTGGCAAACCACTGTGGCTTTATAGCGATCTGGTGGATGCCGGTCCCTGGAAGATCGTCTAGGCATAACAGGACTAACATCAGGTATATTGGGTTCATCCTCCCCTAACCCTAATTCCTGTTCCTGTTCTTCCACCTTAATAGATGGTTTATCATCCATCTCAGATGAACTATCATCAGGAATATGGTCTATCTTAACATCTACATCTGTAAAACCATAGTCTGCTTTTTCTAACCTGTCCCAGCCTTCATGTTCTAGGAATTTAGCACTAGCGCTACACAAAACTTTTGTTGTTCCTTTTTCCCAGAACCTATAGGACCTATGGTTAGCCTCATAGCCAACAAAAATCATTTTCTTTGCTCTCTGTTGGTCCTTCCTTCTCTGACTAACCGGTATATGCACCCAGGCTGGTGCACCAAAAGTATGTATATAACTTAAATCAGGCTTCCTCCCATGCCATAAAGTAAAAGGTATTTTTCCTGTAGAGGAGTGCACCACATTATTTAAAATATGATTGGCACATAGTATTGCTTCTCCCCACAATTTATCAGGTAAACAAGCATCAGCCAGCATAGTCCTAGTCATAGCTTGTAGGGTCTGGCCTCTTCGCTCTATATATGCATTATGTTCTGGCCGAAAAGGGGCAGAACGTTTATGCTGTATCCCAGCATCCTTCAAAAACTTAGCCAACTGATGGTTAGTAAACTCAGTTCCATTGTCAGTAACAATGCATTTCACCTTAAACCTCTGCTTCCTTTCTACAAAACGAAGCCAATTTGTGATACATTGAAACGTATCACTTTTGGACTTCATAAGGTAGCAAAAACCATATCTGGTAAAGTGATCAACTATACTCAAAATATAGCATGCTCCCCCTAAACTGGGTTTCTTTGGCCCTATTAAGTCTAAAAAGACTACCTCCAAAGGTTTAGTTGTTTTAAACCCATTGCAGCGGTTTGCAGGTGTAACTTTACTTTTATGCTGGTTACAAGTATTACAGTTCAGGTATTTGCTGCAAGCCCTTAACTTAATGCCTTTAGACTGCTTCACAGTCGAATGCAACAACCTGAAATTAAGATGACCAAGCCTTCTATGTAGTAAATGTACGCATTCATCATGCGGCTTTACATTTCCAAATTTAGCTTTTGACTGAACTAACAGTAATGACTTATCCCTAATGACAAATAAGTCGTTTTCTAATTCTGCAGTAACTACAGTGCCTTCACATTCCAGCAAACATTTGTTGTTTTTAAAAGTTACTGTAAACCCAGAATGTAGTAATGACTTTACAGATAAAAGGTTATATTTCAAACTAGGGATATAAAGCATGGGTAAAGGATGCTTACTAATAGAACATTGAACAAGTCCCTCCCCAGCTACAGTCACATTCCAGCCATTAGCTACTTTGACCTTTTTAGTACTTTTCTTCATATTTAGAAACAGTTTTCTGTTTTTTGTTATGGATTGAGAGGCACCGCTATCAATCACCCACCAATCATCTTTTATATTAATAGATGAACTGGTTGCTAAATTACACCCTTTCCTGGGTTTAGCAGAGTTTCTAGCAGACACTTTCTTATTTTTACAATATTTTGCAATGTGCCCCTTAGCCCCACATGCATAACAGCATTTAACAATATCGACATTCTCATATACAGCTTCCACTTTTGGTTGCTGTTGCATCCTTAACTGGTCTCGTTCTTGCCTACGTTTGGCCTCATCCAGTAACCTACCAGTTATACTGGCCAATGTTAGTTCATCTCTAGACAATACTTCTAATGATGAAACAAAAGAGTCATAACTGTCATCCAACGATGAAAGAATAATATAAACTTGCTGCAGTTCAGTAAACACAAGGTCTTTCTCATGTAGCTCCTGGAAAAGCCCTGTCATGGAGTCCAGGTGAGCCATCATGTCTCCTCCTTTCTGAAGATGTAAGCGAAATAATTTCCGTGTCAAGTAGATATGGACACCCACAGAGTCACGAACGTAGAGCTTCTTTAGCTTTGACCAACACCTCGCAGCAGACTCTTCGCCCCGGAAATGGACAAGTTGCTGGTCTCCCAGTGTCAGGCCAATGATGCATAAAGCACGCTCGTTGTCCCTGTGAAACTTCGCTATCTTTTTGACATCTTCTTCATCAGCAGCATTCAATGCAGTTATGTCCGGTGGATTATTAACCACATCCCACAGTCCTTCTTTTCGCAAAAGTAGACAGCATTTTGTGGACCAGGTAACATAGTTTGTTCCATCCAACCGGGTTATAGTAGAATAACTTGTACCTTGCTCAAAAGCCATCATCTTGACTACTACACCCACTGCCTGCACTTCTCACTTCCACAAAAACAAATTAAAGAGCCCTGGAACGTTCTGGGCCCATAACCAATGTTAGGGTGTGTGTAAAAAGTATTTGTTGCTTATGCAACGAGCAGAGCAGAAACACACAGGGAAGGAGATAAACGTCCAGCTCGTGTGAGAAAAATACTTTATAGATAACAAACAGTCTCGGTGTAAGTAAAACAGTCCAAGGTCATAAACAGTAATATCAGTCCAGTAAGTATCTTCCCTTACCAAAGCAAACAGACTTTAGTAACTCTTGGTATACAGTACCATATAACAGACGCAGTAAGCAACAGGATACAATCAGGTATCAATCTCGAAGAAGCAGGAAGAAGGAACGCTTCTCTGTGCTGCTTATTTATGCACTGTAGCCTAATTACAGGGTTCAGCAAACCCTGATTACGTGGCTCAGTTGTTTCTTAAAGAAACAGATATATTGCCTGACCAACAAGTTAGGAGTAAGCTGCAAGCTGAACCTAACAGTTTTTGAGGTTGCAATCCCTACCACCAATGGAGCGAGAAGCTGAGTTTCTTAAATTTTTCTCTGTTTACTTATCAGTCTATTAGAAATGTCTCACAGGAGTCGGGCAACTTAATACTTGATTAACGATTAAAAGTCTGATAAAAGAGATGCATCTTGATAAGATTTTAAAAAATACTCCCTCGTTCCCCACCCACCCCGTTTTATTCATGGGATCTTTGTCCTACCCAACTGGATTAATTTGTTCTCAATAGTAACAGCAAACAGACAGACAACGCTTGTAAAAATCTATTTGGTTTGCATTTTAAAACTGAAGATGATGTATACCTCCTCTAAAAGGGGGGGGCAGTGGTGAAATCTAAAATTTGTTACTACCGGTTCTGTGGGGGTGTGGCTTGGTCGTGGTGGGGTAATGTGACTGGGTGGGCGTGGCCAATTTTTTTTTTTTACTTTTAAAACCATTTTTTACATATAAAACCATGTAAAAAATGCTTTCAAAAGGCTCTGACGATCCCAGCTGAATTGCCTGATCGGCAGAGGGTTTTTAAAAAACCCTCTGCGGATCAGGCAACTTGGCTGGGATCGTCAGAGCTTGGATCGTCAGAGCCATTTAAAAGAAAAAAACTTTTTTTCTTTTAAATGGCTCTGACGATCCCAGCTGAGTTGCCTGATTAGCAGGCAACTCAGCTGGGATCGTCAGAGCTTGGATCGTCAGAGCTTGGCTCGTCAGACGCATTTAAAAGAAAAAAAGCCTCTGATGATCGCGTGGCTCAGCTGGGCATGGGGGGCGGGGGCAGGGATTTTTGCTACCGGTTCTCCAAACTGCCTGCCGCCATCGCTACCTATTCGCCCGAGCCGGTCCGAACTGGGAGCATTTCACCCCTGGAGGGGGGCTTAAATTGCATTAGAGTTGTATCAGTTATGTACAGGTAGTCCTCAATTTTCAACAGGTTGTTTAGTGACTGTTCAAAATTACAACGGCACTGAAAAAAGTGACTTATAACTGTTTTTCACACTTATGACTGTTGCAGCATCTCCATGGTCAGGTGATCAAAATTCAGATGCTTGGCAACTGGTTCATATTTATGACTGTTGCTGCGTCCCAAGGTCATGTGATCCCCTTTTGCAACCTTCTGATAAGCAAAGTTAATGGGGAAGCCAGATTCATTTAACAGCTGGGTTACTAACTTAACAATTGCAGTTATTCACTTAACAACTTTGGCAAGGAAAGTCGTAAAATGGGGCAAAGTTCACTTAACAAATGTCTCAATTAGCAACATAAATTTTAGGCTCAATTGTAGTCATAAGTTGAGGACTACCTGTACTTCATAAATTTCAAGTCATACAGATGAGCACTACATAATTATTTCTATTAGCAAATAGGACAGATTAAAAAACTGTAAGGTGGGAGTGACTACATTTGAATGTTGACAATATTTAGGATGTAAGTGCACATTCCATATCAGCACAATAATAGATAAATCATAGATTGGAATTTGTCAAGAATCTACACCATACTGCTCCAATTATTTTTTGTGACCTCATGAAGATATGCTGTTATTGCTGATTCCTTGGCAACGTGCTATAATTTGCATCTCAAATAATTCTGAAGTTAATACGAGAAGATTTTATTATTTGCATGACACTATATTTCCTCCTGCTGTGTGATCATTTTTGAATCAATTGGATTTAAAAATGTGAGCGGAACTTGTAATTATAGCCATAGAAATTTGTTGATAGCTGCTGTCTGTGGGCTCAGACTTTTAAAGCTGCTCTTTGCCATTCCCCCACAGCTATACCAATATAACTTTCCCAGTGATGTAGCCTCCTCATTGCTGGTGTTATGGGATCAGCAAGATGGCTGATTAAGACCAATTTGCGTAAATTCAACACAACATGACCTTAAATAGTTTCCCAAAGTCTGTCACAGACTTGTTCACTTGATCAATCTCAAGAGCAAAAAGGACTTTCTCCCCTTTAGCTACAGTCAGAACTGTCATGGCACTTCCCTTTAAAAAATGGCCTCCAAGCCCGATTGCATGAATCCAGCCAACGCCAAGTCTTAGGCTCTTGTTATCATTCCCAGGGTCAAACTGAACTGATCAGAAGCTGAGTTTTTTCCCTTGGATATTTTCCTTTGGGACTCATTCCTTTTCATAACCTACCAGGAGCTCTTTGGCAATTTTTAGCCTGAGCTATACGGAATATTTATTTTCTTTTCTATTAAGAAGAGCTCCTTGGAGTTTATGCTGCTTTCGTATTGAGCTCAATAGTGCAATTTATTTTTGATTTAGGTTGAAATTTCTAGGGTCTATACTGGGAATTAAGAACCTTCCAGGCTGATTTTTTTCCCCTCCCTGTATGGCCTTCAAATGTGTTAAACTGGAACAGCAGGACAATGGGGGCACAATGTATATGAAAGGGGCAAAGTTGCAGAAACCTCTTTCAGGTGAAATGCGCTTCTCTCCTCCAATGTATTTCTCATTAAACCATTTACTCCCCCAATTTTGGGTATGATAACAATAATATGTATTACTCCTGTCTTTCTGAAATCATTCCTGATTAACGTAATGATCTGCTTTACATCGAATGTATAAAGTGAGAGTCCTTTAAATAAAAATATTTATTTTTGGTGTGTGTACTTAGGGGAAAACTCTAAGGGACAAAATGAGTGTGAATACATTGGGCAGTCCATATAATGGTATGTGGGAGACAGGAGACAGATGTTGTGACTCTGACTCCCAAGCCTGTCCTCATGGAGGAAGAGGACTCAGAAGGTGAGGGGGAGGAACTGACAAGGCCTCCCTCTCCAGGACCCTCCTCTCTGGCAATGGCTCAGGTTCCATCCAAAGGCCAGGAGGAACAGCTTGGGATGGGCCAGGAGGAAGGCATTTTGGAGCACCAATTGATAGAGAGTGATAATGATGAATCCTGGCTTGATCCCAGGCAGCATCGGGGGGAGAAGCGTGCGCAGCAAAGGAAGAGGCGTGGGAGGGCCAGGGATTGAGCTGAGTCATTGAGCCACGCCCCACAAGGGATAAAAGGGGGCGTGATTGCTTGGCAGGCTTTGTGACGGACAAAAGTTTAAACTCTAAAGAGTCACATCGTGAATCCTGCACTTCGGCTCAGATATATTTTGGACTAAACGCTTGTGGATAATTTGTCGCTCTGGAAACGGACTGCAGATAAGGTCTGTACTAATGGGAGTACTAATTGGACTTGGCAGGTGTTTTACAGTTAGCTGCCAGAACTCTCATCTGCCAGGAATTCTGGTCTGTTTATACAATAAATTATTGGCAGGTGTGTTTGATACTGCATTTGTCTGTGTGGGATGGGGGACAGAACAACAGAATGAAGAGATACAGACAAGGGAATGATCAGATAAAAGCAGCAGTGCCCAGCAGGAATGTGGGTGGGGTAAGAGGCTGAGAAAAGACTCTCCCTCCTTTCTTAGGTTTATGTTTATGTTTATGTTTTATTTGATTTGTATACTGCCCTACTCCCGAAGGACTCAGGGCGGTGAACAGCCAAACAATAAAATAACATAGATACAAAAAATTTAAAAAACCAGATAAAATCAAATTAAATCATTTTGGCCCAGACAAATTAAAACACCCCAATAATTTAAAAACAGATTAAAATTTACATATTTAAAAAGGGAAGAGATTAGGCCAAGCCCGCCTGATGGAATAAAAAGGTCTTCACAGCGCGGCGGAAGGTGCGCAGATCCGGGATCCTCCGAATCTCTGGGGGGAGCCCATTCCAGATGGTAGGTGCCCCCACAGAGAAGGCTCTCCCCCTAGGGGTCGCCAGCCGACATTGTTTGGCTGACGGCACCCGGAGGAGTCCCTCTCTATGAGAGCGTACTGGCCGGTGGGAGGCTATTGGTGGTAGTAGGCGGTCCCGTAGATAATGGTTGTGTAATGATGGTGGTGGTGGTGGTGGTGGTGGTGGTGGTAGAAATGTATTTTCAGACTTGCAAGATGCTATTCATGTAATCTTACTATAAAGTAAAATTAGCTCATTTTGGCCATGTTTCCTGCCTGGTCTACCACACAAGGCAGCCCAATATCTATGCTTCACATTCCACATTAAGCTAAGCCAGTGTCATCTGAGATCTTTTTGCCTCAAAACAGATTCAAAGTTGTTCACAAAAAATCAACACTGCACCTACAATCATGTAGTCCAACTCTTGATCCTTTTTACATGTGTTGTGAGAGACTTACATGATTATAGCTGCAATCTTGACTTTTTTGACCTCTCCCTGCCCGACACCCCCTCAATACATTGTGGTTCTTTTTAATATTATAAATACAAATAAGATTCATGTTTCATTGATATGAAGTAGTGTGTCATGGTTTAATTGCATGACTGGATTTAGAAAGTTTTAAATTATTATTTATTTATTTTGCAAAGAGGTAAAGGTAAAGGTTCCTCTCACACGTATGTGCTAGTCGTTCCCAACTCTAGGGGGCAGTGCTCATCTCCATTTCAAAGCCGAAGAGCCAGCGCTGTCCAAAGATGTCTCTGTAGTCATGTGGCTGGCATGACTAAATGCCAAAGGCACACGGAACGCTGTTACCTTCCTACCAAAGGTGGTTCCTATTTTTCTACTTGCATTTTTTACGTGCTTTCGAACTGCTAGGTTGGCAGAAGCTGTGACGAATAACGAGAGCTCACCCTGTTACTAGGGATTTGAACTGCTGAACTGCCGACCTTTCGATCGACAAACTCAGCATCTTAGCCACTGAGCCACCACGTCCCTTTGCAAAGAGGAAAAGGCCACTAATAAACACTATAACAAAAGGCTCTATTCAGATGATCAATTCATGAAATTAACATTTGTAAATTGATTGTTTGGAATGAAAGAAAACAATACCTCTTCATAAGTTACACAATGTATGCATTTTCAGAGAATGCTTATAAAATAATTATCATCAAATATTATCATCAAATATCAACAATATAAACTAACAAAGCTAATTAGAGCAGCATGTTCATTAGGTTTATAGGGTAAACAACAAAGACAACAAAACTGAACTCTTTAGTTAATTAAAGAGAAGAGGATAGGCTTTAGATGTGCATAATGAAGGAGTCAGGGAACTTGGTTGAGGAAGTGAATTCATAGTTCAGGAGCCAGCAGCGAATTGTTTGTCGATATTGTAGGAGATAACCTGATCTTCAAAATTGTCCTAAACTTTATTATGCCACACAGTGTTTCAGCTATTGGACTATATTTCTGAAAGTTGTGCATGCAGAGTCAGAGGTCTGTTCTTACAAATAACAGATGACTAGTAAACCGCTGTCTGGACTATAATACTGAATGTAAACAATTCACTTTCATAGAAAAATATATACTGTAAACCTGAACATGGAAACTGATGGTGTATGATGAAGTGGTTTGATTTAGTGTTTTTGCTTAACTGTCTCTAATATGCTAATTATTTGTGTCCTGCTTTAAAATAAAAAGCATTTGCTCATCTAACATTCTACAGTACTGTAACTGTATGATGAAAGATTTTATGCTCAATAGTCTTTGGGTCAGAAACAAACCTGTCTTCTCATCTGAGGCTATGGAGAACTAGAATTCAGAAAAGCATCACCATCTAGAACCCCAAAGGCTTTCATTTAGCCATGACATAAACATCATTTGTACTCTGAAAGATCCCCACCCTGATTTTAGAAGTCCTATGATAAGGAAAATTGATAAGCTCCAAATAAAGGTCAACAATCCTCAAGGGACCACTTGTCGCAATCGAGAATAACCAAGCAGTACAGAAACCATGCTCTGGAAAAGATGGAGCCCCATCATTGTTAGGGTCTCCATGGACTTTGGTCTACTTTACTTTCACCTCTCTTTGCCCCTCAAACCTCTTATTTGTATTAGGATGAAAGAAATCATAAATGTGTTCATATGATTCAAAATCCACACCCGCTGGGTTGAATTAAATAAAGAAGAAAATTAATTCAAGCCAGCTGATCTGGATATCGAGTATTATTGGCATTTTAACTTAATATTGTTTTAAGTAAAAACACATTTTACCTACAAGAACCTGTAGCTTGATCTGGATGTCTGCAGCATGGCCATGTTTGATTAACAGAGTGAATGGTATTTTAAAGGCTTTGGTGACCTCTTAACCAAACTGTTAGGAAACAACTTTTGACTTTGGCAGGTTTGGCGGGCTTTGGATTGAAGGAGTCGAGACAACCTCCTAGGAGCAGTCTTCAGTTACCCAGAGCTCCCAAAGCTGCTAAAAAGTGAATAGTATAGCAGCATTTATGATGTCTGAAATACTCTTGTAACTGTGTGCAGATTATATCCAAGATTACTGCATGGTGCATCAGAAGCAGAGGTGGGTTTCAGCAGGTTCTGACTAGTTCTGGATAACCGGTAGCAGAAATTTTGAGTAGTTCGGAGAACCGGTAGTAAAAATTCTGACTGGCCCCACCCCCATCTATTCTCTGCCTCCCAAGTCCCAGCTGATCTGGAGGAAATGGGGATTTTGCAGTAACCTTCCCCTGTAGTGGGAAGGGAATGGAGATTTTACAGTATCCTTCCCCTGGAGTGGGGTGGGAATGGAGATTTTACAGTATCCTTCCCTTGTCATGCCCATGAAGCCATGCCCACCAAGTCATGCCACGCCCACCAAGCCACGCCCACAGAACCGGTAGTAAAAAATGTTGAAACCCATCACTGATCAGAAGGATTAAACAATGAAAAACTATGTCCCTGCAGAATCCCCTGGTGAGTAATCAGAGTGGAGAGAGAGAGAAAGAGAATGCTGAGATTCACCCAGGCTCTAAGCTTGAGCATAACACAATTCTCTTTAAAAATCATTAATAAGCTATAAACATACGAAAAAGCCTTAATATAAATGTCATGATCATGATTATGTATGTACTTCCTCTTCGTTAGGGTGCTTTCAGGTTTCTTTGTGTACTTGGCTTAGAGCAGGAACTATGTTCTCTTTCTTTCCGTCCTTCTCTTCCACTCCTTCTGCCACTTTCTCCATCAATATTTAAGCAGTCTTATAAATCATGAGACAGCAAAGCAACTGGTATCATTTCAGTGTCCTTCAGACACCTAAGTTGTTACAGTTTCAGGGATAAAAGGCATGAGCAGGGTTTGAAACTACCATGGAGCTGAGAAAGCTCAGGCTTAAAAGATCGCACAGAATCCCAACTATTTAAAATTATGCAAAATATAAATTGATTATAAAATCAGCATATCAACCTAAATCAACATACCATGTAAAAAGAATACAGTAAAAGTATGCAAAATATAAAATCATATCAGAACTAAAATAATTTCTTTTTGCTCATCACTGGGTTGAGATGCACATGCAGCTTTCAATTAATTCATCCATCCTCTTTTGTATTGCCATTTTATATGTAAGACTTATAAAATGGCAATAGCACTTAGACTTATATACTGCTTCACAGTGCTTCACAGCCCTCTCTAAGTGGTTTACAGAGTCAGCATATTGCCCCCAACAATCTGGGTCCTCATTTTATCGATCTTGGGAGGATGGAAGGCTGAGTCAACCTTGAGCTGGTCAGAATCGAACTGCCGAAATGCTGGCAGTTGGCAGTCAGTAGAATTAGCCTGCAAACCTGCATTCTAACCACTGCACCACCACAGCTCTTATATAAAATATATAAAGAAGAATACTCACCTGTTGTTGACCTGATTGTTGAGGTGATGTTAGAAGATGCCATTGAAGGGAGACATTCATCATCTTGAGAGTAACCAGCTTGAATGGCACGCAGGTAACTGTGACTTCTGGTTCGGAAGCAACCTGGCAAGCCGAGGGCATCCATGGCCTGAGCTTCAACTTCACTAAACACTGATTCACAAACAGATTCAAATTGCCCATTGACCTCTGCTTCACTCATCTAGATAAACAACAACATTGCATTTGGTGTGTTTTTTTTTTCCCCACTGGCTTTGCAGAAATACATTATGCTTCAATACACTATCAGAGCTCAAAAAGACTTTATTTCAATATAGTTAATGCAATAACCCTATTTACTCCTTCTACTCCCTCCTCAAGATTCTTTATATTGCAGCAGTAGACATCAACTAATTGAAATTAGCTTCCCTTTGCTATAATCTGAGAGCTAAACAGACTATCTTTTAATTCCGGTGTTAGCCTGAAAGAACATTTTCAGACATTGGTTTTTAATTTAATTTCATTATATTACATTAAATAAACAGGAAGAATGTCCTAAAGCTGAGGCATTCTAATTGTTGTCTTAATTTTTGTTAACCTGTATTCCCATTGCCACTATTTTGCCTTTCTGAAGGAATCATCCTGAAAATAAAACAGAAATATAACTATAACTAAAATACCCCCTTTCTCAAATTTTAGATGAGTAAACAGTTTTAGGAAAAATGACAAAATAATTCCTCAACTCTTCATATTTAGAAGCAACAAGTTACCATTCTTGTGACAACACAGCAGTGAGTTCCGGTTCGAGTGCTTGCTTCATTTAGTTTGCCCTTCCTTCCTTTAGTTCATTGTGTGAACTATGAAAGCTGAATAGATTAAGTCCCCAAACAGGCCACTAATTTGTTCAAACTATAATTAGTTAGCTAACTCTGACCTGGAATCAACTTGACCTTCATGTGATTGGGCTGATCATTTCCTCAAATGGATATAATAGAAAATTATTCTGTATTTTAAACTGCAAAGTGAGATTTTATTCCCTGGTGCTGAAGATGAAAGGGACAACATGACTAAGTGCAGTTTCCCCAGACCATAAATGGAAATTTTTGTCTTCTGTTATATTTGACCAGGAAAGTATGTATTCCAGCTGTCATTTCTTTCAGATAGGTCAATGGTCAATCCAGGAAATGCTCTTTATTCTGTACCTTACAGGTGTAAATGGGAGTGGAACTCAAATACATCTAAGGAGTGACGTTGGACACCAGCAAAACTGACCACCATTGAGAATCATCTGATGCAGCCAGACTTTTCTAGATATGAATTCAAAATAACCCCCTTTTAAGAGTTCTGATTGAATTGCATCCTACTACCAGGAGAGCAGTACATTGTTACAACATCAGATGCGAAGTGCAAAAGGAGGAACTACAAGAAGTAAGAATTAGTACCACAGAGATTGCTCCCATGCCATATAGGTTTTCTCTTGGTACTGCATTTAACTGTTTCAGTAAGATCAGGTAGGGAGAAATATGAGGAGAACCAAAGCATACTGCTTTTCTTATATTATTTTTTTAAAAAAATGTTTCAAGAAATGCCTGTTTCAGGGAAATCCTAGACCAGGGCAGGGCATTTAGATATTTTGAGCAACATTTCCATCAAATAGGGCTGCTGGATGTAGAATTCACCAACATCTGAAGAGATTTGGATCTCCCACTTCTTTTCTTGACCATAGCCCAATTGGCAGTTGTGCCCATCAGCAGTTCTAGCTGCTGACACTTTGCTCCTCACCCCAGTAATATTGCTAGAACTATGCCAATATGAAGAAGCAGTTGATTAAACATGTACTGTATTGTTAATTAAATAATTTCAGTGAGGTGTATCTACCCACACATAGTCATGCTCCATAAGTATACCTCCACAATGAATTTGGTCTGAAAACAATTATTTTCAGCGCTTGCAATTATTATTTCAATTCTCCCATAGGGAATCAGGCGACAAAAAAAAATGATAAATAAATAAATAAATACTAATCGTATTAAAGGCACTCTGGAAAGACAAACATTCTTATTTTGAATTGTTTGATATAAACAAAGAAAAATTTATTAAGAAAGAAAGATGGACTTGCACAATTATAAGTATGATGAAGAGGAATGTCTTATTTCCTTACTTACAAACCCAATCTGCTAGCAGAAAGGATCTTTGTTTTCTGTTGAAGGGGAGAGCAAAAATGGCATATTACCCTTTTCTACAGTATAGATGGATGCTTTATTATAGAGGTACAAAGAATGCATAAGATGGGGAGGAAGAACGGTTTCTATCAAACCTGCATTACCCTCAGCTTGTATTGTCCTTTGGTCTTCTGCAAAAATGGTAGAAGATATACCTAGCAATCTCCAAATGCCATGTGGACATAGCATTTCTCTTGTCATATCAGAGGGTATAGGGAACAGCCTTGAAGCACAGGAGGAAGAGTCACTACCAAGGCAATAGTCAGATAAGTAGGGCTTGAGTAGGGGCCAAGAAAATAACTTGAGAAAACCTCTCAGACAAGCCCATGCCTAGTTCTCATGAAGACAAAGTGAGGGAGAGGGAACTACATTCAGACTTGCAAGATTCTATTACTATAGTTGTTACAATCAAAGTAGTCTTGATCGATAGGGTCTTGGTTTCCTAGTCTGGTCTACCTTGTAGATCTGACACTAGCCTTATTTTTAAAACAGAACCTGACCAAGTGGGGAATATAGATTATAGCCAGTAGGCTATAATTGGAATATGACAGAAAATGAATTATCATTCATTCCTCTGATATTTAATAATACAAAATTGTTATGAGGTCATATAACTCAAGAGAATCTGTGATTGATCAATTTACCATATTTTTCGGACTATAAGATGCTCCGGACTATAAGACGCACCTAGCTTTTAGGGAGGAAAACAAGAAAAAAAAATCTGCCTCTTCCTCTGCCTCTCAGCAAATTGCCTCCTTGCAGCAAACAGCAAACAGCCTAGTCAGCTTCAGCACAGCCTGATTTAGCATGAGCAGCTGATTGGTGGTTGGATCTGCCTCCTGGAATACCACCTATCAGCTGTTCCAGCTGGTGGGTGGGGGCCAGTGGGTGGGCGGGGCTTTGGCAACATTTGTTGTATAAGACACACAGATATTTCCACCCACTTTTTTTGGTGGGGGGAGTGCATCTTATACACCGAATAATATGGTATTTTTGCTCCAATTTCTTATGACTCTGTCTTACAAAGTACAATCAAAGCACCACAATAACAGCAAAAGAGAACCCAGAGAAAATAAGTAAAAAAAAAGCCAAACAGCTGAAATCTCCCATTCTATCTAACCCACATCCTGGGGGGGAAAAAGCTAGGTTTCAAGGGCTTGTTTAAACAGGGCCAGGGGGAGGGGGGAACAAATCTTGGATAAATCTTGGTGTCCCAGAGGGCAGAAGGTAGTAGTCCTTCTATGCAGCATAAGATTCTAGAATGGTGGTGGCTACATTTTCTGTTTAGCCTTGCAAAAGAAAGGAGGAAGAGGAGGAATTGCTGATTGCCATGGCTCTGCAAACCAGCTCTGTATATATCTGCAGCACTGAAAACTATAGTTTCTATAGCATCAGTAGCTGCTGGGACTCTTGTACAAGAGCAGCATAAGGTTAGTAAGAATCCGTTTCTCCCATGCTGCTCAGATTTTCCTAACTATAGCTATTCCAACTCTTAAGCCTGTTACAGTAACAGTGGGCAATAACAACTGGACCTGTTGGAATTCAGCTATAACAACTACCTAGCAATGTTAAACAGAAAGTGATTGAATAAATACAAAAAATATTTTAAAAAGTTAATAGATAAAGGTTTCTCCTGTCCAGTTATGTCCGACTGTAGGGTGGCGGTGCTCATCTCTGTTTCTTAGCTGAGGGAGCCAGCATTGTCCAAAGATCTTTCTGTGGTCAACTGGCCAGCACACAGACTGCTGTTACTTTTCCACTGAAGTGGTACCTATTTATCTACTTGCATTTGCATGCTTTAGAATTGCTAGGTTGGCAGGAGCTGGGGCAAGAATTGGAGCTTGCTCAGTCATATGGTACTTGGATTTCAAACTGGCAACCTTCCGGTCAACAGCCTAGTGTCTAAACCACTAGGCCACCACGCCCCCTACAAAAAAAAAAAGAACATTCTTACTCCGGTTTATTTTTTATACCTAAATATGAAAGGGATACCAAAACCAGATGCACCAAAATTTAACATTATGTGGCTTTGGATTGCAGAGACCTGTCTTATAGAACATGATTCTCTTGAAAGTCACACAAGGACTGGAGAAATATGGCTTTGGGAGAAATATTGATGGTGTCCTTGGATGAGAAAGATCTTTCTAGTGTTTTATTGATCTAGGAACAAAGTCAATGGATGTGGTTTATGCCTGCAAAAGTATGATGAATCCACTTTAATTTGTGGTTTCCTTTAAAATGTGAAAAATTATATGGATTATTTCCCAAAATTGGGGTAGATTTTAGACAACGTATTTGCAAAAATGGGGCTCTGAAAACACAGCAAGGGTGAAATGTAAAATTTGTTACTACCAGTTCTGTGGGCGTGGCTTGGTGGTGGGGGTAATGTGACTGGCCAACTTTTTTTAAAAAAAACTTTTCAAAGCATTTTTTCTAATGCTTTGAAAAGCCTCTGCCGATCAGGCAACTCAGCTGGAATTGTCAGAGACTTTTCAAAGCATTTTTTTTTACCACCTCTGGTAAAAGGCCAAGAAGTTGCAGGAAAAAATGCTTTGAAAAGCCTCTGACGATCCCAGCTGAGCCGCGTGACCATCAGAGGCTTTTTTTTTACTTTTAAAAGCATTTTTTCGTCAGAAGAGATTGTAGAAAAAATGCTTTTAAAAGTAAAAAAAAAAGCCTCTGATCATCGTGCGACTCAGCTGGGCATGGTGGGGGGGGGGCGCAGGGATTCTTGCTACCGGTTCTCTGAACCACCCACCGCCATCACTACCGGATCGGGCGATCCGGTCCGAACCGGGAGCATTTCACCCCTGGCTCACAGGCTGACAATTCCCTTTAAGTTTCCAATTCAGCTTTTTCTTAAAGTAGTTAACAAAAAAAAATGTTTCTTTATTTGTGACTTTGTAGATATAAGTGCAGGTATCAATGAGCGCAATCTAATTGTTTGTACTTATAATATATTGTAAATTACTGTTAGTGCAGTGGAAAAACTGACTTAAGGATGTATTAACTCAGTGGGTTATTTCACATATATGATATCAAAGAAAGAAAGTATTTGCCATAAAATATACAGTAAGGGACCAGATAATTGGTATCTACAATTTATTTTTTTCACTTATGAATTGTTCTTGTTAGGTGTATGTGTAAAGCCATTGAAAACTACTATTTACAAACTTCAGTGTGTAAGCAGCCTGAGACTCTTCTGGTTTCTGTCACAAAATCTTATAAAATTGCACATAAACAAAGCTTTCAGCTTAGGAAAATAACCAGTAGAAATTATTGATTATAAGCCTGGGATACATGGTCAAACTCCTGAATTTGTTCTTTAAAACCCTATAATTATTAATATTATTGTAAAATGCATAACAGGAAAAAGAATCCAACCTGGCTAACGCAGCTGGCCTGACTGAGTGTGCTTACTGCTCTCATATAGCTCTGATTCCTTGATCGAAACTTAGGGGAATTGTAGTTTGCCGAAGGATCCAGGGTATGGCCACCAGGCACTTCACTTGTAGCTTGCAGATAGCTCTGACTATTAAAGAAAGATAGAAACAAAGTTGGAAAAAACTATGACAAAAACATTCCCGAAAGAGCTGAAAAGTGTTCTATATAACATATCTTAATAAAGAAAATAAATGATTTCTGCATAGTGGGTATTTGCAGGCATGGTATTGACAATTGTAATGTCCCAATGGAAAAAGAACATATGACGGATTTGGCCTCTTCTGTTGCTAGGTAAAGTTTTGGCCCTGTCAGTACTAACTATCTGGTCAAAACAGGACGTGTATTAGATCAGCCCTACTTAAATTCTACTATAAACTCTAATAGCATAATAAGTACTTAAGGATTCTGAAAAGTCAGATCAGTGAAGCTCTTCTGAAACCTGCTGACATCCTACTTCAGGGGATACTCACAATTTAGGCTTAGAACAAATCTTCCCCAAAGCTTAACAGCCCCAAAGATCATTTCCCCTATGCGTTTTTGAAGTACATAACGTTCAGTTTATATTAAATAATTTAACAATTCTGCAATTATAATCTATAACAGCAATAACTGATAATGGTACTGTATGGCCCCTTGCTGGTCATTTGAATTCATTCTGCAAGCCAGACAACATGAACAGCTCCCTCCAAAATATGATCTGCCATTAAAGATAGTTCTTTCTTTCTTTAATGCTTAGCGTTTAAGATCTTTGTTTCTCTCTCGGCTTTGTATTATATTCCATTTCAAAAGTGTTGATCAATTTGTGTGCAGTAGAGTCTCCGCTACATTGAAAAACACTGTTTAATTCATGCTCAGTCTTCTCATTCATTTGCAGTGGAACCCCTGGGATGGTTGTGCTGCCCATTTCATTAAGAAAGATGTCTCAGGCCCAGGGCTGATGCTTATACGTAATCCCAAAGGATGGCTTTCTGTAAACTAATTTAAACAGCACATACTTTAAATCAAATATAGATTTGCTGTGCTTGAAAAGTTAAGTTTTAACTTTTGCCACCCTTAACAGCTAGCATGTAACTCTGCATTTAATTAACACAACTCTTGGATAATAGAAAAACAATATATTGAGAACAGTTGCATCTGAAGCAGCATGTAAGTGAGTAAGACAATAAGTAAATACAATCCCTAGTAAATGACATTATATATTATTACTCCTAACTGTACCTTGAAACTAAATAATTCTAGGAAATAATTACCTAAATGTATTTATTAGGAAACTGCCTTGTAATTATTATTCTTATTTTCATAAAAAATGTAGAGAGTCCGGTTCACACAGAAGCTTACCAGTAAAAATAGCAAACTTAGCAAAAGCTAATTGGAGAACAAAAGAGTAAAAGACCCCTCCTAGGCTCTAATAATCTTTTAGAGGGTATTCTTGTCAATGGAAGAATTAAGTGTCAAAATTCTTCTGCCTCTCCTGCTGACATCCATCTGACCTAAAACTGTTAAACTTTTGCAGTACTGTCTTACTGCATTTTTGGAATGTCAGCAGTCACTGTAAAAGACCTTTTCCTTTGAATGGTATATATTAACATGTTAAATTAAAAATGCCTTTAGACATCTAGAAAATTTTAAAGAACACTGGGAAAAGGAAAAAATTTAAGTAACACATACAACCAAATGACAGCTATAACAAATGGTTTTATAACTTTCAACCCTTTTATTTAATCCTAGCATTTCCATGTTTAATTCATTATTAAAGCATATGATGTGTGCTGTAAATATTTGTGGAAAATGTTTCTGAAATTCAATATATTATACTTAAAACAACTTTCAGGACTGAAATAAATTTGCTTGGATCTAGTGGAGAGTTGAATGCTATTAAAATCATACATTCTCTTCAGTATATAATAGGAATAAGAAAGAAAGAGAATGGCACACTGCTGAATTCTACTGTGAATGGAATTTGGTGGAAAAAAATAGGAATCGTCTGTTAAATATATCAAATCAAATGTTAAATTACCAAATCCAGCATTGAAACAGACCACATGCTAGTCATGTAAACTGAGAGCTGCAATACATTTACCAAGGCAACATGTCTTGATAAAATTATTTATTTTTACAATGTACACTTAACGCTTGGCCTGTTGTAGTGCTACCATTAATATATGCCGCAGTAAAACATTACTATGAATTATTCAAATAAAATTACATTGCCTCAGTTTATCCTCAGGCATAGCTTAACATAATTAATGTTAGCTTAGATTATGTTCTCATTAAATCCATTCATTTGGTAGCTTGGCAAAATCTTGAATAGTATTTAAGTCTTCTTCGGGCAACCTGGTTAAATTCGCAACATAAATAAAGTGCAATCTAATATACATCTACTCAAGATAAGATACAGGAGTTAGTGGACAGGTTCTTCTGTTGCAATATGCATAGAACTATATGAAAAAGTAAATAGGAAAGATGCTTTATTCGGAAAGGAAGCTACCAGGGAGCCACTTAGAATACTATACAGTGAAGTGGTAAAAACAATAAATAAAGAGCTTGGGTTTTATAAGAAAAACTCTTGCCAGATTCTTAAATGACTGTTACCTAAAGACACATCAAGGATTTGGTAAATAATGTCATGTTTCCAGAAGGATAATGAAGGCTGCAAAGAGGACAATCAGCAAAGAACAGAGAAATGGTCCTTTAAAAGTCATCTATTTCAAAGGGATCAACAGTCACCTCTTTGACTGTTGGGGTGACATGATAGCAATGTTCCAATACTGGAAGGGGGTCAACCTATTCTCCAAAGCAATAGAAGGCAGGACAAGAAACAATGGATGGAAACTGAATGTTGCCATTAACTCCTGGGAACCAAATTTAAGCTTTCAAAAATGTCTAAATGCCAAAATGCAGCTTTCTTTGAAATGCTAATTGTTCTGCACACTAGAAAGAAGAAATGAGACATCTCATGATAATGAAGCAAATGGTAGTATGAGAAGAAGGGATTTATATCTATTAAGCCCTGGGAGATATTTGGGACAAGTGTGGCTTAGTAACATTATTTCTCAGCCTTTATTGCATTTGTAGATAGGAGAGACAGACAGATAGGAGGAGCATTTGTAGAGCAGTGGTGTGGAATAGTCATGCTTTCTGACAAAAAACAATCTTGGAGTCTGAGAAAGTACACATGAGCTGCCTGCGACATCATCCTATGATGTTATCTGGACTGAATTTGATTCTGTAAATTCTGGTCACATGGATAAGGTCCTCTGAACTGTGACTCTTGGCTATTTATTTGTTCTATCCATGCTCCTGCTGGGTGATCAAGGCAGCCCAAGAAGTGACCTGTAATTGGGTTGTGATTAAGCTTCTTGAAAAGAGTTCCTCTGGCCTTGAAGGAGGCAGTGGTATGATCCCTTTTCAGGAGGCCATCACTAGACCCTTTCGTTCTGGATTTCCCTTTGTGGTCAAAGGGAAAGTAGTTTAATAGCAGCTGCTGAGGGTTTTGGAGAAGATGGATTATCTGGATCCATTCCAAACAGATCTTGGGCCAGGATACCATATCGAAATAGCATTCATCATGCTTGTTAATTACCTTTGATGGAGCTGGGATGGAGATGATGCATGCAACATTGTGTTCATTGACCTCAATATTTTCCAATACCATCAACTATGGTATCCTTGTGGACTTGATGCAGAGCTCAGGAGTTGCGGGAATTTTGCTACAGTCTTTGGCCTTCTTCTCCTGATTGGTTCTGATCAGTGTCACTAAGGATGGAGAAGACGTAAAACCTACAGCCCCCCATTGGAGGGGGGCTATCTCAGGACTAGACTCTCTCACTCCTCTTATTTAACAACTAAATCAAACTACTAGGTGAGATCTCTCAATTTGGGGGTCAATACTCAATTGTATAAAACTTCAGACTGTGCACGTGAGTCTGTCAATGTACAAATGTGATGTCCGAAGGCTATTTGGGTTAGGATGAAGAAAAACAGAATCAGGCTCAAACCTGAGATTGGAAGGGATTGCATTTCCCTATTTGAGACTAGTATATAATTTAGGGGTCTTCCTAAATCTGTAATTACTGTACTTCTTGAAGAGTAAATTGCAGCTTGGCTAGGAAGGCTTTTGCACAGGCCCACCTCATATGCAGTTGTACCTTTTTTGCAACTGGGAGGTTCTTCAGATGGTCACCCATACCCTAGACACCTCATGACTGGACTATTGCAATATGATCCACATGGGGCTATCCTTGAAGATCAACTGGGAGCTACAGCAGGGGCCAAAAGCTGAAGTGCAGATAGTAATGGATGTTTCTTACTACAGCACAATTGGGCAGAATAGGTACATTCTAGGGTTGTTGGTTTTTTTTTTCACTAAATATTATCATGCTGTGGGACGGAGGAAGTATACTTTCTCTGGTGCTGCTACCACCCTCTGGACTGGCAACCTCCTTAGAAATACATATGGTTCTCATCCTTTAAATGTTTTGTAGGTCTGTGAAGATTTGATTCTGTTGCCAGGCCTGGGTCAAAGTACTTGTGATTTTTGGTTATTTGTATGGATAGGTTTGAGTGATGATGTTTTTATATTATGTACAATATTCTTTTAAAATTATAAGTTGCTCAGAGTCTTTTGGAGTTGGATAGCCTTGAAATCAAATGAATGAACGAATGAATGAATGAATGAATGAATGAATGAATGAATGAATGAAAAGAGAATAAGCTCTGCTTTAACCTAAAGAGCCCAGAGTACTAGTATTCAAACACATACATGTGCCACTGCTAAACTGATTTCTGGGGAATACTAAGGAGCATCTTTCAGGAAAAAAACATATCAAAAAGATAAAGGTGAAAATTAGGGATGTGCAGCACTTTAGATGAAATACCAGAAAAGTGCTTCCAGAGGCTCTGGCATGTTATGTTCCATCTATTGACAACACTTTAAAGAAGCCACTTATATATAAATAGAACATTGTGAAGTAGAAAATTACTAACATTTGTTTTCAGAGAGGAAAGTAAATGAAATAAATTAAAAAAGGAAATTAAAAGTTAAATACAATTTGAGTTTAGTTTAGAATTGCTTTCTATAATCTTTTGAGTTTTCTCAAATATACAATAGTAAGTGCTCTGTTGGAGAATGTGCTGCGGTTTGGAAAGATGCTACCAAATCTAAGTGGTTACCAGCATGGTTAACGGGCCTTATCATGGAATTATAACTGAAAAGAAAGTTTTCTCAGCAAAGGATGACAATAAAAAGGAAGCACACCTGCACAAAAGAAATATAAGCATTTAGAACAAGTCTTGCTAAAGAGCTTTTGCAAAGATAAATCCTATTCTCACTAACCTTTAAGAGTTCTTTGTCAGTGTCAACAAGCATGTAGATAGGGGTGATCCAGAAGATATAGCTTACTTGAACTTTCAATAGGCTTTGACAAAACCCCTCACCAAAGACTCCTGAGCAAAGTTAGCAGTCATGTGATAAGAAGAAGCTCTCTTATGGAACGGTAACTGGTTAAAGAACAAAAAGCAGAGAGTAGGAATAAATGGATGTTTCTCTCAATCAGAGATGCAAAGATCAATATTGGGATTAGTGCTGTTGATGTTTTTCATAAATGATCTGGAGTCAGAAGTAAGCACTGAGATGACCAAGTTGGTGACGCTAAATTATTCAGGGTGGTTGGAATAAAAAAAGGAACAATAATGAATTCCAAATGGACATATTCAAGGAGAGAGAACAGATATTAACAAAATGAGTCAGGATAATGCATATGGGGACAAAATATTCTACCTTCACCTACAGGCTGATGGGATCGGGGATGATAGTGGACTGACTAAAATAGAATTGTTGAGTTGTTGTGGAAAGCTTAAAGAGAATACCAGTCCATCTATCATTATGACAAAGCCCAATATCTTGATGTGAATTTTAGGAAAGAAACTGAAATTAAAACTTCCAATATTCCATGATATTTTTTGCCTTTTCATTCAGAAAATACAATTCAATGGGGTGGATATGATAAGAGATGTATAAAATTACCCATTATATGTATAAAACAGAATTAGAATTCTTTTTCCCCTCCTCTGATAACTAGACTCATCAATCAAATTGAGTGATGGAAGAGATATAAAAAGGGAGCATTTATTTAATTAGCACATAGTAAATTAAAAAAAAATTACTGCTCTTATGACCACCAACTATGATGTTATCAGATGGGATTAGACTACCAATCATTAACACACTTGATGGCTATATATTAAAAGCATTATGTCTCTCAATATCACTTGCACACCAGAGTCACTGCAGTATACTGATTAAGAAAGAATATACTATATTCTGATTACAATCAACCTTCTGCTATGGAAGCTCACTGGAAGACTTTAGGTGAGTCACTCTCAGGTCATCCTTCCTGACACGGTGGTTGTTATCAGTGGTGGTATTCAGCTGGTTCTATCCGGTTCTGGCGAACCAGTAATGGCGGCTGTGGGAGGCTCCGCCCACCTGCCTGGACATCATCACGTCCAATTTTTGATGCTCTGTGCATGCGCGTAAGACTGTGCACATGCACAGAGGTGGCATGTGCACTCACATTTGCGAACCGGTAGCAAAGGTAATTGAATACCACCCCTGGTTGTTATGAGTATAAAATGAAGGAATAATTCCAATTAAGATACCTTGAACTGCTGGAGAAAAGGCAAGATATAAACTTTATATCTATGTCATCATCATCCAACAACAACAACAACAACAACAACATCTTCATCATGAAGTTCCTTGGTATTGTTGCAACAAGATATCAAACTTAACGAATCTTTCATTTTTATATTTTCTTATGTTTGTAATAGGATGCACTCTCAGGTCATTTGCATTCCCAGATGCACCAGGTTCAGCTTTAAGTAAATAAGCTATGTTAATATGATCAGAATCACTAGATTACTCTCTGGGAAACATTTGTACCATTGGAAGATGAAGGACAATTTATTTAGACATTTAGAGCCATCTGATAGAAGGTGTGTTTCTGTTTAGATTCCAGGGTTCATCTCAAAAAGACAGAATTAATTCTTAATTGACTTATGTTTTTTTAAAAAATATCTTTTATAGTTTAGAATATTCTTTTCATTCCAAATTAGTTCCATTAGTTATATTAGTATCAAAATATCAAACTACAGAGACTGCTCCAGGTAGTCATCAGAAGTCAGCACTTACTTGAAAGCACACACACAAAAATGTGCAGTATGTAAATACAAGAACAAATGGAGAACTTTAAGAAATATAAGCACTGATTTGGTTTTCTCTACTAAATGTACTCATACCATCTGTGTGGTTTTTTTTTAAAGCAATACTATGAAAGGCCAAAAATTGGGAGTTTTCTGAAATAATGTTCTGCAAATTCAGATCTGTAAAACAATCGTCAACATTTGATAAACCAATGAAACAATAGAAAATACATTTGGCTGCTATGTTTAGATAATGCAGTTAAGATTAAATGTTAGGAATTGTAGAGAGCTGACACTAACTGTGGCTTTAAAGGTCAACGCTAACCTTTATTCTCATGACTTTTTCCTCAATCTCTCTAAAAACATCTTGATCACCAGCAAAGTCTTTCAATATATTGTGTCCTATCTAGTTTATTCTGTTTACATTTTGCATAAACAGAATAGTAGTAGACATTCCTCACTAAGATGGATTGCTGACTGTAGCTACAGCATTTCATTTTAGCTTCTCTTTTCACCAAAAGCATCTTAAATTAGAATAAATTCACACACCATTTATCTTTTATATATAATATTCTCAAACTCTGTCTGGGGCTGTTTATGTGATTTTCAGAATTTGAATAACAGATTCCAACATCATAGCCTACCACAATATTTAAAATGAACCTGAAAACACCTTTGGCTCTTTGCCAAGGGGCAGAATAAGCAGAAATAGTATCAAATATTTCTGGACTTCAGTTTACATTCATGCTTATCTGTGCTACAAATAAGGCATATCTGCCTTTTTGCTTCCCAAAGCCTTAATATAGACGATATATTCTGAACATCTGTATCACTGAAAGCGAAGAACGTAAATGTCTCTCTGCAGAAAGACAAATCCACTTTGGAAATTGCTCTTACCTGGAAATCCAATCTAAAAGTGATGTTGTCAACCAACCAAGAAAAAGAAACTGACAACACTATGAAAGAGCTTGCCAATTGGGACAGAAATAATTGGACAAGAAGCCTTTTGCTTCTTCAAGGAACAGCATGAAATGCAACTTCAAAGAGTCATTGTTGAGCAACCATTGTCAGAAAAAAGGATTTATGGATAACAGACCTAACTGTCAAATACATTTGGGCTTATTAAATACCATCTCCCTAAAACATCAAGTGTTTTATAATAGAATTTTCCAAATGATGCATCACTGATTTGTGTTTTTAATGTCAACAGTAGACAAAGCATAGCTAGTTCTTTGGTTTCTGTTAATTAATAATATTTTTGCTCACATATTTGTAAGAGGCCAAGGTTGGGAAGTTAATAAACAACAATGGAAAAGCTTATGGGCAACCCTGAAACATTTTATTCATTTCCTAAATGTTCCAGTACTTCTAAGAACATTATTCTAGCAAATTCTTATACCCCAAATATAGGGATGAGATTTATTAGTTTCACAGCATGTATACTTGGAACATCAAATAATTTTAAAAGAGACACATTATTGTGGAAGGAGGCTTTAAATGGTATACTCTTTCCAAAAGTGGATCAAAGATGATCCTGCATTCAGAATAAATTGCAAATTAATCTAATCAGTTTTCTCATGACTCTAATTTGATTTATATTTGGAAACAATGTATCCCAGAGTGAGAAAATACATTTTTAAAAAAATTAAACAGACATAGGTCTTAATGTAAGATTAATATTTTGTTTGTTTGCTTCTTATTTTTAGGAATAAGATGGTTAATACTGGAGGTCAATTAACCATATCATTTGTGTGGCAGGTGAACAGTTTTTACTTAATAGGCAGGGATGTCAAGAGAGTAAAAAAGAGGTATTCAGATGCTTTAGTATGAAAACCTAGTTCATAGTCTTGCCTTGGTCAAGACACACTGTATGTTACATCAAGGTATATAAGATTAGGCTGCCATAAAAGGGATTTTGAGGCTATAAATGTTAATCAAGCTAAGAGAAACAAGGAGGGAAATTTTTTAAGGATCCATCTTCTCTTCATAAACATAATGGCAGTAAAACTAATATATGTTGAAGGATTTTTTAGGCAGGCTGAATTTCAAGCTCTGGAAATAAGTTACATACAGGTTTCTTTAATATCTCTAGAGTTCAAATTTAGACTAAGGTAGGTACAGCCTTCCGATTTATATATCTAAAATGCCCCTGATTGTGTAAACATTAGCAATTTTGTCAACAAAATCAAATTTAAAAACACTTAAATTTCCCATTGGAATTTAAATGCCTTTTGTATAATTGAACACATGTAATTTTAGAAGCACGTTAAGAATGGAAAAATCACCTTGACGGACACACTTATAAGCACTTAAGTGTTTGAAATATATTTTAGCTCCTTTTCTTGTTCTTTTTAATAAGTTCTCATTGGGAAAGTGATCCCAGAGGTTTAGCAATTATTTCAATTAATAATATTTCTTAAGGCCGTGAGAGAATTCTATCAAGCTACAGAATTATAGAATCAGGATATCAACATTCTGTCTTGTACGGTTAATTCTATTTAATAATTCTATTGTTACTGAATAGGTCTGACTAGATCTTCATGCTTGTAAAACACACAGCAGACTTTATTAAATGAACTTTTACAAATCTGGCCTCCCTTTTGATTTTAAACATTCATAAAGCATTTGCTAGTCTAGTCTAGAAAGGAGGTCCCAGGAAGACTGTGCTTTGATGGAACTTTTACTTGTACCTTAAAAAATTGATGTGAAAATACACAGGTCACACCTGGGTGTACACTAATTCAGAAAGAACTGTTCATAAAACAGACAAAAGATCATGCTATTTCCCTTGCCATATCTATTTTACAACCATTGTGTTGCAGAGGTGATCTGTTTCCATCCACAAAGCAAGGGATAGGTGGAAAAGTGTACAACACAAAGAAAAGTTGTTCACATTAAGCATTTTCTAATTCATGTAATCTGTATTGGAACAATTTAATACGTTCAAATTCATTCAAAATTACTTTGGGTTTGAATATAAGATAAATATATTTTCTGCACAGCCATACTATTCAATCCAAAGCTTACAATTCTGGCTTTCTCAGAAATACAGCTCAAACAATCTTCATTTAAATACTTGGTATTATATGATAAAAGAAGGGAGTCAATTAGTATGTAGGAATTACAATCCACTCTTGAGGCAAGTAAAAAAAACCCCCATTAAATGGCAAAGATTAAAGTTATCTTTGCTTGAGAGAATACCTTCGGTTAAAATAATGATTTTACCCTGTTTTGTTTTCTTATTTCTATATTTTCTGGCTCACTCCTTGGAATGCAGACAGTGAAAATTTATGTTAGAAAAAATTAACAAGGCAAGAAGCTTAGATTTTCAAGCTGGACAAAGTAAAGGAAATGTAAGGAACTGAGAGGAAAGTGATCTTTAACTCTTCAGGTGTTCTGTAATTAATGAACTATATATGAGCTATCTGCTATATACGAACTATGATAAAAAACATCAAACCTCCCCAAACAAAATCCCTTCTCACCCCTATGAACATTATAAGTCTCCCTCAATCTTGGGTCCTCTACCAGAGGCCTGGGAGTTTAAAGGATTTGTGCAATATCTTAGCTGTTCCTAGCACTGCACTCTTCTGGACAGAAAGCTCTGATGTTGTCCTTGGGAGCTGTTGGAGCCACTCACCCAGCTTAGGAGTCACAGCCCTGAGTGGCTCCTATCACCGTTGGGTCCATTTTGCCCTTTACTAACCCTTGTTCAAGTTCTGTTATAGTCTCTGCCTAACCTAAGGCCTGTAAAACCACAAGATATTATCCACAGTGTTTCAGTTATGGACCTATCGTTTGGCAGTGTCTCTGCAACTGAAGTGTGCTCTGATTGCCAGACTGAAGTCATTAAACCTGGAATGGAGACCTAATTCCATGCAATCTTTAGCATCACCTGAATCTTCAGCTCTCTCTGGAAAACTTTATATGTACATGTATATGTACATATTTTAGGAAGATCAAAGAGAATGTGATATAGAAAGAAAGAACTATACAATTCAGCAGATGCCATTAATGTCTGGTTCTTTCTTCATTTACTATCAGGTCCCACCTTTTCTAGGGAAACATAAGAACACAACAAGAAATAGTTTGGAAGAGAAATCCACAGCTGAAAAGCAGTGACTGAGAATACTTCTCTGCATAGCCTTTTCCTCTGAAAGTGGAAAAATCAATAATACAATCTCAAAAGAACAGACTTGACCAATCTCAGAGAAGCTCATGATCATAGCAGATTTACAACTTGTCCTACGTTTCTATGGAGTTCTACGTGCACATGTAAACGACACAGTCAAACAGCAAAAACTTGATTCAAGAATACAGCTTGAGAAGCAATGTAGCAAAGCCTGGCACTTTTGAGACAACATAATATTTTAGTGTAGCAGCAGTAATCTGATTTCTTAGACTATGATAACTTACTTGCTGTGCTAGATAATGTAATTCTCAAAATGCCACACATGGGATATTACTTCAATTCAGACACTTTTCCTTTTTCCTGTTAATATTTTGACTTTTGTAAAACTGCAAACCTGTAATGCACTTCTTCCCTGAGCTTCTTTGATGCTATTGTTACATGAATAGCGGACTTATTTGTGGTAATTTGATTCACAATTTTCAAATTGGTAATTATTTTTCTTGTTGACGACCCTGTCTTGGATGTTCAATCCATTTAAAGGAACTGCACAATTTATCTTCTCCAAACAGACAGGTTTTTCCTCATTAGTGGACTAATAGCATTTTGACTAATTTGACTAATATTTGTTTAGTTTAAAATGGCAGTCTTCAAAAAAATTGCCTCTGAAATTGATCTCAGTGGATGTATGAATACCTTTCTTTCATCCGAGCTTCTTACAAAAGGTCCTTGAACAATGAATAACTTTATCTCTTCAGTAAAGTCTATGGTTTTTAAATGTCATGAATGATACAGAAATACAGTGCATGACAGGGACTTCCTAGACTTTGAAAGGCAGAGATCAGAAGGCTTTTGATGGTATTCCCCAATGAGCAGCTAAGAAATGGAAGGACCTTTCCAAGGCAAAGCTAAATGAAGAACCTCTAAGTCTTTGGCAAGCTTCTTTGTGGGAGGGCTGGACTTGTAAATACATTTTTTGATTCTTACTTCTTAAAAGACATAAAGTTGTATCAGGCTGCACACTACATTTGCCTTCCATTTAAGAGGTACAATTAACTTTGAGGAAAAAAAGATGTAACTGGAGAGCCATCTCTCCATTTAGCCTTGTAATAATATACTGTACCATGTGTATTTTGCCTTTCAACTGAAGTGGAAAAACAATGATGAAAGCTTAAGAAGTGTGTTAGGGTTGTGTATTTTCCCTTCTCCTAGTCAAGCAAAGACAGGATTTCCTTCACTTGCATTCTCAGCAACCAGTTGACCAACTTAATTTGGTTTGTTGCTTCATCTAACTTTCAAATGTTTTACAGAACAAATATTCTGACTCTATTCCAAGATGAAGACAGATATTCAGGGCCTTGGGAGAGGATTAAAAGTTTCCTTGTCAAAGGACTATTCTCTGAGATATAAGCAAGAAGCTGAGGATGACATGAGGTTTCAAAGCAACAAAAGATTCCTTGTTAACCCCATATCTATAGTTAGATACATTAGTGCATAGACTTTTGATGTGACAGATTCTGTCTCTCAGGACTCTTAGTTCATTACTGATCATTCTCTAATACTTCACACTTGTCCCCTCTTACAGTCTTATGTCCTGTCAGCCAATCTATTTTTGTTGACAGGACCTGAAAAATAGTAGACTTGTTTTCAGAAAAATACCCACTGATGGGATCCAAGCATGGAGGATCTCTATGGTTGGAACCTTTAATTAGGCAACTAAAAGGTGATTGAACACTAAGCACCCATCCACACTTTATCTCCCATTAACAAGAATGATTGGTAGAGAGGAACAAGAAAGGGAATCCATCATTCACTTTCCATCACTCACTTTCACTCACAGCACTACTCATTGGCCTGATTATTGAGACAGAATAGAGTTTGGCAGTAAGGCTGCCACACTTTTCTGCCAATTCAAGGAACAGTGAATAGTATTTTAACATAGTCAAGTGACTATGCCCTCATTTCTTTATATTTTTTAAAGTACTCCACACTAACTGACCAACATCTAGGCGTTTATACTTTGAATATTGACAAGACATTCATCCTTTGCCTTAAAAACGCAATGGCCAGTTGTTATAGGGTAATAAATTATTTTTCCCGCCAGCAATAAAAAGCACCAGCTTAATCTGAGAAAATGTATAGCCAACCAATATTATTTTTAGAACATAATCAGCTGAAGTAGAAGATGAAGTAATAGTAGAAAGAAATGAAACCCACAAAAATAAAATAGGAAAAAAGCTTTGAGAGGCTTACTTCTGGTGGTCACCAAGGGCTCTTTGTCCAATAGATTTTAACAATGATTCCGGATGGACTGCTACCTTTGGTGATGTTTTGGGACTACTGTCAGAATCTCCACTTTCCTCATCTCCCATGGCTTTAATATAACTTCCACTTCTCATCCTTCTGCAGGGAATCTCCTCATCTTTACCACCAGCAGGGTAACCTCCCCATTCATCTTGAGGTACCTGGGACAGGTATTACAACAAGCACAAAACAGAAATAAATCTGACATTGCTGTTGGGCCCTTTAAACAATCTGTTACAAATAACAACTAAGTACTTGACATTGCCAAAAGGATAGATTTTACTTCAGCTATTAACTAAGTACAACATTCCAGTGATATTTGAATGCAGAAGATTGTTTACCAAATGATGTTGTGGTGTGGTAACCTATAGCAGCTATTGCATGCTTTGCACTTTGTGGTGTACCACTGTTTACTTAATATTTATTGAGGAAAGGACAATTAGCCACAAGACATAAACCTTGATTTATATACAGCAATGACTAGGTTCACCCAACACAAATCAAAATCAAGCATGCAGTCAAAGTGAGTGAGGAAAAACTATCACCCTGATTCTTCAAGTGTCTTGAAAGAGGATGATTTCTGATCAAATTGATCAAATTAAAGCTGACATAGACAACAGCTGTAGTTGTATATCTACAGTCAGGTCCAGAAATATTGGGACATCAACACAATTCTAACATCTTTGGCTCTATACACCACCACAATGGAGTTGGAATGAAACAAACACAATGTGCGTTAACTGCAGACTGTCAGCTTTAATTTGAGGGTATGTACATCCAACTCAGGTGAACGGTGTAGGACTTACAGCAGTTTGCATATGTGCCTCCCACTTGTTAAGGGACCAAAAGTAATGGGACAGAATAATAATCATAAATCAAACTTTCCCTTCTTAATACTTGGTTGCAAATCCTTTGCAGTCAATCACAGCCTGAAGTCTGGAACGCATAGACATCACCAGATGCCAGGCCTCTACTGCAACTGTCTTCAGTTCCTGCTTGTTCTTGGGGCATTTTCCCTTCAGTTTTGTCTTCAGCAAGTGAAATGCATGCTCAATGGGATTCAGGTCAGGTGATTGACTTGGCCATTGCATAACATTCCACTTCTGTCCCTTCAAAAACTCTTTGGTTGCTTTTGCAGTATGCTTTGGGTCATTGTCCATCTGCACTGTGAAGTGCCGTCCAATGAGTTCTGCAGCATTTGGCTGAATGTGAGCAGATAATATTGCCCAAAACACTTCAGAATTCATCCTGCTGCTTTTGTCAGCAGTCACATCATCAATAAATACAAGAGAACCAGTTCCATTGGCAGCCATACATGCCCACGCCATGACACTACTACCACCATGCTTCACTGATGAGGTGGTATGCTTAGGATCATGAGCAATTCCTTTCCTTCTCCATACTCTTCTCTTCCCATCACTCTGGTACAAGTTGATCTTGGTCTCATCTGTCCATAGGATCTTGTTCCAGAACTGTGAAGGCTTTGTTAGATGTTGTTTGGCAAACTCTAATCTGGCCTTCCTGTTTTTGAGGTTCACCAATGGTTTACATCTTGTGGTGAACCCTCTGTATTCACTCTGGTGAAGTCTTCTCTTGATTGTTGACTTTGACACGCATACACCTACCTCCTGGAGAGTGTTCTTGATCTGGCCAACTGTTGTGAAGGGTGTTTTCTTCACCAGGGAAAGAATTCTTCGGTCATCCACCACACTTGTTTTCATGGTCTCCCAGGTCTTTTGGTGTTGCTGAGCTCACTGGTGCATTCCTTCTTTTTGAGAATGTTTCAAACAGTTGTTTTGGCCACGCCTAATGTTCTTGCTATCTCTCTGATGGGTTTGTTTTGTTTCTTCAGCCTAATGATGGCTTGCTTCACTGATAGTGACAGCTCTTTGGATCTCATCTTGAGAGTTGACAGCAACAGATTCCAAATGCAAATAGCACACTTGAAATGAACTCTGGGCCTTTTATCTGCACATTGTAATTGGGGTAATGAGGGAATATCACACACCTGGCCATGGAACAGCTGAGAAACCAATTGTCCCATTACTTTTGGTCCCTTAACAAGTGGGAGGCACATATACAAACTGCTGTAAGTCCTACACCGTTCACCTGAGTTGGATGTACATACCCTCAAATTAAAGCTGACAGTCTGCAGTTAACGCACATTGTGTTTGTTTCATTCCAACTCCATTGTGGTGGTGTATAGAGCCAAATATGTTAGAATTGTGTCGATGTCCCAATATTTCTGGACCTGACTGTATCTTAAAATCATTGATAACCAGTATTAACTATGAAAAAAAGATAACTAAGTATTTGCTAAAGAATGGGGTATGATGTTAGTTCTACACAACAGGCTGAAAAAAGAAGACCAACTTGTGATAGAAACTTCTGAAACACCTGACTGATTTAGCAGAAATCCAAATAAGCCTGATGTAATAGCTCTGGAAATCTAAATTTGCAACCTGGTAATCAAATGAAACATTTATATCATTCTGATAACAACACCTCCAAATAAATTGAAGTTTTACAACAGAATATCAAACATTGTTAAATATACCATGGACCTATATTGCTATATACAACACTTTGTCCATGCATATAACTAATGTTTAATTGTTCCAATTTAGCTTTTGGCTCTGAATTTTGGCAAGGCCTTAATCCAATACTTAGTTGTAGTCTCTAACTGGTTCTGGCCTCAGTTAAACACTTGTTCTTTGCTGTTTTCTAACATGTATACCTACACACACACATACTATATACATACAGTTATACAACTATTACTAAAATCAGCGGTTACAAAACCCAGCTGTAGAATTATGAAGGCAATTACAATATTAGTATGACTAACAATATAATCCTGGATTTAGGAGAACAGTGAAAAGTGACAAAAAAGACAAAATAAAAAAAATGTTTACATGGCTTTATATTATATTATTTGGCCTTCAGTGCTATTGTTTCATAATTATGGACATTTTCTTTTCCCTTCTTACTGTTTAATTCATAACTAGAATTGTTTTGGACATGGAATGTAGAGGAGAAGGCTCACATTCAGGCTTAGATATATATAGAACATACACATGCAAAAAAAGTACATGTAAAAATTTTGTAGCCGCTGTTGAAAATTTTGTATTTTTGATTTTTAATAAAGAACGAAGCTCAGAAACATCTTCACCTTATGCTTTCAGAGGCTTTGTTTTCACTGTACAAGTTGTATGTTGTTTGGGTATATGAGCCTAATTTCCTCCCTCCTCACCGTATTAAATATTTCCTGCTGTAAATGACATGTAAGAGGCAGCTTGGGGTAGTGGTCAAGGCACCAGGCTAGACTTTGGGAGACTGTTCTGGTCCCACCTTAGGCATGAAGCCAGTCAGGTTACTTTGGGCCAGTCACTCTCTCGGCCCTAGGAAGGAGTCAATGGTAAACTACTTCTAGGAAAAAAATAACTTTGCCAAGAAAACTGCTGGGACTCATTGTAACAGTCACCAGGAGTCAAGAAGGACTAGAAGCAAACCCTTCTGTCCCCAAAAAATAGTTGTATAAAGAATACCACTGATGTCTGTCCATGTTAGTTTATTGAGGCTTATATGCAGAGCATTTTATATACCCTTCTGGTAATAAAAGGGCTAAAATTCAAAAATAGCATAATAAAAATGAAAACTAGTAACGAAAAACTTACTAAGAAAGAATCTAAGGCCATTAAGAGCACAAATAACGAAATGCAAGGCATTTAACCTACATTAGATCCTTTCCCAGATCTTGCAGAAAAACCCAGGTTACAACATTGTCATAGGCTTACAATATTACTTGACAAGATATTATTGTGCTTTTAAGCAAACAAAACAGCTGTAAATGAAGCAAGACAGAAGAAGCCGGATTGATGTTGCAAATTAATTGAGGCAATTATTTTATAGCATCCTACTTTTCTACAAAGATTCCCCTGAAACCATAGCTTCCCTTGATTTTCCTTAATGGCCTTTCTGCAACGCCTTTATTCGCTAGTTGCTCTCTTCCGGAACCATTTCCCATAATCCACATTTGAGAGTTTTCTCTTCCTAGATCAACTGTTCTATCCATGAGAAGATACAACAGGTAGTTCTTGACTTACGACCACAACTGAACACAAGATTTCCATTGCTAAGTATGGACGTTACTTTTGTTAGGAAGTACAGTTGTTAAGTGAGTTTTGCCCCATTTTATGACCTTCTTTGCCACAGTTATTAAGTGAATCACTGCAATTCTTAAGTTAGTAACATGGTTGTTACATGAATCTCGCTTCCCCGTTGACTTTGCTTGTCAGAAGCTCTCAAAAAGTGATCATGTGACCACGGGACACTGCAACTGTCATAAAAACCGGCAGTTGCTAAGTGCCTGAATTTTGATCACATGACCATAGGGATGCTGCAACACTCTTAAGTTTGAAAAACAGACATAAGTCACTTTTTTCAATGCCTTTGCAACTTTGAACAAATGGTTGTAAGTCAAGAACTACCTGTATATGGAGTAAAAAGCAAAATAATACAAAAATGCCAGAGAAACCATTTCATCAATCATTATTTTATGGAAGCCTCACAAGAAACATTTATAAGACTGTGTTTTGTAAGACTCTTACAGAAAGGATTGCATGATGGGGGGAGCAGATGGTGAGAAAGAAATGGAGTAGCTTTAAAAAGTGTGAATTACTTGACATGTAAACTGAGTGTTTGAAAAAACAAGAATTCCAGATGTGAATCGCATTTCTCTAAATTAAATGTTATGGTTTCCACTTATTTTATTGGTTCTGTTCTCGATAATTATATATTGCAACAACTGTCTGTGGACTCTGGCACATGATAAAGATTGTTAAAATACAGCTGTACTGATATATTTAGAAACTACTTGATTTCTTGCGTGCACTCTCCTGAACCAAGAAGCAATGTTACATAAAATGACAGAATTTTGAGTTAACGTGTACAGGTGAAGGCATTCTAAAATCTGTAAGAATGAAAAAGAATGTAAAGGAAAAAAGGGGGAGGGAAATCATGAGAAAATGGCAGTTTACAAAACAAATCACATCATCATGTTGTTTTACTTATCTCAGAACAGAGGTGAACAGATTGAGAAAGTCTGCCTCTATTTGTTTTGACAAGATACAAAGGGGGAAAAAGCTTATCCAATTAAAACAACAACAAAAATTGCCGCAAGCTTAAGTAACAACTTAAAGTAATAGAGTGATATGTAGAATAGGCTTCTTACAACCTGATTAAAAGCTGATCAAAGTCTGCCTTGAATGTTTAACAAAAAGTGGAAAAATCCAGAGGAAATGCCAAAAAGGCCTAAAAAAGGGAAGAGAGGATTGCTTTCTGCAGACCTTTCATTTGGAAAGCATGAAAAACAATTCTTTGAAGTGAAATTTCAATTTAGCTCTTAAAGATGTACCATTTTAGTTTGTAGCTTTTCTTCTGTAGCTTAATTCTGATAACTTTTGTTCCACAAACGGAAATAAAAATTCCAGCTTCTCTCAAATTGTGGTTCTTTGTTTCATATAGCCAGTTGCACAAGGAAGCATTTTCATCTTGGATTTATTTCTCTGTGTCATTTCAATTGGTAGTAAAACCCCATATGTATGCACAGAAAATCATCAAAATGCTTTTGCTGCTTGTTCAAATAGTTACTGAAGCCTGAATTTTCCATCTGTACCGTTTGTATCGGCTGAGAGTCAGTACTCTAATGCCTTATTATAAATGTTGATATTTTTTAGAAGCCTTTTCTTGAATTAGATAGTTAATCCTTGTACACACATTGCTTAATGCATCAAGCAATTTTTATATTCTAAATTTAGAATGTGGCAGAAGATTTAACTGAATCAGTGTGGTTGCGTTCTTTATTTGCAAGTGTATGGCTAATTACCAGCTGTATTCTATAGGTAATTTATGTGCGCATGCCATCTCTCTATGCATTACTTCTACATTTTCATGTAATATGCATTTACTCTGTGTTCAGAATTGTTGGTCCTGTTGAGAAGCAAACTACATTGAGAAGAACTCCAGGAAAATAGTTTCTGTTTCTTCACAAGGATTTCAGTAACCATGTTCCCAACAAGTTATGGAAATATGTTTAAAGACCATGGGACATTTCATGCCATCGTATCCCCAATTTCCTCACAACAGGTCTCTGACCTTGCTAATTTGTTTGGTGTACAATCAAGTTTCTCTCCTTTTTCTTTCTCAATTAGATTTAAAAAGCCACCCAACCAAGCAAAATGACTCTGGGTGGTGTACTCAAATAATCTTGTTTACCTCTTGCCATTCCAGAAGGCCTTGCAAACCTGGTTGTTCTCCCTGGTTTTGGACTAGGTTGTATATGCTCCCCACCCCCGTTGCATGTATTCAGATAGATAGATAGATAGATAGATAGATAGATAGATAGATAGATAGATAGACAGACAGACAGACAGACAGACAGACAGACAGACAGACAGATGAAATGTAGGTAGATAGATGATAGATAGATAGATAGATAGATAGATAGATAGATAGATAGATGATATATAGATAGATAGATAGATAGATAGATAGATAGATAGATGAAATGTAGGTAGATAGATGATAGATAGATAGATAGATAGATAGATAGATAGATAGATAGATAGATGATAGATAGATGGATGATATGTAGATAGATAGATAGATAGATAGATAGATAGATAGATAGATAGATGGATGATATGTAGATAAATAGACAGACAGATAGATAGATAGATAGATAGATAGATAGATAGATAGACAGACAGATAGATGATATGTAGGTAGATAGATGATAGATAGATGATAGATGATAGATGATAGATGATAGATAGATGATAGATAGATAGATAGATAGATAGATAGATAGATAGATAGATAGGATGGATGGATTCCATTGTCTAGGCGGGCATTATTTTGTCTATTCATATATTATTGTCTAGGTTTTATATTGTTTGTTTTATATTGTGAGCCACCCAGAATCATTTTGGAGTTGAATGGTGCCTAAATCTAATTGAATAATGGGAGCTAGCATGCTGCAAAACAAAGCACTAACCTCCTGAATCATCCTTCTTTTGCAGAAGGCCATCACTGCCTTAAGACCTCTACAAGAGCTCTTAGAGTTGATACATGGCAATTCAAAAGTCTTTCAAGACCTGCAGCAGCTACTAACGTATGATGCTCTTCCATCAGATTGGAAAATAAGCTAGCTATCAGTTGACGAGAATTAGGAATGGTGGCTGTCTGAAGTAGCTGCCAAAGGAAAAACTAAGCTTTTTACTCCAGGTTATCTGCAGCAAGTGTCAGTTAAAGTATGAGCCACTGGTTCATACTTCACACAAAGCCAAAAACAAATTGCAACTTGAGCTTTGTTATACATGCACTGCGTGAATTAGATGCCAATCAGCATCTTTCAAAGTTAGCCCTGCATGATTGGTGGTCATAGCTACTCCATTCAGAGTGTTTGTGTCCCGTTTGGTTAGTCCATAATTAAAGACCAGGAATAGAACCTATGGCCACCATCATTGCTATCTTATGCAAGCGCTGTTAACCAAAAAAAAAAAAAAAAGAGGAAGCTCAGTGAAAGGTATCCGAGTTGCTTCTGAGAAGAGGTTAAGGCCATAAAAGATAGATGGGACTAATGGTTATGTTTTACTTTCACCTAAAGCTTGTTATGGATGATTCATATAAAACCAGTTTCTGAGCTCTGCTTTGTGTTTTACTTCTAGGTGTAGATCACTGGTGGGTTTCAAATTTTTTTACTACCGGTTCTGTGGGTGTGGCTTGGTGGGCATGGCATGGCTTGGTGGGCGTGGCTTAGTGGGCGTGGCAGGGGAAGGATACTGTAAAATCTCCATTCCCATCCCACTCCAGGCGAAGGTTACTGCAAAATCCCCATTTCCTCCCAATCAGCTGGGACTTGGGAGACAGAGAATAGATGGGGGCAGGGCCAGTCAGAATTTTTACTACTGGTTCTCCGAACTACTCAAAATTTCTGCTACTGGTTCTCCAGAACTGGTCAGAACCTGCTGAAATCCACCTCTGGTGTAGATGAATCTTGGAAAAAAATAGTGGATTTTAACCAAAAAATTATGGGAAAGAACGCCTGTTAGAAAACTGCCTTGCAAATGTTAAAAGAGTATGCTGCTCTTAAATTAAGGATATTAGCAACATTTCACACTTACCTGAAGGTAATGGCATGGTCTCAGGGAGGGTTTTATTTCCTGATGAACTAGAGGCTTGTCTAGATTAAGAGATGACTTCCGATAAGCTTCTTTAGCTTGGCTTACTGTGAGGGTAGACCAAGAGCTCCTTTTCATGTACTTGCCATCAGGGGTCATTGCAAGACCTTCGCAAGCTGAACATTTCACATCATTGTTACTTTTTGAAGTCTTTAAGGAGAGATCCCCAAAATGTCCCTGAAGAGCTTCAGGATAGCAATGAGAGATATGGTCCACATTATGCCTGTTTACCACACTAGGTGTTCGGTAAGTGCTATCACTGTCCAAGTTGTCATCAGAGCTCCACCAGCTGCTCATTCCAGTTTTATGCTTACTTTCAGGCTTTCGCTCTTTGCTTTTACTTCTTTTGCTATGTTTAGAATGATGTCCATGATGATGGTCATCACCTCGGCCATCTCCCTTTGCCCCATTTACATTGCTCTTGGAAGAGCCTTCCAAAGAATGTGATTTTGTGAACAGTTTTTGGACTGAATGAACAAGGTGACGTATTCTACCTGGACTTTCACTGCGTTGTTCAGCTGCGGTGGATGTCCTTTGGTACTGCAAAGTGTGAAAGCCATCCCTGTGGAGAGGAAGTTGTTTCTCAAATTGATCCAGCAAATTTGCTGGGATCCGGTTAATCTTCGGGTTTGCATGAGACATGGTGCAATCGTCCCTAGTATCGTAATGTGAGGTGTAGTGCATTCTGGGGAAAGTGCTACTGGACATATGATCACCCATAACCATGGGCATCATCATACATTCTGAATGAATGGAGCTTCGTGGTGAGCAGCGATGGTGATCCACTGGGCAACTCTCAGTTGGGCTGAGAAGATACGATTGCCTTGATTCCTGGCCATGATGAAGATGATCGTGGCCGTGTTCACAATCTTCAGGGGATGCTAAACCACAAGTATGCGCAGAACATAATTGTGATTGATTACGACTGCCAGATAATCCTTTCATGTTCCTTGAAACAGGAGAATATCTTTCCTCACTGAAGGACTGCTGGGTTGGAGACCATGAGTACAGCTGATCTGTTAGGGGATGGATAGAGATATATCTGTCAGCTAGGACAAGCATAACATATATTTAGATTAATACAAATTAAAGTTTAACAATAATTTTAAACATATAATACAAAGAAATACTAATATTTCATTGATGTTTAAATATTACGATGATGGCTATTTAACCATATTATGATTATGGCAGTTTAATATTAGTGCTAGTGTCCTTCACTGTTGTGATATTTAAATATTAGCTCTTACATTTATTATTTACTGCATTAGATTTAGATGGTTGCTTAACTAAAATTATCTGGGCGCTTACATAGTTAAAATAGGAGCCTGGATAGCTCAACAGACAGAAGCACTGCAATTTAACACCAGCTGTCTGAAATTAAAGTAAGATCGAATCTCGCCAAGGCTCAAGGTTGACTCAGCCTTCCATCCTTTCTAAGGTAGGTAAATTGAGGACCCAGTTTGTGGGGGCAATAAGCTGACTTTGTATAAATATATGAAGTATGAAGGCTATTGCTTAACGCACTGTAAGCCACCCTGAGTCTCCGGAGAAGGGCGGCATACAAATCAAATTTTTTTTAAAAATAGAAGAAAACAATAAAAATCATTTCAATGTGTTAAAAAAGAAAAAGAAAAACCACAGTTGTTGGGTAGTACAAGCAGGATGGTATAACTGTGTTCATGTCCTGCTTTGATCTGACCCAATATGATCTTTCTCACATTCATTCATTTGGTCTTATTGCCAAATATTAATCTACGATTAGATTTCATTTGGATAATTGCTTCAAGCAGTTTATATGTTTATGTATCATTCTGTATGGGACAAAACCTCGGGAGGCTATCAAAAGATGGAACACTTTTCCCCCTGAGATCTGGCAGGCTCCTAACCCCTTAGCCTTCCAGAAATCTTGAAGATCTGACTGGTTGGGGTTGAGTGAGAGTGGAGCCCAGCAAATGTGTTTGGGGACGTGCTGCTTTGGGGGGGTGGGGGCACCAGAAACCTTTGTGGTTCTTTGTAAGTAGCCCAGCACTATAATGACATGAGATAGGCAGTTCTAGAAGTCTAGAATCCGGTACTCTGTGTATATTGCTATACCTAGTGTTTAGTGACCATTTGAACTTACAACAGCATTGAAAAAAGTGATTTATGACCATTTTTCACACTTACGACCATTGCAACCCTCTGGTCAAATTTCAGACACATGGCAATTAGCATGTATTTATGACGGTTGCAGTGTCCCAGGGCCATGGGTTCATCTTTTGCAACCTCCTGATAAGCAAAGTCAATGGGGAAGCCAGATCACATTCACTTAACTATGTTACTAGCAACCGCAGTGATTTATTTAACAACTGTGTTAAGAATGGTTATCAAATGAGTCACCAAATGGGGCAAACCTCACTTAACCACTATCTTGCTTAGCAACAGAAATTTTAGGCTCAATTGTGGTCGCAAGTTGAGGACTACATGTACAATGTCATGCGTGTTACTTTTGCTTTCACCTATTGGGAAAAAAGAACATTGGAAGATCTAAGGAACTGGTTAGAGACAGATTGTCATGAAGAGAATCTGCATAGTTGCTAAGAGTTGACCCCACATTCATGGCAAATAATAAAGAGGAAGAAGAGGGGGAGAAGGAGGAGGAGGAGTAAGAGGAGGAAACTAGATAGAGGAAGAACTAGAACTCCATAAACCACAATCTCAAATCCTTAAAGGATTAGACTCTGATGAATTGCATTCATTTCCTAATTTAATTAGTGCTATGCATGTCAGTTCATTTTTTAAAAAAATAAAGATGAATCAATCAGCTATTTAAATATGGACGCTTTCTCTGAAAGATTCCTGAGGAGGAGAAGGAAGAGGAGAAATTGGAGTCAGTTCAAATCCAGAAATTCTATTCAGAAATGATATTTCTATCATTACTTTTACTTTTTTACTTTACTTTATTTTGAATTTATATACCGCCCTACTCCCGAAGGATTCAGGGCGGTGAACAGCCAAAAGATAAAACACACATAATACAAAATTTAAAAACAATGTAAAAACACAATAAATAATTTGGCCCAAACAATTTAAAACATCCCTATTGTTTTAAAACAAATTTAAAATTAACAAATAAAAAGGAGGTTAGGCCAGGCCAGCCTGTTGAAATAAAAAGGTCTTGAGGGCACGGCGGAAAGTGCGTAAATCCGGGATCCTCCGTATCTCCGGGGGGAGCTCGTTCCAGATGGCAGGTGCCCCCACAGAGAAGGCTCTCCCCCTGGGGGCCGCCAGTTGACACTGTTTGGCCGACGGCACCCTGTGGAGCCCCTCTCTATGGGAGCGTACTGGCCGGTGAGAGGCTACTGGTGGCAGAAAGCGGTCTCGTAAGTACCCAGGTCCTAAGCCATGGAGCGCTCTAGAAGTGGTAACCAAGACCTTGAAGCGCACCCGGAAGACCACCGGGAGCCAGTGCAGCTCGCGCAGGAGAGGTGTTACATGGGAACTCCACGTCGCTCCCATAACCACCCGTGCAGCCGCATTCTGGACCAGTTGGAGCCTCCGGGTGCTCCTCAAGGGGAGCCCCATGTAGAGAGCATTACAGTAGTCCAGGTGGGAGGTGATGAGGGCATAAGTTCCTTACTTGACATGCGCAACATGGCGACGCTACCCTGAAGCTGCAGCTGACTTTGGGATGGATTCGGGTATTTTGGGATCCGTTGGGGCTGTTTTGTTATCTTAGCTCCAACCCCCGGTGATGGGAACTCTCCCCCAGCCTATTGAGGACATTTTCGTCCCCTGGAACATCATGGCTGAGGAGAATTCATGGAGACTAAGGGCTGCGGGATTGAAGGCACCAACGGCCGGTCACTCTGGCGTTTTTATGCCTGGGGTGGCGGCGGCGACAGCCGAACACAATGGCAGGCCGAATTGGTGGTGGGACGATGCTGGCCAGAAGACCCTCATCTGGCCTAGGGTTACCTCAGAGATCTGCTGAAATTCCGTGGGTGCTGGGGGCATACTGGAGGCCCAGGTGTTTGCCGGCGTCGGTGAAGGTTATCCCGGCAAAATGGCGGCTGCTGGATGAGGCTGGATGGGGCAGAAGAACCATTTTGGCGGAGGGGACAGAAGGGCGACGGTTAACATGCCTTGCAGCCATTTTAGAGACTAACAAACCACCAATGTGATCGGGGACTTGGAGGCTGAAGTATGGCTGAGCGGGTTAGTAAACTCTGGGAATTGGAGATGCTGGAGGAGGTCCTGTGGATTGGCTGCCTCTCCCCCCCTCTTTTTAGCCTGATTTGGGCTTTTTAGGTGACTGCCCACAGATTTTGTTTGTTACGAACTTATTTCCCCCTTCGTGGAAAATCCTCCTCCCATAGGACTATCATTGTAGGATTATCATCGATCAAGTGATGTTCTATTCTTACTGAACCCATGCACCAGGTGCTGGGTGAGATCATCTGTGGTTTTGGGGTGAGAGTCCACCAGTATGCTGATGACACTCAGTTATACATCTCCACCCCAGACCACCCCAATGATGCCCTTGATGTGATGTCCCGCTGCCTGGAGGCCGTGCGGGTCTGGATGGGGAGAAACAGGCTCCGACTCAACCCTTCCAAGACCGAGTGGGTGTGGCTTCCGGCATCCCAGAATAGTCAGCTGGTGCCATCGCTGACTATTGAGGATGAATCTTTGCCCCCCACAGAGAGGGCTCGCAATCTGGGTGTCCTCCTGGATGCACAGCTGTCTTTAGAAGAGCACATGACGGCTGTGGCCAGGGGGGCTTTTTATCAGGTTCGCCTGATCCACCAGTTGCGTCCCTTTCTAGACTGGGATGCCCTACATACGGTCACTCACACCCTTGTCACCTCCTGGCTGGATTACTGTAATGCTCTCTACATGGGGCTCCCCTTGAAGAGCACTTGGAGGCTCCAACTGGTCCAGAATGCGGCTGTGTGGGTGGTTATGCAACTCATTCCACAGCCACTCGGTCTTGGATGGGTTAAGCCTGAGTATGTTTCTCCCCATCCAGATCCGCATAGCCGCCAGGCACTGGGACATCACTTCCAGGGCATCATTGAGGTGGTCCGGGGTGGAGATGTACAGCTGAGTATCATCAGCATACTGATGGTACTTCACCCCGAAACCATGGATGATCTCACCCAGTGGCTTCACATAAATGTTGAACAGAAGGGGCGAGAGGACCGACCCCTGTGGCACCCCACATACAAGGCGCCTCGGGGTCGACCTCTGCCCCCCTGCCAACACAGACTGCGACCGGTCAGAGAGAAAGGAGGAGAACCACCGCAACACAGTGCCCCCCACCCCTAACTCTTCCAACCAGTGCAACATGATACCATGGTCGATGGTATCAAAAGCTGCTGAGAGGTCTAATAGGACCAGGACAGAGGAACAACCCCTGTCCTGAGCCAACCAGAGATCATCAACCAACGCGACCAATGCCGTTTCCGTGCATTACACAGCAAACATCCAGCTTCTTATCAATTATGGTTAGGTAGCAATGTTATTATTATCAACAGTTATTATCCATATTGGGTCCAATGAAATAGGATAGTTCTAGTATGTTTTATATATATTATATCTATTCTTGCACTCTTGCTAGCTAAGGCAGAAATATACTGCCAAAGCTGCAGATTCTGCTAAATTTTTTCATGGTTTTCATGGTAAATTATGTCTAATAAACAAAGAAGGGGATTCAAATTAAGTGTCCTATAAAACACCATTGTGTTAATAGCTTGATGAATTTCTTTGCTCAATGTTATTTAAGCTCTTGCAGCTGGGAAATTTTTGCAAACAAATCAAAGAAGTAGAAGAGAAGAGAAGAGTTTGATTTAGGTATTCAGAATCCTCAAATTCAGTTTATCACTTTTTCAAAAGGAGATGAGCATCTGAGCTGTTAAGAGAAGCTCTTTGCAGGATCAGCCGTACATTACAGTAATTATGCTTTATGCTAGTTTCTTTAAAGATTTTAAAAAAAACATTTGCTCTGGAAAAGATAGTTATTGAAAGTTACTACTCGTGCATAATACAAATAAGTAGTCGATTTCAAGGGAAATTGAAGCCCTGTAATGCTGTCCTTGTCTTTTTATCATGTCAATGGTTTAATGTTGACATATCTTCTGATCGAATGCATAGAATTTGATATGAAAGATGGTACCAGCTGCTGAGCTACTGTGGAAATGCCAACAAACCTTGGAAGGCATTCAAAGAGTGCATAACTTGTTAAACTGTAATTGGATCCTTTTCACAAGTTTGAGTTTGGAAGGATCCCTAGATTATGCAATGACAAAAAGCAGAACAGGAGTCTTTCAGGTGTCTTTCCTTGAGCAAAGCAAAATTACAATTTGAACTTTTCATAAATATAGGGACCTTGGTTGAAATGAAAATGATGACAATGAGTTCTTTTAAAAGAAAGAAAATTTGATTCCTCTGGTTTAATTGTACCTTAATTCAGAAAAGAAATGCCATTAAATATAATGCTGAAAAAGGTTGTCCTTCCTTCCCCCATATTTCTTAAAGGACCATGGAAGAATTTGAATCTCCCATCCTCCAGAAGAATTATGTTCCTCCTGCTGCCTTCCTATTGCTTCTCCTTTCAAGGAACAACTATTATTTCAACTTTTTTTTTTCAAGCCTACAACACACGATCAGAAAAGTCGGCAGTTCGGCGGTTCGAATCCCTAGTACAGGTCTCCTGTTTGAGCAGGGGGTTGGACTAGATGACCTACAAGGTCCCTTCCAACTCTGTTACTGTTACTAGAAGATCTATCAACAGATGAGAAGCAGCAGCAGTGAGTTTCTTGCCTGGTGTGTGGGGGAGAAAGATCCTTTCTTCCTCCCTATTCATGACGGTTCAGTGCCCTCCCACAATTTCTATGAAAGTGAACCCTCCCTCCCATTAAATTTTCTTATATCCCAAAGTATATGGTTTATAACACTTGCTTTTTCACTTTTTTTCCAGGTGATTAAGAGCTAGTAGACTTAAAAAAAGTTGCCTTTTTTCATTGGTGAGTCACAAAATCTATCTAAAAATGGATTGCATGAAAAGCCCCCAAATCATCAGTCTATGCAAAGTTGAAGTTGTATCGAGTCTTCCCCCCCCCAAAAGTTAGGGATGTTTCTGTTTGCATATTCTTCACCGCTTTCCCCCCCCCTCAAAAGCCTGGAAATGCCTGTGAAGATCTGGTTGTGGAACAGGAATGATTGCCAAAGTCCAATGACATAATTTGGGACAATGAGCCTACAAATCAAAATGACACACTTGGATTAGCCATGTACGAAGCAATCAAATTAGTATTGGATAGCACCAGCTATTAAAAAAAGCAAAACGGAGGAAGAGGCATCACAAAATCCAAACTGACATAGTTATTAACACTAATGAAATGGTTTTCAAGCTCCTGATCAGCAAAGGATTCTAAAGAATGATAGAGACCATCAAAAGACAGGTATTCCCCCTGCCCAACTGCTCATTGTTCTCAGCAATAAAAAACTGAAAACCGTGTTTTCTTTCTGTCGATACTGCTCTGCCTTCGGGTATGTTAGGCAATGGAAGGAAGAAGCCAAAGAAAGGGTATGGATGAGGAGGAAGTGGACTGGACTGGACTGGACTGGACTGGACTAGACTAGAGACTAGACTAGAGACTAGACTAGACTAGACTAGACTACTTTATTGTCACTTTGAATATACACTAATCGGCATACATTAAAATATAATTATGTTGGATACAGCTCTCAAAGGGTCTCCATCTCTAATATAAACATAAACATGACAAGATAAATATGAGTAAAAAATGTCAAGGCTAGGAAAAGAAAAGAATACAGCATGGATTTCACCAGACATGCACCATCAGACAAAAATGATAACACCAACACTAATTTTGAATGGAGACTTGGAAGGTGTGCTCTTGCCATTCAAATATTCACACACACACAAAGAAGTATAAAGCTGGTGGAATGATTTGCATTAAAAAGCCTACCTTAGGAAAATTGCATAGTAAAGTGTGGCAACTTCTGAAAGCTGCCAACAACAGTAAGTATGAATTTTCCACATTTAAAAAAAAACATGGATGGAATCTATGTGAAAAACAGTGACATGGACAAAATGAAACACATTTAAATTCTTTATGCAAAAATTCTGTTTTTCTTCAAGTGACTCATTGAGTTTTCCTTGGCTTTGCCTTTGACAAATTTATATGCCGTGGTTAACCATGCCTTCTCTTTGGAATAATGCTCCACCTGAAGATAACTCAGCACCAATCCTGTTGGCATTCAGAAAAACTACTAAGAGCTGCTGTTCTGGGAAGCCTTTGGAGATTGATTGTACAGTGGGTGCCCTCACCGATGCAGGCTATTTGTTATTTGGATTATTTTCCTTGCTATATCAGTAGCTAGGAAGTAGACCGCAAGTGACTTTAGGGATTTGACTGTTTGTTTGTTTTTAATAAATTCCTGGAAATGGTTTGTTACTCTGAAATGTCTAGGAAGTTTCAGCCCCCAGATTACACTGCATTCATTCCTCTAAGACTAGCCTTCACAGATCTTATATCCTTCCTATCAGTTTATGCCTCTGGCTGAGAAAAAGGGAGTTTTCTGCTGAGCCAACAACTTTTTAAAATTTGGTTTTTATTATTTAAAATATTTGAAAATCAGGTTACAAAAATATTTGTAACCTGATTTTCTGGACAAAGCACAACCTAGTGTCAAGAACTACCATGCAGTCAAACATCAACACATCAACACATAATAAAAGCCTCATCACACTAAAATAGCTGCAAAAAGGAACCAAAATTAGATATTTAAATTACTTAGAAACAGGTGATAAAACTAATTTTTTAGTACACAGCAAATTCCTACATAAAAAGAACATTTTTTTTTCTTTCAGTCTCATTTCTGGCTTCCTGTGTACATGCAATCTGACTCAACCTCATAGAATTAGCTCCAGCCAAAGCTATGCTGCTAATGTTGATTGTCTCCCAACCTTCCTTTTTGTTATTGCCTTTTCAACCACAATATCTCCACACTGGCAAGCTCTGCTTTCCAAATATTTTTGGAATATCAGATACATAATTGTATGGCCAATTGTGTTGATGCTGTATTTCAAAACATCTGAAGGACACCAGGCTGCCTGTGTTGGAGCTGGAGCATTCAATTCCTTTCAGAAAGATTTTCCAATTAAGAGCTTTTCGAGCATTGTATACATAGAAGGAAACTTTTAAGCCAATTGGCAAAATTTTAAGCCAATGGGCAAATCCCTGTCCAGTGCAGGGATCTGAACTAAAGCATCCTTGGTCCCTATTTAAATATATCCAGGAAAGGGAAGCCCACCCATTGCCCTAGATGTTTTATTCAACTACTGTATCCAATTTATGTTCCTGACTACCAACTGGAATCTACCATCCTGTTGTATTACCTATAGCAGGGGTCTCCAACCTTGGCAACTTTAAGACTTGTGGACTTCAACTCCCAGCAAAGCTGGCTGAGGAATTCTGGGAGTTGAAGTCCACAAGATTTAAAGTTGCCAAGGTTGGAGACCCCTGGCCTATAGTACTTACATCTTAAAATCTGTATATATAGAGAGGTATGAATATATGAAATAAATGGGAAACTCTGACTCTTTCATATATGTGCCATGACATGAAAGGGTCAGAATTGGCATCACAATGCTGCTGTTGTTATTTTGATGAAAGTGCTAGATTCTGTGGACACCTCTGCCCATATAGAAGGGAAGGGTTGCCTTACATTAGCAGTCTCTAACTTGATCTTCAGAGATTGGTAGTTTCTTCAGGTACACAGACAGATATTAAAATTCACAATGCCCCCCTCTATACATAATATAGTCTATATCATATCCAGGGTTACTTGGGATGGCCAGGAATGTTCGTTTTAATTTGTTCTAATCCTGTTTGTAACACAAAGATGGTTGGATGGAAGTCAAGACATACACAATGTCACAGGCATACACAGCATGCCTTCCTTAACAAAGATCCCAGAATGTGATCTTCCAATTCTGGATTTATATTTGGATCACATCCTTTGACCTGCTGACGGTGTCTTGCAATTTTTTTAAGTGTTAGTTTTAATGCATTGTTTATTTATACTCTTTTCTGCAAATTATGTTACATTGATTCTGGGGACACATATTTGAAAGAGCAAGAAATGTTTCTAGAAAGGCAACATTGACTGCTCCCTGTGCTTCTCATTAAAACACCAGTAGTTTCACTTTAAAATATTTCTTTTACAGTATAATGTACATTGTGCTATAACAATAGGTAGTAGAAGTGGTGAATGATGAAAGACAGATTTTAAACCCATTGACTTTCAAGTAGCTCTCCTTGTAAGATATCTAAAATAACTTGCTAGCCTAATGAAGAGTTCATTGACAAGGTTACTTTTTCACATGAGGAAATCTTCAGCTTTCCCTAGGCATCCTGCCTTTCTTAGAACTTTTTACTCCATCCTGCCTTCATAACCTCAGAAATCCACAGTCACTTATCTTATGAATGTTTGAAACATGACTCCAAAAATCTCTAGCAGTCGATACTTCACATGGCTTGATTTTCAGTTGCTTTCAGGTCTGTTTCTTAACATGGGTGAAAGAACAGCGAAAAAGAACAGCGAAGCTGTACCTGAGATGATTTCAATTACTATGGATAGCTAAACACTCAAGTAAGAGTTCAACCAAGGACTGAGCAATGCAGGTAGTCCTCGACTTACAAACACAATTGAGCCCAAAATTTCCATGTCTAACTGAGACATTTGTTAAGTGAGTTTTGCTCCATTTTGTTGCCACAGTTGTTAAGTGGATCTCTGCACTTGTTAAACTAGTAACATGGTTGTTAAGTGAATCTGGATTCCTCATTGACTTTGCTTGTCAGAAAGTTGCAAAAGGTGATCATATGACCCCAGGACACTGCAAGTTGCCAAGTTGCCAAGCATCTGAATTTTGATTACATAGCCATGGGAATGCTGTAATGATTGTAAGCCTCGGTGGCACAGTGGTTAGAGTGCAGTACTGTAGGTTACTTCTGCTGACTGTCGTCTGCCTGCAATTTGGCAGTTCAAATCTCACCAGGCTCAAGATTGACTCAGCCTTCCATCCTTCCCATGGTGGGTAAAATGAGGACCCAGATTGTTGGGGGCTATATGCTGACTCTGTAAACCACTTAGAGAGGGCTGTAAAGCACTCTAAAGCGGTATATAAGTCTTATTGCTATTGCTATTGTAAGTGTGAAAAATGGTCATGTCACTTTTTTCAGTGACATGAAGTTCACAGAAAAAAGTTCAGTGACCGTAACTTCGAATGGTCACTAGCTGAACTGTTGTAAATTGAGGGCTACCTGCAATTTAAAAAAAAAATAGGTATCCAGTCATGTCCAACTCTAGGAGGCGGCGTTCATCTCTGTTACTTAGCTGAGGGAGCCAGTATTGTCCAAACATGTTTCTGGGGTCATGTAGCCAGCATGACATCACACCTCAGCGCAGAGCATACGGACAAACACGGAATGCTGTTACCTTCCCAGTGTAGTGGAACTTTTATCTACCCACATTTTCATGCTTTCAAACTGTTAGGTGGGCAGGAGCTGGGGCAAGAACGGGAGCTTGCCCCGTCCCACAATGCTTGGGTCTTGAACCTGGACTGTCAGCTTTCTAGCTGACAAACTCAGCCTCCTAACCACTGAGCCATCATGCCCCCTTCAAAAAGGTAGAAGAATCCAAATTAGAGTGTTAGCACTGATAGCGATGTTCCTGGCTAACTGAAATCACATAAAACCAGCTGGAAATTCTGAGGCCGTTCAAAACAAGTGCGCAATTAGAAACTGAATGTTAAAATCAATCTATCTCTCAATGGATGGAGAACATTCACAGCACAGACTAATTGCACCACAGGGACTGAATAAAGTATTCTTATTTAATATACCCATATGTTAAATATTTTCAGAATAACTGTAATCTTGATTACAAATGTATTGGATGCCAACCTAACCTGGCAAATCATACGTATCTAGTATTTCAACTCATGAATGACAATAGAATAGTTCTTTAATTATGAGTTCACTGCTGTAAAAAAAAGTAGCAAGGGAATTATTACAGAAATTTCCCCATAACCCTTTACACGGTTTTAATTTAGGGGCAGTTTTGAAATGGAAACCAATCCAACACTTGAATGAATGAATGTTTCCCTATTTATACCCACTAATCCTCAGCTTTTACCTGTTATCCAGATCTCTGTAGGCCTTTACCAGACTGACTCCTCACACCCCCTTCAACCAAATAATGAAGCCAAGCTCACAGCCACAAGGACCCTGTGCAAGGACCTTCCTTACAATCAACTGGCTCAAACTGTTTCCCCCTCCCCTTGACTTTCACATTAAGAAAGCAAGGGAATCTTTTTCTCTTTGCAATATATGCTATGCAAGCCTTATGTCCATACGACACATTTTATTCTGTAATTTAACTCATCTATATCTTTATATAGGATGCTCTCAGATGGAGAATGGCACTAAGGCCTAAAAGTAGCTATGCTATGGATGAAACGAAAATAGTCCTTCACTTTGCAGAGTAGGAACATGCTTTGAATGCCTGTTTTTTTTTTTAAAAAAAAATATCCTTTTTGTGAGAGGTAGAATTATGATGGAAATTATATATTTCTGCTGATGTAAATACATATCCTCAAATGATAGCAAGGGCAAGCTTTTACTGGTATGCCCATACATTTTATTTATAGAGACATGTGTTCTTTAACAAGCAACTCTCATTTGCACCTAAAACATTTTTTTACCAAGTTTCAATGCCAGCAATGTACCGCATAAAAAAACCTGCCTGGTCATCCCTTCTATTTTTGTTTTCTTCCATTCAATCGTATCAGATTTTCAGAGCCTGCCTGGACAAATCCCTGCAAGTTTTCTTGCCAAAAATTTTCAGAAGTGGTTTGCCAATGACTCCTTCCTAGCACTGAGAGAAAGTAACTGGCCCAAGGTCACCCAGCTGGTTTTTTAGCTGAGTGCCTTAATGGCTACAGCAAAATGGCCCTTCCATACCAAAATATTGATCTGCATGTCAATGTTCCCAAAAGTATTAAATAACTATTTCCCAATTATCAATGGTAGCCAAGGTATCTCAAAAGACAGTGCACCTGGTGCAGGTTATTTAGTCCCTAAGTGTTACATGTTTGATGTTTCATATTTATTTATTAAAGTTATTAAATTTATATGCCATCCATCTCACTGACAATATGAGAAATTGCACAGTAGAAGAGATACATGCTTTTACAGTTCCCAATTTTCCCGAGTTTAGTAATATTGGTATGAAATGTAACAAGATCATACATAATCCTTGCTCTGGCTCCCTATTTCAAACCATAACTGTGTATACATCAGAAAAACAAGAAATTTGAATGAAGGTGGTTTTTTTAAAAAAAACTCCTATATGGCCTATCAGATTCAGGAATTAAATGAAGATTCACAATCTCCATATTTTATGTTCTGTTTTGAAATCCAACAATCAACATGCGCTGATTATGAATCTGAAAGATGCAATTTGCACTGTAGTCTACAGGAAGTTGGCACACACAAAATAGTACAAAATGCTGCCTACAACTGACAAAGTTACTAGGCATTAGTCTACAAAGCTAACTGCACTTAATGCTATGATACATTTGACTACAGAAGAAATGTTACCTTTTCAAACAGGAGGCCCCCAAACTCCATTTTTACATGAAAAATTGGATTCCATAGAATACAACAAAATCTGTGAAAGTAATAATAATACTTAATGCTTGGCGCTTTGGATAGTGACTAGCAATTTTTAACACACTACATCTAGACATTTCATTAATTTATATTTCAACACTAAAAAAAAAACTTGGATGTTTTTTTCCTCATCGTTGTCTGGTTCAGATATAACATTAAACTATAGTTGAATATTTAGGCTATATACATTCTCCTTTCCTTTGATGTGTGGAGGTGAAGGAAATTTAAAAAAAATGCATGTAAACCAGAGGTTACCCAAAATTCGTTTTTTAAATTATGGATTTTGTAAATTTGCCAGCATCAAACCAAAATTCCAGGTTTACTTAATTCCAAAATTAAATTTTACTTATTATTATTATTATTTTAAAAAATGCAACTTAGTTCACCAGATTCTGGAAACAGCCAAATTTTTCCCAGTAGCTATTGATATAAAATTAGACGTAAGTGCTTCTAATGTCCCCCACTGGCACAAGCTAGGGGAGAATGTGCAAGCCAAAGCAACAGTTTATAATTATGTCTGAACTAGTACAAAAATGTTAAGGAAAAACTGAATTATTGGACCTCAAAAGCAAAATTGTGCAAGACTTTTGATGTTCTCTGTAGCAAATAATTAGATATACTATCTAACAATTATATAAAAATAATTCTGTTCTGTAGTCTTCAGCCTCCAACCTCACCCCTCTAGATGATCCCAGGCAGCATGGAAATGACAAGCTTTGTTGTCTGGAGAATTTGGAAGTTATGATTCCAATAAAACTGGGTATTATCAGATGAGGAAACCCGTGTTTGATTGTTTGTTGTCCTAATAGAGGCATTCCCAAATGTTTTAAAGATGTGTTATTTCCAAATACAAGAAAGAGAAAATGTCTTCCCTTCAGAATTATTTTACAGAAATCTTTTGATAACGCAGGTGGGGGTGCTGAAGATGTTCAAGTTTTAATATAACTTTTTGATCTAATTGCCAATTTGCTGGATATGGCTTCATGTCTTGTTTGTTTTCACAAGAACATAGTAACTGAAAATTGTACAGCCTTTGTGTGAAATGCTGAGAATTGTTACTTGAATAACAGCAGTTTTATGAATGGACAAGCCCCATTCATAAATGCTGTGATGTTTCAATTAATTTGATTTCTGATGCTGCATATATTGTGGGCAGTTCCTTTTGTAGTTCTATCCTGTTATGAATGCTAATACAGTTACAGTACGTTATTCCTAAGAAAGCTTCAGATGCCTTATTTGAAAAACCTTCTTATGCTAAGAATGGGATCAGATCTAGTTAGGTTTATAATATATAAAACATGCTATTGAGTGAAAGAAATACAAAAACAAGCAGAAAATGTATAAAAATAAATACAGAATGTGACAATCCAAATAATGGAACAATTAAGGGTTGGTTTAAATGGCTGTGTGTGGTTAACACATCAAACTAGACCATTGCTGATCTAATCATGGGGTACTGAGTTAACCTTTTTATGTATGCACAAACTGGCCTCTATGCAGGACAACTTTAGGGATGTTTAATTCACAGGAGTGAAAGAGGTTTATGCGTGCAATTGCTTAACTTTCTGGAATAACAAAGTTGGAAGGGACCTTGGAAGTCTTGTAGTCCAAGCTCCTGCTCAAGCAGCAAGTATTATAACATGTCAGACAAATGGTTGTCCAAACTCTTCTTAAAAACTTTCAGTATTGGAGCACCCACAACTTCTGGAGGCAAGTCGTTTCACTGATTAATTGTTGTAACTGTCAGGAAATTTCTTCTTAGTTCTAAGTTAGATCTCTCCTTGATTAGTTTCCATGTGCTTTTGTCCAGTTCCTAAGATGAGAAGAACTGCCCTGTCCTATAGCCAACATTTACCACACATTCAAGAATGAAACTGTGCAGTGTTATAACCCTAACCTGCAAAAGTACTCTGCAATTTAATGCAGAGTAGTTTCAGGAAAGCAACTGATGAGTTCCATGATGGGCTTCCCTTCCCCTCATGCCACCTACTAGAAAGATCATCACTATTGTTTTCCTGAGCACATGGGTGGATAGGAATTCAATCTCTAATTTGTATTATTGATTTAGGGACTCTACATTTTACTGTGTACTTCTTCTGATAGGACTGTCAATCTCTTAATTAATCTGGATGACCTCTCGGTGGCAGGATCTATGAAATCATTTCATAAGACTGTTCGTCTCCAGTCTGAACGATTGGAAGAGAAAATTTAAAAGGCAAACAGAGAACCCTAAATTATAGCACTCTTAATGTTGTAATACTTTGCAGCTTTCTCCTTCTCCCCAGTGAAGACAAGCTCCTTTATGAATTACTGTTGGTTAGACAAATGGTCTCTTTCATTTCCCTCCCACAATTCCACATGTATGTAAGAGAGAGAGAGAGACAGACAGATATAGATAGAGAAGGGGAGGGAAGTGAGGGAGAGACATTTTCTCCATCTCATGATCTGCCCCCAGCACATGTGCACACAGACACACAAATAGACACAATAAGAAATCCTAGCTGATAGATCTATGGAACTTCTGATTAGTAAAATGCCATTATGCTACAGCAAGCAGAGTATGAATATGAGCCCAACGCTGACAGAAAATGAATTCTGGGTTGAGGTGAACTCTGTACTGACTGCTACAAGCTCACAAATTGTTAAGTAGCACTGTTTCTGCCCAGAGAAAGAAATTCTAAAAAATTCTAAAAATACAGTTTTAAGAGGATGAAAATTAAATAAGCTATAGTCAAGGAATCCACAAACAGGAGCATCGAAATGTATCTGTAAAACAACCTGCTGTTCCACTGTAAAAGCAATCAACAGCCTAGTACAGGATAAGTAATAGTTTTTAATAGCATGGTTCTCATGAACAAGACTGACATGACAAACAGTGAAGATAGCATGAATGAAGTTTATCTTTAAAAAACAGACACAACACAACCCAAATCATTGGAGTGAGCTAAAAAGTCCCGTTAGTTCCAAATGAGATAGAATATCTATGTTCATACCAATTTTACTAGTGGGAAGGACAAGATCATCACTTCGGTGATACTGATCGCTGTTTACTTATAATATAAAACACAGAAAAAAACCTCATTTAATCCTAAACATATTTAAGGGGGGGGGAGGGAATCTTCCCTGAAGTTTATAAAAATTGTGCTATTAAAAAAAACATCAGTCTACTACAATCTCTCTCTCTCTCTCCCCCTCTCTCTTTCTTGTGGGTGTATGTTTGTGTGTGTGTGTGTCTATGTTTGTGCATGTGCACCTTTCATCCAGTGTTGACTCCTGGGGATTTCCTTGGCTAGTTCCTACAATTTTCTTGGCAAAATTTCAGAAGTGGTTTTTCATTGCGTCCTTATTCCTAAAGCTAAGAGAGAATGACTGGCTCAAAAATCACATAGCTGGCTTTGTGCCTAAGATGGGACTAGAATTTACAGTCTCCTGGTTTCTAGACTGCTGCTTTAACCACTACACCAAAGCTTTCTTGGTAAGATTCTAAAACATAGCTTTTCTCTTTTCTTGAACTCCTGTTCCTGGAACACTGGCATAATTTTTCACTTTTTTAATTCTGTGGCTTGTTAGAATGCTCAGTCTTTACTAAAAGTTATTTGATTTGAGGGGGCAGATACCCTGAAGTTTTTATTTATCTTGGATTGTTTTGGAAGTCATTCTGTAATCTCTCTTTTGTTTCCCAGGAGACCTGTTCAGTCAGCAGTCACCACATGATTTGGCTGTTAGAAAAATGATTTCTAGGAGAAGCATTTTTTTCACATATCATTTTTCTATTTATTTTTTTTTATTTATAACTAAATAATTAATTAAACTATTATCTAATGTAGGAACACATGAACACTCTACACCAAGAATTTATGCATGCTGAGTAGTACATGGACTTTGCTGCATGTTAAATTCTTCAATTTACATGAATTGATCAGATGGAACACTTCCCGCACAGATTCCAATGGAAGGAATTTAATTGTCCAATTATGCTCCACTTCCATTTCCAGAAACCTTGTAGCAGTTGCTCCTGGTGGTTTGTGCCCATTAATAGTCTCTTCTGAAAGTTATTTAAAGGATTCTGACCAGATATTGCATTATCCAAAGACAAGTAGATTGGATGACAGCCTGGAAGCATATACCTCAAAAGAGTCCCCCCCCAAAAAAACAACAACAACTGCAGAATCCAATCCTTTATTAAATTTGGTCACAAATAGTCCTCATTCCAGTTAATATAATCTTGTTATTCTGAGGATGACTAAACAGAAATGGAGAATAATTATATATGTATGTACTTTAATAAAACCCCTTCACATAGCATTTAATATATTATGTGGAACTCAATATGTTATAGTGTCATGTTTCATGGGCATCATTTATTTATTTATTTATTTATTTATTTATTTATTTATTTATTTATTTATTATTCAAATTTCTATACCGCCCTTCTCCTTTCGGACTCAGGGCGGTGAACAGCCAAAATAAAACATTTATACATAAAGTACGATTAAAAATAGATTTAAAATAATTAAATTTGGCCCATAGTTTAAAATTTATCAATTTAAAATCCATATCAAAATTTAAAATCAACCATAAAATCATAAAATCAAGAGAGACCGGCTAACTGAAAGAGATGAGTTTTTAGGGCCCGACGAAAAATCATATTTTTCATAAATCATATTAGACTTAAAATATGACCCAAAGAGCTTGGATCCTTATGCATGTAAGTCTCTTTTTCTTTTATCTGTAGTTATTGGAAAAATTATCTTTCTGTCTTATGATCTAAGTGCTGAACTACAACATCTAACACAATAATGCATATTTTATTCTTAAACAAAACTTCCATATCCAAACATACAAATTACAATATTCAACAAATAATAGCTACAAGTTCTTCCTTTATTAATTCCAACAATCTACTTTTGCAGTCCCAAATTAGAAAAAAAAAGCGTAAATCTGGATAAAAGCAGTCTGTAAAAAGATTAAATTCCACAAGGAAATCTAAATTCTGGTCTCACAAGTTCAAAATTTTGAAAACAACAGGGCATACTTCCCTCTCCTCCCATTTTTGAAAAGGCAAGGACATCCATAGGAAAGTGAAAAAGCAGCAGTCAGTTGATGGCTAAGTAAAAAAAATATATTTTTACTATTTGGAGGGGAGTGTACCTTTGGGGATTATATTTGAGTTGCATTATTAAAGCTAAAACCTTATCAACTCAACTACTTATTAGGCATAACTGTGAGTTTACAGTGTAGTTCTTGTGTGTTAAAAATATACCAAAATGGTATATTTCTAACATGGACAAAAGGGCTCTGAGGCCTGAAAGTCAAAGAGATTTGGATGCATCCTTGGGGCCTTGAGTTGCCCAAATCTGAGCTACTGTCTACAAATCTTCCAGGGAGTAAAACCCAATTTTAAACCATGGCGAGAATAGAATGAATGGCCACGTTACCTCACAAGAATTAAAGAGAAGCCCTGCTCTGCTCTATCTGGGCTAGTAGGCCCGTTGGATTGCTATCCAGCTTCCATGTTATTTCTCAAAGAAATCATGCCTTCAGTGCCTAACTATACGATATCAGATGTTGACTGATGCTAAATGTCAATAATTCAGGTCATAGAAAATTGTTTTGTCAAGGAATTGCTGTATCTAGCCACAAAAGTAGATTTTGTGCAGATGCTGAAAAATTCCCACTTCCTTTAACTATTTCATAAATACTGTACAACATCTCATGCTTATTAAGCATAAACGGAATAACACCATACTTGCTTAATTTCAGTGGGTTTAAGCATGCCAAAATGGTTTTTAATTTTTTTTTTTTATTTCTATAGCTGCCATCTCAAGAAGCGACAGTATTATTATTTAGGTCGCATGCAATATTATGTATATAATCATTTGCTTCCCCTTTTGGTGAATTTAGTTGGTGTCTTTCCAAAGGGACCATTTTAGACATTCAAACTGGGAATCATGACCTACTTCTTATCTAACAGTAAAGTATATATTTAATTGTTCCAAGCTTTAACAACAATTATTCTTTTGGGACCAGACTTCCATATGGATGGTATAACAGACAGTTAAATCATTATTTCAATTTGCCCTAAATGATTCCAGCGACTTTCCCACCTACTCACTGCAGAACTAACCATTATTTGAATCACAGATATTTATAGACCTTGCATTATTTTAGTATTTTAGTAGGCACATATTTCTATTTTGAAAGGAAATGGATGACTGCTGTTAGTTTCTGATATTCCTCAGTCACAAGCGGACTTTTACCTGCTCAAGAAACAGTAACATGAAAACTTCAACCAGAAAAGGGGTAAAAAGCCTAACTGAAACAATGGCAATTTAAAAATCAACAGTCAATTCAGCTACATTTTCTATATACACAGACATAGAATTTCTAACTCCAATATCTGTCTCTTTGACAGGCAATATGCCTCTTTTAGTACAAGACACTTAGATAAACATAACATCTGTCAAAAGCTGCAAAAGATTTAAGGGAAGTATGTACAATTTGGTTAGATATGCTAAATATGTTCAGTGTGTTACCAGTCTCAAAAACATAACACTTTTTCTTTAGAAAAGACGTAATAGATGAAGATTCTTAATTTTAATATATCTTTTAAGTTCCTTTCACAGTTATGCATACCTACTTTCAGGGCAAAAGGCAAATTAAATAAAGACTAGGCAGTGTGATGTCAACAGGCTCTATCGTGAAGTCCAAAAGAATCCCTGTCATTCTCCCTAACCCCCAGCTTCATTTATTAAACAACCTTTAAATATTCAATAAAATATGGAAAGCTGGTATGCTCCTAAACAGAAGCACCACCATTATGATCATCTTTATTTACAAAAATATTCTCAGCTGTAAATGGGCTTATCAGGGAATTCCACAACAATAACAGTTGAATATGTGATACAGTGGACCTATAGTGGAATTATTAGCCTTTATTCCAAATGGCACTGATTCCCTGATACACATGGGATTCTAAGTCTATTTAATTTATAACTGAAAAGTACCCGTCTGTTGCTTGAAACCACTAAAATGGCATATGATTAGATCAAAGTCATGTGTGTAAGAGAAATTTCCAGATCAGTCTGCATCTTTAATGTACTGATTCACATGTCCTTTGTTTTGAGGGGATGTAATATTGGCTTGTTTTCAAGAAGACTCTAAAGGCTTCCGGTTTGGCTTCCGTCGTCGCTAGATGGTCTTTTGGGACCACCACCCCCATCGCCCATAAGAGCCGCCTTTACAGCTGAGAGGCGGCTCGAAAAACTCCGTTTCTTTAAGGAAATGTGAGGAGAGCCGGCGAGAACAGGTAGAGCCCTCTGCGAAGTCCCCAGAGTTTCTTTTTTACTCTTGGGGAGGAAGCAGGATGAGGCTCCCTATCCAGCTCGCCGCTGCTCCAGGCTTCGGGGGAACTCTGCGCTTTGCAGAGCTAGACAATGTGACCAACCTAATCAGCGAAAACTAACAGATTGCTTGAATAAGCAGAATGAAATCCGGATTTGGGACTCTAAATTGCAAGTATTTGTAACAACCCTATGATTGACTTTAAGAATGAAGAAAGAGTGAAAGGGGGAAAAAAAAGTTTAAAATGGCGGCTGGCTGAGGCTTGAGAAGAAAGCTGAAAGCGAAAGTCTTTCCGTTTGAAAGGTTTAATATGCTACAAAGTATTTGAAGCAATAGCGCTGGCTAGAAGAGAAGAGAAAAATTTCTGTTTCATGCTTCTTCCTTCTTAGAGACTTGATATTGATATTGTGTGGAGAGAAGACTTTTTCTTTAAAAAGAGTCTGTTTGCGTGGCAGGATGGCGTTAAAACTGACAAAGCCAGACAACCAAGCTGGGGGGGGGGGGCTCCCCCATTTATAAATCACAAGAGCAATTTTTGAGCTCGCAGATGCAGAAGAATGGTTTTAAAGATTTAAAGGAATTTGTTGTGGAGGAGTTGGCAAGACATGATGAGATTATGAACCAGAATCTTGAAAAATTTAGACAGGAAATTAAAGAGTTGGTTCAACAAAAGTATGATAACCTGAAGCGCTATATTGTAACAGCTTTGAAAAGCTTTTCAGAAGTAATTCTAAAGATGGATAAAGATATCAATTTAGAAATAGAGTCTAAAATGAAGGAAGCTGATTATAAGATTCATAATCTGGATAATAAAATACAAAGAATTGAAAATCATTTGACAATGATTCAAGAAAATAGCTCAGAAGTAGAGTCTAAAATGAAGGAAGCTGATCACAAGACTTACAATGTAGATAATATAAAGCAAAGGATTGAAAATGAAGTTACAATGATGCAATTCAGATCCATGGAATTTGCGATCAGAATGAGGGGAATACAGGAAAATAACAGAGAGGACTTGAGAAAGATGTCTGCTGAAGTTCTGGCTGTGATTTTAAAGATTAGTTTTGAAGAGGTATTCTGTAAGATTGATAAGGTCTACAGAGTAAATTCTTGGGTGGCAAAGCAAAGACAATTGCCTAGAGATGTGGTGATTTATTTTACTGATAAAGGAATAAGAAATGATATTGTGCAAAAGTCTTTTAACTCCACTCTAGAAATGAATGGAATGAAGATCTGGATATATAAAGAGCTGCCGTCCAAGATGTTAAAAGATAGAAAGGACTTTGGATTTTTGGTGACTGAGCTAAAGAAACAAAACATCCCATTTAGGTGGGATGCTCCAGTTGGTATAATATTGAGATATCAAGGAGAAAGATATCAATTAAACACTGTTGAAAAAGCGGAAGAATTTTACTACAAGGTTTTTAAAATGGGCCCAACATCTCCACGTATGTCATCAGTGTCAGGAATACAGGAGGGGGATAAAGAAAAGCAAAATGAACAAGAGATTGAAACTCAGGCTAAGCAGATGGAGATGGAGGTAATGGAAAAACAACAAGTTATAGAGGGCTTTTTGGATGAGCCGCTTTTGGATTCTCCTTCAGAGGCTATAGCTGGATCACCTATAAATATAAGCGAGGCGGCTTTGGATCTCGATTTGATGTCTTATCAAGTTAAAGACCAGCATGTAATTCAATCAGCTGATATACAAGTCCTAGAAAGGCAACCAGGGTGGAGATCTAAACCACAACAAGTTAAGAAAAGAAGAAGCAGGTTCTACAAAACTAAAAAATTTTAAACAAAACAATTCTTTTTTAGCTAACAGATTAATGCCAGTTATTTAAGAGACTATTAAATATAATAAGCGGGATTTATAGAAGGCTGATACATGAAAATATAACTGAGGCAAATTACAGACTTATACTATTTTGAGAAGAATAACAGATCTCTGCAGTGCTGGTGTTTTTGGGATGTGGAAGATGGCCTGTGATTTTTTTTTTTTATTGAAAAAGTTTTCAAATACAAATTTTTCCCCCATTTTTCTCCCCCCCTCCTCCCTAACCCCCCCCTCACCACCCATCCCCCCCTGTGACTTCTTCACAACAAAGATCTAATTCATAACAGATTATATATTATTTTACCATCCCCTTACTCCCTCCTCTAAATACTGACCCTTACTTGCTAATAATATTATTAATATTATTACTTCCCCCTTTTACCATACATTTCAAAATAACATTCTACTATTGTGTAATAACTTCTAATTTAGCATAATATTATTATAACTCCCAATTTAACAATAATCTGCCCTTTTTCTCCTCCCCCATACTTATATCTGTATATTAATACAACATTTCAAAACAACCTTCCACTTTGAAACTATATAATAAATATTACTTTAGCATTTGATCTTTTGTGTATATTAATATAATATTTCAAAGCAGCCTTCCCCATAAATCCTAATTTAACATTTATTCAACTCTATCCATTTCCTCCACTCCCCTAAATATATCACTTAAACATCCCTTTTCTTAAACTAAACAATCAGTAAACTAACCTGTTTCCACCCACTTTCCTACAGAATTAACATGCACAACAATTCTTAATATCTTTAATCCACTGCCCACCCTGCTGAAAAAAAATATATTCCATTATATAAAAAAAAATCAATGACTTTAAATTTATAATCCATATAGTATCTTCTTTGATGTCTCTCCACTGGATTGTTGAGTCCAACATCCATGTTAGGGTAACATAGCATCCTGGTTGCAACAGTTTATTCAAAATCCTCAATCACCGTCTGCCCCCATCAGTAATGAATATCCTCATATATATATATAAAAGAAGAAAACAACCACCCGAGTGACATTATAATTATATTCCATATAATTGTAATTGTGGCTTTCATCAGGATTATTAATTCCCATCATCATAATGGGTAACAACCAGATCTTCTGCGTGCCCCAGCATAGCTCTCTTGCCTTATAGCTCAAAATAGATATAGTATATTTATCAATAAGATGGCCTGTGATTGAGCGGACTGGAACTTTCTATTTTGGACTCTCTGAAAAACGAATTACGTATATGTTGAGCTATAAGGCAAGAGAACTATGGAATCGGGGCATGCAGTTGATCTGGCTGTTACCCTAACGTGGTTGTTGGAATTAATAATCTAGACAAAAGACATTACAGAAGATACCATATGGAATATAAATATAAAGTCACTCGGGGGGGGGGTTATATACAGAAATACTTATTAATGACGGGGGCAGATGGTAATTGAAGATACTGAATACACTGTTGGAAGCAGGACTTGATGTTACCCTAACATGGTCGATGGAATTAACAATCTAGTTGAAAGACATTACAGAAGATACTATATGGAATACAAATTTAAAGTCATTTGAGGGTTTTATGGAAATATCTTTTAGTGATATGGGCAGAAGAATAAAGATATTAAATATATTATGTATGATAGACCTGTAGGAAAGTGGGTGATATAAAATTGATATGGTACAAGGGGATAGGTTAGGTTACTGATTGCTTAGTTTAGGAAAAGGGATGTTATGTTTAGATATTAATATATTTAAAAGAAATATAAGTATCCAGGTGGAGGAAATGGGTAGATTATGAGTAGAATAAATGCCAAATTAGGATCTATTATATAGTTTTTAGCCAAATGCTGTTAAATGTATAGTATACAGGGGATATAATAATAATGTTAGGAAGAAATGTATAGCACATAGGGGGTGGTGTATAAGGGTGGTAAAGTATTAAATAATGTGATATTAATTTGGATTTCATCTTGGAGAAGCCATGGGGGGAGGGGAGGGGGAGGGGGGTTAGGGAGGGGGGGGGAAAGGGGGGGAAATTTGTATTTGAAAAACTTTTTCAATAAAAAAAAAGAAGACTCTAAATTAGAGATCCTAGCTTGCAAAGTATAGTAAGAGGATTATGAGGGTGTAAACTAGTCTTTGCTTGCACTTATGGCATCCTGTTCAAAATGTGCCTTAAATGACTGGTATTGAACTTACTATTAGCAGAGAAACGCTACATGTGTCATTGGTATGACTAAACTGAGAACCTGATTTTCCTTGTCTTCTATCTTACTAACAAACATGATATTAAAACCTTAATAGAGTATGAGGGATGGTGGAAGTATAATTGCTAGGGCCAATCTATTTGTTTATTTAATGGAAGATAATGATTTGGAATGTAAGGGAAGTCAATGATAAACAGTGTGAATTAATTAAGTGAAATGAAATGAATAGGAAAGGTATTTAAATTGTGTGCCTGTAAAACTAAGAGAAAGGAAGACAGAATAGCTCTTAATGAACATGCTGATCCTGTGGGTTAAGAGCTAATGAATTAGAGCCCTGGATACATTTAATTATGAATGAAAGGACTAAATTATATGGCAAAAGGTATGAACTAGAGACTGTTCTGCATGTGCCTGATAGCAGATACCTATAAGTGGGTGGTAACTGCATGTTATGGCTCCAGTAAATTGTCATAAGAGATAGAGTTAGGTTTCAGGGAAAATTGTGCAACATTCTGACTTAATAGAGCTGGGGAATACATTCCATTCCTTGACATGAATGAACAGATGAGAATGAGATGAGGGGCTATTGAAAAAGTGACTGGACCTTTTGGAGACTGAGAAATGAATAAGATTAGCAAACAGTTTAGAAAATATCTGATTAGAAAAAAGCATTTTTTTTAAAAATAAGTGGTTTACATTTACATACTTCTGTAAAGAAATGGATATAAACTTACAATCATGACTGGTTGATAATGGAAGATTGAGAGAATTAGCAAAGGATACAAAGTTAAGTTCTCAAAGAGAGACAGACTGTTTTTTGGTAATATCTTGTGAAAAACGGTAACAGAGGAAAAGCTATGAAAGAAAGTAGAATGATTATAAAAAAGTGGAACTTTAAAACCTATATGGAAAAAATACTTTTTTAACATAATGAATGAAAAATGAATACTGTATAACAAAACAGGCAGCGAACAGACAATGTTATTTTAATGGAAGTAAAAAAAATTGTTTTGAAACAAAGAGTGAATGGAATTAAAAAAAATAAAAGTAATGGAGTGATTTGTGATAAAACTGAAATGAGGGAGTCTTGGAAAGAATATAACAAAGATGTGTATGGGAATGATGATAGTATGTCAAAAGGTAGTGTTGCAATAAATGGCATAAACTTTAGTATCCAAGAAGAAATTGAAGAGCATCTTGAAAAGGCTCAAATAGTGTAACCAGAGGAATATGAAAAACTGGATGTGGTTTGCTGATGGAGTTGCAGTGTGACCGTTTCACTTCTTGAACAAACAGTGCACTTGTACTTGGTTGCTGGAAGAATGTCTTTATTGTTCCCTCAAGCAAAGGAGAACATGGGGGATTGGTTTGTTAAGAATGCTAGCAAGCGTCTGGCAACATTCTGCTTGAAAAGGTTGAAGAAATGACAATGAATTATAATGTTTTGCACAATATAGAGCTGAGGTCTGGTTGACAAATGTGATACAAATGATATATCATAAAGCATGCACAAGAATAAACTGAATGCTTTGCAAATGGTTGCCACTGAGCTGGAAGTAAGACAAAGGTGTCGGATGCTCCCTTGGTTGTTTAAGGTATCTATGAATAACATTATAAGGAATACTTCAGGCAACATCCTGAATTATGGCTTTGAATAACTCCTGAGTTAAGTGGTAATTGTCTTTTCTTTGGAATGCCTTATTGCTTAACTTTTAAGGAAACAAGCAAATGGATGATAGAACAAATCAACCTAGAGTTCTCGCTGGAGGCAGAAATAATATTTTGCATACATTTGTGAAGGCCTTGTTCTCTTGAAAAGTGCACTTGTTGAGAAAGGTGGAAAAAAAAAAGAAAAGGATGATCAGTAGCAAAATAAATGGACTCAATTACAATGGTGAAGGGTGCACCATTTGGGAACCTGAAGCACGCTAGAGAAAGTCTATGCTAAGAGTCACCACCAACTAGATCGCATATAATTAATCACACCTACAGATTTTTCTTCTTGGCTTTTGTTATTTGTCTTCAAAATAATCCTACAAATAATCATTTAAAATTAAGATAGTTGCTAATCCATCCAATGTAGTTTTTATAAAAGTTAAAATAAATCAAAATCTCTTGTTCTTGCTGATATAGCCACATACATTTTCTCTTCTTTCCTTCCTATTAGCATAAGGCAATTTGTTAGAATTTAATTTTGTGAATAAAATAAATAGGAAAGTCTGCAAATTAAGTTATTCATATCAGCAGTTTCTGTGTAAGATCTCCTTTAAATTATCTGAATGTTAGAAAAATCAAAACATTTTGCACAAATTAGTTTCAGTAGAAATAAGTATGTGAGAGTAGGTACTTTTAATTTGCATTACAAATCCCTTTGTGAAAAATATTTGTGATGGAAAGAATATACAAATGCTTTAAATAAATTAATATGTAAATTTAATCATCATATGGTATATTAGAAATTCAATCATTTTGTTTTAAATAATGTTTACCTAGCGATAATGTGCAGGTTAAACTAACATGTTTGTGATTATAAAAGTGCTAAATTTATGCAGCGTTCTATAATTATTTTCCAACTTGTTATAAAATGGAAAACACCTGGAACAGTTTATTTTTCTTACAGGCTTCTAACTGTAAAAGAACAAAGGGAAGGAGAATAAAACAGAATCAGTGTGAAATTATTTCTCCTCATTATTCATTCAAAGCAGAAGACCCAGTGTTAGTGTTCACTTAAGGATAAAGGTAAAGGTTCCCCTCGCACATATGTGCTAGTGGTTCCCAACTCTAGGGGCAGTGCTCATCTGTTTCAAAGCCGAAGAGCCAGCACTGTCCGAAGACGTCTCCGTGGTCATGTGGCTGGCATGACTAAATGCCAAAGGTGCACGGAGCACTGTTACCTTCCCACCAAAGGTGGTCCCTATTTTTCTACTTGCATTTTTTACGTGCTTTTGAACTGCTAGGTTGGCAAATAACAGGAGCTCAACCCATCACGCTGCACTAGGGATTCGAACTGCTGAACTGCCAACCTTTCGATCGACAAACTCAGCGTCTTAGCCACTGAGCCACTGCGTCCCTATTCTTAAGGATATAACTATCCAATTCAACACATTTATTGGTTTCTATACTGAACCAAGTTTGGGCAGGAAGCTATATAGTCACTATTGTCTTAACTGCATGTTTTCTATAAACACAAGGTTGAAGGTGAAGACAGTTTATGCCACATGATTCACCTACTCTTTTTTCCCCCAAATTTCTACACAATGGGTGACAGATGACAGCAGGTTTTAACTTGAATATCTGCTAAAGTAAATTATGGTCAAAAAGCAGTATTTTACACATCATACATTTCTTTGGAATTTGCCTAGCCTAGATTAGGTATTTTTATATTCCACTGATTATAGTTAAAGGTTAAACATAGGGATACCTTTGTCTGAACGGAAACAATTAATATTTTAGCTATTTCAAATTGATTTTGCTTGAATGACAACATGTACCTGTCACAGATATGAAATTCCTCACCTCTCCCGTCCACCCAACCCCCCCCCCTTTTTTTTTTTTCTATTTCTTTTCAGATTCCTGGCTCTGGTTGTCTGTTCTGCTGAATTACCCCCCCTACTTTCCTTTCACTTATCAAGTCCATATGTACAATAAGTCTCCTTCTACCTTCCTTTTTCTTCTCACAATTCAGATTGGCCCAGTTAATAACAAGCCAACATTCTTAGATCTAGATGAACTCAGTTAAGGTGAATTAGTCAAGGATTCTTAAAACCAAATAAAATCAGCCATTCATTTTCTGTGACAGATAATCATTTTGTGCTGCTGTACTTTGGATTTTTGATACTAATTAAAATCAATTTAATAAAGTACTTTAAAAGGTATGAACGACATCATATACAATATAAGCATATAAGTAACTGCCAATGGCTGGACAGATTTCCTTATTGTGCATAAGTGACATTTAGAAATTAAACTACTGCAAGTTAGACACTTTGTTCCAGACAACAGAGTCTTTATATAGGGTGTAAATGCTTATGCTTATATATTGAACTGGGCAATATGAACAATGTAGGGATCTTTCTGATGACCTGGTTGCACTGCTGGATTCCTACCTGAACTTCTGAATCTGATTTCTGGATTGGTGCCACAGTCGCTTTGCTGTTTGGTGTTAGGAGCTCAATACAGGGAGAGTTCAGGAGTTCATGGCTTTGATAGGGCTGATGGTAGTGGTGGTAGTGGTAATGGAGAACATGTGTTGTTTCATGGTATCAACAGTATGATATCATTCAATTCTAAATTGCTACCCAACCTATGCAGGACGTTGTCAATGTCTCATCCCAGTGTCTGAAAAATGTTGAGGCCTAAATAGGCTAAAGCAAGCAAGGTGGAGCTGTAGTTTGTACACTAAAATGCTTCATCATCTCTAATGTTATCTCTTGACAAGATGGCACAGAAATAGGTCCGGAATGCAAAGTTCTTCCTGGACATGTAACTTCTGCTAAATGGGCAAACTGAGACTATGGCCAAGGGCCCTTTGCCTAGCTCCCACTGCTGCCTCAGTTCTGGCCATATTTGGTGCAGAAGCACCTCGCAATAACTTATGCCTTCACAAATTCTCATTTGGATTACTGCAATCTGCTTACAAGGCAGTAGAAGATCACTCAGATACTACAATTAATGTAAAAGGCAGAGACACACTGGCTGATTCTCATTGCCATGAATAACTCATGCCAGCTATAGGACTATCATCCACTTTTCATTGGCTTCTGAGTGCAATTAGAGTTTGGTCTGAATCTATTAAATCCTACTGGATTTAGGTACTTTCAGGAAGTGCCTTCTGGAGACAGAGGAAAACCATCTAATCTGTTAACAAGATATAAAGTGGGTTTATCATGATCAGACTTGCTCTCCTTTTGTTGTTTTTCTGGAAGTTACTATAAATACAACGTTTCCAAAGCATTTGGAAAGAGATGGGATCCCATCTATGTTTAGTGTTTAGGATATTGTGCGGTTCCACTATACTTCATCCATATGACACAGACATTTATTTTTTTATTTTATTTCTTACTGCATTGCTGTGGATATTTAATATTATTATTAAACTGAATAAATTGTGGTGATGTTAAAAGAATTAATAAATAATTAACGTGTCTGCCTCCGTGTATACACATACACACACATATATACATACAGTATATACATATATATGTATGTAGGTCTTTGGTTATTTGGGTCTTCTCCCACGTAAAATTGGAAGTGTCTTGGCGACGTTTCGACGAAGTCTCATTCGTCATCTTCAGGCTGGTGTTCTCGGCTTCGTGCTCCTGGAAGCACGAAGCCGAGAACACCAGCCTGAAGATGACGAATGAGACTTCGTCGAAACGTCGCCAAGACACTTCCAATTTTACGTGGGAGAAGACCCGAATAACCAAAGACCTACATACAAACACCCGCGAAAACCTGAGAAAACAAATATATATATGTATGTATATATGTGTGTATGTATGTGCATATATATATATATATATATATATATGTATGTATGTATATGTATATATTTTTACTCATACCTGCCACTCATGTATGTATGAGATAAAATAATTTTTCTTACGTCAATGTGGGAATTTTTTTTCTTGTATGAAAAGAGCCTAGATCACGAACTCAATTCTTTCCAAAATTTTTAAATAAGGAAGTGCAGCCCTTAAAATGGACTGTTAGACTACTCTTATAAGATTTCCCAATGAATTTAATTCATCTAAACCTTTATAGATATGTCTAAAGCTCTGTTTTTGAATGCTTTGGCTTTTCTATGTCCAAGACACACAGTGAGAAAAGCTGGAAGTGGTGATGGTGTAGAATGAATATAGGAAATAGGTGAGAAATACATGTTGATCATAAATCTGAAATTAAAATCATATTCCATGTAATTATGAAATAAAACAAAAAGTGGATGTAATCACACAGTTGATTTTAAACAGCTGAAGCATTAAGTGGCATATAATGATTGACCAAGACAAGTTTTGTTCAGCTAAAAAATATTGTCTGTACCTAGCTCTTCTTCTGGCGTGCCAGGAAAACTGATCCCCGTCTTGAGGAGGTCACCACCGTCTTCCTCTGAAAAGAAAGAAAAAGGTCAAGAATATAGATATTTTCAAGACTCACAATTAGGGGATAATACACTTTCAAAAAAACAACAACAGTATCTCTTAAATAGTTTGATGGGGCATTCTGGGAGTTGAAGTCCATACATCTTAAAGTTGCTGAGGTTGAAGAAACAGTGGTGTTTTTTTTTGTTTCAGTCTTCATTTTCCTACTTAAAACTGTGAATGTTTTCCTAATATCCCTTCCTAATATGGGTAGTCCTCAAATTATGACCTGCTGCTTAGCAATTGTTCAAAGTTACAACAAACCTCAAAAAAGCTATTTATGATCCAGATTTGATGTTCCGATGGCTGGTCCCCACCAGTGCAGTCACATGGTTGCATTTTGGGCAATCGGCAACTGGTCTACATTTAAGGCCATTTGCAACATCCTCTGGTCATGTGACTGTAATTTATGATTCCCCCCCCCGAAAATGGTATTTCCAGCAAAAAAACAGATCCTAGCAATCAATGGGTTTATTTAACGACTGCAACATTCATGTAACAACCACAGTATTCGCTTTATAACCATCATGCTTGCGAAAAACCACTGCAAAAAATGATGCAAAATCGGGCATGGTCACACGATTACCTTAATGGCTGACATAGTTTACAACCAGAATTGCAGGTTTACTTATGGTCGTAAGTTGAGGACTACCTGTTCTTCATTATGTCAATTACTTTAACACAAATACAAATTTTGAACTGGTTATCTAGGCTTCCCCCTGCTTCAATAATTCCAGTTTTATTTTATTTACAGAACAATTTTTTTTAAAAAAATATTTATTGCATTAACTAACAGTCTGTTTTACCTGGATTTTTCATCATTTATAAGTTTCATCAAATAAAAAGATGCCTTTTTTTAATTCTGATAACTTATATTTTTTCAACTATGAATATTCTTAGTCACCCAGGTCATGGTTGTCCCAAAGGTGCTTTTTCAAAGGCAACTGGACTTTCTTTGTTTTTCCTTGAAGATGTTTTGCTTCTCATCCAAGAGAAGCTTCTTGTGAAAAAGTACCTTTGGGACAATTAATTTTAGTATTATGATCTTCACCTAATTTATTTCAGTTATTATAATTTTAGATGAGAATATAAATATAAAGAACTTTCTGTAAGATTTCAATCCAATGCTTCCATTTTTACAGATTATATATTCAAGATTAAAGTTATGATAATGAAATTTATTCTCAAACTTGAGATCTTTTGGTTTATGAGCTCCACAGTCTCCAGATAACATGAAAACCTAGGGACATTAGGTTGGGGAAGATTACTCATCTAAATCTCTTTTTTTTTTTTCTTTAAGCAGTTAGCTAGTTTTAAATAATATGTACCCTGTTTCCCTGAAAATAAGACTTTCCCAGGTAATAAACCCAATTGGGCTTTTGAGCACATGCACTAAAAATACCCTCCCTGAAAATAAGCCCTCCCCAAAAATATTTAAATGCATGCACAGCTGGTCCCCACCATTTCCTCTGGTTAGGGTTAGGAGACAGAGCTGGAAATCAAGTAAGATGGCAAGAGGATCCCCATCTTGCTCCACATGCCCCAAAATAATAAGACCTCCTCAAAAATAAGGCCAAGTGCTTATTTTGGGGTTCAAAAAAATATAATACAGAGTCTTATTTTCGGGAAAACATGATACAAGAACAAATGCTACTTCATATAGATTTGATACTAGCTAAGACCGATTCTAAAGGTCTCAGCTAGCATACTTAAGACAGCAACAGTAGGAAAGATTGTGCCAAACTTGTGCAAAGTTGAAAAGTTTTCAGAGAAAAAGATTTGACTTTTTCTATATAAAACTGTTCAATTCACTGTACACCATAAATTGTGTAACTACCTGGAAATCAGACTAACATGTTAATATAATGAATTTTCTAAGAAGTGACAGGTATGTATATTTAAATAAAATCTATTTGGAGAGGCCCTGGACAATTACAATTAAATGCAAACACAAATCAGACAGTTTCCATAGAGATGAGTGCATGTGCTTGTCTACATGTTATACTGAAAGAATCTCTAAATTTATTTCCTCATGTAAATTACAACAATAACAGAAAGATGCCATAAAGAAAGTGGACTTTTAAAATAGTGCTAAACTGAAGTAAAGGAAAAAGAGTTTTGTTTTGTTTTTTAAAAAATGGAGAAATGCAATGTGATAGAGGCCTAGTGCCATGGATTGACTACTTTAGCCTCTCTTCTCTCTTTTTAAAATGAGAACAAAAAGTAAATAACCTCACAGGGACCCTCTTCAACAAATGTAATGAAGACTTCACAGTTTCCTTAACAATAACAATTGTTAAAAGGAAAACATATTTTATATTTATTGCAATAAAAATAGGCCCAGTTTCCCTTGGCCAACAAACATATCAAATTCCATTCTATTTAATGAATGGTTATGGTTAGTACATGCAAGCTCCCAAAATGCACATAGGCTTTTACTTAAGCCATTAAAATAATTTTTTTAAAGAGAATCATTACACTGAAAGAAAAAGTACAGCTGTTTGCTTTGCTGTAATGTAAGATTTAAATAAAAGGAACGGGTAATTTTACTGGTCTTTTCAGTAATTGTGCTTTTCACAGACCATTGCACTCTAGAATGTTTTCCTATTATTCCTATTTGGACATTATCGTGATTATTTTTATCATGTGCCCACAATAAACCAAAGCAGGGGCGGATTTCAAAACCCATCACTACCGGCTTGCTCGCGCACACACGTGGCACTTCTACACATGTGCAGACGCTTCAGCACATGCGCAGAAGCGTCTGGGTGGGTGGGCGGAGCCTCCCACAGCTGCTGCTACCGGTTCGCCCAATCCGGGGCGAACCGTTAGCAACCCCCCACTGAACCAGAGGGATTAAGTATTTTTTTCTCTCATTTTTTTTAAAAAACAACCTTCTCCGATGTTCTATTGTAATCTGAACTATTTTTTTCTACATCACCCATTAACTGCTGAATAATAATAATATTAATATTAATATTAATATTAATATTAATAATAATAATAATAATAATAATAATAATAATAATAATAATAATAATAATAATTTTATTTCTATACCGCCCTTCTCCCGAAGGACTCAGGGCGGTGTACAGCCAATTTAAAAACACAAGACACAACAATGATTAAAAATTAAAATAATTAAATAGATTTGGCTGATTTAAAACCCCAAAAATTTAAAATACCCCAATTTAAAATTATTATGTTGATAGCCCGGCCTGGCGGAACAACAGGGTTTTCAATGCGCAGCGAAACACCCGGAGGTCAGAGATCTTACGATTTCCAGGGGCAGTTCATTCCACAGGGCTGGGGCTCCCACAGAGAAGGCCCTCCCCCTGGGTGTCGCCAGCCGACATAACTTGGCTGATGGCACCCTGAGGAGACCCTCTCTGTGGGAGCGGACTGGTCGGTGGGAGGCTATTGGTGGCAGAAGACGGTCTTGAAGGTACCCGGGTCCTATGCCATGGAGCGCTTTAAAGGTGGAAGATCAGATTAACTCAAGAGACCACTATAAACAACTTTCTGCTTCTTTACGTCCCAAAAGTAAAATAGAAAGATGGTTTCTTTCTTTATTTTTTTTACTTCCCAAGAGTGAAAATGTCGAGGTTATACCTTAAGGAACTCATGGTTGTAGTCAGCTGTTAACCAAAAAAAAAAAAAATTCAGATTGGTTGACTTTCAATCCATACATAGAGTTACAAATGGAAGTTTTCCACTGACATTACCCTGGGGCCTTAGCATTTTGTCCCTGGGAGAGCAGAAAGGCCCTAACTTTGGATTTGCTAATCACCACAACAATTACTTTACAGACTACAGTACAAAAAAAAAAGTCAGACTTCAGTTTCAATGCAGTCCCTCTACTAATTTATCAAAGGCTGGGTTTCCTCTCCCAAGCAACTTAAAGAGAAGAAAGTCAAACAAGAGGTCTCTTTGCAAGGAAAAAATAGAGGAAAAATAACCTCAAACCAGGGGTGAAATGCTCCCAGTTCGGACCGGATCTCCCGATCTGGTAGCGATGGTGGTGGGTGGTTTGGAGAACCGGTAGCAAAAATCCCTGTGTCCCCCTCCCCCATGCCCAGCTGAGCTGCAAGATCATCAGAGACTTTTTTTTTTACTTTTAAAAGCATTTTTTCTACAACCTCTTCCAATGAAAAAATGCTTTTAAAAGTAAAAAAAAAAAAAGCCTCTGATGATCGCGCGGCTCAGCTAGGGTCATCAGAGGCTTTTCAAAGCATTTTTTTCTGCAACCTCTTGGCTGAAGAGGTGGTAAAAAAATGCTTTGAAAAGTCTCTGACTTTTCAAAGTCAGAGACTTTTCATTTACTAAATGAAAAGTCAGATATTTAGTAAAAAATACTTGTCTGCTGATCAGGCAACTCAGCTGGGATCATCAGAGAGGCTTTTAAAAAAATACCTCTTTGCTAATCAGGCAACTCAGCTGGGATTGTCAGAGAGGTATTTTTTAAAAAGCCTCTCTGACAATCCCAGCTGAGTTGCCTGATCAGCAGAGGCTTTTCAAAGCATTAGAAAAAATGCTTTGAAAAGTTAAAAAAAAAATTGGCCACACCCACTCAGTCACATTTCCCCCTCCCCCCACCAAGCCACACCCACAGAACCATTAGTAACAAATTTTACATTTCACCCCTGCCTCAAACACAATATGAGTCTATGTCTCCATCTTCATGAAATGGCTTTTGTGGCAAATTTTCTCTTTCACACAGAAAGTTCAAAAACGGTTTCCAAATAACCACTAAACTATTTACATTCTTGTCTGTAATTAATATTGAATTAGATTCTCAAGAACTGGAATTTGCCCTATCAAGCCTACTATTTGGCAAAGAGAATTATCTGCGTAGAAGGAAGGAAATTTGCACTCCTGATATTAAAGAATACATTCAAGAACTGTGTCATTAATCTTCTGCCTAATCCAAGGTTGGGCAACTATGGTTCCTTTACAACATGTGGACTTCAACTCCCAGAATTCCTGAGCCAGCTGGACTTCAACTCCTAGCATGGCTGGCTCAGGAATTCTGGAAATTGAAGTACATAGGTCCTAAAGGGACCTTAGTTGCTCACCCCTGGCCTAATCAATCTTTCTTGAAGTCACATTATTGCAATGGCCAAAGTTCATCCACTATGTGTCAAATCTTGTTCATAATTTTTATATACTGAAATTACCTTAGTTTTATTGCAAATCTTTTGATAGTTACATGCAAAAATGCCTTAGTATAGAATTTCATTTTAACCTGTCAGCGCTATTGAGATTAGAAAAAGTGATGGTTGGTGCACTTTTTAAATAACAGCGTGATTGTCCTCCATTTTAGTTACTGCCAATTTCACGTGGTTGTGTTATTCTCTATGAATATTGGTATTTTTTTTAAAAAAATTGATTTATATGCCGCCCTTCTCCAGAGATTCAGGGCAGCTTACAATGCGTTAAGCAATAGCCTTCATACTTTTGTATATTTTTACAAAGTCAGCTTATTGCCCCCACAAACTGGGTCCTCAATTTACCTACCTTAGAAAGGATGGAAGGCTGAGTCAACCTTGAGCCTGGCAAGATTCGAACTTACTAATTGCAGACAGCTGGAGTTAAATTACAATGCATTAGTCTGCTGAGCTATCCAGGCTCTAACACTCTATTAAGTGTTCCTAGATATTCTCTTAAACTGATATTATTTATCTTCTGAATATATACATGTGTATATATGACTCTGTGTCTGTGTGTTTTCTTCATCTTCCAATATTTTATTCAAAGAAAAATATGCTTATATGCAATTTTATTGTCAATTAAATTCTGCATATAAAGATAAGTAATGTGTTCTGAGTATAACTGAATGTTAGATATTACTGCTAATCATTGCCTTTATCCTGCTAAAGTAAATTGAACATCTTCCTTGTCTTGCTATGAGCATTCTAAACCTATGGTAATTTAGGAAACAATATAGAGCAGGAACACTTACACAGCTGGTAAAACATTCCTGTATACCTGTAGCATGTCAGCAATGGCACAATTTAATGCTATTACTTTAAAAGCATAATTTCTGTCTACAGTATATTTTAGTCTGTTTATTTGAGGACAGTTAAATAGGCCACAATTTATTGAAAACAGGATTCACAAGCCTTCAAAGCACCACTTTTCGTTTACTAAATGCCAGTCAAATTTAATTCCACTCATACAAAGTTTTATGACACACTGGGAAGCTTTATACGCTACTACAGTGTAACAGAAAAGTAATTTGAGTGATCCCTTTATTTTATATCTAACAAAAACAGGAAAGTATTACTATTTTGATAAATAATCTAATGACATGTCATTTGCACTGAACATAATGATTTCCATTTGATTTCATCCAATTTCAAAACTAATTTTCTTATTGCTGCTGTTGCAGTAACTAAAAATCAACTATGCTGTATCAAACCATGGATGTTTATCTTACACCAATGCTCCTATTAAATAATCTGCTTTTTCTCACTATGTTTAAAAGCTCTCTGCTGTGATTCAGGTGATACTCAATTGTTACTAACAAAAATCAAGCAGTTGAAAAAGTGAGAAAGGTGAAGAAGAATTGGACTATACCAGAGGTGTCAAACTCGCGGCCTGTTGGACGGATGCGTCACATGCTGGCCCTGCCCCCATCCGGTTTAGTGAAGGGGAAAAAAGTCCCAATATGTCATGTGACGCTGCTGTGACGACGTGACTTTGACACCCCTGGACTATAAGCTATGCAGAAGAAAGTGCTTTAATAGAAAGTCACATAATATTATCTAGGAATGGTTAAGTTCCATACAAACATTCAGTCATGTTCATTCTTTTGATAATCAAACACTGATTTTTGACATGTGTTCATTTTCAGAGTGTTTTTTTTTTGTAGTACTACTCATACATTATGTAGGACATAGGGGAATAACTAAAGGCTGGTTGTAGATTTTCTCTGATTTATCCCTTTTCTTTTTATAATAATGCAGGAAGAAACTCCATGCAATTTCAACTTGTTTGTATTATTTCACATACCCCCATTTATATTATCACACTCTTAAAAAGTTGTTTAAACAAGAAATGTGGAACAATGTTGAAGGGAGACTCTTCTGAATTTCTTACAATTCTTGTAGCAGCCTTGGAATGAAACTTCTTACATTTGAGGAAAAGGGAAGATTCCCATACACACCCCTCCCCACTAACCTATAAGCTATAACAAAAATCCTTGTGCCACCAGATAGATGCAAATAATGTCCTAAATCATGGCAAAATATTAATCAAAAGCACTTCAACAGCTATGCTGAGAAAACTACACAATGTGATTTTCTGTGAAGGAGTTTTGCTCCTGTATTTTTCTCTAATTCCAAGGAACTTAAAACTGTTTTCAGAAATACAGAAATATACTTTTTGTATATTTAAATGGATAAATACTTCTTTTAACTTTAATTGGTGACATGAGTGACTTCTGTGTCATCTTCAGGCATTTTATTAACAATCTTGAGGAGGGCATTAGGTAGGCCTCTATGTACCCATTCATTCTAGAATAATATAACCACTGTTTACAGACAAAATAACCGGACTGCATTATTTTTGCTTGCATGGCAAGGCCCCTCCCCCCACCCCCAGAAAAAAAATATATGGTGGAATCCTTTCCAGAAAAGAATAAAACCATTTGAAGTGGCAGACTAGAAATGTTTTATAGATTTCATTACACTTCCATAGCCTTTCATTTCTCAGCTATTGTTCGGAGCCTTCTCTGTCATTCTGTCTTTCCTCTATGAGGCCTTGCAAAAGCATCTTGGAAATAGAATGAGTATCAAGTGATGCAACAGTTGCCATGGAGAAGCTGTGAAGTTTTCTTTATATTGCACTGAATGTCAGAGAACAGCAAAACAGCAGAACACAGTAGTTGTACAACTTGCTAGCAAATAAGCAACTGCCAGTCAGAGACTGCAATCATGGTAATTAAAAAAATAAGAGTAAATGCTCTTCACTTTTTAGAGGTATTCTTTGCAATTATTTCCAGAATTAAAGCCTAGGGAGCGGAATTTCTAAAATATGAACTGAAACATGCAATACTCAAAGATGCATATTAAGTTTAAGCAACATTATTTTTCTGCTATCACAAAAGTTATTCAGTAAATATCTACAGGAGGAAAGTGGTCCTTTTCGTTGCAGGATTTAAATCTCTAGCTCACAAAGCATCTCTTGTGCTTTGCTAATAATTCCCTAATCAAACACATAGAAATATACACAGAGACAACTAAATAGTTAACCAGATGAGCTTCAACTGTTTTCTGTAATGATAACGTTACAGTCGACAGAGAGTCTTAAGAAATAGAAAGGCATACATAATTATGAATAATTTATAGCCCAAGAACAAGTAATACATCAGTTCTTATGAAAAGTCAACTTGGTATTTGACATTTCTTAGGGCTAGAGTTGTTAAATGTTATGTATGGGTGCTACCACTCTCATAAACTCCATAGATGGCATTCATGAAACTTTAAATTTATTTAAAAAATTAAATAGCTGAAACATTGCAAGACTGACAAATCTTGCAAGATTTCAATAATGTATTTAATTATTTTATGTATTATTTAACCTGACTTTATTCCTTTTATAAATAAATCAAGGCAGCGAACATACCTAATACCGTTTCCTCCTCCCCCCCAATAACAAACCTATGAGGTAAATTGGGCAGAGAGACTGAGTGATTAGCCCAAAGTCATTCAGCTGCCTTTCATGCCTAAGATAGGGCTAGAACTCACAGTCCCCTGCCTTCTAGCCTGGTGCCTTAACCACTAGACCAAAAATAGCTTGAAAAAGATGGGAACATGGAAACCTCATAAGAATTCAGATGCATAGATTATCATGTAATTTCATGTAATTTCAACATCATGTAATTTCAAAATCATGTAATTTCAACAATCTTCAAAGATTTCAGCATTCATATCTGAAATCAGTGAGGTTGGGAGTAAGATCAAAATATTTCACCATTTTGAAAATTTTCAATCACCTCCTCATTCTGATCATTTGCTTCCTTGAGCATTAAAAGATTGCAGACTTTTGTCTGAAAGGGAACAATAAATATTAGGACATCCTGCCGAATCATTCAATGAAGTTGTCTACTTTTAAAATATAAAGAAATTAATAGTAGTAATGGTATGTTCTGTTCTCACATGACAAGAATTTTATGACCTACATTCAGAAGAAAAATTACCAGAGAGTGTTTTCCACATTTTTAACTGATCTCTCTTAGGTATCAGGAATAAAAACTGTTTGAAATGGCCTGTTAAATTGACCTGTTCAATTAGAGAAAAGGTAGTATCTACCTTTATTGGTGATTGGAACCCCCTTGCATAAAAAAAGAAAAAAAAATGAACTTACGATTCATGGTTTTAATGATTAGATATAATAGATTACAGAAAGAAGAAAGTCATGATGTAACTTTAGGGAGAGGTTAAAATATATTTGTAATTACAACTGTTGTGTATATACATACACACACAATTTTGAGAGATCATAAGAATCAGTGTATTGATCTCATTTGCTAAATTAGTGTTGTTTGAAGACTACATGGCTGCTAAAATGAAGTTAATGATATAACAGCTAATATTAACTGCTCTAAAATTGACTATATATAACATCATTTTAGAATGCTATATTATATATATATATATATATATTAAGATTATAATTTTAAATCTTCAGTCTACTGTAACTATGAACATTTGGTAGCCTTATTAATGAAAATAATTTGCATAGATTATTGTTCCTGTTATTAAAAGTATATTATTGCATTGGCTTTTGAGATAATGTTAAAGAAATGAAAACAGCGATAGAAGCCAAAATGTGCTAAAACAGATACCCAATGCTCACTGCTTTGCTTGAAAGTTGCCATTAGTTCTTGCCAAATAGACATTTAATTAAATTACACTGCAAATTAAAGCTCAAAAGAATCTGCAAACTTTTTTTATATATATTCTGCCTCTTTCTGTAATTTAAGAGCATGCATCATTAATCATGTTTGTGTTAATCTCACATACTTTTAAGTCAGATAACTCACATATATGAAATCTTATAACTCTGTTATTTCACTTGGAGGTTACAAAACATAGACTTCAGGACTTATTTAAGCTGCAATGTAAGAAAAATATTGTTTAAAAAAATGAAACCCAGTTCTAGGTCCTGCTTAAATGGTAATGATGAAAAGAATGATGTGTCAGCAGTGGAAATAACATTATGTGTGAGTTGATATTCTTTGATGTACAACATGCCAATTGCAATGCCTTTCTTAAGATGTTTTACAATATTAAATTTCTGGGCTTTCTATTAACAAAGCTAGCTGTGTGGTTCAGAATTCCCTTTTCCATTACAGAAAATGGCCTCTAGGAATCACCACATTTTATGGTATTATTTATGCACTGCCTTTACGTTTACAGTACTAATATAGAATTAAACATATTTGAGAACCACTTTGCTGAAATGTTTAAGGCACCAGTCTAGAAACTGGGAGATCATGTGTTCTAGTCTCCTTTTAGGCAAAAAGCCAACTGGTGTCCTTGGGCTAGCCATACCCTCTCAGCCCTAGGAATGAGGCAATGGCAAACCACTTCTGAAAACCTTGCCAAGAGAATTGCAGATATTAATCTAGGCAATCATCAGAAGTCATAACTTTCTTTAAAGGCACAATAAATAAATAAATAAATAAATAAATATATTATTTTATATATTTATAATATATAATGTGTATATGTGTGCAGGAAAGAGGAAGGGTCAGGTGATGGGGAACTCTGTGGACATGAATTTAAAATGAAGTATTTCAGGATCAGTGAATTTAAAAAAGGTACAGTATTGCTACAGACCTTGGTACCCCGAAAGATAGTTATTTCTGGGCTTGTTATGTGTTCTAAATCCTTGTTAATTTCAATCATAATTTGTTGAAAAGCTAAAGTGGTCTTGTTTACATATAACGCTAAAATATAAATCATGCATTATAAATCACAGTAATAATATCATTCTAAATCTAAAGTATACAAATCACATTATGGCTTGTTATGATGTGGGAATCCAGCTTTCTACTCTTACTTGGATCTGCTTCTATTCTCCACTGGGATAGCTGAATTGCTATATTGGGGATTTTCAAAAGTCCTCTGGCGATCAGGAACTTCTTTAGGTGTCAAGATTTCCATAAATTTTCATGAAACTTTCTTCATGAGTTCTGCATCATTACCTCATCTTTTTGTGTTGTTTTTTTCATAGTGACATTGTGGCTTCTAATAATAATGTCTCTGAGGCAGAGATGGCCTTTTTATGGTCTGCTTCTGCAATACACAGCAGTTTTTCATTTAAGTCCCAGAACGTTCCTTTACACAACCCAAAAAAAGATCTTAACTATAATTATTTTTTCACTATCACATTTTTTCTACCAACGGGACAACTTTAGGAAAATAAAAGCTTCATCTAACAGATAAAAAGGAAACACATCATTTTTCTAATAACTCAGACTTCAACCTTACAAAAAGTTATTTCAAAGTAGTCCCATTTAAGAAAAAAAGACATTTTAAAAATACTATACTGAGCTAATAATCAGAGGAAAACAAAATCAGGACTGTAAAATGTTGATATTGGAACCAATATGGCGTGTTCTTGAAGAAATATCACCCTCCCAACCCATCTGACCTGGACATCCAAGTCCATTTGTTTTATAATAGCAATAGCACTTAGACTTATATACCACTTCATAGTGCTTTATAGTAATTTCTAACAGGCTTATAGAGTCAGCATATTGCCCCCAACAATTTGGGTCGTCATTTTACCAACCCCTGAAGGATGGAAGGCTGAGTCAACCTTGAGCCAGTGAAGATCAAACTTCTGACAGTGGGCAGTTAACCTGCAATACTGCAATAAGCAAGGTTGTGGGGTTTTTTTGCTACTCACTCTACATTCATACAGAAGGCCAATATATTATTTTAATCCTTATCAAACAAGCCACAATGGTGGTATTTCATACATCACACAAAGCTATAAGCAAACAAACTACAGTATACCCTGTTTTCCCAAAATAAGACATTCCCTGATAATAAGTCCAAATGGGCTTTTGAGCGTATGGCAATAAGGCCAAGCACTTATTTCAGGGTTCAAAAAAATATAAGACAGGTCTTATTTTCAGGGAAAGACAGTAGTTTTCTGTGATGTACAAATTGTCAATTTATTAATATTTAAAGAGTTCATTGTATGTCACCCAAACCTTTAAGCAGTTAATAATTCCATCATGAAATAAAAACTACAAAAAAGAAAAGAAAAAAGAAAAGAATATATCAAAATATTAGAATATAAAATTTAAAAAAATATCAAAGTCATGCGCTTCAGTACCAAATTCATTATCAATGTAGGAATTGTGGACAATGCTTAGAAACCACAATGTCACTATGAAAAAAAATCAACATAAAAAGATGAGTTAATGATGCAGAGCTCATGAAGAAAGTTTCAATATATGGTAATCTTTTAGTTTCTGGAAATCTTGACACCTAAAGAAGTTCCTGATCACCAGAGGACTTTTGAAAATCCCCAATATTTGGTCCCTAAATGTCTATTCAGTCTATGCTGACTTGATTGTACACAATCCATCCATAAACTGCATACAATTTTTAAAATATATTTTCAGATATAAACAAAGTGATTAGGATTACTAGATCTGAACTGCCAAGATCTAGATTGTGGCAGCAAAGAATAAGAGTTTTCAGTATCAGTTTGCTGCTATCCACTAGTCTTCCAAATTTTTGCAGTCCAGATCTGATTGATGATTATGTGACATGTAGTCATTTTTTACTCCTAGCAACCACTTAAAGAGATTTCCTCCATGATGGCCTATCCCTAGACTGATCTTTCAGGTCTCCCAATGGTGCACTTATCACTGCTATAACTGAGTATGTCCACTTTGCTGCTGCCTGTCCTCTCCTCTTTCCTAGCCCAGATCTGGCAGCCCTCAAATTTCTCAAACACACTTTCTGCATAAACACCTGTATCTTCTAGCTTTCCTTTCCCCCAATTTGCTATAAGAAATCAGCTTTCACTGGCTTTGTAATTGCACTCTTGCACTTTTTCTTCGAATCAAGGCAACAATGAGCCCATTCTTTACATGAGGACATGCAGTCAATTCAGATGGGGGTGTGTGGGGGGGGGGGGCTAGATCACAATGTTGAGATCTTCCCTATCTCTGAAACAGCAGTTTGGCTGTGAGATATAATTAACTTTTATTTATCTCACTCTAAACCATATTGGCCCTCTATCTTCATGCCCAACATATTGATGCTATTCCCCAGCATATCAGCTATGATGAACATAATTATTCCATTCCATTGGATTCATACAATACACCAGGAAGGTGCATTTTTGCTTGGGTGAATGTCTATGGAGATTCTCAATCATCCAGGTCATGGTTGTCCCAAAAGTGGGGTTTTTTTTTCCCCACAAGTCAACTGGATTTTCTTGGCTTTTATTTTTCTTGAAAATGCTTTGCTTCTCATCCAAGAAGCTTCTTCAGTTAGCTTGGGTGCATTCAACTGCCATAAGACAGCCCTGAAGGAGTGTAGAGCTTAGGACGAGGCAGAAGCATGTCTCAAGAGCCGAGTTGCCTCTCTCATTTTGATGCTATCTAATAGTGATCTGGATTTAATTTCTATCCAAGTCAAATAACCCCTTAGATAGGACAGCTAAAGCAGCAATAACTAAATCCACTTTGAAGGAAGTAGCCAAGGACCTGTTCCAGAGAAAGAAGCTTTTACTACAAGCTGGCAACCCTATTGAAAATAAGTATTTGTTTTCTATTTCTGTCCCGAATAACTTCTGTATCCTGGAAGATATTATTCTAGAGGGCTCTCCCCTCAAGAGATCACACATTTATTTCCCCCTTTCTGTCCTTCCGCCAGCTGATGCCCTGCCAGCCTTCTTCCACCATCAGCACTCGGGCAGGCAAGCTGCTTGTTCAGCCATATAACTGCTTGGCCCAAATTCTCTCTTTAATCATCAGCAGCTGGGAGGCAGGCAGGCGCTTGCTTTTGGTTCCTTTTGCCAGAGGCTTGGCTGAGCAATTGGCATTTCTTAAAAAGATATTTCCTGTCGCAGGGGAGTCTCTCTCTCTCTCTCTCTCTCTCTCTCTCTCTCTCTCTCTCTCTCTCTCTCTCTCTCTCTCTGTGTGTGTGTGTGTGTGTGTGTGTGTGTAGAACAAACAGTTCAGTCAGCGTGGCAATTTTGTGTGCTGATCAGTAATTCTCTCTCTCTCCCTCTCCCTCTCTCTCTCTCTCTCTCACACACACACACTTTAAAAAAACTGGTACATCGCAGAGCTTACAGAATAAATGTATTTCATTAATGACTATTTCATTTCTCTAATATATGTAAATCATATCCAATATTTTTATTATGGTCTGTGACAAGCCTTTACAATGTAATAGTAACATATACCATCAATTTAGCCATTGTCTATCCACTGCAGAGGAAGGCCTCTATTCACATGTTTCCAACCAATACGGTCCTCGGCTTTCTTTTCCCAATTGGGCCTGCAATACTTGTCGTCGATCCATCTTGTTTTAGGTCTCTTCTTGCCTATGTGACCCACCCATTTCCATTTCAATTCTTTTACTCTCTTGATGATATCCTACACCTTCGTTTGTTCTCTAATCCATGTGCAGGTCTTTCTATCTTGTCTTGTAATGCCGAACATGTATCTTTCCATGGCTCTTTGTGCCACTCGTAGCTCTTGTATCGATTGTGAGGTTAGTGTCCATGTTTTAGCAGCATACGTTAGAGCAGGTAGCACACACTGATCAAAAACTATTCTCTTCAGCCATAGGGGGAGGTTGTTCTTGAAAATTATGTTTAGTTTGCCGAATGCCTGCCAATCACATTTAACACACCATTCAATTTCTTTTATTGTATCACCTTCCATTGTGATCCATAGGCAAGATACACATAGCGGTCTAGTACGTCTAGTTCTTCTCAGGTATATATTTTCTTTCTTTCTTTGGTGAATTTATTAAACAAAATTTGGCTCTTTTCAGTTTTACTTTTAAGCCAAATAGTTCTTCTGCTTTCTGCAGCTCTTGTATGTGTCTTTGTAGCTCTTGGTCTTGTTAGAAGAGTACAACATCAACTGCAATTCTTAAGTGATTCAAATAGGCGCCATTGATTTTTATTCCATCTTTTGCCCAGTCTAGTTTGCAAAATACTTCTTCAAGGCAAGCTGAGAAAAGGATAGTGATATTGTATGTATGTATGTATGTATGTATGTATGTATGTATGTATGTATATATTTATAAATTATAGTAATAACTTTATAAATTAATTATTAATTTATAATTTATATAATTTATAACCTAATGGGTCCTGGGAAATAATTCATTTAATTATTAATTATTTAATAATTTATTTAGGGCAGGGAAATATGTAATAGGATAATAAAACAGCATGTCTAATTAAAAATTTGTGCTCAGATATATGACTTAGTGAAAAAAAATTGGCCAACGGATGTGTAAGTGTAGGTAGGTAGAAACTGGATGGGTTGACAGGCTGATTATGTTTACCAGATGGTAGGATTCTGACAAGCAGGAGTTCCTATTCAGGGTAACAGCCCACTTCCTACCTTCTGAAGGAATACAGCATTCCCCCTTTACAGGATTTTCTCTGGAGCTGTGGAAAGTGGAAAGTAATTGACTCAACTGTAGAAGACCTCTAGTCTGAACAGTGCCACAAGAACACAGGGTAAAGTAATTATTTAAATGTTCGTCAGAGTATTCAAAGCAACATGGCCCAGCTGGAATATTGTATGTCGGAAAACAATATTGCCGATAATTTCAACAAAGCGCAGGGTGCAATCAAACATAAGATGTGTTGCGAAAGCTATGGCTTGAGAATATAAACCGGTATATATTGACCTGTCCAAAGGGGAGTATGTTAGGATATGGTGCATGCCTAACAGGTTGTCCAGGCAATATATAAGCTAACATGATGAATATGTATTCTATGACTTTAAGAAGTACTGCTGAGTCATTGTAATGCTGAGTCATTGTATCCTGATTGGATAAGCTCTGTAGTAACTGTATTTAAGGAGAGCTTGAATGTAGTCATTGTGGACATGCCACCATCGTGACCTGTTATCAGCGTGAACTTGCTACTATTTATTACCTACTGCTGTTTTGTAATTTCTACTTGATCTCTTACATGGTCTAATGTGATCATGGTTTATTTATTCTGTTTCTATTTATATTGTTCCTGTTTGATCCTTTTACTACAAACTGGTAAGAAGTATTTTGTATCTGTGGACTGATTATGACTGGCTAAGACTTGGATTGATCAAAGACTATGAGATTGTTTTTCACTACAAAGTAAAAATTTTGATAAACCAGTTTATATGTATTTTATTCATTATTGCTCTCAGCACCGTTTCCATGTGCTCTATGCTCTGCTGATTGTTAACACAACCAGTGTTATGCTTAACAGTAATCCCACTTCCTGGACTGTTGCAGCTGATACACATGGAAAGACTCTGATTCCTCTTCATCTGAAGAAAATAGTTTATGCCTATCCCACCAGATATGGCAGAATGGATATCTTCTGGGTCCCTTCAATGAAGCAATGTCACCTAATGGGTCCTGGGAAGCATGCCTTCCCTATCATGGAACAGCATCCCCCTGGAGATAGGGACTACACTGACACTGCTGGTCTTCCAGAAGTCTGTGAAGATTTGGCCTTTCCCTCAGACTCTGGGGCTAGGATGTTAAGGGTGCTCCAACCTGACTGGGTGCAATATGTGGCTATAGAAATTTTCATGTTAGTTGTTTTCTTTTAATGGATTTTGATATTTGTTTGCCATCCAGAATTATGCAAATTAGATGGGCATCTGTATAAAGCTGCCTAATAAATAAGGAAATGAATAACCACTAGATGGCAGTAGAGCGTAACAAAATCTGATGCAGAATACTCTCCTTTTTGACATCTAGTGTTTGTCTGGATTTTTACAACCCATACTTAGCAATCCTCTTATTGCTTTGTCAGTTCAGCAGGGCGATAAAACTTTGAAAGAAAGTTTTTCTGAAAAAAAAAAGTATTTAAAAAAGCTTTCCAAACCTTCAATCTATGTTGCATACAAAGTAGCATGCAAAAATAATAGTCTTCAAAGCTCTGGCTCAAATTCTCTCTCTCTCTCTCTCTCTCTCTCTCTCTCTCCCTCCCTCCCGCTTTGTAAATATGTTACCCTCTACTTGCCCTGTGAGCTTCATGTATCTCCTCAAGCATTAATGAATTTTTGTTAACAGCTTTTCTTTAATAAAAGATTAGTTATAATGCATAAGTCAGCAAAACAAAGTAGCAACTTATTAGTCAAAGACTGAATAAATTTAAAGAGATCCCACTCATAAGCTATCCATTTTCTGTCTAACACATCATTTGCTGAAAAACTACTGCATACTGCTTAATGAGCTTATTCTACACATTGCTTGCAACTCATAGATTTTGTTGGCAAAAGTAACAAATTTTAATGAGTAAGCTTATTTTTTAAAAAACTTTTTTTTCAAAATAGGAAATTTAATCAGAAGTGAAGATCCAATAAATTTGGAAATTAATCCAAACGGGTGTACTTTGTTTCTGCATAAACTTGCCAAAAATAAAAGTAAATAATGCTAAGCATTCTAATTTCTGCTACGGCATTATTTTTTCTTAGGCTCTTAAATCAAGCGGTCATCATCTTCTTTTAAATGACCCCATAATCCCTTGTGGGGTGGAGTCTGGGCAACTGAATGGAGCTAGCAGAGGGTTTACTGGCCAGATGCCCTTCCTGTTGCCAATGCGGAGTTTTGTTCAGCAGATATATTCTCATTATGCCCAGAGAGAGAAGTATCTGTCTCTACCTAGGATCGAACTCACAGCCTCCTGATTGTGAGGCAAGAGCTCCACCTCTAGGCCACCGCACCACTCCCTTAAATCAAGCAGTTATCTTCTATCAAAATACATTATTGAAATATTTGCTTCATATTTAATAACCAGTTTATGGAAAAACTATTTTCTACAATAGGATCTTCATGTGCTTTCTTTGATACAATACTGTTAAAGTATATATTGTGGCTATCTATAGATAATAATGTTGCTGGAATTTAAGTAAATGAAATTTAGTTGAGAAACAAACAAGATCTTCCTGTTGATCTTAATCTGGAAGCAGCAAATCTGCTCTTCCTTTTTTAGACTACCTTTATAATTCTTCATAATCTTGTGCTCTCCAAATGTGTTATGACTTGCGAAGAACTCCAGCCTAGAAAACACAACTCTTTGTGAAACAGCAAACATGGGATTATTTTACACCTCAGTAGACTAATCTTTATGACTAACAGAGATTTGATTCACATCTTACTTAAGTCTTTATATTGCTGTGTTTTGAACTGCAATAATATTTATACAGTTTCAGTTTAGAATGTGGTTTGATTCCAACTCGTCAGATTTATGAACCATGGTTTATAGATATGAATTGCAAAGAGGACCAATGCAACTTGTTGAAATAATAGCTCATTTTCTAAGGATCAAATAACCCAGCCAACTTTTCTGCTGTGTACTGCAGTGCTAACATTTTGAATATTTGTACTTTATTTTTATTTATTTTTATTTAATTTATTTGATTTATATGCCGCCCTTCTCCGGAGACTCAGGGCGGCTTACAATGCGTTAAGCAATAGCCTTCATACTTTTGTATATTTTATATAAAGTCAGCTTATTGCCCCCACAAACTGGGTCCTCAATTTACCTACCTTAGAAAGGATGGAAGGCTGAGTCAACCTTGAGCCTGGTGAGATTCGAACTTACAGTAATTGCAGACAGCTGGTGTTAATCACAATGCTATCAGTCTGCTGAGCCACCAGGCCCTATATCTATATCTTTATCTAAGACAGTGATTCTTAATCTGGCTTTTGTGAAAAAATTACAACTTTATTTTCACTAAAAGCTGAAAATTAGTTTTTAATTCATTATCGGTGGCAGCAAAATAATCTCTGGCCTCTAGATTCCAAAAGCATTGTTTAACTTCAGTAAATCTCACTATATAAAATTATACATCCTTTAAAAACAATTGCTACCTTCCATTGAGGACCTGTATACTGCACGAGTCAAAAAGAGGGCTGTGAAAATATTTATAGACCCCTCACATCCTGGACATAAACTGTTTCAACTCCTACCCTCAAAACGACACTATAGAGCACTGCACACCAGAACAACTAGACACAAGAACAGTTTTTTCCTGAATGCCATCACTCTGCTAAACAAATAATTCCCTCAACACTATCAAACTATTTACTAAGTCTGCACTACTATTAATCTTCTCATCGTTTCCACCACCCATCTCCTTCCACTTATGACTGTATGACTGTAATTTTGTTGCTTGTATCCTTATGATTTATATTGATATTGTTTCCGGATTGCTTATTTGTACCCTATGACTATCATTAAGTGTTGTACCTTATGATTCTTGATGAACATATCTTTTCTTTTATGTACACTGAGAGCATTCGCATCAAGACAAATTCCTTGTGTGTCCAATCACACTTGGCCAATAAAAAATTCTAATTCTAATTCTAAAAAGGGGGTATTGTTATTGATTTCATGAATAACTAAAGAAGACCATATATTATTTTATTCTGCATTTGTTATTTTAATAAATGCATTTGCACAGTAATGCATTTTATGCATTTTTCTGAGAAGACGTCAATGGTACAATACAGTTAAGAATTTTGGTTTTATGCCAGAATTTGCTGCAAGATCCACTTGTGGTATTAGCTTGATTGCACTGGATGGAACCAGTTCTTAATTGCTCTGCCCTGACTGTTCTAACTCCTCAATGAATTCAGCCCACAGAGAGAATCAGACAATGGAAACACATCACAATCTCACAAAATTTTAGGGATTATCTCCCAAAGTTCTCCTCCCTTTTTAAAATTCCACTAAAACCATGGTGCTTGGTTTTATAGAATAAAAATCAAATATTATCAACTAAAAAAAAATCCACTTTCAACTACGTTGCTGTCTAAACAACTCCCCTTAATATTTGAGAATTTCATAAATTGAGAAATTGATGGCATTGTTGAATATTTTTTCCCTAGTGTATATAGAATTATAACAAAAGCTTGAGTTTATGAAAAGGATAAAATTACTTTTCAAATGTTAAATTAAGGTAGCTCCATTATGCCTAAATTGTGTGTGTTTAGCAATTGTTTCTATTGCTTAAGAGAATATTTTCCAACTAATAACCCTCAGTAGTTTTCCCATAAAATCAGTTCCTCTAACTTTCTGCTTGCGACAAAAATTGTCAACATTTTGAATGTCAACAGAAGCTTTCAACGTCTTATCTACTGTAACTATTCGTCTGAAGAAGTGTTTCTGAAAAGGCCGTGAAATTGAGATTTTGTAACAATGTCTTTCTGCATCCTATTTTCTTTTTTATATTATTTCGCTATATGCCTTGCTATTTGTCATCAATCATCCTTTCACAACAAGTTCTCAATCAACCTTACCTGTATGTGCTTTAAGAAACTTACCTAGAATTGCTGCCAATTTAAATTCATTCATATGTTCCAAAACTGACATCCATAGAGCTATGTATGTAAGTGATTGTAATGTAGCATACTATTTGAATACTTTCTTAGTCATAGAATGGAGTTAAGTTTGGGGGGATGCGATTGCAGAAATATACATATTTCTTGATGAATTTACTGGTTTGGTTGTTACTGGAGGGACATTGATGCTATACCAATGGCTCCACACCATTGCAGTGTTAATGAAACTTCCTGTGAACTCTTAGAATTAACTTCAGGAAAAATCATGATTGGGTTCTGTACAATATACAGAAAGATAAAGGACTGAAGTGAGTGCCATTGGACAAGGAAAAACCCAAACATGTAATATTTATGGCAACTCTTTATCCTAGGAAGCAAAAAAATGAATGAAAAAGATGAAAGTGGAAAATTAGTAATTATATCCATAATGGATTTTCCCCACCCCCCCTCCTGAACTTACTAAATTTTACATAGGCTGTTCATCACAAATTATTGCACAGCTTTCATGGGAGAAGGGAGGAGGAGGAGGAGGAGGAGGAGGAGGAGGAGGAGGAGGAGGAGGAGGAGGAGGAGGAGGAGGAGGAGGGCCACAGAGTGAGGAGGGAAATATGTTTCTTTTAAGAAGTACATTTTTATCATTTCACAACATTATTATAGCTTGCCAGCTGTACATACGGCAACATCATTTAATTGGGATTTCACAGACTTCCCATCTTTAAACACATGTCCACATTCTGAAATACATAAAATTCCAAAAGCTAAAATAACTCAACAACAGTTTCTATGGTGACTGAAATAAAAGTGAACAGCCTAAGCGAGGGCCTATTTTTTAAAATCAAATCTTGATGTCTTCGAGATTATAAGAATATATCTGAAGGTCTCAGAGAGCTATTATTCTAAGAAAGAATCTTTAAGAGAGTGAACATTGGTATTTCCTATACCAAAATTATTTATACCAGTTTTCTGAGCAATAAATATGATAACTATGATATGTGAGGTGACTGTATGTTGAAAGTTTGACTGCATGTTGGAAGATTTTGTTATTTTAATGTTTATAGTTTAAGCACTTTAATATGGTTTTTATGTTGTTTTAATTCTTGATTGGGATCCAACCCAGAGTTTGGTATAAGATGGGCAGTATTATAAACAATGTTGTATTATAAACAATAAATAATGCCAGTGTCTGGGGCCAACTTTAATTCTATTTTTTTTTCATTGCACCATAACTGAGTAAGATTTGGCCAAAATCAGAATAGGTGATAAAATGTATAATATAGGGTTCTTGTTTCCAAGAAAACAAGAAGATGTTGGCTGGAGAACATTCCTGCTCAGAAACTTACCATATTTTTTCAGACTATAAGATGCTCCAAAGTATAAGATCTGGGAGGAAAACAAGGGGAAAAAATCTGCCTCTGCCTCCCAGCAATTTACCTCTTTTCAGCAAACAACCTGGTCAGCTTCACCACAGCCTGATTTAGCATAAGCAGCTGATTGGTGGTTGAATCGACCTCCTGGAATACCGCCTGTCAGCTGTTCCAGGCTGCGGAGATCACCACCGCCTGTTGCCGCCACCCATCTCTGCCGCCGCCTATTGCCAACTCTGTATGCCCCATTTTTGACCTCCGTATGTCCCATTTTTGGCCCATTCCAGCTGGTGCGGATTGCTGCCACTGCCACCTATCCCCGCCGCCTGGAACAGGCCAAAAATGGGACATGTGGAGGCCAAAAATGTGGTGCACAGAGGTGGTGATAGGTGGCAGCAGTGATGGTGGTGATGGGCGGTGGTGATCCCCGCAGCCTGGAACAGCTGATAGGTGATATTCCGGGAGGCCGATCCAACCGCCAATTAGCTGCTTGTGCTAAATCAGGCTGTGCTGAAGCTAAGCAGGCTGTTTGCTGTTTGCTGCAAGGAGGTAAATTGCTGGGAGGCAGAGGCCAAAGGGTGGGGGTGGTGGGTGGGCGGGGCTTTAGCAACATTCACTGTATAAGATGCACAGACATTTCCACCCACTTTTTTTTGGGGGGGGGAAGCACGTCTTATACACCGAAAAATACGGTAACTGGATCCTAGGATTGATCTTGGAATTACCTCAATAGAGCAAACAAAGCAAGAGCCTTAGATATGCAGTCTCCACCATTCATGAATAGTCAACCAACCATGCCTGAGCTAATCAGCGAAGACACATTGTCATTTCTGGACATAGGGGTTGTTATGGGAAATACAGTACAGCAATAGCACTTAGACTTATATACCACTTCATAGCACTTTACAGCCCTCTCTAAGTGGTTTACAGAGTCAGCATATTGCCCCCAACTATCTGGGTCCTCATTTTATCGACCTTGGAAGGATGGAAGACTGAGTCAACCTTAAGATGGTGAGGATTGCACTCCTGGCAGTGAGCTAAATTAGTCTGCAATACTGCATTCTAACCACTGTGCTACCATGGCTCTAGATACATTGGTGGTAAGGACTGCATTAGAGAAGAAGTGTGTGTCATCCCCAGTGTGATTATCTTAATCAGCTAGCAGTGGAAAAAACTCTTGATATAATAGAGCCATCTGAGATTCAAACTGGAGGTGGGAAGGGGTGGGAGATATCAGTCTTTTAAGGGGAACACTCCATATGAATGATCAAGATAGAGGTTGCCATATGGGGAATAGATACTGGGGGAAATATCCTGTCCATAAAAGTGTCAGTAGGAAAACAGAAGCTCCCTTGTTAACACTGACTATTGCCCTAATGAAATGTATGGGAAAAAAGGGAAGACTTCTCAGATAAAGGAAGTATCCCTTGGCAGCTGGGGTGAGAAGAAAGATGGTGTAACTAAAAGCCAGTCATCCAGAGAATGATACAATGAGATACCTTGAAGATAAAGGTACGCTGCCACAGATGTCATACACTTAGAAAAAATTATAAGGTCTATGGCAAGACCAAATGTCAAAACTGACAAACAGAATAATAGAATAACAAAGTTGGAAGGAACCTTGGTGTTCTTCTAATCCAACCCCCTTTTCAAGCCTTTCTTGGTGCCTGAGTGGTTAGAATACAGTATTGTAGGCAAACTTGGCCCACTGCCTGGATTTCGATCCTGATGGGGCTCAAGGTTGACTCAGCCTCCTATCCTTTCGAGGTCAGTTAAAATAGGTGTTTAAACAGAGTGGGAGGAAATTTGGCAGCAACAATATGGTCTGAAGGCAAGGAAGCCTGTCCAATTTCTAAAAAAACAATTGTAGGATTCTGTAACAAGGATTTTTGACATTAAAAAGGAAAAGGATCTCAAATAACATTTTGAGATTTGGACAGAATTAGGTGCTACTTACCAGCAGCTTAGAAGCTGTGGTGGCGCAATGGGTAGAACACAGTATTGCGGTCAAACTTTGCCCACAGCCCAGAGTTCAATCCTGACTCGGCCTTCCATCCTTCCCAGGTGGGTAAATTTGCTGACTCTGTAAACCGCTTAGAGAGGGCTGTAAAGCACTGTGAAGCGGTATATAAAAGTGCTATTGCTCTTTCAGACAAGTGGTTGTCCAATCTCTTCTGAAAAACCTCCAGTGATGGACCACCCATAACTTCTGAAAACAAGCTGTTCCACTGAAACAAAACCATCCAATATAAAATGAACAAAAAGCTGGGAGTAGGGCATTATACTGTAGATACAGTAGAATAGAATAGATAGATTAAAGTGGGTATATTGGAAACCATTTTGGAAAATCACCCTACAAATATCTCTTGTTGTAGGAGTGGAAGATCAAGAGTTGTCAAGATCATATTGTGGTCATATCAGATTTTGACCCAGGTATGGCTATAAATATTTACTCTTAAACTCTGCATTCAGTGACTATTGGCATAAAAACCGTAAGCCTAACCCTATTGGCATAAAAATTAAGATTGAAAAACCAGTGGTGTCTTGCACTAACTCCCCCCCTCCCCCCAAGAATTCTGATGATTGTTGAACTTTCAGACCAACAAAACTGTTTACCATGTGAATGGAATCGTTCAGAAGAAAAGCAAGGTACTTGTTCTCCAAATTGAACTTTGAATCATGAGAATTCAATGGAAATGACATTTCTGGTTGAATGGAGAAGGCATTTATTGATTAATTATTGTCTTCAGAAAGATTGACTGGGAAAAGCAAGAAGAATGTGGGAGGAAAGCCAGTGTTTTATCTTAGTCTGCCAGTATGTGCAGTGATCTGTGGCCCCCAAACTGTACAACTAGTGATTAAGTTTGAGACTATGAGGCCGCCGTAATCAATCCTGAAAGAGACACGGAACCAATGGAAATCAGCAAAAGGTGGGCTATGAATGCAGAGCAGTTGCAAAAGGATAATCTTGATTTTAGAATGGAGATGATTTTGCTCCCAGTTATCGAGCTGTGCAGCACGATGGCCTGGAGAAAAAGTCCTTAAAATAGACCTATTGTAAATTTTCTGCCTACAAAACTGAATTTTTGGTTTTGAAGAGGAACTGAAAAATTTACTGATTAATAGGAGCAAAATATGGGAAGAAGGGAACTATATTATATAAATTTAAAGAAGAAAAACAGTTTTAAATATACTGTACGTTTATAACTACCAGGAAGATGATTTGTATTGTTTTGTGTTAAATCTTTTTAACTTTGTAAACAGTTTTTTTTAATAAAACACACACAGAGAGAGACACAGAGTAATAAATATAGAACTAAATGTGGAATTATTATATATATATTATATATTATATATATAATATTATATATAATAAATCATTATAGATATAGATATAGATATAGATATAGAGAGATGTAGATGTAGATATAGATAGCAGTGAGGGAACTGGCCAAAATGGAGATGAAAAGGCATATCAACATAAAGAAATGTATGTATTTTTTCATTTTGCCTTAACTGGGAGTGAATAGTGCTGGCATTTTAGTGGGCAATATTCCTAATGCCAAAAGAGAACAAGAGGTATGGAGACTGAACACACCCAACAAGAAATAAGAAAATCCCCAAGAAACTTCAGGATCATAGCAGGAATTTTGCAGAAAGACAAGGGAACTTTAAAGAATTTCAGAATCTACCATTTGAAGACCTTTCTCCTAAAATCTGGTTTGTGATGGACATCTATGAGGAAAATTTTAAGTATACTGTATGGTTGGTAATTCTTCTAGAAGGTGTTGCATGACTTTCTCCATGGAACAAAAGGCAAAGGCTGAGTTTTCTGAGGTGAGTGGTTTGCCTTTGCAAATTATTTGTGGGAGAAGAATGGGCAGAGTTAAGAAGCGGAGTTAAAGGAGTCATCAGCCTACATCATTATGTTCCCACAAATGGTCTAAGTTCAAGCCCTCTTCAACTGTCTTGACTCTAATTTATTATTTTATTTATTATTTTATTTATTTTTTTAAATTTTTATACCGCCCCCTCTCCCGAAGGACTCAGGGCGGTGAACAGCCAAAATTAAAAAACATACAATATAAACATTAAAATACTATAAAAACTAAATTAAATTTATCTTTGGCTCCCCAATTTAAAAACCCTTACCCATAAAATTCCCCAGTTAAAAGATTTTTAACCCAGCCTGGCTTGCTGAAATAAAAAAGTCTTCAAAGCCCGGCGGAAGGTACGGAGGTCCTTCTAGCACCAATTTAGTGTTGAACTTTACTTGATTGCATTCTTGTGTATAGGCTTGTGCAATAAATATTCTGAACTGCAACTTAAGGCATGGTCCTGATTCTTTGTGCTTGACATGCTTGCACTTATGGAATAGCCTTTAAGAGAAAGAAAGTTGAGAGCAAATGACAAATAATGCCTTATCCGCAGCTCTTCAGGCAGTGAAAGCCACCCACAAGGCAGTAAGAAGTCAAGCTTAAAACATAAAAATAAATGAAGAGATGAGGCAAAAGGGAGAATAATAAACTCACAGGACAAATGTAAGATCTCTGCAGCAGGTAATCATGAACTGAAGCTACACCTAATAATTTATGCCATGCAAACAAGGATTTCTGCCATGAATGCTCTAAACTCTAAAATATTTCAACTAGGCATGGACTAGGCACATGTCCCATGTATGAATCACAGAGATCAAAATGAAGAAGAGGGCATGTCCTATAAACAGGCTGGTCTGTTCCTCAATAGAGAAATCATTGCAACGTCTACAATATTTTTAAATAGTTATGATGGAGTAGTTGTCATTTAATTATTTGCAACTACTTGCCTACTATATAGTTGCAATCTGTGTCAAACTGTGGAGCTGGAGATCAATTGGCCTTTTCTCGACCTCTTAAACCGATGGAACAATGGAACAAAGTTGGCTGAAGATTTCATATTTTCTGAATGTTATGATACATTTCACAGGCCCATAATCCTATTGAGATGCATTTCAAATAAATCCTATGTTTAGAATAAAAACTGCACTTGTAGATTGAACACAGGCTTACGTTTGCATCTATTTCAGAAAATAGCCCAAATCAACAAATCAGAGGTTGCCCAATTTGTTTCATGGCTTGAATAAGAAGTAAGAAACCCAAAGTTTCTGCTTCTATTAAATAACACCTCCAAAAGGTTGAAACAGGTGTTTATACACAGCGGGATGAAATTTGGCAGCAACAATAGGGTTTGAAGGAAAGGAAGCCTGTCCAATTTCACAAAAACAATTGTAGGATTTTTGACATAAAAAAAGGCATAGTATCGGCATAGTTGCCACTCCTCTGGGAACAATTCTTCTTAAATGTTTGGCTATCAGGGATGATGGAATAGTACAAAGGAGTCTTTACAAGCCTGGATGTCCTATTATTTCGTGTGTAATGTTTATATTACACACGAATATTATTTGATAGAAATCTGCCAAACTATTAACAGATAAGAGGTGAAATACATCACTCTAGCTTCTTTCTTTCTTTCTTTTTCTTTTTTAATGAAAGTAACTTTTCAGCTGAGGATAAATATAGATTTAAATGCTTCTTAAGGATCTCTAAGGAGGTTCTCAGTCCTCCAGGGTCATGGTTGTCCCAAAGGTGCTTTTTCAAAAGGCAACTGGGCTTTCTTTGTTTAAATAAAAGTTATTTAATATCTTTTAAACTGTTTTAATTTTTGTATGTTGTGTTTTTGCTTTTGGCTGTCCGCGGCCCTGAGTCCTGCTGGAGAAGGGCGGTATAAAAATAAAATAAAAAAATAAAATAAAATAAAATAAAATAAAATAAAATAAAATAAAATAAAATAAAATAAAATAAAATAAAATAAAATAATAAAATAAAATAAAATAAAATAAAATAAAATAAAATAAAATAAAATAAAATAAAATAAAATAAAATAAAATAAAGAAAGAAAGAAAGAAAGTTCAATTGCCTTTTGAAAAAGCACCGTTGGGTTTCTTAAGGATAATATAACACTCCTGTTCTTTGGGGGTTGTGCCCCCAAAGAACTGTGATTAGAAGTTTCTTCCAGTCAGCTTCCTTCTTCCTTTCTACAGTATTTAGAAGCAGAAATAGTGTTTTATGATCTCGGACACTAAGACCAAAATCTAAGCCACTTTGAGGTGCAACTGAATCACATGCACCTCCTCTAGTAAAAGTGTATATTTTGTGAGGAAAAAAACACACCTATTTAAAAATATACTTTCCTTTTGTAATGAAGTAATGGAAACAAACTTTGAATGAACAGATGTGAAAATGATAGGAATTGGAATAGACTGATATTACTTGTGACTCACCAAGCTTAGTGCAGCCTAGCAACCAGAGGTTACCTGAAGACAGCCAACTTGGATTAAATAGTCATGGAGAAGATTCTCAACAGCTACTAATCAAAGTGGTTTTACACTGTCACCAGAACTGAAAGGCAAACACTTCTAAATATTAGATAATATCCAATGAACTATAGTGATTAAAGTTTTGGGGAATGGAATCAGGATTCACTGGTAATTTTAGACCAATCATTCTGTCTCAGACAAATCTATCTTACAGTGTTGTTTTGTTGAGGAAATTAAAGGATGCCCACTATAAATGCCATCTTGGACTCCTAAAGGAAAGGCAGAAGCATCTACTGTAGATGGGAACAAAAATGCTGAACACGATTTGCTTGGTCTGATCCAGATGGACTCATAGCATGCTTAAACTTGTTCCAAAAAAGAATAATAAAGCACATGATGCAATGCTTTGATAGACCAAAGTTCCTATTTTGTACTGTTTATTTTGTCTGCTAATTAAAAAAGGGTGGGGAGAGGCTATGATACCCTTAAACTTCTGAAGCACTTAACATATCTATTAGATACAGCCAGGGTGGGTTCTAAATTTTTTTACTACTGGTTCTGTGGGCGTGGCTAATTTTGTGGGTGTGGCTTGATGGTCATGTGACAATTCTTTAGGCTACAGCAGAGGTACTGGTCTAACAGGCTTTTAACTGCTTGCAGAGCTGTACCGTCTACCCATTTATTTTTGTAGGCACTGGTTTACCCATTTATTTTTGTAGGCACTGGTCTACCCATTTATTTTTGCAGGCACTGGTCTACCCATTTATTTTTGCAGGCACTAGTCTACTCATGTATTTTTGCAGGCACTGGTCTACCCATTTATTTTTGCAGACACCAGTCTACTCATGTATTTTTGCAGGCAGTGGTCTACCCATTCATTTTTGCAGGCACCGGTCTACTCATTTGTTTTTGGAGGCACCGGTCTACCACCAAACTGCCTTTTACCAATGATCAGCTGTAGGGCAGCTCTTTGAAGCCCTGCAGCAAGAGTTTAAACAGTTTTTTTTCCTTATAGCCCATCAGCTGGGACTCAGAAGGCAGCAATAGATTGAAGGTGGGGCCAAATAAAAGGTAAGAATAACGCGGGGGTGGGGGGCCAGGGGGGCCGGAGGGGCCGAACCGGTTCAGTGACGTCATATCATCACCGCTACCGCTCGGCGGAACTGGACCAAACCGGGAGGAACCCACCACTGGATACAGCCCTGAGTTTGCAGAACCAATTATAAGGCTTGATGTTATTACTTATATAGTTTACAGTTTATTTTGCTGGAAAAGTAGCTCTTTGTGCTGGTATTAATTACAAGTACTAATTTAAAAAAGGGGAGGTTCAGATTATAAACCACAAACAAAGGTTCATTGGCTAGAAAACCTACTCTACATGGGTAGAGAAAGTATTTTTCCTATCTAACTTCTAATACAAATAGGCTCAGAAACATTTTGGTTTCCAATATTTGCCTCCTATTAAGTAGAGAAAAATTGACTGCTGAAGCAACACTTCAGGCTGGGTTCATATTTAAAACAATACCACATACACCCATTTCAGCTACAGCTTTTGCATAGAACATTTGTTAATGATGGTTCCCATAGAAACAGGAAGCTTATTTCAGCTAAGATTCTAAATGCTTCATTGTCATTCTAATCTACATAGACGGAATTGATCTTTCCTCATTCTAGAAGTTTATATTATGACCAATGTGACACTAAAAATGTCACGATTAAAATGTTTCCCCTCCATATTAACTGATTATTTGTTCTCCCTTTGCGTCTTATTGATCCTGGCAATTTCTGTCAAAATTAAGTACACTAAAATGTGTTAGGAGAGCGTCTGCTTCCCAACACTAGTCTTAACAAACACACTTTGGTAGAAAGAAATTGTATATTATCAGTTGACTTTCTCAATTTCTAAGTGAATTAATTGTGTAAATTTGCACCCCGTAATGTTATAAAGTTGCCCATCACTGCATTACTATGATACAAAAAATGGGGGGGGGGGGAACCATGTAAATTGATATTGATCAATCTATCAGAAATTCAAAATATGTTTGGGCAGACAGTCCTCGACCTACAAGAGTTTGCTTAGTGGTTTCAATGGGGTTCAAGTCAAGGAGAAGCCGGATATATTTAACCACTGTGTTATTAACTTAACAACCGCAGTGATTCACTTAACAACTATGGCAAGAAAGGTCCTAAAATGGGGCAAATCTCTGAACTGTCTCACTTTTAGCAACAAAAATTCTGGGCTCAATTGTGGTCATAAGTCAAGGACTACCTGTGTGTATAAAATTCAGTAAGCATAGACTTTGATAGATTTCTTGGCTAGCTTGTTATGTGTGTGGGACCTGGTCTTTGGGTGTTAAGTGAATTTCGTTGTATGGGTATTGTACATGTATACACGTACTATGACAATAAAGTTATTATTATACACAAACTTGACAGTATACACAGCAAACAAGATAATCATGCTGGATTTCATATCTCAAATCACTAGTCGAACACTTCTCAAGCATTTAGGACTGTGTGATGTATCGGCAGATTATGTGAGCAGATCCCAGTAAGGTGGCCTTCTGCAGCTGACGAATGGTGATCTTGCCAGCGCCAATTGTTTCTAAGTGCTTGCCTAGGTCTTTAGGCACAGCACCCAGTGTGCCAAGTACCACTGGAACCACCTGCACTGGTTTATGCCAGAGTAGTAGTAGTAGTAGTAGTAGTAGTAGTAGTAGTAGTAGTAGTTATTGTTGTTGTTGTTGTTGTTGTTGTTGTTGTTGTTGTTATTATTATTATTATTATTATTATTATTATTATTATTATTATTATTATTATTATATTCTAGTGAAAAAGTAGATGAGGCCAGAATACAAAAATGAATAGGACCAAAGCAATAATTCTGGTTTGATTTAATTATAATGCATAATCAATTTAATTATAATGCATAATCAATTTTCCCACATATTTAATAAGTAATTGAATAATTACAACCCTGTAGATATTTTTGGAGGACCTCTGGGGCTGCACTCAAGGCTCTGGAAGAACCCCTATAAGCATTTTTAAAACTGAGTTATAGCAGGGGTGTCAAACTCGTGTCATCACGGCGTTGTCATGTGACGTATTGGGACTTTTTCCCCCTTCGCTAAACTGGATTGGGGTGGGGCCAGCACATGACGCATCTGGCCCGTGGGCCGCAAGTTTGACACCCCTAAATTATAGAGTATTATAAAATACAAAAGTAAATAGAAGAGCAGTGAGTGGGGAAGGGGGAAAGGGGGAAGAGAAGTGAGGAAAAATAGGAGGGGGAAAAAAAAGAAGCATTGACATCCAACTCTCTCTGTTACAGTAAAATAAGGCACTGACATCCAATCACAACACAATCACTTTGGGTTTTACAGATTAGACTGATAGATCTTGATAGAAATGGCTTGTTTATACTATTATGGAAAAGCAAAAAGCCTGGAAGAATAAAAGTGTTATAAAGCCCTAGGAATTTAGATTATGTACTTTTACATCAGAAAAATCAGACTTCACGTTGCTGCTATGTTTATACTACTTTTCAGTTTTGCATATAATGTTTCACCCCATATTATGCTATTTTATCTTGACAGATTAGCATGACTATAATCAATTCATTGCAAAGATAATGGTTTCAAAATATAAAACATACCTAAAGAAGGTGGGGCAGTACCAGTCTTCTGTAAATATTTTATAAATGACTTGCCATTAAGCAAGAAACAGCCTCTTCTTTATATGATATTCTGCAACCCTGAGATATCATGTGAAATTTCAAATGTTTATTCATTGTATATAGTAATGAAAGATAATTTGTATATCTATACTGGACTATTTTTTTCCAAATAATTTCTTTATTTTTGCACACAATTATAGACATATGTCAAGGACTACCTGTATGTTATCTCCAACTCAGAGCTAACATTGATGTTTTTCATGATTAATCATCTTCCATAAACCTCTAATCCATGAATTTATCCTTTCATCTTTTAAATTCCTTCAAGACAGTGACCACTACCAGAATTTATAATGATGAATTTTACAGGTTAATTCTATGCTCTGTGAACAAGTACTTTTTAAATCTATTTTAAAATTATTTCCAATCAAGATCATCAACGACCTTGTCATTGTGGGCAAAATTGGAAGAGGAAGTGGGCTGGATATGTTTCCCATCTTGAGTTATTTGTAAAAAAAATAAGGGGGGGGAATAAATAAATAATAAATAAATAAATAAATAATAATAAATAAATAAATAAATAAATAAATAAATAAATAAATAAATAAATAGATAATCCACAAATTTAGTTAGCTCATTCTTATCCATTAAAAAGCACTATTCCCAACACAGCTCCTTGAAGGTCTCTATTTTTTAATTTTCCCTTTCTCTTTACTCTTTGCTTTCTATTTTATAAGCATTCACTAGAAGAATAGGTTCTCTTATTCCAAATCTTGGTTGCGAAATCATGGGTTATATCTTTGATGGGAAACCTTGTCAGACTGATTTTTCTTTGGTTGTTTTTGTTCTTGTTATCTTTCTCAAGATAGAATAGAATCAAGATCATGTGAAATATTAGTACCATTTTATAAAGCCTTAGACTTGATAAAAGTCTAGACCACATTTAGAATACTGCATACAGTTTTTTACAGAAATTTCCTAACAGTGAGAATAATTAACCAATGGAACAGCTGGCCTTCAGTAGTTGTAAGTGTTTCATCACTGGAGGTTTTTAAGAAGAGACTGGACAGCCACCTATCTGAAATTGTATAGGTCTCCTGTTTGAGCAAGGGGTTGGACTAGCAGACATCCAAATTCCCTTCCAACTATGTTATTCTGTTATTCTTTTGTTCTGTTAACTGCTGATAAGAAATTGCCCAGAATACAGGTCATGTTGACTGGTCTATATGTACCTGGATTTTCTGGGTTCCATTAGTAAAAATTGGGATCTTTGTCTCTCTTTTTTATTTCACTCTGTTCAATGTTATATGAAACAGAATGAACCACTGCATAACTTTGAAATTAGCATTTATAGAACTAGATGCTACAGACTAAAACATCTGTATTATATTTCAGAAGGTTATTGCTGTTAAAAATATGTAAAATATTTTGTGTCTAATTAAACACCACAGACATTTATACGGGGAATCATTATAGGCTCCAAATGCCACCCATGTATCTTCATTTAATTGTGGAATCGTTGAAACCATTTTTAGTTCTTTTTGCAATGCAGCAAATACCATGGATACGTAGAAAAGCATTATAGCTGTCAGGGCCTCATTTCCATATCTTTGATAACTGCCCGGTTTTGTCCCTCTATTTATTTAATTGTATTTATAGAAGTATTTGAATTTTAGGCCACATCCCTAGGTGGTGTACAGAAACACCCAAGATATAATAATTTGAAGCATATAAAATCCTGTAAAAAGGATCAAATCTTATATTAACATAGATGGATGATTTTGGTGAGCTAATTATTTTAGACAATGAGGCTATTGTAGGTAAACTGAATGAGATATGACTTTAAAGCTTTCTTAAAGAACTTTTTTTTTCTCCAGTGAATATCACAAATGCACAGAAAACCAGAGAAAAGTGTTGATCCCAAGTCAGAATCGGCTGACACTGGAGGTGACCTCCCCAAATTAACTTAACGAACATTGACAATCTTTCATAAGGAGGCATTCTTTCAGTGGTCCTGGCAAAAACCATTTTAGTCTTTAAAATAGTCAGATTATAGCATTGATTATAATTAGTACTATCCAGGTGCAGTATCATTCCTTGAAACAATGGCTCTAAGTAAGAACAATTGGAATTGATTGCCTCCCTGCCTCACTGGTGGTTGGTTTAGATATCAGGCTCCTATTTAGTTGCTTAAAACTCACCTAGTAGTGGACCAGTTGCTAAGAATCACCTAGTAGTAGAACAGTTGCTAAGAATCACCTAGTAGTGGAAAAGTTGCTAAAAATCATCTAGTAGTGGACCAGTTGCTAAGAATCACCTAGTAGTGGAACCGTTGCTTAAGACTCACTTAGTAGTGGAACAGTTACTTAAAACTCATCTAGTAGTGGACCAGTTGCTAAGAATCACCTAGTAGTGGAACCGTTGCTTAAGACTCACTTAGTAGTGGAACAGTTACTTAAAACTCATCTAGTGGTGGACCAGTTGCTAAGAATCACCTAGTAATGGAACAGTTGCTTAAAACTCACCTAGTAGTGGAATAGTTGCTAAGAATCACCTAGTAATGGAACAGTTGCTTAAAACTCACCTAGTAGTGGAACAGTTGCTAAGAATCACCTAGTAATGGAAAAGTTGCTAAGAATCACCTAGTAGTGGAACAGTTGCTTAAGACTCACTTAGTAGTGGAACAGTTACTTAAAACTCACCTAGCAGTGGAACAGTTGCTTAAGAATAACTTAGTAGTGGAACAGTAATGACTAAGACCTAAGAGGCTGTTCACACCAGTCGATTCTCCTGGCATCACTGCAGCTGGGTGAATCCCCTCACTAAAATAAATGGTACATGAGCATGATTGCCTGCTGCTGTCAGTGGTGTTCTAATGTGCTATGAGATCGCTTAATTCCCAGACCCATAATAGAGCTGCTGCCCCTCATTAAGCCAAATTTCTGTGCAGAAAGAGAAGCCGATGGTTTTCCCTAATGTGGACAGACTTCTCCAATAACAGCTATTGTATCATGCTTGGCAAATCCATTCACACACAAGGCAGAAGATCAATTGAGCAGTTGTAGCAATGACCTTGTTGCTACAGTAAAGGAAGAAGGAAGATCTAGGGAGGGCAGACTGTTCACGGTTACCAGGATCTGCAGATGAACCCAGTACCACTTTTCTAAGGCTAATAAACAATTAGCTGTATTTTAGTACACAAATCAAAGAAGACTAAAGGCAAGCAATCAAAAACAATTCACAGATCATCTATCACATCTGTAATTTAAATATGCCTTATTATAATAAATGTGAAATGATGTCATATGGTTTGAAATCTTTAAAACAAGCATCGGAACAATGATACGCTATGCAAAATCAAGGTTTTTTTTAATATTCTAACAATATCCTACATCTATTTGAGCCCTGGTGGAGGGGCCATTTCTGGGAGCTTTTAAGGGGACCCTGGTTCCCCCCCTCCTTAAAAAGCCATCATTGTATCCCACCTGCCTAGACAACTTCCATCCAGTTTCCAACCTCCCCTTTTCAGGGAAGGTTGTGGAAAAAGTCTGGCAACTTCAGAAGGTTCTAGATGAAATGAATTAACTGGACCTTTCCAGTCAGGATTTAGGCATTGGTCACACTTGTTGATGATCTTTGGCAAGAGCAGGTTAGGGATAATGCAACCATCCTCACTCTCCTTGACATCTCAGCAGCCTTCAATCCCATTGACCATGGTCTTCTTTTGGGGTGGCTACAAGGGCTGGGGATGGGTGGCACAGTCTTGTGCTGGTTCAGCTGCTTTCTCCAGGGCTGGTCCCAATCAGTGTTATTTGGGAGTAAGAGGTCCAGCCCTTGGACCTTTTTTGTGGCATGCCACAGGGCTTAGTACTCTCTCCACTACTTTTAAACATCTATATGAAGCTGCTGGGTGAGATCCACTGTCATAATGGGCTGAGGTATCTTCATTATGCTGACAATATCCAACTCTATATTTCCACTCCTGGTGATCGAAATGATGCAGATGCTGCCCTCTTGTGGTGCCTGGAGGTTGTGGGGGCCTGGATGGGGGACAAAAGGCTTTGACTGGCAAGTCAAATTGGCTTTGAGTGGAAAGGACACTGAGATACGGGAGTTTGTCAACTTTCATTCTAGATGGGGTTGCATCCCCCAGATGGATCCAGTCCACAACTTGGGAGTTCTCCTGGACTCATAGTCCCTGCTCAAAGAGCAGGTAGAAGATCCTCACAGCTAGGAGAGCCTATGTGCAACTTTAGGTTGTGCACCAGTTGCTGCAATAAGCTAGTGTGATACAATTGTTCACCTCTTTGCTAAGAGAGTCTGCTAAATCTAGAGTTTTTTTCGATTTAGGTGAAATCTATTTTCATGTGGAGACTCTGGCCTTGAGAGCTTGCTGTCAATCCCAGCTTTGATGACAATTGCATTTCTCCTTTGAAAAGAAACAGCTGGCTATTGTTGCATATACCCTATCATTATCTTCACTCCCTTTCTATAGCCTTTCTATAATATACCATTAGCTTCTATTATTAGTTGCCTATTTATTGCCAGGCTAATTTCAAGATCCTATTAAACTAGTACAGAGAACCTGTTGCCAACTATATGCTCTGAATCACTGGGGGTTCAGCAATATAAATCCCTCCTTGTGCCACCTCCTTTGAAAGTCAAATGGTTTTCAATCACCAATGATTGTTTTGCAACTACCTGCGTTCTTGACTTATCATCAGCAGGACTCACATGAACATGGTTGTGCTTACTCCATTCTTACAAAACACTGCCTTTTCTTTTTTTTCTTCTGCAGAGCTTGGGAAAACGATGGTTTTTAATTGCTAGCTGTGTTGGGGGCCTTACAGACAGAGTAGCCTGACATAAATCAAAGATAGCATATTAATTAGCAAATCTAACTTATCTTTGTGGGTTGTTACAGCAACTGTACCATAGTTCCAGCAACTGTACCATAGTTCCAACATGTTTCTTAGTTCTTAAAACCAAGAACAAAATTTATGAAGCGTATTAAAAATTATAATTTGAAAATATATACCCTCATTGTAATAAAGTTATTAAATATATTAATAGTAATAAACTTGAGGATTCTAATTTACATGTGCATTATAAATCCAGCTCTTATTAAATATGGTTCACATTTCTAAATCCCTGGTTTAAGATACCAAAACAACAAAGCAGCACCTAAAACGAATTTATATTGTGGATTTAAAAATGGTAATATATCGTTATATTACTAGAAGTTACAGTGCTTCTGTTAGAAGTATTAACGGTTATACTCTCTGAAAATTATTCGGCTATTTAATGAATAGATTAAGAATGGCCTAGTTTAGACAACATATGAAATCACCATCTTGTGTGATGCATGAACCGCTGCAGACAATGGACTTTCTAGTCCTTCACTCTTTTCTTTACATCAGAAGAGTTTGGAACTTCTTTTTAATTAAAGTTAATTCAGTGTGAAAGTTCACATGCTGTAAACTGTGTTTCAGTTAAACAATAGATGGATAGCACATGGGCAACCTGTATCGCTTGAATGGTGTTAATATGACCTGTTTGGATGCTCAAGAAGATCTATGCTTGGGATATGGAGAAAGGCGTATGTGAACCTGGAATACTTCCCTTCAAAAAAAAAAAAAAAACCTAAACAATTTGCAAGCTTTTAACATGATAGAAGATGGCTTCACCACAGTATATGTACTGCACATATGAATATTGATGATTAAGAGGAGAAAAAAAGTTTACGTTTTATATTATGGATGTAAATCGGGTATGATCAAAAATTCAGGAAATATATTTCTGAAATTTATTTTAGGAAATATATTCATTCTACCTTACTTTTATGAAGTTGTCAGTTGTCTTCAATCCCATGTTATCCAATTAATAATATATTCTGCCCTAAGCTAAACTAGCTGACCATTTCCACAAGTTTTAATTTAAATTATCTCCTTTAAGGATTTGCTCTTGGCTATAAAATCCAATTTCATGGAATTACTGTATAACATTAAAGTAGCATACAAAATCCAAATGAATTTTTCTTTTACAAGAATTTGAAATATTTTTTCCCATGAGACTCTAAATTCCTAAATGCATAACTGTCATGCTGTCAGACATCATTTGTGTATATACTGTTGTTGTTCTCTGTCCCCATCTAGGGGCCGGAGCCAAATAGCAATCTGCATTATTTGGAAGCTGACCTGGCCCTTTAAGGGCCATCCACCGATAAACCCTCACTCCCAAAACAAGTGCATCCCAAATGAAGCCAGACTCCTTTCCTTTAGCTTTTGGAGGAAACAGAAGCACCCAGAGGAATCCAGTCTAATCCGTGGCACAAATTTATCTGAGGACAAAAATCCACGTCCCATAGACACAGCATCGCTGGTGAGATTTAGATTTATCCGTATTTGTTAATTATTATGCTCACCAGCAACTCAACACTGCTTACTTTGTATTTGGGTTCTTATTGAATGTATTTCTATTTTTCCCAGTTTCATCCATCCTGTTCCTTTAATAAGGTATCCAGATCTACGCACATGGTGTGTTTTATTGGAAGATAGGTGGGTTTAGCTGCATGTCAAGCTCCACACAGAGTAACGTGTAGTGAGAGCAGAACAATAACTCTTTCTTGTTTATCTTTATCCCTGTTTGTTTGTGAGCCTACATCTCTTCCTATTTTGGTGTTTGACCATTCTTTCATTCGTTGGGACATTCTTTGACTATGATGGCAGTGATGGTTTGGGCTATTGATTGTAACAAGTAGTCCTCTACTTACTATTTACGGTTATTTTATTCAAAACTAGCTATCCAAAACAGTTCAAAGCTAATAGATACATATTAGTGTGAAGATATTGTAGAAAAGTAGATGGAGATAACAAATGTTTCATATTTGCTCTCCTTTTATTAATCTATTTTGAAACCAAACTCAAGATAATCACAAATAGCAATAGGTATAGTTATCAAATAAATAAAATAGAAACTTTTTTAAAAAGAAAGTTGATCTCTTCTTAAGGAAACACAAACACAAAGAATCAATGAAACGACAGTGAAATATTTGGAGAGCTTCTAGGTTTTTAAAAATAATTTGACATGGTATTGCCCCTTATAGAATGGCCTAGATTTAAAATAGATGTGTGATTTGTGTGTTAATGCATATACTTTTAGACAGTACGCAAATATTAAATGATATTGTAATAATTATATTGTAAGAATTTGACTTTTCTAGTAAAAAATGTCAATTTCCATTTTGTAAGATTTGGGATAAATTGTCAGTATTTATTTGCTCAAAATATTTATTCAGACATGTTTCATAGACAATACAAAATATATGACTGTTAACACAAGAAATCCTGCATGCACACATAAATACATTTAACAGAATGTTATACCACATATATACAACATAATTCCAGGCTAACTGTAACTTTACCTGCAAATGCATGCCCTGTCAGAGAATCCAAACCTGAAATTAAAAAAGTAAAAACAAAATAAAATCTTCAGCATTATTTTGAATTGAAACTCCACCTCCACTATAACAAAAATTAACTGTATCACTGGATAATTATCTAGACATCCAGAAAAAAAAGCAAGCATTATTTTTCCAAAACAGTACAATTAGATTTTTATTAAATATTTTCTAGAATGTAACTTCCATAATGCTTTAAAGAAACTTGATCATCCTTGTTTAATTTTTGTCTTTCTAAACTTATTTGAGATAGTTCACAATATTGCCAAGTTACTAATAATGAAGTCAATCTGATAATTATTTGTACAAGCTTACATGATAGCTGAGTTTGAACCCTACTTTTCCCAAGAACAGATTCAACATGACAAAATAACATAAAGATGCTCCTTTGGAAATTTGTGTTTATTGTATATAAGTGTGTAATGTCTATATGTAGAATGAAACTAAATCTACTTTGGGGATGAAGAAATTATGGCGCTCCAAATGCTGATGAACTACAATCCACAAACTAAGTCAAATGATCAACTATGAATGTTTTATTTCAGAAGCTGTAAAGATTTTCCCTTTCAATTTTAGAGAAACACAAGGATTTAATACCCAGAAAAAAAGGTCATGGCAGTACTGATTTACTGTGATCAGAACTTTACCAAATGTTTCTAGTAGAGTAGAACTAGTTCATTACTTTATCCTGCTTAGTTCTCTCAAGCCATGTGGGTTCTGCTATTTTTAAATTTGGATTAATTATTATTTGGGTTATTATACAATTTACACAGTAATTCTTTCTTTTTTTTATTCTTATAGAGATATTAAATCTCATTCTCAATACACAAGAACAAAATTGAATTAAAAGATGGAGGAAGGAGACCATCGAGCAAGGAATAACATTAAAGAGCCTTGGTAGTACAGTGGTCTAAGGCACCCTGTTATTAAGATGGTTATTAAGACCAGCTGCCTGCAATTACTGTAGGTTCGAATCTCGCCAAGGCTCAAAGTTGACTCAGCCTTCCATCCTTTCTAAGGTAGGTAAATTGAGGACCCAGTTGTGGGGGCAATAAGCTGACTTTGTATAAATATACAAAAGGATGAAGGCTATTGCTGAGCACATTGTAAGCCGCCCTGAGTCTCCGGAGAAGAGTGGCCAATAAATCAAATTAAAAAAAAAAGAAAAAAGGAGGATATGGCTGACCTCCCTTATACTACTTGGAGTATCCTGAATAGGTTGAGAGTTGGAGTGCCTAAATGTAAAATCAATATATTCAAGCAGAGGCTCTTAGCAGATAACAACACGCTATGTGAATGTGAAGAGACACAGAGTCTGGTCCATCTGCTTGGTATGTTGGCTACTACCAGAAACATGTACTGATAATGACTTATTTTTGGCCAATGACAAAGCCAAGAAGGTGGCTTCATTCTGGCATTTTAAAGTTTGACCTAGAATAGGAAAAGAGTGAATCTCATGTCCTTCCCATTCAAAAGACCAAAAAGATAAACATTAAAGAACATCCTGAGATTCACAGGAGTGGGAAGTTTCATCTTTTTGATCAGAGCTGACAAACATGACTGGATATTCTAGGCATTTCTTTAATAGGTTTGGGCATTAAAGAAGAAAGATCAGCTAAACTACCAATTGAAGTTCTCTGAAATCAATTATTAGAGATAAGCAACTGCAGAAGGGAAGTCTCCTGCAGTACTGACAGGCAAGTTTGCTTTAAATATTTGCAAAATGTTGCAGGTATGAGTATGCAATCTAAACCAAAGTCCAAAGTCCAACCCCTGCAGATATCTGATGTCAGCCCTTCAAGGCAGTCTAGATAAGAAACAGAAACCATGAAAATCTATCTTTATTGTAACATTCACACATACTGATTGGATGTCATGCCACAGTCTGATAATGCATTTTTGAAAGCGATCAAACTGATCTCTGCATTTTTGACAGGGTGAGTGAGCATTTCCACCACTTGTAACCCATCAGACATCTGGTGATAGGAAAAACACAGTTAGTTTCCATTCGGTGCCAGGAAGGTTCCTGATCTTATTATGGATAGTGCTGTTTACTAAATGATCCAGCAGCCATAACTTCCATCGCAACAATTTTAAGGAAGTCCAATGCAGAGAAAAGATGAAGACATTCTTTTTGTGCCAAAACATTGTGGGATAATTTTAAAATATGTACAGCTCACCACTGATAATGCCATTTAGAATAACAAGCTAGATAAAGATAGCTATTTTTGCATAATTCTGTTTCAGACATCTGGGGAAATCACTTAATCTTTTTTTTTTTTTTTTACTTCTGTATTAAAGAGATATTTTTTCTTCTTCGCTTTTCTTTTGGAAATGACAGATGCTTCGAATCGCTAACAACCATCTTTATTTCTTCGTTTGTACATGTGGAAATTTAAATTTAAATATGTAGATGTTTAACAGTACTGATAGACATGTTAGACATAAATGATTAGAATAATTTAAAACAATCAGGCAGTTAGGTAACCCTTTCTGACATAACAATGAAGCATCTGAACTGAACTGTCCTACTGCCTATATGTCCCCAATTATACAACTTAATTAGTGAGCTTTGAGTAATAGTTCAAAATATTTCTAGTTTCAAAATTCATGGTAGATTATTAATGTGAACATCAGGAATTTTAATCATTTTAATAACAAAACAACTGCCATTACTGCACCCTGAGGTAATGGAATATTTAATATGATACAAACTGTGAATCTTCTACAAGTTAATTGAAAATATGTATAGTATATATACCTACCACTGTATATTGAATTAGGATGTTCATGACCAAACAGAATGTATTTAAATTCATACTACAAAAACAGAACATTACTGAGCCTTAACTATGCATCAGTAACATTCTCAATATTATAAAAGTCGAACCACACAATATTACTTTCTTGGAAAAAATCTACATTTGCAGATTTTTACATAAAGAAAACCATCCTACCATGAACATCCTGTATAGGGAATTAACCACTTGATTTCAGACATGGCTCTATGGTAATTGATAACTTCTGTCGTAAATTGCATGAGAGATATTGTAGGGCAAATACACACACAGAGAGAAATATAAATTGTGATGTGATGTTATTTTGAATGTTATCTGAATTTAAAAAGAAGATTGAGAAGGAACTGGAAAACCTGTCCCCAGTTTAGGTGCATTCATTGTGGGTTTTGTACGGAAAACCCACAAACCCTCTACACAAATCTATGGACATAACAACTTGTTTATGTTGTTTGGAAAAGGCCATTTCATATTGTGTCCCATACATATGTATTAATTAAAGCTAGAAACATTTCAAAGGGCCTTTGGTCTACTCAAGTTGTAGTAGAAATATTTATACTTCTTCACTTTTAGTCATTAAAAAAATTACTTTTCATTATTTTCTAGATGCTAGTAAATGAACCAAAGAAGGCAGGGAAAGAGGCAATTTTCATTCCAGAAAACTTTAATTAACACAAAAAAGAGGGAATATGTTTGCAAAATGCTGAGGGACAGTGAAAATGCTGCATATTCCACTTTATTTTTATTCTACCACATCAATGCTTTCAGAATCAGTAATAACCAGAGAAGTGGAGAATCAACAGTATAGTTTGCAGCACTCAGGATGTCAGAATACTGTCAATTTGGTCAAATGTTAAATTATGCCTTGAGAGACCAATTTGTTGCTTGTTTGTACAATAATCAGATGTGGATAAAATTACTAGCTTCTCAGCGCTAACAATCACAAAGGCAGCTGTCAACTTGTACCCTGGGAATTGCAAAGAAATATATTTTGTATTACTGTATTTTTAGTTTTCATTTGCGAACAGTTCTCAGAAAGGCTTTTTTTGAAGGTCAGAGTATATAAATGTTCTAAACAAGAAGTAAACAGGAGTTCTTTTGAGAGCAAAATGGCAAATCCTGGAAAACTCAGTCATGTACATAAATGGTGTTTTCTACTACTCATATTGAGAAGCACTGAATAGCTCACCAATTTATTTGCAAACTCAGAAGGAATAAATCAATCAACAGTGGACTGACATTCTTCTTATTTGCCTGCAATTTATTTATAATACATTAAATTTATATGCCAACCATCTCACTGTGGGCACCTACAATAACTTCATACTGAAAGCCGAGGTGGTGCAGTGGTTAGAGTGCAGTACTGCAGCTGCTTCAGCTGACTGTTAGTTCAGCAGATCAGCGGATCAAATCTCACTGGCTCAAGGTTGACTCAGCCTTCCATCCTTCCGAGGTGGGTAAAATGAGAACCCAGATTGTTGGGGGCAATATGCTATTTAATATACTGTCTTTGGTGTAAGCTGCCCAGAGTCCTCGGCGAGTGGGCGGCATAGAAATATGACTAATAAATTAAATAAATAAAATAAATAAATAAAAGCATATTTGGTATGTGCAGTTCAAAGCAGGAAGTCTTCCAGATAGTATCTTACAAATGCTATCTGGAGTTAGGTAGGACTTTGAGGTTGATTGATGTGGCTGCTACTAAAAAGAGGTTAACAGAATGGCTGTTATCTCCATCCTTAAAATATGCTATCTTTAAATTTCACCATTCTAAAATTTATAGCCTACAATTTACAGATATGAAAATATGGTGTCTGTATAGAAAGTAAGCTGTCTTATTCTTGCACCTGAAAATTCTGGCAGACTAATTGAAAAATAACATTACCTTAGGCCAGTGATGGCTAATCTTTTTGCCGTCGCGTGCCAAAAGCGTGGGGAGTATGGGGGTGTCATGTGTCTGTGTGCCCACACCCATAATTCAATGCGCCCCACCCCCCATGCATGCACGTGCAACCCCCCGCGCTCCTCCCGCTTTTGGCACGTGATGGCATGGTAGGCCCAGTAGGCCCGTTTTTCGCCCTCCCCACGTTCCAGAGGCTTTCTTGGAGCCTGGGGAGGGTGAAAACGGCCTTCCCCACCCCCCTCCAGAGGTCCTTCAGAGGCCGGAAATGGCCTGTTTCCCAACTTCCAGTGGGCCCGGAAGGCCCGAAAATCAGCTGGCCAGTGTGCACATGTGCACTGGAACTGGAACTGAGCTAGGGCAATGCTTGCGTGCCCACAGATATGGCTCCGCGTGCCACCTGTGACACGCGTGCCATAGGTTTGCCATCACGGCCTTAGGCTTTGTCTTCCTCTCCAAGTTGGGAAGCAGAAAAGAGATATGTTTTGTTGTATTTCAAGTAAATGCTGTTGCCGGGGGGACGGGACGGGGGGGGGAACACCTCATCCTTTCCCTAGTAACATGTAAGAGTGAACTCTCTACTCAAACATGTAAAAGGTTAATGAAAACAAACCTTGAAAGGACTGACTGCATGACTGAAAATTCCTGCTGGATAGACAAGCTACGTATTATTGTATCAGGAACTAATAGCAACTATGGCATGAATATAATGAAAGAATGGTCAGACTGTATGAGTTATTATGCCTGGAAGCTTTTAGAGTCTGGAAGAGTGGAAATGTGAATTACTGGACTCTTCCTCTTTCTAAAATAAATTTCTGTGAGTACTAGAAAAATTTTCTCATTTATGGAATAGTCCCTTGTTAAAAGGGTATGTCACGTCATGACCAGGCCCTGAAATCTGTTGTTGAAAACCTTTAGCTTTTTCATGAAAAAGCTAAGAAAGTCCTATTTTTGTTTAACAGAACAGATTAACAAAACAGATATCGTACGTATAATGAAAAATAGATTACTAGTTTGTTATGTGGATTAAATGCAACACCATTAGTTTATGTTTTTAATAATTTTTAGAAGCTTTCAAGATTGTCATCGCTGGGCATTTAAACTGGGCTATCATTTTAAGTAAATGTTTAGGACTAGTGTGGCTGGCTCAAACCCCATTTTTATCTAAACTCCATTGTTGTCTCTGTTTCCCTTTTCGAGTCTTCTGCTCTGCCTGTACTTTCCTGGGAGGATTATGCAAGACTGTCATCATCAAATAACTCATAACAGGCTGCAGTCAATTCTAAATCCCTTTTTCTTATGGCAGATATGTTAGCTAGAAAGTTTGGCATATTTTTTTTTATTTTATTTGATTTATATGCCACCCTTCTCCGGAGACTCAGGGCGGCTTACAATGTGCTAAGCAATAGCATATTCATCTGAATAGCATATTCAGCTGCCAATCTTATCAACCAGCAAGGAAAGGACAGGGGGCTGAAATGCTACATTGGGTGGGGTGTGAAGTGCTTGTTGCCTATTGCTTGTTAACCACCATGCACTTTTGTTCTTTAGAAGTTTATAAAAGCTATACTAATTTGTGTATTGGGGCTCCCAATTTTTGACTTGGGTCCACATCTTTGGTTCTGTGCAGAATAAACAGATTTGTAATTTCCTTGCTTGTTTGATAAATTGGTTCCTTTGCATCGAGGAAACGAAACGAAATGAAATGAAATGAAATGAAACGAAACGAAACGAAACGAAACGAAACAAAACAAAACAAAACAAAACAAAACAAAACAAAACAAAACAAAACAAAACAAAACAAAACCAGTTTGAATGGGCCAGTCCACAGTTTGGCCAACAAATGGTGCTGCACTAATACTGCTAGGGTCAGATATTTGACATATGCGCCCAATTAATACAGTTCATTTGTTCATTTTACATAAAGTTGTATGCAGTGGTGGGTTTCAACCAGTGTTACCACCGGTTCACTTCATGCACGCACTTCACTTCGCTCTGTGCAAGCGCAGTGTATTAAGGAACAGCTGAGACACAGAAATCCGCTCTGCCATGTCTTTCAGCTGGGCTAAAAATGACCGAATATAAGGTATGTATAACGCAGGGGCGGGCGGGAGGGCCAAGCTAACCATCAGAGAGAAGCGGTCCGCTCTCACCTCACCATCTCCGCTACCAACTCACCCAAACCGGTGAAAACCGGTAGCAACCCACCACTGGTTCTATGTTTAAGTCAGGTCTACAGCAGTGGACTTCAAATAATCAGAATGAGCTGATTTTTTTTTAAAAAAATGAAAATCAGACACTTAAGTCACAGAGAGAATAAACAACAATGCAGTTGAAGCACTTAAGGACTTAATGTAATGGGTAGTACAAAAATGAGTGTCAAGATGAAGTAGCACCAGTTTATTTTTAAAGCACGCATAGTTAAAGTGAACTTTGCATGCATTTGTCTCTTGATATTACATCTAACTTGTTGGAGTGTGTGTGTGTGTGTGTGTGTGTGTGTGTGTGTAAAATGATGGCCACCATCATTGAAATTCCTGAGTTCCTGAGCTGATTACTCAGCAGAGTTTATGAAGCAAACTGAACACACAAATCAGACTATTTCCTCTTTTCCTTCCACGCACACAAAAAGGATGTCATTTGACGCCATGCGGGGAAAGCCATGGAAATAATGTTCTTTTACCCCTTAAATAAAGATAAGTACAGCTTGGTGCAGTTCCTAGCTAGACTTCAATATACACAATTACCACTGTTAACCACAAAGTGAAATCTCAGCGGGGAGATTATAAAGCAAGTGTTTGCTTTAGGGTTTCTAGCTGCCTCCCTTGAGAACCAGAAAAGAAGAAACAATCTATTTATTATTAAACAAATGCTTTGCATTTCATGGGCTGTTTTTCAATTAAGAAAACATCATCAGGCTCAATAATGGCCAGCCCCCTTACCATTCATTTTATGAAATATGAATGGTGAATGGCATTGTGGTCGGAGTGTCCCTCGAGAACAGGGAAACTAGATTCAAGTCCACCTCAGCTATGTGTGACTTTGGCTCAAGCACTCAGAACAGGATAGTCGTTTCAGAAATAAAACTGAAGGGCCATATTGAGCTCATGGAGGAATGATGGGATGAGGAGGAGGAAAAGGGAGGAAGGTGGAGGAGGAAGAACGACAGAAGGGGAAGGAGGAGGAGAAAGGGGAAGGAAGAGGAGGTGGAGGAGGAAGATGGAGGAAGAAGAAGAAAGAGGAGGATTGCTCCAGGATCTTTTTGCAAAGGGGCATTTTGGCATACTGCCTCTCAGAGAAGATTTCAGCTTTTTTTGTTCTTGCTGTTGTTGTTCCCACAGCCAAAATCCAGCCCAGCAGACAGACTGCCCTTGCCTTGGCAGCAGCAGGAAAATGGCAAAGGTAAGCTGAGTGATGGTGAGCAGGATAGCATGGATCTTGGAGTTCAGGATGGCCAAAGGGCAGAGACTGGAATATATAGGCAGTTGAGGAGAGTTGGAGTGATCTACAGCCATAAGTATGGATGGGTTGCTAAATGCCTCAATTTTGTTCACATGACTGGGGTAGGACATTGCAAAAGCCATAATGTTAAGCATGGGTTATAAATCCATTTTTTTAGCACTGCCGTAACTTCGAATGGGTGCTGAACAAATGGTTGTAAGCCAAGGACTACCTATAAGCCTTAAAGTAGGTTTGACAGAGTTATTAAAAGAGGAAATTTCTTTCTCTTGTCTATCTGACTAAGGTTGCCTTGAAGTCCATTACTGTCCTGCTCATGCTGATCTTTGGATTCATCCCAAAACTGGTCTACCTCATTTCACATAATGTTTCTTTAAAAGTCAATTCAAATAGCTATTTAAGTTTTTCCTCATTAAAAACAATGTCCTTTTTATATTACTTTCTGGAACATTAGAAAAAAATATAAAGAAAATGCAATTTTGTAATAATCTTAAGCCTGAAGATAGCATTTCCCCCCTTAACTTGTTAATCTCTCTTGTAATATCTAATTCATAGTTCTTCATATTTCTATAGCAACGTGCCTTACATAAGATGGGTTACTCAACAGAGTTGTGAGTTGAAAAGTATCAATTGTACCAGCACTGATGCATAAACTTTCCAACTCCAATATACATTTCTCACATGAATAGAACTGCCGAAATGTATGGGGAGTGACATGCAGTAAAATTGTTCTGAAACCATAAAGAAGGGATTTTCCAGCATTAAGCAAAACAACTCCTTCCAGAATGTGGAAAAAAGCTTTGAAAACGTTGCTTACAGCTTGCAGAAATGCTTCTGAATTATTCATTAAAAGAAACTTCCTGGAGAAGCAGCCACAGCATTTCTTGCCATCCAGACAATTCCCACACCAAATTCCAATCAGCAGTAAAACCACTCCTATTCATCACAATTCTACTTCATGCTCCTTAAAGCTATTTGCTACAGATAGGAGATCGTGGGTGTTTTTACATACTAAGCAATTAACTACGTTATTTTAGTTACCATCCCCTTTAGCATTTTGGAGTGATTTCATTTCCTTTTCAAGTTTAGTAAATAAAAATAAAATAATATGATAGGTCTATACAGAGCAGCTCTGTGGATAGGTATTATCAGTGATAGTTACATTGAATTTGTCATGTTCAGCTGTTTGAAAGAATTTGGAGACAAATATTAAGAGAAGGCTGTCGCCTTCATAATGGACAAGGAAAGGACAAGAGGAGTTATCAGTACTTTGATTACCCACTCAGGCAAATCTAGCTTGGTTCCCCCCCCACCCCGCCACCCCGTTAGCTATGCAAATTGGCAGGAACAACCAAACAAAGTTAATATGTGTTTCTGATCACTGATGTAATCACTATATACAGTATAAGATTAGAATGGGTGTGGGGTGTTTGTGAGCCCAGGGAGGCCAGGGAAAGAGGGTGTGGGGTGCATGTGTGTGTGTGTGTGTGTGAGTGAGTGAGTGCAGGGAGGCAGGTGAAGGAGGTCATAGGATGAGTTTGAGCAAAGGGGGAAAGAAGGGCATGGTGTGCAATGAGGGGTGGGGAAGGCTTTTCTTGCTGGTTTCCCCATTGACTTTGCTTGTGGGAAGCCAGCAAGGAAAGTCACAAATGGAAATCACATGACAGCAGTATGCTGCAAACAGTTGTAAATGCAAGCTGGTTGCCAAGAACTTGAATTTTGTTCACATAACTATGCAGGTGTTGAAATGGCTAAAAGTCTGAGGACCAGTCGTAAGTCTCCCTTGTTTAACTTCAAACGGTTGCTGAATGAATGATCATAACTTAAGGACTACTTGTATTGAAATGCCTCTGTGTGTGTGTGTGTAAATAAATAAGATGGGAGTTGGCTGGACACTAAAGGGAACCAGATGACAATTTAAGGAGAAGAACACTTCAACTTATTTATACAGAATGGTGCATCATATTTTAACAATGGATGTACTAAAGGATATTTGAGCACATTAGATCCAGAAGTTAATTTGAAAAATGTCTGCTGTTATATACTGATCATGGTAAGAAAATGTTATGGAAAAGGAACAAGCTTTACCAGATGAGACTGATTCTGATTTGAAAGGGGATATAAAAATGACTGGTTATGGGAATGATGTGGAAAGAGATGCTACAATAGATATATAAATGAAATCCAATGATGTTTTATCAAATCAAAAGAGTGACCTGGATAACTTTCTTATACTTATAAAAGAGAGACATTAATATTGTGAAGAATTTTGTGTGAGAGAAAAAAGAATAAGAAATCAAGTTCCAAGACTTTATTTGATTGGATTAAAGATCAGATTGTTAAAAGAGAGGGAATGTTAAGATGGTTTAGTTGCTCAAGACTAAAACAGATACATTGCTATCTCTGGTAACTTGTAATGGACTTTGCTGATCAGGACTAAATGATGAGGCTTCGAAGATTTGTTTATTGAAGAGATGAAGTATGAGAAGAAGAGACCATTTATTGTATTTTAAGAGAAAATGCTAAATTACTAAAATTGTATATAGTTCTTATGAAGGGAGAATACTCTTTATATATTCATTCCACTTTCTTTTCTTTCTTTTTTCTCTTTCTTTTTGGCACTTATTGATTCTTCTTTACTTTTACTCTGGTTTATATTAGTTCTTATCTTTTTAATTATAAACTTCAATATTATTATATAGAAGGGAATATGAAATTAAAAGCAAAAACAAATAAATTTAGCTTTTATAGGACAAACAGATAGGCCAGTTCCACATTTGAGTTTAAAATCACTGTATTGTCATTAAATTTGTTATTAGATATCTTTAAGCCTATGAAATCAGAGGTAAGGTCCCAGTGAGCTAAATAAATATATTTTCTTTACATACTGTTCTGGTTTACAATCAGGTAAATATAATTTTTTGCTTTTATTTAACCTATATTTGATAATCCTTCTACATGTGAGTTATAAATCTAAATATTGCATTTAAAGACTAGACTTTGGATAATGTACAGTTAAATAAATTGACAAAATCTACAAAATATAAAATAACAAAAATTTAAAGAATGTTCCACTGGATAACTTATGATTGCTATCTTTCAGCAGTTAGTTAATGGGCTTTTATTTAAACACAATTACATCTGTTCTTTTCTCAGTTTACTGTATTTTTAAAGTTTCTAATGATAGGGATCTCACTGCTTGCCTTGATAATTTGCTTCAATGCATGACTATTCTTGGAAACATCTTCCTTATAAATTACTAAAATCTTGCTTTCTTTGTTCCAGCCAAGACATCCATATTTTTAAAATTAAATGTTTGGTTACTATTATTAGTGACAATTTATATTTATGCCTTTGACTCAGTCTTGAATATTTGACAAGTTTTCTTGGCAATATTTTTCAAAAGTGGCTTGCCATTGATTTCTTCCTAAGGCTGAGAGGGAGACAGTGACTGCCCAATGTCATCTAGCTAACTTCATGCTTAAACCAGGACTACAACTCATGGTCTTCCTGTTTCTAGCTCATTGCCTTTAACTACTACACCAAACTGGCTGTCAGCTCTACCATCCTTGCTACACTCTGCTAAACTATTGGAATCCTGCCATAAACTGGGAGAGGGGGCACAGGCATTTGGGGAAGAAGTGCAGGAGGAAGTAGAAGGAGGCAAAGGGAGGGGGGAGGGATTGGCATTGACATAAATCAGACGTGTGAAATCCAGACTAATCCAGCTGCCCAAGGAGGCCTAGCCTGGGAAAGTATGCACAATCATTTCAAGACATGCCTAACATCAAAGCGATTCCCAAAATATTGCACAGGGTTGCTATTGGATACTGACAGTCTGGCAAAGGGGAGGGGGGAATCACAAAGGGGAAAACTTGTAACTTTGTATGGGAAGCTTTAGTTCTAGCCTGCTTTTGCTGCAACCAGTAATCCTTAGTAAAAGCACCTATCACTCAACCAAATGGAGTCAAGGGTTTTTCTTTCCTAGGGATCTGGCTGGGGCAAGTCTGACACTGGTTCACACTATAGACAACAGCATGACAATAGTTAATGTTGCTTGAACATTGCAAAGAAAAACAAGAACACTTACTGTATATATGTGCTAAATATGTAAGCATATTAAATATCCTTAATAGATTACCAGTATGGAATACAAGGCCAAGGTCCACACTGTAATTAGAGAGAGATGAAAAAAATAACCAAATGCATTTGGATTTAGCTAAGAAAGAGGTTATCTCACTCTCATGTAGATTTGTGGGCTTGAAAATGATTTTCTCTAAGGAAAATCATCATGAAAAGCAATTCCACATGTCTTCTAATCAAGATGTGGGTACTCCATCAATGGAGGCTTTCAAGAAGAGACTGGACAGCCATTTGTCTGAAATGGTATAGGGTCTCCTGCTTGAGCAGGGGGTTGGACTAGAAGACCTCCAAGGTTCCTTCCAATTCTGATGATGATGAACATGATGGTCTGATTAAGAGTAATGTTGAATAATTTCCAAATTTATCTTGAAATGTAAGGTTTTCAGTTACTGTAAAGTTGTTGTTACTATACTACTACTATGGGAAGAATCAGAGAGCATGTCAGGTCAACAACAAGGGCGCTTATATCTTGTCTTGTTAATAAACAGCAGATGCAGTTAACTACGTGATCTTACTGAAAAAAATAGAGCAGTAAAGACTGATACTAAATTTTCTTTTTATATATGATTAGTTGAGTGACACAGAACATATGTGAAGTTGAATGGTCTATTTTTGGTGAATAAAGGAAAGTTGTGGTTGATATCCTCAACAGTGAGTAGGTGCTGAACATTGCACCGGCATGCTATTGGTCATATCATATCACTTTTGGTCCTTCCTAATTTTGCTGTAATGATGGATGATGCCTTGAGTGCATCTAAGCTACTTTGAAAGAAGAAATGCATAATACTTAGGAGTGATATTTTGTCCAGAAGTTCCTAAAAAGTCAACAAAGGCCAAAGCATACATCAAAAAAGGCAATATTGAGATAGAAACAAAAGGTATGAAATGAAACAAGAACATACAGTGCTTCAAATCTGATGCTACAAACATGGTTTGAAGAGGACATAATTCTCCATGCCACATTGTCATTGCCTCCTTAAAGAACCTAGGACTGCACAGTAGCCACAACAACACACAAAAATATACATTTCAGTTAAGAAAGTGCTGTTAGGTGAGATGAGACAAGGTATTTTGGAGAAGATGTGGGATACTCCTGATAAATTAAAATGTTTATTTTACTGATATTACCCCAGTTACTATGTGAGTTCAAGAAAATATAAATGTTATTTAAGGACAACAGATAGTGACAGATTTGGCTAAATGGGAGAATTTGCAACTATCATTGATAGGGAGGATATCAACTATTAAAATGAATATATTGCCTAGAATTTTATATTTGTTCCAGACAATTCCAATTAGGTTGGGAAAAGAGTATTTTGAAGATCTAAATAAAATCGTGTTAAAATATATCTGGCAGGGTAAAAAGGCGAGGATAAAATTAAAATTGTTGCAAGATGTTAGAACAAGAGGAGGTTTTGGTTTGCCGGATTGGGAATTATACTATCAAGCTAGTAATTTGATGTGGATTAAAGAATGGATAATGTTATGAAATATTAGATTGTTGACTTTAGAAGGACGTGACTTGTTGCTGGGTTGGCATGCTTTCTTATGGTATATGAGTACAAAAACACAGGGTTATTTTAGAAGACACGTTATATGAGAGTCTTTGTTATCAAACTAGGAGAAGATTAAAAGATATCATTATTTAAAAATTTAAAAATTCTGGTTATCTACTATTGAAGCATTCTCATACTCAATAACATTTAGAAAGGAACAAATTGTTAGATATTGGGAATTATTGAATGAAAAGGGCGAACTTAAATCAAAGCAAGAGTTAGAAAAACAAGAGATAAAAATGGATTGGTTTTCATATATGCAAATACAGTCTAGATATGATAAAGATTCTAAGACAGAGGGTTTTTACAGTAATTTGATGAATTTAGATAAAATTTTAACAGGTTCTGATGAAAAACTGTATGATTATCTATTAGAAGTAAAACTGGAAGAACAAGTTAAAGAGACAATGATTCCATGGGGGAAAAATTTTGGTTATGGGATTGATCTAGAGAAATGACAAAAATTGTGGTTGCAAAACTATAAAATGACAATGTCAACAGCATATAAGGAGAATTTGTATAAGATGTTTTACAGGTGGCATCTACCCCCGGCGAGAATAGCCAGGATGTTTAAGAATAAATCGGAGAAGTGTTGGAAGTGTTATCAGACTCTGGGTTCATATTACCATATGTGGTGGACATGTGCAGAAGCTAAAAGATATTGGACTAAAATCCAGACATAGTTGGAAAAAATGACAAAGAAACACATTGACTTTAAACCAGAGATATTTTTATTAGGGATTTTATCAGAAACATATAATAGAGAATTGATATATTTAATTGTGAATGTTTTAACAGCGGCTAGACGCCTGGAGAGCGATTGGAGGGCCAGTCGCTCCAAATCTGACCGAACACTGGTGAGGTCTCATATTAAGATCTACCTAGTGGCCATAAAAGTGGCAAAATCTAATTATTTTTCCGCTCTTATCAGGTCTGCAGAGAACTACCCAGCAGCCCTGTTTAGGGTGACCCGCTCCCTCCTTCATCTGGGAGCAAGGGAAGACCCCTTACAGGGCAGGGCTGAGGATTTTATGCAATTCCTGCATGAGAAAGTCACTCAGATTCGGGAAGGTCTGGACTCTGATTGGGTAGATTCGGATGGGGTGACGGAGGTGGGTCTTGAGAATGTTATCTGGGAGGGGTTTGACCCTGTGACTCCCGAGGACATGGACAGGATTCTGGGTAGGCTTAGTGCTGCCACATGTTTATTGGACCCGTGTCCCTCCTGGTTGGTACTGGCCTCCCGGGCGGTTACACGAGGCTGGCTCCAGGGGATTATTAATGCTTCTTTGAGTGAGGGTTTCTTCCCTCCCTCTTTGAAAGAGGCGGTAGTGAAGCGCCTCCTCAAGAAGCCTTCCCTGGACCTGGCTATATTAGCGAGCTATCGTCCAGTCTCCAACCTTCGCTTTGTTGTGAAGGTTGTTGAGAGTGTGGTGGCGCGACAACTTCCCCAGTACCTGGATGAAGCTGACTATCTGGACCCATTCCAGTTGGGCTTCAGGCCAGGGTACATCACGGAAACGGCATTGGTCGCATTAGTTGATGATCTCTGGAGGGCTCGGGACAGGGGTTGTTCTTCTGTCCTGGTCCTATTAGATCTCTCAGCGGCTTTTGATACCATCGACCATGGCATCATGCTGTGACGATTGAAGGGGCTGGGAGTGGGGGGCACTGTGTTGCGGTGGTTCTCCTCCTTCTTCTCTGACCATACACAGTTTGTGTTGGCAGGGGGACAGAGGTTGACCTTGAGGCACCTTGTTTGTGGGGTGCCGCAAGGGTTGGTCCTATCGCCCCTATCCCAATGATGCCCTTGACGTGATGTCCCAGTGCCTGGAGGCCGTGCAGATCTGGATGGGGAGGAACAGGCTTAGACGCAACCCTTCCAAGACTGAGTGGCTGTGGCTGCCGGCATCCCGGTATAGTCAGCTGGTGCCATCGCTGACTATTGGGGGTGAGATCTTGGCCCCCTCAGAGAGGGCTCGCAACTTGGGTGTTCTCCTGGATGCACGGCTGTCTTTGGAAGAGCATATGACGGCCGTGGCCAGGGGAGCTTTCTATCAGGTTTGCCTGATACCCTAGTTGCATGGAGCCGAGGATTTTGTTCAGTATCTGTATGACAAAATCACTCAGATTCGGGAAGTTCTGGACTCCGACTGGGTAGATCCAGCGGGGATGACGGGGGCAGGTCCTGAGAATGTTATCTGGGATGAGTTTGATTCTGTGACCCCTGAGGACGTGGACAGGATTCTGGGTAGACTGAATGCGACCACATGTTTGTTGGACCCGTGCCCCTCCTGGTTAGTGCTGGCTTCCCGGGAGGTGACGCGAGGCTGGCTCCAGGGGATTATAAATGCTTCTTTCCCGCCGCCTTGAAAGAGGCGGTGGTGAGACCTCTCCTCAAGAAGCCTTCCCTGGACCCGGCAACATTGGCTAACTATCATCCAGTCTCCAACCTTCGCTTTGTGGCGAAGGTTGTTGAGAGTGTGGTTGCACGACAGCTTCCCCAGTACCTGGGTGAAACGACGTATCTAGATCCGTTCCAGTCGGGTTTCAGGCCTCGGTACAGCACGGAAACGGCATTGGTCGCGTTGGTGGATGATCTCTGGAGGGCTCGGGACAGAGGTTGTTCCTCTGTCGCCGCTGGGTGAGATCATCTGTGGTTTCGGGGTGGAGTACCATCAGTACGCTGATGACACCCAGCTGTACATCTCCACCCCAGACCACCCCAACGATGCCCTTGAAGTGATGTCCCGGTGTCTGGAGGCCGTACGGATCTGGATGGGGAGAAACAGGCTCAGGCTCAACCCATCCAAGACCGAGTGGCTGTGGTTTCCGACGTCCCGATATAGTCAGCTGGTGCCATCGCTGACTATTGGGGGAGAAGCATTGGCCCCCACGGAGAGGGTTCGCAACTTGGGTGTCCTCCTGGATTCACGGCTGTCTTTAGAAGAGCACTTGACGGCCGTGACCGGGAGGATTTTTCATCAGGTCCGCCTGATTCGCCAGTTGCGTCCCTTTCTGGATCGGGACTCGTTACGCACGGTCACTCATGCCCTCGTCACCTCCCGTCTGGACTATTGTAACGCTCTCTACATGGGGCTCCCCTTGAGGAGCACTCGGAGGCTCCAACTGGCGCAGAGTGTGGCCACGCGGGTGGTGATGGGAGCGACGTGGCGCTCCCATGTAACGCCTCTCCTGCGCGAGCTGCACTGGCTCCCGGTGGTCTTCCGAGTGCGCTTCAAGGTCTTGGTTATCACCTTCAGAGCGCTCCATGGCTTAGCACCTGGCTATTTACAGGACCGCCTGCTGCCACCAATAGCCTCCCACCGACCAGTACGCTCCCATAGAGAGGGGCTCCTCCGGGTGCCGTCGGCCAAACAATGTCGACTGGCGGCCCCCAGGGGGAGAGCCTTCTCTGTGGGGGCACCTACGATCTGGAACGAGCTCCCCCCGGAGATACGGAGGATTCCGGATCTGCGTACCTTCCGTCACGCGCTTAAGACGTTTTTATTCCATCAAGCTGGCCTGACCTAAACTTTTCCTCTTTTTAAATGGAATTTTAAATTTGGTTTTAATTTATTGGGGTTTTAAAATGTCCCAGCCAAATTTATTTAATTAGTTTTATCTCTATTTTAAATTTTGTATCTATATGTTTTATTTTATGGCTGTTCACCGCCCTGAGTCCTTCGGGAGTAGGGCGGTATACAAATTTAATAAAATGAAAATGAAAATGAAAAAAATATGAAACATGAAATAAATGTAATAATAAAATATATGAAGTGTTTTTTTACGGGAGATAAGCCACTGTTAAATAATTGGTAAATGAGAATAATAATACAAAGGGATATAATAAATTGTCAAATGAGAGAAATTAAATAACTTGTAAATTTGGGATATGGGATTAAGCATAACAGAATTGTAACCAATCGATTCATTTTCAGTAATTGTAATGGATGATGGTTGTTTTATGTTTTGTTTTGTTTAAAACAATATTTTTTTTTTAAAAAATAAATGTTATTTAAGGAGATGCAATCAGGTGTGCCATGCACGCCCACACACTTTTTCCTTAAGCTCTTTTTAGCTTCAGGTTCGAAACCTGGTACTTTCCCTAAAAAGATGGTTCAAGGCTTGCATTGTCAGATGATCTTTAGGAAGAGACATCTCTTCATCATAGAGTGAAAAATAGCCAACCTTACTCAAGGAGGTTACCTGAGGCTGTGCATCCCCAACAGAATAGCTGTCAATCTCTGCCAGAACTCATATAGCGAAAGAGAGTCTACTGCATTTCAGGGTAATTGGTTCCACTCCTGAATGGCTCTTGCTATTAAGAGATATTTTTTTTTCTATCATTCAATCAGAATCAGTTTTCCTCTAACCTGAATCCATTGTGCCTGTTCTGCATTCTGGAACTACACAGAACACAGCTGAAGAGCTATAGTAGACCTCCTCACAAGCTCATATTCAGCTTATGAACAACTGCAATTTAAGATCCGTTTCATACACATTATTTCTAAGTCAGATATTCCTCATCCTGTACTTCCTCATTTACTTTTTTCCTAAGTGAAGAGTGAACTCACTCACTCACTCTCTTAAATTTTAATCTGTTACTTTGATTCAGTTCTATAATTGTTGTTTCTATGTTCTAGAGTGTCAGCTCTCCCATCCAATTTTGTATTCTCTGAAAATCTGATTAGCATTCTTCCACCTCTTCACTCAAATATTTACTGAAAAATGTTACATTATCCCCAAGACGAAAACATATGGTAACACATTGCCACTCAACACATTGCCCAATGATGATGATGATAAGAAGACAGGTGATGTCTATTTTCAGAGAAAGAAAGGAAAAAAAGAAAAAAGAAAGAAAAGAAAGAAAGAGAAAAGAGCTTAGTGTAGTAACTATACAGAGATTTCAAGTATTCGATACATTTCACCAGCATTATGTTACTCTCATTATTGTAGCATTGTACTAGATGGTTACTGTATTTTTCAGTCTATAAGACACATTCCCCCCCACCCCCAAAGTAGATGGAAATGTCTGTGCATCTTATAGAGCTAATGTTGCCAAAGCCCCGCCCACCCGCCGACCCCCACCCTTCGGCCTCTGCCTCCCAGCAATTTGCCTCCTTGCAGCAAACAGCAAATAGCCTGGTCAGCTTCAGCACAACCTGATTTGGCATGAGCAGCTGATTGGCAGTTGGATTGGCTCCCGGAATATTGCCAATCAGCTGTTCCAGGCTGCGGGGGTCACTGCCGCCCATTGCTGCCGCTGCCTATCACTGCCTCTGCGTGCTCCATTTTCGGCCTCTGCATGCCCCATTTTCAGCCTCCCTTTCTGGGAGGCAGAGATAGATTTTTTTTTCTTGTTTTCCTCCCTAAAAGCTAGGTGTGTCTTATGGTCCAGAGCGTCTTATAGCATCTTATATATGCGAAAAATATGGTAACTGTTCTATATTTTAAATTATTTTTATGATTTTTGCCTGTGAACAGTCTTGAAAAGTATAAAACTTTTTAAACAAATGAATAAAAACTTGTTCTACAAGTGATATGATTCCACATATTGCAGATGGCGATAATGAAACTGAGAGTGTCTTGCCAAAGACAGAAGTTGATGAATATAATGGGAGGGATACTAATTTTGAGTTCAGTTTCTTACAGTTTCCACTACAGATTTTTATGATGTTATCTCTGCTTACTCCAGTATCTCCTAATAACATCAGTCCAGCTTGAAGGAAAAGATTATGGATCTTTTACAGATGCCATCAAATTTCAACTGGGAAAATAGAAAATTAGTGAATTATTTTAAAACAGACTGCCCATTGCTCATTTTAATTAATTCCGTGACTGAAATAGAAAGTCAGATGAGATAAAAATGTACATTCCTCTGTTGATTGAGTTAAGCTGTATAATGCCAAAATTAGAAGTGGAATTTTGTTGAAGACAGGAAGGCAAAAGTGAAAAATGAAAAAAGTAACCCATATATTTATGAGGATACGATTTTTATTTTAGAAACCATTTAAATTATTTTTATCACTATCTTTATATATTGAATAAATCTAACTTGTTCTTCGTCTGATAGTGTAAAAACAGTTTAATATGGAAACTCTCAAAGATAAATGGGACATCATGAGTTCTAGTCCCACCTTAGGCATGAAAGCCAGCTGGGTGACCAGTCACTCTCTCTCAAAGCCCAACTCACCTCACAAGGTTGTTGTTGTGGGGAAAATAGGAGGAGGAAGGAGTATTAAGTACGTTCTCCATCTTCAGTTGTTTGTAAAAACAAGAAAAGTGGGATAAAAACAAACAAATAAATGTAAGTATGAACCAGTTGCCAAGCATCTGAATTTTGATCACATAATCATGCGATGCTGCAGAGGTCGTAACTGTGAAAAATGGTCACTTGTTTCAGTGCCATTGTAACTTTGAACAGTCACTAAATGAACTGTTGTAAGTCAAGGACTACCTGTACTGATACAAGTTGAGGTGGCGCAGTGGTTAGGGTGCAGTACTGCAGCTACTTCAACTGACTGCTAGTTCAGCAGATCAGCGGATCAAATCTCACCGGCTCAAGGTTGACTCAGCCTTTCATCCTTCCGAGGTGGGTAAAATGAGGACCCAGATTGTTGGGGGCAATATGCTATTTAGTATACTATCTTTGGTGTAAGCCACCCAGAGTCCTCAGAGAGTGGGCGGCATAGAAATATGAATAATAAAAATAATAAAATAAATAAAAATAAGTCCTATTAAATCGGGCATTTTCATCATTTTTAATTTTAATATATTCGCAGTATCAAGATTAATGTGGGAAGATGCACAAGAAAACTAATTTAGCTCAATGTGAAACCAGGGGTGGCACAAATAATTTATATGAGCCTTTCTAAAGGTATGTGGGAATGACCTAGGAGACAGGAAGAACCACAGACTAGGCAACCACCATGCAAAAGGTGTCTCAGCTCCCAGAAGCAAGGGCGTGTGGGAAGCTTCTTAGAAGGGACTCTCCCTAGTTTTCTTTGAAATGAAAGTAAAGGAGGGGAGAGATGCTTTCCAATTCTCTCAGATTCTGCCGTACAATAAAAGCAGTTAATACTCAGGCTTTGTGATTCTTGTCAGGACTTCCTCAAAAGGCTGATAGCCGAACTCAGTTTTGAACCGAAATATTTAAAAGATTCAAGTCAAGACACACTATGGCAAGATTTCTTCCATAATCTATCTCCCTAGAACTTGCTGTGCAGGCTTATAACATAAATATATATTTAAATGGGGAATGAGGAGACAGAAAAGAAATTCTTCCTTTTCATTTCTTAGCACTGAAATGAAAATTAATCATGGGGTTTGCATTTTGACAAAGATGGAAATTTTGGGGGGTGGGGGGTGGGAAGGAACAGAGGCAGAAGCGTAGAGTGATCAGAGCAAATATTTGTACTTGCTTCATTTGGTTATGGAAATAACAGGTAGGTAGGTATGTAGGTAGGTAGGTAGGTAGGTAGGTAGGTAGGTAGATAGATAGATAGATAGATAGATAGATAGATAGATAGAAAGATAGATAGATGATAGATAGATAGATAGATAGATAGATAGATAGATAGATAGATAGATCCATATAGTCACCATATAATACAAAAATTATATACATTTTACCATCGTGGTTCTTTTCTTGAGCCTGTTAAAATATTTCCTTCAAAATAGAAATCAAGATTGACCTTTTTAAATAGGTTATTCCATCACATAGTATGTTCTTTCTTCTTTATGTTTGTAGCAGTTGAACAGACTTACCAGTACAGACTGGCTGTGTTTTATATGAGGAGAATCACACTCTAATAAACAAGAACAATAGGATCTGATCTTACAGTCCACTCCACCCTTCCAATTATTATATTGTTCCTTTTCAAGATACTATTCCTTAAACTGGAAGCAAAGTAAAACAATCAGCAAATTAGCTGCTGAATCTACAAATCTTATCCGAATGTGCATTATGATGTTATGACCCAGTTGCTGTTCTTACAAAAGGAATGTTTGAATCAGAATGCGTAGTTTGGCATTTGCCCACTTTTGCACAGACCTATGGAGATGATCTAAGACAACAACAAGGGCAGGACCATGGACTGAGTGCAGTAAGATAAGAAAGACTGAATCTCTACAACTCCCTGGGATATATAACGGGGAGAAGGGAGAAAACAGTTTCATCTAGTCAGTAGGGATTTCCAGATTTGTCAACTTTAAGATTTGTGGACTTCAATTCCCAGAATTTCACAGCCAGCATAGAAGAAGTTCTGCAGGAGGTTGCCAAGTTAAAGTTGCCAAGTTTGGAGAAACCTGATCTAGTGGTTAAGGTACCAGGCTAGAAACCAGGAGCCTGAGAGTTCTAGACCCACCTTAGCCATGAAAGCCAGCTGGGTGATTTTGGTGTGTGTGTGTGTGTGTGTGTGTGTGTGTGTGTGTGTGTGTGTGTGTGTATAAAAGAATAGAAACTGGATACACATAAATAAATGCATAAATCAAATCAAATCAAAACAAAACAAAACAAAAGAAGCACACCTCCAGTTACTATAGTTTATATCAATACTTTCCCTATGGAGTTTGTTTTCTAATTTAGACTTAACACCTTGTTCCTTTGCAGAGGTTCATGCCAGTAGAAGCTGTGTGCTGGGCCAATGCTGTGATTTTTTTTTTTTTTTACAAAAAATATTTCCTCACATATCTTTTGACAGCACAGCCTGTTTGTGTTTTTAATTCCAGCAATTGCCACAGCGTGTTAACAAATTGCCTGTGCAGCCTTCAGATAGTATCATTGTAAAAACAAGCCTTAAAATAAAATAAATTCAGCATACAGCAAACAGCCTTCCTGTAACCAGTACATCCTGAGGCATAAGCTATTTCAGCCAAGCTACTTTGTTATTGTTTAAACTATATAACCTTTTCGCTTGAAAAGAAATATATATCAGCTCTTACAGTGAACTATAAAAAAAAAAAGAACCAGCAATTTTGGGAAATGTGTCAGCGTGGCTTCTACTGCAGCTAGTTCCATTTTGGCTTAACCAAAATAGCTGTTAATGCATGAAGAAATGTAACTAGTGATATTAAAGACTAATTTCCTTATTGATTTTGTCATCTGGGTTACGTGATCATGACTAGGCTGGTTCCTTAGCAACAAGACTGAATTTGAAGAGGAAGCTTTGAGTTTTGCTTTGGATTTAGAGAGTATAAACCACTTGAGGTACTCAAAACCTAGGCGTATGAACAGGAATCCCACAAAAAAAGCAGATTAATGGATGAAAACACAATTCTGTCTCTCACAATTGTTGATTTGCCTTTTGATAAATACTCAGTAATGACAGTTTTACAATTGTATCAATGACAGAATTCTTTCTTTGAAAAGAACTGGCATTTAGGTGGGAAAATTAAAGGAAGAAATTATTTCCACATGTATCTTTTGAAGTATAAATGGTAACTATCACTACACATGATACAAAAATTATAGACAAAATTTGCTTAGTTTATAAATATCATTTGAAACTATAGAAATATACTTTCTAGTTTTTCCCATTTCCAACTATATGAACCACTGACAGATTGTTTTTACTATTATGTCCACAAACAAACAAACAAAAAATTCTTGTGCAGGAATATCTTTGTCAGGAAATTCACTTGTTTTCTTATTTCATCTATATAGCAGTTTATCCTTAGCATTTGGGGACTAGCTTTTCCAAACATATTACAAAACAGTATTTTCATATTTAAATATTTTAAATTAAGTTCTTATTGATAAAATAAGTTACATTTAGAAATAATGGCTTCCAAAATTATTTGATGACACACTCATTATTACATGAATGACAAGGATTCATGGGCATGAATTGGCATGAGTTTGGGCAATCATGGGCATAATTGCTCAAACATTTACTTATTTTTTCTTTTACTAATGTAGAAAGAAATTATTACAGTCTAGTTAATCCTCTCTTTACTTGGAAAAAAATTATGTTGAAATCACAGTTTTAGTAATAGCTCCAACACAGCATTCCTTCCCTTCATCTGCATATAATTTATGCTACATCTATTCTTGAGTGAGGGAAAGTCAAGTAAGGGAGATTTTGACAGTAATATGGAACATGAAGCAGTGAAATTTTATATGTTGGAAAATGGAAATATGTCAATTCTTACAATGGTAGAATGGATGGAAAATGATGGAGCTAGAAGAGATGGCAAAATTAACTGTTTTAATCAGAGAAATCAATATATCTAGTTTTGTTTCTATTTGGAAACTACTTCTAGACCAGTGATGGCTAATCTTTTTGCCAGCACATGCCAAAAGGGTGGGTGGGGGATTGCGCACATGCGTGCCCACACCCATAATTCTATGTGCCCCGCCCCTGTACATGCACACACAAACCGCCCTGCTCTCCCCACTACTGGCAGGCGATGGCCCAGTGGGCCCGTTTTTCTCTCTCACCTGGCTCCAAAGCCTCTCTAGGAGTCTGGGGAGGGCAAAAATGGCCTTCCCACTCCCCCCGGAGGCCCTCCAGAGGCCAGAAATGGCCCGTTTGCCAACTTCCGGTGGGACCAGAAGTTGGCAAATGGGCCATTTTCAGCCTCCGGAGGACCTCTGGGGGTTGTGGGGAAGGTCGTTTTCACTCTCCCCAGACTCTTAGAGAGGCTGTGGAGGCTGGGGACAGCAAAAAATGGGCTTTCCGGTCCCATCGGAAGTTGGCAAATGGGCCATTTCTGGCCTCTGGAGGGCCTCTGGGAGGGTGGGGAAGGCCATTTTTGCCCTCCCCAGACTCCTAGAAAGGCTCTGGAGCCAGGTGAGAGAGAAAAACGGGCCTTCCCCACCATCCCCTGAGGCCCTCCGGAGGCAGGAAACAACCTCTACTTCCCTATTTCTGGTGGGCCCAGAAGGCCCGAAAATCAGCTGGCTGGCACGCATATGCGCACCGGAGCTGAGCTTGTGTGCCCACTGATATGGCTAGGTGGTACATATGCCATAGGTTTGCCATCACGGTTCTAGACCTTAACCTTAAATCAGAAAAAAAATGTTTTTCTGCGCAAGCGCACACCGTTTATTTCATTCATTCATCAGTGGCAGGTTGGGTGTGCGCTTGCGCAGCCGGCGCATGGACCAGGGCGGCGATGACAGCACATTCAAGGAGAGCAGCTCTGGTAACTTTCAGGCGCTTGCCTTCCCTGGCAGCCAGCCGCGGGAAAAAGGTAAGGAGTAGGACACACCGCGTGGCGAAGGGTGAGTGGGCGGCAGCTCTGCAGCAAGGCTGGAGTTGGGGAATGGTGAATTCCCTGACCTGGTTGAGGTAGGCGGTGAGCAGGCGGCAGCTCCGGGGCTTCAGTGAATGGCGCGTCTCTGGGCCCCAGCCCCCGACCCAAAGCGAACGGCGAGCAGGTGGTGAGGGGCGGCAGAGTAGAAATTTAAAATGTTTTCCTACCGGGTTCTGTGGGCGTGGCTTGGTGGGGGGGTTTCTTGTGACTGAGTAGGTGTGGCTGTGAGTGACACTTAGTTGGCCACGCCCACTTAGTCACAGGACACCCCCCCCACCACACCACACCCACAGAACCTGTAGGAAAACATTTTAGATTTCACCCCTGGTCTGGATCCTCATTTTACTGACCTCAGAAGGAGGGAAGGCTAAATCAACCTTGAGCCCCATCACGATCGAAGTCCAGGCTATGAGCAGAGTTAGCTTGTAATACTGCACTCGAACCATTGCATCACCAGTAGCTTCTGAGACCTCCATACTTCTGCCAACACAGGAAGATTTATCTTCCACAGGAAGATGCAACATCTGCCAACGCAGCCTTAAAACTGGTTTCTCTGAAAGACAAGGGCTACAGTTCCGAACAGCAAAAATCGAGGCAACCACTATTGTAGCAAAGTTTCCTGACTGTGATGATTAAAATTTAGATACACAACAAATAAACAGTGCTGCCCAAATGTTTGCAGTAGGATAATCAGGTAGTCTGAAGTAAGGCTCCATTATAGCAAAGAAACAGTTCGCAATTGCTGGAATATAGCTTAGTAAAGCTCAGGGACATACGGAGGGTATAGTAAAAAAACAAATCAAGATGGCGATTGCAATGGTACTATTGCAACTCTGCCTACTCCCGTATGTTGTGCACTCAATGTACATACAAAACAGGTGAACCTTTCATGTACCATTCTGACTACCATCTCGATCTTTTAATTACACCCTTTGAACAACCTAGAGAAGACCTTTCCCTCATGAGATGAATAATATTTGCTGGCTACCGTTGAGTTCACATTCTTTACAATATATAATTCTGATAACATTGAACTGGATTGTTGCAAAGAGAAGAGAGATCCCCAAACAGATTCTAAATCCTTCCATCCTTGATTGCACTAAACCTGAAGTCTTTGTACAACTCATGATTTCTACTTCAACAGATCGCTGACTGGAATAAAGTATCCAGTAAATAAATCTGAAATCCTATTTGTATTAATGGTCACCCTGCTGTGCCAACTCATACAGCCAGTATAATTCAAGTGGATTTAAGCTAATAGAACTGACATAATTCAATAAAACATGACGCTTGAGATGCATGCAGTCTCAGAGGCTCACATTGTGTGCTGTACAGCAATGCTTGACTTCCCACCAAAAGCTGGATGACATAGGACCATAATGTGAATCTTGCTGGGTCAAATCAAAGACCTATCTGTGCTTGCTCTCTGTCAAATTGAGACTAACCAAATATATCCAGAAAGCTTATAAGTAAGTCATACATGGGAGAGGTCTCTTTAATTATTACTGCTAGGAAGTGGAATTGAAGATATACAAGTTTTATTTTGGAGAATATACTGCTAAGCAAAACAGTTGTTAAGTGCGTTTTGCCCCATTTTACAACATTTCTTGCCACAGTTGTTAAGTGAATCAGTGCCGTTATTAAGTTAGTAATATGGTTGTTAAGTGAATCTGACTTCCCCATTGACTTTGTCAGTAAGTTGCAAATGGTGATCACATGATCAAGGACAATACAATTGTCATACGAGTCAGTCCCAAGCAACTGAATTTTGATCACATGACCATGGGGATGCTGCAGTGGTCATAAGTATGAAAAATGGTCATAAGCCACTTTTTAAAGTGTTGTAACAAATGTTTGAATGCTCACTAAATAAATGGTTACAAATTGATATATTTGTATTTCAATATGTAAACAAATGGTTACAAATATAGCCCCAAGCTATTAAGTCCTGTCTTTCATGAATTGGATTAGGCTCCTTTTAAAGTCACTTAATTCAGTAAGTTATATCTTGCTTCTTAGAAGAGCAGCAGTTGTAAAGGAAATAATCTGGAGCGGAATTTGAGAATGTTTGGGGTTTAAAAACTCCACAAGGATTGAATTTGAGCCTTCAATAACTTTGTGAGAAAAGTTTAAATAATATGGAGTCTCAGAGAATTTTGCCAATTTCATCAATGTAATATAATTTCTAAAATCAAAAGTCACTGTTCCAATCACTTTTCCTCTGTAGAAAAATAATTCCCCCTTTTCTTTCTTGGGACTATCTATAGGTGGGGAAAGGCTGGTTTTGGGGAAGTTTCATAAATACTGTCACTGAGAAGAGGCACTGTAGTCCATATAAAAACCCAAAAGAGATTGGCATAACCAAAACTAAATGGGGTCAGAGTGGACCTCTATTTCTAGATGTGTTGACTACAGTCAGGTCCAGAAATATTGGGACATCGACATAATTCTAACATCTTTGGCTCTATACACCACCACAATGGAGTTGGAATGAAACAAACACTATGTGCGTTAACTGCAGACTGTCAGCTTTAATTTGAGGGTATGTACATCCAACTCAGGTGAACGATGTAGGACTTACAGCAGTTTGCATATGTGCCTCCCACTTGTTAAGGGACCAAAAGTAATGGGACAAAATAATAATCATAAATCAAACTTTTCCTTCTTAATACTTGGTTGCAAATCCTTTGCAGTCAATTACAGCCTGAAGTCTGGAATGCATAGACATCACCAGATGCTGGGTTTCATCCCTGGTGATGCTCTGCCAGGCCTCTACTGTAACTGTCTTCAGTTCCTGCTTGTTCTTGGGGCATTTTCCCTTCAGTTTTGTCTTCAGCAAGTGAAATGCATACTCAATGGGATTCAGGTCAGGTGATTGACTTGGCCATTGCATAACATTCCACTTCTGTCCCTTCAAAAACTCTTTGGTTGCTTTTGCAGTATGCTTTGGGTCATTGTCAATCTGCACTGTGAAGCGCCGTCCGATGAGTTCTGCAGCATTTGGCTGAATGTGAGCAGATAATATTGCCCGAAACACTTCAGAATTCATCCTGCTGCTTTTGTCAGCAGTCACATCATCAATAAATACAAGAGAACCAATTCCATTGGCAGCCATACATGCCCACGCCATGACACTACCACCACCATGCTTCACTGATGAGGTGGTATGCTTAGGATCATGAGCAATTCCTTTCCTTCTCCATACTCTTCTCTTCCCATCACTCTGGTAAAAGTTGATCTTGGTCTCATCTGTCCATAGGATCTTGTTCCAGAACTGTGAAGGCTTTGTTAGATGTTGTTTGGCAAACTCTAATCTGGCCTTCCTGTTTTTGAAGCTCACCAATGGTTTACATCTTGTGGTGAACCCTCTGTATTCACTCTGGTGAAGTCTTCTCTTGATTGTTGACTTCGACACACATACACCTACCTCCTGGAGAGTGTTCTTGATCTGGCCAACTGTTGTGAAGGGTGTTTTCTTCACCAGGGAAAGAATTCTTCAGTCATCCACCACACTTGTTTTCCATGGTCTCCCAGGTCTTTTGGTGTTGCTGAGCTCACAGGTGCATTCCTTCTTTTTGAGAATGTTTCAAACAGTTGTTTTGGCCACGCCTAATGTTCTTGCTATCTCTCTGATGGGTTTGTTTTGTTTCTTCAGCCTAATGATGGCTTGCTTCACTGATAGTGACAGCTCTTTGGATCTCATCTTGAGAGTTGACAGCAACAGATTCCAAATGCAAATAGCACACTTGAAATGAACTCAGGGCCTTTTATCGGCACATTGTAATTGGGGTAATGAGGGAATATCACACACCTGGCCATGGAACAGCTGAGAAGCCAATTGTCCCATTATTTTTGGTCCCTTAACAAGTGGGAGGCACATATACAAACTGCTGTAAGTCCTACACCATTCACCTGAGTTGGATGTACATACCCTCAAATTAAAGCTGACAGTCTGCAGTTAACGCACATTGTGTTTGTTTCATTCCAACTCCATTGTGGTGGTGTATAGAGCCAAAGATGTTAGAATTGTGTCGATGTCCCAATATTTCTGGACCTGACTGTATATTTTTTAGAACTGAAATAAAATTCTTATCATACATCTTTTCAATTTTGGGGGAAGCCCCTTTGAATTCTGAATTTCAGCTAACGATTTGTGTTGTTTCAATCTGAAATGTTCTTTCAGCACTACTTTGAAAAGCCTGATTTTACATTTTAAGGCAATAATAGCACCTTTAAAAAGTACAAATATTAATTCAATAGCTTTCCAAGTTGGAAGAGTGAAATCAAAAGATTATAGACTTGAACTGGGGCCAATTCAGGTTTGCTTGAGGTATTTCTGGCTCATCTCCCAAATTCATTTCGACACCGTGTAGACATTCCTTGCATCTTAAACATTAATGTTACCCCGAAAGCCATTTAGAGAAAGTTGCTGAAGCACTAAGCCAGCTAGTTACCGCCAGTTCCAAATTAGTGGAAGATTTAATAGAGATGTTTCAGTTGCTAAGACATTCTTTTCATACAGATTAAGTGAATCGTTTCTTCAACTAGTCCATTTTTTCCCATGGTCTTAAACATTAAATATAAAATTTGGTTTGAATGTTTTGTGCCCAGAGGAACTGTCCTTTTAAATACCAATCTAATTAATGAATGAATGTAAAGGCTGAAGTCCTATGCACAGTTTCCTGGGAGTAAAATTCCACTGATTTCTTGGGGGGGGGGGAACAAAAACAAAACTACTCCATTTGATGTAATCTGAATGAAAAAAGGCATCCATTTGGCATCCATTTATCCATGAAATAATTCCCACCTACTTGAAAATTGGTACAGTGTACGTTACAATTGTTACATATGACTAAAGAGAAACATTGGAACACATTAGATATTTTTAAAAATTCTATAAAGCAACACATTCCTTATTTTAATTAGTAAACAACCAAATTTTAGTTATTAAAGCTTTAATTATACATTCATTAATATGTAGATTTAATATTACCGATTAACATTTTCTTCTCTGAAATTAAGGAGTGAAAATGAAAATAAATAACTCTGTTATGTTGGCTATTGAGCTCTGGTGGCGCAGTGGTTAGAATACAGCACTGCAGGCTAATTCTGCCCACAGCCAGGAGTTTGATCCCCATACTGTTGGGAGCAGGATGCAAATAATGTTTCTACATTGCCAACCACAGAGTGCTTTGAAGCACTATGGAGTGGTATATAAGGATAAATGCTATTGCTATTGCTATTTAGCACTTTGTCATAAAATATTATCAATGTAAAGTTGAAATGCTATTTTTTTTCTGACTTTCATTACATTATTACACATGTGTATTGTGTACCCTTTGTTTAAATGACAGAGTTTCTTGTGTTTCACTTGGTTGTTATTTGGAATTATTATAGCTAAGATCTTCAAGTCAATGAAAAATACTTTGTCAACCAGAAGCATCGCGGCGAGACAGTCGGGAAATTAGTGGGGAAATGATGAGCTCTGCGAAAACCCGGACTGACGAACCGCTGCCGAGGGGTCTTCAGGCCAGAACCGTCCTGTAGGGATGGGGAAGAAGGAGAGGCACCTTGGAAGACCAAGAGGAACAGGCAAATTCCTCGAAGGTCAGAGGAATTGCTCTCCATTTCGGCAGCGGGGACGGTAGCCATTGCAGCTGTCAAGAAGCTGGGGCAACCAGACTAAGTATTGAGCAGGAGTGGTGAATGCAACAGAGTTTTTGAAGCCGGGTGAGTGACAGCCAACCTACAGGTGAAGTAACAACAAAAAGAATTATTTTTAAACTTGAAACCCCCAGCGTAAAAATAGTGGCTAACGGGCATGGGGGGGAGAAAAAGAGGATGGAAGCAGAATTTAAAGGGACAAAAACCCAAAAAGAAAATTGACTTTTGAATAAAATTATTTGGAAAATTTTAAGAATTAGAAGAAGTAACCCCAAAATTGACTAACGGATTGGAAAGAAAATAAATAGATCGTTTCTTTTTGAAGGCTAACAAAAATAAAAGACAATTGGATATTAAGCCGTACAACAGAAGTGCTCTATACCTAAAGGTAAAATAAAGGAGAAAAAAAAAGAGGGGGGAAAGTACTGTTTAATTCGGACTGGAATATAAAAAATGATTTGGTATTTTTAAAGTTAAAAAGAAGAAAAAAGAAGCTAGATTGTGAATGAGAATTGATACAAAATGGACACTTTGTTAAACACTTAAGAGAATTGTGGATTGTAGAGAGACATCTTCAGGAGAAAAAAGAGCATTGCAATTTGGAATCTTTGTTTTGGAAAATTTTGAAATGCATCAGTGATAATAGTCGTGAGAACTTTTGGGGAGGATTGCTTTGTCTGCAAGCACTTGGACTTTAGAAAAAAAAAGAAAACAACGGACCTTTTAAAACTGGAACAATATTAACACAGAAAGAACAAACTGGCACAGGAAATTAGAGAAATGATGGAAATGATGTACTCGTCATGGAAATAAGAGGAATAATTACAATGTTACATGGAGAATTGAAACTTGAGGACCCAAAAATTGAGATAAAGCACGCTCAAGCTAACAAGGAAACAAAGACAGAGAAGCAAGATACAGAGACTGAATATAAAGAAGAAGATAAAGACAATGAGAGTAATTTTGGAAAAATAATTGAATATGTAAATAGTAATAATAAAAAGGAAATTTTTAGAAATTACATTGGGATTAACAATGGAAAAAACAAGAAGGGTGGAAAGAGACAAAGAAGCGGAGAAGGGTGGCATAGAAAGAATATAAAGAGAAATACTTCAACAGAAAAATTTCTTCTTTGCTATTACAAGGTCAAAAAAGGCTGGGTATTTTCAAGTGCCAAAATCAGGATCACATAGTAAATTCCAGTTAAGATTAATGGTTTGCTCATGCTAATACATAAGAATCTAGTCAACTAATGGTTAGCATTAAATTGGCACTAGATAAAGAATCAGTGGAATTCAAGAGGGGTTGGACTTAGAATATTTATGGGAAGATAACAACTCTAGGCTGATCACTCGCTTGACTCCACCCTCAGGCTCTGTCTGTTCTTCTACAGATATAACAAAACAGCACAGAATCATTGTGATACAATCCCACCTGACATTTCTTCATGCACTGTAATAGTGCAGCTTACAGCACAGCAGTTTTTGTTTGGGTGTTTGTTTGTTTGCTTATTAAATGTATATGGTGCCCATCTCGTGGTTCCAGGTAACTCTTACTATTTGGACAAAAGCAGGAAGCTTCTAAAGATGCTCATGGCTTCAGCTAATGATTAATGTTTTTTATCTCTTTTACAAGCTGAATCTAAATTATCATACCATACCACAGGTCTAGCTGTGTGTGTCAGAATGCTACCTGCTAATTTTGTGTTTTATTTAACTATGATTCCTGTATGTAATGGCAGTGTTTGCCCATAAATTATGAGTTGTCCACTAATAACAGTCTCAGTCATTTTCCTGTATATTTCAAAAGAGCACCAATATGCCCCTTTAATCAATTGCTTTGATTAAAAGCCAGACATCAAATAAATCAGTGGTGGGATTCTGCCGATTCTAGGGGGTTCGGCCGAACCCTTTGTTAAATTGCTGGCTCGCCCTGCCCCTTGCCCCGCCCCTCCGCACTACTATTTATTGCCAATAAATGGGGCGAGTGAGCCAGCAATTTAACAAATGGTTCGGTATTTTTTTTGTAATTTATTGGCCCCGCAGCACACCGAACCGTTTGTTAAATTGCTGGCTCGCCCGCCTCTCGCCCCTCGCCGCCTTCCACCCACGCGGCGCCAGCCTACCGTAGCCAGGGGTAGGCAATTGTGGCTCTTTTACAACCTGTGGACTTCAACTTCCAGAATTCCTGAGACAGCTTGGCTGTCTCAGGAATTCTGGGAGTTGAAGGCCACAGGTTGTAAAAGAGCCACAATTGCCCACCCCTTCCCTAGCCTGAGTTCTGCTGCCTGGGATCCACGTGGGCTGCCACGTGGTTCCCCACCGGCTCCGGACTCACGAGAGCAGGATGGAGAAAGCAGCTTCCACGCCTTCACACACCCTCACTCTCTGCTCTGTTGGATTGCCGGCCGTTCGCTTACCCCGCCCACTCCCAATCTATTGCTGCCTCCGGAGTCCCAGCTGATGGCTAGAGGAAAAAAGACTGTTCAAATTCTTGCCGCGGGGCTTCAAAGGGCCGCCCTATAGCCAGTGGTGGGATTCTGCCGGTTCTAGGAGCCGAACCGTTTGCTAAATTGCTGGCTTGCCCCGCCCCTCCGCACCACTATTTATTGCCAATAAATAGTGGTGGGCGAGGGGCGGGCGAGCCAGCAATTTAACAAATGGTTCGGTGTTTTTTTGTAATTTTATTGGCCTGCGGAGCTTCAGCATAGGCTAATTAGCCCTTGCTTAGATCGGCTCCCGAGTCTCAGCTGATTTGTCTCAGCTGTTTTGCTCAGGGCTCTGCTGCTTGCTGGAGCAATTTTTTTTCCCCCTAGCTATCCTGAAAAACGAAACTGAAACTGCTTTGCTGTTGCTGCAACGTTGGATAATTAGGCAGGCAGATTTCTTTTCTTTTTCCTCACCAAAAAAGGTAGGTGCAAACAATGGGAAATTTAGGGAAAAAGAGGAGAGTTCAAGATTTTAAAACACAAAAGAAAAAAAGCTCTATTTAACTAGGGAATTGTAATAATTGAGATACTATTAATTGTATATTTCTGAAAGCAGAAATGGTTAAGTTGTGTTTTGGAGGAATATATGGGGGAAATTATTTGGTTTATTATTATTAGTAAATATAATTAATTGATTTGTAAGAAATTGGATTGCATGGAAATAATTGGAACATTCATGTTCATATTTATTAATATACAAAAAAGGTAGTTATATAACTAATTGATTTATATTAAAATGTTGAATTGATATTAAACAACTAATATTACATAATTAACCAATGTGAGGATGGATATAAAAATATATGACAATGGGAAGGGGTATAATATAGAATAGAAGGGAAAAATTGAATTTGATTAAGATTAGAGATGAGGATGAAGGGTAATATTGGTTTTTTACAAAAATAGATGAGGAATAAATATGGCAAAAAGGAAATATAGAAATTGTAAATTTAATTGAAATGACTAAACACTGTTTAAATTTGTGAACCGGCCAAATACTCTGTTCAAAGAAAATACATTGTATGTTTGTATGTGTGTTTCTAATTATTGTTATTTATTCATATTTGTTCTCTTTTATTCTTTAAAGTTTAACAATTCATTCTTTTATCTTAATATCTTTATATTTGTTTGGGGTTGGCTTTCTTCCCTTTCATCTTTTTTATTGTACAGCAATCTTTCTCCTCAAACCTACCACCTCTCTCTTTTCTTTCCTTCTTACTTTCTCTTCCTCCCCCTCTTCTTCTCCTTCCTACTTCCTCTTCCTTTCTCCTTCTCCTCCTCTCTTCCTCCCTCTCTTACCCTCCCTCCTACTCTAATTTCCCTTCCCTTCCTTCATCCCTCTCTATTGCTGTATCCTTTTATGCATATGGACTACTCAGAGGGCTGAAAAAGTTATTTCTGACTGGTCCTTGCACTTTTGACCAGTCCTTGAACTTACGACTGTCCTCACATTTTACATTTTTGCCCTATCTTGTCACCATGGTGAAGAGAAGCAGTTGTGAAATGAGTGACATGGTTGTTAAGAATGCTACAATGGGCATAAATGATGACCAGTCATAAGTGTGAGGACCGGTCAAAAGTGTGAGGCCCAGTCAGAAATGACTTTTTTTCAGCCCTCTGAGTAGTCCCTATGCACATAGCCATGCCCACCCGGTCACATGACCAGCTAGCCACGCCTACACAGTCACATGACCAGCTAGCCATGCCTACACAGTCACGTGACCAGCTAGCCATGCCTACACAGTCACGTGACCAGCTAGCCAAGCCCACCCAGTCACGATTGCCAAGCCACACCCCCAACTAAGCCACGCCCACAGAACCTGTTGTTAAAAAAATTGAATCCCACCACGGAAATAAATAAATATCTTAAAACTGTAGTCAGCATAGCTGTTCTATAAAACTGCTTTTAAAAACCCACCTTAATAATTTTTAAGACTAGAATATTGCCATTTGAGTTTTGGAAGTTGGCAATCTTGAATATTGGGTAATACATCATTCCCTGCTGTAGGCCTGATGAATTACTTGGAAGAAATCTTGCAAGCTAGCAGTAAATAGAAAAAGGTTTAGAAAAAGGCTGGTTTTTGTTTGCTGTTTGTTTGTTTTTGGCATAGGCATGCAATTTTGCTGCAATAGTTTATCTTGCAATTTAAATTACTGCAGGTGGTTGGGTTCATTCAAACATTAGCCAAATGTTTGAATGAACATAAATGAGAAATTCTAATCCATCAGAATAAAGACCAGGAAATGAAAGGGTGTGTGTGTGTCAAATATTTTGTTTTACTGGCTGGTGCTTCATTGCAACCTTCACCAATGCAGCTGCCTAATCATTAAAGTGCAACATTGCTAGGAGAAAAAAAAATGACCTTCTATATAGCAAAGCAAATTGCTGAAGGCATCAGAAACTAATGGACATATGCTTGAGCATCCATAAAAAATAAATTGGTTTAATAGTTTATTCAGCTGGAAAATGTTTGGGAGTTAATGGTCAAATTCAGTAGATTCAAGTCATGTTTTTTAGGTATAAAGGTGAATACCTCTAGGCTTTAATTTAAACATATTTTAAATAAGAATTTCTTCATTCAGATCGGGAAATTAGTCCGTAATAGCTGCATACTGGAAATTGAGACAATCCTTTGTTTAATTATGCTGAATATTGCTTTCCTGTTTTAAATTAATCTATACAGCCTGATTTTAAGTAGTATAATTGCTCAATGTTTGCCTAAACAAAAAAGAGTAAGTGGAGCACTTCGTGTAAATCTGTATTACAGTATTATATTTTTCATTCTTGCAAATTTGGACAGTTATGACTATTATGAGTATTACTAGGCATCTAACATACTTAATTATAAAGGAATGATGTCTATAGAAACTCTGATGCTTCCTATGCTTTTAAATGTAAATATAAACACATGAACATTTCAGAGTTTAATGCTTATGAAATATATTGTAAATTGCTTATTGCATTTTATTTAATGAATCTGAATATTGCTTCCCATTATTACAATTATCAAAAAGGTTACAATCAATTGGCACAAAATGATATATTCAAGATGAAAAAAAAATGAAACAACAAATGAAGGCCCAAACTAAACATTCACACACAAAAGGCCTAGAAGTAGAGTCTCTTCTTTAGCAGTGTCCAAAGATGTAAACTTAAATGTTTCTCAAATATCAGAAGGGAAAACATTCAAGAATGAAGAAGCCACTGATGAAAAGATCTGATGGTACTTTATATCAGGTGTCTCCGAACTTGGCAAGTCTTTTAAGACCTGTGGACTTCAACTCCCAGAATTCCTCAGCCAGCCATTGTGGCTGGGGAATTTGGGGAGGTGAAGTCATCAGGTCTTAAAAGACTTGCTAAGTTTGGAAATCCCTGATTTGAATAATTGCAAGTTGATAGTGTGCAGTACTTGACCTTTTATTCTTCACCTGACTCCCTTCCACAAGATGGTCTCCCCTGAGGATCCTAGTATAACTGATCTGGTCTGTAACAGCAAAGGCAATTTCTCAGGTATTGTGGTCTTAAGTTATTTTTTTTTTTAATTTTTTTATTATTTGATTTATATGCCGCCCTTCTCCGGAGACTCAGGGCAGCTTATAGTGCGTTAAGCAATAGCCTTCATACTTTTGTATATTTATACAAAGTCAGCTTATTGCCCCCACAAACCGGGTCCTCAATTTACCTACCTTAGAAAGGATGGAAGGCTGAGTCAACCTTGAGCCTGGCGAGATTCGATCTTACTTTAATTGCAGACAGCTGGTGTTAAATTACAGTGCTTCTGTCTGTTGAGCTAAACCAGGCTAAACCAGAACATAAGAGCCAAACTAGTGGTGAAATCCAAATTTTTTTACTACTGGTTCTCTGGGCGTGGCTTGGTGGGCGTGATGTGGCATGGTAGGTGTGGCTTGGTGGGTATGGCAGGGGAAGGATACTACAAAATCTCCATTCCTTTCCCACTCGAGGGGGAAGGATATTGCAAAATCTCCATTCCCACCCCTGGGGCCAGCCAGAGGTGGTATTTGCCAGTTCTCCGAACTACTCAAAATTTCCGCTACCTGTTCTCCAGAACCTGTCAGAATCTGCTGGATTTCACCCCTGAGCCAAACCTTAGACTGGGGCAATTGGCAGCCAAGGCTATTGCTTTAGTAACAATAGCCAATACAATGACCAACCCTTGACACAGAGCAGGCAGGTTTTCAGTAAAACCCAACAAAATCGCATCCCAATTTTCTTTTTTTGCGGTGGGGGAATGGATGTGCAGCTGATCATTGTGGTTGATGCTTGGTAATGGGGGTAGCAGAGACAGGAGATAGGCATTAACAGGCGCTGTTTTGGATCTACAAAGCCCTATGTAGCTTGGCACTGAAGTATTTATAGGCCTTCATTCCCCACACCAGGAGGAGTTCCTTCCACCTTTTAATTGGTTCCCATTTGGGACATGCAAGCAAGAGATATTTTACTAGAAGAGTACTCAAATCTTCTGCTCGAAATAAAATTCCCTATCCCACCAGGGATAAATTTTAGGTCTGGATAGCCTTGAACTACGCCGTTTACGTTCCAACCAGGGCCGGATTTAGATGAAAAGAGGCCCTAGGCTATTCCACTTATGAGGCCCTTTCACCTATAGTGAAAGTGTAATTTTAATTTTGCTAACAATTTGAATGTAGGCCCCTCTTGATCTTGAGGCCCTAGGCTGAAGTCTAGTTAGCCTATAGGAAAATCCGGCCCTGGTTCCAACCTATGCTTAGTTCATAAGATTATTTACCAAAAAGTCCTACCTGTAAATGAGTACTTTAATTTCAACCATAATAACACAAGGGCTATCAATAGATTCAAACTCAATGTAATTCGCTCTAATCTCGATTGTAGGAAATATGACTTCTGCAATAGAGTAGTAAATGTCTGGAACACTCTACCCGATCCTGTTGTTAGTTTCGCTAATCCCCATACCTTTTACTTTAAACTGTCTACCATGGACCTTTCATGTTTCCTAAGAGGTCCCTAAGGGGGCGTGCATAAGTGCACCAGCGTGCCTACCGTCCCTGTCCTACTGTCCCAATTTATATGTAATCATTCTATGTGTTTATGGCTATGTTTTGCCTATTTATATCCTTTTATTTGTGCCAATTTTTTTCATGTCTATGTCTATACTGTTACTTGTTTCCTTGTACTTGTTGATAAATAAATAAATAAATAAATAAATAAATAAATAAATAAATAAATAAATAAATATTTCTCAGATATATCTCCTATATCCATATTATGGAACAATCTGACCCTTGATATTCTATTGGCAACCTCACTGTTGGCCTTCCTGAAGGTGTTAAAAGACAGAGTTGTTCAGGGGCCTTTGTGGAATGAACGTTCCTTATTACTAAATATTAATAAATTAATAAAAAGCTTATGGCTTTTTATTTGTTTATGTTTTTTTATCAGCTTTCATAATTTTACTCTGCTTTTTAAGTAGCAAATCACCAGGAGAAATTTTTGTTGAATCTGACGGATATAGACACAACAAACAAACTAACATCTGGTTGAACACGAGGCCACCAGTACTGTGAAGTAGAAGGTGGGCTGTTGGTTATCACTGCAGTGCAAAACCTCTTCCCTGAGGGAAGGAGGAAAGTATAACATAGAAATAGTGATGCCATTTTCCCAAGAAAAGGGGAAAGAAAAATCAGGAGGCTGTATATTTGAGCCAATAAATAGGAATCTTGAGGTTGTTACATGCAAACTCAAAAGTTTGGTTAAATCATTAATATATCTTCTTCTCTTCCAATGTCTCACAAATTGATTGTTGGATACAGAGGGCCAAAATGTCCTGTGATAGTGTTAGGAAGCAGTTCACAAGAAACTAAATATTCATGTGCTGCAAGTTTGGCATGAAGGCAATATCAGATTAAAACAAAACCTGCACTCTGTGATTTTCTGCAAAATCTGTTGATATACCGATTGCCTGGGCATAGCCCAGCCCTAGACAGTATATGGGACTCCTTCCAAGAGGTGCCTTCAATATTGAAGAGCATCTTATTAAAAACATTACAGCTTTTTTCAGCAGATAGCAGTTGCCTGGAAGAAATGGCAAACTGCCATAGTCTTTGTCCCTAATCATCAATTGCCTAAAGGAAAATTGTTCTCAGGGCAAAATAACAGAACAATTTCTGAATAATTAGAACAATAAAATGGATAAGTAAGGTCAGATGCTGAAGGAGTGATTTGGAGCTGACAGTCCATCCAATGCAACAAAGATTTTATATGCTTGGTAGTCTACATCAATGGCTTTTTAAAAATTAAACTGGATAAAAATTATTGTAGAAGCCACAGAATCAAATATGATCAATAAAAGATAGAAAATCCCCCAAATTCTGGATCTCTTTGACATTTTTCAGAGTAGATGATGTTAGGTTCAAATCCAGTTTGTCAAAGTCCATCTGAATATACAAAGAAAAGATGTGACATGCTACATAATCCCAAACAGATCAAAAGTAATTTCTCATTCTTATTTTACAAAGCAATTGCATTATTTTGTGCCCCTCCTTTAGGCAAATCAGATTATAATTTCTGATTTCAATTTATTAAAACTACTTGCATTTTGTGGACATTCCAAAAGTTCAGACAAGAGAACACAAAGTAATGGTTCCAAATGACCACAGAGTTTAGGAGTCTGAAATTATAAACTACTCAAAAACCTATGTTTCTTTTTTTGAAGAATGTATGGGCACTAACTGGGAAAGAAGAATATTAAGTACAGTCCTTCTGCAAGTTGTCATCAAGAAATTCCCTCAGGCAGGCGAATTTTTTAAAAGTTGGAGTGTTCTTGGAACCAATGTTATAGCACAATTACAAGTCCGATGAGGAGAGAACATATATCCTCTTTCTCAAAAAATATTAAGTCAGAATATTTGGGAAAATATCCTATTGATGCATGCAAAACAGTAGCTTTGAGCTTTGCAAATGGGGATGTTGGCAATTCTGGCAGTTAAATGTAATACTTCCTTGATTTCAACAAATATGTGGATTGTGGGTCAGGAGCCAATCATTTCCCAAAACTGTGGGGACATGTAAAGAAGAAGTTAGAATAGTAAAGTTTCCTGATGATTGGAAATGGTGAAGTGAGAAGGGACAGCATATTCTGAAATTAGTCCAGAACTACATCTGTGGTTTCTTCCTACATTGATAGGTCTCTTATCTAGGTTCTCTATAAACAGAATTGCCCATTTGGTAGCTCTATCAAAAATCCTGCTTTAAGAATAATGTGTTATAAACTTTGCCGATGTCAAAGATATAGGCTATGCGTATAACTCACACTTGATTACTGAAAATTTTGATTCTTTTTTTTTCTGGATTGCCATTATATTTATCAGATAAGGAATCAGAGGAACAAAGCAGTATAGTCACAGAAGCGGTGCAGCAAATTGTGGCTGGGCTTCTCACATCTATTGTGTCATCTGGATCAGCCATCACCAACCTTTACAGCTTGGCGGCCCAGCATGGTTGAGGGGAACTGGCCTTGCACAAGCAGTGGCCCAGTGCTCACACAGCTGTAGGCGTGCATTCACACTGGCCCGCCACTCAGGAAAGTCGAGCTGCGCATGGCATGTGCACACCATCCTACCACTTGTGCAAGTTGAGCTGCGTGCATGCCAGCCCACCACTCACACAGCCCAGTTCCAAACAGGCCTTGGCCCAGTAGTGGGCCACCGCCCGGGGATAGGGGACCCCTAATCTGGATAATTGTTTGATTTGGATAAGTAGCCAAATATGAACAAAGTAGCCAAATCTGGTTCTAGTGCTGATCTATTTAGTTCTTATACTGAAGAAAGTGTTGATGACCTATTCAGCAGTCAAGAGCATAGCAAGAAAATCAGCTACCATGATTTTGGCCAAAGCAAGGCCTTACTGTAATTAATGCCATCTTCTTTTCCTTGCAGTCTGACACAGACATGAATAATACAAGGAATAATAATGATATATATCTGATTAATTCTATTCATTAGAAAGAAGAAAAATGTTATAGCATAAATACTGTACTATAGGAAATTTTAACATGCCCAAACTCTTCCCACTTTATGTCATTTCTATGCAAAAGGCTGAGTTCTCCCACTACTATGAAGGAGTAGTCTCCATCTGTTGACAGAACATGCATAATTAGTCAAGGCTGGAAAGGCATCTAAGATGGGATCTGCTTCCTCTATTAGGTCACACGTAGAGTCTAACACAGATAACTCAGAACCAAACAGAATTTTTTAAAACTTATTTTCCCCTTAGAACAGCAGACCCTTATCTTAGGATAACAAATAAGTTTGAATGGCTCTGCAATTTCAAAGTCATTGAAGTTGCCAATTGCGATGTGGATATCAGATGAATGTCAGGGTTTCAAGTAACAGACCCAATGCAATCAAAGCTCCACGGCCAAGGTGCTCCTCAAAGTCCAAATTTATTAGGCATGTCATATTGGCACATCTTGTGAAAACCCGACTCTGAAGGTCGCGAGGTTTTCCCCACACAAATTAAATTCAAAGTTCCTTTCCTCAGTCCACATGTCCATCCCATGGTCCAACCAGGTCACAGTGCCAACTCCAGTTGGTCTCAGTCCATACCTCCCCAGCACCTGGTGGGAACGTCCTTGATTCCCAGGAGAAAGAATTTTATTTTGGCTACAAGTCCCCAGCTATCTCTACTCCCCCCTCTAATTCTCACAGCTCCAACCAGCCTTGCTGTGGCAGCCCTGAAGATACTCCAAAATTCAGGGTTCAAGGTTGACAATGAGTGTGTGGTACATAAAAATCTATAATTAATAGGTCAATTACTATATAAAATCATGCATGTTCATGGGATGGGATATTACACATCTCATGAAGTAAAAATCATGCTGTAGGAAATGACTAGGTAGAACCCAAAGACAGGGTCAAATGCATCATACACTTCATGCTTTGATTCTCTGTTCTGGAGTTTTAAGAGAATGTACTACTGAAAGTATATTAAGCTCAGTCTTGTCTTCAACCCAAGAACAAAACATATGAAGGACCAGGCACTATACATGTCACCAAGCTGCACTCACTTTCTGGTTTTACAATGAAAAGCTACTGATTACTTTGTAAGACTGATTCAACTATTCTCTTTTAATACAGGCATTATGTAGCTCTCTTATAAGTCGCTGCATCAATTTTAAAAGTAAACTCTTAAATCAAGAAATGATAATTATATAATCTCTGCCACCTACTGAGCTTCAAACTCCATATGATATTTTAGGGGAGGGGGAAACATTCTTAATAGAACAAAGTGTTTCATGCCATTAAAGTAGCTTAACATCTGTGCAAGTATGAAAAATGTGTTACCGGTTTAAGAACTGCATTAACTTTAAAGCAGCCACTCCTTTTTAAGGAAAATCTCACTGGGAACCATGACCAAAAGTCTGTAGCTATTGGAGCTTGTTCAGAATCCAAAACACTGCTTTCAAATTATTTTGGAAGTGTGAATGGTCCTTACCCCCCATTACTTTCCATGTGTAACAACTGAAGGGTCTAGAGCAGGGCTGCCAAATCCAGCCAGTAGGGTGCTTAGATCTGGCCCACAGGGCCACCTTGGAAACAGCTAAGGACTGGCCCGCAGTGCCTCTGCCAGCGAAAACAGAGCTCAGGAGGCTGCAACGGCCTCCTGCAACCCTCTGCCAGAAAACGGAGCTCGGGAGGGCCGCACACGTCCAGCCCCTAAGGTCAAACACAACCCTGATGCGGCCCTCAATGAAATTGGAGTTTGACACCCCTGGTCTAGAGCCCTTGCCTTCTACATATATATGTCCCTTATAGCCCAAGGAATACAGGAACGCAGATTGTAAAACACAGGCATCTAAAGCTCTCTGCTACAGAACCGGCTCATATATTCCTATAAAAGATTGGCAGGATTTTAAAAAAATCTATAAATAAAACCCTCCATTTGTTTAAAACTTTTCAGTGCAACTGACTAGTACAGAACTACTAAAACTTTAATTTTGCTGCTAAAAACAGTAGGTGGTAATTTAAAAAGAAAAACCCAAGACCTTTAGGTTTTAGCAATCTGATAGAAAATGGAAACAGCTGCCATGTTTTGCTGGTAGATATAAAATTAACATATTCTTGTAATAGAAATTTCCCATATTTCATATTCAGAAATCACAAACACATTAAGTATTTTTATACATTAGATGCCATGGAGAATGGACATTCTAATTCATTGTACAGCAACCTATTTGTCTTAATCTTAAAGATAAGCTGTTGTATATTTACTTATAAGTCCTTGAAAGTAGGGGTGAAATTCAGCAGGTTCTGATAGGTTCTGGAGAACCGGTAGCGGAAATTTTGAGTAGTTCGGAGAACTGGCAAATACCACCTCTGGCTGGCCCCAGAGTGTGGTGGGAATGGAGATTTTGCAGTATCCTTTCCCTGGAGTGGAGTGGGAATGGAGATTTTGCAGTATCCTTCCCCTGCCATGCCCACAAGCCACACCCATCAAGCCACACCACGCCCACTAAGCCATGCCCACAGAACCAGTAGTAAAAAAAAATTGGATTTCACCACTGCTTGAAAGGATATATACTGTTTTGCTCCATGAAATTATAGAATTATTATCATTCTGTTTGATCAATTTAAAAAAACTGATATAAATAATGGAACAAAAAAAGAATATAACACCATCTTGCAGCAATCCACAGCAATTTAGATAGCTGTCAAATATAGAAAAAGAGAGAGATTTCTTGTAACTGAGTAACTGATACCACAGCTTATAAATTCTATATTGCTTCTGAACCTCCCTCTGTCCGGGCCAGAGAGTTAAATGTTTATCTTCATTGAATCATAACCTCAAAACATCTTCAAATCCCTAATTGGTGTCTTATAGGTTTGCAGACAACACCATACGTGTTCAAACCTCCATGTGTAATCTCTATAAAAACCACTGAAAAAAATTCCTCGGCTGAAATGAGCTTGTACAATTTCTGAAACTGTCTGACCCAAACTCATGAATGATATTCTAAACTTGTAATGTTTTCCCTCAATTTAAAAAAACAATAATTTACAAAGACAAAATCAAACATACCAAAGAACAAACCAATTATAAACTAATTGCATAAAAATACAAAGGTTTCCAAATAGTTAGACAGCTGAATGTTTACTGACAATAATCACTGCAGTAAATTCGATAACCATCCTCTAAGTTAAGAGAAGTCACCTATTCTGAGCTGCCATAAGCATGTGTTATGCAAAAATGTAAACTGCTGGAAGCTTTCCTCATATAGAAGGAAACTACAAAAGTATATAAGAAACTGTTCAATTTCTTTCAACAAGCAGAAACAAAACCTCCCCTGTATATGGATACCATTGAATCATACAGAGAGGATGAAAAAAAAGTTACAGCATGTGAGATTTGCTTCTTTATTGTTGCTCGGCTATTTACAAGAATTTTGCCAGAATAACTACATTCTCTGGGAAACAGCCAGATAAAGGCTTCAGGAATTCTAGGGGTGGGGGGTGGGGGGTGGGGGGGTGGGGGTGGGGAATCTGATCTTTGTAACTTCCTTCCCTGCAAGGACTCCAAGTTTATCAGTTTCTTACCTTCTTCCCCCACTCTTGCTGGAGACTCCACCACAGTTATACACAGAGGTGATACTTGGTTTATGTTGTCCTAGATAGCCACTTCACAGATTGGATAAAAATCAATGATTTTTTTAAAAAAAAATCAAAAAAATCGGATTTTTTTTATTTAAATCGGATTTTTTTGATTTAAATCGGATTTTTTTGATTTTTATTGAATTTATTTTAATAAAAAACTTTTGAGGTAAAAATCTATTGTAATATAGTTTTCTATTTAAGATACATAAATAATTTAGTTTATTCAGCATGAAATGGAGCTTAGTTATGTAGCACAAGACTGTATATTCTGCAACACTGGGACTATCGGTGAGTCAACAGCGGGTCAAAGGAGTAGCAGAGATGACAGTTGCTCTTTAAAAATTATGATTTAAATCGAGTTGATTTAAATCAAGTCTTTTTACTAGTGATTTAAATCATGGTTTAAATCATGATTTAAATCGACTCAATTTAAATCAAATCCACCCTGCCACTTCAATACATATGAATTTAAATTTCCAAAATCCTGGATCTATATTGCAGGTAATAACAATTTTGTACATTTAAGGTACATTTCAATGGTGGAACTCAAGACTTTAAAATGATTAAATGTAACATGTCTATTAATTGGCACAAAGCCAGGAATGAATGACTGGTTAAATGCCATTCTTCAATAACCTGGACTCTGAAATTAGGTGTTGTCAGAAAAATATCAATGACAGGTTTTGAAGCTGCTCTCAGAAGTTGTTTGAAGTCATTAGAAAATGACTTACCAATTTATTAACCTCTTGGCTTCTGTCACAAGAAAAAAGAGAATATATACGAATAAAGGAAAGGCACATAATGCATTATTCTCTCTAAGTTTTAGATTTAGTGTCAAATATTCATTTGTAATGATACCTTTACTATTACAGTTATTGTTATTAACAATGCATTTATTCCTAGGAATGGGGGATAGAGCTTGATTTGCATTTCATGGCTGTTATCAATCCAGCACTTCATGATACAATTGAAATACAATTGTCATTCATTATTCACAACTTTCCAAATCCTGGCATGCCACTTTCTGAACAGATAATATAAAAAAGTGCCTATGGGAAACGCACATACTTAAACGTAGGCATTGATGGAAATGCCTGAAAACATGTATTAGGTAAAACCATTTTTAAAAAATGCATATATTAGAATATCACAATGTCTAAAGTCTAATAGACTAAGGGGAATACAGAATGAATATGTACAAATATCCACATAAAGTAGAAATACAACCATCTATTTTGTGATTACTGTTTTAACTTTTTTCCTATTTAAACAGGTCATTGGAATGAACACAGATCAATAAAACCTGCCGTTTTGGATACCAACACTGATGGCATGGGCAAGACAGGAAAACCTGATCTTACAGAGAATCAGTTAAAGAAGTAATTCAAATGATGAATGACAACCCATTTGCTTAAGTAAAGGGTGAATGGAAGAACAACAAATGACTGGCAAAGAGAAGTGCATTATGAATCGGCCCATAATTAGTAGAATTTCTGGTCAATGCTTGAATGCTCCTAGAAAGCATGTATAAGTAAGTGTGCTGAATTTTCAGTATAGGAACCATTCAGCTTCTGCCTATAGAAATTATTTTAGATGAAATCAAGTGGAGATTCAAGCTTGCTTATGGCCTCACAAGTAATCCTCTTTCCCAAAGAGACTGAAAAGAGGTACATAGACAGTTCTAGGCCAAACTGATATTAGGAGAAGTACATCATGTACATCATGTATATATTGCAACTTAGAGGCTCTGTCCGATACTGGGACATAGGTAAGCTAATGGAAACTTCTGTGTGATGTCACTACTCACATGTTATCAATTTTGCATCAGCATGGCTTGCTGCAGATGCATGGCTTGATGAAATGCAAATAGAAAAGTAAAATAAGGAAGCAAAATTCAATGCTTCGGATCAATCTTCCTAACAGTGAGGACAATTAACCAGTGGAACAGCTTGCCTCCAGAAATGGTGGGCGCTCCATTAGTGGATGTTTTTAAGAAGAGTCTAGACCAGGGCTGTCAAACTCACGCCCTGGCCACACCCACGCCTGGTTTAGCGAAGGGGGAAAAAGTCCCGATACATCATGTGACACTGGCATGACGACGTGACCAGGGGCGTCAAACTCACGTAAGAGCAGGGGGCTGGACTAGAAGACCTGCAAGATCCCTTCCTTTTACTTTTACTTTACTTTTATTTGATTTATATACCGCCCTACTCCCGAAGGACTCAGGACGGTGAACAGTCAACAATAAAATATATATATACAAAATTTAAAAAGCAGAATTAAAATTGAATTAAATAATTTAGCCCAGACAGATTAAAACCCCAATCAATTTAAAACAAATTTAAACTTTGAGTATTAAAAATATTAAAAAATATTAAAATTATTTAAATTGTTTAAAAAGAGGGAGAAAGTTAGGCCAGGCCCGCCTGGTGAAATAAAAAGGTCTTTAGAGCGCAGTGGAAGGTGCACAGATCCGGGATCCTCCGTATCTCCGGGGGAAGCTAGTTCCAGATAGTAGGTGCCCCCATAGAGAAGGCTCTCCCCTTGGGGGCTGCCAGTCGACATTGTTTGACCAACGGCACCCGGAGGAGCCCCTCTCTGTGAGAGCGTACCGGCCAGTGGGAGGCTATTGGTGGTAGTAGGCGATCCCGCAAGTACCCAGGTCCTGAGCCATGGAGCGCTTTAAAGGTGCTAACCAAAACCTTGAAGCTTCCAGTTCATTCATTCTATTCTTTCTAAATCTCTGAGTCCACTCTCCAGCTTCATCTGATGTGTGAAAACAGCTGCTCAGGTATAATTGGTGCTTAAATCCCTAGCAATTACAACCTTCTGAATGGGGAGCTAATTAACCCTTGTTACAGTGAGTTGCAAATACTCTGTGCTTACTGCCAAATCTTGCTAAAAAGCATTTGTTTCATCCATTTTGTTGTATGAGCTTTTAAGAAGAAACACAACACAGCTGGTGACACCCTGTAAAAACTACATAGCCACAAGATACTGGGATGGTTAGAAAGAAAATCTCCCTGCCCCAAAATAAGAGATAAACAAAAATTAAATTTCTTGTTAGGAGAGATAATGAATGTATGGCTTCAAAGTCACCAAAATCAACCATTATTAGCAGTAAGGATACAAATTACTAAATCTGCAACATGAGATCGAACTCAGTGTTTCTCTTGTTATTCCAGCATTTCTTTTAGCTTACTTGTAAGCTATTTAGGGATGTTACTTCCTGAAACTTAAAGAAATTAATTTCTGATCTTTCTTCCTTCTAAAGGTGTGACTCCTTTGCAGCAAAGAACATAGGGAGCAAGCAAGCTTAATGAGACAATAATTACTCCTCACCATATCTTTCCAAAGAAATAGAATGTTTCAACACCAATTACAATTCAATGAGAATTTTAAAAAATCATTTGAAGCAGGGCACATTTAATAGAACTAAAATAATAAAAATAATCTATTTTTTTCATCGCTACTACAATTCAGTACCAGTAATTTGAATAGCATAGTTATGATTTAGGGTCTATATTATAAGTATAATGGTCTGGCATAACACTTTCAAAGACATATTTTTATGTGCCTAAGATTTATCTCAATATATACTAGAATGGTGCTGAAAGAGGTCTAATCAATATCTAGTAGAAAGCTTTGTAAATTAATCATTTACATGAGTCCCACCCATTACCAACACAGAGAATGGCAGAAGATATTGATGAGAAGGCCCCAAATTATAGTGCTATTCCTCCCAAATTCTTTTTTCCGTTCCATAACATCTATGAAAGCCTGGTACACTATGTAATGTTGGACCTCTGAGACACTGTCCTTCTGTCCTTCCATTGGAGAAACCTATAGCCCATGACTAGAGTATTGCACTGAAAATACATTTATCCTCCATGGAAGGAAAGCTGGAATTTGGCATCTGCTCAGACACATTTTTTTAAAGCCAAATCCGGAAGCTTGACTGGCTGGCATGATGGCATGACCGAAACGGTTTTATTTATTTATTTATTTTTTAAAAAGTTTTTTTTATTTTTTAGACACACAAACATTTGATAAATCAGTCATTCCTTCCATGTGACATCTCATCTTTTTTTTGTTGTTTCTTCTATCTTCATTCTCGCCAAGTCCATTACAACAATTCATCACTAACACAATATTCTAATTGTAGCACTTTTTATACATAACTATTAATTTACTTATTTGTATCTCTTTTCTAACCAAAGGTAAAATTGATTCCATATCTTAAAGTATTCTAAATCTTCTCTTTCTTTAATCATCAAAGTCAATCTATTCATTTCTGCACAGTCTACATTTTTTTTAATTACTTCTCCTTCCAAAGATATTTTCTCTGCTTTCCAATTTTGTGCATAAACAATCCTTGCATGTATTACATCTATAATCAAATAAATATTTTCTTTACTATTTTTTTCTGGGAGGATACCCAGTAGGAATAGGTCTGGTTTTAAAGACCGAAATGGTTTTAAAACACTTAGAGAAAACAGTGAGGCAACACTTGCAGAGGGCCCTGAATGGAGTTATCAGGATGTAAGCAGTAAAAAGTATGATCTTGACAGAGAGCAAGAAACTCTATTACCATAAAGTTAAACGTTGCTTAAGCCTAGACTTGAGGAAGGGGCAGGTTACAAAAACACCGCAGAATATAAAACGATATAAATATGATATCGTTATACCCACGGTATAAAAAAGGGAGAGAAAGATAAAAATATCCAGACTTATGCAAGATAGACAAGATTAAGAAACAGATGCCATGTAGGCCTATGAATATTGTTATTTAAGATAAACTATAGTAACAGAAACTTGCAAGTCTGAATGTCCTTCTCCTTTTTCTCTCTCAATGAAGAACATGTTCTAATAGTCTACCTATGATGTGACTAAGGCATAAGTGACTATAAGGAGCCACAGCATGAGGTGGCTGGCCAGGGATCAAGATATAAATGACATACTTATGATGCTTAACCAAAAACCAATGGATGACTCTCCCAGAGACCTCATATAGATATTAACTGGGGGGTAAAAGAATTTTTGGGCATCCAAAAATGCCCCTGCTCCCACTCCCTGAAACCAGTTAAGAAGGATACTGTGGTTGATGAGGTCAAAAGACATTTATAGATTAAGAAAGATAATATGGTAGCACCACACCAATCCCAGCATATAGGCTACCAACATCCAGAGTGGATTTGATTTAAATCAACTCGATTTAAATCAGAATTTTAAAGAACAACTGTCATCTCTATCCCGCAGTGGCTCCCCCTCTGACCCGCTGTTGTTTCACCAACAGTCTAAAATTGCAGAATATACAGCCTCATGCTAAATATCTAAACTCCATTTCATGCTGAATAAACTAAATTACTAATGCATCTTATATAGAAAACAATATTTAGATTGATTTTTTTACTCCAAAAGCATTTTATTAAAATAAATTTGATAAAAATAAAAAAAATCCGATTTAAATTTTAAAAATCCAATTAAATTTTTTTTCTTTAAAAAAATCATCTATTTTTATCCACCCTGCCAACATCCCAACTAATGTCATCTTGATTCTATGTCTTGAACTTCAACTGATAAGGATCCAGATAATCTCTCTATTCCAGGATCTTCTGTAACTATAGCTTGATCACCTTCTCAACAACTTTTATCCAAAAGGGAAGATTGGGCATTAGGAAAAAAAAAAAAGTATCTAGATGACTGGGTCTAGCAATGTCCTTTTGAGGAGGGGGCATGTATACATATCTCTTTCAGGGCTAGCAAAATTATCTCCTCTCTCAAAGAGGCCAACACAACTGCATAGGAGCAACTGCATATCTTCTCCTGAGTGGCTGCCACAAGCCAGGTCAAGGATCGAACAACTAGTGCTTCCTTCCCTAGGTTCTTAGCAACTTCCTCAGGAGTTACCGCATCAAAATGCTCCCAGATAACTAAGCATGAGTGAGCCTCAGCTAGCTTGCATGGACCAGTCTAGTTGGCATTCAGCTCTACGCAAATCCATGTGACTTTGTCAATTAGGCTTTGGGACAGAGAGTGCAATACATTTGGTGCACTGGAGATGAATTAATTTATCTAGAAGCTATATGATGTATTTTATCTAGTTGAACAGATGTTAATTTGTTATGCTGTGTATGATTTTTATATTTTATTGTGAGCTCTCTTTAGAGTAATAGGAGGAGGCAGCATACAAATGAATGAATGCAAAACAAAGGTGATTAGGAGCTTGGAAACCAGGGAAGATTAAATGATATTATTTTTCAGGTTATTTATTTATTTAGGTTAAGGGCCCAAAGAAGAGATTAAGTGAAAGTCAACTTTAAATATTCCAAAGTTTGCAAAGATGATAAGAGTAAATTTATTCTATGATCCTCCAAAGGGAAGGACTATAGCCAATAGATTCAAACAATAAAAACTTTAAAAAGGACACATTAGGGGGAAAAAGCGTAATAATATTAATTATTAACTCAGACCCTCAGTTGGGTTTGCCTTCTTCAAAAGATTTCTAAACCTTGATCTGTTTGCCATTTGTCTATTATTCTAAAGCAAAGGATTTTTTGCATTAGAAAATAATGGACTGACTGAGTCCCAATCATTATATTCTTTTTGGTGGGGGTGAGAGGGATGTGTGTCCAACCTTGGCAACTTTAAGATTTGTGCTTTCTTTTGAATAAGGAGAGAAAAAAAAAAGCAGTTCTGCAGCTGCATATTTTGGGCTAAAATAAATATGTAACTTGGCAACTAAGTCTCCTACTTCTCCCTCTTTAAAATGTTTGACATAAATTTCTCGGTGGTAACACATGCCAGATCAGCTCCTAATCTGATTAAACTCTTAATCCATTAAACTCTTTCTCAAATTTACCCTGAATGTTACATTTGCTTTAAAACTAGATTTCAATGAGAGCCGTTTTGGAGATTATAGGCAAAAATTTATGGAAACCCATCATTGTTATACCAGGATTGTTTATCACCATCAATAGACAATTTGTTAACAGAGAATATTACACAGTACATTACTCAAACACATTTGAACCGAAGGAGTGAAAAATGACAGACTATTATTGCATCAATTTTTAATCACATTTTTTTTCTGTCCACAGCATCACAGCAAACTGAATGTATTACTAATTAATGTAAAAGTGTTGCTTGCTGCAAACGATGGTTTGAAAATGCTTTGGGGATTTTACTTTGGGTTTCATCTCTTCCTACTAAACATAGTGTATTAAGGCCTTTCTACTTCTAGGCAGGCTGCATTTATTCAGCTGGGAAATACTTTCAGATATATCCTCCATAAATTTGTGGTTGCTACCCATGCTAGCTGAATGTTAAGACAAGGTATATTTTTAGTACTAGATGCTCTGAGAGTCAGTTTGGTGTAATGGTTAAAGACACTGGACTAGAAGTTAGACGTTTTAGTCCACCTTTGGGCACAAAAGCCACCCAGTGACTTTAAGCAACCATTTCCTCTCAACCCAAGAGGAAGGTTGTTGAGTTAAACTAAATAAATATGGCAAACCCTTTCCCATACTGTTGTCAAGAAAATCACAGAAATGTATCCATGTAGTCAAGACACCACATGTCATAGTAAGTATAGGCAACGGCAAGGGTAATGAATTACAACTACAGAAGTGCTGTGGCTTACTTAATTGTATGAGATGTTTGGATATAAGATAATATGTAGTGGTGGCATCTGTATAATGACACATTACATACACTACCACCTGCTATTATTACGTATTAGCCTTATTACAGATTGTGGCAGATCTTGCTGATACCAAAGCATTTGGTTATCTTCAGTCAAAATGATAGATTTGGCGAAATTATTCTTTTTATTTAAACTAGCCATGAAATTCTTATTAGGGATGAGCGAGCAGGCTCTTGGTTGCCCCATAATTAATAAGGCCACTGAATAATCTGGAGACCCACTGAAAAGGCTCACAGTAACTGCACTTGGTTGGTTCTCTTACTAAATGTGAGGAAGGGAGAGAGAAAGCTGGGGAAGTTATACTGGGGAAGACGCAACAGGGTCTCAGTTCATTCAGGCAATGCAAGGTTTCTCTAAGTCTATGTGAATCTTAATGATCAATAATCTATGAGGAAAGATTTTCAGAGATAATAACTTGTGCTACAGCTCTACCTTGAGACCAACTATGGGCCTTGTGTCTGCTGTGTGAGTGTGTTTACCTGAAGGTAGGAGTTGAGAACTATCACCAAGTTTGCTTTGGATTCCTATACAGGCAGTCCTCAACTTAAAACAGTTCATTTAGTGACCGTTCAAAGTTACAATGTCACTGCAAAATGGGACTTACGACCATTTTTCAAAGTTATGATGTTGGCAGCATCCCTGTGGTCATATGATCAAAATTCAGATGCTTGGCAACTGGTTTATATTTATGACTTGCTGTGTTCCAAGGTCATGTGATCCAGGGGTAAAATTCAGCCGGTTCTATCTGGATCACACGATCCGGTAGGGCCGACTGCGCGAAGCCCTGCCTACCCTCGCTGATGTCATGACATCCCTTTTTTGCTATGATTTTCAGCCTCTGCATGTGCGCAGAAGGCTTTGCGCATGCACGGATGGCAAATGCACATTTGCGAATCAGTAGGGAAGGTAAGGGAATTTCACCCCTGATGCGATCCCCTTTTGCAACCTTCTGACAAGCAAAGTCAATGGGGAAGCCAGATTCACTTATCAACCAGGTTACTAACTTAACAACTGTAATGTTTCACTTAACAACTGGCAAGAAAGGTCTTAAAGTGGGGCAAAATTCACTTAATACTCAACAACAGAAATTTGGAGCTCAAGTGTGGTCGTTCTTGAGGACTACCTGTATAGCATCCTTCTGTCAGATGCTATTATTCGAAGGCTGCACACTGGCAACCTTGAAGCTTCAAAATGGCTTTGGCCAGGCCAGCTTGATATAGCCAATAAAACTATTCTTTGAGGAATCTACCTGCCTCAGAGTTTTGTTTGCTATGGACATATTACTTGGAACCCTGACATTCACAGCTAAAGCAAAACTGCTCTAACCACTCTTGAAAAGCCTATGGAGCAGAAAATGGCCAATGGATCTTCAGCTTTTAAAAAGGGATTCAAAGAAGACATAGAAAACATAAGCCAGTTAATATCTGTACCAATATCCATTCCACACAATGTGGTAGAATAATGGCAGCCATGAAGTGAATCTCGTGAACTGAGAACGGTCTAAAGAATTGGAAACAGAAGTAAGAATAAATGCACCATTTTCCAATTGAAGTAATGTTCAAAGTGGGCTACCCTCAAGTGATAAGAAGGCAGAAGAATAAATCTCTGGTCTCCAGATACTTAATCCTTTATTTAAGAAGTGGTTTACTCAGCTAAAGGCTCACCAACATGACACAGCTAGATTAATTTCTTCATTGGTGAGAGAGTTAAAGCACTCAGAAGATGTTCCTGCTACAGTATACTGGTGCCAACAACATTCAGCATGATATGGAAAATATGGATAGACATAGTTTTTTATCTTCCCCTCTCACAATGCTAGATCTTGAGGTTATCCATTAAACTGCTATTGAGAGATTTCAAATAAACATAAAAGGTTATATAACAAATACAGTAGTTAAACTTAATTTGCTGCCATCTTGTGTGTTGATGGCCACTATTTATTAGCTTATTTGTGTACAGTATTTGTTTATTTCTAAATAGCTGAGCATCCATTACATTAAAAACAAGCAGCAAGATCCCAGGCTACAGATTGCTTAAATTCCCTTGGGCTACATCCCAAAAATGCTTTTCCCACATCTCTCCTTTCCTGCTTCAAAAGCTCTCCAAACAGGGATATGACAGGAGAGACTTTCCAATGCCTGTTTTATTTGACTAACTGTAAACTGCCTTGAGCGTTTTTGAGGAAAGGAAAAATAATATTTTTTTTTAATAATTTCTTTTATTTGAACAGAGGCAGATGGAAGAAATAAGAGTATCCTTAGGAGTTTTATAAAGCCAGCAGTACACTTCTACTTTTTTAAATAAATAGATAGATGACAGAGAATCAAATTGACAGTTATACATTTACAAATAGACAAAAATACATTTATTTCACAAAATAATCTTAAACCTGGTGATCTGAAACATGAAATAGGTCCATTATGAAAACTTGGAAGAACTAACTCACATTAACTTCTTAGAATAGGTGTCCTGCTGTTCTTTGATAACAGCTTTTTTTAAAGCCCAGCATCCAGTACAGTAATAAACACACTGAACATTAAATAAAAAAAGTGTAGGGTCAAAAAAGAAATTCTCCTTCCAAACCAATTAAAACAAGCTGCAACTCAAAAGAAGCATATGAAGACCCATTAAGCACAGTTGCAGTTGTTCCAAAGTGAAAAGAGTTGTTACTGTTAAGTATTCTTTAATTGTTTTATTTATTTTTGATGTGTTATTTAAAGATTGTATTCAGTGAAATCATAACATTTTTTTTTAAAAAAGAACAAATTCTCTCTAAAGATCCCCCTATGGCCATTTTTTAAAAATCAGTCTGTTGATTTTTTAAAAATAGTTCTGTTTGGTTAGATTAGCATGGCATGTTCTCTTAATGCATTAAATGTGTATAAACTTTGTGGAACCACTCGGTATAAGACTCATTAGCAGATAAGCAGCTAAATCATGTAGGAAAACTACGAACATGAATCCAGCTCACAAAAACAACATCGAGTGAATACTGAGTTTAAGGGGTGAAAAACCAGGACCACATATTAAGTTCCAGTTAAGACAATTTATTGTTCAAGCCTAAGCACAAGAATGTTAACTAGTCAACTAATGATCAGCACAAAATTGGTCAATGGAATTCAAGAGGGCTTGGATTTAGACCATTTGTGGGAATGGAAAGATTCTAGGCTGATTACTTTCTTGACTCCACTCCCAGCCTCTGCCTCCTCTTCTCCTACTTGAGTCAGATAAAGCCAGGTTGAGTCAGGTTATTTGAGAGACTACCTCTCTCCTGTCCTATGTCCATCTGTCCTATCAGGTGTGACAGGAGAGGAATGCCCAAGGTCTTATCTACTAGGCACTCAGGAAGACAGCCTTTTCTGTCATAGTTGTTTGACTGTAGCCCCTTGAAACATCATCTCCACAAAGATTAGATTGGCCATGATCTTGCTGGCCTTCTGTAAAGCCTTAAGACATGATTGTGACCTCAAACCTGGGTATCTGGATGTGTGGCAGAACCCAGGTAATAGCTATATTGATTTGTTACTTGTTGTTTTGGGTTTTGTTCCTTTTTTTTCTTATTTCAATAGCTGATTCTGTATGCATTATTTATATTGCTATGTGGTGTTCTATGGAATTTTTAACAGCTCTCGGCTGCCCAGAGTCATGGATTTGAGATGGGTGGCCAGAGAAATTGAGATACAATATATAAACCAATCAAGAAATTGAAACTAAGTTTACTGATTAATAATTAATAAAACACTAATAATGAAAATAAATAATACACCCATCATCCAACAAACTGAAATTCAGTGGTTACAAATCTAACTTGCTTTGTTAGGTATGACATTAACGGGCATTTCCCATTGAAATCTCAAAAACCCAAGTATAAGTCCCAGTGCAATTCAAGTCCACTGGAACAAGCCTTTTGTATTTAGACACATTAAGTGCAGCATCTCATAATTAATATAAAACCTGCAAATAGAGATTGGTTTGAATTAAGAAAAGAGGAACAAAGAACTCGCATCCAGTTATAAAAGATATACATTCCACTATTCACATAATGCAGCAGAAGTGATAAGCCCTGATCAAAATTTATAGTCTAGAGCATGGGAATGACTCAAGTCATTTTCCTCTAAACTACTATAGAAAGGAACTCAACTTAACAACAATTTATTTAGTGACTGTTTGAAGTTACAACGGCATTGAATAAAGTGACTTATCACTATTTTTCATACTTACGACTGTTGCAGCATCCCCCTGATCACGTGATCAAAATTCAGACACTTGGCAACTGACTGATATTGATGATTATTGCAGTGCCCCAGGGTCACTTTCTGACAAGCAAAGTCAATGGGGAAATCAGATTTAGTTAACAACTGTATAACTAACTTAACAACTGCAGTGATTCACTGAAGCACTGTGATATAAAGGTGTAAAATGGGGCAAAGAGTACTTAACAGGTGTCTTGCTTAGCCATGGAAATTTTGGGCTCAGTTGTGGTTGTAAGCTGAGGATTACCTACACTCCACTTTTTCAACTTTCCATAAGAGTTAATCACAACAAGTCCCACCAAAATCAATGGCACTTTAAGTGAGAAATGTCTTTGTTCATTTCATTCCCTCTAATGAAAGTTACATGATCATCAAGAATTTGGTAGGTCTAGTTTAATGAAAAGAAAGACTAGGGTGATATGATAACAGTGTTCCAATATCTATATTGTGGCCTGTCAGCGGCCTGTGCAGATTGTAACTGATTCCGACAACGAGGAGGCTGGTGTGGTGCTGTGCCAGCAGCCTGTGCAGCTGGCGCTTGAGTTGGACAGCGAGGAGACTGGAGAAGATGTGGTGCCAGAGGCAGGGATTCAGCCAGGGCCTTCAGAACCTCCAGAAGCTCCTTTAAGTGAAGAGGACGAAGAGGAGGAGCCTCTTCTCAATGCACGGGCGCGCAGAGCTGCCAAAAGGCAGGAGTGGCTCCTCAGGAGGAGGTCTCCTCAAGAGTAAGGTTTGGGGCTAATTGGCTACTCCCTTAGCCTATTTAAGGAAGAACGCCGATTGCAGCAAGCTGTAGGGAACAACTTTAGTTCACTCTCCTTCGTGTCTGGATTCTCTGCAAAATTGCTTCTGGGCTTTCTGCCAATTCTAGTAAGACTGTGATTACCTTATCTTAGAACTCTTGTAGGCTGTTAGGACAGTTTATTAACAGCCTTTGGTTGAAAAAGACTGAGTTATTTGAGTAAAATAAGCTTTGTATAGATTTTGTGTGTGCTGCGTTCTTTGGGGTCCGTAGCTGGGGCAGAACAATCTAAGGGACTGTCACAAAGAAGAGGGGGTTAACCTATTCTCCAAAGCACCTGAAGGCAAGGAGAAATGGATGGAAACTAATGAAGGAAAGAACCAACCTAGAAGTAAGGAAAATGTCCTGACAGTTAGAACAATTAATCAGTTGAATGACTTGCTTCCAGAAATTGTGGGTGCTCTAACACTGGAAGTTTTAAAGAAGACTGAAGTGTCTGAAGTGGTATAGAGTTTCCTGCTTGAGCAGGGGATTGGACTAGAAGATGTCCAAAGTCCCTACCAACTCTGCTATTCTGTCATCATTTTCATGAGCCTCTTTCTATTCAGAAGCAAGCTTTGCTGAATTCAGTAGGATTTATTTTCAGGGCACTAAATGTTAATTTAAAACCCAATGTTAATTATTTCCATTAGTGGTAATATGGACTCTTCATTTATTTTGAAAGGGGCCATCTAATCCTTCCATTAATTTTCTGTAGGTATTATTAAAGTACAGAGAAAGCACAGAGTGCACAGTTCTGCTGCCAAAACAAGAGTTTATTACAAATTCAGTTCTGCATCAATGTTAAAACTAACTAGATTTCATGCTCACCACATGCACAAATGTGCAACTTTCCCTTTCTGAAACATTTTTAACACATCGTAATGTACAGAGAGCCCAGCTTTGTGTAAACACTCTTAACAAAACCTATGATCAGCAAAGCCACAACAGCTTGGAGTACTGAGTTTCACCTGCCCATGCTAACAAAAGACCAAGTGACAGCTGCAAGTACCTTCAAGACTTCTAGGAAGGACAAAATCAATTTATATGGGCTAAAGGTCTTGAAAGGCTGATTTTGTTTCCCCTTTGCGAAAACACATTTTAAACATCCAAATGACAGATTCCAAGATTTAAGCAGTTCCTTTATCCAGCACTTGACTGACAATTTTTGCTCTGAGAATAGTTGCTATCTTCATCTGTCTCCTTTACTCACACATGTAATAGCTGTGGGAGTATAGAGCCAGATAAAGTGTGAGCAACACAGCACAGGTGTGGACAGTACCATTATATAACTTAATCACTAGGTGTCCCTGGACCTAGCTGAAGACATGATTTTGTTATGATAGTCAGTTCTTGTTTGAGAAAAGCAGTGAAGTTCTTGACTAGGATGTCCTCTAAGATTTCCAGATCAACAGAGACTTTGAGAATCTAAAGTTTTTTAAAAAAAATTTTAAAATAATTTTTTACCCATTCCTGACCTGACATTTGTCATCATTACATTAATTTGTTTGTTTAGTCTGGAGGAACAGAAGCAAGAGAGATTCCTGGAGGATCTTAAAAGTGTCAGAAAATAGGGCACTACATTTATTGGCTGCCTGTGATCTTTGTCTCACCAACTCTGAACCAATCATATTGTCAGTGTCAAGTGGGAGAAATCAGGAAATCCAAGCAGTTCAAATTAATATATAGGTTTGTTGCAAGTTTAAGCTCTCTTCAAGAAACTGAACTACTAACAAATTGGTGATAGATAAGGGTCAATGGAATTTAAGGTGGGCTGACTTAGATTTCTTGTAGGCATGAAGAGACTTGAGACTGATGACATGTTTGACCTTGTACCCTCCTCCCTGGGCTCAGTCTGGTCATTTCCTAAAGTCAGTCACTCACCAAATGCTTAAAACATGATGTCCAAGAAAGCAATTCAGACTCTCCTGCATCTACTGTCATCTGATATAATCTTTACATTTTGTGGACCATCTTGCTTAAAGACCCAAAGAAGTAAAGAGTTATTACTCAAGAAGCCACTAATTTCAGTAATTATTTCAGAGCTGGAAAATATTTGTACCTCTCAAGTACCACAATGAAGCTTACTTGCTAATTCATAACTGTCCATTTCTGCAAATTTATTAGATACCATCTTCTTTGAAATGAAATAAATGAATACTTTCCCAGACTCACTTCTTTTTCTGTATGAGAACTTGACAAATATTCTATTTGACTCTCCACATCCCCTATAGCAGCCAACACCAGATAAGCAAAGATTTACACCAGGCATATAACCAAGCAAAAAATGTATCAAGGAACTAATCAAGGAACTCCTAAGCAGAAAATCACTCTCAATAGCACAGAAAGGTCAAGCTGCTCTAAATAAACAGGGAGAAAACCTCACACTCACTAGTTCTGATTATGTTACCTAGCAGGTTAATGAAATGTCTGCAAGCAAACAACCAAACTCAGAAAGCAACAAAGATTTCACAATAAATACTTTCTCCCCCTCCATGACAATTTGACTATGCATTGCCAGCTTGGCCATAAATCTGTGGGATTATATTGCACTGTATATCTGTATCAAACAGAAGGCAGAAAAGAAACATGCATGCCTTGAAACATAAAATGTTTTTTAAAGCTTGATTCATAGTTCTAAATGAGCTTTACATATATTTTCTAAAGTTTGGTCTCTAGGTAGCAGTTCTAATTCAGCTTAAATTATATAGGTATATCTAAATATTTCTTATTACCATTTATGAGTGCACATTCTCATTCTTCCTCTTTACTTCTTTTCCTCTTCTCTCCCAAAACTGAGACGCAATAATGAAGCAAATCCAGAATTAAGATGGGAATTACTGGACCAAAGTCAACTAATATGAACCATATGTAGTTTAAACATTCATGTATGTTATAAACAGTCATGTATTATAAGCATATAATGTATTCTATTATGTCCTCCCTTTACCATACCAGGTTATCGCAAAGCTATAATATAGAGGCATGCTTTAATTTATATTGATAATTAAATAATGCAGTAATTAATTACATCGGGCCTAGTTACTTGAGGGACTGCCTATCTCCCATAGCATCGGCCCATCTGATTTGATCCTGGAGGATTGGCATTAATTGATTCCTTCAATTAAACAATGCCATCTATCAGAACCACAAAAGCATGCCTTATCTGTGGCAGTGCCTGGCCTCTGAAACAAAGTTCTCCACTACTCTGCTGTTGTTTAGAAGAACCACGAAGACCTATCTCTTCACCAGGCCTTTGGTGAGGGAGAGTGAAACCCCTTACTTGCCATCTTTGACCTTTACACCTTTTACTTTTCATTGATTTTATTGTAATTTGTTTGTTGTGAACCATCTAGCCATCGAGGGTTGGGCAGTGTACAAGCATACCAGTTTAATAGATTATTTTTCTTATCATCATATGATTAGATTACACAGAAGAAAATATAGTAACATACCCCATATTCCAATCTTTTGATTTTTTAAAAATAATCCTAATTGAGATTAAACTGTTTCTGTAATATTGAAAATCATACCATTCTGTGCTAAATCATCTTGTAAATAATTTGAAGAGAATTGTCTCTGAGGAAATTCCTTTCCTTATACCCTTTTACTCCCCTGGAAGACTTAATACACTGATATCTATAACGTATAGTTCCAGTTATTTTATTTAAATTATCTCTAATTTGCAAATAAATATAGTTTAGCTATAAATTTAATTAAATGGTAAACATGCAATTTAAAATATATAAACATTAAATATGCATTAAATCAAATAATAGTCTAAGATTAAATATAAACTACAGTAATGATCACAGGTGCAGCAACCAGAATTGACCATGAAGATACTGAAATGATGGATAGGTTTTTTGCATTTTAGGATCAACTATGAACAGTATAGCAATGAACTCAAGAATTACTCTACAGACTAGCACTTTGTGGAATAGTAACAGTAACAGAGTTGGAAGGGACCTTTGAGGTCATCTAGTCCAACCTCCTGCTCAGGCAGGAGACCTATACTAGGGATTCGAACTGCCAAACTGCCGACTTTTCTGATCGACAAGCTCAGTGTCAGCCACTGAGCCACACAGAAACTATGATATCTCTATAATTATAAAGATATAATCATGCAGGAAATTACTTTCTCAGTGACAATTCGTGGAGTTGAAAATTAGACTTTGGAAGACATGGGATAGAAAGAATGATGCTTTTCATCATTGATATTGGAGAAGACTCTTGAGAATATCTTGGATAGCCAAGAAAACATAGAAATGAATCACAGAACAAATCAATTAAAAGTTTTCAATCAAGACACAAGTGACCAGGCTCAAATGATCATATTTTGGACAAGAGACCCGGGCTTCTTGAGAAATCCATCATGCTGGAAAAGGTGGGAGAAAAGAGGAGAGGAGGATGACTTGTAGGAAGATGGGTGGACTTGATTATAGCAGTGAAGGGTGCACCATTGGCAAACTTGAAGGGTCAGGTTGGAAACAAATCATCCTGGAGAATATCTACAGTGAATGAAGGCAAATATATGTGTCCCAGGATAACCTTGTGGGATCCTATCTGAGTTGGTCACCAGGAGCAGGGGTTTGGTCTTCCAAGCTTCCAGGGCCCTTTATCGGTCAACAGAAGTGCTGATTTACCATCAGTTTACCAGGTACTTAGAAGCCGAGGGCACAGTAACACAAGGAAACAACAATTAACGGCTTAATAGCCAGCCATCAACACCCCAATCAACAACTAAAAGTCACACAAAACTAGGCACAACATAAATACTATGCATAGAACAGCCCAGTGCACAAATCCTAGAGATTGAGGATGGGTTCCACCACAAGTCCAAAAGCTTGGAAGAACAAACCTCTGGTCTTGGTGATCAACTCGGATTGGTTCCCGCAATATCTACAGTATGTAGCTGTTAAAACAAAGGAGATCATTGAAGATTTTAGAAAGAGCCAGCATGGTCATAATCCATTCAGTATCAAGGATGCAGCTGTAGAGGTGATCAACAGTATTAAGTATCTGGGAGAGCAGATAACTAACAATCTGAACTGGTGTTTCCACACATCATCATTAGTGAAACATGCAAACCACTGCCTCCATTTCCTGCGTTGGATGAGGAGAGCACATCTTTTTCCTTCTATACTAGCCACTTTTTACAGAGGCACAATTGAGAGCATTTTAACAAAGTGCATCACTGTTTGGTTTGGTGACAGCAGTGCGTCAGATAGAAAGTCCATACAGAGAGTGGTAAGGACAGTTGAGAAGATTATAGGAAGCTCTCTATATACAGGATACTATTTATAAGCGCTATATGCTTAGAGCTCAAAGCATTGTTAAGGACCCCCACACACCCACTTTACTGTCTGTTTCTATTGATCCCTTCTGGGAGAAGGTTTCTAAGTATCTATAGCAGGACTACCAGCTTTGTTTCCTAGGCCATCCATCTAATTCATTTTTCTTGCCATGTACATGTATGTATTGAACTAGACTGTGTTGTTTCTCTATGTGATGTAATATATGTGGATATATGCATAATTTTGTATTTATTTATTTTCTCATGTTTATGTAATGTATATTGGAGGTGGTGACCCTTGACAGCTGTATGCAACGAAATTTCATTTTAATGTATGCCAATTAGTGTACATTCAAAGTGACAATAAAGTTATGCTAAGTTCTAAGAGCTGATATCGACTTTACAGCACATAATCAAATTCCCAAGGAAATGTTCAAGAAAATGGGAAAATAATTTAGAACAGTGTTTCATATATCTGTAAGTGCGTGGGTTCCACATCTGACTCATCCTGTAAACAGGAGTATACTGTTAAATAGGTGAAATGGATGGCAATGGATATACTGTAACTGGGCACTGATCTAATTCAGTTGAGACAGAAAATATGTACGTGGACTTTGTAATTTGAGGCTGTAGGTGATAACTCAAGCAGATGATTTTTCAAGAAAGGAAAGAAGGACTTTTCTAAACAATTATAAAAGTCCGAAAACAATGAGTTGTTTTTTGAGCAGGTTAAGCCTCTCTAGGAGTCTCTGGAGGCTGGGGACAGCAAAAAAGTCACTTCTGTCCCACCAGGAGTTGGGAAATGTGCCGTTTCAGGCCTCCAGAGGGCCTCTGAGGGGATGGGGAAGGCTGTTTTTGCCCTTCCCAGATGCATAGAGAGGATCTGGAGCCAGGTGAGAAAGAAAAATGGACCTTCTCCACTGCCCCAGGCCCTCCGGAGGCAGGAAACAGCCTGTTTCCCTACTTCTGGTGGACCCAGAAGGCCCAAAAAATCAGCTGGCTGGCACGTGCATGCGCGCCAGAGCTGAGCTGCGTGCCCACTGATATAGCTACGTGTGCCATCTGTGGCACGCGTGCCATAGGTTCGCCATCACGGGAAAAGAGGGTCATCTTCATTTCAGCCTCCACAGCTCCACAGTTTGCACAGACCACTTTTGCTATTTAACAGAAATACCGTATAGTGTAGGAATTTTGAATGCTGGTAATGCAAAATCTCTCAAATCCGACATTACTCTTGACACCCCAAGAGAGATACATCAGAAGTATTCATCTGTATTCAATAAATGATGCATCAGTATTCAATAGAACCATTTTCATTGACTTGCATGCATAGAAGTGTTATGAGCTCACATTAAAAATAATGGAGTCATTCTGAATACAGTATTTCAAAGATACTCACTGTAATAAAAGCTACAATAAAAGTACAAAGCAAGTCAACTACCAAACTCATATTTTTTTATATGAATGGCTTCTTGCTGAGCTGCTCATGTTGAGCTGTCCAATTTGTGTAGTATTTATATGGTTTTTCCCATTTTAAATGTACAGTAGTAGCAAAGTTTCTTTCACCTTTAGAACAAAAGATATACATGAGCAAATATAGTACAGTACGGTAAATATAATTCAAAAGATGCCTTAACTTGAGAAATACAATATCCTTTAAGCTATCCTTTTGTACAGGTAGTCCTCATCTTATAAGTGTGACTTATGACCATTTTTATGACCATTTTTCACACTTACAACCATTGCAGCATCCCAGTGATCACGTGATCAAAATCTGGATGCTTGGCAATTGAATATTTATGCCGGTTGCAATGTCCCAGGGTCATGCGATCATCTTTTGTGACTTTCTGACAAGCAAAGTCAATGGGGAAGCCAGATTCACTTTACAGCCGTGTTACTAACTTAACAACTTCAGTGATTCACTTAATAATGGGGGCAAGAAAGGTCACAAAATGGGGCAAAATTCACTTAGCAACTTTCTCACTTCGCAACAGAAAAGGTAGAATTCAGAATCTTTTACAGCAGGTTGGGTTCTTGTACAAAACCATCCTGACCTTACAATTATCAAGAGCTGGAATCAAAATCTGAATTCTAGCTTTTCCAGAAAGAGATATGCATATTCAGGACGAGCGTGCAGCCAGGCAGTTGTCAAGGAAGTAAAGCTGGAGCCAAAAATACAGCCAACATATGCAGACCTTTGAATCCAAGGGTATCATCTCAGTTTCTAAACAAAGTGCTTTGTTTGACATGTTATAAGGTACTCAGAATAACACTTTCTAGAATCTGGACTGGATAATATCTAAGAGCTTTAACTTATTATGTTACAGCTTGAGAGCTTTATAACATCTGGGAGATGGATTTGTGTTTAAAGAGATCTTGCCTCCTTTACTAGGAGAGGAGCCCAGGATGGCTTTAATGCTGTTACTGGCCTTGTCAAAAAGAAATTGAATTTATTCACACCGTATTCCATAATAAGCGAAGACATTTTTGTTTATTATGGTTGTTGTTGGCCGCACGGTCATCCAGATGTTTAGATTGGATTTGCCATTTTTGTCTACCCTGTTTCCCCCAAAATAAGACATCTCCTGATAATAAGCCCAATCGGGCTTTTGAATGCATGGCAATAAGGCCAAGTACTTATTTCAGGGTTCAAAAAAATATAAGACAGGGTCTTATTTTCGGGGAAACACGGGTACCTATCCTAAGAATCTGGGATAGGCAAATTTTATTGCCAGATGGTGTTAAAGCTATTGTTGCAGGATATAAGCTGTTCCAAGTAAAGCTTTCTTTTGTAGTTGATGATGGTGATTTTATCAATGCCTTGGTGTTCAAGTAATGCTCCGGATGTTTATTTATTTATTAATATTATCATAATGCCATTGGAGTTTCTGTCTAAGCCTCTTTGAGAAAACATGGATTTTGATTTTAATAGAGTTGAGTATGGTTTAGTATACTATTTTAGTATAGTTACTATAGTTTACTATGAGCTTTCTTTCTCTGCCCATAGATTTATTTTAAAGCTAATCTGAATTAGGAAGAGAATAGCCACATCCTCAGCAGAGAAACACAGCCAGATGTCTGTTCTTACATTTAAGGAGGTTGAGTTTAGATAAGATGGTGACCAACAAATTCATGTAAATATTGATAAAAAGAGGGGGGCTGTTTCACCCCTTTCTGAATTGAGATATCTGCCAAAGATGGCTGTTACTGGAAAGCAGCACATCTACGGTTTTATCTTTCGGTAGTGCTTTTAAGGTCTATGTCTTCTGCTAAATGACATTTGGACATTCAAGATGATAGCACTTCTGTTCTGGCACAGTTTTCCTTTGCTAGTGCTGAACAGATATATTAGATTTCCAGTCGAATTATTGTCAGCCAACATGGCCTTGCTGACTAGGTTAATGGAAGCAAGTCCAATATCTTTGGAATGCACTAGGTCACAAATATGGATCTTCTAATAGATATTTCTGAGTGTTTGTGGTGGGATTCAGCCAGTTTGTGCCAGTTCGGCCAACCCTGTTGTTAATTTTTTGCGTAGTTCGGCAAACCGGTTGTTCCCACCACTGGCTGGTCCCGCTCCACCCACCGGGGTCGCCATTCAGGGTGGGAAGGCTGCAGGGGCATGACTGGGAGCCATGCTGATCAGCTGAGAGGTGGCAATGGACCATGCTGATCAGCTGGGAGGCTGATCAGTCAGATCTTCCAACTTCACAAGATCTCCCCCACCCCCGAGAAGTTGGAAGGTCTGACTGAACTTTTTTTAAACTGGTAGTCACAAGGTCTTCTTTTGCTGCCCTGCATGTAGGAGAACGGAGCTGGAAAAAAGGTTAGTGAAGGAATGGTGGTTGTTCTGGAATGGGGTAGAAGTGAGGATTTTGTATTATGATGGTTCTGGAATGGGGTGGAAGTGAGGATTTTGCATTATCTTTGCTCTGGGATGGGGTGGAAGTGAGGATTTTGCATTATGATTGTTTATAAGTAAGTAAGAACCAGTAAAAGAGGAATGGAAAAACCCAGTTTAAGATGGGTGAACTTCATACTGCCTTGGGAATTCTAGGAATTGAAGTCCATGCACCTTAAAGTTGCCAAAGTTGAGAAGCATGGGTCTACACTATAGTTTAGGATTTTCCTTTCCTGTTTTATTTAGTGTTTGTTGCAATTATATAAATCAGTTGTGGTTTCCTAACAAATAGTGATTATAGCTATATGAACCGTTACTGGACTTTTTGTGTGAAACTGAAATTAAAAGTTGATCTGGGCTTTGATGATTAGATATAGGATTATGGAAATAATGTAGACAAATGTTAATCTTAGAGTAAGAGTTTGATATATTTTTTACTTATATTCCCCTGACTTCAGATCATCTCTATATGTTCTTAGAGCTATTGTAACCACTGTGCTTGATGTGATGCTATTTGTATTTATGAAAACAGATAGCAATGAACAGTTTTGCTGGAATGCAATACATGCACTTTAAGTGTGTTGGAGTAACTTCCAGATAACTAAACAATAATAAAATCACACAAAGTTTTGAGGAGCTGCTGTAGGAAAAGTTCATTTTTCCCATTTTTAAAGTTCTTGATGACATCCGTATTGTCATAGTATTCCCCTCCCTCACCTCTGCTCTTGGTATTAGGTGGTTGAATGGGGAGATTTATGATACAGATAATTCATTTGAGAAGTGGATGGAACGACAATGTTCAGATCCAATTTTATTGTGTAACCTCAACTGGTGACTTCTCACTAAAAGAAGTACAGAAGGTTAAGATAAATGTGATATGATACAGCATCCAAAACGCATCCAATATAAGCAGTTGACATTTCATATTAGATCTAGATGTTTGCTGCTATTGCTATCAACAGCTTTGTTTCTCTGTTGCTCTCTTCTCTATAACATATTAAAACAATATATATGACACCCTGTTGTCATATGGTACTCTTTCATATATTTTGTACACCATTGTCTTCTTTATTAATTACAATCAGAGAGCTGAAAATCTTGCAATGTGATGATGTCACATGAAAGATAGTAGTAGATACTACTACCACTGGAATGATGTGGTTTCCCCACATCAGAAAAGTAGTTGTAAAAAGTTAGGAAGGAGGAAAGGAAAGGAAAGGAGTCCCTGAAGATTTTACTCCGTTAGTCATTGGCAACTATAGGGCAGTGGTGGGTTTCAAATTTTTTTTACTACTGGTTCTGTGGGTGTGGCATGGTGGGCATGGTGTGGCTTGGTGGGCATGGCAGGGAAAGGGTACTGTAAAATCTCCATTTCCACCCCACTCCAGGAGAAGGATACTGTAAAATCTCCATTCCCTCCCCCATCCAGTGGAAGGTTACTGCAAAATCCCCATTTCCTCCTAATGAGCTGGGACTTGAGAGGCAGAGAATAGATGGGGGCAGGGCCAGTCAGAATTTTTACTACCGGTTCTCCGAACTACTCAAAATTTCCGCTACCGGTTCTCCAGAACTGGTCAGAACCTGCTGAAACCCACCTCTGCTATAGGGGGTAGCACTCATCTCCATTTTAAGGCCATGAGCCAGTGCTGTCTGAAGACATTTCCCTGGTCATGTGGCCAGCATGACATCATGGAGTGCTGTTTCTTCCCCGTTGAAGTGGTACCCATTGAAGTGGTACTCACATTTGCATGCTTTCGAACTGCTAGATGGGCAGGAGCTAAGCTAGGTGGGCAGGAGCTCACCCTTTTACATGATTCTCGTGTCTGGGCTGTTGATTTTCCAGCTGAAAAGTGCAGCGTTTTAACAGCTGAGCCACCACACTACCTGAAGAAAGTTATGGGTTCCTAAACTGGCACATCCTAAATGATTTTTTTGACAGATTTCTTTATATCTGTGGCAAGGCTATCTTTGTTTATTTCAAGTTACAAAATAAAATAACGTTACTGTATATTCCATGAGTTTGGACATCACTATATACATTTATTTTCAAAACAATGGCCTTCAGTTTAATCAATATGCAGCTTTCATAAGTAGAACTTCTTTTTCATCCAAAGACCTAAAGCTACCTCTTATTTTGCATGTGTTGGCAGAAATAATGTAACATAACTATATCAGTGGGAGGGTGTAGCACAAAAAGCCAGTTGTGGAACAAACTGGGTTCAAACTGTGTTCTAACTTTTTCCCACATAAATATTACATAATTCACAAAAAGTAGTAAATCTAAGAACAAATTTTAAACCTGAAGACGCATGGGGTTAAATGATGAGAAATGAGTAAAATATGACCATAATTAGCAGGAAAAGTAGAAAGAAGAATGTGTCCAAGTCTCTGGTGGGCAGCTTCATCAGCTCATAATAAAATGCAAACTACAAGAGACAGGAGACTTATAAAGTGTTGGCATGTAGTATTGCAGAAGGTGATAATTAGTTACTTGATTGGGTTGCAAAAAGGACAGGAAAGAAGAGAGGGGAGAACATGACTTCAAGTTGATTAAGCAATAAAAGAGTTGAAAGGAAAAGCAACTTTAGCACACGGAATAATGGTCTGCTCTGAAATGTTTTAAAGAAACAGAGGTCAAATTGCAGGAGAGAGCTTGCTCTCTTGATTCCGTGATAGTAGCAATGGTCTAATTTTAAAATACCCATGGAAATGTTACATGAAAAAATGGAAGGTGATAAAAAGAACTTTGCCAATTCACTTTTGGCTGTAGCCTTGCACACTGCTTGTTTTGGATCCATTTGAACCCAGTAGCAAATCCCCCTTCTTGAAGATGACTTCTGCCAGAATGTGACCTTTGAAGGATTACTCACACATACAACTATGGCTTGTTATGATGTTCGAATGATGCTTGTGAGTCACACATTACCTCAGCTCATAAATATGCAGCTTACAAAAATTCCTCTTTAAATCTTAGGCAGTATCCTATTTTTCCAAGGACTCCTTGACTATCTATTCTACAGTGCAGGGTTTCCCAACCTTGACAATTTCCAGATATGTAAACTTTAAATCCCAGAATTTTAACTATTGATAAAATTTCTGAGAGACTTCTTCTGAGAGCAGTCCATATACCTAGAATTTATCAAGGTTGGGAAACACTGCTGTAGTGCATCTTTGCTGCCTTCTGTACTCTCTAAAAGTGTGAGTTCTAGTTCTGCCTTAGACACAAAAGCAGGCCGGGTGACTTTGGGCCAGACACACTCTCTCAGCCCACCTCACATTATTGTGGGGAAAATAGAAGGAGGAAGGTATGTTGGCTATATTTGCTGCCTTGAGTTATTTGTAAAAATAAAAAAGGCGAGATATAAATAAATGTCTGACTAAATAAAACCTCAATTCAAAATAAAATTATTTTAAATAGAGCAGGACAATCCAATTATAATTTATCACAATTTCAATTCAAAGTTCATGGTGTTCTTGAAATAACCAAAATATTATACATAGTCAGAACTTCTGCTGGTTCTGTACAATGTTTTTCAGTCGAAGCTTTTTAAAAAGTAATTCCCATTGGAAGGAAGGGTTTTTAAAGGGGATTTTAGCCATGCAATGATTTTCTGTCAAGGTAAACAATAACGTACTAAATCCATGATACAATTTATGTATTGTAATGTATTTAGCACAGTTCCACACATTTCAAAATGGCTAGAGGTATTGGGGAGTGGTTGGCCTTTTAAAGAACTAACCAGTCTGATGTGTCAGAGGAAATCACCTGATCCCTGAGAGTCAATAAGTGAAAAGAAAGGGACTCTGCCAGATTTAGGGTGGGAAGAATTTTGGGGGCTCTGTCTGGATGTTCAAAGAGTTGGCTGGAGTCCTGGATGAAAGGTTGGAAATGGAGTTGTTTGGTTGTATTTAGAACTGCATTAGGGTTTTTGTAATTTCTAAATCTCTTTTTAATTGTGTTTTGACTGTGTGGACCCTTATCTTCTTTTAGCACCTTTAATAAAATTGATTTTTGTTTCAATCCTGCAGTTGATGCTGCTCTCCTACCATCCCACTCAGCTTGGCTGAGCTACTGACTTCCAAAGGCTTGTACGCTTGGTTTCCCTTACTGCATTTAATAGGCCAACCCAGGGCAGGGTGAGGATTTCCCTTTCAGTCTTCCCCTAGAGGGCTGGTGGGGAAAGAGAAACTGGCTTATAATGGAAGGCATGTTGGCACAAAAGGAACTTAATTTCCCAGTCATTGTACATCCTCAAGCACAGGTCACGTCAAAATTGAACGACAAATTAGTTCAACCCTGAAGGCACCTTTTCCTTATTATACCAGATTTATCCAGACACCTTCTAGGGCAGGGGTCCCCAAAACCCAGGCTGCAGCTCACTACCGGGCCATGGCCCATTCGGAACCAGGCTACGCAAGTGATGGATGCCCACATGTGCTCACACAACTCCACTTGTGCGAGTGGCGAGCACTTGTATGAATGGCAGGTGTTTGCACAAGCACACACCCACTGCTTGCATAAATCGAGCTGTGCGCATGCGCACCTACCACTCACATGGAACCATCCCCTCCACCCCCGGTCCGCCGGATTACCAAGTCAGAAAGGTTGGGGACCGCTATTCTAGGGAGCTATTTAGCATTTTTCTTTCTCCCATATCATCAGGAACATTGTCCGCTGAAGTTTAGATTTAAGGAAACATGTTGTGTTTTTCAAACACTCCCATTCAACATTTAATAACTGGAACAGACCAACTCTACAAATATGTTTAGCTTATAGGCAACGTAAGCACATTTTCTGCCACTTAATAATTTCATATAATTAAAAATTCTGGGTTTTATTCTTCAGGCCATACTCTCTCTCTAATAATTGACTTCCCTTGTCCACCTTTGTTGTTGTTGTTGTTTTTTTACATGACTGCTGGCTTGTTTTAGTTACATCTTTTATCCTGTGTGATAAATCTAGTTCTAGAGCTAAAGTGGGATGTGATTTGCTTTGTTTGAGGTGCACTACTTGAATGTTAGATTCCCAAACACTTTTTCTGAAACAAACATTATAGCAAAAGCATTGTAGCAAATTTAAGAATAGAAGCATCCGTTTGTGTCTCATTTTTAAATCTCTGCAAATCTTAAATTTGGGCCTGACCTCAGACTTAATCCAAGACCCAATTAGAAACAGAGCACATAGAATGAAACTTTGATTTTGGGTTTTGCCAATTAGATAGGTTTGTTGTTTTCAAAATGGCTAGCTTATATTATTCTATAAAAGTAAAAAAAAATTAAGGTTTGATGCTATTATCTTATTCTACTGCACTAAAAGGACTCAGAAATCAATGCATTTTCTTTCTTTTTCCCCTCTGCCCTACACTTTTCTCTTCCCTTTTCCCTCCCTTATTTTTCTACTTTTTCCTTTTGCATTTTTGCATTTTATATTGTATCTGGATAAACTAATTGCATTTTGAATTGTAAGAAAAATAGCACACAGTAGTTTGCTTGTTTTCTTACTAACATTTCGGTTCGTAGGACGATGATCCTAAATGTAATGCACATTTCCCAGCACAAGGAGAATATGAGTGACCTCTCTCCACACAGGTCTAGAAAACACAAGGAAAAGTTTCCCTGATACTTCTTCACACAGGTCTTTTCAGAGCAGTAGAGTGAGCAAAGACCAGCTCACTTGCACTGTGATTAGATTTCTTGTTCCAAGAAATTATTTCCTATTGGTGTTTACAATTTTTTATCAGGGCAAGAATTGCCTGAGTAGGGGGCCATTTCATGTTCTGTAGACTGTAAGGAAGGAATATAATATACTGCATAATGTAAGAGCAAGACAGTGGCCATGATGTTATTATGCTAGACCCTAATTGTCAGCATGAGCAAAGATATGATTAAAGTAACTGTTCTGAATTACAAAATGAGAACAACCTCAAAGCAACACAGGAGCTTAAATGTCACAGAGAGGCTTGCTAAAAGGCTTGTTAACACAAGTTCTTCCTTTTCAGGAAAAGGCCTCATTCTTAGGAAACACTGATTTTATCAACCTGAAAGTTGTACAGGTAGTCCTTGATTTATGAGTGGTCATTTAGGTACCATTCAAAGTTAGGATGGACCTCCTAACTTACGATCTGGTTCCAAAGTTCTGACGGTCACTCTCTCACCATGGACATGTGACAGCTTGGTAACAAGCCCACATTTATGGCTGTATGCAGTGTCTTGTAACATGACCACATTTTATAACAGTTTTGCCGAAAACCTGGTTTTTACTTCTGGTTTTCAGCAAAATTGGCCCATAGTGAACCATTGATTTGCTTAGTAACTGTGGATTCACTTAACAATAATGGTGTTCATTTAATGAATGCCACAATAAAGATGGTATAACCAGGCCTAACCAGGCCAGCCGTGTGAGTGGTGCATTTTACAACCATTATGACCAAAATGGGCAGGTCCATTACAGTCGTACATTGAGGACTATCTGTAGACACCTGAACAATTCTGTTCTTGTTGACAGTTAAATTGCTGTGTCCTTATAGATACTTTGTTTTGTGTGGCATGATAGCCTGTATACAACCTATACAGATTAGTTAGAAGATGTCCTAGAATGAATTATAGAATAATTCATGTAGCCAATGCAAATATAACATCTTTATCTCTTTGGGTTTAAGCCCCTATCAAAGGTGGCTTGGTGTCTCACCTAAGTAACACAGCCTAACATATTCTTGTGTGCTTGACCCAGACTCCGCAGACTCTGAATAAAGATATTTTGGAGACTTTAAAATGTGTCCTAATGAGTAGGGGAATAGTCCTGAGCCTGAGAATGGTGTTAGGCTTTTCCCAGGAATTTTCCCCCAACAAGAATAAGAAGAAAGGAGACCTGGCAAGGTAGGAGGAGCCGAGGTGGCGCAGTGGTTTGAGTGCAGTACTGCAGTTACTTCAGCTGACTGCTAGTTCAGCAGATCAGCAGATCAGTGGGTCAAATCTCACCGGCTCAAGGTTGACTCAGCCTTCCATCCTTCCGAGGTGGGTAAAATGAGGACCCAGATTATTGGGGGCAATATGCTATTTAGTATATTGTCTTTGGTGTAAGCCGCCCAGAGTCCTCGGAGAGTGGGCGGCATAGAAATACGAATAATAAAATAAAAAATAATAAATTTAAGAAAGGTAGACAAAAATCCCACTCCATAATGTTTGTAGTGCCAAGGGTTTCCCCTCTTGTTACAAGAGTAATCCTTAGAAACTCAAAGGTGTTACTTAGAAACTCCTTGAGAACAGAGATAGGCTATAGTGGTCTCTGCAAAGGATTGGTTCAAATAACCCTAAAATGTTTTCTGTTCCTTCTCTGACAAGCTTCACATGGGTAATATAATTGGTGAAAAAGATATTTCACCACTTGTATTATCGAAGACAATATAAGACAATATTACATCTGCTTCAGGAGAAAGAAAAGAAAAAAAAATATACTCCCAGCAGCTAGTATGTATGTATGTATGTATGTATGTATGTATGTATGTATGTATGTACCGTATTTTCCGGCGTATAAGACGACTTTTTAACACATGAAAATCTTCTCAAAAGTCGGGGGTCGTCTTATACGCCGGGTGTCGTTCTCCTGTAACCAGGCTCCTGTAACCAAAAGACTCTGACGAGCCTTAAATGGCTCTGGCGATCGAAGCTCTGACGATCCCAGCTTTGCTTGCTAATCAGGCAACTCAGCTGGGATGCCAGAGCCATGTTAAAGGAAAAAACTTTTTTCTTTTTACGTGGCTCTGCAAGCTCTGACGATCCCAGCTGAGTTGCCTGCCGATCAGGCAAGGCAGCTGGGATCGCCAGAGCCATCGATCCAAGCTCTGACGATCCCAGCTGCGTTGCCTGCTAATCAGGCAACTCAGCTGGGATCGCCAGAGCCCAGAGCCCTGTAAAAGAAAAAGTTTTCCCCCTCCAGCTTGCTTACCTTAGCTGCTAATCGCAACGCTTGCCTTGCTTCGCTTGCCTGAATCCATTCCATCAGCAAGCCACTCCCTGCCTGCAATCATGCAGGCAGGAGTTGTGGACTTCAACTCCCAGAATTCCTCAGCCAGCAAAACAAAGCTGGCTGAGGAATTCTGGGAGTTGAAGTCTACAAGTCTTAAAGTTGCCAAGGTTGGAGATCCCTGTTCTATTGGGTAAGTTTTTTTCCCCTTTGGGAGCTTTAAAAAAAATAGTCAATTGGGGTTTTTTTTAGTTCTTCTTTTTTAGACCTAGCCATTTAAAGCTTAGGAAGTTTTAAATTTAGCTTTCATATAAAAATAAAAATAAAATAAAATAAAGTAATATTTGTGCAGCTTTCTGAGATTTAGTGTGTTTCTGTAGTGTTTCACTCTAACTACACAAACACACAAAATCTCACAAAGCTGTATGTGGAATTTTGTGTGTGTAAAGTGTGAAAGTTGGTTTTTTGGGCTTTTTGTGGCTGTGTGAGGTTCCTGCTTGTTGCAGGGGCCATTTTGGGTCTAGCACAGCTGCTTTTACATTGTGGGTGAGCCAGTTGTGTTGTGTTGTGTTGTGTTGTGTTGTGTTGTGTGTGTGTAAAGTGTGAAAGTAGTTTTTTGGGGGGCTTTTTGTGTGAGGTTCCTGCTTGTTTCAGGGGCCATTTTGGGTCTAGCACAGCTGTTTTTACATTGTGGGTGAGCCAGTTGATGTTTTTTAATTTTTATTTGGTGTGCGTTGGAAGAGGGGCAGTCTTATATGGCGAGTATAGCCCAAACCCTATATTTTAACAGGAAAAGTCAGGGGTCGTCTTATACGCCCAGTCGTCTTATACGCCAGAAAATACGGTATGTATATATTTATTTATTGGTTCGATTTATATGCCGCCCTTCTCCGGAGACTCAGGGCGGCTTACAATGCGTTAAGCAATAGCCTTTATACTTTTGTATATACCTGCTTAGTAGGGCTTCCCCCCCCCCCCAGCGGTGTTCTTTTTTATACAAAATCACCTTATTGCCCCCACAAACCGGGTCCTCATTTTACCTACCTCGAAAGGATGGAAGGCTGAGTCAACCTTGAGCCTGGTGAGATTTGAACTTGCAGTAATTGCAGGCAGCTGGTGCTACTTAACAGCACTTTAGTTTGCTGCGCCACCAAGGCCCTATGTATGTAGAGCTTTTAACACACGGGGTTCTCTTTTCAGGAAAAAAAAAAGATTTACCTATTGGTAGATTGGGTTGTTAAATCACCAGTCAATCTTTTTGCAATAATGGCAAACATGAGTTTGTCACAGTGTATTTTCTTTTCAGTAGTGTGGTTATTCCCTTTTGATCCAGAAATGCTGACAGCCAGGTGCTTCAGAAAGCCTCCAGAGATTTTATTGAAAGATTTCTTTCAATTTTCTCTCATGCTCTTATGTTGGCCCTGTCAGTCACCAGGATGCTGTTAAAATGGTTTATGATAATGATCCCTTGACTAAGTCACAGGCCTATCCACTTTAAAAGAATTCATCAGCAAAGTGCTCTTTGCCATAACGTGATGATCTCCTACAAAACATCATTTTAATTTCCTTCTTCCTCCCCTTCCCTTTTTCGGAAGCACTTTTACTTGGGATTTGGAATGGTTCCGATTAAGGGGATGGGGTTAACATTCTCAAAAGTCACAAAGGATCAACCATTTTCTGTTTTTACAGTCGAGCAGGATACAAGTTTCATTAATGATCTGGTACCGCCTAAGAAATATTGGCTAATTTCATTTTAAGACTGCAATGAAATGTTGACTTTACACTTCCAGCTTAAGGCAACTCATTTTTAAATCTCTCCCTCACGTTTTTCTTTATTTGCTTGCTTACAATCTTACTTGAAAGAGTCATGGGGAAGTTGAATAGCAACAAACTACTCTGTGTGGTTGAACGTACCATGCAGAGGCATTACCCTAAGACAGTGGTTCTCAACCTTTTCATCACCATGGATCCCTTTTAAATACCTCTTGTGGCCACAGACCGTGGCCACGGACCCCCCCAAGACTTAACTCAAGATTTAAACGATAACATTTCTTCAAGCCTTTGTGGACCCCATGTTGACATCGCATCTCCCAGGGGTTCACCAGCCACAGGTTGAGAACCACTGCCCTAAGATGATAATGATCTTTAAATGGTATACTTGATATCTTAGGAATCTGATTAAGTATTGTAGAGATAAGCTTCCAATAAAGAATTTTCTGTCCCAATGAAAGACTGGCACAAAGCCACCACATTCAGTCTGTCTTCCACTCCTATGATAAATACATGGAATTACTTAATTGTGTGTGTGTGTGGGGAGGATGCATGAAGTTTGAAACCATGTATGTTTTTTCTCTTTTTTCCAGAGCAGATACTGCACCAATTTTGATTTTGCTTTCTTCTGTTGATATATCAGCATTTTATTTCTTACCTGCATTTCTGCTTTGCCTCTCAAACTCAAGCTACATATTTCTCTGCTCAGAGAGCTTAAGATGGACTACATGCCATTCTGAAAGATCACAATATACTCTCTGATTCTCATTGGAGTACTGATTTTATCTTGGGAGATTCTAATGACCTCTGTGCATCAGCATACAATTTGTAGGTAATACTTTTTCACACACTGCCTTATCTCCTCCATTAAGGTTTTTTTTTTTCATTGGGGGGGGGGAAGGGGAACTGGAACAGCCAAAGGATAGATATAGGTAAGGGGTCTCCAACCTTGGCAACTTTAAGCCTGGTGGACTTCAACTCCCAGAATTCTGAAGCTTTGCTGGCTGGGGAATTCTGGGAGTTGAAGTCCGCCAGGCTTAAAGTTGCCAAGGTTGGAGATCCCTGCTATAGGTAGTCTGCATCATTCTTTACAGTCAATTAGGTTCACCTTACTTTGGGCACCAATGTTGTGACAGGTCATACGAAGGTAAACCTGACAACTTTTGTGACATTCATCTAGATTATTTTCAACTGGAAAATCTCAAGGTTATGATCAATGTGTTTGGAGAGATGAAGGTTACTGCTTACTTCCTTAATCCTAGCCCTATCTAGCTAATAAACTGGATGAGAGTGGCTCCATACTTAAGAGAGGTAATCAATGCTTTTTTTGAGAGCGATGCTTTATTAAATGCAGTTGTAAGTCCTTTATTGACCTCCATTGGCTTTACTGTACTTCTCCCTGGACTAGAAGAAATTTCTAATTATAAGTTAATCTTCAAATATCCCAATCTTCATTAAGGTAATTGAGAAAGTGTGACCTCCCAGGTCCAGATGCATATGGATGAAACTGATTTCTTGGATTTATTCCAGCCAGGGTTTTGTTCATAGTCTGCTTTGATCAGCTTGGTGGTGGATGACCAATGCCAGAATGTGTGACGCTGTTTATTACCTTGGACCTCTTAGAACCTTTCAGTCCCTTTGATCTTGGTATCTTTTGGTGCCATCCAGCAGGATTGGGTCCGGTGCACAATTGTTCTGCAGTGGTTCTTGATTCTTCCTGATCGGACAGGCCCTCAAGGTAGCACAACTTCCAGCTACATAAAAGCACATCCAATTTTCCACTGTCTTTTCCTGTCCTGAAAAACCCCTTGCTCTTTTTTCCCCTTCTTCCTTACATCTCAAGGGGAAGATGAATTGGAGGCCTGAATTGGGGCTATTGTGCCAGCTTTGTGCAAAGAAATGTTAAAAGAAGGAAGGGCCATCAGAGACCATGCCATTCAGTCCAAGTGGTTTGGTGGGCGTGGCAGAGATAGGATACTGCAAAATGTCCATTCCCACCCCTCTCTGGGGCCAGCCAGAGGTGGTATTTGCCGGGTCTCCAAACTACTCAAAATTTCTGCTACTGGTTGTCCGAACTGCTCAAAATTTCTGCTACCGATTCTCCAGAACCTGTCAGAACCTGCTGGATTTCACCCCTGATTCAGTCTCTGATGCTCTCAGGGGCAAAGATGAAAATGTCCTTTCCTCCTCCCAATTCAAAGGCTGAGAAGCTTATGGCTAAAAACTGTCATTCAGAGCTCTCTTTAGACACTACGGTTAGCAGAACTGGAGTGGTGTGTGGAAGCATATCTTGGTTTTATTGATTCTGTTTCTGAAGCTCAGGTATTAAATGGGAAAGCCTAAAAACCATCTTTAAATATAGTTGGGTAGATGACAAAAGGTATTTCATAGGATTTATAATCCTGACTGGGGAGATTTTTTTGATCCATAGAGTGGTAGCAAGATATCAAGCCAAAACCCGTTACATCTCTTCTTTAGGCGCTGCTGAAAGTGAAGCTAGAAGGAATGGATGATGTATGCTTAGCAGTGACTCATAAGATCTAAGGCAGAGTTTCCCAATATTTCTGGCTTTGCGGACTGGTGGGGGGTGGGGGAAGAGAGGGGATGGTTCTTTGCAAGTGGCTGGCAAGTGTGTATGTGTGCACGGCTTCATTTGCACGAGCTGCGTGCATGTGCACCTGCTGCTCACTTAAATGGAGTTCGTGCTCACCCACTGCTCGCGCAAATGAAGATGTGCATGTTCACTGGCCATTTCTGCAGTTGCAAACCCCTCACAACCCAGTAGTGGGCCGCTGCCCACAGGTTGGGGACCCCTGATCTATGGCATGCAAGTCTCAGTACCTGATTCTTACTGGGAATGAGAGTGAGTTTGTTACAAAGAGATAAAAAACAGTTTATGAGAACTATTGATATTTGTTAATCTGAAGATCAGGCTCCACATAGCAAGTGATACCAAGGAGAAGTAAGTTAAAACTAGCTTGCTGTTAATTGTCAGAGTTTGATATTTTAAAAAATATGTATTAATCGCAGGGAAGTTTGAATAGTTACAAACTTCAAATTGTTCTTGACTGAGGACTACACATTCATTCATTCATTCATTCTCTCTCTCTCTCTCTCTCTCTCTCTCTCTCTCTCTCTCTCTCTCTCTCTCTCCCACACACACACACACGGATACGAATAGAAGAAATTAAATGCTAAAATTTTATCATAAAGAATATTTATTAAATAAATATTCCTGTAACTAAATCAATGGGGGGGGAATCTGCTTATATCAACAGCAAACAGCAAAGATTATGGCTAATGGAACAGTCTCTGCAGATTTTCAAAGTAGCAAAGATACAAGGTAAGGGTATCCACATTGTCCCTTAATATTTATCTCTGTTCTAGAAATATTGGCAGAAAAGGTCTGAGGTCTTATCAGATCTTAAAATCACTGGAGAGGAATATAACTTAATGTAATGCAGATGAAGCAGTATCAGCTACCACAAAACCACAAACGGCAATAAAATAGCTAATGAAAACAATTCACAGCTTTGGAGAATACCAGAATCAATGTCCTAAAACCAAAACTAATTACAAGATATTTAACACAAGGAGAAATTAATCTCTTGCAAGAAGAATCTGGCTGTCAAATAACCCATTACTGTGGTCTGCATTTGACGGGTTAAAAGCAAAATATATACCACAATAAATATGCTATGTTATGGCAAGAAATCCAAAGAGATCTCAAAAGTTAGACAAATCTACAGCCATCTTGGTTAGAATCAATTGAAATGACCAAAATGAAGGTTTTACCGAAGATAAATTACTTGTTTCAAATGGCACAAATCCAGTTTCGGGGGAAAAAAACCCTATTCATTAACATGAATGGCAAAACATTAACAGAAAATTTATATAGAGTCAGAAAAGATCTAGAGTTAAATGAAAAAAAAAAGTAAAAAAAAAACAGAGGTAGCCTTGCTCTTTCAATTATTAAGTATTTAGTATTTATAAAATTTTTATACCGCCCTTCTCCCGAAGGACTCAGGGCGGTGAACAGCCAGGATTAAAATACATACAATATGAAAATTAAAATAATTTAAAAAATAATTAAATCACTTTGGCTTCCCAATTTTAAAACCCCTTACCCATAAAATTAATCAATTAAAATTTTAAGCCAGCCCGGCTTGCTGAAACAAGAAAGTCTTCAGAGCCTGGTGGAAAGTACGGAGGTCCGGGATCAGTTGTATCCCTGGGGGTAGCTTGTTCCAGAGGGCGGGTGCCCCCACAGAGAAGGCTCTCCCCCTGGGGGTCGCCAGTCGACATTGCTTGACCAACGGCACCCTGAGGAGACCCTCTCTGTGGGAGCGTATTGGCCGGTGGGAGATTATCAGTGGCAGAAGGTGGTCTCATAGATATCCAGGCCCTAAGCCATGGAGCGCTTTAAAGATGAGAACCAAAACCTTGAAGCACACCCGGAAGACCACCGGAAGCCAGTGCAGCTCACACAGGAGAGGTGTTACATGGGAGCGCCATGTAAATTGATATTATAAAGCAAGCTTTGTATCATGGTTAACAAAATAAATGAAATTCTTTTGCATCAATACTGGGGCTAGTATTGTGAGGTTTAGATGAGGAAAATGAAGAAAAAAATATTATTTGCAAATAAAACTAATTTGTGTTCAACTGAGTTATGTACTGCTCCATAGATCTCCCTATATCGCTGAATAACCCAAGCCGAAGCTTCACTACAGATATGAAAAAAAATTAAGAGTGAAAGTGGACATTTTTACCTAGTTCCCCTAAATCAGGGGTGTCAAACCCGCAGCTTCACATTATTGTCACATGACGTATCACAACTTTTTTCCCCCGTCGCTAAACCAGGGGTAGGCGTGGCCAGTGTGTGACGCATCCGGCGTGTAGGCCGTGAGTTTGACACCCCTGCTCTAAATAGTGGGAAAGTAGGAGAAAAGATGCCATTAACCTTCAGTTTAAACTCATATACTGTAATCCATTTTATGAATTCTAAAGCAAATCTAAATCTATTTAGTACGGCAAACGTGTACTATGTATGTATTCTGTCAAAGGCCTTTTCAGCGTCTAATGATAAAATTACAAACTGATCTTTAGTTTTATTCAAGTCTATTACATTTACAAGTAACCTACTGTTGTCTGCGGCTTGCCTAATTTTTATAAACCCTGCTTGATCATTCTTAATGACAAACAATATCATCTGCTGTAATCTTTCTGCTAACACTGCTGTTAAAATCTTTGTATCAACATTAATCAACAAGATTGGATGATAATTAGCACACTGAGCTGACATTCTTTTGTTGATTTCAAAATTTCATACTGTCTTAGTGTCGATGCAAAAGATAGATGCTTTTAGTAAAATAGCAGGATACTGTTATTATATACTGTTATTATTATACTATTATTAACTGTTCCACATTAGAACTGATGCCTATCTGAAAAAATACCTATTCATTTAAGAAATATCAATTCTGTATTTGTACTGAATCCATTAAATATCTAGGTAAATATCTATATTAAATCATATAACTCCATTAATACCTTGGCTTCTTCAGCTATTGACAGATGGGAGTCATCAAAACTTACCCTTTGGGGAAAGGTGAACATTCTCAAAATAAATATCATTCCCAGATTAATTTATATTCCAATTTATTTATCTGGAAAACATTTGCAGAAAACAAATTCTTTTTTTAGAAAATTTCTATGGGGTTCTTCAAGTCTGAGAATATCTTTATAGAAAATGCAATTACCAATTAATAAAGGAGGATTTGGTTTTCTGAATATGGAGCTATATCATCAAGCTTAGCTACTATCAAGTATTAAATAAAATTGGTGTTATTTTTTTGAGTTGGACAACTTTGGAATATACACATATAGCATCTTTGGTTGGATAGACAATATTTGCTTGATTGCTTGATTGCTTGATTGAGTGTTTCTAGATGACCCAAGGACTATGAGCAGTGTATATATGTTATAAAGATGTAAATATGCTTAATCTCTATATCTTTGAAAATTAATTACATCCATTAGAAAATTATGGAATGTAAGCTCTAATAAAAAAAGATTTGACCCATTTTCCCCATGTTAAATTGATTTAATGGGGAATCCCAACTTTAAAAAATTGGGGCGGGGGGACTGATATGGAAACAGAGGATAGAAGCTGAAATATTGACTGTAGCAAATGAAAGAGGATGAAGATGAATTTTTAAAATACTTTGTATTAAGAGACAAATCTCAACTACCAGATGTAACCCAATGGCAATATTTACTTAGGTAACATGTTCAATATTGTTTGAGCCAAAGACATTTTCAGCTTTTGAGACACTTGGGACACTAAAATAACTTGTTAAATCCTTTAAAGCTGAAAAACCTACTATTAGATATTTGTTATCAATATATCAATTTGAAATGCAGCTGCTAAGAAATGAGTGGACTAAAGAATTAGAAGTTCCTCTGTTGCCTAGACCATGGGAGACTGTTTTAACATCCATGACAAGAGTATCATTGAACCTGAAATTACGAGCTCAAATTATGATTTATACAACAAAAAAAACCTCCTAGTATTTAGAATTTATTGGATTTCCTTTATGATTGCATAGAAAGGGAATGTCAGAAATATTTTGTTGGAGATATAATAATAGTGCTGTTTTAAAACATCTATTTTTACAATGTCTTACACTTACACTTAAGTTTTGGAAGAAAGTACTGGATTATTTCAATATAATGGTAAAACAAAAGATACATTTTCAGATGATAACATTCTTTTGAACTACATACCTAGTACTTGGAATTTGACAACCAGATAATAGATTACCTGTGCCCTTATTATGGCCCAAAGACTGATACTGCAATATTGAAAAAAATAAATGCATGTCTCTTTTCTTTTAATGGATTGAAGACCTGATAACACTTGCTGCCTTTGAGCGGATTGCCTATAGTTGAAGCCTTTTTATGGACAAGTATAGTGGAATATGGGCTTCTTTTATATAAACTACAGTAGGTTAAAATGCTAATTATATAAATGTATTTGAAACAGGGGTGAAATACTCCCAGATCGGACCGGATTGCCCGTTGGTTTGGCGATCCAGTAGCGATGGCAGAGCAAAGCTCCGCCGACCCGCCCAGGTGTCATTGCTTCCTGGTTTTAACCAGGAAGTAATGACTTTTTTACCTTCTGCGCATGCGCAGAAGGTTTTGTGCGCGCACGTGATGCACAAGGCGCGTGTGCTTCTGAACCGGTAAGGAAGATAAGTAGATTTCACCCCTGATTTGAAATATATATGTATTTGAATAATAATTGAATTAGATAACTATATGTTATATTGTAACCATTGCTAAAATGATTTATATCTTTCTTCTATTTTCTTTGTATTTTTTTTTTCATTTTAAAAAGCCCTTTTTTTCTTTGACAATGTTTGTATTTTTATTTATGTGATTTTGTTCTGTTTTTGGGGGTCATTATTTTAAAAAACAAAAAAATAAATTAGAACAAAAAAACTGCCCTAAAATGGCCAAATAGCAGAATGTCAATATTGGGAGGAGTGGGCCTAACCAATGGGCTTCACAGAGGACAAAAATCTAAAAAGATATATTACCAGATATAGTTTAATAAAATCATGGGATTCCATGAGAAAATAATAAACTCAACAATTTCCCCATTAGCCTCTCTTTCACATGCTTTCCATGCTGGAGACAACTATAGTAAGAAAAATGTAATTTACATATACAGACATGGTTGACTCAGTCTCCATGAACAGATTAAATGCAAGAATTACTTAGTGGAAGGCTGGAATATACTATAGTTAATGTACTTACAAATTGCTGTAAGGAAAAAAAACCTGATCTTAAGAATGAGAGAACGATAAAAAAAAAAATGACAGAATTTGAAATGCTCATACCAAATCAATACCATCTGCTTGGGTGTATATATAAATTTCTAGCCAGATATGACAAAGAGACAGAACAAATGAAAAAAATTGCATGATAAAATGGATGTGAACTAGGAAGAATTATGGACGAAATCCATAAAATCTACTTCAATTTATAATCCAAAAGAAAACTGGTACAAAACAGACATTATACAACTCTGTCAATTTCTAAGATAGCTACAGTAAATCATGGACTAACAAATGTTGGAAAGCCAATAAAACTAGAAGGAATGTTTTAGCACATGTGGTATACCTGGAAAAAAACAAAGTATCAGTCAGAGGATTCTGGAAATTTAATTTGAAATGAAAATACATTTTTTAACTAGAAACAATTTCAGAATATACCGAATCCACAAGAAATGTTACAAGAGATGCAGGCTTCTGGCTGTGAGCCTAAACTAAGAATCACTGAAGTTGATGAATGTGGTTCTTGAAGTTTGCAAAAGGTAAACACATGACTTCATCCCCCAGCAACCATTGTAAATACATGCTGGTTGCCAAGCAACTGAATTTTGATCATGTGACCCTGGTAAGACTGTGATGGTTGTAAGTTTGAGGATCAGTAGAAAATTTTACAATTTTCAGAGAAACTGTAACTTTAAATGATCGCTAAATGAATGGTTGTAAGTCAAGGACTACCTATATACGTAGTTAACATTGATATAGATCCTTTAATCTCCCCATCTTCAGAGTTTGATCTTGTATTGATTATGATAATATTGGCAATTTCTAGTTTTTATTGTACAAATGCCACTGTATCCAGTTAGTCTCTGTGAGACTGCTCAAATACTCAACCAAATGAAGTTGATGGGCATTTGATACAACCTTTTAAAGCAAAATTCAATGGGAGTGATTTTTCTCCTTCTTGCCATCTTTAATTTTATTGATCGTCTTAAATCTCCTGAATAATTCTTGCTTTGGAAACCCATTTTGGAAATATGTCTATTTCTGTATACAATTATGATTATATATATTTGTATTTCGTTTTACTTGGAGAAGCAAGTTCAATTCTGGGGACTAATGTTTTAGCAGCAGGCATTTTACAAATACAGAGTAGCTCAAAAATACAATTATATATAAGACAGCAAAAAAATTCTTCTTTAAAATGTGAAGAAATGACTTTATATGTGGCTTCTCCAGGGCTTCGAGGCTGTCCAAGCTAGGATGGAGAGGAACTGATTCCTACCAAGATTGAGTGGCTGTGGGTATTGAGGCTATCCAGATCTGGGAATATTCCAGGGGTGGACTGCTGGGGGTTTGCAGGGGTTCAGGAGAACCTCTAGCTAAGATTCTGTGCAGTTTGGAGAACCCCCAAATCCCACTCCTGGCTGGCCCCGTCCATCCCGACATACCACGTCCCTCCCAGGAGTCCTCACGCAGCCCGTTTTGGATACAGGTAAGTGCAGGGTGCATGTGGAGGCTCGGGGAGGGTGAAAAATGGGCCTACTGGAAGTTCAGGAAGGCTGGAAACGGGCCTGTTTCTGGCCTCCAGAGGGCCTCCAGAACCTGGGGAGCCCATTTTCGCCCTCCCGGAGGCTCAAATAAAACCTCTGGAGGCTCAAAGAAAGCCTCTGGAGCCTGGGGAGGCAAAAACACCCCCCGCCATGGTGCAGGAGGACGACTAGGCCACGCCCACCATGGCCATGCCCATCCAGCAACCAGGCAGAGAACCCCTTGCTAAACTTTTTGAAGACCACCCCTGGAATATACCATTTTTAACCTTAAATAGAGTAGATCTTCCCCATTTAAGACAGATGTGCAATTTGAGGGTCTTTATAATAGCATGTGCACAACACCATCTGGTGTGCCAGTTGCACATTTTCCTGGATCAAGAGGTCTTTCAGAAACATATTTGTTTCTTGAATGTCACCTCATTTCCTGTGAGTCACCATACAACAAAATAAACTATAAGAGTAAAATCCCAAATGTGCTTTTTTCAAGAGGCAACTGGACTTTCTTTTTTTTTTTTTGCTTGAAGATGTTTTGCTTCTCATCCAAGAAGCTTCTTCAGTTCTGAAGAACTGAAATGTCTTCAAGCAAAAACCAAGAAACCCAGCTGCTTTTTGAAATAAGCACCTTTGGGACAACCATGACCTGGATGCCTGAGAATCTCCATAGACATGTATTACTGAAAGAAGAAGAAAAAATCCACAAGTACATCTTCCTCTTGTTATGGTAAAATACAATCAAAATATTTACCATATTTGTTACTTTGACTGACTCTCAGCTGAAGAGATTTATTGGATGAGAAGCAAAATGTCTTCAAAGAAAACCCAGAAAGTCTAGTTGCCTCTTGAAAAAGCACCTTTGGAACAAATATGGTAGTACAAATAGTTTGCAGATCTACTCAGAAATAAATTTCAGTAAGATAAATTGAAATACTAGACAACCATGAACAAAATAGCAAATAATTTATGTGCAGCATTTGCCTCAAAATAAGGTTAGGTAAAGGTAAAGGTTCCCCCTTGCACATGTGTGCTAGTCGTTCCCGACTCTAGGGGGAGGTGCTCATCTCTGTTTCAAAGCTGAAGAGCCAGCACTGTCCGAAGACGTCTCCATGGTCATATGGCCAGCATGACTAAATGCCAAAGGTGCACGGAACACTGTTACCTTCCCACCAAAGGTGGTCCCTATTTTTCTACTTGCATTTTTACATGCTTTCGAACTGCTAGGTTGGCAGAAGCTGGAACAAGTAATGGGAGCTCACCCTGTTATGCGGCACTAGGGATTCGAACCACTGAACTGCCGACCTTTTGATCGACAAGCTCAGCATCTTAGCCACTGAGCCATAAAATAAGGTAACCTTATAAAATAAGGTTACAATAAGGCTAATTTTCTTTTAAAATCACAGGCCAGGCACTTGCTTCCAGGCTCTCTTCCCATCAGAAACTGGCAACATAGAAATGCAAATGTATTATCTGGGAGATTATAACATAAGGATGAATAAATTATTTTGCAAAGAAATGACAAACACTGAAGATAAATTATGAATTAACGCAGGTATTTCAAAATAGTCATGCTCAAAGGTCAATTGTTCAGCTATTGACCTTTGGTGGAAATCTTGTTATTCTATTCTGTAAAGAAAACATTAAATAGATCAACATTATTGTTACTAATTCTGTTTACTGCATGACCTTTGATGGTCGCTCAGCTCCTCAACCAATACCCCGGCAGGCATTCATATCTTTTCACTTTAAGTTTATTAACTCCTTTGTATTATAAGCCAGAAAGGGAGCATTTTCTCCTTTCCTAGATATATCCAAGCCAGTTTTCAAGCTGCTTGTATCTGCATTCATGTAATGAGCGGGACTCAATTTGCAAAATAGCCACTATTCTACAATTCAGAATCATCCACTGCAGTTTTGTGGTTTGACAGCATCGCACCCAAAATAAATTCATGTAATAACATTTCAAATAAGTTATTCACTTCTCATCGGACAGAAGAATGTCTGCTGGGAAAAGGCATCTAGAACAAGGTATTTCAGAATCTCACTAGCATTAATCTTTTAATATGATTTTTCTGTCATCCAAATTGCCCTATGAAGTGAAGGACATATTTTTCTTTTTTTCCACCAATCCAATTATTTGAAGACGAAACATAAGTTTAAAGGCAACACTCGGTTGCAGTTCACCACTCATGACAAAACAATACAATTTGCCAAATCAGCTACCTTCTCTGAATTAGCACTTTATTCCCTGTACACGTGTTTGTGTGTGTACACAAACACACACAAAGCCATCACACTATTTTCTTTTGGGGTAAGCAAAGTAATGTACAGAACAGAAAAGGAGTACAAAATAATAAGCCAAGTAAGTTAAAAGCACAAGATAAAAACAAATAAGTGAAACATAGTTAAACCCAACCAGTACCATTCAGCGCACATGTCTACAGCTTCTTAACCATCAAAAGATCTTTGTTCCCATCACATCTATATATCGATCCATACCCTGCTTTCTGTTCTTTAAATGTCTCATATCTCTTTTTTTCAAGATATCATCAGTTCTAACCAAGCATGACCCTTTGTCTTCCCATTCCTCTCAACACCGTTATACTTCCTTCAAATGTTTGTTTTGAAATGTTTAATCTTTTTTTTATAACAAAAGCAGAGAATCAGAATCAGAACAGTGGACGTGGAAGGAGCCAACCACAAAGGGTCATCTAGTCCAATGTTCTGCAATATGTAGGAAAAGCAAAGCATTCCCAGTAGGCAGCTACCTAATTGCCCCACTCCCCCCCAAAAAAATCTTACAAAGTTGGAGAATCTACAATCTGCACAGATAGATTGCTTCACTATTGTACAGAACTTGCCATCAGGAAGTTTTTCCTTGTATTTAAATGAAATCTAGGTAGCTTGCAACTTGATAACGTCATTGATACAACGAACATGAATTTGGGAAAACTCTGGGAGACAGTGGAAGATGGGTGAGGGGGGCTGGTGTGCTATTTTCCATAGGGTCATGAAGAGGTGGACATCACTTATCAAGTGAAGAGCAACAACAAGCTGCAACTTATATCCATTAATTCTTGTTCTAGTTTCTATGTCAATGAAAAATAGCTCTTGAACATATTCCCTGGTTGCATCCTTTGATACAATGCCTCTCCTCCGAGTTCTTTTCCCAGACTGAACAACTCCTAACTTACTTTAGTCTGTCCTCACAAAACATATTCTCAAACCCTGATATGATCTTTGTGACTATCTCCTAATCCTGTTCTAAGCTGTCAGTAACCATCAAGGAATGAGATGGCCACAATTATAAAAAGCTGGTTCTGATGCATCCCTGATCTGTGTTAGCCATTCTAGCAGCTGCTCACGTTGCTGGCTTATGGTCAAACTGTGGTCAATGACCACACCATGTCTTTCTATGAGGCGCTGCTTCCAAGTCATTAATTTCCCATATGTCCATATTGTTCCTCCCTCAATGTATTACCTTGCATTTTTCCTTTTTGGAAGACATCTTGCTCCTCTTAGCCTGGTCTTCCAAACCATCCAGATTAGATTAAAAATCTCATTTTACCTTCCTGGTTATTATTCCGATCTTCAAATTTTGCATCATCTGCAAACTCGATAAGTAGACCAGCAGTTATCCCTGTCATTAATGGAGATACTGCTGGATCCAGGTTTACCAGCCTCCACTGATTACTGCTGTCCAATTTGTTAAAGAGCCAATAACGGTGCTGACTCTTTCCAAATGATCCTGTTGTGGACTCATCATACTGTAATGCCATCAAAGCCACATTTTTAACAGCTTGTCAATGAAAATGTCAGGTGGAACCTTGTCAAAAGATTTACAGAAATTGAAGCAGCATTTTCCTTGTCCACTAAAGCAGTTACCTTGTCAAAGCAGACCAGATTTGTCTCACCTGACCTATTTTTGACAAAGCCAGCCAACTCTCAAAAATCACAGCAATGTCTTCAAGATGCTTATAAATGCCCTGATTTATTACCTCCGTACTATATTTTCAGCTATTGATTTCAGGCCACTTGTCAATAATTACTGGGATTGTCTTTTTCTTTTTGTTGAAGAGATGGATCACACTTGTTTTGTTTTTTTTTCTTTCTTTCCCGGAGTTCTCTGGCACTTGCCTAATTCTCCAGGACTCTTCAAAGATAATTAACAGAGGCCTAACCATCTTAATATACATCTTCACTCTCTTTTGTATTTAATCAACACCCATTAATTGATGAGTTTATCCCTTCATTTTAATAAGCATACAGTATTTAAGTAGCCTATTTCCTCTCATTCAGTTTGCCTTTATGTTTCTCCAACATATAGCAATATCAATAGCACTTAGACTTATATACTGCTTCACAGTGCTTTACAGCCCTCTCAATATGTTTACAGAGTCAGCATATTGCTCCCAACAATCTGGGTCCTCATTTTTACTGACCTCAGAAGGATGGAAGACTGAGTCAACCTTGAGCCTGGTGAGATTCAATCTGCCAAACTGCTGGCAGTCGGTGATCAGCAGAAGTAGCTTGCAGTACTTCATTCTAACCACTGCGCCACCATGGTTCTATATATTCAATTCTCACTTCCTTATGACAAAAGTATGCTCTTATACATAACCATGTTTGCTTTTTTGAGAAACATTCATTTTTTGCTACAGACCAAACTACCTACTCCCTTTCCTCCTGTTTTAATTTTTTTTTCAACAATTTCTCCATCTTTAGTAGACATGCTGCCAAGGCATACAAATTTAAGTATTTGTTCTAGTTCAGCTGTATTGCATCTTTCCTCTTTCTCTTCCTTTCACTGATTCACTGCAGATTTATTTTCCTTTCATTTGTTGGTTAATGCTTATCATCTTTAACTCTTCTTATTTTTCAAGATGCAGTAACAATAGGCCACCAGATAGGTCCACAGATGTTGGGCAAAATCTTCTCACTGCAAGTATGCAACCAGCAGTACTTGTGAGTCCAAAACTGTAGATGCCTCAGAGGACATGTTTTTCCCCTTAAATGAGAACACTAATAGCAACAGAAAAGTTGTGATAAACAGCTCTGTTCCACATGGCTTCAATTCAATTCAAAACTGTGTCTTGGAGTCCTGGTGGACAATCACTTAAATATGAGCCAACTGTATGCAGCAGCAGCCAGAAAAGTTAATGCAACCCTAGGATACATTAATAGAGGGATAGAATCAAGATCACATGAAGTTACAATTCTAGTACTGGTTTACAAAGCCTTAGTAAGACCACACTTGGAATGCTGCATCCAGTTCTGGTCAACGCACTATAAATAATATGATAAAATTCTGGAAAGTGTACAGAGAAGAGCAACAAGGATGATTAGAGGGCCGGAGGCTAAAATATATGAAAAAAAGGTTACAGGAATTAGGAATGTCTAGTCTAATGAAAAAAAGGAGTAGGGGAGACATGATAGCAGTGTTCCAATAGGTGAGGGGTTCCTACAAAGATGAGGGGGCACACTATTTTCCAAAACACCAAAAGGCAAGTCTATAAAGAGTCTCAGTCATTCAGGTCATGGTTCTCCCAAAGGTGCTTTTTTCCCTTCCATTCCCCACCATCCAGTCTGAGCTGAAGAAGCTTCTTGGAAAAACAAGAAAGTCTATCCTATTTTCCCCAAAATAAGACATCCCCTGATAATAAGCCCAATCGGGCTTTTGAGCGCATGGCAATAAGGCCAAGCGTTTATTTTAGGGTTCAAAAAAATATAAGACAGGGTCTTATTTTGGGGAAAACATGGTAGTTACCCCCCCCCCAAAAAAAACACCTTTGGGACAACCAAAAGGCAAGACAAGAAACAATGGATGGAAACTAACTAAGAAGAGAAGGAACCTAGAACTAAAGGAGAATTTTCCTAATGGTGAGAACAATTAACCAATGGAATAGCTTGCCTTCAGAAGTTGTGGGTGCTTCATCACTGGAGGCTTTCAAAAAGAGACTGGACAGCCATTTCTCTGAAATGGCATAGGATCTTCTGCTTGAGCAGAGGGTTGGACTAGATGACCTCCAAGGTCCCTTCTAACTCTGTTATTCTATCTTATTCTATGTTAATACAGATAACCTCAAGACACCAGAATAACTTTTCAACAATACTTCAAGTAGGACACGGAGCATTGATGTACAATTGAGCACTGTACACTCTGTCTACATAATACCACACACTGAACAAAATATGACCTCTTCTAATACTTCACAGTTAAAGAGGAAACATACAAGAAAAAGTAGCCACCAGATCAACCTCTTTCCCCCACCACAGTCATCAACTGGAATCACCCACCAAGAAAGGACCAAACTTCATACTTATGAATTTCTATATTTTTGAATAAAATCAGGTCTTATTACAAATGGACCTAGCAATAAGAAAGGATTATTACACCAAGTAATGTAACTGGTATCATGCAAACAAAAGAAGGCTAGCTGCAGACTAAGCTGCCTTCTCAGAAGAGATTAATTTAAAGTGTAGGAGGGAAAAAATTCAAAGCCCAACAGCTTTAAATAATGTATATATAAGTTCTCTTTTTGAAAATCAATTCATTTGCCAGAAAGTTTGAGTTCTCATTTCCAGCTTTTTCCTATTAAATTTTACTAATCTGCAAATGAGCAGCTGTCTGCAATGAATATAAATCCTTCCATTTCCCACTATCCAGTCAGAACTGAAGAAGCTTCTTGGATGAGAAGCGAAACGTCTTCAAAAAAAAAGAAAGTAAGTTCAGTTGCCTCCTGAAAAAACACCTTGGGACAACCATGACCTAGATGACTGAGAATCTCCACAGACATGTAACTGTGCAGTTCACACAGTGTGGATATGTAGAAGCATTTTTTTTATTTTACTCAGAAGATGTCAGCTGGAATGAATTAGCTTTAACTGCCTTATGTAGTTGTATATTTAAATGACATTCTATTTTTTTTTTCTGGGGCTCCAGATGCCAAATTAAATGTTTGGAATGTACTGCAAAGGCTTCACAAATACAAGCTGTATGCTAAGCTAGAGAAATGTGACTTTGATTTGCTCCCTTAGACTAGTTTGGCTATAATTCAGGTGACATCCAAATGGACCTTGTGAAAATAGACTTTATCTGTCTTGGGAACCTTCAAGGAATGTCAAAGTCGTTAAGCACTTTCTGATATTTTCACATTTTCAGGCCTTTCATATCTGCTTTGCTGAGTGCACCAGAATTCTGACCTGAATCGTATGGAAGAGACGCCATTCAAGGGAAGTCATGAGGCCCAAGAAATGTTCATGGCATCAAAGATAGCATCCTTTTTCAGCCCCATTTAGTGTTCAAAATATGCTTTTGATTTTGATCTGGGAGTTATTCTCCTTCAGGCTACTGATGACTTGGAAAAATACCTTTTGCCTTGTGACTTTTATTCAAGAGTGCTATCACCTACTGAAGGGAACTATGACATATTTAACAAGAAACTTTAGCAGCACACAATGCCCTTCAACACTGGAGATATGTTCTGGAAATAGTGGCATAGCCTATCCTGGTCAATTTAATCCCAGGGACCTGGACACAATAAAGATCTTGTAAAAAGTTATGCGATGTTAAATTAAGTGGGCATAATTTGTGTCCCCCCCCCCACAATTTGAATTTGCATTTTGCAAGGAGATCAAATCAGTCAATCCTAAAGGAAATCAACTCTGACTGTTTTTTTTTGGAAGGGCAGATACTGAAGTTGAAGCTCAAATATTTTGGCCACCAAACGAGAAGAGAAGACACCTAGGAAAAGACCCAGATATTGGGGAAAACTGAAGGCCAAAGGAGAAGGGGACAATATGAGATGAGATGGATAGTGTCATCAATGCAATAAATATGAATTTGGGCAAACTCTAGAAGACAGGGGAGAACAGGGGAGCCTGGCATGCTGTCATCCAGGGGTCACAAAGAGTTGGACACAACTTAGCAACTGAACAACAAAATTCAAGATTGATAGCTTAATGTTAGCAAGGTTGATGCTGCTCCCCAAAGTCTACATGTTTAATGGGAAGCAAATCATCTTTCCCACTCTCTGCCTGTCATTTTCAGGCATATCCTCTTTTTCCAGGCACATTAGACTCAGTTCAAAAGTTTCACCAGCCAACACTGAGTGACTACCCTCCAGCAGTTCAGGTAATTCCTGCCATTACTGATCTCCCTAAACAGGAGATGCTTCCTCCATCATCATAATCTGTTTTTTCATAATAGCCATCCAGTAGCCTTCTAGGCAGAATTTCAGATTCCAAGTCCATTCTCTGACTGCCACTACTTCTGAGGGATATTCTGTTCACCTGCTCATTTTTCACCAGCTTTCAGTCACATTTTCATTCTCAGCTTTGCTGAAGCCATCCTCTCCCTACTACCAAACTCTTAAAGGGCCCCAGACTGCTGGGCTCCATTCATAGGCCCTGAATGGCTGGCCTGAGCTCCCTGACTATGCCATAGTCGCTGTTCCACCAACTAAGGAGCTCATAATATCTTCCACCACTCCTATCCCATATCCTCCATTATGCTGATCTTAATTGCTCTTCCTAAATGAAACCACTTCCATTCTATAAAGGGCACAAAGGTTATGGATCAAATAGCTGGCCTTTTCTATTATGGCTCTTCCCTCTCCTTCCCCCATGCTTTTGAACATGTTTCTTCTCAAGACCCTTTTACCTTCTTGCTTTTTTGTAAGGGTGATGACCACCATTCATCTAGTCCTAATTAGTTGTGGGAATGCCTTTTTAGGGTGGGGAATGTGATGTATTTAATTTTGTTTCTAGGCTTTTATTTTAACTTAGTTGTACGCTGCTCAGATTTGTTTGATTGGGGCAAATTACTAATATTGTAACAAGACTGATTGATTGATTTGAAGCGTCCATACTCTTATTTTCCTTCTTCCTGCATATTCCATTCCTTTCTCTTAGTCTCACAACTGTCATGTTTATCCATTGAACTCCCACCGATACTTTCCTATGCTTTACTCTATATCTCCACCCAACTAATATCTGTCGTCCATATAATTCAATCTCAAATCAACCTATCTCAACTTCTAGAGTCACTGTTATCTTATTTTAAAAAATGTACCTATCACTTCTTCAGTTGCTAAGTTGTGACCATCTCTTTGTGACCCCCTGGATAACAGCATGACAGGCCTTCCTGTTCTCTACTGTCTCCTGGCATTTGTCCAAATTAATGTTCATTGCATCAATGACAGTGACATTATCTAATCATCTCATCTCCTGCTATCCCTTTTTCCTTCAAACCTTCCCAACATCAGGGTCTTTTCCAAGGAGTCCTCTCTTCTCATTTGGTGGCCAAAGTGTTTGAGCTTCAGCTTCAGTATCTGTCGTAGAAAGCCTAAAATAGAAATAAATCACTAAGCAAATCTCAGTTGTGCATCACATAATTTTGCTTATCAGCATTCCTTATTTACTAGTTTACTCTGACAAGCTAGAAGAGTTCTCCTTACTAGATATAGTTATGTATTGGTCTTGGTAGGAAAAACTAATCATTAGTAATCAGGGTCCAAGATCAGAATTGAGTTCTACAGGATAACAATTTGAAGAACAAAACAAAATATATTAAATGCAATCCTCCAAATGTGTCCTATTGAAACAGGGAAGAAAAGGCAGGGTTTAGAGATGGAAAACAAAGGTCAGCACTAAGACATTATTCTTGGAAAAGTAAACAAGCTTTTTCATGAATCCTACCTCTAATAAATTTAACCCTAGAATTCTTCAAACGTAGTATACTGTAGTTCTGTTAGGTATGCTTGCATGGAACAAAGACAATTTTAGAATTCACTGCCACTTCCTCATTAGGCAAATTAATTCTCAGCTGAAGGTACTTCCTGCTCCGACCTTGCTTGATTCCTGCTAGCAGAATAGCTCCTCACCCCTAAAACATCTTGTTAGGTGTTATTAGTTTTTTATGGATGGCATTTCAGTTTTTGTTTGATTAAACTTTGTTGAGAGTGAGAAAAAAGATGCAATCATTTAATAAATTTAATAAAAACAGGCAATAACCAAGTGTTAATGCAAATAGAACTGAAATGAAATAAAATGTTAAAAGAGAAATAACTTCAGAGGAACCTGGTATTTAAAATGGTTATGAATAGTTGTAAAATCTGACAGGGGAAGGAAAGAACTAGCCCTCGTTGTCGAAATCCCATTTTAAGACCTCCAGTGCCATATAAAACCCTGTTTTCAATCTATCCCATGTGTAATAAACTGCTGGTATACACTGGCATACTTATAATAATGAAATCCCAGGAATATAATACATAGTGAGAAGGACTGGTAAAATGTTATGCCTTTCTCTCATGTTCATGGAAGTGAATTTGATGGCCGGGACTATTTAAGGAAATTGATGCTTCTTATTTAACTATATTCTTCTTTGATATAATTCTCTGACAGAAGTACAGAAGATCATCATAAAAGGGCTCTCCCAAAGTATAATTAAAAGAATAAAGCAATGAGTATGGTAATTGCCAGTTTCTTGGTCAGCATCTAATGTATAATATGTGGCCTTTCAAATATTTTGTCAGGTGCTTTCAATAGAAGAACCTGTGATCTCAAAGCTGTGGGTAAGGTATAATATGTAACTTCAAAGTACAAATAATAATGAGTGGCCGGATCCAAAATGTGGATTTATTAGCTTGAAGTGACAGAATGGAGGAAAGAGAGGGGACATTGGGATAAAATAATAGATTGGAGAATAGTGGTTTGGGGAAAAAACATTCACTTTCTTTTTTCTAGCATTTCCACCAATTATCGTTTCTGGACAAATATAAAGCTTTGATCAGTGACAGAGCTAGAATATTTATAAGCTATCTAATGGGATAAAATTGTAGATTATAATGCAACATTGTTATAATATGTGTGTACACAAAATATGTACTTATATTGCAGAATCAACTTTTTTTCTTGCTAAAATTGATTCTGGCTGAATCCGTTTTTATTCTTTTATTCTTTTTTTAAAAGATTTTTTTAAAAAACCTAAAACCTGCCTCTTATTGACTGCAAAGTACATCAACAGAGTCTTGATATTTAACTAGAATAATATCACTTTGTGCACCAAACTTTAAATTCTAACTGCAGTACTAGATAACCGGTACTGATGTAATGGTATGTGAGAATGACCTTGAGAGAGAAGGAGAGGGGATGCTGCCCAGGAAACAATCAGAGAAGAGAGGCAGGAGCCCTAATCACTCAGTCTTCAGAGGAAGAAATTTAGGAAGGACCTGTCCTAACGGATAAGGCAGCTAAAAGTGTCAGCAAGATTCTACTTTTAGACTTGCAAGATTCTGTTGCAATAAAGTAGAATTAGCTCATCTAGTTGTGTTTCCTCTCTGGTTTATCTTGGAAGGCCAATGGCTACTTTACAACAAATCAACAAATATTAAATGCTAGAAAAATATCTATGAAGTCTACTAGAGTATCTGAAAGATATTTTTATCACAATATATTACATCTAATATTAAAACATCATGTATGTATAATGTGGGCCTTTATTTTGTAGGGGTTAATCGGGCAAGTCAAGATTCTGAAAGCAGATCAGAAAAGACCATTCTCAAAAGACTATGAAGGTTTTCTAAATATTCAAGGCTGAGAAACAGAGGATAGTAAGTCTATTACTACCTAAGAAGACATATACTGTATTGGAAGCTACTCTAACTATTACTGTAGAGCAAACACTGATATTAACATTTTAACATGGGGTGAGGAGTTTTGTTTGTTTTACTTTAGCGTTAAATACAGAAGTATGTCATGTAATAATTTATTAATTTTCTAAGAATGTCATTAGGCAATATTATTTATATCATAGATGATAGATAGAAGATAGATAGATAGATAGATAGATAGATAGATAGATAGATAGATACCATGTTTCCCTGGAAATAAGACCCTGTCTTATATTTTTTTGAACCCTGAAATAAGCACTTGGCCTTATTTTTGGGGATGTCTTATTATTTTGGGCTGCATGGATGAAACCAGAGGAAATGGCAGGGACTGACTGCGCATGCGTTTAAGTATTTTCAGGGGAGCTTATTTTAGTGCATGAGCTCAAAAGCCCGATTGGGCTTATTATCAGGGGATGTCATATTTTAGGGGAAACAGGATAGACAGACAGACAGACAGACAGACAGACAGATAGATATTGGATATATAGATATAGATATAAAATAAATAAAATATTTGGGTTATTTTATTTGTCCATTACTTGAAGTAGATGTCCCAATGGAAATCTGGTCTCTTGCAACTGAAATCTACTAAACTGGGAATAGGAATATTTGTTAAATCAAGGTTTCATTGTGTTTGTAACCTGCAATAGCTGACCTTTGTCATTCTAAGAACTTCTTTTGTATCTGCAGAAAAGGCAATTTATTATAGCTTCATCCTTGAAATCTTCTGCTATTAAATTTGTGAAGTAGTGTTTTCATTCCAAGAAAGAGATTTATGGTCATCCCCAAGATGAAACTCTGGTAGAAAATGCCTGGATGAAATAATTTTTCCCAATCTTTTTATTCTACTTCTGTAAGATTCTAAATACGATATCGAAGTACAACTTCTTTCATCAGAACAAACTGAAAATAAATGTCAGTTAATCCAATAAAATGTGTGTCAGATGTAAATGCCTTATTCTCTATTGTGTAAATAATGTATATATGGGACATCAGGGGTTAACTTATTCTTTGGATTTTAATGTATTCATAATTTACCACTCCCATTCCTGGCTCCGCCCCTTGTATATATAAGGAGCCACCCTCACCATTTTCCTTGCTTCTATCTTGAATATTCAGCGAATATAGAATGCCTATTATTATTAAAGAGAAATATATTTAAATCTCTAATTCTTATTATCTTTATTGAGTCTGATCCTGAAAATATTGCAACAAGCTGGTAGCAGAGGATGGTTAATTGACTCAATAAATAATTAAAAATGTCTAAGAAAGATAGGCCCAACACCAGGGCCTACAGCAAGGAAATAGAAACTGAACAAGAGATGATCAACGAATCCACTAACGCGATTTCGAGAGAATCCGAAGAATACACCACTGAAGAAGAAGAACTGATAAATGAAAATAATGACCAGGAAGAAATCGAAATAGAAAATAACGAACTCAGGTCAGAGATATTGAAGATACTAAAAAGCCAGAAGAACGATGAAAGCCTCATCGCGAACCTCCAAGAAATGCTGAAGAACAACGGAGCAGCGAGAGAGAAAAACGTCGTTAAAGAAAAACCCAAAGATCAAAAAACTGTGAGTGAAATGAATACTGAGAAAGTCGTTGTAAAAAAGAAAAGATGTGATCCCGCGCGAAATTTTGAATGGCAGCCATCTTGGTTTCAACGAACTTCAAAAGAGAATGGAGCAGAGCCAATCAAAACGCTCAGTTCAAAATTTCTGGCGCGAAAAACGCTATCAGACGACGAAAGTGAAAAAGAAGACTCAAACTCTTCAGAAGAACCAGAATCAGAAAGTGAAGACGATTTAACAAAGTCTCAAGTAAAGTCAGCAATGAAAACGCTTTTTGCTGCTTTTGGGCCAAGATTGAAAATTTCCAAGGCACCAACGAAGAAGCAAGAGATCAAACCGACAACTCGAGACCTGCACGATCCCATCCTGACTTCGAAGGCGACGACACCTGAGCCCAGAGAGCCATGCCGATTCCGTCCTACACCGCAGACCGGATCAAGTGCCAACGCACACGAAAGAAAGAGAAGAGCTGTCGCCACCACCAGAACCCCTAAAACCGAACCAGAGACCGACTCATCTGAAGAGGAGCGGAACGAGAGAGCTGAAATGGAGAGAACCTTCCACGACGACGCCAAGGAAGAAATGAGCAACGCGCATGTGCAAAGCTACGTAGACGGCCCCGAAAGACTTGAACTGGCCAGAGAACCGCGCAGACTCGTTGCGAGCATCCCCATGCCGTTCTGTAATTTCCTGCACTTGCGAGACCACGGACTGCCTCAGGTTGTAAGTAATGGACAAAATAATGTGGGGAACTTACCCAGTGACTTCCCAAAACTTAGAATTGATGGCATTAATTTACAAGAGTGGTATCAACAGCTTCAGGTTGTCTTTATGAAAGAAAATTTACTATTCTTTATAACTAGTCCTCCAAGAAGACCTTGGACTTTAAAAATAGATTGTTTACATCATAGAGCATTTTTCATAATAATATCTAGCGTATCTCCTGCAATGTATCATAGCATCAAATCAAACCTAACTGTGTCAGAAATAATTCAATGCATGTTTAATCTATTTCACAGCGATAGCGTAGCTACAACTACAAGAATGTCTAAGGATTTCTTTTCTTCTAGAGTGAAACCAGGGGTTTCTATAAGTGAGCATTTGATATCTCTAAACAAAATAAGAGCTGAGCTGCAATTGAGGGGGGAAGTGATTTCAGATCAAACAATGAAAAGTGTTATTATCAATTCACTTGATCCATCATGGGATAGCTTTATGTCACACTTAGATACTATTAATTTAGGATATTTAACCATAGAAAGTCTATCTAACAAATTGATAGCAGAAGACAATTCAAGAAAAAATCGTTCCAGTAATCAAACAGAACACAAATCTTTTAGGAAAGTAGCTTTCCAAGAAAAATATAATGAAGCCTTTAGATGCCACAATTGTGGGTCCAGGGAACACAGTAGAAGAGACTGTCCCAAAGTCTCAAGGGAGAGACATAGGCCAGAATATAGGAGCAAATACAATTATAGACAGTCTTCCACAGATAGACACAAATATAGAAGCCCACCAAATTACAGAGAAAGTAGAGGGGGTAGAGAAAATTCAAAAGAGAGAAAATCTGGGTCACTAAATGGACTAAACAAACAAGAAAACACCAAAACACAACAAAATGAGAACAATAATTGGCTTATTGATTCTGGTGCAACCAATCACACCACTAACAACAAAAGTATATTATCTTCATTTACAGAAGATAAGTTTGTGATAAAGGTAGCTAATCAAGAAAAGGTTCAAGTATTAGGCAGAGGAAATGTGACCTTGCCTGGTTTAGGTAAAATAGAGGGGGTATTATTAATCCCAGAAATACCTCATAACATACTAAGTGCTATAAAACTAAGCAGAGATTCTGACATCAATATAGTTTTCTCAAAGGGGAAAGCAACTTTAGAGAAGGACAAAACAAATATAGGCACTGTGATGATAAAAGGAGGTCTACCCTATCTGATAACGAAAGAAAGATGGTTACATAACATTGATTCAAATATGGAAGATTGTATTGAAGCAGATGATGAAAATGTTAGTAACAGTGACAATGATGAATGTAAAATATCTCATGATCACAAAAATACACATAATGAGAAGAAACCAAAAATAGGTAAACCAATTCATGATGAGTGTGCTCACATCTTACATAGGAAGTTAGGACATGCAAGCTTTCCTGTAGTTCAAAAAATGACTGAACACGCAGAAGGTGTCAAAATAAAAAATTGTGAAAATTATTTGGAATGCTCAGTATGTAAATCCACCAAACTAAAAACCAGTCCCAGACCAAAAAAATCTAACAGATCAACTAACAATATTTTTGACTTAGTACATATGGATTTAGTTGGTCCATTAACTCCATCAATTACCTATAGAAAACGTTACTTTCTAACAATAGTGGATGATTATAGTCGCTATGGTTTTGTTTACACATTAAAGCACAAGGATGAAACCTTTCAGAAATTTAAGGAATTCTACAAACGCATAGAAACACAACATAATATCAGAATAAAACAAATTATGACAGATAGGGGATGTGAATTCATGTCTAAAGAATTCTCCCAATGGTTAAAGGATAGGGGAATGCTACATTTCACGTCCAATCCATTTTCTGCGTTTCAAAACGGGATTGCAGAGAGAAAGAATTCCACACTACAAACCATGATTAGATGCACATTAGAGGATGCTGGTTTAGGCAAACAATTCTGGTCAGAAGCCCTACATTATTCAAATTACACTCAAAATAGAACCTGGTCCAGTATTGTGAATAAGACACCGTATGAGGTGATGTACAATAGGAAACCTAAATTAGCACACATGCACATATTTGGAGTCACTGCAGATGTGCACATACCTAAGCAGTTGAGGAGAAAGGGAGAAAACGTATCCAGAAGATTAAGATTTATGGGATATGAAACTGGAACCAAAGGGTACAGATTCATTGATAATAATAACAAATTTATAGTCTCCAGAACAGCTGTGTTTCATGAGCAGGCCAATTGGTCTAAACTGCACCTTAATGAAATATTTCCAAATAAATGCAAAGATGCGATATCTTGCGAGGAAGGGACAATAGAAAATCAAAACATTAACAAAAATAAGAACAAAACCAAAACTTGGACAAATAGTCAGCATAAAATAAAGACTGACACATTAACAAAAAAGGAAGCTAGATATTTGCACGACAACCATAGCAAACCTGAAAGAGCTATTAGAAACAATAGAAATCAAATACCAAGTAAATACAAAGATTACATAATGCATATGAATGGAGAACAAATAACACCTAATACATATGAGGAAGTATTAAAACTCCCTCGTGAAGAAAGAGAAAAATGGGAACTAGCTATGAAAAAAGAGATGGAAAGTTTGCAAGGATTAAATGTATTCACTCCTGCGATCGCACCTAAGGATAAAACAATTATAGGTACCAGGTGGATTTATAAAATTAAGAACCTAGAAGGAGGCAATACTTTATACAAGGCTAGACTAGTTGCACAAGGTTATGCACAAAAATATCCAGAAGATTATACTGACACATACTCCCCCACGGTGAGGACAGAGAGTGTTAAAACTGCTCTAGTAGTAGCATCTGCACTCAATCTGGACGTATTTCAATATGACATACAGACTGCGTATTTACACGCAAAACTAGATAAGGAAATATATGTAAGAGCACCACATAGTCAATACACTAATAAGAATGAAATTTGGTTATTAAACAAGAGTCTATACGGATTAAAGCAATCTGGCAAGAGATGGTACGATTGCTTGGTAAAAGTACTAAAGACCATGGATTTCAACGCTACCACTGCTGATAACTGTTTCTTTGTAAAAAAGAGTGATGATCACATTGAATTTGTATTAATTTATGTGGATGATATTTTATATATAGGAAAACACAAAGAGAGCAGAGAAATCTTTGTAAATAAGTTAAACGAACATTTCTCGTTGAAATCTCTAGGTAAAGTGAATAAATACCTTGGTGTACAAATTAACAAAACTAGAAGGGGATTCAAACTTACTCAAAAAGATAAGATCATTGAACTTCTAAACAAATGTAATTTAAACAATGCCAAAACCTGTGACACTCCTATGCAAACTGATTTCCTTAGAAACACTGATGAGTCTTCCCCTGAATTTAAAGATAATACATTTTACAGATCAGTTATAGGCTCACTCCTTTATATATCTAATTGGACCAGACCAGATATTGCATTACCTCTCAATTTATTGTCAAGATATGTTAGCAAACCAACCATGTATCATTGGGAAGCTGTCAAAAGAATTCTAAGATATTTGAAAAGTACATTAGATTTTTGTTTAGTATTAGAACCTAATAATGACAAAGAACCAAAAATTACCTGTTATGCGGATGCAGATTGGGCTGGTGATACATCATGCAGAAAGAGTACTTCTGGTTATATTTTTCTATTGAATGATTGTCCAGTTTACTGGTACACTGGTAAACAAGAACTGGTAGCCACTTCAACCACAGAAGCGGAATATGTTTGTTTATCCAAAGCTGCAAATAACCTTGTATGGTTCAATGACTTGATCTCAGATGTTTGGAAAAAACCTGCATTACCTTTTGTTGTGCATGAAGATAATAAAGCAGCCATTGAAATATCCAGATCCGATGCCATTGGACAAAGGTCCAGGCATATTGATATAAAATTTAAGCACGTGAGACAATTATCTCAAGATGGATTCATCAAAGCAATACATTGTGATACTTCTGAACAATTAGCTGACATATTAACGAAGCCTTTACCTTCTAAACAGCACAAATATTTAACTTCTAAATTGTATGTATTATATTGTCCTGAATCTGAATGTAATTGGTGTTGTATAGCGAACCGGCATTTAGAGGGGGATTTGTCAGATGTAAATGCCTTATTCTCTATTGTGTAAATAATGTATATATGGGACATCAGGGGTTAACTTATTCTTTGGATTTTAATGTATTCATAATTTACCACTCCCATTCCTGGCTCCGCCCCTTGTATATATAAGGAGCCACCCTCACCATTTTCCTTGCTTCTATCTTGAATATTCAGCGAATATAGAATGCCTATTATTATTAAAGAGAAATATATTTAAATCTCTAATTCTTATTATCTTTATTGAGTCTGATCCTGAAAATATTGCAACAATGTGTATTTGTATCTTGCTCATGTGAACAATTATGGTGCATTTGACTCTTAAGAGTCAAAGCACTTGATGGGTGTAAATAAAATGTACCTTGTACATCTTAGCTTATATATTGTTTATTAGGATATAAAATACAAAAGAAAGAGAAAATGGTAGAAAAAAGGGAAAAGGGAAGGGAAAGGGGAAAAGAAAGAATTGAAGGTAAAAGAAAAAAAGAAAAACATTGACCTCTAAATCTGTTTAGTAGAATAAGATAGTAATATTACAACCTCAACTTTTTACTATTATATGCATTAACCATTTCTATGACAACAAACTTATCTAATCAACAAAACCCAAAGTTTCATTTTCCATCTCAAGCACAAAATCCAGAAATGGTTTCCAAGTAGAAACAAAGTTGGATGTGTTCTTTTCCTCAAATAAAACAATCAATGTAGGCATCTCTGCTAGTTCCATCATTTTTATCAGCTATTCATCCATCGTGGGAACATCTTAGCAATTGTGAAAAGGCCTTTCTTTAAAAGTCCATCATCCTTTTGAATGGCTTTCATTCACAGTTAACAAGGAAAGATAAATTAATTTTATTTAGTGAGAGCACCCTTTAACATTTTCTCAAGATTGTCCTAGTAATACCAAACATGTTTGGTATTACCAGGACCATAAGGCAAAATGCAGCCCTAATTATTAAATGCTCCATCATTTGCATGTGCTGATATGCAAGAAGATGCTATGCATCTTCACAGACTCATGAAAATGGCAGTTTTTAAAATCTTAAATCAAGATACTAGGAAAGGGGAGAAGCATCTTACCAAAAACGCGTTAAGTCATGAAGTTGTTTTGTAGCTTCATCCAAGGAAGGATGAATATACATTAAAAACTACTGTACTGCATTTCAAATGAAAACCAGGGTGAGTACTTAGCAAAGATTCATGTTTGGTTCCTGCTTCAAAACTTTAACAAAATAATTCATATGAGTTTTCATTCCCGATCCTGTTTTTCATAATTAGCATTGCTGCTGCTACCAATATCACCCTTTGGAAGAATGTTGCATAATGACAGAACCAATCCTCCTTCAAATAATTATTTTCAGAATCACACATTTTAAAAGGTTGAATAATTACTACATTGTGATTGTAAGCAAGTGATTTAGCAGCAAAATGATCTGAGAAACCATAAACATTCCTCTTGACTTTAGCAGAATTAGAATGTTTTAGAATTGTTTTAGAGATGTCTTGATTATACTCCATTAATAACAATAGAGTTAAGTGCTCAAAAGGCATTTGTGTGGCTGAGAAGAACACAGAGCTATAAAAATAAAAACAAACTGATGAGCTTCTACTCTTGAAATATCAAATATTGTGGCATAGATACTACCAGCCAAATATTTTGACCTTTTGTGGACAATTATACTCAGCTGTCTGAGTACCTCCACTATTCTAACTAATCTGGTTTATAGAAGGAATTCTTACACTTCAGAATTTTAGAATCTTTTTGTGCAGAGAACATAAAAGCGAAATACTGTACTAGTAATCCCAGCTCCTATTTTTCTTTTTGTTAACAATGTATACGCAACACTCATAAACATTTTACTCAGCATTTTGGTGACAAGACAACAAGTTACAGATTTAAAAAAGGTCCAAGCGGGAAGGAAGAGCCAAAAACAATTAAGTTCTAGGACTTAATTGATTTCTCTTGAAATACTGAATTTAGGTAATTCCCAGGTCTAAAGTCAGCACCTAACAATGGTGTTCTTTTCAACTTATAATGTGGTTATTACAGGTCTGAGTTGTTTCCTTGAAGCATGATCAGAGAAGAGAATGGCTGGAAATGAATAATCTTTGAACATCAAAATAACAGATTTAGAAGAGATCTTCTAATCCAACTCCCTGTTCAAGCAGGAGACCTTATGTCAGTGATGGCTAATCTTTTTTTCCTCGGGTGCCAAAAGCATGTGTGTGTATGCAAGAGAGTGCATGTGTGCATGCCCACACCCATAATGCCTCACCCATAATCCCTCTCGTGTGCCCTGCCCCCCACGCATGCACGGGTGCCCCCGTGTTTCCCCGCCCCCCTGTGCATATGTGTGTGACCCCCCCACTCCCCCACCCCCTGTGCTCCCCCATCCCCTTCACATGTGTGCACCCCCCCCGCGCAACTCTGGCCTGTTTTTGGTCCAGGAGGCTTCAGGGAGGCCTGCTAGGCCCAAAATGCGGCATGGGGGGGTACCACATCTCCCCGGCCCGTGTATGCACGCACGACCCCCTGTCCCAGTCCCCCCCCTGCACATGTGCGTGCATCTCTGCAAACCAGTCAGCTGGCCAGCAGCTCCAACGATGGAGCACCCACAACTCCTGGAGGGAAGCCATTCCATATAGTCTCTAACAGTCTTCTTTCATTTCGCCAGTACAAGGGAGCGTTACATGTCACTCTGTCTGACTTGTTAATAAAGGAATTGAAATTTTAAAGAAGAAAAATAAACATCTGAATCATATTTGAAAGAAACAAAAGTGATTAGGAATGAAATATAAAAACATTATTTTCTGGACAGTATCTTCCTAGCCCAGAGTGCCACATTCATTTCAATCTGCATAATAATAAAATGTGCATTAAGCAAAGTTCAGGTTGAAATGAATTGAACATCTCTATCAGGGAGGAAAGATCCATGAATACCTTCAAGATCTGAGATTTAATACAAAGAGTACCTAGAGCTGTTTCTGAACAAAGAATACAGAAATATGCCTTTGTTTTAAACAGTGAATTATAAAAGTATTTTCATTCAATTTGTATGCCCTCTCTTTTTTTCTCAATTTTATTGCATAAGAAGAAACCTACTTTCCCTTGAACTAGCATATATCAAAAAAGCGCAGATTTTTCCTTGTAGAAGTTACTAGAGTGAATTTACTGAATACTTTCCCAAACTATCCTTTCAAAGATGAATAAAATATTATATGTTCATAAATTCTTTACTGATGTTGAGTCAGAGCTGGAAAATAGTGGCAAGGGAAAAGGGGGAATTACCTACTCATTCTCTGAAACGATTGATCCATTAATGGGAGAAAGTGGCAAGAAAATGATAAGCAACAGGGAGAAAGCAAAACTGATTTATTCATTTTTTGCATCTGTCTTTACACAAAAGGAAACAAACAACCCAACCTATCAAAAACAGTACCATAAAAAACAGATTAGGAATACAAATTAAAATAGGCAAGAAAATGGTGAGTAACTGTCCAGCCTAGACGAATTCAAATCACTTATCAATTATCAGTGATTTAGATGAGGGGATAGATGGGAAACTCATCAAATTTGCATACGACACAAAATTGGCAGGAATAGCCAACACTCCAGAAGATAGGCTTAAGGTACAGAAGGAACTTGACAGACTTGAACATTGGGTGCTATCAAAAAAATGAAATTCAATTGTGAAAAAAGTATGGTTCTACGTTTAGGCAAGAAAAACAAATGCACAGGGATAGTATTGGTGGTACCTAGCTCAATAGCAGTAACTGTGAGAGGGATCTTGGACTCTTAGTGGACAATCACTTGTTATAGGAAATGGACCCCTTGTTTATCTCTAGTTTTTCTTCGATCATGGCTTCAGCCTTTGCTTTTATGGATCCTCTGGCAACAGCATGTTCAGTTTCTTGAGGGTATCAGCCCATAGAATGAAACCTCTCATCTTCTCTCTTCTCCTTCTTGTCAAGGCTTGATGGTGGCACCAGAATCTTATCTCTATGTTGGTTAGCGTAAAAGCATTGTCCTTTAGTCAAGAGCTTTCTGAAAGCTGCAGAGTACATCTATTGAGTCACACTTACTAACTATCTATTGCCACTCTAAACATGTCAAGAGTATTGAAAACACAAGACTTACCTTTGTAGAAACTGGACTGAGTTCTTCTTCCACAAGAGCTGCTCTACTATTGGCTTGATTATTTTTTTTGTTTAAGATTCCCATCAATTTACACAGAATAGACATTAAGCTAATTGTCTAATTTCCTTTATCCCTTTAGTCCTACCTTCCCCTCCTCTCTATCTTGGCTTTAGTGTAACAATTCTGACTTATATTATGTTGGCGGTCCCTGCTAGTTTTGAACCCATGAATTTCGGTTAGCCAACCAGCAAAGTAAACTAGAATGAGTTATCAGTGGAATGTAGTTATATCAGAAGAGAGATTGGTATCCAGTAACTTTCCCCTTTTTCTCTTCAATTTTTCAACTGACTATCAATTTCTCTGTGAATTAAAACAGTACCTCCATTCAGAGCTAACAAATCAAATTGTCCATAAGCTGGGCAAATATTTATTTCACAAAAATTGCACTTCCTTTTTCAAAATCCCATTTTTAACTCATTTTATATTGAGTTGGAATACTGCACCTTCTTAGAGCAGACAAAATTACTGAATAAATTACAGAGACCTTCATTGCCAAGAATTATGAGGCGTTAATCCATGCTTCAGTAAGGGTCGAATGACTTTGGTGGGGCTATTTCTATGCTCCTTATGTGCTTCTGCTTGACTTCTTTTAGCCTTGGAGGTAATGCTAAAACACTAGAGCAGTTTAAAGCCACTCATGTGGAAATCAAGCCCTACTAAGTACAACCTATGGCATATATGAGATATTTTCCTTGAATCGCTGCCCATATTCTTCATTTAAAGAACCAGATAATGAAGTTTTTCAGAAACATCAGGATAACGTTATACACAGATGGTACAGAAAATGATGTTACCTGAAATAGTATAGTGTTAGTTTCCATCAGACTATTTAAAAACCAGCATAAAAATACATGGAAACTAGAATATAATATGTGAGTCTATGTATCTGATTCACATCTCAGATTCCTTTACTTCACCCACTCCTGAACTTTATATCAGGTCATGCAGTGGAACTTCAATTATCACAGGGTTCTAATATGTTTTGAACAGCCTATCAGTGCTAATATAATCATATAGAATAATTCTATATTCTATATTTATCAAAATACAGTATCATAAAAATATGTACCATAGTTAGATATTCCATAACTTGAGATTATATTATTCATGTCTAAATTTAAGACTATATTCAGTACTTTTAATAAAATACACTGTTTTAATAATACATTGTTCATAATAAATTTTGACAGTTTCCGTTTAGTTATAAGATTGGTTGCATCCACAGAGATACAGAAAAATGAGTGGAATAAAGAATTAGAGAGATGGGGAACTTGTGTTTCTCCAGAATTGTGGAGCACAATGTTTCTACTGAAAAATGGAGGATGAAAATTAGAGATGGTTTTTATGTTGTAATTTTTAATGTTGTAAATTGCCCGGGAAAATAATTAAAAAAGGGTTCTTTTTCAACCACCACACCCATTTAATTCAGTTAAGTTCATTTGATAACATCTAACAACCCTCTTAACATTTCCCATACCTGCCTTATTCTAAAGAATGTGACGTCTAATGCCATGTTCAATCTATTTTCACCAGACAACACATGCTAATAGGTTAAGCCAGGGGTCGGCAACCTGCAGCTCTGGAGCCTCATGTGGTTCTTTCGGCCCTCTGCTGCACTCCCTGTCAGCTGATCCCACCACTGGCTGGCCCCACCCCACCCCTCCAACTCAGTCCTCGCCTGGCCTGTTTTCTGTGGGAAACGGGTCCAGATGACTCTTCGAGTGTTTAAGGTTGCAGACCCCCTGGGTTAAGCAGTTCATATAAGTTAGACAACACAACAAACTTTGGAAGTGATGGAATTACAGGACTCACCTTCAGGTTCACCACAGAGTGTGCACTGTGACTCTGCAAAGAAGAAGAAAGAATGTAATCAATACCACTTTTCCCATAAAGGGAGCATCCTTGTTCAGCTGGAAATGACTCCTTATCTAACCACTGACCCCTGGTGGCACAGTGATTAGAATGCAGTATTGCAGGCTAATTTTGCTGACTGCTGGTTGCCAGCAGTTTGGCAGTTCGAGTCTCACCAGCTCAAGGTTGACTCAGCCTTCCATCCTTCTCAGGTCGATAAAATGAGGACTCAGATTGTTGGGGGCAATATGCTAATTCTGTAAATTGTTTAGGGAGGACTGTAAAGCACTATGAAGTGGAATGTAAGTCTAAGTGCCATTGCTAAGTGCTATTGCTATCTTTTTTACCCAATCTTGATGCTGTAGTTCTCTGATATATTATATCTCAGACAATTAATACTGAATATATCAAATGGTGTGTCTTTTCCTTCTTTCTTTCTTTTTTAGTCTATAATAACAAGCTATATTGATTTATAGACAGTGGATATCTGAGAAGAAGTACAAAGAGATGAGATTATGAAAAAGCTCAGGCAAGCATGTCGAGAGATATGGAGAGACCTGACCCTTAGAATCGCCAATGGACAGACACGAATGGATGTCATCATCATCATTATTTTCGTCGTCATTATCATCATCATCATCAATGTCATGCAAGCATTGTTTATGCATACCTAAAAAAGGGCAGCATGATTCACAGGGACAGTTCTTGCCCACCATCTATTCTTCACATAAACCCATGCTTATCTATACTTATATATGTGAGCTCCAACTAACACAGAGATTATAATAGAATTGACATTGTATCCAATGACATTGCTCCTAGAAGCATGAAGTCGAAAACACCAGCCTGAAGATGATGAATGAGACTTCATCGAAACATCACCAAGACACTTCCAATTTTATGTGGGAGAAAACCCGAATAACCAAAGACCTACATACAAATACCCGCAAAAACCTCAGAATATATATATATATATATATATATATATATATATATATGTATGTATGTATGTATGTATGTATGTATGTATGTATGTATGTATAAAACACACACAGTATATTTATATCTGCAAACAGTTGGATAAGTCCAATTGTCTTCCAAGGGCTAGCAACCTAATTTTCTCTCAAGAGCATGCATACAATTTTTATGTGGATGAGATCCTTGTTAAAAAGAGACTGAGCTTCAAATATACAGTATCTACTATCATGACTTATTTAATTTCTACCCACTGAACCTTGTAGACACGCTTAGTTAGGAAAGGCTTTAATATAGGAATCGCCAGCCTGCCCATATGAAATCTTCTGCACTTTTCATAACGACAAGCAAAAGAGAATTTCAAAAGATAGTTGTTTAATTTAGATAACAGCAGGAATTCTAAGAACTAAATGCGGCTGCCAAAAATCTTGTCATCTGCACAATGAAAGAGACAGGAAAAAAGGTAACTGTGAAAAGTTTACCCATCCCCATAAATGCTGCATCTGAAGTGAGCCAAGCATATTACAGTAAAGCCCTTTTTACTGAATTGTTCACATATGTACTCAACCTTTCTACAAGATTGATTTTCAAGGCCACTCATAGGAAGATAAAAAAATACTTTTTTTAAATTTTTTTTATGCCTGCATAGAATTTGGTACTACAGAGAATGTAGAGAAAAAGTGGTAAGCATTTCCAAGTCAGGAGTGCTTACATTCACTTTCTTGAAATACAAATAAGATGAAGGAGAAATAGAGTCAGAGAAAGGGACTGGGGGTTGAGAAGTATCATGGATCCAGAAATGTTTTTAGAAATGGGACGGAGTTCAAAGGTAACTCTGTCCCTACGCTCTCAGGAAAGCTTTGTAGGTAGATCGAGATATATACAAGTTCTGGTTTTATTAAAAATGAACTAAAACAAGATAAGTAGTAAAGCTACAAGTGGCACTGCTATGTTGATGTTCATGAACCCTTGTTTTCAATTGCCTTCCTGTTTGCCCCACATAGAATTAGATAGAATTGTTGCAATTGATTACATATACTGTGTTGCTGTTGTCTGTTGCTGTTGTGTACTTTGTCTGTCTTGTGTACTTTGACTTTAGATAGCTCTTTTCTGAATGTAAATTTGGGTTTGTGAGCTATCATTATTCCTAGGGGTTGCAGTATTCTGTTAGTCATTTCAGATGTTCCTTTGATGTATGGCAGGACTTGTTTTTGTGTTGTGTTTGGCTGTGTGTTTTGTCAGGGTTTGGATGACAAGCATTGTATTATGAAATTTTTTGGATAGCCATTGCAGAGGAAAACATTGAAAAGGTGTTTCTTTTCTGTTTTTCTTAATGGCTTGGTGCTGCAGTGTGCTTTGGCTCTTTTGAAAATAGTCTGGATGCAGCTCTGCTTGTGTGCAGTGGGGAGGTTGCTTGTGATATTTAAAATCTGGTCTGTGTGCATGGATTTTCGGTATACTCAAGTTGTTAATTCACCATTATCTTGTCTCCTTATGTCAATATCTAGGAAGGGGAGTCAATGTTCTGTTTCTTCCTCACGTGTAAAACTGATCCCAGTGAATACGTTTTTTTTTTTCTAATTTGATTTATATGCCACCCTTCTCCGGAGACTCAGGACGGCTTACAATGCGTTAAGCAATACGTTGCTGAGTAGATGGTGTATAGATCCAGCATATGAATATGTAAGAAACCAGAACATTTGACCGACCAATCAATGAGGGAACCAATCAGCTGCTCAGAATTTAAATATATCTCCAAACAAACAAGCAATCACCTGACCAACTGACCAAACTGGCACACAAGACCTTTATAAGCTAAGGAGGATAGGACAAGAAAATCCTGCTGATGCGGTTACTTAGTCTGGTAATAAAACGTTCAGAAACTAAATTGAAACAAGCTTGGAGAGCAAACCACTGCCAAAATCTAAAATCCGAGCTACAAGTATTTTCTATTATTTCATAGTGAGATGTACTAGATTCTTAGATGTTTCTTCCTTTCATTGCCTATTGTTTTTTTTTAATTACTTAAACTAGGTGAACAGCCTTGTAAAAAACTAATCCTCATATTTCCATCTATTAAAATTTGAAGACTCATCTTCTGTGTTTTTGAAAGAGCATGTCTTTTGAAGATAACCTTCGATCAAGTAACTGCTACTCAGAGGACTGTCCCCTTCTTCTCAACAAAGTGGATTGCCTTGTGTTCTCATTTAATCCGTTTTCAATACATAACCTACTACTGATTGGGGCACCATTCAGATATATGTTGGAGTTCTACTAATATATTCGTTTGTGTATTCTCTCCCTAGGAATATGTGTAGACATGTGAACAGAAGAGGCTACATCAGGGATAGGTAGGAGTAGATCTTTAGATGTTTGGAACAAACTGTCAAGGTTTCAGACTCCTAATAGATTGGCAATGCACAATAGGCAGCCCCATTCCTTCCCCTCCTCTCAGTGTTAGTTGATGAAAAATATCGCTTGAAGAAAAACCACAGCACTTTTTCTGAGTTTGAGACAAATACTGATTACAAATTCCTGGGGTGAGCATATTCTCAGAGGTATCCTGCTCTGTTTATCCATCAACCTGAGTTATTGTTTTGCAAACTTTAGCTGATGGCTCTCAAGGTTGTCATAAAATACAAAATCGTCCTACTATTGCTCTACAAGCCCTTTAATTTAAAATGGCCAAGTTGCATGAAGGTTTATTTAATTTGACAAAAGCTTCTGGTTGCATCTCTACCTACTGCAAAGTTTTCATGCTAAAACATGCCGTTATTTTTTCACCCCCTATCATGTAATGGCCCTGTAATGGTTCAGGGTGACCACTCCCTATTCTGGAGAGTCCAGGCCACAGGATTATCTCCAGGGCCATGGTGAGGAATATTCATGTGGTCTGGCAGAAAAAAAAATGCTTTCCTTGATCAGGAGGTCTTCAAACAATCCTATTCTGGTCACCTCACAATTAGATTATTGCAATGCACTCTTCATAGGGCTGCCCTGGAAGACCACCAGAATCTACAGCTGGTTCAAAATGCAGCAACACAAACTATAATAGGTGCCTCTTGATGTGTCCACATGTTACAATGGCTACAGTAGCTACATTGGCTGCCACTTGGCTTCTGGGTACAATTCAAGGTGCTAGTTATTGCCTATAAAGCTAATGCATGGCGTGGGGCCTGGATATCTGAGAGACTGCTTATCTCCAACAGTTTCTGCTTGCCCATTATGATTCAGCAGAGTGGGTGCATTCTAGGTCCCCTCCATTAAACACTGCCAACTTGTGGGAGCTAGAAGTGTGCCTTTTCTATTGCAGCCTCCAACATTTAGCTCAGCTATCCCTTGAGAGATAAGGACAATACTTTCTATCCTGGAGTTCTGGAAAGCTTTGAACAGCTGGCTGTGGTCCCAAGCCTGGGGCTGATATTTATCATTTGTTCAATGTCCCCTGTTTGGCATTGTTGTTTTTGCCATCTCTTGGGTTATTTTAGCCTGGACTGTCTGTATGATTCAATGCATTTAGTTGTTTTCACATTTTCCTAGTTTTGTATACTTGCTGGCTACACTGGAGTTGGGCAGTCAATAAATTTAAGTAAATAAATATTTATTGCCACTAGACCACCATGTATTGACTACACACTTTTGTGCATAAAGATTTGTCTCTATTATACTGTCATGATTGGGGTTTAAAAAAAATCAACTGTACAGGACTATTAATGTTGATTCTAGAACTAATATAGCAATAGAAATAGCATTTAGATCTATATACCACTTCATAGTGCTTCACGGTGCTTTCTGAGTGGTTTATGGAATCAGCATATTGCCCCCAATGATCTGGGTCCTCATTTTACTGACTTCGGAAGTATGAAAAGCTGAGTCAATCTTGAGCCAGTCAGGACATATATGAACAAACAAACTAAAAGGGTTTGTAAATAGAATACTTGCATTCCTATAAACTTTACTATAAGCTTCACTTTGAAAGCCTAAAAGTAATGAAATAGTTTTGCATCTGAAACTTGCAAACTATCTGCTTTAACATTCCATCAGCTTAGAGAAGAAATGGGCGATAATGTTATATTGCAAGGAGAAAGAGAAGCTGCAATAATAAAAGGCCTGATCAGCTCTTGAATGGAAGCATCCAATTTAATCTCAATCCTGGGTAAATCTCATGAGTAGCAGACAATTTCTTATAAAAATGTTTCCTTGTTGGCAATTCAAATATGGCACAGTTTATTTTAAATCAGCATTATCTCAGCATGATTTCAGCTATTTTCCTGCTGCTGGAAAGTGCCATCTTTCAGTTGAAATGTCATAAGGCATGGATTCTTCACAGTAATTAAAAGATATTGTGAACTTTCTTCTTTATGTATAGACATTTTTAAATAAGCTCTTCAGAGTGCAGTTATTAACACGTTGCAGATTGTGTGCGCACTGGTGTTTTTTAAAAAGGCTTTTTACATTTTCAGCATGTTTCATCCAAGGACCAGAACATCTGACAATTTGTCTCCTCTGCCAAATTTTTGCTTCTTAACTCAAGCTTCCTTTCCTTTCACTCATCTCATTTTAAAGGTGATTAAGGAACCTGGCTCTCCCCAGGTTCAAAAATTAATTTCTCAGGGCATGGCAAATGAAGCTTAAAATCTTTATTTGCTGACAACCATTCAAAAAAAAATTCTACTTGCTAATAGTTTTAAGAAGTAATTCAGACATTAAGTTCTATAATTCTGCCTTGGGGAAAGAGGCAAAAGAGGGCAGAGACAACCTTCTCCCCACACCCCAACATTGGTTTTCTTCACACCATATAGAACTGGGGTCTCCAACCTTGGCATCTGCCAAGGCCAAGCTGGCTGAGGAATTCTGGGAGTTGAAATCCACAAGTCTTAAAGTTGCCAAGGTTGGAGACCCCTGAAATAGAAGAATATTTAAGACTTGTTATCTCACAAGTGGGATTTGTCTGAATTTTTGCTGCAAAATCTGACACAAATTAACACTAATCAGCATGGTATCCGGATACTTGAACAAACATTACACAGCCAAGGGTTAACTAAATATATACAACTAATTGTGGTCCTTTGTCCCTTATTTTCATAGCGACCATAACTGATCAGCAAAAGTACTGGACCATGTAAAAGAGTTCAGTTATTTTCCTTCACAAGTCCATTTAATTAAATGGTTTTCCATCTCTGTCTTAGGAAACAAGTTGCAAGAAGCAAAATAGGAGACTGAAAATTATTTACAGTGAGAATATAGAGAATAGTTTTGACCTAGATAAGAGTTTGTCAATAATGGCCGCAGCAACACATTTTAATTGAGGCTGCTTACTAAAACAAAACAAAACAAAACAAAACAAAACAGGCTTCTTGTTCAACCTATTTTGAAAATGCCGAAGCTTCTCTTGGCCTATAAAGTTTTACCTCTCATGATTTCAGTTCCTGAAATTGTAGCTTAAACAGTCTTCAGCCACAACCAAAGCCCTGAACTCTGAGTCACATTTTTGAAGTAATTTTCCCATTGCTCTCAAAGCCTGCAATTTGTCTGTGTGGTTTCCCACACAGAGGGGGCGCTGAACAGAAAGATTTCCAACCTAATTTATTTAGCAATCATATTGCTTTAACAAATCTCTATGTAGACTCTGAGAGACCACGGAGCTACAGGAAATTTAATGATAAAGTTCAAGCTTGCACAACACAGCAGAACAATGACAAGGTCAGTATAATCTGCCCTAATAATTGTATGAATACTTTTTTTCTGGATACAAATGCAGTAAATGTATTTTACATGTGCTTTGGGCTGCTTCTGGGTGTCTGTTAGCTGGACCTTTATTCTGTCCACGGGTTTATAGTCCACTAAGTGACAGTTTTCTCTTGTGCCACAACTATTAATTTAAATGTTATTCTTGAAATAACATTAAGATGCTCTTGCTTTGCTTTGGACTGTTTGAAACTTAAGTAATTTAGCGCTATTCTGTTCTCTTCTTTTGTTCAAAAGGTTGCATTGAAGGCATAGAATAGCAGTCAGTGATAAAGGAAATATGTTTTCTGGAAAACAGTATAAAGAAGAAAACAATAATAGTCTTTTTTATACCTCATAGTAGGGTTTTGCTCTTTTTTTCTAGGTTGAAAACTGTGTTTGACTTTAGAGTGGTATGGTAAATGGAAGGAGTATCCATAGGACCCAAAATAATTATGAGTGGAACAGCGAGAATAGCAATAGCGCTTAGACTTATATACCACTTCATATTGCTTTACAGCCCTCTCTAAGCGGTTTACAGAGTCAGCATATTGCCCCTAACAATCTGGGTCCTCATTTTACCAACCTAAGAAGGATGGAAGGCTGAGTCAACCTTGAGCCTGGTGAGATTCGATCTGCCAAACTGCTGGCAGCTGGTGATCAGTAGAAGCAGCCTGCAGTACTGCACTCTAACCCAGTGGTGAAATTCAATTTTTTTTTACTACCGGTTCTGTGGGCATGGCTTGGTGGGTATGGTGTGGCTTGATGGGTGTGGTAGGGGAACGATACTGCAAAATCTCCATTCCTTCCCACTCCTGGGGGAAGGATATTGCAAAATCTCCATTTCCACCCCAGTCTGGGACCAGCCAGAGATGGTATTTGTCGGTTCTCCAAACTACTCAAAATTTCTGCTAGCGGTTCTCCAGAACCTGCTGGATTTTACCCCTACTCTAACCACTGCACCACCATGGCTCTTAAGAGAAAAATGAAGCTTGATCTTATTTCATTAAGTACTAAATACAATTGAATTCTATGCACACTTATGTCTGCAGAGGTGGTCAGAAACGCAAGATGGTGATTGAAGAAGAACAGGCAAAGCCTTAGTACAACATTGGTGTGTGTACAAGGGAAGGGCTTCAGTTGCACTATTGCAACTGCCATTTTGTTTTTTGATCCATCCCAAACAATGTAATTTTAATTATATGCATATATAAATTAATAAAATAAAATCTAGTTTTTGATGATTACTTATAGATTTCTTCCAGGCGATCAAAGCAACTTACGTGTGGATCTCTATTGTATTCCTACAATAGTAATGTTGAAAGTTAGGCTAGGCTGACAGCCACTGACTTACCCAAAATTACCCAATGATTTTTCATCATATGAACTTGAATCTTTAGCCTCTCAACTCCTATTTTTGTCTCCTAATACAGATAGTCCTCATCTTACAACCATTCCTTTAGTAAATGTTTGAAGTCACAACAGCACTGAAAAAAAGTGATTTATAATAATTTTTCACACTTACAACCACTTGCAGCATCCCTATCATCATGTGGTCAAAATTCGGATGCTTGGTAACTGGCTGATATTTATGTTGGTTGCAGTGTCCTAGAGCCCCGTAATCACTTTTATGACATTCTGATAAGCAAAGTTAATGGGGAAACCGAATTTACTTGACAACTGCACTGATTTATTTAACAACTGTAGCACAAAGGGTCATAAAATGGGATAAAACTCACTTAACAACTGTCTCGCTTAGCTTAGAAATTTTGGACTCAATTGTGGTTGTAAGTCAAAGACTACCTATATTACAACATGTTGACTCTCTAGAAGAGAAGAGAATAGAATAGAATTTTTTATTGGCCAAGTGCGATTGGGCACACAAGGAATTTGTCTTGGTGCATACGCTCTAGTGAATATACTTACTTACTAATCAAGTATTCAGGTATTTTCTCCTCTCCCATTACAAAGTAGAGTTTGATTTGTCTCTATCGGCCACACCTACAGCTTTAGAAGCTGCCTAAGTCAGTGATGGCTAACCTTTTTGCCGTCGCGTGTCAAAAGCGGGGGGAGCGGGGAGGTTGCACATGTGTGCCTACATCCATAATTCAATGTGCCCCATGCATCTGCGCACAACTGCCCCACTCTCCCCACGCTTTTGTCACGCAATGGCTTGATGGGCCTGATACGCCTGTTTTTCGCCCTCCCCAGACTCCAGAGCCTTTCTAGGGATCTGGGGAGGGCGAAAATGGCTTTCCCCCCCCCCCAGAGGCCCACCGGAGGCCAGAATCAGCCTGTTTCCCGACTTCCAGTGGGTCAAGAAGGCCAGCTGGCTGGCGCACGCATGCACGCCGGAGATGAGCTAGGGCAACGCTCGCGTGCCCACCGATATGGCTCCAGGTGCCACCTGTGGCACGCATGCCATAGGTTCACCATCACGGGCCTAAGTCTTTAAGTGTGGATTCTGCTCTGTTCCCTTGAGTTTTGGCATCTTCAATTAATCACAGTCCTTTTGCACTTTCCGAGCTAGTGTATTAATGCTGCATTTCTCCTAAAGAGCCACCCAACTTTTTAGAAACCGAGTTCATTGAGAAAACAGGCTCCTTGATCATCCACATTTTATGTAACATGATTTTAGACAGTAAAACATTGGGAGAAGGGAATATAAAAATAGAAAGAAGCTTCTGTGAGTCACAGAACATAAGATTCAAGAGGTCTGAGCAGCACTAGATTGAAAGGGAAGGAAGGCTAGAAGGAAGAATATCCTGATGGGTCAGATCAGCGCTCTATCTTCACAGAGACCAATTATGCCCACGGGAAGTCAAAAGAGAGAAGGTGGTAATATTTGATAGAGAGGAGTTATGCTGTCTTTAATGCTGAAGTATTTATAAAGCCATCATGGCATCATTTCAGGTGGTTCTTATGTCTTCTCTTCAGGAAGGGTTCTCATTGGGTCTGTGTTTTCTCACAGGGAGTTAAGGACACTACCAATACCAACAGTATCAGTACCATAAAAGAAGACCAAGAAACCAACTTGCTTCCACTTTACCCTTCAGTGTCCTTAAGCATGCTAATTCCTCACGTTCTTACTATCAGCCACTGTTCACCAATATATCTGAAAGTGAATCTGTCCATGAAACCATTGACAAAAATATAACTAGACATATTGCATTTCCTGAAACAAGGTCTTTTGGAGTTCTAATCACACAGAGGTTGTTTCAGAAATAACTCTTAGAGGTCCAATTGGTTGCCTTGTTTTTTTTAAAACAAATTAAGAATCAATTATCCAAAGAAATTTTGGTTTATATGGAACATCATGACATGCCTATGGATTTCATGCCTATGGTTGGTGTGTAAACTCCATGTTCGAATATTTCCTATAAACAAGGCTTCTTTGTATAGCAAGATAATAGTAAAAATGGATCTTACAGTCTGAAAAACCAGCAAAGAAAAGCAATGTGAGTTCATTAGAGAAGAAACTGAAAACAATAAGGCTTCACAAGCCTTTCGCAACAGGCACTTTACAACACACGAGAGTATGCTCGAAGCCCCTCTCTCTGCATCTTTTTTCAGGTTTGCACAACTGCTTTGTATGTGGAGCCAGCTCTTTCTGCAGCAAAGCAAAAAGGTTGTGCAAGCAGTATTATGCAGGAATGCATTAAAAAACAACAACAACCCAATTCTTTCCCCAAATAGGTATCATCCTAGAGAATAAGAAGACTGAAAATTATGTCTGAAGGTGACAGGAATTGGGACTTGGCAATTAGTTTTTATTGTTCAATATCATGCCTTTCTGCTATGAGGTATTTTTTTTTAAAATTTGATTTATATGCCGCCCTTCTCCAGAGACTCAGGGCGGCTTACAATGCGCTAAGCAATAACCTTCATCCTTTTGTATATTTATACAAAGTCAGCTTATTGCCCCCACAACTGGGTCCTCAATTTACCTACCTTAGAAAGGATGGAAGGCTGAGTCAACCTTGAGCCTGGTGAGATTCGAACCTGCAGTAATTGCAGGCAGCTGGTCTTAATAACAGGGTATTTAATTTCATCCCCACATCAGTAACTCTACATCAAATCAAATACCCATGTGAGCTTTCATGATTAAGAATGTTCTTGAATCAGACTGACTGAGTTCAACACCTTCGCTGCTAAGGTTTAAGGTCAAATATCAGAGGATTACAGGTAGTCCTCAATTTATGACCACAGTTGATCCCAAAATTTCTGTTGCTAAGTGAAGCACTTGTGAGTTTTACCCCACTTTATGACCTTTCTTGCCATGGTTGTTAAGTGAGTCACTGCAGTTGTTAAATCGGTAACACAGTTGTTAAGTGAATCTGGCTTCCCCATTGATTTTGCTTGTCAGAAGGTCGCAAAAGGGGACACTGCAACCGTCATAAATACGAGTCAGTTGCCAAGGGTCTGGATTTTGATCACGTGACCACAGGGATGGTACAACAGTCATAATGGTCATAAGTCACTTTTTTTAATGCCAATGCTTTGAACGGTCACTAATGAACTGTTGTAAATCAAGGACTACCTGTATTGAACAGCCCTCTCTGTTTAAGGAGGAGGGATACGACATTATCTAACTCCAGTCTACAACTCAGTCCTTTCAATGGTTCCAAGAAGGTTCCACATCCATTTGCATTACTCAGGTGACCCTGAGGACACAGATAAACCTCCAGGTGACCTTAACAACCCACTAAAAGAAGGCAAATGATCCACTGTCTGCAAGGAATATAATCCTTCTATTCCCGACCATCCAGTCAGAGCTGAAGAAGCTTCTTGGATGAAAAGCAAAATGTCTTCAAAGAAAAACTAGAAAATCCAGTTGTGTCTTGAAAAATAACTTTGGGGGGACTTACATTAATTACATTAATAGCCAATGTAACATAGGAAAGGCAGTAATTTGGTTCACAAGTCAAAAGTCAATCCGGTTCAATCAAAGTTGGCAATTTAGGTCAGGATTCATGCAACAAGACATCACAAAGGGAAGGTCTATCAAGAAGCAGAAATCCAGAAAGACATAGGCCTCATTTCAAACAAGTGCCTTCCCTGAAGGTGGGTGAACCTATTTCATTATGAGACTCATTCTTGTCAAGGTTGACTTGGCTGTAGTAAAATCAACTAGGCAAAGTAGAGTAGATGTCATTGCTTTCTTTTCCAATGAGAATGAATGTGCAGTCAGTAACAACATTTTTGCACATGCTGGATGTCTACATGGCAAATCTAAATTTCTACAGGGCAGAACCCCAGGCTACAAGGACTAATGTTGGCCCATATCTTGTTCAGGAAAGTGTTGAATTTCCTGGCCTATCTTCCTTTGGTGAGAACTCTTCCTCTGGTAAATGCATGACAAGTTGCTTTTGTGTTTTTCATTCAAAGCTATTTTACTTCTTTATGACAAGTTACATTTCATTATTAAAGATTTCCATGGTATAATTTCTAATACAACATTGATTTGAGGAAAAAGCTATCCATTTCTCAACAGAGTTTCCTAGTAATTCTAATTAAATTATATTAGCTATTGTCTTAAAATCAGTGGCAACTAGTTTCTTGTATTTAGAGTACTTTCCAGCTCACAGCTAAAATGCTCATTTACATATGCATTGTGTTCCACAATGTGCATTCAACCGGTATATACTGAAAAAAAAGTTGTTGCAATTACTGCATGTTGCAGTAATGTTGCAACTTATGATTTGTCTGTGTATTTTTATCATACATTAAAGTACATATGAGGAAACTATGCTATCAGTGAACTATAGTTGGGTCATGAAACCACATAAATCTCTAGATATATGTAATGTTTAAAGATCAAGAGCAAGTTTAAGATGAAACAAGTAACTTTAGCAAAGATGGTGCAAACTTAAAAAGCTTCTAATTAGCATATTGAATGTTTCATGTTTTCTTATATCAGTACAAGATTACTACGGAATATTTGTCTTTGTTACATAATGCTTTACTGATGTCAGGAAATTGGATCTGCACTCCATTTTCTGTCATTTAAAGATAACAAAAACTTCTATATATTATTGTACAGTTCAATACAGATGGGATAAAAGTTATAATTTAGAACCAGGCTTAAAATCTTTTAGTCATTTTCAGAATTTTGCTTCAAACTTTACTACTGTGTGCCATAGCTATAAAACCTGTCTGGCCTGTAATAATTTTTTTTATATATTTTTGTCAAATTTGTCCAATTACAAGAAAACTATTGCCATTGGTTTAACAGATAAACCTCTTGAAATGTTTTCAACTTGAGGAACATTGAGGCTTGAGGAAGGGAAAAGATACTGTTCCGGAAAATGATTTTGCTATCATTTACCATAGATAGCATGATAGATAACATAATATCTCCTGTATGGATATCTGTCTGTTCATGCACACTGCTGTTAGTGAATGCCCAGGAAGCCAAGAAATATATTCTTAAGTCCTCCCAAACAAGGAGGCTTACAAATGTATGGAGACTTCCTTAGGGAGAAAAAAGAGCTTGTGCAAATATATCAATGCAGAGAAAGTCACCAAAAGCTTCTAAAACACTTGCAGCAATGACTCAGCATTTCTAAATCATCTCCGCATGTTCCAGACCACGTCTTTTGAAAGATTTGCACAGTAGATTCCCTGTCTCAACTATTATTTTTGATCCTCTTAAATAAAAAAATGTCAAATGGTGTCAGGTTGCCTCTGAAAGCAGCTGCCAGTTTCAATTACCTGCGTTTCCCTTTCAATCTATGGAACAATTTTAAAAGCAGGGAACTTTTGGCTCTCGGGATGGTGCCGAACAACAACTGTGAGCGGCATTTATCAACATCACCAGTTCTGAGAAATGTTGGGAGAGGTGTCATTAGAGTCCTACATTCTACGGATGGTAAGAAAGGCCAGTTCATTATAATTCTCCAGAAAGCAACTATGGGTAGTCCTTGACTTATAAACATTTGACCATCTGAAGTTGCTTATGATTGTTTTTCACTTGACCATTGCAGCATCCCCATGGTCACATGATCTAAATTCGGATGCTTGGCAACTGGCTCATATTTATGATGGGTTGCAGTGTCCTGAGGTCATGCGATCCCCTTTTGTGACCTTCTGATAAGCAACAGGGAAGCCAGAATCACTTAACGATTGTGTTGCTAACTTAACTGCAATGCTCACTTAACAACTGTGGCCAAAATTGTCATAAAACGGAGCAAGCCTCATTTAGCAACTGTTTCACTTAACAACATAAATTGTGGGTTCAGTTGTGATTGTAAGTCAAGTATATACTGTATATCATTTGACTGAGAAAATCTGTCACCATTTCCATCCATTCGGATAGCATTAAGCAAAGTTTAGCATGGAATGATGAACTTGTGGCCCATCAGATGTTGAAGAACTATCTGTCATGTCCAATGACAAGGCATGGTGGGTCCAGCAACTTCTGGACCAAATATAGCATGCTCCAAACCCAGATGTGAATTAATTAAAGTGAAACTTGCAGTTCCTCCTCTGTAAACATAGACATAATGCATTTTAGCAATTGTATGTTCATCATTTGCACATCGTCCAACTTCCAATACTATCTTCTGTTGCTCACTTCCAAATGTCCTATTATTTATTTACCTTAAATCTTTCCTTTAACTGTGCAAATTGGTGAAAACAATATCTCTCTGCAGCCAATTGCTCTCTTGATTTCATTTTATATTCTCCCCATTCTTGTTCTAACAACTATCAATAATCTTCATCAATATATCAATCAATTAACTATCTTTCTTTACCTACTATTTCTTTCCTGCAAAATACTTAGACCCATAAAGGCATTTTTGCATCTTGAAGTATTTTATGTTTAATCTTTGATTTCCTGCCTCCCCCTTTGCCCTGAAAGGGAGATATTAGGTATATCTTCCTGCCGTTGTTTAAAGAATATATCAGTCATCAAAATAAGTATTCTTTGAAAAAACAAACCATTCTTGAAAAACATTCATTTTTATCACAGAAATTGGGACATTTTTCCCAACTACAAATATTTTAATAAAAGGCTTTTAAACTGCACAAGGAGTCATAAGTCTGATATGTGCATTCCTAGCAAACAAAATTTCTGCATAAGCCTTCATCATTAAAACAGTTGGTAAGAGTTAGGAACTCAAAATCAATAAACAAAAAACCAAGATACTAATGAAAAATCTCACTAATCAACAAGAAAAGGAATTAGAAAATGAATTAGGCATACAAACTACAAAGAAGGTAAAATACGTAGGAATATGGCTCACCAATAAAACCTCATCAATTAGAGAAGACAATTATGATAAATTGACAAGACAAATTAAAAAAGACTTAGAAATTTGGAAAAAACTACAATTATCTCTTTTGGGAAAGATCACTTCAATTAAAATGAATGTCCTACCTAGAATTTTATACTTATTCCAAGTGATCCCAATAAAACCGGGGAAGAATTTCTTTAAGGATTTCAATAAATTAATAGCAGACTACATCTGGCAAGGGAAGAAAACAAGAATTAAAATAAAACACCTACAAGATACAAGAGAAAGAGGAGGACTGGCACTACTGGATTGGGAAACATATTATAAAGCATCAGCACTAATTTGGATCAAGGAATGGATGGAACTCAAAAATAAAAGATTATTGAATTTGGAAGGATTCGATCTACAACGAGGATGGCACTCATTTCTATGGGAGGGCACCGATAAACAACTTGGATATTTTCAGAGGCATATTGTCAGACAAGCATTATACCAGACATGGCAGGGCATTAAAAAAGCACACTACGATAAAATTCCGGAATGGTTATCGACCATGGAAGCTCAGATCTACCCAAATGCCATGGATATCACCAAAATGAGAACCTATAAAGATTTGCTAAATAACCAAGGGGAACTAAGAACAAATCAAGAATTGAAGGAGATGGGTACAGACATTGACTGGTGGCCATACCTACAAATAAAATCAAAGTATAAGAAAGATTCGGCTCAATTTGGATTCCAAAAAGGCCAATACGAATTAGATAAAATTTTACAAAGATCACAGGACAAATTGATAAAAAAAAGTTTATAATTATTTACGAGGATATAAATTAGAAGAAGAGGTGGTTAAAGAAAACATGATTTGGGCAAAGAATTTTGGCTATAATATTGAATTAGACAATTGGGAAAAATTATGGACAATAAATTATAAATTAACAATGTCTGTACCCTATAAAGAAAATCTGTACAAAATGTTTTATAGGTGGCACCTCCCACTGGCCAGACTGGCAAGAATGTTCCCCAATACTTCTCCAACATGCTGGAAATGCAGACTTCATAAAGGAACCTATTATCACATGTGGTGGACCTGCCCAAAGGCCAAACAATATTGGCAAATGATCAGAACACAAACAGAAGAAATTGCACAACAAAAAATAGAAACGAGGCCAGAAACCTTTCTACTAGGCATAATAAATGGACAATACGAAAAGGAAATAAAATATTTAATCATTCATATAACAGCGGCAGCACGAATAATTTTTGCACAAAATTGGAAGAGTAGTGACATACCAACAGAAGATAGAGTAATTAGTAAAATCATGGAATGTGCAGAAATGGACAGACTCACAAAGGAACTACAAGATAAAGAGGAACACGATTACTATCTAGTATGGGAAAAGTGGTACACTTGGTTGGAAGATAGAAAAGGGAAAAAAGACTAAGAAGTAATTGGAGTGACCTAATATAGAAATAGGAACATAAACCACTAATGCAGGTTAATAGTGAATTATAACGATAGACACAAGAGAAGGACCTAACAAGGAGGAGTCAAAAGCACAAACAAGAACAAACATTACAGTTGCGACAACTTTGATAAGATGTATGTTTGAATTTTTGTTTACATGTTTTGTATGTTTTGTTGTCACTTGTTTTGTTTTGTCTGTATTTTTAAAATTTATAATAATAATAATTAATAATAATAATAATAATAATAATAATAATAATAATAATAATAATAATAATAATAATAATAATAAAAACATTTGGTAAGAGTTTATCGGTGGAGATCAAGGTTTGGAATCTGCATGTTATAGGGCCTTGAAACTGAGCACATTTTTTCTATAAACAGGCCTTCCCCATATAAAATACTTTTAAGCATTTTATAAACATATATCCCCCTCCCCAATAGTTTTTGTATGCATTTCCAAGAACGTAAATTGTGACAACCGTTTATTGTATTTTAATTTAATAACAATTTTGGACAATTTAGATCAGGGGTGTCAAACTCAATTTTATTGAGGGCCGCATCAGGGTTGTGTTTGACCTCAGGGGGGGTGGGGGTGGGCATGGCCAGGGGGGGCATGACCAGTTCAACATCACTCATTTTGGGGCAACCATGGCGGCCCGAGCACTCTGTCAGCAAAAACAGGCTCCCAAGCTCCGTTTTTGCCTGTGGCAGCCTCCTGTAACCCTCTGCCAGCAAAAACAGAACTCAAGAGAGCTGCCCTCACAAGCTTCGTTTTCACTGGCAGAGGCACTGTGGCTGGTCCTTTGCTGTTTTCAGGGTGGCTCCACGGGCCAGATCTAAGCGCCCTATGGGCCAGATCCAACCCCCACCTCAATCAGGTCAGTCTAGCTCTTTAAAATGTTATAAAGTCATTCAAGATTAAAGGACAGTCTGTGAATAAATTACACCCTTGGTAGCAACTTAAGAGTTCTGAGGTCCAGCTCTTATTAGATTGCAGAGCTGGAATGATGGAAACCTAGAAATACCTTTATATCTTGCTCCCTTGACACATTTATTTTGAAGCAGTGATAAGAAGATCTATCAATTTCAATGTAACTCAGAATTTTATTTTTCCATTTATATTCAGCTCTATTTCTACATCAACTCTACAAGTTCAAATATTTCCTACTATGAAGCTTTTTGTATTCCTATCATATACACATAGTTGTGGATTATTTTCATTAATAAACATGTTTGTGAAGAGGAAGGACAATTAAGTATCTTCACTGCCTTGAGTTATTTATAACCAATGATAAAGGTGGGATAAAAAAAAATAAAGTCAAATCAACAAACAAACAAACAAACATAACTCCATTCTGAAATTTGCATTCTGACCCAGATAAATTCTGTTTTAGCTATATGATTTAAAAATCCAAGAGAAATGAAGCTTTTCTCTTTTCTTCACACATTAAATAAATTCCTCTGATAGAAAGTAGCTTTCAAGTCATCTATGTTTAAGCATCCTCAACATAGAACAAGCAATTACAGGTAGTCCACGACTTATAAAATTTCATTTAGAGATCATTTGAAGTTACAAAGACACTGAAAAAAGTGACTTATGACCATTTTTCATACTTACAACTGTTGTAACATCCCCATGGTCATGTGATCAAAATTCAGATGTTTGGCAACTGGTTCATATTTAAGTTAAAGTGTCCTGGGGGTCTTGTGTTCACCTTTTACAACCTTCTGACATGAAAAGTCAGATTCAATTAACAACCATGTTACTAACTTAACAACTGTCAGCTTTGGAAGCCATATTAGCACTGGAAGCGTCCACGCTGCCACCTTCTTGTGTGTGTGAAAGTAGGAGGGGGGATTTAGTAGAGGGAATGTAGTTAGACAAAATAGCATTCTTCTTTTCGGTCAAGGTCATACAGTCCTGCATCTGGGGAAGGAGTGGTTTGGTTGGAGTAATGTCTCGAGATGGGACAGATGGTGATTGACATGTGATGGACTGATGAGTGCAGGAGATGGATTTCGGGTTTTTGATTTACTGAGGGAAAATCAAAAACCCGAAAATCATTTACTGAGAGACAGAACTCTCAGATTCGGGTTTTCCCAGATGTGTCAGTATACCTACTCTAATAAATGGAATTTTGAGAAAATGCCTGTCTCAGAGTTTTTAATTGGAGTTGGGTTTTTCTAGAACACTGAAAACAACTGCAGTGATTCACTTAACAACTGTGGCTAGAAAGGTCATAAAATGGGGCAAAATTCTCTTAACAAATGTCTTGCTTAGCAACAAAAATGTTGGGCTCAATTGTGGTCATAAGTCAAGGACCACCTGTGCGGCCCCTTCTTTGCCTAATTGATGGATGTTAGAATTGTACAAGTATAACTTTTGAAAACTACTCATTAAGTTGGAAGGTTGATTTTAAAATTTAATTTTAGGCATTCATTAAGAAATTAACAAATAATCAAGTTCATTCATTCATTCATTCGATTTATACGTCTCCTCATACAGTATAAAGAACGGTTGCTGGAATTGGGTAAGTTTAGTTTAATGAAAAGAAGGATTAGGGGAGACATGATAGCAGTGTTCCAATATCTCAGGGGCTGCCACAAAGAAGAGGGAGTCAAGCTATTCTCCAAAGCACCTGAGGACAGGACAAGAAGCAATGGATGGAAACTAATCAAGGACAGAAGCAACCTAGAACTAAGGAGAAATTTCTTGATATTGAGAACAATTAATCAGTGGAACAGCTTGCCTTCAGAAGTTGTGAATGCTCCAACACTGGAAGTTTTAAAGAAGAGATTGGACAACCATTTGTCTGAAATAGTATAGGGTTTCCTGCCTAAGCAGGGGGTTGGACTTGAAGACCTCCAAGGTCCCTTCTAACTCTATTATTCTAATCATTTTAATCATCTCAAACCACTGATTCTGGGTGGCGAACAATCATAAAATCAATTAAAGCTAAAATAATAATTTTTAAAAAGGCCAGGAAAATTATAATCTGTAGATGTAAACTTTAAGTACATACTTAAAATATGAAGAGTGTTTAAACAAGTAACTTCATTTCCTGTCAAAAATAATTATATAAATCTAGCTATTTTACTGAGACAAATTTCTTTAGTCATCTTATTTTTATGTTAAGATGTATGTTAAGTAAGGAAATACATTTTCTGTAAAATGTAGCATTAGTGTGTGTTACACACATCTAGAAGGTATCTAGCAGTATCCACAATTTCTAACAATATTCATAAGATAGTTGAAAAGATGTTAACTTTTCAGGATCAGGAACAGGTGATTAACAAAAGTGGTAATCTGCAGGTCCTTTACTATCCCCATTTCAGAGTGAGGTAGCACTCATTACATTCTGCACTGCTTTTTAAGTTAACAATTTGCAGGAAATTAACAATTTGCAGAACAATTTGCAATAATGACCTTTGTTTCAAGGTGTTCTGTATTATTCTGATTACATAATCTCTCATATTTTTCTCAATGGCACATTCTAGTTATATACATTTCAATTCCATTGAAAAAAATCTGCACAATTAGAATTTATTAAAATCTTTTAAACTTTGCTGCCTTCCATTAAAATTCATTCCCCAAATATCCTCTGGAATAATGTGATGGTGTTTTCTGGATATGGGGGTCAGGTGGGGGGGGGAGTAAACCCTGATCTTATGATCTCATAAATTATGAGGTAATTTATTCCAAAATGAGGAGGCTGTCACTGATAATATTTTTATCCAGCTCCTCATCCTCCTGGCCTCTCCAGAAGAAAATACGCAGGGCAGGTGGAGACTGTCTAAAGAAAGTGTTGTCATAGAAATAGAAATAGCACTTAGACTTATAAATAAATAAAATAAATAAATAACTTTATTGTCATTGTACGAGTATACACAATATGCCCATACAACGAAATTCACTTAACACCCAAAGACCAGGTCCAACACACATAATAATCCCCAAACACACTCCCACCCACCACAATTCCCCACCCTTAAACCACCCAAACATCCACACAACAGACCAAGTAATACTGTCCAACAGCTCACTGATGGTGGCCCTTTAGTTCATTGTTGAGTGCAATTATAGCTCTATATTATCTATATTATATTATATTATCCATTTCATAGTGCTTTATAGTCATCTCTAAGAGGTTTACAGAGTCAGCATATTGCCCCCAACAATCTGGGTCCTCATTTTACCAACCTCAGAAGGATGGAACGCTGAGTCAACCTTGAGCCGTTCAGCATCGAACTCCTGGCTGTGTGCAGTGAGTTAGCCTGCAATACTGCATTGTAGCCACTGTGCCACCATGGCTCATAACAAGACTAAAAGAAACTAGGGTCAATTTGTACTAAAAATAATTCCAATGATGCTGCTGAGAGGCACAGAACAAAAACTTTGATTTAGAGGTATTATTTTTCCTAAATTGTTTACATGTGAATCTTTTGAGCAATCACATTAACAGTTTTCCAGTTAAATTATGATAGCAATAAGTCCAGTGGCACGCCATGATGGTTGTATGCTATTTCCAAACTCAAGAGCATATATCTCCAAATCCCAGCTGTTGAGAAACAACTTCAGTTTGAGAGGATAAATAAAATTACGCTTGGAAGCTGGGTAGCACTTTTTATGAGTTCAACATGTTTTATCACCATGCTTTTTGTAATCCTTTCAAGAACCAAATTACATCCTTTGAGTCACATTTTGCACACAGAGGGCTGAAGCTCAGAGGGAAAGGCTTGCTTGGAACTATCTAGTAATTAAGCATCTAGTAGCTGGTGTCAGAGACAAGGGTCATGCCAGGAATAAAATCCAAAAAAACATTTCAGCCCACATAAAAGCATCTTAAGTCAAATGAATACTGGGAGTAGTGCCTTCCCTTATAACGCCCTTCTTCTTCTTCTTACAGGAAAAACCACAGTGTGGCTCCTACTGCTGGTATTGCAGGGATCCCTTCAACATGGTTAAAATAAAGAGTCCAGTTTCTCACACAAAAACAATTCAAGGCTCTGTGACATACAGGATTTAGCACTGTTTTGCATGTCAGCATTAGCCCTTTCATCTATGATGGCTTCTTGTTTCCTAGTAGCCAGCCAAAGCTGTAGACTGATAGCTGTGATGTGACTGAAAGATGTCATAGTCCTATATGCAGGTTTTAAGGAAAAGTTAAAAATTAAGATGCTGGGCTTAATCTCACCAAGATTATAACCAGAAAATGCACCTTTTAGTTGAAATTGGAAATTAAGAGTCAAAGATTAAAAATAACTTTCTAACAAGATGCCTCTCTTGCTTTAGGGAAGGATATAAAGGTCTGTTATTCTCGTTTACTTTTCTGTTCTCTTATAGCCCGACCCCAACTCATTATTTTATATATGTGTTATGAGTTTAGTTTAGACCCAGGTCGTTTTAGAGAAACTGAGATATAACTGCAGATTTTCCTATTTCTGAAAACAAAAAATCTAGATGCTATATCACTTTTTCCTCCTATTGTAGATTTGGCAAAATAGACATTTCACACACACGTTTTGTTAGAAGATAGAGTAGAGCAGGTATAAGTGTTTGCTCTAGTCACTTTTTATTACAAAGCAAAGCTACATTAGCTGAAAGGCACAACTGTCTTATATCAATATTTATCTTCTTACTGCTGTTCCATATTAACAGCAATCATACATTCATGGAAAATCTGAGTCAAAATATCCATTAGATCTGAGAGACAATAAAGCTGTGTTCCATAAAGGCAAATAACTACGGACCAGGGTTTATTTGGTAAAGATCTGTTCAATGTGATAATATTTGGTGGCATAGTCAATGTTTTCAAACTACTTTTATACTTTCTCAGAAAGGTCCAAAAATCAAGCAAATTTGATTCAAATTAAAACAGCAGATTTCAAACAAAATAATAACAATATCTGTAGCTAGAATAAGAACCTGAAAAACCTGAAAAAAAATCATTTATTGGTAAGTTTTATACAATTTAATGATATATACTGTAATAGAAGGAGTAACAGAACCTGGCGGGTGGAATCAAAAGAAGAATCAGCCAACAAATGGCTGATTCTTCATAGCCACAAATGGACTAAGTCCAACGTCTCTTGAATTCCATTGAATTCCATCCTTATCTAACACCAAGATAGTACTAACCTGTTAGTTGAATAGATTCCTGTGCATAGGCATGAGTAGTAATAAATCAGTTTAATTGGAACTTCAAGTGTGGTCCTGATCTTTCACAACTGACATATACTGATTATAAAATCAGTACTCTGAACTCTGAAGACCATCTGGTCCTGAAGTCATATGTCATAAGCAGAAAATAAGAAGCATTTCTCAGTTTTCTGACAAAATATTTGCAAACTGATTTCAAGCAATAACGTGGATGCTCTTAGTAAATAGGCTTCTGGGCCATACTTACCCAGAATACAAACAGTATGCTCAGAATTTCACAAATGAAGAAAAAATGTTATTACTATTCTAATGTTAACTCTTGATGCCATGGTACTAAAGACAATAACCTTGAGATTCAAGCCAGTGAAATTAAATGAGTTAACATCTGAATTAGCAGATGTACTACCAACAATAAAGATTGAACCTCGAAGTGCTATATAAATTTATCAGAAAACCATGTGTCAATGACCCAATGCCAGTATATTGTCACCAGCATCAAATGCCAATCAGTAAGTTGCCATGGTATAATGCTAACATACATTTTTATATCATCTATTCATAAAAATGTTCAAGGCTATATTGGTTGATATAAAAACGTATGGGAACTTTGGAACTATTGACACAAAAGGAAGTCCTGCACACACTAGGTTTGCCAAGATGTGTTAGGAACACCAATGTAGCCTGACTAGCTAGTTACTAAGTAATAATGCAGAGATGAGTGTGAATGTGGTAAGTTCAGAAAGTGAACAATACACTCAGTATGCCTACATTTCTTTCTAGGATTAATTCTGGGTTTTTTTAAAAGACAGTTTGACTTGTCAATCAATGTAATTGTCTGACAATTAAAGGTTTCCCTTAAAAAGAGCAGAACAAATAAGTTCAGTATCCTTTAACTCAACCTTTCCTACTGAGCTTTGGATGGCCCTAATCCTCTTGGCTTTCCCAAAAGCTGTTAAAACTTGGTTTTCCCCTCAAGTATTAGGTCCAGCATGCTAGGAGAGCCTCCGTAGGTGTGCATTTTATGGTGCTTTATTTGCTTGGGTTTTTTTTTTTTTTGTACTGTACTGTTTTAATGGATTAGGGGTTTTATATTGGTTTTTCTATTATAGATCATCATCCAGATCTATACATCATTTACAAATGTTTGTGGTCTTTTCTTTTTAAATGTGTCTATTATATTTATGTTCTATAATTATATTTTATTCCAATATCCTATATCAAGATTGCAGTCAAACTTTGTAAAGAGATTTTTTTTTTCAAAACGGAGCAAACAGACTTAGTACAATTAAACCACAGGGGAAGCCTTTTAAAACCTGCATGCTAATAGCTTCACAGATTAATCGGAGAGAGTGCCATTTTATACATATAGAACATGTCCTACTGTTTCTCCACTGTAATTCTACAATCCCCAGAGACACATTACTCTACATAACCCTCAAAGAATCCTTTCTCTAGTAACAGCTAGAATAATGTCCTTACAATGTACCATAAAGTACACTTTAAAGCAGGGGCATCCAACCTTGGCAACTTTAAGACTTGTGGACTTCAACTCCCAGAATTCTCCAGCCAGAAAGACTGAGTCCACAAGTCTTAAAATTGCCAAGGTTGGACACCCCCTACTTTAAAGCATTTGATAGTTCCTAAGACTTCCCAGATGCTTTCCCCCAATGTTTTGATCCTATACACAACATATGAACATGGAATGGTTAAACTGATATGGAGAAAGATGTGTTTAATCTGAAGCAGCAGAACAATTAAGCACCTGAATGTTACCTTTGCCCTGATGATATTTGCAAAATTATGATCTCACCAATGTTGTGAGAATCTTTGCCTTCACCACGATCCTTGATGGACTTGAGATATTTATGTTCTCTCACAATATTAAGTTTCATTAGCTGATCGTGAACATCCTACACAAAAAATATGTTCTGGACTTGTGTAGAAGATATCAAAGTAATTTACTAGAAGGTTGTGTTGAAGACATAAAAGGAATGGTTTCTTATTTATGGCCTCCTTCATGGCTGACCAATTTTCTTTTCTTATTGGAACATCTATTAACATGTTTTCTCCTGAGGATGCTATCAAATAGGCCCTGGCTCAGCATCTGCCACTTTTGCTCTAATATCGCTAAGTTTATTCTGAATTACTTCTTTTTTTGACAGGGTATGGTTACATACTAGAATGAAATAAGAACAATTTATCAAAGTAGAAAAAATAAAGAGGCTACAATAAGAGGATCCTTAATTATTTAGAATAACTTCTAAATAAGTTATTTCTAGCCTAAAATCACTTTTTTTCCACAGTAACCAAATTAATTTATATTTTTCTCAAGTTTGGAATTTTATTTAGAGCTGCATCTCGACATTTAAATAAGCCCATTTAGGAATGATTGTATCTCCTTTCGCTCTTGCCATGTTCAGCAATTCAGATCTGGAAATGGTCAGGGACAAAAGAAAGAATTTCAAAAATTTACTTTAGTGGTAAAGCTAACATTAAAGTGTGAAAGAAAATAACAACCACAACAGTGGTATATCATGGGTAGTGGGAGTGATCCAACTGAAGGCAATAGTAGGATCCACTGTTGGCTACTGGGAGCTACTGCCAGAAAGCTGATCAGTTGTTGATAGTCACTGGTGCAGCGCAGCCATAGAGATGGAGCAGAGCTGCTTGCAGTGATGTGGTTGGGCCAGCTTGGCTCCTGCAGCAGCTGCTTAGCTCTAACCTACTCCAAGTGTCAAATACAGTAGCCATGCCACTGAACAACCACAAAAAGATTTGGAACTCTGAAAGTCTGTCAGATTGAAAAATATAACTACCAAGTACTGTATACTGTCTAGAAATTAGGCGAAACCAAACCGAACAAGTACTTCCTATGTTATAACAATTCCTCTTATGATACTTTTCTATTAAGAAGTCAGAGAATCTACAACAGCCCAGATGAGATCAGGTCTAGCCAGAAATTTGGGGTAGCAAAACGGCAACAAGAAGAGACAGCATGCTGAAATGGGTCTGGTACAAGAGTTTGGTACAACATAGTAACACAATGGAATCCCAGGCATCAGTTCCCCCTTATATTCATCCATTTCTATCCTTCACTGGGACACCATCACCAAGGGTTCTCAAAATTCATACTCCACATGTAACTCGAACTTTAGTAATTCAACATTTTCTTTTAATTCCAATTTGCAAAGACGAGAGAGATAGACCATAGGCTGAGAAGGAGAGATATCAGGAACAGCTAGTGAGTCTTGCTTCTCTACAAATGATGAAATAAGGTCAACATTGCTACCTCTTCTTCCCCGCTGATGTTATGGATCCAGTTGGAATGGCCATGAAATTTATTTGGTTCTGAGTTTAAGAAGAGATGTGCTTCAGCTCCCAGAAAGCCAGAAATCTATTTAACATCTTTCCAGTAGGGCCAATTATTAATATTGTTTAGATATTTGCAATATGAACCTTGGTAACTCATTGGCCTGCTTCAAATATGAGGGAAGTGTTGGGAGACCCTAAATTTTATTCTGGCTGAAATTTTACAGATCAGCTGTAAAATTATTTCTCCTTAGTCCTGCCTACTCATTTTCTCTTTATCTGGTTATACACAGCTCTCTCGCTCTCGCCCCCTCCCTCCCTCCCTCCGTCTCCCTCCCTCTCTCTCTCTATACTCACAGAGGCACTCATACACATAGTTGTTTCTTTCCCAAAGTATCAAATTCTACCATGGCAGTTTCTGAGATGCCAGAGGTCTGAGGTGCCTGAATTCAGGTGCCTGAATGCCAGAGATGCTGAGGTGCCCTAAAGCATGGCTCTTGTAGATATCTAGTTGTTTTTACAGAAATATTCAAGAAGTATTTATAAAAATACAGTAATACCTTGGTACTCAACTGCTTGGAAACACATTGAATTTGGTACTTGACACTTTTTGACTCTAAAATTTTGTCCCACTACTTATCATTTGTTTGGTACTCAACGCACAAGCTAGAACTTGTCCATGTCGGCTGCCTTGTGACTTACTATATTATTCCTTATGGGAAAAATGTGTTTGGTACTAAACATTTTTAGTAATCATCGCACTTCCCAGAACCAATTAACAATGAGTACCGAGGTACCACTGTATTCATTAAAGGCTCCAACTAGGAGAGGCAAGCCCAGCATTCTATACTATACCACATATGAGATGCTCCAGTCTGATCTAGGAACCACATTGCTAATTTGTATGAGAGAAAGGCCAGGCTCATCAAGACTTGCTGTCTGTCAATTCCCACAAGAAAAGGGAATAAAGACTAATCAGCATCATTACAGTATATTTCACAGAGCTTCGGGCTGGATCCAAACAGCTGTTATTCCTTGAACAGAAGAGAATGAGATACAGGGGGTAGGATGCCACTGTAAGAGATGCAGAGGAAAGCTGATTTAAATGTTGTTTTCCCATCAGAGTTTTGTGTGTTATCTGTTCCTCATTCCAGATAATCCTTCAACCATCCAAAGTGCATATTTAGGGCCCAGTGAGGTGCAAGTTAAAAGAGAATTCAGGAAATTCCCCCGAGGCATGCCGAGTGTCACTATCCAAGTCACTCTGTTATTGCCATTCAGATTCTGTTCCTGGAAGCCATCTCATTCTGCAAACTGGTTTAATAAAAGGGCTGAATAAAACAGAAAAGCCCATTAAGATATAGTTCTTTTTAAAAATGAGATACATTTGACAATATCTCTAATTAAATTTAAAAAGAAGCACCTGCATTAAGGATTATTCTACAGAAATAGAAGTATTTCATTATACAGAGACAGTATTGGGAGCCTATAATGGCCTCAATATTAATTACAATGGAATCTCACAGAGTTTAGACATTTATTTATAGACTTTCTCCTTCTATTCAATCCAAAATCCTTTCGAACTGGAGACTGAAAATAGAGAATAATGAAAACTACATTTGCCTATAGCAATAAAAATATAACCATTGCTTTGTCAAATGGGAATGTAGCTTTACTATATCGTGTTCCTTTAGATTAGCTTTGCATGTGTAGTATTCTATATCTCATTCATTTTTACTGAATCTAACTCTACTGCCTTTTTAATAAACCTATTTAAAAATGAAAATCTGATTTTCATGTATTTGGTGTTTTCCTTGGACGTTAGTTACAAAAGTATTATGATTTTTTTTGGTAAACACCACCACCACCACCACCACTACCAATGCAGAAGTTAAGACTGGCTACGGAGATTTTCATCTTTGCCAAAATCCAAAGCAGGCTGAAATCCTTCAGCAGACAGCTTTTTCAGCTAGTCCCCAGAGATGAGAGATAGCTGTAATACAAGCAGTATTTTCAGCTCCAGAGCAAAGAGGCAGTGTGGTAAGGAAAGAAGTGGAGATAGGGATGGTCTTGGGAGGACCTGCACAGGTTACATGTGAGTCTTCCTCTCTCTGTTCAAGGGATGAAAATATTGCTTGAGTTTTGGCATGTAAAATTTTCAGCTCCTGAGCAGAGAGACAATCACACACTAACTGCACTGGGCCTCCCTGAGTCTCCCCCACCTCCCTGAGGTATCTCCGTTTGTTACTTGGGACTCCATCCTCTTAATGACTTGCAAGATCACTTAATGACTACAACCAGGAGTGCCAGGTTTGTGGTTGTTGAGCAAAGCAGTCACTTTGTGTCTCATTTAATGATTGCTTGTTCAATGACCAAGATTCTGGTTCCAATTGTGATTATAAGGAGTACCAAGATGAGTATTTTAAAATAAACACCAGAACCTACTGTAGTCAAGACAAAAATTAACTGCATATTTTAATTTTAGTGAGAATAATAATGGATCAAAAAGAAAAATATATTTGGTCACAGAGGCCAAATGAAATTTTTAAAAAAGTTTCTGAAAAGAAACTGTGAAATGGGTCATATTGCATTGGTAGAAGTCAGAATTAGCCAGTATTATTACATAAAGAGGGTTAGTCGTAGATTCCTTGTTTACATTTTAGATAATAGAACTCTGAAAAAGAGAAAGAAATCTGTAAAATGAGAGGTAGCATAAAATTGGGAGTATAATTTTACCTTAGGAACATATACTTTAATAAAGATATTTGTCACAAAAGTCTTTTATAATTTGGGAGAGAAGAAAGTACTATCTCAGATCATTTGGCTATAAATATATTTCAAATGTGAAATATGAACTATTAAGTAGGAGGAATCTAAAATGAGAACTCCTATTAAGGCTACTTTGGTTAGCCAACAAGGAAGTTCAGTTTCTTCTTTTTGGGGTATGTATAATGGTATGTGAGAAAGACTTTTGAGAAACAGGTCAAAGAGATGCTGCCTAGGGAATGGTGAGATGAAAGAGCAACTGCATAATGGGCAGAGAAAGAGGCTCCAAAGAAACCCTCTCTAACTTCTCAAACCATAAAGGAGATTTGGGGTGAGGGGGATTTGTACCTTCAAATTGGCAAGATTCTGTTAATGTAGCCTTACAATGGAGTAGAATTAGTTCATCTGGTCATGTCAATCAATATGTGCTTTAGCAATTAGAGCACAGAACGTATAATAACAAAGTTGGAAGTGACCGTAGAGATCTTCTAGGCCAACCCCCTGCTTGAGTAGGAGACCTTATACCATTCTGGACAAATGGCTGTCCAATCTCTTCTTGAAAAGCTCCAGTGATGAAACACCCACAAATTCTAAAGGCAAGCCATTCTACTGATTAATTGTTCGTATTGTCAGAAAATTTCTCCTTGGTTCTAGGTTGGATTTCTCTTTAATAATCTTCCATCTGTTATTTCTTGTCATGTCCTCAGGTGCTTTGGAAAATAGGTTAACTCTCAGTTCTCTGTGACAGCCCCTCAAGTATTGGAAAACTGTTACTGTGTCATGCCTAGTTCTTTTGTTCAAAAGGCTAGAAATGGCTAGTTCCCATTCATCCTGTTCTTCATACAGTTTAGCCTCCAGATCCCTAATCACGTTTGCTGAAGACTCTGCACACTTTCTAGAATCTCAACATCTTTTTTTAATAATGTGGACAGAAGTGGACACTGTATTCCAAGTGTGGTCTTAAAACAAAAACAAAACAAAACAAAAAGAGACAAAAATATTTTGTTTCATACAATTAACCATACATATGACCTCAGAAAGACATATCTCAAGAAAAAATAGATGGTGCAATTCAAAAACTACTAAACGTATTCAGTAACTACTAAATCAATGGTTTAGCTAAAAAAAAAAAAAAGAGAGAACAATTCACAAGGAGGTTTTTCCCCCCTATTTTAATACAGAAAAATTGTTCACAAAGGGTTTGTCAAAAATTAGCCTTGGCAGACAGGCCATCGCATTTTTCAATCCATTAATTTCCTTAATAAATTGTGGCAATGCTGTAGACATAATATATTGTAATTTCAGCAAAGGGTACCTTCTGCAAGATGTTTCAGTATGAGGAAGATGGTGTAAAAGGTGTGTTGCTGGCTCAGAGTTTGTCAGTGTGTGACCCCTTTCCCAAAGTACTGTGAAAAGGAGGCCAGTAGAAGAAAGCAATTGCTGGGCACAGCAAAGATAAAAATGGATTAATTTATTTGTGCCTTCCCCTTTAAGCTCTCTGAAGCAAAGCTTTAAAACCAGTGGTGTCTCCTTTAAAGCTTTGGACTATTCAGACCAATCATAATGTTCAACTAAAGAGATAAGGTGACTAGGTTGCAGAAGTTATTTGATCTTATCCTTCCCCACTAAGCAATTCTGGCATGCCACCCTCAGGGGAAGTAGTTTAGACTTTAGAGGGTCCCTTTCCATGATAGTAGCTAATTTCTTTGCTGCTTACACCTTGCTCTTCCTATTTGAGGGAACAGCTCAGTTCTCCATCAAGAAAATCAGATGTTTTAAGACCAAGGCCTCTTTGAAGTTTTAGTGGGCCGAGTAGCCAAGTAGGATTTTAATAATAATAATAATAATAATAATAATAATAATAATAATAATAATAATAATAATAATATAATAGCACTTTTGAATGTTCAGTTGACTGAGTTTCATGTTTAATGGATAAAGTAAATAATAATATAATAAAATATTTTAAATACATCTATAGATACACAGATAATTATTGAGGTTATACCAGTAATGTTCAATATGACATTAATAAGAGGTGCCAAGCAGAGTAGCTTGAGTAGCTTTCATTAAACTGAAAAAAGAAATATAATCCTTTTGAGCTTAATACTGTAGTAGTTAAGCAGAAACGTCTTCCACCTTTTGCTTTCTCTGGCCTTAGTTTGTGTTTGCTTACTCCCCACCCCCTCCTCAAGTCCCTTCCCTCACAGCCTTCAAAGCTCATCAGTGACTGGGTCTGAAAAGACTCGCTCCCTGACCATGTTGGTCTCTCTGTCTTTTCTGTTCAGAGAAAACTGAAAGGATTTGCCCAGTGAGGTTAACCCAAGTCCAACCTTGGTAATGTTTGGGATGGGAAAGTAGTAAGGGTGCTTATCGGATGGGCTGAGGGTTCAACATTGCTAGCATTTAAAAGGCAGAAATACAAAATGATTGTGATATATTGCAGAAATAGGTGGATCAATTTCATTCTGTCATTAACCGAGACAGAGCTGTTCAGCCAGAGAATCACAATCAAATGCACAGATTTAAAAAAAAGAAAGAAAGAGACATCAGATTTAGCAATAAAAAATCTGCAGACTGAAAATGAGGCTCTATGAAGAGCTACTGAAGAAGCTAGGAACGATTAGCTTTCAGAAGAAAACCTCCGGGAGGACGAGAGGACTGTATCTAAAAGAATGTCACATAGAAGAAAGCCAAGATCTATTCTTTATTGTCCCACAGGGCATGACACAGATAAGTTAAATGAAGATAAATTCTAGTTGCAAGTTAGGGAAAAATTCTTAACAATAAGAGCAGTTCAGTAGTGGAACCAATTACCCAAGAAAGCAGTGTATTCTCCTTCAGTAAATGTGTGGAAACAGTAAAAGGAGCAAAACTTGTTCAAGGTTGCATTAATTTCGATTTCTGCATGGATCAGAGGGTTGAACTGAAAGAATCCTTCAAAGAGGCCTTAGGTACACTGAGCTTCATCCTTTATCTCCATCATTAAAAATCAAATTATTTTTAAGATAAGAGAAGGCTGTTTAGAAACTGTCTTTGTCATCCCTGATACACAAATTTAGGACTGTAGTAGATGTGATACAAAAACAACCAAGCAGTAATAGTATTTTGCTTTCATACCTGAAAATACTACCTGAAATTGTTTTTGCAACCACTCTTTATAAACCCTGCTCTAAAATTAAAGAATACTAACTCCTACTGACAACTATATAATCCTCCTAATAAGCTTCTTGATCAAGAAGAAATCCATGTATGCTCAATTCTCTTTTGCTTAAGCAGCAAGTCACATCATCATGATGAAGAAAGCTTAAAGCAAAAATGCCTGATAGTGAGGATAAACAGCTAGACCACGGATGTCCAAACTTGGCAATTTTAAGACCTGTGGGCTTCAATTCCCAGAATTCCTCAGCGGCATAGTTGTTTTTTACCCAAATCTGAAAGTAAAAATAATGTAAGTTCCTTTAATATATTTAGAAGTCTACACAAAATGTCAACATGGTCATGCTAACTTAACCTTTAGGGCTAAAATCCCAATAATGGAATATAGCCTTCAGAGTATATATCTTTTGCTTTATTTAGAGAGTGAATGCAGATAAGCCGTTTTCTGGAGAAACTGTCTGCAAATAGCATTTTGAATTTGGACCATCCATCTAAGTTAAATCCAGATATCTAAGAAAGGGAGACATTTCATCTTTACAAATCACAACAGAAACAGAAGATAAGCACAGCTTAGCCTGATATTCAGGAAACCTCGCCTATTTCTCTTCTAGAGACATTCAGGCATTCATACCAAGAATATATCGGTTACAATTTCACTATGATTGTTTGATGACAAATTATTGCATATAATTTATCAGTATCTCCCAATAAATATTCACAACTAACCTGTACATGAAGAACATTTACAGGCTGTACAGTAAATCCAAATAATAAATAAATGTATAATTTTTTTTAGCATGCATCATAAGTCCTGCAAGCTGTCACGCATCAATGCCCATGAAATGATTCTAATATCATCTTGCTTACATCTGTTTTGTAGCTTTGTTTCTATCCATCCAACTGTATTAAAACAACCTTATTTCCATTTTGTGTTTACTGTGAACATGTTCATCGTGGTTTTGCAGCTAAGATTTGAGACTCTTTTTCTTCCATGCTAGATGAACTGCGCACAAAAAATGTAGGCTTGCCATTTTCTCTCTGCCAGCTTTTTTAAATGATTTAAATAAATAACCATGGGCAGTGCACATTTAACTAGAAGAAATTAATCATGTTTTTTTCAAACTTATATGAACATAAATTCTATCTATTCAAAGGATCTCTATTCAAGGGTTTCTCAGGCATGTAAAATTGATCTGGCCTATTTGCTTCCCTCTCTCCCCTTTCTTCTACATGCTAATTCTAATCAGCTGGCTGGGGAATTGTGGGAGTTGAAGTCCTCCAGGTTTAAAGTTACCAAGGTTGGAGACCCCTAACTTAGATACAACAATAGTTGTTGATTCACCTCAGAAATTGGTGGTTAAAAAGCTGGATTATTACTTCAGTCAGATTCTTGATCGATCTGTTCTACGTTCTTGTTTTCTGAATATCAGGAAAACATTATTCGCTAAAACCGTTTTATAAACTCTAATTTTTCTTCTAATAGTGTTCATTGTATAGTGTCAACTATGTATAATCTAGATAGGAGTTTGAAGATGGCCACAAAAAATACAAACCAACCTACATTTTGGGATGGGGGTGGGTGGGAGAATTCTTCTTTCCTTAGTTCAAGTAACAGTTAAATTGATCTATTGAACTTTTCAAGGTACTGCTGCTTTATGGTTTTCACAAACAGACAACAAAAACAAATTGGGCTTGAAACCAGAGGCATGGAAAAAAACAACAACAACCCCAAGAGGGGCCAGAAGGTCTAAAATCAACATTTAATGCTCCCATCCCCTCCATATGAAGCCCCAGGCAAATGAATATCTTTTAGCTTCTCCTTTCCAAATCTGAGTACAGAACCACTATCCCATTTTTATTCTTACAATATAAGGGTCTTGTAGGAAATACTGAGATAATGTATGTGATTGTTGAGCTAAAGCACACCATACATCTTCTTAATTTAAGGATATTTAATGTAATATGGAGACAATGAGTCAAATGAGACAACCCGCCATGAGTCCAAGCATCCTCCTGGGGTCTCTTGTTTTCTCAATCTAGTCAAACAAATATGACAAGATATACAACAGTGGATCTTCATTTATGTATCAGTATCAAATGCCAAGCCAATAAATAAATGGTCCACAGGATTCCCAAGCCATTAATTACAGATCCACATCCTTCACTGCCCATCACAATGCATGCTGAGGAAAAGCTATAGGTGAGTGGAAGACAAATAGTTGTAGTGTCAATTCCTAGCTCCAGATAGAGCTAGTAAATACTCTTTCCTGAAACTGCTGAGATCCGCTTCTAAGTCAGTATAATAACACTGAATTAGATGGACCGATAGTCTGATTCACAATAAGCTATCTATTTATATATCTGTGATTCACTCTTCTGGCCTTCTCTCCATCCATTCCAATCATATCCCTATGGAAGTTAGCAATTCTGCCAACTCTCTGCTCTGGATATAATTAGCTCACTCTTGATGTACTTTCTCAGCAGAACTGCCCGCTCTCTGGAGAGGCTTTCTAATGAATTGGTGCATATGTTGCTGCTCTGGGCCCCCATTTGCCAATTAAGTTACCAGAAGACAGAAAATTCATGCATAGGTTGTCATCTGGTGAAAGATAGTCAATTATTTGCTTACTCATTTGATTCTTATCCTGCTGTATTCCATGGGCTCAAAGTAGCATCTAGTAATTTTTCCTGATCCAAATAGTTGGAATTAAAATATTAATAAAACTAGAATAGATGAAAATTAATATTTTATTTAAATAGCATCATTTTACCAAATCTACAAGACTACCCCTTCATGCCCTGTTTGCTGTCTTAAATTTCTTGAAGAATACATTTTTAAAATCTACTTGGGAGCGCCAGGCAGGAAATAGGACAAGGTTTTCTATATTTTATATGATATGAAACAGAATTCCTTGCAGTACAACTTTTTCTTTTTTTATGTCACAAACCTCAGCTAACACAAAATGTATCAAAGATAGATAGATAGATAGATAGATAGATAGATAGATAGATAGATAGATAGATAGAGACAGATATGGATGGATGGATGGATGGATGGATGGATGGATGGATATATAGGTGAGTGGAACACAAATAGTTGTAGCATCAATTCCTAGCTCCAGATAGAGCTAGTAAATTAGATTACTATATAAATTGCATGCATGCATACATACATACATACATACAGGACATACATATTTGTGTATGTATGTATGTATGTATGTATGTATGTATGTATGTATGTATATTACACACACACACACACACACACTGTAAAAAAACAAAAAAATGAGTCCTTTGACCAAATGAAACTCAATAGAAGCCCAAATGAAATATCCTATGAAGACCAATTGGGAGCCAATCCACAGACTCCCATTGCTATTTTTTGGGATCTGATTTTTTTGGGGGGGATAATAAATATTATCTCCTTGTATAACAGTGCCAAAAATCTTAATTCTGCAATCCATTGTATTAAAATGTAGTATAAAATACATCAAAAATAGTAAAGTTACCAAGGAAGGAATGAACAGTGCGGAAACCATTCAAAATCATTATGTACAGTATCTATGAAATAGATGTTCCTCATCTCAAGGCTGGTAGGAGAAGGGCCATTTTTTTTTCTTAGTTCAAAAAGCAGAAGCAAGGCCTAAGATTTAAACCCCCTGGGGCAGAGTGCACCAGGCTTGATTTCTGTAGGCAGTACATAGATATTCTGCTTATATATGGCTGTTTGTCTATAAAGAATCAGGTTATCTTACTGAGTTTGTATATCTTCTACTGTTAGCTAGTTACTAAAGGATGGGTTCAATCCATAATTAGGCCAGAATTTAGTCTAAAATGGATAATTCCTGTGCCCCAAGAATGCTTATAACTGAACAGCCACCAGTTTCAATTTTTTGAGGAAAATTTTGGTTTTGCAACTAGGCAAATAGTTGTGATAAACTTTATGGCTTGAATTTTTTTTAGAATAATCATACCATTATATTCTTGATGGCATCTTAATGAACCACTTCATGTTATGATACGTTCTTCACTTTAATAATTTTATTCATTTAGAAATCCCCTATAACTGCCCAGGAATAGTTCACAACACTCCTTTATACTCCCTAATCTCTTGATTATTTTTAATTAGCTATGATTGGCAAGGAGCAGAGAAATAAGAGTTAGAGCAAATTGCTCCATTTCACCGATATCCCCACACCACAAAACTCGAACCTCCTCAACATGGTGTATTGGACATCTCATATGGAACTGTAACAATGGCTGCATCTGGGCTGCTAGGGAGATGAGCAATTGTATCATCAAGGTATTTGAAGATTGATGACACCAGACTTCCTGCTCTAGATGACATTAAAACCTACACAACTCAGAAAAGCTCTCTGAGCAGCTACTCAAGGATAAAATTGAAGCAGGAAAGTAAGCCTTCTGCTGCTCTCACTGCCATTCAGGTGGTGAGATTATGAGTGTTCAATTGGCTTCACATCAGGTTGCCCATCACTGGTGTACAAGCTACTGTCTTATCTGTTTCTCTGCTTGGAGCTTTATAATAAACTAGGGAACTGCTTATCCTCCAGAGCATCGGAGGGAGCACTCAGGAGTGATTGGGCCAATGACCCATAATATTTCACATTTCCACAGTAAAACCAAGGATTTGACAGAATCATTAGCTTCAGCTACCGGGACAGTCCTCTCAGCATTCAGTGAATCCTAAAAGTCTCTGAAGGAGGACCGTTTTAATAGGGTTTTTTTTCCACTTGGCAAAGGTGAACGAAGACAATGAAATCAACTTTCACTACAAAATGGCCTATCCATCACCGGAATTATTAAAATCCCATTAATATCCATCAGCTTGTCTTTGCCCCTGAAGCAGGTAATTAAATAGACCCCTTCCCAGGGCCTCAGTATAAATATTTAAATAGTTCCAGGAACACTTAATCCCAAAATCATGCCTGGGTTCAATCAGGGATGCTATTGGCCAATAAGGTGAATAGTGTATCAACACCAGATCTCACCTAACTCTTTAGCCCAGTAAAAGGAGAGTGAAGAAAGCAAGACAGGCTTTTGTGACAACCTTCTTTGAGATCATCCTGTGGCACTAAAGCAGCCTGGATTTTGGGATTAATTGTGATGAGGAGGAAGAGGTTGAGGACAGGGAGATTCCAAGATGGGGAGAAGAGTTGAAGCTGATCCACACTTACGTTGTTTTAATGGCTTAGCAATTCCCTTACCTCTTAGGAATGCATTGGTTTTCTCCACCTCATTTCCCTCCAATCTGTCTTCTACCATTCCTAGGAGATATGTCAAAGGCTTTTAAAAAGACAACAGTATTTTTCTAATTGGAAAACTGAATGTCAGTTTGAAACATTTCTGAGAAATACATTGGTTCTAAATTGTCTAAACGGCTGCATGTTTGCCTTTAAATAAGGGTTTGTTACCATTTTATGAATCATATTTATCACAAAGTTATCAGCTTTGGTGAGCTGAATCTATTTGGTTACGAAATGAGTGGAGAAGACCAACATCAAAGTTTCCCCTCCCCCACCTAAAGTTCATACCAAAGTTAATACTGAATGCCATTAAAAAAAAAAAGATAACTACAGGATCTAGAGCAGTTTGGTGTAGTTGCTCAGAGTTCCTCAGAGTCAACACTGACTCAAAGGCACACACACACACACACACACACCAGTGGTGGGTTGCTCCCAGTTCAGACTGGTTCGCAAGAACCGGTAGTAAAACCGGTGGGAGACTCCGCCCATTGACCCAGACGTCATCATAGGTGATCTGCGAATGGGCAGGCATGATGTGAACTGGTAGTAAAGGTAAGTAGAACCCACCCCTAACACACACACACACACACCAAGATTTAGAAATGGATTGAGAAATTTTACAGTAACAAAGAAGTAACATTTGTACATTCTTATATACATAAATCTATACTTTACATAATATACCGTGTACTATATACTATATACTTCACACTACATGCTTTATACTATACTCTAAATACTATATATATATATAACTCAGTGGTGAAATGTAAAATTTGTTACTACCAGTTCTGTGGGCGTGGCTTGGTGGTGGGGGTAATATGACTGAGTGAGCGTGGCCAACTTTTTTTACTTTTAAAACCATTTTTTCTACAACCTCTTTGGCTGAAGAGGTTTAAATGCTTTTAAAAGCCTCTGACGATCCCAGCTGACTTGCCTGATTGGCAGAGGCTTTCTTGTTTTTTTTTAAAGCCTCTAGTGATCCCAGCTGACTTGCCTGATCGGCAGAAGCTTTTTTTTTAAAAAGCCTCTGATGATCCCAGCTGAGCCACGCGATCATCAGAGGCTTTTTTTTTTTACTTTTAAAAGCATTTTTTTCAGCCAGAGGTTATAGAAAAAATGCTTTTAATTTTTTTTAAAAAAAAGCCCCTGATGATTGCGCGACTCAGCTGGGCAATGGGGGGGGGCAGGGATTTTTGCTACTGGTTCTCCAAACCACCCGCCTCCATCGCTACTGGATCAGGCAATCCGGTCCGAACCAGGAGCATTTCACCCCTGATATAACTTTTTTGTCATTGTATGTGTATACACAGTATACCCATACAACAATATATATATATATATATTAAGTCTTAAGTCTCACAACACACAACACAAAATGTCTGATAAAGCCTGAAAGTGGTGATTTGAGATATCACCCCACTATGGTTATACAAACATCTTGAGCTACGTAGGAAAAAACCTAAGTTTTCACGGGTATATATGTGTGCATAGTTAATATTTCGGGTTTCTTCCCGTGTTATTGTGGACTCTCTTTCTGTCATTTGGCACTTCTTTTATTATTTGGAATTTCTCAGAGATTTCAGTCAGCGGCTCTGAAATGGCACCTTCCTGTTGCTTTAACACCCTGGGATGTAATCCATCTGGTCCAAGAGACTTTTATTCATTCAGGGCAACCAGATGTTCTTTCATCTATTTTGATCTACTTTTCTCTTCTGCTCCTCACAGTGACACTTCTGACAAGTTGGACTGCTTTTTACTTTTGTGAGCAGACAGACACAAGGAAAGAATTAAACAGTTCAGCCTTCTCCCTATTGCCTATCAGCATCATGTCATCTTCTTCAATCAGCAGGCCAATTGTTTCCTTGGCTTTCTTCTTGTTCCAAATACAGCCCAAAACCCCTTTTTTCCCCTTATTTTTCCCAGTCTTTGTGAGATGCAACCCATATCTTGCCAGAAGGTCTTCTTGTAGATAAAGATTGTGGTCTAGGAATCCAAAGTTTTCTCAATGATGTCATCCCTTGAGCCAGTGGTTTCCCCCCTCCCCAGAATCTCCTTTCTTCTTTAGACCATGGCCATCAATGCGAAGTATGGATGAAAACATCATCTGTACTTTAAGATAAATCTAATTGCCCTCAGTGTCAGAAATACAATACATTTAGAAACAAATGAAGTTTTTAAAGCTTTGAAATAATTGCAGCAACTGTGCCCATAATGATACATATTCAATCTTATTTTCATTCAAATAAAAGAGATCTCAAAATATGTCCATTGATACAACTAAAAATAAAAAAAAAATAACCCTGTTCCATACTCAATCAATTATGGTCACCACCCATTAAAAAAGGAGAAATTCTGAGATAAAAATTTCAATATTTTGTTAAGGAGATGTGTGGTTAGGAAATATGGAATATAAATAAATAAATACATAAATATTTATATAATTTATAGAGAGAACCTTGGAATCTCAGCATTCATTTTTTAAAAAATTCTGAAGTACCTGAGTATTTATACACCCTTCTTAAAATATATGCCAATTCTGAGATTATCTTCCTTTTTCACATTTTTGTTCTATCTATATTTTCAATTTATTAATATGACATAACTTGAAATATTCACTGTGACAAAAGTATTTTCCAAGGAATAATTATTTCCAAATATTTAAGAAAGATAATGCAAAATTGTGTAGCCTGGTGGTGCAATGGACTAAACTACTGTTAAAGTAGTATTTAGCTGCCAGCTGCCTGCAATTACTGTGAGTTCAATTCTCATCAGGCTCAAGGTTGACTCAGCCTTCCATCCTTCCGAGGTAGGTAAAATGAGGACCCGGATTGTGGGGGCAATAAACTGACTTTGTATAAAATAGAACACCGGTTGGCGGGGGGCAAAAAGCCCTACTAAGCAGGTATATATAAAAGTATGAAGGCTATTGCTTAAAAGCATTGTAAGCCGCCCTGAGTTTCCGGAGAAGGGAGGCATATAAATTAAAATATAAAAAATATAAAAAAATTTAAAAAGTGCTAGGATTGTTCATAAGTCACTTTTTCAATGCTGTTGTAACTTTAAATAATCACTAAAAGAACAGTTGTAAATTGATGATTATCTCTATCTGGAGTGACACTATATAATCTAATAAATTGAATCAAAGATAAAACCAAATTAACTATAAGGGGCAATAACATACATCCTTGACAAGACCTATAATGCATTTTGGATGTGGAGGGAAGCAATAATCTCATTTGTAATGATTTGTGCAGAAGGCCTTGAAGAATGCCTTTTAATTCAATACATTTAATGTAATTTTAATTTGTACCATATCAGAGGATTTTTTTTTCTGCATCCAGCGCAGATACTACTGTGATTGCAAGATAACAAAATTGAATTGTTAGAATATTGTCCAATCAGCTAATTATGATCAGAAGCTTGGCATCCTTTCACAACACCAGATGGTGCAACCTACATGCTAAAATTGCAGTGAAAATTTTGCTTCCACACTTCACAAGAAAATTAGGTGATAGCTCACACAATTTACTCACTAATGATAACCGTTATGCGTGCCTCACACAATGATAAGAGGAAGGCCCTTTTCCAAAAGACGTATTAAAAAGCTCTAACGATATATATAATAATAATTCTTTGTATTTTATACCATTCCATAGGAAATATACTGGCTCAGGGAACTTCCCAGATTTTATAGAATTTGTAATATCAAAGATTAAATTAATGTATGCCACATTAAATGTGTAGCTAATTTTTTGAAACAGTGTAAGGAATTGCTGGAATGTATTTATTTATCAATCAAGCAGGTCATCTACAGTATCAAAAGGGCAAAAACAAAATAAAAACATAATACGGTAAAGAATTCATTTAAAACACTTTCAGTCTGACTGCAGCTGTCTCCATATTTGTACGGCAGAGATATATAAAAATTGAAAGTTGCAATTACATCTTTATTCTGTATCTATAGACTCTTATTATAGTTGTTATGTAACATGTTCCAGTTATTTCAATCACAAAACCAATGTTTATAGAATGTACATTTCATCCATTTTAATGAATACTCCATGTTAGAAACATTAATGTTTATTTTATTTATTAGATTTTTAATCTCTGCTGGGATATTTGGATCAGCAAAAGGCAGTCTATATTACATACCTAATGCCCCAAACCAGAGGTGGGTTTCAGCAGGTTCTGACCAGTTCTTGAGAACTGGTAGCAGAAATTTTGAGTAGTTCGGAGAACCGGTAGTAAAAATTCTGAGTGGCCCCACCCCCATCTATTCTCTGCCTCCCACATCCCAGCTGTCAGGAGGAAATGGGGATTTTGCAGTAACCTTCCCCTGGAGTGGGGAGGAAATGGAGATATTACAGTATCCTTCCCCTGTCACGCCCACCAAGCCATGCCCACCAAGCCACGCCCATCAAGTAATGCCACGCCCACCAAGGCACACCCACAGAACCGTTAGTAAAAAAATTTGAAACCCACCACTGCCCCAAACCCTATTTTGATGGTCTGGGCTATTAGAGAATAGCAGTTCAAAGTCACTCAAGTTTGATGCTTAAGAGAGGAGGGGAACTCAGTCTCCCTCCTTGGAACTCAGCACCTTAACCACTATACTAAACTGCCTTTCACATTTAGCATTATAGCATATTAAAAGGAACTCTACAATTCCACAGAGTGCATAGATCTCATTGGCTTTCTTGCTGTTGAATTCAAATTTTCCTTCCCAAATTGTTAGAGCAAGATTTTTTTCATCCTCTTCCATGAAAAAGATGCTCTGGTTCTACCAGCTTTATGAGCTTTAAACACATCCTGTTAATGGTTTGCTTATTTGAAAAAAACAACAACCTTTTTGTTGATCAACAAACTGTATTCTTCTAATTGTAATGTATTAAGATACCATTAGCAGCTGCTTGAGCCCCACTTTGCCACAGCATGAGATTATAATGGAACCAATCAAATGCTTCTTGATCTGATAAACAATGGATTGCAATGATGGAAAGTAATCCAAAAACATGTATCAGGTAATTTAATAAAAAAAACAAAAACCTGTGTTTTGTTTGAATCACATACAATTTCCTTCATATGTCCATCAAAATTAAATTAAATGTTTATTTTCAGGAGTTTGATTTAAAAATATTGCTATAATCAATTCAAATCTCTAATAAGAAATAAAAAACAATTCTTAGCCTTACATGATTTGCAAGTAAACTAAAAAAAAAAGAACAGCTAAATAACCATATAGAATATCTGACTGTCAGTGTTTTTAATGTCAAACATTCAGTATATTGGTTATAACTTTTGGACATTTCTTAATTAATATAGCAACTCTTTTTGACTGGGCACAATATATCTGACCAATCAAATTCCAATCTAATATCTTTGGTCAAGAAAAATATCTGTTTGTTGTCAGGTTTCAATATATTCAGTTTATTAAAAAAAAAACCCTATTCTTCTCTTGGATATGAACTCAGGCTTTTAAAATTCTATGGTACAAATTATGATTTCTTCATGAAGGAACACTTATTTAATAAAGACCCTGCATAATTCTGGGTCACAGCTGAAAAAATAAATAGTAATCATATTCAAAGCATTGAAGCACATTCTCATTCACCCAGATTAAACATTCAAAAAAGCAGAACAAATAAAGTAAATATTAATAAAATGAGCAAAATAAAATCAAAAAGAATAAAGTGAGAATGAAAAGAAGTTGAAAATTAAAATAATGAACTGTCTACAGAGAAACCTAAAGGAAGTGGAAACATTTTGCATAAAGAAAAAAGAGTAAAGAAAACCTGAGAAAGAAATCATGAATAAATGATTTCTTGATAGCATGAATAAATCAGAATAAAAAGAAGGGGGGATGGGACAAAAGAGGAGGCAAATATCACCTTTTCTCAAAGGACTCCAAGCAGAGATGTGGCAACATCACAGAGTTAATTTCACATTCCCTGCTAAACTGAAAACATAATGCACATGAACATTATCTTTACAAAATTTATTAATTTAAATTATATCTCATCTTTATTATTTTTAATAAACAACTCAAGGTGATGAACATACATAATATTCCTTCCTTCTCCTATTTTCTCCATAACAATAACCCTGTTGAGGTGGGTAGGGCTGAGACAGTGACTGGCCCAAGGTCTCTCAGCTGGCTTTCATGCCTGAGGCAGGACTAAATCACAGTGTCTGCTGAATGGCCCAAAGTCATCGAGATGGCTTTCTAGGTGGAACTAGAACTCACAATCTCCTGCTGATTGGTCAAAAGTCAGACAGATGGCTTTCATGCCTGAGGAGGAACTAGAACTCACAATCTCCTAGTTTCTAGCCTGCTGCTGTACTACTAGACGAGTGGTGGGGAACCTTTTACTCACCGAGTGCTGAACAGGTATGTGCTTCGTGCGCTTTGCACACACACGTGCTATCCATGCTAACATGTGGCTCCTCCCCCGTGTGCTGCACGCATAACCGCACCATCTGCACATGCACACAGCTTTTGCACGGCTCCCCGTGCACTGCGTTTGCAATCGCACCATCTGCGCATGCGTGCAGTTATCGCACACAATGCATGCATGAATGCCATCTATGCATGTGCACACAAGTACTCTCATGTGCATGTGCAAACAGGCTTGCATGCGCAGGAGAGCTCTGAAGACCAGCTGGGTCCCCTGAATTGCACACATGTGCACTGGAAGCCCAAACACCACCTAGGGCACGTGTGCATGCACAGCTGCAGGTGAGTTGGGCGACAGCTCGCGTGCCTAGAAAGATGGCTCTGCGTGCCACCTCTTTGTTTTTTACTGTTTACTGCTTGGTTGTTTGTCTAAGTTGGTACTTCTTTGATTGACATATTCCTCACTTCTTAATTGTTAGTCAAATATTAATCTTACTGTTAATCTTTTACACTTCAGCCCAAGCCAGAGGAAATTGGCTTCCAATGTCTTAGATGACCAGTGCATTCTACCTCTTCAATACAATTTTAACTTTCTATTTAGATTATATTTTAGGCACACTTATTACAGCTCCATCACTTATTCTAATCTGCCGTATTTCAAAACCAAGTGTATGAATGGATGTGTACAGTTAGCAATTCAAAGGTAAGACATCAGCAAATATTTTTTAACTGATGAAAGCCTCTTGCTGCTGTTTCATTTCACAGTGCTGCTTTTTACACATTGTATTCTTTCTGGGAGAAAGAAAATCCTATCAAGCAAATTCAATCAATAACAATGTTCTATATCTGTCAGAAAGAGAGCTAAAGATAGTACATCAATGGAATATGTTCACACCATTCTTCAAGATTCACTATTGATGAATTTCAAAGTTCTTTGCTTGGATCAGTTGGCAGAAATGTATCTTCAACATAAAAGAAGTTTTCTAATAAATCAGTTCCCAGATCCCTAAAGAGACGTTCAAAACTTATATTTGTCGTCCCCAAGTTTGAATTCCAAATTGCCTTTTTTGTATCCAAATTAGAATTTATTCATTTTAATTAAATACCATTCCTTTTTCTTTTAATGTTTTTGCAGAGGATTTGTCCTATCAACTTGTCACAGTTTTCAATTAATCCCTTAATAATGTAAGTGTGTTTATTGATAAAACACTGCAGGATCAATATTGGAGGAAAAGTACTTTATTGCATCAAAGTTCTTTTTGTGAAGGGTTTTAATACTGTGTATTAAGAAACCTCGGTGGAGAAAACTAAGCTGATGTAATTTTGAAAGTTTGAAAATCAAAGTTATCAATTTATTTAATAATGTTTAAGAGAATGTTCATGCTTTACTAAAGTATCAGCCCCAAAGAATCTTGATCTTAGTTTATCAATAAGAACAATTCAATAAAGATTCCTAATGTTTTTATCAAAGCATATGGCTGCATTAGTAGTAAAGAAGAGCAAAAATTGCAGATGAAAGAAATGTCAAGCGTGCATGCTTGAAATCTGGAATTATTTTTAAAATGAAAGTCAGAAGGGCACTACGAAAACATGAATGATCACCCAACTCCAATGCACTCTGGATAATAGAATAATGTAGAGGGAGAACTTTCTAGACCACTTTGTTTTTAATGTTTTTAATGTTGTATTTCAAGAACTATGGTGATTTGTAAAAGAAGTTTTCTAATTTGCACCTTTCTTTTTGGGCTCAAATTCTATCACACTCTTAGAGCAATTCAGATCCAGAGAGTCTTGTTCAAGTAGTAAGACTGCCAAGGGATTCCGATTGGGCAGGCTAGATAATTAACAAATAAATAAAACAGCCCTGTACTTTAAAAAAAAAGATCCCTGTGCCATTGCAACATTTTTAGAGACAGCTGGACAAAGAGATGGAGAGGGAGCTGCACAGGGAAAGGAGGACCCTATGTTACATGTTGCTGAACCCAAATCAATCAGTAAAAGAGAATGATTTGATTTATATTTAATAATGAATCTTAATTTTGATGGCACTGACTGCAGTTTGTTTGTTATGGTATATTATTTCCTATATTTAAGCAATATATACCATGCCTAGTTGAATTTTATAAACTAGCAGCACCCACTTATTTATTCATTTATTCAACTTTTTTTAAAATCCAGCCTTTATTACTTTATAAGTAACTTAAGGCAGCAAACATACCTAATACTCCTGTTTTCCCCACAACAGCCACCTTGTGAGGTGGGTTGGGCTGAGAGCAGATGACTGGCCCAAGGTCACCCAGCTGGTTTTCACACCTCAGGTGGTACTAGAATTCACGGTCTCCTGGTTTCCAGGCCAGCACCTTAACCACTACACCAAACTGATAAGCATACAAACATACAAACTTGTAAACCTATAGGGGGAAATTAATTGAACTTAATAATTCTAATAATTCTATAATTCTTAATAATTCAGTGGTCTACGCACCCTGTTATTAACACAGCTGCCTGCAATTTCTGCTGGTTCGATTCTCTCCAAGGCTCAAGGTTGACTCAGCCTTCCATCCTTTCTAAGGTAGGTGAAATGAGGACCCAGTTTGTGGGGGCAATAAGCTGACTTTGTATAAATATACAAAAGTATGAAGGCTATTGCTTAACGCATTGTAAGCCGCCCTGAGTCTCCGGAGAAGGGCGGCATATAAATCAAATTTTAAAAAAAATAAAAAAAAATTTAAAAAAATAATTCTACACTTTTTCTTTCGAAATGTTTCTCAACAAATTTCTTTTCTGCAAGTACTAATGTCACTTTTCTTTGGACAATTATTAGTATCTGGTTCTGCGATCGTGCTTAGCAGCGTTCCTTTTGTTACTTCTGTCTGTTCCAAATTTTGTCCAGTGCTCCGAGTATGTCTCCGTAGATCAGCCTTTCTCAGCCTTTCTACCTAGGAGAGATCCTTGACATAATTTTCAGATCTCTTGCATAAAAACTGCAAACATATGAAAAGCTTCCCAATAAAATTCACTTTTAACCTACACAATCCACATTTCCTAACATTTACAACACCAAACCAACAGGCCTGCTGTCTCTTGTGTTTTCATTTTAGGTAATGAAACTAAAAAATTCCTACACTGTCAGTGCTAGTATTGTGCGCTGAGCAAACTTGAACCTAAGAGAAACTGTGGTTCTTTTTCAGTCACAATCTCTGGTGCAACCCCAGCTGAAAGGCAACTGTAGATAATAAACATTAAAATGACATACACACACAGATATATCTACGTATGTGTGTGTGTGTGTGTGTGTGTGTGTGTGTGTGTGTGTGTATACATATACATACACACACAGTAGATATAGATATTCTAGAGATACAGATAATTTTCTTCTCCCTCTTTCATTTTTCCAGACCTACATACATCTACCCAATTTACTAGCCCATATAAGTAACTTGAAACCTTTGTTCAGTGTTTATAAATTGAATAGGTATTTTTTTTCAAGCCATTATTGTTTTATATTTTGCCGATAAAATGTTACTTTTAATTCTTGAGGGTTACTAACAGAATATATTCCATCTATGTCCCACAGTCTTCTCAGATCTTCATATGATGTCTTGTCTCTGCAGCAGGCACCATTCACAGCAACTTTATTTCACTGAACAAAGCTTTTATTTTGGCCTTTTTAATGCAGTTCTCCATATTCACATTCCTACATCTTTCCAATGACATTTTTTTAAAAAAATAAAATAAAATTTGGATGGCTAATCTATAGTTTCCCATCTGCAAGTGCACCAATTAGTGGCTTTGCCTCTTTCTGTATGCATACAGTGTTTCATCTTCAGTTCTTTTATAATGTAGGTTTCTTAATCCATTTCTCAGTGCAGCTTCAGTTCTTATTACTGTCATGCATGAATTCTCAGCTACATTTCCACTATACCGGGTGGTTAATCTCAAAAAAGGGTCTTTAGTCAATCACATAATTTAAAATGTTGAAAGTATTTTTTTCATACTAATTGTTACTATCTGTAGTCATCGCGTTGTCAAATGTCATTCATTACAGCTGCATTCCATCTGGCTGCTCTTTACATACTCTTGTGTCTGACCTTTCTTAATGCTTCATCTTTTTGCCAATCATCCCTCATTTTATTAATATGGTATCTACATTGTGTTCTGCGATAGTTGATGCAATTTTTTTTTGAGGAGACAATCACAACTTTGCAGAACTCTACAAGAGTCTGTTGAATTGGTAATTACTATGCAGGTTTTCAGGTATGTCCTGATCTTCAGAGGCATCTGGAGAAAATATGATAGGCTGTCAAACAAAGAAAGAGGAAGCACCTGTGAAGCCTGTCATTTTTTCCCTCCAAATAGGGTGTTCTTAAAAATCTAAAATGCTCGTTACTCAGAAAAGTTCTACTAAGTCAAACAGGAATTTTCAATGAACCGCTACAATTCATATACTGCTGAAATTAGAGCAATATCTAATGCATTTTCACAGACTGCAGTTCTAATATTAGAACTCAATATTGTGGTTTTTATTATAAAAGTGGAGGAACAATATGAAGAGATGCATTTAATATTGCTCTAATTTTTTTAAAAAAGTATGTTGCTTTGTATAACTAAAGGTATGATTCATATCTTCGGTTGAACATGCTAAGATTAGGAATGGGTCTATGGACAGGATCCTACTCTCTCCATAAGTGGAAAGGTCCGAAATGGTCTTCAGCATGATTACTACACATATTGACTCAATTACATGGATAATGCTGGAGGACCAACCAATCTGTTCTGAGCTTCTCTACTAATTCCAAGCCATTGACTTTCAGTGGCTAACTGACTACTTACTGGAGAGGCATAATTTTGAAAAAAGAATACCTATGGCTTTTGCTTGGTGCTACTTTACTTAATTTGCTACTTACTCAAACTGATTTAAGAAGAGGTAGGGCCAGAATGAAAGCAGCTTGGCTAAAGGGTGAGAATCTCTATTGTAATTGTTCCTCATTCTACCATCAATCGCCTGGAACCAGAGACAATGCACGTCAAGGCTGCAAACTTCCAGCATGATTTAGGCTTCTGGTTCTACTCTTCCAGCATAGAAAGAAGCCATAATGCAAAAGCACCATGATGCTAATGCAGAAGTGGGTTTCAGCACGTTTTGACCAGTTCTGGAGAACCAGTAGCGGAAATTTTGAGTAGTTCAGAGAACCAGTAAATACCACCTCTGACTGGCCCCGCCCCCATCTATCCTCTGTCTCCCGAATCCCAGCTGATTGGGAGGAAATGGGGATTTTGCAGTAATCTTTCCCTGGAGTGGGGACGGAATGGAGATTTTACAGTATCCTTCCCCTGCCATGCCCACCAAGCCACACCCACCAAGCCACACCACAGAACCGGTAGTAAAAATTTTTGAAACCCACCATTGTGCTAATGCAGTGTGTAAACAGGATCTCAACAGCCAAAATAAGAAAGCAAATACCCATCCCAAACATTGTGATCTCTTCCAGATATTAAAACAGAAAAAAGAATGTGACATTAGGAACAGCTACTTTTTTTCTCCATTGGTCCATGCTGACCATCCAGAAAAAGCAGAACTACAGGCAGCCCTTGACTTGCAGCCTCAATTTAACCCAAAATTTATGTTGCTTAGTGAGACAGGTAAGAGAATTTTGCCCCATTTTATGACCTTTCTTGCCACAATTGTTAGACGAATCACTGCAGTTGTTAATTTATAGTAACACGGTTGTCAAGTGAATTTGGCTTCCCCATTGACTTGCTTGTCAAAAGGCCGCAAAAGGTGGTCACATGACCCTGAGATACTGCAGCTGTCATATATATAAGTCAGTTGCCAAGCATCCAAATTTTGATCACATGACCACAGGGATGTGGCAATGATTGTATGTTTAAAAAACGGTTATAAGTCACTTTTTCCAGTGCCATTCTAACTTTGAACAGTTACTAAATGACCTGTTGTACGTCAAGGACGATCTGTAGAATATCTGGACCTAAAGTTTTTAGGCTATATTTCAGGCCACCCTGGATCTATATGGACAATGAGTATATCTGCCCCCTTTGGGCCTATTATTAAAGCATGTGCAATTTGGTAAATTCTATCAATAAAACATCACAACGTTGGATCAGGAGATCCATTGATTGGGACTGCCACTAGGAGACATACAGTATACAAATGATGTGGCGGAATTGCTCCTAAGGCTGATAAGATGATGAGGTTGCAAAACTTCCAGATCACTTTGAGGCTAGTAGGCTAGGTTTTACTACAAAAAGTATGTTGCAAGGTTTGGCTGGGTCACCGTGGTCATGGCACAAATTTCCCAACAAGCAGACATGGATAGGCTGTTTGGACAGCAGAAGGATAGCCAAAGTGGACAGTATGAATCTGGAACCCTCATTTTGTAAGTCACCCAGAGTCCACTTCAACAGAGAGATGGGCAGCATATAAATGTGATGATAGAAGATAGATAGATAGATAGATAGATAGATAGATAGATAGATAGATAGATAGATAGACAGATAGATGAGAGAGAGAGTGTGTGTGTGTGAGAGAGAGAGATCCTATGTTCCATTAAACTGCATGGAAAACTGTAACAACTAAAGTCATTCCTAGAGTATTCCTAACAAACTAATCACTTCTCAGACTTTTTCCAAATAGAGTACAATGTTATTCCTGGCCCCATAGTTAATGCTATCCATGTAAAGATCTTGACTGCCTACAATTATTGACAAGATTACTGACAAACAAGGGCAGTTTTGCACAGTAGCAACCTTCAATTACAAAACAAAATAATGGCATTGCAGCAAGCACAATTTCAACATAATTAAAACCCTGCATCAGTTTAGTTTTCATAGAGAAGGTAAAATTATCCAAATTGCACATATTTTGTAAAAGGAGAACAATCTTTTAAGAACATCTTTTAAAGGGTAACTACAATGTTGCATGAACATGAATACCCAACGCACATGACAGTGATTTAATTTCCATTTGTCTTACAGAGGTTGCTTTTAAATGATATTCTCCAGTTTAATATTAGAAAGACTGCAAATTCAGGACAATAGCATCCTTAGGAACTAACCATTCTTTATTTTATTGATTAAATAATTATTAAATACTATGAACATTATCATATTGAGTTTGGCTTTAATGAACATATGCAGTGCTTAAAAGAAGTTTAAGATTCTTTCTTCCTTTCTCTCTAGGAAATTTTGTTCTTCACTGTGTTTAGAAGGGAACTAAACATTTTCTATAAATGAGAAAGCCTACTTAATTGCCATAATATTAAAACCTTCCGGTTCACAATGCTCCAAAATAAATACAATATAGAGATCCAACTGACACTAAAGTAAGTTGTACACACAGAGCAAGAAAGGACATTTCAGGCCCTTGCTACCTGACAAAATATGTAAGTGCCCATGTCAAACTCTCGCTTTTTTGACACCACTCAGTAGGTGAGGCCTCATTCTTCCTGATACCCAGTGCAAAGTAGCAGCTGCTAAGAGACCAAACTATAAATCAATCTTTGCAGATTGAATCTTGCCCCAGGCACCATTGCTTCAAGTGGCTTTCAACACTCATTGCCTCTCTCCAGAAATAGTATTGGATCAGCAGTACAAAGAGGATGAAGAGGAAGGAAGGAAGGAGAGAGCAGAGCAGAGCAGAGGAGAGGAGAGGAGAGGAGAGGAGAGGAGAGGGAGCAGGATGAATAATGGCCTAGCTTAAGGGTTGTCATAAAAATTAAAATTTGCAAGGTCCACGGTGTGGCACATAAATAATAAGCCGGATTAATGCCCCAGAGACAGATATAATACATATAAATATGCTAGTCTACACATAAAAGATGAAGAACATTTGCAGCCTTTGAGAAACCTTCTTTCTGTGGCTCATGCCATAACACTTCACAATCCAATTTTCTTCAGTCTCGATTCTTTCTAATGATTTTAGTCTTTATCTTCCTGTCGGTATTGTCCATGATCAGAAATGATAGATATTGCAGGCCAAAACATTGGGAGAGATCTAGGCTGAGTGGAGCTACTGGAAGCACTATACAGAAATTTTAAATTCATTCCTCCCATTTTCCTTCAATGCAGGGAAAGTTAAATATTTCAAGCATATATATGCATGCTGAATGAAAAGAAAATGATTCGCTACCTAAGATGAAATTGAATCAGGGCTATTAAGCAGGTAACTGACACAGAAAAATGCCAACTCAAATGATCGATGGATCAAGGCTGTTCGACTGCTTTTCAATCAGCATTCATAAGCATGCAAATGCACCTGCATAAGGTAACACACGTGCGACTGAAATAGCCACTTGTACGCAAGCAAACATTTTCTACATCTGGCTGTCCTGTGGAAAAATAAATCGATAAAAGTACAAGCAGTATGCAAATGTATGTAGATAATAGGTACCACTTCGGTGGGAAGGTAACAATGCTCTGTGACATCATGCTGGCTACATGACTGCGGAAATGTCTTCGCACAACGCTGGCTCAATGGCCTTGAAACCGGTATGAGCACTACCCCTTAGAGTCAGCAATGACTAGTGGAGTAAAATCCACAAGTTACTTTTTCACTCAGTGGATTGAAGACCTGATTGTACTTGCGTGTAGCACAGGCATAGACTTTGTATGGATAAGCATAAGGAAATATGGGACTCATTTATACAAAATACAGGTTAAAAATATGATAGTTATATAAGGATATTATAAATATATATGCACTTGAATAATATCAGCATTAGGTACTGTAATTATATATATTCACTAGAATTGTAACTATTTACTGTTAATATGATTTATCATACTATGTGTTTTTTTCTGTGTCGTATTTCTTTCCCTTTTTTCTTAAAGCACCTTTTTCTTATTAACTTAAAAGCAATAAACATTAATTTAAACCTTATTGTATAGCACATTTGAGTGCTGCTGCTGTTCTTTCAACATATAAAATATGGTTTACATTGGTTCTTCTGTTTCAGGCCATGGATGATTTATTTTTATATAGTAGCAATTTACTCTGTACAAAGATAGTGCACACAGCAGAAGTGAAGAATTCTGCTCCCCAAGAATTCTGAGATTTGAAAATAAGTTTTTTTTTTTAAAGGAAAAAGTGGATGGACCTGGAACTTTATTCACATTTGACCATTTTGTGCAAATAATAGTTCTTTTCCTCTGTACCTTTGATTTGCTACATGTTTGTTTTATATTTTCTTTGAAAGCCCAGTCCTATCTAGAAGGGTCAAAATTGTAGAAGACATGTAAAGTGAGAATGGCCAGTTCTTCCCAGATACTTCAAAAGCATTACCTTCTCTCCCTCCCTCCCTCCCTCCCTCCTTCCCTCCCTCCCTCCATCTCTCTCTCTTTTTTTTTCTTTCTTCCCATATTCATGGAATTAAGTGGATGAATGCTGCTTGAGATAATCAACTGATTTTAATCAATCTAGTAACTTCTAACCAATGAAAAAACATTTCCTGAACAATTAAGACAGAAATTAACCTGCTTTCCTTGCCAGCCCCCCAAACATATCTAATTTCTCTACTTTTCTACTTCTTTATTGAACAATATCATTTAGGAAAAGTTCCAGTCAATTCTCTTCACAAGCAATCTAGATACTGTGTAAGTACAAATATTTCTTTAAAAACTTATTTCAAGTCTTCTAAGATAGCAAAGTTTTCCTGGAAATAAACACTAAGAATTAGCAACGCTAATCGTAATCTAAAGATAAAACATTAAAAACTGGTTCATTCACTACAAGGGGAAAAAAATACACGCTGGCATAGATTCTACAGATCAAAAGAAATAATTTCAAACCAGTTCAAACATTGTAGATATGATGTATAAAATAGGCGAAAGCTTGACTTAAAAAAAAAAAATTAAGTAGCATATGCGAGTAGCCTTGGTGGCGCAGTGGACTAAACTGTTGCTGTTAAAGTAGTACTTAGCTGCCAGCTGCCTGCAATTACTGCGAGTTCAATTCTCACCAGGCTCAAGGTTGACTCAGCCTTCCATCCTTTCGAGGTAGGTAAAATGAGGACCCGGATTGTGGGGCCAATAAGCTGACTTCATATAAAAAAGAACACCGCTCGGGGGGGGGGGGCAAAAAGCCCTACTAAGCAGGTATATACAAAAGTATGAAAGCTATTGCTTAATGCATTGTAAGCCACCCTGAGTCTCTGGAGAAGGGCGGCATATATAAATCGAACAAACAAACAAACAAACAAACAAACAAATAAATAAATAAATAAATAAATAAATAAATGATTCATAGAGGCAGTCAGGTAGTGAATGGGGGCAGACTGACACAGCTTGATGTAACTATTATGTCAACATGCTAGTAATTGCTTGTGATTTGAACTTTGGCAAGCATAATCTCTAGCCATATGTCCTCCTCTTATTACCCCACCTTGAGCACTGGCCTTCTTAATAGACGATTGTCATTACATTGTCCACAAAATATTTTGTTTTTTTAAAGGAAAACTACAATATATTAAAAAAAAAAAAGACGATTGTCCCACATGAAGGATATCCACAAAACAGTAACTGTTCCAAATAATGACATTTCACACATTAATCAAATTGAGTCAGTGGTGGGTTGCCTCCGGTTTGGACCGGTTTTATAGAACTGGTAGTAAAACTGGAGGGAGGCTCCGCCCACCAACCCTGACGTTATCAGAACATTTCTGTGCATGTGCAGAAGAGCGCGCGTGAGCAAAGCAAGCGCACATGGGCGGCCCCGTTGTGAACCAGTAGTAAAGGTAAGTAGAACCCACTCCTGAACTGAGTGTTATTTTCTTTTGTCACATTATATGTAAATTAGGAGCTGGTAGTTCAGCTATGCAATACTGGAATTCCATTGAACCAAGGAGCAGCTTACTTCAACATAAAGATCCTAATAATGGCACCTTTCTGAATCTATCCCTGCAAGACACATGATGGTGTAAGACTACATAATTGTACATAATTGAGTAGCACTAGCAAGGGAACTACAGTAGTCCTTCAGCAAAAGAGGTATTGGTGATCAGTTCCTTGGATCTTGTCATAGTCACACCTTTCCACTTGCACAATTGTACACAGTGTACACTTCTGTCATGGCAGCACGACAGAACGCAATTAACATTGCTAGTTTCTGGGCAAGATCTGTTTAATTTGTACATATTTTAATTTTGTATTTTATGTTCTAAATATTATGTCATATAATATGCCTTATTTTAATTGTGATGCTTCTGACACGAATAAACAAAGAAACTTGCACAAATTACTTGATTGTTAAAATAATATGTAAGACTCTGTTTCTAAAATAAGTATCTGCATCTCCGTAAAGGAAACCTTTATGTTATTTTTTTCCCCTCTATTTGTTCTCTACAATTCCTTCATGTAGCTCAAGAGCACCTCCTCCATTCAAGAGAATAAATTCAAGGGAAAGACTTGGAATAACATAGTAAATTTAGCAGATGAAGTTCTTTAAAAGGAATAGGGACTGGAGGGCAGAGGCAGAGAGTTAATGGGTATGAGGGGAGATCAAGATTTTTTAATGATTTTCTTTATTGAAAAAAATGTGGGTTTAGAATAACAGAGTTGTAAGGGACCTTGGAGGTCTTCTAGTCCAACCCCCTGCTCAAGCAGGAGACCCTATTCCAGGCAACCACATTCCAGACAAGTGGCTGACAAGTCTCTTCTTAAAAGCCCCCAGTGATGGAGCACTCACAACTTCTGAAGGCAAGCCGTTCTACTGATCCATTGTTGTAATCATTAGGAAATTTCTTCTTAATTCAAGGTTGCTTCTCTCCTTGATTAGTTTCCATCCATTGTTTCTGTCTTGCCTTCTGGCGCTTTGGAAAATAGGTTGAGCCCTCTGGGAGGGCTCAAATATTGGAGCACTGTTATCACTGTTCTGATATCAGTGTTCCAATAGTTGGAATACGGAGAACACGGAGATGAATTAAGCAAGGGAAATGGTTTTCGGAAGCTCCTCCTGAAGCTGCTGTTTTTGAATGCAGGGTTTGAGTTCCCAAAGCTTGGCAAGACCCAGCAGAGGTTTGTTGGTGGTTTGGGGCAAAAAGCTTTGAAAGAGTTTCTGTTTCTGCAAAGAATTGTTACTCTGAAAATGGCAGCTGCTTCCAGGAGGCTGGAGACTAGGCTACACCACTGTGTGGTCCCACTGGGGCAGGATGGGGTAGGGTGGGGGAAGAGAGGTGGGTTTTGCAGCATCCTTGCTGTCAGCCAGAAGGGCGAGTGACTGCTGAAGCACTGCAACCTTATCTTGAGAATATTATGGAAGTAATTTTGACACTGTCTTCTTCTGAAATGTTTTTATGAGCTCCCAGTCAACAGTTCTGGAATTTCCAGGCAGATTCCCCCCACCATCCAAATAATATCCGGGGTTGGTCTCTTTCAAACAGGGTAACTTTTTAATATGGTTTTTATATGGTTCTATACAGGTAGCTCTCGACTTACAACCATTCATTTAGTGACCGTTCGAAATTACAACAAAATGATTTATGACTGTTTTTCACACTTACAACTGTAGCAGCATCCCCATGGTCACATGATGAAAATGTGGGTGCTTGGCAACTGGCATGTATTTATGATGGTTGCATTGTCCTGGGGTCATGTGATCACCTTTTTCGACCTTCTGACAAGTAAAGTCAACCGGGAAGCCAGATTCACATAACAACCGTGTTACTAACTTAACAACTGCAATGATTCACTTAACATCTGTGACAAGAAAGGCCATAAAATGAGGTAAAACTCACTTAACAAATGTCTAATTTAACAACAGAAATTTTGAGTCCAACTGTGGCCGTATTTTGAGGACTACCTGTACCATTTTTATACCTGTTGATGTTGATTTGGTTCTTTATATTGTTTTTAATTGCTGTTGGCTCCCCAAAGTCATATCTTTAAAATGGGCAGCTATATAAATTGGGGAAGAAATAACTTTCCACCCTGAATGGGTGGAACAGTTAGGTATAAGAGGAATATGAGAGGAGGTAATTTAACACTCAAGAATTCTTCAAAGGACCTAAGCAAAATAAAACTCAGTCTGAAATACCAAAAGTGCTCTTAAAGAAGCATTTTTAAATAGGAAAGAAGCTTAAAAATGGTTCATAGAATGCTCTGGGCAAGTACAAACACTATTATTTCTCATCATTCTGTGTGCAAAATATACATATGCAGCTGCATTCCATTGAGAAAGATTAAATGGCCTAGATATATGGGGAAAAATGGCATTTTCCAAGGCTGTAAGGCTTCTGCAAAAGAACTGTTGTTAAATATGTAGCACTATTGTGGATCTCTGAAACTTACTACTGTTCAAGCTTTCTTTTATTTATGTACCTCTCCCAGGAGAATTCCTCCTGTTTCTGGAATTTGGCCACACCTTGAAATCAGATTATATTATTATTTCAGATGTTATTTGATGTTATAAAGTAATTGCATTCCTACATTTTGCATTCTACCATTTGCTGCATTTCATTTATTTTGCACAGTCTCCGTTTGGATATTTCATTTATATTATTTTAACCTGTCAGCATTAAAAGCTGGCATTTTTTTTACTGATCACCATATTGCAGTAAATGAAAGATGATCTGATCTATTTGATCTGTTTGCAAACAAGCTGTATTTCCTAAGTTAGGTGTGGGAATTTTTGGAATCAATGAGAGAAGCAACTCTTGGCATCAAAGAAGTGATATCATCAGGATTGTACCAAAACCAACTGAAAGTTATTGTGTGAAATACTGTAAAGTACTTTTCACTTTCTCCTATTCCAAACTTTTTAACAGGTGGCTGCTTACTCTCCTTTAATAGGACATAGATCCAACAAGATTCCTTATTTTTTTTTATTACTTTCATGTTTCAAAAACAGCTGAATGAGAACAGCTGCAATTAAATAACTCATTAGTAGACATCTGGCATATGTTTGTTGGATTAGCATTTCAAATATAAAAAAGGGTTTACATTTTAATTCAAACAGTAGAGAGAAAAAAACAGTAGGGAGAACTTTCTGATTGCATTTTTTTCACATTATAGTCTATTCCCCTACCTAAACATTTCAAATTGTAGGCTCTCTGACTTCAGAATTATATGGAATAATTGCTTTTTTAAATCATACCTGTTGCATTGCACAGATATTTTTTCACACTTTGCATTTTCTCCGTATACTTTTTTTATGCTTCCTAATATTAAAAATGCATCCAATGTTGTAGTATTTCGGGGGGGGGGGGGATAAATAAATAATTAAACCAACATAAAACTACAAGGAATTATTCAAATTATATAAGCCTTCTTTCAGTCCAAACACTTGCCTCCAATTTGGGTCTGAAATGGAATGCTTGAATGAAATTCACGACAGAATAAAATTACTTCCATTTGTATCCAATTGGACTAAAAGCAAGCAACATTATTATGTCTCCAAAAGAGCAGGCATAATTAAGTGGAGGAAGGGACCAAGGATCCCATTTAATTTGGCTAAGAGTATTAGTGAATCGAATACAGAAAATCTCCAAGAAAACGCATTTGGTTCTAGGCCAAAGAAACAGAAAGAATTCTGGGAAGAAAGATTGAACAGCTAATGTCATAGAAAGCATTCCACATTTCTTACTCTACCTCTGATCCAATGCAATACAAGCTTTATTTGCAGTCAGTGAGGAGTTCTGTATTTCATGTGACAAACAATCACAATAATGAGAAAGAGGGAAAAGAAATAAAAAGGGGAGAAAGACAGAGGCAGAATAGAAATGTGAGGGTGTTTCTGTAACACAGGTCCACAATACAAGAATATTGTTGGGGAGCAAAGCTGTACCAAGAACCTCTAGAACAGAACAGAATTTGGTATGCTTTCTCCAAGTTTATAGTGGCTGATCAGCAAGTAGAAAATGAGTATTTTCCTCTTTGCGCTTACTGAAAGACCTAGATAGACCTGTGGTCAAAAACACAAATATAAAAGTATCACAACATGCAAACGGATACAAAAAAGATGTTGAGACTCTGGAAAGAATGAAGAGAGGAGCAACAGGGATGATTTGGGGGCTGGAAGCTGAGGCGTACGATGAACGGTTGGAGGAACTGGGTATATCTAGTCTAACGAAGAGAAGGTCTAGGGGTGACTTGATAGCAATCTTCTAATATTTGAAAGGCTGACACAAAGAAGAGGGGAACAACCTGTTCTCCAAAGTACCTGAGGACAAGACAAGAAGTAATGGATGGAAACTTATCAAAGAGATATCCAATTTAGGATTAAGGAGAAATTTCCTGACAGAGGGAACAATTAATCAGTGGAATGGTTTGTCTTCAAAAGCTGTGGGTGCTCCAACATTGGTGGCTTTTAAGAAGATATTGGACAGTCATTTGTCTAGAACATATAGGGTCTCCTGCTTTGGCAGGGGATTGGACTAGAAGGCCTCCAAGATCCCTTCCAACTCTGGTAGTCTGTGTTCTTTTTACATCATGACATAAACACTGGCCTTTCAAATTTATCTCTTAATGTCAGACTCAAATGCAGAAGCCATTGTGTGGGTCATAATATCATCATACATGTTTTGCCATGTACTCCCCACTTACTGTGCTCCAGATGTCTGTCTATACATGAAATGGATGCCAAAAAGATTATTAGGTCCACACTGTAATAATATGGGCAAATAATCATACACACATGATTAACTGAATTTCTCCCTGTGGACCAGGTCATAAGCATCAGAATGTTTTTCTACCTCCCCCCATTGGCACGGATGCCAGAAGAAGAGCACTTCCATGTGATATGGATAAAATGCTAGATACGTAATTGGCTGGGAAGAATGGCCCACCAGACAAACCACTATCATGCTCAAAAAGAGTTGTACACTAGCCTTTCTGGAGATTAGTGTCAAAACTCTCATACTTTATTCTCTCTTAATCATGAATGAAACCAAATACTAGTCTGATAAACCAAAGTGTCTCATTCCTTTCTTTCAAGAAGGTAATTTTGATCTTTCAAAAACGAAATTCAAAACTAGGAAGAAGCATAAAATGACTGGTGTTAAAGTCATACTTTCCTTATTTCGTTCTTGAATAAGCAGACTCACAGAAAGTGAAATAAACATTGTGAAAGAAAGCACTGCAAAGATATCCCAGATACTGGGAGTATCATTTTATGTTTTCTTGAGGGAATAGACATGCTGATAAACATGTTCAGTACAAGAATATTTTATGATTGTAGAGCAAGGGTAGGATAATTTCACCTTATGTACTCGTAATTTTAATGTTCGTTTTTAACTTTTTATGTTGTAGATGTTATGTAGCTGTAAGCCACCCAGAGTTACCCTATGGTAAGATGGGCAGCCAATAAAATTTATAAATAAATACATAAACAAATAAACAAATAAACAAAGAAACAAATAAACAAATAAACAAATAAACAAATAAACAAACAAACATCTGTCATATTTATGAACTATTAAATAAATATGAGATTAGGAAAAGGGAACACATGTTAAAACTATATCAGTCCATGAAATGGACAACTCAGCCTCCTTTTTGATATGGTTCAGTTATATTAGTTAAGGAAATAGTTTACTTGCACAGGTACATAAATGTGAACCAAGGAAAAGGTAAACATCCAGAAAATTAGCTATGTTTTGCATAATTGCCAAGTGTTAATGATTTGGTCTTTTTGATGATTATCTGTACATCATTATGATTCTTCAATCTTATTCTTTCTTCCTTATAGTTTTACTTCCCATACTCTGCTTATATGTAATAAAAGCTGGTATCTGACTATAGCTGGTATCAAAAGCTGGTATCTGACTATAACTAACAATACTACTTAACTAACATGACTTCATATGGAAATAAGCTAATTATTTTATTGTAGGAATGTTGTGACCTGGTAAAACAACTTTGTACCTTTTTCATGTAATTTTGTCTATTTTAACTTGCAATAAGACTGTGTTTTAGTAAAAAAAAAAAAAAAAAAAAGAGCGGGAGAGAGAGAGAGAGAACAAGTACCTTTTGCCTCAGAGAATGATTTAAAACTAATACTTTGTGCTGAAGATCCCAAGAGGTTAGTCCCTAAGAAAGTTTGACAGTATATTTCAATAGTCTCTGAGTGAGTCCAGTAACTGTTACGATAATGGATTAATTTAAACAGAGTCATAAAAAGGTGATTTTCAAATATAGAGGAATCTATAATTCACTTGAAGGTGATACCAACGTTCTCTAAATTGTCAGTATAAACTATAAAAACAATGTTCTGACTTCACAAAGTGAATGGCTCCATAATTTATCAACAAAACTGGATGATCACAGATGGTCTAAGATTATCTAGATAGAAAGAAGCAAGATGTGAATACAATTCTTCTTCTGCCTCATTCCCAAATCTTTATGATGCTGGTCTTCTTGACCAAAGCAAAATCTTCTCTCTTGACTAACCTTAAAATCCTTATGGAATATCTCCAGCCATTCTTGATGTATTTATAAAGAAAAAGCATAACTTCTCTATTTGCATGCCCATGGGGTTCTCCTCACTTCTTCTCAGAAAGACTATGTGACCTAACACATTGCTTGTTGTCTTTCATGTTCAGAGCCTAACACATCCAATGAGATATCTTTCTCATTACATTTTCCAGTAGATATTCCCACACGAAGCAATCAGTACACTTGTCTCTCTTGTATGGAAGCACAGCATTGTGTTGTCCCATTCATGCACACACACACACACACACACACACACACACACACAAACACACATACACACACACACACACACACCATGGGCGTAGGGAGTCTTTATTAAGGCTTTTGAGCCTGAATTGGTATTCCTCAGCAGTTCCCTGTGCCAGCACCAGCTCAACCCCAATGAGTTCCACACAGTGGTGGGATTCAAGTAATTTAACAACCGGTTCTCTGCCCTAATGATTTCTTCCAACAACCAGTTCACCAAACTGCTCAGAAAGTTAACTACCGGTTCTCCCGAAGTGGTGCGAATCCCACCACTGGTTCCACAGCTACTCAAATGAAGCCAACACTAGTCCTCAAGACAAAGGCAAGTCCAGTTCACTAAATAAAAGCAAGTTCCCAAGGCAAGACAAAGGCAAATTCACAGGCAAAGGCAAAGGCAAGGCAAGGCAAGGCACGGTAAGGCAATAGCTGAAGAGACACAATCCAAAGTTCAAGACAAGAACACACAGCTAGGAAATGAACATGTTGTTTCCAGCATTGTCTCCATCTGTCTGCTGTGCTAAATAGCCAGCTTCCGGTGCAGCCCATCAAGGAGGGTGAGGCATTCTTCTGTCAGTAATCTGACTGACTTTCTCTGCTCCTGCCTTTTCTCTGTCCAGAAGGCAGTTGCTCTTCCTCATCATTGACCAGCTATAGCTGGTCCACCTGAAGCCTCAGGGTTGTCCTGCTGCAGCTGTGTTCAACCAAATCCCTCTCAGACAGCTGCTTAGAGTATTGACCAACTCCCCTTCAGACATGCCTGGCATTGGTTCATCTTCCCCGGAACTGATATCTGGAGAGGTTACTGGGGAAATGTCCAGGGGAGTCATCATAAGCATAGGAGCAAGGAAATCAATGGGAAGAGCTTTTTTATGCTTCTTAGTTTAGTCTGTCTATCTATCTATCTATCTATCTATCTATCTATCTATCTATCTATCTATCTATCTACCTATCTATCTATCTATCTATCCATCCATTCATCCATTCATCCATCCATCCATCCATCCATCCATTATTTGTATGGCTACCTGTCTTCCAAGAGAGTGACTTTGGACAGCACTTAGCACTTAATTAAAATATAAAACCAATAAATACATATTAAAAATCATTATTAAAAACTACACAACTAAAAATGTATAGTTGCCCAGTATTAGAAAGAAGAGGGATGTATACAATATTATGCAGCAGACAGATGACAGAATGACTGTTAAGAACAGGAGGTAGAGTCACTACTAAAGCAGTAGTGATAAGGCCCCCAGATAAGAGGGGCCTGAGCCCAGGCCAAGAAAATAACTTGAGAAAATGTTGCAGGGAGGATCCTCCATAATTCATATGAAGAGGGAGGAAGAGGGAAAAATCCCGAGACTTGCAAGATTCTATTGTTACAATAGAAGTCATTTTGACCTAGATGCAGTGGTGGGATTCAGCCGGTTCGCACCACTTGGGGAGAACCTGTTGTTAACTTTCTGAGCAGTTTGGCAAACTGGTTGTTGGAATAAATCATTAGGGCAGAGAACTGGTTGCTAAATTACTTGAATCCCACCACTGCCTGCATGACATTGATTTCATAGTCTGATCTACCTTGAAGGTCTGATATGTATTCTCCTATTTCTTATCCAAAGAGAAAAATAATACTTGTTTTCTAATACAGTTCAGGAATATCAAAAGAGGGGAATAAACCTGACCCTTCCTACCTTGATGGTCCCAGAGTTAGGAATGAAATGAAACCCTTTTTGTTCCTCAGTTGTGCTCCAGATCGAAGCATGTTGGAGAATATAACAGAAGCCATTAACTGATCTGGTCTCTCAGTTTAACTTAGGCTTGTATCTTTCTCTTTCAATCTCTCTCTTTAATTAGAAAGGACAGTCATGCTGTAAGATGTTGAAAAGTGGTTCTTGCGGGTAAATGTAAAACACATATGATGTATTCACAAAATCTGAAATACTTCCTTAATTTAATGACTTGATCATTTAATCGTTAAATCTCTATCGAACTGAGAGATTTCTACCCATTCCTGGAGAAGCAAGGAGAAGAAATTTCTGAAGAATAATCCAGTGGGTGCGTTAGCATGCACTCACAGACCAATTCGCAAGATGAATATAAGCCGTCAGCATGATGTGCCTGAAAACACAAAATCCCAGTGCAGTTTTAGGCTGTATTAATAGAGGTGGCATCCAAACGTCCCAGTTACAACCATGACAATGTAAGAAGGATTCAGACGAACTGGAAGAAGCGAATGTGGATGTTCCATTGGCTGAACATCTGAACAAACAAGGCATATTTAGTTTTGAGAAGACCTGAACCAGGAGGGATGTGATAGCACTCTTTAAGACAGGAGTCTCCAACCTTGGCAACTTTAAGACTTGTGGACTTCAACTCCCAGAGTTCCTCAGCCAGCAAAGCTGGCTGAGGAACTCTGGGAGTTGAAGTCCACAAGTCTTAAAGTTGCCAAGGTTGGAGATCCCTGATTTAAGAAGTTGCTGAAGAAGTGTCACAGGGAAGAGAGTCATTATCTAATCTCTATGATCCCCCAAAGTCATGGAATATTTGTCTTAACTTACAAGTGGGCAAATTCCAGTTGAATTTGCCAGTTGAAAAAAACCCTCAAAGCGATAAGCGAAGTTTGGTCATGGGAATGACCACCGAGGGAGGTAATGCGCTCCTATCACCAGGTGCCATAAAGCAGAGGCTATCTAGAGCTTTTTTTGGAGATGGTTTAATTTGGATGCCTGCAGTGAGCAAGAAGAGAGATTTGATTGATGACTTAAATGGCCCTTTCAACCCCACAACACTGTGGCTCCATGTCCACAAGGTTTGAATGAACTAGGTTATTGGCTAAAATTACGATTTACATTTTAATTTTTTTAAAAAGTCAGTCTACTGCATTGAATGTGGAATTAATGTCATCTGATGACTTCTTTGCAGTGTTTTAAGTGTCCCTCCATTGTTTAGCAGTAAAGAACCTCTTAGGAAGCACTCTCTCCAAGATCAAAGTAGATTGCTTTTTTTCTCATCCTATCAGATTGCTATTGTTGCTGCCCCCACAAGCAGTGGTGAAATCCAATTTTTTTTTACTACCAGTTCTGTGGGCGTGGCTTGGTGGATGTGGCAGGGGAAGGATACTGCAAAATTTCCATTCCCTCCCCACTCCTGGGAAAAGGATATTGCAAAATCTCCATTTCCACCCCACTCTGGGGCCAGCCAGAGGTGGTATTTGCCGATTCTCTGAACTACTCAAAATTTCCACTACTGCTTCTCTGAACTGCTCAAAATTTCCTCTACCGTTTCTCTGAACTACTCAAAATTTCCACTACCGATTCTCTGAACTACTCAAAATTTCCACTACTGCTTCTCTGAACTGCTCAAAATTTCCTCTACCGTTTCTCTGAACTACTCAAAATTTCCACTACCGGTTCTCTGAACTACTCAAAATTTCCACTACCGGTTCTCTGAACTGCTCAAAATTTCCACTACCGGTTCTCTGAACTGCTCAAAATTTCCGCTACCAGTTCTCCAGAACCTGTCAGAACCTGCTGGATTTCACCCCTGCCCACAAGCCATCTCTAGGAAGAAGGGAAAATAATTCCACTGTCAGAATTAGATCTTTGTTAGGGAAAATCCCCAATTTCCCTTCCCAAAAATGCATATTTTATTTATTTAATCATTTTATATTATGCTTGTTACCTAAGAAAGATAAACTCAACCAATACAGGATCGCAAGACTGGCATGGAGCCCTCTAGTTCCTTATGGGAGACTTCCAAATTATGGCTGAATATTCAGTTCTGATCATAACTCTTAGACATAATCCTTTGCCAAGAACACATCCCCCTGCAATCTGACCTTTAAAACCGCTTTGTGAACTTCAGCATTTTCTTTGAAAACCTTGCTTTCTCATCACATATTTTGAGGATAACTATTCTGTTGTTAATTAAAATTAATGTTAATCATTTTAGCAGGTACGCAGTGAGTACTGCTATGGTCTTTTCTCTGTCCATTTGCCATCCAAAGCTGATACACGATAAAACAAGACTAAGAGATGAAAAGCAAAGCCATAGCTGTGTGGTATATACAGTGAGAAAAGAAATGTCTTTCTCCAGCACTATTTTATGTCTCCACTAACACTTGCTTGCCTTTGCCCTTGATAAATTATACACTGCACTGCATTTGAAAGACCAAATTGTGGCAGAATGCTTCCAAGGACGGAAAAGAAAGAAGTAAGGGGAAAAAAAAAATTCTATAAACAATTTTTTCCAAAGAGAAACATTCCACAGAACAGTTGTGAAGAATATCAAACTTGGTTTCAAATTTTAAATCATTAATCCAGGTTTTGCTTGTGTCTGCATGTCCTATTTTAAATACAAGTCTTACATACATGCATCTTAAGGCCTAGGATAGTTAATATTATCAGGATGTCCTTTCAGTTTTAATCCATGTGATAAAAAAGAGCATCATAAAATAGATTTTTGCAGGCTATGTCAGCACCATACTGTCCTTGCCTTGGGTTTTTAATCTGTCTTGCTAATATTTTAATATTCAATATTAAAATTAATATAATTATAATTAATTAATTAATAATACCATTTAGTAAGAACTAATATTCAGTATTTATGACTTTTATTGCAAGCCATCCAGAGTTGTTTTGCAGAATAAGATTATCATCATATCAATCAATCAAATCAATCAATATAATTAATTGATTTAAGTAATTAATTAATAGTTTTAACTGCCAGGATTACAAGCATAAATATCTTAGTATTTCAGAGTCTTGTAAAAAACTGCAAAATATTTTGATCTTCAACAGACTTATTTATGCTATGAAGTTGTATTTTAGAAGAAAAATGTCTGCATTGATTTTCTAAACTTTGCCGGATCTATCCTATATCAGAGAGTTTAGAGTGGGGTAAAGACTATAAATCTATAAATGATTCAAAGAGAAAACAGCTGGACAAACATGGCATCCTAATTTAAAATACTCCTTTGGCAGAATGTCCTAGTGGTAGACATTCCCTTGTTCCTTTGCAATCCCAAATCAAGGCTACAGGAGGTTTCAGCATATTTGAGGATTATGTCTGGTGGTTGGCACTCCTAGAATATTGGCAGTGCTTTCACAATTTGCAGCTTGCCATTCACTGAATATACTTCAGTTCACATTTTTGATGTATGGGTGATTTCAATATCTTCCACATCAATGAAGAATAATGAGGCTTTTGGGTTGTCTCTTGCTATCAATATAGCAGGCATATATCTAGGAAATGTTCATTCTAAGTTTTGATTCCCCCTTCCCCTTAATCTATTGAAGACATTTCAGAATTCAAAAAACAATAATTTTTTGTGGGCTTCTGTCTCTCAAAGTTTAGCCCCTTTCATCTTGTCTTATGGCAAAATGATGATAAAATGGAGAAAAAATGTGATTCAGAATGGTGGTTTACAGTTGAAAGGCTGGGATAATTCAACATTTTACTGGAATATTGAAGCTCTTAGGTTTATCATGGAAAATATTTAGATCCTAGCAAATAGATGTTAAAGCAAAATTCTGGAACCACTATTTATAATTACCGGTAATTGAAAGTAAAACATGAGGTGGATGATATTTTTACATGATAGACTCATCAAGTGACTTATTTGCAGTAATTTAAGTAGTTATGATTAAAATAATCTAGCCAAGATGAAAATAGCTGATTCATTCTTTCCTATAATAATTGTGTCTTTTTTGCATTTGATTGTAGTGACTAGATAGAAGTTTTGTATAAATGGAAAGGATTGCAAGATTAAATGACAGAAAAAAGACAGTGATGACTATAAGGAGCCATTCAAATTATCAAAAGGAGGAAAAAATGGAAAAAGACTAAGGCAAATTCCTAACATTCACATCCTTAAATGTCATTTCTATCATCAATGAATAATCCCTGAAAAACCTGCTTGATGTCACATAATCTCTTCAAAGAAACATCCATTTTCAATGAAGCTATTCAATGCACCAAGAATTTTGCCAGTAAAATCAGGTTTTTAAATTGGCCCAGGTTTTCAGATGTGATTTGTTTTCCTTATGCAGGAAATGAAGTCATGATGTAGGGCACATGTAGGGTACCAAATTTTGAGTGGAAAAAATCCAATAAAACCAATTTGAGGAGAGTGGAATTTGATTACATGGTTCACCAACGGGGCCCAATTATTGGCAGCTCAGCTAGAGCCAACACTGCCTAAAATGGTTCTTAAAAACTATGTGGAAAAGATTGTTTTTCTGAAATGTTTTTAAGCCGAATACAGTTTCATAAAAATTAAAGAACAAAAAAGAAGGCAAAAAGATTTCTAAACAAATTCCAGAAAGAGGGTATTTTATGCTCTGAACAAAATCAGAGCATAGAATATTAGAGAAGAACTCTACAAAATGTCCCCATTTGCAGACTAGTTCCTCAGAGCAATTCAGTTTTTAAAACAAAATGGTGGTGGTGGGGGAGATAGAAAAAATGGTCAGACTCTCAAAAAAATCAAAATAATAATAAAGCTGACTATCTAACTCATCTACCCCAAAAGTGGTTACTTTAATTTTCAATAGTAGTCACCGTTCAGCCCCAACATCATTTAACAGAAAAGACCAGGTTCTGAAAATGGAACTAATGAATGCACATTGCATGCTTTCCCACTGTGCCCAGTCCTTTCACTTTCTAAAAGATTTGTTGCATTTCATATTGACACTTTAGTCCACCAAGAGGATAGCTTTAATGGAAGACAGACAGACATAGTAAAGCAATGGAGCTGTTGGAAAATACCCGCTTGAAAGTCGGTCCTTGGCATAGCTGTCTCAATTCCTCTCTAAGCAGTATGGTTCCTTTGAAAACCGCTGATTTTGCCTGAAGTCCCCTGCAGCTCTACAGCAACTCCCACAAAGGCCACCCAGGAAGACCTAAAGATGTTTCACACGGTTTTAGCACCTGATCTGGCTTTATGCTGGTAAACGCATAGATTCAGCAAAGGGGTAATATAAAAAGATAAGCCCTTCCCTGATCAGTCATCATATTGTATGCCAAAATCGTAGACTTGCAGAGTTACAGAAACACTCAAAGCCCCTTGGGCAATGACCCTGAAAGCATCCGTTTCTCTTTATCATTGACACCAAAGAGCTGCTGAGTATGACCTCTGAACTGGCACAATGAAAGACTATCATCAGACTCTTGATTTTCTACATAGAAACATCCATCATGTTGACCGAACATTATGACAGTATACTCATTCTGGAATTAGATCATTCTGAAGTAGAGCAGGTGAAGAGATTAAAAAGAGGTGCATGTTTTTGAGCAGAATGAAAGTATCACAAGAAGATTTTGTTTCTCCTACCCCCACCCCCCCAAAAAAATATCCAAAAACTATTAATTTACTATGATCGTTTGTGGGGTTCTGTGTTGTATCAAGCCCTCCAAAGTTTACAGCTCAGTGTATTGTTAGGAGGGTTGAAGAAATTTTTTATCACTAAAAACGTAGCAAAACAGATACCAACATACAGCCTCTTGTGTATTTATTTTATTCTAGTCACTTATAATAGCGAACTCTAAACTCTACAATGATACTGGGTGGCATCCAGTAAAAACAATAATGCAACATAATGAAAACAAACAAACAAAAAACAAACAAATCCAAACCCACCAAAATGCCAGAAGAAAATTTACTATTAAAAAACAACTATTTGTTCCCAATGGAGTTATTACAATTTCTACTTAAACTTAAGAGGTTGGCCAACTTTTAATTAAAAAATAATAGATAGGGAGGACATTCGTGAGTGGGATCAAGAGCAGGAAGACTTCATCAAAACAGTGTTTTGCAGAAATACTATTTGTTCCTGTGTCTGATGGAATGATAGCCCCCACACTTCTGGTCTAGCATTGGATAAAGAGGCGACTTAGAGAAACAGGGTAGAATAAGATGTGTTCAACTGTCCTTTGCCAAATTTGCTTGGCTGAGCCAATAGCAATAGCATTTAGGCTTATATATTGCTCCAAAGTGAATTACAGCCCTCTCTGAGCAGTTTACAATGTCAGCCTATTGCCCACAACAATCTGGGTCCTCATTTTACTGACTTCAGAAGGACGGAAGGCTGAGTCAACTTTGAGCCCCATCAGGATTGAACTCCAAACTGTGAGAAGTTAGTCTGCATGTATTGCATTCTAACCACTTTCTCACCAGGGCTCTAAGCCCTCCTGAGCCAATGGCAGCAACTTTATATGCATTGCAAATGTTCATGCAGGAGCACTCATCTAAACAATTACACCTGCTTAATTACTCATCCGCAGGATTGGGGCTAGCTGAATTCTGAAAACTCACACTACTTCCATTCTTCAGACTCCCATCCCCCATCACTTTCATCGGGGGGGGGCACTGTCCCCCCCGGTACCGTCATTTTCTACTAAGGATTCTACTACTAGCCCCAAACTCTTGGGGGAAAAAAATCTGTTTCACTGGGCCCTGGGAGTTTCTATTACTCCTTCTACTATCTCTCCATGTCCCAAAACAAAGCTTCTAGGCTGTGGAGAAGAAGATGACAACATCACTGGTAGTGGCAAGGTAGAGTAAAGCTCTTGAATTTTGAAGACTGATTGGAATATCTGATCCCTTTCAAGGCAGCAAGGGAAATGCAATTGACAGGTTGAGCTCATGCTATTGAAATATGGATCAAGAATGTATATTGATGTATGCACGTATTTGGCATGGCTTGGGCATTGGATCAATCAGACTACAGTACCAGCTTTTACATTCTGAAATATAATTAGCTAAGGTTTGATTTGCTTCTGTTTTGCTTTGTTTTAACAAACAAAAAGCTACCAGAAGTTGCTTGTAAGTCTAGCTGCATTTTAATAGACAGCCTTATGTTTGAGCATGTTGGCAATTTGTTACCACAAGCTGATTCCAGTGTTCCATCAATATAATAGTAACATTGCCTGCTTACAAAATATAGCTATGGTAAAAAAAAGAAGAAGCTCTGTCTAGGTCAGGTTAATGTTTTGATTACCATTCGCTATGTACTCTATTATGTAAGTTTTAAAAAGAGAGAGAGAGAGATGAGCATATTCCCAATACATTTTTGATATAGTCAGTGACCAATGTCCTTTTGTACTAAATGGAGTAGTAACAAGCTAAACACACTTATTTTTCTCTTGATCCAGCCACACTCAAGGGGATTTAGTCTGAAATAACTTTGATAAGGATCACACAGCATTTTGATTCACAACACCTATTCAGTGTTAGAGAATGTTGCCTTGATGGTTTGATAAGAAATTAAATATAATCCAATGTATCATTAAATGAATAATAAATGCAGATGCTCGTATCTATGCTTTCTTGGCTTACTAAGGCACAATGATAATACGTATTATTTCTGCAGTGAACTCCCAATAAATTCAATCTGACATAACATGAGTATGCAAAAGACAGCAGCAGATCAAATAAATACATCCACACTTGGAGACATACGTGTTCCTGCAGTTCCATTACTAGGCATGATACAGTTCTGTTGAACTTTATTTCTATACAGTAATTGTATCTACAATACAATAAACTTGAAATTACAAAAATCCTGTACATGGATCAGTGAAGCCACTTTAGTATCATTCTTTTGCTGCTCATAACCAGGAGGTCTAGCTATATTTTTCTCTTGAATTGCAATAAATAAAATCTATTTCCCAAGCCAACCATTAAAGATGAATATAATAACATTTATCCAATGAAATCTAATTTCCTATAATAATTTTCTTGTGGTTTTATTTGTGGATTGTTTCCGTTTTTGAAGGATTCCATTATTTTCTATTTCCCTGAGTTTATGCTATCTGATTCAATGCTATGTTGACTGCTTATGGCTTTACAGAGGTTCAGACAGAGGTTTTACCAGCCCCTAATGCAGTAGTTAAAAACTGTATCTAAGGTATTTTGAACACAGAACATGTAATCTACCACTGAGCATTTATTCCATTCCATTGCTATGAAATCAGTATTCCAGATAAATAAGGATTATTCTGATCAGTGCTTATTTAATCATTATACTATTGTGTTTGGTATCCAGCTTTCTGCACTTAATACTATTGCTCCCAATGAATAAAATCATCCCATGTTTACTCATAACATCTGATTGAAAAACAGAATAAGCAGAGCTAAGCACTCTGCAGCTCACTGAAATCAATAGTTTTAAATGTATCTAATTTAGATCTTCATGGGCTCGGGAATATAAAAGCCATTGTTTTGATTTTTCTATAATATCTTACTCTGTGATTCATGGAGGTCATATGGTTTTGTCATCTGGTAGATGCCAAGAGTAGCACTCTGGCCAGAACCAATATTATTCCAATTTAAGTCCACTTAATTGAATTGCAGTCAAACCTGATTGCTCATGATAGAAACAAGTTGTAGTTCAGATGACATTTAGATTAATCTTATTAGGTGAAGATTGCTACAAAATATGCTACATCCTTTATTATTTAAACTTTAGAATAGACTGAAAGTTTCAGATGGCCGAATGTTTTTAGACACCATTCCCAATTCTATAAGCTTCAATGGTTTTGAAAAGTAAAAAATTTGTTCAAGGTTATTATTCCAATATCTTAGTAGTAACTCTCGTAACATTATCCTTTCCCTCCATTTAAATCAATAGTAGACTCTAAATTATTTTATTTTCATTGGTAAAGAACATTCTTAATAATCTCAGAGGAAAAAAAGAAAGGAATAATATTTTTCTCCTTTGAAAGCTAATTATGCAAATCAAATCTTAGTTAAAATTCAGTCAGCTAGCCTACATAAGAAGTTACAATTACTAAATACCAACCCACAGGAAATTCAAAGGTTGAATGAAAACCTTAGTCTTCATACCTATGAATTATCTTGAGAGATATGCTGTATATCAGCATATGGGGGGGGGGAAACTTTCCTTTTCTTCATATTAGATGCAATTTGTTCAATCATTTAAAATATAAGCAATTGGTAGGCTTATAGTGTACATTCATATATTCCTTTGTACATTAAGTGTTTTATGTTGATTTTATTAACAAAGTGAAGAGCTTAATGACTAACACCACATGTCCATTTGATATTTTCTGGTGAGCAGAAGTCATTTCCTTTGCGGTGCACAATTGCATATTCGGAGTTCAGACTGACTGCATGTGAATATTCTGTGTATTTCTTATAAAATGCTACTTACAGATGAAGAATTTGAGGAGTATTTTTCCTTGTAATGAATTAGCTTATTCAGTCACTTGTTGCTAAACAAAGAACACATAAAAGCATCCTTTTTCTGTCTCTAGACCCCTTAAATCACTAGCGAAGGGGGAAAAAAGCATAAATGTGAAAATGTATATTTACAAATTATGCATACCGCTAAGGCAGATCTTAAACCAGCTATAAATCTGGCTGCAAATTATAGACTGAAATGTCATTCAGAACAATATATAAGTGGCTGCCATTCAGTGATTATTCTTTGGGGGGAGGGGATGAGGAGGAGAGAGAAACTGTATTGTATGACAAGGATATCTAACACTTCACTAAGAACCATTTGACCAATGACTTATAAATGTGCATATTTGTGTGTTATTCCCGAAAGCCTCTTTTCCTTGATCATCCCATCGCACATTGAAAAGGCAGGCAATCTGAAGAATACCCCAGAATGCTACTTTCCCCAAGCTTTCTAGGGACCAGTATAGTTATGACACACAGTGGCCCATTCTGTCAAAGGCCCACGAGATGTAAGCCTTACTGTAATTGAGAAAAGACACATCGACAAAACCCAGGGGTTGGAACCCAGGGATGCCAGCGACTTCTTCATTCCTATGCTTTTTTCAGCCCAGTGTAAAATTCTCTTTTTCAGCATTCATAAAGCAGCAACCTGGCTATTCCTGGAATTTCGTGACAAAGCTTTCTCAAATCAATAGTGGTGATCTCAAAAAACATTTTCGGCAATGTCGGATTCCACAGAAACAACCCAGAACCTTTAGGACCCCTTATCAGCCACTTCGGGTTTCACATTATATGCAGTTGGCAAGAGGCAGACTGAATCATCTTCTCTTCCCTGCATTACCACGAAACGAAGGGCTTCCTTTGCTTTTTCTTATCTTTTCCGTTCTTTGGTGGGGGTGGGGGAGAGGTATATGGTTTTTAATAGTTCTATCTTCACTTCAGGGAAGGCTAATGCAGTCAAAGGTCCCTGTTTTAAGTAACAGAACAAAGAAAACAGAAAGACGCATGGAAAACGCTGACTTTCTCAAAAGTATAAATCCTGAAGTAAAGCCTACCTTAGAGACTATATATTGCAGCAATTAAGTGTGAGCTGAACTTATCCTCCCCCCCCACACACACACACACTCATATCCCATGCACACACTTCCAGCATCACCTGTTAAGTTCTGCACTTTCTGCTAATATGCCTTTTCTCCAGCCTGCCCCTGCAATTAAGCTCTTCCATGAAATTTGGAAAGGTTTTCTGAAAACACACACACACACACACACACACACACACACACACACACACACACACAAGCCACAGCATTTTACTTGAAGGCATTACAGCTCATTGTTTGCACTGAAGAAGGGGGGGAAATATGGTGCAAAGTACCAGGGGAGGGGGGAGAGGGAGAGGGAGAAGGGGAGGGAGGGAGGGAGGGAGGGAGAGGGAGAGAGAGAGAGGCTCTGTTGAAAATTACTGAGACGAAGGGCTAATTACGGCAATTTTTTTTCCTTCTCCCTGAGACTTCTTGGCATCTCAGCAGCATGGTATGGAAGCGAAGTATATGCCGAAGCAGCAAGAGAGTAAGAATTGAGTCATCTGACTTACCGTATTGAAAAGTCTTGCTGTACTGCAGGCAGCATCCAGGCAGAGAGCATGAAGCCTCACGCGGATTGAGAAAGAGATGCCATCAATGAACGATGCAAATTCATGGGTTAGGAAACGGAGGGGGGGGGAATTCAAGGCCAGCGACTGTACTGTGTATCCAAGGAAGGTCCTGGTTAGTCACAGCTTTGACTAGCCTGCTACCCAGCTCTGCAAAACAACTAGACTGCAGCAGTGTGGTAAGCATAGGATTGCAATGCATGTCCCATATATTCAAGCATAACAGAAAACATGGTCTGGAGCTTTATTCCATGTGGATAAGGGGCTGGAGTGCTCAGGCAAGCAAGCAGGAAGGGGGCTCGGCTCTTCCTCCCCATAGAGTCAAATCAGAGGAGGCAAAATAAGAAAGCTGGCTTACTGTAGAGCAGGATGCCCAAGATACAAATTACATAAAGCAGGTGCCTCTGCCTTCTGTTTTCCAGATTCATGCCTGTAATCACATTTCACAAATGAGCTCTATGTAGAGAGGAGCCACCTCTTGTGATGATATCATTTGCTCTAGTCTCCTTAAATGGGCAACTTCCTACAACACGTCACAACCACTGACAAAACAAATCTTGATCATTTTTTGAGTGGGCAGGGTGGTGGATGGAGTCCCATCCACTAAGAGGAGCAGCAGCAGCAGCTCCTAGTGCTGTGATACTATGAATCCTACATCATCACCAGAAGAGGGGGGAAAGGAAGAGACAGGATGGAAAACTGGGGTGGGGGTGTGAGAGAAGAGGAAGGGAAGAAGCCTGCTACAATGAAGCATCTACGAGGAAACTACATCAAAAGGCACTTTGGGCTTTGCTGAGCATTTCACAAAGCAGCGAGCAACAACTAAGCTAGAATTAAGTCACTGACAAAGTGTGAATTTGTGGCATTTGAGTTCCGTTCAGCTAAAGAGTGACATTCTTTTTTTTTATTTTTACCCTTCTCAAAAGCAAAAGAGATCAGCATTCCACCTACATTACCATTATACCCCAACATGTACTATCTAAGTCATTCCAGATACTATTTTTTACAGTTTATTTCATCTAATGTTGGTCTCTTTTAGGCCAATAATCCTAAACATGGACTTCCTGGAGCAAATGAGCTGCTATAAAAATGTACAAAGAATGATCAAGAGGGAATTTGCTTCTTATAACATTGCAAGTCAGGCTGAAAATCACACGCCTCGGTGAGCCATTCCATATTAAATAAAATAAAATAGTCCTGTACCCAAAGCCTATCCCTAAACAATATCTGCCTTATTTATGCCAAATATTTCCACTAGTCCTTGATTTACTGCTGCTGTGGTATCAAAATTACTTTTCACTTATCTGATCCAGTCTTGCTGCTGAATTTAGTGTTAGAAGGGTCATCAGTTGTTCTTATACTGTATTAAATGTGGAAGTGAATTCACATTCCGTATATTTATGTTTATCCCTCGATAATTAACATCAAATGCTAATTTGCCTGCATGAATCAACTCTCACTTTAAATACAAGGTTTAAACTTCATGTAGGTGGTATAAACTTTTAAAAATAGCAGCCTTGCAATATCAGATATCATGCAATATTTAAGTATATGCAAATTTGTCCTAACTCATGAGGTAGATACAATTGTGATAATGTCACTAAAGAAGGAACCACATAAACCTGAATAAACAGACAGTCCTGATAGAAGACCGGAATCAGTCTTGGTTCAGTGGAGCTTACAGGGCCATCAGCTTCCTCCTTTGGCGAAATTGCCTAACTTGGGTCAGGAAGTCTAGATCCTATGTACTGTATGTATGTACAGTATGCATGTACTGTATGTATGTGTAGATATAGCTAGATATATAGAAACAGAGATTGGTATATTAATGTAGATTATATTTCCAGCTATAGCCACCATTTTAAGACAACTTGCATGTTTTTATTCTGCCTTCCATGTTAGCTGCAAATGCTGATAAAGTTCACCAATAATTAAAGCATTGATACCCTGTCTTCCTTCCTTCCTTCCTTCCTTCCTTCCTTCCTTCCTTCCTTCCTTCCTTCCTTCCTTCCCTTCCCTTCCCTTCCCTTCCCTTCCCTTCCCTTCCCTTCCTTCCTTCCTTTCTTCCTTTATAAGACCAGAGAGGTCTTATAAAATGTTAAAACATGCTATTCCCTTGGATTCTTCTGCTCAGGAATGCTGCAAAAAGCTTTTCTGTTCAGAAGGAAGGAAGCCAGCCAATCAATCTCAGCATTTAAGTTATTCATATTTTAAGTAAGACTCCACAAAAGGTCTTTGATTTTGTTCCTCCTGAATAAAATGCTCCTAACTGTTGGGTTGAATGTGTCAGTCCAGAGATATGTAATCCAATAATAATGCACCTGCATGCCGAGAAAGTCAGAATCAGAAACAATTTTTGTTGTTCAGTCACCAGATGGACTAGATGACCTACAAGGTCCCTTACAACTCTGTTAATCCGAATCTGAATCACTAAGTTGTGTCCAGCTCTTCGTGTCCCCTTGGACTATAGCATGCCAGATCCCCATCCTCCCCTGTCTCCTGGAGTCTGCCCAAATTCATGTTCATTGTGTCAATGACACTATCTAACCATCTCATCATCTGCCCGCCCCTCATCCTTTGGCTTTCTGTCTTTCCCAACATCAGGGTCTTTTCCAATGAGTCCTCTCTTCTCATTAGGTGGCCAAAGTATTCCAGCTTCAGCTTCAGTATCTGTCCTTCCAAAGAACAGTCAGGATTGATTCTCTTTAGGATTGACCAATTTGATCTCTTGCAATTCAAGGGACTCTCAAGAGTCTTCTCCAGGCACAAACAATATGTAGATATTTCAATTAAGGATTGTTTACCCTGACTGTCTCACACACACACACCAATATGGTGAGGATAGGCAGAACAGGCACCTTTTGGGTCCTGTCAATCAAACAGGAAGTAATAGCTTCTTCGTCATACCCTTTGGTATGACAGCCTCTTTTCCCTAGGCCCCCACATTAATGACTTTCTAAAAAAGCTGGTTGCCGTGGGATAGGATGGTTGTAATATGATTTAAAAGCTCTGTTACAACTATGTTAGCTTCCCAGTCAGCTGTGTTTTATATGTGTGTGTGTTGTTTCTTTTTAATTGCAATCTCAGAATCATTGAAGAAACAGGCTGCCTTGAAATCCAATCCAATTGAATCCAATAAATAAATACAAAAATGCAGTGGCTAGAATTCAAAGAAAGGCAACTTATCCAGATCATGTGGCCCCACATCTTATATCAGCTTCAGTGGCTTGTACTTATTTTCATGCCTATGTCGAACTGCCAGCTTTCATCCCAACAAATTCCAGCCATCCCAGAAACTGACTAGTCTGGTCATTGACTCTTTTTTCAACATTAACAACGGGACAGCATCTTCTATTATCTTCCAGGTTTAAAAAAAACACATCTTCCATCAGTGACAGTTTTGGGGTGAGGTGCCACTATTTCCCATCCAGCACCTGATGCCTATCTGTCTCTCTTCCTGTGCTGTCCTCATAGATCATGTGAAGATATCTCATGTATCCAATGAATCTAATAAAGATTCAGTTGATTGACAGGAAATGACATTTTGAATACAGGTAGTCCTCAATTACAACCATTCATTTAGTCATTGTTTGAAGTTACAATGGCACTGAAAAAACTGACCCTGTTTTCAAGGCTGTTTTGACTGTTTTTCACACTGATGACCACTGCAGCATCCTCATGGTCGAAGGATCAAAGCTCATCCGCTTGGCATCTGGCATGTATTTTTGATAGTTGCAGTGTCCTGGGGTCATGTGATCAACTTTTGTGACTTTCTAACAAGCAAAGTCAATGGGGAAGCCAGATTCACTTAACAACCGTGTTACTAACTTAACAACTGCAGAGATTCAGTTAATAACAGTGGCAAAAAAAGGTTGTAAAAATGGGACAAAAATCATTTAAGAACTGTCTTGATTAGGAATGGAAATTTTGGGTTCAATTGGAGTCATAAGTCAAGGACTGCCAGTTCTTATTTAAAGATTTGTAATGTCTTTTACTAATGGCCTGTTTACTTATAATATTTTTATATGTAAATGAACCATATTATGTTCCATTGGTTGTATGGCTTGCCTGATCATTAATTTCCAGTCTTCTGTCTTAATTGTTTCTCTCCATGCTGTTATACGGAGATGTTAAATTATGTTGTGAACTGTATTATTTACATGGTATCCTTGGTACATATGAACTGGAATGAAAAATTATAGCACTCTATTTGTCTCTTCATCCGGTTTAGACCATTTTAGACTGGTTTAGACAATTTTACCATTCTGAGCTGCATTAGAGACACTCAATCTGCACAAGGAGAAGAATATTCAAACACGTGAATGTCCAGTCTCTCTTCAAAGCCTCCAGTGATGGACCACCCACAATCTTTGAAGGCAAACTGTTCCACACATTGATTATTCTCACTGTCAGGAAATTTCTCTTTAGTTCTAGGTTGCTTCTTTCCTTAGTTTGTTTCTATCCATTTTTGTCCTGCCTTCAGTTGCTTTGGGGAATAAGTTGATCCCCTTTTCTTTGTGGCAATCCCTCAAATATTGGAACACTGCTATCCTGTCGCCTGTAGTCCTTTTTTTATATTCCTTCGGGTAACCTAAGGGCAGGTGGCAATAATGGAGACATTTATCTGAGACATTTTTAGGAGGAAATAAAGGATGATAATCTTAACCTTTTAGCATGTACAGAATGGATTGTATAAAATTGCTGTTGGTAGGAAAGGTTAAGAGGAGAAGAAAACCAAAGTACCACTGAAGGATAAAGGAAGATTGGTAAGCTGCTCATGCTGCCATTAGTATAACCCAATGTTTATACATCTGAAACATTTTACATCCATTATCAAACTAATTTAGTTCCAGTACTATCCAAACGCTTTCTTATCAACACTGAAAGAGTCAGAAATCCCACAATATTCTATTAATCTGAAGCCTCCATCTTCCAGATGAATCCATGTCTATTGAAAAAGTAGAGTGGTAATTTTTAGGATTCTAATGCCCCATTCAGAGCAATGTTAATAAGAATGTGGTTTCCTTAAATTGAATTATAAGAGGCAGGATCGCCAGAACTGAGATGCATCGCCAGAGCTGGAGATCGGGCTGTTGAACAATAGCAAAAGATCTTAAAGCATTAAAAGGAAAATAGCTATTTCAGAATTGAATGAACAAAACTATTGATTGTGAGTTGTGTATACCCCAAACGTAGTGATTGTTATCATAGTGATAACAATTTACTTTACATAGTAAGTTTTCTTAATACTCATGAAGGAATTATTTCTCTTTTGATACATGGTCCACCTCAAAGCATCAACAATTATATGACTCTTCAGACCGGATGTTCTTTGTTCTAGGGATTTTTTGACTAGGTTTATTCATCAACATTAAATACAGCAACAATGAAGAGATATGAAATTTGATGGGACTAGAGAATATCACAAGCCCTTGCCCCTCTGTATTCCAACATGTTATTCACACTAATAAGCAATTCACTAACTCCAGTTTCTCAGGTGGGGATATATAGAAAGTGAAGGAGTCATGCTTTTATTCTGACTTATAAGTAAGTTGCAATTCCTTCTAGCAGGAATATTTGTCATGGCAGGTAGGGAAGTATAAGTTCTCTGCATTTCGAACACTCTTTCATGTTTAGAAATAAACCAGTCACTTTATTTGCACTCCCTGTCACATTCACATGCCTTCATACCCAAACCTGACCCATAATTCTATTTATGCTTGAACATGAACGCGAAACGAAATTAAGGAAGAAGCTTATATTTAAATAAAAAATGAAATACCCTTTTTTAAAAAAAATGAGTTTCATTGAAAAACTGCATCGGAGCACAACCAACTAAGTAAAGTTCCATGTCTTAACATATAGATTTGGAAAGCTCAGATCAGAGCAATAGACAAATGCTGAATTTCATAAATCCATCACCATTTTAAAATGTATTATAATTTTAGAACAAGAAAATTTGTTTTATATGCTGCCTGGAGTCACCTATGTATGAACTGGACAGACAAACAAACAAACAAATAAACAAACAAATAAATAATTTTTAGCATTTACTAATCAATCATTTACTCATCTCCACAGGGCAATGGGAAAAGAATCATTTTAAGACTGAAGAATCAGTGGAAGATCCAAAAATACAACTCAGACTTTTGTAAAATAGTCCTTAATATATATAAAACCGAGAGTGTTTCAGCTCCCGAACCGATATAGTACCATCAAGTTAGTATATGCAGTACAGACACAAGACTCAGAGACAGCTTCTTTCATCTCTTTTTACTAAAAGTTTGTTTTAACAATCTTTCACATCTCTGCTAAATAACTCAGTGAATACTCTGGGCTTCTTTTCACACTAGAGATCAGAAATGTTCTTTGCACTCCTGAGTGGCTGCACAGACATGCTTCAGTTTTATTTAAGGCTGAAGACAATCTGAGTTAGCTATTTCTGTTGAATCAATGACTCTTTTTCCTTCTGACTCTTTTTCTTTCCTGCACAGAGAAATGAAACATTTGTCCTAAGGGTAACTTTTATGGTCTGAATCTTATGTGCAAACAATACATAGCGCTAACCTCATATTCTTTAGGGAACCACGATACAGTGAATTGGGTGTAGGGGTCACAAATAAAGATGGGGTGAGTTTTCAAAAGAAGGATATTGAAAACTAATAGAGGGTTTCCAATTTTAAGATGGATGCACCACTCTTCTGAGCAGGGAAAATCTTCCCCAAATGTAATCTCATTCCTAGGTCCAGTTTGGAGAAAGATTAATGCAACTGGAAGCACATATGAAGAAGGGTGCCCATTAAGTCTCCTGGTGGCAAATGACTATGTTTTTACAAGCAGTCCTCGATTTACAATTACAACTGAGCCCTAACTTTTTGTTGCTAAGTGTTCTGACCCAACTCCCCAAACACCACAAACCCTCTGAAGTTAACTCAATGATTCCTTTATTAGGAGCGCCAGCAGCCCCGGCAAAACGTTTCTCTCTCACCGCAGGCTAACAAGTCCAGCCAGCTGGAAGATGAATAGTTGTCTGCCACATCTATTCATCTCTGTCCTCTGCCTTTTATCCCCAGAGCTAGGCTGGGGCTTCGCTAGCAGTGGTGGCTCTTCTGTCCCAAGGATCAGCCCACAGATTTCCACTGCTCTCCTCTCCTCTGCCTTCTGCGCATCCGTGCGTCAGGCCCTGGACCCAGCTGTTCCTACTCTTCCTCATCATCCACCTCCAGACCTGGGGGTTGTTGACTCTCCATTTGAGGGCTGACAGATGGCCCAGGCTCCGCTTCTGTCTCTCTCTTTGCCAGCTCCATTCCCTCTTCTCCTTCAGACCTCCCAGGTTGCCCTAATGCTGACCATGACTCCTATGCCTTCTCCTCCTCTGATTCAGTTGCTGGAGGGGCTGGTGGCCGAAAGGCCACAACATTAAGCGAGACAGTTGTTAAGTGCATTTTGCTCCATTTTACAACCTTTCTTGCCACAGTTGTTAAGTGAATCACTGCAGTTGTTAAATTAGTAACATGGTTGCTAAGTGAATCTGGCTTCCCCGTTGACTTTGCTTATCAGAAGGTCACAAACGGCGATCACATGAGCCCGGGACACTGCAACTGTCATAAATATGAGTTAGCATATGAGTTTTGATCACTTGACCATGGGGACACTACAATAGTTGTAAGTGTGAAAAATGGTCATAACTCACTTTGTTCAGTGCTGTTGTAACTTCAAAAAGTCACTAAATGAACTCTTGTAAGTCGAGGACTACCTGTATTTTTTTAAGATCACAGGACTTGACTATATGACCTGTAAGAAAAATATGCTCTGTGCATCATATGCTGTATAATTTCCTGGAAGATGAAAAACACACTTAGTCCACCTTCTGTTGAATCCTTTCTTGAAGGCTGAATTTTAGCCACAAGCCATATCCTTAAATTTGGCAACTCTGTTTTTAAGGGAATAGGAAAAAAGGCTAGTTTGGACATTTTTTATGCTCCCAAGACAGCTTGAATAAAATATATATACTGGTTAACTTTGATTTATCTGAAGGGAGGAAAAAAGAATAACTGACACTAAAGATGATATGCATTTTAGTAAAATGCATTAAGCATTCATGCTTAAACCCCGTTTATGGCAGAGAGTGAATTTTTGTACAGAGAGCAAACATATCATCAACCTGTTTCTTAAAATGGGAGAGGTGAAGAGAGGTTTTTTTTTCCTTTCCTTTCTTTCCTTTCAAGGACATTAATAGTCAATCTCATCATCCTGATGGGAATAATGAGCTTTATATTCTCCAGTTGGCTGAAGGGCACAAGAAGCTCTCTGCCATATAGCAAGCCAAACTATTTGTCCAGCTGATACTGATGCAATCTGGCAGCAACAGTTGAAGTATTCCTGTAGTGCAGGATTTCCCAACCTAGGCAGCTTTAAGATGTGTGGACTTCAACTCCCAGAATTACCCATTCTGGGAGCTAAAGTCCCCACGTCTTAAAGCTGCCTAGGTTGAGAAGTCCTTATGTAGTAGGTGTCTCAATCTTGTACAAAGATGCTCTAGATCACGGGTGTCAAACTTGCCATGTTACATTGCAATCACGTGACGTTTTGTAATATTTTCCCACTTTGCAGAGCTGGGGTGGGCGTGGCCTGCATGTGACACATCCGGCCTGTGGGCCGCCAGTTTGACACCCCTGCTCTAGATTCAATATGGGTCTTCTGCTTACAAAGTTATGTGCTGTACCTGCAGATATTCTGATGCTGTCCAGAAGATATATTTACTATGACAAAGTTGTTTCCAATAGCTCATATTGCATAGTGGAGCACTGGAACTACAGACAGATCATCAGAATTGTAGCCTATCTATCTGGCTACTCCTGGTCAAGAGATTGAACATTCCTAGATAATCTTTTCCACTGTTTGCCTGCAAGGGTTGGGTAGACAGAGCACAAAGGCACTTGAGTAAAGAAAAATGTACAATATACTGTAGCCGGTAACTTTTAAAAAGAGAAAAACAACACGACCATTTTTAAAGAGATTTGATAAGGAATAAATCATACTTCCGCACTATCGTTCTAGTCTATTCTGTATCTTTTGCCATTTAGCAGGAAAATTCTTAAAGGAGTGATTGGCCTCCTGTATCTGCCCACCATGAAAAATATGTACTCATTCATATTCCAGGTTGTAATGTATGACTAGTAGCTTGAATCAGAGTGAAAGAGGCGTGGGAGGTTTAATCTTGCCTTAGATGTATTTATTTGGATGAAGTTTGGTATCTTATCAATGAGAAGTAAGAATGTTCTGTAAAGGAAACAGTGTTGTTTATTGCAGCAGATTGAAGTAGGAAAAATGCATTCACTGGACGGAAAACAATATTGAACTGAGTAGTCCTTGGTGCTTCTGAACTTGTTTGTTTTCTTGCTGACATTTCATTACCACTGACGCTGATGATGTTACCTAATTGGGTAATGAAATGTCTGCAAGAAAACAACCAAGCTCAGGGAGCAACAAGGACTCCACAATTCAACATTGAATTATAAAATCTTCTCTTCTACAGTAGTGAAGGCCTCGATAGGAGGTGTTACATAAATTTACTCTCATGAAGTTCTCCCTCAAAATAATCTGGAAATTCTAGTCCTAAACCAACTGATGCTTTATTTTCCTATTTCAGTTTTGAGTGTATTTCAGAATGGATACTGTTGTACTTAGGGCAGTATTAGCATAGTCTGATGCACTGCAAACTTAGCACTACTGTGTGGAGAGGATGTGATCCCTTGATTCAAGAAAGAATCTTTTTTTGTTTTGTTTTGTTTTGTTTTTCCTTTCCCCTTCCTTGTTGTGCAAGTCACTCATCCCTAAGCAGCCTTTCCTTGTGATTCTGAGCAACAGTCTGTACTCCAGGACAGGATTAACATGGAAGCCAGAAGAGAGAAAGAGCTTCCATTCATTTCCAACATGACAGAGGTTGCTTATGTCTGTTTTGTCAAGATATGGGAATCCTCAGGTCATTCATCCAGGGGAATGGAATGGAATGGAATGGAATGGAATGGAATGGAATAGAATAGAATAGAATAGAATAGAATAGAATAGAATAGAATAGAATAGAATAGAATAGAATAGAATAGAATAGAATAGAATAGACACAGTTGGAAGGGACCTTGTAGGGTCATCTAGTCAAGCAGGAGACCCTATACCATTTCTGACAGATGGTTATCCAGTCTCTTCTTGAAAGCTTCCAGTGATGAAGCACCCACAACTTCTGAAGGTAAGCTGTTCCAATGGTTGATTGTTCTCACTGTCAGAAAATTTATTTTTATTTCTAGGTTGAATCTCTCCTTGATCAGTTTCCATCCATTCTCTGGACTTTGGGTGCTTTGGGAAATAGGTTGACCCCCCCTCCTTTCTGTGACAGCCCCGCAAATATTGGAACACTGCACCCCTCAATCTTCTGTTGACTAGGCTAGCCATGCCCAGTTCCTGCAATCGTTCTTCATATGTTTAGCCTCCAGTCCCCTAATCATCTTTGTTGCTCTTCTGTGAACTCTTTCTAGAGTAAACATAAATGTTGTTAGCTAGGATTAAATTGGATGTGACACACATAGCTTCATAATTTAAGCGGAAGGGACAGATAAATAGAGACAAATATTCTATGAGATCTTATAAAGACCTTTGGCTATAGTTGATTGAAAAGCAGGATTTGGGAATCTAGAAAGGCGTTCCCATAAATATTCACTCTACCCTTTAGTGTGCCAATCTACTAACTATATTTTCTGTTCAGTTCTCTCACTTATGGCTTGCAAATGTTGTGTTCTCTAAAGGCTGAGCCATGCTTGAGAATTCAATATACTAGCAACCAGAGGAATGCAATACCCAATCATGGACTAAATTTACGACTGTCCTTTGAAGCTCTAGTTCTCCTGTTTCTGTTACTAATGAGCCATGGTGGTGCAGTGATTAGAATGCAGTACTGCAGGCTACTTCTGTTGCCTGCCAGCTGCCTGAACTTTTACAGTTCGATTCTCACTGGTTCAAGGTTGAGTCAGCCTTCCATCCTTCCAAGGTGGGTAAAATGAGGAACCAAATTGTTGAGGGCAATATGCTGACTCTGTAAACTGTTTAGAGAGGGCTGTAAAGCACTGTGCGAAGCAGTATATAATTGCCTTTGCTAATGCATATTTCCTTATTCTGGTTCTTTAGTTAGACATCCATGAGAAGAATCTCAGAGTTGACAAGAGTGGCAAGGAGGATTTTTCACCAGTTATACCAGTGATAAAGATATTGTTCTTGTTCCTGATGCCAGAGAAAAATTATCTCTTCATGAGTTTGTGATCTTGGTTTTATTTAATACTCGATTTCATCCTGCCTAGCAATCTAGTAAATTAAATGATGATGTTATGGAAAATACAAAAACAAAACTGAATAGGTACAGAATGTAACATATTGATACCTAATGAGAGTAGATTGTTCAAATCACATTATGCCAGTATTTTAAATCACTACCTTCTGGTTTGCTGTGTTTTCCAACCTGAGTAACTTCCAAATTAGTAGGCATCAATCCCAGAATTTTCAGCAATAGCCGTGCCTGCTACAGCAGTCCACACAACTGAAAGTTGTTCAGGTTGGATAACACCGGTTAGATCAGGGTTGTCAAACTAAGCACCCCATGGGCTGGATCTGGCCCATGGGGTGCTTGGATCTGGCCCGTGGGGCTGCCCTGGAAACAGCAAAGGACCGGATCATGGTGCCTCTGCCAGCGAAAATGGAGCTCGCAGTCCCCCTGAGCTCCGTTTTTGCTGCAGAGGGTTGCAGGAGGCTGTGACAGCTGAAAACAGAACTCAGGAGCCCATTTTTGCTGGGCCTGTGGCTCAGACCACCACAGGCTCCCCTGACACAAGTGACGTCGAGCTGGCCACACCTACCTTGGCCATGTCCTCCCCAGCACCCCAAGGCCAAGGTCAAACATAATTTTGATGTGGCCCTCAATGAAATTGAGTTTGACACACCTGGGTTAGACCAACGTGGTATTGTTAGATGTGTCAAAATACAGCTCCCCTATTTCTGTTCTAATTCAGCCAGTGGTTAGAGCAGTGAAGGATAACCTGAATGCTTTAGTTCAACAAGACTAAGATTTTAATCCTGTCCATTCCCATTTCCATATAGAATAGAATAGAATAGAATAGAATAGAATAGAATAGAATAGAATAGAATAGAATAGAATAGAATAGAATAGAATAGAATAGAATAGAATAGAATAGAATAGAATAACAGAGTTGGAAGAGACCTTGGCAGTCTTCAACCCCCTGCTCAGGCAGGAAGCCCTACACCATTTCAGATAAATGGTTATCCAATCTCTTTTAGAAACTTCCAGTGTTGGAGTATTCACAACTTCTAGAGACAATAATATAAATGAAAAGACATACTGGCTCTGTTGCATCCTCACATCTTCAGTTTGGTGAGAGATTGGTGAGAAGGGGCAGCTGGTGAAATCTTATTATACAAACTGATGTGTCAGCATGAAATTAACAATGAGAGCAGACTTTGAGAAGGATCTGCCTTCATTTTATCTCCATGATGGTAACTCTGTGAGGTTGGTTGAGAAGAGAGGGTGACAGAGCCAAAGTCACTCAATGAACTTTCCTGGGTGAGAAGGGATTTGAACCTCAAACTCCAACACTTTAACTATTATACTAGACTGGCTCTCTTTTGTACCCCAGATCATCTAGCTTCTCCATTTTTAAAGCTTTCAACCCATACTACGAATATTTTGAAAAGTGTATTTAAATAATGAATGTTTATGGAAAAATATAGGTGGAGCTGGATCCAATTTTCTTGTCAGTGGATCTCAACTCAGCTAAAGGAAAGGAAAGAAAGAGCTGTGTACTTTCCAACAATCCATTCTGAACAAACAGGATGATATTGTGTGGGTATCTCCTTACTCAGATCGATCAATTTATCAGACTAATACTTGTAAACTGCCAGATTAAGAGGATAGTGTACTAAATCTAAGTTTTATTATACATAGGTGGAGCCTTTACATTCACGATCGTGGTGTAAGATTTGAACAGGGGGTTGGGCTAGAAGACCTCCAAGGTCCCTTCCGACTGTTATTCTGTTATGAAAGGAAAAATCAGAATCTAACTCCAACTCATACATGTGTTTTTATCTGTTTATCTGTTTATATGTATGATTCTAACCAAGTAGATCCTTTTAAATTGAGTCAGACTGTTTAGCATTGCTGGAGTAATTTGACCCAAATGCAATTAAACTTGTATCCGTGGTTAATATAATACAAGATAAATAAATAGCTAGAAAGTATTTACTGAACATCATGAAAATAGATTTAAAAAAAATTTAAACAAATGTAACATTATATGGGCGTTGGATTTGTAAGAGAATTTAGAAAGTGTCTGGAATCATATGCATAATCTCAAGGATCTCTCTTTCCTGAGAGATTTCACAGATCTGGATCCAGCATCTGGCAGTGACTCTCCTCACAAATATGGTCCCACACCAGCAGGATGTCAGCTTGCCACAGTGCTCACAGGCAGTTTCTCTTAATGTACTGAATTTCATGCAAGTAGCTGAAAATTTTAACCAAATGTAACATTCTATTGGCATGCATTTTAGGGGGAACTTTCTATGGGTAGCTATAAACTGAAAAAATTAAGTCCACCAAGATGCTTTTGCTCAAGGAATGAAAAAAAAAAAAACCACCACAATTTGGGCACAAATTCTTTACATTACCAAACAGTGATTGATTATTCCAGTGGCTAAAGTATGTAGTGATGCAACAGTATTCTACGAATTAAATCATACAAATGTAGTGGGGAACAGTTCAAGAAATATTTTCAGATGTTTAAGCTTTATTACTTCTGTGAGTGTACTTATTATCTGTCACTGCACTGTGCATATAAAGACCTCAGTCTAATATATAGAACATGAAAATATTTGTCTTCCTAAATTCTCTTTACTTTGCAAAATGGGGGGAAAAAACCAAAATTCTAAGCTAAAGCAAACTGCAAGAACTGTTCCCTCCCCCACAGGACAGAAATAAAACTAATAAATTGTAAAATCAAGAACAACTTGAGACAAAAAAATTACTATTCTTATATGTCCAAATCTACTAAGATAAAAGAAAAAGAAAAAAAGGATGGAAACATATATTTTAGTTCAAGCTCCATAAGGATGGCTGAACAAAATAATTATCACAGAATAAAAAGTAATTAAACTCAATAGGAAAACATTTCCCCATATTTTGTATAAATATTAAAAAGAAGAATGCACAAAAATAATTATAACTGTGACCAATAACCAATGCTGTGAAAATGTATTTGCATGCATATAAGGAACAAATTCTTCCCTCCAAATTTCAGAGAGCGCATTAAATCCTCTAGGGTCTACGTGGTTTGTCCATTCTGCTGACAGATGTCACATCATGAGTGAAAGACTTGAAGAAAAAATGTTGTGCATTCATAACCTTCTATCATTTTTTGTTTTTGTTTTACTAAACAAAAATTAACAGAAATGCTTAGAATGTCCCTTTTCCAAACGATCCCCAATTTCCAACTACGTAGTGCTGAGGACGTTCAGCAGGAGGTAAGTCGCACCATGTTTCATGAAACATGGATTGATGCAAGCTGTTTTCCATGCGGAACTGATCTCTACTGCCATGTAAAAATGCATAGAACTGTACCCCAATTCTGCTAGTTCATGCTACATTTAAATGTCAGTAAATCTTAACGTTAAATTTAACACTTTTAGGAAAGGAGTAACTGTGAACTATGGATTCTTCCAATCAGAAAAAAAAAAACAATTATTCAAGTCAGCCTAAATGTCTTCTTTAGAGAAGCTGTCGGAAAGACAAGTATTTGCATTCATGAAGAATAAAGGCAGATGCAAAAACCTTATTCCCTATGATGCTACGAGCTGCACAGGGTATAAGACAGTATCCAACCAATGTGGATTTTCTACAGGTGTTCCTCATTCTCCCTTTTACAGACCCTGAAAATCTGCTCTAGCATGTTCACAGTTGCAGGACAGATGTCAAAGGCACACAAAAGGGAGATGCACTTTTA